>NC_086199.1:43215091-48472591 GCF_035770615.1 Melospiza melodia melodia
CATCATACCTGTTCCAGACATATTTAAAAGAGAAATGATGATTTTCTTGAAAACCTACTTACATAAAAGTTGCAAGATGGTGGAGGGATTCCCACATCCTCCTTCCTCCATCTGGCTTGAAAGTATATTTGATAAAATATGCAACAAAGCACATGATTTATAAGGGAGAGTCAAATGGATGATTTGGGAATCGATCTCTTGTTGATAGTAAACTTCATATCCACTCGGTGTGACCTTTTTAAAACAAAATGTGGAGCTGAGGCATGAATCTGCCACAACAATTGTAAAGCAAACATACACACTCCCCTTCATATGCCCCCCCCTCCACACACACCTAGGCACACACAGAGATCAGCATAGCAGATCATGAACACCTTGGAAAAGACTGAAATGCTAAATGCCTCTCTTGATGGGCAAAAGAGCTGGTGCAGTAATTCAAATGCCTGGTACAAAAATTCTGTTTAATATTTAGCTCCTATTTAAAACACAGCTTTTCATTTCATTCTATTTACAGAATATTTTCATTTCATTTGTTTCTTTAAAATTACTTAGTTCTCACCTGTTGTATGTCTAGGAATATTTTCTTCCAAAAATAGAAAAAAATAGATGATATCTTTTCAGCAGAAAACATTGGTTGATACAATTTTAAACCATCATGATATGGAAGAATTCTTCTGTCCCTCTCGAAGGTGGAAGAAGCATTTGGATCACAGATCATCTACAATGAAATACTTGACATGTTTAAGATGCTTTCAATCAATTTTGATCGTCAATTGCTTATTTGTTGTAAACAGTAATTTTTCAGTGAAGGGAAAGCGTGTGTGGTATATCTACATGATATGTTCAAAGGCAGTTCCTACTAATGGCCAGGCTGAATTCCAGTAAATAATGTCCCGAATGATATTTTGCCGCCTTCTTTGGCACTTCATGAAATCTTACCCCGATGAAGTGCTGAAACACAGAGATTTTCTCTTAGAGAGTGTCTCATGTTGTAACCTATCCCATGGATTTTATGCTGTAATTCTTATCTCTTTTAAAATTTACTATCTTCTGTACAGTTTTCATGAAACTTTCTGTTACAGTAGTGAATAGCACAGATAAATGTCATTTTGTACAACTTTGAATTTACCCCAAGAGCTGAGAGAAAACTTGATCCTATACTTCAATCCGAGTTTCTTCTATAGTCCAACTTTGTTTCTCTACCATCAAGCTTCTCCTTTGTTGCTGCTCCAAGCCCCGTCCAAGGTGACCTTGAATACTTTCAGGGATGGGACACCCACAACTTCTCTGGGCAACCTGTTCCAGTGTTCCAGCACTCCCACAGTAAAAAAGGCCTTCCTTTCATCTAATATGTGTAGGAAATCATAAATCTAGGCATAGAAGCTTGGAGTGCAAATTTGAAATTCTTTGGATTTGAAGCACATTTTATATGAATACTGACTTACAGATGACTAAAAGATGTTGATGGGCATTTGAGCTGACAAGTTTTGAAAAAGTGCACGGAAATTAAAATTGAAACCACTAAAATTAAAAACTCCTTGCCATTTTCTTTTTCCTCTCCTATTCAAAATTGCATATGTCAGATATCAGTGCTTCATGCAAACCTCTCAGATGCTCTCAGAGAAAAAGCTTTTCTTTCAGACTAAGTTGCGGTTGACGTAGAACACTAGCAGGAGTGAAAGATTTTCTGGGCATCGGGGCAGCCCGTTCTCCTTGGATTTGTGTGCAGAATGCATTTTATCCAAACTGGAAAATAGATCCCAGCTCTGTTCTATTCATCATTCTTACTTCATCAGGCCAGAAGATTCTGTGAAAAGTAGCCTGTGGACCTTGAAGACAGCGCATGTGAACCAGATGAGAGGTGATAGAGAAGTTGAGGGAGAGAAGAAAGAGCATGAGGCTGAAACCAGAAAGTATTTCTCCACGTGATCATGGAAGATTGCAGTAGCCACTTGGTAATATCAAACCAGCCCAACTTGGCACTGGTGCCACCTTGGGTCTGGGAGCCATGTTGCATATCGTGCATTTTAAGGAGCCAGCTGGCCACACCCAGCCATATGCCCCCAAACACAAACCAAGGCCCTTTTCTCTGGCAAACAAAACTCAGCTGCCCTGCTTCTGGATGGCAGATTGCAGGAGCCACTTGGTACTATCAAACCAGCCCAACTTGGCACTGGTGCCACCATGGGTCTGGTCACCATCCTGCCTATTGTAGCTTTTCAGGAGCCAGCCGGTCACTCTCAGCCATAGGCCCCCAAACACAAACCTCGGCCCGTTTCCCTGGCAAACAAAAGTAAGCTGTCCCGCTTCTGGATGGCAGATTGCAGGAGCTACTTAGTACTATCAAATCAGCCCGACTTGGCACAGGTGCCACCTTGGATCTGGGAACCATCCTGTGTATCGTGGATTTTCAGGGGCCAGCCAGCCACTCTCAGCCATATGCCCCCAAAAACAAACCACGGACCTTTTCTCTGGCAAACAAAACTCAACTGCCCCTCTTCTGGATGGCAAATTTTAGGACGCACTTTGTACTACGAAAACCGCCCGACGTGGCACTGGTGCCACCTTGTGTCAGGGAACCATCCTGCATATCGAGCTTTTTAAGGAGCCAGCCGGCCAGGCCCAGCCATATACCCCCAAAAACAAACCACGGACCATTTCTCATGGAAACAAAAATCCGCTGCCCCGCGTCTGGATGGCAGATTGCAGGAGCCACTTTGCACCATCAAACCAGCCCGACTTGGCACTGGTGCCACCTTGGGTCTGGGAACCATCCTGCGTATCGTACATATTCAGGAACCAGCCGAACACTCCCAGCCACAGGCCCCCAAACACAAACAACGGCCCATTTCCCTGGCAAACAAAACTCAGCTACCCCGCTTCTGGATGGCAGTTTGCAGGAGCCACTTGGGAGTATCAAACCAGCCCGACTTGGCACTGGTGCCACCTTGGGTCTGGGAACCATCCTGCGTATGGTGGATTCTAAGGAGCCAGCCGGCCACTCCCAGCCACAGGCCCCCAACAAAAACCACGGCCCTTTTTTCTGGCAAACAAAACTTAGCTGCCTCACTTCTGGATGGCAGATTGCAGGAGCCACTTGGTGTAATCAAACCAGCCCGACTTGGCACTGGTGCCACCTTGGGTCTGGGAACCATCCTGCGTATCGTGGATTCTAAGGAGCCAGCCGGCCACTCCCAGCCACAGGCCCCCAAACAAAATCAACTGCGCTGTTCCCTGGAAAACAAAACACGCCTGCCAACTTTTTGATGGAGTTTGCAGGAGCCACTTGGTACTATCAAACCAGCCCGACTTGGCACTGGTGCCACCTTGGGTCTGGGAAACATCCTGCGTATCGTGGATTCTTAGGAGCCAGCCGGCCACTCCTAGCCACAGGCCCCCAGACAAAAACCTAGGCCTATTTCTCTGGCAAACAAAAGTAAGCTGCCCCGCTTCTGGATGGCAGATTGCAGGAGACACTTGGTACTATCAAACCAGCCCAACTTGGCACTGGTGCCACCTTGGATCTGGGAACCATGCTGTGTATCGTGGATATTCAGGGGCCAGCCGGCCACTCTCAGCCATATGTCCCCAAACAGAAACCTCGGCCCGTTTCTCTGGCAAACAAAACTCAACTGCCCCTCTTCTGGATGGCAAATTGCAGGATGAACTTGATACTAAAACCGCAGGCCGACTTGGTAGTGGTGACACCTTGGACCTGGGAACCATCATGCGTATCGAGCATTTTAAGGAGCCAGCCGGCCACTCCCAGCAATATGCCCCCAAAAACAATCCACGGAATTTTTCTCCGGCAAACAAAAATCAGCTGCCCCGCTTCTGGATGGCAGATTGCAGGAGCCACTTTGCACCATCAAACCAGCCCGACTTGGCACTGGTGCCACCTTGCATCTGGGAACCATGCTGCCTAGCGTGGATTTTCAGGAGCCAGCCGGCCACTCTCAGCCATAGGCCCCCAAAAAAAACCCACGGCCCGTTTCCCTGGCAAACAAAATTAAGCTGCCCCGCTTCTGGATGGCAGATTGCAGGACGCATTTGGTACTATCAAACCAGCCCGACTTGGCACTGGTGCCACCTTGGGTCTGGGAACCATCCTGCGTATCGTGGGTTCAAAGGAGCCAGCCGGCCACTCCCAGCCACAGGCCCCCAAATACAAACAACGGCGCTTTTCCCTGGAAAACAAAACTCGCCTGACAACTTTTTGATGGCAGATTGCAGGAGCCACTTGGTACTATCAAACCAGCCCAACTTGGCACTGGTGCCACCTTGGGTCTGGTCACCATCCTGCCTATCGTAGCTTTTCAGGAGCCAGCCGGTCACTCCCAGCCATAGGTCCCCAGTCACAAACCTCGGCCCGTTTCCCTGGCAAACAAAAGTAAGCTGCCCCGCTTCTGGATGGCAGATTGCAGGAGCCACTTGGTACTATCAAACCAGCCCAACTTGGCACTGGTGCCACCTCTGGTCTGGGAACCATGCTGCGTAACACAGATTCTAAGGCGCCAGTCGGCCACTCCCAGCCACAAGCCCCCAAACACAAACAACGGCGCTATTCTCTGGCAAACAAAACTCCACTGCCCCTCTTCTGGATGGCAAATTGCAGGACGCACTTGGTACTATAAAAACAGCCCGACTTGGCACTGGTGCCACCTTGGGTCTGGGAACCATGCTGCGTATCGATCTTTTTAATGAGACAGCCGGCCACTCCCAGCCATATGCCCCCAAACACAACCCACGGCCCTTTTCTCTGGCAAACAAAACTCAACTGCACCGCTTCTGGATGGCAGATTGCAGGAGCCACTTGGTACTATCAAACCAGCCCGACTTGGCACTGGTGCCACCTTGGTCTGGGAACCATCCTGCGTATGGTGGATTCTAAGGAGCCAGCCGCTCACTCCCAGCCACAGGCCCCCAACAAAAACCACGGCCCTTTTTTCTGGCAAACAAAACTTAGCTGCCTCACTTCTGGATGGCAGATTGCAGGAGCCACTTGGTGTAATCAAACCAGCCCGACTTGGCACTGGTGCCACCTTGGGTCTGGGAACCATCCTGCGTATCGTGGATTCTAAGGAGCCAGCCGGCCACTCCCAGCCACAGGCCCCCAAACAAAATCAACGGCGCTGTTCCCTGGAAAACAAAACACGCCTGCCAACTTTTTGATGGAGTTTGCAGGAGCCACTTGGTACTATCAAACCAGCCCGACTTGGCACTGGTGCCACCTTGGGTCTGGGAAACATCCTGCGTATCGTGGATTCTTAGGAGCCAGCCGGCCACTCCTAGCCACAGGCCCCCAGACAAAAACCTAGGCCTATTTCTCTGGCAAACAAAAGTAAGCTGCCCCGCTTCTGGATGGCAGATTGCAGGAGACACTTGGTACTATCAAACCAGCCCAACTTGGCACTGGTGCCACCTTGGATCTGGGAACCATGCTGTGTATCGTGGATATTCAGGGGCCAGCCGGCCACTCTCAGCCATATGTCCCCAAACAGAAACCTCGGCCCGTTTCTCTGGCAAACAAAAATCAACCGCCCCTCTTCTGGATGGCAAATTGCAGGATGAACTTGATACTAAAACCGCAGGCCGACTTGGTAGTGGTGACACCTTGGACCTGGGAACCATCATGCGTATCGAGCATTTTAAGGAGCCAGCCGGCCACTCCCAGCAATATGCCCCCAAAAACAATCCACGGAATTTTTCTCTGGCAAACAAAAATCAGCTGCCCCGCTTCTGGATGGCAGATTGCAGGAGCCACTTTGCACCATCAAACCAGCCCGACTTGGCACTGGTGCCACCTTGCATCTGGGAACCATGCTGCCTAGCGTGGATTTTCAGGAGCCAGCCGGCCACTCTCAGCCATAGGCCCCCAAACAAAACCCACGGCCCGTTTCCCTGGCAAACAAAATTAAGCTGCCCCGCTTCTGGATGGCAGATTGCAGGACGCACTTGGTAGTATCAAACCAGCCCGACTTGGCACTGGTGCCACCTTGGGTCTGGGAACCATCCTGCGTATCGTGGGTTCAAAGGAGCCAGCCGGCCACTCCCAGCCACAGGCCCCCAAATACAAACAACGGCGCTTTTCCCTGGAAAACAAAACTCGCCTGCCAACTTTTTGATGGCAGATTGCAGGAGCCACTTGGTACTATCAAACCAGCCCGACTTGGCACTGGTGCCACCATGGGTCTGGTCACCATCCTGCCTATCGTAGCTTTTCAGGAGCCAGCCAGCCACGCCCAGCCAGAGGCCCGTAGACAAATATTTCGGCCCGTTTCCCTGGCAAACAAAAGTAAGCTACCCCGCTTCTGGATGGCAGATTGCAGGAGCCACTTTGCACCATCAAACTAGCCCGACTTGGCACTGGTGCCACCTCAGCTCTGGGAACCATCCTGCGTATCGTTCATTGTAAGGAGCCAGCCGGCCACTCCAGCCACAGGCCCCCAGACACAAACAACGGCGCTTTTCCCTGGAAAACAAAACTCGCCTGCCAACTTTTTGATGGCAGATTGCAGGAGCCACTTGCTACTATCAAATCAGCCCAACTTGGCACTGGTGCCACCATGGGTCTGGTCACCATCCTGCCTATCGTAGCTTTACAGGAGCCAGCCGGTCACTCGCAGCCATAGGCCCCCAGACACAAAACTCGGCCCGTTTCCCTGGCAAACAAAAGTAAGCTACCCCGCTTCTGGATGGCAGATTGCAGGAGCCACTTTGCACCATCAAACTAGCCCGACTTGGCACTGGCGCCACCTCTGGTCTGGGAACCATCCTGCGTATCGTGGATTCTAAGGAGCCAGCCGGTCACTCCCACCCACAGGCCCCCAAACAAAAACAACGGCACTTTTCCCTGGAAAACAAAACTCGCCTGCCAACTTTTTGATGGCAGATTGCAGGAGCCACTTGGTACTATCAAACCAGCCCAACTTGGCACTGGTGCCACCATGGGTCTGGTCACCATCCTGCCTATCGTAGCTTTTCAGGAGCCAGCCGGTCACTCCCAGCCATAGGCCCCCAGACAAAAACCTCGGCCCGTTTCCCTGGCAAACAAAAGTAAGCTGCCCCGCTTCTGGATGGCAGATTGCAGGAGCCACTTTTCACCATCAAACCAGCCCTACTTGGCACTGGTGCCACCTCTGGTCTGGGAACCATCCTGCGTATCATGGATTCTAAGGAGCCAGCCGGCCACTCCCAGCCAGAGGCCCCCAAACACAAACAACGGCGCTTTTCCCTGGATAACAAACTCGCCTGCCAACTTTTTGATGGCAGATTGCAGGAGCCACTTGGTACTATCAAACCAGCCCAACTTGGCACTGGTGCCACCATGGGTCTGGTCACCATCCTGCCTATCGTAGCTTTTCAGGAGCCAGCCGGTCACTCCCAGCCATAGGCCCTGAGACACAAACCTCGGCCCGTTTCCCTGGCAAACAAAAGTAAGCTGCCCCGCTTCTGGATGGTAGATTGCAGGACGCACTTGGTACTATCAAACCAGCCCAACTTGGCACTGGTGCCACCTCAGGTCTGGGAACCATCCTGCGTATCGTGGATTCTAAGGAGCCAGCCGGCCACTCCCAGCCACAGGCCCCCAAACACAAACAACGGCGCTTTTCCCTGGAAAACAAAACTCGCCTGCCAACATTTTGATGGCAGATTGCAGGAGCCACTTGGTACTATCAAATCAGCCCAACTTGGCACTGGTGCCACCATGCGTTTGGTCACCATCCTGCCTATCGTAGCTTTTCAGGAGCCAGACGGTCACTCCCAGCTATAGGCCCCCAGACAAAAACCTCGGCCCGTTTCCCTGGCAAACAAAAGTAAGCTGCCCCGCTTCTGGATGGCAGATTGCAGGACGCACTTGGTACTATCAAACCAGCCCGACTTGGCACTGGTGCCACCTCTGGTCTGGGAACCATCCTGCGTATCGTGGTTCTAAGGAGCCTTCCGTCCACTCCCAGCCACAGGCCCCCAAACACAAACAACGGCGCTTTTCCCTGGAAAACAAAACTCGCCTGCCAACTTTTTGATGGCAGATTGCAGGAGCCACTTGGTACTATCAAATCAGCCCAACTTGGCACTGGTGCCACCATGGGTCTGGTCACCATCCTGCCTATCGTAGCTTTTCAGGAGCCAGCCGGTCACTCCCAGCCATAGGCCCCCAGAAACAATACTCGGCCCGTTTCCCTGGCAAACAAAAGTAAGCTGCCCCGCTTCTGGATGGCAGATTGCAGGAGCCACTTTGCACCATCAAACTAGCCCGACTTGGCACTGGTGCCACCTCTGGTCTGGGAACCATCCTGCGTATCGTGGATTCTAAGGAGCCAGCCGGCCACTCCCACCCACAGGCCTCCAAACAAAAACAACGGCGCTTTTCCCTGGAAAACAAAACTGGCCTGCCAATTTTTTGATGGCAGATTGCAGGAGCCACTTGGTACTATCAAACCAGCCCAACTTGGCACTGGTGCCACCATGGGTCTGGTCACCATCCTGCCTATCGTAGCTTTTCAGGAGCCAGGCGGTCACTCGCAGCCATAGGCCCCCAGACACAAACCTCGGCCCGTTTCCCTGGCAAACAAAAGTAAGCTACCCCGCTTCTGGATGGCAGATTGCAGGACGCACTTGATAGTATCAAGCCAGCCCGACTTGGCACTGGTGCCACCTCAGGTCTGGGAACCATGCTGCGTATCGTGGATTCTAATTAGCCATCTGGCCACTCCCACCCACAGGCCCTCAAACACTAACAACGGCGCTTTTCCCTGGATAACAAACTCGCCTGTCAACTTTTTGATGGCAGATTGCAGGAGCCACTTGGTACTATCAAACCAGCCCAACTTGGCACTGGTGCCACCATGGGTCTGGTCACCATCCTGCCTATTGTAGCTTTTCAGGAGCCAGGCGGTCACTCCCAGCCATAGGCCCTGAGACACAAACCTCGGCCCGTTTCCCTGGCAAACAAAAGTAAGCTGCCCCGCTTCTGGATGGCAGATTGCAGGACGCACTTGGTACTATCAAACCAGCCCAACTTGGCACTGGTGCCACCTCTGGTCTGGGAACCATGCCGCGTATCGTGGATTCTAAGGAGCCAGCCGTCCACTCCCAGCCACAGGCCCCCAAACAGAAACAACGGCGCTTTTCCCTGGAAAACAAAACTCGCCTGCCAACTTTTTGATGGCAGATTGCAGGAGCCACTTGGTACTATCAAATCAGCCCAACTTGGCACTGGTGCCACCATGGGTCTGGTCACCATCCTGCCTATCGTAGCTTTTCAGGAGCCAGGCGGTCACTCCCAGCCATAGGCCCCCAGACACAAACCTTGGCCCGTTTCCCTGGCAAACAAAAGTAAGCTGCCCCGCTTCTGGATGGCAGATTGCAGGAGCCACTTGGTACTATCAAACCAGCCCAACTTGGCACTGGTGCCACCTCTGGTCTGGGAACCATGCTGCGTAACACAGATTCTAAGGCGCCAGTCGGCCACTCCCAGCCACAAGCCCCCAAACACAAACAACGGCGCTATTCTCTGGCAAACAAAACTCCACTGCCCCTCTTCTGGATGGCAAATTTCAGGACGCACTTGGTACTATAAAAACAGCCCGACTTGGCACTGGTGCCACCTTGGGTCTGGGAACCATCCTGCGTATCGATCTTTTTAATGAGACAGCCGGCCACTCCCAGCCATATGCCCCCAAACACAACCCACGGCCCTTTCCTCTGGCAAACAAAACTCAGCTGCACCGCTTCTGGATGGCAGATTGCAGGAGCCACTTGGTACTATCAAACCAGCAAGACTTGGCACTGGTGCGACCTTGGGTCTGGGAACCATCCTGCGTATTGTGGATTGTCAGGAGCCAGCTGAACATTCTCGGCCACAGACCCCAATCAAAAACAACGGCCCGTTTCTCAGGCAAACAAAACTCAGCTGCCCCGCTTCTGGATGGGAGATTGCAGGAGGCACTTGACACTGTGAAACCAGCCCCACTTGGCACTGGTGCCACCTTGGGTCTGGGAACCATGCTGCGTATCATGGATTTTCAGGAGCCAGCCGGCCACTCCCAGCCATAGGCCCCCAAACAAAAACCACAGCCTTTTTCTCTGGCAAACAAAATTCAGCTGCCCCACTTCTGGATGGCAGATTGCAGGAGCCACTTGGGACTATCACACCAGCACAACATGGCACTGCTGCCACCTTGGATCTGGGAACCATCCTTCCTATCGTGGATTTTCAGGGGCCAGCCGGTCACTCTCAGCCATAGGCCCCAAACACAAACCACGGCCCTTTTCTCTGGAAAACAAAACTCAACTGCCCCTCTTCTGGATGGCAGATTGCAGGAGCCACTGGGTACTATGAAACTAGCCCTACTTGGCACTGGTGCCACCTTGGGTCTGGGAACCATGCTGCGTATCATGGATTTTCAGGAGCCAGCCGTCCACTGCCAGCCACAGGCCCCGAAACACAAACAACAGCCTTTTTCTCTGGCAAACAAAATTCAGCTGCCCCGCTTCTGGATGGCAGATTGCAGGAACCACTTGGTACTAAGAAACCAGCCCGACTTGGCACTGGTGCCACCTTGGGTCTGGGAACCATCCTGCGTATCGTGGATTCTAAGGAGCCAGCTGGCCACTCCCAGCCACAGGCCCCAAAATACACACAACGGCGCTTTTCCCTGGAAAACAAAACTCGCCTGCCAACTTTTTGATGGCAGATTGCAGGAGCCACTTGGTACTATCAAACCAGCCCAACTTGGCACTGGTGCCACCATGGGTCTGGTCACCATCCTGCCTATTGTAGCTTTTCAGGAGCCAGGCGGTCACTCCCAGCCATAGGCCCTGAGACACAAACCTCGGCCCGTTTCCCTGGCAAACAAAAGTAAGCTGCCCCGCTTCTGGATGGCAGATTGCAGGACGCACTTGGTACTATCAAACCAGCCCAACTTGGCACTGGTGCCACCTCTGGTCTGGGAACCATGCCGCGTATCGTGGATTCTAAGGAGCCAGCCGGCCACTCCCAGCCACAGGCCCCCAAACAGAAACAACGGCGCATTTCCCTGGGAAACAAAACTCGCCTGCCAACTTTTTCATGGCAGATTGCAGGAGCCACTTGGTACTATCAAATCAGCCCAACTTGGCACTGGTGCCACCATGGGTCTGGTCACCATCCTGCCTATCGTAGCTTTTCAGGAGCCAGGCGGTCACTCCCAGCCATAGGCCCCCAGAAACAAACCTTGGCCCGTTTCCCTGGCAAACAAAAGTAAGCTGCCCCGCTTCTGGATGGCAGATTGCAGGAGCCACTTGGTACTACCAAACCAGCCCAACTTGGCACTGGTGCCACCTCTGGTCTGGGAACCATGCTGCGTAACACAGATTCTAAGGCGCCAGTCGGCCACTCCCAGCCACAAGCCCCCAAACACAAACAACGGCGCTATTCTCTGGCAAACAAAACTCCACTGCCCCTCTTCTGGATGGCAAATTTCAGGACGCACTTGGTACTATATAAACAGCCCGACTTGGCACTGGTGCCACCTTGGGTCTGGGAACCATCCTGCGTATCGATCTTTTTAATGAGACAGCCGGCCACTCCCAGCCATATGCCCCCAAACACAACCCACGGCCCTTTCCTCTGGCAAACAAAACTCAGCTGCACCGCTTCTGGATGGCAGATTGCAGGAGCCACTTGGTACTATCAAACCAGCAAGACTTGGCACTGGTGCGACCTTGGGTCTGGGAACCATCCTGCGTATTGTGGATTGTCAGGAGCCAGCTGAACATTCTCGGCCACAGACCCCAATCAAAAACAACGGCCCGTTTCTCAGGCAAACAAAACTCAGCTGCCCCGCTTCTGGATGGGAGATTGCAGGAGGCACTTGACACTGTGAAACCAGCCCCACTTGGCACTGGTGCCACCTTGGGTCTGGGAACCATGCTGCGTATCATGGATTTTCAGGAGCCAGCCGGCCACTCCCAGCCATAGGCCCCCAAACAAAAACCACAGCCTTTTTCTCTGGCAAACAAAATTCAGCTGCCCCACTTCTGGATGGCAGATTGCAGGAGCCACTTGCGACTATCACACCAGCACAACATGGCACTGCTGCCACCTTGGATCTGGGAACCATCCTTCCTATCGTGGATTTTCAGGGGCCAGCCGGTCACTCTCAGCCATAGGCCCCAAACACAAACCACGGCCCTTTTCTCTGGAAAACAAAACTCAACTGCCCCTCTTCTGGATGGCAGATTGCAGGAGCCACTGGGTACTATGAAACTAGCCCTACTTGGCACTGGTGCCACCTTGGGTCTGGGAACCATGCTGCGTATCATGGATTTTCAGGAGCCAGCCGTCCACTGCCAGCCACAGGCCCCGAAACACAAACAACAGCCTTTTTCTCTGGCAAACAAAATTCAGCTGCCCCGCTTCTGGAAGGCAGATTGCAGGAACCACTTGGTACTAACAAACCAGCCCGACTTGGCACTGGTGCCACCTTGGGTCTGGGAACCATCCTGCGTATCGTGGATTCTAAGGAGCCAGCTGGCCACTCCCAGCCACAGGCCCCAAAATACACACAACGGCGCTTTTCCCTGGAAAACAAAACTCGCCTGCCAACTTTTTGATGGCAGATTGCAGGAGCCACTTGGTACTATCAAACCAGCCCAACTTGGCACTGGTGCCACCATGGGTCTGGTCACCATCCTGCCTATCGTAGCTTTTCAGGAGCCAGGCGGTCACTCCCAGCCATAGGCCCCCAGAAAAAAACCTCGGTCCGTTTCCCTGGAAAACAAAAGTAAGCTGCCCCGCTTCTGGATGGCAGATTGCAGGAGCCACTTGGTGCTATCAAACCAGCCCGACGTGGCACTGGTGCCACCTTGGGTCTGGGAACCATCCTGCGTATCGTGTGTTCTAAGGAGCCAGCCGGCCACTCCCACCCACAGTCCCCCAAACACAAACAACGGCGCTTTTCCCTGGAAAACAAAAGTGGCCTGCCAACTTTTTGATGGCAGATTGCGGGAGCCACTTGGTATTATCAAACCAGCCCAACTTGGCACTGGTGCCACCATGGGTCTGGTCACCATCCTGCCTATCGTAGTTTTTCAGGAGCCAGGCGGTCACTCCCAGCCATAGGCCCCCAGACACAAACCTCGGCCCGTTTCCCTGGCAAACAAAAGTAAGCTGCCCCGCTTCTGCATGGCAGATTGCAGGTGCTATTTAGTACTATCAAACCAGCCCGACTTGGCACTGGTGCCACCTCTGGTCTGGGAACCATCCTGCCTATCGTGGATTTTCAGGGGCCAGACGGCCACTATCAGCCATAGGTCCCCAGACAAATACCTCGGCCCGTTTCCCTGGCAAACAAAAGTAAGCTGCCCCGCTTCTGGATGGCAGATTGCAGGAGCCACTTGGTACTATCAAACCAGCCCAACTTGACACTGGTGCCACCTTGGCTCTGGGAACCATGCTGCGTAACCCGGATTCTAAGACGACAGGCAGCCACTGCCAGCCACAGGCCTCCAAACAAAATCAACGGCGCTTTTCCCTGGAAAACAAAACTCGCCTGACAACTTTTAGATGGCAGATTGCAGGAGCCAGTTGGTACCATCAAAACAGCCCAACTTGGCACTGGTGCCACCTTGGGTCTGGGAACCATCCTGCCTATTGTTGCTTTTCAGGAGCCAGCCGGTCACTTCTAGCCCTAGGCCCCCAGTCATAAACCTCGGCCCGTTTCCCTGGCACACAAATGTAAGCTACCCCGCTTCAGGATGGCAGATTGCAGGAGCCACTTTTCACCATCAAACCAGCCCGACGTGGCACTGGTTCCACCTTGGGTCTGGGAACCATCCTGCGTATCGTGTGTTCTAAGGAGCCAGCCGGCCACTCCCAGCCACAGTCCCCCAAACACAAACAACGGCGCTTTTCCCTGGAAAACAAAACTGGCCTGCCAACTTTTTGATGGCAGATTGCAGGAGCCACTTGGTACTATCAAACCAGCCCAACTTGGCACTGGTGCCACCATGGGTCTGGTCACCATCCTGCCTATCGTAGCTTTTCAGGAGCCAGGCGGTCACTCCCAGCCATAGGCCCCCAGACACAAACCTCGGCCCGTTTCCCTGGCAAACAAAAGTAAGCTGCCCCGCTTCTGCATGGCAGATTGCAGGTGCTATTTAGTACTATCAAACCAGCCCGACTTGGCACTGGTGCCACCTCTGGTCTGGGAACCATCCTGCCTATCGTAGCTTTTTAAGGAGTCAGCAGGCCACGCCCAGCCATATAGCCCCAAAAACAAACCACGGACCATTTCTCTTGGAAACAAAAATCCGCTGCCCCGCGTCAGGATGGCAGATTGCAGGAGCCACTTTGCACCATCAAACCACCCCGACTTGGCACTGGTGCCATCTTGGATCTGGGAACCATCCTGCCTATCGTAGCTTTTCAGGAGCCAGCCGGTTACTCCCAACCATAGGCCCCCAGACAGAAAGCTCTGCCCGTTTCCCTGGCAAACAAAAGTAAGCAGCCCCGCTTCTGGATGGCAGATTGCAGGAGCCACTTGGTACTATCAAACCAGCCCAACTTGGCACTGGTGCCACCATGGGTCTGGTCACCATCCTGCCTATCGTAGCTTTTCAGGAGCCAGGCGGTCACTCCCAGCCATAGGCCCCCAGACAAATACCTCGGCCCGTTTCCCTGGCAAACAAATGTAAGCTGCCCCGCTTCTGGATGGCAGATTGCAGGAGCCACATGGTACTATCAAACCAGGCCAACATGGCACTGGTGCCACCTTGGCTCTGGGAACCATCCTGCCTATCGTGGATTTTCAGGCGCCAGCCGGCCACTCTCAGCCATATGCCCCCAAACACAAACCACGGCCCTTTTCTCTGGTAAACAAAACTCAACTGCCCCTCTTCTGGATGGCAAATTGCAGGACGCACTTGGTACTACGAAAACAGCCCGACTTGGCAGTGATGCCACCTTGGGTCAGGGAACCATCCTGCGTATCGATGTTTTTAAGGAGTCAGCCGGCAACGTCCAGCCATATACCCCCAAAAAAAACCCACGGAACTTTTCTCCAGCAAGCAAAAATCCGCTGCCCCGCGTCTGGATGGCAGATTGCAGGAGCTATTTAGTATTATCAAACCAGCCCGACTTGGGACTGGTGCCACCATGGGTCTGGTCACCATCCTGCCTATCGTAGCTTTTCAGGAGCCAGCCGGTCACTCTCAGCCATAGGCCCCAAACACAAACCACGGCCCTTTTCTCTGGAAAACAAAACTCAACTGCCCCTCTTCTGGATGGCAGATTGCAGGAGCCACTGGGTACTATGAAACCAGCCCTACTTGGCACTGGTGCCACCTTGGGTCTGGGAACCAT
Source organism: Melospiza melodia melodia (assembly GCF_035770615.1). Lineage (NCBI taxonomy): Eukaryota > Metazoa > Chordata > Aves > Passeriformes > Passerellidae > Melospiza > Melospiza melodia. Next base: position 43,230,441 of record NC_086199.1, read on the forward strand.
GCTGCGTATCATGGATTTTCAGGAGCCAGCCGTCCACTGCCAGCCACAGGCCCCGAAACACAAACAACAGCCTTTTTCTCTGGCAAACAAAATTCAGCTGCCCCGCTTCTGGATGGCAGATTGCAGGAACCACTTGGTACTAACAAACCACCCCGACTTGGCACTGGTGCCACCTTGGGTCTGGGAACCATCCTGCGTATCGTGGATTCTAAGGAGCCAGCTGGCCACTCCCAGCCACAGGCCCCAAAACACACTCAACGGCGCTTTTCCCTGGAAAACAAAACTCGCCTGCCAACTTTTTGATGGCAGATTGCAGGAGCCACTTGGTACTATCAAACCAGCCCAACTTGGCACTGGTGCCACCATGGGTCTGGTCACCATCCTGCCTATCGTAGCTTTTCAGGAGCCAGCCGGTCACTCCCAGCCATAGGCCCCCAGACACAAAGCTCGGCCTGTTTCCCTGGCACAAAAAAGTAAGCTACCGCACTTCTGGATGGCAGATTGCAGGAGCCACTTTGCACCATCAAACCAGCCCAACTTGGCACTGGTGCCACCTTGGCTCTGGGAACCATGCTGCGTAACCCGGATTCTAAGACGACAGGCAGCCACTGCCAGCCACAGGCCTCCAAACAAAATCAACGGCGCTTTTCCCTGGAAAACAAAACTCGCCTGACAACTTTTAGATGGCAGATTGCAGGAGCCAGTTGGTACCATCAAACCAGCCCAACTTGGCACTGGTGCCACCTTGGGTCTGGGAACCATCCTGCCTATTGTTGCTTTTCAGGAGCCAGCCGGTCACTCCTAGCCATAGGCCCCCAGTCATAAACCTCGGCCCGTTTCCCTGGCACACAAAAGTAAGCTACCCCGCTTCAGGATGGCAGATTGCAGGAGCCACTTTTCACCATCAAACCAGCCCGACGTGGCACTGGTGCCACCTTGGGTCTGGGAACCATCCTGCGTATCGTGTGTTCTAAGGAGCCAGCCGGCCACTCCCACCAACAGTCCCCCAAACACAAACAACGGCGCTTTTCCCTGGAAAACAAAACTCGCCTGACAACTTTTTGATGGCAGATTGCAGGAGCCACTTGGTACTATCAAACCAGCCCAACTTGGCACTGGTGCCACCATGGGTCTGGTAACCATCCTGCCTATCGTAGCTTTTCAGGAGCCAGGCGGTCACTCTCAGCCATAGGCCCCCAGACACAAACCTCGGCCCGTTTCCCTGGCAAACAAAAGTAAGCTGCCCCGCTTCTGCATGGCAGATTGCAGGTGCTATTTAGTACTATCAAACCAGCCCGACTTGGCACTGGTGCCACCTCTGGTCTGGGAACCATCCTGCCTATCATGGATTTTCAGGCGCCAGACGGCCACTATCAGCCATATGCCCCCAAAAACAAACCACGGCCCTTTTCTCTGGTAAACAAAACTCAACTGCCCCTCTTCTGGATGGCAAATTTTAGGACGCACTTTGTACTACGAAAACCGCCCGACTTGGCCCTGGTGCCACCTTGGGTCAGGGAACCATCCTGCCTATCGTAGCTTTTTAAGGAGCCAGCAGGCCACGCCCAGCCATATAGCCCCAAATACAAACCACGGACCATTTCTCTTGGAAACAAAAATCCGCTGCCCCGCGTCAGGATGGCAGATTGCAGGAGCCACGTTGCACCATCAAACCACCCCGACTTGGCACTGGTGCCATCTTGGATCTGGGAACCATCCTGCCTATCGTAGCTTTTCAGGAGCCAGCGGGTTACTCCCAACCATAGGCCCCCAGACAGAAAGCTCTGCCCGTTTCCCTGGCAAACAAAAGTAAGCTACCCCGCTTCTGGATGGCAGATTGCAGGAGCCACTTAGTACTATCAAACCAGCCCAACTTGACACTGGTGCCACTTTGGGTCTGGGAACCATGCTGCGTAACGTAGATTCTAAGGCGCCAGGCGGCCACTCCCAGCCACAGGCCCCCAAATACAAACAACGGCGCTTTTCCCTGGAAAGCAAAACTCGCCTGCCAGCTTTTTGATGGCAGATTGCAGGAGCCACTTGGTACTATCAAATCATCCCAACTTGGCACTGGTGCCACCATGGGTCTGGGAACCATCCTGCCAATTGTACCATTTCAGGAGCCAGCCGGTCACTCCCAGCCATAGGCCCCCATCACAAACCTCGGACCGTTTCCCTGGCAAACAAAATTAAGCTGCCCCGATTCTGGATGGCAGATTGCAGGAGCCACTTGGTAGTGTCAAAACAGCCCGACTTGGCACTGGTGCCACCTTGGGTCTGGGAACCATCCTGCGTATCGTGGATTCTAAGCAGCCACCCGGCCACTCCGTGCCACAGGCGCCCAAACACAAACAACGGCGCTTTTCCCTGGAAAACAAAACTCGCCTGCCAACATTTTGATGGCAGATTGCAGGAGCCACTTGGTACTATCAAACCAGCCCAACTTGGCACTGGTGCCACCATGGGTCTGGTCACCATCCTGCCTATCGTAGCTTTTCAGGAGCCAGCCGGTCACTCCCAGCCATAAACCCCCAGACACAAACGTCGGCCCGTTTCCCTGGAAAACAAAAGTAAGCACCCCCGATTCTGGATGGCAGATTGCAGGAGCCACTTGGTAGTATCAAATTAGCCCAACTTGGCACTGGTGCCATCATGGGTCTGGTAAACATCCTGCCTATCTTAGCTTTTCAGGAGCCGGCCGGTCACTCCCTGCCATAGGCCCCCAGAGAAATACCTCGGCCCGTTTCCCTGGCAAACAAAAGTAAGCTGCCCCTCTTCTGGATGGCAGATTGCAGGAACCACTTGCTACTATCAAACCAGCCCAACTTGGCACTGGTGCCACCTTGGCTCTGGGAACCATGCTGCGTAACGTAGATTCTAAGAGGACAGGCGGACACTCCCAGCCACAGGCCTCTAAACAAAAACAACGGCGCGTTACCCTGGAAAACAAAACTCGCCTGCCAACTTTTTGATGGCAGATTGCAGGAGCCACTTGGTACTATCAAACCAGCCCAACTTGGCACTGGTGCCACCATGGGTCTGGTCACCATCCTGCCTATCGTAGCTTTTCAGGAGCCAGCCGCTCACTCCCAGCCATAGGCCCCCAGACAAATACCTCGGCCCGTTTCCCTGGCAAACAAAAGTAAGCTGCCCCGCTTCTGGATGGCAGATTGCAGGAGCCACATGGTACTATCAAACCAGGCCAACATGGCACTGGTGCCACCTTGGCTCTGGGAACCATCCTGCCTATCGTGGATTTTCAGGCGCCAGCCGGCCACTCTCAGCCATATGCCCCAAAACACAAACCACGGCCCTTTTCTCTGGTAAACAAAACTCAACTGCCCCTCTTCTGGATGGCAAATTGCAGGAGCCACTTGGTACTACGAAAACAGCCCGACTTGGCAGTGATGCCACCTTGGGTCAGGGAACCATCCTGCGTATCGATGTTTTTAAGGAGTCAGCCGGCAACGTCCAGCCATATACCCCAAAAAAAAACCCACGGAACTTTTCTCCAGCAAGCAAAAATCCGCTGCCCCGCGTCTGGATGGCAGATTGCAGGAGCTATTTAGTATTATCAAACCAGCCCGACTTGGCACTGGTGCCACCATCGGTCTGGTCACCATCCTGCCTATCGTAGCTTTTCAGGAGCCAGCCGGTCACTCCCAGCCATAGGCCCCCAGACAAAAACCTCGGCCCGTTTCCCTGGCAAACAAAAGTAAGCTGCCCTGCTTCTGGATGGCAGATTGCAGGAACCACTTGGTACTATCAAACCAGCAAAACTTGGCACTGGTGCCACCTTGGGTCTGGGAACCATCCTGCGTATCGTGGATTCTAAGCAGCCAGCCGGCCACTCCCAGCCACAGGCCCCCAAACACAAACAACGGCGCTTTTCCCTGGAAAATAAAAACTCGCCTGCCAAATTTTGACGGCAGATTGCAGGAGCCACTTGGTACTATCAAATCAGCCCAACTTGGGACTGGTGCCACCATGGGTCTGGTCACCATCCTGCCTATCGTAGCTTTTCAGGAGCCAGCCGGTCACTCCCAGCCATAGGCCCCCAGACAAAAACCTCGGCCCGTTTCCCTGGCAAACAAAAGTAAGCTGCCCTGCTTCTGGATGGCAGATTGCAGGAACCACTTGGTACTATCAAACCAGCAAATCTTGGCACTGGTGCCACCTTGGGTCTGGATACCATGCTGCGTATCGTGGATTCTAAGGAGCCAGCCGGCCACTCCCAGCCACAGGCCCCCAAACACAAACAACGGCGCTTTTCCCTGGAAAACAAAACTTTCCTGCCAACTTTTTGATGGCAGATTGCAGGAGCCACTTGGTTTTATCAAATCAGCCCATCTTGGCACTGGTGCCACCATGGGTCTGGTCACCATCCTGCCTATCTTATCTTTTCAGGAGCCAGCCGGTCACTCCCAGCCATAGGCCCCCAGACAAAAAGCTCGGCCCGTTTCCCTGGGAAACAAAAGTAAGCTACCCCGCTTCTGGATGGCAGATTGCAGGAGCCACGTTGCACCATCAAACTAGCCCGTCTTGGCACTGGTGCCACCTCTGGTCTGGGAACCATCCTGCGTATCGTGGATTCTAATTAGCCAGCCGGCCACTCCCTACCACAGGCCCCCAAACACAAACATCTGCGCTTTTCCCTGGAAAACAAAACTCGCCTACCAACTATTTGATGGCAGATTACAGGAGCCACTTGGTACTATCAAACCAGCCCAACTTGGCACTGGTGCCACCATGGGTCTGGTCACAATCCTGCCTATCGTAACTTTTCAGGAGCCAGCCGGTCACTCCCAGCCATAGGTCCCTAGTCACAAACCTCGGCCCGTTTCCCTGGCAAACAAAAGTAAGCTGCCCCGCTTCTGGATGGCAGATTGCAGGAGCCACTTGGTACTATCAAACCAGCCCGACTTGGCACTGGTGCCACCTCTGGTCTGGGACCCATCCTGCGTATCGTGGATTCTAAGGAGCCAGTCGGCCACTCCCAGCCACAGGCCCCCAAACACAAACAACGGCCCGTTTCCGTGGCAAACAAAAGTAAGCTGCCCCGCTTCTGGATGGCAGATTGCAGGAACCACTTGGTAGTATCAAACCAGCACAACTTGGCACTGGTGGCACCTCTTGTCTGGTAACCATGCTGCGTATCGTGGTTTCTAAGGAGCCAGCCGGGCACTCCCAACCACAGGTCCCCAAACACACACAATGGCGCTTTTCCCTGGAAAACAAAACTCGCCTGCCAACTTTTTGATGGCAGATTGCAGGAGCCACTTGGTACTATCAAACCAGCCCAACTTGGCACTGGTGCCACCATGGGTCTGGTCACCATCCTGCCTATCGTAGCTTTTCAGGAGCCAGGCGGTCACTCCCTGCCATAGGCCCCGAGACAGAAAGCCCGGCCCGTTTCCCTGGCAAACAAAAGTAAGCTGCCCCGCTTCTGGATGGCAGATTGCAGGAGCCACTTTGTACTATCAAACCAGCCCGACTTGGCACTGGTGCCACCTTGGGTCTGGGAACCATCCTGCCTATCGTGGATTTTAAGGAGCCAGTCGGCCACTCCCAGCCATACGCCTCCAAACACAAACAACGGTCCATTTCCCTGGCAAACAAAAGTAAGCTGCTCCGCTTCTGGATGTCAGATTGCAGGAACCACTTGTTGCCAAGTTGGGGTGGTTTGATAGTACCAAGTGGCTCCTGCAATCTGCCATCAAAAAGTTGGCAAGCGAGTTTTGTTTTCCAGGGAAAAGCGCCGTTGTTTGTGTTTGGGGGCCTGTGGCTGGGAGTGGCCAGCTGTCTCCTTAGAATCCACGATACGCAGGATGGGTCCCAGACCAGAGGTGGCACCAGTGACAAGTCGGGCTGGTTTGATGGTGCAAAGTGACTCCTGCAATCTGCCATCCAGAAGCGGGGTAGCTTACTTTTGTTTGCCAGGGAAACGGGTAGAGCTTTGTGTCTGGGGGCCTATGGCTGGGAGTGACCGGCTGGCTCCTGAAAAGCTACGATAGGCAGGATGGTGACCAGACCCATGGTGGCACCAGTGCCAAGTTGGGCTGGTTTGATAGTACCAAGTGGCTCCTGCAATCTGCCATCAAAAAGTTGGCAGGTGAGTTTTGTTTTCCAGGGAAAAGCACCGTTGTTTGTGTTTGGGGGCCTGTGGCTGGGAGTGGCCAGCTGGCTCCTTAGAATCCACGATACGCAGGATGGTTCCCAGACCAGAGGTGGCACCAGTGCCATGTTGGCCTGGTTTGATAGTACCATGTGGCTCCTGCAATCTGCCATCCAGAAGCGGGGCTGCTTACTTTTGTTTGCCAGGGAAACGGGCCGAGATATATGTCTGGGGGCCTATGGCTGGGAGTGAGCGGCTGGCTCCTGAAAAGCTACGATAGGCAGGATGGTGACCAGACCCATGGTGGCACCAGTGCCAAGTTGGGCTGGTTTGATAGTACCAAGTGGCTCCTGCAATCTGCCATCAAAAAGTTGTCAGGCGACTTTTGTTTTCCAGGGAAAAGCGCCGTTGTTCTTGTTTAGAGGCCTGTGGCTGGGAGTGGCCGGCTGCCTCCTTTGAACCCAGGATACGCAGGATGGTTCCCAGAGCCAAGGTGGCACCAGTGCCAAGTTGGGCTGGTTTGATAGTACCAAGTGGCTCCTGCAATCTGCCATCCAGAAGCGGGTCAGCTTACTTTTGTTTCCCAGGGAAACGGGCCGAGGTTTGTGTCTGGGGGCCTATGGCTGGGAGTGACCGGCTGGCTACTGAAAAGCTACGATAGGCAGGATGGTTACCAGACTCATGTTGGCACCAGTGCCAAGTCGGGCTGGTTTGATAATACTAAATAGCTCCTGAAATCTGCCATTCAGACGCGGGGCAGCGGATTTTTGTTTGCTGGAGAAAAGTTCCGTGGTTTTTTTTGGGGGGTATATGGCTGGACGTGGCCGGCTGGCTCCTTAAAAAGATCGATACGCAGGATTGTTCCCTGACCCAAGGTGGCATCACTGCCAAGTCGGGCTGTTTTCGTAGTACCAAGTGCGTCCTGCAATTTGCCATCCAGAAGAGGGGCAGTTGAGTTTTGTTTACCAGAGAAAAGGGCCGTGGTTTGTGTTTGGGGGCATATGGCTGAGAGTGGCCGGCTGGCGCCTGAAAATCCACGATAGGCAGGATGGTTCCCAGAGCCAAGGTGGCACCAGTGCCATGTTGGCCTGGTTTGATAGTACCATGTGGCTGCTGTAATCTGCCATCCAGAAGCGGGGCAGCTTACTTTTGTTTGCCAGGGAAACAGGCCGAGATATTTGTCTGGGGGCCTATGGCTGGGAGTGACCGGCTGGCTCCTGAAAAGCTACGATAGGCAGGATGGTGACCAGACCCATGGTGGCACCAGTACCAAGTTGGGCTGGTTTGATAGTACCAAGTGGCTCCTGCAATCTGCCATCAAAAATTTGGCAGGTGAGTTTTGTTTTCCAGGGAAAAGCGCCGTTGTTTTTGTTTAGAGGCCTGTGGCTGGGAGTGGCCGCCTGTCCTCGTAGAATCTACGTTACGCAGCATGGTTCCCAGAGCCAAGGTGGCACGAGGGCCAAGTCGGGCAGGTTTGATAGTACCAAATGCATCCTGCAATCTGCCATCCAAAAGCGGGGCAGTTTACTTTTGTTTGCCAGGGAAACGGGCCGAGGTTTGTGTCTGGGGGCCTATGGCAGGGAGTGACCGGCTGGCTCCTGAAAAGCTACGATAGGCAGGATGTTTACCAGACCCATGGTGGCACCAGTGCCAAGTTGGGCTGATTTGATAGTACCAAGTGGCTCCTGCAATCTGCCATCCAGAATCGGGGCAGCTTACTTTTGTTTTCCAGGGAAACGGGCCGAGGTTTGTGTCTGGGGGTCTATGGCTTGGAGTGACCGGCTGGCTCCTGAAAAGCTACGATAGGCAGGATGGTGACCAGACCCATGGTGGCACCAGTGCCAAGTTGGGCTGGTTTGATAGCACCAAGTGGCTCCTGCAATCTGCCATCAAAATGTTGGCAGGCGAGTTTTGTTATCCAGGGAAAAGCGCCGTTGTTTGTGTTTGGGCGCCTGTGGCTCAGAGTGGCCGGGTGGCTGCTTAGAATCCACGATACGCAGGATGGTTCCCAGACCCAAGGTGGCACCAGTGCCAAGTCGGGCTGGTTTGACACTACCAAGTGGCTCCTGCAATCTGCCATCCAGAATTGGGGCAGCTTAATTTTGTTTGCCAGGGAAACGGTCCGAGGTTTGTGTCTGGGGGCCTATGGCTGGGAGTGACCGGCTGGCTCCTGAAATGCTACAATAGGCAGGATGGTTCCCAGACCCATAGTGGCACCAGTGCCAAGTTGGGATGATTTGATAGTACCAAGTGGCTCCTGCAATCTGCCATCAAAAAGCTGGCAGGCGAGTTTTGTTTTCCAGGGAAATGCGCCGTTGTTTGTGTTTGGGGGCCTGTGGCTGGGAGTGGCCGGCTGGCTCCTTAGAATCCACGATATGCAGGATTGTTCCCAGACCCAAGGTGGCACCAGTGCCAAGTCGGGCTGGTTTGATGGTGCAAAGTGGCTCCTGCAATCTGCCATCCAGACGCGGGGCAGCGGATTTTTGTTTCCATGAGAAATGGTCCGTGGTTTGTTTTTGGGGGTATATGGCTGGGCGTGGCCGGCTGGCTCCTTAAAAAGCTCGATATGCAGGATGGTTCCCTGACACAAGGTGGCACCAGTGCCACGTCGGGCGGTTTTCGTAGTACAAAGTGCGTCCTAAAATTTGCCATCCAGAAGAGGGGCAGTTGAGTTTTGTTTGCCAGAGTAAAGGGCCGTGGTTTGTTTTTGGGGGCATATGGCTGAGAGTGGCCGTCTGGCCCCTGAAAATCCACGATAGGCAGGATGGTTCCCAGACCAGAGGTGTCACCAGTGCCAAGTCGGGCTGGTTTGATAGTACTAAATAGCTCCTGCAATCTGCCATGCAGAAGCGGGGCAGCTTACTTTTGTTTGCCAGGGAAACGGGCCGAGGTTTGTGTTTGGGGGCCTAAGGCTGGGAGTGACCGGCTGGCTCCTGAAAAGCTACGATAGGCAGGATAGTGACCAGACCCATGGTGGCACCAGTGCCAAGTTGGGCTGGTTTGATAGTACCAAGTGGCTCCGGCAATCTGCCATCAAAATGTTGTCAGGCGAGTTTTGTTTTCCAGGGAAAAGCGCCGTTGTTTGTGTTTGGGGGCCTGTGGCTGGGAGTGGCCAGCTGGTTCCTTAGAACCCACGATACGCAGGATGGTTCCCAGACCAGAGGTGGCACCAGTGCCAAGTTGGGCTGGTTTGATGGTGCAAAGTGGCTCCTGCAATCTGCCATCCAGAAGCGGGGTAGCTTACTTTTGTTTGCCAGGGAAACGGGCCGAAATATTTGTCTAGGGGCCTCTGGCTGGGGGTGGCTGGCTGGCACCTGAAAAGCTACGATAGGCAGGATGGTGACCAGACCCATGGTGGCACCAGTGCCAAGTTGGGCTGGTTTGATAGTACCAAGTGGCTCCTGCAATCTGCCATCAAATGTTTGGCAGGCGAGTTTTGTTTTCCAGGGAAAAGCACCGTTGTGTGTGTTTTGGGGCCTGTGTCTGGGAGTGGCCAGCTGGCTCCTTAGAATCCACGATACGCAGGATGGTTCCCAGACCCAAGGTGGCACCAGTGCCAAGTCGGGCTGGTTTGTTAGTACCAAGTGGTTCCTGCAATCTGCCATCCAGAAGCGGGGCAGCTGAATTTTGTTTGCCAGAGAAAAAGGCTGTTGTTTGTGTTTCGGGGCCTGTGGCTGGCAGTGGACGGCTGGCTCCTGAAAATCCATGATACGCAGCATGGTTCCCAGACCCAAGGTGGCACCAGTGCCAAGTCGGGCTGGTTTGATACTACCAAGTGCGTCCTGCAATCTGCCATCCAGAAGCGGGGCAGCTTAATTTTGTTTGCCAGGGAAACGGGCCGTGGGTTTTGTATGGGGGCCTATGGCTGAGAGTGGCCGGCTGGCTCCTGAAAATCCACGCTAGGCAGCATGGTTCCCAGATGCAAGGTGGCACCAGTGCCAAGTCGGGCTGGTTTGATGGTGCAAAGTGGCTCCTGCAATCTGCCATCCAGAAGCGGGGCAGCTGATTTTTGTTTGCCAGAGAAAAATTCCGTGGATTGTTTTTGGGGGCATATTGCTGGGAGTGGCCGGCTGGCTCCTTAAAATGCTCGATACGCATGATGGTTCCCAGGCCCAAGGTGTCACCACTACCAAGTCGGCCTGCGGTTTTAGTATCAAGTTCATCCTGCAATTTGCCATCCAGAAGAGGGGCAGTTGAGTTTTGTTTGCCAGAGAAACGGGCCGAGGTTTCTGTTTGGGGACATATGGCTGAGAGTGGCCGGCTGGCCCCTGAATATCCACGATACACAGCATGGTTCCCAGATCCAAGGTGGCACCAGTGCCAAGTTGGGCTGGTTTGATAGTCCCAAGTGTCTCCTGCAATCTGCCATCCAGAAGCGGGGCAGCTTACTTTTGTTTGCCAGAGAAATAGGCCTAGGTTTTTGTCTGGGGGCCTGTGGCTAGGAGTGGCCGGCTGGCTCCTTAGAATCCACGATACGCAGGATGTTTCCCAGACCCAAGGTGGCACCAGTGCCAAGTCGGGCTGGTTTGATAGTACCAAGTGGCTCCTGCAAACTCCATCAAAATGTTGGCAGACGTGTTTTGTTTTCCAGGGAACAGCGCCGTTGATTTTGTTTGGGGACCTGTGGCTGGGAGTGGCCGGCTGGCTCCTTAGAATCCACGATACGCAGGATGGTTCCCAGACCCAAGGTGGCACCAGTGCCAAGTCGGGCTGGTTTGATTACACCAAGTGGCTCCTGCAATCTGCCATCCAGAAGTGAGGCAGCTAAGTTTTGTTTGCCAGAGAAAAGGGCCGTGGTTTTTGTTGGGGGCCTGTGGCTGGGAGTAGCCGGCTGGCTCCTTAAAATCCACGATAGGCTGGATGGTTCCCAGACCCAAGGTGGCACCAGTGCCAAGTCGGGCTGGTTTGATAGTACCAAGTGGCTCCTGCAATCTGCCATCCAGAAGCGGTGCAGTTGAGTTTTGTTTGCCAGAGAAAAGGGCCGTGGGTTGTGTTTGGGGGCATATGGCTGGGAGTGGCCGGCTGTCTCATTAAAAAGATCGATACGCAGGATGGTTCCCAGACCCAAGGTGGCACCAGTGCCAAGTCGGGCTGGTTTTTATAGTACCAAGTGCGTCCTGCAATTTGCCATCCAGAAGAGGGGCAGTGGAGTTTTGTTTGCCAGAGAATAGCGCCGTTGTTTGTGTTTGGGGGCTTGTGGCTGGGAGTGGCCGACTGGCGCCTTAGAATCTGTGTTACGCAGCATGGTTCCCAGACCAGAGGTGGCACCAGTGCCAAGTTGGGCTGGTTTGATAGTACCAAGTGGCTCCTGCAATCTGCCATCCAGAAGTGGGGCAGCTTACTTTTGTTTGCCAGGGAAACGGGCCGAGGTTTGTGACTGGGGACCTATGGCTGGGAGTGACCGGCTGGCTCCTGAAAAGCTACGATAGGCAGGATGGTGACCAGACCCATGGTGGCACCAGTGCCAAGTTGGGCTGGTTTGATAGTACCAAGTGGCTCCTGCAATCTGCCATCAAAAAGCTGGCAGGCGAGTTTTGTTTTCCAGGGAAAAGCGCCGTTGTTTGTGTTTGGGGGCCTGTGGCTGGGAGTGGCCGGCTGGCTCCTTAGAATCCACGATATGCAGGATTGTTCCCAGACCCAAGGTGGCACCAGTGCCAAGTCGGGCTGGTTTGATGGTGCAAAGTGGCTCCTGCAATCTGCCATCCAGACGCGGGGCAGCGGATTTTTGTTTCCATGAGAAATGGTCCGTGGTTTGTTTTTGGGGGTATATGGCTGGGCGTGGCCGGCTGGCTCCTTAAAAAGCTCGATATGCAGGATGGTTCCCTGACACAAGGTGGCACCAGTGCCACGTCGGGCGGTTTTCGTAGTACAAAGTGCGTCCTAAAATTTGCCATCCAGAAGAGGGGCAGTTGAGTTTTGTTTGCCAGAGTAAAGGGCCGTGGTTTGTTTTTGGGGGCATATGGCTGAGAGTGGCCGTCTGGCCCCTGAAAATCCACGATAGGCAGGATGGTTCCCAGACCAGAGGTGTCACCAGTGCCAAGTCGGGCTGGTTTGATAGTACTAAATAGCTCCTGCAATCTGCCATGCAGAAGCGGGGCAGCTTACTTTTGTTTGCCAGGGAAACGGGCCGAGGTTTGTGTTTGGGGGCCTAAGGCTGGGAGTGACCGGCTGGCTCCTGAAAAGCTACGATAGGCAGGATAGTGACCAGACCCATGGTGGCACCAGTGCCAAGTTGGGCTGGTTTGATAGTACCAAGTGGCTCCGGCAATCTGCCATCAAAAAGTTGTCAGGCGAGTTTTGTTTTCCAGGGAAAAGCGCCGTTGTTTGTGTTTGGGGGCCTGTGGCTGGGAGTGGCCAGCTGGTTCCTTAGAACCCACGATACGCAGGATGGTTCCCAGACCAGAGGTGGCACCAGTGCCAAGTTGGGCTGGTTTGATGGTGCAAAGTGGCTCCTGCAATCTGCCATCCAGAAGCGGGGTAGCTTACTTTTGTTTGCCAGGGAAACGGGCCGAAATATTTGTCTAGGGGCCTCTGGCTGGGGGTGGCTGGCTGGCACCTGAAAAGCTACGATAGGCAGGATGGTGACCAGACCCATGGTGGCACCAGTGCCAAGTTGGGCTGGTTTGATAGTACCAAGTGGCTCCTGCAATCTGCCATCAAATGTTTGGCAGGCGAGTTTTGTTTTCCAGGGAAAAGCACCGTTGTGTGTGTTTTGGGGCCTGTGTCTGGGAGTGGCCAGCTGGCTCCTTAGAATCCACGATACGCAGGATGGTTCCCAGACCCAAGGTGGCACCAGTGCCAAGTCGGGCTGGTTTGTTAGTACCAAGTGGTTCCTGCAATCTGCCATCCAGAAGCGGGGCAGCTGAATTTTGTTTGCCAGAGAAAAAGGCTGTTGTTTGTGTTTCGGGGCCTGTGGCTGGCAGTGGACGGCTGGCTCCTGAAAATCCATGATACGCAGCATGGTTCCCAGACCCAAGGTGGCACCAGTGCCAAGTCGGGCTGGTTTGATACTACCAAGTGCGTCCTGCAATCTGCCATCCAGAAGCGGGGCAGCTTAATTTTGTTTGCCAGGGAAACGGGCCGTGGGTTTTGTATGGGGGCCTATGGCTGAGAGTGGCCGGCTGGCTCCTGAAAATCCACGCTAGGCAGCATGGTTCCCAGATGCAAGGTGGCACCAGTGCCAAGTCGGGCTGGTTTGATGGTGCAAAGTGGCTCCTGCAATCTGCCATCCAGAAGCGGGGCAGCTGATTTTTGTTTGCCAGAGAAAAATTCCGTGGATTGTTTTTGGGGGCATATTGCTGGGAGTGGCCGGCTGGCTCCTTAAAATGCTCGATACGCATGATGGTTCCCAGGCCCAAGGTGTCACCACTACCAAGTCGGCCTGCGGTTTTAGTATCAAGTTCATCCTGCAATTTGCCATCCAGAAGAGGGGCAGTTGAGTTTTGTTTGCCAGAGAAACGGGCCGAGGTTTCTGTTTGGGGACATATGGCTGAGAGTGGCCGGCTGGCCCCTGAATATCCACGATACACAGCATGGTTCCCAGATCCAAGGTGGCACCAGTGCCAAGTTGGGCTGGTTTGATAGTCCCAAGTGTCTCCTGCAATCTGCCATCCAGAAGCGGGGCAGCTTACTTTTGTTTGCCAGAGAAATAGGCCTAGGTTTTTGTCTGGGGGCCTGTGGCTAGGAGTGGCCGGCTGGCTCCTTAGAATCCACGATACGCAGGAGGTTTCCCAGACCCAAGGTGGCACCAGTGCCAAGTCGGGCTGGTTTGATAGTACCAAGTGGCTCCTGCAAACTCCATCAAAATGTTGGCAGACGTGTTTTGTTTTCCAGGGAACAGCGCCGTTGATTTTGTTTGGGGGCCTGTGGCTGGGAGTGGCCGGCTGGCTCCTTAGAATCCACGATACGCAGGATGGTTCCCAGACCCAAGGTGGCACCAGTGCCAAGTCGGGCTGGTTTGATTACACCAAGTGGCTCCTGCAATCTGCCATCCAGAAGTGAGGCAGCTAAGTTTTGTTTGCCAGAGAAAAGGGCCGTGGTTTTTGTTGGGGGCCTGTGGCTGGGAGTAGCCGGCTGGCTCCTTAAAATCCACGATAGGCTGGATGGTTCCCAGACCCAAGGTGGCACCAGTGCCAAGTCGGGCTGGTTTGATAGTACCAAGTGGCTCCTGCAATCTGCCATCCAGAAGCGGTGCAGTTGAGTTTTGTTTGCCAGAGAAAAGGGCTGTGGGTTGTGTTTGGGGGTATATGGCTGGGAGTGGCCGGCTGTCTCATTAAAAAGATCGATACGCAGGATGGTTCCCAGACCCAAGGTGGCACCAGTGCCAAGTCGGGCTGTTTTTATAGTACCAAGTGCGTCCTGCAATTTGCCATCCAGAAGAGGGGCAGTGGAGTTTTGTTTGCCAGAGAATAGCGCCGTTGTTTGTGTTTGGGGGCTTGTGGCTGGGAGTGGCCGACTGGCGCCTTAGAATCTGTGTTACGCAGCATGGTTCCCAGACCAGAGGTGGCACCAGTGCCAAGTTGGGCTGGTTTGATAGTACCAAGTGGCTCCTGCAATCTGCCATCCAGAAGTGGGGCAGCTTACTTTTGTTTGCCAGGGAAACGGGCCGAGGTTTGTGACTGGGGACCTATGGCTGGGAGTGACCGGCTGGCTCCTGAAAAGCTACGATAGGCAGGATGGTGACCAGACCCATGGTGGCACCAGTGCCAAGTTGGGCTGGTTTGATAGTACCAAGTGGCTCCTGCAATCTGCCATCAAAAAGTTGTCAGGCGAGTTTTGTTTTCCAGGGAAAAGCGCCGTTGTTTGTATTTGGGGGCCTGTGGCTGGGAGTGGCCGGCTGGCTCCTTTGAACCCACAATACGCAGGATGGTTCCCAGACCCAAGGTGGCACCAGTGCCAAGTCGGGCTGGTTTGATACTACCAAGTGCGTCCTGCAATCTGCCATCCAGAAGCGGGGCAGCTTAATTTTGTTTGCCAGGGAAACGGGCCGTGGGTTTTGTTTGGGGGCCTATGGCTGAGAGTGGCCGGCTGGCTCCTGAAAATCCACGCTAGGCAGCATGGTTCCCAGATGCAAGGTGGCACCAGTGCCAAGTCGGGCTGGTTTGATGGTGCAAAGTGGCTCCTGCAATCTGCCATCCAGAAGCGGGGCAGCTGATTTTTGTTTGCCAGAGAAAAATTCCGTGGATTGTTTTTGGGGGCATATTGCTGGGAGTGGCCGGCTGGCTCCTTAAAATGCTCGATACGCATGATGGTTCCCAGGTCCAAGGTGTCACCACTACCAAGTCGGCCTGCGGTTTTAGTATCAAGTTCATCCTGCAATTTGCCATCCAGAAGAGGGGCAGTTGAGTTTTGTTTGCCAGAGAAACGGGCCGAGGTTTCTGTTTGGGGACATATGGCTGAGAGTGGCCGGCTGGCCCCTGAATATCCACGATACACAGCATGGTTCCCAGATCCAAGGTGGCACCAGTGCCAAGTTGGGCTGGTTTGATAGTACCAAGTGTCTCCTGCAATCTGCCATCCAGAAGCGGGGCAGCTTACTTTTGTTTGCCAGAGAAATAGGCCTAGGTTTTTGTCTGGGGGCCTGTGGCTAGGAGTGGCCGGCTGGCTCCTAAGAATCCACGATACGCAGGATGTTTCCCAGACCCAAGGTGGCACCAGTGCCAAGTCGGGCTGGTTTGATAGTACCAAGTGGCTCCTGCAAACTCCATCAAAAAGTTGGCAGGCGTGTTTTGTTTTCCAGGGAACAGCGCCGTTGTTTGTGTTTGGGGGCCTGTGGCTGGGAGTGGCCGGCTGGCTCCTTAGAATCCACGATACGCAGGATGGTTCCCAGACCCAAGGTGGCACCAGTGCCAAGTTGGGCTGGTTTGATTACACCAAGTGGCTCCTGCAATCTGCCATCCAGAAGTGAGGCAGCTAAGTTTTGTTTGCCAGAAAAAAGGGCCGTGGTTTTTGTTGGGGGCCTGTGGCTGGGAGTGGCCGGCTGGCTCCTTAGAATCCACCATACGCAGGATGGTTCCCAGACCCAAGGTGGCACCAGTGCCAAGTCGGGCTGGTTTGATAGTCCCAAGTGGCTCCTGCAAACTGCCATCCAGAAGCGGGGCAGCTGAGTTTTGTTTGCCATGGAAATGGGCCGTTGTTTGTGTTTGGGGGCCTGTGGCTGGGAGTGTTCGGCTGGTTCCTGAATATGTACGATACGCAGGATTGTTCCCAGACCCAAGGTGGCACCAGTGCCAAGTCGGGCTGGTTTGATGGTGCAAAGTGGCTCCTGCAATCTGCCATCCAGACGCGGGGCAGCGGATTTTTGTTTCCATGAGAAATGGTCCGTGGTTTGTTTTTGGGGGTATATGGCTGGGCGTGGCCGGCTGGCTCCTTAAAAAGCTCGATATGCAGGATGGTTCCCTGACACAAGGTGGCACCAGTGCCACGTCGGGCGGTTTTCGTAGTACAAAGTGCGTCCTAAAATTTGCCATCCAGAAGAGGGGCAGTTGAGTTTTGTTTGCCACAGAAAAGGTCCGTGGTTTGTTTTTGGGGGCATATGGCTGAGAGTGGCTGGCTGGCCCCTGAAAATCCACGATACACAGGATGGTTCCCAGATCCAAGGTGGCACCTGTGCCAAGTCGGGCTGATTTGATAGTACTAAGTAGCTCCTGCAATCTGCCATCCAGAAGCGGGGCAGCTTACTTTTGTTTGCCAGGGAAACGGGCCGAGGTTTGTGTCTGGGGGTCTATGGCTGGGAGTGACCGGCTGGCTCCTGAAAAGCTACGATAGGCAGGATGGTGACCAGACCCATGGTGGCACCAGTGCCAAGTTGGGCTGGTTTGATAGCACCAAGTGGCTCCTGCAATCTGCCATCAAAATGTTGGCAGGCGAGTTTTGTTTTCCAGGGAAAAGCGCCGTTGTTTGTGTTTGGGCGCCTGTGGCTCAGAGTGGCCGGGTGGCTGCTTAGAATCCACGATACGCAGGATGGTTCCCAGACCCAAGGTGGCACCAGTGCCAAGTCGGGCTGGTTTGACACTACCAAGTGGCTCCTGCAATCTGCCATCCAGAATCGGGGCAGCTTAATTTTGTTTGCCAGGGAAACGGTCCGAGGTTTGTGTCTGGGGGACTATGGCTGGGAGTGACCGGCTGGCTCCTGAAATGCTACAATAGGCAGGATGGTTCCCAGACCCATAGTGGCACCAGTGCCAAGTTGGGATGATTTGATAGTACCAAGTGGCTCCTGCAATCTGCCATCAAAAAGCTGGCAGGCGAGTTTTGTTTTCCAGGGAAAAGCGCCGTTGTTTGTGTTTGGGGGCCTGTGGCTGGGAGTGGCCGGCTGGCTCCTTAGAATCCACGATATGCAGGATTGTTCCCAGACCCAAGGTGGCACCAGTGCCAAGTCGGGCTGGTTTGATGGTGCAAAGTGGCTCCTGCAATCTGCCATCCAGACGCGGGGCAGCGGATTTTTTTTTCCATGAGAAATGGTCCGTGGTTTGTTTTTGGGGGTATATGGCTGGGCGTGGCCGGCTGGCTCCTTAAAAAGCTCGATATGCAGGATGGTTCCCTGACACAAGGTGGCACCAGTGCCACGTCGGGCGGTTTTCGTAGTACAAAGTGCGTCCTAAAATTTGCCATCCAGAAGAGGGGCAGTTGAGTTTTGTTTGCCAGAGAAAAGGGCCGTGGTTTGTTTTTGGGGGCATATGGCTGAGAGTGGCCGGCTGGCCCCTGAAAATCCACGATAGGCAGGATGGTTCCCAGACCAGAGGTGGCACCAGTGCCAAGTCGGGCTGGTTTGATAGGACTAAATAGCTCCTGCAATCTGCCATGCAGAAGCGGGGCAGCTTACTTTTGTTTGCCAGGGAAACGGGCCGAGGTTTGTGTTTGGGGGCCTATGGCTGGGAGTGACCGGCTGGCTCCTGAAAAGCTACGATAGGCAGGATGGTGACCAGACCCATGGTGGCACCAGTGCCAAGTTGGGCTGGTTTGATAGTACCAAGTGGCTCCGGCAATCTGCCATCAAAAAGCTGGCAGGCGAGTTTTGTTTTCCCGGGAAAAGCGCCGTTGTTTGTGTTTGGGGGCCTGTGGCTGGGAGTGGCCAGCTGGCTCCTTAGAACCCACGATACGCAGGATGGTTCCCAGACCAGAGGTGGCACCAGTGCCAAGTTGGGCTGGTTTGATGGTGCAAAGTGGCTCCTGCAATCTGCCATCCAGAAGCGGGGTAGCTTACTTTTGTTTGCCAGGGAAACGGGCCGAAATATTTGTCTAGGGGCCTCTGGCTGGGGGTGGCTGGCTGGCACCTGAAAAGCTACGATAGGCAGGATGGTGACCAGACCCATGGTGGCACCAGTGCCAAGTTGGGCTGGTTTGATAGTACCAAGTGGCTCCTGCAATCTGCCATCAAATGTTTGGCAGGCGAGTTTTGTTTTCCAGGGAAAAGCACCGTTGTGTGTGTTTTGGGGCCTGTGGCTGGGAGTGGCCAGCTGGCTCCTTAGAATCCACGATACGCAGGATGGTTCCCAGACCCAAGGTGGCACCAGTGCCAAGTCGGGCTGGTTTGTTAGTACCAAGTGGTTCCTGCAATCTGCCATCCAGAAGCGGGGCAGCTGAATTTTGTTTGCCAGAGAAAAAGGCTGTTGTTTGTGTTTCGGGGCCTGTGGCTGGCAGTGGACGGCTGGCTCCTGAAAATCCATGATACGCAGCATGGTTCCCAAACCCGAGGTGGCACCAGTGCCAAGTCGGGCTGGTTTGATACTACCAAGTGCGTCCTGCAATCTGCCATCCAGAAGCGGGGCAGCTTAATTTTGTTTGCCAGGGAAACGGGCCGTGGGTTTTGTTTGGGGGCCTATGGCTGAGAGTGGCCGGCTGGCTCCTGAAAATCCACGCTAGGCAGCATGGTTCCCAGATGCAAGGTGGCACCAGTGCCAAGTCGGGCTGGTTTGATGGTGCAAAGTGGCTCCTGCAATCTGCCATCCAGAAGCGGGGTAGCTGATTTTTGTTTGCCAGAGAAAAATTCCGTGGATTGTTTTTGGGGGCATATTGCTGGGAGTGGCCGGCTGGCTCCTTAAAATGCTCGATACGCATGATGGTTCCCAGGCCCAAGGTGTCACCACTACCAAGTCGGCCTGCGGTTTTAGTATCAAGTTCATCCTGCAATTTGCCATCCAGAAGAGGGGCAGTTGAGTTTTGTTTGCCAGAGAAACGGGCCGAGGTTTCTGTTTGGGGACATATGGCTGAGAGTGGCCGGCTGGCCCCTGAATATCCACGATACACAGCATGGTTCCCAGATCCAAGGTGGCACCAGTGCCAAGTTGGGCTGGTTTGATAGTCCCAAGTGTCTCCTGCAATCTGCCATCCAGAAGCGGGGCAGCTTACTTTTGTTTGCCAGAGAAATAGGCCTAGGTTTTTGTCTGGGGGCCTGTGGCTGGGAGTGGCCGGCTGGCTCCTTAGAATCCACGATACGCAGGATGTTTCCCAGACCCAAGTTGGCACCAGTGCCAAGTCGGGCTGGTTTGATAGTACCAAGTGGCTCCTGCAAACTCCATCAAAATGTTGGCAGACGTGTTTTGTTTTCCAGGGAACAGCGCCGTTGATTTTGTTTGGGGACCTGTGGCTGGGAGTGGCCGGCTGGCTCCTTAGAATCCACGATACGCAGGATGGTTCCCAGACCCAAGGTGGCACCAGTGCCAAGTCGGGCTGGTTTGATTACACCAAGTGGCTCCTGCAATCTGCCATCCAGAAGTGAGGCAGCTAAGTTTTGTTTGCCAGAAAAAAGGGCCGTGGTTTTT
The DNA here is from genome assembly GCF_035770615.1 of Melospiza melodia melodia. NCBI lineage: Eukaryota > Metazoa > Chordata > Aves > Passeriformes > Passerellidae > Melospiza > Melospiza melodia. The sequence continues at coordinate 43,250,319 of NC_086199.1, forward strand.
GTTGGGGGCCTGTGGCTGGGAGTGGCCGGCTGGCTCCTTAGAATCCACCATACGCAGGATGGTTCCCAGACCCAAGGTGGCACCAGTGCCAAGTCGGGCTGGTTTGATAGTACCAAGTGGCTCCTGCAATCTGCCATCCAGAAGCGGTGCAGTTGAGTTTTGTTTGCCAGAGAAAAGGGCCGTGGGTTGTGTTTGGGGGCATATGGCTGGGAGTGGCCGGCTGTCTCATTAAAAAGATCGATACGCAGGATGGTTCCCAGACCCAAGGTGGCACCAGTGCCAAGTCGGGCTGTTTTTATAGTACCAAGTGCGTCCTGCAATTTGCCATCCAGAAGAGGGGCAGTGGAGTTTTGTTTGCCAGAGAATAGCGCCGTTGTTTGTGTTTGGGGGCTTGTGCCTGGGAGTGGCCAACTGGCGCCTTAGAATCTGTGTTACGCAGCATGGTTCCCAGACCAGAGGTGGCACCAGTGCCAAGTTGGGCTGGTTTGATAGTACCAAGTGGCTCCTGCAATCTGCCATCCAGAAGCGGGGCAGCTTACTTTTGTTTGCCAGGGAAACGGGCCGAGGTTTGTGTCTGGGGACCTATGGCTGGGAGTGACCGGCTGGCTCCTGAAAAGCTACGATAGGCAGGATGGTGACCAGACCCATGGTGGCACCAGTGTCAAGTTGGGCTGGTTTGATAGTACCAAGTGGCTCCTGCAATCTGCCATCAAAAAGTTGTCAGGCGAGTTTTGTTTTCCAGGGAAAAGCGCCGTTGTTTGTATTTGGGGGCCTGTGGCTGGGAGTGGCCGGCTGGCTCCTTTGAACCCACAATACGCAGGATGGTTCCCAGACCCAAGGTGGCACCAGTGCCAAGTCGGGCTGGTTTGATACTACCAAGTGCGTCCTGCAATCTGCCATCCAGAAGCGGGGCAGCTTAATTTTGTTTGCCAGGGAAACGGGCCGTGGGTTTTGTTTGGGGGCCTATGGCTGAGAGTGGCCGGCTGGCTCCTGAAAATCCACGCTAGGCAGCATGGTTCCCAGATGCAAGGTGGCACCAGTGCCAAGTCGGGCTGGTTTGATGGTGCAAAGTGGCTCCTGCAATCTGCCATCCAGAAGCGGGGCAGCTGATTTTTGTTTGCCAGAGAAAAATTCCGTGGATTGTTTTTGGGGGCATATTGCTGGGAGTGGCCGGCTGGCTCCTTAAAATGCTCGATACGCATGATGGTTCCCAGGTCCAAGGTGTCACCACTACCAAGTCGGCCTGCGGTTTTAGTATCAAGTTCATCCTGCAATTTGCCATCCAGAAGAGGGGCAGTTGAGTTTTGTTTGCCAGAGAAACGGGCCGAGGTTTCTGTTTGGGGACATATGGCTGAGAGTGGCCGGCTGGCCCCTGAATATCCACGATACACAGCATGGTTCCCAGACCAGAGGTGGCACCAGTGCCAAGTTGGGCTGGTTTGATAGTACCAAGTGTCTCCTGCAATCTGCCATCCAGAAGCGGGGCAGCTTACTTTTGTTTGCCAGAGAAATAGGCCTAGGTTTTTGTCTGGGGGCCTGTGGCTAGGAGTGGCCGGCTGGCTCCTAAGAATCCACGATACGCAGGAGGTTTCCCAGACCCAAGGTGGCACCAGTGCCAAGTCGGGCTGGTTTGATAGTACCAAGTGGCTCCTGCAAACTCCATCAAAAAGTTGGCAGGCGTGTTTTGTTTTCCAGGGAACAGCGCCGTTGATTTTGTTTGGGGGCCTGTGGCTGGGAGTGGCCGGCTGGCTCCTTAGAATCCACGATACGCAGGATGGTTCCCAGACCCAAGGTGGCACCAGTGCCAAGTCGGGCTGGTTTGATTACACCAAGTGGCTCCTGCAATCTGCCATCCAGAAGTGAGGCAGCTTAATTTTGTTTGCCAGAAAAAAGGGCCGTGGTTTTTGTTGGGGGCCTGTGGCTGGGAGTGGCCGGCTGGCTCCTTAGAATCCACCATACGCAGGATGGTTCCCAGACCCAAGGTGGCACCAGTGCCAAGTCGGGCTGGTTTGATAGTACCAAGTGGCTCCTGCAATCTGCCATCCAGAAGCGGTGCAGTTGAGTTTTGTTTGCCAGAGAAAAGGGCCGTGGGTTGTGTTTGGGGGCATATGGCTGGGAGTGGCCGGCTGTCTCATTAAAAAGATCGATACGCAGGATTGTTCCCAGACCCAAGGTGGCACCAGTGCCAAGTCGGGCTGTTTTTATAGTACCAAGTGCGTCCTGCAATTTGCCATCCAGAAGAGGGGCAGTGGAGTTTTGTTTGCCAGAGAATAGCGCCGTTGTTTGTGTTTGGGGGCTTGTGGCTGGGAGTGGCCGACTGGCGCCTTAGAATCTGTGTTACGCAGCATGGTTCCCAGACCAGAGGTGGCACCAGTGCCAAGTTGGGCTGGTTTGATAGTACCAAGTGGCTCCTGCAATCTGCCATCCAGAAGCGGGGCAGCTTACTTTTGTTTGCCAGGGAAACGGGCCGAGGTTTGTGTCTGGGGACCTATGGCTGGGAGTGACCGGCTGGCTCCTGAAAAGCTACGATAGGCAGGATGGTGACCAGACCCATGGTGGCACCAGTGCCAAGTTGGGCTGGTTTGATAGTACCAAGTGGCTCCTGCAATCTGCCATCAAAAAGTTGTCAGGCGAGTTTTGTTTTCCAGGGAAAAGCGCCGTTGTTTGTATTTGGGGGCCTGTGGCTGGGAGTGGCCGGCTGGCTCCTTTGAACCCACAATACGCAGGATGGTTCCCAGACCCAAGGTGGCACCAGTGCCAAGTCGGGCTGGTTTGATACTACCAAGTGCGTCCTGCAATCTGCCATCCAGAAGCGGGGCAGCTTAATTTTGTTTGCCAGGGAAACGGGCCGTGGGTTTTGTTTGGGGGCCTATGGCTGAGAGTGGCCGGCTGGCTCCTGAAAATCCACGCTAGGCAGCATGGTTCCCAGATGCAAGGTGGCACCAGTGCCAAGTCGGGCTGGTTTGATGGTGCAAAGTGGCTCCTGCAATCTGCCATCCAGAAGCGGGGCAGCTGATTTTTGTTTGCCAGAGAAAAATTCCGTGGATTGTTTTTGGGGGCATATTGCTGAGAGTGGCCGGCTGGCTCCTTAAAATGCACGATACGCATGATGGTTCCCAGGTCCAAGGTGTCACCACTACCAAGTCGGCCTGCGGTTTTAGTATCAAGTTCATCCTGCAATTTGCCATCCAGAAGAGGGGCAGTTGAGTTTTGTTTGCCAGAGAAACGGGCCGAGGTTTCTGTTTGGGGACATATGGCTGAGAGTGGCCGGCTGGCCCCTGAATATCCACGATACACAGCATGGTTCCCAGATCCAAGGTGGCACCAGTGCCAAGTTGGGCTGGTTTGATAGTACCAAGTGTCTCCTGCAATCTGCCATCCAGAAGCGGGGCAGCTTACTTTTGTTTGCCAGAGAAATAGGCCTAGGTTTTTGTCTGGGGGCCTGTGGCTAGGAGTGGCCGGCTGGCTCCTAAGAATCCACGATACGCAGGATGTTTCCCAGACCCAAGGTGGCACCAGTGCCAAGTCGGGCTGGTTTGATTACACCAAGTGGCTCCTGCAATCTGCCATCCAGAAGTGAGGCAGCTAAGTTTTGTTTGCCAGAAAAAAGGGCCGTGGTTTTTGTTGGGGGCCTGTGGCTGGGAGTGGCCGGCTGGCTCCTTAGAATCCACCATACGCAGGATGGTTCCCAGACCCAAGGTGGCACCAGTGCCAAGTCGGGCTGGTTTGATAGTCCCAAGTGGCTCCTGCAAACTGCCATCCAGAAGCGGGGCAGCTGAGTTTTGTTTGCCAGGGAAATGGGCCGTTGTTTGTGTTTGGGGGCCTGTGGCTGGGAGTGTTCGGCTGGTTCCTGAATATGTACGATACGCAGGATTGTTCCCAGACCCAAGGTGGCACCAGTGCCAAGTCGGGCTGGTTTGATGGTGCAAAGTGGCTCCTGCAATCTGCCATCCAGACGCGGGGCAGCGGATTTTTGTTTCCATGAGAAATGGTCCGTGGTTTGTTTTTGGGGGTATATGGCTGGGCGTGGCCGGCTGGCTCCTTAAAAAGCTCGATATGCAGGATGGTTCCCTGACACAAGGTGGCACCAGTGCCAAGTTGGGCGGTTTTCGTAGTACAAAGTGCGTCCTAAAATTTGCCATCCAGAAGAGGGGCAGTTGAGTTTTGTTTGCCAGAGAAAAGGTCCGTGGTTTGTTTTTGGGGGCATATGGCTGAGAGTGGCTGGCTGGCCCCTGAAAATCCACGATACACAGGATGGTTCCCAGATCCAAGGTGGCACCTGTGCCAAGTCGGGCTGATTTGATAGTACTAAGTAGCTCCTGCAATCTGCCATCCAGAAGCGGGGCAGCTTACTTTGGTTTTCCAGGGAAACGGGCCGAGGTTTGTGTTTGGGGGCCTATGGCTGAGAGTGACCGGCTGGCTCCTGAAAAGCTACAATAGGCAGGATGGTGACCAGACCCATGGTGGCACCAGTGCCAAGTCGGGCTGGTTTGATGGTGCAAAGTGGCTCCTGCAATCTGCCATCCAGAAGCAGGGCAGCTGAGTTTTGTTTGCCAGAGAAAAGGGCCTTGGTTTGTGTTTGGGGGCATATGGCTGGGTGTGGCCAGCTGGCTCCTTAAAATGCACGATATGCAACATGGCTCCCAGACCCAAGGTGGCACCAGTGCCAAGTTGGGCTGGTTTGATAGTACCAAGTGGCTCCTGCAATCTTCCATGATCACGTGGAGAAATACTTTCTGGTTTCAGCCTCATGCTCTTTCTTCTCTCCCTCAACTTCTCTATCACCTCTCGTCTGGTTCACATGCGCTGTCTTCAAGGTCCACAGGCTACTTTTCACAGAATCTTCTGGCCTGATGAAGTAAGAATGATGAATAGAACAGAGCTGGGATCTATTTTCCAGTTTGGATAAAATGCATTCTGCACACAAATCCAAGGAGAACGGGCTGCCCCGATGCCCAGAAAATCTTTCACTCCTGCTAGTGTTCTACGTCAACCGCAACTTAGTCTGAAAGAAAAGCTTTTTCTCTGAGAGCATCTGAGAGGTTTGCATGAAGCACTGATATCTGACATATGCAATTTTGAATAGGAGAGGAAAAAGAAAATGGCAAGGAGTTTTTAATTTTAGTGGTTTCAATTTTAATTTCCGTGCACTTTTTCAAAACTTGTCAGCTCAAATGCCCATCAACATCTTTTAGTCATCTGTAAGTCAGTATTCATATAAAATGTGCTTCAAATCCAAAGAATTTCAAATTTGCACTCCAAGCTTCTATGCCTAGATTTATGATTTCCTACACATATTAGATGAAAGGAAGGCCTTTTTTACTGTGGGAGTGCTGGAACACTGGAACAGGTTGCCCAGAGAAGTTGTGGGTGTCCCATCCCTGAAAGTATTCAAGGTCACCTTGGACGGGGCTTGGAGCAGCAACAAAGGAGAAGCTTGATGGTAGAGAAACAAAGTCGGACTATAGAAGAAACTCGGATTGAAGTATAGGATCAAGTTTTCTCTCAGCTCTTGGGGTAAATTCAAAGTTGTACAAAATGACATTTATCTGTGCTATTCACTACTGTAACAGAAAGTTTCATGAAAACTGTACAGAAGATAGTAAATTTTAAAAGAGATAAGAATTACAGCATAAAATCCATGGGATAGGTTACAACATGAGACACTCTCTAAGAGAAAATCTCTTTGTTTCAGCACTTCATCGGGGTAAGATTTCATGAAGTGCCAAAGAAGGCGGCAAAATATCATTCGGGACATTATTTACTGGAATTCAGCCTGGCCATTAGTAGGAACTGCCTTTGAACATATCATGTAGATATACCACACACACTTTCCCTTCACTGAAAAATTACTGTTTACAACAAATAAGCAATTGACGATCAAAATTGATTGAAAGCATCTTAAACATGTCAAGTATTTCATTGTAGATGATCTGTGATCCAAATGCTTCTTCCACCTTCGAGAGGGACAGAAGAATTCTTCCATATCATGATGGTTTAAAATTGTATCAACCAATGTTTTCTGCTGAAAAGATATCATCTATTTTTTTCTATTTTTGGAAGAAAATATTCCTAGACATACAACAGGTGAGAACTAAGTAATTTTAAAGAAACAAATGAAATGAAAATATTCTGTAAATAGAATGAAATGAAAAGCTGTGTTTTAAATAGGAGCTAAATATTAAACAGAATTTTTGTACCAGGCATTTGAATTACTGCACCAGCTCTTTTGCCCATCAAGAGAGGCATTTAGCATTTCAGTCTTTTCCAAGGTGTTCATGATCTGCTATGCTGATCTCTGTGTGTGCCTAGGTGTGTGTGGAGGGGGGGGCATATGAAGGGGAGTGTGTATGTTTGCTTTACAATTGTTGTGGCAGATTCATGCCTCAGCTCCACATTTTGTTTTAAAAAGGTCACACCGAGTGGATATGAAGTTTACTATCAACAAGAGATCGATTCCCAAATCATCCATTTGACTCTCCCTTATAAATCATGTGCTTTGTTGCATATTTTATCAAATATACTTTCAAGCCAGATGGAGGAAGGAGGATGTGGGAATCCCTCCACCATCTTGCAACTTTTATGTAAGTAGGTTTTCAAGAAAATCATCATTTCTCTTTTAAATATGTCTGGAACAGGCATGATGGTAGTGTCAACCTGTTGGAGTTTTTGTTGCTGGAAGAAGTTGTACAAAAGGATTGGTTTTTACATTGACCAGTTACTGAATCAAGCGCAGGAATACATTGGAAATTTAGCTGGGGGTTCCTTTTCCCAGCAGACTACTTCTAGAACGAGCTTGTACACTGAAGCTGACTCTTTTGCTCTCTTTTTGTTTCTTTCCTATTTTCTTGGCTTCTTTGCCACTATCTAGACAATTTTGGAACTTTGTTCCCAACTAAAATGGTTTCAATAGTCTGATTGTGATCATACATTTTTACAAGGAATTTTTAAAATCTTTCCTCGAGTCCAGAAAGTCAAGGACTTAGATCTTTTTCTTCCCTTATCAATATTGCCATGAAATTGATAAATAAAGACCAACTCTTTATTTTTGTTTTTAACCCACGTAGATAATTCCCATCCATTAATCCATTTTGTGGACCAATAGCTGCCATTCTGATGGAAGCTGTCACTTCTTAACAATAGGCATTCTGTGACTATGTTGACTGCACTTTGGGTGAAGATCCTAACTGGTCTTAGATATACATAGGGAGAAATTTGCTCAGCCAGTGTCAGTCTTAAGCATGCGTATCAGAAGATCTTTCTAGAGCTGGGAATTTTCCCATGAAAGGGATTCAGTTAGGGAAGAGACACTTGTGCCAGAGTTTTACATTCTTCTTGAACACTGCTTAAGGAACTTAGATGCCATGTCCATTTGGATCTCTGTCTGCACAGAACTTTGTCATGCCAGCGCTTTGAAATGCATCTTGAAGAGAATTCACTAGCACAGAATGAAAGAGAGTGGAAGGGGTTGGTGGGGCTAACCAGGCCCAACCCCCCTGCCTAAACCAGGATACCTAGAGCCTCTTGCCCAGGATTCTATCTGGGTGTACTTTTAATGTCTTCAAAGATCCAGGCTCCACAATCTTTCTGGGCAGTCTGTGCCGTGGTTCAGTCACCCTGACAGTAAAGAAACATTTACTGATGTTCAAAGGCAATCTCCTGTATTTCAGTGTGTGCCCACTGCCTCTTGTCTTTTCCCTCAGCATCACTGAAAAGACACTGATTCCCTCCCCTTTGCACTATTGCTTCCATATGTATGTGTGATGCCATGTAGAGGTATGTCAAAAACCTCCCTGAAGCCCAGGCAGATAATATTCCCTTCATCTACCAGTCAAGTTGATTCATCAGAGGAGTTTAAAGTGATGTTCAGCATGAAATTCCCCTGAAAAATCATGCTAACTACATTATTTGGTCATCTGTCATGTGCCTGGCAAGGATTTCCAGGAAGAGCTGCTTCATCAACTTCCTGGGGATAAAAAAGAGGCTGGCTGGTTTGTACTATGGCGAGTCCTCTTAATTGCCTTTTTTGAAGATGGGTGTCATTTGCTAACATCCACTCTTTAGCTCCTCTTCTCATCTACACCTCGGCAAAAAGCTTTTCCACTATGTCTGGCTAGGAAAAACTGTGCCAGCACAGAAAACATCTCCCATCGTGTTCTAGAAGTTGCACGGATGTCTGCCAAGTGTTTGGCAGGAAGAAAAGAAAAGTTGTCCAAAACAGCTTCCAATCGAATGTTCCTGTGATTGGAAAAGTCAGGAGAGTGCAAAGGTACTGTTTTCTATCAGTTGGCAAGGTGCGCACACAATCCCAGTGTTGTACAGCTTGCTTCTTCACCTTCCCGAAGCTGCCGCTCTCGCCGGCTGCCGGAGCCCAAGAAGCGGCTTGTTCGCGCAAAGACGATTGTGCCGCTCACAGTGCTCTCCTTAGCGCGGCTTCTGCCGAAAGACGCCCGGCAGCGGCTCTTACCTCCGGAGAGCATCCTACCTTCGTCTTTAGCTCCTCTTCTCATCTACACCTCGGCAAAACGCTTTTCCACTATGTCTGGCTAGGAAAAACTGTGCCAGCACAGAAAACATCTCCCATCGTGTTCTAGAAGTTGCACGGATGTCTGCCAAGTGTTTGGCAGGAAGAAAAGAAAAGTTGTCCAAAACAGCTTCCAATCGAATGTTCCTGTGATTGGAAAAGTCAGGAGAGTGCAAAGGTACTGTTTTCTATCAGTTGGCAAGGTGCGCACACAATCCCAGTGTTGTACAGCTTGCTTCTTCACCTTCCCGAAGCTGCCGCTCTCGCCGGCTGCCGGAGCCCAAGAAGCGGCTTCTTCGCGCAAAGACGATTGTGCCGCTCACAGTGCTCTCCTTAGCGCGGCTTCTGCCGAAAGACGCCCGGCAGCGGCTCTTACCTCCGGAGAGCATCCTACCTTCGTCTTTAGCTCCTCTTCTCATCTACACCTCGGCAAAACGCTTTTCCACTATGTCTGGCTAGGAAAAACTGTGCCAGCACAGAAAACATCTCCCATCGTGTTCTAGAAGTTGCACGGATGTCTGCCAAGTGTTTGGCAGGAAGAAAAGAAAAGTTGTCCAAAACAGCTTCCAATCGAATGTTCCTGTGATTGGAAAAGTCAGGAGAGTGCAAAGGTACTGTTTTCTATCAGTTGGCAAGGTGCGCACACAATCCCAGTGTTGTACAGCTTGCTTCTTCACCTTCCCGAAGCTGCCGCTCTCGCCGGCTGCCGGAGCCCAAGAAGCGGCTTCTTCGCGCAAAGACGATTGTGCCGCTCACAGTGCTCTCCTTAGCGCGGCTTCTGCCGAAAGACGCCCGGCAGCGGCTCTTACCTCCGGAGAGCATCCTACCTTCGTCTTTCGCGTCTTTTGTAGTCTACATCTTAGCAAAACGCTTTTCCACTATGTCTGGCTAGGAAAAACTGTGCCAGCACAGAAAACATCTCCCATCGTGTTCTAGAAGTTGCACGGATGTCTGCCAAGTGTTTGGCAGGAAGAAAAGAAAAGTTGTCCAAAACAGCTTCCAATCGAATGTTCCTGTGATTGGAAAAGTCAGGAGAGTGCAAAGGTACTGTTTTCTATCAGTTGGCAAGGTGCGCACACAATCCCAGTGTTGTACAGCTTGCTTCTTCACCTTCCCGAAGCTGCCGCTCTCGCCGGCTCCCGGAACCGAAGAAGCGGCTTCTTCGCGCAAAGACGATTGTGCCGCTCACAGGGCTCTCCTTAGCGCGGCTTCTGCCGAAAGACGCCCGGCAGCGGCTCTTACCTCCGGAGAGCATCCTACCTTCGTCTTTCGCGTCTTTTGTAGTCTACATCTTAGCAAAACGCTTTTCCACTATGTCTGGCTAGGAAAAACTGTGCCAGCACAGAAAACATCTCCCATCGTGTTCTAGAAGTTGCACGGATGTCTGCCAAGTGTTTGGCAGGAAGAAAAGAAAAGTTGTCCAAAACAGCTTCCAATCGAATGTTCCTGTGATTGGAAAAGTCAGGAGAGTGCAAAGGTACTGTTTTCTATCAGTTGGCAAGGTGCGCACACAATCCCAGTGTTGTACAGCTTGCTTCTTCACCTTCCCGAAGCTGCCGCTCTCGCCGGCTGCCGGAGCCCAAGAAGCGGCTTCTTCGCGCAAAGACGATTGTGCCGCTCACAGTGCTCTCCTTAGCGCGGCTTCTGCCGAAAGACGCCCGGCAGCGGCTCTTACCTCCGGAGAGCATCCTACCTTCGTCTTTCGCGTCTTATGTAGTCTACACCTCGGCAAAAAGCTTTTCCACTATGTCTGGCTAGGAAAAACTGTGCCAGCACAGAAAACATCTCCCATCGTGTTCTAGAAGTTGCACGGATGTCTGCCAAGTGTTTGGCAGGAAGAAAAGAAAAGTTGTCCAAAACAGCTTCCAATCGAATGTTCATGTGATTGGAAAAGTCAGGAGAGTGCAAAGGTACTGTTTTCTATCAGTTGGCAAGGTGCGCACACAATCCCAGTGCTGTACAGCTTGCTTCTTCACCTTCCCGAAGCTGCCGCTCTCGCCGGCTGCCGGAGCCCAAGAAGCGGCTTCTTCGCGCAAAGACGATTGTGCCGCTCACAGTGCTCTCCTTAGCGCGGCTTCTGCTGAAAGACGCCCGGCAGCGGCTCTTACCTCCGGAGAGCATCCTACCTTCGTCTTTCGCGTCTTATGTAGTCTACACCTCGGCAAAAAGCTTTTCCACTATGTCTGGCTAGGAAAAACTGTGCCAGCACAGAAAACATCTCCCATCGTGTTCTAGAAGTTGCACGGATGTCTGCCAAGTGTTTGGCAGGAAGAAAAGAAAAGTTGTCCAAAACAGCTTCCAATCGAATGTTCCTGTGATTGGAAAAGTCAGGAGAGTGCAAAGGTACTGTTTTCTATCAGTTGGCAAGGTGCGCACACAATCCCAGTGTTGTACAGCTTGCTTCTTCACCTTCCCGAAGCTGCCGCTCTCGCCGGCTCCCGGAACCGAAGAAGCGGCTTCTTCGCGCAAAGACGATTGTGCCGCTCACAGTGCTCTCCTTAGCGCGGCTTCTGCCGAAAGACGCCCGGCAGCGGCTCTTACCTCCGGAGAGCATCCTACCTTCGTCTTTCGCGTCTTTTGTAGTCTACATCTTAGCAAAACGCTTTTCCACTATGTCTGGCTAGGAAAAACTGTGCCAGCACAGAAAACATCTCCCATCGTGTTCTAGAAGTTGCACGGATGTCTGCCAAGTGTTTGGCAGGAAGAAAAGAAAAGTTGTCCAAAACAGCTTCCAATCGAATGTTCCTGTGATTGGAAAAGTCAGGAGAGTGCAAAGGTACTGTTTTCTATCAGTTGGCAAGGTGCGCACACAATCCCAGTGTTGTACAGCTTGCTTCTTCACCTTCCCGAAGCTGCCGCTCTCGCCGGCTGCCGGAGCCCAAGAAGCGGCTTCTTCGCGCAAAGACGATTGTGCCGCTCACAGTGCTCTCCTTAGCGCGGCTTCTGCTGAAAGACGCCCGGCAGCGGCTCTTACCTCCGGAGAGCATCCTACCTTCGTCTTTCGCGTCTTTTGTAGTCTACACCTCGGCAAAAAGCTTTTCCACTATGTCTGGCTAGGAAAAACTGTGCCAGCACAGAAAACATCTCCCATCGTGTTCTAGAAGTTGCACGGATGTCTGCCAAGTGTTTGGCAGGAAGAAAAGAAAAGTTGTCCAAAACAGCTTCCAATCGAATGTTCCTGTGATTGGAAAAGTCAGGAGAGTGCAAAGGTACTGTTTTCTATCAGTTGGCAAGGTGCGCACACAATCCCAGTGTTGTACAGATTGCTTCTTCACCTTCCCGAAGCTGCCGCTCTCGCCGGCTCCCGGAACCGAAGAATCGGCTTCTTCGCGCAAAGACGATTGTGCCGCTCACAGTGCTCCCCTTAGCGCGACTTCTGCCGAAAGACGCCCGGCAGCGGCTCTTACCTCCTGAGAGTGGCAGCTTCGGGAAGGTGAAGAAGCAAGCTGTACAACACTGGGATTGTGTGCGCACCTTGCCAACTGATAGAAAACAGTACCTTTGCACTCTCCTGACTCGTCCAATCACAGGAGCATTCGATTGGAAGCTGTTTTGGACAACTTTTCTTTTCTTCCTCCCAAACACTTGGCAGACATATCTGCAACTTCTAGAAAACGATGGGAGATGTTTTCTGGGCTGGCACGGTTTTTCCTAGCCAGACATAGTGGAAAAGCGTTTTGCTAAGATGTAGACTACATAAGACGCGAAAGACGAAGGTAGGATGCTCTCCGGAGTTAAGAGCCGCTGCCGGGCGTCTTTCGGCAGAAGCCGCGCTAAGGAGAGCCCTGTGAGCGGCACAATCGTCTTTGCGCGAAGAAGCCGATTCTTCGGTTCCGGGAGCCGGCGAGAGCGGCAGCTTCGGGAAGGTGAAGAAGCAAGCTGTACAACACTGGGATTGTGTGCGCACCTTGCCAACTGATAGAAAACAGTACCTTTGCACTCTCCTGACTTTTCCAATCACAGGAACATTCGATTGGAAGCTGTTTTGGACAACTTTTCTTTTCTTCCTGCCAAACACTTGGCAGACATCCGTGCAACTTCTAGAACACGATGGGAGATGTTTTCTGTGCTGGCACAGTTTTTCCTAGCCAGACATAGTGGAAAAGCGTTTTGCTAAGATGTAGACTACAAAAGACGCGAAAGACGAAGGTAGGATGCTCTCCGGAGGTAAGAGCCGCTGCCGGGCGTCTTTCGGCAGAAGCCGCGCTAAGGAGAGCACTGTGAGCGGCACAATCGTCTTTGCGCGAAGAAGCCGCTTCTTGGGCTCCGGCAGCCGGCGAGAGCGGCAGCTTCGGGAAGGTGAAGAAGCAAGCTGTACAACACTGGGATTGTGTGCGCACCTTGCCAACTGATAGAAAACAGTACCTTTGCACTCTCCTGACTTTTCCAATCACAGGAACATTCGATTGGAAGCTGTTTTGGACAACTTTTCTTTTCTTCCTGCCAAACACTTGGCAGACATCCGTGCAACTTCTAGAACACGATGGGAGATGTTTTCTGTGCTGGCACAGTTTTTCCTAGCCAGACATAGTGGAAAAGCGTTTTGCTAAGATGTAGACTACAAAAGACGCGACAGACGAGGGTAGGATGCTCTCCGGAGGTAAGAGCCGCTGCCGGGCGTCTTTCGGCAGAAGCCGCGCTAAGGAGAGCACTGTGAGCGGCACAATCGTCTTTGCGCGAAGAAGCCGCTTCTTGGGCTCCGGCAGCCGGCGAGAGCGGCAGCTTCGGGAAGGTGAAGAAGCAAGCTGTACAACACTGGGATTGTGTGCGCACCTTGCCAACTGATAGAAAACAGTACCTTTGCACTCTCCTGACTTTTCCAATCACAGGAACATTCGATTGGAAGCTGTTTTGGACAACTTTTCTTTTCTTCCTGCCAAACACTTGGCAGACATCCGTGCAACTTCTAGAACACGATGGGAGATGTTTTCTGTGCTGGCACAGTTTTTCCTAGCCAGACATAGTGGAAAAGCGTTTTGCTAAGATGTAGACTACAAAAGACGCGAAAGACGAAGGTAGGATGCTCTCCGGAGGTAAGAGCCGCTGCCGGGCGTCTTTCGGCAGAAGCCGCGCTAAGGAGAGCACTGTGAGCGGCACAATCGTCTTTGCGCGAACAAGCCGCTTCTTGGGCTCCGGCAGCCGGCGAGAGCGGCAGCTTCGGGAAGGTGAAGAAGCAAGCTGTACAACACTGGGATTGTGTGCGCACCTTGCCAACTGATAGAAAACAGTACCTTTGCACTCTCCTGACTTTTCCAATCACAGGAACATTCGATTGGAAGCTGTTTTGGACAACTTTTCTTTTCTTCCTGCCAAACACTTGGCAGACATCCGTGCAACTTCTAGAACACGATGGGAGATGTTTTCTGTGCTGGCACAGTTTTTCCTAGCCAGACATAGTGGAAAAGCGTTTTGCTAAGATGTAGACTACAAAAGACGCGAAAGACGAGGGTAGGATGCTCTCCGGAGGTAAGAGCCGCTGCCGGGCGTCTTTCGGCAGAAGCCGCGCTAAGGAGAGCACTGTGAGCGGCACAATCGTCTTTGCGCGAAGAAGCCGCTTCTTGGGCTCCGGCAGCCGGCGAGAGCGGCAGCTTCGGGAAGGTGAAGAAGCAAGCTGTACAACACTGGGATTGTGTGCGCACCTTGCCAACTGATAGAAAACAGTACCTTTGCACTCTCCTGACTTTTCCAATCACAGGAACATTCGATTGGAAGCTGTTTTGGACAACTTTTCTTTTCTTCCTGCCAAACACTTGGCAGACATCCGTGCAACTTCTAGAACACGATGGGAGATGTTTTCTGTGCTGGCACAGTTTTTCCTAGCCAGACATAGTGGAAAAGCGTTTTGCTAAGATGTAGACTACAAAAGACGCGAAAGACGAAGGTAGGATGCTCTCCGGAGGTAAGAGCCGCTGCCGGGCGTCTTTCGGCAGAAGCCGTGCTAAGGAGAGCACTGTGAGCGGCACAATCGTCTTTGCGCGAACAAGCCGCTTCTTGGGCTCCGGCAGCCGGCGAGAGTGGCAGCTTCGGGAAGGTGAAGAAGCAAGCTGTACAACACTGGGATTGTGTGCGCACCTTGCCAACTGATAGAAAACAGTACCTTTGCACTCTCCTGACTTTTCCAATCACATGAACATTCGATTGGAAGCTGTTTTGGACAACTTTTCTTTTCTTCCTGCCAAACACTTGGCAGACATCCGTGCAACTTCTAGAACACGATGGGAGATGTTTTCTGGGCTGGCACAGTTTTTCCTAGCCAGACATAGTGGAGAAGCGTTTTGCTAAGATGTAGACTACAAAAGACGCGAAAGACGAAGGTAGGATGCTCTCCGGAGGTAAGAGCCGCTGCCGGGCGTCTTTCGGCAGAAGCTGCGCTAAGGAGAGCACTGTGAGCGGCACAATCGTCTTTGCGCGAAGAAGCCGCTTCTTCGGTTCCGGGAGCCGGCGAGAGCGGCAGCTTCGGGAAGGTGAAGAAGCAAGCTGTACAACACTGGGATTGTGTGCGCACCTTGCCAACTGATAGAAAACAGTACCTTTGCACTCTCCTGACTTTTCCAATCACAGGAACATTCGATTGGAAGCTGTTTTGGACAACTTTTCTTTTCTTCCTGCCAAACACTTGGCAGACATCCGTGCAACTTCTAGAACACGATGGGAGATGTTTTCTGTGCTGGCACAGTTTTTCCTAGCCAGACATAGTGGAAAAGCTTTTTGCCGAGGTGTAGATGAGAAGAGGAGCTAAAGGGTGGATGTTAGCAAATGACACCCATCTTCAAAAAAGGCAATTAAGAGGACTCGCCATAGTACAAACCAGCCAGCCTCTTTTTTATCCCCAGGAAGTTGATGAAGCAGCTCTTCCTGGAAATCCTTGCCAGGCACATGACAGATGACCAAATAATGTAGTTAGCATGATTTTTCAGGGGAATTTCATGCTGAACATCACTTTAAACTCCTCTGATGAATCAACTTGACTGGTAGATGAAGGGAATATTATCTGCCTGGGCTTCAGGGAGGTTTTTGACATACCTCTACATGGCATCACACATACATATGGAAGCAATAGTGCAAAGGGGAGGGAATCAGTGTCTTTTCAGTGATGCTGAGGGAAAAGACAAGAGGCAGTGGGCACACACTGAAATACAGGAGATTGCCTTTGAACATCAGTAAATGTTTCTTTACTGTCAGGGTGACTGAACCACGGCACAGACTGCCCAGAAAGATTGTGGAGCCTGGATCTTTGAAGACATTAAAAGTACACCCAGATAGAATCCTGGGCAAGAGGCTCTAGGTATCCTGGTTTAGGCAGGGGGGTTGGGCCTGGTTAGCCCCACCAACCCCTTCCACTCTCTTTCATTCTGTGCTAGTGAATTCTCTTCAAGATGCATTTCAAAGCGCTGGCATGACAAAGTTCTGTGCAGACAGAGATCCAAATGGACATGGCATCTAAGTTCCTTAAGCAGTGTTCAAGAAGAATGTAAAACTCTGGCACAAGTGTCTCTTCCCTAACTGAATCCCTTTCATGGGAAAATTCCCAGCTCTAGAAAGATCTTCTGATACGCATGCTTAAGACTGACACTGGCTGAGCAAATTTCTCCCTATGTATATCTAAGACCAGTTAGGATCTTCACCCAAAGTGCAGTCAACATAGTCACAGAATGCCTATTGTTAAGAAGTGACAGCTTCCATCAGAATGGCAGCTATTGGTCCACAAAATGGATTAATGGATGGGAATTATCTACGTGGGTTAAAAACAAAAATAAAGAGTTGGTCTTTATTTATCAATTTCATGGCAATATTGATAAGGGAAGAAAAAGATCTAAGTCCTTGACTTTCTGGACTCGAGGAAAGATTTTAAAAATTCCTTGTAAAAATGTATGATCACAATCAGACTATTGAAACCATTTTAGTTGGGAACAAAGTTCCAAAATTGTCTAGATAGTGGCAAAGAAGCCAAGAAAATAGGAAAGAAACAAAAAGAGAGCAAAAGAGTCAGCTTCAGTGTACAAGCTCGTTCTAGAAGTAGTCTGCTGGGAAAAGGAACCCCCAGCTAAATTTCCAATGTATTCCTGCGCTTGATTCAGTAACTGGTCAATGTAAAAACCAATCCTTTTGTACAACTTCTTCCAGCAACAAAAACTCCAACAGGTTGACACTACCATCATGCCTGTTCCAGACATATTTAAAAGAGAAATGATGATTTTCTTGAAAACCTACTTACATAAAAGTTGCAAGATGGTGGAGGGATTCCCACATCCTCCTTCCTCCATCTGGCTTGAAAGTATATTTGATAAAATATGCAACAAAGCACATGATTTATAAGGGAGAGTCAAATGGATGATTTGGGAATCGATCTCTTGTTGATAGTAAACTTCATATCCACTCGGTGTGACCTTTTTAAAACAAAATGTGGAGCTGAGGCATGAATCTGCCACAACAATTGTAAAGCAAACATACACACTCCCCTTCATATGCCCCCCCCTCCACACACACCTAGGCACACACAGAGATCAGCATAGCAGATCATGAACACCTTGGAAAAGACTGAAATGCTAAATGCCTCTCTTGATGGGCAAAAGAGCTGGTGCAGTAATTCAAATGCCTGGTACAAAAATTCTGTTTAATATTTAGCTCCTATTTAAAACACAGCTTTTCATTTCATTCTATTTACAGAATATTTTCATTTCATTTGTTTCTTTAAAATTACTTAGTTCTCACCTGTTGTATGTCTAGGAATATTTTCTTCCAAAAATAGAAAAAAATAGATGATATCTTTTCAGCAGAAAACATTGGTTGATACAATTTTAAACCATCATGATATGGAAGAATTCTTCTGTCCCTCTCGAAGGTGGAAGAAGCATTTGGATCACAGATCATCTACAATGAAATACTTGACATGTTTAAGATGCTTTCAATCAATTTTGATCGTCAATTGCTTATTTGTTGTAAACAGTAATTTTTCAGTGAAGGGAAAGTGTGTGTGGTATATCTACATGATATGTTCAAAGGCAGTTCCTACTAATGGCCAGGCTGAATTCCAGTAAATAATGTCCCGAATGATATTTTGCCGCCTTCTTTGGCACTTCATGAAATCTTACCCCGATGAAGTGCTGAAACAAAGAGATTTTCTCTTAGAGAGTGTCTCATGTTGTAACCTATCCCATGGATTTTATGCTGTAATTCTTATCTCTTTTAAAATTTACTATCTTCTGTACAGTTTTCATGAAACTTTCTGTTACAGTAGTGAATAGCACAGATAAATGTCATTTTGTACAACTTTGAATTTACCCCAAGAGCTGAGAGAAAACTTGATCCTATACTTCAATCCGAGTTTCTTCTATAGTCCGACTTTGTTTCTCTACCATCAAGCTTCTCCTTTGTTGCTGCTCCAAGCCCCGTCCAAGGTGACCTTGAATACTTTCAGGGATGGGACACCCACAACTTCTCTGGGCAACCTGTTCCAGTGTTCCAGCACTCCCACAGTAAAAAAGGCCTTCCTTTCATCTAATATGTGTAGGAAATCATAAATCTAGGCATAGAAGCTTGGAGTGCAAATTTGAAATTCTTTGGATTTGAAGCACATTTTATATGAATACTGACTTACAGATGAC
This sequence comes from Melospiza melodia melodia, assembly GCF_035770615.1. Classification (NCBI taxonomy): domain Eukaryota; kingdom Metazoa; phylum Chordata; class Aves; order Passeriformes; family Passerellidae; genus Melospiza; species Melospiza melodia. The sequence goes on from NC_086199.1 coordinate 43,268,448, forward strand.
TAAAAGATGTTGATGGGCATTTGAGCTGACAAGTTTTGAAAAAGTGCACGGAAATTAAAATTGAAACCACTAAAATTAAAAACTCCTTGCCATTTTCTTTTTCCTCTCCTATTCAAAATTGCATATGTCAGATATCAGTGCTTCATGCAAACCTCTCAGATGCTCTCAGAGAAAAAGCTTTTCTTTCAGACTAAGTTGCGGTTGACGTAGAACACTAGCAGGAGTGAAAGATTTTCTGGGCATCGGGGCAGCCCGTTCTCCTTGGATTTGTGTGCAGAATGCATTTTATCCAAACTGGAAAATAGATCCCAGCTCTGTTCTATTCATCATTCTTACTTCATCAGGCCAGAAGATTCTGTGAAAAGTAGCCTGTGGACCTTGAAGACAGCGCATGTGAACCAGATGAGAGGTGATAGAGAAGTTGAGGGAGAGAAGAAAGAGCATGAGGCTGAAACCAGAAAGTATTTCTCCACGTGATCATGGAAGATTGCAGGAGCCACTTGGTACTATCAAACCAGCCCAACTTGGCACTGGTGCCACCTTGGGTCTGGGAGCCATGTTGCATATCGTGCATTTTAAGGAGCCAGCTGGCCACACCCAGCCATATGCCCCCAAACACAAACCAAGGCCCTTTTCTCTGGCAAACAAAACTCAGCTGCCCTGCTTCTGGATGGCAGATTGCAGGAACCACTTGGTACTATCAAACCAGCCCAACTTGACACTGGTGCCACCATGGGTCTGGTCACCATCCTGCCTATTGTAGCTTTTCAGGAGCCAGCCGGTCACTCTCAGCCATAGGCCCCCAAACACAAACCTCGGCCCGTTTCCCTGGCAAACCAAAGTAAGCTGCCCCGCTTCTGGATGGCAGATTGCAGGAGCTACTTAGTACTATCAAATCAGCCCGACTTGGCACAGGTGCCACCTTGGATCTGGGAACCATCCTGTGTATCGTGGATTTTCAGGGGCCAGCCAGCCACTCTCAGCCATATGCCCCCAAAAACAAACCACGGACCTTTTCTCTGGCAAACAAAACTCAACTGCCCCTCTTCTGGATGGCAAATTTTAGGACGCACTTTGTACTACGAAAACCGCCCGACGTGGCACTGGTGCCACCTTGTGTCAGGGAACCATCCTGCATATCGAGCTTTTTAAGGAGCCAGCCGGCCAGGCCCAGCCATATACCCCCAAAAACAAACAACGGACCATTTCTCATGGAAACAAAAATCCGCTGCCCCGCGTCTGGATGGCAGATTGCAGGAGCCACTTTGCACCATCAAACCAGCCCGACTTGGCACTGGTGCCACCTTGGGTCTGGGAACAATCCTGCGTATCGTACATATTCAGGAACCAGCCGAACACTCCCAGCCACAGGCCCCCAAACACAAACAACGGCCCATTTCCCTGGCAAACAAAACTCAGCGGCCCTGCTTCTGGATGGCAGTTTGCAGGAGCCACTTGGGACTATCAAACCAGCCTGACTTGGCACTGGTGCCACCTTGGGTCTGGGAAACATCCTGCGTATCGTGGATTCTTAGGAGCCAGCCGGCCACTCCTAGCCACAGGCCCCCAAACAAAAACCTAGGCCTATTTCTCTGGCAAACAAAAGTAAGCTGCCCCGCTTCTGGATGGCAGATTGCAGGAGCCACTTGGGACTATCAAACCAGCCCAACTTGGCACTGGTGCCACCTTGGATCTGGGAACCATGCTGTGTATCGTGGATATTCAGGGGCCAGCCGGCCACTCTCAGCCATATGTCCCCAAACAGAAACCTCGGCCCTGTTCTCTGGCAAACAAAACTCAACTGCCCCTCTTCTGGATGGCAAATTGCAGGATGAACTTGATACTAAAACCGCAGGCCGACTTGGTAGTGGTGACACCTTGGACCTGGGAACCATCATGCGTATCGAGCATTTTAAGGAGCCAGCCGGCCACTCCCAGCAATATGCCCCCAAAAACAATCCACGGAATTTTTCTCTGGCAAACAAAAATCAGCTGCCCCGCTTCTGGATGGCAGATTGCAGGAGCCACTTTGCACCATCAAACCAGCCCGACTTGGCACTGGTGCCACCTTGCATCTGGGAACCATGCTGCCTAGCGTGGATTTTCAGGAGCCAGCCGGCCACTCTCAGCCATAGGCCCCCAAACAAAACCCACGGCCCGTTTCCCTGGCAAACAAAATTAAGCTGCCCCGCTTCTGGATGGCAGATTGCAGGACGCACTTGGTAGTATCAAACCAGCCCGACTTGGCACTGGTGCCACCTTGGGTCTGGGAACCATCCTGCGTATCGTGGGTTCAAAGGAGCCAGCCGGCCACTCCCAGCCACAGGCCCCCAAATACAAACAACGGCGCTTTTCCCTGGAAAACAAAACTCGCCTGCCAACTTTTTGATGGCAGATTGCAGGAGCCACTTGGTACTATCAAACCAGCCCAACTTGGCACTGGTGCCACCATGGGTCTGGTCACCATCCTGCCTATTGTAGCTTTCCAGGAGCCAGCCGGTCACTCCCAGCCATAGGTCCCCAGTCACAAACCTCGGCCCGTTTCCCTGGCAAACAAAAGTAAGCTGCCCCGCTTCTGGATGGCAGATTGCAGGAGCCACTTGGTACTATCAAACCAGCCCAACTTGGCACTGGTGCCACCTCTGGTCTGGGAACCATGCTGCGTAAGACAGATTCTAAGGCGCCAGTCGGCCACTCCCAGTCACAAGCCCCCAAACACAAACAACGGCGCTATTCTCTGGCAAACAAAACTCCACTGCCCCTCTTCTGGATGGCAAATTGCAGGACGCACTTGGTACTATAAAAACAGCCCTACTTGGCACTGGTGCCACCTTGGGTCTGGGAACCATCCTGCGTATCGATCTTTTTAATGAGACAGCCGGCCACTCCCAGCCATATGCCCCCAAACACAACCCACGGCCCTTTTCTCTGGCAAACAAAACTCAACTGCACCGCTTCTGGATGGCAGATTGCAGGAGCCACTTGGTACTATCAAACCAGCCCGACTTGGCACTGGTGCCACCTTGGGTCTGGGAACCATCCAGCCTATCGTGGATTTTAAGGAGCCAGCCGGCTACTCCCAGCCACAGGCCCCCAACAAAAACCACGGCCCTTTTTTCTGGCAAACAAAACTTAGCTGCCTCACTTCTGGATGGCAGATTGCAGGAGCCACTTGGTGTAATCAAACCAGCCCGACTTGGCACTGGTGCCACCTTGGGTCTGGGAACCATCCTGCGTATCGTGGATTCTAAGGAGCCAGCCGGCCACTCCCAGCCACAGGCCCCCAAACAAAATCAACGGCGCTGTTCCCTGGAAAACAAAACACGTCTGCCAACATTTTGATGGAGTTTGCAGGAGCCACTTGGTACTATCAAACCAGCCCGACTTGGCACTGGTGCCACCTTGGGTCTGGGAAACATCCTGCGTATCGTGGATTCTTAGGAGCCAGCCGGCCACTCCTAGCCACAGGCCCCCAGACAAAAACCTAGGCCTATTTCTCTGGCAAACAAAAGTAAGCTGCTCCGCTTCTGGATGGCAGATTGCAGGAGACACTTGGTACTATCAAACCAGCCCAACTTGGCACTGGTGCCACCTTGGATCTGGGAACCATGCTGTGTATCGTGGATATTCAGGGGCCAGCCGGCCACTCTCAGCCATATGTCCCCAAACAGAAACCTCGGCCCTGTTCTCTGGCAAACAAAACTGAACTGCCCCTCTTCTGGATGGCAAATTGCAGGATGAACTTGATACTAAAACCGCAGGCCGACTTGGTAGTGGTGACACCTTGGGCCTGGGAACCATCATGCGTATCGAGCATTTTAAGGAGCCAGCCGGCCACTCCCAGCAATATGCCCCCAAAAACAATCCACGGAATTTTTCTCTGGCAAACAAAAATCAGCTGCCCCGCTTCTGGATGGCAGATTGCAGGAGCCACTTTGCACCATCAAACCAGCCCGACTTGGCACTGGTGCCAGCTTGCATCTGGGAACCATGCTGCCTAGCGTGGATTTTCAGGAGCCAGCCGACCACTCTCAGCCATAGGCCCCCATACAAAACCCACGGCCCGATTCCCTGGCAAACAAAATTAAGCTGCCCCGCTTCTGGATGGCAGATTGCAGGACGCACTTGGTAGTATCAAACCAGCCCGACTTGGCACTGGTGCCACCTTGGGTCTGGGAACCATCCTGCGTATCGTGGGTTCAAAGGAGCCAGCCGGCCACTCCCAGCCATAGGTCCCAAGTCACAAACCTCGGCCCGTTTCACTGGCAAACAAAAGTAAGCTGCCCCGCTTCTGGATGGCAGATTGCAGGAGCTATTTAGCACTATCAAACCAGCCCAACTTGGCACTGGTGCCACCTCTGGTCTGGGAACCATGCTGCGTAACACAGATTCTAAGGCGCCAGTCGGCCACTCCCAGCCACAAGCCCCCAAACACAAACAACGGCGCTATTCTCTGGCAAACAAAACTCAACTGCCCCTCTTCTGGATGGCAAATTGCAGGACGCACTTGGTACTATAAAAACAGCCCTACTTGGCACTGGTGCCACCTTGGGTCTGGGAACCATCCTGCGTATCGATCTTTTTAATGAGACAGCCGGCCACTCCCAGCCATATGCCCCCAAACACAACCCACGGCCCTTTTCTCTGGCAAACAAAACTCAACTGCACCGCTTCTGGATGGCAGATTGCAGGAGCCACTTGGTACTATCAAACCAGCCCGACTTGGCACTGGTGCCACCTTGGGTCTGGGAAACATCCTGCGTATTGTGGGTTGTCAGGAGCCAGCCGAACACTCTCGGCCACAGACCCCAATCAAAAACAACGGCCCGTTTCACAGGCAAACAAAACTCAGCTGCCCCGCTTCTGGATGGGAGATTGCAGGAGGCACTTGACACTGTGAAACCAGCCCCACTTGGCACTGGTGCCACCTTGGGTCTGGGAACCATGCTGCGTATCATGGATTTTCAGGAGCCAGCCGGCCACTCCCAGCCACAGGCCCCCAAACACAAACCACAGCATTTTTTCTCTGGCAAACAAAATTCAGCTGCCCCGCTTCTGGATGGCAGATTGCAGGAGCCACTTGGGACTATCACAGCAGCACAAACATGGCACTGGTGCCACCTTGGATCTGGGAACCATCCTTCCTATCGTGGATTTTCAGGGGCCAGCCGGTCACTCTCAGCCATAGGCCCCAAACACAAACCACGGCCCTTTTCTCTGAAAACAAAACTCAACTGCCCCTCTTCCTGATGGGAGATTGCAGGAGCCACTGGGTACTATGAAACAAGCCCTACTTGGCACTGGTGCCACCCTGGGTCTGGGAACCATGCTGCGTATCATGGATTTTCAGGAGCCAGCCGGCCACTGCCAGCCACAGGCCCCGAAACACAAACAACAGCCTTTTTCTCTGGCAAACAAAATTCAGCTGCCCCGCTTCTGGATGGCAGATTGCAGGAACCACTTGGTACTATCAAACCAGCCCGACTTGGCACTGGTGCCACCTTGGGTCTGGGAACCATCCTGCGTATCGTGGATTCTAAGGAGCCAGCTGGCCACTCCCAGCCACAGGCCCCAAAACACACACAACGGTGCTTTTCCCTGGAAAACAAAACTCGCCTGCCAAACATTTGATGGCAGATTGCAGGAGCCACTTGGTTTTATCAAATCAGCTCAACTTGGCACTGGTGCCACCATGGGTCTGGTCACCATCCTGCCTATCGTAGCTTTTCAGGTGCCACCCAGTCACCCCCAGCCAGAGGCCCCTAGACAAATATTTCGGCCCGTTTCCCTGGCAAACAAATGTAAGCTACCCCGCTTCTGGATGGCAGATTGCAGGAGCCACTTTGCACCATCAAACCAGCTCAACTTGGCACTGGTGCCACCTTGGTCTGGGAACCATCCTGCGTATCGTGGGTTCTAACGAGCCAGCTAGCCACTCCCAGCCACAGGCCCCCAAACACAAACAACGGCGCTTTTCCCTGGAAACAAAACTCGCCTGCCAACTTTTGATGGCAGATTGCCGGAGCCACTTGGTACTATCAAACAAGCCCAACTTGGCACTGGTGCCACCATGGGTCTGGTCACCATCCTGCCTATCGTAGCTTTTCAGGAGCCAGCCGGTCACTCGCAGCCATAGGCCCCCAGACACAAACCTCGGCCCGTTTCCCTGGGAAACAAAAGTAAGCTGCCCCGCTTCTGCATGGCAGATTGCAGGAGCTATTTAGTACTATCAAACCACCCCGACTTGGCACTGGTGACACCTCTGGTGTGGGAACCATCCTGCTTATTGTGGATTTTCAGGGGCCAGCCGGCCACTATCAGTCATATGCCCCCAAAAACAAACCACGGCCCTTTTCTCTGGCAAACAAAACTCAACTGCCCCTCTTCTGGATGGCAAATTTTAGGACGCACTTTGTACTACGAAAACCGCCCGACGTGGCACTGGTGCCACCTTGTGTCAGGGAACCATCCTGCATATCGAACTTTTTAAGGAGCCAGCCGGCCACGCCCAGCCATATACCCCCAAAAACAAACCACGGACCATTTCTCATGGAAACAAAAATCCGCTGCCCCGCGTCTGGATGGCAGATTGCAGGAGCCACTTTGCACCATCAAACCAGCCCGACTTGGCACTGGTGCCACCTTGGGTCTGGGAACAATCCTGCATATCGTGGATTCTAAGGAGCCAGCCGGCCACTCCCAGCCACAGGCCCCCAAACACAAACAACGGCGCTTTTCCCTGGAAAACAAAACTCGCCTGCCAGCTTTTTGATGGCAGATTGCAGGAGCCACTTGGTACTATCAAATCATCCCAACTTGGCACTGGTGCCACTATGGGTCTGGGAACCATCCTGCCTATTGTAGCATTTCAGGAGCCAGCCGGTCACTCCCAGCCATAGGCCCCCAGACACAAACCTCGGACCGTTTCCCTGGCAAACAAAATTAAGCTGCCCCGATTCTGGATGGCAGATTGCAGGAGCCACTTGGTAGTGTCAAACCAGCCCGACTTGGCACTGGTGCTACCTTGGCTCTGGGAACCATCCTGCCTATCGTGGATTTTCAGGGGCCAGCCGGCCACTCTCAGCCATATGCAGCCAAACACAAACCACGGCCCTTTGCTCTGGCAAACAAAACTCAACTGCCCCTCTTCTGGATGGCAAATTGCAGGACGCACTTGGTACTACGAAAACAGCCCGACTTGGCAGTGATGCCACCTTGGGTCAGGGAACAATCCTGCGTATCGATCTTTTTAAGGAGCCAGCCGGCCACGTCCAGCCATATACCCCCAAAAAAAAACCACGGAACATTTCTCCAGCAAACAAAAATCCGCTGCCCCGCGTCTGAATGGCATATTTCAGGAGCTATTTAGTATTATCAAACCAGCCCGACTTGGCACTGGTGCCACCATGAGTCTGGTAACCATCCTGCCTATCGTAGCTTTTCAGTAGCCAGCTGGTCACTCCCAGCCATAGGCCCCCAGACAAATACCTCGGCCCGTTTCCCTGGGAAACAAAGGTAAGCTGTCCCGCTTCTGGATGGCAGATTGCAGGAGCCACTTGGTACTATCAAACCAGCCCAACTTGGCACTGGTGCCACCTTGGGTCTGGGAACCATCCTGCGTATCCTGTGTTCAAAGGAGGCAGCCGGCCACTCCCAGCCACAGGCCTCTAAACAAGAACAACGGCGCTTTTCCCTGGAAAACAAAACTCGCCTGACAACTTTTTGATGGCAGATTGCAGGAGCCACTTGGTACTATCAAACCAGCCCAACTTGGCACTGGTGCCACCATGGGTCTGGTCACCATCCTGCCTATCGTAGCTTTTCAGGAGCCAGCCGGTCACTCCCAGCCATAGGCCCCCAGACAAATATCTCGGCCCGTTTCCCTGGCAAACAAAAGTAAGCAGCCCCGCTTCTGGATGGCAGATTGCAGGAGCCACATGGTACTATCAAACCAGGCCAACATGGCACTGGTGCCACCTTGGTTCTGGGACCCATCCTGCCTATCATGGATTTTCAGGGGCCAGCCGGCCACTCTCAACCATATGCCCCCAAACATATACCACGGCCCTTTTCTCTGGCAAACAAAACTCAACTGCCCCTCTTCTGGATGGCAAATTGCAGGACGCACTTGGTACTACGAAAACAGCCCGACTTGGCACTGATGCCACCTTGGGTCAGGGAACAATCCTGCCTATCGATCTTTTAAGGAGCCAGCCGGCCACGTCCAGCCATATACCCCCAAAAAAAAACCACGGAACTTTTCTGCAGCAAACAAAAATCAGCTGCCCCCCGTCTGGATGGCAGATTGCAGGAGCTATTTAGTATTATCAAACCAGCCCGACTTGGCACTGGTGCCACCATGAGTTTGGTAACCATCCTGCCTATCGTAGCTTTTCAGTAGCCAGCTGGTCACTCCCAGCCATAGGCCCCCAGACAAATACCTCGGCCCGTTGCCCTGGGAAACAAAATTAAGCTGTCCCGCTTCTGGATGGCAGATTGCAGGAGCCGCTTGGTACTATCAAACCAGCCCAACCTGGCACTGGCGCCACCTTGGCTCTGGGAACCATCCTGCGTATCCTGGGTTCAAAGGAGGCAGCCGGCCACTCCCAGCCACAGGCCTCCAAACACAAACAACGGCGCTTTTCCCTGGAAAACAAAACTGGCCTGCCAACTTTTGATGGCAGATTGCAGGAGCCACTTGGTACTATCAAACCAGCCCAACTTGACACTGGTGCCACCATGGGTCTGGTCACCATCCTGCCTATCGTAGCTTTTCAGGCGCCAGCCGGTCACTCCCAGCCATAGGCCCCCAGTCACAAACCTCGGCCCGTTTCCCTGGCAAACAAAAGTAAGCTACCCCGCTTCTGGATGGCAGATTGCAGGAGCCACTTTGCACCATCAAACCAGCCCAACTTGGCACTGGTGCCACCTCTGGTCTGGGAACCATCCTGCGTATCGTGGGTTCTAAGGAGCCAGCTGGCCACTCCCAGCCACAGGCCCCCAAACACAAACCACAGCGCTTTTCCCTGGAAAACAAAACTCGCCTGCCAACTTTTTGATGGCAGATTGCCGGAGCCACTTGGTACTATCAAACCAGCCCAACTTGGCACTGGTGCCACCATGGGTCTGGTCACTATCCTGCCTATCGTAGCTTTTCAGGAGCCAGCCGGTCACTCCCAGCCTTAGGCCCCCAAACACAAACCTCGGCCCGTTTCCCTGGCAAACAAAAGTAAGCTGCCCCACTTCTGCATGGCAGATTGCAGGAGCTATTTAGTACTATCAAACCAGCCCGACTTGGCACTGGTGACACCTCTGGTCTGGGAACCATCCTGCCTATCGTGGATTTTCAGGGGCCAGCCGGCCACTCTCAGCCATATGCCCCCAAAAACAAACCACGGCCCTTTTCTCTGGCAAACAAAACTCAACTGCCCCTCTTCTGGATAGCAAATTTTAGGACGCACTTTGTACTACGAAAACCGCCCGACGTGGCACTGGTGCCACCTTGTGTCAGGGAACCATCCTGCATATCGAGCTTTTTAAGGAGCCAGCCGGCCACGCCCAGCCATATACCCCCAAAAACAAACCACGGACCATTTCTCATGGAAACAAAAATCCGCTGCCCCGCGTCTGGATGGCAGATTGCAGGAGCCACTTTGCACCATCAAACCAGCCCGACTTGGCACTGGTGCCACCTTGGGTCTGGGAACAATCCTGCATATCGTGGATTCTAAGGAGCCAGCCGGCCACTCCCAGCCACAGGCCCCCAAACACAAACAACGGCGCTTTTCCCTGGAAAACAAAACTCGCCTGCCAACATTTTGATGGCAGATTGCAGGAGCCACTTGGTACTATCAAATCATCCCAACTTGGCACTGGTGCCACTATGGGTCTGGGAACCATCCTGCCTATTGTAGCATTTCAGGAGCCAGCCGGTCACTCCCAGCCATAGTCCCCCAGACACAAACCTCGGACCGTTTCCCTGGCAAACAAAATTAAGCTGCCCCGATTCTGGATGGCAGATTGCAGGAGCCACTTGGTAGTGTCAAACCAGCCCGACTTGGCACTGGTGCCACCTTGGGTCTGGGAACCATCCTGCGTATCGTGGATTCTAAGCAGCCACCCGGCCACTCTGAGCCACAGGCGCCCAAACACAAACAACGGCGCTTTTCCCTGGAAAACAAAACTCGCCTGCCAACATTTTGATGGCAGATTGCAGGAGCCACTTGGTGCTATCAAACCAGCCCAACTTGGCACTGGTGCCACCATGGGTCTGGTCACCATCCTGCCTATCGTAGCTTTTCAGGAGCCAGCCGGTCACTCCCAGCCATAGACCCCCAGACACAAACCTCGGCCCGTTTCCCTGGAAAACAAAAGTAAGCTGCCCCGATTCTGGATGGCAGATTGCAGGAGCCACTTGGTACTATCAAATCAGCCCAACTTGGCACTGGTGCCACCATGGGTCTGGTAAACATCCTGCCTATCGTAGTTTTTCAGGAGCCAGCCGGTCACTCCCTGCCATAGGCCCCCAGACACAAACCTCGGCCCGTTTCCCTGGCAAACAAAAGTAAACTGCCCCGCTTTTGGATGGCAGATTGCAGGATGCATTTGGTACTATCAAACCTGCCCGACTTGGCCCTCGTGCCACCTTGGCTCTGGGAACCATGCTGCGTAACGTAGATTCTACGAGGACAGGGGGCCACTCCCAGCCACAGGCCTCTAAACAAAAACAACGGCGCTTTTCCCTGGAAAACAAAACTCGCCTGCCAAATTTTTAATGGCAGATTGCAGGAGCCACTTGGTACTATCAAACCAGCCCAACTTGGTACTGGTGCCACCATGGGTCTGGTCACCATCCTGCCTATCGTAGCTTTTCAGGAGCCAGCCGGTCACTCCCAGCCATAGGCCCCCCAGACAAATATCTCGGCCCGTTTCCCTGGCAAATAAAAGTAAGCTGCCCCGCTTCTGGATGGCAGATTACAGCAGCCACATGGTACTATCAAACCAGGCCAACATGGCACTGGTGCCACCTTGGCTCTGGGAACCATCCTGCCTATCGTGGATTTTCAGGCGCCAGCCGGCCACTCTCAGCCATATGCCCCCAAACACAAACCACGGCCCTTTTCTCTGGTAAACAAAACTCAACTGCCCCTCTTCTGGATGGCAAATTGCAGGACGCACTTGGTACTACGAAAACAGCCCGACTTGGCAGTGATGCCACCTTGGGTCAGGGAACAATCCTGCGTATCGATCTTTTTAAGGAGCCAGCCGGCAACGTCCAGCCATATACCCCCCAAAAAAAACCACGGAACTTTTCTCCAGCAAACAAAAATCCGCTGCCCCGCGTCTGAATGGCAGATTTCAGGAGCTATTTAGTATTATCAAACCAGCCCGACTTGGCACTGGTGCCACCATGAGTCTGGTAACCATCCTGCCTATCGTAGCTTTTCAGTAGCCAGCCGGTCACTCCCAGCCATAGGCCCCCAGACACAAACCTCGGCCCGTTTCCCTGGGAAACAAAAGTAAGCTGACCCGCTTCTGGATGGCAGATTGCAGGAGCCACTTGGTACTATCAAACCGGCCCAACTTGGCACTGATGCCACCTTGGCTCTGGGAACCATCCTGCGTATCCTGGGTTCAAAGGAGGCAGCCGGCCACTCCCAGCCACAGGCCTCTAAACAAGAACAACGGCGCTTTTCCCTGGAAAACAAAAGTCGCCTGACAACTTTTTGATGGCAGATAGCAGGAGCCACTTGGTACTATCAAACCAGCCCAACTTGACACTGGTGCCACCATGGGTCTGGTCACCATCCTGCCTATCGTAGCTTTTCAGGAGCCAGCCGCTCACTCCCAGCCATAGGCCCCCAGACGAATATCTCGGCCCGTTTCCCTGGCAAACAAAAGTAAGCAGCCCCGCTTCTGGATGGCAGATTGCAGGAGCCACATGGTACTATCAAACCAGGCCAACATGGCACTGGTGCCACCTCTGGTCTGGGAACCATCCTGCGTATCGTGGATTCTAAGGAGCCAGCTGGCCACTCCCAGCCACAGGCCCCCAAACACAAACAACGGTGCTTTTCCCTGGAAAACAAAACTCACCTGCCAACTTTTTGATGGCAGATTGCAGGAGCCACTTGGTACTATCAAACCAGCCCAACTTGGCACTGGTGCCACCATGGGTCTGGTCACCATCCTGCCTATCGTAGCTTTTCAGGAGCCAGCCGGTCACTCCCAGCCATAGGCCCCCAGACACAAAGCTCTACCCGTTTCCCTGGCAAACAAAAGTAAGCTACCCCGCTTCTGGATGGCAGATTGCAGGAGTCACTTTTCACCATCAAACCAGCCCGACTTGGCACTGGTGCCACCTCTGGTCTGGGACCCATCCTGCGTATCGTGGATTCTAAGGAGACAGCTGGCCACTCCCAGCCACAGGCCCCCAAACACAAACAACGGCGCTTTTCCCTGGAAAACAAAACTCGCTTGCCAACTTTTTGATGGCAGATTGCAGGAGCCACTTGGTACTATCAAACCACCCCAACTTGGCAACAAGTGGTTCCTGCAATCTGACATCCAGAAGCGGGGCAGCTTACTTTTGTTTGCCAGGGAAATGGACCGTTGTTTGTGTTTGGAGGCGTATGGCTGGGAGTGGCCGACTGGCTCCTTAAAATCCACGATAGGCAGGATGGTTCCCAGACCCAAGGTGGCACCAGTGCCAAGTCGGGCTGGTTTGATAGTACAAAGTGGCTCCTGCAATCTGCCATCCAGAAGCGGGGCAGCTTACTTTTGTTTGCCAGGGAAACGGGCCGGGCTTTCTGTCTCGGGGCCTATGGCAGGGAGTGACCGCCTGGCTCCTGAAAAGCTACGATAGGCAGGATGGTGACCAGACCCATGGTGGCACCAGTGCCAAGTTGGGCTGGTTTGATAGTACCAAGTGGCTCCTGCAATCTGCCATCAAAAAGTTGGCAGGCGAGTTTTGTTTTCCAGGGAAAAGCGCCATTGTGTGTGTTTGGGGACCTGTGGTTGGGAGTGCCCGGCTGGCTCCTTAGAAACCACGATACGCAGCATGGTTACCAGACAAGAGGTGCCACCAGTGCCAAGTTGTGCTGGTTTGATACTACCAAGTGGTTCCTGCAATCTGCCATCCAGAAGCGGGGCAGCTTACTTTTGTTTGCCACGGAAACGGGCCGTTGTTTGTGTTTGGGGGCCTGTGGCTGGGAGTGGCCGACTGGCTCCTTAGAATCCACGATACGCAGGATGGGTCCCATACCAGAGGTGACACCAGTGCCAAGTCGGGCTGGTTTGATAGTACCAAGTGGCTCCTGCAATCTGCCATCCAGAAGCGGGGCAGCTTACTTTTGTTTGCCAGGGAAACGGGCCGAGGTTTGTGACTGGGGACCTATGGCTGGGAGTGACCGGCTGGCTCCTGAAAAGTTACGATAGGCAGGATTGTGACCAGACCCATGGTGGCACCAGTGCCAAGTTGGGCTGGTTTGATAGTACCAAGTGGCTCCTTTAATCTGTCATCAAATAGTTGGTAGGCGAGTTTTGTTTTCCAGGGAAAAGCGCAGATGTTTGTGTTTGGGGGCCTGTGGTAGGGAGTGGCCGGCTGGCTAATTAGAATCCACGATACGCAGGATGGTTCCCAGACCAGAGGTGGCACCAGTGCCAAGACGGGCTAGTTTGATGGTGCAAAGTGGCTCCTGCAATCTGCCATCCAGAAGCGGGGTAGCTTACTTTTGTTTGCCAGGGAAACGGGCCGAGATTTTTGTCTGGGGGCCTATGGCGGGGAGTGACCGGCTGGCTCCTGAAAAGATAAGATAGGCAGGATGGTGACCAGACCCATGGTGGCACCAGTGCCAAGTTGGGCTGATTTGATAAAACCAAGTGGCTCCTGCAATCTGCCATCAAAAAGTTGGCAGGCGAGTTTTGTTTTCCAGGGAAAAGCGCCGTTGTTTGTGTTTGGGGGCCTGTGGCTGGGAGTGGCAGGCTGGCTCCTTAGAATCCACGATACGCAGCATGGTATCCAGACCCAAGGTGGCACCAGTGCCAAGTTTTGCTGGTTTGATAGTACCAAGTGGTTCCTGCAATCTGCCATCCAGAAGCAGGGCAGCTTACTTTTGTTTGCCAGGGAAACGGGCCGTGGTTTTTGTCTGGGGGCCTATGGCTGGGAGTGACCGGCTGGCTCCTGAAAAGCTACGATAGGCAGGATGGTGACCAGACCCATGGTGGCACCAGTCCCAAGTTGGGCTGATTTGATAGTACCAAGTGGCTCCTGCAATCTGCCGTCAAAATTTGGCAGGCGAGTTTTTATTTTCCAGGGAAAAGCGCCGTTGTTTGTGTTTGGGGGCCTGTGGCTGGGAGTGGCCGGCTGGCTGCTTAGAATCCACGATACGCAGGATGGTTCCCAGACCCAAGGTGGCACCAGTGCCAAGTTTTGCTGGTTTGATAGTACCAAGTGGCTCCTGCAATCTGCCATCCAGAAGCAGGGCAGCTTACTTTTGTTTGCCAGGGAAACGGGCCGAGGTTTTTGTCTGGGGGCCTATGGCTGGGAGTGACCGGCTGGCTCCTGAAAAGCTACGATAGGCAGGATAGTGACCAGACCCATGGTGGCACCAGTGCCAAGTTGGGCTGGTTTGATAGTACCAAGTGGCTCCGGCAATCTGCCATCAAAAAGTTGGCAGGCGAGTTTTGTTTTCCAGGGAAAAGCGCTGTGGTTTGTGTTTGGGGGCCTGTGGCTGGGAGTGGCCAGCTGGCTCCTTAGAACCCACGATACGCAGGATGGTTCCCAGACCAGAGGTGGCACCAGTGCCAAGTTGGGCTGGTTTGATGGTGCAAAGTGGCTCCTGCAATCTGCCATCCAGAAGCGGGGCAGCGGATTTTTGCTTGCTGGAGAAAAGTTCCGTGGGTTTTCTTTGGGGGTATATGGCTGGACGTTGCCGGCTGACTCCTTAAAAACATCGATACGCAGGATGGTTCCCTGACCCAAGGTGGCATCACTGCCAAGTCGGGCTGTTTTCGTAGTACCAAGTGGCTCCTGCAATTTGCCATCCAGAAGAGGGGCAGTTGAGTTTGGTTTACCAGAGAAAAGGGCCGTGGTTTGTGTTTTGGGGCATATGGCTGAGAGTGGCCGGCTGGCGCCTGAAAATCCACGATAGGCAGGATGGTTCCCAGAGCCAAGGTGGCACCAGTGCCATGTTGGCCTGGTTTGATAGTACCATGTGGCTCCTGCAATCTGCCATCCAGAAGCGGGGCAGCTTACTTTTGTTTGCCAGGGAAACGGGCCGAGGTATTTGTCTGGGGGCCTATGGCTGGGAGTGACCGGCTGGCTCCTGAAAAGCTACGATAGGCAGGATGGTGACCAGACCCATGGTGGCACCAGTGCCAAGTTGGGCTGGTTTGATAGTACCAAGTGGCTCCTGCAATCTGCCATCAAAATGTTGGCAGGCGAGTTTTGTTTTCCAGGGTAACGCGCCGTTGTTTTTGTTTAGAGGCCTGTGGCTGGGAGTGTCCGCCTGTCCTCTTAGAATCTACGTTACGCAGCATGGTTCCCAGAGCCAAGGTGGCACCAGTGCCAAGTTGGGCTGGTTTGATAGTAGCAAGTGGTTCCTGCAATCTGCCATCCAGAAGAGGGGCAGCTTACTTTTGTTTGCCAGGGAAACGGGCCGAGGTATTTCTCTGGGGGCCTATGGCAGGGAGTGACCGGCCGGCTCCTGAAAAGCTAAGATAGGCAGGATGTTTACCAGACCCATGATGGCACCAGTGCCAAGTTGGGCTAATTTGATACTACCAAGTGGCTCCTGCAATCTGCCATCCAGAATCGGGGGTGCTTACTTTTGTTTTCCAGGGAAACGGGCCGACGTTTGTGTTTGGGGGTTTATGGCTGGGAGTGACCGGCTGGCTCCTGAAAAGCTACGATAGGCAGGATGGTGACCAGACCCATGGTGGCACCAGTGCCAAGTTGGGCTGGTTTGATAGTACCAAGTGGCTCCTGCAATCTGCCATCAAAATATTGGCAGGCGAGTTTTGTTTTCCAGGGAAAAGCGCCGTTGTTTGTGTTTGGGCGCCTGTGGCACGGAGTGGCCGGGTGGCTGCTTAGAATCCACGATACGCAGGATGGTTCCCAGACCCAAGGTGGCACCAGTGCCAAGTCGGGCTGTTTTGACACTACCAAGTGGCTCCTGCAATCTGCCATCCAGAATCGGGGCAGCTTAATTTTGTTTGCCAGGGAAACGGTCCGAGGTTTGTGATGGGGGCCTATGGCTGGGAGTGACCGGCTGGCTCCTGAAATGGTACAATTGGCAGGATGGTTCCCAGACCCATAGTGGCACCAGTGCCAAGTTGGGATGATTTGATAGTACCAAGTGGCTCCTGCAATCTGCCATCAAAAAGCTGGCAGGCGAGTTTTGTTTTCCAGGGAAAAGCGCCGTTGTTTGTATTTGGGGGCCTGTGGCTGGGAGTGGCCGCCTGGCGCCTTAGAATCTACGTTACGCAGCATGGTTCCCAGACCCAAAGTGGCACCAGTGTCAAGTTGGGCTGGTTTGATAGTACCAAGTGGCTCCTGCAATCTGCCATCCAGAAGCGGGGTAGCTTACTTTTGTTTGCCAGGGAAACGGGCAGAGATTTCTGTCTGGGGGCCTATGGTTGGGAGTAACCGGCTGGCTCCTGAAAAGCTACGATAGGCAGGATGGTTCCCAGATCCAAGATGGCACCAGTGCCAAGTCGGGGTGGTTTGATGGTGCAACGTGGCTCCTGCAATCTGCCATCCTGACGCGGGGCAGCGGATTTTTGTTTCCAAGAGAAATGGTCCGTGGTTTGTTTTTGGGGCTATATGGCTGGGCGTGGCCTGCTGGCTCCTTAAAAAGCTACGATAGGCAGGATGGTTCCCTGACCCAAGGTGGCACCAGTGCCAAGTCGGGCGGTTTTCGTAGTACAAAGTGCGTCCTAAAATTTGCCATCCAGAAGAGGGGCAGTTGAGTTTTGTTTACCAGAGAAAAGGGCCGTGGTTTGTTTTTGGGGGCATATGGCTGATAGTGGCCGTCTGGCGCCTGAAAATCCACGATAGGCAGGATGGTTCCCAGACCAGAGGTGGCACCAGTGCCAAGTCGGGCTGGTTTGATAGTACTAAATAGCACCTGCAATCTGCCATCCAGAAGCGGGGCAGCTTACTTTTGTTTGCCAGGGAAACGGGCCGAGGTTTGTGTCTGGGGGCCTATGGCTGAGAGTGACCGCCTGGCTCCTGAAAAGCTACGATAGGCAGGATGGTTACCAGACCCATGGTGGCACCAGTGCCAAGTTGGGCTGGTTTGATAGTACCAAGTGGCTCCTGCAATCTGCCATCAAAAAGTTGTCAGGCGAGTTTTGTTTTCCAGGGAAAAGCGCCGTTGTTTGTGTTTGGGGGACTGTTGGTGGGAGTGGCCGGCTGGCTCCTTAGAACACACGATACGCAGGATGGTTCCCAGACCCAAGGTGGCACCAGTGCCACGTCGGGCTGGTTTGATGGTGAAAAGTGGCTCCTGCAATCTGCCATCCTGAAGCGGGGTAGCTTACTTTTGTGTGCCAGGGAAACGGGCCGAGGTTTATGACTGGGGGCCTAGGGCTAGGAGTGACCGGCTGGCTCCTGAAAAGCAACAATAGGCAGGATGGTTCCCAGACCCAAGGTGGCACCAGTGCCAAGTTGGGCTGGTTTGATGGTACCAACTGGCTCCTGCAATCTGCCATCTAAAAGTTGTCAGGCGAGTTTTGTTTTCCAGGGAAAAGCGCCGTTGATTTTGTTTGGAGGCCTGTGGCTGGCAGTGGCTGCCTGTCGTCTTAGAATCCGGGTTACGCAGCATGGTTCCCAGAGCCAAGGTGGCACCAGTGCCAAGTTGGGCTGGTTTGATGGTGCAAAGTGGCTCCTGCAATCTGCCATCCAGAAGTGCGGTAGCTTACTTTTGTGTGCCAGGGAAACAGGCCGAGGTTTGTGTCTGGGGGCCTATGGCTGGGAGTGACCAGCTGGCTCCTGAAAAGCTACGATAGGCAGGATGGTGACCAGACCCATGGTGGCACCAGTGCCAGGTTGGGCTGGTTTGATAGTACCAAGTGGCTCCTGCAATCTGCCATCAAAATGTTGGCAGGCGAGTTTTGTTTTCCAGGGAAAAGCGCCGTTGTGTGTGTTTTGGGGCCTGTGGCTGGGAGTGGCCAGCTGGCTCCTTAGAATCCACGATACGCAGGATGGTTCCCAGACCCAAGGTGGCACCAGTGCCAAGTCGGGCTGGTTTGTTAGTACCAAGTGGTTCCTGCAATCTGCCATCCAGAAGCGGGGCAGCTGAATTTTGTTTGCCAGAGAAAAAGGCTGTTGTTTGTGTTTCGGGGCCTGTGGCTGGCAGTGGACGGCTGGCTCCTGAAAATCCATGATACGCAGCATGGTTCCCAGACCCAAGGTGGCACCAGTGCCAAGTAGGGCTGGTTTCATAGTACCCAGTGTCTCCTGCAATCTGCCATCCAGAAGAGGGGCAGTTGAGTTTTGTTTTCCAGAGAAAAGGGCCGTGGTTTGTGTTTGGGGCCTATGGCTGAGAGTGACCGGCTGGCTCCTGAAAAGCTACGATAGGCAGGATGGTGACCAGACCCATGGTGGCACCAGTGCCAAGTCGGGCTGGTTTGATAATACTAAATAGCTCCTGCAATCTGCCATCCAGACGCGGGGCAGCGGATTTTTGCTTGCTGGAGAAAAGTTCCGTGGGTTTTTTTTGGGGGTATATGGCTGGACGTTGCCGGCTGACTCCTTAAAAACATCGATACGCAGGATGGTTCCCTGACCCAAGGTGGCATCACTGCCAAGTCGGGCTGTTTTCGTAGTACCAAGTGCGTCCTGCAATTTGCCATCCAGAAGAGGGGCAGTTGAGTTTTGTTTACCAGAGAAAAGGGCCGTGGTTTGTGTTTGGGGGCATATGGCTGAGAGTGGCCGGCTGGCGCCTGAAAATCCACGATAGGCAGGATGGTTCCCAGAGCCAAGGTGGCACCAGTGCCATGTTGGCCTGGTTTGATAGTACCATGTGGCTCCTGCAATCTGCCATCCAGAAGCGGGGCAGCTTACATTTGTTTGCCAGGGAAACGGGCCGAGGTATTTGTCTGGGGGCCTATGGCTGGGAGTGACCGCCTGGCTCCTGAAAAGCTACGATAGGCAGGATGGTGACCAGACCCATGGTGGCACCAGTGCCAAGTTGGGCTGGTTTGATAGTACCAAGTGGCTCCTGCAATCTGCCATCCAGAAGCGGGGTAGCTTACTTTTGTTTGCCAGGGAAACGGGCAGAGATTTCTGTCTGGGGGCCTATGGTTGGGAGTAACTGGCTGGCTCCTGAAAAGCTACGATAGGCAGGATGGTTCCCAGATCCAAGATGGCACCAGTGCCAAGTCGGGGTGGTTTGATGGTGCAAAGTGGCTCCTGCAATCTGCCATCCTGACGCGGGGCAGCGGATTTTTGTTTCCAAGAGAAATGGTCCGTGGTTTGTTTTTGGGGCTATATGGCTGGGCGTGGCCTGCTGGCTCCTTAAAAAGCTACGATAGGCAGGATGGTTCCCTGACCCAAGGTGGCACCAGTGCCAAGTCGGGCGGTATTCGTAGTAAAAAGTGCGTCCTAAAATTTGCCATCCAGAAGAGGGGCAGTTGAGTTTTGTTTACCAGAGAAAAGGTCCGTGGTTTGTTTTTGGGGGCATATGGCTGATAGTGGCCGTGTGGCCCCTGAAAATCCACGATAGGCAGGATGGTTCCCAGACCAGAGGTGGCACCAGTGCCAAGTCGGGCTGGTTTGATAGTACTAAATAGCACCTGCAATCTGCCATGCAGAAGCGGGGCAGCTTACTTTTGTTTGCCAGGGAAACGGGCCGAGGTATTTGTCTGGGGGCCTATGGCTGGGAGTGACCGCCTGGCTCCTGAAAAGCTACGATAGGCAGGATGGTGACCAGACCCATGGTGGCACCAGTGCCAAGTTGGGCTGGTTTGATAGTACCAAGTGGCTCCTGCAATCTGCCATCAAAAAGTTGGCAGGCCAGTTTTGTTTTCCAGGGAAAAGCGCCGTTGTTTGTGTTTGGGGGACTGTGGGTGGGAGTGGCCGGCTGGCTCCTTAGAACACACGATACGCAGGATGGTTCCCAGACCCAAGGTGGAACCAGTGCCACGTCGGGCTGGTTTGATGGTGAAAAGTGGCTCCTGCAATCTGCCATCCTGAAGCGGGGTAGCTTACTTTTGTGTGCCAGGGAAACGGGCCGAGGTTTATGACTGGGGGCCTAGGGCTAGAAGTGACCGGCTGGCTCCTGAAAAGCAACAATAGGCAGGATGGTTCCCAGACCCAAGGTGGCACCAGTGCCAAGTTGGGCTGGTTTGATGGTACCAACTGGCTCCTGCAATCTGCCATCTAAAAGTTGTCAGGCGAGTTTTGTTTTCCAGGGAAAAGTGCCGTTGATTTTGTTTGGAGGCCTGTGGCTGGCAGTGGCTGCCTGTCGTCTTAGAATCCGGGTTACGCAGCATGGTTCCCAGAGCCAAGGTGGCACCAGTGTCAAGTTGGGCTGGTTTGATAGTACCAAGTGGCTCCTGCAATCTGCCATCCAGAAGCGGGGCAGCTTACTTTTGTTTGCCAGGGAAACGGGCCGAGGTATTTGTCTGGGGACCTATGGCTGGGAGTGACCGGCTGGCTCCTGAAAAGCTACGATAGGCAGGATGGTTCCCTGACCCAAGGTGGCACCAGTGCCAAGTCGGGCGGTTTTCGTAGTACAAAGTGCGTCCTAAAATTTGCCATCCAGAAGAGGGGCAGTTGAGTTTTGTTTACCAGAGAAAAGGGCCGTGGTTTGTTTTTGGGGGCATATGGCTGATAGTGGCCGTCTGGCCCCTGAAAATCCACGATAGGCAGGATGGTTCCCAGACCAGAGGTGGCACCAGTGCCAAGTCGGGCTGGTTTGATAGTACTAAATAGCACCTGCAATCTGCCATGCAGAAGCGGGGCAGCTTACTTTTGTTTGCCAGGGAAACGGGCCGTGGTTTTTGTCTGGGGGCCTATGGCTGGGAGTGACCGGCTGGCTCCTGAAAAGCTACGATAGGCAGGATGGTGACCAGACCCATGGTGGCACCAGTCCCAAGTTGGGCTGATTTGATAGTACCAAGTGGCTCCTGCAATCTGCCGTCAAAATTTGGCAGGCGAGTTTTTATTTTCCAGGGAAAAGCGCCGTTGTTTGTGTTTGGGGGCCTGTGGCTGGGAGTGGCCGGCTGGCTGCTTAGAATCCACGATACGCAGGATGGTTCCCAGACCCAAGGTGGCACCAGTGCCAAGTTTTGCTGGTTTGATAGTACCAAGTGGTTCCTGCAATCTGCCATCCAGAAGCAGGGCAGCTTACTTTTGTTTGCCAGGGAAACGGGCCGAGGTTTGTGTCTGGGGGCCTATGGCTGGGAGTGACCGGCTGGCTCCTGAAAAGCTACGATAGGCAGGATGGTGACCAGACCGATGGTGGCACCAGTGTCAAGTCGGGCTGGTTTGATAATACTAAATAGCTCCTGCAATCTGCCATCCAGACGCGGGGCAGCGGATTTTTGCTTGCTGGAGAAAAGTTCCGTGGGTTTTCTTTGGGGGTATATGGCTGGACGTTGCCGGCTGACTCCTTAAAAACATCGATACGCAGGATGGTTCCCTGACCCAAGGTGGCATCACTGCCAAGTCGGGCTGTTTTCGTAGTACCAAGTGGCTCCTGCAATTTGCCATCCAGAAGAGGGGCAGTTGAGTTTTGTTTACCAGAGAAAAGGGCCGTGGTTTGTGTTTTGGGGCATATGGCTGAGAGTGGCCGGCTGGCGCCTGAAAATCCACGATAGGCAGGATGGTTCCCAGAGCCAAGGTGGCACCAGTGCCATGTTGGCCTGGTTTGATAGTACCATGTGGCTCCTGCAATCTGCCATCCAGAAGCGGGGCAGCTTACTTTTGTTTGCCAGGGAAACGGGCCGAGGTATTTGTCTGGGGGCCTATGGCTGGGAGTGACCGGCTGGCTCCTGAAAAGCTACGATAGGCAGGATGGTGACCAGACCCATGGTGGCACCAGTGCCAAGTTGGGCTGGTTTGATAGTACCAAGTGGCTCCTGCAATCTGCCATCAAAAAGTTGGCAGGCGAGTTTTGTTTTCCAGGGTAACGCGCCGTTGTTTTTGTTTAGAGGCCTGTGGCTGGGAGTGTCCGCCTGTCCTCTTAGAATCTACGTTACGCAGCATGGTTCCCAGAGCCAAGGTGGCACCAGTGCCAAGTTGGGCTGGTTTGATAGTAGCAAGTGGTTCCTGCAATCTGCCATCCAGAAGAGGGGCAGCTTACTTTTGTTTGCCAGGGAAACGGGCCGAGGTATTTCTCTGGGGGCCTATGGCAGGGAGTGACCGGCCGGCTCCTGAAAAGCTAAGATAGGCAGGATGTTTACCAGACCCATGATGGCACCAGTGCCAAGTTGGGCTAATTTGATACTACCAAGTGGCTCCTGCAATCTGCCATCCAGAATCGGGGGTGCTTACTTTTGTTTTCCAGGGAAACGGGCCGACGTTTGTGTTTGGGGGTTTATGGCTGGGAGTGACCGGCTGGCTCCTGAAAAGCTACGATAGGCAGGATGGTGACCAGACCCATGGTGGCACCAGTGCCAAGTTGGGCTGGTTTGATAGTACCAAGTGGCTCCTGCAATCTGCCATCAAAATGTTGGCAGGCGAGTTTTGTTTTCCAGGGAAAAGCGCCGTTGTTTGTGTTTGGGCGCCTGTGGCACGGAGTGGCCGGGTGGCTGCTTAGAATCCACGATACGCAGGATGGTTCCCAGACCCAAGGTGGCACCAGTGCCAAGTCGGGCTGTTTTGACACTACCAAGTGGCTCCTGCAATCTGCCATCCAGAATCGGGGCAGCTTAATTTTGTTTGCCAGGGAAACGGTCCGAGGTTTGTGATGGGGGCCTATGGCTGGGAGTGACCGGCTGGCTCCTGAAATGGTACAATTGGCAGGATGGTTCCCAGACCCATAGTGGCACCAGTGCCAAGTTGGGATGATTTGATAGTAGCAAGTGGCTCCTGCAATCTGCCATCAAAAAGCTGGCAGGCGAGTTTTGTTTTCCAGGGAAAAGCGCCGTTGTTTGTATTTGGGGGCCTGTGGCTGGGAGTGGCCGCCTGGCGCCTTAGAATCTACGTTACGCAGCATGGTTCCCAGACTCAAAGTGGCACCAGTGTCAAGTTGGGCTGGTTTGATAGTACCAAGTGGCTCCTGCAATCTGCCATCCAGAAGCGGGGTAGCTTACTTTTGTTTGCCAGGGAAACGGGCAGAGATTTCTGTCTGGGGGCCTATGGTTGGGAGTAACCGGCTGGCTCCTGAAAAGCTACGATAGGCAGGATGGTTCCCAGATCCAAGATGGCACCAGTGCCAAGTCGGGGTGGTTTGATGGTGCAACGTGGCTCCTGCAATCTGCCATCCTGACGCGGGGCAGCGGATTTTTGTTTCCAAGAGAAATGGTCCGTGGTTTGTTTTTGGGGCTATATGGCTGGGCGTGGCCTGCTGGCTCCTTAAAAAGCTACGATAGGCAGGATGGTTCCCTGACCCAAGGTGGCACCAGTGCCAAGTCGGGCGGTTTTCGTAGTACAAAGTGCGTCCTAAAATTTGCCATCCAGAAGAGGGGCAGTTGAGTTTTGTTTGCCAGAGAAAAGGGCCGTGGTTTGTTTTTGGGGGCATATGGCTGATAGTGGCCGTCTGGCCCCTGAAAATCCACGATAGGCAGGATGGTTCCCAGACCAGAGGTGGCACCAGTGCCAAGTCGGGCTGGTTTGATAGTACTAAATAGCACCTGCAATCTGCCATCCAGAAGCGGGGCAGCTTACTTTTGTTTGCCAGGGAAACGGGCCGAGGTTTGTGTCTGGGGGCCTATGGCTGAGAGTGACCGCCTGGCTCCTGAAAAGCTACGATAGGCAGGATGGTTACCAGACCCATGGTGGCACCAGTGCCAAGTTGGGCTGGTTTGATAGTACCAAGTGGCTCCTGCAATCTGCCATCAAAAAGTTGTCAGGCGAGTTTTGTTTTCCAGGGAAAAGCGCCGTTGTTTGTGTTTGGGGGACTGTTGGTGGGAGTGGCCGGCTGGCTCCTTAGAACACACGATACGCAGGATGGTTCCCAGACCCAAGGTGGCACCAGTGCCACGTCGGGCTGGTTTGATGGTGAAAAGTGGCTCCTGCAATCTGCCATCCTGAAGCGGGGTAGCTTACTTTTGTGTGCCAGGGAAACGGGCCGAGGTTTATGACTGGGGGCCTAGGGCTAGGAGTGACCGGCTGGCTCCTGAAAAGCAACAATAGGCAGGATGGTTCCCAGACCCAAGGTGGCACCAGTGCCAAGTTGGGCTGGTTTGATGGTACCAACTGGCTCCTGCAATCTGCCATCTAAAAGTTGTCAGGCGAGTTTTGTTTTCCAGGGAAAAGCGCCGTTGATTTTGTTTGGAGGCCTGTGGCTGGCAGTGGCTGCCTGTCGTCTTAGAATCCGGGTTACGCAGCATGGTTCCCAGAGCCAAGGTGGCACCAGTGCCAAGTTGGGCTGGTTTGATGGTGCAAAGTGGCTCCTGCAATCTGCCATCCAGAAGTGCGGTAGCTTACTTTTGTGTGCCAGGGAAACAGGCCGAGGTTTGTGTCTGGGGGCCTATGGCTGGGAGTGACCAGCTGGCTCCTGAAAAGCTACGATAGGCAGGATGGTGACCAGACCCATGGTGGCACCAGTGCCAGGTTGGGCTGGTTTGATAGTACCAAGTGGCTCCTGCAATCTGCCATCAAAATGTTGGCAGGCGAGTTTTGTTTTCCAGGGAAAAGCGCCGTTGTGTGTGTTTTGGGGCCTGTGGCTGGGAGTGGCCAGCTGGCTCCTTAGAATCCACGATACGCAGGATGGTTCCCAGACCCAAGGTGGCACCAGTGCCAAGTCGGGCTGGTTTGTTAGTACCAAGTGGTTCCTGCAATCTGCCATCCAGAAGCGGGGCAGCTGAATTTTGTTTGCCAGAGAAAAAGGCTGTTGTTTGTGTTTCGGGGCCTGTGGCTGGCAGTGGACGGCTGGCTCCTGAAAATCCATGATACGCAGCATGGTTCCCAGACCCAAGGTGGCACCAGTGCCAAGTAGGGCTGGTTTCATAGTACCCAGTGGCTCCTGCAATCTGCCATCCAGAAGAGGGGCAGTTGAGTTTTGTTTTCCAGAGAAAAGGGCCGTGGTTTGTGTTTGGGGCCTATGGCTGAGAGTGACCGGCTGGCTCCTGAAAAGCTACGATAGGCAGGATGGTGACCAGACCCATGGTGGCACCAGTGCCAAGTCGGGCTGGTTTGATAATACTAAATAGCTCCTGCAATCTGCCATCCAGACGCGGGGCAGCGGATTTTTGCTTGCTGGAGAAAAGTTCCGTGGGTTTTTTTTGGGGGTATATGGCTGGACGTTGCCGGCTGACTCCTTAAAAACATCGATACGCAGGATGGTTCCCTGACCCAAGGTGGCATCACTGCCAAGTCGGGCTGTTTTCGTAGTACCAAGTGCGTCCTGCAATTTGCCATCCAGAAGAGGGGCAGTTGAGTTTTGTTTATCAGAGAAAAGGGCCGTGGTTTGTGTTTGGGGGCATATGGCTGAGAGTGGCCGGCTGGCGCCTGAAAATCCACGATAGGCAGGATGGTTCCCAGAGCCAAGGTGGCACCAGTGCCATGTTGGCCTGGTTTGATAGTACCATGTGGCTCCTGCAATCTGCCATCCAGAAGCGGGGCAGCTTACATTTGTTTGCCAGGGAAACGGGCCGAGGTATTTGTCTGGGGGCCTATGGCTGGGAGTGACCGCCTGGCTCCTGAAAAGCTACGATAGGCAGGATGGTGACCAGACCCATGGTGGCACCAGTGCCAAGTTGGGCTGGTTTGATAGTACCAAGTGGCTCCTGCAATCTGCCATCCAGAAGCGGGGTAGCTTACTTTTGTTTGCCAGGGAAACGGGCAGAGATTTCTGTCTGGGGGCCTATGGTTGGGAGTAACCGGCTGGCTCCTGAAAAGCTACGATAGGCAGGATGGTTCCCAGATCCAAGATGGCACCAGTGCCAAGTCGGGGTGGTTTGATGGTGCAAAGTGGCTCCTGCAATCTGCCATCCTGACGCGGGGCAGCGGATTTTTGTTTCCAAGAGAAATGGTCCGTGGTTTGTTTTTGGGGCTATATGGCTGGGCGTGGCCTGCTGGCTCCTTAAAAAGCTACGATAGGCAGGATGGTTCCCTGACCCAAGGTGGCACCAGTGCCAAGTCGGGCGGTATTCGTAGTACAAAGTGCGTCCTAAAATTTGCCATCCAGAAGAGGGGCAGTTGAGTTTTGTTTACCAGAGAAAAGGTCCGTGGTTTGTTTTTGGGGGCATATGGCTGATAGTGGCCGTCTGGCCCCTGAAAATCCACGATAGGCAGGATGGTTCCCAGACCAGAGGTGGCACCAGTGCCAAGTCGGGCTGGTTTGATAGTACTAAATAGCACCTGCAATCTGCCATGCAGAAGCGGGGCAGCTTACTTTTGTTTGCCAGGGAAACGGGCCGAGGTTTGTGTCTCAGGGCCTATGGCTGGGAGTGACCGCCTGGCTCCTGAAAAGCTACGATAGGCAGGATGGTGACCAGACCCATGGTGGCACCAGTGCCAAGTTGGGCTGGTTTGATAGTACCAAGTGGCTCCTGCAATCTGCCATCAAAAAGTTGGCAGGCCAGTTTTGTTTTCCAGGGAAAAGCGCCGTTGTTTGTGTTTGGGGGACTGTGGGTGGGAGTGGCCGGCTGGCTCCTTAGAACACACGATACGCAGGATGGTTCCCAGACCCAAGGTGGAACCAGTGCCACGTCGGGCTGGTTTGATGGTGAAAAGTGGCTCCTGCAATCTGCCATCCTGAAGCGGGGTAGCTTACATTTGTGTGCCAGGGAAACGGGCCGAGGTTTATGACTGGGGGCCTAGGGCTAGAAGTGACCGGCTGGCTCCTGAAAAGCAACAATAGGCAGGATGGTTCCCAGACCCAAGGTGGCACCAGTGCCAAGTTGGGCTGGTTTGATGGTACCAACTGGCTCCTGCAATCTGCCATCTAAAAGTTGTCAGGCGAGTTTTGTTTTCCAGGGAAAAGCGCCGTTGATTTTGTTTGGAGGCCTGTGGCTGGCAGTGGCTGCCTGTCGTCTTAGAATCCGGGTTACGCAACATGGTTCCCAGAGCCAAGGTGGCACCAGTGTCAAGTTGGGCTGGTTTGATAGTACCAAGTGGCTCCTGCAATCTGCCATCCAGAAGCGGGGCAGCTTACTTTTGTTTGCCAGGGAAACGGGCCGAGGTATTTGTCTGGGGACCTATGGCTGGGAGTGACCGGCTGGCTCCTGAAAAGCTACGATAGGCAGGATGGTTCCCTGACCCAAGGTGGCACCAGTGCCAAGTCGGGCGGTTTTCGTAGTACAAAGTGCGTCCTAAAATTTGCCATCCAGAAGAGGGGCAGTTGAGTTTTGTTTACCAGAGAAAAGGGCCGTGGTTTGTTTTTGGGGGCATATGGCTGATAGTGGCCGTCTGGCCCCTGAAAATCCACGATAGGCAGGATGGTTCCCAGACCAGAGGTGGCACCAGTGCCAAGTCGGGCTGGTTTGATAGTACTAAATAGCACCTGCAATCTGCCATGCAGAAGTGGGGCAGCTTACTTTTGTTTGCCAGGGAAACGGGCCGAGGTTTGTGTCTCAGGGCCTATGGCTGGGATTGACCGCCTGGCTCCTGAAAAACTACGATAGGCATGATGGTGACCAGACCCATGGTGGCACCAGTGCCAAGTTGGGCTGGTTTGATAGTACCAAGTGGCTCCTGCAATCTGCCATCAAAAAGTTGGCAGGCCAGTTTTGTTTTCCAGGGAAAAGCGCCGTTGTTTGTGTTTGGGGGACTGTGGCTGGGAGTGGCCGGCTGGCTCCTTAGAACACACGATACGCAGGATGGTTCCCAGACCCAAGGTGGCACCAGTGCCACGTCGGGCTGGTTTGATAGCACCAAGTGGGTCCTGCAATCTGCCATCCAGAAGCGGGGCAGCTTACTTTTGTTTTCCAGGGAAACGGACCGAGGTTTTTTTCTGGGGGCCTATGGCTGGGAGTGACCGGCTGGCTCCTGAAAAGCTACGATAGGCAGGATGGTGACCAGACCCATGGTGGCACCAGTGCCAAGTTGGGCTGGTTTGATAGTACCAAGTGGCTCCTGCAATCTGCCATCAAAAAGTTGGCAGGCGAGTTTTGTTTTCCAGGGAAAAGCGCCGTTGTGTGTATTTTGGGGCCTGTGGCTGGGAGTGGCCAGCTGGCTCCTTAGAATCCACGATACGCAGGATGGTTCCCAGACCCAAGGTGGCACCAGTGCCAAGTCAGGCTGGTTTGTTAGTACCAAGTGGTTCCTGCAATCTGCCATCCAGAAGCGGGGCAGCTGAATTGTTTTTGCCAGAGAAAAAGGCTGTTGTTTGTGTTTCGGGGCCTGTGGCTGGCAGTGGACGGCTGGCTCCTGAAAATCCATGATACGCAGCATGGTTCCCAGACCCAAGTTGGCACCAGTGCCAAGTAGGGCTAGTTTCATAGTACCCAGTGGCTCCTGCAATCTGCCATCCAGAAGAGGGGCAGTTGAGTTTTGTTTTCCAGAGAAAAGGGCCGTGGTTTGTGTTTGGGGCCTATGGCTGAGAGTGACCGGCTGGCCCCTGAAAATCCACGATAGGAAGGATGGTTCCCAGATCCAAGGTGGCAGCAGTGCCATGTTGTTCTGGTGTGATAGTCCCAAGTGGCTCCTGCAATCTGCCATCCAGAAGTGGGGCAGCTGAATTTTGTTTGCCAGAGAAAAAGGCTGTGGTTTTTGTTTGGGGGCCTATGGCTGGGGGTGGCCGGCTGGCTCCTGAAAATCCATGATACGCAGCATGGTTCCCAGACCCAAGGTGGCACCAGTGCCAAGTGGGGCTGGTTTCACAGTGTCAAGTGCCTCCTGCAATCTCCCATCCAGAAGCGGGGCAGCTGAGTTTTGTTTGCCTGAGAAACGGGCCGTTGTTTTTGATTGGGGTCTGTGGCCGAGAATGTTCAGCTGGCTCCTGACAATCCACAATACGCAGGATGGTTCCCAGACCCAAGGTCGCACCAGTGCCAAGTCTTGCTGGTTTGATAGTACCAAGTGGCTCCTGCAATCTGCCATCCAGAAGCGGTGCAGCTGAGTTTTGTTTGCCAGAGGAAAGGGCCGTGGGTTGTGTTTGGGGGCATATGGCTGGGAGTGGCCGGCTGTCTCATTAAAAAGATCGATACGCAGGATGGTTCCCAGACCCAAGGTGGCACCAGTGCCAAGTCGGGCTGTTTATATAGTACCAAGTGCGTCCTGAAATTTGCCATCCAGAAGAGGGGCAGTGGAGTTTTGTTTGCCAGAGAATAACGCCGTTGTTTGTGTTTGGGGGCTTGTGGCTGGGAGTGGCCGACTGGCGCCTTAGAATCTGTGTTACGCAGCATGGTTCCCAGACCAGAGGTGGCACCAGTGCCAAGTTGGGCTGGTTTGATAGTACCAAGTGGCTCCTGCAATCTGCCATCCAGAAGCGGGGCAGCTTACTTTTGCTTGCCAGGGAAACGGGCCGAGGTTTGTGTCTGGGGGCCTATGGCTGGGAGTGACCGCCTGGCTCCTGAAAAGCTACGATAGGCAGGATGGTGACCAGACCCATGGTGGCACCAGTGCCAAGTTGGGCTGATTTGATAGTACCAAGTGGCTCCTGCAATCTGCCATGAAAAAGTTGGCAGGCGAGTTTTGTTTTCCAGGGAAAAGCGCCGTTGTTTCTGTTTGGGGGCCTGTGGCTGGGAGTGGCCGGCTGGCTCCTTAGAATCCACGATACGCAGGATGGTTCCCAGACCAGAGGTGGCACCAGTGCCAAGTCGGGCTGGTTTGATGGTGAAAAGTGGCTCCTGCAATCTGCCATCCAGAAGCGGGATAACTTACTTTTGTTTGCCAGGGAAACGGGCCGAGGTTTTTGTTTGGGGGCCTATGGCTGGGAGTGACCGGCTGGCTCCTGAAAAGCTACGATAGGCAGGATGGTGACCAGACCCATGGTGGCACCAGTGCCAAGTTGGGCTGGTTTGATAGTACCAAGTGGCTCCTGCAATCTGCCATCAAAATGTTGGCAGGCGAGTTTTGTTTTCCAGGGAAAAGTGCCGTTGTTTGTGTTTTTTGGGCCTGTGGCTGGGAGTGGCCGGCTGGCTCCTTAGAATCCACGATACGCAGGATGGTTCCCAGACCAGAGGTCGCACCAGTGCCAAGTCGGGCCAGTTTGATGGTGCAAAGTGGCTCCTGCAATCTGCCATCCAGAAGCGGGGCAGCTTACTTTTGTTTGCCAGGGAAACGGGCCGAGGTTTGTGTCTGGGGGCCTATGGCTGGGAGTGACCGGCTGGCTCCTGAAAAGCTACGATAGGCAGGATGGTGACCAGACCCATGGTGGCACCAGTGCCAAGTTGGGCTGATTTGATAGTACCAAGTGGCTCCTGCAATCTGCCATCAAAAAGTTGTCAGGCGAGTTTTGTTTTCCAGGGAAAAGCGCCGTTGTTTGTGTTTGGTGGCCTGTGGCTGGGAGTGACCGGCTGGCTCCTTAGAATCCACGATACGCAGGATGGTTCCCAGACCCAAGGTGGCACCAGTGCCAAGTTGGGCTGGTTTGATAGTACCAAGTGGTTCCTGCAATCTGCCATCCAGAAGCGGGGCAGCTTACTTTTGTTTGCCAGGGAAACGGGCCGAGGTTTTTCTCTGGGGGCCTATGGCTTGGAGTGACCGGCTAGGTCCTGAAAAGCTACGATAGGAAGGATGGTGACCAGATCCATGGTGGCACCAGTGCCAAGTTGGGCTGGTTTGATAGTACCAAGTGGCTCCTGCAATCTGCCATCAAAAAGTTGGCAGGCGAGTTTTGTTTTCCAGGGAAAAGCGCTGTGGTTTGTGTTTGGGGGCCTGTGGCTGGGAGTGGCCGGCTGGCTCCTTAGAATCCACGATACGCAGGATGGTTCCCAGACCAGAGGTGGCACCAGTGCCAAGTCGGGCTGGTGTGATGGTGAAAAGTGGCTCCTGCAATCTGCCATCCAGAAGCGGGATAACTTACTTTTGTTTGCCAGGGAAACGGGCCAAGGGTTTTGTCTGGGGGCCTATGGCTGGGAGTGACCGGCTGGCTCCTGAAAAGCTACGATAGGCAGGATGGTGACCAGACCCATGGTGGCACCAGTGTCAAGTTGGGCTGGTTTGATAGTACCAAGTGGCTCCTGCAATCTTCCATGATCACGTGGAGAAATACTTTCTGGTTTCAGCCTCATGCTCTTTCTTCTCTCCCTCAACTTCTCTATCACCTCTCATCTGGTTCACATGCGCTGTCTTCAAGGTCCACAGGCTACTTTTCACAGAATCTTCTGGCCTGATGAAGTAAGAATGATGAATAGAACAGAGCTGGGATCTATTTTCCAGTTTGGATAAAATGCATTCTGCACACAAATCCAAGGAGAACGGGCTGCCCCGATGCCCAGAAAATCTTTCACTCCTGCTAGTGTTCTACGTCAACCGCAACTTAGTCTGAAAGAAAAGCTTTTTCTCTGAGAGCATCTGAGAGGTTTGCATGAAGCACTGATATCTGACATATGCAATTTTGAATAGGAGAGGAAAAAGAAAATGGCAAGGAGTTTTTAATTTTAGTGGTTTCAATTTTAATTTCCGTGCACTTTTTCAAAACTTGTCAGCTCAAATGCCCATCAACATCTTTTAGTCATCTGTAAGTCAGTATTCATATAAAATGTGCTTCAAATCCAAAGAATTTCAAATTTGCACTCCAAGCTTCTATGCCTAGATTTATGATTTCCTACACATATTAGATGAAAGGAAGGCCTTTTTTACTGTGGGAGTGCTGGAACACTGGAACAGGTTGCCCAGAGAAGTTGTGGGTGTCCCATCCCTGAAAGTATTCAAGGTCACCTTGGACGGGGCTTGGAGCAGCAACAAAGGAGAAGCTTGATGGTAGAGAAACAAAGTTGGACTATAGAAGAAACTCGGATTGAAGTATAGGATCAAGTTTTCTCTCAGCTCTTGGGGTAAATTCAAAGTTGTACAAAATGACATTTATCTGTGCTATTCACTATGTAACAGAAAGTTTCATGAAAACTGTACAGAAGATAGTAAATTTTAAAAGAGATAAGAATTACAGCATAAAATCCATGGGATAGGTTACAACATGAGACACTCTCTAAGAGAAAATCTCTTTGTTTCAGCACTTCATCGGGGTAAGATTTCATGAAGTGCCAAAGAAGGCGGCAAAATATCATTCGGGACATTATTTACTGGAATTCAGCCTGGCCATTAGTAGGAACTGCCTTTGAACATATCATGTAGATATACCACACACACTTTCCCTTCACTGAAAAATTACTGTTTACAACAAATAAGCAATTGACGATCAAAATTGATTGAAAGCATCTTAAACATGTCAAGTATTTCATTGTAGATGATCTGTGATCCAAATGCTTCTTCCACCTTCGAGAGGGACAGAAGAATTCTTCCATATCATGATGGTTTAAAATTGTATCAACCAATGTTTTCTGCTGAAAAGATATCATCTATTTTTTTCTATTTTTGGAAGAAAATATTCCTAGACATACAACAGGTGAGAACTAAGTAATTTTAAAGAAACAAATGAAATGAAAATATTCTGTAAATAGAATGAAATGAAAAGCTGTGTTTTAAATAGGAGCTAAATATTAAACAGAATTTTTGTACCAGGCATTTGAATTACTGCACCAGCTCTTTTGCCCATCAAGAGAGGCATTTAGCATTTCAGTCTTTTCCAAGGTGTTCATGATCTGCTATGCTGATCTCTGTGTGTGCCTAGGTGTGTGTGGAGGGGGGGGCATATGAAGGGGAGTGTGTATGTTTGCTTTACAATTGTTGTGGCAGATTCATGCCTCAGCTCCACATTTTGTTTTAAAAAGGTCACACCGAGTGGATATGAAGTTTACTATCAACAAGAGATCGATTCCCAAATCATCCATTTGACTCTCCCTTATAAATCATGTGCTTTGTTGCATATTTTATCAAATATACTTTCAAGCCAGATGGAGGAAGGAGGATGTGGGAATCCCTCCACCATCTTGCAACTTTTATGTAAGTAGGTTTTCAAGAAAATCATCATTTCTCTTTTAAATATGTCTGGAACAGGTATGATGGTAGTGTCAACCTGTTGGAGTTTTTGTTGCTGGAAGAAGTTGTACAAAAGGATTGGTTTTTACATTGACCAGTTACTGAATCAAGCGCAGGAATACATTGGAAATTTAGCTGGGGGTTCCTTTTCCCAGCAGACTACTTCTAGAACGAGCTTGTACACTGAAGCTGACTCTTTTGCTCTCTTTTTGTTTCTTTCCTATTTTCTTGGCTTCTTTGCCACTATCTAGACAATTTTGGAACTTTGTTCCCAACTAAAATGGTTTCAATAGTCTGATTGTGATCATACATTTTTACAAGGAATTTTTAAAATCTTTCCTCGAGTCCAGAAAGTCAAGGACTTAGATCTTTTTCTTCCCTTATCAATATTGCCATGAAATTGATAAATAAAGACCAACTCTTTATTTTTGTTTTTAACCCACGTAGATAATTCCCATCCATTAATCCATTTTGTGGACCAATAGCTGCCATTCTGATGGAAGCTGTCACTTCTTAACAATAGGCATTCTGTGACTATGTTGACTGCACTTTGGGTGAAGATCCTAACTGGTCTTAGATATACATAGGGAGAAATTTGCTCAGCCAGTGTCAGTCTTAAGCATGCGTATCAGAAGATCTTTCTAGAGCTGGGAATTTTCCCATGAAAGGGATTCAGTTAGGGAAGAGACACTTGTGCCAGAGTTTTACATTCTTCTTGAACACTGCTTAAGGAACTTAGATGCCATGTCCATTTGGATCTCTGTCTGCACAGAACTTTGTCATGCCAGCGCTTTGAAATGCATCTTGAAGAGAATTCACTAGCACAGAATGAAAGAGAGTGGAAGGGGTTGGTGGGGCTAACCAGGCCCAACCCCCCTGCCTAAACCAGGATACCTAGAGCCTCTTGCCCAGGATTCTATCTGGGTGTACTTTTAATGTCTTCAAAGATCCAGGCTCCACAATCTTTCTGGGCAGTCTGTGCCGTGGTTCAGTCACCCTGACAGTAAAGAAACATTTACTGATGTTCAAAGGCAATCTCCTGTATTTCAGTGTGTGCCCACTGCCTCTTGTCTTTTCCCTCAGCATCACTGAAAAGACACTGATTCCCTCCCCTTTGCACTATTGCTTCCATATGTATGTGTGATGCCATGTAGAGGTATGTCAAAAACCTCCCTGAAGCCCAGGCAGATAATATTCCCTTCATCTACCAGTCAAGTTGATTCATCAGAGGAGTTTAAAGTGATGTTCAGCATGAAATTCCCCTGAAAAATCATGCTAACTACATTATTTGGTCATCTGTCATGTGCCTGGCAAGGATTTCCAGGAAGAGCTGCTTCATCAACTTCCTGGGGATAAAAAAGAGGCTGGCTGGTTTGTACTATGGCGAGTCCTCTTAATTGCCTTTTTTGAAGATGGGTGTCATTTGCTAACATCCACTCTTTAGCTCCTCTTCTCATCTACACCTCGGCAAAAAGCTTTTCCACTATGTCTGGCTAGGAAAAACTGTGCCAGCACAGAAAACATCTCCCATCGTGTTCTAGAAGTTGCACGGATGTCTGCCAAGTGTTTGGCAGGAAGAAAAGAAAAGTTGTCCAAAACAGCTTCCAATCGAATGTTCCTGTGATTGGAAAAGTCAGGAGAGTGCAAAGGTACTGTTTTCTATCAGTTGGCAAGGTGCGCACACAATCCCAGTGTTGTACAGCTTGTTTCTTCACCTTCCCGAAGCTGCCGCTCTCGCCGGCTGCCGGAGCCCAAGAAGCGGCTTCTTCGCGCAAAGACGATTGTGCCGCTCACAGTGCTCCCCTTAGCGCGGCTTCTGCCGAAAGACGCCCGGCAGCGGCTCTTACCTCCGGAGAGCATCCTACCTTCGTCTTTAGCTCCTCTTCTCATCTACACCTCGGCAAAACGCTTTTCCACTATGTCTGGCTAGGAAAAACTGTGCCAGCACAGAAAACATCTCCCATCGTGTTCTAGAAGTTGCACGGATGTCTGCCAAGTGTTTGGCAGGAAGAAAAGAAAAGTTGTCCAAAACAGCTTCCAATCGAATGTTCCTGTGATTGGAAAAGTCAGGAGAGTGCAAAGGTACTGTTTTCTATCAGTTGGCAAGGTGCGCACACAATCCCAGTGTTGTACAGCTTGCTTCTTCACCTTCCCGAAGCTGCCGCTCTCGCCGGCTGCCGGAGCCCAAGAAGCGGCTTCTTCGCGCAAAGACGATTGTGCCGCTCACAGTGCTCTCCTTAGCGCGGCTTCTGCCGAAAGACGCCCGGCAGCGGCTCTTACCTCCGGAGAGCATCCTACCTTCGTCTTTCGCGTCTTATGTAGTCTACACCTCGGCAAAACGCTTTTCCACTATGTCTGGCTAGGAAAAACTGTGCCAGCACAGAAAACATCTCCCATCGTGTTCTAGAAGTTGCACGGATGTCTGCCAAGTGTTTGGCAGGAAGAAAAGAAAAGTTGTCCAAAACAGCTTCCAATCGAATGTTCCTGTGATTGGAAAAGTCAGGAGAGTGCAAAGGTACTGTTTTCTATCAGTTGGCAAGGTGCGCACACAATCCCAGTGTTGTACAGCTTGCTTCTTCACCTTCCCGAAGCTGCCGCTCTCGCCGGCTGCCGGAGCCCAAGAAGCGGCTTCTTCGCGCAAAGACGATTGTGCCGCTCACAGTGCTCTCCTTAGCGCGGCTTCTGCCGAAAGACGCCCGGCAGCGGCTCTTACCTCCGGAGAGCATCCTACCTTCGTCTTTCGCGTCTTTTGTAGTCTACATCTTAGCAAAACGCTTTTCCACTATGTCTGGCTAGGAAAAACTGTGCCAGCACAGAAAACATCTCCCATCGTGTTCTAGAAGTTGCACGGATGTCTGCCAAGTGTTTGGCAGGAAGAAAAGAAAAGTTGTCCAAAACAGCTTCCAATCGAATGTTCCTGTGATTGGAAAAGTCAGGAGAGTGCAAAGGTACTGTTTTCTATCAGTTGGCAAGGTGCGCACACAATCCCAGTGTTGTACAGCTTGTTTCTTCACCTTCCCGAAGCTGCCGCTCTCGCCGGCTGCCGGAGCCCAAGAAGCGGCTTCTTCGCGCAAAGACGATTGTGCCGCTCACAGTGCTCTCCTTAGCGCGGCTTCTGCCGAAAGACGCCCGGCAGCGGCTCTTACCTCCGGAGAGCATCCTACCTTCGTCTTTCGCGTCTTTTGTAGTCTACATCTTAGCAAAACGCTTTTCCACTATGTCTGGCTAGGAAAAACTGTGCCAGCACAGAAAACATCTCCCATCGTGTTCTAGAAGTTGCACGGATGTCTGCCAAGTGTTTGGCAGGAAGAAAAGAAAAGTTGTCCAAAACAGCTTCCAATCGAATGTTCCTGTGATTGGAAAAGTCAGGAGAGTGCAAAGGTACTGTTTTCTATCAGTTGGCAAGGTGCGCACACAATCCCAGTGTTGTACAGCTTGCTTCTTCACCTTCCCGAAGCTGCCGCTCTCGCCGGCTGCCGGAGCCCAAGAAGCGGCTTGTTCGCGCAAAGACGATTGTGCCGCTCACAGTGCTCTCCTTAGCGCGGCTTCTGCCAAAAGACGCCCGGCAGCGGCTCTTACCTCCGGAGAGCATCCTACCTTCGTCTTTCGCGTCTTTTGTAGTCTACATCTTAGCAAAACGCTTTTCCACTATGTCTGGCTAGGAAAAACTGTGCCAGCACAGAAAACATCTCCCATCGTGTTCTAGAAGTTGCACGGATGTCTGCCAAGTGTTTGGCAGGAAGAAAAGAAAAGTTGTCCAAAACAGCTTCCAATCGAATGTTCCTGTGATTGGAAAAGTCAGGAGAGTGCAAAGGTACTGTTTTCTATCAGTT
This sequence comes from Melospiza melodia melodia, assembly GCF_035770615.1. Lineage (NCBI taxonomy): Eukaryota > Metazoa > Chordata > Aves > Passeriformes > Passerellidae > Melospiza > Melospiza melodia. The sequence continues at coordinate 43,305,441 of NC_086199.1, forward strand.
GGCAAGGTGCGCACACAATCCCAGTGTTGTACAGCTTGTTTCTTCACCTTCCCGAAGCTGCCGCTCTCGCCGGCTGCCGGAGCCCAAGAAGCGGCTTCTTCGCGCAAAGACGATTGTGCCGCTCACAGTGCTCCCCTTAGCGCGGCTTCTGCCGAAAGACGCCCGGCAGCGGCTCTTACCTCCTGAGAGTGGCAGCTTCGGGAAGGTGAAGAAGCAAGCTGTACAACACTGGGATTGTGTGCGCACCTTGCCAACTGATAGAAAACAGTACCTTTGCACTCTCCTGACTTTTCCAATCACAGGAACATTCGATTGGAAGCTGTTTTGGACAACTTTTCTTTTCTTCCTCCCAAACACTTGGCAGACATATCTGCAACTTCTAGAAAACGATGGGAGATGTTTTCTGGGCTGGCACGGTTTTTCCTAGCCAGACATAGTGGAAAAGCGTTTTGCTAAGATGTAGACTACATAAGACGCGAAAGACGAAGGTAGGATGCTCTCCGGAGGTAAGAGCCGCTGCCGGGCGTCTTTCGGCAGAAGCCGCGCTAAGGAGAGCCCTGTGAGCGGCACAATCGTCTTTGCGCGAAGAAGCCGCTTCTTGGGCTCCGGCAGCCGGCGAGAGCGGCAGCTTCGGGAAGGTGAAGAAGCAAGCTGTACAACACTGGGATTGTGTGCGCACCTTGCCAACTGATAGAAAACAGTACCTTTGCACTCTCCTGACTTTTCCAATCACAGGAACATTCGATTGGAAGCTGTTTTGGACAACTTTTCTTTTCTTCCTGCCAAACACTTGGCAGACATCCGTGCAACTTCTAGAACACGATGGGAGATGTTTTCTGTGCTGGCAGAGTTTTTCCTAGCCAGACATAGTGGAAAAGCGTTTTGCCGAGGTGTAGACTACATAAGACGCGAAAGACGAAGGTAGGATGCTCTCCGGAGGTAAGAGCCGCTGCCGGGCGTCTTTCGGCAGAAGCCGCGCTAAGGAGAGCACTGTGAGCGGCACAATCGTCTTTGCGCGAAGAAGCCGCTTCTTGGGCTCCGGCAGCCGGCGAGAGCGGCAGCTTCGGGAAGGTGAAGAAGCAAGCTGTACAACACTGGGATTGTGTGCGCACCTTGCCAACTGATAGAAAACAGTACCTTTGCACTCTCCTGACTTTTCCAATCACATGAACATTCGATTGGAAGCTGTTTTGAACAACTTTTCTTTTCTTCCTGCCAAACACTTGGCAGACATCCGTGCAACTTCTAGAACACGATGGGAGATGTTTTCTGTGCTGGCACAGTTTTTCCTAGCCAGACATAGTGGAAAAGCGTTTTGCCGAGGTGTAGACTACAAAAGACGCGAAAGACGAAGGTAGGATGCTCTCCGGAGGTAAGAGCCGCTGCCGGGCGTCTTTCGGCAGAAGCCGCGCTAAGGAGAGCCCTGTGAGCGGCACAATCGTCTTTGCGCGAAGAAGCCGCTTCTTGGGCTCCGGCAGCCGGCGAGAGCGGCAGCTTCGGGAAGGTGAAGAAGCAAGCTGTACAACACTGGGATTGTGTGCGCACCTTGCCAACTGATAGAAAACAGTACCTTTGCACTCTCCTGACTTTTCCAATCACAGGAACATTCGATTGGAAGCTGTTTTGGACAACTTTTCTTTTCTTCCTGCCAAACACTTGGCAGACATCCGTGCAACTTCTAGAACACGATGGGAGATGTTTTCTGTGCTGGCACAGTTTTTCCTAGCCAGACATAGTGGAAAAGCGTTTTGCTAAGATGTAGACTACAAAAGACGCGAAAGACGAAGGTAGGATGCTCTCCGGAGGTAAGAGCCGCTGCCGGGCGTCTTTCGGCAGAAGCCGCGCTAAGGAGAGCACTGTGAGCGGCACAATCGTCTTTGCGCGAAGAAGCCGCTTCTTGGGCTCCGGCAGCCGGCGAGAGCGGCAGCTTCGGGAAGGTGAAGAAGCAAGCTGTACAACACTGGGATTGTGTGCGCACCTTGCCAACTGATAGAAAACAGTACCTTTGCACTCTCCTGACTTTTCCAATCACAGGAACATTCGATTGGAAGCTGTTTTGGACAACTTTTCTTTTCTTCCTGCCAAACACTTGGCAGACATCCGTGCAACTTCTAGAACACGATGGGAGATGTTTTCTGTGCTGGCACAGTTTTTCCTAGCCAGACATAGTGGAAAAGCGTTTTGCTAAGATGTAGACTACAAAAGACGCGAAAGACGAAGGTAGGATGCTCTCCGGAGGTAAGAGCCGCTGCCGGGCGTCTTTCGGCAGAAGCCGCGCTAAGGAGAGCACTGTGAGCGGCACAATCGTCTTTGCGCGAAGAAGCCGCTTCTTGGGCTCCGGCAGCCGGCGAGAGCGGCAGCTTCGGGAAGGTGAAGAAGCAAGCTGTACAACACTGGGATTGTGTGCGCACCTTGCCAACTGATAGAAAACAGTACCTTTGCACTCTCCTGACTTTTCCAATCACAGGAACATTCGATTGGAAGCTGTTTTGGACAACTTTTCTTTTCTTCCTGCCAAACACTTGGCAGACATCCGTGCAACTTCTAGAACACGATGGGAGATGTTTTCTGTGCTGGCACAGTTTTTCCTAGCCAGACATAGTGGAAAAGCGTTTTGCCGAGGTGTAGATGAGAAGAGGAGCTAAAGACGAAGGTAGGATGCTCTCCGGAGGTAAGAGCCGCTGCCGGGCGTCTTTCGGCAGAAGCCGCGCTAAGGAGAGCCCTGTGAGCGGCACAATCGTCTTTGCGCGAAGAAGCCGCTTCTTGGGCTCCGGCAGCCGGCGAGAGCGGCAGCTTCGGGAAGGTGAAGAAGCAAGCTGTACAACACTGGGATTGTGTGCGCACCTTGCCAACTGATAGAAAACAGTACCTTTGCACTCTCCTGACTTTTCCAATCACAGGAACATTCGATTGGAAGCTGTTTTGGACAACTTTTCTTTTCTTCCTGCCAAACACTTGGCAGACATCCGTGCAACTTCTAGAACACGATGGGAGATGTTTTCTGTGCTGGCACAGTTTTTCCTAGCCAGACATAGTGGAAAAGCGTTTTGCTAAGATGTAGACGACAACAGAGGCTAAAGAGTGGATGTTAGCAAATGACACCCATCTTCAAAAAAGGCAATTAAGAGGACTCGCCATAGTACAAACCAGCCAGCCTCTTTTTTATCCCCAGGAAGTTGATGAAGCAGCTCTTCCTGGAAATCCTTGCCAGGCACATGACAGATGACCAAATAATGTAGTTAGCATGATTTTTCAGGGGAATTTCATGCTGAACATCACTTTAAACTCCTCTGATGAATCAACTTGACTGGTAGATGAAGGGAATATTATCTGCCTGGGCTTCAGGGAGGTTTTTGACATACCTCTACATGGCATCACACATACATATGGAAGCAATAGTGCAAAGGGGAGGGAATCAGTGTCTTTTCAGTGATGCTGAGGGAAAAGACAAGAGGCAGTGGGCACACACTGAAATACAGGAGATTGCCTTTGAACATCAGTAAATGTTTCTTTACTGTCAGGGTGACTGAACCACGGCACAGACTGCCCAGAAAGATTGTGGAGCCTGGATCTTTGAAGACATTAAAAGTACACCCAGATAGAATCCTGGGCAAGAGGCTCTAGGTATCCTGGTTTAGGCAGGGGGGTTGGGCCTGGTTAGCCCCACCAACCCCTTCCACTCTCTTTCATTCTGTGCTAGTGAATTCTCTTCAAGATGCATTTCAAAGCGCTGGCATGACAAAGTTCTGTGCAGACAGAGATCCAAATGGACATGGCATCTAAGTTCCTTAAGCAGTGTTCAAGAAGAATGTAAAACTCTGGCACAAGTGTCTCTTCCCTAACTGAATCCCTTTCATGGGAAAATTCCCAGCTCTAGAAAGATCTTCTGATACGCATGCTTAAGACTGACACTGGCTGAGCAAATTTCTCCCTATGTATATCTAAGACCAGTTAGGATCTTCACCCAAAGTGCAGTCAACATAGTCACAGAATGCCTATTGTTAAGAAGTGACAGCTTCCATCAGAATGGCAGCTATTGGTCCACAAAATGGATTAATGGATGGGAATTATCTACGTGGGTTAAAAACAAAAATAAAGAGTTGGTCTTTATTTATCAATTTCATGGCAATATTGATAAGGGAAGAAAAAGATCTAAGTCCTTGACTTTCTGGACTCGAGGAAAGATTTTAAAAATTCCTTGTAAAAATGTATGATCACAATCAGACTATTGAAACCATTTTAGTTGGGAACAAAGTTCCAAAATTGTCTAGATAGTGGCAAAGAAGCCAAGAAAATAGGAAAGAAACAAAAAGAGAGCAAAAGAGTCAGCTTCAGTGTACAAGCTCGTTCTAGAAGTAGTCTGCTGGGAAAAGGAACCCCCAGCTAAATTTCCAATGTATTCCTGCGCTTGATTCAGTAACTGGTCAATGTAAAAACCAATCCTTTTGTACAACTTCTTCCAGCAACAAAAACTCCAACAGGTTGACACTACCATCATGCCTGTTCCAGACATATTTAAAAGAGAAATGATGATTTTCTTGAAAACCTACTTACATAAAAGTTGCAAGATGGTGGAGGGATTCCCACATCCTCCTTCCTCCATCTGGCTTGAAAGTATATTTGATAAAATATGCAACAAAGCACATGATTTATAAGGGAGAGTCAAATGGATGATTTGGGAATCGATCTCTTGTTGATAGTAAACTTCATATCCACTCGGTGTGACCTTTTTAAAACAAAATGTGGAGCTGAGGCATGAATCTGCCACAACAATTGTAAAGCAAACATACACACTCCCCTTCATATGCCCCCCCCTCCACACACACCTAGGCACACACAGAGATCAGCATAGCAGATCATGAACACCTTGGAAAAGACTGAAATGCTAAATGCCTCTCTTGATGGGCAAAAGAGCTGGTGCAGTAATTCAAATGCCTGGTACAAAAATTCTGTTTAATATTTAGCTCCTATTTAAAACACAGCTTTTCATTTCATTCTATTTACAGAATATTTTCATTTCATTTGTTTCTTTAAAATTACTTAGTTCTCACCTGTTGTATGTCTAGGAATATTTTCTTCCAAAAATAGAAAAAAATAGATGATATCTTTTCAGCAGAAAACATTGGTTGATACAATTTTAAACCATCATGATATGGAAGAATTCTTCTGTCCCTCTCGAAGGTGGAAGAAGCATTTGGATCACAGATCATCTACAATGAAATACTTGACATGTTTAAGATGCTTTCAATCAATTTTGATCGTCAATTGCTTATTTGTTGTAAACAGTAATTTTTCAGTGAAGGGAAAGCGTGTGTGGTATATCTACATGATATGTTCAAAGGCAGTTCCTACTAATGGCCAGGCTGAATTCCAGTAAATAATGTCCCGAATGATATTTTGCCGCCTTCTTTGGCACTTCATGAAATCTTACCCCGATGAAGTGCTGAAACACAGAGATTTTCTCTTAGAGAGTGTCTCATGTTGTAACCTATCCCATGGATTTTATGCTGTAATTCTTATCTCTTTTAAAATTTACTATCTTCTGTACAGTTTTCATGAAACTTTCTGTTACAGTAGTGAATAGCACAGATAAATGTCATTTTGTACAACTTTGAATTTACCCCAAGAGCTGAGAGAAAACTTGATCCTATACTTCAATCCGAGTTTCTTCTATAGTCCGACTTTGTTTCTCTACCATCAAGCTTCTCCTTTGTTGCTGCTCCAAGCCCCGTCCAAGGTGACCTTGAATACTTTCAGGGATGGGACACCCACAACTTCTCTGGGCAACCTGTTCCAGTGTTCCAGCACTCCCACAGTAAAAAAGGCCTTCCTTTCATCTAATATGTGTAGGAAATCATAAATCTAGGCATAGAAGCTTGGAGTGCAAATTTGAAATTCTTTGGATTTGAAGCACATTTTATATGAATACTGACTTACAGATGACTAAAAGATGTTGATGGGCATTTGAGCTGACAAGTTTTGAAAAAGTGCACGGAAATTAAAATTGAAACCACTAAAATTAAAAACTCCTTGCCATTTTCTTTTTCCTCTCCTATTCAAAATTGCATATGTCAGATATCAGTGCTTCATGCAAACCTCTCAGATGCTCTCAGAGAAAAAGCTTTTCTTTCAGACTAAGTTGCGGTTGACGTAGAACACTAGCAGGAGTGAAAGATTTTCTGGGCATTGGGGCAGCACGTTCTCCTTGGATTTGTGTGCAGAATGCATTTTATCCAAACTGGAAAATAGATCCCAGCTCTGTTCTATTCATCATTCTTACTTCATCAGGCCAGAAGATTCTGTGAAAAGTAGCCTGTGGACCTTGAAGACAGCGCATGTGAACCAGATGAGAGGTGATAGAGAAGTTGAGGGAGAGAAGAAAGAGCATATGGCTGAAACCAGAAAGTATTTCTCCACGTGATCATGGAAGATTGCAGGAGCCACTTGGTACTATCAAACCAGCCCGACTTGGCACTGGTGCCACTATGGGTCTGGGAGCCATGTTGCATATCGTGCATTTTAAGGAGCCAGCTGGCCACACACAGCCATATGCCCCCAAACACAAACCAAGCCCTTTTCTCTGGCAAACAAAACTCAGCTGCCCTGCTTCTGGATGGCAGATTGCAGGAGCCACTTGGTACTATCAAACCAGCCCAACTTGGCACTGGTGCCAGCTTGGCTCTGGGAACCATCCTGCCTATTGTAGCTTTTCAGGAGCCAGCCGGTCACTCCCAGCCATAGGCCCCCAAACAGAAACCTCGGCCCGTTTCCCTGGCAAACAAAAGTAAGCTGCCCCGCTTCTGGATGGCAGATTGCAGGAGCTACTTAGTACTATCAAATCAGCCCGACTTGGCACAGGTGCCACCTTGGATCTGGGAACCATCCTGTGTATCGTGGATTTTCAGGGGCCAGCCGGCCACTCTCAGCCATATGCCCCCAAACACAAACCACGGACCTTTTCTCTGGCAAACAAAAATCAGCTGTCCCACTTCTGGATGGCAGATTGCAGGAGCCACTTGGGACTATCACACCAGCACAACATGGCACTGCTGCCACCTTGGATCTGGGAACAATCCTGCGTATCGTACATATTCAGGAACCAGCCGAACACTCCCAGCCACAGGCCCCCAAACACAAACAACGGCCCATTTCCCTGGCAAACAAAACTCAGCTGCCCCGCTTCTGCTGTGGCAGTTTGCAGGAGCCACTTGGGACTATCAAAGCAGCCCGACTTGGTAATGGTACCATCTTGGATCTGTTAACCATCCGGCGTATCGTGGATTTTCAGGGGCCAGCCGGTCATTCCCAGCCATATGCTCCCAAACACAAACCTCGGCCCTTTTCTCTGGCAAACAAAACTCAACTGCCCCTCTTCTGGATGGCAAATTGCAGGACGCACTTGGTACTACAAAAAGAGCCCGACTTGGCAGTGGTGCCACCTTGGCTCTGGGAACCATCCTGCGTATCGAGCATTTTAAGGAGCCAGCCGGCAATTCCCAGCCGTATGCCCCAAAAAGAAACCACGGACCTTTTCTCTGGCAAAAAAAACTCAGCTGTCCCGCTTCTGGATGGCAGATTGCAGGAGTCACTTTGAACCATACAACCAGCCTTACTTGGCACTGGTGCCACCTTGGATCTGGGAACCATCCTGCCTATCGTTGATTTTCAGGGGCCAGCCTACCACTCTCGGCCATAGGACCCCAAACACAAACCACAGCCCTTTTCTCTAGCAAACAAAATTTAGCTGCCCCGCTTCTGGATGGCAAATTGCAGGAGCCACTGGGTACTACAAAAACAGCCCGACTTGGCACTGGTGCCACCTTGCGTCTGGTTACCATGCGGCGTATCGTGCATTTTAAGGAGCCAGGTGGCCACTCCCAGCCATATGCCCCCAAACACAACCCACGGCCCTTTTCTCTGGCAAACAAAACTCAGCTGCCCCGCTTCTGGATGGCAGAGTGCAGGAGACACTTGGTACTCTCAAACCAGCCCGACTTGGCACTGGTGCCACCTTTGGTCTGGGAACCATCCTGCGTATTGTGGATTGTCAGGAGACAGCCGACCACTCTCGGCCACAGACCCCAATCAAAAACAAAGGTCCGTTTCCCTGGCAAAAAAAACTCAGCTGCCCCGCTTCTGGATGGGAGATTGCAGGAGGCACTTGACACTGTCAAACGAGCCCCACTTTGTACTGGTGCCACCTTGGGTCTGGGAACCATGCTGCGTATCGTGGATTTTCAGGAGCCAGCCGGCCACTGCCAGCCACAGGCCCCCAAACAAAAACCACAGCCTTTTTCTCTGGCAAACAAAACTCAGCTGCCCCGCTTCTGGATGGCAGATTGCAGGAGCCACTTGGTACTATCAAACCAGCCCAACTTGGCACTGGTGCCACCTTGGGTCTGGGAACCATCCTGCCTATCGTGGATTTTAAGGAGCCAGCCGGCTACTCCCAGCCACAGGCCCCCAACAAAAACCACGGCCCTTTTTTCTCGCAAACAAAACTTAGCTGCCTCACTTCTGGATGGCAGATTGCAGGAGTCACTTGGTGTAATCAAACCAGCCCGACTTGGCACTGGTGCCACCTTGGGTCTGGGAACCATGGTGCGTATCGTGAATTCTAAGGAGCCAGCCGGCCACTCCCAGCCACAGGCCCCCAAACAAAATCAACGGCGCTGTTCCCTGGAAAACAAAACACGCCTGCCAACTTTTTGATGGAGTTTGCAGGAGCCACTTGGTACTATCAAACCAGCCCAACTTGGCACTGGTGCCACCATGGGTCTGGTAAACATCCTGCGTATCGTGGATTCTTAGGAGCCAGCAGGCCACTCCTAGCCACAGGCCCCCAAACAAAACCTAGGCCTATTTCTCTGGCAAACAAAAGTAAGCTGCCCCGCTTCTGGATGGCAGATTGCAGGAGACACTTGGGACTATCAAACCAGCCCAACTTGGCACTGGTGCCACCTTGGATCTGGGAACCATGCTGTGTATCGTGGATTTTCAGGGGCCAGCCGGCCACTCTCAGCCATATGTCCCCAAACAGAAACCTCGGCCCGTTTCTCTGGCAAACAAAACTCAACTGCCCCTCTTCTGGATGGCAAATTGCAGGGTGAACTTGATACTAAAACCGCAGGCCGACTTGGTAGTGGTGACACCTTGGGCCTGGGAACCATCATGCGTATCGAGCATTTTAAGGAGCCAGCCGGCCACTCCCAGCAATATGCCCCCAAAAACAATCCACGGAATTTTTCTCTGGCAAACAAAAATCAGCTGCCCCGCTTCTGGATGGCAGATTGCAGGAGCCACTTTGCACCATCAAACCAGCCCGACTTGGCACTGGTGCCACCTTGCATCTGGGAACCATGCTGCCTAGCGTGGATTTTCAGGGGCCAGCGGGCCACTCTCAGCTATATGCCCCCAAACAAAACCCACGGCCCGTTTCCCTGGCAAACAAAAGTAAGCTGCCCTGCTTCTGGATGGCAGATTGCAGGAACCACTTGGTAGTATCAAACCAGCCCGACTTGGCACTGGTGCCACCTTGGGTCTGGGAACCATCCTGCGTATCGATCTTTTTAATGAGACAGCCGGCCACTCCCAGCCATATGCCCCCAAACACAACCCACGGCCCTTTCCTCTGGCAAACAAAACTCAGCTGCACCGCTTCTGGATGGCAGATTGCAGGAGCCACTTGGTACTATCAAACCAGCAAGACTTGGCACTGGTGCCACCTTGGGTCTGGGAACCATCCTGCATATTGTGGATTGTCAGGAGCCAGCTGAACATTCTCGGCCACAGACCCCAATCAAAAACAACGGCCCGTTTCACAGGCAAACAAAACTCAGCTGCCCCGCTTCTGGATGGGAGATTGCAGGAGGCACTTGACACTGTGAAACCAGCCCCACTTGGCACTGGTGCCACCTTGGGTCTGGGAACCATGCTGCGTATCATGGATTTTCAGGAGCCAGCCGGCCACTCCCAGCCATAGGCCCCCAAACAAAAACCACAGCCTTTTTCTCTGGCAAACAAAATTCAGCTGCCCCACTTCTGGATGGCAGATTGCAGGAGCCACTTGGGACTATCACACCAGCACAACATGGCACTGCTGCCACCTTGGATCTGGGAACCATCCTTCCTATCGTGGATTTTCAGGGGCCAGCCGGTCACTCTCAGCCATAGGCCCCAAACACAAACCACGGCCCTTTTCTCTGGAAAACAAAACTCAACTGCCCCTCTTCTGGATGGCAGATTGCAGGAGCCAGTGGGTACTATGAAACTAGTCCTACTTGGCACTGGTGCCACCTTGGGTCTGGGAACCATGCTGCGTATCATGGATTTTCAGGAGCCAGCCGTCCACTGCCAGCCACAGGCCCCGAAACACAAACAACAGCCTTTTTCTCTGGCAAACAAAATTCAGCTGCCCCGCTTCTGGATGGCAGATTGCAGGAACCACTTGGTACTAACAAACCAGCCCGACTTGGCACTGGTGCCACCTTGGGTCTGGGAACCATCCTGCGTATCGTGGATTCTAAGGAGCCAGCTGGCCACTCCCAGCCACAGGCCCCAAAATACACACAACGGCGCTTTTCCCTGGAAAACAAAACTCGCCTGCCAACTTTTTGATGGCAGATTGCAGGAGCCACTTGGTACTATCAAACCAGCCCAACTTGGCACTGGTGCCACCATGGGTCTGGTCACCATCCTGCCTATCGTAGCTTTTCAGGAGCCAGCCGGTCACTCCCAGCCATAGGCCCCCAGAAAAAAACCTCGGTCCGTTTCCCTGGCAAACAAAAGTAAGCTGCCCCGCTTCTGGATGGCAGATTGCAGGAGCCACTTGGTGCTATCAAACCAGCCCGACTTGGCACTGGTGCCACCTTGGGTCTGGGAACCATCCTGCGTATCCTGTGTTCTAAGGAGCCAGCCGGCCACTCCCAGCCACAGTCCCCCAAACACAAACAACGGCGCTTTTCCCTGGAAAACAAAACTGACCTGCCAACTTTTTGATGGCAGATTGCAGGAGCAACTTGGTACTATCAAACCAGCCCAACTTGGCACTGGTGCCACCATGGGTCTGGTCACCATCCTGCCTATCGTAGCTTTTCAGGAGCCAGCCGGTCACTCCCAGCCATAGGTCCCCAGACAAATACCTCGGCCCGTTTCCCTGGCAAACAAAAGTAAGCTGCCCCGCTTCTGGATGGCAGATTGCAGGAGCCACTTGGTACAATCATACCAGCCCAACTTGACACTGGTGCCACCTTGGCTCTGGGAACCATGCTGCGTAACCCGGATTCTAAGACGACAGGCAGCCACTGCCAGCCACAGGCCTCCAAACAAAATCAACGGCGCTTTTCCCTGGAAAACAAAACTCGCCTGACAACTTTTAGATGGCAGATTGCAGGAGCCAGTTGGTACCATCAAACCAGCCCAACTTGGCACTGGTGCCACCTTGGGTCTGGGAACCATCCTGCCTATTGTTGCTTTTCAGGAGCCAGCCGGTCACTTCTAGCCATAGGTCCCCAGTCACAAACCTCGGCCCGTTTCCCTGGCACACAAATGTAAGCTACCCCGCTTCAGGATGGCAGATTGCAGGAGCCACTTTTCACCATCAAACCAGCCCGACGTGGCACTGGTGCCACCTTGGGTCTGGGAACCATCCTGCGTATCGTGTGTTCTAAGGAGCCAGCCGGCCACTCCCACCCACAGTCCCCCAAACACAAACAACGGCGCTTTCCCCTGGAAAACAAAACTGGCCTGCCAACTTTTTGATGGCAGATTGCAGGAGCCACTTGGTACTATCAAACCAGCCCAACTTGGCACTGGTGCCACCATGGGTCTGGTCACCATCCTGCCTATCGTAGCTTTTCAGGAGCCAGGCGGTCACTCCCAGCCATAGGCCCCCAGACACAAACCTCGGCCCGTTTCCCTGGCAAACAAAAGTAAGCTGCCCCGCTTCTGCATGGCAGATTGCAGGTGCTATTTAGTACTATCAAACCAGCCCGACTTGGCACTGGTGCCACCTCTGGTCTGGGAACCATCCTGCCTATCGTGGATTTTCAGGCGCCAGACGGCCACTATCAGCCATATGCCCCCAAAAACAAACCACGGCCCTTTTCTCTGGTAAACAAAACTCACCTGCCCCTCTTCTGGATGGCAAATTTTAGGACGCACTTTGTACTACGAAAACCGCCCGACTTGGCACTGGTGCCACCTTGGGTCAGGGAACCATCCTGCCTATCGTAGCTTTTCAGGAGCCAGCCGGTCACTCCCAGCCATAGGTCCCCAGACAAATACCTCGGCCCGTTTCCCTGGCAAACAAAAGTAAGCTGCCCCGCTTCTGGATGGCAGATTGCAGGAGCTATTTAGTACTATCAAACCAGCCCAACTTGACACTGGTGCCACCTTGGCTCTGGGAACCATGCTGCGTAACCCGGATTCTAAGACGACAGGCAGCCACTGCCAGCCACAGGCCTCCAAACAAAATCAACGGCGCATTTCCCTGGAAAACAAAACTCGCCTGACAACTTTTAGATGGCAGATTGCAGGAGCCAGTTGGTACCATCAAACCAGCCCAACTTGGCACTGGTGCCACCTTGGGTCTGGGAATCATCCTGCCTATTGTTGCTTTTCAGGAGCCAGCCGGTCACTTCTAGCCCTAGGCCCCCAGTCATAAACCTCGGCCCGTTTCCCTGGCACATAAATGTAAGCTACCCCGCTTCAGGATGGCAGATTGCAGGAGCCACTTTTCACCATCAAACCAGCCCGACGTGGCACTGGTGCCACCTTGGGTCTGGGAACCATCCTGCGTATCGTGTGTTCTAAGGAGCCAGCCGGCCACTCCCACCCACAGTCCCCCAAACACAAACAACGGCGCTTTTCCCTGGAAAACAAAACTGGCCTGCCAACATTTTGATGGCAGATTGCAGGAGCCACTTGGTACTATCAAACCAGCCCAACTTGGCACTGGTGCCACCATGGGTCTGGTCACCATCCTGCCTATCGTAGCTTTTCAGGAGCCAGGCGGTCACTCCCAACCATAGGCCCCCAGACACAAAGCTCGGCCCGTTTCCCTGGCAAACAAAAGTAAGCTGCCCCGCTTCTGCATGGCAGATTGCAGGTGCTATTTAGTACTATCAAACCAGCCCGACTTGGCACTGGTGCCACCTCTGGTCTGGGAACCATCCTGCCTATCGTGGATTTTCAGGGGCCAGACGGCCACTATCAGCCATATGCCCCCAAAAACAAACCACGGCCCTTTTCTCTGGTAAAGAAAACTCAACTGCCCCTCTTCTGGATGGCAAATTTTAGGACGCACTTTGTACTACGAAAACCGCCCGACTTGGCACTGGTGCCACCTTGGGTCTGGGAACCATCCTGCGTATCCTGTGTTCTAAGGAGCCAGCCGGCCACTCCCAGCCACAGTCCCCCAAACACAAACAACGGCGCTTTTCCCTGGAAAACAAAACTGACCTGCCAACTTTTTGATGGCAGATTGCAGGAGCAACTTGGTACTATCAAACCAGCCCAACTTGGCACTGGTGCCACCATGGGTCTGGTCACCATCCTGCCTATCGTAGCTTTTCAGGAGCCAGCCGGTCACTCCCAGCCATAGGTCCCCAGACAAATACCTCGGCCCGTTTCCCTGGCAAACAAAAGTAAGCTGCCCCGCTTCTGGATGGCAGATTGCAGGAGCCACTTGGTACAATCATACCAGCCCAACTTGACACTGGTGCCACCTTGGCTCTGGGAACCATGCTGCGTAACCCGGATTCTAAGACGACAGGCAGCCACTGCCAGCCACAGGCCTCCAAACAAAATCAACGGCGCTTTTCCCTGGAAAACAAAACTCGCCTGACAACTTTTAGATGGCAGATTGCAGGAGCCAGTTGGTACCATCAAACCAGCCCAACTTGGCACTGGTGCCACCTTGGGTCTGGGAACCATCCTGCCTATTGTTGCTTTTCAGGAGCCAGCCGGTCACTTCTAGCCATAGGTCCCCAGTCACAAACCTCGGCCCGTTTCCCTGGCACACAAATGTAAGCTACCCCGCTTCAGGATGGCAGATTGCAGGAGCCACTTTCCACCATCAAACCAGCCCGACGTGGCACTGGTGCCACCTTGGGTCTGGGAACCATCCTGCGTATCGTGTGTTCTAAGGAGCCAGCCGGCCACTCCCACCCACAGTCCCCCAAACACAAACAACGGCGCTTTTCCCTGGAAAACAAAACTGGCCTGCCAACTTTTTGATGGCAGATTGCAGGAGCCACTTGGTACTATCAAACCAGCCCAACTTGGCACTGGTGCCACCATGGGTCTGGTCACCATCCTGCCTATCGTAGCTTTTCAGGAGCCAGGCGGTCACTCCCAGCCATAGGCCCCCAGACACAAACCTCGGCCCGTTTCCCTGGCAAACAAAAGTAAGCTGCCCCGCTTCTGCATGGCAGATTGCAGGTGCTATTTAGTACTATCAAACCAGCCCGACTTGGCACTGGTGCCACCTCTGGTCTGGGAACCATCCTGCCTATCGTGGATTTTCAGGCGCCAGACGGCCACTATCAGCCATATGCCCCCAAAAACAAACCACGGCCCTTTTCTCTGGTAAACAAAACTCACCTGCCCCTCTTCTGGATGGCAAATTTTAGGACGCACTTTGTACTACGAAAACCGCCCGACTTGGCACTGGTGCCACCTTGGGTCAGGGAACCATCCTGCCTATCGTAGCTTTTCAAGAGCCAGCCGGTCACTCCCAGCCATAGGTCCCCAGACAAATACCTCGGCCCGTTTCCCTGGCAAACAAAAGTAAGCTGCCCCGCTTCTGGATGGCAGATTGCAGGAGCCACTTGGTACTATCAAACCAGCCCAACTTGACACTGGTGCCACCTTGGCTCTGGGAACCATGCTGCGTAACCCGGATTCTAAGACGACAGGCAGCCACTGCCAGCCACAGGCCTCCAAACAAAATCAACGGCGCTTTTCCCTGGAAAACAAAACTCGCCTGACAACTTTTAGATGGCAGATTGCAGGAGCCAGTTGGTACCATCAAACCAGCCCAACTTGGCACTGGTGCCACCTTGGGTCTGGGAACCATCCTGCCTATTGTTGCTTTCAGGAGCCAGCCGGTCACTTCTAGCCCTAGGCCCCCAGTCATAAACCTCGGCCCGTTTCCCTGGCACACAAATGTAAGCTACCCCGCTTCAGGATGGCAGATTGCCAGATCCACTTTTCACCATCAAACCAGCCCGACGTGGCACTGGTGCCACCTTGGGTCTGGGAACCATCCTGCGTATCGTGTGTTCTAAGGAGCCAGCCGGCCACTCCCACCCACAGTCCCCCAAACACAAACAACGGCGCTTTTCCCTGGAAAACAAAACTGGCCTGCCAACTTTTTGATGGCAGATTGCCGGAGCCACTTGGTACTATCAAACCAGCCCAACTTGGCACTGGTGCCACCATGGGTCTGGTAACCATCCTGCCTATCGTAGCTTTTTAAGGAGCCAGCAGGCCACGCCCAGCCATATAGCCCCAAAAACAAACCACGGACCATTTCTCTTGGAAACAAAAATCCGCTGCCCCGCGTCAGGATGGCAGATTGCAGGAGCCACTTTGCACCATCAAACCACCCCGACTTGGCACTGGTGCCATCTTGGATCTGGGAACCATCCTGCCTATCGTAGCTTTTCAGGAGCCAGCCGGTTACTCCCAACCATAGGCCCCCAGACAGAAATCTCTGCCGGTTTCCCTGGCAAACAAAAGTAAGCTACCCCGCTTCTGGATGGCAGATTGCAGGAGCCACTTGGTACTATCAAACCAGCCCAACTTGGCACTGGTGCCACCATGGGTCTGGTCACCATCCTGCCTATCGTAGCTTTTCAGGAGCCAGGCGGTCACTCCCAGCCATAGGCCCCCAGACAAATACCTCGGCCCGTTTCCCTGGCAAACAAATGTAAGCTGCCCCGCTTCTGGATGGCAGATTGCAGGAGCCACATGGTACTATCAAACCAGGCCAACATGGCACTGGTGCCACCTTGGCTCTGGGAACCATCCTGCCTATCGTGGATTTTCAGGCGCCAGCCGGCCACTCTCAGCCATATGCCCCCAAACACAAACCACGGCCCTTTTCTCTGGTAAACAAAACTCAACTGCCCCTCTTCTGGATGGCAAATTGCAGGACGCACTTGGTACTACGAAAACAGCCCGACTTGGCAGTGATGCCACCTTGGGTCAGGGAACCATCCTGCGTATCGATGTTTTTAAGGAGTCAGCCGGCAACGTCCAGCCATATACCCCCAAAAAAAACCCACGGAACTTTTCTCCAGCAAGAAAAAATCCGCTGCCCCGCGTCTGGATGGCAGATTGCAGGAGCTATTTAGTATTATCAAACCAGCCCGACTTGGCACTGGTGCCGCCATGGGTCTGGTCACCATCCTGCCTATCGTAGCTTTTCAGGAGCCAGCCGGTCACTCTCAGCCACAGGCCCCCAAACACAAACCACGGCCCTTTTCTCTGGAAAACAAAACTCAACTGCCCCTCTTCTGGATGGCAGATTGCAGGAGACACTGGGTACTATGAAACCAGCCCTACTTGGCACTGGTGCCACCTTGGGTCTGGGAACCATGCTGCGTATCATGGATTTTCAGGAGCCAGCCGTCCACTGCCAGCCACAGGCCCCGAAACACAAACAACAGCCTTTTTCTCTGGCAAACAAAATTCAGCTGCCCCGCTTCTGGATGGCAGATTGCAGGAACCACTTGGTACTAACAAACCAGCCCGACTTGGCACTGGTGCCACCTTGGGTCTGGGAACCATCCTGCGTATCGTGGATTCTAAGGAGCCAGCTGGCCACTCCCAGCCACAGGCCCCAAAACACACACAACGGCGCTTTTCCCTGGAAAACAAAACTCGCCTGCCAACTTTTTGATGGCAGATTGCAGGAGCCACTTGGTACTATCAAACCAGCCCAACTTGGCACTGGTGCCACCATGGGTCTGGTCACCATCCTGCCTATCGTAGCTTTTCAGGAGCCAGGCGGTCACTCCCAGCCATAGGCCCCCAGACACAAACCTCGGCCTGTTTCCCTGGCACACAAAAGTAAGCTACCGCACTTCTGGATGGCAGATTGCAGGAGCCACTTTGCACCATCAAACCAGCCCGACTTGGCACTGGTGCCACCTTGGCTCTGGGAACCATGCTGTGTAACCCGGATTCTAAGAAGACAGGCAGCCACTGCCAGCCACAGGCCTCCAAACAAAATCAACGGCGCTTTTCCCTGGAAAACAAAACTCGCCTGACAACTTTTAGATGGCAGATTGCAGGAGCCAGTTGGTACCATCAAACCAGCCCAACTTGGCACTGGTGCCACCTTGGGTCTGGGAACCATCCTGCCTATTGTTGCTTTTCAGGAGCCAGCCGGTCACTCCTAGCCCTAGGCCCCCTGTCATAAACCTCGGCCCGTTTCCCTGGCACACAAATGTAAGCTACCCCGCTTCAGGATGGCAGATTGCAGGAGCCACTTTTCACCATCAAACCAGCCCGACGTGGCACTGGTGCCACCTTGGGTCTGGGAACCATCCTGCGTATCCTGTGTTCTAAGGAGCCAGCCGGCCACTCCCACCAACAGTCCCCCAAACACAAACAACGGCGCTTTTCCCTGGAAAACAAAACTCGCCTGACAACTTTTTGATGGCAGATTGCAGGAGCCACTTGGTACTATCAAACCAGCCCAACTTGGCACTGGTGCCACCATGGGTCTGGTAACCATCCTGCCTATCGTAGCTTTTCAGGAGATAGCCGGTCACTCCCAGCCATAGGCCCCCAGACACAAACCTCGGCCCGTTTCCCTGGCAAACAAAAGTAAGCTGCCCCGCTTCTGCATGGCAGATTGCAGGTGCTATTTAGTACTATCAAACCAGCCCGACTTGGCACTGGTGCCACCTCTGGTCTGGGAACCATCCTGCCTATCGTGGATTTTCAGGCGCCAGACGGCCACTATCAGCCATATGCCCCCAAAAACAAACCACGGCCCTTTTCTCTGGCAAACAAAACTCAACTGCCCCTCTTCTGGATGGCAAATTTTAGGACGCACTTTGTACTACGAAAACCACCCGACTTGGCACTGGTGCCACCTTGGGTCAGGGAACCATCCTGCCTATCGTAGCTTTTTAAGGAGCCAGCAGGCCACGCCCAGCCATATAGCCCCAAAAACAAACCACGGACCATTTCTCTTGGAAACAAAAATCCGCTGCCCCGCGTCAGGATGGCAGATTGCAGGAGCCACGTTGCACCATCAAACCACCCCGACTTGGCACTGGTGCCATCTTGGATCTGGGAACCATCCTGCCTATCGTAGCTTTTCAGGAGCCAGCCGGTTACTCCCAACCATAGGCCCCCAGAATGAAAGCTCTGCCCGTTTCCCTGGCAAACAAAAGTAAGCTACCCCGCTTCTGGATGGCAGATTGCAGGAGCCACTTGGTACTATCAAACCAGCCCAACTTGACACTGGTGCCACTTTGGGTCTTGGAACCATGCTGCGTAACGTAGATTCTAAGGCGCCAGGCGGCCACTCCCAGCCACAGGCCCCCAAATACAAACAACGGCGCTTTTCCCTGGAAAACAAAACTCGCCTGCCAGCTTTTTGATGGCAGATTGCAGGAGCCACTTGGTACTATCAAATCATCCCAACTTGGCACTGGTGCCACTATGGGTCTGGGAACCATCCTGCCAATTGTACCATTTCAGGAGCCAGCCGGTCACTCCCAGCCATAGGCCCCCATCACAAACCTCGGACCGTTTCCCTGGCAAACAAAATTAAGCTGCCCCGATTCTGGATGGCAGATTGCAGGAGCCACTCGGTAGTGTCAAAACAGCCCGACTTGGCACTGGTGCCACCTTGGGTCTGGGAACCATCCTGCGTATCGTGGATTCTAAGCAGCCACCCGGCCACTCCGTGCCACAGGCGCCCAAACACAAACAACGGCGCTTTTCCCTGGAAAACAAAACTCGCCTGCCAACATTTTGATGGCAGATTGCAGGAGCCACTTGGTACTATCAAACCAGCCCAACTTGGCACTGGTGCCACCATGGGTCTGGTCACCATCCTGCCTATCGTAGCTTTTCAGGAGCCAGCCGGTCACTCCCAGCCATAAACCCCCAGACACAAACGTCGGCCCGTTTCCCTGGAAAACAAAAGTAAGCACCCCCGATTCTGGATGGCAGATTGCAGGAGCCACTTGGTAGTATCAAATTAGCCCAACTTGGCACTGGTGCCATCATGGGTCTGGTAAACATCCTGCCTATCTTAGCTTTTCAGGAGCCGGCCGGTCACTCCCTGCCATAGGCCCCCAGAGAAATACCTCGGCCCGTTTCCCTGGCAAACAAAAGTAAGCTGCCCCTCTTCTGGATGGCAGATTGCAGGAACCACTTGCTACTATCAAACCAGCCCAACTTGGCACTGGTGCCACCTTGGCTCTGGGAACCATGCTGCGTAACGTAGATTCTAAGAGGACAGGCGGACATTCCCAGCCACAGGCCTCTAAAACAAAAACAACGGCGCGTTACCCTGGAAAACAAAACTCGCCTGCCAAATTTTGATGGCAGATTGCAGGAGCCACTTGGTACTATCAAACCAGCCCAACTTGGCACTGGTGCCACCATGGGTCTGGTCACCATCCTGCCTATAGTAGCTTTTCAGGAGCCAGCCGGTCACTCCCAGCCATAGGCCCCCAGACAAATACCTCGGCC
Organism: Melospiza melodia melodia; assembly: GCF_035770615.1. Taxonomy (NCBI): domain Eukaryota; kingdom Metazoa; phylum Chordata; class Aves; order Passeriformes; family Passerellidae; genus Melospiza; species Melospiza melodia. The sequence goes on from NC_086199.1 coordinate 43,325,169, forward strand.
CGTTTCCCTGGCAAACAAATGTAAGCTGCCCCGCTTCTGGATGGCAGATTGCAGGAGCCACATGGTACTATCAAACCAGGCCAACATGGCACTGGTGCCACCTTGGCTCTGGGAACCATCCTGCCTATCGTGGATTTTCAGGCGCCAGCCGGCCACTCTCAGCCATATGCCCCAAAACACAAACCACGGCCCTTTTCTCTGGTAAACAAAACTCAACTGCCCCTCTTCTGGATGGCAAATTGCAGGAGCCACTTGGTACTACGAAAACAGCCCGACTTGGCAGTGATGCCACCTTGGGTCAGGGAACCATCCTGCGTATCGATGTTTTTAAGGAGTCAGCCGGCAACGTCCAGCCATATACCCCCAAAAAAAACCCACGGAACTTTTCTCCAGCAAGCAAAAATCCGCTGCCCCGCGTCTGGATGGCAGATTGCAGGAGCCACTTGGTACTATGAAATCAGCCGAACATGGCACTGGTGCCACCATGGGTCTGGTCACCATCCTGCCTATCGTAGCTTTTCAGGAGCCAGCCGGTCACTCCCAGCCATAGGCCCCCAGACACAAACCTCGGCCCGTTTCCCTGGCAAACAAAAGTAAGCTGCCCCGCTTCTGCATGGTAGATTGCAGGAACCATTTGCTACAATCAAACCAGCCCAACTTGGCACTGGTGCCACCTCAGGTCTGGGAACCATGCTGCGTATCGTGGATTCTAATTAGCCATCCGGCCACTCCCAGCCACAGGCCCCCAAACAAAAACAACGGCGCTTTTCCCTGGATAACAAATTCGCCTGCCAACATTTTGATGGCAGATTGCAGGAGCCACTTGGTACTATCAAACCAGCCCAACTTGGCACTGGTGCCACCATGGGTCTGGTCACCATCCTGCCTATCGTAGCTTTTCAGGAGACAGCCGGTCACTCCCAGCCATAGGCCCCCAGACAAAAACCTCGGCCCTTTTCCCTGGCAAACAAAAGTAAGTTAACCCGCTTCTGGATGGCAGATTGCAGGAGCCGCTTTTCACCATCAAACTAGCCCGACTTGGCACTGGTGTCACCTCTGGTCTGGGAACCATGCTGTGTATCGTGGATTCTAAGGAGCCAGCCGGTCACTCCCAGCCTTAGGCCCCCAGACACAAACCTCGGCCCGTTTCCCTGGCAAACAAAAGTAAGCTGCCCCGCTTCTGGATGGCAGATTGCAGGAACCACTTGGTACTATCAAACCAGCCCAACTTGGGACTGGTGCCACCTTGGGTCTGGGAACCATGCTGTGTATCGTGGATTCTAAGGAGCCAGGCGGCCACTCCCAGCCACAGGCCCCCAAACACAAACAACGACGCTTTTCCCTGGAAAACAAAACTCGCCTGCCATCTTTTTGATGGCAGATTGCAGGAACCACTTGGTACTATCAAACCAGCCACACTTGGCACTGGTGCCACCTTGGGTCTGGGAACCATGCTGCGTATCGTGGATTCTAAGGAGCCAGCCGGCCACTCCAGCCACAGGCCCACAGACACAAACAACGGCGCTTTTCCCTGGAAAACAAAACTCGCCTGCCGACTTTTTGATGGCAGATTGCAGGAGCCACTTGGTACTATGAAATCAGCCGAACATGGCACTGGTGCCACCATGGGTCTGGTCACCATCCTGCCTATCGTAGCTTTTCAGTAGCCAGCCGGTCACTCCCAGCCATAGGCCCCCTGACACAAAGCTCGGCCCGTTTCCCTGGCAAACAAAAGTAAGCTGCCCCGCTTCTGGATGGCAGATTGCAGGACGCACTTGGTACTATAAAACCAGCCCGACTTGGCACTGGTGCCACCTCAGGTCTGGGAACCATCCTGCGTATCGTGGATTCTAAGGAGCCAGCCGGCCACTCCCAGCCACAGGCCCCCAAACACAAACAACGGCGCTTTTCCCTGGAAAACAAAACTCGCCTGCCGACATTTTGATGGCAGATTGCAGGAGCCACTTGGTACTATCAAACCAGCCCAACTTGGCACTGGTGCCACCATGGGTCTGGTCACCATCCTGCCTATCGTAGCTTTTCAGGAGCCAGCCGGTCACTCCCAGCCATAGTCCCCGAGACACAAATCTCGGATCGTTTCCCTGGCAAACAAAAGTAAGCTGCCCCGCTTCTGGATGGCAGATTGCAGGAGCCACTTTGCACCATCATACTAGCCCGACTTGGCACTGGTGCCACCTTGGGTCTGGGAACCATCCTGCGTATCGTGGATTCTAAGCAGCCAGCCGGCCACTCCCAGCCACAGGCCCCCAAACACAAACAACGGCGCTTTTCCCTGGAAAATAAAAACTCGCCTGCCAAATTTTGACGGCAGATTGCAGGAGCCACTTGGTACTATCAAATCAGCCCAACTTGGCACTGGTGCCACCATGGGTCTGGTCACCATCCTGCCTATCGTAGCTTTTCAGGAGCCAGCCGGTCACTCTCAGCCATAGGCCCCCAGACAAAAACCACGGCCCGTTTCCCTGGCAAACAAAAGTAAGCTGCCCTGCTTCTGGATGGCAGATTGCAGGAACCACTTGGTACTATCAAACCAGCAAAACTTGGCACTGGTGCCACCTTGGGTCTGGATACCATGCTGCGTATCGTGGATTCTAAGGAGCCAGCCGGCCACTCCCAGCCACAGGCCCCCAAACACAAACAACGGCGCTTTTCCCTGGAAAACAAAACTCTCCTGCCAACTTTTTGATGGCAGATTGCAGGAGCCACTTGGTTTTATCAAATCAGCCCAACTTGGCACTGGTGCCACCATGGGTCTGGTCACCATCCTGCCTATCTTAGCTTTTCAGGAGCCAGCCGGTCACTCCCCGCCATAGGCCCCCAGACAAAAAGCTCGGCCCGTTTCCCTGGCAAACAAAAGTAAGCTACCCCGCTTCTGGATGGCAGATTGCAGGAGCCACTTTGCACCATCAAACTAGCCCGTCTTGGCACTGGTGCCACCTCTGGTCTGGGAACCATCCTGCGTATCGTGGATTCTAAGGAGCCAGCCGGCCACTCCCAGCCACAGGCCCCCAAACACAAACAACGGCGCTTTTCCCTGGAAAACAAAACTCGCCTGCCAACTTTGTGATGGCAGATTGCAGGAGCCACTTGGTACTATCAAACCAGCCCAACTTGGCACTGGTGCCACCATGGGTCTGGTCACCATCCTGCCTATCGTAGCTTTTCAGGAGCCAGCCGGTCACTCCCAGCCATAGGCCCCCAGAAACAATACTCGGCCCGTTTCCCTGGCAAACAAAAGTAAGCTGCCCCGCTTCTGGATGGCAGATTGCAGGAGCCACTTTGCACCATCAAACTAGCCCGACTTGGCACTGGTGCCACCTCTGGTCTGGGAACCATCCTGCGTATCGTGGATTCTAAGGAGCCAGCCGGCCACTCCCACCCACAGGCCCGCAAACAAAAACAACGGCGCTTTTCCCTGGAAAACAAAAGTCGCCTGCCAGCTTTTTGATGGCAGATTGCAGGAGCCACTTGGTACTATCAAACCAGCCCAACTTGGCACTGGTGCCACCATGGGTCTGGTCACCATCCTGCCTATCGTAGCTTTTCAGGAGCCAGCCGGTCACTCCCAGCCATAGGCCCCCAGACACAAACCTCGGCCCGTTTCCCTGGCAAACAAAAGTAAGCTACCCCGCTTCTGGATGGCAGATTGCAGGAACCACTTTGCACCATCAAACTAGCCCGACTTGGCACTGGTGCCACCTCTGGTCTGGGAACCATCCTGCGTATCGTGGATTCTAAGCAGCCAGGCGGCCACTCCCAGCCACAGGCCCCCAAACACAAACAACGGCGCTTTTCCCTGGAAAACAAAACTCGCCTGCCAACATTTTGATGGCAGATTGCAGGAGCCACTTGGTACTATCAAATCAGCCCAACTTGGCACTGGTGCCACCATGCGTTTGGTCACCATCCTGCCTATCGTAGCTTTTCAGGAGCCAGCCGGTCACTCCCAGCTATAGGCCCCCAGAAAAAAACCTCGGCCCGTTTCCCTGGCATACAAAAGTAAGCTGCCCCGCTTCTGGATGGCAGATTGCAGGAACCACTTGGTACTATCAAACCAGCCCGACTTGGCACTGGTGCCACCTCTGGTCTGGGAACCATCCTGCGTATCGTGGTTCTAAGGAGCCATCCGTCCACTCCCAGCCACAGGCCCCCAAACACAAACAACGGCGCTTTTCCCTGGAAAACAAAACTCGCCTGCCAACTTTTTGATGGCAGATTGCAGGAGCCACTTGGTACTATCAAATCAGCCCAACTTGGCACTGGTGCCACCATGGGTCTGGTCACCATCCTGCCTATCGTAGCTTTTCAGGAGCCAGCCGGTCACTCGCAGCCATAGGCCCCCAGAAACAATACTCGGCCCGTTTCCCTGGCAAACAAAAGTAAGTTATCCCGCTTCTGGATGGCAGATTGCAGGAGCCACTTTTCACCATCAAACCAGCCCGACTTGGCACTGGTGCCACCTCTGGTCTGGGAACCATCCTGCGTATCGTGGATTCTAAGGAGCCAGCCGGCCACTCCCAGCCACAGGCCCCCAGACACAAACAACGGCGCTTTTCCCTGGAAAACAAAACTCGCCTGCCAACATTTTGATGGCAGATTGCAGGAGCCACTTGGTACTATCAAACCAGCCCAACTTGGCACTGGTGCCACCATGGATCTGGTCACCATCCTGCCTATCGTAGCTTTTCAGGACCTAGCCGGTCACTCCAAGCCATAGGCCCCCAGAGAAAAACCTCGGCCCGTTTCCCTGGCAAACAAAAGTAAGCTGCCCTGCTTCTGGATGGCAGATTGCAGGAACCACTTGGTACTATCAAACCAGCCCAACTTGGCACTGGTGCCACCTTGGGTCTGGGAACCATCCTGCGTATCGTGGATTCTAAGGAGCCAGCCGGTCACTCCCAGCCACAGGCCACCAAACACAAACAACGGCGCTTTTCCCTGGAAAACAAAACTCGCCTGACAACTTTTTGATGGCAGATTGCAGGAGCCACTTGGTACTATGAAACCAGCCCAACTTGGCACTGGTGCCACCATGGGTCTGGTCACCATCCTGCCTATCGTAGCTTTTCAGGAGCCAGCCGGTCACTCCCAGCCATAGGCCCTGAGACACAAACCTCGGCCCGTTTCCCTGGCAAACAAAAGTAAGCTGCCCCGCTTCTGGATGGCAGATTGCAGGACGCACTTGGTACTATCCAACCAGCCCAACTTGGCACTGGTGCCACCTCTGGTCTGGGAACCATCCTGCGTATCGTGGATTCTAAGGAGCCAGCCGTCCACTCCCAGCCACAGGCCCCCAAACACAAACAACGGCGCTTTTCCCTGGAAAACAAAACTCGCCTGACAACTTTTTGATGGCAGATTGCAGGAGCCACTTGGTACTATCAAATCAGCCCAACTTGGCACTGGTGCCACCATGGGTCTGGTCACCATCCTGCCTATCGTAGCTTTTCAGGAGCCAGCCGGTCACTCCCAGCCATAGGCCCCCAGACACAAACCTCGGCCCGTTTCCCTGGCAAACAAAAGTAAGCTGCCCCGCTTCTGGATGGCAGATTGCAGGACGCACTTGGTAGTATCAAACCAGCCCGACTTGGCACTGGTGCCACCTCTGGTCTGGGAACCATCCTGCGTATCGTGGATTCTAAGCAGCCAGCCGGCCACTCCCAGCCACAGGCCCCCAAACACAAACAACGGCGCTTTTCCCTGGAAAACAAAACTCGCCTGCCAACATTTTGATGGCAGATTGCAGGAGCCACTTGGTACTATCAAATCAGCCCAACTTGGCACTGGTGCCACCATGCGTTTGGTCACCATCCTGCCTATCGTAGCTTTTCAGGAGCCAGCCGGTCACTCCCAGCTATAGGCCCCCAGAAAAAAACCTCGGCCCGTTTCCCTGGCATACAAAAGTAAGCTGCCCCGCTTCTGGATGGCAGATTGCAGGAACCACTTGGTACTATCAAACCAGCCCGACTTGGCACTGGTGCCACCTCTGGTCTGGGAACCATCCTGCGTATCGTGGTTCTAAGGAGCCATCCGTCCACTCCCAGCCACAGGCCCCCAAACACAAACAACGGCGCTTTTCCCTGGAAAACAAAACTCGCCTGCCAACTTTTTGATGGCAGATTGCAGGAGCCACTTGGTACTATCAAATCAGCCCAACTTGGCACTGGTGCCACCATGGGTCTGGTCACCATCCTGCCTATCGTAGCTTTTCAGGAGCCAGCCGGTCACTCGCAGCCATAGGCCCCCAGAAACAATACTCGGCCCGTTTCCCTGGCAAACAAAAGTAAGCTGCCCCGCTTCTGGATGGCAGATTGCAGGAGCCACTTTGCACCATCAAACTAGCCCGACTTGGCACTGGTGCCACCTCTGGTCTGGGAACCATCCTGCGTATCGTGGATTCTAAGGAGCCAGCCGGCCACTCCCACCCACAGGCCCCCAAACAAAAACAACGGCGCTTTTCCCTGGAAAACAAAACTCGCCTGCCAATTTTTTGATGGCAGATTGCAGGAGCCACTTGGTACTATCAAACCAGCCCAACTTGGCACTGGTGCCACCATGGGTCTGGTCACCATCCTGCCTATCGTAGCTTTTCAGGAGCCAGCCGGTCACTCCCAGCCATAGGCCCCCAGACACAAACCTCGGCCCGTTTACCTGGCAAACAAAAGTAAGCTACCCCGCTTCTGGATGGCAGATTGCAGGACGCACTTGATAGTATCAAACCAGCCCGACTTGGCACTGGTGCCACCTCAGGTCTGGGAACCATGCTGCCTATCGTGGATTCTAATTAGCCATCTGGCCACTCCCACCCACAGGCCCCCAAACAAAAACAACGGCGCTTTTCCCTGGAAAACAAACCTCGCCTGCTAAATTTTGATGGCAGATTGCCGGAGCCACTTGGTACTATCAAACCCGCCCAACTTGACACTGGTGCCACCATGGGTCTGGTCACCATCCTGCCTATCGTAGCTTTTCAGGAGCCAGCCGGTCACTCCCAGCCATAGGCCCCCAGACAAAAACCTTGGCCCGTTTCCCTGGCAAACAAAAGTAAGTTATCCCGCTTCTGGATGGCAGATTGCAGGAGCCACTTTTCACCATCAAACCAGCCCGACTTGGCACTGGTGCCACCTCTGGTCTGGGAACCATCCTGCGTATCGTGGATTCTAAGGAGCCAGCCGGCCACTCCCTGCCACAGGCCCCCAAACACAAACCACAGCGCTTTTCCCTGGAAAACAAAACTCGCCTGCCAACTTTTTGATGGCAGATTGCAGGAGCCACTTGGTACTATCAAACCAGCCCAACTTGGCACTGGTGCCACCATGGATCTGGTCACCATCCTGCCTATCGTAGCTTTTCAGGACCTAGCCGGTCACTCCAAGCCATAGGCCCCCAGAGAAAAACCTCGGCCCGTTTCCCTGGCAAACAAAAGTAAGCTGCCCCGCTTCTGGATGGCAGATTGCAGGAACCACTTGGTACTATCAAACCAGCCCAACTTGGCACTGGTGCCACCTTGGGTCTGGGAACCATCCTGCCTATCGTAGCTTTTCAGGAGCCAGCCGGTCCCTCCCTGCCATAGGCCCCCAGAGAAAAACCTCGGCCCGTTTCCCTGGCAAACAAAAGTAAGCTACCCCGCTTCTGGATGGCAGATTGCAGGAGCCACTTTGCACCATCAAACTAGCCCGACTTGGCACTGGTGCCACCTCAGGTCTGGGAACCATCCTGCGTATCGTTCATTGTAAGGAGCCAGCCGGCCACTCCCAGCCACAGGCCCCCAGACACAAACAACGGCGCTTTTCCCTGGAAAACAAAACTCGCCTGCCAACTTTTTGATGGCAGATTGCAGGAGCCACTTGGTACTATCAAATCAGCCCAACTTGGCACTGGTGCCACCATGGGTCTGGTCACCATCCTGCCTATTGTAGCTTTTCAGGAGCCAGCCGGTCACTCGCAGCCATAGGCCCCCAGACACAAAACTCGGCCCGTTTCCCTGGCAAACAAAAGTAAGCTGCCCCGCTTCTGGATGGCAGATTGCAGGAGCCACTTTGCACCATCAAACTGGCCCGACTTGGCACTGGTGCGACCTCTGGTCTGGGAACCATCCTGCGTATCGTGGATTCTAAGAAGCCAGCCGGTCACTCCCACCCACAGGCCCCCAAACACAAACAACGGCACTTTTCCCTGGAAAACAAAACTCGCCTGCCAACATTTTGATGGCAGATTGCAGGAGCCACTTGGTACTATCAAACCAGCCCAACTTGGCACTGGTGCCACCATGGGTCTGGTCACCATCCTGCCTATCGTAGCTTTTCAGGAGCCAGCCGGTCACTCCCAGCCATAGGCCCCCAGACAAAAAGCTCGGCCCGTTTCCCTGGCAAACAAAAGTAAGTTATCCCGCTTCTGGATGGCAGATTGCAGGAACCACTTGGTACTATCAAACCAGCCCGACTTGGCACTGGTGCCACCTCTGGTCTGGGAACCATCCTGCGTATCGTGGTTCTAAGGAGCCATCCGTCCACTCCCAGCCACAGGCCCCCAAACACAAACAACGGCGCTTTTCCCTGGAAAACAAAACTCGCCTGCCAACTTTTTGATGGCAGATTGCAGGAGCCACTTGGTACTATCAAATCAGCCCAACTTGGCACTGGTGCCACCATGGGTCTGGTCACCATCCTGCCTATCGTAGCTTTTCAGGAGCCAGCCGGTCACTCGCAGCCGTAGGCCCCCAGAAACAATACTCGGCCCGTTTCCCTGGCAAACAAAAGTAAGCTGCCCCGCTTCTGGATGGCAGATTGCAGGAGCCACTTTGCACCATCAAACTAGCCCGACTTGGCACTGGTGCCACCTCTGGTCTGGGAACCATCCTGCGTATCGTGGATTCTAAGGAGCCAGCCGGCCACTCCCACCCACAGGCCCCCAAACAAAAACAACGGCGCTTTTCCCTGGAAAACAAAACTCGCCTGCCAATTTTTTGATGGCAGATTGCAGGAGCCACTTGGTACTATCAAACCAGCCCAACTTGGCACTGGTGCCACCATGGGTCTGGTCACCATCCTGCCTATCGTAGCTTTTCAGGAGCCAGCCGGTCACTCCCAGCCATAGGCCCCCAGACACAAACCTCGGCCCGTTTCCCTGGCAAACAAAAGTAAGCTACCCCGCTTCTGGATGGCAGATTGCAGGACGCACTTGATAGCATCAAACCAGCCCGACTTGGCACTGGTGCCACCTCAGGTCTGGGAACCATGCTGCGTATCGTGGATTCTAATTAGCCATCTGGCCACTCCCACCCACAGGCCCCCAAACAAAAACAACGGCGCTTTTCCCTGGAAAACAAACCTCGCCTGCCAAATTTTGATGGCAGATTGCCGGAGCCACTTGGTACTATCAAACCCGCCCAACTTGACACTGGTGCCACCATGGGTCTGGTCACCATCCTGCCTATCGTAGCTTTTCAGGAGCCAGCCGGTCACTCCCAGCCATAGGCCCCCAGACAAAAACCTTGGCCCGTTTCCCTGGCAAACAAAAGTAAGTTATCCCGCTTCTGGATGGCAGATTGCAGGAGCCACTTTTCACCATCAAACCAGCCCGACTTGGCACTGGTGCCACCTCTGGTCTGGGAACCATCCTGCGTATCGTGGATTCTAAGGAGCCAGCCGGCCACTCCCAGCCACAGGCCCCCAAACACAAACCACAGCGCTTTTCCCTGGAAAACAAAACTCGCCTGCCAACATTTTGATGGCAGATTGCAGGAGCCACTTGGTACTATCAAACCAGCCCAACTTGGCACTGGTGCCACCATGGATCTGGTCACCATCCTTCCTATCGTAGCCTTTCAGGACCTAGCCGGTCACTCCAAGCCATAGGCCCCCAGAGAAAAACCTCGGCCCGTTTCCCTGGCAAACAAAAGTAAGCTGCCCCGCTTCTGGATGGCAGATTGCAGGAACCACTTGGTACTATCAAACCAGCCCAACTTGGCACTGGTGCCACCTTGGGTCTGGGAACCATCCTGCGTATCGTGGATTCTAAGGAGCCAGCCGGTCACTCCCAGCCACAGGCCACCAAACACAAACAACGGCGCTTTTCCCTGGAAAACAAAACTCGCCTGCCAACATTTTGACGGCAGATTGCAGGAGCCACTTGCTACTATCAAATCAGCCCAACTTGGCACTGGTGCCACCATGGGTCTGGTCACCATCCTGCCTATCGTAGCTTTTCAGGAGCCAGCCGGTCCCTCCCTGCCATAGGCCCCCAGAGAAAAACCTCGGCCCGTTTCCCTGGCAAACAAAAGTAAGCTACCCCGCTTCTGGATGGCAGATTGCAGGAGCCACTTTGCACCATCAAACTAGCCCGACTTGGCACTGGTGCCACCTCAGGTCTGGGAACCATCCTGCGTATCGTGGATTCTAAGGAGCCAGCCGGTCACTCCCACCCACAGGCCCCCAAACACAAACAACGGCACTTTTCCCTGGAAAACAAAACTCGCCTGCCAACATTTTGATGGCAGATTGCAGGAGCCACTTGGTACTATCAAACCAGCCCAACTTGGCACTGGTGCCACCATGGGTCTGGTCACCATCCTGCCTATCGTAGCTTTTCAGGAGCCAGCCGGTCACTCCCAGCCATAGGCCCCCAGACAAAAAGCTCGGCCCGTTTCCCTGGCAAACAAAAGTAAGTTATCCCGCTTCTGGATGGCAGATTGCAGGAGCCACTTTTCACCATCAAACCAGCCCGACTTGGCACTGGTGCGACCTCTGGTCTGGGAACCATCCTGCGTATCGTGGATTCTAAGGAGCCAGCCGGCCACTCCCAGCCACAGGCCCCCAAACACAAACAACGGCGCTTTTCCCTGGATAACAAACTCGCCTGCCAACTTTTTGATGGCAGATTGCAGGAGCCACTTGGTACTATCAAACCAGCCCAACTTGGCACTGGTGCCACCATGGGTCTGGTCACCATCCTGCCTATCGTAGCTTTTCAGGAGCCAGCCGGTCACTCCCAGCCATAGGCCCCCAGACACAAACCTCGGCCCGTTTCCCTGGCAAACAAAAGTAAGCTGCCCCGCTTCTGGATGGCAGATTGCAGGAACCACTTGGTAGTATCAAACCAGCCCGACTTGGCACTGGTGCCACCTCTGGTCTGGGAACCATCCTGCGTATCGTGGTTCTAAGGAGCCAGCCGGCCACTCCCAGCCACAGGCCCCCAAACACAAACCACAGCGCTTTTCCCTGGAAAACAAAACTCGCCTGCCAACATTTTGATGGCAGATTGCAGGAGCCACTTGGTACTATCAAACCAGCCCAACTTGGCACTGGTGCCACCATGGGTCTGGTCACCATCCTGCCTATCGTAGCTTTTCAGGAGCCAGGCGGTCACTCCCAGCCATAGGCCCCCAGACACAAACCTCGGCCCGTTTCCCTGGCAAACAAAAGTAAGCTGCCCCGCTTCTGGATGGCAGATTGCAGGAACCACTTGGTAGTATCAAACCAGCCCGACTTGGCACTGGTGCCACCTCTGGTCTGGGAACCATCCTGCGTATCGTGGTTCTAAGGAGCCATCCGTCCACTCCCAGCCACAGGCCCCCAAACACAAACAACGGCGCTTTTCCCTGGAAAACAAAACTCGCCTGCCAACTTTTTGATGGCAGATTGCAGGAGCCACTTGGTACTATCAAATCAGCCCAACTTGGCACTGGTGCCACCATGGGTCTGGTCACCATCCTGCCTATCGTAGCTTTTCAGGAGCCAGCCGGTCCCTCCCTGCCATAGGCCCCCAGAAACAATACTCGGCCCGTTTCCCTGGCAAACAAAAGTAATCTGCCCCGCTTCTGGATGGCAGATTGCAGGAGCCACTTTGCACCATCAAACTAGCCCGACTTGGCACTGGTGCCACCTCTGGTCTGGGAACCATCCTGCGTATCGTGGATTCTAAGGAGCCAGCCGGCCACTCCCACCCACAGGCCCCCAAACAAAAACAACGGCGCTTTTCCCTGGAAAACAAAACTCGCCTGCCAATTTTTTGATGGCAGATTGCAGGAGCCACTTGGTACTATCAAACCAGCCCAACTTGGCACTGGTGCCACCATGGGTCTGGTCACCATCCTGCCTATCGTAGCTTTTCAGGAGCCAGCCGGTCACTCCCAGCCATAGGCCCCCAGACACAAACCTCGGCCCGTTTCCCTGGCAAACAAAAGTAAGCTACCCCGCTTCTGGATGGCAGATTGCAGGACGCACTTGATAGTATCAAACCAGCCCGACTTGGCACTGGTGCCACCTCTGGTCTGGGAACCATGCTGCGTATCGTGGATTCTAATTAGCCATCTGGCCACTCCCACCCACAGGCCCCCAAACAAAAACAACGGCGCTTTTCCCTGGAAAACAAACCTCGCCTGCCAAATTTTGATGGCAGATTGCCGGAGCCACTTGGTACTATCAAACCAGCCCAACTTGACACTGGTGCCACCATGGGTCTGGTCACCATCCTGCCTATCGTAGCTTTTCAGGAGCCAGCCGGTCACTCCCAGCCATAGGCCCCCAGACAAAAACCTTGGCCCGTTTCCCTGGCAAACAAAAGTAAGTTATCCCGCTTCTGGATGGCAGATTGCAGGAGCCACTTTTCACCATCAAACCAGCCCGACTTGGCACTGGTGCCACCTCTGGTCTGGGAACCATCCTGCGTATCGTGGATTCTAAGGAGCCAGCCGGCCACTCCCAGACACAGGCCCCCAAACACAAACCACAGCGCTTTTCCCTGGAAAACAAAACTCGCCTGCCAACTTTTTGATGGCAGATTGCAGGAGCCACTTGGTACTATCAAACCAGCCCAACTTGGCACTGGTGCCACCATGGATCTGGTCACCATCCTGCCTATCGTAGCTTTTCAGGACCTAGCCGGTCACTCCAAGCCATAGGCCCCCAGAGAAAAACCTCGGCCCGTTTCCCTGGCAAACAAAAGTAAGCTGCCCCGCTTCTGGATGGCAGATTGCAGGAACCACTTGGTACTATCAAACCAGCCCAACTTGGCACTGGTGCCACCATGGGTCTGGTCACCATCCTGCCTATCGTAGCTTTTCAGGTGCCAGGCGGTCACTCCCAGCCATAGGCCCTGAGACACAAACCTCGGCCCGTATCCCTGGCATACAAAAGTAAGCTGCCCCGCTTCTGGATGGCAGATTGCAGGACGCACTTGGTACTATCAAACCAGCCCAACTTGGCACTGGTGCCACCTCTGGTCTGGGAACCATGCCGCGTATCGTGGATTCTAAGGAGCCAGTCGGCCACTCCCACCCACAGGCCCCCAAACAGAAACAACGGCGCTTTTCCCTGGAAAACAAAACTCGCCTGCCAACATTTTCATGGCAGATTGCAGGAGCCACTTGGTACTATCAAATAAGCCCAACTTGGCACTGGTGCCACCATGGGTCTGGTCACCATCCTGCCTATCGTAGCTTTTCAGGAGCCAGCCGGTCACTCCCAGCCATAGGCCCCCAGACACAAACCTCGGCCCGTTTCCCTGGCAAACAAAAGTAAGCTGCCCCGCTTCTGGATGGCAGATTGCAGGAACCACTTTGCACCATCAAACTAGCCCGACTTGGCACTGGTGCCACCTCTGGTCTGGGAACCATGCTGCGTATCGTGGATTCTAAGGAGCCATCCGTCCACTCCCAGCCACAGGCCCCCAAACAGAAACAACGGCGCTTTTCCCTGGAAAACAAATCTCGCCTGCCAACTTTTTGATGGCAGATTGCAGGAGCCACTTGGTACTATCAAACCAGCCCAACTTGGCACTGGTGCCACCATGGGTCTGGTCACCATCCTGCCTATCGTAGCTTTTCAGGAGCCAGCCGGTCACTCCCAGCCATAGGCCCCCAGACACAAACCTCGGCCCGTTTCCCTGGCAAACAAAAGTAAGCTGCCCCGCTTCTGGATGGCAGATTGCAGGACGCACTTGGTAGTATCAAACCAGCCCGACTTGGCACTGGTGCCACCTCTGGTCTGGGAACCATCCTGCGTATCGTGGATTCTAAGCAGCCAGCCGGCCACTCCCAGCCACAGGCCCCCAAACACAAACAACGGCGCTTTTCCCTGGAAAACAAAACTCGCCTGCCAACATTTTGATGGCAGATTGCAGGAGCCACTTGGTACTATCAAACCAGCCCAACTTGGCACTGGTGCCACCATGGATCTGGTCACCATCCTCCTATCGTAGCTTTTCAGGACCTAGCCGGTCACTCCAAGCCATAGGCGCCCAGACAAAAAGCTCGGCCCGTTTCCCTGGCAAACAAAGTAAGCTGCCCCGCTTCTGGATGGCAGATTGCAGGAACCACTTGGTACTATCAAACCAGCCCGACTTGGCACTGGTGCCACCTTGGGTCTGGGAACCATCCTGCGTATCGTGGATTCTAAGGAGCCAGCCGGTCACTCCCAGCCACAGGCCCCCAAACACAAACAACGGCGCTTTTCCCTGGAAAACAAAACTCGCCTCCCAATATTTTGATGGCAGATTGCAGGAGCCACTTGGTACTATCAAACCAGCCCAACTGGGCACTGGTGCCACCATGGGTCTGGTCACCATCCTGCCTATCGTAGCTTTTCAGGTGCCAGCCAGCCACCCCCAGCCAGAGGCCCCTAGACAAATATTTCGGCCCGTTTCCCTGGCAAACAAAAGTAAGCTACCCCGCTTCTGGATGGCAGATTGCAGGAGCCACTTTGCACCATCAAACTAGCCCGACTTGGCACTGGTGCCACCTCAGGTCTGGGAACCATCCTGCGTATCGTGGATTCTAAGGAGCCAGCCGGCCACTCCAGCCACAGGCCCCCAGACACAAACAACGGCGCTTTTCCCTGGAAAACAAAACTCGCCTGCCAACATTTAGATGGCAGATTGCAGGAGCCACTTGGTACTGTCAAATCAGCCCAACTTGACACTGGTGCCACCATGGGTCTGGTCACCATCCTGCCTATCGTAGCTTTTCAGGACCTAGCAGGTCACTCCCAGCCATAGGCGCCCAGACACAAAGCTCGGCCCGTTTCCCTGGCAAACAAAAGTAAGCTGCCCCGCTTCTGGATGGCAGATTTCCGGAGCCACTTGGTACTATCAAACCAGCCCGACTTGGCACTGGTGCCACCTCTGGTCTGGGAACCATGCTGCGTATCGTGGATTCTAAGGAGCTATCCGTCCACTCCCAGCCACAGGCCCCCAAACACAAACAACGGCGCTTTTCCCTGGAAAACAAAACTCGCCTGCCAACATTTTGATGGCAGATTGCAGGAGCCACTTGCTACTATCAAATCAGCCCATCTTGGCACTGGTGCCACCATGGGTCTGGTCACCATCCTGCCTATCGTAGGTGTTCAGGCGCCAGCCGGTCACTCCCAGCCATAGGCCCCCAGAGAAAAACCTCGGCCCGTTTCCCTGGCAAACAAAAGTAAGCTGCCCCGCTTCTGGATGGCAGATTGCAGGAGCCACTTTGCACCATCAAACCAGCCCAACTTGGCACTGGTGCCACCTCTGGTCTGGGAACCATGCTGTGTATCGTGGATTCCAATTAGCAAGCCGGCCACTCCCAGCCACAGGCCTCCAAACACAAACAACGGCGCTTTTCCCTGGAAAACAAAACTCGCCTGCCAACTTTTTGATGGCAGATTGCAGGAGCCACTTGGTACTATCAAACCAGCCCAACTTGGCACTGGTGCCACCATGGGTCTGGTCACCATCCTGCCTATCGTAGCTTTTCAGGAGCCAGCCGGTCACTCCCAGCCATAGGCCCCGTGACACAAAGCTCGGCCCGTTTCCCTGGCAAACAAAAGTAAGCTGTCCCGCTTCTGGATGGCAGATTGCAGGATCCACTAGGTATTATCAAACCAGCCCGACTTGGCACTGGTGCCACCTCTGGTCTGGGAACCATCCTGCGTATCGTGGATTCTAAGCAGCCAGCCGGCCACTCCCAGCCACAGGCCCCCAAACAGAAACAACGGCGCTTTTCCCTGGAAAACAAAACTCGCCTGCCAACATTTTGATGGCAGATTGCAGGAGCCACTTGGTACTATCAAACCAGCCCAACTTGGCACTGGTGCCACCATGGGTCTGGTCACCATCCTGCCTATCGTAGCTTTTCAGGAGCCAGCCGGTCACTCCAAGCCATAGGCCCCCAGACAAAAACCTCGGCCCGTTTCCCTGGCAAAGAAAAATAAGCTACCCCGCTTCTGGATGGCACATTGCAGGAGCCACTTTGCACCATCAAACCAGCCCGACTTGGCACTGGTGCCACCTCTGGTCTGGGAACCATCCTGCGTATCGTGGATTCTAATTAGCCATCCGTCCACTCCCAGCCACAGGCCCCCAAACAAAAACAACGGCGCTTTTCCCTGGAAAACAAAACTCGCCTGCCAAATTTTGATGGCAGATTGCCGGAGCCACTGAGTACTATCAAACCAGCCCAACTTGACACTGGTGCCACCATGGGTCTGGTCACCATCCTGCCTATCGTAGCTTTTCAGGAGCCAGCCGGTCACTCCCAGCCATAGGCCCCCAGACAAAAAGCTCGGACCGTTTCCCTGGCAAACAAAAGTAAGTTATTCCGCTACTGGATGGCAGATTGCAGGAGCCACTTTTCACCATCAAACCAGCCCGACTTGGCACTGGTGCCACCTCTGGTCTGGGAACCATGCTGCGTATCGTGGATTCTAAGGAGCCAGCCGGCCACTCCCAGCCACAGGCCCCCAAACACAAACAACGGCGCATTTCCCTGGATAACAAACTCGCCTGCCAACTTTTTGATGGCAGATTGCAGGAGCCACTTGGTACTATCAAACCAGCCCAACTTGGCACTGGTGCCACCATGGGTCTGGTCACCATCCTGCCTATCGTAGCTTTTCAGGAGCCAGCCGGTCACTCCCAGCCATAGGCCCCGAGACACAAACCTCGGCCCGTTTCCCTGGCAAACAAAAGTAAGCTACCCCGCTTCTGGATGGCAGATTGCAGGACGCACTTGGTACTATCAAACCAGCCCAACTTGGCACTGGTGCCACCTCTGGTCTGGGAACCATGCTGCGTATCGTGGATTCTAAGGAGCCAGCCGGCCACTCCCAGCCACAGGCCCCCAAACAAAAACAACGGCGCTTTTCCCTGGAAAACAAAACTCGCCTGCCAACATTTTGATGGCAGATTGCAGGAGCCACTTGGTACTATCAAACCAGCCCAACTTGGCACTGGTGCCACCATGGGTCTGGTCACCATCCTGCCTATCTTAGCTTTTCAGGAGCCAGCCGGTCACTCCCAGCCATAGGCCCCCAGACACAAACCTCGGCCCGTTTCCCTGGCAAACAAAAGTAAGCTGCCCCGCTTCTGGATGGCAGATTGCAGGAGCCACTTGGTACTATCAAACCAGCCCAACTTGGCACTGGTGCCACCTTGGGTCTGGGAACCATCCTGCGTATCGTGGATTCTAAGGAGCCAGCCGGTCACTCCCAGCCACAGGCCCCCAAACACAAACCACAGCGCTTTTCCCTGGAAAACAAAACCCGCCTGCCGACATTTTGATGGCAGATTGCAGGAGCCACTTGCTACTATCAAATCAGCCCAACTTGGCAATGGTGCCACCATGGGTCTGGTCACCATCCTGCCTATCGTAGCTTTTCAGGAGCCAGCCGGTCACTCCCAGCCATAGGCCCTGAGACACAAACCTCGGCCCGTTTCCCTGGCAAACAAAAGTAAGCTGCACCGCTTCTGGATGGCAGATTGTAGGACGCACTTGGTACTATCAAACCAGCCCGACTTGGCACTGGTGCCACCTCTGGTCTGGGAACCATGGTGCGTATCGTGAATTCTAAGGAGCCAGCCGGCCACTCCCAGCCATAGGCACCCAAACACAAACAACGGCGCTTTTCCCTGGAAAACAAAACTCGCCTGCCAACTTTTTGATGGCAGATTGCAGGAGCCACTTGGTACTATCAAACCAGCTCAACTTGGCACTGGTGCCACCATGGGTCTGCTCACCATCCTGCCTATCGTAGCTTTTCAGGAGCCAGACGGTCACTCGCAGCCATAGGCCCCCAGACACAAACCTCGGCCCGTTTCCCTGGCAAACAAAAGTAAGCTGCCCCGCTTCTGCATGGCAGATTGCAGGAGCTATTTAGTACTATCAAACCAGCCCGACTTGGCACTGGTGCCACCTCAGGTCTGGGAACCATCCTGCGTAACGTGGATTCTAAGGAGCCAGCCGGCCACTCCCAGCCACAGGCCCCCAAACAAAAACAACGGCGCTTTTCCCTGGAAAACAAAACTCGCCTGCCAAATTTTGACGGCAGATTGCAGGAGCCACTTGGTACTATCAAATCAGCCCAACTTGGGACTGGTGCCACCATGGGTCTGGTCACCATCCTGCCTATAGTAGCGTTTCAGGAGCCAGCCGGTCACTCCCAGCCATAGGCCCCCAGACAAAAACCTCGGCCCGTTTCCCTGGCATACAAAAGTAAGCTGCCCTGCTTCTGGATGGCAGATTGCAGGAACCACTTGGTACTATCAAACCAGCAAAACTTGGCACTGGTGCCACCTTGGGTCTGGATACCATGCTGCGTATCGTGGATTCTAAGGAGCCAGCCGGCCACTCCCAGCCACAGGCCCCCAAACACAAACAACGGCGCTTTTCCCTGGAAAACAAAACTCTCCTGCCAACTTTTTGATGGGAGATTGCAGGAGCCACTTGGTTTTATCAAATCAGACCAACTTGGCACTGGTGCCACCATGGGTCTGGTCACCATCCTGCCTATCGTAGCTTTTCAGGAGCCAGCCGGTCACTCCCAGCCATAGGCCCCCAGACACAAACCTCGGCCCGTTTCCCTGACAAACAAAAGTAAGTTATCCCGCTTCTGGATGGCAGATTGCCGGAGCCACTTGGTACTATCAAACCAGCCCGACTTGGCACTGGTGCCACCATGGGTCTGGTCACCATCCTGCCTATCGTGGATTCTAATTAGCCATCTGTCCACTCCCAGCCACAGGCCCCCAAACAAAAACAACGGCGCTTTTTCCTGGAAAACAAAACTCGTCTGCCAAATTTTTGATGGCAGATTGCCAGAGCCACTTGGTACTATCAAACCAGCCCAACTTGGCACTGGTGCCACCTTGGGTCTGGGAACCATGCTGCGTATCGTGGATTCTAAGGAGCCAGCCGGCCACTCCCAGCCACAGGCCCCCAAACACAAACCATAGCGCTTTTCCCTGGAAAACAAAATTCGCCGGCCAAATTATTGATGGCAGATTGCAGGAGCCACTTGGTACTATCAAATCAGCCCAACTT
Source organism: Melospiza melodia melodia (assembly GCF_035770615.1). Taxonomy (NCBI): domain Eukaryota; kingdom Metazoa; phylum Chordata; class Aves; order Passeriformes; family Passerellidae; genus Melospiza; species Melospiza melodia. Next base: position 43,344,481 of record NC_086199.1, read on the forward strand.
GGCACTGGTGCCACCATGGGTCTGGTCACCATCCTGCTTATCGTAGCTTTTCAGGAGCCAGCCGGTCACTCCCAGCCATAGGCGCCCAGACACAATGCTCTGCCCTTTTCCCTGGCAAACCAAAGTAAGCTGCCCCGCTTCTGGATGGCAGATTGCAGGAACCACTTGGTACTATAAAACCAGCCCGACTTGGCACTGGTGCCACCTCTGGTCTGGGAACCATGCTGCGTATCGTGGATTCTAAGCAGCCAGCCGGCCACTCCCAGCCACAGGCCCCCAAACAAAAACAACGGCGCTTTTCCCTGGAAAACAAAACTCGTCTGCCAACTTTTTGATGGCAGATTGCCAGAGCCACTTGGTACTATCAAACCAGCCCAACTTGGCACTGGTGCCACCATGGGTCTGGTCACCATCCTGCCTATCGTAGCTTTTCAGGACCTAGACGGTCACTCCCAGCCATAGGCCCCGTGACACAAAGCTCGGCCCGTTTCCCTGGCAAACAAAAGTAAGCTGTCCCGCTTCTGGATGGCAGATTGCAGGATCCACTAGGTATTATCAAACCAGCCCGACTTGGCACTGGTGCCACCTCTGGTCTGGGAACCATCCTGCGTATCGTGGATTCTAAGCAGCCAGCCGGCCACTCCCAGCCACAGGCCCCCAAACAGAAACAACGGCGCTTTTCCCTGGAAAACAAAACTCGCCTGCCAACATTTTGATGGCAGATTGCAGGAGCCACTTGGTACTATCAAACCAGCCCAACTTGGCACTGGTGCCACCATGGGTCTGGTCACCATCCTGCCTATCGTAGCTTTTCAGGAGCCAGCCGGTCACTCCAAGCCATAGGCCCCCAGACAAAAACCTCGGCCCGTTTCCCTGGCAAAGAAAAATAAGCTACCCCGCTTCTGGATGGCACATTGCAGGAGCCACTTTGCACCATCAAAGCAGCCCGACTTGGCACTGGTGCCACCTCTGGTCTGGGAACCATCCTGCGTATCGTGGATTCTAATTAGCCATCCGTCCACTCCCAGCCACAGGCCCCCAAACAAAAACAACGGCGCTTTTCCCTGGAAAACAAAACTCGCCTGCCAAATTTTGATGGCAGATTGCCGGAGCCACTGGGTACTATCAAACCAGCCAACCTTGACACTGGTGCCACCATGGGTCTGGTCACCATCCTGCCTATCGTAGCTTTTCAGGAGCCAGCCGGTCACTCCCAGCCATAGGCCCCCAGACAAAAAGCTCGGACCGTTTCCCTGGCAAACAAAAGTAAGTTATTCCGCTACTGGATGGCAGATTGCAGGAGCCACTTTTCACCATCAAACCAGCCCGACTTGGCACTGGTGCCACCTCTGGTCTGGGAACCATGCTGCGTATCGTGGATTCTAAGGAGCCAGCCGGCCACTCCCAGCCACAGGCCCCCAAACACAAACAACGGCGCATTTCCCTGGATAACAAACTCGCCTGCCAACTTTTTGATGGCAGATTGCAGGAGCCACTTGGTACTATCAAACCAGCCCAACTTGGCACTGGTGCCACCATGGGTCTGGTCACCATCCTGCCTATCGTAGCTTTTCAGGAGCCAGCCGGTCACTCCAAGCCATAGGCCCCCAGACAAAAACCTCGGCCCGTTTCCCTGGCAAAGAAAAATAAGCTACCCCGCTTCTGGATGGCACATTGCAGGAGCCACTTTGCACCATCAAACCAGCCCGACTTGGCACTGGTGCCACCTCTGGTCTGGGAACCATCCTGCGTATCGTGGATTCTAATTAGCCATCCGTCCACTCCCAGCCACAGGCCCCCAAACAAAAACAACGGCGCTTTTCCCTGGAAAACAAAACTCGCCTGCCAAATTTTGATGGCATATTGCCGGAGCCACTGGGTACTATCAAACCAGCCCAACTTGACACTGGTGCCACCATGGGTCTGGTCACCATCCTGCCTATCGTAGCTTTTCAGGAGCCAGCCGGTCACTCCCAGCCATAGGCCCCCAGACAAAAAGCTCGGACCGTTTCCCTGGCAAACAAAAGTAAGTTATTCCGCTACTGGATGGCAGATTGCAGGAGCCACTTTTCACCATCAAACCAGCCCGACTTGGCACTGGTGCCACCTCTGGTCTGGGAACCATCCTGCGTATCGTGGATTCTAAGGAGCCAGCCGGCCACTCCCAGCCACAGGCCCCCAAACACAAACAACGGCGCATTTCCCTGGATAACAAACTCGCCTGCCAACTTTTTGATGGCAGATTGCAGGAGCCACTTGGTACTATCAAACCAGCCCAACTTGGCACTGGTGCCACCATGGGTCTGGTCACCATCCTGCCTATCGTAGCTTTTCAGGAGCCAGCCGGTCACTCCCAGCCATAGGCCCCCAGACAAAAACCTTGGCCCGTTTCCCTGGCAAACAAAAGTAAGCTACCCCGCTTCTGGATGGCAGATTGCAGGACGCACTTGGTACTATCAAACCAGCCCAACTTGGCACTGGTGCCACCTCTGGTCTGGGATCCATGCTGCGTATCGTGGATTCTAAGGAGCCAGCCGGCCACTCCCAGCCACAGGCCCCCAAACAAAAACAACGGCGCTTTTCCCTGGAAAACAAAACTCGCCTGCCAACATTTTGATGGCAGATTGCAGGAGCCACTTGGTACTATCAAACCAGCCCAACTTGGCACTGGTGCCACCATGGGTCTGGTCACCATCCTGCCTATCGTAGCTTTTCAGGAGCCAGCCGGTCACTCCCAGCCATAGGCCCCCAGACACAAACCTCGGCCCGTTTCCCTGGCAAACAAAAGTAAGCTGCCCCGCTTCTGGATGGCAGATTGCAGGAGCCACTTGGTACTATCAAACCAGCCCAACTTGGCACTGGTGCCACCTTGGGTCTGGGAACCATCCTGCGTATCGTGGATTCTAAGGAGCCAGCCGGTCACTCCCAGCCACAGGCCCCCAAACACAAACCACAGCGCTTTTCCCTGGAAAACAAAACCAGCCTGCCGACATTTTGATGGCAGATTGCAGGAGCCACTTGCTACTATCAAATCAGCCCAACTTGGCACTGGTGCCACCATGGGTCTGGTCACCATCCTGCCTATCGTAGCTTTTCAGGAGCCAGCCGGTCACTCCCAGCCATAGGCCCCCAGACACAAAGCTCGGCCCGTTTCCCTGGCAAACAAAAGTAAGCTGCCCCGCTTCTGCATGGCAGATTGCAGGAGCTATTTAGAACTATCAAACCAGCCCGACTTGGCACTGGTGCCACCTCAGGTCTGGGAACCATCCTGCGTAAGGTGGATTCTAAGGAGCCATCTGTCCACTCCCAGCCACAGGCCCCCAAACACAAACAACGGCGCTTTTCCCTGGAAAACAAAACTCGCCTGCCAAATTTTGACGGCAGATTGCAGGAGCCACTTGGTACTATCAAATCAGCCCAACTTGGGACTGGTGCCACCATGGGTCTGGTCACCATCCTGCCTATCGTAGCTTTTCAGGAGCCAGCCGGTCACTCCCAGCCATAGGCCCCCAGACAAAAACCTCGGCCCGTTTCCCTGGCATACAAAAGTAAGCTGCCCTGCTTCTGGATGGCAGATTGCAGGAACCACTTGGTACTATCAAACCAGCAAAACTTGGCACTGGTGCCACCTTGGGTCTGGATACCATGCTGCGTATCGTGGATTCTAAGGAGCCAGCCGGCCACTCCCAGCCACAGGCCCCCAAACACAAACAACGGCGCTTTTCCCTGGAAAACAAAACTCTCCTGCCAACTTTTTGATGGGAGATTGCAGGAGCCACTTGGTTTTATCAAATCAGACCAACTTGGCACTGGTGCCACCATGGGTCTGGTCACCATCCTGCCTATCGTAGCTTTTCAGGAGCCAGCCGGTCACTCCCAGCCATAGGCCCCCAGACACAAACCTCGGCCCGTTTCCCTGACAAACAAAAGTAAGTTATCCCGCTTCTGGATGGCAGATTGCCGGAGCCACTTGGTACTATCAAACCAGCCCGACTTGGCACTGGTGCCACCATGGGTCTGGTCACCATCCTGCTTATCGTAGCTTTTCAGGAGCCAGCCGGTCACTCCCAGCCATAGGCGCCCAGACACAATGCTCTGCCCTTTTCCCTGGCAAACCAAAGTAAGCTGCCCCGCTTCTGGATGGCAGATTGCAGGAACCACTTGGTACTATAAAACCAGCCCGACTTGGCACTGGTGCCACCTCTGGTCTGGGAACCATGCTGCGTATCGTGGATTCTAAGGAGCCAGCCGGCCACTCCCAGCCACAGGCCCCCAAACAAAAACAACGGCGCTTTTCCCTGGAAAACAAAACTCGCCTGCCAAATTTTTGATGGCAGATTGCAGGAGCCACTTGGTACTATCAAACCAGCCCAACTTGACACTGGTGCCACCATGGGTCTGGTCACCATCATGCCTATCTTAGCTTTTCAGGAGCCAGCCGGTCACTCCCAGCCATAGGCCCCCAGACACGAAGCTCGGCCCGTTTCCCTGGCAAACAAAAGTAAGCTGCCCCGCTTCTGGATGGCAGATTGCAGGAGCCACTTGGTACTATCAAACCAGCCCAACTTGGCACTGGTGCCACCTTGGGTCTGGGAACCATCCTGCGTATCGTGGATTCTAAGGAGCCAGCCGGTCACTCCCAGCCACAGGCCCCCAAACACAAACCACAGCGCTTTTCCCTGGAAAACAAACCCGCCTGCAGACATTTTGATGGCAGATTGCAGGAGCCACTTGCTGCTATCAAATCAGCCCAACTTGGCACTGGTGCCACCATGGGTCTGGTCACCATCCTGCCTATCGTAGCTTTTCAGGAGCCAGCCGGTCACTCCCAGTCATAGGCCCCCAGACACAAAGCTCGGCCCGTTTCCCTGGCAAACAAAAGTAAGCTGCCCCGCTTCTGGATGGCAGATTGTAGGACGCACTTGGTACTATCAAACCAGCCCGACTTGGCACTGGTGCCACCTCTGGTCTGGGAACTATGGTGCGTATCGTGGATTCTAAGGAGCCAGCCGGCCACTCCCAGCCATAGGCACCCAAACACAAACAACGGCGCTTTTCCCTGGAAAACAAAACTCGCCTGCCAGCTTTTTGATGGCAGATTGCAGGAGCCACTTGGTACTATCAAACCAGCTCAACTTGGCACTGGTGCCACCATGGGTCTGCTCACCATCCTGCCTATCGTAGCTTTTCAGGAGCCAGACGGTCACTCGCAGCCATAGGCCCCCAGACAAAAACCTCGGCCCGTTTCCCTGGCAAACAAAAGTAAGCTGCCCCGCTTCTGCATGGCAGATTGCAGGAGCTATTTAGTACTATCAAACCAGCCCGACTTGGCACTGGTGCCACCATGGGTCTGGTCAACATCCTGCCTATCGTAGCTTTTCAGGAGCCAGCCGGTCACTCCCAGCCATAGGCCCCCAGACACAAACCTCGGCCCGTTTCCCTGGCAAACAAAAGTAAGTTATCCCGCTTCTGGATGGCAGATTGCAGGAGCCACTTTTCACCATCAAACCAGCCCAACTTGGCACTGGTGCCACCTCTGGTCTGGGAACCATCCTGCGTATCGTGGATTCTAAGGATCCAGCCGGCCACTCCCTGCCACAGGCCCCCAAACACAAACAACGGCGCTTTTCCCTGGATAACAAAACTCGCCTGCCAACTTTTTGATGGCAGATTGCAGGAGCCACTTGGTACTATCAAACCAGCCCAACTTGGCACTGGTGCCACCATGGGTCTGGTCACCATCCTGCCTATCGTAGCTTTTCAGGAGCCAGGCGGTCACTCCCAGCCATAGGCCCTGAGACACAAACCTCGGCCCGTATCCCTGGCAAACAAAAGTAAGCTGCCCCGCTTCTGGATGGCAGATTGCAGGAGCCACTTGGTACTATCAAACCAGCCCAACTTGGCACTGGTGCCACCTCTGGTCTGGGAACCATGCCGCGTATCGTGGATTCTAAGGAGCCAGCCGGCCACTCCCAGCCACAGGCCCCCAAACAGAAACAACGGCGCTTTTCCCTGGAAAACAAAACTCGCCTGCCAACTTTTTCATGGCAGATTGCAGGAGCCACTTGGTACTATCAAACCAGCCCGACTTGGCACTGGTGCCACCATGGGTCTGGTCACCATCCTGCCTATCGTGGATTCTAATTAGCCATCTGTCCACTCCCAGCCACAGGCCCCCAAACAAAAACAACGGCGCTTTTCCCTGGAAAACAAAACTCGTCTGCCAACTTTTTGATGGCAGATTGCCAGAGCCACTTGGTACTATCAAACCAGCCCAACTTGGCACTGGTGCCACCTTGGGTCTGGGAACCATGCTGCGTATCGTGGATTATAAGGAGCCAGCCGGCCACTCCCAGCCACAGGCCCCCAAACACAAACCACAGCGCTTTTCCCTGGAAAACAAAACCCGCCTGCCGACATTTTGATGGCAGATTGCAGGAGCCACTTGCTACTATCAAATCAGCCCAACTTGGCACTGGTGCCACCATGGGTCTGGTCACCATCCTGCTTATCGTAGCTTTTCAGGAGCCAGCCGGTCACTCCCAGCCATAGGCGCCCAGACACAATGCTCTGCCCTTTTCCCTGGCAAACCAAAGTAAGCTGCCCCGCTTCTGGATGGCAGATTGCAGGAACCACTTGGTACTATAAAACCAGCCCGACTTGGCACTGGTGCCACCTCTGGTCTGGGAACCATGCTGCGTATCGTGGATTCTAAGGAGCCAGCCGGCCACTCCCAGCCACAGGCCCCCAAACAAAAACAACGGCGCTTTTCCCTGGAAAACAAAACTCGCCTGCCAAATTTTTGATGGCAGATTGCAGGAGCCACTTGGTACTATCAAACCAGCCCAACTTGACACTGGTGCCACCATGGGTCTGGTCACCATCCTGCCTATCTTAGCTTTTCAGGAGCCAGCCGGTCACTCCCAGCCATAGGCCCCCAGACACAAAGCTCGGCCCGTTTCCCTGGCAAACAAAAGTAAGCTGCCCCGCTTCTGGATGGCAGATTGCAGGAGCCACTTGGTACTATCAAACCAGCCCAACTTGGCACTGGTGCCACCTTGGGTCTGGGAACCATCCTGCGTATCGTGGATTCTAAGGAGCCAGCCGGTCACTCCCAGCCACAGGCCCCCAAACACAAACCACAGCGCTTTTCCCTGGAAAACAAACCCGCCTGCCGACATTTTGATGGCAGATTGCAGGAGCCACTTGGTACTATCAAACCAGCCCAACTTGGCACTGGTGCCACCATGGGTCTGGTCACCATCCTGCCTATCGTAGCTTTTCAGGAGCCAGCCGGTCACTCCCAGCCATAGGCCCCCAGACAAAAACCTCGGCCCGTTTCCCTGGCAAACAAAAGTAAGTTATCCCGCTTCTGGATGGCAGATTTCAGGAGCCACTTTTCACCATCAAACCAGCCCAACTTGGCACTGGTGCCACCTCTGGTCTGGGAACCATCCTGCGTATCGTGGATTCTAAGGAGCCAGCCGGCCACTCCCTGCCACAGGCCCCCAAACACAAACAACGGCGCTTTTCCCTGGATAACAAACTCGCCTGCCAACTTTTTGATGGCAGATTGCAGGAGCCACTTGGTACTATCAAACCAGCCACACTTGGCACTGGTGCCACCATGGGTCTGGTCACCATCCTGCCTATCGTAGCTTTTCAGGAGCCAGGCGGTCACTCCCAGCCATAGGCCCTGAGACACAAACCTCGGCCCGTATCCCTGGCAAACAAAAGTAAGCTGCCCCGCTTCTGGATGGCAGATTGCAGGAACCACTTGGTACTATCAAACCAGCCCAACTTGGCACTGGTGCCACCTCTGGTCTGGGAACCATGCCGCGTATCGTGGATTCTAAGGAGCCAGCCGGCCACTCCCAGCCACAGGCCCCCAAACAGAAACAACGGCGCTTTTCCCTGGAAAACAAAACTCGCCTGCCAACTTTTTCATGGCAGATTGCAGGAGCCACTTGGTACTATCAAATCAGCCCAACTTGGCACTGGTGCCACCATGGGTCTGGTCACCATCCTGCCTATCGTAGCTTTTCAGGAGCCAGCCGGTCACTCCCAGCCATAGGCCCCCAGACACAAACCTCGGCCCGTTTCCCTGGCAAACAAAAGTAAGCTACCCCGCTTCTGGATGGCAGATTGCAGGAGCCACTTTGCACCATCAAACTAGCCCGACTTGGCACTGGTGCCACCTCTGGTCTGGGAACCATCCTGCGTATCGTGGATTCTAAGGAGCCATCCGTCCACTCCCAGACACAGGCCCCCAAACACAAACAACGGCGCTTTTCCCTGGAAAACAAAACTCGCCTGCCAACTTTTTGATGGCAGATTGCAGGAGCCACTTGGTACTATCAAACCAGCCCAACTTGGCACTGGTGCCACCATGGGTCTGGTCACCATCCTGCCTATCGTAGCTTTTCAGGAGCCAGCCGGTCACTCGCAGCCATAAACCCCCAGACACAAACCTCGGCCCGTTTCCCTGGCAAACAAAAGTAAGCTGCCCCGCTTCTGGATGGCAGATTGCAGGACGCACTTAGTAGTATCAAACCAGCCCGACTTGGCACTGGTGCCACCTCTGGTCTGGGAACCATCCTGCGTATCGTGGATTCCTAGCAGCCAGCCGGCCACTCCCAGGCACAGGCCCCCAAACACAAACAACGGCGCTTTTCCCTGGAAAACAAAACTCGCCTGCCAACATTTTGATGGCAGATTGCAGGAGCCACTTGCTACTATCAAATCAGCCCAACTTGGCACTGGTGCCACCATGCGTTTGGTCACCATCCTGCCTATCGTAGCTTTTCAGGAGCCAGACGGTCACTCCCAGCTATAGGCCCCCAGACAAAAACCTCGGCCCGTTTCCCTGGCATACAAAAGTAAGCTGCCCCGCTTCTGGATGGCAGATTGCAGGAACAACTTGGTACTATCAAACCAGCCCGACTTGGCACTGGTGCCACCTCTGGTCTGGGAACCATCCTGCGTATCGTGGTTCTAAGGAGCCATCCGTCCACTCCCAGCCACAGGCCCCCAAACACAAACAACGGCGCTTTTCCCTGGAAAACAAAACTCGCCTGCCAACATTTTGATGGCAGATTGCAGGAGCCACTTGGTACTATCAAACCAGCCCAACATGGCACTGGTGCCACCATGGATCTGGTCACCATCCTGCCTATCGTAGCTTTTCAGGACCTAGCCGGTCACTCCAAGCCATAGGCGCCCAGACAAAAAGCTCGGCCCGTTTCCCTGGCAAACAAAGTAAGCTGCCCCGCTTCTGGATGGCAGATTGCAGGAACCACTTGGTACTATCAAACCAGCCCGACTTTGCACTGGTGCCACCTTGGGTCTGGGAACCATCCTGCGTATCGTGGATTCTAAGGAGCCAGCCGGTCACTCCCAGCCACAGGCCCCCAAACAAAAACAACGGCGCTTTTCCCTGGAAAACAAAACTCGCCTGCCAATATTTAGATGACAGATTGCAGGAGCCACTTGCTACTATCAAATCAGCCCAACTTGGCACTGGTGCCACCATGGGTCTGGTCACCATCCTGCCTATCGTAGCTTTTCAGGAGCCAGCCGGTCCCTCCCTGCCATAGGCCCCCAGAGAAAAACCTCGGCCCGTTTCCCTGGCAAACAAAAGTAAGCTACCCCGCTTCTGAATGGCAGATTGCAGGAGCCACTTTGCACCATCAAACTAGCCCGACTTGGCACTGGTGCCACCTCAGGTCTGGGAACCATCCTGCGTATCGTTCATTCTAAGGAGCCAGCCGGCCACTCCAGCCACAGGCCCCCAGACACAAACAACGGCGCTTTTCCCTGGAAAACAAAACTCGCCTGCCAACTTTTAGATGGCAGATTGCAGGAGCCACTTGGTACTGTCAAATCAGCCCAACTTGGCACTGGTGCCACCATGGGTCTGGTCACCATCCTGCCTATCGTAGCTTTTCAGGACCTAGCAGGTCACTCCCAGCCATAGGCGCCCAGACACAAAGCTCGGCCCGTTTCCCTGGCAAACAAAAGTAAGCTGCCCCGCTTCTGGATGGCAGATTTCCGGAGCCACTTGGTACTATAAAACCAGCCCGACTTGGCACTGGTGCCACCTCTGGTCTGGGAACCATGCTGCGTATCGTGGATTCTAAGGAGCCATCTGTCCACTCCCAGCCACAGGCCCCCAAACAAAAACAACGGCGCTTTTCCCTGGAAAACAAAACTCGCCTGCCAACATTTTGATGGCAGATTGCAGGAGCCACTTGCTACTATCAAATCAGCCAATCTTGGCACTGGTGCCACCATGGGTCTGGTCACCATCCTGCCTATCGTAGGTGTTCAGGCGCCAGCCGGTCACTCCCAGCCATAGGCCCCCAGAGAAAAACCTCGGCCCGTTTCCCTGGCAAACAAAAGTAAGCTGCCCCGCTTCTGGATGGCAGATTGCAGGAGCCACTTTGCACCATCAAACCAGCCCAACTTGGCACTGGTGCCACCTCTGGTCTGGGAACCATGCTGTGTATCGTGGATTCCAATTAGCAAGCCGGCCACTCCCAGCCACAGGCCTCCAAACACAAACAACGGCGCTTTTCCCTGGAAAACAAAACTCGCCTGCCAACTTTTTGATGGCAGATTGCAGGAGCCACTTGGTACTATCAAACCAGCCCAACTTGGCACTGGTGCCACCATGGGTCTGGTCACCATCCTGCCTATCGTAGCTTTTCAGGACCTAGACGGTCACTCCCAGCCATAGGCCCCGTGACACAAAGCTCGGCCCGTTTCCCTGGCAAACAAAAGTAAGCTGTCCCGCTTCTGGATGGCAGATTGCAGGATCCACTAGGTATTATCAAACCAGCCCGACTTGGCACTGGTGCCACCTCTGGTCTGGGAACCATCCTGCGTATCGTGGATTCTAAGCAGCCAGCCGGCCACTCCCAGCCACAGGCCCCCAAACACAAACAACGGCGCTTTTCCCTGGAAAACAAAACTCGCCTGCCAACATTTTGATGGCAGATTGCAGGAGCCACTTGGTACTATCAAACCAGCCCAACTTGGCACTGGTGCCACCATGGGTCTGGTCACCATCCTGCCTATCGTAGCTTTTCAGGAGCCAGCCGGTCACTCCAAGCCATAGGCCCCCAGACAAAAACCTCGGCCCGTTTCCCTGGCAAAGAAAAATAAGCTACCCCGCTTCTGGATGGCACATTGCAGGAGCCACTTTGCACCATCAAAGCAGCCCGACTTGGCACTGGTGCCACCTCTGGTCTGGGAACCATCCTGCGTATCGTGGATTCTAATTAGCCATCCGTCCACTCCCAGCCACAGGCCCCCAAACAAAAACAACGGCGCTTTTCCCTGGAAAACAAAACTCGCCTGCCAAATTTTGATGGCAGATTGCCGGAGCCACTGGGTACTATCAAACCAGCCCAACTTGACACTGGTGCCACCATGGGTCTGGTCACCATCCTGCCTATCGTAGCTTTTCAGGAGCCAGCCGGTCACTCCCAGCCATAGGCTCCCAGACAAAAAGCTCGGACCGTTTCCCTGGCAAACAAAAGTAAGTTATTCCGCTACTGGATGGCAGATTGCAGGAGCCACTTTTCACCATCAAACCAGCCCGACTTGGCACTGGTGCCACCTCTGGTCTGGGAACCATGCTGCGTATCGTGGATTCTAAGGAGCCAGCCGGCCACTCCCAGCCACAGGCCCCCAAACACAAACAACGGCGCATTTCCCTGGATAACAAACTCGCCTGCCAACTTTTTGATGGCAGATTGCAGGAGCCACTTGGTACTATCAAACCAGCCCAACTTGGCACTGGTGCCACCATGGGTCTGGTCACCATCCTGCCTATCGTAGCTTTTCAGGAGCCAGCCGGTCACTCCCAGCCATAGGCCCCGAGACACAAACCTCGGCCCGTTTCCCTGGCAAACAAAAGTAAGCTGTCCCGCTTCTGGATGGCAGATTGCAGGATCCACTAGGTATTATCAAACCAGCCCGACTTGGCACTGGTGCCACCTCTGGTCTGGGAACCATCCTGCGTATCGTGGATTCTAAGCAGCCAGCCGGCCACTCCCAGCCACAGGCCCCCAAACACAAACAACGGCGCTTTTCCCTGGAAAACAAAACTCGCCTGCCAACATTTTGATGGCAGATTGCAGGAGCCACTTGGTACTATCAAACCAGCCCAACTTGGCACTGGTGCCACCATGGGTCTGGTCACCATCCTGCCTATCGTAGCTTTTCAGGAGCCAGCCGGTCACTCCCAGCCATAGGCCCCGAGACACAAACCTCGGCCCGTTTCCCTGGCAAACAAAAGTAAGCTACCCCGCTTCTGGATGGCAGATTGCAGGAGCCACTTGGTACTATCAAACCAGCCCAACTTGGCACTGGTGCCTCCTTGGGTCTGGGAACCATCCTGCGTATCGTGGATTCTAAGGAGCCAGCCGGTCACTCCCAGCCACAGGCCCCCAAACACAAACCACAGCGCTTTTCCCTGGAAAACAAAACCCGCCTGCCGACATTTTGATGGCAGATTGCAGGAGCCACATGCTACTATCAAATCAGCCCAACTTGGCACTGGTGCCACCATGGGTCTGGTCACCATCCTGCCTATCGTAGCTTTTCAGGAGCCAGCCGGTCACTCCCAGCCATAGGCCCCCAGACACAAAGCTCGGCCCGTTTCCCTGGCAAACAAAAGTAAGCTGCCCCGCTTCTGGATGGCAGATTGTAGGACGCACTTGGTACTATCAAACCAGCCCGACTTGGCACTGGTGCCACCTCTGGTCTGGGAACCATGGTGCGTATCGTGAATTCTAAGGAGCCAGCCGGCCACTCCCAGCCATAGGCACCCAAACACAAACAACGGCGCTTTTCCCTGGAAAACAAAACTCGCCTGCCAACTTTTTGATGGCAGATTGCAGGAGCCACTTGGTACTATCAAACCAGCTCAACTTGGCACTGGTGCCACCATGGGTCTGCTCACCATCCTGCCTATCGTAGCTTTTCAGGAGCCAGACGGTCACTCGCAGCCATAGGCCCCCAGACACAAACCTCGGCCCGTTTCCCTGGCAAACAAAAGTAAGCTGCCCCGCTTCTGCATGGCAGATTATAGGAGCTATTTAGTACTATCAAACGAGCCCGACTTGGCACTGGTGCCACCTCAGGTCTGGGAACCATCCTGCGTATCGTGGATTCTAAGGAGCCAGCCGGCCACTCCCAGCCACAGGCGCCCAAACACAAACAACGGCGCTTTTACCTGGAAAACAAAACTCGCCTGCCAAATTTTGACGGCAGATTGCAGGAGCCACTTGGTACTATCAAATCAGCCCAACTTGGGACTGGTGCCACCATGGGTCTGGTCACCATCCTGCCTATCGTAGCTTTTCAGGAGCCAGCCGGTCACTCCCAGCCATAGGCCCCCAGACAAAAACCTAGGCCCGTTTCCCTGGCATACAAAAGTAAGCTGCCCTGCTTCTGGATGGCAGATTGCAGGAACCGCTTGGTACTATCAAACCAGCAAAACTTGGCACTGGTGCCACCTTGGGTCTGGATACCATGCTGCGTATCGTGGATTCTAAGGAGCCAGCCGGCCACTCCCAGCCACAGGCACCCAAACAAAAACAACGGCGCTTTTCCCTGGAAAACAAAACTCTCCTGCCAACTTTTTGATGGGAGATTGCAGGAGCCACTTGGTTTTATCAAATCAGACCAACTTGGCACTGGTGCCACCATGGGTCTGGTCACCATCCTGCCTATCGTAGCTTTTCAGGAGCCAGCCGGTCACTCCCAGCCATAGGCCCCCAGACACAAACCTCGGCCCGTTTCCCTGACAAACAAAAGTAAGTTATCCCGCTTCTGGATGGCAGATTGCAGGAGCCACTTGGTACTATCAAACCAGCCCGACTTGGCACTGGTGCCACCATGGGTCTGGTCACCATCCTGCCTCTCGTGGATTCTAATTAGCCATCCGTCCACTCCCAGCCACAGGCCCCCAAACAAAAACAACGGCGCTTTTCCCTGCAAAACAAAACTCGTCTGCCAACTTTTTGATGGCAGATTGCCAGATCCACTTGGTACTATCAAACCAGCCCAACTTGGCACTGGTGCCACCTTGGGTCTGGGAACCATGCTGCGTATCGTGGATTCTAAGGAGCCAGCCGGCCACTCCCAGCCACAGGCACCCAAACACAAACAACGGCGCTTTTCCCTGGAAAACAAAACTCGCCTGCCAACTTTTTGATGGCAGATTGCAGGAGCCACTTGGTACTATCAAACCAGCTCAACTTGGCACTGGTGCCACCATGGGTCTGCTCACCATCCTGCCTATCGTAGCTTTTCAGGAGCCAGCCGGTCACTCCCAGCCATAGGCGCCCAGACACAATGCTCTGCCCTTTTCCCTGGCAAACCAAAGTAAGCTGCCCCGCTTCTGGATGGCAGATTGCAGGAACCACTTGGTACTATAAAACCAGCCCAACTTGGCACTGGTGCCACCTCTGGTCTGGGAACCATGCTGCGTATCGTGGATTCTAAGGAGCCAGCCGGCCACTCCCAGCCACAGGCCCCCAAACAAAAACAACGGCGCTTTTCCCTGGAAAACAAAACTCGCCTGCCAAATTTTTGATGGCAGATTGCAGGAGCCACTTGGTACTATCAAACCAGCCCAACTTGACACTGGTGCCACCATGGGTCTGGTCACCATCCTGCCTATCTTAGCTTTTCAGGAGCCAGCCGGTCACTCCCAGCCATAGGCCCCCAGACACAAAGCTCGGCCCGTTTCCCTGGCAAACAAAAGTAAGCTGCCCCGCTTCTGGATGGCAGATTGCAGGAGCCACTTGGTACTATCAAACCAGCCCAACTTGGCACTGGTGCCACCTTGGGTCTGGGAACCATCCTGCGTATCGTGGATTCTAAGGAGCCAGCCGGTCACTCCCAGCCACAGGCCCCCAAACACAAACCACAGCGCTTTTCCCTGGAAAACAAACCCGCCTGCCGACATTTTGATGGCAGATTGCAGGAGCCACTTGCTGCTATCAAATCAGCCCAACTTGGCACTGGTGCCACCATGGGTCTGGTCACCATCCTGCCTATCGTAGCTTTTCAGGAGCCAGCCGGTCACTCCCAGCCATAGGCCCCCAGACACAAAGCTCGGCCCGTTTCCCTGGCAAACAAAAGTAAGCTGCCCCGCTTCTGGATGGCAGATTGTAGGACGCACTTGGTACTATCAAACCAGCCCGACTTGGCACTGGTGCCACCTCTGGTCTGGGAACTATGGTGCGTATCGTGGATTCTAAGGAGCCAGCCGGCCACTCCCAGCCATAGGCACCCAAACACAAACAACGGCGCTTTTCCCTGGAAAACAAAACTCGCCTGCCAACTTTTTGATGGCAGATTGCAGGAGCCACTTGGTACTATCAAACCAGCTCAACTTGGCACTGGTGCCACCATGGGTCTGCTCACCATCCTGCCTATCGTAGCTTTTCAGGAGCCAGACGGTCACTCGCAGCCATAGGCCCCCAGACAAAAACCTCGGCCCGTTTCCCTGGCAAACAAAAGTAAGCTGCCCCGCTTCTGCATGGCAGATTGCAGGAGCTATTTAGTACTATCAAACCAGCCCGACTTGGCACTGGTGCCACCTCAGGTCTGGGAACCATCCTGCGTATCGTGGATTCTAAGGAGCCAGCCGGCCACTCCCAGCCACAGGCCCCCAAACACAAACAACGGCGCTTTTCCCTGGAAAACAAAACTCGCCTGCCAAATTTTGACGGCAGATTGCAGGAGCCACTTGGTACTATCAAATCAGCCCAACTTGGGACTGGTGCCACCATGGGTCTGGTCACCATCCTGCCTATCGTAGCTTTTCAGGAGCCAGCCGGTCACTCCCAGCCATAGGCCCCCAGACAAAAACCTCGGCCCGTTTCCCTGGCAAACAAAAGTAAGCTGCCCTGCTTCTGGATGGCAGATTGCAGGAACCACTTGGTACTATCAAACCAGCAAAACTTGGCACTGGTGCCACCTTGGGTCTGGATACCATGCTGCGTATCGTGGATTCTAAGGAGCCAGCCGGCCACTCCCAGCCACAGGCCCCCAAACACAAACAACGGCGCTTTTCCCTGGAAAACAAAACTCTCCTGCCAATTTTTGATGGGAGATTGCAGGAGCCACTTGGTTTTATCAAATCAGACCAACTTGGCACTGGTGCCACCATGGGTCTGGTCACCATCCTGCCTATCGTAGCTTTTCAGGAGCCAGCCGGTCACTCCCAGCCATAGGCCCCCAGACACAAACCTCGGCCCGTTTCCCTGACAAACAAAAGTAAGTTATCCCGCTTCTGGATGGCAGATTCCAGGAGCCACTTGGTACTATCAAACCAGCCCGACTTGGCACTGGTGCCACCATGGGTCTGGTCACCATCCTGCGTATCGTGGATTCTAATTAGCCATCCGTCCACTCCCAGCCACAGGCCCCCAAACAAAAACAACGGCGCTTTTCCCTGGAAAACAAAACTCGTCTGCCAACTTTTTGATGGCAGATTGCCAGAGCCACTTGGTACTATCAAACCAGCCCAACTTGGCACTGGTGCCACCTTGGGTCTGGGAACCATGCTGCGTATCGTGGATTATAAGGAGCCAGCCGGCCACTCCCAGCCACAGGCCCCCAAACACAAACCACAGCGCTTTTCCCTGGAAAACAAAATTCGCCGGCCAACTTTTTGATGGCAGATTGCAGGAGCCACTTGGTACTATCAAACCAGCCCAACTTGGCACTGGTGCCACCATGGGTCTGGTCACCATCCTGCTTATCGTAGCTTTTCAGGAGCCAGCCGGTCACTCCCAGCCATAGGCGCCCAGACACAATGCTCTGCCCTTTTCCCTGGCAAACCAAAGTAAGCTGCCCCGCTTCTGGATGGCAGATTGCAGGAACCACTTGGTACTATAAAACCAGCCCGACTTGGAACTGGAGCCACCTCTGGTCTGGGAACCATGCTGCGTATCGTGGATTCTAAGGAGCCAGCCGGCCACTCCCAGTCACAGGCCCCCAAACAAAAACAACGGCGCTTTTCCCTGGAAAACAAAACTCGCCTGCCAAATTTTTGATGGCAGATTGCAAGAGCCACTTGGTACTATCAAACCAGCCCAACTTGGCACTGGTGCCACCATGGGTCTGGTCACCATCCTGCCTATCTTAGCTTTTCAGGAGCCAGCCGGTCACTCCCAGCCATAGGCCCCCAGACACAAACCTCGGCCCGTTTCCCTGGCAAACAAAAGTAAGCTGCCCCGCTTCTGGATGGCAGATTGCAGGAGCCACTTGGTACTATCAAACCAGCCCGACTTGGCACTGGTGCCACCTCTGGTCTGGGAACTATGGTGCGTATCGTGGATTCTAAGGAGCCAGCCGGTCACTCCCAGCCACAGGCCCCCAAACACAAACCACAGCGCTTTTCCCTGGAAAACAAACCCGCCTGCCGACATTTTGATGGCAGATTGCAGGAGCCACTTGCTGCTATCAAACCAGCTCAACTTGGCACTGGTGCCACCATGGGTCTGCTCACCATCCTGCCTATCGTAGCTTTTCAGGAGCCAGCCGGTCACTCCCAGCCATAGGCGCCCAGACACAATGCTCTGCCCTTTTCCCTGGCAAACCAAAGTAAGCTGCCCCGCTTCTGGATGGCAGATTGCAGGAACCACTTGGTACTATAAAACCAGCCCAACTTGGCACTGGTGCCACCTCTGGTCTGGGAACCATGCTGCGTATCGTGGATTCTAAGGAGCCAGCCGGCCACTCCCAGCCACAGGCCCCCAAACAAAAACAACGGCGCTTTTCCCTGGAAAACAAAACTCGCCTGCCAAATTTTTGATGGCAGATTGCAGGAGCCACTTGGTACTATCAAACCAGCCCAACTTGACACTGGTGCCACCATGGGTCTGGTCACCATCCTGCCTATCTTAGCTTTTCAGGAGCCAGCCGGTCACTCCCAGCCATAGGCCCCCAGACACAAAGCTCGGCCCGTTTCCCTGGCAAACAAAAGTAAGCTGCCCCGCTTCTGGATGGCAGATTGCAGGAGCCACTTGGTACTATCAAACCAGCCCAACTTGGCACTGGTGCCACCTTGGGTCTGGGAACCATCCTGCGTATCGTGGATTCTAAGGAGCCAGCCGGTCACTCCCAGCCACAGGCCCCCAAACACAAACCACAGCGCTTTTCCCTGGAAAACAAACCCGCCTGCCGACATTTTGATGGCAGATTGCAGGAGCCACTTGCTGCTATCAAATCAGCCCAACTTGGCACTGGTGCCACCATGGGTCTGGTCACCATCCTGCCTATCGTAGCTTTTCAGGAGCCAGCCGGTCACTCCCAGCCATAGGCCCCCAGACACAAAGCTCGGCCCGTTTCCCTGGCAAACAAAAGTAAGCTGCCCCACTTCTGGATGGCAGATTGTAGGACGCACTTGGTACTATCAAACCAGCCCGACTTGGCACTGGTGCCACCTCTGGTCTGGGAACTATGGTGCGTATCGTGGATTCTAAGGAGCCAGCCGGACACTCCCAGCCATAGGCACCCAAACACAAACAACGGCGCTTTTCCCTGGAAAACAAAACTCGCCTGCCAACTTTTTGATGGCAGATTGCAGGAGCCACTTGGTACTATCAAACCAGCTCAACTTGGCACTGGTGCCACCATGGGTCTGCTCACCATCCTGCCTATCGTAGCTTTTCAGGAGCCAGACGGTCACTCGCAGCCATAGGCCCCCAGACAAAAACCTCGGCCCGTTTCCCTGGCAAACAAAAGTAAGCTGCCCCGCTTCTGCATGGCAGATTGCAGGAGCTATTTAGTACTATCAAACCAGCCCGACTTGGCACTGGTGCCACCTCAGGTCTGGGAACCATCCTGCGTATCGTGGATTCTAAGGAGCCAGCCGGCCACTCCCAGCCACAGGCCCCCAAACACAAACAACGGCGCTTTTCCCTGGAAAACAAAACTCGCCTGCCAAATTTTGACGGCAGATTGCAGGAGCCACTTGGTACTATCAAATCAGCCCAACTTGGGACTGGTGCCACCATGGGTCTGGTCACCATCCTGCCTATCGTAGCTTTTCAGGAGCCAGCCGGTCACTCCCAGCCATAGGCCCCCAGACAAAAACCTCGGCCCGTTTCCCTGGCAAACAAAAGTAAGCTGCCCTGCTTCTGGATGGCAGATTGCAGGAACCACTTGGTACTATCAAACCAGCAAAACTTGGCACTGGTGCCACCTTGGGTCTGGATACCATGCTGCGTATCGTGGATTCTAAGGAGCCAGCCGGCCACTCCCAGCCACAGGCCCCCAAACACAAACAACGGCGCTTTTCCCTGGAAAACAAAACTCTCCTGCCAATTTTTGATGGGAGATTGCAGGAGCCACTTGGTTTTATCAAATCAGACCAACTTGGCACTGGTGCCACCATGGGTCTGGTCACCATCCTGCCTATCGTAGCTTTTCAGGAGCCAGCCGGTCACTCGCAGCCATAGGCCCCCAGACACAAACCTCGGCCCGTTTCCCTGACAAACAAAAGTAAGTTATCCCGCTTCTGGATGGCAGATTCCAGGAGCCACTTGGTACTATCAAACCAGCCCGACTTGGCACTGGTGCCACCATGGGTCTGGTCACCATCCTGCGTATCGTGGATTCTAATTAGCCATCCGTCCACTCCCAGCCACAGGCCCCCAAACAAAAACAACGGCGCTTTTCCCTGGAAAACAAAACTCGTCTGCCAACTTTTTGATGGCAGATTGCCAGAGCCACTTGGTACTATCAAACCAGCCCAACTTGGCACTGGTGCCACCTTGGGTCTGGGAACCATGCTGCGTATCGTGGATTATAAGGATCCAGCCGGCCACTCCCAGCCACAGGCCCCCAAACACAAACCACAGCGCTTTTCCCTGGAAAACAAAATTCGCCGGCCAACTTTTTGATAGCAGATTGCAGGAGCCACTTGGTACTATCAAATCAGCCCAACTTGGCACTGGTGCCACCATGGGTCTGGTCACCATCCTGCTTATCGTAGCTTTTCAGGAGGCAGCCGGTCACTCCCAGCCATAGGCGCCCAGACACAATGCTCTGCCCTTTTCCCTGGCAAACCAAAGTAAGCTGCCCCGCTTCTGGATGGCAGATTGCAGGAACCACTTTTCACCATCAAATAGCCCGACTTGGAACTGGAGCCACCTCTGGTCTGGGAACCATTCTGCGTATCGTGGATTCTAAGGAGCCAGCCGGCCACTCCCAGCCACAGGCCCCCAAACACAAACAACGGCTCTTTTCCCTGGAAAACAAAACTCGCCTGACAACTTTTTGATGGCAGATTGCAGGAGCCACTTGCTACTATCAAATCAGCCCAACTTGGCACTGGTGCCACCATGGGTCTGGTCACCATCCTGCCTATCGTAGCTTTTCAGGAGCCAGCCGGTCACTCCCAGCCATAGGCTCCCAGACAAAAACCTCTGCCCGTTTCCCTGGCAAACAAAAGTAAGCTGCCCCGCTTCTGGATGGCAGATTGCAGGAACCACTTGGTACTATAAAACCAGCCCGACTTGGCACTGGTGCCACCTCTGGTCTGGGAACCATGCTGCGTATCGTGGATTCTAAGGAGCCAGCCGGCCACTCCCAGCCAAAGGCCCCCAAACACAAACAACGGCGCTTTTCCCTGGAAAACAAAACTCGCCTGCCAACTTTTTGATGGCAGATTGCAGGAGCCACTTGGTACTATCAAACCAGCCCAACTTGGCACTGGTGCCACCATGGGTCTGGTCACCATCCTGCCTACCTTAGCTTTTCAGGACCTAGCCGGTCACTCCCAGCCATAGGCCCCCAGACACAAATCTCGACCCGTTTCCCTGGCAAACAAAAGCAAGCTGTCCCGCTTCTGGATGGCAGATTGTAGGACGCACTCGGTACTATCAAACCAGCCCGACTTGGCACTGGTGCCACCTCTGGTCTGGGAACCATCCTGCGTATCGTGGATTCTAAGGAGCCAGCCGGCCACTCCCAGACATAGGCACCCAAACACAAACAACGGCGCTTTTCCCTGGAAAACAAAACTCGCCTGCCAACATTTTGATGGCAGATTGCAGGAGCCACTTGGTGCTATCAAACCAGCCCAACTTGGCACTTGTGCCACCATGGGTCTGCTCACCATTCTGCCTATCGTAGCTTTTCAGGAGCCAGCCGGTCACTCCCAGCCATAGGCCCCCAGACAAAAAGCTCGGCCCGTTTCCCTGGCAAACAAAAGTAAGCTGCCCCGCTTCTGGATGGCAGATTGCAGGACGCATTTGGTACTATCAAACCAGCCCGACTTGGCACTGGTGCCACCTCAGGTCTGGGAACCATCCTGCGTATCGTGGATTCTAAGGAGCCAGCCGGCCACTCCCAGCCACAGGCCCCCAAACACAAACAACGGCGCTTTTCCCTGGAAAACAAAACTCGCCTGCCGACATTTTGATGGCAGATTGCAGGAGCCACTTGGCACTATCAAACCAGCCCAACTTGGCACTGGTGCCACCATGGGTCTGGTCACCATCCTGCCTATCGTAGCTTTTCAGGAGCCAGCCGGTCACTCCCAGCCATAGGCCCCGAGACACAAAGCTCGGCCCTTTTCCCTGGCAAACAAAAGTAATCTGCCCCGCTTCTGGATGGCAGATTGCAGGAGCCACTTTGCACCATCATATTAGCCCGACTTGGCACTGGTGCCACCTTGGGTCTGGGAACCATCCTGCGTATCGTGGATTCTAAGGAGCCAGCCGGCCACTCCCAGCCACAGGCCCCCAAACACAAACAACGGCGCTTTTCCCTGGAAAACAAAACTCGCCTGCCAAATTTTGACGGCAGATTGCAGGAGTCACTTGGTACTATCAAATCAGCCCAACTTGGGACTGGTGCCAGCATGGGTCTGGTCACCATCCTGCCTATCGTAGCTTTTCAGGAGCCAGCCGGTCACTCCCAGCCATAGGCCCCCAGACAAAAACCTCGGACCGTTTCCCTGGCAAACAAAAGTAAGCTGCCCTGCTTCTGGATGGCAGATTGCAGGAACCACTTTGTAATATCAAACCAGCAAAACTTGGCACTGGTGCCACCTTGGGTCTGGATACCATGCTGCGTATCGTGGATTCTAAGGAGCCAGCCGGCCACTCCCAGCCACAGGCCCCCAAACACAAACAACGGCGCTTTTCCCTGGAAAACAAAACTCTCCTGCCAACTTTTTGATGGCAGATTGCAGGAGCCACTTGGTTTTATCAAATCAGCCCAACTTGGCACTGGTGCCACCATGGGTCTGGTCACCATCCTGCCTATCGTAGCTTTTCAGGAGCCAGCCGGTCACTCCAAGCCATAGGCCCCCAGACAAAAAGCTCGGCCCGTTTCCCTGGCAAACAAAAGTAAGCTACCCCGCTTCTGGATGGCAGATTGCAGGAGCCACTTTGCACCATCAAACTAGCCCGACTTGGCACTGGTGCCACCTCTGGTCTGGGAACCATCCTGCGTATCGTGGATTTTAAGGAGCCAGTCGGCCACTCCCAGCCATACGCCTCCAAACACAAACAACGGTCCGTTTCCCTGGCAAAGAAAAGTAAGCTGCCCCGCTTCTGGATGTCAGATTGCAGGAACCACTTGTTGCCAAGTTGGGGTGGTTTGATAGTACCAAGTGGCTCCTGCAATCTTCCATCAAAAAGTTGGCAAGCGAGTTTTGTTTTCCAGGGAAAAGCGCCGTTGTTTGTGTTTGGGGGCCTGTGGCTGGGAGTGGCCAGCTGTCTCCTTAGAATCCACGATACGCAGGATGGGTCCCAGACCAGAGGTGGCACCAGTGCCAAGTCGGGCTGGTTTGATGGTGCAAAGTGACTCCTGCAATCTGCCATCCAGAAGCGGGGTAGCTTACTTTTGTTTGCCAGGGAAACGGGCAGAGCTTTGTGTCTGGGGGCCTATGGCTGGGAGTGACCGGCTGCCTCCTGAAAAGCTACGATAGGCAGGATGGTGACCAGACCCATGGTGGCACCAGTGCCAAGTTGGGCTGGTTTGATAGTACCAAGTGGCTCCTGCAATCTGCCATCAAAAAGTTGGCAGGTGAGTTTTGTTTTCCAGGGAAAAGCGCCGTTGTTTGTGTTTGGGGGCCTGTGGCTGGGAGTGGCCAGCTGGCTCCTTAGAATCCACGATACGCAGGATGGTTCCCAGACCAGAGGTGGCACCAGTGCCAAGTCGGGCTGGTTTGATGGTACAAAGTGGCTCCTGCAATCTGCCATCCAGAAGCGGGGTAGCTTACTTTTGTTTGCCAGGGAAACGGGCCGAGGTTTGTGACTGGGGGCCTATGGCTGGGAGTGACCGGCTGGCGCCTGAAAAGCTACGATAGGCAGGATGGTGACCAGACCCATGGTGGCACCAGTGTCAAGTTGGGCTGGTTTGATAGTACCAAGTGGCTCCTGCAATCTGCCATCAAAAAGTTGGCAGGCCAGTTTTGTTTTCCAGGGAAAAGCGCCGTTGTTTGTGTTTGGAGGCCTGTGGCTGGGAGTGGCCGGCTGCCTCCTTTGAACCCAGGATACGCAGGATGGTTCCCAGAGCCAAGGTGGCGCCAGTGCCAACTTGGGCTGGTTTGATAGTACCAAGCGGCTCCTGCAATCTGCCATCCAGAAGCGGGACAGCTTAATTTTGTTTCTCAGGGAAACGGGCCGAGGTATTTGTCTGGGGGCCTATGGCTGGGAGTGACTGGCTGGCTACTGAAAAGCTACAATAGGCAGGATGGTGACCAGACTCATGGTGGCACCAGTGCCAAGTCGGGCTGGTTTGATAATACTAAATAGCTCCTGCAATCTGCCATCCAGACGGGGGGCAGCGGATTTTTGTTTGCTGCAGAAAAGTTCCGTGGTTTTTTTTTGGGGGTATATGGCTGGACGCGGCCGGCTGGCTCCTTAAAAGATCGATACGCAGGATTGTTCCCTGACCCAAGGCGGCATCAGTGCCAAGTCGGGCTGTTTTCGTAGTACAAAGTGCGTCCTGCAATTTGCCATCCAGAAGAGGGGCAGTTGAGTTTTGTTTGCCAGAGAAAAGGGCCGTGGTATATGTTTGGGGGCATATGGTTGAGAGGGGCCGGCTGGCCCCTGAAAATCCACGATAGGCAGGATGGTTCCCAAAACCAAGGTGGCACCAGTGCCATGTTGGCCTGGTTTGATAGTACCATGTGGCTCCTGCAATCTGC
Source organism: Melospiza melodia melodia (assembly GCF_035770615.1). NCBI lineage: Eukaryota > Metazoa > Chordata > Aves > Passeriformes > Passerellidae > Melospiza > Melospiza melodia. Next base: position 43,368,677 of record NC_086199.1, read on the forward strand.
CATCCAGAAGCGGGGCTGCTTACTTTTGTTTGCCAGGGAAACGGGCCGAGATATTTGTCTGGGGGCCTATGGCTGGGAGTGAGCGGCTGGCTCCTGAAAAGCTACGATAGGCAGGATGGTGACCAGACCCATGGTGGCACCAGTGCCAAGTTGGGCTGGTTTGATAGTACCAAGTGGCTCCTGCAATCTGCCATCAAAAAGTTGTCAGGCGACTTTTGTTTTCCAGGGAAAAGCGCCGTTGTTCTTGTTTAGAGGCCTGTGGCTGGGAGTGGCCGGCTGCCTCCTTTGAATCCAGGATACGCAGGATGGTTCCCAGACCCAAGGTGGCACCAGTGCCAAGTTGGGCTGGTTTGATAGTACCAAGTGGCTCCTGCAATCTGCCATCCAGAAGCGGGACAGCTTACCTTTGTTTCCCAGGGAAACGGGCCGAGGTATTTGTCTGGGGGCCTATGGCTGGGAGTGACCAGCTGGCTACTGAAAAGCTACGATAGGCAGGATGGTGACCAGACCCAAAGTGGAACCAGTACCAAGTTGGGCTGGTTTGATAGTACCAAGTGGCTCCTGCAATCTGCCATCAAAAATTTGGCAGGCGAGTTTTGTTATCCAGGGAAAAGCGCCGTTGTTTAGAGGCCTGTGGCTGGGAGTGGCCGCCTGTCCTCGTAGAATCTAAGTTACGCAGCATGGTTCCCAGAGCCAAGGTGGCACCAGGGCCAAGTCGGGCAGGTTTGATAGTACCAAATGCATCCTGCAATCTGCCATCCAAAAGCGGGGCAGTTTACTTTTGTTTGCCAGGGAAACGGGCCGAGGTTTTTGTCTGGGGGCCTATGGCAGGGAGTGACCGTCTGGCTCCTGAAAAGCTACGATAGGCAGGATGTTTACCAGACCCATGGTGGCACCAGTGCCAAGTTGGGCTGATTTGATAGTACCAAGTGGCTCCTGCAATCTGCCATCCAGAATCGGGGCAGCTTACTTTTGTTTTCCAGGGAAACGGGCCGAGGTTTGTGTCTGGGGGTCTATGGCTGGGAGTGACCGGCTGGCTCCTGAAAAGCTACGATAGGCAGGATGGTGACCAGACCCATGGTGGCACCAGTGCCAAGTTGGGCTGGTTTGATAGCACCAAGTGGCTCCTGCAATCTGCCATCAAAATGTTGGCAGGCGATTTTTGTTTTCCAGGGAAAAGCGCCGTTGTTTGTGTTTGGGCGCCTGTGGCTCAGAGTGGCCGGGTGGCTGCTTAGAATCCACGATACGCCGGATGGTTCCCAGACCAGAGGTGGCACCAGTGCCAAGTCGGGCTGGTTTGACTCTACCACGTGGCTCCTGCAATCTGCCATCCAGAATCGGGGCAGCTTAATTTTGTTTGCCAGGGAAACGGTCCGAGGTTTGTGTCTGGGGGCCTATGGCTGGGAGTGACCGGCTGGCTCCTGAAATGCTACAATAGGCAGGATGGTTCCCAGACCCATAGTGGCACCAGTGCCAAGTTGGGATGATTTGATAGTACCAAGTGGCTCCTGCAATCTGCCATCAAAAAGCTGGCAGGCGAGTTTTGTTTTCCAGGGAAAAGCGCCGTTGTTTGTGTTTGGGGGCCTGTGGCTGGGAGTGGCCGGCTGGCTCCTTAGAATCCACGATATGCAGGATTGTTCCCAGACCCAAGGTGGCACCAGTGCCAAGTCGGGCTGGTTTGATGGTGCAAAGTGGCTCCTGCAATCTGCCATCCAGACGCGGGGCAGCGGATTTTTGTTTCCATGAGAAATGGTCCGTGGTTTGTTTTTGGGGGTATATGGCTGGGCGTGGCCGGCTGGCTCCTTAAAAAGCTCGATATGCAGGATGGTTCCCTGACAAAAGGTGGCACCAGTGCCACGTCGGGCGGTTATTGTAGTACAAAGTGCGTCCTAAAATTTGCCATCCAGAAGAGGGGCAGTTGAGTTTTGTTTGCCAGAGAATAGGGCCGTGGTTTGTTTTTGGGGGCATATGGCTGGGAGTGGCCGGCTGGCCCCTGAAAATCCACAATAAGCAGGATGGTTCCCACACCAGAGGTTTCACCAGTGCCAAGTCGGGGTGGTTTGATAGTACTAAATAGCTCTTGCAATCTGCCATGCAGAAGCGGGGCAGCTTACTTTTGTTTCCCAGGGAAACGGGCCGAGGTTTGTGTCTGGGGGCCTATGGCTGCGAGTGACCGGCTGGCTCCTGAAAAGCTACGATAGGCAGGATGGTGACCAGACCCATGGTGGCACCAGTGCCAAGTTGGGCTGGTTTGATAGTACCAAGTGGCTCCGACAATCTGCCATCAAAAAGTTGGCAGGCGAGTTTTGTTTTCCAGGGAAAAGCGCCGTTGTTTGTGTTTGGGGGCCTGTGGCTGGGAGTGGCTAGCTGGCTCCTTAGAACCCACGATACGCAGGATGGTTCCCAGACCAGAGGTGGCACCAGTGCCAAGTTGGGCTGGTTTGATGGTGCAAAGTGGCTCCTGCAATCTGCCATCCAGAAGCGGGGTAGCTTACTTTTGTTTGCCAGGGAAACGGGCCGAAATATTTGTCTAGGGGCCTCTGGCTTGGGGTGACTGGGTGGCACCTGAAAAGCTACGATAGGCAGGATGGTGACCAGACCCATGGTGGCACCAGTGCCAAGTTGGGCTGATTTGATAAAACCAAGTGGCTCCTGCAATCTGCCATCAAATGTTTGGCAGGCGAGTTTTGTTTTCCAGGGAAAAGCACCGTTGTGTGTGTTTTGGGGCCTGTGGCTGGGAGTGGCCAGCTGGCTCCTTAGAATCCACGATACGCAGGATGGTTCCCAGACCCAAGGTGGCACCAGTGCCAAGTCGGGCTGGTTTGATAGTACCAAGTGGTTCCTGCAATCTGCCATCCAGAAGCGGGGCAGCTGAACTTTGTTTGCCAGAGAAAAAGGCTGTTGTTTGTGTTTCGGGGCCTGTGGCTGGCAGTGGCCGGCTGGCTCCTGAAAATCCATGATACGCAGCATGGTTCCCAGACCCAAGGTGGCACCAGTGCCAAGTAGGGCTGGTTTCATAGTACCCAGTGGCTCCTGCAATCTCCCATCAGGAAGAGGGGCAGTTGAGTTTTGTTTTCCAGAGAAAAGGGCCGTGGTTTGTGTTTGGGGCCTATGGCTGAGAGTGACCGGCTGGCCCCTGAAAATCCACGACAGGAAGGATGGTTCCCAGATCCAAGGTGGCAGCAGTGCCATGTTGTGCTGGTGTGATAGTCCCAAGTGGCTCCTGCAATCTGCCATCCAGAAGCGGGGCAGCTGAATTTTGTTTGCCAGAGAAAAATGCTGTGGTTTGTGTTTGGGGGCCTGTGGCTGGGAGTGGCCGGCTGGCTCCTGAAAATCCATGATACGCAGCATGGTTCCCAGACCCAAGGTGGCACCAGTGCCAAGTGGGGCTGGTTTCACAGTGTCAAGTGCCTCCTGCAATCTCCCATCCAGAAGCGGGGCAGCTGAGTTTTGTTTGCCTGTGAAACGGGCCGTTGTTTTTGATTGGGGTCTGTGGCCGAGAGTGTTCGGCTGGCTCCTGACAACCCACAATACGCAGGATTTTTCCCAGACCCAAGGTGGCACCAGTGCCAAGTCGGGCTGGTTTGATAGTACCAAGTGGCTCCTGCAATCTGCCATCCAGAAGCGGTGCAGTTGAGTGTTGTTTGCCAGAGAAAAGGGCCGTGGGTTGTGTTTGGGGGCATATGGCTGGGAGTGGCCGGCTGTCTCATTAAAAAGATCGATACGCAGGATGGTTCCCAGACCCAAGGTGGCACCAGTGCCAAGTAGGGCTGTTTTTATAGTACCAAGTGCGTCCTGCAATTTGCCATCCAGAAGAGGGGCAGTTGAGTTTTGTTTGCCAGAGAATAGCGCCGTTGTTTTTGTTTGGGGGCTTGTGGCTGGGAGTGGCCGACTGGCGCCTTAGAATCTGTGTTACGCAGCATGGTTCCCAGACCAGAGGTGGCACCAGTGCCAAGTTGGGCTGGTTTGATAGTACCAAGTGGCTCCTGCAATCTGCCATCCAGAAGCGGGGCAGCTTACTTTTGTTTGCCAGTTAAACGGGCCGAGGTTTGTGACTTGGGACCTATGGCTGGGAGTGGCCGGCTGGCTCCTTTGAACCCACGATACGCAGGATGGTTCCCAGACCAGAGGTGGCACCAGTGCCAAGTCGGGCTGGTTTGATACTACCAAGTGCGTCCTGCAATCTGCCATCCACAAGCGGGGCAGCTTAATTTTGCTTGCCAGGGAATCGGGCCGAGGGTTTTGTATGGGGGCCTATGGCTGAGAGTGGCCGGCTGGCTCCTGAAAATCCACGCTAGGCAGCATGGTTCCCAGATGCAAGCTGGCACCAGTGCCAAGTCGGGCTGGTTTGATGGTGCAAAGTGGCTCCTGCAATCTGCCATCCAGAAGCGGGGCAGCTGATTTTTGTTTGCCAGAGAAAAATTCCGTGGATTGTTTTTGGGGGCATATTGCTGGGAGTGGCCGGCTGGCTCCTTAAAATGCTCGATACGCATGATGGTTCCCAGGCCCAAGGTGTCACCACTACCAAGTCGGCCTGCGGTTTTAGTATCAAGTTCATCCTGCAATTTGCCATCCAGAAGAGGGGCAGTTGAGTTTTGTTTGCCAGAGAAACGGGCCGAGGTTTCTGTTTGGGGACATATGGCTGAGAGTGGCCGGCTGGCCCCTGAATATCCACGATACACAGCATGGTTCCCAGATCCAAGGTGGCACCAGTGCCAAGTTGGGCTGGTTTGATAGTACCAAGTGTCTCCTGCAATCTGCCATCCAAAAGCGGGGCAGCTTACTTATGTTTGCCAGAGAAATAGGCCTAGGTTTTTGTCTGGGGGCCTGTGGCTAGGAGTGGCCGGCTGGCTCCTAAGAATCCACGATACGCAGGATGTTTCCCAGACCCAAGGTGGCACCAGTGCCAAGTCGGGCTGGTTTGATAGTACCAAGTGGCTCCTGCAAACTCCATCAAAATGTTGGCAGACGTGTTTTGTTTTCCAGGGAACAGCGCCGTTGATTTTGTTTGGGGGCCTGTGGCTGGGAGTGGCCGGCTGGCTCATTAGAATCCACGATACGCAGGATGGTTCCCAGACCCAAGGTGGCACCAGTGCCAAGTCGGGCTGGTTTGATTACACCAAGTGGCTCCTGCAATCTGCCATCCAGAAGTGAGGCAGCTAAGTTTTGTTTGCCAGAAAAAAGGGCCGTGGTTTTTGTTGGGGGCCTGTGGCTGGGAGTAGCCGGCTGGCTCCTTAAAATCCACGATAGGCTGGATGGTTCCCAGACCCAAGGTGGCACCAGTGCCAAGTCGGGCTGGTTTGATAGTACCAAGTGGCTCCTGCAATCTGCCATCCAGAAGCGGTGCAGTTGAGTTTTGTTTGCCAGAGAAAAGGGCCGTGGGTTGTGTTTGGGGGCATATGGCTGGGAGTGGCCGGCTGTCTCATTAAAAAGATCGATACGCAGGATGGTTCCCAGACCCAAGGTGGCACCAGTGCCAAGTAGGGCTGTTTTTATAGTACCAAGTGCGTCCTGCAATTTGCCATCCAGAAGAGGGTCAGTGGAGTTTTGTTTGCCAGAGAATAGCGCCGTTGTTTGTGTTTGGGGGCTTGTGACTGGGAGTGGCCGACTGGCGCCTTAGAATCTGTCTTACGCAGCATGGTTCCCAGACCAGAGGTGGCACCAGTGCCAAGTTGGGCTGGTTTGATAGTACCAAGTGGCTCCTGCAATCTGCCATCCAGAAGCGGGGCAGCTTACTTTTGTTTGCCAGGGAAACGGGCCGAGGTTTGTGACTGGGGACGTATGGCTGGGAGTGACCGGCTGGCTCCTGGAAAGCTACAATAGGCAGGATGGTGACCAGACCCATGGTGGCACCAGTGCCAAGTTGGGCTGGTTTGATAGTACCAAGTGGCTCCTGCAATCTGCCATCAAAAAGTTGGCAGGCGAGTTTTGTTTTCCAGGGAAAAGCGCCGTTGTTTGTATTTGGGGGCCTGTGGCTGGGAGTGGCCGGCTGGCTCCTTTGAACCCACAATACGCAGGATGGTTCCCAGACCTGAGGTGGCACCAGTGCCAAGTCGGGCTGGTTTGATACTACCAAGTGCGTCCTGCAATCTGCCATCCAGAAGCGGGGCAGCTTAATTTTGTTTGCCAGGGAAACGGGCCGTGGGTTTTGTTTGGGGGCCTATGGCTGAGAGTGGCCGGCTGGCTCCTGAAAATCCACGCTAGGCAGCATGGTTCCCAGATTCAAGGTGGCACCAGTGCCAAGTCGGGCTGGTTTGATGGTGCAAAGTGGCTCCTGCAATCTGCCATCCAGAAGCGGGGCAGCTGATTTTTGTTTGCCAGAGAAAAATTCCGTGGATTGTTTTTGGGGGCATATTGCTGGGAGTGGCCGGCTGGCTCCTTAAAATGCTCGATACGCATGATGGTTCCCAGGTCCAAGGTGTCACCACTACCAAGTCGGCCTGCGGTTTTAGTATCAAGTTCATCCTGCAATTTGCCATCCAGAAGAGGGGCAGTTGAGTTTTGTTTGCCAGAGAACAGGGCCGAGGTTTCTGTTTGGGGACATATGGCTGAGAGTGGCCGGCTGGCCCCTGAATATCCACGATACACAGCATGGTTCCCAGATCCAAGGTGGCACCAGTGCCAAGTTGGGCTGGTTTGATAGTCCCAAGTGTCTCCTGCAATCTGCCATCCAGAAGCGGGGCAGCTTACTTTTGTTTGCCAGAGAAATAGGCCTAGGTTTTTGTTTGGGGGCCTGTGGCTAGGAGTGGCCGGCTGGCTCCTAAGAATCCACGATACGCAGGATGTTTACCAGACCCAAGGTGGCACCAGTGCCAAGTCGGGCTGGTTTGATAGTCCCAAGTGGCTCCTGCAAACTGCCATCCAGAAGCGGGGCCGCAGAGTTTTGTTTGCCAGGGAAATGGGCCGTTGTTTGTGTTTGGGGGCCTGTGGCTGGGAGTGTTCGGCTGGTTCCTGAATATGTACGATACGCAGGATTGTTCCCAGACCCAAGGTGGCACCAGTGCCAAGTCGGGCTGGTTTGATGGTGCAAAGTGGCTCCTGCAATCTGCCATCCAGACGCGGGGCAGCGGATTTTTTTTTCCATGAGAAATGGTCCGTGGTTTGTTTTTGGGGGTATATGGCTGGGCCTGGCCGGCTGGCTCCTTAAAAAGCTCGATATGCAGGATGGTTCCCTGACACAAGGTGGCACCAGTGCCACGTCGGGCGGTTTTCGTAGTACAAAGTGCGTCCTAAAATTTGCCATCCAGAAGAGGGGCAGTTGAGTTTTGTTTGCCAGAGAAAAGGTCCGTGGTTTGTTTTTGGGGGCATATGGCTGAGAGTGGCTGGCTGGCCCCTGAAAATCCACGATACACAGGATGGTTCCCAGATCCAAGGTGGCACCTGTGCCAAGTCGGGCTGATTTGATAGTACTAAGTAGCTCCTGCAATCTGCCATCCAGAAGCGGGGCAGCTTACTTTTGTTTGCCAGGGAAACGGGCCGAGGTTTGTGTTTGGGGGCCTATGGCTGAGAGTGACCGGCTGGCTCCTGAAAAGCTACAATAGGCAGGATGGTGACCAGACCCATGTTGGCACCAGTGCCAAGTTGGGCTGGTTTGATAGTACCACGTGGTTCCGGCAATCTGCCATCCAGAAGCAGGGCAGCTGAGTTTTGTTTGCCAGAGAAAAGGGCCTTGGTTTGTGTTTGGGGGCATATGGCTGGGTGTGGCCAGCTGGCTCCTTAAAATGCACGATATGCAACATGGCTCCCAGACCCAAGGTGGCACCAGTGCCAAGTTGGGCTGGTTTGATAGTACCAAGTGGCTCCTGCAATCTTCCATGATCACGTGGAGAAATACTTTCTGGTTTCAGCCTCATGCTCTTTCTTCTCTCCCTCAACTTCTCTATCACCTCTCATCTGGTTCACATGCGCTGTCTTCAAGGTCCACAGGCTACTTTTCACAGAATCTTCTGGCCTGATGAAGTAAGAATGATGAATAGAACAGAGCTGGGATCTATTTTCCAGTTTGGATAAAATGCATTCTGCACACAAATCCAAGGAGAACGGGCTGCCCCGATGCCCAGAAAATCTTTCACTCCTGCTAGTGTTCTACGTCAACCGCAACTTAGTCTGAAAGAAAAGCTTTTTCTCTGAGAGCATCTGAGAGGTTTGCATGAAGCACTGATATCTGACATATGCAATTTTGAATAGGAGAGGAAAAAGAAAATGGCAAGGAGTTTTTAATTTTAGTGGTTTCAATTTTAATTTCCGTGCACTTTTTCAAAACTTGTCAGCTCAAATGCCCATCAACATCTTTTAGTCATCTGTAAGTCAGTATTCATATAAAATGTGCTTCAAATCCAAAGAATTTCAAATTTGCACTCCAAGCTTCTATGCCTAGATTTATGATTTCCTACACATATTAGATGAAAGGAAGGCCTTTTTTACTGTGGGAGTGCTGGAACACTGGAACAGGTTGCCCAGAGAAGTTGTGGGTGTCCCATCCCTGAAAGTATTCAAGGTCACCTTGGACGGGGCTTGGAGCAGCAACAAAGGAGAAGCTTGATGGTAGAGAAACAAAGTCGGACTATAGAAGAAACTCGGATTGAAGTATAGGATCAAGTTTTCTCTCAGCTCTTGGGGTAAATTCAAAGTTGTACAAAATGACATTTATCTGTGCTATTCACTACTGTAACAGAAAGTTTCATGAAAACTGTACAGAAGATAGTAAATTTTAAAAGAGATAAGAATTACAGCATAAAATCCATGGGATAGGTTACAACATGAGACACTCTCTAAGAGAAAATCTCTTTGTTTCAGCACTTCATCGGGGTAAGATTTCATGAAGTGCCAAAGAAGGCGGCAAAATATCATTCGGGACATTATTTACTGGAATTCAGCCTGGCCATTAGTAGGAACTGCCTTTGAACATATCATGTAGATATACCACACACACTTTCCCTTCACTGAAAAATTACTGTTTACAACAAATAAGCAATTGACGATCAAAATTGATTGAAAGCATCTTAAACATGTCAAGTATTTCATTGTAGATGATCTGTGATCCAAATGCTTCTTCCACCTTCGAGAGGGACAGAAGAATTCTTCCATATCATGATGGTTTAAAATTGTATCAACCAATGTTTTCTGCTGAAAAGATATCATCTATTTTTTTCTATTTTTGGAAGAAAATATTCCTAGACATACAACAGGTGAGAACTAAGTAATTTTAAAGAAACAAATGAAATGAAAATATTCTGTAAATAGAATGAAATGAAAAGCTGTGTTTTAAATAGGAGCTAAATATTAAACAGAATTTTTGTACCAGGCATTTGAATTACTGCACCAGCTCTTTTGCCCATCAAGAGAGGCATTTAGCATTTCAGTCTTTTCCAAGGTGTTCATGATCTGCTATGCTGATCTCTGTGTGTGCCTAGGTGTGTGTGGAGGGGGGGGCATATGAAGGGGAGTGTGTATGTTTGCTTTACAATTGTTGTGGCAGATTCATGCCTCAGCTCCACATTTTGTTTTAAAAAGGTCACACCGAGTGGATATGAAGTTTACTATCAACAAGAGATCGATTCCCAAATCATCCATTTGACTCTCCCTTATAAATCATGTGCTTTGTTGCATATTTTATCAAATATACTTTCAAGCCAGATGGAGGAAGGAGGATGTGGGAATCCCTCCACCATCTTGCAACTTTTATGTAAGTAGGTTTTCAAGAAAATCATCATTTCTCTTTTAAATATGTCTGGAACAGGCATGATGGTAGTGTCAACCTGTTGGAGTTTTTGTTGCTGGAAGAAGTTGTACAAAAGGATTGGTTTTTACATTGACCAGTTACTGAATCAAGCGCAGGAATACATTGGAAATTTAGCTGGGGGTTCCTTTTCCCAGCAGACTACTTCTAGAACGAGCTTGTACACTGAAGCTGACTCTTTTGCTCTCTTTTTGTTTCTTTCCTATTTTCTTGGCTTCTTTGCCACTATCTAGACAATTTTGGAACTTTGTTCCCAACTAAAATGGTTTCAATAGTCTGATTGTGATCATACATTTTTACAAGGAATTTTTAAAATCTTTCCTCGAGTCCAGAAAGTCAAGGACTTAGATCTTTTTCTTCCCTTATCAATATTGCCATGAAATTGATAAATAAAGACCAACTCTTTATTTTTGTTTTTAACCCACGTAGATAATTCCCATCCATTAATCCATTTTGTGGACCAATAGCTGCCATTCTGATGGAAGCTGTCACTTCTTAACAATAGGCATTCTGTGACTATGTTGACTGCACTTTGGGTGAAGATCCTAACTGGTCTTAGATATACATAGGGAGAAATTTGCTCAGCCAGTGTCAGTCTTAAGCATGCGTATCAGAAGATCTTTCTAGAGCTGGGAATTTTCCCATGAAAGGGATTCAGTTAGGGAAGAGACACTTGTGCCAGAGTTTTACATTCTTCTTGAACACTGCTTAAGGAACTTAGATGCCATGTCCATTTGGATCTCTGTCTGCACAGAACTTTGTCATGCCAGCGCTTTGAAATGCATCTTGAAGAGAATTCACTAGCACAGAATGAAAGAGAGTGGAAGGGGTTGGTGGGGCTAACCAGGCCCAACCCCCCTGCCTAAACCAGGATACCTAGAGCCTCTTGCCCAGGATTCTATCTGGGTGTACTTTTAATGTCTTCAAAGATCCAGGCTCCACAATCTTTCTGGGCAGTCTGTGCCGTGGTTCAGTCACCCTGACAGTAAAGAAACATTTACTGATGTTCAAAGGCAATCTCCTGTATTTCAGTGTGTGCCCACTGCCTCTTGTCTTTTCCCTCAGCATCACTGAAAAGACACTGATTCCCTCCCCTTTGCACTATTGCTTCCATATGTATGTGTGATGCCATGTAGAGGTATGTCAAAAACCTCCCTGAAGCCCAGGCAGATAATATTCCCTTCATCTACCAGTCAAGTTGATTCATCAGAGGAGTTTAAAGTGATGTTCAGCATGAAATTCCCCTGAAAAATCATGCTAACTACATTATTTGGTCATCTGTCATGTGCCTGGCAAGGATTTCCAGGAAGAGCTGCTTCATCAACTTCCTGGGGATAAAAAAGAGGCTGGCTGGTTTGTACTATGGCGAGTCCTCTTAATTGCCTTTTTTGAAGATGGGTGTCATTTGCTAACATCCACCCTTTAGCTCCTCTTCTCATCTACACCTCGGCAAAAAGCTTTTCCACTATGTCTGGCTAGGAAAAACTGTGCCAGCACAGAAAACATCTCCCATCGTGTTCTAGAAGTTGCACGGATGTCTGCCAAGTGTTTGGCAGGAAGAAAAGAAAAGTTGTCCAGAACAGCTTCCAATCGAATGTTCCTGTGATTGGAAAAGTCAGGAGAGTGCAAAGGTACTGTTTTCTATCAGTTGGCAAGGTGCGCACACAATCCCAGTGTTGTACAGCTTGCTTCTTCACCTTCCCGAAGCTGCCGCTCTCGCCGGCTGCCGGAGCCCAAGAAGCGGCTTCTTCGCGCAAAGACGATTGTGCCGCTCACAGTGCTCTCCTTAGCGCAGCTTCTGCCGAAAGACGCCCGGCAGCGGCTCTTACCTCCGGAGAGCATCCTACCTTCGTCTTTCGCGTCTTTTGTAGTCTACATCTTAGCAAAACGCTTCTCCACTATGTCTGGCTAGGAAAAACTGTGCCAGCACAGAAAACATCTCCCATCGTGTTCTAGAAGTTGCACGGATGTCTGCCAAGTGTTTGGCAGGAAGAAAAGAAAAGTTGTCCAGAACAGCTTCCAATCGAATGTTCCTGTGATTGGAAAAGTCAGGAGAGTGCAAAGGTACTGTTTTCTATCAGTTGGCAAGGTGCGCACACAATCCCAGTGTTGTACAGCTTGCTTCTTCACCTTCCCGAAGCTGCCGCTCTCGCCGGCTGCCGGAGCCCAAGAAGCGGCTTCTTCGCGCAAAGACGATTGTGCCGCTCACAGTGCTCTCCTTAGCGCGGCTTCTGCCGAAAGACGCCCGGCAGCGGCTCTTACCTCCGGAGAGCATCCTACCTTCGTCTTTCGCGTCTTTTGTAGTCTACATCTTAGCAAAACGCTTTTCCACTATGTCTGGCTAGGAAAAACTGTGCCAGCACAGAAAACATCTCCCATCGTGTTCTAGAAGTTGCACGGATGTCTGCCAAGTGTTTGGCAGGAAGAAAAGAAAAGTTGTCCAAAACAGCTTCCAATCGAATGTTCCTGTCATTGGAAAAGTCAGGAGAGTGCAAAGGTACTGTTTTCTATCAGTTGGCAAGGTGCGCACACAATCCCAGTGTTGTACAGCTTGCTTCTTCACCTTCCCGAAGCTGCCGCTCTCGCCGGCTGCCGGAGCCCAAGAAGCGGCTTCTTCGCGCAAAGACGATTGTGCCGCTCACAGTGCTCTCCTTAGCGCGGCTTCTGCCGAAAGACGCCCGGCAGCGGCTCTTACCTCCGGAGAGCATCCTACCCTCGTCTTTCGCGTCTTTTGTAGTCTACATCTTAGCAAAACGCTTTTCCACTATGTCTGGCTAGGAAAAACTGTGCCAGCACAGAAAACATCTCCCATCGTGTTCTAGAAGTTGCACGGATGTCTGCCAAGTGTTTGGCAGGAAGAAAAGAAAAGTTGTCCAAAACAGCTTCCAATCGAATGTTCCTGTGATTGGAAAAGTCAGGAGAGTGCAAAGGTACTGTTTTCTATCAGTTGGCAAGGTGCGCACACAATCCCAGTGTTGTACAGCTTGCTTCTTCACCTTCCCGAAGCTGCCGCTCTCGCCGGCTGCCGGAGCCCAAGAAGCGGCTTCTTCGCGCAAAGACGATTGTGCCGCTCACAGTGCTCTCCTTAGCGCGGCTTCTGCCGAAAGACGCCCGGCAGCGGCTCTTACCTCCGGAGAGCATCCTACCTTCGTCTTTAGCTCCTCTTCTCATCTACACCTCGGCAAAACGCTTTTCCACTATGTCTGGCTAGGAAAAACTGTGCCAGCACAGAAAACATCTCCCATCGTGTTCTGCCACTCTCAGGAGGTAAGAGCCGCTGCCGGGCGTCTTTCGGCAGAAGCCGCGCTAAGGGGAGCACTGTGAGCGGCACAATCGTCTTTGCGCGAAGAAGCCGATTTTTCGGTTCCGGGAGCCGGCGAGAGCGGCAGCTTCGGGAAGGTGAAGAAGCAAGCTGTACAACACTGGGATTGTGTGCGCACCTTGCCAACTGATAGAAAACAGTACCTTTGCACTCTCCTGACTTTTCCAATCACAGGAACATTCGATTGGAAGCTGTTTTGGACAACTTTTCTTTTCTTCCTGCCAAACACTTGGCAGACATCCGTGCAACTTCTAGAACACGATGGGAGATGTTTTCTGTGCTGGCACAGTTTTTCCTAGCCAGACATAGTGGAAAAGCGTTTTGCTAAGATGTAGACTACAAAAGACGCGAAAGACGAAGGTAGGATGCTCTCCGGAGGTAAGAGCCGCTGCCGGGCGTCTTTCGGCAGAAGCCGCGCTAAGGAGAGCACTGTGAGCGGCACAATCGTCTTTGCGCGAAGAAGCCGCTTCTTGGGCTCCGGCAGCCGGCGAGAGCGGCAGCTTCGGGAAGGTGAAGAAGCAAGCTGTACAACACTGGGATTGTGTGCGCACCTTGCCAACTGATAGAAAACAGTACCTTAGCACTCTCCTGACTTTTCCAATGACAGGAACATTCGATTGGAAGCTGTTTTGGACAACTTTTCTTTTCTTCCTGCCAAACACTTGGCAGACATCCGTGCAACTTCTAGAACACGATGGGAGATGTTTTCTGTGCTGGCACAGTTTTTCCTAGCCAGACATAGTGGAGAAGCGTTTTGCTAAGATGTAGACTACAAAAGACGCGAAAGACGAAGGTAGGATGCTCTCCGGAGGTAAGAGCCGCTGCCGGGCGTCTTTCGGCAGAAGCCGCGCTAAGGAGAGCACTGTGAGCGGCACAATCGTCTTTGCGCGAAGAAGCCGCTTCTTCGGTTCCGGCAGCCGGCGAGAGCGGCAGCTTCGGGAAGGTGAAGAAGCAAGCTGTACAACACTGGGATTGTGTGCGCACCTTGCCAACTGATAGAAAACAGTACCTTTGCACTCTCCTGACTTTTCCAATCACAGGAACATTCGATTGGAAGCTGTTTTGGACAACTTTTCTTTTCTTCCTGCCAAACACTTGGCAGACATCCGTGCAACTTCTAGAACACGATGGGAGATGTTTTCTGTGCTGGCACAGTTTTTCCTAGCCAGACATAGTGGAAAAGCGTTTTGCTAAGATGTAGACTACAAAAGACGCGAAAGACGAGGGTAGGATGCTCTCCGGAGGTAAGAGCCGCTGCCGGGCGTCTTTCGGCAGAAGCCGCGCTAAGGAGAGCACTGTGAGCGGCACAATCGTCTTTGCGCGAAGAAGCCGCTTCTTGGGCTCCGGCAGCCGGCGAGAGCGGCAGCTTCGGGAAGGTGAAGAAGCAAGCTGTGCAACACTGGGATTGTGTGCGCACCTTGCCAACTGATAGAAAACAGTACCTTTGCACTCTCCTGACTTTTCCAATCACAGGAACATTCGATTGGAAGCTGTTTTGGACAACTTTTCTTTTCTTCCTGCCAAACACTTGGCAGACATCCGTGCAACTTCTAGAACACGATGGGAGATGTTTTCTGTGCTGGCACAGTTTTTCCTAGCCAGACATAGTGGAAAAGCGTTTTGCTAAGATGTAGACTACAAAAGACGCGAAAGACGAAGGTAGGATGCTCTCCGGAGGTAAGAGCCGCTGCCGGGCGTCTTTCGGCAGAAGCCGCGCTAAGGAGAGCACTGTGAGCGGCACAATCGTCTTTGCGCGAAGAAGCCGCTTCTTGGGCTCCGGCAGCCGGCGAGAGCGGCAGCTTCGGGAAGGTGAAGAAGCAAGCTGTACAACACTGGGATTGTGTGCGCACCTTGCCAACTGATAGAAAACAGTACCTTTGCACTCTCCTGACTTTTCCAATCACAGGAACATTCGATTGGAAGCTGTTCTGGACAACTTTTCTTTTCTTCCTGCCAAACACTTGGCAGACATCCGTGCAACTTCTAGAACACGATGGGAGATGTTTTCTGTGCTGGCACAGTTTTTCCTAGCCAGACATAGTGGAGAAGCGTTTTGCTAAGATGTAGACTACAAAAGACGCGAAAGACGAAGGTAGGATGCTCTCCGGAGGTAAGAGCCGCTGCCGGGCGTCTTTCGGCAGAAGCTGCGCTAAGGAGAGCACTGTGAGCGGCACAATCGTCTTTGCGCGAAGAAGCCGCTTCTTGGGCTCCGGCAGCCGGCGAGAGCGGCAGCTTCGGGAAGGTGAAGAAGCAAGCTGTACAACACTGGGATTGTGTGCGCACCTTGCCAACTGATAGAAAACAGTACCTTTGCACTCTCCTGACTTTTCCAATCACAGGAACATTCGATTGGAAGCTGTTCTGGACAACTTTTCTTTTCTTCCTGCCAAACACTTGGCAGACATCCGTGCAACTTCTAGAACACGATGGGAGATGTTTTCTGTGCTGGCACAGTTTTTCCTAGCCAGACATAGTGGAAAAGCTTTTTGCCGAGGTGTAGATGAGAAGAGGAGCTAAAGGGTGGATGTTAGCAAATGACACCCATCTTCAAAAAAGGCAATTAAGAGGACTCGCCATAGTACAAACCAGCCAGCCTCTTTTTTATCCCCAGGAAGTTGATGAAGCAGCTCTTCCTGGAAATCCTTGCCAGGCACATGACAGATGACCAAATAATGTAGTTAGCATGATTTTTCAGGGGAATTTCATGCTGAACATCACTTTAAACTCCTCTGATGAATCAACTTGACTGGTAGATGAAGGGAATATTATCTGCCTGGGCTTCAGGGAGGTTTTTGACATACCTCTACATGGCATCACACATACATATGGAAGCAATAGTGCAAAGGGGAGGGAATCAGTGTCTTTTCAGTGATGCTGAGGGAAAAGACAAGAGGCAGTGGGCACACACTGAAATACAGGAGATTGCCTTTGAACATCAGTAAATGTTTCTTTACTGTCAGGGTGACTGAACCACGGCACAGACTGCCCAGAAAGATTGTGGAGCCTGGATCTTTGAAGACATTAAAAGTACACCCAGATAGAATCCTGGGCAAGAGGCTCTAGGTATCCTGGTTTAGGCAGGGGGGTTGGGCCTGGTTAGCCCCACCAACCCCTTCCACTCTCTTTCATTCTGTGCTAGTGAATTCTCTTCAAGATGCATTTCAAAGCGCTGGCATGACAAAGTTCTGTGCAGACAGAGATCCAAATGGACATGGCATCTAAGTTCCTTAAGCAGTGTTCAAGAAGAATGTAAAACTCTGGCACAAGTGTCTCTTCCCTAACTGAATCCCTTTCATGGGAAAATTCCCAGCTCTAGAAAGATCTTCTGATACGCATGCTTAAGACTGACACTGGCTGAGCAAATTTCTCCCTATGTATATCTAAGACCAGTTAGGATCTTCACCCAAAGTGCAGTCAACATAGTCACAGAATGCCTATTGTTAAGAAGTGACAGCTTCCATCAGAATGGCAGCTATTGGTCCACAAAATGGATTAATGGATGGGAATTATCTACGTGGGTTAAAAACAAAAATAAAGAGTTGGTCTTTATTTATCAATTTCATGGCAATATTGATAAGGGAAGAAAAAGATCTAAGTCCTTGACTTTCTGGACTCGAGGAAAGATTTTAAAAATTCCTTGTAAAAATGTATGATCACAATCAGACTATTGAAACCATTTTAGTTGGGAACAAAGTTCCAAAATTGTCTAGATAGTGGCAAAGAAGCCAAGAAAATAGGAAAGAAACAAAAAGAGAGCAAAAGAGTCAGCTTCAGTGTACAAGCTCGTTCTAGAAGTAGTCTGCTGGGAAAAGGAACCCCCAGCTAAATTTCCAATGTATTCCTGCGCTTGATTCAGTAACTGGTCAATGTAAAAACCAATCCTTTTGTACAACTTCTTCCAGCAACAAAAACTCCAACAGGTTGACACTACCATCATGCCTGTTCCAGACATATTTAAAAGAGAAATGATGATTTTCTTGAAAACCTACTTACATAAAAGTTGCAAGATGGTGGAGGGATTCCCACATCCTCCTTCCTCCATCTGGCTTGAAAGTATATTTGATAAAATATGCAACAAAGCACATGATTTATAAGGGAGAGTCAAATGGATGATTTGGGAATCGATCTCTTGTTGATAGTAAACTTCATATCCACTCGGTGTGACCTTTTTAAAACAAAATGTGGAGCTGAGGCATGAATCTGCCACAACAATTGTAAAGCAAACATACACACTCCCCTTCATATGCCCCCCCCTCCACACACACCTAGGCACACACAGAGATCAGCATAGCAGATCATGAACACCTTGGAAAAGACTGAAATGCTAAATGCCTCTCTTGATGGGCAAAAGAGCTGGTGCAGTAATTCAAATGCCTGGTACAAAAATTCTGTTTAATATTTAGCTCCTATTTAAAACACAGCTTTTCATTTCATTCTATTTACAGAATATTTTCATTTCATTTGTTTCTTTAAAATTACTTAGTTCTCACCTGTTGTATGTCTAGGAATATTTTCTTCCAAAAATAGAAAAAAATAGATGATATCTTTTCAGCAGAAAACATTGGTTGATACAATTTTAAACCATCATGATATGGAAGAATTCTTCTGTCCCTCTCGAAGGTGGAAGAAGCATTTGGATCACAGATCATCTACAATGAAATACTTGACATGTTTAAGATGCTTTCAATCAATTTTGATCGTCAATTGCTTATTTGTTGTAAACAGTAATTTTTCAGTGAAGGGAAAGTGTGTGTGGTATATCTACATGATATGTTCAAAGGCAGTTCCTACTAATGGCCAGGCTGAATTCCAGTAAATAATGTCCCGAATGATATTTTGCCGCCTTCTTTGGCACTTCATGAAATCTTACCCCAATGAAGTGCTGAAACAAAGAGATTTTCTCTTAGAGAGTGTCTCATGTTGTAACCTATCCCATGGATTTTATGCTGTAATTCTTATCTCTTTTAAAATTTACTATCTTCTGTACAGTTTTCATGAAACTTTCTGTTACAGTAGTGAATAGCACAGATAAATGTCATTTTGTACAACTTTGAATTTACCCCAAGAGCTGAGAGAAAACTTGATCCTATACTTCAATCCGAGTTTCTTCTATAGTCCGACTTTGTTTCTCTACCATCAAGCTTCTCCTTTGTTGCTGCTCCAAGCCCCGTCCAAGGTGACCTTGAATACTTTCAGGGATGGGACACCCACAACTTCTCTGGGCAACCTGTTCCAGTGTTCCAGCACTCCCACAGTAAAAAAGGCCTTCCTTTCATCTAATATGTGTAGGAAATCATAAATCTAGGCATAGAAGCTTGGAGTGAAAATTTGAAATTCTTTGGATTTGAAGCACATTTTATATGAATACTGACTTACAGATGACTAAAAGATGTTGATGGGCATTTGAGCTGACAAGTTTTGAAAAAGTGCACGGAAATTAAAATTGAAACCACTAAAATTAAAAACTCCTTGCCATTTTCTTTTTCCTCTCCTATTCAAAATTGCATATGTCAGATATCAGTGCTTCATGCAAACCTCTCAGATGCTCTCAGAGAAAAAGCTTTTCTTTCAGACTAAGTTGCGGTTGACGTAGAACACTAGCAGGAGTGAAAGATTTTCTGGGCATCGGGGCAGCCCGTTCTCCTTGGATTTGTGTGCAGAATGCATTTTATCCAAACTGGAAAATAGATCCCAGCTCTGTTCTATTCATCATTCTTACTTCATCAGGCCAGAAGATTCTGTGAAAAGTAGCCTGTGGACCTTGAAGACAGCGCATGTGAACCAGATGAGAGGTGATAGAGAAGTTGAGGGAGAGAAGAAAGAGCATGAGGCTGAAACCAGAAAGTATTTCTCCACGTGATCATGGAAGATTGCAGGAGCCACTTGGTACTATCAAACCAGCCCAACTTGGCACTGGTGCCACCTTGGGTCTGGGAGCCATGTTGCATATCGTGCATTTTAAGGAGCCAGCTGGCCACACCCAGCCATATGCCCCCAAACACAAACCAAGGCCCTTTTCTCTGGCAAACAAAACTCAGCTGCCCTGCTTCTGGATGGCAGATTGCCGGAACCACGTGGTACTATCAAACCAGCCCAACTTGGCACTGGTGCCAACATGGGTCTGGTCACCATCCTGCCTATTGTAGCTTTTCAGGAGCCAGCCGGTCACTCTCAGCCATAGGCCCCCAAACACAAACCTCGGCCCGTTTCCCTGGCAAACAAAAGTAAGCTGCCCCGCTTCTGGATGGCAGATTGCAGGAGCTACTTAGTACTATCAAATCAGCCCGACTTGGCACAGGTGCCACCTTGGATCTGGGAACCATCCTGTGTATCGTGGATTTTCAGGGGCCAGCCAGCCACTCTCAGCCATATGCCCCCAAAAACAAACCACGGACCTTTTCTCTGGCAAACAAAACTCAACTGCCCCTCTTCTGGATGGCAAATTTTAGGACGCACTTTGTACTACGAAAACCGCCCGACGTGGCACTGGTGCCACCTTGTGTCAGGGAACCATCCTGCATATCGAGCTTTTTAAGGAGCCAGCCGGCCAGGCCCAGCCATATACCCCCAAAAACAAACCACGGACCATTTCTCATGGAAAAAAAAATCCGCTGCCCCGCGTCTGGATGGCAGATTGCAGGAGCCACTTTGCACCATCAAACCAGCCCGACTTGGCACTGGTGCCACCTTGGGTCTGGGAACAATCCTGCGTATCGTACATATTCAGGAACCAGCCGAACACTCCCAGCCACAGGCCCCCAAACACAAACAACGGCCCATTTCCCTGGCAAACAAAACTCAGCGGCCCCGCTTCTGGATGGCAGTTTGCAGGAGCCACTTGGGACTATCAAACCAGCCCGACTTGGCACTGGTGCCACCTTGGGTCTGGTAAACATCCTGCGTATCGTGGATTCTTAGGAGCCAGCCGGCCACTCCTAGCCACAGGCCCCCAAACAAAAACCTAGGCCTATTTCTCTGGCAAACAAAAGTAAGCTGCCCCGCTTCTGGATGGCAGATTGCAGGAGACACTTGGGACTATCAAACCAGCCCAACTTGGCACTGGTGCCACCTTGGATCTGGGAACCATGCTGTGTATCGTGGATATTCAGGGGCCAGCCGGCCACTCTCAGCCATATGTCCCCAAACAGAAACCTCGGCCCTGTTCTCTGGCAAACAAAACTCAACTGCCCCTCTTCTGGATGGCAAATTGCAGGATGAACTTGATACTAAAACCGCAGGCCGACTTGGTAGTGGTGACACCTTGGACCTGGGAACCATCATGCGTATCGAGCATTTTAAGGAGCCAGCCGGCCACTCCCAGCAATATGCCCCCAAAAACAATCCACGGAATTTTTCTCTGGCAAACAAAAATCAGCTGCCCCGCTTCTGGATGGCAGATTGCAGGAGCCACTTTGCACCATCAAACCAGCCCGACTTGGCACTGGTGCCACCTTGAATCTGGGAACCATGCTGCCTAGCGTGGATTTTCAGGAGCCAGCCGGCCACTCTCAGCCATAGGCCCCCAAACAAAACCCACGGCCCGTTTCCCTGGCAAACAAAATTAAGCTGCCCCGCTTCTGGATGGCAGATTGCAGGACGCACTTGGTAGTATCAAACCAGCCCGACTTGGCACTGGTGCCACCTTGGGTCTGGGAACCATCCTGCGTATTGTGGGTTCAAAGGAGCCAGCCGGCCACTCCCAGCCACAGGCCCCCAAATACAAACAACGGCGCTTTTCCCTGGAAAACAAAACTCGCCTGCCAACTTTTTGATGGCAGATTGCAGGAGCCACTTGGTACTATCAAACCAGCCCAACTTGGCACTGGTGCCACCATGGGTCTGGTCACCATCCTGCCTATTGTAGCTTTCCAGGAGCCAGCCGGTCACTCCCAGCCATACGTCCCCAGTCACAAACCTCGGCCCGTTTACCTGGCAAACAAAAGTAAGCTGCCCCGCTTCTGGATGGCAGATTGCAGGAGCCACTTGGTACTATCAAACCAGCCCAACTTGGCACTGGTGCCACCTCTGGTCTGGGAACCATGCTGCGTAAGACAGATTCTAAGGCGCCAGTCGGCCACTCCCAGTCACAAGCCCCCAAACACAAACAACGGCGCTATTCTCTGGCAAACAAAACTCCACTGCCCCTCTTCTGGATGGCAAATTGCAGGACGCACTTGGTACTATAAAAACAGCCCTACTTGGCACTGGTGCCACCTTGGGTCTGGGAACCATCCTGCGTATCGATCTTTTTAATGAGACAGCCGGCCACTCCCAGCCATATGCCCCCAAACACAACCCACGGCCCTTTTCTCTGGCAAACAAAACTCAACTGCACCGCTTCTGGATGGCAGATTGCAGGAGCCACTTGGTACTATCAAACCAGTCCGACTTGGCACTGGTGCCACCTTGGGTCTGGGAACCATCCAGCCTATCGTGGATTTTAAGGAGCCAGCCGGCTACTCCCAGCCACAGGCCCCCAACAAAAACCACGGCCCTTTTTTCTGGCAAACAAAACTTAGCTGCCTCACTTCTGGATGGCAGATTGCAGGAGCCACTTGGTGTAATCAAACCAGCCCGACTTGGCACTGGTGCCACCTTGGGTCTGGGAACCATCCTGCGTATCGTGGATTCTAAGGAGCCAGCCGGCCACTCCCAGCCACAGGCCCCCAAACAAAATCAACGGCGCTGTTCCCTGGAAAACAAAACACGTCTGCCAATATTTTGATGGAGTTTGCAGGAGCCACTTGGTACTATCAAACCAGCCCGACTTGGCACTGGTGCCACCTTGGGTCTGGGAAACATCCTGCGTATCGTGGATTCTTAGGAGCCAGCCGGCCACTCCTAGCCACAGGCCCCCAGACAAAAACCTAGGCCTATTTCTCTGGCAAACAAAAGTAATCTGCCCCGCTTCTGGATGGCAGATTGCAGGAGACACTTGGTACTATCAAACCAGCCCAACTTGGCACTGGTGCCACCTTGGATCTGGGAACCATGCTGTGTATCGTGGATATTCAGGGGCCAGCCGGCCACTCTCAGCCATATGTCCCCAAACAGAAACCTCGGCCCGTTTCTCTGGCAAACAAAACTCAACTGCCCCTCTTCTGGATGGCAAATTGCAGGATGAACTTGATACTAAAACCGCAGGCCGACTTGGTAGTGGTGACACCTTGGGCCTGGGAACCATCATGCGTATCGAGCATTTTAAGGAGCCAGCCGGCCACTCCCAGCAATATGCCCCCAAAAACAATCCACGGAATTTTTCTCTGGCAAACAAAAATCAGCTGCCCCGCTTCTGGATGGCAGATTGCAGGAGCCACTTTGCACCATCAAACCAGCCCGACTTGGCACTGGTGCCAGCTTGCATCTGGGAACCATGCTGCCTAGCGTGGATTTTCAGGAGCCAGCCGGCCACTCTCAGCCATAGGCCCCCATACAAAACCCTCGGCCCGATTCCCTGGCAAGCAAAATTAAGCTGCCCCGCTTCTGGATGGCAGATTGCAGGACGCACTTGGTAGTATCAAACCAGCCCGACTTGGCACTGGTGCCACCTCTGGTCTGGGAACCATCCTGCGTATCGTGGGTTCAAAGGAGCCAGCCGGCCACTCCCAGCCATAGGTCCCAAGTCACAAACCTCGGCCCGTTTAACTGGCAAACAAAAGTAAGCTGCCCCGCTTCTGGATGGCAGATTGCAGGAGCCACTTGGTACTATCAAACCAGCCCAACTTGGCACTGGTGCCACCTCTGGTCTGGGAACCATGCTGCGTAACACAGATTCTAAGGCGCCAGTCGGCCACTCCCAGCCACAAGCCCCCAAACAAAAACAACGGCGCTATTCTCTGGCAAACAAAACTCAACTGCCCCTCTTCTGGATGGCAAATTGCAGGACGCACTTGGTACTATAAAAACAGCCCTACTTGGCACTGGTGCCACCTTGGGTCTGGGAACCATCCTGCGTATCGATCTTTTTAATGAGACAGCCGGCCACTCCCAGCCATATGCCCCCAAACACAACCCACGGCCCTTTTCTCTGGCAAACAACACTCAACTGCACCGCTTCTGGATGGCAGATTGCAGGAGCCACTTGGTACTATCAAACCAGCCCGACTTGGCACTGGTGCCACCTTGGGTCTGGGAAAAATCCTGCGTATTGTGGGTTGTCAGGAGCCAGCCGAACACTCTCGGCCACAGACCCCAATCAAAAACAACGGCCCGTTTCACAGGCAAACAAAACTCAGCTGCCCCGCTTCTGGATGGGAGATTGCAGGAGGCACTTGACACTGTGAAACCAGCCCCACTTGGCACTGGTGCCACCTTGGGTCTGGGAACCATGCTGCGTATCATGGATTTTCAGGAGCCAGCCGGCCACTCCCAGCCACAGGCCCCCAAACACAAACCACAGCATTTTTCTCTGGCAAACAAAATTCAGCTGCCCCGCTTCTGGATGGCAGATTGCAGGAGCCACTTGGGACTATCACACCAGCACAACATGGCACTGCTGCCACCTTGGATCTGGGAACCATCCTTCCTGTCGTGGATTTTCAGGGGCCAGCCGGTCACTCTCAGCCATAGGCCCCAAACACAAACCACGGCCCTTTTCTCTGGAAAACAAAACTCAACTGCCCCTCTTCCTGATGGGAGATTGCAGGAGCCACTGGGTACTATGAAACCAGCCCTACTTGGCACTGGTGCCACCTTGGGTCTGGGAACCATGCTGCGTATCATGGATTTTCAGGAGCCAGCCGGCCACTGCCAGCCACAGGCCCCGAAACACAAACCACAGCCTTTTTCTCTGGCAAACAAAGTTCAGCTGCCCCGCTTCTGGATGGCAGATTGCAGGAACCACTTGGTACTATCAAACCAGCCCGACTTGGCACTGGTGCCACCTTGGGTCTGGGAACCATCCTGCGTATCGTGGATTCTAAGGAGCCAGCTGGCCACTCCCAGCCACAGGCCCCAAAACACACACAACGGTGCTTTTCCCTGGAAAACAAAACTCGCCTGCCAAACATTTGATGGCAGATTGCAGGAGCCACTTGGTTTTATCAAATCAGCCCAACTTGGCACTGGTGCCACCATGGGTCTGGTCACCATCCTGCCTATCGTAGCTTTTCAGGTGCCACCCAGTCACCCCCAGCCAGAGGCCCCTAGACACAAAGCTCGGCCCGTTTCCCTGGCAAACAAAAGTAAGCTACCCGGCTTCTGGATGGCAGATTGCAGGAGCCACTTTGCACCATCAAACCAGCCCAACTTGGCACTGGTGCCACCTCTGGTCTGGGAACCATCCTGCGTATCGTGGGTTCTAAGGAGCCAGCTAGCCACTCCCAGCCACAGGCCCCCAAACACAAACAACGGCGCTTTTCCCTGGAAAACAAAACTCGCCTGCCAACTTTTTGATGGCAGATTGTCGGAGCCACTTGGTACTATCAAACCAGCCCAACTTGGCACTGGTGCCACCATGGGTCTGGTCACCATCCTGCCTATCGTAGCTTTTCAGGAGCCAGCCGGTCACTCGCAGCCATAGGCCCCCAGACACAAACCTCGGCCCGTTTCCCTGGGAAACAAAAGTAAGCTGCCCCGCTTCTGCATGGCAGATTGCAAGAGCTATTTAGTACTATCAAACCACCCCGACTTGGCACTGGTGACACCTCTGGTGTGGGAACCATCCTGCTTATTGTGGATTTTCAGGGGCCAGCCGGCCACTATCAGCCATATGCCCCCAAAAACAAACCACGGCCCTTTTCTCTGGCAAACAAAACTCAACTGCCCCTCTTCTGGATGGCAAATTTTAGGACGCACTTTGTACTACGAAAACCGCCCGACGTGGCACTGGTGCCACCTTTTGTCAGGGAACCATCCTGCATATCGAGCTTTTTAAGGAGCCAGCCGGCCACGCCCAGCCATATACCCCCAAAAACAAACCACGGACCATTTCTCATGGAAACAAAAATCCGCTGCCCCGCGTCTGGATGGCAGATTGCAGGAGCCACTTTGCACCATCAAACCAGCCCGACTTGGCACTGGTGCCACCTTGGGTCTGGGAACAATCCTGCAAATCGTGGATTCTAAGGAGCCAGCCGGCCACTCCCAGCCACAGGCCCCCAAACACAAACAACGGCGCTTTTCCCTGGAAAACAAAACTCGCCTGCCAGCTTTTTGATGGCAGATTGCAGGAGCCACTTGGTACTATCAAATCATCCCAACTTGGCACTGGTGCCACTATGGGTCTGGGAACCATCCTGCCTATTGTAGCATTTCAGGAGCCAGCCGGTCACTCCCAGCCATAGGCCCCCAGACACAAACCTCGGACCGTTTCCCTGGCAAACAAAATTAAGCTGCCCCGATTCTGGATGGCAGATTGCAGGAGCCACGTGGTAGTGTCAAACCAGCCCGACTTGGCACTGGTGCCACCTTGGGTCTGGGAACCATCCGGCGTATCGTGGATTCTAAGCAGCCACCCGGCCACTCTGAGCCACAGGCGCCCAAACACAAACAACGGCGCTTTTCCCTGGAAAACAAAAATCGCCTGCCAAAATTTTGATGGCAGATTGCAGGAGCCACTTGGTGCTATAAAACCAGCCCAACTTGGCACTGGTGCCACCATGGGTCTGGTCACCATCCTGCCTATCGTAGCTTTTCAGGAGCCAGCCGGTCACTCCCAGCCATAGACCCCCAGACACAAACCTCGGCCCGTTTCCCTGGAAAACAAAAGTAAGCTGCCCCGATTCTGGATGGCAGATTGCAGGAGCCACTTGGTACTATCAAATCAGCCCAACTTGGCACTGGTGCCACCATGGGTCTGGTAAACATCCTGCCTATCGTAGCTTTTCAGGAGCCAGACGGTCACTCCCTGCCATAGGCCCCCAGACAAAAACCTCGGCCCGTTTCCCTGGCAAACAAAAGTAAACTGCCCCGCTTTTGGATGGCAGATTGCAGGATGCATTTGGTACTATCAAACCTGCCCGACTTGGCCCTGGTGCCACCTTGGCTCTGGGAACCATGCTGCGTAACGTAGATTCTACGAGGACAGGCGGCCACTCCCAGCCACAGGCCTCTAAACAAGAACAACGGCGCTTTTCCCTGGAAAACAAAACTCGCCTGACAACTTTTTGATGGAAGATTGCAGGAGCCACTTGGTACTATCAAACCACCCCAACTTGGCAACAAGTGGTTCCTGCAATCTGACATCCAGAAGCGGGGCAGCTTACTTTTCTTTGCCAGGGAAACGGACCGTTGTTTGTGTTTGGAGGCGTATGGCTGGGAGTGGCCGACTGGCTCCTTAAAATCCACGATACGCAGGATGGTTCCCAGACCAGAGGTGGCACCAGTGCCAAGTCGGGCTAGTTTGATGGTGCAAAGTGGCTCCTGCAATCTGCCATCCAGAAGCGGGGTAGCTTACTTTTGTTTGCCAGGGAAACGGGCCGAGCTTTTTGTCTGGGGGCCTATGGCTTGGAGTGACCGGCTGGCTCCTGAAAAGCTACGATAGGCAGGATGGTGACCAGACCCATGGTGGCACCAGTGCCAAGTTGGGCTGATTTGATAAAACCAAGTGGCTCCTGCAATCTGCCATCAAAAAGTTGGCAGGAGAGTTTTGTTTTCCAGGGAAAAGCGCCGTTGTTTGTGTTTGGGGGCCTGTGGCTGGGAGTGGCCGGCTGGCTCCTTAGAATCCACGATACGCAGCATGGTATCCAGACCCAAGGTGGCACCAGTGCCAAGTTTTGCTGGTTTGATATTACAAAGTGGTTCCTGCAATCTGCCATCCAGAAGCAGGGCAGCTTACTTTTGTTTGCCAGGGAAACGGTCCGAGGTTTTTGTCTGGGGGCCTATGGCTGGGAGTGACCGGCTGGCTCCTGAAAAGCTACGATAGGCAGGATGGTGACCAGACCCATGCTGGCACCAGTCCCAAGTTGGGCTGATTTGATAGTACCAAGTGGCTCCTGCAATCTGCCGTCAAAATTTGGCAGGCGAGTTTTGTTTTCCAGGGAAAAGCGCCGTTGTTTGTGTTTGGGGGCCTGTGGCTGGGAGTGGCCGGCTGGCTCCTTAGAATCCACGATACGCAGGATGGTTCCCAGACCCAAGGTGGCACCAGTGCCAAGTCGGGCTAGTATGATGGTGCAAAGTGGCTCCTGCAATCTGCCATCCAGAAGCGGGGCAGATTACTTTTGTTTGCCAGGGAAAAGGGCCGAGCTTTGTGTCTCGGGGCCTATGGCTGGGAGTGACCGGCTGGCTCCTGAAAAGCTACGATAGGCAGGATGGTGACCAGACCCATGGTGGCACCAGTGCCAAGTTGGGCTGGTTTGATAGTACCAAGTGGCTCCTGCAATCTGCCATCAAAATGTCGGCAGGCGAGTTTTGTTTTCCAGGGAAAAGCGCCGTTGTTTGTGTTTGGGGGCCTGTGGCTGGGAGTGGCCGGCTGGCTCCTTAGAATCCACGATACGCAGGATGGTTCCCAGACCTGAGGTGGCACCAGTGCCAAGTCGGGCTGGTTTGATAGTACCAAATGCGTCCTGCAATCTGCCATCCAGAAGCGGGGCAGCTTACTTTTGTTTGCCAGGGAAACGGGCCGAGCTTTTTGTCTGGGGGCCTATGGCTGGGAGTGAGCGGCTGGCTCCTGAAAAGCTACGATAGGCAGAATGGTGAGCAGACCCATGGTGGCACAAGTGCCAAGTTGGGCTGGTTTGATAGCACCAAGTGGCTCCTGCAATCTGCCATCAAAATGTTGGCAGGCGAGTTTTGTTTTCCAGGGAAAAGCGCCGTTGTTTGTGTTTGGGTGCCTATGTCTGGGAGTGTCCGGCTGGCTCCTTAGAATCCACGATACGCAGGATGGTTCCCAGACCAGAGGTGGCACCAGTGCCAAGTCGGGCTGGTTTGATAGTACCGAGTGCGTCCTAAAATTTGCCATCCAGAAGCGGGACAGCTTGCTTTTGTTTGCCAGGGAAACGGGTCGAGATTTGTGTCTGGGGGCCTATGGCTGGGAGTGACCGGCTAGGTCCTGAAAAGCTAAGGTAGGCAGGATGGTGACCAGACCCATGGTGGCACCAGTGCCAAGTTGGGCTGGTTTGATAGTACCAAGTGGCTCCTGCAATCTGCCATCAAAATGTTGGCAGGCGAGTTTTGTTTTCCAGGGAAAAGCGCCGTTGTTTGTGTTTGGGGGCCTTTGGCTGGGAGTGGCCGGCTGGCTCCTTAGAATCCACGATACGCAGCATGGTTCCCAGACCAGAGGTGGCACCAGTGCCAAGTCGGGCTGGTTTTATAGTACCAAGTGGTTCCTGCAATCTGCCATCCAGAAGCGGGGCAGCTTACTTTTGTTTGCCAGGGAAACGGGCCGAGGTTTTTGTCTGGGAGCCTATGGCTGGGAGTGACCGGCTGGCTCCTGAAAAGCTACGATAGGCAGGATGGTGACCAGACCCATGGTGGCACCAGTGCCAAGTTGGGCTGATTTGATAGTAGCAAGTGGCTCCTGCAATCTGCCATCAAAAAGTTGTCAGGCGAGTTTTGTTTTCCAGGGAAAAGAGCCGTTGTTTGTGTTTGGGGGCCTGTGGCTGGGAGTGGCCGGCTGGCTCCTTAGAATCCACGATACGCAGCATGGTTCCCAGAACAGAGGTGGCTCCAGTTCCAAGTCGGGCTATTTGATGGTGAAAAGTGGTTCCTGCAATCTGCCATCCAGAAGCGGGGCAGCTTACTTTGGTTTGCCAGGGAAAAGGGCAGAGCATTGTGTCTGGGCGCCTATGGCTGGGAGTGACCGGCTGGCTCCTGAAAAGCTACGATAAGCAGGATGGTGACCAGACCCATGGTGGCACCAGTGCCAAGTTGGGCTGATTTGATAGTACCAAGTGGCTCCTGCAATCTGCTATCAAAAAGTTGGCCGGCGAATTTTGTTTTCCAGGGAAAAGCGCTGTGGTTTGTGTTTGGGGGCCTGTGGCTGGGAGTGGCCGGCTGGATCCTTATAATCCACGATACGCAGCATGGTTCCCAGACCCAAGGTGGCACCAGTGCCAAGTTGGGCTGGTTTGATAGTACCAAGTGGCTCTGGCAATCTGCCATCAAAAAGTTGGCAGGCGAGTTTTGTTTTCCAGGGAAAAGCGCCGTTGTTTTTGTTTGGGGGCCTGTGGCTGGGAGTGGACGGATGGCTAATTAGAATCCACGAGAGGCAGGATGGTGACCAGACCCATGATGGCACCAGTGCCAAGTCGGGCTGGTTTGATAGTACCAAGTGGCTCCTGGAATCTGCCATCCAGAAGCGGGATAACTTACTTTTGTTTGTCAGGGAAACGGGCCGAGGTTTGTGTCTGGGGGCCTATGGCTGGGAGTGACCGGCTGGCTCCTGAAAAGCTACGATAGGCAGGATGGTGACCAGACCCATGGTGGCACCAGTGCCAAGTTGGTCTGATTTGATAAAACCAAGTGGCTCCTGCAATCTCCCATCAAAAATTGGCAGGAGAGTTTTGTTTTCCAGGGAAAAGCGCCGTTGTTTGTGTTTGGGGGCCTGTGGCTGGGAGTGGCCGGCTGGCTCCTTAGAATCCACGATACGCAGCATGGTATCCAGACCCAAGGTGGCACCAGTGCCAAGTTTTGCTGGTTTGATAGTACCAAGTGGTTCCTGCAATCTGCCATCCAGAAGCAGGGCAGCTTACTTTTGTTTGCCAGGGAAACGGGCCGAGGTTTTTGTCTGGGGGCCTATGGCTGGGAGTGACCGGCTGGCTCCTGAAAAGCTACGATAGGCAGGATGGTGACCAGACCCATGGTGGCACCAGTCCCAAGTTGGGCTGATTTGATAGTACCAAGTGGCTCCTGCAATCTGCCGTCAAAATTTGGCAGGCGAGTTTTGTTTTCCAGGGAAAAGCGCCGTTGTTTGTGTTTGGGGGCCTGTGGCTGGGAGTGGCCGGCTGGCTCCTTAGAATCCACGATACGCAGGATGGTTCCCAGACCTGAGGTGGCACCAGTGCCAAGTCGGGCTGGTTTGATAGTACTAAATAGCTCCTGCAATCTGCCATGCAGAAGCGGGGCAGCTTACTTTTGTTTGCCAGGGAAACGGGCCGAGGTTTTTGTCTGGGGGCCTATGGCTGCGAGTGACCGTCTGGCTCCTGAAAAGCTACGGTAGGCAGGATGGTGAGCAGACCCATGGTGGCACCAGTGCCAAGTTGAGCTGGTTTGATAGTACCAAGTGGCTCCTGCAATCTGCCATCAAAAAGTTGGCAGGCGAGTTTTGTTTTCCAGGGAAAAGCGCCGTTGTTTGTGTTTGGGTGCCTATGGCTGGGAGTGGCCGGCTGGCTCCTTAGAATCCACGATACGCACCATAGTTCCCAGACCAGAGGTGGCACCAGTGCCAAGTCGGGCTGGTTTGATAGTACCAAGTGCGTCCTACAATCTGCCATCCAGAAGTGGGGCAGCTTACTTTTGTTTGCCAGGGAAACGGGCCGAGCTTTGTGTCTGGGGGCCTATGGCTGGGAGTGACCGGCTGGCTCCTGAAAAGCTACGATAGGCAGGATGGTGACCAGACCCATGGTGGCACCAGTGCCAAGTTGGGCTGATTTGATAGCAGCAAGTGGCTCCTGCAATCTGCCATCAAAATGTCGGCAGGCGGGTTTGTTTTCCAGGGAAAAGCGCTGTGGTTTGTGTTTGGGGGCCTGTGGCTGGGAGTGACCGGCTGGCTCCTTAGAATCCACGATACGCAGGATGGTTCCCAGACCCAAGGTGGCACCAGTGCCAAGTTGGGCTGGTTTGATAGTACCAAGTGGCTCCTGCAATCTGCCATCCAGAAGCGGGGCAGCTTACTTTTGTTTGCCAGGGAAACGGGCCGAGCTTTGTGTCTGGGGGCCTATGGCTGGGAGTGACCGGCTGGCTCCTGAAAAGCTAAGATAGGCAGGATGGTGACCAGACCCATGGTGGCACCAGTGTCAAGTTGGGCTGGTTTGATAGTACCAAGTGGCTCCTGCAATCTGCCATCAAAAATTTGGCAGGCGAGTTTTGTTTTCAAGGGAAAAGCGCCGTTGTTTTTGTTTGGGGGCCTGTGGCTGGGAGTGGCCGGCTGGCTCCTTAGAATCCACGATACGCAGCATGGTTCCCAGACCAGAGGTGGCACCAGTGCCAAGTTGGGCTGGTTTTATAGTACCAAGTGGTTCCTGCAATCTGCCATCCAGAAGCGGGGCAGCTTACTTTGGTTTGCCAGGGAAAAGGGCAGAGCATTGTGTCTGGGCGCCTATGGCTGGGAGTGACCGGCTGGCTCCTGAAAAGCTACGATAGGCAGGATGGTGAGCAGACCCATGGTGGCACCAGTGCCAAGTTGAGCTGGTTTGATAGCAGCAAGTGGCTCCTGCAATCTGCCATCAAAATGTCGGCAGGCGGGTTTGTTTTCCAGGGAAAAGCGCTGTGGTTTGTGTTTGGGGGCCTGTGGCTGGGAGTGACCGGCTGGCTCCTTAGAATCCACGATACGCACCATAGTTCCCAGACCAGAGGTGGCACCAGTGCCAAGTCGGGCTGGTTTGATAGTACCAAGTGGCTCCTGCAATCTGCCATCCAGAAGCGGGGCAGCTTACTTTTGTTTGCCAGGGAAACGGGCCGAGGTTTGTGTCTGGGGGCCTATGGCTGGGAGTGACCGGCTGGCTCCTGAAAAGCTAAGATAGGCAGGATGGTGACCAGACCCATGGTGGCACCAGTGTCAAGTTGGGCTGGTTTGATAGTACCAAGTGGCTCCTGCAATCTGCCATCAAAAATTTGGCAGGCGAGTTTTGTTTTCCAGGGAAAAGCGCCGTTGTTTTTGTTTGGGGGCCTGTGACTGGGAGTGGCCGGCTGGCTCCTTAGAATCCACGATACGCAGCATGGTTCCCAGACCAGAGGTGGCACCAGTGCCAAGTCGGGCTGGTTTTATAGTACCAAGTGGTTCCTGCAATCTGCCATCCAGAAGCGGGGCAGCTTACTTTGGTTTGCCAGGGAAAAGGGCAGAGCATTGTGTCTGGGTGCCTATGGCTGGGAGTGACCGGCTGGCTCCTGAAAAGCTACGATAAGCAGGATGGTGACCAGACCCATGGTGGCACCAGTGCCAAGTTGGGCTGGTTTGATAGTACCAAGTGGCTCCTGCAATCTGCCATCAAAAAGTTGGCCGGCGAATTTTGTTTTCCAGGGAAAAGCGCTGTGGTTTGTGTTTGGGGGCCTGTGGCTGGGAGTGGCCGGCTGGCTCCTTATAATCCACGATACGCAGCATGGTTCCCAGACCCAAGGTGGCACCAGTGCCAAGTTGGGCTGGTTTGATAGTACCAAGTGGCTCTGGCAATCTGCCATCAAAAAGTTGGCAGACGAGTTTTGTTTTCCAGGGAAAAGCGCCGTTGTTTTTGTTTGGGGGCCTGTGGCTGGGAGTGGACGGATGGCTAATTAGAATCCACGAGAGGCAGGATGGTGACCAGACCCATGGTGGCACCAGTGCCAAGTCGGGCTGGTTTGATAGTACCAAGTGGCTCCGGCAATCTGCCATCCAGAAGCGGGATAACTTACTTTTGTTTGTCAGGGAAACGGGCCGAGGTTTGTGTCTGGGGGCCTATGGCTGGGAGTGACCGGCTGGCTCCTGAAAAGCTACGATAGGCAGGATGGTGACCAGACCCATGGTGGCACCAGTGCCAAGTTGGTCTGATTTGATAAAACCAAGTGGCTCCTGCAATCTCCCATCAAAAATTGGCAGGAGAGTTTTGTTTTCCAGGGAAAAGCGCCGTTGTTTGTGTTTGGGGGCCTGTGGCTGGGAGTGGCCGGCTGGCTCCTTAGAATCCACGATACGCAGCATGGTATCCAGACCCAAGGTGGCACCAGTGCCAAGTTTTGCTGGTTTGATAGTACCAAGTGGTTCCTGCAATCTGCCATCCAGAAGCAGGGCAGCTTACTTTTGTTTGCCAGGGAAACGGGCCGAGGTTTTTGTCTGGGGGCCTATGGCTGGGAGTGACCGGCTGGCTCCTGAAAAGCTACGATAGGCAGGATGGTGACCAGACCCATGGTGGCACCAGTCCCAAGTTGGGCTGATTTGATAGTACCAAGTGGCTCCTGCAATCTGCCGTCAAAATTTGGCAGGCGAGTTTTGTTTTCCAGGGAAAAGCGCCGTTGTTTGTGTTTGGGGGCCTGTGGCTGGGAGTGGCCGGCTGGCTCCTTAGAATCCACGATACGCAGGATGGTTCCCAGACCTGAGGTGGCACCAGTGCCAAGTCGGGCTGGTTTGATAGTACTAAATAGCTCCTGCAATCTGCCATGCAGAAGCGGGGCAGCTTACTTTTGTTTGCCAGGGAAACGGGCCGAGGTTTTTGTCTGGGGGCCTATGGCTGCGAGTGACCGTCTGGCTCCTGAAAAGCTACGATAGGCAGGATGGTGAGCAGACCCATGGTGGCACCAGTGCCAAGTTGAGCTGGTTTGATAGTACCAAGTGGCTCCTGCAATCTGCCATCAAAAAGTTGGCAGGCGAGTTTTGTTTTCCAGGGAAAAGCGCCGTTGTTTGTGTTTGGGTGCCTATGTCTGGGAGTGGCCGGCTGGCTCCTTAGAATCCACGATACGCACCATAGTTCCCAGACCAGAGGTGGCACCAGTGCCAAGTCGGGCTGGTTTGATAGTACCAAGTGCGTCCTACAATCTGCCATCCAGAAGCGGGGCAGCTTACTTTTGTTTGCCAGGGAAACGGGCCGAGCTTTGTGTCTGGGGGCCTATGGCTGGGAGTGACCGGCTGGCTCCTGAAAAGCTACGATAGGCAGGATGGTGACCAGACTCATGGTGGCACCAGTGCCAAGTTGGGCTGATTTGATAGCAGCAAGTGGCTCCTGCAATCTGCCATCAAAATGTCGGCAGGCGGGTTTGTTTTCCAGGGAAAAGCGCTGTGGTTTGTGTTTGGGGGCCTGTGGCTGGGAGTGACCGGCTGGCTCCTTAGAATCCACGATACGCAGGATGGTTCCCAGACCCAAGGTGGCACCAGTGCCAAGTTGGGCTGGTTTGATAGTACCAAGTGGCTCCTGCAATCTGCCATCCAGAAGCGGGGCAGCTTACTTTTGTTTGCCAGGGAAACGGGCCGAGCTTTGTGTCTGGGGGCCTATGGCTGGGAGTGACCGGCTGGCTCCTGAAAAGCTAAGATAGGCAGGATGGTGACCAGACCCATGGTGGCACCAGTGTCAAGTTGGGCTGGTTTGATAGTACCAAGTGGCTCCTGCAATCTGCCATCAAAAATTTGGCAGGCGAGTTTTGTTTTCCAGGGAAAAGCGCCGTTGTTTTTGTTTGGGGGCCTGTGGCTGGGAGTGGCCGGCTGGCTCCTTAGAATCCACGATACGCAGCATGGTTCCCAGACCAGAGGTGGCACCAGTGCCAAGTTGGGCTGGTTTTATAGTACCAAGTGGTTCCTGCAATCTGCCATCCAGAAGCGGGGCAGCTTACTTTGGTTTGCCAGGGAAAAGGGCAGAGCATTGTGTCTGGGCGCCTATGGCTGGGAGTGACCGGCTGGCTCCTGAAAAGCTACGATAGGCAGGATGGTGAGCAGACCCATGGTGGCACCAGTGCCAAGTTGAGCTGGTTTGATAGTACCAAGTGGCTCCTGCAATCTGCCATCAAAAAGTTGGCAGGCGAGTTTTGTTTTCCAGGGAAAAGCGCCGTTGTTTGTGTTTGGGTGCCTGTGGCTGGGAGTGGCCGGCTGGCTCCTTATAATCCACGATACGCAGCATGGTTCCCAGACCCAAGGTGGCACCAGTGCCAAGTTGGGCTGGTTTGATAGTACCAAGTGGATCTGGCAATCTGCCATCAAAAAGTTGGCAGACGAGTTTTGTTTTCCAGGGAAAAGCGCCGTTGTTTTTGTTTGGGGGCCTGTGGCTGGGAGTGGACGGATGGCTAATTAGAATCCACGAGAGGCAGGATGGTGACCAGACCCATGGTGGCACCAGTGCCAAGTTGGGCTGATTTGATAGTACCAAGTGGCTCCGGCAATCTGCCATCCAGAAGCGGGATAACTTACTTTTGTTTGTCAGGGAAACGGGCCGAGGTTTGTGTCTGGGGGCCTATGGCTGGGAGTGACCGGCTGGCTCCTGAAAAGCTACGATAGGCAGGATGGTGACCAGACCCATGGTGGCACCAGTGCCAAGTTGGTCTGATTTGATAAAACCAAGTGGCTCCTGCAATCTCCCATCAAAAAGTTGGCAGGAGAGTTTTGTTTTCCAGGGAAAAGCGCCGTTGTTTTTGTTTGGGGGCCTGTGGCTGGGAGTGGCCGGCTGGCTCCTTAGAATCCACGATACGCAGCATGGTATCCAGACCCAAGGTGGCACCAGTGCCAAGTTTTGCTGGTTTGATAGTACCAAGCGGTTCCTGCAATCTGCCATCCAGAAGCAGGGCAGCTTACTTTTGTATGCCAGGGAAACGGGCCTAGGTTTTTGTCTGGGGGCCTATGGCTGGGAGTGACCGGCTGGCTCCTGAAAAGCTACGATAGGCAGGATGGTGACCAGACCCATGGTGGCACCAGTCCCAAGTTGGGCTGATTTGATAGTACCAAGTGGCTCCTGCAATCTGCCGTCAAAATTTGGCAGGCGAGTTTTGTTTTCCAGGGAAAAGCGCCGTTGTTTGTGTTTGGGGGCCTGTGGCTGGGAGTGGCCGGCTGGCTCCTTAGAATCCACGATACGCAGGATGGTTCCCAGACCTGAGGTGGCACCAGTGCCAAGTCGGGCTGGTTTGATAGTACTAAATAGCTCCTGCAATCTGCCATGCAGAAGCGGGGCAGCTTACTTTTGTTTGCCAGGGAAACGGGCCGAGGTTTTTGTCTGGGGGCCTATGGCTGCGAGTGACCGTCTGGCTCCTGAAAAGCTACGATAGGCAGGATGGTGAGCAGACCCATGGTGGCACCAGTGCCAAGTTGAGCTGGTTTGATAGTACCAAGTGGCTCCTGCAATCTGCCATCAAAAAGTTGGCAGGCGAGTTTTGTTTTCCAGGGAAAAGCGCCGTTGTTTGTGTTTGGGTGCCTATGTCTGGGAGTGGCCGGCTGGCTCCTTAGAATCCACGATACGCACCATAGTTCCCAGACCAGAGGTGGCACCAGTGCCAAGTCGGGCTGGTTTGATAGTACCAAGTGCGTCCTACAATCTGCCATCCAGAAGCGGGGCAGCTTACTTTTGTTTGCCAGGGAAACGGGCCGAGCTTTGTGTCTGGGGGCCTATGGCTGGGAGTGACCGGCTGGCTCCTGAAAAGCTACGATAGGCAGGATGGTGACCAGACTCATGGTGGCACCAGTGCCAAGTTGGGCTGATTTGATAGCAGCAAGTGGCTCCTGCAATCTGCCATCAAAATGTCGGCAGGCGGGTTTGTTTTCCAGGGAAAAGCGCTGTGGTTTGTGTTTGGGGGCCTGTGGCTGGGAGTGACCGGCTGGCTCCTTAGAATCCACGATACGCAGGATGGTTCCCAGACCCAAGGTGGCACCAGTGCCAAGTTGGGCTGGTTTGATAGTACCAAGTGGCTCCTGCAATCTGCCATCCAGAAGCGGGGCAGCTTACTTTTGTTTGCCAGGGAAACGGGCCGAGCTTTGTGTCTGGGGGCCTATGGCTGGGAGTGACCGGCTGGCTCCTGAAAAGCTAAGATAGGCAGGATGGTGACCAGACCCATGGTGGCACCAGTGTCAAGTTGGGCTGGTTTGATAGTACCAAGTGGCTCCTGCAATCTGCCATCAAAAATTTGGCAGGCGAGTTTTGTTTTCCAGGGAAAAGCGCCGTTGTTTTTGTTTGGGGGCCTGTGGCTGGGAGTGGCCGGCTGGCTCCTTAGAATCCACGATACGCAGCATGGTTCCCAGACCAGAGGTGGCACCAGTGCCAAGTTGGGCTGGTTTTATAGTACCAAGTGGTTCCTGCAATCTGCCATCCAGAAGCGGGGCAGCTTACTTTGGTTTGCCAGGGAAAAGGGCAGAGCATTGTGTCTGGGCGCCTATGGCTGGGAGTGACCGGCTGGCTCCTGAAAAGCTACGATAGGCAGGATGGTGAGCAGACCCATGGTGGCACCAGTGCCAAGTTGAGCTGGTTTGATAGTACCAAGTGGCTCCTGCAATCTGCCATCAAAAAGTTGGCAGGCGAGTTTTGTTTTCCAGGGAAAAGCGCCGTTGTTTGTGTTTGGGTGCCTGTGGCTGGGAGTGGCCGGCTGGCTCCTTATAATCCACGATACGCAGCATGGTTCCCAGACCCAAGGTGGCACCAGTGCCAAGTTGGGCTGGTTTGATAGTACCAAGTGGATCTGGCAATCTGCCATCAAAAAGTTGGCAGACGAGTTTTGTTTTCCAGGGAAAAGCGCCGTTGTTTTTGTTTGGGGGCCTGTGGCTGGGAGTGGACGGATGGCTAATTAGAATCCACGAGAGGCAGGATGGTGACCAGACCCATGGTGGCACCAGTGCCAAGTTGGGCTGATTTGATAGTACCAAGTGGCTCCGGCAATCTGCCATCCAGAAGCGGGATAACTTACTTTTGTTTGTCAGGGAAACGGGCCGAGGTTTGTGTCTGGGGGCCTATGGCTGGGAGTGACCGGCTGGCTCCTGAAAAGCTACGATAGGCAGGATGGTGACCAGACCCATGGTGGCACCAGTGCCAAGTTGGTCTGATTTGATAAAACCAAGTGGCTCCTGCAATCTCCCATCAAAAAGTTGGCAG
Source organism: Melospiza melodia melodia (assembly GCF_035770615.1). Lineage (NCBI taxonomy): Eukaryota > Metazoa > Chordata > Aves > Passeriformes > Passerellidae > Melospiza > Melospiza melodia. The sequence goes on from NC_086199.1 coordinate 43,406,355, forward strand.
GAGAGTTTTGTTTTCCAGGGAAAAGCGCCGTTGTTTTTGTTTGGGGGCCTGTGGCTGGGAGTGGCCGGCTGGCTCCTTAGAATCCACGATACGCAGCATGGTATCCAGACCCAAGGTGGCACCAGTGCCAAGTTTTGCTGGTTTGATAGTACCAAGCGGTTCCTGCAATCTGCCATCCAGAAGCAGGGCAGCTTACTTTTGTATGCCAGGGAAACGGGCCTAGGTTTTTGTCTGGGGGCCTATGGCTGGGAGTGACCGGCTGGCTCCTGAAAAGCTACGATAGGCAGGATGGTGACCAGACCCATGGTGGCACCAGTCCCAAGTCGGGCTGATTTGATAGTACCAAGTGGCTCCTGCAATCTGCCGTCAAAATTTGGCAGGCGAGTTTTGTTTTCCAGGTAAAAGCGCCGTTGTTTGTGTTTGGGCGCCTGTGGCTGGGAGTGGCCGGCTGGCTCCTTAGAATCCACGATACGCAGGATGGTTCCCAGACCTGAGGTGGCACCAGTGCCAAGTCGGGCTCGTTTGATAGTACTAAATAGCTCCTATAATCTGCCATGCAGAAGCGGGGCAGCTTACTTTTGTTTGCCAGGGAAACGGGCCGAGGTTTGTGTCTGGGGGCCTATGGCTGCGAGTGACCGTCTGGCTCCTGAAAAGCTACGATAGGCAGGATGGTGAGCAGACCCATGGTGGCACCAGTGCCAAGTTGAGCTGGTTTGATAGTACCAAGTGGCTCCTGCAATCTGCCATCAAAAAGTTGGCAGGCGAGTTTTGTTTTCCAGGGAAAAGCGCCGTTGTTTGTGTTTGGGTGCCTATGGCTGGGAGTGGCCGGCTGGCTCCTTAGAATTCACGATACGCACCATGGTTGCCAGACCAGAGGTGGCACCAGTGCCAAGTCGGGCTGGTTTGATAGTACAAAGTGCGTCCTACAATCTGCCATCCAGAAGCGGGGCAGCTTACTTTTGTTTGCCAGGGAAACGGGCCGAGCTTTGTGTCTGGGGGCCTATGGCTGGGAGTGACCGGCTGGCTCCTGAAAAGCTACGATAGGCAGGATGGTGACCAGACCCATGGTGGCACCAGTGCCAAGTTGGGCTGATTTGATAGTAGCAAGTGGCTCCTGCAATCTGCCATCAAAATGTCGGCAGGCGGGTTTTGTTTTCCAGGGAAAAGCGCTGTGGTTTGTGTTTGGGGGCCTGTGGCTGGGAGTGACCGGCTGGCTCCTTAGAATCCACGATACGCAGGATGGTTCCCAGACCCAAGGAGGCACCAGTGCCAAGTTGGGCTGGTTTGATAGTACCAAGTGGCTCCTGCAATCTGCCATCCAGAAGCGGGGTAGCTTACTTTTTTTTGCCAGGGAAACGGGCCGAGGTTTGTGTCTCGGGGCCTATGGCTGGGAGTGACCGGCTGGCTCCTGAAAAGCTACGATAGGCAGGATGTTGACCAGACCCATGGTGGCACCAGTGCCAAGTTGGGCTGGTTTGATAGTACCAAGTGGCTCCTGCAATCTGCCATCAAAAAGTTGGCAGGCGAGTTTGTTATCCAGGGAAATGCGCCGTTGTTTGTGTTTGGGGGCCTGTGGCTGGGAGTGGCCGGCTGGCTCCTTAGAATCCACGATACGCAGCATGGTTCCCAGACCAGAGGTGGCACCAGTGCCAAGTCGGGCTGGTTTGATGGTGAAAAGTGGCTCCTGCAATCTGCCATCCAGTAGCGGAATAACTTACTTTTGTTTGCCAGGGAAACGGTCCGAGCTTTTTGTCTGGGAGCCTATGGCTGGGAGTGACCGGCTGGCTCCTGAAAAGCTACGATAGGCAGGATGGTGACCAGACCCATGGTGGCACCAGTGTCAAGTTGGGCTGGTTTGATAGTACCCAGTGGCTCCGGCAATCTGCCATCAAAATTTGGCAGGCGAGTTTTGTTTTCCAGGGAAAAGCGCCGTTGTTTTTGTTTGGGGGCCTGTGGCTGGGAGTGGCCGGCTGGCTGCTTAGAATCCACGATACGCAGGATGGTTCCCAGACCAGAGGTGGCACCAGTGCCAAGTCGGGCTGGTTTGATAATACCTAGTGGATCCTGCAATCTGCCATCCAGAAGCGGGACAGCTTACTTTTGTTTGCCAGGGAAACGGGCCGAGCTTTGTGTCACGGGGCCTCTGGCTGGGAGTGACCGTCTAGGTCCTGAAAAGCTACGATAGGCAGGATGGTGACCAGACCCATGGTGGCACCAGTGCCAAGTTGGGCTGGTTTGATAGTACCAAGTGGCTCCTGCAATCTGCCATCAAAAAGTTGGCAGGCGAGTTTTGTTTTCCAGGGAAAAGCGCCGTTGTTTGTGTTTGGAGGCCTGTGGCTGGGAGTGGCCGGCTTGCTAATTGGAATCCACGATACACAGCATGGTTCCCAGACCAGAGGTGGCACCAGTGCCAAGTTGGGCTGGTTTGATGGTGCAAAGTGGCTCCTGCAATCTGCCATCCAGAAGCGGGGCAGCTTACTTTTGTTTGCCAGGGAAACGGGCCGAGGTTTTTCTCTGGGGGCCTATGGCTGGGAGTGACCGGCTGGCGCCTGAACACCTACGATAGGCAGGATGGTGACCAGACCCATGGTGGCACCAGTGCCAAGATTGGCAGATTTGATAGTAGCAAGTGGCTCCTGCAATCTGCCATCAAAATGTTGGCAGGCGAGTTTTGTTTTCCAGGGAAAAGCGCCGTTGTTTGTGTTTGGGGGCCTGTGGCTGGGAGTGGACGGATGGCTCCTTAGAATCCACGATACGCAGCATGGTTCCCAGATCAGAGGTGGCACCAGTGCCAAGTCGGGCTGGTTTGATAGTACCAAGTGGCTCCGGAAATCTGCCATCCAGAAGCGGGGCAGCTTACTTTTGTTTGCCAGGGAAACGGGCCGAGCTTTGTGTCTGGGCGCCTATGGCTGGGAGTGACCTGCTAGGTCCTGAAAAGCTACGATAGGCAGGATGGTGACCAGACCCATGGTGGCACCAGTGCCAAGTTGGGCTGATTTGACAGTACCAAGTGGCTCCTGCAATCTGCCATCTAAAAGTTGGCAGGCGAGTTTTGTTTTCCAGGGAAAAGCGCCGTTGTTTGTGTCTGGGGGCCTGTGGCTGGAGTGGCCGGCTGGCTCCTTAGAATGAACGATACGCAGGATGGTTCCCAGACCTGAGGTGGCACCAGTGCCAAGTCGGGCTAGTTTGATGGTGCAAAGTGGCTCCTGCAATCTGCCATTCAGAAGCGGGGTAGCTTACTTTTGTTTGCCAGGGAAACGGGCCGAGGTTTTTCTCTGGGGGCCTATGGCAGGGAGGGACCGGCTGGCTCCTGAAAAGCTACGATAGGCAGGATGGTGACCAGACCCATGGTGGCACCAGTGCCAAGTTGGGCTGATTTGATAGTAGCAAGTGGCTCCTGCAATCTGCCATCAAAATATTGGCAGGCGAGTTTTGTTTTCCAGGGAAAAGCGCCGTTGTTTGTGTTTGGGGGCCTGTGGCTGGGAGTGACCGGCTGGCTCCTTAGAATCCACGATACGCAGGATGGTTCCCAGACCCAAGGTGGCACCAGTGCCAAGTCGGGCTGGTTTGATAGTACCAAGTGGTTCCTGCAATCTGCCATCCAGAAGCGGGGCAGCTTACTTTGTTTGCCAGGGAAACGGGCCGAGCTTTTTGTCTGGGCGCCTATGGCTTGGAGTGACCGGCTAGGTCCTGAAAAGCTACGATAGGCAGGATGGTGACCAGATCCATGGTGGCACCAGTGCCAAGTTGGGCTGGTTTGATAGTACCAAGTGGCTCCTGCAATCTGCCATCAAAATGTTGGCAGGCGAGTTTTGTTTTCCAGGGAAAAGCGCCGTTGTTTGTGTTTGGGGGCCTGTGGCTGGGAGTGGACGGATGGCTCCTTAGAACCACGATACGCAGGATGGTTCCCAGACCAGAGGTGGCACCAGTGCCAAGTCGGGCTGGTTTGATAGTACCAAGTTGTTCCTGCAATCTGCCATCCAGAAGCGGGGCAGCTTACTTTTGTATGCCAGGGAAACGGGCCGAGGTTTTTGTCTGGGGGCCTATAGCTGGGAGTGACCGTCTGGCTCCTGAAAAGCTACGATAGGCAGGATGGTGACCAAACGCATGGTGGCACCAGTGCCAAGTTGGGCTGATTTGATAGTAGCAAGTGGCTCCTGCAATCTGCCATCAAAATGTTGGCAGGCGAGTTTTGTTTTCCAGGGAAAAGCGCCGTTGTTTGTGTTTGGGGGCCTGTGGCTGGGAGTGGCCGGCTGGCTGCTAGGAATCCACGATACGCAGGATGGTTCCCAGACCAGAGGTGGCACCAGTGCCAAGTCGGGCTGGTTTGATACTACTAAGTGCGTCCTGCAATCTGCCATCCAGAAGCGGGGCAGCTTACTTTTGTTTGCCAGGGAAACGGGCCGAGGTTTGTGTCTGGGGGTTTATGGCTGCGAGTGACCGGCTGGCTCCTGAAAAGCTACGATAGGCAGGATGGTGACCAGACCCATGGTGGCACCAGTGCCAAGTTGGGCTGGTTTGATAGTACCAAGTGGCTCCTGCAATCTGCCATCAAAAAGTTGGCAGGCGAGTTTTGTTTTCCAGGGAAAAGCGCCGTTGTTTGTGTTTGGGGGCCTGTGTCTGGGAGTGGACGGATGGCTCCTTAGAATCCACGATACGCAGCATGGTTCCCAGACCAGAGGTGGCACCAGTGCCAAGTCGGGCTAGTTTGATGGTGCAAAGTGGCTCCTGCAATCTGCCATCCAGAAGCGGGGTAGCTTACTTTTGTTTGCCAGGGAAACGGGCCGAGGTTTGTGTCTGGGGGCCTATGGCTGGGAGTGACCGGCTGGCTCCTGAAAAGCTACGATAGGCAGGATGGTGACCAGACCCATGGTGGCACCAGTGCCAAGTTGGGCTGATTTGATAGTACCAAGTGGCTCCTGCAATCTGCCATGAAAAAGTTGGCAGGCGAGTTTTGTTTTCCAGGGAAAAGCGCCGTTGTTTCTGTTTGGGGGCCTGTGGCTGGGAGTGGCCGGCTGGCTCCTTAGAATCCACGATACGCGGCATGGTTCCCAGACCAGAGGTGGCACCAGTGCCAAGTTGGGCTGGTTTGATAGTACCAAGTGGTTCCTGCAATCTGCCATCCAGAAGCGGGGCAGCTTACTTTTGTTTGCCAGGGATACGGGCCGAGGTTTGTGTCTCAGGGCCTATGGCTGGGAGTGACCGCCTGGCTCCTGAAAAGCTACGATAGGCAGGATGGTGACCAGACCCATGGTGGCACCAGTGCCAAGTGTGGCTGGTTTGATAGTACCAAGTGGCTCCTGCAATCTGCCATCAAAAAGTTGGCAGGCGAGTTTGTTATCCAGGGAAAAGCGCCGTTGTTTGTGTTTGGGGGCCTGTGGCAGGGAGTGGCCGGCTGGCTCCTTAGAATCCACGATACGCAGCATGGTTCCCAGACCAGAGGTGGCACCAGTGCCAAGTTGGGCTGGTTTGATGGTGAAAAGTGGCTCCTGCAATCTGCCATCCAGAAGCGGGATAACTTACTTTTGTTTGCCAGGGAAACGGGCCGAGGTTTTTGTCTGGGGGCCTATGGCTGGGAGTGACCGGCTGGCTCCTGAACAGCTACGATAGGCAGGATGGTGACCAGACCCATGGTGGCACCAGTGCCAAGTCGGGCTGGTTAGATAGTACTAAATAGCTCCTGCAATCTGCCATGCAGAAGCGGGGCAGCTTACTTTTGTTTGCCAGGGAAACGGGCCGAGGTTTTTGTCTGGGGGCCTATGGCTGCGAGTGACCGTCTGGCTCCTGAAAAGCTACGATAGGCAGGATGGTGAGCAGACCCATGGTGGCACCAGTGCCAAGTTGAGCTGGTTTGATAGTACCAAGTGGCTCCTGCAATCTGCCATCAAAAAGTTGGCAGGCGAGTTTTGTTTTCCAGGGAAAAGCGCCGTTGTTTGTGTTTGGGTGCCTATGGCTGGGAGTGGCCGGCTGGCTCCTTAGAATCCACGATACGCACCATAGTTCCCAGACCAGAGGTGGCACCAGTGCCAAGTCGGGCTGGTTTGATAGTACCAAGTGCGTCCTACAATCTGCCATCCAGAAGCGGGGCAGCTTACTTTTGTTTGCCAGGGAAACGGGCCGAGCTTTGTGTCTGGGGGCCTATGACTGGGAGTGACCGGCTGGCTCCTGAAAAGCTACGATAGGCAGGATGGTGACCAGACCCATGGTGGCACCAGTGCCAAGTTGGGCTGATTTGATAGCAGCAAGTGGCTCCTGCAATCTGCCATCAAAATGTCGGCAGGCGGGTTTGTTTTCCAGGGAAAAGCGCTGTGGTTTGTGTTTGGGGGCCTGTGGCTGGGAGTGACCGGCTGGCTCCTTAGAATCCACGATACGCAGGATGGTTCCCAGACCCAAGGTGGCACCAGTGCCAAGTTGGGCTGGTTTGATAGTACCAAGTGGCTCCTGCAATCTGCCATCCAGAAGCGGGGCAGCTTACTTTTGTTTGCCAGGGAAACGGGCCGAGCTTTGTGTCTGGGGGCCTATGGCTGGGAGTGACCGGCTGGCTCCTGAAAAGCTAAGATAGGCAGGATGGTGACCAGACCCATGGTGGCACCAGTGTCAAGTTGGGCTGGTTTGATAGTACCAAGTGGCTCCTGCAATCTGCCATCAAAAATTTGGCAGGCGAGTTTTGTTTTCCAGGGAAAAGCGCCGTTGTTTTTGTTTGGGGGCCTGTGGCTGGGAGTGGCCGGCTGGCTCCTTAGAATCCACGATACGCAGCATGGTTCCCAGACCAGAGGTGGCACCAGTGCCAAGTTGGGCTGGTTTTATAGTACCAAGTGGTTCCTGCAATCTGCCATCCAGAAGCGGGGCAGCTTACTTTGGTTTGCCAGGGAAAAGGGCAGAGCATTGTGTCTGGGCGCCTATGGCTGGGAGTGACCGGCTGGCTCCTGAAAAGCTACGATAAGCAGGATGGTGACCAGACCCATGGTGGCACCAGTGCCAAGTTGGGCTGATTTGATAGTAGCAAGTGGCTCCTGCAATCTGCCATCAAAATGTCGGCAGGCGGGTTTTGTTTTCCAGGGAAAAGCGCTGTGGTTTGTGTTTGGGGGCCTGTGGCTGGGAGTGGCCGGCTGGATCCTTATAATCCACGATACGCAGCATGGTTCCCAGACCCAAGGTGGCACCAGTGCCAAGTTGGGCTGGTTTGATAGTACCAAGTGGCTCTGGCAATCTGCCATCAAAAAGTTGGCAGACGAGTTTTGTTTTCCAGGGAAAAGCGCCGTTGTTTTTGTTTGGGGGCCTGTGGCTGGGAGTGGCCGGCTGGCTGCTTAGAATCCACGATACACAGGATGGTTCCCAGACCAGAGGTGGCACCAGTGCCAAGTCGGGCTGGTTTGATAATACCTAGTGGATCCTGCAATCTGCCATCCAGAAGCGGGACAGCTTACTTTTGTTTGCCAGGGAAACGGGCCGAGCTTTGTGTCACGGGGCCTCTGGCTGGGAGTGACCGTCTAGGTCCTGAAAAGCTACGATAGGCAGGATGGTGACCAGACCCATGGTGGCACCAGTGCCAAGTTGGGCTGGTTTGATAGTACCAAGTGGCTCCTGCAATCTGCCATCAAAAAGTTGGCAGGCGAGTTTTGTTTTCCAGGGAAAAGCGCCGTTGTTTGTGTTTGGAGGCCTGTGGCTGGGAGTGGCCGGCTTGCTAATTGGAATCCACGATACACAGCATGGTTCCCAGACCAGAGGTGGCACCAGTGCCAAGTTGGTCTGGTTTGATGGTGCAAAGTGGCTCCTGCAATCTGCCATCCAGAAGCGGGGCAGCTTACTTTTGTTTGCCAGGGAAACGGGCCGAGGTTTTTCTCTGGGGGCCTATGGCTGGGAGTGACCGGCTGGCGCCTGAACACCTACGATAGGCAGGATGGTGACCAGACCCATGGTGGCACCAGTGCCAAGATTGGCAGATTTGATAGTAGCAAGTGGCTCCTGCAATCTGCCATCAAAATGTTGGCAGGCGAGTTTTGTTTTCCAGGGAAAAGCGCCGTTGTTTGTGTTTGGGGGCCTGTGGCTGGGAGTGGACGGATGGCTCCTTAGAATCCACGATACGCAGCATGGTTCCCAGACCAGAGGTGGCACCAGTGCCAAGTCGGGCTGGTTTGATAGTACCAAGTGGCTCCGGAAATCTGCCATCCAGAAGCGGGGCAGCTTACTTTTGTTTGCCAGGGAAACGGGCCGAGCTTTGTGTCTGGGCGCCTATGGCTGGGAGTGACCTGCTAGGTCCTGAAAAGCTACGATAGGCAGGATGGTGACCAGACCCATGGTGGCACCAGTGCCAAGTTGGGCTGATTTGACAGTACCAAGTGGCTCCTGCAATCTGCCATCTAAAAGTTGGCAGGCGAGTTTTGTTTTCCAGGGAAAAGCGCCGTTGTTTGTGTCTGGGGGCCTGTGGCTGGAGTGGCCGGCTGGCTCCTTAGAATGAACGATACGCAGGATGGTTCCCAGACCTGAGGTGGCACCAGTGCCAAGTCGGGCTAGTTTGATGGTGCAAAGTGGCTCCTGCAATCTGCCATTCAGAAGCGGGGTAGCTTACTTTTGTTTGCCAGGGAAACGGGCCGAGGTTTTTCTCTGGGGGCCTATGGCAGGGAGGGACCGGCTGGCTCCTGAAAAGCTACGATAGGCAGGATGGTGACCAGACCCATGGTGGCACCAGTGCCAAGTTGGGCTGATTTGATAGTAGCAAGTGGCTCCTGCAATCTGCCATCAAAATATTGGCAGGCGAGTTTTGTTTTCCAGGGAAAAGCGCCGTTGTTTGTGTTTGGGGGCCTGTGGCTGGGAGTGACCGGCTGGCTCCTTAGAATCCACGATACGCAGGATGGTTCCCAGACCCAAGGTGGCACCAGTGCCAAGTCGGGCTGGTTTGATAGTACCAAGTGGTTCCTGCAATCTGCCATCCAGAAGCGGGGCAGCTTACTTTGTTTGCCAGGGAAACGGGCCGAGCTTTTTGTCTGGGCGCCTATGGCTTGGAGTGACCGGCTAGGTCCTGAAAAGCTACGATAGGCAGGATGGTGACCAGATCCATGGTGGCACCAGTGCCAAGTTGGGCTGGTTTGATAGTACCAAGTGGCTCCTGCAATCTGCCATCAAAATGTTGGCAGGCGAGTTTTGTTTTCCAGGGAAAAGCGCCGTTGTTTGTGTTTGGGGGCCTGTGGCTGGGAGTGGACGGATGGCTCCTTAGAACCACGATACGCAGGATGGTTCCCAGACCAGAGGTGGCACCAGTGCCAAGTCGGGCTGGTTTGATAGTACCAAGTTGTTCCTGCAATCTGCCATCCAGAAGCGGGGCAGCTTACTTTTGTATGCCAGGGAAACGGGCCGAGGTTTTTGTCTGGGGGCCTATAGCTGGGAGTGACCGTCTGGCTCCTGAAAAGCTACGATAGGCAGGATGGTGACCAAACGCATGGTGGCACCAGTGCCAAGTTGGGCTGATTTGATAGTAGCAAGTGGCTCCTGCAATCTGCCATCAAAATGTTGGCAGGCGAGTTTTGTTTTCCAGGGAAAAGCGCCGTTGTTTGTGTTTGGGGGCCTGTGGCTGGGAGTGGCCGGCTGGCTGCTAGGAATCCACGATACGCAGGATGGTTCCCAGACCAGAGGTGGCACCAGTGCCAAGTCGGGCTGGTTTGATACTACTAAGTGCGTCCTGCAATCTGCCATCCAGAAGCGGGGCAGCTTACTTTTGTTTGCCAGGGAAACGGGCCGAGGTTTGTGTCTGGGGGTTTATGGCTGCGAGTGACCGGCTGGCTCCTGAAAAGCTACGATAGGCAGGATGGTGACCAGACCCATGGTGGCACCAGTGCCAAGTTGGGCTGGTTTGATAGTACCAAGTGGCTCCTGCAATCTGCCATCAAAAAGTTGGCAGGCGAGTTTTGTTTTCCAGGGAAAAGCGCCGTTGTTTTTGTTTGGGGGCCTGTGTCTGGGAGTGGACGGATGGCTCCTTAGAATCCACGATACGCAGCATGGTTCCCAGACCAGAGGTGGCACCAGTGCCAAGTCGGGCTAGTTTGATGGTGCAAAGTGGCTCCTGCAATCTGCCATCCAAAAGCGGGGTAGCTTACTTTTGTTTGCCAGGGAAACGGGCCGAGGTTTGTGTCTGGGGGCCTATGGCTGGGAGTGACCGGCTGGCTCCTGAAAAGCTACGATAGGCAGGATGGTGACCAGACCCATGGTGGCACCAGTGCCAAGTTGGGCTGATTTGATAGTACCAAGTGGCTCCTGCAATCTGCCATGAAAAAGTTGGCAGGCGAGTTTTGTTTTCCAGGGAAAAGCGCCGTTGTTTCTGTTTGGGGGCCTGTGGCTGGGAGTGGCCGGCTGGCTCCTTAGAATCCACGATACGCGGCATGGTTCCCAGACCAGAGGTGGCACCAGTGCCAAGTTGGGCTGGTTTGATAGTACCAAGTGGTTCCTGCAATCTGCCATCCAGAAGCGGGGCAGCTTACTTTTGTTTGCCAGGGATACGGGCCGAGGTTTGTGTCTCAGGGCCTATGGCTGGGAGTGACCGCCTGGCTCCTGAAAAGCTACGATAGGCAGGATGGTGACCAGACCCATGGTGGCACCAGTGCCAAGTGTGGCTGGTTTGATAGTACCAAGTGGCTCCTGCAATCTGCCATCAAAAAGTTGGCAGGCGAGTTTGTTATCCAGGGAAAAGCGCCGTTGTTTGTGTTTGGGGGCCTGTGGCAGGGAGTGGCCGGCTGGCTCCTTAGAATCCACGATACGCAGGATGGTTCCCAGACCAGAGGTGGCACCAGTGCCAAGTTGGGCTGGTTTGATGGTGAAAAGTGGCTCCTGCAATCTGCCATCCAGAAGCGGGATAACTTACTTTTGTTTGCCAGGGAAACGGGCCGAGGTTTTTGTCTGGGGGCCTATGGCTGGGAGTGACCGGCTGGCTCCTGAAAAGCTACGATAGGCAGGATGGTGACCAGACCCATGGTGGCACCAGTGCCAAGTCGGGCTGGTTAGATAGTACTAAATAGCTCCTGCAATCTGCCATGCAGAAGCGGGGCAGCTTACTTTTGTTTGCCAGGGAAACGGGCCGAGGTTTTTGTCTGGGGGCCTATGGCTGCGAGTGACCGTCTGGCTCCTGAAAAGCTACGATAGGCAGGATGGTGAGCAGACCCATGGTGGCACCAGTGCCAAGTTGAGCTGGTTTGATAGTACCAAGTGGCTCCTGCAATCTGCCATCAAAAAGTTGGCAGGCGAGTTTTGTTTTCCAGGGAAAAGCGCCGTTGTTTGTGTTTGGGTGCCTATGGCTGGGAGTGGCCGGCTGGCTCCTTAGAATCCACGATACGCACCATAGTTCCCAGACCAGAGGTGGCACCAGTGCCAAGTCGGGCTGGTTTGATAGTACCAAGTGCGTCCTACAATCTGCCATCCAGAAGCGGGGCAGCTTACTTTTGTTTGCCAGGGAAACGGGCCGAGCTTTGTGTCTGGGGGCCTATGACTGGGAGTGACCGGCTGGCTCCTGAAAAGCTACGATAGGCAGGATGGTGACCAGACCCATGGTGGCACCAGTGCCAAGTTGGGCTGATTTGATAGCAGCAAGTGGCTCCTGCAATCTGCCATCAAAATGTCGGCAGGCGGGTTTGTTTTCCAGGGAAAAGCGCTGTGGTTTGTGTTTGGGGGCCTGTGGCTGGGAGTGACCGGCTGGCTCCTTAGAATCCACGATACGCAGGATGGTTCCCAGACCCAAGGTGGCACCAGTGCCAAGTTGGGCTGGTTTGATAGTACCAAGTGGCTCCTGCAATCTGCCATCCAGAAGCGGGGCAGCTTACTTTTGTTTGCCAGGGAAACGGGCCGAGCTTTGTGTCTGGGGGCCTATGGCTGGGAGTGACCGGCTGGCTCCTGAAAAGCTAAGATAGGCAGGATGGTGACCAGACCCATGGTGGCACCAGTGTCAAGTTGGGCTGGTTTGATAGTACCAAGTGGCTCCTGCAATCTGCCATCAAAAATTTGGCAGGCGAGTTTTGTTTTCCAGGGAAAAGCGCCGTTGTTTTTGTTTGGGGGCCTGTGGCTGGGAGTGGCCGGCTGGCTCCTTAGAATCCACGATACGCAGCATGGTTCCCAGACCAGAGGTGGCACCAGTGCCAAGTTGGGCTGGTTTGATAGTACCAAGTGGTTCCTGCAATCTGCCATCCAGAAGCGGGGCAGCTTACTTTGGTTTGCCAGGGAAAAGGGCAGAGCATTGTGTCTGGGCGCCTATGGCTGGGAGTGACCGGCTGGCTCCTGAAAAGCTACGATAAGCAGGATGGTGACCAGACCCATGGTGGCACCAGTGCCAAGTTGGGCTGATTTGATAGTAGCAAGTGGCTCCTGCAATCTGCCATCAAAATGTCGGCAGGCGGGTTTTGTTTTCCAGGGAAAAGCGCTGTGGTTTGTGTTTGGGGGCCTGTGGCTGGGAGTGGCCGGCTGGCTCCTTATAATCCACGATACGCAGCATGGTTCCCAGACCCAAGGTGGCACCAGTGCCAAGTTGGGCTGGTTTGATAGTACCAAGTGGCTCTGGCAATCTGCCATCAAAAAGTTGGCAGACGAGTTTTGTTTTCCAGGGAAAAGCGCCGTTGTTTTGTTTGGGGGCCTGTGGCTGGGAGTGGACAGATGGCTAATTAGAATCCACGATAGGCAGGATGGTGACCAGACCCATGGTGGCACCAGTGCCAAGTCGGGCTGGTTTGATAGTACCAAGTGGCTCCTGCAATCTGCCATGAAAAAGTTGGCAGGCGAGTTTTGTTTTCCAGGGAAAAGCGCCGTTGTTTCTGTTTGGGGGCCTGTGGCTGGGAGTGGCCGGCTGGCTCCTTAGAATCCACGATACGCGGCATGGTTCCCAGACCAGAGGTGGCACCAGTGCCAAGTTGGGCTGGTTTGATAGTACCAAGTGGCTCCTGCAATCTGCCATCCAGAAGCGGGGCAGCTTACTTTTGTTTGCCAGGGATACGGGCCGAGGTTTGTGTCTCAGGGCCTATGACTGGGAGTGACCGCCTGGCTCCTGAAAAGCTACGATAGGCAGGATGGTGACCAGACCCATGGTGGCACCAGTGCCAAGTTGGGCTGGTTTGATAGTACCAAGTGGCTCCTGCAATCTGCCATCAAAAAGTTGGCAGGCGAGTTTTGTTATCCAGGGAAAAGCGCCGTTGTTTGTGTTTGGGGGCCTGTGGCAGGGAGTGGCCGGCTGGCTCCTTAGAATCCACGATACGCAGGATGGTTCCCAGACCAGAGGTGGCACCAGTGCCAAGTTGGGCTGGTTTGATGGTGAAAAGTGGCTCCTGCAATCTGCCATCCAGAAGCGGGATAACTTACTTTTGTTTGCCAGGGAAACAAGCCGAGGTTTGTGTCTGGGGGCCTATGGCTGGGAGTGACCGGCTGGCTCCTGAAAAGCTACGATAGGCAGGATGTTGACCAGACCCATGGTGGCACCAGTGCCAAGTCGGGCTGGTTTGATAGTACTAAATAGCTCCTGCAATCTGCCATGCAGAAGCGGGGCAGCTTACTTTTGTTTGCCAGGGAAACGGGCCGAGGTTTTTGTCTGGGGGCCTATGGCTGCGAGTGACCGTCTGGCTCCTGAAAAGCTACGATAGGCAGGATGGTGAGCAGACCCATGGTGGCACCAGTGCCAAGTTGAGCTGGTTTGATAGTACCAAGTGGCTCCTGCAATCTGCCATCAAAAAGTTGGCAGGCGAGTTTTGTTTTCCAGGGAAAAGCGCCGTTGTTTGTGTTTGGGTGCCTATGGCTGGGAGTGGCCGGCTGGCTCCTTAGAATCCACGATACGCACCATAGTTCCCAGACCAGAGGTGGCACCAGTGCCAAGTCGGGCTGGTTTGATAGTACCAAGTGCGTCCTACAATCTGCCATCCAGAAGCGGGGCAGCTTACTTTTGTTTGCCAGGGAAACGGGCCGAGCTTTGTGTCTGGGGGCCTATGACTGGGAGTGACCGGCTGGCTCCTGAAAAGCTACGATAGGCAGGATGGTGACCAGACCCATGGTGGCACCAGTGCCAAGTTGGGCTGATTTGATAGCAGCAAGTGGCTCCTGCAATCTGCCATCAAAATGTCTGCAGGCGGGTTTGTTTTCCAGGGAAAAGCGCTGTGGTTTGTGTTTGGGGGCCTGTGGCTGGGAGTGACCGGCTGGCTCCTTAGAATCCACGATACGCAGGATGGTTCCCAGACCCAAGGTGGCACCAGTGCCAAGTTGGGCTGGTTTGATAGTACCAAGTGGCTCCTGCAATCTGCCATCCAGAAGCGGGGCAGCTTACTTTTGTTTGCCAGGGAAACGGGCCGAGATTTGTGTCTGGGGGCCTATGGCTGGGAGTGACCGGCTGGCTCCTGAAAAGCTAAGATAGGCATGATGGTGACCAGACCCATGGTGGCACCAGTGTCAAGTTGGGCTGGTTTGATAGTACCAAGTGGCTCCTGCAATCTGCCATCAAAAATTTGGCAGGCGAGTTTTGTTTTCCAGGGAAAAGCGCTGTTGTTTTTGTTTGGGGGCCTGTGGCTGGGAGTGGCCGGCTGGCTCCTTAGAATCCACGATACGCAGCATGGTTCCCAGACCAGAGGTGGCACCAGTGCCAAGTTGGGCTGGTTTGATAGTACCAAGTGGTTCCTGCAATCTGCCATCCAGAAGCGGGGCAGCTTACTTTGGTTTGCCAGGGAAAAGGGCAGAGCATTGTGTCTGGGCGCCTATGGCTGGGAGTGACCGGCTGGCTCCTGAAAAGCTACGATAAGCAGGATGGTGACCAGACCCATGGTGGCACCAGTGCCAAGTCGGGCTGGTTTGATAGTACCAAGTGGCTCCGGCAATCTGCCATCCAGAAGCGGGATAACTTACTTTTGTTTGTCAGGGAAACGGGCCGAGGTTTGTGTCTGGGGGCCTATGGCTGGGAGTGACCGGCTGGCTCCTGAAAAGCTACGATAGGCAGGATGGTGACCAGACCCATGGTGGCACCAGTGCCAAGTTGGTCTGATTTGATAAAACCAAGTGGCTCCTGCAATCTCCCATCAAAAAGTTGGCAGGAGAGTTTTGTTTTCCAGGGAAAAGCGCCGTTGTTTGTGTTTGGGGGCCTGTGGCTGGGAGTGGCCGGCTGGCTCCTTAGAATCCACGATACGCAGCATGGTATCCAGACCCAAGGTGGCACCAGTGCCAAGTTTTGCTGGTTTGATAGTACCAAGTGGTTCCTGCAATCTGCCATCCAGAAGCAGGGCAGCTTACTTTTGTATGCCAGGGAAACGGGCCGAGGTTTTTGTCTGGGGGCCTATGGCTGGGAGTGACCGGCTGGCTCCTGAAAAGCTACGATAGGCAGGATGGTGACCAGACCCATGGTGGCACCAGTCCCAAGTTGGGCTGATTTGATAGTACCAAGTGGCTCCTGCAATCTGCCGTCAAAATTTGGCAGGCGAGTTTTGTTTTCCAGGGAAAAGCGCCGTTGTTTGTGTTTGGGCGCCTGTGGCTGGGAGTGGCCGGCTGGCTCCTTAGAATCCACGTTACGCAGGATGGTCCCCAGACCTGAGGTGGCACCAGAGCCAAGTCGGGCTGGTTTGATAGTTCTAAATAGCTCCTGCAATCTGCCATGCAGAAGCGGGGCAGCTTACTTTTGTTTGCCAGGGAAACGGGCCGAGCTTTGTGTCTGGGGGCCTATGGCTGGGAGTGACCGGCTGGCTCCTGAAAAGCTACGATAGGCAGGATGGTGACCAGACCCATGGTGGCACCAGTGCCAAGTTGGGCTGATTTGATAGTAGCAAGTGGCTCCTGCAATCTGCCATCAAAACGTCGGCAGGCTGGTTTTGTTTTCCAGGGAAAAGCGCTGTGGTTTGTGTTTGGGGGCCTGTGGCTGGGAGTGACCGGCTGGCTCCTTAGAATCCACGATACGCAGGATGGTTCCCAGACCCAAGGTGGCACCAGTGCCAAGTTGGGCTGGTTTGATAGTACCAAGTGGTTCCTGCAATCTGCCATCCAGAAGCGGGGCAGCTTACTTTTGTTTGCCAGGGAAACGGGCCGAGGTTTGTGTCTGGGGGCCTATGGCTGGGAGTGACCGGCTGGCTCCTGAAAAGCTACGATAGGCAGGATGGTGACCAGACCCATGGTGGCACCAGTGCCAAGTTGGGCTGGTTTGATAGTACCAAGTGGCTCCTGCAATCTGCCATCAAAATGTTGGCAGGCGAGTTTTGTTTTCCAGGGAAAAGCGCCGTTGTTTTTGTTTGGGGGCCTGTGGCTGGGAGTGGCCAGCTGGCTCCTTAGAATCCACGATACGCAGCATGGTTCCCAGACCAGAGGTGGCACCAGTGCCAAGTTGGGCTGGTTTGATAGTACCAAGTGCGTCCTGCAATCTGCCATCCAGAAGCGGGGTAGCTTACTTTTGTTTGCCAGGGAAACGGGCCAAGGTTTTTGTCTGGGGGACTATGGCTGGGAGTGACCGGCTGGCTCCTGAAAAGCTACGATAGGCAGGATGGTGACCAGACCCATGGTGGCACCAGTGCCAAGTTGGGCTGGTTTGATAGTACCAAGTGGCTCCTGCAATCTGCCATCAAAAAGTTGGCAGGCGAGTTTGTTATCCAGGGAAATGCGCCGTTGTTTGTGTTTGGGGGCCTGTGGCTGGGAGTGGCCGGCTGGCTCCTTAGAATCCACGATACGCAGCATGGTTCCCAGACCAGAGGTGGCACCAGTGCCAAGTCGGGCTGGTTTGATGGTGAAAAGTGGCTCCTGCAATCTGCCATCCAGTAGCGGAATAACTTACTTTTGTTTGCCAGGGAAACGGTCCGAGCTTTTTGTCTGGGGGCCTATGGCTGGGAGTGACCGGCTGGCTCCTGAAAAGCTACGATAGGCAGGATGGTGACCAGACCCATGGTGGCACCAGTGTCAAGTTGGGCTGGTTTGATAGTACCCAGTGGCTCCGGCAATCTGCCATCAAAATTTGGCAGGCGAGTTTTGTTTTCCAGGGAAAAGCGCCGTTGTTTTTGTTTGGGGGCCTGTGGCTGGGAGTGGACGGATGGCTAATTAGAATCCACGATACGCAGGATGGTTCCCAGACCAGAGGTGGCACCAGTGCCAAGTCGGGCTGGTTTGATGGTGCAAAGTGGCTCCTGCAATGTGCCATCCAGAAGCGGGGTAGCTTATTTTTCTTTGCCAGGGAAACGGGCCGAGGTTTTTGTCTGGGGGCCTATGGCTTGGAGTGACCGGCTGGCTCCTGAAAAGCTACGATAGGCAGGATGGTGACCAGACCCATGGTGGCACCAGTGCCAAGTTGGGCTGGTTTGATAGTACCAAGTGGCTCCTGCAATCTGCCATCAAAAAGTTGGCAGGCGAGTTTGTTATCCAGGGAAATGCGCCGTTGTTTGTGTTTGGGGGCCTGTGGCTGGGAGTGGCCGGCTGGCTCCTTAGAATCCACGATACGCAGCATGGTTCCCAGACCAGAGGTGGCACCAGTGCCAAGTCGGGCTGGTTTGATGGTGAAAAGTGGCTCCTGCAATCTGCCATCCAGTAGCGGAATAACTTACTTTTGTTTGCCAGGGAAACGGTCCGAGCTTTTTGTCTGGGGGCCTATGGCTGGGAGTGATCGGCTGGCTCCTGAAAAGCTACGATAGGCAGGATGGTGACCAGACCCATGGTGGCACCAGTGTCAAGGTTGGCTGGTTTGATAGTACCCAGTGGCTCCGGCAATCTGCCATCAAAATTTGGCAGGCGAGTTTTGTTTTCCAGGGAAAAGCGCCGTTGTTTTTGTTTGGGGGCCTGTGGCTGGGAGTGGACGGATGGCTAATTAGAATCCACGATACGCAGGATGGTTCCCAGACCAGAGGTGGCACCAGTGCCAAGTCGGGCTGGTTTGATGGTGCAAAGTGGCTCCTGCAATGTGCCTTCCAGAAGCGGGGTAGCTTATTTTTCTTTGCCAGGGAAACGGGCCGAGGTTTTTGTCTGGGGGCCTATGGCTTAGAGTGACCGGCTGGCTCCTGAAAAGCTACGATAGGCAGGATGGTGACCAGACCCATGGTGGCACCAGTGCCAAGTTGGGCTGGTTTGATAGTACCAAGTGGCTCCTGCAATCTGCCATCAAAATGTTGGCAGGCGAGTTTTGTTTTCCAGGGAAAAGCGCCGTTGTTTGTGTTTGGGGGCCTGTGGCTGGGAGTGGCCGGCTGGCTGCTTAGAATCCACGATACGCAGGATGGTTCCCAGACCAGAGGTGGCACCAGTGCCAAGTCGGGCTGGTTTGATAATACCTAGTGGATCCTGCAATCTGCCATCCAGAAGCGGGACAGCTTACTTTTGTTTGCCAGGGAAACGGGCCGAGCTTTGTGTCACGGGGCCTATGGCTGGGAGTGACCGTCTAGGTCCTGAAAAGCTACGATAGGCAGGATGGTGACCAGACCCATGGTGGCACCAGTGCCAAGTTGGGCTGGTTTGATAGTACCAAGTGGCTCTGGCAATCTGCCATCAAAAAGTTGGCAGACGAGTTTTGTTTTCCAGGGAAAAGCGCCGTTGTTTTTGTTTGGGGGCCTGTGGCTGGGAGTGGCCGGCTGGCTGCTTAGAATCCACGATACGCAGCATGGTTCCCAGACCAGAGGTGGCACCAGTGCCAAGTCGGGCTGGTTTTATAGTACCAAGTGGTTCCTGCAATCTGCCATCCAGAAGCGGGGCAGCTTACTTTGGTTTGCCAGGGAAAAGGGCAGAGCATTGTGTCTGGGCGCCTATGGCTGGGAGTGACCGGCTGGCTCCTGAAAAGCTACGATAAGCAGGATGGTGACCAGACCCATGGTGGCACCAGTGCCAAGTTGGGCTGATTTGATAGTACCAAGTGGCTCCTGCAATCTGCCATCAATAATTTGGCCGGCGAATTTTGTTTTCCAGGGAAAAGCGCTATGGTTTGTGTTTGGGGGCCTGTGGCTGGGAGTGGCCGGCTGGCTCCTTAGAATCCACGATACGCAGCATGGTTCCCAGACCCAAGGTGGCACCAGTGCCAAGTTGGGCTGGTTTGATAGTACCAAGTGGCTCTGGCAATCTGCCATCAAAAAGTTGGCAGACGAGTTTTGTTTTCCAGGGAAAAGCGCCGTTGTTTTTGTTTGGGGGCCTGTGGCTGGGAGTGGACAGATGGCTAATTAGAATCCACGATAGGCAGGATGGTGACCAGACCCATGGTGGCACCAGTGCCAAGTCGGGCTGGTTTGATAGTACCAAGTGGCTCCGGCAATCTGCCATCCAGAAGCGGGATAACTTACTTTTGTTTGTCAGGGAAACGGGCCGAGGTTTGTGTCTGGGGGCCTATGGCTGGGAGTGACCGCCTGGCTCCTGAAAAGCTACGATAGGCAGGATGGTGACCAGACCCATGGTGGCACCAGTGCCAAGTTGGTCTGATTTGATAAAACCAAGTGGCTCCTGCAATCTCCCATCAAAAAGTTGGCAGGAGAGTTTTGTTTTCCAGGGAAAAGCGCCGTTGTTTGTGTTTGGGGGCCTGTGGCTGGGAGTGGCCGGCTGGCTCCTTAGAATCCACGATACGCAGCATGGTATCCAGACCCAAGGTGGCACCAGTGCCAAGTTTTGCTGGTTTGATAGTACCAAGTGGTTCCTGCAATCTGCCATCCAGAAGCAGGGCAGCTTACTTTTGTATGCCAGGGAAACGGGCCGAGGTTTTTGTCTGGGGGCCTATGGCTGGGAGTGACCGGCTGGCTCCTGAAACGCTACTATAGGCAGGATGGTGACCAGACCCATGGTGGCACCAGTCCCAAGTTGGGCTGATTTGATAGTACCAAGTGGCTCCTGCAATCTGTCGTCAAAATTTGGCAGGCGAGTTTTGTTTTCCAGGGAAAAGCGCCGTTGTTTGTGTTTGGGCGCCTGTGGCTGGGAGTGGCCGGCTGGCTCCTTAGAATCCACGTTACGCAGGATGGTTCCCAGACCTGAGGTGGCACCAGTGCCAAGTCGGGCTGGTTTGATAGTACTAAATAGCTCCTGCAATCTGCCATGCAGAAGCGGGGCAGCTTACTTTTGTTTGCCAGGGAAACGGGCCGAGGTTTGTGTCTGGGGGCCTATGGCTGCGAGTGACCGTCTGGCTCCTGAAAAGCTACGATAGGCAGGATGGTGAGCAGACCCATGGTGGCACCAGTGCCAAGTTGAGCTGGTTTGATAGTACCAAGTGGCTCCTGCAATCTGCCATCAAAAAGTTGGCAGGCGAGTTTTGTTTTCCAGGGAAAAGCGCCGTTGTTTGTGTTTGGGTGCCTATGGCTGGGAGTGGCCGGCTGGCTCCTTAGAATTCACGATACGCACCATGGTTCCCAGACCAGAGGTGGCACCAGTGCCAAGTCGGGCTGGTTTGATAGTACCAAGTGCGTCCTACAATCTGCCATCCAGAAGCGGGGCAGCTTACTTTTGTTTGCCAGGGAAACAGGCCGAGATTTGTGTCTGGGGGCCTATGGCTGGGAGTGACCGGCTGGCTCCTGAAAAGCTACGATAGGCAGGATGGTGACCAGACCCATGGTGGCACCAGTGCCAAGTTGGGCTGATTTGATAGTAGCAAGTGGCTCCTGCAATCTGCCATCAAAATGTCGGCAGGCGGGTTTTGTTTTCCAGGGAAAAGCGCTGTGGTTTGTGTTTGGGGGCCTGTGGCTGGGAGTGACCGGCTGGCTCCTTAGAATCCACGATACGCAGGATGGTTCCCAGACCCAAGGTGGCACCAGTGCCAAGTTGGGCTGGTTTGATAGTACCAAGTGGCTCCTGCAATCTGCCATCCAGAAGCGGGGCAGCTTACTTTTGTTTGCCAGGGAAACGGGCCGAGGTTTGTGTCTGGGGGCCTATGGCTGGGAGTGACCGGCTGGCTCCTGAAAAGCTAAGATAGGCAGGATGGTGACCAGACCCATGGTGGCACCAGTGCCAAGTTGGGCTGGTTTGATAGTACCAAGTGGCTCCTGCAATCTGCCATCAAAATGTTGGCAGGCGAGTTTTGTTTTCCAGGGAAAAGCGCCGTTGTTTTTGTTTGGGGGCCTGTGGCTGGGAGTGGCCGGCTGGCTCCTTAGAATCCACGATACGCAGCATGGTTCCCAGACCAGAGGTGGCACCAGTGCCAAGTTGGGCTGGTTTGATAGTACCAAGTGCGTCCTGCAATCTGCCATCCAGAAGCGGGGTAGCTTACTTTTGTTTGCCAGGGAAACGGGCCGAGGTTTGTGTCTCGAGGCCTATGGCTGGGAGTGACCGGCTGGCTCCTGAAAAGCTACGATAGGCAGGATGGTGACCAGACCCATGGTGGCACCAGTGCCAAGTTGGGCTGGTTTGATAGTACCAAGTGGCTCCTGCAATCTGCCATCAAAAAGTTGGCAGGCGAGTTTGTTATCCAGGGAAATGCGCCGTTGTTTGTGTTTGGGGGCCTGTGGCTGGGAGTGGCCGGCTGGCTCCTTAGAATCCACGATACGCAGCATGGTTCCCAGACCTGAGGTGGCACCAGTGCCAAGTCGGGCTGGTTTGATGGTGAAAAGTGGCTCCTGCAATCTGCCATCCAGTAGCGGAATAACTTACTTTGGTTTGCCAGGGCAACGGTCCGAGCTTTTTGTCTGGGGGCCTATGGCTGGGAGTGACCGGCTGGCTCCTGAAAAGCTACGATAGGCAGGATGGTGACCAGACCCATGGTGGCACCAGTGTCAAGTTGGGCTGGTTTGATAGTACCCAGTGGCTCCGGCAATCTGCCATCAAAATTTGGCAGGCGAGTTTTGTTTTCCAGGGAAAAGCGCCGTTGTTTTTGTTTGGGGGCCTGTGGCTGGGAGTGGACGGATGGCTAATTAGAATCCACGATACGCAGGATGGTTCCCAGACCAGAGGTGGCACCAGTGCCAAGTCGGGCTGGTTTGATGGTGCAAAGTGGCTCCTGCAATGTGCCATCCAGAAGCGGGGTAGCTTATTTTTCTTTGCCAGGGAAACGGGCCGAGGTTTTTGTCTGGGGGCCTATGGCTTGGAGTGACCGGCTGGCTCCTGAAAAGCTACGATAGGCAGGATGGTGACCAGACCCATGGTGGCACCAGTGCCAAGTTGGGCTGGTTTGATAGTACCAAGTGGCTCCTGCAATCTGCCATCAAAAAGTTGGCAGGCGAGTTTTGTTTTCCAGGGAAAAGCGCCGTTGTTTGTGTTTGGGGGCCTGTGGCTGGGAGTGGCCGGCTTGCTAATTGGAATCCACGATACACAGCATGGTTCCCAGACCAGAGGTGGCACCAGTGCCAAGTTGGGCTGGTTTGATGGTGCAAAGTGGCTCCTGCAATCTGCCATCCAGAAGCGGGGCAGCTTACTTTTGTTTGCCAGGGAAACGGGCCGAGGTTTTTCTCTGGGGGCCTATGGCTGGGAGTGACCGGCTGGCGCCTGAACACCTACGATAGGCAGGATGGTGACCAGACCCATGGTGGCACCAGTGCCAAGATGGGCTGATTTGATAGTAGCAAGTGGCTCATGCAATCTGCCATCAAAATGTTGGCAGGCGAGTTTTGTTTTCCAGGGAAAAGCGCCGTTGTTTGTGTTTGGGGGCCTGTGGCTGGGAGTGGACGGATAGCTCCTTAGAATCCACGATACGCAGCATGGTTCCCAGACCAGAGGTGGCACCAGTGCCAAGTCGGGCTGGTTTGATAGTACCAAGTGGCTCCGGAAATCTGCCATCCAGAAGCGGGGCAGCTTACTTTTGTTTGCCAGGGAAACGGGCCGAGCTTTGTGTCTGGGCGCCTATGGCTGGGAGTGACCTGCTAGGTCCTGAAAAGCTACGATAGGCAGGATGGTGACCAGACCCATGGTGGCACCAGTGCCAAGTTGGGCTGATTTGACAGTACCAAGTGGCTCCTGCGATCTGCCATCTAAATGTTGGCAGGCGAGTTTTGTTTTCCAGGGAAAAGCGCCGTTGTTTGTGTCTGGGGGCCTGTGGCTGGAGTGGCCGGCTGGCTCCTTAGAATCCACGATACGCAGGATGGTTCCCAGACCTGAGGTGGCACCAGTGCCAAGTCGGGCTAGTTTGATGGTGCAAAGTGGCTCCTGCAATCTGCCATCCAGAAGCGGGGTAGCTTACTTTTGTTTGCCAGGGAAACGGGCCGAGGTTTTTCTCTGGGGGCCTATGGCAGGGAGGGACCGGCTGGCTCCTGAAAAGCTACGATAGGCAGGATGGTGACCAGACCCATGGTGGCACCAGTGCCAAGTTGGGCTGGTTTGATAGTACCAAGTGGCTCCTGCAATCTGCCATCAAAATATTGGGAGGCGAGTTTTGTTTTCCAGGGAAAAGCGCCGTTGTTTGTTTTTGTGGGCCTGTGGCTGGGAGTGACCGGCTGGCTCCTTAGAATCCACGATACGCAGAATGGTTCCCAGACCCAAGGTGGCACCAGTGCCAAGTCGGGCTGGTTTGATAGTACCAAGTGGTTCCTGCAATCTGCCATCCAGAAGCGGGGCAGCTTACTTTGTTTGCCAGGGAAACGGGCCGAGCTTTTTGTCTGGGCGCCTATGGCTTGGAGTGACCGGCTAGGTCCTGAAAGGCTACGATAGGCAGGATGGTGACCAGATCCATGGTGGCACCAGTGCCAAGTTGGGCTGGTTTGATAGTACCAAGTGGCTCCTGCAATCTGCCATCAAAATGTTGGCAGGCGAGTTTTGTTTTCCAGGGAAAAGCGCCGTTGTTTGTGTTTGGGGGCCTGTGGCTGGGAGTGGCCGGCTTGCTAATTGGAATCCACGATACACAGCATGGTTCCCAGACCAGAGGTGGCACCAGTGCCAAGTCGGGCTGGTTTGATGGTGAAAAGTGGCTCCTGCAATCTGCCATCCAGAAGCGGGATAACTTACTTTTGTTTGCCAGGGAAACGGGCCAAGGTTTTTGTCTGGGGGCCTATGGCTGGGAGTGACCGGCTGGCTCCTGAAAAGCTACGATAGGCAGGATGGTGACCAGACCCATGGTGGCACCAGTGTCAAGTTGGGCGGGTTTGATAGTACCAAGTGGCTCCGGCAATCTGCCATCAAAATTTGGCAGGCGAGGTTTGTTTTCCAGGGAAAAGCGCCGTTGTTTTTGTTTGGGGGCCTGTGGGTGGGAGTGGCCAGATGGCTAATTAGAATCCACGATACGCAGCATGGTTCCCAGACCTGAGGTGGCACCAGTGCCAAGTCGGGCTGGTTTGATGCTATCAAGTGCGTCCTGCAATCTGCCATCCAGAAGCGGGGTAGCTTACTTTTGTTTGCCAGGGAAACGGGCCGAGGTTTGTGTCTGGGGGCCTATGGCTGGGAGTGACCGGCTGGCTCCTGAAAAGCTACGATAGGCAGGATGGTGACCAGACCCATGGTGGCACCAGTGCCAAGTTGGGCTGGTTTGATAGTACCAAGTGGCTTCTGCAATCTGCCATCAAAAAATTGGCAGGCGAGTTTTGTTTTCCAGGGAAAAGCGCCGTTGTTTTTGTTTGGGGGCCTGTGGGTGGGAGTGGCCGGCTGGCTCCTTAGAATCCACGATACGCAGGATGGTTCCCAGACCAGAGGTGGCACCAGTGCCAAGTCGGGCTAGTTTGATGGTGCAAAGTGGCTCCTGCAATCTGCCATCCAGAAGCGGGGCAGCTTACTTTTGTTTGCCAGGGAAACGGGCCGAGTATTGTTTCTGGGGGCCTACGGCTGCGAGTGACGGGCTGGCTCCTGAAAAGCTACGATAGGCAGGATGGTGACCAGACCCATGGTGGCACCAGTGCCAAGTTGGGCTGATTTGATAGTAGCAAGTGGTTCCTGCAATCTGCCATCCAGAAGCGGGATAACTTACTTTTGTTTGCCAGGGAAACGGGCCGAGCTTTTTGTCTGGGGGCCTATGGCTGGGAGTGACCTGCTGGCTCCTGAAAAGCTACGATAGGCAGGATGGTGACCAGACCCATGGTGGCACCAGTGCCAAGTTGGGCTGGTTTGATAGTACCAAGTGGCTCCTGCAATCTGCCATCAAAATGTTGGCAGGCGAGTTTTGTTTTCCAGGGAAAAGTGCCGTTGTTTGTGTTTGGGGGCCTGTGGCTGGGAGTGACCGGCTGGCTTCTTAGAATCCACGATACGCAGGATGGTTCCCAGACCAGAGGTCGCACCAGTGCCAAGTCGGGCCAGTTTGATGGTGCAAAGTGGCTCCTGCAATCTGCCATCCAGAAGCGGGGCAGCTTACTTTTGTTTGCCAGGGAAACGGGCCGAGTTTTGTGTCTGGGGGCCTATGGCTGCGAGTGACCGGCTGGCTCCTGAAAAGCTACGATAGGCAGGATGGTGACCAGACCCATGGTGGCACCAGTGCCAAGTTGGGCTGATTTGATAGTACCAAGTGGCTCCTGCAATCTGCCATCAAAAAGTTGGCAGGCGAGTTTTGTTTTCCAGGGAAAAGCGCCGTTGTTTGTGTCTGGGGGCCTGTGGCTGGGAGTGGCCGGCTGGCTCCTTACAATGAACGATACGCAGGATGGTTCCCAGACCTGAGGTGGCACCAGTGCCAAGTCGGGCTAGTTTGATGGTGCAAAGTGGCTCCTGCAATCTGCCATCCAGAAGCGGGGTAGCTTACTTTTGTTTGCCAGGGAAACGGGCCGAGGTTTTTCTCTGGGGGCCTATGGCAGGGAGGGACCGGCTGGCTCCTGAAAAGCTACGATAGGCAGGATGGTGACCAGACCCATGGTGGCACCAGTGCCAAGTTGGGCTGATTTGATAGTAGCAAGTGGCTCCTGCAATCTGCCATCAAAATGTTGGCAGGCGAGTTTTGTTTTCCAGGGAAAAGCGCCGTTGTTTGTGTTTGGTGGCCTGTGGCTGGGAGTGACCGGCTGGCTCCTTAGAATCCACGATACGCAGGATGGTTCCCAGACCCAAGGTGGCACCAGTGCCAAGTTGGGCTGGTTTGATAGTACCAAGTGGTTCCTGCAATCTGCCATCCAGAAGCGGGGCAGCTTACTTTTGTTTGCCAGGGAAACGGGCCGAGGTTTTTCTCTGGGGGCCTATGGCTTGGAGTGACCGGCTAGGTCCTGAAAAGCTACGATAGGCAGGATGGTGACCAGATCCATGGTGGCACCAGTGCCAAGTTGGGCTGGTTTGATAGTACCAAGTGGCTCCTGCAATCTGCCATCAAAAAGTTGGCAGGCGAGTTTTGTTTTCCAGGGAAAAGCGCTGTGGTTTGTGTTTGGGGGCCTGTGGCAGGGAGTGGCCGGCTGGCTCCTTAGAATCCACGATACGCAGGATGGTTCCCAGACCAGAGGTGGCACCAGTGCCAAGTCGGGCTGGTTTGATGGTGAAAAGTGGCTCCTGCAATCTGCCATCCAGAAGCGGGATAACTTACTTTTGTTTGCCAGGGAAACGGGCCAAGGTTTTTGTCTGGGGGCCTATGGCTGGGAGTGACCGGCTGGCTCCTGAAAAGCTACGATAGGCAGGATGGTGACCAGACCCATGGTGGCACCAGTGTCAAGTTGGGCGGGTTTGATAGTACCAAGTGGCTCCGGCAATCTGCCATCAAAATTTGGCAGGCGAGGTTTGTTTTCCAGGGAAAAGCGCCGTTGTTTTTGTTTGGGGGCCTGTGGGTGGGAGTGGCCAGATGGCTAATTAGAATCCACGATAGGCAGCATGGTTCCCAGACCTGAGGTGGCACCAGTGCCAAGTCGGGCTGGTTTGATACTATCAAGTGCGTCCTGCAATCTGCCATCCAGAAGCGGGGTAGCTTACTTTTGTTTGCCAGGTAAACGGGCCGAGGTTTGTGTCTGGGGGCCTATGGCTGGGAGTGACCGGCTGGCTCCTGAAAAGCTACGATAGGCAGGATGGTGACCAGACCCATGGTGGCACCAGTGCCAAGTTGGGCTGGTTTGATAGTACCAAGTGGCTCCTGCAATCTGCCATCAAAAAATTGGCAGGCGAGTTTTGTTTTCCAGGGAAAAGCGCCGTTGTTTTTGTTTGCGGGCCTGTGGGTGGGAGTGGCCGGCTGGCTCCTTAGAATCCACGATACGCAGGATGGTTCCCAGACCAGAGGTGGCACCAGTGCCAAGTCGGGCTAGTTTGATGGTGCAAAGTGGCTCCTGCAATCTGCCATCCAGAAGCGGGGCAGCTTACTTTTGTTTGCCAGGGAAACGGGCCTAGTATTGTTTCTGGGGGCCTACGGCTGCGAGTGACCGGCTGGCTCCTGAAAAGCTACGATAGGCAGGATGGTGACCAGACCCATGGTGGCACCAGTGCCAAGTTGGGCTGATTTGATAGTACCAAGTGGCTCCTGCAATCTGCCATCAAAAAGTTGGCAGGCGAGTTTTGTTTTCCAGGGAAAAGCGCCGTTGTTTGTGTTTGGGGGCCTGTGGCTGGGAGTGGACGGATGGCTCCTTAGAACCACGATACGCAGGATGGTTCCCAGACCAGAGGTGGCACCAGTGCCAAGTCGGGCTGGTTTGATAGTACCAAGTGGTTCCTGCAATCTGCCATCCAGAAGCGGGGCAGCTTACTTTGGTTTGCCAGGGAAACGGGCCGAGGTTTTTTTCTGGGGGCCTATAGCTGGGAGTGACCGGCTGGCTCCTGAAAAGCTACGATAGGCAGGATGGTGACCAAACGCATGGTGGCACCAGTGCCAAGTTGGGCTGATTTGATAGTACCAAGTGGCTCCTGCAATCTGCCATCAAAATGTTGGCAGGCGAGTTTTGTTTTCCAGGGAAAAGCGCCGTTGTTTGTGTTTGGGGGCCTGTGGCTGGGAGTGGCCGGCTGGCTGCTTAGAATCCACGATACGCAGGATGGTTCCCAGACCAGAGGTGGCACCAGTGCCAAGTCGGGCTGGTTTGATACTACCAAGTGCGTCCTGCAATCTGCCATCCAGAAGCGGGGCAGCTTACTTTTGTTTGCCAGGGAAACGGGCCGAGGTTTGTGTCTGGGGGCCTATGGCTGGGAGTGACCGGCTGGCTCCTGAAAAGCTACGACAGGCAGGATGGTGACCAGACCCATGGTGGCACCAGTGCCAAGTTGGGCTGGTTTGATAGTACCAAGTGGCTCCTGCAATCTGCCATCAAAATGTTGGCAGGCGAGTTTTGTTTTCCAGGGAAAAGCGCCGTTGTTTGTGTTTGGGGGCCTGTGGCTGGGAGTGGACGGATGGCTCCTTAGAATCCACGATACACAGCATGGTTCCCAGACCAGAGGTGGCACCAGTGACAAGTCGGGCTGGTTTGATGGTGCAAAGTGGTTCCTGCAATCTGCCATCCAGAAGCGGGGCAGCTTACTTTTGTATGCCAGGGAAACGGGCCGAGGTTTGTGTCTGGGGGCCTATGGCTGGGAGTGACCGGCTGGCTCCTGAAAAGCTACGATAGGCAGGATGGTGACCAGACCCATGGTGGCACCAGTGCGAAGTTGGGCTGATTTGATAGTACCAAGTGGCTCCTGCAATCTGCCATCAAAAAGTTGTCAGGCGAGTTTTGTTTTCCAGGGAAAAGCGCCGTTGTTTGTGTTTGGGGGCCTGTGGCTGGGAGTGGACGGCTGGCTGCTTAGAATCCACGATACGCAGGATGGTTCCCAGACCAGAGGTGGCACCAGTGCCAAGTTGGGCTGGTTGGATAGTACCAAGTGCGTCCTGCAATCTGCCATCCAGAAGCGGGGCAGCTTACTTTTGTTTGCCAGGGAAACGGGCCGAGGTTTGTGTCTCAGGGCCTATGCCTGGGAGTGACCGGCTGGCTCCTGAAAAGCTACGATAGGCAGGATGGTGACCAGACCCATGGTGGCACCAGTGCCAAGTTGGGCTGGTTTCATAGTACCAAGTGGCTCCTGCAATCTGCCATCAAAAAGTTGTCAGGCGAGTTTTGTTTTCCAGGGAAAAGCGCCGTTGTTTGTGTTTGGTGGCCTGTGGCTGGGAGTGACCGGCTGGCTCCTTAGAATCCACGATACGCAGGATGGTTCCCAGACCCAAGGTGGCACCAGTGCCAAGTTGGGCTGGTTTGATAGTACCAAGTGGTTCCTGCAATCTGCCATCCAGAAGCAGGGCAGCTTACTTTTGTTTGCCAGGGAAACGGGCCGAGGTTTTTCTCTGGGGGCCTATGGCTTGGAGTGACCGGCTAGGTCCTGAAAAGCTACGATAGGCAGGATGGTGACCAGATCCATGGTGGCATCAGTGCCAAGTTGGGCTGGTTTGATAGTACCAAGTGGCTCCTGCAATCTGCCATCAAAATGTTGGCAGGCGAGTTTTGTTTTCCAGGGAAAAGCGCCGTTGTTTGTGTCTGGGGGCCTGTGGCTGGGAGTGGCCGGCTGGCTCCGTAGAATCCACGATACGCAGGATGGTTCCCAGACCAGAGGTGGCACCAGTGCCAAGTCGGGCTGCTTTGATGGTGAAAAGTGGCTCCTGCAATCTGCCATCCAGAAGCGGGATAACTTACTTTTGTTTGCCAGGGAAACGGGGCGAGTATTGTTTCTGGGGGCCTATGGCTGCGAGTGACCGGCTGGCTCCTGAAAAGCTACGATAGGCAGGATGGTGACCAGACCCATGGTGGCACCAGTGCCAAGTTGGGCTGATTTGATAGTACCAAGTGGCTCCTGCAATCTGCCATCAAAAAGTTTGCAGGCGAGTTTTGTTTTCCAGGGAAAAGCGCCGTTGTTTGTGTTTGGGGGCCTGTGGCTGGGAGTGGACGGATGGCTCCTTAGAACCACGATACGCAGGATGGTTCCCAGACCAGAGGTGGCACCAGTGCCAAGTCGGGCTGGTTTGATAGTACCAAGTGGTTCCTGCAATCTGCCATCCAGAAGCGGGGCAGCTTACTTTTGTATGCCAGGGAAACGGGCCGAGGTTTTTTTCTGGGGGCCTATAGCTGGGAGTGACCGGCTGGCTCCTGAAAAGCTACGATAGGCAGGATGGTGACCAAACGCATGGTGGCACCAGTGCCAAGTTGGGCTGATTTGATAGTACCAAGTGGCTCCTGCAATCTGCCATCAAAATGTTGGCAGGCGAGTTTTGTTTTCCAGGGAAAAGCGCCGTTGTTTTTGTCTGGGGGCCTGTGGCTGGGAGTGGCCGGCTGGCTCCTTACAATGAACGATACGCAGGATGGTTCCCAGACCTGAGGTGGCACCAGTGCCAAGTCGGGCTAGTTTGATGGTGCAAAGTGGTTCCTGCAATCTGCCATCCAGAAGCGGGGTAGCTTACTTTTGTTTGCCAGGGAAACGGGCCGAGGTTTTTCTCTGGGGGCCTATGGCAGGGAGTGACCGGCTGGCTCCTGAAAAGCTACGATAGGCAGGATGGTGACCAGACCCATGGTGGCACCAGTGCCAAGTTGGGCTGGTTTCATAGTACCAAGTGGCTCCTGCAATCTGCCATCTAAATGTTGGCAGGCGAGTTTTGTTTTCCAGGGAAAAGCGCCGTTGTTTGTGTTTGGTGGCCTGTGGCTGGGAGTGACCGGCTGGCTACTTAGAATCCACGATACGCAGGATGGTTCCCAGACCCAAGGTGGCACCAGTGCCAAGTTGGGCTGGTTTGATAGTACCAAGTGGTTCCTGCAATCTGCCATCCAGAAGCGGGGCAGCTTACTTTTGTTTGCCAGGGAAACGGGCCGAGGTTTTTCTCTGGGGGCCTATGGCTTGGAGTGACCGGCTAGGTCCTGAAAAGCTACGATAGGCAGGATGGTGACCAGATCCATGGTGGCACCAGTGCCAAGTTGGGCTGGTTTGATAGTACCAAGTGGCTCCTGCAATCTGCCATCAAAATGTTGGCAGGCGAGTTTTGTTTTCCAGGGAAAAGCGCCGTTGTTTGTGTTTGGGGGCCTGTGGCTGGGAGTGGCCGGCTGGCTCCTTAGAATCCACGATACGCAGGATGGTTCCCAGACCAGAGGTGGCACCAGTGCCAAGTCGGGCTGGTTTGATGGTGAAAAGTGGCTCCTGCAATCTGCCATCCAGAAGCGGGATAACTTACTTTTGTTTGCCAGGGAAACGGGCCAAGGTTTTGTCTGGGGGCCTATGGCTGGGAGTGACCGGCTGGCTCCTGAAAAGCTACGATAGGCAGGATGGTGACCAGACCCATGGTGGCACCAGTGTCAAGTTGGGCTGGTTTGATAGTACCAAGTGGCTCAGGCAATCTGCCATCAAAATTTGGCAGGCGAGGTTTGTTTTCCAGGGAAAAGCGCCGTTGTTTTTGTTTGGGGGCCTGTGGGTGGGAGTGGCCAGATGGCTAACTAGAATCCACGATACGCAGCATGGTTCCCAGACCAGAGGTGGCACCAGTGCCAAGTCGGGCTGGTTTGATACTATCAAGTGCGTCCTGCAATCTGCCATCCAGAAGCGGGGTAGCTTACTTTTGTTTGCCAGGGAAACGGGCCGAGGTTTGTGTCTGGGGGCCTATGGCTGCGAGTGACCGGCTGGCTCCTGAAAAGCTACGATAGGCAGGATGGTGACCAGACCCATGGTGGCACCAGTGCCAAGTTGGGCTGGTTTGATAGTACCAAGTGGCTCCTGCAATCTGCCATCAAAAAATTGGCAGGCGAGTTTTGTTTTCCAGGGAAAAGCGCCGTTGTTTTTGTTTGGGGGCCTGTGGCTGGGAGTGGCCGGCTGGCTCCTTAGAATCCACGATACACAGCATGGTTCCCAGACCAGAGGTGGCACCAGTGCCAAGTCGGGCTAGTTTGATGGTGCAAAGTGGCTCCTGCAATCTGCCATCCAGAAGCGGGGCAGCTTACTTTTGTTTGCCAGGGAAACGGGCCGAGTATTGTTTCTGGGGGCCTATGGCTGGGAGTGACCGGCTGGCTCCTGAAAAGCTACGATAGGCAGGATGGTGACCAGACCCATGGTGGCACCAGTGCCAAGTTGGGCTGATTTGATAGTACCAAGTGGCTCCTGCAATCTGCCATCAAAAAGTTGGCAGGCGAGTTTTGTTTTCCAGGGAAAAGCGCCGTTGTTTGTGTTTGGGGGCCTGTGGCTGGGAGTGGACGGATGGCTCCTTAGAACCACGATACGCAGGATGGTTCCCAGACCAGAGGTGGCACCAGTGCCAAGTCGGGCTGGTTTGATAGTACCAAGTGCGTCCTGCAATCTGCCATCCAGAAGCGGGGCAGCTTACTTTTGTATGCCAGGGAAACGGGCCGAGGTTTTTTTCTGGGGGCCTATAGCTGGGAGTGACCGGCTGGCTCCTGAAAAGCTACGATAGGCAGGATGGTGACCAAACCCATGGTGGCACCAGTGCCAAGTTGGGCTGATTTGATAGTACCAAGTGGCTCCTGCAATCTGCCATCAAAATGTTGGCAGGCGAGTTTTGTTTTCCAGGGAAAAGCGCCGTTGTTTGTGTTGGGGGGCCTGTGGCTGGGAGTGGCCGGCTGGCTGCTTAGAATCCACGATACGCAGGATGGTTCCCAGACCAGAGGTGGCACCAGTGCCAAGTCGGGCTGGTTTGATACTACCAAGTGCGTCCTGCAATCTGCCATCCAGAAGCGGGGCAGCTTACTTTTGTTTGCCAGGGAAACGGGCCGAGGTTTGTGTCTGGGGGCCTATGGCTGGGAGTGACCGGCTGGCTCCTGAAAAGCTACGATAGGCAGGATGGTGACCAGACCCATGGTGGCACCAGTGCCAAGTTGGGCTGGTTTGATAGTACCAAGTGGCTCCTGCAATCTGCCATCAAAAAGTTGGCAGGCGAGTTTGTTATCCAGGGAAAAGCGCCGTTGTTTGTGTTTGGGGGCCTCTGGCTGGGAGTGGCCGGCTGGCTCCTTAGAATCCATGATACGCAGGATGGTTCCCAGACCAGAGGTGGCACCAGTGCCAAGTCGGGCTGGTTTGATGGTGAAAAGTGGCTCCTGCAATCTGCCATCCAGAAGCGGGATGACTTCCTTTTGTTTGCCAGGGAAACGGGCCGAGGTTTTTGTCTGGGGGCCTATGGCTGGGAGTGACCGGCTGGCTCCTGAAAAGCTACGATAGGCAGGATGGTGACCAGACCCATGGTGGCACCAGTGCCAAGTTGGGCTGGTTTGATAGTACCAAGTGGCTCCTGCAATCTGCCATCAAAATGTTGGCAGGCGAGTTTTGTTTTCCAGGGAAAAGTGCCGTTGTTTGTGTTTGGGGGCCTGTGGGTGGGAGTGACCGGCTGGCTCCTTAGAATCCACGATACGCGGGATGGTTCCCAGACAAGAGGTCGCACCAGTGCCAAGTCGGGCCAGTTTGATGGTGCAAAGTGGCTCCTGCAATCTGCCATCCAGAAGCGGGGTAGCTTACTTTTGTTTGCCAGGGAAACGGGCCGAGTTTTGTGTCTGGGGGCCTATGGCTGCGAGTGACCGGCTGGCTCCTGAAAAGCTACGATAGGCAGGATGGTGACCAGACCCATGGTGGCACCAGTGCCAAGTTGGGCTGATTTGATAGTACCAAGTGGCTCCTGCAATCTGCCATCAAAATGTTGGCAGGCGAGTTTTGTTTTCCAGGGAAAAGCGCCGTTGTTTGTGTCTGGGGGCCTGTGGCTGGGAGTGGCCGGCTGGCTCCTTACAATGAACGATACGCAGGATGGTTCCCAGACCTGAGGTGGCACCAGTGCCAAGTCGGGCTAGTTTGATGGTGCAAAGTGGTTCCTGCAATCTGCCATCCAGAAGCGGGGTAGCTTACTTTTGTTTGCCAGGGAAACGGGCCGAGGTTTTTCTCTGGGGGCCTATGGCAGGGAGTGACCGGCTGGCTCCTGAAAAGCTACGATAGGCAGGATGGTGACCAGACCCATGGTGGCACCAGTGCCAAGTTGGGCTGGTTTCATAGTACCAAGTGGCTCCTGCAATCTGCCATCTAAATGTTGGCAGGCGAGTTTTGTTTTCCAGGGAAAAGCGCCGTTGTTTGTGTTTGGTGGCCTGTGGCTGGGAGTGACCGGCTGGCTCCTTCGAATCCACGATACGCAGGATGGTTCCCAGACCCAAGGTGGCACCAGTGCCAAGTTGGGCTGGTTTGATAGTACCAAGTGGTTCCTGCAATCTGCCATCCAGAAGCGGGGCAGCTTACTTTTGTTTGCCAGGGAAACGGGCCGAGGTTTTTCTCTGGGGGCCTATGGCTTGGAGTGACCGGCTAGGTCCTGAAAAGCTACGATAGGCAGGATGGTGACCAGATCCATGGTGGCACCAGTGCCAAGTTGGGCTGGTTTGATAGTACCAAGTGGCTCCTGCAATCTGCCATCAAAATGTTGGCAGGCGAGTTTTGTTTTCCAGGGAAAAGCGCCGTTGTTTGTGTCTGGGGGCCTGTGGCTGGGAGTGGCCGGCTGGCTCCTTAGAATCCACGATACGCAGGATGGTTCCCAGACCAGAGGTGGCACCAGTGCCAAGTCGGGCTGGTTTGATGGTGAAAAGTGGCTCCTGCAATCTGCCATCCAGAAGCGGGATAACTTACTTTTGTTTGCCAGGGAAACGGGCCAAGGTTTTTGTCTGGGGGCCTATGGCTGGGAGTGACCGGCTGGCTCCTGAAAAGCTACGATAGGCAGGATGGTGACCAGACCCATGGTGGCACCAGTGTCAAGTTGGGCTGGTTTGATAGTACCAAGTGGCTCAGGCAATCTGCCATCAAAATTTGGCAGGCGAGGTTTGTTTTCCAGGGAAAAGCGCCGTTGTTTTTGTTTGGGGGCCTGTGGGTGGGAGTGGCCAGATGGCTAACTAGAATCCACGATACGCAGCATGGTTCCCAGACCTGAGGTGGCACCAGTGCCAAGTCGGGCTGGTTTGATACTATCAAGTGTGTCCTGCAATCTGCCATCCAGAAGCGGGGTAGCTTACTTTTGTTTGCCAGGGAAACGGGCCGAGGTTTGTGTCTGGGGGCCTATGGCTGGGAGTGACCGGCTGGCTCCTGAAAAGCTACGATAGGCAGGATGGTGACCAGACCCATGGTGGCACCAGTGCCAAGTTGGGCTGATTTGATAGTACCAAGTGGCTCCTGCAATCTGCCATCACAAAGTTGGCAGGCGAGTTTTGTTTTCCAGGGAAAAGCGCCGTTGTTTGTGTTTGGGGGCCTGTGGCTGGGAGTGGACGGATGGCTCCTTAGAACCACGATACGCAGGATGGTTCCCAGACCAGAGGTGGCACCAGTGCCAAGTCGGGCTGGTTTGATAGTACAAAGTGGTTCCTGCAATCTGCCATCCAGAAGCGGGGCAGCTTACTTTTGTATGCCAGGGAAACGGGCCGAGGTTTTTGTCTGGGGGCCTATAGCTGGGAGAGACCGGCTGGCTCCTGAAAAGCTACGATAGGCAGGATGGTGACCAAACGCATGGTGGCACCAGTGCCAAGTTGGGCTGATTTGATAGTACCAAGTGGCTCCTGCAATCTGCCATCAAAATGTTGGCAGGCGAGTTTTGTTTTCCAGGGAAAAGCGCCGTTGTTTGTGTTTGGGGGCCTGTGGCTGGGAGTGGCCGGCTGGCTGCTTAGAATCCACGATACGCAGGATGGTTCCCAGACCAGAGGTGGCACCAGTGCCAAGTCGGGCTGGTTTGATACTACCATGTGCGTCCTGCAATCTGCCATCCAGAAGCGGGGCAGCTTACTTTTGTTTGCCAGGGAAACGGGCCGAGGTTTGTGTCTGGGGGCCTATGGCTGGGAGTGACCGGCTGGCTCCTGAAAAGCTACGATAGGCAGGATGGTGACCAGACCCATGGTGGCACCAGTGCCAAGTTGGGCTGGTTTGATAGTACCAAGTGGCTCCTGCAATCTGCCATCAAAAAGTTGGCAGGCGAGTTTTGTTTTCCAGGGAAAAGCGCCGTTGTTTGTGTTTGGGGGCCTGTGGCTGGGAGTGGACGGATGGCTCCTTAGAATCCACGATACACAGCATGGTTCCCAGACCAGAGGTGGCACCAGTGCCAAGTCGGGCTAGTTTGATGGTGCAAAGTGGTTCCTGCAATCTGCCATCCAGAAGCGGGGCAGCTTACTTTTGTTTGCCAGGGAAACGGGCCGAGGTTTGTGTCTGGGGGCCTATGGCTGGGAGTGACCGGCTGGCTCCTGAAAAGCTACGATAGGCAGGATGGTGACCAGACCCATGGTGGCACCAGTGCCAAGTTGGGCTGATTTGATAGTACCAAGTGGCTCCTGCAATCTGCCATCAAAAAGTTGGCAGGCGAGTTTTGTTTTCCAGGGAAAAGCGCCGTTGTTTGTGTTTGGGGGCCTGTGGCTGGGAGTGGACGGCTGGCTCCTTAGAATCCACGATACGCAGGATGTTTCCCAGACCAGAGGTGGCACCAGTGCCAAGTTGGGCTGGTTTGATAGTACCAAGTGCGTCCTGCAATCTACCATCCAGAAGGGGGCAGCTTACTTTTGTTTGCCAGGGAAACAGGCCGAGGTTTGTGTCTCAGGGCCTATGGCTGGGAGTGACCGGCTGGCTCCTGAAAAGCTACGATAGGCAGGATGGTGACCAGACCCATGGTGGCACCAGTGCCAAGTTGGGCTGGTTTGATAGTACCAAGTGGCTCCTGCAATCTGCCATCAAAAAGTTGGCAGGCGAGTTTGTTATCCAGGGAAAAGCGCCGTTGTTTGTGTTTGGGGGCCTCTGGCTGGGAGTGGCCGGCTGGCTCCTTAGAATCCATGATACGCAGGATGGTTCCCAGACCAGAGGTGGCACCAGTGCCAAGTCGGGCTGGTTTGATGGTGAAAAGTGGCTCCTGCAATCTGCCATCCAGAAGCGGGATGACTTACTTTTGTTTGCCAGGGAAACGGGCCGAGGTTTTTGTCTGGGGGCCTATGGCTGGGAGTGACCGGCTGGCTCCTGAAAAGCTACGATAGGCAGGATGGTGACCAGACCCATGGTGGCACAAGTGCCAAGTTGGGCTGGTTTGACAGTACCAAGTGGCTCCTGCAATCTGCCATCAAAAAGTTGGCAGGCGAGTTTTGTTTTCCAGGGAAAAGTGCCGTTGTTTGTGTTTGGGGGCCTGTGGGTGGGAGTGACCGGCTGGCTCCTTAGAATCCACGATACGCAGGATGGTTCCCAGACCAGAGGTGGCACCAGTGCCAAGTCGGGCTAGTTTGATGGTGCAAAGTGGCTCCTGCAATCTGCCATCCAGAAGCGGGGTAGCTTACTTTTGTTTGCCAGGGAAACGGGCCGAGGTTTGTGTCTGGGGGCCTATGGCTGCGAGTGACCGGCTGGCTCCTGAAAAGCTACGATAGGCAGGATGGTGACCAGACCCATGGTGGCACCAGTGCCAAGTTGGGCTGATTTGATAGTAGCAAGTGGCTCCTGCAATCTGCCATCAAAAAGTTGGCAGGCGAGTTTTGTTTTCCAGGGAAAAGCGCCGTTGTTTGTGTCTGGGGGCCTGTGGCTGGAGTGGCCGGCTGGCTCCTTACAATGAACG
Organism: Melospiza melodia melodia; assembly: GCF_035770615.1. NCBI lineage: Eukaryota > Metazoa > Chordata > Aves > Passeriformes > Passerellidae > Melospiza > Melospiza melodia. The sequence goes on from NC_086199.1 coordinate 43,443,553, forward strand.
ATACGCAGGATGGTTCCCAGAGCTGAGGTGGCACCAGTGCCAAGTCGGGCTAGTTTGATGGTGCAAAGTGGCTCCTGCAATCTGCCATCCAGAAGCGGGGTAGCTTACTTTTGTTTGCCACGGAAACGGGCCGAAATATTTGTCTAGGGGCCTCTGGCTGGGGGTGGCTGGCTGGCTCCTGAAAAGCTACGATAGGCAGGATGGTGACCAGACCCATGGTGGCACCAGTGCCAAGTTGGGCTGGTTTGATAGTACCAAGTGGCTCCTGCAATCTGCCATCAAAAAGTTGTCAGGCGAGTTTTGTTTTCCAGGGAAAAGCGCCGTTGTTTGTATTTGGGGGCCTGTGGCTGGGAGTGGCCGGCTGGCTCCTTTGAACCCACGATACGCAGGATGGTTCCCAGACCCAAGGTGGCACCAGTGCCAAGTCGGGCTGGTTTGATACTACCAAGTGCGTCCTGCAATCTGCCATCCAGAAGCGGGGCAGCTTAATTTTGTTTGCCAGGGAAACGGGCCGTGGGTTTTGTTTGGGGGCCTATGGCTGAGAGTGGCCGGCTGGCTCCTGAAAATCCACGCTAGGCAGCATGGTTCCCAGATGCAAGGTGGCACCAGTGCCAAGTCGGGCTGGTTTGATGGTGCAAAGTGGCTCCTGAAATCTGCCATCCAGAAGCGGGGCAGCTGATTTTTGTTTGCCAGGGAAAAATTCCGTGGATTGTTTTTGGGGGCATATTGCTGGGAGTGGCCGGCTGGCTCCTTAAAGTGCTCGATACGCATGATGGTTCCCAGGTCCAAGGTGTCACCACTACCAAGTCGGCCTGCGGTTTTAGTATCAAGTTCATCCTGCAATTTGCCATCCAGAAGAGGGGCAGTTGAGTTTTGTTTGCCAGAGAAACGGGCCGAGGTTTCTGTTTGGGGACATATGGCTGAGAGTGGCCGGCTGGCCCCTGAATATCCACGATACACAGCATGGTTCCCAGATCCAAGGTGGCACCAGTGCCAAGTTGGGCTGGTTTGATAGTACCAAGTGTCTCCTGCAATCTGCCATCCAGAAGCGGGGCAGCTTACTTTTGTTTGCCAGAGAAATAGGCCTAGGTTTTTGTCTGGGGGCCTGTGGCTAGGAGTGGCCGGCTGGCTCCTAAGAATCCACGATACGCAGGATGTTTCCCAGACCCAAGGTGGCACCAGTGCCAAGTCGGGCTGGTTTGATAGTACCAAGTGGCTCCTGCAAACTCCATCAAAAAGTTGGCAGGCGTGTTTTGTTTTCCAGGGAACAGCGCCGTTGATTTTGTTTGGGGGCCTGTGGCTGGGAGTGGCCGGCTGGCTCCTTAGAATCCACGATACGCAGGATGGTTCCCAGACCCAAGGTGGCACCAGTGCCAAGTCGGGCTGGTTTGATTACACCAAGTGGCTCCTGCAATCTGCCATCCAGAAGTGAGGCAGCTAAGTTTTGTTTGCCAGAAAAAAGGGCCGTGGTTTTTGTTGGGGGCCTGTGGCTGGGAGTGGCCGGCTGGCTCCTTAGAATCCACCATACGCAGGATGGTTCCCAGACCCAAGGTGGCACCAGTGCCAAGTCGGGCTGGTTTGATAGTACCAAGTGGCTCCTGCAATCTGCCATCCAGAAGCGGTGCAGTTGAGTTTTGTTTGCCAGAGAAAAGGGCCGTGGGTTGTGTTTGGGGGCATATGGCTGGGAGTGGCCGGCTGTCTCATTAAAAAGATCGATACGCAGGATGGTTCCCAGACCCAAGGTGGCACCAGTGCCAAGTCGGGCTGTTTTTATAGTACCAAGTGCGTCCTGCAATTTGCCATCCAGAAGAGGGGCAGTGGAGTTTTGTTTGCCAGAGAATAGCGCCGTTGTTTGTGTTTGGGGGCTTGTGGCTGGGAGTGGCCGACTGGCGCCTTAGAATCTGTGTTACGCAGCATGGTTCCCAGACCAGAGGTGGCACCAGTGCCAAGTTGGGCTGGTTTGATAGTACCAAGTGGCTCCTGCAATCTGCCATCCAGAAGCGGGGCAGCTTACTTTTGTTTGCCAGGGAAACGGGCCGAGGTTTGTGTCTGGGGGCCTATGGCTGGGAGTGACCGGCTGGCTCCTGAAAAGCTACGATAGGCAGGATGGTGACCAGACCCATGGTGGCACCAGTGCCAAGTTGGGCTGATTTGATAGTACCAAGTGGCTCCTGCAATCTGCCATCTAAATGTTGGCAGGCGAGATTTGTTTTCCAGGGAAAAGCGCCGTTGTTTGTGTTTGGTGGCCTGTGGCTGGGAGTGACCGGCTGGCTCCTTAGAATCCACGATACGCAGGATGGTTCCCAGACCCAAGGTGGCACCAGTGCCAAGTTGGGCTGGTTTGATAGTACCAAGTGGTTCCTGCAATCTGCCATCCAGAAGCGGGGCAGCTTACTTTTGTTTGCCAGGGAAACGGGCCGAGCTTTGTGTCTCAGGGCCTATGGCTGGGAGTGACCGGCTAGGTCCTGAAAAGCTACGATAGGCAGGATGGTGACCAGATCCATGGTGGCACCAGTGCCAAGTTGGGCTGGTTTGATAGTACCAAGTGGCTCCTGCAATCTGCCATCAAAATGTTGGCAGGCGAGTTTTGTTTTCCAGGGAAAAGCGCCGTTGTTTGTGTCTGGGGGCCTGTGGCTGGGAGTGGCCGGCTGGCTCCTTAGAATCCACGATACGCAGGATGGTTCCCAGACCAGAGGTGGCACCAGTGCCAAGTCGGGCTGGTTTGATGGTGAAAAGTGGCTCCTGCAATCTGCCATCCAGAAGCGGGATAACTTACTTTTGTTTGCCAGGGAAACGGGCCAAGGTTTTTGTCTGTGGGCCTATGGCTGGGAGTGACCGGCTGGCTCCTGAAAAGCTACGATAAGCAGGATGGTGACCAGACCCATGGTGGCACCAGTGCCAAGTTGGGCTGGTTTGATAGTACCAAGTGGCTCCTGCAATCTGCCATCAAAAAGTTGGCAGGCGAGTTTTGTTTTCCAGGGAAAAGCGCCGTTGTTTGTGTTTGGGGGCCTGTGGCTGGGAGTGGACGGATGGCTCCTTAGAACCACGATACGCAGGATGGTTCCCAGACCAGAGGTGACACCAGTGCCAAGTCGGGCTGGTTTGATAGTACCAAGTGGTTCCTGCAATCTGCCATCCAGAAGCGGGGCAGCTTACTTTTGTATGCCAGGGAAACGGGCCGAGGTTTTTGTCTGGGGGCCTATAGCTGGGAGTGACCGGCTGGCTCCTGAAAAGCTACGATAGGCAGGATGGTGACCAAACGCATGGTGGCACCAGTGCCAAGTTGGGCTGATTTGATAGTACCAAGTGGCTCCTGCAATCTGCCATCAAAATGTTGGCAGGCGAGTTTTGTTTTCCAGGGAAAAGCGCCGTTGTTTGTGTTTGGGGGCCTGTGGCTGGGAGTGGCCGGCTGGCTGCTTAGAATCCACGATACGCAGGATGGTTCCCAGACCAGAGGTGGCACCAGTGCCAAGTCGGGCTGGTTTGATACTACCAAGTGCGTCCTGCAATCTGCCATCCAGAAGCGGGGCAGCTTACTTTTGTTTGCCAGGGAAACGGGCCGAGGTTTGTGTCTGGGGGCCTATGGCTGGGAGTGACCGGCTGGCTCCTGAAAAGCTACGATAGGCAGGATGGTGACCAGACCCATGGTGGCACCAGTGCCAAGTTGGGCTGGTTTGATAGTACCAAGTGGCTCCTGCAATCTGCCATCAAAAAGTTGTCAGGTGAGTTTTGTTTTCCAGGGAAAAGCGCCGTTGTTTGTGTTTGGGGGCCTGTGGCTGGGAGTGGACGGATGGCTCCTTAGAATCCACGATACACAGCATGGTTCCCAGACCAGAGGTGGCACCAGTGCCAAGTCGGGCTAGTTTGATGGTGCAAAGTGGTTCCTGCAATCTGCCATCCAGAAGCGGGGCAGCTTACTTTTGTTTGCCAGGGAAACGGGCCGAGGTTTGTGTTTGGGGGCCTATGGCTGGGAGTGACCGGCTGGCTCCTGAAAAGCTACGATAGGCAGGATGGTGACCAGACCCATGGTGGCACCAGTGCCAAGTTGGGCTGGTTTGATAGTACCAAGTGGCTCCTGCAATCTGCCATCAAAAAGTTGGCAGGCGAGTTTGTTTTCCAGGGAAAAGCGCCGTTGTTTGTGTTTGGGGGCCTCTGGCTGGGAGTGGCCGGCTGGCTCCTTAGAATCCACGATACGCAGGATGGTTCCCAGACCAGAGGTGGCACCAGTGCCAAGTCGGGCTGGTTTGATGGTGAAAAGTGGCTCCTGCAATCTGCCATCCAGAAGCGGGATAACTTACTTTTGTTTGCCAGGGAAACGGGCCGAGGTTTTTGTCTGGGGGCCTATGGCTGGGAGTGACCGGCTGGCTCCTGAAAAGCTACGATAGGCAGGATGGTGACCAGACCCATGGTGGCACCAGTGCCAAGTTGGGCTGGTTTGATAGTACCAAGTGGCTCCTGCAATCTGCCATCAAAAAGTTGGCAGGCGAGTTTTGTTTTCCAGGGAAAAGTGCCGTTGTTTGTGTTTGGGGGCCTGTGGGTGGGAGTGACCGGCTGGCTCCTTAGAATCCACGATACGCAGGATGGTTCCCAGACCAGAGGTGGCACCAGTGCCAAGTCGGGCTAGTTTGATGGTGCAAAGTGGCTCCTGCAATCTGCCATCCAGAAGCGGGGTAGCTTACTTTTGTTTGCCAGGGAAACGGGCCGAGTTTTGTGTCTGGGGGCCTATGGCTGCGAGTGACCGGCTGGCTCCTGAAAAGCTACGATAGGCAGGATGGTGACCAGACCCATGGTGGCACCAGTGCCAAGTTGGGCTGATTTGATAATAGCAAGTGGCTCCTGCAATCTGCCATCAAAAAGTTGGCAGGCGAGTTTTGTTTTCCAGGGAAAAGCGCCGTTGTTTGTGTCTGGGGGCCTGTGGCTGGAGTGGCCGGCTGGCTCCTTACAATGAACGATACGCAGGATGGTTCCCAGAGCTGAGGTGGCACCAGTGCCAAGTCGGGCTAGTTTGATGGTGCAAAGTGGCTCCTGCAATCTGCCATCCAGAAGCGGGGTAGCTTACTTTTGTTTGCCAGGGAAACGGGCCGAAATATTTGTCTAGGGGCCTCTGGCTGGGGGTGGCTGGCTGGCTCCTGAAAAGCTACGATAGGCAGGATGGTGACCAGACCCATGGTGGCACCAGTGCCAAGTTGGGCTGGTTTGATAGTACCAAGTGGCTCCTGCAATCTGCCATCAAAAAGTTGTCAGGCGAGTTTTTTTTTCCAGGGAAAAGCGCCGTTGTTTGTATTTGGGGGCCTGTGGCTGGGAGTGGCCGGCTGGCTCCTTTGAACCCACGATACGCAGGATGGTTCCCAGACCCAAGGTGGCACCAGTGCCAAGTTGGGCTGGTTAGATACTACCAAGTGCGTCCTGCAATCTGCCATCCAGAAGCGGGGCAGCTTAATTTTGTTTGCCAGGGAAACGGGCCGTGCGTTTTGTTTGGGGGCCTATGGCTGAGAGTGGCCGGCTGGCTCCTGAAAATCCACGCTAGGCAGCATGATTCCCAGATACAAGGTGGCACCAGTGCCAAGTCGGGCTGGTTTGATGGTGCAAAGTGGCTCCTGCAATCTGCCATCCAGAAGCGGGGCAGCTGATTTTTGTTTGCCAGAGAAAAATTCCGTGGATTGTTTTTGGGGGCATATTGCTGGGAGTGGCCGGCTGGCTCCTTAAAATGCTCGATACGCATGATGGTTCCCAGGTCCAAGGTGTCACCACTACCAAGTCGGCCTGCGGTTTTAGTATCAAGTTCATCCTGCAATTTGCCATCCAGAAGAGGGGCAGTTGAGTTTTGTTTGCCAGAGAAACGGGCCGAGGTTTCTGTTTGGGGACATATGGCTGAGAGTGGCCGGCTGGCTCCTAAGAATCCACGATACGCAGGATGTTTCCCAGACCCAAGGTGGCACCAGCGCCAAGTCGGGCTGGTTTGATAGTACCAAGTGGCTCCTGCAAACTCCATCAAAAAGTTGGCAGGCGTGTTTTGTTTTCCAGGGAACAGCGCCGTTGATTTTGTTTGGGGGCCTGTGGCTGGGAGTGGCCGGCTGGCTCCTTAGAATCCACGATACGCAGGATGGTTCCCAGACCCAAGGTGGCACCAGTGCCAAGTCGGGCTGGTTTGATTACACCAAGTGGCTCCTGCAATCTGCCATCCAGAAGTGAGGCAGCTAAGTTTTGTTTGCCAGAAAAAAGGGCCGTGGTTTTTGTTGGGGGCCTGTGGCTGGGAGTGGCCGGCTGGCTCCTTAGAATCCACCATACGCAGGATGGTTCCCAGACCCAAGGTGGCACCAGTGCCAAGTCGGGCTGGTTTGATAGTACCAAGTGGCTCCTGCAATCTGCCATCCAGAAGCGGTGCAGTTGAGTTTTGTTTGCCAGAGAAAAGGGCTGTGGGTTGTGTTTGGGGGCATATGGCTGGGAGTGGCCGGCTGTCTCATTAAAAAGATCGATACGCAGGATGGTTCCCAGACCCAAGGTGGCACCAGTGCCAAGTCGGGCTGTTTTTATAGTACCAAGTGCGTCCTGCAATTTGCCATCCAGAAGAGGGGCAGTGGAGTTTTGTTTGCCAGAGAATAGCGCCGTTGTTTGTGTTTGGGGGCTTGTGGCTGGGAGTGGCCGACTGGCGCCTTAGAATCTGTGTTACGCAGCATGGTTCCCAGACCAGAGGTGGCACCAGTGCCAAGTTGGGCTGGTTTGATAGTACCAAGTGGCTCCTGCAATCTGCCATCCAGAAGCGGGGCAGCTTACTTTTGTTTGCCAGGGAAACGGGCCGAGGTTTGTGTCTGGGGGCCTATGGCTTGGAGTGACCGGCTGGCTCCTGAAAAGCTACGATAGGCAGGATGGTGACCAGACCCATGGTGGCACCAGTGCCAAGTTGGGCTGATTTGATAGTACCAAGTGGCTCCTGCAATCTGCCATGAAAAAGTTGGCAGGCGAGTTTTGTTTTCCAGGGAAAAGCGCCGTTGTTTGTATTTGGGGGCCTGTGGCTGGGAGTGGCCGGCTGGCTCCTTAGAATCCACGATACGCGGCATGGTTCCCAGACCAGAGGTGGCACCAGTGCCAAGTTGGGCTGGTTTGATAGTACCAAGTGCGTCCTGCAATCTGCCATCCAGAAGCGGGGCAGCCTACTTTTGTTTGCCAGGGAAACGGGCCGAGGTTTGTGTCTCAGGGCCTATGGCTGGGAGTGACCGCCTGGCTCCTGAAAAGCTACGATAGGCAGGATGGTGACCAGACCCATGGTGGCACCAGTGCCAAGTTGGGCTGGTTTGATAGTACCAAGTGGCTCCTGCAATCTGCCATCAAAATGTTGGCAGGCGAGTTTGTTATCCAGGGAAAAGCGCCGTTGTTTGTGTTTGGGGGCCTGTGGCTGGGAGTGGCCAGCTGGCTCCTTAGAATCCACGATACACAGGATGGTTCCCAGACCAGAGGTGGCACCAGTGCCATGTTGGCCTGGTTTGATAGTACCATGTGGCTCCTGCAATCTGCCATCCAGAAGCGGGGCTGCTTACTTTTGTTTGCCAGGGAAACGGGCCGAGATATTTGTCTGGGGGCCTATGGCTGGGAGTGAGCGGCTGGCTCCTGAAAAGCTACGATAGGCAGGATGGTGACCAGACCCATGGTGGCACCAGTGCCAAGTTGGGCTGGTTTGATAGTACCAAGTGGCTCCTGCAATCTGCCATCAAAAAGTTGTCAGGCGACTTTTGTTTTCCAGGGAAAAGCGCCGTTGTTCTTGTTTAGAGGCCTGTGGCTGGGAGTGGCCGGCTGCCTCCTTTGAACCCAGGATACGCAGGATGGTTCCCAGAGCCAAGGTGGCACCAGTGCCAAGTCGGGCTGGTTTGATGGTGAAAAGTGGCTCCTGCAATCTGCCATCCAGAAGCGGGATAACTTACTTTTGTTTGCCAGGGAAACGGGCCGAGGTTTTTGTCTGGGGGCCTATGGCTGGGAGTGACCGGCTGGCTCCTGAAAAGCTACGATAGGCAGGATGGTGACCAGACCCATGGTGGCACCAGTGCCAAGTTGGGCTGGTTTGATAGTACCAAGTGGCTCCTGCAATCTGCCATCAAAATGTTGGCAGGCGAGTTTTGTTTTCCAGGGAAAAGTGCCGTTGTTTGTGTTTGGGGGCCTGTGGGTGGGAGTGACCGGCTGGCTCCTTAGAATCCACGATACGCAGGATGGTTCCCAGACCAGAGGTCGCACCAGTGCCAAGTCGGGCCAGTTTGATGGTGCAAAGTGGCTCCTGCAATCTGCCATCCAGAAGCGGGGTAGCTTACTTTTGTTTGCCAGGGAAACGGGCCGAGGTTTGTGTCTGGGGGCCTATGGCTGCGAGTGACCGGCTGGCTCCTGAAAAGCTACGATAGGCAGGATGGTGACCAGACCCATGGTGGTACCAGTGCCAAGTTGGGCTGATTTGATAGTACCAAGTGGCTCCTGCAATCTGCCATCAAAAAGTTGGCAGGCGAGTTTTGTTTTCCAGGGAAAAGCGCCGTTGTTTGTGTCTGGGGGCCTGTGGCTGGGAGTGGCCGGCTGGCTCCTTACAATGAACGATACGCAGGATGGTTCCCAGACCTGAGGTGGCACCAGTGCCAAGTCGGGCTAGTTTGATGGTGCAAAGTGGCTCCTGCAATCTGCCATCCAGAAGCGGGGTAGCTTACTTTTGTTTGCCAGGGAAACGGGCCGAGGTTTTTCTCTGGGGGCCTATGGCAGGGAGGGACCGGCTGGCTCCTGAAAAGCTACGATAGGCAGGATGGTGACCAGAGCCATGGTGGCACCAGTGCCAAGTTGGGCTGGTTTGGTATTACCAAGTGGTTCCTGCAATCTGCCATCCAGAAGCGGGGCAGCTTACTTTTGTTTGCCAGGGAAACTGGCCGAGGTTTTTCTCTGGGGGCCTATGGCTTGGAGTGACCGGCTAGGTCCTGAAAAGCTACGATAGGCAGGATGGTGACCAGATCCATGGTGGCACCAGTGCCAAGTTGGGCTGGTTTGATAGTACCAAGTGGCTCCTGCAATCTGCCATCAAAAAGTTGGCAGGCGAGTTTTGTTTTCCAGGGAAAAGCGCTGTGGTTTGTGTTTGGGGGCCTGTGGCTGGGAGTGGCCGGCTGGCTCCTTAGAATCCACGATACGCAGGATGGTTCCCAGACCAGAGGTGGCACCAGTGCCAAGTCGGGCTGGTTTGATGGTGAAAAGTGTCTCCTGCAATCTGCCATCCAGAAGCGGGATAACATACTTTTGTTTGCCAGGGAAACGGGCCAAGGTTTTTGTCTGGGGGCCTATGGCTGGGAGTGACCGGCTGGCTCCTGAAAAGCTACGATAGGCAGGATGGTGACCAGACCCATGGTGGCACCAGTGTCAAGTTGGGCTGGTTTGATAGTACCAAGTGGCTCCGGCAATCTGCCATCAAAAAGTTGGCAGGCGAGGTTTGTTTTCCAGGGAAAAGCGCCGTTGTTTTTGTTTGGGGGCCTGTGGCTGGGAGTGGCCAGATGGCTAATTAGAATCCACGATACGCAGCATGGTTCCCAGACCTGAGGTGGCACCAGTGCCAAGTCGGGCTGGTTTGATACTATCAAGTGCGTCCTGCAATCTGCCATCCAGAAGCGGGGTAGCTTACTTTTGTTTGCCAGGGAAACGGGCCGAGGTTTGTGTCTGGGGGCCTATGGCTGGGAGTGACCGGCTGGCTCCTGAAAAGCTACGATAGGCAGGATGGTGACCAGACCCATGGTGGCACCAGTGCCAAGTTGGGCTGGTTTGATAGTACCAAGTGGCTCCTGCAATCTGCCATCAAAAAATTGGCAGGCGAGTTTTGTTTTCCAGGGAAAAGCGCCGTTGTTTTTGTTTGCGGGCCTGTGGGTGGGAGTGGCCGGCTGGCTCCTAGGAATCCACGATACGCAGGATGGTTCCCAGACCAGAGGTGGCACCAGTGCCAAGTCGGGCTAGTTTGATGGTGCAAAGTGGCTCCTGCAATCTGCCATCCAGAAGCGGGGCAGCTTACTTTTGTTTGCCAGGGAAAAGGGCCGAGTATTGTTTCTGGGGGCCTATGGCTGGGAGTGAGCGGCTGGCTCCTGAAAAGCTACGATAGGCAGGATGGTGACCAGACCCATGGTGGCACCAGTGCCAAGTTGGGCTGATTTGATAGTACCAAGTGGCTCCTGCAATCTGCCATCAAAAAGTTGGCAGGCGAGTTTTGTTTTCCAGGGAAAAGCGCCGTTGTTTGTGTTTGGGGGCCTGTGGCTGGGAGTGGATGGATGGCTCCTTAGAACCACGATACGCAGGATGGTTCCCAGACCAGAGGTGGCACCAGTGCCAAGTCGGGCTGGTTTGATACTAACAAGTGGTTCCTGCAATCTGCCATCCAGAAGCGGGGCAGCTTACTTTTGTTTGCCAGGGAAACGGGCCGAGGTTTGTGTCTGGGGGCCTATGGCTGGGAGTGACCGCCTGACTCCTGAAAAGCTACGATAGGCAGGATGGTGACCAGACCCATGGTGGCACCAGTGCCAAGTTGGGCTGGTTTGATAGTACCAAGTGGCTCCTGCAATCTGCCATCAAAAAGTTGGCAGGCGAGTTTGTTATCCAGGGAAAAGCGCCGTTGTTTGTGTTTGGGGGCCTGTGGCTGGGAGTGGCCGGCTGGCTGCTTAGAATCCACGATACGCAGGATGGTTCCCAGACCAGAGGTGGCACCAGTGCCAAGTCGGGCTGGTTTGATGGTGAAAAGTGGCTCCTGCAATCTGCCATCCAGAAGCGGGATAACTTACTTTTGTTTGCCAGGGAAACGGGCCGAGCTTTTTGTCTGGGGGCCTATGGCTAGGAGTGACCGGCTGGCTCCTGAAAAGCTACGATAGGCAGGATGGTGACCAGACCCATGGTGGCACCAGTGCCAAGTTGGGCTGGTTTGATAGTACCAAGTGGCTCCTGCAATCTGCCATCAAAATGTTGGCAGGCGAGTTTTGTTTTCCAGGGAAAAGTGCCGTTGTTTGTGTTTGGGGGCCTGTGGGTGGGAGTGACCGGCTGGCTCCTTAGAATCCACGATACGCAGGATGGTTCCCAGACCAGAGGTCGCACCAGTGCCAAGTCGGGCCAGTTTGATGGTGCAAAGTGGCTCCTGCAATCTGCCATCCAGAAGCGGGGTAGCTTACTTTTGTTTGCCAGGGAAACGGGCCGAGTTTTGTGTCTGGGGGCCTATGGCTGGGAGTGACCGGCTGGCTCCTGAAAAGCTACGATAGGCAGGATGGTGACCAGACCCATGGTGGCACCAGTGCCAAGTTGGGCTGGTTTGATAGTACCAAGTGGCTCCTGCAATCTGCCATCAAAAAATTGGCAGGCGAGTTTTGTTTTCCAGGGAAAAGCGCCGTTGTTTTTGTTTGGGGGCCTGTGGGTGGGAGTGGCCGGCTGGCTCCTTAGAATCCACGATACGCAGCATGGTTCCCAGACCAGAGGTGGGACCAGTGCCAAGTCGGGCTAGTTTGATGGTGCAAAGTGGCTCCTGCAATCTGCCATCCAGAAGCGGGGCAGCTTACTTTTGTTTGCCAGGGAAACGGGCCGAGTATTGTTTCTGGGGGCCTATGGCTGCGAGTGACCGGCTGGCTCCTGAAAAGCTACGATAGGCAGGATGGTGACCAGATCCATGGTGGCACCAGTGCCAAGTTGGGCTGGTTTGATAGTACCAAGTTGCTCCTGCAATCTGCCATCAAAAATTTGGCAGGCGAGTTTTGTTTTCCAGGGAAAAGCGCCGTTGTTTGTATTTGGGGGCCTGTGGCTGGGAGTGGCCGGCTGGCTGCTTAGAATCCACGATACGCAGGATGGTTCCCAGACCAGAGGTGGCACCAGTGCCAAGTCGGGCTGGTTTGATAGTACCAAGTGCGTCCTGCAATCTGCCATCCAGAAGCGGGGCAGCTTACTTTTGTATGCCAGGCAAACGGGCCGAGGTTTTTGTCTGGGGGCCTATGGCTGGGAGTGACCGTCTGGCTCCTGAAAAGCTACGATAGGCAGGATGGTGACCAAACGCATGGTGGCACCAGTGCCAAGTTGGGCTGATTTGATATTACCAAGTGGCTCCTGCAATCTGCCATCAAAATGTTGGCAGGCGAGTTTTGTTTTCCAGGGAAAAGCGCCGTTGTTTGTGTTTGGGGGCCTGTGGCTGGGAGTGGCCGGCTGGCTGCTTAGAATCCACGATACGCAGGATGGTTCCCAGACCAGAGGTGGCACCAGTGCCAAGTCGGGCTGGTTTGATACTACCAAGTGCGTCCTGCAATCTGCCATCCAGAAGCGGGGCAGCTTACTTTTGTTTGCCAGGGAAACGGGCCGAGGTTTGTGTCTGGGGGCCTATGGCTGGGAGTGACCGGCTGGCTCCTGAAAAGCTACGATAGGCAGGATGGTGACCAGACCCATGGTGGCACCAGTGCCAAGTTGGGCTGATTTGATAGTACCAAGTGGCTCCTGCAATCTGCCATCAAAAAGTTGGCAGGCGAGTTTGTTATCCAGGGAAAAGCGCCGTTGTTTGTGTTTGGGGGCCTCTGGCTGGGAGTGGCCGGCTGGCTCCTTAGAATCCATGATACGCAGGATGGTTCCCAGACCAGAGGTGGCACCAGTGCCAAGTCGGGCTGGTTTGATGGTGAAAAGTGGCTCCTGCAATCTGCCATCCAGAAGCGGGATGACTTACTTTTGTTTGCCAGGGAAACGGGCCGAGGTTTTTGTCTGGGGGCCTATGGCTGGGAGTGACCGGCTGGCTCCTGAAAAGCTACGATAGGCAGGATGGTGACCAGACCCATGGTGGCACCAGTGCCAAGTTGGGCTGGTTTGATAGTACCAAGTGGCTCCTGCAATCTGCCATCAAAACGTTGGCAGGCGAGTTTTGTTTTCCAGGGAAAAGTGCCGTTGTTTGTGTTTGGGGGCCTGTGGGTGGGAGTGACCGGCTGGCTCCTTAGAATCCACGATACGCAGGATGGTTCCCAGACCAGAGGTGGCACCAGTGCCAAGTCGGGCTAGTTTGATGGTGCAAAGTGGCTCCTGCAATCTGCCATCCAGAAGCGGGGTAGCTTACTTTTGTTTGCCAGGGAAACGGGCCGAGGTTTGTGTCTGGGGGCCTATGGCTGCGAGTGACCGGCTGGCTCCTGAAAAGCTACGATAGGCAGGATGGTGACCAGACCCATGGTGGCACCAGTGCCAAGTTGGGCTGATTTGATAGTAGCAAGTGGCTCCTGCAATCTGCCATCAAAAAGTTGTCAGGCGAGTTTTGTTTTCCAGGGAAAAGCGCCGTTGTTTGTGTCTGGGGGCCTGTGGCTGGAGTGGCCGGCTGGCTCCTTACAATGAACGATACGCAGGATGGTTCCCAGAGCTGAGGTGGCACCAGTGCCAAGTCGGGCTAGTTTGATGGTGCAAAGTGGCTCCTGCAATCTGCCATCCAGAAGCGGGGTAGCTTACTTTTGTTTGCCAGGGAAACGGGCCGAAATATTTGTCTAGGGGCCTCTGGCTGGGGGTGGCTGGCTGGCTCCTGAAAAGCTACGATAGGCAGGATGGTGACCAGACCCATGGTGGCACCAGTGCCAAGTTGGGCTGATTTGATAGTACCAAGTGGCTCCTGCAATCTGCCATCAAAAAGTTGGCAGGCGAGTTTTGTTTTCCAGGGAAAAGCGCCGTTGTTTGTATTTGGGGGCCTGTGGCTGGGAGTGGCCGGCTGGCTCCTTTGAACCCACGATACGCAGGATGGTTCCCAGACCCAAGGTGGCACCAGTGCCAAGTCGGGCTGGTTTGATACTACCAAGTGCGTCCTGCAATCTGCCATCCAGAAGCGGGGCAGCTTAATTTTGTTTGCCAGGGAAACGGGCCGTGGGTTTTGTTTGGGGGCCTATGGCTGAGAGTGGCCGGCTGGCTCCTGAAAATCCACGCTAGGCAGCATGGTTCCCAGATGCAAGGTGGCACCAGTGCCAAGTCGGGCTGGTTTGATGGTGCAAAGTGGCTCCTGAAATCTGCCATCCAGAAGCGGGGCAGCTGATTTTTGTTTGCCAGGGAAAAATTCCGTGGATTGTTTTTGGGGGCATATTGCTGGGAGTGGCCGGCTGGCTCCTTAAAGTGCTCGATACGCATGATGGTTCCCAGGTCCAAGGTGTCACCACTACCAAGTCGGCCTGCGGTTTTAGTATCAAGTTCATCCTGCAATTTGCCATCCAGAAGAGGGGCAGTTGAGTTTTGTTTGCCAGAGAAACGGGCCGAGGTTTCTGTTTGGGGACATATGGCTGAGAGTGGCCGGCTGGCCCCTGAATATCCACGATACACAGCATGGTTCCCAGATCCAAGGTGGCACCAGTGCCAAGTTGGGCTGGTTTGATAGTACCAAGTGTCTCCTGCAATCTGCCATCCAGAAGCGGGGCAGCTTACTTTTGTTTGCCAGAGAAATAGGCCTAGGTTTTTGTCTGGGGGCCTGTGGCTAGGAGTGGCCGGCTGGCTCCTAAGAATCCACGATACGCAGGATGTTTCCCAGACCCAAGGTGGCACCAGTGCCAAGTCGGGCTGGTTTGATAGTACCAAGTGGCTCCTGCAAACTCCATCAAAAAGTTGGCAGGCGTGTTTTGTTTTCCGGGGAACAGCGCCGTTGATTTTGTTTGGGGGCCTGTGGCTGGGAGTGGCCGGCTGGCTCCTTAGAATCCACGATACGCAGGATGGTTCCCAGACCAGAGGTGGCACCAGTGCCAAGTCGGGCTGGTTTGATTACACCAAGTGGCTCCTGCAATCTGCCATCCAGAAGTGAGGCAGCTAAGTTTTGTTTGCCAGAAAAAAGGGCCGTGGTTTTTGTTGGGGGCCTGTGGCTGGGAGTGGCCGGCTGGCTCCTTAGAATCCACCATACGCAGGATGGTTCCCAGACCCAAGGTGGCACCAGTGCCAAGTCGGGCTGGTTTGATAGTACCAAGTGGCTCCTGCAATCTGCCATCCAGAAGCGGTGCAGTTGAGTTTTGTTTGCCAGAGAAAAGGGCCGTGGGTTGTGTTTGGGGGCATATGGCTGGGAGTGGCCGGCTGTCTCATTAAAAAGATCGATACGCAGGATGGTTCCCAGACCCAAGGTGGCACCAGTGCCAAGTCGGGCTGTTTTTATAGTACCAAGTGCGTCCTGCAATTTGCCATCCAGAAGAGGGGCAGTGGAGTTTTGTTTGCCAGAGAATAGCGCCGTTGTTTGTGTTTGGGGGCTTGTGGCTGGGAGTGGCCGACTGGCGCCTTAGAATCTGTGTTACGCAGCATGGTTCCCAGACCAGAGGTGGCACCAGTGCCAAGTCGGGCTGGTTTGATAGTACCAAGTGGCTCCTGCAATCTGCCATCCAGAAGCGGGGCAGCTTACTTTTGTTTGCCAGGGAAACGGGCCGAGGTTTGTGACTGGGGACCTATGGCTGGGAGTGACCGGCTGGCTCCTGAAAAGCTACGATAGGCAGGATGGTGACCAGACCCATGGTGGCACCAGTGCCAAGTTGGGCTGGTTTGATAGTACCAAGTGGCTCCTGCAATCTGCCATCAAAAAGTTGTCAGGCGAGTTTTGTTTTCCAGGGAAAAGCGCCGTTGTTTGTATTTGGGGGCCTGTGGCTGGGAGTGGCCGGCTGGCTCCTTTGAACCCACAATACGCAGGATGGTTCCCAGACCCAAGGTGGCACCAGTGCCAAGTCGGGCTGGTTTGATACTACCAAGTGCGTCCTGCAATCTGCCATCCAGAAGCGGGGCAGCTTAATTTTGTTTGCCAGGGAAACGGGCCGTGGGTTTTGTTTGGGGGCCTATGGCTGAGAGTGGCCGGCTGGCTCCTGAAAATCCACGCTAGGCAGCATGGTTCCCAGATGCAAGGTGGCACCAGTGCCAAGTCGGGCTGGTTTGATGGTGCAAAGTGGCTCCTGCAATCTGCCGTCCAGAAGCGGGGCAGCTGATTTTTGTTTGCCAGAGAAAAATTCCGTGGATTGTTTTTGGGGGCATATTGCTGGGAGTGGCCGGCTGGCTCCTTAAAATGCTCGATACGCATGATGGTTCCCAGGTCCAAGGTGTCACCACTACCAAGTCGGCCTGCGGTTTTAGTATCAAGTTCATCCTGCAATTTGCCATCCAGAAGAGGGGCAGTTGAGTTTTGTTTGCCAGAGAAACGGGCCGAGGTTTCTGTTTGGGGACATATGGCTGAGAGTGGCCGGCTGGCCCCTGAATATCCACGATACACAGCATGGTTCCCAGATCCAAGGTGGCACCAGTGCCAAGTTGGGCTGGTTTGATAGTACCAAGTGTCTCCTGCAATCTGCCATCCAGAAGCGGGGCAGCTTACTTTTGTTTGCCAGAGAAATAGGCCTAGGTTTTTGTCTGGGGGCCTGTGGCTAGGAGTGGCCGGCTGGCTCCTAAGAATCCACGATACGCAGGATGTTTCCCAGACCCAAGGTGGCACCAGTGCCAAGTCGGGCTGGTTTGATAGTACCAAGTGGCTCCTGCAAACTCCATCAAAAAGTTGGCAGGCGTGTTTTGTTTTCCAGGGAACAGCGCCGTTGATTTTGTTTGGGGGCCTGTGGCTGGGAGTGGCCGGCTGGCTCCTTAGAATCCACGATACGCAGGATGGTTCCCAGACCCAAGGTGGCACCAGTGCCAAGTCGGGCTGGTTTGATTACACCAAGTGGCTCCTGCAATCTGCCATCCAGAATTGAGGCAGCTAAGTTTTGTTTGCCAGAAAAAAGGGCCGTGGTTTTTGTTGGGGGCCTGTGGCTGGGAGTGGCCGGCTGGCTCCTTAGAATCCACCATACGCAGGATGGTTCCCAGACCCAAGGTGGCACCAGTGCCAAGTCGGGCTGGTTTGATAGTCCCAAGTGGCTCCTGCAAACTGCCATCCGGAAGCGGGGCAGTGGAGTTTTGTTTGCCAGGGAAATGGGCCGTTGTTTGTGTTTGGGGGCCTGTGGCTGGGAGTGTTTGGCTGGTTCCTGAATATGTACGATACGCAGGATTGTTCCCAGACCCAAGGTGGCACCAGTGCCAAGTCGGGCTGGTTTGATGGTGCAAAGTGGCTCCTGCAATCTGCCATCCAGACGCGGGGCAGCGGATTTTTGTTTCCATGAGAAATGGTCCGTGGTTTGTTTTTGGGGGTATATGGCTGGGCCTGGCCGGCTGGCTCCTTAAAAAGCTCGATATGCAGGATGGTTCCCTGACACAAGGTGGCACCAGTGCCACGTCGGGCGGTTTTCGTAGTACAAAGTGCGTCCTAAAATTTGCCATCCAGAAGAGGGGCAGTTGAGTTTTGTTTGCCAGAGAAAAGGTCCGTGGTTTGTTTTTGGGGGCATATGGCTGAGAGTGGCTGGCTGGCCCCTGAAAATCCACGATACACAGGATGGTTCCCAGATCCAAGGTGGCACCTGTGCCAAGTCGGGCTGATTTGATAGTACTAAGTAGCTCCTGCAATCTGCCATCCAGAAGCGGGACAGCTTACTTTTGTTTGCCAGGGAAACGGGCCGAGGTTTGTGTTTGGGGGCCTATGGCTGAGAGTGACCGGCTGGCTCCTGAAAAGCTACAATAGGCAGGATGGTGACCAGACCCATGGTGGCACCAGTGCCAAGTTGGGCTGGTTTGATAGTACCAAGTGGTTCCTGCAATCTGCCATCCAGAAGCAGGGCAGCTGAGTTTTGTTTGCCAGAGAAAAGGGCCTTGGTTTGTGTTTGGGGGCATATGGCTGGGTGTGGCCAGCTGGCTCCTTAAAATGCACGATATGCAACATGGCTCCCAGACCCAAGGTGGCACCAGTGCCAAGTTGGGCTGGTTTGATAGTACCAAGTGGCTCCTGCAATCTTCCATGATCACGTGGAGAAATACTTTCTGGTTTCAGCCTCATGCTCTTTCTTCTCTCCCTCAACTTCTCTATCACCTCTCATCTGGTTCACATGCGCTGTCTTCAAGGTCCACAGGCTACTTTTCACAGAATCTTCTGGCCTGATGAAGTAAGAATGATGAATAGAACAGAGCTGGGATCTATTTTCCAGTTTGGATAAAATGCATTCTGCACACAAATCCAAGGAGAACGGGCTGCCCCGATGCCCAGAAAATCTTTCACTCCTGCTAGTGTTCTACGTCAACCGCAACTTAGTCTGAAAGAAAAGCTTTTTCTCTGAGAGCATCTGAGAGGTTTGCATGAAGCACTGATATCTGACATATGCAATTTTGAATAGGAGAGGAAAAAGAAAATGGCAAGGAGTTTTTAATTTTAGTGGTTTCAATTTTAATTTCCGTGCACTTTTTCAAAACTTGTCAGCTCAAATGCCCATCAACATCTTTTAGTCATCTGTAAGTCAGTATTCATATAAAATGTGCTTCAAATCCAAAGAATTTCAAATTTGCACTCCAAGCTTCTATGCCTAGATTTATGATTTCCTACACATATTAGATGAAAGGAAGGCCTTTTTTACTGTGGGAGTGCTGGAACACTGGAACAGGTTGCCCAGAGAAGTTGTGGGTGTCCCATCCCTGAAAGTATTCAAGGTCACCTTGGACGGGGCTTGGAGCAGCAACAAAGGAGAAGCTTGATGGTAGAGAAACAAAGTCGGACTATAGAAGAAACTCGGATTGAAGTATAGGATCAAGTTTTCTCTCAGCTCTTGGGGTAAATTCAAAGTTGTACAAAATGACATTTATCTGTGCTATTCACTACTGTAACAGAAAGTTTCATGAAAACTGTACAGAAGATAGTAAATTTTAAAAGAGATAAGAATTACAGCATAAAATCCATGGGATAGGTTACAACATGAGACACTCTCTAAGAGAAAATCTCTTTGTTTCAGCACTTCATCGGGGTAAGATTTCATGAAGTGCCAAAGAAGGCGGCAAAATATCATTCGGGACATTATTTACTGGAATTCAGCCTGGCCATTAGTAGGAACTGCCTTTGAACATATCATGTAGATATACCACACACGCTTTCCCTTCACTGAAAAATTACTGTTTACAACAAATAAGCAATTGACGATCAAAATTGATTGAAAGCATCTTAAACATGTCAAGTATTTCATTGTAGATGATCTGTGATCCAAATGCTTCTTCCACCTTCGAGAGGGACAGAAGAATTCTTCCATATCATGATGGTTTAAAATTGTATCAACCAATGTTTTCTGCTGAAAAGATATCATCTATTTTTTTCTATTTTTGGAAGAAAATATTCCTAGACATACAACAGGTGAGAACTAAGTAATTTTAAAGAAACAAATGAAATGAAAATATTCTGTAAATAGAATGAAATGAAAAGCTGTGTTTTAAATAGGAGCTAAATATTAAACAGAATTTTTGTACCAGGCATTTGAATTACTGCACCAGCTCTTTTGCCCATCAAGAGAGGCATTTAGCATTTCAGTCTTTTCCAAGGTGTTCATGATCTGCTATGCTGATCTCTGTGTGTGCCTAGGTGTGTGTGGAGGGGGGGGCATATGAAGGGGAGTGTGTATGTTTGCTTTACAATTGTTGTGGCAGATTCATGCCTCAGCTCCACATTTTGTTTTAAAAAGGTCACACCGAGTGGATATGAAGTTTACTATCAACAAGAGATCGATTCCCAAATCATCCATTTGACTCTCCCTTATAAATCATGTGCTTTGTTGCATATTTTATCAAATATACTTTCAAGCCAGATGGAGGAAGGAGGATGTGGGAATCCCTCCACCATCTTGCAACTTTTATGTAAGTAGGTTTTCAAGAAAATCATCATTTCTCTTTTAAATATGTCTGGAACAGGTATGATGGTAGTGTCAACCTGTTGGAGTTTTTGTTGCTGGAAGAAGTTGTACAAAAGGATTGGTTTTTACATTGACCAGTTACTGAATCAAGCGCAGGAATACATTGGAAATTTAGCTGGGGGTTCCTTTTCCCAGCAGACTACTTCTAGAACGAGCTTGTACACTGAAGCTGACTCTTTTGCTCTCTTTTTGTTTCTTTCCTATTTTCTTGGCTTCTTTGCCACTATCTAGACAATTTTGGAACTTTGTTCCCAACTAAAATGGTTTCAATAGTCTGATTGTGATCATACATTTTTACAAGGAATTTTTAAAATCTTTCCTCGAGTCCAGAAAGTCAAGGACTTAGATCTTTTTCTTCCCTTATCAATATTGCCATGAAATTGATAAATAAAGACCAACTCTTTATTTTTGTTTTTAACCCACGTAGATAATTCCCATCCATTAATCCATTTTGTGGACCAATAGCTGCCATTCTGATGGAAGCTGTCACTTCTTAACAATAGGCATTCTGTGACTATGTTGACTGCACTTTGGGTGAAGATCCTAACTGGTCTTAGATATACATAGGGAGAAATTTGCTCAGCCAGTGTCAGTCTTAAGCATGCGTATCAGAAGATCTTTCTAGAGCTGGGAATTTTCCCATGAAAGGGATTCAGTTAGGGAAGAGACACTTGTGCCAGAGTTTTACATTCTTCTTGAACACTGCTTAAGGAACTTAGATGCCATGTCCATTTGGATCTCTGTCTGCACAGAACTTTGTCATGCCAGCGCTTTGAAATGCATCTTGAAGAGAATTCACTAGCACAGAATGAAAGAGAGTGGAAGGGGTTGGTGGGGCTAACCAGGCCCAACCCCCCTGCCTAAACCAGGATACCTAGAGCCTCTTGCCCAGGATTCTATCTGGGTGTACTTTTAATGTCTTCAAAGATCCAGGCTCCACAATCTTTCTGGGCAGTCTGTGCCGTGGTTCAGTCACCCTGACAGTAAAGAAACATTTACTGATGTTCAAAGGCAATCTCCTGTATTTCAGTGTGTGCCCACTGCCTCTTGTCTTTTCCCTCAGCATCACTGAAAAGACACTGATTCCCTCCCCTTTGCACTATTGCTTCCATATGTATGTGTGATGCCATGTAGAGGTATGTCAAAAACCTCCCTGAAGCCCAGGCAGATAATATTCCCTTCATCTACCAGTCAAGTTGATTCATCAGAGGAGTTTAAAGTGATGTTCAGCATGAAATTCCCCTGAAAAATCATGCTAACTACATTATTTGGTCATCTGTCATGTGCCTGGCAAGGATTTCCAGGAAGAGCTGCTTCATCAACTTCCTGGGGATAAAAAAGAGGCTGGCTGGTTTGTACTATGGCGAGTCCTCTTAATTGCCTTTTTTGAAGATGGGTGTCATTTGCTAACATCCACTCTTTAGCTCCTCTTCTCATCTACACCTCGGCAAAAAGCTTTTCCACTATGTCTGGCTAGGAAAAACTGTGCCAGCACAGAAAACATCTCCCATCGTGTTCTAGAAGTTGCACGGATGTCTGCCAAGTGTTTGGCAGGAAGAAAAGAAAAGTTGTCCAAAACAGCTTCCAATCGAATGTTCCTGTGATTGGAAAAGTCAGGAGAGTGCAAAGGTACTGTTTTCTATCAGTTGGCAAGGTGCGCACACAATCCCAGTGTTGTACAGCTTGCTTCTTCACCTTCCCGAAGCTGCCGCTCTCGCCGGCTGCCGGAGCCCAAGAAGCGGCTTCTTCGCGCAAAGACGATTGTGCCGCTCACAGGGCTCTCCTTAGCGCGGCTTCTGCCGAAAGACGCCCGGCAGCGGCTCTTACCTCCGGAGAGCATCCTACCTTCGTCTTTAGCTCCTCTTCTCATCTACACCTCGGCAAAAAGCTTTTCCACTATGTCTGGCTAGGAAAAACTGTGCCAGCACAGAAAACATCTCCCATCGTGTTCTAGAAGTTGCACGGATGTCTGCCAAGTGTTTGGCAGGAAGAAAAGAAAAGTTGTCCAAAACAGCTTCCAATCGAATGTTCCTGTGATTGGAAAAGTCAGGAGAGTGCAAAGGTACTGTTTTCTATCAGTTGGCAAGGTGCGCACACAATCCCAGTGTTGTACAGCTTGCTTCTTCACCTTCCCGAAGCTGCCGCTCTCGCCGGCTGCCGGAGCCCAAGAAGCGGCTTCTTCGCGCAAAGACGATTGTGCCGCTCACAGGGCTCTCCTTAGCGCGGCTTCTGCCGAAAGACGCCCGGCAGCGGCTCTTACCTCCGGAGAGCATCCTACCTTCGTCTTTAGCTCCTCTTCTCATCTACACCTCGGCAAAAAGCTTTTCCACTATGTCTGGCTAGGAAAAACTGTGCCAGCACAGAAAACATC
The DNA here is from genome assembly GCF_035770615.1 of Melospiza melodia melodia. Lineage (NCBI taxonomy): Eukaryota > Metazoa > Chordata > Aves > Passeriformes > Passerellidae > Melospiza > Melospiza melodia. The sequence continues at coordinate 43,465,651 of NC_086199.1, forward strand.
TCCCATCGTGTTCTAGAAGTTGCACGGATGTCTGCCAAGTGTTTGGCAGGAAGAAAAGAAAAGTTGTCCAAAACAGCTTCCAATCGAATGTTCCTGTGATTGGAAAAGTCAGGAGAGTGCAAAGGTACTGTTTTCTATCAGTTGGCAAGGTGCGCACACAATCCCAGTGTTGTACAGCTTGCTTCTTCACCTTCCCGAAGCTGCCGCTCTCGCCGGCTGCCGGAGCCCAAGAAGCGGCTTCTTCGCGCAAAGACGATTGTGCCGCTCACAGGGCTCTCCTTAGCGCGGCTTCTGCCGAAAGACGCCCGGCAGCGGCTCTTACCTCCGGAGAGCATCCTACCTTCGTCTTTCGCGTCTTTTGTAGTCTACATCTTAGCAAAACGCTTTTCCACTATGTCTGGCTAGGAAAAACTGTGCCAGCACAGAAAACATCTCCCATCGTGTTCTAGAAGTTGCACGGATGTCTGCCAAGTGTTTGGCAGGAAGAAAAGAAAAGTTGTCCAAAACAGCTTCCAATCGAATGTTCCTGTGATTGGAAAAGTCAGGAGAGTGCAAAGGTACTGTTTTCTATCAGTTGGCAAGGTGCGCACACAATCCCAGTGTTGTACAGCTTGCTTCTTCACCTTCCCGAAGCTGCCGCTCTCGCCGGCTGCCGGAGCCCAAGAAGCGGCTTCTTCGCGCAAAGACGATTGTGCCGCTCACAGTGCTCTCCTTAGCGCGGCTTCTGCCGAAAGACGCCCGGCAGCGGCTCTTACCTCCGGAGAGCATCCTACCTTCGTCTTTCGCGTCTTTTGTAGTCTACATCTTAGCAAAACGCTTTTCCACTATGTCTGGCTAGGAAAAACTGTGCCAGCACAGAAAACATCTCCCATCGTGTTCTAGAAGTTGCACGGATGTCTGCCAAGTGTTTGGCAGGAAGAAAAGAAAAGTTGTCCAAAACAGCTTCCAATCGAATGTTCCTGTGATTGGAAAAGTCAGGAGAGTGCAAAGGTACTGTTTTCTATCAGTTGGCAAGGTGCGCACACAATCCCAGTGTTGTACAGCTTGCTTCTTCACCTTCCCGAAGCTGCCGCTCTCGCCGGCTGCCGGAGCCCAAGAAGCGGCTTCTTCGCGCAAAGACGATTGTGCCGCTCACAGGGCTCTCCTTAGCGCGGCTTCTGCCGAAAGACGCCCGGCAGCGGCTCTTACCTCCGGAGAGCATCCTACCTTCGTCTTTCGCGTCTTTTGTAGTCTACATCTTAGCAAAACGCTTTTCCACTATGTCTGGCTAGGAAAAACTGTGCCAGCACAGAAAACATCTCCCATCGTGTTCTAGAAGTTGCACGGATGTCTGCCAAGTGTTTGGCAGGAAGAAAAGAAAAGTTGTCCAAAACAGCTTCCAATCGAATGTTCCTGTGATTGGAAAAGTCAGGAGAGTGCAAAGGTACTGTTTTCTATCAGTTGGCAAGGTGCGCACACAATCCCAGTGTTGTACAGCTTGCTTCTTCACCTTCCCGAAGCTGCCGCTCTCGCCGGCTGCCGGAGCCCAAGAAGCGGCTTCTTCGCGCAAAGACGATTGTGCCGCTCACAGTGCTCTCCTTAGCGCGGCTTCTGCCGAAAGACGCCCGGCAGCGGCTCTTACCTCCGGAGAGCATCCTACCTTCGTCTTTCGCGTCTTTTGTAGTCTACATCTTAGCAAAACGCTTTTCCACTATGTCTGGCTAGGAAAAACTGTGCCAGCACAGAAAACATCTCCCATCGTGTTCTAGAAGTTGCACGGATGTCTGCCAAGTGTTTGGCAGGAAGAAAAGAAAAGTTGTCCAAAACAGCTTCCAATCGAATGTTCCTGTGATTGGAAAAGTCAGGAGAGTGCAAAGGTACTGTTTTCTATCAGTTGGCAAGGTGCGCACACAATCCCAGTGTTGTACAGCTTGCTTCTTCACCTTCCCGAAGCTGCCGCTCTCGCCGGCTGCCGGAGCCCAAGAAGCGGCTTCTTCGCGCAAAGACGATTGTGCCGCTCACAGGGCTCTCCTTAGCGCGGCTTCTGCCGAAAGACGCCCGGCAGCGGCTCTTACCTCCGGAGAGCATCCTACCTTCGTCTTTCGCGTCTTTTGTAGTCTACATCTTAGCAAAACGCTTTTCCACTATGTCTGGCTAGGAAAAACTGTGCCAGCACAGAAAACATCTCCCATCGTGTTCTAGAAGTTGCACGGATGTCTGCCAAGTGTTTGGCAGGAAGAAAAGAAAAGTTGTCCAAAACAGCTTCCAATCGAATGTTCCTGTGATTGGAAAAGTCAGGAGAGTGCAAAGGTACTGTTTTCTATCAGTTGGCAAGGTGCGCACACAATCCCAGTGTTGTACAGCTTGCTTCTTCACCTTCCCGAAGCTGCCGCTCTCGCCGGCTGCCGGAGCCCAAGAAGCGGCTTCTTCGCGCAAAGACGATTGTGCCGCTCACAGTGCTCTCCTTAGCGCGGCTTCTGCCGAAAGACGCCCGGCAGCGGCTCTTACCTCCGGAGAGCATCCTACCTTCGTCTTTCGCGTCTTTTGTAGTCTACATCTTAGCAAAACGCTTTTCCACTATGTCTGGCTAGGAAAAACTGTGCCAGCACAGAAAACATCTCCCATCGTGTTCTAGAAGTTGCACGGATGTCTGCCAAGTGTTTGGCAGGAAGAAAAGAAAAGTTGTCCAAAACAGCTTCCAATCGAATGTTCCTGTGATTGGAAAAGTCAGGAGAGTGCAAAGGTACTGTTTTCTATCAGTTGGCAAGGTGCGCACACAATCCCAGTGTTGTACAGCTTGCTTCTTCACCTTCCCGAAGCTGCCGCTCTCGCCGGCTGCCGGAGCCCAAGAAGCGGCTTCTTCGCGCAAAGACGATTGTGCCGCTCACAGGGCTCTCCTTAGCGCGGCTTCTGCCGAAAGACGCCCGGCAGCGGCTCTTACCTCCGGAGAGCATCCTACCTTCGTCTTTCGCGTCTTTTGTAGTCTACATCTTAGCAAAACGCTTTTCCACTATGTCTGGCTAGGAAAAACTGTGCCAGCACAGAAAACATCTCCCATCGTGTTCTAGAAGTTGCACGGATGTCTGCCAAGTGTTTGGCAGGAAGAAAAGAAAAGTTGTCCAAAACAGCTTCCAATCGAATGTTCCTGTGATTGGAAAAGTCAGGAGAGTGCAAAGGTACTGTTTTCTATCAGTTGGCAAGGTGCGCACACAATCCCAGTGTTGTACAGCTTGCTTCTTCACCTTCCCGAAGCTGCCGCTCTCGCCGGCTGCCGGAGCCCAAGAAGCGGCTTCTTCGCGCAAAGACGATTGTGCCGCTCACAGTGCTCTCCTTAGCGCGGCTTCTGCCGAAAGACGCCCGGCAGCGGCTCTTACCTCCGGAGAGCATCCTACCTTCGTCTTTCGCGTCTTTTGTAGTCTACATCTTAGCAAAACGCTTTTCCACTATGTCTGGCTAGGAAAAACTGTGCCAGCACAGAAAACATCTCCCATCGTGTTCTAGAAGTTGCACGGATGTCTGCCAAGTGTTTGGCAGGAAGAAAAGAAAAGTTGTCCAAAACAGCTTCCAATCGAATGTTCCTGTGATTGGAAAAGTCAGGAGAGTGCAAAGGTACTGTTTTCTATCAGTTGGCAAGGTGCGCACACAATCCCAGTGTTGTACAGCTTGCTTCTTCACCTTCCCGAAGCTGCCGCTCTCGCCGGCTGCCGGAGCCCAAGAAGCGGCTTCTTCGCGCAAAGACGATTGTGCCGCTCACAGTGCTCTCCTTAGCGCGGCTTCTGCCGAAAGACGCCCGGCAGCGGCTCTTACCTCCGGAGAGCATCCTACCTTCGTCTTTCGCGTCTTTTGTAGTCTACATCTTAGCAAAACGCTTTTCCACTATGTCTGGCTAGGAAAAACTGTGCCAGCACAGAAAACATCTCCCATCGTGTTCTAGAAGTTGCACGGATGTCTGCCAAGTGTTTGGCAGGAAGAAAAGAACAGTTGTCCAAAACAGCTTCCAATCGAATGTTCCTGTGATTGGAAAAGTCAGGAGAGTGCAAAGGTACTGTTTTCTATCAGTTGGCAAGGTGCGCACACAATCCCAGTGTTGTACAGCTTGCTTCTTCACCTTCCCGAAGCTGCCGCTCTCGCCGGCTGCCGGAGCCCAAGAAGCGGCTTCTTCGCGCAAAGACGATTGTGCCGCTCACAGTGCTCTCCTTAGCGCGGCTTCTGCCGAAAGACGCCCGGCAGCGGCTCTTACCTCCGGAGAGCATCCTACCTTCGTCTTTCGCGTCTTATGTAGTCTACACCTCGGCAAAACGCTTTTCCACTATGTCTGGCTAGGAAAAACTGTGCCAGCACAGAAAACATCTCCCATCGTGTTCTAGAAGTTGCACGGATGTCTGCCAAGTGTTTGGCAGGAAGAAAAGAAAAGTTGTCCAAAACAGCTTCCAATCGAATGTTCCTGTGATTGGAAAAGTCAGGAGAGTGCAAAGGTACTGTTTTCTATCAGTTGGCAAGGTGCGCACACAATCCCAGTGTTGTACAGCTTGCTTCTTCACCTTCCCGAAGCTGCCGCTCTCGCCGGCTGCCGGAGCCCAAGAAGCGGCTTCTTCGCGCAAAGACGATTGTGCCGCTCACAGTGCTCTCCTTAGCGCGGCTTCTGCCGAAAGACGCCCGGCAGCGGCTCTTACCTCCGGAGAGCATCCTACCTTCGTCTTTCGCGTCTTTTGTAGTCTACATCTTAGCAAAACGCTTTTCCACTATGTCTGGCTAGGAAAAACTGTGCCAGCACAGAAAACATCTCCCATCGTGTTCTAGAAGTTGCACGGATGTCTGCCAAGTGTTTGGCAGGAAGAAAAGAAAAGTTGTCCAAAACAGCTTCCAATCGAATGTTCCTGTGATTGGAAAAGTCAGGAGAGTGCAAAGGTACTGTTTTCTATCAGTTGGCAAGGTGCGCACACAATCCCAGTGTTGTACAGCTTGCTTCTTCACCTTCCCGAAGCTGCCGCTCTCGCCGGCTGCCGGAGCCCAAGAAGCGGCTTCTTCGCGCAAAGACGATTGTGCCGCTCACAGTGCTCTCCTTAGCGCGGCTTCTGCCGAAAGACGCCCGGCAGCGGCTCTTACCTCCGGAGAGCATCCTACCTTCGTCTTTCGCGTCTTTTGTAGTCTACATCTTAGCAAAACGCTTTTCCACTATGTCTGGCTAGGAAAAACTGTGCCAGCACAGAAAACATCTCCCATCGTGTTCTAGAAGTTGCACGGATGTCTGCCAAGTGTTTGGCAGGAAGAAAAGAAAAGTTGTCCAAAACAGCTTCCAATCGAATGTTCCTGTGATTGGAAAAGTCAGGAGAGTGCAAAGGTACTGTTTTCTATCAGTTGGCAAGGTGCGCACACAATCCCAGTGTTGTACAGCTTGCTTCTTCACCTTCCCGAAGCTGCCGCTCTCGCCGGCTGCCGGAGCCCAAGAAGCGGCTTCTTCGCGCAAAGACGATTGTGCCGCTCACAGTGCTCTCCTTAGCGCGGCTTCTGCCGAAAGACGCCCGGCAGCGGCTCTTACCTCCGGAGAGCATCCTACCTTCGTCTTTCGCGTCTTTTGTAGTCTACATCTTAGCAAAACGCTTTTCCACTATGTCTGGCTAGGAAAAACTGTGCCAGCACAGAAAACATCTCCCATCGTGTTCTAGAAGTTGCACGGATGTCTGCCAAGTGTTTGGCAGGAAGAAAAGAAAAGTTGTCCAAAACAGCTTCCAATCGAATGTTCCTGTGATTGGAAAAGTCAGGAGAGTGCAAAGGTACTGTTTTCTATCAGTTGGCAAGGTGCGCACACAATCCCAGTGTTGTACAGCTTGCTTCTTCACCTTCCCGAAGCTGCCGCTCTCGCCGGCTGCCGGAGCCCAAGAAGCGGCTTCTTCGCGCAAAGACGATTGTGCCGCTCACAGGGCTCTCCTTAGCGCGGCTTCTGCCGAAAGACGCCCGGCAGCGGCTCTTACCTCCGGAGAGCATCCTACCTTCGTCTTTCGCGTCTTTTGTAGTCTACATCTTAGCAAAACGCTTTTCCACTATGTCTGGCTAGGAAAAACTGTGCCAGCACAGAAAACATCTCCCATCGTGTTCTAGAAGTTGCACGGATGTCTGCCAAGTGTTTGGCAGGAAGAAAAGAAAAGTTGTCCAAAACAGCTTCCAATCGAATGTTCCTGTGATTGGAAAAGTCAGGAGAGTGCAAAGGTACTGTTTTCTATCAGTTGGCAAGGTGCGCACACAATCCCAGTGTTGTACAGCTTGCTTCTTCACCTTCCCGAAGCTGCCGCTCTCGCCGGCTGCCGGAGCCCAAGAAGCGGCTTCTTCGCGCAAAGACGATTGTGCCGCTCACAGTGCTCTCCTTAGCGCGGCTTCTGCCGAAAGACGCCCGGCAGCGGCTCTTACCTCCGGAGAGCATCCTACCTTCGTCTTTCGCGTCTTTTGTAGTCTACATCTTAGCAAAACGCTTTTCCACTATGTCTGGCTAGGAAAAACTGTGCCAGCACAGAAAACATCTCCCATCGTGTTCTAGAAGTTGCACGGATGTCTGCCAAGTGTTTGGCAGGAAGAAAAGAAAAGTTGTCCAAAACAGCTTCCAATCGAATGTTCCTGTGATTGGAAAAGTCAGGAGAGTGCAAAGGTACTGTTTTCTATCAGTTGGCAAGGTGCGCACACAATCCCAGTGTTGTACAGCTTGCTTCTTCACCTTCCCGAAGCTGCCGCTCTCGCCGGCTGCCGGAGCCCAAGAAGCGGCTTCTTCGCGCAAAGACGATTGTGCCGCTCACAGTGCTCTCCTTAGCGCGGCTTCTGCCGAAAGACGCCCGGCAGCGGCTCTTACCTCCGGAGAGCATCCTACCTTCGTCTTTCGCGTCTTTTGTAGTCTACATCTTAGCAAAACGCTTTTCCACTATGTCTGGCTAGGAAAAACTGTGCCAGCACAGAAAACATCTCCCATCGTGTTCTAGAAGTTGCACGGATGTCTGCCAAGTGTTTGGCAGGAAGAAAAGAACAGTTGTCCAAAACAGCTTCCAATCGAATGTTCCTGTGATTGGAAAAGTCAGGAGAGTGCAAAGGTACTGTTTTCTATCAGTTGGCAAGGTGCGCACACAATCCCAGTGTTGTACAGCTTGCTTCTTCACCTTCCCGAAGCTGCCGCTCTCGCCGGCTGCCGGAGCCCAAGAAGCGGCTTCTTCGCGCAAAGACGATTGTGCCGCTCACAGTGCTCTCCTTAGCGCGGCTTCTGCCGAAAGACGCCCGGCAGCGGCTCTTACCTCCGGAGAGCATCCTACCTTCGTCTTTCGCGTCTTATGTAGTCTACACCTCGGCAAAACGCTTTTCCACTATGTCTGGCTAGGAAAAACTGTGCCAGCACAGAAAACATCTCCCATCGTGTTCTAGAAGTTGCACGGATGTCTGCCAAGTGTTTGGCAGGAAGAAAAGAAAAGTTGTCCAAAACAGCTTCCAATCGAATGTTCCTGTGATTGGAAAAGTCAGGAGAGTGCAAAGGTACTGTTTTCTATCAGTTGGCAAGGTGCGCACACAATCCCAGTGTTGTACAGCTTGCTTCTTCACCTTCCCGAAGCTGCCGCTCTCGCCGGCTGCCGGAGCCCAAGAAGCGGCTTCTTCGCGCAAAGACGATTGTGCCGCTCACAGTGCTCTCCTTAGCGCGGCTTCTGCCGAAAGACGCCCGGCAGCGGCTCTTACCTCCGGAGAGCATCCTACCTTCGTCTTTCGCGTCTTTTGTAGTCTACATCTTAGCAAAACGCTTTTCCACTATGTCTGGCTAGGAAAAACTGTGCCAGCACAGAAAACATCTCCCATCGTGTTCTAGAAGTTGCACGGATGTCTGCCAAGTGTTTGGCAGGAAGAAAAGAAAAGTTGTCCAAAACAGCTTCCAATCGAATGTTCCTGTGATTGGAAAAGTCAGGAGAGTGCAAAGGTACTGTTTTCTATCAGTTGGCAAGGTGCGCACACAATCCCAGTGTTGTACAGCTTGCTTCTTCACCTTCCCGAAGCTGCCGCTCTCGCCGGCTGCCGGAGCCCAAGAAGCGGCTTCTTCGCGCAAAGACGATTGTGCCGCTCACAGTGCTCTCCTTAGCGCGGCTTCTGCCGAAAGACGCCCGGCAGCGGCTCTTACCTCCGGAGAGCATCCTACCTTCGTCTTTCGCGTCTTTTGTAGTCTACATCTTAGCAAAACGCTTTTCCACTATGTCTGGCTAGGAAAAACTGTGCCAGCACAGAAAACATCTCCCATCGTGTTCTAGAAGTTGCACGGATGTCTGCCAAGTGTTTGGCAGGAAGAAAAGAAAAGTTGTCCAAAACAGCTTCCAATCGAATGTTCCTGTGATTGGAAAAGTCAGGAGAGTGCAAAGGTACTGTTTTCTATCAGTTGGCAAGGTGCGCACACAATCCCAGTGTTGTACAGCTTGCTTCTTCACCTTCCCGAAGCTGCCGCTCTCGCCGGCTGCCGGAGCCCAAGAAGCGGCTTCTTCGCGCAAAGACGATTGTGCCGCTCACAGTGCTCTCCTTAGCGCGGCTTCTGCCGAAAGACGCCCGGCAGCGGCTCTTACCTCCGGAGAGCATCCTACCTTCGTCTTTCGCGTCTTTTGTAGTCTACATCTTAGCAAAACGCTTTTCCACTATGTCTGGCTAGGAAAAACTGTGCCAGCACAGAAAACATCTCCCATCGTGTTCTAGAAGTTGCACGGATGTCTGCCAAGTGTTTGGCAGGAAGAAAAGAAAAGTTGTCCAAAACAGCTTCCAATCGAATGTTCCTGTGATTGGAAAAGTCAGGAGAGTGCAAAGGTACTGTTTTCTATCAGTTGGCAAGGTGCGCACACAATCCCAGTGTTGTACAGCTTGCTTCTTCACCTTCCCGAAGCTGCCGCTCTCGCCGGCTGCCGGAGCCCAAGAAGCGGCTTCTTCGCGCAAAGACGATTGTGCCGCTCACAGGGCTCTCCTTAGCGCGGCTTCTGCCGAAAGACGCCCGGCAGCGGCTCTTACCTCCGGAGAGCATCCTACCTTCGTCTTTAGCTCCTCTTCTCATCTACACCTCGGCAAAAAGCTTTTCCACTATGTCTGGCTAGGAAAAACTGTGCCAGCACAGAAAACATCTCCCATCGTGTTCTAGAAGTTGCACGGATGTCTGCCAAGTGTTTGGCAGGAAGAAAAGAAAAGTTGTCCAAAACAGCTTCCAATCGAATGTTCCTGTGATTGGAAAAGTCAGGAGAGTGCAAAGGTACTGTTTTCTATCAGTTGGCAAGGTGCGCACACAATCCCAGTGTTGTACAGCTTGCTTCTTCACCTTCCCGAAGCTGCCGCTCTCGCCGGCTGCCGGAGCCCAAGAAGCGGCTTCTTCGCGCAAAGACGATTGTGCCGCTCACAGGGCTCTCCTTAGCGCGGCTTCTGCCGAAAGACGCCCGGCAGCGGCTCTTACCTCCGGAGAGCATCCTACCTTCGTCTTTAGCTCCTCTTCTCATCTACACCTCGGCAAAAAGCTTTTCCACTATGTCTGGCTAGGAAAAACTGTGCCAGCACAGAAAACATCTCCCATCGTGTTCTAGAAGTTGCACGGATGTCTGCCAAGTGTTTGGCAGGAAGAAAAGAAAAGTTGTCCAAAACAGCTTCCAATCGAATGTTCCTGTGATTGGAAAAGTCAGGAGAGTGCAAAGGTACTGTTTTCTATCAGTTGGCAAGGTGCGCACACAATCCCAGTGTTGTACAGCTTGCTTCTTCACCTTCCCGAAGCTGCCGCTCTCGCCGGCTGCCGGAGCCCAAGAAGCGGCTTCTTCGCGCAAAGACGATTGTGCCGCTCACAGGGCTCTCCTTAGCGCGGCTTCTGCCGAAAGACGCCCGGCAGCGGCTCTTACCTCCGGAGAGCATCCTACCTTCGTCTTTCGCGTCTTTTGTAGTCTACATCTTAGCAAAACGCTTTTCCACTATGTCTGGCTAGGAAAAACTGTGCCAGCACAGAAAACATCTCCCATCGTGTTCTAGAAGTTGCACGGATGTCTGCCAAGTGTTTGGCAGGAAGAAAAGAAAAGTTGTCCAAAACAGCTTCCAATCGAATGTTCCTGTGATTGGAAAAGTCAGGAGAGTGCAAAGGTACTGTTTTCTATCAGTTGGCAAGGTGCGCACACAATCCCAGTGTTGTACAGCTTGCTTCTTCACCTTCCCGAAGCTGCCGCTCTCGCCGGCTGCCGGAGCCCAAGAAGCGGCTTCTTCGCGCAAAGACGATTGTGCCGCTCACAGTGCTCTCCTTAGCGCGGCTTCTGCCGAAAGACGCCCGGCAGCGGCTCTTACCTCCGGAGAGCATCCTACCTTCGTCTTTCGCGTCTTTTGTAGTCTACATCTTAGCAAAACGCTTTTCCACTATGTCTGGCTAGGAAAAACTGTGCCAGCACAGAAAACATCTCCCATCGTGTTCTAGAAGTTGCACGGATGTCTGCCAAGTGTTTGGCAGGAAGAAAAGAAAAGTTGTCCAAAACAGCTTCCAATCGAATGTTCCTGTGATTGGAAAAGTCAGGAGAGTGCAAAGGTACTGTTTTCTATCAGTTGGCAAGGTGCGCACACAATCCCAGTGTTGTACAGCTTGCTTCTTCACCTTCCCGAAGCTGCCGCTCTCGCCGGCTGCCGGAGCCCAAGAAGCGGCTTCTTCGCGCAAAGACGATTGTGCCGCTCACAGGGCTCTCCTTAGCGCGGCTTCTGCCGAAAGACGCCCGGCAGCGGCTCTTACCTCCGGAGAGCATCCTACCTTCGTCTTTCGCGTCTTTTGTAGTCTACATCTTAGCAAAACGCTTTTCCACTATGTCTGGCTAGGAAAAACTGTGCCAGCACAGAAAACATCTCCCATCGTGTTCTAGAAGTTGCACGGATGTCTGCCAAGTGTTTGGCAGGAAGAAAAGAAAAGTTGTCCAAAACAGCTTCCAATCGAATGTTCCTGTGATTGGAAAAGTCAGGAGAGTGCAAAGGTACTGTTTTCTATCAGTTGGCAAGGTGCGCACACAATCCCAGTGTTGTACAGCTTGCTTCTTCACCTTCCCGAAGCTGCCGCTCTCGCCGGCTGCCGGAGCCCAAGAAGCGGCTTCTTCGCGCAAAGACGATTGTGCCGCTCACAGTGCTCTCCTTAGCGCGGCTTCTGCCGAAAGACGCCCGGCAGCGGCTCTTACCTCCGGAGAGCATCCTACCTTCGTCTTTCGCGTCTTTTGTAGTCTACATCTTAGCAAAACGCTTTTCCACTATGTCTGGCTAGGAAAAACTGTGCCAGCACAGAAAACATCTCCCATCGTGTTCTAGAAGTTGCACGGATGTCTGCCAAGTGTTTGGCAGGAAGAAAAGAAAAGTTGTCCAAAACAGCTTCCAATCGAATGTTCCTGTGATTGGAAAAGTCAGGAGAGTGCAAAGGTACTGTTTTCTATCAGTTGGCAAGGTGCGCACACAATCCCAGTGTTGTACAGCTTGCTTCTTCACCTTCCCGAAGCTGCCGCTCTCGCCGGCTGCCGGAGCCCAAGAAGCGGCTTCTTCGCGCAAAGACGATTGTGCCGCTCACAGGGCTCTCCTTAGCGCGGCTTCTGCCGAAAGACGCCCGGCAGCGGCTCTTACCTCCGGAGAGCATCCTACCTTCGTCTTTCGCGTCTTTTGTAGTCTACATCTTAGCAAAACGCTTTTCCACTATGTCTGGCTAGGAAAAACTGTGCCAGCACAGAAAACATCTCCCATCGTGTTCTAGAAGTTGCACGGATGTCTGCCAAGTGTTTGGCAGGAAGAAAAGAAAAGTTGTCCAAAACAGCTTCCAATCGAATGTTCCTGTGATTGGAAAAGTCAGGAGAGTGCAAAGGTACTGTTTTCTATCAGTTGGCAAGGTGCGCACACAATCCCAGTGTTGTACAGCTTGCTTCTTCACCTTCCCGAAGCTGCCGCTCTCGCCGGCTGCCGGAGCCCAAGAAGCGGCTTCTTCGCGCAAAGACGATTGTGCCGCTCACAGTGCTCTCCTTAGCGCGGCTTCTGCCGAAAGACGCCCGGCAGCGGCTCTTACCTCCGGAGAGCATCCTACCTTCGTCTTTCGCGTCTTTTGTAGTCTACATCTTAGCAAAACGCTTTTCCACTATGTCTGGCTAGGAAAAACTGTGCCAGCACAGAAAACATCTCCCATCGTGTTCTAGAAGTTGCACGGATGTCTGCCAAGTGTTTGGCAGGAAGAAAAGAAAAGTTGTCCAAAACAGCTTCCAATCGAATGTTCCTGTGATTGGAAAAGTCAGGAGAGTGCAAAGGTACTGTTTTCTATCAGTTGGCAAGGTGCGCACACAATCCCAGTGTTGTACAGCTTGCTTCTTCACCTTCCCGAAGCTGCCGCTCTCGCCGGCTGCCGGAGCCCAAGAAGCGGCTTCTTCGCGCAAAGACGATTGTGCCGCTCACAGGGCTCTCCTTAGCGCGGCTTCTGCCGAAAGACGCCCGGCAGCGGCTCTTACCTCCGGAGAGCATCCTACCTTCGTCTTTCGCGTCTTTTGTAGTCTACATCTTAGCAAAACGCTTTTCCACTATGTCTGGCTAGGAAAAACTGTGCCAGCACAGAAAACATCTCCCATCGTGTTCTAGAAGTTGCACGGATGTCTGCCAAGTGTTTGGCAGGAAGAAAAGAAAAGTTGTCCAAAACAGCTTCCAATCGAATGTTCCTGTGATTGGAAAAGTCAGGAGAGTGCAAAGGTACTGTTTTCTATCAGTTGGCAAGGTGCGCACACAATCCCAGTGTTGTACAGCTTGCTTCTTCACCTTCCCGAAGCTGCCGCTCTCGCCGGCTGCCGGAGCCCAAGAAGCGGCTTCTTCGCGCAAAGACGATTGTGCCGCTCACAGTGCTCTCCTTAGCGCGGCTTCTGCCGAAAGACGCCCGGCAGCGGCTCTTACCTCCGGAGAGCATCCTACCTTCGTCTTTCGCGTCTTTTGTAGTCTACATCTTAGCAAAACGCTTTTCCACTATGTCTGGCTAGGAAAAACTGTGCCAGCACAGAAAACATCTCCCATCGTGTTCTAGAAGTTGCACGGATGTCTGCCAAGTGTTTGGCAGGAAGAAAAGAAAAGTTGTCCAAAACAGCTTCCAATCGAATGTTCCTGTGATTGGAAAAGTCAGGAGAGTGCAAAGGTACTGTTTTCTATCAGTTGGCAAGGTGCGCACACAATCCCAGTGTTGTACAGCTTGCTTCTTCACCTTCCCGAAGCTGCCGCTCTCGCCGGCTGCCGGAGCCCAAGAAGCGGCTTCTTCGCGCAAAGACGATTGTGCCGCTCACAGTGCTCTCCTTAGCGCGGCTTCTGCCGAAAGACGCCCGGCAGCGGCTCTTACCTCCGGAGAGCATCCTACCTTCGTCTTTCGCGTCTTTTGTAGTCTACATCTTAGCAAAACGCTTTTCCACTATGTCTGGCTAGGAAAAACTGTGCCAGCACAGAAAACATCTCCCATCGTGTTCTAGAAGTTGCACGGATGTCTGCCAAGTGTTTGGCAGGAAGAAAAGAACAGTTGTCCAAAACAGCTTCCAATCGAATGTTCCTGTGATTGGAAAAGTCAGGAGAGTGCAAAGGTACTGTTTTCTATCAGTTGGCAAGGTGCGCACACAATCCCAGTGTTGTACAGCTTGCTTCTTCACCTTCCCGAAGCTGCCGCTCTCGCCGGCTGCCGGAGCCCAAGAAGCGGCTTCTTCGCGCAAAGACGATTGTGCCGCTCACAGTGCTCTCCTTAGCGCGGCTTCTGCCGAAAGACGCCCGGCAGCGGCTCTTACCTCCGGAGAGCATCCTACCTTCGTCTTTCGCGTCTTATGTAGTCTACACCTCGGCAAAACGCTTTTCCACTATGTCTGGCTAGGAAAAACTGTGCCAGCACAGAAAACATCTCCCATCGTGTTCTAGAAGTTGCACGGATGTCTGCCAAGTGTTTGGCAGGAAGAAAAGAAAAGTTGTCCAAAACAGCTTCCAATCGAATGTTCCTGTGATTGGAAAAGTCAGGAGAGTGCAAAGGTACTGTTTTCTATCAGTTGGCAAGGTGCGCACACAATCCCAGTGTTGTACAGCTTGCTTCTTCACCTTCCCGAAGCTGCCGCTCTCGCCGGCTGCCGGAGCCCAAGAAGCGGCTTCTTCGCGCAAAGACGATTGTGCCGCTCACAGTGCTCTCCTTAGCGCGGCTTCTGCCGAAAGACGCCCGGCAGCGGCTCTTACCTCCGGAGAGCATCCTACCTTCGTCTTTCGCGTCTTTTGTAGTCTACATCTTAGCAAAACGCTTTTCCACTATGTCTGGCTAGGAAAAACTGTGCCAGCACAGAAAACATCTCCCATCGTGTTCTAGAAGTTGCACGGATGTCTGCCAAGTGTTTGGCAGGAAGAAAAGAAAAGTTGTCCAAAACAGCTTCCAATCGAATGTTCCTGTGATTGGAAAAGTCAGGAGAGTGCAAAGGTACTGTTTTCTATCAGTTGGCAAGGTGCGCACACAATCCCAGTGTTGTACAGCTTGCTTCTTCACCTTCCCGAAGCTGCCGCTCTCGCCGGCTGCCGGAGCCCAAGAAGCGGCTTCTTCGCGCAAAGACGATTGTGCCGCTCACAGTGCTCTCCTTAGCGCGGCTTCTGCCGAAAGACGCCCGGCAGCGGCTCTTACCTCCGGAGAGCATCCTACCTTCGTCTTTCGCGTCTTTTGTAGTCTACATCTTAGCAAAACGCTTTTCCACTATGTCTGGCTAGGAAAAACTGTGCCAGCACAGAAAACATCTCCCATCGTGTTCTAGAAGTTGCACGGATGTCTGCCAAGTGTTTGGCAGGAAGAAAAGAAAAGTTGTCCAAAACAGCTTCCAATCGAATGTTCCTGTGATTGGAAAAGTCAGGAGAGTGCAAAGGTACTGTTTTCTATCAGTTGGCAAGGTGCGCACACAATCCCAGTGTTGTACAGCTTGCTTCTTCACCTTCCCGAAGCTGCCGCTCTCGCCGGCTGCCGGAGCCCAAGAAGCGGCTTCTTCGCGCAAAGACGATTGTGCCGCTCACAGTGCTCTCCTTAGCGCGGCTTCTGCCGAAAGACGCCCGGCAGCGGCTCTTACCTCCGGAGAGCATCCTACCTTCGTCTTTCGCGTCTTTTGTAGTCTACATCTTAGCAAAACGCTTTTCCACTATGTCTGGCTAGGAAAAACTGTGCCAGCACAGAAAACATCTCCCATCGTGTTCTAGAAGTTGCACGGATGTCTGCCAAGTGTTTGGCAGGAAGAAAAGAAAAGTTGTCCAAAACAGCTTCCAATCGAATGTTCCTGTGATTGGAAAAGTCAGGAGAGTGCAAAGGTACTGTTTTCTATCAGTTGGCAAGGTGCGCACACAATCCCAGTGTTGTACAGCTTGCTTCTTCACCTTCCCGAAGCTGCCGCTCTCGCCGGCTGCCGGAGCCCAAGAAGCGGCTTCTTCGCGCAAAGACGATTGTGCCGCTCACAGGGCTCTCCTTAGCGCGGCTTCTGCCGAAAGACGCCCGGCAGCGGCTCTTACCTCCGGAGAGCATCCTACCTTCGTCTTTCGCGTCTTTTGTAGTCTACATCTTAGCAAAACGCTTTTCCACTATGTCTGGCTAGGAAAAACTGTGCCAGCACAGAAAACATCTCCCATCGTGTTCTAGAAGTTGCACGGATGTCTGCCAAGTGTTTGGCAGGAAGAAAAGAAAAGTTGTCCAAAACAGCTTCCAATCGAATGTTCCTGTGATTGGAAAAGTCAGGAGAGTGCAAAGGTACTGTTTTCTATCAGTTGGCAAGGTGCGCACACAATCCCAGTGTTGTACAGCTTGCTTCTTCACCTTCCCGAAGCTGCCGCTCTCGCCGGCTGCCGGAGCCCAAGAAGCGGCTTCTTCGCGCAAAGACGATTGTGCCGCTCACAGTGCTCTCCTTAGCGCGGCTTCTGCCGAAAGACGCCCGGCAGCGGCTCTTACCTCCGGAGAGCATCCTACCTTCGTCTTTCGCGTCTTTTGTAGTCTACATCTTAGCAAAACGCTTTTCCACTATGTCTGGCTAGGAAAAACTGTGCCAGCACAGAAAACATCTCCCATCGTGTTCTAGAAGTTGCACGGATGTCTGCCAAGTGTTTGGCAGGAAGAAAAGAAAAGTTGTCCAAAACAGCTTCCAATCGAATGTTCCTGTGATTGGAAAAGTCAGGAGAGTGCAAAGGTACTGTTTTCTATCAGTTGGCAAGGTGCGCACACAATCCCAGTGTTGTACAGCTTGCTTCTTCACCTTCCCGAAGCTGCCGCTCTCGCCGGCTGCCGGAGCCCAAGAAGCGGCTTCTTCGCGCAAAGACGATTGTGCCGCTCACAGTGCTCTCCTTAGCGCGGCTTCTGCCGAAAGACGCCCGGCAGCGGCTCTTACCTCCGGAGAGCATCCTACCTTCGTCTTTCGCGTCTTTTGTAGTCTACATCTTAGCAAAACGCTTTTCCACTATGTCTGGCTAGGAAAAACTGTGCCAGCACAGAAAACATCTCCCATCGTGTTCTAGAAGTTGCACGGATGTCTGCCAAGTGTTTGGCAGGAAGAAAAGAACAGTTGTCCAAAACAGCTTCCAATCGAATGTTCCTGTGATTGGAAAAGTCAGGAGAGTGCAAAGGTACTGTTTTCTATCAGTTGGCAAGGTGCGCACACAATCCCAGTGTTGTACAGCTTGCTTCTTCACCTTCCCGAAGCTGCCGCTCTCGCCGGCTGCCGGAGCCCAAGAAGCGGCTTCTTCGCGCAAAGACGATTGTGCCGCTCACAGTGCTCTCCTTAGCGCGGCTTCTGCCGAAAGACGCCCGGCAGCGGCTCTTACCTCCGGAGAGCATCCTACCTTCGTCTTTCGCGTCTTATGTAGTCTACACCTCGGCAAAACGCTTTTCCACTATGTCTGGCTAGGAAAAACTGTGCCAGCACAGAAAACATCTCCCATCGTGTTCTAGAAGTTGCACGGATGTCTGCCAAGTGTTTGGCAGGAAGAAAAGAAAAGTTGTCCAAAACAGCTTCCAATCGAATGTTCCTGTGATTGGAAAAGTCAGGAGAGTGCAAAGGTACTGTTTTCTATCAGTTGGCAAGGTGCGCACACAATCCCAGTGTTGTACAGCTTGCTTCTTCACCTTCCCGAAGCTGCCGCTCTCGCCGGCTGCCGGAGCCCAAGAAGCGGCTTCTTCGCGCAAAGACGATTGTGCCGCTCACAGTGCTCTCCTTAGCGCGGCTTCTGCCGAAAGACGCCCGGCAGCGGCTCTTACCTCCGGAGAGCATCCTACCTTCGTCTTTCGCGTCTTTTGTAGTCTACATCTTAGCAAAACGCTTTTCCACTATGTCTGGCTAGGAAAAACTGTGCCAGCACAGAAAACATCTCCCATCGTGTTCTAGAAGTTGCACGGATGTCTGCCAAGTGTTTGGCAGGAAGAAAAGAAAAGTTGTCCAAAACAGCTTCCAATCGAATGTTCCTGTGATTGGAAAAGTCAGGAGAGTGCAAAGGTACTGTTTTCTATCAGTTGGCAAGGTGCGCACACAATCCCAGTGTTGTACAGCTTGCTTCTTCACCTTCCCGAAGCTGCCGCTCTCGCCGGCTGCCGGAGCCCAAGAAGCGGCTTCTTCGCGCAAAGACGATTGTGCCGCTCACAGTGCTCTCCTTAGCGCGGCTTCTGCCGAAAGACGCCCGGCAGCGGCTCTTACCTCCGGAGAGCATCCTACCTTCGTCTTTCGCGTCTTTTGTAGTCTACATCTTAGCAAAACGCTTTTCCACTATGTCTGGCTAGGAAAAACTGTGCCAGCACAGAAAACATCTCCCATCGTGTTCTAGAAGTTGCACGGATGTCTGCCAAGTGTTTGGCAGGAAGAAAAGAAAAGTTGTCCAAAACAGCTTCCAATCGAATGTTCCTGTGATTGGAAAAGTCAGGAGAGTGCAAAGGTACTGTTTTCTATCAGTTGGCAAGGTGCGCACACAATCCCAGTGTTGTACAGCTTGCTTCTTCACCTTCCCGAAGCTGCCGCTCTCGCCGGCTGCCGGAGCCCAAGAAGCGGCTTCTTCGCGCAAAGACGATTGTGCCGCTCACAGTGCTCTCCTTAGCGCGGCTTCTGCCGAAAGACGCCCGGCAGCGGCTCTTACCTCCTGAGAGTGGCAGCTTCGGGAAGGTGAAGAAGCAAGCTGTACAACACTGGGATTGTGTGCGCACCTTGCCAACTGATAGAAAACAGTACCTTTGCACTCTCCTGACTTTTCCAATCACAGGAACATTCGATTGGAAGCTGTTTTGGACAACTTTTCTTTTCTTCCTGCCAAACACTTGGCAGACATATCTGCAACTTCTAGAACACGATGGGAGATGTTTTCTGTGCTGGCACGGTTTTTCCTAGCCAGACATAGTGGAAAAGCGTTTTGCTAAGATGTAGACTACATAAGACGCGAAAGACGAAGGTAGGATGCTCTCCGGAGGTAAGAGCCGCTGCCGGGCGTCTTTCGGCAGAAGCCGCGCTAAGGAGAGCACTGTGAGTGGCACAATCGTCTTTGCGCGAAGAAGCCGCTTCTTGGGCTCCGGCAGCCGGCGAGAGCGGCAGCTTCGGGAAGGTGAAGAAGCAAGCTGTACAACACTGGGATTGTGTGCGCACCTTGCCAACTGATAGAAAACAGTACCTTTGCACTCTCCTGACTTTTCCAATCACAGGAACATTCGATTGGAAGCTGTTTTGGACAACTTTTCTTTTCTTCCTGCCAAACACTTGGCAGACATCCGTGCAACTTCTAGAACACGATGGGAGATGTTTTCTGTGCTGGCACAGTTTTTCCTAGCCAGACATAGTGGAAAAGCGTTTTGCTAAGATGTAGACTACAAAAGACGCGAAAGACGAAGGTAGGATGCTCTCCGGAGGTAAGAGCCGCTGCCGGGCGTCTTTCGGCAGAAGCCGCGCTAAGGAGAGCACTGTGAGCGGCACAATCGTCTTTGCGCGAAGAAGCCGCTTCTTGGGCTCCGGCAGCCGGCGAGAGCGGCAGCTTCGGGAAGGTGAAGAAGCAAGCTGTACAACACTGGGATTGTGTGCGCACCTTGCCAACTGATAGAAAACAGTACCTTTGCACTCTCCTGACTTTTCCAATCACAGGAACATTCGATTGGAAGCTGTTTTGGACAACTTTTCTTTTCTTCCTGCCAAACACTTGGCAGACATCCGTGCAACTTCTAGAACACGATGGGAGATGTTTTCTGTGCTGGCACAGTTTTTCCTAGCCAGACATAGTGGAAAAGCGTTTTGCTTAGATGTAGACGACAACAGAGGCTAAAGAGTGGATGTTAGCAAATGACACCCATCTTCAAAAAAGGCAATTAAGAGGACTCGCCATAGTACAAACCAGCCAGCCTCTTTTTTATCCCCAGGAAGTTGATGAAGCAGCTCTTCCTGGAAATCCTTGCCAGGCACATGACAGATGACCAAATAATGTAGTTAGCATGATTTTTCAGGGGAATTTCATGCTGAACATCACTTTAAACTCCTCTGATGAATCAACTTGACTGGTAGATGAAGGGAATATTATCTGCCTGGGCTTCAGGGAGGTTTTTGACATACCTCTACATGGCATCACACATACATATGGAAGCAATAGTGCAAAGGGGAGGGAATCAGTGTCTTTTCAGTGATGCTGAGGGAAAAGACAAGAGGCAGTGGGCACACACTGAAATACAGGAGATTGCCTTTGAACATCAGTAAATGTTTCTTTACTGTCAGGGTGACTGAACCACGGCACAGACTGCCCAGAAAGATTGTGGAGCCTGGATCTTTGAAGACATTAAAAGTACACCCAGATAGAATCCTGGGCAAGAGGCTCTAGGTATCCTGGTTTAGGCAGGGGGGTTGGGCCTGGTTAGCCCCACCAACCCCTTCCACTCTCTTTCATTCTGTGCTAGTGAATTCTCTTCAAGATGCATTTCAAAGCACTGGCATGACAAAGTTCTGTGCAGACAGAGATCCAAATGGACATGGCATCTAAGTTCCTTAAGCAGTGTTCAAGAAGAATGTAAAACTCTGGCACAAGTGTCTCTTCCCTAACTGAATCCCTTTCATGGGAAAATTCCCAGCTCTAGAAAGATCTTCTGATACGCATGCTTAAGACTGACACTGGCTGAGCAAATTTCTCCCTATGTATATCTAAGACCAGTTAGGATCTTCACCCAAAGTGCAGTCAACATAGTCACAGAATGCCTATTGTTAAGAAGTGACAGCTTCCATCAGAATGGCAGCTATTGGTCCACAAAATGGATTAATGGATGGGAATTATCTACGTGGGTTAAAAACAAAAATAAAGAGTTGGTCTTTATTTATCAATTTCATGGCAATATTGATAAGGGAAGAAAAAGATCTAAGTCCTTGACTTTCTGGACTCGAGGAAAGATTTTAAAAATTCCTTGTAAAAATGTATGATCACAATCAGACTATTGAAACCATTTTAGTTGGGAACAAAGTTCCAAAATTGTCTAGATAGTGGCAAAGAAGCCAAGAAAATAGGAAAGAAACAAAAAGAGAGCAAAAGAGTCAGCTTCAGTGTACAAGCTCGTTCTAGAAGTAGTCTGCTGGGAAAAGGAACCCCCAGCTAAATTTCCAATGTATTCCTGCGCTTGATTCAGTAACTGGTCAATGTAAAAACCAATCCTTTTGTACAACTTCTTCCAGCAACAAAAACTCCAACAGGTTGACACTACCATCATGCCTGTTCCAGACATATTTAAAAGAGAAATGATGATTTTCTTGAAAACCTACTTACATAAAAGTTGCAAGATGGTGGAGGGATTCCCACATCCTCCTTCCTCCATCTGGCTTGAAAGTATATTTGATAAAATATGCAACAAAGCACATGATTTATAAGGGAGAGTCAAATGGATGATTTGGGAATCGATCTCTTGTTGATAGTAAACTTCATATCCACTCGGTGTGACCTTTTTAAAACAAAATGTGGAGCTGAGGCATGAATCTGCCACAACAATTGTAAAGCAAACATACACACTCCCCTTCATATGCCCCCCCCTCCACACACACCTAGGCACACACAGAGATCAGCATAGCAGATCATGAACACCTTGGAAAAGACTGAAATGCTAAATGCCTCTCTTGATGGGCAAAAGAGCTGGTGCAGTAATTCAAATGCCTGGTACAAAAATTCTGTTTAATATTTAGCTCCTATTTAAAACACAGCTTTTCATTTCATTCTATTTACAGAATATTTTCATTTCATTTGTTTCTTTAAAATTACTTAGTTCTCACCTGTTGTATGTCTAGGAATATTTTCTTCCAAAAATAGAAAAAAATAGATGATATCTTTTCAGCAGAAAACATTGGTTGATACAATTTTAAACCATCATGATATGGAAGAATTCTTCTGTCCCTCTCGAAGGTGGAAGAAGCATTTGGATCACAGATCATCTACAATGAAATACTTGACATGTTTAAGATGCTTTCAATCAATTTTGATCGTCAATTGCTTATTTGTTGTAAACAGTAATTTTTCAGTGAAGGGAAAGCGTGTGTGGTATATCTACATGATATGTTCAAAGGCAGTTCCTACTAATGGCCAGGCTGAATTCCAGTAAATAATGTCCCGAATGATATTTTGCCGCCTTCTTTGGCACTTCATGAAATCTTACCCCGATGAAGTGCTGAAACACAGAGATTTTCTCTTAGAGAGTGTCTCATGTTGTAACCTATCCCATGGATTTTATGCTGTAATTCTTATCTCTTTTAAAATTTACTATCTTCTGTACAGTTTTCATGAAACTTTCTGTTACAGTAGTGAATAGCACAGATAAATGTCATTTTGTACAACTTTGAATTTACCCCAAGAGCTGAGAGAAAACTTGATCCTATACTTCAATCCGAGTTTCTTCTATAGTCCAACTTTGTTTCTCTACCATCAAGCTTCTCCTTTGTTGCTGCTCCAAGCCCCGTCCAAGGTGACCTTGAATACTTTCAGGGATGGGACACCCACAACTTCTCTGGGCAACCTGTTCCAGTGTTCCAGCACTCCCACAGTAAAAAAGGCCTTCCTTTCATCTAATATGTGTAGGAAATCATAAATCTAGGCATAGAAGCTTGGAGTGCAAATTTGAAATTCTTTGGATTTGAAGCACATTTTATATGAATACTGACTTACAGATGACTAAAAGATGTTGATGGGCATTTGAGCTGACAAGTTTTGAAAAAGTGCACGGAAATTAAAATTGAAACCACTAAAATTAAAAACTCCTTGCCATTTTCTTTTTCCTCTCCTATTCAAAATTGCATATGTCAGATATCAGTGCTTCATGCAAACCTCTCAGATGCTCTCAGAGAAAAAGCTTTTCTTTCAGACTAAGTTGCGGTTGACGTAGAACACTAGCAGGAGTGAA
The DNA here is from genome assembly GCF_035770615.1 of Melospiza melodia melodia. Lineage (NCBI taxonomy): Eukaryota > Metazoa > Chordata > Aves > Passeriformes > Passerellidae > Melospiza > Melospiza melodia. The sequence goes on from NC_086199.1 coordinate 43,487,987, forward strand.
AGATTTTCTGGGCATCGGGGCAGCCCGTTCTCCTTGGATTTGTGTGCAGAATGCATTTTATCCAAACTGGAAAATAGATCCCAGCTCTGTTCTATTCATCATTCTTACTTCATCAGGCCAGAAGATTCTGTGAAAAGTAGCCTGTGGACCTTGAAGACAGCGCATGTGAACCAGATGAGAGGTGATAGAGAAGTTGAGGGAGAGAAGAAAGAGCATGAGGCTGAAACCAGAAAGTATTTCTCCACGTGATCATGGAAGATTGCAGGAGCCACTTGGTACTATCAAACCAGCCCAACTTGGCACTGGTGCCACCTTGGGTCTGGGAGCCATGTTGCATATCGTGCATTTTAAGGAGCCAGCTGGCCACACCCAGCCATATGCCCCCAAACACAAACCAAGGCCCTTTTCTCTGGCAAACAAAACTCAGCTGCCCTGCTTCTGGATGGCAGATTGCAGGAACCACTTGGTACTATCAAACCAGCCCAACTTGGCACTGGTGCCACCATGGGTCTGGTCACCATCCTGCCTATTGTAGCTTTTCAGGAGCCAGCCGGTCACTCTCAGCCATAGGCCCCCAAACACAAACCTCGGCCCGTTTCCCTGGCAAACAAAAGTAAGCTGCCCCGCTTCTGGATGGCAGATTGCAGGAGCTACTTAGTACTATCAAATCAGCCCGACTTGGCACAGGTGCCACCTTGGATCTGGGAACCATCCTGTGTATCGTGGATTTTCAGGGGCCAGCCAGCCACTCTCAGCCATATGCCCCCAAAAACAAACCACGGACCTTTTCTCTGGCAAACAAAACTCAACTGCCCCTCTTCTGGATGGCAAATTTTAGGACGCACTTTGTACTACGAAAACCGCCCGACGTGGCACTGGTGCCACCTTGTGTCAGGGAACCATCCTGCATATCGAGCTTTTTAAGGAGCCAGCCGGCCAGGCCCAGCCATATACCCCCAAAAACAAACAACGGACCATTTCTCATGGAAACAAAAATCCGCTGCCCCGCGTCTGGATGGCAGATTGCAGGAGCCACTTTGCACCATCAAACCAGCCCGACTTGGCACTGGTGCCACCTTGGGTCTGGGAACAATCCTGCGTATCGTACATATTCAGGAACCAGCCGAACACTCCCAGCCACAGGCCCCCAAACACAAACAACGGCCCATTTCCCTGGCAAACAAAACTCAGCTGCCCCGCTTCTGGTGTGGCAGTTTGCAGGAGCCACTTGGGACTATCAAAGCAGCCCGACTTGGTATAGTTACCATCTTGGATCTGGGAACCATCCGGCGTATCGTGGATTTTCAGGGGCCAGCCGGTCATTCCCAGCCATATGCTCCCAAACACAAACCTCGGCCCTTTTCTCTGGCAAACAAAACTCAACTGCCCCTCTTCTGGATGGCAAATTGCAGGACGCACTTGGTACTACAAAAAGAGCCCGACTTGGCAGTGGTGCCACCTTGGCTCTGGGAACCATCCTGCGTATCGAGCATTTTAAGGAGCCAGCCGGCAATTCCCAGCCGTATGCCCCAAAAAGAAACCACGGACCTTTTCTCTGACAAAAAAAACTCAGCTGTCCCGCTTCTGGATGGCAGATTGCAGGAGTCACTTTGAACCATACAACCAGCCTTACTTGGCACTGGTGCCACCTTGGATCTGGGAACCATCCTGCCTATCGTTGATTTTCAGGGGCCAGCCTACCACTCTCGGCCATAGGCCCCCAAACACAAACCACAGCCCTTTTCTCTAGCAAACAAAATTTAGCTGCCCCGCTTCTGGATGGCAAATTGCAGGAGCCACTGGGTACTACATAAACAGCCCGACTTGGCACTGGTGCCACCTTGCGTCTGGTTACCATGCGGCGTATCGTGCATTTTAAGGAGCCAGGTGGCCACTCCCAGCCATATGCCCCCAAACACAACCCACGGCCCTTTTCTCTGGCAAACAAAACTCAGCTGCCCCGCTTCTGGATGGCAGAGTGCAGGAGACACTTGGTACTATCAAACCAGCCCGACTTGGCACTGGTGCCACCTTTGGTCTGGGAACCATCCTGCGTATTGTGGATTGTCAGGAGACAGCCGACCACTCTCGGCCACAGACCCCAATCAAAAACAAAGGTCCGTTTCCCAGGCAAACAAAACTCAGCTGCCCCGCTTCTGGATGGGAGATTGCAGGAGGCACTTGACACTGTCAAACGAGCCCCACTTTGTACTGGTGCCACTTTGGGTCTGGGAACCATGCTGCGTATCGTGGATTTTCAGGAGCCAGCCGGCCACTGCCAGCCACAGGCCCCCAAACAAAAACCACAGCATTTTCTCTGGCAAACAAAACTCAGCTGCCCCGCTTCTGGATGGCAGATTGCAGGAGCCACTTGGTACTATCAAACCAGCCCGACTTGGCACTGGTGCCACCTTGGGTCTGGGAACCATCCTGCCTATCGTGGATTTTAAGGAGCCAGCCGGCTACTCCCAGCCACAGGCCCCCAACAAAAACCACGGCCCTTTTTTCTCGCAAACAAAACTTAGCTGCCTCACTTCTGGATGGCAGATTGCAGGAGTCACTTGGTGTAATCAAACCAGCCCGACTTGGCACTGGTGCCACCTTGGGTCTGGGAACCATCCTGCGTATCGTGGATTCTAAGGAGCCAGCCGGCCACTCCCAGCCACAGGCCCCCAAACAAAATCAACGGCGCTGTTCCCTGGAAAACAAAACACGCCTGCCAACTTTTTGATGGAGTTTGCAGGAGCCACTTGGTACTATCAAACCAGCCCAACTTGGCACTGGTGCCACCATGGGTCTGGTAAACATCCTGCGTATCGTGGATTCTTAGGAGCCAGCCGGCCACTCCTAGCCACAGGCCCCCAAACAAAAACCTAGGCCTATTTCTCTGGCAAACAAAAGTAAGCTGCCCCGCTTCTGGATGGCAGATTGCAGGAGACACTTGGGACTGTCAAACCAGCCCAACTTGGCACTGGTGTCACCTTGGATCTGGGAACCATGCTGTGTATCGTGGATTTTCAGGGGCCAGCCGGCCACTCTCAGCCATATGCCCCCAAACAGAAACCTCGGCCCGTTTCTCTGGCAAACAAAACTCAACTGCCCCTCTTCTGGATGGCAAATTGCAAGATGAACTTGATACTAAAACCGCAGGCCGACTTGGTAGTGGTGACACCTTGGGCCTGGGAACCATCATGCGTATCGAGCATTTTAAGGAGCCAGCCGGCAACTCCCAGCAATATGCCCCCAAAAACAATCCACGGAATTTTTCTCTGGCAAACAAAAATCAGCTGCCCCGCTTCTGGATGGCAGATTGCAGGAGCCACTTTGACCCATCAAACCAGCCCGACTTGGCACTGGTGCCACCTTGCATCCTGGAACCATGCTGCCTAGCGTGGATTTTCAGGGGCCAGCCGGCCACTCTCAGCTATATGCCCCCAAACAAAACCCACGGCCCGTTTCCCTGGCAAACAAAAGTAAGCTGCCCCGCTTCTGGATGGCAGATTGCAGGAACCACTTGGTAGTATCAAACCAGCCCGACTTGGCACTGGTGCCACCTTGGGTCTGGGAACCATCCTGCGTATCGCAGATTCTAAGGCGCCAGTCGGCCACTCCCAGCCACAAGACCCCAAACACAAACAACGGCGCTTTTCTCTGGCAAACAAAACTCAACTGCCCCTCTTCTGGATGGCAAATTGCAGGACGCACTTGGTACTATCAAACCAGCACGACTTGGCACTAGTGCCACCTTGGGTCTGGGAACCATCCTGCGTATTGTGGATTGTCAGGAGCCAGCTGGACACTCTCGGCCACAGACCCCAATCAAAAACAACGGCCCGTTTCACAGGCAAACAAAACTCAGCTGCCCCGCTTCTGGATGGGAGATTGCAGGAGGCACTTGACACTGTGAAACCAGCCCCACTTGGCACTGGTGCCACCTTGGGTCTGGGAACCATGCTGCGTATCATGGATTTTCAGGAGCCAGCCGGCCACTCCCAGCCATAGGCCCCCAAACAAAAACCACAGCCTTTTTCTCTGGCAAACAAAATTCAGCTGCCCCGCTTCTGGATGGCAGATTGCAGGAGCCACTTGGGACTATCACAGCAGCACAACATGGCACTGGTGCCACCTTGGATCTGGGAATCATCCTTCCTATCGTGGATTTTCAGGGGCCGGCCGGTCACTCTCAGCCATAGGCCCCAAACACAAACCACGGCCCTTTTCTCTGGAAAACAAAACTCAACTGCCCCTCTTCTGGATGGCAGATTGCAGGAGCCACTGGGTACTATGAAACCAGCCCTACTTGGCACTGGTGCCACCTTGGGTCTGGGAACCATGCTGCGTATCATGGATTTTCAGGAGCCAGCCGTCCACTGCCAGCCACAGGCCCCGAAACACAAACAACAGCCTTTTTCTCTGGCAAACAAAATTCAGCTGCCCCGCTTCTGGATGGCAGATTGCAGGAACCACTTGGTACTAACAAACCAGCCCGACTTGGCACTGGTGCCACCTTGGGTCTGGGAACCATCCTGCGTATCGTGGATTCTAAGGAGCCAGTTGGCCACTCCCAGCCACAGGCCCCAAAACACACACAACGGCGCTTTTCCCTGGAAAACAAAACTCGCCTGCCAACTTTTTGATGGCAGATTGCAGGAGCCACTTGGTACTATCAAACCAGCCCAACTTGCCACTGGTGCCACCATGGGTCTGGTCACCATCCTGCCTATCGTAGCTTTTCAGGAGCCAGCCGGTCACTCCCTGCCATAGGCCCCGAGACACAAAGCTCGGCCCGTTTCCCTGGCAAACAAAAGTAAGCTGCCCCGATTCTGGATGGCAGATTGCAGGAGCCACTTGGTGCTATCAAACCAGCCCGACTTGGCACTGGTACCACCTTGGGTCTGGGGACCATCCTGCCTATCGTGGATTTTAAGGAGCCAGCCGGCTACTCCCAGCCACAGGCCCCCAACAAAAACCACGGCCCTTTTTTCTGGCAAACAAAACTTAGCTGCCTCACTTATGGATGGCAGATTGCAGGAGCCACTTGGTGTAATCAAACCAGCCCGACTTGGCACTGGTGTCACCTTGGGTCTGGGAACCATCCTGCGTATCGTGGATTCTAAGGAGCCAGCCGGCCACTCCCAGCCACAGGCCCCCAAACAAAATCAACGGCGCTGTTCCCTGGAAAACAAAACACGCCTGCCAACTTTTTGATGGAGTTTGCAGGAGCCACTTGGTACTATCAAACCAGCCCAACTTGGCACTGGTGCCACCATGGGTCTGGTAAACATCCTGCGTATCGTGGATTCTTAGGAGCCAGCAGGCCACTCCTAGCCACAGGCCCCCAAACAAAAACCTAGGCCTATTTCTCTGGCAAACAAAAGTAAGCTGCCCCGCTTCTGGATGGCAGATTGCAGGAGACACTTGGGACTATCAAACCAGCCCAACTTGGCACTGGTGCCACCATGGATCTGGGAACCATGTTGTGTATCGTGGATTTTCAGGGGCCAGCCGGCCACTCTCAGCCATATGTCCCCAAACAGAAACCTCGGCCCGTTTCTCTGGCAAACAAAACTCAACTGCCCCTCTTCTGGATGGCAAATTGCAGGGTGAACTTGATACTAAAACCGCAGGCCGACTTGGTAGTGGTGACACCTTGGGCCTGGGAACCATCATGCGTATCGAGCATTTTAAGGAGCCAGCCGGCCACTCCCAGCAATATGCCCCCAAAAACAATCCACGGAAGTTTTCTCTGGCAAACAAAAATCAGCTGCCCCGCTTCTGGATGGCAGATTGCAGGAGCCACTTTGCACCATCAAACCAGCCCGACTTGGCACTGGTGCCACCTTGCATCTGGGAACCATGCTGCCTAGCGTGGATTTTCAGGGGCCAGCGGGCCACTCTCAGCTATATGCCCCCAAACAAAACCCACGGCCCGTTTCCCTGGCAAACAAAAGTAAGCTGCCCCGCTTCTGGATGGCAGATTGCAGGAACCACTTGGTAGTATCAAACCAGCCCGACTTGGCACTGGTGCCACCTTGGGTCTGGGAACCATCCTGCGTATCGTGGATTCTAAGGAGCCAGCCGGCCACTCCCAGCCACAGGCCCCCAAACACAAACAACGGCGCTTTTCCCTGGAAAACAAAACTCGCCTGCCAACTTTTTGATGGCAGATTGCAGGAGCAACTTGGTACTATCAAACCAGCACAACTTGGCACTGGTGCCACCATGGGTCTGGTCACCATCCTGCCTATTGTAGCTTTCCAGGAGCCAGCCGGTCACTCCCAGCCATAGGCCCCCAAACACAAACCTCGGCCCGTTTCCCTGGCAAACAAAAGTAAGCTGCCCCGCTTCTGGATGGCAGATTGCAGGAGCCACTTGGTACTATCAAACCAGCCCAACTTGGAACTGGTGCCACCTTGGGTCTGGGAACCATGCTGCGTATCGCAGATTCTAAGGCGCCAGTCGGCCACTCCCAGCCACAAGCCCCCAAACACAAACAACGGCGCTTTTCTCTGGCAAACAAAACTCAACTGCCCCTCTTCTGGATGGCAAATTGCAGGACGCACTTGGTACTATAAAAACAGCCCGACTTGGCACTGGTGCCACCTCAGGTCTGGGAACCATCCTGCGTATCGATCTTTTTAATGAGACAGCCGGCCACTCCCAGCCATATGCCCCCAAACACAACCCACGGCCCTTTCCTCTGGCAAACAAAACTCAGCTGCACCGCTTCTGGATGGCAGATTGCAGGAGCCACTTGGTACTATCAAACCAGCAAGACTTGGCACTGGTGCCACCTTGGGTCTGGGAACCATCCTGCATATTGTGGATTGTCAGGAGCCAGCTGAACATTCTCGGCCACAGACCCCAATCAAAAACAACGGCCCGTTTCACAGGCAAACAAAACTCAGCTGCCCCGCTTCTGGATGGGAGATTGCAGGAGGCACTTGACACTGTGAAACCAGCCCCACTTGGCACTGGTGCCACCTTGGGTCTGGGAACCATGCTGCGTATCATGGATTTTCAGGAGCCAGCCGGCCACTCCCAGCCATAGGCCCCCAAACAAAAACCACAGCCTTTTTCTCTGGCAAACAAAATTCAGCTGCCCCACTTCTGGATGGCAGATTGCAGGAGCCACTTGGGACTATCACACCAGCACAACATGGCACTGGTGCCACCTTGGATATGGGAACCATCCTTCCTATCGTGGATTTTCAGGGGCCAGCCGGTCACTCTCAGCCATAGGCCCCAAACACAAACCACGGCCCTTTTCTCTGGAAAACAAAACTCAACTGCCCCTCTTCTGGATGGCAGATTGCAGGAGCCACTGGGTACTATGAAACTAGTCCTACTTGGCACTGGTGCCACCTTGGGTCTGGGAACCATGCTGCGTATCATGGATTTTCAGGAGCCAGCCGTCCACTGCCAGCCACAGGCCCCGAAACACAAACAACAGCCTTTTTCTCTGGCAAACAAAATTCAGCTGCCCCGCTTCTGGATGGCAGATTGCAGGAACCACTTGGTACTAACAAACCAGCCCGACTTGGCACTGGTGCCACCTTGGGTCTGGGAACCATCCTGCGTATCGTGGATTCTAAGGAGCCAGCTGGCCACTCCCAGCCACAGGCCCCAAAATACACACAACGGCGCTTTTCCCTGGAAAACAAAACTCGCCTGCCAACTTTTTGATGGCAGATTGCAGGAGCCACTTGGTACTATCAAACCAGCCCAACTTGGCACTGGTGCCACCATGGGTCTGGTCACCATCCTGCCTATCGTAGCTTTTCAGGAGCCAGGCGGTCACTCCCAGCCATAGGCCCCCAGAAAAAAACCTCGGTCCGTTTCCCTGGAAAACAAAAGTAAGCTGCCCCGCTTCTGGATGGCAGATTGCAGGAGCCACTTGGTGCTATCAAACCAGCCCGACTTGGCACTGGTGCCACCTTGGGTCTGGGAACCATCCTGCGTATTCTGTGTTCTAAGGAGCCAGCCGGCCACTCCCAGCCACAGTCCCCCAAACACAAACAACGGCGCTTTTCCCTGGAAAACAAAACTGACCTGCCAACTTTTTGATGGCAGATTGCAAGAGCAACTTGGTACTATCAAACCAGCCCAACTTGGCACTGGTGCCACCATGGGTCTGGTCACCATCCTGCCTATCGTAGCTTTTCAGGAGCCAGCCGGTCACTCCCAGCCATAGGTCCCCAGACAAATACCTCGGCCCGTTTCCCTGGCAAACAAAAGTAAGCTGCCCCGCTTCTGGATGGCAGATTGCAGGAGCCACTTGGTGCTATCAAACCAGCCCGACTTGGCACTGGTACCACCTTGGGTCTGGGGACCATCCTGCCTATCGTGGATTTTAAGGAGCCAGCCGGCTACTCCCAGCCACAGGCCCCCAACAAAAACCACGGCCCTTTTTTCTGGCAAACAAAACTTAGCTGCCTCACTTATGGATGGCAGATTGCAGGAGCCACTTGGTGTAATCAAACCAGCCCGACTTGGCACTGGTGTCACCTTGGGTCTGGGAACCATCCTGCGTATCGTGGATTCTAAGGAGCCAGCCGGCCACTCCCAGCCACAGGCCCCCAAACAAAATCAACGGCGCTGTTCCCTGGAAAACAAAACACGCCTGCCAACTTTTTGATGGAGTTTGCAGGAGCCACTTGGTACTATCAAACCAGCCCAACTTGGCACTGGTGCCACCATGGGTCTGGTAAACATCCTGCGTATCGTGGATTCTTAGGAGCCAGCAGGCGACTCCTAGCCACAGGCCCCCAAACAAAAACCTAGGCCTATTTCTCTGGCAAGCAAAAGTAAGCTGCCCCGCTTCTGGATGGCAGATTGCAGGAGACACTTGGGACTATCAAACCAGCCCAACTTGGCACTGGTGCCACCTTGGATCTGGGAACCATGTTGTGTATCGTGGATTTTCAGGGGCCAGCCGGCCACTCTCAGCCATATGTCCCCAAACAGAAACCTCGGCCCGTTTCTCTGGCAAACAAAACTCAACTGCCCCTCTTCTGGATGGCAAATTGCAGGGTGAACTTGATACTAAAACCGCAGGCCGACTTGGTAGTGGTGACACCTTGGGCCTGGGAACCATCATGCGTATCGAGCATTTTAAGGAGCCAGCCGGCCACTCCCAGCAATATGCCCCCAAAAACAATCCACGGAAGTTTTCTCTGGCAAACAAAAATCAGCTGCCCCGCTTCTGGATGGCAGATTGCAGGAGCCACTTTGCACCATCAAACCAGCCCGACTTGGCACTGGTGCCACCTTGCATCTGGGAACCATGCTGCCTAGCGTGGATTTTCAGGGGCCAGCGGGCCACTCTCAGCTATATGCCCCCAAACAAAACCCACGGCCCGTTTCCCTGGCAAACAAAAGTAAGCTGCCCTGCTTCTGGATGGCAGATTGCAGGAACCACTTGGTACTATCAAACCAGCCCGACTTGGCACTGGTGCCACCTTGGGTCTGGGAACCATCCTGCGTATCGTGGATTCTAAGGAGCCAGCCGGCCACTCCCAGCCACAGGCCCCCAAACACAAACAACGGCGCTTTTCCCTGGAAAACAAAACTCGCCTGCCAACTTTTTGATGGCAGATTGCAGGAGCAACTTGGTACTATCAAACCAGCCCAACTTGGCACTGGTGCCACCATGGGTCTGGTCACCATCCTGCCTATTGTAGCTTTCCAGGAGCCAGCCGGTCACTCCCAGCCATAGGCCCCCAAACACAAACCTCGGCCCGTTTCCCTGGCAAACAAAAGTAAGCTGCCCCGCTTCTGGATGGCAGATTGCAGGAGCCACTTGGTACTATCAAACCAGCCCAACTTGGAACTGGTGCCACCTTGGGTCTGGGAACCATGCTGCGTATCGCAGATTCTAAGGCGCCAGTCGGCCACTCCCAGCCACAAGCCCCCAAACACAAACAACGGCGCTTTTCTCTGGCAAACAAAACTCAACTGCCCCTCTTCTGGATGGCAAATTGCAGGACGCACTTGGTACTATAAAAACAGCCCGACTTGGCACTGGTGCCACCTCAGGTCTGGGAACCATCCTGCGTATCGATCTTTTTAATGAGACAGCCGGCCACTCCCAGCCATATGCCCCCAAACACAACCCACGGCCCTTTCCTCTGGCAAACAAAACTCAGCTGCACCGCTTCTGGATGGCAGATTGCAGGAGCCACTTGGTACTATCAAACCAGCAAGACTTGGCACTGGTGCCACCTTGGGTCTGGGAACCATCCTGCATATTGTGGATTGTCAGGAGCCAGCTGAACATTCTCGGCCACAGACCCCAATCAAAAACAACGGCCCGTTTCACAGGCAAACAAAACTCAGCTGCCCCGCTTCTGGATGGGAGATTGCAGGAGGCACTTGACACTGTGAAACCAGCCCCACTTGGCACTGGTGCCACCTTGGGTCTGGGAACCATGCTGCGTATCATGGATTTTCAGGAGCCAGCCGGCCACTCCCAGCCATAGGCCCCCAAACAAAAACCACAGCCTTTTTCTCTGGCAAACAAAATTCAGCTGCCCCACTTCTGGATGGCAGATTGCAGGAGCCACTTGGGACTATCACACCAGCACAACATGGCACTGCTGCCACCTTGGATCTGGGAACCATCCTTCCTATCGTGGATTTTCAGGGGCCAGCCGGTCACTCTCAGCCATAGGCCCCAAACACAAACCACGGCCCTTTTCTCTGGAAAACAAAACTCAACTGCCCCTCTTCTGGATGGCAGATTGCAGGAGCCACTGGGTACTATGAAACTAGTCCTACTTGGCACTGGTGCCACCTTGGGTCTGGGAACCATGCTGCGTATCATGGATTTTCAGGAGCCAGCCGTCCACTGCCAGCCACAGGCCCCGAAACACAAACAACAGCCTTTTTCTCTGGCAAACAAAATTCAGCTGCCCCGCTTCTGGATGGCAGATTGCAGGAACCACTTGGTACTAACAAACCAGCCCGACTTGGCACTGGTGCCACCTTGGGTCTGGGAACCATCCTGCGTATCGTGGATTCTAAGGAGCCAGCTGGCCACTCCCAGCCACAGGCCCCAAAATACACACAACGGCGCTTTTCCCTGGAAAACAAAACTCGCCTGCCAACTTTTTGATGGCAGATTGCAGGAGCCACTTGGTACTATCAAACCAGCCCAACTTGGCACTGGTGCCACCATGGGTCTGGTCACCATCCTGCCTATCGTAGCTTTTCAGGAGCCAGGCGGTCACTCCCAGCCATAGGCCCCCAGAAAAAAACCTCGGTCCGTTTCCCTGGAAAACAAAAGTAAGCTGCCCCGCTTCTGGATGGCAGATTGCAGGAGCCACTTGGTGCTATCAAACCAGCCCGACTTGGCACTGGTGCCACCTTGGGTCTGGGAACCATCCTGCGTATCCTGTGTTCTAAGGAGCCAGCCGGCCACTCCCAGCCACAGTCCCCCAAACAAAAACAACGGCGCTTTTCCCTGGAAAACAAAACTGACCTGCCAACTTTTTGATGGCAGATTGCAGGAGCAACTTGGTACTATCAAACCAGCCCAACTTGGCACTGGTGCCACCATGGGTCTGGTCACCATCCTGCCTATCGTAGCTTTTCAGGAGCCAGCCGGTCACTCCCAGCCATAGGTCCCCAGACAAATACCTCGGTCCGTTTCCCTGGCAAACAAAAGTAAGCTGCCCCGCTTCTGGATGGCAGATTGCAGGAGCCACTTGGTACAATCAAACCAGCCCAACTTGACACTGGTGCCACCTTGGCTCTGGGAACCATGCTGCGTAACCCGGATTCTAAGACGACAGGCAGCCACTGCCAGCCACAGGCCTCCAAACAAAATCAACGGCGCTTTTCCCTGGAAAACAAAACTCGCCTGACAACTTTTAGATGGCAGATTGCAGGAGCCTGTTGGTACCATCAAACCAGCCCAACTTGGCACTGGTGCCACCTTGGGTCTGGGAACCATCCTGCCTATTGTTGCTTTTCAGGAGCCAGCCGGTCACTTCTAGCCCTAGGCCCCCAGTCATAAACCTCGGCCCGTTTCCCTGGCACACAAATGTAAGCTACCCCGCTTCAGGATGGCAGATTGCAGGAGCCACTTTTCACCATCAAACCAGCCCGACGTGGCACTGGTGCCACCTTGGGTCTGGGAACCATCCTGCGTATCGTGTGTTCTAAGGAGCCAGCCGGCCACTCCCAGCCACAGTCCCCCAAACACAAACAACGGCGCTTTTCCCTGGAAAACAAAACTGGCCTGCCAACTTTTTGATGGCAGATTGCAGGAGCCACTTGGTACTATCAAACCAGCCCAACTTGGCACTGGTGCCACCATGGGCCTGGTCACCATCCTGCCTATCGTAGCTTTTCAGGAGCCAGGCGGTCACTCCCAGCCATAGGCCCCCAGACACAAACCTCGGCCCGTTTCCCTGGCAAACAAAAGTAAGCTGCCCCGCTTCTGGATGGCAGATTGCAGGAGCCACTTGGTACTATCAAACCAGCCCAACTTGGAACTGGTGCCACCTTGGGTCTGGGAACCATGCTGCGTATCGCAGATTCTAAGGCGCCAGTCGGCCACTCCCAGCCACAAGCCCCCAAACACAAACAACGGCGCTTTTCTCTGGCAAACAAAACTCAACTGCCCCTCTTCTGGATGGCAAATTGCAGGACGCACTTGGTACTATAAAAACAGCCCGACTTGGCACTGGTGCCACCTCAGGTCTGGGAACCATCCTGCGTATCGATCTTTTTAATGAGACAGCCGGCCACTCCCAGCCATATGCCCCCAAACACAACCCACGGCCCTTTCCTCTGGCAAACAAAACTCAGCTGCACCGCTTCTGGATGGCAGATTGCAGGAGCCACTTGGTACTATCAAACCAGCAAGACTTGGCACTGGTGCCACCTTGGGTCTGGGAACCATCCTGCATATTGTGGATTGTCAGGAGCCAGCTGAACATTCTCGGCCACAGACCCCAATCAAAAACAACGGCCCGTTTCACAGGCAAACAAAACTCAGCTGCCCCGCTTCTGGATGGGAGATTGCAGGAGGCACTTGACACTGTGAAACCAGCCCCACTTGGCACTGGTGCCACCTTGGGTCTGGGAACCATGCTGCGTATCATGGATTTTCAGGAGCCAGCCGGCCACTCCCAGCCATAGGCCCCCAAACAAAAACCACAGCCTTTTTCTCTGGCAAACAAAATTCAGCTGCCCCACTTCTGGATGGCAGATTGCAGGAGCCACTTGGGACTATCACACCAGCACAACATGGCACTGCTGCCACCTTGGATCTGGGAACCATCCTTCCTATCGTGGATTTTCAGGGGCCAGCCGGTCACTCTCAGCCATAGGCCCCAAACACAAACCACGGCCCTTTTCTCTGGAAAACAAAACTCAACTGCCCCTCTTCTGGATGGCAGATTGCAGGAGCCACTGGGTACTATGAAACTAGTCCTACTTGGCACTGGTGCCACCTTGGGTCTGGGAACCATGCTGCGTATCATGGATTTTCAGGAGCCAGCCGTCCACTGCCAGCCAAAGGCCCCGAAACACAAACAACAGCCTTTTTCTCTGGCAAACAAAATTCAGCTGCCCCGCTTCTGGATGGCAGATTGCAGGAACCACTTGGTACTAACAAACCAGCCCGACTTGGCACTGGTGCCACCTTGGGTCTGGGAACCATCCTGCGTATCGTGGATTCTAAGGAGCCAGCTGGCCACTCCCAGCCACAGGACCCAAAATACACACAACGGCGCTTTTCCCTGGAAAACAAAACTCGCCTGCCAACTTTTTGATGGCAGATTGCAGGAGCCACTTGGTACTATCAAACCAGCCCAACTTGGCACTGGTGCCACCATGGGTCTGGTCACCATCCTGCCTATCGTAGCTTTTCAGGAGCCAGGCGGTCACTCCCAGCCATAGGCCCCCAGAAAAAAACCTCGGTCCGTTTCCCTGGAAAACAAAAGTAAGCTGCCCCGCTTCTGGATGGCAGATTGCAGGAGCCACTTGGTGCTATCAAACCAGCCCGACTTGGCACTGGTGCCACCTTGGGTCTGGGAACCATCCTGCGTATCCTGTGTTCTAAGGAGCCAGCCGGCCACTCCCAGCCACAGTCCCCCAAACACAAACAACGGCGCTTTTCCCTGGAAAACAAAACTGACCTGCCAACTTTTTGATGGCAGATTGCAGGAGCAACTTGGTACTATCAAACCAGCCCAACTTGGCACTGGTGCCACCATGGGTCTGGTCACCATCCTGCCTATCGTAGCTTTTCAGGAGCCAGCCGGTCACTCCCAGCCATAGGTCCCCAGACAAATACCTCGGTCCGTTTCCCTGGCAAACAAAAGTAAGCTGCCCCGCTTCTGGATGGCAGATTGCAGGAGCCACTTGGTACAATCAAACCAGCCCAACTTGACACTGGTGCCACCTTGGCTCTGGGAACCATGCTGCGTAACCCGGATTCTAAGACGACAGGCAGCCACTGCCAGCCACAGGCCTCCAAACAAAATCAACGGCGCTTTTCCCTGGAAAACAAAACTCGCCTGACAACTTTTAGATGGCAGATTGCAGGAGCCAGTTGGTACCATCAAACCAGCCCAACTTGGCACTGGTGCCACCTTGGGTCTGGGAACCATCCTGCCTATTGTTGCTTTTCAGGAGCCAGCCGGTCACTTCTAGCCCTAGGCCCCCAGTCATAAACCTCGGCCCGTTTCCCTGGCACACAAATGTAAGCTACCCCGCTTCAGGATGGCAGATTGCAGGAGCCACTTTTCACCATCAAACCAGCCCGACGTGGCACTGGTGCCACCTTGGGTCTGGGAACCATCCTGCGTATCGTGTGTTCTAAGGAGCCAGCCGGCCACTCCCAGCCACAGTCCCCCAAACACAAACAACGGCGCTTTTCCCTGGAAAACAAAACTGGCCTGCCAACTTTTTGATGGCAGATTGCAGGAGCCACTTGGTACTATCAAACCAGCCCAACTTGGCACTGGTGCCACCATGGGTCTGGTCACCATCCTGCCTATCGTAGCTTTTCAGGAGCCAGGCGGTCACTCCCAGCCATAGGCCCCCAGACACAAACCTCGGCCCGTTTCCCTGGCAAACAAAAGTAAGCTGCCCCGCTTCTGCATGGCAGATTGCAGGTGCTATTTAGTACTATCAAACCAGCCCGACTTGGCACAGGTGCCACCTCTGGTCTGGGAACCATCCTGCCTATCGTGGATTTTCAGACGCCAGACGGCCACTATCAGCCATATGCCCCCAAAAACAAACCACGGCCCTTTTCTCTGGTAAACAAACTCACCTGCCCCTCTTCTGGATGGCAAATTTTAGGACGCACTTTTTACTACGAAAACCGCCGGACTTGGCACTGGTGCCACCTTGGGTCAGGGATCCATCCTGCCTATCGTAGCTTTTCAGGAGCCAGCCGGTCACTCCCAGCCATAGGTCCCCAGACAAATACCTCGGCCCGTTTCCCTGGCAAACAAAAGTAAGCTGCCCCGCTTCTGGATGGCAGATTGCAGGAGCCACTTGGTACTATCAAACCAGCCCAACTTGACACTGGTGCCACCTTGGCTCTGGGAACCATGCTGCGTAACCCGGATTCTAAGACGACAGGCAGCCACTGCGAGCCACAGGCCTCCAAACAAAATCAACGGCGCTTTTCCCTGGAAAACAAAACTCGCCTGACAACTTTTAGATGGCAGATTGCAGGAGCCAGTTGGTACCATCAAACCAGCCCAACTTGGCACTGGTGCCACCTTGGGTCTGGGAACCATCCTGCCTATTGTTGCTATTCAGGAGCCAGCCGGTCACTTCTAGCCCTAGGCCCCCAGTCATAAACCTCGGCCCGTTTCCCTGGCACACAAATGTAAGCTAACCCGCTTCAGGATGGCAGATTGCAGGAGCCACTTTTCACCATCAAACCAGCCCGACGTGGCACTGGTGCCACCTTGGGTCTGGGAACCATCCTGCGTATCGTGTGTTCTAAGGAGCCAGCCGGCCACTCCCAGCCACAGTCCCCCAAACACAAACAACGGCGCTTTTCCCTGGAAAACAAAACTGGCCTGCCAAATTTTTGATGGCAGATTGCAGGAGCCACTTGGTACTATCAAACCAGCCCAACTTGGCACTGGTGCCACCATGGGTCTGGTCACCATCCTGCCTATCGTAGCTTTTCAGGAGCCAGGCGGTCACTCCCAGCCATAGGCCCCCAGACACAAACCTCGGCCCGTTTCCCTGGCAAACAAAAGTAAGCTGCCCCGCTTCTGCATGGCAGATTGCAGGTGCTATTTAGTACTATCAAACCAGCCCGACTTGGCACTGGTGCCACCTCTGGTCTGGGAACCATCCTGCCTATCGTGGATTTTCAGGCGCCAGACGGCCACTATCAGCCATATGCCCCCAAAAACAAACCACGGCCCTTTTCTCTGGTAAACAAAACTCAACTGCCCCTCTTCTGGATGGCAAATTTTAGGACGCACTTTGTACTACGAAAACCGCCCGACTTGGCACTGGTGCCACCTTGGGTCAGGGAACCATCCTGCCTATCGTAGCTTTTCAGGAGCCAGCCGGTCACTCCCAGCCATAGGTCCCCAGACAAATACCTCGGCCCGTTTCCCTGGCAAACAAAAGTAAGCTGCCCCGCTTCTGGATGGCAGATTGCAGGAGCCACTTGGTACTATCAAACCAGCCCAACTTGACACTGGTGCCACCTTGGCTCTGGGAACCATGCTGCGTAACCCGGATTCTAAGACGACAGGCAGCCACTGCCAGCCACAGGCCTCCAAACAAAATCAACGGCGCTTTTCCCTGGAAAACAAAACTCGCCTGACAACTTTTAGATGGCAGATTGCAGGAGCCAGTTGGTACCATCAAACCAGCCCAACTTGGCACTGGTGCCACCTTGGGTCTGGGAACCATCCTGCCTATTGTTGCTATTCAGGAGCCAGCCGGTCACTTCTAGCCCTAGGCCCCCAGTCATAAACCTCGGCCCGTTTCCCTGGCACACAAATGTAAGCTACCCCGCTTCAGGATGGCAGATTGCAGGAGCCACTTTTCACCATCAAACCAGCCCGACGTGGCACTGGTGTCACCTTGGGTCTGGGAACCATCCTGCGTATCGTGTGTTCTAAGGAGCCAGCCGGCCACTCCCACCCACAGTCCCCCAAACACAAACAACGGCGCTTTTCCCTGGAAAACAAAACTGGCCTGCCAACTTTTTGATGGCAGATTGCCGGAGCCACTTGGTACTATCAAACCAGCCCAACTTGGCACTGGTGCCACCATGGGTCTGGTAACCATCCTGCCTATCGTAGCTTTTCAGGAGCCAGGCGGTCACTCCCAGCCATAGGCCCCCAGACACAAACCTCGGCCCGTTTCCCTGGCAAACAAAAGTAAGCTGCCCCGCTTCTGCATGGCAGATTGCAGGTGCTATTTAGTACTATCAAACCAGCCCGACTTGGCACTGGTGCCACCTCTGGTCTGGGAACCATCCTGCCTATCGTGGATTTTCAGGCGCCAGACGGCCACTATCAGCCATATGCCCCCAAAAACAAACCACGGCCCTTTTCTCTGGCAAACAAAACTCAACTGCCCCTCTTCTGGATGGCAAATTTTAGGACGCACTTTGTACTACGAATACCGCCCGACTTGGCACTGGTGCCACCTTGGGTCAGGGAACCATCCTGCCTATCGTAGCTTTTTAAGGAGCCAGCAGGCCACGCCCAGCCATATAGCCCCAAAAACAAACCACGGACCATTTCTCTTGGAAACAAAAATCCGCTGCCCCGCGTCAGGATGGCAGATTGCAGGAGCCACTTTGCACCATCAAACCACCCCGACTTGGCACTGGTGCCATCTTGGATCTGGGAACCATCCTGCCTATCGTAGCTTTTCAGGAGCCAGCCGGTTACTCCCAACCATAGGCCCCCAGACA
Organism: Melospiza melodia melodia; assembly: GCF_035770615.1. NCBI lineage: Eukaryota > Metazoa > Chordata > Aves > Passeriformes > Passerellidae > Melospiza > Melospiza melodia. The sequence goes on from NC_086199.1 coordinate 43,505,913, forward strand.
GAAAGCTCTGCCCGTTTCCCTGGCAAACAAAAGTAAGCTACCCCGCTTCTGGATGGCAGATTGCAGGAGCCACTTGGTACTATCAAACCAGCCCAACTTGGCACTGGTGCCACCATGGGTCTGGTCACCATCCTGCCTATCGTAGCTTTTCAGGAGCCAGGCGGTCACTCCCAGCCATAGGCCCCCAGACAAATACCTCGGCCCGTTTCCCTGGCAAACAAATGTAAGCTGCCCCGCTTCTGGATGGCAGATTGCAGGAGCCACATGGTACTATCAAACCAGGCCAACATGGCACTGGTGCCACCTTGGCTCTGGGAACCATCCTGCCTATTGTGGATTTTCAGGCGCCAGCCGGCCACTCTCAGCCATATGCCCCCAAACACAAACCACGGCCCTTTTCTCTGGTAAACAAAACTCAACTGCCCCTCTTCTGGATGGCAAATTGCAGGACGCACTTGGTACTACGAAAACAGCCCGACTTGGCAGTGATGCCACCTTGGGTCAGGGAACCATCCTGCGTATCGATGTATTTAAGGAGTCAGCCGGCAACGTCCAGCCATATACCCCCAAAAAAAACCCACGGAACTTTTCTCCAGCAAGCAAAAATCCGCTGCCCCGCGTCTGGATGGCAGATTGCAGGAGCTATTTAGTATTATCAAACCAGCCCGACTTGGCACTGGTGCCACCATGGGTCTGGTCACCATCCTGCCTATCGTAGCTTTTCAGGAGCCAGCCGGTCACTCTCAGCCATAGGCCCCAAACACAAACCACGGCCCTTTTCTCTGGAAAACAAAACTCAACTGCCCCTCTTCTGGATGGCAGATTGCAGGACCCACTGGGTACTATGAAACCAGCCCAACTTGGCACTGGTGCCACCTTGGGTCTGGGAACCATGCTGCGTATCATGGATTTTCAGGAGCCAGCCGTCCACTGCCAGCCACAGGCCCCGAAACACAAACAACAGCCTTTTTCTCTGGCAAACAAAATTCAGCTGCCCCGCTTCTGGATGGCAGATTGCAGGAACCACTTGGTACTAACAAACCAGCCCGACTTGGCACTGGTGCCACCTTGGGTCTGGGAACCATCCTGCGTATCGTGGATTCTAAGGAGCCAGCTGGCCACTCCCAGCCACAGGCCCCAAAACACACACAACGGCGCTTTTCCCTGGAAAACAAAACTCGCCTGCCAACTTTTTGATGGCAGATTGCAGGAGCCACTTGGTACTATCAAACAAGCCCAACTTGGCACTGGTGCCACCATGGGTCTGGTCACCATCCTGCCTATCGTAGCTTTTCAGGAGCCAGCCGGTCACTCCCAGCCATAGGCCCCCAGACACAAACCTCGGCCTGTTTCCCTGGCACACAAAAGTAAGCTACCGCACTTCTGGATGGCAGATTGCAGGAGCCACTTTGCACCATCAAACCAGCCCAACTTGGCACTGGTGCCACCTTGGCTCTGGGAACCATGCTGTGTAACCCGGATTCTAAGACGACAGGCAGCCACTGCCAGCCACAGGCCTCCAAACAAAATCAACGTCGCTTTTCCCTGGAAAACAAAACTCGCCTGACAACTTTTAGATGGCAGATTGCAGGAGCCAGTTGGTACCATCAAACCAGCCCAACTTGGCACTGGTGCCACCTTGGGTCTGGGAACCATCCTGCCTATTGTTGCTTTTCAGGAGCCAGCCGGTCACTCCTAGCCCTAGGCCCCCAGTCATAAACCTCGGCCCGTTTCCCTGGCACACAAAAGTAAGCTACCCCGCTTCAGGATGGCAGATTGCAGGAGCCACTTTTCACCATCAAACCAGCCCGACGTGGCACTGGTGCCACCTTGGGTCTGGGAACCATCCTGCGTATCCTGTGTTCTAAGGAGCCAGCCGGCCACTCCCACCAACAGTCCCCCAAACACAAACAACGGCGCTTTTCCCTGGAAAACAAAACTCGCCTGACAACTTTTTGATGGCAGATTGCAGGAGCCACTTGGTACTATCAAACCAGCCCAACTTGGCACTGGTGCCACCATGGGTCTGGTAACCATCCTGCCTATCGTAGCTTTTCAGGAGCCAGCCGGTCACTCCCAGCCATAGGCCCCCAGACACAAACCTCGGCCCGTTTCCCTGGCAAACAAAAGTAAGCTGCCCCGCTTCTGCATGGCAGATTGCAGGTGCTATTTAGTACTATCAAACCAGCCCGACTTGGCACTGGTGCCACCTCTGGTCTGGGAACCATCCTGCCTATCGTGGATTTTCAGGCGCCAGACGGCCACTATCAGCCATATGCCCCCAAAAACAAACCACGGCCCTTTTCTCTGGTAAACAAAACTCAACTGCCCCTCTTCTGGATGGCAAATTTTAGGACGCACTTTGTACTACGAAAACCGCCCGACTTGGCACTGGTGCCACCTTGGGTCAGGGAACCATCCTGCCTATCGTAGCTTTTTAAGGAGCCAGCAGGCCACGCCCAGCCATATAGCCCCAAAAACAAACCACGGACCATTTCTCTTGGAAACAAAAATCCGCTGCCCCGCGTCAGGATGGCAGATTGCAGGAGCCACGTTGCACCATCAAACCACCCCGACTTGGCACTGGTGCCATCTTGGATCTGGTAACCATCCTGCCTATCGTAGCTTTTCAGGAGCCAGCCGGTTACTCCCAACCATAGGCCCCCAGACAGAAAGCTCTGCCCGTTTCCCTGGCAAACAAAAGTAAGCTACCCCGCTTCTGGATGGCAGATTGCAGGAGCCACTTGGTACTATCAAACCAGCCCAACTTGACACTGGTGCCACTTTGGGTCTGGGAACCATGCTGCGTAACGTAGATTCTAAGGCGCCAGGCGGCCACTCCCAGCCACAGGCCCCCAAATACAAACAACGGCGCTTTTCCCTGGAAAACAAAACTCGCCTGCCAGCTTTTTGATGGCCGATTGCAGGAGCCACTTGGTACTATCAAATCATCCCAACTTGGCACTGGTGCCACTATGGGTCTGGGAACCATCCTGCCAATTGTACCATTTCAGGAGCCAGCCGGTCACTCCCAGCCATAGGACCCCATCACAAACCTCGGACCGTTTCCCTGGCAAACAAAATTAAGCTGCCCCGATTCTGGATGGCAGATTGCAGGAGCCACTTGGTAGTGTCAAAACAGCCTGACTTGGCACTGGTGCCACCTTGGGTCTGAGAACCATCCTGCGTATCGTGGATTCTAAGCAGCCACCCGGCCACTCCGTGCCACAGGCGCCCAAACACAAACAACGGCGCTTTTCCCTGGAAAACAAAACTCGCCTGCCAACATTTTGATGGCAGATTGCAGGAGCCACTTGGTACTATCAAACCAGCCCAACTTGGCACTGGTGCCACCATGGGTCTGGTCACCATCCTGCCTATCGTAGCTTTTCAGGAGCCAGCCGGTCACTCCCAGCCATAAACCCCCAGACACAAACCTCGGCCCGTTTCCCTGGAAAACAAAAGTAAGCACCCCCGATTCTGGATGGCAGATTGCAGGAGCCACTTGGTAGTATCAAATTAGCCCAACTTGGCACTGGTGCCATCATGGGTCTGGTAAACATCCTGCCTATCTTAGCTTTTCAGGAGCCGGCCGGTCACTCCCTGCCATAGGCCCCCAGAGAAATACCTCGGCCCGTTTCCCTGGCAAACAAAAGTAAGCTGCCCCTCTTCTGGATGGCAGATTGCAGGAACCACTTGCTACTATCAAACCAGCCCAACTTGGCACTGGTGCCACCTTGGCTCTGGGAACCATGCTGCGTAACGTAGATTCTAAGAGGACAGGCGGACACTCCCAGCCACAGGCCTCTAAACAAAAACAACGGCGCGTTACCCTGGAAAACAAAACTCGCCTGCCAACTTTTTGATGGCAGATTGCAGGAGCCACTTGGTACTATCAAACCAGCCCAACTTGGCACTGGTGCCACCATGGGTCTGGTCACCATCCTGCCTATCGTAGCTTTTCAGGAGCCAGCCGGTCACTCCCAGCCATAGGCCCCCAGACAAATACCTCGGCCCGTTTCCCTGGCAAACAAAAGTAAGCTGCCCCGCTTCTGGATGGCAGATTGCAGGAGCCACATGGTACTATCAAACCAGGCCAACATGGCACTGGTGCCACCTTGGCTCTGGGAACCATCCTGCCTATCGTGGATTTTCAGGCGCCAGCCGGCCACTCTCAGCCATATGCCCCAAAACACAAACCACGGCCCTTTTCTCTGGTAAACAAAACTCAACTGCCCCTCTTCTGGATGGCAAATTGCAGGACGCACTTGGTACTACGAAAACAGCCCGACTTGGCAGTGATGCCACCTTGGGTCAGGGAACCATCCTGCGTATCGATGTTTTTAAGGAGTCAGCCGGCAACGTCCAGCCATATACCCCCAAAGAAAACCCACGGAACTTTTCTCCAGCAAGCAAAAATCCGCTGCCCCGCGTCTGGATGGCAGATTGCAGGAGCCACTTGGTACTATCAAACCAGCCCAACTTGGCACTGGTGCCACCTTGGGTCTGGGAACCATGCTGCGTATTGTGGATTCTAAGGAGCCAGCCGGCCACTCCAGCCACAGGCCCGCAGACACAAACAACGGCGCTTTTCCCTGGAAAACAAAACTCGCCTGCCAGATTTTTGATGGCAGATTGCAGGAGCCACTTGGTACTATGAAATCAGCCGAACATGGCACTGGTGCCACCATGGGTCTGGTCACCATCCTGCCTATCGTAGCTTTTCAGGAGCCAGCCGGTCACTCCCAGCCATAGGCCCCCAGACACAAACCTCGGCCCGTTTCCCTGGCAAACAAAAGTAAGCTGCCCTGCTTCTGGATGGCAGATTGCAGGACGCACTTGGTAGTATCAAACCAGCCCAACTTGGCACTGGTGCCACCTCAGGTCTGGGAACCATGCTGCGTATCGTGGATTCTAATTAGCCATCCGGCCACTCCCAGCCACAGGCCCCCAAACAAAAACAACGGCGCTTTTCCCTGGAAAACAAAACTCGCCTGCCAACTTTTTGATGGCAGATTGCAGGAGCCACTTGGTACTATCAAACCAGCCCAACTTGGCACTGGTGCCACCATGGGTCTGGTCACCATCCTGCCTATCGTAGCTTTTCAGGAGACAGCCGGTCACTCCCAGCCATAGGCCCCCAGACAAAAACCTCGGCCCTTTTCCCTGGCAAACAAAAGTAAGTTAACCCGCTTCTGGATGGCAGATTGCAGGAGCCACTTTTCACCATCAAACTAGCCCGACTTGGCACTGGTGCCACCTCTGGTCTGGGAACCATCCTGCCTGTCGTGGATTCTAATTAGCCAGCCGGCCACTCCCAGCCACAGGCCCCCAAACACAAACAACGGCGCTTTTCCCTGGGAAACAAAACTCGCCTGCCAAGTTTTTGATGGCAGATTGCAGGAGCCACTTGGTACTATCAAACCAGCCCAACTTGGCACTGGTGCCACCATGGGTCTGGTCACCATCCTGCCTATCGTAGCCTTTCAGGAGCCAGCCGGTCACTCCCAGCCATAGGCCCCCAGACACAAACCTCGGCCCGTTTCCCTGGCAAACAAAAGTAAGCTGCCCCGCTTCTGGATGGCAGATTGCAGGAACCACTTGGTACTATCAAACCAGCCCAACTTGGGACTGGTGCCACCTTGGGTCTGGGAACCATGCTGTGTATCGTGGATTCTAAGGAGCCAGCCGGCCACTCCCAGGCACAGGCCCCCAAACACAAACAACGACGCTTTTCCCTGGAAAACAAAACTCGCCTACCAACTATTTGATGGCAGATTACAGGAGCCACTTGGTACTATCAAACCAGCCCAACTTGGCACTGGTGCCACCATGGGTCTGGTCACAATCCTGCCTATCGTAACTTTTCAGGAGCCAGCCGGTCACTCCCAGCCATAGGTCCCCAGTCACAAACCTCGGCCCGTTTCCTGGCAAACAAAAGTAAGCTGCCCCGCTTCTGGATGGCAGATTGCAGGAGCCACTTGGTACTATCAAACCAGTCCGACTTGGCACTGGTGCCACCTCTGGTCTGGGACCCATCCTGCGTATCGTGGATTCTAAGGAGCCAGTCGGCCACTCCCAGCCACAGGCCCCCAAACACAAACAACGGCCCGTTTCCGTGGCAAACAAAAGTAAGCTGCCCCGCTTCTGGATGGCAGATTGCAGGAACCACTTGGTAGTATCAAACCAGCACAACTTGGCACTGGTGGCACCTCTTGTCTGGTAACCATGCTGCGTATCGTGGTTTCTAAGGAGCCAGCCGGGCACTCCCAACCACAGGTCCCCAAACACAAACAATGGCGCTTTTCCCTGGAAAACAAAACTCGCCTGCCAACTTTTTGATGGCAGATTGCAGGAGCCACTTGGTACTATCAAACCAGCCCAACTTGGCACTGGTGCCACCATGGGTCTGGTCACCATCCTGCCTATCGTAGCTTTTCAGGAGCCAGCCGGTCACTCCCTGCCATAGGCCCCGAGACAGAAAGCCCGGCCCGTTTCCCTGGCAAACAAAAGTAAGCTGCCCCGCTTCTGGATGGCAGATTGCAGGAGCCACTTGGTACTATCAAACCAGCCCGACTTGGCACTGGTGCCACCTTGCATCTGGGAACCATGCTGCGTATCGTGGATTTTAAGGAGCCAGTCGGCCACTCCCAGCCATATGCCTCCAAACACAAACAACGGTCCATTTCCCTGGCAAACAAAAGTAAGCTGCCCCGCTTCTGGATGTCAGATTGCAGGAACCACTTGTTGCCAAGTTGGGGTGGTTTGATAGTACCAAGTGGCTCCTGCAATCTGCCATCAAAAAGTTGGCAAGCGAGTTTTGTTTTCCAGGGAAAAGCGCCGTTGTTTTTGTTTGGGGGCCTGTGGCTGGGAGTGGCCAGCTGTCTCCTTAGAATCCACGATACGCAGGATGGGTCCCAGACCAGAGGTGGCACCAGTGCCAAGTCGGGCTGGTTTGATGGTGCAAAGTGACTCCTGCAATCTGCCATCCAGAAGCGGGGTAGCTTACTTTTGTTTGCCAGGGAAACGGGCCAAGGTTTGTGTCTGGGGGCCTATGGCTGGGAGTGACCGGCTGGCTCCTGAAAAGCTACGATAGGCAGGATGGTGACCAGACCCATGGTGGCACCAGTGCCAAGTTGGGCTGGTTTGATAGTACCAAGTGGCTCCTGCAATCTGCCATCAAAAAGTTGGCAGGTGAGTTTTGTTTTCCAGGGAAAAGCACCGTTGTTTGTGTTTGGGGGCCTGTGGCTGGGAGTGGCCAGCTGGCTCCTTAGAATCCACGATACACAGGATGGTTCCCAGACCAGAGGTGGCACCAGTGCCATGTTGGCCTGGTTTGATAGTACCATGTGGCTCCTGCAATCTGCCATCCAGAAGCGGGGCTGCTTACTTTTGTTTGCCAGGGAAACGGGCCGAGATATTTGTCTGGGGGCCTATGGCTGGGAGTGAGCGGCTGGCTCCTGAAAAGCTACGATAGGCAGGATGGTGACCAGACCCATGGTGGCACCAGTGCCAAGTTGGGCTGGTTTGATAGTACCAAGTGGCTCCTGCAATCTGCCATCAAAAAGTTGTCAGGCGACTTTTGTTTTCCAGGGAAAAGCGCCGTTGTTCTTGTTTAGAGGCCTGTGGCTGGGAGTGGCCGGCTGCCTCCTTTGAACCCAGGATACGCAGGATGGTTCCCAGAGCCAAGGTGGCACCAGTGCCAAGTTGGGCTGGTTTGATAGTACCAAGTGGCTCCTGCAATCTGCCATCCAGAAGCGGGTCAGCTTACTTTTGTTTGCCAGGGAAACGGGCCGAGGTTTGTGTCTGGGGGCCTATGGCTGGGAGTGACCGGCTGGCTACTGAAAAGCTACGATAGGCAGGATGGTAACCAGACTCATGGTGGCACCAGTGCCAAGTCGGGCTGGTTTGATAATACTAAATAGCTCCTGAAATCTGCCATTCAGACGCGGGGCAGCGGATTTTTGTTTGCTGGAGAAAAGTTCCGTGGTTTTTTTTTGGGGGTATATGGCTGGACGTGGCCGGCTGGCTCCTTAAAAAGATCGATACGCAGGATTGTTCCCTGACCCAAGGTGGCATCACTGCCAAGTCGGGCTGTTTTCGTAGTACCAAGTGCGTCCTGCAATTTGCCATCCAGAAGAGGGGCAGTTGAGTTCTGTTTGCCAGAGCAAAGGGCCGTAGTATGTGTTTGGGGGCATATGGCTGAGAGTGGCCGGCTGGCCCCTGAAAATCCACGATAGGCAGCATGGTTCCCAGAGCCAAGGTGGCACCAGTACCATGTTGGCCTGGTTTGATAGTACCATGTGGCTGCTGTAATCTGCCATCCAGAAGCGGGGCAGCTTACTTTTGTTTGCCAGGGAAACGGGCCGAGATATTTGTCTGGGGGCCTATGGCTGGGAGTGACCGGCTGGCTCCTGAAAAGCTACGATAGGCAGGATGGTGACCAGACCCATGGTGGCACCAGTACCAAGTTGGGCTGGTTTGATAGTACCAAGTGGCTCCTGCAATCTGCCATCAAAAATTTGGCAGGCGAGTTTTGTTTTCCAGGGAAAAGCGCCGTTGTTTTTGTTTAGAGGCCTGTGGCTGGGAGTGGCCGCCTGTCCTCGTAGAATCTACGTTACGCAGCATGGTTCCCAGAGCCAAGGTGGCACGAGGGCCAAGTCGGGCAGGTTTGATAGTACCAAATGCATCCTACAATCTGCCATCCAAAAGCGGGGCAGTTTACTTTTGTTTGCCAGGGAAACGGGCCGAGGTTTGTGTCTGGGGGCCTATGGCAGGGAGTGACCGGCTGGCTCCTGAAAAGCTACGTTAGGCAGGATGTTTACCAGACCCATGGTGGCACCAGTGCCAAGTTGGGCTGATTTGATAGTACCAAGTGGCTCCTGCAATCTGCCATCCAGAATCGGGGCAGCTTACTTTTGTTTTCCAGGGAAACGGGCCGAGGTTTGTGTCTGGGGTTCTATGGCTGGGAGTGACCGGCTGGCTCCTGAAAAGCTACGATAGGCAGGATGGTGACCAGACCCATGGTGGCACCAGTGCCAAGTTGGGCTGGTTTGATAGCACCAAGTGGCTCCTGCAATCTGCCATCAAAATGTTGGCAGGCGAGTTTTGTTTTCCAGGGAAAAGCGCCGTTGTTTGTGTTTGGGCGCCTGTGGCTCAGAGTGGCCGGGTGGCTGCTTAGAATCCACGATACGCAGGATGGTTCCCAGACCCAAGGTGGCACCAGTGCCAAGTCGGGCTGGTTTGACACTACCAAGTGGCTCCTGCAATCTGCCATCCAGAATCGGGGCAGCTTAATTTTGTTTGCCAGGGAAACGGTCCGAGGTTTGTGTCTGGGGGCCTATGGCTGGGAGTGACCGGCTGGCTCCTGAAAAGCTACAATAGGCAGGATGGTTCCCAGACCCATAGTGGCACCAGTGCCAAGTTGGGATGATTTGATAGTACCAAGTGGCTCCTGCAATCTGCCATCAAAAAGCTGGCAGGCGAGTTTTGTTTTCCAGGGTAAAGCGCCGTTGTTTGTGTTTGGGGGCCTGTGGCTGGGAGTGGACGGCTGGCTCCTTAGAATCCACGATATGCAGGATTGTTCCCAGACCCAAGGTGGCACCAGTGCCAAGTCGGGCTGGTTTGATGGTGCAAAGTGGCTCCTGCAATCTGCCATCCAGACGCGGGGCAGCGGATTTTTGTTTCCATGAGAAATGGTCCGTGGTTTGTTTTTGGGTTTATATGGCTGGGCCTGGCCGGCTGGCTCCTTAAAAAGCTCGATATGCAGGATGGTTCCCTGACACAAGGTGGCACCAGTGCCACGTCGGGCGGTTTTCGTAGTACAAAGTGCGTCCTAAAATTTGCCATCCAGAAGAGGGGCAGTTGAGTTTTGTTTGCCAGAGAAAAGGGCCGTGGTTTGTTTTTGGGGGCATATGGCTGAGAGTGGCCGGCTGGCCCCTGAAAATCCACGATAGGCAGGATGGTTCCCAGACCAGAGGTGTCACCAGTGCCAAGTGGGGCTGGTTTGATAGTACTAAATAGCTCCTGCAATCTGCCATGCAGAAGCGGGGCAGCTTACTTTTGTTTGCCAGGGAAACGGGCCGAGGTTTGTGTCTGGGGGCCTATGGCTGGGAGTGACCGGCTGGCTCCTGAAAAGCTACGATAGGCAGGATGGTGACCAGACCCATGGTGGCACCAGTGCCAAGTTGGGCTGGTTTGATAGTACCAAGTGGCTCCGGCAATCTGCCATCAAAAAGTTGGCAGGCGAGTTTTGTTTTCCAGGGAAAAGCGCCGTTGTTTGTGTTTGGGGGCCTGTGGCTGGGAGTGGCCAGCTGGCTCCTTAGAACCCACGATACGCAGGATGGTTCCCAGACCAGAGGTGGCACCAGTGCCAACTTGGGCTGGTTTGATGGTGCAAAGTGGCTCCTGCAATCTGCCATCCAGAAGCGGGGTAGCTTACTTTTGTTTGCCAGGGAAACGGGCCGAAATATTTGTCTAGGGGCCTCTGGCTGGGGGTGGCTGGCTGGCACCTGAAAAGCTACGATAGGCAGGATGGTGACCAGACCCATGGTGGCACCAGTGCCAAGTTGGGCTGGTTTGATAGTACCAAGTGGCTCCTGCAATCTGCCATCAAATGTTTGGCAGGCGAGTTTTGTTTTCCAGGGAAAAGCACCGTTGTGTGTGTTTTGGGCGCCTGTGGCTGGGAGTGGCCAGCTGGCTCCTTAGAATCCACGATACGCAGGATGGTTCCCAGACCCAAGGTGGCACCAGTACCAAGTCGGGCTGGTTTTTTAGTACCAAGTGGTTCCTGCAATCTGCCATCCAGAAGCGGGGCAGCTGAATTTTGTTTGCCAGAGAAAAAGGCTGTTGTTTGTGTTTCGGGGCCTGTGGCTGGCAGTGGACGGCTGGCTCCTGAAAATCCATGATACGCAGGATGGTTCCCAGACCCAAGGTGGCACCAGTGCCAAGTCGGGCTGGTTTGATACTACCAAGTGCGTCCTGCAATCTGCCATCCAGAAGCGGGGCAGCTTAATTTTGTTTGCCAGGGAAACGGGCCGTGGGTTTTGTATGGGGGCCTATGGCTGAGAGTGACCGGCTGGCTCCTGAAAATCCACACTAGGCAGCATGGTTCCCAGATGCAAGGTGGCACCAGTGCCAAGTCGGGCTGGTTTGATGGTGCAAAGTGGCTCCTGCAATCTGCCATCCAGAAGCGGGGCAGCTGATTTTTGTTTGCCAGAGAAAAATTCCGTGGATTGTTTTTGGGGGCATATTGCTGGGAGTGGCCGGCTGGCTCCTTAAAATGCTCGATACGCATGATGGTTCCCAGGCCCAAGGTGTCACCACTACCAAGTCGGCCTGCGGTTTTAGTATCAAGTTCATCCTGCAATTTGCCATCCAGAAGAGGGGCAGTTGAGTTTTGTTTGCCAGAGAAACGGGCCGAGGTTTCTGTTTGGGGACATATGGCTGAGAGTGGCCGGGTGGCCCCTGAATATCCACGATACACAGCATGGTTCCCAGATCCAAGGTGGCACCAGTGCCAAGTTGGGCTGGTTTGATAGTCCCAAGTGTCTCCTGCAATCTGCCATCCAGAAGCGGGGCAGCTTACTTTTGTTTGCCAGAGAAATAGGCCTAGGTTTTTGTCTGGGGGCCTGTGGCTAGGAGTGGCCGGCTGGCTCCTTAGAATCCACGATACGCAGGATGTTTCCCAGACCCAAGGTGGCACCAGTGCCAAGTCGGGCTGGTTTGATAGTACCAAGTGGCTCCTGCAAACTCCATCAAAATGTTGGCAGGCGTGTTTTGTTTTCCAGGGAACAGCGCCGTTGATTTTGTTTGGGGACCTGTGGCTGGGAGTGGCCGGCTGGCTCCTTAGAATCCACCATACGCAGGATGGTTCCCAGACCCAAGGTGGCACCAGTGCCAAGTCGGGCTGGTTTGATTACACCAAGTGGCTCCTGCAATCTGCCATCCAGAAGTGAGGCAGCTAAGTTTTGTTTGCCAGAAAAAAGGGCCGTGGTTTTTGTTGGGGGCCTGTGGCTGGGAGTAGCCGGCTGGCTCCTTAAAATCCACGATAGGCTGGATGGTTCCCAGACCCAAGGTGGCACCAGTGCCAGGTAGGGCTGGTTTCATAGTACCAAGTGGCTCCTGCAATCTGCCATCCAGAAGCGGTGCAGTTGAGTTTTGTTTGCCAGAGAAAAGGGCCGTGGGTTGTGTTTGGGGGCATATGGCTGGGAGTGGCCGGCTGTCTCATTAAAAAGATCGATACGCAGGATGCTTTCCAGACCCAAGGTGGCACCAGTGCCAAGTTGGGCTGTTTTTATAGTACCAAGTGCGTCCTGCAATTTGCCATCCAGAAGAGGGGCAGTGGAGTTTTGTTTGCCAGAGAATAGCGCCGTTGTTTGTGTTTGGGGGCTTGTGGCTGGGAGTGGCCGACTGGCGCCTTAGAATCTGTGTTACGCAGCATGGTTCCCAGACCAGAGGTGGCACCAGTGCCAAGTTGGGCTGGTTTGATAGTACCAAGTGGCTCCTGCAATCTGCCATCCAGAAGTGGGGCAGCTTACTTTTGTTTGCCAGGGAAACGGGCCGAGGTTTGTGACTGGGGACCTATGGCTGGGAGTGACCGGCTGGCTCCTGAAAAGCTACGATAGGCAGGATGGTGACCAGACCCATGGTGGCACCAGTGCCAAGTTGGGCTGGTTTGATAGTACCAAGTGGCTCCTGCAATCTGCCATCAAAAAGTTGTCAGGCGAGTTTTGTTTTCCAGGGAAAAGCGCCGTTGTTTGTATTTGGGGGCCTGTGGCTGGGAGTGGCCGGCTGGCTCCTTTGAACCCACAATACGCAGGATGGTTCCCAGACCCAAGGTGGCACCAGTGCCAAGTCGGGCTGGTTTGATACTACCAAGTGCGTCCTGCAATCTGCCATCCAGAAGCGGGGCAGCTTAATTTTGTTTGCCAGGGAAACGGGCCGTGGGTTTTGTTTGGGGGCCTATGGCTGAGAGTGGCCGGCTGGCTCCTGAAAATCCACGCTAGGCAGCATGGTTCCCAGATGCAAGGTGGCACCAGTGCCAAGTCGGGCTGGTTTGATGGTGCAAAGTGGCTCCTGCAATCTGCCATCCAGAAGCGGGGCAGCTGATTTTTGTTTGCCAGAGAAAAATTCCGTGGATTGTTTTTGGGGGCATATTGCTGGGAGTGGCCGGCTGGCTCCTTAAAATGCTCGATACGCATGATGGTTCCCAGGTCCAAGGTGTCACCACTACCAAGTCGGCCTGCGGTTTTAGTATCAAGTTCATCCTGCAATTTGCCATCCAGAAGAGGGGCAGTTGAGTTTTGTTTGCCAGAGAAACGGGCCGAGGTTTCTGTTTGGGGACATATGGCTGAGAGTGGCCGGCTGGCCCCTGAATATCCACGATACACAGCATGGTTCCCAGATCCAAGGTGGCACCAGTGCCAAGTTGGGCTGGTTTGATAGTACCAAGTGTCTCCTGCAATCTGCCATCCAGAAGCGGGGCAGCTTACTTTTGTTTGCCAGAGAAATAGGCCTAGGTTTTTGTCTGGGGGCCTGTGGCTAGGAGTGGCCGGCTGGCTCCTAAGAATCCACGATACGCAGGATGTTTCCCAGACCCAAGGTGGCACCAGTGCCAAGTCGGGCTGGTTTGATAGTACCAAGTGGCTCCTGCAAACTCCATCAAAAAGTTGGCAGGCGTGTTTTGTTTTCCAGGGAACAGCGCCGTTGATTTTGTTTGGGGGCCTGTGGCTGGGAGTGGCCGGCTGGCTCCTTAGAATCCACGATACGCAGGATGGTTCCCAGACCCAAGGTGGCACCAGTGCCAAGTCGGGCTGGTTTGATTACACCAAGTGGCTCCTGCAATCTGCCATCCAGAAGTGAGGCAGCTAAGTTTTGTTTGCCAGAAAAAAGGGCCGTGGTTTTTGTTGGGGGCCTGTGGCTGGGAGTGGCCGGCTGGCTCCTTAGAATCCACCATACGCAGGATGGTTCCCAGACCCAAGGTGGCACCAGTGCCAAGTCGGGCTGGTTTGATAGTACCAAGTGGCTCCTGCAATCTGCCATCCAGAAGCGGTGCAGTTGAGTTTTGTTTGCCAGAGAAAAGGGCCGTTGTTTGTGTTTGGGGGCATATGGCTGGGAGTGGCCGGCTGTCTCATTAAAAAGATCGATACGCAGGATGGTTCCCAGACCCAAGGTGGCACCAGTGCCAAGTCGGGCTGTTTTTATAGTACCAAGTGCGTCCTGCAATTTGCCATCCAGAAGAGGGGCAGTGGAGTTTTGTTTGCCAGAGAATAGCGCCGTTGTTTGTGTTTGGGAGCTTGTGGCTGGGAGTGGCCGACTGGCGCCGTAGAATCTGTGTTACGCAGCATGGTTCCCAGACCAGAGGTGGCACCAGTGCCAAGTTGGGCTGGTTTGATAGTACCAAGTGGCTCCTGCAATCTGCCATCCAGAAGCGGGGCAGCTTACTTTTGTTTGCCAGGGAAACGGGCCGAGGTTTGTGACTGGGGACCTATGGCTGGGAGTGACCGGCTGGCTCCTGAAAAGCTACGATAGGCAGGATGGTGACCAGACCCATGGTGGCACCAGTGCCAAGTTGGGCTGGTTTGATAGTACCAAGTGGCTCCTGCAATCTGCCATCAAAAAGTTGTCAGGCGAGTTTTGTTTTCCAGGGAAAAGCGCCGTTGTTTGTATTTGGGGGCCTGTGGCTGGGAGTGGCCGGCTGGCTCCTTTGAACCCACAATACGCAGGATGGTTCCCAGACCCAAGGTGGCACCAGTGCCAAGTTGGGCTGGTTTGATACTACCAAGTGCGTCCTGCAATCTGCCATCCAGAAGCGGGGCAGCTTAATTTTGTTTGCCAGGGAAACGGGCCGTGGGTTTTGTTTGGGGGCCTATGGCTGAGAGTGGCCGGCTGGCTCCTGAAAATCCACGCTAGGCAGCATGGTTCCCAGATGCAAGGTGGCACCAGTGCCAAGTCGGGCTGGTTTGATGGTGCAAAGTGGCTCCTGCAATCTGCCATCCAGAAGCGGGGCAGCTGATTTTTGTTTGCCAGAGAAAAATTCCGTGGATTGTTTTTGGGGGCATATTGCTGGGAGTGGCCGGCTGGCTCCTTAAAATGCTCGATACGCATGATGGTTCCCAGGTCCAAGGTGTCACCACTACCAAGTCGGCCTGCGGTTTTAGTATCAAGTTCATCCTGCAATTTGCCATCCAGAAGAGGGGCAGTTGAGTTTTGTTTGCCAGAGAAACGGGCCGAGGTTTCTGTTTGGGGACATATGGCTGAGAGTGGCCGGCTGGCCCCTGAATATCCACGATACACAGCATGGTTCCCAGATCCAAGGTGGCACCAGTGCCAAGTTGGGCTGGTTTGATAGTACCAAGTGTCTCCTGCAATCTGCCATCCAGAAGCGGGGCAGCTTACTTTTGTTTGCCAGAGAAATAGGCCTAGGTTTTTGTCTGGGGGCCTGTGGCTAGGAGTGGCCGGCTGGCTCCTAAGAATCCACGATACGCAGGATGTTTCCCAGACCCAAGGTGGCACCAGTGCCAAGTCGGGCTGGTTTGATAGTACCAAGTGGCTCCTGCAAACTGCCATCCAGAAGCGGGGCAGCTGAGTTTTGTTTGCCAGGGAAATGGGCCGTTGTTTGTGTTTGGGGGCCTGTGGCTGGGAGTGTTCGGCTGGTTCCTTAATATGTACGATACGCAGGATTGTTCCCAGACCCAAGGTGGCACCAGTGCCAAGTCGGGCTGGTTTGATGGTGCAAAGTGGCTCCTGCAATCTGCCATCCAGACGCGGGGCAGCGGATTTTTGTTTCCATGAGAAATGGTCCGTGGTTTTTTTTGGGGGTATATGGCTGGGCCTGGCCGGCTGGCTCCTTAAAAAGCTCGATATGCAGGATGGTTCCCTGACACAAGGTGGCACCAGTGCCACGTCGGGCGGTTTTCGTAGTACAAAGTGCGTCCTAAATTTTGCCATCCAGAAGAGGGGCAGTTGAGTTTTGTTTGCCAGAGAAAAGGTCCGTGGTTTGTTTTTGGGGGCATATGGCTGAGAGTGGCTGGCTGGCCCCTGAAAATCCACGATACACAGGATGGTTCCCAGATCCAAGGTGGCACCTGTGCCAAGTCGGGCTGATTTGATAGTACTAAGTAGCTCCTGCAATCTGCCATCCAGAAGCGGGGCAGCTTACTTTTGTTTGCCAGGGAAACGGGCCGAGGTTTGTGTTTGGGGGCCTATGGCTGAGAGTGACCGGCTGGCTCCTGAAAAGCTACGATAGGCAGGATGGTGACCAGACCCATGGTGGCACCAGTGCCAAGTTGGGCTGGTTTGATAGTACCAAGTGGTTCCTGCAATCTGCCATCCAGAAGCAGGGCAGCTGAGTTTTGTTTGCCAGAGAAAAGGGCCTTGGTTTGTGTTTGGGGGCATATGGCTGGGTGTGGCCAGCTGGCTCCTTAAAATGCACGATATGCAACATGGCTCCCAGACCCAAGGTGGCACCAGTGCCAAGTTGGGCTGGTTTGATAGTACCAAGTGGCTCCTGCAATCTTCCATGATCACGTGGAGAAATACTTTCTGGTTTCAGCCTCATGCTCTTTCTTCTCTCCCTCAACTTCTCTATCACCTCTCATCTGGTTCACATGCGCTGTCTTCAAGGTCCACAGGCTACTTTTCACAGAATCTTCTGGCCTGATGAAGTAAGAATGATGAATAGAACAGAGCTGGGATCTATTTTCCAGTTTGGATAAAATGCATTCTGCACACAAATCCAAGGAGAACGGGCTGCCCCGATGCCCAGAAAATCTTTCACTCCTGCTAGTGTTCTACGTCAACCGCAACTTAGTCTGAAAGAAAAGCTTTTTCTCTGAGAGCATCTGAGAGGTTTGCATGAAGCACTGATATCTGACATATGCAATTTTGAATAGGAGAGGAAAAAGAAAATGGCAAGGAGTTTTTAATTTTAGTGGTTTCAATTTTAATTTCCGTGCACTTTTTCAAAACTTGTCAGCTCAAATGCCCATCAACATCTTTTAGTCATCTGTAAGTCAGTATTCATATAAAATGTGCTTCAAATCCAAAGAATTTCAAATTTGCACTCCAAGCTTCTATGCCTAGATTTATGATTTCCTACACATATTAGATGAAAGGAAGGCCTTTTTTACTGTGGGAGTGCTGGAACACTGGAACAGGTTGCCCAGAGAAGTTGTGGGTGTCCCATCCCTGAAAGTATTCAAGGTCACCTTGGACGGGGCTTGGAGCAGCAACAAAGGAGAAGCTTGATGGTAGAGAAACAAAGTTGGACTATAGAAGAAACTCGGATTGAAGTATAGGATCAAGTTTTCTCTCAGCTCTTGGGGTAAATTCAAAGTTGTACAAAATGACATTTATCTGTGCTATTCACTACTGTAACAGAAAGTTTCATGAAAACTGTACAGAAGATAGTAAATTTTAAAAGAGATAAGAATTACAGCATAAAATCCATGGGATAGGTTACAACATGAGACACTCTCTAAGAGAAAATCTCTGTGTTTCAGCACTTCATCGGGGTAAGATTTCATGAAGTGCCAAAGAAGGCGGCAAAATATCATTCGGGACATTATTTACTGGAATTCAGCCTGGCCATTAGTAGGAACTGCCTTTGAACATATCATGTAGATATACCACACACGCTTTCCCTTCACTGAAAAATTACTGTTTACAACAAATAAGCAATTGACGATCAAAATTGATTGAAAGCATCTTAAACATGTCAAGTATTTCATTGTAGATGATCTGTGATCCAAATGCTTCTTCCACCTTCGAGAGGGACAGAAGAATTCTTCCATATCATGATGGTTTAAAATTGTATCAACCAATGTTTTCTGCTGAAAAGATATCATCTATTTTTTTCTATTTTTGGAAGAAAATATTCCTAGACATAC
Source organism: Melospiza melodia melodia (assembly GCF_035770615.1). Classification (NCBI taxonomy): domain Eukaryota; kingdom Metazoa; phylum Chordata; class Aves; order Passeriformes; family Passerellidae; genus Melospiza; species Melospiza melodia. The sequence continues at coordinate 43,523,804 of NC_086199.1, forward strand.
AACAGGTGAGAACTAAGTAATTTTAAAGAAACAAATGAAATGAAAATATTCTGTAAATAGAATGAAATGAAAAGCTGTGTTTTAAATAGGAGCTAAATATTAAACAGAATTTTTGTACCAGGCATTTGAATTACTGCACCAGCTCTTTTGCCCATCAAGAGAGGCATTTAGCATTTCAGTCTTTTCCAAGGTGTTCATGATCTGCTATGCTGATCTCTGTGTGTGCCTAGGTGTGTGTGGAGGGGGGGGCATATGAAGGGGAGTGTGTATGTTTGCTTTACAATTGTTGTGGCAGATTCATGCCTCAGCTCCACATTTTGTTTTAAAAAGGTCACACCGAGTGGATATGAAGTTTACTATCAACAAGAGATCGATTCCCAAATCATCCATTTGACTCTCCCTTATAAATCATGTGCTTTGTTGCATATTTTATCAAATATACTTTCAAGCCAGATGGAGGAAGGAGGATGTGGGAATCCCTCCACCATCTTGCAACTTTTATGTAAGTAGGTTTTCAAGAAAATCATCATTTCTCTTTTAAATATGTCTGGAACAGGCATGATGGTAGTGTCAACCTGTTGGAGTTTTTGTTGCTGGAAGAAGTTGTACAAAAGGATTGGTTTTTACATTGACCAGTTACTGAATCAAGCGCAGGAATACATTGGAAATTTAGCTGGGGGTTCCTTTTCCCAGCAGACTACTTCTAGAACGAGCTTGTACACTGAAGCTGACTCTTTTGCTCTCTTTTTGTTTCTTTCCTATTTTCTTGGCTTCTTTGCCACTATCTAGACAATTTTGGAACTTTGTTCCCAACTAAAATGGTTTCAATAGTCTGATTGTGATCATACATTTTTACAAGGAATTTTTAAAATCTTTCCTCGAGTCCAGAAAGTCAAGGACTTAGATCTTTTTCTTCCCTTATCAATATTGCCATGAAATTGATAAATAAAGACCAACTCTTTATTTTTGTTTTTAACCCACGTAGATAATTCCCATCCATTAATCCATTTTGTGGACCAATAGCTGCCATTCTGATGGAAGCTGTCACTTCTTAACAATAGGCATTCTGTGACTATGTTGACTGCACTTTGGGTGAAGATCCTAACTGGTCTTAGATATACATAGGGAGAAATTTGCTCAGCCAGTGTCAGTCTTAAGCATGCGTATCAGAAGATCTTTCTAGAGCTGGGAATTTTCCCATGAAAGGGATTCAGTTAGGGAAGAGACACTTGTGCCAGAGTTTTACATTCTTCTTGAACACTGCTTAAGGAACTTAGATGCCATGTCCATTTGGATCTCTGTCTGCACAGAACTTTGTCATGCCAGCGCTTTGAAATGCATCTTGAAGAGAATTCACTAGCACAGAATGAAAGAGAGTGGAAGGGGTTGGTGGGGCTAACCAGGCCCAACCCCCCTGCCTAAACCAGGATACCTAGAGCCTCTTGCCCAGGATTCTATCTGGGTGTACTTTTAATGTCTTCAAAGATCCAGGCTCCACAATCTTTCTGGGCAGTCTGTGCCGTGGTTCAGTCACCCTGACAGTAAAGAAACATTTACTGATGTTCAAAGGCAATCTCCTGTATTTCAGTGTGTGCCCACTGCCTCTTGTCTTTTCCCTCAGCATCACTGAAAAGACACTGATTCCCTCCCCTTTGCACTATTGCTTCCATATGTATGTGTGATGCCATGTAGAGGTATGTCAAAAACCTCCCTGAAGCCCAGGCAGATAATATTCCCTTCATCTACCAGTCAAGTTGATTCATCAGAGGAGTTTAAAGTGATGTTCAGCATGAAATTCCCCTGAAAAATCATGCTAACTACATTATTTGGTCATCTGTCATGTGCCTGGCAAGGATTTCCAGGAAGAGCTGCTTCATCAACTTCCTGGGGATAAAAAAGAGGCTGGCTGGTTTGTACTATGGCGAGTCCTCTTAATTGCCTTTTTTGAAGATGGGTGTCATTTGCTAACATCCACTCTTTAGCTCCTCTTCTCATCTACACCTCGGCAAAAAGCTTTTCCACTATGTCTGGCTAGGAAAAACTGTGCCAGCACAGAAAACATCTCCCATCGTGTTCTAGAAGTTGCACGGATGTCTGCCAAGTGTTTGGCAGGAAGAAAAGAAAAGTTGTCCAAAACAGCTTCCAATCGAATGTTCCTGTGATTGGAAAAGTCAGGAGAGTGCAAAGGTACTGTTTTCTATCAGTTGGCAAGGTGCGCACACAATCCCAGTGTTGTACAGCTTGCTTCTTCACCTTCCCGAAGCTGCCGCTCTCGCCGGCTGCCGGAGCCCAAGAAGCGGCTTCTTCGCGCAAAGACGATTGTGCCGCTCACAGTGCTCTCCTTAGCGCGGCTTCTGCCGAAAGACGCCCGGCAGCGGCTCTTACCTCCGGAGAGCATCCTACCTTCGTCTTTCGCGTCTTTTGTAGTCTACATCTTAGCAAAACGCTTTTCCACTATGTCTGGCTAGGAAAAACTGTGCCAGCACAGAAAACATCTCCCATCGTGTTCTAGAAGTTGCACGGATGTCTGCCAAGTGTTTGGCAGGAAGAAAAGAAAAGTTGTCCAAAACAGCTTCCAATCGAATGTTCCTGTGATTGGAAAAGTCAGGAGAGTGCAAAGGTACTGTTTTCTATCAGTTGGCAAGGTGCGCACACAATCCCAGTGTTGTACAGCTTGCTTCTTCACCTTCCCGAAGCTGCCGCTCTCGCCGGCTGCCGGAGCCCAAGAAGCGGCTTCTTCGCGCAAAGACGATTGTGCCGCTCACAGTGCTCTCCTTAGCGCGGCTTCTGCCGAAAGACGCCCGGCAGCGGCTCTTACCTCCGGAGAGCATCCTACCTTCGTCTTTCGCGTCTTTTGTAGTCTACATCTTAGCAAAACGCTTTTCCACTATGTCTGGCTAGGAAAAACTGTGCCAGCACAGAAAACATCTCCCATCGTGTTCTAGAAGTTGCACGGATGTCTGCCAAGTGTTTGGCAGGAAGAAAAGAAAAGTTGTCCAAAACAGCTTCCAATCGAATGTTCCTGTGATTGGAAAAGTCAGGAGAGTGCAAAGGTACTGTTTTCTATCAGTTGGCAAGGTGCGCACACAATCCCAGTGTTGTACAGCTTGCTTCTTCACCTTCCCGAAGCTGCCGCTCTCGCCGGCTGCCGGAGCCCAAGAAGCGGCTTCTTCGCGCAAAGACGATTGTGCCGCTCACAGTGCTCTCCTTAGCGCAGCTTCTGCCGAAAGACGCCCGGCAGCGGCTCTTACCTCCGGAGAGCATCCTACCTTCGTCTTTCGCGTCTTTTGTAGTCTACATCTTAGCAAAACGCTTTTCCACTATGTCTGGCTAGGAAAAACTGTGCCAGCACAGAAAACATCTCCCATCGTGTTCTAGAAGTTGCACGGATGTCTGCCAAGTGTTTGGCAGGAAGAAAAGAAAAGTTGTCCAAAACAGCTTCCAATCGAATGTTCCTGTGATTGGAAAAGTCAGGAGAGTGCAAAGGTACTGTTTTCTATCAGTTGGCAAGGTGCGCACACAATCCCAGTGTTGTACAGCTTGCTTCTTCACCTTCCCGAAGCTGCCGCTCTCGCCGGCTGCCGGAGCCCAAGAAGCGGCTTCTTCGCGCAAAGACGATTGTGCCGCTCACAGTGCTCTCCTTAGCGCGGCTTCTGCCGAAAGACGCCCGGCAGCGGCTCTTACCTCCGGAGAGCATCCTACCTTCGTCTTTCGCGTCTTTTGTAGTCTACATCTTAGCAAAACGCTTTTCCACTATGTCTGGCTAGGAAAAACTGTGCCAGCACAGAAAACATCTCCCATCGTGTTCTAGAAGTTGCACGGATGTCTGCCAAGTGTTTGGCAGGAAGAAAAGAAAAGTTGTCCAAAACAGCTTCCAATCGAATGTTCCTGTGATTGGAAAAGTCAGGAGAGTGCAAAGGTACTGTTTTCTATCAGTTGGCAAGGTGCGCACACAATCCCAGTGTTGTACAGCTTGCTTCTTCACCTTCCCGAAGCTGCCGCTCTCGCCGGCTGCCGGAGCCCAAGAAGCGGCTTCTTCGCGCAAAGACGATTGTGCCGCTCACAGGGCTCTCCTTAGCGCGGCTTCTGCCGAAAGACGCCCGGCAGCGGCTCTTACCTCCGGAGAGCATCCTACCTTCGTCTTTCGCGTCTTTTGTAGTCTACATCTTAGCAAAACGCTTTTCCACTATGTCTGGCTAGGAAAAACTGTGCCAGCACAGAAAACATCTCCCATCGTGTTCTAGAAGTTGCACGGATGTCTGCCAAGTGTTTGGCAGGAAGAAAAGAAAAGTTGTCCAAAACAGCTTCCAATCGAATGTTCCTGTGATTGGAAAAGTCAGGAGAGTGCAAAGGTACTGTTTTCTATCAGTTGGCAAGGTGCGCACACAATCCCAGTGTTGTACAGCTTGCTTCTTCACCTTCCCGAAGCTGCCGCTCTCGCCGGCTGCCGGAGCCCAAGAAGCGGCTTCTTCGCGCAAAGACGATTGTGCCGCTCACAGTGCTCTCCTTAGCGCGGCTTCTGCCGAAAGACGCCCGGCAGCGGCTCTTACCTCCGGAGAGCATCCTACCTTCGTCTTTCGCGTCTTTTGTAGTCTACATCTTAGCAAAACGCTTTTCCACTATGTCTGGCTAGGAAAAACTGTGCCAGCACAGAAAACATCTCCCATCGTGTTCTAGAAGTTGCACGGATGTCTGCCAAGTGTTTGGCAGGAAGAAAAGAAAAGTTGTTCAAAACAGCTTCCAATCGAATGTTCCTGTGATTGGAAAAGTCAGGAGAGTGCAAAGGTACTGTTTTCTATCAGTTGGCAAGGTGCGCACACAATCCCAGTGTTGTACAGCTTGCTTCTTCACCTTCCCGAAGCTGCCGCTCTCGCCGGCTGCCGGAGCCCAAGAAGCGGCTTCTTCGCGCAAAGACGATTGTGCCGCTCACAGGGCTCTCCTTAGCGCGGCTTCTGCCGAAAGACGCCCGGCAGCGGCTCTTACCTCCGGAGAGCATCCTACCTTCGTCTTTCGCGTCTTTTGTAGTCTACATCTTAGCAAAACGCTTTTCCACTATGTCTGGCTAGGAAAAACTGTGCCAGCACAGAAAACATCTCCCATCGTGTTCTAGAAGTTGCACGGATGTCTGCCAAGTGTTTGGCAGGAAGAAAAGAAAAGTTGTCCAAAACAGCTTCCAATCGAATGTTCCTGTGATTGGAAAAGTCAGGAGAGTGCAAAGGTACTGTTTTCTATCAGTTGGCAAGGTGCGCACACAATCCCAGTGTTGTACAGCTTGCTTCTTCACCTTCCCGAAGCTGCCGCTCTCGCCGGCTGCCGGAGCCCAAGAAGCGGCTTCTTCGCGCAAAGACGATTGTGCCGCTCACAGTGCTCCCCTTAGCGCGGCTTCTGCCGAAAGACGCCCGGCAGCGGCTCTTACCTCCTGAGAGTGGCAGCTTCGGGAAGGTGAAGAAGCAAGCTGTACAACACTGGGATTGTGTGCGCACCTTGCCAACTGATAGAAAACAGTACCTTTGCACTCTCCTGACTTTTCCAATCACAGGAACATTCGATTGGAAGCTGTTTTGGACAACTTTTCTTTTCTTCCTGCCAAACACTTGGCAGACATCCGTGCAACTTCTAGAACACGATGGGAGATGTTTTCTGTGCTGGCACAGTTTTTCCTAGCCAGACATAGTGGAAAAGCGTTTTGCTAAGATGTAGACTACAAAAGACGCGAAAGACGAAGGTAGGATGCTCTCCGGAGGTAAGAGCCGCTGCCGGGCGTCTTTCGGCAGAAGCCGCGCTAAGGAGAGCACTGTGAGCGGCACAATCGTCTTTGCGCGAAGAAGCCGCTTCTTGGGCTCCGGCAGCCGGCGAGAGCGGCAGCTTCGGGAAGGTGAAGAAGCAAGCTGTACAACACTGGGATTGTGTGCGCACCTTGCCAACTGATAGAAAACAGTACCTTTGCACTCTCCTGACTTTTCCAATCACAGGAACATTCGATTGGAAGCTGTTTTGGACAACTTTTCTTTTCTTCCTGCCAAACACTTGGCAGACATCCGTGCAACTTCTAGAACACGATGGGAGATGTTTTCTGTGCTGGCACAGTTTTTCCTAGCCAGACATAGTGGAAAAGCTTTTTGCCGAGGTGTAGATGAGAAGAGGAGCTAAAGAGTGGATGTTAGCAAATGACACCCATCTTCAAAAAAGGCAATTAAGAGGACTCGCCATAGTACAAACCAGCCAGCCTCTTTTTTATCCCCAGGAAGTTGATGAAGCAGCTCTTCCTGGAAATCCTTGCCAGGCACATGACAGATGACCAAATAATGTAGTTAGCATGATTTTTCAGGGGAATTTCATGCTGAACATCACTTTAAACTCCTCTGATGAATCAACTTGACTGGTAGATGAAGGGAATATTATCTGCCTGGGCTTCAGGGAGGTTTTTGACATACCTCTACATGGCATCACACATACATATGGAAGCAATAGTGCAAAGGGGAGGGAATCAGTGTCTTTTCAGTGATGCTGAGGGAAAAGACAAGAGGCAGTGGGCACACACTGAAATACAGGAGATTGCCTTTGAACATCAGTAAATGTTTCTTTACTGTCAGGGTGACTGAACCACGGCACAGACTGCCCAGAAAGATTGTGGAGCCTGGATCTTTGAAGACATTAAAAGTACACCCAGATAGAATCCTGGGCAAGAGGCTCTAGGTATCCTGGTTTAGGCAGGGGGGTTGGGCCTGGTTAGCCCCACCAACCCCTTCCACTCTCTTTCATTCTGTGCTAGTGAATTCTCTTCAAGATGCATTTCAAAGCGCTGGCATGACAAAGTTCTGTGCAGACAGAGATCCAAATGGACATGGCATCTAAGTTCCTTAAGCAGTGTTCAAGAAGAATGTAAAACTCTGGCACAAGTGTCTCTTCCCTAACTGAATCCCTTTCATGGGAAAATTCCCAGCTCTAGAAAGATCTTCTGATACGCATGCTTAAGACTGACACTGGCTGAGCAAATTTCTCCCTATGTATATCTAAGACCAGTTAGGATCTTCACCCAAAGTGCAGTCAACATAGTCACAGAATGCCTATTGTTAAGAAGTGACAGCTTCCATCAGAATGGCAGCTATTGGTCCACAAAATGGATTAATGGATGGGAATTATCTACGTGGGTTAAAAACAAAAATAAAGAGTTGGTCTTTATTTATCAATTTCATGGCAATATTGATAAGGGAAGAAAAAGATCTAAGTCCTTGACTTTCTGGACTCGAGGAAAGATTTTAAAAATTCCTTGTAAAAATGTATGATCACAATCAGACTATTGAAACCATTTTAGTTGGGAACAAAGTTCCAAAATTGTCTAGATAGTGGCAAAGAAGCCAAGAAAATAGGAAAGAAACAAAAAGAGAGCAAAAGAGTCAGCTTCAGTGTACAAGCTCGTTCTAGAAGTAGTCTGCTGGGAAAAGGAACCCCCAGCTAAATTTCCAATGTATTCCTGCGCTTGATTCAGTAACTGGTCAATGTAAAAACCAATCCTTTTGTACAACTTCTTCCAGCAACAAAAACTCCAACAGGTTGACACTACCATCATGCCTGTTCCAGACATATTTAAAAGAGAAATGATGATTTTCTTGAAAACCTACTTACATAAAAGTTGCAAGATGGTGGAGGGATTCCCACATCCTCCTTCCTCCATCTGGCTTGAAAGTATATTTGATAAAATATGCAACAAAGCACATGATTTATAAGGGAGAGTCAAATGGATGATTTGGGAATCGATCTCTTGTTGATAGTAAACTTCATATCCACTCGGTGTGACCTTTTTAAAACAAAATGTGGAGCTGAGGCATGAATCTGCCACAACAATTGTAAAGCAAACATACACACTCCCCTTCATATGCCCCCCCCTCCACACACACCTAGGCACACACAGAGATCAGCATAGCAGATCATGAACACCTTGGAAAAGACTGAAATGCTAAATGCCTCTCTTGATGGGCAAAAGAGCTGGTGCAGTAATTCAAATGCCTGGTACAAAAATTCTGTTTAATATTTAGCTCCTATTTAAAACACAGCTTTTCATTTCATTCTATTTACAGAATATTTTCATTTCATTTGTTTCTTTAAAATTACTTAGTTCTCACCTGTTGTATGTCTAGGAATATTTTCTTCCAAAAATAGAAAAAAATAGATGATATCTTTTCAGCAGAAAACATTGGTTGATACAATTTTAAACCATCATGATATGGAAGAATTCTTCTGTCCCTCTCGAAGGTGGAAGAAGCATTTGGATCACAGATCATCTACAATGAAATACTTGACATGTTTAAGATGCTTTCAATCAATTTTGATCGTCAATTGCTTATTTGTTGTAAACAGTAATTTTTCAGTGAAGGGAAAGCGTGTGTGGTATATCTACATGATATGTTCAAAGGCAGTTCCTACTAATGGCCAGGCTGAATTCCAGTAAATAATGTCCCGAATGATATTTTGCCGCCTTCTTTGGCACTTCATGAAATCTTACCCCGATGAAGTGCTGAAACAAAGAGATTTTCTCTTAGAGAGTGTTTCATGTTGTAACCTATCCCATGGATTTTATGCTGTAATTCTTATCTCTTTTAAAATTTACTATCTTCTGTACAGTTTTCATGAAACTTTCTGTTACAGTAGTGAATAGCACAGATAAATGTCATTTTGTACAACTTTGAATTTACCCCAAGAGCTGAGAGAAAACTTGATCCTATACTTCAATCCGAGTTTCTTCTATAGTCCAACTTTGTTTCTCTACCATCAAGCTTCTCCTTTGTTGCTGCTCCAAGCCCCGTCCAAGGTGACCTTGAATACTTTCAGGGATGGGACACCCACAACTTCTCTGGGCAACCTGTTCCAGTGTTCCAGCACTCCCACAGTAAAAAAGGCCTTCCTTTCATCTAATATGTGTAGGAAATCATAAATCTAGGCATAGAAGCTTGGAGTGCAAATTTGAAATTCTTTGGATTTGAAGCACATTTTATATGAATACTGACTTACAGATGACTAAAAGATGTTGATGGGCATTTGAGCTGACAAGTTTTGAAAAAGTGCACGGAAATTAAAATTGAAACCACTAAAATTAAAAACTCCTTGCCATTTTCTTTTTCCTCTCCTATTCAAAATTGCATATGTCAGATATCAGTGCTTCATGCAAACCTCTCAGATGCTCTCAGAGAAAAAGCTTTTCTTTCAGACTAAGTTGCGGTTGACGTAGAACACTAGCAGGAGTGAAAGATTTTCTGGGCATTGGGGCAGCACGTTCTCCTTGGATTTGTGTGCAGAATGCATTTTATCCAAACTGGAAAATAGATCCCAGCTCTGTTCTATTCATCATTCTTACTTCATCAGGCCAGAAGATTCTGTGAAAAGTAGCCTGTGGACCTTGAAGACAGCGCATGTGAACCAGATGAGAGGTGATAGAGAAGTTGAGGGAGAGAAGAAAGAGCATGAGGCTGAAACCAGAAAGTATTTCTCCACGTGATCATGGAAGATTGCAGGAGCCACTTGGTACTATCAAACCAGCCCAACTTGGCACTGGTGCCACCTTGGGTCTGGGAGCCATGTTGCATATCGTGCATTTTAAGGAGCCAGCTGGCCACACCCAGCCATATGCCCCCAAACACAAACCAAGGCCCTTTTCTCTGGCAAACAAAACTCAGCTGCCCTGCTTCTGGATGGCAGATTGCAGGAACCACTTGGTACTATCAAACCAGCCCAACTTGGCACTGGTGCCACCATGGGTCTGGTCACCATCCTGCCTATTGTAGCTTTTCAGGAGCCAGCCGGTCACTCTCAGCCATAGGCCCCCAAACACAAACCTCGGCCCGTTTCCCTGGCAAACAAAAGTAAGCTGTCCCGCTTCTGGATGGCAGATTGCAGGAGCTACTTAGTACTATCAAATCAGCCCGACTTGGCACAGGTGCCACCTTGGATCTGGGAACCATCCTGTGTATCGTGGATTTTCAGGGGCCAGCCAGCCACTCTCAGCCATATGCCCCCAAAAACAAACCACGGACCTTTTCTCTGGCAAACAAAACTCAACTGCCCCTCTTCTGGATGGCAAATTTTAGGACGCACTTTGTACTACGAAAACCGCCTGACGTGGCACTGGTGCCACCTTGTGTCAGGGAACCATCCTGCATATCGAGCTTTTTAAGGAGCCAGCCGGCCAGGCCCAGCCATATACCCCCAAAAACAAACAACGGACCATTCCTCATGGAAACAAAAATCCGCTGCCCCGCGTCTGGATGGCAGATTGCAGGAGCCACTTTGCACCATCAAACCAGCCCGACTTGGCACTGGTGCCACCTTGGGTCTGGGAACCATCCTGCGTATCGTACATATTCAGGAACCAGCCGAACACTCCCAGCCACAGGCCCCCAAACACAAACAACGGCCCATTTCCCTGGCAAACAAAACTCAGCTGCCCCGCTTCTGGATGGCAGTTTGCAGGAGCCACTTGGGACTATCAAACCAGCCCGACTTGGCACTGGTGCCACCTTGGGTCTGGGAACCATCCTGCGTATGGTGGATTCTAAGGAGCCAGCCGGCCACTCCCAGCCACAGGCCCCCAACAAAAACCACGGCCCTTTTTTCTGGCAAACAAAACTTAGCTGCCTCACTTCTGGATGGCAGATTGCAGGAGCCACTTGGTGTAATCAAACCAGCCCGACTTGGCACTGGTGCCACCTTGGGTCTGGGAACCATCCTGCGTATCGTGGATTCTAAGGAGCCAGCCGGCCACTCCCAGCCACAGGCCCCCAAACAAAATCAACGGCGCTGTTCCCTGGAAAACAAAACACGCCTGCCAACTTTTTGATGGAGTTTGCAGGAGCCACTTGGTACTATCAAACCAGCCCGACTTGGCACTGGTGCCACCTTGGGTCTGGGAAACATCCTGCGTATCGTGGATTCTTAGGAGCCAGCCGGCCACTCCTAGCCACAGGCCCCCAGACAAAAACCTAGGCCTATTTCTCTGGCAAACAAAAGTAAGCTGCCCCGCTTCTGGATGGCAGATTGCAGGAGACACTTGGTACTATCAAACCAGCCCAACTTGGCACTGGTGCCACCTTGGATCTGGGAACCATGCTGTGTATCGTGGATATTCAGGGGCCAGCCGGCCACTCTCAGCCATATGTCCCCAAACAGAAACCTCGGCCCGTTTCTCTGGCAAACAAAACTCAACTGCCCCTCTTCTGGATGGCAAATTGCAGGATGAACTTGATACTAAAACCGCAGGCCGACTTGGTAGTGGTGACACCTTGGACCTGGGAAACATCCTGCGTATCGTGGATTCTTAGGAGCCAGCCGGCCACTCCTAGCCACAGGCCCCCAGAAAAAAACCTTGGCCCGTTTCCCTGGCAAACAAAAGTAAGTTATCCCGCTTCTGGATGGCAGATTGCAGGAGCCACTTTTCACCATCAAACCAGCCCGACTTGGCACTGGTGCCACCTCTGGTCTGGGAACCATCCTGCGTATCGTGGATTCTAAGGAGCCAGCCGGCCACTCCCAGCCACAGGCCCCCAAACACAAACCACAGCGCTTTTCCCTGGAAAACAAAACTCGCCTGCCAACTTTTTGATGGCAGATTGCAGGAACCACTTGGTACTATCAAACCAGCCCAACTTGGCACTGGTGCCACCATGGATCTGGTCACCATCCTGCCTATCGTAGCTTTTCAGGACCTAGCCGGTCACTCCAAGCCATAGGCCCCCAGAGAAAAACCTCGGCCCGTTTCCCTGGCAAACAAAAGTAAGCTGCCCCGCTTCTGGATGGCAGATTGCAGGAACCACTTGGTACTATCAACCAGCCCAACTTGGCACTGGTGCCACCTTGGGTCTGGGAACCATCCTGCGTATCGTGGATTCTAAGGAGCCAGCCGGTCACTCCCAGCCACAGGCCACCAAACACAAACAACGGCGCTTTTCCCTGGAAAACAAAACTCGCCTGCCAACATTTAGATGGCAGATTGCAGGAGCCACTTGGTACTATCAAATCAGCCCAACTTGGCACTGGTGCCACCATGGGTCTGGTCACCATCCTGCCTATCGTAGCTTTTCAGGAGCCAGCCGGTCCCTCCCTGCCATAGGCCCCCAGAGAAAAACCTCGGCCCGTTTCCCTGGCAAACAAAAGTAAGCTACCCCGCTTCTGGATGGCAGATTGCAGGAGCCACTTTGCACCATCAAACTAGCCCGACTTGGCACTGGTGCCACCTCAGGTCTGGGAACCATCCTGCGTATCGTTCATTGTAAGGAGCCAGCCGGCCACTCCCAGCCACAGGCCCCCAGACACAAACAACGGCGCTTTTCCCTGGAAAACAAAACTCGCCTGCCAACTTTTTGATGGCAGATTGCAGGAGCCACTTGGTACTATCAAATCAGCCCAACTTGGCACTGGTGCCACCATGGGTCTGGTCACCATCCTGCCTATCGTAGCTTTTCAGGAGCCAGCCGGTCACTCCCAGCCATAGGCCCCCAGACACAAAACTCGGCCCGTTTCCCTGGCAAACAAAAGTAAGCTACCCCGCTTCTGGATGCCAGATTGCAGGAGCCACTTTGCACTATCAAACTGGCCCGACTTGGCACTGGTGCGACCTCTGGTCTGGGAACCATCCTGCGTATCGTGGATTCTAAGGAGCCAGCCGGTCACTCCCACCCACAGGCCCCCAAACACAAACAACGGCACTTTTCCCTGGAAAACAAAACTCGCCTGCCAACATTTTGATGGCAGATTGCAGGAGCCACTTGGTACTATCAAACCAGCCCAACTTGGCACTGGTGCCACCATGGGTCTGGTCACCATCCTGCCTATCGTAGCTTTTCAGGAGCCAGGCGGTCACTCCCAGCCATAGGCCCCCAGACACAAACCTCGGCCCGTTTCCCTGGCAAACAAAAGTAAGCTGCCCCGCTTCTGGATGGCAGATTGCAGGACGCACTTGGTACTATCAAACCAGCCCGACTTGGCACTGGTGCCACCTCTGGTCTGGGAACCATCCTGCGTATCGTGGTTCTAAGGAGCCATCCGTCCACTCCCAGCCACAGGCCCCCAAACACAAACAACGGCGCTTTTCCCTGGAAAACAAAACTCGCCTGCCAACTTTTTGATGGCAGATTGCAGGAGCCACTTGGTACTATCAAATCAGCCCAACTTGGCACTGGTGCCACCATGGGTCTGGTCACCATCCTGCCTATCGTAGCCTTTCAGGAGCCAGCCGGTCACTCGCAGCCATAGGCCCCCAGAAACAATACTCGGCCCGTTTCCCTGGCAAACAAAAGTAAGCTGCCCCGCTTCTGGTTGGCAGATTGCAGGAGCCACTTTGCACCATCAAACTAGCCCGACTTGGCACTGGTGCCACCTCTGGTCTGGGAACCATCCTGCGTATCGTGGATTCTAAGCAGCCAGCCGGCCACTCCCACCCACAGGCCCGCAAACAAAAACAACGGCGCTTTTCCCTGGAAAACAAAACTCGCCTGCCAATTTTTTGATGGCAGATTGCAGGAGCCACTTGGTACTATCAAACCAGCCCAACTTGGCACTGGTGCCACCATGGGTCTGGTCACCATCCTGCCTATCGTAGCTTTTCAGGAGCCAGCCGGTCACTCCCAGCCATAGGCCCCCAGACACAAACCTCGGCCCGTTTCCCTGGCAAACAAAAGTAAGCTACCCCGCTTCTGGATGGCAGATTGCAGAACGCACTTGATAGTATCAAACCAGCCCGACTTGGCACTGGTGCCACCTCAGGTCTGGGAACCATGCTGCGTATCGTGGATTCTAATTAGCCATCTGGCCTGTCCCACCCACAGGCCCCCAAACAAAAACAACGGCGCTTTTCCCTGGAAAACAAACCTCGCCTGCCAAATTTTGATGGCAGATTGCCGGAGCCACTTGGTACTATCAAACCAGCCCAACTTGACACTGGTGCCACCATGGGTCTGGTCACCATCCTGCCTATCGTAGCTTTTCAGGAGCCAGCCGGTCACTCCCAGCCATAGGCCCCCAGACAAAAACCTTGGCCCGTTTCCCTGGCAAACAAAAGTAAGTTATCCCGCTTCTGGATGGCAGATGGCAGGAGCCACTTTTCACCATCAAACCAGCCCGACTTGGCACTGGTGCCACCTTGGGTCTGGGAACCATCCTGCGTGTCGTGGATTCTAAGGAGCCAGCCGGCCACTCCCAGCCACAGGCCCCCAAACACAAACCACAGCGCTTTTCCCTGGAAAACAAAACTCGCCTGCCAACTTTTTGATGGCAGATTGCAGGAGCCACTTGGTACTATCAAACCAGCCCAACTTGGCACTGGTGCCACCATGGATCTGGTCACCATCCAGCCTATCGTAGCTTTTCAGGACCTAGCCGGTCACTCCAAGCCATAGGCCCCCAGAGAAAAACCTCGGCCCGTTTCCCTGGCAAACAAAAGTAAGCTGCCCCGCTTCTGGATGGCAGATTGCAGGAACCACTTGGTACTATCAAACCAGCCCAACTTGGCACTGGTGCCACCATGGGTCTGGTCACCATCCTGCCTATCGTAGCTTTTCAGGAGCCAGCCGGTCCCTCCCTGCCATAGGCCCCCAGAGAAAAACCTCGGCCCGTTTCCCTGGCAAACAAAAGTAAGCTACCCCGCTTCTGGATGGCAGATTGCAGGAACCACTTTGCACCATCAAACTAGCCCGACTTGGCACTGGTGCCACCTCAGGTCTGGGAACCATCCTGCGTATCGTTCATTGTAAGGAGCCAGCCGGCCACTCCCAGCCACAGGCCCCCAGACACAAACAACGGCGCTTTTCCCTGGAAAACAAAACTCGCCTGCCAACTTTTTGATGGCAGATTGCAGGAGCCACTTGGTACTATCAAATCAGCCCAACTTGGCACTGGTACCACCATGGGTCTGGTCACCATCCTGCCTATCGTAGCTTTTCAGGAGCCAGCCGGTCACTCGCAGCCATTGGCCCCCAGACACAAAACTCGGCCCGTTTCCCTGGCAAACAAAAGTAAGCTACCCCGCTTCTGGATGGCAGATTGCAGGAGCCACTTTGCACCATCAAACCAGCCCAACTTGGCACTGGTGCGACCTCTGGTCTGGGAACCATCCTGCGTATTGTGGATTCTAAGGAGCCAGCCGGTCACTCCCACCCACAGGCCCCCAAACACAAACAACGGCACTTTTCCCTGGAAAACAAAACTCGCCTGCCAACATTTTGATGGCAGATTGCAGGAGCCACTTGGTACTATCAAACCAGCCCAACTTGGCACTGGTGCCACCATGGGTCTGGTCACCATCCTGCCTATCGTAGCTTTTCAGGAGCCAGCCGGTCACTCCCAGCCATAGGCCCCCAGACAAAAACCTCGGCCCGTTTCCCTGGCAAACAAAAATAAGTTATCCCGCTTCTGGATGGCAGATTGCAGGAGCCACTTTTCACCATCAAACCAGCCCGACTTGGCACTGGTGCCACCTCTGGTCTGGGAACCATCCTGCGTATCGTGGATTCTAAGGAGCCAGCCGGCCACTCCCAGCCACAGGCCCCCAAACACAAACAACGGCGCTTTTCCCTGGATAACAAACTCGCCTGCCAACTTTTTGATGGCAGATTGCAGGAGCCACTTGGTACTATCAAACCAGCCCAACTTGGCACTGGTGCCACCATGGGTCTGGTCACCATCCTGCCTATCGTAGCTTTTCAGGAGCCAGGCGGTCACTCCCAGCCATAGGCCCTGAGACACAAACCTCGGCCCGTTTCCCTGGCAAACAAAAGTAAGCTGCCCCGCTTCTGGATGGCAGATTGCAGGACGCACTTGGTACTATCAAACCAGCCCAACTTGGCACTGGTGCCACCTCTGGTCTGGGAACCATGCCGCGTATCGTGGATTCTAAGGAGCCAGCCGGCCACTCCCAGCCACAGACCCCCAAATACAAACAACGGCGCTTTTCCCTGGAAAACAAAACTCGCCTGCCAACTTTTTCATGGCAGATTGCAGGAGCCACTTGGTACTATCAAATCAGCCCAACTTGGCACTGGTGCCACCATGGATCTGGTCACCATCCTGCCTATCGTAGCTTTTCAGGACCTAGCCGGTCACTCCAAGCCATAGGCCCCCAGAGAAAAACCTCGGCCCGTTTCCCTGGCAAACAAAAGTAAGCTGCCCCGCTTCTGGATGGCAAATTGCAGGAACCACTTGGTACTATCAACCAGCCCAACTTGGCACTGGTGCCACCTTGGGTCTGGGAACCATCCTGCGTATCGTGGATTCTAAGGAGCCAGCCGGTCACTCCCAGCCACAGGCCACCAAACACAAACAACGGCGCTTTTCCCTGGAAAACAAAACTCGCCTGCCAACATTTAGATGGCAGATTGCAGGAGCCACTTGGTACTATCAAATCAGCCCAACTTGGCACTGGTGCCACCATGGGTCTGGTCACCATCCTGCCTATCGTAGCTTTTCAGGAGCCAGCCGGTCCCTCCCTGCCATAGGCCCCCAGAGAAAAACCTCGGCCCGTTTCCCTGGCAAACAAAAGTAAGCTACCCCGCTTCTGGATGGCAGATTGCAGGAGCCACTTTGCACCATCAAACTAGCCCGACTTGGCACTGGTGCCACCTCAGGTCTGGGAACCATCCTGCGTATCGTTCATTGTAAGGAGCCAGCCGGCCACTCCCAGCCACAGGCCCCCAGACACAAACAACTGCGCTTTTCCCTGGAAAACAAAACTCGCCTGCCAACTTTTTGATGGCAGATTGCAGGAGCCACTTGGTACTATCAAATCAGCCCAACTTGGCACTGGTGCCACCATGGGTCTGGTCACCATCCTGCCTATCGTAGCTTTTCAGGAGCCAGCCGGTCACTCCCAGCCATAGGCCCCCAGACACAAAACTCGGCCCGTTTCCCTGGCAAACAAAAGTAAGCTACCCCGCTTCTGGATGCCAGATTGCAGGAGCCACTTTGCACTATCAAACTGGCCCGACTTGGCACTGGTGCGACCTCTGGTCTGGGAACCATCCTGCGTATCGTGGATTCTAAGGAGCCAGCCGGTCACTCCCACCCACAGGCCCCCAAACACAAACAACGGCACTTTTCCCTGGAAAACAAAACTCGCCTGCCAACATTTTGATGGCAGATTGCAGGAGCCACTTGGTACTATCAAACCAGCCCAACTTGGCACTGGTGCCACCATGGGTCTGGTCACCATCCTGCCTATCGTAGCTTTTCAGGAGCCAGGCGGTCACTCCCAGCCATAGGCCCCCAGACACAAACCTCGGCCCGTTTCCCTGGCAAACAAAAGTAAGCTGCCCCGCTTCTGGATGGCAGATTGCAGGAACCATTTGGTAGTATCAAACCAGCCCGACTTGGCACTGGTGCCACCTCTGGTCTGGGAACCATCCTGCGTATCGTGGTTCTAAGGAGCCATCCGTCCACTCCCAGCCACAGGCCCCCAAACAACGGCGCATTTCCCTGGAAAACAAAACTCGCCTGCCAACTTTTTGATGGCAGATTGCAGGAGCCACTTGGTACTATCAAATCAGCCCAACTTGGCACTGGTGCCACCATGGGTCTGGTCACCATCCTGCCTATCGTAGCCTTTCAGGAGCCAGCCGGTCACTCGCAGCCATAGGCCCCCAGAAACAATACTCGGCCCGTTTCCCTGGCAAACAAAAGTAAGCTGCCCCGCTTCTGGTTGGCAGATTGCAGGAGCCACTTTGCACCATCAAACTAGCCCGACTTGGCACTGGTGCCACCTCTGGTCTGGGAACCATCCTGCGTATCGTGGATTCTAAGGAGCCAGCCGGCCACTCCCACCTACAGGCCCGCAAACAAAAACAACGGCGCTTTTCCCTGGAAAACAAAACTCGCCTGCCAATTTTTTGATGGCAGATTGCAGGAGCCACTTGGTACTATCAAACCAGCCCAACTTGGCACTGGTGCCACCATGGGTCTGGTCACCATCCTGCCTATCGTAGCTTTTCAGGAGCCAGCCGGTCACTCCCAGCCATAGGCCCCCAGACACAAACCTCGGCCCGTTTCCCTGGCAAACAAAAGTAAGCTACCCCGCTTCTGGATGGCAGATTGCAGAACGCACTTGATAGTATCAAACCAGCCCGACTTGGCACTGGTGCCACCTCAGGTCTGGGAACCATGCTGCGTATCGTGGATTCTAATTAGCCATCTGGCCTGTCCCACCCACAGGCCCCCAAACAAAAACAACGGCGCTTTTCCCTGGAAAACAAAACTCGCCTGCCAAATTTTGATGGCAGATTGCCGGAGCCACTTGGTACTATCAAACCAGCCCAACTTGACACTGGTGCCACCATGGGTCTGGTCACCATCCTGCCTATCGTAGCTTTTCAGGAGCCAGCCGGTCACTCCCAGCCATAGGCCCCCAGACAAAAACCTTGGCCCGTTTCCCTGGCAAACAAAAGTAAGTTATCCCGCTTCTGGATGGCAGATGGCAGGAGCCACTTTTCACCGTCAAACCAGCCCGACTTGGCACTGGTGCCACCTTGGGTCTGGGAACCATCCTGCGTGTCGTGGATTCTAAGGAGCCAGCCGGCCACTCCCAGCCACAGGCCCCCAAACACAAACCACAGCGCTTTTCCCTGGAAAACAAAACTCGCCTGCCAACTTTTTGATGGCAGATTGCAGGAGCCACTTGGTACTATCAAACCAGCCCAACTTGGCACTGGTGCCACCATGGATCTGGTCACCATCCTGCCTATCGTAGCTTTTCAGGACCTAGCCGGTCACTCCAAGCCATAGGCCCCCAGAGAAAAACCTCGGCCCGTTTCCCTGGCAAACAAAAGTAAGCTGCCCCGCTTCTGGATGGCAGATTGCAGGAACCACTTGGTACTATCAAACCAGCCCAACTTGGCACTGGTGCCACCATGGGTCTGGTCACCATCCTGCCTATCGTAGCTTTTCAGGAGCCAGCCGGTCCCTCCCTGCCATAGGCCCCCAGAGAAAAACCTCGGCCCGTTTCCCTGGCAAACAAAAGTAAGCTACCCCGCTTCTGGATGGCAGATTGCAGGAACCACTTTGCACCATCAAACTAGCCCGACTTGGCACTGGTGCCACCTCAGGTCTGGGAACCATCCTGCGTATCGTTCATTGTAAGGAGCCAGCCGGCCACTCCCAGCCACAGGCCCCCAGACACAAACAACGGCGCTTTTCCCTGGAAAACAAAACTCGCCTGCCAACTTTTTGATGGCAGATTGCAGGAGCCACTTGGTACTATCAAATCAGCCCAACTTGGCACTGGTACCACCATGGGTCTGGTCACCATCCTGCCTATCGTAGCTTTTCAGGAGCCAGCCGGTCACTCGCAGCCATTGGCCCCCAGACACAAAACTCGGCCCGTTTCCCTGGCAAACAAAAGTAAGCTACCCCGCTTCTGGATGGCAGATTGCAGGAGCCACTTTGCACCATCAAACCAGCCCAACTTGGCACTGGTGCGACCTCTGGTCTGGGAACCATCCTGCGTATTGTGGATTCTAAGGAGCCAGCCGGTCACTCCCACCCACAGGCCCCCAAACACAAACAACGGCACTTTTCCCTGGAAAACAAAACTCGCCTGCCAACATTTTGATGGCAGATTGCAGGAGCCACTTGGTACTATCAAACCAGCCCAACTTGGCACTGGTGCCACCATGGGTCTGGTCACCATCCTGCCTATCGTAGCTTTTCAGGAGCCAGCCGGTCACTCCCAGCCATAGGCCCCCAGACAAAAACCTCGGCCCGTTTCCCTGGCAAACAAAAGTAAGTTATCCCGCTTCTGGATGGCAGATTGCAGGAGCCACTTTTCACCATCAAACCAGCCCGACTTGGCACTGGTGCCACCTCTGGTCTGGGAACCATCCTGCGTATCGTGGATTCTAAGGAGCCAGCCGGCCACTCCCAGCCACAGGCCCCCAAACACAAACAACGGCGCTTTTCCCTGGATAACAAACTCGCCTGCCAACTTTTTGATGGCAGATTGCAGGAGCCACTTGGTACTATCAAACCAGCCCAACTTGGCACTGGTGCCACCATGGGTCTGGTCACCATCCTGCCTATCGTAGCTTTTCAGGAGCCAGCCGGTCACTCGCAGCCATAGGCCCCCAGACACAAACCTCGGCCCGTTTCCCTGGCAAACAAAAGTAAGCTGCCCCGCTTCTGGATGGCAGATTGCAGGACGCACTTGGTACTATCAAACCAGCCCAACTTGGCACTGGTGCCACCTCTGGTCTGGGAACCATGCCGCGTATCGTGGATTCTAAGGAGCCAGCCGGCCACTCCCAGCCACAGGCCCCCAAATACAAACAACGGCGCTTTTCCCTGGAAAACAAAACTCGCCTGCCAACTTTTTCATGGCAGATTGCAGGAGCCACTTGGTACTATCAAATCAGCCCAACTTGGCACTGGTGCCACCATGGGTCTGGTCACCATCCTGCCTATCGTAGCTTTTCAGGAGCCAGCCGGTCACTCCCAGCCATAGGCCCCCAGACACAAACCTCGGCCCGTTTCCCTGGCAAACAAAAGTAAGCTGCCCCGCTTCTGGATGGCAGATTGCAGGAGCCACTTGGTACTATCAAACCAGCCCAACTTGGCACTGGTGCCACCTCTGGTCTGGGAACCATGCTGCGTAACACAGATTCTAAGGCGCCAGTCGGCCACTCCCAGCCACAAGCCCCCAAACACAAACAACGGCGCTATTCTCTGGCAAACAAAACTCCACTGCCCCTCTTCTGGATGGCAAATTGCAGGAGCCACTTGGTACTATCAAACCAGCCCGACTTGGCACTGGTGCCACCTTGGGTCTGGGAACCATCCTGCGTATGGTGGATTCTAAGGAGCCAGCCGGCCACTCCCAGCCACAGGCCCCCAAACAAAATCAACGGCGCTGTTCCCTGGAAAACAAAACACGCCTGCCAACTTTTTGATGGAGTTTGCAGGAGCCACTTGGTACTATCAAACCAGCCCGACTTGGCACTGGTGCCACCTTGGGTCTGGGAAACATCCTGCGTATCGTGGATTCTTAGGAGCCAGCCGGCCACTCCTAGCCACAGGCCCCCAGACAAAAACCTAGGCCTATTTCTCTGGCAAACAAAAGTAAGCTGCCCCGCTTCTGGATGGCAGATTGCAGGAGACACTTGGTACTATCAAACCAGCCCAACTTGGCACTGGTGCCACCTTGGATCTGGGAACCATGCTGTGTATCATGGATATTCAGGGGCCAGCCGGCCACTCTCAGCCATATGTCCCCAAACAGAAACCTCGGCCCGTTTCTCTGGCAAACAAAACTCAACTGCCCCTCTTCTGGATGGCAAATTGCAGGAT
The DNA here is from genome assembly GCF_035770615.1 of Melospiza melodia melodia. NCBI lineage: Eukaryota > Metazoa > Chordata > Aves > Passeriformes > Passerellidae > Melospiza > Melospiza melodia. Next base: position 43,545,116 of record NC_086199.1, read on the forward strand.
GAACTTGATACTAAAACCGCAGGCCGACTTGGTAGTGGTGACACCTTGGACCTGGGAACCATCATGCGTATCGAGCATTTTAAGGAGCCAGCCGGCCACTCCCAGCAATATGCCCCCAAAAACAATCCACGGAATTTTTCTCTGGCAAACAAAAATCAGCTGCCCCGCTTCTGGATGGCAGATTGCAGGAGCCACTTTGCACCATCAAACCAGCCCGACTTGGCACTGGTGCCACCTTGCATCTGGGAACCATGCTGCCTAGCGTGGATTTTCAGGAGCCAGCCGGCCACTCCCAGCAATATGCCCCCAAAAACAATCCACGGAATTTTTCTCTGGCAAACAAAAATCAGCTGCCCCGCTTCTGGATGGCAGATTGCAGGAGCCACTTTGCACCATCAAACCAGCCCGACTTGGCACTGGTGCCACCTTGCATCTGGGAACCATGCTGCCTAGCGTGGATTTTCAGGAGCCAGCCGGCCACTCTCAGCCATAGGCCCCCAAACAAAACCCACGGCCCGTTTCCCTGGCAAACAAAATTAAGCTGCCCCGCTTCTGGATGGCAGATTGCAGGACGCACTTGGTAGTATCAAACCAGCCCAACTTGGCACTGGTGCCACCTCAGCTCTGGGAACCATCCTGCGTATCGTTCATTGTAAGGAGCCAGCCGGCCACTCCAGCCACAGGCCCCCAGACACAAACAACGGCGCTTTTCCCTGGAAAACAAAACTCGCCTGCCAACTTTTTGATGGCAGATTGCAGGAGCCACTTGCTACTATCAAATCAGCCCAACTTGGCACTGGTGCCACCATGGGTCTGGTCACCATCCTGCCTATCGTAGCTTTTCAGGAGCCAGCCGGTCACTCCCAGCCATAGGCCCCCAGACACAAAACTCGGCCCGTTTCCCTGGCAAACAAAAGTAAGCTACCCCGCTTCTGGATGGCAGATTGCAGGAGCCACTTTGCACCATCAAACTAGCCCGACTTGGCACTGGTGCCACCTCTGGTCTGGGAACCATCCTGCGTATCGTGGATTCTAAGGAGCCAGCCGGTCACTCCCACCCACAGGCCCCCAAACACAAACAACGGCACTTTTCCCTGGAAAACAAAACTCGCCTGCCAACTTTTTGATGGCAGATTGCAGGAGCCACTTGGTACTATCAAACCAGCCCAACTTGGCACTGGTGCCACCATGGGTCTGGTCACCATCCTGCCTATCGTAGCTTTTCAGGAGCCAGCCGGTCACTCCCAGCCATAGGCCCCCAGACAAAAACCTCGGCCCGTTTCCCTGGCAAACAAAAGTAAGTCATCCCGCTTCTGGATGGCAGATTGCAGGAGCCACTTTTCACCATCAAACCAGCCCAACTTGGCACTGGTGCCACCTCTGGTCTGGGAACCATCCTGCATATCATGGATTCTAAGGAGCCAGCCGGCCACTCCCAGCCAGAGGCCCCCAAACACAAACAACGGCGCTTTTCCCTGGATAACAAACTCGCCTGCCAACTTTTTGATGGCAGATTGCAGGAGCCACTTGGTACTATCAAACCAGCCCAACTTGGCACTGGTGCCACCATGGGTCTGGTCACCATCCTGCCTATCTTAGCTTTTCAGGAGCCAGCCGGTCACTCCCAGCCATAGGCCCTGAGACACAAACCTCGGCCCGTTTCCCTGGCAAACAAAAGTAAGCTGCCCCGCTTCTGGATGGTAGATTGCAGGACGCACTTGGTACTATCAAACCAGCCCAACTTGGCACTGGTGCCACCTCTGGTCTGGGAACCATCCTGCGTATCGTTCATTGTAAGGAGCCAGCCGGCCACTCCAGCCACAGGCCCCCAGACACAAACAACGGCGCTTTTCCCTGGAAAACAAAACTCGCCTGCCAACTTTTTGATGGCAGATTGCAGGAGCCACTTGCTACTATCAAATCAGCCCAACTTGGCACTGGTGCCACCATGGGTCTGGTCACCATCCTGCCTATCGTAGCTTTTCAGGAGCCAGCCGGTCACTCGCAGCCATAGGCCCCCAGACACAAAACTCGGCCCGTTTCCCTGGCAAACAAAAGTAAGCTACCCCGCTTCTGGATGGCAGATTGCAGGAGCCACTTTGCACCATCAAACTAGCCCGACTTGGCACTGGTGCCACCTCTGGTCTGGGAACCATCCTGCGTATCGTGGATTCTAAGGAGCCAGCCGGTCACTCCCACCCACAGGCCCCCAATCACAAACAACGGCACTTTTCCCTGGAAAACAAAACTCGCCTGCCAACATTTTGATGGCAGATTGCAGGAGCCACTTGGTACTATCAAACCAGCCCAACTTGGCACTGGTGCCACCATGGGTCTGGTCACCATCCTGCCTATCGTAGCTTTTCAGGAGCCAGCCGGTCACTCCCAGCCATAGGCCCCCAGACAAAAACCTCGGCCCGTTTCCCTGGCAAACAAAAGTAAGTCATCCCGCTTCTGGATGGCAGATTGCAGGAGCCACTTTTCACCATCAAACCAGCCCAACTTGGCACTGGTGCCACCTCTGGTCTGGGAACCATCCTGCGTATCATGGATTCTAAGGAGCCAGCCGGCCACTCCCAGCCAGAGGCCCCCAAACACAAACAACGGCGCTTTTCCCTGGATAACAAACTCGCCTGCCAACTTTTTGATGGCAGATTGCAGGAGCCACTTGGTACTATCAAACCAGCCCAACTTGGCACTGGTGCCACCATGGGTCTGGTCACCATCCTGCCTATCGTAGCTTTTCAGGAGCCAGCCGGTCACTCCCAGCCATAGGCCCTGAGACACAAACCTCGGCCCGTTTCCCTGGCAAACAAAAGTAAGCTGCCCCGCTTCTGGATGGTAGATTGCAGGACGCACTTGGTACTATCAAACCAGCCCAACTTGGCACTGGTGCCACCTCTGGTCTGGGAACCATCCTGCGTATCGTGGATTCTAAGGAGCCAGCCGTCCACTCCCAGCCACAGGCCCCCAAACACAAACAACGGCGCTTTTCCCTGGAAAATAAAACTCGCCTGCCAACTTTTTCATGGCAGATTGCAGGAGCCACTTGGTACTATCAAATCAGCCCAACTTGGCACTGGTGCCACCATGGGTCTGGTCACCATCCTGCCTATCGTAGCTTTTCAGGAGCCAGCCGGTCACTCCCAGCCATAGGCCCCCAGACACAAACCTCGGCCCGTTTCCCTGGCAAACAAAAGTAAGCTGCCCCGCTTCTGGATGGCAGATTGCAGGAACCACTTTGCACCATCAAACTAGCCCGACTTGGCACTGGTGCCACCTCTGGTCTGGGAACCATCCTGCGTATCGTGGATTCTAAGCAGCCAGCCGGCCACTCCCAGCCACAGGCCCCCAAACACAAACAACGGCGCTTTTCCCTGGAAAACAAAACTCGCCTGCCAACATTTTGATGGCAGATTGCAGGAGCCACTTGGTACTATCAAATCAGCCCAACTTGGCACTGGTGCCACCATGCGTTTGGTCACCATCCTGCCTATCGTAGCTTTTCAGGAGCCAGCCGGTCACTCCCAGCTATAGGCCCCCAGACAAAAACCTCGGCCCGTTTCCCTGGCATACAAAAGTAAGCTGCCCCGCTTCTGGATGGCAGATTGCAGGAACCACTTGGTACTATCAAACCAGCCCGACTTGGCACTGGTGCCAGCTCTGGTCTGGGAACCATCCTGCGTATCGTGGTTCTAAGGAGCCATCCGTCCACTCCCAGCCACAGGCCCCCAAACACAAACAACGGCGCTTTTCCCTGGAAAACAAAACTCGCCTGCCAACTTTTTGATGGCAGATTGCAGGAGCCACTTGGTACTATCAAATCAGCCCAACTTGGCACTGGTGCCACCATGGGTCTGGTCACCATCCTGCCTATCATAGCTTTTCAGGAGCCAGCCGGTCACTCCCAGCCATAGGCCCCCAGACAAAAACCTTGGCCCGTTTCCCTGGCAAACAAAAGTAAGTTATCCCGCTTCTGGATGGCAGATTGCAGGAGCCACTTTTCACCATCAAACCAGCCCGACTTGGCACTGGTGCCACCTCTGGTCTGGGAACCATCCTGCGTATCGTGGATTCTAAGGAGCCAGCCGGCCACTCCCAGCCACAGGCCCCCAGACAAAAACAACGGCGCTTTTCCCTGGAAAACAAAACTCGCCTGCCAACATTTTGATGGCAGATTGCAGGAGCCACTTGGTACTATCAAACCAGCCCAACTTGGCACTGGTGCCACCATGGATCTGGTCACCATCCTGCCTATCGTAGCTTTTCAGGACCTAGCCGGTCACTCCAAGCCATAGGCCCCCAGAGAAAAACCTCGGCCCGTTTCCCTGGCAAACAAAAGTAAGCTGCCCCGCTTCTGGATGGCAGATTGCAGGAACCACTTGGTACTATCAAACCAGCCCAACTTGGCACTGGTGCCACCTCTGGTCTGGGAACCATGCCGCGTATCGTGGATTCTAAGGAGCCAGCCGGCCACTCCCAGCCACAGGCCCCCAAATACAAACAACGGCGCTTTTCCCTGGAAAACAAAACTCGCCTGCCAACTTTTTCATGGCAGATTGCAGGAGCCACTTGGTACTATCAAATCAGCCCAACTTGGCACTGGTGCCACCATGGGTCTGGTCACCATCCTGCCTATCGTAGCTTTTCAGGAGCCAGCCGGTCACTCCCAGCCATAGGCCCCCAGACACAAACCTCGGCCCGTTTCCCTGGCAAACAAAAGTAAGCTGCCCCGCTTCTGGATGGCAGATTGCAGGAGCCACTTGGTACTATCAAACCAGCCCAACTTGGCACTGGTGCCACCTCTGGTCTGGGAACCATGCTGCGTAACACAGATTCTAAGGCGCCAGTCGGCCACTCCCAGCCACAAGCCCCCAAACACAAACAACGGCGCTATTCTCTGGCAAACAAAACTCCACTGCCCCTCTTCTGGATGGCAAATTGCAGGAGCCACTTGGTACTATCAAACCAGCCCGACTTGGCACTGGTGCCACCTTGGGTCTGGGAACCATCCTGCGTATGGTGGATTCTAAGGAGCCAGCCGGCCACTCCCAGCCACAGGCCCCCAACAAAAACCACGGCCCTTTTTTCTGGCAAACAAAACTTAGCTGCCTCACTTCTGGATGGCAGATTGCAGGAGCCACTTGGTGTAATCAAACCAGCCCGACTTGGCACTGGTGCCACCTTGGGTCTGGGAACCATCCTGCGTATCGTGGATTCTAAGGAGCCAGCCGGCCACTCCCAGCCACAGGCCCCCAAACAAAATCAACGGCGCTGTTCCCTGGAAAACAAAACACGCCTGCCAACTTTTTGATGGAGTTTGCAGGAGCCACTTGGTACTATCAAACCAGCCCGACTTGGCACTGGTGCCACCTTGGGTCTGGGAAACATCCTGCGTATCGTGGATTCTTAGGAGCCAGCCGGCCACTCCTAGCCACAGGCCCCCAGACAAAAACCTAGGCCTATTTCTCTGGCAAACAAAAGTAAGCTGCCCCGCTTCTGGATGGCAGATTGCAGGAGACACTTGGTACTATCAAACCAGCCCAACTTGGCACTGGTGCCACCTTGGATCTGGGAACCATGCTGTGTATCGTGGATATTCAGGGGCCAGCCGGCCACTCTCAGCCATATGTCCCCAAACAGAAACCTCGGCCCGTTTCTCTGGCAAACAAAACTCAACTGCCCCTCTTCTGGATGGCAAATTGCAGGATGAACTTGATACTAAAACCGCAGGCCGACTTGGTAGTGGTGACACCTTGGACCTGGGAACCATCATGCGTATCGAGCATTTTAAGGAGCCAGCCGGCCACTCCCAGCAATATGCCCCCAAAAACAATCCACGGAGTTTTTCTCTGGCAAACAAAAATCAGCTGCCCCGCTTCTGGATGGCAGATTGCAGGAGCCACTTTGCACCATCAAACCAGCCCGACTTGGCACTGGTGCCACCTTGCATCTGGGAACCATGCTGCCTAGCGTGGATTTTCAGGAGCCAGCCGGCCACTCTCAGCCATAGGCCCCCAAACAAAACCCACGGCCCGTTTCCCTGGCAAACAAAATTAAGCTGCCCCGCTTCTGGATGGCAGATTGCAGGACGCACTTGGTAGTATCAAACCAGCCCAACTTGGCACTGGTTCCACCTCTGGTCTGGGAACCATCCTGCGTATCGCGGATTCTAAGGAGCCTGCCGGCCACTCCAGCCACAGGCCCCCAGACACAAACAACGGCGCTTTTCCCTGGAAAACAAAACTCGCCTGCCAACTTTTAGATGGCAGACTGCAGGAGCCACTTGCTACTATCAAATCAGCCCAACTTGGCACTGGTGCCACCATGGGTCTGGTCACCATCCTGCCTATCGTAGCTTTTCAGGAGCCAGCCGGTCACTCGCAGCCATAGGCCCCCAGACACAAAACTCGGCCCGTTTCCCTGGCAAACAAAAGTAAGCTACCCCGCTTCTGGATGGCAGATTGCAGGAGCCACTTTGCACCATCAAACTAGCCCGACTTGGCACTGGTGCCACCTCTGGTCTGGGAACCATCCTGCGTATCGTGGATTCTAAGGAGCCAGCCGGTCACTCCCACCCACAGGCCCCCAAACACAAACAACGGCACTTTTCCCTGGAAAACAAAACTCGCCTGCCAACTTTTTGATGGCAGATTGCAGGAGCCACTTGGTACTATCAAACCAGCCCAACTTGGCACTGGTGCCACCATGGGTCTGGTCACCATCCTGCCTATCGTAGCTTTTCAGGAGCCAGCCGGTCACTCCCAGCCATAGGCCCCCAGACAAAAACCTCGGCCCGTTTCCCTGGCAAACAAAAGTAAGTCATCCCGCTTCTGGATGGCAGATTGCAGGAGCCACTTTTCACCATCAAACCAGCCCAACTTGGCACTGGTGCCACCTCTGGTCTGGGAACCATCCTGCGTATCATGGATTCTAAGGAGCCATCCGGCCACTCCCAGCCAGAGGCCCCCAAACACAAACAACGGCGCTTTTCCCCGGATAACAAACTCGCCTGCCAACTTTTTGATGGCAGATTGCAGGAGCCACTTGGTACTATCAAACCAGCCCAACTTGGCACTGGTGCCACCATGGGTCTGGTCACCATCCTGCCTATCGTAGCTTTTCAGGACCTAGCCGGTCACTCCCAGCCATAGGCCCTGAGACACAAACCTCGGCCCGTTTCCCTGGCAAACAAAACTAAGCTGCCCCGCTTCTGGATGGTAGATTGCAGGACGCACTTGGTACTATCAAACCAGCCCAACTTGGCACTGGTGCCACCTCTGGTCTGGGAACCATCCTGCGTATCGTGGATTCTAAGGAGCCAGCCGTCCACTCCCAGCCACAGGCCCCCAAACACAAACAACGGCGCTTTTCTCTGGCAAACAAAACTCCACTGCCCCTCTTCTGGATGGCAAATTGCAGGAGCCACTTGGTACTATCAAACCAGCCCGACTTGGCACTGGTGCCACCTTGGGTCTGGGAACCATCCTGCGTATGGTGGATTCTAAGGAGCCAGCCGGCCACTCCCAGCCACAGGCCCCCAACAAAAACCACGGCCCTTTTTTCTGGCAAACAAAACTTAGCTGCCTCACTTCTGGATGGCAGATTGCAGGAGCCACTTGGTGTAATCAAACCAGCCCGACTTGGCACTGGTGCCACCTTGGGTCTGGGAACCATCCTGCGTATCGTGGATTCTAAGGAGCCAGCCGGCCACTCCCAGCCACAGGCCCCCAAACAAAATCAACGGCGCTGTTCCCTGGAAAACAAAACACGCCTGCCAACTTTTTGATGGAGTTTGCAGGAGCCACTTGGTACTATCAAACCAGCCCGACTTGGCACTGGTGCCACCTTGGGTCTGGGAAACATCCTGCGTATCGTGGATTCTTAGGAGCCAGCCGGCCACTCCTAGCCACAGGCCCCCAGACAAAAACCTAGGCCTATTTCTCTGGCAAACAAAAGTAAGCTGCCCCGCTTCTGGATGGCAGATTGCAGGAGACACTTGGTACTATCAAACCAGCCCAACTTGGCACTGGTGCCACCTTGGATCTGGGAACCATGCTGTGTATCGTGGATATTCAGGGGCCAGCCGGCCACTCTCAGCCATATGTCCCCAAACAGAAACCTCGGCCCGTTTCTCTGGCAAACAAAACTCAACTGCCCCTCTTCTGGATGGCAAATTGCAGGATGAACTTGATACTAAAACCGCAGGCCGACTTGGTAGTGGTGACACCTTGGACCTGGGAACCATCATGCGTATCGAGCATTTTAAGGAGCCAGCCGGCCACTCCCAGCAATATGCCCCCAAAAACAATCCACGGAATTTTTCTCTGGCAAACAAAAATCAGCTGCCCCGCTTCTGGATGGCAGATTGCAGGAGCCACTTTGCACCATCAAACCAGCCCGACTTGGCACTGGTGCCACCTTGCATCTGGGAACCATGCTGCCTAGCGTGGATTTTCAGGAGCCAGCCGGCCACTCTCAGCCATAGGCCCCCAAACAAAACCCACGGCCCGTTTCCCTGGCAAACAAAATTAAGCTGCCCCGCTTCTGGATGGCAGATTGCAGGACGCACTTGGTAGTATCAAACCAGCCCAACTTGGCACTGGTGCCACCTCTGGTCTGGGAACCATCCTGCGTATCGCGGATTCTAAGGAGCCAGCCGGCCACTCCAGCCACAGGCCCCCAGACACAAACAACGGCGCTTTTCCCTGGAAAACAAAACTCGCCTGCCAACTTTTAGATGGCAGATTGCAGGAGCCACTTGCTACTATCAAATCAGCCCAACTTGGCACTGGTGCCACCATGGGTCTGGTCACCATCCTGCCTATCGTAGCTTTTCAGGAGCCAGCCGGTCACTCGCAGCCATAGGCCCCCAGACACAAAACTCGGCCCGTTTCCCTGGCAAACAAAAGTAAGCTACCCCGCTTCTGGATGGCAGATTGCAGGAGCCACTTTGCACCATCAAACTAGCCCGACTTGGCACTGGTGCCACCTCTGGTCTGGGAACCATCCTGCGTATCGTGGATTCTAAGGAGCCAGCCGGTCACTCCCACCCACAGACCCCCAAACACAAACAACGGCACTTTTCCCTGGAAAACAAAACTCGCCTGCCAACTTTTTGATGGCAGATTGCAGGAGCCACTTGGTACTATCAAACCAGCCCAACTTGGCACTGGTGCCACCATGGGTCTGGTCACCATCCTGCCTATCGTAGCTTTTCAGGAGCCAGCCGGTCACTCCCAGCCATAGGCCCCCAGAAAAAAACCTCGGCCCGTTTCCCTGGCAAACAAAAGTAAGTCATCCCGCTTCTGGATGGCAGATTGCAGGAGCCACTTTTCACCATCAAACCAGCCCAACTTGGCACTGGTGCCACCTCTGGTCTGGGAACCATCCTGCGTATCATGGATTCTAAGGAGCCAGCCGGCCACTCCCAGCCAGAGGCCCCCAAACACAAACAACGGCGCTTTTCCCCGGATAACAAACTCGCCTGCCAACTTTTTGATGGCAGATTGCAGGAGCCACTTGGTACTATCAAACCAGCCCAACTTGGCACTGGTGCCACCATGGGTCTGGTCACCATCCTGCCTATCGTAGCTTTTCAGGAGCCAGCCGGTCACTCCCAGCCATAGGCCCTGAGACACAAACCTCGGCCCGTTTCCCTGGCAAACAAAAGTAAGCTGCCCCGCTTCTGGATGGTAGATTGCAGGACGCACTTGGTACTATCAAACCAGCCCAACTTGGCACTGGTGCCACCTCTGGTCTGGGAACCATCCTGCGTATCGTGGATTCTAAGGAGCCAGCCGTCCACTCCCAGCCACAGGCCCCCAAACACAAACAACGGCGCTTTTCCCTGGAAAATAAAACTCGCCTGCCAACTTTTTGATGGCAGATTGCAGGAGCCACTTGGTACTATCAAATCAGCCCAACTTGGCACTGGTGCCACCATGGGTCTGGTCACCATCCTGCCTATCGTAGCTTTTCAGGAGCCAGCCGGTCACTCCCAGCCATAGGCCCCCAGACACAAACCTCGGCCCGTTTCCCTGGCAAACAAAAGTAAGCTGCCCCGCTTCTGGATGGCAGATTGCAGGAACCACTTTGCACCATCAAACTAGCCCGACTTGGCACTGGTGCCACCTCTGGTCTGGGAACCATGCTGTGTATCGTGGATTCTAAGGAGCCATCCGTCCACTCCCAGCCACAGGCCCCCAAACACAAACAACGGCGCTTTTCCCTGGAAAACAAAACTCGCCTGCCAACTTTTTGATGGCAGATTGCAGGAGCCACTTGGTACTATCAAACCAGCCCAACTTGGCACTGGTGCCACCATGGGTCTGGTCACCATCCTGCCTATCGTAGCTTTTCAGGAGCCAGCCGGTCACTCCCAGCCATAGGCCCCCAGACACAAACCTCGGCCCGTTTCCCTGGCAAACAAAAGTAAGCTGCCCCGCTTCTGGATGGCAGATTGCAGGACGCACTTGGTAGTATCAAACCAGCCCGACTTGGCACTGGTGCCACCTCTGGTCTGGGAACCATGCTGCGTATCGTGGATTCAAAGCAGCCAGCCGGCCACTCCCAGCCACAGGCCCCCAAACACAAACAACGGCGCTTTTCCCTGGAAAACAAAACTCGCCTGCCAACATTTTGATGGCAGATTGCAGGAGCCACTTGGTACTATCAAATCAGCCCAACTTGGCACTGGTGCCACCATGGGTCTGGTCACCATCCTGCCTATCGTAGCTTTTCAGGAGCCAGCCGGTCACTCCCAGCCATAGGCCCCCAGACAAAAACCTTGGCCCGTTTCCCTGGCAAACAAAAGTAAGTTATCCCGCTTCTGGATGGCAGATTGCAGGAGCCACTTTTCACCATCAAACCAGCCCGACTTGGCACTGGTGCCACCTCTGGTCTGGGAACCATCCTGCGTATCGTGGATTCTAAGGAGCCAGCCGGCCACTCCCAGCCACAGGCCCCCAGACACAAACAACGGCGCTTTTCCCTGGAAAACAAAACTCGCCTGCCAACATTTTGATGGCAGATTGCAGGAGCCACTTGGTACTATCAAACCAGCCCAACTTGGCACTGGTGCCACCATGGATCTGGTCACCATCCTGCCTATCGTAGCTTTTCAGGACCTAGCCGGTCACTCCAAGCCATAGGCCCCCAGAGAAAAACCTCGGCCCGTTTCCCTGGCAAACAAAAGTAAGCTGCCCCGCTTCTGGATGGCAGATTGCAGGAACCACTTGGTACTATCAAACCAGCCCAACTTGGCACTGGTGCCACCTTGGGTCTGGGAACCATCCTGCGTATCGTGGATTCTAAGGAGCCATCTGTCCACTCCCAGCCACAGGCCCCCAAACACAAACAACGGCGCTTTTCCCTGGAAAACAAAACTCGCCTGCCAACATTTTGATGGCAGATTGCAGGAGCCACTTGGTACTATCAAACCAGCCCAACTTGGCACTGGTGCCACCATGGATCTGGTCACCATCCTGCCTATCGTAGCTTTTCAGGACCTAGCCGGTCACTCCAAGCCATAGGCCCCCAGAGAAAAACCTCGGCCCGTTTCCCTGGCAAACAAAAGTAAGCTGCCCCGCTTCTGGATGGCAGATTGCAGGAACCACTTGGTACTATAAAACCAGCCCAACTTGGCACTGGTGCCACCTTGGGTCTGGGAACCATCCTGCGTATCGTGGATTCTAAGGAGCCATCCGTCCACTCCCAGCCACAGGCCCCCAAACACAAACAACAGCGCTTTTCCCTGGAAAACAAAACTCGCCTGCCAACATTTTGATGGCAGATTGCAGGAGCCACTTGCTACTATCAAACCAGCCCAACTTGGCACTGGTGCCACCATGGGTCTGGTCACCATCCTGCCTATCGTAGCTTTTCAGGAGCCAGCCGGTCACTCCCAGCCATAGGCCCCCAGACACAAACCTCGGCCCGTTTCCCTGGCAAACAAAAGTAAGCTGCCCCGCTTCTGGATGGCAGATTGCAGGACGCACTTGGTAGTATCAAACCAGCCCGACTTGGCACTGGTGCCACCTCTGGTCTGGGAACCATGCTGCGTATCGTGGATTCAAAGCAGCCAGCCGGCCACTCCCAGCCACAGGCCCCCAAACACAAACAACGGCGCTTTTCCCTGGAAAACAAAACTCGCCTGCCAACATTTTGATGGCAGATTGCAGGAGCCACTTGGTACTATCAAATCAGCCCAACTTGGCACTGGTGCCACCATGCGTTTGGTCACCATCCTGCCTATCGTAGCTTTTCAGGAGCCAGCCGGTCACTCCCAGCTATAGGCCCCCAGACAAAAACCTCGGCCCGTTTCCCTGGCATACAAAAGTAAGCTGCCCCGCTTCTGGATGGCAGATTGCAGGAACCACTTGGTACTATCAAACCAGCCCGACTTGGCACTGGTGCCACCTCTGGTCTGGGAACCATCCTGCGTATCGTGGATTCTAAGGAGCCATCCGGCCACTCCCAGCCACAGGCCCCCAAACACAAACAACGGCGCTTTTCCCTGGAAAACAAAACTGGCCTGCCAACTTTTTGATGGCAGATTGCAGGAGCCACTTGGTACTATCAAATCAGCCCAACTTGGCACTGGTGCCACCATGGGTCTGGTCACCATCCTGCCTATCGTAGCTTTTCAGGAGCCAGCCGGTCACTCCCAGCCGTAGGCCCCCAGAAAAAATACTCGGCCCGTTTCCCTGGCAAACAAAAGTAAGCTGCCCCGCTTCTGGATGGCAGATTGCAGGAGCCACTTTGCACCATCAAACTAGCCCGACTTGGCACTGGTGCCACCTCTGGTCTGGGAACCATCCTGCGTATCGTGGATTCTAAGGAGCCAGCCGGCCACTCCCACCCACAGGCCCCCAAACAAAAACAACGGCGCTTTTCCCTGGAAAACAAAACTCGCCTGCCAATTTTTTGATGGCAGATTGCAGGAGCCACTTGGTACTATCAAACCAGCCCAACTTGGCACTGGTGCCACCATGGGTCTGGTCACCATCCTGCCTATCGTAGCTTTTCAGGAGCCAGCCGGTCACTCCCAGCCATAGGCCCCCAGACACAAACCTCGGCCCGTTTCCCTGGCAAACAAAAGTAAGCTACCCCGCTTCTGGATGGCAGATTGCAGGACGCACTTGATAGTATCAAACCAGCCCGACTTGGCACTGGTGCCACCTCAGGTCTGGGAACCATCCTGCGTATCGTGGATTCTAATTAGCCATCTGGCCACTCCCACCCACAGGCCCCCAAACACAAACAACGGCGCTTTTCCCTGGAAAACAAATCTCGCCTGCCAAATTTTGATGGCAGATTGCAGGAGCCACTTGCTACTATCAAACCAGCGAAACTTGGCACTGGTGCCACCATGGGTCTGGTCACCATCCTGCCTATCGTAGCTTTTCAGGAGCCAGCCGGTCACTCCCAGCCATAGGCCCCCAGACAAAAAGCTCGGCCCGTTTCCCTGGCAAACAAAAGTAAGTTATCCCGCTTCTGGATGGCAGATTGCAGGAGCCACTTTTCACCATCAAACCAGCCCGACTTGGCACTGGTGCCACCTCTGGTCTGGGAACCATCCTGCGTATCGTGGATTCTAAGGAGCCAGCCGGCCACTCCCAGCCACAGGCCCCCAAACACAAACAACGGCGCTTTTCCCTGGATAACAAACTCGCCTGCCAACTTTTTGATGGCAGATTGCAGGAGCCACTTGGTACTATCAAACCAGCCCAACTTGGCACTGGTGCCACCATGGGTCTGGTCACCATCCTGCCTATCGTAGCTTTTCAGGAGCCAGGCGGTCACTCCCAGCCATAGGCCCCCAGACACAAACCTCGGCCCGTTTCCCTGGCAAACAAAAGCAAGCTGCCCCGCTTCTGGATGGCAGATTGCAGGAACCACTTCGTAGTATCAAACCAGCCCGACTTGGCACTGGTGCCACCTCTGGTCTGGGAACCATCCTGCGTATCGTGGTTCTAAGGAGCCATCCGTCCACTCCCAGCCACAGGCCCCCAAACACAAACAACGGCGCTTTTCCCTGGAAAACAAAACTCGCCTGCCAACTTTTTGATGGCAGATTGCAGGAGCCACTTGGTACTATCAAATCAGCCCAACTTGGCACTGGTGCCACCATGGGTCTGGTCACCATCCTGCCTATCGTAGCTTTTCAGGAGCCAGCCGGTCACTCCCAGCCGTAGGCCCCCAGAAACAATACTCGGCCCGTTTCCCTGGCAAACAAAAGTAAGCTGCCCCGCTTCTGGATGGCAGATTGCAGGAACCACTTGGTATTATCAAACCAGCCCAACTTGGCACTGGTGCCACCTTGGGTCTGGGAACCATCCTGCGTATCGTGGATTCTAAGGAGCCAGCCGGTCACTCCCAGCCACAGGCCACCAAACACAAACAACGGCGCTTTTCCCTGGAAAACAAAACTCGCCTGCCAACATTTTGATGGCAGATTGCAGGAGCCACTTGCTACTATCAAATCAGCCCAACTTGGCACTGGTGCCACCATGGGTCTGGTCACCATCCTGCCTATCGTAGCTTTTCAGGAGCCAGCCGGTCCCTCCCTGCCTTAGGCCCCCAGAGAAAAACCTCGGCCCGTTTCCCTGGCAAACAAAAGTAAGCTACCCCGCTTCTGGATGGCAGATTGCAGGAGCCACTTTGCACCATCAAACTAGCCCGACTTGGCACTGGTGCCACCTCAGGTCTGGGAACCATCCTGCGTATCGTTCATTGTAAGGAGCCAGCCGGCCACTCCCAGCCACAGGCCCCCAGACACAAACAACGGCGCTTTTCCCTGGAAAACAAAACTCGCCTGCCAACTTTTTGATGGCAGATTGCAGGAGCCACTTGGTACTATCAAATCAGCCCAACTTGGCACTGGTGCCACCATGGGTCTGGTCACCATCCTGCCTATCGTAGCTTTTCAGGAGCCAGCCGGTCACTCCCAGCCATAGGCCCCCAGACACAAAACTCGGCCCGTTTCCCTGGCAAACAAAAGTAAGCTACCCCGCTTCTGGATGCCAGATTGCAGGAGCCACTTTGCACCATCAAACTGGCCCGACTTGGCACTGGTGCCACCTCTGGTCTGGGAACCATCCTGCGTATCGTGGATTCTAAGGAGCCAGCCGGTCACTCCCACCCACAGGCCCCCAAACACAAACAACGGCACTTTTCCCTGGAAAACAAAACTCGCCTGCCAACATTTTGATGGCAGATTGCAGGAGCCACTTGGTACTATCAAACCAGCCCAACTTGGCACTGGTGCCACCATGGGTCTGGTCACCATCCTGCCTATCGTAGCTTTTCAGGAGCCAGCCGGTCACTCCCAGCCATAGGCTCCCAGATAAAAACCTCGGCCCGTTTCCCTGGCAAACAAAAGTAAGTTATCCCGCTTCTGGATGGCAGATTGCAGGAGCCACTTTTCACCATCAAACCAGCCCGACTTGGCACTGGTGCCACCTCTGGTCTGGGAACCATGCCGCGTATCGTGGATTCTAAGGAGCCAGCCGGCCACTCCCAGCCACAGGCCCCCAAACACATACAACGGCGCTTTTCCCTGGAAAACAAACTCGCCTGCCAACTTTTTCATGGCAGATTGCAGGAGCAACTTGGTACTATCAAACCAGCCCAACTTGGCACTGGTGCCACCATGGGTCTGGTCACCATCCTGCCTATCGTAGCTTTTCAGGAGCCAGCCGGTCACTCCCAGCCATAGGCCCTGAGACACAAACCTCGGCCCGTATCCCTGGCAAACAAAAGTAAGCTGCCCCGCTTCTGGATGGCAGATTGCAGGACGCACTTGGTACTATCAAACCAGCCCAACTTGGCACTGGTGCCACCTCTGGTCTGGGAACCATGCCGCGTATCGTGGATTCTAAGGAGCCAGCCGGCCACTCCCAGCCACAGGCCCCCAAACAGAAACAACGGCGCTTTTCCCTGGAAAACAAAACTCGCCTGCCAACTTTTTCATGGCAGATTGCAGGAGCCACTTGGTACTATCAAATCAGCCCAACTTGGCACTGGTGCCACCATGGGTCTGGTCACCATCCTGCCTATCGTAGCTTTTCAGGAGCCAGCCGGTCACTCCCAGCCATAGGCCCCCAGACACAAACCTCGGCCCGTTTCCCTGGCAAACAAAAGTAAGCTACCCCGCTTCTGGATGGCAGATTGCAGGAGCCACTTTGCACCATCAAACTAGCCCGACTTGGCACTGGTGCCACCTCTGGTCTGGGAACCATCCTGCGTATCGTGGATTCTAAGGAGCCATCCGTCCACTCCCAGACACAGGCCCCCAAACACAAACAACGGCGCTTTTCCCTGGAAAACAAAACTCGCCTGCCAACATTTTGATGGCAGATTGCAGGAGCCACTTGGTACTATCAAACCAGCCCAACTTGGCACTGGTGCCACCATGGGTCTGGTCACCATCCTGCCTATCGTAGCTTTTCAGGAGCCAGCCGGTCACTCGCAGCCATAGGCCTCCAGACACAAACCTCGCCCCGTTTCCCTGGCAAACAAAAGTAAGCTGCCCCGCTTCTGGATGGCAGATTGCAGGACGCACTTGGTAGTATCAAACCAGCCCGACTTGGCACTGGTGCCACCTCTGGTCTGGGAACCATCCTGCGTATCGTGGATTCTAAGCAGCCAGCCGGCCACTCCCAGCCACAGGCCCCCAAACACAAACAACGGCGCTTTTCCCTGGAAAACAAAACTCGCCTGCCAACATTTTGATGGCAGATTGCAGGAGCCACTTGGTACTATCAAACCAGCCCAACTTGGCACTGGTGCCACCATGGATCTGGTCACCATCCTGCCTATCGTAGCTTTTCAGGACCTAGCCGGTCACTCCAAGCCATAGGCGCCCAGACAGAAAGCTCGGCCCGTTTCCCTGGCAAACAAAGTAAGCTGCCCCGCTTCTGGATGGCAGATTGCAGGAACCACTTGGTACTATCAAACCAGCCCGACTTGGCACTGGTGCCACCTTGGGTCTGGGAACCATCCTGCGTATCGTGGATTCTAAGGAGCCAGCCGGTCACTCCCAGCCACAGGCCCCCAAACACAAACAACGGCGCTTTTCCCTGGAAAACAAAACTCGCCTGCCAACATTTAGATGGCAGATTGCAGGAGCCACTTGCTACTATCAAATCAGCCCAACTTGGCACTGGTGCCACCATGGGTCTGGTCACCATCCTGCCTATCGTAGCTTTTCAGGAGCCAGCCGGTCCCTCCCTGCCATAGGCCCCCAGAGAAAAACCTCGGCCCGTTTCCCTGGCAAACAAAAGTAAGCTACCCCGCTTCTGGATGGCAGATTGCAGGAGCCACTTTGCACCATCAAACTAGCCCGACTTGGCACTGGTGCCACCTCTGGTCTGGGAACCATCCTGCGTATCGTTCATTCTAAGGAGCCAGCCGGCCACTCCCAGCCACAGGCCTCCAAACACAAACAACGGCGCTTTTCCCTGGAAAACAAAACTCGCCTGCCAACTTTTTGATGGCAGATTGCAGGAGCCACTTGGTGCTATCAAACCAGCCCAACTTGGCACTGGTGCCACCATGGGTCTGGTCACCATCCTGCCTATCGTAGCTTTTCAGGACCTAGACGGTCACTCCCAGCCATAGGCCCCGTGACACAAAGCTCGGCCCGTTTCCCTGGCAAACAAAAGTAAGCTGTCCCGCTTCTGGATGGCAGATTGCAGGATCCACTAGGTATTATCAAACCAGCCCGACTTGGCACTGGTGCCACCTCTGGTCTGGGAACCATCCTGCGTATCGTGGATTCTAAGCAGCCAGCCGGCCACTCCCAGCCACAGGCCCCCAAACACAAACAACGGCGCTTTTCCCTGGAAAACAAAACTCGCCTGCCAACATTTTGATGGCAGATTGCAGGAGCCACTTGGTACTATCAAACCAGCCCAACTTGGCACTGGTGCCACCATGGGTCTGGTCACCATCCTGCCTATCGTAGCTTTTCAGGAGCCAGCCGGTCACTCCAAGCCATAGGCCCCCAGACAAAAACCTCGGCCCGTTTCCCTGGCAAAGAAAAATAAGCTACCCCGCCTCTGGATGGCACATTGCAGGAGCCACTTTGCACCATCAAACCAGCCCGACTTGGCACTGGTGCCACCTCTGGTCTGGGAACCATCCTGCGTATCGTGGATTCTAATTAGCCATCCGTCCACTCCCAGCCACAGGCCCCCAAACAAAAACAACGGCGCTTTTCCCTGGTAAACAAAACTCGCCTGCCAAATTTTGATGGCAGATTGCCGGAGCCACTGGGTACTATCAAACCAGCCCAACTTGGCACTGGTGCCACCATGGGTCTGGTCACCATCCTGCCTATCGTAGCTTTTCAGGAGCCAGCCGGTCACTCCCAGCCATAGGCCCCCAGACAAAAAGCTCGGACCGTTTCCCTGGCAAACAAAAGTAAGTTATTCCGCTACTGGATGGCAGATTGCAGGAGCCACTTTTCACCATCAAACCAGCCCGACTTGGCACTGGTGCCACCTCTGGTCTGGGAACCATGCTGCGTATCGTGGATTCTAAGGAGCCAGCCGGCCACTCCCAGCCACAGGACCCCAAACACAAACAACGGCGCATTTCCCTGGATAACAAACTCGCCTGCCAAATTTTTGATGGCAGATTGCAGGAGCCACTTGGTACTATCAAACCAGCCCAACTTGGCACTGGTGCCACCATGGGTCTGGTCACCATCCTGCCTATCGTAGCTTTTCAGGAGCCAGCCGGTCACTCCCAGCCATAGGCCCCCAGACACAAACCTCGGCCCGTTTCCCTGGCAAACAAAAGTAAGCTGCCCCGCTTCTGGATGGCAGATTGCAGGAGCCACTTGGTACTATCAAACCAGCCCAACTTGGCACTGGTGCCACCTTGGGTCTGGGAACCATCCTGCGTATCGTGGATTCTAAGGAGCCAGCCGGTCACTCCCAGCCACAGGCCCCCAAACACAAACCACAGCGCTTTCCCTGGAAAACAAAACCCGCCTGCCGACATTTTGATGGCAGATTGCAGGAGCCACTTGCTACTATCAAA
This sequence comes from Melospiza melodia melodia, assembly GCF_035770615.1. Taxonomy (NCBI): domain Eukaryota; kingdom Metazoa; phylum Chordata; class Aves; order Passeriformes; family Passerellidae; genus Melospiza; species Melospiza melodia. The sequence goes on from NC_086199.1 coordinate 43,564,169, forward strand.
TCAGCCCAACTTGGCACTGGTGCCACCATGGGTCTGGTCACCATCCTGCCTATCGTAGCTTTTCAGGAGCCAGCCGGTCACTCCCAGCCATAGGCCCCCAGACACAAAGCTCGGCCCGTTTCCCTGGCAAACAAAAGTAAGCTGCCCCGCTTCTGGATGGCAGATTGTAGGACGCACTTGGTACTATCAAACCAGCCCGACTTGGCACTGGTGCCACCTCTGGTCTGGGAACCATGGTGCGTATCGTGAATTCTAAGGAGCCAGCCGGCCACTCCCAGCCATAGGCACCCAAACACAAACAACGGCGCTTTTCCCTGGAAAACAAAACTCGCCTGCCAACTTTTTGATGGCAGATTGCAGGAGCCACTTGGTACTATCAAACCAGCTCAACTTGGCACTGGTGCCACCATGGGTCTGCTCACCATCCTGCCTATCGTAGCTTTTCAGGAGCCAGACGGTCACTCGCAGCCATAGGCCCCCAGACACAAACCTCGGCCCATTTCCCTGGCAAACAAAAGTAAGCCGCCCCGCTTCTGCATGGCAGATTGCAGGAGCTATTTAGTACTATCAAACCAGCCCGACTTGGCACTGGTGCCACCTCAGGTCTGGGAACCATCCTGCGTATCGTGGATTCTAAGGAGCCATCCGGCTACTCCCAGCCACAGGCGCCCAAACACAAACAACGGCGCTTTTCCCTGGAAAACAAAACTCGCCTGCCAAATTTTGACGGCAGATTGCAGGAGCCACTTGGTACTATCAAATCAGCCCAACTTGGGACTGGTGCCACCATGGGTCTGGTCACCATCCTGCCTATCGTAGCTTTTCAGGAGCCAGCCGGTCACTCCCAGCCATAGGCCCCCAGACAAAAACCTCGGCCCGTTTCCCTGGCATACAAAAGTAAGCTACCCTGCTTCTGGATGGCAGATTGCAGGAACCACTTGGTACTATCAAACCAGCAAAACTTGGCACTGGTGCCACCTTGGGTCTGGATACCATGCTGCGTATCGTGGATTCTAAGGAGCCAGCCGGCCACTCCCAGCCACAGGCCCCCAAACACAAACAACGGCGCTTTTCCCTGGGAAACAAAACTCTCCTGCCAACTTTTTGATGGGAGATTGCAGGAGCCACTTGGTTTTATCAAATCAGACCAACTTGGCACTGGTGCCACCATGGGTCTGGTCACCATCCTGCCTATCGTAGCTTTTCAGGAGCCAGCCGGTCACTCCCAGCCATAGGCCCCCAGACACAAACCTCGGCCCGTTTCCCTGACAAACAAAAGTAAGTTATCCCGCTTCTGGATGGCAGATTGCCGGAGCCACTTGGTACTATCAAACCAGCCCGACTTGGCACTGGTGCCACCATGGGTCTGGTCACCATCCTGCCTATCGTGGATTCTAATTAGCCATCCGTCCACTCCCAGCCACAGGCCCCCAAACAAAACAACGGCACTTTTCCCTGGAAAACAAAACTCGTCTGCCAACTATTTGATGGCAGATTGCCAGAGCCACTTGGTACTATCAAACCAGCCGAACTTGGCACTGGTGCCACCTTGGGTCTGGGAACCATGCTGCGTATCGTGGATTATAAGGAGCCAGCCAGCCACTCCCAGCCACAGGCCCCCAAACACAAACCACAGCGCTTTTCCCTGGAAAACAAAATTCGCCGGCCAACTTTTTGATGGCAGATTGCAGGAGCCACTTGGTACTATCAAACCAGCCCAACTTGGCACTGGTGCCACCATGGGTCTGGTCACCATCCTGCTTATCGTAGCTTTTCAGGAGCCAGCCGGTCACTCCCAGCCATAGGCGCCCAGACACAATGCTCTGCCCTTTTCCCTGGCAAACCAAAGTAAGCTGCCCCGCTTCTGGATGGCAGATTGCAGGAACCACTTGGTACTATAAAACCAGCCCGACTTGGCACTGGTGCCACCTCTGGTCTGGGAACCATGCTGCGTATCGTGGATTCTAAGGAGCCAGCCGGCCACTCCCAGCCACAGGCCCCCAAACAAAAACAACGGCGCTTTTCCCTGGAAAACAAAACTCGCCTGCCAAATTTTTGATGGCAGATTGCAGGAGCCACTTGGTACTATCAAACCAGCCCAACTTGACACTGGTGCCACCATGGGTCTGGTCACCATCCTGCCTATCTTAGCTTTTCAGGAGCCAGCCGGTCACTCCCAGCCATAGGCCCCCAGACACAAAGCTCGGCCCGTTTCCCTGGCAAACAAAAGTAAGCTGCCCCGCTTCTGGATGGCAGATTGCAGGAGCCACTTGGTACTATCAAACCAGCCCAACTTGGCACTGGTGCCACCTTGGGTCTGGGAACCATCCTGCGTATCGTGGATTCTAAGGAGCCAGCCGGTCACTCCCAGCCACAGGCCCCCAAACACAAACCACAGCGCTTTCCCTGGAAAACAAAACCCGCCTGCCGACATTTTGATGGCAGATTGCAGGAGCCACTTGCTACTATCAAATCAGCCCAACTTGGCACTGGTGCCACCATGGGTCTGGTCACCATCCTGCCTATCGTAGCTTTTCAGGAGCCAGCCGGTCACTCCCAGCCATAGGCCCCCAGACACAAAGCTCGGCCCGTTTCCCTGGCAAACAAAAGTAAGCTGCCCCGCTTCTGGATGGCAGATTGTAGGACGCACTTGGTACTATCAAACCAGCCCGACTTGGCACTGGTGCCACCTCTGGTCTGGGAACCATCCTGCGTATCGTGAATTCTAAGGAGCCAGCCGGCCACTCCCAGCCATAGGCACCCAAACACAAACAACGGCGCTTTTCCCTGGAAAACAAAACTCGCCTGCCAACTTTTTGATGGCAGATTGCAGGAGCCACTTGGTACTATCAAACCAGCTCAACTTGGCACTGGTGCCACCATGGGTCTGCTCACCATCCTGCCTATCGTAGCTTTTCAGGAGCCAGACGGTCACTCGCAGCCATAGGCCCCCAGACACAAACCTCGGCCCATTTCCCTGGCAAACAAAAGTAAGCCGCCCCGCTTCTGCATGGCAGATTGCAGGAGCTATTTAGTACTATCAAACCAGCCCGACTTGGCACTGGTGCCACCTCAGGTCTGGGAACCATCCTGCGTATCGTGGATTCTAAGGAGCCATCCGGCTACTCCCAGCCACAGGCGCCCAAACACAAACAACGGCGCTTTTCCCTGGAAAACAAAACTCGCCTGCCAAATTTTGACGGCAGATTGCAGGAGCCACTTGGTACTATCAAATCAGCCCAACTTGGGACTGGTGCCACCATGGGTCTGGTCTGGTCACCATCCTGCCTATCGTAGCTTTTCAGGAGCCAGCCGGTCACTCCCAGCCATAGGCCCCCAGACAAAAACCTCGGCCCGTTTCCCTGGCATACAAAAGTAAGCTACCCTGCTTCTGGATGGCAGATTGCAGGAACCACTTGGTACTATCAAACCAGCAAAACTTGGCACTGGTGCCACCTTGGGTCTGGATACCATGCTGCGTATCGTGGATTCTAAGGAGCCAGCCGGCCACTCCCAGCCACAGGCCCCCAAACACAAACAACGGCGCTTTTCCCTGGGAAACAAAACTCTCCTGCCAACTTTTTGATGGGAGATTGCAGGAGCCACTTGGTTTTATCAAATCAGACCAACTTGGCACTGGTGCCACCATGGGTCTGGTCACCATCCTGCCTATCGTAGCTTTTCAGGAGCCAGCCGGTCACTCCCAGCCATAGGCCCCCAGACAAAAACCTTGGCCCGTTTCCCTGGCAAACAAAAGTAAGTTATCCCGCTTCTGGATGGCAGATTGCAGGAGCCACTTTTCACCATCAAACCAGCCCGACTTGGCACTGGTGCCACCTCTGGTCTGGGAACCATCCTGCGTATCGTGGATTCTAAGGAGCCAGCCGGCCACTCCCAGCCACAGGCCCCCAGACACAAACAACGGCGCTTTTCCCTGGAAAACAAAACTCGCCTGCCAACATTTTGATGGCAGATTGCAGGAGCCACTTGGTACTATCAAACCAGCCCAACTTGGCACTGGTGCCACCATGGATCTGGTCACCATCCTGCCTATCGTAGCTTTTCAGGACCTAGCCGGTCACTCCAAGCCATAGGCCCCCAGAGAAAAACCTCGGCCCGTTTCCCTGGCAAACAAAAGTAAGCTGCCCCGCTTCTGGATGGCAGATTGCAGGAACCACTTGGTACTATCAAACCAGCCCAACTTGGCACTGGTGCCACCTTGGGTCTGGGAACCATCCTGCGTATCGTGGATTCTAAGGAGCCATCTGTCCACTCCCAGCCACAGGCCCCCAAACACAAACAACGGCGCTTTTCCCTGGAAAACAAAACTCGCCTGCCAACATTTTGATGGCAGATTGCAGGAGCCACTTGGTACTATCAAACCAGCCCAACTTGGCACTGGTGCCACCATGGATCTGGTCACCATCCTGCCTATCGTAGCTTTTCAGGACCCAGCCGGTCACTCCAAGCCATAGGCCCCCAGAGAAAAACCTCGGCCCGTTTCCCTGGCAAACAAAAGTAAGCTGCCCCGCTTCTGGATGGCAGATTGCAGGAACCACTTGGTACTATAAAACCAGCCCAACTTGGCACTGGTGCCACCTTGGGTCTGGGAACCATCCTGCGTATCGTGGATTCTAAGGAGCCATCCGTCCACTCCCAGCCACAGGCCCCCAAACACAAACAACAGCGCTTTTCCCTGGAAAACAAAACTCGCCTGCCAACATTTTGATGGCAGATTGCAGGAGCCACTTGCTACTATCAAACCAGCCCAACTTGGCACTGGTGCCACCATGGGTCTGGTCACCATCCTGCCTATCGTAGCTTTTCAGGAGCCAGCCGGTCACTCCCAGCCATAGGCCCCCAGACACAAACCTCGGCCCGTTTCCCTGGCAAACAAAAGTAAGCTGCCCCGCTTCTGGATGGCAGATTGCAGGACGCACTTGGTAGTATCAAACCAGCCCGACTTGGCACTGGTGCCACCTCTGGTCTGGGAACCATGCTGCGTATCGTGGATTCAAAGCAGCCAGCCGGCCACTCCCAGCCACAGGCCCCCAAACACAAACAACGGCGCTTTTCCCTGGAAAACAAAACTCGCCTGCCAACATTTTGATGGCAGATTGCAGGAGCCACTTGGTACTATCAAATCAGCCCAACTTGGCACTGGTGCCACCATGCGTTTGGTCACCATCCTGCCTATCGTAGCTTTTCAGGAGCCAGCCGGTCACTCCCAGCTATAGGCCCCCAGACAAAAACCTCGGCCCGTTTCCCTGGCATACAAAAGTAAGCTGCCCCGCTTCTGGATGGCAGATTGCAGGAACCACTTGGTACTATCAAACCAGCCCGACTTGGCACTGGTGCCACCTCTGGTCTGGGAACCATCCTGCGTATCGTGGATTCTAAGGAGCCATCCGGCCACTCCCAGCCACAGGCCCCCAAACACAAACAACGGCGCTTTTCCCTGGAAAACAAAACTGGCCTGCCAACTTTTTGATGGCAGATTGCAGGAGCCACTTGGTACTATCAAATCAGCCCAACTTGGCACTGGTGCCACCATGGGTCTGGTCACCATCCTGCCTATCGTAGCTTTTCAGGAGCCAGCCGGTCACTCCCAGCCGTAGGCCCCCAGAAACAATACTCGGCCCGTTTCCCTGGCAAACAAAAGTAAGCTGCCCCGCTTCTGGATGGCAGATTGCAGGAGCCACTTTGCACCATCAAACTAGCCCGACTTGGCACTGGTGCCACCTCTGGTCTGGGAACCATCCTGCGTATCGTGGATTCTAAGGAGCCAGCCGGCCACTCCCACCCACAGGCCCCCAAACAAAAACAACGGCGCTTTTCCCTGGAAAACAAAACTCGCCTGCCAATTTTTTGATGGCAGATTGCAGGAGCCACTTGGTACTATCAAACCAGCCCAACTTGGCACTGGTGCCACCATGGGTCTGGTCACCATCCTGCCTATCGTAGCTTTTCAGGAGCCAGCCGGTCACTCCCAGCCATAGGCCCCCAGACACAAACCTCGGCCCGTTTCCCTGGCAAACAAAAGTAAGCTACCCCGCTTCTGGATGGCAGATTGCAGGACGCACTTGATAGTATCAAACCAGCCCGACTTGGCACTGGTGCCACCTCAGGTCTGGGAACCATCCTGCGTATCGTGGATTCTAATTAGCCATCTGGCCACTCCCACCCACAGGCCCCCAAACACAAACAACGGCGCTTTTCCCTGGAAAACAAATCTCGCCTGCCAAATTTTGATGGCAGATTGCAGGAGCCACTTGCTACTATCAAACCAGCGAAACTTGGCACTGGTGCCACCATGGGTCTGGTCACCATCCTGCCTATCGTAGCTTTTCAGGAGCCAGCCGGTCACTCCCAGCCATAGGCCCCCAGACAAAAAGCTCGGCCCGTTTCCCTGGCAAACAAAAGTAAGTTATCCCGCTTCTGGATGGCAGATTGCAGGAGCCACTTTTCACCATCAAACCAGCCCGACTTGGCACTGGTGCCACCTCTGGTCTGGGAACCATCCTGCGTATCGTGGATTCTAAGGAGCCAGCCGGCCACTCCCAGCCACAGGCCCCCAAACACAAACAACGGCGCTTTTCCCTGGATAACAAACTCGCCTGCCAACTTTTTGATGGCAGATTGCAGGAGCCACTTGGTACTATCAAACCAGCCCAACTTGGCACTGGTGCCACCATGGGTCTGGTCACCATCCTGCCTATCGTAGCTTTTCAGGAGCCAGGCGGTCACTCCCAGCCATAGGCCCCCAGACACAAACCTCGGCCCGTTTCCCTGGCAAACAAAAGCAAGCTGCCCCGCTTCTGGATGGCAGATTGCAGGAACCACTTCGTAGTATCAAACCAGCCCGACTTGGCACTGGTGCCACCTCTGGTCTGGGAACCATCCTGCGTATCGTGGTTCTAAGGAGCCATCCGTCCACTCCCAGCCACAGGCCCCCAAACACAAACAACGGCGCTTTTCCCTGGAAAACAAAACTCGCCTGCCAACTTTTTGATGGCAGATTGCAGGAGCCACTTGGTACTATCAAATCAGCCCAACTTGGCACTGGTGCCACCATGGGTCTGGTCACCATCCTGCCTATCGTAGCTTTTCAGGAGCCAGCCGGTCACTCGCAGCCGTAGGCCCCCAGAAACAATACTCGGCCCGTTTCCCTGGCAAACAAAAGTAAGCTGCCCCGCTTCTGGATGGCAGATTGCAGGAACCACTTGGTATTATCAAACCAGCCCAACTTGGCACTGGTGCCACCTTGGGTCTGGGAACCATCCTGCGTATCGTGGATTCTAAGGAGCCAGCCGGTCACTCCCAGCCACAGGCCACCAAACACAAACAACGGCGCTTTTCCCTGGAAAACAAAACTCGCCTGCCAACATTTTGATGGCAGATTGCAGGAGCCACTTGCTACTATCAAATCAGCCCAACTTGGCACTGGTGCCACCATGGGTCTGGTCACCATCCTGCCTATCGTAGCTTTTCAGGAGCCAGCCGGTCCCTCCCTGCCTTAGGCCCCCAGAGAAAAACCTCGGCCCGTTTCCCTGGCAAACAAAAGTAAGCTACCCCGCTTCTGGATGGCAGATTGCAGGAGCCACTTTGCACCATCAAACTAGCCCGACTTGGCACTGGTGCCACCTCAGGTCTGGGAACCATCCTGCGTATCGTTCATTGTAAGGAGCCAGCCGGCCACTCCCAGCCACAGGCCCCCAGACACAAACAACGGCGCTTTTCCCTGGAAAACAAAACTCGCCTGCCAACTTTTTGATGGCAGATTGCAGGAGCCACTTGGTACTATCAAATCAGCCCAACTTGGCACTGGTGCCACCATGGGTCTGGTCACCATCCTGCCTATCGTAGCTTTTCAGGAGCCAGCCGGTCACTCCCAGCCATAGGCCCCCAGACACAAAACTCGGCCCGTTTCCCTGGCAAACAAAAGTAAGCTACCCCGCTTCTGGATGCCAGATTGCAGGAGCCACTTTGCACCATCAAACTGGCCCGACTTGGCACTGGTGCCACCTCTGGTCTGGGAACCATCCTGCGTATCGTGGATTCTAAGGAGCCAGCCGGTCACTCCCACCCACAGGCCCCCAAACACAAACAACGGCACTTTTCCCTGGAAAACAAAACTCGCCTGCCAACATTTTGATGGCAGATTGCAGGAGCCACTTGGTACTATCAAACCAGCCCAACTTGGCACTGGTGCCACCATGGGTCTGGTCACCATCCTGCCTATCGTAGCTTTTCAGGAGCCAGCCGGTCACTCCCAGCCATAGGCTCCCAGATAAAAACCTCGGCCCGTTTCCCTGGCAAACAAAAGTAAGTTATCCCGCTTCTGGATGGCAGATTGCAGGAGCCACTTTTCACCATCAAACCAGCCCGACTTGGCACTGGTGCCACCTCTGGTCTGGGAACCATGCCGCGTATCGTGGATTCTAAGGAGCCAGCCGGCCACTCCCAGCCACAGGCCCCCAAACACATACAACGGCGCTTTTCCCTGGAAAACAAACTCGCCTGCCAACTTTTTCATGGCAGATTGCAGGAGCAACTTGGTACTATCAAACCAGCCCAACTTGGCACTGGTGCCACCATGGGTCTGGTCACCATCCTGCCTATCGTAGCTTTTCAGGAGCCAGGCGGTCACTCCCAGCCATAGGCCCTGAGACACAAACCTCGGCCCGTATCCCTGGCAAACAAAAGTAAGCTGCCCCGCTTCTGGATGGCAGATTGCAGGACGCACTTGGTACTATCAAACCAGCCCAACTTGGCACTGGTGCCACCTCTGGTCTGGGAACCATGCCGCGTATCGTGGATTCTAAGGAGCCAGCCGGCCACTCCCAGCCACAGGCCCCCAAACAGAAACAACGGCGCTTTTCCCTGGAAAACAAAACTCGCCTGCCAACTTTTTCATGGCAGATTGCAGGAGCCACTTGGTACTATCAAATCAGCCCAACTTGGCACTGGTGCCACCATGGGTCTGGTCACCATCCTGCCTATCGTAGCTTTTCAGGAGCCAGCCGGTCACTCCCAGCCATAGGCCCCCAGACACAAACCTCGGCCCGTTTCCCTGGCAAACAAAAGTAAGCTACCCCGCTTCTGGATGGCAGATTGCAGGAGCCACTTTGCACCATCAAACTAGCCCGACTTGGCACTGGTGCCACCTCTGGTCTGGGAACCATCCTGCGTATCGTGGATTCTAAGGAGCCATCCGTCCACTCCCAGACACAGGCCCCCAAACACAAACAACGGCGCTTTTCCCTGGAAAACAAAACTCGCCTGCCAACATTTTGATGGCAGATTGCAGGAGCCACTTGGTACTATCAAACCAGCCCAACTTGGCACTGGTGCCACCATGGGTCTGGTCACCATCCTGCCTATCGTAGCTTTTCAGGAGCCAGCCGGTCACTCGCAGCCATAGGCCTCCAGACACAAACCTCGCCCCGTTTCCCTGGCAAACAAAAGTAAGCTGCCCCGCTTCTGGATGGCAGATTGCAGGACGCACTTGGTAGTATCAAACCAGCCCGACTTGGCACTGGTGCCACCTCTGGTCTGGGAACCATCCTGCGTATCGTGGATTCTAAGCAGCCAGCCGGCCACTCCCAGCCACAGGCCCCCAAACACAAACAACGGCGCTTTTCCCTGGAAAACAAAACTCGCCTGCCAACATTTTGATGGCAGATTGCAGGAGCCACTTGGTACTATCAAACCAGCCCAACTTGGCACTGGTGCCACCATGGATCTGGTCACCATCCTGCCTATCGTAGCTTTTCAGGACCTAGCCGGTCACTCCAAGCCATAGGCGCCCAGACAGAAAGCTCGGCCCGTTTCCCTGGCAAACAAAGTAAGCTGCCCCGCTTCTGGATGGCAGATTGCAGGAACCACTTGGTACTATCAAACCAGCCCGACTTGGCACTGGTGCCACCTTGGGTCTGGGAACCATCCTGCGTATCGTGGATTCTAAGGAGCCAGCCGGTCACTCCCAGCCACAGGCCCCCAAACACAAACAACGGCGCTTTTCCCTGGAAAACAAAACTCGCCTGCCAACATTTAGATGGCAGATTGCAGGAGCCACTTGCTACTATCAAATCAGCCCAACTTGGCACTGGTGCCACCATGGGTCTGGTCACCATCCTGCCTATCGTAGCTTTTCAGGAGCCAGCCGGTCCCTCCCTGCCATAGGCCCCCAGAGAAAAACCTCGGCCCGTTTCCCTGGCAAACAAAAGTAAGCTACCCCGCTTCTGGATGGCAGATTGCAGGAGCCACTTTGCACCATCAAACTAGCCCGACTTGGCACTGGTGCCACCTCTGGTCTGGGAACCATCCTGCGTATCGTTCATTCTAAGGAGCCAGCCGGCCACTCCCAGCCACAGGCCTCCAAACACAAACAACGGCGCTTTTCCCTGGAAAACAAAACTCGCCTGCCAACTTTTTGATGGCAGATTGCAGGAGCCACTTGGTGCTATCAAACCAGCCCAACTTGGCACTGGTGCCACCATGGGTCTGGTCACCATCCTGCCTATCGTAGCTTTTCAGGACCTAGACGGTCACTCCCAGCCATAGGCCCCGTGACACAAAGCTCGGCCCGTTTCCCTGGCAAACAAAAGTAAGCTGTCCCGCTTCTGGATGGCAGATTGCAGGATCCACTAGGTATTATCAAACCAGCCCGACTTGGCACTGGTGCCACCTCTGGTCTGGGAACCATCCTGCGTATCGTGGATTCTAAGCAGCCAGCCGGCCACTCCCAGCCACAGGCCCCCAAACACAAACAACGGCGCTTTTCCCTGGAAAACAAAACTCGCCTGCCAACATTTTGATGGCAGATTGCAGGAGCCACTTGGTACTATCAAACCAGCCCAACTTGGCACTGGTGCCACCATGGGTCTGGTCACCATCCTGCCTATCGTAGCTTTTCAGGAGCCAGCCGGTCACTCCAAGCCATAGGCCCCCAGACAAAAACCTCGGCCCGTTTCCCTGGCAAAGAAAAATAAGCTACCCCGCCTCTGGATGGCACATTGCAGGAGCCACTTTGCACCATCAAACCAGCCCGACTTGGCACTGGTGCCACCTCTGGTCTGGGAACCATCCTGCGTATCGTGGATTCTAATTAGCCATCCGTCCACTCCCAGCCACAGGCCCCCAAACAAAAACAACGGCGCTTTTCCCTGGTAAACAAAACTCGCCTGCCAAATTTTGATGGCAGATTGCCGGAGCCACTGGGTACTATCAAACCAGCCCAACTTGGCACTGGTGCCACCATGGGTCTGGTCACCATCCTGCCTATCGTAGCTTTTCAGGAGCCAGCCGGTCACTCCCAGCCATAGGCCCCCAGACAAAAAGCTCGGACCGTTTCCCTGGCAAACAAAAGTAAGTTATTCCGCTACTGGATGGCAGATTGCAGGAGCCACTTTTCACCATCAAACCAGCCCGACTTGGCACTGGTGCCACCTCTGGTCTGGGAACCATGCTGCGTATCGTGGATTCTAAGGAGCCAGCCGGCCACTCCCAGCCACAGGACCCCAAACACAAACAACGGCGCATTTCCCTGGATAACAAACTCGCCTGCCAAATTTTTGATGGCAGATTGCAGGAGCCACTTGGTACTATCAAACCAGCCCAACTTGGCACTGGTGCCACCATGGGTCTGGTCACCATCCTGCCTATCGTAGCTTTTCAGGAGCCAGCCGGTCACTCCCAGCCATAGGCCCCCAGACACAAACCTCGGCCCGTTTCCCTGGCAAACAAAAGTAAGCTGCCCCGCTTCTGGATGGCAGATTGCAGGAGCCACTTGGTACTATCAAACCAGCCCAACTTGGCACTGGTGCCACCTTGGGTCTGGGAACCATCCTGCGTATCGTGGATTCTAAGGAGCCAGCCGGTCACTCCCAGCCACAGGCCCCCAAACACAAACCACAGCGCTTTCCCTGGAAAACAAAACCCGCCTGCCGACATTTTGATGGCAGATTGCAGGAGCCACTTGCTACTATCAAATCAGCCCAACTTGGCACTGGTGCCACCATGGGTCTGGTCACCATCCTGCCTATCGTAGCTTTTCAGGAGCCAGCCGGTCACTCCCAGCCATAGGCCCCCAGACACAAAGCTCGGCCCGTTTCCCTGGCAAACAAAAGTAAGCTGCCCCGCTTCTGGATGGCAGATTGTAGGACGCACTTGGTACTATCAAACCAGCCCGACTTGGCACTGGTGCCACCTCTGGTCTGGGAACCATGGTGCGTATCGTGAATTCTAAGGAGCCAGCCGGCCACTCCCAGCCATAGGCACCCAAACACAAACAACGGCGCTTTTCCCTGGAAAACAAAACTCGCCTGCCAACTTTTTGATGGCAGATTGCAGGAGCCACTTGGTACTATCAAACCAGCTCAACTTGGCACTGGTGCCACCATGGGTCTGCTCACCATCCTGCCTATCGTAGCTTTTCAGGAGCCAGACGGTCACTCGCAGCCATAGGCCCCCAGACACAAACCTCGGCCCATTTCCCTGGCAAACAAAAGTAAGCCGCCCCGCTTCTGCATGGCAGATTGCAGGAGCTATTTAGTACTATCAAACCAGCCCGACTTGGCACTGGTGCCACCTCAGGTCTGGGAACCATCCTGCGTATCGTGGATTCTAAGGAGCCATCCGGCTACTCCCAGCCACAGGCGCCCAAACACAAACAACGGCGCTTTTCCCTGGAAAACAAAACTCGCCTGCCAAATTTTGACGGCAGATTGCAGGAGCCACTTGGTACTATCAAATCAGCCCAACTTGGGACTGGTGCCACCATGGGTCTGGTCACCATCCTGCCTATCGTAGCTTTTCAGGAGCCAGCCGGTCACTCCCAGCCATAGGCCCCCAGACAAAAACCTCGGCCCGTTTCCCTGGCATACAAAAGTAAGCTACCCTGCTTCTGGATGGCAGATTGCAGGAACCACTTGGTACTATCAAACCAGCAAAACTTGGCACTGGTGCCACCTTGGGTCTGGATACCATGCTGCGTATCGTGGATTCTAAGGAGCCAGCCGGCCACTCCCAGCCACAGGCCCCCAAACACAAACAACGGCGCTTTTCCCTGGGAAACAAAACTCTCCTGCCAACTTTTTGATGGGAGATTGCAGGAGCCACTTGGTTTTATCAAATCAGACCAACTTGGCACTGGTGCCACCATGGGTCTGGTCACCATCCTGCCTATCGTAGCTTTTCAGGAGCCAGCCGGTCACTCCCAGCCATAGGCCCCCAGACACAAACCTCGGCCCGTTTCCCTGACAAACAAAAGTAAGTTATCCCGCTTCTGGATGGCAGATTGCCGGAGCCACTTGGTACTATCAAACCAGCCCGACTTGGCACTGGTGCCACCATGGGTCTGGTCACCATCCTGCCTATCGTGGATTCTAATTAGCCATCCGTCCACTCCCAGCCACAGGCCCCCAAACAAAACAACGGCACTTTTCCCTGGAAAACAAAACTCGTCTGCCAACTATTTGATGGCAGATTGCCAGAGCCACTTGGTACTATCAAACCAGCCGAACTTGGCACTGGTGCCACCTTGGGTCTGGGAACCATGCTGCGTATCGTGGATTATAAGGAGCCAGCCAGCCACTCCCAGCCACAGGCCCCCAAACACAAACCACAGCGCTTTTCCCTGGAAAACAAAATTCGCCGGCCAACTTTTTGATGGCAGATTGCAGGAGCCACTTGGTACTATCAAACCAGCCCAACTTGGCACTGGTGCCACCATGGGTCTGGTCACCATCCTGCTTATCGTAGCTTTTCAGGAGCCAGCCGGTCACTCCCAGCCATAGGCGCCCAGACACAATGCTCTGCCCTTTTCCCTGGCAAACCAAAGTAAGCTGCCCCGCTTCTGGATGGCAGATTGCAGGAACCACTTGGTACTATAAAACCAGCCCGACTTGGCACTGGTGCCACCTCTGGTCTGGGAACCATGCTGCGTATCGTGGATTCTAAGGAGCCAGCCGGCCACTCCCAGCCACAGGCCCCCAAACAAAAACAACGGCGCTTTTCCCTGGAAAACAAAACTCGCCTGCCAAATTTTTGATGGCAGATTGCAGGAGCCACTTGGTACTATCAAACCAGCCCAACTTGACACTGGTGCCACCATGGGTCTGGTCACCATCCTGCCTATCTTAGCTTTTCAGGAGCCAGCCGGTCACTCCCAGCCATAGGCCCCCAGACACAAAGCTCGGCCCGTTTCCCTGGCAAACAAAAGTAAGCTGCCCCGCTTCTGGATGGCAGATTGCAGGAGCCACTTGGTACTATCAAACCAGCCCAACTTGGCACTGGTGCCACCTTGGGTCTGGGAACCATCCTGCGTATCGTGGATTCTAAGGAGCCAGCCGGTCACTCCCAGCCACAGGCCCCCAAACACAAACCACAGCGCTTTCCCTGGAAAACAAAACCCGCCTGCCGACATTTTGATGGCAGATTGCAGGAGCCACTTGCTACTATCAAATCAGCCCAACTTGGCACTGGTGCCACCATGGGTCTGGTCACCATCCTGCCTATCGTAGCTTTTCAGGAGCCAGCCGGTCACTCCCAGCCATAGGCCCCCAGACACAAAGCTCGGCCCGTTTCCCTGGCAAACAAAAGTAAGCTGCCCCGCTTCTGGATGGCAGATTGTAGGACGCACTTGGTACTATCAAACCAGCCCGACTTGGCACTGGTGCCACCTCTGGTCTGGGAACCATGGTGCGTATCGTGAATTCTAAGGAGCCAGCCGGCCACTCCCAGCCATAGGCACCCAAACACAAACAACGGCGCTTTTCCCTGGAAAACAAAACTCGCCTGCCAACTTTTTGATGGCAGATTGCAGGAGCCACTTGGTACTATCAAACCAGCTCAACTTGGCACTGGTGCCACCATGGGTCTGCTCACCATCCTGCCTATCGTAGCTTTTCAGGAGCCAGACGGTCACTCGCAGCCATAGGCCCCCAGACACAAACCTCGGCCCATTTCCCTGGCAAACAAAAGTAAGCCGCCCCGCTTCTGCATGGCAGATTGCAGGAGCTATTTAGTACTATCAAACCAGCCCGACTTGGCACTGGTGCCACCTCAGGTCTGGGAACCATCCTGCGTATCGTGGATTCTAAGGAGCCATCCGGCTACTCCCAGCCACAGGCGCCCAAACACAAACAACGGCGCTTTTCCCTGGAAAACAAAACTCGCCTGCCAAATTTTGACGGCAGATTGCAGGAGCCACTTGGTACTATCAAATCAGCCCAACTTGGGACTGGTGCCACCATGGGTCTGGTCTGGTCACCATCCTGCCTATCGTAGCTTTTCAGGAGCCAGCCGGTCACTCCCAGCCATAGGCCCCCAGACAAAAACCTCGGCCCGTTTCCCTGGCATACAAAAGTAAGCTACCCTGCTTCTGGATGGCAGATTGCAGGAACCACTTGGTACTATCAAACCAGCAAAACTTGGCACTGGTGCCACCTTGGGTCTGGATACCATGCTGCGTATCGTGGATTCTAAGGAGCCAGCCGGCCACTCCCAGCCACAGGCCCCCAAACACAAACAACGGCGCTTTTCCCTGGGAAACAAAACTCTCCTGCCAACTTTTTGATGGGAGATTGCAGGAGCCACTTGGTTTTATCAAATCAGACCAACTTGGCACTGGTGCCACCATGGGTCTGGTCACCATCCTGCCTATCGTAGCTTTTCAGGAGCCAGCCGGTCACTCCCAGCCATAGGCCCCCAGACACAAACCTCGGCCCGTTTCCCTGACAAACAAAAGTAAGTTATCCCGCTTCTGGATGGCAGATTGCCGGAGCCACTTGGTACTATCAAACCAGCCCGACTTGGCACTGGTGCCACCATGGGTCTGGTCACCATCCTGCCTATCGTGGATTCTAATTAGCCATCCGTCCACTCCCAGCCACAGGCCCCCAAACAAAACAACGGCACTTTTCCCTGGAAAACAAAACTCGTCTGCCAACTATTTGATGGCAGATTGCCAGAGCCACTTGGTACTATCAAACCAGCCGAACTTGGCACTGGTGCCACCTTGGGTCTGGGAACCATGCTGCGTATCGTGGATTATAAGGAGCCAGCCAGCCACTCCCAGCCACAGGCCCCCAAACACAAACCACAGCGCTTTTCCCTGGAAAACAAAATTCGCCGGCCAACTTTTTGATGGCAGATTGCAGGAGCCACTTGGTACTATCAAACCAGCCCAACTTGGCACTGGTGCCACCATGGGTCTGGTCACCATCCTGCTTATCGTAGCTTTTCAGGAGCCAGCCGGTCACTCCCAGCCATAGGCGCCCAGACACAATGCTCTGCCCTTTTCCCTGGCAAACCAAAGTAAGCTGCCCCGCTTCTGGATGGCAGATTGCAGGAACCACTTGGTACTATAAAACCAGCCCGACTTGGCACTGGTGCCACCTCTGGTCTGGGAACCATGCTGCGTATCGTGGATTCTAAGGAGCCAGCCGGCCACTCCCAGCCACAGGCCCCCAAACAAAAACAACGGCGCTTTTCCCTGGAAAACAAAACTCGCCTGCCAAATTTTTGATGGCAGATTGCAGGAGCCACTTGGTACTATCAAACCAGCCCAACTTGACACTGGTGCCACCATGGGTCTGGTCACCATCCTGCCTATCTTAGCTTTTCAGGAGCCAGCCGGTCACTCCCAGCCATAGGCCCCCAGACACAAAGCTCGGCCCGTTTCCCTGGCAAACAAAAGTAAGCTGCCCCGCTTCTGGATGGCAGATTGCAGGAGCCACTTGGTACTATCAAACCAGCCCAACTTGGCACTGGTGCCACCTTGGGTCTGGGAACCATCCTGCGTATCGTGGATTCTAAGGAGCCAGCCGGTCACTCCCAGCCACAGGCCCCCAAACACAAACCACAGCGCTTTTCCCTGGAAAACAAACCCGCCTGCCGACATTTTGATGGCAGATTGCAGGAGCCACTTGCTGCTATCAAATCAGCCCAACTTGGCACTGGTGCCACCATGGGTCTGGTCACCATCCTGCCGATCTTAGCTTTTCAGGAGCCAGCCGGTCACTCCCAGTCATAGGCCCCCAGACACAAAGCTCGGCCCGTTTCCCTGGCAAACAAAAGTAAGCTGCCCCGCTTCTGGATGGCAGATTGTAGGACGCACTTGGTACTATCAAACCAGCCCGACTTGGCACTGGTGCCACCTCTGGTCTGGGAACTATGGTGCGTATCGTGGATTCTAAGGAGCCAGCCGGCCACTCCCAGCCATAGGCACCCAAACACAAACAACGGCGCTTTTCCCTGGAAAACAAAACTCGCCTGCCAACTTTTTGATGGCAGATTGCAGGAGCCACTTGGTACTATCAAACCAGCTCAACATGGCACTGGTGCCACCATGGGTCTGCTCACCATCCTGCCTATCGTAGCTATTCAGGAGCCAGACGGTCACTCGCAGCCATAGGCCCCCAGACAAAAACCTCGGCCCGTTTCCCTGGCAAACAAAAGTAAGCTGCCCCGCTTCTGCATGGCAGATTGCAGGAGCTATTTAGTACTATCAAACCAGCCCGACTTGGCACTGGTGCCACCTCAGGTCTGGGAACCATCCTGCGTATCGTGGATTCTAAGGAGCCAGCCGGCCACTCCCAGCCACAGGCCCCCAAACACAAACAACGGCGCTTTTCCCTGGAAAACAAAACTCGCCTGCCAAATTTTGACGGCAGATTGCAGGAGCCACTTGGTACTATCAAATCAGCCCAACTTGGGACTGGTGCCACCATGGGTCTGGTCACCATCCTGCCTATCGTAGCTTTTCAGGAGCCAGCCGGTCACTCCCAGCCATAGGCCCCCAGACAAAAACCTCGGCCCGTTTCCCTGGCATACAAAAGTAAGCTGCCCTGCTTCTGGCTGGCAGATTGCAGGAACCACTTGGTACTATCAAACCAGCAAAACTTGGCACTGGTGCCACCTTGGGTCTGGATACCATGCTGCGTATCGTGGATTCTAAGGAGCCAGCCGGCCACTCCCAGCCACAGGCCCCCAAACACAAACAACGGCGCTTTTCCCTGGAAAACAAAACTCTCCTGCCAACTTTTTGATGGGAGATTGCAGGAGCCACTTGGTTTTATCAAATCAGACCAACTTGGCACTGGTGCCACCATGGGTCTGGTCACCATCCTGCCTATCGTAGCTTTTCAGGAGCCAGCCGGTCACTCCCAGCCATAGGCCCCCAGACACAAACCTCGGCCCGTTTCCCTGACAAACAAAAGTAAGTTATCCCGCTTCTGGATGGCAGATTGCCGGAGCCACTTGGTACTATCAAACCAGCCCGACTTGGCACTGGTGCCACCATGGGTCTGGTCACCATCCTGCCTATCGTGGATTCTAATTAGCCATCCGTCCACTCCCAGCCACAGGCCCCCAAACAAAACAACGGCGCTTTTCCCTGGAAAACAAAACTCGTCTGCCAACTTTTTGATGGCAGATTGCCAGAGCCACTTGGTACTATCAAACCAGCCGAACTTGGCACTGGTGCCACCTTGGGTCTGGGAACCATGCTGCGTATCGTGGATTATAAGGAGCCAGCCGGTCACTCCCAGCCACAGGCCCCCAAACACAAACCACAGCGCTTTTCCCTGGAAAACAAAATTCGCCGGCCAACTTTTTGATGGCAGATTGCAGGAGCCACTTGGTACTATCAAATCAGCCCAACTTGGCACTGGTGCCACCATGGGTCTGGTCACCATCCTGCTTATCGTAGCTTTTCAGGAGCCAGCCGGTCACTCCCAGCCATAGGCGCCCAGACACAATGCTCTGCCCTTTTCCCTGGCAAACCAAAGTAAGCTGCCCCGCTTCTGGATGGCAGATTGCAGGAACCACTTGGTACTATAAAACCAGCCCGACTTGGCACTGGTGCCACCTCTGGTCTGGGAACCATGCTGCGTATCGTGGATTCTAAGGAGCCAGCCGGCCACTCCCAGCCACAGGCCCCCAAACAAAAACAACGGCGCTTTTCCCTGGAAAACAAAACTCGCCTGCCAAATTTTTGATGGCAGATTGCAGGAGCCACTTGGTACTATCAAACCAGCCCAACTAGACACTGGTGCCACCATGGGTCTGGTCACCATCCTGCCTATCTTAGCTTTTCAGGAGCCAGCCGGTCACTCCCAGCCATAGGCCCCCAGACACAAAGCTCGGCCCGTTTCCCTGGCAAACAAAAGTAAGCTGCCCCGCTTCTGCATGGCAGATTGCAGGAGCCACTTGGTACTATCAAACCAGCCCAACTTGGCACTGGTGCCACCTTGGGTCTGGGAACCATCCTGCGTATCGTGGATTCTAAGGAGCCAGCCGGTCACTCCCAGCCACAGGCCCCCAAACACAAACCACAGCGCTTTTCCCTGGAAAACAAACCCGCCTGCCGACATTTTGATGGCAGATTGCAGGAGCCACTTGCTGCTATCAAATCAGCCCAACTTGGCACTGGTGCCACCATGGGTCTGGTCACCATCCTGCCTATCTTAGCTTTTCAGGAGCCAGCCGGTCACTCCCAGCCATAGGCCCCCAGACACAAAGCTCGGCCCGTTTCCCTGGCAAACAAAAGTAAGCTGCCCCGCTTCTGGATGGCAGATTGTAGGACGCACTTGGTACTATCAAACCAGCCCGACTTGGCACTGGTGCCACCTCTGGTCTGGGAACTATGGTGCGTATCGTGGATTCTAAGGAGCCAGCCGGCCACTCCCAGCCATAGGCACCCAAACACAAACAACGGCGCTTTTCCCTGGAAAACAAAACCCGCCTGCCAACTTTTTGATGGCAGATTGCAGGAGCCACTTGGTACTATCAAACCAGCTCAACTTGGCACTGGTGCCACCATGGGTCTGCTCACCATCCTGCCTATCGTAGCTATTCAGGAGCCAGACGGTCACTCACAGCCATAGGCCCCCAGACAAAAACCTCGGCCCGTTTCCCTGGCAAACAAAAGTAAGCTGCCCCGCTTCTGCATGGCAGATTGCAGGAGCTATTTAGTACTATCAAACCAGCCCGACTTGGCACTGGTGCCACCTCAGGTCTGGGAACCATCCTGCGTATCGTGGATTCTAAGGAGCCAGCCGGCCACTCCCAGCCACAGGCCCCCAAACACAAACAACGGCGCTTTTCCCTGGAAAACAAAACTCGCCTGCCAAATTTTGACGGCAGATTGCAGGAGCCACTTGGTACTATCAAATCACCCCAACTTGGGACTGGTGCCACCATGGGTCTGGTCACCATCCTGCCTATCGTAGCTTTTCAGGAGCCAGCCGGTCACTCCCAGCCATAGGCCCCCAGACAAAAACCTCGGCCCGTTTCCCTGGCATACAAAAGTAAGCTGCCCTGCTTCTGGCTGGCAGATTGCAGGAACCACTTGGTACTATCAAACCAGCAAAACTTGGCACTGGTGCCACCTTGGGTCTGGATACCATGCTGCGTATCGTGGATTCTAAGGAGCCAGCCGGCCACTCCCAGCCACAGGCCCCCAAACACAAACAACGGCGCTTTTCCCTGGGAAACAAAACTCTCCTGCCAACTTTTTGATGGGAGATTGCAGGAGCCACTTGGTTTTATCAAATCAGACCAACTTGGCACTGGTGCCACCATGGGTCTGGTCACCATCCTGCCTATCGTGGATTCTAATTAGCCATCCGTCCACTCCCAGCCACAGGCCCCCAAAAAAAAACAACGGCGCTTTTCCCTGGAAAACAAAACTCGTCTGTCAACTTTTTGATGGTAGATTGCCAGAGCCACTTGGTACTATCAAACCAGCCCAACTTGGCACTGGTGCCACCTTGGGTCTGGGAACCATGCTGCATATCGTGGATTATAAGGAGCCAGCCGGCCACTCCCAGCCACAGGCCCCCAAACACAAACCACAGCGCTTTTCCCTGGAAAACAAAATTCGCCGGCCAACATTTTGATGGCAGATTGCAGGAGCCACTTGGTACTATCAAATCAGCCCAACTTGGCACTAGTGCCACCATGGGTCTGGTCACCATCCTCCTTATCGTAGCTTTTCAGGAGCCAGCCGGTCACTCCCAGCCATAGGCGCCCAGACACAATGCTCTGCCCTTTTCCCTGGCAAACCAAAGTAAGCTGCCCCGCTTCTGGATGGCAGATTGCAGGAACCACTTGGTACTATAAAACCAGCCCGACTTGGCACTGGTGCCACCTCTGGTCTGGGAACCATGCTGCGTATCGTGGATTCTAAGGAGCCAGCCGGCCACTCCCAGCCACAGGCCCCCAAACAAAACAACGGCGCTTTTCCCTGGAAAACAAAACTCGCCTGCCAAATTTTTGATGGCAGATTGCAGGAGCCACTTGGTACTATCAAACCAGCCCAACTTGGCACTGGTGCCACCATGGGTCTGGTCACCATCCTGCCTATCTTAGCTTTTCAGGAGCCAGCCGGTCACTCCCAGCCATAGGCCCCCAGACACAAAGCTCGGCCCGTTTCCCTGGCAAACAAAAGTAAGCTGCCCCGCTTCTGGATGGCAGATTGCAGGAGCCACTTGGTACTATCAAACCAGCCCAACTTGGCACTGGTGCCACCTTGGGTCTGGGAACCATCCTGCGTATCGTGGATTCTAAGGAGCCAGCCGGTCACTCCCAGCCACAGGCCCCCAAACACAAACCACAGCGCTTTTCCCTGGAAAACAAACCCGCCTGCCGACATTTTGATGGCAGATTGCAGGAGCCACTTGCTGCTATCAAATCAGCCCAACTTGGCACTGGTGCCACCATGGGTCTGGTCACCATCCTGCCTATCTTAGCTTTTCAGGAGCCAGCCGGTCACTCCCAGCCATAGGCCCCCAGACACAAAGCTCGGCCCGTTTCCCTGGCAAACAAAAGTAAGCTGCCCCGCTTCTGGATGGCAGATTGTAGGACGCACTTGGTACTATCAAACCAGCCCGACTTGGCACTGGTGCCACCTCTGGTCTGGGAACTATGGTGCGTATCGTGGATTCTAAGGAGCCAGCCGGCCACTCCCAGCCATAGGCACCCAAACACAAACAACGGCGCTTTTCCCTGGAAAACAAAACTCGCCTGCCAACTTTTTGATGGCAGATTGCAGGAGCCACTTGGTACTATCAAACCAGCTCAACTTGGCACTGGTGCCACCATGGGTCTGCTCACCATCCTGCCTATCGTAGCTTTTCAGGAGCCAGACGGTCACTCGCAGCCATAGGCCCCCAGACACAAACCTCGGCCCGTTTCCCTGGCAAACAAAAGTAAGCTGCCCCGCTTCTGCATGGCAGATTGCAGGAGCTATTTAGTACTATCAAACCAGCCCGACTTGGCACTGGTGCCACCTCAGGTCTGGGAACCATCCTGCGTATCGTGGATTCTAAGGAGCCAGCCGGCCACTCCCAGCCACAGGCCCCCAAACACAAACAACGGCGCTTTTCCCTGGAAAACAAAACTCGCCTGCCAAATTTTGACGGCAGATTGCAGGAGCCACTTGGTACTATCAAATCAGCCCAACTTGGGACTGGTGCCACCATGGGTCTGTTCACCATCCTGCCTATCGTAGCTTTTCAGGAGCCAGCCGGTCCCTCCCTGCCGTAGGCCCCCAGAGAAAAACCTCGGCCCGTTTCCCTGGCAAACAAAAGTAAGCTACCCCGCTTCTGGATGGCAGATTGCAGGAGCCACTTTGCACCATCAAACTAGCCCGACTTGGCACTGGTGCCACCTCAGGTCTGGGAACCATCCTGCGTATCGTTCATTGTAAGGATCCAGCCGGCCACTCCAGCCACAGGCCCCCAGACACAAACAACGGCGCTTTTCCCTGGAAAACAAAACTCGCCTGCCAACATTTTGATGGCAGATTGCAGGAGCCACTTGCTGCTATCAAATCAGCCCAACTTGGCACTGGTGCCACCATGGGTCTGGTCACCATCCTGCCTATCGTAGCTTTTCAGGAGCCAGCCGGTCACTCCCAGCCATAGGCCCCCAGACACAAACCTCGGCCCGTTTCCCTGACAAACAAAAGTAAGCTACCCCGCTTCTGGATGGCAGATTGCAGGAGCCACTTTGCACCATCAAACTACCCCGACTTGGCACTGGTGCCACCTCAGGTCTGGTCACCATCCTGCGTATCGTGGATTCTAATTAGCCATCCGTCCACTCCCAGCCACAGGCCCCCAAACAAATCAACGGCGCTTTTCCCTGGAAAACAAAACTCGTCTGCCAACTTTTTGATGGCAGATTGCCAGAGCCACTTGGTACTATCAAACCAGCCCAACTTGGCACTGGTGCCACCTTGGGTCTGGGAACCATGCTGCGTATCGTGGATTATAAGGATCCAGCCGGCCACTCCCAGCCACAGGCCCCCAAACACAAACCACAGCGCTTTTCCCTGGAAAACAAAATTCGCCGGCCAACTTTTTGATGGCAGATTGCAGGAGCCACTTGGTACTATCAAATCAGCCCAACTTGGCACTGGTGCCACCATGGGTCTGGTCATCATCCTGCTTATCGTAGCTTTTCAGGAGCCAGCCGGTCACTCCCAGCCATAGGCGCCCAGACACAATGCTCTGCCCTTTTCCTTGGCAAACCAAAGTAAGCTGCCCCGCTTCTGGATGGCAGATTGCAGGAGCCACTTTTCACCATCAAATAGCCCGACTTGGAACTGGAGCCACCTCTGGTCTGGGAACCATGCTGCGTATAGTGGATTCTAAGCAGCCAGCCGGCCACTCCCAGCCACAGGCCCCCAAACACAAACAACGGCGCTTTTCCCTGGAAAACAAAACTCGCCTGACAACATTTTGATGGCAGATTGCAGGAGCCACTTGCTACTATCAAATCAGCCCAACTTGGCACTGGTGCCACCATGGGTCTGGTCACCATCCTGCCTATCGTAGCTTTTCAGGAGCCAGCCGGTCACTCCCAGCCATAGGCTCCCAGACACAAACCTCGCCCCGTTTCCCTGGCAAACAAAAGTAAGCTGCCCCGCTTCTGGATGGCAGATTGCAGGAACCACTTGGTACTAGAAAACCAGCCCGACTTGGCACTGGTGCCACCTCTGGTCTGGGAACCATGCTGCGTATCGTGGATTCTAAGGAGCCAGCCGGCCACTCCCAGCCAAAGGCCCCCAAACACAAACAACGGCGCTTTTCCCTGGAAAACAAAACTCGCCTGCCAACTTTTTGATGGCAGATTGCAGGAGCCACTTGGTACTATCGAACCAGCCCAACTTGGCACTGGTGCCACCATGGGTCTGGTCACCATCCTGCCTACCTTAGCTTTTCAGGACCTAGCCGGTCACTCCCAGCCATAGGCCCCCAGACACAAATCTCGACCCGTTTCCCTGGCAAACAAAAGCAAGCTGTCCCGCTTCTGGATGGCAGATTGTAGGACGCACTCGGTACTATCAAACCAGCCCGACTTGGCACTGGTGCCACCTCTGGTCTGGGAACCGTCCTGCGTATCGTGGATTCTAAGGAGCCAGCCGGCCACTCCCAGACATAGGCACCCAAACACAAACAACGGCGCTTTTCCCTGGAAAACAAAACTCGCCTGCCAACTTTTTGATGGCAGATTGCAGGAGCCACTTGGTACTATCAAACCAGCCCAACTTGGCACTTGTGCCACCATGGGTCTGCTCACCATTCTGCCTATCGTAGCTTTTCAGGAGCCAGCCGCTCACTCCCAGCCATAGGCCCCCAGACAAAAAGCTCGGCCCGTTTCCCTGGCAAACAAAAGTAAGCTGCCCCGCTTCTGGATGGCAGATTGCAGGACGCACTTGGTACTATCAAACCAGCCCGACTTGGCACTGGTGCCACCTCAGGTCAGGGAACCATCCTGCGTATCGTGGATTCTAAGGAGCCAGCCGGCCACTCCCAGCCACAGGCCCCCAAACACAAAAAACGGCGCTTTTCCCTGGAAAACAAAACTCGCCTGCCAAATTTTGACGGCAGATTGCAGGAGCCACTTGGTACTATCAAATCAGCCCAACTTGGGACTGGTGCCAGCATGGGTCTGGTCACCATCCTGCCTATCGTAGCTTTTCAGGAGCCAGCCGGTCACTCCCAGCCATAGGCCCCCAGACAAAAACCTCGGACCGTTTCCCTGGCAAACAAAAGTAAGCTGCCTTGCTTCTGGATGGCAGATTGCAGGAACCACTTGGTACTATCAAACCAGCAAAACTTGGCACTGGTGCCACCTTGGGTCTGGATACCATGCTGCGTATCGTGGATTCTAAGGAGCCAGCCGGCCACTCCCAGCCACAGGCCCCCAAACAAAAACAACGGCGCTTTTCCCTGGAAAACAAAACTCTCCTGCCAACTTTTTGATGGCAGATTGCAGGAGCCACTTGGTTTTATCAAATCAGCCCAACTTGGCACTGGTGCCACCATGGGTCTGGTCACCATCCTGCCTATCGTAGCTTTTCAGGAGCCAGCCGGTCACTCGCAGCCATAGGCCCCCAGACAAAAAGCTCGGCCCGTTTCCCTGGCAAACAAAAGTAAGCTACCCCGCTTCTGGATGGCAGATTGCAGGAGCCACTTTGCACCATCAAACTAGCCCGTCTTGACACTGGTGCCACCTCTGGTCTGGGAACCATCCTGCGTATCGTGGATTTTAAGGAGCCAGTCGGCCACTCCCAGCCATACGCCTCCAAACACAAACAACGGTCCGTTTCCCTGGCAAAGAAAAGTAAGCTGCCCCGCTTCTGGATGTCAGATTGCAGGAACCACTTGTTGCCAAGTTGGGGTGGTTTGATAGTACCAAGTGGCTCCTGCAATCTTCCATCAAAAAGTTGGCAAGCGAGTTTTGTTTTCCAGGGAAAAGCGCCGTTGTTTGTGTTTGGGGGCCTGTGGCTGGGAGTGGCCAGCTGTCTCCTTAGAATCCACGATACGCAGGATGGGTCCCAGACCAGAGGTGGCACCAGTGCCAAGTCGGGCTGGTTTGATGGTGCAAAGTGACTCCTGTAATCTGCCATCCAGAAGCAGGGTAGCTTACTTTTGTTTGCCAGGGAAACGGGCAGAGCTTTGTGTCTGGGGGCCTATGGCTGGGAGTGACCGGCTGCCTCCTGAAAAGCTACGATAGGCAGGATGGTGACCAGACCCATGGTGGCACCAGTGCCAAGTTGGGCTGGTTTGATAGTACCAAGTGGCTCCTGCAAGCTGCCATCAAAAAGTTGGCAGGTGAGTTTTGTTTTCCAGGGAAAAGCGCCGTTGTTTGTGTTTGGGGGCCTGTGGCTGGGAGTGGCCAGCTGGCTCCTTAGAATCCACGATACGCAGGATGGTTCCCAGACCAGAGGTGGCACCAGTGCCAAGTCGGGCTGGTTTGATGGTACAAAGTGGCTCCTGCAATCTGCCATCCAGAAGCGGGGTAGCTTACTTTTGTTTGCCAGGGAAACGGGCCGAGGTTTGTGACTGGGGGCCTATGGCTGGGAGTGACCGGCTGGCGCCTGAAAAGCTACGATAGGCAGGATGGTGACCAGACCCATGGTGGCACCAGTGTCAAGTTGGGCTGGTTTGATAGTACCAAGTGGCTCCTGCAATCTGCCATCAAAAAGTTGGCAGGCCAGTTTTGTTTTCCAGGGAAAAGCGCCGTTGTTTGTGTTTGGAGGCCTATGGCTGGGAGTGGCCGGCTGCCTCCTTTGAACCCAGGATACGCAGGATGGTTCCCAGAGCCAAGGTGGCGCCAGTGCCAAGTTAGGCTGGTTTGATAGTACCAAGCTGCTCCTGCAATCTGCCATCCAGAAGCGGGACAGCTTAATTTTGTTTCCCAGGGAAACGGGCCGAGGTATTTGTCTGGGGGCCTATGGCTGGGAGTGACTGGCTGGCTACTGAAAAGCTACGATAGGCAGGATGGTTACCAAACTCATGGTGGCACCAGTGCCAAGTCGGGCTGGTTTGATAATACTAAATAGCTCCTGCAATCTGCCATCCAGACGGGGGGCAGCGGATTTTTGTTTGCTGCAGAAAAGTTCCGTGGTTTTTTTTGGGGGGTATATGGCTGGACGTGGCCGGCTGGCTCCTTAAAAGATCGATACGCAGGATTGTTCCCTGACCCAAGGTGGCATCAGTGCCAAGTCGGGCTGTTTTCGTAGTACCAAGTGCGTCCTGCAATTTGCCATCCAGAAGAGGGGCAGTTGAGTTTTGTTTGCCAGAGAAAAGGGCCGTGGTATATGTTTGGGGGCATATGGTTGAGAGTGGCCGGCTGGCCCCTGAAAATCCACGATAGGCAGGATGGTTCCCAGAACCAAGGTGGCACCAGTGCCATGTTGGCCTGGTTTGATAGTACCATGTGGCTCCTGCAATCTGCCATCCAGAAGCGGGGCTGCTTACTTTTGTTTGCCAGGGAAACGGGCCGCGATATTTGTCTGGGGGCCTATGGCTGGGAGTGAGCGGCTGGCTCCTGAAAAGCTACGATAGGCAGGATGGTGACCAGACCCATGGTGGCACCAGTGCCAAGTTGGGCTGGTTTGATAGTACCAAGTGGCTCCTGCAATCTGCCATCAAAAAGTTGTCAGGCGACTTTTGTTTTCCAGGGAAAAGCGCCGTTGTTCTTGTTTAGAGGCCTGTGGCTGGGAGTGGCCGGCTGCCTCCTTTGAACCCAGGATACGCAGGATGGTTCCCAGACCCAAGGTGGCACCAGTGCCAAGTTGGGCTGGTTTGATAGTACCAAGTGGCTCCTGCAATCTGCCATCCAGAAGCGGGACAGCTTACCTTTGTGTCCCAGGGAAACGGGCCGAGGTATTTGTCTGGGCGCCTATGGCTGGGAGTGACCAGCTGGCTACTGAAAAGCTACGATAGGCAGGATGGTTACCAGACTCATGGTGGCACCAGTGCCAAGTCGGGCTGGTTTGATAATACTAAATAGCTCCTGAAATCTGCCATTCAGACGCGGGGCAGCGGATTTTTGTTTGCTGGAGAAAAGTTCCGTGGTTTTTTTTTGGGGGTATATGGCTGGACGTGGCCAGCTGGCTCCTTAAAAAGATCGTTACGCAGGATTGTTCCCTGACCCAAGGTGGCATCACTGCCAAGTCGGGCTGTTTTCGTAGTACCAAGTGCGTCCTGCAATTTGCCATCCAGAAGAGGGGCAGTTAAGTTTTGTTTGCCAGAGCAAAGGGCCGTAGTATGTGTTTGGGGGCATATGGCTGAGAGTGGCCGGCTGGCCCCTGAAAATCCACGATAGGCAGGATGGTTCCCAGAGCCAAGGTAGCACCAGTGCCATGTTGGCCTGGTTTGATAGTACCATGTGGCTCCTGCAATCTGCCATCCAGAAGCGGGGCAGCTTACTTTTGTTTGCCAGGGAAACGGGCCGAGATATTTGTCTGGGGGCCTATGGCTGGGAGTGACCGGCTGGCTCCTGAAAAGCTACGATAGGCAGGATGTTGACCAGACCCAAAGTGGAACCAGTACCAAGTTGGGCTGGTTTGATAGTACCAAGTGGCTCCTGCAATCTGCCATCAAATGTTTGGCAGGCGAGTTTTGTTTTCCAGGGAAAAGCGCCGTTGTTTAGAGGCCTGTGGCTGGGAGTGGCCGCCTGTCCTCGTAGAATCTACGTTACGCAGCATGGTTCCCAGAGCCAAGGTGGCACCAGGGCCAAGTCGGGCAGGTTTGATAGTACCAAATGCATCCTGCAATCTGCCATCCAAAAGCGGGGCAGTTTACTTTTGTTTGCCAGGGAAACGGGCCGAGGTTTGTGTCTGGGGGCCTATGGCAGGGAGTGACCGTCTGGCTCCTGAAAAGCTACGATAGGCAGGATGTTTACCAGACCCATGGTGGCACCAGTGCCAAGTCGGGCTGGTTTGATAGTACCAAGTGGCTCCTGCAATCTGCCATCCAGAATCGGGGCAGCTTACTTTTGTTTTCCAGGGAAACGGGCCGAGGTTTGTGTCTGGGGGTCTATGGCTGGGAGTGACCGGCTGGCTCCTGAAAAGCTACGATAGGCAGGATGGTGACCAGACCCATGGTGGCACCAGTGCCAAGTTGGGCTGGTTTGATAGCACCAAGTGGCTCCTGCAATCTGCCATCAAAATGTTGGCAGGCGAGTTTTGTTTTCCAGGGAAAACGCCGTTGATTGTGTTTGGGCGCCTGTGGCTCAGAGTGGCCGGGTGGCTGCTTAGAATCCACGATACGCCGGATGGTTCCCAGACCCAAGGTGGCACCAGTGCCAAGTCGGGCTGGTTTGACACTACCAAGTGGCTCCTGCAATCTGCCATCCAGAAGCGGGGCAGCTTAATTTTGTTTGCCAGGGAAACGGTCCGAGGTTTGTGTCTGGGGGCCTATGGCTGGGAGTGACCGGCTGGCTCCTGAAATGCTACAATAGGCAGGATGGTTCCCAGACCCATAGTGGCACCAGTGCCAAGTTGGGATGATTTGATAGTACCAAGTGGCTCCTGCAATCTGCCATCAAAAAGCTGGCAGGCGAGTTTTGTTTTCCAGGGAAAAGCGCCGTTGTTTGTGTTTGGGGGCCTGTGGCTGGGAGTGGCCGGCTGGCTCCTTAGAATCCACGATATGCAGGATTGTTCCCAGACCCAAGGTGGCACCAGTGCCAAGTCGGGCTGGTTTGATGGTGCAAAGTGGCTCCTGCAATCTGCCATCCAGACGCGGGGCAGCGGATTTTTGTTTCCATGAGAAATGGTCCGTGGTTTGTTTTTGAGGGTATATGGCTGGGCCTGGCCGGCTGGCTCCTTAAAAAGCTCGATATGCAGGATGGTTCCCTGACACAAGGTGGCACCAGTGCCACGTCGGGCGGTTTTCGTAGTACAAAGTGCGTCCTAAAATTTGCCATCCAGAAGAGGGGCAGTTGAGTTTTGTTTGCCAGAGAAAAGGGCCGTGGTTTGTTTTTGGGGGCATATGGCTGAGAGTGGCCGGCTGGCCCCTGAAAATCCACAATAAGCAGGATGGTTCCCACACCAGAGGTGTCACCAGTGCCAAGTCGGACTGGTTTGATAGTACAAAATAGCTCCTGCAATCTGCCATGCGGAAGCGGGGCAGCTTACTTTTGTTTCCCAGGGAAACGGGCCGAGGTTTGTGTCTGGGGGCCTATGGCTGCGAGTGACCGGCTGGCTCCTGAAAAGCTACGATAGGCAGGATGGTGACCAGACCCATGGTGGCACCAGTGCCAAGTTGGGCTGGTTTGATAGTACCAAGTGGCTCCTGCAATCTGCCATCAAAAAGTTGGCAGGCGAGTTTTGTTTTCCAGGGAAAAGCGCCGTTGTTTGTGTTTGGGGGCCTGTGGCTGGGAGTGGCTAGCTGGCTCCTTAGAACCCACGATACGCAGGATGGTTCCCAGACCAGAGGTGGCACCAGTGCCAAGTTGGGCTGGTTTGATGGTGCAAAGTGGCTCCTGCAATCTGCCATCCAGAAGCGGGGTAGCTTACTTTTGTTTGCCAGGGAAACGGGCCGAAATATTTGTCTAGGGACCTCTGGCTGGGGGTGACTGGGTGGCACCTGAAAAGCTACGATAGGCAGGATGGTGACCAGACCCATGGTGGCACCAGTGCCAAGTTGGGCTGATTTGATAAAACCAAGTGGCTCCTGCAATCTGCCATCAAATGTTTGGCAGGCGAGTTTTGTTTTCCAGGGAAAAGCACCGTTGTGTGTGTTTTGGGGCCTGTGGCTGGGAGTGGCCAGCTGGCTCCTTAGAATCCACGATACGCAGGATGGTTCCCAGACCCAAGGTGGCACCAGTGCCAAGTCGGGCTGGTTTGATAGTACCAAGTGGTTCCTGCAATCTGCCATCCAGAAGCGGGGCAGCTGAATTTTGTTTGCCAGAGAAAAAGGCTGTTGTTTGTGTTTCGGGGCCTGTGGCTGGCAGTGGCCGGCTGGCTCCTGAAAATCCATGATACGCAGCATGGTTCCCAGACCCAAGGTGGCACCAGTGCCAAGTAGGGCTGGTTTCATAGTACCCAGTGGCTCCTGCAATCTCCCATCAGGAAGAGGGGCAGTTGAGTTTTGTTTTCCAGAGAAAAGGGCCGTGGTTTGTGTTTGGGGCCTATGGCTGAGAGTGACCGGCTGGCCCCTGAAAATCCACGATAGGAAGGATGGTTCCCAGATCCAAGGTGGCAGCAGTGCCATGTTGTGCTGGTGTGATAGTCCCAAGTGGCTCCTGCAATCTGCCATCCAGAACGGGGCAGCTGAATTTTGTTTGCCAGAGAAAAATGCTGTGGTTTGTGTTTGGGGGCCTGTGGCTGGGAGTGGCCGGCTGGCTCCTGAAAATCCATGATACGCAGCATGGTTCCCAGACCCAAGGTGGCACCAGTGCCAAGTGGGGCTGGTTTCACAGTGTCAAGTGCCTCCTGCAATCTCCCATCCAGAAGCGGGGCAGCTGAGTTTTGTTTGCCTGTGAAACGGGCCGTTGTTTTTGATTGGGGTCTGTGGCCGAGAGTGTTCGGCTGGCTCCTGACAACCCACAATACGCAGGATGTTTCCCAGACCCAAGGTGGCACCAGTGCCAAGTCGGGCTGGTTTGATAGTACCAAGTGGCTCCTGCAATCTGCCATCCAGAAGCGGTGCAGTTGAGTTTTGTTTGCCAGAGAAAAGGGCCGTGGGTTGTGTTTGGGGGCATATGGCTGGGAGTGGCCAGCTGTCTCATTAAAAAGATCGATACGCAGGATGGTTTCCAGACCCAAGGTGGCACCAGTGCCAAGTCGGGCTGTTTTTATAGTACCAAGTGCGTCCTGCAATTTGCCATCCAGAAGAGGGGCAGTGGAGTTTTGTTTGCCAGAGAATAGCGCCGTTGTTTGTGTTTGGGGGCTTGTGGCTGGGAGTGGCCGACTGGCGCCTTAGAATCTGTGTTACGCAGCATGGTTCCCAGACCAGAGGTGGCACCAGTGCCAAGTTGGGCTGGTTTGATAGTACCAAGTGGCTCCTGCAATCTGCCATCCAGAAGCGGGGCAGCTTACTTTTGTTTGCCAGTGAAACGGGCCGAGGTTTGTGACTTGGGACCTATGGCTGGGAGTGGCCGGCTGGCTCCTTTGAACCCACGATACGCAGGATGGTTCCCAGACCCAAGGTGGCACCAGTGCCAAGTCGGGCTGGTTTGATACTACCAAGTGCGTCCTGCAATCTGCCATCCAGAAGCGGGGCAGCTTAATTTTGTTTGCCAGGGAATCGGGCCGTGGGTTTTGTATGGGGGCCTATGGCTGAGAGTGGCCGGCTGGCTCCTGAAAATCCACGCTAGGCAGCATGGTTCCCAGATGCAAGCTGGCACCAGTGCCAAGTCGGGCTGGTTTGATGGTGCAAAGTGGCTCCTGCAATCTGCCATCCAGAAGCGGGGCAGCTGATTTTTGTTTGCCAGAGAAAAATTCCTGGATTGTTTTTGGGGGCATATTGCTGGGAGTGGCCGGCTGGCTCCTTAAAATGCTCGATACGCATGATGGTTCCCAGGCCCAAGGTGTCACCACTACCAAGTCGGCCTGCGGTTTTAGTATCAAGTTCATCCTGCAATTTGCCATCCAGAAGAGGGGCAGTTGAGTTTTGTTTGCCAGAGAAACGGGCCGAGGTTTCTGTTTGGGGACATATGGCTGAGAGTGGCCGGCTGGCCCCTGAATATCCACGATACACAACATGGTTCCCAGATCCAAGGTGGCACCAGTGCCAAGTTGGGCTGGTTTGATAGTACCAAGTGTCTCCTGCAATCTGCCATCCAGAAGCGGGGCAGCTTAATTTTGTTTGCCAGAGAAATAGGCCTAGGTTTTTGTCTGGGGGCCTGTGGCTAGGAGTGGCCGGCTGGCTCCTAAGAATCCACGATACGCAGGATGTTTCCCAGACCCAAGGTGGCACCAGTGCCAAGTCGGGCTGGTTTGATAGTACCAAGTGGCTCCTGCAAACTCCATCAAAATGTTGGCAGACGTGTTTTGTTTTCCAGGGAACAGCGCCGTTGATTTTGTTTGGGGGCCTGTGGCTGGGAGTGGCCGGCTGGCTCCTTAGAATCCACGATAGGCTGGATGGTTCCCAGACCCAAGGTGGCACCAGTGCCAAGTCGGGCTGGTTTGATAGTACCAAGTGGCTCCTGCAATCTGCCATCCAGAAGCGGTGCAGTTGAGTTTTGTTTGCCAGAGAAAAGGGCCGTGGGTTGTGTTTGGGGGCATATGGCTGGGAGTGGCCGGCTGTCTCATTAAAAAGATCGATACGCAGGATGGTTCCCAGACCCAAGGTGGCACCAGTGCCAAGTCGGGCTGTTTTTATAGTACCAAGTGCGTCCTGCAATTTGCCATCCAGAAGAGGGGCAGTGGAGTTTTGTTTGCCAGAGAATAGCGCCGTTGTTTGTGTTTGGGGGCTTGTGACTGGGAGTGGCCGACTGGCGCCTTAGAATCTGTCTTACGCAGCATGGTTCCCAGACCAGAGGTGGCACCAGTGCCAAGTTGGGCTGGTTTGAGAGTACCAAGTGGCTCCTGCAATCTGCCATCCAGAAGCGGGGTAGCTTACTTTTGTTTGCCAGGGAAACGGGCCGAGGTTTGTGACTGGGGACGTATGGCTGGGAGTGACCGGCTGGCTCCTGGAAAGCTACAATAGGCAGGATGGTGACCAGACCGATGGTGGCACCAGTGCCAAGTTGGGCTGGTTTGATAGTACCAAGTGGCTCCTGCAATCTGCCATCAAAAAGTTGGCAGGCGAGTTTTGTTTTCCAGGGAAAAGCGCCGTTGTTTGTATTTGGGGGCCTGTGGCTGGGAGTGGCCGGCTGGCTTCTTTGAACCCACGATACGCAGGATGGTTCCCAGACCCAAGGTGGCACCAGTGCCAAGTCGGGCTGGTTTGATACTACCAAGTGCGTCCTGCAATCTGCCATCCAGAAGCGGGGCAGCTTAATTTTGTTTGCCAGGGAAACGGGCCGTGGGTTTTGTTTGGGGGCCTATGGCTGAGAGTGGCCGGCTGGCTCCTGAAAATCCACGCTAGGCAGCATGGTTCCCAGATGCAAGGTGGCACCAGTGCCAAGTCGGGCTGGTTTGATGGTGCAAAGTGGCTCCTGCAATCTGCCATCCAGAAGCGGGGCAGCTGATTTTTGTTTGCCAGAGAAAAATTCCGTGGATTGTTTTTGGGGGCATATTGCTGGGAGTGGCCGGCTGGCTCCTTAAAATGCTCGATACGCATGATGGTTCCCAGGTCCAAGGTGTCACCACTACCAAGTCGGCCTGCGGTTTTAGTATCAAGTTCATCCTGCAATTTGCCATCCAGAAGAGGGGCAGTTGAGTTTTGTTTGCCAGAGAACAGGGCCGAGGTTTCTGTTTGGGGACATATGGCTGAGAGTGGCCGGCTGGCCCCTGAATATCCACGATACACAGCATGGTTCCCAGATCCAAGGTGGCACCAGTGCCAAGTTGGGCTGGTTTGATAGTCCCAAGTGTCTCCTGCAATCTGCCATCCAGAAGCGGGGCAGCTTACTTTTGTTTGCCAGAGAAATAGGCCTAGGATTTTGTTTGGGGGCCTGTGGCTAGGAGTGGCCGGCTGGCTCCTAAGAATCCACGATACGCAGGATGTTTCCCAGACCCAAGGTGGCACCAGTGCCAAGTCGGGCTGGTTTGATAGTCCCAAGTGGCTCCTGCAAACTGCCATCCAGAAGCGGGGCCGCTGAGTTTTGTTTGCCAGGGAAATGGGCCGTTGTTTGTGTTTGGGGGCCTGTGGCTGGGAGTGTTCGGCTGGTTCCTGAATATGTACGATACGCAGGATTGTTCCCAGACCCAAGGTGGCACCAGTGCCAAGTCGGGCTGGTTTGATGGTGCAAAGTGGCTCCTGCAATCTGCCATCCAGACGCGGGGCAGCGGATTTTTGTTTCCATGAGAAATGGTCCGTTGTTTGTTTTTGGGGGTATATGGCTGGGCCTGGCCGGCTGGCTCCTTAAAAAGCTCGATATGCAGGATGGTTCCCTGACACAAGGTGGCACCAGTGCCACGTCGGGCGGTTTTCGTAGTACAAAGTGCGTCCTAAAATTTGCCATCCAGAAGAGGGGCAGTTGAGTTTTGTTTGCCAGAGAAAAAGTCCGTGGTTTGTTTTTGGGGGCATATGGCTGAGAGTGGCTGGCTGGCCCCTGAAAATCCACAATACACAGCATGGTTCCCAGATCCAAGGTGGCACCTGTGCCAAGTCGGGCTGATTTGATAGTACTAAGTAGCTCCTGCAATCTGCCATCCAGAAGCGGGGCAGCTTACTTTTGTTTGCCAGAGAAATAGGCCTAGGTTTTTGTTTGGGGGCCTGTGGCTAGGAGTGGCCGGCTGGCTCCTAAGAATCCACGATACGCAGGATGTTTCCCAGACCCAAGGTGGCACCAGTGCCAAGTCGGGCTGGTTTGATAGTCCCAAGTGGCTCCTGCAAACTGCCATCCAGAAGCGGGGCCGCTGAGTTTTGTTTGCCAGGGAAATGGGCCGTTGTTTGTGTTTGGGGGCCTGTGGCTGGGAGTGTTCGGCTGGTTCCTGAATATGTACGATACGCAGGATTGTTCCCAGACCCAAGGTGGCACCAGTGCCAAGTCGGGCTGGTTTGATGGTGCAAAGTGGCTCCTGCAATCTGCCATCCAGACGCGGGGCAGCGGATTTTTGTTTCCATGAGAAATGGTCCGTGGTTTGTTTTTGGGGGTATATGGCTGGGCCTGGCCGGCTGGCTCCTTAAAAAGCTCGATATGCAGGATGGTTCCCTGACACAAGGTGGCACCAGTGCCACGTCGGGTGGTTTTCGTAGTACAAAGTGCGTCCTAAAATTTGCCATCCAGAAGAGGGGCAGTTGAGTTTTGTTTGCCAGAGAAAAGGTCCGTGGTTTGTTTTTGGGGGCATATGGCTGAGAGTGGCTGGCTGGCCCCTGAAAATCCACGATACACAGGATGGTTCCCAGATCCAAGGTGGCACCTGTGCCAAGTCGGGCTGATTTGATAGTACTAAGTAGCTCCTGCAATCTGCCATCCAGAAGCGGGGCAGCTTACTTTTGTTTGCCAGGTAAACGGGCCGAGGTTTGTGTTTGGGGGCCTATGGCTGAGAGTGACCGGCTGGCTCCTGAAAAGCTACAATAGGCAGGATGGTGACCAGACCCATGGTGGCACCAGTGCCAAGTTGGGCTGGTTTGATAGTACCAAGTGGTTCCTGCAATCTGCCATCCAGAAGCAGGGCAGCTGAGTTTTGTTTGCCAGAGAAAAGGGCCTTGGTTTGTGTTTGGGGGCATATGGCTGGGTGTGGCCAGCTGGCTCCTTAAAATGCACGATATGCAACATGGCTCCCAGACCCAAGGTGGCACCAGTGCCAAGTTGGGCTGGTTTGATAGTACCAAGTGGCTCCTGCAATCTTCCATGATCACGTGGAGAAATACTTTCTGGTTTCAGCCTCATGCTCTTTCTTCTCTCCCTCAACTTCTCTATCACCTCTCATCTGGTTCACATGCGCTGTCTTCAAGGTCCACAGGCTACTTTTCACAGAATCTTCTGGCCTGATGAAGTAAGAATGATGAA
Organism: Melospiza melodia melodia; assembly: GCF_035770615.1. Lineage (NCBI taxonomy): Eukaryota > Metazoa > Chordata > Aves > Passeriformes > Passerellidae > Melospiza > Melospiza melodia. The sequence goes on from NC_086199.1 coordinate 43,600,544, forward strand.
TAGAACAGAGCTGGGATCTATTTTCCAGTTTGGATAAAATGCATTCTGCACACAAATCCAAGGAGAACGGGCTGCCCCGATGCCCAGAAAATCTTTCACTCCTGCTAGTGTTCTACGTCAACCGCAACTTAGTCTGAAAGAAAAGCTTTTTCTCTGAGAGCATCTGAGAGGTTTGCATGAAGCACTGATATCTGACATATGCAATTTTGAATAGGAGAGGAAAAAGAAAATGGCAAGGAGTTTTTAATTTTAGTGGTTTCAATTTTAATTTCCGTGCACTTTTTCAAAACTTGTCAGCTCAAATGCCCATCAACATCTTTTAGTCATCTGTAAGTCAGTATTCATATAAAATGTGCTTCAAATCCAAAGAATTTCAAATTTGCACTCCAAGCTTCTATGCCTAGATTTATGATTTCCTACACATATTAGATGAAAGGAAGGCCTTTTTTACTGTGGGAGTGCTGGAACACTGGAACAGGTTGCCCAGAGAAGTTGTGGGTGTCCCATCCCTGAAAGTATTCAAGGTCACCTTGGACGGGGCTTGGAGCAGCAACAAAGGAGAAGCTTGATGGTAGAGAAACAAAGTTGGACTATAGAAGAAACTCGGATTGAAGTATAGGATCAAGTTTTCTCTCAGCTCTTGGGGTAAATTCAAAGTTGTACAAAATGACATTTATCTGTGCTATTCACTACTGTAACAGAAAGTTTCATGAAAACTGTACAGAAGATAGTAAATTTTAAAAGAGATAAGAATTACAGCATAAAATCCATGGGATAGGTTACAACATGAGACACTCTCTAAGAGAAAATCTCTTTGTTTCAGCACTTCATCGGGGTAAGATTTCATGAAGTGCCAAAGAAGGCGGCAAAATATCATTCGGGACATTATTTACTGGAATTCAGCCTGGCCATTAGTAGGAACTGCCTTTGAACATATCATGTAGATATACCACACACACTTTCCCTTCACTGAAAAATTACTGTTTACAACAAATAAGCAATTGACGATCAAAATTGATTGAAAGCATCTTAAACATGTCAAGTATTTCATTGTAGATGATCTGTGATCCAAATGCTTCTTCCACCTTCGAGAGGGACAGAAGAATTCTTCCATATCATGATGGTTTAAAATTGTATCAACCAATGTTTTCTGCTGAAAAGATATCATCTATTTTTTTCTATTTTTGGAAGAAAATATTCCTAGACATACAACAGGTGAGAACTAAGTAATTTTAAAGAAACAAATGAAATGAAAATATTCTGTAAATAGAATGAAATGAAAAGCTGTGTTTTAAATAGGAGCTAAATATTAAACAGAATTTTTGTACCAGGCATTTGAATTACTGCACCAGCTCTTTTGCCCATCAAGAGAGGCATTTAGCATTTCAGTCTTTTCCAAGGTGTTCATGATCTGCTATGCTGATCTCTGTGTGTGCCTAGGTGTGTGTGGAGGGGGGGGCATATGAAGGGGAGTGTGTATGTTTGCTTTACAATTGTTGTGGCAGATTCATGCCTCAGCTCCACATTTTGTTTTAAAAAGGTCACACCGAGTGGATATGAAGTTTACTATCAACAAGAGATCGATTCCCAAATCATCCATTTGACTCTCCCTTATAAATCATGTGCTTTGTTGCATATTTTATCAAATATACTTTCAAGCCAGATGGAGGAAGGAGGATGTGGGAATCCCTCCACCATCTTGCAACTTTTATGTAAGTAGGTTTTCAAGAAAATCATCATTTCTCTTTTAAATATGTCTGGAACAGGCATGATGGTAGTGTCAACCTGTTGGAGTTTTTGTTGCTGGAAGAAGTTGTACAAAAGGATTGGTTTTTACATTGACCAGTTACTGAATCAAGCGCAGGAATACATTGGAAATTTAGCTGGGGGTTCCTTTTCCCAGCAGACTACTTCTAGAACGAGCTTGTACACTGAAGCTGACTCTTTTGCTCTCTTTTTGTTTCTTTCCTATTTTCTTGGCTTCTTTGCCACTATCTAGACAATTTTGGAACTTTGTTCCCAACTAAAATGGTTTCAATAGTCTGATTGTGATCATACATTTTTACAAGGAATTTTTAAAATCTTTCCTCGAGTCCAGAAAGTCAAGGACTTAGATCTTTTTCTTCCCTTATCAATATTGCCATGAAATTGATAAATAAAGACCAACTCTTTATTTTTGTTTTTAACCCACGTAGATAATTCCCATCCATTAATCCATTTTGTGGACCAATAGCTGCCATTCTGATGGAAGCTGTCACTTCTTAACAATAGGCATTCTGTGACTATGTTGACTGCACTTTGGGTGAAGATCCTAACTGGTCTTAGATATACATAGGGAGAAATTTGCTCAGCCAGTGTCAGTCTTAAGCATGCGTATCAGAAGATCTTTCTAGAGCTGGGAATTTTCCCATGAAAGGGATTCAGTTAGGGAAGAGACACTTGTGCCAGAGTTTTACATTCTTCTTGAACACTGCTTAAGGAACTTAGATGCCATGTCCATTTGGATCTCTGTCTGCACAGAACTTTGTCATGCCAGCGCTTTGAAATGCATCTTGAAGAGAATTCACTAGCACAGAATGAAAGAGAGTGGAAGGGGTTGGTGGGGCTAACCAGGCCCAACCCCCCTGCCTAAACCAGGATACCTAGAGCCTCTTGCCCAGGATTCTATCTGGGTGTACTTTTAATGTCTTCAAAGATCCAGGCTCCACAATCTTTCTGGGCAGTCTGTGCCGTGGTTCAGTCACCCTGACAGTAAAGAAACATTTACTGATGTTCAAAGGCAATCTCCTGTATTTCAGTGTGTGCCCACTGCCTCTTGTCTTTTCCCTCAGCATCACTGAAAAGACACTGATTCCCTCCCCTTTGCACTATTGCTTCCATATGTATGTGTGATGCCATGTAGAGGTATGTCAAAAACCTCCCTGAAGCCCAGGCAGATAATATTCCCTTCATCTACCAGTCAAGTTGATTCATCAGAGGAGTTTAAAGTGATGTTCAGCATGAAATTCCCCTGAAAAATCATGCTAACTACATTATTTGGTCATCTGTCATGTGCCTGGCAAGGATTTCCAGGAAGAGCTGCTTCATCAACTTCCTGGGGATAAAAAAGAGGCTGGCTGGTTTGTACTATGGCGAGTCCTCTTAATTGCCTTTTTTGAAGATGGGTGTCATTTGCTAACATCCACTCTTTAGCTCCTCTTCTCATCTACACCTCGGCAAAAAGCTTTTCCACTATGTCTGGCTAGGAAAAACTGTGCCAGCACAGAAAACATCTCCCATCGTGTTCTAGAAGTTGCACGGATGTCTGCCAAGTGTTTGGCAGGAAGAAAAGAAAAGTTGTCCAAAACAGCTTCCAATCGAATGTTCCTGTGATTGGAAAAGTCAGGAGAGTGCAAAGGTACTGTTTTCTATCAGTTGGCAAGGTGCGCACACAATCCCAGTGTTGTACAGCTTGCTTCTTCACCTTCCCGAAGCTGCCGCTCTCGCCGGCTGCCGGAGCCCAAGAAGCGGCTTCTTCGCGCAAAGACGATTGTGCCGCTCACAGTGCTCTCCTTAGCGCGGCTTCTGCCGAAAGACGCCCGGCAGCGGCTCTTACCTCCGGAGAGCATCCTACCTTCGTCTTTAGCTCCTCTTCTCATCTACACCTCGGCAAAACGCTTTTCCACTATGTCTGGCTAGGAAAAACTGTGCCAGCACAGAAAACATCTCCCATCGTGTTCTAGAAGTTGCACGGATGTCTGCCAAGTGTTTGGCAGGAAGAAAAGAAAAGTTGTCCAAAACAGCTTCCAATCGAATGTTCCTGTGATTGGAAAAGTCAGGAGAGTGCAAAGGTACTGTTTTCTATCAGTTGGCAAGGTGCGCACACAATCCCAGTGTTGTACAGCTTGCTTCTTCACCTTCCCGAAGCTGCCGCTCTCGCCGGCTGCCGGAGCCCAAGAAGCGGCTTCTTCGCGCAAAGACGATTGTGCCGCTCACAGTGCTCTCCTTAGCGCGGCTTCTGCCGAAAGACGCCCGGCAGCGGCTCTTACCTCCGGAGAGCATCCTACCTTCGTCTTTCGCGTTTTATGTAGTCTACACCTCGGCAAAAAGCTTTTCCACTATGTCTGGCTAGGAAAAACTGTGCCAGCACAGAAAACATCTCCCATCGTGTTCTAGAAGTTGCACGGATGTCTGCCAAGTGTTTGGCAGGAAGAAAAGAAAAGTTGTCCAAAACAGCTTCCAATCGAATGTTCCTGTGATTGGAAAAGTCAGGAGAGTGCAAAGGTACTGTTTTCTATCAGTTGGCAAGGTGCGCACACAATCCCAGTGTTGTACAGCTTGCTTCTTCACCTTCCCGAAGCTGCCGCTCTCGCCGGCTGCCGGAGCCGAAGAAGCGGCTTCTTCGCGCAAAGACGATTGTGCCGCTCACAGTGCTCTCCTTAGCGCGGCTTCTGCCGAAAGACGCCCGGCAGCGGCTCTTACCTCCGGAGAGCATCCTACCTTCGTCTTTCGCGTCTTTTGTAGTCTACATCTTAGCAAAACGCTTTTCCACTATGTCTGGCTAGGAAAAACTGTGCCAGCACAGAAAACATCTCCCATCGTGTTCTAGAAGTTGCACGGATGTCTGCCAAGTGTTTGGCAGGAAGAAAAGAAAAGTTGTCCAAAACAGCTTCCAATCGAATGTTCCTGTGATTGGAAAAGTCAGGAGAGTGCAAAGGTACTGTTTTCTATCAGTTGGCAAGGTGCGCACACAATCCCAGTGTTGTACAGCTTGCTTCTTCACCTTCCCGAAGCTGCCGCTCTCGCCGGCTGCCGGAGCCCAAGAAGCGGCTTCTTCGCGCAAAGACGATTGTGCCGCTCACAGTGCTCTCCTTAGCGCGGCTTCTGCCGAAAGACGCCCGGCAGCGGCTCTTACCTCCGGAGAGCATCCTACCTTCGTCTTTCGCGTCTTTTGTAGTCTACATCTTAGCAAAACGCTTTTCCACTATGTCTGGCTAGGAAAAACTGTGCCAGCACAGAAAACATCTCCCATCGTGTTCTAGAAGTTGCACGGATGTCTGCCAAGTGTTTGGCAGGAAGAAAAGAAAAGTTGTCCAAAACAGCTTCCAATCGAATGTTCCTGTGATTGGAAAAGTCAGGAGAGTGCAAAGGTACTGTTTTCTATCAGTTGGCAAGGTGCGCACACAATCCCAGTGTTGTACAGCTTGCTTCTTCACCTTCCCGAAGCTGCCGCTCTCGCCGGCTGCCGGAGCCCAAGAAGCGGCTTCTTCGCGCAAAGACGATTGTGCCGCTCACAGTGCTCTCCTTAGCGCGGCTTCTGCCGAAAGACGCCCGGCAGCGGCTCTTACCTCCGGAGAGCATCCTACCTTCGTCTTTCGCGTCTTTTGTAGTCTACATCTTAGCAAAACGCTTTTCCACTATGTCTGGCTAGGAAAAACTGTGCCAGCACAGAAAACATCTCCCATCGTGTTCTAGAAGTTGCACGGATGTCTGCCAAGTGTTTGGCAGGAAGAAAAGAAAAGTTGTCCAAAACAGCTTCCAATCGAATGTTCCTGTGATTGGAAAAGTCAGGAGAGTGCAAAGGTACTGTTTTCTATCAGTTGGCAAGGTGCGCACACAATCCCAGTGTTGTACAGCTTGCTTCTTCACCTTCCCGAAGCTGCCGCTCTCGCCGGCTGCCGGAGCCCAAGAAGCGGCTTCTTCGCGCAAAGACGATTGTGCCGCTCACAGTGCTCTCCTTAGCGCGGCTTCTGCCGAAAGACGCCCGGCAGCGGCTCTTACCTCCGGAGAGCATCCTACCCTCGTCTTTCGCGTCTTTTGTAGTCTACATCTTAGCAAAACGCTTTTCCACTATGTCTGGCTAGGAAAAACTGTGCCAGCACAGAAAACATCTCCCATCGTGTTCTAGAAGTTGCACGGATGTCTGCCAAGTGTTTGGCAGGAAGAAAAGAAAAGTTGTCCAAAACAGCTTCCAATCGAATGTTCCTGTGATTGGAAAAGTCAGGAGAGTGCAAAGGTACTGTTTTCTATCAGTTGGCAAGGTGCGCACACAATCCCAGTGTTGTACAGCTTGCTTCTTCACCTTCCCGAAGCTGCCGCTCTCGCCGGCTGCCGGAGCCCAAGAAGCGGCTTCTTCGCGCAAAGACGATTGTGCCGCTCACAGTGCTCTCCTTAGCGCGGCTTCTGCCGAAAGACGCCCGGCAGCGGCTCTTACCTCCGGAGAGCATCCTACCCTCGTCTTTCGCGTCTTATGTAGTCTACACCTCGGCAAAAAGCTTTTCCACTATGTCTGGCTAGGAAAAACTGTGCCAGCACAGAAAACATCTCCCATCGTGTTCTAGAAGTTGCACGGATGTCTGCCAAGTGTTTGGCAGGAAGAAAAGAAAAGTTGTCCAAAACAGCTTCCAATCGAATGTTCATGTGATTGGAAAAGTCAGGAGAGTGCAAAGGTACTGTTTTCTATCAGTTGGCAAGGTGCGCACACAATCCCAGTGTTGTACAGCTTGCTTCTTCACCTTCCCGAAGCTGCCGCTCTCGCCGGCTGCCGGAGCCCAAGAAGCGGCTTCTTCGCGCAAAGACGATTGTGCCGCTCACAGTGCTCTCCTTAGCGCGGCTTCTGCTGAAAGACGCCCGGCAGGGGCTCTTACCTCCGGAGAGCATCCTACCTTCGTCTTTCGCGTTTTATGTAGTCTACACCTCGGCAAAAAGCTTTTCCACTATGTCTGGCTAGGAAAAACTGTGCCAGCACAGAAAACATCTCCCATCGTGTTCTAGAAGTTGCACGGATGTCTGCCAAGTGTTTGGCAGGAAGAAAAGAAAAGTTGTCCAAAACAGCTTCCAATCGAATGTTCCTGTGATTGGAAAAGTCAGGAGAGTGCAAAGGTACTGTTTTCTATCAGTTGGCAAGGTGCGCACACAATCCCAGTGTTGTACAGCTTGCTTCTTCACCTTCCCGAAGCTGCCGCTCTCGCCGGCTCCCGGAACCGAAGAAGCGGCTTCTTCGCGCAAAGACGATTGTGCCGCTCACAGTGCTCTCCTTAGCGCGGCTTCTGCCGAAAGACGCCCGGCAGCGGCTCTTACCTCCGGAGAGCATCCTACCTTCGTCTTTCGCGTCTTTTGTAGTCTACATCTTAGCAAAACGCTTTTCCACTATGTCTGGCTAGGAAAAACTGTGCCAGCACAGAAAACATCTCCCATCGTGTTCTAGAAGTTGCACGGATGTCTGCCAAGTGTTTGGCAGGAAGAAAAGAAAAGTTGTCCAAAACAGCTTCCAATCGAATGTTCCTGTGATTGGAAAAGTCAGGAGAGTGCAAAGGTACTGTTTTCTATCAGTTGGCAAGGTGCGCACACAATCCCAGTGTTGTACAGCTTGCTTCTTCACCTTCCCGAAGCTGCCGCTCTCGCCGGCTGCCGGAGCCCAAGAAGCGGCTTCTTCGCGCAAAGACGATTGTGCCGCTCACAGTGCTCTCCTTAGCGCGGCTTCTGCCGAAAGACGCCCGGCAGCGGCTCTTACCTCCGGAGAGCATCCTACCTTCGTCTTTCGCGTCTTTTGTAGTCTACATCTTAGCAAAACGCTTTTCCACTATGTCTGGCTAGGAAAAACTGTGCCAGCACAGAAAACATCTCCCATCGTGTTCTAGAAGTTGCACGGATGTCTGCCAAGTGTTTGGCAGGAAGAAAAGAAAAGTTGTCCAAAACAGCTTCCAATCGAATGTTCCTGTGATTGGAAAAGTCAGGAGAGTGCAAAGGTACTGTTTTCTATCAGTTGGCAAGGTGCGCACACAATCCCAGTGTTGTACAGCTTGCTTCTTCACCTTCCCGAAGCTGCCGCTCTCGCCGGCTCCCGGAACCGAAGAAGCGGCTTCTTCGCGCAAAGACGATTGTGCCGCTCACAGTGCTCTCCTTAGCGCGGCTTCTGCCGAAAGACGCCCGGCAGCGGCTCTTACCTCCGGAGAGCATCCTACCTTCGTCTTTCGCGTCTTATGTAGTCTACACCTCGGCAAAAAGCTTTTCCACTATGTCTGGCTAGGAAAAACTGTGCCAGCACAGAAAACATCTCCCATCGTGTTCTAGAAGTTGCACGGATGTCTGCCAAGTGTTTGGCAGGAAGAAAAGAAAAGTTGTCCAAAACAGCTTCCAATCGAATGTTCCTGTGATTGGAAAAGTCAGGAGAGTGCAAAGGTACTGTTTTCTATCAGTTGGCAAGGTGCGCACACAATCCCAGTGTTGTACAGCTTGCTTCTTCACCTTCCCGAAGCTGCCGCTCTCGCCGGCTCCCGGAACCGAAGAATCGGCTTCTTCGCGCAAAGACGATTGTGCCGCTCACAGTGCTCCCCTTAGCGCGGCTTCTGCCGAAAGACGCCCGGCAGCGGCTCTTACCTCCTGAGAGTGGCAGCTTCGGGAAGGTGAAGAAGCAAGCTGTACAACACTGGGATTGTGTGCGCACCTTGCCAACTGATAGAAAACAGTACCTTTGCACTCTCCTGACTTTTCCAATCACAGGAACATTCGATTGGAAGCTGTTTTGGACAACTTTTCTTTTCTTCCTCCCAAACACTTGGCAGACATATCTGCAACTTCTAGAAAACGATGGGAGATGTTTTCTGGGCTGGCACAGTTTTTCCTAGCCAGACATAGTGGAAAAGCGTTTTGCTAAGATGTAGACTACATAAGACGCGAAAGACGAAGGTAGGATGCTCTCCGGAGTTAAGAGCCGCTGCCGGGCGTCTTTCGGCAGAAGCCGCGCTAAGGAGAGCCCTGTGAGCGGCACAATCGTCTTTGCGCGAAGAAGCCGATTCTTCGGTTCCGGGAGCCGGCGAGAGCGGCAGCTTCGGGAAGGTGAAGAAGCAAGCTGTACAACACTGGGATTGTGTGCGCACCTTGCCAACTGATAGAAAACAGTACCTTTGCACTCTCCTGACTTTTCCAATCACAGGAACATTCGATTGGAAGCTGTTTTGGACAACTTTTCTTTTCTTCCTGCCAAACACTTGGCAGACATCCGTGCAACTTCTAGAACACGATGGGAGATGTTTTCTGTGCTGGCACAGTTTTTCCTAGCCAGACATAGTGGAAAAGCGTTTTGCCGAGGTGTAGACTACATAGGACGCGAAAGACGAAGGTAGGATGCTCTCCGGAGGTAAGAGCCGCTGCCGGGCGTCTTTCGGCAGAAGCCGCGCTAAGGAGAGCACTGTGAGCGGCACAATCGTCTTTGCGCGAAGAAGCCGCTTCTTGGGCTCCGGCAGCCGGCGAGAGCGGCAGCTTCGGGAAGGTGAAGAAGCAAGCTGTACAACACTGGGATTGTGTGCGCACCTTGCCAACTGATAGAAAACAGTACCTTTGCACTCTCCTGACTTTTCCAATCACAGGAACATTCGATTGGAAGCTGTTTTGGACAACTTTTCTTTTCTTCCTGCCAAACACTTGGCAGACATCCGTGCAACTTCTAGAACACGATGGGAGATGTTTTCTGTGCTGGCACAGTTTTTCCTAGCCAGACATAGTGGAAAAGCGTTTTGCTAAGATGTAGACTACAAAAGACGCGAAAGACGAAGGTAGGATGCTCTCCGGAGGTAAGAGCCGCTGCCGGGCGTCTTTCGGCAGAAGCCGCGCTAAGGAGAGCACTGTGAGCGGCACAATCGTCTTTGCGCGAAGAAGCCGCTTCTTGGGCTCCGGCAGCCGGCGAGAGCGGCAGCTTCGGGAAGGTGAAGAAGCAAGCTGTACAACACTGGGATTGTGTGCGCACCTTGCCAACTGATAGAAAACAGTACCTTTGCACTCTCCTGACTTTTCCAATCACAGGAACATTCGATTGGAAGCTGTTTTGGACAACTTTTCTTTTCTTCCTGCCAAACACTTGGCAGACATCCGTGCAACTTCTAGAACACGATGGGAGATGTTTTCTGTGCTGGCACAGTTTTTCCTAGCCAGACATAGTGGAAAAGCGTTTTGCCGAGGTGTAGACTACAAAAGACGCGAAAGACGAAGGTAGGATGCTCTCCGGAGGTAAGAGCCGCTGCCGGGCGTCTTTCGGCAGAAGCCGCGCTAAGGAGAGCACTGTGAGCGGCACAATCGTCTTTGCGCGAAGAAGCCGCTTCTTGGGCTCCGGCAGCCGGCGAGAGCGGCAGCTTCGGGAAGGTGAAGAAGCAAGCTGTACAACACTGGGATTGTGTGCGCACCTTGCCAACTGAAAGAAAACAGTACCTTTGCACTCTCCTGACTTTTCCAATCACAGGAACATTCGATTGGAAGCTGTTTTGGACAACTTTTCTTTTCTTCCTGCCAAACACTTGGCAGACATCCGTGCAACTTCTAGAACACGATGGGAGATGTTTTCTGTGCTGGCACAGTTTTTCCTAGCCAGACATAGTGGAAAAGCGTTTTGCTAAGATGTAGACTACAAAAGACGCGAAAGACGAGGGTAGGATGCTCTCCGGAGGTAAGAGCCGCTGCCGGGCGTCTTTCGGCAGAAGCCGCGCTAAGGAGAGCACTGTGAGCGGCACAATCGTCTTTGCGCGAAGAAGCCGCTTCTTGGGCTCCGGCAGCCGGCGAGAGCGGCAGCTTCGGGAAGGTGAAGAAGCAAGCTGTACAACACTGGGATTGTGTGCGCACCTTGCCAACTGATAGAAAACAGTACCTTTGCACTCTCCTGACTTTTCCAATCACAGGAACATTCGATTGGAAGCTGTTTTGGACAACTTTTCTTTTCTTCCTGCCAAACACTTGGCAGACATCCGTGCAACTTCTAGAACACGATGGGAGATGTTTTCTGTGCTGGCACAGTTTTTCCTAGCCAGACATAGTGGAAAAGCGTTTTGCTAAGATGTAGACTACAAAAGACGCGAAAGACGAAGGTAGGATGCTCTCCGGAGGTAAGAGCCGCTGCCGGGCGTCTTTCGGCAGAAGCCGCGCTAAGGAGAGCACTGTGAGCGGCACAATCGTCTTTGCGCGAAGAAGCCGCTTCTTGGGCTCCGGCAGCCGGCGAGAGCGGCAGCTTCGGGAAGGTGAAGAAGCAAGCTGTACAACACTGGGATTGTGTGCGCACCTTGCCAACTGATAGAAAACAGTACCTTTGCACTCTCCTGACTTTTCCAATCACAGGAACATTCGATTGGAAGCTGTTTTGGACAACTTTTCTTTTCTTCCTGCCAAACACTTGGCAGACATCCGTGCAACTTCTAGAACACGATGGGAGATGTTTTCTGTGCTGGCACAGTTTTTCCTAGCCAGACATAGTGGAAAAGCTTTTTGCCGAGGTGTAGATGAGAAGAGGAGCTAAAGAGTGGATGTTAGCAAATGACACCCATCTTCAAAAAAGGCAATTAAGAGGACTCGCCATAGTACAAACCAGCCAGCCTCTTTTTTATCCCCAGGAAGTTGATGAAGCAGCTCTTCCTGGAAATCCTTGCCAGGCACATGACAGATGACCAAATAATGTAGTTAGCATGATTTTTCAGGGGAATTTCATGCTGAACATCACTTTAAACTCCTCTGATGAATCAACTTGACTGGTAGATGAAGGGAATATTATCTGCCTGGGCTTCAGGGAGGTTTTTGACATACCTCTACATGGCATCACACATACATATGGAAGCAATAGTGCAAAGGGGAGGGAATCAGTGTCTTTTCAGTGATGCTGAGGGAAAAGACAAGAGGCAGTGGGCACACACTGAAATACAGGAGATTGCCTTTGAACATCAGTAAATGTTTCTTTACTGTCAGGGTGACTGAACCACGGCACAGACTGCCCAGAAAGATTGTGGAGCCTGGATCTTTGAAGACATTAAAAGTACACCCAGATAGAATCCTGGGCAAGAGGCTCTAGGTATCCTGGTTTAGGCAGGGGGGTTGGGCCTGGTTAGCCCCACCAACCCCTTCCACTCTCTTTCATTCTGTGCTAGTGAATTCTCTTCAAGATGCATTTCAAAGCACTGGCATGACAAAGTTCTGTGCAGACAGAGATCCAAATGGACATGGCATCTAAGTTCCTTAAGCAGTGTTCAAGAAGAATGTAAAACTCTGGCACAAGTGTCTCTTCCCTAACTGAATCCCTTTCATGGGAAAATTCCCAGCTCTAGAAAGATCTTCTGATACGCATGCTTAAGACTGACACTGGCTGAGCAAATTTCTCCCTATGTATATCTAAGACCAGTTAGGATCTTCACCCAAAGTGCAGTCAACATAGTCACAGAATGCCTATTGTTAAGAAGTGACAGCTTCCATCAGAATGGCAGCTATTGGTCCACAAAATGGATTAATGGATGGGAATTATCTACGTGGGTTAAAAACAAAAATAAAGAGTTGGTCTTTATTTATCAATTTCACGGCAATATTGATAAGGGAAGAAAAAGATCTAAGTCCTTGACTTTCTGGACTCGAGGAAAGATTTTAAAAATTCCTTGTAAAAATGTATGATCACAATCAGACTATTGAAACCATTTTAGTTGGGAACAAAGTTCCAAAATTGTCTAGATAGTGGCAAAGAAGCCAAGAAAATAGGAAAGAAACAAAAAGAGAGCAAAAGAGTCAGCTTCAGTGTACAAGCTCGTTCTAGAAGTAGTCTGCTGGGAAAAGGAACCCCCAGCTAAATTTCCAATGTATTCCTGCGCTTGATTCAGTAACTGGTCAATGTAAAAACCAATCCTTTTGTACAACTTCTTCCAGCAACAAAAACTCCAACAGGTTGACACTACCATCATGCCTGTTCCAGACATATTTAAAAGAGAAATGATGATTTTCTTGAAAACCTACTTACATAAAAGTTGCAAGATGGTGGAGGGATTCCCACATCCTCCTTCCTCCATCTGGCTTGAAAGTATATTTGATAAAATATGCAACAAAGCACATGATTTATAAGGGAGAGTCAAATGGATGATTTGGGAATCGATCTCTTGTTGATAGTAAACTTCATATCCACTCGGTGTGACCTTTTTAAAACAAAATGTGGAGCTGAGGCATGAATCTGCCACAACAATTGTAAAGCAAACATACACACTCCCCTTCATATGCCCCCCCCTCCACACACACCTAGGCACACACAGAGATCAGCATAGCAGATCATGAACACCTTGGAAAAGACTGAAATGCTAAATGCCTCTCTTGATGGGCAAAAGAGCTGGTGCAGTAATTCAAATGCCTGGTACAAAAATTCTGTTTAATATTTAGCTCCTATTTAAAACACAGCTTTTCATTTCATTCTATTTACAGAATATTTTCATTTCATTTGTTTCTTTAAAATTACTTAGTTCTCACCTGTTGTATGTCTAGGAATATTTTCTTCCAAAAATAGAAAAAAATAGATGATATCTTTTCAGCAGAAAACATTGGTTGATACAATTTTAAACCATCATGATATGGAAGAATTCTTCTGTCCCTCTCGAAGGTGGAAGAAGCATTTGGATCACAGATCATCTACAATGAAATACTTGACATGTTTAAGATGCTTTCAATCAATTTTGATCGTCAATTGCTTATTTGTTGTAAACAGTAATTTTTCAGTGAAGGGAAAGTGTGTGTGGTATATCTACATGATATGTTCAAAGGCAGTTCCTACTAATGGCCAGGCTGAATTCCAGTAAATAATGTCCCGAATGATATTTTGCCGCCTTCTTTGGCACTTCATGAAATCTTACCCCGATGAAGTGCTGAAACAAAGAGATTTTCTCTTAGAGAGTGTCTCATGTTGTAACCTATCCCATGGATTTTATGCTGTAATTCTTATCTCTTTTAAAATTTACTATCTTCTGTACAGTTTTCATGAAACTTTCTGTTACAGTAGTGAATAGCACAGATAAATGTCATTTTGTACAACTTTGAATTTACCCCAAGAGCTGAGAGAAAACTTGATCCTATACTTCAATCCGAGTTTCTTCTATAGTCCAACTTTGTTTCTCTACCATCAAGCTTCTCCTTTGTTGCTGCTCCAAGCCCCGTCCAAGGTGACCTTGAATACTTTCAGGGATGGGACACCCACAACTTCTCTGGGCAACCTGTTCCAGTGTTCCAGCACTCCCACAGTAAAAAAGGCCTTCCTTTCATCTAATATGTGTAGGAAATCATAAATCTAGGCATAGAAGCTTGGAGTGCAAATTTGAAATTCTTTGGATTTGAAGCACATTTTATATGAATACTGACTTACAGATGACTAAAAGATGTTGATGGGCATTTGAGCTGACAAGTTTTGAAAAAGTGCACGGAAATTAAAATTGAAACCACTAAAATTAAAAACTCCTTGCCATTTTCTTTTTCCTCTCCTATTCAAAATTGCATATGTCAGATATCAGTGCTTCATGCAAACCTCTCAGATGCTCTCAGAGAAAAAGCTTTTCTTTCAGACTAAGTTGCGGTTGACGTAGAACACTAGCAGGAGTGAAAGATTTTCTGGGCATCGGGGCAGCCCGTTCTCCTTGGATTTGTGTGCAGAATGCATTTTATCCAAACTGGAAAATAGATCCCAGCTCTGTTCTATTCATCATTCTTACTTCATCAGGCCAGAAGATTCTGTGAAAAGTAGCCTGTGGACCTTGAAGACAGCGCATGTGAACCAGATGAGAGGTGATAGAGAAGTTGAGGGAGAGAAGAAAGAGCATGAGGCTGAAACCAGAAAGTATTTCTCCACGTGATCATGGAAGATTGCAGGAGCCACTTGGTACTATCAAACCAGCCCAACTTGGCACTGGTGCCACCTTGGGTCTGGGAGCCATGTTGCATATCGTGCATTTTAAGGAGCCAGCTGGCCACACCCAGCCATATGCCCCCAAACACAAACCAAGGCCCTTTTCTCTGGCAAACAAAACTCAGCTGCCCTGCTTCTGGATGGCAGATTGCAGGAACCACTTGGTACTATCAAACCAGCCCAACTTGGCACTGGTGCCACCATGGGTCTGGTCACCATCCTGCCTATTGTAGCTTTTCAGGAGCCAGCCGGTCACTCTCAGCCAAAGGCCCCCAAACACAAACCTCGGCCCGTTCCCTGGCAAACAAAAGTAAGCTGCCCCGCTTCTGGATGGCAGATTGCAGGAGCTACTTAGTACTATCAAATCAGCCCGACTTGGCACAGGTGCCACCTTGGATCTGGGAACCATCCTGTGTATCGTGGATTTTCAGGGCCAGCCAGCCACTCTCAGCCATATGCCCCCAAAAACAAACCACGGACCTTTTCTCTGGCAAACAAAACTCAACTGCCCCTCTTCTGGATGGCAAATTTTAGGACGCACTTTGTACTACGAAAACCGCCTGACGTGGCACTGGTGCCACCTTGTGTCAGGGAACCATCCTGCATATCGAGCTTTTTAAGGAGCCAGCCGGCCAGGCCCAGCCATATACCCCCAAAAACAAACAACGGACCATTTCTCATGGAAACAAAAATCCGCTGCCCCGCGTCTGGATGGCAGATTGCAGGAGCCACTTTGCACCATCAAACCAGCCCGACTTGGCACTGGTGCCACCTTGGGTCTGGGAACAATCCTGCGTATCGTACATATTCAGGAACCAGCCGAACACTCCCAGCCACAGGCCCCCAAACACAAACAACGGCCCATTTCCCTGGCAAACAAAACTCAGCTGCCCCGCTTCTGGATGGCAGTTTGCAGGAGCCACTTGGGACTATCAAACCAGCCCGACTTGGCACTGGTGCCACCTTGGGTCTGGGAACCATCCTGCGTATGGTGGATTCTAAGGAGCCAGCCGGCCACTCCCAGCCACAGGCCCCCAACAAAAACCACGGCCCTTTTTTCTGGCAAACAAAACTTAGCTGCCTCACTTCTGGATGGCAGATTGCAGGAGCCACTTGGTGTAATCAAACCAGCCCGACTTGGCACTGGTGCCACCTTGGGTCTGGGAACCATCCTGCGTATCGTGGATTCTAAGGAGCCAGCCGGCCACTCCCAGCCACAGGCCCCCAAACAAAATCAACGGCGCTGTTCCCTGGAAAACAAAACACGCCTGCCAACTTTTTGATGGAGTTTGCAGGAGCCACTTGGTACTATCAAACCAGCCCGACTTGGCACTGGTGCCACCTTGGGTCTGGGAAACATCCTGCGTATCGTGGATTCTTAGGAGCCAGCCGGCCACTCCTAGCCACAGGCCCCCAGACAAAAACCTAGGCCTATTTCTCTGGCAAACAAAAGTAAGCTGCCCCGCTTCTGGATGGCAGATTGCAGGAGACACTTGGTACTATCAAACCAGCCCAACTTGGCACTGGTGCCACCTTGGATCTGGGAACCATGCTGTGTATCGTGGATATTCAGGGGCCAGCCGGCCACTCTCAGCCATATGTCCCCAAACAGAAACCTCGGCCCGTTTCTCTGGCAAACAAAACTCAACTGCCCCTCTTCTGGATGGCAAATTGCAGGATGAACTTGATACTAAAACCGCAGGCCGACTTGGTAGTGGTGACACCTTGGACCTGGGAACCATCATGCGTATCGAGCATTTTAAGGAGCCAGCCGGCCACTCCCAGCAATATGCCCCCAAAAACAATCCACGGAATTTTTCTCTGGCAAACAAAAATCAGCTGCCCCGCTTCTGGATGGCAGATTGCAGGAGCCACTTTGCACCATCAAACCAGCCCGACTTGGCACTGGTGCCACCTTGCATCTGGGAACCATGCTGCCTAGCGTGGATTTTCAGGAGCCAGCCGGCCACTCTCAGCCATAGGCCCCCAAACAAAACCCACGGCCCGTTTCCCTGGCAAACAAAATTAAGCTGCCCCGCTTCTGGATGGCAGATTGCAGGACGCACTTGGTAGTATCAAACCAGCCCGACTTGGCACTGGTGCCACCTTGGGTCTGGGAACCATCCTGCGTATCGTGGGTTCAAAGGAGCCAGCCGGCCACTCCCAGCCACAGGCCCCCAAATACAAACAACGGCGCTTTTCCCTGGAAAACAAAACTCGCCTGACAACTTTTTGATGGCAGATTGCAGGAGCCACTTGGTACTATCAAACCAGCCCAACTTGGCACTGGTGCCACCATGGGTCTGGTCACCATCCTGCCTATCGTAGCTTTTCAGGAGCCAGCCGGTCACTCCCACCCATAGGTCCCCAGTCACAAACCTCGGCCCGTTTCCCTGGCAAACAAAAGTAAGCTGCCCCGCTTCTGGATGGCAGATTGCAGGAGCCACTTGGTACTATCAAACCAGCCCAACTTGGCACTGGTGCCACCTCTGGTCTGGGAACCATGCTGCGTAACACAGATTCTACGGCGCCAGTCGGCCACTCCCAGCCACAAGCTCCCAAACACAAACAACGGCGCTATTCTCTGGCAAACAAAACTCCACTGCCCCTCTTCTGGATGGCAAATTGCAGGACGCACTTGGTACTATAAAAACAGCCCGACTTGGCACTGGTGCCACCTTGGGTCTGGGAACCATCCTGCGTATCGATCTTTTTAATGAGACAGCCGGCCACTCCCAGCCATATGCCCCCAAACACAACCCACGGCCCTTTTCTCTGGCAAACAAAACTCAACTGCACCGCTTCTGGATGGCAGATTGCAGGAGCCACTTGGTACTATCAAACCAGCCCTACTTGGCACTGGTGCCACCTTGGGTCTGGGAACCATCCTGCGTATGGTGGATTCTAAGGAGCCAGCCGGCCACTCCCAGCCACAGGCCCCCAACAAAAACCACGGCCCTTTTTTCTGGCAAACAAAACTTAGCTGCCTCACTTCTGGATGGCAGATTGCAGGAGCCACTTGGTGTAATCAAACCAGCCCGACTTGGCACTGGTGCCACCTTGGGTCTGGGAACCATCCTGCGTATCGTGGATTCTAAGGAGCCAGCCGGCCACTCCCAGCCACAGGCCCCCAAACAAAATCAACGGCGCTGTTCCCTGGCAAAACAAAACACGCCTGCCAACTTTTTGATGGAGTTTGCAGGAGCCACTTGGTACTATCAAACCAGCCCGACTTGGCACTGGTGCCACCTTGGGTCTGGGAAACATCCTGCGTATCGTGGATTCTTAGGAGCCAGCCGGCCACTCCTAGCCACAGGCCCCCAGACAAAAACCTAGGCCTATTTCTCTGGCAAACAAAATTAAGCTGCCCCGCTTCTGGATGGCAGATTGCAGGAGACACTTGGTACTATCAAACCAGCCCAACTTGGCACTGGTGCCACCATGGGTCTGGTCACCATCCTGCCTATCGTAGCTTTTCAGGAGCCAGCCGGTCACTCCCACCCATAGGTCCCCAGTCACAAACCTCGGCCCGTTTCCCTGGCAAACAAAAGTAAGCTGCCCCGCTTCTGGATGGCAGATTGCAGGAGCCACTTGGTACTATCAAACCAGCCCAACTTGGCACTGGTGCCACCTCTGGTCTGGGAACCATGCTGCGTAACACAGATTCTACGGCGCCAGTCGGCCACTCCCAGCCACAAGCTCCCAAACACAAACAACGGCGCTATTCTCTGGCAAACAAAACTCCACTGCCCCTCTTCTGGATGGCAAATTGCAGGACGCACTTGGTACTATAAAAACAGCCCGACTTGGCACTGGTGCCACCTTGGGTCTGGGAACCATCCTGCGTATCGATCTTTTTAATGAGACAGCCGGCCACTCCCAGCCATATGCCCCCAAACACAACCCACGGCCCTTTTCTCTGGCAAACAAAACTCAACTGCACCGCTTCTGGATGGCAGATTGCAGGAGCCACTTGGTACTATCAAACCAGCCCGACTTGGCACTGGTGCCACCTTGGGTCTGGGAACCATCCTGCGTATGGTGGATTCTAAGGAGCCAGCCGGCCACTCCCAGCCACAGGCCCCCAACAAAAACCACGGCCCTTTTTTCTGGCAAACAAAACTTAGCTGCCTCACTTCTGGATGGCAGATTGCAGGAGCCACTTGGTGTAATCAAACCAGCCCGACTTGGCACTGGTGCCACCTTGGGTCTGGGAACCATCCTGCGTATCGTGGATTCTAAGGAGCCAGCCGGCCACTCCCAGCCACAGGCCCCCAAACAAAATCAACGGCGCTGTTCCCTGGCAAAACAAAACACGCCTGCCAACTTTTTGATGGAGTTTGCAGGAGCCACTTGGTACTATCAAACCAGCCCGACTTGGCACTGGTGCCACCTTGGGTCTGGGAAACATCCTGCGTATCGTGGATTCTTAGGAGCCAGCCGGCCACTCCTAGCCACAGGCCCCCAGACAAAAACCTAGGCCTATTTCTCTGGCAAACAAAATTAAGCTGCCCCGCTTCTGGATGGCAGATTGCAGGAGACACTTGGTACTATCAAACCAGCCCAACTTGGCACTGGTGCCACCTTGGATCTGGGAACCATGCTGTGTATCGTGGATATTCAGGGGCCACCCGGCCACTCTCAGCCATATGTCCCCAAACAGAAACCTCGGCCCGTTTCTCTGGCAAACAAAACTCAACTGCCCCTCTTCTGGATGGCAAATTGCAGGATGAACTTGATACTAAAACCGCAGGCCGACTTGGTAGTGGTGACACCTTGGACCTGGGAACCATCATGCGTATCGAGCATTTTAAGGAGCCAGCCGGCCACTCCCAGCAATATGCCCCCAAAAACAATCCACGGAATTTTTCCCTGGCAAACAAAAATCAGCTGCCCCGCTTCTGGATGGCAGATTGCAGGAGCCACTTTGCACCATCAAACCAGCCCGACTTGGCACTGGTGCCACCTTGCATCTGGGAACCATGCTGCCTAGCGTGGATTTTCAGGAGCCAGCCGGCCACTCTCAGCCATAGGCCCCCAAACAAAACCCACGGCCCGTTTCCCTGGCAAACAAAATTAAGCTGCCCCGCTTCTGGATGGCAGATTGCAGGACGCACTTGGTAGTATCAAACCAGCCCGACTTGGCACTGGTGCCACCTTGGGTCTGGGAACCATCCTGCGTATTGTGGGTTCAAAGGAGCCAGCCGGCCACTCCCAGCCACAGGCCCCCAAATACAAACAACGGCGCTTTTCCCTGGAAAACAAAACTCGCCTGACAACTTTTTGATGGCAGATTGCAGGAGCCACTTGGTACTATCAAACCAGCCCAACTTGGCACTGGTGCCACCATGGGTCTGGTCACCATCCTGCCTATCGTAGCTTTTCAGGAGCCAGCCGGTCACTCCCAGCCATAGGTCCCCAGTCACAAACCTCGGCCCGTTTCCCTGGCAAACAAAAGTAAGCTGTCCCGCTTCTGGATGGCAGATTGCAGGAGCCACTTGGTACTATCAAACCAGCCCGACTTGGCACTGGTGCCACCTCTGGTCTGGGAACCATGCTGCGTAACACAGATTCTAAGGCGCCAGTCGGCCACTCCCAGCCACAAGCCCCCAAACACAAACAACGGCGCTATTCTCTGGCAAACAAAACTCCACTGCCCCTCTTCTGGATGGCAAATTGCAGGACGCACTTGGTACTATAAAAACAGCCCGACTTGGCACTGGTGCCACCTTGGGTCTGGGAACCATCCTGCGTATCGATCTTTTTAATGAGACAGCCGGCCACTCCCAGCCATATGCCCCCAAACACAACCCACGGCCCTTTTCTCTGGCAAACAAAACTCAACTGCACCGCTTCTGGATGGCAGATTGCAGGAGCCACTTGGTACTATCAAACCAGCCCGACTTGGCACTGGTGCCACCTTGGGTCTGGGAACCATCCAGCCTATCGTGGATTTTAAGGAGCCAGCCGGCTACTCCCAGCCACAGGCCCCCAACAAAAACCACGGCCCTTTTTTCTGGCAAACAAAACTTAGATGCCTCACTTCTGGATGGCAGATTGCAGGAGCCACTTGGTGTAATCAAACCAGCCCGACTTGGCACTGGTGCCACCTTGGTCTGGGAACCATCCTGCGTATCGTGGATTCTAAGGAGCCAGCCGGCCACTCCCAGCCACAAGTCCCCAAACAAAACCCACGGCCCGTTTCCCTGGCAAACAAAATTAAGCTGCCCCGCTTCTGGATGGCAGATTGCAGGACGCACTTGGTAGTGTCAAACCAGCCCGACTTGGCACTGGTGCCACCTTGGGTCTGGGAACCATCCTGCGTATTGTGGGTTCAAAGGAGCCAGCCGGCCACTCCCAGCCACAGGCCCCCAAATACAAACAACGGCGCTTTTCCCTGGAAAACAAAACTCGCCTGACAACTTTTTGATGGCAGATTGCAGGAGCCACTTGGTACTATCAAACCAGCCCAACTTGGCACTGGTGCCACCATGGGTCTGGTCACCATCCTGCCTATCGTAGCTTTTCAGGAGCCAGCCGGTCACTCCCAGCCATAGGTCCCCAGTCACAAACCTCGGCCCGTTTCCCTGGCAAACAAAAGTAAGCTGCCCCGCTTCTGGATGGCAGATTGCAGGAGCCACTTGGTACTATCAAACCAGCCCAACTTGGCACTGGTGCCACCTCTGGTCTGGGAACCATGCTGCGTAACACAGATTCTAAGGCGCCAGTCGGCCACTCCCAGCCACAAGCCCCCAAACACAAACAACGGCGCTATTCTCTGGCAAACAAAACTCCACTGCCCCTCTTCTGGATGGCAAATTGCAGGACGCAC
This sequence comes from Melospiza melodia melodia, assembly GCF_035770615.1. NCBI lineage: Eukaryota > Metazoa > Chordata > Aves > Passeriformes > Passerellidae > Melospiza > Melospiza melodia. Next base: position 43,622,029 of record NC_086199.1, read on the forward strand.
TTGGTACTATAAAAACAGCCCGACTTGGCACTGGTGCCACCTTGGGTCTGGGAACCATCCTGCGTATCGATCTTTTTAATGAGACAGCCGGCCACTCCCAGCCATATGCCCCCAAACACAACCCACGGCCCTTTTCTCTGGCAAACAAAACTCAACTGCACCGCTTCTGGATGGCAGATTGCAGGAGCCACTTGGTACTATCAAACCAGCCCGACTTGGCACTGGTGCCACCTTGGGTCTAGGAACCATCCAGCCTATCGTGGATTTTAAGGAGCCAGCCGGCTACTCCCAGCCACAGGCCCCCAACAAAAACCACGGCCCTTTTTTCTCGCAAACAAAACTTAGCTGCCTCACTTCTGGATGGCAGATTGCAGGAGCCACTTGGTGTAATCAAACCAGCCCGACTTGGCACTGGTGCCACCTTGGGTCTGGGAACCATCCTGCGTATCGTGGATTCTAAGGAGCCAGCCGGCCACTCCCAGCCACAAGTCCCCAAACAAAATCAACGGCGCTGTTCCCTGGAAAACAAAACACGTCTGCCAACATTTTGATGGAGTTTGCAGGAGCCACTTGGTACTATCAAACCAGCCCGACTTGGCACTGGTGCCACCTTGGGTCTGGGAAACATCCTGCGTATCGTGGATTCTAAGGAGCCAGCCGGCCACTCCTAGCCACAGGCCCCCAGACAAAAACCTAGGCCTATTTCTCTGGCAAACAAAAGTAAGCTGCCCCGCTTCTGGATGGCAGATTGCAGGAGCCACTTGGGACTATCAAACCAGCCCAACTTGGCACTGGTGCCACCTTGGATCTGGGAACCATGCTGTGTATCGTGGATATTCAGGGGCCACCCGGCCACTCTCAGCCATATGTCCCCAAACAGAAACCTCGGCCCGTTTCTCTGGCAAACAAAACTCAACTGCCCCTCTTCTGGATGGCAAATTGCAGGATGAACTTGATACTAAAACCGCAGGCCGACTTGGTAGTGGTGACACCTTGGGCCTGGGAACCATCATGCGTATCGAGCATTTTAAGGAGCCAGCCGGCCACTCCCAGCAATATGCCCCCAAAAACAATCCACGGAATTTTTCTCTGGCAAACAAAAATCAGCTGCCCCGCTTCTGGATGGCAGATTGCAGGAGCCACTTTGACCCATCAAACCAGCCCGACTTGGCACTGGTGCCACCTTGCATCTGGGAACCATGCTGCCTAGCGTGGATTTTCAGGAGCCAGCCGGCCACTCTCAGCCATAGGCCCCCATACAAAACCCACGGCCCGTTTCCCTGGCAAACAAAATTAAGCTGCCCCGCTTCTGGATGGCAGATTGCAGGACGCACTTGGTAGTATCAAACCAGCCCGACTTGGCACTGGTGCCACCTTGGGTCTGGGAACCATCCTGCGTATTGTGGGTTCAAAGGAGCCAGCCGGCCACTCCCAGCCACAGGCCCCCAAATACAAACAACGGCGCTTTTCCCTGGAAAACAAAACTCGCCTGACAACTTTTTGATGGCAGATTGCAGGAGCCACTTGGTACTATCAAACCAGCCCAACTTGGCACTGGTGCCACAATGGGTCTGGTCACCATCCTGCCTATCGTAGCTTTTCAGGAGCCAGCCGGTCACTCCCAGCCATAGGTCCCCAGTCACAAACCTCGGCCCGTTTCCCTGGCAAACAAAAGTAAGCTGCCCCGCTTCTGGATGGCAGATTGCAGGAGCCACTTGGTACTATCAAACCAGCCCAACTTGGCACTGGTGCCACCTCTGGTCTGGGAACCATGCTGCGTAACACAGATTCTAAGGCGCCAGTCGGCCACTCCCAGCCACAAGCCCCCAAACACAAACAACGGCGCTATTCTCTGGCAAACAAAACTCCACTGCCCCTCTTCTGGATGGCAAATTGCAGGACGCACTTGGTACTATAAAAACAGCCCGACTTGGCACTGGTGCCACCTTGGGTCTGGGAACCATCCTGCGTATCGATCTTTTTAATGAGACAGCCGGCCACTCCCAGCCATATGCCCCCAAACACAACCCACGGCCCTTTTCTCTGGCAAACAAAACTCAACTGCACCGCTTCTGGATGGCAGATTGCAGGAGCCACTTGGTACTATCAAACCAGCCCGACTTGGCACTGGTGCCACCTTGGGTCTGGGAACCATCCAGCCTATCGTGGATTTTAAGGAGCCAGCCGGCTACTCCCAGCCACAGGCCCCCAACAAAAACCACGGCCCTTTTTTCTGGCAAACAAAACTTAGCTGCCTCACTTCTGGATGGCAGATTGCAGGAGCCACTTGGTGTAATCAAACCAGCCCGACTTGGCACTGGTGCCACCTTGGGTCTGGGAACCATCCTGCGTATCGTGGATTCTAAGGAGCCAGCCGGCCACTCCCAGCCACAGGTCCCCAAACCAAATCAACGGCGCTGTTCCCTGGAAAACAAAACACGTCTGCCAACATTTTGATGGAGTTTGCAGGAGCCACTTGGTACTATCAAACCAGCCCGACTTGGCACTGGTGCCACCTTGGGTCTGGGAAACATCCTGCGTATCGTGGATTCTAAGGAGCCAGCCGGCCACTCCTAGCCACAGGCCCCCAGACAAAAACCTAGGCCTATTTCTCTGGCAAACAAAAGTAAGCTGCCCCGCTTCTGGATGGCAGATTGCAGGAGACACTTGGGACTATCAAACCAGCCCAACTTGGCACTGGTGCCACCTTGGATCTGGGAACCATGCTGTGTATCGTGGATATTCAGGGGCCAGCCGGCCACTCTCAGCCATATGTCCCCAAACAGAAACCTCGGCCCGTTTCTCTGGCAAACAAAACTCAACTGCCCCTCTTCTGGATGGCAAATTGCAGGATGAACTTGATACTAAAACCGCAGGCCGACTTGGTAGTGGTGACACCTTGGGCCTGGGAACCATCATGCGTATCGAGCATTTTAAGGAGCCAGCCGGCCACTCCCAGCAATATGCCCCCAAAAACAATCCACGGAATTTTTCTCTGGCAAACAAAAATCAGCTGCCCCGCTTCTGGATGGCAGATTGCAGGAGCCACTTTGCACCATCAAACCAGCCCGACTTGGCACTGGTGCCACCTTGGGTCTGGGGACCATCCTGCCTAGCGTGGATTTTCAGGAGCCAGCCGGCCACTCTCAGCCATAGGCCCCCATACAAAACCCACGGCCCGTTTCCCTGGCAAACAAAATTAAGCTGCCCCGCTTCTGGATGGCAGATTGCAGGACGCACTTGGTAGTATCAAACCAGCCCGACTTGGCACTGGTGCCACCTTGGGTCTGGGAACCATCCTGCGTATCATGGATTTTCAGGAGCCAGCCGTCCACTGCCAGCCACAGGCCCCGAAACACAAACAACAGCCTTTTTCTCTGGCAAACAAAATTCAGCTGCCCCGCTTCTGGATGGCAGATTGCAGGAACCACTTGGTACTAACAAACCAGCCTGACTTGGCACTGGTGCCACCTTGGGTCTGGGAACCATCCTGCGTATCGTGGATTCTAAGGAGCCAGCTGGCCACTCCCAGCCACAGGCCCCAAAACACACACAACGGTGCTTTTCCCTGGAAAACAAAACTCGCCTGCCAAACATTTGATGGCAGATTGCAGGAGCCACTTGGTACTATCAAACCAGCCCAACTTGGCACTGGTGCCACCATGGGTCTGGTCACCATCCTGCCTATCGTAGCTTTTCAGGTGCCAGCCAGCCACCCCCAGCCAGAGGCCCCTAGACAAATATTTCGGCCCGTTTCCCTGGCAAACAAAAGTAAGCTACCCCGCTTCTGGATGGCAGATTGCAGGAGCCACTTTGCACCATCAAACCAGCCCAACTTGGCACTGGTGCCACCTCTGGTCTGGGAACCATCCTGCGTATCGTGGGTTCTAAGGAGCCAGCTGGCCACTCCCAGCCACAGGCCCCCAAACACAAACAACGGCGCTTTTCCCTGAAAACAAAACTCGCCTGCCAACTTTTTGATGGCAGATTGCAGGAGCCACTTGGTACTATCAAACCAGCCCAACTTGGCACTGGTGCCACCATGGGTCTGGTCACTATCCTGCCTATCGTAGCTTTTCAGGAGCCAGCCGGTCACTCCCAGCCATAGGCCCCCAAACACAAACCTCGGCCCGTTTCCCTGGCAAACAAAAGTAAGCTGCCCCGCTTCTGCATGGCAGATTGCAGGAGCTATTTAGTACTATCAAACCAGCCCGACTTGGCACTGGTGACACCTCTGGTCTGGGGACCCATCCTGCCTATCGTGGATTTTCAGGGGCCAGCCGGCCACTCTCAGCCATATGCCCCCAAAAACAAACCACGGCCCTTTTCTCTGGCAAACAAAACTCAACTGCCCCTCTTCTGGATGGCAAATTTTAGGACGCACTTTGTACTACGAAAACCGCCCGACGTGGCACTGGTGCCACCTTGTGTCAGGGAACCATCCTGCATATCGAGCTTTTTAAGGAGCCAGCCGGCCACGCCCAGCCATATACCCCCAAAAACAAACCACGGACCATTTCTCATGGAAACAAAAATCCGCTGCCCCGCGTCAGGATGGCAGATTGCAGGAGCCACTTTGCACCATCAAACCAGCCCGACTTGGCACTGGTGCCACCTTGGGTCTGGGAACAATCCTGCATATCGTGGATTCTAAGGAGCCAGCCGGCCACTCCCAGCCACAGGCCCCCAAACACAAACAACGGCGCTTTTCCCTGGAAAACAAAACTCGCCTGCCAGCTTTTTGATGGCAGATTGCAGGAGCCACTTGGTACTATCAAATCATCCCAACTTGGCACTGGTGCCACTATGGGTCTGGGAAACATCCTGCCTATTGTAGAATTTCAGGAGCCAGCCGGTCACCTCCCAGCCATAGTCCCCCAGACACAAACCTCGGACCGTTTCCCTGGCAAGCAAAATTAAGCTGCCCCGATTCTGGATGGCAGATTGCAGGAGCCACTTGGTACTATCAAATCAGCCCAACTTGGCACTGGTGCCACCATGGGTCTGGTAAACATCCTGCCTATCGTAGCTTTTCAGGAGCCAGCCGGTCACTCCCTGCCATAGGCCCCAGACACAAACCTCGGCCCGTTTCCCTGGCAAACAAAAGTAAACTGCCCCGCTTTTGGATGGCAGATTGCAGGATGCATTTGGTACTATCAAACCTGCCCGACTTGGCCCTCGTGCCACCTTGGCTCTGGGAACCATGCTGCGTATCGTAGATTCTATGAGGACAGGCGGCCACTCCCAGCCACAGGCCTCTAAACAAAAACAACGGCGCTTTTCCCGGGAAAACAAAACTCGCCTGCCAAATTTTGACGGCAGATTGCAGGAGCCACTTGGTACTATCAAACCAGCCCAACTTGGCACTGGTGCCACCATGGGTCTGGTCACCATCCTGCCTATCGTAGCTTTTCAGGAGCCAGCCGGTCACTCCCAGCCATAGGCCCCCAGACACAAAGCTCTACCCGTTTCCCTGACAAACAAAAGTAAGCTACCCCGCTTCTGGATGGCAGATTGCAGGAGTCACTTTGCACCATCAAACCAGCCCGACTTGGCACTGGTCCACCTCTGGTCTGGGACCCATCCTGCGTATCGTGGATTCTAAGGAGACAGCTGGCCACTCCCAGCCACAGGCCCCCAAACACAAACAACGGCGCTTTTCCCTGGAAAACAAAACTCGCTTGCCAACTTTTTGATGGCAGATTGCAGGAGCCACTTGGTACTATCAAACCACCCCAACTTGGCAACAAGTGGTTCCTGCAATCTGACATCCAGAAGCGGGGCAGCTTACTTTTGTTTGCCAGGGAAATGGACCGTTGTTTGTGTTTGGAGGCGTATGGCTGGGAGTGGCCGACTGGCTCCTTAAAATCCACGATAGGCAGGATGGTTCCCAGACCCAAGGTGGCACCAGTGCCAAGTCGGGCTGGTTTGATAGTACAAAGTGGCTCCTGCAATCTGCCATCCAGAAGCGGGGCAGCTTACTTTTGTTTGCCAGGGAAACGGGCCGGGCTTTCTGTCTCGGGGCCTATGGCAGGGAGTGACCGCCTGGCTCCTGAAAAGCTACGATAGGCAGGATGGTTCCCAGACCCATGGTGGCACCAGTGCCAAGTTCGGCTGGTTTGATAGTACCAAGTGGCTCCTGCAATCTGCCATCAAAAAGTTGGCAGGCGAGTTTTGTTTTCCATGGAAAAGCGCCATTGTGTGTGTTTGGGGACCTGTGGTTGGGAGTGCCCGGCTGGCTCCTTAGAAACCACGATACGCAGCATGGTTACCAGACAAGAGGTGCCACCAGTGCCAAGTTGTGCTGGTTTGATACTACCAAGTGGTTCCTGCAATCTGCCATCCCGAAGCGGGGCAGCTTACTTTTGTTTGCCACGGAAACGGGCCGTTGTTTGTGTTTGGGGGCCTGTGGCTGGGAGTGGCCGACTGGCTCCTTAGAATCCACGATACGCAGGATGGGTCCCAGACCAGAGGTGGCACCAGTGCCAAGTCGGGCTGGTTTGATAGTACCAAGTGGCTCCTGCAATCTGCCATCCAGAAGCGGGGCAGCTTACTTTTGTTTGCCAGGGAAACGGGCCGAGGTTTATGACTGGGGACCTATGGCTGGGAGTGACCGGCTGGCTCCTGAAAAGTTACGATAGGCAGGATTGTGACCAGACCCATGGTGGCACCAGGGCCAAGTTGGGCTGGTTTGATAGTACCAAGTGGCTCCTGTAATCTGCCATCAAATAGTTGGTAGGCGAGTTTTGTTTTCCAGGGAAAAGCGCAGATGTTTGTGTTTGGGGGCCTGTGGTAGGGAGTGGCCGGCTGGCTAATTAGAATCCACGATACGCAGGATGGTTCCCAGACCAGAGGTGGCACCAGTGCCAAGACGGGCTAGTTTGATGGTGCAAAGTGGCTCCTGCAATCTGCCATCCAGAAGCGGGGTAGCTTACTTTTGTTTGCCAGGGAAACGGGCCGAGCTTTTTGTCTGGGGGCCTATGGCGGGGAGTGACCGGCTGGCTCCTGAAAAGATAAGATAGGCAGGATGGTGACCAGACCCATGGTGGCACCAGTGCCAAGTTGGGCTGATTTGATAAAACCAAGTGGCTCCTGCAATCTGCCATCAAAAAGTTGGCAGGAGAGTTTTGTTTTCCAGGGAAAAGCGCCGTTGTTTGTGTTTGGGGGCCAGTGGCTGGGAGTGGCCGGCTGGCTCCTTAGAATCCACGATACGCAGCATGGTATCCAGACCCAAGGTGGCACCAGTGCCAAGTTTTGCTGGTTTGATAGTACCAAGTGGTTCCTGCAATCTGCCATCCAGAAGCAGGGCAGCTTACTTTTGTTTGCCAGGGAAATGGGCCGAGGTTTTTGTCTGGGGGCCTATGGCTGGGAGTGACCGGCTGGCTCCTGAAAAGCTACGATAGGCAGGATGGTGACCAGACCCATGGTGGCACCAGTCCCAAGTTGGGCTGATTTGATAGTACCAAGTGGCTCCTGCAATCTGCCGTCAAAATTTGGCAGGCGAGTTTTTATTTTCCAGGGAAAAGCGCCGTTGTTTGTGTTTGGGGGCCTGTGGCTGGGAGTGGCCGGCTGGCTGCTTAGAATCCACGATACGCAGGATGGTTCCCAGACCCAAGGTGGCACCAGTGCCAAGTTTTGCTGGTTTGATAGTACCAAGTGGTTCCTGCAATCTGCCATCCAGAAGCAGGGCAGCTTACTTTTGTTTGCCAGGGAAACGGGCCGAGGTTTTTGTCTGGGGGCCTATGGCTGGGAGTGACCGGCTGGCTCCTGAAAAGCTACGATAGGCAGGATGGTGACCAGACCGATGGTGGCACCAGTGCCAAGTCGGGCTGGTTTGATAATACTAAATAGCTACTGCAATCTGCCATCCAGACGCGGGGCAGCGGATTTTTGCTTGCTGGAGAAAAGTTCCGTGGGTTTTTTTTGGGGGTATATGGCTGGACGTTGCCGGCTGACTCCTTAAAAACATCGATACGCAGGATGGTTCCCTGACCCAAGGTGGCATCACTGCCAAGTCGGGCTGTTTTCGTAGTACCAAGTGGCTCCTGCAATTTGCCATCCAGAAGAGGGGCAGTTGAGTTTTGTTTACCAGAGAAAAGGGCCGTGGTTTGTGTTTTGGGGCATATGGCTGAGTGGCCGGCTGGCTCCTGAAAATCCACGATAGGCAGGATGGTTCCCAGAGCCAAGGTGGCACCAGTGCCATGTTGGCCTGGTTTGATAGTACCATGTGGCTCCTGCAATCTGCCATCCAGAAGCGGGGCAGCTTACTTTTGTTTGCCAGGGAAACGGGCCGAGGTATTTGTCTGGGGGCCTATGGCTGGGAGTGACCGGCTGGCTCCTGAAAAGCTACGATAGGCAGGATGGTGACCAGACCCATGGTGGCACCAGTGCCAAGTTGGGCTGGTTTGATAGTACCAAGTGGCTCCTGCAATCTGCCATCCAGAAGCGGGGTAGCTTACTTTTGTTTGCCAGGGAAACGGGCAGAGCTTTCTGTCTGGGGGCCTATGGTTGGGAGTAACCGGCTGGCTCCTGAAAAGCTACAATAGGCAGGATGGTTCCCAGATCCAAGATGGCACCAGTGCCAAGTCGGGGTGGTTTGATGGTGCAACGTGGCTCCTGCAATCTGCCATCCTGACGCGGGGCAGCGGATTTTTGTTTCCAAGAGAAATGGTCCGTGGTTTGTTTTTGGGGCTATATGGCTGGGCGTGGCCTGCTGGCTCCTTAAAAAGCTACGATAGGCAGGATGGTTCCCTGACCCAAGGTGGCACCAGTGCCAAGTCGGGCGGTTTTCGTAGTACAAAGTGCGTCCTAAAATTTGCCATCCAGAAGAGGGGCAGTTGAGTTTTGTTTACCAGAGAAAAGGGCCGTGGTTTGTTTTTGGGGGCATATGGCTGATAGTGGCCGTCTGGCGCCTGAAAATCCACGATAGGCAGGATGGTTCCCAGACCAGAGGTGGCACCAGTGCCAAGTCGGGCTGGTTTGATAGTACTAAATAGCACCTGCAATCTGCCATGCAGAAGCGGGGCAGCTTACTTTTGTTTGCCAGGGAAACGGGCCGAGGTTTGTGTCTGGGGGCCTATGGCTGGGAGTGACCGGCTGGCTCCTGAAAAGCTACGATAGGCAGGATGGTGACCAGACCCATGGTGGCACCAGTGCCAAGTTGGGCTGGTTTGATAGTACCAAGTGGCTCCTGCAATCTGCCATCAAAAAGTTGTCAGGCGAGTTTTGTTTTCCAGGGAAAAGCGCCGTTGTTTGTATTTGGGGGCCTGTGGCTGGGAGTGGCCGGCTGGCTCCTTTGAACCCACGATACGCAGGATGGTTCCCAGACCCAAGGTGGCACCAGTGCCAAGTCGGGCTGGTTTGATACTACCAAGTGCGTCCTGCAATCTGCCATCCAGAAGCGGGGCAGCTTAATTTTGTTTGCCAGGGAAACGGGCCCTGGGTTTTGTTTGGGGGCCTATGGCTGAGAGTGGCCGGCTGGCTCCTGGAAATCCACGCTAGGCAGCATGGTTCCCAGATGCAAGGTGGCACCAGTGCCAAGTCGGGCTGGTTTGATGGTGCAAAGTGGCTCCTGCAATCTGCCATCCAGAAGCGGGGCAGCTGATTTTTGTTTGCCAGAGAAAAATTCCGTGGATTGTTTTTGGGGGCATATTGCTGGGAGGGGCCGGCTGGCTCCTTAAAATGCTCGATACGCATGATGGTTCCCAGGTCCAAGGTGTCACCACTACCAAGTCGGCCTGCGGTTTTAGTATCAAGTTCATCCTGCAATTTGCCATCCAGAAGAGGGGCGGTTGAATTTTGTTTGCCAGAGAAACGGGCCGAGGTTTCTGTTTGGGGACATATGGCTGAGAGTGGCCGGCTGGCCCCTGAATATCCACGATACACAGCATGGTTCCCAGATCCAAGGTGGCACCAGTGCCAAGTTGGGCTGGTTTGATAGTACCAAGTGTCTCCTGCAATCTGCCATCCAGAAGCGGGGCAGCTTACTTTTGTTTGCCAGAGAAATAGGCCTAGGTTTTTGTCTGGGGGCCTGTGGCTAGGAGTGGCCGGCTGGCTCCTAAGAATCCACGATACGCAGGATGTTTCCCAGACCCAAGGTGGCACCAGTGCCAAGTCGGGCTGGTTTGATAGTACCAAGTGGCTCCTGCAAACTCCATCAAAAAGTTGGCAGGCGTGTTTTGTTTTCCAGGGAACAGCGCCGTTGATTTTGTTTGGGGGCCTGTGGCTGGGAGTGGCCGGCTGGCTCCTTAGAATCCACGATACGCAGGATGGTTCCCAGACCCAAGGTGGCACCAGTGCCAAGTCGGGCTGGTTTGATTACACCAAGTGGCTCCTGCAATCTGCCATCCAGAAGTGAGGCAGCTAAGTTTTGTTTGCCAGAAAAAAGGGCCGTGGTTTTTGTTGGGGGCCTGTGGCTGGGAGTGGCCGGCTGGCTCCTTAGAATCCACCATACCCAGGATGGTTCCCAGACCCAAGGTGGCACCAGTGCCAAGTCGGGCTGGTTTGATAGTACCAAGTGGCTCCTGCAATCTGCCATCCAGAAGCAGTGCAGCTGAGTTTTGTTTGCCAGAGAAAAGGGCCGTGGGTTGTGTTTGGGGGCATATGGCTGGGAGTGGCCGGCTGTCTCATTAAAAAGATCGATACGCAGCATGGTTCCCAGACCCAAGGTGGCACCAGTGCCAAGTCGGGCTGTTTTTATAGTACCAAGTGCGTCCTGCAATTTGCCATCCAGAAGAGGGGCAGTGGAGTTTTGTTTGCTAGAGAATAGCGCCGTTGTTTGTGTTTGGGGGCTTGTGGCTGGGAGTGGCCGACTGGCGCCTTAGAATCTGTGTTACGCAGCATGGTTCCCAGACCAGAGGTGGCACCAGTGCCAAGTTGGTCTGGTTTGATAGTACCAAGTGGCTCCTGCAATCTGCCATCCAGAAGCGGGGCAGCTTACTTTTGTTTGCCAGGGAAACGGGCCGAGGTTTGTGACTGGGGACCTATGGCTGGGAGTGACCGGCTGGCTCCTGAAAAGCTACGATAGGCAGGATGGTGACCAGACCCATAGTGGCACCAGTGCCAAGTTGGGCTGGTTTGATAGTACCAAGTGGCTCCTGCAATCTGCCATCAAAAAGTTGTCAGGCGAGTTTTGTTTTCCAGGAAAAAGCGCCGTTGTTTGTATTTGGGGGCCTGTGGCTGGGAGTGGCCGGCTGGCTCCTTTGAACCCACAATACGCAGGATGGTTCCCAGACCCAAGGTGGCACCAGTGCCAAGTCGGGCTGGTTTGATACTACCAAGTGCGTCCTGCAATCTGCCATCCAGAAGCGGGGCAGCTTAATTTTGTTTGCCAGGGAAACGGGCCGTGGGTTTTGTTTGGGGGCCTATGGCTGAGAGTGGCCGGCTGGCTCCTGAAAATCCACGCTAGGCAGCATGGTTCCCAGATGCAAGGTGGCACCAGTGCCAAGTCGGGCTGGTTTGATGGTGCAAAGTGGCTCCTGCAATCTGCCATCCAGAAGCGGGGCAGCTGATTTTTGTTTGCCAGAGAAAAATTCCGTGGATTGTTTTTGGGGGCATATTGCTGGGAGTGGCCGGCTGGCTCCTTAAAATGCTCGATACGCATGATGGTTCCCAGGTCCAAGGTGTCACCACTACCAAGTCGGCCTGTGGTTTTAGTATCAAGTTCATCCTGCAATTTGCCATCCAGAAGAGGGGCAGTTGAGTTTTGTTTGCCAGAGAAATGGGCCGAGGTTTCTGTTTGGGGACATATGGCTGAGAGTGGCCGGCTGGCCCCTGAATATCCACGATACACAGCATGGTTCCCAGATCCAAGGTGGCACCAGTGCCAAGTTGGGCTGGTTTGATAGTACCAAGTGTCTCCTGCAATCTGCCATCCAGAAGCGGGGCAGCTTACTTTTGTTTGCCAGAGAAATAGGCCTAGGTTTTTGTCTGGGGGCCTGTGGCTAGGAGTGGCCGGCTGGCTCCTAAGAATCCACGATACGCAGGATGTTTCCCAGACCCAAGGTGGCACCAGTGCCAAGTCGGGCTGGTTTGATAGTACCAAGTGGCTCCTGCAAACTCCATCAAAAAGTTGGCAGGCGTGTTTTGTTTTCCAGGGAACAGCGCCGTTGATTTTGTTTGGGGGCCTGTGGCTGGGAGTGGCCGGCTGGCTCCTTAGAATCCACGATACGCAGGATGGTTCCCAGACCCAAGGTGGCACCAGTGCCAAGTCGGGCTGGTTTGATTACACCAAGTGGCTCCTGCAATCTGCCATCCAGAAGTGAGGCAGCTAAGTTTTGTTTGCCAGAAAAAAGGGCCGTGGTTTTTGTTGGGGGCCTGTGGCTGGGAGTGGCCGGCTGGCTCCTTAGAATCCACCATACGCAGGATGGTTCCCAGACCCAAGGTGGCACCAGTGCCAAGTCGGGCTGGTTTGATAGTCCCAAGTGGCTCCTGCAAACTGCCATCCAGAAGCGGGGTAGCTGAGTTTTGTTTGCCAGGGAAATGGGCCGTTGTTTGTGTTTGGGGGCCTGTGGCTGGGAGTGTTCGGCTGGTTCCTGAATATGTACGATACGCAGGATTGTTCCCAGACCCAAGGTGGCACCAGTGCCAAGTCGGGCTGGTTTGATGGTGCAAAGTGGCTCCTGCAATCTGCCATCCAGACGCGGGGCAGCGGATTTTTGTTTCCATGAGAAATGGTCCGTGGTTTGTTTTTGGGGGTATATGGCTGGGCCTGGCCGGCTGGCTCCTTAAAAAGCTCGATATGCAGGATGGTTCCCTGACACAAGGTGGCACCAGTGCCACGTCGGGCGGTTTTCGTAGTACAAAGTGCGTCCTAAAATTTGCCATCCAGAAGAGGGGCAGTTGAGTTTTGTTTGCCAGAGAAAAGGTCCGTGGTTTGTTTTTGGGGGCATATGGCTGAGAGTGGCTGGCTGGCCCCTGAAAATCCACGATACACAGGATGGTTCCCAGATCCAAGGTGGCACCTGTGCCAAGTCGGGCTGATTTGATAGTACTAAGTAGCTCCTGCAATCTGCCATCCAGAAGCGGGACAGCTTACTTTTGTTTGCCAGGGAAACGGGCCGAGGTTTGTGTTTGGGGGCCTATGGCTGAGAGTGACCGGCTGGCTCCTGAAAAGCTACAATAGGCAGGATGGTGACCAGACCCATGGTGGCACCAGTGCCAAGTTGGGCTGGTTTGATAGTACCAAGTGGTTCCTGCAATCTGCCATCCAGAAGCAGGGCAGCTGAGTTTTGTTTGCCAGAGAAAAGGGCTTGGTTTGTGTTTGGGGGCATATGGCTGGGTGTGGCCAGCTGGCTCCTTAAAATGCACGATATGCAACATGGCTCCCAGACCCAAGGTGGCACCAGTGCCAAGTTGGGCTGGTTTGATAGTACCAAGTGGCTCCTGCAATCTTCCATGATCACGTGGAGAAATACTTTCTGGTTTCAGCCTCATGCTCTTTCTTCTCTCCCTCAACTTCTCTATCACCTCTCATCTGGTTCACATGCGCTGTCTTCAAGGTCCACAGGCTACTTTTCACAGAATCTTCTGGCCTGATGAAGTAAGAATGATGAATAGAACAGAGCTGGGATCTATTTTCCAGTTTGGATAAAATGCATTCTGCACACAAATCCAAGGAGAACGGGCTGCCCCGATGCCCAGAAAATCTTTCACTCCTGCTAGTGTTCTACGTCAACCGCAACTTAGTCTGAAAGAAAAGCTTTTTCTCTGAGAGCATCTGAGAGGTTTGCATGAAGCACTGATATCTGACATATGCAATTTTGAATAGGAGAGGAAAAAGAAAATGGCAAGGAGTTTTTAATTTTAGTGGTTTCAATTTTAATTTCCGTGCACTTTTTCAAAACTTGTCAGCTCAAATGCCCATCAACATCTTTTAGTCATCTGTAAGTCAGTATTCATATAAAATGTGCTTCAAATCCAAAGAATTTCAAATTTGCACTCCAAGCTTCTATGCCTAGATTTATGATTTCCTACACATATTAGATGAAAGGAAGGCCTTTTTTACTGTGGGAGTGCTGGAACACTGGAACAGGTTGCCCAGAGAAGTTGTGGGTGTCCCATCCCTGAAAGTATTCAAGGTCACCTTGGACGGGGCTTGGAGCAGCAACAAAGGAGAAGCTTGATGGTAGAGAAACAAAGTTGGACTATAGAAGAAACTCGGATTGAAGTATAGGATCAAGTTTTCTCTCAGCTCTTGGGGTAAATTCAAAGTTGTACAAAATGACATTTATCTGTGCTATTCACTACTGTAACAGAAAGTTTCATGAAAACTGTACAGAAGATAGTAAATTTTAAAAGAGATAAGAATTACAGCATAAAATCCATGGGATAGGTTACAACATGAGACACTCTCTAAGAGAAAATCTCTTTGTTTCAGCACTTCATCGGGGTAAGATTTCATGAAGTGCCAAAGAAGGCGGCAAAATATCATTCGGGACATTATTTACTGGAATTCAGCCTGGCCATTAGTAGGAACTGCCTTTGAACATATCATGTAGATATACCACACACGCTTTCCCTTCACTGAAAAATTACTGTTTACAACAAATAAGCAATTGACGATCAAAATTGATTGAAAGCATCTTAAACATGTCAAGTATTTCATTGTAGATGATCTGTGATCCAAATGCTTCTTCCACCTTCGAGAGGGACAGAAGAATTCTTCCATATCATGATGGTTTAAAATTGTATCAACCAATGTTTTCTGCTGAAAAGATATCATCTATTTTTTTCTATTTTTGGAAGAAAATATTCCTAGACATACAACAGGTGAGAACTAAGTAATTTTAAAGAAACAAATGAAATGAAAATATTCTGTAAATAGAATGAAATGAAAAGCTGTGTTTTAAATAGGAGCTAAATATTAAACAGAATTTTTGTACCAGGCATTTGGATTACTGCACCAGCTCTTTTGCCCATCAAGAGAGGCATTTAGCATTTCAGTCTTTTCCAAGGTGTTCATGATCTGCTATGCTGATCTCTGTGTGTGCCTAGGTGTGTGTGGAGGGGGGGGCATATGAAGGGGAGTGTGTATGTTTGCTTTACAATTGTTGTGGCAGATTCATGCCTCAGCTCCACATTTTGTTTTAAAAAGGTCACACCGAGTGGATATGAAGTTTACTATCAACAAGAGATCGATTCCCAAATCATCCATTTGACTCTCCCTTATAAATCATGTGCTTTGTTGCATATTTTATCAAATATACTTTCAAGCCAGATGGAGGAAGGAGGATGTGGGAATCCCTCCACCATCTTGCAACTTTTATGTAAGTAGGTTTTCAAGAAAATCATCATTTCTCTTTTAAATATGTCTGGAACAGGCATGATGGTAGTGTCAACCTGTTGGAGTTTTTGTTGCTGGAAGAAGTTGTACAAAAGGATTGGTTTTTACATTGACCAGTTACTGAATCAAGCGCAGGAATACATTGGAAATTTAGCTGGGGGTTCCTTTTCCCAGCAGACTACTTCTAGAACGAGCTTGTACACTGAAGCTGACTCTTTTGCTCTCTTTTTGTTTCTTTCCTATTTTCTTGGCTTCTTTGCCACTATCTAGACAATTTTGGAACTTTGTTCCCAACTAAAATGGTTTCAATAGTCTGATTGTGATCATACATTTTTACAAGGAATTTTTAAAATCTTTCCTCGAGTCCAGAAAGTCAAGGACTTAGATCTTTTTCTTCCCTTATCAATATTGCCATGAAATTGATAAATAAAGACCAACTCTTTATTTTTGTTTTTAACCCACGTAGATAATTCCCATCCATTAATCCATTTTGTGGACCAATAGCTGCCATTCTGATGGAAGCTGTCACTTCTTAACAATAGGCATTCTGTGACTATGTTGACTGCACTTTGGGTGAAGATCCTAACTGGTCTTAGATATACATAGGGAGAAATTTGCTCAGCCAGTGTCAGTCTTAAGCATGCGTATCAGAAGATCTTTCTAGAGCTGGGAATTTTCCCATGAAAGGGATTCAGTTAGGGAAGAGACACTTGTGCCAGAGTTTTACATTCTTCTTGAACACTGCTTAAGGAACTTAGATGCCATGTCCATTTGGATCTCTGTCTGCACAGAACTTTGTCATGCCAGCGCTTTGAAATGCATCTTGAAGAGAATTCACTAGCACAGAATGAAAGAGAGTGGAAGGGGTTGGTGGGGCTAACCAGGCCCAACCCCCCTGCCTAAACCAGGATACCTAGAGCCTCTTGCCCAGGATTCTATCTGGGTGTACTTTTAATGTCTTCAAAGATCCAGGCTCCACAATCTTTCTGGGCAGTCTGTGCCGTGGTTCAGTCACCCTGACAGTAAAGAAACATTTACTGATGTTCAAAGGCAATCTCCTGTATTTCAGTGTGTGCCCACTGCCTCTTGTCTTTTCCCTCAGCATCACTGAAAAGACACTGATTCCCTCCCCTTTGCACTATTGCTTCCATATGTATGTGTGATGCCATGTAGAGGTATGTCAAAAACCTCCCTGAAGCCCAGGCAGATAATATTCCCTTCATCTACCAGTCAAGTTGATTCATCAGAGGAGTTTAAAGTGATGTTCAGCATGAAATTCCCCTGAAAAATCATGCTAACTACATTATTTGGTCATCTGTCATGTGCCTGGCAAGGATTTCCAGGAAGAGCTGCTTCATCAACTTCCTGGGGATAAAAAAGAGGCTGGCTGGTTTGTACTATGGCGAGTCCTCTTAATTGCCTTTTTTGAAGATGGGTGTCATTTGCTAACATCCACTCTTTAGCCTCTGTTGTCGTCTACATCTTAGCAAAACGCTTTTCCACTATGTCTGGCTAGGAAAAACTGTGCCAGCACAGAAAACATCTCCCATCGTGTTCTAGAAGTTGCACGGATGTCTGCCAAGTGTTTGGCAGGAAGAAAAGAAAAGTTGTCCAAAACAGCTTCCAATCGAATGTTCCTGTGATTGGAAAAGTCAGGAGAGTGCAAAGGTACTGTTTTCTATCAGTTGGCAAGGTGCGCACACAATCCCAGTGTTGTACAGCTTGCTTCTTCACCTTCCCGAAGCTGCCGCTCTCGCCGGCTGCCGGAGCCCAAGAAGCGGCTTCTTCGCGCAAAGACGATTGTGCCGCTCACAGGGCTCTCCTTAGCGCGGCTTCTGCCGAAAGACGCCCGGCAGCGGCTCTTACCTCCGGAGAGCATCCTACCTTCGTCTTTAGCTCCTCTTCTCATCTACACCTCGGCAAAAAGCTTTTCCACTATGTCTGGCTAGGAAAAACTGTGCCAGCACAGAAAACATCTCCCATCGTGTTCTAGAAGTTGCACGGATGTCTGCCAAGTGTTTGGCAGGAAGAAAAGAAAAGTTGTCCAAAACAGCTTCCAATCGAATGTTCCTGTGATTGGAAAAGTCAGGAGAGTGCAAAGGTACTGTTTTCTATCAGTTGGCAAGGTGCGCACACAATCCCAGTGTTGTACAGCTTGCTTCTTCACCTTCCCGAAGCTGCCGCTCTCGCCGGCTGCCGGAGCCCAAGAAGCGGCTTCTTCGCGCAAAGACGATTGTGCCGCTCACAGTGCTCTCCTTAGCGCGGCTTCTGCCGAAAGACGCCCGGCAGCGGCTCTTACCTCCGGAGAGCATCCTACCTTCGTCTTTCGCGTCTTATGTAGTCTACATCTTAGCAAAACGCTTTTCCACTATGTCTGGCTAGGAAAAACTGTGCCAGCACAGAAAACATCTCCCATCGTGTTCTAGAAGTTGCACGGATGTCTGCCAAGTGTTTGGCAGGAAGAAAAGAAAAGTTGTCCAAAACAGCTTCCAATCGAATGTTCCTGTGATTGGAAAAGTCAGGAGAGTGCAAAGGTACTGTTTTCTATCAGTTGGCAAGGTGCGCACACAATCCCAGTGTTGTACAGCTTGCTTCTTCACCTTCCCGAAGCTGCCGCTCTCGCCGGCTGCCGGAGCCCAAGAAGCGGCTTCTTCGCGCAAAGACGATTGTGCCGCTCACAGGGCTCTCCTTAGCGCGGCTTCTGCCGAAAGAGGCCCGGCAGCGGCTCTTACCTCCGGAGAGCATCCTACCTTCGTCTTTCGCGTCTTATGTAGTCTACACCTCGGCAAAACGCTTTTCCACTATGTCTGGCTAGGAAAAACTGTGCCAGCACAGAAAACATCTCCCATCGTGTTCTAGAAGTTGCACGGATGTCTGCCAAGTGTTTGGCAGGAAGAAAAGAAAAGTTGTCCAAAACAGCTTCCAATCGAATGTTCCTGTGATTGGAAAAGTCAGGAGAGTGCAAAGGTACTGTTTTCTATCAGTTGGCAAGGTGCGCACACAATCCCAGTGTTGTACAGCTTGCTTCTTCACCTTCCCGAAGCTGCCGCTCTCGCCGGCTGCCGGAGCCCAAGAAGCGGCTTCTTCGCGCAAAGACGATTGTGCCGCTCACAGTGCTCTCCTTAGCGCGGCTTCTGCCGAAAGACGCCCGGCAGCGGCTCTTACCTCCGGAGAGCATCCTACCTTCGTCTTTCGCGTCTTTTGTAGTCTACATCTTAGCAAAACGCTTTTCCACTATGTCTGGCTAGGAAAAACTGTGCCAGCACAGAAAACATCTCCCATCGTGTTCTAGAAGTTGCACGGATGTCTGCCAAGTGTTTGGCAGGAAGAAAAGAAAAGTTGTCCAAAACAGCTTCCAATCGAATGTTCCTGTGATTGGAAAAGTCAGGAGAGTGCAAAGGTACTGTTTTCTATCAGTTGGCAAGGTGCGCACACAATCCCAGTGTTGTACAGCTTGCTTCTTCACCTTCCCGAAGCTGCCGCTCTCGCCGGCTGCCGGAGCCCAAGAAGCGGCTTCTTCGCGCAAAGACGATTGTGCCGCTCACAGTGCTCTCCTTAGCGCGGCTTCTGCCGAAAGACGCCCGGCAGCGGCTCTTACCTCCGGAGAGCATCCTACCTTCGTCTTTAGCTCCTCTTCTCATCTACACCTCGGCAAAAAGCTTTTCCACTATGTCTGGCTAGGAAAAACTGTGCCAGCACAGAAAACATCTCCCATCGTGTTCTAGAAGTTGCACGGATGTCTGCCAAGTGTTTGGCAGGAAGAAAAGAAAAGTTGTCCAAAACAGCTTCCAATCGAATGTTCCTGTGATTGGAAAAGTCAGGAGAGTGCAAAGGTACTGTTTTCTATCAGTTGGCAAGGTGCGCACACAATCCCAGTGTTGTACAGCTTGCTTCTTCACCTTCCCGAAGCTGCCGCTCTCGCCGGCTGCCGGAGCCCAAGAAGCGGCTTCTTCGCGCAAAGACGATTGTGCCGCTCACAGTGCTCTCCTTAGCGCGGCTTCTGCCGAAAGACGCCCGGCAGCGGCTCTTACCTCCGGAGAGCATCCTACCTTCGTCTTTAGCTCCTCTTCTCATCTACACCTCGGCAAAAAGCTTTTCCACTATGTCTGGCTAGGAAAAACTGTGCCAGCACAGAAAACATCTCCCATCGTGTTCTAGAAGTTGCACGGATGTCTGCCAAGTGTTTGGCAGGAAGAAAAGAAAAGTTGTCCAAAACAGCTTCCAATCGAATGTTCCTGTGATTGGAAAAGTCAGGAGAGTGCAAAGGTACTGTTTTCTATCAGTTGGCAAGGTGCGCACACAATCCCAGTGTTGTACAGCTTGCTTCTTCACCTTCCCGAAGCTGCCGCTCTCGCCGGCTGCCGGAGCCCAAGAAGCGGCTTCTTCGCGCAAAGACGATTGTGCCGCTCACAGTGCTCTCCTTAGCGCGGCTTCTGCCGAAAGACGCCCGGCAGCGGCTCTTACCTCCGGAGAGCATCCTACCTTCGTCTTTAGCTCCTCTTCTCATCTACACCTCGGCAAAAAGCTTTTCCACTATGTCTGGCTAGGAAAAACTGTGCCAGCACAGAAAACATCTCCCATCGTGTTCTAGAAGTTGCACGGATGTCTGCCAAGTGTTTGGCAGGAAGAAAAGAAAAGTTGTCCAAAACAGCTTCCAATCGAATGTTCCTGTGATTGGAAAAGTCAGGAGAGTGCAAAGGTACTGTTTTCTATCAGTTGGCAAGGTGCGCACACAATCCCAGTGTTGTACAGCTTGCTTCTTCACCTTCCCGAAGCTGCCGCTCTCGCCGGCTGCCGGAGCCCAAGAAGCGGCTTCTTCGCGCAAAGACGATTGTGCCGCTCACAGTGCTCTCCTTAGCGCGGCTTCTGCCGAAAGACGCCCGGCAGCGGCTCTTACCTCCGGAGAGCATCCTACCTTCGTCTTTAGCTCCTCTTCTCATCTACACCTCGGCAAAAAGCTTTTCCACTATGTCTGGCTAGGAAAAACTGTGCCAGCACAGAAAACATCTCCCATCGTGTTCTAGAAGTTGCACGGATGTCTGCCAAGTGTTTGGCAGGAAGAAAAGAAAAGTTGTCCAAAACAGCTTCCAATCGAATGTTCCTGTGATTGGAAAAGTCAGGAGAGTGCAAAGGTACTGTTTTCTATCAGTTGGCAAGGTGCGCACACAATCCCAGTGTTGTACAGCTTGCTTCTTCACCTTCCCGAAGCTGCCGCTCTCGCCGGCTGCCGGAGCCCAAGAAGCGGCTTCTTCGCGCAAAGACGATTGTGCCGCTCACAGTGCTCTCCTTAGCGCGGCTTCTGCCGAAAGACGCCCGGCAGCGGCTCTTACCTCCGGAGAGCATCCTACCTTCGTCTTTAGCTCCTCTTCTCATCTACACCTCGGCAAAAAGCTTTTCCACTATGTCTGGCTAGGAAAAACTGTGCCAGCACAGAAAACATCTCCCATCGTTTTCTAGAAGTTGCACGGATGTCTGCCAAGTGTTTGGCAGGAAGAAAAGAAAAGTTGTCCAAAACAGCTTCCAATCGAATGTTCCTGTGATTGGAAAAGTCAGGAGAGTGCAAAGGTACTGTTTTCTATCAGTTGGCAAGGTGCGCACACAATCCCAGTGTTGTACAGCTTGCTTCTTCACCTTCCCGAAGCTGCCGCTCTCGCCGGCTGCCGGAGCCCAAGAAGCGGCTTCTTCGCGCAAAGACGATTGTGCCGCTCACAGGGCTCTCCTTAGCGCGGCTTCTGCCGAAAGACGCCCGGCAGCGGCTCTTACCTCCGGAGAGCATCCTACCTTCGTCTTTCGCGTCTTATGTAGTCTACACCTCGGCAAAACGCTTTTCCACTATGTCTGGCTAGGAAAAACTGTGCCAGCACAGAAAACATCTCCCATCGTGTTCTAGAAGTTGCACGGATGTCTGCCAAGTGTTTGGCAGGAAGAAAAGAAAAGTTGTCCAAAACAGCTTCCAATCGAATGTTCCTGTGATTGGAAAAGTCAGGAGAGTGCAAAGGTACTGTTTTCTATCAGTTGGCAAGGTGCGCACACAATCCCAGTGTTGTACAGCTTGCTTCTTCACCTTCCCGAAGCTGCCGCTCTCGCCGGCTGCCGGAGCCCAAGAAGCGGCTTCTTCGCGCAAAGACGATTGTGCCGCTCACAGTGCTCTCCTTAGCGCGGCTTCTGCCGAAAGACGCCCGGCAGCGGCTCTTACCTCCGGAGAGCATCCTACCTTCGTCTTTCGCGTCTTTTGTAGTCTACATCTTAGCAAAACGCTTTTCCACTATGTCTGGCTAGGAAAAACTGTGCCAGCACAGAAAACATCTCCCATCGTGTTCTAGAAGTTGCACGGATGTCTGCCAAGTGTTTGGCAGGAAGAAAAGAAAAGTTGTCCAAAACAGCTTCCAATCGAATGTTCCTGTGATTGGAAAAGTCAGGAGAGTGCAAAGGTACTGTTTTCTATCAGTTGGCAAGGTGCGCACACAATCCCAGTGTTGTACAGCTTGCTTCTTCACCTTCCCGAAGCTGCCGCTCTCGCCGGCTGCCGGAGCCCAAGAAGCGGCTTCTTCGCGCAAAGACGATTGTGCCGCTCACAGTGCTCTCCTTAGCGCGGCTTCTGCCGAAAGACGCCCGGCAGCGGCTCTTACCTCCGGAGAGCATCCTACCTTCGTCTTTCGCGTCTTATGTAGTCTACACCTCGGCAAAACGCTTTTCCACTATGTCTGGCTAGGAAAAACTGTGCCAGCACAGAAAACATCTCCCATCGTGTTCTAGAAGTTGCACGGATGTCTGCCAAGTGTTTGGCAGGAAGAAAAGAAAAGTTGTCCAAAACAGCTTCCAATCGAATGTTCCTGTGATTGGAAAAGTCAGGAGAGTGCAAAGGTACTGTTTTCTATCAGTTGGCAAGGTGCGCACACAATCCCAGTGTTGTACAGCTTGCTTCTTCACCTTCCCGAAGCTGCCGCTCTCGCCGGCTGCCGGAGCCCAAGAAGCGGCTTCTTCGCGCAAAGACGATTGTGCCGCT
This sequence comes from Melospiza melodia melodia, assembly GCF_035770615.1. NCBI lineage: Eukaryota > Metazoa > Chordata > Aves > Passeriformes > Passerellidae > Melospiza > Melospiza melodia. The sequence goes on from NC_086199.1 coordinate 43,644,318, forward strand.
CACAGTGCTCTCCTTAGCGCGGCTTCTGCCGAAAGACGCCCGGCAGCGGCTCTTACCTCCGGAGAGCATCCTACCTTCGTCTTTCGCGTCTTTTGTAGTCTACATCTTAGCAAAACGCTTTTCCACTATGTCTGGCTAGGAAAAACTGTGCCAGCACAGAAAACATCTCCCATCGTGTTCTAGAAGTTGCACGGATGTCTGCCAAGTGTTTGGCAGGAAGAAAAGAAAAGTTGTTCAAAACAGCTTCCAATCGAATGTTCATGTGATTGGAAAAGTCAGGAGAGTGCAAAGGTACTGTTTTCTATCAGTTGGCAAGGTGCGCACACAATCCCAGTGTTGTACAGCTTGCTTCTTCACCTTCCCGAAGCTGCCGCTCTCGCCGGCTGCCGGAGCCCAAGAAGCGGCTTCTTCGCGCAAAGACGATTGTGCCGCTCACAGTGCTCTCCTTAGCGCGGCTTCTGCCGAAAGACGCCCGGCAGCGGCTCTTACCTCCGGAGAGCATCCTACCTTCGTCTTTCGCGTCTTTTGTAGTCTACATCTTAGCAAAACGCTTTTCCACTATGTCTGGCTAGGAAAAACTGTGCCAGCACAGAAAACATCTCCCATCGTGTTCTAGAAGTTGCACGGATGTCTGCCAAGTGTTTGGCAGGAAGAAAAGAAAAGTTGTCCAAAACAGCTTCCAATCGAATGTTCCTGTGATTGGAAAAGTCAGGAGAGTGCAAAGGTACTGTTTTCTATCAGTTGGCAAGGTGCGCACACAATCCCAGTGTTGTACAGCTTGTTTCTTCACCTTCCCGAAGCTGCCGCTCTCGCCGGCTGCCGGAGCCCAAGAAGCGGCTTCTTCGCGCAAAGACGATTGTGCCGCTCACAGTGCTCTCCTTAGCGCGGCTTCTGCCGAAAGACGCCCGGCAGCGGCTCTTACCTCCGGAGAGCATCCTACCTTCGTCTTTCGCGTCTTATGTAGTCTACATCTTACCAAAACGCTTTTCCACTATGTCTGGCTAGGAAAAACCGTGCCAGCCCAGAAAACATCTCCCATCGTTTTCTAGAACTTGCAGATATGTCTGCCAAGTGTTTGGGAGGAAGAAAAGAAAAGTTGTCCAAAACAGCTTCCAATCGAATGTTCCTGTGATTGGAAAAGTCAGGAGAGTGCAAAGGTACTGTTTTCTATCAGTTGGCAAGGTGCGCACACAATCCCAGTGTTGTACAGCTTGCTTCTTCACCTTCCCGAAGCTGCCACTCTCAGGAGGTAAGAGCCGCTGCCGGGCGTCTTTCGGCAGAAGCCGCGCTAAGGGGAGCACTGTGAGCGGCACAATCGTCTTTGCGCGAAGAAGCCGCTACTTGGGCTCCGGCAGCCGGCGAGAGCGGCAGCTTCGGGAAGGTGAAGAAACAAGCTGTACAACACTGGGATTGTGTGCGCACCTTGCCAACTGATAGAAAACAGTACCTTTGCACTCTCCTGACTTTTCCAATCACAGGAACATTCGATTGGAAGCTGTTTTGGACAACTTTTCTTTTCTTCCTGCCAAACACTTGGCAGACATCCGTGCAACTTCTAGAACACGATGGGAGATGTTTTCTGTGCTGGCACAGTTTTTCCTAGCCAGACATAGTGGAAAAGCGTTTTGCTAAGATGTAGACTACAAAAGACGCGAAAGACGAAGGTAGGATGCTCTCCGGAGGTAAGAGCCGCTGCCGGGCGTCTTTCGGCAGAAGCCGCGCTAAGGAGAGCACTGTGAGCGGCACAATCGTCTTTGCGCGAAGAAGCCGCTTCTTGGGCTCCGGCAGCCGGCGAGAGCGGCAGCTTCGGGAAGGTGAAGAAGCAAGCTGTACAACACTGGGATTGTGTGCGCACCTTGCCAACTGATAGAAAACAGTACCTTTGCACTCTCCTGACTTTTCCAATCACAGGAACATTCGATTGGAAGCTGTTTTGGACAACTTTTCTTTTCTTCCTGCCAAACACTTGGCAGACATCCGTGCAACTTCTAGAACACGATGGGAGATGTTTTCTGTGCTGGCACAGTTTTTCCTAGCCAGACATAGTGGAAAAGCGTTTTGCCGAGGTGTAGACTACATAAGACGCGAAAGACGAAGGTAGGATGCTCTCCGGAGGTAAGAGCCGCTGCCGGGCGTCTTTCGGCAGAAGCCGCGCTAAGGAGAGCACTGTGAGCGGCACAATCGTCTTTGCGCGAAGAAGCCGCTTCTTGGGCTCCGGCAGCCGGCGAGAGCGGCAGCTTCGGGAAGGTGAAGAAGCAAGCTGTACAACACTGGGATTGTGTGCGCACCTTGCCAACTGATAGAAAACAGTACCTTTGCACTCTCCTGACTTTTCCAATCACAGGAACATTCGATTGGAAGCTGTTTTGGACAACTTTTCTTTTCTTCCTGCCAAACACTTGGCAGACATCCGTGCAACTTCTAGAACACGATGGGAGATGTTTTCTGTGCTGGCACAGTTTTTCCTAGCCAGACATAGTGGAAAAGCGTTTTGCCGAGGTGTAGATGAGAAGAGGAGCTAAAGACGAAGGTAGGATGCTCTCCGGAGGTAAGAGCCGCTGCCGGGCGTCTTTCGGCAGAAGCCGCGCTAAGGAGAGCACTGTGAGCGGCACAATCGTCTTTGCGCGAAGAAGCCGCTTCTTGGGCTCCGGCAGCCGGCGAGAGCGGCAGCTTCGGGAAGGTGAAGAAGCAAGCTGTACAACACTGGGATTGTGTGCGCACCTTGCCAACTGATAGAAAACAGTACCTTTGCACTCTCCTGACTTTTCCAATCACAGGAACATTCGATTGGAAGCTGTTTTGGACAACTTTTCTTTTCTTCCTGCCAAACACTTGGCAGACATCCGTGCAACTTCTAGAACACGATGGGAGATGTTTTCTGTGCTGGCACAGTTTTTCCTAGCCAGACATAGTGGAAAAGCTTTTTGCCGAGGTGTAGATGAGAAGAGGAGCTAAAGAGTGGATGTTAGCAAATGACACCCATCTTCAAAAAAGGCAATTAAGAGGACTCGCCATAGTACAAACCAGCCAGCCTCTTTTTTATCCCCAGGAAGTTGATGAAGCAGCTCTTCCTGGAAATCCTTGCCAGGCACATGACAGATGACCAAATAATGTAGTTAGCATGATTTTTCAGGGGAATTTCATGCTGAACATCACTTTAAACTCCTCTGATGAATCAACTTGACTGGTAGATGAAGGGAATATTATCTGCCTGGGCTTCAGGGAGGTTTTTGACATACCTCTACATGGCATCACACATACATATGGAAGCAATAGTGCAAAGGGGAGGGAATCAGTGTCTTTTCAGTGATGCTGAGGGAAAAGACAAGAGGCAGTGGGCACACACTGAAATACAGGAGATTGCCTTTGAACATCAGTAAATGTTTCTTTACTGTCAGGGTGACTGAACCACGGCACAGACTGCCCAGAAAGATTGTGGAGCCTGGATCTTTGAAGACATTAAAAGTACACCCAGATAGAATCCTGGGCAAGAGGCTCTAGGTATCCTGGTTTAGGCAGGGGGGTTGGGCCTGGTTAGCCCCACCAACCCCTTCCACTCTCTTTCATTCTGTGCTAGTGAATTCTCTTCAAGATGCATTTCAAAGCGCTGGCATGACAAAGTTCTGTGCAGACAGAGATCCAAATGGACATGGCATCTAAGTTCCTTAAGCAGTGTTCAAGAAGAATGTAAAACTCTGGCACAAGTGTCTCTTCCCTAACTGAATCCCTTTCATGGGAAAATTCCCAGCTCTAGAAAGATCTTCTGATACGCATGCTTAAGACTGACACTGGCTGAGCAAATTTCTCCCTATGTATATCTAAGACCAGTTAGGATCTTCACCCAAAGTGCAGTCAACATAGTCACAGAATGCCTATTGTTAAGAAGTGACAGCTTCCATCAGAATGGCAGCTATTGGTCCACAAAATGGATTAATGGATGGGAATTATCTACGTGGGTTAAAAACAAAAATAAAGAGTTGGTCTTTATTTATCAATTTCATGGCAATATTGATAAGGGAAGAAAAAGATCTAAGTCCTTGACTTTCTGGACTCGAGGAAAGATTTTAAAAATTCCTTGTAAAAATGTATGATCACAATCAGACTATTGAAACCATTTTAGTTGGGAACAAAGTTCCAAAATTGTCTAGATAGTGGCAAAGAAGCCAAGAAAATAGGAAAGAAACAAAAAGAGAGCAAAAGAGTCAGCTTCAGTGTACAAGCTCGTTCTAGAAGTAGTCTGCTGGGAAAAGGAACCCCCAGCTAAATTTCCAATGTATTCCTGCGCTTGATTCAGTAACTGGTCAATGTAAAAACCAATCCTTTTGTACAACTTCTTCCAGCAACAAAAACTCCAACAGGTTGACACTACCATCATGCCTGTTCCAGACATATTTAAAAGAGAAATGATGATTTTCTTGAAAACCTACTTACATAAAAGTTGCAAGATGGTGGAGGGATTCCCACATCCTCCTTCCTCCATCTGGCTTGAAAGTATATTTGATAAAATATGCAACAAAGCACATGATTTATAAGGGAGAGTCAAATGGATGATTTGGGAATCGATCTCTTGTTGATAGTAAACTTCATATCCACTCGGTGTGACCTTTTTAAAACAAAATGTGGAGCTGAGGCATGAATCTGCCACAACAATTGTAAAGCAAACATACACACTCCCCTTCATATGCCCCCCCCTCCACACACACCTAGGCACACACAGAGATCAGCATAGCAGATCATGAACACCTTGGAAAAGACTGAAATGCTAAATGCCTCTCTTGATGGGCAAAAGAGCTGGTGCAGTAATTCAAATGCCTGGTACAAAAATTCTGTTTAATATTTAGCTCCTATTTAAAACACAGCTTTTCATTTCATTCTATTTACAGAATATTTTCATTTCATTTGTTTCTTTAAAATTACTTAGTTCTCACCTGTTGTATGTCTAGGAATATTTTCTTCCAAAAATAGAAAAAAATAGATGATATCTTTTCAGCAGAAAACATTGGTTGATACAATTTTAAACCATCATGATATGGAAGAATTCTTCTGTCCCTCTCGAAGGTGGAAGAAGCATTTGGATCACAGATCATCTACAATGAAATACTTGACATGTTTAAGATGCTTTCAATCAATTTTGATCGTCAATTGCTTATTTGTTGTAAAAAGTAATTTTTCAGTGAAGGGAAAGCGTGTGTGGTATATCTACATGATATGTTCAAAGGCAGTTCCTACTAATGGCCAGGCTGAATTCCAGTAAATAATGTCCCGAATGATATTTTGCCGCCTTCTTTGGCACTTCATGAAATCTTACCCCGATGAAGTGCTGAAACACAGAGATTTTCTCTTAGAGAGTGTCTCATGTTGTAACCTATCCCATGGATTTTATGCTGTAATTCTTATCTCTTTTAAAATTTACTATCTTCTGTACAGTTTTCATGAAACTTTCTGTTACAGTAGTGAATAGCACAGATAAATGTCATTTTGTACAACTTTGAATTTACCCCAAGAGCTGAGAGAAAACTTGATCCTATACTTCAATCCGAGTTTCTTCTATAGTCCAACTTTGTTTCTCTACCATCAAGCTTCTCCTTTGTTGCTGCTCCAAGCCCCGTCCAAGGTGACCTTGAATACTTTCAGGGATGGGACACCCACAACTTCTCTGGGCAACCTGTTCCAGTGTTCCAGCACTCCCACAGTAAAAAAGGCCTTCCTTTCATCTAATATGTGTAGGAAATCATAAATCTAGGCATAGAAGCTTGGAGTGCAAATTTGAAATTCTTTGGATTTGAAGCACATTTTATATGAATACTGACTTACAGATGACTAAAAGATGTTGATGGGCATTTGAGCTGACAAGTTTTGAAAAAGTGCACGGAAATTAAAATTGAAACCACTAAAATTAAAAACTCCTTGCCATTTTCTTTTTCCTCTCCTATTCAAAATTGCATATGTCAGATATCAGTGCTTCATGCAAACCTCTCAGATGCTCTCAGAGAAAAAGCTTTTCTTTCAGACTAAGTTGCGGTTGACGTAGAACACTAGCAGGAGTGAAAGATTTTCTGGGCATTGGGGCAGCACGTTCTCCTTGGATTTGTGTGCAGAATGCATTTTATCCAAACTGGAAAATAGATCCCAGCTCTGTTCTATTCATCATTCTTACTTCATCAGGCCAGAAGATTCTGTGAAAAGTAGCCTGTGGACCTTGAAGACAGCGCATGTGAACCAGATGAGAGGTGATAGAGAAGTTGAGGGAGAGAAGAAAGAGCATATGGCTGAAACCAGAAAGTATTTCTCCACGTGATCATGGAAGATTGCAGGAGCCACTTGGTACTATCAAACCAGCCCGACTTGGCACTGGTGCCACTATGGGTCTGGGAGCCATGTTGCATATCGTGCATTTTAAGGAGCCAGCTGGCCACACCCAGCCATATGCCCCCAAACACAAACCAAGCCCTTTTCTCTGGCAAACAAAACTCAGCTGCCCTGCTTCTGGATGGCAGATTGCAGGAGCCACTTGGTACTATCAAACCAGCCCAACTTGGCACTGGTGCCACCTTGGCTCTGGGAACCATCCTGCCTATTGTAGCTTTTCAGGAGCCAGCCGGTCACTCCCAGCCATAGGCCCCCAAACAGAAACCTCGGCCCGTTTCCCTGGCAAACAAAAGTAAGCTGCCCCGCTTCTGGATGGCAGATTGCAGGAGCTACTTAGTACTATCAAATCAGCCCGACTTGGCACAGGTGCCACCTTGGATCTGGGAACCATCCTGTGTATCGTGGATTTTCAGGGGCCAGCCGGCCACTCTCAGCCATATGCCCCCAAACACAAACCACGGACCTTTTCTCTGGCAAACAAAAATCAGCTGCCCCACTTCTGGATGGCAGATTGCAGGAGCCACTTGGGACTATCACACCAGCACAACATGGCACTGCTGCCACCTTGGATCTGGGAACAATCCTGCGTATCGTACATATTCAGGAACCAGCCGAACACTCCCAGCCACAGGCCCCCAAACACAAACAACGGCCCATTTCCCTGGCAAACAAAACTCAGCTGCTCCGCTTCTGGATGGCAGTTTGCAGGAGCCACTTGGGACTATCAAAGCAGCCCGACTTGGTAATGGTACCATCTTGGATCTGGGAACCATCCTGCAATCTGCCATCCAGAAGCGGGGCAGCTTACTTTTGTTTGCCAGAGAAATAGTTCTAGGTTTTTGTTTGGGGGCCTGTGGCTAGGAGTGGCCGGCTGGCTCCTAAGAATCCACGATACGCAGGATGTTTACCAGACCCATGGTGGCACCAGTGCCAAGTTGGGCTGGTTTGATAGTACCAAGTGGCTCCTGCAAACTCCATCAAAAAGTTGGCAGGCGTGTTTTGTTTTCCAGGGAACAGCGCCGTTGATTTTGTTTGGGGGCCTGTGGCTGGGAGTGGCCGGCTGGCTCCTTAGAATCCACGATACGCAGGATGGTTCCCAGACCCAAGGTGGCACCAGTGCCAAGTCGGGCTGGTTTGATAGTACCAAGTGGCTCCTGCAATCTGCCATCCAGAAGCGGGGCAGCTGAGTTTTGTTTGCCAGAGAAAAAGGCTGTGGTTTTTGTTTGGGGGCCTGTGGCTGGCAGTGGCCGATTGGCTCCTGAAAATCCACGATACGCAGCATGGTTCCCAGACCCAAGGTGGCACCAGTACAAAGTGGGGCTCGTTTGACAGTGTCAAGTGCCTCCTGCAATCTCCCATCCAGAAGCGGGGCAGCTGAGTTTTTTTTGCCAGGGAAACGGACCTTTGTTTTTGATTGGGGTCTGTGGCCGAGAGTGGTCGGCTGTCTCCTGACAATCCACAATACGCAGGATGGTTCCCAGACCCAAGGTGGCACCAGTGCCAAGTCGGGCTGGTTTGATAGTACCAAGTGTCTCCTGCACTCTGCCATCCAGAAGCGGGGCAGCTGAGTTTTGTTTGCCAGAGAAAAGGGCCGTGGGTTGTGTTTGGGGGCATATGGCTGGGAGTGGCCACCTGGCTCCTTAAAATGCACGATACGCCGCATGGTAACCAGACGCAAGGTGGCACCAGTGCCAAGTCGGGCTGTTTTTGTAGTACCCAGTGGCTCCTGCAATTTGCCATCCAGAAGCGGGGCAGCTAAATTTTGTTTGCTAGAGAAAAGGGCTGTGGTTTGTGTTTGGGGGCCTATGGCCGAGAGTGGTAGGCTGGCCCCTGAAAATCAACGATAGGCAGGATGGTTCCCAGATACAAGGTGGCACCAGTGCCAAGTAAGGCAGGTTGTATGGTTCAAAGTGACTCCTGCAATCTGCCATCCAGAAGCGGGACAGCTGAGTTTTTTTTGCCAGAGAAAAGGTCCGTGGTTTCTTTTTGGGGCATACGGCTGGGAATTGCCGGCTGGCTCCTTAAAATGCTCGATACGCAGGATGGTTCCCAGAGCCAAGGTGGCACCACTGCCAAGTCGGGCTCTTTTTGTAGTACCAAGTGCGTCCTGCAATTTGCCATCCAGAAGAGGGGCAGTTGAGTTTTGTTTGCCAGAGAAAAGGGCCGAGGTTTGTGTTTGGGAGCATATGGCTGGGAATGACCGGCTGGCCCCTGAAAATCCACGATAGGCAGGATGGTGACCAGACCCATGGTGGCACCAGTGCCAAGTTGGGCTCATTTGATAGTAGCAAGTGGCTCCTGCAATCTGCCATCAAAATATTGGCAGGCGAGTTTTGTTTTCCAGGGAAAAGCGCCGTTGTTTGTGTTTGGGGGCCTGTGGCTGGGAGTGACCGGCTGGCTCCTTAGAATCCACGATACGCAGGATGGTTCCCAGACCCAAGGTGGCACCAGTGCCAAGTCGGGCTGGTTTGATAGTACCAAGTGGTTCCTGCAATCTGCCATCCAGAAGCGGGGCAGCTTACTTTGTTTGCCAGGGAAACGGGCCGAGCTTTTTGTCTGGGCGCCTATGGCTTGGAGTGACCGGCTAGGTCCTGAAAAGCTACGATAGGCAGGATGGTGACCAGATCCATGGTGGCACCAGTGCCAAGTTGGGCTGGTTTGATAGTACCAAGTGGCTCCTGCAATCTGCCATCAAAAAGTTGTCAGGCGAGTTTTGTTTTCCAGGGAAAAGCGCCGTTGTTTGTGTTTGGGGGCCTGTGGCTGGGAGTGGACGGATGGCTCCTTAGAATCCACGATACGCAGGATGGTTCCCAGACCAGAGGTGGCACCAGTGCCAAGTCGGGCTGGTTTGATAGTACCAAGTGGCTCCTGCAATCTGCCATCCAGAAGCGGGGCAGCTTACTTTTGTATGCCAGGGAAACGGGCCGAGGTTTTTGTCTGGGCGCCTATAGCTGGGAGTGACCGTCTGGCTCCTGAAAAGCTACGATAGGCAGGATGGTGACCAAACGCATGGTGGCACCAGTGCCAAGTTGGGCTGATTTGATAGTACCAAGTGGCTCCTGCAATCTGCCATCAAAATGTTGGCAGGCGAGTTTTGTTTTCCAGGGAAAAGCGCCGTTGTTTGTGTTTGGGGGCCTGTGGCTGGGAGTGGCCGGCTGGCTGCTTAGAATCCACGATACGCAGGATGGTTCCCAGACCAGAGGTGGCACCAGTGCCAAGTCGGGCTGGTTTGATAGTACCAAGTGCGTCCTGCAATCTGCCATCCAGAAGCGGGGCAGCTTACTTTTGTTTGCCAGGGAAACGGGCCGAGGTTTGTGTCTGGGGGCCTATGGCTGGGAGTGACCGGCTGGCTCCTGAAAAGCTACGATAGGCAGGATGGTGACCAGACCCATGGTGGCACCAGTGCCAAGTTGGGCTGGTTTGATAGTACCAAGTGGCTCCTGCAATCTGCCATCAAAAAGTTGGCAGGCGAGTTTTGTTTTCCAGGGAAAAGCGCCGTTGTTTGTGTTTGGGGGACTGTGTCTGGGAGTGGACGGATGGCTCCTTAGAATCCACGATACGCAGCATGGTTCCCAGACCAGAGGTGGCACCAGTGCCAAGTCGGGCTAGTTTGATGGTGCAAAGTGGTTCCTGCAATCTGCCATCCAGAAGCGGGGTAGCTTACTTTTGTTTGCCAGGGAAACGGGCCGAGGTTTGTGTCTGGGGGCCTATGGCTGGGAGTGACCGGCTGGCTCCTGAAAAGCTACGATAGGCAGGATGGTGACCAGACCCATGGTGGCACCAGTGCCAAGTTGGGCTGATTTGATAGTACCAAGTGGCTCCTGCAATCTGCCATCAAAAAGTTGGCAGGCGAGTTTTGTTTTCCAGGGAAAAGCGCCATTGTTTCTGTTTGGGGGCCTGTGGCTGGGAGTGGCCGGCTGGCTCCTTAGAATCCACGATACGCGGCATGGTTCCCAGACCAGAGGTGGCACCAGTGCCAAGTTGGGCTGGTTTGATAGTACCAAGTGCGTCCTGCAATCTGCCATCCAGAAGCGGGGCAGCTTACTTTTGTTTGCCAGGGAAACGGGCCGAGGTTTGTGTCTGGGGGCCTATGGCTGGGAGTGACCGGCTGGCTCCTGAAAAGCTACGATAGGCAGGATGGTGACCAGACCCATGGTGGCACCAGTGCCAAGTTGGGCTGGTTTGATAGTACCAAGTGGCTCCTGCAATCTGCCATCAAAAAGTTGGCAGGCGAGTTTGTTATCCAGGGAAAAGCGCCGTTGTTTGTGTTTGGGGGCCTGTGGCAGGGAGTGGCCGGCTGGCTCCTTAGAATCCACGATACGCAGGATGGTTCCCAGACCAGAGGTGGCACCAGTGCCAAGTTGGGCTGGTTTGATGGTGCAAAGTGGCTCCTGTAATCTGCCATCCAGAAGCGGGATAACTTACTTTTGTTTGCCAGGGAAACGGGCCGAGGTTTTTGTCTGGGGGCCTATGGCTGGGAGTGACCGGCTGGCTCCTGAAAAGCTACGATAGGCAGGATGGTGACCAGACCCATGGTGGCACCAGTGCCAAGTTGGGCTGGTTTGATAGTACCAAGTGGCTCCTGCAATCTGCCATCAAAATGTTGGCAGGCGAGTTTTGTTTTCCAGGGAAAAGTGCCGTTGTTTGTGTTTGGGGGCCTGTGGGTGGGAGTGACCGGCTGGCTCCTTAGAATCCACGATACGCAGGATGGTTCCCAGACCAGAGGTCGCACCAGTGCCAAGTCGGGCCAGTTTGATGGTGCAAAGTGGCTCCTGCAATCTGCCATCCAGAAGCGGGGTAGCTTACTTTTGTTTGCCAGGGAAACGGGCCGAGTTTTTTGTCTGGGGGCCTATGGCTGCGAGTGACCGGCTGGCTCCTGAAAAGCTACGATAGGCAGGATGGTGACCAGACCCATGGTGGCACCAGTGCCAAGTTGGGCTGATTTGATAGTACCAAGTGGCTCCTGCAATCTGCCATCAAAAAGTTGGCAGGCGAGTTTTGTTTTCCAGGGAAAAGCGCCGTTTTTTGTGTCTGGGGGCCTGTGGCTGGGAGTGGCCGGCTGGCTCCTTACAATGAACGATACGCAGGATGGTTCCCAGACCTGAGGTGGCACCAGTGCCAAGTCGGGCTAGTTTGATGGTGCAAATTGGCTCCTGCAATCTGCCATCCAGAAGCGGGGCAGCTTACTTTTGTTTGCCAGGGAAACGGGCCGAGGTTTTTCTCTGGGGGCCTATGGCAGGGAGGGACCGGCTGGCTCCTGAAAAGCTACGATAGGCAGGATGGTGACCAGACCCATGGTGGCACCAGTGCCAAGTTGGGCTGATTTGATAGTAGCAAGTGGCTCCTGCAATCTGCCATCAAAATGTTGGCAGGCGAGTTTTGTTTTCCAGGGAAAAGCGCCGTTGTTTGTGTTTGGTGGCCTGTGGCTGGGAGTGACCGGCTGGCTCCTTAGAATCCACGATACGCAGGATGGTTCCCAGACCCAAGGTGGCACCAGTGCCAAGTTGGGCTGGTTTGATAGTACCAAGTGGTTCCTGCAATCTGCCATCCAGAAGCGGGGCAGCTTACTTTTGTTTGCCAGGGAAACGGGCCGAGGTTTTTCTCTGGGGGCCTATGGCTGGGAGTGACCGGCTAGGTCCTGAAAAGCTACGATAGGCAGGATGGTGACCAGATCCATGGTGGCACCAGTGCCAAGTTGGGCTGGTTTGATAGTACCAAGTGGCTCCTGCAATCTGCCATCAAAAAGTTGGCAGGCGAGTTTTGTTTTCCAGGGAAAAGCGCTGTGGTTTGTGTTTGGGGGCCTGTGGCTGGGAGTGGCCGGCTGGCTCCTTAGAATCCACGATACGCAGGATGGTTCCCAGACCAGAGGTGGCACCAGTGCCAAGTCGGGCTGGTTTGATGGCGAAAAGTGGCTCCTGCAATCTGCCATCCAGAAGCGGGATAACTTACTTTTGTTTGCCAGGGAAACGGGCCGAGGTTTGTGTCTGGGGGCCTATGGCTGGGAGTGACCGGCTGGCTCCTGAAAAGCTACGATAGGCAGGATGGTGACCAGACCCATGGTGGCACCAGTGCCAAGTTGGGCTGATTTGATAGTACCAAGTGGCTCCTGCAATCTGCCATCAAAAAGTTGGCAGGCGAGTTTTGTTTTCCAGGGAAAAGCGCCATTGTTTCTGTTTGGGGGCCTGTGGCTGGGAGTGGCCGGCTGGCTCCTTAGAATCCACGATACGCGGCATGGTTCCCAGACCAGAGGTGGCACCAGTGCCAAGTTGGGCTGGTTTGATAGTACCAAGTGCGTCCTGCAATCTGCCATCCAGAAGCGGGGCAGCTTACTTTTGTTTGCCAGGGAAACGGGCCGAGGTTTGTGTCTGGGGGCCTATGGCTGGGAGTGACCGGCTGGCTCCTGAAAAGCTACGATAGGCAGGATGGTGACCAGACCCATGGTGGCACCAGTGCCAAGTTGGGCTGGTTTGATAGTACCAAGTGGCTCCTGCAATCTGCCATCAAAAAGTTGGCAGGCGAGTTTGTTATCCAGGGAAAAGCGCCGTTGTTTGTGTTTGGGGGCCTGTGGCAGGGAGTGGCCGGCTGGCTCCTTAGAATCCACGATACGCAGGATGGTTCCCAGACCAGAGGTCGCACCAGTGCCAAGTTGGGCTGGTTTGATGGTGCAAAGTGGCTCCTGCAATCTGCCATCCAGAAGCGGGATAACTTACTTTTGTTTGCCAGGGAAACGGGCCGAGGTTTTTGTCTGGGGGCCTATGGCTGGGAGTGACCGGCTGGCTCCTGAAAAGCTACGATAGGCAGGATGGTGACCAGACCCATGGTGGCACCAGTGCCAAGTTGGGCTGGTTTGATAGTACCAAGTGGCTCCTGCAATCTGCCATCAAAATGTTGGCAGGCGAGTTTTGTTTTCCAGGGAAAAGTGCCGTTGTTTGTGTTTGGGGGCCTGTGGGTGGGAGTGACCGGCTGGCTCCTTAGAATCCACGATACGCAGGATGGTTCCCAGACCAGAGGTCGCACCAGTGCCAAGTCGGGCCAGTTTGATGGTGCAAAGTGGCTCCTGCAATCTGCCATCCAGAAGCGGGGTAGCTTACTTTTGTTTGCCAGGGAAACGGGCCGAGTTTTTTGTCTGGGGGCCTATGGCTGCGAGTGACCGGCTGGCTCCTGAAAAGCTACGATAGGCAGGATGGTGACCAGACCCATGGTGGCACCAGTGCCAAGTTGGGCTGATTTGATAGTACCAAGTGGCTCCTGCAATCTGCCATCAAAAAGTTGGCAGGCGAGTTTTGTTTTCCAGGGAAAAGCGCCGTTTTTTGTGTCTGGGGGCCTGTGGCTGGGAGTGGCCGGCTGGCTCCTTACAATGAACGATACGCAGGATGGTTCCCAGACCTGAGGTGGCACCAGTGCCAAGTCGGGCTAGTTTGATGGTGCAAATTGGCTCCTGCAATCTGCCATCCAGAAGCGGGGCAGCTTACTTTTGTTTGCCAGGGAAACGGGCCGAGGTTTTTCTCTGGGGGCCTATGGCAGGGAGGGACCGGCTGGCTCCTGAAAAGCTACGATAGGCAGGATGGTGACCAGACCCATGGTGGCACCAGTGCCAAGTTGGGCTGATTTGATAGTAGCAAGTGGCTCCTGCAATCTGCCATCAAAATGTTGGCAGGCGAGTTTTGTTTTCCAGGGAAAAGCGCCGTTGTTTGTGTTTGGTGGCCTGTGGCTGGGAGTGACCGGCTGGCTCCTTAGAATCCACGATACGCAGGATGGTTCCCAGACCCAAGGTGGCACCAGTGCCAAGTTGGGCTGGTTTGATAGTACCAAGTGGTTCCTGCAATCTGCCATCCAGAAGCGGGGCAGCTTACTTTTGTTTGCCAGGGAAACGGGCCGAGGTTTTTGTCTGGGGGCCTATGGCTTGGAGTGACCGGCTAGGTCCTGAAAAGCTACGATAGGCAGGATGGTGACCAGATCCATGGTGGCACCAGTGCCAAGTTGGGCTGGTTTGATAGTACCAAGTGGCTCCTGCAATCTGCCATCAAAAAGTTGGCAGGCGAGTTTTGTTTTCCAGGGAAAAGCGCTGTGGTTTGTGTTTGGGGGCCTGTGGCTGGGAGTGGCCGGCTGGCTCCTTAGAATCCACGATACGCAGGATGGTTCCCAGACCAGAGGTGGCACCAGTGCCAAGTCTGGCTGGTTTGATGGCGAAAAGTGGCTCCTGCAATCTGCCATCCAGAAGCGGGATAACTTACTTTTGTTTGCCAGGGAAACGGGCCAAGGTTTTTGTCTGGGGGCCTATGGCTGGGAGTGACCGGCTGGCTCCTGAAAAGCTACGATAGGCAGGATGGTGACCAGACCCATGGTGGCACCAGTGTCAAGTTGGGCTGGTTTGATAGTATCAAGTGGCTCCGGCAATCTGCCATCAAAATTTGGAAGCGAGGTTTGTTTTCCAGGGAAAAGCGCCGTTGTTTTTGTTTAGGGGCCTGTGGGTGGGAGTGGCCAGATGGCTAATTAGAATCCACGATACGCAGCATGGTTCCCAGACCTGAGGTGGCACCAGTGCCAAGTCGGGCTGGTTTGATACTATCAAGTGCGTCCTGCAATCTGCCATCCAGAAGCGGGGCAGCTTAATTTTGTTTGCCAGGGAAACGGGCCGTGGGTTTTGTTTGGGGGCCTATGGCTGAGAGTGGCCGGCTGGCTCCTGAAAATCCACGCTAGGCAGCATGGTTCCCAGATGCAAGGTGGCACCAGTGCCAAGTCGGGCTGGTTTGATAGTACCAAGTGGCTCCTGCAATCTGCCATCAAAAAGTTGGCAGGCGAGTTTTGTTTTCCAGGGAAAAGCGCTGTGGTTTGTGTTTGGGGGCCTGTGGCTGGGAGTGGCCGGCTGGCTCCTTAGAATCCACGATACGCAGGATGGTTCCCAGACCAGAGGTGGCACCAGTGCCAAGTCTGGCTGGTTTGATGGCGAAAAGTGGCTCCTGCAATCTGCCATCCAGAAGCGGGATAACTTACTTTTGTTTGCCAGGGAAACGGGCCAAGGTTTTTGTCTGGGGGCCTATGGCTGGGAGTGACCGGCTGGCTCCTGAAAAGCTACGATAGGCAGGATGGTGACCAGACCCATGGTGGCACCAGTGTCAAGTTGGGCTGGTTTGATAGTATCAAGTGGCTCCGGCAATCTGCCATCAAAATTTGGAAGCGAGGTTTGTTTTCCAGGGAAAAGCGCCGTTGTTTTTGTTTAGGGGCCTGTGGGTGGGAGTGGCCAGATGGCTAATTAGAATCCACGATACGCAGCATGGTTCCCAGACCTGAGGTGGCACCAGTGCCAAGTCGGGCTGGTTTGATACTATCAAGTGCGTCCTGCAATCTGCCATCCAGAAGCGGGGCAGCTTAATTTTGTTTGCCAGGGAAACGGGCCGTGGGTTTTGTTTGGGGGCCTATGGCTGAGAGTGGCCGGCTGGCTCCTGAAAATCCACGCTAGGCAGCATGGTTCCCAGATGCAAGGTGGCACCAGTGCCAAGTCGGGCTGGTTTGATGGTGCAAAGTGGCTCCTGCAATCTGCCATCCAGAAGCGGGGCAGCTGATTTTTGTTTGCCAGAGAAAAATTCCGTGGATTGTTTTTGGGGGCATATTGCTGGGAGTGGCCGGCTGGCTCCTTAAAATGCTCGATACGCATGATGGTTCCCAGGTCCAAGGTGTCACCACTACCAAGTCGGCCTGCGGTTTTAGTATCAAGTTCATCCTGCAATTTGCCATCCAGAAGAGGGGCAGTTGAGTTTTGTTTGCCAGAGAAACGGGCCGAGGTTTCTGTTTGGGGACATATGGCTGAGAGTGGCCGGCTGGCCCCTGAATATCCACGATACACAGCATGGTTCCCAGATCCAAGGTGGCACCAGTGCCAAGTTGGGCTGGTTTGATAGTACCAAGTGTCTCCTGCAATCTGCCATCCAGAAGCGGGGCAGCTTACTTTTGTTTGCCAGAGAAATAGGCCTAGGTTTTTGTCTGGGGGCCTGTGGCTAGGAGTGGCCGGCTGGCTCCTAATAATCCACGATACGCAGGATGTTTCCCAGACCCAAGGTGGCACCAGTGCCAAGTCGGGCTGGTTTGATAGTACCAAGTGGCTCCAGCAAACTCCATCAAAAAGTTGGCAGGCGTGTTTTGTTTTCCAGGGAACAGCGCCGTTGATTTTGTTTGGGGGCCTGTGGCTGGGAGTGGCCGGCTGGCTCCTTAGAATCCACGATACGCAGGATGGTTCCCAGACCCAAGGTGGCACCAGTGCCAAGTCGGGCTGGTTTGATTACACCAAGTGGCTGCTGCAATCTGCCATCCAGAAGTGAGGCAGCTAAGTTTTGTTTGCCAGAAAAAAGGGCCGTGGTTTTTGTTGGGGGCCTGTGGCTGGGAGTGGCCGGCTGGCTCCTTAGAATCCACCATACGCAGGATGGTTCCCAGACCCAAGGTGGCACCAGTGCCAAGTCGGGCTGGTTTGATAGTACCAAGTGGCTCCTGCAATCTGCCATCCAGAAGCGGTGCAGTTGAGTTTTGTTTGCCAGAGAAAAGGGCCGTGGGTTGTGTTTGGGGGCATATGGCTGGGAGTGGCCGGCTGTCTCATTAAAAAGATCGATACGCAGGATGGTTCCCAGACCCAAGGTGGCACCAGTGCCAAGTCGGGCTGTTTTTATAGTACCAAGTGCGTCCTGCAATTTGCCATCCAGAAGAGGGGCAGTGGAGTTTTGTTTGCCAGAGAATAGCGCCGTTGTTTGTGTTTGGGGGCTTGTGGCTGGGAGTGGCCGGCTGGCGCCTTAGAATCTGTGTTACGCAGCATGGTTCCCAGACCAGAGGTGGCACCAGTGCCAAGTTGGGCTGGTTTGATAGTACCAAGTGGCTCCTGCAATCTGCCATCCAGAAGCGGGGCAGCTTACTTTTGTTTGCCAGGGAAACGGGCCGAGGTTTGTGTCTGGGGGCCTATGGCTGGGAGTGACCGGCTGGCTCCTGAAAAGCTACGATAGGCAGGATGGTGACCAGACCCATGGTGGCACCAGTGCCAAGTTGGGCTGATTTGATAGTACCAAGTGGCTCCTGCAATCTGCCATGAAAAAGTTGGCAGGCGAGTTTTGTTTTCCAGGGAAAAGCGCCGTTGTTTGTGTTTGGGGGCCTGTGGCTGGGAGTGGCCGGCTGGCTCCTTAGAATCCACGATACGCGGCATGGTTCCCAGACCAGAGGTGGCACCAGTGCCAAGTTGGGCTGGTTTGATAGTACCAAGTGCGTCCTGCAATCTGCCATCCAGAAGCGGGGCAGCTTACTTTTGTTTGCCAGGGAAACGGGCCGAGGTTTGTGTCTCAGGGCCTATGTCTGGGAGTGACCGGCTGGCTCCTGAAAAGCTACGATAGGCAGGATGGTGACCAGACCCATGGTGGCACCAGTGCCAAGTTGGGCTGGTTTGATAGTACCAAGTGGCTCCTGCAATCTGCCATCAAAAAGTTGGCAGGCGAGTTTGTTATCCAGGGAAAAGCGCCGTTGTTTGTGTTTGGGGGCCTGTGGCTGGGAGTGGCCGGCTGGCTCCTTAGAATCCACGATACGCAGGATGGTTCCCAGACCAGAGGTGGCACCAGTGCCAAGTCGGGCTAGTTTGATGGTGAAAAGTGGCTCCTGCAATCTGCCATCCAGAAGCGGGATAACTTACTTTTGTTTGCCAGGGAAACGGGCCGAGGTTTTTGTCTGGGGGCCTATGGCTGGGAGTGACCGGCTGGCTCCTGAAAAGCTACGATAGGCAGGATGGTGACCAGACCCATGGTGGCACCAGTGCCAAGTTGGGCTGGTTTGATAGTACCAAGTGGCTCCTGCAATCTGCCATCAAAAAGTTGGCAGGCGAGTTTTGTTTTCCAGGGAAAAGTGCCGTTGTTTGTGTTTGGGGGCCTGTGGGTGGGAGTGACCGGCTGGCTCCTTAGAATCCACGATACGCAGGATGGTTCCCAGACCAGAGGTCGCACCAGTGCCAAGTCAGGCCAGTTTGATGGTGCAAAGTGGCTCCTGCAATCTGCCATCCAGAAACGGGGTAGCTTACTTTTGTTTGCCAGGGAAACGGGCCGAGTTTTGTGTCTGGGGGCCTATGGCTGCGAGTGACCGGCTGGCTCCTGAAAAGCTACGATAGGCAGGATGGTGACCAGACCCATGGTGGTACCAGTGCCAAGTTGGGCTGATTTGATAGTACCAAGTGGCTCCTGCAATCTGCCATCAAAAAGTTGGCAGGCGAGTTTTGTTTTCCAGGGAAAAGCGCCGTTGTTTGTGTCTGGGGGCCTGTGGCTGGGAGTGGCCGGCTGGCTCCTTACAATGAACGATACGCAGGATGGTTCCCAGACCTGAGGTGGCACCAGTGCCAAGTCAGGCTAGTTTGATGGTGCAAAGTGGCTCCTGCAATCTGCCATCCAGAAGCGGGGTAGCTTGCTTTTGTTTGCCAGGGAAACGGGCCGAGGTTTTTCTCTGGGGGCCTATGGCAGGGAGTGACCGGCTGGCTCCTGAAAAGCTACGATAGGCAGGATGGTGACCAGACCCATGGTGGCACCAGTGCCAAGTTGGGCTGATTTGATAGTACCAAGTGGCTCCTGCAATCTGCCATCAAAAAGTTGGCAGGCGAGTTTTGTTTTCCAGGGAAAAGCGCCGTTGTTTGTGTTTGGTGGCCTGTGGCTGGGAGTGACCGGCTGGCTCCTTAGAATCCACGATACGCAGGATGGTTCCCAGACCCAAGGTGGCACCAGTGCCAAGTTGGGCTGGTTTGATAGTACCAAGTGGTTCCTGCAATCTGCCATCCAGAAGCGGGGCAGCTTACTTTTGTTTGCCAGGGAAACGGGCCGAGGTTTTTCTCTGGGGGCCTATGGCTTGGAGTGACCGGCTAGGTCCTGAAAAGCTGCGATAGGCAGGATGCTGACCAGATCCATGGTGGCACCAGTGCCAAGTTGGGCTGGTTTGATAGTACCAAGTGGCTCCTGCAATCTGCCATCAAAATGTCGGCAGGCGAGTTTTGTTTTCCAGGGAAAAGCGCTGTGGTTTGTGTTTGGGGGCCTGTGGCTGGGAGTGGCCGGCTGGCTCCTTAGAATCCACGATACGCAGGATGGTTCCCAGACCAGAGGTGGCACCAGTGCCAAGTCGGGCTGGTTTGATGGTGAAAAGTGGCTCCTGCAATCTGCCATCAAAATTTGGCAGGCGAGGTTTGTTATCCAGGGAAAAGCGCCGTTGTTTTTGTTTGGGGGCCTGTGGGTGGGAGTGGCCAGATGGCTAATTAGAATCCACGATACGCAGCATGGTTCCCAGATGCAAGGTGGCACCAGTGCCAAGTCGGGCTGGTTTGATACTATCAAGTGCGTCCTGCAATCTGCCATCCAGAAGCGGGGTAGCTTACTTTTGTTTGCCAGGGAAACGGGCCGAGGTTTGTGTCTGGGGGCCTATGGCTGGGAGTGACCGGCTGGCTCCTGAAAAGCTACGATAGGCAGGATGGTGACCAGACCCATGGTGGCACCAGTGCCAAGTTGGGCTGGTTTGATAGTACCAAGTGGCTCCTGCAATCTGCCATGAAAAAATTGGCAGGCGAGTTTTGTTTTCCAGGGAAAAGCGCCGTTGTTTTTGTTTGCGGGCCTGTGGGTGGGAGTGGCCGGCTGGCTCCTTAGAATCCACGATACGCAGGATGGTTCCCAGACCAGAGGTGGCACCAGTGCCAAGTCGGGCTAGTTTGATAATACCAAGTGGTTCCTGCAATCTGCCATCCAGAAGCGGGGCAGCTTACTTTTGTTTGCCAGGGAAACGGGCCGAGGTTTGTGTCTGGGGGCCTATGGCTGGGAGTGACCGCCTGGCTCCTGAAAAGCTACGATAGGCAGGATGGTGACCAGACCCATGGTGGCACCAGTGCCAAGTTGGGCTGATTTGATAGTACCAAGTGGCTCCTGCAATCTGCCATCAAAATGTTGGCAGGCGAGTTTTGTTTTCCAGGGAAAAGCGCCGTTGTTTGTGTTTGGGGGCCAGTGGCTGGGAGTGGCCGGCTGGCTCCTTAGAATCCACGATACGCAGGATGGTTCCCAGACCAGAGGTGGCACCAGTGCCAAGTTGGGCTGGTTTGATGGTGAAAAGTGGCTCCTGCAATCTGCCATCCAGAAGCGGGATAACTTACTTTTGTTTGCCAGGGAAACGGGCCGAGTTTTTGTCTGGGGGCCTATGGCTGGGAGTGACCGGCTGGCTCCTGAAAAGCTACGATAGGCAGGATGGTGACCAGACCCATGGTGGCACCAGTGCCAAGTTGGGCTGGTTTGATAGTACCAAGTGGCTCCTGCAATCTGCCATCAAAATGTTGGCAGGCGAGTTTTGTTTTCCAGGGAAAAGCGCCGTTGTTTGTGTTTGGGGGCCTGTGGCTGGGAGTGGACGGATGGCTCCTTAGAATCCACGATACACAGCATGGTTCCCAGACCAGAGGTGGCACCAGTGACAAGTCGGGCTAGTTTGATGGTGCAAAGTGGCTCCTGCAATCTGCCATCCAGAAGCGGGGCAGCTTACTTTTGTATGCCAGGGAAACGGGCCGAGGTTTGTGTCTGGGGGCCTATGGCTGGGAGTGACCGGCTGGCTCCTGAAAAGCTACGATAGGCAGGATGGTGACCAGACCCATGGTGGCACCAGTGCGAAGTTGGGCTGATTTGATAGTACCAAGTGGCTCCTGCAATCTGCCATCAAAAAGTTGTCAGGCGAGTTTTGTTTTCCAGGGAAAAGCGCCGTTGTTTGTGTTTGGGGGCCTGTGGCTGGGAGTGGACGGCTGGCTCCTTAGAATCCACGATACGCAGGATGGTTCAAAGACCAGAGGTGGCACCAGTGCCAAGTTGGGCTGGTTTGATAGTACCAAGTGGTTCCTGCAATCTGCCATCCAGAAGCGGGGCAGCTTACTTTTGTTTGCCAGGGAAACGGGCCGAGGTTTGTGTCTCAGGGCCTATGGCTGGGAGTGACCGGCTGGCTCCTGAAAAGCTACGATAGGCAGGATGGTGACCAGACCCATGGTGGCACCAGTGCCAAGTTGGGCTGATTTGATAGTAGCAAGTGGCTCCTGCAATCTGCCATCTAAATGTTGGCAGGCGAGTTTTGTTTTCCAGGGAAAAGCGCCGTTGTTTGTGTTTGGTGGCCTATGGCAGGGAGTGACCGGCTGGCTCCCGAAAAGCTACGATAGGCAGGATGTTTACCAGACCCATGGTGGCACCAGTGCCAAGTTGGGCTGATTTGATAGTACCAAGTGGCTCCTGCAATCTGCCATCCAGAAGCGGGGCAGCTTACTTTTGTTTGCCAGGGAAACGGGCCGAGTATTGTTTCTGGGGGCCTATGGCTGCGAGTGACCAGCTGGCTCCTGAAAAGCTACGATAGGCAGGATGGTGACCAGACCCATGGTGGCACCAGTGCCAAGTTGGGCTGATTTGATAGTACCAAGTGGCTCCTGCAATCTGCCATCCAGAAGCGGGGCAGCTTACTTTTGTTTGCCAGGGAAACGGGCCGAGGTTTGTGTCTGGGGGCCTATGGCTGCGAGTGACCGGCTGGCTCCTGAAAAGCTACGATAGGCACGATGGTGACCAGACCATGGTGGCACCAGTGCCAAGTTGGGCTGATTTGATAGTACCAAGTGGCTCCTGCAATCTGCCATCAAAAAGTTGGCAGGCGAGTTTTGTTTTCCAGGGAAAAGCGCCGTTGTTTGTGTCTGGGGGCCTGTGGCTGGAGTGGCCGGCTGGCTCCTTACAATGAACGATACGCAGGATGGTTCCCAGAGCTGAGGTGGCACCAGTGCCAAGTCGGGCTAGTTTGATGGTGCAAAGTGGCTCCTGCAATCTGCCATCCAGAAGCGGGGTAGCTTACTTTTGTTTGCCAGGGAAACGGGCCGAAATATTTGTCTAGGGGCCTCTGGCTGGGGGTGGCTGGCTGGCTCCTGAAAAGCTACGATAGGCAGGATGGTGACCAGACCCATGGTGGCACCAGTGCCAAGTTGGGCTGGTTTGATAGTACCAAGTGGCTCCTGCAATCTGCCATCAAAAAGTTGTCAGGCGAGTTTTGTTTTCCAGGGAAAAGCGCCGTTGTTTGTATTTGGGGGCCTGTGGCTGGGAGTGACCGGCTGGCTCCTTTGAACCCACGATACGCAGGATGGTTCCCAGACCCAAGGTGGCACCAGTGCCATGTCGGGCTGGTTTAATACTACCAAGTGCGTCCTGCAATCTGCCATCCAGAAGCGGGGCAGCTTAATTTTGTTTGCCAGGGAAACGGGCCGTGGGTTTTGTTTGGGGGCCTATGGCTGAGAGTGGCCGGCTGGCTCCTGAAAATCCACGCTAGGCAGCATGGTTCCCAGATGCAAGGTGGCACCAGTGCCAAGTCGGGCTGGTTTGATGGTGCAAAGTGGCTCCTGCAATCTGCCATCCAGAAGCGGGGCAGCTGATTTTTGTTTGCCAGAGAAAAATTCCGTGGATTGTTTTTGGGGGCATATTGCTGGGAGTGGCCGGCTGGCTCCTTAAAATGCTCGATACGCATGATGGTTCCCAGGTCCAAGGTGTCACCACTACCAAGTCGGCCTGCGGTTTTAGTATCAAGTTCATCCTGCAATTTGCCATCCAGAAGAGGGGCAGTTGAGTTTTGTTTGCCAGAGAAACGGGCCGAGGTTTCTGTTTGGGGACATATGGCTGAGAGTGGCCGGCTGGCCCCTGAATATCCACGATACACAGCATGGTTCCCAGATCCAAGGTGGCACCAGTGCCAAGTTGGGCTGGTTGGATAGTACCAAGTGTCTCCTGCAATCTGCCATCCAGAAGCGGGGCAGCTTACTTTTGTTTGCCAGAGAAATAGGCCTAGGTTTTTGTCTGGGGGCCTGTGGCTAGGAGTGGCCGGCTGGCTCCTAAGAATCCACGATACGCAGGATGTATCCCAGACCCAAGGTGGCACCAGTGCCAAGTTGGGCTGGTTTGATAGTACCAAGTGGCTCCTGCAAACTCCATCAAAAAGTTGGCAGGCGTGTTTTGTTTTCCGGGGAACAGCGCCGTTGATTTTGTTTGGGGGCCTGTGGCTGGGAGTGGCCGGCTGGCTCCTTAGAATCCACGATACGCAGGATGGTTCCCAGACCCAAGGTGGCACCAGTGCCAAGTCGGGCTGGTTTGATTACACCAAGTGGCTCCTGCAATCTGCCATCCAGAAGTGAGGCAGCTAAGTTTTGTTTGCCAGAAAAAAGGGCCGTGGTTTTTGTTGGGGGCCTGTGGCTGGAGTGGACGGCTGGCTCCTTAGAATCCACCATACGCAGGATGGTTCCCAGACCCAAGGTGGCACCAGTGCCAAGTCGGGCTGGTTTGATAGTACCAAGTGGCTCCTGAAATCTGCCATCAAAAAGTTGGCAGGCGAGTTTGTTATCCAGGGAAAAGCGCCGTTGTTTGTGTTTGGGGGCCTGTGGCTGGGAGTGGCCGGCTGGCTCCTTAGAATCCACGATACGCAGGATGGTTCCCAGACCAGAGGTGGCACCAGTGCCAAGTCGGGCTAGTTTGATGGTGAAAAGTGGCTCCTGCAATCTGCCATCCAGAAGCGGTGCAGTTGAGTTTTGTTTGCCGGAGAAAAGGGCCGTGGGTTGTGTTTGGGGGCATATGGCTGGGAGTGGCCGGCTGTCTCATTAAAAAGATCGATACGC
This sequence comes from Melospiza melodia melodia, assembly GCF_035770615.1. Taxonomy (NCBI): domain Eukaryota; kingdom Metazoa; phylum Chordata; class Aves; order Passeriformes; family Passerellidae; genus Melospiza; species Melospiza melodia. The sequence goes on from NC_086199.1 coordinate 43,668,334, forward strand.
AGGATGGTTCCCAGACCCAAGGTGGCACCAGTGCCAAGTCGGGCTGTTTTTATAGTACCAAGTGCGTCCTGCAATTTGCCATCCAGAAGAGGGGCAGTGGAGTTTTGTTTGCCAGAGAATAGCGCCGTTGTTTGTGTTTGGGGGCTTGTGGCTGGGAGTGGCCGGCTGGCGCCTTAGAATCTGTGTTACGCAGCATGGTTCCCAGACCAGAGGTGGCACCAGTGCCAAGTTGGGCTGGTTTGATAGTACCAAGTGGCTCCTGCAATCTGCCATCCAGAAGCGGGGCAGCTTACTTTTGTTTGCAAGGGAAACGGGCCGAGGTTTGTGTCTGGGGGCCTATGGCTGGGAGTGACCGGCTGGCTCCTGAAAAGCTACGATAGGCAGGATGGTGACCAGACCCATGGTGGCACCAGTGCCAAGTTGGGCTGGTTTGATAGTACCAAGTGGCTCCTGCAATCTGCCATGAAAAAGTTGGCAGGCGAGTTTTGTTTTCCAGGGAAAAGCGCCGTTGTTTGTATTTGGGGGCCTGTGGCTGGGAGTGGCCGGCTGGCTCCTTAGAATCCACGATACGCGGCATGGTTCCCAGACCAGAGGTGGCACCAGTGCCAAGTTGGGCTGGTTTGATAGTACCAAGTGCGTCCTGCAATCTGCCATCCAGAAGCGGGGCAGCTTACTTTTGTTTGCCAGGGAAACGGGCCGAGGTTTGTGTCTCAGGGCCTATGGCTGGGAGTGACCGCCTGGCTCCTGAAAAGCTACGATAGGCAGGATGGTGACCAGACCCATGGTGGCACCAGTGCCAAGTTGGGCTGGTTTGATAGTACCAAGTGGCTCCTGCAATCTGCCATCAAAAAGTTGGCAGGCGAGTTTGTTATCCAGGGAAAAGCGCCGTTGTTTGTGTTTGGGGGCCTGTGGCTGGGAGTGGCCGGCTGGCTCCTTAGAATCCACGATACGCAGGATGGTTCCCAGACCAGAGGTGGCACCAGTGCCAAGTCGGGCTAGTTTGATGGTGAAAAGTGGCTCCTGCAATCTGCCATCCAGAAGCGGGATAACTTACTTTTGTTTGCCAGGGAAACGGGCCGAGGTTTTTGTCTGGGGGCCTATGGCTGGGAGTGACCGGCTGGCTCCTGAAAAGCTACGATAGGCAGGATGGTGACCAGACCCATGGTGGCACCAGTGCCAAGTTGGGCTGGTTTGATAGTACCAAGTGGCTCCTGCAATCTGCCATCAAAATGTTGGCAGGCGAGTTTTGTTTTCCAGGGAAAAGTGCCGTTGTTTGTGTTTGGGGGCCTGTGGGTGGGAGTGACCGGCTGGCTCCTTACAATGAACGATACGCAGGGTGGTTCCCAGACCTGAGGTGGCACCAGTGCCAAGTCGGGCTAGTTTGATGGTGCAAAGTGGCTCCTGCAATCTGCCATCCAGAAGCGGGGTAGCTTACTTTTGTTTGCCAGGGAAACGGGCCGAGGTTTGTGTCTGGGGGCCTATGGCAGGGAGGGACCGGCTGGCTCCTGAAAAGCTACGATAGGCAGGATGGTGACCAGACCCATGGTGGCACCAGTGCCAAGTTGGGCTGATTTGATAGTACCAAGTGGCTCCTGCAATCTGCCATCTAAATGTTGGCAGGCGAGTTTTGTTTTCCAGGGAAAAGCGCCGTTGTTTGTGTTTGGTGGCCTATGGCAGGGAGTGACCGGCTGGCTCCCGAAAAGCTACGATAGGCAGGATGTTTACCAGACCCATGGTGGCACCAGTGCCAAGTTGGGCTGATTTGATAGTACCAAGTGGCTCCTGCAATCTGCCATCCAGAAGCGGGGCAGCTTACTTTTGTTTGCCAGGGAAACGGGCCGAGGTTTTTCTCTGGGGGCCTATGGCTTGGAGTGACCGGCTAGGTCCTGAAAAGCTACGATAGGCAGGATGGTGACCAGATCCATGGTGGCACCAGTGCCAAGTTGGGCTGGTTTGATAGTACCAAGTGGCTCCTGCAATCTGCCATCAAAAAGTTGGCAGGCGAGTTTTGTTTTCCAGGGAAAAGCGCTGTGGTTTGTGTTTAGGGGCCTGTGGCTGGGAGTGGCCGGCTGGCTCCTTAGAATCCACGATACGCAGGATGGTTCCCAGACCAGAGGTGGCACCAGTGCCAAGTCGGGCTGGTTTGATGGTGAAAAGTGGCTCCTGCAATCTGCCATCAAAATTTGGCAGGCGAGGTTTGTTTTCCAGGGAAAAGCGCCGTTGTTTTTGTTTGGGGGCCTGTGGGTGGGAGTGGCCAGATGGCTAATTAGAATCCACGATACGCAGCATGGTTCCCAGACCTGAGGTGGCACCAGTGCCAAGTCGGGCTAGTTTGATGGTGCAAAGTGGCTCCTGCAATCTGCCATCCAGTAGCGGGGCAGCTTACTTTTGTTTGCCAGGGAAACGGGCCGAGTATTGTTTCTGGGGGCCTATGGCTGCGAGTGACCGGCTGGCTCCTGAAAAGCTACGATAGGCAGGATGGTGACCAGACCCATGGTGGCACCAGTGCCAAGTTGGGCTGATTTGATAGTACCAAGTGGCTCCTGCAATCTGCCATCAAAAAGTTGGCAGGCGAGTTTTGTTTTCCAGGGAAAAGCGCCGTTGTTTGTGTTTGGGGGCCTGTGGCTGGGAGTGGACGGATGGCTCCTTAGAACCACGATACGCAGGATGGTTCCCAGACCAGAGGTGGCACCAGTGCCAAGTCGGGCTGGTTTGATAATACCAAGTGGTTCCTGCAATCTGCCATCCAGAAGCGGGGCAGCTTACTTTTGTTTGCCAGGGAAACGGGCCGAGGTTTGTGTCTGGGGGCCTATGGCTGGGAGTGACCGCCTGGCTCCTGAAAAGCTACGATAGGCAGGATGGTGACCAGACCCATGGTGGCACCAGTGCCAAGTTGGGCTGATTTGATAGTACCAAGTGGCTCCTGCAATCTGCCATCAAAATGTTGGCAGGCGAGTTTTGTTTTCCAGGGAAAAGCGCCGTTGTTTGTGTTTGGGGGCCAGTGGCTGGGAGTGGCCGGCTGGCTCCTTAGAATCCACGATACGCAGGATGGTTCCCAGACCAGAGGTGGCACCAGTGCCATGTTGGGCTGGTTTGATGGTGAAAAGTGGCTCCTGCAATCTGCCATCCAGACGCGGGATAACTTACTTTTGTTTGCCAGGGAAACGGGCCGAGCTTTTTGTCTGGGGGCCTATGGCTGGGAGTGACCGGCTGGCTCCTGAAAAGCTACGATAGGCAGGATGGTGACCAGACCCATGGTGGCACCAGTGCCAAGTTGGGCTGGTTTGATAGTACCAAGTGGCTCCTGCAATCTGCCATCAAAAAGTTGGCAGGCGAGTTTGTTATCCAGGGAAAAGCGCCGTTGTTTGTGTTTGGGGGCCAGTGGCTGGGAGTGGCCGGCTGGCTCCTTAGAATCCACGATACGCAGGATGGTTCCCAGACCAGAGGGGGCACCAGTGCCAAGTCGGGCTGGTTTGATGGTGAAAAGTGGCTCCTGCAATCTGCCATCCAGAAGCGGGATAACTTACTTTTGTTTGCCAGGGAAACGGGCCGAGCTTTTTGTCTGGGGGCCTATGGCTGGGAGTGACCGGCTGGCTCCTGAAAAGCTAAGATAGGCAGGATGGTGACCAGACCCATGGTGGCACCAGTGCCAAGTTGGGCTGATTTGATAGTACCAAGTGGCTCCTGCAATCTGCCATCCAGAATCGGGGGTGCTTACTTTTGTTTGCCAGGGAAACGGGCCGAGGTTTGTGTCTGGGGGCCTATGGCTGGGAGTGACCGGCTGGCTCCTGAAAAGCTACGATAGGCAGGATGGTGACCAGACCCATGGTGGCACCAGTGCCAAGTTGGGCTGATTTGATAGTACCAAGTGGCTCCTGCAATCTGCCATCAAAATGTTGGCAGGCGAGTTTTGTTTTCCAGGGAAAAGCGCCGTTGTTTGTGTTTGGGGGCCTGTGGCTGGGAGTGGCCGGCTGGCTCCTTAGAATCCACGATACGCAGGATGGTTCCCAGACCAGAGGTGGCACCAGTGCCAAGTTGGGCTGGTTTGATAGTACCAAGTGCGTCCTGCAATCTACCATCCAGAAGCGGGGCAGCTTACTTTTGTTTGCCAGGGAAACGGGCCGAGGTTTGTGTCTCAGGGCCTATGGCTGGGAGTGACCGGCTGGCTCCTGAAAAGCTACGATAGGCAGGATGGTGACCAGATCCATGGTGGCACCAGTGCCAAGTTGGGCTGGTTTGATAGTATCAAGTGGCTCCTGCAATCTGCCATCAAAAAGTTGGCAGGCGAGTTTGTTATCCAGGGAAAAGCGCCGTTGTTTGTGTTTGGGGGCCTCTGGCTGGGAGTGGCCTGCTGGCTCCTTAGAATCCATGATACGCAGGATGGTTCCCAGACCAGAGGTGGCACCAGTGCCAAGTCGGGCTGGTTTGATGGTGAAAAGTGGCTCCTGCAATCTGCCATCCAGAAGCGGGATGACTTACTTTTGTTTGCCAGGGAAACGGGCCGAGCTTTTTGTCTGGGGGCCTATGGCTGGGAGTGACCGGCTGGCTCCTGAAAAGCTACGATAGGCAGGATGGTGACCAGACCCATGGTGGCACCAGTGCCAAGTTGGGCTGGTTTGATAGTACCAAGTGGCTCCTGCAATCTGCCATCAAAAAGTTGGCAGGCGAGTTTTGTTTTCCAGGGAAAAGTGCCTTTTTTTGTGTTTGGGGGCCTGTGGGTGGGAGTGACCGGCTGGCTCCTTAGAATCCACGATACGCAGGATGGTTCCCAGACCAGAGGTGGCACCAGTGCCAAGTCGGGCTAGTTTGATGGTGCAAAGTGGCTCCTGCAATCTGCCATCCAGAAGCGGGGTAGCTTACTTTTGTTTGCCAGGGAAACGGGCCGAGTTTTGTGTCTGGGGGCCTATGGCTGCGAGTGACCGGCTGGCTCCTGAAAAGCTACGATAGGCAGGATGGTGACCAGACCCATGGTGGCACCAGTGCCAAGTTGGGCTGATTTGATAGTAGCAAGTGGCTCCTGCAATCTGCCATCAAAAAGTTGGCAGGCGAGTTTTGTTTTCCAGGGAAAAGCGCCGTTGTTTGTGTCTGGGGGCCTGTGTCTGGAGTGGACGGCTGGCTCCTTACAATGAACGATACGCAGGATGGTTCCCAGAGCTGAGGTGGCACCAGTGCCAAGTCGGGCTAGTTTGATGGTGCAAAGTGGCTCCTGCAATCTGCCATCCAGAAGCGGGGTAGCTTACTTTTGTTTGCCAGGGAAACGGGCCGTGGGTTTTGTTTGGGGGCCTATGGCTGAGAGTGGCCGGCTGGCTCCTGAAAATCCACGCTAGGCAGCATGGTTCCCAGATGCAAGGTGGCACCAGTGCCAAGTCGGGCTGGTTTGATGGTGCAAAGTGGCTCCTGCAATCTGCCATCCAGAAGCGGGGCAGCTGATTTTTGTTTGCCAGAGAAAAGGGCCGTGGGTTGTGTTTGGGGGCATATGGCTGGGAGTGGCCGGCTGTCTCATTAAAAAGATCGATACGCAGGATGGTTCCCAGACCCAAGGTGGCACCAGTGCCAAGTCGGGCTTTTTATAGTACCAAGTGCGTCCTGCAATTTGCCATCCAGAAGAGGGGCAGTGGAGTTTTGTTTGCCAGAGAATAGCGCCGTTGTTTGTGTTTGGGGGCTTGTGGCTGGGAGTGGCCGACTGGCGCCTTAGAATCTGTGTTACGCAGCATGGTTCCCAGACCAGAGGTGGCACCAGTGCCAAGTTGGGCTGGTTTGATAGTACCAAGTGGCTCCTGCAATCTGCCATCCAGAAGCGGGGCAGCTTACTTTTGTTTGCCAGGGAAACGGGCCGAGGTTTGTGACTGGGGACCTATGGCTGGGAGTGACCGGCTGGCTCCTGAAAAGCTACGATAGGCAGGATGGTGACCAGACCCATGGTGGCACCAGTGCCAAGTTGGGCTGGTTTGATAGTACCAAGTGGCTCCTGCAATCTGCCATCAAAAAGTTGTCAGGCGAGTTTTGTTTTCCAGGGAAAAGCGCCGTTGTTTGTATTTGGGGGCCTGTGGCTGGGAGTGGCCGGCTGGCTCCTTTGAACCCACAATACGCAGGATGGTTCCCAGACCCAAGGTGGCACCAGTGCCAAGTCGGGCTGGTTTGATACTACCAAGTGCGTCCTGCAATCTGCCATCCAGAAGCGGGGCAGCTTAATTTTGTTTGCCAGGGAAACGGGCCGTGGGTTTTGTTTGGGGGCCTATGGCTGAGAGTGGCCGGCTGGCTCCTGAAAATCCACGATACGCGGGATGGTTCCCAGATGCAAGGTGGCACCAGTGCCAAGTCGGGCTGGTTTGATGGTGCAAAGTGGCTCCTGCAATCTGCCATCCAGAAGCGGGGCAGCTGATTTTTGTTTGCCAGAGAAAAATTCCGTGGATTGTTTTTGGGGGCATATTGCTGGGAGTGGCCGGCTGGCTCCTTAAAATGCTCGATACGCATGATGGTTCCCAGGTCCAAGGTGTCACCACTACCAAGTCGGCCTGCGGTTTTAGTATCAAGTTCATCCTGCAATTTGCCATCCAGAAGAGGGGCAGTTGAGTTTTGTTTGCCAGAGAAACGGGCCGAGGTTTCTGTTTGGGGACATATGGCTGAGAGTGGCCGGCTGGCCCCTGAATATCCACGATACACAGCATGGTTCCCAGATCCAAGGTGGCACCAGTGCCAAGTTGGGCTGGTTTGATAGTACCAAGTGTCTCCTGCAATCTGCCATCCAGAAGCAGGGCAGCTTACTTTTGTTTGCCAGAGAAATAGGCCTAGGTTTTTGTCTGGGGGCCTGTGGCTAGGAGTGGCCGGCTGGCTCCTAAGAATCCACGATACGCAGGATGTTTCCCAGACCCAAGGTGGCACCAGTGCCAAGTCGGGCTGGTTTGATAGTACCAAGTGGCTCCTGCAAACTCCATCAAAAAGTTGGCAGGCGTGTTTTGTTTTCCAGGGAACAGCGCCGTTGATTTTGTTTGGGGGCCTGTGGCTGGGAGTGGCCGGCTGGCTCCTTAGAATCCACGATACGCAGGATGGTTCCCAGACCCAAGGTGGCACCAGTGCCAAGTCGGGCTGGTTTGATTACACCAAGTGGCTCCTGCAATCTGCCATCCAGAAGTGAGGCAGCTAAGTTTTGTTTGCCAGAAAAAAGGGCCGTGGTTTTTGTTGGGGGCCTGTGGCTGGGAGTGGCCGGCTGGCTCCTTAGAATCCACCATACGCAGGATGGTTCCCAGACCCAAGGTGGCACCAGTGCCAAGTCGGGCTGGTTTGATAGTCCCAAGTGGCTCCTGCAAACTGCCATCCGGAAGCGGGGCAGCTGAGTTTTGTTTGCCAGGGTAATGGGCCGTTGTTTGTGTTTGGGGGCCTGTGGCTGGGAGTGTTCGGCTGGTTCCTGAATATGTACGATACGCAGGATTGTTCCCAGACCCAAGGTGGCACCAGTGCCAAGTCGGGCTGGTTTGATGGTGCAAAGTGGCTCCTGCAATCTGCCATCCAGACGCGGGGCAGCGGATTTTTGTTTCCATGAGAAATGGTCCGTGGTTTGTTTTTGGGGGTATATGGCTGGGCCTGGCCGGCTGGCTCCTTAAAAAGCTCGATATGCAGGATGGTTCCCTGACACAAGGTGGCACCAGTGCCACGTCGGGCGGTTTTCGTAGTACAAAGTGCGTCCTAAAATTTGCCATCCAGAAGAGGGGCAGTTGAGTTTTGTTTGCCAGAGAAAAGGTCCGTGGTTTGTTTTTGGGGGCATATGGCTGAGAGTGGCCGGCTGGCTCCTGAAAATCCACGCTAGGCAGCATGGTTCCCAGATGCAAGGTGGCACCAGTGCCAAGTCGGGCTGGTTTGATGGTGCAAAGTGGCTCCTGCAATCTGCCATCCAGAAGCGGGGCAGCTGATTTTTGTTTGCCAGAGAAAAATTCCGTGGATTGTTTTTGGGGGCATATTGCTGGGAGTGGCCGGCTGGCTCCTTAAAATGCTCGATACGCATGATGGTTCCCAGGTCCAAGGTGTCACCACTACCAAGTCGGCCTGCGGTTTTAGTATCAAGTTCATCCTGCAATTTGCCATCCAGAAGAGGGGCAGTTGAGTTTTGTTTGCCAGAGAAACGGGCCGAGGTTTCTGTTTGGGGACATATGGCTGAGAGTGGCCGGCTGGCCCCTGAATATCCACGATACACAGCATGGTTCCCAGATCCAAGGTGGCACCAGTGCCAAGTTGGGCTGGTTTGATAGTACCAAGTGTCTCCTGCAATCTGCCATCCAGAAGCGGGGCAGCTTACTTTTGTTTGCCAGAGAAATAGGCCTAGGTTTTTGTCTGGGGGCCTGTGGCTAGGAGTGGCCGGCTGGCTCCTAAGAATCCACGATACGCAGGATGTTTCCCAGACCCAAGGTGGCACCAGTGCCAAGTCGGGCTGGTTTGATAGTACCAAGTGGCTCCTGCAAACTCCATCAAAAAGTTGGCAGGCGTGTTTTGTTTTCCAGGGAACAGCGCCGTTGATTTTGTTTGGGGGCCTGTGGCTGGGAGTGGCCGGCTGGCTCCTTAGAATCCACGATACGCAGGATGGTTCCCAGACCCAAGGTGGCACCAGTGCCAAGTCGGGCTGGTTTGATTACACCAAGTGGCTCCTGCAATCTGCCATCCAGAAGTGAGGCAGCTAAGTTTTGTTTGCCAGAAAAAAGGGCCGTGGTTTTTGTTGGGGGCCTGTGGCTGGGAGTGGCCGGCTGGCTCCTTAGAATCCACCATACGCAGGATGGTTCCCAGACCCAAGGTGGCACCAGTGCCAAGTCGGGCTGGTTTGATAGTACCAAGTGGCTCCTGCAATCTGCCATCCAGAAGCGGTGCAGTTGAGTTTTGTTTGCCAGAGAAAAGGGCCGTGGGTTGTGTTTGGGGGCATATGGCTGGGAGTGGCCGGCTGTCTCATTAAAAAGATCGATACGCAGGATGGTTCCCAGACCCAAGGTGGCACCAGTGCCAAGTCGGGCTGTTTTTATAGTACCAAGTGCGTCCTGCAATTTGCCATCCAGAAGAGGGGCAGTGGAGTTTTGTTTGCCAGAGAATAGCGCCGTTGTTTGTGTTTGGGGGCTTGTGGCTGGGAGTGGCCGACTGGCGCCTTAGAATCTGTGTTACGCAGCATGGTTCCCAGACCAGAGGTGGCACCAGTGCCAAGTTGGGCTGGTTTGATAGTACCAAGTGGCTCCTGCAATCTGCCATCCAGAAGCGGGGCAGCTTACTTTTGTTTGCCAGGGAAACGGGCCGAGGTTTGTGACTGGGGACCTATGGCTGGGAGTGACCGGCTGGCTCCTGAAAAGCTACGATAGGCAGGATGGTGACCAGACCCATGGTGGCACCAGTGCCAAGTTGGGCTGGTTTGATAGTACCAAGTGGCTCCTGCAATCTGCCATCAAAAAGTTGTCAGGCGAGTTTTGTTTTCCAGGGAAAAGCGCCGTTGTTTGTATTTGGGGGCCTGTGGCTGGGAGTGGCCGGCTGGCTCCTTTGAACCCACAATACGCAGGATGGTTCCCAGACCCAAGGTGGCACCAGTGCCAAGTCGGGCTGGTTTGATACTACCAAGTGCGTCCTGCAATCTGCCATCCAGAAGCGGGGCAGCTTAATTTTGTTTGCCAGGGAAACGGGCCGTGGGTTTTGTTTGGGGGCCTATGGCTGAGAGTGGCCGGCTGGCTCCTGAAAATCCACGCTAGGCAGCATGGTTCCCAGATGCAAGGTGGCACCAGTGCCAAGTCGGGCTGGTTTGATGGTGCAAAGTGGCTCCTGCAATCTGCCATCCAGAAGCGGGGCAGCTGATTTTTGTTTGCCAGAGAAAAATTCCGTGGATTGTTTTTGGGGGCATATTGCTGGGAGTGGCCGGCTGGCTCCTTAAAATGCTCGATACGCATGATGGTTCCCAGGTCCAAGGTGTCACCACTACCAAGTCGGCCTGTGGTTTTAGCATCAAGTTCATCCTGCAATTTGCCATCCAGAAGAGGGGCAGTTGAGTTTTGTTTGCCAGAGAAACGGGCCGAGGTTTCTGTTTGGGGACATATGGCTGAGAGTGGCCGGCTGGCCCCTGAATATCCACGATACACAGCATGGTTCCCAGATCCAAGGTGGCACCAGTGCCAAGTTGGGCTGGTTTGATAGTACCAAGTGTCTCCTGCAATCTGCCATCCAGAAGCGGGGCAGCTTACTTTTGTTTGCCAGAGAAATAGGCCTAGGTTTTTGTCTGGGGGCCTGTGGCTAGGAGTGGCCGGCTGGCTCCTAAGAATCCACGATACGCAGGATGTTTCCCAGACCCAAGGTGGCACCAGTGCCAAGTCGGGCTGGTTTGATAGTACCAAGTGGCTCCTGCAAACTCCATCAAAAAGTTGGCAGGCGTGTTTTGTTTTCCAGGGAACAGCGCCGTTGATTTTGTTTGGGGGCCTGTGGCTGGGAGTGGCCGGCTGGCTCCTTAGAATCCACGATACGCAGGATGGTTCCCAGACCCAAGGTGGCACCAGTGCCAAGTCGGGCTGGTTTGATTACACCAAGTGGCTCCTGCAATCTGCCATCCAGAAGTGAGGCAGCTAAGTTTTGTTTGCCAGAAAAAAGGGCCGTGGTTTTTGTTGGGGGCCTGTGGCTGGGAGTGGCCGGCTGGCTCCTTAGAATCCACCATACGCAGGATGGTTCCCAGACCCAAGGTGGCACCAGTGCCAAGTCGGGCTGGTTTGATAGTCCCAAGTGGCTCCTGCAAACTGCCATCCAGAAGCGGGGCAGCTGAGTTTTGTTTGCCAGGGAAATGGGCCGTTGTTTGTGTTTGGGGGCCTGTGGCTGGGAGTGTTCGGCTGGTTCCTGAATATGTACGATACGCAGGATTGTTCCCAGACCCAAGGTGGCACCAGTGCCAAGTCGGGCTGGTTTGATGGTGCAAAGTGGCTCCTGCAATCTGCCATCCAGACGCGGGGCAGCGGATTTTTGTTTCCATGAGAAATGGTCCGTGGTTTGTTTTTGGGGGTATATGGCTGGGCCTGGCCGGCTGGCTCCTTAAAAAGCTCGATATGCAGGATGGTTCCCTGACACAAGGTGGCACCAGTGCCACATCGGGCGGTTTTCGTAGTACAAAGTGCGTCCTAAAATTTGCCATCCAGAAGAGGGGCAGTTGAGTTTTGTTTGCCAGAGAAAAGGTCCGTGGTTTGTTTTTGGGGGCATATGGCTGAGAGTGGCTGGCTGGCTCCTGAAAATCCACGCTAGGCAGCATGGTTCCCAGATGCAAGGTGGCACCAGTGCCAAGTCGGGCTGGTTTGATGGTGCAAAGTGGCTCCTGCAATCTGCCATCCAGAAGCGGGGCAGCTGATTTTTGTTTGCCAGAGAAAAATTCCGTGGATTGTTTTTGGGGGCATATTGCTGGGAGTGGCCGGCTGGCTCCTTAAAATGCTCGATACGCATGATGGTTCCCAGGTCCAAGGTGTCACCACTACCAAGTCGGCCTGCGGTTTTAGTATCAAGTTCATCCTGCAATTTGCCATCCAGAAGAGGGGCAGTTGAGTTTTGTTTGCCAGAGAAACGGGCCGAGGTTTCTGTTTGGGGACATATGGCTGAGAGTGGCCGGCTGGCCCCTGAATATCCACGATACACAGCATGGTTCCCAGATCCAAGGTGGCACCAGTGCCAAGTTGGGCTGGTTTGATAGTACCAAGTGTCTCCTGCAATCTGCCATCCAGAAGCGGGGCAGCTTACTTTTGTTTGCCAGAGAAATAGGCCTAGGTTTTTGTCTGGGGGCCTGTGGCTAGGAGTGGCCGGCTGGCTCCTAAGAATCCACGATACGCAGGATGTTTCCCAGACCCAAGGTGGCACCAGTGCCAAGTCGGGCTGGTTTGATAGTACCAAGTGGCTCCTGCAAACTCCATCAAAAAGTTGGCAGGCGTGTTTTGTTTTCCAGGGAACAGCGCCGTTGATTTTGTTTGGGGGCCTGTGGCTGGGAGTGGCCGGCTGGCTCCTTAGAATCCACGATACGCAGGATGGTTCCCAGACCCAAGGTGGCACCAGTGCCAAGTCGGGCTGGTTTGATTACACCAAGTGGCTCCTGCAATCTGCCATCCAGAAGTGAGGCAGCTAAGTTTTGTTTGCCAGAAAAAAGGGCCGTGGTTTTTGTTGGGGGCCTGTGGCTGGGAGTGGCCGGCTGGCTCCTTAGAATCCACCATACGCAGGATGGTTCCCAGACCCAAGGTGGCACCAGTGCCAAGTCGGGCTGGTTTGATAGTACCAAGTGGCTCCTGCAATCTGCCATCCAGAAGCGGTGCAGTTGAGTTTTGTTTGCCAGAGAAAAGGGCCGTGGGTTGTGTTTGGGGGCATATGGCTGGGAGTGGCCGGCTGTCTCATTAAAAAGATCGATACGCAGGATGGTTCCCAGACCCAAGGTGGCACCAGTGCCAAGTCGGGCTGTTTTTATAGTACCAAGTGCGTCCTGCAATTTGCCATCCAGAAGAGGGGCAGTGGAGTTTTGTTTGCCAGAGAATAGCGCCGTTGTTTGTGTTTGGGGGCTTGTGGCTGGGAGTGGCCGACTGGCGCCTTAGAATCTGTGTTACGCAGCATGGTTCCCAGACCAGAGGTGGCACCAGTGCCAAGTTGGGCTGGTTTGATAGTACCAAGTGGCTCCTGCAATCTGCCATCCAGAAGCGGGGCAGCTTACTTTTGTTTGCCAGGGAAACGGGCCGAGGTTTGTGACTGGGGACCTATGGCTGGGAGTGACCGGCTGGCTCCTGAAAAGCTACGATAGGCAGGATGGTGACCAGACCCATGGTGGCACCAGTGCCAAGTTGGGCTGGTTTGATAGTACCAAGTGGCTCCTGCAATCTGCCATCAAAAAGTTGTCAGGCGAGTTTTGTTTTCCAGGGAAAAGCGCCGTTGTTTGTATTTGGGGGCCTGTGGCTGGGAGTGGCCGGCTGGCTCCTTTGAACCCACAATACGCAGGATGGTTCCCAGACCCAAGGTGGCACCAGTGCCAAGTCGGGCTGGTTTGATACTACCAAGTGCGTCCTGCAATCTGCCATCCAGAAGCGGGGCAGCTTAATTTTGTTTGCCAGGGAAACGGGCCGTGGGTTTTGTTTGGGGGCCTATGGCTGAGAGTGGCCGGCTGGCTCCTGAAAATCCACGCTAGGCAGCATGGTTCCCAGATGCAAGGTGGCACCAGTGCCAAGTCGGGCTGGTTTGATGGTGCAAAGTGGCTCCTGCAATCTGCCATCCAGAAGCGGGGCAGCTGATTTTTGTTTGCCAGAGAAAAATTCCGTGGATTGTTTTTGGGGGCATATTGCTGGGAGTGGCCGGCTGGCTCCTTAAAATGCTCGATACGCATGATGGTTCCCAGGTCCAAGGTGTCACCACTACCAAGTCGGCCTGTGGTTTTAGCATCAAGTTCATCCTGCAATTTGCCATCCAGAAGAGGGGCAGTTGAGTTTTGTTTGCCAGAGAAACGGGCCGAGGTTTCTGTTTGGGGACATATGGCTGAGAGTGGCCGGCTGGCCCCTGAATATCCACGATACACAGCATGGTTCCCAGATCCAAGGTGGCACCAGTGCCAAGTTGGGCTGGTTTGATAGTACCAAGTGTCTCCTGCAATCTGCCATCCAGAAGCGGGGCAGCTTACTTTTGTTTGCCAGAGAAATAGGCCTAGGTTTTTGTCTGGGGGCCTGTGGCTAGGAGTGGCCGGCTGGCTCCTAAGAATCCACGATACGCAGGATGTTTCCCAGACCCAAGGTGGCACCAGTGCCAAGTCGGGCTGGTTTGATAGTACCAAGTGGCTCCTGCAAACTCCATCAAAAAGTTGGCAGGCGTGTTTTGTTTTCCAGGGAACAGCGCCGTTGATTTTGTTTGGGGGCCTGTGGCTGGGAGTGGCCGGCTGGCTCCTTAGAATCCACGATACGCAGGATGGTTCCCAGACCCAAGGTGGCACCAGTGCCAAGTCGGGCTGGTTTGATTACACCAAGTGGCTCCTGCAATCTGCCATCCAGAAGTGAGGCAGCTAAGTTTTGTTTGCCAGAAAAAAGGGCCGTGGTTTTTGTTGGGGGCCTGTGGCTGGGAGTGGCCGGCTGGCTCCTTAGAATCCACCATACGCAGGATGGTTCCCAGACCCAAGGTGGCACCAGTGCCAAGTCGGGCTGGTTTGATAGTCCCAAGTGGCTCCTGCAAACTGCCATCCAGAAGCGGGGCAGCTGAGTTTTGTTTGCCAGGGAAATGGGCCGTTGTTTGTGTTTGGGGGCCTGTGGCTGGGAGTGTTCGGCTGGTTCCTGAATATGTACGATACGCAGGATTGTTCCCAGACCCAAGGTGGCACCAGTGCCAAGTCGGGCTGGTTTGATGGTGCAAAGTGGCTCCTGCAATCTGCCATCCAGACGCGGGGCAGCGGATTTTTGTTTCCATGAGAAATGGTCCGTGGTTTGTTTTTGGGGGTATATGGCTGGGCCTGGCCGGCTGGCTCCTTAAAAAGCTCGATATGCAGGATGGTTCCCTGACACAAGGTGGCACCAGTGCCACATCGGGCGGTTTTCGTAGTACAAAGTGCGTCCTAAAATTTGCCATCCAGAAGAGGGGCAGTTGAGTTTTGTTTGCCAGAGAAAAGGTCCGTGGTTTGTTTTTGGGGGCATATGGCTGAGAGTGGCTGGCTGGCCCCTGAAAATCCACGATACACAGGATGGTTCCCAGATCCAAGGTGGCACCTGTGCCAAGTCGGGCTGATTTGATAGTACTAAGTAGCTCCTGCAATCTGCCATCCAGAAGCGGGACAGCTTACTTTTGTTTGCCAGGGAAACGGGCCGAGGTTTGTGTTTGGGGGCCTATGGCTGAGAGTGACCGGCTGGCTCCTGAAAAGCTACAATAGGCAGGATGGTGACCAGACCCATGGTGGCACCAGTGCCAAGTTGGGCTGGTTTGATAGTACCAAGTGGTTCCTGCAATCTGCCATCCAGAAGCAGGGCAGCTGAGTTTTGTTTGCCAGAGAAAAGGGCCTTGGTTTGTGTTTGGGGGCATATGGCTGGGTGTGGCCAGCTGGCTCCTTAAAATGCACGATATGCAACATGGCTCCCAGACCCAAGGTGGCACCAGTGCCAAGTTGGGCTGGTTTGATAGTACCAAGTGGCTCCTGCAATCTTCCATGATCACGTGGAGAAATACTTTCTGGTTTCAGCCTCATGCTCTTTCTTCTCTCCCTCAACTTCTCTATCACCTCTCATCTGGTTCACATGCGCTGTCTTCAAGGTCCACAGGCTACTTTTCACAGAATCTTCTGGCCTGATGAAGTAAGAATGATGAATAGAACAGAGCTGGGATCTATTTTCCAGTTTGGATAAAATGCATTCTGCACACAAATCCAAGGAGAACGGGCTGCCCCAATGCCCAGAAAATCTTTCACTCCTGCTAGTGTTCTACGTCAACCGCAACTTAGTCTGAAAGAAAAGCTTTTTCTCTGAGAGCATCTGAGAGGTTTGCATGAAGCCCTGATATCTGACATATGCAATTTTGAATAGGAGAGGAAAAAGAAAATGGCAAGGAGTTTTTAATTTTAGTGGTTTCAATTTTAATTTCCGTGCACTTTTTCAAAACTTGTCAGCTCAAATGCCCATCAACATCTTTTAGTCATCTGTAAGTCAGTATTCATATAAAATGTGCTTCAAATCCAAAGAATTTCAAATTTGCACTCCAAGCTTCTATGCCTAGATTTATGATTTCCTACACATATTAGATGAAAGGAAGGCCTTTTTTACTGTGGGAGTGCTGGAACACTGGAACAGGTTGCCCAGAGAAGTTGTGGGTGTCCCATCCCTGAAAGTATTCAAGGTCACCTTGGACGGGGCTTGGAGCAGCAACAAAGGAGAAGCTTGATGGTAGAGAAACAAAGTTGGACTATAGAAGAAACTCGGATTGAAGTATAGGATCAAGTTTTCTCTCAGCTCTTGGGGTAAATTCAAAGTTGTACAAAATGACATTTATCTGTGCTATTCACTACTGTAACAGAAAGTTTCATGAAAACTGTACAGAAGATAGTAAATTTTAAAAGAGATAAGAATTACAGCATAAAATCCATGGGATAGGTTACAACATGAGACACTCTCTAAGAGAAAATCTCTGTGTTTCAGCACTTCATCGGGGTAAGATTTCATGAAGTGCCAAAGAAGGCGGCAAAATATCATTCGGGACATTATTTACTGGAATTCAGCCTGGCCATTAGTAGGAACTGCCTTTGAACATATCATGTAGATATACCACACACACTTTCCCTTCACTGAAAAATTACTGTTTACAACAAATAAGCAATTGACGATCAAAATTGATTGAAAGCATCTTAAACATGTCAAGTATTTCATTGTAGATGATCTGTGATCCAAATGCTTCTTCCACCTTCGAGAGGGACAGAAGAATTCTTCCATATCATGATGGTTTAAAATTGTATCAACCAATGTTTTCTGCTGAAAAGATATCATCTATTTTTTTCTATTTTTGGAAGAAAATATTCCTAGACATACAACAGGTGAGAACTAAGTAATTTTAAAGAAACAAATGAAATGAAAATATTCTGTAAATAGAATGAAATGAAAAGCTGTGTTTTAAATAGGAGCTAAATATTAAACAGAATTTTTGTACCAGGCATTTGAATTACTGCACCAGCTCTTTTGCCCATCAAGAGAGGCATTTAGCATTTCAGTCTTTTCCAAGGTGTTCATGATCTGCTATGCTGATCTCTGTGTGTGCCTAGGTGTGTGTGGAGGGGGGGGCATATGAAGGGGAGTGTGTATGTTTGCTTTACAATTGTTGTGGCAGATTCATGCCTCAGCTCCACATTTTGTTTTAAAAAGGTCACACCGAGTGGATATGAAGTTTACTATCAACAAGAGATCGATTCCCAAATCATCCATTTGACTCTCCCTTATAAATCATGTGCTTTGTTGCATATTTTATCAAATATACTTTCAAGCCAGATGGAGGAAGGAGGATGTGGGAATCCCTCCACCATCTTGCAACTTTTATGTAAGTAGGTTTTCAAGAAAATCATCATTTCTCTTTTAAATATGTCTGGAACAGGCATGATGGTAGTGTCAACCTGTTGGAGTTTTTGTTGCTGGAAGAAGTTGTACAAAAGGATTGGTTTTTACATTGACCAGTTACTGAATCAAGCGCAGGAATACATTGGAAATTTAGCTGGGGGTTCCTTTTCCCAGCAGACTACTTCTAGAACGAGCTTGTACACTGAAGCTGACTCTTTTGCTCTCTTTTTGTTTCTTTCCTATTTTCTTGGCTTCTTTGCCACTATCTAGACAATTTTGGAACTTTGTTCCCAACTAAAATGGTTTCAATAGTCTGATTGTGATCATACATTTTTACAAGGAATTTTTAAAATCTTTCCTCGAGTCCAGAAAGTCAAGGACTTAGATCTTTTTCTTCCCTTATCAATATTGCCATGAAATTGATAAATAAAGACCAACTCTTTATTTTTGTTTTTAACCCACGTAGATAATTCCCATCCATTAATCCATTTTGTGGACCAATAGCTGCCATTCTGATGGAAGCTGTCACTTCTTAACAATAGGCATTCTGTGACTATGTTGACTGCACTTTGGGTGAAGATCCTAACTGGTCTTAGATATACATAGGGAGAAATTTGCTCAGCCAGTGTCAGTCTTAAGCATGCGTATCAGAAGATCTTTCTAGAGCTGGGAATTTTCCCATGAAAGGGATTCAGTTAGGGAAGAGACACTTGTGCCAGAGTTTTACATTCTTCTTGAACACTGCTTAAGGAACTTAGATGCCATGTCCATTTGGATCTCTGTCTGCACAGAACTTTGTCATGCCAGCGCTTTGAAATGCATCTTGAAGAGAATTCACTAGCACAGAATGAAAGAGAGTGGAAGGGGTTGGTGGGGCTAACCAGGCCCAACCCCCCTGCCTAAACCAGGATACCTAGAGCCTCTTGCCCAGGATTCTATCTGGGTGTACTTTTAATGTCTTCAAAGATCCAGGCTCCACAATCTTTCTGGGCAGTCTGTGCCGTGGTTCAGTCACCCTGACAGTAAAGAAACATTTACTGATGTTCAAAGGCAATCTCCTGTATTTCAGTGTGTGCCCACTGCCTCTTGTCTTTTCCCTCAGCATCACTGAAAAGACACTGATTCCCTCCCCTTTGCACTATTGCTTCCATATGTATGTGTGATGCCATGTAGAGGTATGTCAAAAACCTCCCTGAAGCCCAGGCAGATAATATTCCCTTCATCTACCAGTCAAGTTGATTCATCAGAGGAGTTTAAAGTGATGTTCAGCATGAAATTCCCCTGAAAAATCATGCTAACTACATTATTTGGTCATCTGTCATGTGCCTGGCAAGGATTTCCAGGAAGAGCTGCTTCATCAACTTCCTGGGGATAAAAAAGAGGCTGGCTGGTTTGTACTATGGCGAGTCCTCTTAATTGCCTTTTTTGAAGATGGGTGTCATTTGCTAACATCCACTCTTTAGCTCCTCTTCTCATCTACACCTCGGCAAAAAGCTTTTCCACTATGTCTGGCTAGGAAAAACTGTGCCAGCACAGAAAACATCTCCCATCGTGTTCTAGAAGTTGCACGGATGTCTGCCAAGTGTTTGGCAGGAAGAAAAGAAAAGTTGTCCAAAACAGCTTCCAATCGAATGTTCCTGTGATTGGAAAAGTCAGGAGAGTGCAAAGGTACTGTTTTCTATCAGTTGGCAAGGTGCGCACACAATCCCAGTGTTGTACAGCTTGCTTCTTCACCTTCCCGAAGCTGCCGCTCTCGCCGGCTGCCGGAGCCCAAGAAGCGGCTTCTTCGCGCAAAGACGATTGTGCCGCTCACAGTGCTCTCCTTAGCGCGGCTTCTGCCGAAAGACGCCCGGCAGCGGCTCTTACCTCCGGAGAGCATCCTACCTTCGTCTTTCGCGTCTTTTGTAGTCTACATCTTAGCAAAACGCTTTTCCACTATGTCTGGCTAGGAAAAACTGTGCCAGCACAGAAAACATCTCCCATCGTGTTCTAGAAGTTGCACGGATGTCTGCCAAGTGTTTGGCAGGAAGAAAAGAAAAGTTGTCCAAAACAGCTTCCAATCGAATGTTCCTGTGATTGGAAAAGTCAGGAGAGTGCAAAGGTACTGTTTTCTATCAGTTGGCAAGGTGCGCACACAATCCCAGTGTTGTACAGCTTGCTTCTTCACCTTCCCGAAGCTGCCGCTCTCGCCGGCTGCCGGAGCCCAAGAAGCGGCTTCTTCGCGCAAAGACGATTGTGCCGCTCACAGTGCTCTCCTTAGCGCGGCTTCTGCTGAAAGACGCCCGGCAGCGGCTCTTACCTCCGGAGAGCATCCTACCTTCGTCTTTCGCGTCTTTTGTAGTCTACATCTTAGCAAAACGCTTTTCCACTATGTCTGGCTAGGAAAAACTGTGCCAGCACAGAAAACATCTCCCATCGTGTTCTAGAAGTTGCACGGATGTCTGCCAAGTGTTTGGCAGGAAGAAAAGAAAAGTTGTCCAAAACAGCTTCCAATCGAATGTTCCTGTGATTGGAAAAGTCAGGAGAGTGCAAAGGTACTGTTTTCTATCAGTTGGCAAGGTGCGCACACAATCCCAGTGTTGTACAGCTTGCTTCTTCACCTTCCCGAAGCTGCCGCTCTCGCCGGCTGCCGGAGCCCAAGAAGCGGCTTCTTCGCGCAAAGACGATTGTGCCGCTCACAGTGCTCTCCTTAGCGCGGCTTCTGCCGAAAGACGCCCGGCAGCGGCTCTTACCTCCGGAGAGCATCCTACCTTCGTCTTTCGCGTCTTTTGTAGTCTACACCTCGGCAAAAAGCTTTTCCACTATGTCTGGCTAGGAAAAACTGTGCCAGCACAGAAAACATCTCCCATCGTGTTCTAGAAGTTGCACGGATGTCTGCCAAGTGTTTGGCAGGAAGAAAAGAAAAGTTGTCCAAAACAGCTTCCAATCGAATGTTCCTGTGATTGGAAAAGTCAGGAGAGTGCAAAGGTACTGTTTTCTATCAGTTGGCAAGGTGCGCACACAATCCCAGTGTTGTACAGCTTGCTTCTTCACCTTCCCGAAGCTGCCGCTCTCGCCGGCTCCCGGAACCGAAGAAGCGGCTTCTTCGCGCAAAGACGATTGTGCCGCTCACAGTGCTCTCCTTAGCGCGGCTTCTGCCGAAAGACGCCCGGCAGCGGCTCTTACCTCCGGAGAGCATCCTACCTTCGTCTTTCGCGTCTTTTGTAGTCTACATCTTAGCAAAACGCTTCTCCACTATGTCTGGCTAGGAAAAACCGTGCCAGCCCAGAAAACATCTCCCATCGTGTTCTAGAAGTTGCAGATATGTCTGCCAAGTGTTTGGGAGGAAGAAAAGAAAAGTTGTCCAAAACAGCTTCCAATCGAATGTTCCTGTGATTGGAAAAGTCAGGAGAGTGCAAAGGTACTGTTTTCTATCAGTTGGCAAGGTGCGCACACAATCCCAGTGTTGTACAGCTTGCTTCTTCACCTTCCCGAAGCTGCCGCTCTCGCCGGCTGCCGGAGCCCAAGAAGCGGCTTCTTCGCGCAAAGACGATTGTGCCGCTCACAGTGCTCTCCTTAGCGCGGCTTCTGCCGAAAGACGCCCGGCAGCGGCTCTTACCTCCGGAGAGCATCCTACCTTCGTCTTTCGCGTCTTTTGTAGTCTACATCTTAGCAAAACGCTTTTCCACTATGTCTGGCTAGGAAAAACTGTGCCAGCACAGAAAACATCTCCCATCGTGTTCTAGAAGTTGCACGGATGTCTGCCAAGTGTTTGGCAGGAAGAAAAGAAAAGTTGTCCAAAACAGCTTCCAATCGAATGTTCCTGTGATTGGAAAAGTCAGGAGAGTGCAAAGGTACTGTTTTCTATCAGTTGGCAAGGTGCGCACACAATCCCAGTGTTGTACAGCTTGCTTCTTCACCTTCCCGAAGCTGCCGCTCTCGCCGGCTGCCGGAGCCCAAGAAGCGGCTTCTTCGCGCAAAGACGATTGTGCCGCTCACAGTGCTCTCCTTAGCGCGGCTTCTGCCGAAACACTCCCGGCAGCGGCTCTTACCTCCGGAGAGCATCCTACCTTCGTCTTTCGCGTCTTATGTAGTCTACACCTCGGCAACAAGCTTTTCCACTATGTCTGGCTAGGAAAAACTGTGCCAGCACAGAAAACATCTCCCATCGTGTTCTAGAAGTTGCACGGATGTCTGCCAAGTGTTTGGCAGGAAGAAAAGAAAAGTTGTCCAAAACAGCTTCCAATCGAATGTTCCTGTGATTGGAAAAGTCAGGAGAGTGCAAAGGTACTGTTTTCTATCAGTTGGCAAGGTGCGCACACAATCCCAGTGTTGTACAGCTTGCTTCTTCACCTTCCCGAAGCTGCCGCTCTCGCCGGCTGCCGGAGCCCAAGAAGCGGCTTCTTCGCGCAAAGACGATTGTGCCGCTCACAGTGCTCCCCTTAGCGCGGCTTCTGCCGAAAGACGCCCGGCAGCGGCTCTTACCTCCTGAGAGTGGCAGCTTCGGGAAGGTGAAGAAGCAAGCTGTACAACACTGGGATTGTGTGCGCACCTTGCCAACTGATAGAAAACAGTACCTTTGCACTCTCCTGACTTTTCCAATCACAGGAACATTCGATTGGAAGCTGTTTTGGACAACTTTTCTTTTCTTCCTGCCAAACACTTGGCAGACATATCTGCAACTTCTAGAAAACGATGGGAGATGTTTTCTGTGCTGGCACGGTTTTTCCTAGCCAGACATAGTGGAAAAGCGTTTTGCTAAGATGTAGACTACAAAAGACGCGAAAGACGAAGGTAGGATGCTCTCCGGAGGTAAGAGCCGCTGCCGGGCGTCTTTCAGCAGAAGCCGCGCTAAGGAGAGCACTGTGAGCGGCACAATCGTCTTTGCGCGAAGAAGCCGCTTCTTGGGCTCCGGCAGCCGGCGAGAGCGGCAGCTTCGGGAAGGTGAAGAAGCAAGCTGTACAACACTGGGATTGTGTGCGCACCTTGCCAACTGATAGAAAACAGTACCTTTGCACTCTCCTGACTTTTCCAATCACAGGAACATTCGATTGGAAGCTGTTTTGGACAACTTTTCTTTTCTTCCTGCCAAACACTTGGCAGACATCCGTGCAACTTCTAGAACACGATGGGAGATGTTTTCTGTGCTGGCACAGTTTTTCCTAGCCAGACATAGTGGAAAAGCGTTTTGCTAAGATGTAGACTACAAAAGACGCGAAAGACGAAGGTAGGATGCTCTCCGGAGGTAAGAGCCGCTGCCGGGCGTCTTTCGGCAGAAGCCGCGCTAAGGAGAGCACTGTGAGCGGCACAATCGTCTTTGCGCGAAGAAGCCGCTTCTTGGGCTCCGGCAGCCGGCGAGAGCGGCAGCTTCGGGAAGGTGAAGAAGCAAGCTGTACAACACTGGGATTGTGTGCGCACCTTGCCAACTAATAGAAAACAGTACCTTTGCACTCTCCTGACTTTTCCAATCACAGGAACATTCGATTGGAAGCTGTTTTGGACAACTTTTCTTTTCTTCCTGCCAAACACTTGGCAGACATCCGTGCAACTTCTAGAACACGATGGGAGATGTTTTCTGTGCTGGCACAGTTTTTCCTAGCCAGACATAGTGGAAAAGCTTTTTGCCGAGGTGTAGACTACATAAGACGCGAAAGACGAAGGTAGGATGCTCTCCGGAGGTAAGAGCCGCTGCCGGGCGTCTTTCGGCAGAAGCCGCGCTAAGGAGAGCACTGTGAGCGGCACAATCGTCTTTGCGCGAAGAAGCCGCTTCTTCGGTTCCGGGAGCCGGCGAGAGCGGCAGCTTCGGGAAGGTGAAGAAGCAAGCTGTACAACACTGGGATTGTGTGCGCACCTTGCCAACTGATAGAAAACAGTACCTTTGCACTCTCCTGACTTTTCCAATCACAGGAACATTCGATTGGAAGCTGTTTTGGACAACTTTTCTTTTCTTCCTGCCAAACACTTGGCAGACATCCGTGCAACTTCTAGAACACGATGGGAGATGTTTTCTGTGCTGGCACAGTTTTTCCTAGCCAGACATAGTGGAAAAGCGTTTTGCTAAGATGTAGACTACAAAAGACGCGAAAGACGAAGGTAGGATGCTCTCCGGAGGTAAGAGCCGCTGCCGGGCGTCTTTCAGCAGAAGCCGCGCTAAGGAGAGCACTGTGAGCGGCACAATCGTCTTTGCGCGAAGAAGCCGCTTCTTGGGCTCCGGCAGCCGGCGAGAGCGGCAGCTTCGGGAAGGTGAAGAAGCAAGCTGTACAACACTGGGATTGTGTGCGCACCTTGCCAACTGATAGAAAACAGTACCTTTGCACTCTCCTGACTTTTCCAATCACAGGAACATTCGATTGGAAGCTGTTTTGGACAACTTTTCTTTTCTTCCTGCCAAACACTTGGCAGACATCCGTGCAACTTCTAGAACACGATGGGAGATGTTTTCTGTGCTGGCACAGTTTTTCCTAGCCAGACATAGTGGAAAAGCGTTTTGCTAAGATGTAGACTACAAAAGACGCGAAAGACGAAGGTAGGATGCTCTCCGGAGGTAAGAGCCGCTGCCGGGCGTCTTTCGGCAGAAGCCGCGCTAAGGAGAGCACTGTGAGCGGCACAATCGTCTTTGCGCGAAGAAGCCGCTTCTTGGGCTCCGGCAGCCGGCGAGAGCGGCAGCTTCGGGAAGGTGAAGAAGCAAGCTGTACAACACTGGGATTGTGTGCGCACCTTGCCAACTGATAGAAAACAGTACCTTTGCACTCTCCTGACTTTTCCAATCACAGGAACATTCGATTGGAAGCTGTTTTGGACAACTTTTCTTTTCTTCCTGCCAAACACTTGGCAGACATCCGTGCAACTTCTAGAACACGATGGGAGATGTTTTCTGTGCTGGCACAGTTTTTCCTAGCCAGACATAGTGGAAAAGCGTTTTGCTAAGATGTAGACTACAAAAGACGCGAAAGACGAAGGTAGGATGCTCTCCGGAGGTAAGAGCCGCTGCCGGGCGTCTTTCGGCAGAAGCCGCGCTAAGGAGAGCACTGTGAGCGGCACAATCGTCTTTGCGCGAAGAAGCCGCTTCTTGGGCTCCGGCAGCCGGCGAGAGCGGCAGCTTCGGGAAGGTGAAGAAGCAAGCTGTACAACACTGGGATTGTGTGCGCACCTTGCCAACTGATAGAAAACAGTACCTTTGCACTCTCCTGACTTTTCCAATCACAGGAACATTCGATTGGAAGCTGTTTTGGACAACTTTTCTTCCTGCCAAACACTTGGCAGACATCCGTGCAACTTCTAGAACACGATGGGAGATGTTTTCTGTGCTGGCACAGTTTTTCCTAGCCAGACATAGTGGAAAAGCTTTTTGCCGAGGTGTAGATGAGAAGAGGAGCTAAAGACGAAGGTAGGATGCTCTCCGGAGGTAAGAGCCGCTGCCGGGCGTCTTTCGGCAGAAGCCGCGCTAAGGAGAGCACTGTGAGCGGCACAATCGTCTTTGCGCGAAGAAGCCGCTTCTTGGGCTCCGGCAGCCGGCGAGAGCGGCAGCTTCGGGAAGGTGAAGAAGCAAGCTGTACAACACTGGGATTGTGTGCGCACCTTGCCAACTGATAGAAAACAGTACCTTTGCACTCTCCTGACTTTTCCAATCACAGGAACATTCGATTGGAAGCTGTTTTGGACAACTTTTCTTTTCTTCCTGCCAAACACTTGGCAGACATCCGTGCAACTTCTAGAACACGATGGGAGATGTTTTCTGTGCTGGCACAGTTTTTCCTAGCCAGACATAGTGGAAAAGCTTTTTGCCGAGGTGTAGATGAGAAGAGGAGCTAAAGAGTGGATGTTAGCAAATGACACCCATCTTCAAAAAAGGCAATTAAGAGGACTCGCCATAGTACAAACCAGCCAGCCTCTTTTTTATCCCCAGGAAGTTGATGAAGCAGCTCTTCCTGGAAATCCTTGCCAGGCACATGACAGATGACCAAATAATGTAGTTAGCATGATTTTTCAGGGGAATTTCATGCTGAACATCACTTTAAACTCCTCTGATGAATCAACTTGACTGGTAGATGAAGGGAATATTATCTGCCTGGGCTTCAGGGAGGTTTTTGACATACCTCTACATGGCATCACACATACATATGGAAGCAATAGTGCAAAGGGGAGGGAATCAGTGTCTTTTCAGTGATGCTGAGGGAAAAGACAAGAGGCAGTGGGCACACACTGAAATACAGGAGATTGCCTTTGAACATCAGTAAATGTTTCTTTACTGTCAGGGTGACTGAACCACGGCACAGACTGCCCAGAAAGATTGTGGAGCCTGGATCTTTGAAGACATTAAAAGTACACCCAGATAGAATCCTGGGCAAGAGGCTCTAGGTATCCTGGTTTAGGCAGGGGGGTTGGGCCTGGTTAGCCCCACCAACCCCTTCCACTCTCTTTCATTCTGTGCTAGTGAATTCTCTTCAAGATGCATTTCAAAGCGCTGGCATGACAAAGTTCTGTGCAGACAGAGATCCAAATGGACATGGCATCTAAGTTCCTTAAGCAGTGTTCAAGAAGAATGTAAAACTCTGGCACAAGTGTCTCTTCCCTAACTGAATCCCTTTCATGGGAAAATTCCCAGCTCTAGAAAGATCTTCTGATACGCATGCTTAAGACTGACACTGGCTGAGCAAATTTCTCTCTATGTATATAGGATCTTCACCCAAAGTGCAGTCAACATAGTCACAGAATGCCTATTGTTAAGAAGTGACAGCTTCCATCAGAATGGCAGCTATTGGTCCACAAAATGGATTAATGGATGGGAATTATCTACGTGGGTTAAAAACAAAAATAAAGAGTTGGTCTTTATTTATCAATTTCATGGCAATATTGATAAGGGAAGAAAAAGATCTAAGTCCTTGACTTTCTGGACTCGAGGAAAGATTTTAAAAATTCCTTGTAAAAATGTATGATCACAATCAGACTATTGAAACCATTTTAGTTGGGAACAAAGTTCCAAAATTGTCTAGATAGTGGCAAAGAAGCCAAGAAAATAGGAAAGAAACAAAAAGAGAGCAAAAGAGTCAGCTTCAGTGTACAAGCTCGTTCTAGAAGTAGTCTGCTGGGAAAAGGAACCCCCAGCTAAATTTCCAATGTATTCCTGCGCTTGATTCAGTAACTGGTCAATGTAAAAACCAATCCTTTTGTACAACTTCTTCCAGCAACAAAAACTCCAACAGGTTGACACTACCATCATGCCTGTTCCAGACATATTTAAAAGAGAAATGATGATTTTCTTGAAAACCTACTTACATAAAAGTTGCAAGATGGTGGAGGGATTCCCACATCCTCCTTCCTCCATCTGGCTTGAAAGTATATTTGATAAAATATGCAACAAAGCACATGATTTATAAGGGAGAGTCAAATGGATGATTTGGGAATCGATCTCTTGTTGATAGTAAACTTCATATCCACTCGGTGTGACCTTTTTAAAACAAAATGTGGAGCTGAGGCATGAATCTGCCACAACAATTGTAAAGCAAACATACACACTCCCCTTCATATGCCCCCCCCTCCACACACACCTAGGCACACACAGAGATCAGCATAGCAGATCATGAACACCTTGGAAAAGACTGAAATGCTAAATGCCTCTCTTGATGGGCAAAAGAGCTGGTGCAGTAATTCAAATGCCTGGTACAAAAATTCTGTTTAATATTTAGCTCCTATTTAAAACACAGCTTTTCATTTCATTCTATTTACAGAATATTTTCATTTCATTTGTTTCTTTAAAATTACTTAGTTCTCACCTGTTGTATGTCTAGGAATATTTTCTTCCAAAAATAGAAAAAAATAGATGATATCTTTTCAGCAGAAAACATTGGTTGATACAATTTTAAACCATCATGATATGGAAGAATTCTTCTGTCCCTCTCGAAGGTGGAAGAAGCATTTGGATCACAGATCATCTACAATGAAATACTTGACATGTTTAAGATGCTTTCAATCAATTTTGATCGTCAATTGCTTATTTGTTGTAAACAGTAATTTTTCAGTGAAGGGAAAGCGTGTGTGGTATATCTACATGATATGTTCAAAGGCAGTTCCTACTAATGGCCAGGCTGAATTCCAGTAAATAATGTCCCGAATGATATTTTGCCGCCTTCTTTGGCACTTCATGAAATCTTACCCCGATGAAGTGCTGAAACACAGAGATTTTCTCTTAGAGAGTGTCTCATGTTGTAACCTATCCCATGGATTTTATGCTGTAATTCTTATCTCTTTTAAAATTTACTATCTTCTGTACAGTTTTCATGAAACTTTCTGTTACAGTAGTGAATAGCACAGATAAATGTCATTTTGTACAACTTTGAATTTACCCCAAGAGCTGAGAGAAAACTTGATCCTATACTTCAATCCGAGTTTCTTCTATAGTCCAACTTTGTTTCTCTACCATCAAGCTTCTCCTTTGTTGCTGCTCCAAGCCCCGTCCAAGGTGACCTTGAATACTTTCAGGGATGGGACACCCACAACTTCTCTGGGCAACCTGTTCCAGTGTTCCAGCACTCCCACAGTAAAAAAGGCCTTCCTTTCATCTAATATGTGTAGGAAATCATAAATCTAGGCATAGAAGCTTGGAGTGCAAATTTGAAATTCTTTGGATTTGAAGCACATTTTATATGAATACTGACTTACAGATGACTAAAAGATGTTGATGGGCATTTGAGCTGACAAGTTTTGAAAAAGTGCACGGAAATTAAAATTGAAACCACTAAAATTAAAAACTCCTTGCCATTTTCTTTTTCCTCTCCTATTCAAAATTGCATATGTCAGATATCAGTGCTTCATGCAAACCTCTCAGATGCTCTCAGAGAAAAAGCTTTTCTTTCAGACTAAGTTGCGGTTGACGTAGAACACTAGCAGGAGTGAAAGATTTTCTGGGCATCGGGGCAGCCCGTTCTCCTTGGATTTGTGTGCAGAATGCATTTTATCCAAACTGGAAAATAGATCCCAGCTCTGTTCTATTCATCATTCTTACTTCATCAGGCCAGAAGATTCTGTGAAAAGTAGCCTGTGGACCTTGAAGACAGCGCATGTGAACCAGATGAGAGGTGATAGAGAAGTTGAGGGAGAGAAGAAAGAGCATATGGCTGAAACCAGAAAGTATTTCTCCACGTGATCATGGAAGATTGCAGGAGCCACTTGGTACTATCAAACCAGCCCAACTTGGCACTGGTGCCACCTTGGGTCTGGGAGCCATGTTGCATATCGTGCATTTTAAGGAGCCAGCTGGCCACACCCAGCCATATGCCCCCAAACACAAACCAAGCCCTTTTCTCTGGCAAACAAAACTCAGCTGCCCTGCTTCTGGATGGCAGATTGCAGGAACCACTTGGTACTATCAAACCAGCCCAACTTGGCACTGGTGCCACCATGGGTCTGGTCACCATCCTGCCTATTGTAGCTTTTCAGGAGCCAGCCGGTCACTCTCAGCCATAGGCCCCCAAACACAAACCTCGGCCCGTTTCCCTGGCAAACAAAAGTAAGCTGCCCCGCTTCTGGATGGCAGATTGCAGGAGCTACTTAGTACTATCAAATCAGCCCGACTTGGCACAGGTGCCACCTTGGATCTGGGAACCATCCTGTGTATCGTGGATTTTCAGGGGCCAGCCAGCCACTCTCAGCCATATGCCCCCAAAAACAAACCACGGACCTTTTCTCTGGCAAACAAAACTCAACTGCCCCTCTTCTGGATGGCAAATTTTAGGACGCACTTTGTACTACGAAAACCGCCCGACGTGGCACTGGTGCCACCTTGTGTCAGGGAACCATCCTGCATATCGAGCTTTTTAAGGAGCCAGCCGGCCAGGCCCAGCCATATACCCCCAAAAACAAACCACGGACCATTTCTCATGGAAACAAAAATCCGCTGCCCCGCGTCTGGATGGCAGATTGCAGGAGCCACTTTGCACCATCAAACCAGCCCGACTTGGCACTGGTGCCACCTTGGGTCTGGGAACAATCCTGCGTATCGTACATATTCAGGAACCAGCCGAACACTCCCAGCCACAGGCCCCCAAACACAAACAACGGCCCATTTCCCTGGCAAACAAAACTCAGCTGCCCCGCTTCTGGATGGCAGTTTGCAGGAGCCACTTGGGACTATCAAACCAGCCCGACTTGGCACTGGTGCCACCTTGGGTCTGGGAACCATCCTGCATATGGTGGATTCTAAGGAGCCAGCCGGCCACTCCCAGCCACAGGCCCCCAACAAAAACCACGGCCCTTTTTTCTGGCAAACAAAACTTAGCTGCCTCACTTCTGGATGGCAGATTGCAGGAGCCACTTGGTGTAATCAAACCAGCCCGACTTGGCACTGGTGCCACCTTGGGTCTGGGAACCATCCTGCGTATCGTGGATTCTAAGGAGCCAGCCGGCCACTCCCAGCCACAGGCCCCCAAACAAAATCAACAGCGCTGTTCCCTGGAAAACAAAACACGCCTGCCAACTTTTTGATGGAGTTTGCAGGAGCCACTTGGTACTATCAAACCAGCCCGACTTGGCACTGGTGCCACCTTGGGTCTGGGAAACATCCTGCGTATCGTGGATTCTTAGGAGCCAGCCGGCCACTCCTAGCCACAGGCCCCCAGACAAAAACCTAGGCCTATTTCTCTGGCAAACAAAAGTAAGCTGCCCCGCTTCTGGATGGCAGATTGCAGGAGACACTTGGTACTATCAAACCAGCCCAACTTGGCACTGGTGCCACCTTGGATCTGGGAACCATGCTGTGTATCGTGGATATTCAGGG
Source organism: Melospiza melodia melodia (assembly GCF_035770615.1). Taxonomy (NCBI): domain Eukaryota; kingdom Metazoa; phylum Chordata; class Aves; order Passeriformes; family Passerellidae; genus Melospiza; species Melospiza melodia. Next base: position 43,698,103 of record NC_086199.1, read on the forward strand.
GCCAGCCGGCCACTCTCAGCCATATGTCCCCAAACAGAAACCTCGGCCCGTTTCTCTGGCAAACAAAACTCAACTGCCCCTCTTCTGGATGGCAAATTGCAGGATGAACTTGATACTAAAACCGCAGGCCGACTTGGTAGTGGTGACACCTTGGGCCTGGGAACCATCATGCGTATCGAGCATTTTAAGGAGCCAGCCGGCCACTCCCAGCAATATGCCCCCAAAAACAATCCACGGAATTTTTCTCTGGCAAACAAAAATCAGCTGCCCCGCTTCTGGATGGCAGATTGCAGGAGCCACTTTGCACCATCAAACCAGCCCGACTTGGCACTGGTGCCACCTTGCATCTGGGAACCATGCTGCCTAGCGTGGATTTTCAGGAGCCAGCCGGCCACTCTCAGCCATAGGCCCCCAAACAAAACCCACGGCCCGTTTCCCTGGCAAACAAAATTAAGCTGCCCCGCTTCTGGATGGCAGATTGCAGGACGCACTTGGTAGTATCAAACCAGCCCGACTTGGCACTGGCGCCACCTTGGGTCTGGGAACCATCCTGCGTATTGTGGGTTCAAAGGAGCCAGCCGGCCACTCCCAGCCACAGGCCCCCAAATGCAAACAACGGCGCTTTTCCCTGGAAAACAAAACTCGCCTGACAACTTTTTGATGGCAGATTGCAGGAGCCACTTGGTACTATCAAACCAGCCCAACTTGGCACTGGTGCCACCATGGGTCTGGTCACCATCCTGCCTATCGTAGCTTTTCAGGAGCCAGCCGGTCACTCCCAGCCATAGGTCCCCAGTCACAAACCTCGGCCCGTTTCCCTGGCAAACAAAAGTAAGCTGCCCCGCTTCTGGATGGCAGATTGCAGGAGCCACTTGGTACTATCAAACCAGCCCAACTTGGCACTGGTGCCACCTCTGGTCTGGGAACCATGCTGCGTAACACAGATTCTACGGCGCCAGTCGGCCACTCCCAGCCACAAGCTCCCAAACACAAACAACGGCGCTATTCTCTGGCAAACAAAACTCCACTGCCCCTCTTCTGGATGGCAAATTGCAGGACGCACTTGGTACTATAAAAACAGCCCGACTTGGCACTGGTGCCACCTTGGGTCTGGGAACCATCCTGCGTATCGATCTTTTTAATGAGACAGCCGGCCACTCCCAGCCATATGCCCCCAAACACAACCCACGGCCCTTTTCTCTGGCAAACAAAACTCAACTGCACCGCTTCTGGATGGCAGATTGCAGGAGCCACTTGGTACTATCAAACCAGCCCGACTTGGCACTGGTGCCACCTTGGGTCTGGGAACCATCCTGCGTATCGTGGATTCTTAGGAGCCAGCCGGCCACTCCTAGCCACAGGCCCCCAGACAAAAACCTAGGCCTATTTCTCTGGCAAACAAAAGTAAGCTGCCCCGCTTCTGGATGGCAGATTGCAGGAGACACTTGGTACTATCAAACCAGCCCAACTTGGCACTGGTGCCACCTTGGATCTGGGAACCATGCTGTGTATCGTGGATATTCAGGGGCCAGCCGGCCACTCTCAGCCATATGTCCCCAAACAGAAACCTCGGCCCGTTTCTCTGGCAAACAAAACTCAACTGCCCCTCTTCTGGATGGCAAATTGCAGGATGAACTTGATACTAAAACCGCAGGCCGACTTGGTAGTGGTGACACCTTGGACCTGGGAACCATCATGCGTATCGATTATTTTAATGAGCCAGCCGGCCACTAACAGCAATATGCCCCCAAAAACAATCCACGGAATTTTTCTCTGGCAAACAAAAATCAGCTGCCCCGCTTCTGGATGGCAGATTGCAGGAGCCACTTTGCACCATCAAACCAGCCCGACTTGGCACTGGTGCCACCTTGCATCTGGGAACCATGCTGCCTAGCGTGGATTTTCAGGAGCCAGCCGGCCACTCTCAGCCATAGGCCCCCAAACAAAACCCACGGCCCGTTTCCCTGGCAAACAAAATTAAGCTGCCCCGCTTCTGGATGGCAGATTGCAGGACGCACTTGGTAGTATCAAACCAGCCCGACTTGGCACTGGTGCCACCTTGGGTCTGGGAACCATCCTGCGTATTGTGGGTTCAAAGGAGCCAGCCGGCCACTCCCAGCCACAGGCCCCCAAATACAAACAACGGCGCTTTTCCCTGGAAAACAAAACTCGCCTGAATACTTTTTGATGGCAGATTGCAGGAGCCACTTGGTACTATCAAACCAGCCCAACTTGGCACTGGTGCCACCATGGGTCTGGTCACCATCCTGCCTATCGTAGCTTTTCAGGAGCCAGCCGGTCACTCCCAGCCATAGGTCCCCAGTCACAAACCTCGGCCCGTTTCCCTGGCAAAAAAAAGTAAGCTGCCCCACTTCTGCATGGCAGATTGCAGGAGCCACTTGGTACTATCAAACCAGCCCAACTTGGCACTGGTGCCACCTCTGGTCTGGGAACCATGCTGCGTAACACAGATTCTAAGGCGCCAGTCGGCCACTCCCAGCCACAAGCCCCCAAACACAAACAACGGCGCTATTCTCTGGCAAACAAAACTCCACTGCCCCTCTTCTGGATGGCAAATTGCAGGACGCACTTGGTACTATAAAAACAGCCCGACTTGGCACTGGTGCCACCTTGGGTCTGGGAACCATCCTGCGTATCGATCTTTTTAATGAGACAGCCGGCCACTCCCAGCCATATGCCCCCAAACACAACCCACGGCCCTTTTCTCTGGCAAACAAAACTCAACTGCACCGCTTCTGGATGGCAGATTGCAGGAGCCACTTGGTACTATGAAACCAGCCCTACTTGGCACTGGTGCCACCTTGGGTCTGGGAACCATCCAGCCTATCGTGGATTTTAAGGAGCCAGCCGGCTACTCCCAGCCACAGGCCCCCAACAAAAACCACGGCCCTTTTTTCTGGCAAACAAAACTTAGCTGCCTCACTTCTGGATGGCAGATTGCAGGAGCCACTTGGTGTAATCAAACCAGCCCGACTTGGCACTGGTGCCACCTTGGGTCTGGGAACCATCCTGCGTATCGTGGATTCTAAGGAGCCAGCCGGCCACTCCCAGCCACAGGTCCCCAAACAAAATCAACGGCGCTGTTCCCTGGAAAACAAAACACGCCTGCCAACATTTTGATGGAGTTTGCAGGAGCCACTTGGTACTATCAAACCAGCCCGACTTGGCACTGGTGCCACCTTGGGTCTGGGAAACATCCTGCGTATCGTGGATTCTAAGGAGCCAGCCGGCCACTCCTAGCCACAGGCCCCCAGACAAAAACCTAGGCCTATTTCTCTGGCAAACAAAAGTAAGCTGCCCCGCTTCTGGATGGCAGATTGCAGGAGACACTTGGGACTATCAAACCAGCCCAACTTGGCACTGGTGCCACCTTGCATCTGGGAACCATGCTGCCTAGCGTGGATTTTCAGGAGCCAGCCGGCCACTCTCAGCCATATGTCCCCAAACAGAAACCTCGGCCCGTTTCTCTGGCAAACAAAACTCAACTGCCCCTCTTCTGGATGGCAAATTGCAGGATGAACTTGATACTAAAACCGCAGGCCGACTTGGTAGTGGTGACACCTTGGGCCTGGGAACCATCATGCGTATCGAGCATTTTAAGGAGCCAGCCGGCCACTCCCAGCAATATGCCCCCAAAAACAATCCACGGAATTTTTCTCTGGCAAACAAAAATCAGCTGCCCCGCTTCTGGATGGCAGATTGCAGGAGCCACTTTGCACCATCAAACCAGCCCGACTTGGCACTGGTGCCACCTTGCATCTGGGAACCATGCTGCCTAGCGTGGATTTTCAGGAGCCAGCCGGCCACTCTCAGCCATAGGCCCCCATACAAAACCCACGGCCCGTTTCCCTGGCAAACAAAATTAAGCTGCCCCGCTTCTGGATGGCAGATTGCAGGACGCACTTGGTAGTATCAAACCAGCCCGACTTGGCACTGGTGCCACCTTGGGTCTGGGAACCATCCTGCGTATCATGGATTTTCAGGAGCCAGCCGTCCACTGCCAGCCACAGGCCCCGAAACACAAACAACAGCCTTTTTCTCTGGCAAACAGAATTCAGCTGCCCCGCTTCTGGATGGCAGATTGCAGGAACCACTTGGTACTAACAAACCAGCCCGACTTGGCACTGGTGCCACCTTGGGTCTGGGAACCATCCTGCGTATCGTGGATTCTAAGGAGCCAGCTGGCCACTCCCAGCCACAGGCCCCAAAACACACACAACGGTGCTTTTCCCTGGAAAACAAAACTCGCCTGCCAAACATTTGATGGCAGATTGCAGGAGCCACTTGGTACTATCAAACCAGCCCAACTTGGCACTGGTGCCACCATGGGTCTGGTCACCATCCTGCCTATCGTAGCTTTTCAGGTGCCAGCCAGCCACCCCCAGCCAGAGGCCCCTAGACAAATATTTCGGCCCGTTTCCCTGGCAAACAAAAGTAAGCTACCCCGCTTCTGGATGGCAGATTGCAGGAGCCACTTTGCACCATCAAACCAGCCCAACTTGGCACTGGTGCCACCTCTGGTCTGGGAACCATCCTGCGTATCGTGGGTTCTAAGGAGACAGCTGGCCACTCCCAGCCACATGCCCCCAAACACAAACAACGGCGCTTTTCCCTGGAAAACAAAACTCGCCTGCCAACTTTTTGATGGCAGATTGCCGGAGCCACTTGGTACTATCAAACCAGCCCAACTTGGCACTGGTGCCACCATGGGTCTGGTCACCATCCTGCCTATCGTAGCTTTTCAGGAGCCAGCCGGTCACTCCCAGCCATAGGCCCCCAAACACAAACCTCGGCCCGTTTCCCTGGCAAACAAAAGTAAGCTGCCCCGCTTCTGCATGGCAGATTGCAGGAGCTATTTAGTACTATCAAACCAGCCCGACTTGGCACTGGTGACACCTCTGGTCTGGGAACCATCCTGCCTATCGTGGATTTTCAGGGGCCAGCCGGCCACTCTCAGCCATATGCCCCCAAAAACAAACCACGGCCCTTTTCTCTGGCAAACAAAACTCAATTGCCCCTCTTCTGGATGGCAAATTTTAGGACGCACTTTGTACTACGAAAACCGCCCGACGTGGCACTGGTGCCACCTTGTGTCAGGGAACCATCCTGCATATCGAGCTTTTTAAGGAGCCAGCCGGCCAGGCCCAGCCATATACCCCCAAAAACAAACCACGGACCATTTCTCATGGAAACAAAAATCCGCTGCCCCGCGTCTGGATGGCAGATTGCAGGAGCCACTTTGCACCATCAAACCAGCCCGACTTGGCACTGGTGCCACCTTGGGTCTGGGAACAATCCTGCATATCGTGGATTCTAAGGAGCCAGCCGGCCACTCCCAGCCACAGGCCCCCAAACACAAACAACGGCGCTTTTCCCTGGAAAACAAAACTCGCCTGCCAGCTTTTTGATGGCAGATTGCAGGAGCCACTTGGTACTATCAAATCATCCCAACTTGGCACTGGTGCCACTATGGGTCTGGGAACCATCCTGCCTATTGTAGCTTTTCAGGAGCCAGCCGGTCACTCCCAGCCATAGGCCCCCAGACACACACCTCGGACCGTTTCCCTGGCAAACAAAATTAAGGTGCCCCGATTCTGGATGGCAGATTGCAGGAGCCACTTGGTAGTGTCAAACCAGCCCGACTTGGCACTGGTGCCACCTTGGGTCTGGGAACCATCCTGCGTATCGTGGATTCTAAGCAGCCACCCGGCCACTCTGAGCCACAGGCGCCCAAACACAAACAACGGCGCTTTTCCCTGGAAAACAAAACTCGCCTGCCAACATTTTGATGGCAGATTGCAGGAGCCACTTGGTGCTATCAAACCAGCCCAACTTGGCACTGGTGCCACCATGGGTCTGGACACCATCCTGCCTATCGTAGCTTTTCAGGAGCCAGCCGGTCACTCCCAGCCATAGACCCCCAGACACAAACCTCGGCCCGTTTCCCTGGAAAACAAAAGTAAGCTGCCCCGATTCTGGATGGCAGATTGCAGGAGCCACTTGGTACTATCAAATCAGCCCAACTTGGCACTGGTGCCACCATGGGTCTGGTAAACATCCTGCCTATCATAGCTTTTCAGGAGCCAGCCGGTCACTCCCTGCCGTAGGCCCCCAGACACAAACCTCGGCCCGTTTCCCTGGCAAACAAAAGTAAACTGCCCCGCTTTTGGATGGCAGATTGCAGGATGCATTTGGTACTATCAAACCTGCCCGACTTGGCCCTCGTGCCACCTTGGCTCTGGGAACCATGCTGCGTAACGTAGATTCTACGAGGACAGGCGGCCACTCCCAGCCACAGGCCTCTAAACAAAAACAACGGCGCTTTTCCCTGGAAAACAAAACTCGCCTGCCAAATTTTTGATGGCAGATTGCAGGAGCCACTTGGTACTATCAAACCAGCCCAACTTGGCACTGGTGCCACCATGGGTCTGGTCACCATCCTGCCTATCGTAGCTTTTCAGGAGCCAGCCGGTCACTCCCAGCCTTAGGCCCCCAGACAAATATCTCGGCCCGTTTCCCTGGCAAACAAAAGTAAGCTGCCCTGCTTCTGGATGGCAGATTACAGCAGCCACATGGTACTATCAAACCAGGCCAACATGGCACTGGTGCCACCTTGGCTCTGGGAACCATCCTGCCTATCGTGGATTTTCAGGGGCCAGCCGGCCACTCTCAGCCATATGCCCCCAAACACATACCACGGCCCTTTGCTCTGGCAAACAAAACTCAACTGCCCCTCTTCTGGATGGCAAATTGCAGGACGCACTTGGTACTACAAAAACAGCCCGACTTGGCAGTGATGCCACCTTGGGTCAGGGAACAATCCTGCATATCGATCTTTTTAAGGAGCCAGCCGGCCACGTCCAGCCATATACCCCCAAAAAAAAACCACGGAACTTTTCTCCAGCAAACAAAAATCCGCTGCCCCGCGTCTGAATGGCAGATTTCAGGAGCTATTTAGTATTATCAAACCAGCCCGACTTGGCACTGGTGCCACCTCTGGTCTGGGAACCATCCTGCGTATCGTGGATTCTAAGGAGCCAGCTGGCCACTCCCAGCCACAGGCCCCCAAACACAAACAACGGTGCTTTTCCCTGGAAAACAAAACTCACCTGCCAACTTTTTGATGGCAGATTGCAGGAGCCACTTGGTACTATCAAACCAGCCCAACTTGGCACTGGTGCCACCATGGGTCTGGTCACCATCCTGCCTATCGTAGCTTTTCAGGAGCCAGCCGGTCACTCCCAGCCATAGGCCCCCAGACACAAAGCTCTACCCGTTTCCCTGGCAAACAAAAGTAAGCTACCCCGCTTCTGGATGGCAGATTGCAGGAGTCACTTTGCACCATCAAACCAGCCCGACTTGGCACTGGTGCCACCTCTGGTCTGGGACCCATCCTGCGTATCGTGGATTCTAAGGAGACAGCTGGCCACTCCCAGCCACAGGCCCCCAAACAAAAACAACGGCGCTTTTCCCTGGAAAACAAAACTCGCTTGCCAACTTTTTGATGGCAGATTGCAGGAGCCACTTGGTACTATCAAACCACCCCAACTTGGCAACAAGTGGTTCCTGCAATCTGACATCCAGAAGCGGGGCAGCTTACTTTTGTTTGCCAGGGAAATGGACCGTTGTTTGTGTTTGGAGGCATATGGCTGGGAGTGGCCGACTGGCTCCTTAAAATCCACGATAGGCAGGATGGTTCCCAGACCAGAGGTGGCACCAGTGCCAAGTCGGGCTGGTTTGATAGTACAAAGTGGCTCCTGCAATCTGCCATCCAGAAGCGGGGCAGCTTACTTTTGTTTGCCAGGGAAACGGGCCGGGCTTTCTGTCTCGGGGCCTATGGCAGGGAGTGACCGGCTGGCTCCTGAAAAGCTACGATAGGCAGGATGGTGACCAGACCCATGGTGGCACCAGTGCCAAGTTGGGCTGGTTTGATAGTACCAAGTGGCTCCTGCAATCTGCCATCAAAAAGTTGGCAGGCGAGTTTTGGTTTCCAGGGAAAAGCGCCATTGTTTGTGTTTGGGGACCTGTGGTTGGGAGTGCCCGGCTGGCTCCTTAGAAACCACGATACGCAGCATGGTTACCAGACAAGAGGTGCCACCAGTGCCAAGTTGTGCTGGTTTGATACTACCAAGTGGTTCCTGCAATCTGCCATCCAGAAGCGGGGCAGATTACTTTTGTTTGCCACGGAAACGGGCCGTTGTTTGTGTTTGGGGGACTGTGGCTGGGAGTGGCCGACTGGCTCCTTAGAATCCACGATACGCAGGATGGGTCCCAGACCAGAGGTGGCACCAGTGCCAAGTCGGACTGGTTTGATAGTACCAAGTGGCTCCTGCAATCTGCCATCCAGAAGCGGGGCAGCTTACTTTTGTTTGCCAGGGAAACGGGCCGAGGTTTGTGTCTGGGGACCTATGGCTGGGAGTGACCGGCTGGCTCCTGAAAAGTTACGATAGGCAGGATTGTGACCAGACCCATGGTGGCACCAGTGCCAAGTTGGGCTGGTTGGATAGTACCAAGTGGCTCCTGTAATCTGCCATGAAATAGTTGGTAGGCGAGTTTTGTTTTCCAGGGAAAAGCACCGTTGTTTTTGTTTGGGGGCCTGTGGTAGGGAGTGGCCGGCTGGCTAATTAGAATCCACGATACGCAGGATGGTTCCCAGACCAGAGGTGGCACCAGTGCCAAGACGGGCTAGTTTGATGGTGCAAAGTGGCTCCTGCAATCTGCCATCCAGAAGCGGGGTAGCTTACTTTTGTTTGCCAGGGAAACGGGCCGAGCTTTTTGTCTGGGGGCCTATGGCGGGGAGTGACCGGCTGGCTCCTGAAAAGCTAAGATAGGCAGGATGGTGACCAGACCCATGGTGGCACCAGTGCCAAGTTGGGCTGATTTGATAGTACCAAGTGGCTCCTGCAATCTGCCATCAAAAAGTTGGCAGGCGAGTTTTGTTTTCCAGGGAAAAGCGCCGTTGTTTTTGTTTGGGGGCCTGTGGCTGGGAGTGGCCGTCTGGCTCCTTAGAATCCACGATACGCAGCATGGTATCCAGACCCAAGGTGGCACCAGTGCCAAGTTTTGCTGGTTTGATAGTACCAAGTGGTTCCTGCAATCTGCCATCCAGAAGCAGGGCAGCTTACTTTTGTTTGCCAGGGAAACGGGCCGTGGTTTTTGTCTGGGGGCCTATGGCTGAGAGTGACCGGCTGGCTCCTGAAAAGCTACGATAGGCAGGATGGTGACCAGACCCATGGTGGCACCAGTCCCAAGTTGGGCTGATTTGATAGTACCAAGTGGCTCCTGCAATCTGCCATCAAAATTTGGCAGGCGAGTTTTTATTTTCCAGGGAAAAGCGCCGTTGTTTGTGTTTGGGGGCCTGTGGCTGGGAGTGGCCGGCTGGCTCCTTAGAATCCACGATACGCAGGATGGTTCCCAGACCTGAGGTGGCACCAGTGCCAAGTCGGGCTGGTTTTTTAGTACCAAGTGCGTCCTGCAATCTGCCATCCAGAAGCGGGACAGCTTACTTTTGTTTGCCAGGGAAACGGGCCGAGCTTTGTGTCAGGGGGCCTATGGCTGGGAGTGACCGGCTGGCTACTGAAAAGCTACGATAGGCAGGATGGTGACCAGACCCATGGTGGCACCAGTGCCATGTTCGGCTGATTTCATAGTACCAAGTGGCTCCTGCAATCTGCCATCAAATAGTCGGCAGGCGAGTTTTGTTTTCCAGGGAAAAGCGCCGTTGTTTGTGTCTGCGGGCCTGTGGCTGGAGTGGCCGGCTGGCTCCTTAGAATCCACGATACGCAGCATGGTTCCCAGACCCAAGGTGGCACCAGAGCCAAGTTGGGCTGGTTTGATAGTACCAAGTGGTTCCTGCAATCTGCCATCAAAAAGATGGCAGGCGAGTTTTGTTTTCCAGGGAAAAGCGTCGTTGTTTGTGTTTGGGGGCCTGTGGCTGGGAGTGGCCGGCTGGCTCCTTAGAATCCACGATACACAGCATGGTTCCCAGACCCAAGGTGGCACCAGTCCCAAGTTGGGCTGGTTTGATAGTACCAAGGGGTTCCTGCAATCTGCCATCCAGAAGCGGGGCAGCTTACTTTTGTTTGCCAGGGAAACGGGCCGAGGTTTGTGTCTGGGGGCCTATGGCTGGGAGTGACCGGCTGGCTCCTGAAAGGCTACGATAGGCAGGATGGTGACCAGACCCATGGTGGCACCAGTGCCAAGTTGGGCTGGTTTGATAGTACCAAGTGGCTCCTGCAATCTGCCATCAAAAACTTGGCAGGCGAGTTTTGTTTCCCAGGGAAAAGCGCCGTTGTTTGTGTTTGGGGGCCTGTGGCTGGGAGTGGCCGGCTGGCTAATTAGAATCCACGACAGGCAGGATGGTTCCCAGACCAGAGGTGGCACCAGTGCCAAGTCGGGCTAGTTTGATGGTGAAAAGCGGCTCCTGCAATCTGCCATCCAGAAGCGGGTTAACTTACTTTTGTTTGCCAGGGAAAAGGGCCGAGGTTTTTGTCTGGGGGCCTATGGCTGGGAGTGACCGGCTGTCTCCTGAAAAGCTACGATAGGCAGGATGGTGACCAGACCCATGGTGGCACCAGTGCCAAGTTGGGCTGGTTTGATAGTACAAAGTGGCTCCTGCAATCTGTCATCAAAAAGTTGGCAGGCGAGTTTGTTATCCAGGGAAAAGCGCCGTTGTTTTTGTTTGGGGGCCTGTGGCTGGGAGTGGCCGGATGGCTAATTAGAATCCACGATACGCAGCATGGTTCCCAGACCTGAGGTGGCACCAGTGCCAAGTTGGGCTGGTTTGATACTACCAAGTGCGTCCTGCAATCTGCCATCCAGAAGCGGGGCAGCTTACTTTTGTTTGCCAGGGAAACGGGCCGAGGTTTTGTCTGGGGGCCTATGCCAGGGAGTGACCGGCTGGCTCCTGAAAAACTACGATAGGCAGGATGGTGACCAGACCCATGGTGGCACCAGTGGCAAGTTGGGCTGGTTTGATAGTACCAAGTGGCTCCTGCAATCTGCCATCAAAATGTTGGCAGGCAAGTTTTGTTTTCCAGGGAAAAGCGCCGTTGTTTGTGTTTAGGGGCCTGTGGCTGGGAGTGGCCGGCTGGCTCCTTAGAATCCAAAATAGGCAGGATGGTTCCCAGACCTGAGGTGGCACCAGTGCCAAGTTGGGCTGGTTTGATTGTAGCAAATGGTTCCTGCAATCTACCATCCAGAAGCGGGGCAGCTTACTTTTGTTTGCCAGGGAAACGGGCCGAGGTTTGTGTCTGGGGGCCTATGGCTGGGAGTGACCGGCTGGCTCCTGAAAAGCTACGATAGGCAGGATGGTGACCAGACCCATGGTGGCACCAGTGCCATGTTCGGCTGATTTCATAGTACCAAGTGGCTCCTGCAATCTGCCATCCAGACGCGGGGCAGCGGATTTTTGCTTGCTGGAGAAAAGTTCCGTGGGTTTTTTTTGGGGGTATATGGCTGGACGTTGCCGGCTGACTCCTTAAAAACATCGATACGCAGGATTGTTCCCTGACCCAAGGTGGCATCACTGCCAAGTCGGGCTGTTTTCGTAGTACCAAGTGGCTCCTGCAATTTGCCATCCAGAAGAGGGGCAGTTGAGTTTTGTTTACCAGAGAAAAGGGCCGTGGTTTGTGTTTTGGGGCATATGGCTGAGAGTGGCCGGCTGGCGCCTGAAAATCCACGATAGGCAGGATGGTTCCCAGAGCCAAGGTGGCACCAGTGCCATGTTGGCCTGGTTTGATAGTACCATGTGGCTCCTGCAATCTGCCATCCAGAACCGGGGCAGCTTACTTTTGTTTGCCAGGGAAACGGGCCGAGGTATTTGTCTGGGGGCCTATGGCTGGGAGTGACCGGCTGGCTCCTGAAAAGCTACGATAGGCAGGATGGTGACCAGACCCATGGTGGCACCAGTGCCAAGTTGGGCTGGTTTGATAGTACCAAGTGGCTCCTGCAATCTGCCATCAAAAAGTTGGCAGGCGAGTTTTGTTTTCCAGGGTAGCGCGCCGTTGTTTTTGTTTAGAGGCCTGTGGCTGGGAGTGTCCGCCTGTCCTCTTAGAATCTACGTTACGCAGCATGGTTCCCAGAGCCAAGGTGGCACCAGTGCCAAGTTGGGCTGGTTTGATAGTAGCAAGTGGTTCCTGCAATCTGCCATCCAGAAGAGGGGCAGCTTACTTTTGTTTGCCAGGGAAACGGGCCGAGGTATTTCTCTGGGGGCCTATGGCAGGGAGTGACGGGCCGGCTCCTGAAAAGCTAAGATAGGCAGGATGTTTACCAGACCCATGATGGCACCAGTGCCAAGTTGGGCTAATTTGATACTACCAAGTGGCTCCTGCAATCTGCCATCCAGAATCGGGGGTGCTTACTTTTGTTTTCCAGGGAAACGGGCCGACGTTTGTGTCTGGGGGTTTATGGCTGGGAGTGACTGGCTGGCTCCTGAAAAGCTACGATAGGCAGGATGGTGACCAGACCCATGGTGGCACCAGTGCCAAGTTGGGCTGGTTTGATAGTACCAAGTGGCTCCTGCAATCTGCCATCAAAATGTTGGCAGGCGAGTTTTGTTTTCCAGGGAAAAGCGCCGTTGTTTGTGTTTGGGCGCCTGTGGCACGGAGTGGCCGGGTGGCTGCTTAGAATCCACGATACGCAGGATGGTTCCCAGACCCAAGGTGGCACCAGTGCCAAGTCGGGCTGTTTTGACACTACCAAGTGGCTCCTGCAATCTGCCATCCAGAATCGGGGCAGCTTAATTTTGTTTGCCAGGGAAACGGTCCGAGGTTTGTGATGGGGGCCTACGGCTGGGAGTGACCGGCTGGCTCCTGAAATGGTACAATTGGCAGGATGGTTCCCAGTCCCATAGTGGCACCAGTGCCAAGTTGGGATGATTTGATAGTACCAAGTGGCTCCTGCAATCTCCCATCAAAAAGCTGGCATGCGAGTTTTGTTTTCCAGGGAAAAGCGCCGTTGTTTGTATTTGGGGGCCTGTGGCTGGGAGTGGCCGCCTGGCGCCTTAGAACATACGATACGCAGCATGGTTCCCAGACCCAAAGTGGCACCAGTGTCAAGTTGGGCTGGTTTGATAGTACCAAGTGGCTCCTGCAATCTGCCATCCAGAAGCGGGGTAGCTTACTTTTGTTTGCCAGGGAAACGGGCAGAGCTTTCTGTCTGGGGGCCTATGGTTGGGAGTAACCGGCTGGCTCCTGAAAAGCTACGATAGGCAGGATGGTTCCCAGATCCAAGATGGCACCAGTGCCAAGTCGGGGTGGTTTGATGGTGCAAAGTGGCTCCTGCAATCTGCCATCCTGACGCGGGGCAGCGGATTTTTGTTTCCAAGAGAAATGGTCCGTGGTTTGTTTTTGGGGCTATATGGCTGGGCGTGGCCTGCTGGCTCCTTAAAAAGCTACGATAGGCAGGATGGTTCCCTGACCCAAGGTGGCACCAGTGCCAAGTCGGGCGGTTTTCGTAGTACAAAGTGCGTCCTAAAATTTGCCATCCAGAAGAGGGGCAGTTGAGTTTTGTTTACCAGAGAAAAGGGCCGTGGTTTGTTTTTGGGGGCATATGGCTGATAGTGGCCGTCTGGCGCCTGAAAATCCACGATAGGCAGGATGGTTCCCAGACCAGAGGTGGCACCAGTGCCAAGTCGGGCTGGTTTGATAGTACTAAATAGCACCTGCAATCTGCCATCCAGAAGCGGGGCAGCTTACTTTTGTTTGCCAGGGAAACGGGCCGAGGTTTGTGTCTGGGGGCCTATGGCTGGGAGTGACCAGCTGGCTCCTGAAAAGCTACGATAGGCAGGATGGTTACCAGACCCATGGTGGCACCAGTGCCAAGTTGGGCTGGTTTGATAGTACCAAGTGGCTCCTGCAATCTGCCATCAAAAAGTTGTCAGGCGAGTTTTGTTTTCCAGGGAAAAGCGCCGTTGTTTGTGTTTGGGGGACTGTTGGTGGGAGTGGCCGGCTGGCTCCTTAGAACACACGATACGCAGGATGGTTCCCACACCCAAGGTGGCACCAGTGCCACGTCGGGCTGGTTTGATGGTGAAAAGTGGCTCCTGCAATCTGCCATCCTGAAGCGGGGTAGCTTACTTTTGTGTGCCAGGGAAACGGGCCGAGGTTTATGACTGGGGGCCTAGGGCTAGGAGTGACCGGCTGGCTCCTGAAAAGCAACAATAGGCAGGATGGTTCCCAGACCCAAGGTGGCACCAGTGCCAAGTTGGGCTGGTTTGATGGTACCAACTGGCTCCTGCAATCTGCCATCTAAAAGTTGTCAGGCGAGTTTTGTTTTCCAGGGAAAAGCGCCGTTGATTTTGTTTGGAGGCCTGTGGCTGGCAGTGGCTGCCTGTCTTCTTAGAATCCGGGTTACACAGCATGGTTCCCAGAGCCAAGGTGGCACCAGTGCCAAGTTGGGCTGGTTTGATGGTGCAAAGTGGCTCCTGCAATCTGCCATCCAGAAGTGCGGTAGCTTACTTTTGTGTGCCAGGGAAACAGGCCGAGGTTTGTGTCTGGGGGCCTATGGCTGGGAGTGACCGGCTGGCTCCTGAAAAGCTACGATAGGCAGGATGGTGACCAGACCCATGGTGGCACCAGTGCCAAGTTGGGCTGGTTTGATAGTACCAAGTGGCTCCTGCCATCTGCCATCAAAAAGTTGGCAGGCGAGTTTTGTTTTCCAGGGAAAAGCGCCGTTGTGTGTGTTTTGGGGCCTGTGGCTGGGAGTGGCCAGCTGGCTCCTTAGAATCCACGATACGCAGGATGGTTCCCAGACCCAAGGTGGCACCAGTGCCAAGTCGGGCTGGTTTGTTAGTACCAAGTGGTTCCTGCAATCTGCCATCCAGAAGCGGGGCAGCTGAATTTTGTTTGCCAGAGAAAAAGGCTGTTGTTTGTGTTTCAGGGCCTGTGGCTGGCAGTGGACGGCTGGCTCCTGAAAATCCATGATACGCAGCATGGTTCCCAGACCCAAGGTGGCACCAGTGCCAAGTAGGGCTGGTTTCATAGTACCCAGTGGCTCCTGCAATCTGCCATCCAGAAGAGGGGCAGTTGAGTTTTGTTTTCCAGAGAAAAGGGCCGTGGTTTGTGTTTGGGGCCTATGGCTGAGAGTGACCGGCTGGCTCCTGAAAAGCTACGATAGGCAGTATGGTGACCAGACCCATGGTGGCACCAGTGCCAAGTCGGGCTGGTTTGATAATACTAAATAGCTCCTGCAATCTGCCATCCAGACGCGGGGCAGCGGATTTTTGCTTGCTGGAGAAAAGTTCCGTGGGTTTTTTTTGGGGGTATATGGCTGGACGTTGCCGGCTGACTCCTTAAAAACATCGATACGCAGGATGGTTCCCTGACCCAAGGTGGCATCACTGCCAAGTCGGGCTGTTTTCGTAGTACCAAGTGCGTCCTGCAATTTGCCATCCAGAAGAGGGGCAGTTGAGTTTTGTTTACCAGAGAAAAGGGCCGTGGTTTGTGTTTGGGGGCATATGGCTGAGAGTGGCCGGCTGGCGCCTGAAAATCCACGATAGGCAGGATGGTTCCCAGAGCCAAGGTGGCACCAGTGCCATGTTGGCCTGGTTTGATAGTACCATGTGGCTCCTGCAATCTGCCATCCAGAAGCGGGGCAGCTTACATTTGTTTGCCAGGGAAACGGGCCGAGGTATTTGTCTGGGGGCCTATGGCTGGGAGTGACCGCCTGGCTCCTGAAAAGCTACGATAGGCAGGATGGTGACCAGACCCATGGTGGCACCAGTGCCAAGTTGGGCTAGTTTGATAGTACCAAGTGGCTCCTGCAATCTGCCATCCAGAAGCGGGGTAGCTTACTTTTGTTTGCCAGGGAAACGGGCAGAGCTTTCTGTCTGGGGGCCTACGGTTGGGAGTAACCGGCTGGCTCCTGAAAAGCTACGATAGGCAGGATGGTTCCCAGATCCAAGATGGCACCAGTGCCAAGTCGGGGTGGTTTGATGGTGCAAAGTGGCTCCTGCAATCTGCCATCCTGACGCGGGGCAGCGGATTTTTGTTTCCAAGAGAAATGGTCCGTGGTTTTTTTTTGGGGGTATATGGCTGGGCGTGGCCTGCTGGCTCCTTAAAAAGCTACGATAGGCCGGATGGTTCCCTGACCCAAGGTGGCACCAGTGCCAAGTCGGGCGGTATTCGTAGTACAAAGTGCGTCCTAAAATTTGCCATCCAGAAGAGGGGCAGTTGAGTTTTGTTTACCAGAGAAAAGGGCCGTGGTTTGTTTTTGGGGGCATATGGCTGATAGTGGCCGTCTGGCCCCTGAAAATCCACGATAGGCAGGATGGTTCCCAGACCAGAGGTGGCACCAGTGCCAAGTCGGGCTGGTTTGATAGTACTAAATAGCACCTGCAATCTGCCATGCAGAAGCGGGGCAGCTTACTTTTGTTTGCCAGGGAAACGGGCCGAGGTTTGTGTCTGGGGGCCTATGGCTGGGAGTGACCGCCTGGCTCCTGAAAAGCTACGATAGGCAGGATGGTTACCAGACCCATGGTGGCACCAGTGCCAAGTTGGGCTGGTTTGATAGTACCAAGTGGCTCCGGCAATCTGCCATCAAAAAGTTGGCAGGCCAGTTTTGTTTTCCAGGGAAAAGCGCCGTTGTTTGTGTTTGGGGGACTGTGGGTGGGAGTGGCCGGCTGGCTCCTTAGAACATACGATACGCAGGATGGTTCCCAGACCCAAGGTGGCACCAGTGCCACGTCGGGCTGGTTTGATGGTGAAAAGTAGCTCCTGCAATCTGCCATCCTGAAGCGGGGTAGCTTACATTTGTGTGCCAGGGAAACGGGCCGAGGTTTGTGACTGGGGGCCTAGGGCTAGAAGTGACCGGCTGGCTCCTGAATAGCAACAATAGGCAGGATGGTTCCCAGACCCAAGGTGGCACCAGTGCCAAGTTGGGCTGGTTTGATGGTACCAACTGGCTCCTGCAATCTGCCATCTAAAAGTTGTCAGGCGAGTTTTGTTTTCCTGGGAAAAGCGCCGTTGATTTTGTTTGGAGGCCTGTGGCTGGCAGTGGCTGCCTGTCTTCTTAGAATCCGGGTTACGCAGCATGGTTCCCAGAGCCAAGGTGGCACCAGTGTCAAGTTGGGCTGGTTTGATTGTACCAAGTGGCTCCTGCAATCTGCCATCCAGAAGCGGGGCAGCTTACTTTTGTTTGCCAGGGAAACGGGCCGAGGTATTTGTCTGGGGACCTATGGCTGGGAGTGACAGGCTGGCTCCTGAAAAGCTACGATAGGCAGGATGGTTCCCTGACCCAAGGTGGCACCAGTGCCAAGTCGGGCGGTTTTCGTAGTACAAAGTGCGTCCTAAAATTTGCCATCCAGAAGAGGGGCAGTTGAGTTTTGTTTACCAGAGAAAAGGGCCGTGGTTTGTTTTTGGGGGCATATGGCTGATAGTGGCCGTCTGGCCCCTGAAAATCCACGATAGGCAGGATGGTTCCCAGACCAGAGGTGGCACCAGTGCCAAGTCGGGCTGGTTTGATAGTACTAAATAGCACCTGCAATCTGCCATGCAGAAGCGGGGCAGCTTACTTTTGTTTGCCAGGGAAACGGGCCGAGGTTTTGTCTGGGAGCCTATGGCTGGGAGTGACCGCCTGGCTCCTGAAAAGCTACGATAGGCAGGATGGTTACCAGACCCATGGTGGCACCAGTGCCAAGTTGGGCTGGTTTGATAGTACCAAGTGGCTCCTGCAATCTGCCATCAAAAATTTGGCAGGCCAGTTTTGTTTTCCAGGGAAAAGCGCCGTTGTTTGTGCTTGGGGGACTGTGGGTGGGAGTGGCCGGCTGGCTCCTTAGAACACACGATACGCAGGATGGTTCCCAGACCCAAGGTGGCACCAGTGCCACGTCGGGCTGGTTTAATGGTGAAAAGTGGCTCCTGCAATCTGCCATCCTGAAGCGGGGTAGCTTACATTTGTGTGCCAGGGAAACGGGCCGAGGTTTATGACTGGGGGCCTAGGGCTAGAAGTGACCGGCTGGCTCCTGAAAAGCAACAATAGGCAGGATGATTCCCAGACCCAAGGTGGCACCAGTGCCAAGTTGGGCTGGTTTGATGGTACCAACTGGCTCCTGCAATCTGCCATCTAAAAGTTGTCAGGCGAGTTTTGTTTTCCAGGGAAAAGCGCCGTTGATTTTGTTTGGAGGCCTGTGGCTGGCAGTGGCTGCCTGTCGTCTTAGAATCCGGGTTACGCAGCATGGTTCCCAGAGCCAAGGTGGCACCAGTGTCAAGTTGGGCTGGTTTGATAGTACTAAGTGGCTCCTGCAATCTGCCATCCAGAAGCGGGGCAGCTTACTTTTGTTTGCCAGGGAAACGGGCCGAGGTATTTGTCTGGGGACCTATGGCTGGGAGTGACCGGCTGGCTCCTGAAAAGCTACGATAGGCAGGATGGTTCCCTGACCCAAGGTGGCACCAGTGCCAAGTCGGGCGGTTTTCGTAGTACAAAGTGCGTCCTAAAATTTGCCATCCAGAAGAGGGGCAGGTGAGTTTTGTTTACCAGAGAAAAGGGCCGTGGTTTGTTTTTGGGGGCATATGGCTGATAGTGGCCGTCTGGCGCCTGAAAATCCACGATAGGCAGGATGGTTCCCAGACCAGAGGTGGCACCAGTGCCAAGTCGGGCTGGTTTGATAGTACTAAATAGCACCTGCAATCTGCCATGCAGAAGCGGGGCAGCTTACTTTTGTTTGCCAGGGAAACGGGCCGAGGTTTGTGTCTGGGGGCCTATGGCTGGGAGTGACCGCCTGGCTCCTGAAAAGCTACGATAGGCAGGATGGTGACCAGACCCATGGTGGCACCAGTGCCAAGTTGGGCTGGTTTGATAGTACCAAGTGGCTCCTGCAATCTGCCATCAAAAAGTTGGCAGGCCAGTTTTGTTTTCCAGGGAAAAGCGCCGTTG
The DNA here is from genome assembly GCF_035770615.1 of Melospiza melodia melodia. NCBI lineage: Eukaryota > Metazoa > Chordata > Aves > Passeriformes > Passerellidae > Melospiza > Melospiza melodia. The sequence goes on from NC_086199.1 coordinate 43,716,997, forward strand.
TTTGTGTTTTGGGGACTGTGGGTGGGAGTGGCCGGCTGGCTCCTTAGAACACACGATACGCAGGATGGTTCCCAGACCCAAGGTGGCACCAGTGCCACGTCGGGCTGGTTTGATGGTGAAAAGTGGCTCCTGCAATCTGCCATCCTGAAGCGGGGTAGCTTACATTTGTGTGCCAGGGAAACGGGCCGAGGTTTATGACTGGGGGCCTAGGGCTAGAAGTGACCGGCTGGCTCCTGAAAAGCAACAATAGGCAGGATGATTCCCAGACCCAAGGTGGCACCAGTGCCAAGTTGGGCTGGTTTGATGGTACCAACTGGCTCCTGCAATCTGCCATCTAAAAGTTGTCAGGCGAGTTTTGTTTTCCTGGGAAAAGCGCCGTTGATTTTGTGTTTGGGGGACTGTGGCTGGGATTGGCCGGCTGGCTCCTTAGAACACAGGATACGCAGGATGGTTCCCAGACCAGAGGTGGCACCAGTGCCAAGTCGGGCTGGTTTGATAGCACCAAGTGGCTCCTGCAATCTGCCATCCAGAAGCGGGGCAGCTTACTTTTGTTTTCCAGGGAAACGGACCGAGGTTTTTTTCTGGGGGCCTATGGCTGGGAGTGACCGCCTGGCTCCTGAAAAGCTACGATAGGCAGGATGGTGACCAGACCCATGGTGGCACCAGTGCCAAGTTGGGCTGGTTTGATAGTACCAAGTGGCTCCTGCAATCTGCCATCAAAAAGTTGGCAGGCGAGTTTTGTTTTCCAGGGAAAAGCGCCGTTGTGTGTATTTTGGGGCCTGTGGCTGGGAGTGGCCAGCTGGCTCCTTAGAATCCACGATACGCAGGATGGTTCCCAGACCCAAGGTGGCACCAGTGCCAAGTCGGGCTGGTTTGTTAGTACCAAGTGGTTCCTGCAATCTGCCATCCAGAAGCGGGGCAGCTGAATTTTGTTTGCCAGAGAAAAAGGCTGTTGTTTGTGTTTCGGGGCCTGTGGCTGGCAGTGGACGGCTGGCTCCTGAAAATCCATGATACGCAGCATGGTTCCCAGACCCAAGGTGGCACCAGTGCCAAGTAGGGCTAGTTTCATAGTACCCAGTGGCTCCTGCAATCTGCCATCCAGAAGAGGGGCAGTTGAGTTTTGTTTTCCAGAGAAAAGGGCCGTGGTTTGTGTTTGGGGCCTATGGCTGAGAGTGACCGGCTGGCCCCTGAAAATCCACGATAGGAAGGATGGTTCCCATATCCAAGGTGGCACCAGTGCCATGTTGTGCTGGTGTGATAGTCCCAAGTGGCTCCTGCAATCTGCCATCCAGAAGTGGGGCAGCTGAATTTTGTTTGCCAGAGAAAAAGGCTGTGGTTTTTGTTTGGGGGCCTATGGCTGGGAGTGGCCGGCTGGCTCCTGAAAATCCATGATACGCAGCATGGTTCCCAGACCCAAGGTGGCACCAGTGCCAAGTGGGGCTGGTTTCACAGTGTCAAGTGCCTCCTGCAATCTCCCATCCAGAAGCGGGGCAGCTGAGTTTTGTTTGCCTGTGAAACGGGCCGTTGTTTTTGATTGGGGTCTGTGGCCGAGAATGTTCAGCTGGCTCCTGACAATCCACAATATGCAGGATGGTTCCCAGACCCAAGGTGGCACCAGTGCCAAGTCTTGCTGGTTTGATAGTACCAAGTGGCTCCTGCAATCTGCCATCCAGAAGCGGTGCAGCAGAGTTTTGTTTGCCAGAGAAAAGGGCCGTGGGTTGTGTTTGGGGGCATATGGCTGGGAGTGGCCGGCTGTCTCATTAAAAAGATCGATACGCAGGATGGTTCCCAGACCCAAGGTGGCACCAGTGCCAAGTCGGGCTGTTTTTATAGTACCAAGTGCGTCCTGCAATTTGCCATCCAGAAGAGGGGCAGTGGAGTTTTGTTTGCCAGAGAATAGCGCCGTTGTTTGTGTTTGGGGGCTTGTGGCTGGGAGTGACCGGCTGGCTCCTGGAAAGCTACAATAGGCAGGATGGTGACCAGACCCATGGTGGCACCAGTGCCAAGTTGGGCTGGTTTGATAGTACCAAGTTGCTCCTGCAATCTGCCATCAAAAAGTTGGCAGGCGAGTTTTGTTTTCCAGGGAAAAGCGCCGTTGTTTGTGTTTGGGGGCCTGTGGCTGGGAGTGGCCGGCTGGCTCCTTAGAATCCACGATACGCAGGATGGTTCCCAGACCCAAGGTGGCACCAGTGCCAAGTCGGGCTGGTTTGATACTACCAAGTGGTTCCTGCAATCTGCCATCCAGAAGCAGGGCAGCTTACTTTTGTTTGCCAGGGAAACGGGCCGTGGGTTTTGTTTGGGGGCATATAGCTGAGAGTGGCCGGCTGGCCCCTGAAAATCCACGCTAGGCAGCATGGTTCCCAGATGCAAGGTGGCACCAGTGCCAAGTCGGGCTGGTTTGATGGTGCAAAGTGGCTCCTGCAATCTGCCATCCAGAAGCGGGGCAGCTGATTTTTGTTTGCCAGAGAAAAATTCCGTGGATTGTTTTTGGGGGCATATTGCTGGGAGTGGCCGGCTGGCTCCTTAAAATGCTCGATACGCATGATGGTTCCCAGGCCCAAGGTGTCACCACTACCAAGTCGGCCTGCGGTTTTAGTATCAAGTTCACCCTGCAATTTGCCATCCAGAAGAGGGGCAGTTGAGTTTTGTTTGCCAGAGAAACGGGCCGAGGTTTCTGTTTGGGGACATATGGCTGAGAGTGGCCGGCTGGCCCCTGAAAATCCACGATACACAACATGGTTCCCAGATCCAAGGTGGCACCAGTGCCAAGTTGGGCTGGTTTGATAGTCCCAAGTGTCTCCTGCAATCTGCCATCCAGAAGCGGGGCAGCTTACTTTTGTTTGCCAGAGAAATAGGCCTAGGTTTTTGTTTGGGGGCCTGTGGCTAGGAGTGGCCTGCTGGCTCCTAAGAATCCACGATACGCAGGATGTTTACCAGACCCATGGTGGCACCAGTGCCAAGTTGGGCTGGTTTGATAGTACCAAGTGGCTCCTGCAAACTCCATCAAAAAGTTGGCAGGCGTGTTTTGTTTTCCAGGGAACAGCGCCGTTGATTTTGTTTGGGGGCCTGTGGCTGGGAGTGGCCGGCTGGCTCCTTAGAATCCACGATACGCAGGATGGTTCCCAGACCCAAGGTGACACCAGTGCCAAGTCGGGCTGGTTTGATTACACCAAGTGGCTCCTGTAATCTGCCATCCATAAGTGAGGCAGCTAAGTTTTGTTTGCCAGAAAAAAGGGCCGTGGTTTTTGTTGGGGGCCTGTGGCTGGGAGTAGCCGGCTGGCTCCTTAAAATCCACGATAGGCAGGATGGTTCCCAGACCCAAGGTGGTACCAGTGCCAAGTCGGGCTGGTTTGATAGCACCAAGTGGCTCCTGCAATCTGCCATCCAGAAGCGGGCCAGCTTACTTTTGTTTGCCATGGAAACGGGCCGAGGTATTTGTCTGGGGACCTATGGCTGGGAGTGACCGGCTGGCTCCTGAAAAGCTACGATAGGCAGGATGGTGACCAGACCCATGGTGGCACCAGTGCCAAGTTGGGCTGGTTTGATAGTACCAAGTTGCTCCTGCAATCTGCCATCAAAAATTTGGCAGGTCAGTTTTGTTTTCCAGGGAAAAGCGCCGTTGTTTGTGTTTGGGGGACTGTGGCTGGGAGTGGCCGGCTGGCTCCTTAGAACACAGGATACGCAGGATGGTTCCCAGACCCAAGATGGCACCAGTGCCAAGTCGGGCTGGTTTGATAGCACCAAGTGGCTCCTGCAATCTGCCATCCAGAAGCGGGGCAGCTTACTTTTGTTTTCCAGGGAAACGGACCGAGGTTTTTTTCTGGGGGCCTATGGCTGGGAGTGACCGGCTGGCTCCTGAAAAGCTACGATAGGCAGGATGGTGACCAGACCCATGGTGGCACCAGTGCCAAGTTGGGCTGGTTTGATAGTACCAAGTGGCTCCTGCAATCTGCCATCAAAAAGTTGGCAGGCGAGTTTTGTTTTCCAGGGAAAAGCGCCGTTGTGTGTATTTTGGGGCCTGTGGCTGGGAGTGGCCAGCTGGCTCCTGAAAATCCATGATACGCAGCATGGTTCCCAGACCCAAGGTGGCACCAGTGCCAAGTAGGACTAGTTTCATAGTACCCAGTGGCTCCTGCAATCTGCCATCCAGAAGAGGGGCAGTTGAGTTTTGTTTTCCAGAGACAAGGGCCGTGGTTTGTGTTTGGGGCCTATGGCTGAGAGTGACCGGCTGGCCCCTGAAAATCCACGATAGGAAGGATGGTTCCCATATCCAAGGTGGCACCAGTGCCATGTTGTGCTGGTGTGATAGTCCCAAGTGGCTCCTGCAATCTGCCATCCAGAAGTGGGGCAGCTGAATTTTGTTTGCCAGAGAAAAAGGCTGTGGTTTTTGTTTGGGGGCCTATGGCCGGGAGTGGCCGGCTGGCTCCTGAAAATCCATGATACGCAGCATGGTTCCCAGACCCAAGGTGGCACCAGTGCCAAGTGGGGCTGGTTTCACAGTGTCAAGTGCCTCCTGCAATCTCCCATCCAGAAGCGGGGCAGCTGAGTTTTGTTTGCCTGTGAAACGGGCCGTTGTTTTTGATTGGGGTCTGTGGCCGAGAATGTTCAGCTGGCTCCTGACAATCCACAATATGCAGGATGGTTCCCAGACCCAAGGTGGCACTAGTTCCAAGTTGGGCTGGTTTGATAGTACCAAGTGGCTCCTGCAATCTGCCATCCAGAAGCGGGGCAGCTTACTTTTGTTTGCCAGGGAAACGGGCCGAGGTTTGTGTTTGGGGGCAAATGGCTGGGAGTGACCGGCTGGCTCCTGGAAAGCTACAATAGGCAGGATGGTGACCAGACCCATGGTGGCACCAGTGCCAAGTTGGGCTGGTTTGATAGTACCAAGTTGCTCCTGCAATCTGCCATCAAAAAGTTGGCAGGCGAGTTTTGTTTTCCAGGGAAAAGCGCCGTTGTTTGTATTTGGGGGCCTGTGGCTGGGAGTGGCCGGCTGGCTCCTTAGAATCCACGATACGCAGGATGGTTCCCAGACCCAAGGTGGCACCAGTGCCAAGTCGGGCTGGTTTGATACTACCAAGTGGTTCCTGCAATCTGCCATCCAGAAGCAGGGCAGCTTACTTTTGTTTGCCAGGGAAACGGGCCGTGGGTTTTGTTTGGGGGCATATAGCTGAGAGTGGCCCGCTGGCCCCTGAAAATCCACGCTAGGCAGCATGGTTCCCAGATGCAAGGTGGCACCAGTGCCAAGTTGGGCTGGTTTGATGGTGCAAAGTGGCTCCTGCAATCTGCCATCCAGAAGCGGGGCAGCTGATTTTTGTTTGCCAGAGAAAAATTCCGTGGATTGTTTTTGGGGGCATATTGCTGGGAGTGGCCGGCTGGCTCCTTAAAATGCTCGATACGCATGATGGTTCCCAGGCCCAAGGTGTCACCACTACCAAGTCGGCCTGCGGTTTTAGTATCAAGTTCATCCTGCAATTTGCCATCCAGAAGAGGGGCAGTTGAGTTTTGTTTGCCAGAGAAACGGGCCGAGGTTTCTGTTTGGGGACATATGGCTGAGAGTGGCCGGCTGGCCCCTGAAAATCCACGATACACAACATGGTTCCCAGATCCAAGGTGGCACCAGTGCCAAGTTGGGCTGGTTTGATAGTACCAAGTGTCTCCTGCAATCTGCCATCCAGAAGCGGGGCAGCTTACTTTTGTTTGCCAGAGAAATAGGCCTAGGTTTTTGTTTGGGGGCCTGTGGCTAGGAGTGGCCTGCTGGCTCCTAAGAATCCACGATACGCAGGATGTTTACCAGACCCATGGTGGCACCAGTGCCAAGTTGGGCTGGTTTGATAGTACCAAGTGGCTCCTGCAAACTCCATCAAAAAGTTGGCAGGCGTGTTTTGTTTTCCAGGGAACAGCGCCGTTGATTTTGTTTGGGGGCCTGTGGCTGGGAGTGGCCGGCTGGCTCCTTAGAATCCACGATACGCAGGATGGTTCCCAGACCCAAGGTGACACCAGTGCCAAGTCGGGCTGGTTTGATTACACCAAGTGGCTCCTGCAATCTGCCATCCATAAGTGAGGCAGCTAAGTTTTGTTTGCCAGAAAAAAGGGCCGTGGTTTTTGTTGGGGGCCTGTGGCTGAGAGTAGCCGGCTGGCTCCTTAAAATCCACGATAGGCAGGATGGTTCCCAGACCCAAGGTGGTACCAGTGCCAAGTCGGGCTGGTTTGATAGCACCAAGTGGCTCCTGCAATCTGCCATCCAGAAGCGGGGCAGCTTACTTTTGTTTGCCAGGGAAACGGGCCGAGATTTGTGTCTCGGGGCCTATGGCAGAGAGTGACCAGCTGGCTCCTGAAAAGCTACGATAGGCAGGATGGTGACCAGACCCATGGTGGCACCAGTGCCAAGTTGGGCTGGTTTGATAGTACCAAGTGGCTCCTGCAATCTGCCATCAAAAAGTTGGCAGGCGAGTTTTGTTTTCCAGGGAAAAGCGCCGTTGTGTGTGTTTTGGGGCCTGTGGCTGGGAGTGGCCAGCTGGCTCCTTAGAATCCACGATACGCAGGATGGTTCCCAGACCCAAGGTGGCACCAGTGCCAAGTCGGGCTGGTTTGTTAGTACCAAGTGGTTCCTGCAATCTGCCATCCAGAAGCGGGGCAGCTGAATTTTGTTTGCCAGAGAAAAAGGCTGTTGTTTGTGTTTCGGGGCCTGTGGCTGGCAGTGGACGGCTGGCTCCTGAAAATCCATGATACGCAGCATGGTTCCCAGACCCAAGGTGGCACCAGTGCCAAGTAGGGCTGGTTTCATAGTACCCAGTGGCTCCTGCAATCTGCCATCCAGAAGAGGGGCAGTTGAGTTTTGTTTTCCAGAGAAAAGGGCCGTGGTTTGTGTTTGGGGCCTATGGCTGAGAGTGACCGGCCGGCCCCTGAAAATCCACGATAGGAAGGATGATTCCCAGATCCAAGGTGGCACCAGTGCCATGTTGTGCTGGTGTGATATTCCCAAGTGGCTCCTGCAATCTGCCATCCAGAAGCGGGGCAGCTGAATTTTGTTTGCCAGAGAAAAAGGCTGTGGTTTTGGTTTGGGGGCCTATGGCTGGGAGTGGCCGGCTGGCTCCTGAAAATCCATGATACGCAGCATGGTTCCCAGACCCAAGGTGGCACCAGTGCCAAGTGGGGCTGGTTTCACAGTGTCAAGTGCCTCCTGCAATCTCCCATCCAGAAGCGGGGCAGCTGAGTTTTGTTTGCCTGTGAAACGGGCCGTTGTTTTTGATTGGGGTCTGTGGCCGAGAGTGTCCAGCTGGCTCCTGACAATCCACAATACGCAGGATGGTTCCCAGACCCAAGGTGGCACCAGTGCCAAGTCGTGCTGGTTTGATAGTACCAAGTGCGTCCTGCAATTTGCCATCCAGAAGAGGGGCAGTTGAGTTTTGTTTGCCAGAGAAAAGCGCCGTTGTTTGTGTTTGGGGTCTTGTGGCTGGGAGTGGCCGACTGGCGCCTTAGAATCTGCGATACGCAGCATGGTTCCCAGACCCAAGGTGGCACCAGTGCGAAGTCGGGCTGGTTTGATAGTACCAAGTGGCTCCTGCAATCTGCCATCCAGAAGCGGGGCAGCTTACTTTTGTTTGCCAGGGAAACGGGCCGAGGTTTGTGACTGGGGGCCTATGGCTGGGAGTGACCGGCTGGCTCCTGGAAAGCTACAATAGGCAGGATGGTTACCAGACCCATGGTGGCACCAGTGCCAAGTTGGGCTGGTTTGATAGTACCAAGTTGCTCCTGCAATCTGCCATCAAAAAGTTGGCAGGCGAGTTTTGTTTTCCAGGGAAAAGCGCCGTTGTTTGTATTTGGGGGCCTGTGGCTGGGAGTGGCCGGCTGGCTCCTTAGAATCCACGATACGCAGGATGGTTCCCAGACCCAAGGTGGCACCAGTGCCAAGTCGGGCTGGTTTGATACTACCAAGTGCGTCCTGCAATCTGCCATCCAGAAGCGGGGCAGCTTACTTTTGTTTGCCAGGGAAACGGGCCGTGGGTTTTGTTTGGGGGCATATAGCTGAGAGTGGCCGGCTGGCCCCTGAAAATCCACGCTAGGCAGCATGGTTCCAGGATGCAAGGTGGCACCAGTGCCAAGTCGGGCTGGTTTGATGGGTCAAAGTGGCTCCTGCAATCTGCCATCCAGAAGCGGGGCAGCTGATTTTTGTTTGCCAGAGAAAAATTCCGTGGATTGTTTTTGGGGGCATATTGCTGGGAGTGGCCGGCTGGCTCCTTAAAATGCTCGATACGCATGATGGTTCCCAGGCCCAAGGTGTCACCACTACCAAGTCGGCCTGCGGTTTTAGTATCAAGTTCATCTTGCAATTTGCCATCCAGAAGAGGGGCAGTTGAGTTTTGTTTGCCAGAGAAACGGGCCGAGGTTTCTGTTTGGGGGCATATGGCTGAGAGTGGCCGGCTGGCCCCTGAAAATCCACGATACACAGCATGGTTCCCAGATCCAAGGTGGCACCAGTGCCAAGTTGGGCTGGTTTGATAGTCCCAAGTGTCTCCTGCAATCTGCCATCCAGAAGCGGGGCAGCTTACTTTTGTTTGCCAGAGAAATAGGCCTAGGTTTTTGTTTGGGGGCCTGTGGCTAGGAGTGGCCGGCTGGCTCCTAAGAATCCACGATACGCAGGATGTTTACCAGACCCATGGTGGCACCAGTGCCAAGTTGGGCTGGTTTGATAGTACCAAGTGGCTCCTGCAAACTCCATCAAAAAGTTGGCAGGCGTGTTTTGTTTTCCAGGGAACAGCGCCGTTGATTTTGTTTGGGGGCCTGTGGCTGGGAGTGGCCGGCTGGCTCCTTAGAATCCACGATACGCAGGATGGTTCCCAGACCCAAGGTGGCACCAGTGCCAAGTCGGGCTGGTTTGATTACACCAAGTGACTCCTGCAATCTGCCATCCAGAAGTGAGGCAGCTAAGTTTTGTTTGCGAGAAAAAAGGGCCGTGGTTTTTGTTGGGGGCCTGTGGCTGGGAGTAGCCGGCTGGCTCCTTAAAATCCACGATAGGCAGGATGGTTCCCAGACCCAAGGTGGCACCAGTGCCAAGTCGGGCTGGTTTGATAGTACCAAGTGGCTCCTGCAATCTGCCATCCAGAAGCGGGGCAGCTGAGTTTTGTTTGCCAGAGAAAAAGGCTGTGGTTTTTGTTTGGGGGCCTGTGGCTGGCAGTGGCCGGCTGGCTCCTGAAAATCCACGATACGCAGCATGGTTCCCAGACCCAAGGTGGCACCAGTACAAAGTGGGGCTCGTTTGACAGTGTCAAGTGCCTCCTGCAATCTCCCATCCAGAAGCGGGGCAGCTGAGTTTTTTTTCCCAGTGAAACGGACCTTTGTTTTTGATTGGGGTCTGTGGCCGAGAGTGGTCGGCTGTCTCCTGACAATCCACAATACGCAGGATGGTTCCCAGACCAAAGGTGGCACCAGTGCCAAGTCGGGCTGGTTTGATAGTACCAAGTGTCTCCTGCACTCTGCCATCCAGAAGCGGGGCAGCTGAGTTTTGTTTGCCAGAGAAAAGGGCCGTGGGTTGTGTTTGGGGGCATATGGCTGGGAGTGGCCACCTGGCTCCTTAAAATGCACGATACGCCGCATGGTAACCAGACGCAAGGTGGCACCAGTGCCAAGTCGGGCTGTTTTTGTAGTACCCAGTGGCTCCTGCAATTTGCCATCCAGAAGCGGGGCAGCTAAATTTTGTTTGCTAGAGAAAAGGGCTGTGGTTTGTGTTTGGGGGCCTATGGCCGAGAGTGGTAGGCTGGCCCCTGAAAATCAACGATAGGCAGGATGGTTCCCAGATCCAAGGTGGCACCAGTGCCAAGTAAGGCTGGTTGTATGGTTCAAAGTGACTCCTGCAATCTGCCATCCAGAAGCGGGACAGCTGAGTTTTTTTTGCCAGAGAAAAGGTCCGTGGTTTCTTTTTGGGGCATACGGCTGGGAATTGCCGGCTGGCTCCTTAAAATGCTCGATACGCAGGATGGTTCCCAGAGCCAAGGTGGCACCAGTGCCAAGTCGGGCTCTTTTTGTAGTACCAAGTGCCTCCTGCAATTTGCCATCCAGAAGAGGGGCAGTTGAGTTTTGTTTGCCAGAGAAAAGGGCCGAGGTTTGTGTTTGGGAGCATATGGCTGGGAATGACCGGCTGGCCCCTGAAAATCCACGATACGCCGGATGGTTCCCAGATCCAAGATGGTACCATTACCAAGTCGGGCTGCTTTGATAGTCCCAAGTGGCTCCTGCAAACTGCCACACCAGAAGCGGGGCAGCTGAGTTTTGTTTGCCAGGGAAATGGGCCGTTGTTTGTGTTTGGGGGCCTGTGGCTGGGAGTGTTCGGCTGGTTCCTGAATATGTACGATACGCAGGATTGTTCCCAGATCCAAGGTGGCAGCAGTGCCATGTTGTGCTGGTGTGATAGTCCCAAGTGGCTCCTGCAATCTGCCATCCAGAAGTGGGGCAGCTGATTTTTGTTTGCCAGAGAAAAGGTCCGTGGTTTGTGTTTGGGGGCATATGGCTGAGAGTGGCCGGCTGGCCCCTGAAAATCCACGATACACAGGATGGTTCCCAGATCCAAGGTGGCACCTGTGCCAAGTCGGGCTGATTTGATAGTACTAAGTAGCTCCTGCAATCTGCCATCCAGAAGCGGGGCAGCTTACTTTTGTTTGCCAGGGAAACGGGCCGAGGTTTCTGTTTGGGGGCCTATGGCTGGGAGTGACCGGCTGGCTCCTGAAAAGCTACAATAGGCAGGATGGTTCCCAGAGCCAAGGTGGCACCAGTGCCAAGTTGGGCTGGTTTGATAGTACCAAGTGGCTCCTGCAATCTGCCATCCAGAAGCAGGGTAGCTGAGTTTTGTTTGCCAGAGAAAAGGGCTTGGTTTGTGTTTGGGGGCATATGGCTGTGTGTGGCCAGCTGGCTCCTTAAAATGCACGATATGCAACATGGCTCCCAGACCCATAGTGGCACCAGTGCCAAGTCGGGCTGGTTTGATAGTACCAAGTGGCTCCTGCAATCTTCCATGATCACGTGGAGAAATACTTTCTGGTTTCAGCCATATGCTCTTTCTTCTCTCCCTCAACTTCTCTATCACCTCTCATCTGGTTCACATGCGCTGTCTTCAATGTCCACAGGCTACTTTTCACAGAATCTTCTGGCCTGATGAAGTAAGAATGATGAATAGAACAGAGCTGGGATCTATTTTCCAGTTTGGATAAAATGCATTCTGCACACAAATCCAAGGAGAACGTGCTGCCCCGATGCCCAGAAAATCTTTCACTCCTGCTAGTGTTCTACGTCAACCGCAACTTAGTCTGAAAGAAAAGCTTTTTCTCTGAGAGCATCTGAGAGGTTTGCATGAAGCACTGATATCTGACATATGCAATTTTGAATAGGAGAGGAAAAAGAAAATGGCAAGGAGTTTTTAATTTTAGTGGTTTCAATTTTAATTTCCGTGCACTTTTTCAAAACTTGTCAGCTCAAATGCCCATCAACATCTTTTAGTCATCTGTAAGTCAGTATTCATATAAAATGTGCTTCAAATCCAAAGAATTTCAAATTTGCACTCCAAGCTTCTATGCCTAGATTTATGATTTCCTACACATATTAGATGAAAGGAAGGCCTTTTTTACTGTGGGAGTGCTGGAACACTGGAACAGGTTGCCCAGAGAAGTTGTGGGTGTCCCATCCCTGAAAGTATTCAAGGTCACCTTGGACGGGGCTTGGAGCAGCAACAAAGGAGAAGCTTGATGGTAGAGAAACAAAGTTGGACTATAGAAGAAACTCGGATTGAAGTATAGGATCAAGTTTTCTCTCAGCTCTTGGGGTAAATTCAAAGTTGTACAAAATGACATTTATCTGTGCTATTCACTACTGTAACAGAAAGTTTCATGAAAACTGTACAGAAGATAGTAAATTTTAAAAGAGATAAGAATTACAGCATAAAATCCATGGGATAGGTTACAACATGAGACACTCTCTAAGAGAAAATCTCTGTGTTTCAGCACTTCATCGGGGTAAGATTTCATGAAGTGCCAAAGAAGGCGGCAAAATATCATTCGGGACATTATTTACTGGAATTCAGCCTGGCCATTAGTAGGAACTGCCTTTGAACATATCATGTAGATATACCACACACGCTTTCCCTTCACTGAAAAATTACTGTTTACAACAAATAAGCAATTGACGATCAAAATTGATTGAAAGCATCTTAAACATGTCAAGTATTTCATTGTAGATGATCTGTGATCCAAATGCTTCTTCCACCTTCGAGAGGGACAGAAGAATTCTTCCATATCATGATGGTTTAAAATTGTATCAACCAATGTTTTCTGCTGAAAAGATATCATCTATTTTTTTCTATTTTTGGAAGAAAATATTCCTAGACATACAACAGGTGAGAACTAAGTAATTTTAAAGAAACAAATGAAATGAAAATATTCTGTAAATAGAATGAAATGAAAAGCTGTGTTTTAAATAGGAGCTAAATATTAAACAGAATTTTTGTACCAGGCATTTGAATTACTGCACCAGCTCTTTTGCCCATCAAGAGAGGCATTTAGCATTTCAGTCTTTTCCAAGGTGTTCATGATCTGCTATGCTGATCTCTGTGTGTGCCTAGGTGTGTGTGGAGGGGGGGGCATATGAAGGGGAGTGTGTATGTTTGCTTTACAATTGTTGTGGCAGATTCATGCCTCAGCTCCACATTTTGTTTTAAAAAGGTCACACCGAGTGGATATGAAGTTTACTATCAACAAGAAATCGATTCCCAAATCATCCATTTGACTCTCCCTTATAAATCATGTGCTTTGTTGCATATTTTATCAAATATACTTTCAAGCCAGATGGAGGAAGGAGGATGTGGGAATCCCTCCACCATCTTGCAACTTTTATGTAAGTAGGTTTTCAAGAAAATCATCATTTCTCTTTTAAATATGTCTGGAACAGGCATGATGGTAGTGTCAACCTGTTGGAGTTTTTGTTGCTGGAAGAAGTTGTACAAAAGGATTGGTTTTTACATTGACCAGTTACTGAATCAAGCGCAGGAATACATTGGAAATTTAGCTGGGGGTTCCTTTTCCCAGCAGACTACTTCTAGAACGAGCTTGTACACTGAAGCTGACTCTTTTGCTCTCTTTTTGTTTCTTTCCTATTTTCTTGGCTTCTTTGCCACTATCTAGACAATTTTGGAACTTTGTTCCCAACTAAAATGGTTTCAATAGTCTGATTGTGATCATACATTTTTACAAGGAATTTTTAAAATCTTTCCTCGAGTCCAGAAAGTCAAGGACTTAGATCTTTTTCTTCCCTTATCAATATTGCCATGAAATTGATAAATAAAGACCAACTCTTTATTTTTGTTTTTAACCCACGTAGATAATTCCCATCCATTAATCCATTTTGTGGACCAATAGCTGCCATTCTGATGGAAGCTGTCACTTCTTAACAATAGGCATTCTGTGACTATGTTGACTGCACTTTGGGTGAAGATCCTAACTGGTCTTAGATATACATAGGGAGAAATTTGCTCAGCCAGTGTCAGTCTTAAGCATGCGTATCAGAAGATCTTTCTAGAGCTGGGAATTTTCCCATGAAAGGGATTCAGTTAGGGAAGAGACACTTGTGCCAGAGTTTTACATTCTTCTTGAACACTGCTTAAGGAACTTAGATGCCATGTCCATTTGGATCTCTGTCTGCACAGAACTTTGTCATGCCAGTGCTTTGAAATGCATCTTGAAGAGAATTCACTAGCACAGAATGAAAGAGAGTGGAAGGGGTTGGTGGGGCTAACCAGGCCCAACCCCCCTGCCTAAACCAGGATACCTAGAGCCTCTTGCCCAGGATTCTATCTGGGTGTACTTTTAATGTCTTCAAAGATCCAGGCTCCACAATCTTTCTGGGCAGTCTGTGCCGTGGTTCAGTCACCCTGACAGTAAAGAAACATTTACTGATGTTCAAAGGCAATCTCCTGTATTTCAGTGTGTGCCCACTGCCTCTTGTCTTTTCCCTCAGCATCACTGAAAAGACACTGATTCCCTCCCCTTTGCACTATTGCTTCCATATGTATGTGTGATGCCATGTAGAGGTATGTCAAAAACCTCCCTGAAGCCCAGGCAGATAATATTCCCTTCATCTACCAGTCAAGTTGATTCATCAGAGGAGTTTAAAGTGATGTTCAGCATGAAATTCCCCTGAAAAATCATGCTAACTACATTATTTGGTCATCTGTCATGTGCCTGGCAAGGATTTCCAGGAAGAGCTGCTTCATCAACTTCCTGGGGATAAAAAAGAGGCTGGCTGGTTTGTACTATGGCGAGTCCTCTTAATTGCCTTTTTTGAAGATGGGTGTCATTTGCTAACATCCACTCTTTAGCCTCTGTTGTCGTCTACATCTTAGCAAAACGCTTTTCCACTATGTCTGGCTAGGAAAAACTGTGCCAGCACAGAAAACATCTCCCATCGTGTTCTAGAAGTTGCACGGATGTCTGCCAAGTGTTTGGCAGGAAGAAAAGAAAAGTTGTCCAAAACAGCTTCCAATCGAATGTTCCTGTGATTGGAAAAGTCAGGAGAGTGCAAAGGTACTGTTTTCTATCAGTTGGCAAGGTGCGCACACAATCCCAGTGTTGTACAGCTTGCTTCTTCACCTTCCCGAAGCTGCCGCTCTCGCCGGCTGCCGGAGCCCAAGAAGCGGCTTCTTCGCGCAAAGACGATTGTGCCGCTCACAGGGCTCTCCTTAGCGCGGCTTCTGCCGAAAGACGCCCGGCAGCGGCTCTTACCTCCGGAGAGCATCCTACCTTCGTCTTTAGCTCCTCTTCTCATCTACACCTCGGCAAAAAGCTTTTCCACTATGTCTGGCTAGGAAAAACTGTGCCAGCACAGAAAACATCTCCCATCGTGTTCTAGAAGTTGCACGGATGTCTGCCAAGTGTTTGGCAGGAAGAAAAGAAAAGTTGTCCAAAACAGCTTCCAATCGAATGTTCCTGTGATTGGAAAAGTCAGGAGAGTGCAAAGGTACTGTTTTCTATCAGTTGGCAAGGTGCGCACACAATCCCAGTGTTGTACAGCTTGCTTCTTCACCTTCCCGAAGCTGCCGCTCTCGCCGGCTGCCGGAGCCCAAGAAGCGGCTTCTTCGCGCAAAGACGATTGTGCCGCTCACAGTGCTCTCCTTAGCGCGGCTTCTGCCGAAAGACGCCCGGCAGCGGCTCTTACCTCCGGAGAGCATCCTACCTTCGTCTTTCGCGTCTTTTGTAGTCTACATCTTAGCAAAGCGCTTTTCCACTATGTCTGGCTAGGAAAAACTGTGCCAGCACAGAAAACATCTCCCATCGTGTTCTAGAAGTTGCACGGATGTCTGCCAAGTGTTTGGCAGGAAGAAAAGAAAAGTTGTCCAAAACAGCTTCCAATCGAATGTTCCTGTGATTGGAAAAGTCAGGAGAGTGCAAAGGTACTGTTTTCTATCAGTTGGCAAGGTGCGCACACAATCCCAGTGTTGTACAGCTTGCTTCTTCACCTTCCCGAAGCTGCCGCTCTCGCCGGCTGCCGGAGCCCAAGAAGCGGCTTCTTCGCGCAAAGACGATTGTGCCGCTCACAGTGCTCTCCTTAGCGCGGCTTCTGCCGAAAGACGCCCGGCAGCGGCTCTTACCTCCGGAGAGCATCCTACCTTCGTCTTTCGCGTCTTATGTAGTCTACACCTCGGCAAAACGCTTTTCCACTATGTCTGGCTAGGAAAAACTGTGCCAGCACAGAAAACATCTCCCATCGTGTTCTAGAAGTTGCACGGATGTCTGCCAAGTGTTTGGCAGGAAGAAAAGAAAAGTTGTCCAAAACAGCTTCCAATCGAATGTTCCTGTGATTGGAAAAGTCAGGAGAGTGCAAAGGTACTGTTTTCTATCAGTTGGCAAGGTGCGCACACAATCCCAGTGTTGTACAGCTTGCTTCTTCACCTTCCCGAAGCTGCCGCTTTCGCCGGCTGCCGGAGCCCAAGAAGCGGCTTCTTCGCGCAAAGACGATTGTGCCGCTCACAGTGCTCTCCTTAGCGCGGCTTCTGCCGAAAGACGCCCGGCAGCGGCTCTTACCTCCGGAGAGCATCCTACCTTCGTCTTTCGCGTCTTTTGTAGTCTACATCTTAGCAAAACGCTTTTCCACTATGTCTGGCTAGGAAAAACTGTGCCAGCACAGAAAACATCTCCCATCGTGTTCTAGAAGTTGCACGGATGTCTGCCAAGTGTTTGGCAGGAAGAAAAGAAAAGTTGTCCAAAACAGCTTCCAATCGAATGTTCCTGTGATTGGAAAAGTCAGGAGAGTGCAAAGGTACTGTTTTCTATCAGTTGGCAAGGTGCGCACACAATCCCAGTGTTGTACAGCTTGCTTCTTCACCTTCCCGAAGCTGCCGCTCTCGCCGGCTGCCGGAGCCCAAGAAGCGGCTTCTTCGCGCAAAGACGATTGTGCCGCTCACAGTGCTCTCCTTAGCGCGGCTTCTGCCGAAAGACGCCCGGCAGCGGCTCTTACCTCCGGAGAGCATCCTACCTTCGTCTTTCGCGTCTTTTGTAGTCTACATCTTAGCAAAACGCTTTTCCACTATGTCTGGCTAGGAAAAACTGTGCCAGCACAGAAAACATCTCCCATCGTGTTCTAGAAGTTGCACGGATGTCTGCCAAGTGTTTGGCAGGAAGAAAAGAAAAGTTGTCCAAAACAGCTTCCAATCGAATGTTCCTGTGATTGGAAAAGTCAGGAGAGTGCAAAGGTACTGTTTTCTATCAGTTGGCAAGGTGCGCACACAATCCCAGTGTTGTACAGCTTGCTTCTTCACCTTCCCGAAGCTGCCGCTCTCGCCGGCTGCCGGAGCCCAAGAAGCGGCTTCTTCGCGCAAAGACGATTGTGCCGCTCACAGTGCTCTCCTTAGCGCGGCTTCTGCCGAAAGACGCCTGGCAGCGGCTCTTACCTCCGGAGAGCATCCTACCTTCGTCTTTCGCGTCTTATGTAGTCTACATCTTAGCAAAACGCTTTTCCACTATGTCTGGCTAGGAAAAACCGTGCCAGCCCAGAAAACATCTCCCATCGTGTTCTAGAAGTTGCAGATATGTCTGCCAAGTGTTTGGGAGGAAGAAAAGAAAAGTTGTCCAAAACAGCTTCCAATCGAATGTTCCTGTGATTGGAAAAGTCAGGAGAGTGCAAAGGTACTGTTTTCTATCAGTTGGCAAGGTGCGCACACAATCCCAGTGTTGTACAGCTTGCTTCTTCACCTTCCCGAAGCTGCCACTCTCAGGAGGTAAGAGCCGCTGCCGGACGTCTTTCGGCAGAAGCCGCGCTAAGGGGAGCACTGTGAGCGGCACAATCGTCTTTGCGCGAAGAAGCCGCTTCTTGGGCTCCGGCAGCCGGCGAGAGCGGCAGCTTCGGGAAGGTGAAGAAGCAAGCTGTACAACACTGGGATTGTGTGCGCACCTTGCCAACTGATAGAAAACAGTACCTTTGCACTCTCCTGACTTTTCCAATCACAGGAACATTCGATTGGAAGCTGTTTTGGACAACTTTTCTTTTCTTCCTGCCAAACACTTGGCAGACATCCGTGCAACTTCTAGAACACGATGGGAGATGTTTTCTGTGCTGGCACAGTTTTTCCTAGCCAGACATAGTGGAAAAGCGTTTTGCCGAGGTGTAGACTACATAAGACGCGAAAGACGAAGGTAGGATGCTCTCCGGAGGTAAGAGCCGCTGCCGGGCGTCTTTCGGCAGAAGCCGCGCTAAGGAGAGCACTGTGAGCGGCACAATCGTCTTTGCGCGAAGAAGCCGCTTCTTGGGCTCCGGCAGCCGGCGAGAGCGGCAGCTTCGGGAAGGTGAAGAAGCAAGCTGTACAACACTGGGATTGTGTGCGCACCTTGCCAACTGATAGAAAACAGTACCTTTGCACTCTCCTGACTTTTCCAATCACAGGAACATTCGATTGGAAGCTGTTTTGGACAACTTTTCTTTTCTTCCTGCCAAACACTTGGCAGACATCCGTGCAACTTCTAGAACACGATGGGAGATGTTTTCTGTGCTGGCACAGTTTTTCCTAGCCAGACATAGTGGAAAAGCGTTTTGCCGAGGTGTAGATGAGAAGAGGAGCTAAAGACGAAGGTAGGATGCTCTCCGGAGGTAAGAGCCGCTGCCGGGCGTCTTTCGGCAGAAGCCGCGCTAAGGAGAGCACTGTGAGCGGCACAATCGTCTTTGCGCGAAGAAGCCGCTTCTTGGGCTCCGGCAGCCGGCGAGAGCGGCAGCTTCGGGAAGGTGAAGAAGCAAGCTGTACAACACTGGGATTGTGTGCGCACCTTGCCAACTGATAGAAAACAGTACCTTTGCACTCTCCTGACTTTTCCAATCACAGGAACATTCGATTGGAAGCTGTTTTGGACAACTTTTCTTTTCTTCCTGCCAAACACTTGGCAGACATCCGTGCAACTTCTAGAACACGATGGGAGATGTTTTCTGTGCTGGCACAGTTTTTCCTAGCCAGACATAGTGGAAAAGCTTTTTGCCGAGGTGTAGATGAGAAGAGGAGCTAAAGAGTGGATGTTAGCAAATGACACCCATCTTCAAAAAAGGCAATTAAGAGGACTCGCCATAGTACAAACCAGCCAGCCTCTTTTTTATCCCCAGGAAGTTGATGAAGCAGCTCTTCCTGGAAATCCTTGCCAGGCACATGACAGATGACCAAATAATGTAGTTAGCATGATTTTTCAGGGGAATTTCATGCTGAACATCACTTTAAACTCCTCTGATGAATCAACTTGACTGGTAGATGAAGGGAATATTATCTGCCTGGGCTTCAGGGAGGTTTTTGACATACCTCTACATGGCATCACACATACATATGGAAGCAATAGTGCAAAGGGGAGGGAATCAGTGTCTTTTCAGTGATGCTGAGGGAAAAGACAAGAGGCAGTGGGCACACACTGAAATACAGGAGATTGCCTTTGAACATCAGTAAATGTTTCTTTACTGTCAGGGTGACTGAACCACGGCACAGACTGCCCAGAAAGATTGTGGAGCCTGGATCTTTGAAGACATTAAAAGTACACCCAGATAGAATCCTGGGCAAGAGGCTCTAGGTATCCTGGTTTAGGCAGGGGGGTTGGGCCTGGTTAGCCCCACCAACCCCTTCCACTCTCTTTCATTCTGTGCTAGTGAATTCTCTTCAAGATGCATTTCAAAGCGCTGGCATGACAAAGTTCTGTGCAGACAGAGATCCAAATGGACATGGCATCTAAGTTCCTTAAGCAGTGTTCAAGAAGAATGTAAAACTCTGGCACAAGTGTCTCTTCCCTAACTGAATCCCTTTCATGGGAAAATTCCCAGCTCTAGAAAGATCTTCTGATACGCATGCTTAAGACTGACACTGGCTGAGCAAATTTCTCCCTATGTATATCTAAGACCAGTTAGGATCTTCACCCAAAGTGCAGTCAACATAGTCACAGAATGCCTATTGTTAAGAAGTGACAGCTTCCATCAGAATGGCAGCTATTGGTCCACAAAATGGATTAATGGATGGGAATTATCTACGTGGGTTAAAAACAAAAATAAAGAGTTGGTCTTTATTTATCAATTTCATGGCAATATTGATAAGGGAAGAAAAAGATCTAAGTCCTTGACTTTCTGGACTCGAGGAAAGATTTTAAAAATTCCTTGTAAAAATGTATGATCACAATCAGACTATTGAAACCATTTTAGTTGGGAACAAAGTTCCAAAATTGTCTAGATAGTGGCAAAGAAGCCAAGAAAATAGGAAAGAAACAAAAAGAGAGCAAAAGAGTCAGCTTCAGTGTACAAGCTCGTTCTAGAAGTAGTCTGCTGGGAAAAGGAACCCCCAGCTAAATTTCCAATGTATTCCTGCGCTTGATTCAGTAACTGGTCAATGTAAAAACCAATCCTTTTGTACAACTTCTTCCAGCAACAAAAACTCCAACAGGTTGACACTACCATCATACCTGTTCCAGACATATTTAAAAGAGAAATGATGATTTTCTTGAAAACCTACTTACATAAAAGTTGCAAGATGGTGGAGGGATTCCCACATCCTCCTTCCTCCATCTGGCTTGAAAGTATATTTGATAAAATATGCAACAAAGCACATGATTTATAAGGGAGAGTCAAATGGATGATTTGGGAATCGATCTCTTGTTGATAGTAAACTTCATATCCACTCGGTGTGACCTTTTTAAAACAAAATGTGGAGCTGAGGCATGAATCTGCCACAACAATTGTAAAGCAAACATACACACTCCCCTTCATATGCCCCCCCCTCCACACACACCTAGGCACACACAGAGATCAGCATAGCAGATCATGAACACCTTGGAAAAGACTGAAATGCTAAATGCCTCTCTTGATGGGCAAAAGAGCTGGTGCAGTAATTCAAATGCCTGGTACAAAAATTCTGTTTAATATTTAGCTCCTATTTAAAACACAGCTTTTCATTTCATTCTATTTACAGAATATTTTCATTTCATTTGTTTCTTTAAAATTACTTAGTTCTCACCTGTTGTATGTCTAGGAATATTTTCTTCCAAAAATAGAAAAAAATAGATGATATCTTTTCAGCAGAAAACATTGGTTGATACAATTTTAAACCATCATGATATGGAAGAATTCTTCTGTCCCTCTCGAAGGTGGAAGAAGCATTTGGATCACAGATCATCTACAATGAAATACTTGACATGTTTAAGATGCTTTCAATCAATTTTGATCGTCAATTGCTTATTTGTTGTAAACAGTAATTTTTCAGTGAAGGGAAAGTGTGTGTGGTATATCTACATGATATGTTCAAAGGCAGTTCCTACTAATGGCCAGGCTGAATTCCAGTAAATAATGTCCCGAATGATATTTTGCCGCCTTCTTTGGCACTTCATGAAATCTTACCCCGATGAAGTGCTGAAACAAAGAGATTTTCTCTTAGAGAGTGTCTCATGTTGTAACCTATCCCATGGATTTTATGCTGTAATTCTTATCTCTTTTAAAATTTACTATCTTCTGTACAGTTTTCATGAAACTTTCTGTTACAGTAGTGAATAGCACAGATAAATGTCATTTTGTACAACTTTGAATTTACCCCAAGAGCTGAGAGAAAACTTGATCCTATACTTCAATCCGAGTTTCTTCTATAGTCCAACTTTGTTTCTCTACCATCAAGCTTCTCCTTTGTTGCTGCTCCAAGCCCCGTCCAAGGTGACCTTGAATACTTTCAGGGATGGGACACCCACAACTTCTCTGGGCAACCTGTTCCAGTGTTCCAGCACTCCCACAGTAAAAAAGGCCTTCCTTTCATCTAATATGTGTAGGAAATCATAAATCTAGGCATAGAAGCTTGGAGTGCAAATTTGAAATTCTTTGGATTTGAAGCACATTTTATATGAATACTGACTTACAGATGACTAAAAGATGTTGATGGGCATTTGAGCTGACAAGTTTTGAAAAAGTGCACGGAAATTAAAATTGAAACCACTAAAATTAAAAACTCCTTGCCATTTTCTTTTTCCTCTCCTATTCAAAATTGCATATGTCAGATATCAGTGCTTCATGCAAACCTCTCAGATGCTCTCAGAGAAAAAGCTTTTCTTTCAGACTAAGTTGCGGTTGACGTAGAACACTAGCAGGAGTGAAAGATTTTCTGGGCATCGGGGCAGCCCGTTCTCCTTGGATTTGTGTGCAGAATGCATTTTATCCAAACTGGAAAATAGATCCCAGCTCTGTTCTATTCATCATTCTTACTTCATCAGGCCAGAAGATTCTGTGAAAAGTAGCCTGTGGACCTTGAAGACAGCGCATGTGAACCAGATGAGAGGTGATAGAGAAGTTGAGGGAGAGAAGAAAGAGCATGAGGCTGAAACCAGAAAGTATTTCTCCACGTGATCATGGAAGATTGCAGTAGCCACTTGGTACTATCAAACCAGCCCAACTTGGCACTGGTGCCACCTTGGGTCTGGGAACCATCCTGCGTATGGTGGATTCTAAGGAGCCAGCCGGCCACTCCCAGCCACAGGCCCCCAACAAAAACCACGGCCCTTTTTTCTGGCAAACAAAACTTAGCTGCCTCACTTCTGGATGGCAGATTGCAGGAGCCACTTGGTGTAATCAAACCAGCCCGACTTGGCACTGGTGCCACCTTGGGTCTGGGAACCATCCTGCGTATCGTGGATTCTAAGGAGCCAGCCGGCCACTCCCAGCCACAGGCCCCCAAACAAAATCAACTGCGCTGTTCCCTGGAAAACAAAACACGCCTGCCAACTTTTTGATGGAGTTTGCAGGAGCCACTTGGTACTATCAAACCAGCCCGACTTGGCACTGGTGCCACCTTGGGTCTGGGAAACATCCTGCGTATCGTGGATTCTTAGGAGCCAGCCGGCCACTCCTAGCCACAGGCCCCCAGACAAAAACCTAGGCCTATTTCTCTGGCAAACAAAAGTAAGCTGCCCCGCTTCTGGATGGCAGATTGCAGGAGACACTTGGTACTATCAAACCAGCCCAACTTGGCACTGGTGCCACCTTGGATCTGGGAACCATGCTGTGTATCGTGGATATTCAGGGGCCAGCCGGCCACTCTCAGCCATATGTCCCCAAACAGAAACCTCGGCCCGTTTCTCTGGCAAACAAAACTCAACTGCCCCTCTTCTGGATGGCAAATTGCAGGATGAACTTGATACTAAAACCGCAGGCCGACTTGGTAGTGGTGACACCTTGGACCTGGGAACCATCATGCGTATCGAGCATTTTAAGGAGCCAGCCGGCCACTCCCAGCAATATGCCCCCAAAAACAATCCACGGAATTTTTCTCCGGCAAACAAAAATCAGCTGCCCCGCTTCTGGATGGCAGATTGCAGGAGCCACTTTGCACCATCAAACCAGCCCGACTTGGCACTGGTGCCACCTTGCATCTGGGAACCATGCTGCCTAGCGTGGATTTTCAGGAGCCAGCCGGCCACTCTCAGCCATAGGCCCCCAAACAAAACCCACGGCCCGTTTCCCTGGCAAACAAAATTAAGCTGCCCCGCTTCTGGATGGCAGATTGCAGGACGCACTTGGTAGTATCAAACCAGCCCGACTTGGCACTGGTGCCACCTTGGGTCTGGGAACCATCCTGCGTATCGTGGGTTCAAAGGAGCCAGCCGGCCACTCCCAGCCACAGGCCCCCAAATACAAACAACGGCGCTTTTCCCTGGAAAACAAAACTCGCCTGCCAACTTTTTGATGGCAGATTGCAGGAGCCACTTGGTACTATCAAACCAGCCCAACTTGGCACTGGTGCCACCATGGGTCTGGTCACCATCCTGCCTATCGTAGCTTTTCAGGAGCCAGCCGGTCACTCCCAGCCATAGGTCCCCAGTCACAAACCTCGGCCCGTTTCCCTGGCAAACAAAAGTAAGCTGCCCCGCTTCTGGATGGCAGATTGCAGGAGCCACTTGGTACTATCAAACCAGCCCAACTTGGCACTGGTGCCACCTCTGGTCTGGGAACCATGCTGCGTAACACAGATTCTAAGGCGCCAGTCGGCCACTCCCAGCCACAAGCCCCCAAACACAAACAACGGCGCTATTCTCTGGCAAACAAAACTCCACTGCCCCTCTTCTGGATGGCAAATTGCAGGACGCACTTGGTACTATAAAAACAGCCCGACTTGGCACTGGTGCCACCTTGGGTCTGGGAACCATGCCGCGTATCGATCTTTTTAATGAGACAGCCGGCCACTCCCAGCCATATGCCCCCAAACACAACCCACGGCCCTTTTCTCTGGCAAACAAAACTCAACTGCACCGCTTCTGGATGGCAGATAGCAGGAGCCACTTGGTACTATCAAACCAGCCCGACTTGGCACTGGTGCCACCTTGGGTCTGGGAACCATCCTGCGTATGGTGGATTCTAAGGAGCCAGCCGCTCACTCCCAGCCACAGGCCCCCAACAAAAACCACGGCCCTTTTTTCTGGCAAACAAAACTTAGCTGCCTCACTTCTGGATGGCAGATTGCAGGAGCCACTTGGTGTAATCAAACCAGCCCGACTTGGCACTGGTGCCACCTTGGGTCTGGGAACCATCCTGCGTATCGTGGATTCTAAGGAGCCAGCCGGCCACTCCCAGCCACAGGCCCCCAAACAAAATCAACGGCGCTGTTCCCTGGAAAACAAAACACGCCTGCCAACTTTTTGATGGAGTTTGCAGGAGCCACTTGGTACTATCAAACCAGCCCGACTTGGCACTGGTGCCACCTTGGGTCTGGGAAACATCCTGCGTATCGTGGATTCTTAGGAGCCAGCCGGCCACTCCTAGCCACAGGCCCCCAGACAAAAACCTAGGCCTATTTCTCTGGCAAACAAAAGTAAGCTGCCCCGCTTCTGGATGGCAGATTGCAGGAGACACTTGGTACTATCAAACCAGCCCAACTTGGCACTGGTGCCACCTTGGATCTGGGAACCATGCTGTGTATCGTGGATATTCAGGGGCCAGCCGGCCACTCTCAGCCATATGTCCCCAAACAGAAACCTCGGCCCGTTTCTCTGGCAAACAAAACTCAACCGCCCCTCTTCTGGATGGCAAATTGCAGGATGAACTTGATACTAAAACCGCAGGCCGACTTGGTAGTGGTGACACCTTGGACCTGGGAACCATCATGCGTATCGAGCATTTTAAGGAGCCAGCCGGCCACTCCCAGCAATATGCCCCCAAAAACAATCCACGGAATTTTTCTCTGGCAAACAAAAATCAGCTGCCCCGCTTCTGGATGGCAGATTGCAGGAGCCACTTTGCACCATCAAACCAGCCCGACTTGGCACTGGTGCCACCTTGCATCTGGGAACCATGCTGCCTAGCGTGGATTTTCAGGAGCCAGCCGGCCACTCTCAGCCATAGGCCCCCAAACAAAACCCACGGCCCGTTTCCCTGGCAAACAAAATTAAGCTGCCCCGCTTCTGGATGGCAGATTGCAGGACGCACTTGGTAGTATCAAACCAGCCCGACTTGGCACTGGTGCCACCTTGGGTCTGGGAACCATCCTGCGTATCGTGGATTCTAAGGAGCCAGCCGGTCACTCCCACCCACAGGCCCCCAAACAAAAACAACGGCACTTTTCCCTGGAAAACAAAACTCGCCTGCCAACTTTTTGATGGCAGATTGCAGGAGCCACTTGGTACTATCAAACCAGCCCAACTTGGCACTGGTGCCACCATGGGTCTGGTCACCATCCTGCCTATCGTAGCTTTTCAGGAGCCAGCCGGTCACTCCCAGCCATAGGCCCCCAGACAAAAACCTCGGCCCGTTTCCCTGGCAAACAAAAGTAAGCTGCCCCGCTTCTGGATGGCAGATTGCAGGAGCCACTTTTCACCATCAAACCAGCCCTACTTGGCACTGGTGCCACCTCTGGTCTGGGAACCATCCTGCGTATCATGGATTCTAAGGAGCCAGCCGGCCACTCCCAGCCAGAGGCCCCCAAACACAAACAACGGCGCTTTTCCCTGGATAACAAACTCGCCTGCCAACTTTTTGATGGCAGATTGCAGGAGCCACTTGGTACTATCAAACCAGCCCAACTTGGCACTGGTGCCACCATGGGTCTGGTCACCATCCTGCCTATCGTAGCTTTTCAGGAGCCAGCCGGTCACTCCCAGCCATAGGCCCTGAGACACAAACCTCGGCCCGTTTCCCTGGCAAACAAAAGTAAGCTGCCCCGCTTCTGGATGGTAGATTGCAGGACGCACTTGGTACTATCAAACCAGCCCAACTTGGCACTGGTGCCACCTCTGGTCTGGGAACCATCCTGCGTATCGCGGATTCTAAGGAGCCAGCCGGCCACTCCCAGCCACAGGCCCCCAAACACAAACAACGGCGCTTTTGCCTGGAAAACAAAACTCGCCTGCCAACTTTTTGATGGCAGATTGCAGGAGCCACTTGGTACTATCAAATCAGCCCAACTTGGCACTGGTGCCACCATGGGTCTGGTCACCATCCTGCCTATCGTAGCTTTTCAGGAGCCAGCCGGTCACTCCCAGCCATAGGCCCCCAGACACAAACCTCGGCCCGTTTCCCTGGCAAACAAAAGTAAGCTGCCCCGCTTCTGGATGGCAGATTGCAGGAACCACTTTGCACCATCAAACTAGCCCGACTTGGCACTGGTGCCATCTCTGGTCTGGGAACCATGCTGTGTATCGTGGATTCTAAGGAGCCATCCGTCCACTCCCAGCCACAGGCCCCCAAACACCAACAACGGCGCTTTTCCCTGGAAAACAAAACTCGCCTGCCAACTTTTTGATGGCAGATTGCAGGAGCCACTTGGTACTATCAAACCAGCCCAACTTGGCACTGGTGCCACCATGGGCCTGGTCACCATCCTGCCTATCGTAGCTTTTCAGGAGCCAGCCGGTCACTCCCAGCCATAGGCCCCCAGACACAAACCTCGGCCCGTTTCCCTGGCAAACAAAAGTAAGCTGCCCCGCTTCTGGATGGCAGATTGCAGGACGCACTTGGTAGTATCAAACCAGCCCGACTTGGCACTGGTGCCACCTCTGGTCTGGGAACCATCCTGCGTATCGTGGATTCTAAGCAGCCAGCCGGCCACTCCCAGCCACAGGCCCCCAAACACAAACAACGGCGCTTTTCCCTGGAAAACAAAACTCGCCTGCCAACATTTTGATGGCAGATTGCAGGAGCCACTTGGTACTATCAAATCAGCCCAACTTGGCACTGGTGCCACCATGCGTTTGGTCACCATCCTGCCTATCGTAGCTTTTCAGGAGCCAGACGGTCACTCCCAGCTATAGGCCCCCAGACAAAAACCTCGGCCCGTTTCCCTGGCAAACAAAAGTAAGCTGCCCCGCTTCTGGATGGCAGATTGCAGGAACCACTTGGTACTATCAAACCAGCCCGACTTGGCACTGGTGCCACCTCTGGTCTGGGAACCATCCTGCGTATCGTGGTTCTAAGGAGCCTTCCGTCCACTCCCAGCCACAGGCCCCCAAACACAAACAACGGCACTTTTCCCTGGAAAACAAAACTCGCCTGCCAACTTTTTGATGGCAGATTGCAGGAGCCACTTGGTACTATCAAATCAGCCCAACTTGGCACTGGTGCCACCATGGGTCTGGTCACCATCCTGCCTATCGTAGCTTTTCAGGAGCCAGCCGGTCACTCCCAGCCATAGGCCCCCAGAAACAATACTCGGCCCGTTTCCCTGGCAAACAAAAGTAAGCTGCCCCGCTTCTGGATGGCAGATTGCAGGAGCCACTTTGCACCATCAAACTAGCCCGACTTGGCACTGGTGCCACCTCTGGTCTGGGAACCATCCTGCGTATCGTGGATTCTAAGGAGCCAGCCGGCCACTCCCACCCACAGGCCTCCAAACAAAAACAACGGCGCTTTTCCCTGGAAAACAAAACTCGCCTGCCAACTTTTTGATGGCAGATTGCAGGAGCCACTTGGTACTATCAAACCAGCCCAACTTGGCACTGGTGCCACCATGGGTCTGGTCACCATCCTGCCTATCGTAGCTTTTCAGGAGCCAGGCGGTCACTCGCAGCCATAGGCCCCCAGACACAAACCTCGGCCCGTTTCCCTGGCAAACAAAAGTAAGCTACCCCGCTTCTGGATGGCAGATTGCAGGACGCACTTGATAGTATCAAACCAGCCCGACTTGGCACTGGTGCCACCTCAGGTCTGGGAACCATCCTGCGTATCGTGGATTCTAATTAGCCATCTGGCCACTCCCACCCACAGGCCCTCAAACACAAACAACGGCGCTTTTCCCTGGATAACAAACTCGCCTGTCAACTTTTTGATGGCAGATTGCAGGAGCCACTTGGTACTATCAAATCAGCCCAACTTGGCACTGGTGCCACCATGGGTCTGGTCACCATCCTGCCTATCGTAGCTTTTCAGGAGCCAGGCGGTCACTCCCAGCCATAGGCCCCCAGACACAAACCTTGGCCCGTTTCCCTGGCAAACAAAAGTAAGCTGCCCCGCTTCTGGATGGCAGATTGCAGGAGCCACTTGGTACTATCAAACCAGCCCAACTTGGCACTGGTGCCACCTCTGGTCTGGGAACCATGCTGCGTAACACAGATTCTAAGGCGCCAGTCGGCCACTCCCAGCCACAAGCCCCCAAACACAAACAACGGCGCTATTCTCTGGCAAACAAAACTCCACTGCCCCTCTTCTGGATGGCAAATTTCAGGACGCACTTGGTACTATATAAACAGCCCGACTTGGCACTGGTGCCACCTTGGGTCTGGGAACCATCCTGCGTATCGATCTTTTTAATGAGACAGCCGGCCACTCCCAGCCATATGCCCCCAAACACAACCCACGGCCCTTTCCTCTGGCAAACAAAACTCAGCTGCACCGCTTCTGGATGGCAGATTGCAGGAGCCACTTGGTACTATCAAACCAGCAAGACTTGGCACTGGTGCGACCTTGGGTCTGGGAACCATCCTGCGTATTGTGGATTGTCAGGAGCCAGCTGAACATTCTCGGCCACAGACCCCAATCAAAAACAACGGCCCGTTTCTCAGGCAAACAAAACTCAGCTGCCCCGCTTCTGGATGGGAGATTGCAGGAGGCACTTGACACTGTGAAACCAGCCCCACTTGGCACTGGTGCCACCTTGGGTCTGGGAACCATGCTGCGTATCATGGATTTTCAGGAGCCAGCCGGCCACTCCCAGCCATAGGCCCCCAAACAAAAACCACAGCCTTTTTCTCTGGCAAACAAAATTCAGCTGCCCCACTTCTGGATGGCAGATTGCAGGAGCCACTTGGTGTAATCAAACCAGCCCGACTTGGCACTGGTGCCACCTTGGGTCTGGGAACCATCCTGCGTATCGTGGATTCTAAGGAGCCAGCCGGCCACTCCCAGCCACAGGCCCCCAAACAAAATCAACGGCGCTGTTCCCTGGAAAACAAAACACGCCTGCCAACTTTTTGATGGAGTTTGCAGGAGCCACTTGGTACTATCAAACCAGCCCGACTTGGCACTGGTGCCACCTTGGGTCTGGGAAACATCCTGCGTATCGTGGATTCTTAGGAGCCAGCCGGCCACTCCTAGCCACAGGCCCCCAGACAAAAACCTAGGCCTATTTCTCTGGCAAACAAAAGTAAGCTGCCCCGCTTCTGGATGGCAGATTGCAGGAGACACTTGGTACTATCAAACCAGCCCAACTTGGCACTGGTGCCACCTTGGATCTGGGAACCATGCTGTGTATCGTGGATATTCAGGGGCCAGCCGGCCACTCTCAGCCATATGTCCCCAAACAGAAACCTCGGCCCGTTTCTCTGGCAAACAAAACTCAACCGCCCCTCTTCTGGATGGCAAATTGCAGGATGAACTTGATACTAAAACCGCAGGCCGACTTGGTAGTGGTGACACCTTGGACCTGGGAACCATCATGCGTATCGAGCATTTTAAGGAGCCAGCCGGCCACTCCCAGCAATATGCCCCCAAAAACAATCCACGGAATTTTTCTCTGGCAAACAAAAATCAGCTGCCCCGCTTCTGGATGGCAGATTGCAGGAGCCACTTTGCACCATCAAACCAGCCCGACTTGGCACTGGTGCCACCTTGCATCTGGGAACCATGCTGCCTAGCGTGGATTTTCAGGAGCCAGCCGGCCACTCTCAGCCATAGGCCCCCAAACAAAACCCACGGCCCGTTTCCCTGGCAAACAAAATTAAGCTGCCCCGCTTCTGGATGGCAGATTGCAGGACGCACTTGGTAGTATCAAACCAGCCCGACTTGGCACTGGTGCCACCTTGGGTCT
This sequence comes from Melospiza melodia melodia, assembly GCF_035770615.1. Taxonomy (NCBI): domain Eukaryota; kingdom Metazoa; phylum Chordata; class Aves; order Passeriformes; family Passerellidae; genus Melospiza; species Melospiza melodia. The sequence continues at coordinate 43,746,746 of NC_086199.1, forward strand.
GGGAACCATCCTGCGTATCGTGGGTTCAAAGGAGCCAGCCGGCCACTCCCAGCCACAGGCCCCCAAATACAAACAACGGCGCTTTTCCCTGGAAAACAAAACTCGCCTGACAACTTTTTGATGGCAGATTGCAGGAGCCACTTGGTACTATCAAACCAGCCCGACTTGGCACTGGTGCCACCATGGGTCTGGTCACCATCCTGCCTATCGTAGCTTTTCAGGAGCCAGCCAGCCACCCCCAGCCAGAGGCCCCTAGACAAATATTTCGGCCCGTTTCCCTGGCAAACAAAAGTAAGCTACCCCGCTTCTGGATGGCAGATTGCAGGAGCCACTTTGCACCATCAAACTAGCCCGACTTGGCACTGGTGCCACCTCAGCTCTGGGAACCATCCTGCGTATCGTTCATTGTAAGGAGCCAGCCGGCCACTCCAGCCACAGGCCCCCAGACACAAACAACGGCGCTTTTCCCTGGAAAACAAAACTCGCCTGCCAACTTTTTGATGGCAGATTGCAGGAGCCACTTGCTACTATCAAATCAGCCCAACTTGGCACTGGTGCCACCATGGGTCTGGTCACCATCCTGCCTATCGTAGCTTTTCAGGAGCCAGCCGGTCACTCGAAGCCATAGGCCCCCAGACACAAAACTCGGCCCGTTTCCCTGGCAAACAAAAGTAAGCTACCCCGCTTCTGGATGGCAGATTGCAGGAGCCACTTTGCACCATCAAACTAGCCCGACTTGGCACTGGCGCCACCTCTGGTCTGGGAACCATCCTGCGTATCGTGGATTCTAAGGAGCCAGCCGGTCACTCCCACCCACAGGCCCCCAAACAAAAACAACGGCACTTTTCCCTGGAAAACAAAACTCGCCTGCCAACTTTTTGATGGCAGATTGCAGGAGCCACTTGGTACTATCAAACCAGCCCAACTTGGCACTGGTGCCACCATGGGTCTGGTCACCATCCTGCCTATCGTAGCTTTTCAGGAGCCAGCCGGTCACTCCCAGCCATAGGCCCCCAGACAAAAACCTCGGCCCGTTTCCCTGGCAAACAAAAGTAAGCTGCCCCGCTTCTGGATGGCAGATTGCAGGAGCCACTTTTCACCATCAAACCAGCCCTACTTGGCACTGGTGCCACCTCTGGTCTGGGAACCATCCTGCGTATCATGGATTCTAAGGAGCCAGCCGGCCACTCCCAGCCAGAGGCCCCCAAACACAAACAACGGCGCTTTTCCCTGGATAACAAACTCGCCTGCCAACTTTTTGATGGCAGATTGCAGGAGCCACTTGGTACTATCAAACCAGCCCAACTTGGCACTGGTGCCACCATGGGTCTGGTCACCATCCTGCCTATCGTAGCTTTTCAGGAGCCAGCCGGTCACTCCCAGCCATAGGCCCTGAGACACAAACCTCGGCCCGTTTCCCTGGCAAACAAAAGTAAGCTGCCCCGCTTCTGGATGGTAGATTGCAGGACGCACTTGGTACTATCAAACCAGCCCAACTTGGCACTGGTGCCACCTCTGGTCTGGGAACCATCCTGCGTATCGTGGATTCTAAGGAGCCAGCCGGCCACTCCCAGCCACAGGCCCCCAAACACAAACAACGGCGCTTTTCCCTGGAAAACAAAACTCGCCTGCCAACTTTTTGATGGCAGATTGCAGGAGCCACTTGGTACTATCAAATCAGCCCAACTTGGCACTGGTGCCACCATGGGTCTGGTCACCATCCTGCCTATCGTAGCTTTTCAGGAGCCAGCCGGTCACTCCCAGCCATAGGCCCCCAGACACAAACCTCGGCCCGTTTCCCTGGCAAACAAAAGTAAGCTGCCCCGCTTCTGGATGGCAGATTGCAGGAACCACTTTGCACCATCAAACTAGCCCGACTTGGCACTGGTGCCACCTCTGGTCTGGGAACCATCCTGCGTATCGTGGATTCTAAGGAGCCAGCCGGCCACTCCCACCCACAGGCCTCCAAACAAAAACAACGGCGCTTTTCCCTGGAAAACAAAACTCGCCTGCCAATTTTTTGATGGCAGATTGCAGGAGCCACTTGGTACTATCAAACCAGCCCAACTTGGCACTGGTGCCACCATGGGTCTGGTCACCATCCTGCCTATCGTAGCTTTTCAGGAGCCAGGCGGTCACTCGCAGCCATAGGCCCCCAGACACAAACCTCGGCCCGTTTCCCTGGCAAACAAAAGTAAGCTACCCCGCTTCTGGATGGCAGATTGCAGGACGCACTTGATAGTATCAAACCAGCCCGACTTGGCACTGGTGCCACCTCAGGTCTGGGAACCATCCTGCGTATCGTGGATTCTAATTAGCCATCTGGCCACTCCCACCCACAGGCCCTCAAACACAAACAACGGCGCTTTTCCCTGGATAACATACTCGCCTGTCAACTTTTTGATGGCAGATTGCAGGAGCCACTTGGTACTATCAAATCAGCCCAACTTGGCACTGGTGCCACCATGGGTCTGGTCACCATCCTGCCTATCGTAGCTTTTCAGGAGCCAGGCGGTCACTCCCAGCCATAGGCCCCCAGACACAAACCTTGGCCCGTTTCCCTGGCAAACAAAAGTAAGCTGCCCCGCTTCTGGATGGCAGATTGCAGGAGCCACTTGGTACTATCAAACCAGCCCAACTTGGCACTGGTGCCACCTCTGGTCTGGGAACCATGCTGCGTAACACAGATTCTAAGGCGCCAGTCGGCCACTCCCAGCCACAAGCCCCCAAACACAAACAACGGCGCTATTCTCTGGCAAACAAAACTCCACTGCCCCTCTTCTGGATGGCAAATTTCAGGACGCACTTGGTACTATATAAACAGCCCGACTTGGCACTGGTGCCACCTTGGGTCTGGGAACCATCCTGCGTATCGATCTTTTTAATGAGACAGCCGGCCACTCCCAGCCATATGCCCCCAAACACAACCCACGGCCCTTTCCTCTGGCAAACAAAACTCAGCTGCACCGCTTCTGGATGGCAGATTGCAGGAGCCACTTGGTACTATCAAACCAGCAAGACTTGGCACTGGTGCGACCTTGGGTCTGGGAACCATCCTGCGTATTGTGGATTGTCAGGAGCCAGCTGAACATTCTCGGCCACAGACCCCAATCAAAAACAACGGCCCGTTTCTCAGGCAAACAAAACTCAGCTGCCCCGCTTCTGGATGGGAGATTGCAGGAGGCACTTGACACTGTGAAACCAGCCCCACTTGGCACTGGTGCCACCTTGGGTCTGGGAACCATGCTGCGTATCATGGATTTTCAGGAGCCAGCCGGCCACTCCCAGCCATAGGCCCCCAAACAAAAACCACAGCCTTTTTCTCTGGCAAACAAAATTCAGCTGCCCCACTTCTGGATGGCAGATTGCAGGAGCCACTTGGGACTATCACACCAGCACAACATGGCACTGCTGCCACCTTGGATCTGGGAACCATCCTTCCTATCGTGGATTTTCAGGGGCCAGCCGGTCACTCTCAGCCATAGGCCCCAAACACAAACCACGGCCCTTTTCTCTGGAAAACAAAACTCAACTGCCCCTCTTCTGGATGGCAGATTGCAGGAGCCACTGGGTACTATGAAACTAGCCCTACTTGGCACCGGTGCCACCTTGGGTCTGGGAACCATGCTGCGTATCATGGATTTTCAGGAGCCAGCCGTCCACTGCCAGCCACAGGCCCCGAAACACAAACAACAGCCTTTTTCTCTGGCAAACAAAATTCAGCTGCCCCGCTTCTGGATGGCAGATTGCAGGAACCACTTGGTACTAAGAAACCAGCCCGACTTGGCACTGGTGCCACCTTGGGTCTGGGAACCATCCTGCGTATCGTGGATTCTAAGGAGCCAGCTGGCCACTCCCAGCCACAGGCCCCAAAATACACACAACGGCGCTTTTCCCTGGAAAACAAAACTCGCCTGCCAACTTTTTGATGGCAGATTGCAGGAGCCACTTGGTACTATCAAACCAGCCCAACTTGGCACTGGTGCCACCATGGGTCTGGTCACCATCCTGCCTATTGTAGCTTTTCAGGAGCCAGGCGGTCACTCCCAGCCATAGGCCCTGAGACACAAACCTCGGCCCGTTTCCCTGGCAAACAAAAGTAAGCTGCCCCGCTTCTGGATGGCAGATTGCAGGACGCACATGGTAATATCAAACCAGCCCAACTTGGCACTGGTGCCACCTCTGGTCTGGGAACCATGCCGCGTATCGTGGATTCTAAGGAGCCAGCCGGCCACTCCCACCCACAGGCCCCCAAACAGAAACAACGGCGCTTTTCCCTGGGAAACAAAACTCGCCTGCCAACTTTTTCATGGCAGATTGCAGGAGCCACTTGGTACTATCAAATCAGCCCAACTTGGCACTGGTGCCACCATGGGTCTGGTCACCATCCTGCCTATCGTAGCTTTTCAGGAGCCAGGCGGTCACTCCCAGCCATAGGCCCCCAGACACAAACCTCGGCCCGTTTCCCTGGCAAACAAAAGTAAGCTGCCCCGCTTCTGGATGGCAGATTGCAGGAGCCACTTGGTACTATCAAACCAGCCCAACTTGGCACTGGTGCCACCTCTGGTCTGGGAACCATGCTGCGTAACACAGATTCTAAGGCGCCAGTCGGCCACTCCCAGCCACAAGCCCCCAAACACAAACAACGGCGCTATTCTCTGGCAAACAAAACTCCACTGCCCCTCTTCTGGATGGCAAATTTCAGGACGCACTTGGTACTATATAAACAGCCCGACTTGGCACTGGTGCCACCTTGGGTCTGGGAACCATCCTGCGTATCGATCTTTTTAATGAGACAGCCGGCCACTCCCAGCCATATGCCCCCAAACACAACCCACGGCCCTTTCCTCTGGCAAACAAAACTCAGCTGCACCGCTTCTGGATGGCAGATTGCAGGAGCCACTTGGTACTATCAAACCAGCAAGACTTGGCACTGGTGCGACCTTGGGTCTGGGAACCATCCTGCGTATTGTGGATTGTCAGGAGCCAGCTGAACATTCTCGGCCACAGACCCCAATCAAAAACAACGGCCCGTTTCTCAGGCAAACAAAACTCAGCTGCCCCGCTTCTGGATGGGAGATTGCAGGAGGCACTTGACACTGTGAAACCAGCCCCACTTGGCACTGGTGCCACCTTGGGTCTGGGAACCATGCTGCGTATCATGGATTTTCAGGAGCCAGCCGGCCACTCCCAGCCATAGGCCCCCAAACAAAAACCACAGCCTTTTTCTCTGGCAAACAAAATTCAGCTGCCCCACTTCTGGATGGCAGATTGCAGGAGCCACTTGGGACTATCACACCAGCACAACATGGCACTGCTGCCACCTTGGATCTGGGAACCATCCTTCCTATCGTGGATTTTCAGGGGCCAGCCGGTCACTCTCAGCCATAGGCCCCAAACACAAACCACGGCCCTTTTCTCTGGAAAACAAAACTCAACTGCCCCTCTTCTGGATGGCAGATTGCAGGAGCCACTGGGTACTATGAAACTAGCCCTACTTGGCACTGGTGCCACCTTGGGTCTGGGAACCATGCTGCGTATCATGGATTTTCAGGAGCCAGCCGTCCACTGCCAGCCACAGGCCCCGAAACACAAACAACAGCCTTTTTCTCTGGCAAACAAAATTCAGCTGCCCCGCTTCTGGAAGGCAGATTGCAGGAACCACTTGGTACTAAGAAACCAGCCCGACTTGGCACTGGTGCCACCTTGGGTCTGGGAACCATCCTGCGTATCGTGGATTCTAAGGAGCCAGCTGGCCACTCCCAGCCACAGGCCCCAAAATACACACAACGGCGCTTTTCCCTGGAAAACAAAACTCGCCTGCCAACTTTTTGATGGCAGATTGCAGGAGCCACTTGGCACTATCAAACCAGCCCAACTTGGCACTGGTGCCACCATGGGTCTGGTCACCATCCTGCCTATCGTAGCTTTTCAGGAGCCAGCCGGTCACTCCCAGCCATAGGCCCCCAGAAAAAAACCTCGGTCCGTTTCCCTGGAAAACAAAAGTAAGCTGCCCCGCTTCTGGATGGCAGATTGCAGGAGCCACTTGGTGCTATCAAACCAGCCCGACGTGGCACTGGTGCCACCTTGGGTCTGGGAACCATCCTGCGTATCGTGTGTTCTAAGGAGCCAGCCGGCCACTCCCAGCCACAGTCCCCCAAACACAAACAACGGCGCTTTTCCCTGGAAAACAAAACTGGCCTGCCAACTTTTTGATGGCAGATTGCGGGAGCCACTTGGTATTATCAAACCAGCCCAACTTGGCACTGGTGCCACCATGGGTCTGGTCACCATCCTGCCTATCGTAGTTTTTCAGGAGCCAGGCGGTCACTCGCAGCCATAGGCCCCCAGACACAAACCTCGGCCCGTTTCCCTGGCAAACAAAAGTAAGCTGCCCCGCTTCTGCATGGCAGATTGCAGGTGCTATTTAGTACTATCAAACCAGCCCGACTTGGCACTGGTGCCACCTCTGGTCTGGGAACCATCCTGCCTATCGTGGATTTTCAGGGGCCAGACGGGCACTATCAGCCATAGGTCCCCAGACAAATACCTCGGCCCGTTTCCCTGGCAAACAAAAGTAAGCTGCCCCGCTTCTGGATGGCAGATTGCAGGAGCCACTTGGTACTATCAAACCAGCCCAACTTGACACTGGTGCCACCTTGGCTCTGGGAACCATGCTGCGTAACCCGGATTCTAAGACGACAGGCAGCCACTGCCAGCCACAGGCCTCCAAACAAAATCAACGGCGCTTTTCCCTGGAAAACAAAACTCGCCTGACCACTTTTAGATGGCAGATTGCAGGAGCCAGTTGGTACCATCAAAACAGCCCAACTTGGCACTGGTGCCACCTTGGGTCTGGGAACCATCCTGCCTATTGTTGCTTTTCAGGAGCCAGCCGGTCACTTCTAGCCCTAGGCCCCCAGTCATAAACCTCGGCCCGTTTCCCTGGCACACAAATGTAAGCTACCCCGCTTCAGGATGGCAGATTGCAGGAGCCACTTTTCACCATCAAACCAGCCCGACGTGGCACTGGTTCCACCTTGGGTGTGGGAACCATCCTGCGTATCGTGTGTTCTAAGGAGCCAGCCGGCCACTCCCACCAACAGTCCCCCAAACACAAACAACGGCGCTTTTCCCTGGAAAACAAAACTGGCCTGCCAACTTTTTGATGGCAGATTGCAGGAGCCACTTGGTACTATCAAACCAGCTCAACTTGGCACTGGTGCCACCATGGGTCTGGTCACCATCCTGCCTATCGTAGCTTTTCAGGAGCCAGGCGGTCACTCCCAGCCATAGGCCCCCAGACACAAACCTCGGCCCGTTTCCCTGGCAAACAAAAGTAAGCTGCCCCGCTTCTGCATGGCAGATTGCAGGTGCTATTTAGTACTATCAAACCAGCCCAACTTGGCACTGGTGCCACCTCTGGTCTGGGAACCATCCTGCCTATCGTGGATTTTCAGGGGCCAGACGGCCACTATCAGCCATATGCCCCCAAAAACAAACCACGGACCTTTTCTCTGGTAAACAAAACTCAACTGCCCCTCTTCTGGATGGCAAATTTTAGGACGCACTTTGTACTACGAATACCGCCCGACTTGGCAGTGATGCCACCTTGGGTCAGGGAACCATCCTGCCTATCGTAGCTTTTTAAGGAGCCAGCAGGCCACGCCCAGCCATATAGCCCCAAAAACAAACCACGGACCATTTCTCTTGGAAACAAAAATCCGCTGCCCCGCGTCAGGATGGCAGATTGCAGGAGCCACTTTGCACCATCAAACCACCCCGACTTGGCACTGGTGCCATCTTGGATCTGGGAACCATCCTGCCTATCGTAGCTTTTCAGGAGCCAGCCGGTTACTCCCAACCATAGGCCCCCAGACAGAAAGCTCTGCCCGTTTCCCTGGCAAACAAAAGTAAGCTACCCCGCTTCTGGATGGCAGATTGCAGGAGCCACTTGGTACTATCAAACCAGCCCAACTTGGCACTGGTGCCACCATGGGTCTGGTCACCATCCTGCCTATCGTAGCTTTTCAGGAGCCAGGCGGTCACTCCCAGCCATAGGCCCCCAGACAAATACCTCGGCCCGTTTCCCTGGCAAACAAATGTAAGCTGCCCCGCTTCTGGATGGCAGATTGCAGGACGCACTTGGTACTATCAAACCAGCCCAACTTGGCACTGGTGCCACCTCTGGTCTGGGAACCATGCCGCGTATCGTGGATTCTAAGGAGCCAGCCGGCCACTCCCAGCCACAGGCCTCCAAACAAAATCAACGGCGCTTTTCCCTGGAAAACAAAACTCGCCTGCCAACTTTTTGATGGCAGATTGCAGGAGCCACTTGGTACTATCAAATCAGCCCAACTTGGCACTGGTGCCACCATGGGTCTGGTCACCATCCTGCCTATCGTAGCTTTTCAGGAGCCAGGCGGTCACTCCCAGCCATAGGCCCCCAGACACAAACCTTGGCCCGTTTCCCTGGCAAACAAAAGTAAGCTGCCCCGCTTCTGGATGGCAGATTGCAGGAGCCACTTGGTACTATCAAACCAGCCCAACTTGGCACTGGTGCCACCTCTGGTCTGGGAACCATGCTGCGTAACACAGATTCTAAGGCGCCAGTCGGCCACTCCCAGCCACAAGCCCCCAAACACAAACAACGGCGCTATTCTCTGGCAAACAAAACTCCACTGCCCCTCTTCTGGATGGCAAATTTCAGGACGCACTTGGTACTATATAAACAGCCCGACTTGGCACTGGTGCCACCTTGGGTCTGGGAACCATCCTGCGTATCGATCTTTTTAATGAGACAGCCGGCCACTCCCAGCCATATGCCCCCAAACACAACCCACGGCCCTTTCCTCTGGCAAACAAAACTCAGCTGCACCGCTTCTGGATGGCAGATTGCAGGAGCCACTTGGTACTATCAAACCAGCAAGACTTGGCACTGGTGCGACCTTGGGTCTGGGAACCATCCTGCGTATTGTGGATTGTCAGGAGCCAGCTGAACATTCTCGGCCACAGACCCCAATCAAAAACAACGGCCCGTTTCTCAGGCAAACAAAACTCAGCTGCCCCGCTTCTGGATGGGAGATTGCAGGAGGCACTTGACACTGTGAAACCAGCCCCACTTGGCACTGGTGCCACCTTGGGTCTGGGAACCATGCTGCGTATCATGGATTTTCAGGAGCCAGCCGGCCACTCCCAGCCATAGGCCCCCAAACAAAAACCACAGCCTTTTTCTCTGGCAAACAAAATTCAGCTGCCCCACTTCTGGATGGCAGATTGCAGGAGCCACTTGGGACTATCACACCAGCACAACATGGCACTGCTGCCACCTTGGATCTGGGAACCATCCTTCCTATCGTGGATTTTCAGGGGCCAGCCGGTCACTCTCAGCCATAGGCCCCAAACACAAACCACGGCCCTTTTCTCTGGAAAACAAAACTCAACTGCCCCTCTTCTGGATGGCAGATTGCAGGAGCCACTGGGTACTATGAAACTAGCCCTACTTGGCACTGGTGCCACCTTGGGTCTGGGAACCATGCTGCGTATCATGGATTTTCAGGAGCCAGCCGTCCACTGCCAGCCACAGGCCCCGAAACACAAACAACAGCCTTTTTCTCTGGCAAACAAAATTCAGCTGCCCCGCTTCTGGATGGCAGATTGCAGGAACCACTTGGTACTAAGAAACCAGCCCGACTTGGCACTGGTGCCACCTTGGGTCTGGGAACCATCCTGCGTATCGTGGATTCTAAGGAGCCAGCTGGCCACTCCCAGCCACAGGCCCCAAAATACACACAACGGCGCTTTTCCCTGGAAAACAAAACTCGCCTGCCAACTTTTTGATGGCAGATTGCAGGAGCCACTTGGTACTATCAAACCAGCCCAACTTGGCACTGGTGCCACCATGGGTCTGGTCACCATCCTGCCTATTGTAGCTTTTCAGGAGCCAGGCGGTCACTCCCAGCCATAGGCCCTGAGACACAAACCTCGGCCCGTTTCCCTGGCAAACAAAAGTAAGCTGCCCCGCTTCTGGATGGCAGATTGCAGGACGCACTTGGTACTATCAAACCAGCCCAACTTGGCACTGGTGCCACCTCTGGTCTGGGAACCATGCCGCGTATCGTGGATTCTAAGGAGCCAGCCGGCCACTCTCAGCCACAGGCCCCCAAACAGAAACAACGGCGCTTTTCCCTGGGAAACAAAACTCGCCTGCCAACTTTTTCATGGCAGATTGCAGGAGCCACTTGGTACTATCAAATCAGCCCAACTTGGCACTGGTGCCACCATGGGTCTGGTCACCATCCTGCCTATCGTAGCTTTTCAGGAGCCAGGCGGTCACTCCCAGCCATAGGCCCCCAGACACAAACCTCGGCCCGTTTCCCTGGCAAACAAAAGTAAGCTGCCCCGCTTCTGGATGGCAGATTGCAGGAGCCACTTGGTACTATCAAACCAGCCCAACTTGGCACTGGTGCCACCTCTGGTCTGGGAACCATGCTGCGTAACACAGATTCTAAGGCGCCAGTCGGCCACTCCCAGCCACAAGCCCCCAAACACAAACAACGGCGCTATTCTCTGGCAAACAAAACTCCACTGCCCCTCTTCTGGATGGCAAATTTCAGGACGCACTTGGTACTATATAAACAGCCCGACTTGGCACTGGTGCCACCTTGGGTCTGGGAACCATCCTGCGTATCGATCTTTTTAATGAGACAGCCGGCCACTCCCAGCCATATGCCCCCAAACACAACCCACGGCCCTTTCCTCTGGCAAACAAAACTCAGCTGCACCGCTTCTGGATGGCAGATTGCAGGAGCCACTTGGTACTATCAAACCAGCAAGACTTGGCACTGGTGCGACCTTGGGTCTGGGAACCATCCTGCGTATTGTGGATTGTCAGGAGCCAGCTGAACATTCTCGGCCACAGACCCCAATCAAAAACAACGGCCCGTTTCTCAGGCAAACAAAACTCAGCTGCCCCGCTTCTGGATGGGAGATTGCAGGAGGCACTTGACACTGTGAAACCAGCCCCACTTGGCACTGGTGCCACCTTGGGTCTGGGAACCATGCTGCGTATCATGGATTTTCAGGAGCCAGCCGGCCACTCCCAGCCATAGGCCCCCAAACAAAAACCACAGCCTTTTTCTCTGGCAAACAAAATTCAGCTGCCCCACTTCTGGATGGCAGATTGCAGGAGCCACTTGGGACTATCACACCAGCACAACATGGCACTGCTGCCACCTTGGATCTGGGAACCATCCTTCCTATCGTGGATTTTCAGGGGCCAGCCGGTCACTCTCAGCCATAGGCCCCAAACACAAACCACGGCCCTTTTCTCTGGAAAACAAAACTCAACTGCCCCTCTTCTGGATGGCAGATTGCAGGAGCCACTGGGTACTATGAAACTAGCCCTACTTGGCACTGGTGCCACCTTGGGTCTGGGAACCATGCTGCGTATCATGGATTTTCAGGAGCCAGCCGTCCACTGCCAGCCACAGGCCCCGAAACACAAACAACAGCCTTTTTCTCTGGCAAACAAAATTCAGCTGCCCCGCTTCTGGAAGGCAGATTGCAGGAACCACTTGGTACTAAGAAACCAGCCCGACTTGGCACTGGTGCCACCTTGGGTCTGGGAACCATCCTGCGTATCGTGGATTCTAAGGAGCCAGCTGGCCACTCCCAGCCACAGGCCCCAAAATACACACAACGGCGCTTTTCCCTGGAAAACAAAACTCGCCTGCCAACTTTTTGATGGCAGATTGCAGGAGCCACTTGGCACTATCAAACCAGCCCAACTTGGCACTGGTGCCACCATGGGTCTGGTCACCATCCTGCCTATCGTAGCTTTTCAGGAGCCAGCCGGTCACTCCCAGCCATAGGCCCCCAGAAAAAAACCTCGGTCCGTTTCCCTGGAAAACAAAAGTAAGCTGCCCCGCTTCTGGATGGCAGATTGCAGGAGCCACTTGGTGCTATCAAACCAGCCCGACGTGGCACTGGTGCCACCTTGGGTCTGGGAACCATCCTGCGTATCGTGTGTTCTAAGGAGCCAGCCGGCCACTCCCAGCCACAGTCCCCCAAACACAAACAACGGCGCTTTTCCCTGGAAAACAAAACTGGCCTGCCAACTTTTTGATGGCAGATTGCGGGAGCCACTTGGTATTATCAAACCAGCCCAACTTGGCACTGGTGCCACCATGGGTCTGGTCACCATCCTGCCTATCGTAGTTTTTCAGGAGCCAGGCGGTCACTCCCAGCCATAGGCCCCCAGACACAAACCTCGGCCCGTTTCCCTGGCAAACAAAAGTAAGCTGCCCCGCTTCTGCATGGCAGATTGCAGGTGCTATTTAGTACTATCAAACCAGCCCGACTTGGCACTGGTGCCACCTCTGGTCTGGGAACCATCCTGCCTATCGTGGATTTTCAGGGGCCAGACGGGCACTATCAGCCATAGGTCCCCAGACAAATACCTCGGCCCGTTTCCCTGGCAAACAAAAGTAAGCTGCCCCGCTTCTGGATGGCAGATTGCAGGAGCCACTTGGTACTATCAAACCAGCCCAACTTGACACTGGTGCCACCTTGGCTCTGGGAACCATGCTGCGTAACCCGGATTCTAAGACGACAGGCAGCCACTGCCAGCCACAGGCCTCCAAACAAAATCAACGGCGCTTTTCCCTGGAAAACAAAACTCGCCTGACAACTTTTAGATGGCAGATTGCAGGAGCCAGTTGGTACCATCAAAACAGCCCAACTTGGCACTGGTGCCACCTTGGGTCTGGGAACCATCCTGCCTATTGTTGCTTTTCAGGAGCCAGCCGGTCACTTCTAGCCCTAGGCCCCCAGTCATAAACCTCGGCCCGTTTCCCTGGCACACAAAAGTAAGCTACCCCGCTTCAGGATGGCAGATTGCAGGAGCCACTTTTCACCATCAAACCAGCCCGACGTGGCACTGGTGCCACCTTGGGTCTGGGAACCATCCTGCGTATCGTGTGTTCTAAGGAGCCAGCCGGCCACTCCCAGCCACAGTCCCCCAAACACAAACAACGGCGCTTTTCCCTGGAAAACAAAACTGGCCTGCCAACTTTTTGATGGCAGATTGCAGGAGCCACTTGGTACTATCAAACTAGCCCAACTTGGCACTGGTGCCACCATGGGTCTGGTCACCATCCTGCCTATCGTAGCTTTTCAGGAGCCAGGCGGTCACTCCCAGCCATAGGCCCCCAGACACAAACCTCGGCCCGTTTCCCTGGCAAACAAAAGTAAGCTGCCCCGCTTCTGCATGGCAGATTGCAGGTGCTATTTAGTACTATCAAACCAGCCCGACTTGGCACTGGTGCCACCTCTGGTCTGGGAACCATCCTGCCTATCGTGGATTTTCAGGGGCCAGACGGCCACTATCAGCCATATGCCCCCAAAAACAAACCACGGACCTTTTCTCTGGTAAACAAAACTCAACTGCCCCTCTTCTGGATGGCAAATTTTAGGACGCACTTTGTACTACGAATACCGCCCGACTTGGCAGTGATGCCACCTTGGGTCAGGGAACCATCCTGCCTATCGTAGCTTTTTAAGGAGCCAGCAGGCCACGCCCAGCCATATAGCCCCAAAAACAAACCACGGACCATTTCTCTTGGAAACAAAAATCCGCTGCCCCGCGTCAGGATGGCAGATTGCAGGAGCCACTTTGCACCATCAAACCACCCCGACTTGGCACTGGTGCCATCTTGGATCTGGGAACCATCCTGCCTATCGTAGCTTTTCAGGAGCCAGCCGGTTACTCCCAACCATAGGCCCCCAGACAGAAAGCTCTGCCCGTTTCCCTGGCAAACAAAAGTAAGCAGCCCCGCTTCTGGATGGCAGATTGCAGGAGCCACTTGGTACTATCAAACCAGCCCAACTTGGCACTGGTGCCACCATGGGTCTGGTCACCATCCTGCCTATCGTAGCTTTTCAGGAGCCAGGCGGTCACTCCCAGCCATAGGCCCCCAGACAAATACCTCGGCCCGTTTCCCTGGCAAACAAATGTAAGCTGCCCCGCTTCTGGATGGCAGATTGCAGGACGCACTTGGTACTATCAAACCAGGCCAACATGGCACTGGTGCCACCTTGGCTCTGGGAACCATCCTGCCTATCGTGGATTTTCAGGCGCCAGCCGGCCACTCTCAGCCATATGCCCCCAAACACAAACCACGGCCCTTTTCTCTGGTAAACAAAACTCAACTGCCCCTCTTCTGGATGGCAAATTGCAGGACGCACTTGGTACTACGAAAACAGCCCGACTTGGCAGTGATGCCACCTTGGGTCAGGGAACCATCCTGCGTATCGATGTTTTTAAGGAGTCAGCCGGCAACGTCCAGCCATATACCCCCAAAAAAAACCCACGGAACTTTTCTCCAGCAAGCAAAAATCCGCTGCCCCGCGTCTGGATGGCAGATTGCAGGAGCTATTTAGTATTATCAAACCAGCCCGACTTGGGACTGGTGCCACCATGGGTCTGGTCACCATCCTGCCTATCGTAGCTTTTCAGGAGCCAGCCGGTCACTCTCAGCCATAGGCCCCAAACACAAACCACGGCCCTTTTCTCTGGAAAACAAAACTCAACTGCCCCTCTTCTGGATGGCAGATTGCAGGAGCCACTGGGTACTATGAAACCAGCCCTACTTGGCACTGGTGCCACCTTGGGTCTGGGAACCATGCTGCGTATCATGGATTTTCAGGAGCCAGCCGTCCACTGCCAGCCACAGGCCCCGAAACACAAACAACAGCCTTTTTCTCTGGCAAACAAAATTCAGCTGCCCCGCTTCTGGAAGGCAGATTGCAGGAACCACTTGGTACTAAGAAACCAGCCCGACTTGGCACTGGTGCCACCTTGGGTCTGGGAACCATCCTGCGTATCGTGGATTCTAAGGAGCCAGCTGGCCACTCCCAGCCACAGGCCCCAAAACACACTCAACGGCGCTTTTCCCTGGAAAACAAAACTCGCCTGCCAACTTTTTGATGGCAGATTGCAGGAGCCACTTGGTACTATCAAACCAGCCCAACTTGGCACTGGTGCCACCATGGGTCTGGTCACCATCCTGCCTATCGTAGCTTTTCAGGAGCCAGCCGGTCACTCCCAGCCATAGGCCCCCAGACACAAAGCTCGGCCTGTTTCCCTGGCACACAAAAGTAAGCTACCGCACTTCTGGATGGCAGATTGCAGGAGCCACTTTGCACCATCAAACCAGCCCAACTTGGCACTGGTGCCACCTTGGCTCTGGGAACCATGCTGCGTAACCCGGATTCTAAGACGACAGGCAGCCACTGCCAGCCACAGGCCTCCAAACAAAATCAAAGGCGCTTTTCCCTGGAAAACAAAACTCGCCTGACAACTTTTAGATGGCAGATTGCAGGAGCCAGTTGGTACCATCAAACCAGCCCAACTTGGCACTGGTGCCACCTTGGGTCTGGGAACCATCCTGCCTATTGTTGCTTTTCAGGAGCCAGCCGGTCACTCCTAGCCCTAGGCCCCCAGTCATAAACCTCGGCCCGTTTCCCTGGCACACAAAAGTAAGCTACCCCGCTTCAGGATGGCAGATTGCAGGAGCCACTTTTCACCATCAAACCAGCCCGACGTGGCACTGGTGCCACCTTGGGTGTGGGAACCATCCTGCGTATCGTGTGTTCTAAGGAGCCAGCCGGCCACTCCCACCAACAGTCCCCCAAACACAAACAACGGCGCTTTTCCCTGGAAAACAAAACTCGCCTGACAACTTTTTGATGGCAGATTGCAGGAGCCACTTGGTACTATCAAACCAGCCCAACTTGGCACTGGTGCCACCATGGGTCTGGTAACCATCCTGCCTATCGTAGCTTTTCAGGAGCCAGGCGGTCACTCCCTGCCATAGGCCCCCAGACACAAACCTCGGCCCGTTTCCCTGGCAAACAAAAGTAAGCTGCCCCGCTTCTGCATGGCAGATTGCAGGTGCTATTTAGTACTATCAAACCAGCCCGACTTGGCACTGGTGCCACCTCTGGTCTGGGAACCATCCTGCCTATCATGGATTTTCAGGCGCCAGACGGCCACTATCAGCCATATGCCCCCAAAAACAAACCACGGCCCTTTTCTCTGGTAAACAAAACTCAACTGCCCCTCTTCTGGATGGCAAATTTTAGGACGCACTTTGTACTACGAAAACCGCCCGACTTGGCACTGGTGCCACCTTGGGTCAGGGAACCATCCTGCCTATCGTAGCTTTTTAAGGAGCCAGCAGGCCACGCCCAGCCATATAGCCCCAAAAACAAACCACGGACCATTTCTCTTGGAAACAAAAATCCGCTGCCCCGCGTCAGGATGGCAGATTGCAGGAGCCACGTTGCACCATCAAACCACCCCGACTTGGCACTGGTGCCATCTTGGATCTGGGAACCATCCTGCCTATCGTAGCTTTTCAGGAGCCAGCCGGTTACTCCCAACCATAGGCCCCCAGACAGAAAGCTCTGCCCGTTTCCCTGGCAAACAAAAGTAAGCTACCCCGCTTCTGGATGGCAGATTGCAGGAGCCACTTGGTACTATCAAACCAGCCCAACTTGACACTGGTGCCACTTTGGGTCTGGGAACCATGCTGCGTAACGTAGATTCTAAGGCGCCAGGCGGCCACTCCCAGCCACAGGCCCCCAAATACAAACAACGGCGCTTTTCCCTGGAAAGCAAAACTCGCCTGCCAGCTTTTTGATGGCAGATTGCAGGAGCCACTTGGTACTATCAAATCATCCCAACTTGGCACTGGTGCCACTATGGGTCTGGGAACCATCCTGCCAATTGTACCATTTCAGGAGCCAGCCGGTCACTCCCAGCCATAGGCCCCCATCACAAACCTCGGACCGTTTCCCTGGCAAACAAAATTAAGCTGCCCCGATTCTGGATGGCAGATTGCAGGAGCCACTTGGTAGTGTCAAAACAGCCCGACTTGGCACTGGTGCCACCTTGGGTCTGGGAACCATCCTGCGTATCGTGGATTCTAAGCAGCCACCCGGCCACTCAGTGCCACAGGCGCCCAAACACAAACAACGGCGCTTTTCCCTGGAAAACAAAACTCGCCTGCCAACATTTTGATGGCTGATTGCAGGAGCCACTTGGTACTATCAAACCAGCCCAACTTGGCACTGGTGCCAACATGGGTCTGGTCACCATCCTGCCTATCGTAGCTTTTCAGGAGCCAGCCGGTCACTCCCAGCCATAAACCCCCAGACACAAACGTCGGCCCGTTTCCCTGGAAAACAAAAGTAAGCACCCCCGATTCTGGATGGCAGATTGCAGGAGCCACTTGGTAGTATCAAATTAGCCCAACTTGGCACTGGTGCCATCATGGGTCTGGTAAACATCCTGCCTATCTTAGCTTTTCAGGAGTCGGCCGGTCACTCCCTGCCATAGGCCCCCAGAGAAATACCTCGGCCCGTTTCCCTGGCAAACAAAAGTAAGCTGCCCCTCTTCTGGATGGCAGATTTCAGGAACCACTTGCTACTATCAAACCAGCCCAACTTGGCACTGGTGCCACCTTGGCTCTGGGAACCATGCTGCGTAACGTAGATTCTAAGAGGACAGGCGGACACTCCCAGCCACAGGCCTCTAAACAAAAACAACGGCGCGTTACCCTGGAAAACAAAACTCGCCTGCCAACTTTTTGATGGCAGATTGCAGGAGCCACTTGGTACTATCAAACCAGCCCAACTTGGCACTGGTGCCACCATGGGTCTGGTCACCATCCTGCCTATCGTAGCTTTTCAGGAGCCAGCCGGTCACTCCCAGCCATAGGCCCCCAGACAAATACCTCGGCCCGTTTCCCTGGCAAACAAAAGTAAGCTGCCCCGCTTCTGGATGGCAGATTGCAGGAGCCACATGGTACTATCAAACCAGGCCAACATGGCACTGGTGCCACCTTGGCTCTGGGAACCATCCTGCCTATCGTGGATTTTCAGGCGCCAGCCGGCCACTCTCAGCCATATGCCCCAAAACACAAACCACGGCCCTTTTCTCTGGTAAACAAAACTCAACTGCCCCTCTTCTGGATGGCAAATTGCAGGAGCCACTTGGTACTACGAAAACAGCCCGACTTGGCAGTGATGCCACCTTGGGTCAGGGAACCATCATGCGTATCGATGTTTTTAAGGAGTCAGCCGGCAACGTCCAGCCATATACCCCAAAAAAAACCCACGGAACTTTTCTCCAGCAAGCAAAAATCCGCTGCCCCGCGTCTGGATGGCAGATTGCAGGAGCTATTTAGTATTATCAAACCAGCCCGACTTGGCACTGGTGCCACCATCGGTCTGGTCACCATCCTGCCTATCGTAGCTTTTCAGGAGCCAGCCGGTCACTCCCAGCCATAGGCCCCCAGACAAAAACCTCGGCCCGTTTCCCTGGCAAACAAAAGTAAGCTGCCCTGCTTCTGGATGGCAGATTTGAGGAACCACTTGGTACTATCAAACCAGCAAAACTTGGCACTGGTGCCACCTTGGGTCTGGGAACCATCCTGCGTATCGTGGATTCTAAGCAGCCAGCCGGCCACTCCCAGCCACAGGCCCCCAAACACAAACAACGGCGCTTTTCCCTGGAAAATAAAAACTCGCCTGCCAAATTTTGACGGCAGATTGCAGGAGCCACTTGGTACTATCAAATCAGCCCAACTTGGGACTGGTGCCACCATAGGTCTGGTCACCATCCTGCCTATCGTAGCTTTTCAGGAGCCAGCCGGTCACTCCCAGCCATAGGCCCCCAGACAAAAACCTCGGCCCTTTTCCCTGGCAAACAAAAGTAAGCTGCCCTGCTTCTGGATGGCAGATTGCAGGAACCACTTGGTACTATCAAACCAGCAAAACTTGGCACTGGTGCCACCTTGGGTCTGGATACCATGCTGCGTATCGTGGATTCTAAGGAGCCAGCCGGCCACTCCCAGCCACAGGCCCCCAAACACAAACAACGGCGCTTTTCCCTGGAAAACAAAACTCTCCTGCCAACTTTTTGATGGCAGATTGCAGGAGCCACTTGGTTTTATCAAATCAGCCCAACTTGGCACTGGTGCCACCATGGGTCTGGTCACCATCCTGCCTATCTTATCTTTTCAGGAGCCAGCCGGTCACTCCCCGCCATAGGCCCCCAGACAAAAAGCTCGGCCCGTTTCCCTGGCAAACAAAAGTAAGCTACCCCGCTTCTGGATGGCAGATTGCAGGAGCCACGTTGCACCATCAAACTAGCCCGTCTTGGCACTGGTGCCACCTCTGGTCTGGGAACCATCCTGCGTATCGTGGATTCTAATTAGCCAGCCGGCCACTCCCTACCACAGGCCCCCAAACACAAACATCTGCGCTTTTCCCTGGAAAACAAAACTCGCCTACCAACTATTTGATGGCAGATTACAGGAGCCACTTGGTACTATCAAACCAGCCCAACTTGGCACTGGTGCCACCCTGGGTCTGGTCACAATCCTGCCTATCGTAACTTTTCAGGAGCCAGCCGGTCACTCCCAGCCATAGGTCCCCAGTCACAAACCTCGGCCCGTTTCCCTGGCAAA
Organism: Melospiza melodia melodia; assembly: GCF_035770615.1. Taxonomy (NCBI): domain Eukaryota; kingdom Metazoa; phylum Chordata; class Aves; order Passeriformes; family Passerellidae; genus Melospiza; species Melospiza melodia. The sequence goes on from NC_086199.1 coordinate 43,766,284, forward strand.
CAAAAGTAAGCTGCCCCGCTTCTGGATGGCAGATTGCAGGAGCCACTTGGTACTATCAAACCAGCCCGACTTGGCACTGGTGCCACCTCTGGTCTGGGACCCATCCTGCGTATCGTGGATTCTAAGGAGCCAGTCGGCCACTCCCAGCCACAGGCCCCCAAACACAAACAACGGCCCGTTTCCGTGGCAAACAAAAGTAAGCTGCCCCGCTTCTGGATGGCAGATTGCAGGAACCACTTGGTAGTATCAAACCAGCACAACTTGGCACTGGTGGCACCTCTTGTCTGGTAACCATGCTGCGTATCGTGGTTTCTAAGGAGCCAGCCGGGCACTCCCAACCACAGGTCCCCAAACACACACAATGGCGCTTTTCCCTGGAAAACAAAACTCGCCTGCCAACTTTTTGATGGCAGATTGCAGGAGCCACTTGGTACTATCAAACCAGCCCAACTTGGCACTGGTGCCACCATGGGTCTGGTCACCATCCTGCCTATCGTAGCTTTTCAGGAGCCAGGCGGTCACTCCCTGCCATAGGCCCCGAGACAGAAAGCCCGGCCCGTTTCCCTGGCAAACAAAAGTAAGCTGCCCCGCTTCTGGATGGCAGATTGCAGGAGCCACTTTGTACTATCAAACCAGCCCGACTTGGCACTGGTGCCACCTTGGGTCTGGGAACCATCCTGCCTATCGTGGATTTTAAGGAGCCAGTCGGCCACTCCCAGCCATACGCCTCCAAACACAAACAACGGTCCATTTCCCTGGCAAACAAAAGTAAGCTGCCCCGCTTCTGGATGTCAGATTGCAGGAACCACTTGTTGCCAAGTTGGGGTGGTTTGATAGTACCAAGTGGCTCCTGCAATCTTCCATCAAAAAGTTGGCAAGCGAGTTTTGTTTTCCAGGGAAAAGCGCCGTTGTTTGTGTTTGGGGGCCTGTGGCTGGGAGTGGCCAGCTGTCTCCTTAGAATCCACGATACGCAGGATGGGTCCCAGAGCAGAGGTGGCACCAGTGACAAGTCGGGCTGGTTTGATGGTGCAAAGTGACTCCTGCAATCTGCCATCCAGAAGCGGGGTAGCTTACTTTTGTTTGCCAGGGAAACGGGTAGAGCTTTGTGTCTGGGGGCCTATGGCTGGGAGTGACCGGCTGGCTCCTGAAAAGCTACGATAGGCAGGATGGTGACCAGACCCATGGTGGCACCAGTGCCAAGTTGGGCTGGTTTGATAGTACCAAGTGGCTCCTGCAATCTGCCATCAAAAAGTTGGCAGGTGAGTTTTGTTTTCCAGGGAAAAGCACCGTTGTTTGTGTTTGGGGGCCTGTGGCTGGGAGTGGCCAGCTGGCTCCTTAGAATCCACGATACGCAGGATGGTTCCCAGACCAGAGGTGGCACCAGTGCCATGTTGGCCTGGTTTGATAGTACCATGTGGCTCCTGCAATCTGCCATCCAGAAGCGGGGCTGCTTACTTTTGTTTGTCAGGGAAACGGGCCGAGATATTTGTCTGGGGGCCTATGGCTGGGAGTGAGCGGCTGGCTCCTGAAAAGCTACGATAGGCAGGATGGTGACCAGACCCATGGTGGCACCAGTGCCAAGTTGGGCTGGTTTGATAGTACCAAGTGGCTCCTGCAATCTGCCATCAAAAAGTTGTCAGGCGACTTTTGTTTTCCAGGGAAAAGCGCCGTTGTTCTTGTTTAGAGGCCTGTGGCTGGGAGTGGCCGGCTGCCTCCTTTGAACCCAGGATACGCAGGATGGTTCCCAGAGCCAAGGTGGCACCAGTGCCAAGTTGGGCTGGTTTGATAGTACCAAGTGGCTCCTGCAATCTGCCATCCAGAAGCGGGTCAGCTTACTTTTGTTTCCCAGGGAAACGGGCCGAGGTTTGTGTCTGGGGGCCTATGGCTGGGAGTGACCGGCTGGCTACTGAAAAGCTACGATAGGCAGGATGGTTACCAGACTCATGGTGGCACCAGTGCCAAGTCGGGCTGGTTTGATAATACTAAATAGCTCCTGAAATCTGCCATTCAGACGCGGGGCAGCGGATTATTGTTTGCTGGAGAAAAGTTCCGTGGTTTTTTTTGGGGGGTATATGGCTGGACGTGGCCGGCTGGCTCCTTAAAAAGATCGATACGCAGGATTGTTCCCTGACCCAAGGTGGCATCACTGCCAAGTTGGGCTGTTTTCGTAGTACCAAGTGCGTCCTGCAATTTGCCATCCAGAAGAGGGGCAGTTGAGTTTTGTTTACCAGAGAAAAGGGCCGTGGTTTGTGTTTGGGGGCATATGGCTGAGAGTGGCCGGCTGGCGCCTGAAAATCCACGATAGGCAGGATGGTTCCCAGAGCCAAGGTGGCACCAGTGCCATGTTGGCCTGGTTTGATAGTACCATGTGGCTGCTGTAATCTGCCATCCAGATGCGGGGCAGCTTACTTTTGTTTGCCAGGGAAACAGGCCGAGATATTTGTCTGGGGGCCTATGGCTGGGAGTGACCGGCTGGCTCCTGAAAAGCTACGATAGGCAGGATGGTGACCAGACCCATGGTGGCACCAGTACCAAGTTGGGCTGGTTTGATAGTACCAAGTGGCTCCTGCAATCTGCCATCAAAAATTTGGCAGGCGAGTTTTGTTTTCCAGGGAAAAGCGCCGTTGTTTTTGTTTAGAGGCCTGTGGCTGGTAGTGGCCGCCTGTCCTCGTAGAATCTACGTTACGCAGCATGGTTCCCAGAGCCAAGGTGGCACGAGGGCCAAGTCGGGCAGGTTTGATAGTACCAAATGCATCCTGCAATCTGACATCCAAAAGCGGGGCAGTTTACTTTTGTTTGCCAGGGAAACGGGCCGAGGTTTGTGTCTGGGGGCCTATGGCAGGGAGTGACCGGCTGGCTCCTGAAAAGCTACGATAGGCAGGATGTTTACCAGACCCATGGTGGCACCAGTGCCAAGTTGGGCTGATTTGATAGTACCAAGTGGCTCCTGCAATCTGCCATCCAGAATCGGGGCAGCTTACTTTTGTTTTCCAGGGAAACGGGCCGAGGTTTGTGTCTGGGGGTCTATGGCTGGGAGTGACCGGCTGGCTCCTGAAAAGCTACGATAGGCAGGATGGTGACCAGACCCATGGTGGCACCAGTGCCAAGTTGGGATGGTTTGATAGCACCAAGTGGCTCCTGCAATCTGCCATCAAAATGTTGGCAGGCGAGTTTTGTTTTCCAGGGAAAAGCGCCGTTGTTTGTGTTTGGGCGCCTGTGGCTCAGAGTGGCCGGGTGGCTGCTTAGAATCCACGATACGCAGGATGGTTCCCAGACCCAAGGTGGCACCAGTGCCAAGTCGGGCTGGTTTGACACTACCAAGTGGCTCCTGCAATGTGCCATCCAGAATTGGGGCAGCTTAATTTTGTTTGCCAGGGAAACGGTCCGAGGTTTGTGTCTGGGGGACTATGGCTGGGAGTGACCGGCTGGCTCCTGAAATGCTACAATAGGCAGGATGGTGACCAGACCCATAGTGGCACCAGTGCCAAGTTGGGATGATTTGATAGTACCAAGTGGCTCCTGCAATCTGCCATCAAAAAGCTGGCAGGCGAGTTTTGTTTTCCAGGGAAAAGCGCCGTTGTTTGTGTTTGGGGGCCTGTGGCTGGGAGTGGCCGGCTGGCTCCTTAGAATCCACGATATGCAGGATTGTTCCCAGACCAAAGGTGGCACCAGTGCCAAGTCGGGCTGGTTTGATGGTGCAAAGTGGCTCCTGCAATCTGCCATCCAGACGCGGGGCAGCGGATTTTTGTTTCCATGAGAAATGGTCCGTGGTTTGTTTTTGGGGGTATATGGCTGGGCGTGGCCGGCTGGCTCCTTAAAAAGCTCGATATGCAGGATGGTTCCCTGACACAAGGTGGCACCAGTGCCACGTCGGGCGGTTTTCGTAGTACAAAGTGCGTCCTAAAATTTGCCATCCAGAAGAGGGGCAGTTGAGTTTTGTTTACCAGAGAAAAGGGCCGTGGTTTGTTTTTGGGGGCATATGGCTGAGAGTGGCCGTCTGGCCCCTGAAAATCCACGATAGGCAGGATGGTTCCCAGACCAGAGGTGTCACCAGTGCCAAGTCGGGCTGGTTTGATAGTACTAAATAGCTCCTGCAATCTGCCATGCAGAAGCGGGGCAGCTTACTTTTGTTTGCCAGGGAAACGGGCCGAGGTTTGTGTTTGGGGGCCTAAGGCTGGGAGTGACCGGCTGGCTCCTGAAAAGCTACGATAGGCAGGATAGTGACCAGACCCATGGTGGCACCAGTGCCAAGTTGGGCTGGTTTGATAGTACCAAGTGGCTCCGGCAATCTGCCATCAAAAAGTTGGCAGGCGAGTTTTGTTTTCCAGGGAAAAGCGCCGTTGTTTGTGTTTGGGGGCCTGTGGCTGGGAGTGGCCAGCTGGCTCCTTAGAACCCACGATACGCAGGATGGTTCCCAGACCAGAGGTGGCACCAGTGCCAAGTTGGGCTGGTTTGATGGTGCAAAGTGGCTCCTGCAATCTGCCATCCAGAAGCGGGGTAGCTTACTTTTGTTTGCCAGGGAAACGGGCCGAAATATTTGTCTAGGGGCCTCTGGCTGGGGGTGGCTGGCTGGCACCTGAAAAGCTACGATAGGCAGGATGGTGACCAGACCCATGGTGGCACCAGTGCCAAGTTGGGCTGGTTTGATAGTACCAAGTGGCTCCTGCAATCTGCCATCAAATGTTTGGCAGGCGAGTTTTGTTTTCCAGGGAAAAGCACCGTTGTGTGTGTTTTGGGGCCTGTGTCTGGGAGTGGCCAGCTGGCTCCTTAGAATCCACGATACGCAGGATGGTTCCCAGACCCAAGGTGGCACCAGTGCCAAGTCGGGCTGGTTTGTTAGTACCAAGTGGTTCCTGCAATCTGCCATCCAGAAGCGGGGCAGCTGAATTTTGTTTGCCAGAGAAAAAGGCTGTTGTTTGTGTTTCGGGGCCTGTGGCTGGCAGTGGACGGCTGGCTCCTGAAAATCCATGATACGCAGCATGGTTCCCAGACCCAAGGTGGCACCAGTGCCAAGTCGGGCTGGTTTGATACTACCAAGTGCGTCCTGCAATCTGCCATCCAGAAGCGGGGCAGCTTAATTTTGTTTGCCAGGGAAACGGGCCGTGGGTTTTGTATGGGGGCCTATGGCTGAGAGTGGCCGGCTGGCTCCTGAAAATCCACGCTAGGCAGCATGGTTCCCAGATGCAAGGTGGCACCAGTGCCAAGTCGGGCTGGTTTGATGGTGCAAAGTGGCTCCTGCAATCTGCCATCCAGAAGCGGGGCAGCTGATTTTTGTTTGCCAGAGAAAAATTCCGTGGATTGTTTTTGGGGGCATATTGCTGGGAGTGGCCGGCTGGCTCCTTAAAATGCTCGATACGCATGATGGTTCCCAGGTCCAAGGTGTCACCACTACCAAGTCGGCCTGCGGTTTTAGTATCAAGTTCATCCTGCAATTTGCCATCCAGAAGAGGGGCAGTTGAGTTTTGTTTGCCAGAGAAACGGGCCGAGGTTTCTGTTTGGGGACATATGGCTGAGAGTGGCCGGCTGGCCCCTGAATATCCACGATACACAGCATGGTTCCCAGATCCAAGGTGGCACCAGTGCCAAGTTGGGCTGGTTTGATAGTCCCAAGTGTCTCCTGCAATCTGCCATCCAGAAGCGGGGCAGCTTACTTTTGTTTGCCAGAGAAATAGGCCTAGGTTTTTGTCTGGGGGCCTGTGGCTAGGAGTGGCCGGCTGGCTCCTTAGAATCCACGATACGCAGGATGTTTCCCAGACCCAAGGTGGCACCAGTGCCAAGTCGGGCTGGTTTGATAGTACCAAGTGGCTCCTGCAAACTCCATCAAAATGTTGGCAGACGTGTTTTGTTCTCCAGGGAACAGCGCCGTTGATTTTGTTTGGGGACCTGTGGCTGGGAGTGGCCGGCTGGCTCCTTAGAATCCACGATACGCAGGATGGTTCCCAGACCCAAGGTGGCACCAGTGCCAAGTCGGGCTGGTTTGATTACACCAAGTGGCTCCTGCAATCTGCCATCCAGAAGTGAGGCAGCTAAGTTTTGTTTGCCAGAGAAAAGGGCCGTGGTTTTTGTTGGGGGCCTGTGGCTGGGAGTAGCCGGCTGGCTCCTTAAAATCCACGATAGGCTGGATGGTTCCCAGACCCAAGGTGGCACCAGTGCCAAGTCGGGCTGGTTTGATAGTACCAAGTGGCTCCTGCAATCTGCCATCCAGAAGCGGTGCAGTTGAGTTTTGTTTGCCAGAGAAAAGGGCCGTGGGTTGTGTTTGGGGGCATATGGCTGGGAGTGGCCGGCTGTCTCATTAAAAAGATCGATACGCAGGATGGTTCCCAGACCCAAGGTGGCACCAGTGCCAAGTCGGGCTGTTTTTATAGTACCAAGTGCGTCCTGCAATTTGCCATCCAGAAGAGGGGCAGTGGAGTTTTGTTTGCCAGAGAATAGCGCCGTTGTTTGTGTTTGGGGGCTTGTGGCTGGGAGTGGCCGACTGGCGCCTTAGAATCTGTGTTACGCAGCATGGTTCCCAGACCAGAGGTGGCACCAGTGCAATGTTGGGCTGGTTTGATAGTACCAAGTGGCTCCTGCAATCTGCCATCCAGAAGCGGGGCAGCTTACTTTTGTTTGCCAGGGAAACGGGCCGAGGTTTGTGACTGGGGACCTATGGCTGGGAGTGACCGGCTGGCTCCTGAAAAGCTACGATAGGCAGGATGGTGACCAGACCCATGGTGGCACCAGTGCCAAGTTGGGCTGGTTTGATAGTACCAAGTGGCTCCTGCAATCTGCCATCAAATGTTGTCAGGCGAGTTTTGTTTTCCAGGGAAAAGCGCCGTTGTTTGTATTTGGGGGCCTGTGGCTGGGAGTGGCCGGCTGGCTCCTTTGAACCCACAATACGCAGGATGGTTCCCAGACCCAAGGTGGCACCAGTGCCAAGTCGGGCTGGTTTGATACTACCAAGTGCGTCCTGCAATCTGCCATCCAGAAGCGGGGCAGCTTAATTTTGTTTGCCAGGGAAACGGGCCGTGGGTTTTGTTTGGGGGCCTATGGCTGAGAGTGGCCGGCTGGCTCCTGAAAATCCACGCTAGGCAGCATGGTTCCCAGATGCAAGGTGGCACCAGTGCCAAGTCGGGCTGGTTTGATGGTGCAAAGTGGCTCCTGCAATCTGCCATCCAGAAGCGGGGCAGCTGATTTTTGTTTGCCAGAGAAAAATTCCGTGGATTGTTTTTGGGGGCATATTGCTGGGAGTGGCCGGCTGGCTCCTTAAAATGCTCGATACGCATGATGGTTCCCAGGTCCAAGGTGTCACCACTACCAAGTCGGCCTGCGGTTTTAGTATCAAGTTCATCCTGCAATTTGCCATCCAGAAGAGGGGCAGTTGAGTTTTGTTTGCCAGAGAAACGGGCCGAGGTTTCTGTTTGGGGACATATGGCTGAGAGTGGCCGGCTGGCCCCTGAATATCCACGATACACAGCATGGTTCCCAGATCCAAGGTGGCACCAGTGCCAAGTTGGGCTGGTTTGATAGTACCAAGTGTCTCCTGCAATCTGCCATCCAGAAGCGGGGCAGCTTACTTTTGTTTGCCAGAGAAATAGGCCTAGGTTTTTGTCTGGGGGCCTGTGGCTAGGAGTGGCCGGCTGGCTCCTAAGAATCCACGATACGCAGGATGTTTCCCAGACCCAAGGTGGCACCAGTGCCAAGTCGGGCTGGTTTGATAGTACCAAGTGGCTCCTGCAAACTCCATCAAAAAGTTGGCAGGCGTGTTTTGTTTTCCAGGGAACAGCGCCGTTGTTTGTGTTTGGGGGCCTGTGGCTGGGAGTGGCCGGCTGGCTCCTTAGAATCCACGATACGCAGGATGGTTCCCAGACCCAAGGTGGCACCAGTGCCAAGTTGGGCTGGTTTGATTACACCAAGTGGCTCCTGCAATCTGCCATCCAGAAGTGAGGCAGCTAAGTTTTGTTTGCCAGAAAAAAGGGCCGTGGTTTTTGTTGGGGGCCTGTGGCTGGGAGTGGCCGGCTGGCTCCTTAGAATCCACCATACGCAGGATGGTTCCCAGACCCAAGGTGGCACCAGTGCCAAGTCGGGCTGGTTTGATAGTCCCAAGTGGCTCCTGCAAACTGCCATCCAGAAGCGGGGCAGCTGAGTTTTGTTTGCCAGGGAAATGGGCCGTTGTTTGTGTTTGGGGGCCTGTGGCTGGGAGTGTTCGGCTGGTTCCTGAATATGTACGATACGCAGGATTGTTCCCAGACCCAAGGTGGCACCAGTGCCAAGTCGGGCTGGTTTGATGGTGCAAAGTGGCTCCTGCAATCTGCCATCCAGACGCGGGGCAGCGGATTTTTGTTTCCATGAGAAATGGTCCGTGGTTTGTTTTTGGGGGTATATGGCTGGGCCTGGCCGGCTGGCTCCTTAAAAAGCTCGATATGCAGGATGGTTCCCTGACACAAGGTGGCACCAGTGCCACGTCGGGCGGTTTTCGTAGTACAAAGTGCGTCCTAAAATTTGCCATCCAGAAGAGGGGCAGTTGAGTTTTGTTTGCCAGAGAAAAGGTCCGTGGTTTGTTTTTGGGGGCATATGGCTGAGAGTGGCTGGCTGGCCCCTGAAAATCCACGATACACAGGATGGTTCCCAGATCCAAGGTGGCACCTGTGCCAAGTCGGGCTGATTTGATAGTACTAAGTAGCTCCTGCAATCTGCCATCCAGAAGCGGGGCAGCTTACTTTTGTTTGCCAGGGAAACGGGCCGAGGTTTGTGTCTGGGGGTCTACGGCTGGGAGTGACCGGCTGGCTCCTGAAAAGCTACGATAGGCAGGATGGTGACCAGACCCATGGTGGCACCAGTGCCAAGTTGGGCTGGTTTGATAGCACCAAGTGGCTCCTGCAATCTGCCATCAAAAAGTTGTCAGGCGAGTTTTGTTTTCCAGGGAAAAGCGCCGTTGTTTGTGTTTGGGCGCCTGTGGCTCAGAGTGGCCGGGTGGCTGCTTAGAATCCACGATACGCAGCATGGTTCCCAGACCAGAGGTGGCACCAGTGCCAAGTTGGGCTGGTTTGATAGTACCAAGTGCGTCCTGCAATCTGCCATCCAGAAGCGGGGCAGCTTACTTTTGTTTGCCAGGGAAACGGGCCGAGGTTTGTGTTTGGGGGCCTATGGCTGGGAGTGACCGGCTGGCTCCTGAAAAGCTACGATAGGCAGGATGGTGACCAGACCCATGGTGGCACCAGTGTCAAGTTGGGCTGGTTTGATAGTACCAAGTGGTTCCTGCAATCTGCCATCCAGAAGCAGGGCAGCTGAGTTTTGTTTGCCAGAGAAAAGGGCCTTGGTTTGTGTTTGGGGGCATATGGCTGGGTGTGGCCAGCTGGCTCCTTAAAATGCACGATATGCAACATGGCTCCCAGACCCAAGGTGGCACCAGTGCCAAGTTGGGCTGGTTTGATAGTACCAAGTGGCTCCTGCAATCTTCCATGATCACGTGGAGAAATACTTTCTGGTTTCAGCCTCATGCTCTTTCTTCTCTCCCTCAACTTCTCTATCACCTCTCGTCTGGTTCACATGCGCTGTCTTCAAGGTCCACAGGCTACTTTTCACAGAATCTTCTGGCCTGATGAAGTAAGAATGATGAATAGAACAGAGCTGGGATCTATTTTCCAGTTTGGATAAAATGCATTCTGCACACAAATCCAAGGAGAACGGGCTGCCCCGATGCCCAGAAAATCTTTCACTCCTGCTAGTGTTCTACGTCAACCGCAACTTAGTCTGAAAGAAAAGCTTTTTCTCTGAGAGCATCTGAGAGGTTTGCATGAAGCACTGATATCTGACATATGCAATTTTGAATAGGAGAGGAAAAAGAAAATGGCAAGGAGTTTTTAATTTTAGTGGTTTCAATTTTAATTTCCGTGCACTTTTTCAAAACTTGTCAGCTCAAATGCCCATCAACATCTTTTAGTCATCTGTAAGTCAGTATTCATATAAAATGTGCTTCAAATCCAAAGAATTTCAAATTTGCACTCCAAGCTTCTATGCCTAGATTTATGATTTCCTACACATATTAGATGAAAGGAAGGCCTTTTTTACTGTGGGAGTGCTGGAACACTGGAACAGGTTGCCCAGAGAAGTTGTGGGTGTCCCATCCCTGAAAGTATTCAAGGTCACCTTGGACGGGGCTTGGAGCAGCAACAAAGGAGAAGCTTGATGGTAGAGAAACAAAGTCGGACTATAGAAGAAACTCGGATTGAAGTATAGGATCAAGTTTTCTCTCAGCTCTTGGGGTAAATTCAAAGTTGTACAAAATGACATTTATCTGTGCTATTCACTACTGTAACAGAAAGTTTCATGAAAACTGTACAGAAGATAGTAAATTTTAAAAGAGATAAGAATTACAGCATAAAATCCATGGGATAGGTTACAACATGAGACACTCTCTAAGAGAAAATCTCTTTGTTTCAGCACTTCATCGGGGTAAGATTTCATGAAGTGCCAAAGAAGGCGGCAAAATATCATTCGGGACATTATTTACTGGAATTCAGCCTGGCCATTAGTAGGAACTGCCTTTGAACATATCATGTAGATATACCACACACACTTTCCCTTCACTGAAAAATTACTGTTTACAACAAATAAGCAATTGACGATCAAAATTGATTGAAAGCATCTTAAACATGTCAAGTATTTCATTGTAGATGATCTGTGATCCAAATGCTTCTTCCACCTTCGAGAGGGACAGAAGAATTCTTCCATATCATGATGGTTTAAAATTGTATCAACCAATGTTTTCTGCTGAAAAGATATCATCTATTTTTTTCTATTTTTGGAAGAAAATATTCCTAGACATACAACAGGTGAGAACTAAGTAATTTTAAAGAAACAAATGAAATGAAAATATTCTGTAAATAGAATGAAATGAAAAGCTGTGTTTTAAATAGGAGCTAAATATTAAACAGAATTTTTGTACCAGGCATTTGAATTACTGCACCAGCTCTTTTGCCCATCAAGAGAGGCATTTAGCATTTCAGTCTTTTCCAAGGTGTTCATGATCTGCTATGCTGATCTCTGCGTGTGCCTAGGTGTGTGTGGAGGGGGGGGCATATGAAGGGGAGTGTGTATGTTTGCTTTACAATTGTTGTGGCAGATTCATGCCTCAGCTCCACATTTTGTTTTAAAAAGGTCACACCGAGTGGATATGAAGTTTACTATCAACAAGAGATCGATTCCCAAATCATCCATTTGACTCTCCCTTATAAATCATGTGCTTTGTTGCATATTTTATCAAATATACTTTCAAGCCAGATGGAGGAAGGAGGATGTGGGAATCCCTCCACCATCTTGCAACTTTTATGTAAGTAGGTTTTCAAGAAAATCATCATTTCTCTTTTAAATATGTCTGGAACAGGCATGATGGTAGTGTCAACCTGTTGGAGTTTTTGTTGCTGGAAGAAGTTGTACAAAAGGATTGGTTTTTACATTGACCAGTTACTGAATCAAGCGCAGGAATACATTGGAAATTTAGCTGGGGGTTCCTTTTCCCAGCAGACTACTTCTAGAACGAGCTTGTACACTGAAGCTGACTCTTTTGCTCTCTTTTTGTTTCTTTCCTATTTTCTTGGCTTCTTTGCCACTATCTAGACAATTTTGGAACTTTGTTCCCAACTAAAATGGTTTCAATAGTCTGATTGTGATCATACATTTTTACAAGGAATTTTTAAAATCTTTCCTCGAGTCCAGAAAGTCAAGGACTTAGATCTTTTTCTTCCCTTATCAATATTGCCATGAAATTGATAAATAAAGACCAACTCTTTATTTTTGTTTTTAACCCACGTAGATAATTCCCATCCATTAATCCATTTTGTGGACCAATAGCTGCCATTCTGATGGAAGCTGTCACTTCTTAACAATAGGCATTCTGTGACTATGTTGACTGCACTTTGGGTGAAGATCCTAACTGGTCTTAGATATACATAGGGAGAAATTTGCTCAGCCAGTGTCAGTCTTAAGCATGCGTATCAGAAGATCTTTCTAGAGCTGGGAATTTTCCCATGAAAGGGATTCAGTTAGGGAAGAGACACTTGTGCCAGAGTTTTACATTCTTCTTGAACACTGCTTAAGGAACTTAGATGCCATGTCCATTTGGATCTCTGTCTGCACAGAACTTTGTCATGCCAGCGCTTTGAAATGCATCTTGAAGAGAATTCACTAGCACAGAATGAAAGAGAGTGGAAGGGGTTGGTGGGGCTAACCAGGCCCAACCCCCCTGCCTAAACCAGGATACCTAGAGCCTCTTGCCCAGGATTCTATCTGGATGTACTTTTAATGTCTTCAAAGATCCAGGCTCCACAATCTTTCTGGGCAGTCTGTGCCGTGGTTCAGTCACCCTGACAGTAAAGAAACATTTACTGATGTTCAAAGGCAATCTCCTGTATTTCAGTGTGTGCCCACTGCCTCTTGTCTTTTCCCTCAGCATCACTGAAAAGACACTGATTCCCTCCCCTTTGCACTATTGCTTCCATATGTATGTGTGATGCCATGTAGAGGTATGTCAAAAACCTCCCTGAAGCCCAGGCAGATAATATTCCCTTCATCTACCAGTCAAGTTGATTCATCAGAGGAGTTTAAAGTGATGTTCAGCATGAAATTCCCCTGAAAAATCATGCTAACTACATTATTTGGTCATCTGTCATGTGCCTGGCAAGGATTTCCAGGAAGAGCTGCTTCATCAACTTCCTGGGGATAAAAAAGAGGCTGGCTGGTTTGTACTATGGCGAGTCCTCTTAATTGCCTTTTTTGAAGATGGGTGTCATTTGCTAACATCCACTCTTTAGCTCCTCTTCTCATCTACACCTCGGCAAAAAGCTTTTCCACTATGTCTGGCTAGGAAAAACTGTGCCAGCACAGAAAACATCTCCCATCGTGTTCTAGAAGTTGCACGGATGTCTGCCAAGTGTTTGGCAGGAAGAAAAGAAAAGTTGTCCAAAACAGCTTCCAATCGAATGTTCATGTGATTGGAAAAGTCAGGAGAGTGCAAAGGTACTGTTTTCTATCAGTTGGCAAGGTGCGCACACAATCCCAGTGTTGTACAGCTTGCTTCTTCACCTTCCCGAAGCTGCCGCTCTCGCCGGCTGCCGGAGCCCAAGAAGCGGCTTCTTCGCGCAAAGACGATTGTGCCGCTCACAGTGCTCTCCTTAGCGCGGCTTCTGCCGAAAGACGCCCGGCAGCGGCTCTTACCTCCGGAGAGCATCCTACCTTCGTCTTTAGCTCCTCTTCTCATCTACACCTCGGCAAAACGCTTTTCCACTATGTCTGGCTAGGAAAAACTGTGCCAGCACAGAAAACATCTCCCATCGTGTTCTAGAAGTTGCACGGATGTCTGCCAAGTGTTTGGCAGGAAGAAAAGAAAAGTTGTCCAAAACAGCTTCCAATCGAATGTTCCTGTGATTGGAAAAGTCAGGAGAGTGCAAAGGTACTGTTTTCTATCAGTTGGCAAGGTGCGCACACAATCCCAGTGTTGTACAGCTTGCTTCTTCACCTTCCCGAAGCTGCCGCTCTCGCCGGCTGCCGGAGCCCAAGAAGCGGCTTCTTCGCGCAAAGACGATTGTGCCGCTCACAGTGCTCTCCTTAGCGCGGCTTCTGCCGAAAGACGCCCGGCAGCGGCTCTTACCTCCGGAGAGCATCCTACCTTCGTCTTTAGCTCCTCTTCTCATCTACACCTCGGCAAAACGCTTTTCCACTATGTCTGGCTAGGAAAAACTGTGCCAGCACAGAAAACATCTCCCATCGTGTTCTAGAAGTTGCACGGATGTCTGCCAAGTGTTTGGCAGGAAGAAAAGAAAAGTTGTCCAAAACAGCTTCCAATCGAATGTTCCTGTGATTGGAAAAGTCAGGAGAGTGCAAAGGTACTGTTTTCTATCAGTTGGCAAGGTGCGCACACAATCCCAGTGTTGTACAGCTTGCTTCTTCACCTTCCCGAAGCTGCCGCTCTCGCCGGCTGCCGGAGCCCAAGAAGCGGCTTCTTCGCGCAAAGACGATTGTGCCGCTCACAGTGCTCTCCTTAGCGCGGCTTCTGCCGAAAGACGCCCGGCAGCGGCTCTTACCTCCGGAGAGCATCCTACCTTCGTCTTTCGCGTCTTTTGTAGTCTACATCTTAGCAAAACGCTTTTCCACTATGTCTGGCTAGGAAAAACTGTGCCAGCACAGAAAACATCTCCCATCGTGTTCTAGAAGTTGCACGGATGTCTGCCAAGTGTTTGGCAGGAAGAAAAGAAAAGTTGTCCAAAACAGCTTCCAATCGAATGTTCCTGTGATTGGAAAAGTCAGGAGAGTGCAAAGGTACTGTTTTCTATCAGTTGGCAAGGTGCGCACACAATCCCAGTGTTGTACAGCTTGCTTCTTCACCTTCCCGAAGCTGCCGCTCTCGCCGGCTGCCGGAGCCCAAGAAGCGGCTTCTTCGCGCAAAGACGATTGTGCCGCTCACAGTGCTCTCCTTAGCGCGGCTTCTGCCGAAAGACGCCCGGCAGCGGCTCTTACCTCCGGAGAGCATCCTACCTTCGTCTTTCGCGTCTTTTGTAGTCTACATCTTAGCAAAACGCTTTTCCACTATGTCTGGCTAGGAAAAACTGTGCCAGCACAGAAAACATCTCCCATCGTGTTCTAGAAGTTGCACGGATGTCTGCCAAGTGTTTGGCAGGAAGAAAAGAAAAGTTGTCCAAAACAGCTTCCAATCGAATGTTCCTGTGATTGGAAAAGTCAGGAGAGTGCAAAGGTACTGTTTTCTATCAGTTGGCAAGGTGCGCACACAATCCCAGTGTTGTACAGCTTGCTTCTTCACCTTCCCGAAGCTGCCGCTCTCGCCGGCTGCCGGAGCCCAAGAAGCGGCTTCTTCGCGCAAAGACGATTGTGCCGCTCACAGTGCTCTCCTTAGCGCGGCTTCTGCTGAAAGACGCCCGGCAGCGGCTCTTACCTCCGGAGAGCATCCTACCTTCGTCTTTCGCGTCTTATGTAGTCTACACCTCGGCAAAAAGCTTTTCCACTATGTCTGGCTAGGAAAAACTGTGCCAGCACAGAAAACATCTCCCATCGTGTTCTAGAAGTTGCACGGATGTCTGCCAAGTGTTTGGCAGGAAGAAAAGAAAAGTTGTCCAAAACAGCTTCCAATCGAATGTTCCTGTGATTGGAAAAGTCAGGAGAGTGCAAAGGTACTGTTTTCTATCAGTTGGCAAGGTGCGCACACAATCCCAGTGTTGTACAGCTTGCTTCTTCACCTTCCCGAAGCTGCCGCTCTCGCCGGCTGCCGGAGCCCAAGAAGCGGCTTCTTCGCGCAAAGACGATTGTGCCGCTCACAGTGCTCTCCTTAGCGCGGCTTCTGCCGAAAGACGCCCGGCAGCGGCTCTTACCTCCTGAGAGTGGCAGCTTCGGGAAGGTGAAGAAGCAAGCTGTACAACACTGGGATTGTGTGCGCACCTTGCCAACTGATAGAAAACAGTACCTTTGCACTCTCCTGACTCGTCCAATCACAGGAGCATTCGATTGGAAGCTGTTTTGGACAACTTTTCTTTTCTTCCTCCCAAACACTTGGCAGACATATCTGCAACTTCTAGAAAACGATGGGAGATGTTTTCTGGGCTGGCACGGTTTTTCCTAGCCAGACATAGTGGAAAAGCGTTTTGCTAAGATGTAGACTACATAAGACGCGAAAGACGAAGGTAGGATGCTCTCCGGAGTTAAGAGCCGCTGCCGGGCGTCTTTCGGCAGAAGCCGCGCTAAGGAGAGCACTGTGAGCGGCACAATCGTCTTTGCGCGAAGAAGCCGATTCTTCGGTTCCGGGAGCCGGCGAGAGCGGCAGCTTCGGGAAGGTGAAGAAGCAAGCTGTACAACACTGGGATTGTGTGCGCACCTTGCCAACTGATAGAAAACAGTACCTTTGCACTCTCCTGACTTTTCCAATCACAGGAACATTCGATTGGAAGCTGTTTTGGACAACTTTTCTTTTCTTCCTGCCAAACACTTGGCAGACATCCGTGCAACTTCTAGAACACGATGGGAGATGTTTTCTGTGCTGGCACAGTTTTTCCTAGCCAGACATAGTGGAAAAGCGTTTTGCTAAGATGTAGACTACAAAAGACGCGAAAGACGAAGGTAGGATGCTCTCCGGAGGTAAGAGCCGCTGCCGGGCGTCTTTCGGCAGAAGCCGCGCTAAGGAGAGCACTGTGAGCGGCACAATCGTCTTTGCGCGAAGAAGCCGCTTCTTGGGCTCCGGCAGCCGGCGAGAGCGGCAGCTTCGGGAAGGTGAAGAAGCAAGCTGTACAACACTGGGATTGTGTGCGCACCTTGCCAACTGATAGAAAACAGTACCTTTGCACTCTCCTGACTTTTCCAATCACATGAACATTCGATTGGAAGCTGTTTTGGACAACTTTTCTTTTCTTCCTGCCAAACACTTGGCAGACATCCGTGCAACTTCTAGAACACGATGGGAGATGTTTTCTGTGCTGGCACAGTTTTTCCTAGCCAGACATAGTGGAAAAGCGTTTTGCTAAGATGTAGACTACAAAAGACGCGAAAGACGAAGGTAGGATGCTCTCCGGAGGTAAGAGCCGCTGCCGGGCGTCTTTCGGCAGAAGCCGCGCTAAGGAGAGCACTGTGAGCGGCACAATCGTCTTTGCGCGAAGAAGCCGCTTCTTGGGCTCCGGCAGCCGGCGAGAGCGGCAGCTTCGGGAAGGTGAAGAAGCAAGCTATACAACACTGGGATTGTGTGCGCACCTTGCCAACTGATAGAAAACAGTACCTTTGCACTCTCCTGACTTTTCCAATCACAGGAACATTCGATTGGAAGCTGTTTTGGACAACTTTTCTTTTCTTCCTGCCAAACACTTGGCAGACATCCGTGCAACTTCTAGAACACGATGGGAGATGTTTTCTGTGCTGGCACAGTTTTTCCTAGCCAGACATAGTGGAAAAGCGTTTTGCTAAGATGTAGACTACAAAAGACGCGAAAGACGAGGGTAGGATGCTCTCCGGAGGTAAGAGCCGCTGCCGGGCGTCTTTCGGCAGAAGCCGCGCTAAGGAGAGCACTGTGAGCGGCACAATCGTCTTTGCGCGAAGAAGCCGCTTCTTGGGCTCCGGCAGCCGGCGAGAGCGGCAGCTTCGGGAAGGTGAAGAAGCAAGCTGTACAACACTGGGATTGTGTGCGCACCTTGCCAACTGATAGAAAACAGTACCTTTGCACTCTCCTGACTTTTCCAATCACAGGAACATTCGATTGGAAGCTGTTTTGGACAACTTTTCTTTTCTTCCTGCCAAACACTTGGCAGACATCCGTGCAACTTCTAGAACACGATGGGAGATGTTTTCTGTGCTGGCACAGTTTTTCCTAGCCAGACATAGTGGAAAAGCGTTTTGCTAAGATGTAGACTACAAAAGACGCGAAAGACGAAGGTAGGATGCTCTCCGGAGGTAAGAGCCGCTGCCGGGCGTCTTTCGGCAGAAGCCGCGCTAAGGAGAGCACTGTGAGCGGCACAATCGTCTTTGCGCGAAGAAGCCGCTTCTTGGGCTCCGGCAGCCGGCGAGAGCGGCAGCTTCGGGAAGGTGAAGAAGCAAGCTGTACAACACTGGGATTGTGTGCGCACCTTGCCAACTGATAGAAAACAGTACCTTTGCACTCTCCTGACTTTTCCAATCACAGGAACATTCGATTGGAAGCTGTTTTGGACAACTTTTCTTTTCTTCCTGCCAAACACTTGGCAGACATCCGTGCAACTTCTAGAACACGATGGGAGATGTTTTCTGTGCTGGCACAGTTTTTCCTAGCCAGACATAGTGGAAAAGCGTTTTGCTAAGATGTAGACTACAAAAGACGCGAAAGACGAGGGTAGGATGCTCTCCGGAGGTAAGAGCCGCTGCCGGGCGTCTTTCGGCAGAAGCCGCGCTAAGGAGAGCACTGTGAGCGGCACAATCGTCTTTGCGCGAAGAAGCCGCTTCTTGGGCTCCGGCAGCCGGCGAGAGCGGCAGCTTCGGGAAGGTGAAGAAGCAAGCTGTACAACACTGGGATTGTGTGCGCACCTTGCCAACTGATAGAAAACAGTACCTTTGCACTCTCCTGACTTTTCCAATCACATGAACATTCGATTGGAAGCTGTTTTGGACAACTTTTCTTTTCTTCCTGCCAAACACTTGGCAGACATCCGTGCAACTTCTAGAACACGATGGGAGATGTTTTCTGTGCTGGCACAGTTTTTCCTAGCCAGACATAGTGGAAAAGCTTTTTGCCGAGGTGTAGATGAGAAGAGGAGCTAAAGGGTGGATGTTAGCAAATGACACCCATCTTCAAAAAAGGCAATTAAGAGGACTCGCCATAGTACAAACCAGCCAGCCTCTTTTTTATCCCCAGGAAGTTGATGAAGCAGCTCTTCCTGGAAATCCTTGCCAGGCACATGACAGATGACCAAATAATGTAGTTAGCATGATTTTTCAGGGGAATTTCATGCTGAACATCACTTTAAACTCCTCTGATGAATCAACTTGACTGGTAGATGAAGGGAATATTATCTGCCTGGGCTTCAGGGAGGTTTTTGACATACCTCTACATGGCATCACACATACATATGGAAGCAATAGTGCAAAGGGGAGGGAATCAGTGTCTTTTCAGTGATGCTGAGGGAAAAGACAAGAGGCAGTGGGCACACACTGAAATACAGGAGATTGCCTTTGAACATCAGTAAATGTTTCTTTACTGTCAGGGTGACTGAACCACGGCACAGACTGCCCAGAAAGATTGTGGAGCCTGGATCTTTGAAGACATTAAAAGTACACCCAGATAGAATCCTGGGCAAGAGGCTCTAGGTATCCTGGTTTAGGCAGGGGGGTTGGGCCTGGTTAGCCCCACCAACCCCTTCCACTCTCTTTCATTCTGTGCTAGTGAATTCTCTTCAAGATGCATTTCAAAGCACTGGCATGACAAAGTTCTGTGCAGACAGAGATCCAAATGGACATGGCATCTAAGTTCCTTAAGCAGTGTTCAAGAAGAATGTAAAACTCTGGCACAAGTGTCTCTTCCCTAACTGAATCCCTTTCATGGGAAAATTCCCAGCTCTAGAAAGATCTTCTGATACGCATGCTTAAGACTGACACTGGCTGAGCAAATTTCTCCCTATGTATATCTAAGACCAGTTAGGATCTTCACCCAAAGTGCAGTCAACATAGTCACAGAATGCCTATTGTTAAGAAGTGACAGCTTCCATCAGAATGGCAGCTATTGGTCCACAAAATGGATTAATGGATGGGAATTATCTACGTGGGTTAAAAACAAAAATAAAGAGTTGGTCTTTATTTATCAATTTCATGGCAATATTGATAAGGGAAGAAAAAGATCTAAGTCCTTGACTTTCTGGACTCGAGGAAAGATTTTAAAAATTCCTTGTAAAAATGTATGATCACAATCAGACTATTGAAACCATTTTAGTTGGGAACAAAGTTCCAAAATTGTCTAGATAGTGGCAAAGAAGCCAAGAAAATAGGAAAGAAACAAAAAGAGAGCAAAAGAGTCAGCTTCAGTGTACAAGCTCGTTCTAGAAGTAGTCTGCTGGGAAAAGGAACCCCCAGCTAAATTTCCAATGTATTCCTGCGCTTGATTCAGTAACTGGTCAATGTAAAAACCAATCCTTTTGTACAACTTCTTCCAGCAACAAAAACTCCAACAGGTTGACACTACCATCATGCCTGTTCCAGACATATTTAAAAGAGAAATGATGATTTTCTTGAAAACCTACTTACATAAAAGTTGCAAGATGGTGGAGGGATTCCCACATCCTCCTTCCTCCATCTGGCTTGAAAGTATATTTGATAAAATATGCAACAAAGCACATGATTTATAAGGGAGAGTCAAATGGATGATTTGGGAATCGATCTCTTGTTGATAGTAAACTTCATATCCACTCGGTGTGACCTTTTTAAAACAAAATGTGGAGCTGAGGCATGAATCTGCCACAACAATTGTAAAGCAAACATACACACTCCCCTTCATATGCCCCCCCCTCCACACACACCTAGGCACACACAGAGATCAGCATAGCAGATCATGAACACCTTGGAAAAGACTGAAATGCTAAATGCCTCTCTTGATGGGCAAAAGAGCTGGTGCAGTAATTCAAATGCCTGGTACAAAAATTCTGTTTAATATTTAGCTCCTATTTAAAACACAGCTTTTCATTTCATTCTATTTACAGAATATTTTCATTTCATTTGTTTCTTTAAAATTACTTAGTTCTCACCTGTTGTATGTCTAGGAATATTTTCTTCCAAAAATAGAAAAAAATAGATGATATCTTTTCAGCAGAAAACATTGGTTGATACAATTTTAAACCATCATGATATGGAAGAATTCTTCTGTCCCTCTCGAAGGTGGAAGAAGCATTTGGATCACAGATCATCTACAATGAAATACTTGACATGTTTAAGATGCTTTCAATCAATTTTGATCGTCAATTGCTTATTTGTTGTAAACAGTAATTTTTCAGTGAAGGGAAAGTGTGTGTGGTATATCTACATGATATGTTCAAAGGCAGTTCCTACTAATGGCCAGGCTGAATTCCAGTAAATAATGTCCCGAATGATATTTTGCCGCCTTCTTTGGCACTTCATGAAATCTTACCCCGATGAAGTGCTGAAACAAAGAGATTTTCTCTTAGAGAGTGTCTCATGTTGTAACCTATCCCATGGATTTTATGCTGTAATTCTTATCTCTTTTAAAATTTACTATCTTCTGTACAGTTTTCATGAAACTTTCTGTTACAGTAGTGAATAGCACAGATAAATGTCATTTTGTACAACTTTGAATTTACCCCAAGAGCTGAGAGAAAACTTGATCCTATACTTCAATCCGAGTTTCTTCTATAGTCCGACTTTGTTTCTCTACCATCAAGCTTCTCCTTTGTTGCTGCTCCAAGCCCCGTCCAAGGTGACCTTGAATACTTTCAGGGATGGGACACCCACAACTTCTCTGGGCAACCTGTTCCAGTGTTCCAGCACTCCCACAGTAAAAAAGGCCTTCCTTTCATCTAATATGTGTAGGAAATCATAAATCTAGGCATAGAAGCTTGGAGTGCAAATTTGAAATTCTTTGGATTTGAAGCACATTTTATATGAATACTGACTTACAGATGACTAAAAGATGTTGATGGGCATTTGAGCTGACAAGTTTTGAAAAAGTGCACGGAAATTAAAATTGAAACCACTAAAATTAAAAACTCCTTGCCATTTTCTTTTTCCTCTCCTATTCAAAATTGCATATGTCAGATATCAGTGCTTCATGCAAACCTCTCAGATGCTCTCAGAGAAAAAGCTTTTCTTTCAGACTAAGTTGCGGTTGACGTAGAACACTAGCAGGAGTGAAAGATTTTCTGGGCATCGGGGCAGCCCGTTCTCCTTGGATTTGTGTGCAGAATGCATTTTATCCAAACTGGAAAATAGATCCCAGCTCTGTTCTATTCATCATTCTTACTTCATCAGGCCAGAAGATTCTGTGAAAAGTAGCCTGTGGACCTTGAAGACAGCGCATGTGAACCAGATGAGAGGTGATAGAGAAGTTGAGGGAGAGAAGAAAGAGCATGAGGCTGAAACCAGAAAGTATTTCTCCACGTGATCATGGAAGATTGCAGGAGCCACTTGGTACTATCAAACCAGCCCAACTTGGCACTGGTGCCACCTTGGGTCTGGGAGCCATGTTGCATATCGTGCATTTTAAGGAGCCAGCTGGCCACACCCAGCCATATGCCCCCAAACACAAACCAAGGCCCTTTTCTCTGGCAAACAAAACTCAGCTGCCCTGCTTCTGGATGGCAGATTGCAGGAACCACTTGGTACTATCAAACCAGCCCAACTTGACACTGGTGCCACCATGGGTCTGGTCACCATCCTGCCTATTGTAGCTTTTCAGGAGCCAGCCGGTCACTCTCAGCCATAGGCCCCCAAACACAAACCTCGGCCCGTTTCCCTGGCAAACCAAAGTAAGCTGCCCCGCTTCTGGATGGCAGATTGCAGGAGCTACTTAGTACTATCAAATCAGACCGACTTGGCACAGGTGCCACCTTGGATCTGGGAACCATCCTGTGTATCGTGGATTTTCAGGGGCCAGCCAGCCACTCTCAGCCATATGCCCCCAAAAACAAACCACGGACCTTTTCTCTGGCAAACAAAACTCAACTGCCCCTCTTCTGGATGGCAAATTTTAGGACGCACTTTGTACTACGAAAACCGCCCGACGTGGCACTGGTGCCACCTTGTGTCAGGGAACCATCCTGCATATCGAGCTTTTTAAGGAGCCAGCCGGCCAGGCCCAGCCATATACCCCCAAAAACAAACAACGGACCATTTCTCATGGAAACAAAAATCCGCTGCCCCGCGTCTGGATGGCAGATTGCAGGAGCCACTTTGCACCATCAAACCAGCCCGACTTGGCACTGGTGCCACCTTGGGTCTGGGAACAATCCTGCGTATCGTACATATTCAGGAACCAGCCGAACACTCCCAGCCACAGGCCCCCAAACACAAACAACGGCCCATTTCCCTGGCAAACAAAACTCAGCGGCCCCGCTTCTGGATGGCAGTTTGCAGGAGCCACTTGGGACTATCAAACCAGCCCGACTTGGCACTGGTGCCACCTTGGGTCTGGGAAACATCCTGCGTATCGTGGATTCTTAGGAGCCAGCCGGCCACTCCTAGCCACAGGCCCCCAAACAAAAACCTAGGCCTATTTCTCTGGCAAACAAAAGTAAGCTGCCCCGCTTCTGGATGGCAGATTGCAGGAGCCACTTGGGACTATCAAACCAGCCCAACTTGGCACTGGTGCCACCTTGGATCTGGGAACCATGCTGTGTATCGTGGATATTCAGGGGCCAGCCGGCCACTCTCAGCCATATGTCCCCAAACAGAAACCTCGGCCCTGTTCTCTGGCAAACAAAACTCAACTGCCCCTCTTCTGGATGGCAAATTGCAGGATGAACTTGATACTAAAACCGCAGGCCGACTTGGTAGTGGTGACACCTTGGACCTGGGAACCATCATGCGTATCGAGCATTTTAAGGAGCCAGCCGGCCACTCCCAGCAATATGCCCCCAAAAACAATCCACGGAATTTTTCTCTGGCAAACAAAAATCAGCTGCCCCGCTTCTGGATGGCAGATTGCAGGAGTCACTTTGCACCATCAAACCAGCCCGACTTGGCACTGGTGCCACCTTGCATCTGGGAACCATGCTGCCTAGCGTGGATTTTCAGGAGCCAGCCGGCCACTCTCAGCCATAGGCCCCCAAACAAAACCCACGGCCCGTTTCCCTGGCAAACAAAATTAAGCTGCCCCGCTTCTGGATGGCAGATTGCAGGACGCACTTGGTAGTATCAAACCAGCCCGACTTGGCACTGGTGCCACCTTGGGTCTGGGAACCATCCTGCGTATCGTGGGTTCAAAGGAGCCAGCCGGCCACTCCCAGCCACAGGCCCCCAAATACAAACAACGGCGCTTTTCCCTGGAAAACAAAACTCGCCTGCCAACTTTTTGATGGCAGATTGCAGGAGCCACTTGGTACTATCAAACCAGCCCAACTTGGCACTGGTGCCACCTCTGGTCTGGGAACCATGCTGCGTAAGACAGATTCTAAGGCGCCAGTCGACCACTCCCAGTCACAAGCCCCCAAACACAAACAACGGCGCTATTCTCTGGCAAACAAAACTCCACTGCCCCTCTTCTGGATGGCAAATTGTAGGACGCACTTGGTACTATAAAAACAGCCCTACTTGGCACTGGTGCCACCTTGGGTCTGGGAACCATCCTGCGTATCGATCTTTTTAATGAGACAGCCGGCCACTCCCAGCCATATGCCCCCAAACACAACCCACGGCCCTTTTCTCTGGCAAACAAAACTCAACTGCACCGCTTCTGGATGGCAGATTGCAGGAGCCACTTGGTACTATCAAACCAGCCCGACTTGGCACTGGTGCCACCTTGGGTCTGGGAACCATCCAGCCTATCGTGGATTTTAAGGAGCCAGCCGGCTACTCCCAGCCACAGGCCCCCAACAAAAACCACGGCCCTTTTTTCTGGCAAACAAAACTTAGCTGCCTCACTTCTGGATGGCAGATTGCAGGAGCCACTTGGTGTAATCAAACCAGCCCGACTTGGCACTGGTGCCACCTTGGGTCTGGGAACCATCCTGCGTATCGTGGATTCTAAGGAGCCAGCCGGCCACTCCCAGCCACAGGCCCCCAAACAAAATCAACGGCGCTGTTCCCTGGAAAACAAAACACGTCTGCCAACATTTTGATGGAGTTTGCAGGAGCCACTTGGTACTATCAAACCAGCCCGACTTGGCACTGGTGCCACCTTGGGTCTGGGAAACATCCTGCGTATCCTGGATTCTTAGGAGCCAGCCGGCCACTCCTAGCCACAGGCCCCCAGACAAAAACCTAGGCCTATTTCTCTGGCAAACAAAAGTAAGCTGCTCCGCTTCTGGATGGCAGATTGCAGGAGACACTTGGTACTATCAAACCAGCCCAACTTGGCACTGGTGCCACCTTGGATCTGGGAACCATGCTGTGTATCGTGGATATTCAGGGGCCACCCGGCCACTCTCAGCCATATGTCCCCAAACAGAAACCTCGGCCCTGTTCTCTGGCAAACAAAACTCAACTGCCCCTCTTCTGGATGGCAAATTGCAGGATGAACTTGATACTAAAACCGCAGGCCGACTTGGTAGTGGTGACACCTTGGGCCTGGGAACCATCATGCGTATCGAGCATTTTAAGGAGCCAGCCGGCCACTCCCAGCAATATGCCCCCAAAAACAATCCACGGAATTTTTCTCTGGCAAACAAAAATCAGCTGCCCCGCTTCTGGATGGCAGATTGCAGGAGCCACTTTGCACCATCAAACCAGCCCGACTTGGCACTGGTGCCAGCTTGCATCTGGGAACCATGCTGCCTAGCGTGGATTTTCAGGAGCCAGCCGGCCACTCTCAGCCATAGGCCCCCATACAAAACCCACGGCCCGATTCCCTGGCAAACAAAATTAAGCTGCCCCGCTTCTGGATGGCAGATTGCAGGACGCACTTGGTAGTATCAAACCAGCCCGACTTGGCACTGGTGCCACCTTGGGTCTGGGAACCATCCTGCGTATCGTGGGTTCAAAGGAGCCAGCCGGCCACTCCCAGCCATAGGTCCCAAGTCACAAACCTCGGCCCGTTTCACTGGCAAACAAAAGTAAGCTGCCCCGCTTCTGGATGGCAGATTGCAGGAGCTATTTAGCACTATCAAACCAGCCCAACTTGGCACTGGTGCCACCTCTGGTCTGGGAACCATGCTGCGTAACACAGATTCTAAGGCGCCAGTCGGCCACTCCCAGCCACAAGCCCCCAAACACAAACAACGGCGCTATTCTCTGGCAAACAAAACTCAACTGCCCCTCTTCTGGATGGCAAATTGCAGGACGCACTTGGTACTATAAAAACAGCCCTACTTGGCACTGGTGCCACCTTGGGTCTGGGAACCATCCTGCGTATCGATCTTTTTAATGAGACAGCCGGCCACTCCCAGCCATATGCCCCCAAACACAACCCACGGCCCTTTTCTCTGGCAAACAAAACTCAACTGCACCGCTTCTGGATGGCAGATTGCAGGAGCCACTTGGTACTATCAAACCAGCCCGACTTGGCACTGGTGCCACCTTGGGTCTGGGAAACATCCTGCGTATTGTGGGTTGTCAGGAGCCAGCCGAACACTCTCGGCCACAGACCCCAATCAAAAACAACGGCCCGTTTCACAGGCAAACAAAACTCAGCTGCCCCGCTTCTGGATGGGAGATTGCAGGAGGCACTTGACACTGTGAAACCAGCCCCACTTGGCACTGGTGCCACCTTGGGTCTGGGAACCATGCTGCGTATCATGGATTTTCAGGAGCCAGCCGGCCACTCCCAGCCACAGGCCCCCAAACACAAACCACAGCATTTTTCTCTGGCAAACAAAATTCAGCTGCCCCGCTTCTGGATGGCAGATTGCAGGAGCCACTTGGGACTATCACAGCAGCACAACATGGCACTGCTGCCACCTTGGATCTGGGAACCATCCTTCCTATCGTGGATTTTCAGGGGCCAGCCGGTCACTCTCAGCCATAGGCCCCAAACACAAACCACGGCCCTTTTCTCTGGAAAACAAAACTCAACTGCCCCTCTTCCTGATGGGAGATTGCAGGAGCCACTGGGTACTATGAAACAAGCCCTACTTGGCACTGGTGCCACCTTGGGTCTGGGAACCATGCTGCGTATCATGGATTTTCAGGAGCCAGCCGGCCACTGCCAGCCACAGGCCCCGAAACACAAACAACAGCCTTTTTCTCTGGCAAACAAAATTCAGCTGCCCCGCTTCTGGATGGCAGATTGCAGGAACCACTTGGTACTATCAAACCAGCCCGACTTGGCACTGGTGCCACCTTGGGTCTGGGAACCATCCTGCGTATCGTGGATTCTAAGGAGCCAGCTGGCCACTCCCAGCCACAGGCCCCAAAACACACACAACGGTGCTTTTCCCTGGAAAACAAAACTCGCCTGCCAAACATTTGATGGCAGATTGCAGGAGCCACTTGGTTTTATCAAATCAGCCCAACTTGGCACTGGTGCCACCATGGGTCTGGTCACCATCCTGCCTATCGTAGCTTTTCAGGTGCCACCCAGTCACCCCCAGCCAGAGGCCCCTAGACAAATATTTCGGCCCGTTTCCCTGGCAAACAAAAGTAAGCTACCCCGCTTCTGGATGGCAGATTGCAGGAGCCACTTTGCACCATCAAACCAGCTCAACTTGGCACTGGTGCCACCTCTGGTCTGGGAACCATCCTGCGTATCGTGGGTTCTAAGGAGCCAGCTAGCCACTCCCAGCCACAGGCCCCCAAACACAAACAACGGCGCTTTTCCCTGGAAAACAAAACTCGCCTGCCAACTTTTTGATGGCAGATTGCCGGAGCCACTTGGTACTATCAAACAAGCCCAACTTGGCACTGGTGCCACCATGGGTCTGGTCACCATCCTGCCTATCGTAGCTTTTCAGGAGCCAGCCGGTCACTCGCAGCCATAGGCCCCCAGACACAAACCTCGGCCCGTTTCCCTGGGAAACAAAAGTAAGCTGCCCCGCTTCTGCATGGCAGATTGCAGGAGCTATTTAGTACTATCAAACCACCCCGACTTGGCACTGGTGACACCTCTGGTGTGGGAACCATCCTGCTTATTGTGGATTTTCAGGGGCCAGCCGGCCACTATCAGTCATATGCCCCCAAAAACAAACCACGGCCCTTTTCTCTGGCAAACAAAACTCAACTGCCCCTCTTCTGGATGGCAAATTTTAGGACGCACTTTGTACTACGAAAACCGCCCGACGTGGCACTGGTGCCACCTTGTGTCAGGGAACCATCCTGCATATCGAGCTTTTTAAGGAGCCAGCCGGCCACGCCCAGCCATATACCCCCAAAAACAAACCACGGACCATTTCTCATGGAAACAAAAATCCGCTGCCCCGCGTCTGGATGGCAGATTGCAGGAGCCACTTTGCACCATCAAACCAGCCCGACTTGGCACTGGTGCCACCTTGGGTCTGGGAACAATCCTGCATATCGTGGATTCTAAGGAGCCAGCCGGCCACTCCCAGCCACAGGCCCCCAAACACAAACAACGGCGCTTTACCCTGGAAAACAAAACTCGCCTGCCAGCTTTTTGATGGCAGATTGCAGGAGCCACTTGGTACTATCAAATCATCCCAACTTGGCACTGGTGCCACTATGGGTCTGGGAACCATCCTGCCTATTGTAGCATTTCAGGAGCCAGCCGGTCACTCCCAGCCATAGGCCCCCAGACACAAACCTCGGACCGTTTCCCTGGCAAACAAAATTAAGCTGCCCCGATTCTGGATGGCAGATTGCAGGAGCCACTTGGTAGTGTCAAACCAGCCCGACTTGGCACTGGTGCCACCTTGGGTCTGGGAACCATCCGGCGTATCGTGGATTCTAAGCAGCCACCCGGCCACTCTGAGCCACAGGCGCCCAAACACAAACAACGGCGCTTTTCCCTGGAAAACAAAAATCGCCTGCCAAATTTTTGATGGCAGATTGCAGGAGCCACTTGGTACTATCAAACCAGCCCAACTTGGTACTGGTGCCACTTTGGGTCTGGTCACCATCCTGCCTATCGTAGCTTTTCAGGAGCCAGCCGGTCACTCCCAGCCATAGGCCCCCAGACAAATATCTCGGCCCGTTTCCCTGGCAAACAAAAGTAAGCTGCCCCGCTTCTGGATGGCAGATTGCAGGAGCCACATGGTACTATCAAACCAGGCCAACATGGCACTGGTGCTACCTTGGCTCTGGGAACCATCCTGCCTATCGTGGATTTTCAGGGGCCAGCCGGCCACTCTCAGCCATATGCAGCCAAACACATACCACGGCCCTTTGCTCTGGCAAACAAATCTCAACTGCCCCTCTTCTGGATGGCAAATTGCAGGACGCACTTGGTACTACGAAAACAGCCCGACTTGGCAGTGATGCCACCTTGGGTCAGGGAACAATCCTGCGTATCGATCTTTTTAAGGAGCCAGCCGGCCACGTCCAGCCATATACCCCCAAAAAAAAACCACGGAACATTTCTCCAGCAAACAAAAATCCGCTGCCCCGCGTCTGAATGGCATATTTCAGGAGCTATTTAGTATTATCAAACCAGCCCGACTTGGCACTGGTGCCACCATGAGTCTGGTAACCATCCTGCCTATCGTAGCTTTTCAGTAGCCAGCTGGTCACTCCCAGCCATAGGCCCCCAGACAAATACCTCGGCCCGTTTCCCTGGGAAACAAAGGTAAGCTGTCCCGCTTCTGGATGGCAGATTGCAGGAGCCACTTGGTACTATCAAACCAGCCCAACTTGGCACTGGTGCCACCTTGGGTCTGGGAACCATCCTGCGTATCCTGGGTTCAAAGGAGGCAGCCGGCCACTCCCAGCCACAGGCCTCTAAACAAGAACAACGGCGCTTTTCCCTGGAAAACAAAACTCGCCTGACAACTTTTTGATGGCAGATTGCAGGAGCCACTTGGTACTATCAAACCAGCCCAACTTGGCACTGGTGCCACCATGGGTCTGGTCACCATCCTGCCTATCGTAGCTTTTCAGGAGCCAGCCGCTCACTCCCAGCCATAGGCCCCCAGACAAATATCTCGGCCCGTTTCCCGGGCAAACAAAAGTAAGCAGCCCCGCTTCTGGATGGCAGATTGCAGGAGCCACATGGTACTATCAAACCAGGCCAACATGGCACTGGTGCCACCTTGGTTCTGGGAACCATCCTGCCTATCGTGGATTTTCAGGGGCCAGCCGGCCACTCTCAACCATATGCCCGCAAACATATATCACGGCCCTTTTCTCTGGCAAACAAAACTCAACTGCCCCTCTTCTGGATGGCAAATTGCAGGACGCACTTGGTACTACGAAAACAGCCCGACTTGGCACTGATGCCACCTTGGGTCAGGGAACAATCCTGCGTATCGATCTTTTAAGGAGCCAGCCGGCCACGTCCAGCCATATACCCCCAAAAAAAAACCACGGAACTTTTCTGCAGCAAACAAAAATCCGCTGCCCCCCGTCTGGATGGCAGATTGCAGGAGCTATTTAGTATTATCAAACCAGCCCGACTTGGCACTGGTGCCACCATGAGTTTGGTAACCATCCTGCCTATCGTAGCTTTTCAGTAGCCAGCTGGTCACTCCCAGCCATAGGCCCCCAGACAAATACCTCGGCCCGTTGCCCTGGGAAACAAAATTAAGCTGTCCCGCTTCTGGATGGCAGATTGCAGGAGCCGCTTGGCACTATCAAACCAGCCCAACTTGGCACTGGCGCCACCTTGGCTCTGGGAACCATCCTGCGTATCCTGGGTTCAAAGGAGGCAGCCGGCCACTCCCAGCCACAGGCCTCCAAACACAAACAACGGCGCTTTTCCCTGGAAAACAAAACTGGCCTGCCAACATTTGATGGCAGATTGCAGGAGCCACTTGGTACTATCAAACCAGCCCAACTTGACACTGGTGCCACCATGGGTCTGGTCACCATCCTGCCTATCGTAGCTTTTCAGGCGCCAGCCGGTCACTCCCAGCCATAGGCCCCCAGTCACAAACCTCGGCCCGTTTCCCTGGCAAACAAAAGTAAGCTACCCCGCTTCTGGATGGCAGATTGCAGGAGCCACTTTGTACCATCAAAGCAGCCTGACTTGGCACTGGTGCCACCTCTGGTCTGGGAACCATCCTGCGTATCGTGGATTCTAAGGAGCCAGCTGGCCACTCCCAGCCACAGGCCCCCAAACACAAACAACGGCGCTTTTCCCTGGAAAACAAAACTCACCTGCCAACTTTTTGATGGCAGATTGCAGGAGCCACTTGGTACTATCAAACCAGCCCAACTTGGCACTGGTGCCACCATGGGTCTGGTCACCATCCTGCCTATCGTAGCTTTTCAGGAGGCAGCCGGTCACTCCCAGCCATAGGCCCCCAGACACAAAGCTCTGCCCGTTTCCCTGGCAAACAAAAGTAAGCTACCCTGCTTCTGGATGGCAGATTGCAGGAGTCACTTTGCACCATCAAACCAGCCCGACTTGGCACTGGTGCCACCTCTGGTCTCGGACCCATCCTGCGTATCGTGGATTCTAAGGAGACAGCTGGCCACTCCCAGCCACAGGCCCCCAAACACAAACAACGGCGCTTTTCCCTGGAAAACAAAACTCGCTTGCCAACTTTTTGATGGAAGATTGCAGGAGCCACTTGGTACTATCAAACCACCCCAACTTGGCAACAAGTGGTTCCTGCAATCTGACATCCAGAAGCGGGGCAGCTTACTTTTCTTTGCCAGGGAAACGGACCGTTGTTTGTGTTTGGAGGCGTATGGCTGGGAGTGGCCGACTGGCTCCTTAAAATCCACGATACGCAGGATGGTTCCCAGACCAGAGGTGGCACCAGTGCCAAGACGGGCTAGTTTGATGGTGCAAAGTAGCTCCTGCAATCTGCCATCCAGAAGCGGGGTAGCTTACTTTTGTTTGCCAGGGAAACGGGCCGAGCTTTTTGTCTGGGGGCCTATGGCTGGGAGTGACCGGCTGGCTCCTGAAAAGCTACGATAGGCAGGATGGTGACCAGACCCATGGTGGCACCAGTGCCAAGTTGGGCTGATTTGATAAAACCAAGTGGCTCCTGCAATCTGCCATCAAAAAGTTGGCAGGAGAGTTTTGTTTTCCAGGGAAAAGCGCCGTTGTTTGTGTTTGGGGGCCTGTGGCTGGGAGTGGCCGGCTGGCTCCTTAGAATCCACGATACGCAGCATGGTATCCAGACCCAAGGTGGCACCAGTGCCAAGTTTTGCTGGTTTGATAGTACCAAGTGGTTCCTGAAATCTGCCATCCAGAAGCAGGGCAGCTTACTTTTGTTTGCCAGGGAAACGGTCCGAGGTTTTTGTCTGGGGGCCTATGGCTGGGAGTGACCGGCTGGCTCCTGAAAAGCTACGATAGGCAGGATGGTGACCAGACCCATGGTGGCACCAGTCCCAAGTTGGGCTGATTTGATAGTACCAAGTGGCTCCTGCAATCTGCCATCAAAATTTGGCAGGCGAGGTTTGTTTTCCAGGGAAAAGCGCCGTTGTTTGTGTTTGGGGGCCTGTGGCTGGGAGTGGCCGGCTGGCTCCTTAGAATCCACGATACGCAGGATGGTTCCCAGACCCAAGGTGGCACCAGTGCCAAGTCGGGCTAGTATGATGGTGCAAAGTGGCTCCTGCAATCTGCCATCCAGAAGCGGGGCAGATTACTTTTGTTTGCCAGGGAAAAGGGCCGAGCTTTGTGTCTCGGGGCCTATGGCTGGGAGTGACCGGCTGGCTCCTGAAAAGCTACGATAGGCAGGATGGTGACCAGACCCATGGTGGCACCAGTGCCAAGTTGGGCTGGTTTGATAGTACCAAGTGGCTCCTGCAATCTGCCATCAAAATGTCGGCAGGCGAGTTTTGTTTTCCAGGGAAAAGCGCCGTTGTTTGTGTTTGGGGGCCTGTGGCTGGCAGTGGCCGGCTGGCTCCTTAGAATCCACGATACGCAGGATGGTTCCCAGACCTGAGGTGACACCAGTGCCAAGTCGGGCTGGTTTGATAGTACCAAGTGCGTCCTGCAATCTGCCATCCAGAAGCGGGGCAGCTTACTTTTGTTTGCCAGGGAAACGGGCCGAGCTTTTTGTCTGGGGGCCTATGGCTGGGAGTGAGCGGCTGGCTCCTGAAAAGCTACGATAGGCAGAATGGTGAGCAGACCCATGGTGGCACAAGTGCCAAGTTGGGCTGGTTTGATAGCACCAAGTGGGTCCTGCAATCTGCCATCAAAAAGTTGGCAGGCGAGTTTTGTTTTCCAGGGAAAAGCGCCGTTGTTTGTGTTTGGGTGCCTATGGCTGGGAGTGGCCGGCTGGCTCCTTAGAATCCACGATACGCAGGATGGTTCCCAGACCAGAGGTGGCACCAGTGCCAAGTCGGGCTGGTTTGATAGTACCGAGTGCGTCCTACAATCTGCCATCCAGAAGCGGGACAGCTTGCTTTTGTTTGCCAGGGAAACGGGTCGAGATTTGTGTCTGGGGGCCTATGGCTGGGAGTGACCGGCTAGGTCCTGAAAAGCTAAGGTAGGCAGAATGGTGACCAGACCCATGGTGGCACCACTGCCAAGTTGGGCTGATTTGATAGTACCAAGTGGCTCCTGCAATCTGCCATGAAAAAGTTGGCAGGCGAGTTTTGTTTTCCAGGGAAAAGCGCCGTTGTTTGTGTTTGGGGGCCTGTGGCTGGGAGTGGCCGGCTGGCTCCTTAGAATCCACGATACGCAGCATAGTTCCCAGACCAGAGGTGGCACCAGTGCCAAGTCGGGCTGGTTTTATAGTACCAAGTGGTTCCTGCAATCTGCCATCCAGAAGCGGGGCAGCTTACTTTTGTTTGCCAGGGAATCGGGCCAAGGTTTTTCTCTGGGAGCCTATGGCTGGGAGTGACCGTCTGGCTCCTGAAAAGCTACGATAGGCAGGATGGTGACCAGACTCATGGTGGCACCAGTGCCAAGTTGGGCTGATTTGATAGTAGCAAGTGGCTCCTGCAATCTGCCATCAAAAAGTTGTCAGGCGAGTTTTGTTTTCCAGGGAAAAGCGCCGTTGTTTGTGTTTGGGGGCCTGTGGCTGGGAGTGGCCGGCTGGCTCCTTAGAATCCACGATACGCAGCATGGTTCCCAGACCAGAGGTGGCTCCAGTTCCACGTCGGGCTATTTGATGGTGAAAAGTGGTTCCTGCAATCTGCCATCCAGAAGCGGGGCAGCTTACTTTGGTTTGCCAGGGAAAAGGGCAGAGCATTGTGTCTGGGCGCCTATGGCTGGGAGTGACCGGCTGGCTCCTGAAAAGCTACGATAAGCAGGATGGTGACCAGACCCATGGTGGCACCAGTGCCAAGTTGGGCTGATTTGATAGTACCAAGTGGCTCCTGCAATCTGCCATCAAAAAGTTGGCCGGCGAATTTTGTTTTCCAGGGAAAAGCGCTGTGGTTTGTGTTTGGGGGCCTGTGGCTGGGAGTGGCCGGCTGGATCCTTATAATCCACGATACGCAGCATGGTTCCCAGACCCAAGGTGGCACCAGTGCCAAGTTGGGCTGGTTTGATAGTACCAAGTGGCTCTGGCAATCAGCCATCAAAAAGTTGGCAGACGAGTTTTGTTTTCCAGGGAAAAGCGCCGTTGTTTTTGTTTGGGGGCCTGTGGCTGGGAGTGGACGGATGGCTAATTAGAATCCACGATACGCAGGATGGTTCCCAGACCTGAGGTGGCACCAGTGCCAAGTCGGGCTAGTTTGATGGTGCAAAGTGGCTCCTGTAATCTGCCATCCAGAAGCGGGGTAGCTTACTTTTGTTTGCCAGGGAAACGGGCCGAGGTTTTTCTCTGGGGGCCTACGGCAGGGTGGGACAGGCTGGCTCCTGAAAAGCTACGATAGGCATGATGGTGACCAGACCCATGGTGGCACCAGTCCCAAGTTGGGCTGATTTGATAGTACCAAGTGGCTCCTGCAATCTGCCGTCAAAATTTGGCAGGCGAGTTTTGTTTTCCAGGGAAAAGCGCCGTTGTTTGTGTTTGGGGGCCTGTGGCTGGGAGTGGCCGGCTGGCTCCTTAGAATCCACGATACGCAGGATGTTTCCCAGACCTGAGGTGGCACCAGTGCCAAGTCGGGCTGGTTTGATAGTACTAAATAGCTCCTGCAATCTGCCATCCAGAAGCGGGGCAGCTTACTTTTGTTTGCCAGGGAAACGGGCCGAGGTTTTTGTCTGGGGGCCTATGGCTGCGAGTGACCGTCTGGCTCCTGAAAAGCTACGATAGGCAGGATGGTGAGCAGACCCATGGTGGCACCAGTGCCAAGTTGAGCTGGTTTGATAGTACCAAGTGGCTCCTGCAATCTGCCATCAAAAAGTTGGCAGGCGAGTTTTGTTTTCCAGGGAAAAGCGCCGTTGTTTGTGTTTGGGTGCCTATGGCTGGGAGTGGCCGGCTGGCTCCTTAGAATCCACGATACGCACCATAGTTCCCAGACCAGAGGTGGCACCAGTGCCAAGTCGGGCTGGTTTGATAGTACCAAGTGCGTCCTACAATCTGCCATCCAGAAGCGGGGCAGCTTACTTTTGTTTGCCAGGGAAACGGGCCGAGCTTTGTGTCTGGGGGCCTATGGCTGGGAGTGACCGGCTGGCTCCTGAAAAGCTACGATAGGCAGGATGGTGACCAGACCCATGGTGGCACCAGTGCCAAGTTGGGCTGATTTGATAGCAGCAAGTGGCTCCTGCAATCTGCCATCCAAATGTCGGCAGGCGGGTTTGTTTTCCAGGGAAAAGCGCTGTGGTTTGTGTTTGGGGGCCTGTGGCTGGGAGTGACCGGCTGGCTCCTTAGAATCCACGATACGCAGGATGGTTCCCAGACCCAAGGTGGCACCAGTGCCAAGTCGGGCTGGTTTGATAGTACCAAGTGGCTCCTGCAATCTGCCATCCAGAAGCGGGGCAGCTTACTTTTGTTTGCCAGGGAAACGGGCCGAGCTTTGTGTCTGGGGGCCTATGGCTGGGAGTGACCGGCTGGCTCCTGAAAAGCTAAGATAGGCAGGATGGTGACCAGACCCATGGTGGCACCAGTGTCAAGTTGGGCTGGTTTGATAGTACCAAGTGGCTCCTGCAATCTGCCATCAAAAATTTGGCAGGCGAGTTTTGTTTTCCAGGGAAAAGCGCCGTTGTTTTTGTTTGGGGGCCTCTGGCTGGGAGTGGCCGGCTGGCTCCTTAGAATCCACGATACGCAGCATGGTTCCCAGACCAGAGGTGGCACCAGTGCCAAGTCGGGCTGGTTTTATAGTACCAAGTGGTTCCTGCAATCTGCCATCCAGAAGCGGGGCAGCTTACTTTGGTTTGCCAGGGAAAAGGGCAGAGCATTGTGTCTGGGCGCCTATGGCTGGGAGTGACCGGCTGGCTCCTGAAAAGCTACGATAAGCAGGATGGTGACCAGACCCATGGTGGCACTAGTGCCAAGTTGGGCTGATTTGATAGTACCAAGTGGCTCCTGCAATCTGCCATCAAAAAGTTGGCCGGCGAATTTTGTTTTCCAGGGAAAAGCGCTGTGGTTTGTGTTTGGGGGCCTGTGGCTGGGAGTGGCCGGCTGGCTCCTTATAATCCACGATACGCAGCATGGTTCCCAGACCCAAGGTGGCACCAGTGCCAAGTTGGGCTGGTTTGATAGTACCAAGTGGCTCTGGCAATCTGCCTTCAAAAAGTTGGCAGACGAGTTTTGTTTTCCAGGGAAAAGCGCCGTTGTTTTTTTTTGGGGGCCTGTGGCTGGGAGTGGACGGATGGCTAATTAGAATCCAAGATAGGCAGGATGGTGACCAGACCCATGGTGGCACCAGTGCCAAGTTGGTCTGATTTGATAAAACCAAGTGGCTCCTGCAATCTGCCATCAAAAACTTGGCAGGCGAGTTTTGTTTCCCAGGGAAAAGCGCCGTTGTTTGTGTTTGGGGGCCTGTGGCTGGGAGTGGCCGGCTGGCTCCTTAGAATCCACGATACGCCGCATGGTATCCAGACCCAAGGTGGCACCAGTGCCAAGTTTTGCTGGTTTGATAGTACCAAGTGGTTCCTGCAATCTGCCATCCAGAAGCAGGGCAGCTTACTTTTGTATGCCAGGGAAACGGGCCGAGGTTTTTGTCTGGGGGCCTATGGCTGGGAATGACCGGCTGGCTCCTGAAAAGCTACGATAGGCAGGATGGTGACCAGACCCATGGTGGCACCAGTGCCAAGTTGGGCTGATTTGATAGTACCAAGTGGCTCCTGCAATCTGCCGTCAAAATTTGGCAGGCGAGTTTTGTTTTCCAGGGAAAAGCGCCGTTGTTTGTGTTTGGGGGCCTGTGGCTGGGAGTGGCCGGCTGGCTCCTTAGAATCCACGATACGCAGGATGGTTCCCAGACCTGAGGTGGCACCAGTGCCAAGTCGGGCTGGTTTGATAGTACTAAATAGCTCCTGCAATCTGCCATGCAGAAGCGGGGCAGCTTACTTTTGTTTGCCAGGGAAACGGGCCGAGCTTTGTGTCTGGGGGCCTATGACTGGGAGTGACCGGCTGGCTCCTGAAAAGCTACGATAGGCAGGATGGTGACCAGACCCATGGTGGCACCAGTGCCAAGTTGGGCTGATTTGATAGCAGCAAGTGGCTCCTGCAATCTGCCATCAAAATGTCGGCAGGCGGGTTTGTTTTCCAGGGAAAAGCGCTGTGGTTTGTGT
Source organism: Melospiza melodia melodia (assembly GCF_035770615.1). Lineage (NCBI taxonomy): Eukaryota > Metazoa > Chordata > Aves > Passeriformes > Passerellidae > Melospiza > Melospiza melodia. The sequence goes on from NC_086199.1 coordinate 43,803,068, forward strand.
TTGGGGGCCTGTGGCTGGGAGTGACCGGCTGGCTCCTTAGAATCCACGATACGCAGGATGGTTCCCAGACCCAAGGTGGCACCAGTGCCAATTTGGGCTGGTTTGATAGTACCAAGTGGCTCCTGCAATCTGCCATCCAGAAGCGGGGCAGCTTACTTTTGTTTGCCAGGGAAACGGGCCGAGCTTTGTGTCTGGGGGCCTATGGCTGGGAGTGACCGGCTGGCTCCTGAAAAGCTAAGATAGGCAGGATGGTGACCAGACCCATGGTGGCACCAGTGTCAAGTTGGGCTGGTTTGATAGTACCAAGTGGCTCCTGCAATCTGCCATCAAAAATTTGGCAGGCGAGTTTTGTTTTCCAGGGAAAAGCGCCGTTGTTTGTGTTTGGGTGCCTATGGCTGGGAGTGGCCGGCTGGCTCCTTAGAATCCACGATACGCACCATAGTTCCCAGACCAGAGGTGGCACCAGTGCCAAGTTGGGCTGGTTTGATAGTACCAAGTGGCTCTGGCAATCTGCCATCAAAAAGTTGGCAGACGAGTTTTGTTTTCCAGGGAAAAGCGCCGTTGTTTTTGTTTGGGGGCCTGTGGCTGGGAGTGGACGGATGGCTAATTAGAATCCACGATAGGCAGGATGGTGACCAGACCCATGGTGGCACCAGTGCCAAGTCGGGCTGGTTTGATAGTACCAAGTGGCTCCGGCAATCTGCCATCCAGAAGCGGGATAACTTACTTTTGTTTGTCAGGGAAACGGGCCGAGGTTTTTGTCTGGGGGCCTATGGCTGGGAGTGACCGGCTGGCTCCTGAAAAGCTACGACAGGCAGGATGGTGACCAGACCCATGGTGGCACCAGTGCCAAGTTGGTCTGATTTGATAAAACCAAGTGGCTCCTGCAATCTCCCATCAAAATGTTGGCAGGAGAGTTTTGTTTCCCAGGGAAAAGCGCCGTTGTTTGTGTTTGGGGGCCTGTGGCTGGGAGTGGCCGGCTGGCTCCTTAGAATCCACGTTACGCAGCATGGTATCCAGACCCAAGGTGGCACCAGTGCCAAGTTGGGCTGGTTTCTTAGTACCAAGTGGTTCCTGCAATCTGCCATCCAGAAGCAGGGCAGCCTTCTTTTGTATGCCAGGGAAACGGGCCGAGGTTTTTGTCTGGGGGCCTATGGCTGGGAGTGACCGGCTGGCTCCTGAAAAGCTACGATAGGCAGGATGGTGACCAGACCCATGGTGGCACCAGTGCCAAGTTGGGCTGATTTGATAGTACCAAGTGGCTCCTGCAATCTGCCGTCAAAATTTGGCAGGCGAGTTTTGTTTTCCAGGGAAAAGCGCCGTTGTTTGTGTTTGGGCGCCTGTGGCTGGGAGTGGCCGGCTGGCTCCTTAGAATCCACGATACGCAGGATGGTTCCCAGACCTGAGGTGGCACCAGTGCCAAGTCGGGCTGGTTTGATAGTACTAAATAGCTCCTGCAATCTGCCATGCAGAAGCGGGGCAGCTTACTTTTGTTTGCCAGGGAAACGGGCCGAGGTTTGTGTCTGGGGGCCTATGGCTGCGAGTGACCGTCTGGCTCCTGAAAAGCTACGATAGGCAGGATGGTGAGCAGACCCATGGTGGCACCAGTGCCAAGTTGAGCTGGTTTGATAGTACCAAGTGGCTCCTGCAATCTGCCATCAAAATGTTGGCAGGCGAGTTTTGTTTTCCAGGGAAAAGCGCCGTTGTTTGTGTTTGGGTGCCTATGGCTGGGAGTGGCCGGCTGGCTCCTTAGAATTCACGATACGCACCATGGTTCCCAGACCAGAGGTGTCACCAGTGCCAAGTCGGGCTGGTTTGATAGTACCAAGTGCGTCCTACAATCTGGCATCCAGAAGCGGGGCAGCTTACTTTTGTTTGCCAGGGAAACGGGCCGAGCTTTGTGTCTGGGGGCCTAAGGCTGGGAGTGACCGGCTGGCTCCTGAAAAGCTACGATAGGCAGGATGGTGACCAGACCCATGGTGGCACCAGTGCCAAGTTGGGCTGATTTGATAGTAGCAAGTGGCTCCTGCAATCTGCCATCAAAATGTCGGCAGGCGGGTTTTGTTTTCCAGGGAAAAGCGCTGTGGTTTGTGTTTGGGGGCCTGTGGCTGGGAGTGACCGGCTGGCTCCTTAGAATCCACGATACGCAGGATGGTTCCCAGACCCAAGGTGGCACCAGTGCCAAGTTGGGCTGGTTTGATAGTACCAAGTGGCTCCTGCAATCTGCCATCCAGAAGCGGGGCAGCTTACTTTTGTTTGCCAGGGAAACGGGCCGAGGTTTGTGTCTGGGGGCCTATGGCTGGGAGTGACCGGCTGGCTCCTGAAAAGCTAATATAGGCAGGATGGTGACCAGACCCATGGTGGCACCAGTGCCAAGTTGGGCTGGTTTGATAGTACCAAGTGGCTCCTGCAATCTGCCATCGAAATGTTGGCAGGCGAGTTTTGTTTTCCAGGGAAAAGCGCCGTTGTTTGTATTTGGGGCCTGTGGCTGGGAGTGGCCGGCTGGCTCCTTAGAATCCACGATACGCAGCATGGTTCCCAGACCAGAGGTGGCACCAGTGCCAAGTTGGGCTGGTTTGATAGTACCAAGTGCGTCCTGCAATCTGCCATCCAGAAGCGGGGCAGCTTACTTTTGTTTGCCAGGGAAACGGGCCGAGGTTTGTGTCTCGGGGCCTATGGCTGGGAGTGACCGGCTGGCTCCTGAAAAGCTACGATAGGCAGGATGGTGACCAGACCCATGGTGGCACCAGTGCCAAGTTGGGCTGGTTTGATAGTACCAAGTGGCTCCTGCAATCTGCCATCAAAAAGTTGGCAGGCGAGTTTGTTATCCAGGGAAATGCGCCCTTGTTTGTGTTTGGGGGCCTGTGGCTGGGAGTGGCCGGCTGGCTCCTTAGAATCCACGATACGCAGGATGGGTCCCAGACCAGAGGTGGCACCAGTGCCAAGTCGGGCTGGTTTGATGGTGAAAAGTGGCTCCTGCAATCTGCCATCCAGTAGCGGAATAACTTACTTTTGTTTGCCAGGGAAACGGTCCGAGCTTTTTGTCTGGGGGCCTATGGCTGGGAGTGACCGGCTGGCTCCTGAAAGGCTACGATAGGCAGGATGGTGACCAGACCCATGGTGGCACCAGTGCCAAGTTGGGCTGGTTTGATAGTACCCAGTGGCTCCGGCAATCTGCCATCAAAATTTGGCAGGCGAGTTTTGTTTTCCAGGGAAAAGCGCCGTTGTTTTTGTTTGGGGGCCTGTGGCTGGGAGTGGACGGATGGCTAATTAGAATCCACGATACGCAGGATGGTTCCCAGACCAGAGGTGGCACCAGTGCCAAGTCGGGCTGGTTTGATGGTGCAAAGTGGCTCCTGCAATGTGCCATCCAGAAGCGGGGTAGCTTATTTTTCTTTGCCAGGGAAACGGGCCGAGGTTTTTGTCTGGGGGCCTATGGCTTGGAGTGACCGGCTGGCTCCTGAAAAGCTACGATAGGCAGGATGGTGACCAGACCCATGGTGGCACCAGTGCCAAGTTGGGCTGGTTTGATAGTACCAAGTGGCTCCTGCAATCTGCCATCAAAATGTTGGCAGGCGAGTTTTGTTTTCCAGGGAAAAGCGCCGTTGTTTGTGTTTGGGGGCCTGTGGCTGGGAGTGGCCGGCTGGCTGCTTAGAATCCACGATACGCAGGATGGTTCCCAGACCAGAGGTGGCACCAGTGCCAAGTCGGGCTGGTTTGATAATACCTAGTGGATCCTGCAATCTGCCATCCAGAAGCGGGACAGCTTACTTTTGTTTGCCAGGGAAACGGGCCGAGCTTTGTGTCACGGGGCCTATGGCTGGGAGTGACCGTCTTGGTCCTGAAAAGCTACGATAGGCAGGATGGTGACCAGACCCATGGTGGCACCAGTGCCAAGTTGGGCTGGTTTGATAGTACCAAGTGGCTCCTGCAATCTGCCATCAAAAAGTTGGCAGGCGAGTTTTGTTTTCCAGGGAAAAGCGCCGTTGTTTGTGTTTGGAGGCCTGTGGCTGGGAGTGGCCGGCTTGCTAATTGGAATCCACGATACACAGCATGGTTCCCAGACCAGAGGTGGCACCAGTGCCAAGTTGGGCTGGTTTGATGGTGCAAAGTGGCTCCTGCAATCTGCCATCCAGAAGCGGGGCAGCTTACTTTTGTTTGCCAGGGAAACGGGCCGAGGTTTTTCTCTGGGGGCCTATGGCTGGGAGTGACTGGCTGGCGCCTGAACACCTACGATAGGCAGGATGGTGACCAGACCCATGGTGGCACCAGTGCCAAGATGGGCTGATTTGATAGTAGCAAGTGGCTCCTGCAATCTGCCATCAAAATGTTGGCAGGCGAGTTTTGTTTTCCAGGGAAAAGCGCCGTTGTTTGTGTTTGGGGGCCTGTGGCTGGGAGTGGACGGATGGCTCCTTAGAATCCACGATACGCAGCATGGTTCCCAGACCAGAGGTGGCACCAGTGCCAAGTCGGGCTGGTTTGATAGTACCAAGTGGCTCCGGAAATCTGCCATCCAGAAGCGGGGCAGCTTACTTTTGTTTGCCAGGGAAACGGGCCGAGCTTTGTGTCTGGGCGCCTATGGCTGGGAGTGACCTGCTAGGTCCTGAAAAGCTACGATAGGCAGGATGGTGACCAGACCCATGGTGGCACCAGTGCCAAGTTGGGCTGATTTGACAGTACCAAGTGGCTCCTGCAATCTGCCATCTGAAAGTTGGCAGGCGAGTTTTGTTTTCCAGGGAAAAGCGCCGTTGTTTGTGTCTGGGGGCCTGTGGCTGGAGTGGCCGGCTGGCTCCTTAGAATGAACGATACGCAGGATGGTTCCCAGACCTGAGGTGGCACCAGTGCCAAGTCGGGCTAGTTTGATGGTGCAAAGTGGCTCCTGCAATCTGCCATCCAGAAGCGGGGTAGCTTACTTTTGTTTGCCAGGGAAACGGGCCGAGGTTTTTCTCTGGGGGCCTATGGCAGGGAGGGACCGGCTGGCTCCTGAAAAGCTACGATAGGCAGGATGGTGACCAGACCCATGGTGGCACCAGTGCCAAGTTGGGCTGATTTGATAGTAGCAAGTGGCTCCTGCAATCTGCCATCAAAATATTGGCAGGCGAGTTTTGTTTTCCAGGGAAAAGCGCCGTTGTTTGTGTTTGGGGGCCTGTGGCTGGGAGTGACCGGCTGGCTCCTTAGAATCCACGATACGCAGGATGGTTCCCAGACCCAAGGTGGCACCAGTGCCAAGTCGGGCTGGTTTGATAGTACCAAGTGGCTCCTGCAATCTGCCATCCAGAAGCGGGGCAGCTTACTTTGTTTGCCAGGGAAAGGGGCCGAGATTTTGTCTGGGCGCCTATGGCTTGGAGTGACCGGCTAGGTCCTGAAAAGCTACGATAGGCAGGATGGTGACCAGATCCATGGTGGCACCAGTGCCAAGTTGGGCTGGTTTGATAGTACCAAGTGGCTCCTGCAATCTGCCATCAAAATGTTGTCAGGCGAGTTTTGTTTTCCAGGGAAAAGCGCCGTTGTTTGTGTTTGGGGGCCTCTGGCTGGGAGTGGCCGGCTGGCTCCTTAGAATCCACGATACGCGGAGTGGTTCCCAGACCAGAGGTGGCACCAGTGCCAAGTTGGGCTGGTTTGATAGTACCAAGTGAGTCCTGCAATCTGCCATCCAGAAGCGGGGCAGCTTACTTTTGTTTGCCAGGGATACGGGCCGAGGTTTGTGTCTCAGGGCCTATGGCTGGGAGTGACCGCCTGGCTCCTGAAAAGCTACGATAGGCAGGATGGTGACCAGACCCATGGTGGCACCAGTGCCAAGTTGGGCTGGTTTGATAGTACCAAGTGGCTCCTGCAATCTGCCATCAAAAAGTTGGCAGGCGAGTTTGTTATCCAGGGAAAAGCGCCGTTGTTTGTGTTTGGGGGCCTGTGGCAGGGAGTGGCCGGCTGGCTCCTTAGAATCCACGATACGCAGGATGGTTCCCAGACCAGAGGTGGCACCAGTGCCACGTCGGGCTGGTTTGATGGTGAAAAGTGGCTCCTGCAATCTGCCATCCAGAAGCGGGATAACTTACCTTTGTTTGCCAGGGAAACGGGCCGAGGTTTTTGTCTGGGGGCCTATGGCTGGGAGTGACCGGCTGGCTCCTGAAAAGCTACGATAGGCAGGATGGTGACCAGACCCATGGTGGCACCAGTGCCAAGTTGGGCTGGTTTGATAGTACCAAGTGGCTCCTGCAATCTGCCATCAAAATGTTGGCAGGCGAGTTTTGTTTTCCAGGGAAAAGTGCCGTTGTTTGTGTTTGGGGGCCTGTGGGTGGGAGTGACCGGCTGGCTCCTTAGAATCCACGATACGCAGGATGGTTCCCAGACCAGAGGTCGCACCAGTGCCAAGTCGGGCCAGTTTGATGGTGCAAAGTGGCTCCTGCAATCTGCCATCCAGAAGCGGGGTAGCTTACTTTTGTTTGCCAGGGAAACGGGCCGAGTTTGGTGTCTGGGGGCCTATGGCTGGGAGTGACCGGCTGGTTCCTGAAAAGCTACGATAGGCAGGATGGTGACCAGACCCATGGTGGCACCAGTGCCAAGTTGGGCTGATTTGATAGTACCAAGTGGCTCCTGCAATCTGCCATCAAAAAGTTGGCAGGCGAGTTTGTTATCCAGGGAAAAGCGCCGTTGTTTGTGTTTGGGGGCCTGTGGCTGGGAGTGGCCGGCTGGCTCCTTAGAATCCACGATACGCGGGATGGTTCCCAGACCAGAGGTGGCACCAGTGCCAAGTCGGGCTGGTTTGATGGTGAAAAGTGGCTCCTGCAATCTGCCATCCAGAAGCGGGGCAGCTTACTTTTGTTTGCCAGGGAAACGGGCCGAGTATTGTTTCTGGGGGCCTACGGCTGCGAGTGACCGGCTGGCTCCTGAAAAGCTACGATAGGCAGGATGGTGACCAGACCCATGGTGGCACCAGTGCCAAGTTGGGCTGATTTGATAGTACCAAGTGGCTCCTGCAATCTGCCATCAAAAAGTTGGCAGGCGAGTTTTGTTTTCCAGGGAAAAGCGCCGTTGTTTGTGTCTGGGGGCCTGTGGCTGGGAGTGGCCGGCTGGCTCCTTACAATGAACGATACGCAGGATGGTTCCCAGACCTGAGGTGGCACCAGTGCCAAGTCGGGCTAGTTTGATGGTGCAAAGTGGCTCCTGCAATCTGCCATCCAGAAGCGGGTAGCTTACTTTTGTTTGCCAGGGAAACGGGCCGAGGTTTTTCTCTGGGGGCCTATGGCAGGGAGGGACCGGCTGGCTCCTGAAAAGCTACGATAGGCAGGATGGTGACCAGACCCATGGTGGCACCAGTGCCAAGTTGGGCTGATTTGATAGTACCAAGTGGCTCCTGCAATCTGCCATCAAAATGTTGGCAGGCGAGTTTTGTTTTCCAGGGAAAAGCGCCGTTGTTTGTGTTTGGTGGCCTGTGGCTGGGAGTGACCAGCTGGCTCCTTAGAATCCACGATACGCAGGATGGTTCCCAGACCCAAGGTGGCACCAGTGCCAAGTTGGGCTGGTTTGATAGTACCAAGTGGTTCCTGCAATCTGCCATCCAGAAACGGGGCAGCTTACTTTTGTTTGCCAGGGAAACGGGCCGAGTATTGTTTCTGGGGGCCTACGGCTGCGAGTGACCGGCTGGCTCCTGAAAAGCTACGATAGGCAGGATGGTGACCAGACCCATGGTGGCACCAGTGCCAAGTTGGGCTGATTTGATAGTACCAAGTGGCTCCTGCAATCTGCCCTCAAAAATTTGGCAGGCGAGTTTTGTTTTCCAGGGAAAAGCGCCGTTGTTTGTGTTTGGGGGCCTGTGGCTGGGAGTGGACGGATGGCTCCTTAGAACCACGATACGCAGGATGGTTCCCAGACCCAAGGTGGCACCAGTGCCAAGTCGGGCTGGTTTGATAGTACCAAGTGGTTCCTGCAATCTGCCATCCAGAAGCGGGGCAGCTTACTTTTGTATGCCAGGGAAACGGGCCGAGGTTTTTGTCTGGGGGCCTATAGCTGGGAGTGACCGGCTGGCTCCTGAAAAGCTACGATAGGCAGGATGGTGACCAAACGCATGGTGGCACCAGTGCCAAGTTGGGCTGATTTGATAGTACCAAGTGGCTCCTGCAATCTGCCATCAAAATGTTGGCAGGCGAGTTTTGTTTTCCAGGGAAAAGCGCCGTTGTTTGTGTTTGGGGGCCTGTGGCTGGGAGTGGCCGGCTGGCTGCTTAGAATCCACGATACGCAGGATGGTTCCCAGACCAGAGGTGGCACCAGTGCCAAGTCGGGCTGGTTTGATACTACCAAGTGCGTCCTGCAATCTGCCATCCAGAAGCGGGGCAGCTTACTTTTGTTTGCCAGGGAAACGGGCCGAGGTTTGTGTCTGGGGGCCTATGGCTGGGAGTGACCGCCTGGCTCCTGAAAAGCTACGATAGGCAGGATGGTGACCAGACCCATGGTGGCACCAGTGCCAAGTTGGGCTGGTTTGATAGTACCAAGTGGCTCCTGCAATCTGCCATCAAAATGTTGGCAGGCGAGTTTTGTTTTCCAGGGAAAAGCGCCGTTGTTTGTGTTTGGGGGCCTGTGGCTGGGAGTGGACGGATGGCTCCTTAGAATCCACGATACACAGCATGGTTCCCAGACCAGAGGTGGCACCAGTGACAAGTCGGGCTAGTTTGATGGTGCAAAGTGGTTCCTGCAATCTGCCATCCAGAAGCGGGGCAGCTTACTTTTGTTTGCCAGGGAAACGGGCCGAGGTTTGTGTCTGGGGGCCTATGGCTGGGAGTGACCGGCTGGCTCCTGAAAAGCTACGATAGGCAGGATGGTGACCAGACCCATGGTGGCACCAGTGCCAAGTTGGGCTGGTTTGATAGTAGCAAGTGGCTCCTGCAATCTGCCATCAAAAAGTTGGCAGGCGAGTTTTGTTTTCCAGGGAAAAGCGCCGTTGTTTGTGTTTGGGGGCCTCTGGCTGGGAGTGGACGGCTGGCTCCTTAGAATCCACGATACGCAGGATGGTTCCCAGACCAGAGGTGGCACCAGTGCCAAGTTGGGCTGGTTTGATACTACCAAGTGCGTCCTGCAATCTACCATCCAGAAGCGGGGCAGCTTACTTTTGTTTGCCAGGGAAACGGGCCGAGGTTTGTGTCTCAGGGCCTATGGCTGGGAGTGACCGGCTGGCTCCTGAAAAGCTACGATAGGCAGGATGGTGACCAGACCCATGGTGGCACCAGTGCCAAGTTGGGCTGGTTTGATAGTACCAAGTGGCTCCTGCAATCTGCCATCAAAAAGTTGGCAGGCGAGTTTGTTATCCAGGGAAAAGCGCTGTTGTTTGTGTTTGGGGGCCTGTGGCTGGGAGTGGCCGGCTGGCTCCTTAGAATCCATGATACGCAGGATGGTTCCCAGACCAGAGGTGGCACCAGTGCCAAGTCGGGCTGGTTTGATGGTGAAAAGTGGCTCCTGCAATCTGCCATCCAGAAGCGGGATGACTTACTTTTGTTTGCCAGGGAAACGGGCCGAGGTTTTGTCTGGGGGCCTATGGCTGGGAGTGACCGGCTGGCTCCTGAAAAGCTACGATAGGCAGGATGGTGACCAGACCCATGGTGGCACCAGTGCCAAGTTGGGCTGGTTTGATAGTACCAAGTGGCTCCTGCAATCTGCCATCAAAATGTTGGCAGGCGAGTTTTGTTTTCCAGGGAAAAGTGCCGTTGTTTGTGTTTGGGGGCCTGTGGGTGGGAGTGACCGGCTGGCTCCTTAGAATCCACGATACGCAGGATGGTTCCCAGACCAGAGGTCGCACCAGTGCCAAGTCGGGCCAGTTTGATGGTGCAAAGTGGCTCCTGCAATCTGCCATCCAGAAGCGGGGTAGATTACTTTTGTTTGCCAGGGAAACGGGCCGAGTTTTGTGTCTGGGGGCCTATGGCTGCGAGTGACCGGCTGGCTCCTGAAAAGCTACGATAGGCAGGATGGTGACCAGACCCATGGTGGCACCAGTGCCAAGTTGGGCTGATTTGATAGTACCAAGTGGCTCCTGCAATCTGCCATCAAAATGTTGGCAGGCGAGTTTTGTTTTCCAGGGAAAAGCGCCGTTGTTTGTGTCTGGGGGCCTGTGGCTGGGAGTGGCCGGCTGGCTCCTTACAATGAACGATACGCAGGATGGTTCCCAGACCTGAGGTGGCACCAGTGCCAAGTCGGGCTAGTTTGATGGTGCAAAGTGGCTCCTGCAATCTGCCATCCAGAAGCGGGGTAGCTTACTTTTGTTTGCCAGGGAAACGGGCCGAGGTTTTTCTCAGGGGGCCTATGGCAGGGAGTGACCGGCTGGCTCCTGAAAAGCTACGATAGGCAGGATGGTGACCAGACCCATGGTGGCACCAGTGCCAAGTTGGGCTGATTTGATAGTAGCAAGTGGCTCCTGCAATCTGCCATCTAAATGTTGGCAGGCGAGATTTGTTTTCCAGGGAAAAGCGCCGTTGTTTGTGTTTGGTGGCCTGTGGCTGGGAGTGACCGGCTGGCTCCTTAGAATCCACGATACGCAGGATGGTTCCCAGACCCAAGGTGGCACCAGTGCCAAGTTGGGCTGGTTTGATAGTACCAAGTGGTTCCTGCAATCTGCCATCCAGAAGCGGGGCAGCTTACTTTTGTTTGCCAGGGAAACGGGCCGAGGTTTTTCTCTGGGGGACTATGGCTTGGAGTGACCGGCTAGGTCCTGAAAAGCTACGATAGGCAGGATGGTGACCAGATCCATGGTGGCACCAGTGCCAAGTTGGGCTGGTTTGATAGTACCAAGTGGCTCCTGCAATCTGCCATCAAAATGTTGGCAGGCGAGTTTTGTTTTCCAGGGAAAAGCGCCGTTGTTTGTGTCTGGGGGCCTGTGGCTGGGAGTGGCCGGCTGGCTCCTTAGAATCCACGATACGCGGGATGGTTCCCAGACCAGAGGTGGCACCAGTGCCAAGTCGGGCTGGTTTGATGGTGAAAAGTGGCTCCTGCAATCTGCCATCCAGAAGCGGGATAACATACTTTTGTTTGCCAGGGAAACGGGCCAAGGTTTTTGTCTGGGGGCCTATGGCTGGGAGTGACCGGCTGGCTCCTGAAAAGCTACGATAAGCAGGATGGTGACCAGACCCATGGTGGCACCAGTGCCAAGTTGGGCTGATTTGATAGTACCAAGTGGCTCCTGCAATCTGCCATCAAAAAGTTGGCAGGCGAGTTTTGTTTTCCAGGGAAAAGCGCCGTTGTTTGTGTTTGGGGGCCTGTGGCTGGGAGTGGACGGATGGCTCCTTAGAACCACGATACGCAGGATGGTTCCCAGACCAGAGGTGGCACCAGTGCCAAGTCGGGCTGGTTTGATAGTACCAAGTGGTTCCTGCAATCTGCCATCCAGAAGCGGGGCAGCTTACTTTTGTATGCCAGGGAAACGGGCAGAGGTTTTTGTCTGGGGGCCTATAGCTGGGAGTGACCGGCTGGCTCCTGAAAAGCTACGATAGGCAGGATGGTGACCAAACGCATGGTGGCACCAGTGCCAAGTTGGGCTGATTTGATAGTACCAAGTGGCTCCTGCAATCTGCCATCAAAATGTTGGCAGGCGAGTTTTGTTTTCCAGGGAAAAGCGCCGTTGTTTGTGTTTGGGGGCCTGTGGCTGGGAGTGGCCGGCTGGCTGCTTAGAATCCACGATACGCAGGATGGTTCCCAGACCAGAGGTGGCACCAGTGCCAAGTCGGGCTGGTTTGATACTACCAAGTGCGTCCTGCAATCTGCCATCCAGAAGCGGGGCAGCTTACTTTTGTTTGCCAGGGAAACGGGCCGAGGTTTGTGTCTGGGGGCCTATGGCTGGGAGTGACCGGCTGGCTCCTGAAAAGCTACGATAGGCAGGATGGTGACCAGACCCATGGTGGCACCAGTGCGAAGTTGGGCTGGTTTGATAGTACCAAGTGGCTCCTGCAATCTGCCATCAAAAAGTTGGCAGGCGAGTTTTGTTTTCCAGGGAAAAGCGCCGTTGTTTGTGTTTGGGGGCCTGTGGCTGGGAGTGGACGGATGGCTCCTTAGAATCCACGATACACAGCATGGTTCCCAGACCAGAGGTGGCACCAGTGCCAAGTCGGGCTAGTTTGATGGTGCAAAGTGGTTCCTGCAATCTGCCATCCAGAAGCGGGGCAGCTTACTTTTGTTTGCCAGGGAAACGGGCCGAGGTTTGTGTTTGGGGGCCTATGGCTGGGAGTGACCGGCTGGCTCCTGAAAAGCTACGATAGGCAGGATGGTGACCAGACCCATGGTGGCACCAGTGCCAAGTTGGGCTGGTTTGATAGTACCAAGTGGCTCCTGCAATCTGCCATCAAAAAGTTGGCAGGCGAGTTTGTTTTCCAGGGAAAAGCGCCGTTGTTTGTGTTTGGGGGCCTCTGGCTGGGAGTGGCCGGCTGGCTCCTTAGAATCCATGATACGCAGGATGGTGACCAGACCCATGGTGGCACCAGTGCCAAGTCGGGCTGGTTTGATGGTGAAAAGTGGCTCCTGCAATCTGCCATCCAGAAGCGGGATAACTTACTTTTGTTTGCCAGGGAAACGGGCCGAGGTTTTTGTCTGGGGGCCTATGGCTGGGAGTGACCGGCTGGCTCCTGAAAAGCTACGATAGGCAGGATGGTGACCAGACCCATGGTGGCACCAGTGCCAAGTTGGGCTGGTTTGATAGTACCAAGTGGCTCCTGCAATCTGCCATCAAAAAGTTGGCAGGCGAGTTTTGTTTTCCAGGGAAAAGTGCCGTTGTTTGTGTTTGGGGGCCTGTGGGTGGGAGTTACCGGCTGGCTCCTTAGAATCCACGATACGCAGGATGGTTCCCAGACCAGAGGTGGCACCAGTGCCAAGTCGGGCTAGTTTGATGGTGCAAAGTGGCTCCTGCAATCTGCCATCCAGAAGCGGGGTAGCTTACTTTTGTTTGCCAGGGAAACGGGCCGAGTTTTGTGTCTGGGGGCCTATGGCTGCGAGTGACCGGCTGGCTCCTGAAAAGCTACGATAGGCAGGATGGTGACCAGACCCATGGTGGCACCAGTGCCAAGTTGGGCTGATTTGATAGTAGCAAGTGGCTCCTGCAATCTGCCATCAAAAAGTTGGCAGGCGAGTTTTGTTTTCCAGGGAAAAGCGCCGTTGTTTGTGTCTGGGGGCCTGTGGCTGGAGTGGCCGGCTGGCTCCTTACAATGAACGATACGCAGGATGGTTCCCAGAGCTGAGGTGGCACCAGTGCCATGTCGGGCTAGTTTGATGGTGCAAAGTGGCTCCTGCAATCTGCCATCCAGAAGTGGGGTAGCTTACTTTTGTTTGCCAGGGAAACGGGCCGAAATATTTGTCTAGGGGCCTCTGGCTGGGGGTGGCTGGCTGGCTCCTGAAAAGCTACGATAGGCAGGATGGTGACCAGACCCATGGTGGCACCAGTGCCAAGTTGGGCTGGTTTGATAGTACCAAGTGGCTCCTGCAATCTGCCATCAAAAAGTTGTCAGGCGAGTTTTTTTTTCCAGGGAAAAGCGCCGTTGTTTGTATTTGGGGGCCTGTGGCTGGGAGTGGCCGGCTGGCTCCTTTGAACCCACGATACGCAGGATGGTTCCCAGACCCAAGGTGGCACCAGTGCCAAGTTGGGCTGGTTTGATACTACCAAGTGCGTCCTGCAATCTGCCATCCAGAAGCGGGGCAGCTTAATTTTGTTTGCCAGGGAAACGGGCCGTGGGTTTTGTTTGGGGGCCTATGGCTGAGAGTGGCCGGCTGGCTCCTGAAAATCCACGCTAGGCAGGATGGTTCCCAGATACAAGGTGGCACCAGTGCCAAGTCGGGCTGGTTTGATGGTGCAAAGTGGCTCCTGCAATCTGCCATCCAGAAGCGGGGCAGCTGATTTTTGTTTGCCAGAGAAAAATTCCGTGGATTGTTTTTGGGGGCATATTGCTGGGAGTGGCCGGCTGGCTCCTTAAAATGCTCGATACGCATGATGGTTCCCAGGTCCAAGGTGTCACCACTACCAAGTCGGCCTGCGGTTTTAGTATCAAGTTCATCCTGCAATTTGCCATCCAGAAGAGGGGCAGTTGAGTTTTGTTTGCCAGAGAAACGGGCCGAGGTTTCTGTTTGGGGACATATGGCTGAGAGTGGCCGGCTGGCTCCTAAGAATCCACGATACGCAGGATGTTTCCCAGACCCAAGGTGGCACCAGTGCCAAGTCGGGCTGGTTTGATAGTACCAAGTGGCTCCTGCAAACTCCATCAAAAAGTTGGCAGGCGTGTTTTGTTTTCCAGGGAACAGCGCCGTTGATTTTCTTTGGGGGCCTGTGGCTGGGAGTGGCCGGCTGGCTCCTTAGAATCCACGATACGCAGGATGGTTCCCAGACCCAAGGTGGCACCAGTGCCAAGTCGGGCTGGTTTGATTACACCAAGTGGCTCCTGCAATCTGCCATCCAGAAGTGAGGCAGCTAAGTTTTGTTTGCCAGAAAAAAGGGCCGTGGTTTTTGTTGGGGGCCTGTGGCTGGGAGTGGCCGGCTGGCTCCTTAGAATCCACCATACGCAGGATGGTTCCCAGACCCAAGGTGGCACCAGTGCCAAGTCGGGCTGGTTTGATAGTACCAAGTGGCTCCTGCAATCTGCCATCCAGAAGCGGTGCAGTTGAGTTTTGTTTGCCAGAGAAAAGGGCCGTGGGTTGTGTTTGGGGGCATATGGCTGGGAGTGGCCGGCTGTCTCATTAAAAAGATCGATACGCAGGATGGTTCCCAGACCCAAGGTGGCACCAGTGCCAAGTCGGGCTGTTTTTATAGTACCAAGTGCGTCCTGCAATTTGCCATCCAGAAGAGGGGCAGTGGAGTTTTGTTTGCCAGAGAATAGCGCCGTTGTTTGTGTTTGGGGGCTTGTGGCTGGGAGTGGCCGGCTGGCGCCTTAGAATCTGTGTTACGCAGCATGGTTCCCAGACCAGAGGTGGCACCAGTGCCAAGTTGGGCTGGTTTGATAGTACCAAGTGGCTCCTGCAATCTGCCATCCAGAAGCGGGGCAGCTTACTTTTGTTTGCCAGGGAAACGGGCCGAGGTTTGTGTCTGGGGGCCTATGGCTTGGAGTGACCGGCTGGCTCCTGAAAAGCTACGATAGGCAGGATGGTGACCAGACCCATGGTGGCACCAGTGCCAAGTTGGGCTGATTTGATAGTACCAAGTGGCTCCTGCAATCTGCCATGAAAAAGTTGGCAGGCGAGTTTTGTTTTCCAGGGAAAAGCGCCGTTGTTTGTATTTGGGGGCCTGTGGCTGGGAGTGGCCGGCTGGCTCCTTAGAATCCACGATACGCGGCATGGTTCCCAGACCAGAGGTGGCACCAGTGCCAAGTTGGGCTGGTTTGATAGTACCAAGTGCGTCCTGCAATCTGCCATCCAGAAGCGGGGCAGCCTACTTTTGTTTGCCAGGGAAACGGGCCGAGGTTTGTGTCTCAGGGCCTATGGCTGGGAGTGACCGCCTGGCTCCTGAAAAGCTACGATAGGCAGGATGGTGACCAGACCCATGGTGGCACCAGTGCCAGGTTGGGCTGGTTTGATAGTACCAAGTGGCTCCTGCAATCTGCCATCAAAAAGTTGGCAGGCGAGTTTGTTATCCAGGGAAAAGCGCCGTTGTTTGTGTTTGGGGGCCTGTGGCTGGGAGTGGCCGGCTGGCTGCTTAGAATCCACGATACGCAGGATGGTTCCCAGACCAGAGGTGGCACCAGTGCCAAGTCGGGCTGGTTTGATGGTGAAAAGTGGCTCCTGCAATCTGCCATCCAGAAGCGGGATAACTTACTTTTGTTTGCCAGGGAAACGGGCCGAGGTTTTTGTCTGGGGGCCTATGGCTGGGAGTGACCGGCTGGCTCCTGAAAAGCTACGATAGGCAGGATGGTGACCAGACCCATGGTGGCACCAGTGCCAAGTTGGGCTGGTTTGATAGTACCAAGTGGCTCCTGCAATCTGCCATCAAAATGTTGGCAGGCGAGTTTTGTTTTCCAGGGAAAAGTGCCGTTGTTTGTGTTTGGGGGCCTGTGGGTGGGAGTGACCGGCTGGCTCCTTAGAATCCACGATACGCAGGATGGTTCCCAGACCAGAGGTCGCACCAGTGCCAAGTCGGGCCAGTTTGATGGTGCAAAGTGGCTCCTGCAATCTGCCATCCAGAAGCGGGGTAGCTTACTTTTGTTTGCCAGGGAAACGGGCCGAGGTTTTTCTCTGGGGGCCTATGGCAGGGAGGCACCGGCTGGCTCCTGAAAAGCTACGATAGGCAGGATGGTGACCAGACCCATGGTGGCACCAGTGCCAAGTTGGGCTGGTTTGGTAGTACCAAGTGGTTCCTGCAATGTGCCATCCAGAAGCGGGGCAGCTTACTTTTGTTTGCCAGGGAAACTGGCCGAGGTTTTTCTCTGGGGGCCTATGGCTTGGAGTGACCGGCTAGGTCCTGAAAAGCTACGATAGGCAGGATGGTGACCAGATCCATGGTGGCACCAGTGCCAAGTTGGGCTGGTTTGATAGTACCAAGTGGCTCCTGCAATCTGCCATCAAAAAGTTGGCAGGCGAGTTTTGTTTTCCAGGGAAAAGCGCCGTTGTTTGTGTTTGGGGGCCTGTGGCTGGGAGTGGCCGGCTGGCTCCTTAGAATCCACGATACGCAGGATGGTTCCCAGACCAGAGGTGGCACCAGTGCCAAGTCGGGCTGGTTTGATGGTGAAAAGTGTCTCCTGCAATCTGCCATCCAGAAGCGGGATAACATACTTTTGTTTGCCAGGGAAACGGGCCAAGGTTTTTGTCTGGGGGCCTATTGCTGGGAGTGACCGGCTGGCTCCTGAAAAGCTACGATAGGCAGGATGGTGACCAGACCCATGGTGGCACCAGTGTCAAGTTGGGCTGGTTTGATAGTACCAAGTGGCTCCGGCAATCTGCCATTAAAAAGTTGGCAGGCGAGGTTTGTTTTCCAGGGAAAAGCGCCGTTGTTTTTGTTTGGGGGCCTGTGGGTGGGAGTGGCCAGATGGCTAATTAGAATCCACGATACGCAGCATGGTTCCCAGACCTGAGGTGGCACCAGTGCCAAGTCGGGCTGGTTTGATACTATCAAGTGGTTCCTGCAATCTGCCATCCAGAAGCGGGGTAGCTTACTTTTGTTTGCCAGGGAAACGGGCCGAGGTTTGTGTCTGGGGGCCTATGGCTGGGAGTGACCGGCTGGCTCCTGAAAAGCTACGATAGGCAGGATGGTGACCAGACCCATGGTGGCACCAGTGCCAAGTTGGGCTGGTTTGATAGTACCAAGTGGCTCCTGCAATCTGCCATCAAAAAATTGGCAGGCGAGTTTTGTTTTCCAGGGAAAAGCGCCGTTGTTTTTGTTTGCGGGCCTGTGGGTGGGAGTGGCCGGCTGGCTCCTAGGAATCCACGATACGCAGGATGGTTCCCAGACCAGAGGTGGCACCAGTGCCAAGTCGGGCTAGTTTGATGGTGCAAAGTGGCTCCTGCAATCTGCCATCCAGAAGCGGGGCAGCTTACTTTTGTTTGCCAGGGAAACGGGCCGAGTATTGTTTCTGGGGGCCTATGGCTGGGAGTGACCGGCTGGCTCCTGAAAAGCTACGATAGGCAGGATGGTGACCAGACCCATGGTGGCACCAGTGCCAAGTTGGGCTGATTTGATAGTACCAAGTGGCTCCTGCAATCTGCCATCAAAAAGTTGGCAGGCGAGTTTTGTTTTCCAGGGAAAAGCGCCGTTGTTTTTGTTTGGGGGCCTGTGGCTGGGAGTGGATGGATGGCTCCTTAGAACCACGATACGCAGGATGGTTCCCAGACCAGAGGTGGCACCAATGCCAAGTCGGGCTGGTTTGATACTACCAAGTGGTTCCTGCAATCTGCCATCCAGAAGCGGGGCAGCTTACTTTTGTTTGCCAGGGAAACGGGCCGAGGTTTGTGTCTGGGGGCCTATGGCTGGGAGTGACCGCCTGACTCCTGAAAAGCTACGATAGGCAGGATGGTGACCAGACCCATGGTGGCACCAGTGCCAGGTTGGGCTGGTTTGATAGTACCAAGTGGCTCCTGCAATCTGCCATCAAAAATTTGGCAGGCGAGTTTGTTATCCAGGGAAAAGCGCCGTTGTTTGTGTTTGGGGGCCTGTGGCTGGGAGTGGCCGGCTGGCTGCTTAGAATCCACGATACGCAGGATGGTTCCCAGACCAGAGGTGGCACCAGTGCCAAGTCGGGCTGGTTTGATGGTGAAAAGTGGCTCCTGCAATCTGCCATCCAGAAGCGGGATAACTTACTTTTGTTTGCCAGGGAAACGGGCCGAGCTTTTTGTCTGGGGGCCTATGGCTGGGAGTGACCGGCTGGCTCCTGAAAAGCTACGATAGGCAGGATGGTGACCAGACCCATGGTGGCACCAGTGCCAAGTTGGGCTGGTTTGATAGTACCAAGTGGCTCCTGCAATCTGCCATCAAAATGTTGGCAGGCGAGTTTTGTTTTCCAGGGAAAAGTGCCGTTGTTTGTGTTTGGGGGCCTGTGGGTGGGAGTGACCGGCTGGCTCCTTAGAATCCACGATACGCAGGATGGTTCCCAGACCAGAGGTCGCACCAGTGCCAAGTCGGGCCAGTTTGATGGTGCAAAGTGGCTCCTGCAATCTGCCATCCAGAAGCGGGGTAGCTTACTTTTGTTTGCCAGGGAAACGGGCCGAGTATTGTTTCTGGGGGCCTATGGCTGCGAGTGACCGGCTGGCTCCTGAAAAGCTACGATAGGCAGGATGGTGACCAGACCCATGGTGGCACCAGTGCCAAGTTGGGCTGGTTTGATAGTACCAAGTTGCTCCTGCAATCTGCCATCAAAAATTTGGCAGGCGAGTTTTGTTTTCCAGGGAAAAGCGCCGTTGTTTGTGTTTGGGGGCCTGTGGCTGGGAGTGGACGGATGGCTCCTTAGAACCACGATACGCAGGATGATTCCCAGACCAGAGGTGGCACCAGTGCCAAGTCGGGCTGGTTTGATAGTACCAAGTGGTTCCTGCAATCTGCCATCCAGAAGCGGGGCAGCTTACTTTTGTATGCCAGGGAAACGGGCCGAGGTTTTTGTCTGGGGGCCTATAGCTGGGAGTGACCGTCTGGCTCCTGAAAAGCTACGATAGGCAGGATGGTGACCAAACGCATGGTGGCACCAGTGCCAAGTTGGGCTGATTTGATAGTACCAAGTGGCTCCTGCAATCTGCCATCAAAATGTTGGCAGGCGAGTTTTGTTTTCCAGGGAAAAGCGCCGTTGTTTGTGTTTGGGGGCCTGTGGCTGGGAGTGGCCGGCTGGCTGCTTAGAATCCACGATACGCAGGATGGTTCCCAGACCAGAGGTGGCACCAGTGCCAAGTCAGGCTGGTTTGATAGTACCAAGTGCGTCCTGCAATCTGCCATCCAGAAGCGGGGCAGCTTACTTTTGTATGCCAAGCAAACGGGCTGAGGTTTTTGTCTGGGGGCCTATGGCTGGGAGTGACCGTCTGGCTCCTGAAAAGCTACGATAGGCAGGATGGTGACCAAACGCATGGTGGCACCAGTGCCAAGTTGGGCTGATTTGATAGTACCAAGTGGCTCCTGCAATCTGCCATCAAAATGTTGGCAGGCGAGTTTTGTTTTCCAGGGAAAAGCGCCGTTGTTTGTGTTTGGGGGCCTGTGGCTGGGAGTGGCCGGCTGGGTGCTTAGAATCCACGATACGCAGGATGGTTCCCAGACCAGAGGTGGCACCAGTGCCAAGTCGGGCTGGTTTGATACTACCAAGTGCGTCCTGCAATCTGCCATCCAGAAGCGGGGCAGCTTACTTTTGTTTGCCAGGGAAACGGGCCGAGGTTTGTGTCTGGGGGCCTATGGCTGGGAGTGACCGGCTGGCTCCTGAAAAGCTACGATAGGCAGGATGGTGACCAGACCCATGGTGGCACCAGTGCCAAGTTGGGCTGGTTTGATAGTACCAAGTGGCTCCTGCAATCTGCCATCAAAAAGTTGTCAGGCGAGTTTTGTTTTCCAGGGAAAAGCGCCGTTGTTTGTGTTTGGGGGCCTGTGGCTGGGAGTGGCCGGCTGGCTCCTTAGAATCCACGATACGCAGGATGGTTCCCAGACCAGAGGTGGCACCAGTGCCAAGTTGGGCTGGTTTGATAGTACCAAGTGCGTCCTGCTATCTGCCATCCAGAAGCGGGGCAGCTTACTTTTGTTTGCCAGGGAAACGGGCCGAGGTTTGTGTCTCACGGCCTATGGCTGGGAGTTACCGGCTGGCTCCTGAAAAGCTACGATAGGCAGGATGGTGACCAGACCCATGGTGGCACCAGTGCCAAGTTGGGCTGGTTTGATAGTACCAAGTGGCTCCTGCAATCTGCCATCAAAAAGTTGGCAGGCGAGTTTTGTTTTCCAGGGAAAAGTGCCGTTGTTTGTGTTTGGGGGCCTGTGGGTGGGAGTGACCGGCTGGCTCCTTAGAATCCACGATACGCAGGATGGTTCCCAGACCAGAGGTGGCACCAGTGCCAAGTCGGGCTAGTTTGATGGTGCAAAGTGGCTCCTGCAATCTGCCATCCAGAAGCGGGGTAGCTTACTTTTGTTTGCCAGGGAAACGGGCCGAGGTTTGTGTCTGGGGGCCTATGGCTGCGAGTGACCGGCTGGCTCCTGCAAAGCTACGATAGGCAGGATGGTGACCAGACCCATGGTGGCACCAGTGCCAAGTTGGGCTGATTTGATAGTAGCAAGTGGCTCCTGCAATCTGCCATCAAAAAGTTGGCAGGCGAGTTTTGTTTTCCAGGGAAAAGCGCCGTTGTTTGTGTCTGGGGGCCTGTGGCTGGAGTGGCCGGCTGGCTCCTTACAATGAACGATACGCAGGATGGTTCCCAGAGCTGAGGTGGCACCAGTGCCAAGTCGGGCTAGTTTGATGGTGCAAAGTGGCTCCTGCAATCTGCCATCCAGAAGCGGGGTAGCTTACTTTTGTTTGCCAGGGAAACGGGCCGAAATATTTGTCTAGGGGCCTCTGGCTGGGGGTGGCTGGCTGGCTCCTGAAAAGCTACGATAGGCAGGATGGTGACCAGACCCATGGTGGCACCAGTGCCAAGTTGGGCTGATTTGATAGTACCAAGTGGCTCCTGCAATCTGCCATCAAAAAGTTGGCAGGCGAGTTTTGTTTTCCAGGGAAAAGCGCCGTTGTTTGTATTTGGGGGCCTGTGGCTGGGAGTGGCCGGCTGGCTCCTTTGAACCCACGATACGCAGGATGGTTCCAGGACCCAAGGTGGCACCAGTGCCAAGTCGGGCTGGTTTGATACTACCAAGTGCGTCCTGCAATCTGCCATCCAGAAGCGGGGCAGCTTAATTTTGTTTGCCAGGGAAACGGGCCGTGGGTTTTGTTTGGGGGCCTATGGCTGAGAGTGGCCGGCTGGCTCCTGAAAATCCACGCTAGGCAGCATGGTTCCCAGATGCAAGGTGGCACCAGTGCCAAGTCGGGCTGGTTTGATGGTGCAAAGTGGCTCCTGCAATCTGCCATCCAGAAGCGGGGCAGCTGATTTTTGTTTGCCAGAGAAAAATTCCGTGGATTGTTTTTGGGGGCATATTGCTGGGAGTGGCCGGCTGGCTCCTTAAAATGCTCGATACGCATGATGGTTCCCAGGTCCAAGGTGTCACCACTACCAAGTCGGCCTGCGGTTTTAGTATCAAGTTCATCCTGCAATTTGCCATCCAGAAGAGGGGCAGTTGAGTTTTGTTTGCCAGAGAAACGGGCCGAGGTTTCTGTTTGGGGACATATGGCTGAGAGTGGCCGGCTGGCCCCTGAATATCCACGATACACAGCATGGTTCCCAGATCCAAGGTGGCACCAGTGCCAAGTTGGGCTGGTTTGATAGTACCAAGTGTCTCCTGCAATCTGCCACCCAGAAGCGGGGCAGCTTACTTTTGTTTGCCAGAGAAATAGGCCTAGGTTTTTGTCTGGGGGCCTGTGGCTAGGAGTGGCCGGCTGGCTCCTAAGAATCCACGATACGCAGGATGTTTCCCAGACCCAAGGTGGCACCAGTGCCAAGTCGGGCTGGTTTGATAGTACCAAGTGGCTCCTGCAAACTCCATCAAAAAGTTGGCAGGCGTGTTTTGTTTTCCGGGGAACAGCGCCGTTGATTTTGTTTGGGGACCTGTGGCTGGGAGTGGCCGGCTGGCTCCTTAGAATCCACGATACGCAGGATGGTTCCCAGACCAGAGGTGGCACCAGTACCATCGGGCTGGTTTGATTACACCAAGTGGCTCCTGCAATCTGCCATCCAGAAGTGAGGCAGCTAAGTTTTGTTTGCCAGAAAAAAGGGCCGTGGTTTTTGTTGGGGGCCTGTGGCTGGGAGTGGCCGGCTGGCTCCTTAGAATCCACCATACGCAGGATGGTTCCCAGACCCAAGGTGGCACCAGTGCCAAGTCGGGCTGGTTTGATAGTACCAAGTGGCTCCTGCAATCTGCCATCCAGAAGCGGTGCAGTTGAGTTTTGTTTGCCAGAGAAAAGGGCCGTGGGGTGTGTTTGGGGGCATATGGCTGGGTGTGGCCGGCTGTCTCATTAAAAAGATCGATACGCAGGATGGTTCCCAGACCCAAGGTGGCACCAGTGCCAAGTCGGGCTGTTTTTATAGTACCAAGTGCGTCCTGCAATTTGCCATCCAGAAGAGGGGCAGTGGAGTTTTGTTTGCCAGAGAATAGCGCCGTTGTTTGTGTTTGGGGGCTTGTGGCTGGGAGTGGCCGACTGGCGCCTTAGAATCTGTGTTACGCAGCATGGTTCCCAGACCAGAGGTGGCACCAGTGCCAAGTCGGGCTGGTTTGATAGTACCAAGTGGCTCCTGCAATCTGCCATCCAGAAGCGGGGCAGCTTACTTTTGTTTGCCAGGGAAACGGGCCGAGGTTTGTGACTGGGGACCTATGGCTGGGAGTGACCGGCTGGCTCCTGAAAAGCTACGATAGGCAGGATGGTGACCAGACCCATGGTGGCACCAGTGCCAAGTTGGGCTGGTTTGATAGTACCAAGTGGCTCCTGCAATCTGCCATCAAAAAGTTGTCAGGCGAGTTTTGTTTTCCAGGGAAAAGCGCCGTTGTTTGTATTTGGGGGCCTGTGGCTGGGAGTGGCCGGCTGGCTCCTTTGAACCCACAATACGCAGGATGGTTCCCAGACCCAAGGTGGCACCAGTGCCAAGTCGGGCTGGTTTGATACTACCAAGTGCGTCCTGCAATCTGCCATCCAGAAGCGGGGCAGCTTAATTTTGTTTGCCAGGGAAACGGGCCGTGGGTTTTGTTTGGGGGCCTATGGCTGAGAGTGGCCGGCTGGCTCCTGAAAATCCACGCTAGGCAGCATGGTTCCCAGATGCAAGGTGGCACCAGTGCCAAGTCGGGCTGGTTTGATGGTGCAAAGTGGCTCCTGCAATCTGCCATCCAGAAGCGGGGCAGCTGATTTTTTTTTGCCAGAGAAAAATTCCGTGGATTGTTTTTGGGGGCATATTGCTGGGAGTGGCCGGCTGGCTCCTTAAAATGCTCGATACGCATGATGGTTCCCAGGTCCAAGGTGTCACCACTACCAAGTCGGCCTGCGGTTTTAGTATCAAGTTCATCCTGCAATTTGCCATCCAGAAGAGGGGCAGTTGAGTTTTGTTTGCCAGAGAAACGGGCCGAGGTTTCTGTTTGGGGACATATGGCTGAGAGTGGCCGGCTGGCCCCTGAATATCCACGATACACAGCATGGTTCCCAGATCCAAGGTGGCACCAGTGCCAAGTTGGGCTGGTTTGATAGTACCAAGTGTCTCCTGCAATCTGCCACCCAGAAGCGGGGCAGCTTACTTTTGTTTGCCAGAGAAATAGGCCTAGGTTTTTGTCTGGGGGCCTGTGGCTAGGAGTGGCCGGCTGGCTCCTAAGAATCCACGATACGCAGGATGTTTCCCAGACCCAAGGTGGCACCAGTGCCAAGTCGGGCTGGTTTGATAGTACCAAGTGGCTCCTGCAAACTCCATCAAAAAGTTGGCAGGCGTGTTTTGTTTTCCAGGGAACAGCGCCGTTGATTTTGTTTGGGGGCCTGTGGCTGGGAGTGGCCGGCTGGCTCCTTAGAATCCACGATACGCAGGATGGTTCCCAGACCCAAGGTGGCACCAGTGCCAAGTCGGGCTGGTTTGATTACACCAAGTGGCTCCTGCAATCTGCCATCCAGAATTGAGGCAGCTAAGTTTTGTTTGCCAGAAAAAAGGGCCGTGGTTTTTGTTGGGGGCCTGTGGCTGGGAGTGGCCGGCTGGCTCCTTAGAATCCACCATACGCAGGATGGTTCCCAGACCCAAGGTGGCACCAGTGCCAAGTCGGGCTGGTTTGATAGTCCCAAGTGGCTCCTGCAAACTGCCATCCGGAAGCGGGGCAGCTGACTTTTGTTTGCCAGGGAAATGGGCCGTTGTTTGTGTTTGGGGGCCTGTGGCTGGGAGTGTTTGGCTGGTTCCTGAATATGTACGATACGCAGGATTGTTCCCAGACCCAAGGTGGCACCAGTGCCAAGTCGGGCTGGTTTGATGGTGCAAAGTGGCTCCTGCAATCTGCCATCCAGACGCGGGGCAGCGGATTTTTGTTTCCATGAGAAATGGTCCGTGGTTTGTTTTTGGGGGTATATGGCTGGGCCTGGCCGGCTGGCTCCTTAAAAAGCTCGATATGCAGGATGGTTCCCTGACACAAGGTGGCACCAGTGCCACGTCGGGCGGTTTTCGTAGTACAAAGTGCGTCCTAAAATTTGCCATCCAGAAGAGGGGCAGTTGAGTTTTGTTTGCCAGAGAAAAGGTCCGTGGTTTGTTTTTGGGGGCATATGGCTGAGAGTGGCTGGCTGGCCCCTGAAAATCCACGATACACAGGATGGTTCCCAGATCCAAGGTGGCACCAGTGCCAAGTCGGGCTGATTTGATAGTACTAAGTAGCTCCTGCAATCTGCCATCCAGAAGCGGGACAGCTTACTTTTGTTTGCCAGGGAAACGGGCCGAGGTTTGTGTTTGGGGGCCTATGGCTGAGAGTGACCGGCTGGCTCCTGAAAAGCTACAATAGGCAGGATGGTGACCAGACCCATGGTGGCACCAGTGCCAAGTTGGGCTGGTTTGATAGTACCAAGTGGCTCCTGCAATCTTCCATGATCACGTGGAGAAATACTTTCTGGTTTCAGCCTCATGCTCTTTCTTCTCTCCCTCAACTTCTCTATCACCTCTCATCTGGTTCACATGCGCTGTCTTCAAGGTCCACAGGCTACTTTTCACAGAATCTTCTGGCCTGATGAAGTAAGAATGATGAATAGAACAGAGCTGGGATCTATTTTCCAGTTTGGATAAAATGCATTCTGCACACAAATCCAAGGAGAACGGGCTGCCCCGATGCCCAGAAAATCTTTCACTCCTGCTAGTGTTCTACGTCAACCGCAACTTAGTCTGAAAGAAAAGCTTTTTCTCTGAGAGCATCTGAGAGGTTTGCATGAAGCACTGATATCTGACATATGCAATTTTGAATAGGAGAGGAAAAAGAAAATGGCAAGGAGTTTTTAATTTTAGTGGTTTCAATTTTAATTTCCGTGCACTTTTTCAAAACTTGTCAGCTCAAATGCCCATCAACATCTTTTAGTCATCTGTAAGTCAGTATTCATATAAAATGTGCTTCAAATCCAAAGAATTTCAAATTTGCACTCCAAGCTTCTATGCCTAGATTTATGATTTCCTACACATATTAGATGAAAGGAAGGCCTTTTTTACTGTGGGAGTGCTGGAACACTGGAACAGGTTGCCCAGAGAAGTTGTGGGTGTCCCATCCCTGAAAGTATTCAAGGTCACCTTGGACGGGGCTTGGAGCAGCAACAAAGGAGAAGCTTGATGGTAGAGAAACAAAGTCGGACTATAGAAGAAACTCGGATTGAAGTATAGGATCAAGTTTTCTCTCAGCTCTTGGGGTAAATTCAAAGTTGTACAAAATGACATTTATCTGTGCTATTCACTACTGTAACAGAAAGTTTCATGAAAACTGTACAGAAGATAGTAAATTTTAAAAGAGATAAGAATTACAGCATAAAATCCATGGGATAGGTTACAACATGAGACACTCTCTAAGAGAAAATCTCTTTGTTTCAGCACTTCATCGGGGTAAGATTTCATGAAGTGCCAAAGAAGGCGGCAAAATATCATTCGGGACATTATTTACTGGAATTCAGCCTGGCCATTAGTAGGAACTGCCTTTGAACATATCATGTAGATATACCACACACGCTTTCCCTTCACTGAAAAATTACTGTTTACAACAAATAAGCAATTGACGATCAAAATTGATTGAAAGCATCTTAAACATGTCAAGTATTTCATTGTAGATGATCTGTGATCCAAATGCTTCTTCCACCTTCGAGAGGGACAGAAGAATTCTTCCATATCATGATGGTTTAAAATTGTATCAACCAATGTTTTCTGCTGAAAAGATATCATCTATTTTTTTCTATTTTTGGAAGAAAATATTCCTAGACATACAACAGGTGAGAACTAAGTAATTTTAAAGAAACAAATGAAATGAAAATATTCTGTAAATAGAATGAAATGAAAAGCTGTGTTTTAAATAGGAGCTAAATATTAAACAGAATTTTTGTACCAGGCATTTGAATTACTGCACCAGCTCTTTTGCCCATCAAGAGAGGCATTTAGCATTTCAGTCTTTTCCAAGGTGTTCATGATCTGCTATGCTGATCTCTGTGTGTGCCTAGGTGTGTGTGGAGGGGGGGGCATATGAAGGGGAGTGTGTATGTTTGCTTTACAATTGTTGTGGCAGATTCATGCCTCAGCTCCACATTTTGTTTTAAAAAGGTCACACCGAGTGGATATGAAGTTTACTATCAACAAGAGATCGATTCCCAAATCATCCATTTGACTCTCCCTTATAAATCATGTGCTTTGTTGCATATTTTATCAAATATACTTTCAAGCCAGATGGAGGAAGGAGGATGTGGGAATCCCTCCACCATCTTGCAACTTTTATGTAAGTAGGTTTTCAAGAAAATCATCATTTCTCTTTTAAATATGTCTGGAACAGGTATGATGGTAGTGTCAACCTGTTGGAGTTTTTGTTGCTGGAAGAAGTTGTACAAAAGGATTGGTTTTTACATTGACCAGTTACTGAATCAAGCGCAGGAATACATTGGAAATTTAGCTGGGGGTTCCTTTTCCCAGCAGACTACTTCTAGAACGAGCTTGTACACTGAAGCTGACTCTTTTGCTCTCTTTTTGTTTCTTTCCTATTTTCTTGGCTTCTTTGCCACTATCTAGACAATTTTGGAACTTTGTTCCCAACTAAAATGGTTTCAATAGTCTGATTGTGATCATACATTTTTACAAGGAATTTTTAAAATCTTTCCTCGAGTCCAGAAAGTCAAGGACTTAGATCTTTTTCTTCCCTTATCAATATTGCCATGAAATTGATAAATAAAGACCAACTCTTTATTTTTGTTTTTAACCCACGTAGATAATTCCCATCCATTAATCCATTTTGTGGACCAATAGCTGCCATTCTGATGGAAGCTGTCACTTCTTAACAATAGGCATTCTGTGACTATGTTGACTGCACTTTGGGTGAAGATCCTAACTGGTCTTAGATATACATAGGGAGAAATTTGCTCAGCCAGTGTCAGTCTTAAGCATGCGTATCAGAAGATCTTTCTAGAGCTGGGAATTTTCCCATGAAAGGGATTCAGTTAGGGAAGAGACACTTGTGCCAGAGTTTTACATTCTTCTTGAACACTGCTTAAGGAACTTAGATGCCATGTCCATTTGGATCTCTGTCTGCACAGAACTTTGTCATGCCAGCGCTTTGAAATGCATCTTGAAGAGAATTCACTAGCACAGAATGAAAGAGAGTGGAAGGGGTTGGTGGGGCTAACCAGGCCCAACCCCCCTGCCTAAACCAGGATACCTAGAGCCTCTTGCCCAGGATTCTATCTGGGTGTACTTTTAATGTCTTCAAAGATCCAGGCTCCACAATCTTTCTGGGCAGTCTGTGCCGTGGTTCAGTCACCCTGACAGTAAAGAAACATTTACTGATGTTCAAAGGCAATCTCCTGTATTTCAGTGTGTGCCCACTGCCTCTTGTCTTTTCCCTCAGCATCACTGAAAAGACACTGATTCCCTCCCCTTTGCACTATTGCTTCCATATGTATGTGTGATGCCATGTAGAGGTATGTCAAAAACCTCCCTGAAGCCCAGGCAGATAATATTCCCTTCATCTACCAGTCAAGTTGATTCATCAGAGGAGTTTAAAGTGATGTTCAGCATGAAATTCCCCTGAAAAATCATGCTAACTACATTATTTGGTCATCTGTCATGTGCCTGGCAAGGATTTCCAGGAAGAGCTGCTTCATCAACTTCCTGGGGATAAAAAAGAGGCTGGCTGGTTTGTACTATGGCGAGTCCTCTTAATTGCCTTTTTTGAAGATGGGTGTCATTTGCTAACATCCACTCTTTAGCTCCTCTTCTCATCTACACCTCGGCAAAAAGCTTTTCCACTATGTCTGGCTAGGAAAAACTGTGCCAGCACAGAAAACATCTCCCATCGTGTTCTAGAAGTTGCACGGATGTCTGCCAAGTGTTTGGCAGGAAGAAAAGAAAAGTTGTCCAAAACAGCTTCCAATCGAATGTTCCTGTGATTGGAAAAGTCAGGAGAGTGCAAAGGTACTGTTTTCTATCAGTTGGCAAGGTGCGCACACAATCCCAGTGTTGTACAGCTTGCTTCTTCACCTTCCCGAAGCTGCCGCTCTCGCCGGCTGCCGGAGCCCAAGAAGCGGCTTCTTCGCGCAAAGACGATTGTGCCGCTCACAGTGCTCTCCTTAGCGCGGCTTCTGCCGAAAGACGCCCGGCAGCGGCTCTTACCTCCGGAGAGCATCCTACCCTCGTCTTTCGCGTCTTTTGTAGTCTACATCTTAGCAAAACGCTTTTCCACTATGTCTGGCTAGGAAAAACTGTGCCAGCACAGAAAACATCTCCCATCGTGTTCTAGAAGTTGCACGGATGTCTGCCAAGTGTTTGGCAGGAAGAAAAGAAAAGTTGTCCAAAACAGCTTCCAATCGAATGTTCCTGTGATTGGAAAAGTCAGGAGAGTGCAAAGGTACTGTTTTCTATCAGTTGGCAAGGTGCGCACACAATCCCAGTGTTGTACAGCTTGCTTCTTCACCTTCCCGAAGCTGCCGCTCTCGCCGGCTGCCGGAGCCCAAGAAGCGGCTTCTTCGCGCAAAGACGATTGTGCCGCTCACAGTGCTCTCCTTAGCGCGGCTTCTGCCGAAAGACGCCCGGCAGCGGCTCTTACCTCCGGAGAGCATCCTACCTTCGTCTTTCGCGTCTTTTGTAGTCTACATCTTAGCAAAACGCTTTTCCACTATGTCTGGCTAGGAAAAACTGTGCCAGCACAGAAAACATCTCCCATCGTGTTCTAGAAGTTGCACGGATGTCTGCCAAGTGTTTGGCAGGAAGAAAAGAAAAGTTGTCCAAAACAGCTTCCAATCGAATGTTCCTGTGATTGGAAAAGTCAGGAGAGTGCAAAGGTACTGTTTTCTATCAGTTGGCAAGGTGCGCACACAATCCCAGTGTTGTACAGCTTGCTTCTTCACCTTCCCGAAGCTGCCGCTCTCGCCGGCTGCCGGAGCCCAAGAAGCGGCTTCTTCGCGCAAAGACGATTGTGCCGCTCACAGTGCTCTCCTTAGCGCGGCTTCTGCCGAAAGACGCCCGGCAGCGGCTCTTACCTCCGGAGAGCATCCTACCCTCGTCTTTCGCGTCTTTTGTAGTCTACATCTTAGCAAAACGCTTTTCCACTATGTCTGGCTAGGAAAAACTGTGCCAGCACAGAAAACATCTCCCATCGTGTTCTAGAAGTTGCACGGATGTCTGCCAAGTGTTTGGCAGGAAGAAAAGAAAAGTTGTCCAAAACAGCTTCCAATCGAATGTTCCTGTGATTGGAAAAGTCAGGAGAGTGCAAAGGTACTGTTTTCTATCAGTTGGCAAGGTGCGCACACAATCCCAGTGTTGTATAGCTTGCTTCTTCACCTTCCCGAAGCTGCCGCTCTCGCCGGCTGCCGGAGCCCAAGAAGCGGCTTCTTCGCGCAAAGACGATTGTGCCGCTCACAGTGCTCTCCTTAGCGCGGCTTCTGCCGAAAGACGCCCGGCAGCGGCTCTTACCTCCGGAGAGCATCCTACCTTCGTCTTTCGCGTCTTTTGTAGTCTACATCTTAGCAAAACGCTTTTCCACTATGTCTGGCTAGGAAAAACTGTGCCAGCACAGAAAACATCTCCCATCGTGTTCTAGAAGTTGCACGGATGTCTGCCAAGTGTTTGGCAGGAAGAAAAGAAAAGTTGTCCAAAACAGCTTCCAATCGAATGTTCATGTGATTGGAAAAGTCAGGAGAGTGCAAAGGTACTGTTTTCTATCAGTTGGCAAGGTGCGCACACAATCCCAGTGTTGTACAGCTTGCTTCTTCACCTTCCCGAAGCTGCCGCTCTCGCCGGCTGCCGGAGCCCAAGAAGCGGCTTCTTCGCGCAAAGACGATTGTGCCGCTCACAGTGCTCTCCTTAGCGCGGCTTCTGCCGAAAGACGCCCGGCAGCGGCTCTTACCTCCGGAGAGCATCCTACCTTCGTCTTTCGCGTCTTTTGTAGTCTACATCTTAGCAAAACGCTTTTCCACTATGTCTGGCTAGGAAAAACTGTGCCAGCACAGAAAACATCTCCCATCGTGTTCTAGAAGTTGCACGGATGTCTGCCAAGTGTTTGGCAGGAAGAAAAGAAAAGTTGTCCAAAACAGCTTCCAATCGAATGTTCCTGTGATTGGAAAAGTCAGGAGAGTGCAAAGGTACTGTTTTCTATCAGTTGGCAAGGTGCGCACACAATCCCAGTGTTGTACAGCTTGCTTCTTCACCTTCCCGAAGCTGCCGCTCTCGCCGGCTCCCGGAACCGAAGAATCGGCTTCTTCGCGCAAAGACGATTGTGCCGCTCACAGTGCTCTCCTTAGCGCGGCTTCTGCCGAAAGACGCCCGGCAGCGGCTCTTAACTCCGGAGAGCATCCTACCTTCGTCTTTCGCGTCTTATGTAGTCTACATCTTAGCAAAACGCTTTTCCACTATGTCTGGCTAGGAAAAACCGTGCCAGCCCAGAAAACATCTCCCATCGTTTTCTAGAAGTTGCAGATATGTCTGCCAAGTGTTTGGGAGGAAGAAAAGAAAAGTTGTCCAAAACAGCTTCCAATCGAATGCTCCTGTGATTGGACGAGTCAGGAGAGTGCAAAGGTACTGTTTTCTATCAGTTGGCAAGGTGCGCACACAATCCCAGTGTTGTACAGCTTGCTTCTTCACCTTCCCGAAGCTGCCACTCTCAGGAGGTAAGAGCCGCTGCCGGGCGTCTTTCGGCAGAAGCCGCGCTAAGGAGAGCACTGTGAGCGGCACAATCGTCTTTGCGCGAAGAAGCCGCTTCTTGGGCTCCGGCAGCCGGCGAGAGCGGCAGCTTCGGGAAGGTGAAGAAGCAAGCTGTACAACACTGGGATTGTGTGCGCACCTTGCCAACTGATAGAAAACAGTACCTTTGCACTCTCCTGACTTTTCCAATCACAGGAACATTCGATTGGAAGCTGTTTTGGACAACTTTTCTTTTCTTCCTGCCAAACACTTGGCAGACATCCGTGCAACTTCTAGAACACGATGGGAGATGTTTTCTGTGCTGGCACAGTTTTTCCTAGCCAGACATAGTGGAAAAGCTTTTTGCCGAGGTGTAGACTACATAAGACGCGAAAGACGAAGGTAGGATGCTCTCCGGAGGTAAGAGCCGCTGCCGGGCGTCTTTCGGCAGAAGCCGCGCTAAGGAGAGCACTGTGAGCGGCACAATCGTCTTTGCGCGAAGAAGCCGCTTCTTGGGCTCCGGCAGCCGGCGAGAGCGGCAGCTTCGGGAAGGTGAAGAAGCAAGCTGTACAACACTGGGATTGTGTGCGCACCTTGCCAACTGATAGAAAACAGTACCTTTGCACTCTCCTGACTTTTCCAATCACAGGAACATTCGATTGGAAGCTGTTTTGGACAACTTTTCTTTTCTTCCTGCCAAACACTTGGCAGACATCCGTGCAACTTCTAGAACACGATGGGAGATGTTTTCTGTGCTGGCACAGTTTTTCCTAGCCAGACATAGTGGAAAAGCGTTTTGCTAAGATGTAGACTACAAAAGACGCGAAAGACGAAGGTAGGATGCTCTCCGGAGGTAAGAGCCGCTGCCGGGCGTCTTTCGGCAGAAGCCGCGCTAAGGAGAGCACTGTGAGCGGCACAATCGTCTTTGCGCGAAGAAGCCGCTTCTTGGGCTCCGGCAGCCGGCGAGAGCGGCAGCTTCGGGAAGGTGAAGAAGCAAGCTGTACAACACTGGGATTGTGTGCGCACCTTGCCAACTGATAGAAAACAGTACCTTTGCACTCTCCTGACTTTTCCAATCACAGGAACATTCGATTGGAAGCTGTTTTGGACAACTTTTCTTTTCTTCCTGCCAAACACTTGGCAGACATCCGTGCAACTTCTAGAACACGATGGGAGATGTTTTCTGTGCTGGCACAGTTTTTCCTAGCCAGACATAGTGGAAAAGCGTTTTGCTAAGATGTAGACTACAAAAGACGCGAAAGACGAAGGTAGGATGCTCTCCGGAGGTAAGAGCCGCTGCCGGGCGTCTTTCGGCAGAAGCCGCGCTAAGGAGAGCACTGTGAGCGGCACAATCGTCTTTGCGCGAAGAAGCCGCTTCTTGGGCTCCGGCAGCCGGCGAGAGCGGCAGCTTCGGGAAGGTGAAGAAGCAAGCTGTACAACACTGGGATTGTGTGCGCACCTTGCCAACTGATAGAAAACAGTACCTTTGCACTCTCCTGACTTTTCCAATCACAGGAACATTCGATTGGAAGCTGTTTTGGACAACTTTTCTTTTCTTCCTGCCAAACACTTGGCAGACATCCGTGCAACTTCTAGAACACGATGGGAGATGTTTTCTGTGCTGGCACAGTTTTTCCTAGCCAGACATAGTGGAAAAGCTTTTTGCCGAGGTGTAGATGAGAAGAGGAGCTAAAGACGAAGGTAGGATGCTCTCCGGAGGTAAGAGCCGCTGCCGGGCGTCTTTCGGCAGAAGCCGCGCTAAGGAGAGCACTGTGAGCGGCACAATCGTCTTTGCGCGAAGAAGCCGCTTCTTGGGCTCCGGCAGCCGGCGAGAGCGGCAGCTTCGGGAAGGTGAAGAAGCAAGCTGTACAACACTGGGATTGTGTGCGCACCTTGCCAACTGATAGAAAACAGTACCTTTGCACTCTCCTGACTTTTCCAATCACAGGAACATTCGATTGGAAGCTGTTTTGGACAACTTTTCTTTTCTTCCTGCCAAACACTTGGCAGACATCCGTGCAACTTCTAGAACACGATGGGAGATGTTTTCTGTGCTGGCACAGTTTTTCCTAGCCAGACATAGTGGAAAAGCTTTTTGCCGAGGTGTAGATGAGAAGAGGAGCTAAAGAGTGGATGTTAGCAAATGACACCCATCTTCAAAAAAGGCAATTAAGAGGACTCGCCATAGTACAAACCAGCCAGCCTCTTTTTTATCCCCAGGAAGTTGATGAAGCAGCTCTTCCTGGAAATCCTTGCCAGGCACATGACAGATGACCAAATAATGTAGTTAGCATGATTTTTCAGGGGAATTTCATGCTGAACATCACTTTAAACTCCTCTGATGAATCAACTTGACTGGTAGATGAAGGGAATATTATCTGCCTGGGCTTCAGGGAGGTTTTTGACATACCTCTACATGGCATCACACATACATATGGAAGCAATAGTGCAAAGGGGAGGGAATCAGTGTCTTTTCAGTGATGCTGAGGGAAAAGACAAGAGGCAGTGGGCACACACTGAAATACAGGAGATTGCCTTTGAACATCAGTAAATGTTTCTTTACTGTCAGGGTGACTGAACCACGGCACAGACTGCCCAGAAAGATTGTGGAGCCTGGATCTTTGAAGACATTAAAAGTACACCCAGATAGAATCCTGGGCAAGAGGCTCTAGGTATCCTGGTTTAGGCAGGGGGGTTGGGCCTGGTTAGCCCCACCAACCCCTTCCACTCTCTTTCATTCTGTGCTAGTGAATTCTCTTCAAGATGCATTTCAAAGCGCTGGCATGACAAAGTTCTGTGCAGACAGAGATCCAAATGGACATGGCATCTAAGTTCCTTAAGCAGTGTTCAAGAAGAATGTAAAACTCTGGCACAAGTGTCTCTTCCCTAACTGAATCCCTTTCATGGGAAAATTCCCAGCTCTAGAAAGATCTTCTGATACGCATGCTTAAGACTGACACTGGCTGAGCAAATTTCTCCCTATGTATATCTAAGACCAGTTAGGATCTTCACCCAAAGTGCAGTCAACATAGTCACAGAATGCCTATTGTTAAGAAGTGACAGCTTCCATCAGAATGGCAGCTATTGGTCCACAAAATGGATTAATGGATGGGAATTATCTACGTGGGTTAAAAACAAAAATAAAGAGTTGGTCTTTATTTATCAATTTCATGGCAATATTGATAAGGGAAGAAAAAGATCTAAGTCCTTGACTTTCTGGACTCGAGGAAAGATTTTAAAAATTCCTTGTAAAAATGTATGATCACAATCAGACTATTGAAACCATTTTAGTTGGGAACAAAGTTCCAAAATTGTCTAGATAGTGGCAAAGAAGCCAAGAAAATAGGAAAGAAACAAAAAGAGAGCAAAAGAGTCAGCTTCAGTGTACAAGCTCGTTCTAGAAGTAGTCTGCTGGGAAAAGGAACCCCCAGCTAAATTTCCAATGTATTCCTGCGCTTGATTCAGTAACTGGTCAATGTAAAAACCAATCCTTTTGTACAACTTCTTCCAGCAACAAAAACTCCAACAGGTTGACACTACCATCATGCCTGTTCCAGACATATTTAAAAGAGAAATGATGATTTTCTTGAAAACCTACTTACATAAAAGTTGCAAGATGGTGGAGGGATTCCCACATCCTCCTTCCTCCATCTGGCTTGAAAGTATATTTGATAAAATATGCAACAAAGCACATGATTTATAAGGGAGAGTCAAATGGATGATTTGGGAATCGATCTCTTGTTGATAGTAAACTTCATATCCACTCGGTGTGACCTTTTTAAAACAAAATGTGGAGCTGAGGCATGAATCTGCCACAACAATTGTAAAGCAAACATACACACTCCCCTTCATATGCCCCCCCCTCCACACACACCTAGGCACACACAGAGATCAGCATAGCAGATCATGAACACCTTGGAAAAGACTGAAATGCTAAATGCCTCTCTTGATGGGCAAAAGAGCTGGTGCAGTAATTCAAATGCCTGGTACAAAAATTCTGTTTAATATTTAGCTCCTATTTAAAACACAGCTTTTCATTTCATTCTATTTACAGAATATTTTCATTTCATTTGTTTCTTTAAAATTACTTAGTTCTCACCTGTTGTATGTCTAGGAATATTTTCTTCCAAAAATAGAAAAAAATAGATGATATCTTTTCAGCAGAAAACATTGGTTGATACAATTTTAAACCATCATGATATGGAAGAATTCTTCTGTCCCTCTCGAAGGTGGAAGAAGCATTTGGATCACAGATCATCTACAATGAAATACTTGACATGTTTAAGATGCTTTCAATCAATTTTGATCGTCAATTGCTTATTTGTTGTAAACAGTAATTTTTCAGTGAAGGGAAAGCGTGTGTGGTATATCTACATGATATGTTCAAAGGCAGTTCCTACTAATGGCCAGGCTGAATTCCAGTAAATAATGTCCCGAATGATATTTTGCCGCCTTCTTTGGCACTTCATGAAATCTTACCCCGATGAAGTGCTGAAACACAGAGATTTTCTCTTAGAGAGTGTCTCATGTTGTAACCTATCCCATGGATTTTATGCTGTAATTCTTATCTCTTTTAAAATTTACTATCTTCTGTACAGTTTTCATGAAACTTTCTGTTACAGTAGTGAATAGCACAGATAAATGTCATTTTGTACAACTTTGAATTTACCCCAAGAGCTGAGAGAAAACTTGATCCTATACTTCAATCCGAGTTTCTTCTATAGTCCAACTTTGTTTCTCTACCATCAAGCTTCTCCTTTGTTGCTGCTCCAAGCCCCGTCCAAGGTGACCTTGAATACTTTCAGGGATGGGACACCCACAACTTCTCTGGGCAACCTGTTCCAGTGTTCCAGCACTCCCACAGTAAAAAAGGCCTTCCTTTCATCTAATATGTGTAGGAAATCATAAATCTAGGCATAGAAGCTTGGAGTGCAAATTTGAAATTCTTTGGATTTGAAGCACATTTTATATGAATACTGACTTACAGATGACTAAAAGATGTTGATGGGCATTTGAGCTGACAAGTTTTGAAAAAGTGCACGGAAATTAAAATTGAAACCACTAAAATTAAAAACTCCTTGCCATTTTCTTTTTCCTCTCCTATTCAAAATTGCATATGTCAGATATCAGTGCTTCATGCAAACCTCTCAGATGCTCTCAGAGAAAAAGCTTTTCTTTCAGACTAAGTTGCGGTTGACGTAGAACACTAGCAGGAGTGAAAGATTTTCTGGGCATCGGGGCAGCCCGTTCTCCTTGGATTTGTGTGCAGAATGCATTTTATCCAAACTGGAAAATAGATCCCAGCTCTGTTCTATTCATCATTCTTACTTCATCAGGCCAGAAGATTCTGTGAAAAGTAGCCTGTGGACCTTGAAGACAGCGCATGTGAACCAGATGAGAGGTGATAGAGAAGTTGAGGGAGAGAAGAAAGAGCATGAGGCTGAAACCAGAAAGTATTTCTCCACGTGATCATGGAAGATTGCAGGAGCCACTTGGTACTATCAAACCAGCCCAACTTGGCACTGGTGCCACCTTGGGTCTGGGAGCCATGTTGCATATCGTGCATTTTAAGGAGCCAGCTGGCCACACCCAGCCATATGCCCCCAAACACAAACCAAGGCCCTTTTCTCTGGCAAACAAAACTCAGCTGCCCTGCTTCTGGATGGCAGATTGCAGGAACCACTTGGTACTATCAAACCAGCCCAACTTGGCACTGGTGCCACCATGGGTCTGGTCACCATCCTGCCTATTGTAGCTTTTCAGGAGCCAGCCGGTCACTCTCAGCCATAGGCCCCCAAACACAAACCTCGGCCCGTTTCCCTGGCAAACCAAAGTAAGCTGCCCCGCTTCTGGATGGCAGATTGCAGGAGCTACTTAGTACTATCAAATCAGCCCGACTTGGCACAGGTGCCACCTTGGATCTGGGAACCATCCTGTGTATCGTGGATTTTCAGGGGCCAGCCAGCCACTCTCAGCCATATGCCCCCAAAAACAAACCACGGACCTTTTCTCTGGCAAACAAAACTCAACTGCCCCTCTTCTGGATGGCAAATTTTAGGACGCACTTTGTACTACGAAAACCGCCCGACGTGGCACTGGTGCCACCTTGTGTCAGGGAACCATCCTGCATATCGAGCTTTTTAAGGAGCCAGCCGGCCAGGCCCAGCCATATACCCCCAAAAACAAACCACGGACCATTTCTCATGGAAACAAAAATCCGCTGCCCCGCGTCTGGATGGCAGATTGCAGGAGCCACTTTGCACCATCAAACCAGCCCGACTTGGCACTGGTGCCACCTTGGGTCTGGGAACAATCCTGCGTATCGTACATATTCAGGAACCAGCCAAACACTCCCAGCCACAGGCCCCCAAACACAAACAACGGCCCATTACCCTGGCAAACAAAACTCAGCTGCCCCGCTTCTGGATGGCAGTTTGCAGGAGCCACTTGGGACTATCAAACCAGCCCGACTTGGCACTGGTGCCACCTTGGGTCTGGGAACCATCCTGCGTATGGTGGATTCTAAGGAGCCAGCCGGCCACTCCCAGCCACAGGCCCCCAACAAAAACCACGGCCCTTTTTTCTGGCAAACAAAACTTAGCTGCCTCACTTCTGGATGGCAGATTGCAGGAGCCACTTGGTGTAATCAAACCAGCCCG
This sequence comes from Melospiza melodia melodia, assembly GCF_035770615.1. NCBI lineage: Eukaryota > Metazoa > Chordata > Aves > Passeriformes > Passerellidae > Melospiza > Melospiza melodia. The sequence continues at coordinate 43,841,056 of NC_086199.1, forward strand.
ACTTGGCACTGGTGCCACCTTGGGTCTGGGAACCATCCTGCGTATCGTGGATTCTAAGGAGCCAGCCGGCCACTCCCAGCCACAGGCCCCCAAACAAAATCAACGGCGCTGTTCCCTGGAAAACAAAACACGCCTGCCAACTTTTTGATGGAGTTTGCAGGAGCCACTTGGTACTATCAAACCAGCCCGACTTGGCACTGGTGCCACCTTGGGTCTGGGAAACATCCTGCGTATTGTGGATTCTTAGGAGCCAGCCGGCCACTCCTAGCCACAGGCCCCCAGACAAAAACCTAGGCCTATTTCTCTGGCAAACAAAAGTAAGCTGCCCCGCTTCTGGATGGCAGATTGCAGGAGACACTTGGTACTATCAAACCAGCCCAACTTGGCACTGGTGCCACCTTGGATCTGGGAACCATGCTGTGTATCGTGGATATTCAGGGGCCAGCCGGCCACTCTCAGCCATATGTCCCCAAACAGAAACCTCGGCCCGTTTCTCTGGCAAACAAAACTCAACTGCCCCTCTTCTGGATGGCAAATTGCAGGATGAACTTGATACTAAAACCGCAGGCCGACTTGGTAGTGGTGACACCTTGGACCTGGGAACCATCATGCGTATCGAGCATTTTAAGGAGCCAGCCGGCCACTCCCAGCAATATGCCCCCAAAAACAATCCACGGAATTTTTCTCTGGCAAACAAAAATCAGCTGCCCCGCTTCTGGATGGCAGATTGCAGGAGCCACTTTGACCCATCAAACCAGCCCGACTTGGCACTGGTGCCACCTTGCATCTGGGAACCATGCTGCCTAGCGTGGATTTTCAGGAGCCAGCCGGCCACTCTCAGCCATAGGCCCCCATACAAAACCCACGGCCCGTTTCCCTGGCAAACAAAATTAAGCTGCCCCGCTTCTGGATGGCAGATTGCAGGACGCACTTGGTAGTATCAAACCAGCCCGACTTGGCACTGGTGCCACCTTGGGTCTGGGAACCATCCTGCGTATCGTGGGTTCAAAGGAGCCAGCCGGCCACTCCCAGCCACAGGCCCCCAAATACAAACAACGGCGCTTTTCCCTGGAAAACAAAACTCGCCTGACAACTTTTTGATGGCAGATTGCAGGAGCCACTTGGTACTATCAAACCAGCCCAACTTGGCACTGGTGCCACCATGGGTCTGGTCACCATCCTGCCTATCGTAGCTTTTCAGGAGCCAGCCGGTCACTCCCAGCCATAGGTCCCCAGTCACAAACCTCGGCCCGTTTCCCTGGCAAACAAAAGTAAGCTGCCCCGCTTCTGGATGGCAGATTGCAGGAGCCACTTGGTACTATCAAACCAGCCCAACTTGGCACTGGTGCCACCTCTGGTCTGGGAACCATGCTGCGTAACACAGATTCTACGGCGCCAGTCGGCCACTCCCAGCCACAAGCTCCCAAACACAAACAACGGCGCTATTCTCTGGCAAACAAAACTCCACTGCCCCTCTTCTGGATGGCAAATTGCAGGACGCACTTGGTACTATAAAAACAGCCCGACTTGGCACTGGTGCCACCTTGGGTCTGGGAACCATCCTGCGTATCGATCTTTTTAATGAGACAGCCGGCCACTCCCAGCCATATGCCCCCAAAAACAACCCACGGCCCTTTTCTCTGGCAAACAAAACTCAACTGCACCGCTTCTGGATGGCAGATTGCAGGAGCCACTTGGTACTATCAAACCAGCCCGACTTGGCACTGGTGCCACCTTGGGTCTGGGAACCATCCTGCGTATGGTGGATTCTAAGGAGCCAGCCGGCCACTCCCAGCCACAGGCCCCCAACAAAAACCACGGCCCTTTTTTCTGGCAAACAAAACTTAGCTGCCTCACTTCTGGATGGCAGATTGCAGGAGCCACTTGGTGTAATCAAACCAGCCCGACTTGGCACTGGTGCCACCTTGGGTCTGGGAACCATCCTGCGTATCGTGGATTCTAAGCAGCCAGCCGGCCACTCCCAGCCACAGGCCCCCAAACAAAATCAACGGCGCTGTTCCCTGGAAAACAAAACACGCCTGCCAACTTTTTGATGGAGTTTGCAGGAGCCACTTGGTACTATCAAACCAGCCCGACTTGGCACTGGTGCCACCTTGGGTCTGGGAAACATCCTGCGTATCGTGGATTCTTAGGAGCCAGCCGGCCACTCCTAGCCACAGGCCCCCAGACAAAAACCTAGGCCTATTTCTCTGGCAAACAAAAGTAAGCTGCCCCGCTTCTGGATGGCAGATTGCAGGAGACACTTGGTACTATCAAACCAGCCCAACTTGGCACTGGTGCCACCTTGGATCTGGGAACCATGCTGTGTATCGTGGATATTCAGGGGCCAGCCGGCCACTCTCAGCCATATGTCCCCAAACAGAAACCTCGGCCCGTTTCTCTGGCAAACAAAACTCAACTGCCCCTCTTCTGGATGGCAAATTGCAGGATGAACTTGATACTAAAACCGCAGGCCGACTTGGTAGTGGTGACACCTTGGGCCTGGGAACCATCATGCGTATCGAGCATTTTAAGGAGCCAGCCGGCCACTCCCAGCAATATGCCCCCAAAAACAATCCACGGAATTTTTCTCTGGCAAACAAAAATCAGCTGCCCCGCTTCTGGATGGCAGATTGCAGGAGCCACTTTGCACCATCAAACCAGCCCGACTTGGCACTGGTGCCACCTTGCATCTGGGAACCATGCTGCCTAGCGTGGATTTTCAGGAGCCAGCCGGCCACTCTCAGCCATAGGCCCCCAAACAAAACCCACGGCCCGTTTCCCTGGCAAACAAAATTAAGCTGCCCCGCTTCTGGATGGCAGATTGCAGGACGCACTTGGTAGTATCAAACCAGCCCGACTTGGCACTGGTGCCACCTTGGGTCTGGGAACCATCCTGCGTATTGTGGGTTCAAAGGAGCCAGCCGGCCACTCCCAGCCACAGGCCCCCAAATACAAACAACGGCGCTTTTCCCTGGAAAACAAAACTCGCCTGACAACTTTTTGATGGCAGATTGCAGGAGCCACTTGCTACTATCAAATCAGCCCAACTTGGCACTGGTGCCACCATGGGTCTGGTCACCATCCTGCCTATCGTAGCTTTTCAGGAGCCAGCCGGTCACTCCCAGCCATAGGTCCCCAGTCACAAACCTCGGCCCGTTTCCCTGGCAAACAAAAGTAAGCTGCCCCACTTCTGGATGGCAGATTGCAGGAGCCACTTGGTACTATCAAACCAGCCCAACTTGGCACTGGTGCCACCTCTGGTCTGGGAACCATGCTGCGTAACACAGATTCTAAGGCGCCAGTCGGCCACTCCCAGCCACAAGCCCCCAAACACAAACAACGGCGCTATTCTCTGGCAAACAAAACTCCACTGCCCCTCTTCTGGATGGCAAATTGCAGGACGCACTTGGTACTATAAAAACAGCCCGACTTGGCACTGGTGCCACCTTGGGTCTGGGAACCATCCTGCGTATCGATCTTTTTAATGAGACAGCCGGCCACTCCCAGCCATATGCCCCCAAACACAACCCACGGCCCTTTTCTCTGGCAAACAAAACTCAACTGCACCGCTTCTGGATGGCAGATTGCAGGAGCCACTTGGTACTATGAAACCAGCCCTACTTGGCACTGGTGCCACCTTGGGTCTGGGAACCATCCAGCCTATCGTGGATTTTAAGGAGCCAGCCGGCTACTCCCAGCCACAGGCCCCCAACAAAAACCACGGCCCTTTTTTCTGGCAAACAAAACTTAGCTGCCTCACTTCTGGATGGCAGATTGCAGGAGCCACTTGGTGTAATCAAACCAGCCCGACTTGGCACTGGTGCCACCTTGGGTCTGGGAACCATCCTGCGTATCGTGGATTCTAAGGAGCCAGCCGGCCACTCCCAGCCACAGGTCCCCAAACAAAATCAACGGCGCTGTTCCCTGGAAAACAAAACACGCCTGCCAACATTTTGATGGAGTTTGCAGGAGCCACTTGGTACTATCAAACCAGCCCGACTTGGCACTGGTGCCACCTTGGGTCTGGGAAACATCCTGCGTATCGTGGATTCTAAGGAGCCAGCCGGCCACTCCTAGCCACAGGCCCCCAGACAAAAACCTAGGCCTATTTCTCTGGCAAACAAAAGTAAGCTGCCCCGCTTCTGGATGGCAGATTGCAGGAGACACTTGGGACTATCAAACCAGCCCAACTTGGCACTGGTGCCACCTTGGATCTGGGAACCATGCTGTGTATCGTGGATATTCAGGGGCCACCCGGCCACTCTCAGCCATATGTCCCCAAACAGAAACCTCGGCCCGTTTCTCTGGCAAACAAAACTCAACTGCCCCTCTTCTGGATGGCAAATTGCAGGATGAACTTGATACTAAAACCGCAGGCCGACTTGGTAGTGGTGACACCTTGGGCCTGGGAACCATCATGCGTATCGAGCATTTTAAGGAGCCAGCCGGCCACTCCCAGCAATATGCCCCCAAAAACAATCCACGGAATTTTTCTCTGGCAAACAAAAATCAGCTGCCCCGCTTCTGGATGGCAGATTGCAGGAGCCACTTTGCACCATCAAACCAGCCCGACTTGGCACTGGTGCCACCTTGCATCTGGGAACCATGCTGCCTAGCGTGGATTTTCAGGAGCCAGCCGGCCACTCTCAGCCATAGGCCCCCATACAAAACCCACGGCCCGTTTCCCTGGCAAACAAAATTAAGCTGCCCCGCTTCTGGATGGCAGATTGCAGGACGCACTTGGTAGTATCAAACCAGCCCGACTTGGCACTGGTGCCACCTTGGGTCTGGTCACCATCCTGCCTATCGTAGCTTTTCAGGAGCCAGCCGTCCACTGCCAGCCACAGGCCCCGAAACACAAACAACAGCCTTTTTCTCTGGCAAACAAAATTCAGCTGCCCCGCTTCTGGATGGCAGATTGCAGGAACCACTTGGTACTAACAAACCAGCCCGACTTGGCACTGGTGCCACCTTGGGTCTGGGAACCATCCTGCGTATCGTGGATTCTAAGGAGCCAGCTGGCCACTCCCAGCCACAGGCGCCCAAAACACACACAACGGTGCTTTTCCCTGGAAAACAAAACTCGCCTGCCAAACATTTGATGGCAGATTGCAGGAGCCACTTGGTACTATCAAACCAGCCCAACTTGGCACTGGTGCCACCTCTGGTCTGGGAACCATGCTGCGTAACACAGATTCTACGGCGCCAGTCGGCCACTCCCAGCCACAAGCTCCCAAACACAAACAACGGCGCTATTCTCTGGCAAACAAAACTCCACTGCCCCTCTTCTGGATGGCAAATTGCAGGACGCACTTGGTACTATAAAAACAGCCCGACTTGGCACTGGTGCCACCTTGGGTCTGGGAACCATCCTGCGTATCGATCTTTTTAATGAGACAGCCGGCCACTCCCAGCCATATGCCCCCAAAAACAACCCACGGCCCTTTTCTCTGGCAAACAAAACTCAACTGCACCGCTTCTGGATGGCAGATTGCAGGAGCCACTTGGTACTATCAAACCAGCCCGACTTGGCACTGGTGCCACCTTGGGTCTGGGAACCATCCTGCGTATGGTGGATTCTAAGGAGCCAGCCGGCCACTCCCAGCCACAGGCCCCCAACAAAAACCACGGCCCTTTTTTCTGGCAAACAAAACTTAGCTGCCTCACTTCTGGATGGCAGATTGCAGGAGCCACTTGGTGTAATCAAACCAGCCCGACTTGGCACTGGTGCCACCTTGGGTCTGGGAACCATCCTGCGTATCGTGGATTCTAAGCAGCCAGCCGGCCACTCCCAGCCACAGGCCCCCAAACAAAATCAACGGCGCTGTTCCCTGGAAAACAAAACACGCCTGCCAACTTTTTGATGGAGTTTGCAGGAGCCACTTGGTACTATCAAACCAGCCCGACTTGGCACTGGTGCCACCTTGGGTCTGGGAAACATCCTGCGTATCGTGGATTCTTAGGAGCCAGCCGGCCACTCCTAGCCACAGGCCCCCAGACAAAAACCTAGGCCTATTTCTCTGGCAAACAAAAGTAAGCTGCCCCGCTTCTGGATGGCAGATTGCAGGAGACACTTGGTACTATCAAACCAGCCCAACTTGGCACTGGTGCCACCTTGGATCTGGGAACCATGCTGTGTATCGTGGATATTCAGGGGCCAGCCGGCCACTCTCAGCCATATGTCCCCAAACAGAAACCTCGGCCCGTTTCTCTGGCAAACAAAACTCAACTGCCCCTCTTCTGGATGGCAAATTGCAGGATGAACTTGATACTAAAACCGCAGGCCGACTTGGTAGTGGTGACACCTTGGGCCTGGGAACCATCATGCGTATCGAGCATTTTAAGGAGCCAGCCGGCCACTCCCAGCAATATGCCCCCAAAAACAATCCACGGAATTTTTCTCTGGCAAACAAAAATCAGCTGCCCCGCTTCTGGATGGCAGATTGCAGGAGCCACTTTGCACCATCAAACCAGCCCGACTTGGCACTGGTGCCACCTTGCATCTGGGAACCATGCTGCCTAGCGTGGATTTTCAGGAGCCAGCCGGCCACTCTCAGCCATAGGCCCCCAAACAAAACCCACGGCCCGTTTCCCTGGCAAACAAAATTAAGCTGCCCCGCTTCTGGATGGCAGATTGCAGGACGCACTTGGTAGTATCAAACCAGCCCGACTTGGCACTGGTGCCACCTTGGGTCTGGGAACCATCCTGCGTATTGTGGGTTCAAAGGAGCCAGCCGGCCACTCCCAGCCACAGGCCCCCAAATACAAACAACGGCGCTTTTCCCTGGAAAACAAAACTCGCCTGACAACTTTTTGATGGCAGATTGCAGGAGCCACTTGCTACTATCAAATCAGCCCAACTTGGCACTGGTGCCACCATGGGTCTGGTCACCATCCTGCCTATCGTAGCTTTTCAGGAGCCAGCCGGTCACTCCCAGCCATAGGTCCCCAGTCACAAACCTCGGCCCGTTTCCCTGGCAAACAAAAGTAAGCTGCCCCACTTCTGGATGGCAGATTGCAGGAGCCACTTGGTACTATCAAACCAGCCCAACTTGGCACTGGTGCCACCTCTGGTCTGGGAACCATGCTGCGTAACACAGATTCTAAGGCGCCAGTCGGCCACTCCCAGCCACAAGCCCCCAAACACAAACAACGGCGCTATTCTCTGGCAAACAAAACTCCACTGCCCCTCTTCTGGATGGCAAATTGCAGGACGCACTTGGTACTATTAAAACAGCCCGACTTGGCACTGGTGCCACCTTGGGTCTGGGAACCATCCTGCGTATCGATCTTTTTAATGAGACAGCCGGCCACTCCCAGCCATATGCCCCCAAACACAACCCACGGCCCTTTTCTCTGGCAAACAAAACTCAACTGCACCGCTTCTGGATGGCAGATTGCAGGAGCCACTTGGTACTATGAAACCAGCCCTACTTGGCACTGGTGCCACCTTGGGTCTGGGAACCATCCAGCCTATCGTGGATTTTAAGGAGCCAGCCGGCTACTCCCAGCCACAGGCCCCCAACAAAAACCACGGCCCTTTTTTCTGGCAAACAAAACTTAGCTGCCTCACTTCTGGATGGCAGATTGCAGGAGCCACTTGGTGTAATCAAACCAGCCCGACTTGGCACTGGTGCCACCTTGGGTCTGGGAACCATCCTGCGTATCGTGGATTCTAAGGAGCCAGCCGGCCACTCCCAGCCACAGGTCCCCAAACAAAATCAACGGCGCTGTTCCCTGGAAAACAAAACACGCCTGCCAACATTTTGATGGAGTTTGCAGGAGCCACTTGGTACTATCAAACCAGCCCGACTTGGCACTGGTGCCACCTTGGGTCTGGGAAACATCCTGCGTATCGTGGATTCTAAGGAGCCAGCCGGCCACTCCTAGCCACAGGCCCCCAGACAAAAACCTAGGCCTATTTCTCTGGCAAACAAAAGTAAGCTGCCCCGCTTCTGGATGGCAGATTGCAGGAGACACTTGGGACTATCAAACCAGCCCAACTTGGCACTGGTGCCACCTTGGATCTGGGAACCATGCTGTGTATCGTGGATATTCAGGGGCCACCCGGCCACTCTCAGCCATATGTCCCCAAACAGAAACCTCGGCCCGTTTCTCTGGCAAACAAAACTCAACTGCCCCTCTTCTGGATGGCAAATTGCAGGATGAACTTGATACTAAAACCGCAGGCCGACTTGGTAGTGGTGACACCTTGGGCCTGGGAACCATCATGCGTATCGAGCATTTTAAGGAGCCAGCCGGCCACTCCCAGCAATATGCCCCCAAAAACAATCCACGGAATTTTTCTCTGGCAAACAAAAATCAGCTGCCCCGCTTCTGGATGGCAGATTGCAGGAGCCACTTTGCACCATCAAACCAGCCCGACTTGGCACTGGTGCCACCTTGCATCTGGGAACCATGCTGCCTAGCGTGGATTTTCAGGAGCCAGCCGGCCACTCTCAGCCATAGGCCCCCATACAAAACCCACGGCCCGTTTCCCTGGCAAACAAAATTAAGCTGCCCCGCTTCTGGATGGCAGATTGCAGGACGCACTTGGTAGTATCAAACCAGCCCGACTTGGCACTGGTGCCACCTTGGGTCTGGTCACCATCCTGCCTATCGTAGCTTTTCAGGAGCCAGCCGTCCACTGCCAGCCACAGGCCCCGAAACACAAACAACAGCCTTTTTCTCTGGCAAACAAAATTCAGCTGCCCCGCTTCTGGATGGCAGATTGCAGGAACCACTTGGTACTAACAAACCAGCCCGACTTGGCACTGGTGCCACCTTGGGTCTGGGAACCATCCTGCGTATCGTGGATTCTAAGGAGCCAGCTGGCCACTCCCAGCCACAGGCGCCCAAAACACACACAACTGTGCTTTTCCCTGGAAAACAAAACTCGCCTGCCAAACATTTGATGGCAGATTGCAGGAGCCACTTGGTACTATCAAACCAGCCCAACTTGGCACTGGTGCCACCATGGGTCTGGTCACCATCCTGCCTATCGTAGCTTTTCAGGTGCCAGCCAGCCACCCCCAGCCAGAGGCCCCTAGACAAATATTTCGGCCCGTTTCCCTGGCAAACAAAAGTAAGCTACCCCGCTTCTGGATGGCAGATTGCAGGAGCCACTTTGCACCATCAAACCAGCCCAACTTGGCACTGGTGCCACCTCTGGTCTGGGAACCATCCTGCGTATCGTGGGTTCTAAGGAGCCAGCTGGCCACTCCCAGCCACAGGCCCCCAAACACAAACAACGGCGCTTTTCCCTGGAAAACAAAACTCGCCTGCCAACTTTTTGATGGCAGATTGCCGGAGCCACTTGGTACTATCAAACCAGCCCAACTTGGCACTGGTGCCACCATGGGTCTGGTCACCATCCTGCCTATCGTAGCTTTTCAGGAGCCAGCCGGTCACTCCCAGCCATAGGCCCCCAGACACAAACCTCGGCCCGTTTCCCTGGCAAACAAAAGTAAGCTGCCCCGCTTCTGCATGGCAGATTGCAGGAGCTATTTAGTACTATCAAACCAGCCCCACTTGGCACTGGTGACACCTCTGGTCTGGGAACCATCCTGCCTATCGTGGATTTTCAGGGGCCAGCCGGCCACTCTCAGCCATATGCCCCCAAAAACAAACCACGGCCCTTTTCTCTGGCAAACAAAACTCAACTGCCCCTCTTCTGGATGGCAAATTTTAGGACGCACTTTGTACTACGAAAACCGCCCGACGTGGCACTGGTGCCACCTTGTGTCAGGGAACCATCCTGCATATCGAGCTTTTTAAGGAGCCAGCCGGCCACGCCCAGCCATATACCCCCAAAAACAAACCACGGACCATTTCTCATGGAAACAAAAATCCGCTGCCCCGCGTCTGGATGGCAGATTGCAGGAGCCACTTTGCACCATCAAACCAGCCCGACTTGGCACTGGTGCCACCTTGGGTCTGGGAACAATCCTGCATATCGTGGATTCTAAGGAGCCAGCCGGCCACTCCCAGCCACAGGCCCCCAAACACAAACAACGGCGCTTTTCCCTGGAAAACAAAACTCGCCTGCCAGCTTTTTGATGGCAGATTGCAGGAGCCACTTGGTACTATCAAATCATCCCAACTTGGCACTGGTGCCACTATGGGTCTGGGAACCATCCTGCCTATTGTAGCTTTTCAGGAGCCAGCCGGTCACTCCCAGCCATAGGCCCCCAGACACAAACCTCGGACCGTTTCCCTGGCAAACAAAATTAAGCTGCCCCGATTCTGGATGGCAGATTGCAGGAGCCACTTGGTAGTGTCAAACCAGCCCGACTTGGCACTGGTGCCACCTTGGGTCTGGGAACCATCCTGCGTATCGTGGATTCTAAGCAGCCACCCGGCCACTCTGAGCCACAGGCGCCCAAACACAAACAACGGCGCTTTTCCCTGGAAAACAAAACTCGCCTGCCAACATTTTGATGGGAGATTGCAGGAGCCACTTGGTGCTATCAAACCAGCCCAACTTGGCACTGGTGCCACCATGGGTCTGGTCACCATCCTGCCTATCGTAGCTTTTCAGGAGCCAGCCGGTCACTCCCAGCCATAGACCCCCAGACAAAAACCTCGGCCCGTTTCCCTGGAAAACAAAAGTAAGCTGCCCCGATTCTGGATGGCAGATTGCAGGAGCCACTTGGTACTATCAAATCAGCCCAACTTGGCACTGGTGCCACCATGGGTCTGGTAAACATCCTGCCTATCGTAGCTTTTCAGGAGCCAGCCGGTCACTCCCTGCCATAGGCCCCCAGACACAAACCTCGGCCCGTTTCCCTGGCAAACAAAAGTAAACTGCCCCGCTTTTGGATGGCAGATTGCAGGATGCATTTGGTACTATCAAACCTGCCCGACTTGGCCCTCGTGCCACTTGGCTCTGGGAACCATGCTGCGTAACGTAGATTCTACGAGGACAGGCGGCCACTCCCAGCCACAGGCCTCTAAACAAAAACAACGGCGCTTTTCCCTGGAAAACAAAACTCGCCTGCCAAATTTTTGATGGCAGATTGCAGGAGCCACTTGGTACTATCAAACCAGCCCAACTTGGTACTGGTGCCACCATGGGTCTGGTCACCATCCTGCCTATCGTAGGTTTTCAGGAGCCAGCCGGTCACTCCCAGCCATAGGCCCCCAGACAAATATCTCGGTCCGTTTCCCTGGCAAACAAAAGTAAGCTGCCCCGCTTCTGGATGGCAGATTACAGCAGCCACATGGTACTATCAAACAAGGCCAACATGGCACTGGTGCCACCTTGGCTCTGGGAACCATCCTGCCTATCGTGGATTTTCAGGCGCCAGCCGGCCACTCTCAGCCATATGCCCCCAAACACATACCACGGCCCTTTGCTCTGGCAAACAAAACTCAACTGCCCCTCTTCTGGATGGCAAATTGCAGGACGCACTTGGTACTACGAAAACAGCCCGACTTGGCAGTGATGCCACCTTGGGTCAGGGAACAATCCTGCGTATCGATCTTTTCAAGGAGCCAGCCGGCCACGTCCAGCCATATACCCCCAAAAAAAAACCACGGAAATTTTCTCCAGCAAACAAAAATCCACTGCCCCGCGTCTGAATGGCAGATTTCAGGAGCTATTTAGTATTATCAAACCAGCCCGACTTGGCACTGGTGCCACCATGAGTCTGGTAACCATCCTGCCTATCGTAGCTTTTCAGTAGCCAGCCGGTCACTCCCAGCCATAGGCCCCCAGACACAAACCTCGGCCCGTTTCCCTGGGAAACAAAAGTAAGCTGACCCGCTTCTGGATGGCAGATTGCAGGAGCCACTTGGTACTATCAAACCAGCCCAACTTGGCACTGGTGCCACCTTGGCTCTGGGAACCATCCTGCGTATCCTGGGTTCAAAGGAGGCAGCCGGCCACTCCCAGCCACAGGCCTCTAAACAAGAGCAACGGCGCTTTTCCCTGGAAAACAAAAGTCGCCAGACAACTTTTTGATGGCAGATTGCAGGAGCCACTTGGTACTATCAAACCAGCCCAACTTGGCACTGGTGCCACCATGGGTCTGGTCACCATCCTGCCTATCGTAGCTTTTCAGGAGCCAGCCGCTCACTCCCAGCCATAGGCCCCCAGACAAATATCTCGGCCCGTTTCCCTGGCAAACAAAAGTAAGCAGCCCCGCTTCTGGATGGCAGATTGCAGGAGCCACATGGTACTATCAAACCAGGCCAACATGGCAGTGGTGCCACCTCTGGTCTGGGAACCATCCTGCGTATCGTGGATTCTAAGGAGCCAGCTGGCCACTCCCAGCCACAGGCCCCCAAACACAAACAACGGCGCTTTTCCCTGGAAAACAAAACTCACCTGCCAACTTTTTGATGGCAGATTGCAGGAGCCACTTGGTACTATCAAACCAGCCCAACTTGGCACTGGTGCCACCATGGGTCTGGTCACCATCCTGCCTATCGTAGCTTTTCAGGAGCCAGCCGGTCACTCCCAGCCATAGGCCCCCAGACACAAAGCTCTACCCGTTTCCCTGGCAAACAAAAGTAAGCTACCCCGCTTCTGGATGGCAGATTGCAGGAGTCACTTTGCACCATCAAACCAGCCCGACTTGGCACTGGTGCCACCTCTGGTCTGGGACCCATCCTGCGTATCGTGGATTCTAAGGAGACAGCTGGCCACTCCCAGCCACAGGCCCCCAAACAAAAACAACGGCGCTTTTCCCTGGAAAAAAAAACTCGCTTGCCAACTTTTTGATGGCAGATTGCAGGAGCCACTTGGTACTATCAAACCACCCCAACTTGGCAACAAGTGGTTCCTGCAATCTGACATCCAGAAGCGGGGCAGCTTACTTTTGTTTGCCACGGAAACGGGCCGTTGTTTGTGTTTGGGGGCCTGTGGCTGGGAGTGGCCGACTGGCTCCTTAGAATCCACGATACGCAGGATGGGTCCCAGACCAGAGGTGGCACCAGTGCCAAGTCGGACTGGTTTGATAGTACCAAGTGGCTCCTGCAATCTGCCATCCAGAAGCGGGGCAGCTTACTTTGGTTTGCCAGGGAAACGGGCCGAGGTTTGTGACTGGGGACCTATGGCTGGGAGTGACCGGCTGGCTCCTGAAAAGTTACGATAGGCAGGATTGTGACCAGACCCATGGTGGCACCAGTGCCAAGTTGGGCTGGTTTGATAGTACCAAGTGGCTCCTGTAATCTGCCATCAAATATTTGGTAGGCGAATTTTGTTTTCCAGGGAAAAGCGCCGTTGTTTTTGTTTGGGGGCCTGTGGCTGGGAGTGGCCGGCTGGCTCCTTAGAATCCACGATACGCAGGATGGTTCCCAGACCTGAGGTGGCACCAGTGCCAAGTCGGGCTGGTTTTATAGTACAAAGTGCGTCCTGCAATCTGCCATCCAGAAGCGGGGCAGCTTACTTTTGTTTGCCAGGGAAACGGGCCGAGCTTTGTGTCAGGGGGCCTATGGCTGGGAGTGACCGGCTGGCTCCTGAAAAGCTACGATAGGCAGGATGGTGACCAGACCCATGGTGGCACCAGTGCCATGTTCGGCTGGTTTGATAGTACCAAGTGGCTCCTGCAATCTGCCATCAAAAAGTCGGCAGGCGAGTATTGTTTTCCAGGGAAAAGCGCCGTTGTTTGTGTCTGCGGGCCTGTGGCTGGAGTGGCCGGCTGGCTCCTTAGAATCCACGATACGCAGCATGGTTCCCAGACCCAAGGTGGCACCAGTGCCAAGTTGGGCTGGTTTGATAGTACCAAGTGGTTCCTGCAATCTGCCATCAAAAAGATGGCAGGCGAGTTTTGTTTTCCAGGGAAAAGTGTCGTTGTTTGTGTTTGGGGGCCTGTGGCTGGGAGTGGCCGGCTGGCTCCTTAGAATCCACGATACACAGCATGGTTCCCAGACCCAAGGTGGCACCAGTCCCAAGTTGGGCTGGTTTGATAGTACCAAGTGGTTCCTGCAATCTGCCATCCAGAAGCGGGGCAGCTTACTTTTGTTTGCTAGGGAAACGGGCCGAGGTTTGTGTCTGGGGGCCTATGGCTGGGAGTGACCGGCTGGCTCCTGAAAGGCTACGATAGGAAGATGGTGACCAGACCCATGGTGGCACCAGTGCCAAGTTGGGCTGGTTTGATAGTACCAAGTGGCTCCTGCAATCTGCCATCAAAAACTTGGCAGGCGAGTTTTGTTTCCCAGGGAAAAGCGCCGTTGTTTGTGTTTGGGGGCCTGTGGCTGGGAGTGGCCGGCTGGCTAATTAGAATCCACGACAGGCAGGATGGTTCCCAGACCAGAGGTGACACCAGTGCCAAGTCGGGCTAGTTTGATGGTGAAAAGTGGCTCCTGCAATCTGCCATCCAGAAGCGGGTTAATTTACTTTTGTTTGCCAGGGAAAAGGGCCGAGGTTTTTGTCTGGGGGCCTATGGCTGGGAGTGACCGGCTGTCTCCTGAAAAGCTACGATAGGCAGGATGGTGACCAGACCCATGGTGGCACCAGTGCCAAGTTGGGCTGGTTTGATAGTACCAAGTGGCTCCTGCAATCTGCCATCAAAAAGTTGGCAGGCGAGTTTGTTATCCAGGGAAAAGCGCCGTTGTTTTTGTTTGGGGGCCTGTGGCTGGGAGTGGCCGGATGGCTAATTAGAATCCACGATACGCAGCATGGTTCCCAGACCTGAGGTGGCACCAGTGCCAAGTTGGGCTGGTTTGATACTACCAAGTGCGTCCTGCAATCTGCCATCCAGAAGCGGGGCAGCTTACTTTTGTTTGCCAGGGAAACGGGCCGAGGTTTTGTCTGGGGGCCTATGGCAGGGAGTGACCGCCTGCCTCCCGAAAAACTACGATAGGCAGGATGGTGACCAGACCCATGGTGGCACCAGTGCCAAGTTGGGCTGGTTTGATAGTACCAAGTGGCTCCTGCAATCTGCCATCAAAATGTTGGCAGGCAAGTTTTGTTTTCCAGGGAAAAGCGCCGTTGTTTGTGTTTGGGGGCCTGTGGCTGGGAGTGGCCGGCTGGCTCCTTAGAATCCAAAATACGCAGGATGGTTCCCAGACCTGAGGTGGCACCAGTGCCAAGTTGGGCTGGTTTGATTGTAGCAAATGGTTCCTGCAATCTACCATCCAGAAGCGGGGCAGCTTACTTTTGTTTGCCAGGGAAACGGGCCGAGGTTTGTGTCTGGGGGCCTATGGCTGGGAGTGACCGGCTGGCTCCTGAAAAGCTACGATAGGCAGGATGGTGACCAGACCCATGGTGGCACCAGTGCCATGTTCGGCTGATTTCATAGCACCAAGTGGCTCCTGCAATCTGCCATCAAAAAGCTGGCAGGCGAGTTTTGTTTTCCAGGGAAAAGCGCCGTTGTTTGTGTCTGCGGGCCTGTGGCTGGAGTGGCCGGCTGGCTCCTTAGAATCCACAATACGCAGCATGGTTCCCAGACCCATGGTGGCACCAGTGCCAAGTCGGGCTGGTTTCATAGTACCAAGTGGTTCCTGCAATCTGCCATCAAAAAGTTGTCAGGCGAGTTTTGTTTTCCAGGGAAAATCGCCGTTGTTTTTGTTTGGGGGCCTGTGGCTGGGAGTGGCCGGCTGGCTCCTTAGGATCCACGATACCCAGGATGGTTCCCAGACCAGAGGTGGCACCAGTACCAAGTCGGGCTGGTTTGATAATAACAAGTGGATCCTGCAATCTGCCATCCAGAAGCGGGGCAGCTTACTTTTGTTTGCCAGGGAAACGGGCCGAGCTTTGTGTCTGGGGGCCTATGGCTGGGAGTGACCGGCTGGCTCCTGAAAAGCTACGATAGGCAGGATGGTGACCAGACCCATGGTGGCACCAGTGCCAAGTCGGGCTGGTTTGATAGTACCAAGTGGCTCCTGCAATCTGCCATCAAAAAGTTGGCAGGCGAGTTTTGTTTTCCAGGGTAACGCGCCGTTGTTTTTGTTTAGAGGCCTGTGGCTGGGAGTGTCCGCCTGTCCTCTTAGAATCTACGTTACGCAGCATGGTTCCCAGAGCCAAGGTGGCACCAGTGCCAAGTTGGGCTGGTTTGATAGTAGCAAGTGGTTCCTGCAATCTGCCATCCAGAAGAGGGGCAGCTTACTTTTGTTTGCCAGGGAAACGGGCCGAGGTATTTCTCTGGGGGCCTATGGCAGGGAGTGACCGGCCGGCTCCTGAAAAGCTAAGATAGGCAGGATGTTTACCAGACCCATGATGGCACCAGTGCCAAGTTGGGCTAATTTGATAGTACCAAGTGGCTCCTGCAATCTGCCATCCAGAATCGGGGCAGCTTACTTTTGTTTTCCAGGGAAACGGGCCGAGGTTTGTGTCTGGGGGTTTATGGCTGGGAGTGACCGGCTGGCTCCTGAAAAGCTACGATAGGCAGGATGGTGACCAGACCCATGGTGGCACCAGTGCCAAGTTGGGCTGGTTTGATAGTACCAAGTGGCTCCTGCAATCTGCCATCAAAATGTTGGCAGGCGAGTTTTGTTTTCCAGGGAAAAGCGCCGTTGTTTGTGTTTGGGCGCCTGTGGCACGGAGTGGCCGGGTGGCTGCTTAGAATCCACGATACGCAGGATGGTTCCCAGACCCAAGGTGGCACCAGTGCCAAGTCGGGCTGTTTTGACACTACCAAGTGGCTCCTGCAATCTGCCATCCAGAATCGGGGCAGCTTAATTTTGTTTGCCAGGGAAACGGTCCGAGGTTTGTGATGGGGGCCTATGGCTGGGAGTGACCGGCTGGCTCCTGAAATGGTACAATTGGCAGGATGGTTCCCAGACCCATAGTGGCACCAGTGCCAAGTTGGGATGATTTGATAGTACCAAGTGGCTCCTGCAATCTGCCATCAAAAAGCTGGCAGGCGAGTTTTGTTTTCCAGGGAAAAGCGCCGTTGTTTGTATTTGGGGGCATGTGGCTGGGAGTGGCCGCCTGGCGCCTTAGAATCTACGTTACGCAGCATGGTTCCCAGACCCAAAGTGGCACCAGTGTCAAGTTGGGCTGGTTTGATAGTACCAAGTGGCTCCTGCAATCTGCCATCCAGAAGCGGGGTAGCTTACTTTTGTTTGCCAGGGAAACGGGCAGAGCTTTCTGTCTGGGGGCCTATGGTTGGGAGTAACCGGCTGGCTCCTGAAAAGCTACGATAGGCAGGATGGTTCCCAGATCCAAGATGGCACCAGTGCCAAGTCGGGGTGGTTTGATGGTGCAACATGGCTCCTGCAATCTGCCATCCTGACGCGGGGCAGCGGATTTTTGTTTCCAAGAGAAATGGTCCGTGGTTTGTTTTTGGGGCTATATGGCTGGGCGTGGCCTGCTGGCTCCTTAAAAAGCTACGATAGGCAGGATGGTTCCCTGACCCAAGGTGGCACCAGTGCCAAGTCGGGCGGTTTTCGTAGTACAAAGTGCGTCCTAAAATTTGCCATCCTGAAGAGGGGCAGTTGAGTTTTGTTTACCAGAGAAAAGGGCCGTGGTTTGTTTTTGGGGGCATATGGCTGATAGTGGCCATCTGGCGCCTGAAAATCCACGATAGGCAGGATGGTTCCCAGACCAGAGGTGGCACCAGTGCCAAGTCGGGCTGGTTTGATAGTACTAAATAGCACCTGCAATCTGCCATGCAGAAGCGGGGCAGCTTACTTTTGTTTGCCAGGGAAACGGGCTGAGGTTTGTGTCTGGGGGCCTATGGCTGGGAGTGACCGGCTGGCTCCTGAAAAGCTACGATAGGCAGGATGGTTACCAGACCCATGGTGGCACCAGTGCCAAGTTGGGCTGGTTTGATAGTACCAAGTGGCTCCTGCAATCTGCCATCAAAAAGTTGTCAGGCAAGTTTTGTTTTCCAGGGAAAAGCGCCGTTGTTTGTGTTTGGGGGACTGTTGGTGGGAGTGGCCGGCTGGCTCCTTAGAACACAGGATACGCAGGATGGTTCCCAGACCCAAGGTGGCACCAGTGCCACGTCGGGCTGGTTTGATGGTGAAAAGTGGCTCCTGCAATCTGCCATCCTGAAGCGGGGTAGCTTACTTTTGTGTGCCAGGGAAACGGGCCGAGGTTTATGACTGGGGGCCTAGGGCTAGGAGTGACCGGCTGGCTCCTGAAAAGCAACAATAGGCAGGATGGTTCCCAGACCCAAGGTGGCACCAGTGCCAAGTTGGGCTGGTTTGATGGTACCAACTGGCTCCTGCAATCTGCCATCTAAAAGTTGTCAGGCGAGTTTTGTTTTCCAGGGAAAAGCGCCGTTGATTTTGTTTGGAGGCCTGTGGCTGGCAGTGGCTGCCTGTCGTCTTAGAATCCGGGTTACACAGCATGGTTCCCAGAGCCAAGGTGGCACCAGTGCCAAGTTGGGCTGGTTTGATGGTGCAAAGTGGCTCCTGCAATCTGCCATCCAGAAGTGCGGTAGCTTACTTTTGTGTGCCAGGGAAACAGGCCGAGGTTTGTGTCTGGGGGCCTATGGCTGGGAGTGACCGGCTGGCTCCTGAAAAGCTACGATAGGCAGGATGGTGACCAGACCCATGGTGGCACCAGTGCCAAGTTGGGCTGGTTTGATAGTACCAAGTGGCTCCTGCAATCTGCCATCAAAAAGTTGGCAGGCGAGTTTTGTTTTCCAGGGAAAAGCGCCGTTGTGTGTGTTTTGGGGCCTGTGGCTGGGAGTGGCCAGCTGGCTCCTTAGAATCCACGATACGCAGGATGGTTCCCAGACCCAAGGTGGCACCAGTGCCAAGTCGGGCTGGTTTGATAGTACCAAGTGGTTCCTGCAATCTGCCATCCAGAAGCGGGGCAGCTGAATTTTGTTTGCCAGAGAAAAAGGCTGTTGTTTGTGTTTCGGGGCCTGTGGCTGGCAGTGGACGGCTGGCTCCTGAAAATCCATGATACGCAGCATGGTTCCCAGACCCAAGGTGGCACCAGTGCCACGTAGGGCTGGTTTCATAGTACCCAGTGGCACCTGCAATCTGCCATCCAGAAGAGGGGCAGTTGAGTTTTGTTTTCCAGAGAAAAGGGCCGTGGTTTGTGTTTGGGGCCTATGGCTGAGAGTGACCGGCTGGCTCCTGAAAAGCTACGATAGGCAGGATGGTGACCAGACCCATGGTGGCACCAGTGCCAAGTCGGGCTGGTTTGATAATACTAAATAGCTCCTGCAATCTGCCATCCAGACGCGGGGCAGCGGATTTTTGCTTGCTGGAGAAAAGTTCCGTGGGTTTTTTTTGGGGGTATATGGCTGGACGTTGCCGGCTGACTCCTTAAAAACATCGATACGCAGGATGGTTCCCTGACCCAAGGTGGCATCACTGCCAAGTCGGGCTGTTTTCGTAGTACCAAGTGCGTCCTGCAATTTGCCATCCAGAAGAGGGGCAGTTGAGTTTTGTTTACCAGAGAAAAGGGCCGTGGTTTGTGTTTGGGGGCATATGGCTGAGAGTGGCCGGCTGGCGCCTGAAAATCCACGATAGGCAGGATGGTTCCCAGAGCCAAGGTGGCACCAGTGCCATGTTGGCCTGGTTTGATAGTACCATGTGGCTCCTGCAATCTGCCATCCAGAAGCGGGGCAGCTTACATTTGTTTGCCAGGGAAACGGGCCGAGGTATTTGTCTGGGGGCCTATGGCTGGGAGTGACCGCCTGGCTCCTGAAAAGCTACGATAGCCAGGATGGTGACCAGACCCATGGTGGCACCAGTGCCAAGTTGGGCTGGTTTGATAGTACCAAGTGGCTCCTGCAATCTGCCATCCAGAAGCGGGGTAGCTTACTTTTGTTTGCCAGGGAAACGGGCAGAGCTTTCTGTCTGGGGGCCTATGGTTGGGAGTAACCGGCTGGCTCCTGAAAAGCTACGATAGGCAGGATGGTTCCCAGATCCAAGATGGCACCAGTGCAAAGTCGGGGTGGTTTGATGGTGCAAAGTGGCTCCTGCAATCTGCCATCCTGACGCGGGGCAGCGGATTTTTGTTTCCAAGAGAAATGGTCCGTGGTTTGTTTTTGGGGCTATATGGCTGGGCGTGGCCTGCTGGCTCCTTAAAAAGCTACGATAGGCAGGATGGTTCCCTGACCCAAGGTGGCACCAGTGCCAAGTCGGGCGGTATTCGTAGTACAAAGTGCGTCCTAAAATTTGCCATCCAGAAGAGGGGCAGTTGAGTTTTGTTTACCAGAGAAAAGGGCCGTGGTTTGTTTTTGGGGGCATATGGCTGATAGTGGCCGTCTGGCCCCTGAAAATCCACGATAGGCAGGATGGTTCCCAGACCAGAGGTGGCACCAGTGCCATGTTGTGCTGGTGTGATAGTCCCAAGTGGCTCCTGCAATCTGCCATCCAGAAGTGGGGCAGCTGAATTTTGTTTGCCAGAGAAAAAGGCTGTGGTTTTTGTTTGGGGGCCTCTGGCTGGGAGTGGCCGGCTGGCTCCTGAAAATCCATGATACGCAGCATGGTTCCCAGACCCAAGGTGGCACCAGTGCCAAGTGGGGCTGGTTTCACAGTGTCAAGTGCCTCCTGCAATCTCCCATCCAGAAGCGGGGCAGCTGAGTTTTGTTTGCCTGTGAAACGGGCCGTTGTTTTTGATTGGGGTCTGTGGCCGAGAATGTTCAGCTGGCTCCTGACAATCCACAATATGCAGGATGGTTCCCAGACCCAAGGTGGCACCAGTGCCAAGTCTTGCTGGTTTGATAGTACCAAGTGGCTCCTGCAATCTGCCATCCAGAAGCGGTGCAGCTGAGTTTTGTTTGCCAGAGGAAAGGGCCGTGGGTTGTGTTTGGGGGCATATGGCTGGGAGTGGCCGGCTGTCTCATTAAAAAGATCGATACGCAGGATGTTTCCCAGACCCAAGGTGGCACCAGTGCCAAGTCGGGCTGTTTTTATAGTACCAAGTGCGTCCTGCAATTTGCCATCCAGAAGCGGGGCAGCTTACTTTTGTTTGCCAGGGAAACGGGCCGAGGTTTGTGTTTGGGGGCCTATGGCTGGGAGTGACCGGCTGGCTCCTGGAAAGCTACAATAGGCAGGATGGTGACCAGACCCATGGTGGCACCAGTGCCAAGTTGGGCTGGTTTGATAGTACCAAGTTGCTCCTGCAATCTGCCATCAAAAAGTTGGCAGGCGAGTTTTGTTTTCCAGGGAAAAGCGCCGTTGTTTGTGTTTGGGGGCCTGTGGCTGGGAGTGGCCGGCTGGCTCCTTAGAATCCACGATACGCAGGATGGTTCCCAGACCCAAGGTGGCACCAGTGCCAAGTCGGGCTGGTTTGATACTACCAAGTGGTTCCTGCAATCTGCCATCCAGAAGCAGGGCAGCTTACTTTTGTTTGCCAGGGAAACGGGCCGTGGGTTTTGTTTGGGGGCATATAGCTGAGAGTGGCCCGCTGGCCCCTGAAAATCCACGCTAGGCAGCATGGTTCCCAGATGCAAGGTGGCACCAGTGCCAAGTCGGGCTGGTTTGATGGTGCAAAGTGGCTCCTGCAATCTGCCATCCAGAAGCGGGGCAGCTGATTTTTGTTTGCCAGAGAAAAATTCCGTGGATTGTTTTTGGGGGCATATTGCTGGGAGTGGCCGGCTGGCTCCTTAAAATGCTCGATACGCATGATGGTTCCCAGGCCCAAGGTGTCACCACTACCAAGTTGGCCTGCGGTTTTAGTATCAAGTTCATCCTGCAATTTGCCATCCAGAAGAGGGGCAGTTGAGTTTTGTTTGCCAGAGAAACGGGCCGAGGTTTCTGTTTGGGGACATATGGCTGAGAGTGGCCGGCTGGCCCCTGAAAATCCACGATACACAACATGGTTCCCAGATCCAAGGTGGCACCAGTGCCAAGTTGGGCTGGTTTGATAGTCCCAAGTGTCTCCTGCAATCTGCCATCCAGAAGCGGGGCAGCTTACTTTTGTTTGCCAGAGAAATAGGCCTAGGTTTTTGTTTGGGGGCCTGTGGCTAGGAGTGGCCGGCTGGCTCCTAAGAATCCACGATACGCAGGATGTTTACCAGACCCATGGTGGCACCAGTGCCAAGTTGGGCTGGTTTGATAGTACCAAGTGGCTCCTGCAAACTCCATCAAAAAGTTGGCAGGCGTGTTTTGTTTTCCAGGGAACAGCGCCGTTGATTTTGTTTGGGGGCCTGTGGCTGGGAGTGGCCGGCTGGCTCCTTAGAATCCACGATACGCAGGATGGTTCCCAGACCCAAGGTGACACCAGTGCCAAGTCGGGCTGGTTTGATTACACCAAGTGGCTCCTGCAATCTGCCATCCAGAAGTGAGGCAGCTAAGTTTTGTTTGCCAGAAAAAAGGGCCGTGGTTTTTGTTGGGGGCCTGTGGCTGGGAGTAGCCGGCTGGCTCCTTAAAATCCACGATAGGCAGGATGGTCCCCAGACCCAAGGTGGTACCAGTGCCAAGTCGGGCTGGTTTGATAGCACCAAGTGGCTCCTGCAATCTGCCATCCAGAAGCGGGGCAGCTTACTTTTGTTTGCCAGGGAAACGGGCCGAGCTTTGTGTCTCGGGGCCTATGGCTGGGAGTGACCGGCTGGCTCCTGAAAAGCTACGATAGGCAGGATGGTGACCAGACCCATGGTGGCACCAGTGGCAAGTTGGGCTGGTTTGATAGTACCAAGTGGCTCCTGCAATCTGCCATCAAAAAGTTGGCAGGCGAGTTTTGTTTTCCAGGGAAAAGCGCCGTTGTGTGTGTTTTGGGGCCTGTGGCTGGAGTGGCCAGCTGGCTCCTTAGAATCCACGATACACAGGATGGTTCCCAGACCCAAGGTGGCACCAGTGCCAAGTCGGGCTGGTTTGTTAGTACCAATTGGTTCCTGCAATCTGCCATCCAGAAGCGGGGCAGCTGAATTTTGTTTGCCAGAGAAAAAGGCTGTTGTTTGTGTTTCGGGGCCTGTGGCTGGCAGTGGACGGCTGGCTCCTGAAAATCCATGATACGCAGCATGGTTCCCAGACCCAAGGTGGCACCAGTGCCAAGTAGGGCTGGTTTCATATTACCCAGTGGCTCCTGCAATCTGCCATCCAGAAGAGGGGAAGTTGAGTTTTGTTTTCCAGAGAAAAGGGCCGTGGTTTGTGTTTGGGGCCTATGGCTGAGAGTGACCGGCCGGCCCCTGAAAATCCACGATAGGAAGGATGATTCCCAGATCCAAGGTGGCACCAGTGCCATGTTGTGCTGGTGTGATAGTCCCAAGTGGCTCCTGCAATCTGCCATCCAGAAGCGGGGCAGCTGAATTTTGTTTGCCAGAGAAAAAGGCTGTGGTTTTTGTTTGGGGGCCTATGGCTGGGAGTGGCCGGCTGGCTCCTGAAAATCCATGATACGCAGCATGGTTCCCAGACCCAAGGTGGCACCAGTGCCAAGTGGGGCTGGTTTCACAGTGTCAAGTGCCTCCTGCAATCTCCCATCCAGAAGCGGGGCAGCTGAGTTTTGTTTGCCTGTGAAACGGGCCGTTGTTTTTGATTGGGGTCTGTGGCCGAGAGTGTCCAGCTGGCTCCTGACAATCCACAATACGCAGGATGGTTCCCAGACCCAAGGTGGCACCAGTGCCAAGTCGTGCTGGTTTGATAGTACCAAGTGCGTCCTGCAATTTGCCATCCAGAAGAGGGGCAGTTGAGTTTTGTTTGCCAGAGAAAAGCGCCGTTGTTTGTGTTTGGGGTCTTGTGGCTGGGAGTGGCCGACTGGCGCCTTAGAATCTGCGATACGCAGCATGGTTCCCAGACCCAAGGTGGCACCAGTGCCAAGTCGGGCTGGTTTGATAGTACCAAGTGGCTCCTGCAATCTGCCATCCAGAAGCGGGGCAGCTTACTTTTGTTTGCCAGGGAAACGGGCCGAGGTTTGTGACTGGGGGCCTATGGCTGGGAGTGACCGGCTGGCTCCTGGAAAGCTACAATAGGCAGGATGGTTACCAGACCCATGGTGGCACCAGTGCCAAGTTGGGCTGGTTTGATAGTACCAAGTTGCTCCTGCAATCTGCCATCAAAAAGTTGGCAGGCGAGTTTTGTTTTCCAGGGAAAAGCGCCGTTGTTTGTATTTGGGGGCCTGTGGCTGGGAGTGGCCGGCTGGCTCCTTAGAATCCACGATACGCAGGATGGTTCCCAGACCCAAGGTGGCACCAGTGCCAAGTCGGGCTGGTTTGATACTACCAAGTGGTTCCTGCAATCTGCCATCCAGAAGCGGGGCAGCTTACTTTTGTTTGCCAGGGAAACGGGCCGTGGGTTTTGTTTGGGGGCATATAGCTGAGAGTGGCCGGCTGGCCCCTGAAAATCCACGCTAGGCAGCATGGTTCCAGGATGCAAGGTGGCACCAGTGCCAAGTCGGGCTGGTTTGATGGGTCAAAGTGGCTCCTGCAATCTGCCATCCAGAAGCGGGGCAGCTGATTTTTGTTTGCCAGAGAAAAATTCCGTGGATTGTTTTTGGGGGCATATTGCTGGGAGTTGCCGGCTGGCTCCTTAAAATGCTCGATACGCATGATGGTTCCCAGGCCCAAGGTGTCACCACTACCAAGTCGGCCTGCGGTTTTAGTATCAAGTTCATCTTGCAATTTGCCATCCAGAAGAGGGGCAGTTGAGTTTTGTTTGCCAGAGAAACGGGCCGAGGTTTCTGTTTGGGGGCATATGGCTGAGAGTGGCCGGCTGGCCCCTGAAAATCCACGATACACAGCATGGTTCCCAGATCCAAGGTGGCACCAGTGCCAAGTTGGGCTGGTTTGATAGTCCCAAGTGTCTCCTGCAATCTGCCATCCAGAAGCGGGGCAGCTTACTTTTGTTTGCCAGAGAAATAGGCCTAGGTTTTTGTTTGGGGGCCTGTGGCTAGGAGTGGCCGGCTGGCTCCTAAGAATCCACGATACGCAGGATGTTTACCAGACCCATGGTGGCACCAGTGCCAAGTTGGGCTGGTTTGATAGTACCAAGTGGCTCCTGCAAACTCCATCAAAAAGTTTGCAGGCGTGTTTTGTTTTCCAGGGAACAGCGCCGTTGATTTTGTTTGGGGGCCTGTGGCTGGGAGTGGCCGGCTGGCTCCTTAGAATCCACGATACGCAGGATGGTTCCCAGACCCAAGGTGGCACCAGTGCCAAGTCGGGCTGGTTTGATTACACCAAGTGACTCCTGCAATCTGCCATCCAGAAGTGAGGCAGCTAAGTTTTGTTTGCGAGAAAAAAGGGCCGTGGTTTTTGTTGGGGGCCTGTGGCTGGGAGTAGCCGGCTGGCTCCTTAAAATCCACGATAGGCAGGATGGTTCCCAGACCCAAGGTGGCACCAGTGCCAAGTCGGGCTGGTTTGATAGTACCAAGTGGCTCCTGCAATCTGCCATCCAGAAGCGGGGCAGCTGAGTTTTGTTTGCCAGAGAAAAAGGCTGTGGTTTTTGTTTGGGGGCCTGTGGCTGGCAGTGGCCGGCTGGCTCCTGAAAATCCACGATACGCAGCATGGTTCCCAGACCCAAGGTGGCACCAGTACAAAGTGGGGCTCGTTTGACAGTGTCAAGTGCCTCCTGCAATCTCCCATCCAGAAGCGGGGCAGCTGAGTTTTTTTTGCCAGGGAAACGGACCTTTGTTTTTGATTGGGGTCTGTGGCCGAGAGTGGTCGGCTGTCTCCTGACAATCCACAATACGCAGGATGGTTCCCAGACCAAAGGTGGCACCAGTGCCAAGTCGGGGTGGTTTGATAGTACCAAGTGTCTCCTGCACTCTGCCATCCAGAAGCGGGGCAGCTGA
This sequence comes from Melospiza melodia melodia, assembly GCF_035770615.1. Lineage (NCBI taxonomy): Eukaryota > Metazoa > Chordata > Aves > Passeriformes > Passerellidae > Melospiza > Melospiza melodia. The sequence continues at coordinate 43,866,644 of NC_086199.1, forward strand.
GTTTTGTTTGCCAGAGAAAAGGGCCGTGGGTTGTGTTTGGGGGCATATGGCTGGGAGTGGCCACCTGGCTCCTTAAAATGCACGATACGCCGCATGGTAACCAGACGCAAGGTGGCACCAGTGCCAAGTCGGGCTGTTTTTGTAGTACCCAGTGGCTCCTGCAATTTGCCATCCAGAAGCGGGGCAGCTAAATTTTGTTTGCTAGAGAAAAGGGCTGTGGTTTGTGTTTGGGGGCCTATGGCCGAGAGTGGTAGGCTGGCCCCTGAAAATCAACGATAGGCAGGATGGTTCCCAGATCCAAGGTGGCACCAGTGCCAAGTAAGGCTGGTTGTATGGTTCAAAGTGACTCCTGCAATCTGCCATCCAGAAGCGGGACAGCTGAGTTTTTTTTGCCAGAGAAAAGGTCCGTGGTTTCTTTTTGGGGCATACGGCTGGGAATTGCCGGCTGGCTCCTTAAAATGCTCGATACGCAGGATGGTTCCCAGAGCCAAGGTGGCACCACTGCCAAGTCGGGCTCTTTTTGTAGTACCAAGTGCGTCCTGCAATTTGCCATCCAGAAGAGGGGCAGTTGAGTTTTGTTTGCCAGAGAAAAGGGCCGAGGTTTGTGTTTGGGAGCATATGGCTGGGAATGACCGGCTGGCCCCTGAAAATCCACGATACGCCGGATGGTTCCCAGATCCAAGATGGTACCATTACCAAGTCGGGCTGCTTTGATAGTCCCAAGTGGCTCCTGCAAACTGCCACACCAGAAGCGGGGCAGCTGAGTTTTGTTTGCCAGGGAAATGGGCCGTTGTTTGTGTTTGGGGGCCTGTGGCTGGGAGTGTTCGGCTGGTTCCTGAATATGTACGATACGCAGGATTGTTCCCAGATCCAAGGTGGCAGCAGTGCCATGTTGTGCTGGTGTGATAGTCCCAAGTGGCTCCTGCAATCTGCCATCCAGAAGTGGGGCAGCTGATTTTTGTTTGCCAGAGAAAAGGTCCGTGGTTTGTGTTTGGGGGCATATGGCTGAGAGTGGCCGGCTGGCCCCTGAAAATCCACGATACACAGGATGGTTCCCAGATCCAAGGTGGCACCTGTGCCAAGTCGGGCTGATTTGATAGTACTAAGTAGCTCCTGCAATCTGCCATCCAGAAGCGGGGCAGCTTACTTTTGTTTGCCAGGGAAACGGGCCGAGGTTTCTGTTTGGGGGCCTATGGCTGGGAGTGACCGGCTGGCTCCTGAAAAGCTACCATAGGCAGGATGGTTCCCAGAGCCAAGGTGGCACCAGTGCCAAGTTGGGCTGGTTTGATAGTACCAAGTGGCTCCTGCAATCTGCCATCCAGAAGCAGGGCAGCTGAGTTTTGTTTGCCAGAGAAAAGGGCTTGGTTTGTGTTTGGGGGCATATGGCTGTGTGTGGCCAGCTGGCTCCTTAAAATGCACGATATGCAACATGGCTCCCAGACCCAAGGTGGCACCAGTGCCAAGTCGGGCTGGTTTGATAGTACCAAGTGGCTCCTGCAATCTTCCATGATCACGTGGAGAAATACTTTCTGGTTTCAGCCATATGCTCTTTCTTCTCTCCCTCAACTTCTCTATCACCTCTCATCTGGTTCACATGCGCTGTCTTCAAGGTCCACAGGCTACTTTTCACAGAATCTTCTGGCCTGATGAAGTAAGAATGATGAATAGAACAGAGCTGGGATCTATTTTCCAGTTTGGATAAAATGCATTCTGCACACAAATCCAAGGAGAACGTGCTGCCCCAATGCCCAGAAAATCTTTCACTCCTGCTAGTGTTCTACGTCAACCGCAACTTAGTCTGAAAGAAAAGCTTTTTCTCTGAGAGCATCTGAGAGGTTTGCATGAAGCACTGATATCTGACATATGCAATTTTGAATAGGAGAGGAAAAAGAAAATGGCAAGGAGTTTTTAATTTTAGTGGTTTCAATTTTAATTTCCGTGCACTTTTTCAAAACTTGTCAGCTCAAATGCCCATCAACATCTTTTAGTCATCTGTAAGTCAGTATTCATATAAAATGTGCTTCAAATCCAAAGAATTTCAAATTTGCACTCCAAGCTTCTATGCCTAGATTTATGATTTCCTACACATATTAGATGAAAGGAAGGCCTTTTTTACTGTGGGAGTGCTGGAACACTGGAACAGGTTGCCCAGAGAAGTTGTGGGTGTCCCATCCCTGAAAGTATTCAAGGTCACCTTGGACGGGGCTTGGAGCAGCAACAAAGGAGAAGCTTGATGGTAGAGAAACAAAGTTGGACTATAGAAGAAACTCGGATTGAAGTATAGGATCAAGTTTTCTCTCAGCTCTTGGGGTAAATTCAAAGTTGTACAAAATGACATTTATCTGTGCTATTCACTACTGTAACAGAAAGTTTCATGAAAACTGTACAGAAGATAGTAAATTTTAAAAGAGATAAGAATTACAGCATAAAATCCATGGGATAGGTTACAACATGAGACACTCTCTAAGAGAAAATCTCTGTGTTTCAGCACTTCATCGGGGTAAGATTTCATGAAGTGCCAAAGAAGGCGGCAAAATATCATTCGGGACATTATTTACTGGAATTCAGCCTGGCCATTAGTAGGAACTGCCTTTGAACATATCATGTAGATATACCACACACGCTTTCCCTTCACTGAAAAATTACTGTTTACAACAAATAAGCAATTGACGATCAAAATTGATTGAAAGCATCTTAAACATGTCAAGTATTTCATTGTAGATGATCTGTGATCCAAATGCTTCTTCCACCTTCGAGAGGGACAGAAGAATTCTTCCATATCATGATGGTTTAAAATTGTATCAACCAATGTTTTCTGCTGAAAAGATATCATCTATTTTTTTCTATTTTTGGAAGAAAATATTCCTAGACATACAACAGGTGAGAACTAAGTAATTTTAAAGAAACAAATGAAATGAAAATATTCTGTAAATAGAATGAAATGAAAAGCTGTGTTTTAAATAGGAGCTAAATATTAAACAGAATTTTTGTACCAGGCATTTGAATTACTGCACCAGCTCTTTTGCCCATCAAGAGAGGCATTTAGCATTTCAGTCTTTTCCAAGGTGTTCATGATCTGCTATGCTGATCTCTGTGTGTGCCTAGGTGTGTGTGGAGGGGGGGGCATATGAAGGGGAGTGTGTATGTTTGCTTTACAATTGTTGTGGCAGATTCATGCCTCAGCTCCACATTTTGTTTTAAAAAGGTCACACCGAGTGGATATGAAGTTTACTATCAACAAGAGATCGATTCCCAAATCATCCATTTGACTCTCCCTTATAAATCATGTGCTTTGTTGCATATTTTATCAAATATACTTTCAAGCCAGATGGAGGAAGGAGGATGTGGGAATCCCTCCACCATCTTGCAACTTTTATGTAAGTAGGTTTTCAAGAAAATCATCATTTCTCTTATTAAATATGTCTGGAACAGGCATGATGGTAGTGTCAACCTGTTGGAGTTTTTGTTGCTGGAAGAAGTTGTACAAAAGGATTGGTTTTTACATTGACCAGTTACTGAATCAAGCGCAGGAATACATTGGAAATTTAGCTGGGGGTTCCTTTTCCCAGCAGACTACTTCTAGAACGAGCTTGTACACTGAAGCTGACTCTTTTGCTCTCTTTTTGTTTCTTTCCTATTTTCTTGGCTTCTTTGCCACTATCTAGACAATTTTGGAACTTTGTTCCCAACTAAAATGGTTTCAATAGTCTGATTGTGATCATACATTTTTACAAGGAATTTTTAAAATCTTTCCTCGAGTCCAGAAAGTCAAGGACTTAGATCTTTTTCTTCCCTTATCAATATTGCCATGAAATTGATAAATAAAGACCAACTCTTTATTTTTGTTTTTAACCCACGTAGATAATTCCCATCCATTAATCCATTTTGTGGACCAATAGCTGCCATTCTGATGGAAGCTGTCACTTCTTAACAATAGGCATTCTGTGACTATGTTGACTGCACTTTGGGTGAAGATCCTAACTGGTCTTAGATATACATAGGGAGAAATTTGCTCAGCCAGTGTCAGTCTTAAGCATGCGTATCAGAAGATCTTTCTAGAGCTGGGAATTTTCCCATGAAAGGGATTCAGTTAGGGAAGAGACACTTGTGCCAGAGTTTTACATTCTTCTTGAACACTGCTTAAGGAACTTAGATGCCATGTCCATTTGGATCTCTGTCTGCACAGAACTTTGTCATGCCAGTGCTTTGAAATGCATCTTGAAGAGAATTCACTAGCACAGAATGAAAGAGAGTGGAAGGGGTTGGTGGGGCTAACCAGGCCCAACCCCCCTGCCTAAACCAGGATACCTAGAGCCTCTTGCCCAGGATTCTATCTGGGTGTACTTTTAATGTCTTCAAAGATCCAGGCTCCACAATCTTTCTGGGCAGTCTGTGCCGTGGTTCAGTCACCCTGACAGTAAAGAAACATTTACTGATGTTCAAAGGCAATCTCCTGTATTTCAGTGTGTGCCCACTGCCTCTTGTCTTTTCCCTCAGCATCACTGAAAAGACACTGATTCCCTCCCCTTTGCACTATTGCTTCCATATGTATGTGTGATGCCATGTAGAGGTATGTCAAAAACCTCCCTGAAGCCCAGGCAGATAATATTCCCTTCATCTACCAGTCAAGTTGATTCATCAGAGGAGTTTAAAGTGATGTTCAGCATGAAATTCCCCTGAAAAATCATGCTAACTACATTATTTGGTCATCTGTCATGTGCCTGGCAAGGATTTCCAGGAAGAGCTGCTTCATCAACTTCCTGGGGATAAAAAAGAGGCTGGCTGGTTTGTACTATGGCGAGTCCTCTTAATTGCCTTTTTTGAAGATGGGTGTCATTTGCTAACATCCACTCTTTAGCCTCTGTTGTAGTCTACATCTTAGCAAAACGCTTTTCCACTATGTCTGGCTAGGAAAAACTGTGCCAGCACAGAAAACATCTCCCATCGTGTTCTAGAAGTTGCACGGATGTCTGCCAAGTGTTTGGCAGGAAGAAAAGAAAAGTTGTCCAAAACAGCTTCCAATCGAATGTTCCTGTGATTGGAAAAGTCAGGAGAGTGCAAAGGTACTGTTTTCTATCAGTTGGCAAGGTGCGCACACAATCCCAGTGTTGTACAGCTTGCTTCTTCACCTTCCCGAAGCTGCCGCTCTCGCCGGCTGCCGGAGCCCAAGAAGCGGCTTCTTCGCGCAAAGACGATTGTGCCGCTCACAGGGCTCTCCTTAGCGCGGCTTCTGCCGAAAGACGCCCGGCAGCGGCTCTTACCTCCGGAGAGCATCCTACCTTCGTCTTTAGCTCCTCTTCTCATCTACACCTCGGCAAAACGCTTTTCCACTATGTCTGGCTAGGAAAAACTGTGCCAGCACAGAAAACATCTCCCATCGTGTTCTAGAAGTTGCACGGATGTCTGCCAAGTGTTTGGCAGGAAGAAAAGAAAAGTTGTCCAAAACAGCTTCCAATCGAATGTTCCTGTGATTGGAAAAGTCAGGAGAGTGCAAAGGTACTGTTTTCTATCAGTTGGCAAGGTGCGCACACAATCCCAGTGTTGTACAGCTTGCTTCTTCACCTTCCCGAAGCTGCCGCTCTCGCCGGCTGCCGGAGCCCAAGAAGCGGCTTCTTCGCGCAAAGACGATTGTGCCGCTCACAGGGCTCTCCTTAGCGCGGCTTCTGCCGAAAGACGCCCGGCAGCGGCTCTTACCTCCGGAGAGCATCCTACCTTCGTCTTTAGCTCCTCTTCTCATCTACACCTCGGCAAAAAGCTTTTCCACTATGTCTGGCTAGGAAAAACTGTGCCAGCACAGAAAACATCTCCCATCGTGTTCTAGAAGTTGCACGGATGTCTGCCAAGTGTTTGGCAGGAAGAAAAGAAAAGTTGTCCAAAACAGCTTCCAATCGAATGTTCCTGTGATTGGAAAAGTCAGGAGAGTGCAAAGGTACTGTTTTCTATCAGTTGGCAAGGTGCGCACACAATCCCAGTGTTGTACAGCTTGCTTCTTCACCTTCCCGAAGCTGCCGCTCTCGCCGGCTGCCGGAGCCCAAGAAGCGGCTTCTTCGCGCAAAGACGATTGTGCCGCTCACAGGGCTCTCCTTAGCGCGGCTTCTGCCGAAAGACGCCCGGCAGCGGCTCTTACCTCCGGAGAGCATCCTACCTTCGTCTTTAGCTCCTCTTCTCATCTACACCTCGGCAAAAAGCTTTTCCACTATGTCTGGCTAGGAAAAACTGTGCCAGCACAGAAAACATCTCCCATCGTGTTCTAGAAGTTGCACGGATGTCTGCCAAGTGTTTGGCAGGAAGAAAAGAAAAGTTGTCCAAAACAGCTTCCAATCGAATGTTCCTGTGATTGGAAAAGTCAGGAGAGTGCAAAGGTACTGTTTTCTATCAGTTGGCAAGGTGCGCACACAATCCCAGTGTTGTACAGCTTGCTTCTTCACCTTCCCGAAGCTGCCGCTCTCGCCGGCTGCCGGAGCCCAAGAAGCGGCTTCTTCGCGCAAAGACGATTGTGCCGCTCACAGTGCTCTCCTTAGCGCGGCTTCTGCCGAAAGACGCCCGGCAGCGGCTCTTACCTCCGGAGAGCATCCTACCTTCGTCTTTCGCGTCTTTTGTAGTCTACATCTTAGCAAAACGCTTTTCCACTATGTCTGGCTAGGAAAAACTGTGCCAGCACAGAAAACATCTCCCATCGTGTTCTAGAAGTTGCACGGATGTCTGCCAAGTGTTTGGCAGGAAGAAAAGAAAAGTTGTCCAAAACAGCTTCCAATCGAATGTTCCTGTGATTGGAAAAGTCAGGAGAGTGCAAAGGTACTGTTTTCTATCAGTTGGCAAGTTGCGCACACAATCCCAGTGTTGTACAGCTTGCTTCTTCACCTTCCCGAAGCTGCCGCTCTCGCCGGCTGCCGGAGCCCAAGAAGCGGCTTCTTCGCGCAAAGACGATTGTGCCGCTCACAGTGCTCTCCTTAGCGCGGCTTCTGCCGAAAGACGCCCGGCAGCGGCTCTTACCTCCGGAGAGCATCCTACCTTCGTCTTTCGCGTCTTTTGTAGTCTACATCTTAGCAAAACGCTTTTCCACTATGTCTGGCTAGGAAAAACTGTGCCAGCACAGAAAACATCTCCCATCGTGTTCTAGAAGTTGCACGGATGTCTGCCAAGTGTTTGGCAGGAAGAAAAGAAAAGTTGTCCAAAACAGCTTCCAATCGAATGTTCCTGTGATTGGAAAAGTCAGGAGAGTGCAAAGGTACTGTTTTCTATCAGTTGGCAAGGTGCGCACACAATCCCAGTGTTGTACAGCTTGCTTCTTCACCTTCCCGAAGCTGCCGCTCTCGCCGGCTGCCGGAGCCCAAGAAGCGGCTTCTTCGCGCAAAGACGATTGTGCCGCTCACAGTGCTCTCCTTAGCGCGGCTTCTGCCGAAAGACGCCCGGCAGCGGCTCTTACCTCCGGAGAGCATCCTACCTTCGTCTTTCGCGTCTTTTGTAGTCTACATCTTAGCAAAACGCTTTTCCACTATGTCTGGCTAGGAAAAACTGTGCCAGCACAGAAAACATCTCCCATCGTGTTCTAGAAGTTGCACGGATGTCTGCCAAGTGTTTGGCAGGAAGAAAAGAAAAGTTGTCCAAAACAGCTTCCAATCGAATGTTCCTGTGATTGGAAAAGTCAGGAGAGTGCAAAGGTACTGTTTTCTATCAGTTGGCAAGGTGCGCACACAATCCCAGTGTTGTACAGCTTGCTTCTTCACCTTCCCGAAGCTGCCGCTCTCGCCGGCTGCCGGAGCCCAAGAAGCGGCTTCTTCGCGCAAAGACGATTGTGCCGCTCACAGTGCTCTCCTTAGCGCGGCTTCTGCCGAAAGACGCCCGGCAGCGGCTCTTACCTCCGGAGAGCATCCTACCTTCGTCTTTCGCGTCTTATGTAGTCTACACCTCGGCAAAACGCTTTTCCACTATGTCTGGCTAGGAAAAACTGTGCCAGCACAGAAAACATCTCCCATCGTGTTCTAGAAGTTGCACGGATGTCTGCCAAGTGTTTGGCAGGAAGAAAAGAAAAGTTGTCCAAAACAGCTTCCAATCGAATGTTCCTGTGATTGGAAAAGTCAGGAGAGTGCAAAGGTACTGTTTTCTATCAGTTGGCAAGGTGCGCACACAATCCCAGTGTTGTACAGCTTGCTTCTTCACCTTCCCGAAGCTGCCGCTCTCGCCGGCTGCCGGAGCCCAAGAAGCGGCTTCTTCGCGCAAAGACGATTGTGCCGCTCACAGTGCTCTCCTTAGCGCGGCTTCTGCCGAAAGACGCCCGGCAGCGGCTCTTACCTCCGGAGAGCATCCTACCTTCGTCTTTCGCGTCTTTTGTAGTCTACATCTTAGCAAAACGCTTTTCCACTATGTCTGGCTAGGAAAAACTGTGCCAGCACAGAAAACATCTCCCATCGTGTTCTAGAAGTTGCACGGATGTCTGCCAAGTGTTTGGCAGGAAGAAAAGAAAAGTTGTCCAAAACAGCTTCCAATCGAATGTTCCTGTGATTGGAAAAGTCAGGAGAGTGCAAAGGTACTGTTTTCTATCAGTTGGCAAGGTGCGCACACAATCCCAGTGTTGTACAGCTTGCTTCTTCACCTTCCCGAAGCTGCCGCTCTCGCCGGCTGCCGGAGCCCAAGAAGCGGCTTCTTCGCGCAAAGACGATTGTGCCGCTCACAGTGCTCTCCTTAGCGCGGCTTCTGCCGAAAGACGCCCGGCAGCGGCTCTTACCTCCGGAGAGCATCCTACCTTCGTCTTTCGCGTCTTATGTAGTCTACACCTCGGCAAAACGCTTTTCCACTATGTCTGGCTAGGAAAAACTGTGCCAGCACAGAAAACATCTCCCATCGTGTTCTAGAAGTTGCACGGATGTCTGCCAAGTGTTTGGCAGGAAGAAAAGAAAAGTTGTCCAAAACAGCTTCCAATCGAATGTTCCTGTGATTGGAAAAGTCAGGAGAGTGCAAAGGTACTGTTTTCTATCAGTTGGCAAGGTGCGCACACAATCCCAGTGTTGTACAGCTTGCTTCTTCACCTTCCCGAAGCTGCCGCTCTCGCCGGCTGCCGGAGCCCAAGAAGCGGCTTCTTCGCGCAAAGACGATTGTGCCGCTCACAGTGCTCTCCTTAGCGCGGCTTCTGCCGAAAGACGCCCGGCAGCGGCTCTTACCTCCGGAGAGCATCCTACCTTCGTCTTTCGCGTCTTTTGTAGTCTACATCTTAGCAAAACGCTTTTCCACTATGTCTGGCTAGGAAAAACTGTGCCAGCACAGAAAACATCTCCCATCGTGTTCTAGAAGTTGCACGGATGTCTGCCAAGTGTTTGGCAGGAAGAAAAGAAAAGTTGTCCAAAACAGCTTCCAATCGAATGTTCCTGTGATTGGAAAAGTCAGGAGAGTGCAAAGGTACTGTTTTCTATCAGTTGGCAAGTTGCGCACACAATCCCAGTGTTGTACAGCTTGCTTCTTCACCTTCCCGAAGCTGCCGCTCTCGCCGGCTGCCGGAGCCCAAGAAGCGGCTTCTTCGCGCAAAGACGATTGTGCCGCTCACAGTGCTCTCCTTAGCGCGGCTTCTGCCGAAAGACGCCCGGCAGCGGCTCTTACCTCCGGAGAGCATCCTACCTTCGTCTTTCGCGTCTTTTGTAGTCTACATCTTAGCAAAACGCTTTTCCACTATGTCTGGCTAGGAAAAACTGTGCCAGCACAGAAAACATCTCCCATCGTGTTCTAGAAGTTGCACGGATGTCTGCCAAGTGTTTGGCAGGAAGAAAAGAAAAGTTGTCCAAAACAGCTTCCAATCGAATGTTCCTGTGATTGGAAAAGTCAGGAGAGTGCAAAGGTACTGTTTTCTATCAGTTGGCAAGGTGCGCACACAATCCCAGTGTTGTACAGCTTGCTTCTTCACCTTCCCGAAGCTGCCGCTCTCGCCGGCTGCCGGAGCCCAAGAAGCGGCTTCTTCGCGCAAAGACGATTGTGCCGCTCACAGTGCTCTCCTTAGCGCGGCTTCTGCCGAAAGACGCCCGGCAGCGGCTCTTACCTCCGGAGAGCATCCTACCTTCGTCTTTCGCGTCTTTTGTAGTCTACATCTTAGCAAAACGCTTTTCCACTATGTCTGGCTAGGAAAAACTGTGCCAGCACAGAAAACATCTCCCATCGTGTTCTAGAAGTTGCACGGATGTCTGCCAAGTGTTTGGCAGGAAGAAAAGAAAAGTTGTCCAAAACAGCTTCCAATCGAATGTTCCTGTGATTGGAAAAGTCAGGAGAGTGCAAAGGTACTGTTTTCTATCAGTTGGCAAGGTGCGCACACAATCCCAGTGTTGTACAGCTTGCTTCTTCACCTTCCCGAAGCTGCCGCTCTCGCCGGCTGCCGGAGCCCAAGAAGCGGCTTCTTCGCGCAAAGACGATTGTGCCGCTCACAGTGCTCTCCTTAGCGCGGCTTCTGCCGAAAGACGCCCGGCAGCGGCTCTTACCTCCTGAGAGTGGCAGCTTCGGGAAGGTGAAGAAGCAAGCTGTACAACACTGGGATTGTGTGCGCACCTTGCCAACTGATAGAAAACAGTACCTTTGCACTCTCCTGACTTTTCCAATCACAGGAACATTCGATTGGAAGCTGTTTTGGACAACTTTTCTTTTCTTCCTGCCAAACACTTGGCAGACATATCTGCAACTTCTAGAACACGATGGGAGATGTTTTCTGTGCTGGCACGGTTTTTCCTAGCCAGACATAGTGGAAAAGCGTTTTGCTAAGATGTAGACTACATAAGACGCGAAAGACGAAGGTAGGATGCTCTCCGGAGGTAAGAGCCGCTGCCGGGCGTCTTTCGGCAGAAGCCGCGCTAAGGAGAGCACTGTGAGCGGCACAATCGTCTTTGCGCGAAGAAGCCGCTTCTTGGGCTCCGGCAGCCGGCGAGAGCGGCAGCTTCGGGAAGGTGAAGAAGCAAGCTGTACAACACTGGGATTGTGTGCGCACCTTGCCAACTGATAGAAAACAGTACCTTTGCACTCTCCTGACTTTTCCAATCACAGGAACATTCGATTGGAAGCTGTTTTGGACAACTTTTCTTTTCTTCCTGCCAAACACTTGGCAGACATCCGTGCAACTTCTAGAACACGATGGGAGATGTTTTCTGTGCTGGCACAGTTTTTCCTAGCCAGACATAGTGGAAAAGCGTTTTGCTAAGATGTAGACTACAAAAGACGCGAAAGACGAAGGTAGGATGCTCTCCGGAGGTAAGAGCCGCTGCCGGGCGTCTTTCGGCAGAAGCCGCGCTAAGGAGAGCACTGTGAGCGGCACAATCGTCTTTGCGCGAAGAAGCCGCTTCTTGGGCTCCGGCAGCCGGCGAGAGCGGCAGCTTCGGGAAGGTGAAGAAGCAAGCTGTACAACACTGGGATTGTGTGCGCACCTTGCCAACTGATAGAAAACAGTACCTTTGCACTCTCCTGACTTTTCCAATCACAGGAACATTCGATTGGAAGCTGTTTTGGACAACTTTTCTTTTCTTCCTGCCAAACACTTGGCAGACATCCGTGCAACTTCTAGAACACGATGGGAGATGTTTTCTGTGCTGGCACAGTTTTTCCTAGCCAGACATAGTGGAAAAGCGTTTTGCTTAGATGTAGACGACAACAGAGGCTAAAGAGTGGATGTTAGCAAATGACACCCATCTTCAAAAAAGGCAATTAAGAGGACTCGCCATAGTACAAACCAGCCAGCCTCTTTTTTATCCCCAGGAAGTTGATGAAGCAGCTCTTCCTGGAAATCCTTGCCAGGCACATGACAGATGACCAAATAATGTAGTTAGCATGATTTTTCAGGGGAATTTCATGCTGAACATCACTTTAAACTCCTCTGATGAATCAACTTGACTGGTAGATGAAGGGAATATTATCTGCCTGGGCTTCAGGGAGGTTTTTGACATACCTCTACATGGCATCACACATACATATGGAAGCAATAGTGCAAAGGGGAGGGAATCAGTGTCTTTTCAGTGATGCTGAGGGAAAAGACAAGAGGCAGTGGGCACACACTGAAATACAGGAGATTGCCTTTGAACATCAGTAAATGTTTCTTTACTGTCAGGGTGACTGAACCACGGCACAGACTGCCCAGAAAGATTGTGGAGCCTGGATCTTTGAAGACATTAAAAGTACACCCAGATAGAATCCTGGGCAAGAGGCTCTAGGTATCCTGGTTTAGGCAGGGGGGTTGGGCCTGGTTAGCCCCACCAACCCCTTCCACTCTCTTTCATTCTGTGCTAGTGAATTCTCTTCAAGATGCATTTCAAAGCGCTGGCATGACAAAGTTCTGTGCAGACAGAGATCCAAATGGACATGGCATCTAAGTTCCTTAAGCAGTGTTCAAGAAGAATGTAAAACTCTGGCACAAGTGTCTCTTCCCTAACTGAATCCCTTTCATGGGAAAATTCCCAGCTCTAGAAAGATCTTCTGATACGCATGCTTAAGACTGACACTGGCTGAGCAAATTTCTCCCTATGTATATCTAAGACCAGTTAGGATCTTCACCCAAAGTGCAGTCAACATAGTCACAGAATGCCTATTGTTAAGAAGTGACAGCTTCCATCAGAATGGCAGCTATTGGTCCACAAAATGGATTAATGGATGGGAATTATCTACGTGGGTTAAAAACAAAAATAAAGAGTTGGTCTTTATTTATCAATTTCATGGCAATATTGATAAGGGAAGAAAAAGATCTAAGTCCTTGACTTTCTGGACTCGAGGAAAGATTTTAAAAATTCCTTGTAAAAATGTATGATCACAATCAGACTATTGAAACCATTTTAGTTGGGAACAAAGTTCCAAAATTGTCTAGATAGTGGCAAAGAAGCCAAGAAAATAGGAAAGAAACAAAAAGAGAGCAAAAGAGTCAGCTTCAGTGTACAAGCTCGTTCTAGAAGTAGTCTGCTGGGAAAAGGAACCCCCAGCTAAATTTCCAATGTATTCCTGCGCTTGATTCAGTAACTGGTCAATGTAAAAACCAATCCTTTTGTACAACTTCTTCCAGCAACAAAAACTCCAACAGGTTGACACTACCATCATGCCTGTTCCAGACATATTTAAAAGAGAAATGATGATTTTCTTGAAAACCTACTTACATAAAAGTTGCAAGATGGTGGAGGGATTCCCACATCCTCCTTCCTCCATCTGGCTTGAAAGTATATTTGATAAAATATGCAACAAAGCACATGATTTATAAGGGAGAGTCAAATGGATGATTTGGGAATCGATCTCTTGTTGATAGTAAACTTCATATCCACTCGGTGTGACCTTTTTAAAACAAAATGTGGAGCTGAGGCATGAATCTGCCACAACAATTGTAAAGCAAACATACACACTCCCCTTCATATGCCCCCCCCTCCACACACACCTAGGCACACACAGAGATCAGCATAGCAGATCATGAACACCTTGGAAAAGACTGAAATGCTAAATGCCTCTCTTGATGGGCAAAAGAGCTGGTGCAGTAATTCAAATGCCTGGTACAAAAATTCTGTTTAATATTTAGCTCCTATTTAAAACACAGCTTTTCATTTCATTCTATTTACAGAATATTTTCATTTCATTTGTTTCTTTAAAATTACTTAGTTCTCACCTGTTGTATGTCTAGGAATATTTTCTTCCAAAAATAGAAAAAAATAGATGATATCTTTTCAGCAGAAAACATTGGTTGATACAATTTTAAACCATCATGATATGGAAGAATTCTTCTGTCCCTCTCGAAGGTGGAAGAAGCATTTGGATCACAGATCATCTACAATGAAATACTTGACATGTTTAAGATGCTTTCAATCAATTTTGATCGTCAATTGCTTATTTGTTGTAAACAGTAATTTTTCAGTGAAGGGAAAGTGTGTGTGGTATATCTACATGATATGTTCAAAGGCAGTTCCTACTAATGGCCAGGCTGAATTCCAGTAAATAATGTCCCGAATGATATTTTGCCGCCTTCTTTGGCACTTCATGAAATCTTACCCCGATGAAGTGCTGAAACAAAGAGATTTTCTCTTAGAGAGTGTCTCATGTTGTAACCTATCCCATGGATTTTATGCTGTAATTCTTATCTCTTTTAAAATTTACTATCTTCTGTACAGTTTTCATGAAACTTTCTGTTACAGTAGTGAATAGCACAGATAAATGTCATTTTGTACAACTTTGAATTTACCCCAAGAGCTGAGAGAAAACTTGATCCTATACTTCAATCCGAGTTTCTTCTATAGTCCGACTTTGTTTCTCTACCATCAAGCTTCTCCTTTGTTGCTGCTCCAAGCCCCGTCCAAGGTGACCTTGAATACTTTCAGGGATGGGACACCCACAACTTCTCTGGGCAACCTGTTCCAGTGTTCCAGCACTCCCACAGTAAAAAAGGCCTTCCTTTCATCTAATATGTGTAGGAAATCATAAATCTAGGCATAGAAGCTTGGAGTGCAAATTTGAAATTCTTTGGATTTGAAGCACATTTTATATGAATACTGACTTACAGATGACTAAAAGATGTTGATGGGCATTTGAGCTGACAAGTTTTGAAAAAGTGCACGGAAATTAAAATTGAAACCACTAAAATTAAAAACTCCTTGCCATTTTCTTTTTCCTCTCCTATTCAAAATTGCATATGTCAGATATCAGTGCTTCATGCAAACCTCTCAGATGCTCTCAGAGAAAAAGCTTTTCTTTCAGACTAAGTTGCGGTTGACGTAGAACACTAGCAGGAGTGAAAGATTTTCTGGGCATCGGGGCAGCACGTTCTCCTTGGATTTGTGTGCAGAATGCATTTTATCCAAACTGGAAAATAGATCCCAGCTCTGTTCTATTCATCATTCTTACTTCATCAGGCCAGAAGATTCTGTGAAAAGTAGCCTGTGGACCTTGAAGACAGCGCATGTGAACCAGATGAGAGGTGATAGAGAAGTTGAGGGAGAGAAGAAAGAGCATATGGCTGAAACCAGAAAGTATTTCTCCACGTGATCATGGAAGATTGCAGGAGCCACTTGGTACTATCAAACCAGCCCAACTTGGCACTGGTGCCACCTTGGGTCTGGGAGCCATGTTGCATATCGTGCATTTTAAGGAGCCAGCTGGCCACACCCAGCCATATGCCCCCAAACACAAACCAAGGCCCTTTTCTCTGGCAAACAAAACTCAGCTGCCCTGCTTCTGGATGGCAGATTGCAGGAACCACTTGGTACTATCAAACCAGCCCAACTTGGCACTGGTGCCACCATGGGTCTGGTCACCATCCTGCCTATTGTAGCTTTTCAGGAGCCAGCCGGTCACTCTCAGCCATAGGCCCCCAAACACAAACCTCGGCCCGTTTCCCTGGCAAACCAAAGTAAGCTGCCCCGCTTCTGGATGGCAGATTGCAGGAGCTACTTAGTACTATCAAATCAGCCCGACTTGGCACAGGTGCCACCTTGGATCTGGGAACCATCCTGTGTATCGTGGATTTTCAGGGGCCAGCCAGCCACTCTCAGCCATATGCCCCCAAAAACAAACCACGGACCTTTTCTCTGGCAAACAAAACTCAACTGCCCCTCTTCTGGATGGCAAATTTTAGGACGCACTTTGTACTACGAAAACCGCCCGACGTGGCACTGGTGCCACCTTGTGTCAGGGAACCATCCTGCATATCGAGCTTTTTAAGGAGCCAGCCGGCCAGGCCCAGCCATATACCCCCAAAAACAAACAACGGACCATTTCTCATGGAAACAAAAATCCGCTGCCCCGCGTCTGGATGGCAGATTGCAGGAGCCACTTTGCACCATCAAACCAGCCCGACTTGGCACTGGTGCCACCTTGGGTCTGGGAACAATCCTGCGTATCGTACATATTCAGGAACCAGCCGAACACTCCCAGCCACAGGCCCCCAAACACAAACAACGGCCCATTTCCCTGGCAAACAAAACTCAGCTGCCCCGCTTCTGGTGTGGCAGTTTGCAGGAGCCACTTGGGACTATCAAAGCAGCCCGACTTGGTATAGTTACCATCTTGGATCTGGGAACCATCCGGCGTATCGTGGATTTTCAGGGGCCAGCCGGTCATTCCCAGCCATATGCTCCCAAACACAAACCTCGGCCCTTTTCTCTGGCAAACAAAACTCAACTGCCCCTCTTCTGGATGGCAAATTGCAGGACGCACTTGGTACTACAAAAAGAGCCCGACTTGGCAGTGGTGCCACCTTGGCTCTGGGAACCATCCTGCGTATCGAGCATTTTAAGGAGCCAGCCGGCAATTCCCAGCCGTATGCCCCAAAAAGAAACCACGGACCTTTTCTCTGGCAAAAAAAACTCAGCTGTCCCGCTTCTGGATGGCAGATTGCAGGAGTCACTTTGAACCATACAACCAGCCTTACTTGGCACTGGTGCCACCTTGGATCTGGGAACCATCCTGCCTATCGTTGATTTTCAGGGGCCAGCCTACCACTCTCGGCCATAGGCCCCCAAACACAAACCACAGCCCTTTTCTCTAGCAAACAAAATTTAGCTGCCCCGCTTCTGGATGGCAAATTGCAGGAGCCACTGGGTACTACATAAACAGCCCGACTTGGCACTGGTGCCACCTTGCGTCTGGTTACCATGCGGCGTATCGTGCATTTTAAGGAGCCAGGTGGCCACTCCCAGCCATATGCCCCCAAACACAACCCACGGCCCTTTTCTCTGGCAAACAAAACTCAGCTGCCCCGCTTCTGGATGGCAGAGTGCAGGAGACACTTGGTACTATCAAACCAGCCCGACTTGGCACTGGTGCCACCTTTGGTCTGGGAACCATCCTGCGTATTGTGGATTGTCAGGAGACAGCCGACCACTCTCGGCCACAGACCCCAATCAAAAACAAAGGTCCGTTTCACAGGCAAACAAAACTCAGCTGCCCCGCTTCTGGATGGGAGATTGCAGGAGGCACTTGACACTGTCAAACGAGCCCCACTTTGTACTGGTGCCACCTTGGGTCTGGGAACCATGCTGCGTATCGTGGATTTTCAGGAGCCAGCCGGCCACTGCCAGCCACAGGCCCCCAAACAAAATCCACAGCATTTTCTCTGGCAAACAAAACTCAGCTGCCCCGCTTCTGGATGGCAGATTGCAGGAGCCACTTGGTACTATCAAACCAGCCCGACTTGGCACTGGTGCCACCTTGGGTCTGGGAACCATCCTGCCTATCGTGGATTTTAAGGAGCCAGCCGGCTACTCCCAGCCACAGGCCCCCAACAAAAACCACGGCCCTTTTTTCTCGCAAACAAAACTTAGCTGCCTCACTTCTGGATGGCAGATTGCAGGAGTCACTTGGTGTAATCAAACCAGCCCGACTTGGCACTGGTGCCACCTTGGGTCTGGGAACCATCCTGCGTATCGTGGATTCTAAGGAGCCAGCCGGCCACTCCCAGCCACAGGCCCCCAAACAAAATCAACGGCGCTGTTCCCTGGAAAACAAAACACGCCTGCCAACTTTTTGATGGAGTTTGCAGGAGCCACTTGGTACTATCAAACCAGCCCAACTTGGCACTGGTGCCACCATGGGTCTGGTAAACATCCTGCGTATCGTGGATTCTTAGGAGCCAGCCGGCCACTCCTAGCCACAGGCCCCCAAACAAAAACCTAGGCCTATTTCTCTGGCAAACAAAAGTAAGCTGCCCCGCTTCTGGATGGCAGATTGCAGGAGACACTTGGGACTATCAAACCAGCCCAACTTGGCACTGGTGCCACCATGGATCTGGGAACCATGTTGTGTATCGTGGATTTTCAGGGGCCAGCCGGCCACTCTCAGCCATATGTCCCCAAACAGAAACCTCGGCCCGTTTCTCTGGCAAACAAAACTCAACTGCCCCTCTTCTGGATGGCAAATTGCAGGGTGAACTTGATACTAAAACCGCAGGCCGACTTGGTAGTGGTGACACCTTGGGCCTGGGAACCATCATGCGTATCGAGCATTTTAAGGAGCCAGCCGGCCACTCCCAGCAATATGCCCCCAAAAACAATCCACGGAAGTTTTCTCTGGCAAACAAAAATCAGCTGCCCCGCTTCTGGATGGCAGATTGCAGGAGCCACTTTGCACCATCAAACCAGCCCGACTTGGCACTGGTGCCACCTTGCATCTGGGAACCATGCTGCCTAGCGTGGATTTTCAGGGGCCAGCGGGCCACTCTCAGCTATATGCCCCCAAACAAAACCCACGGCCCGTTTCCCTGGCAAACAAAAGTAAGCTGCCCTGCTTCTGGATGGCAGATTGCAGGAACCACTTGGTAGTATCAAACCAGCCCGACTTGGCACTGGTGCCACCTTGGGTCTGGGAACCATCCTGCGTATCGTGGATTCTAAGGAGCCAGCCGGCCAGTCCCAGCCACAGGCCCCCAAACACAAACAACGGCGCTTTTCCCTGGAAAACAAAACTCGCCTGCCAACATTTTGATGGCAGATTGCAGGAGCAACTTGGTACTATCAAACCAGCCCAACTTGGCACTGGTGCCACCATGGGTCTGGTCACCATCCTGCCTATTGTAGCTTTCCAGGAGCCAGCCGGTCACTCCCAGCCATAGGCCCCCAAACACAAACCTCGGCCCGTTTCCCTGGCAAACAAAAGTAAGCTGCCCCGCTTCTGGATGGCAGATTGCAGGAGCCACTTGGTACTATCAAACCAGCCCAACTTGGAACTGGTGCCACCTTGGGTCTGGGAACCATGCTGCGTATCGCAGATTCTAAGGCGCCAGTCGGCCACTCCCAGCCACAAGCCCCCAAACACAAACAACGGCGCTTTTCTCTGGCAAACAAAACTCAACTGCCCCTCTTCTGGATGGCAAATTGCAGGACGCACTTGGTACTATAAAAACAGCCCGAATTGGCACTGGTGCCACCTTGGGTCTGGGAACCATCCTGCGTATCGATCTTTTTAATGAGACAGCCGGCCACTCCCAGCCATATGCCCCCAAACACAACCCACGGCCCTTTCCTCTGGCAAACAAAACTCAGCTGCACCGCTTCTGGATGGCAGATTGCAGGAGCCACTTGGTACTATCAAACCAGCAAGACTTGGCACTGGTGCCACCTTGGGTCTGGGAACCATCCTGCATATTGTGGATTGTCAGGAGCCAGCTGAACATTCTCGGCCACAGACCCCAATCAAAAACAACGGCCCGTTTCACAGGCAAACAAAACTCAGCTGCCCCGCTTCTGGATGGGAGATTGCAGGAGGCACTTGACACTGTGAAACCAGCCCCACTTGGCACTGGTGCCACCTTGGGTCTGGGAACCATGCTGCGTATCATGGATTTTCAGGAGCCAGCCGGCCACTCCCAGCCATAGGCCCCCAAACAAAAACCACAGCCTTTTTCTCTGGCAAACAAAATTCAGCTGCCCCACTTCTGGATGGCAGATTGCAGGAGCCACTTGGGACTATCACACCAGCACAACATGGCACTGGTGCCACCTTGGATATGGGAACCATCCTTCCTATCGTGGATTTTCAGGGGCCAGCCGGTCACTCTCAGCCATAGGCCCCAAACACAAACCACGGCCCTTTTCTCTGGAAAACAAAACTCAACTGCCCCTCTTCTGGATGGCAGATTGCAGGAGCCACTGGGTACTATGAAACTAGTCCTACTTGGCACTGGTGCCACCTTGGGTCTGGGAACCATGCTGCGTATCATGGATTTTCAGGAGCCAGCCGTCCACTGCCAGCCACAGGCCCCGAAACACAAACAACAGCCTTTTTCTCTGGCAAACAAAATTCAGCTGCCCCGCTTCTGGATGGCAGATTGCAGGAACCACTTGGTACTAACAAACCAGCCCGACTTGGCACTGGTGCCACCTTGGGTCTGGGAACCATCCTGCGTATCGTGGATTCTAAGGAGCCAGCTGGCCACTCCCAGCCACAGGCCCCAAAATACACACAACGGCGCTTTTCCCTGGAAAACAAAACTCGCCTGCCAACTTTTTGATGGCAGATTGCAGGAGCCACTTGGTACTATCAAACCAGCCCAACTTGGCACTGGTGCCACCATGGGTCTGGTCACCATCCTGCCTATCGTAGCTTTTCAGGAGCCAGCCGGTCACTCCCAGCCATAGGCCCCCAGAAAAAAACCTCGGTCCGTTTCCCTGGAAAACAAAAGTAAGCTGCCCCGCTTCTGGATGGCAGATTGCAGGAGCCACTTGGTGCTATCAAACCAGCCCGACTTGGCACTGGTGCCACCTTGGGTCTGGGAACCATCCTGCGTATCCTGTGTTCTAAGGAGCCAGCCGGCCACTCCCAGCCACAGTCCCCCAAACACAAACAACGGCGCTTTTCCCTGGAAAACAAAACTGACCTGCCAACTTTTTGATGGCAGATTGCAGGAGCAACTTGGTACTATCAAACCAGCCCAACTTGGCACTGGTGCCACCATGGGTCTGGTCACCATCCTGCCTATCGTAGCTTTTCAGGAGCCAGCCGGTCACTCCCAGCCATAGGTCCCCAGACAAATACCTCGGCCCGTTTCCCTGGCAAACAAAAGTAAGCTGCCCCGCTTCTGGATGGCAGATTGCAGGAGCCACTTGGTGCTATCAAACCAGCCCGACTTGGCACTGGTACCACCTTGGGTCTGGGGACCATCCTGCCTATCGTGGATTTTAAGGAGCCAGCCGGCTACTCCCAGCCACAGGCCCCCAACAAAAACCACGGCCCTTTTTTCTGGCAAACAAAACTTAGCTGCCTCACTTATGGATGGCAGATTGCAGGAGCCACTTGGTGTAATCAAACCAGCCCGACTTGGCACTGGTGTCACCTTGGGTCTGGGAACCATCCTGCGTATCGTGGATTCTAAGGAGCCAGCCGGCCACTCCCAGCCACAGGCCCCCAAACAAAATCAACGGCGCTGTTCCCTGGAAAACAAAACACGCCTGCCAACTTTTTGATGGAGTTTGCAGGAGCCACTTGGTACTATCAAACCAGCCCAACTTGGCACTGGTGCCACCATGGGTCTGGTAAACATCCTGCGTATCGTGGATTCTTAGGAGCCAGCAGGCCACTCCTAGCCACAGGCCCCCAAACAAAAACCTAGGCCTATTTCTCTGGCAAACAAAAGTAAGCTGCCCCGCTTCTGGATGGCAGATTGCAGGAGACACTTGGGACTATCAAACCAGCCCAACTTGGCACTGGTGCCACCTTGGATCTGGGAACCATGTTGTGTATCGTGGATTTTCAGGGGCCAGCCGGCCACTCTCAGCCATATGTCCCCAAACAGAAACCTCGGCCCGTTTCTCTGGCAAACAAAACTCAACTGCCCCTCTTCTGGATGGCAAATTGCAGGGTGAACTTGATACTAAAACCGCAGGCCGACTTGGTAGTGGTGACACCTTGGGCCTGGGAACCATCATGCGTATCGAGCATTTTAAGGAGCCAGCCGGCCACTCCCAGCAATATGCCCCCAAAAACAATCCACGGAATTTTTCTCTGGCAAACAAAAATCAGCTGCCCCGCTTCTGGATGGCAGATTGCAGGAGCCACTTTGCACCATCAAACCAGCCCGACTTGGCACTGGTGCCACCTTGCATCTGGGAACCATGCTGCCTAGCGTGGATTTTCAGGGGCCAGCGGGCCACTCTCAGCTATATGCCCCCAAACAAAACCCACGGCCCGTTTCCCTGGCAAACAAAAGTAAGCTGCCCTGCTTCTGGATGGCAGATTGCAGGAACCACTTGGTAGTATCAAACCAGCCCGACTTGGCACTGGTGCCACCTTGGGTCTGGGAACCATCCTGCGTATCGTGGATTCTAAGGAGCCAGCCGGCCACTCCCAGCCACAGGCCCCCAAACACAAACAACGGCGCTTTTCCCTGGAAAACAAAACTCGCCTGCCAACTTTTTGATGGCAGATTGCAGGAGCAACTTGGTACTATCAAACCAGCCCAACTTGGCACTGCTGCCACCATGGGTCTGGTCACCATCCTGCCTATTGTAGCTTTCCAGGAGCCAGCCGGTCACTCCCAGCCATAGGCCCCCAAACACAAACCTCGGCCCGTTTCCCTGGCAAACAAAAGTAAGCTGCCCCGCTTCTGGATGGCAGATTGCAGGAGCCACTTGGTACTATCAAACCAGCCCAACTTGGAACTGGTGCCACCTTGGGTCTGGGAACCATGCTGCGTATCGCAGATTCTAAGGCTCCAGTCGGCCACTCCCAGCCACAAGCCCCCAAACACAAACAACGGCGCTTTTCTCTGGCAAACAAAACTCAACTGCCCCTCTTCTGGATGGCAAATTGCAGGACGCACTTGGTACTATAAAAACAGCCCGACTTGGCACTGGTGCCACCTCAGGTCTGGGAACCATCCTGCGTATCGATCTTTTTAATGAGACAGCCGGCCACTCCCAGCCATATGCCCCCAAACACAACCCACGGCCCTTTCCTCTGGCAAACAAAACTCAGCTGCACCGCTTCTGGATGGCAGATTGCAGGAGCCACTTGGTACTATCAAACCAGCAAGACTTGGCACTGGTGCCACCTTGGGTCTGGGAACCATCCTGCATATTGTGGATTGTCAGGAGCCAGCTGAACATTCTCGGCCACAGACCCCAATCAAAAACAACGGCCCGTTTCACAGGCAAACAAAACTCAGCTGCCCCGCTTCTGGATGGGAGATTGCAGGAGGCACTTGACACTGTGAAACCAGCCCCACTTGGCACTGGTGCCACCTTGGGTCTGGGAACCATGCTGCGTATCATGGATTTTCAGGAGCCAGCCGGCCACTCCCAGCCATAGGCCCCCAAACAAAAACCACAGCCTTTTTCTCTGGCAAACAAAATTCAGCTGCCCCACTTCTGGATGGCAGATTGCAGGAGCCACTTGGGACTATCACACCAGCACAACATGGCACTGCTGCCACCTTGGATCTGGGAACCATCCTTCCTATCGTGGATTTTCAGGGGCCAGCCGGTCACTCTCAGCCATAGGCCCCAAACACAAACCACGGCCCTTTTCTCTGGAAAACAAAACTCAACTGCCCCTCTTCTGGATGGCAGATTGCAGGAGCCACTGGGTACTATGAAACTAGTCCTACTTGGCACTGGTGCCACCTTGGGTCTGGGAACCATGCTGCGTATCATGGATTTTCAGGAGCCAGCCGTCCACTGCCAGCCACAGGCCCCGAAACACAAACAACAGCCTTTTTCTCTGGCAAACAAAATTCAGCTGCCCCGCTTCTGGATGGCAGATTGCAGGAACCACTTGGTACTAACAAACCAGCCCGACTTGGCACTGGTGCCACCTTGGGTCTGGGAACCATCCTGCGTATCGTGGATTCTAAGGAGCCAGCTGGCCACTCCCAGCCACAGGACCCAAAATACACACAACGGCGCTTTTCCCTGGAAAACAAAACTCGCCTGCCAACTTTTTGATGGCAGATTGCAGGAGCCACTTGGTACTATCAAACCAGCCCAACTTGGCACTGGTGCCACCATGGGTCTGGTCACCATCCTGCCTATCGTAGCTTTTCAGGAGCCAGGCGGTCACTCCCAGCCATAGGCCCCCAGAAAAAAACCTCGGTCCGTTTCCCTGGAAAACAAAAGTAAGCTGCCCCGCTTCTGGATGGCAGATTGCAGGAGCCACTTGGTGCTATCAAACCAGCCCGACTTGGCACTGGTGCCACCTTGGGTCTGGGAACCATCCTGCGTATCCTGTGTTCTAAGGAGCCAGCCGGCCACTCCCAGCCACAGTCCCCCAAACACAAACAACGGCGCTTTTCCCTGGAAAACAAAACTGACCTGCCAACTTTTTGATGGCAGATTGCAGGAGCAACTTGGTAATATCAAACCAGCCCAACTTGGCACTGGTGCCACCATGGGTCTGGTCACCATCCTGCCTATCGTAGCTTTTCAGGAGCCAGCCGGTCACTCCCAGCCATAGGTCCCCAGACAAATACCTCGGTCCGTTTCCCTGGCAAACAAAAGTAAGCTGCCCCGCTTCTGGATGGCAGATTGCAGGAGCCACTTGGTACAATCAAACCAGCCCAACTTGACACTGGTGCCACCTTGGCTCTGGGAACCATGCTGCGTAACCCGGATTCTAAGACGACAGGCAGCCACTGCCAGCCCCAGGCCTCCAAACAAAATCAACGGCGCTTTTCCCTGGAAAACAAAACTCGCCTGACAACTTTTAGATGGCAGATTGCAGGAGCCAGTTGGTACCATCAAACCAGCCCAACTTGGAACTGGTGCCACCTTGGGTCTGGGAACCATGCTGCGTATCGCAGATTCTAAGGCGCCAGTCGGCCACTCCCAGCCACAAGCCCCCAAACACAAACAACGGCGCTTTTCTCTGGCAAACAAAACTCAACTGCCCCTCTTCTGGATGGCAAATTGCAGGACGCACTTGGTACTATAAAAACAGCCCGAATTGGCACTGGTGCCACCTTGGGTCTGGGAACCATCCTGCGTATCGATCTTTTTAATGAGACAGCCGGCCACTCCCAGCCATATGCCCCCAAACACAACCCACGGCCCTTTCCTCTGGCAAACAAAACTCAGCTGCACCGCTTCTGGATGGCAGATTGCAGGAGCCACTTGGTACTATCAAACCAGCAAGACTTGGCACTGGTGCCACCTTGGGTCTGGGAACCATCCTGCATATTGTGGATTGTCAGGAGCCAGCTGAACATTCTCGGCCACAGACCCCAATCAAAAACAACGGCCCGTTTCACAGGCAAACAAAACTCAGCTGCCCCGCTTCTGGATGGGAGATTGCAGGAGGCACTTGACACTGTGAAACCAGCCCCACTTGGCACTGGTGCCACCTTGGGTCTGGGAACCATGCTGCGTATCATGGATTTTCAGGAGCCAGCCGGCCACTCCCAGCCATAGGCCCCCAAACAAAAACCACAGCCTTTTTCTCTGGCAAACAAAATTCAGCTGCCCCACTTCTGGATGGCAGATTGCAGGAGCCACTTGGGACTATCACACCAGCACAACATGGCACTGGTGCCACCTTGGATATGGGAACCATCCTTCCTATCGTGGATTTTCAGGGGCCAGCCGGTCACTCTCAGCCATAGGCCCCAAACACAAACCACGGCCCTTTTCTCTGGAAAACAAAACTCAACTGCCCCTCTTCTGGATGGCAGATTGCAGGAGCCACTGGGTACTATGAAACTAGTCCTACTTGGCACTGGTGCCACCTTGGGTCTGGGAACCATGCTGCGTATCATGGATTTTCAGGAGCCAGCCGTCCACTGCCAGCCACAGGCCCCGAAACACAAACAACAGCCTTTTTCTCTGGCAAACAAAATTCAGCTGCCCCGCTTCTGGATGGCAGATTGCAGGAACCACTTGGTACTAACAAACCAGCCCGACTTGGCACTGGTGCCACCTTGGGTCTGGGAACCATCCTGCGTATCGTGGATTCTAAGGAGCCAGCTGGCCACTCCCAGCCACAGGCCCCAAAATACACACAACGGCGCTTTTCCCTGGAAAACAAAACTCGCCTGCCAACTTTTTGATGGCAGATTGCAGGAGCCACTTGGTACTATCAAACCAGCCCAACTTGGCACTGGTGCCACCATGGGTCTGGTCACCATCCTGCCTATCGTAGCTTTTCAGGAGCCAGCCGGTCACTCCCAGCCATAGGCCCCCAGAAAAAAACCTCGGTCCGTTTCCCTGGAAAACAAAAGTAAGCTGCCCCGCTTCTGGATGGCAGATTGCAGGAGCCACTTGGTGCTATCAAACCAGCCCGACTTGGCACTGGTGCCACCTTGGGTCTGGGAACCATCCTGCGTATCCTGTGTTCTAAGGAGCCAGCCGGCCACTCCCAGCCACAGTCCCCCAAACACAAACAACGGCGCTTTTCCCTGGAAAACAAAACTGACCTGCCAACTTTTTGATGGCAGATTGCAGGAGCAACTTGGTACTATCAAACCAGCCCAACTTGGCACTGGTGCCACCATGGGTCTGGTCACCATCCTGCCTATCGTAGCTTTTCAGGAGCCAGCCGGTCACTCCCAGCCATAGGTCCCCAGACAAATACCTCGGCCCGTTTCCCTGGCAAACAAAAGTAAGCTGCCCCGCTTCTGGATGGCAGATTGCAGGAGCCACTTGGTGCTATCAAACCAGCCCGACTTGGCACTGGTACCACCTTGGGTCTGGGGACCATCCTGCCTATCGTGGATTTTAAGGAGCCAGCCGGCTACTCCCAGCCACAGGCCCCCAACAAAAACCACGGCCCTTTTTTCTGGCAAACAAAACTTAGCTGCCTCACTTATGGATGGCAGATTGCAGGAGCCACTTGGTGTAATCAAACCAGCCCGACTTGGCACTGGTGTCACCTTGGGTCTGGGAACCATCCTGCGTATCGTGGATTCTAAGGAGCCAGCCGGCCACTCCCAGCCACAGGCCCCCAAACAAAATCAACGGCGCTGTTCCCTGGAAAACAAAACACGCCTGCCAACTTTTTGATGGAGTTTGCAGGAGCCACTTGGTACTATCAAACCAGCCCAACTTGGCACTGGTGCCACCATGGGTCTGGTAAACATCCTGCGTATCGTGGATTCTTAGGAGCCAGCAGGCCACTCCTAGCCACAGGCCCCCAAACAAAAACCTAGGCCTATTTCTCTGGCAAACAAAAGTAAGCTGCCCCGCTTCTGGATGGCAGATTGCAGGAGACACTTGGGACTATCAAACCAGCCCAACTTGGCACTGGTGCCACCTTGGATCTGGGAACCATGTTGTGTATCGTGGATTTTCAGGGGCCAGCCGGCCACTCTCAGCCATATGTCCCCAAACAGAAACCTCGGCCCGTTTCTCTGGCAAACAAAACTCAACTGCCCCTCTTCTGGATGGCAAATTGCAGGGTGAACTTGATACTAAAACCGCAGGCCGACTTGGTAGTGGTGACACCTTGGGCCTGGGAACCATCATGCGTATCGAGCATTTTAAGGAGCCAGCCGGCCACTCCCAGCAATATGCCCCCAAAAACAATCCACGGAATTTTTCTCTGGCAAACAAAAATCAGCTGCCCCGCTTCTGGATGGCAGATTGCAGGAGCCACTTTGCACCATCAAACCAGCCCGACTTGGCACTGGTGCCACCTTGCATCTGGGAACCATGCTGCCTAGCGTGGATTTTCAGGGGCCAGCGGGCCACTCTCAGCTATATGCCCCCAAACAAAACCCACGGCCCGTTTCCCTGGCAAACAAAAGTAAGCTGCCCTGCTTCTGGATGGCAGATTGCAGGAACCACTTGGTAGTATCAAACCAGCCCGACTTGGCACTGGTGCCACCTTGGGTCTGGGAACCATCCTGCGTATCGTGGATTCTAAGGAGCCAGCCGGCCACTCCCAGCCACAGGCCCCCAAACACAAACAACGGCGCTTTTCCCTGGAAAACAAAACTCGCCTGCCAACTTTTTGATGGCAGATTGCAGGAGCAACTTGGTACTATCAAACCAGCCCAACTTGGCACTGGTGCCACCATGGGTCTGGTCACCATCCTGCCTATTGTAGCTTTCCAGGAGCCAGCCGGTCACTCCCAGCCATAGGCCCCCAAACACAAACCTCGGCCCGTTTCCCTGGCAAACAAAAGTAAGCTGCCCCGCTTCTGGATGGCAGATTGCAGGAGCCACTTGGTACTATCAAACCAGCCCAACTTGGAACTGGTGCCACCTTGGGTCTGGGAACCATGCTGCGTATCGCAGATTCTAAGGCTCCAGTCGGCCACTCCCAGCCACAAGCCCCCAAACACAAACAACGGCGCTTTTCTCTGGCAAACAAAACTCAACTGCCCCTCTTCTGGATGGCAAATTGCAGGACGCACTTGGTACTATAAAAACAGCCCGACTTGGCACTGGTGCCACCTCAGGTCTGGGAACCATCCTGCGTATCGATCTTTTTAATGAGACAGCCGGCCACTCCCAGCCATATGCCCCCAAACACAACCCACGGCCCTTTCCTCTGGCAAACAAAACTCAGCTGCACCGCTTCTGGATGGCAGATTGCAGGAGCCACTTGGTACTATCAAACCAGCAAGACTTGGCACTGGTGCCACCTTGGGTCTGGGAACCATCCTGCATATTGTGGATTGTCAGGAGCCAGCTGAACATTCTCGGCCACAGACCCCAATCAAAAACAACGGCCCGTTTCACAGGCAAACAAAACTCAGCTGCCCCGCTTCTGGATGGGAGATTGCAGGAGGCACTTGACACTGTGAAACCAGCCCCACTTGGCACTGGTGCCACCTTGGGTCTGGGAACCATGCTGCGTATCATGGATTTTCAGGAGCCAGCCGGCCACTCCCAGCCATAGGCCCCCAAACAAAAACCACAGCCTTTTTCTCTGGCAAACAAAATTCAGCTGCCCCACTTCTGGATGGCAGATTGCAGGAGCCACTTGGGACTATCACACCAGCACAACATGGCACTGCTGCCACCTTGGATCTGGGAACCATCCTTCCTATCGTGGATTTTCAGGGGCCAGCCGGTCACTCTCAGCCATAGGCCCCAAACACAAACCACGGCCCTTTTCTCTGGAAAACAAAACTCAACTGCCCCTCTTCTGGATGGCAGATTGCAGGAGCCACTGGGTACTATGAAACTAGTCCTACTTGGCACTGGTGCCACCTTGGGTCTGGGAACCATGCTGCGTATCATGGATTTTCAGGAGCCAGCCGTCCACTGCCAGCCACAGGCCCCGAAACACAAACAACAGCCTTTTTCTCTGGCAAACAAAATTCAGCTGCCCCGCTTCTGGATGGCAGATTGCAGGAACCACTTGGTACTAACAAACCAGCCCGACTTGGCACTGGTGCCACCTTGGGTCTGGGAACCATCCTGCGTATCGTGGATTCTAAGGAGCCAGCTGGCCACTCCCAGCCACAGGACCCAAAATACACACAACGGCGCTTTTCCCTGGAAAACAAAACTCGCCTGCCAACTTTTTGATGGCAGATTGCAGGAGCCACTTGGTACTATCAAACCAGCCCAACTTGGCACTGGTGCCACCATGGGTCTGGTCACCATCCTGCCTATCGTAGCTTTTCAGGAGCCAGGCGGTCACTCCCAGCCATAGGCCCCCAGAAAAAAACCTCGGTCCGTTTCCCTGGAAAACAAAAGTAAGCTGCCCCGCTTCTGGATGGCAGATTGCAGGAGCCACTTGGTGCTATCAAACCAGCCCGACTTGGCACTGGTGCCACCTTGGGTCTGGGAACCATCCTGCGTATCCTGTGTTCTAAGGAGCCAGCCGGCCACTCCCAGCCACAGTCCCCCAAACACAAACAACGGCGCTTTTCCCTGGAAAACAAAACTGACCTGCCAACTTTTTGATGGCAGATTGCAGGAGCAACTTGGTAATATCAAACCAGCCCAACTTGGCACTGGTGCCACCATGGGTCTGGTCACCATCCTGCCTATCGTAGCTTTTCAGGAGCCAGCCGGTCACTCCCAGCCATAGGTCCCCAGACAAATACCTCGGTCCGTTTCCCTGGCAAACAAAAGTAAGCTGCCCCGCTTCTGGATGGCAGATTGCAGGAGCCACTTGGTACAATCAAACCAGCCCAACTTGACACTGGTGCCACCTTGGCTCTGGGAACCATGCTGCGTAACCCGGATTCTAAGACGACAGGCAGCCACTGCCAGCCCCAGGCCTCCAAACAAAATCAACGGCGCTTTTCCCTGGAAAACAAAACTCGCCTGACAACTTTTAGATGGCAGATTGCAGGAGCCAGTTGGTACCATCAAACCAGCCCAACTTGGCACTGGTGCCACCTTGGGTCTGGGAACCATCCTGCCTATTGTTGCTTTTCAGGAGCCAGCCGGTCACTTCTAGCCCTAGGCCCCCAGTCATAAACCTCGGCCCGTTTCCCTGGCACACAAATGTAAGCTACCCCGCTTCAGGATGGCAGATTGCAGGAGCCACTTTTCACCATCAAACCAGCCCGACGTGGCACTGGTGCCACCTTGGGTCTGGGAACCATCCTGCGTATCGTGTGTTCTAAGGAGCCAGCCGGCCACTCCCAGCCACAGTCCCCCAAACACAAACAACGGCGCTTTTCCCTGGAAAACAAAACTGGCCTGCCAACTTTTTGATGGCAGATTGCAGGAGCCACTTGGTACTATCAAACCAGCCCAACTTGGCACTGGTGCCACCATGGGTCTGGTCACCATCCTGCCTATCGTAGCTTTTCAGGAGCCAGGCGGTCACTCCCAGCCATAGGCCCCCAGACACAAACCTCGGCCCGTTTCCCTGGCAAACAAAAGTAAGCTGCCCCGCTTCTGCATGGCAGATTGCAGGTGCTATTTAGTACTATCAAACCAGCCCGACTTGGCACAGGTGCCACCTCTGGTCTGGGAACCATCCTGCCTATCGTGGATTTTCAGGCGCCAGACGGCCACTATCAGCCATATGCCCCCAAAAACAAACCACGGCCCTTTTCTCTGGTAAACAAAACTCACCTGCCCCTCTTCTGGATGGCAAATTTTAGGACGCACTTTTTACTACGAAAACCGCCGGACTTGGCACTGGTGCCACCTTGGGTCAGGGAACCATCCTGCCTATCGTAGCTTTTCAGGAGCCAGCCGGTCACTCCCAGCCATAGGTCCCCAGACAAATACCTCGGCCCGTTTCCCTGGCAAACAAAAGTAAGCTGCCCCGCTTCTGGATGGCAGATTGCAGGAGCCACTTGGTACTATCAAACCAGCCCAACTTGACACTGGTGCCACCTTGGCTCTGGGAACCATGCTGCGTAACCCGGATTCTAAGACGACAGGCAGCCACTGCCAGCCACAGGCCTCCAAACAAAATCAACGGCGCTTTTCCCTGGAAAACAAAACTCGCCTGACAACTTTTAGATGGCAGATTGCAGGAGCCAGTTGGTACCATCAAACCAGCCCAACTTGGCACTGGTGCCACCTTGGGTCTGGGAACCATCCTGCCTATTGTTGCTTTTCAGGAGCCAGCCGGTCACTTCTAGCCCTAGGCCCCCAGTCATAAACCTCGGCCCGTTTCCCTGGCACACAAATGTAAGCTAACCCGCTTCAGGATGGCAGATTGCAGGAGCCACTTTTCACCATCAAACCAGCCCGACGTGGCACTGGTGCCACCTTGGGTCTGGGAACCATCCTGCGTATCGTGTGTTCTAAGGAGCCAGCCGGCCACTCCCAGCCACAGTCCCCCAAACACAAACAACGGCGCTTTTCCCTGGAAAACAAAACTGGCCTGCCAACTTTTTGATGGCAGATTGCCGGAGCCACTTGGTACTATCAAACCAGCCCAACTTGGCACTGGTGCCACCATGGGTCTGGTAACCATCCTGCCTATCGTAGCTTTTCAGGAGCCAGGCGGTCACTCCCAGCCATAGGCCCCCAGACACAAACCTCGGCCCGTTTCCCTGGCAAACAAAAGTAAGCTGCCCCGCTTCTGCATGGCAGATTGCAGGTGCTATTTAGTACTATCAAACCAGCCCGACTTGGCACTGGTGCCACCTCTGGTCTGGGAACCATCCTGCCTATCGTGGATTTTCAGGCGCCAGACGGCCACTATCAGCCATATGCCCCCAAAAACAAACCACGGCCCTTTTCTCTGGTAAACAAAACTCAACTGCCCCTCTTCTGGATGGCAAATTTTAGGACGCACTTTGTACTACGAATACCGCCCGACTTGGCACTGGTGCCACCTTGGGTCAGGGAACCATCCTGCCTATCGTAGCTTTTTAAGGAGCCAGCAGGCCACGCCCAGCCATATAGCCCCAAAAACAAACCACGGACCATTTCTCTTGGAAACAAAAATCCGCTGCCCCGCGTCAGGATGGCAGATTGCAGGAGCCACTTTGCACCATCAAACCACCCCGACTTGGCACTGGTGCCATCTTGGATCTGGGAACCATCCTGCCTATCGTAGCTTTTCAGGAGCCAGCCGGTTACTCCCAACCATAGGCCCCCAGACAGAAAGCTCTGCCCGTTTCCCTGGCAAACAAAAGTAAGCTACCCCGCTTCTGGATGGCAGATTGCAGGAGCCACTTGGTACTATCAAACCAGCCCAACTTGGCACTGGTGCCACCATGGGTCTGGTCACCATCCTGCCTATCGTAGCTTTTCAGGAGCCAGGCGGTCACTCCCAGCCATAGGCCCCCAGACAAATACCTCGGCCCGTTTCCCTGGCAAACAAATGTAAGCTGCCCCGCTTCTGGATGGCAGATTGCAGGAGCCACATGGTACTATCAAACCAGGCCAACATGGCACTGGTGCCACCTTGGCTCTGGGAACCATCCTGCCTATCGTGGATTTTCAGGCGCCAGCCGGCCACTCTCAGCCATATGCCCCCAAACACAAACCACGGCCCTTTTCTCTGGTAAACAAAACTCAACTGCCCCTCTTCTGGATGGCAAATTGCAGGACGCACTTGGTACTACGAAAACAGCCCGACTTGGCAGTGATGCCACCTTGGGTCAGGGAACCATCCTGCGTATCGATGTTTTTAAGGAGTCAGCCGGCAACGTCCAGCCATATACCCCCAAAAAAAACCCACGGAACTTTTCTCCAGCAAGCAAAAATCCGCTGCCCCGCGTCTGGATGGCAGATTGCAGGAGCTATTTAGTATTATCAAACCAGCCCGACTTGGCACTGGTGCCACCATGGGTCTGGTCACCATCCTGCCTATCGTAGCTTTTCAGGAGCCAGCCGGTCACTCTCAGCCATAGGCCCCAAACACAAACCACGGCCCTTTTCTCTGGAAAACAAAACTCAACTGCCCCTCTTCTGGATGGCAGATTGCAGGAGCCACTGGGTACTATGAAACCAGCCCTACTTGGCACTGGTGCCACCTTGGGTCTGGGAACCATGCTGCGTATCATGGATTTTCAGGAGCCAGCCGTCCACTGCCAGCCACAGGCCCCGAAACACAAACAACAGCCTTTTTCTCTGGCAAACAAAATTCAGCTGCCCCGCTTCTGGATGGCAGATTGCAGGAACCACTTGGTACTAACAAACCAGCCCGACTTGGCACTGGTGCCACCTTGGGTCTGGGAACCATCCTGCGTATCGTGGATTCTAAGGAGCCAGCTGGCCACTCCCAGCCACAGACCCCAAAACACACACAACGGCGCTTTTCCCTGGAAAACAAAACTCGCCTGCCAAACATTTGATGGCAGATTGCAGGAGCCACTTGGTACTATCAAACCAGCCCAACTTGGCACTGGTGCCACCATGGGTCTGGTCACCATCCTGCCTATCGTAGCTTTTCAGGAGCCAGCCGGTCACTCCCAGCCATAGGCCCCCAGACACAAACCTCGGCCTGTTTCCCTGGCACACAAAAGTAAGCTACCGCACTTCTGGATGGCAGATTGCAGGAGCCACTTTGCACCATCAAACCAGCCCAACTTGGCACTGGTGCCACCTTGGCTCTGGGAACCATGCTGTGTAACCCGGATTCTAAGACGACAGGCAGCCACTGCCAGCCACAGGCCTCCAAACAAAATCAACGTCGCTTTTCCCTGGAAAACAAAACTCGCCTGACAACTTTTAGATGGCAGATTGCAGGAGCCAGTTGGTACCATCAAACCAGCCCAACTTGGCACTGGTACCACCTTGGGTCTGGGAACCATCCTGCCTATTGTTGCTTTTCAGGAGCCAGCCGGTCACTCCTAGCCCTAGGCCCCCAGTCATAAACCTCGGCCCGTTTCCCTGGCACACAAAAGTAAGCTACCCCGCTTCAGGATGGCAGATTGCAGGAGCCACTTTTCACCATCAAACCAGCCCGACGTGGCACTGGTGCCACCTTGGGTCTGGGAACCATCCTGCGTATCCTGTGTTCTAAGGAGCCAGCCGGCCACTCCCACCAACAGTCCCCCAAACACAAACAACGGCGCTTTTCCCTGGAAAACAAAACTCGCCTGACAACTTTTTGATGGCAGATTGCAGGAGCCACTTGGTACTTTCAAACCAGCCCAACTTGGCACTGGTGCCACCATGGGTCTGGTAACCATCCTGCCTATCGTAGCTTTTCAGGAGCCAGCCGGTCACTCCCAGCCATAGGCCCCCAGACACAAACCTCGGCCCGTTTCCCTGGCAAACAAAAGTAAGCTGCCCCGCTTCTGCATGGCAGATTGCAGGTGCTATTTAGTACTATCAAACCAGCCCGACTTGGCACTGGTGACACCTCTGGTCTGGGAACCATCCTGCCTATCGTGGATTTTCAGGCGCCAGACGGCCACTATCAGCCATATGCCCCCAAAAACAAACCACGGCCCTTTTCTCTGGTAAACAAAACTCAACTGCCCCTCTTCTGGATGGCAAATTTTAGGACGCACTTTGTACTACGAAAACCGCCCGACTTGGCACTGGTGCCACCTTGGGTCAGGGAACCATCCTGCCTATCGTAGCTTTTTAAGGAGCCAGCAGGCCACGCCCAGCCATATAGCCCCAAAAACAAACCACGGACCATTTCTCTTGGAAACAAAAATCCGCTGCCCCGCGTCAGGATTGCAGATTGCAGGAGCCACGTTGCACCATCAAACCAGCCCGACTTGGCACTGGTGCCATCTTGGATCTGGTAACCATCCTGCCTATCGTAGCTTTTCAGGAGCCAGCCGGTTACTCCCAACCATAGGCCCCCAGACAGAAAGCTCTGCCCGTTTCCCTGGCAAACAAAAGTAAGCTACCCCGCTTCTGGATGGCAGATTGCAGGAGCCACTTGGTACTATCAAACCAGCCCAACTTGACACTGGTGCCACTTTGGGTCTGGGAACCATGCTGCGTAACGTAGATTCTAAGGCGCCAGGCGGCCACTCCCAGCCACAGGCCCCCAAATACAAACAACGGCGCTTTTCCCTGGAAAACAAAACTCGCCTGCCAGCTTTTTGATGGCCGATTGCAGGAGCCACTTGGTACTATCAAATCATCCCAACTTGGCACTGGTGCCACTATGGGTCTGGGAACCATCCTGCCAATTGTACCATTTCAGGAGCCAGCCGGTCACTCCCAGCCATAGGACCCCATCACAAACCTCGGACCGTTTCCCTGGCAAACAAAATTAAGCTGCCCCGATTCTGGATGGCAGATTGCAGGAGCCACTTGGTAGTGTCAAAACAGCCTGACTTGGCACTGGTGCCACCTTGGGTCTGGGAACCATCCTGCGTATCGTGGATTCTAAGCAGCCACCCGGCCACTCCGTGCCACAGGCGCCCAAACACAAACAACGGCGCTTTTCCCTGGAAAACAAAACTCGCCTGCCAACATTTTGATGGCAGATTGCAGGAGCCACTTGGTACTATCAAACCAGCCCAACTTGGCACTGGTGCCACCATGGGTCTGGTCACCATCCTGCCTATCGTAGCTTTTCAGGAGCCAGCCGGTCACTCCCAGCCATAAACCCCCAGACACAAACCTCGGCCCGTTTCCCTGGAAAACAAAAGTAAGCACCCCCGATTCTGGATGGCAGATTGCAGGAGCCACTTGGTAGTATCAAATTAGCCCAACTTGGCACTGGTGCCATCATGGGTCTGGTAAACATCCTGCCTATCTTAGCTTTTCAGGAGCCGGCCGGTCACTCCCTGCCATAGGCCCCCAGAGAAATACCTCGGCCCGTTTCCCTGGCAAACAAAAGTAAGCTGCCCCTCTTCTGGATGGCAGATTGCAGGAGCTATTTAGTATTATCAAACCAGCCCGACTTGGCACTGGTGCCACCATGGGTCTGGTCACCATCCTGCCTATCGTAGCTTTTCAGGAGCCAGCCGGTCACTCTCAGCCATAGGCCCCAAACACAAACCACGGCCCTTTTCTCTGGAAAACAAAACTCAACTGCCCCTCTTCTGGATGGCAGATTGCAGGAGCCACTGGGTACTATGAAACCAGCCCTACTTGGCACTGGTGCCACCTTGGGTCTGGGAACCATGCTGCGTATCATGGATTTTCAGGAGCCAGCCGTCCACTGCCAGCCACAGGCCCCGAAACACAAACAACAGCCTTTTTCTCTGGCAAACAAAATTCAGCTGCCCCGCTTCTGGATGGCAGATTGCAGGAACCACTTGGTACTAACAAACCAGCCCGACTTGGCACTGGTGCCACCTTGGGTCTGGGAACCATCCTGCGTATCGTGGATTCTAAGGAGCCAGCTGGCCACTCCCAGCCACAGACCCCAAAACACACACAACGGCGCTTTTCCCTGGAAAACAAAACTCGCCTGCCAAACATTTGATGGCAGATTGCAGGAGCCACTTGGTACTATCAAACCAGCCCAACTTGGCACTGGTGCCACCATGGGTCTGGTCACCATCCTGCCTATCGTAGCTTTTCAGGAGCCAGCCGGTCACTCCCAGCCATAGGCCCCCAGACACAAACCTCGGCCTGTTTCCCTGGCACACAAAAGTAAGCTACCGCACTTCTGGATGGCAGATTGCAGGAGCCACTTTGCACCATCAAACCAGCCCAACTTGGCACTGGTGCCACCTTGGCTCTGGGAACCATGCTGTGTAACCCGGATTCTAAGACGACAGGCAGCCACTGCCAGCCACAGGCCTCCAAACAAAATCAACGTCGCTTTTCCCTGGAAAACAAAACTCGCCTGACAACTTTTAGATGGCAGATTGCAGGAGCCAGTTGGTACCATCAAACCAGCCCAACTTGGCACTGGTGCCACCTTGGGTCTGGGAACCATCCTGCCTATTGTTGCTTTTCAGGAGCCAGCCGGTCACTCCTAGCCCTAGGCCCCCAGTCATAAACCTCGGCCCGTTTCCCTGGCACACAAAAGTAAGCTACCCCGCTTCAGGATGGCAGATTGCAGGAGCCACTTTTCACCATCAAACCAGCCCGACGTGGCACTGGTGCCACCTTGGGTCTGGGAACCATCCTGCGTATCCTGTGTTCTAAGGAGCCAGCCGGCCACTCCCACCAACAGTCCCCCAAACACAAACAACGGCGCTTTTCCCTGGAAAACAAAACTCGCCTGACAACTTTTTGATGGCAGATTGCAGGAGCCACTTGGTACTATCAAACCAGCCCAACTTGGCACTGGTGCCACCATGGGTCTGGTAACCATCCTGCCTATCGTAGCTTTTCAGGAGCCAGCCGGTCACTCCCAGCCATAGGCCCCCAGACACAAACCTCGGCCCGTTTCCCTGGCAAACAAAAGTAAGCTGCCCCGCTTCTGCATGGCAGATTGCAGGTGCTATTTAGTACTATCAAACCAGCCCGACTTGGCACTGGTGACACCTCTGGTCTGGGAACCATCCTGCCTATCGTGGATTTTCAGGCGCCAGACGGCCACTATCAGCCATATGCCCCCAAAAACAAACCACGGCCCTTTTCTCTGGTAAACAAAACTCAACTGCCCCTCTTCTGGATGGCAAATTTTAGGACGCACTTTGTACTACGAAAACCGCCCGACTTGGCACTGGTGCCACCTTGGGTCAGGGAACCATCCTGCCTATCGTAGCTTTTTAAGGAGCCAGCAGGCCACGCCCAGCCATATAGCCCCAAAAACAAACCACGGACCATTTCTCTTGGAAACAAAAATCCGCTGCCCCGCGTCAGGATTGCAGATTGCAGGAGCCACGTTGCACCATCAAACCACCCCGACTTGGCACTGGTGCCATCTTGGATCTGGTAACCATCCTGCCTATCGTAGCTTTTCAGGAGCCAGCCGGTTACTCCCAACCATAGGCCCCCAGACAGAAAGCTCTGCCCGTTTCCCTGGCAAACAAAAGTAAGCTACCCCGCTTCTGGATGGCAGATTGCAGGAGCCACTTGGTACTATCAAACCAGCCCAACTTGACACTGGTGCCACTTTGGGTCTGGGAACCATGCTGCGTAACGTAGATTCTAAGGCGCCAGGCGGCCACTCCCAGCCACAGGCCCCCAAATACAAACAACGGCGCTTTTCCCTGGAAAACAAAACTCGCCTGCCAGCTTTTTGATGGCCGATTGCAGGAGCCACTTGGTACTATCAAATCATCCCAACTTGGCACTGGTGCCACTATGGGTCTGGGAACCATCCTGCCAATTGTACCATTTCAGGAGCCAGCCGGTCACTCCCAGCCATAGGACCCCATCACAAACCTCGGACCGTTTCCCTGGCAAACAAAATTAAGCTGCCCCGATTCTGGATGGCAGATTGCAGGAGCCACTTGGTAGTGTCAAAACAGCCTGACTTGGCACTGGTGCCACCTTGGGTCTGGGAACCATCCTGCGTATCGTGGATTCTAAGCAGCCACCCGGCCACTCCGTGCCACAGGCGCCCAAACACAAACAACGGCGCTTTTCCCTGGAAAACAAAACTCGCCTGCCAACATTTTGATGGCAGATTGCAGGAGCCACTTGGTACTATCAAACCAGCCCAACTTGGCACTGGTGCCACCATGGGTCTGGTCACCATCCTGCCTATCGTAGCTTTTCAGGAGCCAGCCGGTCACTCCCAGCCATAAACCCCCAGACACAAACCTCGGCCCGTTTCCCTGGAAAACAAAAGTAAGCACCCCCGATTCTGGATGGCAGATTGCAGGAGCCACTTGGTAGTATCAAATTAGCCCAACTTGGCACTGGTGCCATCATGGGTCTGGTAAACATCCTGCCTATCTTAGCTTTTCAGGAGCCGGCCGGTCACTCCCTGCCATAGGCCCCCAGAGAAATACCTCGGCCCGTTTCCCTGGCAAACAAAAGTAAGCAGCCCCTCTTCTGGATGGCAGATTGCAGGAACCACTTGCTACTATCAAACCAGCCCAACTTGGCACTGGTGCCACCTTGGCTCTGGGAACCATGCTGCGTAACGTAGATTCTAAGAGGACAGGCGGACACTCCCAGCCACAGGCCTCTAAACAAAAACAACGGCGCGTTACCCTGGAAAACAAAACTCGCCTGCCAACTTTTTGATGGCAGATTGCAGGAGCCACTTGGTACTATCAAACCAGCCCAACTTGGCACTGGTGCCACCATGGGTCTGGTCACCATCCTGCCTATCGTAGCTTTTCAGGAGCCAGCCGGTCACTCCCAGCCATAGGCCCCCAGACAAATACCTCGGCCCGTTTCCCTGGCAAACAAAAGTAAGCTGCCCCGCTTCTGGATGGCAGATTGCAGGAGCCACATGGTACTATCAAACCAGGCCAACATGGCACTGGTGCCACCTTGGCTCTGGGAACCATCCTGCCTATCGTGGATTTTCAGGCGCCAGCCGGCCACTCTCAGCCATATGCCCCAAAACACAAACCACGGCCCTTTTCTCTGGTAAACAAAACTCAACTGCCCCTCTTCTGGATGGCAAATTGCAGGACGCACTTGGTACTACGAAAACAGCCTGACTTGGCAGTGATGCCACCTTGGGTCAGGGAACCATCCTGCGTATCGATGTTTTTAAGGAGTCAGCCGGCAACGTCCAGCCATATACCCCCAAAAAAAACCCACGGAACTTTTCTCCAGCAAGCAAAAATCCGCTGCCCCGCGTCTGGATGGCAGATTGCAGGAGCCACTTGGTACTATCAAACCAGCCCGACTTGGCACTGGTGCCACCATGGGTCTGGTCACCATCCTGCCTATCGTAGCTTTTCAGGAGCCAGCCGGTCACTCCCAGCCATAGGCCCCCAGACACAAAGCTCGGCCCGTTTCCCTGGCAAACAAAAGTAAGCTGCCCCGCTTCTGGATGGCAGATTGCAGGATCCACTTGTTATTATCAAACCAGCCCGACTTGGTACTGGTGCCACCTCTGGTCTGGGAACCATCCTGGGTATCGTGGATCCTAAGGAGCCAGCCGGCCACTCCCAGCCACAGGCCCCCAAACGAAAACAACGGCGATTTTCCCTGGAAAACAAAACTCGCCTGACAACTTTTTGATGACACATTGCAGGAACCACTTGGTACTATCAAACCAGCCCAACTTGGCACTGGTGCCACCTTGGGTCTGGGAACCATGCTGCGTATTGTGGATTCTAAGGAGCCAGCCGGCCACTCCAGCCACAGGCCCGCAGACACAAACAACGGCGCTTTTCCCTGGAAAACAAAACTCGCCTGCCAGCTTTTTGATGGCAGATTGCAGGAGCCACTTGGTGCTATGAAATCAGCCGAACATGGCACTGGTGCCACCATGGGTCTGGTCACCATCCTGCCTATCGTAGCTTTTCAGGAGCCAGCCGGTCACTCCCAGCCATAGGCCCCCAGACACAAACCTCGGCCCGTTTCCCTGGCAAACAAAAGTAAGCTGCCCTGCTTCTGGATGGCAGATTGCAGGACGCACTTGGTAGTATCAAACCAGCCCAACTTGGCACTGGTGCCACCTCAGGTCTGGGAACCATGCTGCGTATCGTGGATTCTAATTAGCCATCCGGCCACTCCCAGCCACAGGCCCCCAAACAAAAACAACGGCGCTTTTCCCTGGATAACAAACTCGCCTGCCAACTTTTTGATGGCAGATTGCAGGAGCCACTTGGTACTATCAAACCAGCCCAACTTGGCACTGGTGCCACCATGGGTCTGGTCAC
The DNA here is from genome assembly GCF_035770615.1 of Melospiza melodia melodia. Taxonomy (NCBI): domain Eukaryota; kingdom Metazoa; phylum Chordata; class Aves; order Passeriformes; family Passerellidae; genus Melospiza; species Melospiza melodia. The sequence continues at coordinate 43,907,040 of NC_086199.1, forward strand.
CATCCTGCCTATCGTAGCTTTTCAGGAGACAGCCGGTCACTCCCAGCCATAGGCCCCCAGACAAAAACCTCGGCCCTTTTCCCTGGCAAACAAAAGTAAGTTAACCCGCTTCTGGATGGCAGATTGCAGGAGCCACTTTTCACCATCAAACTAGCCCGACTTGGCACTGGTGCCACCTCTGGTCTGGGAACCATCCTGCCTGTCGTGGATTCTAATTAGCCAGCCGGCCACTCCCAGCCACAGGCCCCCAAACACAAACAACGGCGCTTTTCCCTGGGAAACAAAACTCGCCTGCCAAGTTTTTGATGGCAGATTGCAGGAGCCACTTGGTACTATCAAACCAGCCCAACTTGGCACTGGTGCCACCATGGGTCTGGTCACCATCCTGCCTATCGTAGCCTTTCAGGAGCCAGCCGGTCACTCCCAGCCATAGGCCCCCAGACACAAACCTCGGCCCGTTTCCCTGGCAAACAAAAGTAAGCTGCCCCACTTCTGGATGGCAGATTGCAGGAACCACTTGGTACTATCAAACCAGCCCAACTTGGGACTGGTGCCACCTTGGGTCTGGGAACCATGCTGTGTATCGTGGATTCTAAGGAGCCAGCCGGCCACTCCCAGCCACAGGCCCCCAAACACAATCAACGACGCTTTTCCCTGGAAAACAAAACTCGCCTGCCATCTTTTTGATGGCAGATTGCAGGAACCACTTGGTACTATCAAACCAGCCCGACTTGGCACTGGTGCCACCTTGGGTCTGGGAACCATGCTGCGTATCGTGGATTCTAAGGAGCCAGCCGGCCACTCCAGCCACAGGCCCGCAGACACAAACAACGGCGCTTTTCCCTGGAAATCAAAACTCGCCTGCCGACTTTTTGATGGCAGATTGCAGGAGCCACTTGGTACTATGAAATCAGCCGAACATGGCACTGGTGCCACCATGGGTCTGGTCACCATCCTGCCTATCGTAGCTTTTCAGGAGCCAGCCGGTCACTCCCAGCCATAGGCCCCCTGACACAAAGCTCGGCCCGTTTCCCTGGCAAACAAAAGTAAGCTGCCCCGCTTCTGGATGGCAGATTGCAGGACGCACTTGGTACTATAAAACCAGCCCGACTTGGCACTGGTGCCACCTCAGGTCTGGGAACCATCCTGCGTATCGTGGATTCTAAGGAGCCAGCCGGCCACTCCCAGCCACAGGCCCCCAAACAAAAACAACGGCGCTTTTCCCTGGAAAACAAAACTCGCCTACCAACTATTTGATGGCAGATTACAGGAGCCACTTGGTACTATCAAACCAGCCCAACTTGGCACTGGTGCCACCATGGGTCTGGTCACAATCCTGCCTATCGTAACTTTTCAGGAGCCAGCCGGTCACTCCCAGCCACAGGTCCCCAGTCACAAACCTCGGCCCGTTTCCCTGGCAAACAAAAGTAAGCTGCCCCGCTTCTGGATGGCAGATTGCAGGAGCCACTTGGTACTATCAAACCAGTCCGACTTGGCACTGGTGCCACCTCTGGTCTGGGACCCATCCTGCGTATCGTGGATTCTAAGGAGCCAGTCGGCCACTCCCAGCCACAGGCCCCCAAACACAAACAACGGCCCGTTTCCGTGGCAAACAAAAGTAAGCTGCCCCGCTTCTGGATGGCAGATTGCAGGAACCACTTGGTAGTATCAAACCAGCACAACTTGGCACTGGTGGCACCTCTTGTCTGGTAACCATGCTGCGTATCGTGGTTTCTAAGGAGCCAGCCGGGCACTCCCAACCACAGGTCCCCAAACACAAACAATGGCGCTTTTCCCTGGAAAACAAAACTCGCCTGCCAACTTTTTGATGGCAGATTGCAGGAGCCACTTGGTACTATCAAACCAGCCCAACTTGGCACTGGTGCCACCATGGGTCTGGTCACCATCCTGCCTATCGTAGCTTTTCAGGAGCCAGCCGGTCACTCCCTGCCATAGGCCCCGAGACAGAAAGCCCGGCCCGTTTCCCTGGCAAACAAAAGTAAGCTGCCCCGCTTCTGGATGGCAGATTGCAGGAGCCACTTTGTACTATCAAACCAGCCCGACTTGGCACTGGTGCCACCTTGCATCTGGGAACCATGCTGCGTATCGTGGATTTTAAGGAGCCAGTCGGCCACTCCCAGCCATATGCCTCCAAACACAAACAACGGTCCATTTCCCTGGCAAACAAAAGTAAGCTGCCCCGCTTCTGGATGTCAGATTGCAGGAACCACTTGTTGCCAAGTTGGGGTGGTTTGATAGTACCAAGTGGCTCCTGCAATCTGCCATCAAAAAGTTGGCAAGCGAGTTTTGTTTTCCAGGGAAAAGCGCCGTTGTTTTTGTTTGGGGGCCTGTGGCTGGGAGTGGCCAGCTGTCTCCTTAGAATCCACGATACGCAGGATGGGTCCCAGACCAGAGGTGGCACCAGTGCCAAGTCGGGCTGGTTTGATGGTGCAAAGTGACTCCTGCAATCTGCCATCCAGAAGCGGGATAGCTTACTTTTGTTTGCCAGGGAAACGTGTAGAGCTTTGTGTCTGGGGGCCTATGGCTGGGAGTGACCGGCTGGCTCCTGAAAAGCTACGATAGGCAGGATGGTGACCAGACCCATGGTGGCACCAGTGCCAAGTTGGGCTGGTTTGATAGTACCAAGTGGCTCCTGCAATCTGCCATCAAAAAGTTGGCAGGTGAGTTTTGTTTTCCAGGGAAAAGCACCGTTGTTTGTGTTTGGGGGCCTGTGGCTGGGAGTGGCCAGCTGGCTCCTTAGAATCCACGATACACAGGATGGTTCCCAGACCAGAGGTGGCACCAGTGCCATGTTGGCCTGGTTTGATAGTACCATGTGGCTCCTGCAATCTGCCATCCAGAAGCGGGGCTGCTTACTTTTGTTTGCCAGGGAAACGGGCCGAGATATTTGTCTGGGGGCCTATGGCTGGGAGTGAGCGGCTGGCTCCTGAAAAGCTACGATAGGCAGGATGGTGACCAGACCCATGGTGGCACCAGTGCCAAGTTGGGCTGGTTTGATAGTACCAAGTGGCTCCTGCAATCTGCCATCAAAAAGTTGTCAGGCGACTTTTGTTTTCCAGGGAAAAGCGCCGTTGTTCTTGTTTAGAGGCCTGTGGCTGGGAGTGGCCGGCTGCCTCCTTTGAACCCAGGATACGCAGGATGGTTCCCAGAGCCAAGGTGGCACCAGTGCCAAGTTGGGCTGGTTTGATAGTACCAAGTGGCTCCTGCAATCTGCCATCCAGAAGCGGGTCAGCTTACTTTTGTTTGCCAGGGAAACGGGCCGAGGTTTGTGTCTGGGGGCCTATGGCTGGGAGTGACCGGCTGGCTACTGAAAAGCTACGATAGGCAGGATGGTAACCAGACTCATGGTGGCACCAGTGCCAAGTCGGGCTGGTTTGATAATACTAAATAGCTCCTGAAATCTGCCATTCAGACGCGGGGCAGCGGATTTTTGTTTGCTGGAGAAAAGTTCCGTGGTTTTTTTTTGGGGGTATATGGCTGGACGTGGCCGGCTGGCTCCTTAAAAAGATCGATACGCAGGATTGTTCCCTGACCCAAGGTGGCATCACTGCCAAGTCGGGCTGTTTTCGTAGTACCAAGTGCGTCCTGCAATTTGCCATCCAGAAGAGGGGCAGTTGAGTTCTGTTTGCCAGAGCAAAGGGCCGTAGTATGTGTTTGGGGGCATATGGCTGAGAGTGGCCGGCTGGCCCCTGAAAATCCACGATAGGCAGGATGGTTCCCAGAGCCAAGGTGGCACCAGTGCCATGTTGGCCTTGTTTGATAGTACCATGTGGCTGCTGTAATCTGCCATCCAGAAGCGGGGCAGCTTACTTTTGTTTGCCAGGGAAACGGGCCGAGATATTTGTCTGGGGGCCTATGGCTGGGAGTGACCGGCTGGCTCCTGAAAAGCTACGATAGGCAGGATGGTGACCAGACCCATGGTGGCACCAGTACCAAGTTGGGCTGGTTTGATAGTACCAAGTGGCTCCTGCAATCTGCCATCAAAAATTTGGCAGGCGAGTTTTGTTTTCCAGGGAAAAGCGCCGTTGTTTTTGTTTAGAGGCCTGTGGCTGGGAGTGGCCGCCCGTCCTCGTAGAATCTACGTTACGCAGCATGGTTCCCAGAGCCAAGGTGGCACGAGGGCCAAGTCGGGCAGGTTTGATAGTACCAAATGCATCCTGCAATCTGCCATCCAAAAGCGGGGCAGTTTACTTTTGTTTGCCAGGGAAACGGGCCGAGGTTTGTGTCTGGGGGCCTATGGCAGGGAGTGACCGGCTGGCTCCTAAAAAGCTACGATAGGCAGAATGTTTACCAGACCCATGGTGGCACCAGTTCCAAGTTGGGCTGATTTGATAGTACCAAGTGGCTCCTGCAATCTGCCATCCAGAATCGGGGCAGCTTACTTTTGTTTGCCAGGGAAACGGGCCGAGGTTTGTGTCTGGGGGTCTATGGCTGGGAGTGACCGGCTGGCTCCTGAAAAGCTACGATAGGCAGGATGGTGACCAGACCCATGGTGGCACCAGTGCCAAGTTGGGCTGGTTTGATAGCACCAAGTGGCTCCTGCAATCTGCCATCAAAATGTTGGCAGGCGAGTTTTGTTTTCCAGGGAAAAGCGCCGTTGTTTGTGTTTGGGCGCCTGTGGCTCAGAGTGGCCGGGTGGCTGCTTAGAATCCACGATACGCAGGATGGTTCCCAGACCCAAGGTGGCACCAGAGCCAAGTCGGGCTGGTTTGACACTACCAAGTGGCTCCTGCAATCTGCCATCCAGAATCGGGGCAGCTTAATTTTGTTTGCCAGGGAAACGGTCCGAGGTTTGTGTCTGGGGGCCTATGGCTGGGAGTGACCGGCTGGCTCCTGAAAAGCTACAATAGGCAGGATGGTTCCCAGACCCATAGTGGCACCAGTGCCAAGTTGGGATGATTTGATAGTACCAAGTGGCTCCTGCAATCTGCCATCAAAAAGCTGGCAGGCGAGTTTTGTTTTCCAGGGAAAAGCGCCGTTGTTTGTGTTTGGGGGCCTGTGGCTGGGAGTGGCCGGCTGGCTCCTTAGAATCCACGATATGCAGGATTGTTCCCAGACCCAAGGTGGCACCAGTGCCAAGTCGGGCTGGTTTGATGGTGCAAAGTGGCTCCTGCAATCTGCCATCCAGACGCGGGGCAGCGGATTTTTGTTTCCATGAGAAATGGTCCGTGGTTTGTTTTTGGGTTTATATGGCTGGGCCTGGCCGGCTGGCTCCTTAAAAAGCTCGATATGCAGGATGGTTCCCTGACACAAGGTGGCACCAGTGCCACGTCGGGCGGTTTTCGTAGTACAAAGTGCGTCCTAAAATTTGCCATCCAGAAGAGGGGCAGTTGAGTTTTGTTTGCCAGAGAAAAGGGCCGTGGTTTGTTTTTGGGGGCATATGGCTGAGAGTGGCCGGCTGGCCCCTGAAAATCCACGATAGGCAGGATGGTTCCCAGACCAGAGGTGTCACCAGTGCCAAGTGGGGCTGGTTTGATAGTACTAAATAGCTCCTGCAATCTGCCATGCAGAAGCGGGGCAGCTTACTTTTGTTTGCCAGGGAAACGGGCCGAGGTTTGTGTCTGGGGGCCTATGGCTGGGAGTGACCGGCTGGCTCCTGAAAAGCTACGATAGGCAGGATGGTGACCAGACCCATGGTGGCACCAGTGCCAAGTTGGGCTGGTTTGATAGTACCAAGTGGCTCCGGCAATCTGCCATCAAAAAGTTGGCAGGCGAGTTTTGTTTTCCAGGGAAAAGCGCCGTTGTTTGTGTTTGGGGGCCTGTGGCTGGGAGTGGCCAGCTGGCTCCTTAGAACCCACGATACGCAGGATGGTTCCCAGACCAGAGGTGGCACCAGTGCCAAGTTGGGCTGGTTTGATGGTGCAAAGTGGCTCCTGCAATCTGCCATCCAGAAGCGGGGTAGCTTACTTTTGTTTGCCAGGGAAACGGGCCGAAATATTTGTCTAGGGGCCTCTGGCTGGGGGTGGCTGGCTGGCACCTGAAAAGCTACGATAGGCAGGATGGTGACCAGACCCATGGTGGCACCAGTGCCAAGTTGGGCTGGTTTGATAGTACCAAGTGGCTCCTGCAATCTGCCATCAAATGTTTGGCAGGCGAGTTTTGTTTTCCAGGGAAAAGCACCGTTGTGTGTGTTTTGGGCGCCTGTGGCTGGGAGTGGCCAGCTGGCTCCTTAGAATCCACGATACGCAGGATGGTTCCCAGACCCAAGGTGGCACCAGTGCCAAGTCGGGCTGGTTTTTTAGTACCAAGTGGTTCCTGCAATCTGCCATCCAGAAGCGGGGCAGCTGAATTTTGTTTGCCAGAGAAAAAGGCTGTTGTTTGTGTTTCGGGGCCTGTGGCTGGCAGTGGACGGCTGGCTCCTGAAAATCCATGATACGCAGGATGGTTCCCAGACCCAAGGTGGCACCAGTGCCAAGTCGGGCTGGTTTGATACTACCAAGTGCGTCCTGCAATCTGCCATCCAGAAGCGGGGCAGCTTAATTTTGTTTGCCAGGGAAACGGGCCGTGGGTTTTGTATGGGGGCCTATGGCTGAGAGTGGCCGGCTGGCTCCTGAAAATCCACACTAGGCAGCATGGTTCCCAGATGCAAGGTGGCACCAGTGCCAAGTCGGGCTGGTTTGATGGTGCAAAGTGGCTCCTGCAATCTGCCATCCAGAAGCGGGGCAGCTGATTTTTGTTTGCCAGAGAAAAATTCCGTGGATTGTTTTTGGGGGCATATTGCTGGGAGTGGCCGGCTGGCTCCTTAAAATGCTCGATACGCATGATGGTTCCCAGGCCCAAGGTGTCACCACTACCAAGTCGGCCTGCGGTTTTAGTATCAAGTTCATCCTGCAATTTGCCATCCAGAAGAGGGGCAGTTGAGTTTTGTTTGCCAGAGAAACGGGCCGAGGTTTCTGTTTGGGGACATATGGCTGAGAGTGGCCGGGTGGCCCCTGAATATCCACGATACACAGCATGGTTCCCAGATCCAAGGTGGCACCAGTGCCAAGTTGGGCTGGTTTGATAGTCCCAAGTGTCTCCTGCAATCTGCCATCCAGAAGCGGGGCAGCTTACTTTTGTTTGCCAGAGAAATAGGCCTAGGTTTTTGTCTGGGGGCCTGTGGCTAGGAGTGGCCGGCTGGCTCCTTAGAATCCACGATACGCAGGATGTTTCCCAGACCCAAGGTGGCACCAGTGCCAAGTCGGGCTGGTTTGATAGTACCAAGTGGCTCCTGCAAACTCCATCAAAATGTTGGCAGGCGTGTTTTGTTTTCCAGGGAACAGCGCCGTTGATTTTGTTTGGGGACCTGTGGCTGGGAGTGGCCGGCTGGCTCCTTAGAATCCACGATACGCAGGATGGTTCCCAGACCCAAGGTGGCACCAGTGCCAAGTCGGGCTGGTTTGATTACACCAAGTGGCTCCTGCAATCTGCCATCCAGAAGAGGGGCAGTGGAGTTTTGTTTGCCAGAGAATAGCGCCGTTGTTTGTGTTTGGGGGCTTGTGGCTGGGAGTGGCCGACTGGCGCCTTAGAATCTGTGTTACGCAGCATGGTTCCCAGACCAGAGGTGGCACCAGTGCCAAGTTGGGCTGGTTTGATAGTACCAAGTGGCTCCTGCAATCTGCCATCCAGAAGTGGGGCAGCTTACTTTTGTTTGCCAGGGAAACGGGCCGAGGTTTGTGACTGGGGACCTATGGCTGGGAGTGACCGGCTGGCTCCTGAAAAGCTACGATAGGCAGGATGGTGACCAGACCCATGGTGGCACCAGTGCCAAGTTGGGCTGGTTTGATAGTACCAAGTGGCTCCTGCAATCTGCCATCAAAAAGTTGTCAGGCGAGTTTTGTTTTCCAGGGAAAAGCGCCGTTGTTTGTATTTGGGGGCCTGTGGCTGGGAGTGGCCGGCTGGCTCCTTTGAACCCACAATACGCAGGATGGTTCCCAGACCCAAGGTGGCACCAGTGCCAAGTCGGGCTGGTTTGATACTACCAAGTGCGTCCTGCAATCTGCCATCCAGAAGCGGGGCAGCTTAATTTTGTTTGCCAGGGAAACGGGCCGTGGGTTTTGTTTGGGGGCCTATGGCTGAGAGTGGCCGGCTGGCTCCTGAAAATCCACGCTAGGCAGCATGGTTCCCAGATGCAAGGTGGCACCAGTGCCAAGTCGGGCTGGTTTGATGGTGCAAAGTGGCTCCTGCAATCTGCCATCCAGAAGCGGGGCAGCTGATTTTTGTTTGCCAGAGAAAAATTCCGTGGATTGTTTTTGGGGGCATATTGCTGGGAGTGGCCGGCTGGCTCCTTAAAATGCTCGATACGCATGATGGTTCCCAGGTCCAAGGTGTCACCACTACCAAGTCGGCCTGCGGTTTTAGTATCAAGTTCATCCTGCAATTTGCCATCCAGAAGAGGGGCAGTTGAGTTTTGTTTGCCAGAGAAACGGGCCGAGGTTTCTGTTTGGGGACATATGGCTGAGAGTGGCCGGCTGGCCCCTGAATATCCACGATACACAGCATGGTTCCCAGATCCAAGGTGGCACCAGTGCCAAGTTGGGCTGGTTTGATAGTACCAAGTGTCTCCTGCAATCTGCCATCCAGAAGCGGGGCAGCTTACTTTTGTTTGCCAGAGAAATAGGCCTAGGTTTTTGTCTGGGGGCCTGTGGCTAGGAGTGGCCGGCTGGCTCCTAAGAATCCACGATACGCAGGATGTTTCCCAGACCCAAGGTGGCACCAGTGCCAAGTCGGGCTGGTTTGATAGTACCAAGTGGCTCCTGCAAACTCCATCAAAAAGTTGGCAGGCGTGTTTTGTTTTCCAGGGAACAGCGCCGTTGATTTTGTTTGGGGGCCTGTGGCTGGGAGTGGCCGGCTGGCTCCTTAGAATCCACGATACGCAGGATGGTTCCCAGACCCAAGGTGGCACCAGTGCCAAGTCGGGCTGGTTTGATTACATCAAGTGGCTCCTGCAATCTGCCATCCAGAAGTGAGGCAGCTAAGTTTTGTTTGCCAGAAAAAAGGGCCGTGGTTTTTGTTGGGGGCCTGTGGCTGGGAGTGGCCGGCTGGCTCCTTAGAATCCACCATACGCAGGATGGTTCCCAGACCCAAGGTGGCACCAGTGCCAAGTCGGGCTGGTTTGATAGTACCAAGTGGCTCCTGCAATCTGCCATCCAGAAGCGGTGCAGTTGAGTTTTGTTTGCCAGAGAAAAGGGCCGTGGGTTGTGTTTGGGGGCATATGGCTGGGAGTGGCCGGCTGTCTCATTAAAAAGATCGATACGCAGGATGGTTCCCAGACCCAAGGTGGCACCAGTGCCAAGTCGGGCTGTTTTTATAGTACCAAGTGCGTCCTGCAATTTGCCATCCAGAAGAGGGGCAGTGGAGTTTTGTTTGCCAGAGAATAGCGCCGTTGTTTGTGTTTGGGAGCTTGTGGCTGGGAGTGGCCGACTGGCGCCGTAGAATCTGTGTTACGCAGCATGGTTCCCAGACCAGAGGTGGCACCAGTGCCAAGTTGGGCTGGTTTGATAGTACCAAGTGGCTCCTGCAATCTGCCATCCAGAAGCGGGGCAGCTTACTTTTGTTTGCCAGGGAAACGGGCCGAGGTTTGTGACTGGGGACCTATGGCTGGGAGTGACCGGCTGGCTCCTGAAAAGCTACGATAGGCAGGATGGTGACCAGACCCATGGTGGCACCAGTGCCAAGTTGGGCTGGTTTGATAGTACCAAGTGGCTCCTGCAATCTGCCATCAAAAAGTTGTCAGGCGAGTTTTGTTTTCCAGGGAAAAGCGCCGTTGTTTGTATTTGGGGGCCTGTGGCTGGGAGTGGCCGGCTGGCTCCTTTGAACCCACAATACGCAGGATGGTTCCCAGACCCAAGGTGGCACCAGTGCCAAGTCGGGCTGGTTTGATACTACCAAGTGCGTCCTGCAATCTGCCATCCAGAAGCGGGGCAGCTTAATTTTGTTTGCCAGGGAAACGGGCCGTGGGTTTTGTTTGGGGGCCTATGGCTGAGAGTGGCCGGCTGGCTCCTGAAAATCCACGCTAGGCAGCATGGTTCCCAGATGCAAGGTGGCACCAGTGCCAAGTCGGGCTGGTTTGATGGTGCAAAGTGGCTCCTGCAATCTGCCATCCAGAAGCGGGGCAGCTGATTTTTGTTTGCCAGAGAAAAATTCCGTGGATTGTTTTTGGGGGCATATTGCTGGGAGTGGCCGGCTGGCTCCTTAAAATGCTCGATACGCATGATGGTTCCCAGGTCCAAGGTGTCACCACTACCAAGTCGGCCTGCGGTTTTAGTATCAAGTTCATCCTGCAATTTGCCATCCAGAAGAGGGGCAGTTGAGTTTTGTTTGCCAGAGAAACGGGCCGAGGTTTCTGTTTGGGGACATATGGCTGAGAGTGGCCGGCTGGCCCCTGAATATCCACGATACACAGCATGGTTCCCAGATCCAAGGTGGCACCAGTGCCAAGTTGGGCTGGTTTGATAGTACCAAGTGTCTCCTGCAATCTGCCATCCAGAAGCGGGGCAGCTTACTTTTGTTTGCCAGAGAAATAGGCCTAGGTTTTTGTCTGGGGGCCTGTGGCTAGGAGTGGCCGGCTGGCTCCTAAGAATCCACGATACGCAGGATGTTTCCCAGACCCAAGGTGGCACCAGTGCCAAGTCGGGCTGGTTTGATAGTACCAAGTGGCTCCTGCAAACTGCCATCCAGAAGCGGGGCAGCTGAGTTTTGTTTGCCAGGGAAATGGGCCGTTGTTTGTGTTTGGGGGCCTGTGGCTGGGAGTGTTCGGCTGGTTCCTTAATATGTACGATACGCAGGATTGTTCCCAGACCCAAGGTGGCACCAGTGCCAAGTCGGGCTGGTTTGATGGTGCAAAGTGGCTCCTGCAATCTGCCATCCAGACGCGGGGCAGCGGATTTTTGTTTCCATGAGAAATGGTCCGTGTTTTTTTTTGGGGGTATATGGCTGGGCCTGGCCGGCTGGCTCCTTAAAAAGCTCGATATGCAGGATGGTTCCCTGACACAAGGTGGCACCAGTGCCACGTCGGGCGGTTTTCGTAGTACAAAGTGCGTCCTAAAATTTGCCATCCAGAAGAGGGGCAGTTGAGTTTTGTTTGCCAGAGAAAAGGTCCGTGGTTTGTTTTTGGGGGCATATGGCTGAGAGTGGCTGGCTGGCCCCTGAAAATCCACGATACACAGGATGGTTCCCAGATCCAAGGTGGCACCTGTGCCAAGTCGGGCTGATTTGATAGTACTAAGTAGCTCCTGCAATCTGCCATCCAGAAGCGGGGCAGCTTACTTTTGTTTGCCAGGGAAACGGGCCGAGGTTTGTGTTTGGGGGCCTATGGCTGAGAGTGACCGGCTGGCTCCTGAAAAGCTACAATAGGCAGGATGGTGACCAGACCCATGGTGGCACCAGTGCCAAGTTGGGCTGGTTTGATAGTACCAAGTGGTTCCTGCAATCTGCCATCCAGAAGCAGGGCAGCTGAGTTTTGTTTGCCAGAGAAAAGGGCCTTGGTTTGTGTTTGGGGGCATATGGCTGGGTGTGGCCAGCTGGCTCCTTAAAATGCACGATATGCAACATGGCTCCCAGACCCAAGGTGGCACCAGTGCCAAGTTGGGCTGGTTTGATAGTACCAAGTGGCTCCTGCAATCTTCCATGATCACGTGGAGAAATACTTTCTGGTTTCAGCCTCATGCTCTTTCTTCTCTCCCTCAACTTCTCTATCACCTCTCATCTGGTTCACATGCGCTGTCTTCAAGGTCCACAGGCTACTTTTCACAGAATCTTCTGGCCTGATGAAGTAAGAATGATGAATAGAACAGAGCTGGGATCTATTTTCCAGTTTGGATAAAATGCATTCTGCACACAAATCCAAGGAGAACGGGCTGCCCCGATGCCCAGAAAATCTTTCACTCCTGCTAGTGTTCTACGTCAACCGCAACTTAGTCTGAAAGAAAAGCTTTTTCTCTGAGAGCATCTGAGAGGTTTGCATGAAGCACTGATATCTGACATATGCAATTTTGAATAGGAGAGGAAAAAGAAAATGGCAAGGAGTTTTTAATTTTAGTGGTTTCAATTTTAATTTCCGTGCACTTTTTCAAAACTTGTCAGCTCAAATGCCCATCAACATCTTTTAGTCATCTGTAAGTCAGTATTCATATAAAATGTGCTTCAAATCCAAAGAATTTCAAATTTGCACTCCAAGCTTCTATGCCTAGATTTATGATTTCCTACACATATTAGATGAAAGGAAGGCCTTTTTTACTGTGGGAGTGCTGGAACACTGGAACAGGTTGCCCAGAGAAGTTGTGGGTGTCCCATCCCTGAAAGTATTCAAGGTCACCTTGGACGGGGCTTGGAGCAGCAACAAAGGAGAAGCTTGATGGTAGAGAAACAAAGTTGGACTATAGAAGAAACTCGGATTGAAGTATAGGATCAAGTTTTCTCTCAGCTCTTGGGGTAAATTCAAAGTTGTACAAAATGACATTTATCTGTGCTATTCACTACTGTAACAGAAAGTTTCATGAAAACTGTACAGAAGATAGTAAATTTTAAAAGAGATAAGAATTACAGCATAAAATCCATGGGATAGGTTACAACATGAGACACTCTCTAAGAGAAAATCTCTGTGTTTCAGCACTTCATCGGGGTAAGATTTCATGAAGTGCCAAAGAAGGCGGCAAAATATCATTCGGGACATTATTTACTGGAATTCAGCCTGGCCATTAGTAGGAACTGCCTTTGAACATATCATGTAGATATACCACACACGCTTTCCCTTCACTGAAAAATTACTGTTTACAACAAATAAGCAATTGACGATCAAAATTGATTGAAAGCATCTTAAACATGTCAAGTATTTCATTGTAGATGATCTGTGATCCAAATGCTTCTTCCACCTTCGAGAGGGACAGAAGAATTCTTCCATATCATGATGGTTTAAAATTGTATCAACCAATGTTTTCTGCTGAAAAGATATCATCTATTTTTTTCTATTTTTGGAAGAAAATATTCCTAGACATACAACAGGTGAGAACTAAGTAATTTTAAAGAAACAAATGAAATGAAAATATTCTGTAAATAGAATGAAATGAAAAGCTGTGTTTTAAATAGGAGCTAAATATTAAACAGAATTTTTGTACCAGGCATTTGAATTACTGCACCAGCTCTTTTGCCCATCAAGAGAGGCATTTAGCATTTCAGTCTTTTCCAAGGTGTTCATGATCTGCTATGCTGATCTCTGTGTGTGCCTAGGTGTGTGTGGAGGGGGGGGCATATGAAGGGGAGTGTGTATGTTTGCTTTACAATTGTTGTGGCAGATTCATGCCTCAGCTCCACATTTTGTTTTAAAAAGGTCACACCGAGTGGATATGAAGTTTACTATCAACAAGAGATCGATTCCCAAATCATCCATTTGACTCTCCCTTATAAATCATGTGCTTTGTTGCATATTTTATCAAATATACTTTCAAGCCAGATGGAGGAAGGAGGATGTGGGAATCCCTCCACCATCTTGCAACTTTTATGTAAGTAGGTTTTCAAGAAAATCATCATTTCTCTTTTAAATATGTCTGGAACAGGCATGATGGTAGTGTCAACCTGTTGGAGTTTTTGTTGCTGGAAGAAGTTGTACAAAAGGATTGGTTTTTACATTGACCAGTTACTGAATCAAGCGCAGGAATACATTGGAAATTTAGCTGGGGGTTCCTTTTCCCAGCAGACTACTTCTAGAACGAGCTTGTACACTGAAGCTGACTCTTTTGCTCTCTTTTTGTTTCTTTCCTATTTTCTTGGCTTCTTTGCCACTATCTAGACAATTTTGGAACTTTGTTCCCAACTAAAATGGTTTCAATAGTCTGATTGTGATCATACATTTTTACAAGGAATTTTTAAAATCTTTCCTCGAGTCCAGAAAGTCAAGGACTTAGATCTTTTTCTTCCCTTATCAATATTGCCATGAAATTGATAAATAAAGACCAACTCTTTATTTTTGTTTTTAACCCACGTAGATAATTCCCATCCATTAATCCATTTTGTGGACCAATAGCTGCCATTCTGATGGAAGCTGTCACTTCTTAACAATAGGCATTCTGTGACTATGTTGACTGCACTTTGGGTGAAGATCCTAACTGGTCTTAGATATACATAGGGAGAAATTTGCTCAGCCAGTGTCAGTCTTAAGCATGCGTATCAGAAGATCTTTCTAGAGCTGGGAATTTTCCCATGAAAGGGATTCAGTTAGGGAAGAGACACTTGTGCCAGAGTTTTACATTCTTCTTGAACACTGCTTAAGGAACTTAGATGCCATGTCCATTTGGATCTCTGTCTGCACAGAACTTTGTCATGCCAGCGCTTTGAAATGCATCTTGAAGAGAATTCACTAGCACAGAATGAAAGAGAGTGGAAGGGGTTGGTGGGGCTAACCAGGCCCAACCCCCCTGCCTAAACCAGGATACCTAGAGCCTCTTGCCCAGGATTCTATCTGGGTGTACTTTTAATGTCTTCAAAGATCCAGGCTCCACAATCTTTCTGGGCAGTCTGTGCCGTGGTTCAGTCACCCTGACAGTAAAGAAACATTTACTGATGTTCAAAGGCAATCTCCTGTATTTCAGTGTGTGCCCACTGCCTCTTGTCTTTTCCCTCAGCATCACTGAAAAGACACTGATTCCCTCCCCTTTGCACTATTGCTTCCATATGTATGTGTGATGCCATGTAGAGGTATGTCAAAAACCTCCCTGAAGCCCAGGCAGATAATATTCCCTTCATCTACCAGTCAAGTTGATTCATCAGAGGAGTTTAAAGTGATGTTCAGCATGAAATTCCCCTGAAAAATCATGCTAACTACATTATTTGGTCATCTGTCATGTGCCTGGCAAGGATTTCCAGGAAGAGCTGCTTCATCAACTTCCTGGGGATAAAAAAGAGGCTGGCTGGTTTGTACTATGGCGAGTCCTCTTAATTGCCTTTTTTGAAGATGGGTGTCATTTGCTAACATCCACTCTTTAGCTCCTCTTCTCATCTACACCTCGGCAAAAAGCTTTTCCACTATGTCTGGCTAGGAAAAACTGTGCCAGCACAGAAAACATCTCCCATCGTGTTCTAGAAGTTGCACGGATGTCTGCCAAGTGTTTGGCAGGAAGAAAAGAAAAGTTGTCCAAAACAGCTTCCAATCGAATGTTCCTGTGATTGGAAAAGTCAGGAGAGTGCAAAGGTACTGTTTTCTATCAGTTGGCAAGGTGCGCACACAATCCCAGTGTTGTACAGCTTGCTTCTTCACCTTCCCGAAGCTGCCGCTCTCGCCGGCTGCCGGAGCCCAAGAAGCGGCTTCTTCGCGCAAAGACGATTGTGCCGCTCACAGTGCTCTCCTTAGCGCGGCTTCTGCCGAAAGACGCCCGGCAGCGGCTCTTACCTCCGGAGAGCATCCTACCTTCGTCTTTAGCTCCTCTTCTCATCTACACCTCGGCAAAACGCTTTTCCACTATGTCTGGCTAGGAAAAACTGTGCCAGCACAGAAAACATCTCCCATCGTGTTCTAGAAGTTGCACGGATGTCTGCCAAGTGTTTGGCAGGAAGAAAAGAAAAGTTGTCCAAAACAGCTTCCAATCGAATGTTCCTGTGATTGGAAAAGTCAGGAGAGTGCAAAGGTACTGTTTTCTATCAGTTGGCAAGGTGCGCACACAATCCCAGTGTTGTACAGCTTGCTTCTTCACCTTCCCGAAGCTGCCGCTCTCGCCGGCTGCCGGAGCCCAAGAAGCGGCTTCTTCGCGCAAAGACGATTGTGCCGCTCACAGTGCTCTCCTTAGCGCGGCTTCTGCCGAAAGACGCCCGGCAGCGGCTCTTACCTCCGGAGAGCATCCTACCTTCGTCTTTCGCGTCTTTTGTAGTCTACATCTTAGCAAAACGCTTTTCCACTATGTCTGGCTAGGAAAAACTGTGCCAGCACAGAAAACATCTCCCATCGTGTTCTAGAAGTTGCACGGATGTCTGCCAAGTGTTTGGCAGGAAGAAAAGAAAAGTTGTCCAAAACAGCTTCCAATCGAATGTTCCTGTGATTGGAAAAGTCAGGAGAGTGCAAAGGTACTGTTTTCTATCAGTTGGCAAGGTGCGCACACAATCCCAGTGTTGTACAGCTTGCTTCTTCACCTTCCCGAAGCTGCCGCTCTCGCCGGCTGCCGGAGCCCAAGAAGCGGCTTCTTCGCGCAAAGACGATTGTGCCGCTCACAGTGCTCTCCTTAGCGCGGCTTCTGCCGAAAGACGCCCGGCAGCGGCTCTTACCTCCGGAGAGCATCCTACCTTCGTCTTTCGCGTCTTTTGTAGTCTACATCTTAGCAAAACGCTTTTCCACTATGTCTGGCTAGGAAAAACTGTGCCAGCACAGAAAACATCTCCCATCGTGTTCTAGAAGTTGCACGGATGTCTGCCAAGTGTTTGGCAGGAAGAAAAGAAAAGTTGTCCAAAACAGCTTCCAATCGAATGTTCCTGTGATTGGAAAAGTCAGGAGAGTGCAAAGGTACTGTTTTCTATCAGTTGGCAAGGTGCGCACACAATCCCAGTGTTGTACAGCTTGCTTCTTCACCTTCCTGAAGCTGCCGCTCTCGCCGGCTGCCGGAGCCCAAGAAGCGGCTTCTTCGCGCAAAGACGATTGTGCCGCTCACAGTGCTCTCCTTAGCGCGGCTTCTGCCGAAAGACGCCCGGCAGCGGCTCTTACCTCCGGAGAGCATCCTACCTTCGTCTTTCGCGTCTTTTGTAGTCTACATCTTAGCAAAACGCTTTTCCACTATGTCTGGCTAGGAAAAACTGTGCCAGCACAGAAAACATCTCCCATCGTGTTCTAGAAGTTGCACGGATGTCTGCCAAGTGTTTGGCAGGAAGAAAAGAAAAGTTGTCCAAAACAGCTTCCAATCGAATGTTCCTGTGATTGGAAAAGTCAGGAGAGTGCAAAGGTACTGTTTTCTATCAGTTGGCAAGGTGCGCACACAATCCCAGTGTTGTACAGCTTGCTTCTTCACCTTCCCGAAGCTGCCGCTCTCGCCGGCTGCCGGAGCCCAAGAAGCGGCTTCTTTGCGCAAAGACGATTGTGCCGCTCACAGTGCTCTCCTTAGCGCGGCTTCTGCCGAAAGACGCCCGGCAGCGGCTCTTACCTCCGGAGAGCATCCTACCTTCGTCTTTCGCGTCTTTTGTAGTCTACATCTTAGCAAAACGCTTTTCCACTATGTCTGGCTAGGAAAAACTGTGCCAGCACAGAAAACATCTCCCATCGTGTTCTAGAAGTTGCACGGATGTCTGCCAAGTGTTTGGCAGGAAGAAAAGAAAAGTTGTTCAAAACAGCTTCCAATCGAATGTTCCTGTGATTGGAAAAGTCAGGAGAGTGCAAAGGTACTGTTTTCTATCAGTTGGCAAGGTGCGCACACAATCCCAGTGTTGTACAGCTTGCTTCTTCACCTTCCCGAAGCTGCCGCTCTCGCCGGCTGCCGGAGCCCAAGAAGCGGCTTCTTCGCGCAAAGACGATTGTGCCGCTCACAGGGCTCTCCTTAGCGCGGCTTCTGCCGAAAGACGCCCGGCAGCGGCTCTTACCTCCGGAGAGCATCCTACCTTCGTCTTTCGCGTCTTTTGTAGTCTACATCTTAGCAAAACGCTTTTCCACTATGTCTGGCTAGGAAAAACTGTGCCAGCACAGAAAACATCTCCCATCGTGTTCTAGAAGTTGCACGGATGTCTGCCAAGTGTTTGGCAGGAAGAAAAGAAAAGTTGTCCAAAACAGCTTCCAATCGAATGTTCCTGTGATTGGAAAAGTCAGGAGAGTGCAAAGGTACTGTTTTCTATCAGTTGGCAAGGTGCGCACACAATCCCAGTGTTGTACAGCTTGCTTCTTCACCTTCCCGAAGCTGCCGCTCTCGCCGGCTCCCGGAACCGAAGAATCGGCTTGTTCGCGCAAACACGATTGTGCCGCTCACAGGGCTCTCCTTAGCGCGGCTTCTGCCGAAAGACGCCCGGCAGCGGCTCTTACCTCCGGAGAGCATCCTACCTTCGTCTTTCGCGTCTTATGTAGTCTACATCTTAGCAAAACGCTTTTCCACTATGTCTGGCTAGGAAAAACCGTGCCAGCACAGAAAACATCTCCCATCGTGTTCTAGAAGTTGCAGATATGTCTGCCAAGTGTTTGGGAGGAAGAAAAGAAAAGTTGTCCAAAACAGCTTCCAATCGAATGTTCCTGTGATTGGAAAAGTCAGGAGAGTGCAAAGGTACTGTTTTCTATCAGTTGGCAAGGTGCGCACACAATCCCAGTGTTGTACAGCTTGCTTCTTCACCTTCCCGAAGCTGCCACTCTCAGGAGGTAAGAGCCGCTGCCGGGCGTCTTTCGGCAGAAGCCGCGCTAAGGGGAGCACTGTGAGCGGCACAATCGTCTTTGCGCGAAGAAGCCGCTTCTTGGGCTCCGGCAGCCGGCGAGAGCGGCAGCTTCGGGAAGGTGAAGAAGCAAGCTGTACAACACTGGGATTGTGTGCGCACCTTGCCAACTGATAGAAAACAGTACCTTTGCACTCTCCTGACTTTTCCAATCACAGGAACATTCGATTGGAAGCTGTTTTGGACAACTTTTCTTTTCTTCCTGCCAAACACTTGGCAGACATCCGTGCAACTTCTAGAACACGATGGGAGATGTTTTCTGTGCTGGCACAGTTTTTCCTAGCCAGACATAGTGGAAAAGCTTTTTGCCGAGGTGTAGACTACATAAGACGCGAAAGACGAAGGTAGGATGCTCTCCGGAGGTAAGAGCCGCTGCCGGGCGTCTTTCGGCAGAAGCCGCGCTAAGGAGAGCACTGTGAGCGGCACAATCGTCTTTGCGCGAAGAAGCCGCTTCTTGGGCTCCGGCAGCCGGCGAGAGCGGCAGCTTCGGGAAGGTGAAGAAGCAAGCTGTACAACACTGGGATTGTGTGCGCACCTTGCCAACTGATAGAAAACAGTACCTTTGCACTCTCCTGACTTTTCCAATCACAGGAACATTCGATTGGAAGCTGTTTTGGACAACTTTTCTTTTCTTCCTGCCAAACACTTGGCAGACATCCGTGCAACTTCTAGAACACGATGGGAGATGTTTTCTGTGCTGGCACAGTTTTTCCTAGCCAGACATAGTGGAAAAGCGTTTTGCTAAGATGTAGACTACAAAAGACGCGAAAGACGAAGGTAGGATGCTCTCCGGAGGTAAGAGCCGCTGCCGGGCGTCTTTCGGCAGAAGCCGCGCTAAGGAGAGCACTGTGAGCGGCACAATCGTCTTTGCGCGAAGAAGCCGCTTCTTGGGCTCCGGCAGCCGGCGAGAGCGGCAGCTTCGGGAAGGTGAAGAAGCAAGCTGTACAACACTGGGATTGTGTGCGCACCTTGCCAACTGATAGAAAACAGTACCTTTGCACTCTCCTGACTTTTCCAATCACAGGAACATTCGATTGGAAGCTGTTTTGGACAACTTTTCTTTTCTTCCTGCCAAACACTTGGCAGACATCCGTGCAACTTCTAGAACACGATGGGAGATGTTTTCTGTGCTGGCACAGTTTTTCCTAGCCAGACATAGTGGAAAAGCTTTTTGCCGAGGTGTAGATGAGAAGAGGAGCTAAAGAGTGGATGTTAGCAAATGACACCCATCTTCAAAAAAGGCAATTAAGAGGACTCGCCATAGTACAAACCAGCCAGCCTCTTTTTTATCCCCAGGAAGTTGATGAAGCAGCTCTTCCTGGAAATCCTTGCCAGGCACATGACAGATGACCAAATAATGTAGTTAGCATGATTTTTCAGGGGAATTTCATGCTGAACATCACTTTAAACTCCTCTGATGAATCAACTTGACTGGTAGATGAAGGGAATATTATCTGCCTGGGCTTCAGGGAGGTTTTTGACATACCTCTACATGGCATCACACATACATATGGAAGCAATAGTGCAAAGGGGAGGGAATCAGTGTCTTTTCAGTGATGCTGAGGGAAAAGACAAGAGGCAGTGGGCACACACTGAAATACAGGAGATTGCCTTTGAACATCAGTAAATGTTTCTTTACTGTCAGGGTGACTGAACCACGGCACAGACTGCCCAGAAAGATTGTGGAGCCTGGATCTTTGAAGACATTAAAAGTACACCCAGATAGAATCCTGGGCAAGAGGCTCTAGGTATCCTGGTTTAGGCAGGGGGGTTGGGCCTGGTTAGCCCCACCAACCCCTTCCACTCTCTTTCATTCTGTGCTAGTGAATTCTCTTCAAGATGCATTTCAAAGCGCTGGCATGACAAAGTTCTGTGCAGACAGAGATCCAAATGGACATGGCATCTAAGTTCCTTAAGCAGTGTTCAAGAAGAATGTAAAACTCTGGCACAAGTGTCTCTTCCCTAACTGAATCCCTTTCATGGGAAAATTCCCAGCTCTAGAAAGATCTTCTGATACGCATGCTTAAGACTGACACTGGCTGAGCAAATTTCTCCCTATGTATATCTAAGACCAGTTAGGATCTTCACCCAAAGTGCAGTCAACATAGTCACAGAATGCCTATTGTTAAGAAGTGACAGCTTCCATCAGAATGGCAGCTATTGGTCCACAAAATGGATTAATGGATGGGAATTATCTACGTGGGTTAAAAACAAAAATAAAGAGTTGGTCTTTATTTATCAATTTCATGGCAATATTGATAAGGGAAGAAAAAGATCTAAGTCCTTGACTTTCTGGACTCGAGGAAAGATTTTAAAAATTCCTTGTAAAAATGTATGATCACAATCAGACTATTGAAACCATTTTAGTTGGGAACAAAGTTCCAAAATTGTCTAGATAGTGGCAAAGAAGCCAAGAAAATAGGAAAGAAACAAAAAGAGAGCAAAAGAGTCAGCTTCAGTGTACAAGCTCGTTCTAGAAGTAGTCTGCTGGGAAAAGGAACCCCCAGCTAAATTTCCAATGTATTCCTGCGCTTGATTCAGTAACTGGTCAATGTAAAAACCAATCCTTTTGTACAACTTCTTCCAGCAACAAAAACTCCAACAGGTTGACACTACCATCATGCCTGTTCCAGACATATTTAAAAGAGAAATGATGATTTTCTTGAAAACCTACTTACATAAAAGTTGCAAGATGGTGGAGGGATTCCCACATCCTCCTTCCTCCATCTGGCTTGAAAGTATATTTGATAAAATATGCAACAAAGCACATGATTTATAAGGGAGAGTCAAATGGATGATTTGGGAATCGATCTCTTGTTGATAGTAAACTTCATATCCACTCGGTGTGACCTTTTTAAAACAAAATGTGGAGCTGAGGCATGAATCTGCCACAACAATTGTAAAGCAAACATACACACTCCCCTTCATATGCCCCCCCCTCCACACACACCTAGGCACACACAGAGATCAGCATAGCAGATCATGAACACCTTGGAAAAGACTGAAATGCTAAATGCCTCTCTTGATGGGCAAAAGAGCTGGTGCAGTAATTCAAATGCCTGGTACAAAAATTCTGTTTAATATTTAGCTCCTATTTAAAACACAGCTTTTCATTTCATTCTATTTACAGAATATTTTCATTTCATTTGTTTCTTTAAAATTACTTAGTTCTCACCTGTTGTATGTCTAGGAATATTTTCTTCCAAAAATAGAAAAAAATAGATGATATCTTTTCAGCAGAAAACATTGGTTGATACAATTTTAAACCATCATGATATGGAAGAATTCTTCTGTCCCTCTCGAAGGTGGAAGAAGCATTTGGATCACAGATCATCTACAATGAAATACTTGACATGTTTAAGATGCTTTCAATCAATTTTGATCGTCAATTGCTTATTTGTTGTAAACAGTAATTTTTCAGTGAAGGGAAAGTGTGTGTGGTATATCTACATGATATGTTCAAAGGCAGTTCCTACTAATGGCCAGGCTGAATTCCAGTAAATAATGTCCCGAATGATATTTTGCCGCCTTCTTTGGCACTTCATGAAATCTTACCCCGATGAAGTGCTGAAACAAAGAGATTTTCTCTTAGAGAGTGTCTCATGTTGTAACCTATCCCATGGATTTTATGCTGTAATTCTTATCTCTTTTAAAATTTACTATCTTCTGTACAGTTTTCATGAAACTTTCTGTTACAGTAGTGAATAGCACAGATAAATGTCATTTTGTACAACTTTGAATTTACCCCAAGAGCTGAGAGAAAACTTGATCCTATACTTCAATCCGAGTTTCTTCTATAGTCCGACTTTGTTTCTCTACCATCAAGCTTCTCCTTTGTTGCTGCTCCAAGCCCCGTCCAAGGTGACCTTGAATACTTTCAGGGATGGGACACCCACAACTTCTCTGGGCAACCTGTTCCAGTGTTCCAGCACTCCCACAGTAAAAAAGGCCTTCCTTTCATCTAATATGTGTAGGAAATCATAAATCTAGGCATAGAAGCTTGGAGTGCAAATTTGAAATTCTTTGGATTTGAAGCACATTTTATATGAATACTGACTTACAGATGACTAAAAGATGTTGATGGGCATTTGAGCTGACAAGTTTTGAAAAAGTGCACGGAAATTAAAATTGAAACCACTAAAATTAAAAACTCCTTGCCATTTTCTTTTTCCTCTCCTATTCAAAATTGCATATGTCAGATATCAGTGCTTCATGCAAACCTCTCAGATGCTCTCAGAGAAAAAGCTTTTCTTTCAGACTAAGTTGCGGTTGACGTAGAACACTAGCAGGAGTGAAAGATTTTCTGGGCATTGGGGCAGCACGTTCTCCTTGGATTTGTGTGCAGAATGCATTTTATCCAAACTGGAAAATAGATCCCAGCTCTGTTCTATTCATCATTCTTACTTCATCAGGCCAGAAGATTCTGTGAAAAGTAGCCTGTGGACCTTGAAGACAGCGCATGTGAACCAGATGAGAGGTGATAGAGAAGTTGAGGGAGAGAAGAAAGAGCATATGGCTGAAACCAGAAAGTATTTCTCCACGTGATCATGGAAGATTGCAGGAGCCACTTGGTACTATCAAACCAGCCCAACTTGGCACTGGTGCCACCTTGGGTCTGGGAGCCATGTTGCATATCGTGCATTTTAAGGAGCCAGCTGGCCACACCCAGCCATATGCCCCCAAACACAAACCAAGGCCCTTTTCTCTGGCAAACAAAACTCAGCTGCCCTGCTTCTGGATGGCAGATTGCAGGAACCACTTGGTACTATCAAACCAGCCCAACTTGGCACTGGTGCCACCATGGGTCTGGTCACCATCCTGCCTATTGTAGCTTTTCAGGAGCCAGCCGGTCACTCTCAGCCATAGGCCCCCAAACACAAACCTCGGCCCGTTTCCCTGGCAAACAAAAGTAAGCTGTCCCGCTTCTGGATGGCAGATTGCAGGAGCTACTTAGTACTATCAAATCAGCCCGACTTGGCACAGGTGCCACCTTGGATCTGGGAACCATCCTGTGTATCGTGGATTTTCAGGGGCCAGCCAGCCACTCTCAGCCATATGCCCCCAAAAACAAACCACGGACCTTTTCTCTGGCAAACAAAACTCAACTGCCCCTCTTCTGGATGGCAAATTTTAGGACGCACTTTGTACTACGAAAACCGCATGACGTGGCACTGGTGCCACCTTGTGTCAGGGAACCATCCTGCATATCGAGCTTTTTAAGGAGCCAGCCGGCCAGGCCCAGCCATATACCCCCAAAAACAAACAACGGACCATTTCTCATGGAAACAAAAATCCGCTGCCCCGCGTCTGGATGGCAGATTGCAGGAGCCACTTTGCACCATCAAACCAGCCCGACTTGGCACTGGTGCCACCTTGGGTCTGGGAACAATCCTGCGTATCGTACATATTCAGGAACCAGCCGAACACTCCCAGCCATAGGCCCCCAAACACAAACAACGGCCCATTTCCCTGGCAAACAAAACTCAGCTGCCCCGCTTCTGGATGGCAGTTTGCAGGAGCCACTTGGGACTATCAAACCAGCCCGACTTGGCACTGGTGCCACCTTGGGTCTGGGAACCATCCTGCGTATGGTGGATTCTAAGGAGCCAGCCGGCCACTCCCAGCCACAGGCCCCCAACAAAAACCACGGCCCTTTTTTCTGGCAAACAAAACTTAGCTGCCTCACTTCTGGATGGCAGATTGCAGGAGCCACTTGGTGTAATCAAACCAGCCCAACTTGGCACTGGTGCCACCTTGGGTCTGGGAACCATCCTGCGTATCGTGGATTCTAAGGAGCCAGCCGGCCACTCCCAGCCACAGGCCCCCAAACAAAATCAACGGCGCTGTTCCCTGGAAAACAAAACTCGCCTGCCAACTTTTTGATGGAGTTTGCAGGAGCCACTTGGTACTATCAAACCAGCCCGACTTGGCACTGGTGCCACCTTGGGTCTGGGAAACATCCTGCGTATCGTGGATTCTTAGGAGCCAGCCGGCCACTCCTAGCCACAGGCCCCCAGACAAAAACCTAGGCCTATTTCTCTGGCAAACAAAAGTAAGCTGCCCCGCTTCTGGATGGCAGATTGCAGGAGACACTTGGTACTATCAAACCAGCCCAACTTGGCACTGGTGCCACCTCTGGTCTGGGAACCATGCTGTGTATCGTGGATATTCAGGGGCCAGCCGGCCACTCTCAGCCATATGTCCCCAAACAGAAACCTCGGCCCGTTTCTCTGGCAAACAAAACTCAACTGCCCCTCTTCTGGATGGCAAATTGCAGGATGAACTTGATACTAAAACCGCAGGCCGACTTGGTAGTGGTGACACCTTGGACCTGGGAACCATCATGCGTATCGAGCATTTTAAGGAGCCAGCCGGCCACTCCCAGCAATATGCCCCCAAAAACAATCCACGGAATTTTTCTCTGGCAAACAAAAATCAGCTGCCCCGCTTCTGGATGGCAGATTGCAGGAGCCACTTTGCACCATCAAACCAGCCCGACTTGGCACTGGTGCCACCTTGCATCTGGGAACCATGCTGCCTAGCGTGGATTTTCAGGAGCCAGCCGGCCACTCTCAGCCATAGGCCCCCAAACAAAACCCACGGCCCGTTTCCCTGGCAAACAAAATTAAGCTGCCCCGCTTCTGGATGGCAGATTGCAGGAACCACTTGGTAGTATCAAACCAGCCCGACTTGGCACTGGTGCCACCTTGGGTCTGGGAACCATCCTGCGTATTGTGGGTTCAAAGGAGCCAGCCGGCCACTCCCAGCCACAGGCCCCCAAATACAAACAACGGCGCTTTTCTCTGGAAAACAAAACTCGCCTGACAACTTTTTGATGGCAGATTGCAGGAGCCACTTGGTACTATCAAACCAGCCCAACTTGGCACTGGTGCCACCATGGGTCTGGTCACCATCCTGCCTATCGTAGCTTTTCAGGAGCCAGCCGGTCACTCCCAGCCATAGGTCCACAGTCACAAACCTCGGCCCGTTTCCCTGGCAAACAAAAGTAAGCTGCCCCGCTTCTGGATGGCAGATTGCAGGAGCCACTTGGTACTATCAAACCAGCCCAACTTGGCACTGGTGCCACCTCTGGTCTGGGAACCATGCTGCGTAACACAGATTCTAAGGCGCCAGTCGGCCACTCCCAGCCACAAGCCCCCAAACACAAACAACGGCGCTATTCTCTGGCAAACAAAACTCCACTGCCCCTCTTCTGGATGGCAAATTGCAGGACGCACTTGGTACTATAAAAACAGCCCGACTTGGCACTGGTGCCGCCTTGGGTCTGGGAACCATCCTGCGTATGGTGGATTCTAAGGAGCCAGCCGGCCACTCCCAGCCACAGGCCCCCAACAAAAACCACGGCCCTTTTTTCTGGCAAACAAAACTTAGCTGCCTCACTTCTGGATGGCAGATTGCAGGAGCCACTTGGTGTAATCAAACCAGCCCGACTTGGCACTGGTGCCACCTTGGGTCTGGGAACCATCCTGCGTATCGTGGATTCTAAGGAGCCAGCCGGCCACTCCCAGCCACAGGCCCCCAAACAAAATCAACGGCGCTGTTCCCTGGAAAACAAAACACGCCTGCCAACTTTTTGATGGAGTTTGCAGGAGCCACTTGGTACTATCAAACCAGCCCGACTTGGCACTGGTGCCACCTTGGGTCTGGGAAACATCCTGCGTATCGTGGATTCTTAGGAGCCAGCCGGCCACTCCTAGCCACAGGCCCCCAGACAAAAACCTAGGCCTATTTCTCTGGCAAACAAAAGTAAGCTGCCCCGCTTCTGGATGGCAGATTGCAGGAGACACTTGGTACTATCAAACCAGCCCAACTTGGCACTGGTGCCACCTTGGATCTGGGAACCATGCTGTGTATCGTGGATATTCAGGGGCCAGCCGGCCACTCTCAGCCATATGTCCCCAAACAGAAACCTCGGCCCGTTTCTCTGGCAAACAAAACTCAACTGCCCCTCTTCTGGATGGCAAATTGCAGGATGAACTTGATACTAAAACCGCAGGCCGACTTGGTAGTGGTGACACCTTGGACCTGGGAAACATCCTGCGTATCGTGGATTCTTAGGAGCCAGCCGGCCACTCCTAGCCACAGGCCCCCAGAAAAAAACCTTGGCCCGTTTCCCTGGCAAACAAAAGTAAGTTATCCCGCTTCTGGATGGCAGATTGCAGGAGCCACTTTTCACCATCAAACCAGCCCGACTTGGCACTGGTGCCACCTCTGGTCTGGGAACCATCCTGCGTATCGTGGATTCTAAGGAGCCAGCCGGCCACTCCCAGCCACAGGCCCCCAAACACAAACCACAGCGCTTTTCCCTGGAAAACAAAACTCGCCTGCCAACTTTTTGATGGCAGATTGCAGGAGCCACTTGGTACTATCAAACCAGCCCAACTTGGCACTGGTGCCACCATGGATCTGGTCACCATCCTGCCTATCGTAGCTTTTCAGGACCTAGCCGGTCACTCCAAGCCATAGGCCCCCAGAGAAAAACCTCGGCCCGTTTCCCTGGCAAACAAAAGTAAGCTGCCCCGCTTCTGGATGGCAGATTGCAGGAACCACTTGGTACTATCAACCAGCCCAACTTGGCACTGGTGCCACCTTGGGTCTGGGAACCATCCTGCGTATCGTGGATTCTAAGGAGCCAGCCGGTCACTCCCAGCCACAGGCCACCAAACACAAACAACGGCGCTTTTCCCTGGAAAACAAAACTCGCCTGCCAACATTTAGATGGCAGATTGCAGGAGCCACTTGGTACTATCAAATCAGCCCAACTTGGCACTGGTGCCACCATGGGTCTGGTCACCATCCTGCCTATCGTAGCTTTTCAGGAGCCAGCCGGTCCCTCCCTGCCATAGGCCCCCAGAGAAAAACCTCGGCCCGTTTCCCTGGCAAACAAAAGTAAGCTACCCCGCTTCTGGATGGCAGATTGCAGGAACCACTTGGTAGTATCAAACCAGCCCGACTTGGCACTGGTGCCACCTCTGGTCTGGGAACCATCCTGCGTATCGTGGTTCTAAGGAGCCATCCGTCCACTCCCAGCCACAGGCCCCCAAACACAAACAACGGCGCTTTTCCCTGGAAAACAAAACTCGCCTGCCAACTTTTTGATGGCAGATTGCAGGAGCCACTTGGTACTATCAAATCAGCCCAACTTGGCACTGGTGCCACCATGGGTCTGGTCACCATCCTGCCTATCGTAGCCTTTCAGGAGCCAGCCGGTCACTCGCAGCCATAGGCCCCCAGAAACAATACTCGGCCCGTTTCCCTGGCAAACAAAAGTAAGCTGCCCCGCTTCTGGTTGGCAGATTGCAGGAGCCACTTTGCACCATCAAACTAGCCCGACTTGGCACTGGTGCCACCTCTGGTCTGGGAACCATCCTGCGTATCGTGGATTCTAAGGAGCCAGCCGGCCACTCCCACCCACAGGCCCGCAAACAAAAACAACGGCGCTTTTCCCTGGAAAACAAAACTCGCCTGCCAATTTTTTGATGGCAGATTGCAGGAGCCACTTGGTACTATCAAACCAGCCCAACTTGGCACTGGTGCCACCATGGGTCTGGTCACCATCCTGCCTATCGTAGCTTTTCAGGAGCCAGCCGGTCACTCCCAGCCATAGGCCCCCAGACACAAACCTCGGCCCGTTTCCCTGGCAAACAAAAGTAAGCTACCCCGCTTCTGGATGGCAGATTGCAGAACGCACTTGATAGTATCAAACCAGCCCGACTTGGCACTGGTGCCACCTCAGGTCTGGGAACCATGCTGCGTATCGTGGATTCTAATTAGCCATCTGGCCAGTCCCACCCACAGGCCCCCAAACAAAAACAACGGCGCTTTTCCCTGGAAAACAAACCTCGCCTGCCAAATTTTGATGGCAGATTGCCGGAGCCACTTGGTACTATCAAACCAGCCCAACTTGACACTGGTGCCACCATGGGTCTGGTCACCATCCTGCCTATCGTAGCTTTTCAGGAGCCAGCCGGTCACTCCCAGCCATAGGCCCCCAGACAAAAACCTTGGCCCGTTTCCCTGGCAAACAAAAGTAAGTTATCCCGCTTCTGGATGGCAGATGGCAGGAGCCACTTTTCACCATCAAACCAGCCCGACTTGGCACTGGTGCCACCTTGGGTCTGGGAACCATCCTGCGTGTCGTGGATTCTAAGGAGCCAGCCGGCCACTCCCAGCCACAGGCCCCCAAACACAAACCACAGCGCTTTTCCCTGGAAAACAAAACTCGCCTGCCAACATTTTGATGGCAGATTGCAGGAGCCACTTGGTACTATCAAACCAGCCCAACTTGGCACTGGTGCCACCATGGATCTGGTCACCATCCTGCCTATCGTAGCTTTTCAGGACCTAGCCGGTCACTCCAAGCCATAGGCCCCCAGAGAAAAACCTCGGCCCGTTTCCCTGGCAAAAAAAAGTAAGCTGCCCCGCTTCTGGATGGCAGATTGCAGGAACCACTTGGTACTATCAAACCAGCCCAACTTGGCACTGGTGCCACCATGGGTCTGGTCACCATCCTGCCTATCGTAGCTTTTCAGGAGCCAGCCGGTCCCTCCCTGCCATAGGCCCCCAGAGAAAAACCTCGGCCCGTTTCCCTGGCAAACAAAAGTAAGCTACCCCGCTTCTGGATGGCAGATTGCAGGAACCACTTTGCACCATCAAACTAGCCCGACTTGGCACTGGTGCCACCTCAGGTCTGGGAACCATCCTGCGTATCGTTCATTGTAAGGAGCCAGCCGGCCACTCCCAGCCACAGGCCCCCAGACACAAACAACGGCGCTTTTCCCTGGAAAACAAAACTCGCCTGCCAACTTTTTGATGGCAGATTGCAGGAGCCACTTGGTACTATCAAATCAGCCCAACTTGGCACTGGTACCACCATGGGTCTGGTCACCATCCTGCCTATCGTAGCTTTTCAGGAGCCAGCCGGTCACTCGCAGCCATTGGCCCCCAGACACAAAACTCGGCCCGTTTCCCTGGCAAACAAAAGTAAGCTACCCCGCTTCTGGATGGCAGATTGCAGGAGCCACTTTGCACCATCAAACCAGCCCAACTTGGCACTGGTGCCACCTCTGGTCTGGGAACCATCCTGCGTATCGTGGATTCTAAGGAGCCAGCCGGTCACTCCCACCCACAGGCCCCCAAACACAAACAACGGCACTTTTCCCTGGAAAACAAAACTCGCCTGCCAACATTTTGATGGCAGATTGCAGGAGCCACTTGGTACTATCAAACCAGCCCAACTTGGCACTGGTGCCACCATGGGTCTGGTCACCATCCTGCCTATCGTAGCTTTTCAGGAGCCAGCCGGTCACTCCCAGCCATAGGCCCCCAGACAAAAACCTCGGCCCGTTTCCCTGGCAAACAAAAGTAAGTTATCCCGCTTCTGGATGGCAGATTGCAGGAGCCACTTTTCACCATCAAACCAGCCCGACTTGGCACTGGTGCCACCTCTGGTCTGGGAACCATCCTGCGTATCGTGGATTCTAAGGAGCCAGCCGGCCACTCCCACCCACAGGCCCCCAAACACAAACAACGGCGCTTTTCCCTGGATAACAAACTCGCCTGCCAACTTTTTGATGGCAGATTGCAGGAGCCACTTGGTACTATCAAACCAGCCCGACTTGGCACTGGTGCCACCATGGGTCTGGTCACCATCCTGCCTATCGTAGCTTTTCAGGAGCCAGGCGGTCACTCCCAGCCATAGGCCCTGAGACACAAACCTCGGCCCGTTTCCCTGGCAAACAAAAGTAAGCTGCCCCGCTTCTGGATGGCAGATTGCAGGACGCACTTGGTACTATCAAACCAGCCCAACTTGGCACTGGTGCCACCTCTGGTCTGGGATCCATGCCGCGTATCGTGGATTCTAAGGAGCCAGCCGGCCACTCCCAGCCACAGGCCCCCAAATACAAACAACGGCGCTTTTCCCTGGAAAACAAAACTCGCCTGCCAACTTTTTCATGGCAGATTGCAGGAGCCACTTGGTACTATCAAATCAGCCCAACTTGGCACTGGTGCCACCATGGGTCTGGTCACCATCCTGCCTATCGTAGCTTTTCAGGAGCCAGCCGGTCACTCCCAGCCATAGGCCCCCAGACACAAACCTCGGCCCGTTTCCCTGGCAAACAAAAGTAAGCTGCCCCGCTTCTGGATGGCAGATTGCAGGAGCCACTTGGTACTATCAAACCAGCCCAACTTGGCACTGGTGCCACCTCTGGTCTGGGAACCATGCTGCGTAACACAGATTCTAAGGCGCCAGTCGGCCACTCCCAGCCACAAGCCCCCAAACACAAACAACGGCGCTATTCTCTGGCAAACAAAACTCCACTGCCCCTCTTCTGGATGGCAAATTGCAGGAGCCACTTGGTACTATCAAACCAGCCCGACTTGGCACTGGTGCCACCTTGGGTCTGGGAACCATCCTGCGTATGGTGGATTCTAAGGAGCCAGCCGGCCACTCCCAGCCACAGGCCCCCAACAAAAACCACGGCCCTTTTTTCTGGCAAACAAAACTTAGCTGCCTCACTTCTGGATGGCAGATTGCAGGAGCCACTTGGTGTAATCAAACCAGCCCGACTTGGCACTGGTGCCACCTTGGGTCTGGGAACCATCCTGCGTATCGTGGATTCTAAGGAGCCAGCCGGCCACTCCCAGCCACAGGCCCCCAAACAAAATCAACGGCGCTGTTCCCTGGAAAACAAAACACGCCTGCCAACTTTTTGATGGAGTTTGCAGGAGCCACTTGGTACTATCAAACCAGCCCGACTTGGCACTGGTGCCACCTTGGGTCTGGGAAACATCCTGCGTATCGTGGATTCTTAGGAGCCAGCCGGCCACTCCTAGCCACAGGCCCCCAGACAAAAACCTAGGCCTATTTCTCTGGCAAACAAAAGTAAGCTGCCCCGCTTCTGGATGGCAGATTGCAGGAGACACTTGGTACTATCAAACCAGCCCAACTTGGCACTGGTGCCACCTTGGATCTGGGAACCATGCTGTGTATCGTGGATATTCAGGGGCCAGCCGGCCACTCTCAGCCATATGTCCCCAAACAGAAACCTCGGCCCGTTTCTCTGGCAAACAAAACTCAACTGCCCCTCTTCTGGATGGCAAATTGCAGGATGAACTTGATACTAAAACCGCAGGCCGACTTGGTAGTGGTGACACCTTGGACCTGGGAACCATCATGCGTATCGAGCATTTTAAGGAGCCAGCCGGCCACTCCCAGCAATATGCCCCCAAAAACAATCCACGGAATTTTTCTCTGGCAAACAAAAATCAGCTGCCCCGCTTCTGGATGGCAGATTGCAGGAGCCACTTTGCACCATCAAACCAGCCCGACTTGGCACTGGTGCCACCTTGCATCTGGGAACCATGCTGCCTAGCGTGGATTTTCAGGAGCCAGCCGGCCACTCCCAGCAATATGCCCCCAAAAACAATCCACGGAATTTTTCTCTGGCAAACAAAAATCAGCTGCCCCGCTTCTGGATGGCAGATTGCAGGAGCCACTTTGCACCATCAAACCAGCCCGACTTGGCACTGGTGCCACCTTGCATCTGGGAACCATGCTGCCTAGCGTGGATTTTCAGGAGCCAGCCGGCCACTCTCAGCCATAGGCCCCCAAACAAAACCCACGGCCCGTTTCCCTGGCAAACAAAATTAAGCTGCCCCGCTTCTGGATGGCAGATTGCAGGACGCACTTGGTAGTATCAAACCAGCCCAACTTGGCACTGGTGCCACCTCAGCTCTGGGAACCATCCTGCGTATCGTTCATTGTAAGGAGCCAGCCGGCCACTCCAGCCACAGGCCCCCAGACACAAACAACGGCGCTTTTCCCTGGAAAACAAAACTCGCCTGCCAACTTTTTGATGGCAGATTGCAGGAGCCACTTGCTACTATCAAATCAGCCCAACTTGGCACTGGTGCCACCATGGGTCTGGTCACCATCCTGCCTATCGTAGCTTTTCAGGAGCCAGCCGGTCACTCGCAGCCATAGGCCCCCAGACACAAAACTCGGCCCGTTTCCCTGGCAAACAAAAGTAAGCTACCCCGCTTCTGGATGGCAGATTGCAGGAGCCACTTTGCACCATCAAACTAGCCCGACTTGGCACTGGTGCCACCTCTGGTCTGGGAACCATCCTGCGTATCGTGGATTCTAAGGAGCCAGCCGGTCACTCCCACCCACAGGCCCCCAAACACAAACAACGGCACTTTTCCCTGGAAAACAAAACTCGCCTGCCAACTTTTTGATGGCAGATTGCAGGAGCCACTTGGTACTATCAAACCAGCCCAACTTGGCACTGGTGCCACCATGGGTCTGGTCACCATCCTGCCTATCGTAGCTTTTCAGGAGCCAGCCGGTCACTCCCAGCCATAGGCCCCCAGACAAAAACCTCGGCCCGTTTCCCTGGCAAACAAAAGTAAGTCATCCCGCTTCTGGATGGCAGATTGCAGGAGCCACTTTTCACCATCAAACCAGCCCAACTTGGCACTGGTGCCACCTCTGGTCTGGGAACCATCCTGCGTATCATGGATTCTAAGGAGCCAGCCGGCCACTCCCAGCCAGAGGCCCCCAAACACAAACAACGGCGCTTTTCCCTGGATAACAAACTCGCCTGCCAACTTTTTGATGGCAGATTGCAGGAGCCACTTGGTACTATCAAACCAGCCCAACTTGGCACTGGTGCCACCATGGGTCTGGTCACCATCCTGCCTATCGTAGCTTTTCAGGAGCCAGCCGGTCACTCCCAGCCATAGGCCCTGAGACACAAACCTCGGCCCGTTTCCCTGGCAAACAAAAGTAAGCTGCCCCGCTTCTGGATGGTAGATTGCAGGACGCACTTGGTACTATCAAACCAGCCCAACTTGGCACTGGTGCCACCATGGGTCTGGGAACCATCCTGCGTATCGTTCATTGTAAGGAGCCAGCCGGCCACTCCAGCCACAGGCCCCCAGACACAAACAACGGCGCTTTTCCCTGGAAAACAAAACTCGCCTGCCAACTTTTTGATGGCAGATTGCAGGAGCCACTTGCTACTATCAAATCAGCCCAACTTGGCACTGGTGCCACCATGGGTCTGGTCACCATCCTGCCTATCGTAGCTTTTCAGGAGCCAGCCGGTCACTCGCAGCCATAGGCCCCCAGACACAAAACTCGGCCCGTTTCCCTGGCAAACAAAAGTAAGCTACCCCGCTTCTGGATGGCAGATTGCAGGAGCCACTTTGCACCATCAAACTAGCCCGACTTGGCACTGGTGCCACCTCTGGTCTGGGAACCATCCTGCGTATCGTGGATTCTAAGGAGCCAGCCGGTCACTCCCACCCACAGGCCCCCAAACACAAACAACGGCACTTTTCCCTGGAAAACAAAACTCGCCTGCCAACTTTTTGATGGCAGATTGCAGGAGCCACTTGGTACTATCAAACCAGCCCAACTTGGCACTGGTGCCACCATGGGTCTGGTCACCATCCTGCCTATCGTAGCTTTTCAGGAGCCAGCCGGTCACTCCCAGCCATAGGCCCCCAGACAAAAACCTCGGCCCGTTTCCCTGGCAAACAAAAGTAAGTCATCCCGCTTCTGGATGGCAGATTGCAGGAGCCACTTTTCACTATCAAACCAGCCCAACTTGGCACTGGTGCCACCTCTGGTCTGGGAACCATCCTGCGTATCGTGGTTCTAAGGAGCCATCCGTCCACTCCCAGCCACAGGCCCCCAAACACAAACAACGGCGCTTTTCCCTGGATAACAAACTCGCCTGCCAACTTTTTGATGGCAGATTGCAGGAGCCACTTGGTACTATCAAACCAGCCCAACTTGGCACTGGTGCCACCATGGGTCTGGTCACCATCCTGCCTATCGTAGCTTTTCAGGAGCCAGCCGGTCACTCCCAGCCATAGGCCCTGAGACACAAACCTCGGCCCGTTTCCCTGGCAAACAAAAGTAAGCTGCCCCGCTTCTGGATGGTAGATTGCAGGACGCACTTGGTACTATCAAACCAGCCCAACTTGGCACTGGTGCCACCTCTGGTCTGGGAACCATCCTGCGTATCGTGGATTCTAAGGAGCCAGCCGTCCACTCCCAGCCACAGGCCCCCAAACACAAACAACGGCGCTTTTCCCTGGAAATTAAAACTCGCCTGCCAACTTTTTGATGGCAGATTGCAGGAGCCACTTGGTACTATCAAATCAGCCCAACTTGGCACTGGTGCCACCATGGGTCTGGTCACCATCCTGCCTATCGTAGCTTTTCAGGAGCCAGCCGGTCACTCCCAGCCATAGGCCCCCAGACACAAACCTCGGCCCGTTTCCCTGGCAAACAAAAGTAAGCTGCCCCGCTTCTGGATGGCAGATTGCAGGAACCACTTTGCACCATCAAACTAGCCCGACTTGGCACTGGTGCCACCTCTGGTCTGGGAACCATCCTGCGTATCGTGGATTCTAAGCAGCCAGCCGGCCACTCCCAGCCACAGGCCCCCAAACACAAACAACGGCGCTTTTCCCTGGAAAACAAAACTCGCCTGCCAACATTTTGATGGCAGATTGCAGGAGCCACTTGGTACTATCAAATCAGCCCAACTTGGCACTGGTGCCACCATGCGTTTGGTCACCATCCTGCCTATCGTAGCTTTTCAGGAGCCAGCCGGTCACTCCCAGCTATAGGCCCCCAGACAAAAACCTCGGCCCGTTTCCCTGGCATACAAAAGTAAGCTGCCCCGCTTCTGGATGGCAGATTGCAGGAACCACTTGGTACTATCAAACCAGCCCGACTTGGCACTGGTGCCACCTCTGGTCTGGGAACCATCCTGCGTATCGTGGTTCTAAGGAGCCATCCGTCCACTCCCAGCCACAGGCCCCCAAACACAAACAACGGCGCTTTTCCCTGGAAAACAAAACTCGCCTGCCAACTTTTTGATGGCAGATTGCAGGAGCCACTTGGTACTATCAAATCAGCCCAACTTGGCACTGGTGCCACCATGGGTCTGGTCACCATCCTGCCTATCATAGCTTTTCAGGAGCCAGCCGGTCACTCCCAGCCATAGGCCCCCAGACAAAAACCTTGGCCCGTTTCCCTGGCAAACAAAAGTAAGTTATCCCGCTTCTGGATGGCAGATTGCAGGAGCCACTTTTCACCATCAAACCAGCCCGACTTGGCACTGGTGCCACCTCTGGTCTGGGAACCATCCTGCGTATCGTGGATTCTAAGGAGCCAGCCGGCCACTCCCAGCCACAGGCCCCCAGACAAAAACAACGGCGCTTTTCCCTGGAAAACAAAACTCGCCTGCCAACATTTTGATGGCAGATTGCAGGAGCCACTTGGTACTATCAAACCAGCCCAACTTGGCACTGGTGCCACCATGGATCTGGTCACCATCCTGCCTATCGTAGCTTTTCAGGACCTAGCCGGTCACTCCAAGCCATAGGCCCCCAGAGAAAAACCTCGGCCCGTTTCCCTGGCAAACAAAAGTAAGCTGCCCCGCTTCTGGATGGCAGATTGCAGGAACCACTTGGTACTATCAAACCAGCCCAACTTGGCACTGGTGCCACCTCTGGTCTGGGAACCATGCCGCGTATCGTGGATTCTAAGGAGCCAGCCGGCCACTCCCAGCCACAGGCCCCCAAATACAAACAACGGCGCTTTTCCCTGGAAAACAAAACTCGCCTGCCAACTTTTTCATGGCAGATTGCAGGAGCCACTTGGTACTATCAAATCAGCCCAACTTGGCACTGGTGCCACCATGGGTCTGGTCACCATCCTGCCTATCGTAGCTTTTCAGGAGCCAGCCGGTCACTCCCAGCCATAGGCCCCCAGACACAAACCTCGGCCCGTTTCCCTGGCAAACAAAAGTAAGCTGCCCCGCTTCTGGATGGCAGATTGCAGGAGCCACTTGGTACTATCAAACCAGCCCAACTTGGCACTGGTGCCACCTCTGGTCTGGGAACCATGCTGCGTAACACAGATTCTAAGGCGCCAGTCGGCCACTCCCAGCCACAAGCCCCCAAACACAAACAACGGCGCTATTCTCTGGCAAACAAAACTCCACTGCCCCTCTTCTGGATGGCAAATTGCAGGAGCCACTTGGTACTATCAAACCAGCCCGACTTGGCACTGGTGCCACCTTGGGTCTGGGAACCATCCTGCGTATGGTGGATTCTAAGGAGCCAGCCGGCCACTCCCAGCCACAGGCCCCCAACAAAAACCACGGCCCTTTTTTCTGGCAAACAAAACTTAGCTGCCTCACTTCTGGATGGCAGATTGCAGGAGCCACTTGGTGTAATCAAACCAGCCCGACTTGGCACTGGTGCCACCTTGGGTCTGGGAACCATCCTGCGTATCGTGGATTCTAAGGAGCCAGCCGGCCACTCCCAGCCACAGGCCCCCAAACAAAATCAACGGCGCTGTTCCCTGGAAAACAAAACACGCCTGCCAACTTTTTGATGGAGTTTGCAGGAGCCACTTGGTACTATCAAACCAGCCCGACTTGGCACTGGTGCCACCTTGGGTCTGGGAAACATCCTGCGTATCGTGGATTCTTAGGAGCCAGCCGGCCACTCCTAGCCACAGGCCCCCAGACAAAAACCTAGGCCTATTTCTCTGGCAAACAAAAGTAAGCTGCCCCGCTTCTGGATGGCAGATTGCAGGAGACACTTGGTACTATCAAACCAGCCCAACTTGGCACTGGTGCCACCTTGGATCTGGGAACCATGCTGTGTATCGTGGATATTCAGGGGCCAGCCGGCCACTCTCAGCCATATGTCCCCAAACAGAAACCTCGGCCCGTTTCTCTGGCAAACAAAACTCAACTGCCCCTCTTCTGGATGGCAAATTGCAGGATGAACTTGATACTAAAACCGCAGGCCGACTTGGTAGTGGTGACACCTTGGACCTGGGAACCATCATGCGTATCGAGCATTTTAAGGAGCCAGCCGGCCACTCCCAGCAATATGCCCCCAAAAACAATCCACGGAATTTTTCTCTGGCAAACAAAAATCAGCTGCCCCGCTTCTGGATGGCAGATTGCAGGAGCCACTTTGCACCATCAAACCAGCCCGACTTGGCACTGGTGCCACCTTGCATCTGGGAACCATGCTGCCTAGCGTGGATTTTCAGGAGCCAGCCGGCCACTCTCAGCCATAGGCCCCCAAACAAAACCCACGGCCCGTTTCCCTGGCAAACAAAATTAAGCTGCCCCGCTTCTGGATGGCAGATTGCAGGACGCACTTGGTAGTATCAAACCAGCCCAACTTGGCACTGGTGCCACCTCTGGTCTGGGAACCATCCTGCGTATCGCGGATTCTAAGGAGCCAGCCGGCCACTCCAGCCACAGGCCCCCAGACACAAACAACGGCGCTTTTCCCTGGAAAACAAAACTCGCCTGCCAACTTTTAGATGGCAGATTGCAGGAGCCACTTGCTACTATCAAATCAGCCCAACTTGGCACTGGTGCCACCATGGGTCTGGTCACCATCCTGCCTATCGTAGCTTTTCAGGAGCCAGCCGGTCACTCGCAGCCATAGGCCCCCAGACACAAAACTCGGCCCGTTTCCCTGGCAAACAAAAGTAAGCTACCCCGCTTCTGGATGGCAGATTGCAGGAGCCACTTTGCACCATCAAACTAGCCCGACTTGGCACTGGTGCGACCTCTGGTCTGGGAACCATCCTGCGTATCGTGGATTCTAAGGAGCCAGCCGGTCACTCCCACCCACAGGCCCCCAAACACCAACAACGGCACTTTTCCCTGGAAAACAAAACTCGCCTGCCAACTTTTTGATGGCAGATTGCAGGAGCCACTTGGTACTATCAAACCAGCCCAACTTGGCACTGGTGCCACCATGGGTCTGGTCACCATCCTGCCTATCGTAGCTTTTCAGGAGCCAGCCGGTCACTCCCAGCCATAGGCCCCCAGACAAAAACCTCGGCCCGTTTCCCTGGCAAACAAAAGTAAGTCATCCCGCTTCTGGATGGCAGATTGCAGGAGCCACTTTTCACCATCAAACCAGCCCAACTTGGCACTGGTGCCACCTCTGGTCTGGGAACCATCCTGCGTATCATGGATTCTAAGGAGCCAGCCGGCCACTCCCAGCCAGAGGCCCCCAAACACAAACAACGGCGCTTTTCCCCGGATAACAAACTCGCCTGCCAACTTTTTGATGGCAGATTGCAGGAGCCACTTGGTACTATCAAACCAGCCCAACTTGGCACTGGTGCCACCATGGGTCTGGTCACCATCCTGCCTATCGTAGCTTTTCAGGAGCCAGCCGGTCACTCCCAGCCATAGGCCCTGAGACACAAACCTCGGCCCGTTTCCCTGGCAAACAAAAGTAAGCTGCCCCGCTTCTGGATGGTAGATTGCAGGACGCACTTGGTACTATCAAACCAGCCCAACTTGGCACTGGTGCCACCTCTGGTCTGGGAACCATCCTGCGTATCGTGGATTCTAAGGAGCCAGCCGTCCACTCCCAGCCACAGGCCCCCAAACACAAACAACGGCGCTTTTCCCTGGAAAATAAAACTCGCCTGCCAACTTTTTGATGGCAGATTGCAGGAGCCACTTGGTACTATCAAATCAGCCCAACTTGGCACTGGTGCCACCATGGGTCTGGTCACCATCCTGCCTATCGTAGCTTTTCAGGAGCCAGCCGGTCACTCCCAGCCATAGGCCCCCAGACACAAACCTCGGCCCGTTTCCCTGGCAAACAAAAGTAAGCTGCCCCGCTTCTGGATGGCAGATTGCAGGAACCACTTTGCACCATCAAACTAGCCCGACTTGGCACTGGTGCCACCTCTGGTCTGGGAACCATGCTGTGTATCGTGGATTCTAAGGAGCCATCCGTCCACTCCCAGCCACAGGCCCCCAAACACAAACAACGGCGCTTTTCCCTGGAAAACAAAACTCGCCTGCCAACTTTTTGATGGCAGATTGCAGGAGCCACTTGGTACTATCAAACCAGCCCAACTTGGCACTGGTGCCACCATGGGTCTGGTCACCATCCTGCCTATCGTAGCTTTTCAGGAGCCAGCCGGTCACTCCCAGCCATAGGCCCCCAGACACAAACCTCGGCCCGTTTCCCTGGCAAACAAAAGTAAGCTGCCCCGCTTCTGGATGGCAGATTGCAGGACGCACTTGGTAGTATCAAACCAGCCCGACTTGGCACTGGTGCCACCTCTGGTCTGGGAACCATCCTGCGTATCGTGGATTCTAAGCAGCCAGCCGGCCACTCCCAGCCACAGGCCCCCAAACACAAACAACGGCGCTTTTCCCTGGAAAACAAAACTCGCCTGCCAACATTTTGATGGCAGATTGCAGGAGCCACTTGGTACTATCAAATCAGCCCAACTTGGCACTGGTGCCACCATGGGTCTGGTCACCATCCTGCCTATCGTAGCTTTTCAGGAGCCAGCCGGTCACTCCCAGCCATAGGCCCCCAGACAAAAACCTTGGCCCGTTTCCCTGGCAAACAAAAGTAAGTTATCCCGCTTCTGGATGGCAGATTGCAGGACGCACTTTTCACCATCAAACCAGCCCGACTTGGCACTGGTGCCACCTCTGGTCTGGGAACCATCCTGCGTATCGTGGATTCTAAGGAGCCAGCCGGCCACTCCCAGCCACAGGCCCCCAGACACAAACAACGGCGCTTTTCCCTGGAAAACAAAACTCGCCTGCCAACATTTTGATGGCAGATTGCAGGAGCCACTTGGTACTATCAAACCAGCCCAACTTGGCACTGGTGCCACCATGGATCTGGTCACCATCCTGCCTATCGTAGCTTTTCAGGAGCCAGCCGGTCACTCCCAGCCATAGGCCCCCAGAGAAAAACCTCGGCCCGTTTCCCTGGCAAACAAAAGTAAGCTGCCCCGCTTCTGGATGGCAGATTGCAGGAACCACTTGGTACTATCAAACCAGCCCAACTTGGCACTGGTGCCACCTTGGGTCTGGGAACCATCCTGCGTATCGTGGATTCTAAGGAGCCATCCGTCCACTCCCAGCCACAGGCCCCCAAACACAAACAACGGCGCTTTTCCCTGGAAAACAAAACTCGCCTGCCAACATTTTGATGGCAGATTGCAGGAGCCACTTGGTACTATCAAACCAGCCCAACTTGGCACTGGTGCCACCATGGGTCTGGTCACCATCCTGCCTATCGTAGCTTTTCAGGACCTAGCCGGTCACTCCAAGCCATAGGCCCCCAGAGAAAAACCTCGGCCCGTTTCCCTGGCAAACAAAAGTAAGCTGCCCCGCTTCTGGATGGCAGAT
Source organism: Melospiza melodia melodia (assembly GCF_035770615.1). Taxonomy (NCBI): domain Eukaryota; kingdom Metazoa; phylum Chordata; class Aves; order Passeriformes; family Passerellidae; genus Melospiza; species Melospiza melodia. The sequence continues at coordinate 43,947,683 of NC_086199.1, forward strand.
TGCAGGAACCACTTGGTACTATCAAACCAGCCCAACTTGGCACTGGTGCCACCTTGGGTCTGGGAACCATCCTGCGTATCGTGGATTCTAAGGAGCCATCCGTCCACTCCCAGCCACAGGCCCCCAAACACAAACAACGGCGCTTTTCCCTGGAAAACAAAACTCGCCTGCCAACATTTTGATGGCAGATTGCAGGAGCCACTTGGTACTATCAAACCAGCCCAACTTGGCACTGGTGCCACCATGGGTCTGGTCACCATCCTGCCTATCGTAGCTTTTCAGGAGCCAGCCGGTCACTCCCAGCCATAGGCCCCCAGACACAAACCTCGGCCCGTTTCCCTGGCAAACAAAAGTAAGCTGCCCCGCTTCTGGATGGCAGATTGCAGGACGCACTTGGTAGTATCAAACCAGCCCGACTTGGCACTGGTGCCACCTCTGGTCTGGGAACCATCCTGCGTATCGTGGATTCTAAGCAGCCAGCCGGCCACTCCCAGCCACAGGCCCCCAAACACAAACAACGGCGCTTTTCCCTGGAAAACAAAACTCGCCTGCCAACATTTTGATGGCAGATTGCAGGAGCCACTTGGTACTATCAAATCAGCCCAACTTGGCACTGGTGCCACCATGCGTTTGGTCACCATCCTGCCTATCGTAGCTTTTCAGGAGCCAGCCGGTCACTCCCAGCTATAGGCCCCCAGACAAAAACCTCGGCCCGTTTCCCTGGCATACAAAAGTAAGCTGCCCCGCTTCTGGATGGCAGATTGCAGGAACCACTTGGTAGTATCAAACCAGCCCGACTTGGCACTGGTGCCACCTCTGGTCTGGGAACCATCCTGCGTATCGTGGTTCTAAGGAGCCATCCGTCCACTCCCAGCCACAGGCCCCCAAACACAAACAACGGCGCTTTTCCCTGGAAAACAAAACTGGCCTGCCAACTTTTTGATGGCAGATTGCAGGAGCCACTTGGTACTATCAAATCAGCCCAACTTGGCACTGGTGCCACCATGGGTCTGGTCACCATCCTGCCTATCGTAGCTTTTCAGGAGCCAGCCGGTCACTCCCAGCCGTAGGCCCCCAGAAACAATACTCGGCCCGTTTCCCTGGCAAACAAAAGTAAGCTGCCCCGCTTCTGGATGGCAGATTGCAGGAGCCACTTTGCACCATCAAACTAGCCCGACTTGGCACTGGTGCCACCTCTGGTCTGGGAACCATCCTGCGTATCGTGGATTCTAAGGAGCCAGCCGGCCACTCCCACCCACAGGCCCCCAAACAAAAACAACGGCGCTTTTCCCTGGAAAACAAAACTCGCCTGCCAATTTTTTGATGGCAGATTGCAGGAGCCACTTGGTACTATCAAACCAGCCCAACTTGGCACTGGTGCCACCATGGGTCTGGTCACCATCCTGCCTATCGTAGCTTTTCAGGAGCCAGCCGGTCACTCCCAGCCATAGGCCCCCAGACACAAACCTCGGCCCGTTTCCCTGGCAAACAAAAGTAAGCTACCCCGCTTCTGGATGGCAGATTGCAGGACGCACTTGATAGTATCAAACCAGCCCGACTTGGCACTGGTGCCACCTCAGGTCTGGGAACCATCCTGCGTATCGTGGATTCTAATTAGCCATCTGGCCACTCCCACCCACAGGCCCCCAAACACAAACAACGGCGCTTTTCCCTGGAAAACAAATCTCGCCTGCCAAATTTTGATGGCAGATTGTAGGAGCCACTTGCTACTATCAAACCAGCGAAACTTGGCACTGGTGCCACCATGGGTCTGGTCACCATCCTGCCTATCGTAGCTTTTCAGGAGCCAGCCGGTCACTCCCAGCCATAGGCCCCCAGACAAAAAGCTCGGCCCTTTTCCCTGGCAAACAAAAGTAAGTTATCCCGCTTCTGGATGGCAGATTGCAGGAGCCACTTTTCACCATCAAACCAGCCCGACTTGGCACTGGTGCCACCTCTGGTCTGGGAACCATCCTGCGTATCGTGGATTCTAAGGAGCCAGCCGGCCACTCCCAGCCACAGGCCCCCAAACACAAACAACGGCGCTTTTCCCTGGATAACAAACTCGCCTGCCAAATTTTTGATGGCAGATTGCAGGAGCCACTTGGTACTATCAAACCAGCCCAACTTGGCACTGCTGCCACCATGGGTCTGGTCACCATCCTGCCTATCGTAGCTTTTCAGGAGCCAGGCGGTCACTCCCAGCCATAGGCCCCCAGACACAAACCTCGGCCCGTTTCCCTGGCAAACAAAAGTAAGCTGCCCCGCTTCTGGATGGCAGATTGCAGGAACCACTTCGTAGTATCAAACCAGCCCGACTTGGCACTGGTGCCACCTCTGGTCTGGGAACCATCCTGCGTATCGTGGTTCTAAGGAGCCATCCGTCCACTCCCAGCCACAGGCCCCCAAACACAAACAACGGCGCTTTTCCCTGGAAAACAAAACTCGCCTGCCAACTTTTTGATGGCAGATTGCAGGAGCCACTTGGTACTATCAAATCAGCCCAACTTGGCACTGGTGCCACCATGGGTCTGGTCACCATCCTGCCTATCGTAGCTTTTCAGGAGCCAGCCGGTCACTCGCAGCCATAGGCCCCCAGAAACAATACTCGGCCCGTTTCCCTGGCAAACAAAAGTAAGCTGCCCCGCTTCTGGATGGCAGATTGCAGGAACCACTTGGTATTATCAAACCAGCCCAACTTGGCACTGGTGCCACCTTGGGTCTGGGAACCATCCTGCGTATCGTGGATTCTAAGGAGCCAGCCGGTCACTCCCAGCCACAGGCCACCAAACACAAACAACGGCGCTTTTCCCTGGAAAACAAAACTCGCCTGCCAACATTTTGATGGCAGATTGCAGGAGCCACTTGCTACTATCAAATCAGCCCAACTTGGCACTGGTGCCACCATGGGTCTGGTCACCATCCTGCCTATCGTAGCTTTTCAGGAGCCAGCCGGTCCCTCCCTGCCATAGGCCCCCAGAGAAAAACCTCGGCCCGTTTCCCTGGCAAACAAAAGTAAGCTACCCCGCTTCTGGATGGCAGATTGCAGGAGCCACTTTGCACCATCAAACTAGCCCGACTTGGCACTGGTGCCACCTCAGGTCTGGGAACCATCCTGCGTATCGTTCATTGTAAGGAGCCAGCCGGCCACTCCCAGCCACAGGCCCCCAGACACAAACAACGGCGCTTTTCCCTGGAAAACAAAACTCGCCTGCCAACTTTTTGATGGCAGATTGCAGGAGCCACTTGGTACTATCAAATCAGCCCAACTTGGCACTGGTGCCACCATGGGTCTGGTCACCATCCTGCCTATCGTAGCTTTTCAGGAGCCAGCCGGTCACTCCCAGCCATAGGCCCCCAGACACAAAACTCGGCCCGTTTCCCTGGCAAACAAAAGTAAGCTACCCCGCTTCTGGATGCCAGATTGCAGGAGCCACTTTGCACCATCAAACTGGCCCGACTTGGCACTGGTGCCACCTCTGGTCTGGGAACCATCCTGCGTATCGTGGATTCTAAGGAGCCAGCCGGTCACTCCCACCCACAGGCCCCCAAACACAAACAACGGCACTTTTCCCTGGAAAACAAAACTCGCCTGCCAACATTTTGATGGCAGATTGCAGGAGCCACTTGGTACTATCAAACCAGCCCAACTTGGCACTGGTGCCACCATGGGTCTGGTCACCATCCTGCCTATCGTAGCTTTTCAGGAGCCAGCCGGTCACTCCCAGCCATAGGCTCCCAGACAAAAACCTCGGCCCGTTTCCCTGGCAAACAAAAGTAAGTTATCCCGCTTCTGGATGGCAGATTGCAGGAGCCACTTTTCACCATCAAACCAGCCCGACTTGGCACTGGTGCCACCTCTGGTCTGGGAACCATCCTGCGTATCGTGGATTCTAAGGAGCCATCCGTCCACTCCCAGCCACAGGCCCCCAAACACAAACAACGGCGCTTTTCCCTGGAAAACAAAACTCGCCTGCCAACATTTTGATGGCAGATTGCAGGAGCCACTTGGTACTATCAAACCAGCCCAACTTGGCACTGGTGCCACCATGGATCTGGTCACCATCCTGCCTATCGTAGCTTTTCAGGACCTAGCCGGTCACTCCAAGCCATAGGCCCCCAGAGAAAAACCTCGGCCCGTTTCCCTGGCAAACAAAAGTAAGCTGCCCCGCTTCTGGATGGCAGATTGCAGGAACCACTTGGTACTATCAAACCAGCCCAACTTGGCACTGGTGCCACCTTGGGTCTGGGAACCATCCTGCGTATCGTGGATTCTAAGGAACCATCCGTCCACTCCCAGCCACAGGCCCCCAAACACAAACAACGGCGCTTTTCCCTGGAAAACAAAACTCGCCTGCCAACATTTTGATGGCAGATTGCAGGAGCCACTTGGTACTATCAAACCAGCCCAACTTGGCACTGGTGCCACCATGGGTCTGGTCACCATCCTGCCTATCGTAGCTTTTCAGGAGCCAGCCGGTCACTCCCAGCCATAGGCCCCCAGACACAAACCTCGGCCCGTTTCCCTGGCAAACAAAAGTAAGCTGCCCCGCTTCTGGATGGCAGATTGCAGGAACCACTTGGTAGTATCAAACCAGCCCGACTTGGCACTGGTGCCACCTCTGGTCTGGGAACCATCCTGCGTATCGTGGTTCTAAGGAGCCATCCGTCCACTCCCAGCCACAGGCCCCCAAACACAAACAACGGCGCTTTTCCCTGGAAAACAAAACTGGCCTGCCAACTTTTTGATGGCAGATTGCAGGAGCAACTTGGTACTATCAAATCAGCCCAACTTGGCACTGGTGCCACCATGGGTCTGGTCACCATCCTGCCTATCGTAGCTTTTCAGGAGCCAGCCGGTCACTCCCAGCCGTAGGCCCCCAGAAACAATACTCGGCCCGTTTCCCTGGCAAACAAAAGTAAGCTGCCCCGCTTCTGGATGGCAGATTGCAGGAGCCACTTTGCACCATCAAACTAGCCTGACTTGGCACTGGTGCCACCTCTGGTCTGGGAACCATCCTGCGTATCGTGGATTCTAAGGAGCCAGCCGGCCACTCCCACCCACAGGCCCCCAAACAAAAACAACGGCGCTTTTCCCTGGAAAACAAAACTCGCCTGCCAATTTTTTGATGGCAGATTGCAGGAGCCACTTGGTACTATCAAACCAGCCCAACTTGGCACTGGTGCCACCATGGGTCTGGTCACCATCCTGCCTATCGTAGCTTTTCAGGAGCCAGGCGGTCACTCCCAGCCATAGGCCCCCAGACACAAACCTCGGCCCGTTTCCCTGGCAAACAAAAGTAAGCTACCCCGCTTCTGGATGGCAGATTGCAGGATGCACTTGATAGTATCAAACCAGCCCGACTTGGCACTGGTGCCACCTCAGGTCTGGGAACCATCCTGCGTATCGTGGATTCTAATTAGCCATCTGGCCACTCCCAGCCACAGGCCCCCAAACACAAACAACGGCGCTTTTCCCTGGAAAACAAATCTCGCCTGCCAAATTTTGATGGCAGATTGCAGGAGCCACTTGCTACTATCAAACCAGCGAAACTTGGCACTGGTGCCACCATGGGTCTGGTCACCATCCTGCCTATCGTAGCTTTTCAGGAGCCAGCCGGTCACTCCCAGCCATAGGCCCCCAGACACAAACCTCGGCCCGTTTCCCTGGCAAACAAAAGTAAGCTGCCCCGCTTCTGGATGGCAGATTGCAGGAACCACTTGGTAGTATCAAACCAGCCCGACTTGGCACTGGTGCCACCTCTGGTCTGGGAACCATCCTGCGTATCGTGGTTCTAAGGAGCCATCCGTCCACTCCCAGCCACAGGCCCCCAAACACAAACAACGGCGCTTTTCCCTGGAAAACAAAACTGGCCTGCCAACTTTTTGATGGCAGATTGCAGGAGCCACTTGGTACTATCAAATCAGCCCAACTTGGCACTGGTGCCACCATGGGTCTGGTCACCATCCTGCCTATCGTAGCTTTTCAGGAGCCAGCCGGTCACTCCCAGCCGTAGGCCCCCAGAAACAATACTCGGCCCGTTTCCCTGGCAAACAAAAGTAAGCTGCCCCGCTTCTGGATGGCAGATTGCAGGAGCCACTTTGCACCATCAAACTAGCCTGACTTGGCACTGGTGCCACCTCTGGTCTGGGAACCATCCTGCGTATCGTGGTTCTAAGGAGCCAGCCGGCCACTCCCAGCCACAGGCCCCCAAACAAAAACAACGGCGCTTTTCCCTGGAAAACAAAACTCGCCTGCCAATTTTTTGATGGCAGATTGCAGGAGCCACTTGGTACTATCAAACCAGCCCAACTTGGCACTGGTGCCACCATGGGTCTGGTCACCATCCTGCCTATCGTAGCTTTTCAGGAGCCAGGCGGTCACTCCCAGCCATAGGCCCCCAGACACAAACCTCGGCCCGATTCCCTGGCAAACAAAAGTAAGCTACCCCGCTTCTGGATGGCAGATTGCAGGATGCACTTGATAGTATCAAACCAGCCCGACTTGGCACTGGTGCCACCTCAGGTCTGGGAACCATCCTGCGTATCGTGGATTCTAATTAGCCATCTGGCCACTCCCAGCCACAGGCCCCCAAACACAAACAACGGCGCTTTTCCCTGGAAAACAAATCTCGCCTGCCAACTTTTTGATGGCAGATTGCAGGAGCCACTTGCTACTATCAAACCAGCGAAACTTGGCACTGGTGCCACCATGGGTCTGGTCACCATCCTGCCTATCGTAGCTTTTCAGGAGCCAGCCGGTCACTCCCAGCCATAGGCCCCCAGACAAAAAGCTCGGCCCGTTTCCCTGGCAAACAAAAGTAAGTTATCCCGCTTCTGGATGGCAGATTGCAGGAGCCACTTTTCACCATCAAACCAGCCCGACTTGGCACTGGTGCCACCTCTGGTCTGGGAACCATCCTGCGTATCGTGGATTCTAAGGAGCCAGCCGGCCACTCCCAGCCACAGGCCCCCAAACACAAACAACGGCGCTTTTCCCTGGATAACAAACTCGCCTGCCAACTTTTTGATGGCAGATTGCAGGAGCCACTTGGTACTATCAAACCAGCCCAACTTGGCACTGGTGCCACCATGGGTCTGGTCACCATCCTGCCTATCGTAGCTTTTCAGGAGCCAGGCGGTCACTCCCAGCCATAGGCCCCCAGACACAAACCTCGGCCCGTTTCCCTGGCAAACAAAAGTAAGCTGCCCCGCTTCTGGATGGCAGATTGCAGGAACCACTTCGTAGTATCAAACCAGCCCGACTTGGCACTGGTGCCACCTCTGGTCTGGGAACCATCCTGCGTATCGTGGTTCTAAGGAGCCATCCGTCCACTCCCAGCCACAGGCCCCCAAACACAAACAACGGCGCTTTTCCCTGGAAAACAAAACTCGCCTGCCAACTTTTTGATGGCAGATTGCAGGAGCCACTTGGTACTATCAAATCAGCCCAACTTGGCACTGGTGCCACCATGGGTCTGGTCACCATCCTGCCTATCGTAGCTTTTCAGGAGCCAGCCGGTCACTCGCAGCCATAGGCCCCCAGAAACAATACTCGTCCCGTTTCCCTGGCAAACAAAAGTAAGCTGCCCCGCTTCTGGATGGCAGATTGCAGGAACCACTTGGTATTATCAAACCAGCCCAACTTGGCACTGGTGCCACCTTGGGTCTGGGAACCATCCTGCGTATCATGGATTCTAAGGAGCCAGCCGGTCACTCCCAGCCACAGGCCACCAAACACAAACAACGGCGCTTTTCCCTGGAAAACAAAACTCGCCTGCCAACATTTTGATGGCAGATTGCAGGAGCCACTTGCTACTATCAAATCAGCCCAACTTGGCACTGGTGCCACCATGGGTCTGGTCACCATCCTGCCTATCGTAGCTTTTCAGGAGCCAGCCGGTCCCTCCCTGCCATAGGCCCCCAGAGAAAAACCTCGGCCCGTTTCCCTGGCAAACAAAAGTAAGCTACCCCGCTTCTGGATGGCAGATTGCAGGAGCCACTTTGCACCATCAAACTAGCCCGACTTGGCACTGGTGCCACCTCAGGTCTGGGAACCATCCTGCGTATCGTTCATTGTAAGGAGCCAGCCGGCCACTCCCAGCCACAGGCCCCCAGACACAAACCACAGCGCTTTTCCCTGGAAAACAAAACTCCCTGCCAACTTTTTGATGGCAGATTGCAGGAGCCACTTGGTACTATCAAATCAGCCCAACTTGGCACTGGTGCCACCATGGGTCTGGTCACCATCCTGCCTATCGTAGCTTTTCAGGAGCCAGCCGGTCACTCCCAGCCATAGGCCCCCAGACACAAAACTCGGCCCGTTTCCCTGGCAAACAAAAGTAAGCTACCCCGCTTCTGGATGCCAGATTGCAGGAGCCACTTTGCACCATCAAACTGGCCCGACTTGGCACTGGTGCCACCTCTGGTCTGGGAACCATCCTGCGTATCGTGGATTCTAAGGAGCCAGCCGGTCACTCCCACCCACAGGCCCCCAAACACAAACAACGGCACTTTTCCCTGGAAAACAAAACTCGCCTGCCAACATTTTGATGGCAGATTGCAGGAGCCACTTGGTACTATCAAACCAGCCCAACTTGGCACTGGTGCCACCATGGGTCTGGTCACCATCCTGCCTATCGTAGCTTTTCAGGAGCCAGCCGGTCACTCCCAGCCATAGGCTCCCAGACAAAAACCTCGGCCCGTTTCCCTGGCAAACAAAAGTAAGTTATCCCGCTTCTGGATGGCAGATTGCAGGAGCCACTTTTCACCATCAAACCAGCCCGACTTGGCACTGGTGCCACCTCTGGTCTGGGAACCATCCTGCGTATCGTGGATTCTAAGGAGCCAGCCGGCCACTCCCAGCCACAGGCCCCCAAACACAAACAACGGCGCTTTTCCCTGGAAAACAAACTCGCCTGCCAACTTTTTGATGGCAGATTGCAGGAGCCACTTGGTACTATCAAACCAGCCCAACTTGGCACTGGTGCCACCATGGGTCTGGTCACCATCCTGCCTATCGTAGCTTTTCAGGAGCCAGGCGGTCACTCCCAGCCATAGGCCCTGAGACACAACCCTCGGCCCGTATCCCTGGCAAACAAAAGTAAGCTGCCCCGCTTCTGGATGGCAGATTGCAGGACGCACTCGGTACTATCAAACCAGCCCAACTTGGCACTGGTGCCACCTCTGGTCTGGGAACCATGCCGCGTATCGTGGATTCTAAGGAGCCAGCCGGCCACTCCCAGCCACAGGCCCCCAAACCGAAACAACGGCGCTTTTCCCTGGAAAACAAAACTCGCCTGCCAACTTTTTCATGGCAGATTGCAGGAGCCACTTGGTACTATCAAATCAGCCCAACTTGGCACTGGTGCCACCATGGGTCTGGTCACCATCCTGCCTATCGTAGCTTTTCAGGAGCCAGCCGGTCACTCCCAGCCATAGGCCCCCAGACACAAACCTCGGCCCGTTTCCCTGGCAAACAAAAGTAAGCTACCCCGCTTCTGGATGGCAGATTGCAGGAGCCACTTTGCACCATCAAACTAGCCCGACTTGGCACTGGTGCCACCTCTGGTCTGGGAACCATCCTGCGTATCGTGGATTCTAAGGAGCCATCCGTCCACTCCCAGACACAGGCCCCCAAACACAAACAACGGCGCTTTTCCCTGGAAAACAAAACTCGCCTGCCAACATTTTGATGGCAGATTGCAGGAGCCACTTGGTACTATCAAACCAGCCCAACTTGGCACTGGTGCCACCATGGGTCTGGTCACCATCCTGCCTATCGTAGCTTTTCAGGAGCCAGCCGGTCACTCGCAGCCATAGGCCTCCAGACACAAACCTCGCCCCGTTTCCCTGGCAAACAAAAGTAAGCTGCCCCGCTTCTGGATGGCAGATTGCAGGACGCACTTGGTAGTATCAAACCAGCCCGACTTGGCACTGGTGCCACCTCTGGTCTGGGAACCATCCTGCGTATCGTGGATTCTAAGCAGCCAGCCGGCCACTCCCAGCCACAGGCCCCCAAACACAAACAACGGCGCTTTTCCCTGGAAAACAAAACTCGCCTGCCAACATTTTGATGGCAGATTGCAGGAGCCACTTGGTACTATCAAACCAGCCCAACTTGGCACTGGTGCCACCATGGATCTGGTCACCATCCTGCCTATCGTAGCTTTTCAGGACCTAGCCGGTCACTCCAAGCCATAGGCGCCCAGACAGAAAGCTCGGCCCGTTTCCCTGGCAAACAAAGTAAGCTGCCCCGCTTCTGGATGGCAGATTGCAGGAACCACTTGGTACTATCAAACCAGCCCGACTTGGCACTGGTGCCACCTTGGGTCTGGGAACCATCCTGCGTATCGTGGATTCTAAGGAGCCAGCCGGTCACTCCCAGCCACAGGCCCCCAAACACAAACAACGGCGCTTTTCCCTGGAAAACAAAACTCGCCTTCCAACATTTAGATGGCAGATTGCAGGAGCCACTTGGTACTATCAAACCAGCCCAACTTGGCACTGGTGCCACCATGGGTCTGGTCACCATCCTGCCTATCGTAGCTTTTCAGGAGCCAGCCGGTCCCTCCCTGCCATAGGCCCCCAGAGAAAAACCTCGGCCCGTTTCCCTGGCAAACAAAAGTAAGCTACCCCGCTTCTGGATGGCAGATTGCAGGAGCCACTTTGCACCATCAAACTAGCCCGACTTGGCACTGGTGCCACCTCAGGTCTGGGAACCATCCTGCGTATCGTTCATTCTAAGGAGCCAGCCGGCCACTCCCAGCCACAGGCCTCCAAACACAAACAACGGCGCTTTTCCCTGGAAAACAAAACTCGCCTGCCAACTTTTTGATGGCAGATTGCAGGAGCCACTTGGTACTATCAAACCAGCCCAACTTGGCACTGGTGCCACCATGGGTCTGGTCACCATCCTGCCTATCGTAGCTTTTCAGGACCTAGACGGTCACTCCCAGCCATAGGCCCCGTGACACAAAGCTCGGCCCGTTTCCCTGGCAAACAAAAGTAAGCTGTCCCGCTTCTGGATGGCAGATTGCAGGATCCACTAGGTATTATCAAACCAGCCCGACTTGGCACTGGTGCCACCTCTGGTCTGGGAACCATCCTGCGTATCGTGGATTCTAAGCAGCCAGCCGGCCACTCCCAGCCACAGGCCCCCAAACACAAACAACGGCGCTTTTCCCTGGAAAACAAAACTCGCCTGCCAACATTTTGATGGCAGATTGCAGGAGCCACTTGGTACTATCAAACCAGCCCAACTTGGCACTGGTGCCACCATGGGTCTGGTCACCATCCTGCCTATCGTAGCTTTTCAGGAGCCAGCCGGTCACTCCAAGCCATAGGCCCCCAGACAAAAACCTCGGCCCGTTTCCCTGGCAAAGAAAAATAAGCTACCCCGCTTCTGGATGGCACATTGCAGGAGCCACTTTGCACCATCAAACCAGCCCGACTTGGCACTGGTGCCACCTCTGGTCTGGGAACCATCCTGCGTATCGTGGATTCTAATTAGCCATCCGTCCACTCCCAGCCACAGGCCCCCAAACAAAAACAACGGCGCTTTTCCCTGGTAAACAAAACTCGCCTGCCAAATTTTGATGGCAGATTGCCGGAGCCACTGGGTACTATCAAACCAGCCCAACTTGGCACTGGTGCCACCATGGGTCTGGTCACCATCCTGCCTATCGTAGCTTTTCAGGAGCCAGCCGGTCACTCCCAGCCATAGGCCCCCAGACAAAAAGCTCGGACCGTTTCCCTGGCAAACAAAAGTAAGTTATTCCGCTACTGGATGGCAGATTGCAGGAGCCACTTTTCACCATCAAACCAGCCCGACTTGGCACTGGTGCCACCTCTGGTCTGGGAACCATGCTGCGTATCGTGGATTCTAAGGAGCCAGCCGGCCACTCCCAGCCACAGGCCCCCAAACACAAACAACGGCGCATTTCCCTGGATAACAACTCGCCTGCCAAATTTTTGATGGCAGATTGCAGGAGCCACTTGGTACTATCAAACCAGCCCAACTTGGCACTGGTGCCACCATGGGTCTGGTCACCATCCTGCCTATCGTAGCTTTTCAGGAGCCAGCCGGTCACTCCCAGCCATAGGCCCCCAGACACAAACCTCGGCCCGTTTCCCTGGCAAACAAAAGTAAGCTGCCCCGCTTCTGGATGGCAGATTGCAGGAGCCACTTGGTACTATCAAACCAGCCCAACTTGGCACTGGTGCCACCTCTGGTCTGGGAACCATCCTGCGTATCGTGGATTCTAAGGAGCCAGCCGGTCACTCCCAGCCACAGGCCCCCAAACACAAACCACAGCGCTTTCCCTGGAAAACAAAACCCGCCTGCCGATATTTTGATGGCAGATTGCAGGAGCCACTTGCTACTATCAAATCAGCCCAACTTGGCACTGGTGCCACCATGGGTCTGGTCACCATCCTGCCTATCGTAGCTTTTCAGGAGCCAGCCGGTCACTCCCAGCCATAGGCCCCCAGACACAAAGCTCGGCCCGTTTCCCTGGCAAACAAAAGTAAGCTGCCCCGCTTCTGGATGGCAGATTGTAGGACGCACTTGGTACTATCAAACCAGCCCGACTTGGCACTGGTGCCACCTCTGGTCTGGGAACCATGGTGCGTATCGTGAATTCTAAGGAGCCAGCCGGCCACTCCCAGCCATAGGCACCCAAACACAAACAACGGCGCTTTTCCCTGGAAAACAAAACTCGCCTGCCAACTTTTTGATGGCAGATTGCAGGAGCCACTTGGTACTATCAAACCAGCTCAACTTGGCACTGGTGCCACCATGGGTCTGCTCACCATCCTGCCTATCGTAGCTTTTCAGGAGCCAGACGGTCACTCGCAGCCATAGGCCCCCAGACACAAACCTCGGCCCATTTCCCTGGCAAACAAAAGTAAGCCGCCCCGCTTCTGCATGGCAGATTGCAGGAGATATTTAGTACTATCAAACCAGCCCGACTTGGCACTGGTGCCACCTCAGGTCTGGGAACCATCCTGCGTATCGTGGATTCTAAGGAGCCAGCCGGCTACTCCCAGCCACAGGCGCCCAAACACAAACAACGGCGCTTTTCCCTGGAAAACAAAACTCGCCTGCCAAATTTTGACGGCAGATTGCAGGAGCCACTTGGTACTATCAAATCAGCCCAACTTGGGACTGGTGCCACCATGGGTCTGGTCACCATCCTGCCTATCGTAGCTTTTCAGGAGCCAGCCGGTCACTCCCAGCCATAGGCCCCCAGACAAAAACCTCGGCCCGTTTCCCTGGCATACAAAAGTAAGCTACCCTGCTTCTGGATGGCAGATTGCAGGAACCACTTGGTACTATCAAACCAGCAAAACTTGGCACTGGTGCCACCTTGGGTCTGGATACCATGCTGCGTATCGTGGATTCTAAGGAGCCAGCCGGCCACTCCCAGCCACAGGCCCCCAAACACAAACAACGGCGCTTTTCCCTGGGAAACAAAACTCTCCTGCCAACTTTTTGATGGGAGATTGCAGGAGCCACTTGGTTTTATCAAATCAGCCCAACTTGGCACTGGTGCCACCATGGGTCTGGTCACCATCCTGCCTATCGTAGCTTTTCAGGAGCCAGCCGGTCACTCCCAGCCATAGGCCCCCAGAGAAAAACCTCGGCCCGTTTCCCTGACAAACAAAAGTAAGTTATCCCGCTTCTGGATGGCAGATTGCCGGAGCCACTTGGTACTATCAAACCAGCCCGACTTGGCACTGGTGCCACCATGGGTCTGGTCACCATCCTGCCTATCGTGGATTCTAATTAGCCATCCGTCCACTCCCAGCCACAGGCCCCCAAACAAAACAACGTCACTTTTCCCTGGAAAACAAAACTCGTCTGCCAACTTTTTGATGGCAGATTGCCAGAGCCACTTGGTACTATCAAACCAGCCGAACTTGGCACTGGTGCCACCTTGGGTCTGGGAACCATGCTGCGTATCGTGGATTATAAGGAGCCAGCCAGCCACTCCCAGCCACAGGCCCCCAAACACAAACCACAGCGCTTTTCCCTGGAAAACAAAATTCGCCGGCCAACTTTTTGATGGCAGATTGCAGGAGCCACTTGGTACTATCAAACCAGCCCAACTTGGCACTGGTGCCACCATGGGTCTGGTCACCATCCTGCTTATCGTAGCTTTTCAGGACCTAGCCGGTCACTCCCAGCCATAGGCGCCCAGACACAATGCTCTGCCCTTTTCCCTGGCAAACCAAAGTAAGCTGCCCCGCTTCTGGATGGCAGATTGCAGGAACCACTTGGTACTATAAAACCAGCCCGACTTGGCACTGGTGCCACCTCTGGTCTGGGAACCATGCTGCGTATCGTGGATTCTAAGGAGCCAGCCGGCCACTCCCAGCCACAGGCCCCCAAACAAAAACAACGGCGCTTTTCCCTGGAAAACAAAACTCGCCTGCCAAATTTTTGATGGCAGATTGCAGGAGCCACTTGGTACTATCAAACCAGCCCAACTTGACACTGGTGCCACCATGGGTCTGGTCACCATCCTGCCTATCTTAGCTTTTCAGGAGCCAGCCGGTCACTCCCAGCCATAGGCCCCCAGACACAAAGCTCGGCCCGTTTCCCTGGCAAACAAAAGTAAGCTGCCCCGCTTCTGGATGGCAGATTGCAGGAGCCACTTGGTACTATCAAACCAGCCCAACTTGGCACTGGTGCCACCTTGGGTCTGGGAACCATCCTGCGTATCGTGGATTCTAAGGAGCCAGCCGGTCACTCCCAGCCACAGGCCCCCAAACACAAACCACAGCGCTTTTCCCTGGAAAACAAACCCGCCTGCCGACATTTTGATGGCAGATTGCAGGAGCCACTTGCTGCTATCAAATCAGCCCAACTTGGCACTGGTGCCACCATGGGTCTGGTCACCATCCTGCCTATCTTAGCTTTTCAGGAGGCAGCCGGTCACTCCCAGCCATAGGCCCCCAGACAAAAACCTCGGCCCGTTTCCCTGGCATACAAAAGTAAGCTGCCCTGCTTCTGGCTGGCAGATTGCAGGAACCACTTGGTACTATCAAACCAGCAAAACTTGGCACTGGTGCCACCTTGGGTCTGGATACCATGCTGCGTATCGTGGATTCTAAGGAGCCAGCCGGCCACTCCCAGCCACAGGCCCCCAAACACAAACAACGGCGCTTTTCCCTGGGAAACAAAACTCTCCTGCCAACTTTTTGATGGGAGATTGCAGGAGCCACTTGGTTTTATCAAATCAGACCAACTTGGCACTGGTGCCACCATGGGTCTGGTCACCATCCTGCCTATCGTGGATTCTAATTAGCCATCCGTCCACTCCCAGCCACAGGCCCCCAAAAAAAAACAACGGCGCTTTTCCCTGGAAAACAAAACTCGTCTGCCAACTTTTTGATGGTAGATTGCCAGAGCCACTTGGTACTATCAAACCAGCCCAACTTGGCACTGGTGCCACCTTGGGTCTGGGAACCATGCTGCGTATCGTGGATTATAAGGAGCCAGCCGGCCACTCCCACCCACAGGCCCCCAAACACAAACCACAGCGCTTTTCCCTGGAAAACAAAATTCGCCGGCCAACATTTTGATGGCAGATTGCAGGAGCCACTTGGTACTATCAAATCAGCCCAACTTGGCACTAGTGCCACCATGGGTCTGGTCACCATCCTGCTTATCGTAGCTTTTCAGGAGCCAGCCGGTCACTCCCAGCCATAGGCGCCCAGACACAATGCTCTGCCCTTTTCCCTGGCAAACCAAAGTAAGCTGCCCCGCTTCTGGATGGCAGATTGCAGGAACCACTTGGTACTATAAAACCAGCCCGACTTGGCACTGGTGCCACCTCTGGTCTGGGAACCATGCTGCGTATCGTGGATTCTAAGGAGCCAGCCGGCCACTCCCAGCCACAGGCCCCCAAACAAAACAACGGCGCTTTTCCCTGGAAAACAAAACTCGCCTGCCAAATTTTTGATGGCAGATTGCAGGAGCCACTTGGTACTATCAAACCAGCCCAACTTGGCAGTGGTGCCACCATGGGTCTGGTCACCATCCTGCCTATCTTAGCTTTTCAGTAGCCAGCCGGTCACTCCCAGCCATAGGCCCCCAGACACAAAGCTCGGCCCGTTTCCCTGGCAAACAATAGTAAGCTGCCCCGCTTCTGGATGGCAGATTGCAGGAGCCACTTGGTACTATCAAACCAGCCCAACTTGGCACTGGTGCCACCTTGGGTCTGGGAACCATCCTGCGTATCGTGGATTCTAAGGAGCCAGCCGGTCACTCCCAGCCACAGGCCCCCAAACACAAACCACAGCGCTTTTCCCTGGAAAACAAACCCGCCTGCCGACATTTTGATGGCAGATTGCAGGAGCCACTTGCTGCTATCAAATCAGCCCAACTTGGCACTGGTGCCACCATGGGTCTGGTCACCATCCTGCCTATCGTAGCTTTTCAGGAGCCAGCCGGTCACTCCCAGCCATAGGCCCCCAGACACAAAGCTCGGCCCGTTTCCCTGGCAAACAAAAGTAAGCTGCCCCGCTTCTGGATGGCAGATTGTAGGACGCACTTGGTACTATCAAACCAGCCCGACTTGGCACTGGTGCCACCTCTGGTCTGGGAACTATGGTGCGTATCGTGGATTCTAAGGAGCCAGCCGGCCACTCCCAGCCATAGGCACCCAAACACAAACAACGGCGCTTTTCCCTGGAAAACAAAACTCGCCTGCCAACTTTTTGATGGCAGATTGCAGGAGCCACTTGGTACTATCAAACCAGCTCAACTTGGCACTGGTGCCACCATGGGTCTGCTCACCATCCTGCCTATCGTAGCTTTTCAGGAGCCAGACGGTCACTCGCAGCCATAGGCCCCCAGACAAAAACCTCGGCCCGTTTCCCTGGCAAACAAAAGTAAGCTGCCATGCTTCTGCATGGCAGATTGCAGGAGCTATTTAGTACTATCAAACCAGCCCGACTTGGCACTGGTGCCACCTCAGGTCTGGGAACCATCCTGCGTATCGTGGATTCTAATTAGCCATCTGGCCACTCCCAGCCACAGGCCCCCAAACACAAACAACGGCGCTTTTCCCTGGAAAACAAATCTCGCCTGCCAAATTTTGATGGCAGATTGCAGGAGCCACTTGCTACTATCAAACCAGCGAAACTTGGCACTGGTGCCACCATGGGTCTGGTCACCATCCTGCCTATCGTAGCTTTTCAGGAGCCAGCCGGTCACTCCCAGCCATAGGCCCCCAGACACAAACCTCGGCCCGTTTCCCTGGCAAACAAAAGTAAGCTGCCCCGCTTCTGGATGGCAGATTGCAGGAACCACTTGGTAGTATCAAACCAGCCCGACTTGGCACTGGTGCCACCTCTGGTCTGGGAACCATCCTGCGTATCGTGGTTCTAAGGAGCCATCCGTCCACTCCCAGCCACAGGCCCCCAAACACAAACAACGGCGCTTTTCCCTGGAAAACAAAACTGGCCTGCCAACTTTTTGATGGCAGATTGCAGGAGCCACTTGGTACTATCAAATCAGCCCAACTTGGCACTGGTGCCACCATGGGTCTGGTCACCATCCTGCCTATCGTAGCTTTTCAGGAGCCAGCCGGTCACTCCCAGCCGTAGGCCCCCAGAAACAATACTCGGCCCGTTTCCCTGGCAAACAAAAGTAAGCTGCCCCGCTTCTGGATGGCAGATTGCAGGAGCCACTTTGCACCATCAAACTAGCCTGACTTGGCACTGGTGCCACCTCTGGTCTGGGAACCATCCTGCGTATCGTGGATTCTAAGGAGCCAGCCGGCCACTCCCACCCACAGGCCCCCAAACAAAAACAACGGCGCTTTTCCCTGGAAAACAAAACTCGCCTGCCAATTTTTTGATGGCAGATTGCAGGAGCCACTTGGTACTATCAAACCAGCCCAACTTGGCACTGGTGCCACCATGGGTCTGGTCACCATCCTGCCTATCGTAGCTTTTCAGGAGCCAGGCGGTCACTCCCAGCCATAGGCCCCCAGACACAAACCTCGGCCCGTTTCCCTGGCAAACAAAAGTAAGCTACCCCGCTTCTGGATGGCAGATTGCAGGATGCACTTGATAGTATCAAACCAGCCCGACTTGGCACTGGTGCCACCTCAGGTCTGGGAACCATCCTGCGTATCGTGGATTCTAATTAGCCATCTGGCCACTCCCAGCCACAGGCCCCCAAACACAAACAACGGCGCTTTTCCCTGGAAAACAAATCTCGCCTGCCAAATTTTGATGGCAGATTGCAGGAGCCACTTGCTACTATCAAACCAGCGAAACTTGGCACTGGTGCCACCATGGGTCTGGTCACCATCCTGCCTATCGTAGCTTTTCAGGAGCCAGCCGGTCACTCCCAGCCATAGGCCCCCAGACAAAAAGCTCGGCCCGTTTCCCTGGCAAACAAAAGTAAGTTATCCCGCTTCTGGATGGCAGATTGCAGGAGCCACTTTTCACCATCAAACCAGCCCGACTTGGCACTGGTGCCACCTCTGGTCTGGGAACCATCCTGCGTATCGTGGATTCTAAGGAGCCAGCCGGCCACTCCCAGCCACAGGCCCCCAAACACAAACAACGGCGCTTTTCCCTGGATAACAAACTCGCCTGCCAACTTTTTGATGGCAGATTGCAGGAGCCACTTGGTACTATCAAACCAGCCCAACTTGGCACTGGTGCCACCATGGGTCTGGTCACCATCCTGCCTATCGTAGCTTTTCAGGAGCCAGGCGGTCACTCCCAGCCATAGGCCCCCAGACACAAACCTCGGCCCGTTTCCCTGGCAAACAAAAGTAAGCTGCCCCGCTTCTGGATGGCAGATTGCAGGAACCACTTCGTAGTATCAAACCAGCCCGACTTGGCACTGGTGCCACCTCTGGTCTGGGAACCATCCTGCGTATCGTGGTTCTAAGGAGCCATCCGTCCACTCCCAGCCACAGGCCCCCAAACACAAACAACGGCGCTTTTCCCTGGAAAACAAAACTCGCCTGCCAACTTTTTGATGGCAGATTGCAGGAGCCACTTGGTACTATCAAATCAGCCCAACTTGGCACTGGTGCCACCATGGGTCTGGTCACCATCCTGCCTATCGTAGCTTTTCAGGAGCCAGCCGGTCACTCGCAGCCATAGGCCCCCAGAAACAATACTCGTCCCGTTTCCCTGGCAAACAAAAGTAAGCTGCCCCGCTTCTGGATGGCAGATTGCAGGAACCACTTGGTATTATCAAACCAGCCCAACTTGGCACTGGTGCCACCTTGGGTCTGGGAACCATCCTGCGTATCATGGATTCTAAGGAGCCAGCCGGTCACTCCCAGCCACAGGCCACCAAACACAAACAACGGCGCTTTTCCCTGGAAAACAAAACTCGCCTGCCAACATTTTGATGGCAGATTGCAGGAGCCACTTGCTACTATCAAATCAGCCCAACTTGGCACTGGTGCCACCATGGGTCTGGTCACCATCCTGCCTATCGTAGCTTTTCAGGAGCCAGCCGGTCCCTCCCTGCCATAGGCCCCCAGAGAAAAACCTCGGCCCGTTTCCCTGGCAAACAAAAGTAAGCTACCCCGCTTCTGGATGGCAGATTGCAGGAGCCACTTTGCACCATCAAACTAGCCCGACTTGGCACTGGTGCCACCTCAGGTCTGGGAACCATCCTGCGTATCGTTCATTGTAAGGAGCCAGCCGGCCACTCCCAGCCACAGGCCCCCAGACACAAACCACAGCGCTTTTCCCTGGAAAACAAAACTCCCTGCCAACTTTTTGATGGCAGATTGCAGGAGCCACTTGGTACTATCAAATCAGCCCAACTTGGCACTGGTGCCACCATGGGTCTGGTCACCATCCTGCCTATCGTAGCTTTTCAGGAGCCAGCCGGTCACTCCCAGCCATAGGCCCCCAGACACAAAACTCGGCCCGTTTCCCTGGCAAACAAAAGTAAGCTACCCCGCTTCTGGATGCCAGATTGCAGGAGCCACTTTGCACCATCAAACTGGCCCGACTTGGCACTGGTGCCACCTCTGGTCTGGGAACCATCCTGCGTATCGTGGATTCTAAGGAGCCAGCCGGTCACTCCCACCCACAGGCCCCCAAACACAAACAACGGCACTTTTCCCTGGAAAACAAAACTCGCCTGCCAACATTTTGATGGCAGATTGCAGGAGCCACTTGGTACTATCAAACCAGCCCAACTTGGCACTGGTGCCACCATGGGTCTGGTCACCATCCTGCCTATCGTAGCTTTTCAGGAGCCAGCCGGTCACTCCCAGCCATAGGCTCCCAGACAAAAACCTCGGCCCGTTTCCCTGGCAAACAAAAGTAAGTTATCCCGCTTCTGGATGGCAGATTGCAGGAGCCACTTTTCACCATCAAACCAGCCCGACTTGGCACTGGTGCCACCTCTGGTCTGGGAACCATCCTGCGTATCGTGGATTCTAAGGAGCCAGCCGGCCACTCCCAGCCACAGGCCCCCAAACACAAACAACGGCGCTTTTCCCTGGAAAACAAACTCGCCTGCCAACTTTTTGATGGCAGATTGCAGGAGCCACTTGGTACTATCAAACCAGCCCAACTTGGCACTGGTGCCACCATGGGTCTGGTCACCATCCTGCCTATCGTAGCTTTTCAGGAGCCAGGCGGTCACTCCCAGCCATAGGCCCTGAGACACAAACCTCGGCCCGTATCCCTGGCAAACAAAAGTAAGCTGCCCCGCTTCTGGATGGCAGATTGCAGGACGCACTTGGTACTATCAAACCAGCCCAACTTGGCACTGGTGCCACCTCTGGTCTGGGAACCATGCCGCGTATCGTGGATTCTAAGGAGCCAGCCGGCCACTCCCAGCCACAGGCCCCCAAACCGAAACAACGGCGCTTTTCCCTGGAAAACAAAACTCGCCTGCCAACTTTTTCATGGCAGATTGCAGGAGCCACTTGGTACTATCAAATCAGCCCAACTTGGCACTGGTGCCACCATGGGTCTGGTCACCATCCTGCCTATCGTAGCTTTTCAGGAGCCAGCCGGTCACTCCCAGCCATAGGCCCCCAGACACAAACCTCGGCCCGTTTCCCTGGCAAACAAAAGTAAGCTACCCCGCTTCTGGATGGCAGATTGCAGGAGCCACTTTGCACCATCAAACTAGCCCGACTTGGCACTGGTGCCACCTCTGGTCTGGGAACCATCCTGCGTATCGTGGATTCTAAGGAGCCATCCGTCCACTCCCAGACACAGGCCCCCAAACACAAACAACGGCGCTTTTCCCTGGAAAACAAAACTCGCCTGCCAACATTTTGATGGCAGATTGCAGGAGCCACTTGGTACTATCAAACCAGCCCAACTTGGCACTGGTGCCACCATGGGTCTGGTCACCATCCTGCCTATCGTAGCTTTTCAGGAGCCAGCCGGTCACTCGCAGCCATAGGCCTCCAGACACAAACCTCGCCCCGTTTCCCTGGCAAACAAAAGTAAGCTGCCCCGCTTCTGGATGGCAGATTGCAGGACGCACTTGGTAGTATCAAACCAGCCCGACTTGGCACTGGTGCCACCTCTGGTCTGGGAACCATCCTGCGTATCGTGGATTCTAAGCAGCCAGCCGGCCACTCCCAGCCACAGGCCCCCAAACACAAACAACGGCGCTTTTCCCTGGAAAACAAAACTCGCCTGCCAACATTTTGATGGCAGATTGCAGGAGCCACTTGGTACTATCAAACCAGCCCAACTTGGCACTGGTGCCACCATGGATCTGGTCACCATCCTGCCTATCGTAGCTTTTCAGGACCTAGCCGGTCACTCCAAGCCATAGGCGCCCAGACAGAAAGCTCGGCCCGTTTCCCTGGCAAACAAAGTAAGCTGCCCCGCTTCTGGATGGCAGATTGCAGGAACCACTTGGTACTATCAAACCAGCCCGACTTGGCACTGGTGCCACCTTGGGTCTGGGAACCATCCTGCGTATCGTGGATTCTAAGGAGCCAGCCGGTCACTCCCAGCCACAGGCCCCCAAACACAAACAACGGCGCTTTTCCCTGGAAAACAAAACTCGCCTTCCAACATTTAGATGGCAGATTGCAGGAGCCACTTGGTACTATCAAACCAGCCCAACTTGGCACTGGTGCCACCATGGGTCTGGTCACCATCCTGCCTATCGTAGCTTTTCAGGAGCCAGCCGGTCCCTCCCTGCCATAGGCCCCCAGAGAAAAACCTCGGCCCGTTTCCCTGGCAAACAAAAGTAAGCTACCCCGCTTCTGGATGGCAGATTGCAGGAGCCACTTTGCACCATCAAACTAGCCCGACTTGGCACTGGTGCCACCTCAGGTCTGGGAACCATCCTGCGTATCGTTCATTCTAAGGAGCCAGCCGGCCACTCCCAGCCACAGGCCTCCAAACACAAACAACGGCGCTTTTCCCTGGAAAACAAAACTCGCCTGCCAACTTTTTGATGGCAGATTGCAGGAGCCACTTGGTACTATCAAACCAGCCCAACTTGGCACTGGTGCCACCATGGGTCTGGTCACCATCCTGCCTATCGTAGCTTTTCAGGACCTAGACGGTCACTCCCAGCCATAGGCCCCGTGACACAAAGCTCGGCCCGTTTCCCTGGCAAACAAAAGTAAGCTGTCCCGCTTCTGGATGGCAGATTGCAGGATCCACTAGGTATTATCAAACCAGCCCGACTTGGCACTGGTGCCACCTCTGGTCTGGGAACCATCCTGCGTATCGTGGATTCTAAGCAGCCAGCCGGCCACTCCCAGCCACAGGCCCCCAAACACAAACAACGGCGCTTTTCCCTGGAAAACAAAACTCGCCTGCCAACATTTTGATGGCAGATTGCAGGAGCCACTTGGTACTATCAAACCAGCCCAACTTGGCACTGGTGCCACCATGGGTCTGGTCACCATCCTGCCTATCGTAGCTTTTCAGGAGCCAGCCGGTCACTCCAAGCCATAGGCCCCCAGACAAAAACCTCGGCCCGTTTCCCTGGCAAAGAAAAATAAGCTACCCCGCTTCTGGATGGCACATTGCAGGAGCCACTTTGCACCATCAAACCAGCCCGACTTGGCACTGGTGCCACCTCTGGTCTGGGAACCATCCTGCGTATCGTGGATTCTAATTAGCCATCCGTCCACTCCCAGCCACAGGCCCCCAAACACAAACAACGGCGCTTTTCCCTGGTAAACAAAACTCGCCTGCCAAATTTTGATGGCAGATTGCCGGAGCCACTGGGTACTATCAAACCAGCCCAACTTGGCACTGGTGCCACCATGGGTCTGGTCACCATCCTGCCTATCGTAGCTTTTCAGGAGCCAGCCGGTCACTCCCAGCCATAGGCCCCCAGACAAAAAGCTCGGACCGTTTCCCTGGCAAACAAAAGTAAGTTATTCCGCTACTGGATGGCAGATTGCAGGAGCCACTTTTCACCATCAAACCAGCCCGACTTGGCACTGGTGCCACCTCTGGTCTGGGAACCATGCTGCGTATCGTGGATTCTAAGGAGCCAGCCGGCCACTCCCAGCCACAGGCCCCCAAACACAAACAACGGCGCATTTCCCTGGATAACAAACTCGCCTGCCAAATTTTTGATGGCAGATTGCAGGAGCCACTTGGTACTATCAAACCAGCCCAACTTGGCACTGGTGCCACCATGGGTCTGGTCACCATCCTGCCTATCGTAGCTTTTCAGGAGCCAGCCGGTCACTCCCAGCCATAGGCCCCCAGACACAAACCTCGGCCCGTTTCCCTGGCAAACAAAAGTAAGCTGCCCCGCTTCTGGATGGCAGATTGCAGGAGCCACTTGGTACTATCAAACCAGCCCAACTTGGCACTGGTGCCACCTCTGGTCTGGGAACCATCCTGCGTATCGTGGATTCTAAGGAGCCAGCCGGTCACTCCCAGCCACAGGCCCCCAAACACAAACCACAGCGCTTTCCCTGGAAAACAAAACCCGCCTGCCGATATTTTGATGGCAGATTGCAGGAGCCACTTGCTACTATCAAATCAGCCCAACTTGGCACTGGTGCCACCATGGGTCTGGTCACCATCCTGCCTATCGTAGCTTTTCAGGAGCCAGCCGGTCACTCCCAGCCATAGGCCCCCAGACACAAAGCTCGGCCCGTTTCCCTGGCAAACAAAAGTAAGCTGCCCCGCTTCTGGATGGCAGATTGTAGGACGCACTTGGTACTATCAAACCAGCCCGACTTGGCACTGGTGCCACCTCTGGTCTGGGAACCATGGTGCGTATCGTGAATTCTAAGGAGCCAGCCGGCCACTCCCAGCCATAGGCACCCAAACACAAACAACGGCGCTTTTCCCTGGAAAACAAAACTCGCCTGCCAACTTTTTGATGGCAGATTGCAGGAGCCACTTGGTACTATCAAACCAGCTCAACTTGGCACTGGTGCCACCATGGGTCTGCTCACCATCCTGCCTATCGTAGCTTTTCAGGAGCCAGACGGTCACTCGCAGCCATAGGCCCCCAGACACAAACCTCGGCCCATTTCCCTGGCAAACAAAAGTAAGCCGCCCCGCTTCTGCATGGCAGATTGCAGGAGCTATTTAGTACTATCAAACCAGCCCGACTTGGCACTGGTGCCACCTCAGGTCTGGGAACCATCCTGCGTATCGTGGATTCTAAGGAGCCAGCCGGCTACTCCCAGCCACAGGCGCCCAAACACAAACAACGGCGCTTTTCCCTGGAAAACAAAACTCGCCTGCCAAATTTTGACGGCAGATTGCAGGAGCCACTTGGTACTATCAAATCAGCCCAACTTGGGACTGGTGCCACCATGGGTCTGGTCACCATCCTGCCTATCGTAGCTTTTCAGGAGCCAGCCGGTCACTCCCAGCCATAGGCCCCCAGACAAAAACCTCGGCCCGTTTCCCTGGCATACAAAAGTAAGCTACCCTGCTTCTGGATGGCAGATTGCAGGAACCACTTGGTACTATCAAACCAGCAAAACTTGGCACTGGTGCCACCTTGGGTCTGGATACCATGCTGCGTATCGTGGATTCTAAGGAGCCAGCCGGCCACTCCCAGCCACAGGCCCCCAAACACAAACAACGGCGCTTTTCCCTGGGAAACAAAACTCTCCTGCCAACTTTTTGATGGGAGATTGCAGGAGCCACTTGGTTTTATCAAATCAGCCCAACTTGGCACTGGTGCCACCATGGGTCTGGTCACCATCCTGCCTATCGTAGCTTTTCAGGAGCCAGCCGGTCACTCCCAGCCATAGGCCCCCAGAGAAAAACCTCGGCCCGTTTCCCTGACAAACAAAAGTAAGTTATCCCGCTTCTGGATGGCAGATTGCCGGAGCCACTTGGTACTATCAAACCAGCCCGACTTGGCACTGGTGCCACCATGGGTCTGGTCACCATCCTGCTTATCGTAGCTTTTCAGGACCTAGCCGGTCACTCCCAGCCATAGGCCCCCAGACACAATGCTCTGCCCTTTTCCCTGGCAAACCAAAGTAAGCTGCCCCGCTTCTGGATGGCAGATTGCAGGAACCACTTGGTACTATAAAACCAGCCCGACTTGGCACTGGTGCCACCTCTGGTCTGGGAACCATGCTGCGTATCGTGGATTCTAAGGAGCCAGCCGGCCACTCCCAGCCACAGGCCCCCAAACAAAAACAACGGCGCTTTTCCCTGGAAAACAAAACTCGCCTGCCAAATTTTTGATGGCAGATTGCAGGAGCCACTTGGTACTATCAAACCAGCCCAACTTGACACTGGTGCCACCATGGGTCTGGTCACCATCCTGCCTATCTTAGCTTTTCAGGAGCCAGCCGGTCACTCCCAGCCATAGGCCCCCAGACACAAAGCTCGGCCCGTTTCCCTGGCAAACAAAAGTAAGCTGCCCCGCTTCTGGATGGCAGATTGCAGGAGCCACTTGGTACTATCAAACCAGCCCAACTTGGCACTGGTGCCACCTTGGGTCTGGGAACCATCCTGCGTATCGTGGATTCTAAGGAGCCAGCCGGTCACTCCCAGCCACAGGCCCCCAAACACAAACCACAGCGCTTTTCCCTGGAAAACAAACCCGCCTGCCGACATTTTGATGGCAGATTGCAGGAGCCACTTGCTGCTATCAAATCAGCCCAACTTGGCACTGGTGCCACCATGGGTCTGGTCACCATCCTGCCTATCTTAGCTTTTCAGGAGCCAGCCGGTCACTCCCAGCCATAGGCCCCCAGACAAAAACCTCGGCCCGTTTCCCTGGCATACAAAAGTAAGCTGCCCTGCTTCTGGCTGGCAGATTGCAGGAACCACTTGGTACTATCAAACCAGCAAAACTTGGCACTGGTGCCACCTTGGGTCTGGATACCATGCTGCGTATCGTGGATTCTAAGGAGCCAGCCGGCCACTCCCAGCCACAGGCCCCCAAACACAAACAACGGCGCTTTTCCCTGGGAAACAAAACTCTCCTGCCAACTTTTTGATGGGAGATTGCAGGAGCCACTTGGTTTTATCAAATCAGACCAACTTGGCACTGGTGCCACCATGGGTCTGGTCACCATCCTGCCTATCGTGGATTCTAATTAGCCATCCGTCCACTCCCAGCCACAGGCCCCCAAAAAAAAACAACGGCGCTTTTCCCTGGAAAACAAAACTCGTCTGCCAACTTTTTGATGGTAGATTGCCAGAGCCACTTGGTACTATCAAACCAGCCCAACTTGGCACTGGTGCCACCTTGGGTCTGGGAACCATGCTGCGTATCGTGGATTATAAGGAGCCAGCCGGCCACTCCCACCCACAGGCCCCCAAACACAAACCACAGCGCTATTCCCTGGAAAACAAAATTCGCCGGCCAACATTTTGATGGCAGATTGCAGGAGCCACTTGGTACTATCAAATCAGCCCAACTTGGCACTAGTGCCACCATGGGTCTGGTCACCATCCTGCTTATCGTAGCTTTTCAGGAGCCAGCCGGTCACTCCCAGCCATAGGCGCCCAGACATAATGCTCTGCCCTTTTCCCTGGCAAACCAAAGTAAGCTGCCCCGCTTCTGGATGGCAGATTGCAGGAACCACTTGGTACTATAAAACCAGCCCGACTTGGCACTGGTGCCACCTCTGGTCTGGGAACCATGCTGCGTATCGTGGATTCTAAGGAGCCAGCCGGCCACTCCCAGCCACAGGCCCCCAAACAAAACAACGGCGCTTTTCCCTGGAAAACAAAACTCGCCTGCCAAATTTTTGATGGCAGATTGCAGGAGCCACTTGGTACTATCAAACCAGCCCAACTTGGCAGTGGTGCCACCATGGGTCTGGTCACCATCCTGCCTATCTTAGCTTTTCAGTAGCCAGCCGGTCACTCCCAGCCATAGGCCCCCAGACACAAAGCTCGGCCCGTTTCCCTGGCAAACAAAAGTAACCTGCCCCGCTTCTGGATGGCAGATTGCAGGAGCCACTTGGTACTATCAAACCAGCCCAACTTGGCACTGGTGCCACCTTGGGTCTGGGAACCATCCTGCGTATCGTGGATTCTAAGGAGCCAGCCGGTCACTCCCAGCCACAGGCCCCCAAACACAAACCACAGCGCTTTTCCCTGGAAAACAAACCCGCCTGCCGACATTTTGATGGCAGATTGCAGGAGCCACTTGCTGCTATCAAATCAGCCCAACTTGGCACTGGTGCCACCATGGGTCTGGTCACCATCCTGCCTATCGTAGCTTTTCAGGAGCCAGCCGGTCACTCCCAGCCATAGGCCCCCAGACAAAAAGCTCGGCCCGTTTCCCTGGCAAACAAAAGTAAGCTGCCCCGCTTCTGGATGGCAGATTGTAGGACGCACTTGGTACTATCAAACCAGCCCGACTTGGCACTGGTGCCACCTCTAGTCTGGGAACTATGGTGCGTATCGTGGATTCTAAGGAGCCAGCCGGCCACTCCCAGCCATAGGCACCCAAACACAAACAACGGCGCTTTTCCCTGGAAAACAAAACTCGCCTGCCAACTTTTTGATGGCAGATTGCAGGAGCCACTTGGTACTATCAAACCAGCTCAACTTGGCACTGGTGCCACCATGGGTCTGCTCACCATCCTGCCTATCGTAGCTTTTCAGGAGCCAGACGGTCACTCGCAGCCATAGGCCCCCAGACAAAAACCTCGGCCCGTTTCCCTGGCAAACAAAAGTAAGCTGCCATGCTTCTGCATGGCAGATTGCAGGAGCTATTTAGTACTATCAAACCAGCCCGACTTGGCACTGGTGCCACCTCAGGTCTGGGAACCATCCTGCGTATCGTGGATTCTAAGCAGCCAGCCGGCCACTCCCAGCCACAGGCCCCCAAACACAAACAACGGCGCTTTTCCCTGGAAAACAAAACTCGCCTGCCAAATTTTGACGGCAGATTGCAGGAGCCACTTGCTACTATCAAATCAGCCCAACTTGGGACTGGTGCCACCATGGGTCTGTTCACCATCCTGCCTATCGTAGCTTTTCAGGAGCCAGCCGGTCCCTCCCTGCCGTAGGCCCCCTGAGAAAAACCTCGGCCCGTTTCCCTGGCAAACAAAAGTAAGCTACCCCGCTTCTGGATGGCAAATTGCAGGAGCCACTTTGCACCATCAAACTAGCCCGACTTGGCACTGGTGCCACCTCAGGTCTGGGAACCATCCTGCGTATCGTTCATTGTAAGGATCCAGCCGGCCACTCCAGCCACAGGCCCCCAGACACAAACAACGGCGCTTTTCCCTGGAAAACAAAACTCGCCTGCCAACATTTTGATGGCAGATTGCAGGAGCCACTTGCTGCTATCAAATCAGCCCAACTTGGCACTGGTGCCACCATGGGTCTGGTCACCATCCTGCCTATCGTAGCTTTTCAGGAGCCAGCCGGTCACTCCCAGCCATAGGCCCCCAGACACAAACCTCGGCCCGTTTCCCTGACAAACAAAAGTAAGCTACCCCGCTTCTGGATGGCAGATTGCAGGAGCCACTTTGCACCATCAAACTACCCCGACTTGGCACTGGTGCCACCTCAGGTCTGGTCACCATCCTGCGTATCGTGGATTCTAATTAGCCATCCGTCCACTCCCAGCCACAGGCCCCCAAACAAATCAACGGCGCTTTTCCCTGGAAAACAAAACTCGTCTGCCAACTTTTTGATGGCAGATTGCCAGAGCCACTTGGTACTATCAAACCAGCCCAACTTGGCACTGGTGCGACCTTGGGTCTGGGAACCATGCTGCGTACCGTGGATTATAAGGATCCAGCCGGCCACTCCCAGCCACAGGCCCCCAAACACAAACCACAGCGCTTTTCCCTGGAAAACAAAATTCGCCGGCCAACTTTTTGATGGCAGATTGCAGGAGCCTCTTGGTACTATCAAATCAGCCCAACTTGGCACTGGTGCCACCATGGGTCTGGTCATCATCCTGCTTATCGTAGCTTTTCAGGAGCCAGCCGGTCACTCCCAGCCATAGGCGCCCAGACACAATGCTCTGCCCTTTTCCTTGGCAAACCAAAGTAAGCTGCCCCGCTTCTGGATGGCAGATTGCAGGAACCACTTTTCACCATCAAATAGCCCGACTTGGAACTGGAGCCACCTCTGGTCTGGGAACCATGCTGCGTATCGTGGATTCTAAGCAGCCAGCCGGCCACTCCCAGCCACAGGCCCCCAAACACAAACAACGGCGCTTTTCCCTGGAAAAAAAAACTCGCCTGACAACATTTTGATGGCAGATTGCAGGAGCCACTTTCTACTATCAAATCAGCCCAACTTGGCACTGGTGCCACCATGGGTCTGGTCACCATCCTGCCTATCGTAGCTTTTCAGGAGCCAGCCGGTCACTCCCAGCCATAGGCTCCCAGACACAAACCTCGCCCCGTTTCCCTGGCAAACAAAAGTAAGCTGCCCCGCTTCTGGATGGCAGATTGCAGGAACCACTTGGTACTAGAAAACCAGCCCGACTTGGCACTGGTGCCACCTCTGGTCTGGGAACCATGCTGCGTATCGTGGATTCTAAGGAGCCAGCCGGCCACTCCCAGCCAAAGGCCCCCAAACACAAACAACGGCGCTTTTCCCTGGAAAACAAAACTCGCCTGCCAACTTTTTGATGGCAGATTGCAGGAGCCACTTGGTACTATCAAACCAGCCCAACTTGGCACTGGTGCCACCATGGGTCTGGTCACCATCCTGCCTACCTTAGCTTTTCAGGACCTAGCCGGTCACTCCCAGCCATAGGCCCCCAGACACAAATCTCGACCCGTTTCCCTGGCAAACAAAAGCAAGCTGTCCCGCTTCTGGATGGCAGATTGTAGGACGCACTCGGTACTATCAAACCAGCCCGACTTGGCACTGGTGCCACCTCTGGTCTGGGAACCATCCTGCGTATCGTGGATTCTAAGGAGCCAGCCGGCCACTCCCAGACATAGGCACCCAAACACAAACAACGGCGCTTTTCCCTGGAAAACAAAACTCGCCTGCCAACTTTTTGATGGCAGATTGCAGGAGCCACTTGGTGCTATCAAACCAGCCCAACTTGGCACTTGTGCCACCATGGGTCTGCTCACCATTCTGCCTATCGTAGCTTTTCAGGAGCCAGCCGCTCACTCCCAGCCATAGGCCCCCAGACAAAAAGCTCGGCCCGTTTCCCTGGCAAACAAAAGTAAGCTGCCCCGCTTCTGGATGGCAGATTGCAGGACGCACGTGGTACTATCAAACCAGCCCGACTTGGCACTGGTGCCACCTCAGGTCTGGGAACCATCCTGCGTATCGTGGATTCTAAGGAGCCAGCCGGCCACTCCCAGCCACAGGCCCCCAAACACAAAAAACGGCGCTTTTCCCTGGAAAACAAAACTCGCCTGCCAAATTTTGACGGCAGATTGCAGGAGCCACTTGGTACTATCAAATCAGCCCAACTTGGGACTGGTGCCAGCATGGGTCTGGTCACCATCCTGCCTATCGTAGCTTTTCAGGAGCCAGCCGGTCACTCCCAGCCATAGGCCCCCAGACACAAACCTCGGACCGTTTCCCTGGCAAACAAAAGTAAGCTGCCCTGCTTCTGGATGGCAGATTGCAGGAACCACTTGGTACTATCAAACCAGCAAAACTTGGCACTGGTGCCACCTTGGGTCTGGATACCATGCTGCGTATCGTGGATTCTAAGGAGCCAGCCGGCCACTCCCAGCCACAGGCCCCCAAACAAAAACAACGGCGCTTTTCCCTGGAAAACAAAACTCTCCTGCCAACTTTTTGATGGCAGATTGCAGGAGCCACTTGGTTTTATCAAATCAGCCCAACTTGGCACTGGTGCCACCATGGGTCTGGTCACCATCCTGCCTATCGTAGCTTTTCAGGAGCCAGCCGGTCACTCGCAGCCATAGGCCCCCAGACAAAAAGCTCGGCCCGTTTCCCTGGCAAACAAAAGTAAGCTACCCCGCTTCTGGATGGCAGATTGCAGGAGCCACTTTGCACCATCAAACTAGCCCGTCTTGACACTGGTGCCACCTCTGGTCTGGGAACCATCCTGCGTATCGTGGATTTTAAGGAGCCAGTCGGCCACTCCCAGCCATACGCCTCCAAACACAAACAACGGTCCGTTTCCCTGGCAAAGAAAAGTAAGCTGCCCCGCTTCTGGATGTCAGATTGCAGGAACCACTTGTTGCCAAGTTGGGGTGGTTTGATAGTACCAAGTGGCTCCTGCAATCTTCCATCAAAAAGTTGGCAAGCGAGTTTTGTTTTCCAGGGAAAAGCGCCGTTGTTTGTGTTTGGGGGCCTGTGGCTGGGAGTGGCCAGCTGTCTCCTTAGAATCCACGATACGCAGGATGGGTCCCAGACCAGAGGTGGCACCAGTGCCAAGTCGGGCTGGTTTGATGGTGCAAAGTGACTCCTGTAATCTGCCATCCAGAAGCAGGGTAGCTTACTTTTGTTTGCCAGGGAAACGGGCAGAGCTTTGTGTCTGGGGGCCTATGGCTGGGAGTGACCGGCTGCCTCCTGAAAAGCTACGATAGGCAGGATGGTGACCAGACCCATGGTGGCACCAGTGCCAAGTTGGGCTGGTTTGATAGTACCAAGTGGCTCCTGCAATCTGCCATCAAATGTTGGCAGGTGAGTTTTGTTTTCCAGGGAAAAGCGCCGTTGTTTGTGTTTGGGGGCCTGTGGCTGGGAGTGGCCAGCTGGCTCCTTAGAATCCACGATACGCAGGATGGTTCCCAGACCAGAGGTGGCACCAGTGCCAAGTCGGGCTGGTTTGATGGTACAAAGTGGCTCCTGCAATCTGCCATCCAGAAGCGGGGTAGCTTACTTTTGTTTGCCAGGGAAACGGGCCGAGGTTTGTGACTGGGGGCCTATGGCTGGGAGTGACCGGCTGGCGCCTGAAAAGCTACGATAGGCAGGATGGTGACCAGACCCATGGTGGCACTAGTGTCAAGTTGGGCTGGTTTGATAGTACCAAGTGGCTCCTGCAATCTGCCATCAAAAAGTTGGCAGGCCAGTTTTGTTTTCCAGGGAAAAGCGCCGTTGTTTGTGTTTGGAGGCCTGTGGCTGGGAGTGGCCGGCTGCCTCCTTTGAACCCAGGATACGCAGGATGGTTCCCAGCGCCAAGGTGGCGCCAGTGCCAAGTTGGGCTGGTTTGATAGTACCAAGCTGCTCCTGCAATCTGCCATCCAGAAGCGGGACAGCTTAATTTTGTTTCCCAGGGAAACGGGCCGAGGTATTTGTCTGGGGGCCTATGGCTGGGAGTGACTGGCTGGCTACTGAAAAGCTACGATAGGCAGGATGGTTACCAAACTCATGGTGGCACCAGTGCCAAGTCGGGCTGGTTTGATAATGCTAAATAGCTCCTGCAATCTGCCATCCAGACGGGGGGCAGCGGATTTTTGTTTGCTGCAGAAAAGTTCCGTGGTTTTTTTTTGGGGGTATATGGCTGGACGTGGCCGGCTGGCTCCTTAAAAGATCGATACGCAGGATTGTTCCCTGACCCAAGGTGGCATCAGTGCCAAGTCGGGCTGTTTTCGTAGTACCAAGTGCGTCCTGCAATTTGCCATCCAGAAGAGGGGCAGTTGAGTTTTGTTTGCCAGAGAAAAGGGCCGTGGTATATGTTTGGGGGCATATGGTTGAGAGTGGCCGGCTGGCCCCTGAAAATCCACGATAGGCAGGATGGTTCCCAGAACCAAGGTGGCACCAGTGCCATGTTGGCCTGGTTTGATAGTACCATGTGGCTCCTGCAATCTGCCATCCAGAAGCGGGGCTGCTTACTTTTGTTTGCCAGGGAAACGGGCCGCGATATTTGTCTGGGGGCCTATGGCTGGGAGTGAGCGGCTGGCTCCTGAAAAGCTACGATAGGCAGGATGGTGACCAGACCCATGGTGGCACCAGTGCCAAGTTGGGCTGGTTTGATAGTACCAAGTGGCTCCTGCAATCTGCCATCAAAAAGTTGTCAGGCGACTTTTGTTTTCCAGGGAAAAGCGCCGTTGTTCTTGTTTAGAGGCCTGTGGCTGGGAGTGGCCGGCTGCCTCCTTTGAACCCAGGATACGCAGGATGGTTCCCAGACCCAAGGTGGCACCAGTGCCAAGTTGGGCTGGTTTGATAGTACCAAGTGGCTCCTGCAATCTGCCATCCAGAAGCGGGACAGCTTACCTTTGTTTCCCAGGGAAACGGGCCGAGGTATTTGTCTGGGCGCCTATGGCTGGGAGTGACCAGCTGGCTACTGAAAAGCTACGATAGGCAGGATGGTTACCAGACTCATGGTGGCACCAGTGCCAAGTCGGGCTGGTTTGATAATACTAAATAGCTCCTGAAATCTGCCATTCAGACGCGGGGCAGCGGATTTTTGTTTGCTGGAGAAAAGTTCCGTGGTTTTTTTTTGGGGGTATATGGCTGGACGTGGCCGGCTGGCTCCTTAAAAAGATCGTTACGCAGGATTGTTCCCTGACCCAAGGTGGCATCACTGCCAAGTCGGGCTGTTTTCGTAGTACCAAGTGCGTCCTGCAATTTGCCATCCAGAAGAGGGGCAGTTGAGTTTTGTTTGCCAGAGCAAAGGGCCGTGGTATGTGTTTGGGGGCATATGGCTGAGAGTGGCCGGCTGGCCCCTGAAAATCCACGATAGGCAGGATGGTTCCCAGAGCCAAGGTAGCACCAGTGCCATGTTGGCCTGGTTTGATAGTACCATGTGGCTCCTGCAATCTGCCATCCAGAAGCGGGGCAGCTTACTTTTGTTTGCCAGGGAAACGGGCCGAGATATTTGTCTGGGGGCCTATGGCTGGGAGTGACCGGCTGGCTCCTGAAAAGCTACGATAGGCAGGATGTTGACCAGACCCAAAGTGGAACCAGTACCAAGTTGGGCTGGTTTGATAGTACCAAGTGGCTCCTGCAATCTGCCATCAAAAATTTGGCAGGCGAGTTTTGTTTTCCAGGGAAAAACGCCGTTGTTTAGAGGCCTGTGGCTGGGAGTGGCCGCCTGTCCTCGTAGAATCTACGTTACGCAGCATGGTTCCCAGAGCCAAGGTGGCACCAGGGCCAAGTCGGGCAGGTTTGATAGTACCAAATGCATCCTGCAATCTGCCATTCAAAAGCGGGGCAGTTTACTTTTGTTTGCCAGGGAAACGGGCCGAGGTTTGTGTCTGGGGGCCTATGGCAGGGAGTGACCGTCTGGCTCCTGAAAAGCTACGATAGGCAGGATGTTTACCAGACCCATGGTGGCACCAGTGCCAAGTTGGGCTGATTTGATAGTACCAAGTGGCTCCTGCAATCTGCCATCCAGAATCGGGGCAGCTTACTTTTGTTTTCCAGGGAAACGGGCCGAGGTTTCTGTCTGGGGGTCTATGGCTGGGAGTGACCGGCTGGCTCCTGAAAAGCTACGATAGGCAGGATGGTGACCAGACCCATGGTGGCACCAGTGCCAAGTTGGGCTGGTTTGATAGCACCAAGTGGCTCCTGCAATCTGCCATCAAAATGTTGGCAGGCGAGTTTTGTTTTCCAGGGAAAAGCGCCGTTGTTTGTGTTTGGGCGCCTGTGGCTCAGAGTGGCCGGGTGGCTGCTTAGAATCCACGATACGCCGGATGGTTCCCAGACCCAAGGTGGCACCAGTGCCAAGTCGGGCTGGTTTGACACTACCAAGTGGCTCCTGCAATCTGCCATCCAGAATCGGGGCAGCTTAATTTTGTTTGCCAGGGAAACGGTCCGAGGTTTGTGTCTGGGGGCCTATAGCTGGGAGTTACCGGCTGGCTCCTGAAAAGCTACGATAGGCAGGATGGTGACCAGACCCATGGTGGCACCAGTGCCATGTTGGGCTGATTTGATAGTAGCAAGTGGCTCCTGCAATCTGCCATCAAAATGCTGGCAGGCGAGTTTTGTTTTCCAGGGAAAAGCGCCGTTGATTTTGTTTGGGGGCCTGTGGCTGGGAGTGACCGGCTGGCTCCTTAGAATCCACGATACGCAGGATGGTTCCCAGACCTGACGTGGCACCAGTGCCAAGTTGGGCTGGTTTGATAGTAACAAGTGCGTCCTGCAATCTGCCATCCAGAAGCGGGGTAGCTTACTTTTGTTTGCCAGGGAAACGGGCCGAGGTTTGTGTCTGGGCGCCTATGGCTGGGAGTGACCAGCTGGCTCCTGAAAAGCTACGATAGGCAGGATGGTGACCATATCCATGGTGGCACCAGTGCCAAGTTGGGCTGGTTTGATAGTACCAAGTGGCTCCTGCAATCCGCCATCAAAAAGTTGGCAGGCGAGTTTTGTTTTCCAGGGAAAAGCGCCGTTGTTTGTGTTTGGGTGCCTGTGGCTGGGAGTGGCCGGCTGGCTCCTTAGAATCCACGATACGCAGGATGGTTCCCAGACCCAAGGTGGCACCAGTGCCAAGTTGGGCTGGTTTGATACTACCAAGTGCGTCCTGCAATCTGCCATCCAGAAGCGGGGTAGCTTACTTTTTTTTGCCAGGGAAACGGGCCGAGGTTTTTGTCTCGGGGCCTATGGCTGGGGGTGACCGGCTGGCTCCTGAAAAGCTACGATAGGCAGGATGGTGACCAGACCCATGGTGGCACCAGTGCCAAGTTGGGCTTATTTGATAGTACCAAGTGGCTCCTGCAATCTGCCATCAAAATGTTGGCAGGCGAGTTTTGTTTTCCAGGGAAAAGCGCCGTTGTTTGTGTTTGGGGGCCTGTGGGTGGGAGTGGCCGGCTGGCTAATTAGAATCCACGATACGCAGGATGGTTCCCAGACCAGAGGTGGCACCAGTGCCAAGTCGGGCTGGTTTGATACTACAAAGTGCGTCCTTCAATCTGCCATCCAGAAGCGGGACAGCTTACATTTGTTTGCCAGGGAAACGGGCCGAGGTTTGTGACTGGGGGCCTATGGCTGGGAGTGACCGGCTGGCTCCTGAAAAGCTACGATAGGCAGGATGGTGACCAGACCCATGGTGGCACCAGTGCCAAGTTGGGCTGGTTTGATAGTACCAAGTGGCTCCTGCAATCTGCCATCTAAATGTTGGCAGGCGAGTTTTGTTTTCCAGGGAAAAGCGCCGTTGTTTTTGTTTGGGGGCCTGTGGGTGGGAGTGGCCGGCTGGCTCCTTAGAATCCACGATACGCAGGATGGTTCCCAGACCTGAGGTGGCACCAGTGCCAAGTCGGGCTAGTTTGATGCTGCAAAGTGGCTCCTGCAATCTGCTATCCAGAAGCGGGGTAGCTTACTTTTGTTTGCCAGGGAAACGGGCCGAGCTTTGTGTCTGGGGGCCTATGGCTGGGAGTGATCGGCTGGCTCCTGAAAAGCTACGATAGGCAGGATGGTGACCAGACCCATGGTGGCACCACTGTCAAGTTGGGCTGGTTTGATAGTACCAAGTGGCTCCGGCAATCTGCCATCAAAATTTGGCAGGCGAGTTTTGTTTTCCAGTGAAAAGCGCCCTTGTTTTTGTTTGGGGTCCTATGGCAGGGAGTGACCGGCTGGCTAATTAGAATCCACGATACGCAGCATGGTTCCCAGACCTGAGGTGGCACCAGTGCCAAGTCGGGCTAGTTTGATGGCGCAAAGTGGCTCCTGCAATCTGCCATCCAGAAGCGGGGCAGCTTACTTTTGTTTACCAGGGAAACGGGCCGAGGATTGTGTCTGGGGGCCTATGGCTGGGAGTGACCGGCTGGCTCCTGAAAAGCTACGATAGGCAGGATGGTGACCAGACCCATGGTGGCACCAGTGCCAAGTTGGGCTGGTTTGATAGTAGCAAGTGGCTCCTGCAATCTGCCATCAAAAAGTTGGCAGGCGAGTTTTGTTTTCCAGGGAAAAGCGCCGTTGTTTGTGTTTGGGGGCCTGTGGCTGGGAGAGGCCGGCTGGCTGCTTAGAATCCACGATACGCAGGATGGTTCCCAGACCAGAGATGGCACCAGTGCCAAGTTGGGCTGGTTTGATACTACCAAGTGGTTCCTGCAATCTGCCATCCAGAAGCGGGGCAGCTTACTTTTGTTTGCCAGGGAAACGGGCCGAGGTTTGTGTCTGGGGGCCTATGGCTGCGAGTGAGCGGCTGGCTCCTGAAAAGCTACGATAGGCAGGATGGTGACCAGACCCATGGTGGCACCAGTGCCAAGTTGGGCTGGTTTGATAGTACCAAGTGGCTCCTGCAATCTGCCATCAAAAATTTGGCAGGCGAGTTTTGTTTTCCAGAGAAAAGCGCCATTGTTTGTGTTTGGGGGCCTGTGGGTGGGAGTGGCCGGCTGGCTCCTTAAAATCCACGATACGCAGGATGGTTCCCAGACCTGAGGTGGCACCAGTGCCAAGTCGGGCTAGTTTGATGCTGCAAAGTGGCTCCTGCAATCTGCCATCCAGAAGCGGGGTAGCTTACTTTTGTTTGCCAGGGAAACGGGCCGAGTTTGTGTCTGGGGGCCTATGGCTGGGAGTGACCGGCTGGCTCCTGAAAAGCTACGATAGGCAGGATGGTGACCAGACCCATGGTGGCACCAGTGCCAAGTTGGGCTGGTTTGATAGTACCAAGTGGCTCCTGCAATCTGCCATCAAAATTTTGGCAGGCGAGTTTTGTTTTCCAGGGAAAAGCGCCGTTGTTTGTGTCTGGGGGCCTGTGGCTGGAGTGGCCGTCTGCTTCCTTAGACTCCACGATACGCAGCATGGTTCCCAGACCTGAGGTGGCACCAGTGCCAAGTCGGGCTAGTTTGATGGTGCAAAGTGGCTCCTGCAATCTGCCATCCAGAAGCGGGGCAGCTTACTTTTGTTTGCCAGGGAAACGGGCCGAGGTTTTTCTCTGGGGGCCTATTGCAGGGAGGGACCGGCTGGCTCCTGAAAAGCTACGATAGGCAGGATGGTGACCAGACCCATGGTGGCACCAGTGCCAAGTTGGGCTGATTTGATAGTAGCAAGTGGCTCCTGCAATCTGCCATCAAAATGTTGGCAGGCGAGTTTTGTTTTCCAGGGAAAAGCGCCGTTGTTTGTGTTTGGGGGCCTGTGGCTGGGAGTGGCCGGCTGGCTCCTTAGAATACACGATATGCAGGATGGTTCCCAGACCAGAGGTGGCACCAGTGCCAAGTCGGGCTGGTTTTATAGTACCAAGTGGTTCCTGCAATCTGCCATCCAGAAGCGGGACAGCTTACTTTTGTTTGCCAGGGAAACGGCCCGAGGTTTGTGTCTGGGGGCCTATGGCTGGGAGTGACCGGCTGGCTCCTGAAAAGCTGCGATAGGCAGGATGGTGACCAGACCCATGGTGGCACCAGTGCCAAGTTGGGCTGGTTTGATAGTACCAAGTTGCTCCTGCAATCTGCTCTCAAAAAGTTGGCCGGCGAGTTTTGTTTTCCAGGGAAAAGCGCCGTTGTTTGTGTTTGGGGGCCTGTGGCTGGGAGTGGCCGGCTGGCTCCTTAGAATCCACGATACGCAGCATGGTTCCCAGACCAGAGGTGGCACCAGTGCCAAGTCGGGCTGGTTTTATAGTACCAAGTGGTTCCTGCAATCTGCCATCCAGAAGCGGGGCAGCTTACTTTTGTTTGCCAGGGAAACGGGCCGAGGTTTGTGTCTGGGGGCCTATGGCTGGGAGTGACCGGCTGGCTCCTGAAAAGCTACGATAGGCAGGATGGTTCCCAGACCCATGGTGGCACCAGTGCCAAGTTGGGCTGGTTTGATAGTACCAAGTTGCTCCGGCAAACTGCCATAAAAATTTGGCAGGCGAGTTTTGTTTTCCAGTGAAAAGCTCCCTTGTTTTTGTTTGGGGTCCTATGGCAGGGAGTGACCGGCTGGCTAATTAGAATCCACGATACGCAGCATGGTTCCCAGACCTGAGGTGGCACCAGTGCCAAGTCGGGCTAGTTTGATGGCGCAAAGTGGCTCCTGCAATCTGCCATCCAGAAGCGGGGCAGCTTACTTTTGTTTACCAGGGAAACGGGCCGAGGATTGTGTCTGGGGGCCTATGGCTGGGAGTGACCGGCTGGCTCCTGAAAAGCTACGATAGGCAGGATGGTGACCAGACCCATGGTGGCACCAGTGCCAAGTTGGGCTGGTTTGATAGTACCAAGTGGCTCCTGCAATCTGCCATCAAAAAGTTGGCAGGCGAGTTTTGTTTTCCAGGGAAAAGCGCCGTTGTTTTTGTTTGGGGGCCTGTGGCTGGGAGAGGCCGGCTGGCTGCTTAGAATCCACGATACGCAGGATGGTTCCCAGACCAGAGATGGCACCAGTGCCAAGTTGGGCTGGTTTGATACTACCAAGTGGTTCCTGCAATCTGCCATCCAGAAGCGGGGCAGCTTACTTTTGTTTGCCAGGGAAACGGGCCGAGGTTTGTGTCTGGGGGCCTATGGCTGCGAGTGACCGGCTGGCTCCTGAAAAGCTACGAT
Organism: Melospiza melodia melodia; assembly: GCF_035770615.1. Taxonomy (NCBI): domain Eukaryota; kingdom Metazoa; phylum Chordata; class Aves; order Passeriformes; family Passerellidae; genus Melospiza; species Melospiza melodia. The sequence continues at coordinate 43,987,426 of NC_086199.1, forward strand.
AGGCAGGATGGTGACCAGACCCATGGTGGCACCAGTGCCAAGTTGGGCTGGTTTGATAGTACCAAGTGGCTCCTGCAATCTGCCATCAAAAAGTTGGCAGGCGAGTTTTGTTTTCCAGGGAAAAGCGCCGTTGTTTGTGTTTGGGGGCCTGTGGCTGGGAGTGGCCGGCTGGCTAATTAGAATCCACGATACGCAGGATGGTTCCCAGACCCAAGGTGGCACCAGTGCCAAGTCGGGCTGGTTGGATAATACCTATTGGATCCTGCAATCTGCCATCCAGAAGCGGGGCAGCTTACTTTTGTTTGCCAGGGAAACGGGCCGAGGTTTGTGTCTGGGGGCCTATGGCTGGGAGTGACCGTCTAGGTCCTGAAAAGCTACGAGAGGCAGGATGGTGACCAGACCCATGGTGGCACCAGTGCCAAGTTGGGCTGGTTTGATAGTTCCAAGTGGCTCCTGCAATCTGCCATCAAAAAGTTGGCAGGCGAGTTTTGTTTTCCAGGGAAAAGCGCCGTTGTTTGTGTTTGGGGGCCTGTGGCTGGGAGTGGCCGGCTTGCTAATTGGAATCCACGATACGCAGCCTGGTTCCCAGACTTGAGGTGGCACCAGTGACAAGTCGGGCCAGTTTGATGGTGCAAAGTGGCTCCTGCAATCTGCCATCCAGAAGCGGGGCAGCTTACTTTTGTTTTCCAGGGAAAAGGGCCGAGGTTTTTCTCTGGGGGCCTATGGCTGGGAGTGACCGGCTGGCGCCTGAACAGCTACGATAGGCAGGATGGTTCCCAGACCCATGGTGGCACCAGTGCCATGTTGGGCTGATTTGATAGTACCAAGTGGCTCCTGCAATCTGCCATCAAAATGTTGGCAGGCGAGTTTTGTTTTCCAGGGAAAAGCGCTGTTGTTGTATTTGGGGGCCTGTGGCTGGGAGTGGCCGGCTGGCTGCTTAGAATCCACGATACGCAGGATGGTTCCCAGACCCAAGGTGGCACCAGTGCCAAGTTGGGCTGGTTTGATAGTACCAAGTGGTTCCTGCAATCTGCCATCCAGAAGCGGGGCAGCTTACTTTTGTTTGCCAGGGAAACGGGCCGAGATTTTGTCTGGGGGCCTATGGCTGCGAGTGACCGGCTGGCTCCTGAAAAGCTACGATAGGCAGGATGGTGAGCAGACCCATGGTGGCACCAGTGCCAAGTTGGGCTGGTTTGATAGTACCAAGTGGCTCCGGCAATCTGCCATCAAAATTTGGCAGGCGAGTTTTGTTTTCCAGTGAAAAGCGCCCTTGTTTTTGTTTGGGGTCCTATGGCAGGGAGTGACCGGCTGGCTAATTAGAATCCACGATACGCAGCATGGTTCCCAGACCTGAGGTGGCACCAGTGCCAAGTCGGGCTAGTTTGATGGCGCAAAGTGGCTCCTGCAATCTGCCATCCAGAAGCGGGGCAGCTTACTTTTGTTTACCAGGGAAACGGGCCGAGGTTTGTGTCTGGGGGCCTATGGCTGGGAGTGACCGGCTGGCTCCTGAAAAGCTACGATAGGCAGGATGGTGACCAGACCCATGGTGGCACCAGTGCCAAGTTGGGCTGGTTTGATAGTACCAAGTGGCTCCTGCAATCTGCCATCAAAAAGTTGGCAGGCGAGTTTTGTTTTCCAGGGAAAAGCGCCGTTGTTTGTGTTTGGGGGCCTGTGGCTGGGAGAGGCCGGCTGGCTGCTTAGAATCCACGATACGCAGGATGGTTCCCAGACCAGAGATGGCACCAGTGCCAAGTTGGGCTGGTTTGATACTACCAAGTGGTTCCTGCAATCTGCCATCCAGAAGCGGGGTAGCTTACTTTTGTTTGCCAGGGAAACGGGCCGAGTTTGTGTCTGGGGGCCTATGGCTGGGAGTGACCGGCTGGCTCCTGAAAAGCTACGATAGGCAGGATGGTGACCAGACCCATGGTGGCACCAGTGCCAAGTTGGGCTGGTTTGATAGTACCAAGTGGCTCCTGCAATCTGCCATCAAAAAGTTGGCAGGCGAGTTTGGTTTTCCAGGGAAAAGCGCCGTTGTTTGTGTCTGGGGGCCTGTGGCTGGAGTGGCCGTCTGGTTCCTTAGACTCCACGATACGCAGCATGGTTCCCAGACCTGAGGTGGCACCAGTGCCAAGTCGGGCTAGTTTGATGGTGCAAAGTGGCTCCTGCAATCTGCCATGCAGAAGCGGGGTAGCTTACTTTTGTTTGCCAGGGAAAATGGCCGAGGTTTTTCTCTGGGGGCCTATGGCAGGGAGGGACCGGCTGGCTCCTGAAAAGCTACGATAGGCAGGATGGTGACCAGACCCATGGTGGCACCAGTGCCAAGTTGGGCTGATTTGATAGTAGCAAGTGGCTCCTGCAATCTGCCATCAAAATGTTGGCAGGCGAGTTTTGTTTTCCAGGGAAAAGCGCCGTTGTTTGTGTTTGGGGGCCTGTGGCTGGGAGTGGCCGCCTGGCTCCTTAGAATACACGATATGCAGGATGGTTCCCAGACCAGAGGTGGCACCAGTGCCAAGTCGGGCTGGTTTTATAGTACCAAGTGGTTCCTGCAATCTGCCATCCAGAAGCGGGACAGCTTACTTTTTTTTGCCAGGGAAAGGGGCCGAGCTTTGTGTCTGGGGGCCTATGGCTGGGAGTGACCGGCTGGCTCCTGAAAAGCTGCGATAGGCAGGATGGTGACCAGACCCATGGTGGCACCAGTGCCAAGTTGGGCTGGTTTGATAGTACCAAGTTGCTCCTGCAATCTGCCCTCAAAAAGTTGGCAGGCGAGTTTTGTTTTCCAGGGAAAAGCGCCGTTGTTTGTGTTTGGGGGCCTGTGGCTGGGAGTGGCCGGCTGGCTCCTTAGAATCCACGATACGCAGCATGGTTCCCAGACCAGAGGTGGCACCAGTGCCAAGTCGGGCTGGTTTTATAGTACCAAGTGGTTCCTGCAATCTGCCATCCAGAAGCGGGGCAGCTTACTTTTGTTTGCCAGGGAAACGGGCCGAGGTTTGTGTCTGGGGGCCTATGGCTGGGAGTGACCGGCTGGCTCCTGAAAAGCTACGATAGGCAGGATGGTGACCAGACCCATGGTGGCACCAGTGCCAAGTTGGGCTGGTTTGATAGTACCAAGTGGCTCCTGCAATCTGCCATCAAAAAGTTGGCAGGCGAGTTTTGTTTTCCAGGGAAAAGCGCCGTTGTTTGTGTTTGGGGGCCTGTGGCTGGGAGTGGCCGGCTGGCTAATTAGAATCCACGATACGCAGGATGGTTCCCAGACCCAAGGTGGCACCAGTGCCAAGTCGGGCTGGTTTGATAATACCTAGTGGATCCTGCAATCTGCCATCCAGAAGCGGGACAGCTTACTTTTGTTTGCCAGGGAAACGGGCCGAGGTTTGTGTCTGGGGGCCTATGGCTGGGAGTGACCGTCTAGGTCCTGAAAAGCTACGAGAGGCAGGATGGTGACCAGACCCATGGTGGCACCAGTGCCAAGTTGGGCTGGTTTGATAGTACCAAGTGGCTCCTGCAATCTGCCATCAAAAAGTTGGCAGGCGAGTTTTGTTTTCCAGGGAAAAGCGCCGTTGTTTGTGTTTGGGGGCCTGTGGCTGGGAGTGGCCGGCTTGCTAATTGGAATCCACGATACGCAGCCTGGTTCCCAGACCTGAGGTGGCACCAGTGACAAGTCGGGCCAGTTTGATGGTGCAAAGTGGCTCCTGCAATCTGCCATCCAGAAGCGGGGCAGCTTACTTTTGTTTTCCAGGGAAAAGGGCCGAGGTTTTTCTCTGGGGGCCTATGGCTGGGAGTGACCGGCTGGCGCCTGAACAGCTACGATAGGCAGGATGGTTCCCAGACCCATGGTGGCACCAGTGCCATGTTGGGCTGATTTGATAGTACCAAGTGGCTCCTGCAATCTGCCATCAAAATGTTGGCAGGCGAGTTTTGTTTTCCAGGGAAAAGCGCTGTTGTTGTATTTGGGGGCCTGTGGCTGGGAGTGGCCGGCTGGCTGCTTAGAATCCACGATACGCAGGATGGTTCCCAGACCCAAGGTGGCACCAGTGCCAAGTTGGGCTGGTTTGATAGTACCAAGTGGTTCCTGCAATCTGCCATCCAGAAGCGGGGCAGCTTACTTTTGTTTGCCAGGGAAACGGGCCGAGCTTTGTGTCTGGGGGCCTATGGCTGCGAGTGACCGGCTGGCTCCTGAAAAGCTACGATAGGCAGGATGGTGAGCAGACCCATGGTGGCACCAGTGCCAAGTTGGGCTGGTTTGATAGTACCAAGTGGCTCCTGCAATCTGCCATCAAAAATTTGGCAGGCGAGTTTTGATTTCCAGGGAAAAGCGCCGTTGTTTGTGTTTGGGGGCCTGTGGCTGGGAGTGGCCGGCTTGCTAATTGGAATCCACGATACGCAGGATGGTTCCCAGACCTGACGTGGCACCAGTGCCAAGTCGGGCTAGTTTGATGCTGCAAAGTGGCTCCTGCAATCTGCCATGCAGAAGCGGGGTAGCTTACTTTTGTTTGCCAGGGAAAATGGCCGAGGTTTTTGTCTGGGGGCCTATGGCTGGGAGTGACCGGCTGGCTCCTGAAAAGCTACGATAGGCAGGATGGTGACCAGACCCATGGTGGCACCAGTGCCAAGTTGGGCTGATTTGATAGTAGCAAGTGGCTCCTGCAATCTGCCATCAAAATGTTGGCAGGCGAGTTTTGTTTTCCAGGGAAAAGCGCCGTTGTTTGTGTTTGGGGGCCTGTGGCTGGGAGTGACCGGCTGGCTCCTTAGAATCCACGATACGCAGGATGGTTCCCAGACCAGAGGTGGCACCAGTGCCAAGTCGGGCTGGTTTGATAATACCTAGTGGATCCTGCAATCTGCCATCCAGAAGCGGGACAGCTTACTTTTGTTTTCCAGGGAAACGGGCCGAGGTTTGTGTCTGGGGGCCTATGGCTGGGAGTGACCGTCTAGGTCCTGAAAAGCTACGATAGGCAGGATGGTGACCAGACCCATGGTGGCACCAGTGCCAAGTTGGGCTGGTTTGATAGTACCAAGTGGCTCCTGCAATCTGCCATCAAAAAGTTGGCAGGCGAGTTTTGTTTTCCAGGGAAAAGCGCCGTTGTTTGTGTTTGGGGGCCTGTGGCTGGGAGTGGCCGGCTTGCTAATTGGAATCCACGATACGCAGCATGGTTCCCAGACCTGAGGTGGCACCAGTGACAAGTCGGGCCAGTTTGATGGTGCAAAGTGGCTCCTGCAATCTGCCATCCAGAAGCGGGGCAGCTTACTTTTGTTTTCCAGGGAAAAGGGCCGAGGTTTTTCTCTGGGGGCCTATGGCTGGGAGTGACCGGCTGGCGCCTGAACAGCTACGATAGGCAGGATGGTTCCCAGACCCATGGTGGCACCAGTGCCATGTTGGGCTGATTTGATAGTACCAAGTGGCTCCTGCAATCTGCCATCAAAATGTTGGCAGGCGAGTTTTGTTTTCCAGGGAAAAGCGCTGTTGTTGTATTTGGGGGCCTGTGGCTGGGAGTGGCCGGCTGGCTGCTTAGAATCCACGATACGCAGGATGGTTCCCAGACCCAAAGTGGCACCAGTGCCAAGTTGGGCTGGTTTGATAGTACCAAGTGGTTCCTGCAATCTGCCATCCAGAAGCGGGGCAGCTTACTTTTGTTTGCCAGGGAAACGGGCCGAGTTTTGTGTCTGGGGGCCTATGGCTGCGAGTGACCGACTGGCTCCTGAAAAGCTACGATAGGCAGGATGGTGAGCAGACCCATGGTGGCACCAGTGCCAAGTCGGGCTGGTTTGATAATACCAAGTGGCTCCTGCAATCTGCCATCAAAAATTTGGCAGGCGAGTTTTGATTTCCAGGGAAAAGCGCCGTTGTTTGTGTTTGGGGGCCTGTGGCTGGGAGTGGCCGGCTTGCTAATTGGAATCCACGATACGCAGGATGGTTCCCAGACCTGACGTGGCACCAGTGCCAAGTCGGGCTAGTTTGATGCTGCAAAGTGGCTCCTGCAATCTGCCATGCAGAAGCGGGGTAGCTTACTTTTGTTTGCCAGGGAAAATGGCCGAGGTTTTTGTCTGGGGGCCTATGGCTGGGAGTGACCGGCTGGCTCCTGAAAAGCTACGATAGGCAGGATGGTGACCAGACCCATGGTGGCACCAGTGCCAAGTTGGGCTGATTTGATAGTAGCAAGTGGCTCCGGCAATCTGCCATCAAAAAGTTGGCAGGCGAGTTTTGTTTTCCAGGGAAAAGCGCCGTTGTTTGTGTTTGGGGGCCTGTGCCTGGGAGTGACCGGCTGGCTCCTTAGAATCCACGATACGCAGGATGGTTCCCAGACCAGAGGTGGCACCAGTGCCAAGTCGGGCTGGTTTGATAGTACCAAGTGGCTCCTGCAATCTGCCATCCAGAAGCGGGGTAGCTTACTTTTGTATGCCAGGGAAACGGGCCGAGGTTTTTGTCTGGGGGCCTATAGCTGGGAGTGACCGGCTGGCTCCTTAGAATCCACGATACGCAGGATGGTGACCAGACCCATGGTGGCACCAGTGCCAAGTTGGGCTGATTTGATAGTACCAAGTGGCTCCTGCAATCTGCCATCAAAATGTTGGCAGGCGAGTTTTGTTTTCCAGGGAAAAGCGCCGTTGATTTTGTTTGGGGGCCTGTGGCTGGGAGTGACCGGCTGGCTCCTTAGAATCCACGATACGCAGGATGGTTCCCAGACCCAAGGTGGCACCAGTGCCAAGTTGGGCTGGTTTGATAGTATCAAGTGCGTCCTGCAATCTGCCATCCAGAAGCGGGGTAGCTTACTTTTGTATGCCAGGGAAACGGGCCGAGCTTTGTGTCTGGGGGCCTATGGCTGGGAGTGACCGGCTGGCTCCTGAAAAGCTACGATAGGCAGGATGGTGACCAGACCCATGGTGGCACCAGTGCCAAGTTGGGCTGGTTTGATAGTACCAAGTGGCTCCTGCAATCTGCCATCAAAATGTTGGCAGGCGAGTTTTGTTTTCCAGGGAAAAGCGCCGTTGTTTGTGTCTGGGGGCCTGTGGCTGGAGTGGCCGTCTGGTTCCTTAGACTCCAAGATACGCAGGATGGTTCCCAGACCTGAGGTGGCATCAGTGCCAAGTCGGGCTAGTTTGATGGTGCAAAGTGGCTCCTGCAATCTGCCATCCAGAAGCGGGGCAGCTTACTTTTGTTTGCCAGGGAAACGGGCCGAGGTTTTTCTCTGGGGGCCTATGGCAGGGAGGGACCGGCTGGCTCCTGAAAAGCTACGAGAGGCAGGATGGTGACCAGACCCATGGTGGCACCAGTGCCAAGTTGGGCTGGTTTGATAGTACCAAGTGGCTCCTGCAATCTGCCATCAAAAAGTTGGCAGGCGAGTTTTGTTTTCCAGGGAAAAGCGCTGTTGTTTGTGTTTGGGGGCCTGTGGCTGGGAGTGACCGGCTGGCTCCTTAGAATCCACGATACGCAGGATGGTTCCCAGACCCAAGGTGGAACCACTGCCAAGTTGGGCTGGTTTGATATTACCAAGTAATTCCTGCAATCTGCCGTCCAGATGCGGGGCAGCTTACTTTTGTTTGCCAGGGAAACGGGCCGAGCTTTGTGTCTGGGGGCCTATGGCTGGGAGTGACCGGCTGGCTCCTGAAAAGCTACGATAGGCAGGATGGTGACCAGACCCATGGTGGCACCAGTGCCAAGTTGGGCTGGTTTGATAGTACCAAGTGGCTCCTGCAATCTGCCATCAAAAAGTTGGCAGGCGAGTTTTGTTTTCCAGGGAAAAGCGCCGTTGTTTGTGTTTGGGGGCCTGTGGCTGGGAGTGGCCGGCTGGCTCCTTAGAATCCACGATACGCAGGATGGTTCCCAGACCAGAGGTGGCACCAGTGCCAAGTCGGGCTGGTTTTATAGTACCAAGTGGTTCCTGCAATCTGCCATCCAGAAGCAGGGCACCTTACTTTTGTTTGCCAGGGAAACGGGCCGAGCTTTGTGTCTGGGGGCCTATGGCTGGGAGTGACCGGCTGGCTCCTGAAAAGCTACGATAGGCAGGATGGTGACCAGACCCATGGTGGCACCAGTGCCAAGTTGGGCTGGTTTGATAGTACCAAGTGGCTCCTGCAATCTGCCATCAAATTTGGCAGGCGAGTTTTGTTTTCCAGGGAAAAGCGCCGTTGTTTGTGTTTGGGGGCCTGTGGCTGGGAGTGGCCGGCTGGCTAATTAGAATCCACGATACGCAGGATGGTTCCCAGACCCAAGGTGGCACCAGTGCCAAGTCGGGCTGGTTTGATAATACCTAGTGGATCCTGCAATCTGCCATCCAGATGCGGGACATCTTACTTTTGTTTGCCAGGGAAACGGGCCGAGGTTTGTGTCTGGGTGCCTATGGCTGGGAGTGACCGTCTAGGTCCTGAAAAGCTACGAGAGGCAGGATGGTGACCAGACCCATGGTGGCACCAGTGCCAAGTTGGGCTGGTTTGATAGTACCAAGTGGCTCCTGCAATCTGCCATCAAAAAGTTGGCAGGCGAGTTTTGTTTTCCAGGGAAAAGCGCCGTTGTTTGTGTTTGGGGGCCTGTGGCTGGGAGTGGCCGGCTTGCTAATTGGAATCCACGATACGCAGCATGGTTCCCAGATCCAAGGTGGCACCAGTGCCAAGTCGGGCCAGTTTGATGGTGCAAAGTGGCTCCTGCAATCTGCCATCCAGAAGCGGGGCAGCTTACTTTTGTTTGCCAGGGAAACGGGCCGAGGTTTTTCTCTGGGGGCCTATGGAAGGGAGGGACCGGCTGGCTCCTGAAAAGCTACGATAGGCAGGATGGTGACCAGACCCATTGTGGCACCAGTGCCAAGTTGGGCTGATTTGATAGTAGCAAGTGGCTCCTGCAATCTGCCATCAAAATGTTGGCAGGCGAGTTTTGTTTTCCAGGGAAAAGCGCCGTTGTTTGTGTTTGGGGGCCTGTGGCTGGGAGTGACCGGCTGGCTCCTTAGAATCCACGATACGCAGGATGGTTCCCAGACCCAAGGTGGAACCACTTCCAAGTTGGGCTGTTTTGATAGTACCAAGTGATTCCTGCAATCTGCCGTCCAGATGCGGGGCAGCTTACTTTTGTTTGCCAGGGAAACGGGCCGAGCTTTGTGTCTGGGGGCCTATGGCTGGGAGTGACCGGCTGGCTCCTGAAAAGCTACGATAGGCAGGATGGTGACCAGACCCATGGTGGCACCAGTGCCAAGTTGGGCTGGTTTGATAGTACCAAGTGGCTCCTGCAATCTGCCATCAAAAAGTTGGCAGGCGAGTTTTGTTTTCCAGGGAAAAGCGCCGTTGTTTGTGTTTGGGGGCCTGTGGCTGGGAGTGGCCGGCTGGCTCCTTAGAATCCACGATACGCCCCATGGTTCCCAGACCTGAGGTGGCACCAGTGCCAAGTCGGGCTGGTTTTATAGTACCAAGTGGTTCCTGCAATCTGCCATCCAGAAGCGGGGCAGCTTACTTTTGTTTGCCAGGGAAACGGGCCGAGGTTTGTGTCTGGGGGCCTATGGCTGGGAGTGACCGGCTGGCTCCTGAAAAGCTACGATAGGCAGGATGGTGACCAGACCCATGGTGGCACCAGTGCCAAGTTGGGCTGATTTGATAGTAGCAAGTGGCTCCTGCAATCTGCCATCAAAATGTTGGCAGGCGAGTTTTGTTTTCCAGGGAAAAGCGCCGTTGTTTGTGTTTGGGGGCCTGTGGCTGGGAGTGACCGGCTGGCTCCTTAGAATCCACGATACGCAGGATGGTTCCCAGACCAGAGGTGGCACCAGTGCCAAGTCGGGCTGGTTTGATAATACCTAGTGGATCCTGCAATCTGCCATCCAGAAGCGGGACAGCTTACTTTTGTTTTCCAGGGAAACGGGCCGAGGTTTGTGTCTGGGGGCCTATGGCTGGGAGTGACCGTCTAGGTCCTGAAAAGCTACGATAGGCAGGATGGTGACCAGACCCATGGTGGCACCAGTGCCAAGTTGGGCTGGTTTGATAGTACCAAGTGGCTCCTGCAATCTGCCATCAAAAAGTTGGCAGGCGAGTTTTGTTTTCCAGGGAAAAGCGCCGTTGTTTGTGTTTGGGGGCCTGTGGCTGGGAGTGGCCGGCTTGCTAATTGGAATCCACGATACGCAGCATGGTTCCCAGACCTGAGGTGGCACCAGTGACAAGTCGGGCCAGTTTGATGGTGCAAAGTGGCTCCTGCAATCTGCCATCCAGAAGCGGGGCAGCTTACTTTTGTTTTCCAGGGAAAAGGGCCGAGGTTTTTCTCTGGGGGCCTATGGCTGGGAGTGACCGGCTGGCGCCTGAACAGCTACGATAGGCAGGATGGTTCCCAGACCCATGGTGGCACCAGTGCCATGTTGGGCTGATTTGATAGTACCAAGTGGCTCCTGCAATCTGCCATCAAAATGTTGGCAGGCGAGTTTTGTTTTCCAGGGAAAAGCGCTGTTGTTGTATTTGGGGGCCTGTGGCTGGGAGTGGCCGGCTGGCTGCTTAGAATCCACGATACGCAGGATGGTTCCCAGACCCAAAGTGGCACCAGTGCCAAGTTGGGCTGGTTTGATAGTACCAAGTGGTTCCTGCAATCTGCCATCCAGAAGCGGGGCAGCTTACTTTTGTTTGCCAGGGAAACGGGCCGAGTTTTGTGTCTGGGGGCCTATGGCTGCGAGTGACCGACTGGCTCCTGAAAAGCTACGATAGGCAGGATGGTGAGCAGACCCATGGTGGCACCAGTGCCAAGTCGGGCTGGTTTGATAATACCAAGTGGCTCCTGCAATCTGCCATCAAAAATTTGGCAGGCGAGTTTTGATTTCCAGGGAAAAGCGCCGTTGTTTGTGTTTGGGGGCCTGTGGCTGGGAGTGGCCGGCTTGCTAATTGGAATCCACGATACGCAGGATGGTTCCCAGACCTGACGTGGCACCAGTGCCAAGTCGGGCTAGTTTGATGCTGCAAAGTGGCTCCTGCAATCTGCCATGCAGAAGCGGGGTAGCTTACTTTTGTTTGCCAGGGAAAATGGCCGAGGTTTTTGTCTGGGGGCCTATGGCTGGGAGTGACCGGCTGGCTCCTGAAAAGCTACGATAGGCAGGATGGTGACCAGACCCATGGTGGCACCAGTGCCAAGTTGGGCTGATTTGATAGTAGCAAGTGGCTCCGGCAATCTGCCATCAAAAAGTTGGCAGGCGAGTTTTGTTTTCCAGGGAAAAGCGCCGTTGTTTGTGTTTGGGGGCCTGTGCCTGGGAGTGACCGGCTGGCTCCTTAGAATCCACGATACGCAGGATGGTTCCCAGACCAGAGGTGGCACCAGTGCCAAGTCGGGCTGGTTTGATAGTACCAAGTGGCTCCTGCAATCTGCCATCCAGAAGCGGGGTAGCTTACTTTTGTATGCCAGGGAAACGGGCCGAGGTTTTTGTCTGGGGGCCTATAGCTGGGAGTGACCGGCTGGCTCCTTAGAATCCACGATACGCAGGATGGTGACCAGACCCATGGTGGCACCAGTGCCAAGTTGGGCTGATTTGATAGTACCAAGTGGCTCCTGCAATCTGCCATCAAAATGTTGGCAGGCGAGTTTTGTTTTCCAGGGAAAAGCGCCGTTGATTTTGTTTGGGGGCCTGTGGCTGGGAGTGACCGGCTGGCTCCTTAGAATCCACGATACGCAGGATGGTTCCCAGACCCAAGGTGGCACCAGTGCCAAGTTGGGCTGGTTTGATAGTATCAAGTGCGTCCTGCAATCTGCCATCCAGAAGCGGGGTAGCTTACTTTTGTATGCCAGGGAAACGGGCCGAGCTTTGTGTCTGGGGGCCTATGGCTGGGAGTGACCGGCTGGCTCCTGAAAAGCTACGATAGGCAGGATGGTGACCAGACCCATGGTGGCACCAGTGCCAAGTTGGGCTGGTTTGATAGTACCAAGTGGCTCCTGCAATCTGCCATCAAAATGTTGGCAGGCGAGTTTTGTTTTCCAGGGAAAAGCGCCGTTGTTTGTGTCTGGGGGCCTGTGGCTGGAGTGGCCGTCTGGTTCCTTAGACTCCAAGATACGCAGGATGGTTCCCAGACCTGAGGTGGCATCAGTGCCAAGTCGGGCTAGTTTGATGGTGCAAAGTGGCTCCTGCAATCTGCCATCCAGAAGCGGGGCAGCTTACTTTTGTTTGCCAGGGAAACGGGCCGAGGTTTGTGTCTGGGGGCCTATGGCTGGGAGTGACCGGCTGGCTCCTGAAAAGCTACGAGAGGCAGGATGGTGACCAGACCCATGGTGGCACCAGTGCCAAGTTGGGCTGGTTTGATAGTACCAAGTGGCTCCTGCAATCTGCCATCAAAAAGTTGGCAGGCGAGTTTTGTTTTCCAGGGAAAAGCGCTGTTGTTTGTGTTTGGGGGCCTGTGGCTGGGAGTGACCGGCTGGCTCCTTAGAATCCACGATACGCAGGATGGTTCCCAGACCCAAGGTGGAACCACTGCCAAGTTGGGCTGGTTTGATATTACCAAGTAATTCCTGCAATCTGCCGTCCAGATGCGGGGCAGCTTACTTTTGTTTGCCAGGGAAACGGGCCGAGCTTTGTGTCTGGGGGCCTATGGCTGGGAGTGACCGGCTGGCTCCTGAAAAGCTACGATAGGCAGGATGGTGACCAGACCCATGGTGGCACCAGTGCCAAGTTGGGCTGGTTTGATAGTACCAAGTGGCTCCTGCAATCTGCCATCAAAAAGTTGGCAGGCGAGTTTTGTTTTCCAGGGAAAAGCGCCGTTGTTTGTGTTTGGGGGCCTGTGGCTGGGAGTGGCCGGCTGGCTCCTTAGAATCCACGATACGCAGGATGGTTCCCAGACCAGAGGTGGCACCAGTGCCAAGTCGGGCTGGTTTTATAGTACCAAGTGGTTCCTGCAATCTGCCATCCAGAAGCAGGGCACCTTACTTTTGTTTGCCAGGGAAACGGGCCGAGCTTTGTGTCTGGGGGCCTATGGCTGGGAGTGACCGGCTGGCTCCTGAAAAGCTACGATAGGCAGGATGGTGACCAGACCCATGGTGGCACCAGTGCCAAGTTGGGCTGGTTTGATAGTACCAAGTGGCTCCTGCAATCTGCCATCAAATTTGGCAGGCGAGTTTTGTTTTCCAGGGAAAAGCGCCGTTGTTTGTGTTTGGGGGCCTGTGGCTGGGAGTGGCCGGCTGGCTAATTAGAATCCACGATACGCAGGATGGTTCCCAGACCCAAGGTGGCACCAGTGCCAAGTCGGGCTGGTTTGATAATACCTAGTGGATCCTGCAATCTGCCATCCAGATGCGGGACATCTTACTTTTGTTTGCCAGGGAAACGGGCCGAGGTTTGTGTCTGGGTGCCTATGGCTGGGAGTGACCGTCTAGGTCCTGAAAAGCTACGAGAGGCAGGATGGTGACCAGACCCATGGTGGCACCAGTGCCAAGTTGGGCTGGTTTGATAGTACCAAGTGGCTCCTGCAATCTGCCATCAAAAAGTTGGCAGGCGAGTTTTGTTTTCCAGGGAAAAGCGCCGTTGTTTGTGTTTGGGGGCCTGTGGCTGGGAGTGGCCGGCTTGCTAATTGGAATCCACGATACGCAGCATGGTTCCCAGATCCAAGGTGGCACCAGTGCCAAGTCGGGCCAGTTTGATGGTGCAAAGTGGCTCCTGCAATCTGCCATCCAGAAGCGGGGCAGCTTACTTTTGTTTGCCAGGGAAACGGGCCGAGGTTTTTCTCTGGGGGCCTATGGAAGGGAGGGACCGGCTGGCTCCTGAAAAGCTACGATAGGCAGGATGGTGACCAGACCCATTGTGGCACCAGTGCCAAGTTGGGCTGATTTGATAGTAGCAAGTGGCTCCTGCAATCTGCCATCAAAATGTTGGCAGGCGAGTTTTGTTTTCCAGGGAAAAGCGCCGTTGTTTGTGTTTGGGGGCCTGTGGCTGGGAGTGACCGGCTGGCTCCTTAGAATCCACGATACGCAGGATGGTTCCCAGACCCAAGGTGGAACCACTTCCAAGTTGGGCTGTTTTGATAGTACCAAGTGATTCCTGCAATCTGCCGTCCAGATGCGGGGCAGCTTACTTTTGTTTGCCAGGGAAACGGGCCGAGCTTTGTGTCTGGGGGCCTATGGCTGGGAGTGACCGGCTGGCTCCTGAAAAGCTACGATAGGCAGGATGGTGACCAGACCCATGGTGGCACCAGTGCCAAGTTGGGCTGGTTTGATAGTACCAAGTGGCTCCTGCAATCTGCCATCAAAAAGTTGGCAGGCGAGTTTTGTTTTCCAGGGAAAAGCGCCGTTGTTTGTGTTTGGGGGCCTGTGGCTGGGAGTGGCCGGCTGGCTCCTTAGAATCCACGATACGCCCCATGGTTCCCAGACCTGAGGTGGCACCAGTGCCAAGTCGGGCTGGTTTTATAGTACCAAGTGGTTCCTGCAATCTGCCATCCAGAAGCGGGGCAGCTTACTTTTGTTTGCCAGGGAAACGGGCCGAGGTTTGTGTCTGGGGGCCTATGGCTGGGAGTGACCGGCTGGCTCCTGAAAAGCTACGATAGGCAGGATGGTGACCAGACCCATGGTGGCACCAGTGCCAAGTTGGGCTGGTTTGATAGTAGCAAGTGGCTCCTGCAATCTGCCATCAAAAAGTTGGCAGGCGAGTTTTGTTTTCCAGGGAAAAGCGCCGTTGTTTTTGTTTGGGGGCCTGTGGCTGGGAGTGGCCGGCTGGCTAATTAGAATCCACGATACGCAGGATGGTTCCCAGACCCAAGGTGGCACCAGTGACAAGTCGGGCCAGTTTGATAATACCTAGTGGATCCTGCAATCTGCCATCCAGAAGCGGGACAGGTTACTTTTGTTTGCCAGGGAAACGGGCCGAGGTTTGTGTCTGGGGGCCTATGGCTGGGAGTGACCGTCTAGGTCCTGAAAAGCTACGAGAGGCAGGATGGTGACCAGACCCATGGTGGCACCAGTGCCAAGTTGGGCTGGTTTGATAGTACCAAGTGGCTCCTGCAATCTGCCATCAAAAAGTTGGCAGGCGAGTTTTGTTTTCCAGGGAAAAGCGCTGTTGTTTGTGTTTGGGGGCCTGTGGCTGGGAGTGACCGGCTGGCTCCTTAGAATCCACGATACGCAGGATGGTTCCCAGACCCAAGGTGGAACCACTGCCAAGTTGGGCTGGTTTGATATTACCAAGTAATTCCTGCAATCTGCCGTCCAGATGCGGGGCAGCTTACTTTTGTTTGCCAGGGAAACGGGCCGAGCTTTGTGTCTGGGGGCCTATGGCTGGGAGTGACCGGCTGGCTCCTGAAAAGCTACGATAGGCAGGATGGTGACCAGACCCATGGTGGCACCAGTGCCAAGTTGGGCTGGTTTGATAGTACCAAGTGGCTCCTGCAATCTGCCATCAAAAAGTTGGCAGGCGAGTTTTGTTTTCCAGGGAAAAGCGCCGTTGTTTGTGTTTGGGGGCCTGTGGCTGGGAGTGGCCGGCTGGCTCCTTAGAATCCACGATACGCAGGATGGTTCCCAGACCAGAGGTGGCACCAGTGCCAAGTCGGGCTGGTTTTATAGTACCAAGTGGTTCCTGCAATCTGCCATCCAGAAGCAGGGCACCTTACTTTTGTTTGCCAGGGAAACGGGCCGAGCTTTGTGTCTGGGGGCCTATGGCTGGGAGTGACCGGCTGGCTCCTGAAAAGCTACGATAGGCAGGATGGTGACCAGACCCATGGTGGCACCAGTGCCAAGTTGGGCTGGTTTGATAGTACCAAGTGGCTCCTGCAATCTGCCATCAAATTTGGCAGGCGAGTTTTGTTTTCCAGGGAAAAGCGCCGTTGTTTGTGTTTGGGGGCCTGTGGCTGGGAGTGGCCGGCTGGCTAATTAGAATCCACGATACGCAGGATGGTTCCCAGACCCAAGGTGGCACCAGTGCCAAGTCGGGCTGGTTTGATAATACCTAGTGGATCCTGCAATCTGCCATCCAGATGCGGGACATCTTACTTTTGTTTGCCAGGGAAACGGGCCGAGGTTTGTGTCTGGGTGCCTATGGCTGGGAGTGACCGTCTAGGTCCTGAAAAGCTACGAGAGGCAGGATGGTGACCAGACCCATGGTGGCACCAGTGCCAAGTTGGGCTGGTTTGATAGTACCAAGTGGCTCCTGCAATCTGCCATCAAAAAGTTGGCAGGCGAGTTTTGTTTTCCAGGGAAAAGCGCCGTTGTTTGTGTTTGGGGGCCTGTGGCTGGGAGTGGCCGGCTTGCTAATTGGAATCCACGATACGCAGCATGGTTCCCAGATCCAAGGTGGCACCAGTGCCAAGTCGGGCCAGTTTGATGGTGCAAAGTGGCTCCTGCAATCTGCCATCCAGAAGCGGGGCAGCTTACTTTTGTTTGCCAGGGAAACGGGCCGAGGTTTTTCTCTGGGGGCCTATGGAAGGGAGGGACCGGCTGGCTCCTGAAAAGCTACGATAGGCAGGATGGTGACCAGACCCATTGTGGCACCAGTGCCAAGTTGGGCTGATTTGATAGTAGCAAGTGGCTCCTGCAATCTGCCATCAAAATGTTGGCAGGCGAGTTTTGTTTTCCAGGGAAAAGCGCCGTTGTTTGTGTTTGGGGGCCTGTGGCTGGGAGTGACCGGCTGGCTCCTTAGAATCCACGATACGCAGGATGGTTCCCAGACCCAAGGTGGAACCACTTCCAAGTTGGGCTGTTTTGATAGTACCAAGTGATTCCTGCAATCTGCCGTCCAGATGCGGGGCAGCTTACTTTTGTTTGCCAGGGAAACGGGCCGAGCTTTGTGTCTGGGGGCCTATGGCTGGGAGTGACCGGCTGGCTCCTGAAAAGCTACGATAGGCAGGATGGTGACCAGACCCATGGTGGCACCAGTGCCAAGTTGGGCTGGTTTGATAGTACCAAGTGGCTCCTGCAATCTGCCATCAAAAAGTTGGCAGGCGAGTTTTGTTTTCCAGGGAAAAGCGCCGTTGTTTGTGTTTGGGGGCCTGTGGCTGGGAGTGGCCGGCTGGCTCCTTAGAATCCACGATACGCCCCATGGTTCCCAGACCTGAGGTGGCACCAGTGCCAAGTCGGGCTGGTTTTATAGTACCAAGTGGTTCCTGCAATCTGCCATCCAGAAGCGGGGCAGCTTACTTTTGTTTGCCAGGGAAACGGGCCGAGGTTTGTGTCTGGGGGCCTATGGCTGGGAGTGACCGGCTGGCTCCTGAAAAGCTACGATAGGCAGGATGGTGACCAGACCCATGGTGGCACCAGTGCCAAGTTGGGCTGGTTTGATAGTAGCAAGTGGCTCCTGCAATCTGCCATCAAAAAGTTGGCAGGCGAGTTTTGTTTTCCAGGGAAAAGCGCCGTTGTTTTTGTTTGGGGGCCTGTGGCTGGGAGTGGCCGGCTGGCTAATTAGAATCCACGATACGCAGGATGGTTCCCAGACCCAAGGTGGCACCAGTGACAAGTCGGGCCAGTTTGATAATACCTAGTGGATCCTGCAATCTGCCATCCAGAAGCGGGACAGGTTACTTTTGTTTGCCAGGGAAACGGGCCGAGGTTTGTGTCTGGGGGCCTATGGCTGGGAGTGACCGTCTAGGTCCTGAAAAGCTACGAGAGGCAGGATGGTGACCAGACCCATGGTGGCACCAGTGCCAAGTTGGGCTGGTTTGATAGTACCAAGTGGCTCCTGCAATCTGCCATCAAAAAGTTGGCAGGCGAGTTTTGTTTTCCAGGGAAAAGCGCTGTTGTTTGTGTTTGGGGGCCTGTGGCTGGGAGTGGCCGGCTTGCTAATTGGAATCCACGATACACAGCATGGTTCCCAGACCTGAGGTGGCACCAGTGACAAGTCGGGCCAGTTTGATGGTGCAAAGTGGCTCCTGCAATCTGCCATCCAGAAGCGGGGCAGCTTACTTTTGTTTTCCAGGGAAAAGGGCCGAGGTTTTTCTCTGGGGGCCTATGGCTGGGAGTGACCGGCTGGCGCCTGAAGAGCTACGATAGGCAGGATGGTTCCCAGACCCATGGTGGCACCAGTGCCATGTTGGGCTGATTTGATAGTACCAAGTGGCTCCTGCAATCTGCCATCAAAATGTTGGCAGGCGAGTTTTGTTTTCCAGGGAAAAGCGCTGTTGTTGTATTTGGGGGTCTGTGGCTGGGAGTGGCCGGCTGGCTGCTTAGAATCCACGATACGCAGGATGGTTCCCAGACCAGAGGTGGCACCAGTGCCAAGTTGGGCTGGTTTGATAGTACCAAGTGGCTCCTGCAATCTGCCATCAAAAATTTGGCAGGCGAGTTTTGATTTCCAGGGAAAAGCGCCGTTGTTTGTGTTTGGGGGCCTGTGGCTGGGAGTGGCCGGCTTGCTAATTGGAATCCACGATACGCAGGATGGTTCCCAGACCAGAGGTGGCACCAGTGCCAAGTCGGGCTGGTTTGATAGTACCAAGTGGCTCCTGCAATCTGCCATCCAGAAGCGGGGTAGCTTACTTTTGTATGCCAGGGAAACGGGCCGAGGTTTTTGTCTGGGGGCCTATAGCTGGGAGTGACCGGCTGGCTCCTTAGAATCCACGATACGCAGGATGGTGACCAGACCCATGGTGGCACCAGTGCCAAGTTGGGCTGATTTGATAGTACCAAGTGGCTCCTGCAATCTGCCATCAAAATGTTGGCAGGCGAGTTTTGTTTCCAGGGAAAAGCGCCGTTGATATTGTTTGGGGGCCTGTGGCTGGGAGTGACCGGCTGGCTCCTTAGAATCCACGATATGCAGGATGGTTCCCAGACCCAAGGTGGCACCAGTGCCAAGTTGGGCTGGTTTGATAGTACCAAGTGGTTCCTGCAATCTGCCATCCAGAAGCGGGGTAGCTTACTTTTTTTTGCCAGGGAAACGGGCCGAGGTTTTTGTCTGGGGGCCTATGGCTGAGGGTGACCGGCTGGCTCCTTAAAAGCTACGATAGGCAGGATGGTGACCAGACCCATGGTGGCACCAGTGCCAAATTGGGCTGGTTTGATAGTACCAAGTGGCTCCTGCAATCTGCCATCAAAAAGTTGGCAGGCGAGTTTTGTTTTCCAGGGAAAAGCGCCGTTGTTTGTGTTTGGGGGCCTGTGGCTGGGAGTGGCCGGCTGGCTCCTTAGAATCCACGATACGCAGCATGGTTCCCAGACCAGAGGTGGCACCAGTGCCAAGTCGGGCTGGTTTTATAGTACCAAGTGGTTCCTGCAATCTGCCATCCAGAAGCGGGGCAGCTTACTTTTGTTTGCCAGGGAAACGGGCCGAGGTTTGTGTCTGGGGGCCTATGGCTGGGAGTGACCGGCTGGCTCCTGAAAAGCTACGATAGGCAGGATGGTGACCAGACCCATGGTGGCACCAGTGCCAAGTTGGGCTGGTTTGATAGTACCAAGTGGCTCCTGCAATCTGCCATCAAAAAGTTGGCAGGCGAGTTTTGTTTTCCAGGGAAAAGCGCCGTTGTTTGTGTTTGGGGGCCTGTGGCTGGGAGAGGCCGGCTGGCTGCTTAGAATCCACGATACGCAGGATGGTTCCCAGACCAGAGATGGCACCAGTGCCAAGTCGGGCTGGTTTGATACTACCAAGTGGTTCCTGCAATCTGCCATCCAGAAGCGGGGCAGCTTACTTTTGTTTGCCAGGGAAACGGGCCGAGGTTTGTGTCTGGGGGCCTATGGCTGGGAGTGACCGGCTGGCTCCTGAAAAGCTACGATAGGCAGGATGGTGAGCAGACCCATGGTGGCACCAGTGCCAAGTTGGGCTGGTTTGATAGTACCAAGTGGCTCCTGCAATCTGCCATCAAAAAGTTGGCAGGCGAGTTTTGTTTTCCAGGGAAAAGCGCCGTTGTTTGTGTTTGGGGGCCTGTGGCTGGGAGTGGCCGGCTGGCTCCTTAGAATCCACGATACGCAGCATGGTTCCCAGACCAGAGGTGGCACCAGTGCCAAGTCGGGCTGGTTTTATAGTACCAAGTGGTTCCTGCAATCTGCCATCCAGAAGCGGGGCAGCTTACTTTTGTTTGCCAGGGAAACGGGCCGAGGTTTGTGTCTGGGGGCCTATGGCTGGGAGTGACCGGCTGGCTCCTGAAAAGCTACGATAGGCAGGATGGTGACCAGACCCATGGTGGCACCAGTGCCAAGTTGGGCTGGTTTGATAGTACCAAGTGGCTCCTGCAATCTGCCATCAAAAAGTTGGCAGGCGAGTTTTGTTTTCCAGGGAAAAGCGCCGTTGTTTGTGTTTGGGGGCCTGTGGCTGGGAGTGGCCGGCTGGCTAATTTGAATCCACGATACGCAGGATGGTTCCCAGACCCAAGGTGGCACCAGTGCCACGTCGGGCTGGTTTGATAGCACCAAGTGGCTCCTGCAATCTGCCATCCAGAAGCGGGGCAGCTTACTTTTGTTTGCCAGGGAAACGGGCCGAGGTTTGAGTCTGGGGGCCTATGGCTGGGAGTGACCGTCTAGGTCCTGAAAAGCTACGATAGGCAGGATGGTGACCAGACCCATGGTGGCACCAGTGTCAAGTTGGGCTGGTTTGATAGTACCAAGTGGCTCCTGCAATCTGCCATCAAAAAGTTGGCAGGCGAGTTTTGTTTTCCAGGGAAAAGCGCCGTTGTTTGTGTTTGGGGGCCTGTGGCTGGGAGTGGCCGGCTTGCTAATTGGAATCCACGATACACACCATGGTTCCCAGACCTGAGGTGGCACCAGTGACAAGTCGGGCCAGTTTGATGGTGCAAAGTGGCTCCTGCAATCTGCCATCCAGAAGCGGGGCAGCTTACTTTTGTTTTCCAGGGAAAAGGGCCGAGGTTTTTCTCTGGGGGCCTATGGCTGGGAGTGACCGGCTGGCGCCTGAACAGCTACGATAGGCAGGATGGTTCCCAGACCCATGGTGGCACCAGTGCCATGTTGGGCTGATTTGATAGTACCAAGTGGCTCCTGCAATCTGCCATCAAAATGTTGGCAGGCGAGTTTTGTTTTCCAGGGAAAAGCGCTGTTGTTGTATTTGGGGGCCTATGGCTGAGGGTGACCGGCTGGCTCCTTAAAAGCTACCATAGGCAGGATGGTGACCAGACCCATGGTGACACCAGTGCCAAGTTGGGCTGGTTTGATAGTACCAAGTTGCTCCTGCAATCTGCCATCAAAAATTTGGCAGGCGAGTTTTGTTTTCCAGGGAAAAGCGCCATTGTTTGTGTTTGGGGGCCTGTGGGTGGGAGTGGCCGGCTGGCTCCTTAGAATCCACGATACGCAGGATGGTTCCCAGACCTGAGGTGGCACCAGTGCCAAGTCGGGCTAGTTTGATGGTGCAAAGTGGCTCCTGCAATCTGCCATCCAGAAGCGGGGCAGCTTACGTTTGTTTGCTAGGGAAACGGGCCGAGCTTTGTGTCTGGGGGCCTATGGCTGGGAGTGACCGGCTGGCTCCTGAAAAGCTACGATAGGCAGGATGGTGACCAGACCCATGGTGGCACCAGTGCCAAGTTGGGCTGGTTTGATAGTACCAAGTGGCTCCTGCAATCTGCCATCAAAATGTTGGCAGGCGAGTTTTGTTTTCCATGGAAAAGCGCCGTTGTTTTTGTCTGGGGGCCTGTGGCTGGAGTGGCCGTCTGGTTCCTTAGACTCCACGATACGCAGCATGGTTCCCAGACCCAAGGTGGCACCAGTGCGAAGTCGGGCTAGTTTGATGGTGCAAAGTGGCTCCTGCAATCTGCCATCCAGAAGCGGGGCAGCTTACTTTTGTTTGCCAGGGAAACGGGCCGAGGTTTTTGTCTGGGGGCCTATGGCAGGGAGGGACCGGCTGGCTCCTGAAAAGCTACGATAGGCAGGATGGTGACCAGACCCATGGTGGCACCAGTGCCAAGTTGGGCTGATTTGATAGTAGCAAGTGGCTCCTGCAATCTGCCATCAAAATGTTGGCAGGCGAGTTTTGTTTTCCAGGGAAAAGCGCCGTTGTTTGTGTTTGGGGGCCTGTGGCTGGGAGTGACCGGCTGGCTCCTTAGAATCCACGATACGCAGGATGGTTCCCAGACCCAAGGTGGAACCACTGCCAAGTTGGGCTGTTTTGATAGTACCAAGTGATTCCTGCAATCTGCCGTCCAGATGCGGGGCAGCTTACTTTTGTTTGCCAGGGAAACGGGCCGAGCTTTGTGTCTGGGGGCCTATGGCTGGGAGTGACCGGCTGGCTCCTGAAAAGCTACGATAGGCAGGATGGTGACCAGACCCATGGTGGCACCAGTGCCAAGTTGGGCTGGTTTGATAGTACCAAGTGGCTCCTGCAATCTGCCATCAAAAAGTTGGCAGGCGAGTTTTGTTTTCCAGGGAAAAGCGCCGTTGTTTGTGTTTGGGGGCCTGTGGCTGGGAGTGGCCGGCTGGCTAATTAGAATCCACGATACGCAGGATGGTTCCCAGACCCAAGGTGGCACCAGTGCCAAGTCGGGCTGGTTTGATAATACCTAGTGGATCCTGCAATCTGCCATCCAGAAGCGGGACAGCTTACTTTTGTTTGCCAGGGAAACGGGCCGCGGTTTGTGTCTGGGTGCCTATGGCTGGGAGTGACCGTCTAGGTCCTGAAATGCTACGAGAGGCAGGATGGTGACCAGACCCATGGTGGCACCAGTGCCAAGTTGGGCTGGTTTGATAGTACCAAGTGGCTCCTGCAATCTGCCATCAAAAAGTTGGCAGGCGAGTTTTGTTTTCCAGGGAAAAGCGCCGTTGCTTGTGTTTGGGGGCCTGTGGCTGGGAGTGGCCGGCTTGCTAATTGGAATCCACGATACGCAGCATGGTTCCCAGACCTGAGGTGGCACCAGTGACAAGTCGGGCCAGTTTGATGGTGCAAAGTGGCTCCTGCAATCTGCCATCCAGAAGCGGGGCAGCTTACTTTTGTTTTCCAGGGAAAAGGGCCGAGGTTTTTCTCTGGGGGCCTATGGCTGGGAGTGACCGGCTGGCGCCTGAAGAGCTACGATAGGCAGGATGGTTCCCAGACCCATGGTGGCACCAGTGCCATGTTGGGCTGATTTGATAGTACCAAGTGGCTCCTGCAATCTGCCATCAAAATGATGGCAGGCGAGTTTTGTTTACCAGGGAAAAGCGCTGTTGTTGTATTTGGGGGCCTGTGGCTGGGAGTGGCCGGCTGGCTCCTTAGAATCCACGATACGCAGGATGGTTCCCAGACCAGAGGTGGCACCAGTGCCAAGTCGGGCTAGTTTGATGCTGCAAAGTGGCTCCTGCAATCTGCCATGCAGAAGCGGGGTAGCTTACTTTTGTTTGCCAGGGAAAATGGCCGAGGTTTTTGTCTGGGGGCCTATGGCTGCGAGTGACCGGCTGGCTCCTGAAAAGCTAAGATAGGCAGGATGGTGACCAGACCCATGGTGGCACCAGTGCCAAGTTGGGCTGATTTGATAGTAGCAAGTGGCTCCTGCAATCTGCCATCAAAAAGTTGGCAGGCGAGTTTTGTTTTCCAGGGAAAAGCGCCGTTGTTTGTGTTTGGGGGCCTCTGGCTGGGAGTGGACGGCTGGCTGCTTAGAATCCACAATACGCAGGATGGTTCCCAGACCAGAGGTGGCACCAGTGCCAAGTCGGGCTGGTTTGATAGTACCAAGTGCGTCCTGCAATCTGCCATCCAGAAGCGGGGTAGCTTACTTTTGTATGCCAGGGAAACGGGCCGAGGTTTTTGTCTGGGGGCCTATAGCTGGGAGTGACCGGCTGGCTCCTGAAAAGCTAAGATAGGCAGGATGGTGACCAGACCCATGGTGGCACCAGTGCCAAGTTGGGCTGATTTGATAGTACCAAGTGGCTCCTGCAATCTGCCATCAAAATGTTGGCAGGCGAGTTTTGTTTTCCAGGGAAAAGCGCCGTTGATTTTGTTTGGGGGCCTGTGGCTGGGAGTGACCGGCTGGCTCCTTAGAATCCACGATACGCAGGATGGTTCCCAGACCCAAGGTGGCACCAGTGCCAAGTTGGGCTGGTTTGATAGTACCAAGTGCGTCCTGCAATCTGCCATCCAGAAGCGGGGTAGCTTACTTTTTTTTGCCAGGGAAACGGGCCGAGGTTTTTGTCTCGGGGCCTATGGCTGAGGGTGACCGGCTGGCTCCTTAAAAGCTACCATAGGAAGGATGGTGACCAGACCCATGGTGACACCAGTGCCAAGTTGGGCTGGTTTGATAGTACCAAGTTGCTCCTGCAATCTGCCATCAAAAAGTTGTCAGGCGAGTTTTGTTTTCCAGGGAAAAGCGCCGTTGTTTGTGTTTGGGGGCCTGTGGCTGGGAGTGGCCGGCTGGCTGCTTAGAATCCACGATACGCAGGATGGTTCCCAGACCAGAGGTGGCACCAGTGCCAAGTCGGGCTGGTTTGATAGTACCAAGTGCGTCCTGCAATCTGCCATCCAGAAGCGGGGCAGCTTAATTTTGTTTGCCAGGGAAACGGCCCGAGGTTTGTGTTTGGGGGCCTGTGGCTGGGAGTTGCCGACTGGCTCCTTAGAACCCATGATACGCAGGATGGTTCCCAGACCAGATGTGGCACCAGTGCCAAGTTGGGCTAGTTTGATAGTACCAAGTGGCTTCTGCAATCTGCCATCCAGAAGCGGGGCAGCTTACTTTTGTTTGCCAGGGAAACGGGCCGTTGTTTGTGTTTGGGGGCCTGTGGGTGGGAGTGGCCGGATGGCTCCTTAGAATCCACGATACGCAGGATGGTTCCCAGACCAGAGGTGGCACCAGTGCCAAGTCGGGCTGGTTTGATAGTACCAAGTGGCTCCTGCAATCTGCCATGCAGAAGCGGGGCAGCTTACTTTTGTTTGCCAGGGAAACGGGCCGAGGTTTGTGACTGGGGGCCTATGGCTGGGAGTGACCGGCTGGCTCCTGAAAAGTTACGATAGGCAGGATGGTGACCAGACCCATGGTGGCACCAGTGCCAAGTCGGGCTGGTTTGATAGTACCAAGTGGCTCCTGCAATCTGCCATCAAAAAGTTGGCAGGCGAGTTTTGTTTTCCAGGGAAAAGCGCCGTTGTTTGTGTTTGGGGGCCTGTGGCTGGGAGTGGCCGGCTTGCTAATTGGAATCCACGATACGCAGCCTGGTTCCCAGACCTGAGGTGGTACCAGTGACAAGTCGGGCCAGTTTGATGGTGCAAAGTGGCTCCTGCAATCTGCCATCCAGAAGCGGGGCAGCTTACTTTTGTTTTCCAGGGAAAAGGGCCGAGGTTTTTCTCTGGGGGCCTATGGCTGGGAGTGACCGGCTGGCGCCTGAACAGCTACGATAGGCAGGATGGTTCCCAGACCCATTGTGGCACCAGTGCCATGTTGGGCTGATTTGATAGTACCAAGTGGCTCCTGCAATCTGCCATCAAAATGTTGGCAGGCGAGTTTTGTTTTCCAGGGAAAAGCGCTGTTGTTGTATTTGGGGGCCTGTGGCTGGGAGTGGCCGGCTGGCTGCTTAGAATCCACGATACGCAGGATGGTTCCCAGACCCAAGGTGGCACCAGTGCCAAGTTGGGCTGGTTTGATAGTACCAAGTGGTTCCTGCAATCTGCCATCCAGAAGCGGGGCAGCTTACTTTTGTTTTCCAGGGAAACGGGCCGAGCTTTGTGTCTGGGGGCCTATGGCTGCGAGTGACCGGCTGGCTCCTGAAAAGCTACGATAGGCAGGATGGTGACCACACCCATGGTGGCACCAGTGCCAAGTTGGGCTGGTTTGATAATACCAAGTGGCTCCTGCAATCTGCCATCAAAAATTTGGCAGGCGAGTTTTGATTTCCAGGGAAAAGCGCCGTTGTTTGTGTTTGGGGGCCTGTGGCTGGGAGTGGCCGGCTTGCTAATTGGAATCCACGATACGCAGGATGGTTCCCAGACCTGACGTGGCACCAGTGCCAAGTCGGGCTAGTTTGATGCTGCAAAGTGGCTCCTGCAATCTGCCATGCAGAAGCGGGGTAGCTTACTTTTGTTTGCCAGGGAAAATGGCCGAGGTTTTTGTCTGGGGGCCTATGGCTGGGAGTGACCGGCTGGCTCCTGAAAAGCTAAGATAGGCAGGATGGTGACCAGACCCATGGTGGCACCAGTGCCAAGTTGGGCTGATTTGATAGTAGCAAGTGGCTCCTGCAATCTGCCATCAAAAAGTTGGCAGGCGAGTTTTGTTTTCCAGGGAAAAGCGCCGTTGTTTGTGTTTGGGGGCCTGTGGTTGGGAGTGACCGGCTGGCTGCTTAGAATCCACAATACGCAGGATGGTTCCCAGACCAGAGGTGGCACCAGTGCCAAGTCGGGCTGGTTTGATAGTACCAAGTGGCTCCTGCAATCTGCCATCCAGAAGCGGGGCAGCTTACTTTTGTATGCCAGGGAAACGGGCCGAGGTTTTTGTCTGGGGGCCTATAGCTGGGAGTGACCGGCTGGCTCCTGAAAAGCTACGATAGGCAGGATGGTGACCAGACCCATGGTGGCACCAGTGCCAAGTTGGGCTGATTTGATAGTACCAAGTGGCTCCTGCAATCTGCCATCAAAATGTTGGCAGGCGAGTTTTGTTTTCCAGGGAAAAGCGCCGTTGATTTTGTTTGGGGGCCTGTGGCTGGGAGTGACCGGCTGGCTCCTTAGAATCCACGATACGCAGGATGGTTCCCAGACCCAAGGTGGCACCAGTGCCAAGTTGGGCTGGTTTGATAGTACCAAGTGCGTCCTGCAATCTGCCATCCAGAAGCGGGGTAGCTTACTTTTTTTTGCCAGCGAAACGGGCCGAGGTTTTTGTCTCGGGGCCTATGGCTGAGGGTGACCGTCTGGCTCCTGAAAAGCTACCATAGGCAGGATGGTGACCAGACCCATGGTGACACCAGTGCCAAGTTGGGCTGGTTTGATAGTACCAAGTTGCTCCTGCAATCTGAAATCATAAAGTTGGCAGGCGAGTTTTGTTTTCCAGGGAAAAGCGCCGTTGTTTGTGTTTGGGGGCCTGTGGCTGGGAGTGGCCGGCTGGCTGCTTAGAATCCACGATACGCAGGATGGTTCCCAGACCAGAGGTGGCACCAGTGCCAAGTCAGGCTGGTTTGATAGTACCAAGTGCGTCCTGCAATCTGCCATCCAGAAGCGGGGCAGCTTAATTTTGTTTGCCAGGGAAACGGCCCGAGGTTTGTGTTTGGGGGCCTGTGGCTGGGAGTTGCCGACTGGCTCCTTAGAACCCATGATACGCAGGATGGTTCCCAGACCAGATGTGGCACCAGTGCCAAGTTGGGCTAGTTTGATAGTACCAAGTGGCTTCTGCAATCTGCCATCCAGAAGCGGGGCAGCTTACTTTTGTTTGCCAGGGAAACGGGCCGTTGTTTGTGTTTTGGGGCCTGTGGGTGGGAGTGGCCGGATGGCTCCTTAGAATCCACGATACGCAGGATGGTTCCCAGACCAGAGGTGGCACCAGTGCCAACTCGGGCTGGTTTGATAGTACCAAGTGGCTCCTGCAATCTGCCATGCAGAAGCGGGGCAGCTTACTTTTGTTTGCCAGGGAAACGGGCCGAGGTTTGTGACTGGGGGCCTATGGCTGGGAGTAACCGGCTGGCTCCTGAAAAGTTACGATAGGCACGATGGTGACCAGACCCATGGTGGCACCAGTGCCAAGTCGGGCTGGTTTGATAGTACCAAGTGGCTCCTGCAATCTGCCATCAAAAAGTTGGCAGGCGAGTTTTGTTTTCCAGGGAAAAGCGCCGTTGTTTGTGTTTGGGGGCCTGTGGCTGGGAGTGGCCGGCTGGCTCCTTAGAATCCACGATACGCAGCATGGTATCCAGACCCAAGGTGGCACCAGTGCCAAGTTGGGCTGGTTTGATAATACCAAGTGGTTCCTGCAAACTCCATCAAAAAGTTGGCAGGCGTGTTTTGTTTTCCAGGGAACAGCGCCGTTGATTTTGTTTGGGGGCCTGTGGCTGGGAGTGGCCGGCTGGCTCCTTAGAATCCACGATACGCAGGATGGTTCCCAGACCCAAGGTGGCACCAGTGCCAAGTCGGGCTGGTTTGATAGTACCAAGTGGCTCCTGCAATCTGCCATCCAGAAGTGAGGCAGCTAAGTTTTGTTTGCGAGAAAATAGGGCCGTGGTTTTTGTTGGGGGCCTGTGGCTGGGAGTAGCCGGCTGGCTCCTTAAAATCCACGATAGGCAGGATGGTTCCCAGACCCAAGGTGGCACCAGTGCCAAGTCGGGCTGGTTTGATAGTACCAAGTGGCTCCTGCAATCTGCCATCCAGAAGCGGGGCAGCTGAGTTTTGTTTGCCAGAGCAAAAGGCTGTGGTTTATGTTTGGGGGCCTGTGGCTGGCAGTGGCCGGCTGGCTCCTGAAAATCCACGATACGCAGCATGGTTCCCAGACCCAAGGTGGCACCAGTACAAAGTGGGGCTCGTTTGACAGTGTCAAGTGCCTCCTGCAATCTCCCATCCAGAAGCGGGGCAGCTGAGTTTTTTTTGCCAGGGAAACGGACCTTTGTTTTTGATTGGGGTCTGTGGCCGAGAGTGGTCGGCTGTCTCCTGACAATCCACAATACGCAGGATGGTTCCCAGACCAAAGGTGGCACCAGTGCCAAGTCGGGCTGGTTTGATAGTACCAAGTGCCTCCTGCAATCTGCCATCCAGAAGCGGGGCAGCTGAGTTTTGTTTGCCAGAGAAAAGGGCCGTGGGTTGTGTTTGGGCGCATATGGCTGGGAGTGGCCACCTGGCTCCTTAAAATGCACGATACGCCGCATGGTAACCAGACGCAAGGTGGCACCAGTGCCAAGTCGGGCTGTTTTTGTAGTACCCAGTGGCTCCTGCAATTTGCCATCCAGAAGCGGGGCAGCTAAATTTTGTTTGCTAGAGAAAAGGGCTGTGGTTTGTGTTTGGGGGCCTATGGCCGAGAGTGGTAGGCTGGCCCCTGAAAATCAACGATAGGCAGGATGGTTCCCAGATCCAAGGTGGCACCAGTGCCAAGTAAGGCTGGTTGTATGGTTCAATGTGACTCCTGCAATCTGCCATCCAGAAGCGGGACAGCTGAGTTTTTTTTGCCAGAGAAAAGGTCCGTGGTTTCTTTTTGGGGCATACGGCTGGGAATTGCCGGCTGGCTCCTTAAAATGCTCGATACGCAGGATGGTTCCCAGAGCCAAGGTGGCACCACTGCCAAGTCGGGCTCTTTTTGTAGTACCAAGTGCGTCCTGCAATTTGCCATCCAGAAGAGGGGCAGTTGAGTTTTGTTTGCCAGAGAAAAGGGCCGAGGTTTGTGTTTGGGAGCATATGGCTGAGAATGACCGGCTGGCCCCTGAAAATCCACGATACGCCGGATGGTTCCCAGATCCAAGGTGGTACCATTACCAAGTCGGGCTGGTTTGATAGTCCCAAGTGGCTCCTGCAAACTGCCATCCAGAAGCGGGGCAGCTGAGTTTTGTTTGCCAGGGAAATGGGCCGTTGTTTGTGTTTGGGGGCCTGTGGCTGGGAGTGTTCGGCTGGTTCCTGAATATGTACGATACGCAGGATTGTTCCCAGATCCAAGGTGGCAGCAGTGCCATGTTGTGCTGGTGTGATAGTCCCAAGTGGCTCCTGCAATCTGCCATCCAGAAGTGGGACAGCTGATTTTTGTTTGCCAGAGGAAAGGTCCGTGGTTTGTGTTTGGGGGCATATGGCTGAGAGTGGCCGGCTGGCCCCTGAAAATCCACGATACACAGGATGGTTCCCAGATCCAAGGTGGCACCTGTGCCAAGTCGGGCTGATTTGATAGTACTAAGTAGCTCCTGCAATCTGCCATCCAGAAGCGGGGCAGCTTACTTTTGTTTGCCAGGGAAACGGGCCGAGGTTTCTGTTTCGGGGCCTATGGCTGGGAGTGACCAGCTGGCTCCTGAAAAGCTACAATAGGCAGGATGGTTCCCAGAGCCAAGGTGGCACCAGTGCCAAGTTGGGCTGGTTTGATAATACCAAGTGGCTCCTGCAATCTGCCATCCAGAAGCAGGGCAGCTGAGTTTTGTTTGCCAGAGAAAAGGGCTTGGTTTTTGTTTGGGGGCATATGGCTGGGTGTGGCCAGCTGGCTCCTTAAAATGCACGATATGCAACATGGCTCCCAGACCCATAGTGGCACCAGTGCCAAGTCGGGCTGGTTTGATAGTACCAAGTGGCTCCTGCAATCTTCCATGATCACGTGGAGAAATACTTTCTGGTTTCAGCCATATGCTCTTTCTTCTCTCCCTCAACTTCTCTATCACCTCTCATCTGGTTCACATGCGCTGTCTTCAAGGTCCACAGGCTACTTTTCACAGAATCTTCTGGCCTGATGAAGTAAGAATGATGAATAGAACAGAGCTGGGATCTATTTTCCAGTTTGGATAAAATGCATTCTGCACACAAATCCAAGGAGAACGTTCTGCCCCGATGCCCAGAAAATCTTTCACTCCTGCTAGTGTTCTACGTCAACCGCAACTTAGTCTGAAAGAAAAGCTTTTTCTCTGAGAGCATCTGAGAGGTTTGCATGAAGCACTGATATCTGACATATGCAATTTTGAATAGGAGAGGAAAAAGAAAATGGCAAGGAGTTTTTAATTTTAGTGGTTTCAATTTTAATTTCCGTGCACTTTTTCAAAACTTGTCAGCTCAAATGCCCATCAACATCTTTTAGTCATCTGTAAGTCAGTATTCATATAAAATGTGCTTCAAATCCAAAGAATTTCAAATTTGCACTCCAAGCTTCTATGCCTAGATTTATGATTTCCTACACATATTAGATGAAAGGAAGGCCTTTTTTACTGTGGGAGTGCTGGAACACTGGAACAGGTTGCCCAGAGAAGTTGTGGGTGTCCCATCCCTGAAAGTATTCAAGGTCACCTTGGACGGGGCTTGGAGCAGCAACAAAGGAGAAGCTTGATGGTAGAGAAACAAAGTTGGACTATAGAAGAAACTCGGATTGAAGTATAGGATCAAGTTTTCTCTCAGCTCTTGGGGTAAATTCAAAGTTGTACAAAATGACATTTATCTGTGCTATTCACTACTGTAACAGAAAGTTTCATGAAAACTGTACAGAAGATAGTAAATTTTAAAAGAGATAAGAATTACAGCATAAAATCCATGGGATAGGTTACAACATGAGACACTCTCTAAGAGAAAATCTCTGTGTTTCAGCACTTCATCGGGGTAAGATTTCATGAAGTGCCAAAGAAGGCGGCAAAATATCATTCGGGACATTATTTACTGGAATTCAGCCTGGCCATTAGTAGGAACTGCCTTTGAACATATCATGTAGATATACCACACACGCTTTCCCTTCACTGAAAAATTACTGTTTACAACAAATAAGCAATTGACGATCAAAATTGATTGAAAGCATCTTAAACATGTCAAGTATTTCATTGTAGATGATCTGTGATCCAAATGCTTCTTCCACCTTCGAGAGGGACAGAAGAATTCTTCCATATCATGATGGTTTAAAATTGTATCAACCAATGTTTTCTGCTGAAAAGATATCATCTATTTTTTTCTATTTTTGGAAGAAAATATTCCTAGACATACAACAGGTGAGAACTAAGTAATTTTAAAGAAACAAATGAAATGAAAATATTCTGTAAATAGAATGAAATGAAAAGCTGTGTTTTAAATAGGAGCTAAATATTAAACAGAATTTTTGTACCAGGCATTTGAATTACTGCACCAGCTCTTTTGCCCATCAAGAGAGGCATTTAGCATTTCAGTCTTTTCCAAGGTGTTCATGATCTGCTATGCTGATCTCTGTGTGTGCCTAGGTGTGTGTGGAGGGGGGGGCATATGAAGGGGAGTGTGTATGTTTGCTTTACAATTGTTGTGGCAGATTCATGCCTCAGCTCCACATTTTGTTTTAAAAAGGTCACACCGAGTGGATATGAAGTTTACTATCAACAAGAGATCGATTCCCAAATCATCCATTTGACTCTCCCTTATAAATCATGTGCTTTGTTGCATATTTTATCAAATATACTTTCAAGCCAGATGGAGGAAGGAGGATGTGGGAATCCCTCCACCATCTTGCAACTTTTATGTAAGTAGGTTTTCAAGAAAATCATCATTTCTCTTTTAAATATGTCTGGAACAGGCATGATGGTAGTGTCAACCTGTTGGAGTTTTTGTTGCTGGAAGAAGTTGTACAAAAGGATTGGTTTTTACATTGACCAGTTACTGAATCAAGCGCAGGAATACATTGGAAATTTAGCTGGGGGTTCCTTTTCCCAGCAGACTACTTCTAGAACGAGCTTGTACACTGAAGCTGACTCTTTTGCTCTCTTTTTGTTTCTTTCCTATTTTCTTGGCTTCTTTGCCACTATCTAGACAATTTTGGAACTTTGTTCCCAACTAAAATGGTTTCAATAGTCTGATTGTGATCATACATTTTTACAAGGAATTTTTAAAATCTTTCCTCGAGTCCAGAAAGTCAAGGACTTAGATCTTTTTCTTCCCTTATCAATATTGCCATGAAATTGATAAATAAAGACCAACTCTTTATTTTTGTTTTTAACCCACGTAGATAATTCCCATCCATTAATCCATTTTGTGGACCAATAGCTGCCATTCTGATGGAAGCTGTCACTTCTTAACAATAGGCATTCTGTGACTATGTTGACTGCACTTTGGGTGAAGATCCTAACTGGTCTTAGATATACATAGGGAGAAATTTGCTCAGCCAGTGTCAGTCTTAAGCATGCGTATCAGAAGATCTTTCTAGAGCTGGGAATTTTCCCATGAAAGGGATTCAGTTAGGGAAGAGACACTTGTGCCAGAGTTTTACATTCTTCTTGAACACTGCTTAAGGAACTTAGATGCCATGTCCATTTGGATCTCTGTCTGCACAGAACTTTGTCATGCCAGCGCTTTGAAATGCATCTTGAAGAGAATTCACTAGCACAGAATGAAAGAGAGTGGAAGGGGTTGGTGGGGCTAACCAGGCCCAACCCCCCTGCCTAAACCAGGATACCTAGAGCCTCTTGCCCAGGATTCTATCTGGGTGTACTTTTAATGTCTTCAAAGATCCAGGCTCCACAATCTTTCTGGGCAGTCTGTGCCGTGGTTCAGTCACCCTGACAGTAAAGAAACATTTACTGATGTTCAAAGGCAATCTCCTGTATTTCAGTGTGTGCCCACTGCCTCTTGTCTTTTCCCTCAGCATCACTGAAAAGACACTGATTCCCTCCCCTTTGCACTATTGCTTCCATATGTATGTGTGATGCCATGTAGAGGTATGTCAAAAACCTCCCTGAAGCCCAGGCAGATAATATTCCCTTCATCTACCAGTCAAGTTGATTCATCAGAGGAGTTTAAAGTGATGTTCAGCATGAAATTCCCCTGAAAAATCATGCTAACTACATTATTTGGTCATCTGTCATGTGCCTGGCAAGGATTTCCAGGAAGAGCTGCTTAATCAACTTCCAGGGGATAAAAAAGAGGCTGGCTGGTTTGTACTATGGCGAGTCCTCTTAATTGCCTTTTTTGAAGATGGGTGTCATTTGCTAACATCCACTCTTTAGCCTCTGTTGTCGTCTACATCTTAGCAAAACGCTTTTCCACTATGTCTGGCTAGGAAAAACTGTGCCAGCACAGAAAACATCTCCCATCGTGTTCTAGAAGTTGCACGGATGTCTGCCAAGTGTTTGGCAGGAAGAAAAGAAAAGTTGTCCAAAACAGCTTCCAATCGAATGTTCCTGTGATTGGAAAAGTCAGGAGAGTGCAAAGGTACTGTTTTCTATCAGTTGGCAAGGTGCGCACACAATCCCAGTGTTGTACAGCTTGCTTCTTCACCTTCCCGAAGCTGCCGCTCTCGCCGGCTGCCGGAGCCCAAGAAGCGGCTTCTTCGCGCAAAGACGATTGTGCCGCTCACAGTGCTCTCCTTAGCGCGGCTTCTGCCGAAAGACGCCCGGCAGCGGCTCTTACCTCCGGAGAGCATCCTACCTTCGTCTTTAGCTCCTCTTCTCATCTACACCTCGGCAAAAAGCTTTTCCACTATGTCTGGCTAGGAAAAACTGTGCCAGCACAGAAAACATCTCCCATCGTGTTCTAGAAGTTGCACGGATGTCTGCCAAGTGTTTGGCAGGAAGAAAAGAAAAGTTGTCCAAAACAGCTTCCAATCGAATGTTCCTGTGATTGGAAAAGTCAGGAGAGTGCAAAGGTACTGTTTTCTATCAGTTGGCAAGGTGCGCACACAATCCCAGTGTTGTACAGCTTGCTTCTTCACCTTCCCGAAGCTGCCGCTCTCGCCGGCTGCCGGAGCCCAAGAAGCGGCTTCTTCGCGCAAAGACGATTGTGCCGCTCACAGTGCTCTCCTTAGCGCGGCTTCTGCCGAAAGACGCCCGGCAGCGGCTCTTACCTCCGGAGAGCATCCTACCTTCGTCTTTCGCGTCTTTTGTAGTCTACACCTCAGCAAAACGCTTTTCCACTATGTCTGGCTAGGAAAAACTGTGCCAGCACAGAAAACATCTCCCATCGTGTTCTAGAAGTTGCACGGATGTCTGCCAAGTGTTTGGCAGGAAGAAAAGAAAAGTTGTCCAAAACAGCTTCCAATCGAATGTTCCTGTGATTGGAAAAGTCAGGAGAGTGCAAAGGTACTGTTTTCTATCAGTTGGCAAGGTGCGCACACAATCCCAGTGTTGTACAGCTTGCTTCTTCACCTTCCCGAAGCTGCCGCTCTCGCCGGCTGCCGGAGCCCAAGAAGCGGCTTCTTCGCGCAAAGACGATTGTGCCGCTCACAGTGCTCTCCTTAGCGCGGCTTCTGCCGAAAGACGCCCGGCAGCGGCTCTTACCTCCGGAGAGCATCCTACCTTCGTCTTTCGCGTCTTTTGTAGTCTACATCTTAGCAAAACGCTTTTCCACTATGTCTGGCTAGGAAAAACTGTGCCAGCACAGAAAACATCTCCCATCGTGTTCTAGAAGTTGCACGGATGTCTGCCAAGTGTTTGGCAGGAAGAAAAGAAAAGTTGTCCAAAACAGCTTCCAATCGAATGTTTCTGTGATTGGAAAAGTCAGGAGAGTGCAAAGGTTCTGTTTTCTATCAGTTGGCAAGGTGCGCACACAATCCCAGTGTTGTACAGCTTGCTTCTTCACCTTCCCGAAGCTGCCGCTCTCGCCGGCTGCCGGAGCCCAAGAAGCGGCTTCTTCGCGCAAAGACGATTGTGCCGCTCACAGTGCTCTCCTTAGCGCGGCTTCTGCCGAAAGACGCCCGGCAGCGGCTCTTACCTCCGGAGAGCATCCTACCTTCGTCTTTCGCGTCTTTTGTAGTCTACATCTTAGCAAAACGCTTTTCCACTATGTCTGGCTAGGAAAAACTGTGCCAGCACAGAAAACATCTCCCATCGTGTTCTAGAAGTTGCACGGATGTCTGCCAAGTGTTTGGCAGGAAGAAAAGAAAAGTTGTCCAAAACAGCTTCCAATCGAATGTTCCTGTGATTGGAAAAGTCAGGAGAGTGCAAAGGTACTGTTTTCTATCAGTTGGCAAGGTGCGCACACAATCCCAGTGTTGTACAGCTTGCTTCTTCACCTTCCCGAAGCTGCCGCTCTCGCCGGCTGCCGGAGCCCAAGAAGCGGCTTCTTCGCGCAAAGACGATTGTGCCGCTCACAGTGCTCTCCTTAGCGCGGCTTCTGCCGAAAGACGCCCGGCAGCGGCTCTTACCTCCGGAGAGCAATCTACCTTCGTCTTTCGCGTCTTATGTAGTCTACACCTCGGCAAAACGCTTTTCCACTATGTCTGGCTAGGAAAAACTGTGCCAGCACAGAAAACATCTCCAATCGTGTTCTAGAAGTTGCACGGATGTCTGCCAAGTGTTTGGCAGGAAGAAAAGAAAAGTTGTCCAAAACAGCTTCCAATCGAATGTTCCTGTGATTGGAAAAGTCAGGAGAGTGCAAAGGTACTGTTTTCTATCAGTTGGCAAGGTGCGCACACAATCCCAGTGTTGTACAGCTTGCTTCTTCACCTTCCCGAAGCTGCCGCTCTCGCCGGCTGCCGGAGCCCAAGAAGCGGCTTCTTCGCGCAAAGACGATTGTGCCACTCACAGGGCTCTCCTTAGCGCGGCTTCTGCCGAAAGACGCCCGGCAGCGGCTCTTACCTCCGGAGAGCATCCTACCTTCGTCTTTCGCGTCTTTTGTAGTCTACACCTCGGCAAAACGCTTTTCCACTATGTCTGGCTAGGAAAAACTGTGCCAGCACAGAAAACATCTCCCATCGTGTTCTAGAAGTTGCACGGATGTCTGCCAAGTGTTTGGCAGGAAGAAAAGAAAAGTTGTTCAAAACAGCTTCCAATCGAATGTTCCTGTGATTGGAAAAGTCAGGAGAGTGCAAAGGTACTGTTTTCTATCAGTTGGCAAGGTGCGCACACAATCCCAGTGTTGTACAGCTTGCTTCTTCACCTTCCCGAAGCTGCCGCTCTCGCCGGCTGCCGGAGCCCAAGAAGCGGCTTCTTCGCGCAAAGACGATTGTGCCGCTCACAGTGCTCTCCTTAGCGCGGCTTCTGCCGAAAGACGCCCGGCAGCGGCTCTTACCTCCGGAGAGCATCCTACCTTCGTCTTTCGCGTCTTTTGTAGTCTACATCTTAGCAAAACGCTTTTCCACTATGTCTGGCTAGGAAAAACTGTGCCAGCACAGAAAACATCTCCCATCGTGTTCTAGAAGTTGCACGGATGTCTGCCAAGTGTTTGGCAGGAAGAAAAGAAAAGTTGTCCAAAACAGCTTCCAATCGAATGTTCCTGTGATTGGAAAAGTCAGGAGAGTGCAAAGGTACTGTTTTCTATCAGTTGGCAAGGTGCGCACACAATCCCAGTGTTGTACAGCTTGCTTCTTCACCTTCCCGAAGCTGCCGCTCTCGCCGGCTCCCGGAACCGAAGAATCGGCTTGTTCGCGCAAAGACGATTGTGCCGCTCACAGGGCACTCCTTAGCGCGGCTTCTGCCGAAAGACGCCCGGCAGCAGCTCTTACCTCCGGAGAGCATCCTACCTTCGTCTTTCGCGTCTTATGTAGTCTACATCTTAGCAAAACGCTTTTCCACTATGTCTGGCTAGGAAAAACCGTGCCAGCCCAGAAAACATCTCCCATCGTTTTCTAGAAGTTGCAGATATGTCTGCCAAGTGTTTGGGAGGAAGAAAAGAAAAGTTGTCCAAAACAGATTCCAATCGAATGTTCCTGTGATTGGAAAAGTCAGGAGAGTGCAAAGGTACTGTTTTCTATCAGTTGGCAAGGTGCGCACACAATCCCAGTGTTGTACAGCTTGCTTCTTCACCTTCCCGAAGCTGCCACTCTCAGGAGGTAAGAGCCGCTGCCGGGCGTCTTTCGGCAGAAGCCGCGCTAAGGGGAGCACTGTGAGCGGCACAATCGTCTTTGCGCGAAGAAGCCGCTTCTTGGGCTCCGGGAGCCGGCGAGAGCGGCAGCTTCGGGAAGGTGAAGAAGCAAGCTGTACAACACTGGGATTGTGTGCGCACCTTGCCAACTGATAGAAAACAGTACCTTTGCACTCTCCTGACTTTTCCAATCACAGGAACATTCGATTGGAAGCTGTTTTGGACAACTTTTCTTTTCTTCCTGCCAAACACTTGGCAGACATCCGTGCAACTTCTAGAACACGATGGGAGATGTTTTCTGTGCTGGCACAGTTTTTCCTAGCCAGACATAGTGGAAAAGCTTTTTGCCGAGGTGTAGACTACATAAGACGCGAAAGACGAAGGTAGGATGCTCTCCGGAGGTAAGAGCCGCTGCCGGGCGTCTTTCAGCAGAAGCCGCGCTAAGGAGAGCCCTGTGAGCGGCACAATCGTCTTTGCGCGAAGAAGCCGCTTCTTGGGCTCCGGCAGCCGGCGAGAGCGGCAGCTTCGGGAAGGTGAAGAAGCAAGCTGTACAACACTGGGATTGTGTGCGCACCTTGCCAACTGATAGAAAACAGTACCTTTGCACTCTCCTGACTTTTCCAATCACAGGAACATTCGATTGGAAGCTGTTTTGGACAACTTTTCTTTTCTTCCTGCCAAACACTTGGCAGACATCCGTGCAACTTCTAGAACACGATGGGAGATGTTTTCTGTGCTGGCACAGTTTTTCCTAGCCAGACATAGTGGAAAAGCGTTTTGCTAAGATGTAGACTACAAAAGACGCGAAAGACGAAGGTAGGATGCTCTCCGGAGGTAAGAGCCGCTGCCGGGCGTCTTTCGGCAGAAGCCGCGCTAAGGAGAGCACTGTGAGCGGCACAATCGTCTTTGCGCGAAGAAGCCGCTTCTTGGGCTCCGGCAGCCGGCGAGAGCGGCAGCTTCGGGAAGGTGAAGAAGCAAGCTGTACAACACTGGGATTGTGTGCGCACCTTGCCAACTGATAGAAAACAGTACCTTTGCACTCTCCTGACTTTTCCAATCACAGGAACATTCGATTGGAAGCTGTTTTGGACAACTTTTCTTTTCTTCCTGCCAAACACTTGGCAGACATCCGTGCAACTTCTAGAACACGATGGGAGATGTTTTCTGTGCTGGCACAGTTTTTCCTAGCCAGACATAGTGGAAAAGCGTTTTGCTAAGATGTAGACTACATAAGACGCGAAAGACGAAGGTAGGATGCTCTCCGGAGGTAAGAGCCGCTGCCGGGCGTCTTTCGGCAGAAGCTGCGCTAAGGAGAGCACTGTGAGCGGCACAATCGTCTTTGCGCGAAGAAGCCGCTTCTTGGGCTCCGGCAGCCGGCGAGAGCGACAGCTTCGGGAAGGTGAAGAAGCAAGCTGTACAACACTGGGATTGTGTGCGCACCTTGCCAACTGATAGAAAACAGTACCTTTGCACTCTCCTGACTTTTCCAATCACAGGAACATTCGATTGGAAGCTGTTTTGGACAACTTTTCTTTTCTTCCTGCCAAACACTTGGCAGACATCCGTGCAACTTCTAGAACACGATGGGAGATGTTTTCTGTGCTGGCACAGTTTTTCCTAGCCAGACATATTGGAAAAGCTTTTTGCCGAGGTGTAGATGAGAAGAGGAGCTAAAGACGAAGGTAGGATGCTCTCCGGAGGTAAGAGCCGCTGCCGGGCGTCTTTCGGCAGAAGCCGCGCTAAGGAGAGCACTGTGAGCGGCACAATCGTCTTTGCGCGAAGAAGCCGCTTCTTGGGCTCCGGCAGCCGGCGAGAGCGGCAGCTTCGGGAAGGTGAAGAAGCAAGCTGTACAACACTGGGATTGTGTGCGCACCTTGCCAACTGATAGAAAACAGTACCTTTGCACTCTCCTGACTTTTCCAATCACAGGAACATTCGATTGGAAGCTGTTTTGGACAACTTTTCTTTTCTTCCTGCCAAACACTTGGCAGACATCCGTGCAACTTCTAGAACACGATGGGAGATGTTTTCTGTGCTGGCACAGTTTTTCCTAGCCAGACATAGTGGAAAAGCGTTTTGCTAAGATGTAGACTACAAAAGACGCGAAAGACGAAGGTAGGATGCTCTCCGGAGGTAAGAGCCGCTGCCGGGCGTCTTTCGGCAGAAGCCGCGCTAAGGAGAGCACTGTGAGCGGCACAATCGTCTTTGCGCGAAGAAGCCGCTTCTTGGGCTCCGGCAGCCGGCGAGAGCGGCAGCTTCGGGAAGGTGAAGAAGCAAGCTGTACAACACTGGGATTGTGTGCGCACCTTGCCAACTGATAGAAAACAGAACCTTTGCACTCTCCTGACTTTTCCAATCACAGGAACATTCGATTGGAAGCTGTTTTGGACAACTTTTCTTTTCTTCCTGCCAAACACTTGGCAGACATCCGTGCAACTTCTAGAACACGATGGGAGATGTTTTCTGTGCTGGCACAGTTTTTCCTAGCCAGACATAGTGGAAAAGCGTTTTGCTAAGATGTAGACTACAAAAGACGCGAAAGACGAAGGTAGGATGCTCTCCGGAGGTAAGAGCCGCTGCCGGGCGTCTTTCGGCAGAAGCCGCGCTAAGGGGAGCACTGTGAGCGGCACAATCGTCTTTGCGCGAAGAAGCCGCTTCTTGGGCTCCGGCAGCCGGCGAGAGCGGCAGCTTCGGGAAGGTGAAGAAGCAAGCTGTACAACACTGGGATTGTGTGCGCACCTTGCCAACTGATAGAAAACAGTACCTTTGCACTCTCCTGACTTTTCCAATCACAGGAACATTCGATTGGAAGCTGTTTTGGACAACTTTTCTTTTCTTCCTGCCAAACACTTGGCAGACATCCGTGCACCTTCTAGAACACGATGGGAGATGTTTTCTGTGCTGGCACAGTTTTTCCTAGCCAGACATAGTGGAAAAGCTTTTTGCCGAGGTGTAGACTACATAAGACGCGAAAGACGAAGGTAGGATGCTCTCCGGAGGTAAGAGCCGCTGCCGGGCGTCTTTCGGCAGAAGCCGCGCTAAGGGGAGCACTGTGAGCGGCACAATCGTCTTTGCGCGAAGAAGCCGCTTCTTGGGCTCCGGCAGCCGGCGAGAGCGGCAGCTTCGGGAAGGTGAAGAAGCAAGCTGTACAACACTGGGATTGTGTGCGCACCTTGCCAACTGATAGAAAACAGTACCTTTGCACTCTCCTGACTTTTCCAATCACAGGAACATTCGATTGGAAGCTGTTTTGGACAACTTTTCTTTTCTTCCTGCCAAACACTTGGCAGACATCCGTGCAACTTCTAGAACACGATGGGAGATGTTTTCTGTGCTGGCACAGTTTTTCCTAGCCAGACATAGTGGAAAAGCTTTTTGCCGAGGTGTAGACTACATAAGACGCGAAAGACGAAGGTAGGATGCTCTCCGGAGGTAAGAGCCGCTGCCGGGCGTCTTTCGGCAGAAGCCGCGCTAAGGAGAGCCCTGTGAGCGGCACAATCGTCTTTGCGCGAAGAAGCCGCTTCTTGGGCTCCGGCAGCCGGCGAGAGCGGCAGCTTCGGGAAGGTGAAGAAGCAAGCTGTACAACACTGGGATTGTGTGCGCACCTTGCCAACTGATAGAAAACAGTACCTTTGCACTCTCCTGACTTTTCCAATCACAGGAACATTCGATTGGAAGCTGTTTTGGACAACTTTTCTTTTCTTCCTGCCAAACACTTGGCAGACATCCGTGCAACTTCTAGAACACGATGGGAGATGTTTTCTGTGCTGGCACAGTTTTTCCTAGCCAGACATAGTGGAAAAGCGTTTTGCTAAGATGTAGACTACAAAAGACGCGAAAGACGAAGGTAGGATGCTCTCCGGAGGTAAGAGCCGCTGCCGGGCGTCTTTCGGCAGAAGCCGCGCTAAGGAGAGCACTGTGAGCGGCACAATCGTCTTTGCGCGAAGAAGCCGCTTCTTGGGCTCCGGCAGCCGGCGAGAGCGGCAGCTTCGGGAAGGTGAAGAAGCAAGCTGTACAACACTGGGATTGTGTGCGCACCTTGCCAACTGATAGAAAACAGTACCTTTGCACTCTCCTGACTTTTCCAATCACAGGAACATTCGATTGGAAGCTGTTTTGGACAACTTTTCTTTTCTTCCTGCCAAACACTTGGCAGACATCCGTGCAACTTCTAGAACACGATGGGAGATGTTTTCTGTGCTGGCACAGTTTTTCCTAGCCAGACATAGTGGAAAAGCGTTTTGCTAAGATGTAGACTACATAAGACGCGAAAGACGAAGGTAGGATGCTCTCCGGAGGTAAGAGCCGCTGCCGGGCGTCTTTCGGCAGAAGCTGCGCTAAGGAGAGCACTGTGAGCGGCACAATCGTCTTTGCGCGAAGAAGCCGCTTCTTGGGCTCCGGCAGCCGGCGAGAGCGGCAGCTTCGGGAAGGTGAAGAAGCAAGCTGTACAACACTGGGATTGTGTGCGCACCTTGCCAACTGATAGAAAACAGTACCTTTGCACTCTCCTGACTTTTCCAATCACAGGAACATTCGATTGGAAGCTGTTTTGGACAACTTTTCTTTTCTTCCTGCCAAACACTTGGCAGACATCCGTGCAAC
This sequence comes from Melospiza melodia melodia, assembly GCF_035770615.1. Lineage (NCBI taxonomy): Eukaryota > Metazoa > Chordata > Aves > Passeriformes > Passerellidae > Melospiza > Melospiza melodia. The sequence goes on from NC_086199.1 coordinate 44,029,143, forward strand.
TTCTAGAACACGATGGGAGATGTTTTCTGTGCTGGCACAGTTTTTCCTAGCCAGACATATTGGAAAAGCTTTTTGCCGAGGTGTAGATGAGAAGAGGAGCTAAAGACGAAGGTAGGATGCTCTCCGGAGGTAAGAGCCGCTGCCGGGCGTCTTTCGGCAGAAGCCGCGCTAAGGAGAGCACTGTGAGCGGCACAATCGTCTTTGCGCGAAGAAGCCGCTTCTTGGGCTCCGGCAGCCGGCGAGAGCGGCAGCTTCGGGAAGGTGAAGAAGCAAGCTGTACAACACTGGGATTGTGTGCGCACCTTGCCAACTGATAGAAAACAGTACCTTTGCACTCTCCTGACTTTTCCAATCACAGGAACATTCGATTGGAAGCTGTTTTGGACAACTTTTCTTTTCTTCCTGCCAAACACTTGGCAGACATCCGTGCAACTTCTAGAACACGATGGGAGATGTTTTCTGTGCTGGCACAGTTTTTCCTAGCCAGACATAGTGGAAAAGCGTTTTGCTAAGATGTAGACTACAAAAGACGCGAAAGACGAAGGTAGGATGCTCTCCGGAGGTAAGAGCCGCTGCCGGGCGTCTTTCGGCAGAAGCCGCGCTAAGGAGAGCACTGTGAGCGGCACAATCGTCTTTGCGCGAAGAAGCCGCTTCTTGGGCTCCGGCAGCCGGCGAGAGCGGCAGCTTCGGGAAGGTGAAGAAGCAAGCTGTACAACACTGGGATTGTGTGCGCACCTTGCCAACTGATAGAAAACAGTACCTTTGCACTCTCCTGACTTTTCCAATCACAGGAACATTCGATTGGAAGCTGTTTTGGACAACTTTTCTTTTCTTCCTGCCAAACACTTGGCAGACATCCGTGCAACTTCTAGAACACGATGGGAGATGTTTTCTGTGCTGGCACAGTTTTTCCTAGCCAGACATAGTGGAAAAGCTTTTTGCCGAGGTGTAGATGAGAAGAGGAGCTAAAGAGTGGATGTTAGCAAATGACACCCATCTTCAAAAAAGGCAATTAAGAGGACTCGCCATAGTACAAACCAGCCAGCCTCTTTTTTATCCCCAGGAAGTTGATGAAGCAGCTCTTCCTGGAAATCCTTGCCAGGCACATGACAGATGACCAAATAATGTAGTTAGCATGATTTTTCAGGGGAATTTCATGCTGAACATCACTTTAAACTCCTCTGATGAATCAACTTGACTGGTAGATGAAGGGAATATTATCTGCCTGGGCTTCAGGGAGGTTTTTGACATACCTCTACATGGCATCACACATACATATGGAAGCAATAGTGCAAAGGGGAGGGAATCAGTGTCTTTTCAGTGATGCTGAGGGAAAAGACAAGAGGCAGTGGGCACACACTGAAATACAGGAGATTGCCTTTGAACATCAGTAAATGTTTCTTTACTGTCAGGGTGACTGAACCACGGCACAGACTGCCCAGAAAGATTGTGGAGCCTGGATCTTTGAAGACATTAAAAGTACACCCAGATAGAATCCTGGGCAAGAGGCTCTAGGTATCCTGGTTTAGGCAGGGGGGTTGGGCCTGGTTAGCCCCACCAACCCCTTCCACTCTCTTTCATTCTGTGCTAGTGAATTCTCTTCAAGATGCATTTCAAAGCGCTGGCATGACAAAGTTCTGTGCAGACAGAGATCCAAATGGACATGGCATCTAAGTTCCTTAAGCAGTGTTCAAGAAGAATGTAAAACTCTGGCACAAGTGTCTCTTCCCTAACTGAATCCCTTTCATGGGAAAATTCCCAGCTCTAGAAAGATCTTCTGATACGCATGCTTAAGACTGACACTGGCTGAGCAAATTTCTCCCTATGTATATCTAAGACCAGTTAGGATCTTCACCCAAAGTGCAGTCAACATAGTCACAGAATGCCTATTGTTAAGAAGTGACAGCTTCCATCAGAATGGCAGCTATTGGTCCACAAAATGGATTAATGGATGGGAATTATCTACGTGGGTTAAAAACAAAAATAAAGAGTTGGTCTTTATTTATCAATTTCATGGCAATATTGATAAGGGAAGAAAAAGATCTAAGTCCTTGACTTTCTGGACTCGAGGAAAGATTTTAAAAATTCCTTGTAAAAATGTATGATCACAATCAGACTATTGAAACCATTTTAGTTGGGAACAAAGTTCCAAAATTGTCTAGATAGTGGCAAAGAAGCCAAGAAAATAGGAAAGAAACAAAAAGAGAGCAAAAGAGTCAGCTTCAGTGTACAAGCTCGTTCTAGAAGTAGTCTGCTGGGAAAAGGAACCCCCAGCTAAATTTCCAATGTATTCCTGCGCTTGATTCAGTAACTGGTCAATGTAAAAACCAATCCTTTTGTACAACTTCTTCCAGCAACAAAAACTCCAACAGGTTGACACTACCATCATGCCTGTTCCAGACATATTTAAAAGAGAAATGATGATTTTCTTGAAAACCTACTTACATAAAAGTTGCAAGATGGTGGAGGGATTCCCACATCCTCCTTCCTCCATCTGGCTTGAAAGTATATTTGATAAAATATGCAACAAAGCACATGATTTATAAGGGAGAGTCAAATGGATGATTTGGGAATCGATCTCTTGTTGATAGTAAACTTCATATCCACTCGGTGTGACCTTTTTAAAACAAAATGTGGAGCTGAGGCATGAATCTGCCACAACAATTGTAAAGCAAACATACACACTCCCCTTCATATGCCCCCCCCTCCACACACACCTAGGCACACACAGAGATCAGCATAGCAGATCATGAACACCTTGGAAAAGACTGAAATGCTAAATGCCTCTCTTGATGGGCAAAAGAGCTGGTGCAGTAATTCAAATGCCTGGTACAAAAATTCTGTTTAATATTTAGCTCCTATTTAAAACACAGCTTTTCATTTCATTCTATTTACAGAATATTTTCATTTCATTTGTTTCTTTAAAATTACTTAGTTCTCACCTGTTGTATGTCTAGGAATATTTTCTTCCAAAAATAGAAAAAAATAGATGATATCTTTTCAGCAGAAAACATTGGTTGATACAATTTTAAACCATCATGATATGGAAGAATTCTTCTGTCCCTCTCGAAGGTGGAAGAAGCATTTGGATCACAGATCATCTACAATGAAATACTTGACATGTTTAAGATGCTTTCAATCAATTTTGATCGTCAATTGCTTATTTGTTGTAAACAGTAATTTTTCAGTGAAGGGAAAGCGTGTGTGGTATATCTACATGATATGTTCAAAGGCAGTTCCTACTAATGGCCAGGCTGAATTCCAGTAAATAATGTCCCGAATGATATTTTGCCGCCTTCTTTGGCACTTCATGAAATCTTACCCCGATGAAGTGCTGAAACACAGAGATTTTCTCTTAGAGAGTGTCTCATGTTGTAACCTATCCCATGGATTTTATGCTGTAATTCTTATCTCTTTTAAAATTTACTATCTTCTGTACAGTTTTCATGAAACTTTCTGTTACAGTAGTGAATAGCACAGATAAATGTCATTTTGTACAACTTTGAATTTACCCCAAGAGCTGAGAGAAAACTTGATCCTATACTTCAATCCGAGTTTCTTCTATAGTCCAACTTTGTTTCTCTACCATCAAGCTTCTCCTTTGTTGCTGCTCCAAGCCCCGTCCAAGGTGACCTTGAATACTTTCAGGGATGGGACACCCACAACTTCTCTGGGCAACCTGTTCCAGTGTTCCAGCACTCCCACAGTAAAAAAGGCCTTCCTTTCATCTAATATGTGTAGGAAATCATAAATCTAGGCATAGAAGCTTGGAGTGCAAATTTGAAATTCTTTGGATTTGAAGCACATTTTATATGAATACTGACTTACAGATGACTAAAAGATGTTGATGGGCATTTGAGCTGACAAGTTTTGAAAAAGTGCACGGAAATTAAAATTGAAACCACTAAAATTAAAAACTCCTTGCCATTTTCTTTTTCCTCTCCTATTCAAAATTGCATATGTCAGATATCAGTGCTTCATGCAAACCTCTCAGATGCTCTCAGAGAAAAAGCTTTTCTTTCAGACTAAGTTGCGGTTGACGTAGAACACTAGCAGGAGTGAAAGATTTTCTGGGCATTGGGGCAGCACGTTCTCCTTGGATTTGTGTGCAGAATGCATTTTATCCAAACTGGAAAATAGATCCCAGCTCTGTTCTATTCATCATTCTTACTTCATCAGGCCAGAAGATTCTGTGAAAAGTAGCCTGTGGACCTTGAAGACAGCGCATGTGAACCAGATGAGAGGTGATAGAGAAGTTGAGGGAGAGAAGAAAGAGCATATGGCTGAAACCAGAAAGTATTTCTCCACGTGATCATGGAAGATTGCAGGAGCCACTTGGTACTATCAAACCAGCCCGACTTGGCACTGGTGCCACTATGGGTCTGGGAGCCATGTTGCATATCGTGCATTTTAAGGAGCCAGCTGGCCACACCCAGCCATATGCCTCCAAACACAAACCAAGCCCTTTTCTCTGGCAAACAAAACTCAGCTGCCCTGCTTCTGGATGGCAGATTGCAGGAGCCACTTGGTACTATCAAACCAGCCCAACTTGGCACTGGTGCCACCTTGGCTCTGGGAACCATCCTGCCTATTGTAGCTTTTCAGGAGCCAGCCGGTCACTCCCAGCCATAGGCCCCCAAACAGAAACCTCGGCCCGTTTCCCTGGCAAACAAAAGTAAGCTGCCCCGCTTCTGGATGGCAGATTGCAGGAGCTACTTAGTACTATCAAATCAGCCCGACTTGGCACAGGTGCCACCTTGGATCTGGGAACCATCCTGTGTATCGTGGATTTTCAGGGGCCAGCCGGCCACTCTCAGCCATATGCCCCCAAACAAAAACCACGGACCTTTCCTCTGGCAAACAAAAATCAGCTGCCCCACTTCTGGATGGCAGATTGCAGGAGCCACTTGGGACTATCACACCAGCACAACATGGTAATGGTACCACCTTGGATCTGGGAACCATCCGGCATATCGTGGATTTTCAGGGGCCAGCCGGTCATTCCCAGCCATATGCTCCCAAACACAAACCTCGGCCCTTTTCTCTGGCAAACAAAACTCAACTGCCCCTCTTCTGGATGGCAAATTGCAGGACGCACTTGGTACTACAAAAAGAGCCCGACTAGGCAGTGGTGCCACCTTGGCTCTGGGAACCATCCTGCGTATCGAGCATTTTAAGGAGCCAGCCGGCAATTCCCAGCCGTATGCCCCAAAAAGAAACCACGGACCTTTTCTCTGGCAAAAAAAACTCAGCTGTCCCGCTTCTGGATGGCAGATTGCAGGAGTCACTTTGAACCATACAACCAGCCTTACTTGGCACTGGTGCCACCTTGGATCTGGGAACCATCCTGCCTATCGTTGATTTTCAGGGGCCAGCCTACCACTCTCGGCCATAGGCCCCCAAACACAAACCACAGCCCTTTTCTCTAGCAAACAAAATTTAGCTGCCCCGCTTCTGGATGGCAAATTGCAGGAGCCACTGGGTACTACAAAAACAGCCCGACTTGGCACTGGTGCCACCTTGCGTCTGGTTACTATGCGGCGTATCGTGCATTTTAAGGAGCCAGGTGGCCACTCCCAGCCATATGCCCCCAAACACAACCCACGGCCCTTTACTCTGGCAAACAAAACTCAGCTGCCCTGCTTCTGGATGGCAGATTGCAGGAGGCACTTGGTACTATCAAACCAGCCCGACTTGGCACTGGTGCCACCTTTGGTCTGGGAACCATCCTGCGTATTGTGGATTGTCAGGAGACAGCCGACCACTCTCGGATACAGACCCCAATCAAAAACAAAGGTCAGTTTCCCTGGCAAAAAAAACTCAGCTGCCCCGCTTCTGGATGGGAGATTGCAGGAGGCACTTGACACTGTCAAACGAGCCCCACTTTGTACTGGTGCCACCTTGGGTCTGGGAACCATGCTGCGTATCGTGGATTTTCAGGAGCCAGCCGGCCACTGCCAGCCACAGGCCCCCAAACAAAAACCACAGCCTTTTTCTCTGGCAAACAAAGCTCAGCTGCCCCGCTTCTGGATGGCAGATTGCAGGAGCCACTTGGTACTACCAAACCAGCCCGACTTGGCACTGGTGCCACCTTGGGTCTGGGAACCATCCTGCCTATCGTGGATTTTAAGGAGCCAGCCGGCTACTCCCAGCCACAGGCCCCCAACAAAAACCACGGCCCTTTTTTCTCGCAGACAAAACTTAGCTGCCTCACTTCTGGATGGCAGATTGCAGGAGCCACTTGGTGTAATCAAACCAGCCAGACTTGGCACTGGTGCCACCTTGGGTCTGGGAACCATCCTGCGTATCGTGGATTCTAAGGAGCCAGCCGGCAACTCCCAGCCACAGGCCCCCAAACAAAATCAACGGCGCTGTTCCCTGGAAAACAAAACACGCCTGCCAACTTTTTGATGGAGTTTGCAGGAACCACTTGGTATTATCAAACCAGCCCAACTTGGCACTGGTGCCACCTTGGGTCTGGATACCATGCTGCGTATCGTGGATTCTAAGGAGCCAGCCGGCCACTCCCAGCCACAGGCCCCCAAACACAAACAACGGCGCTTTTCCCTGGAAAACAAAACTCGCCTGCCAACTTTTTCATGGCAGATTGCAGGAGCCACTTGGTACTATCAAACCAGCCAGACTTGGCACTGGTGCCACCATCGGTCTGGTCACCATCCTGCCTATCGTAACTTTTCAGGAGCCAGCCGGTCACTCCCAGCCATAGGCCCTGAGACACAAACCTCGGCCCGTTTCCCTGGCAAACAAAAGTAAGCTGCCCCGCTTCTGGATGGCAGATTGCAGGAGCCACTTGGTACTATCAAACCAGCCCGACTTGTCACTGGTGCCACCTCTGGTCTGGGAACCATCCTGCGTATCGTGGATTCTAAGGAGCCATCTGGCCACTCCCACCCACAGGCCCCCAAACACAAACAACGGCGCTTTTCCCTGGAAAACAAAAGTAAGCTGCCCCGCTTCTGGATGGCAGATTGCAGGAGCCACTTGGTACTATCAAACCAGCCCGACTAGGCACTGGTGCCACCTCTGGTCTGGGAACCATCCCGCGTATCGTGGATTCTAAGGAGCCAGTCGGCAACTCCCAGCCACAGGCCCCCAAACACAAACAACGGCCCGTTTCCCTGGCAAACAAAAGTAAGCTGCCCCGCTTCTGGATGGCAGATTGCAGAAGCCACTTGGTACTATCAAACTAGCCCAACTTGGCACTGGTGCCACCTCTGGTCTGGGAACCATCCTGCGTATCATGGGTTCTAAGGAGCCAGTCGGCAACTCCCAGCCACAGGCCCCCAAACACAAACCTCGGCCCGTTTCCCTGGCAAACAAAATTAAGCTGCCCCGCTCCTGGATGGCAGATTGCAGGACGCACTTGGTACTATCAAACCAGCCCGACTTGGCACTGGTGCCACCTCTGGTCTGGGAACCATCCTGCGTATCGTGGATTCTAAGCAGCCAGCCGGCCACTCCCAGCCACAGGCCCCCAAACACAAACAACGGCGCATTTCCCTGGAAAACAAAACTCGCCTGCCAACTTTTTGATGGCAGATTGCAGGAGCAACTTGGTACTATCAAACCAGCCCAACTTGGCACTGGTGTCACCATGGGTCTGGTCACCATCCTGCCTATGGTAGCTTTTCAGGAGCCAGCCGGTCACCCTCAGCCATAGGCCCCGAGACAAAAACCTCGGCCCGTTTCGCTGGCAAAAAAAAGTAAGCTACCCCGCTTCTGGATGGCAGATTGCAGGAGCCACTTTGCACCATCAAACCAGCCCGACTTGGCACTGGTGCCACCTTGCATCTGGGAACCATGCTGCCTAGCGTGGATTTTCAGGAGCCAGACGGCCACTCTCAGCCATAGGCCCCCAAACAAAACCCACGGCCCGTTTCCCTGGCAAACAAAATTAAGCTGCCCCGCTTCTGGATGGCAGATTGCAGGACGCACTTGGTAGTATCAAACCAGCCCGACTTGGCACTGGTGCCACCTTGGGTCTGGGAACCATCCTGCGTATTGTGGGTTCAAAGGAGCCAGCCGGCCACTCCCAGCCACAGGCCCCCAAATACAAACAACGGCGCTTTTCCCTGGAAAACAAAACTCGCCTGACAACTTTTTGATGGCAGATTGCAGGAGCCACTTGGTACTATCAAACCAGCCCAACTTGGCACTGGTGCCACCATGGGTCTGGTCACCATCCTGCCTATCGTAGCTTTTCAGGAGCCAGCCGGTCACTCCCAGCCATAGGCCCCGAGACACAAAGCTCGGCCCGTTTCCCTGGCAAACAAAAGTAAGCTGCCCCGCTTCTGGATGGCAGATTGCAGGAGCCACTTGGTACTATCAAACCAAACCAACTTGGCACTGGTGCCACCTCTGGTCTGGGAACCATGCTGCGTAACACAGATTCTACGGCGCCAGTCGGCCACTCCCAGCCACAAGCTCCCAAACACAAACAACGGCGCTATTCTCTGGCAAACAAAACTCCACTGCCCCTCTTCTGGATGGCAAATTGCAGGACGCACTTGGTACTATAAAAACAGCCCGACTTGGCACTGGTGCCACCTTGGCTCTGGGAACCATCCTGCCTATTGTAGCTTTTCAGGAGCCAGCCGGTCACTCCCAGCCATAGGCCCCCAAACAGAAACCTCGGCCCGTTTCCCTGGCAAACAAAAGTAAGCTGCCCCGCTTCTGGATGGCAGATTGCAGGAGCTACTTAGTACTATCAAATCAGCCCGACTTGGCACAGGTGCCACCTTGGATCTGGGAACCATCCTGTGTATCGTGGATTTTCAGGGGCCAGCCGGCCACTCTCAGCCATATGCCCCCAAACACAAACCACGGACCTTTTCTCTGGCACACAAAAATCACCTGCCCCACTTCTTGATGGCAGATTGCAGGAGCCACTTGGGACTATCACACCAGCACAACATGGTAATGGTACCACCTTGGATCTGGGAACCATCCTGCGTATCGATCTTTTTAATGAGACAGCCGGCCACTCCCAGCCATATGCCCCCAAACACAACCCACGGCCCTTTTCTCTGGCAAACAAAACTCAACTGCACCGCTTCTGGATGGCAGATTGCAGGAGCCACTTGGTACTATCAAACCAGCCCGACTTGGCACTGGTGCCACCTTGGGTCTGGGAACCATCCTGCGTATGGTGGATTCTAAGGAGCCAGCCGGCCACTCCCAGCCACAGGCCCCCAACAAAAACCACGGCCCTTTTTTCTGGCAAACAAAACTTAGCTGCCTCACTTCTGGATGGCAGATTGCAGGAGCCACTTGGTGTAATCAAACCAGCCCGACTTGGCACTGGTGCCACCTTGGGTCTGGGAACCATCCTGCGTATCGTGGATTCTAAGGAGCCAGCCGGCCACTCCCAGCCACAGGCCCCCAAACAAAATCAACGGCGCTGTTCCCTGGAAAACAAAACACGCCTGCCAACTTTTTGATGGAGTTTGCAGGAGCCACTTGGTACTATCAAACCAGCCCGACTTGGCACTGGTGCCACCTTGGGTCTGGGAAACATCCTGCGTATCGTGGATTCTTAGGAGCCAGCCGGCCACTCCTAGCCACAGGCCCCCAGACAAAAACCTAGGCCTATTTCTCTGGCAAACAAAAGTAAGCTGCCCCGCTTCTGGATGGCAGATTGCAGGAGACACTTGGTACTATCAAACCAGCCCAACTTGGCACTGGTGCCACCTTGGATCTGGGAACCATGCTGTGTATCGTGGATATTCAGGGGCCAGCCGGCCACTCTCAGCCATATGTCCCCAAACAGAAACCTCGGCCCGTTTCTCTGGCAAACAAAACTCAACTGCCCCTCTTCTGGATGGCAAATTGCAGGATGAACTTGATACTAAAACCGCAGGCCGACTTGGTAGTGGTGACACCTTGGACCTGGGAACCATCATGCGTATCGAGCATTTTAAGGAGCCAGCCGGCCACTCCCAGCAATATGCCCCCAAAAACAATCCACGGAATTTTTCTCTGGCAAACAAAAATCAGCTGCCCCGCTTCTGGATGGCAGATTGCAGGAGCAACTTTGCACCATCAAACCAGCCCGACTTGGCACTGGTGCCACCTTGCATCTGGGAACCATGCTGCCTAGCGTGGATTTTCAGGAGCCAGCCGGCCACTCTCAGCCATAGGCCCCCAAACAAAACCCACGGCCCGTTTCCCTGGCAAACAAAATTAAGCTGCTCCGCTTCTGGATGGCAGATTGCAGGACGCACTTGGTAGTATCAAACCAGCCCGACTTGGCACTGGTGCCACCTTGGGTCTGGGAACCATCCTGCGTATCGTGGGTTCAAAGGAGCCAGCCGGCCACTCCCAGCCACAGGCCCCCAAATACAAACAACGGCGCTTTTCCCTGGAAAACAAAAGTCGCCTGACAACTTTTTGATGGCAGATTGCAGGAGCCACTTGGTACTATCAAACCAGCCCAACTTGGCACTGGTGCCACCATGGGTCTGGTCACCATCCTGCCTATCGTAGCTTTTCAGGAGCCAGCCGGTCACTCCCAGCCATAGGTCCCCAGTCACAAACCTCGGCCCGTTTCCCTGGCAAACAAAAGTAAGCTGCCCCACTTCTGGATGGCAGATTGCAGGAGCCACTTGGTACTATCAAACCAGCCCAACTTGGCACTGGTGCCACCTCTGGTCTGGGAACCATGCTGCGTAACACAGATTCTAAGGCGCCAGTCGGCCACTCCCAGCCACAAGCCCCCAAACACAAACAACGGCGCTATTCTCTGGCAAACAAAACTCCACTGCCCCTCTTCTGGATGGCAAATTGCAGGACGCACTTGGTACTATAAAAACAGCCCGACTTGGCACTGGTGCCACCTTGGGTCTGGGAACCATCCTGCGTATCGATCTTTTTAATGAGACAGCCGGCCACTCCCAGCCATATGCCCCCAAACACAACCCACGGCCCTTTTCTCTGGCAAACAAAACTCAACTGCACCGCTTCTGGATGGCAGATTGCAGGAGCCACTTGGTACTATCAAACCAGCCCGACTTGGCACTGGTGCCACCTTGGGTCTGGGAACCATCCTGCCTATCGTGGATTTTAAGGAGCCAGCCGGCTACTCCCAGCCACAGGCCCCTAACAAAAACCACGGCCCTTTTTTCTGGCAAACAAAACTTAGCTGCCTCACTTCTGGATGGCAGATTGCAGGAGCCACTTGGTGTAATCAAACCAGCCCGACTTGGCACTGGTGCCACCTTGGGTCTGGGAACCATCCTGCGTATCGTGGATTCTAAGGAGCCAGCCGGCCACTCCCAGCCACAGGTCCCCAAACAAAATCAACGGCGCATTTCCCTGGAAAACAAAACACGTCTGCCAACATTTTGATGGAGTTTGCAGGAGCCACTTGGTACTATCAAACCAGCCCGACTTGGCACTGGTGCCAGCTTGGGTCTGGGAAACATCCTGCGTATCGTGGATTCTAAGGAGCCAGCCGGCCACTCCTAGCCACAGGCCCCCAGACAAAAACCTAGGCCTATTTCTCTGGCAAACAAAAGTAAGCTGCCCCGCTTCTGGATGGCAGATTGCAGGAGACACTTGGGACTATCAAACCAGCCCAACTTGGCACTGGTGCCACCTTGGATCTGGGAACCATGCTGTGTATCGTGGATATTCAGGGGCCACCCGGCCACTCTCAGCCATATGTCCCCAAACAGAAACCTCGGCCCGTTTCTCTGGCAAACAAAACTCAACTGCCCCTCTTCTGGATGGCAAATTGCAGGATGAACTTGATACTAAAACCGCAGGCCGACTTGGTAGTGGTGACACCTTGGGCCTGGGAACCATCATGCGTATCGAGCATTTTAAGGAGCCAGCCGGCCACTCCCAGCAATATGCCCCCAAAAACAATCCACGGAATTTTTCTCTGGCAAACAAAAATCAGCTGCCCCGCTTCTGGATGGCAGATTGCAGGAGCCACTTTGCACCATCAAACCAGCCCGACTTGGCACTGGTGCCACCTTGCATCTGGGAACCGTGCTGCCTAGCGTGGATTTTCAGGAGCCAGCCGGCCACTCTCAGCCATAGGCCCCCATACAAAACCCACGGCCCGTTTCCCTGGCAAACAAAATTAAGCTGCCCCGCTTCTGGATGGCAGATTGCAGGACGCACTTGGTAGTATCAAACCAGCCCGACTTGGCACTGGTGCCACCTTGGGTCTGGGAACCATCCTGCGTAGCATGGATTTTCAGGAGCCAGCCGTCCACTGCCAGCCACAGGCCCCGAAACACAAACAACAGCCTTTTTCTCTGGCAAACAAAATTCAGCTGCCCCGCTTCTGGATGGCAGATTGCAGGAACCACTTGGTACTAACAAACCAGCCCGACTAGGCACTGGTGCCACCTTGGGTCTGGGAACCATCCTGCGTATCGTGGATTCTAAGGAGCCAGCTTGCCACTCCCAGCCACAGGCCCCAAAACACACACAACGGTGCTTTTCCCTGGAAAACAAAACTCGCCTGCCAAACATTTGATGGCAGATTGCAGGAGCCACTTGGTACTATCAAACCAGCCCAACTTGGCACTGGTGCCACCATGGGTCTGGTCACCATCCTGCCTATCGTAGCTTTTCAGGTGCCAGCCAGCCACCCCCAGCCAGAGGCCCCTAGACAAATATTTCGGCCCGTTTCCCTGGCAAACAAAAGTAAGCTACCCCGCTTCTGGATGGCAGATTGCAGGAGCCACTTTGCACCATCAAACCAGCCCAACTTGGCACTGGTGCCACCTCTGGTCTGGGAACCATCCTGCGTATCGTGGGTTCTAAGGAGCCAGCTGGCCACTCCCAGCCACAGGCCCCCAAACACAAACAACGGCGCTTTTCCCTGGAAAACAAAACTCGCCTGCCAACTTTTTGATGGCAGATTGCCGGAGCCACTTGGTACTATCAAACCAGCCCAACTTGGCACTGGTGCCACCATGGGTCTGGTCACCATCCTGCCTATCGTAGCTTTTCAGGAGCCAGCCGGTCACTCCCAGCCATAGGCCCCCAGACACAAAGCTCGGCCCGTTTCCCTGGCAAACAAAAGTAAGCTGCCCCGCTTCTGCATGGCAGATTGCAGGAGCTATTTAGTACTATCAAACCAGCCCGACTTGGCACTGGTGACACCTCTGGTCTGGGAACCATCCTGCCTATCGTGGATTTTCAGGGGCCAGCCGGCCACTCTCAGCCATATGCCCCCAAAAACAAACCACGGCCCTTTTCTCTGACAAACAAAACTCAACTGCCCCTCTTCTGGATGGCAAATTTTAGGACGCACTTTGTACTACGAAAACCGCCCGACGTGGCACTGGTGCCACCTTGTGTCAGGGAACCATCCTGCATATCGAGCTTTTTAAGGAGCCAGCCGGCCAGGCCCAGCCATATACCCCCAGAAACAAACCACGGACCATTTCTCATGGAAACAAAAATCCGCTGCCCCGCGTCTGGATGGCAGATTGCAGGAGCCACTTTGCACCATCAAACCAGCCCGACTTGGCACTGGTGCCACCTTGGGTCTGGGAACAATCCTGCATATCGTGGATTCTAAGGAGCCAGCCGGCCACTCCCAGCCACAGGCCCCCAAACACAAACCACAGCGCTTTTCCCTGGAAAACAAAACTCGCCTGCCAGCTTTTTGATGGCAGATTGCAGGAGCCACTTGGTACTATCAAATCATCCCAACTTGGCACTGGTGCCACTATGGGTCTGGGAACCATCCTGCCTATTGTAGCATTTCAGGAGCCAGCCGGTCACTCCCAGCCATAGGCCCCCAGACACAAACCTCGGACCGTTGCCCTAGCAAACAAAATTAAGCTGCCCCGATTCCGGATGGCAGATTGCAGGAGCCACTTGGTAGTGTCAAACCAGCCCGACTTGGCACTGGTGCCACCTTGGGTCTGGGAACCATCCTGCGTATCGTGGATTCTAAGCAGCCACCCGGCCACTCTGAGCCACAGGCGCCCAAACAAAAACAACGGCGCTTTTCCCTGGAAAACAAAACTCGCCTGCCAACATTTTGATGGCAGATTGCAGGAGCCACTTGGTGCTATCAAACCAGCCCAACTTGGCACTGGTGCCACCTTGGCTCTGGGAACCATCCTGCCTATCGTAGCTTTTCAGGAGCCAGCCGGTCACTCCCAGCCATAGGTCCCCAGTCACAAACCTCGGCCCGTTTCCCTGGCAAACAAAAGTAAGCTGCCCCACTTCTGGATGGCAGATTGCAGGAGCCACTTGGTACTATCAAACCAGCCCAACTTGGCACTGGTGCCACCTCTGGTCTGGGAACCATGCTGCGTAACACAGATTCTAAGGCGCCAGTCGGCCACTCCCAGCCACAAGCCCCCAAACACAAACAACGGCGCTATTCTCTGGCAAACAAAACTCCACTGCCCCTCTTCTGGATGGCAAATTGCAGGACGCACTTGGTACTATAAAAACAGCCCGACTTGGCACTGGTGCCACCTTGGGTCTGGGAACCATCCTGCGTATCGCTCTTTTTAATGAGACAGCCGGCCACTCCCAGCCATATGCCCCCAAACACAACCCACGGCCCTTTTCTCTGGCAAACAAAACTCAACTGCACCGCTTCTGGATGGCAGATTGCAGGAGCCACTTGGTACTATCAAACCAGCCCGACTTGGCACTGGTGCCACCTTGGGTCTGGGAACCATCCTGCCTATCGTGGATTTTAAGGAGCCAGCCGGCTACTCCCAGCCACAGGCCCCTAACAAAAACCACGGCCCTTTTTTCTGGCAAACAAAACTTAGCTGCCTCACTTCTGGATGGCAGATTGCAGGAGCCACTTGGTGTAATCAAACCAGCCCGACTTGGCACTGGTGCCACCTTGGGTCTGGGAACCATCCTGCGTATCGTGGATTCTAAGGAGCCAGCCGGCCACTCCCAGCCACAGGTCCCCAAACAAAATCAACGGCGCATTTCCCTGGAAAACAAAACACGTCTGCCAACATTTTGATGGAGTTTGCAGGAGCCACTTGGTACTATCAAACCAGCCCGACTTGGCACTGGTGCCAGCTTGGGTCTGGGAAACATCCTGCGTATCGTGGATTCTAAGGAGCCAGCCGGCCACTCCTAGCCACAGGCCCCCAGACAAAAACCTAGGCCTATTTCTCTGGCAAACAAAAGTAAGCTGCCCCGCTTCTGGATGGCAGATTGCAGGAGACACTTGGGACTATCAAACCAGCCCAACTTGGCACTGGTGCCACCTTGGATCTGGGAACCATGCTGTGTATCGTGGATATTCAGGGGCCACCCGGCCACTCTCAGCCATATGTCCCCAAACAGAAACCTCGGCCCGTTTCTCTGGCAAACAAAACTCAACTGCCCCTCTTCTGGATGGCAAATTGCAGGATGAACTTGATACTAAAACCGCAGGCCGACTTGGTAGTGGTGACACCTTGGGCCTGGGAACCATCATGCGTATCGAGCATTTTAAGGAGCCAGCCGGCCACTCCCAGCAATATGCCCCCAAAAACAATCCACGGAATTTTTCTCTGGCAAACAAAAATCAGCTGCCCCGCTTCTGGATGGCAGATTGCAGGAGCCACTTTGCACCATCAAACCAGCCCGACTTGGCACTGGTGCCACCTTGCATCTGGGAACCGTGCTGCCTAGCGTGGATTTTCAGGAGCCAGCCGGCCACTCTCAGCCATAGGCCCCCATACAAAACCCACGGCCCGTTTCCCTGGCAAACAAAATTAAGCTGCCCCGCTTCTGGATGGCAGATTGCAGGACGCACTTGGTAGTATCAAACCAGCCCGACTTGGCACTGGTGCCACCTTGGGTCTGGGAACCATCCTGCGTAGCATGGATTTTCAGGAGCCAGCCGTCCACTGCCAGCCACAGGCCCCGAAACACAAACAACAGCCTTTTTCTCTGGCAAACAAAATTCAGCTGCCCCGCTTCTGGATGGCAGATTGCAGGAACCACTTGGTACTAACAAACCAGCCCGACTAGGCACTGGTGCCACCTTGGGTCTGGGAACCATCCTGCGTATCGTGGATTCTAAGGAGCCAGCTGGCCACTCCCAGCCACAGGCCCCAAAACACACACAACGGTGCTTTTCCCTGGAAAACAAAACTCGCCTGCCAAACATTTGATGGCAGATTGCAGGAGCCACTTGGTACTATCAAACCAGCCCAACTTGGCACTGGTGCCACCATGGGTCTGGTCACCATCCTGCCTATCGTAGCTTTTCAGGTGCCAGCCAGCCACCCCCAGCCAGAGGCCCCTAGACAAATATTTCGGCCCGTTTCCCTGGCAAACAAAAGTAAGCTACCCCGCTTCTGGATGGCAGATTGCAGGAGCCACTTTGCACCATCAAACCAGCCCAACTTGGCACTGGTGCCACCTCTGGTCTGGGAACCATCCTGCGTATCGTGGGTTCTAAGGAGCCAGCTGGCCACTCCCAGCCACAGGCCCCCAAACACAAACAACGGCGCTTTTCCCTGGAAAACAAAACTCGCCTGCCAACTTTTTGATGGCAGATTGCCGGAGCCACTTGGTACTATCAAACCAGCCCAACTTGGCACTGGTGCCACCATGGGTCTGGTCACCATCCTGCCTATCGTAGCTTTTCAGGAGCCAGCCGGTCACTCCCAGCCATAGGCCCCCAGACACAAAGCTCGGCCCGTTTCCCTGGCAAACAAAAGTAAGCTGCCCCGCTTCTGCATGGCAGATTGCAGGAGCTATTTAGTACTATCAAACCAGCCCGACTTGGCACTGGTGACACCTCTGGTCTGGGAACCATCCTGCCTATCGTGGATTTTCAGGGGCCAGCCGGCCACTCTCAGCCATATGCCCCCAAAAACAAACCACGGCCCTTTTCTCTGACAAACAAAACTCAACTGCCCCTCTTCTGGATGGCAAATTTTAGGACGCACTTTGTACTACGAAAACCGCCCGACGTGGCACTGGTGCCACCTTGTGTCAGGGAACCATCCTGCATATCGAGCTTTTTAAGGAGCCAGCCGGCCAGGCCCAGCCATATACCCCCAGAAACAAACCACGGACCATTTCTCATGGAAACAAAAATCCGCTGCCCCGCGTCTGGATGGCAGATTGCAGGAGCCACTTTGCACCATCAAACCAGCCCGACTTGGCACTGGTGCCACCTTGGGTCTGGGAACAATCCTGCATATCGTGGATTCTAAGGAGCCAGCCGGCCACTCCCAGCCACAGGCCCCCAAACACAAACCACAGCGCTTTTCCCTGGAAAACAAAACTCGCCTGCCAGCTTTTTGATGGCAGATTGCAGGAGCCACTTGGTACTATCAAATCATCCCAACTTGGCACTGGTGCCACTATGGGTCTGGGAACCATCCTGCCTATTGTAGCATTTCAGGAGCCAGCCGGTCACTCCCAGCCATAGGCCCCCAGACACAAACCTCGGACCGTTGCCCTAGCAAACAAAATTAAGCTGCCCCGATTCCGGATGGCAGATTGCAGGAGCCACTTGGTAGTGTCAAACCAGCCCGACTTGGCACTGGTGCCACCTTGGGTCTGGGAACCATCCTGCGTATCGTGGATTCTAAGCAGCCACCCGGCCACTCTGAGCCACAGGCGCCCAAACAAAAACAACGGCGCTTTTCCCTGGAAAACAAAACTCGCCTGCCAACATTTTGATGGCAGATTGCAGGAGCCACTTGGTGCTATCAAACCAGCCCAACTTGGCACTGGTGCCACCTTGGCTCTGGGAACCATCCTGCCTATCGTAGCTTTTCAGGAGCCAGCCGGTCACTCCCAGCCATAGGTCCCCAGTCACAAACCTCGGCCCGTTTCCCTGGCAAACAAAAGTAAGCTGCCCCACTTCTGGATGGCAGATTGCAGGAGCCACTTGGTACTATCAAACCAGCCCAACTTGGCACTGGTGCCACCTCTGGTCTGGGAACCATGCTGCGTAACACAGATTCTAAGGCGCCAGTCGGCCACTCCCAGCCACAAGCCCCCAAACACAAACAACGGCGCTATTCTCTGGCAAACAAAACTCCACTGCCCCTCTTCTGGATGGCAAATTGCAGGACGCACTTGGTACTATAAAAACAGCCCGACTTGGCACTGGTGCCACCTTGGGTCTGGGAACCATCCTGCGTATCGCTCTTTTTAATGAGACAGCCGGCCACTCCCAGCCATATGCCCCCAAACACAACCCACGGCCCTTTTCTCTGGCAAACAAAACTCAACTGCACCGCTTCTGGATGGCAGATTGCAGGAGCCACTTGGTACTATCAAACCAGCCCGACTTGGCACTGGTGCCACCTTGGGTCTGGGAACCATCCTGCCTATCGTGGATTTTAAGGAGCCAGCCGGCTACTCCCAGCCACAGGCCCCTAACAAAAACCACGGCCCTTTTTTCTGGCAAACAAAACTTAGCTGCCTCACTTCTGGATGGCAGATTGCAGGAGCCACTTGGTGTAATCAAACCAGCCCGACTTGGCACTGGTGCCACCTTGGGTCTGGGAACCATCCTGCGTATCGTGGATTCTAAGGAGCCAGCCGGCCACTCCCAGCCACAGGTCCCCAAACAAAATCAACGGCGCATTTCCCTGGAAAACAAAACACGTCTGCCAACATTTTGATGGAGTTTGCAGGAGCCACTTGGTACTATCAAACCAGCCCGACTTGGCACTGGTGCCAGCTTGGGTCTGGGAAACATCCTGCGTATCGTGGATTCTAAGGAGCCAGCCGGCCACTCCTAGCCACAGGCCCCCAGACAAAAACCTAGGCCTATTTCTCTGGCAAACAAAAGTAAGCTGCCCCGCTTCTGGATGGCAGATTGCAGGAGACACTTGGGACTATCAAACCAGCCCAACTTGGCACTGGTGCCACCTTGGATCTGGGAACCATGCTGTGTATCGTGGATATTCAGGGGCCACCCGGCCACTCTCAGCCATATGTCCCCAAACAGAAACCTCGGCCCGTTTCTCTGGCAAACAAAACTCAACTGCCCCTCTTCTGGATGGCAAATTGCAGGATGAACTTGATACTAAAACCGCAGGCCGACTTGGTAGTGGTGACACCTTGGGCCTGGGAACCATCATGCGTATCGAGCATTTTAAGGAGCCAGCCGGCCACTCCCAGCAATATGCCCCCAAAAACAATCCACGGAATTTTTCTCTGGCAAACAAAAATCAGCTGCCCCGCTTCTGGATGGCAGATTGCAGGAGCCACTTTGCACCATCAAACCAGCCCGACTTGGCACTGGTGCCACCTTGCATCTGGGAACCGTGCTGCCTAGCGTGGATTTTCAGGAGCCAGCCGGCCACTCTCAGCCATAGGCCCCCATACAAAACCCACGGCCCGTTTCCCTGGCAAACAAAATTAAGCTGCCCCGCTTCTGGATGGCAGATTGCAGGACGCACTTGGTAGTATCAAACCAGCCCGACTTGGCACTGGTGCCACCTTGGGTCTGGGAACCATCCTGCGTAGCATGGATTTTCAGGAGCCAGCCGTCC
Source organism: Melospiza melodia melodia (assembly GCF_035770615.1). NCBI lineage: Eukaryota > Metazoa > Chordata > Aves > Passeriformes > Passerellidae > Melospiza > Melospiza melodia. The sequence goes on from NC_086199.1 coordinate 44,048,630, forward strand.
ACTGCCAGCCACAGGCCCCGAAACACAAACAACAGCCTTTTTCTCTGGCAAACAAAATTCAGCTGCCCCGCTTCTGGATGGCAGATTGCAGGAACCACTTGGTACTAACAAACCAGCCCGACTAGGCACTGGTGCCACCTTGGGTCTGGGAACCATCCTGCGTATCGTGGATTCTAAGGAGCCAGCTGGCCACTCCCAGCCACAGGCCCCAAAACACACACAACGGTGCTTTTCCCTGGAAAACAAAACTCGCCTGCCAAACATTTGATGGCAGATTGCAGGAGCCACTTGGTACTATCAAACCAGCCCAACTTGGCACTGGTGCCACCATGGGTCTGGTCACCATCCTGCCTATCGTAGCTTTTCAGGTGCCAGCCAGCCACCCCCAGCCAGAGGCCCCTAGACAAATATTTCGGCCCGTTTCCCTGGCAAACAAAAGTAAGCTACCCCGCTTCTGGATGGCAGATTGCAGGAGCCACTTTGCACCATCAAACCAGCCCAACTTGGCACTGGTGCCACCTCTGGTCTGGGAACCATCCTGCGTATCGTGGGTTCTAAGGAGCCAGCTGGCCACTCCCAGCCACAGGCCCCCAAACACAAACAACGGCGCTTTTCCCTGGAAAACAAAACTCGCCTGCCAACTTTTTGATGGCAGATTGCAGGAGCCACTTGGTACTATCAAACCAGCCCAACTTGGCACTGGTGCCACCATGGGTCTGGTCACCATCCTGCCTATCGTAGCTTTTCAGGAGCCAGCCGGTCACTCCCAGCCATAGGCCCCCAGACACAAAGCTCGGCCAGTTTCCCTGGCAAACAAAAGTAAGCTGCCCCGCTTCTGCATGGCAGATTGCAGGAGCTATTTAGTACTATCAAACCAGCCCGACTTGGCACTGGTGACACATCTGGTCTGGGAACCATCCTGCCTATCGTGGATTTTCAGGGGCCAGCCGGCCACTCTCAGCCATATGCCCCCAAAAACAAACCACGGCCCTTTTCTCTGACAAACAAAACTCAACTGCCCCTCTTCTGGATGGCAAATTTTAGGACGCACTTTGTACTACGAAAATCGCCCGACGTGGCACTGGTGCCACCTTGTGTCAGGGAACCATCCTGCATATCGAGCTTTTTAAGGAGCCAGCCGGCCAGGCCCAGCCATATACCCCCAGAAACAAACCACGGACCATTTCTCATGGAAACAAAAATCCGCTGCCCCGCGTCTGGATGGCAGATTGCAGGAGCCACTTTGCACCATCAAACCAGCCCGACTTGGCACTGGTGCCACCTTGGGTCTGGGAACAATCCTGCATATCGTGGATTCTAAGGAGCCAGCCGGCCACTCCCAGCCACAGGCCCCCAAACACAAACCACAGCGCTTTTCCCTGGAAAACAAAACTCGCCTGCCAGCTTTTTGATGGCAGATTGCAGGAGCCACTTGGTACTATCAAATCATCCCAACTTGGCACTGGTGCCACTATGGGTCTGGGAACCATCCTGCCTATTGTAGCATTTCAGGAGCCAGCCGGTCACTCCCAGCCATAGTCCCCCAGACACAAACCTCGGACCGTTGCCCTAGCAAACAAAATTAAGCTGCCCCGATTCCGGATGGCAGATTGCAGGAGCCACTTGGTAGTGTCAAACCAGCCCGACTTGGCACTGGTGCCACCTTGGGTCTGGGAACCATCCTGCGTATCGTGGATTCTAAGCAGCCACCCGGCCACTCTGAGCCACAGGCGCCCAAACAAAACAACGGCGCTTTTCCCTGGAAAACAAAACTCGCCTGCCAACATTTTGATGGCAGATTGCAGGAGCCACTTGGTGCTATCAAACCAGCCCAACTTGGCACTGGTGCCACCATGGGTCTGGTCACCATCCTGCCTATCGTAGCTTTTCAGGAGCCAGCCGGTCACTCCCAGCCATAGACCCCCAGACACAAACCTCGGCCCGTTTCCCTGGAAAACAAAAGTAAGCTGCCCCGATTCTGGATGGCAGATTGCAGGTGCCACTTGGTACTATCAAATCAGCCCAACTTGGCACTGGTGCCACCATGGGTCTGGTAAACATCCTGCCTATCGTAGCTTTTCAGGAGCCAGCCGGTCACTCCCTGCCATAGGCCCCCAGACACTAACCTCGGCCCGTTTCCCTGGCAAACAAAAGTAAACTGCCCCGCTTTTGGATGGCAGATTGCAGGATGCATTTGGTACTATCAAACCTGCCCGACTTGGCCCTCGTGCCACCTTGGCTCTGGGAACCATGCTGCGTAACGTAGATTCTACGAGGACAGGCGGCCACTCCCAGCCACAGGCCTCTAAACAAAAACAACGGCGCTTTTCCCTGGAAAACAAAACTCGCCTGCCAAATTTTTGATGGCAGATTGCAGGAGCCACTTGGTACTATCAAACCAGCCCAACTTGGTACTGGTGCCACCATGGGTCTGGTCACCATCCTGCCTATCGTAGCTTTTCAGGAGCCAGCCGGTCACTCCCAGCCATAGGCCCCCAGACAAATATCTCGGCCCGTTTCCCTGGCAAACAAAAGTAAGCTGCCCCGCTTCTGGATGGCAGATTACAGCAGCCACATGGTACTATCAAACCAGGCCAACATGGCACTGGTGCCACCTTGGCTCTGGGAACCATCCTGCCTATCGTGGATTTTCAGGGGCCAGCCGGCCACTCTCAGCCATATGCCCCCAAACACATACCACGGCCCTTTGCTCTGGCAAACAAAACTCAACTGCCCCTCTTATGGATGGCAAATTGCAGGACGCACTTTGTACTACGAAAACAGCCCGACTTGGCAGTGATGCCACCTTGGGTCAGGGAACAATCCTGCGTATCGATCTTTTTAAGGAGCCAGCCGGCCACGTCCAGCCATATACCCCCAAAAAAAAACCACGGAACTTTTCTCCAGCAAACAAAAATCCGCTGCCCCGCGTCTGAATGGCAGATTGCAGGAGCTATTTAGTATTATCAAACCAGCCCGACTTGGCACTGGTGCCACCATGAGTCTGGTAACCATCCTGCCTATCGTAGCTTTTCAGTAGCCAGCCGGTCACTCCCAGCCATAGGCCCCCAGACACAAACCTCGACCCGTTTCCCTGGGAAACAAAAGTAAGCTGACCCGCTTCTGGATGGCAGATTGCAGGAGCCACTTGGTACTATCAAACCAGCCCAACTTGGCACTGGTGCCACCTTGGGTCTGGGAACCATCCTGCGTATCCTGGGTTCAAAGGAGCCAGCCGGCCACTCCCAGCCACAGGCCTCTAAACAAGAACAACGGCGCTTTTCCCTGGAAAACAAAAGTCGCCTGACAACTTTTTGATGGCAGATTGCAGGAGCCACTTGGTACTATCAAACCAGCCCAACTTGGCACTGGTGCCACCATGGGTCTGGTCACCATCCTGCCTATCGTAGCTTTTCAGGAGCCAGCCGCTCACTCCCAGCCATAGGCCCCCAGACAAATATCTCGGCCCGTTTCCCTGGCAAACAAAAGTAAGCAGCCCCGCTTCTGGATGGCAGATTGCAGGAGCCACATGGTACTATCAAACCAGGCCAACATGGCACTGGTGCCACCTCTGGTCTGGGAACCATCCTGTGTATCGTGGATTCTAAGGAGCCAGCTGGCCACTCCCAGCCACAGGCCCCCAAACACAAACAAAGGCGCTTTTCCCTGGAAAACAAAACTCACCTGCCAACTTTTTGATGGCAGATTGCAGGAGCCACTTGGTACTATCAAACCAGCCCAACTTGGCACTGGTGCCACCATGGGTCTGGTCACCATCCTGCCTATCGTAGCTTTTCAGGAGCCAGCCGGTCACTCCCAGCCATAGGCCCCCAGACACAAAGCTCTACCCGTTTCCCTGGCAAACAAAAGTAAGCTACCCCGCTTCTGGATGGCAGATTGCAGGAGTCACTTTGCACCATCAAACCAGCCCGACTTGGCACTGGTGCCACCTCTGGTCTGGGAACCATCCTGCGTATCGTGGATTCTAAGGAGACAGCTGGCCACTCCCAGCCACAGGCCCCCAAACACAAACAACGGCGCTTTTCCCTGGAAAACAAAACTCGCTTGCCAACTTTTTGATGGCAGATTGCAGGAGCCACTTGGTACTATCAAACCACCCCAACTTGGCAACAATTGGTTCCTGCAATCTGACATCCAGAAGCGGGGCAGCTTACTTTTGTTTGCCAGGGAAATGGACCGTTGTTTGTGTTTGGAGGCGTATGGCTGGGAGTGGCCGAGTGGCTCCTTAAAATCCACGATACGCAGCATGGTTCCCAGACCAGAGGTGGCACCAGTGCCAAGTCGGGCTGGTTTGATAGTACAAAGTGGCTCCTGCAATCTGCCATCCAGAAGCGGGGCAGCTTACTTTTGTTTGCCAGGGAAACGGGCCGGGCTTTCTGTCTCGGGGCCTATGGCAGGGAGTGACCGGCTGGCTCCTGAAAAGCTACGATAGGCAGGATGGTGACCAGAACCATGGTGGCACCAGTGCCAAGTTGGGCTGGTTTGATAGTACCAAATGGCTCCTGCAATCTGCCATCAAAAAGTTGGCAGGCGAGTTTTGTTTTCCAGGGAAAAGCGCCATTGTTTGTGTTTGGGGACCTGTGGTTGGGAGTGCCCGGCTGGCTCCTTAGAAACCACGATACGCAGCATGGTTACCAGACAAGAGGTGCCACCAGTGCCAAGTTGTGCTGGTTTGATACTACCAAGTGGTTCCTGCAATCTGCCATCCAGAAGCGGGGCAGCTTACTTTTGTTTGCCACGGAAACGGGCCGTTGTTTGTGTTTGGGGGCCTGTGGCTGGGAGTGGCCGACTGGCTCCTTAGAATCCACGATACGCAGGATGGGTCCCAGACCAGAGGTGGCACCAGTGCCAAGTCGGGCTGGTTTGATAGTACAAAGTGGCTCCTGCAATCTGCCATCCAGAAGCGGGGCAGCTTACTTTTGTTTGCCAGGGAAACGGGCCGAGGTTTGTGACTGGGGACCTATGGCTGGGAGTGACCGGCCGGCTCCTGAAAAGTTACGATAGCCAGGATTGTGACCAGACCCATGGTGGCACCAGTGCCAAGTTGGGCTGATTTGATAGTACCAAGTGCCTCCTGTAATCTGCCATCAAATAGTTGGTAGGCGAGTTTTGTTTTCCAGGGAAAAGCGCCGTTGTTTGTGTTTGGGGGCCTGTGGTAGGGAGTGGCCGGCTGGCTAATTAGAATCCACGATACGCAGGATGGTTCCCAGACCAGAGGTGGCACCAGTGCCAAGACGGGCTAGTTTGATGGTGCAAAGTGGCTCCTGCAATCTGCCATCCAGAAGCGGGGTAGCTTACTCTTGTTTGCCAGGGAAACGGGCCGAGCTTTTTGTCTGGGGGCCTATGGCAGGGAGTGACCGGCTGGCTCCTGAAAAGCTAAGATAGGCAGGATGGTGACCAGACCCATGGTGGCACCAGTGCCAAGTTGGGCTGATTTGATAAAACCAAGTGGCTCCTGCAATCTGCCATCAAAAAGTTGGCAGGAGAGTTTTGTTTTCCAGGGAAAAGCGCCGTTGTTTGTGTTTGGGGGCCTGTGGCTGGGAGTGGCCGGCTGGCTCCTTAGAATCCACGATACGCAGCATGGTATCCAGACCCAAGGTGGCACCAGTGCCAAGTTTTGCTGGTTTGATAGTACCAAGTGGTTCCTGCAATCTGCCATCCAGAAGCAGGGCAGCTTACTTTTGTTTGCCAGGGAAACGGGCCGAGGTTTTTGTCTGGGGGCCTATGGCTGGGAGTGACCGGCTGGCTCCTGAAAAGCTACCATAGGCAGGATGGTGACCAGACCCATGGTGGCACCAGTCCCAAGTTGGGCTGATTTGATAGTACCAAGTGGCTCCTGCAATCTGCCGTCAAAATTTGGCAGGCGAGTTTTTATTTTCCAGGGAAAAGCGCCGTTGTTTGTGTTTGGGGGCCTGTGGCTGGGAGTGGCCGGCTGGCTGCTTAGAATCCACGATACGCAGGATGGTTCCCAGACCCAAGGTGGCACCAGTGCCAAGTCGGGCTAGTATGATGGTGCAACGTGGCTCCTGCAATCTGCCATCCAGAAGCGGGGCAGCTTACTTTTGTTTGCCAGGGAAACCGGCCGAGCTTTGTGTCTCGGGGCCTATGGCTGGGAGTGACCGGCTGGCTCCTGAAAAGCTACGATAGGCAGGATGGTGACCAGACCCATGGTGGCACCAGTGCCAAGTTGGGCTGGTTTGATAGTACCAAGTGGCTCCTGCAATCTGCCATCAAAATATCGGCAGGCGAGTTTTGTTTTCCAGGGAAAAGCGCCGTTGTTTGTGTTTGGGGGCCTGTGGCTGGGAGTGGCCGGCTGGCTCCTTAGAATCCACGATACGCAGCATGGTTCCCAGACCAGAGGTGGCACCAGTGCCAAGTCGGGCTGGTTTTATAGTACCAAGTGCGTCCTGCAATCTGCCATCCAGAAGCGGGGCTGCTTACTTTTGTTTGCCAGGGAAACGGGCCGAGCATTTTGTCTGGGGGCCTATGGCTGGGAGTGACCGGCTGGCTCCTGAAAATCTATGATAGGCAGGATGGTGAGCAGACCCATGGTGGCACAAGTGCCAAGTTGGGCTGTTTTGATAGCACCAAGTGGCTCCTGCAATCTGCCATCAAAAAGTTGGCAGGCGAGTTTTGTTTTCCAGGGAAAAGCGCCTTTGTTTGTGTTTGGGTGCCTATGGCTGGGAGTGGCCGGCTGGCTCCTTAGAATCCACGATACGCAGGATGGTTCCCAGACCAGAGGTGGCACCAGTGCCAAGTCGGGCTGGTTTGATAGTACCAAGTGCGTCCTACAATCTGCCATCCAGAAGCGGGGCAGCTTACTTTTGTTTGCCAGGGAAACGGGTCGAGGTTTGTGTCTGGGGGCCTATGGCAGGGAGTGACCGGCTAGGTCCTGAAAAGCTACGATAGGCAGGATGGTGACCAGACCCATGGTGGCACAAGTGCCAAGTTGGGCTGGTTTGATAGTACCAAGTGGCTCCTGCAATCTGCCATCAAAAAGTTGGCAGGCGAGTTTTGTTTTCCAGGGAAAAGCGCCGTTGTTTGTGTTTGGGGGCCTTTGGCTGGGAGCGGCCGGCTGGCTCCTTAGAATCCACGATACGCAGCATGGTTCCCAGACCAGAGGTGGCACCAGTGCCAAGTCGGGCTGGTTTTATAGTACCAAGTGGTTCCTGCAATCTGCCATCCAGAAGCGGGGCAGCTTACTTTGGTTTGCCAGGGAAAAGGGCAGAGCTTTGTGTCTGGGCGCCTATGGCTGGGAGTGACCGGCTGGCTCCTGAAAAGCTACGATAGGCAGGATGGTGACCAGACCCATGTTGGCACCAGTGCCAAGTTGGGCTGATTTGATAGTACCAAGTGGCTCCTGCAATCTGCCATCAAAATGTTGGCCGGCGAATTTTGTTTTCCAGGGAAAAGCGCTGTGGTTTGTGTTTGGGGGCCTGTGGCTGGGAGTGGCCGGCTGGCTCCTTATAATCCACGATACGCAGCATGGTTCCCAGACCCAAGGTGGCACCAGTGCCAAGTTGGGCTGGTTTGATAGTACCAAGTGGCTCTGGCAATCTGCCATCAAAAAGTTGGAAGACGAGTTTTGTTTTCCAGGGAAAAGCGCCGTTGTTTTTGTTTGGGGGCCTTTGGCTGGGAGTGGACGGATGGCTAATTAGAATCCACGATACGCAGGATGGTTCCCAGACCAGAGGTGGCACCAGTGCCAAGTCGGGCTGGTTTGATAGTACAAAGTGGTTCCTGCAATCTGCCATCCAGAAGCGTGATAACTTACTTTTGTTTGTCAGGGAAACGGGCCGAGATTTGTGTTTGGGGGCCTAAGGCTGGGAGTGACCGGCTGGCTCCTGAAAAGCTACGATAGGCAGGATGGTGAGCAGACCCATGGTGGCACCAGTGCCAAGTTGGTCTGATTTGATAAAACCAAGTGGCTCCTGCAATCTCCCATCAAAAAGTTGGCAGGAGAGTTTTGTTTTCCAGGGAAAAGCGCCGTTGTTTGTGTTTGGGGTCCTGTGGCTGGGAGTGGCCGGCTGGCTCCTTAGAATCCACGATACGCAGCATGGTATCCAGACCCAAGGTGGCACGAGGGCCAAGTTTTGCTGGTTTGATAGTACCAAGTGGTTCCTGCAATCTGCCATCCAGAAGCAGGGCAGCTTACTTTTGTTTGCCAGGGAAACGGGCCGAGGTTTTTGTCTGGGGGCCTATGGCTGGGAGTGACCGGCTGGCTCCTGAAAAGCTACGATAGGCAGGATGGTGACCAGACCCATGGTGGCACCAGTCCCAAGTTGGGCTGATTTGATAGTACCAAGTGGCTCCTGCAATCTGCCGTCAAAATTTGGCAGGCGAGTTTTTATTTTCCAGGGAAAAGCGCCGTTGTTTGTGTTTGGGGGCCTATGGCTGGGAGTGGCCGGCTGGCTCCTTAGAATCCACGATACGCAGGATGGTTCCCAGACCCAAGGTGGCACCAGTGCCAAGTCGGGCTAGTTTGATGGTGCAAAGTGGCTCCTGCAATCTGCCATCCAGAAGCGGGGCAGCTTACTTTTGTTTGCCAGGGAAACGGGCCGAGTTTTTGTCTGGGGGCCTATGGCTGGGAGTGACCGTCTGGCTCCTGAAAAGCTACGATAGGCAGGATGGTGAGCAGACCCATGGTGGCACCAGTGCCAAGTTGAGCTGGTTTGATAGTACCAAGTGGCTCCTGCAATCTGCCATCAAAAAGTTGGCAGGCGAGTTTTGTTTTCCAGGGAAAAGCGCCGTTGTTTCTGTTTGGGTCCCTATGGCTGGGAGTGGCCGGCTGGCTCCTTAGAATCCACGATACGCACCATGGTTCCCAGACCTGAGGTGGCACCAGTGCCAAGTCGGGCTGGTTTGATAGTACCAAGTGCGTCCTACAATCTGCCATCCAGAAGCGGGGCAGCTTACTTTTGTTTGCCAGGGAAACGGGCCGAGGTTTGTGTCTGGGGGCCTATGGCTGGGAGTGACCGGCTGGCTCCTGAAAAGCTACGATAGGCAGGATGGTGACCAGACCCATGGTGGCACCAGTGCCAAGTTGGAGTGATTTGATAGTAGCAAGTGGCTCCTGCAATCTGCCATCAAAATGTTGGCAGGCGGGTTTAGTTTTCCAGGGAAAAGCGCTGTGGTTTTTGTTTGGCGGCCTGTGGCTGGGAGTGACCGGCTGGCTCCTTAGAATCCACGATACGCAGGATGGTTCCCAGATCCAAGGTGGCACCAGTGCCAAGTTGGGCTGGTTTGATAGTACCAAGTGGTTCCTGCAATCTGCCATCCAGAAGCGGGGCAGCTTACTTTTGTTTGCCAGGGAAACGGGCCGAGATTTGTGTCTGCGAGCCTATGACTGGGAGTGACCGGCTAGGTCCTGAAAAGCTAAGATAGGCAGGATGGTGACCAGACCCATGGTGGCACCAGTGCCAAGTTGAGCTGGTTTGATAGTACCAAGTGGCTCCTGCAATCTGCCATCAAAATATCGGCAGGCGAGTTTTGTTTTCCAGGGAAAAGCGCCGTTGTTTGTGTTTGGGGGCCTTTGGCTGGGAGTGGCCGGCTGGCTCCTTAGAATCCCCGATACGCAGCATGGTTCCCAGACCAGAGGTGGCACCAGTGCCAAGTCGGGCTGGTTTTATAGTACCAAGTGGTTCCTGCAATCTGCCATCCAGAAGCGGGGCAGCTGACTTTTGTTTGCCAGGGAAACGGGCCGAGGTTTTTGTCTGGGGGCCTATGGCTGGGAGTGACCGGCTGCCTCCTGAAAAGCTACGATAGGCAGGATGGTGACCAGACCCATGTTGGCACCAGTGCCAAGTTGGGCTGATTTGATAGTAGCAAGTGGCTCCTGCAATCTGCCATCAAAAAGTTGGCAGGCGAGTTTTGTTTTCCAGGGAAAAGCGCCGTTGTTTGTGTTTGGGGGCCTGTGGCTGGGAGTGGCCGGCTGGCTCCTTAGAATCCACGATACGCACCATGGTTCCCAGACCAGAGGTGGCACCAGTTCCAAGTCGGGCTACTTTGGTGGTGAAAAGTGGTTCCTGCAATCTGCCATCAAGAAGCGGGGCAGCTTACTTTGGTTTGCCAGGGAAACGGGCAGAGCTTTTTGTCTGCGCGCCTATGGCTGGGAGTGACCGGCTGGCTCCTGAAAACCTACGATAGGCAGGATGGTTCCCAGACCTGAGGTGGCACCAGTGCCAAGTTGGGCTGATTTGATAGTACCAAGTGGCTCCTGCAATCTGCCATCAAAAAGTTGGCCGGCGAATTATGTTTTCCAGGGAAAAGCGCCGTTGTTTGTGTTTGGGGGCCTGTGGCAGGGAGTGGCCGGCTGGCTCCTTATAATCCACGATACGCAGCATGGTTCCCAGACCCAAGGTGGCACCAGTGCCAAGTTGGGCTGGTTTGATAGTACCAAGTGGCTACTGGAATCTGCCATCCAGAAGCGGGACAGCTTACTTTTGTTTGTCAGGGAAACGGGCCGAGCTTTGTGTCTGGGGGCCTATGGCTGGGAGTGACAGGCTGGCTCCTGAAAAGCTACGATAGGCAGGATGGTGAGCAGACCCATGGTGGCACCAGTGCCAAGTTGGGCTGGTTTGATAGTACCAAGTGGCTCCTGCAATCTGCCATCAAAAAGTTGGCAGGCGAGTTTTGTTTTCCAGGGAAAAGCGCCGTTGTTTTTGTTTGGGGGCCTGTGGCTGGGAGTGGCCGGCTGGCTCCTTAGAATCCACGATACGCAGCATGGTTCCCAGACCCAAGGTGGCACCAGTGCCAAGTTGGGCTGGTTTGATAGTACCGAGTGCGTCCTGCAATCTGCCATCCAGAAGCGGGGCAGCTTACTTTTGTTTGCCAGAGAAACCGGCGAGGTTTTTGTCTCGGGGCCTATGGCTGGGAGTGACCAGCTGGCTCCTGAAAAGCTAAGATAGGCAGGATGGTGACCAGACCCATGGTGGCACCAGTGCCAAGTTGGGCTGGTTTGATAGTACCAAGTGGCTCCTGCAATCTGCCATCAAAATTTGGCAGGCGAGTTTGTTATCCAGGGAAATGCACCGTTGTTTGTGTTTGGGGGCCTGTGGCTGGGAGTGGCCAGCTGGCTCCTTAGAATCCACGATACGCAGCATTGTTCCCAGACCTGAGGTGGCACCAGTGCCAAGTCGGGCTGGTTTGATGGTGAAAAGTGGCTCCTGCAATCTGCCATCCAGTAGCGGGATAACTTACTTTTGTTTGCCAGGGAAACGGGCCAAGGTTTTTGTCTGGGGGCCTATGGCTGGGAGTGACCGGCTGGCTCCTGAAATGCTACGATAGGCAGGATGGTGACCAGACCCATGGTGGCACCAGTGTCAAGTTGGGCTGGTTTGATAGTACCAAGTGCGTCCTGCAATCTGCCATCCAGAAGTGGGGTAGCTTACTTTTATTGCCAGGGAAACGGGCCGAGGTTTGTGTCTGGGGACCTATGGCTGGGAGTGACCGGCTGGCTCCTGAAAAGCTACGATAGGCAGGATGGTGACCAGACCCATGGTGGCACCAGTGTCAAGTTGGGCTGGTTTGATAGTACCAAGTGGCTCCGGCAATCTGCCATCAAAAGTTGGCAGGCGAGTTTTGTTTTCCAGGGAAAAGCTCCGTTGTTTTTGTTTGGGGGCCTCTGGGTGGGAGTGGCCGGATGGCTAATTAGAATCCACGATACGCAGCATGGTTCCCAGACCAGAGGTGGCACCAGTGCCGAGTCGGGCTAGTTTGATGGTGCAAAGTGGCTCCTGCAATCTGCCATCCAGAAGCGGGGCAGCTTGCTTTTGTTTGCCAGGGAAACGGGCCGAGTTTTGTGTCTGGGGGCCTATGGCTGGGAGTGACCGGCTAGGTCCTGAAAAGCTTCGATAGGCAGGATGGTGACCAGACCCATGGTGGCACAAGTGCCAAGTTGGGCTGATTTGATAGTACCAAGTGGCTCCTGCAATCTGCCATCAAAAAGTCGGCAGGCGAGTTTTGTTTTCCAGGGAAAAGCGCCGTTGTTTGTGTCTGGGGGCCTGTGGCTGGAGTGGCCGGCTGGCTCCTTAGAATCCACGATACGCAGGATGGTTCCCAGACCTGAGGTGGCACCAGTGCCAAGTCGGGCTAGTTTGATGGTGCAAAGTGGCTCCTGCAATCTGCCATCCAGAAGCGGGGTAGGTTACTTTTGTTTGCCAGGGAAACTGGCCGAGGTTTTTCTCTGGGGCCCTATGGCAGAGAGGGACCGACTGGCTCCTGAAAAGCTATGATAGGCAGGATGGTGACCAGACCCATGGTGGCACCAGTGCCAAGTTGGGCTGATTTGATAGTACCAAGTGGCTCCTGCAATCTGCCATCAAAATGTTGGCAGGCGGGTATTGTATTCCAGGGAAAAGCGCCATTGTTTGTGTTTGGGGGCCTGTGGCTGGGAGTGGCCGGCTGGCTCCTTAGAATCCACGATACGCAGGATGGTTCCCAGACCCAAGGTGGCACCAGTGCCAAGTTGGGCTGGTTGGATAGTACCAAGTGGCTCCTGCAATCTGCCATCCAGAAGCGGGACAGCTTACTTTTGTTTGCCAGGGAAACGTGTCGAGGTTTGTGTCTGGGGGCCTATGGCTGGGAGTGACAGGCTAGGTCCTGAAAAGCTAAGATAGGCAGGATGGTGACCAGACCCATGGTGGCAGCAGTGCCAAGTTGGGCTGGTGTGATACTACCAAGTGGCTCCTGCAATCTGCCATCAAAATTTGGCAGGCGAGTTTTGTTTTCCAGGGAAAAGCGCCGTTGTTTGTGTTTGGGGGCCTGTGGCTTGGAGTGGCCGGCTGGCTCCTTAGAATCCACGATACGCAGCATGGTTCCCAGACCAGAGGTGGCACAAGTGCCAAGTCTGGCTAGTTTGATGGTGCAAAGTGGCTCCTGCAATCTGCCATCCAGAAGCGGGGCAGCTTATTTTTGTTTGCCAGGGAAACGGGCCGAGCTTTTTGTCTGGGGGCCTATGGCTAGGAGTGACCGGCTGGCTCCTGAAAAGCTACGATAGGCAGGATGGTGAGCAGACCCATGGTGGCACCAGTGCCAAGTTGGGCTGGTTTGATAGTACCAAGTGGCTCCTGCAATCTGCCATCAACAAGTTGGCAGGCGAGTTTTGTTTTCCAGGGAAAAGCGCCGTTGTTTGTGTTTGGAGGCCTGTGGCTGGGAGTGGCCGGCTTGCTAATTGGAATCCACGATACGCAGCAAGGTTCCCAGACCAGAGGTGGCACCAGTGCCAAGTTGGGCTGGTTTGATGGTGCAAAGTGGCTCCTGCAATCTGCCATCCAGAAGCGGGGCAGCTTACTTTTGTTTGCCAGGGAAACTGGCCGAGGTTTTTCTCTGGGGGCCTATGGCTGGGAGTGACCGCCTGGCGCCTGAACAGCTACGATAGGCAGGATGGTGACCAGACCCATGGTGGCACCAGTGCCAAGTTGGGCTGATTTGATAGTAGCAAGTGGCTCCTGCAATCTGCCATCAAAATGTTGGCAGGCGAGTTTTGTTTTCCAGGGAAAAGCGCCGTTGTTTGTGTTTGGGGGCCTGTGGCTGGGAGTGGCCGGCTGGCTCCTTAGAATCCACGATACGCAGCATGGTTCCCAGACTAGAGGTGGCACCAGTGCCAAGTCGGGCTGGTTTGATAGTACCAAGTGGCTCCGGCAATCTGCCATCCAGAAGCAGGGCAGCTTACTTTTGTTTGCCAGGGAAACGGGCCGAGCTTTGTGTCTGGGCGCCTATGGCTGGGAGTGACCTGCTAGGTCCTGAAACGCTACGATAGGCAGGATGGTGACCAGACCCATGGTGGCACCAGTGCCAAGTTGGGCTGGTTTGATAGTACCAAGTGGCTCCTGCAATCCGCCATCAAAAAGTGGGAGGGCGAGTTTTGTTTTCCAGGGAAAAGCGCCGTTGTTTGTGTTTGGGTGCCTGTGGCAGGGAGTGGCCGGCTGGCTGCTTAGAATCCACGATACGCAGGATGGTTCCCAGACCCAAGGTGGCACCAGTGCCAAGTTGGTCTGGTTTGATAGTACCAAGTGATTCCTGCAATCTGCCATCCAGAAGCGGGATAGCTTACTTTTGTTTGCCAGGGAAACGGGCCGAGTATTGTGTCTGGGGGCCTATGGCTGCGAGTGACCGGCTGGCTCCTGAAAAGCTACGATAGGCAGGATGGTGACCAGACCCATGTTGGCACCAGTGCCAAGTTGGGCTGATTTGATAGTAGCAAGTGGCTCCTGCAATCTGCCATCAAAAAGTTGGCAGGCGAGTTTTGTTTTCCAGGGAAAAGCGCCATTGTTTGTGTCTGGGGGCCTGTGGCTGGAGTGGCCGGCTGGCTCCTTACAATGAACGATACGCAGGATGGTTCCCAGACCTGAGGTGGCACCAGTGCCAAGTCGGGCTAGTTTGATGGTGCAAAGTGGCTCCTGCAATCTGCCATCCAGAAGCGGGGCAGCTTACTTTTGTTTGCCAGAGAAACCGGCGAGGTTTTTGTCTCGGGGCCTATGGCTGGGAGTGACCGGCTGGCTCCTGAAAAGCTAAGATAGGCAGGATGGTGACCAGACCCATGGTGGCACCAGTGCCAAGTTGGGCTGGTTTGATAGTACCAAGTGGCTCCTGCAGTCTGCCATCAAAATTTGGCAGGCGACTTTGTTATCCAGGGAAATGCGCCGTTGTTTGTGTTTGGGGGCCTGTGGCTGGGAGTGGCAGGCTGGCTCCTTAGAATCCACGATACGCAGCATTGTTCCCAGACCTGAGGTGGCACCAGTGCCAAGTCGGGCTGGTTTGATGGTGAAAAGTGGCTCCTGCAATCTGCCATCCAGTAGCGGGATAACTTACTTTTGTTTGCCAGGGAAACGGGCCGAGGTTTGTGTCTGGGGGCCTATGGCTGGGAGTGACCGGCTGGCTCCTGAAATGCTACGATAGGCAGGATGGTGACCAGACCCATGGTGGCACCAGTGTCAAGTTGGGCTGGTTTGATAGTACCAAGTGGCTCCGGCAATCTGCCATCAAAATTTGGCAGGCGAGTTTTGATTTCCAGGGAAAAGCGCCGTTGTTTGTGTTTGGGGGCCTGTGGCTGGGAGTGGCCGGCTGGCTCCTTAGAATCCACGATACGCACCATGGTTCCCAGACCAGAGGTGGCACCAGTTCCAAGTCGGGCTACTTTGGTGGTGAAAAGTGGTTCCTGCAATCTGCCATCAAGAAGCGGGGCAGCTTACTTTGGTTTGCCAGGGAAACGGGCAGAGCTTTTTGTCTGCGCGCCTATGGCTGGGAGTGACCGGCTGGCTCCTGAAAACCTACGATAGGCAGGATGGTTCCCAGACCTGAGGTGGCACCAGTGCCAAGTTGGGCTGATTTGATAGTACCAAGTGGCTCCTGCAATCTGCCATCAAAAAGTTGGCCGGCGAATTATGTTTTCCAGGGAAAAGCGCCGTTGTTTGTGTTTGGGGGCCTGTGGCAGGGAGTGGCCGGCTGGCTCCTTATAATCCACGATACGCAGCATGGTTCCCAGACCCAAGGTGGCACCAGTGCCAAGTTGGGCTGGTTTGATAGTACCAAGTGGCTACTGGAATCTGCCATCCAGAAGCGGGACAGCTTACTTTTGTTTGTCAGGGAAACGGGCCGAGCTTTGTGTCTGGGGGCCTATGGCTGGGAGTGACAGGCTGGCTCCTGAAAAGCTACGATAGGCAGGATGGTGAGCAGACCCATGGTGGCACCAGTGCCAAGTTGGGCTGGTTTGATAGTACCAAGTGGCTCCTGCAATCTGCCATCAAAAAGTTGGCAGGCGAGTTTTGTTTTCCAGGGAAAAGCGCCGTTGTTTTTGTTTGGGGGCCTGTGGCTGGGAGTGGCCGGCTGGCTCCTTAGAATCCACGATACGCAGCATGGTTCCCAGACCCAAGGTGGCACCAGTGCCAAGTTGGGCTGGTTTGATAGTACCGAGTGCGTCCTGCAATCTGCCATCCAGAAGCGGGGCAGCTTACTTTTGTTTGCCAGAGAAACCGGCGAGGTTTTTGTCTCGGGGCCTATGGCTGGGAGTGACCGGCTGGCTCCTGAAAAGCTAAGATAGGCAGGATGGTGACCAGACCCATGGTGGCACCAGTGCCAAGTTGGGCTGATTTGATAAAACCAAGTGGCTCCTGCAATCTGCCATCAAAAAGTTGGCAGGAGAGTTTTGTTTTCCAGGGAAAAGCGCCGTTGTTTGTGTTTGGGGGCCTGTGGCTGGGAGTGGCCGGCTGGCTCCTTAGAATCCACGATACGCAGCATGGTATCCAGACCCAAGGTGGCACCAGTGCCAAGTTTTGCTGGTTTGATAGTACCAAGTGGTTCCTGCAATCTGCCATCCAGAAGCAGGGCAGCTTACTTTTGTTTGCCAGGGAAACGGGCCGAGGTTTTTGTCTGGGGGCCTATGGCTGGGAGTGACCGGCTGGCTCCTGAAAAGCTACCATAGGCAGGATGGTGACCAGACCCATGGTGGCACCAGTCCCAAGTTGGGCTGATTTGATAGTACCAAGTGGCTCCTGCAATCTGCCGTCAAAATTTGGCAGGCGAGTTTTTATTTTCCAGGGAAAAGCGCCGTTGTTTTTGTTTGGGGGCCTGTGGCTGGGAGTGGCCGGCTGGCTACTTAGAATCCACGATACGCAGGATGGTTCCCAGACCCAAGGTGGCACCAGTGCCAAGTCGGGCTAGTATGATGGTGCAACGTGGCTCCTGCAATCTGCCATCCAGAAGCGGGGCAGCTTACTTTTGTTTGCCAGGGAAACCGGCCGAGCTTTGTGTCTCGGGGCCTATGGCTGGGAGTGACCGGCTGGCTCCTGAAAAGCTACGATAGGCAGGATGGTGACCAGACCCATGGTGGCACCAGTGCCAAGTTGGGCTGGTTTGATAGTACCAAGTGGCTCCTGCAATCTGCCATCAAAATATCGGCAGGCGAGTTTTGTTTTCCAGGGAAAAGCGCCGTTGTTTGTGTTTGGGGGCCTGTGGCTGGGAGTGGCCGGCTGGCTCCTTAGAATCCACGATACGCAGCATGGTTCCCAGACCAGAGGTGGCACCAGTGCCAAGTCGGGCTGGTTTTATAGTACCAAGTGCGTCCTGCAATCTGCCATCCAGAAGCGGGGCTGCTTACTTTTGTTTGCCAGGGAAACGGGCCGAGCATTTTGTCTGGGGGCCTATGGCTGGGAGTGACCGGCTGGCTCCTGAAAATCTATGATAGGCAGGATGGTGAGCAGACCCATGGTGGCACAAGTGCCAAGTTGGGCTGTTTTGATAGCACCAAGTGGCTCCTGCAATCTGCCATCAAAAAGTTGGCAGGCGAGTTTTGTTTTCCAGGGAAAAGCGCCGTTGTTTGTGTTTGGGTGCCTATGGCTGGGAGTGGCCGGCTGGCTCCTTAGAATCCACGATACGCAGGATGGTTCCCAGACCAGAGGTGGCACCAGTGCCAAGTCGGGCTGGTTTGATAGTACCAAGTGCGTCCTACAATCTGCCATCCAGAAGCGGGGCAGCTTACTTTTGTTTGCCAGGGAAACGTGTCGAGGTTTGTGTCTGGGGGCCTATGGCAGGGAGTGACCGGCTAGGTCCTGAAAAGCTACGATAGGCAGGATGGTGACCAGACCCATGGTGGCACAAGTGCCAAGTTGGGCTGGTTTGATAGTACCAAGTGGCTCCTGCAATCTGCCATCAAAAAGTTGGCAGGCGAGTTTTGTTTTCCAGGGAAAAGCGCCGTTGTTTGTGTTTGGGGGCCTTTGGCTGGGAGCGGCCGGCTGGCTCCTTAGAATCCACGATACGCAGCATGGTTCCCAGACCAGAGGTGGCACCAGTGCCAAGTCGGGCTGGTTTTATAGTACCAAGTGGTTCCTGCAATCTGCCATCCAGAAGCGGGGCAGCTTACTTTGGTTTGCCAGGGAAAAGGGCAGAGCTTTTTGTCTGGGCGCCTATGGCTGGGAGTGACCGGCTGGCTCCTGAAAAGCTACGATAGGCAGGATGGTGACCAGACCCATGTTGGCACCAGTGCCAAGTTGGGCTGATTTGATAGTACCAAGTGGCTCCTGCAATCTGCCATCAAAATGTTGGCCGGCGAATTTTGTTTTCCAGGGAAAAGCGCTGTGGTTTGTGTTTGGGGGCCTGTGGCTGGGAGTGGCCGGCTGGCTCCTTATAATCCACGATACGCAGCATGGTTCCCAGACCCAAGGTGGCACCAGTGCCAAGTTGGGCTGGTTTGATAGTACCAAGTGGCTCTGGCAATCTGCCATCAAAAAGTTGGAAGACGAGTTTTGTTTTCCAGGGAAAAGCGCCGTTGTTTTTGTTTGGGGGCCTGTGGCTGGGAGTGGACGGATGGCTAATTAGAATCCACGATACGCAGGATGGTTCCCAGACCAGAGGTGGCACCAGTGCCAAGTCGGCCTGGTTTGATAGTACAAAGTGGTTCCTGCAATCTGCCATCCAGAAGCGTGATAACTTACTTTTGTTTGTCAGGGAAACGGGCCGAGATTTGTGTTTGGGGGCCTAAGGCTGGGAGTGACCGGCTGGCTCCTGAAAAGCTACGATAGGCAGGATGGTGAGCAGACCCATGGTGGCACCAGTGCCAAGTTGGTCTGATTTGATAAAACCAAGTGGCTCCTGCAATCTCCCATCAAAAAGTTGGCAGGAGAGTTTTGTTTTCCAGGGAAAAGCGCCGTTGTTTGTGTTTGGGGGCCTGTGGCTGGGAGTGGCCGGCTGGCTCCTTAGAATCCACGATACGCAGCATGGTATCCAGACCCAAGGTGGCACGAGGGCCAAGTTTTGCTGGTTTGATAGTACCAAGTGGTTCCTGCAATCTGCCATCCAGAAGCAGGGCAGCTTACTTTTGTTTGCCAGGGAAACGGGCCGAGGTTTTTGTCTGGGGGCCTATGGCTGGGAGTGACCGGCTGGCTCCTGAAAAGCTACGATAGGCAGGATGGTGACCAGACCCATGGTGGCACCAGTCCCAAGTTGGGCTGATTTGATAGTACCAAGTGGCTCCTGCAATCTGCCGTCAAAATTTGGCAGGCGAGTTTTGTTTTCCAGGGAAAAGCGCCGTTGTTTGTGTTTGGGGGCCTATGGCTGGGAGTGGCCGGCTGGCTCCTTAGAATCCACGATACGCAGGATGGTTCCCAGACCCAAGGTGGCACCAGTGCCAAGTCGGGCTAGTTTGATGGTGCAAAGTGGCTCCTGCAATCTGCCATCCAGAAGCGGGGCAGCTTACTTTTGTTTGCCAGGGAAACGGGCCGAGTTTTTGTCTGGGGGCCTATGGCTGGGAGTGACCGTCTGGCTCCTGAAAAGCTACGATAGGCAGGATGGTGAGCAGACCCATGGTGGCACCAGTGCCAAGTTGAGCTGGTTTGATAGTACCAAGTGGCTCCTGCAATCTGCCATCAAAAAGTTGGCAGGCGAGTTTTGTTTTCCAGGGAAAAGCGCCGTTGTTTGTGTTTGGGTCCCTATGGCTGGGAGTGGCCGGCTGGCTCCTTAGAATCCACGATACGCACCATGGTTCCCAGACCTGAGGTGGCACCAGTGCCAAGTCGGGCTGGTTTGATAGTACCAAGTGCGTCCTACAATCTGCCATCCAGAAGCGGGGCAGCTTACTTTTGTTTGCCAGGGAAACGGGCCGAGGTTTGTGTCTGGGGGCCTATGGCTGGGAGTGACCGGCTGGCTCCTGAAAAGCTACGATAGGCAGGATGGTGACCAGACCCATGGTGGCACCAGTGCCAAGTTGGAGTGATTTGATAGTAGCAAGTGGCTCCTGCAATCTGCCATCAAAATGTTGGCAGGCGGGTTTAGTTTTCCAGGGAAAAGCGCTGTGGTTTTTGTTTGGCGGCCTGTGGCTGGGAGTGACCGGCTGGCTCCTTAGAATCCACGATACGCAGGATGGTTCCCAGATCCAAGGTGGCACCAGTGCCAAGTTGGGCTGGTTTGATAGTACCAAGTGGTTCCTGCAATCTGCCATCCAGAAGCGGGGCAGCTTACTTTTGTTTGCCAGGGAAACGGGCCGAGCTTTGTGTCTGCGAGCCTATGACTGGGAGTGACCGGCTAGGTCCTGAAAAGCTAAGATAGGCAGGATGGTGACCAGACCCATGGTGGCACCAGTGCCAAGTTGAGCTGGTTTGATAGTACCAAGTGGCTCCTGCAATCTGCCATCAAAATATCGGCAGGCGAGTTTTGTTTTCCAGGGAAAAGCGCCGTTGTTTGTGTTTGGGGGCCTTTGGCTGGGAGTGGCCGGCTGGCTCCTTAGAATCCCCGATACGCAGCATGGTTCCCAGACCAGAGGTGGCACCAGTGCCAAGTCGGGCTGGTTTTATAGTACCAAGTGGTTCCTGCAATCTGCCATCCAGAAGCGGGGCAGCTGACTTTTGTTTGCCAGGGAAACGGGCCGAGGTTTTTGTCTGGGGGCCTATGGCTGGGAGTGACCGGCTGCCTCCTGAAAAGCTACGATAGGCAGGATGGTGACCAGACCCATGTTGGCACCAGTGCCAAGTTGGGCTGATTTGATAGTAGCAAGTGGCTCCTGCAATCTGCCATCAAAAAGTTGGCAGGCGAGTTTTGTTTTCCAGGGAAAAGCGCCGTTGTTTGTGTTTGGGGGCCTGTGGCTGGGAGTGGCCGGCTGGCTCCTTAGAATCCACGATACGCACCATGGTTCCCAGACCAGAGGTGGCACCAGTTCCAAGTCGGGCTACTTTGGTGGTGAAAAGTGGTTCCTGCAATCTGCCATCAAGAAGCGGGGCAGCTTACTTTGGTTTGCCAGGGAAACGGGCAGAGCTTTTTGTCTGCGCGCCTATGGCTGGGAGTGACCGGCTGGCTCCTGAAAACCTACGATAGGCAGGATGGTTCCCAGACCTGAGGTGGCACCAGTGCCAAGTTGGGCTGATTTGATAGTACCAAGTGGCTCCTGCAATCTGCCATCAAAAAGTTGGCCGGCGAATTATGTTTTCCAGGGAAAAGCGCCGTTGTTTGTGTTTGGGGGCCTGTGGCAGGGAGTGGCCGGCTGGCTCCTTATAATCCACGATACGCAGCATGGTTCCCAGACCCAAGGTGGCACCAGTGCCAAGTTGGGCTGGTTTGATAGTACCAAGTGGCTACTGGAATCTGCCATCCAGAAGCGGGACAGCTTACTTTTGTTTGTCAGGGAAACGGGCCGAGCTTTGTGTCTGGGGGCCTATGGCTGGGAGTGACAGGCTGGCTCCTGAAAAGCTACGATAGGCAGGATGGTGAGCAGACCCATGGTGGCACCAGTGCCAAGTTGGGCTGGTTTGATAGTACCAAGTGGCTCCTGCAATCTGCCATCAAAAAGTTGGCAGGCGAGTTTTGTTTTCCAGGGAAAAGCGCCGTTGTTTTTGTTTGGGGGCCTGTGGCTGGGAGTGGCCGGCTGGCTCCTTAGAATCCACGATACGCAGCATGGTTCCCAGACCCAAGGTGGCACCAGTGCAAATTTGGGCTGGTTTGATAGTACCGAGTGCGTCCTGCAATCTGCCATCCAGAAGCGGGGCAGCTTACTTTTGTTTGCCAGGGAAACTGGCCGAGGTTTTTCTCTGGGGGCCTATGGCTGGGAGTGACCGGCTGGCGCCTGAACAGCTACGATAGGCAGGATGGTGACCAGACCCATGGTGGCACCAGTGCCAAGTTGGGCTGATTTGATAGTAGCAAGTGGCTCCTGCAATCTGCCATCAAAATGTTGGCAGGCGAGTTTTGTTTTCCAGGGAAAAGCGCCGTTGTTTGTGTTTGGGGGCCTGTGGCTGGGAGTGGCCGGCTGGCTCCTTAGAATCCACGATACGCAGCATGGTTCCCAGACTAGAGGTGGCACCAGTGCCAAGTCGGGCTGGTTTGATAGTACCAAGTGGCTCCTGCAATCTGCCATCCAGAAGCAGGGCAGCTTACTTTTGTTTGCCAGGGAAACGGGCCGAGCTTTGTGTCTGGGCGCCTATGGCTGGGAGTGACCTGCTAGGTCCTGAAACGCTACGATAGGCAGGATGGTGACCAGACCCATGGTGGCACCAGTGCCAAGTTGGGCTGGTTTGATAGTACCAAGTGGCTCCTGCAATCCGCCATCAAAAAGTGGGAGGGCGAGTTTTGTTTTCCAGGGAAAAGCGCCGTTGTTTGTGTTTGGGGGCCTGTGGCAGGGAGTGGCCGGCTGGCTGCTTAGAATCCACGATACGCAGGATGGTTCCCAGACCCAAGGTGGCACCAGTGCCAAGTTGGTCTGGTTTGATAGTACCAAGTGATTCCTGCAATCTGCCATCCAGAAGCGGGGTAGCTTACTTTTGTTTGCCAGGGAAACGGGCCGAGTATTGTGTCTGGGGGCCTATGGCTGCGAGTGACCGGCTGGCTCCTGAAAAGCTACGATAGGCAGGATGGTGACCAGACCCATGTTGGCACCAGTGCCAAGTTGGGCTGATTTGATAGTAGCAAGTGGCTCCTGCAATCTGCCATCAAAAAGTTGGCAGGCGAGTTTTGTTTTCCAGGGAAAAGCGCCGTTGTTTGTGTCTGGGGGCCTGTGGCTGGAGTGGCCGGCTGGCTCCTTACAATGAACGATACGCAGGATGGTTCCCAGACCTGAGGTGGCACCAGTGCCAAGTCGGGCTAGTTTGATGGTGCAAAGTGGCTCCTGCAATCTGCCATCCAGAAGCGGGGCAGCTTACTTTTGTTTGCCAGAGAAACCGGCGAGGTTTTTGTCTCGGGGCCTATGGCTGGGAGTGACCGGCTGGCTCCTGAAAAGCTAAGATAGGCAGGATGGTGACCAGACCCATGGTGGCACCAGTGCCAAGTTGGGCTGGTTTGATAGTACCAAGTGGCTCCTGCAGTCTGCCATCAAAATTTGGCAGGCGACTTTGTTATCCAGGGAAATGCGCCGTTGTTTGTGTTTGGGGGCCTGTGGCTGGGAGTGGCAGGCTGGCTCCTTAGAATCCACGATACGCAGCATTGTTCCCAGACCTGAGGTGGCACCAGTGCCAAGTCGGGCTGGTTTGATGGTGAAAAGTGGCTCCTGCAATCTGCCATCCAGTAGCGGGATAACTTACTTTTGTTTGCCAGGGAAACGGGCCGAGGTTTGTGTCTGGGGGCCTATGGCTGGGAGTGACCGGCTGGCTCCTGAAATGCTACGATAGGCAGGATGGTGACCAGACCCATGGTGGCACCAGTGTCAAGTTGGGCTGGTTTGATAGTACCAAGTGGCTCCGGCAATCTGCCATCAAAATTTGGCAGGCGAGTTTTGATTTCCAGGGAAAAGCGCCGTTGTTTGTGTTTGGGGGCCTGTGGCTGGGAGTGGCCGGCTGGCTCCTTAGAATCCACGATACGCACCATGGTTCCCAGACCAGAGGTGGCACCAGTTCCAAGTCGGGCTACTTTGGTGGTGAAAAGTGGTTCCTGCAATCTGCCATCAAGAAGCGGGGCAGCTTACTTTGGTTTGCCAGGGAAACGGGCAGAGCTTTTTGTCTGCGCGCCTATGGCTGGGAGTGACCGGCTGGCTCCTGAAAACCTACGATAGGCAGGATGGTTCCCAGACCCATGGTGGCACCAGTGCCAAGTTGGGCTGATTTGATAGTACCAAGTGGCTCCTGCAATCTGCCATCAAAAAGTTGGCCGGCGAATTATGTTTTCCAGGGAAAAGCGCCGTTGTTTGTGTTTGGGGGCCTGTGGCAGGGAGTGGCCGGCTGGCTCCTTATAATCCACGATACGCAGCATGGTTCCCAGACCCAAGGTGGCACCAGTGCCAAGTTGGGCTGGTTTGATAGTACCAAGTGGCTACTGGAATCTGCCATCCAGAAGCGGGACAGCTTACTTTTGTTTGTCAGGGAAACGGGCCGAGCTTTGTGTCTGGGGGCCTATGGCTGGGAGTGACAGGCTGGCTCCTGAAAAGCTACGATAGGCAGGATGGTGAGCAGACCCATGGTGGCACCAGTGCCAAGTTGGGCTGGTTTGATAGTACCAAGTGGCTCCTGCAATCTGCCATCAAAAAGTTGGCAGGCGAGTTTTGTTTTCCAGGGAAAAGCGCCGTTGTTTTTGTTTGGGGGCCTGTGGCTGGGAGTGGCCGGCTGGCTCCTTAGAATCCACGATACGCAGCATGGTTCCCAGACCCAAGGTGGCACCAGTGCCAAGTTGGGCTGGTTTGATAGTACCGAGTGCGTCCTGCAATCTGCCATCCAGAAGCGGGGCAGCTTACTTTTGTTTGCCAGAGAAACCGGCGAGGTTTTTGTCTCGGGGCCTATGGCTGGGAGTGACCGGCTGGCTCCTGAAAAGCTAAGATAGGCAGGATGGTGACCAGACCCATGGTGGCACCAGTGCCAAGTTGGGCTGATTTGATAAAACCAAGTGGCTCCTGCAATCTGCCATCAAAAAGTTGGCAGGAGAGTTTTGTTTTCCAGGGAAAAGCGCCGTTGTTTGTGTTTGGGGGCCTGTGGCTGGGAGTGGCCGGCTGGCTCCTTAGAATCCACGATACGCAGCATGGTATCCAGACCCAAGGTGGCACCAGTGCCAAGTTTTGCTGGTTTGATAGTACCAAGTGGTTCCTGCAATCTGCCATCCAGAAGCAGGGCAGCTTACTTTTGTTTGCCAGGGAAACGGGCCGAGGTTTTTGTCTGGGGGCCTATGGCTGGGAGTGACCGGCTGGCTCCTGAAAAGCTACCATAGGCAGGATGGTGACCAGACCCATGGTGGCACCAGTCCCAAGTTGGGCTGATTTGATAGTACCAAGTGGCTCCTGCAATCTGCCGTCAAAATTTGGCAGGCGAGTTTTTATTTTCCAGGGAAAAGCGCCGTTGTTTTTGTTTGGGGGCCTGTGGCTGGGAGTGGCCGGCTGGCTGCTTAGAATCCACGATACGCAGGATGGTTCCCAGACCCAAGGTGGCACCAGTGCCAAGTCGGGCTAGTATGATGGTGCAACGTGGCTCCTGCAATCTGCCATCCAGAAGCGGGGCAGCTTACTTTTGTTTGCCAGGGAAACCGGCCGAGCTTTGTGTCTCGGGGCCTATGGCTGGGAGTGACCGGCTGGCTCCTGAAAATCTATGATAGGCAGGATGGTGAGCAGACCCATGGTGGCACAAGTGCCAAGTTGGGCTGTTTTGATAGCACCAAGTGGCTCCTGCAATCTGCCATCAAAAAGTTGGCAGGCGAGTTTTGTTTTCCAGGGAAAAGCGCCGTTGTTTGTGTTTGGGTGCCTATGGCTGGGAGTGGCCGGCTGGCTCCTTAGAATCCACGATACGCAGGATGGTTCCCAGACCAGAGGTGGCACCAGTGCCAAGTCGGGCTGGTTTGATAGTACCAAGTGCGTCCTACAATCTGCCATCCAGAAGCGGGGCAGCTTACTTTTGTTTGCCAGGGAAACGGGTCGAGGTTTGTGTCTGGGGGCCTATGGCAGGGAGTGACCGGCTAGGTCCTGAAAAGCAACGATAGGCAGGATGGTGACCAGACCCATGGTGGCACAAGTGCCAAGTTGGGCTGGTTTGATAGTACCAAGTGGCTCCTGCAATCTGCCATCAAAAAGTTGGCAGGCGAGTTTTGTTTTCCAGGGAAAAGCGCCGTTGTTTGTGTTTGGGGGCCTTTGGCTGGGAGCGGCCGGCTGGCTCCTTAGAATCCACGATACGCAGCATGGTTCCCAGACCAGAGGTGGCACCAGTGCCAAGTCGGGCTGGTTTTATAGTACCAAGTGGTTCCTGCAATCTGCCATCCAGAAGCGGGGCAGCTTACTTTGGTTTGCCAGGGAAAAGGGCAGAGCTTTGTGTCTGGGCGCCTATGGCTGGGAGTGACCGGCTGGCTCCTGAAAAGCTACGATAGGCAGGATGGTGACCAGACCCATGTTGGCACCAGTGCCAAGTTGGGCTGATTTGATAGTACCAAGTGGCTCCTGCAATCTGCCATCAAAATGTTGGCCGGCGAATTTTGTTTTCCAGGGAAAAGCGCTGTGGTTTGTGTTTGGGGGCCTGTGGCTGGGAGTGGCCGGCTGGCTCCTTATAATCCACGATACGCAGCATGGTTCCCAGACCCAAGGTGGCACCAATGCCAAGTTGGGCTGGTTTGATAGTACCAAGTGGCTCTGGCAATCTGCCATCAAAAAGTTGTAAGACGAGTTTTGTTTTCCAGGGAAAAGCGCCGTTGTTTTTGTTTGGGGGCCTGTGGCTGGGAGTGGACGGATGGCTAATTAGAATCCACGATACGCAGGATGGTTCCCAGACCAGAGGTGGCACCAGTGCCAAGTCGGCCTGGTTTGATAGTACAAAGTGGTTCCTGCAATCTGCCATCCAGAAGCGTGATAACTTACTTTTGTTTGTCAGGGAAACGGGCCGAGATTTGTGTTTGGGGGCCTAAGGCTGGGAGTGACCGGCTGGCTCCTGAAAAGCTACGATAGGCAGGATGGTGAGCAGACCCATGGTGGCACCAGTGCCAAGTTGGTCTGATTTGATAAAACCAAGTGGCTCCTGCAATCTCCCATCAAAAAGTTGGCAGGAGAGTTTTGTTTTCCAGGGAAAAGCGCCGTTGTTTGTGTTTGGGGGCCTGTGGCTGGGAGTGGCCGGCTGGCTCCTTAGAATCCACGATACGCAGCATGGTATCCAGACCCAAGGTGGCACGAGGGCCAAGTTTTGCTGGTTTGATAGTACCAAGTGGTTCCTGCAATCTGCCATCCAGAAGCAGGGCAGCTTACTTTTGTTTGCCAGGGAAACGGGCCGAGGTTTTTGTCTGGGGGCCTATGGCTGGGAGTGACCGGCTGGCTCCTGAAAAGCTACGATAGGCAGGATGGTGACCAGACCCATGGTGGCACCAGTCCCAAGTTGGGCTGATTTGATAGTACCAAGTGGCTCCTGCAATCTGCCGTCAAAATTTGGCAGGCGAGTTTTGTTTTCCAGGGAAAAGCGCCGTTGTTTGTGTTTGGGGGCCTATGGCTGGGAGTGGCCGGCTGGCTCCTTAGAATCCACGATACGCAGGATGGTTCCCAGACCCAAGGTGGCACCAGTGCCAAGTCGGGCTAGTTTGATGGTGCAAAGTGGCTCCTGCAATCTGCCATCCAGAAGCGGGGCAGCTTACTTTTGTTTGCCAGGGAAACGGGCCGAGTTTTTGTCTGGGGGCCTATGGCTGGGAGTGACCGTCTGGCTCCTGAAAAGCTACGATAGGCAGGATGGTGAGCAGACCCATGGTGGCACCAGTGCCAAGTTGAGCTGGTTTGATAGTACCAAGTGGCTCCTGCAATCTGCCATCAAAAAGTTGGCAGGCGAGTTTTGTTTTCCAGGGAAAAGCGCCGTTGTTTGTGTTTGGGTCCCTATGGCTGGGAGTGGCCGGCTGGCTCCTTAGAATCCACGATACGCACCATGGTTCCCAGACCTGAGGTGGCACCAGTGCCAAGTCGGGCTGGTTTGATAGTACCAAGTGCGTCCTACAATCTGCCATCCAGAAGCGGGGCAGCTTACTTTTGTTTGCCAGGGAAACGGGCCGAGGTTTGTGTCTGGGGGCCTATGGCTGGGAGTGACCGGCTGGCTCCTGAAAAGCTACGATAGGCAGGATGGTGACCAGACCCATGGTGGCACCAGTGCCAAGTTGGAGTGATTTGATAGTAGCAAGTGGCTCCTGCAATCTGCCATCAAAATGTTGGCAGGCGGGTTTAGTTTTCCAGGGAAAAGCGCTGTGGTTTTTGTTTGGCGGCCTGTGGCTGGGAGTGACCGGCTGGCTCCTTAGAATCCACGATACGCAGGATGGTTCCCAGATCCAAGGTGGCACCAGTGCCAAGTTGGGCTGGTTTGATAGTACCAAGTGGTTCCTGCAATCTGCCATCCAGAAGCGGGGCAGCTTACTTTTGTTTGCCAGGGAAACGGGCCGAGCTTTGTGTCTGCGAGCCTATGACTGGGAGTGACCGGCTAGGTCCTGAAAAGCTAAGATAGGCAGGATGGTGACCAGACCCATGGTGGCACCAGTGCCAAGTTGAGCTGGTTTGATAGTACCAAGTGGCTCCTGCAATCTGCCATCAAAATATCGGCAGGCGAGTTTTGTTTTCCAGGGAAAAGCGCCGTTGTTTGTGTTTGGGGGCCTTTGGCTGGGAGTGGCCGGCTGGCTCCTTAGAATCCCCGATACGCAGCATGGTTCCCAGACCAGAGGTGGCACCAGTGCCAAGTCGGGCTGGTTTTATAGTACCAAGTGGTTCCTGCAATCTGCCATCCAGAAGCGGGGCAGCTGACTTTTGTTTGCCAGGGAAACGGGCCGAGGTTTTTGTCTGGGGGCCTATGGCTGGGAGTGACCGGCTGCCTCCTGAAAAGCTACGATAGGCAGGATGGTGACCAGACCCATGTTGGCACCAGTGCCAAGTTGGGCTGATTTGATAGTAGCAAGTGGCTCCTGCAATCTGCCATCAAAAAGTTGGCAGGCGAGTTTTGTTTTCCAGGGAAAAGCGCCGTTGTTTGTGTTTGGGGGCCTGTGGCTGGGAGTGGCCGGCTGGCTCCTTAGAATCCACGATACGCACCATGGTTCCCAGACCAGAGGTGGCACCAGTTCCAAGTCGGGCTACTTTGGTGGTGAAAAGTGGTTCCTGCAATCTGCCATCAAGAAGCGGGGCAGCTTACTTTGGTTTGCCAGGGAAACGGGCAGAGCTTTTTGTCTGCGCGCCTATGGCTGGGAGTGACCGGCTGGCTCCTGAAAACCTACGATAGGCAGGATGGTTCCCAGACCTGAGGTGGCACCAGTGCCAAGTTGGGCTGATTTGATAGTACCAAGTGGCTCCTGCAATCTGCCATCAAAAAGTTGGCCGGCGAATTATGTTTTCCAGGGAAAAGCGCCGTTGTTTGTGTTTGGGGGCCTGTGGCAGGGAGTGGCCGGCTGGCTCCTTATAATCCACGATACGCAGCATGGTTCCCAGACCCAAGGTGGCACCAGTGCCAAGTTGGGCTGGTTTGATAGTACCAAGTGGCTACTGGAATCTGCCATCCAGAAGCGGGACAGCTTACTTTTGTTTGTCAGGGAAACGGGCCGAGCTTTGTGTCTGGGGGCCTATGGCTGGGAGTGACAGGCTGGCTCCTGAAAAGCTACGATAGGCAGGATGGTGAGCAGACCCATGGTGGCACCAGTGCCAAGTTGGGCTGGTTTGATAGTACCAAGTGGCTCCTGCAATCTGCCATCAAAAAGTTGGCAGGCGAGTTTTGTTTTCCAGGGAAAAGCGCCGTTGTTTTTGTTTGGGGGCCTGTGGCTGGGAGTGGCCGGCTGGCTCCTTAGAATCCACGATACGCAGCATGGTTCCCAGACCCAAGGTGGCACCAGTGCAAATTTGGGCTGGTTTGATAGTACCGAGTGCGTCCTGCAATCTGCCATCCAGAAGCGGGGCAGCTTACTTTTGTTTGCCAGAGAAACCGGCGAGGTTTTTGTCTCGGGGCCTATGGCTGGGAGTGACCGGCTGGCTCCTGAAAAGCTAAGATAGGCAGGATGGTGACCAGACCCATGGTGGCACCAGTGCCAAGTTGGGCTGGTTTGATAGTACCAAGTGGCTCCTGCAATCTGCCATCAAAATTTGGCAGGCGAGTTTGTTATCCAGGGAAATGCACCGTTGTTTGTGTTTGGGGGCCTGTGGCTGGGAGTGGCCAGCTGGCTCCTTAGAATCCACGATACGCAGCATTGTTCCCAGACCTGAGGTGGCACCAGTGCCAAGTCGGGCTGGTTTGATGGTGAAAAGTGGCTCCTGCAATCTGCCATCCAGTAGCGGGATAACTTACTTTTGTTTGCCAGGGAAACGGGCCAAGGTTTTTGTCTGGGGGCCTATGGCTGGGAGTGACCGGCTGGCTCCTGAAATGCTACGATAGGCAGGATGGTGACCAGACCCATGGTGGCACCAGTGTCAAGTTGGGCTGGTTTGATAGTACCAAGTGCGTCCTGCAATCTGCCATCCAGAAGCGGGGTAGCTTACTTTTATTGCCAGGGAAACGGGCTGAGGTTTGTGTCTGGGGACCTATGGCTGGGAGTGACCGGCTGGCTCCTGAAAAGCTACGATAGGCAGGATGGTGACCAGACCCATGGTGGCACCAGTGTCAAGTTGGGCTGGTTTGATAGTACCAAGTGGCTCCGGCAATCTGCCATCAAAAGTTGGCAGGCGAGTTTTGTTTTCCAGGGAAAAGCTCCGTTGTTTTTGTTTGGGGGCCTCTGGGTGGGAGTGGCCGGATGGCTAATTAGAATCCACGATACGCAGCATGGTTCCCAGACCTGAGGTGGCACCAGTGCCGAGTCGGGCTAGTTTGATGGTGCAAAGTGGCTCCTGCAATCTGCCATCCAGAAGCGGGGCAGCTTGCTTTTGTTTGCCAGGGAAACGGGCCGAGTTTTGTGTCTGGGGGCCTATGGCTGGGAGTGACCGGCTAGGTCCTGAAAAGCTTCGATAGGCAGGATGGTGACCAGACCCATGGTGGCACAAGTGCCAAGTTGGGCTGATTTGATAGTACCAAGTGGCTCCTGCAATCTGCCATCAAAAAGTCGGCAGGCGAGTTTTGTTTTCCAGGGAAAAGCGCCGTTGTTTGTGTCTGGGGGCCTGTGGCTGGGAGTGGCCGGCTGGCTCCTTAGAATCCACGATACGCAGGATGGTTCCCAGACCTGAGGTGGCACCAGTGCCAAGTCGGGCTAGTTTGATGGTGCAAAGTGGCTCCTGCAATCTGCCATCCAGAAGCGGGGTAGGTTACTTTTGTTTGCCAGGGAAACTGGCCGAGGTTTTTCTCTGGGGCCCTATGGCAGAGAGGGACCGACTGGCTCCTGAAAAGCTATGATAGGCAGGATGGTGACCAGACCCATGGTGGCACCAGTGCCAAGTTGGGCTGATTTGATAGTACCAAGTGGCTCCTGCAATCTGCCATCAAAATGTTGGCAGGCGGGTTTTGTATTCCAGGGAAAAGCGCCATTGTTTGTGTTTGGGGGCCTGTGGCTGGGAGTGGCCGGCTGGCTCCTTAGAATCCACGATACGCAGGATGGTTCCCAGACCCAAGGTGGCACCAGTGCCAAGTTGGGCTGGTTGGATAGTACCAAGTGGCTCCTGCAATCTGCCATCCAGAAGCGGGACAGCTTACTTTTGTTTGCCAGGGAAACGTGTCGAGGTTTGTGTCTGGGGGCCTATGGCTGGGAGTGACAGGCTAGGTCCTGAAAAGCTAAGATAGGCAGGATGGTGACCAGACCCATGGTGGCAGCAGTGCCAAGTTGGGCTGGTGTGATAGTACCAAGTGGCTCCTGCAATCTGCCATCAAAATTTGGCAGGCGAGTTTTGTTTTCCAGGGAAAAGCGCCGTTGTTTGTGTTTGGGGGCCTGTGGCTTGGAGTGGCCGGCTGGCTCCTTAGAATCCACGATACGCAGCATGGTTCCCAGACCAGAGGTGGCACAAGTGCCAAGTCTGGCTAGTTTGATGGTGCAAAGTGGCTCCTGCAATCTGCCATCCAGAAGCGGGGCAGCTTATTTTTATTTGCCAGGGAAACGGGCCGAGCTTTTTGTCTGGGGGCCTATGGCTAGGAGTGACCGGCTGGCTCCTGAAAAGCTACGATAGGCAGGATGGTGAGCAGACCCATGGTGGCACCAGTGCCAAGTTGGGCTGGTTTGATAGTACCAAGTGGCTCCTGCAATCTGCCATCAAAAAGTTGGCAGGCGAGTTTTGTTTTCCAGGGAAAAGCGCCGTTGTTTGTGTTTGGAGGCCTGTGGCTGGGAGTGGCCGGCTTGCTAATTGGAATCCACGATACGCAGCATGGTTCCCAGACCAGAGGTGGCACCAGTGCCAAGTTGGGCTGGTTTGATGGTGCAAAGTGGCTCCTGCAATCTGCCATCCAGAAGCGGGGCAGCTTACTTTTGTTTGCCAGGGAAACTGGCCGAGGTTTTTCTCTGGGGGCCTATGGCTGGGAGTGACCGGCTGGCGCCTGAACAGCTACGATAGGCAGGATGGTGACCAGACCCATGGTGGCACCAGTGCCAAGTTGGGCTGATTTGATAGTAGCAAGTGGCTCCTGCAATCTGCCATCAAAATGTTGGCAGGCGAGTTTTGTTTTCCAGGGAAAAGCGCCGTTGTTTGTGTTTGGGGGCCTGTGGCTGGGAGTGGCCGGCTGGCTCCTTAGAATCCACGATACGCAGCATGGTTCCCAGACTAGAGGTGGCACCAGTGCCAAGTCGGGCTGGTTTGATAGTACCAAGTGGCTCCGGCAATCTGCCATCCAGAAGCAGGGCAGCTTACTTTTGTTTGCCAGGGAAACGGGCCGAGCTTTGTGTCTGGGCGCCTATGGCTGGGAGTGACCTGCTAGGTCCTGAAAAGCTACGATAGGCAGGATGGTGACCAGACCCATGGTGGCACCAGTGCCAAGTTGGGCTGGTTTGATAGTACCAAGTGGCTCCTGCAATCCGCCATCAAAAAGTGGGAGGGCGAGTTTTGTTTTCCAGGGAAAAGCGCCGTTGTTTGTGTTTGGGTGCCTGTGGCAGGGAGTGGCCGGCTGGCTGCTTAGAATCCACGATACGCAGGATGGTTCCCAGACCCAAGGTGGCACCAGTGCCAAGTTGGTCTGGTTTGATAGTACCAAGTGCTTCCTGCAATCTGCCATCCAGAAGCGGGGTAGCTTACTTTTGTTTGCCAGGGAAACGGGCCGAGTATTGTGTCTGGGGGCCTATGGCTGCGAGTGACCGGCTGGCTCCTGAAAAGCTACGATAGGCAGGATGGTGACCAGACCCATGTTGGCACCAGTGCCAAGTTGGGCTGATTTGATAGTAGCAAGTGGCTCCTGCAATCTGCCATCAAAAAGTTGGCAGGCGAGTTTTGTTTTCCAGGGAAAAGCGCCGTTGTTTGTGTCTGGGGGCCTGTGGCTGGAGTGGCCGGCTGGCTCCTTACAATGAACGATACGCAGGATGGTTCCCAGACCTGAGGTGGCACCAGTGCCAAGTCGGGCTAGTTTGATGGTGCAAAGTGGCTCCTGCAATCTGCCATCCAGAAGCGGGGCAGCTTACTTTTGTTTGCCAGAGAAACCGGCGAGGTTTTTGTCTCGGGGCCTATGGCTGGGAGTGACCGGCTGGCTCCTGAAAAGCTAAGATAGGCAGGATGGTGACCAGACCCATGGTGGCACCAGTGCCAAGTTGGGCTGGTTTGATAGTACCAAGTGGCTCCTGCAGTCTGCCATCAAAATTTGGCAGGCGACTTTGTTATCCAGGGAAATGCGCCGTTGTTTGTGTTTGGGGGCCTGTGGCTGGGAGTGGCAGGCTGGCTCCTTAGAATCCACGATACGCAGCATTGTTCCCAGACCTGAGGTGGCACCAGTGCCAAGTCGGGCTGGTTTGATGGTGAAAAGTGGCTCCTGCAATCTGCCATCCAGTAGCGGGATAACTTACTTTTGTTTGCCAGGGAAACGGGCCGAGGTTTGTGTCTGGGGGCCTATGGCTGGGAGTGACCGGCTGGCTCCTGAAATGCTACGATAGGCAGGATGGTGACCAGACCCATGGTGGCACCAGTGTCAAGTTGGGCTGGTTTGATAGTACCAAGTGGCTCCGGCAATCTGCCATCAAAATTTGGCAGGCGAGTTTTGATTTCCAGGGAAAAGCGCCGTTGTTTGTGTTTGGGGGCCTGTGGCTGGGAGTGGCCGGCTGGCTCCTTAGAATCCACGATACGCACCATGGTTCCCAGACCAGAGGTGGCACCAGTTCCAAGTCGGGCTACTTTGGTGGTGAAAAGTGGTTCCTGCAATCTGCCATCAAGAAGCGGGGCAGCTTACTTTGGTTTGCCAGGGAAACGGGCAGAGCTTTTTGTCTGCGCGCCTATGGCTGGGAGTGACCGGCTGGCTCCTGAAAACCTACGATAGGCAGGATGGTTCCCAGACCTGAGGTGGCACCAGTGCCAAGTTGGGCTGATTTGATAGTACCAAGTGGCTCCTGCAATCTGCCATCAAAAAGTTGGCCGGCGAATTATGTTTTCCAGGGAAAAGCGCCGTTGTTTGTGTTTGGGGGCCTGTGGCAGGGAGTGGCCGGCTGGCTCCTTATAATCCACGATACGCAGCATGGTTCCCAGACCCAAGGTGGCACCAGTGCCAAGTTGGGCTGGTTTGATAGTACCAAGTGGCTACTGGAATCTGCCATCCAGAAGCGGGACAGCTTACTTTTGTTTGTCAGGGAAACGGGCCGAGCTTTGTGTCTGGGGGCCTATGGCTGGGAGTGACAGGCTGGCTCCTGAAAAGCTACGATAGGCAGGATGGTGACCAGACCCATGGTGGCACCAGTGCCAAGTTGGGCTGGTTTGATAGTACCAAGTGGCTCCTGCAATCTGCCATCAAAATTTGGCAGGCGAGTTTGTTATCCAGGGAAATGCACCGTTGTTTGTGTTTGGGGGCCTGTGGCTGGGAGTGGCCAGCTGGCTCCTTAGAATCCACGATACGCAGCATTGTTCCCAGACCTGAGGTGGCACCAGTGCCAAGTCGGGCTGGTTTGATGGTGAAAAGTGGCTCCTGCAATCTGCCATCCAGTAGCGGGATAACTTACTTTTGTTTGCCAGGGAAACGGGCCAAGGTTTTTGTCTGGGGGCCTATGGCTGGGAGTGACCGGCTGGCTCCTGAAATGCTACGATAGGCAGGATGGTGACCAGACCCATGGTGGCACCAGTGTCAAGTTGGGCTGGTTTGATAGTACCAAGTGCGTCCTGCAATCTGCCATCCAGAAGCGGGGTAGCTTACTTTTATTGCCAGGGAAACGGGCCGAGGTTTGTGTCTGGGGACCTATGGCTGGGAGTGACCGGCTGGCTCCTGAAAAGCTACGATAGGCAGGATGGTGACCAGACCCATGGTGGCACCAGTGTCAAGTTGGGCTGGTTTGATAGTACCAAGTGGCTCCGGCAATCTGCCATCAAAAGTTGGCAGGCGAGTTTTGTTTTCCAGGGAAAAGCTCCGTTGTTTTTGTTTGGGGGCCTCTGGGTGGGAGTGGCCGGATGGCTAATTAGAATCCACGATACGCAGCATGGTCCCCAGACCTGAGGTGGCACCAGTGCCGAGTCGGGCTAGTTTGATGGTGCAAAGTGGCTCCTGCAATCTGCCATCCAGAAGCGGGGCAGCTTGCTTTTGTTTGCCAGGGAAACGGGCCGAGTTTTGTGTCTGGGGGCCTATGGCTGGGAGTGACCGGCTAGGTCCTGAAAAGCTTCGATAGGCAGGATGGTGACCAGACCCATGGTGGCACAAGTGCCAAGTTGGGCTGATTTGATAGTACCAAGTGGCTCCTGCAATCTGCCATCAAAAAGTCGGCAGGCGAGTTTTGTTTTCCAGGGAAAAGCGCCGTTGTTTGTGTCTGGGGGCCTGTGGCTGGAGTGGCCGGCTGGCTCCTTAGAATCCACGATACGCAGGATGGTTCCCAGACCTGAGGTGGCACCAGTGCCAAGTCGGGCTAGTTTGATGGTGCAAAGTGGCTCCTGCAATCTGCCATCCAGAAGCGGGGTAGGTTACTTTTGTTTGCCAGGGAAACTGGCCGAGGTTTTTCTCTGGGGCCCTATGGCAGAGAGGGACCGACTGGCTCCTGAAAAGCTATGATAGGCAGGATGGTGACCAGACCCATGGTGGCAC
The DNA here is from genome assembly GCF_035770615.1 of Melospiza melodia melodia. Taxonomy (NCBI): domain Eukaryota; kingdom Metazoa; phylum Chordata; class Aves; order Passeriformes; family Passerellidae; genus Melospiza; species Melospiza melodia. Next base: position 44,084,125 of record NC_086199.1, read on the forward strand.
CAGTGCCAAGTTGGGCTGATTTGATAGTACCAAGTGGCTCCTGCAATCTGCCATCAAAATGTTGGCAGGCGGGTTTTGTATTCCAGGGAAAAGCGCCATTGTTTGTGTTTGGGGGCCTGTGGCTGGGAGTGGCCGGCTGGCTCCTTAGAATCCACGATACGCAGGATGGTTCCCAGACCCAAGGTGGCACCAGTGCCAAGTTGGGCTGGTTGGATAGTACCAAGTGGCTCCTGCAATCTGCCATCCAGAAGCGGGACAGCTTACTTTTGTTTGCCAGGGAAACGTGTCGAGGTTTGTGTCTGGGGGCCTATGGCTGGGAGTGACAGGCTAGGTCCTGAAAAGCTAAGATAGGCAGGATGGTGACCAGACCCATGGTGGCAGCAGTGCCAAGTTGGGCTGGTGTGATAGTACCAAGTGGCTCCTGCAATCTGCCATCAAAATTTGGCAGGCGAGTTTTGTTTTCCAGGGAAAAGCGCCGTTGTTTGTGTTTGGGGGCCTGTGGCTTGGAGTGGCCGGCTGGCTCCTTAGAATCCACGATACGCAGCATGGTTCCCAGACCAGAGGTGGCACAAGTGCCAAGTCTGGCTAGTTTGATGGTGCAAAGTGGCTCCTGCAATCTGCCATCCAGAAGCGGGGCAGCTTATTTTTGTTTGCCAGGGAAACGGGCCGAGCTTTTTGTCTGGGGGCCTATGGCTAGGAGTGACCGGCTGGCTCCTGAAAAGCTACGATAGGCAGGATGGTGAGCAGACCCATGGTGGCACCAGTGCCAAGTTGGGCTGGTTTGATAGTACCAAGTGGCTCCTGCAATCTGCCATCAAAAAGTTGGCAGGCGAGTTTTGTTTTCCAGGGAAAAGCGCCGTTGTTTGTGTTTGGAGGCCTGTGGCTGGGAGTGGCCGGCTTGCTAATTGGAATCCACGATACGCAGCATGGTTCCCAGACCAGAGGTGGCACCAGTGCCAAGTTGGGCTGGTTTGATGGTGCAAAGTGGCTCCTGCAATCTGCCATCCAGAAGCGGGGCAGCTTACTTTTGTTTGCCAGGGAAACTGGCCGAGGTTTTTCTCTGGGGGCCTATGGCTGGGAGTGACCGGCTGGCGCCTGAACAGCTACGATAGGCAGGATGGTGACCAGACCCATGGTGGCACCAGTGCCAAGTTGGGCTGATTTGATAGTAGCAAGTGGCTCCTGCAATCTGCCATCAAAATGTTGGCAGGCGAGTTTTGTTTTCCAGGGAAAAGCGCCGTTGTTTGTGTTTGGGGGCCTGTGGCTGGGAGTGGCCGGCTGGCTCCTTAGAATCCACGATACGCAGCATGGTTCCCAGACTAGAGGTGGCACCAGTGCCAAGTCGGGCTGGTTTGATAGTACCAAGAGGCTCCGGCAATCTGCCATCCAGAAGCAGGGCAGCTTACTTTTGTTTGCCAGGGAAACGGGCCGAGCTTTGTGTCTGGGCGCCTATGGCTGGGAGTGACCTGCTAGGTCCTGAAAAGCTACGATAGGCAGGATGGTGACCAGACCCATGGTGGCACCAGTGCCAAGTTGGGCTGGTTTGATAGTACCAAGTGGCTCCTGCAATCCGCCATCAAAAAGTGGGAGGGCGAGTTTTGTTTTCCAGGGAAAAGCGCCGTTGTTTGTGTTTGGGTGCCTGTGGCAGGGAGTGGCCGGCTGGCTGCTTAGAATCCACGATACGCAGGATGGTTCCCAGACCCAAGGTGGCACCAGTGCCAAGTTGGTCTGGTTTGATAGTACCAAGTGATTCCTGCAATCTGCCATCCAGAAGCGGGGTAGCTTACTTTTGTTTGCCAGGGAAACGGGCCGAGTATTGTGTCTGGGGGCCTATGGCTGCGAGTGACCGGCTGGCTCCTGAAAAGCTACGATAGGCAGGATGGTGACCAGACCCATGTTGGCACCAGTGCCAAGTTGGGCTGATTTGATAGTAGCAAGTGGCTCCTGCAATCTGCCATCAAAAAGTTGGCAGGCGAGTTTTGTTTTCCAGGGAAAAGCGCCGTTGTTTGTGTCTGGGGGCCTGTGGCTGGAGTGGCCGGCTGGCTCCTTACAATGAACGATACGCAGGATGGTTCCCAGACCTGAGGTGGCACCAGTGCCAAGTCGGGCTAGTTTGATGGTGCAAAGTGGCTCCTGCAATCTGCCATCCAGAAGCGGGGCAGCTTACTTTTGTTTGCCAGAGAAACCGGCGAGGTTTTTGTCTCGGGGCCTATGGCTGGGAGTGACCGGCTGGCTCCTGAAAAGCTAAGATAGGCAGGATGGTGACCAGACCCATGGTGGCACCAGTGCCAAGTTGGGCTGGTTTGATAGTACCAAGTGGCTCCTGCAGTCTGCCATCAAAATTTGGCAGGCGACTTTGTTATCCAGGGAAATGCGCCGTTGTTTGTGTTTGGGGGCCTGTGGCTGGGAGTGGCAGGCTGGCTCCTTAGAATCCACGATACGCAGCATTGTTCCCAGACCTGAGGTGGCACCAGTGCCAAGTCGGGCTGGTTTGATGGTGAAAAGTGGCTCCTGCAATCTGCCATCCAGTAGCGGGATAACTTACTTTTGTTTGCCAGGGAAACGGGCCGAGGTTTGTGTCTGGGGGCCTATGGCTGGGAGTGACCGGCTGGCTCCTGAAATGCTACGATAGGCAGGATGGTGACCAGACCCATGGTGGCACCAGTGTCAAGTTGGGCTGGTTTGATAGTACCAAGTGGCTCCGGCAATCTGCCATCAAAATTTGGCAGGCGAGTTTTGATTTCCAGGGAAAAGCGCCGTTGTTTGTGTTTGGGGGCCTGTGGCTGGGAGTGGACGGATGGCTAATTAGAATCCACGATACGCAGGATGGTTCCCAGACCCAAGGTGGCACCAGTGCCAAGTTGGGCTGGTTTGATAGTACCAAGTGCGTCCTGCAATCTGCCATCCAGAAGCGGGGTAGCTTACTTTTATTGCCAGGGAAACGGGCCGAGATTTTTGTCTGGGGACCTATGGCTGGGAGTGACCGGCTGGCTCCTGAAAAGCTACGATAGGCAGGATGGTGACCAGACCCATGGTGGCACCAGTGTCAAGTTGGGCTGGTTTGATAGTACCAAGTGGCTCCGGCAATCTGCCATCAAAAGTTGGCAGGCGAGTTTTGTTTTCCAGGGAAAAGCGCCGTTGTTTTTGTTTGGGGGCCTCTGGGTGGGAGTGGCCGGATGGCTAATTAGAATCCACGATACGCAGCATGGTTCCCAGACCTGAGGTGGCACCAGTGCCGAGTCGGGCTAGTTTGATGGTGCAAAGTGGCTCCTGCAATCTGCCATCCAGAAGCGGGGTAGGTTACTTTTGTTTGCCAGGGAAACTGGCCGAGGTTTTTCTCTGGGGCCCTATGGCAGAGAGGGACCGGCTGGCTCCTGAAAAGCTATGATAGGCAGGATGGTGACCAGACCCATGGTGGCACCAGTGCCAAGTTGGGCTGATTTGATAGTACCAAGTGGCTCCTGCAATCTGCCATCAAAATGTTGGCAGGCGGGTTTTGTATTCCAGGGAAAAGCGCCATTGTTTGTGTTTGGGGGCCTGTGGCTGGGAGTGGCCGGCTGGCTCCTTAGAATCCACGATACGCAGGATGGTTCCCAGACCCAAGGTGGCACCAGTGCCAAGTTGGGCTGGTTGGATAGTACAAAGTGGCTCCTGCAATCTGCCATCCAGAAGCGGGACAGCTTACTTTTGTTTGCCAGGGAAACGGGCCGAGCTTTGTGTCTGGGCGCCTATGGCTGGGAGTGACCTGCTAGGTCCTGAAAAGCTACGATAGGCAGGATGGTGACCAGACCCATGGTGGCACCAGTGCCAAGTTGGGCTGGTTTGATAGTACCAAGTGGCTCCTGCAATCTGCCATCAAAATGTTGGCAGGCGAGTTTTGTTTTCCAGGGAAAAGCGCCGTTGTTTCTGTTTAGGGGCCTGTGGCTGGGAGTGGCCGGCTGGCTCCTTAGAATCCACGATACGCACCATGGTTCCCAGACCAGAGGTGGCACCAGTGCCAAGTTGGGCTGGTTTGATAGTACCAAGTGCGTCCTGCAATCTGCCATCCAGAAGCGGGGCAGCTTACTTTTGTTTGCCATGGAAACGGGCCGAGGTTTGTGTCTCAGGGCCTATGGCTGGGAGTGACCGGCTGGCTCCTGAAAAGCTACGATAGGCAGGATGGTGACCAGACCCATGGTGGCACCAGTGCCAAGTTGGGCTGGTTTGATAGTACCAAGTGGCTCCTGCAATCTGCCATCAAAAAGTTGGCAGGCGAGTTTTGTTTTCCAGGGTAAAGCGCCGTTGTTTGTGTTTGGTGGCCTGTGGCTGGGAGTGACCGGCTGGCTCCTTAGAATCCACGATACGCAGGATGGTTCCCAGACTCAAGGTGGCACCAGTGCCAAGTTGGGCTAGTTTGATAGTACCAAGTGGTTCCTGCAATCTGCCATCCAGAAGCGGGGCAGCTTACTTTTGTTTGCCAGGGAAACGGGCCGAGGTTTTTCTCTGGGGGCCTATGGCTTGGAGTGACCGGCTAGGTCCTGAAAAGCTACGATAGGCAGGATGGTAACCAGATCCATGGTGGCACCAGTGCCAAGTAGGGCTGGTTTGATAGTACCAAGTGGCTCCTGCAATCTGCCATCAAAAAGTTGGCAGGCGAGTTTTGTTTTCCAGGGAAAAGCGCTGTGGTTTGTGTTTGGGGGCCTGTGGCTGGGAGTGGCCGGCTGGCTCCTTAGAATCCACGATACGCAGCATGGTTCCCAGACCTGAGGTGGCACCTGTGCCAAGTCGGGCTGGTTTGATGGTGAAAAGTGGCTCCTGCAATCTGCCATCCAGAAGCGGGATAACTTACTTTTGTTTGCCAGGGAAACGGGCCAAGGTTTTTGTCTGGGGGCCTATGGCTGGGAGTGACCGGCTGGCTCCTGAAAAGCTACGATAGGCAGGATGGTGACCAGACCCATGGTGGCACCAGTGTCAAGTTGGGCTGGTTTGATAGTACCAAGTGGCTCCGGCAATCTGCCATCAAAAAGTTGGCAGGCGAGGTTTGTTTTCCAGGGAAAAGCGCCGTTGTTTTTGTTTGGGGGCCTGTGGCTGGGAGTGGCCAGATGGCTAATTAGAATCCACGATACGCAGCATGGTTCCCAGACCTGAGGTGGCACCAGTGCCAAGTCGGGCTGGTTTGATACTACCAAGTGCGTCCTGCAATCTGCCATCAAGAAGCGGGGCAGCTGACTTTTGTTTGCCAGGGAAACGGGCCGAGGTTTGTGTCTGGGGACCTATGGCTGGGAGTGACCGGCTGGCTCCTGAAAAGCTACGATAGGCAGGATGGTGACCAGACCCATGGTGGCACCAGTGTCAAGTTGGGCTGGTTTGATAGTACCAAGTGGCTCCGGCAATCTGCCATCAAAAGTTGGCAGGCGAGTTTTGTTTTCCAGGGAAAAGCGCCGTTGATTTTGTTTGGGGGCCTCTGGGTGGGAGTGGCCGGATGGCTAATTAGAATCCACGATACGCAGCATGGTTCCCAGACCTGAGGTGGCACCAGTGCCGAGTCGGGCTAGTTTGATGGTGCAAAGTGGCTCCTGCAATCTGCCATCCAGAAGCGGGGCAGCTTGCTTTTGTTTGCCAGGGAAACGGGCCGATCTTTTTCTCTGGGGGCCTATGGCTAGGAGTGACCGGCTGGCTCCTGAAAAGCTACGATAGGCAGGATGGTGAGCAGACCCATGGTGGCACCAGTGCCAAGTTGGGCTGATTTGATAGTACCAAGTGGCTCCTGCAATCTGCCATCAAAAAGTCGGCAGGCGAGTTTTGTTTTCCAGGGAAAAGCGCCGTTGTTTGTGTCTGGGGGCCTGTGGCTGGAGTGGCCGGCTGGCTCCTTAGAATCCACGATACGCAGGATGGTTCCCAGACCTGAGGTGGCACCTGTGCCAAGTCGGGCTGGTTTGATGGTGAAAAGTGGCTCCTGCAATCTGCCATCCAGAAGCGGGATAACTTACTTTTGTTTGCCAGGGAAACGGGCCAAGGTTTTTGTCTGGGGGCCTATGGCTGGGAGTGACCGGCTGGCTCCTGAAAAGCTACGATAGGCAGGATGGTGACCAGACCCATGGTGGCACCAGTGTCAAGTTGGGCTGGTTTGATAGTACCAAGTGGCTCCGGCAATCTGCCATCAAAAAGTTGGCAGGCGAGGTTTGTTTTCCAGGGAAAAGCGCCGTTGTTTTTGTTTGGGGGCCTGTGGCTGGGAGTGGCCAGATGGCTAATTAGAATCCACGATACGCAGCATGGTTCCCAGACCTGAGGTGGCACCAGTGCCAAGTCGGGCTGGTTTGATACTACCAAGTGCGTCCTGCAATCTGCCATCAAGAAGCGGGGCAGCTGACTTTTGTTTGCCAGGGAAACGGGCCGAGGTTTGTGTCTGGGGACCTATGGCTGGGAGTGACCGGCTGGCTCCTGAAAAGCTACGATAGGCAGGATGGTGACCAGACCCATGGTGGCACCAGTGTCAAGTTGGGCTGGTTTGATAGTACCAAGTGGCTCCGGCAATCTGCCATCAAAAGTTGGCAGGCGAGTTTTGTTTTCCAGGGAAAAGCGCCGTTGATTTTGTTTGGGGGCCTCTGGGTGGGAGTGGCCGGATGGCTAATTAGAATCCACGATACGCAGCATGGTTCCCAGACCTGAGGTGGCACCAGTGCCGAGTCGGGCTAGTTTGATGGTGCAAAGTGGCTCCTGCAATCTGCCATCCAGAAGCGGGGCAGCTTGCTTTTGTTTGCCAGGGAAACGGGCCGATCTTTTTCTCTGGGGGCCTATGGCTAGGAGTGACCGGCTGGCTCCTGAAAAGCTACGATAGGCAGGATGGTGAGCAGACCCATGGTGGCACCAGTGCCAAGTTGGGCTGATTTGATAGTACCAAGTGGCTCCTGCAATCTGCCATCAAAAAGTCGGCAGGCGAGTTTTGTTTTCCAGGGAAAAGCGCCGTTGTTTGTGTCTGGGGGCCTGTGGCTGGAGTGGCCGGCTGGCTCCTTAGAATCCACGATACGCAGGATGGTTCCCAGACCTGAGGTGGCACCAGTGCCAAGTCGGGCTAGTTTGATGGTGCAAAGTGGCTCCTGCAATCTGCCATCCAGAAGCGGGGTAGGTTACTTTTGTTTGCCAGGGAAACTGGCCAAGGTTTTTCTCTGGGGCCCTATGGCAGAGAGGGACCGGCTGGCTCCTGAAAAGCTATGATAGGCAGGATGGTGACCAGACCCATGGTGGCACCAGTGCCAAGTTGGGCTGATTTGATAGTACCAAGTGGCTCCTGCAATCTGCCATCAAAATGTTGGCAGGCGGGTTTTGTTTTCCAGGGAAAAGCGCCATTGTTTGTGTTTGGGGGCCTATGGCTGGGAGTGGCCGGCTGGCTCCTTAGAATCCACGATACGCAGGATGGTTCCCAGACCCAAGGTGGCACCAGTGCCAAGTTGGGCTGGTTGGATAGTACCAAGTGGCTCCTGCAATCTGCCATCCAGAAGCGGGACAGCTTACTTTTGTTTGCCAGGGAAACGTGTCGAGCTTTGTGTCTGGGGGCCTATGGCTGGGAGTGACAGGCTAGGTCCTGAAAAGCTAAGATAGGCAGGATGGTGACCAGACCCATGGTGGCAGCAGTGCCAAGTTGGGCTGGTGTGATAGTACCAAGTGGCTCCTGCAATCTGCCATCAAAATTTGGCAGGCGAGTTTTGTTTTCCAGGGAAAAGCGCCGTTGTTTGTGTTTGGGGGCCTGTGGCTGGGAGTGGCCGGCTGGCTCCTTAGAATCCACGATACGCAGCATGGTTCCCAGACCAGAGGTGGCACAAGTGCCAAGTCTGGCTAGTTTGATGGTGCAAAGTGGCTCCTGCAATCTGCCATCCAGAAGCGGGGCAGCTTACTTTTGTTTGCCAGGGAAACGGGCCGAGGTTTTTGTCTGGGGGCCTATGGCTAGGAGTGACCGGCTGGCTCCTGAAAAGCTACGATAGGCAGGATGGTGAGCAGACCCATGGTGGCACCAGTGCCAAGTTGGGCTGGTTTGATAGTACCAAGTGGCTCCTGCAATCTGCCATCAAAAAGTTGGCAGGCGAGTTTTGTTTTCCAGGGAAAAGCGCCGTTGTTTGTGTCTGGGGGCCTGTGGCTGGAGTGGCCGGCTGGCTCCTTACAATGAACTATACGCAGGATGGTTCCCAGACTTGAGGTGGCACCAGTGCCAAGTCGGGCTAGTTTGATGGTGCAAAGTGGCTCCTGCAATCTGCCATCCAGAAGCGGGGTAGCTTACTTTTGTTTGCCAGGGAAACGGGCCGAGCTTTGTGTCTGGGCGCCTATGGCTTGGAGTGACCGGCTAGGTCCTGAAAAGCTACGATAGGCAGGATGGTGAGCAGACCCATGGTGGCACCAGTGCCAAGTTGGGCTGATTTGATAGTACCAAGTGGCTCCTGCAATCTGCCATCAAAATGTTGGCAGGCGAGTTTTGTTTTCCAGGGAAAAGCGCCGTTGTTTGTGTTTGGGGGCCTGTGGCTGGGAGTGGCCGGCTGGCTCCTTAGAATCCACGATACGCGGCATGGTTCCCAGACCAGAGGTGGCACCAGTGCCAAGTTGGGCTGGTTTGATAGTACCAAGTGCGTCCTGCAATCTGCCATCCAGAAGCGGGGCAGCTTACTTTTGTTTGCCAGGGAAACGGGCCGAGGTTTGTGTCTCAGGGCCTATGGCTGGGAGTGACCGGCTGGCTCCTGAAAAGCTACGATAGGCAGGATGGTGACCAGACCCATGGTGGCACCAGTGCCAAGTTGGGCTGGTTTGATAGTACCAAGTGGCTCCTGCAATCTGCCATCAAAAAGTTGGCAGGCGAGTTTTGTTTTCCAGGGAAAAGCGCCGTTGTTTGTGTTTGGGGGCCTGTGGGTGTGAGTGGCCGGCTGGCTCCTTAGAATCCACGATACGCAGGATGGTTCCCAGACCAGAGGTGGCACCAGTGCCAAGTCGGGCTAGTTTCATGGTGCAAAGTGGCTCCTGCAATCTGCCATCCAGAAGCGGGGTAGCTTACTTTTGTTTGCCAGGGAAACGGGCCGAGGTTTTTGTCTGGGGGCCTACGGCAGGGAGGGACCGGCTGGCTCCTGAAAAGCTACGATAGGCAGGATGGTGACCAGACCCATGGTGGCACCAGTGCCAAGTTGGGCTGGTTTGATAGTACCAAGTGGCTCCTGCAATCTGCCATCAAAATGTTGGCAGGCGAGTTTTGTTTTCCAGGGAAAAGCGCCGTTGTTTGTGTTTGGGGGCCTGTGGGTGTGAGTGGCCGGCTGGCTCCTTAGAATCCACGATACGCAGGATGGTTCCCAGACCAGAGGTGGCACCAGTGCCAAGTCGGGCTAGTTTGATGGTGCAAAGTGGCTCCTGCAATCTGCCATCCAGAAGCGGGGTAGCTTACTTTTGTTTGTCAGGGAAACGGGCCGAGTTTTGTGTCTGGGGGCCTATGGCTGCGAGTGACCGGCTGGCTCCTGAAAAGCTACGATAGGCAGGATGGTGACCAGACCCATGGTGGCACCAGTGCCAAGTTGGGCTGATTTGATAGTACCAAGTGGCTCCTGCAATCTGCCATCAAAAAGTTGGCAGGCGAGTTTTGTTTTCCAGGGAAAAGCGCCGTTGTTTGTGTCTGGGGGCCTGTGGCTGGCAGTGACCGGCTGGCTCCTTAGAATCCACGATACGCAGGATGGTTCCCAGACCCAAGGTGGCACCAGTGCCATGTTGGGCTGGTTTGATAGTACCAAGTGGTTCCTGCAATCTGCCATCCAGAAGCGGGGCAGCTTACTTTTGTTTGCCAGGGAAACGGGCCGAGGTTTTTCTCTGGGGGCCTATGGCAGGGAGGGACCGGCTGGCTCCTGAAAAGCTACGATAGGCAGGATGGTGACCAGACCCATGGTGGCACCAGTGCCAAGTTGGGCTGGTTTGATAGTAGCAAGTGGCTCCTGCAATCTGCCATCAAAAAGTTGGCAGGCGAGTTTTGTTTTCCAGGGAAAAGCGCTGTGGTTTGTGTTTGGGGGCCTGTGGCTGGGAGTGGCCGGCTGGCTCCTTAGAATCCACGATACGCAGGATGGTTCCCAGACCTGAGGTGGCACCAGTGCCAAGTCGGGCTGGTTTGATGGTGAAAAGTGGCTCCTGCAATCTGCCATCCAGAAGCGGGATAACTTACTTTTGTTTGCCAGGGAAACGGGCCAAGGTTTTTGTCTGGGGGCCTATGGCTGGGAGTGACCGGCTGGCTCCTGAAAAGCTACGATAGGCAGGATGGTGACCAGACCCATGGTGGCACCAGTGTCAAGTTGGGCTGGTTTGATAGTACCAAGTGGCTCCGGCAATCTGCCATCAAAAAGTTGGCAGGCGAGGTTTGTTTTCCAGGGAAAAGCGCCGTTGTTTTTGTTTGGGGGCCTGTGGCTGGGAGTGGCCAGATGGCTAATTAGAATCCACGATACGCAGCATGGTTCCCAGACCTGAGGTGGCACCAGTGCCAAGTTGGGCTGGTTTGATACTACCAAGTGCGTCCTGCAATCTGCCATCAAGAAGCGGGGCAGCTGACTTTTGTTTGCCAGGGAAACGGGCCGAGGTTTGTGTCTCAGGGCCTATGGCTGGGAGTGACCGGCTGGCTCCTGAAAAGCTACGATAGGCAGGATGGTGAGCAGACCCATGGTGGCACCAGTGCCAAGTTGGGCTGGTTTGATAGTACCAAGTGGCTCCTGCAATCTGCCATCAAAAATTTGGCAGGCGAGTTTGTTATCCAGGGAAAAGCGCCGTTGTTTGTGTTTGGGGGCCTGTGGCTGGGAGTGGCCGGCTGGCTCCTTAGAATCCACGATACGCAGGATGGTTCCCAGACCAGAGGTGGCACCAGTGCCAAGTCGGGCTGGTTTGATGGTGAAAAGTGGCTCCTGCAATCTGCCATCCAGAAGCGGGATAACTTACTTTTGTTTGCCAGGGAAACGGGCCGAGGTTTTTGTCTGGGGGCCTATGGCTGGGAGTGACCGGCTGGCTCCTGAAAAGCTACGATAGGCAGGATGGTGACCAGACCCATGGTGGCACCAGTGCCAAGTTAGGCTGGTTTGATAGTACCAAGTGGCTCCTGCAATCTGCCATCAAAAAGTTGGCAGGCGAGTTTTGTTTTCCAGGGTAAAGCGCCGTTGTTTGTGTTTGGGGGCCTGTGGGTGGGAGTGACCGGCTGGCTCCTTAGAATCCACGATACGCAGGATGGTTCCCAGACTCAAGGTGGCACCAGTGCCAAGTCGGGCTAGTTTGATGGTGCAAAGTGGCTCCTGCAATCTGCCATCCAGAAGCGGGATAACTTACTTTTGTTTGCCAGGGAAACGGGCCGAGGTTTTTCTCTGGGGGCCTACGGCAGGGAGGGACCGGCTGGCTCCTGAAAAGCTACGATAGGCAGGATGGTGACCAGACCCATGGTGGCACCAGTGCCAAGTTGGGCTGATTTGATAGTAGCAAGTGGCTCCTGCAATCTGCCATCAAAATGTTGGCAGGCGAGTTTTGTTTTCCAGGGAAAAGCGCCGTTGTTTGTGTTTGGTGGCCTGTGGCTGGGAGTGGCCGGCTTGCTAATTGTAATCCACGATACGCAGCATGGTTCCCAGACCAGAGGTGGCACCAGTGCCAAGTTGGCCTGGTTTGATGGTGAAAAGTGCGTCCTGCAATCTGCCATCCAGAAGCGGGGTAGCTTACTTTTGTTTGCCAGGGAAACGGGCCGAGGTTTGTGCCTGGGGGCCTATGGCTGGGAGTGACCGGCTGGCTCCTGAAAAGCTACGATAGGCAGGATGGTGACCAGACCCATGGTGGCACCAGTGTCAAGTTGGGCTGGTTTGATAGTACCAAGTGGCTCCGGCAATCTGCCATCAAAATATGGCAGGCGAGGTTTGTTTTCTAGGGAAAAGCGCCGTTGTTTTTGTTTGGGGGCCTGTGGGTGGGAGTGGCCAGATGGCTAATTAGAATCCACGATACGCAGGATGGTTCCCAGACCTGAGGTGGCACCAGTGCCAAGTCGGGCTGGTTTGATACTACCAAGTGCGTCCTGCAATCTGCCATCCAGAAGCGGGGTAGCTTACTTTTGTTTGCCAGGGAAACGGGCCGAGGTTTGTGTCTGGGGGCCTATGGCTGGGAGTGACCGGCTGGCTCCTGAAAAGCTACGATAGGCAGGATGGTGACCAGACCCATGGTGGCACCAGTGCCAAGTTGGGCTGATTTGATAGTAGCAAGTGGCTCCTGCAATCTGCCATCAAAATGTTGGCAGGCGAGTTTTGTTTTCCAGGGAAAAGCGCCGTTGTTTGTGTTTGGTGGCCTGTGGCTGGGAGTGACCGGCTGGCTCCTTAGAATCCACGATACGCAGGATGGTTCCCAGACCCAAGGTGGCACCAGTGCCAAGTTGGGCTGGTTTGATAGTACCAAGTGGTTCCTGCAATCTGCCATCCAGAAGCGGGGCAGCTTACTTTTGTTTGCCAGGGAAACGGGCCGAGGTTTTTCTCTGGGGGCCTATGGCTTGGAGTGACCGGCTAGGTCCTGAAAAGCTACGATAGGCAGGATGGTGACCAGATCCATGGTGGCACCAGTGCCAAGTTGGGCTTGTTTGATAGTACCAAGTGGCTCCTGCAATCTGCCATCAAAAAGTTGGCAGGCGAGTTTTGTTTTCCAGGGAAAAGCGCTGTGGTTTGTGTTTGGGGGCCTGTGGCTGGGAGTGGCCAGCTGGCTCCTTAGAATCCACGATACGCAGGATGGTTCCCAGACCAGAGGTGGCACCAGTGCCAAGTCGGGCTGGTTTGATGGTGAAAAGTGGCTCCTGCAATCTGCCATCCAGAAGCGGGATAACTTACTTTTGTTTGCAAGGGAAACGGGCCAAGGTTTTTGTCTGGGGGCCTATGGCTGGGAGTGACCGGCTGGCTCCTGAAAAGCTACGATAGGCAGGATGGTGACCAGACCCATGGTGGCACCAGTGTCAAGTTGGGCTGGTTTGATAGTACCAAGTGGCTCCTGCAATCTGCCATCAAAATTTGGCAGGCGAGGTTTTTTTCCAGGCAAAAGCGCCGTTGTTTTTGTTTGGGGGCCTGTGGGTGGGAGTGGCCAGATGGCTAATTAGAATCCACGATACGCAGGATGGTTCCCAGACCTGAGGTGGCACCAGTGCCAAGTCGGGCTGGTTTGATACTACCAAGTGCGTCCTGCAATCTGCCATCCAGAAGCGGGGCAGCTTACTTTTGTTTGCCAGGGAAACGGGCCGAGGTTTGTGTCTGGGGGCCTATGGCTGGGAGTGACCGGCTGGCTCCTGAAAAGCTACGATAGGCAGGATGGTGACCAGACCCATGGTGGCACCAGTGCCACGTTGGGCTGGTTTGATAGTACCAAGTGGCTCCTGCAATCTGCCATCAAAAGGTTGGCAGGCGAGTTTGTTATCCAGGGAAAAGCGCCGTTGTTTGTGTTTGGGGGCCTGTGGCTGGGAGTGGCCGGCTGGCTCCTTAGAATCCACGATACGCAGGATGGTTCCCAGACCAGAGGTGGCACCAGTGCCAAGTCGGGCTGGTTTGATGGTGAAAGGTGGCTCCTGCAATCTGCCATCCAGAAGCGGGATAACTTACTTTTGTTTGCCAGGGAAACGGGCCAAGGTTTTTGTCTGGGGGCCTATGGCTGGGAGTGACCGGCTGGCTCCTGAAAAGCTACGATAGGCAGGATGGTGACCAGACCCATGGTGGCACCAGTGCCAAGTTGGGCTGGTTTGATAGTACCAAGTGGTTCCTGCAATCTGCCATCCAGAAGCGGGGCAGCTTACTTTTGTTTGCCAGGGAAACGGGCCGAGGTTTTTCTCTGGGGGCCTATGGCAGGGAGGGACCGGCTGGCTCCTGAAAAGCTACGATAGGCAGGATGGTGACCAGACCCATGGTGGCACCAGTGCCAAGTTGGGCTGGTTTGATAGTAGCAAGTGGCTCCTGCAATCTGCCATCAAAAAGTTGGCAGGCGAGTTTTGTTTTCCAGGGAAAAGCGCCGTTGTTTGTGTTTGGTGGCCTGTGGCTGGGAGTGACCGGCTGGCTCCTTAGAATCCACGATACGCAGGATGGTTCCCAGACTCAAGGTGGCACCAGTGCCAAGTTGGGCTGGTTTGATAGTACCAAGTGGTTCCTGCAATCTGCCATCCAGAAGCGGGGCAGCTTACTTTTGTTTGCCAGGGAAACGGGCCGAGGTTATTCTCTGGGGGCCTATGGCTTGGAGTGACCGGCTAGGTCCTGAAAAGCTACGATAGGCAGGATGGTAACCAGATCCATGGTGGCACCAGTGCCAAGTAAGGCTGGTTTGATAGTACCAAGTGGCTCCTGCAATCTGCCATCAAAATGTTGGCAGGCGAGTTTTGTTTTCCAGGGAAAAGCGCTGTGGTTTGTGTTTGGGGGCCTGTGGCTGGGAGTGGCCGGCTGGCTCCTTAGAATCCACGATACGCAGGATGGTTCCCAGACCTGAGGTGGCACCAGTGCCAAGTCGGGCTGGTTTGATGGTGAAAAGTGGCTCCTGCAATCTGCCATCCAGAAGCGGGATAACTTACTTTTGTTTGCCAGGGAAACGGGCCAAGGTTTTTGTCTGGGGGCCTATGGCTGGGAGTGACCGGCTGGCTCCTGAAAAGCTACGATAGGCAGGATGGTGACCAGACCCATGGTGGCACCAGTGTCAAGTTGGGCTGGTTTGATAGTACCAAGTGGCTCCGGCAATCTGCCATCAAAAAGTTGGCAGGCGAGGTTTGTTTTCCAGGGAAAAGCGCCGTTGTTTTTGTTTGGGGGCCTTTGGCTGGGAGTGGCCAGATGGCTAATTAGAATCCACGATACGCAGCATGGTTCCCAGACCTGAGGTGGCACCAGTGCCAAGTCGGGCTGGTTTGATACTACCAAGTGCGTCCTGCAATCTGCCATCAAGAAGCGGGGCAGCTGACTTTTGTTTGCCAGGGAAACGGGCCGAGGTTTGTGTCTCAGGGCCTATGGCTGGGAGTGACCGGCTGGCTCCTGAAAAGCTACGATAGGCAGGATGGTGACCAGACCCATGGTGGCACCAGTGCCAAGTTGGGCTGGTTTGATAGTACCAAGTGGCTCCTGCAATCTGCCATCAAAAAGTTGGCAGGCGAGTTTGTTATCCAGGGAAAAGCGCCGTTGTTTGTGTTTGGGGGCCTGTGGCTGGGAGTGGCCAGCTGGCTCCTTAGAATCCACGATACGCAGGATGGTTCCCAGACCAGAGGTGGCACCAGTGCCAAGTCGGGCTGGTTTGATGGTGAAAAGTGGCTCCTGCAATCTGCCATCCAGAAGCGGGATAACTTACTTTTGTTTGCCAGGGAAACGGGCCAAGGTTTTTGTCTGGGGGCCTATGGCTGGGAGTGACCGGCTGGCTCCTGAAAAGCTACGATAGGCAGGATGGTGACCAGACCCATGGTGGCACCAGTGCCAAGTTGGGCTGATTTGATAGTAGCAAGTGGCTCCTGCAATCTGCCATCAAAAAGTTGGCAGGCGAGTTTTGTTTTCCAGGGAAAAGCACCGTTGTTTGTGTCTGGGGGCCTGTGGCTGGGAGTGACCGGCTGGCTCCTTAGAATCCACGATACGCAGGATGGTTCCCAGACCCAAGGTGGCACCAGTGCCAAGTTGGGCTGGTTTGATAGTACCAAGTGGTTCCTGCAATCTGCCATCCAGAAGCGGGGCAGCTTACTTTTGTTTGCCAGGGAAACGGGCCGAGGTTTTTCTCTGGGGGCCTATGGCAGGGAGGGACCGGCTGGCTCCTGAAAAGCTACGATAGGCAGGATGGTGACCAGACCCATGGTGGCACCAGTGCCAAGTTGGGCTGGTTTGATAGTAGCAAGTGGCTCCTGCAATCTGCCATCAAAAAGTTGGCAGGCGAGTTTTGTTTTCCAGGGAAAAGCGCCGTTGTTTGTGTTTGGTGGCCTGTGGCTGGGAGTGACCGGCTGGCTCCTTAGAATCCACGATACGCAGGATGGTTCCCAGACTCAAGGTGGCACCAGTGCCAAGTTGGGCTGGTTTGATAGTACCAAGTGGTTCCTGCAATCTGCCATCCAGAAGCGGGGCAGCTTACTTTTGTTTGCCAGGGAAACGGGCCGAGGTTATTCTCTGGGGGCCTATGGCTTGGAGTGACCGGCTAGGTCCTGAAAAGCTACGATAGGCAGGATGGTAACCAGATCCATGGTGGCACCAGTGCCAAGTTGGGCTGGTTTGATAGTACCAAGTGGCTCCTGCAATCTGCCATCAAAATGTTGGCAGGCGAGTTTTGTTTTCCAGGGAAAAGCGCTGTGGTTTGTGTTTGGGGGCCTGTGGCTGGGAGTGGCCGGCTGGCTCCTTAGAATCCACGATACGCAGGATGGTTCCCAGACCTGAGGTGGCACCAGTGCCAAGTCGGGCTGGTTTGATGGTGAAAAGTGGCTCCTGCAATCTGCCATCCAGAAGCGGGATAACTTACTTTTGTTTGCCAGGGAAACGGGCCAAGGTTTTTGTCTGGGGGCCTATGGCTGGGAGTGACCGGCTGGCTCCTGAAAAGCTACGATAGGCAGGATGGTGACCAGACCCATGGTGGCACCAGTGTCAAGTTGGGCTGGTTTGATAGTACCAAGTGGCTCCGGCAATCTGCCATCAAAAAGTTGGCAGGCGAGGTTTGTTTTCCAGGGAAAAGCGCCGTTGTTTTTGTTTGGGGGCCTTTGGCTGGGAGTGGCCAGATGGCTAATTAGAATCCACGATACGCAGCATGGTTCCCAGACCTGAGGTGGCACCAGTGCCAAGTCGGGCTGGTTTGATACTACCAAGTGCGTCCTGCAATCTGCCATCAAGAAGCGGGGCAGCTGACTTTTGTTTGCCAGGGAAACGGGCCGAGGTTTGTGTCTCAGGGCCTATGGCTGGGAGTGACCGGCTGGCTCCTGAAAAGCTACGATAGGCAGGATGGTGACCAGACCCATGGTGGCACCAGTGCCAAGTTGGGCTGGTTTGATAGTACCAAGTGGCTCCTGCAATCTGCCATCAAAAAGTTGGCAGGCGAGTTTGTTATCCAGGGAAAAGCGCCGTTGTTTGTGTTTGGGGGCCTGTGGCTGGGAGTGGCCAGCTGGCTCCTTAGAATCCACGATACGCAGGATGGTTCCCAGACCAGAGGTGGCACCAGTGCCAAGTCGGGCTGGTTTGATGGTGAAAAGTGGCTCCTGCAATCTGCCATCCAGAAGCGGGATAACTTACTTTTGTTTGCCAGGGAAACGGGCCGAGGTTTTTGTCTGGGGGCCTATGGCTGGGAGTGACCGGCTGGCTCCTGAAAAGCTACGATAGGCAGGATGGTGACCAGACCCATGGTGGCACCAGTGCCAAGTTAGGCTGGTTTGATAGTACCAAGTGGCTCCTGCAATCTGCCATCAAAAAGTTGGCAGGCGAGTTTTGTTTTCCAGGGTAAAGCGCCGTTGTTTGTGTTTGGGGGCCTGTGGGTGGGAGTGGCCGGCTGGCTCCTTAGAATCCACGATACGCAGGATGGTTCCCAGACCTGAGGTGGCACCAGTGCCAAGTCGGGCTAGTTTGATGGTGCAAAGTGGCTCCTGCAATCTGCCATCCAGAAGCGGGGTAGCTTACTTTTGTTTGCCAGGGAAACGGGCCGAGTTTTGTGTCAGGGGGCCTATGGCTGGGAGTGACCGGCTGGCTCCTGAAAAGCTAGGATAGGCAGGATGGTGACCAGACCCATGGTGGCACCAGTGCCAAGTTGGGCTGATTTGATAGCAGCAAGTGGCTCCTGCAATCTGCCATCAAAAAGTTGGCAGGCGAGTTTTGTTTTCCAGGGAAAAGCGCCGTTGTTTGTGTCTGGGGGCCTGTGGCTGGATTGGCCGGCTGGATCCTTACAATGAACGATACGCAGCATGGTTCCCAGACCTGAGGTGGCACCAGTGCCAAGTCGGGCTAGTTTGATGGTGCAAAGTGGCTCCTGCAATCTGCCATCCAGAAGCGGGGTAGCTTACTTTTGTTTGCCAGGGAAACGGGCCGAGGTTTTTCTCTGGGGGCCTACGGCAGGGAGGGACCGGCTGGCTCCTGAAAAGCTACGATAGGCAGGATGGTGACCAGACCCATGGTGGCACCAGTGCCAAGTTGGGCTGATTTGATAGTAGCAAGTGGCTCCTGCAATCTGCCATCAAAATGTTGGCAGGCGAGTTTTGTTTTCCAGGGAAAACGCCGTTGTTTGTGTTTGGTGGCCTGTGGCTGGGAGTGACCGGCTGGCTCCTTAGAATCCACGATACGCAGGATGGTTCCCAGACCCAAGGTGGCACCAGTGCCAAGTTGGGCTGGTTTGATAGTAGCAAGTGGTTCCTGCAATCTGCCATCCAGAAGCGGGGCAGCTTACTTTTGTTTGCCAGGGAAACGGGCCGAGGTTTTTCTCTGGGGGCCTATGGCAGGGAGGGACCGGCTGGCTCCTGAAAAGCTAGGATAGGCAGGATGGTGACCAGACCCATGGTGGCACCAGTGCCAAGTTGGGCTGATTTGATAGTAGCAAGTGGCTCCTGCAATCTGCCATCAAAATGTTGGCAGGCGAGTTTTGTTTTCCAGGGAAAAGCGCCGTTGTTTGTGTTTGGTGGCCTGTGGCTGGGAGTGACCGGCTGGCTCCTTAGAATCCACGATACGCAGGATGGTTCCCAGACCTGAGGTGGCACCAGTGCCAAGTTGGGCTGGTTTGATAGTACCAAGTGGTTCCTGCAATCTGCCATCCAGAAGCGGGGCAGCTTACTTTAGTTTGCCAGGGAAACGGGCCGAGGTTTTTCTCTGGGGGCCTATGGCTTGGAGTGACCGGCTAGGTCCTGAAAAGCTACGATAGGCAGGATGGTAACCAGATCCATGGTGGCACCAGTGCCAAGTGTGGCTGGTTTGATAGTACCAAGTGGCTCCTGCAATCTGCCATCAAAAAGTTGGCAGGCGAGTTTTGTTTTCCAGGGAAAAGCGCTGTGGTTTGTGTTTGGGGGCCTGTGGCTGGGAGTGGCCGGCTAGCTCCTTAGAATCCACGATACGCAGGATGGTTCCCAGACCAGAGGTGGCACCAGTGCCAAGTCGGGCTGGTTTGATGGTGAAAAGTGGCTCCTGCAATCTGCCATCCAGAAGCGGGATAACTTACTTTTGTTTGCCAGGGAAACGGGCCAAGGTTTTTGTCTGGGGGCCTATGGCTGCGAGTGACCGGCTGGCTCCTGAAAAGCTACGATAGGCAGGATGGTGACCAGACCCATGGTGGCACCAGTGTCAAGTTGGGCTGGTTTGATAGTACCAAGTGGCTCCGGCAATCTGCCATCAAAATTTGGCAGGCGAGGTGTGTTTTCCAGGGAAAAGCGCCGTTGTTTTTGTTTGGGGGCCTGTGGGTGGGAGTGGCCAGATGGCTAATTAGAATCCACGATACGCAGCATGGTTCCCAGACCTGAGGTGGCACCAGTGCCAAGTTGGGCTGGTTTGATAGTACCAAGTGGTTCCTGCAATCTGCCATCCAGAAGCGGGGTAGCTTACTTTTGTTTGCCAGGGAAACGGGTAGAGCTTTGTGTCTGGGGGCCTATGGCTGGGAGTGACCGGCTGGCTCCTGAAAAGCTACGATAGGCAGGATGGTGACCAGACCCATGGTGGCACCAGTGCCAAGTTGGGCTGATTTGATAGTACCAAGTGGCTCCTGCAATCTGCCATCAAAATGTTGGCAGGCGAGTTTTGTTTTCCAGGGAAAAGCGCCGTTGTTTGTGTTTGGTGGCCTGTGGCTGGGAGTGACCGGCTGGCTCCTTAGAATCCACGATACGCAGGATGGTTCCCAGACCCAAGGTGGCACCAGTGCCAAGTTGGGCTGGTTTGATAGTACCAAGTGGTTCCTGCAATCTGCCATCCAGAAGCGGGGCAGCTTACTTTTGTTTGCCAGGGAAACGGGCCGAGGTTTTTCTCTGGGGGCCTATGGCTTGGAGTGACCGGCTAGGTCCTGAAAAGCTACGATAGGCAGGATGGTGACCAGATCCATGGTGGCACCAGTGCCAAGTTGGGCTTGTTTGATAGTACCAAGTGGCTCCTGCAATCTGCCATCAAAAACTTGGCAGGCGAGTTTTGTTTTCCAGGCAAAAGCGCTGTGGTTTGTGTTTGGGGGCCTGTGGCTGGGAGTGGCCAGCTGGCTCCTTAGAATCCACGATACGCAGGATGGTTCCCAGACCAGAGGTGGCACCAGTGCCAAGTCGGGCTGGTTTGATGGTGAAAAGTGGCTCCTGCAATCTGCCATCCAGAAGCGGGATAACTTACTTTTGTTTGCCAGGGAAACGGGCCAAGGTTTTTGTCTGGGGGCCTATGGCTGGGAGTGACCGGCTGGCTCCTGAAAAGCTACGATAGGCAGGATGGTGACCAGACCCATGGTGGCACCAGTGTCAAGTTGGGCTGGTTTGATAGTACCAAGTGGCTCCTGCAATCTGCCATCAAAATTTGGCAGGCGAGGTTTGTTTTCCAGGGAAAAGCGCCGTTGTTTTTGTTTGGGGGCCTGTGGGTGGGAGTGGCCAGATGGCTCCTTAGAATCCACGATACGCAGCATGGTTCCCAGACCTGAGATGGCACCAGTGCCAAGTCGGGCTGGTTTGATACTACCAAGTGCGTCCTGCAATCTGCCATCCAGAAGCGGGGTAGCTTACTTTTGTTTGCCAGGGAAACGGGCCGAGGTTTGTGTCTGGGGGCCTATGGCTGGGAGTGACCGGCTGGCTCCTGAAAAGCTACGATAGGCAGGATGGTGACCAGACCCATGGTGGCACCAGTGCCAAGTTGGGCTGGTTTGATAGTACCAAGTGGCTCCTGCAATCTGCCATCAAAAAATTGGCAGGCGAGTTTTGTTTTCCAGGGAAAAGCGCCGTTGTTTTTGTTTGGGGGCCTGTGGGTGGGAGTGGCCGGCTGGCTCCATAGAATCCACGATACGCAGGATGGTTCCCAGACCAGAGGTGGCACCAGTGCCAAGTCGGGCTAGTTTGATGGTGCAAAGTGGCTCCTGCAATCTGCCATCCAGAAGCGGGGTAGCTTACTTTTGTTTGCCAGGGAAACGGGCCGAGTATTGTGTCTGGGGGCCTATGGCTGGGAGTGACCGGCTGGCTCCTGAAAAGCTACGATAGGCAGGATGGTGACCAGACCCATGGTGGCACCAGTGCCAAGTTGGGCTGATTTGATAGCAGCAAGTGGCTCCTGCAATCTGCCATCAAAAATTTGGCAGGCGAGTTTTGTTTTCCAGGGAAAAGCGCCGTTGTTTGTGTCTGGGGGCCTGTGGCTGGAGTGGCCGGCTGGATCCTTACAATGAACGATACGCAGGATGGTTCCCAGACCTGAGGTGGCACCAGTGCCAAGTCGGGCTAGTTTGATGGTGCAAAGTGGCTCCTGCAATCTGCCATCCAGAAGCGGGGTAGCTTACTTTTGTTTGCCAGGGAAACGGGCCGAGGTTTTTCTCTGGGGGCCTACGGCAGGGAGGGACCGGCTGGCTCCTGAAAAGCTACGATAGGCAGGATGGTGACCAGACCCATGGTGGCACCAGTGCCAAGTTGGGCTGATTTGATAGTAGCAAGTGGCTCCTGCAATCTGCCATCAAAAAGTTGGCAGGCGAGTTTTGTTTTCCAGGGAAAAGCGCCGTTGTTTGTGTTTGGTGGCCTGTGGCTGGGAGTGACCGGCTGGCTCCTTAGAATCCACGATACGCAGGATGGTTCCCAGACCCAAGGTGGCACCAGTGCCAAGTTGGGCTGGTTTGATAGTAGCAAGTGGTTCCTGCAATCTGCCATCCAGAAGCGGGGCAGCTTACTTTTGTTTGCCAGGGAAACGGGCCGAGGTTTTTCTCTGGGGGCCTATGGCAGGGAGGGACCGGCTGGCTCCTGAAAAGCTACGATAGGCAGGATGGTGACCAGACCCATGGTGGCACCAGTGCCAAGTTGGGCTGATTTGATAGTAGCAAGTGGCTCCTGCAATCTGCCATCAAAATATCGGCAGGCGGGTGTATTTTTCCAGGGAAAAGCGCTGTGGTTTTTGTTTGGGGGCCTGTGGCTGGGAGTGACCGGCTGGCTCCTTAGAATCCACGATACGCAGGATAGTTCCCAGACCCAAGGTGGCACCAGTGCCAAGTTTGGCTGGTTTGATAGTACCAAGTGGCTCCTGCAATCTGCCATCCAGAAGCGGGGCAGCTTACTTTTGTTTGCCAGGGAAACGGGCCGAGCTTTGTGTCTGCGGGCCTATGGCTGGGAGTGACCGGCTAGGTCCTGAAAAGCTAAGATAGGCAGGATGGTGACCAGACCCATGGTGGCACCAGTGCCAAGTTGAGCTGGTTTGATAGTAGCAAGTGGCTCCTGCAATCTGCCATCAAAAAGTTGGCAGGCGAGTTTTGTTTTCCAGGGAAAAGCGCCGTTGTTTTTGTTTGGGGGCCTGTGGGTGGGAGTGGCCGGCTGGCTCCTTAGAATCCCCGATACGCAGCATGGTTCCCAGACCAGAGGTGCCACCAGTGCCATGTCGGGCTGGTTTTATATTACCAAATGGTTCCTGCAATCTGCCATCCAGAAGCGGGGCAGCTGATTTTGTTTGCCAGGGAAACGGGCCGAGGTTTTTGTCTGAGGGCCTATGGCTGGGAGTGACCGGCTGGCTCCTGAAAAGCTACGATAGGCAGGATGGTGACCAGACCCATGGTGGCACCAGTGTCAAGTTGGGCTGGTTTGATAGTACCAAGTGGCTCCTGCAATCTGCCATCAAAAAGTTGGCAGGCGAGTTTTGTTTTCCAGGGAAAAGCGCCGTTGATTTTGTTTGGGGGCCTGTGGCTGGGAGTGGCCGGCTGGCTCCTTAGAATCCACGATACGCAGCATGGTTCCCAGACCAGAGGTGGCACCAGTGCCAAGTTGGGCTGGTTTGATAGTACCAAGTGCGTCCTGCAATCTGCCATCCAGAAGCGGGGCAGCTTACTTTTGTTTGCCAGGGAAACGGGCCGAGGTTTGTGTCTCAGGGCCTATTGCTGGGAGTGACCGGCTGGCTCCTGAAAAGCTACGATAGGCAGGATGGTTCCCAGACCCATGGTGGCACCAGTGCCAAGTTGGGCTGGTTTGATAGTACCAAGTGGCTCCTGCAATCTGTCATCAAAAAGTTGGCAGGCGAGTTTGTTATCCAGGGAAATGCGCCGTTGTTTGTGTTTGGGGGCCTGTGGCAGGGAGTGGCCGGCTGGCTCCTTAGAATCCTCGATACGCAGCATGGTTCCCAGACCTGAGGTGGCACCAGTGCCAAGTCGGGCTGGTTTGATGGTGAAAAGTGGCTCCTGCAATCTGCCATCCAGTAGCGGGATAACTTACTTTTGTTTGCCAGGGAAACGGGCCGAGCTTTGTGTCTGGGCGCCTATGGCTGGGAGTGACCGGCTAGGTCCTGAAAAGCTACGATAGGCAGGATGGTGACCAGACCCATGGTGGCACCAGTGCCAAGTTGGGCTGATTTGATAGTACCAAGTGGCTCCTGCAATCTGCCATCAAAAAGTCGGCAGGCGAGTTTTGTTTTCCAGGGAAAAGCGCCGTTGTTTGTGTCTGGGGGCCTGTGGCTGGGAGTGGCCGGCTGGCTCCTTAGAATCCACGATACGCAGGATGGTTCCCAGACCAGAGGTGGCACCAGTGCCAAGTCGGGCTAGTTTGATGGTGCAAAGTGGCTCCTGCAATCTGCCATCCAGAAGCGGGGTAGGTTACTTTTGTTTGCCAGGGAAATTGGCCGAGGATTTCTCTGGGGCCCTATGGCAGAGAGGGACCGGCTGGCTCCTGAAAAGCTATGATAGGCAGGATGGTGACCAGACCCATGGTGGCACCAGTGCCGAGTTGGGCTGATTTGATAGTACCAAGTGGCTCCTGCAATCTGCCATCAAAATGTTGGCAGGCGGGTTTTGTATTCCAGGGAAAAGCGCCGTTGTTTGTGTTTGGTGGCCTGTGGCTGGGAGTGACCGGCTGGCTCCTTAGAATCCACGATACGCAGGATGGTTCCCAGACCCAAGGTGGCACCAGTGCCAAGTTGGGCTGGTTTGATAGTACCAAGTGGCTCCTGCAATCTGCCATCCAGAAGCGGGACAGCTTACTTTTGTTTGCCAGGGAAACGGGTCGAGCTTTGTGTCTGGGGGCCTATGGCTGGGAGTGACCGGCTAGGTCCTGAAAAGCTAAGATAGGCAGGATGGTGACCAGACCCATGGTGGCAGCAGTGCCAAGTTGGGCTGGTTTGATAGTACCAAGTGTCTCCTGCAATCTGCCATCAAAATTTGGCAGGCGAGTTTTGTTTTCCAGGGAAAAGCGCCGTTGTTTGTGTTTGGGGGCCTGTGGCTGGGAGTGGCCGGCTGGCTCCTTAGAATCCACGATACGCAGCATGGTTCCCAGACCAGAGGTGGCACAAGTGCCAAGTCTGGCTAGTTTGATGGTGCAAAGTGGCTCCTGCAATCTGCCATCCTGAAGCGGGGCAGCTTACTTTTGTTTGCCGGGGAAACGGGCCGAGATATTTGTCTGGGGGCCTATGGCTTGGAGTGACCGGCTGGCTCCTGAAAAGCTACGATAGGCAGGATGGTGAGCAGACCCATGGTGGCACCAGTGCCAAGTTGGGCTGGTTTGATAGTACCAAGTGGCTCCTGCAATCTGCCATCAAAAAGTTGGCAGGCGAGTATTGTTTTCCAGGGAAAAGCGCCGTTGTTTGTGTTTGGGGGACTGTGGCTGGGAGTGGCCGGCTGGCTCCTTAGAACACACGATACGCAGGATGGTTCCCAGACCCAAGGTGGCACCAGTGCCACGTCGGGCTGGTTTGATGGTGAAAAGTGGCTCCTGCAATCTGCCATCCTGAAGCGGGGTAGCTTACATTTGTGTGCCAGGGAAACGGGCCGAGGTTTATGACTGGGGGCCTAGGGCTAGGAGTGACCGGCTGGCTCCTGAAAAGCTACGATAGGCAGGATGGTGACCAGACCCATGGTGGCACCAGTGCCAAGTTGGGCTGGTTTGATGGTACCAACTGGCTCCTGCAATCTGCCATCTAAAAGTTGTCAGGCGAGTTTTGTTTTCCAGGGAAAAGCGCCGTTGATTTTGTTTGGAGGCCTGTGGCTGGCAGGGGCTGCCTGTCGTCTTTGAATCCGGGTTACGCAGCATGGTTCCCAGAGCCAAGGTGGCACCAGTGTCAAGTTGGGCTGGTTTGATAGTACCAAGTGGCTCCTGCAATCTGCCATCCAGAAGCGGGGAAGCTTACTTTTGTTTGCCAGGGAAACGGGCCGAGGTATTTGTCTGGGGACCTATGGCTGGGAGTGACCGGCTGGCTCCTGAAAAGCTACGATAGGCAGGATGGTTCCCACACCCATGGTGGCACCAGTGCCAAGTTGGGCTGGTTTGATAGTACCAAGTGGCTCCTGCAATCTGCCATCAAAAAGTTGGCAGGCGAGTTTTCTTTTCCAGGGAAAAGCGCCGTTGTTTGTTTTTGGGGGACAGTGGCTGGGAGTGGCCGGCTGGCTCCTTAGAACACACGATACGCAGGATGGTTCCCAGACCCAAGGTGGCACCAGTGCCAAGTCAGGCTGGTTTGATAACACCAAGTGGCTCCTGCAATCTGCCATCCAGAAGCAGGGCAGCTTACTTTTGTTTTCCAGGGAAACGGACCGAGGTTTTTTTCTGGGGGCCTATGGCTGGGAGTGACCGGCTGGCTCCTGAAAAGCTACGATAGGCAGGATGGTGACCAGACCCATGGTGGCACCAGTGCCAAGTTGGGCTGGTTTGATAGTACCAAGTGGCTCCTGCACTCTGCCATCAAAATGTTGGCAGGCGAGTTTTGTTTTCCAGGGAAAAGCGCCGTTGTTTGTGTTTGGGGGCCTGTGGCTGGGAGTGGCCGGCTGGCTCCTTAGAATCCACGATACGCAGCATGGTTCCCAGACCAGAGGTGGCACCAGTGCCAAGTCGGGCTGGTTTGATGGTGCAAAGTGGCTCCTGCAATCTGCCATCCAGAAGCGGGGCAGCTGAATTTTGTTTGCCAGAGAAAAAGGCTGTTGTTTGTGTTTCGGGGCCTGTGGCTGGCAGTGGACGGCTGGCTCCTGAAAATCCATGATACGCAGCATGGTTCCCAGACCCAAGGTGGCACCAGTGCCAAGTAGGGCTGGTTTCATAGTACCCAGTGGCTCCTGCAATCTGCCATCCAGAAGAGGGGCAGTTGAGTTTTGTTTTCCAGAGAAAAGGGCCGTGGTTTGTGTTTGGGGCCTATGGCTGAGAGTGACCGGCTGACCCCTGAAAATCCACGATAGGAAGGATGGTTCCCAGATCCAAGGTGGCACCAGTGCCATGTTGTGCTGGTGTGATAGTCCCAAGTGGCTCCTGCACTCTGCCATCCAGAAGTGGGGCAGCTGAATTTTGTTTGCCAGGGAAACGGGCCGAGGTTTTTCTCTGGGGGCCTATGGCTTGGAGTGACCGGCTAGGTCCTGAAAAGCTACAATAGGCAGGATGGTGACCAGATCCATGGTGGCACCAGTGCCAAGTTGGGCTTGTTTGATAGTACCAAGTGGCTCCTGCAATCTGCCATCAAAAAGTTGGCAGGCGAGTTTTGTTTTCCAGGGAAAAGCGCTGTGGTTTGTGTTTGGGGGCCTGTGGCTGGGAGTGGCCAGCTGGCTCCTTAGAATCCACGATACGCAGGATGGTTCCCAGACCAGAGGTGGCACCAGTGCCAAGTCGGGCTGGTTTGATGGTGAAAAGTGGCTCCTGCAATCTGCCATCCAGAAGCGGGATAACTTACTTTTGTTTGCAAGGGAAACGGGCCAAGATTTTTGTCTGGGGGCCTATGGCTGGGAGTGACCGGCTGGCTCCTGAAAAGCTACGATAGGCAGGATGGTGACCAGACCCATGGTGGCACCATTGTCAAGTTGGGCTGGTTTGATAGTACCAAGTGGCTCCTGCAATCTGCCATCAAAATTTGGCAGGCGAGGTTTGTTTTCCAGGGAAAAACGCCGTTGTTTGTGTCTGGGGGCCTGTGGCTGGAGTGGCCGGCTGGCTCCTTAGAATCCACGATACGCAGGATGGTTCCCAGACTCAAGGTGGCACCAGTGCCAAGTTGGGCTGGTTTGATAGTACCAAGTGCGTCCTACAATCTGCCATCCAGAAGCGGGGCAGCTTACTTTTGTTTGCCAGGGAAACGGGCCGAGCTTTGTGTCTGGGGGCCTATGGCTGGGAGTGACCGGCTGGCTCCTGAAAAGCTACGATAGGCAGGATGGTGACCAGACCCATGGTGGCACCAGTGCCAAGTTGGGCTGATTTGATAGTAGCAAGTGGCTCCTGCAATCTGCCATCAAAATGTCGGCAGGCGGGTTTATTTTTCCAGGGAAAAGCTCTGTGGTTTGTGTTTGGGGGCCTGTGGCTGGGAGTGACCGGCTGGCTCCTTAGAATCCACGATACGCAGGATAGTTCCCAGACCCAAGGTGGCACCAGTGCCAAGTTTGGCTGGTTTGATAGTACCAAGTGGCTCCTGCAATCTGCCATCCAGAAGCGGGGCAGCTTACTTTTGTTTGCCAGGGAAACGGGCCGAGCTTTGTGTCTGCGGGCCTATGGCTGGGAGTGACCAGCTAGGTCCTGAAAAGCTAAGATAGGCAGGATGGTGACCAGACCCATGGTGGCACCAGTGCCAAGTTGAGCTGGTTTGATAGTACCAAGTGGCTCCTGCAATCTGCCATCAAAAATTTGGCAGGCGAGTTTTGTTTTCCAGGGAAAAGCGCCGTTGTTTGTGTTTGGGGGCCTGTGGGTGGGAGTGGCCGGCTGGCTCCTTAGAATCCCCGATACGCAGCATGGTTCCCAGACCAGAGGTGCCACCAGTGCCATGTCGGGCTGGTTTTATAGTACCAAATGGTTCCTGCAATCTGCCATCCAGAAGCGGGGCAGCTGACTTTTGTTTGCCAGGGAAACGGGCCGAGGTTTTTGTCTGAGGGCCTATGGCTGGGAGTGACCGGCTGGCTCCTGAAAAGCTACGATAGGCAGGATGGTGACCAGACCCATGGTGGCACCAGTGTCAAGTTGGGCTGGTTTGATAGTACCAAGTGGCTCCTGCAATCTGCCATCAAAAAGTTGGCAGGCGAGTTTTGTTTTCCAGGGAAAAGCGCCGTTGATTTTGTTTGGGGGCCTGTGGCTGGGAGTGGCCGGCTGGCTCCTTAGAATCCACGATACGCAGCATGGTTCCCAGACCAGAGGTGGCACCAGTGCCAAGTTGGGCTGGTTTGATAGTACCAAGTGCGTCCTGCAATCTGCCATCCAGAAGCGGGGCAGCTTACTTTTGTTTGCCAGGGAAACGGGCCGAGGTTTGTGTCTCAGGGCCTATTGCTGGGAGTGACCGGCTGGCTCCTGAAAAGCTACGATAGGCAGGATGGTGACCAGACCCATGGTGGCACCAGTGCCAAGTTGGGCTGGTTTGATAGTACCAAGTGGCTCCTGCAATCTGTCATCAAAAAGTTGGCAGGCGACTTTGTTATCCAGGGAAATGCGCCGTTGTTTGTGTTTGGGGGCCTGTGGCAGGGAGTGGCCGGCTGGCTCCTTAGAATCCACGATACGCAGCATGGTTCCCAGACCTGAGGTGGCACCAGTGCCAAGTCGGGCTGGTTTGATGGTGAAAAGTGGCTCCTGCAATCTGCCATCCAGTAGCGGGATAACTTACTTTTGTTTGCCAGGGAAACGGGCCGAGCTTTGTGTCTGGGCGCCTATGGCTGGGAGTGACCGGCTAGGTCCTGAAAAGCTACGATAGGCAGGATGGTGACCAGACCCATGGTGGCACCAGTGCCAAGTTGGGCTGATTTGATAGTACCAAGTGGCTCCTGCAATCTGCCATCAAAAAGTCGGCAGGCGAGTTTTGTTTTCCAGGGAAAAGCGCCGTTGTTTGTGTCTGGGGGCCTGTGGCTGGGAGTGGCCGGCTGGCTCCTTAGAATCCACGATACGCAGGATGGTTCCCAGACCTGAGGTGGCACCAGTGCCAAGTCGGGCTAGTTTGATGGTGCAAAGTGGCTCCTGCAATCTGCCATCCAGAAGCGGGGTAGGTTACTTTTGTTTGCCAGGGAAACTGGCCGAGGATTTCTCTGGGGCCCTATGGCAGAGAGGGACCGGCTGGCTCCTGAAAAGCTATGATAGGCAGGATGGTGACCAGACCCATGGTGGCACCAGTGCCGAGTTGGGCTGATTTGATAGTACCAAGTGGCTCCTGCAATCTGCCATCTAAATGTTGGCAGGCGGGTTTTGTATTCCAGGGAAAAGCGCCGTTGTTTGTGTTTGGGGGCCTGTGGCTGGGAGTGACCGGCTGGCTCCTTAGAATCCACGATACGCAGGATGGTTCCCAGACCCAAGGTGGCACCAGTGCCAAGTTGGGCTGGTTTGATAGTACCAAGTGGCTCCTGCAATCTGCCATCCAGAAGCGGGACAGCTTACTTTTGTTTGCCAGGGAAACGGGTCGAGCTTTGTGTCTGGGGGCCTATGGCTGGGAGTGACCGGCTAGGTCCTGAAAAGCTAAGATAGGCAGGATGGTGACCAGACCCATGGTGGCAGCAGTGCCAAGTTGGGCTGGTTTGATAGTACCAAGTGGCTCCTGCAATCTGCCATCAAAATTTGGCAGGCGAGTTTTGTTTTCCAGGGAAAAGCGCCGTTGTTTGTGTTTGGGGGCCTGTGGCTGGGAGTGGACGGATGGCTCCTTAGAATCCACGATACGCAGCATGGTTCCCAGACCAGAGGTGGCACAAGTGCCAAGTCTGGCTAGTTTGATGGTGCAAAGTGGCTCCTGCAATCTGCCATCCTGAAGAGGGGCAGCTTACTTTTCTTTGCCAGGGAAACGGGCCGAGCTTTTTGTCTGGGGGCCTATGGCTAGGAGTGACCGGCTGGCTCCTGAAAAGCTACGATAGGCAGGATGGTGAGCAGACCCATGGTGGCACCAGTGCCAAGTTGGGCTGGTTTGATAGTACCAAGTTGCTCCTGCAATCTGCCATCAAAAAGTTGGCAGGCGAGTTTTGTTTTCCAGGGAAAAGCGCCGTTGTTTGTGTTTGGGGGCCTGTGACTGGGAGTGGCCGGCTGGCTGCTTAGAATCCACGATACGCAGGATGGTTCCCAGACCCAAGGTGGCACCAGTGCCAAGTTGGGCTGGTTTGATAGTACCAAGTGGCTCCTGCAATCTGCCATCCAGAAGCGGGACAGCTTACTTTTGTTTGCCAGGGAAACGGGTCGAGCTTTGTGTCTGGGGGCCTATGGCTGGGAGTGACCGGCTAGGTCCTGAAAAGCTAAGATAGGCAGGATGGTGACCAGACCCATGGTGGCAGCAGTGCCAAGTTGGGCTGGTTTGATAGTACCAAGTGGCTCCTGCAATCTGCCATCAAAATTTGGCAGGCGAGTTTTGTTTTCCAGGGAAAAGCGCCGTTGTTTGTGTTTGGGGGCCTGTGACTGGGAGTGGCCGGCTGGCTGCTTAGAATCCACGATACGCAGGATGGTTCCCAGACCAGAGGTGGCACCAGTGCCAAGTCGGGCTGGTTTGATGGTGCAAAGTGGCTCCTGCAATCTGCCATCCAGAAGCGGGGCAGCTTACTTTTGTTTGCCAGGGAAACGGGCCGAGATATTTGACTGGGGGCCTATGGCTTGGAGTGACCGGCTGGCTCCTGAAAAGCTACGATAGGCAGGATGGTGAGCAGACCCATGGTGGCACCAGTGCCAAGTTGGGCTGGTTTGATAGTACCAAGTGGCTCCTGCAATCTGCCATCAAAAAGTTGGCAGGCGAGTTTTGTTTTCCAGGGAAAAGCGCCGTTGTTTGTGTTTGGGGAACTGTGTGTGGGAGTGGCCGGCTGGCTCCTTAGAACACACGATACGCAGGATGGTTCCCAGACCCAAGGTGGCACCAGTGCCACGTCGGGCTGGTTTGATGGTGAAAAGTGGCTCCTGCAATCTGCCATCCTGAAGCGGGGTAGCTTACATTTGTGTGCCAGGGAAACGGGCCGAGGTTTATGACTGGGGGCCTAGGGCTAGGAGTGACCGGCTGGCTCCTGAAAAGCTACGATAGGCAGGATGGTGACCAGACCCATGGTGGCACCAGTGCCAAGTTGGGCTGGTTTCATGGTACCAACTGGCTCCTGCAATCTGCCATCAAAAAGTTGTCAGGCGAGTTTTGTTTTCCAGGGAAAAGCGCCGTTGATTTTGTTTGGAGGCCTGTGGCTGGCAGGGGCTGCCTGTCGTCTTTGAATCCGGGTTACGCAGCATGGTTCCCAGAGCCAAGGTGGCACCAGTGTCAAGTTGGGCTGGTTTGATAGTACCAAGTGGCTCCTGCAATCTGCCATCCAGAAGCGGGGAAGCTTACTTTTGTTTGCCAGGGAGACGGGCCGAGGTATTTGTCTGGGGACCTATGGCTGGGAGTGACCGGCTGGCTCCTGAAAAGCTACGATAGGCAGGATGGTTCCCAGACCCATGGTGGCACCAGTGCCAAGTTGGGCTGGTTTGATAGTACCAAGTGGCTCCTGCAATCTGCCATCAAAAAGTTGGCAGGCGAGTTTTCTTTTCCAGGGAAAAGCGCCGTTGTTTGTTTTTGGGGGACAGTGGCTGGGAGTGGCTGGCTGGCTCCTTAGAACACACGATACGCAGGATGGTTCCCAGACCCAAGGTGGCACCAGTGCCAAGTCAGGTTGGTTTGATAACACCAAGTGGCTCCTGCAATCTGCCATCCAGAAGCAGGGCAGCTTACTTTTGTTTTCCAGGGAAACGGACCGAGGTTTTTTTCTGGGGGCCTATGGCTGGGAGTGACCGGCTGGCTCCTGAAAAGCTACGATAGGCAGGATGGTGACCAGACCCATGGTGGCACCAGTGCCAAGTTGGGCTGTTTTGATAGTACCAAGTGGCTCCTGCACTCTGCCATCAAAATGTTGGCAGGCGAGTTTTGTTTTCCAGGGAAAAGCGCCGTTGTTTGTGTTTGGGGGCCTGTGGCTGGGAGTGGCCGGCTGGCTCCTTAGAATCCACGATACGCAGCATGGTTCCCAGACCAGAGGTGGCACCAGTGCCAAGTCGGGCTGGTTTGATGGTGCAAAGTGGCTCCTGCAATCTGCCATCCAGAAGCGGGGCAGCTGAATTTTGTTTGCCAGAGAAAAAGGCTGTTGTTTGTGTTTCGGGGCCTGTGGCTGGCAGTGGACGGCTGGCTCCTGAAAATCCATGATACGCAGCATGGTTCCCAGACCCAAGGTGGCACCAGTGCCAAGTAGGGCTGGTTTCATAGTACCCAGTGGCTCCTGCAATCTGCCATCCAGAAGAGGGGCAGTTGAGTTTTGTTTTCCAGAGAAAAGGGCCGTGGTTTGTGTTTGGGGCCTATGGCTGAGAGTGACCGGCTGACCCCTGAAAATCCACGATAGGAAGGATGGTTCCCAGATCCAAGGTGGCACCAGTGCCATGTTGTGCTGGTGTGATAGTCCCAAGTGGCTCCTGCACTCTGCCATCCAGAAGTGGGGCAGCTGAATTTTGTTTGCCAGAGAAAAAGGCTGTGGTTTTTGTTTGGGGGCCTATGGCTGGGAATGGCCGGCTGGCTCCTGAAAATCCATGATACGCAGCATGGTTCCCAGACCCAAGGTGGCACCAGTGCCAAGTGGGGCTGGTTTCACAGTGTCAAGTGCCTCCTGCAATCTCCCATCCAGAAGCGGGGCAGCTGAGTTTTGTTTGCCTGTGAAACGGGCCGTTGTTTTTGATTGGGGTCTGTGGCCGAGAGTGTTCAGCTGGCTCCTGACAATCCACAATACGCAGGATGGTGACCAGACCCATGGTGGCACCAGTGCCAAGTCGTGCTGGTTTGATAGTACCAAGTGGCTCCTGCAATCTGCCATCCAGAAGCGGTGCAGCTGAGTTTTGTTTGCCAGAGGAAAGGGCCGTGGGTTGTGTTCGGGGGCATATGGCTGGGAGTGGCCGGCTGTCTCATTAAAAAGATCGATACGCACGATGGTTCCCAGACCCAAGGTGGCACCAGTGCCAAGTGGGGCTGTTTTTATAGTACCAAGTGCGTCCTGCAATTTGCCATCCAGAAGAGGGGCAGTTGAGTTTTGTTTGCCAGAGAAAAGCGCCGTTGTTTCTGTTTGGGGACATATGGCTGAGAGTGGCCGGCTGGCCCCTGAATATCCACGATACACAGCATGGTTCCCAGATCCAAGGTGGCACCAGTGCCAAGTTGGGCTGGTTTGATAGTACCAAGTGTCTCCTGCAATCTGCCATCCAGAAGCGGGGCAGCTTACTTTTGTTTGCCAGAGAAATAGGCCTAGGTTTTTGTCTGGGGGCCTGTGGCTAGGAGTGGCCGGCTGGCTCCTAAGAATCCACGATACGCAGGATGTTTCCCAGACCCAAGGTGGCACCAGTGCCAAGTCGGGCTGGTTTGATAGTACCAAGTGGCTCCTGCAAACTCCATCAAAAAGTTGGCAGGCGTGTTTTGTTTTCCAGGGAACAGCGCCGTTGATTTTGTTTGGGGGCCTGTGGCTGGGAGTGGCCGGCTGGCTCCTTAGAATCCACGATACGCAGGATGGTTCCCAGACCCAAGGTGGCACCAGTGCCAAGTCGGGCTGGTTTGATTACACCAAGTGGCTCCTGCAATCTGCCATCCAGAAGTGAGGCAGCTAAGTTTTGTTTGCCAGAAAAAAGGGCCGTGGTTTTTGTTGGGGGCCTGTGGCTGGGAGTGGCCGGCTGGCTCCTTAGAATCCACCATACGCAGGATGGTTCCCAGACCCAAGGTGGCACCAGTGCCAAGTCGGGCTGGTTTGATAGTCCCAAGTGGCTCCTGCAAACTGCCATCCAGAAGCGGGGCAGCTGAGTTTTGTTTGCCAGGGAAATGGGCCGTTGTTTGTGTTTGGGGGCCTGTGGCTGGGAGTGTTCGGCTGGTTCCTGAATATGTACGATACGCAGGATTGTTCCCAGACCCAAGGTGGCACCAGTGCCAAGTCGGGCTGGTTTGATGGTGCAAAGTGGCTCCTGCAATCTGCCATCCAGACGCGGGGCAGCGGATTTTTGTTTCCATGAGAAATGATCCGTGGTTTGTTTTTGGGGGTATATGGCTGGGCCTGGCCGGCTGGCTCCTTAAAAAGCTCGATATGCAGGATGGTTCCCTGACACAAGGTGGCACCAGTGCCACGTCGGGCGGTTTTCGTAGTACAAAGTGCGTCCTAAAATTTGCCATCCAGAAGAGGGGCAGTTGAGTTTTGTTTGCCAGAGAAAAGGTCCGTGGTTTGTTTTTGGGGGCATATGGCTGAGAGTGGCTGGCTGGCCCCTGAAAATCCACGATACACAGGATGGTTCCCAGATCCAAGGTGGCACCTGTGCCAAGTCGGGCTGATTTGATAGTACTAAGTAGCTCCTGCAATCTGCCATCCAGAAGCGGGGCAGCTTACTTTTGTTTGCCAGGGAAACGGGCCGAGGTTTGTGTTTGGGGGCCTATGGCTGAGAGTGACCGGCTGGCTCCTGAAAAGCTACAATAGGCAGGATGGTGACCAGACCCATGGTGGCACCAGTGCCAAGTTGGGCTGGTTTGATAGTACCAAGTGGTTCCTGCAATCTGCCATCCAGAAGCAGGGCAGCTGAGTTTTGTTTGCCAGAGAAAAGGGCCTTGGTTTGTGTTTGGGGGCATATGGCTGGGTGTGGCCAGCTGGCTCCTTAAAATGCACGATATGCAACATGGCTCCCAGACCCAAGGTGGCACCAGTGCCAAGTTGGGCTGGTTTGATAGTACCAAGTGGCTCCTGCAATCTTCCATGATCACGTGGAGAAATACTTTCTGGTTTCAGCCTCATGCTCTTTCTTCTCTCCCTCAACTTCTCTATCACCTCTCATCTGGTTCACATGCGCTGTCTTCAAGGTCCACAGGCTACTTTTCACAGAATCTTCTGGCCTGATGAAGTAAGAATGATGAATAGAACAGAGCTGGGATCTATTTTCCAGTTTGGATAAAATGCATTCTGCACACAAATCCAAGGAGAACGGGCTGCCCCGATGCCCAGAAAATCTTTCACTCCTGCTAGTGTTCTACGTCAACCGCAACTTAGTCTGAAAGAAAAGCTTTTTCTCTGAGAGCATCTGAGAGGTTTGCATGAAGCACTGATATCTGACATATGCAATTTTGAATAGGAGAGGAAAAAGAAAATGGCAAGGAGTTTTTAATTTTAGTGGTTTCAATTTTAATTTCCGTGCACTTTTTCAAAACTTGTCAGCTCAAATGCCCATCAACATCTTTTAGTCATCTGTAAGTCAGTATTCATATAAAATGTGCTTCAAATCCAAAGAATTTCAAATTTGCACTCCAAGCTTCTATGCCTAGATTTATGATTTCCTACACATATTAGATGAAAGGAAGGCCTTTTTTACTGTGGGAGTGCTGGAACACTGGAACAGGTTGCCCAGAGAAGTTGTGGGTGTCCCATCCCTGAAAGTATTCAAGGTCACCTTGGACGGGGCTTGGAGCAGCAACAAAGGAGAAGCTTGATGGTAGAGAAACAAAGTTGGACTATAGAAGAAACTCGGATTGAAGTATAGGATCAAGTTTTCTCTCAGCTCTTGGGGTAAATTCAAAGTTGTACAAAATGACATTTATCTGTGCTATTCACTACTGTAACAGAAAGTTTCATGAAAACTGTACAGAAGATAGTAAATTTTAAAAGAGATAAGAATTACAGCATAAAATCCATGGGATAGGTTACAACATGAGACACTCTCTAAGAGAAAATCTCTTTGTTTCAGCACTTCATCGGGGTAAGATTTCATGAAGTGCCAAAGAAGGCGGCAAAATATCATTCGGGACATTATTTACTGGAATTCAGCCTGGCCATTAGTAGGAACTGCCTTTGAACATATCATGTAGATATACCACACACACTTTCCCTTCACTGAAAAATTACTGTTTACAACAAATAAGCAATTGACGATCAAAATTGATTGAAAGCATCTTAAACATGTCAAGTATTTCATTGTAGATGATCTGTGATCCAAATGCTTCTTCCACCTTCGAGAGGGACAGAAGAATTCTTCCATATCATGATGGTTTAAAATTGTATCAACCAATGTTTTCTGCTGAAAAGATATCATCTATTTTTTTCTATTTTTGGAAGAAAATATTCCTAGACATACAACAGGTGAGAACTAAGTAATTTTAAAGAAACAAATGAAATGAAAATATTCTGTAAATAGAATGAAATGAAAAGCTGTGTTTTAAATAGGAGCTAAATATTAAACAGAATTTTTGTACCAGGCATTTGAATTACTGCACCAGCTCTTTTGCCCATCAAGAGAGGCATTTAGCATTTCAGTCTTTTCCAAGGTGTTCATGATCTGCTATGCTGATCTCTGTGTGTGCCTAGGTGTGTGTGGAGGGGGGGGCATATGAAGGGGAGTGTGTATGTTTGCTTTACAATTGTTGTGGCAGATTCATGCCTCAGCTCCACATTTTGTTTTAAAAAGGTCACACCGAGTGGATATGAAGTTTACTATCAACAAGAGATCGATTCCCAAATCATCCATTTGACTCTCCCTTATAAATCATGTGCTTTGTTGCATATTTTATCAAATATACTTTCAAGCCAGATGGAGGAAGGAGGATGTGGGAATCCCTCCACCATCTTGCAACTTTTATGTAAGTAGGTTTTCAAGAAAATCATCATTTCTCTTTTAAATATGTCTGGAACAGGCATGATGGTAGTGTCAACCTGTTGGAGTTTTTGTTGCTGGAAGAAGTTGTACAAAAGGATTGGTTTTTACATTGACCAGTTACTGAATCAAGCGCAGGAATACATTGGAAATTTAGCTGGGGGTTCCTTTTCCCAGCAGACTACTTCTAGAACGAGCTTGTACACTGAAGCTGACTCTTTTGCTCTCTTTTTGTTTCTTTCCTATTTTCTTGGCTTCTTTGCCACTATCTAGACAATTTTGGAACTTTGTTCCCAACTAAAATGGTTTCAATAGTCTGATTGTGATCATACATTTTTACAAGGAATTTTTAAAATCTTTCCTCGAGTCCAGAAAGTCAAGGACTTAGATCTTTTTCTTCCCTTATCAATATTGCCATGAAATTGATAAATAAAGACCAACTCTTTATTTTTGTTTTTAACCCACGTAGATAATTCCCATCCATTAATCCATTTTGTGGACCAATAGCTGCCATTCTGATGGAAGCTGTCACTTCTTAACAATAGGCATTCTGTGACTATGTTGACTGCACTTTGGGTGAAGATCCTAACTGGTCTTAGATATACATAGGGAGAAATTTGCTCAGCCAGTGTCAGTCTTAAGCATGCGTATCAGAAGATCTTTCTAGAGCTGGGAATTTTCCCATGAAAGGGATTCAGTTAGGGAAGAGACACTTGTGCCAGAGTTTTACATTCTTCTTGAACACTGCTTAAGGAACTTAGATGCCATGTCCATTTGGATCTCTGTCTGCACAGAACTTTGTCATGCCAGTGCTTTGAAATGCATCTTGAAGAGAATTCACTAGCACAGAATGAAAGAGAGTGGAAGGGGTTGGTGGGGCTAACCAGGCCCAACCCCCCTGCCTAAACCAGGATACCTAGAGCCTCTTGCCCAGGATTCTATCTGGGTGTACTTTTAATGTCTTCAAAGATCCAGGCTCCACAATCTTTCTGGGCAGTCTGTGCCGTGGTTCAGTCACCCTGACAGTAAAGAAACATTTACTGATGTTCAAAGGCAATCTCCTGTATTTCAGTGTGTGCCCACTGCCTCTTGTCTTTTCCCTCAGCATCACTGAAAAGACACTGATTCCCTCCCCTTTGCACTATTGCTTCCATATGTATGTGTGATGCCATGTAGAGGTATGTCAAAAACCTCCCTGAAGCCCAGGCAGATAATATTCCCTTCATCTACCAGTCAAGTTGATTCATCAGAGGAGTTTAAAGTGATGTTCAGCATGAAATTCCCCTGAAAAATCATGCTAACTACATTATTTGGTCATCTGTCATGTGCCTGGCAAGGATTTCCAGGAAGAGCTGCTTCATCAACTTCCTGGGGATAAAAAAGAGGCTGGCTGGTTTGTACTATGGCGAGTCCTCTTAATTGCCTTTTTTGAAGATGGGTGTCATTTGCTAACATCCACTCTTTAGCTCCTCTTCTCATCTACACCTCGGCAAAAAGCTTTTCCACTATGTCTGGCTAGGAAAAACTGTGCCAGCACAGAAAACATCTCCCATCGTGTTCTAGAAGTTGCACGGATGTCTGCCAAGTGTTTGGCAGGAAGAAAAGAAAAGTTGTCCAAAACAGCTTCCAATCGAATGTTCCTGTGATTGGAAAAGTCAGGAGAGTGCAAAGGTACTGTTTTCTATCAGTTGGCAAGGTGCGCACACAATCCCAGTGTTGTACAGCTTGCTTCTTCACCTTCCCGAAGCTGCCGCTCTCGCCGGCTGCCGGAGCCCAAGAAGCGGCTTCTTCGCGCAAAGACGATTGTGCCGCTCACAGTGCTCTCCTTAGCGCGGCTTCTGCCGAAAGACGCCCGGCAGCGGCTCTTACCTCCGGAGAGCATCCTACCTTCGTCTTTAGCTCCTCTTCTCATCTACACCTCGGCAAAACGCTTTTCCACTATGTCTGGCTAGGAAAAACTGTGCCAGCACAGAAAACATCTCCCATCGTGTTCTAGAAGTTGCACGGATGTCTGCCAAGTGTTTGGCAGGAAGAAAAGAAAAGTTGTCCAAAACAGCTTCCAATCGAATGTTCCTGTGATTGGAAAAGTCAGGAGAGTGCAAAGGTACTGTTTTCTATCAGTTGGCAAGGTGCGCACACAATCCCAGTGTTGTACAGCTTGCTTCTTCACCTTCCCGAAGCTGCCGCTCTCGCCGGCTGCCGGAGCCCAAGAAGCGGCTTCTTCGCGCAAAGACGATTGTGCCGCTCACAGTGCTCTCCTTAGCGCGGCTTCTGCCGAAAGACGCCCGGCAGCGGCTCTTACCTCCGGAGAGCATCCTACCTTCGTCTTTCGCGTCTTTTGTAGTCTACATCTTAGCAAAACGCTTCTCCACTATGTCTGGCTAGGAAAAACTGTGCCAGCACAGAAAACATCTCCCATCGTGTTCTAGAAGTTGCACGGATGTCTGCCAAGTGTTTGGCAGGAAGAAAAGAAAAGTTGTCCAAAACAGCTTCCAATCGAATGTTCCTGTGATTGGAAAAGTCAGGAGAGTGCAAAGGTACTGTTTTCTATCAGTTGGCAAGGTGCGCACACAATCCCAGTGTTGTACAGCTTGCTTCTTCACCTTCCCGAAGCTGCCGCTCTCGCCGGCTCCCGGAACCGAAGAAGCGGCTTCTTCGCGCAAAGACGATTGTGCCGCTCACAGTGCTCTCCTTAGCGCGGCTTCTGCCGAAAGACGCCCGGCAGCGGCTCTTACCTCCGGAGAGCATCCTACCTTCGTCTTTCGCGTCTTTTGTAGTCTACATCTTAGCAAAACGCTTTTCCACTATGTCTGGCTAGGAAAAACTGTGCCAGCACAGAAAACATCTCCCATCGTGTTCTAGAAGTTGCACGGATGTCTGCCAAGTGTTTGGCAGGAAGAAAAGAAAAGTTGTCCAAAACAGCTTCCAATCGAATGTTCCTGTGATTGGAAAAGTCAGGAGAGTGCAAAGGTACTGTTTTCTATCAGTTGGCAAGGTGCGCACACAATCCCAGTGTTGTACAGCTTGCTTCTTCACCTTCCCGAAGCTGCCGCACTCGCCGGCTCCCGGAACCGAAGAAGCGGCTTCTTCGCGCAAAGACGATTGTGCCGCTCACAGTGCTCTCCTTAGCGCGGCTTCTGCCGAAAGACGCCCGGCAGCGGCTCTTACCTCCGGAGAGCATCCTACCTTCGTCTTTCGCGTCTTATGTAGTCTACACCTCGGCAAAAAGCTTTTCCACTATGTCTGGCTAGGAAAAACTGTGCCAGCACAGAAAACATCTCCCATCGTGTTCTAGAAGTTGCACGGATGTCTGCCAAGTGTTTGGCAGGAAGAAAAGAAAAGTTGTCCAAAACAGCTTCCAATCGAATGTTCCTGTGATTGGAAAAGTCAGGAGAGTGCAAAGGTACTGTTTTCTATCAGTTGGCAAGGTGCGCACACAATCCCAGTGTTGTACAGCTTGCTTCTTCACCTTCCCGAAGCTGCCGCTCTCGCCGGCTGCCGGAGCCCAAGAAGCGGCTTCTTCGCGCAAAGACGATTGTGCCGCTCACAGTGCTCTCCTTAGCGCGGCTTCTGCTGAAAGACGCCCGGCAGCGGCTCTTACCTCCGGAGAGCATCCTACCTTCGTCTTTCGCGTCTTATGTAGTCTACACCTCGGCAAAAAGCTTCTCCACTATGTCTGGCTAGGAAAAACTGTGCCAGCACAGAAAACATCTCCCATCGTGTTCTAGAAGTTGCACGGATGTCTGCCAAGTGTTTGGCAGGAAGAAAAGAAAAGTTGTCCAAAACAGCTTCCAATCGAATGTTCCTGTGATTGGAAAAGTCAGGAGAGTGCAAAGGTACTGTTTTCTATCAGTTGGCAAGGTGCGCACACAATCCCAGTGTTGTACAGCTTGCTTCTTCACCTTCCCGAAGCTGCCGCTCTCGCCGGCTCCCGGAACCGAAGAAGCGGCTTCTTCGCGCAAAGACGATTGTGCCGCTCACAGGGCTCTCCTTAGCGCGGCTTCTGCCGAAAGACG
Source organism: Melospiza melodia melodia (assembly GCF_035770615.1). NCBI lineage: Eukaryota > Metazoa > Chordata > Aves > Passeriformes > Passerellidae > Melospiza > Melospiza melodia. Next base: position 44,124,715 of record NC_086199.1, read on the forward strand.
CCCGGCAGCGGCTCTTACCTCCGGAGAGCATCCTACCTTCGTCTTTCGCGTCTTTTGTAGTCTACATCTTAGCAAAACGCTTTTCCACTATGTCTGGCTAGGAAAAACTGTGCCAGCACAGAAAACATCTCCCATCGTGTTCTAGAAGTTGCACGGATGTCTGCCAAGTGTTTGGCAGGAAGAAAAGAAAAGTTGTCCAAAACAGCTTCCAATCGAATGTTCCTGTGATTGGAAAAGTCAGGAGAGTGCAAAGGTACTGTTTTCTATCAGTTGGCAAGGTGCGCACACAATCCCAGTGTTGTACAGCTTGCTTCTTCACCTTCCCGAAGCTGCCGCTCTCGCCGGCTGCCGGAGCCCAAGAAGCGGCTTCTTCGCGCAAAGACGATTGTGCCGCTCACAGTGCTCTCCTTAGCGCGGCTTCTGCCGAAAGACGCCCGGCAGCGGCTCTTACCTCCGGAGAGCATCCTACCTTCGTCTTTCGCGGCTTTTGTAGTCTCCATCTTAGCAAAACGCTTTTCCACTATGTCTGGCTAGGAAAAACTGTGCCAGCACAGAAAACATCTCCCATCGTGTTCTAGAAGTTGCACGGATGTCTGCCAAGTGTTTGGCAGGAAGAAAAGAAAAGTTGTCCAAAACAGCTTCCAATCGAATGTTCCTGTGATTGGAAAAGTCAGGAGAGTGCAAAGGTACTGTTTTCTATCAGTTGGCAAGGTGCGCACACAATCCCAGTGTTGTACAGCTTGCTTCTTCACCTTCCCGAAGCTGCCGCTCTCGCCGGCTGCCGGAGCCCAAGAAGCGGCTTCTTCGCGCAAAGACGATTGTGCCGCTCACAGTGCTCTCCTTAGCGCGGCTTCTGCCGAAAGACGCCCGGCAGCGGCTCTTACCTCCGGAGAGCATCCTACCTTCGTCTTTCGCGTCTTTTGTAGTCTACATCTTAGCAAAACGCTTTTCCACTATGTCTGGCTAGGAAAAACTGTGCCAGCACAGAAAACATCTCCCATCGTGTTCTAGAAGTTGCACGGATGTCTGCCAAGTGTTTGGCAGGAAGAAAAGAAAAGTTGTCCAAAACAGCTTCCAATCGAATGTTCCTGTGATTGGAAAAGTCAGGAGAGTGCAAAGGTACTGTTTTCTATCAGTTGGCAAGGTGCGCACACAATCCCAGTGTTGTACAGCTTGCTTCTTCACCTTCCCGAAGCTGCCGCTCTCGCCGGCTCCCGGAACCGAAGAATCGGCTTCTTCGCGCAAAGACGATTGTGCCGCTCACAGGGCTCTCCTTAGCGCGGCTTCTGCCGAAAGACGCCCGGCAGCGGCTCTTACCTCCGGAGAGAATCCTACCTTCGTCTTTCGCGTCTTATGTAGTCTACATCTTAGCAAAACGCTTTTCCACTATGTCTGGCTAGGAAAAACCGTGCCAGCCCAGAAAACATCTCCCATCGTTTTCTAGAAGTTGCAGATATGTCTGCCAAGTGTTTGGGAGGAAGAAAAGAAAAGTTGTCCAAAACAGCTTCCAATCGAATGTTCCTGTGATTGGAAAAGTCAGGAGAGTGCAAAGGTACTGTTTTCTATCAGTTGGCAAGGTGCGCACACAATCCCAGTGTTGTACAGCTTGCTTCTTCACCTTCCCGAAGCTGCCACTCTCAGGACGTAAGAGCCGCTGCCGGGCGTCTTTCGGCAGAAGCCGCGCTAAGGGGAGCACTGTGAGCGGCACAATCGTCTTTGCGCGAAGAAGCCGCTTCTTGGGCTCCGGCAGCCGGCGAGAGCGGCAGCTTCGGGAAGGTGAAGAAGCAAGCTGTACAACACTGGGATTGTGTGCGCACCTTGCCAACTGATAGAAAACAGTACCTTTGCACTCTCCTGACTTTTCCAATCACAGGAACATTCGATTGGAAGCTGTTTTGGACAACTTTTCTTTTCTTCCTGCCAAACACTTGGCAGACATCCGTGCAACTTCTAGAACACGATGGGAGATGTTTTCTGTGCTGGCACAGTTTTTCCTAGCCAGACATAGTGGAAAAGCTTTTTGCCGAGGTGTAGACTACATAAGACGCGAAAGACGAAGGTAGGATGCTCTCCGGAGGTAAGAGCCGCTGCCGGGCGTCTTTCGGCAGAAGCCGCGCTAAGGAGAGCACTGTGAGCGGCACAATCGTCTTTGCGCGAAGAAGCCGCTTCTTGGGCTCCGGCAGCCGGCGAGAGCGGCAGCTTCGGGAAGGTGAAGAAGCAAGCTGTACAACACTGGGATTGTGTGCGCACCTTGCCAACTGATAGAAAACAGTACCTTTGCACTCTCCTGACTTTTCCAATCACAGGAACATTCGATTGGAAGCTGTTTTGGACAACTTTTCTTTTCTTCCTGCCAAACACTTGGCAGACATCCGTGCAACTTCTAGAACACGATGGGAGATGTTTTCTGTGCTGGCACAGTTTTTCCTAGCCAGACATAGTGGAAAAGCGTTTTGCTAAGATGTAGACTACAAAAGACGCGAAAGACGAAGGTAGGATGCTCTCCGGAGGTAAGAGCCGCTGCCGGGCGTCTTTCGGCAGAAGCCGCGCTAAGGAGAGCACTGTGAGCGGCACAATCGTCTTTGCGCGAAGAAGCCGCTTCTTGGGCTCCGGCAGCCGGCGAGAGCGGCAGCTTCGGGAAGGTGAAGAAGCAAGCTGTACAACACTGGGATTGTGTGCGCACCTTGCCAACTGATAGAAAACAGTACCTTTGCACTCTCCTGACTTTTCCAATCACAGGAACATTCGATTGGAAGCTGTTTTGGACAACTTTTCTTTTCTTCCTGCCAAACACTTGGCAGACATCCGTGCAACTTCTAGAACACGATGGGAGATGTTTTCTGTGCTGGCACAGTTTTTCCTAGCCAGACATAGTGGAGAAGCTTTTTGCCGAGGTGTAGACTACATAAGACGCGAAAGACGAAGGTAGGATGCTCTCCGGAGGTAAGAGCCGCTGCCGGGCGTCTTTCGGCAGAAGCCGCGCTAAGGAGAGCACTGTGAGCGGCACAATCGTCTTTGCGCGAAGAAGCCGCTTCTTGGGCTCCGGCAGCCGGCGAGAGCGGCAGCTTCGGGAAGGTGAAGAAGCAAGCTGTACAACACTGGGATTGTGTGCGCACCTTGCCAACTGATAGAAAACAGTACCTTTGCACTCTCCTGACTTTTCCAATCACAGGAACATTCGATTGGAAGCTGTTTTGGACAACTTTTCTTTTCTTCCTGCCAAACACTTGGCAGACATCCGTGCAACTTCTAGAACACGATGGGAGATGTTTTCTGTGCTGGCACAGTTTTTCCTAGCCAGACATAGTGGAACAGCGTTTTGCCGAGGTGTAGATGAGAAGAGGAGCTAAAGACGAAGGTAGGATGCTCTCCGGAGGTAAGAGCCGCTGCCGGGCGTCTTTCGGCAGAAGCCGCGCTAAGGAGAGCACTGTGAGCGGCACAATCGTCTTTGCGCGAAGAAGCCGCTTCTTGGGCTCCGGCAGCCGGCGAGAGCGGCAGCTTCGGGAAGGTGAAGAAGCAAGCTGTACAACACTGGGATTGTGTGCGCACCTTGCCAACTGATAGAAAACAGTACCTTTGCACTCTCCTGACTTTTCCAATCACAGGAACATTCGATTGGAAGCTGTTTTGGACAACTTTTCTTTTCTTCCTGCCAAACACTTGGCAGACATCCGTGCAACTTCTAGAACACGATGGGAGATGTTTTCTGTGCTGGCACAGTTTTTCCTAGCCAGACATAGTGGAAAAGCTTTTTGCCGAGGTGTAGATGAGAAGAGGAGCTAAAGAGTGGATGTTAGCAAATGACACCCATCTTCAAAAAAGGCAATTAAGAGGACTCGCCATAGTACAAACCAGCCAGCCTCTTTTTTATCCCCAGGAAGTTGATGAAGCAGCTCTTCCTGGAAATCCTTGCCAGGCACATGACAGATGACCAAATAATGTAGTTAGCATGATTTTTCAGGGGAATTTCATGCTGAACATCACTTTAAACTCCTCTGATGAATCAACTTGACTGGTAGATGAAGGGAATATTATCTGCCTGGGCTTCAGGGAGGTTTTTGACATACCTCTACATGGCATCACACATACATATGGAAGCAATAGTGCAAAGGGGAGGGAATCAGTGTCTTTTCAGTGATGCTGAGGGAAAAGACAAGAGGCAGTGGGCACACACTGAAATACAGGAGATTGCCTTTGAACATCAGTAAATGTTTCTTTACTGTCAGGGTGACTGAACCACGGCACAGACTGCCCAGAAAGATTGTGGAGCCTGGATCTTTGAAGACATTAAAAGTACACCCAGATAGAATCCTGGGCAAGAGGCTCTAGGTATCCTGGTTTAGGCAGGGGGGTTGGGCCTGGTTAGCCCCACCAACCCCTTCCACTCTCTTTCATTCTGTGCTAGTGAATTCTCTTCAAGATGCATTTCAAAGCGCTGGCATGACAAAGTTCTGTGCAGACAGAGATCCAAATGGACATGGCATCTAAGTTCCTTAAGCAGTGTTCAAGAAGAATGTAAAACTCTGGCACAAGTGTCTCTTCCCTAACTGAATCCCTTTCATGGGAAAATTCCCAGCTCTAGAAAGATCTTCTGATACGCATGCTTAAGACTGACACTGGCTGAGCAAATTTCTCCCTATGTATATCTAAGACCAGTTAGGATCTTCACCCAAAGTGCAGTCAACATAGTCACAGAATGCCTATTGTTAAGAAGTGACAGCTTCCATCAGAATGGCAGCTATTGGTCCACAAAATGGATTAATGGATGGGAATTATCTACGTGGGTTAAAAACAAAAATAAAGAGTTGGTCTTTATTTATCAATTTCATGGCAATATTGATAAGGGAAGAAAAAGATCTAAGTCCTTGACTTTCTGGACTCGAGGAAAGATTTTAAAAATTCCTTGTAAAAATGTATGATCACAATCAGACTATTGAAACCATTTTAGTTGGGAACAAAGTTCCAAAATTGTCTAGATAGTGGCAAAGAAGCCAAGAAAATAGGAAAGAAACAAAAAGAGAGCAAAAGAGTCAGCTTCAGTGTACAAGCTCGTTCTAGAAGTAGTCTGCTGGGAAAAGGAACCCCCAGCTAAATTTCCAATGTATTCCTGCGCTTGATTCAGTAACTGGTCAATGTAAAAACCAATCCTTTTGTACAACTTCTTCCAGCAACAAAAACTCCAACAGGTTGACACTACCATCATGCCTGTTCCAGACATATTTAAAAGAGAAATGATGATTTTCTTGAAAACCTACTTACATAAAAGTTGCAAGATGGTGGAGGGATTCCCACATCCTCCTTCCTCCATCTGGCTTGAAAGTATATTTGATAAAATATGCAACAAAGCACATGATTTATAAGGGAGAGTCAAATGGATGATTTGGGAATCGATCTCTTGTTGATAGTAAACTTCATATCCACTCGGTGTGACCTTTTTAAAACAAAATGTGGAGCTGAGGCATGAATCTGCCACAACAATTGTAAAGCAAACATACACACTCCCCTTCATATGCCCCCCCCTCCACACACACCTAGGCACACACAGAGATCAGCATAGCAGATCATGAACACCTTGGAAAAGACTGAAATGCTAAATGCCTCTCTTGATGGGCAAAAGAGCTGGTGCAGTAATTCAAATGCCTGGTACAAAAATTCTGTTTAATATTTAGCTCCTATTTAAAACACAGCTTTTCATTTCATTCTATTTACAGAATATTTTCATTTCATTTGTTTCTTTAAAATTACTTAGTTCTCACCTGTTGTATGTCTAGGAATATTTTCTTCCAAAAATAGAAAAAAATAGATGATATCTTTTCAGCAGAAAACATTGGTTGATACAATTTTAAACCATCATGATATGGAAGAATTCTTCTGTCCCTCTCGAAGGTGGAAGAAGCATTTGGATCACAGATCATCTACAATGAAATACTTGACATGTTTAAGATGCTTTCAATCAATTTTGATCGTCAATTGCTTATTTGTTGTAAACAGTAATTTTTCAGTGAAGGGAAAGTGTGTGTGGTATATCTACATGATATGTTCAAAGGCAGTTCCTACTAATGGCCAGGCTGAATTCCAGTAAATAATGTCCCGAATGATATTTTGCCGCCTTCTTTGGCACTTCATGAAATCTTACCCCGATGAAGTGCTGAAACAAAGAGATTTTCTCTTAGAGAGTGTCTCATGTTGTAACCTATCCCATGGATTTTATGCTGTAATTCTTATCTCTTTTAAAATTTACTATCTTCTGTACAGTTTTCATGAAACTTTCTGTTACAGTAGTGAATAGCACAGATAAATGTCATTTTGTACAACTTTGAATTTACCCCAAGAGCTGAGAGAAAACTTGATCCTATACTTCAATCCGAGTTTCTTCTATAGTCCAACTTTGTTTCTCTACCATCAAGCTTCTCCTTTGTTGCTGCTCCAAGCCCCGTCCAAGGTGACCTTGAATACTTTCAGGGATGGGACACCCACAACTTCTCTGGGCAACCTGTTCCAGTGTTCCAGCACTCCCACAGTAAAAAAGGCCTTCCTTTCATCTAATATGTGTAGGAAATCATAAATCTAGGCATAGAAGCTTGGAGTGCAAATTTGAAATTCTTTGGATTTGAAGCACATTTTATATGAATACTGACTTACAGATGACTAAAAGATGTTGATGGGCATTTGAGCTGACAAGTTTTGAAAAAGTGCACGGAAATTAAAATTGAAACCACTAAAATTAAAAACTCCTTGCCATTTTCTTTTTCCTCTCCTATTCAAAATTGCATATGTCAGATATCAGTGCTTCATGCAAACCTCTCAGATGCTCTCAGAGAAAAAGCTTTTCTTTCAGACTAAGTTGCGGTTGACGTAGAACACTAGCAGGAGTGAAAGATTTTCTGGGCATCGGGGCAGCCCGTTCTCCTTGGATTTGTGTGCAGAATGCATTTTATCCAAACTGGAAAATAGATCCCAGCTCTGTTCTATTCATCATTCTTACTTCATCAGGCCAGAAGATTCTGTGAAAAGTAGCCTGTGGACCTTGAAGACAGCGCATGTGAACCAGATGAGAGGTGATAGAGAAGTTGAGGGAGAGAAGAAAGAGCATGAGGCTGAAACCAGAAAGTATTTCTCCACGTGATCATGGAAGATTGCAGGAGCCACTTGGTACTATCAAACCAGCCCAACTTGGCACTGGTGCCACCTTGGGTCTGGGAGCCATGTTGCATATCGTGCATTTTAAGGAGCCAGCTGGCCACACCCAGCCATATGCCCCCAAACACAAACCAAGGCCCTTTTCTCTGGCAAACAAAACTCAGCTGCCCTGCTTCTGGATGGCAGATTGCAGGAGGCACTTGGTACTATCAAACCAGCCCAACTTGGCACTGGTGCCACCATGGGTCTGGTCACCATCCTGCCTATTGTAGCTTTTCAGGAGCCAGCCGGTCACTCTCAGCCATAGGCCCCCAAACAGAAACCTCGGCCCGTTTCCCTGGCAAACAAAAGTAAGCTGCCCCGCTTCTGGATGGCAGATTGCAGGAGCTACTTAGTACTATCAAATCAGCCCGACTTGGCACAGGTGCCACCTTGGATCTGGGAACCATCCTGTGTATCGTGGATTTTCAGGGGCCAGCCAGCCACTCTCAGCCATATGCCCCCAAAAACAAACCACGGACCTTTTCTCTGGCAAACAAAACTCAACTGCCCCTCTTCTGGATGGCAAATTTTAGGACGCACTTTGTACTACGAAAACCGCCCGACGTGGCACTGGTGCCACCTTGTGTCAGGGAACCATCCTGCATATCGAGCTTTTTAAGGAGCCAGCCGGCCAGGCCCAGCCATATACCCCCAAAAACAAACCACGGACCATTTCTCATGGAAACAAAAATCCGCTGCCCCGCGTCCGGATGGCAGATTGCAGGAGCCACTTTGCACCATCAAACCAGCCCGACTTGGCACTGGTGCCACCTTGGGTCTGGGAACAATCCTGCGTATCGTACATATTCAGGAACCAGCCGAACACTCCCAGCCACAGGCCCCCAAACACAAACAACGGCCCATTTCCCTGGCAAACAAAACTCAGCGGCCCCGCTTCTGGATGGCAGTTTTCAGGAGCCACTTGGGACTATCAAACCAGCCCGACTTGGCACTGGTGCCACCTTGGGTCTGGGAACCATCCTGCGTATGGTGGATTCTAAGGAGCCAGCCGGCCACTCCCAGCCACAGGCCCCCAACAAAAACCACGGCCCTTTTTTCTGGCAAACAAAACTTAGCTGCCTCACTTCTGGATGGCAGATTGCAGGAGCCACTTGGTGTAATCAAACCAGCCCGACTTGGCACTGGTGCCACCTCGGGTCTGGGAACCATCCTGCGTATCGTGGATTCTAAGGAGCCAGCCGGCCACTCCCAGCCACAGGCCCCCAAACAAAATCAACGGCGCTGTTCCCTGGAAAACAAAACACGCCTGCCAACTTTTTGATGGAGTTTGCAGGAGCCACTTGGTACTATCAAACCAGCCCGACTTGGCACTGGTGCCACCTTGGGTCTGGGAAACATCCTGCGTATCGTGGATTCTTAGGAGCCAGCCGGCCACTCCTAGCCACATGCCCCCAAACAAAAACCTAGGCCTATTTCTCTGGCAAACAAAAGTAAGCTGCCCCGCTTCTGGATGGCAGATTGCAGGAGACACTTGGTACTATCAAACCAGCCCAACTTGGCACTGGTGCCACCTTGGATCTGGGAACCATGCTGTGTATCGTGGATATTCAGGGGCCACCCGGCCACTCTCAGCCATATGTCCCCAAACAGAAACCTCCGCCCGTTTCTCTGGCAAACAAAACTCAACTGCCCCTCTTCTGGATGGCAAATTGCAGGATGAACTTGATACTAAAACCGCAGGCCGACTTGGTAGTGGTGACACCTTGGACCTGGGAACCATCATGCGTATCGAGCATTTTAAGGAGCCAGCCGGCCACTCCCAGCAATATGCCCCCAAAAACAATCCACGGAATTTTTCTCTGGCAAACAAAAATCAGCTGCCCCGCTTCTGGATGGCAGATTGCAGGAGCCACTTTGCACCATCAAACCAGCCCGACTTGGCACTGGTGCCACCTTGCATCTGGGAACCATGCTGCCTAGCGTGGATTTTCAGGAGCCAGCCGGCCACTCTCAGCCATAGGCCCCCAAACAAAACCCACGGCCCGTTTCCCTGGCAAACAAAATTAAGCTGCCCCGCTTCTGGATGGCAGATTGCAGGACGCACTTGGTAGTATCAAACCAGCCCGACTTGGCACTGGTGCCACCTTGGGTCTGGGAACCATCCTGCGTATCGTGGGTTCAAAGGAGCCAGCCGGCCACTCCCAGCCACAGGCCCCCAAATACAAACAACGGCGCTTTTCCCTGGAAAACAAAACTCGCCTGCCAACTTTTTGATGGCAGATTGCAGGAGCCACTTGGTACTATCAAACCAGCCCAACTTGGCACTGGTGCCACCATGGGTCTGGTCACCATCCTGCCTATTGTAGCTTTCCAGGAGCCAGCCGGTCACTCCCAGCCATACGTCCCCAGTCACAAACCTCGGCCCGTTTACCTGGCAAACAAAAGTAAGCTGCCCCGCTTCTGGATGGCAGATTGCAGGAGCCACTTGGTACTATCAAACCAGCCCAACTTGGCACTGGTGCCACCTCTGGTCTGGGAACCATGCTGCGTAAGACAGATTCTAAGGCGCCAGTCGGCCACTCCCAGTCACAAGCCCCCAAACACAAACAACGGCGCTATTCTCTGGCAAACAAAACTCCACTGCCCCTCTTCTGGATGGCAAATTGCAGGACGCACTTGGTACTATAAAAACAGCCCTACTTGGCACTGGTGCCACCTTGGGTCTGGGAACCATCCTGCGTATCGATCTTTTTAATGAGACAGCCGGCCACTCCCAGCCATATGCCCCCAAACACAACCCACGGCCCTTTTCTCTGGCAAACTAAACTCAACTGCACCGCTTCTGGATGGCAGATTGCAGGAGCCACTTGGTACTATCAAACCAGCCCGACTTGGCACTGGTGCCACCTTGGGTCTGGGAACAATCCAGCCTATCGTGGATTTTAAGGAGCCAGCCGGCTACTCCCAGCCACAGGCCCCCAACAAAAACCACGGCCCTTTTTTCTCGCAAACAAAACTTAGCTGCCTCACTTCTGGATGGCAGATTGCAGGAGCCACTTGGTGTAATCAAACCAGCCCGACTTGGCACTGGTGCCACCTTGGGTCTGGGAACCATCCTGCGTATCGTGGATTCTAAGGAGCCAGCCGGCCACTCCCAGCCACAGGCCCCCAAACAAAATCAACGGCGCTGTTCCCTGGAAAACAAAACACGTCTGCCAACATTTTGATGGAGTTTGCAGGAGCCACTTGGTACTATCAAACCAGCCCGACTTGGCACTGGTGCCACCTTGGGTCTGGGAAACATCCTGCGTATCGTGGATTCTTAGGAGCCAGCCGGCCACTCCTAGCCACAGGCCCCCAGACAAAAACCTAGGCCTATTTCTCTGGCAAACAAAAGTAAGCTGCCCCGCTTCTGGATGGCAGATTGCAGGAGACACTTGGTACTATCAAACCAGCCCAACTTGGCACTGGTGCCACCTTGGATCTGGGAACCATGCTGTGTATCGTGGATATTCAGGGGCCACCCGGCCACTCTCAGCCATATGTCCCCAAACAGAAACCTCCGCCCGTTTCTCTGGCAAACAAAACTCAACTGCCCCTCTTCTGGATGGCAAATTGCAGGATGAACTTGATACTAAAACCGCAGGCCGACTTGGTAGTGGTGACACCTTGGGCCTGGGAACCATCATGCGTATCGAGCATTTTAAGGAGCCAGCCGGCCACTCCCAGCAATATGCCCCCAAAAACAATCCACGGAATTTTTCTCTGGCAAACAAAAATCAGCTGCCCCGCTTCTGGATGGCAGATTGCAGGAGCCACTTTGCACCATCAAACCAGCCCGACTTGGCACTGGTGCCAGCTTGCATCTGGGAACCATGCTGCCTAGCGTGGATTTTCAGGAGCCAGCCGGCCACTCTCAGCCATAGGCCCCCATACAAAACCCACGGCCCGATTCCCTGGCAAACAAAATTAAGCTGCCCCGCTTCTGGATGGCAGATTGCAGGACGCACTTGGTAGTATCAAACCAGCCCGACTTGGCACTGGTGCCACCTTGGGTCTGGGAACCATCCTGCGTATCGTGGGTTCAAAGGAGCCAGCCGGCCACTCCCAGCCATAGGTCCCAAGTCACAATCCTCGGCCCGTTTCACTGGCAAACAAAAGTAAGCTGCCCCGCTTCTGGATGGCAGATTGCAGGAGCCACTTGGTACTATCAAACCAGCCCAACTTGGCACTGGTGCCACCTCTGGTCTGGGAACCATGCTGCGTAACACAGATTCTAAGGCGCCAGTCGGCCACTCCCAGCCACAAGCCCCCAAACAGAAACAACGGCGCTATTCTCTGGCAAACAAAACTCAACTGCCCCTCTTCTGGATGGCAAATTGCAGGACGCACTTGGTACTATAAAAACAGCCCTACTTGGCACTGGTGCCACCTTGGGTCTGGGAACCATCCTGCGTATCGATCTTTTTAATGAGACAGCCGGCCACTCCCAGCCATATGCCCCCAAACACAACCCACGGCCCTTTTCTCTGGCAAACAAAACTCAACTGCACCGCTTCTGGATGGCAGATGGCAGGAGCCACTTGGTACTATCAAACCAGCCCGACTTGGCACTGGTGCCACCTTGGGTCTGGGAAACATCCTGCGTATTGTGGGTTGTCAGGAGCCAGCCGAACACTCTCGGCCACAGACACCAATCAAAAACAACGGCCCGTTTCACAGGCAAACAAAACTCAGCTGCCCCGCTTCTGGATGGGAGATTGCAGGAGGCACTTGACACTGTGAAACCAGCCCCACTTGGCATTGGTGCCACCTTGGGTCTGGGAACCATGCTGCGTATCATGGATTTTCAGGAGCCAGCCGGCCACTCCCAGCCACAGGCCCCCAAACACAAACCACAGCATTTTTCTCTGGCAAACAAAATTCAGCTGCCCCGCTTCTGGATGGCAGATTGCATGAGCCACTTGGGACTATCACACCAGCACAACATGGCACTGCTGCCACCTTGGATCTGGGAACCATCCTTCCTATCGTGGATTTTCAGGGGCCAGCCGGTCACTCTCAGCCATAGGCCCCAAACACAAACCACGGCCCTTTACTCTGGAAAACAAAACTCAACTGCCCCTTTTCCTGATGGGAGATTGCAGGAGCCACTGGGTACTATGAAACCAGCCCTACTTGGCACTGGTGCCACCTTGGGTCTGGGAACCATCCTGCGTATCGTGGATTCTAAGGAGCCAGCTGGCCACTCCCAGCCACAGGCCCCAAAACACACACAACGGTGCTTTTCCCTGGAAAACAAAACTCGCCTGCCAACATTTTGATGGCAGATTGCAGGAGCCACTTGGTGCTATCAAACCAGCCCAACTTGGCACTGGTGCCACCATGGGTCTGGTCACCATCCTGCCTATCGTAGCTTTTCAGGAGCCAGCCGGTCACTCCCAGCCATAGACCCCCAGACACAAACCTCGGCCCCTTTCCCTGGAAAACAAAAGTAAGCTGCCCCGATTCTGGATGGCAGATTGCAGGAGCCACTTGGTACTATCAAATCAGCCCAACTTGGCACTGGTGCCACCATGGGTCTGGTAAACATCCTGCCTATCGTAGCTTTTCAGGAGCCAGACGGTCACTCCCTGCCATAGGCCCCCAGACACAAACCTCGGCCCGTTTCCCTGGCAAACAAAAGTAAACTGCCCCGCTTTTGGATGGCAGATTGCAGGATGCATTTGGTACTATCAAACCTGCCCGACTTGGCCCTGGTGCCACCTTGGCTCTGGGAACCATGCTGCGTAACGTAGATTCTACGAGGACAGGCGGCCACTCCTAGCCACAGGCCTCTAAACAACGGCGCATTTCCCTGGAAAACAAAACTCGCCTGCCAAATTTTTGATGGCAGATTGCAGGAGCCACTTGGTACTATCAAACCAGCCCAACTTGGTACTGGTTCCACTTTGGGTCTGGTCACCATCCTGCCTATCGTAGCTTTTCAGGAGCCAGCCGGTCACTCCCAGCCATAGGCCCCCAGACAAATATCTCGGCCCGTTTCCCTGGCAAACAAAAGTAAGCTGCCCCGCTTCTGGATGGCAGATTGCAGGAGCCACTTGGTACTATCAAACCAGGCCAACATGGCACTGGTGCTACCTTGGCTCTGGGAACCATCCTGCCTATCGTGGATTTTCAGGGGCCAGCCGGCCACTCTCAGCCATATGCCCCCAAACACATACCACGGCCCTTTGCTCTGGCAAACAAAACTCAACTGCCCCTCTTCTGGATGGCAAATTGCAGGACGCACTTGGTACTACGAAAACAGCCCGACTTGGCAGTGATGCCACCTTGGGTCAGGGAACAATCCTGCGTATCGATCTTTTTAAGGAGCCAGCCGGCCACGTCCAGCCATATACCCCCAAAAAAAAACCACGGAACTTTTCTCCAGCAAACAAAAATCCGCTGCCCCGCGTCTGAATGGCAGATTTCAGGAGCTATTTAGTATTATCAAACCAGCCCGACTAGGCACTGGTGCCACCATGAGTCTGGTAACCATCCTGCCTATCGTAGCTTTTCAGTAGCCAGCCGGTCACTCCCAACCATAGGCCCCCAGACAAATACCTCGGCCCGTTTCCTTGGGAAACAAAGGTAAGCTGTCCCGCTTCTGGATGGCAGATTGCAGGAGCCACTTGGTACTATCAAACCAGCCCAACTTGGCACTGGTGCCACCTTGGGTCTGGGAACCATCCTGCGTATCCTGGGTTCAAAGGGGCAGCCGGCCACTCCCAGCCACAGGCCTCTAAACAAGAACAACGGCGCTTTTCCCTGGAAAACAAAACTCGCCTGACAACTTTTTGATGGCAGATTGCAGGAGCCACTTGGTACTATCAAACCAGCCCGACTTGGCACTGGTGCCACCTTGGGTCTGGGAACAATCCAGCCTATCGTGGATTTTAAGGAGCCAGCCGGCTACTCCCAGCCACAGGCCCCCAACAAAAACCACGGCCCTTTTTTCTGGCAAACAAAACTTAGCTGCCTCACTTCTGGATGGCAGATTGCAGGAGCCACTTGGTGTAATCAAACCAGCCCGACTTGGCACTGGTGCCACCTTGGGTCTGGGAACCATCCTGCGTATCGTGGATTCTAAGGAGCCAGCCGGCCACTCCCAGCCACAGGCCCCCAAACAAAATCAACGGCGCTGTTCCCTGGAAAACAAAACACGTCTGCCAACATTTTGATGGAGTTTGCAGGAGCCACTTGGTACTATCAAACCAGCCCGACTTGGCACTGGTGCCACCTTGGGTCTGGGAAACATCCTGCGTATCGTGGATTCTTAGGAGCCAGCCGGCCACTCCTAGCCACAGGCCCCCAGACAAAAACCTAGGCCTATTTCTCTGGCAAACAAAAGTAAGCTGCCCCGCTTCTGGATGGCAGATTGCAGGAGACACTTGGTACTATCAAACCAGCCCAACTTGGCACTGGTGCCACCTTGGATCTGGGAACCATGCTGTGTATCGTGGATATTCAGGGGCCACCCGGCCACTCTCAGCCATATGTCCCCAAACAGAAACCTCCGCCCGTTTCTCTGGCAAACAAAACTCAACTGCCCCTCTTCTGGATGGCAAATTGCAGGATGAACTTGATACTAAAACCGCAGGCCGACTTGGTAGTGGTGACACCTTGGGCCTGGGAACCATCATGCGTATCGAGCATTTTAAGGAGCCAGCCGGCCACTCCCAGCAATATGCCCCCAAAAACAATCCACGGAATTTTTCTCTGGCAAACAAAAATCAGCTGCCCCGCTTCTGGATGGCAGATTGCAGGAGCCACTTTGCACCATCAAACCAGCCCGACTTGGCACTGGTGCCAGCTTGCATCTGGGAACCATGCTGCCTAGCGTGGATTTTCAGGAGCCAGCCGGCCACTCTCAGCCATAGGCCCCCATACAAAACCCACGGCCCGATTCCCTGGCAAACAAAATTAAGCTGCCCCGCTTCTGGATGGCAGATTGCAGGACGCACTTGGTAGTATCAAACCAGCCCGACTTGGCACTGGTGCCACCTTGGGTCTGGGAACCATCCTGCGTATCGTGGGTTCAAAGGAGCCAGCCGGCCACTCCCAGCCATAGGTCCCAAGTCACAATCCTCGGCCCGTTTCACTGGCAAACAAAAGTAAGCTGCCCCGCTTCTGGATGGCAGATTGCAGGAGCCACTTGGTACTATCAAACCAGCCCAACTTGGCACTGGTGCCACCTCTGGTCTGGGAACCATGCTGCGTAACACAGATTCTAAGGCGCCAGTCGGCCACTCCCAGCCACAAGCCCCCAAACAGAAACAACGGCGCTATTCTCTGGCAAACAAAACTCAACTGCCCCTCTTCTGGATGGCAAATTGCAGGACGCACTTGGTACTATAAAAACAGCCCTACTTGGCACTGGTGCCACCTTGGGTCTGGGAACCATCCTGCGTATCGATCTTTTTAATGAGACAGCCGGCCACTCCCAGCCATATGCCCCCAAACACAACCCACGGCCCTTTTCTCTGGCAAACAAAACTCAACTGCACCGCTTCTGGATGGCAGATTGCAGGAGCCACTTGGTACTATCAAACCAGCCCGACTTGGCACTGGTGCCACCTTGGGTCTGGGAAACATCCTGCGTATTGTGGGTTGTCAGGAGCCAGCCGAACACTCTCGGCCACAGACACCAATCAAAAACAACGGCCCGTTTCACAGGCAAACAAAACTCAGCTGCCCCGCTTCTGGATGGGAGATTGCAGGAGGCACTTGACACTGTGAAACCAGCCCCACTTGGCATTGGTGCCACCTTGGGTCTGGGAACCATGCTGCGTATCATGGATTTTCAGGAGCCAGCCGGCCACTCCCAGCCACAGGCCCCCAAACACAAACCACAGCATTTTTCTCTGGCAAACAAAATTCAGCTGCCCCGCTTCTGGATGGCAGATTGCATGAGCCACTTGGGACTATCACACCAGCACAACATGGCACTGCTGCCACCTTGGATCTGGGAACCATCCTTCCTATCGTGGATTTTCAGGGGCCAGCCGGTCACTCTCAGCCATAGGCCCCAAACACAAACCACGGCCCTTTACTCTGGAAAACAAAACTCAACTGCCCCTTTTCCTGATGGGAGATTGCAGGAGCCACTGGGTACTATGAAACCAGCCCTACTTGGCACTGGTGCCACCTTGGGTCTGGGAACCATCCTGCGTATCGTGGATTCTAAGGAGCCAGCTGGCCACTCCCAGCCACAGGCCCCAAAACACACACAACGGTGCTTTTCCCTGGAAAACAAAACTCGCCTGCCAACATTTTGATGGCAGATTGCAGGAGCCACTTGGTGCTATCAAACCAGCCCAACTTGGCACTGGTGCCACCATGGGTCTGGTCACCATCCTGCCTATCGTAGCTTTTCAGGAGCCAGCCGGTCACTCCCAGCCATAGACCCCCAGACACAAACCTCGGCCCCTTTCCCTGGAAAACAAAAGTAAGCTGCCCCGATTCTGGATGGCAGATTGCAGGAGCCACTTGGTACTATCAAATCAGCCCAACTTGGCACTGGTGCCACCATGGGTCTGGTAAACATCCTGCCTATCGTAGCTTTTCAGGAGCCAGACGGTCACTCCCTGCCATAGGCCCCCAGACACAAACCTCGGCCCGTTTCCCTGGCAAACAAAAGTAAACTGCCCCGCTTTTGGATGGCAGATTGCAGGATGCATTTGGTACTATCAAACCTGCCCGACTTGGCCCTGGTGCCACCTTGGCTCTGGGAACCATGCTGCGTAACGTAGATTCTACGAGGACAGGCGGCCACTCCTAGCCACAGGCCTCTAAACAACGGCGCATTTCCCTGGAAAACAAAACTCGCCTGCCAAATTTTTGATGGCAGATTGCAGGAGCCACTTGGTACTATCAAACCAGCCCAACTTGGTACTGGTTCCACTTTGGGTCTGGTCACCATCCTGCCTATCGTAGCTTTTCAGGAGCCAGCCGGTCACTCCCAGCCATAGGCCCCCAGACAAATATCTCGGCCCGTTTCCCTGGCAAACAAAAGTAAGCTGCCCCGCTTCTGGATGGCAGATTGCAGGAGCCACTTGGTACTATCAAACCAGGCCAACATGGCACTGGTGCTACCTTGGCTCTGGGAACCATCCTGCCTATCGTGGATTTTCAGGGGCCAGCCGGCCACTCTCAGCCATATGCCCCCAAACACATACCACGGCCCTTTGCTCTGGCAAACAAAACTCAACTGCCCCTCTTCTGGATGGCAAATTGCAGGACGCACTTGGTACTACGAAAACAGCCCGACTTGGCAGTGATGCCACCTTGGGTCAGGGAACAATCCTGCGTATCGATCTTTTTAAGGAGCCAGCCGGCCACGTCCAGCCATATACCCCCAAAAAAAAACCACGGAACTTTTCTCCAGCAAACAAAAATCCGCTGCCCCGCGTCTGAATGGCAGATTTCAGGAGCTATTTAGTATTATCAAACCAGCCCGACTAGGCACTGGTGCCACCATGAGTCTGGTAACCATCCTGCCTATCGTAGCTTTTCAGTAGCCAGCCGGTCACTCCCAACCATAGGCCCCCAGACAAATACCTCGGCCCGTTTCCCTGGGAAACAAAGGTAAGCTGTCCCGCTTCTGGATGGCAGATTGCAGGAGCCACTTGGTACTATCAAACCAGCCCAACTTGGCACTGGTGCCACCTTGGGTCTGGGAACCATCCTGCGTATCCTGGGTTCAAAGGGGCAGCCGGCCACTCCCAGCCACAGGCCTCTAAACAAGAACAACGGCGCTTTTCCCTGGAAAACAAAACTCGCCTGACAACTTTTTGATGGCAGATTGCAGGAGCCACTTGGTACTATCAAACCAGCCCAACTTGGCACTGGTGCCACCATGGGTCTGGTCACCATCCTGCCTATCGTAGCTTTTCAGGAGCCAGCCGCTCACTCCCAGCCATAGGCCCCCAGACAAATATCTCGGCCCGTTTCCCTGGCAAACAAAAGTAAGCAGCCCCGCTTCTGGATGGCAGATTGCAGGAGCCACATGGTACTATCAAACCAGGCCAACATGGCACTGGTGCCACCTTGGTTCTGGGAACCATCCTGCCTATCGTGGATTTTCAGGGGCCAGCCGGCCACTCTCAACCATATGCCCCCAAACATATACCACGGCCCTTTTCTCTGGCAAACAAAACTCAACTGCCCCTCTTCTGGATGGCAAATTGCAGGACGCACTTGGTACTACGAAAACAGCCCGACTTGGCACTGATGCCACCTTGGGTCAGGGAACAATCCTGCGTATCGAAGTTTTAAGGAGCCAGCCGGCCACGTCCAGCCATATACCCCCAAAAAAAACCACGGAACTTTTCTCCAGCAAACAAAAATCCGCTGCCCCCCGTCTGGATGGCAGATTGCAAGAGCTATTTAGTATTATCAAACCAGCCCGACTTGGCACTGGTGCCACCATGAGTTTGGTAACCATCCTGCCTATCGTAGCTTTTCAGTAGCCAGCCAGTCACTCCCAGCCATAGGCCCCCAGACAAATACCTCGGCCCGTTTCCCTGGGAAACAAAATTAAGCTGTCCCGCTTCTGGATGGCAGATTGCAGGAGCCGCTTGGTACTATCAAACCAGCCCAACTTGGCACTGGCGCCACCTTGGCTCTGGGAACCATCCTGCGTATAATGGGTTCAAAGGAGGCAGCCGGCCACTCCCAGCCACAGGCCTCCAAACACAAACAACGGCGCTTTTCCCTGGAAAACAAAACTGGCCTGCCAACTTTTTGATGGCAGATTGCAGGAGCCACTTGGTACTATCAAACCAGCCCAACTTGGCACTGGTGCCACCATGGGTCTGGTCACCATCCTGCCTATCGTAGCTTTTCAGGCGCCAGCCGGTCACTCCCAGCCATAGGCCCCCAGTCACAAACCTCGGCCCGTTTCCCTGGCAAACAAAAGTAAGCTACCCCGCTTCTGGATGGCAGATTGCAGGAACCACTTTGTACCATCAAACCAGCCCGACTTGGCACTGGTGCCACCTCTGGTCTGGGAACCATCCTGCGTATCGTGGATTCTAAGGAGCCAGCTGGCCACTCCCAGCCACAGGCCCCCAAACACAAACAACGGCGCTTTTCCCTGGAAAACAAAACTCACCTGCCAACTTTTTGATGGCAGATTGCAGGAGCCACTTGGTACTATCAAACCAGCCCAACTTGGCACTGGTGCCACCATGGGTCTGGTCACCATCCTGCCTATCGTAGCTTTTCAGGAGGCAGCCGGTCACTCCCAGCCATAGGCCCCCAGACACAAAGCTCTGCCCGTTTCCCTGGCAAACAAAAGTAAGCTACCCCGCTTCTGGATGGCAGATTGCAGGAGTCACTTTGCACCATCAAACCAGCCCGACTTGGCACTGGTGCCACCTCTGGTCGGGGACCCATCCTGCGTATCGTGGATTCTAAGGAGACAGCTGGCCACTCCCAGCCACAGGCCCCCAAACACAAACAACGGCGCTTTTCCCTGGAAAACAAAACTCGCTTGCCAACTTTTTGATGGAAGATTGCAGGAGCCACTTGGTACTATCAAACCACCCCAACTTGGCAACAAGTGGTTCCTGCAATCTGACATCCAGAAGCGGGGCAGCTTAGTTTTCTTTGCCAGGGAAACGGACCGTTGTTTGTGTTTGGAGGCGTATGGCTGGGAGCGGCCGACTGGCTCCTTAAAATCCACGATACGCAGGATGGTTCCCAGACCAGAGGTGGCACCAGTGCCAAGACGGGCTAGTTTGAGTGTGCAAAGTGGCTCCTGCAATCTGCCATCCAGAAGCGGGGTAGCTTACTTTTGTTTGCCAGGGAAACGGGCCGAGCTTTTTGTCTGGGGGCCTATGGCTGGGAGTGACCGGCTGGCTCCTGAAAAGCTACGATAGGCAGGATGGTGACCAGACCCATGGTGGCACCAGTGCCAAGTTGGGCTGATTTGATAAAACCAAGTGGCTCCTGCAATCTGCCATCAAAAAGTTGGCAGGAGAGTTTTGTTTTCCAGGGAAAAGCGCCGTTGTTTGTGTTTGGGGGCCTGTGGCTGGGAGTGGCCGGCTGGCTCCTTAGAATCCACGATACGCAGCATGGTATCCAGACCCAAGGTGGCACCAGTGCCAAGTTTTGCTGGTTTGATAGTACCAAGTGGTTCCTGCAATCTGCCATCCAGAAGCAGGGCAGCTTACGTTTGTTTGCCAGGGAAACGGTCCGAGGTTTTTGTCTGGGGGCCTATGGCTGGGAGTGACCGGCTGGCTCCTGAAAAGCTACGATAGGCAGGATGGTGACCAGACCCATGCTGGCACCAGTCCCAAGTTGGGCTGATTTGATAGTACCAAGTGGCTCCTGCAATCTGCCGTCAAAATTTTGCAGGCGAGTTTTGTTTTCCAGGGAAAAGCGCCGTTGTTTGTGTTTGGGGGCCTGTGGCTGGGAGTGGCCGGCTGGCTCCTTAGAATCCACGATACGCAGGATGGTTCCCAGACCCAAGGTGGCACCAGTGCCAAATCGGGCTAGTATGATGGTGCAAAGTGGCTCCTGCAATCTGCCATCCAGAAGCGGGGCAGATTACTTTTGTTTGCCAGGGAAAAGGTCCGAGCTTTGTGTCTCGGGGCCTATGGCTGGGAGTGACCGGCTGGCTCCTGAAAAGCTACGATAGGCAGGATGGTGACCAGACCCATGGTGGCACCAGTGCCAAGTGTGCTGGTTTGATAGTACCAAGTGGCTCCTGCAATCTGCCATCAAAATGTCGGCAGGCGAGTTTTGTTTTCCAGGGAAAAGCGCTGTTGTTTGTGTTTGGGGGCCTGTGGCTGGGAGTGGCCGGCTGGCTCCTTAGAATCCACGATACGCAGGATGGTTCCCAGACCTGAGGTGGCACCAGTGCCAAGTCGGGCTGGTTTGATAGTACCAAGTGCGTCCTGCAATCTGCCATCCAGAAGCGGGGCAGCTTACTTTTGTTTGCCAGGGAAACGGGCCGAGCTTTTTGTCTGGGGACCTATGGCTGGGAGTGAGCGGCTGGCTCCTGAAAAGCTACGATAGGCAGAATGGTGAGCAGACCCATGGTGGCACAAGTGCCAAGTTGGGCAGGTTTGATAGCACCAAGTGGCTCCTGCAATCTGCCATCAAAATTTGGCAGGCGAGTTTTGTTTTCCAGGGAAAAGCGCCGTTGTTTGTGTTTGGGTGCCTATGTCTGGGAGTGGCCGGCTGGCTCCTTAGAATCCACGATACGCAGGATGGTTCCCAGACCAGAGGTGGCACCAGTGCCAAATCGGGCTGGTTTGATAGTACCGAGTGCGTCCTACAATCTGCCATCCAGAAGCGGGACAGCTTGCTTTTGTTTGACAGGGAAACGGGTCGAGCTTTGTGTCTGGGGGCCTATGGCTGGGAGTGACCGGCTGGCTCCTGAAAAGCTGCGATAGGCAGGATGGTGACCAGACCCATGGTGGCACCAGTGCCAAGTTGGGCTGGTTTGATAGTACCAAGTGGCTCCTGCAATCTGCCATCAAAAAGTTGGCAGGCGAGTTTTGTTTTCCAGGGAAAAGCGCCGTTGTGTGTGTTTTGGGGCCTGTGGCTGGGAGTGGCCAGCTGGCTCCTTAGAATCCACGATACGCAGGATGGTTCCCAGACCCAAGGTGGCACCAGTGCCAAGTCGGGCTGGTTTGTTAGTACCAAGTGGTTCCTGCAATCTGCCATCCAGAAGCGGGGCAGCTGAATTTTGTTTGCCAGAGAAAAAGGCTGTTGTTTGTGTTTCGGGGCCTGTGGCTGGCAGTGGACGGCTGGCTCCTGAAAATCCATGATACGCAGCATGGTTCCCAGACCCAAGGTGGCACCAGTGCCAAGTAGGGCTGGTTTCATAGTACCCAGTGGCTCCTGCAATCTGCCATCCAGAAGAGGGGCAGTTGAGTTTTGTTTTCCAGAGAAAAGGGCCGTGGTTTGTGTTTGGGGCCTATGGCTGAGAGTGACCGGCTGGCTCCTGAAAAGCTACGATAGGCAGGATGGTGACCAGACCCATGGTGGCACCAGTGCCAAGTCGGGCTGGTTTGATAATACTAAATAGCTCCTGCAATCTGCCATCCAGACGCGGGGCAGCGGATTTTTGCTTGCTGGGGAAAAGTCCCGTGGGTTTTTTTTGGGGGTATATGGCTGGACGTTGCCGGCTGACTCCTTAAAAACATCGATACGCAGGATGGTTCCCTGACCCAAGGTGGCATCACTGCCAAGTCGGGCTGTTTTCGTAGTACCAAGTGCGTCCTGCAATTTGCCATCCAGAAGAGGGGCAGTTGAGTTTTGTTTACCAGAGAAAAGGGCCGTGGTATGTGTTTGGGGGCATATGGCTGAGAGTGGCCGGCTGGCGCCTGAAAATCCACGATAGGCAGGATGGTTCCCAGAGCCAAGGTGGCACCAGTGCCATGTTGGCCTGGTTTGATAGTGCCATGTGGCTCCTGCAATCTGCCATCCAGAAGCGGGGCAGCTTACATTTGTTTGCCAGGGAAACGGGCCGAGGTATTTGTCTGGGGGCCTATGGCTGGGACTGACCGCCTGGCTCCTGAAAAGCTACGATAGGCAGGATGGTGACCAGACCCATGGTGGCACCAGTGCCAAGTTGGGCTGGTTTGATAGTACCAAGTGGTTCCTGCAATCTGCCATCCAGAAGCGGGGTAGCTTACTTTTGTTTGCCAGGGAAACGGGCAGAGCTTTCTGTCTGGGGGCCTATGGTTGGGAGTAACCGGCTGGCTCCTGAAAAGCTACGATAGGCAGGATGGTTCCCAGATCCAAGATGGCACCAGTGCCAAGTCGGGGTGGTTTGATGGTGCAAAGTGGCTCCTGCAATCTGCCATCCTGACGCGGGGCAGCGGATTTTTGTTTCCAAGAGAAATGGTCCGTGGTTTGTTTTTGGGGCTATATGGCTGGGCGTGGCCTGCTGGCTCCTTAAAAAGCTACGATAGGCAGGATGGTTCCCTGACCCAAGGTGGCACCAGTGCCAAGTCGGGCGGTATTCGTAGTACAAAGTGCGTCCTAAAATTTGCCATCCAGAAGAGGGGCAGTTGAGTTTTGTTTACCAGAGAAAAGGGCCGTGGTTTGTTTTTGGGGGCATATGGCTGATAGTGGCCGTCTGGCCCCTGAAAATCCACGATAGGCAGGATGGTTCCCAGACCAGAGGTGGCACCAGTGCCAAGTCGGGCTGGTTTGATAGTACTAAATAGCACCTGCAATCTGCCATGCAGAAGCGGGGCAGCTTACTTTTGTTTGCCAGGGAAACGGGCCGAGCTTTGTGTCTGGGGGCCTATGGCTGGGAGTGACCGCCTGGCTCCTGAAAAGCTACGATAGGCAGGATGGTGACCAGACCCATGGTGGCACCAGTGCCAAGTTGGGCTGGTTTGATAGTACCAAGTGGCTCCTGCAATCTGCCATCAAAAAGTTGGCAGGCCAGTTTTGTTTTCCAGGGAAAAGCGCCGTTGTTTGTGTTTGGGGGACTGTGGCTGGGAGTGGCCGGCTGGCTCCTTAGAACACACGATACGCAGGATGGTTCCCAGACCCAAGGTGGCACCAGTGCCACGTCGGGCTGGTTTGATAGCACCAAGTGGCTCCTGCAATCTGCCATCCAGAAGCGGGGCAGCTTACTTTTGTTTTCCAGGGAAACGGACCGAGGTTTTTTTCTGGGGGCCTATGGCTGGGAGTGACCGGCTGGCTCCTGAAAAGCTACGATAGGCAGGATGGTGACCAGACCCATGGTGGCACCAGTGCCAAGTTGGGCTGGTTTGATAGTACCAAGTGGCTCCTGCAATCTGCCATCAAAAAGTTGGCAGGCGAGTTTTGTTTTCCAGGGAAAAGCGCCGTTGTGTGTATTTTGGGGCCTGTGGCTGGGAGTGGCCAGCTGGCTCCTTAGAATCCACGATACGCAGGATGGTTCCCAGACCCAAGGTGGCACCAGTGCCAAGTCGGGCTGGTTTGTTAGTACCAAGTGGTTCCTGCAATCTGCCATCCAGAAGCGGGGCAGCTGAATTTTGTTTGCCAGAGAAAAAGGCTGTTGTTTGTGTTTCGGGGCCTGTGGCTGGCAGTGGCCGGCTGGCTCCTGAAAATCCATGATACGCAGCATGATTCCCAGACCCAAGGTGGCACCAGTGCCAAGTAGGGCTAGTTTCATAGTACCCAGTGGCTCCTGCAATCTGCCATCCAGAAGAGGGGCAGTTGAGTTTTGTTTTCCAGAGAAAAGGGCCGTGGTTTGTGTTTGGGGCCTATGGCTGAGAGTGACCGGCTGGCCCCTGAAAATCCACGATAGGAAGGATGGTTCCCAGATCCAAGGTGGCAGCAGTGCCATGTTGTGCTGGTGTGATAGTCCCAAGTGGCTCCTGCAATCTGCCATCCAGAAGTGGGGCAGCTGAATTTTGTTTGCCAGAGAAAAAGGCTGTGGTTTTGTTTGGGGGCCTATGGCTGGGAGTGGCCGGCTGGCTCCTGAAAATCCATGATACGCAGCATGGTTCCCAGACCCAAGGTGGCACCAGTGCCAAGTGGGGCTGGTTTCACAGTGTCAAGTGCCTCCTGCAATCTCCCATCCAGAAGCGGGGCAGCTGAGTTTTGTTTGCCTGTGAAACGGGCCGTTGTTTTTGATTGGGGTCTGTGGCCGAGAATGTTCAGCTGGCTCCTGACAATCCACAATACGCAGGATGGTTCCCAGACCCAAGGTCGCACCAGTGCCAAGTCTTGCTGGTTTGATAGTACCAAGTGGCTCCTGCAATCTGCCATCCAGAAGCGGTGCAGCTGAGTTTTGTTTGCCAGAGGAAAGGGCCGTGGGTTGTGTTTGGGGGCATATGGCTGGGAGTGGCCGGCTGTCTCATTAAAAAGATCGATACGCAGGATGGTTCCCAGAGCCAAGGTGGCACCAGTGCCAAGTCGGGCTGTTTTTATAGTACCAAGTGCGTCCTGCAATTTGCCATACAGAAGAGGGGCAGTTGAGTTTTGTTTGCCAGAGAAAAGCGCCGTTGTTTGTGTTTGGGGGCTTGTGGCTGGGAGTGGCCGACTGGAGCCTTAGAATCTGCGATACGCAGCATGGTTCCCAGACCCAAGGTGGCACCAGTAACAAGTTGGGCTGGTTTGATAGTACCAAGTGGCTCCTGCAATCTGCCATCCAGAAGCGGGGCAGCTTACTTTTGTTTGCCAGGGAAACGGGCCGAGGTTTGTGTTTGGGGGCCTATGGCTGGGAGTGACCGCCTGGCTCCTGGAAAGCTACAATAGGCAGGATGGTGACCAGACCCATGGTGGCACCAGTGCCAAGTTGGGCTGGTTTGATAGTACCAAGTTGCTCCTGCAATCTGCCATCAAAAAGTTGGCAGGCGAGTTTTGTTTTCCAGGGAAAAGCGCCGTTGTTTGTGTTTGGGGGCCTGTGGCTGGGAGTGGCCGGCTGGCTCCTTAGAATCCAAGATACGCAGGATGGTTCCCAGACCCAAGGTGGCACCAGTGCCAAGTCGGGCTGGTTTGATACTACCAAGTGGTTCCTGCAATCTGCCATCCAGAAGCAGGGCAGCTTACTTTTGTTTGCCAGGGAAACGGGCCGTGGTTTTTGTTTGGGGGCATATAGCTGAGAGTGGCCCGCTGGCCCCTGAAAATCCACGCTAGGCAGCATGGTTCCCAGATGCAAGGTGGCACCAGTGCCAAGTCGGGCTGGTTTGATGGTGCAAAGTGGCTCCTGCAATCTGCCATCCAGAAGCGGGGCAGCTGATTTTTGTTTGCCAGAGAAAAATTCCGTGGATTGTTTTTGGGGGCATATTGCTGGGAGTGGCCGGCTGGCTCCTTAAAATGCTCGATACGCATGATGGTTCCCAGGCCCAAGGTGTCACCACTACCAAGTCGGCCTGTGGTTTTAGTATCAAGTTCATCCTGCAATTTGCCATCCAGAAGAGGGGCAGTTGAGTTTTGTTTGCCAGAGAAACGGGCCGAGGTTTCTGTTTGGGGACATATGGCTGAGAGTGGCCGGGTGGCCCCTGAAAATCCACGATACACAGCATGGTTCCCAGATCCAAGGTGGCACCAGTGCCAAGTTGGGCTGGTTTGATAGTCCCAAGTGTCTCCTGCAATCTGCCATCCAGAAGCGGGGCAGCTTACTTTTGTTTGCCAGAGAAATAGGCCTAGGATTTTGTTTGGGGGCCTGTGGCTAGGAGTGGCCTGCTGGCTCCTAAGAATCCACGATACGCAGGAGGTTTACCAGACCCATGGTGGCACCAGTGCCAAGTTGGGCTGGTTTGATAGTACCAAGTGGCTCCTGCAAACTCCATCAAAAAGTTGGCAGGCGTGTTTTGTTTTCCAGGGAACAGCGCCGTTGATTTTGTTTGGGGGCCTGTGGCTGGGAGTGGCCGGCTGGCTCCTTAGAATCCACGATACGCAGGATGGTTCCCAGACCCAAGGTGACACCAGTGCCAAGTCGGGCTGGTTTGATTACACCAAGTGGCTCCTGCAATCTGCCATCCATAAGTGAGGCAGCTAAGTTTTGTTTGCCAGAAAAAAGGGCCGTGGTTTTGGTTGGGGGCCTGTGGCTGGGAGTAGCCAGCTGGCTCCTTAAAATCCACGATAGGCAGGATGGTTCCCAGACCAAAGGTGGTACCAGTGCCAAGTCGGGCTGGTTTGATAGTACCAAGTGGCTCCTGCAATCTGCCATCCAGAAGCGGGGCAGCTTACTTTTGTTTGCCAGGGAAACAGGCCGAGCTTTGTGTCTCGGGGCCTATGGCAGGGAGTGACCGGCTGGCTCCTGAAAAGCTACGATAGGCAGGATGGTGACCAGACCCATGGTGGCACCAGTGCCAAGTTGGGCTGGTTTGATAGTACCAAGTGGCTCCTGCAATCTGCCATCAAAAAGTTGGCAGGCGAGTTTTGTTTTCCAGGGAAAAGCGCCGTTGTGTGTGTTTTGGGGCCTGTGGCTGGGAGTGGCCAGCTGGCTCCTTAGAATCCACGATACGCAGGATGGTTCCCAGACCCAAGGTGGCACCAGTGCCAAGTCGGGCTGGTTTGATAGCACCAAGTGGCTCCTGCAATCTGCCATCCAGAAGCGGGGCAGCTTACTTTTGTTTTCCAGGGAAACGGACCGAGGTTTTTTTCTGGGGGCCTATGGCTGGGAGTGACCGGCTGGCTCCTGAAAAGCTACGATAGGCAGGATGGTGACCAGACCCATGGTGGCACCAGTGCCAAGTTGGGCTGGTTTGATAGTACCAAGTGGCTCCTGCAATCTGCCATCAAAAAGTTGGCAGGCGAGTTTTGTTTTCCAGGGAAAAGCGCCGTTGTGTGTATTTTGGGGCCTGTGGCTGGGAGTGGCCGGCTGGCTCCTTAGAATCCACGATACGCAGGATGGTTCCCAGACCCAAGGTGGCACCAGTGCCAAGTCGGGCTGGTTTGTTAGTACCAAGTGGTTCCTGCAATCTGCCATCCAGAAGCGGGGCAGCTGAATTTTGTTTGCCAGAGAAAAAGGCTGTTGTTTGTGTTTCGGGGCCTGTGGCTGGCAGTGGACGGCTGGCTCCTGAAAATCCATGATACGCAGCATGGTTCCCAGACCCAAGGTGGCACCAGTGCCAAGTAGGGCTGGTTTCATAGTACCCAGTGGCTCCTGCAATCTGCCATCCAGAAGAGGGGCAGTTGAGTTTTGTTTTCCAGAGAAAAGGGCCGTGGTTTGTGTTTGGGGCCTATGGCTGAGAGTGACCGGCTGGCCCCTGAAAATCCACGATAGGAAGGATGATTCCCAGATCCAAGGTGGCAGCAGTGCCATGTTGTGCTGGTGTGATAGTCCCAAGTGGCTCCTGCAATCTGCCATCCAGAAGCGGGGCAGCTGAATTTTGTTTGCCAGAGAAAAAGGTTGTGGTTTTTGTTTGGGGGCCTATGGCTGGGAGTGGCCGGCTGGCTCCTGAAAATCCATGATACGCAGCATGGTTCCCAGACCCAAGGTGGCACCAATGCCAAGTGGGGCTGGTTTCACAGTGTCAAGTGCCTCCTGCAATCTCCCATCCAGAAGCGGGGCAGCTGAGTTTTGTTTGCCTGTGAAACGGGCCGTTGTTTTTGATTGGGGTCTGTGGCCGAGAGTGTCCAGCTGGCTCCTGACAATCCACAATACGCAGGATGGTTCCCAGACCCAAGGTGGCACCAGTGCCAAGTCGTGCTGGTTGATAGTACCAAGTGCGTCCTGCAATTTGCCATCCAGAAGAGGGGCAGTTGAGTTTTGTTTGCCAGAGAAAAGCGCCGTTGTTTGTGTTTGGGGTCTTGTGGCTGGGAGTGGCCGACTGGCGCCTTAGAATCTGCGATACGCAGCATGGTTCCCAGACCCAAGGTGGCAACAGTGCCAAGTCGGGCTGGTTTGATAGTACCAAGTGGCTCCTGCAATCTGCCATCCAGAAGCGGGGCAGCTTACTTTTGTTTGCCAGGGAAACGGGCCGAGGTTTGTGACTGGGGGCCTATGGCTGGGAGTGACCGGCTGGCTCCTGGAAAGCTACAATAGGCAGGATGGTTACCAGACCCATGGTGGCACCAGTGCCAAGTTGGGCTGGTTTGATAGTACCAAGTTGCTCCTGCAATCTGCCATCAAAAAGTTGGCAGGCGAGTTTTGTTTTCCAGGGAAAAGCACCGTTGTTTTTATTTGGGGGCCTGTGGCTGGGAGTGACCGGCTGGCTCCTTAGAATCCATGATACGCAGGATGGTTCCCAGATGCAAGGTGGCACCAGTGCCAAGTCGGGCTGGTTTGATACTACCAAGTGGTTCCTGCAATCTGCCATCCAGAAGCGGGGCAGCTTACTTTTGTTTGCCAGGGAAACGGGCCGTGGTTTTGTTTGGGGGCATATAGCTGAGAGTGGCCGGCTGGCCCCTGAAAATCCACGCTAGGCAGCATGGTTCCAGGATGCAAGGTGGCACCAGTGCCAAGTCGGGCTGGTTTGATGGGTCAAAGTGGCTCCTGCAATCTGCCATCCAGAAGCGGGGCAGCTGATTTTTGTTTGCCAGAGAAAAATTCCGTGGATTGTTTTTGGGGGCATATTGCTGGGAGTGGCCGGCTGGCTCCTTAAAATGCTCGATACGCATGATGGTTCCCAGGCCCAAGGTGTCACCACTACCAAGTCGGCCTGCGGTTTTAGTATCAAGTTCATCCTGCAATTTGCCATCCAGAAGAGGGGCAGTTGAGTTTTGTTTGCCAGAGAAACGGGCCGAGGTTTCTGTTTGGGACATATGGCTGAGAGTGGCCGGCTGGCCCCTGAAAATCCACGATACACAACATGGTTCCCAGATCCAAGGTGGCACCAGTGCCAAGTTGGGCTGGTTTGATAGTCCCAAGTGTCTCCTGCAATCTGCCATCCAGAAGCGGGGCAGCTTACTTTTGTTTGCCAGAGAAATAGGCCTAGGATTTTGTTTGGGGGCCTGTGGCTAGGAGTGGCCTGCTGGCTCCTAAGAATCCACGATACGCAGGATGTTTACCAGACCCATGGTGGCACCAGTGCCAAGTTGGGCTGGTTTGATAGTACCAAGTGGCTCCTGCAAACTCCATCAAAAAGTTGGCAGGCGTGTTTTGTTTTCCAGGGAACAGCGCCGTTGATTTTGTTTGGGGGCCTGTGGCTGGGAGTGGCCGGCTGGCTCCTTAGAATCCACGATACACAGGATGGTTCCCAGACCCAAGGTGACACCAGTGCCAAGTCGGGCTGGTTTGATTACACCAAGTGGCTCCTGCAATCTGCCATCCAGAAGTGAGGCAGCTAAGTTTTGTTTGCCAGAAAAAAGGGCCGTGGATTTTGTTGGGGGCCTGTGGCTGGGAGTAGCCGGCTGGCTCCTTAAAATCCACGATAGGCAGGATGGTTCCCAGACCCAAGGTGGTACCAGTGCCAAGTCGGGCTGGTTTGATAGTACCAAGTGGCTCCTGCAATCTGCCATCCAGAAGCGGGGCAGCTTACTTTTGTTTGCCAGGGAAACGGGCCGAGCTTTGTGTCTCGGGGCCTATGGCAGGGAGTGACCGGCTGGCTCCTGAAAAGCTACGATAGGCAGGATGGTGACCAGACCCATGGTGGCACCAGTGCCAAGTTGGGCTGGTTTGATAGTACCAAGTGGCTCCTGCAATCTGCCATCAAAAAGTTGGCAGGCGAGTTTTGTTTTCCAGGGAAAAGCGCCGTTGTGTGTGTTTTGGGGCCTGTGGCTGGGAGTGGCCAGCTGGCTCCTTAGAATCCACGATACGCAGCATGGTTCCCAGACCCAAGGTGGCACCAGTGCCAAGTCGGGCTGGTTTGATAGTACCAAGTGGCTCCTGCAATCTGCCATCCAGAAGCGGGGCAGCTTACTTTTGTTTTCCAGGGAAACGGACCGAGGTATTTTTCTGGGGGCCTATGGCTGGGAGTGACCGGCTGGCTCCTGAAAAGCTACGATAGGCAGGATGGTGACCAGACCCATGGTGGCACCAGTGCCAAGTTGGGCTGGTTTGATAGTACCAAGTGGCTCCTGCAATCTGCCATCAAAAAGTTGGCAGGCGAGTTTTGTTTTCCAGGGAAAAGCGCCGTTGTGTGTATTTTGGGGCCTGTGGCTGGGAGTGGCCAGCTGGCTCCTTAGAATCCACGATACGCAGGATGGTTCCCAGACCCAAGGTGGCACCAGTGCCAAGTCGGGCTGGTTTGTTAGTACCAAGTGGTTCCTGCAATCTGCCATCCAGAAGCGGGGCAGCTGAATTTTGTTTGCCAGAGAAAAAGGCTGTTGTTTGTGTTTCGGGGCCTGTGGCTGGCAGTGGACGGCTGGCTCCTGAAAATCCATGATACGCAGCATGGTTCCCAGACCCAAGGTGGCACCAGTGCCAAGTAGGGCTGGTTTCATAGTACCCAGTGGCTCCTGCAATCTGCCATCCAGAAGAGGGGCAGTTGAGTTTTGTTTTCCAGAGAAAAGGGCCGTGGTTTGTGTTTGGGGCCTATGGCTGAGAGTGACCGGCTGGCCCCTGAAAATCCACGATAGGAAGGATGATTCCCAGATCCAAGGTGGCACCAGTGCCATGTTGTGCTGGTGTGATAGTCCCAAGTGGCTCCTGCAATCTGCCATCCAGAAGCGGGGCAGCTGAATTTTGTTTGCCAGAGAAAAAGGTTGTGGTTTTTGTTTGGGGGCCTATGGCTGGGAGTGGCCGGCTGGCTCCTGAAAATCCATGATACGCAGCATGGTTCCCAGACCCAAGGTGGCACCAGTGCCAAGTGGGGCTGGTTTCACAGTGTCAAGTGCCTCCTGCAATCTCCCATCCAGAAGCGGGGCAGCTGAGTTTTGTTTGCCTGTGAAACGGGCCGTTGTTTTTGATTGGGGTCTGTGGCCGAGAGTGTCCAGCTGGCTCCTGACAATCCACAATACGCAGGATAGTTCCCAGACCCAAGGTGGCACCAGTGCCAAGTCGTGCTGGTTTGATAGTACCAAGTGCGTCCTGCAATTTGCCATCCAGAAGAGGGGCAGTTGAGTTTTGTTTGCCAGAGAAAAGCGCCGTTGTTTGTGTTTGGGGTCTTGTGGCTGGGAGTGGCCGACTGGCGCCTTAGAATCTGCGATACGCAGCATGGTTCCCAGACCCAAGGTGGAACCAGTGCCAAGTCGGGCTGGTTTGATAGTACCAAGTGGCTCCTGCAATCTGCCATCCAGAAGCGGGGCAGCTTACTTTTGTTTGCCAGGGAAACGGGCCGAGGTTTGTGACTGGGGGCCTATGGCTGGGAGTGACCGGCTGGCTCCTGGAAAGCTACAATAGGCAGGATGGTTACCAGACCCATGGTGGCACCAGTGCCAAGTTGGGCTGGTTTGATAGTACCAAGTTGCTCCTGCAATCTGCCATCAAAAAGTTGGCAGGCGAGTTTTGTTTTCCAGGGAAAAGCGCCGTTGTTTGTATTTGGGGGCCTGTGGCTGGGAGTGACCGGCTGGCTCCTTAGAATCCACGATACGCAGGATGGTTCCCAGACCCAAGGTGGCACCAGTGCCAAGTCGGGCTGGTTTGATACTACCAAGTGGTTCCTGCAATCTGCCATGCAGAAGCGGGGCAGCTTACTTTTGTTTGCCAGGGAAACGGGCCGTGGGTTTTGTTTGGGGGCATATAGCTGAGAGTGGCCGGCTGGCCCCTGAAAATCCACGCTAGGCAGCATGGTTCCAGGATGCAAGGTGGCACCAGTGCCAAGTCGGGCTGGTTTGATGGGTCAAAGTGGCTCCTGCAATCTGCCATCCAGAAGCGGGGCAGCTGATTTTTGTTTGCCAGAGAAAAATTCCGTGGATTGTTTTTGGGGGCATATTGCTGGGAGTGGCCGGCTGGCTCCTTAAAATGCTCGATACGCATGATGGTTCCCAGGCCCAAGGTGTCACCACTACCAAGTCGGCCTGCGGTTTTAGTATCAAGTTCATCTTGCAATTTGCCATCCAGAAGAGGGGCAGTTGAGTTTTGTTTGCCAGAGAAACGGGCCGAGGATTCTGTTTGGGGGCATATGGCTGAGAGTGGCCGGCTGGCCCCTGAAAATCCACGATACACAGCATGGTTCCCAGATCCAAGGTGGCACCAGTGCCAAGTTGGGCTGGTTTGATAGTCCCAAGTGTCTCCTGCAATCTGCCATCCAGAAGCGGGGCAGCTTACTTTTGTTTGCCAGAGAAATAGGCCTAGGTTTTTGTTTGGGGGCCTGTGGCTAGGAGTGGCCGGCTGGCTCCTAAGAATCCACGATACGCAGGATGTTTACCAGACCCATGGTGGCACCAGTGCCAAGTTGGGCTGGTTTGATAGTACCAAGTGGCTCCTGCAAACTCCATCAAAAAGTTGGCAGGCGTGTTTTGTTTTCCAGGGAACAGCGCCGTTGATTTTGTTTGGGGGCCTGTGGCTGGGAGTGGCCGGCTGGCTCCTTAGAATCCACGATACGCAGGATGGTTCCCAGACCCAAGGTGGCACCAGTGCCAAGTCGGGCTGGTTTGATTACACCAAGTGACTCCTGCAATCTGCCATCCAGAAGTGAGGCAGCTAAGTTTTGTTTGCGAGAAAAAAGGGCCGTGGTTTTTGTTGGGGGCCTGTGGCTGGGAGTAGCCGGCTGGCTCCTTAAAATCCACGATAGGCAGGATGGTTCCCAGACCCAAGGTGGCACCAGTGCCAAGTCGGGCTGGTTTGATAGTACCAAGTGGCTCCTGCAATCTGCCATCCAGAAGCGGGGCAGCTGAGTTTTCTTTGCCAGAGAAAAAGGCTGTGGTTTTTGTTTGGGGGCCTGTGGCTGGCAGTGGCCGGCTGGCGCCTGAAAATCCACGATAGGCAGCATGGTTCCCAGACCCAAGGTGGCACCAGTACAAAGTGGGGCTCGTTTGACAGTGTCAAGTGCCTCCTGCAATCTCCCATCCAGAAGCGGGGCAGCTGAGTTTTTTTTCCCAGGGAAACGGACCTTTGTTTTTGATTGGGGTCTGTGGCCGAGAGTGGTCGGCTGTCTCCTGACAATCCACAATACGCAGGATGGTTCCCAGACCAAAGGTGGCACCAGTGCCAAGTCGGGCTGGTTTGATAGTACCAAGTGTCTCCTGCACTCTGCCATCCAGAAGCGGGGCAGCTGAGTTTTGTTTGCCAGAGAAAAGGGCCGTGGGTTGTGTTTGGGGGCATATGGCTGGGAGTGGCCACCTGGCTCCTTAAAATGCACGATACGCCGCATGGTAACCAGACGCAAGGTGGCACCAGTGCCGAGTCGGGCTGTTTTTGTAGTACCCAGTGGCTCCTGCAATTTGCCATCCAGAAGCGGGGCAGCTAAATTTTGTTTGCTAGAGAAAAGGGCTGTGGTTTGTGTTTGGGGGCCTATGGCCGAGAGTGGTAGGCTGGCCCCTGAAAATCAACGATAGGCAGGATGGTTCCCAGATACAAGGTGGCACCAGTGCCAAGTAAGGCTGGTTGTATGGTTCAAAGTGACTCCTGCAATCTGCCATCCAGAAGCGGGACAGCTGAGTTTTTTTTGCCAGAGAAAAGGTCCGTGGTTTCTTTTTGGGGCATACGGCTGGGAATTGCCGGCTGGCTCCTTAAAATGCTCGATACGCAGGATGGTTCCCAGAGCCAAGGTGGCACCACTGCCAAGTCGGGCTCTTTTTGTAGTACCAAGTGCGTCCTGCAATTTGCCATCCAGAAGAGGGGCAGTTGAGTTTTGTTTGCCAGAGAAAAGGGCCGAGGTTTGTGTTTGGGAGCATATGGCTGGGAATCACCGGCTGGCCCCTGAAAATCCACGATACGCCGGATGGTTCCCAGATCCAAGATGGTACCATTACCAAGTCGGGCTGCTTTGATAGTCCCAAGTGGCTCCTGCAAACTGCCATCCAGAAGCGGGGCAGCTGAGTTTTGTTTGCCAGGGAAATGGGCCGTTGTTTGTGTTTGGGGGCCTGTGGCTGGGAGTGTTCGGCTGGTTCCTGAATATGTACGATACGCAGGATTGTTCCCAGATCCAAGGTGGCAGCAGTGCCATGTTGTGCTGGTGTGATAGTCCCAAGTGGCTCCTGCAATCTGCCATCCAGAAGTGGGGCAGCTGATTTTTGTTTGCCAGAGAAAAGGTCCGTGGTTTGTGTTTGGGGGCATATGGCTGAGAGTGGCCGGCTGGCCCCTGAAAATCCACGATACACAGGATGGTTCCCAGATCCAAGGTGGCACCTGTGCCAAGTCGGGCTGATTTGATAGTACTAAGTAGCTCCTGCAATCTGCCATCCAGAAGCGGGGCAGCTTACTTTTGTTTGCCAGGTAAACGGGCCGAGGTTTCTGTTTGGGGGCCTATGGCTGGGAGTGACCGGCTGGCTCCTGAAAAGCTACAATAGGCAGGATGGTTCCCAGAGCCAAGGTGGCACCAGTGCCAAGTTGGGCTGGTTTGATAGTACCAAGTGGCTCCTGCAATCTGCCATCCAGAAGCAGGGCAGCTGAGTTTTGTTTGCCAGAGAAAAGGGCTTGGTTTGTGTTTGGGGGCATATGGCTGTGTGTGGCCAGCTGGCTCCTTAAAATGCACGATATGCAACATGGCTCCCAGACCCATAGTGGCACCAGTGCCAAGTCGGGCTGGTTTGATAGTACCAAGTGGCTCCTGCAATCTTCCATGATCACGTGGAGAAATACTTTCTGGTTTCAGCCATATGCTCTTTCTTCTCTCCCTCAACTTCTCTATCACCTCTCATCTGGTTCACATGCGCTGTCTTCAAGGTCCACAGGCTACTTTTCACAGAATCTTCTGGCCTGATGAAGTAAGAATGATGAATAGAACAGAGCTGGGATCTATTTTCCAGTTTGGATAAAATGCATTCTGCACACAAATCCAAGGAGAACGTGCTGCCCCAATGCCCAGAAAATCTTTCACTCCTGCTAGTGTTCTACGTCAACCGCAACTTAGTCTGAAAGAAAAGCTTTTTCTCTGAGAGCATCTGAGAGGTTTGCATGAAGCACTGATATCTGACATATGCAATTTTGAATAGGAGAGGAAAAAGAAAATGGCAAGGAGTTTTTAATTTTAGTGGTTTCAATTTTAATTTCCGTGCACTTTTTCAAAACTTGTCAGCTCAAATGCCCATCAACATCTTTTAGTCATCTGTAAGTCAGTATTCATATAAAATGTGCTTCAAATCCAAAGAATTTCAAATTTGCACTCCAAGCTTCTATGCCTAGATTTATGATTTCCTACACATATTAGATGAAAGGAAGGCCTTTTTTACTGTGGGAGTGCTGGAACACTGGAACAGGTTGCCCAGAGAAGTTGTGGGTGTCCCATCCCTGAAAGTATTCAAGGTCACCTTGGACGGGGCTTGGAGCAGCAACAAAGGAGAAGCTTGATGGTAGAGAAACAAAGTTGGACTATAGAAGAAACTCGGATTGAAGTATAGGATCAAGTTTTCTCTCAGCTCTTGGGGTAAATTCAAAGTTGTACAAAATGACATTTATCTGTGCTATTCACTACTGTAACAGAAAGTTTCATGAAAACTGTACAGAAGATAGTAAATTTTAAAAGAGATAAGAATTACAGCATAAAATCCATGGGATAGGTTACAACATGAGACACTCTCTAAGAGAAAATCTCTTTGTTTCAGCACTTCATCGGGGTAAGATTTCATGAAGTGCCAAAGAAGGCGGCAAAATATCATTCGGGACATTATTTACTGGAATTCAGCCTGGCCATTAGTAGGAACTGCCTTTGAACATATCATGTAGATATACCACACACGCTTTCCCTTCACTGAAAAATTACTGTTTACAACAAATAAGCAATTGACGATCAAAATTGATTGAAAGCATCTTAAACATGTCAAGTATTTCATTGTAGATGATCTGTGATCCAAATGCTTCTTCCACCTTCGAGAGGGACAGAAGAATTCTTCCATATCATGATGGTTTAAAATTGTATCAACCAATGTTTTCTGCTGAAAAGATATCATCTATTTTTTTCTATTTTTGGAAGAAAATATTCCTAGACATACAACAGGTGAGAACTAAGTAATTTTAAAGAAACAAATGAAATGAAAATATTCTGTAAATAGAATGAAATGAAAAGCTGTGTTTTAAATAGGAGCTAAATATTAAACAGAATTTTTGTACCAGGCATTTGAATTACTGCACCAGCTCTTTTGCCCATCAAGAGAGGCATTTAGCATTTCAGTCTTTTCCAAGGTGTTCATGATCTGCTATGCTGATCTCTGTGTGTGCCTAGGTGTGTGTGGAGGGGGGGGCATATGAAGGGGAGTGTGTATGTTTGCTTTACAATTGTTGTGGCAGATTCATGCCTCAGCTCCACATTTTGTTTTAAAAAGGTCACACCGAGTGGATATGAAGTTTACTATCAACAAGAGATCGATTCCCAAATCATCCATTTGACTCTCCCTTATAAATCATGTGCTTTGTTGCATATTTTATCAAATATACTTTCAAGCCAGATGGAGGAAGGAGGATGTGGGAATCCCTCCACCATCTTGCAACTTTTATGTAAGTAGGTTTTCAAGAAAATCATCATTTCTCTTTTAAATATGTCTGGAACAGGCATGATGGTAGTGTCAACCTGTTGGAGTTTTTGTTGCTGGAAGAAGTTGTACAAAAGGATTGGTTTTTACATTGACCAGTTACTGAATCAAGCGCAGGAATACATTGGAAATTTAGCTGGGGGTTCCTTTTCCCAGCAGACTACTTCTAGAACGAGCTTGTACACTGAAGCTGACTCTTTTGCTCTCTTTTTGTTTCTTTCCTATTTTCTTGGCTTCTTTGCCACTATCTAGACAATTTTGGAACTTTGTTCCCAACTAAAATGGTTTCAATAGTCTGATTGTGATCATACATTTTTACAAGGAATTTTTAAAATCTTTCCTCGAGTCCAGAAAGTCAAGGACTTAGATCTTTTTCTTCCCTTATCAATATTGCCATGAAATTGATAAATAAAGACCAACTCTTTATTTTTGTTTTTAACCCACGTAGATAATTCCCATCCATTAATCCATTTTGTGGACCAATAGCTGCCATTCTGATGGAAGCTGTCACTTCTTAACAATAGGCATTCTGTGACTATGTTGACTGCACTTTGGGTGAAGATCCTAACTGGTCTTAGATATACATAGGGAGAAATTTGCTCAGCCAGTGTCAGTCTTAAGCATGCGTATCAGAAGATCTTTCTAGAGCTGGGAATTTTCCCATGAAAGGGATTCAGTTAGGGAAGAGACACTTGTGCCAGAGTTTTACATTCTTCTTGAACACTGCTTAAGGAACTTAGATGCCATGTCCATTTGGATCTCTGTCTGCACAGAACTTTGTCATGCCAGCGCTTTGAAATGCATCTTGAAGAGAATTCACTAGCACAGAATGAAAGAGAGTGGAAGGGGTTGGTGGGGCTAACCAGGCCCAACCCCCCTGCCTAAACCAGGATACCTAGAGCCTCTTGCCCAGGATTCTATCTGGGTGTACTTTTAATGTCTTCAAAGATCCAGGCTCCACAATCTTTCTGGGCAGTCTGTGCCGTGGTTCAGTCACCCTGACAGTAAAGAAACATTTACTGATGTTCAAAGGCAATCTCCTGTATTTCAGTGTGTGCCCACTGCCTCTTGTCTTTTCCCTCAGCATCACTGAAAAGACACTGATTCCCTCCCCTTTGCACTATTGCTTCCATATGTATGTGTGATGCCATGTAGAGGTATGTCAAAAACCTCCCTGAAGCCCAGGCAGATAATATTCCCTTCATCTACCAGTCAAGTTGATTCATCAGAGGAGTTTAAAGTGATGTTCAGCATGAAATTCCCCTGAAAAATCATGCTAACTACATTATTTGGTCATCTGTCATGTGCCTGGCAAGGATTTCCAGGAAGAGCTGCTTCATCAACTTCCTGGGGATAAAAAAGAGGCTG
The DNA here is from genome assembly GCF_035770615.1 of Melospiza melodia melodia. Lineage (NCBI taxonomy): Eukaryota > Metazoa > Chordata > Aves > Passeriformes > Passerellidae > Melospiza > Melospiza melodia. The sequence continues at coordinate 44,163,190 of NC_086199.1, forward strand.
GCTGGTTTGTACTATGGCGAGTCCTCTTAATTGCCTTTTTTGAAGATGGGTGTCATTTGCTAACATCCACTCTTTAGCTCCTCTTCTCATCTACACCTCGGCAAAAAGCTTTTCCACTATGTCTGGCTAGGAAAAACTGTGCCAGCACAGAAAACATCTCCCATCGTGTTCTAGAAGTTGCACGGATGTCTGCCAAGTGTTTGGCAGGAAGAAAAGAAAAGTTGTCCAAAACAGCTTCCAATCGAATGTTCCTGTGATTGGAAAAGTCAGGAGAGTGCAAAGGTACTGTTTTCTATCAGTTGGCAAGGTGCGCACACAATCCCAGTGTTGTACAGCTTGCTTCTTCACCTTCCCGAAGCTGCCGCTCTCGCCGGCTGCCGGAGCCCAAGAAGCGGCTTCTTCGCGCAAAGACGATTGTGCCGCTCACAGTGCTCTCCTTAGCGCGGCTTCTGCCGAAAGACGCCCGGCAGCGGCTCTTACCTCCGGAGAGCATCCTACCTTCGTCTTTCGCGTCTTTTGTAGTCTACATCTTAGCAAAACGCTTTTCCACTATGTCTGGCTAGGAAAAACTGTGCCAGCACAGAAAACATCTCCCATCGTGTTCTAGAAGTTGCACGGATGTCTGCCAAGTGTTTGGCAGGAAGAAAAGAAAAGTTGTCCAAAACAGCTTCCAATCGAATGTTCCTGTGATTGGAAAAGTCAGGAGAGTGCAAAGGTACTGTTTTCTATCAGTTGGCAAGGTGCGCACACAATCCCAGTGTTGTACAGCTTGCTTCTTCACCTTCCCGAAGCTGCCGCTCTCGCCGGCTGCCGGAGCCCAAGAAGCGGCTTCTTCGCGCAAAGACGATTGTGCCGCTCACAGTGCTCTCCTTAGCGCGGCTTCTGCCGAAAGACGCCCGGCAGCGGCTCTTACCTCCGGAGAGCATCCTACCTTCGTCTTTCGCGTCTTATGTAGTCTACATCTTAGCAAAACGCTTTTCCACTATGTCTGGCTAGGAAAAACCGTGCCAGCACAGAAAACATCTCCCATCGTGTTCTAGAAGTTGCAGATATGTCTGCCAAGTGTTTGGCAGGAAGAAAAGAAAAGTTGTCCAAAACAGCTTCCAATCGAATGTTCCTGTGATTGGAAAAGTCAGGAGAGTGCAAAGGTACTGTTTTCTATCAGTTGGCAAGGTGCGCACACAATCCCAGTGTTGTACAGCTTGCTTCTTCACCTTCCCGAAGCTGCCACTCTCAGGAGGTAAGAGCCGCTGCCGGGCGTCTTTCGGCAGAAGCCGCGCTAAGGAGAGCACTGTGAGCGGCACAATCGTCTTTGCGCGAAGAAGCCGCTTCTTGGGCTCCGGCAGCCGGCGAGAGCGGCAGCTTCGGGAAGGTGAAGAAGCAAGCTGTACAACACTGGGATTGTGTGCGCACCTTGCCAACTGATAGAAAACAGTACCTTTGCACTCTCCTGACTTTTCCAATCACAGGAACATTCGATTGGAAGCTGTTTTGGACAACTTTTCTTTTCTTCCTGCCAAACACTTGGCAGACATCCGTGCAACTTCTAGAACACGATGGGAGATGTTTTCTGTGCTGGCACAGTTTTTCCTAGCCAGACATAGTGGAAAAGCGTTTTGCTAAGATGTAGACTACAAAAGACGCGAAAGACGAAGGTAGGATGCTCTCCGGAGGTAAGAGCCGCTGCCGGGCGTCTTTCGGCAGAAGCCGCGCTAAGGAGAGCACTGTGAGCGGCACAATCGTCTTTGCGCGAAGAAGCCGCTTCTTGGGCTCCGGCAGCCGGCGAGAGCGGCAGCTTCGGGAAGGTGAAGAAGCAAGCTGTACAACACTGGGATTGTGTGCGCACCTTGCCAACTGATAGAAAACAGTACCTTTGCACTCTCCTGACTTTTCCAATCACAGGAACATTCGATTGGAAGCTGTTTTGGACAACTTTTCTTTTCTTCCTGCCAAACACTTGGCAGACATCCGTGCAACTTCTAGAACACGATGGGAGATGTTTTCTGTGCTGGCACAGTTTTTCCTAGCCAGACATAGTGGAAAAGCTTTTTGCCGAGGTGTAGATGAGAAGAGGAGCTAAAGAGTGGATGTTAGCAAATGACACCCATCTTCAAAAAAGGCAATTAAGAGGACTCGCCATAGTACAAACCAGCCAGCCTCTTTTTTATCCCCAGGAAGTTGATGAAGCAGCTCTTCCTGGAAATCCTTGCCAGGCACATGACAGATGACCAAATAATGTAGTTAGCATGATTTTTCAGGGGAATTTCATGCTGAACATCACTTTAAACTCCTCTGATGAATCAACTTGACTGGTAGATGAAGGGAATATTATCTGCCTGGGCTTCAGGGAGGTTTTTGACATACCTCTACATGGCATCACACATACATATGGAAGCAATAGTGCAAAGGGGAGGGAATCAGTGTCTTTTCAGTGATGCTGAGGGAAAAGACAAGAGGCAGTGGGCACACACTGAAATACAGGAGATTGCCTTTGAACATCAGTAAATGTTTCTTTACTGTCAGGGTGACTGAACCACGGCACAGACTGCCCAGAAAGATTGTGGAGCCTGGATCTTTGAAGACATTAAAAGTACACCCAGATAGAATCCTGGGCAAGAGGCTCTAGGTATCCTGGTTTAGGCAGGGGGGTTGGGCCTGGTTAGCCCCACCAACCCCTTCCACTCTCTTTCATTCTGTGCTAGTGAATTCTCTTCAAGATGCATTTCAAAGCACTGGCATGACAAAGTTCTGTGCAGACAGAGATCCAAATGGACATGGCATCTAAGTTCCTTAAGCAGTGTTCAAGAAGAATGTAAAACTCTGGCACAAGTGTCTCTTCCCTAACTGAATCCCTTTCATGGGAAAATTCCCAGCTCTAGAAAGATCTTCTGATACGTATGCTTAAGACTGACACTGGCTGAGCAAATTTCTCCCTATGTATATCTAAGACCAGTTAGGATCTTCACCCAAAGTGCAGTCAACATAGTCACAGAATGCCTATTGTTAAGAAGTGACAGCTTCCATCAGAATGGCAGCTATTGGTCCACAAAATGGATTAATGGATGGGAATTATCTACGTGGGTTAAAAACAAAAATAAAGAGTTGGTCTTTATTTATCAATTTCATGGCAATATTGATAAGGGAAGAAAAAGATCTAAGTCCTTGACTTTCTGGACTCGAGGAAAGATTTTAAAAATTCCTTGTAAAAATGTATGATCACAATCAGACTATTGAAACCATTTTAGTTGGGAACAAAGTTCCAAAATTGTCTAGATAGTGGCAAAGAAGCCAAGAAAATAGGAAAGAAACAAAAAGAGAGCAAAAGAGTCAGCTTCAGTGTACAAGCTCGTTCTAGAAGTAGTCTGCTGGGAAAAGGAACCCCCAGCTAAATTTCCAATGTATTCCTGCGCTTGATTCAGTAACTGGTCAATGTAAAAACCAATCCTTTTGTACAACTTCTTCCAGCAACAAAAACTCCAACAGGTTGACACTACCATCATGCCTGTTCCAGACATATTTAAAAGAGAAATGATGATTTTCTTGAAAACCTACTTACATAAAAGTTGCAAGATGGTGGAGGGATTCCCACATCCTCCTTCCTCCATCTGGCTTGAAAGTATATTTGATAAAATATGCAACAAAGCACATGATTTATAAGGGAGAGTCAAATGGATGATTTGGGAATCGATCTCTTGTTGATAGTAAACTTCATATCCACTCGGTGTGACCTTTTTAAAACAAAATGTGGAGCTGAGGCATGAATCTGCCACAACAATTGTAAAGCAAACATACACACTCCCCTTCATATGCCCCCCCCTCCACACACACCTAGGCACACACAGAGATCAGCATAGCAGATCATGAACACCTTGGAAAAGACTGAAATGCTAAATGCCTCTCTTGATGGGCAAAAGAGCTGGTGCAGTAATCCAAATGCCTGGTACAAAAATTCTGTTTAATATTTAGCTCCTATTTAAAACACAGCTTTTCATTTCATTCTATTTACAGAATATTTTCATTTCATTTGTTTCTTTAAAATTACTTAGTTCTCACCTGTTGTATGTCTAGGAATATTTTCTTCCAAAAATAGAAAAAAATAGATGATATCTTTTCAGCAGAAAACATTGGTTGATACAATTTTAAACCATCATGATATGGAAGAATTCTTCTGTCCCTCTCGAAGGTGGAAGAAGCATTTGGATCACAGATCATCTACAATGAAATACTTGACATGTTTAAGATGCTTTCAATCAATTTTGATCGTCAATTGCTTATTTGTTGTAAACAGTAATTTTTCAGTGAAGGGAAAGCGTGTGTGGTATATCTACATGATATGTTCAAAGGCAGTTCCTACTAATGGCCAGGCTGAATTCCAGTAAATAATGTCCCGAATGATATTTTGCCGCCTTCTTTGGCACTTCATGAAATCTTACCCCGATGAAGTGCTGAAACAAAGAGATTTTCTCTTAGAGAGTGTCTCATGTTGTAACCTATCCCATGGATTTTATGCTGTAATTCTTATCTCTTTTAAAATTTACTATCTTCTGTACAGTTTTCATGAAACTTTCTGTTACAGTAGTGAATAGCACAGATAAATGTCATTTTGTACAACTTTGAATTTACCCCAAGAGCTGAGAGAAAACTTGATCCTATACTTCAATCCGAGTTTCTTCTATAGTCCAACTTTGTTTCTCTACCATCAAGCTTCTCCTTTGTTGCTGCTCCAAGCCCCGTCCAAGGTGACCTTGAATACTTTCAGGGATGGGACACCCACAACTTCTCTGGGCAACCTGTTCCAGTGTTCCAGCACTCCCACAGTAAAAAAGGCCTTCCTTTCATCTAATATGTGTAGGAAATCATAAATCTAGGCATAGAAGCTTGGAGTGCAAATTTGAAATTCTTTGGATTTGAAGCACATTTTATATGAATACTGACTTACAGATGACTAAAAGATGTTGATGGGCATTTGAGCTGACAAGTTTTGAAAAAGTGCACGGAAATTAAAATTGAAACCACTAAAATTAAAAACTCCTTGCCATTTTCTTTTTCCTCTCCTATTCAAAATTGCATATGTCAGATATCAGTGCTTCATGCAAACCTCTCAGATGCTCTCAGAGAAAAAGCTTTTCTTTCAGACTAAGTTGCGGTTGACGTAGAACACTAGCAGGAGTGAAAGATTTTCTGGGCATCGGGGCAGCCCGTTCTCCTTGGATTTGTGTGCAGAATGCATTTTATCCAAACTGGAAAATAGATCCCAGCTCTGTTCTATTCATCATTCTTACTTCATCAGGCCAGAAGATTCTGTGAAAAGTAGCCTGTGGACCTTGAAGACAGCGCATGTGAACCAGATGAGAGGTGATAGAGAAGTTGAGGGAGAGAAGAAAGAGCATGAGGCTGAAACCAGAAAGTATTTCTCCACGTGATCATGGAAGATTGCAGGAGCCACTTGGTACTATCAAACCAGCCCAACTTGGCACTGGTGCCACCTTGGGTCTGGGAGCCATGTTGCATATCGTGCATTTTAAGGAGCCAGCTGGCCACACCCAGCCATATGCCCCCAAACACAAACCAAGGCCCTTTTCTCTGGCAAACAAAACTCAGCTGCCCTGCTTCTGGATGGCAGATTGCAGGAACCACTTGGTACTATCAAACCAGCCCAACTTGGCACTGGTGCCACCATGGGTCTGGTCATCATCCTGCCTATTGTAGCTTTTCAGGAGCCAGCCGGTCACTCTCAGCCATAGGCCCCCAAACACAAACCTCGGCCCGTTTACCTGGCAAACAAAAGTAAGCTGTCCCGCTTCTGGATGGCAGATTGCAGGAGCTACTTAGTACTATCAAATCAGCCCGACTTGGCACAGGTGCCACCTTGGATCTGGGAACCATCCTGTGTATCGTGGATTTTCAGGGGCCAGCCAGCCACTCTCAGCCATATGCCCCCAAAAACAAACCACGGACCTTTTCTCTGGCAAACAAAACTCAACTGCCCCTCTTCTGGATGGCAAATTTTAGGACGCACTTTGTACTACGAAAACCGCCCAACGTGGCACTGGTGCCACCTTGTGTCAGGGAACCATCCTGCATATCGAGCTTTTTAAGGAGCCAGCCGGCCAGGCCCAGCCATATACCCCCAAAAACAAACCACGGACCATTTCTCATGGAAACAAAAATCCGCTGCCCCACTTCTGGATGGCAGATTGCAGGAGCCACTTTGCACCATCAAACCAGCCCGACTTGGCACTGGTGCCACCTTGGGTCTGGGAACAATCCTGCGTATCGTACATATTCAGGAACCAGCCGAACACTCCCAGCCACAGGCCCCCAAACACAAACAACGGCCCATTTCCCTGGCAAACAAAACTCAGCTGCCCCGCTTCTGGATGGCAGTTTGCAGGAGCCACTTGGGACTATCAAACCAGCCCGACTTGGCACTGGTGCCACCTTGGGTCTGGGAACCATCCTGCGTATGGTGGATTCTAAGGAGCCAGCCGGCCACTCCCAGCCACAGGCCCCCAACAAAAACCACGGCCCTTTTTTCTGGCAAACAAAACTTAGCTGCCTCACTTCTGGATGGCAGATTGCAGGAGCCACTTGGTGTAATCAAACCAGCCCAACTTGGCACTGGTGCCACCTTGGGTCTGGGAACCATCCTGCGTATCGTGGATTCTAAGGAGCCAGCCGGCCACTCCCAGCCACAGGCCCCCAAACAAAATCAACGGCGCTGTTCCCTGGAAAACAAAACACGCCTGCCAACTTTTTGATGGAGTTTGCAGGAGCCACTTGGTACTATCAAACCAGCCCAACTTGGCACTGGTGCCACCTTGGGTCTGAGAAACATCCTGCGTATCGTGGATTCTTAGGAGCCAGCCGGCCACTCCTAGCCACAGGCCCCCAGACAAAAACCTAGGCCTATTTCTCTGGCAAACAAAAGTAAGCTGCCCCGCTTCTGGATGGCAGATTGCAGGAGACACTTGGTACTATCAAACCAGCCCAACTTGGCACTGGTGCCACCTTGGATCTGGGAACCATGCTGTGTATCGTGGATATTCAGGGGCCAGCCGGCCACTCTCAGCCATATGTCCCCAAACAGAAACCTCGGCCCGTTTCTCTGGCAAACAAAACTCAACTGCCCCTCTTCTGGATGGCAAATTGCAGGATGAACTTGATACTAAAACCGCAGGCCGACTTGGTAGTGGTGACACCTTGGACCTGGGAACCATCATGCGTATCGAGCATTTTAAGGAGCCAGCCGGTCACTCCCAGCCATAGGTCCCCAGTCACAAACCTCGGCCCGTTTCCCTGGCAAACAAAAGTAAGCTGCCCCGCTTCTGGATGGCAGATTGCAGGAGCCACTTGGTACTATCAAACCAGCCCAACTTGGCACTGGTGCCACCTCTGGTCTGGGAACCATGCTGCGTAACACAGATTCTACGGCGCCAGTCGGCCACTCCCAGCCACAAGACCCCAAACACAAACAACGGCGCTATTCTCTGGCAAACAAAACTCCACTGCCCCTCTTCTGGATGGCAAATTGCAGGACGCACTTGGTACTATAAAAACAGCCCGACTTGGCACTGGTGCCACCTTGGGTCTGGGAACCATCCTGCGTATCGATCTTTTTAATGAGACAGCCGGCCACTCCCAGCCATATGCCCCCAAACACAACCCACGGCCCTTTTCTCTGGCAAACAAAACTCAACTGCACCGCTTCTGGATGGCAGATTGCAGGAGCCACTTGGGACTATCAAACCAGCCCGACTTGGCACTGGTGCCACCTTGCATCTGGGAACCATGCTGCCTAGCGTGGATTTTCAGGAGCCAGCCGGCCACTCTCAGCCATAGGCCCCCATACAAAACCCACGGCCCGTTTCCCTGGCAAACAAAATTAAGCTGCCCCGCTTCTGGATGGCAGATTGCAGGACGCACTTGGTAGTATCAAACCAGCCCGACTTGGCACTGGTGCCACCTTGGGTCTGGGAACCATGCTGCGTATCATGGATTTTCAGGAGCCAGCTGTCCACTGCCAGCCACAGGCCCCGAAACACAAACAACAGCCTTTTTCTCTGGCAAACAAAATTCAGCTGCCCCGCTTCTGGATGGCAGATTGCAGGAACCACTTGGTACTAACAAACCAGCCCGACTTGGCACTGGTGCCACCTTGGGTCTGGGAACCATCCTGCGTATCGTGGATTCTAAGGAGCCAGCTGGCCACTCCCAGCCACAGGCCCCAAAACACACACAACGGTGCTTTTCCCTGGAAAACAAAACTCGCCTGCCAAACATTTGATGGCAGATTGCAGGAGCCACTTGGTACTATCAAACCAGCCCAACTTGGCACTGGTGCCACCATGGGTCTGGTCACCATCCTGCCTATCGTAGCTTTTCAGGTGCCAGCCAGCCACCCCCAGCCAGAGGCCCCTAGACAAATATTTCGGCCCGTTTCCCTGGCAAACAAAAGTAAGCTACCCCGCTTCTGGATGGCAGATTGCAGGAGCCACTTTGCACCATCAAACCAGCCCAAATGGCACTGGTGCCACCTCTGGTCTGGGAACCATCCTGCGTATCGTGGGTTCTAAGGAGCCAGCTGGCCACTCCCAGCCACAGGCCCCCAAACACAAACAACGGCGCTTTTCCCTGGAAAACAAAACTCGCCTGCCAACTTTTTGATGGCAGATTGCCGGAGCCACTTGGTACTATCAAACCAGCCCAACTTGGCACTGGTGCCACCATGGGTCTGGTCACCATCCTGCCTATCGTAGCTTTTCAGGAGCCAGCCGGTCACTCCGAGCCATAGGCCCCCACACACAAACCTCGGCCCGTTTCCCTGGCAAACAAAACTAAGCTGCCCCGCTTCTGCATGGCAGATTGCAGGAGCTATTTAGTACTATCAAACCAGCCCGACTTGGCACTGGTGACACCTCTGGTCTGGGAACCATCCTGCCTATCGTGGATTTTCAGGGGCCAGCCGGCCACTCTCAGCCATATGCCCCCAAAAAAAAACCACGGCCCTTTTCTCTGGCAAACAAAACTCAACTGCCCCTCTTCTGGATGGCAAATTTTAGGACGCACTTTGTACTACGAAAACCGCCCGACGTGGCACTGGTGCCACCTTGTGTCAGGGAACCATCCTGCATATCGAGCTTTTTAAGGAGCCAGCCGGCCAGGCCCAGCCATATACCCCCAAAAACAAACCACGGACCATTTCTCATGGAAACAAAAATCCGCTGCCCCGCGTCTGGATGGCAGATTGCAGGAGCCACTTTGCACCATCAAACCAGCCCGACTTGGCACTGGTGCCACCTTGGGTCTGGGAACAATCCTGCATATCGTGGATTCTAAGGAGCCAGCCGGCCACTCCCAGCCACAGGCCCCCAAACACAAACAACGGCGCTTTTCCCTGGAAAACAAAACTCGCCTGCCAGCTTTTTGATGGCAGATTGCAGGAGCCACTTGGTACTATCAAATCATCCCAACTTGGCACTGGTGCCACTATGGGTCTGGGAACCATCCTGCCTATTGCAGCATTTCAGGAGCCAGCCGGTCACTCCCACCCATAGTCCCCCAGACACAAACCTCGGACCGTTTCCCTGGCAAACAAAATTAAGCTGCCCCGATTCTGGATGGCAGATTGCAGGAGCCACTTGGTAGTGTCAAACCAGCCCGACTTGGCACTGGTGCCACCTTGGGTCTGGGAACCATCCTGCGTATCGTGGATTCTAAGCAGCCACCCGGCCACTCTGAGCCACAGGCGCCCAAACACAAACAACAGCGCTTTTCCCTGGAAAACAAAACTCGCCTGCCAACATTTTGATGGCAGATTGCAGGAGCCACTTGGTGCTATCAAACCAGCCCAACTTGGCACTGGTGCCACCATGGGTCTGGTCACCATCCTGCCTATCGTAGCTTTTCAGGAGCCAGCCGGTCACTCCCAGCCATAGACCCCCAGACACAAACCTCGGCCCGTTTCCCTGGAAAACAAAAGTAAGCAGCCCCGATTCTGGATGGCAGATTGCAGGAGCCACTTGGTACTATCAAATCAGCCCAACTTGGCACTGGTGCCACCATGGGTCTGGTAAACATCCTGCCTATCGTAGCTTTTCAGGAGCCAGCCGGTCACTCCCTGCCATAGGCCCCCAGACACAAACCTCGGCCCGTTTCCCTGGCAAACAAAAGTAAACTGCCCCGCTTTTGGATGGCAGATTGCAGGATGCATTTGGTACTATCAAACCTGCCTGACTTGGCCCTCGTGCCACCTTGGCTCTGGGAACCATGCTGCGTAACGTAGATTCTACGAGGACAGGCGACCACTCCCAGCCACAGGCCTCTAAACAAAAACAACGGCGCTTTTCCCTGGAAAACAAAACTCGCCTGCCAAATTTTGGATGGCAGATTGCAGGAGCCACTTGGTACTATCAAACCAGCCCAACTTGGTACTGGTGCCACCATGGGTCTGGTCACCATCCTGCCTATCGTAGCTTTTCAGGAGCCAGCCGGTCACTCCCAGCCATAGGCCCCCAGACAAATATCTCGGCCCGTTTCCCTGGCAAACAAAAGTAAGCTGCCCCGCTTCTGGATGGCAGATTACAGCAGCCACATGGTACTATCAAACCAGGCCAACATGGCACTGGTGCCACCTTGGCTCTGGGAACCATCCTGCCTATCGTGGATTTTCAGGGGCCAGCCGGCCACTCTCAGCCATATGCCCCCAAACACAACCCACGGCCCTTTTCTCTGGCAAACAAAACTCAACTGCACCGCTTCTGGATGGCAGATTGCAGGAGCCACTTGGTACTATCAAACCAGCCCGACTTGGCACTGGTGCCACCTTGCATCTGGGAACCATGCTGCCTAGCGTGGATTTTCAGGAGCCAGCCAGCCACTCTCAGCCATAGGCCCCCATACAAAACCCACGGCCCGTTTCCCTGGCAAACAAAATTAAGCTGCCCCGCTTCTGGATGGCAGATTGCAGGACGCACTTGGTAGTATCAAACCAGCCCGACTTGGCACTGGTGCCACCTTGGGTCTGGGAACCATGCTGCGTATCATGGATTTTCAGGAGCCAGCTGTCCACTGCCAGCCACAGGCCCCGAAACACAAACAACAGCCTTTTTCTCTGGCAAACAAAATTCAGCTGCCCCGCTTCTGGATGGCAGATTGCAGGAACCACTTGGTACTAACAAACCAGCCCGACTTGGCACTGGTGCCACCTTGGGTCTGGGAACCATCCTGCGTATCGTGGATTCTAAGGAGCCAGCTGGCCACTCCCAGCCACAGGCCCCAAAACACACACAACGGTGCTTTTCCCTGGAAAACAAAACTCGCCTGCCAAACATTTGATGGCAGATTGCAGGAGCCACTTGGTACTATCAAACCAGCCCAACTTGGCACTGGTGCCACCATGGGTCTGGTCACCATCCTGCCTATCGTAGCTTTTCAGGTGCCAGCCAGCCACCCCCAGCCAGAGGCCCCTAGACAAATATTTCGGCCCGTTTCCCTGGCAAACAAAAGTAAGCAGCCCCGCTTCTGGATGGCAGATTGCAGGAGCCACTTTGCACCATCAAACCAGCCCAACTTGGCACTGGTGCCACCTCTGGTCTGGGAACCATCCTGCGTATCGTGGGTTCTAAGGAGCCAGCTGGCCACTCCCAGCCACAGGCCCCCAAACACAAACAACGGCGCTTTTCCCTGGAAAACAAAACTCGCCTGCCAACTTTTTGATGGCAGATTGCCGGAGCCACTTGGTACTATCAAACCAGCCCAACTTGGCACTGGTGCCACCATGGGTCTGGTCACCATCCTGCCTATCGTAGCTTTTCAGGAGCCAGCCGGTCACTCCGAGCCATAGGCCCCCACACACAAACCTCGGCCCGTTTCCCTGGCAAACAAAAGTAAGCTGCCCCGCTTCTGCATGGCAGATTGCAGGAGCTATTTAGTACTATCAAACCAGCCCGACTTGGCACTGGTGACACCTCTGGTCTGGGAACCATCCTGCCTATCGTGGATTTTCAGGGGCCAGCCGGCCACTCTCAGCCATATGCCCCCAAAAACAAACCACGGCCCTTTTCTCTGGCAAACAAAACTCAACTGCCCCTCTTCTGGATGGCAAATTTTAGGACGCACTTTGTACTACGAAAACCGCCCGACGTGGCACTGGTGCCACCTTGTGTCAGGGAACCATCCTGCATATCGAGCTTTTTAAGGAGCCAGCCGGCCACGCCCAGCCATATACCCCCAAAAACAAACCACGGACCATTTCTCATGGAAACAAAAATCCGCTGCCCCGCGTCTGGATGGCAGATTGCAGGAGCCACTTTGCACCATCAAACCAGCCCGACTTGGCACTGGTGCCACCTTGGGTCTGGGAACAATCCTGCATATCGTGGATTCTAAGGAGCCAGCCGGCCACTCCCAGCCACAGGCCCCCAAACACAAACAACGGCGCTTTTCCCTGGAAAACAAAACTCGCCTGCCAACTTTTTGATGGCAGATTGCAGGAGCCACTTGGTACTATCAAATCATCCCAACTTGGCACTGGTGCCACTATGGGTCTGGGAACCATCCTGCCTATTGCAGCATTTCAGGAGCCAGCCGGTCACTCCCACCCATAGTCCCCCAGACACAAACCTCGGACCGTTTCCCTGGCAAACAAAATTAAGCTGCCCCGATTCTGGATGGCAGATTGCAGGAGCCACTTGGTAGTGTCAAACCAGCCCGACTTGGCACTGGTGCCACCTTGGGTCTGGGAACCATCCTGCGTATCGTGGATTCTAAGCAGCCACCCGGCCACTCTGAGCCACAGGCGCCCAAACACAAACAACAGCGCTTTTCCCTGGAAAACAAAACTCGCCTGCCAACATTTTGATGGCAGATTGCAGGAGCCACTTGGTGCTATCAAACCAGCCCAACTTGGCACTGGTGCCACCATGGGTCTGGTCACCATCCTGCCTATCGTAGCTTTTCAGGAGCCAGCCGGTCACTCCCAGCCATAGACCCCCAGACACAAACCTCGGCCCGTTTCCCTGGAAAACAAAAGTAAGCAGCCCCGATTCTGGATGGCAGATTGCAGGAGCCACTTGGTACTATCGAATCAGCCCAACTTGGCACTGGTGCCACCATGGGTCTGGTAAACATCCTGCCTATCGTAGCTTTTCAGGAGCCAGCCGGTCACTCCCTGCCATAGGCCCCCAGACACAAACCTCGGCCCGTTTCCCTGGCAAACAAAAGTAAACTGCCCCGCTTTTGGATGGCAGATTGCAGGATGCATTTGGTACTATCAAACCTGCCTGACTTGGCCCTCGTGCCACCTTGGCTCTGGGAACCATGCTGCGTAACGTAGATTCTACGAGGACAGGCGACCACTCCCAGCCACAGGCCTCTAAACAAAAACAACGGCGCTTTTCCCTGGAAAACAAAACTCGCCTGCCAAATTTTGGATGGCAGATTGCAGGAGCCACTTGGTACTATCAAACCAGCCCAACTTGGTACTGGTGCCACCATGGGTCTGGTCACCATCCTGCCTATCGTAGCTTTTCAGGAGCCAGCCGGTCACTCCCAGCCATAGGCCCCCAGACAAATATCTCGGCCCGTTTCCCTGGCAAACAAAAGTAAGCTGCCCCGCTTCTGGATGGCAGATTACAGCAGCCACATGGTACTATCAAACCAGGCCAACATGGCACTGGTGCCACCTTGGCTCTGGGAACCATCCTGCCTATCGTGGATTTTCAGGGGCCAGCCGGCCACTCTCAGCCATATGCCCCCAAACACATACCACGGCCCTTTGCTCTGGCAAACAAAACTCAACTGCCCCTCTTCTGGATGGCAAATTGCAGGACGCACTTGGTACTACGAAAACAGCCCGACTTGGCAGTGATGCCACCTTGGGTCAGGGAACAATCCTGCGTATCGATCTTTTTAAGGAGCCAGCCGGCCACGTCCAGCCATATACCCCCAAAAAAAAACCACGGAACTTTTCTCCAGCAAACAAAAATCCGCTGCCCCGCGTCTGAATGGCAGATTTCAGGAGCTATTTAGTATTATCAAACCAGCCCGACTTGGCACTGGTGCCACCATGGATCTGGTCACCATCCTGCCTATCGTAGCTTTTCAGGAGCCAGCCGCTCACTCCCAGCCATAGGCCCCCAGACAAATATCTCGGCCCGTTTCCCTGGCAAACAAAAGTAAGCAGCCCCGCTTCTGGATGGCAGATTGCAGGAGCCACTTGGTACTATCAAACCAGCCCAACTTGGCACTGGTGCCACCATGGGTCTGGTCACCATCCTGCCTATCGTAGCTTTTCAGGAGCCAGCCGCTCACTCCCAGCCATAGGCCCCCAGACAAATATCTCGGCCCGTTTCCCTGGCAAACAAAAGTAAGCAGCCCCGCTTCTGGATGGCAGATTGCAGGAGCCACTTGGTACTATCAAACCAGGCCAACATGGCACTGGTGCCACCTCTGGTCTGGGAACCATCCTGCGTATCGTGGATTCTAAGGAGCCAGCTGGCCACTCCCAGCCACAGGCCCCCAAACACAAACAACGGTGCTTTTCCCTGGAAAACAAAACTCACCTGCCAACTTTTTGATGGCAGATTGCAGGAGCCACTTGGTACTATCAAACCAGCCCAACTTGGCACTGGTGCCACCATGGGTCTGGTCACCATCCTGCCTATCGTAGCTTTTCAGGAGCCAGCCGGTCACTCCCAGCCATAGGCCCCCAGACACAAAGCTCTACCCGTTTCCCTGGCAAACAAAAGTAAGCTGTCCCGCTTCTGGATGGCAGATTGCAGGAGTCACTTTGCACCATCAAACCAGCCCGACTTGGCACTGGTGCCACCTCTGGTCTGAGACCCATCCTGCGTATCGTGGATTCTAAGGAGACAGCTGGCCACTCCCAGCCACATGCCCCCAAACACAAACAACGGCGCTTTTCCCTGGAAAACAAAACTCGCTTGCCAACTTTTTGATGGCAGATTGCAGGAGCCACTTGGTACTATCAAACCACCCCAACTTGGCAACAAGTGGTTCCTGCAATCTGACATCCAGAAGCGGGGCAGCTTACTTTTGTTTGCCAGGGAAATGGACCGTTGTTTGTGTTTGGAGGCGTATGGCTGGGAGTGGCCGACTGGCTCCTTAAAATCCACGATACGCAGCATGGTTCCCAGACCAGAGGTGGCACCAGTGCCAAGTCGGGCTGGTTTGATAGTACAAAGTGGCTCCTGCAATCTGCCATCCAGAAGCGGGGCAGCTTACTTTTGTTTGCCAGGGAAACGGGCCGGGCTTTCTGTCTCGGGGCCTATGGCAGGGAGTGACCGCCTGGCTCCTGAAAAGCTACGATAGGCAGGATGGTGACCAGACCCATGGTGGCACCAGTGCCAAGTTGGGCTGATTTGATAGTACCAAGTGGCTCCTGCAATCTGCCATCAAAAAGTTGGCAGGCGAGTTTTGTTTTCCAGGGAAAAGCGCCATTGTGTGTGTTTGGGGACCTGTGGTTGGGAGTGCCCGGCTGGCTCCTTAGAAACCACGATACGCAGCATGGTTACCAGACAAGAGGTGCCACCAGTGCCAAGTTGTGCTGGTTTGATACTACCAAGTGGTACCTGCAATCTGCCATCCAGAAGCGGGGCAGCTTACTTTTGTTTGCCACGGAAACGGGCCGTTGTTTGTGTTTGGGGGCCTGTGGATGGGAGTGGCCGACTGGCTCCTTAGAATCCACGATACGCAGGATGGGTCCCAGACCAGAGGTGGCACCAGTGCCAAGTCGGGCTGGTTTGATAGTACCAAGTGGCTCCTGCAATCTGCCATCCAGAAGCGGGGCAGCTTACTTTTGTTTGCCAGGGAAACGGGCCGAGGTTTGTGACTGGGGACCTATGGCTGGGAGTGACCGGCTGGCTCCTGAAAAGTTACGATAGGCAGGATTGTGACCAGACCCATGGTGGCACCAGTGCCAAGTTGGGCTGGTTTGATAGTACCAAGTGGCTCCTGTAATCTGCCATCAAATAGTTGGTAGGCGAGTTTTGTTTTCCAGGGAAAAGCGCAGTTGTTTGTGTTTGGGGGCCTGTGGTAGGGAGTGGCCGGCTGGCTAATTAGAATCCACGATACGCAGGATGGTTCCCAGACCAGAGGTGGCACCAGTGCCAAGACGGGCTAGTTTGATGGTGCAAAGTGGCTCCTGCAATCTGCCATCCAGAAGCGGGGTAGCTTACTTTTGTTTGCCAGGGAAACGGGCCGAGCTTTTTGTCTGGGGGCCTATGGCGGGGAGTGACCGGCTGGCTCCTGAAAAGATAAGATAGGCAGGATGGTGACCAGACCCATGGTGGCACCAGTGCCAAGTTGGGCTGATTTGATAAAACCAAGTGGCTCCTGCAATCTGCCATCAAAAAGTTGGCAGGAGAGTTTTGTTTTCCAGGGAAAAGCGCCGTTGTTTGTGTTTGGGGGCCTGTGGCTGGGAGTGGCCGGCTGGCTGCTTAGAATCCACGACACGCAGCATGGTATCCAGACCCAAGGTGGCACCAGTGCCAAGTTTTGCTGGTTTGATAGTACCAAGTGGTTCCTGCAATCTGCCATCCAGAAGCAGGGCAGCTTACTTTTGTTTGCCAGGGAAACGGGCCGAGGTTTTTGTCTGGGGGCCTATGGCTGGGAGTGACCGGCTGGCTCCTGAAAAGCTACGATAGGCAGGATGGTGACCAGACCCATGGTGGCACCAGTCCCAAGTTGGGCTGGTTTGATAGTACCAAGTGGCTCCTGCAATCTGCCGTCAAAATTTGGCAGGCGAGTTTTTATTTTCCAGGGAAAAGCGCCGTTGTTTGTGTTTGGGGGCCTGTGGCTGGGAGTGGCCGGCTGGCTGCTTAGAATCCACGATACGCAGGATGGTTCCCAGACCCAAGGTGGCACCAGTGCCAAGTTTTGCTGGTTTGATAGTACCAAGTGGTTCCTGCAATCTGCCATCCAGAAGCAGGGCAGCTTACTTTTGTTTGCCAGGGAAACGGGCCGAGGTTTTTGTCTGGGGGCCTATGGCTGGGAGTGACCGGCTGGCTCCTGAAAAGCTACGATAGGCAGGATGGTGACCAGACCGATGGTGGCACCAGTGCCAAGTCGGGCTGGTTTGATAATACTAAATAGCTCCTGCAATCTGCCATCCAGACGCGGGGCAGCGGATTTTTGCTTGCTGGAGAAAAGTCCCGTGGGTTTTTTTTGGGGGTATATGGCTGGACGTGGCCGGCTGACTCCTTGAAAACATCGATACGCAGGATGGTTCCCTGACCCAAGGTGGCATCACTGCCAAGTCGGGCTGTTTTCGTAGTACCAAGTGGCTCCTGCAATTTGCCATCCAGAAGAGGGGCAGTTGAGTTTTGTTTACCAGAGAAAAGGGCCGTGGTTTGTGTTTTGGGGCATATGGCTGAGAGTGGCCGGCTGGCGCCTGAAAATCCACGATAGGCAGGATGGTTCCCAGAGCCAAGGTGGCACCAGTGCCATGTTGGCCTGGTTTGATAGTACCATGTGGCTCCTGCAATCTGCCATCCAGAAGCGGGGCAGCTTACTTTTGTTTGCCAGGGAAACGGGCCGAGGTATTTGTCTGGGGGCCTATGGCTGGGAGTGACCGGCTGGCTCCTGAAAAGCTACGATAGGCAGGATGGTGACCAGACCCATGGTGGCACCAGTGCCAAGTTGGGCTGGTTTGACAGTACCAAGTGGCTCCTGCAATCTGCCATCAAAAAGTTGGCAGGCGAGTTTTGTTTTCCAGGGTAACGCGCCGTTGTTTTTGTTTAGAGGCCTGTGGCTGGGAGTGTCCGCCTGTCCTCTGAGAATCTACGTTTCGCAGCATGGTTCCCAGAGCCAAGGTGGCACCAGTGCCAAGTTGGGCTGGTTTGATAGTAGCAAGTGGTTCCTGCAATCTGCCATCCAGAAGAGGGGCAGCTTACTTTTGTTTGCCAGGGAAACGGGCCGAGGTATTTCTCTGGGGGCCTATGGGAGGGAGTGACCGGCCGGCTCCTGAAAAGCTAAGATAGGCAGGATGTTTACCAGACCCATGATGGCACCAGTGCCAAGTTGGGCTAATTTGATACTACCAAGTGGCTCCTGCAATCTGCCATCCAGAATCGGGGGTGCTTACTTTTGTTTTCCAGGGAAACGGGCCGACGTTTGTGTCTGTGGGTTTATGGCTGGGTCTGACCGGCTGGCTCCTGAAAAGCTACGATAGGCAGGATGGTGACCAGACCCATGGTGGCACCAGTGCCAAGTTGGGCTGGTTTGATAGTACCAAGTGGCTCCTGCAATCTGCCATCAAAATGTTGGCAGGCGAGTTTTGTTTTCCAGGGAAAAGCGCCGTTGTTTGTGTTTGGGCGCCTGTGGCACGGAGTGGCCGGGTGGCTGCTTAGAATCCACGATACGCAGGATGGTTCCCAGACCCAAGGTGGCACCAGTGCCAAGTCGGGCTGTTTTGACACTACCAAGTGGCTCCTGCAATCTGCCATCCAGAATCGGGGCAGCTTAATTTTGTTTGCCAGGGAAACGGTCCGAGGTTTGTGATGAGGGCCTATGGCTGGGAGTGACCGGCTGGCTCCTGAAATGGTACAATTGGCAGGATGGTTCCCAGACCCATAGTGGCACCAGTGCCAAGTTGGGATGATTTGATAGTACCAAGTGGCTCCTGCAATCTGCCATCAAAAAGCTGGCAGGCGAGTTTTGTTTTCCAGGGAAAAGCGCTGTTGTTTGTATTTGGGTGCCTGTGGCTGGGAGTGGCCGCCTGGCGCCTTAGAATCTACGTTAGGCAGCATGGTTCCCAGACCCAAAGTGGCACGAGTGTCAAGTTGGGCTGGTTTGATAGTACCAAGTGGCTCCTGCAATCTGCCATCCAGAAGCGGGGTAGCTTACTTTTGTTTGCCAGGGAAACGGGCAGAGCTTTCTGTCTGGGGGCCTATGGTTGGGAGTAACCGGCTGGCTCCTGAAAAGCTACGATAGGCAGGATGGTTCCCAGATCCAAGATGGCACCAGTGCCAAGTCGGGGTGGTTTGATGGTGCAACGTGGCTCCTGCAATCTGCCATCCTGACGCGGGGCAGCGGATTTTTGTTTCCAAGAGAAATGGTCCGTGGTTTGTTTTTGGGGCTATATGGCTGGGCGTGGCCTGCTGGCTCCTTAAAAAGCTACGATAGGCAGGATGGTTCCCTGACCCAAGGTGGCACCAGTGCCAAGTCGGGCGGTTTTCGTAGTACAAAGTGCGTCCTAAAATTTGCCATCCAGAAGAGGGGCAGTTGAGTTTTGTTTACCAGAGAAAAGGGCCGTGGTTTGTTTTTGGGGGCATATGGCTGATAGTGGCCGTCTGGCGCCTGAAAATCCACGATAGGCAGGATGGTTCCCAGACCAGAGGTGGCACCAGTGCCAAGTCGGGCTGGTTTGATAGTACTAAATAGCACCTGCAATCTGCCATGCAGAAGCGGGGCAGCTTACTTTTGTTTGCCAGGGAAACGGGCCGAGGTTTGTGTCTGGGGGCCTATGGCTGAGAGTGACCGCCTGGCTCCTGAAAAGCTACGATAGGCAGGATGGTTACCAGACCCATGGTGGCACCAGTGCCAAGTTGGGCTGGTTTGATAGTACCAAGTGGCTCCTGCAATCTGCCATCAAAAAGTTGTCAGGCGAGTTTTGTTTTCCAGGGAAAAGCGCCGTTGTTTGTGTTTGGGGGACTGTTGGTGGGAGTGGCCGGCTGGCTCCTTAGAACACACGATACGCAGGATGGTTCCCAGACCCAAGGTGGCACCAGTGCCACGTCGGGCTGGTTTGATGGTGAAAAGTGGCTCCTGCAATCTGCCATCCTGAAGCGGGGTAGCTTACTTTTGTGTGCCAGGGAAACGGGCCGAGGTTTATGACTGGGGGCCTAGGGCTAGGAGTGACCGGCTGGCTCCTGAAAAGCAACAATAGGCAGGATGGTTCCCAGACCCAAGGTGGCACCAGTGCCAAGTTGGGCTGGTTTGATGGTACCAACTGGCTCCTGCAATCTGCCATCTAAAAGTTGTCAGGCGAGTTTTGTTTTCCAGGGAAAAGCGACGTTGATTTTGTTTGGAGGCCTGTGGCTGGCAGTGGCTGCCTGTCGTCTTAGAATCCGGGTTACGCAGCATGGTTCCCAGAGCCAAGGTGGCACCAGTGCCAAGTTGGGCTGGTTTGATGGTGCAAAGTGGCTCCTGCAATCTGCCATCCAGAAGTGCGGTAGCTTACTTTTGTGTGCCAGGGAAACAGGCCGAGCTTTGTGTCTGGGGGCCTATGGCTGGGAGTGACCGGCTGGCTCCTGAAAAGCTACGATAGGCAGGATGGTGACCAGACCCATGGTGGCACCAGTGCCAAGTTGGGCTGGTTTGATAGTACCAAGTGGCTCCTGCAATCTGCCATCAAAAAGTTGGCAGGCGAGTTTTGTTTTCCAGGGAAAAGCGCCGTTGTGTGTGTTTAGGGGCCTGTGGCTGGGAGTGGCCAGCTGGCTCCTTAGAATCCACGATACGCAGGATGGTTCCCAGACCCAAGGTGGCACCAGTGCCAAGTCGGGCTGGTTTGTTAGTACCAAGTGGTTCCTGCAATCTGCCATCCAGAAGCGGGGCAGCTGAATTTTGTTTGCCAGAGAAAAAGGCTGTTGTTTGTGTTTCGGGGCCTGTGGCTGGCAGTGGACGGCTGGCTCCTGAAAATCCATGATACGCAGCATGGTTCCCAGACCCAAGGTGGCACCAGTGCCAAGTAGGGCTGGTTTCAGAGTACCCAGTGGCTCCTGCAATCGGCCATCCAGAAGAGGGGCAGTTGAGTTTTGTTTTCCAGAGAAAAGGGCCGTGGTTTGTGTTTGGGGCCTATGGCTGAGAGTGACCGGCTGGCTCCTGAAAAGCTACGATAGGCAGGATGGTGACCAGACCCATGGTGGCACCAGTGCCAAGTCGGGCTGGTTTGATAATACTAAATAGCTCCTGCAATCTGCCATCCAGACGCGGGGCAGCGGATTTTTGCTTGCTGGAGAAAAGTTCCGTGGTTTTTTTTTGGGGGTATATGGCTGGACGTTGCCGGCTGACTCCTTAAAAACATCGATACGCAGGATGGTTCCCTGACCCAAGGTGGCATCACTGCCAAGTCGGGCTGTTTTCGTAGTACCAAGTGCGTCCTGCAATTTGCCATCCAGAAGAGGGGCAGTTGAGTTTTGTTTACCAGAGAAAAGGGCCGTGGTTTGTGTTTGGGGGCATATGGCTGAGAGTGGCCGGCTGGCGCCTGAAAATCCACGATAGGCAGGATGGTTCCCAGAGCCAAGGTGGCACCAGTGCCATGTTGGCCTGGTTTGATAGTACCATGTGGCTCCTGCAATCTGCCATCCAGAAGCGGGGCAGCTTACATTTGTTTGCCAGGGAAACGGGCCGAGGTATTTGTCTGGGGGCCTATGGCTGGGAGTGACCGCCTGGCTCCTGAAAAGCTACGATAGGCAGGATGGTGACCAGACCCATGGTGGCACCAGTGCCAAGTTGGGCTGGTTTGATAGTACCAAGTGGCTCCTGCAATCTGCCATCCAGAAGCGGGGTAGCTTACTTTTGTTTGCCAGGGAAACGGGCAGAGCTTTCTGTCTGGGGGCCTATGGTTGGGAGTAACCGGCTGGCTCCTGAAAAGCTACGATAGGCAGGATGGTTCCCAGATCCAAGATGGCACCAGTGCCAAGTCGGGGTGGTTTGATGGTGCAACGTGGCTCCTGCAATCTGCCATCCTGACGCGGGGCAGCGGATTTTTGTTTCCAAGAGAAATGGTCCGTGGTTTGTTTTTGGGGCTATATGGCTGGGCGTGGCCTGCTGGCTCCTTAAAAAGCTACGATAGGCAGGATGGTTCCCTGACCCAAGGTGGCACCAGTGCCAAGTCGGGCGGTATTCGTAGTACAAAGTGCGTCCTAAAATTTGCCATCCAGAAGAGGGGCAGTTGAGTTTTGTTTACCAGAGAAAAGGGCCGTGGTTTGTTTTTGGGGGCATATGGCTGATAGTGGCCGTCTGGCCCCTGAAAATCCACGATAGGCAGGATGGTTCCCAGACCAGAGGTGGCACCAGTGCCAAGTCGGGCTGGTTTGATAGTACTAAATAGCACCTGCAATCTGCCATGCAGAAGCGGGGCAGCTTACTTTTGTTTGCCAGGGAAACGGGCCGAGGTTTGTGTCTGGGGGCCTATGGCTGGGAGTGACCGCCTGGCTCCTGAAAAGCTACGATAGGCAGGATGGTGACCAGACCCATGGTGGCACCAGTGCCAAGTTGGGCTGGTTTGATAGTACCAAGTGGCTCCTGCAATCTGCCATCAAAAAGTTGGCAGGCCAGTTTTGTTTTCCAGGGAAAAGCGCCGTTGTTTGTGTTTGGGGGACTGTGGCTGGGAGTGGCCGGCTGGCTCCTTAGAACACACGATACGCAGGATGGTTCCCAGACCCAAGGTGGCACCAGTGCCACGTCGGGCTGGTTTGATAGCACCAAGTGGCTCCTGCAATCTGCCATCCAGAAGCGGGGCAGCTTACTTTTGTTTTCCAGGGAAACGGACCGAGGTTTTTTTCTGGGGGCCTATGGCTGGGAGTGAGCGGCTGGCTCCTGAAAAGCTACGATAGGCAGGATGGTGACCAGACCCATGGTGGCACCAGTGCCAAGTTGGGCTGGTTTGATAGTACCAAGTGGCTCCTGCAATCTGCCATCAAAAAGTTGGCAGGCGAGTTTTGTTTTCCAGGGAAAAGCGCCGTTGTGTGTATTTTGGGGCCTGTGGCTGGGAGTGGCCAGCTGGCTCCTTAGAATCCACGATACGCAGGATGGTTCCCAGACCCAAGGTGGCACCAGTGCCAAGTCGGGCTGGTTTGTTAGTACCAAGTGGTTCCTGCAATCTGCCATCCAGAAGCGGGGCAGCTGAATTTTGTTTGCCAGAGAAAAAGGCTGTTGTTTGTGTTTCGGGGCCTGTGGCTGGCAGTGGACGGCTGGCTCCTGAAAATCCATGATACGCAGCATGGTTCCCAGACGCAAGGTGGCACCAGTGCCAAGTAGGGCTAGTTTCATAGTACCCAGTGGCTCCTGCAATCTGCCATCCAGAAGAGGGGCAGTTGAGTTTTGTTTTCCAGAGAAAAGGGCCGTGGTTTGTGTTTGGGGCCTATGGCTGAGAGTGACCGGCTGGCCCCTGAAAATCCACGATAGGAAGGATGGTTCCCAGATCCAAGGTGGCAGCAGTGCCATGTTGTGCTGGTGTGATAGTCCCAAGTGGCTCCTGCAATCTGCCATCCAGAAGTGGGGCAGCTGAATTTTGTTTGCCAGAGAAAAAGGCTGTGGTTTTTGTTTGGGGGCCTATGGCTGGGAGTGGCCGGCTGGCTCCTGAAAATCCATGATACGCAGCATTGTTCCCAGACCCAAGGTGGCACCAGTGCCAAGTGGGGCTGGTTTCACAGTGTCAAGTGCCTCCTGCAATCTCCCATCCAGAAGCGGGGCAGCTGAGTTTTGTTTGCCTGTGAAACGGGCCGTTGTTTTTGATTGGGGTCTGTGGCCGAGAATGTTCAGCTGGCTCCTGACAATCCACAATACGCAGGATGGTTCCCAGACCCAAGGTCGCACCAGTGCCAAGTCTTGCTGGTTTGATAGTACCAAGTGGCTCCTGCAATCTGCCATCCAGAAGCGGTGCAGCTGAGTTTTGTTTGCCAGAGGAAAGGGCCGTGGGTTGTGTTTGGGGGCATATGGCTGGGAGTGGCCGGCTGTCTCATTAAAAAGATCGATACGCAGGATGGTTCCCAGAGCCAAGGTGGGACCAGTGCCAAGTCGGGCTGTTTTTATAGTACCAAGTGCGTCCTGCAATTTGCCATACAGAAGAGGGGCAGTTGAGTTTTGTTTGCCAGAGAAAAGCGCCGTTGTTTGTGTTTGGGGGCTTGTGGCTGGGAGTGGCCGACTGGAGCCTTAGAATCTGCGATACGCAGCATGGTTCCCAGACCCAAGGTGGCACCAGTAACAAGTTGGGCTGGTTTGATAGTACCAAGTGGCTCCTGCAATCTGCCATCCAGAAGCGGGGCAGCTTACTTTTGTTTGCCAGGGAAACGGGCCGAGGTTTGTGTTTGGGGGCCTATGGCTGGGAGTGACCGGCTGGCTCCTGGAAAGCTACAATAGGCAGGATGGTGACCAGACCCATGGTGGCACCAGTGCCAAGTTGGGCTGGTTTGATAGTACCAAGTTGCTCCTGCAATCTGCCATCAAAAAGTTGGCAGGCGAGTTTTGTTTTCCAGGGAAAAGGGCCGTTGTTTGTGTTTGGGGGCCTGTGGCTGGGAGTGGCCGGCTGGCTCCTTAGAATCCAAGATACGCAGGATGGTTCCCAGACCCAAGGTGGCACCAGTGCCAAGTCGGGCTGGTTTGATACTACCAAGTGCGTCCTGCAATCTGCCATCCAGAAGCAGGGCAGCTTACTTTTGTTTGACAGGGAAACGGGCCGTGGGTTTTGTTTGGGGGCATATAGCTGAGAGTGGCCCGCTGGCCCCTGAAAATCCACGCTAGGCAGCATGGTTCCCAGATGCAAGGTGGCACCAGTGCCAAGTCGGGCTGGTTTGATGGGTCAAAGTGGCTCCTGCAATCTGCCATCCAGAAGCGGGGCAGCTGATTTTTGTTTGCCAGAGAAAAATTCCGTGGATTGTTTTTGGGGGCATATTGCTGGGAGTGGCCGGCTGGCTCCTTAAAATGCTCGATACGCATGATGGTTCCCAGGCCCAAGGTGTCACCACTACCAAGTCGGCCTGCGGTTTTAGTATCAAGTTCATCCTGCAATTTGCCATCCAGAAGAGGGGCAGTTGAGTTTTGTTTGCCAGAGAAACGGGCCGAGGTTTCTGTTTGGGGACATATGGCTGAGAGTGGCCGGCTGGCCCCTGAAAATCCACGATACACAACATGGTTCCCAGATCCAAGGTGGCACCAGTGCCAAGTTGGGCTGGTTTGATAGTCCCAAGTGTCTCCTGCAATCTGCCATCCAGAAGCGGGGCAGCTTACTTTTGTTTGCCAGAGAAATAGGCCTAGGATTTTGTTTGGGGGCCTGTGGCTAGGAGTGGCCTGCTGGCTCCTAAGAATCCACGATACGCAGGATGTTTACCAGACCCATGGTGGCACCAGTGCCAAGTTGGGCTGGTTTGATAGTACCAAGTGGCTCCTGCAATCTGCCATCCAGAAGCGGGGTAGCTTACTTTTGTTTGCCAGGGAAACGGGCAGAGCTTTCTGTCTGGGGGCCTATGGTTGGGAGTAACCGGCTGGCTCCTGAAAAGCTACGATAGGCAGGATGGTTCCCAGATCCAAGATGGCACCAGTGCCAAGTCGGGGTGGTTTGATGGTGCAACGTGGCTCCTGCAATCTGCCATCCTGACGCGGGGCAGCGGATTTTTGTTTCCAAGAGAAATGGTCCGTGGTTTGTTTTTGGGGCTATATGGCTGGGCGTGGCCTGCTGGCTCCTTAAAAAGCTACGATAGGCAGGATGGTTCCCTGACCCAAGGTGGCACCAGTGCCAAGTCGGGCGG
This sequence comes from Melospiza melodia melodia, assembly GCF_035770615.1. Classification (NCBI taxonomy): domain Eukaryota; kingdom Metazoa; phylum Chordata; class Aves; order Passeriformes; family Passerellidae; genus Melospiza; species Melospiza melodia. The sequence continues at coordinate 44,188,680 of NC_086199.1, forward strand.
TATTCGTAGTACAAAGTGCGTCCTAAAATTTGCCATCCAGAAGAGGGGCAGTTGAGTTTTGTTTACCAGAGAAAAGGGCCGTGGTTTGTTTTTGGGGGCATATGGCTGATAGTGGCCGTCTGGCCCCTGAAAATCCACGATAGGCAGGATGGTTCCCAGACCAGAGGTGGCACCAGTGCCAAGTCGGGCTGGTTTGATAGTACTAAATAGCACCTGCAATCTGCCATGCAGAAGCGGGGCAGCTTACTTTTGTTTGCCAGGGAAACGGGCCGAGGTTTGTGTCTGGGGGCCTATGGCTGGGAGTGACCGCCTGGCTCCTGAAAAGCTACGATAGGCAGGATGGTGACCAGACCCATGGTGGCACCAGTGCCAAGTTGGGCTGGTTTGATAGTACCAAGTGGCTCCTGCAATCTGCCATCAAAAAGTTGGCAGGCCAGTTTTGTTTTCCAGGGAAAAGCGCCGTTGTTTGTGTTTGGGGGACTGTGGCTGGGAGTGGCCGGCTGGCTCCTTAGAACACACGATACGCAGGATGGTTCCCAGACCCAAGGTGGCACCAGTGCCACGTCGGGCTGGTTTGATAGCACCAAGTGGCTCCTGCAATCTGCCATCCAGAAGCGGGGCAGCTTACTTTTGTTTTCCAGGGAAACGGACCGAGGTTTTTTTCTGGGGGCCTATGGCTGGGAGTGAGCGGCTGGCTCCTGAAAAGCTACGATAGGCAGGATGGTGACCAGACCCATGGTGGCACCAGTGCCAAGTTGGGCTGGTTTGATAGTACCAAGTGGCTCCTGCAATCTGCCATCAAAAAGTTGGCAGGCGAGTTTTGTTTTCCAGGGAAAAGCGCCGTTGTGTGTATTTTGGGGCCTGTGGCTGGGAGTGGCCAGCTGGCTCCTTAGAATCCACGATACGCAGGATGGTTCCCAGACCCAAGGTGGCACCAGTGCCAAGTCGGGCTGGTTTGTTAGTACCAAGTGGTTCCTGCAATCTGCCATCCAGAAGCGGGGCAGCTGAATTTTGTTTGCCAGAGAAAAAGGCTGTTGTTTGTGTTTCGGGGCCTGTGGCTGGCAGTGGACGGCTGGCTCCTGAAAATCCATGATACGCAGCATGGTTCCCAGACCCAAGGTGGCACCAGTGCCAAGTAGGGCTAGTTTCATAGTACCCAGTGGCTCCTGCAATCTGCCATCCAGAAGAGGGGCAGTTGAGTTTTGTTTTCCAGAGAAAAGGGCCGTGGTTTGTGTTTGGGGCCTATGGCTGAGAGTGACCGGCTGGCCCCTGAAAATCCACGATAGGAAGGATGGTTCCCAGATCCAAGGTGGCAGCAGTGCCATGTTGTGCTGGTGTGATAGTCCCAAGTGGCTCCTGCAATCTGCCATCCAGAAGTGGGGCAGCTGAATTTTGTTTGCCAGAGAAAAAGGCTGTGGTTTTTGTTTGGGGGCCTATGGCTGGGAGTGGCCGGCTGGCTCCTGAAAATCCATGATACGCAGCATGGTTCCCAGACCCAAGGTGGCACCAGTGCCAAGTGGGGCTGGTTTCACAGTGTCAAGTGCCTCCTGCAATCTCCCATCCAGAAGCGGGGCAGCTGAGTTTTGTTTGCCTGTGAAACGGGCCGTTGTTTTTGATTGGGCTCTGTGGCCGAGAATGTTCAGCTGGCTCCTGACAATCCACAATACGCAGGATGGTTCCCAGACCCAAGGTCGCACCAGTGCCAAGTCTTGCTGGTTTGATAGTACCAAGTGGCTCCTGCAATCTGCCATCCAGAAGCGGTGCAGCTGAGTTTTGTTTGCCAGAGGAAAGGGCCGTGGGTTGTGTTTGGGGGCATATGGCTGGGAGTGGCCGGCTGTCTCATTAAAAAGATCGATACGCAGGATGGTTCCCAGAGCCAAGGTGGGACCAGTGCCAAGTCGGGCTGTTTTTATAGTACCAAGTGCGTCCTGCAATTTGCCATACAGAAGAGGGGCAGTTGAGTTTTGTTTGCCAGAGAAAAGCGCCGTTGTTTGTGTTTGGGGGCTTGTGGCTGGGAGTGGCCGACTGGAGCCTTAGAATCTGCGATACGCAGCATGGTTCCCAGACCCAAGGTGGCACCAGTAACAAGTTGGGCTGGTTTGATAGTACCAAGTGGCTCCTGCAATCTGCCATCCAGAAGCGGGGCAGCTTACTTTTGTTTGCCAGGGAAACGGGCCGAGGTTTGTGTTTGGGGGCCTATGGCTGGGAGTGACCGGCTGGCTCCTGGAAAGCTACAATAGGCAGGATGGTTCCCAGACGCAAGGTGGCACCAGTGCCAAGTTGGGCTGGTTTGATAGTACCAAGTTGCTCCTGCAATCTGCCATCAAAAAGTTGGCAGGCGAGTTTTGTTTTCCAGGGAAAAGCGCCGTTGTTTGTGTTTGGGGGCCTGTGGCTGGGAGTGGCCGGCTGGCTCCTTAGAATCCAAGATACGCAGGATGGTTCCCAGACCCAAGGTGGCACCAGTGCCAAGTCGGGCTGGTTTGATACTACCAAGTGCGTCCTGCAATCTGCCATCCAGAAGCAGGGCAGCTTACTTTTGTTTGACAGGGAAACGGGCCGTGGGTTTTGTTTGGGGGCATATAGCTGAGAGTGGCCCGCTGGCCCCTGAAAATCCACGCTAGGCAGCATGGTTCCCAGATGCAAGGTGGCACCAGTGCCAAGTCGGGCTGGTTTGATGGGTCAAAGTGGCTCCTGCAATCTGCCATCCAGAAGCGGGGCAGCTGATTTTTGTTTGCCAGAGAAAAATTCCGTGGATTGTTTTTGGGGGCATATTGCTGGGAGTGGCCGGCTGGCTCCTTAAAATGCTCGATACGCATGATGGTTCCCAGGCCCAAGGTGTCACCACTACCAAGTCGGCCTGCGGTTTTAGTATCAAGTTCATCCTGCAATTTGCCATCCAGAAGAGGGGCAGTTGAGTTTTGTTTGCCAGAGAAACGGGCCGAGGTTTCTGTTTGGGGACATATGGCTGAGAGTGGCCGGCTGGCCCCTGAAAATCCACGATACACAACATGGTTCCCAGATCCAAGGTGGCACCAGTGCCAAGTTGGGCTGGTTTGATAGTCCCAAGTGTCTCCTGCAATCTGCCATCCAGAAACGGGGCAGCTTACTTTTGTTTGCCAGAGAAATAGGCCTAGGATTTTGTTTGGGGGCCTGTGGCTAGGAGTGGCCTGCTGGCTCCTAAGAATCCACGATACGCAGGATGTTTACCAGACCCATGGTGGCACCAGTGCCAAGTTGGGCTGGTTTGATAGTACCAAGTGGCTCCTGCAATCTGCCATCCAGAAGCGGGGTAGCTTACTTTTGTTTGCCAGGGAAACGGGCAGAGCTTTCTGTCTGGGGGCCTATGGTTGGGAGTAACCGGCTGGCTCCTGAAAAGCTACGATAGGCAGGATGGTTCCCAGATCCAAGATGGCACCAGTGCCAAGTCGTGGTGGTTTGATGGTGCAACGTGGCTCCTGCAATCTGCCATCCTGACGCGGGGCAGCGGATTTTTGTTTCCAAGAGAAATGGTCCGTGGTTTGTTTTTGGGGCTATATGGCTGGGCGTGGCCTGCTGGCTCCTTAAAAAGCTACGATAGGCAGGATGGTTCCCTGACCCAAGGTGGCACCAGTGCCAAGTCGGGCGGTATTCGTAGTACAAAGTGCGTCCTAAAATTTGCCATCCAGAAGAGGGGCAGTTGAGTTTTGTTTACCAGAGAAAAGGGCCGTGGTTTGTTTTTGGGGGCATATGGCTGATAGTGGCCGTCTGGCCCCTGAAAATCCACGATAGGCAGGATGGTTCCCAGACCAGAGGTGGCACCAGTGCCAAGTCGGGCTGGTTTGATAGTACTAAATAGCACCTGCAATCTGCCATGCAGAAGCGGGGCAGCTTACTTTTGTTTGCCAGGGAAACGGGCCGAGGTTTGTGTCTGGGGGCCTATGGCTGGGAGTGACCGCCTGGCTCCTGAAAAGCTACGATAGGCAGGATGGTGACCAGACCCATGGTGGCACCAGTGCCAAGTTGGGCTGGTTTGATAGTACCAAGTGGCTCCTGCAATCTGCCATCAAAAAGTTGGCAGGCCAGTTTTGTTTTCCAGGGAAAAGTGCCGTTGTTTGTGTTTGGGGGACTGTGGCTGGGAGTGGCCGGCTGGCTCCTTAGAACACACGATACGCAGGATGGTTCCCAGACCCAAGGTGGCACCAGTGCCACGTCGGGCTGGTTTGATAGCACCAAGTGGCTCCTGCAATCTGCCATCCAGAAGCGGGGCAGCTTACTTTTGTTTTCCAGGGAAACGGACCGAGGTTTTTTTCTGGGGGCCTATGGCTGGGAGTGAGCGGCTGGCTCCTGAAAAGCTACGATAGGCAGGATGGTGACCAGACCCATGGTGGCACCAGTGGCAAGTTGGGCTGGTTTGATAGTACCAAGTGGCTCCTGCAATCTGCCATCAAAAAGTTGGCAGGCGAGTTTTGTTTTCCAGGGAAAAGCGCCGTTGTGTGTGTTTTGGGGCCTGTGGCTGGGAGTGGCCAGCTGGCTCCTTAGAATCCAGGATACGCAGGATGGTTCCCAGACCAGAGGTGGCACCAGTGCCAAGTCGGGCTGGTTTGATAGTACCAAGAGGTTCCTGCAATCTGCCATCCAGAAGCGGGGCAGCTGAATTTTGTTTGCCAGAGAAAAAGGCTGTTGTTTGTGTTTCGGGGCCTGTGGCTGGCACTGGACAGCTGGCTCCTGAAAATCCATGATACGCAGCATGGTTCCCAGACCCAAGGTGGCACCAGTGCCAAGTAGGGCTGGTTTCATAGTACCCAGTGGCACCTGCAATCTGCCATCCAGAAGAGGGGCAGTTGAGTTTTGTTTTCCAGAGAAAAGGGCCGTGGTTTGTGTTTGGGGCCTATGGCTGAGAGTGACCGGCTGGCCCCTGAAAATCCACGATAGGAAGGATGATTCCCAGATCCAAGGTGGCACCAGTGCCATGTTGTGCTGGTGTGATAGTCCCAAGTGGCTCCTGCAATCTGCCATCCAGAAGCGGGGCAGCTGAATTTTGTTTGCCAGAGAAAATGCTGTGGTTTTTGTTTGGGGGCCTATGGCTGGGAGTGGCCGGCTGGCTCCTGAAAATCCATGATACGCAGCATGGTTCCCAGACCCAAGGTGGCACCAGTGCCAAGTGGGGCTGGTTTCACAGTGTCAAGTGCCTCCTACAATCTCCCATCCAGAAGCGGGGCAGCTGAGTTTTGTTTGCCTGTGAAACGGGCCGTTGATTTTGATTGGGGTCTGTGGCCGAGAGTGTCCAGCTGGCTCCTGACAATCCACAATACGCAGGATGGTTCCCAGACCCAAGGTGGCACCAGTGCCAAGTCGTGCTGGTTTGATAGTACCAAGTGCGTCCTGCAATTTGCCATCCAGAAGAGGGGCAGTTGAGTTTTGTTTGCCAGAGAAAAGCGCCGTTGTTTGTGTTTGGGGTCTTGTGGCTGGGAGTGGCCGACTGGCGCCTTAGAATCTGCGATACGCAGCATGGTTCCCAGACCCAAGGTGGCACCAGTGCCAAGTCGGGCTGGTTTGATAGTACCAAGTGGCTCCTGCAATCTGCCATCCAGAAGCGGGGCAGCTTACTTTTGTTTGCCAGGGAAACGGGCCGAGGTTTGTGACTGGGGGCCTATGGCTGGGAGTGACCGGCTGGCTCCTGGAAAGCTACAATAGGCAGGATGGTTACCAGACCCAAGGTGGCACCAGTGCCAAGTCGGGCTGGTTTGATAGTACCAAGTGGCTCCTGCAATCTGCCATCCAGAAGCGGGGCAGCTGAGTTTTGTTTGCCAGAGAAAAAGGCTGTGGTTTTTGTTTGGGGGCCTGTGGCTGGCAGTGGCCGGCTGGCTCCTGAAAATCCACGATACGCAGCATGGTTCCCAGACCCAAGGTGGCACCAGTACAAAGTGGGGCTCGTTTGACAGTGTCAAGTGCCTCCTGCAATCTCCCATCCAGAAGCAGGGCAGCTGAGTTTTTTTTTGCCAGGGAAACGGACCTTTGTTTTTGATTGGGGTCTTTTGCCGAGAGTGGTCGGCTGTCTCCTGACAATCCACAATACGCAGCATGGTTCCCAGACCAAAGGTGGCACCAGTGCCAAGTCGGGCTGGTTTGATAGTACCAAGTGTCTCCTGCACTCTGCCATCCAGAAGCGGGGCAGCTGAGTTTTGTTTGCCAGAGAAAAGGGCCGTGGGTTGTGTTTGGGGGCATATGACTGGGAGTGGCCACCTGGCTCCTTAAAATGCACGATACGCCGCATGGTAACCAGACGCAAGGTGGCACCAGTGCCAAGTCGGGCTGTTTTTGTAGTACCCAGTGGCTCCTGCAATTTGCCATCCAGAAGCGGGGCAGCTAAATTTTGTTTGCTAGAGAAAAGGGCTGTGGTTTGTATTTGGGGGCCTATGGCCGAGAGTGGTAGGCTGGCCCCTGAAAATCAACGATAGGCAGGATGGTTCCCAGATCCAAGGTGGCACCAGTGCCAAGTAAGGCTGGTTGTATGGTTCAAAGTGACTCCTGCAATCTGCCATCCAGAAGTGGGACAGCTGATTTTTTTTTGCCAGAGAAAAGGTCCGTGGTTTCTTTTTGGGGCATACGGCTGGGAATTGCCGGCTGGCTCCTTAAAATGCTCGATACGCAGGATGGTTCCCAGAGCCAAGGTGGCACCACTGCCAAGTCGGGCTCTTTTTGTAGTACCAAGTGCGTCCTGCAATTTGCCATCCAGAAGAGGGGCAGTTGAGTTTTGTTTGCCAGAGAAAAGGGCCGAGGTTTGTGTTTGGGAGCATATGGCTGGGAATGACCGGCTGGCCCCTGAAAATCCACGATACGCCGGATGGTTCCCAGATCCAAGATGGTACCATTACCAAGTCGGGCTGCTTTGATAGTCCCAAGTGGCTCCTGCAAACTGCCATCCAGAAGCGGGGCAGCTGAGTTTTGTTTGCCAGGGAAATGGGCCGTTGTTTGTGTTTGGGGGCCTGTGGCTGGGAGTGTTCGGCTGGTTCCTGAATATGTACGATACGCAGGATTGTTCCCAGATCCAAGGTGGCAGCAGTGCCATGTTGTGCTGGTGTGATAGTCCCAAGTGGCTCCTGCAATCTGCCATCCAGAAGTGGGGCAGCTGATTTTTGTTTGCCAGAGAAAAGGTCCGTGGTTTGTGTTTGGGGGCATATGGCTGAGAGTGGCCGGCTGGCCCCTGAAAATCCACGATACACAGGATGGTTCCCAGATCCAAGGTGGCACCTGTGCCAAGTCGGGCTGATTTGATAGTACTAAGTAGCTCCTGGAATCTGCCATCCAGAAGCGGGGCAGCTTACTTTTGTTTGCCAGGGAAACGGGCCGAGGTTTCTGTTTGGGGGCCTATGGCTGGGAGTGACCGGCTGGCTCCTGAAAAGCTACAATAGGCAGGATGGTTCCCAGAGCCAAGGTGGCACCAGTGCCAAGTTGGGCTGGTTTGATAGTACCAAGTGGCTCCTGCAATCTGCCATCCAGAAGCAGGGCAGCTGAGTTTTGTTTGCCAGAGAAAAGGGCTTGGTTTGTGTTTGGGGGCATATGGCTGGGTGTGGCCAGCTGGCTCCTTAAAATGCACGATATGCAACATGGCTCCCAGACCCATAGTGGCACCAGTGCCAAGTCGGGCTGGTTTGATAGTACCAAGTGGCTCCTGCAATCTTCCATGATCACGTGGAGAAATACTTTCTGGTTTCAGCCATATGCTCTTTCTTCTCTCCCTCAACTTCTCTATCACCTCTCATCTGGTTCACATGCGCTGTCTTCAAGGTCCACAGGCTACTTTTCACAGAATCTTCTGGCCTGATGAAGTAAGAATGATGAATAGAACAGAGCTGGGATCTATTTTCCAGTTTGGATAAAATGCATTCTGCACACAAATCCAAGGAGAACGTGCTGCCCCAATGCCCAGAAAATCTTTCACTCCTGCTAGTGTTCTACGTCAACCGCAACTTAGTCTGAAAAAAAAGCTTTTTCTCTGAGAGCATCTGAGAGGTTTGCATGAAGCACTGATATCTGACATATGCAATTTTGAATAGGAGAGGAAAAAGAAAATGGCAAGGAGTTTTTAATTTTAGTGGTTTCAATTTTAATTTCCGTGCACTTTTTCAAAACTTGTCAGCTCAAATGCCCATCAACATCTTTTAGTCATCTGTAAGTCAGTATTCATATAAAATGTGCTTCAAATCCAAAGAATTTCAAATTTGCACTCCAAGCTTCTATGCCTAGATTTATGATTTCCTACACATATTAGATGAAAGGAAGGCCTTTTTTACTGTGGGAGTGCTGGAACACTGGAACAGGTTGCCCAGAGAAGTTGTGGGTGTCCCATCCCTGAAAGTATTCAAGGTCACCTTGGACGGGGCTTGGAGCAGCAACAAAGGAGAAGCTTGATGGTAGAGAAACAAAGTTGGACTATAGAAGAAACTCGGATTGAAGTATAGGATCAAGTTTTCTCTCAGCTCTTGGGGTAAATTCAAAGTTGTACAAAATGACATTTATCTGTGCTATTCACTACTGTAACAGAAAGTTTCATGAAAACTGTACAGAAGATAGTAAATTTTAAAAGAGATAAGAATTACAGCATAAAATCCATGGGATAGGTTACAACATGAGACACTCTCTAAGAGAAAATCTCTGTGTTTCAGCACTTCATCGGGGTAAGATTTCATGAAGTGCCAAAGAAGGCGGCAAAATATCATTCGGGACATTATTTACTGGAATTCAGCCTGGCCATTAGTAGGAACTGCCTTTGAACATATCATGTAGATATACCACACACGCTTTCCCTTCACTGAAAAATTACTGTTTACAACAAATAAGCAATTGACGATCAAAATTGATTGAAAGCATCTTAAACATGTCAAGTATTTCATTGTAGATGATCTGTGATCCAAATGCTTCTTCCACCTTCGAGAGGGACAGAAGAATTCTTCCATATCATGATGGTTTAAAATTGTATCAACCAATGTTTTCTGCTGAAAAGATATCATCTATTTTTTTCTATTTTTGGAAGAAAATATTCCTAGACATACAACAGGTGAGAACTAAGTAATTTTAAAGAAACAAATGAAATGAAAATATTCTGTAAATAGAATGAAATGAAAAGCTGTGTTTTAAATAGGAGCTAAATATTAAACAGAATTTTTGTACCAGGCATTTGAATTACTGCACCAGCTCTTTTGCCCATCAAGAGAGGCATTTAGCATTTCAGTCTTTTCCAAGGTGTTCATGATCTGCTATGCTGATCTCTGTGTGTGCCTAGGTGTGTGTGGAGGGGGGGGCATATGAAGGGGAGTGTGTATGTTTGCTTTACAATTGTTGTGGCAGATTCATGCCTCAGCTCCACATTTTGTTTTAAAAAGGTCACACCGAGTGGATATGAAGTTTACTATCAACAAGAGATCGATTCCCAAATCATCCATTTGACTCTCCCTTATAAATCATGTGCTTTGTTGCATATTTTATCAAATATACTTTCAAGCCAGATGGAGGAAGGAGGATGTGGGAATCCCTCCACCATCTTGCAACTTTTATGTAAGTAGGTTTTCAAGAAAATCATCATTTCTCTTTTAAATATGTCTGGAACAGGCATGATGGTAGTGTCAACCTGTTGGAGTTTTTGTTGCTGGAAGAAGTTGTACAAAAGGATTGGTTTTTACATTGACCAGTTACTGAATCAAGCGCAGGAATACATTGGAAATTTAGCTGGGGGTTCCTTTTCCCAGCAGACTACTTCTAGAACGAGCTTGTACACTGAAGCTGACTCTTTTGCTCTCTTTTTGTTTCTTTCCTATTTTCTTGGCTTCTTTGCCACTATCTAGACAATTTTGGAACTTTGTTCCCAACTAAAATGGTTTCAATAGTCTGATTGTGATCATACATTTTTACAAGGAATTTTTAAAATCTTTCCTCGAGTCCAGAAAGTCAAGGACTTAGATCTTTTTCTTCCCTTATCAATATTGCCATGAAATTGATAAATAAAGACCAACTCTTTATTTTTGTTTTTAACCCACGTAGATAATTCCCATCCATTAATCCATTTTGTGGACCAATAGCTGCCATTCTGATGGAAGCTGTCACTTCTTAACAATAGGCATTCTGTGACTATGTTGACTGCACTTTGGGTGAAGATCCTAACTGGTCTTAGATATACATAGGGAGAAATTTGCTCAGCCAGTGTCAGTCTTAAGCATGCGTATCAGAAGATCTTTCTAGAGCTGGGAATTTTCCCATGAAAGGGATTCAGTTAGGGAAGAGACACTTGTGCCAGAGTTTTACATTCTTCTTGAACACTGCTTAAGGAACTTAGATGCCATGTCCATTTGGATCTCTGTCTGCACAGAACTTTGTCATGCCAGCGCTTTGAAATGCATCTTGAAGAGAATTCACTAGCACAGAATGAAAGAGAGTGGAAGGGGTTGGTGGGGCTAACCAGGCCCAACCCCCCTGCCTAAACCAGGATACCTAGAGCCTCTTGCCCAGGATTCTATCTGGGTGTACTTTTAATGTCTTCAAAGATCCAGGCTCCACAATCTTTCTGGGCAGTCTGTGCCGTGGTTCAGTCACCCTGACAGTAAAGAAACATTTACTGATGTTCAAAGGCAATCTCCTGTATTTCAGTGTGTGCCCACTGCCTCTTGTCTTTTCCCTCAGCATCACTGAAAAGACACTGATTCCCTCCCCTTTGCACTATTGCTTCCATATGTATGTGTGATGCCATGTAGAGGTATGTCAAAAACCTCCCTGAAGCCCAGGCAGATAATATTCCCTTCATCTACCAGTCAAGTTGATTCATCAGAGGAGTTTAAAGTGATGTTCAGCATGAAATTCCCCTGAAAAATCATGCTAACTACATTATTTGGTCATCTGTCATGTGCCTGGCAAGGATTTCCAGGAAGAGCTGCTTCATCAACTTCCTGGGGATAAAAAAGAGGCTGGCTGGTTTGTACTATGGCGAGTCCTCTTAATTGCCTTTTTTGAAGATGGGTGTCATTTGCTAACATCCACTCCTTAGCCTCTGTTGTCGTCTACATCTTAGCAAAACGCTTTTCCACTATGTCTGGCTAGGAAAAACTGTGCCAGCACAGAAAACATCTCCCATCGTGTTCTAGAAGTTGCACGGATGTCTGCCAAGTGTTTGGCAGGAAGAAAAGAAAAGTTGTCCAAAACAGCTTCCAATCGAATGTTCCTGTGATTGGAAAAGTCAGGAGAGTGCAAAGGTACTGTTTTCTATCAGTTGGCAAGGTGCGCACACAATCCCAGTGTTGTACAGCTTGCTTCTTCACCTTCCCGAAGCTGCCGCTCTCGCCGGCTGCCGGAGCCCAAGAAGCGGCTTCTTCACGCAAAGACGATTGTGCCGCTCACAGGGCTCTCCTTAGCGCGGCTTCTGCCGAAAGACGCCCGGCAGCGGCTCTTACCTCCGGAGAGCATCCTACCTTCGTCTTTCGCGTCTTTTGTCGTCTACATCTTAGCAAAACGCTTTTCCACTATGTCTGGCTAGGAAAAACTGTGCCAGCACAGAAAACATCTCCCATCGTGTTCTAGAAGTTGCACGGATGTCTGCCAAGTGTTTGGCAGGAAGAAAAGAAAAGTTGTCCAAAACAGCTTCCAATCGAATGTTCCTGTGATTGGAAAAGTCAGGAGAGTGCAAAGGTACTGTTTTCTATCAGTTGGCAAGGTGCGCACACAATCCCAGTGTTGTACAGCTTGCTTCTTCACCTTCCCGAAGCTGCCGCTCTCGCCGGCTGCCGGAGCCCAAGAAGCGGCTTCTTCGCGCAAAGACGATTGTGCCGCTCACAGTGCTCTCCTTAGCGCGGCTTCTGCCGAAAGACGCCCGGCAGCGGCTCTTACCTCCGGAGAGCATCCTACCTTCGTCTTTCGCGTCTTTTGTAGTCTCCATCTTAGCAAAACGCTTTTCCACTATGTCTGGCTAGGAAAAACTGTGCCAGCACAGAAAACATCTCCCATCGTGTTCTAGAAGTTGCACGGATGTCTGCCAAGTGTTTGGCAGGAAGAAAAGAAAAGTTGTCCAAAACAGCTTCCAATCGAATGTTCATGTGATTGGAAAAGTCAGGAGAGTGCAAAGGTACTGTTTTCTATCAGTTGGCAAGGTGCGCACACAATCCCAGTGTTGTACAGCTTGCTTCTTCACCTTCCCGAAGCTGCCGCTCTCGCCGGCTCCCGGAACCGAAGAATCGGCTTCTTCGCGCAAAGACGATTGTGCCGCTCACAGGGCTCTCCTTAGCGCGGCTTCTGCCGAAAGACGCCCGGCAGCGGCTCTTACCTCCGGAGAGCATCCTACCTTCGTCTTTCGCGTCTTATGTAGTCTACATCTTAGCAAAACGCTTTTCCACTATGTCTGGCTAGGAAAAACCGTGCCAGCCCAGAAAACATCTCCCATCGTTTTCTAGAAGTTGCAGATATGTCTGCCAAGTGTTTGGCAGGAAGAAAAGAAAAGTTGTCCAAAACAGCTTCCAATCGAATGTTCCTGTGATTGGAAAAGTCAGGAGAGTGCAAAGGTACTGTTTTCTATCAGTTGGCAAGGTGCGCACACAATCCCAGTGTTGTACAGCTTCCTTCTTCACCTTCCCGAAGCTGCCACTCTCAGGAGGTAAGAGCCGCTGCCGGGCGTCTTTCGGCAGAAGCCGCGCTAAGGGGAGCACTGTGAGCGGCACAATCGTCTTTGCGCGAAGAAGCCGCTTCTTGGGCTCCGGCAGCCGGCGAGAGCGGCAGCTTCGGGAAGGTGAAGAAGCAAGCTGTACAACACTGGGATTGTGTGCGCACCTTGCCAACTGATAGAAAACAGTACCTTTGCACTCTCCTGACTTTTCCAATCACAGGAACATTCGATTGGAAGCTGTTTTGGACAACTTTTCTTTTCTTCCTGCCAAACACTTGGCAGACATCCGTGCAACTTCTAGAACACGATGGGAGATGTTTTCTGTGCTGGCACAGTTTTTCCTAGCCAGACATAGTGGAAAAGCGTTTTGCCGAGGTGTAGACTACATAAGACGCGAAAGACGAAGGTAGGATGCTCTCCGGAGGTAAGAGCCGCTGCCGGGCGTCTTTCGGCAGAAGCCGCGCTAAGGAGAGCACTGTGAGCGGCACAATCGTCTTTGCGCGAAGAAGCCGCTTCTTGGGCTCCGGCAGCCGGCGAGAGCGGCAGCTTCGGGAAGGTGAAGAAGCAAGCTGTACAACACTGGGATTGTGTGCGCACCTTGCCAACTGATAGAAAACAGTACCTTTGCACTCTCCTGACTTTTCCAATCACAGGAACATTCGATTGGAAGCTGTTTTGGACAACTTTTCTTTTCTTCCTGCCAAACACTTGGCAGACATCCGTGCAACTTCTAGAACACGATGGGAGATGTTTTCTGTGCTGGCACAGTTTTTCCTAGCCAGACATAGTGGAAAAGCGTTTTGCTAAGATGTAGACTACAAAAGACGCGAAAGACGAAGGTAGGATGCTCTCCGGAGGTAAGAGCCGCTGCCGGGCGTCTTTCGGCAGAAGCCGCGCTAAGGGGAGCACTGTGAGCGGCACAATCGTCTTTGCGCGAAGAAGCCGCTTCTTGGGCTCCGGCAGCCGGCGAGAGCGGCAGCTTCGGGAAGGTGAAGAAGCAAGCTGTACAACACTGGGATTGTGTGCACACCTTGCCAACTGATAGAAAACAGTACCTTTGCACTCTCCTGACTTTTCCAATCACAGGAACATTCGATTGGAAGCTGTTTTGGACAACTTTTCTTTTCTTCCTGCCAAACACTTGGCAGACATCCGTGCAACTTCTAGAACACGATGGGAGATGTTTTCTGTGCTGGCACAGTTTTTCCTAGCCAGACATAGTGGAACAGCGTTTTGCCGAGGTGTAGACTACAAAAGACGCGAAAGACGAAGGTAGGATGCTCTCCGGAGGTAAGAGCCGCTGCCGGGCGTCTTTCGGCAGAAGCCGCGCTAAGGAGAGCACTGTGAGCGGCACAATCGTCTTTGCGCGAAGAAGCCGCTTCTTGGGCTCCGGCAGCCGGCGAGAGCGGCAGCTTCGGGAAGGTGAAGAAGCAAGCTGTACAACACTGGGATTGTGTGCGCACCTTGCCAACTGATAGAAAACAGTACCTTTGCACTCTCCTGACTTTTCCAATCACAGGAACATTCGATTGGAAGCTGTTTTGGACAACTTTTCTTTTCTTCCTGCCAAACACTTGGCAGACATCCGTGCAACTTCTAGAACACGATGGGAGATGTTTTCTGTGCTGGCACAGTTTTTCCTAGCCAGACATAGTGGAACAGCGTTTTGCCGAGGTGTAGACTACAAAAGACGCGAAAGACGAAGGTAGGATGCTCTCCGGAGGTAAGAGCCGCTGCCGGGCGTCTTTCGGCAGAAGCCGCGCTAAGGAGAGCACTGTGAGCGGCACAATCGTCTTTGCGCGAAGAAGCCGCTTCTTGGGCTCCGGCAGCCGGCGAGAGCGGCAGCTTCGGGAAGGTGAAGAAGCAAGCTGTACAACACTGGGATTGTGTGCGCACCTTGCCAACTGATAGAAAACAGTACCTTTGCACTCTCCTGACTTTTCCAATCACAGGAACATTCGATTGGAAGCTGTTTTGGACAACTTTTCTTTTCTTCCTGCCAAACACTTGGCAGACATCCGTGCAACTTCTAGAACACGATGGGAGATGTTTTCTGTGCTGGCACAGTTTTTCCTAGCCAGACATAGTGGAAAAGCTTTTTGCCGAGGTGTAGACTACATAAGACGCGAAAGACGAAGGTAGGATGCTCTCCGGAGGTAAGAGCCGCTGCCGGGCGTCTTTCGGCAGAAGCCGCGCTAAGGAGAGCACTGTGAGCGGCACAATCGTCTTTGCGCGAAGAAGCCGCTTCTTGGGCTCCGGCAGCCGGCGAGAGCGGCAGCTTCGGGAAGGTGAAGAAGCAAGCTGTACAACACTGGGATTGTGTGCGCACCTTGCCAACTGATAGAAAACAGTACCTTTGCACTCTCCTGACTTTTCCAATCACAGGAACATTCGATTGGAAGCTGTTTTGGACAACTTTTCTTTTCTTCCTGCCAAACACTTGGCAGACATCCGTGCAACTTCTAGAACACGATGGGAGATGTTTTCTGTGCTGGCACAGTTTTTCCTAGCCAGACATAGTGGAAAAGCTTTTTGCCGAGGTGTAGATGAGAAGAGGAGCTAAAGACGAAGGTAGGATGCTCTCCGGAGGTAAGAGCCGCTGCCGGGCGTCTTTCGGCAGAAGCCGCGCTAAGGAGAGCACTGTGAGCGGCACAATCGTCTTTGCGCGAAGAAGCCGCTTCTTGGGCTCCGGCAGCCGGCGAGAGCGGCAGCTTCGGGAAGGTGAAGAAGCAAGCTGTACAACACTGGGATTGTGTGCGCACCTTGCCAACTGATAGAAAACAGTACCTTTGCACTCTCCTGACTTTTCCAATCACAGGAACATTCGATTGGAAGCTGTTTTGGACAACTTTTCTTTTCTTCCTGCCAAACACTTGGCAGACATCCGTGCAACTTCTAGAACACGATGGGAGATGTTTTCTGTGCTGGCACAGTTTTTCCTAGCCAGACATAGTGGAAAAGCTTTTTGCCGAGGTGTAGATGAGAAGAGGAGCTAAAGAGTGGATGTTAGCAAATGACACCCATCTTCAAAAAAGGCAATTAAGAGGACTCGCCATAGTACAAACCAGCCAGCCTCTTTTTTATCCCCAGGAAGTTGATGAAGCAGCTCTTCCTGGAAATCCTTGCCAGGCACATGACAGATGACCAAATAATGTAGTTAGCATGATTTTTCAGGGGAATTTCATGCTGAACATCACTTTAAACTCCTCTGATGAATCAACTTGACTGGTAGATGAAGGGAATATTATCTGCCTGGGCTTCAGGGAGGTTTTTGACATACCTCTACATGGCATCACACATACATATGGAAGCAATAGTGCAAAGGGGAGGGAATCAGTGTCTTTTCAGTGATGCTGAGGGAAAAGACAAGAGGCAGTGGGCACACACTGAAATACAGGAGATTGCCTTTGAACATCAGTAAATGTTTCTTTACTGTCAGGGTGACTGAACCACGGCACAGACTGCCCAGAAAGATTGTGGAGCCTGGATCTTTGAAGACATTAAAAGTACACCCAGATAGAATCCTGGGCAAGAGGCTCTAGGTATCCTGGTTTAGGCAGGGGGGTTGGGCCTGGTTAGCCCCACCAACCCCTTCCACTCTCTTTCATTCTGTGCTAGTGAATTCTCTTCAAGATGCATTTCAAAGCGCTGGCATGACAAAGTTCTGTGCAGACAGAGATCCAAATGGACATGGCATCTAAGTTCCTTAAGCAGTGTTCAAGAAGAATGTAAAACTCTGGCACAAGTGTCTCTTCCCTAACTGAATCCCTTTCATGGGAAAATTCCCAGCTCTAGAAAGATCTTCTGATACGCATGCTTAAGACTGACACTGGCTGAGCAAATTTCTCCCTATGTATATCTAAGACCAGTTAGGATCTTCACCCAAAGTGCAGTCAACATAGTCACAGAATGCCTATTGTTAAGAAGTGACAGCTTCCATCAGAATGGCAGCTATTGGTCCACAAAATGGATTAATGGATGGGAATTATCTACGTGGGTTAAAAACAAAAATAAAGAGTTGGTCTTTATTTATCAATTTCATGGCAATATTGATAAGGGAAGAAAAAGATCTAAGTCCTTGACTTTCTGGACTCGAGGAAAGATTTTAAAAATTCCTTGTAAAAATGTATGATCACAATCAGACTATTGAAACCATTTTAGTTGGGAACAAAGTTCCAAAATTGTCTAGATAGTGGCAAAGAAGCCAAGAAAATAGGAAAGAAACAAAAAGAGAGCAAAAGAGTCAGCTTCAGTGTACAAGCTCGTTCTAGAAGTAGTCTGCTGGGAAAAGGAACCCCCAGCTAAATTTCCAATGTATTCCTGCGCTTGATTCAGTAACTGGTCAATGTAAAAACCAATCCTTTTGTACAACTTCTTCCAGCAACAAAAACTCCAACAGGTTGACACTACCATCATGCCTGTTCCAGACATATTTAAAAGAGAAATGATGATTTTCTTGAAAACCTACTTACATAAAAGTTGCAAGATGGTGGAGGGATTCCCACATCCTCCTTCCTCCATCTGGCTTGAAAGTATATTTGATAAAATATGCAACAAAGCACATGATTTATAAGGGAGAGTCAAATGGATGATTTGGGAATCGATCTCTTGTTGATAGTAAACTTCATATCCACTCGGTGTGACCTTTTTAAAACAAAATGTGGAGCTGAGGCATGAATCTGCCACAACAATTGTAAAGCAAACATACACACTCCCCTTCATATGCCCCCCCCTCCACACACACCTAGGCACACACAGAGATCAGCATAGCAGATCATGAACACCTTGGAAAAGACTGAAATGCTAAATGCCTCTCTTGATGGGCAAAAGAGCTGGTGCAGTAATCCAAATGCCTGGTACAAAAATTCTGTTTAATATTTAGCTCCTATTTAAAACACAGCTTTTCATTTCATTCTATTTACAGAATATTTTCATTTCATTTGTTTCTTTAAAATTACTTAGTTCTCACCTGTTGTATGTCTAGGAATATTTTCTTCCAAAAATAGAAAAAAATAGATGATATCTTTTCAGCAGAAAACATTGGTTGATACAATTTTAAACCATCATGATATGGAAGAATTCTTCTGTCCCTCTCGAAGGTGGAAGAAGCATTTGGATCACAGATCATCTACAATGAAATACTTGACATGTTTAAGATGCTTTCAATCAATTTTGATCGTCAATTGCTTATTTTTCAGTGAAGGGAAAGCGTGTGTGGTATATCTACATGATATGTTCAAAGGCAGTTCCTACTAATGGCCAGGCTGAATTCCAGTAAATAATGTCCCGAATGATATTTTGCCGCCTTCTTTGGCACTTCATGAAATCTTACCCCGATGAAGTGCTGAAACAAAGAGATTTTCTCTTAGAGAGTGTCTCATGTTGTAACCTATCCCATGGATTTTATGCTGTAATTCTTATCTCTTTTAAAATTTACTATCTTCTGTACAGTTTTCATGAAACTTTCTGTTACAGTAGTGAATAGCACAGATAAATGTCATTTTGTACAACTTTGAATTTACCCCAAGAGCTGAGAGAAAACTTGATCCTATACTTCAATCCGAGTTTCTTCTATAGTCCAACTTTGTTTCTCTACCATCAAGCTTCTCCTTTGTTGCTGCTCCAAGCCCCGTCCAAGGTGACCTTGAATACTTTCAGGGATGGGACACCCACAACTTCTCTGGGCAACCTGTTCCAGTGTTCCAGCACTCCCACAGTAAAAAAGGCCTTCCTTTCATCTAATATGTGTAGGAAATCATAAATCTAGGCATAGAAGCTTGGAGTGCAAATTTGAAATTCTTTGGATTTGAAGCACATTTTATATGAATACTGACTTACAGATGACTAAAAGATGTTGATGGGCATTTGAGCTGACAAGTTTTGAAAAAGTGCACGGAAATTAAAATTGAAACCACTAAAATTAAAAACTCCTTGCCATTTTCTTTTTCCTCTCCTATTCAAAATTGCATATGTCAGATATCAGTGCTTCATGCAAACCTCTCAGATGCTCTCAGAGAAAAAGCTTTTCTTTCAGACTAAGTTGCGGTTGACGTAGAACACTAGCAGGAGTGAAAGATTTTCTGGGCATCGGGGCAGCCCGTTCTCCTTGGATTTGTGTGCAGAATGCATTTTATCCAAACTGGAAAATAGATCCCAGCTCTGTTCTATTCATCATTCTTACTTCATCAGGCCAGAAGATTCTGTGAAAAGTAGCCTGTGGACCTTGAAGACAGCGCATGTGAACCAGATGAGAGGTGATAGAGAAGTTGAGGGAGAGAAGAAAGAGCATGAGGCTGAAACCAGAAAGTATTTCTCCACGTGATCATGGAAGATTGCAGGAGCCACTTGGTACTATCAAACCAGCCCAACTTGGCACTGGTGCCACCTTGGGTCTGGGAGCCATGTTGCATATCGTGCATTTTAAGGAGCCAGCTGGCCACACCCAGCCATATGCCCCCAAACACAAACCAAGGCCCTTTTCTCTGGCAAACAAAACTCAGCTGCCCTGCTTCTGGATGGCAGATTGCAGGAACCACTTGGTACTATCAAACCAGCCCAACTTGGCACTGGTGCCACCATGGGTCTGGTCATCATCCTGCCTATTGTAGCTTTTCAGGAGCCAGCCGGTCACTCTCAGCCATAGGCCCCCAAACACAAACCTCGGCCCGTTTACCTGGCAAACAAAAGTAAGCTGTCCCGCTTCTGGATGGCAGATTGCAGGAGCTACTTAGTACTATCAAATCAGCCCGACTTGGCACAGGTGCCACCTTGGATCTGGGAACCATCCTGTGTATCGTGGATTTTCAGGGGCCAGCCAGCCACTCTCAGCCATATGCCCCCAAAAACAAACCACGGCCCTTTTCTCTGGCAAACAAAACTCAACTGCCCCTCTTCTGGATGGCAAATTTTAGGACGCACTTTGTACTACGAAAACCGCCCGACGTGGCACTGGTGCCACCTTGTGTCAGGGAACCATCCTGCATATCGAGCTTTTTAAGGAGCCAGCCGGCCAGGCCCAGCCATATACCCCCAAAAACAAACCACGGACCATTTCTCATGGAAACAAAAATCCGCTGCCCCGCGTCTGGATGGCAGATTGCAGGAGCCACTTTGCACCATCAAACCAGCCCGACTTGGCACTGGTGCCACCTTGGGTCTGGGAACAATCCTGCGTATCGTACATATTCAGGAACCAGCCGAACACTCCCAGCCACAGGCCCCCAAACACAAACAACGGCCCATTTCCCTGGCAAACAAAACTCAGCGGCCCCGCTTCTGGATGGCAGTTTGCAGGAGCCACTTGGGACTATCAAACCAGCCCGACTTGGCACTGGTGCCACCTTGGGTCTGGGAACCATCCTGCGTATGGTGGATTCTAAGGAGCCAGCCGGCCACTCCCAGCCACAGGCCCCCAACAAAAACCACGGCCCTTTTTTCTGGCAAACAAAACTTAGCTGCCTCACTTCTGGATGGCAGATTGCAGGAGCCACTTGGTGTAATCAAACCAGCCCGACTTGGCACTGGTGCCACCTTGGGTCTGGGAACCATGCTGCGTATCGTGGATTCTAAGGAGCCAGCCGGCCACTCCCAGCCACAGGCCCCCAAACAAAATCAACGGCGCTGTTCCCTGGAAAACAAAACACGCCTGCCAATTTTTTGATGGAGTTTGCAGGAGCCACTTGGTACTATCAAACCAGCCCGACTTGGCACTGGTGCCACCTTGGGTCTGGGAAACATCCTGCGTATCGTGGATTCTTAGGAGCCAGCCGGCCACTCCTAGCCACAGGCCCCCAGACAAAAACCTAGGCCTATTTCTCTGGCAAACAAAAGTAAGCTGCCCCGCTTCTGGATGGCAGATTGCAGGAGCCACTTGGTACTATCAAACCAGCCCAACTTGGCACTGGTGCCACCTTGGATCTGGGAACCATGCTGTGTATCGTGGATATTCAGGGGCCAGCCGGCCACTCTCAGCCATATGTCCCCAAACAGAAACCTCGGCCCTGTTCTCTGGCAAACAAAACTCAACTGCCCCTCTTCTGGATGGCAAATTGCAGGATGAACTTGATACTAAAACCGCAGGCCGACTTGGTAGTGGTGACACCTTGGACCTGGGAACCATCATGCGTATCGAGCATTTTAAGGAGCCAGCCGGCCACTCCCAGCAATATGCCCCCAAAAACAATCCACGGAATTTTTCTCTGGCAAACAAAAATCAGCTGCCCCGCTTCTGGATGGCAGATTGCAGGAGCCACTTTGCACCATCAAACCAGCCCGACTTGGCACTGGTGCCACCTTGCATCTGGGAACCATGCTGCCTAGCGTGGATTTTCAGGAGCCAGCCGGCCACTCTCAGCCATAGGCCCCCAAACAAAACCCACGGCCCGTTTCCCTGGCAAACAAAATTAAGCTGCCCCGCTTCTGGATGGCAGATTGCAGGAACCACTTGGTAGTATCAAACCAGCCCGACTTGGCACTGGTGCCACCTTGGGTCTGGGAACCATCCTGCGTATTGTGGGTTCAAAGGAGCCAGCCGGCCACTCCCAGCCACAGGCCCCCAAATACAAACAACGGCGCTTTTCCCTGGAAAACAAAACTCGCCTGACAACTTTTTGATGGCAGATTGCAGGAGCCACTTGGTACTATCAAACCAGCCCAACTTGGCACTGGTGCCACCATGGGTCTGGTCACCATCCTGCCTATCGTAGCTTTTCAGGAGCCAGCCAGCCACCCCCAGCCAGAGGCCCCTAGACAAATATTTCGGCCCGTTTCCCTGGCAAACCAAAGTAAGCTACCCCGCTCCTGGATGGCAGATTGCAGGAGCCACTTTTCACAATCAAACCAGCCCGACTTGGCACTGGTGCCACCTCTGGTCTGGGAACCATCCTGCGTATCATGGATTCTAAGGAGCCAGCCGGCCACTCCCAGCCACAGGCCCCCAAACACAAACAACGGCGCTTTTCCCTGGATAACAAACTCGCCTGCCAACTTTTTGATGGCAGATTGCAGGAGCCACTTGGTACTATCAAACCAGCCCAACTTGGCACTGGTGCCACCATGGGTCTGGTCACCATCCTGCCTATCGTAGCTTTTCAGGAGCCAGCCGGTCACTCCCAGCCATAGGCCCTGAGACACAAACCTCGGCCCGTTTCCCTGGCAAACAAAAGTAAGCTGCCCCGCTTCTGGATGGTAGATTGCAGGACGCACTTGGTACTATCAAACCAGCCCGACTTGGCACTGGTGCCACCTCTGGTCTGGGAACCATCCTGCGTATCGTGGATTCTAAGGAGCCAGCCGGTCACTCCCAGCCACAGGCCACCAAACACAAACAACGGCGCTTTTCCCTGGAAAACAAAACTCGCCTGCCAACATTTTGATGGCAGATTGCAGGAGCCACTTGGTACTATCAAATCAGCCCAACTTGGCACTGGTGCCACCATGGGTCTGGTCACCATCCTGCCTATCGTAGCTTTTCAGGAGCCAGCCGGTCACTCCCAGCCATAGGCCCCCAGACAAATACCTCGGCCCGTTTCCCTGGCAAACAAAAGTAAGCTGCCCCGCTTCTGGATGGCAGATTGCAGGAACCACTTTGCACCATCAAACTAGCCCGACTTGGCACTGGTGCCACCTCTGGTCTGGGAACCATGCTGTGTATCGTGGATTCTAAGGAGCCATCCGTCCACTCCCAGCCACAGGCCCCCAAACACAAACAACGGCGCTTTTCCCTGGAAAACAAAACTCGCCTGACAACTTTTTGATGGCAGATTGCAGGAGCCACTTGGTACTATCAAACCAGCCCAACTTGGCACTGGTGCCACCATGGGTCTGGTCACCATCCTGCCTATCGTAGCTTTTAAGGAGCCAGCCGGTCACTCCCAGCCATAGGCCCCCAGACACAAACCTCGGCCCGTTTCCCTGGCAAACAAAAGTAAGCTGCCCCGCTTCTGGATGGCAGATTGCAGGACGCACTTGGTAGTATCAAACCAGCCCGACTTGGCACTGGTGCCACCTCTGGTCTGGGAACCATCCTGCGTATCGTGGATTCTAAGCAGCCAGCCGGCCACTCCCAGCCACAGGCCCCCAAACACAAACAACGGCGCTTTTCCCTGGAAAACAAAACTCGCCTGCCAACATTTTGATGGCAGATTGCAGGAGCCACTTGGTACTATCAAATCAGCCCAACTTGGCACTGGTGCCACCATGCGTTTGGTCACCATCCTGCCTATCGTAGCTTTTCAGGAGCCAGACGGTCACTCCCAGCTATAGGCCCCCAGACAAAAACCTCGGCCCGTTTCCCTGGCATACAAAAGTAAGCTGCCCCGCTTCTGGATGGCAGATTGCAGGAACCACTTGGTACTATCAAACCAGCCCGACTTGGCACTGGTGCCACCTCTGGTCTGGGAACCATCCTGCGTATCGTGGTTCTAAGGAGCCATCCGTCCACTCCCAGCCACAGGCCCCCAAACAAAAACAACGGCGCTTTTCCCTGGAAAACAAACCTCGCCTGCCAAATTTTGATGGCAGATTGCCGGAGCCACTTGGTACTATCAAACCAGCCCAACTTGACACTGGTGCCACCATGGGTCTGGTCACCATCCTGCCTATCGTAGCTTTTCAGGAGCCAGCCGGTCACTCCCAGCCATAGGCCCCCAGACAAAAACCTTGGCCCGTTTCCCTGGCAAACAAAAGTAAGTTATCCCGCTTCTGGATGGCAGATTGCAGGAGCCACTTTTCACCATCAAACCAGCCCGACTTGGCACTGGTGCCACCTCTGGTCTGGGAACCATCCTGCGTATCGTGGATTCTAAGGAGCCAGCCGGCCACTCCCAGCCACAGGCCCCCAAACACAAACCACAGCGCTTTTCCCTGGAAAACAAAACTCGCCTGCCAACTTTTTGATGGCAGATTGCAGGAGCCACTTGGTACTATCAAACCAGCCCAACTTGGCACTGGTGCCACCATGGATCTGGTCACCATCCTGCCTATCGTAGCTTTTCAGGACCTAGCCGGTCACTCCAAGCCATAGGCCCCCAGAGAAAAACCTCGGCCCGTTTCCCTGGCAAACAAAAGTAAGCTGCCCCGCTTCTGGATGGCAGATTGCAGGAACCACTTGGTACTATCAAACCAGCCCAACTTGGCACTGGTGCCACCTTGGGTCTGGGAACCATGCTGCGTATCGTGGATTCTAAGGAGCCAGCCGGTCACTCCCAGCCACAGGCCACCAAACACAAACAACGGCGCTTTTCCCTGGAAAACAAAACTCGCCTGCCAACATTTTGATGGCAGATTGCAGTAGCCACTTGGTACTATCAAATCAGCCCAACTTGGCACTGGTGCCACCATGGGTCTGGTCACCATCCTGCCTATCGTAGCTTTTCAGGAGCCAGCCGGTCACTCCCAGCCATAGGCCCCCAGACACAAACCTCGGCCCGTTTCCCTGGCAAACAAAAGTAAGCTGCCCCGCTTCTGGATGGCAGATTGCTGGAACCACTTTGCACCATCAAACTAGCCCGACTTGGCACTGGTGCCACCTCTGGTCTGGGAACCATGCTGTGTATCGTGGATTCTAAGGAGCCATCCGTCCACTCCCAGCCACAGGCCCCCAAACAAAAACAACGGCGCTTTTCCCTGGAAAACAAAACTCGCCTGACAACTTTTTGATGGCAGATTGCAGGAGCCACTTGGTACTATCAAACCAGCCCAACTTGGCACTGGTGCCACCATGGGTCTGGTCACCATCCTGCCTGTCGTAGCTTTTCAGGAGCCAGCCGGTCACTCCCAGCCATAGGCCCCCAGACACAAACCTCGGCCCGTTTCCCTGGCAAACAAAAGTAAGCTGCCCCGCTTCTGGATGGCAGATTGCAGGACGCACTTGGTAGTATCAAACCAGCCCGACTTGGCACTGGTGCCACCTCTGGTCTGGGAACCATCCTGCGTATCGTGGATTCTAAGCAGCCAGCCGGCCACTCCCAGCCACAGGCCCCCAAACACAAACAACGGCGCTTTTCCCTGGAAAACAAAACTCGCCTGCCAACATTTTGATGGCAGATTGCAGGAGCCACTTGGTACTATCAAATCAGCCCAACTTGGCACTGGTGCCACCATGGGTCTGGTCACCATCCTGCCTATCGTAGCTTTTCAGGAGCCAGCCGGTCACTCCCAGCCATAGGCCCCCAGACACAAACCTCGGCCCGTTTCCCTGGCAAACAAAAGTAAGCTGCCCCGCTTCTGGATGGCAGATTGCTGGAACCACTTTGCACCATCAAACTAGCCCGACTTGGCACTGGTGCCACCTCTGGTCTGGGAACCATGCTGTGTATCGTGGATTCTAAGGAGCCATCCGTCCACTCCCAGCCACAGGCCCCCAAACAAAAACAACGGCGCTTTTCCCTGGAAAACAAAACTCGCCTGACAACTTTTTGATGGCAGATTGCAGGAGCCACTTGGTACTATCAAACCAGCCCAACTTGGCACTGGTGCCACCATGGGTCTGGTCACCATCCTGCCTGTCGTAGCTTTTCAGGAGCCAGCCGGTCACTCCCAGCCATAGGCCCCCAGACACAAACCTCGGCCCGTTTCCCTGGCAAACAAAAGTAAGCTGCCCCGCTTCTGGATGGCAGATTGCAGGACGCACTTGGTAGTATCAAACCAGCCCGACTTGGCACTGGTGCCACCTCTGGTCTGGGAACCATCCTGCGTATCGTGGATTCTAAGCAGCCAGCCGGCCACTCCCAGCCACAGGCCCCCAAACACAAACAACGGCGCTTTTCCCTGGAAAACAAAACTCGCCTGCCAACATTTTGATGGCAGATTGCAGGAGCCACTTGGTACTATCAAATCAGCCCAACTTGGCACTGGTGCCACCATGCGTTTGGTCACCATCCTGCCTATCGTAGCTTTTCAGGAGCCAGACGGTCACTCCCAGCTATAGGCCCCCAGACAAAAACCTCGGCCCGTTTCCCTGGCATACAAAAGTAAGCTGCCCCGCTTCTGGATGGCAGATTGCAGGACGCACTTGATAGTATCAAACCAGCCCGACTTGGCACTGGTGCCACCTCAGGTCTGGGAACCATGCTGCGTATCGTGGATTCTAATTAGCCATCTGGCCACTCCCACCCACAGGCCCCCAAACAAAAACAACGGCGCTTTTCCCTGGAAAACAAAACTCGCCTGCCAACTTTTTGATGGCAGATTGCAGGAGCCACTTGGTACTATCAAATCAGCCCAACTTGGCACTGGTGCCACCATGGGTCTGGTCACCATCCTGCCTATCGTAGCTTTTCAGGAGCCAGCCGGTCACTCGCAGCCATAGGCCCCCAGAAACAATACTCGGCCCGTTTCCCTGGCAAACAAAAGTAAGCTGCCCCGCTTCTGGATGGCAGATTGCAGGAGCCACTTTGCACCATCAAACTAGCCCGACTTGGCACTGGTGCCACCTCTGGTCTGGGAACCATCCTGCGTATCGTGGATTCTAAGGAGCCAGCCGGCCACTCCCAGCCACAGGCCCCCAAACAAAAACAACGGCGCTTTTCCCTGGAAAACAAAACTCGCCTGCCAATTTTTTGATGGCAGATTGCAGGAGCCACTTGGTACTATCAAACCAGCCCAACTTGGCACTGGTGCCACCATGGGTCTGGTCACCATCCTGCCTATCGTAGCTTTTCAGGAGCCAGCCGGTCACTCCCAGCCATAGGCCCCCAGACACAAACCTCGGCCCGTTTCTCTGGCAAACAAAAGTAAGCTACCCCGCTTCTGGATGGCAGATTGCAGGACGCACTTGATAGTATCAAACTAGCCCGACTTGGCACTGGTGCCACCTCAGGTCTGGGAACCATGCTGCGTATCGTGGATTCTAATTAGCCATCTGGCCACTCCCACCCACAGGCCCCCAAACAAAAACAACGGCGCTTTTCCCTGGAAAACAAACCTCGCCTGCCAAATTTTGATGGCAGATTGCCTGAGCCACTTGGTACTATCAAACCAGCCCAACTTGACACTGGTGCCACCATGGGTCTGGTCACCATCCTGCCTATCGTAGCTTTTCAGGAGCCAGCCGGTCACTCCCAGCCATAGGCCCCCAGACAAAAACCTTGGCCCGTTTCCCTGGCAAACAAAAGTAAGTTATCCCGCTTCTGGATGGCAGATTGCAGGTGCCACTTTTCACCATCAAACCAGCCCGACTTGGCACTGGTGCCACCTCTGGTCTGGGAACCATCCTGCGTATCGTGGATTCTAAGGAGCCAGCCGGCCACTCCCAGCCACAGGCCCCCAAACACAAACCACAGCGCTTTTCCCTGGAAAACAAAACTCGCCTGCCAACTTTTTGATGGCAGATTGCAGGAGCCACTTGGTACTATCAAACCAGCCCAACTTGGCACTGGTGCCACCATGGATCTGGTCACCATCCTGCCTATCGTAGCTTTTCAGGACCTAGCCGGTCACTCCAAGCCATAGGCCCCCAGAGAAAAACCTCGGCCCGTTTCCCTGGCAAACAAAAGTAAGCTGCCCCGCTTCTGGATGGCAGATTGCAGGAACCACTTGGTACTATCAAACCAGCCCAACTTGGCACTGGTGCCACCTTGGGTCTGGGAACCATCCTGCGTATCGTGGATTCTAAGGAGCCAGCCGGTCACTCCCAGCCACAGGCCACCAAACACAAACAACGGCGCTTTTCCCTGGAAAACAAAACTCGCCTGCCAACATTTTGATGGCAGATTGCAGGAGCCACTTGCTACTATCAAATCAGCCCAACTTGGCACTGGTGCCACCATGGGTCTGGTCACCATCCTGCCTATCGTAGCTTTTCAGGAGCCAGCCGGTCCCTCCCTGCCATAGGCCCCCAGAGAAAAACCTCGGCCCGTTTCCCTGGCAAACAAAAGTAAGCTACCCCGCTTCTGGATGGCAGATTGCAGGAGCCACTTTGCACCATCAAACTAGCCCGACTTGGCACTGGTGCCACCTCAGCTCTGGGAACCATCCTGCGTATCGTTCATTGTAAGGAGCCAGCCGGCCACTCCCAGCCACAGGCCCCCAGACACAAACAACGGCGCTTTTCCCTGGAAAACAAAACTCGCCTGCCAACTTTTTGATGGCAGATTGCAGGAGCCACTTGGTACTATCAAATCAGCCCAACTTGGCACTGGTACCACCATGGGTCTGGTCACCATCCTGCCTATCGTAGCTTTTCAGGAGCCAGCCGGTCACTCGCAGCCATAGGCCCCCAGACACAAAACTCGGCCCGTTTCCCTGGCAAACAAAAGTAAGCTGCCCCGCTTCTGGATGGCAGATTGCAGGAGCCACTTTGCACCATCAAACTGGCCCGACTTGGCACTGGTGCGACCTCTGGTCTGGGAACCATCCTGCGTATCGTGGATTCTAAGGAGCCAGCCGGTCACTCCCACCCACAGGCCCCCAAACACAAACAACGGCACTTTTCCCTGGAAAACAAAACTCGCCTGCCAACATTTTGATGGCAGATTGCAGGAGCCACTTGGTACTATCAAACCAGCCCAACTTGGCACTGGTGCCACCATGGGTCTGGTCACCATCCTGCCTATCGTAGCTTTTCAGGAGCCAGCCGGTCACTCCCAGCCATAGGCCCCCAGACACAAACCTCGGCCCGTTTCCCTGGCAAACAAAAGTAAGTTATCCCGCTTCTGGATGGCAGATTGCAGGAGCCACTTTTCACCATCAAACCAGCCCAACTTGGCACTGGTGCCACCTCTGGTCTGGGAACCATCCTGCGTATCGTGGATTCTAAGGAGCCAGCCGGCCACTCCCAGCCACAGGCCCCCAAACACAAACAACGGCGCTTTTCCCTGGATAACAAACTCGCCTGCCAACTTTTTGATGGCAGATTGCAGGAGCCACTTGGTACTATCAAACCAGCCCAACTTGGCACTGGTGCCACCATGGGTCTGGTCACCATCCTGCCTATCGTAGCTTTACAGGAGCCAGGCGGTCACTCCCAGCCATAGGCCCTGAGACACAAACCTCGGCCCGTTTCCCTGGCAAACAAAAGTAAGCTGCCCCGCTTCTGGATGGCAGATTGCAGGACGCACTTGGTACTATCAAACCAGCCCAACTTGGCACTGGTGCCACCTCTGGTCTGGGAACCATGCCGCTTATCGTGGATTCTAAGGAGCCAGCCGGCCACTCCCAGCCACAGGCCCCCAAACAGAAACAACGGCCCTTTTCCCTGGAAAACAAAACTCGCCTGCCAAATTTTGATGGCAGATTGCAGGAGCCACTTGGTACTATCAAATCAGCCCAACTTGGCACTGGTGCCACCATGGGTCTGGTCACCATCCTGCCTATCGTAGCTTTTCAGGAGCCAGCCGGTCACTCCCAGCCATAGGCCCCCAGACACAAACCTCGGCCCGTTTCCCTGGCAAACAAAAGTAAGCTGCCCCGCTTCTGGATGGCAGATTGCAGGAGCCACTTGGTACTATCAAACCAGCCCAACTTGGCACTGGTGCCACCTTGGGTCTGGGAACCATCCTGCGTATCGATCTTTTTAATGAGACAGCCGGTCACTCCCAGCCATATGCCCCCAAACACAACCCACGGCCCTTTTCTCTGGCAAACAAAACTCAACTGCACCGCTTCTGGATGGCAGATTGCAGGAGCCACTTGGTACTATCAAACCAGCCCGACTTGGCACTGGTGCCACCTTGGGTCTGGGAACCATCCTGCGTATGGTGGATTCTAAGGAGCCAGCCGGCCACTCCCAGCCACAGGCCCCCAACAAAAACCACGGCCCTTTTTTCTGGCAAACAAAACTTAGCTGCCTCACTTCTGGATGGCAGATTGCAGGAGCCACTTGGTGTAATCAAACCAGCCCGACTTGGCACTGGTGCCACCTTGGGTCTGGGAACCATCCTGCGTATCGTGGATTCTAAGGAGCCAGCCGGCCACTCCCAGCCACAGGCCCCCAAACAAAGTCAACGGCGCTGTTCCCTGGAAAACAAAACACGCCTGCCAACTTTTTGATGGAGTTTGCAGGAGCCACTTGGTACTATCAAACCAGCCCAACTTGGCACTGGTGCCACCTTGGGTCTGGGAAACATCCTGCGTATCGTGGATTCTTAGGAGCCAGCCGGCCACTCCTAGCCACAGGCCCCCAGACAAAAACCTAGGCCTATTTCTCTGGCAAACAAAAGTAAGCTGCCCCACTTCTGGATGGCAGATTGCAGGAGACACTTGGTACTATCAAACCAGCCCAACTTGGCACTGGTGCCACCTTGGATCTGGGAACCATGCTGTGTATCGTGGATATTCAGGGGCCAGCCGGCCACTCTCAGCCATATGTCCCCAAACAGAAACCTCGGCCCGTTTCTCTGGCAAACAAAACTCAACTGCCCCTCTTCTGGATGGCAAATTGCAGGATGAACTTGATACTAAAACCGCAGGCCGACTTGGTAGTGGTGACACCTTGGACCTGGGAACCATCATGCGTATCGAGCATTTTAAGGAGCCAGCCGGCCACTCCCAGCAATATGCCCCCAAAAACAATCCACGGAATTTTTCTCTGGCAAACAAAAATCAGCTGCCCCGCTTCTGGATGGCAGATTGCAGGAGCCACTTTGCACCATCAAACCAGCCCGACTTGGCACTGGTGCCACCTTGCATCTGGGAACCATGCTGCCTAGCGTGGATTTTCAGGAGCCAGCCGGCCACTCTCAGCCATAGGCCCCCAAACAAAACCCACGGCCCGTTTACCTGGCAAACAAAATTAAGCTGCCCCGCTTCTGGATGGCAGATTGCAGGACGCACTTGGTAGTATCAAACCAGCCCGACTTGGCACTGGTGCCACCTTGGGTCTGGGAACCATCCTGCGTATCGTGGGTTCAAAGGAGCCAGCCGGCCACTCCCAGCCACAGGCCCCCAAATACAAACAACGGCGCTTTTCCCTGGAAAACAAAACTCGCCTGACAACTTTTTGATGGCAGATTGCAGGAGCCACTTGGTACTATCAAACCAGCCCAACTTGGCACTGGTGCCACCATGGGTCTGGTCACCATCCTGCCTATCGTAGCTTTTCAGGAGCCAGCCAGCCACCCCCAGCCAGAGGCCCCTAGACAAATATTTCGGCCCGTTTCCCTGGCAAACAAAAGTAAGCTACCCCGCTTCTGGATGGCAGATTTCAGGAGCCACTTTGCACCATCAAACTAGCCCGACTTGGCACTGGTGCCACCTCAGCTCTGGGAACCATGCTGCGTATCGTTCATTGTAAGGAGCCAGCCGGCCACTCCAGCCACAGGACCCCAGACACAAACAACGGCGCTTTTCCCTGGAAAACAAAACTCGCCTGCCAACATTTTCATGGCAGATTGCAGGAGCCACTTGCTACTATCAAATCAGCCCAACTTGGCACTGGTGCCACCATGGGTCTGGTCACCATCCTGCCTATCGTAGCTTTTCAGGAGCCAGCCGGTCACTCGCAGCCATAGGCCCCCAGACACAAAACTCGGCCCGTTTCCCTGGCAAACAAAAGTAAGCTACCCCGCTTCTGGATGGCAGATTGCAGGAGCCACTTTGCACCATCAAACTAGCCCGACTTGGCACTGGTGCCACCTCTGGTCTGGGAACCATCCTGCGTATCGTGGATTCTAAGGAGCGAGCCGGTCACTCCCACCCACAGGCCCCCAAACACAAACAACGGCACTTTTCCCTGGAAAACAAAACTCGCCTGCCAACTTTTTGATGGCAGATTGCAGGAGCCACTTGGTACTATCAAACCAGCCCAACTTGGCACTGGTGCCACCATGGGTCTGGTCACCATCCTGCCTATCGTAGCTTTTCAGGAGCCAGCCGGTCACTCCCAGCCATAGGCCCCCAGACAAAAACCTCGGCCCGTTTCCCTGGCAAACAAAAGTAAGTCATCCCGCTTCTGGATGGCAGATTGCAGGAGCCACTTTGCACCATCAAACCAGCCCGACTTGGCACTGGTGCCACCTCTGGTCTGGGAACCATCCTGCGTATCATGGATTCTAAGGAGCCAGCCGGCCACTCCCAGCCAGAGGCCCCCAAACACAAACAACGGAGCTTTTCCCTGGATAACAAACTCGCCTGCCAACTTTTTGATGGCAGATTGCAGGAGCCACTTGGTACTATCAAACCAGCCCAACTTGGCACTGGTGCCACCATGGGTCTGGTCACCATCCTGCCTATCGTAGCTTTTCAGGAGCCAGCCGGTCACTCCCAGCCATAGGCCCTGAGACACAAACCTCGGCCCGTTTCCCTGGCAAACAAAAGTAAGCTGCCCCGCTTCTGGATGGTAGATTGCAGGACGCACTTGGTACTATCAAACCAGCCCAACTTGGCACTGGTGCCACCTCTGGTCTGGGAACCATCCTGCGTATCGTGGATTCTAAGCAGCCAGCCGGCCACTCCCAGCCACAGGCCCCCAAACACAAACAACGGCGCTTTTCCCTGGAAAACAAAACTCGCCTGCCAACTTTTTGATGGCAGATTGCAGGAGCCACTTGGTACTATCAAACCAGCCCAACTTGGCACTGGTGCCACCATGGGTCTGGTCACCATCCTGCCTATCGTAGCTTTTCAGGAGCCAGCCAGCCACCCCCAGCCAGAGGCCCCTAGACAAATATTTCGGCCCGTTTCCCTGGCAAACAAAAGTAAGCTACCCCGCTTCTGGATGGCAGATTGCAGGAGCCACTTTGCACCATCAAACTAGCCCGACTTGGCACTGGTGCCACCTCAGCTCTGGGAACCATGCTGCGTATCGTTCATTGTAAGGAGCCAGCCGGCCACTCCAGCCACAGGACCCCAGACACAAACAACGGCGCTTTTCCCTGGAAAACAAAACTCGCCTGCCAACATTTTCATGGCAGATTGCAGGAGCCACTTGCTACTATCAAATCAGCCCAACTTGGCACTGGTGCCACCATGGGTCTGGTCACCATCCTGCCTATCGTAGCTTTTCAGGAGCCAGCCGGTCACTCGCAGCCATAGGCCCCCAGACACAAAACTCGGCCCGTTTCCCTGGCAAACAAAAGTAAGCTACCCCGCTTCTGGATGGCAGATTGCAGGAGCCACTTTGCACCATCAAACTAGCCCGACTTGGCACTGGTGCCACCTCTGGTCTGGGAACCATCCTGCGTATCGTGGATTCTAAGGAGCCAGCCGGTCACTCCCACCCACAGGCCCCCAAACACAAACAACGGCACTTTTCCCTGGAAAACAAAACTCGCCTGCCAACTTTTTGATGGCAGATTGCAGGAGCCACTTGGTACTATCAAACCAGCCCAACTTGGCACTGGTGCCACCATGGGTCTGGTCACCATCCTGCCTATCGTAGCTTTTCAGGAGCCAGCCGGTCACTCCCAGCCATAGGCCCCCAGACAAAAACCTCGGCCCGTTTCCCTGGCAAACAAAAGTAAGTCATCCCGCTTCTGGATGGCAGATTGCAGGAGCCACTTTGCACCATCAAACCAGCCCGACTTGGCACTGGTGCCACCTCTGGTCTGGGAACCATCCTGCGTATCATGGATTCTAAGGAGCCAGCCGGCCACTCCCAGCCAGAGGCCCCCAAACACAAACAACGGAGCTTTTCCCTGGATAACAAACTCGCCTGCCAACTTTTTGATGGCAGATTGCAGGAGCCACTTGGTACTATCAAACCAGCCCAACTTGGCACTGGTGCCACCATGGGTCTGGTCACCATCCTGCCTATCGTAGCTTTTCAGGAGCCAGCCGGTCACTCCCAGCCATAGGCCCTGAGACACAAACCTCGGCCCGTTTCCCTGGCAAACAAAAGTAAGCTGCCCCGCTTCTGGATGGTAGATTGCAGGACGCACTTGGTACTATCAAACCAGCCCAACTTGGCACTGGTGCCACCTCTGGTCTGGGAACCATCCTGCGTATCGTGGATTCTAAGCAGCCAGACGGCCACTCCCAGCCACAGGCCCCCAAACACAAACAACGGCGCTTTTCCCTGGAAAACAAAACTCGCCTGCCAACTTTTTGATGGCAGATTGCAGGAGCCACTTGGTACTATCAAACCAGCCCAACTTGGCACTGGTGCCACCATGGGTCTGGTCACCATCCTGCCTATCGTAGCTTTTCAGGAGCCAGCCGGTCACTCCCAGCCATAGGCCCCCAGACACAAACCTCGGCCCGTTTCCCTGGCAAACAAAAGTAAGCTGCCCCGCTTCTGGATGGCAGATTGCAGGAACCACTTTGCACCATCAAACTAGCCCGACTTGGCACTGGTGCCACATCTGGTCTGGGAACCATGCTGTGTATCGTGGATTCTAAGGAGCCATCCGTCCAATCCCAGCCACAGGCCCCCAAACACAAACAACGGCGCTTTTCCCTGGAAAACAAAACTCGCCTGCCAACTTTTTGATGGCAGATTGCAGGAGCCACTTGGTACTATCAAACCAGCCCAACTTGGCGCTGGTGCCACCATGGGTCTGGTCACCATCCTGCCTATCGTAGCTTTTCAGGAGCCAGCCGGTCACTCCCAGCCATAGGCCCCCAGACACAAACCTCGGCCCGTTTCCCTGGCAAACAAAAGTAAGCTACCCCGCTTCTGGATGGCAGATTGCAGGACGCACTTGATAGTATAAAACCAGCCCGACTTGGCACTGGTGCCACCTCAGGTCTGGGAACCATGCTGCGTATCGTGGATTCTAATTAGCCATCTGGCCACTCCCAGCCACAGGCCCCCAAACAAAAACAACGGCGCTTTTCCCTGGAAAACAAACCTCGCCTGCCAAATTTTGATGGCAGGTTGCCGGAGCCACTTGGTACTATCAAACCAGCCCAACTTGACACTGGTGCCACCATGGGTCTGGTCACCATCCTGCCTATCGTAGCTTTTCAGGAGCCAGCCGGTCACTCCCAGCCATAGGCCCCCAGACAAAAACCTTGGCCCGTTTCCCTGGCAAACAAAAGTAAGTTATCCCGCTTCTGGATGCCAGATTGCAGGAGCCACTTTTCACCATCAAACCACCCCGACTTGGCACTGGTGCCACCTCTGGTCTGGGAACCATCCTGCGTATCGTAGATTCTAAGCAGCCAGCCGGCCACTCCCAGCCACAGGCCCCCAAACAAAAACCACAGCGCTTTTCCCTGGAAAACAAAACTCGCCTGCCAACTTTTTGATGGCAGATTGCAGGAGCCACTTGGTACTATCAAACCAGCCCAACTTGGCACTGGTGCCACCATGGATCTGGTCACCATCCTGCCTATCGTAGCTTTTCAGGACCTAGCCGGTCACTCCAAGCCATAGGCCCCCAGAGAAAAACCTCGGCCCGTTTCCCTGGCAAACAAAAGTAAGCTGCCCCGCTTCTGGATGGCAGATTGCAGGAACCACTTGGTACTATCAA
Source organism: Melospiza melodia melodia (assembly GCF_035770615.1). Classification (NCBI taxonomy): domain Eukaryota; kingdom Metazoa; phylum Chordata; class Aves; order Passeriformes; family Passerellidae; genus Melospiza; species Melospiza melodia. Next base: position 44,223,651 of record NC_086199.1, read on the forward strand.
ACCAGCCCAACTTGGCACTGGTGCCACCTTGGGTCTGGGAACCATCCTGCGTATCGTGGATTCTAAGGAGCCAGCCGGTCACTCCCAGCCACAGGCCACCAAACACAAACAACGGCGCTTTTCCCTGGAAAACAAAACTCGCCTGCCAACATTTTGATGGCAGATTGCAGGAGCCACTTGCTACTATCAAATCAGCCCAACTTGGCACTGGTGCCACCATGGGTCTGGTCACCATCCTGCCTATCGTAGCTTTTCAGGAGCCAGCCGGTCCCTCCCTGCCATAGGCCCCCAGAGAAAAACCTCGGCCCGTTTCCCTGGCAAACAAAAGTAAGCTACCCCGCTTCTGGATGGCAGATTGCAGGAGCCACTTTGCACCATCAAACTAGCCCGTCTTGGCACTGGTGCCACCTCAGCTCTGGGAACCATCCTGCGTATCGTTCATTGTAAGGAGCCAGCCGGCCACTCCCAGCCACAGGCCCCCAGACACAAACAACGGCGCTTTTCCCTGGAAAACAAAACTCGCCTGCCAACTTTTTGATGGCAGATTGCAGGAGCCACTTGCTACTATCAAATCAGCCCAACTTGGCACTGGTGCCACCATGGGTCTGGTCACCATCCTGCCTATCGTAGCTTTTCAGGAGCCAGACGGTCACTCCCAGCTATAGGCCCCCAGACACAAACCTCGGCCCGTTTCCCTGGCATACAAAAGTATGCTGCCCCGCTTCTGGATGGCAGATTGCAGGAACAACTTGGTACTATCAAACCAGCCCGACTTGGCACTGGTGGCACCTCTGGTCTGGGAACCATCCTGCGTATCGTGGTTCTAAGGAGCCATCCGTCCACTCCCAGCCACAGGCCCCCAAACACAAACAACGGCGCTTTTCCCTGGAAAACAAAACTCGCCTGCCGACATTTTGATGGCAGATTGCAGGAGCCACTTGGTACTATCAAACCAGCCCAACTTGGCACTGGTGCCACCATGGATCTGGTCACCATCCTGCCTATCGTAGCTTTTCAGGACCTAGCCGGTCACTCCAAGCCATAGGCGCCCAGACAAAGAGCTCGGCCCGTTTCCCTGGCAAACAAAGTAAGCTGCCCTGCTTCTGGATGGCAGATTGCAGGAACCACTTGGTACTATCAAACCAGCCCGACTTGGCACTGGTGCCACCTTGGGTCTGGGAACCATCCTGCGTATCGTGGATTCTAAGGAGCCAGCCGGTCACTCCCAGCCACAGGCCCCCAAACACAAACAACGGCGCTTTTCCCTGGAAAACAAAACTCGCCTGCCAACATTTTGATGGCAGATTGCAGGAGCCACTTGCTACTATCAAATCAGCCCAACTTGGCACTGGTGCCCCCATGGGTCTGGTCACCATCCTGCCTATCGTAGCTTTTCAGGAGCCAGCCGGTCCCTCCCTGCCATAGGCCCCCAGAGAAAAACCTCGGCCCGTTTCCCTGGCAAACAAAAGTAAGCTACCCCGCTTCTGGATGGCAGATTGCAGGAGCCACTTTGCACCATCAAACTAGCCCGACTTGGCACTGGTGCCACCTCAGGTCTGGGAACTATCCTGCGTATCGTTCATTCTAAGGAGCCAGCCGGCCACTCCAGCCACAGGCCCCCAGACACAAACAACGGCGCTTTTCCCTGGAAAACAAAACTCGCCTGCCAACTTTTAGATGGCAGATTGCAGGAGCCACTTGGTACTATCAAATCAGCCCAACTTGGCACTGGTGCCACCATGGGTCTGGTCACCATCCTGCCTATCGTAGCTTTTCAGGACCTAGACGGTCACTCCCAGCCATAGGCCCCGTGACACAAAGCTCGGCCCGTTTCCCTGGCAAACAAAAGTAAGCTGTCCCGCTTCTGGATGGCAGATTGCAGGATCCACTAGGTATTATCAAACCAGCCCGACTTGGCACTGGTGCCACCTCTGGTCTGGGAACCATCCTGCGTATCGTGGATTCTAAGCAGCCAGCCGGCCACTCCCAGCCACAGGCCCCCAAACACAAACAACGGCGCTTTTCCCTGGAAAACAAAACTCGCCTGCCAACATTTTGATGGCAGATTGCAGGAGCCACTTGGTACTATCAAACCAGCCCAACTTGGCACTGGTGCCACCATGGGTCTGGTCACCATCCTGCCTATCGTAGCTTTTCAGGAGCCAGCCGGTCACTCCAAGCCATAGGCCCCCAGACAAACACCTCGGCCCGTTTCCCTGGCAAAGAAAAATAAGCTGCCCCGCTTCTGGATGGCAGATTGCAGGAGCCACTTTGCACAATCAAACCAGCCCGACTTGGCACTGGTGCCACCTCTGGTCTGGGAACCATCCTGCGTATCGTGGATTCTAATTAGCCATCCGTCCACTCCCAGCCACAGGCCCCCAAACAAAAACAACGGCGCTGTTCCCTGGAAAACAAAACTCGCCTGCCAAATTTTGATGGCAGATTGCCGGAGCCACTGGGTACTATCAAACCAGCCCAACTTGACACTGGTGCCACCATGGGTCTGGTCACCATCCTGCCTATCGTAGCATTTCAGGAGCCAGCCGGTCACTCCCAGCCATAGGCCCCCAGACAAAAACCTTGGCCCGTTTCCCTGGCAAACAAAAGTAAGTTATCCCGCTACTGGATGGCAGATTGCAGGAGCCACTTTTCACCATCAAACCAGCCCGACTTGGCACTGGTGCCACCTCAGGTCTGGGAACCATGCTGCGTATCGTGGATTCTAAGGAGCCAGCCGGCCACTCCCAGCCACAGGCCCCCAAACACAAACAACGGCGCATTTCCCTGGATAACAAACTCGCCTGCCAACTTTTTGATGGCAGATTGCAGGAGCCACTTGGTACTATCAAACCAGCCCAACTTGGCACTGGTGCCACCATGGGTCTGGTCACCATCCTGCCTATCGTAGCTTTTCAGGAGCCAGCCGGTCACTCCCAGCCATAGGCCCCGAGACACAAACCTCGGCCCGTTTCCCTGGCAAACAAAAGTTAGCTACCCCGCTTCTGGATGGCAGATTGCAGGACGCACTTGGTACTATCAAACCAGCCCAACTTGGCACTGGTGCCACCTCTGGTCTGGGAACCATCCTGCGTATCGTGGATTCTAAGGAGCCAGCCGGCCACTCCCAGCCACAGGCCCCCAAACACAAACAACGGCGCTTTTCCCTGGAAAACAAAACTCGCCTGCCAACTTTTTGATGGCAGATTGCAGGAGCCACTTGGTACTATCAAACCAGCTCAACTTGGCACTGGTGCCACCATGGGTCTGCTCAACATCCTGCCTATCGTAGCTTTTCAGGAGGCAGCCGGTCACTCCCAGCCATAGGCCCCCAGACACAAACCTCGGCCCGTTTCCCTGGCAAAAAAAAGTAAGCTGCCCTGCTTCTGGATGGCAGATTGCAGGAACCACTTGGTACTATCAAACCAGCAAAACTTGGCACTGGTGCCACCTTGGGTCTGGATACCATGCTGCGTATCGTGGATTCTAAGGAGCCAGCCGGCCACTCCCAGCCACAGGCCCCCAAACACAAACAACGGCGCTTTTCCCTGGGAAACAAAACTCTCCTGCCAAATTTTTGATGGGAGATTGCAGGAGCCACTTGGTTTTATCAAATCAGACCAACTTGGCACTGGTGCCACCATGGGTCTGGTCACCATCCTGCCTATCGTAGCTTTTCAGGAGCCAGCCGGTCACTCCCAGCCATAGGCCCCCAGACACAAACCTCGGCCCGTTTCCCTGACAAACAAAAGTAAGTTATCCCGCTTCTGGATGGCAGATTGCCGGAGCCACTTGGTACTATCAAACCAGCCCGACTTGGCACTGGTGCCACCATGGGTCTGGTCACCATCCTGCCTATCGTGGATTCTAATTAGCCAGCCGGTCACTCCCAGCCATAGGCGCCCAGACACAATGCTCTGCCCTTTTCCCTGGCAAACCAAAGTAACCTGCCCCGCTTCTGGATGGCAGATTGCAGGAACCACTTGGTACTATGAAACCAGCCCGACTTGGCACTGGTGCCACCTCTGGTCTGGGAACCATGCTGCGTATCGTGGATTCTAAGGAGCCAGCCGGCCACTCCCAGCCACAGGCCCCCAAACAAAAACAACGGCGCTTTTCCCTGGAAAACAAAACTCGCCTGCCAAATTTTTGATGGCAGATTGCAGGAGCCACTTGGTACTATCAAATCAGCCCAACTTGACACTGGTGCCACCATGGGTCTGGTCACCATCCTGCCTATCTTAGCTTTTCAGGAGCCAGCCGGTCACTCCCAGCCATAGGCCCCCAGACACAAAGCTCGGCCCGTTTCCCTGGCAAACAAAAGCAAGCTGTCCCGCTTCTGGATGGCAGATTGTAGGACGCACTCGGTACTATCAAACCAGCCCGATTTGGCACTGGTGCCACCTCTGGTCTGGGAACCATCCTGCCTATCGTGGATTCTAAGGAGCCAGCCGGCCACTCCCAGACATAGGCACCCAAACACAAACAACGGCGCTTTTCCCTGGAAAACAAAACTCGCCTGCCAAATTTTGATGGCAGATTGCAGGAGCCACTTGGTGCTATCAAACCAGCCCAACTTGGCACTTGTGCCACCATGGGTCTGCTCAACATTCTGCCTATCGTAGCTTTTCAGGAGCCAGCCGCTCACTCCCAGCCATAGGTCCCCAGACAAAAAGCTCGGCCCGTTTCCCTGGCAAACAAAAGTAAGCTGCCCCGCTTCTGGATGGCAGATTGCAGGACGCACTTGGTACTATCAAACCAGCCCGACTTGGCACTGGTGCCACCTCAGGTCTGGGAACCATCCTGCGTATCGTGGATTCTAAGGAGCCAGCCGGCCACTCCCAGCCACAGGCCCCCAAACACAAACAACGGCGCTTTTCCCTGGAAAACAAGACTCGCCTGCCGACATTTTGATGGCAGATTGCAGGAGCCACTTGGTACTATCAAACCAGCCCAACTTGGCACTGGTGCCACCATGGGTCTGGTCACCATCCTGCCTATCGTAGCTTTTCAGGAGCCAGCCGGTCACTCCCAGCCATAGGCCCCGAGACACAAAGCTCGGACCTTTTCCCTGGCAAACAAAAGTAATCTGCCCCGCTTCTGGATGGCAGATTGCAGGAGCCACTTTGCACCATCATACTAGCCCGACTTGGCACTGGTGCCACCTTGGGTCTGGGAACCATCCTGCGTATCGTGGATTCTAAGGAGCCAGCCGGCCACTCCCAGCCAAAGGCCCCCAAACACAAACAACGGCGCTTTTCCCTGGAAAACAAAACTCGCCTGCAAAATTTTGACGGCAGATTGCAGGAGCCACTTGGTACTATCAAATCAGCCCAACTTGGGACTGGTGCCAGCATGGGTCTGGTCACCATCCTGCCTATCGTAGCTTTTCAGGAGCCAGCCGGTCACTCCCAGCCATAGGCCCCCAGACAAAAACCTCGGACCGTTTCCCTGGCAAACAAACGTAAGCTGCCCTGCTTCTGGATGGCAGATTGCAGGAACCACTTGGTACTATCAAACCAGCAAAACTTGGCACTGGTGCCACCTTGGGTCTGGATACCATGCTGCGTATCGTGGATTATAAGGAGCCAGCCGGCCACTCCCAGCCACAGGCCCCCAAACACAAACAACGGCGCTTTTCCCTGGAAAACAAAACTCTCCTGCCAACTTTTTGATGGCAGATTGCAGGAGCCACTTGGTTTTATCAAATCAGCCCAACTTGGCACTGGTGCCACCATGGGTCTGGTCACCATCCTGCCTATCGTAGCTTTTCAGGAGCCAGCCGGTCACTCGCAGCCATAGGTCCCCAGACAAAAAGCTCGGCCCGTTTCCCTGGCAAACAAAAGTAAGCTACCCCGCTTCTGGATGGCAGATTGCAGGAGCCACTTTGCACCATCAAACTAGCCCGTCTTGGCACTGGTGCCACCTCTGGTCTGGGAACCATCCTGCGTATCGTGGATTTTAAGGAGCCAGTCGGCCACTCCCAGCCATACGCCTCCAAACACAAACAACGGTCCGTTTCCCTGGCAAAGAAAAGTAAGCTGCCCCGCTTCTGGATGTCAGATTGCAGGAACCACTTGTTGCCAAGTTGGGGTGGTTTGATAGTACCAAGTGGCTCCTGCAATCTTCCATCAAAAAGTTGGCAAGCGAGTTTTGTTTTCCAGGGAAAAGCGCCGTTGTTTGTGTTTGGGGGCCTGTGGCTGGGAGTGGCCAGCGGTCTCCTTAGAATCCACGATACGCAGGATGGGTCCCAGACCAGAGGTGGCACCAGTGCCAAGTCGGGCTGGTTTGATGGTGCAAAGTGACTCCTGCAATCTGCCATCCAGAAGCGGGGTAGTTTACTTTTGTTTGCCAGGGAAACTGGCAGAGCTTTGTGTCTGGGGGCCTATGGCTGGGAGTGACCGGCTGCCTCCTGAAAAGCTACGATAGGCAGGATGGTGACCAGACCCATGGTGGCACCAGTGCCAAGTTGGGCTGGTTTGATAGTACCAAGTGGCTCCTGCAATCTGCCATCAAAAAGTTGGCAGTTGAGTTTTGTTTTCCAGGGACAAGCGCCGTTGTTTTTGTTTGGGGGCCTGTGGCTGGGAGTGGCCAGCTGGCTCCTTAGAATCCACGATACGCAGGATGGTTCCCAGACCAGAGGTGGCACCAGTGCCAAGTCGGGCTGGTTTGATGGTACAAAGTGGTTCCTGCAATCTGCCATCCAGAAGCGGGGTAGCTTACTTTTGTTTGCCAGGGAAACGGGCCGAGGTTTTTCTCTGGGGGCCTATGGCTGGGAGTGACCGGCTGGCGCCTGAAAAGCTACGATAGGCAGGATGGTGACCAGACCCATGGTGGCACCAGTGTCAAGTTGGGCTGGTTTGATAGTACCAAGTGGCTCCTGCAATCTGCCATCAAAAAGTTGGCAGGCCAGTTTTGTTTTCCAGGGAAAAGCGCCGTTGTTTGTGTTTGGAGGCCTGTGGCTGGGAGTGGCCGGCTGCCTCCTTTGAACCCATTATAGGCAGGATGGTTCCCAGAGCCAAGGTGGCGCCAGTGCCAAGTTGGGCTGGTTTGATAGTACCAAGCGGCTCCTGCAATCTGGCATCCAGAAGCGGGACAGCTTAATTTTGTTTCCCAGGGAAACGGGCCGAGGTATTTGTCTGGGGGCCTATGGCTGGGAGTGACTGGCTGGCTACTGAAAAGCTACGATAGGCAGGATGGTTACCAGACTCATGGTGGCACCAGTGCCAAGTCGGGCTGGTTTGATAATACTAAATAGCTCTTGCAATCTGCCATCCAGACAGGGGGCAGCGGATTTTTGTTTGCTGGAGAAAAGTTCCGTGGTTTTTTTTGGGGGTATATGGCTGGACATGGCCGGCTGGCTCCTTAAAAGATCGATACGCAGGATTGTTCCCTGACCCAAGGTGGCATCACTGCCAAGTCGGGCTGTTTTCGTAGTACCAAGTGCGTCCTGCAATTTGCCATCCAGAAGAGGGGCAGTTGAGTTTTGTTTGCCAGAGAAAAGGGCCGTGGTATATGCTTGGGGGCATATGGTTGAGAGTGGCCGGCTGGCCCCTGAAAATACACGATAGGCAGGATGGTTCCCAGAACCAAGGTGGCACCAGTGCCATGTTGGCCTGGTTTGATAGTACCATGTGGCTCCTGCAATCTGCCATCCAGAAGCGGGGCTGCTTACTTTTGTTTGCCAGGGAAACGGGCCGAGATATTTGTCTGGGGGCCTATGGCTGGGAGTGAGCGGCTGGCTCCTGAAAAGCTACGATAGGCAGGATGGTGACCAGACCCATGGTGGCACCAGTGCCAAGTTGGGCTGGTTTGATAGTACCAAGTGGCTCCTGCAATCTGCCATCAAAAAGTTGTCAGGCGAGTTTTGTTTTCCAGGGAAAAGCGCCGTTGTTCTTGTTTAGAGGCCTGTGGCTGGGAGTGGCCGGCTGCCTCCTTTGAACCCAGGATACGCAGGATGGTTCCCAGACCCAAGGTGGCACCAGTGCCAAGTTGGGCTGGTTTGATAGTACCAAGTGGCTCCTGCAATCTGCCATTCAGAAGCGGGACAGCTTACCTTTGTTTCCCAGGGAAACGGGCCGAGGTATTTGTCTGGGGGCCTATGGTTGGGAGTGACCGGCTGGCTACTGAAAAGCTACGATAGGCAGGATGGTTACCAGACTCATGGTGGCACCAGTGCCAAGTCGGGCTGGTTTGATAATACTAAATAGCTCCTGAAATCTGCCATTCAGACGCGGGGCAGCGGATTTTTGTTTGCTGGAGAAAAGTTCCGTGGTTTTTTTTTAGGGGTATATGGCTGGACGTGGCCGGCTGGCTCCTTAAAAAGATCGATACGCAGGATTGTTCCCTGACCCAAGGTGGCATCACTGCCAAGTCGGGCTGTTTTCGTAGTACCAAGTGCGTCCTGCAATTTGCCATCCAGAAGAGGGGCAGTTGAGTTTTGTTTGCCAGAGCAAAGGGCCGTGGTATGTGTTTGGGGGCATATGGCTGAGAGTGGCCGGCTGGCCCCTGAAAATCCACGATAAGCAGGATGGTTCCCAGAGCCAAGGTAGCACCAGTGCCATGTTGGCCTGGTTTGATAGTACCATGTGGCTCCTGCAATCTGCCATGCAGAAGCGGGGCAGCTTACTTTTGTTTGCCAGGGAAACGGGCCGAGATATTTGTCTGGGGGCCTATGGCTGGGAGTGACCGGCTGGCTCCTGAAAAGCTACGATAGGCAGGATGGTGACCAGACCCATGGTGGCACCAGTGCCAAGTTGGGCTGGTTTGATAGTACCAAGTGGCTCCGGCAATCTGCCATCAAAAAGTTGGCAGGCGAGTTTTGTTTTCCAAGGAAACGCGCCGTTGTTTGTGTTTGGGGGCCTGTGGCTGGGAGTGGCTAGCTGGCTCCTTAGAACCCACGATACGCAGGATGGTTCCCAGACCAGAGGTGGCACCAGTGCCAAGTTGGGCTGGTTTGATGGTGCAAAGTGGCTCCTGCAATCTGCCATCCAGAAGCGGGGTAGCTTACTTTTGTTTGCCAGGGAAACGGGCCGAAATATTTGTCTAGGGGCCTCTGGCTGGGGGTGACTGGGTGGCACCTGAAAAGCTACGATAAGCAGGATGGTGACCAGACCCATGGTGGCACCAGTGCCAAGTTGGGCTGATTTGATAAAACCAAGTGGCTCCTGCAATCTGCCATCAAATGTTTGGCAGGCGAGTTTTGTTTTCCAGGGAAAAGCACCGTTGTGTGTGTTTTGGGGCCTGTGGCTGGGAGTGGCCAGCTGGCTCCTTAGAATCCACGATAAGCAGGATGGTTCCCAGACCCAAGGTGGCACCAGTGCCAAGTAGGGCTGGTTTCATAGTACCCAGTGGCTCCTGCAATCTCCCATCAGGAAAAGGGGCAGTTGAGTTTTGTTTTCCAGAGAAAAGGGCCGTGGTTTGTGTTTGGGGCCTATGGCTGAGAGTGACCGGCTGGCCCCTGAAAATCCACGATAGGAAGGATGGTTCCCAGATCCAAGGTGGCAGCAGTGCCATGTTGTGCTGGTGTGATAGTCCCAAGTGGCTCATGCAATCTGCCATCCAGAAGCGGGGCAGCTGAATTTTGTTTGCCAGAGAAAAATGCTGTGGTTTGTGTTTGGGGGCCTGTGGCTGGGAGTGGCCGGCTGGCTCCTGAAAATCCATGATACGCAGCATGGTTCCCAGACCCAAGGTGGCACCAGTGCCAAGTGGGGCTGGTTTCACAGTGTCAAGTGCCTCCTGCAATCTCCCATCCAGAAGCGGGGCAGCTGAGTTTTGTTTGCCTGTGAAACGGGCCGTTGTTTTTGATTGGTGTCTGTGGCCGAGAGTGTTCGGCTGGCTCCTGACAACCCACAATACGCAGGATGTTTCCCAGACCCAAGGTGGCACCAGTGCCAAGTCGGGCTGGTTTGATAGTACCAAGTGGCTCCTGCAATCTGCCATCCAGAAGCGGTGCAGTTGAGTTTTGTTTGCCAGAGAAAAGGGCCGTGGGTTGGGTTTGGGGGCATATGGCTGGGAGTGGCCGGCTGTCTCATTAAAAAGATCGATACGCAGGATGGTTCCCAGACCCAAGGTGGCACCAGTGCCAAGTAGGGCTGTTTTTATAGTACCAAGTGCGTCCTGCAATTTGCCATCCAGAAGAGGGGCAGTTGAGTTTTGTTTGCCAGAGAATAGCGCCGTTGTTTGTGTTTGGGGGCTTGTGGCTGGGAGTGGCCGACTGGCGCCTTAGAATCTGTGTTACGCAGCATGGTTCCCAGACCAGAGGTGGCACCAGTGCCAAGTTGGGCTGGTTTGATAGTACCAAGTGGCTCCTGCAATCTGCCATCCAGAAGCGGGGCAGCTTACTTTTGTTTGCCAGTGAAACGGGCCGAGGTTTGTGACTTGGGACCTATGGCTGGGAGTGGCCGGCTGGCTCCTTTGAACCCACGATACGCAGGATGGTTCCCAGACCCAAGGTGGCACCAGTGCCAAGTCGGGCTGGTTTGATACTACCAAGTGCGTCCTGCAATCTGCCATCCAGAAGCGGGGCAGCTTAATTTTGTTTGCCAGGGAATCGGGCCGTGTGTTTTGTATGGGGGCCTATGGCTGAGAGTGGCCGGCTGGCTCCTGAAAATCCACGCTAGGCAGCATGGTTCCCAGATGCAAGCTGGCACCAGTGCCAAGTCGGGCTGGTTTGATGGTGCAAAGTGGCTCCTGCAATCTGCCATCCAGAAGCGGGGCAGCTGATTTTTGTTTGCCAGAGAAAAATTCCGTGGATTGTTTTTGGGGGCATATTGCTGGGAGTGGCCGGCTGGCTCCTTAAAATGCTCGATACGCATGATGGTTCCCAGGTCCAAGGTGTCACCACTACCAAGTCGGCCTGCGGTTTTAGTATCAAGTTCATCCTGCAATTTGCCATCCAGAAGAGGGGCAGTTGAGTTTTGTTTGCCAGAGAAACGGGCCGAGGTTTCTGTTTGGGGACATATGGCTGAGAGTGGCCGGCTGGCCCCTGAATATCCACGATACACAGCATGGTTCCCAGATCCAAGGTGGCACCAGTGCCAAGTTGGGCTGGTTTGATAGTACCAAGTGTCTCCTGCAATCTGCCATCCAGAAGCGGGGCAGCTTACTTTTGTTTGCCAGAGAAATAGGCCTAGGTTTTTGTCTGGGGGCCTGTGGCTAGGAGTGGCCGGCTGGCTCCTAAGAATCCACGATACGCAGGATGTTTCCCAGACCCAAGGTGGCACCAGTGCCAAGTCGGGCTGGTTTGATAGTACCAAGTGGCTCCTGCAAACTCCATCAAAATGTTGGCAGACGTGTTTTGTTTTCCAGGGAACAGCGCCGTTGATTTTGTTTGGGGGCCTGTGGCTGGGAGTGGCCGGCTGGCTCCTTAGAATCCACGATACGCAGGATGGTTCCCAGACCCAAGGTGGCACCAGTGCCAAGTCGGGCTGGTTTGATTACACCAAGTGGCTCCTGCAATCTGCCATCCAGAAGTGAGGCAGCTAAGTTTTGTTTGCCAGAAAAAAGGGCCGTGGTTTTTGTTGGGGGCCTGTGGCTGGGAGTGGCCGGCTGGCTCCTTAGAATCCACGATAGGCAGGATGGTTCCCAGACCCAAGGTGGCACCAGTGCCAAGTTGGGCTGGTTTGATAGTACCAAGTGGCTCCTGCAATCTGCCATCCAGAAGCGGTGCAGTTGAGTTTTGTTTGCCAGAGAAAAGGGCCGTGGGTTGTGTTTGGGGGCATATGGCTGGGAGTGGCCGGCTGTCTCATTAAAAAGATCGATACGCAGGATGGTTCCCAGACCCAAGGTGGCACCAGTGCCAAGTAGGGCTGTTTTTATAGTACCAAGTGCGTCCTGCAATTTGCCATCCAGAAGAGGGGCAGTGGAGTTTTGTTTGCCAGAGAATAGCGCCGTTGTTTGTGTTTGGGGGCTTGTGACTGGGAGTGGCCGACTGGCGCCTTAGAATCTGTCTTACGCAGCATGGTTCCCAGACCAGAGGTGGCACCAGTGCCAAGTCGGGCTGGTTTGATAGTACCAAGTGGCTCCTGCAATCTGCCATCCAGAAGCGGGGCAGCTTACTTTTGTTTGCCAGGTAAACGGGCCGAGGTTTGTGACTGGGGACGTATGGCTGGGAGTGACCGGCTGGCTCCTGGAAAGCTACAATAGGCAGGATGGTGACCAGACCCATGGTGGCACCAGTGCCAAGTTGGGCTGGTTTGATAGTACCAAGTGGCTCCTGCAATCTGCCATCAAAAAGTTGGCAGGCGAGTTTTGTTTTCCAGGGAAAAGCGCCGTTGTTTGTATTTGGGGGCCTGTGGCTGGGAGTGGCCGGCTGGCTCCTTTGAACCCACGATACGCAGGATGGTTCCCAGACCCAAGGTGGCACCAGTGCCAAGTCGGGCTGGTTTGATACTACCAAGTGCGTCCTGCAATCTGCCATCCAGAAGCGGGGCAGCTTAATTTTGTTTGCCAGGGAAACGGGCCGTGGGTTTTGTTTGGGGGCCTATGGCTGAGAGTGGCCGGCTGGCTCCTGAAAATCCACGCTAGGCAGCATGGTTCCCAGATGCAAGGTGGCACCAGTGCCAAGTCAGGCTGGTTTGATGGTGCAAAGTGGCTCCTGCAATCTGCCATCCAGAAGCGGGGCAGCTGATTTTTGTTTGCCAGAGAAAAATTCCGTGGATTGTTTTTGGGGGCATATTGCTGGGAGTGGCCGGCTGGCTCCTTAAAATGCTCGATACGCATGATGGTTCCCAGGTCCAAGGTGTCACCACTACCAAGTCGGCCTGCGGTTTTAGTATCAAGTTCATCCTGCAATTTGCCATCCAGAAGAGGGGCAGTTGAGTTTTGTTTGCCAGAGAACAGGGCCGAGGTTTCTGTTTGGGGACATATGGCTGAGAGTGGCCGGCTGGCCCCTGAATATCCACGATACACAGCATGGTTCCCAGATCCAAGGTGGCACCAGTGCCAAGTTGGGCTGGTTTGATAGTACCAAGTGTCTCCTGCAATCTGCCATCCAGAAGCGGGGCAGCTTACTTTTGTTTGCCAGAGAAATAGGCCTAGGTTTTTGTTTGGGGGCCTGTGGCTAGGAGTGGCCGGCTGGCTCCTAAGAATCCACGATACGCAGGATGATTCCCAGACCCAAGGTGGCACCAGTGCCAAGTCGGGCTGGTTTGATAGTACCAAGTGGCTCCTGCAAACTCCATCAAAAAGTTGGCAGGCGTGTTTTGTTTTCCAGGGAACAGCGCCGTTGATTTTGTTTGGGGGCCTGTGGCTGGGAGTGGCCGGCTGGCTCCTTAGAATCCACGATACGCAGGATGGTTCCCAGACCCGAGGTGGCACCAGTGCCAAGTCGGGCTGGTTTGATTACACCAAGTGGCTCCTGCAATCTGCCATCCAGAAGTGAGGCAGCTAAGTTTTGTTTGCCAGAAAAAAGGGCCGTGGTTTTTGTTGGGGGCCTGTGGCTGGGAGTGGCCGGCTGGCTCCTTAGAATCCACCATACGCAGGATGGTTCCCAGACCCAAGGTGGCACCAGTGCCAAGTCGGGCTGGTTTGATAGTCCCAAGTGGCTCCTGCAAACTGCCATCCAGAAGCGGGGCCGCTGAGTTTTGTTTGCCAGGGAAATGGGCCGTTGTTTGTGTTTGGGGGCCTGTGGCTGGGAGTGTTCGGCTGGTTCCTGAATATGTACGATACGCAGGATTGTTCCCAGACCCAAGGTGGCACCAGTGCCAAGTCGGGCTGGTTTGATGGTGCAAAGTGGCTCCTGCAATCTGCCATCCAGACGCGGGGCAGCGGATTTTTGTTTCCATGAGAAATGGTCCGTGGTTTGTTTTTGGGGGTATATGGCTGGGCGTGGCCGGCTGGCTCCTTAAAAAGCTCGATATGCAGGATGGTTCCCTGACACAAGGTGGCACCAGTGCCACGTCGGGCGGTTTTCGTAGTACAAAGTGCGTCCTAAAATTTGCATCCAGAAGAGGGGCAGTTGAGTTTTGTTTGCCAGAGAAAAGGGCCGTGGTTTTTTTTTGGGGGCATATGGCTGAGAGTGGCTGGCTGGCCCCTGAAAATCCACGATACACAGGATGGTTCCCAGATCCAAGGTGGCACCTGTGCCAAGTCGGGCTGATTTGATAGTACTAAGTAGCTCCTGCAATCTGCCATCCAGAAGCGGGGCAGCTTACTTTTGTTTGCCAGGGAAACGGGCCGAGGTTTGTGTTTGGGGGCCTATGGCTGAGAGTGACCGGCTGGCTCCTGAAAAGCTACAATAGGCAGGATGATGACCAGACCCATGGTGGCACCAGTGCCAAGTTGGGCTGGTTTGATAGTACCAAGTGGCTCCTGCAATCTGCCATCCAGAAGCAGGGCAGCTGAGTTTTGTTTGCCAGAGAAAAGGGCCTTGGTTTGTGTTTGGGGGCATATGGCTGGGTGTGGCCAGCTGGCTCCTTAAAATGCACGATATGCAACATGGCTCCCAGACCCAAGGTGGCACCAGTGCCAAGTTGGGCTGGTTTGATAGTACCAAGTGGCTCCTGCAATCTTCCATGATCACGTGGAGAAATACTTTCTGGTTTCAGCCTCATGCTCTTTCTTCTCTCCCTCAACTTCTCTATCACCTCTCATCTGGTTCACATGCGCTGTCTTCAAGGTCCACAGGCTACTTTTCACAGAATCTTCTGGCCTGATGAAGTAAGAATGATGAATAGAACAGAGCTGGGATCTATTTTCCAGTTTGGATAAAATGCATTCTGCACACAAATCCAAGGAGAACGTGCTGCCCCAATGCCCAGAAAATCTTTCACTCCTGCTAGTGTTCTACGTCAACCGCAACTTAGTCTGAAAGAAAAGCTTTTTCTCTGAGAGCATCTGAGAGGTTTGCATGAAGCACTGATATCTGACATATGCAATTTTGAATAGGAGAGGAAAAAGAAAATGGCAAGGAGTTTTTAATTTTAGTGGTTTCAATTTTAATTTCCGTGCACTTTTTCAAAACTTGTCAGCTCAAATGCCCATCAACATCTTTTAGTCATCTGTAAGTCAGTATTCATATAAAATGTGCTTCAAATCCAAAGAATTTCAAATTTGCACTCCAAGCTTCTATGCCTAGATTTATGATTTCCTACACATATTAGATGAAAGGAAGGCCTTTTTTACTGTGGGAGTGCTGGAACACTGGAACAGGTTGCCCAGAGAAGTTGTGGGTGTCCCATCCCTGAAAGTATTCAAGGTCACCTTGGACGGGGCTTGGAGCAGCAACAAAGGAGAAGCTTGATGGTAGAGAAACAAAGTTGGACTATAGAAGAAACTCGGATTGAAGTATAGGATCAAGTTTTCTCTCAGCTCTTGGGGTAAATTCAAAGTTGTACAAAATGACATTTATCTGTGCTATTCACTACTGTAACAGAAAGTTTCATGAAAACTGTACAGAAGATAGTAAATTTTAAAAGAGATAAGAATTACAGCATAAAATCCATGGGATAGGTTACAACATGAGACACTCTCTAAGAGAAAATCTCTGTGTTTCAGCACTTCATCGGGGTAAGATTTCATGAAGTGCCAAAGAAGGCGGCAAAATATCATTCGGGACATTATTTACTGGAATTCAGCCTGGCCATTAGTAGGAACTGCCTTTGAACATATCATGTAGATATACCACACACACTTTCCCTTCACTGAAAAATTACTGTTTACAACAAATAAGCAATTGACGATCAAAATTGATTGAAAGCATCTTAAACATGTCAAGTATTTCATTGTAGATGATCTGTGATCCAAATGCTTCTTCCACCTTCGAGAGGGACAGAAGAATTCTTCCATATCATGATGGTTTAAAATTGTATCAACCAATGTTTTCTGCTGAAAAGATATCATCTATTTTTTTCTATTTTTGGAAGAAAATATTCCTAGACATACAACAGGTGAGAACTAAGTAATTTTAAAGAAACAAATGAAATGAAAATATTCTGTAAATAGAATGAAATGAAAAGCTGTGTTTTAAATAGGAGCTAAATATTAAACAGAATTTTTGTACCAGGCATTTGAATTACTGCACCAGCTCTTTTGCCCATCAAGAGAGGCATTTAGCATTTCAGTCTTTTCCAAGGTGTTCATGATCTGCTATGCTGATCTCTGTGTGTGCCTAGGTGTGTGTGGAGGGGGGGGCATATGAAGGGGAGTGTGTATGTTTGCTTTACAATTGTTGTGGCAGATTCATGCCTCAGCTCCACATTTTGTTTTAAAAAGGTCACACCGAGTGGATATGAAGTTTACTATCAACAAGAGATCGATTCCCAAATCATCCATTTGACTCTCCCTTATAAATCATGTGCTTTGTTGCATATTTTATCAAATATACTTTCAAGCCAGATGGAGGAAGGAGGATGTGGGAATCCCTCCACCATCTTGCAACTTTTATGTAAGTAGGTTTTCAAGAAAATCATCATTTCTCTTTTAAATATGTCTGGAACAGGCATGATGGTAGTGTCAACCTGTTGGAGTTTTTGTTGCTGGAAGAAGTTGTACAAAAGGATTGGTTTTTACATTGACCAGTTACTGAATCAAGCGCAGGAATACATTGGAAATTTAGCTGGGGGTTCCTTTTCCCAGCAGACTACTTCTAGAACGAGCTTGTACACTGAAGCTGACTCTTTTGCTCTCTTTTTGTTTCTTTCCTATTTTCTTGGCTTCTTTGCCACTATCTAGACAATTTTGGAACTTTGTTCCCAACTAAAATGGTTTCAATAGTCTGATTGTGATCATACATTTTTACAAGGAATTTTTAAAATCTTTCCTCGAGTCCAGAAAGTCAAGGACTTAGATCTTTTTCTTCCCTTATCAATATTGCCATGAAATTGATAAATAAAGACCAACTCTTTATTTTTGTTTTTAACCCACGTAGATAATTCCCATCCATTAATCCATTTTGTGGACCAATAGCTGCCATTCTGATGGAAGCTGTCACTTCTTAACAATAGGCATTCTGTGACTATGTTGACTGCACTTTGGGTGAAGATCCTAACTGGTCTTAGATATACATAGGGAGAAATTTGCTCAGCCAGTGTCAGTCTTAAGCATGCGTATCAGAAGATCTTTCTAGAGCTGGGAATTTTCCCATGAAAGGGATTCAGTTAGGGAAGAGACACTTGTGCCAGAGTTTTACATTCTTCTTGAACACTGCTTAAGGAACTTAGATGCCATGTCCATTTGGATCTCTGTCTGCACAGAACTTTGTCATGCCAGCGCTTTGAAATGCATCTTGAAGAGAATTCACTAGCACAGAATGAAAGAGAGTGGAAGGGGTTGGTGGGGCTAACCAGGCCCAACCCCCCTGCCTAAACCAGGATACCTAGAGCCTCTTGCCCAGGATTCTATCTGGGTGTACTTTTAATGTCTTCAAAGATCCAGGCTCCACAATCTTTCTGGGCAGTCTGTGCCGTGGTTCAGTCACCCTGACAGTAAAGAAACATTTACTGATGTTCAAAGGCAATCTCCTGTATTTCAGTGTGTGCCCACTGCCTCTTGTCTTTTCCCTCAGCATCACTGAAAAGACACTGATTCCCTCCCCTTTGCACTATTGCTTCCATATGTATGTGTGATGCCATGTAGAGGTATGTCAAAAACCTCCCTGAAGCCCAGGCAGATAATATTCCCTTCATCTACCAGTCAAGTTGATTCATCAGAGGAGTTTAAAGTGATGTTCAGCATGAAATTCCCCTGAAAAATCATGCTAACTACATTATTTGGTCATCTGTCATGTGCCTGGCAAGGATTTCCAGGAAGAGCTGCTTCATCAACTTCCTGGGGATAAAAAAGAGGCTGGCTGGTTTGTACTATGGCGAGTCCTCTTAATTGCCTTTTTTGAAGATGGGTGTCATTTGCTAACATCCACTCTTTAGCCTCTGTTGTCGTCTACATCTTAGCAAAACGCTTTTCCACTATGTCTGGCTAGGAAAAACTGTGCCAGCACAGAAAACATCTCCCATCGTGTTCTAGAAGTTGCACGGATGTCTGCCAAGTGTTTGGCAGGAAGAAAAGAAAAGTTGTCCAAAACAGCTTCCAATCGAATGTTCCTGTGATTGGAAAAGTCAGGAGAGTGCTAAGGTACTGTTTTCTATCAGTTGGCAAGGTGCGCACACAATCCCAGTGTTGTACAGCTTGCTTCTTCACCTTCCCGAAGCTGCCACTCTCAGGAGGTAAGAGCCGCTGCCGGGCGTCTTTCGGCAGAAGCCGCGCTAAGGGGAGCACTGTGAGCGGCACAATCGTCTTTGCGCGAAGAAGCCGCTTCTTGGGCTCCGGCAGCCGGCGAGAGCGGCAGCTTCGGGAAGGTGAAGAAGCAAGCTGTACAACACTGGGATTGTGTGCGCACCTTGCCAACTGATAGAAAACAGTACCTTTGCACTCTCCTGACTTTTCCAATCACAGGAACATTCGATTGGAAGCTGTTTTGGACAACTTTTCTTTTCTTCCTGCCAAACACTTGGCAGACATCCGTGCAACTTCTAGAACACGATGGGAGATGTTTTCTGTGCTGGCACAGTTTTTCCTAGCCAGACATAGTGGAAAAGCGTTTTGCCGAGGTGTAGACTACATAAGACGCGAAAGACGAAGGTAGGATGCTCTCCGGAGGTAAGAGCCGCTGCCGGGCGTCTTTCGGCAGAAGCCGCGCTAAGGAGAGCACTGTGAGCGGCACAATCGTCTTTGCGCGAAGAAGCCGCTTCTTGGGCTCCGGCAGCCGGCGAGAGCGGCAGCTTCGGGAAGGTGAAGAAGCAAGCTGTACAACACTGGGATTGTGTGCGCACCTTGCCAACTGATAGAAAACAGTACCTTTGCACTCTCCTGACTTTTCCAATCACAGGAACATTCGATTGGAAGCTGTTTTGGACAACTTTTCTTTTCTTCCTGCCAAACACTTGGCAGACATCCGTGCAACTTCTAGAACACGATGGGAGATGTTTTCTGTGCTGGCACAGTTTTTCCTAGCCAGACATAGTGGAAAAGCGTTTTGCTAAGATGTAGACTACAAAAGACGCGAAAGACGAAGGTAGGATGCTCTCCGGAGGTAAGAGCCGCTGCCGGGCGTCTTTCGGCAGAAGCCGCGCTAAGGAGAGCACTGTGAGCGGCACAATCGTCTTTGCGCGAAGAAGCCGCTTCTTGGGCTCCGGCAGCCGGCGAGAGCGGCAGCTTCGGGAAGGTGAAGAAGCAAGCTGTACAACACTGGGATTGTGTGCGCACCTTGCCAACTGATAGAAAACAGTACCTTTGCACTCTCCTGACTTTTCCAATCACAGGAACATTCGATTGGAAGCTGTTTTGGACAACTTTTCTTTTCTTCCTGCCAAACACTTGGCAGACATCCGTGCAACTTCTAGAACACGATGGGAGATGTTTTCTGTGCTGGCACAGTTTTTCCTAGCCAGACATAGTGGAAAAGCGTTTTGCTAAGATGTAGACTACAAAAGACGCGAAAGACGAAGGTAGGATGCTCTCCGGAGGTAAGAGCCGCTGCCGGGCGTCTTTCGGCAGAAGCCGCGCTAAGGAGAGCCCTGTGAGCGGCACAATCGTCTTTGCGCGAAGAAGCCGCTTCTTGGGCTCCGGCAGCCGGCGAGAGCGGCAGCTTCGGGAAGGTGAAGAAGCAAGCTGTACAACACTGGGATTGTGTGCGCACCTTGCCAACTGATAGAAAACAGTACCTTTGCACTCTCCTGACTTTTCCAATCACAGGAACATTCGATTGGAAGCTGTTTTGGACAACTTTTCTTTTCTTCCTGCCAAACACTTGGCAGACATCCGTGCAACTTCTAGAACACGATGGGAGATGTTTTCTGTGCTGGCACAGTTTTTCCTAGCCAGACATAGTGGAAAAGCGTTTTGCCGAGGTGTAGACTACATAAGACGCGAAAGACGAAGGTAGGATGCTCTCCGGAGGTAAGAGCCGCTGCCGGGCGTCTTTCGGCAGAAGCCGCGCTAAGGAGAGCCCTGTGAGCGGCACAATCGTCTTTGCGCGAAGAAGCCGCTTCTTGGGCTCCGGCAGCCGGCGAGAGCGGCAGCTTCGGGAAGGTGAAGAAGCAAGCTGTACAACACTGGGATTGTGTGCGCACCTTGCCAACTGATAGAAAACAGTACCTTTGCACTCTCCTGACTTTTCCAATCACAGGAACATTCGATTGGAAGCTGTTTTGGACAACTTTTCTTTTCTTCCTGCCAAACACTTGGCAGACATCCGTGCAACTTCTAGAACACGATGGGAGATGTTTTCTGTGCTGGCACAGTTTTTCCTAGCCAGACATAGTGGAGAAGCGTTTTGCTAAGATGTAGACTACAAAAGACGCGAAAGACGAAGGTAGGATGCTCTCCGGAGGTAAGAGCCGCTGCCGGGCGTCTTTCGGCAGAAGCCGCGCTAAGGAGAGCCCTGTGAGCGGCACAATCGTCTTTGCGCGAAGAAGCCGCTTCTTCGGTTCCGGGAGCCGGCGAGAGCGGCAGCTTCGGGAAGGTGAAGAAGCAAGCTGTACAACACTGGGATTGTGTGCGCACCTTGCCAACTGATAGAAAACAGTACCTTTGCACTCTCCTGACTTTTCCAATCACAGGAACATTCGATTGGAAGCTGTTTTGGACAACTTTTCTTTTCTTCCTGCCAAACACTTGGCAGACATCCGTGCAACTTCTAGAACACGATGGGAGATGTTTTCTGTGCTGGCACAGTTTTTCCTAGCCAGACATAGTGGAGAAGCGTTTTGCTAAGATGTAGACTACAAAAGACGCGAAAGACGAAGGTAGGATGCTCTCCGGAGGTAAGAGCCGCTGCCGGGCGTCTTTCGGCAGAAGCCGCGCTAAGGAGAGCACTGTGAGCGGCACAATCGTCTTTGCGCGAAGAAGCCGCTTCTTGGGCTCCGGCAGCCGGCGAGAGCGGCAGCTTCGGGAAGGTGAAGAAGCAAGCTGTACAACACTGGGATTGTGTGCGCACCTTGCCAACTGATAGAAAACAGTACCTTTGCACTCTCCTGACTTTTCCAATCACAGGAACATTCGATTGGAAGCTGTTTTGGACAACTTTTCTTTTCTTCCTGCCAAACACTTGGCAGACATCCGTGCAACTTCTAGAACACGATGGGAGATGTTTTCTGTGCTGGCACAGTTTTTCCTAGCCAGACATAGTGGAGAAGCGTTTTGCTAAGATGTAGACTACAAAAGACGCGAAAGACGAAGGTAGGATGCTCTCCGGAGGTAAGAGCCGCTGCCGGGCGTCTTTCGGCAGAAGCCGCGCTAAGGAGAGCCCTGTGAGCGGCACAATCGTCTTTGCGCGAAGAAGCCGCTTCTTCGGTTCCGGGAGCCGGCGAGAGCGGCAGCTTCGGGAAGGTGAAGAAGCAAGCTGTACAACACTGGGATTGTGTGCGCACCTTGCCAACTGATAGAAAACAGTACCTTTGCACTCTCCTGACTTTTCCAATCACAGGAACATTCGATTGGAAGCTGTTTTGGACAACTTTTCTTTTCTTCCTGCCAAACACTTGGCAGACATCCGTGCAACTTCTAGAACACGATGGGAGATGTTTTCTGTGCTGGCACAGTTTTTCCTAGCCAGACATAGTGGAAAAGCGTTTTGCCGAGGTGTAGACTACATAAGACGCGAAAGACGAAGGTAGGATGCTCTCCGGAGGTAAGAGCCGCTGCCGGGCGTCTTTCGGCAGAAGCCGCGCTAAGGAGAGCACTGTGAGCGGCACAATCGTCTTTGCGCGAAGAAGCCGCTTCTTGGGCTCCGGCAGCCGGCGAGAGCGGCAGCTTCGGGAAGGTGAAGAAGCAAGCTGTACAACACTGGGATTGTGTGCGCACCTTGCCAACTGATAGAAAACAGTACCTTTGCACTCTCCTGACTTTTCCAATCACAGGAACATTCGATTGGAAGCTGTTTTGGACAACTTTTCTTTTCTTCCTGCCAAACACTTGGCAGACATCCGTGCAACTTCTAGAACACGATGGGAGATGTTTTCTGTGCTGGCACAGTTTTTCCTAGCCAGACATAGTGGAAAAGCGTTTTGCTAAGATGTAGACTACAAAAGACGCGAAAGACGAAGGTAGGATGCTCTCCGGAGGTAAGAGCCGCTGCCGGGCGTCTTTCGGCAGAAGCCGCGCTAAGGAGAGCACTGTGAGCGGCACAATCGTCTTTGCGCGAAGAAGCCGCTTCTTGGGCTCCGGCAGCCGGCGAGAGCGGCAGCTTCGGGAAGGTGAAGAAGCAAGCTGTACAACACTGGGATTGTGTGCGCACCTTGCCAACTGATAGAAAACAGTACCTTTGCACTCTCCTGACTTTTCCAATCACAGGAACATTCGATTGGAAGCTGTTTTGGACAACTTTTCTTTTCTTCCTGCCAAACACTTGGCAGACATCCGTGCAACTTCTAGAACACGATGGGAGATGTTTTCTGTGCTGGCACAGTTTTTCCTAGCCAGACATAGTGGAAAAGCGTTTTGCTAAGATGTAGACTACAAAAGACGCGAAAGACGAAGGTAGGATGCTCTCCGGAGGTAAGAGCCGCTGCCGGGCGTCTTTCGGCAGAAGCCGCGCTAAGGAGAGCCCTGTGAGCGGCACAATCGTCTTTGCGCGAAGAAGCCGCTTCTTGGGCTCCGGCAGCCGGCGAGAGCGGCAGCTTCGGGAAGGTGAAGAAGCAAGCTGTACAACACTGGGATTGTGTGCGCACCTTGCCAACTGATAGAAAACAGTACCTTTGCACTCTCCTGACTTTTCCAATCACAGGAACATTCGATTGGAAGCTGTTTTGGACAACTTTTCTTTTCTTCCTGCCAAACACTTGGCAGACATCCGTGCAACTTCTAGAACACGATGGGAGATGTTTTCTGTGCTGGCACAGTTTTTCCTAGCCAGACATAGTGGAAAAGCGTTTTGCCGAGGTGTAGACTACATAAGACGCGAAAGACGAAGGTAGGATGCTCTCCGGAGGTAAGAGCCGCTGCCGGGCGTCTTTCGGCAGAAGCCGCGCTAAGGAGAGCCCTGTGAGCGGCACAATCGTCTTTGCGCGAAGAAGCCGCTTCTTGGGCTCCGGCAGCCGGCGAGAGCGGCAGCTTCGGGAAGGTGAAGAAGCAAGCTGTACAACACTGGGATTGTGTGCGCACCTTGCCAACTGATAGAAAACAGTACCTTTGCACTCTCCTGACTTTTCCAATCACAGGAACATTCGATTGGAAGCTGTTTTGGACAACTTTTCTTTTCTTCCTGCCAAACACTTGGCAGACATCCGTGCAACTTCTAGAACACGATGGGAGATGTTTTCTGTGCTGGCACAGTTTTTCCTAGCCAGACATAGTGGAGAAGCGTTTTGCTAAGATGTAGACTACAAAAGACGCGAAAGACGAAGGTAGGATGCTCTCCGGAGGTAAGAGCCGCTGCCGGGCGTCTTTCGGCAGAAGCCGCGCTAAGGAGAGCCCTGTGAGCGGCACAATCGTCTTTGCGCGAAGAAGCCGCTTCTTCGGTTCCGGGAGCCGGCGAGAGCGGCAGCTTCGGGAAGGTGAAGAAGCAAGCTGTACAACACTGGGATTGTGTGCGCACCTTGCCAACTGATAGAAAACAGTACCTTTGCACTCTCCTGACTTTTCCAATCACAGGAACATTCGATTGGAAGCTGTTTTGGACAACTTTTCTTTTCTTCCTGCCAAACACTTGGCAGACATCCGTGCAACTTCTAGAACACGATGGGAGATGTTTTCTGTGCTGGCACAGTTTTTCCTAGCCAGACATAGTGGAGAAGCGTTTTGCTAAGATGTAGACTACAAAAGACGCGAAAGACGAAGGTAGGATGCTCTCCGGAGGTAAGAGCCGCTGCCGGGCGTCTTTCGGCAGAAGCCGCGCTAAGGAGAGCACTGTGAGCGGCACAATCGTCTTTGCGCGAAGAAGCCGCTTCTTGGGCTCCGGCAGCCGGCGAGAGCGGCAGCTTCGGGAAGGTGAAGAAGCAAGCTGTACAACACTGGGATTGTGTGCGCACCTTGCCAACTGATAGAAAACAGTACCTTTGCACTCTCCTGACTTTTCCAATCACAGGAACATTCGATTGGAAGCTGTTTTGGACAACTTTTCTTTTCTTCCTGCCAAACACTTGGCAGACATCCGTGCAACTTCTAGAACACGATGGGAGATGTTTTCTGTGCTGGCACAGTTTTTCCTAGCCAGACATAGTGGAAAAGCGTTTTGCTAAGATGTAGACTACAAAAGACGCGAAAGACGAAGGTAGGATGCTCTCCGGAGGTAAGAGCCGCTGCCGGGCGTCTTTCGGCAGAAGCCGCGCTAAGGAGAGCCCTGTGAGCGGCACAATCGTCTTTGCGCGAAGAAGCCGCTTCTTCGGTTCCGGGAGCCGGCGAGAGCGGCAGCTTCGGGAAGGTGAAGAAGCAAGCTGTACAACACTGGGATTGTGTGCGCACCTTGCCAACTGATAGAAAACAGTACCTTTGCACTCTCCTGACTTTTCCAATCACAGGAACATTCGATTGGAAGCTGTTTTGGACAACTTTTCTTTTCTTCCTGCCAAACACTTGGCAGACATCCGTGCAACTTCTAGAACACGATGGGAGATGTTTTCTGTGCTGGCACAGTTTTTCCTAGCCAGACATAGTGGAGAAGCGTTTTGCTAAGATGTAGACTACAAAAGACGCGAAAGACGAAGGTAGGATGCTCTCCGGAGGTAAGAGCCGCTGCCGGGCGTCTTTCGGCAGAAGCCGCGCTAAGGAGAGCACTGTGAGCGGCACAATCGTCTTTGCGCGAAGAAGCCGCTTCTTGGGCTCCGGCAGCCGGCGAGAGCGGCAGCTTCGGGAAGGTGAAGAAGCAAGCTGTACAACACTGGGATTGTGTGCGCACCTTGCCAACTGATAGAAAACAGTACCTTTGCACTCTCCTGACTTTTCCAATCACAGGAACATTCGATTGGAAGCTGTTTTGGACAACTTTTCTTTTCTTCCTGCCAAACACTTGGCAGACATCCGTGCAACTTCTAGAACACGATGGGAGATGTTTTCTGTGCTGGCACAGTTTTTCCTAGCCAGACATAGTGGAAAAGCGTTTTGCCGAGGTGTAGATGAGAAGAGGAGCTAAAGACGAAGGTAAGATGCTCTCCGGAGGTAAGAGCCGCTGCCGGGCGTCTTTCGGCAGAAGCCGCGCTAAGGAGAGCACTGTGAGCGGCACAATCGTCTTTGCGCGAAGAAGCCGCTTCTTGGGCTCCGGCAGCCGGCGAGAGCGGCAGCTTCGGGAAGGTGAAGAAGCAAGCTGTACAACACTGGGATTGTGTGCGCACCTTGCCAACTGATAGAAAACAGTACCTTTGCACTCTCCTGACTTTTCCAATCACAGGAACATTCGATTGGAAGCTGTTTTGGACAACTTTTCTTTTCTTCCTGCCAAACACTTGGCAGACATCCGTGCAACTTCTAGAACACGATGGGAGATGTTTTCTGTGCTGGCACAGTTTTTCCTAGCCAGACATAGTGGAAAAGCGTTTTGCTAAGATGTAGACTACAAAAGACGCGAAAGACGAAGGTAGGATGCTCTCCGGAGGTAAGAGCCGCTGCCGGGCGTCTTTCGGCAGAAGCCGCGCTAAGGAGAGCCCTGTGAGCGGCACAATCGTCTTTGCGCGAAGAAGCCGCTTCTTGGGCTCCGGCAGCCGGCGAGAGCGGCAGCTTCGGGAAGGTGAAGAAGCAAGCTGTACAACACTGGGATTGTGTGCGCACCTTGCCAACTGATAGAAAACAGTACCTTTGCACTCTCCTGACTTTTCCAATCACAGGAACATTCGATTGGAAGCTGTTTTGGACAACTTTTCTTTTCTTCCTGCCAAACACTTGGCAGACATCCGTGCAACTTCTAGAACACGATGGGAGATGTTTTCTGTGCTGGCACAGTTTTTCCTAGCCAGACATAGTGGAGAAGCGTTTTGCTAAGATGTAGACTACAAAAGACGCGAAAGACGAAGGTAGGATGCTCTCCGGAGGTAAGAGCCGCTGCCGGGCGTCTTTCGGCAGAAGCCGCGCTAAGGAGAGCCCTGTGAGCGGCACAATCGTCTTTGCGCGAAGAAGCCGCTTCTTCGGTTCCGGGAGCCGGCGAGAGCGGCAGCTTCGGGAAGGTGAAGAAGCAAGCTGTACAACACTGGGATTGTGTGCGCACCTTGCCAACTGATAGAAAACAGTACCTTTGCACTCTCCTGACTTTTCCAATCACAGGAACATTCGATTGGAAGCTGTTTTGGACAACTTTTCTTTTCTTCCTGCCAAACACTTGGCAGACATCCGTGCAACTTCTAGAACACGATGGGAGATGTTTTCTGTGCTGGCACAGTTTTTCCTAGCCAGACATAGTGGAGAAGCGTTTTGCTAAGATGTAGACTACAAAAGACGCGAAAGACGAAGGTAGGATGCTCTCCGGAGGTAAGAGCCGCTGCCGGGCGTCTTTCGGCAGAAGCCGCGCTAAGGAGAGCACTGTGAGCGGCACAATCGTCTTTGCGCGAAGAAGCCGCTTCTTGGGCTCCGGCAGCCGGCGAGAGCGGCAGCTTCGGGAAGGTGAAGAAGCAAGCTGTACAACACTGGGATTGTGTGCGCACCTTGCCAACTGATAGAAAACAGTACCTTTGCACTCTCCTGACTTTTCCAATCACAGGAACATTCGATTGGAAGCTGTTTTGGACAACTTTTCTTTTCTTCCTGCCAAACACTTGGCAGACATCCGTGCAACTTCTAGAACACGATGGGAGATGTTTTCTGTGCTGGCACAGTTTTTCCTAGCCAGACATAGTGGAAAAGCGTTTTGCCGAGGTGTAGATGAGAAGAGGAGCTTAAGACGAAGGTAAGATGCTCTCCGGAGGTAAGAGCCGCTGCCGGGCGTCTTTCGGCAGAAGCCGCGCTAAGGAGAGCACTGTGAGCGGCACAATCGTCTTTGCGCGAAGAAGCCGCTTCTTGGGCTCCGGCAGCCGGCGAGAGCGGCAGCTTCGGGAAGGTGAAGAAGCAAGCTGTACAACACTGGGATTGTGTGCGCACCTTGCCAACTGATAGAAAACAGTACCTTTGCACTCTCCTGACTTTTCCAATCACAGGAACATTCGATTGGAAGCTGTTTTGGACAACTTTTCTTTTCTTCCTGCCAAACACTTGGCAGACATCCGTGCAACTTCTAGAACACGATGGGAGATGTTTTCTGTGCTG
The DNA here is from genome assembly GCF_035770615.1 of Melospiza melodia melodia. Lineage (NCBI taxonomy): Eukaryota > Metazoa > Chordata > Aves > Passeriformes > Passerellidae > Melospiza > Melospiza melodia. The sequence goes on from NC_086199.1 coordinate 44,250,813, forward strand.
GCACAGTTTTTCCTAGCCAGACATAGTGGAAAAGCGTTTTGCTAAGATGTAGACTACAAAAGACGCGAAAGACGAAGGTAGGATGCTCTCCGGAGGTAAGAGCCGCTGCCGGGCGTCTTTCGGCAGAAGCCGCGCTAAGGAGAGCACTGTGAGCGGCACAATCGTCTTTGCGCGAAGAAGCCGCTTCTTGGGCTCCGGCAGCCGGCGAGAGCGGCAGCTTCGGGAAGGTGAAGAAGCAAGCTGTACAACACTGGGATTGTGTGCGCACCTTGCCAACTGATAGAAAACAGTACCTTTGCACTCTCCTGACTTTTCCAATCACAGGAACATTCGATTGGAAGCTGTTTTGGACAACTTTTCTTTTCTTCCTGCCAAACACTTGGCAGACATCCGTGCAACTTCTAGAACACGATGGGAGATGTTTTCTGTGCTGGCACAGTTTTTCCTAGCCAGACATAGTGGAGAAGCGTTTTGCTAAGATGTAGACTACAAAAGACGCGAAAGACGAAGGTAGGATGCTCTCCGGAGGTAAGAGCCGCTGCCGGGCGTCTTTCGGCAGAAGCCGCGCTAAGGAGAGCCCTGTGAGCGGCACAATCGTCTTTGCGCGAAGAAGCCGCTTCTTGGGCTCCGGCAGCCGGCGAGAGCGGCAGCTTCGGGAAGGTGAAGAAGCAAGCTGTACAACACTGGGATTGTGTGCGCACCTTGCCAACTGATAGAAAACAGTACCTTTGCACTCTCCTGACTTTTCCAATCACAGGAACATTCGATTGGAAGCTGTTTTGGACAACTTTTCTTTTCTTCCTGCCAAACACTTGGCAGACATCCGTGCAACTTCTAGAACACGATGGGAGATGTTTTCTGTGCTGGCACAGTTTTTCCTAGCCAGACATAGTGGAGAAGCGTTTTGCTAAGATGTAGACTACAAAAGACGCGAAAGACGAAGGTAGGATGCTCTCCGGAGGTAAGAGCCGCTGCCGGGCGTCTTTCGGCAGAAGCCGCGCTAAGGAGAGCCCTGTGAGCGGCACAATCGTCTTTGCGCGAAGAAGCCGCTTCTTCGGTTCCGGGAGCCGGCGAGAGCGGCAGCTTCGGGAAGGTGAAGAAGCAAGCTGTACAACACTGGGATTGTGTGCGCACCTTGCCAACTGATAGAAAACAGTACCTTTGCACTCTCCTGACTTTTCCAATCACAGGAACATTCGATTGGAAGCTGTTTTGGACAACTTTTCTTTTCTTCCTGCCAAACACTTGGCAGACATCCGTGCAACTTCTAGAACACGATGGGAGATGTTTTCTGTGCTGGCACAGTTTTTCCTAGCCAGACATAGTGGAGAAGCGTTTTGCTAAGATGTAGACTACAAAAGACGCGAAAGACGAAGGTAGGATGCTCTCCGGAGGTAAGAGCCGCTGCCGGGCGTCTTTCGGCAGAAGCCGCGCTAAGGAGAGCACTGTGAGCGGCACAATCGTCTTTGCGCGAAGAAGCCGCTTCTTGGGCTCCGGCAGCCGGCGAGAGCGGCAGCTTCGGGAAGGTGAAGAAGCAAGCTGTACAACACTGGGATTGTGTGCGCACCTTGCCAACTGATAGAAAACAGTACCTTTGCACTCTCCTGACTTTTCCAATCACAGGAACATTCGATTGGAAGCTGTTTTGGACAACTTTTCTTTTCTTCCTGCCAAACACTTGGCAGACATCCGTGCAACTTCTAGAACACGATGGGAGATGTTTTCTGTGCTGGCACAGTTTTTCCTAGCCAGACATAGTGGAAAAGCGTTTTGCCGAGGTGTAGATGAGAAGAGGAGCTTAAGACGAAGGTAAGATGCTCTCCGGAGGTAAGAGCCGCTGCCGGGCGTCTTTCGGCAGAAGCCGCGCTAAGGAGAGCACTGTGAGCGGCACAATCGTCTTTGCGCGAAGAAGCCGCTTCTTGGGCTCCGGCAGCCGGCGAGAGCGGCAGCTTCGGGAAGGTGAAGAAGCAAGCTGTACAACACTGGGATTGTGTGCGCACCTTGCCAACTGATAGAAAACAGTACCTTTGCACTCTCCTGACTTTTCCAATCACAGGAACATTCGATTGGAAGCTGTTTTGGACAACTTTTCTTTTCTTCCTGCCAAACACTTGGCAGACATCCGTGCAACTTCTAGAACACGATGGGAGATGTTTTCTGTGCTGGCACAGTTTTTCCTAGCCAGACATAGTGGAAAAGCGTTTTGCTAAGATGTAGACTACAAAAGACGCGAAAGACGAAGGTAGGATGCTCTCCGGAGGTAAGAGCCGCTGCCGGGCGTCTTTCAGCAGAAGCCGCGCTAAGGAGAGCACTGTGAGCGGCACAATCGTCTTTGCGCGAAGAAGCCGCTTCTTGGGCTCCGGCAGCCGGCGAGAGCGGCAGCTTCGGGAAGGTGAAGAAGCAAGCTGTACAACACTGGGATTGTGTGCGCACCTTGCCAACTGATAGAAAACAGTACCTTTGCACTCTCCTGACTTTTCCAATCACAGGAACATTCGATTGGAAGCTGTTTTGGACAACTTTTCTTTTCTTCCTGCCAAACACTTGGCAGACATCCGTGCAACTTCTAGAACACGATGGGAGATGTTTTCTGTGCTGGCACAGTTTTTCCTAGCCAGACATAGTGGAGAAGCGTTTTGCTAAGATGTAGACTACAAAAGACGCGAAAGACGAAGGTAGGATGCTCTCCGGAGGTAAGAGCCGCTGCCGGGCGTCTTTCAGCAGAAGCCGCGCTAAGGAGAGCACTGTGAGCGGCACAATCGTCTTTGCGCGAAGAAGCCGCTTCTTGGGCTCCGGCAGCCGGCGAGAGCGGCAGCTTCGGGAAGGTGAAGAAGCAAGCTGTACAACACTGGGATTGTGTGCGCACCTTGCCAACTGATAGAAAACAGTACCTTTGCACTCTCCTGACTTTTCCAATCACAGGAACATTCGATTGGAAGCTGTTTTGGACAACTTTTCTTTTCTTCCTGCCAAACACTTGGCAGACATCCGTGCAACTTCTAGAACACGATGGGAGATGTTTTCTGTGCTGGCACAGTTTTTCCTAGCCAGACATAGTGGAGAAGCGTTTTGCTAAGATGTAGACTACAAAAGACGCGAAAGACGAAGGTAGGATGCTCTCCGGAGGTAAGAGCCGCTGCCGGGCGTCTTTCGGCAGAAGCCGCGCTAAGGAGAGCCCTGTGAGCGGCACAATCGTCTTTGCGCGAAGAAGCCGCTTCTTCGGTTCCGGGAGCCGGCGAGAGCGGCAGCTTCGGGAAGGTGAAGAAGCAAGCTGTACAACACTGGGATTGTGTGCGCACCTTGCCAACTGATAGAAAACAGTACCTTTGCACTCTCCTGACTTTTCCAATCACAGGAACATTCGATTGGAAGCTGTTTTGGACAACTTTTCTTTTCTTCCTGCCAAACACTTGGCAGACATCCGTGCAACTTCTAGAACACGATGGGAGATGTTTTCTGTGCTGGCACAGTTTTTCCTAGCCAGACATAGTGGAAAAGCGTTTTGCCGAGGTGTAGATGAGAAGAGGAGCTAAAGACGAAGGTAGGATGCTCTCCGGAGGTAAGAGCCGCTGCCGGGCGTCTTTCGGCAGAAGCCGCGCTAAGGAGAGCACTGTGAGCGGCACAATCGTCTTTGCGCGAAGAAGCCGCTTCTTGGGCTCCGGCAGCCGGCGAGAGCGGCAGCTTCGGGAAGGTGAAGAAGCAAGCTGTACAACACTGGGATTGTGTGCGCACCTTGCCAACTGATAGAAAACAGTACCTTTGCACTCTCCTGACTTTTCCAATCACAGGAACATTCGATTGGAAGCTGTTTTGGACAACTTTTCTTTTCTTCCTGCCAAACACTTGGCAGACATCCGTGCAACTTCTAGAACACGATGGGAGATGTTTTCTGTGCTGGCACAGTTTTTCCTAGCCAGACATAGTGGAAAAGCGTTTTGCTAAGATGTAGACTACAAAAGACGCGAAAGACGAAGGTAGGATGCTCTCCGGAGGTAAGAGCCGCTGCCGGGCGTCTTTCGGCAGAAGCCGCGCTAAGGAGAGCACTGTGAGCGGCACAATCGTCTTTGCGCGAAGAAGCCGCTTCTTGGGCTCCGGCAGCCGGCGAGAGCGGCAGCTTCGGGAAGGTGAAGAAGCAAGCTGTACAACACTGGGATTGTGTGCGCACCTTGCCAACTGATAGAAAACAGTACCTTTGCACTCTCCTGACTTTTCCAATCACAGGAACATTCGATTGGAAGCTGTTTTGGACAACTTTTCTTTTCTTCCTGCCAAACACTTGGCAGACATCCGTGCAACTTCTAGAACACGATGGGAGATGTTTTCTGTGCTGGCACAGTTTTTCCTAGCCAGACATAGTGGAAAAGCGTTTTGCTAAGATGTAGACTACAAAAGACGCGAAAGACGAAGGTAGGATGCTCTCCGGAGGTAAGAGCCGCTGCCGGGCGTCTTTCGGCAGAAGCCGCGCTAAGGAGAGCACTGTGAGCGGCACAATCGTCTTTGCGCGAAGAAGAAGCTTCTTGGGCTCCGGCAGCCGGCGAGAGCGGCAGCTTCGGGAAGGTGAAGAAGCAAGCTGTACAACACTGGGATTGTGTGCGCACCTTGCCAACTGATAGAAAACAGTACCTTTGCACTCTCCTGACTTTTCCAATCACAGGAACATTCGATTGGAAGCTGTTTTGGACAACTTTTCTTTTCTTCCTGCCAAACACTTGGCAGACATCCGTGCAACTTCTAGAACACGATGGGAGATGTTTTCTGTGCTGGCACAGTTTTTCCTAGCCAGACATAGTGGAGAAGCGTTTTGCTAAGATGTAGACTACAAAAGACGCGAAAGACGAAGGTAGGATGCTCTCCGGAGGTAAGAGCCGCTGCCGGGCGTCTTTCGGCAGAAGCCGCGCTAAGGAGAGCCCTGTGAGCGGCACAATCGTCTTTGCGCGAAGAAGCCGCTTCTTGGGCTCCGGCAGCCGGCGAGAGCGGCAGCTTCGGGAAGGTGAAGAAGCAAGCTGTACAACACTGGGATTGTGTGCGCACCTTGCCAACTGATAGAAAACAGTACCTTTGCACTCTCCTGACTTTTCCAATCACAGGAACATTCGATTGGAAGCTGTTTTGGACAACTTTTCTTTTCTTCCTGCCAAACACTTGGCAGACATCCGTGCAACTTCTAGAACACGATGGGAGATGTTTTCTGTGCTGGCACAGTTTTTCCTAGCCAGACATAGTGGAGAAGCGTTTTGCTAAGATGTAGACTACAAAAGACGCGAAAGACGAAGGTAGGATGCTCTCCGGAGGTAAGAGCCGCTGCCGGGCGTCTTTCGGCAGAAGCCGCGCTAAGGAGAGCACTGTGAGCGGCACAATCGTCTTTGCGCGAAGAAGCCGCTTCTTGGGCTCCGGCAGCCGGCGAGAGCGGCAGCTTCGGGAAGGTGAAGAAGCAAGCTGTACAACACTGGGATTGTGTGCGCACCTTGCCAACTGATAGAAAACAGTACCTTTGCACTCTCCTGACTTTTCCAATCACAGGAACATTCGATTGGAAGCTGTTTTGGACAACTTTTCTTTTCTTCCTGCCAAACACTTGGCAGACATCCGTGCAACTTCTAGAACACGATGGGAGATGTTTTCTGTGCTGGCACAGTTTTTCCTAGCCAGACATAGTGGAAAAGCTTTTTGCCGAGGTGTAGATGAGAAGAGGAGCTAAAGACGAAGGTAGGATGCTCTCCGGAGGTAAGAGCCGCTGCCGGGCGTCTTTCGGCAGAAGCCGCGCTAAGGAGAGCACTGTGAGCGGCACAATCGTCTTTGCGCGAAGAAGCCGCTTCTTGGGCTCCGGCAGCCGGCGAGAGCGGCAGCTTCGGGAAGGTGAAGAAGCAAGCTGTACAACACTGGGATTGTGTGCGCACCTTGCCAACTGATAGAAAACAGTACCTTTGCACTCTCCTGACTTTTCCAATCACAGGAACATTCGATTGGAAGCTGTTTTGGACAACTTTTCTTTTCTTCCTGCCAAACACTTGGCAGACATCCGTGCAACTTCTAGAACACGATGGGAGATGTTTTCTGTGCTGGCACAGTTTTTCCTAGCCAGACATAGTGGAAAAGCTTTTTGCCGAGGTGTAGATGAGAAGAGGAGCTAAAGAGTGGATGTTAGCAAATGACACCCATCTTCAAAAAAGGCAATTAAGAGGACTCGCCATAGTACAAACCAGCCAGCCTCTTTTTTATCCCCAGGAAGTTGATGAAGCAGCTCTTCCTGGAAATCCTTGCCAGGCACATGACAGATGACCAAATAATGTAGTTAGCATGATTTTTCAGGGGAATTTCATGCTGAACATCACTTTAAACTCCTCTGATGAATCAACTTGACTGGTAGATGAAGGGAATATTATCTGCCTGGGCTTCAGGGAGGTTTTTGACATACCTCTACATGGCATCACACATACATATGGAAGCAATAGTGCAAAGGGGAGGGAATCAGTGTCTTTTCAGTGATGCTGAGGGAAAAGACAAGAGGCAGTGGGCACACACTGAAATACAGGAGATTGCCTTTGAACATCAGTAAATGTTTCTTTACTGTCAGGGTGACTGAACCACGGCACAGACTGCCCAGAAAGATTGTGGAGCCTGGATCTTTGAAGACATTAAAAGTACACCCAGATAGAATCCTGGGCAAGAGGCTCTAGGTATCCTGGTTTAGGCAGGGGGGTTGGGCCTGGTTAGCCCCACCAACCCCTTCCACTCTCTTTCATTCTGTGCTAGTGAATTCTCTTCAAGATGCATTTCAAAGCGCTGGCATGACAAAGTTCTGTGCAGACAGAGATCCAAATGGACATGGCATCTAAGTTCCTTAAGCAGTGTTCAAGAAGAATGTAAAACTCTGGCACAAGTGTCTCTTCCCTAACTGAATCCCTTTCATGGGAAAATTCCCAGCTCTAGAAAGATCTTCTGATACGCATGCTTAAGACTGACACTGGCTGAGCAAATTTCTCCCTATGTATATCTAAGACCAGTTAGGATCTTCACCCAAAGTGCAGTCAACATAGTCACAGAATGCCTATTGTTAAGAAGTGACAGCTTCCATCAGAATGGCAGCTATTGGTCCACAAAATGGATTAATGGATGGGAATTATCTACGTGGGTTAAAAACAAAAATAAAGAGTTGGTCTTTATTTATCAATTTCATGGCAATATTGATAAGGGAAGAAAAAGATCTAAGTCCTTGACTTTCTGGACTCGAGGAAAGATTTTAAAAATTCCTTGTAAAAATGTATGATCACAATCAGACTATTGAAACCATTTTAGTTGGGAACAAAGTTCCAAAATTGTCTAGATAGTGGCAAAGAAGCCAAGAAAATAGGAAAGAAACAAAAAGAGAGCAAAAGAGTCAGCTTCAGTGTACAAGCTCGTTCTAGAAGTAGTCTGCTGGGAAAAGGAACCCCCAGCTAAATTTCCAATGTATTCCTGCGCTTGATTCAGTAACTGGTCAATGTAAAAACCAATCCTTTTGTACAACTTCTTCCAGCAACAAAAACTCCAACAGGTTGACACTACCATCATGCCTGTTCCAGACATATTTAAAAGAGAAATGATGATTTTCTTGAAAACCTACTTACATAAAAGTTGCAAGATGGTGGAGGGATTCCCACATCCTCCTTCCTCCATCTGGCTTGAAAGTATATTTGATAAAATATGCAACAAAGCACATGATTTATAAGGGAGAGTCAAATGGATGATTTGGGAATCGATCTCTTGTTGATAGTAAACTTCATATCCACTCGGTGTGACCTTTTTAAAACAAAATGTGGAGCTGAGGCATGAATCTGCCACAACAATTGTAAAGCAAACATACACACTCCCCTTCATATGCCCCCCCCTCCACACACACCTAGGCACACACAGAGATCAGCATAGCAGATCATGAACACCTTGGAAAAGACTGAAATGCTAAATGCCTCTCTTGATGGGCAAAAGAGCTGGTGCAGTAATTCAAATGCCTGGTACAAAAATTCTGTTTAATATTTAGCTCCTATTTAAAACACAGCTTTTCATTTCATTCTATTTACAGAATATTTTCATTTCATTTGTTTCTTTAAAATTACTTAGTTCTCACCTGTTGTATGTCTAGGAATATTTTCTTCCAAAAATAGAAAAAAATAGATGATATCTTTTCAGCAGAAAACATTGGTTGATACAATTTTAAACCATCATGATATGGAAGAATTCTTCTGTCCCTCTCGAAGGTGGAAGAAGCATTTGGATCACAGATCATCTACAATGAAATACTTGACATGTTTAAGATGCTTTCAATCAATTTTGATCGTCAATTGCTTATTTGTTGTAAACAGTAATTTTTCAGTGAAGGGAAAGCGTGTGTGGTATATCTACATGATATGTTCAAAGGCAGTTCCTACTAATGGCCAGGCTGAATTCCAGTAAATAATGTCCCGAATGATATTTTGCCGCCTTCTTTGGCACTTCATGAAATCTTACCCCGATGAAGTGCTGAAACACAGAGATTTTCTCTTAGAGAGTGTCTCATGTTGTAACCTATCCCATGGATTTTATGCTGTAATTCTTATCTCTTTTAAAATTTACTATCTTCTGTACAGTTTTCATGAAACTTTCTGTTACAGTAGTGAATAGCACAGATAAATGTCATTTTGTACAACTTTGAATTTACCCCAAGAGCTGAGAGAAAACTTGATCCTATACTTCAATCCGAGTTTCTTCTATAGTCCAACTTTGTTTCTCTACCATCAAGCTTCTCCTTTGTTGCTGCTCCAAGCCCCGTCCAAGGTGACCTTGAATACTTTCAGGGATGGGACACCCACAACTTCTCTGGGCAACCTGTTCCAGTGTTCCAGCACTCCCACAGTAAAAAAGGCCTTCCTTTCATCTAATATGTGTAGGAAATCATAAATCTAGGCATAGAAGCTTGGAGTGCAAATTTGAAATTCTTTGGATTTGAAGCACATTTTATATGAATACTGACTTACAGATGACTAAAAGATGTTGATGGGCATTTGAGCTGACAAGTTTTGAAAAAGTGCACGGAAATTAAAATTGAAACCACTAAAATTAAAAACTCCTTGCCATTTTCTTTTTCCTCTCCTATTCAAAATTGCATATGTCAGATATCAGTGCTTCATGCAAACCTCTCAGATGCTCTCAGAGAAAAAGCTTTTCTTTCAGACTAAGTTGCGGTTGACGTAGAACACTAGCAGGAGTGAAAGATTTTCTGGGCATTGGGGCAGCACGTTCTCCTTGGATTTGTGTGCAGAATGCATTTTATCCAAACTGGAAAATAGATCCCAGCTCTGTTCTATTCATCATTCTTACTTCATCAGGCCAGAAGATTCTGTGAAAAGTAGCCTGTGGACCTTGAAGACAGCGCATGTGAACCAGATGAGAGGTGATAGAGAAGTTGAGGGAGAGAAGAAAGAGCATATGGCTGAAACCAGAAAGTATTTCTCCACGTGATCATGGAAGATTGCAGGAGCCACTTGGTACTATCAAACCAGCCCGACTTGGCACTGGTGCCACTATGGGTCTGGGAGCCATGTTGCATATCGTGCATTTTAAGGAGCCAGCTGGCCACACCCAGCCATATGCCCCCAAACACAAACCAAGCCCTTTTCTCTGGCAAACAAAACTCAGCTGCCCTGCTTCTGGATGGCAGATTGCAGGAGCCACTTGGTACTATCAAACCAGCCCAACTTGGCACTGGTGCCACCTTGGCTCTGGGAACCATCCTGCCTATTGTAGCTTTTCAGGAGCCAGCCGGTCACTCCCAGCCATAGGCCCCCAAACAGAAACCTCGGCCCGTTTCCCTGGCAAACAAAAGTAAGCTGCCCCGCTTCTGGATGGCAGATTGCAGGAGCTACTTAGTACTATCAAATCAGCCCGACTTGGCACAGGTGCCACCTTGGATCTGGGAACCATCCTGTGTATCGTGGATTTTCAGGGGCCAGCCGGCCACTCTCAGCCATATGCCCCCAAACACAAACCACGGACCTTTTCTCTGGCAAACAAAAATCAGCTGCCCCACTTCTGGATGGCAGATTGCAGGAGCCACTTGGGACTATCGCACCAGCACAACATGGTAATGGTACCACCTTGGATCTGGGAACCATCCGGCGTATCGTGGATTTTCAGGGGCCAGCCGGTCATTCCCAGCCATATGCTCCCAAACACAAACCTCGGCCCTTTTCTCTGGCAAACAAAACTCAACTGCCCCTCTTCTGGATGGCAAATTGCAGGACGCACTTGGTACTACAAAAAGAGCCCGACTTGGCAGTGGTGCCACCTTGGCTCTGGGAACCATCCTGCGTATCGAGCATTTTAAGGAGCCAGCCGGCAATTCCCAGCCGTATGCCCCAAAAAGAAACCACGGACCTTTTCTCTGGCAAAAAAAACTCAGCTGTCCCGCTTCTGGATGGCAGATTGCAGGAGTCACATTGAACCATACAACCAGCCTTACTTGGCACTGGTGCCACCTTGGATCTGGGAACCATCCTGCCTATCGTTGATTTTCAGGGGCCAGCCTACCACTCTCGGCCATAGGCCCCCAAACACAAACCACAGCCCTTTTCTCTAGCAAACAAAATTTAGCTGCCCCGCTTCTGGATGGCAAATTGCAGGAGCCACTGGGTACTACAAAAACAGCCCGACTTGGCACTGGTGCCACCTTGCGTCTGGTTACCATGCGGCGTATCGTGCATTTTAAGGAGCCAGGTGGCCACTCCCAGCCATATGCGCCCAAACACAACCCACGGCCCTTTTCTCTGGCAAACAAAACTCAGCTGCCCCGCTTCTGGATGGCAGATTGCAGGAGGCACTTGGTACTATCAAACCAGCCCGACTTGGCACTGGTGCCACCTTTGGTCTGGGAACCATCCTGCGTATTGTGGATTGTCAGGAGACAGCCGACCACTCTCGGCCACAGACCCCAATCAAAAACAAAGGTCCGTTTCCCTGGCAAAAAAAACTCAGCTGCCCCGCTTCTGGATGGGAGATTGCAGGAGGCACTTGACACTGTCAAACGAGCCCCACTTTGTACTGGTGCCACCTTGGGTCTGGGAACCATGCTGCGTATCGTGGATTTTCAGGAGCCAGCCGGCCACTGCAGGCCACAGGCCCCCAAACATAAACCACAGCCTTTTGCTCTGGCAAACAAAACTCAGCTGCCCCGCTTCTGGATGGCAGATTGCAGGAGCCACTTGGTACTATCAAACCAGCCCGACTTGGCACTGGTGCCACCTTGGGTCTGGGAACCATCCTGCCTATCGTGGATTTTAAGGAGCCAGCCGGCTACTCCCAGCCACAGGCCCCCAACAAAAACCACGGCCCTATTTTCTCGCAAACAAAACTTAGCTGCCTCACTTCTGGATGGCAGATTGCAGGAGCCACTTGGTACTATCAAACCAGCCCGACTTGGCACTGGTGCCACCTTGGGTCTGGGAACCATCCTGCGTATCGTGGATTCTAAGGAGCCAGCCGGCCACTCCCAGCCACAGGCCCCCAAACAAAATCAACGGCGCTGTTCCCTGGAAAACAAAACACGCCTGCCAACTTTTTGATGGAGTTTGCAGGAACCACTTGGTATTATCAAACCAGCCCAACTTGGCACTGGTGCCACCTTGGGTCTGGATACCATGCTGCGTATCGTGGATTCTAAGGAGCCAGCCGGCCACTCCCAGCCACAGGCCCCCAAACACAAACAACGGCGCTTTTCCCTGGAAAACAAAACTCGCCTGCCAACTTTTTCATGGCAGATTGCAGGAGCCACTTGGTACTATCAAACCAGCGGGACTTGGCACTGGTGCCACCATGGGTCTGGTCACCATCCTGCCTATCGTAACTTTTCAGGAGCCAGCCGGTCACTCCCAGCCATAGGCCCCCAGTCACAAACCTCGGCCCGTTTCCCTGGCAAACAAAAGTAAGCTGCCCCGCTTCTGCATGGCAGATTGCAGGAGCCACTTGGTACTATCAAACCAGCCCGACTTGGCACTGGTGCCACCTCTGGTCTGGGAACCATCCTGCGTATCGTGGATTCTAAGGAGCCATCCGGCCACTCCCACCCACAGGCCCCCAAACACAAACAACGGCCCGTTTCCCTGGCAAACAAAAGTAAGCTGCCCCGCTTCTGGATGGCAGATTGCAGAAGCCACTTGGTACTATCAAACTAGCCCAACTTGGCACTGGTGCCACATCTGGTCTGGGAACCATCCTGCGTATCATGGGTTCTAAGGAGCCAGTCGGCAACTCCCAGCCACAGGCCCCCAAACACAAACCTCGGGCCGTTTCCCTGGCAAACAAAATTAAACTGCCCCGCTTCTGGATGGCAGATTGCAGGACGCACTTGGTACTATCAAACCAGCCCGACTTGGCACTGGTGCCACCTCTGGTCTGGGAACCATCCTGCGTATCGTGGATTCTAAGCAGCCAGCCGGCCACTCCCAGCCACAGGCCCCCAAACACAAACAACGGCGCTTTTCCCTGGAAAACAAAACTCGCCTGACAACTTTTTGATGGCAGATTGCAGGAGCAACTTGGTACTATCAAACCAGCCCAACTTGGCACTGGTGTCACCATGGGTCTGGTCACCATCCTTCCTATGGTAGCTTTTAAGGAGCCAGCCGGTCACCCTCAGCCATAGGCCCCGAGACAAAAACCTCGGCCCGTTTCCCTGGCAAAAAAAAGTAAGCTACCCCGCTTCTGGATGGCAGATTGCAGGACGCACTTGGTACTATCAAACCAGCCCAACTTGGCACTGGTGCCACCTTGGGTCTGGGAACCATCCTGCGTATCGTGGATTCTAAGGAGCCAGCCGGTCACTCCCAGCCACAGGCCCCCAAACAAAATCAACGGCGCTTTTCCCTGGAAAACAAAACTCGCCTGCCAACATTTTGATGGCAGATTGCAGGAGCCACTTGGTACTATCAAATCAGCCCAACTTGGCACTGGTGCCACCATGGGTCTGGTCACCATCCTGCCTATCTTAGCTTTTCAGGAGCCAGCCGGTCACTCCCAGCTATAGGCCCCCAGACAAAAACCTCGGCCCGTTTCCCTGGCATACAAAAGTAAGCTACCCCGCTTCTGGATGGCAGATTGCAGGAGCCACTTGGTACTATCAAACCAGCCCGACTTGGCACTGGTGCCACCTCTGGTCTGGGAACCATCCTGCGTATTGTGGATTCTAAGCAGCCAGCCGGTCACTCCCAGCCACAGGCCCCCAAACACAAACAACGGCGCTTTTCCCTGGAAAACAAAACTCGCCTGCCAACTTTTTCATGGCAGATTGCAGGAGCCACTTGCTACTATCAAATCAGCCCAACTTGGCACTGGTGCCACCATGGGTCTGGTCACCATCCTGCCTATCGTAGCTTTTCAGGAGCCAGCCGGTCACTCCCAGCCATAGGCCCCCAGACAAAAACCTCGGCCATTTTCCCTGGCAAACAAAAGTAAGCTACCCCGCTTCTGCATGGCAGATTGCAGGAGCCACTTTGCAGCATCAAACTAGCCCGACTTGGCACTGGTGCCACGTGAGGTCTGGGAACCATCCTGCGTATCGTGGATTCTAAGCAGCCAGCCGGCCACTCCCAGCCACAGGCCCCCAAATACAACAACAGCGCTTTTCCCTGGTAAACAAAACTCGCCTGCCATCATTTTGATGGCAGATTGCAGGAGCCACTTGGTACTATCAAATCAGCCCAACATGGCACTGGTGCCACCATGGGTCTGGGAACCATCCTGCCTATCGTAGCTATTCAGGCGCCAGCCGGTCACTCCCAGCCATAGGCCCCCAGAGAAAAACCTCGGCCCTTTTCCCTGGAAAACAAAAGTAAGCTGCCCCGCTTCTGGATGGCAGATTGCAGGAGCCACTTTGCACCATCAAACTGGCCCGACTTGTCACTGGTGCCACCTCAGGTCTGGGAACCATGCTGCGTATCGTGGATTCCAATTAGCAAGCCGGCCACTCCCAGCCACAGGCCCCCAAACACAAACAACGGCGCTTTTCCCTGGAAAACAAAACTCGCCTGCCAACTTTTTGATGGCAGATTGCAGGAGCCACTTGGTACTATCAAACCAGCCCAACTTGGCACTGGTGCCACCATGGGTCTGGTCACCATCCTGCCTCTCGTAGCATTTCAGGACCTAGACGGTCACTCCCAGCCATAGGCACCCAGACACAAACCTCGGCCCGTTTCCCTGGCAAACAAAAGTAAGCTGTCCCGCTTCTGGATGGCAGATTGCAGGATCCACTAGGTATTATCAAACCAGCCCGACTTGGCACTGGTGCCACCTTGGGTCTGGGAACCATCCTGCGTATCGTGGATTCTAAGGAGCCAGCCGGTCACTCCCAGCCACAGGCCCCCAAACACAAACAACGGCGCTTTTCCCTGGAAAACAAAACTCGCCTGCCAACATTTTGATGGCAGATTGCAGGAGCCACTTGCTACTATCAAATCAGCCCAACTTGGCACTGGTGCCACCATGGGTCTGGTCACCATCCTGCCTATCGTAGCTTTTCAGGAGCCAGCCGGTCCCTCCCTGCCATAGGCCCCCAGAAAAAACCTCGGCCCGTTTCCCTGGCAAACAAAAGTAAGCTGCCCCGCTTCTGGATGGCAGATTGCAGGAGCCACTTTGCACCATCAAACTAGCCCGACTTGGCACTGGTGCCACCTTGGGTCTGGGAACCATGCTGCGTATCGTGGAGTCTAAGGAACCAGACGGCCACTCCAGCCACAGGCCCCCAGACAAAAACAACGGCGCTTTTCCCTGGAAAACAAAACTCGCCTGCCAACATTTTGATGGCAGATTGCAGGAGCCACTTGGTACTATCAAACCAGCCCAACTTGGCACTGGTGCCACCATGGGTCTGGTCACCATCCTGCCTATCGTAGCTTTTCAGGAGCCAGCCGGTCACTCCCAGCCATAGGCCCCCAGACACAAAGCTCGGCCCGTTTCCCTGGCAAACAAAAGTAAGCTGCCCCGCTTCTGGATGGCAGATTGCAGGAGCCACTTTGCAGCATCAAACTAGCCCGACTTGGCACTGGTGCCACCTCAGGTCTGGGAACCATCCTGCGTATCGTGGATTCTAAGGAGCCAGCCGGCCACTCCCACCCACAGGCCCCCAAACAAAAACAATGGCGCTTTTCCCTGGAAAACAAAACTCGCCTGCCAACTTTTTGATGGCAGATTGCAGGAGCAACTTGCTACTATCAAACCAGCCCAACTTGGCACTGGTGTCACCATGGGTCTGGTCACCATCCTGCCTATGGTAGCTTTTAAGGAGCCAGCCGGTCACCCTCAGCCATAGGCCCCGAGACAAAAACCTCGGCCCGTTTCCCTGGCAAAAAAAAGTAAGCTACCCCGCTTCTGGATGGCAGATTGCAGGAACCACTTGGTACTATCAAACCAGCCCAACTTGGCACTGGTGCCACCTTGGGTCTGGGAACCATCCTGCATATCGTGGATTCTAAGGAGCCAGCCGGTCACTCCCAGCCACAGGCCCCCAAACAAAATCAACGGCGCTTTTCCCTGGAAACAAAACTCGCCTGCCAACATTTTGATGGCAGATTGCAGGAGCCACTTGGTACTATCAAATCAGCCCAACTTGGCACTGGTGCCACCATGGGTCTGGTCACCATCCTGCGTATCGTGGATTCTTAGGAGCCAGCCGGTCACTCCCAGCTATAGGCCCCCAGACAAAAACCTCGGCCCGTTTCCCTGGCATACAAAAGTAAGCTACCCCGCTTCTGGATGGCAGATTGCAGGAACCACTTGGTACTATCAAACCAGCCCGACTTGGCACTGGTGCCACCTCTGGTCTGGGAACCATCCTGCGTATCGTGGATTCTAAGGAGCCAGCCGGTCACTCCCAGCCACAGGCCCCCAAACACAAACAACGGCGCTTTTCCCTGGAAAACAAAACTCGCCTGCCAACTTTTTGATGGCAGATTGCCGGAGCCACTTGCTACTATCAAATCAGCCCAACTTGGCACTGGTGCCACCATGGGTCTGGTCACCATCCTGCCTATCGTAGCTTTTCAGGAGCCAGCCGGTCACTCCCAGCCATAGGCCCCCAGACAAAAACCTCGGCCATTTTCCCTGGCAAACAAAAGTAAGCTACCCCGCTTCTGCATGGCAGATTGCAGGAGCCACTTTGCAGCATCAAACTAGCCCGACTTGGCACTGGTGCCACGTCAGGTCTGGGAACCATCCTGCGTATCGTGGATTCCAATTAGCAAGCCGGCCACTCCCAGCCACAGGCCCCCAAACAAAAACAACGGCGCTTTTCCCTGGAAATCAAAACTCGCCTGCCAAATTTTTGATGGCAGATTGCAGGAGCCACTTGGTACTATCAAACCAGCCCAACTTGGCACTGGTGCCACCTTGGGTCTGGGAACCATCCTGCGTATCGTGGATTCTAAGCAGCCAGCCGGCCACTCCCAGCCACAGGCCCCCAAATACCACAACAGCGCTTTTCCCTGGAAAACAAAACTCGCCTGCCAACATTTTGATGGCAGATTGCAGGAGCCACTTGGTACTATCAAATCAGCCCAACATGGCACTGGTGCCACCATGGGTCTGGGAACCATCCTGACTATCGTAGCTGTTCAGGCGCCAGCCGGTCACTCCCAGCCATAGGCCCCCAGAGAAAAACCTCGGCCCTTTTCCCTGGAAAACAAAAGTAAGCTGCCCCGCTTCTGGATGGCAGATTGCAGGAGCCACTTTGCACCATCAAACTGGCCCGACTTGTCACTGGTGCCACCTCAGGTCTGGGAACCATGCTGTGTATCGTGGATTCCAATTAGCAAGCCGGCCACTCCCAGCCACAGGCCCCCAAACACAAACAACGGCGCTTTTCCCTGGAAAACAAAACTCGCCTGCCAACTTTTTGATGGCAGATTGCAGGAGCCACTTGGTACTATCAAACCAGCCCAACTTGACACTGGTGCCACCATGGGTCTGGTCACCATCCTGCCTCTCGTAGCTTTTCAGGACCTAGACGGTCACTCCCAGCCATAGGCCCCCAGACTCAAACCTCGGCCCGTTTCCCTGGCAAACAAAAGTAAGCTGTCCCGCTTCTGGATGGCAGATTGCAGGATCCACTAGGTATTATCAAACCAGCCCGACTTGGTACTGGTGCCACCTTGGGTCTGGGAACCATCCTGCGTATCGTGGATTCTAATTAGCCAGCCGGCCACTCCCAGCCACAGGCCCCCAAACTCAAACAACGGCGCTTTTCCCTGGAAAACAAAACTCGCCTGCCAACATTTTGATGGCAGATTGCAGGAGCCACTTGGTACTATCAAACCAGCCCAACTTGGCACTGGTGCCACCATGGGTCTGGTCACCATCCTGCCTATCGTAGCTTTTCAGGAGCCAGCCGGTCACTCCCAGCCATAGGCCCCCAGACACAAAGCTCGGCCCGTTTCCCTGGCAAACAAAAGTAAGCTGCCCCGCATCTGGACGGTAGATTGCAGGAATCACTTGGTACTATCAAAACAGCCCAACTTGGAAGTGGTTCCACCTTGGGTCTGGGAACCATCCTGCGTATCGTGGATTCTAAGGAGCCAGCCGGTCACTCCCAGCCACAGGCCCCCAAACACAAACAACGGCGCTTTTCCCTGGAAAACAAAACTCGCCTGCCAACATTTTGATGGCAGATTGCAGGAGCCACTTGCTACTATCAAATCAGCCCAACTTGGCACTGGTGCCACAATGGGTCTGGTCACCATCCTGCCTATCGTAGCTTTTCAGGAGCCAGCCGGTCACTCCCAGCCATAGGCCCCCAGACACAAAGCTCGGCCCGTTTCCCTGGCAAACAAAAGTAAGCTACCCCGCTTCTGGATGGCAGATTGCAGGAGCCACTTTGCAGCATCAAACTAGCCCGACTTGGCACTGGTGCCACCTCAGGTCTGGGAACCATCCTGCGTATCGTGGATTCTAAGGAGCCAGCCGGCCACTCCCAGCCACAGGCCCCCAAACACAAACAATGGCGCTTTTCTCTGGAAAACAAAACTCGCCTGCCAACTTTTTGATGGCAGATTGCAGGAGCCACTTGGTACTATCGAACCAGCCCAACTTGGCACTGGTGCCACCATGGGTCTGCTCACCATCCTGCCTATCGTAGCTTTTCAGGAGCCAGCCGGTCACTCCCAGCCATAGGCCCCCAGACACAAACCTCGGCCCGTTTCCCTGGCAAACAAAAGTAAGCTGCCCCGCTTCTGGATGGCAGATTGCAGGAACCACTTGGTACTATCAAACCAGCCCGACTTGGCACTGGTGCCATCTCTGGTCTGGGAACCATCCTGCGTATCGTGGATTCTAAGCAGCCAGCCGGCCTCTCCCAGCCACAGGCCCCCAAACACAAACAACGGCGCTTTTCCCTGGAAAACAAAACTCGCCTGCCAACTTTTTGATGGCAGATTGCAGGAGCCACTTGCTACTATCAAACCAGCCCAACTTGGCACTGGTGCCACCATGGGTCTGGTCACCATCCCGCCTATCGTAGCTTTTCAGGAGCCAGCCGGTCACTCCCAGCCATAGGCCCCCAGACACAAACCTCGGCCCGTTTCCCTGGCAAAAAAAAGTAAGCTACCCCGCTTCTGGATGGCAGATTGCAGGAACCACTTGGTACTATCAAACCAGCCCAACTTGGCACTGGTGCCACCTTGGGTCTGGGAACCATCCTGCATATCGTGGATTCTAAGGAGCCAGCCGGTCACTCCCAGCCACAGGCCCCCAAACAAAATCAACGGCGCTTTTCCCTGGAAACAAAACTCGCCTGCCAACATTTTGATGGCAGATTGCAGGAGCCACTTGGTACTATCAAATCAGCCCAACTTGGCACTGGTGCCACCATGGGTCTGGTCACCATCCTGCCTATCGTGGATTCTAAGGAGCCAGCCGGTCACTCCCAGCTATAGGCCCCCAGACAAAAACCTCGGCCCGTTTCCCTGGCATACAAAAGTAAGCTACCCCGCTTCTGGATGGCAGATTGCAGGAGCCACTTGGTACTATAAAACCAGCCCGACTTGGCACTGGTGCCACCTCTGGTCTGGGAAGCATCCTGCGTATCGTGGATTCTAAGGAGCCAGCCGGTCACTCCCAGCCACAGGCCCCCAAACACAAACAACGGCGCTTTTCCCTGGAAAACAAAACTCGCCTGCCAACTTTTTGATGGCAGATTGCCGGAGCCACTTGCTACTATCAAATCAGCCCAACTTGGCACTGGTGCCACCATGGGTCTGGTCACCATCCTGCCTATCGTAGCTTTTCAGGAGCCAGCCGGTCACTCCCAGCCATAGGCCCCCAGACAAAAACCTCGGCCATTTTTCCTGGCAAAGAAAAGTAAGCTACCCCGCTTCTGGATGGCAGATTGCAGGAGCCACTTTGCAGCATCAAACTAGCCCGACTTAGCACTGGTGCCACGTCAGGTCTGGGAACCATCCTGCGTATCGTGGATTCCAATTAGCAAGCCGGCCACTCCCAGCCACAGGCCCCCAAACACAAACAACGGCGCTTTTCCCTGGAAAACAAAACTCGCCTGCCAAATTTTTGATGGCAGATTGCAGGAGCCACTTGGTACTATCAAACCAGCCCAACTTGGCACTGGTGCCACCTTGGGTCTGGGAACCATCCTGCGTATCGTGGATTCTAAGCAGCCAGCCGGCCACTCCCAGCCACAGGCCCCCAAATACAACAACAGCGCTTTTCCCTGGAAAACAAAACTCGCCTGCCAACATTTTGATGGCAGATTGCAGGAGCCACTTGGTACTATCAAATCAGCCCAACATGGCACTGGTGCCACCATGGGTCTGGGAACCATCCTGCCTATCGTAGCTGTTCAGGCGCCAGCCGGTCACTCCCAGCCATAGGCCCCCAGAGAAAAACCTCGGCCCTTTTCCCTGGAAAACAAAAGTAAGCTGCCCCGCTTCTGGATGGCAGATTGCAGGAGCCACTTTGCACCATCAAACTGGCCCGACTTGTCACTGGTGCCACCTCAGGTCTGGGAACCATGCTGTGTATCGTGGATTCCAATTAGCAAGCCGGCCACTCCCAGCCACAGGCCCCCAAACACAAACAATGGCGCTTTTCCCTGGAAAACAAAACTCGCCTGACAACTTTTTGATGGCAGATTGCAGGAGCCACTTGGTACTATCAAACCAGCCCAACTTGGCACTGGTGCCACCATGGGTCTGCTCACCATCCTGCCTATCGTAGCTTTTCAGGAGCCAGCCGGTCACTCCCAGCCATAGGCCCCCAGACACAAACCTCGGCCCGTTTCCCTGGCAAACAAAAGTAAGCTGCCCCGCTTCTGGATGGCAGATTGCAGGAACCACTTGGTAGTATCAAACCAGCCCGACTTGGCACTGGTGCCACCTCAGGTCTGGGAACCATCCTGCGTATCGTGGATTCTAAGCAGCCAGCCGGCCTCTCCCAGCCACAGGCCCCCAAACACAAACAACGGCGCTTTTCCCTGGAAAACAAAACTCGCCTGCCAACTTTTTGATGGCAGATTGCAGGAGCCACTTGGTACTATCAAACCAGCCCAACTTGGCACTGGTGCCACCATGGGTCTGGTCACCATCCTGCCTATCGTAGCTTTTCAGGAGCCAGCCGGTCACTCCCAGCCATAGGCCCCCAGACACAAACCTCGGCCCGTTTCCCTGGCAAACAAAAGTAAGCTGCCCCGCTTCTGGATGGCAGATTGCAGGAACCACTTGGTACTATAAAACCAGCCCGACTTGGCACTGGTGCCACCTCTGGTCTGGGAACCATGCTGCGTATCGTGGATTCTAGGGAGCCAGCCGGCCACTCCCAGCCACAGGCCCCCAAACACAAACAACGGCGCTTTTCCCTGGAAAACAAAACTCGCCTGCCAACTTTTTGATGGCAGATTGCAGGAGCCACTTGGTACTATCAAACCAGCCCAACTTGGCACTGGTGCCACCATGGGTCTGGTCACCATCCTGCCTATCGTAGCTTTTCAGGAGCCAGCCGGTCACTCCCAGCCATAGGCCCCCAGACACAAAGCTCGGCCCGTTTCCCTGGCAAACAAAAGTAAGCTGCCCCGCATCTGGACGGCAGATTGCAGGAATCACTTGGAACTATCAAAACAGCCCAACTTGGAAGTGGTTCCACCTTGGGTCTGGGAACCATCCTGCGTATCGTGGATTCTAAGGAGCCAGCCGGTCACTCCCAGCCACAGGCCCCCAAACACAAACAACGGCGCTTTTCCCTGGAAAACAAAACTCGCCTGCCAACATTTTGATGGCAGATTGCAGGAGCCACTTGCTACTATCAAATCAGCCCAACTTGGCACTGGTGCCACAATGGGTCTGGTCACCATCCTGCCTATCGTAGCTTTTCAGGAGCCAGCCGGTCACTCCCAGCCATAGGCCCCCAGACACAAAGCTCGGCCCGTTTCCCTGGCAAACAAAAGTAAGCTACCCCGCTTCTGGATGGCAGATTGCAGGAGCCACTTTGCAGCATCAAACTAGCCCGACTTGGCACTGGTGCCACCTCAGGTCTGGGAACCATCCTGCGTATCGTGGATTCTAAGGAGCCAGACGGCCACTCCCACCCACAGGCCCCCAAACACAAACAATGGCGCTTTTCCCTGGAAAACAAAACTCGCCTGCCAACATTTTGATGGCAGATTGCAGGAGCCACTTGGTACTATCAAACCAGCCCAACTTGGCACTGGTGCCACCATGGGTCTGGTCACCATCCTGCCTCTCGTAGCTTTTCAGGACCTAGACTGTCACTCCCAGCCATAGGCACCCAGACACAAACCTCGGCCCGTTTCCCTGGCAAACAATAGTAAGCTGTCCCGCTTCTGGATGGCAGATTGCAGGATCCACTAGGTATTATCAAACCAGCCCAACTTGGCACTGGTGCCACCTTGGGTCTGGGAACCATCCTGCATATCGTGGATTCTAAGGAGCCAGCCGGTCACTCCCAGCCACAGGCCCCCAAACAAAATCAACGGCGCTTTTCCCTGGAAACAAAACTCGCCTGCCAACATTTTGATGGCAGATTGCAGGAGCCACTTGGTACTATCAAATCAGCCCAACTTGGCACTGGTGCCACCATGGGTCTGGTCACCATCCTGCGTATCGTGGATTCTAAGGAGCCAGCCGGTCACTCCCAGCTATAGGCCCCCAGACAAAAACCTCGGCCCGTTTCCCTGGCATACAAAAGTAAGCTACCCCGCTTCTGGATGGCAGATTGCAGGAGCCACTTGGTACTATCAAACCAGCCCGACTTGGCACTGGTGCCACCTCTGGTCTGGGAACCATCCTGCGTATCGTGGATTCCAATTAGCAAGCCGGCCACTCCCAGCCATAGGACCCCAAACACAAACAACGGCGCTTTTCCCTGGAAATCAAAACTCGCCTGCCAAATTTTTGATGGCAGATTGCAGGAGCCACTTGGTACTATCAAACCAGCCCAACTTGGCACTGGTGCCACCTTGGGTCTGGGAACCATCCTGCGTATCGTGGATTCTAAGCAGCCAGCCGGCCACTCCCAGCCACAGGCCCCCAAATACAACAACAGCGCTTTTCCCTGGAAAACAAAACTCGCCTGCCAACATTTTGATGGCAGATTGCAGGAGCCACTTGGTACTATCAAATCAGCCCAACATGGCACTGGTGCCACCATGGGTCTGGGAACCATCCTGCCTATCGTAGCTGTTCAGGCGCCAGCCGGTCACTCCCAGCCATAGGCCCCCAGAGAAAAACCTCGGCCCTTTTCCCTGGAAAACAAAAGTAAGCTGCCCCGCTTCTGGATGGCAGATTGCAGGAGCCACTTTGCACCATCAAACTGGCCCGACTTGTCACTGGTGCCACCTCAGGTCTGGGAACCATGCTGTGTATCGTGGATTCCAATTAGCAAGCCGGCCACTCCCAGCCACAGGCCCCCAAACACAAACAACGGCGCTTTTCCCTGGAAAACAAAACTCGCCTGCCAACTTTTTGATGGCAGATTGCAGGAGCCACTTGGTACTATCAAACCAGCCCAACTTGGCACTGGTGCCACCATGGGTCTGGTCACCATCCTGCCTATCGTAGCTTTTCAGGACCTAGACGGTCACTCCCAGCCATAGGCCCCCAGACACAAACCTCGGCCCGTTTCCCTGGCAAACAAAAGTAAGCTGTCCCGCTTCTGGATGGCAGATTGCAGGATCCACTAGGTATTATCAAACTGGCCCGACTTGTCACTGGTGCCACCTCAGGTCTGGGAACCATGCTGCGTATCGTGGAGTCTAAGGAACCAGACGGCCACTCCCAGCCACAGGCCCCCAGACACAAACAACGGCGCTTTTCCCTGGAAAACAAAACTCGCCTGCCAACATTTTGATGGCAGATTGCAGGAGCCACTTGGTACTATCAAACCAGCCCAACTTGGCACTGGTGCCACCATGGGTCTGGTCACCATCCTGCCTATCATAGCTTTTCAGGAGCCAGCCGGTCACTCCCAGCCATAGGCCCCCAGACACAAAGCTCGGCCCGTTTCCCTGGCAAACAAAAGTAAGCTACCCCGCTTCTGGATGGCAGATTGCAGGAGCCACTTTGCAGCATCAAACTAGCCCGACTTGGCACTGGTGCCACCTCAGGTCTGGGAACCATCCTGCGTATCGTGGATTCTAAGGAGCCAGCCGGCCACTCCCAGCCACAGGCCCCCAAACACAAACAATGGCGCTTTTCTCTGGAAAACAAAACTCGCCTGCCAACTTTTTGATGGCAGATTGCAGGAGCCACTTGGTACTATCAAACCAGCCCAACTTGGCACTGGTGCCACCATGGGTCTGCTCACCATCCTGCCTATCGTAGCTTTTCAGGAGCCAGCCGGTCACTCCCAGCCATAGGCCCCCAGACACAAACCTCGGCCCGTTTCCCTGGCAAACAAAAGTAAGCTGCCCCGCTTCTGGATGGCAGATTGCAGGAACCACTTGGTAGTATCAAACCAGCCCGACTTGGCACTGGTGCCATCTCTGGTCTGGGAACCATCCTGCGTATCGTGGATTCTAAGCAGCCAGCCGACCTCTCCCAGCCACAGGCCCCCAAACACAAACAACGGCGCTTTTCCCTGGAAAACAAAACTCGCCTGCCAACTTTTTGATGGCAGATTGCAGGAGCCACTTGCTACTATCAAACCAGCCCAACTTGGCACTGGTGCCACCATGGGTCTGGTCACCATCCTGCCTATCGTAGCTTTTCAGGAGCCAGCCGGTCACTCCCAGCCATAGGCCCCCAGACACAAACCTCGGCCCGTTTCCCTGGTAAACAAAAGTAAGCTGCCCCGCTTCTGGATGGCAGATTGCAGGAGCCACTTGGTACTATCAAACCAGCCCGACTTAGCACTGGTGCCACCTCAGGTCTGGGAACCATGCTGCGTATCGTGGATTCTAATTAGCCAGCCGGTCACTCCCTGCCATAGGCCCCCAAACAGAAACAAGGGCGCTTTTCACTGGAAAACAAAACTCGCCTGCCAAATTTTGATGGCAGATTGCAGGAGCCACTTGGTACTCTCAAATCAGCCCAACATGGCACTGGTGCCACCATGGGTCTGGGAACCATCCTGCCTATCGTAGCTGTTCAGGCGCCAGCCGGTCACTCCCAGCCATAGGCCCCCAGAGAAAAACCTCGGCCCTTTTCCCTGGAAAACAAAAGTAAGCTGCCCCGCTTCTGGATGGCAGATTGCAGGAGCCACTTTGCACCATCAAACTGGCCCGACTTGGCACTGGTGCCACCTTGGATCTGGGAACCATGCTGCGTATCGTGGATTCCAATTAGCAAGCCGGCCACTCCCAGCCACAGGCCCCCAAACACAAACAACGGCGCTTTTCCCTGGAAAACAAAACTCGCCTGCCAACATTTTGATGGCAGATTGCAGGAGCCACTTGGTACTATCAAACCAGCCCAGCTTGGCACTGGTGCCACCATGGGTCTGGTCACCATCCTGCCTCTCGTAGCTTTTCAGGACCTAGACTGTCACTCCCAGCCATAGGCACCCAGACACAAACCTCGGCCCGTTTCCCTGGCAAACAAAAGTAAGCTGTCCCGCTTCTGGATGGCAGATTGCAGGATCCACTAGGTATTATCAAACCAGCCCGACTTGGCACTGGTGCCACCGTGGGTCTGGGAACCATCCTGCGTATCGTGGATTCTAATTAGCCAGCCGGCCACTCCCAGCCACAGGCCCCCAAACACAAACAACGGCGCTTTTCCCTGGAAAACAAAACTCGCCTGCCAAATTTGATGGCAGATTGCAGGAGCCACTTGGTACTATCAAACCAGCCCAACTTGGCACTGGTGCCACCATGGGTCTGGTCACCATCCTGCCTATCGTAGCTTTTCAGGAGCCAGCCGGTCACTCCCAGCCATAGGCCCCCAGACACAAAGCTCGGCCCGTTTCCCTGGCAAACAAAAGTAAGCTGCCCTGCTTCTGGATGGCAGATTGCAGGAACCACTTGGTACTATAAAACCAGCCCGACTTGGCACTGGTGCCACCTCTGGTCTGGGAACCATCCTGCGTATCGTGGATTCTAAGGAGCCAGCCGGCCACTCCCAGCCACAGGCCCCCAAACACAAACAACGGCGCTTTTCCCTGGAAAACAAAACTCGCCTGCCAACTTTTTGATGGCAGATTGCAGGAGCCACTTGGTACTATCAAACCAGCCCAACTTGGCACTGGTGCCACCATGGGTCTGGTCACCATCCTGCCTATCGCAGCTTTTCAGGAGCCAGCCGGTCACTCCCAGCCATAGGCCCCCAGAGAAAAACCTCGGCCCGTTTCCCTGGCAAACAAAAGTAAGCTGCCCCGCATCTGGACGGCAGATTGCAGGAATTACTTGGTAATATCAAACCAGACCAACTTGGCAGTGGTTCCACCTTGGGTCTGGGAACCATCCTGCGTATCGTGGATTCTAAGGAGCCAGCCGGTCACTCCCAGCCACAGGCCCCCAAACACAAACAACGGCGCTTTTCCCTGGAAAACAAAACTCGCCTGCCAACATTTTGATGGCAGATTGAAGGAGCCACTTGCTACTATCAAATCAGCCCAACTTGGCACTGGTGCCGCCATGGGTCTGGTCACCATCCTGCCTATCGTAGCTTTTCAGGAGCCAGCCGGTCCCTCCCTGCCATAGGCCCCCAGAGAAAAACCTCGGCCCGTTTCCCTGGCAAACAAAAGTAAGCTGCCCCGCTTCTGGATGGCAGATTGCAGGAGCCACTTTGCACCATCAAACTAGCCCGACTTGGCACTGGTGCCACCTCAGGTCTGGGAACCATCCTGCGTATCTTGGAGTCTAAGGAACCAGACGGCCACTCCAGCCACAGGCCCCCAGACACAAACAACGGCGCTTTTCCCTGGAAAACAAAACTCGCCTGCCAACATTTTGATGGCAGATTGCAGGAGCAACTTGGTACTATCAAACCAGCCCAACTTGGCACTGGTGCCACCATGGGTCTGGTCACCATCCTGCCTATCGCAGCTTTTCAGGAGCCAGCCGGTCACTCCCAGCCATAGGCCCCCAGACACAAAGCTCGGCCCGTTTCCCTGGCAAACAAAAGTAAGCTACCCCGCTTCTGGATGGCAGATTGCAGGAGCCACTTTGCAGCATCAAACTAGCCCGACTTGGCACTGGTGCCACCTCAGGTCTGGGAACCATCCTGCGTATCGTGGATTCTAAGGAGCCAGCCGGCCACTCCCACCCACAGGCCCCCAAACACAAACAATGGCGCTTTTCCCTGGAAAACAAAACTCACCTGCCACCTTTTTGATGGCAGATTGCAGGAGCCACTTGGTACTATCAAACCAGCCCAACTTGGCACTGGTGCCACCATGGGTCTGGTCACCATCCTGCCTATCGTAGCTTTTCAGGACCTAGACGGTCACTCCCAGCCATAGGCCCCCAGACACAAACCTCGGCCCGTTTCCCTGGAAAACAAAAGTAAGCTGTCCCGCTTCTGGATGGCAGATTGCAGGAGCCACTAGGTATTATCAAACCAGCCCGACTTGGCACTGGTGCCACCTCTGGTCTGGGAACCATCCTGCGTATCGTGGATTCTAAGGAGCCAGCCGGTCACTCCCAGCCACAGGCCCCCAAACACAAACAACGGCGCTTTTCCCTGGAAAACAAAACTCGCCTGCCAACTTTTTGATGGCAGATTGCCGGAGCCACTTGCTACTATCAAATCAGCCCAACTTGGCACTGGTGCCACCATGGGTCTGGTCACCATCCTGCCTATCGTAGCTTTTCAGGAGCCAGCCGGTCACTCCCAGCCATAGGCCCCCAGACAAAAACCTCGGCCATTTTCCCTGGCAAACAAAAGTAAGCTACCCCGCTTCTGGATGGCAGATTGCAGGAGCCACTTTGCAGCATCAAACTAGCCCGACTTGGCACTGGTGCCACGTCAGGTCTGGGAACCATTCTGCGTATCGTGGATTCCAATTAGCAAGCCGGCCACTCCCAGCCACAGGCCCCCAAACACAAACAACGGCGCTTTTCCCTGGAAATCAAAACTCGCCTGCCAAATTTTTGATGGCAGATTGCAGGAGCCACTTGGTACTATCAAACCAGCCCAACTTGGCACTGGTGCCACCATGGGTCTGCTCACCATCCTGCCTATCGTAGCTTTTCAGGAGCCAGCCGGTCACTCGCAGCCATAGGCCCCCAGACACAAAGCTCGGCCCGTTTCCCTGGCAAACAAAAGTAAGCTGCCCCGCTTCTGGATGGCAGATTGCAGGAACCACTTGGTACTATCAAACCAGCCCAACTTGGCACTGGTGCCACCTTGGGTCTGGGAACCATCCTGCGTATCGTGGATTCTAAGCAGCCAGCCGGCCACTCCCAGCCACAGGCCCCCAAATACAACAACAGCGCTTTTCCCTGGAAAACAAAACTCGCCTGCCAACATTTTGATGGCAGATTGCAGGAGCCACTTGGTACTATCAAATCAGCCCAACATGGCACTGGTGCCACCATGGGTCTGGGAACCATCCTGCCTATCGTAGCTGTTCAGGCGCCAGCCGGTCACTCCCAGCCATAGGCCCCCAGAGAAAAACCTCGGCCCTTTTCCCTGGAAAACAAAAGTAAGCTGCCCCGCTTCTGGATGGCAGATTGCAGGAGCCACTTTGCACCATCAAACTGGCCCGACTTGTCACTGGTGCCACCTCAGGTCTGGGAACCAGGCTGCGTATCGTGGATTCCAATTAGCAAGCCGGCCACTCCCAGCCACAGGCCCCCAAACACAAACAACGGCGCTTTTCCCTGGAAAACAAAACTCGCCTGCCAACTTTTTGATGGCAGATTGCAGGAGCCACTTGGTACTATCAAACCAGCCCAACTTGGCACTGGTGCCACCATGGGTCTGGTCACCATCCTGCCTCTCGTAGCTTTTCAGGACCTAGACGGTCACTCCCAGCCATAGGCCCCCAGACACAAACCTCGGCCCGTTTCCCTGGCAAACAAAAGTAAGCTGTCCCGCTTCTGGATGGCAGATTGCAGGATCCACTAGGTATTATCAAACCAGCCCGACTTGGCACTGGTGCCACCTTGGGTCTGGGAACCATCCTGCGTATCGTGGATTCTAAGGAGCCAGCCGGCCACTCCCAGCCACAGGCCCCCAAACACAAACAACGGCGCTTTTCCCTGGAAAACAAAACTCGCCTGCCAACTTTTTGATGGCAGATTGCAGGAGCCACTTGGTACTATCAAACCAGCCCAACTTGGCACTGGTGCCACCATGGGTCTGGTCACCATCCTGCCTATCGTAGCTTTTCAGGAGCCAGCCGGTCACTCCCAGCCATAGGCCCCCAGACACAAACCTCGGCCCGTTTCCCTGGCAAACAAAAGTAAGCTGCCCCGCTTCTGGATGGCAGATTGCAGGAACCACTTGGTACTATAAAACCAGCCCGACTTGGCACTGGTGCCACCTCTGGTCTGGGAACCATGCTGCGTATCGTGGATTCTAAGGAGCCAGCCGGCCACTCCCAGCCACAGGCCCCCAAACACAAACAACGGCGCTTTTCCCTGGAAAACAAAACTCGCCTTCCAACTTTTTGAGGGCAGATTGCCGGAGCCACTTGGTACTATCAAACCAGCCCAACTTGGCACTGGTGCCACCATGGGTCTGGTCACCATCCTGCCTATCGCAGCTTTTCAGGAGCCAGCCGGTCACTCCCAGCCATAGGCCCCCAGACACAAAGCTCGGCCCGTTTCCCTGGCAAACAAAAGTAAGCTGTCCCGCTTCTGGATGGCAGATTGCAGGAACCACTTGGTAGTATAAAACCAGCCCGACTTGGCACTGGTGCCACCTCTGGTCTGGGAACCATCCTGCATATCGTGTATTCTAAGGAGCCAGCCGGCCACTCCCAGCCACAGGCCCCCAAACACAAACAACGGCGCTTTTCCCTGGAAAACAAAACTCGCCTGCCAACAATTTGATGGCAGATTGCAGGAGCCACTTGCTACTATCAAATCAGCCCAACTTGGCACTGGTGCCACCATGGGTCTGGTCACCATCCTGCCTATCGTAGCTTTTCAGGAGCCAGCCGGTCCCTCCCTGCCATAGGCCCCCAGAGAAAAACCTCGGCCATTTTCCCTGGCAAACAAAAGTAAGCTACCCCGCTTCTGCATGGCAGATTGCAGGAGCCACTTTGCACCATCAAACTAGCCCGACTTGGCACTGGTGCCACCTCTGGTCTGGGAACCATGCTGCGTATCGTGGAGTCTAAGGAACCAGACGGCCACTCCCAGCCACAGGCCCCCAGACACAAACAACGGCGCTTTTCCCTGGAAAACAAAACTCGCCTGCCAACTTTTTGATGGCAGATTGCAGGAGCCACTTGGTACTATCAAACCAGCCCAACTTGGCACTGGTGCCACCATGGGTCTGGTCACCATCCTGCCTATCGTAGCTTTTCAGGAGCCAGCCGGTCACTCCCAGCCATAGGCCCCCAGACACAAACTCGGCCCGTTTCCCTGGCAAACAAAAGTAAGCTACCCCGCTTCTGGATGGCAGATTGCAGGAGCCACTT
The DNA here is from genome assembly GCF_035770615.1 of Melospiza melodia melodia. NCBI lineage: Eukaryota > Metazoa > Chordata > Aves > Passeriformes > Passerellidae > Melospiza > Melospiza melodia. The sequence continues at coordinate 44,280,870 of NC_086199.1, forward strand.
TGCAGCATCAAACTAGCCCGACTTGGCACTGGTGCCACCTCTGGTCTGGGAACCATCCTGCGTATCGTGGATTCTAAGGAGCCAGCCGGCCACTCCCACCCACAGGCCCCCAAACACAAACAATGGCGCTTTTCCCTGGAAAACAAAACTCGCCTGCCAACATTTTGATGGCAGATTGCAGGAGCCACTTGGTACTATCAAACCAGCCCAACTTGGCACTGGTGCCACCATGGGTCTGGTCACCATCCTGCCTATCGTAGCTTTTCAGGAGCCAGCCGCTCACTCGCAGCCATAGGCCCCCAGACACAAACCTCGGCCCGTTTCCCTGGCAAACAAAAGTAAGCTGCCCCGCTTCTGGATGGCAGATTGCAGGAACCACTTGGTAGTATCAAACCAGCCCAACTTGGCACTGGTGCCATCTCTGGTCTGGGAACCATCCTGCGTATCGTGGATTCTAAGCAGCCAGCCGGCCTCTCCCAGCCACAGGCCCCCAAACACAAACAACGGCGCTTTTCCCTGGAAAACAAAACTCGCCTGCCAACTTTTTGATGGCAGATTGCAGGAGCCACTTGCTACTATCAAACCAGCCCAACTTGGCACTGGTGCCACCATGGGTCTGGTCACCATCCTGCCTATCGTAGCTTTTCAGGAGCCAGCCGCTCACTCCCAGCCATAGGCCCCCAGACACAATCCTCGGCCCGTTTCCCTGGTAAACAAAAGTAAGCTGCCCCGCTTCTGGATGGCAGATTGCAGGAGCCACTTTGCGCCATCAAACTAGCCCGACTTGGCACTGGTGCCACCTCAGGTCTGGGAACCATGCTGCGTATCGTGGATTCTAATTAGCCAGCCGGTCACTCCCTGCCATAGGACCCCAAACAAAAACAAGGGCGCTTTTCACTGGAAAACAAAACTCGCCTGCCAACTTTTTGATGGCAGATTGCCGGAGCCACTTGGTACTATCAAACCAGCCCAACTTGGCACTGGTGCCACCATGGGTCTGGTCACCATCCTGCCTATCGTAGCTTTTCAGGAGCCAGCCGGTCACTCGCAGCCATAGGCCCCCAGACAAAAAGCTCGGCCCGTTTCCCTGGCAAACAAAAGTAAGCTGCCCCGCTTCTGGATGGCAGATTGCAGGAACCACTTGGTACTATCAAACCAGCCCAACTTGGCACTGGTGCCACCTCTGGTCTGGGAACCATCCTGCGTATCGTGGATTCTAAGCAGCCAGCCGGCCACTCCCAGCCACAGGCCCCCAAATACAACAACAGCGCTTTTCCCTGGAAAACAAAACTCGCCTGCCAACATTTTGATGGCAGATTGCAGGAGCCACTTGGTACTATCAAATCAGCCCAACATGGCACTGGTGCCACCATGGGTCTGGGAACCATCCTGCCTATCGTAGCTGTTCAGGCGCCAGCCGGTCACTCCCAGCCATAGGCCCCCAGAGAAAAACCTCGGCCCTTTTCCCTGGAAAACAAAAGTAAGCTGCCCCGCTTCTGGATGGCAGATTGCAGGAGCCACTTTGCACCATCAAACTGGCCCGACTTGTCACTGGTGCCACCTCAAGTCTGGGAACCAGGCTGCGTATCGTGGATTCCAATTAGCAAGCCGGCCACTCCCAGCCACAGGCCCCCAAACACAAACAACGGCGCTTTTCCCTGGAAAACAAAACTCGCCTGCCAACTTTTTGATGGCAGATTGCAGGAGCCACTTGGAACTATCAAACCAGCCCAACTTGGCACTGGTGCCACCATGGGTCTGGTCACCATCCTGCCTCTCGTAGCTTTTCAGGACCTAGACGGTCACTCCCAGCCATAGGCCCCCAGACACAAACCTCGGCCCGTTTCCCTGGCAAACAAAAGTAAGCTGTCCCGCTTCTGGATGGCAGATTGCAGGATCCACTAGGTATTATCAAACCAGCCCGACTTGGCACTGGTGCCACCTTGGGTCTGGGAACCATCCTGCGTATCGTGGATTCTAATTAGCCAGCCGGCCACTCCCAGCCACAGGCCCCCAAACACAAACAACGGCGCTTTTCCCTGGAAAACAAAACTCGCCTGCCAACTTTTTGATGGCAGATTGCAGGAGCCACTTGGTACTATCAAACCAGCCCAACTTGGCACTGGTGCCACCATGGGTCTGGTCACCATCCTGCCTATCGTAGCTTTTCAGGAGCCAGCCGGTCACTCGCAGCCATAGGCCCCCAGACACAAACCTCGGCCCGTTTCCCTGGCAAACAAAAGTAAGCTGCCCCGCTTCTGGATGGCAGATTGCAGGAACCACTTGGTAGTATCAAACCAGCCCAACTTGGCACTGGTGCCATCTCTGGTCTGGGAACCATCCTGCGTATCGTGGATTCTAAGCAGCCAGCCGGCCTCTCCCAGCCACAGGCCCCCAAACACAAACAACGGCGCTTTTCCCTGGAAAACAAAACTCGCCTGCCAACTTTTTGATGGCAGATTGCAGGAGCCACTTGCTACTATCAAACCAGCCCAACTTGGCACTGGTGCCACCATGGGTCTGGTCACCATCCTGCCTATCGTAGCTTTTCAGGAGCCAGCCGGTCACTCCCAGCCATAGGCCCCCAGACACAATCCTCGGCCCGTTTCCCTGGTAAACAAAAGTAAGCTGCCCCGCTTCTGGATGGCAGATTGCAGGAGCCACTTTGCGCCATCAAACTAGCCCGACTTGGCACTGGTGCCACGTCAGGTCTGGGAACCATGCTGCGTATCGTGGATTCTAAGGAGCCAGCCGGTCACTCCCTGCCATAGGACCCCAAACAAAAACAAGGGCGCTTTTCACTGGAAAACAAAACTCGCCTGCCAAATTTTGATGGCAGATTGCCGGAGCCACTTGGTACTATCAAACCAGCCCAACTTGGCACTGGTGCCACCATGGGTCTGGTCACCATCCTGCCTATCGTAGCTTTTCAGGAGCCAGCCGGTCACTCGCAGCCATAGGCCCCCAGACAAAAAGCTCGGCCCGTTTCCCTGGCAAACAAAAGTAAGCTGCCCCGCTTCTGGATGGCAGATTGCAGGAACCACTTGGTACTATCAAACCAGCCCAACTTGGCACTGGTGCCACCTTGGGTCTGGGAACCATCCTGCGTATCGTGGATTCTAAGCAGCCAGCCGGCCACTCCCAGCCACAGGCCCCCAAATACAACAACAGCGCTTTTCCCTGGAAAACAAAACTCGCCTGCCAACATTTTGATGGCAGATTGCAGGAGCCACTTGGTACTATCAAATCAGCCCAACATGGCACTGGTGCCACCATGGGTCTGGTCACCATCCTGCCTATCGTAGCTTTTCAGGCGCCAGCCGGTCACTCCCAGCCATAGGCCCCCAGAGAAAAACCTCGGCCCTTTTCCCTGGAAAACAAAAGTAAGCTGCCCCGCTTCTGGATGGCAGATTGCAGGAGCCACTTTGCACCATCAAACTGGCCCGACTTGTCACTGGTGCCACCTCAAGTCTGGGAACCAGGCTGCGTATCGTGGATTCCAATTAGCAAGCCGGCCACTCCCAGCCACAGGCCCCCAAACACAAACAACGGCGCTTTTCCCTGGAAAACAAAACTCGCCTGCCAACTTTTTGATGGCAGATTGCAGGAGCCACTTGGAACTATCAAACCAGCCCAACTTGGCACTGGTGCCACCATGGGTCTGGTCACCATCCTGCCTCTCGTAGCTTTTCAGGACCTAGACGGTCACTCCCAGCCATAGGCCCCCAGACACAAAGCTCGGCCCGTTTCCCTGGCAAAAAAAAGTAAGCTGTCCCGCTTCTGGATGGCAGATTGCAGGATCCACTAGGTATTATCAAACCAGCCCGACTTGGCACTGGTGCCACCTTGGGTCTGGGAACCATCCTGCGTATCGTGGATTCTAATTAGCCAGCCGGCCACTCCCAGCCACAGGCCCCCAAACAAAAACAACGGCGCTTTTCCCTGGAAAGCAAAACTCGCCTGCCAACATTTTGATGGCAGATTGCAGGAGCCACTTGCTACTATCAAATCAGCCCAACTTGGCACTGGTGCCACCATGGGTCTGGTCACCATCCTGCCTATCGTAGCTTTTCAGGAGCCAGCCGGTCCCTCCGCGCCATAGGCCCCCAGAGAAAAACCTCGGCCATTTTCCCTGGCAAACAAAAGTAAGCTACCCCGCTTCTGCATGGCAGATTGCAGGAGCCACTTTGCACCATCAAACTAGCCCGACTTGGCACTGGTGCCACCTCAGGTCTGGGAACCATGCTGCGTATCGTGGAGTCTAAGGAACCAGACGGCCACTCCAGCCACAGGCCCCCAGACACAAACAACGGCGCTTTTCCCTGGAAAACAAAACTCGCCTGCCAACTTTTTGATGGCAGATTGCAGGAGCCACTTGGTACTATCAAACCAGCCCAACTTGGCACTGGTGCCACCATGGGTCTGGTCACCATCCTGCCTATCGTAGCTTTTCAGGAGCCAGCCGGTCACTCCCAGCCATAGGCCCCCAGACACAAACTCGGCCCGTTTCCCTGGCAAACAAAAGTAAGCTACCCCGCTTCTGGATGGCAGATTGCAGGAGCCACTTTGCAGCATCAAACTAGCCCGACTTGGCACTGGTGCCACCTCAGGTCTGGGAACCATCCTGCGTATCGTGGATTCTAAGGAGCCAGCCGGCCACTCCCACCCACAGGCCCCCAAACACAAACAATGGCGCTTTTCTCTGGAAAACAAAACTCGCCTGCCAACATTTTGATGGCAGATTGCAGGAGCCACTTGGTACTATCAAACCAGCCCAACTTGGCACTGGTGCCACCATGGGTCTGGTCACCATCCTGCCTATCGTAGCTTTTCAGGAGCCAGCCGCTCACTCGCAGCCATAGGCCCCCAGACACAAACCTCGGCCCGTTTCCCTGGCAAACAAAAGTAAGCTGCCCCGCTTCTGGATGGCAGATTGCAGGAACCACTTGGTAGTATCAAACCAGCCCAACTTGGCACTGGTGCCATCTCTGGTCTGGGAACCATCCTGCGTATCGTGGATTCTAAGCAGCCAGCCGGCCTCTCCCAGCCACAGGCCCCCAAACACAAACAACGGCGCTTTTCCCTGGAAAACAAAACTCGCCTGCCAACTTTTTGATGGCAGATTGCAGGAGCCACTTGCTACTATCAAACCAGCCCAACTTGGCACTGGTGCCACCATGGGTCTGGTCACCATCCTGCCTATCGTAGCTTTTCAGGAGCCAGCCGCTCACTCCCAGCCATAGGCCCCCAGACACAATCCTCGGCCCGTTTCCCTGGTAAACAAAAGTAAGCTGCCCCGCTTCTGGATGGCAGATTGCAGGAGCCACTTTGCGCCATCAAACTAGCCCGACTTGGCACTGGTGCCACCTCAGGTCTGGGAACCATGCTGCGTATCGTGGATTCTAATTAGCCAGCCGGTCACTCCCTGCCATAGGACCCCAAACAAAAACAAGGGCGCTTTTCACTGGAAAACAAAACTCGCCTGCCAAATTTTGATGGCAGATTGCCGGAGCCACTTGGTACTATCAAACCAGCCCAACTTGGCACTGGTGCCACCATGGGTCTGGTCACCATCCTGCCTATCGTAGCTTTTCAGGAGCCAGCCGGTCACTCGCAGCCATAGGCCCCCAGACAAAAAGCTCGGCCCGTTTCCCTGGCAAACAAAAGTAAGCTGCCCCGCTTCTGGATGGCAGATTGCAGGAACCACTTGGTACTATCAAACCAGCCCAACTTGGCACTGGTGCCACCTCTGGTCTGGGAACCATCCTGCGTATCGTGGATTCTAAGCAGCCAGCCGGCCACTCCCAGCCACAGGCCCCCAAATACAACAACAGCGCTTTTCCCTGGAAAACAAAACTCGCCTGCCAACATTTTGATGGCAGATTGCAGGAGCCACTTGGTACTATCAAATCAGCCCAACATGGCACTGGTGCCACCATGGGTCTGGGAACCATCCTGCCTATCGTAGCTGTTCAGGCGCCAGCCGGTCACTCCCAGCCATAGGCCCCCAGAGAAAAACCTCGGCCCTTTTCCCTGGAAAACAAAAGTAAGCTGCCCCGCTTCTGGATGGCAGATTGCAGGAGCCACTTTGCACCATCAAACTGGCCCGACTTGTCACTGGTGCCACCTCAAGTCTGGGAACCAGGCTGCGTATCGTGGATTCCAATTAGCAAGCCGGCCACTCCCAGCCACAGGCCCCCAAACACAAACAACGGCGCTTTTCCCTGGAAAACAAAACTCGCCTGCCAACTTTTTGATGGCAGATTGCAGGAGCCACTTGGAACTATCAAACCAGCCCAACTTGGCACTGGTGCCACCATGGGTCTGGTCACCATCCTGCCTCTCGTAGCTTTTCAGGACCTAGACGGTCACTCCCAGCCATAGGCCCCCAGACACAAACCTCGGCCCGTTTCCCTGGCAAACAAAAGTAAGCTGTCCCGCTTCTGGATGGCAGATTGCAGGATCCACTAGGTATTATCAAACCAGCAAAACTTAGCACTGGTGCCACCTTGGGTCTGGGAACCATCCTGCGTATCGTGGATTCTAATTAGCCAGCCGGCCACTCCCAGCCACAGGCCCCCAAACACAAACAACGGCGCTTTTCCCTGGAAAACAAAACTCGCCTGCCAACTTTTTGATGGCAGATTGCAGGAGCCACTTGGTACTATCAAACCAGCCCAACTTGGCACTGGTGCCACCATGGGTCTGGTCACCATCCTGCCTATCGTAGCTTTTCAGGAGCCAGCCGGTCACTCGCAGCCATAGGCCCCCAGACACAAACCTCGGCCCGTTTCCCTGGCAAACAAAAGTAAGCTGCCCCGCTTCTGGATGGCAGATTGCAGGAACCACTTGGTAGTATCAAACCAGCCCAACTTGGCACTGGTGCCATCTCTGGTCTGGGAACCATCCTGCGTATCGTGGATTCTAAGCAGCCAGCCGGCCTCTCCCAGCCACAGGCCCCCAAACACAAACAACGGCGCTTTTCCCTGGAAAACAAAACTCGCCTGCCAACTTTTTGATGGCAGATTGCAGGAGCCACTTGCTACTATCAAACCAGCCCAACTTGGCACTGGTGCCACCATGGGTCTGGTCACCATCCTGCCTATCGTAGCTTTTCAGGAGCCAGCCGGTCACTCCCAGCCATAGGCCCCCAGACACAATCCTCGGCCCGTTTCCCTGGTAAACAAAAGTAAGCTGCCCCGCTTCTGGATGGCAGATTGCAGGAGCCACTTTGCGCCATCAAACTAGCCCGACTTGGCACTGGTGCCACCTCAGGTCTGGGAACCATGCTGCGTATCGTGGATTCTAAGGAGCCAGCCGGTCACTCCCTGCCATAGGACCCCAAACAAAAACAAGGGCGCTTTTCACTGGAAAACAAAACTCGCCTGCCAAATTTTGATGGCAGATTGCCGGAGCCACTTGGTACTATCAAACCAGCCCAACTTGGCACTGGTGCCACCATGGGTCTGGTCACCATCCTGCCTATCGTAGCTTTTCAGGAGCCAGCCGGTCACTCCCAGCCATAGGCCCCCAGACAAAAAGCTCGGCCCGTTTCCCTGGCAAACAAAAGTAAGCTGCCCCGCTTCTGGATGGCAGATTGCAGGAACCACTTGGTACTATCAAACCAGCCCAACTTGGCACTGGTGCCACCTTGGGTCTGGGAACCATCCTGCGTATCGTGGATTCTAAGCAGCCAGCCGGCCACTCCCAGCCACAGGCCCCCAAATACAACAACAGCGCTTTTCCCTGGAAAACAAAACTCGCCTGCCAACATTTTGATGGCAGATTGCAGGAGCCACTTGGTACTATCAAATCAGCCCAACATGGCACTGGTGCCACCATGGGTCTGGTCACCATCCTGCCTATCGTAGCTTTTCAGGCGCCAGCCGGTCACTCCCAGCCATAGGCCCCCAGAGAAAAACCTCGGCCCTTTTCCCTGGAAAACAAAAGTAAGCTGCCCCGCTTCTGGATGGCAGATTGCAGGAGCCACTTTGCACCATCAAACTGGCCCGACTTGTCACTGGTGCCACCTCAAGTCTGGGAACCAGGCTGCGTATCGTGGATTCCAATTAGCAAGCCGGCCACTCCCAGCCACAGGCCCCCAAACACAAACAACGGCGCTTTTCCCTGGAAAACAAAACTCGCCTGCCAACTTTTTGATGGCAGATTGCAGGAGCCACTTGGAACTATCAAACCAGCCCAACTTGGCACTGGTGCCACCATGGGTCTGGTCACCATCCTGCCTCTCGTAGCTTTTCAGGACCTAGAGGGTCACTCCCAGCCATAGGCCCCCAGACACAAACCTCGGCCCGTTTCCCTGGCAAACAAAAGTAAGCTGTCCCGCTTCTGGATGGCAGATTGCAGGATCCACTAGGTATTATCAAACCAGCCCGACTTGGCACTGGTGCCACCTCTAGTCTGGGAACCATCCTGCGTATCGTGGATTCTAATTAGCCAGCCGGCCACTCCCAGCCACAGGCCCCCAAACACAAACAACGGCGCTTTTCCCTGGAAAGCAAAACTCGCCTGCCAACTTTTTGATGGCAGATTGCAGGAGCCACTTGGTACTATCAAACCAGCCCAACTTGGCACTGGTGCCACCATGGGTCTGGTCACCATCCTGCCTATCGTAGCTTTTCAGGAGGCAGCCGGTCACTCCCAGCCATAGGCCCCCAGACACAAACCTCGGCCCGTTTCCCTGGCAAACAAAAGTAAGCTGCCCCGCTTCTGGATGGCAGATTGCAGGAACCACTTGGTAGTATCAAACCAGCCCGACTTGGCACTGGTGCCACCTCTGGTCTGGGAACCATGCTGCGTATCGTGGATTCTAAGGAGCCAGCCGGCCACTCCCAGCCACAGGCCCCCAGACACAAACAATGGCGCTTTTCCCTGGAAAACAAAACTCGCCGGCCAACTTTTTGAGGGCAGATTGCAGGAGCAACTTGGTACTATCAAACCAGCCCAACTTGGCACTGGTGCCACCATGGGTCTGGTCACCATCCTGCCTATCGCAGCTTTTCAGGAGCCAGCCGGTCACTCCCAGCCATAGGCCCCCAGACACAATCCTCGGCCCGTTTCCCTGGCAAACAAAAGTAAGCTGTCCCGCTTCTGGATGGCAGATTGCAGGAACCACTTGGTACTATAAAACCAGCCCGACTTGGCACTGGTGCCACCTCTGGTCTGGGAACCATCCTGCATATTGTGTATTCTAAGGAGCCAGCCGGCCACTCCCAGCCACAGGCCCCCAAACACAAACAACGGCGCTTTTCCCTGGAAAACAAAACTCGCCTGCCAACATTTTGATGGCAGATTGCAGGAGCCACTTGCTACTATCAAATCAGCCCAACTTGGCACTGGTGCCACCATGGGTCTGGTCACCATCCTGCCTATCGTAGCTTTTCAGGAGCCAGCCGGTCCCTCCCTGCCATAGGCCCCCAGAGAAAAACCTCGGCCCGTTTCCCTGGCAAACAAAAGTAAGCTGCCCCGCTTCTGGATGGCAGATTGCAGGAGCCACTTTGCACCATCAAACTAGCCCGACTTGGCACTGGTGCCACCTCAGGTCTGGGAACCATGCTGCGTATCGTGGAGTCTAAGGAAGCAGACGGCCACTCCAGCCACAGGCCCCCAGACACAAACAACGGCGCTTTTCCCTGGAAAACAAAACTCGCCTGCCAACATTTTGATGGCAGATTGCAGGAGCCACTTGGTACTATCAAACCAGCCCAACTTGGCACTGGTGCCACCATGGGTCTGGTCACCATCCTGCCTATCGTAGCTTTTCAGGAGCCAGCCGGTCACTCCCAGCCATAGGCCACCAGACACAAACTCGGCCCGTTTCCCTGGCAAACAAAAGTAAGCTGCCCCGCTTCTGGATGGCAGATTGCAGGAACCACTTGGTAGTATCAAACCAGCCCAACTTGGCACTGGTGCCATCTCTGGTCTGGGAACCATGCTGCGTATCGTGGATTCTAAGGAGCCAGCCGGCCACTCCAGCCACAGGCCCCCAGACACAAACAACGGCGCTTTTCCCTGGAAAACAAAACTCGCCTGCCAACATTTTGATGGCAGATTGCAGGAGCCACTTGGTACTATCAAACCAGCCCAACTTGGCACTGGTGCCACCATGGGTCTGCTCACCATCCTGCCTATCGTAGCTTTTCAGGAGCCAGCCGGTCACTCCCAGCCATAGGCCCCCAGACACAAAGCTCGGCCCGTTTCCCTGGCAAACAAAAGTAAGCTGCCCCGCTTCTGGATGGCAGATTGCAGGAACCACTTGGTAGTATCAAACCAGCCCAACTTGGCACTGGTGCCATCTCTGGTCTGGGAACCATCCTGCGTATCGTGGATTCTAAGCAGCCAGCCGGCCTCTCCCAACCACAGGCCCCCAAACACAAACAACGGCGCTTTTCCCTGGAAAACAAAACTCGCCTGCCAACATTTTGATGGCAGATTGCAGGAGCCACTTGGTACTATCAAACCAGCCCAACTTGGCACTGGTGCCACCATGGGTCTGCTCACCATCCTGCCTATCGTAGCTTTTCAGGAGCCTGCCGGTCACTCCCAGCCATAGGCCCCCAGACACAATCCTCGGCCCGTTTCCCTGGTAAACAAAAGTAAGCTGCCCCGCTTCTGGATGGCAGATTGCAGGAGCCACTTTGCGCCATCAAACTAGCCCGACTTGGCACTGGTGCCACCTCAGGTCTGGGAACCATGCTGCGTATCGTGGATTCTAATTAGCCAGCCGGTCACTCCCTGCCATAGGACCCCAAACAAAAACAAGGGCGCTTTTCACTGGAAAACAAAACTCGCCTGCCAAATTTTGATGGCAGATTGCCGGAGCCACTTGGTACTATCAAACCAGCCCAACTTGACAGTGGTGCCACCATGGGTCTGGTCACCATCCTGCCTATCGTAGCTTTTCAGGAGCCAGCCGGTCACTCCCAGCCATAGGCCCCCAGACACAAAGCTCAGCCCGTTTCCCTGGCAAACAAAAGTAAGCTATCCCGCTTCTGGATGGCAGATTGCAGGAGCCACTTTGCACCATCAAACTAGCCCGATTTGGCACTGGTGCCACCTCAGGTCTGGGAACCATCCTGCGTATCGTGGATTCTAAGGAGCCAGCCGGCCACTCCCACCCACAGGCCCCCAAACACAAACAACGGCGCTTTTCCCTGGAAAACAAAACTCGCCTGCCAACTTTTTGATGGCAGATTGCAGGAGCCACTTGCTACTATCAAACCAGCCCAACTTGGCACTGGTGCCACCATGGGTCTGCTCACCATCCTGCCTATCGTAGCTTTTCAGGAGCCAGCCGGTCACTCCCAGCCATAGGCCCCCAGACACAAACCTCGGCCCGTTTCCCTGGCAAACAAATGTAAGCTGTCCCGCTTCTGGATGGCAGATTGCAGGACGCACTTGGTAGTATCAAACCAGCCCGACTTGGCACTGGTGCCACCTCTGGTCTGGGAACCATCCTGCGTATCGTGGATTCTAATTAGCCAGCCGGCCACTCCCACCCACAGGCCCCCAAACACAAACAATGGCGCTTTTCCCTGGAAAACAAAACTCGCCTGCCAACATTTTGATGGCAGATTGCAGGAGCCACTTGGTACTATCAAATAAGCCCAACTTGGCACTGGTGCCACCATGGGTCTGGTCACCATCCTGCCTATCGTAGCTTTTCAGGAGCCAGCCGGTCACCCCCAGCCATAGGCCCCGAGACAAAAACCTCGGCCCGTTTCCCTGGCAAAAAGAAGTAAGCTACCCCGCTTCTGGATGGCAGATTGCAGGACGCACTTGGTAGTATCAAACCAGCCCAACTTGGCACTGGTGCCACCTTGGGTCTGGGAACCATCCTGCGTATCGTGGATTCTAAGGAGCCAGCCGGCCACTCCCTGCCACAGGCCCCCAAACACAAACAACGGCGCTTTTCCCTGGAAAACAAAACTCGCCTGCCAACTTTTTGATGGCAGATTGCAGGAGCCACTTGCTACTATCAAATCAGCCCAACTTGGCACTGGTGCCACCATGGGTCTGGTCACCATCCTGCCTATCGTAGCTTTTCAGGAGCCAGCCGGTCACTCCCAGCCATAGGCTCCCAGACAAAAACCTTGGCCATTTTCCCTGGCAAACAAAAGTAAGCTACCCCGCTTCTGCATGGCAGATTGCAGGAGCCACTTTTCAGCATCAAACTAGCCCGACTTGGCACTGGAGCCACGTCAGGTCTGGGAACCGCCCTGCGTATCGTGGATTCCAATTAGCAAGCCGGCCACTCCCAGCCACAGGCCCCCAAACACAAACAACGGCGCTTTTCCCTGGAAATCAAAACTCGCCTGCCAAATTTTTGATGGCAGATTGCAGGAGCCACTTGGTACTATCAAACCAGCCCAACTTGGCACTGGTGCCACCATGGGTCTGGTCACCATCCTGCCTATCGTAGCTTTTCAGGACCTAGCAGGTCACTCCCAGCCATAGGCGCCCAGACACAAACCTCGGCCCGTTTCCCTGGCAAACAAAAGTAAGCTGCCCCGCTTCTGGATGGCAGATTGCAGGAACCACTTGGTACCATAAAACCAGCCCGACTTGGCACTGGTGCCACGTCAGGTCTGGGAACCATCCTGCGTATCGTGGATTCTAAGGAGCCAGCCGGCCACTCCCAGCCACAGGCCCCCAAACACAAACAACGGCGCTTTTCCCTGGAAAACAAAACTCGCCTGCCAACTTTTTGAGGGCAGATTGCAGGAGCCACTTGGTACTATCAAACCAGCCCAACTTGGCACTGGTGCCACCATGGGTCTGGTCACCATCCTGCCTATCGTAGCTTTTCAGGAGCCAGCCGGTCACTCCCAGCCATAGGCCCCCAGACACAAACCTCGGCCCGTTTCCCTGGCAAACAAAAGTAAGCTGCCCCGCTTCTGGATGGCAGATTGCAGGACGCACTTTGTAGTATCAAACCAGCCCGACTTGTCACTGGTGCCACCTCTGGTCTGGGAACCATGCCGCGTATCGTGGATTCTAAGGAGCCAGCCGGCCACTCCCAGCCACAGGCCCCCAAACACAAACAACGGCGCTTTTCCCTGGAAAACAAAACTCGCCTGCCAACTTTTTGATGGCGGATTGCAGGAGCCACTTGGTACTATCAAACCAGCCCAACTTGTGACTGGTGCCACAATGGATGTGGTAACCATCCTGCCTATCGTAGCTTTTCAGGACCTAGACGGTCACTCCCAGCCATAGGCGCCCAGACACAAAGCTCGGCCCGTTTCCCTGGCACACAAAAGTAAGCTGCCCCGCTTCTGGATGGCAGATTGCAGGAACCACTTGGTACTATAAAACCAGCCCGACTTGGCGCTGGTGCCACCTCTGGTCTGGGAACCATCCTGCGTATCGTGGATTCTAAGGAGCCAGCCGGTCACTCCAGCCACAGGCCCCCAGACACAAACAACGGCGCTTTTCCCTGGAAAACAAAACTCGCCTGCCAACATTTTGATGGCAGATTGCAGGAGCCACTTGGTACTATCAAACCAGCCCAACTTGGCACTGGTGCCACCATGGGTCTGGTCACCATCCTGCCTATCGTAGCTTTTCAGGAGCCAGCCGGTCACTCCCAGCCATAGGCCCCCAGTCACAAACCTCGGCCCGTTTCCCTGGCAAACAAAACTCAACTGCCCCTCTTCTGGATGGCAAATTCCAGGACGCACTTGGTACTATAAAAACAGCCCGACTTGGCACTGGTGCCACCTTGGGTCTGGGAACCATCGTGCGTATCGATCTTTTTAATGAGACAGCCGGCCACTCCCAGCCATATGCCCCCGAGCAAAACCCACGGCCCTTTCCTCTGGCAAACAAAACTCAGCTGCACCGCTTCTGGATGGCAGATTGCAGGAGCCACTTGGTACTATCAAACCAGCACGACTTGGCACTGTTGCCACCTTGGGTCTGGGAACCATCCTGCGTATCGTGGATTGTCAGGAGCCAGCTGAACACTCTCGGCCACAGACCCCAATTAAAAACAACGGCCCGTTTCACAGGCAAACAAAACTCAACTGCCCCGCTTCTGGATGGGAGATTGCAGGAGGCACTTGACACTGTGAAACCAGCGCCACTTGGCACTGGTGCCACCTTGGGTCTGGGAACCATGCTGCGTATCATGGATTTTCAGGAGCCAGCCGGCCACTCCCAGCCATAGGCCCCCAAACAAAAACCACAGCATTTTTCTCTGGCAAACAAAATTCAGCTGCCCCACTTCTGGATGGCAGAGTGCAGGAGCCACTTGGGACTATCACACCAGCACAACATGGCACTGGTGCCACCTTGGATCTGGGAACCATCCTTCCTATCGTGGATTTTCAGGGGCCAGCCGGTCACTCTCAGCCATAGGCCCCAAACACAAACCACGGCCCTTTTCTCTGGAAAACAAAACTCAACTGCCCCTCTTCTGGATGGCAGATTGCAGGAGCCACTGGGTACTATGAAACCAGCCCTACTTGGCACTGGTGCAACCTTCGGTCTGGGAACCATGCTGCGTATCATGGATTTTCAGGAGCCAGCCGTCCACTGCCAGCCACAGGACCCGAAACACAAACAACAGCCTTTTTCTCTGGCAAACAAAATTCAGCTGCCCCGCTTCTGGATGGCAGATTGCAGGAACCTCTTGGTACTAACAAACCAACCCGACTTGGCACTGGTGCCACCTTGGGTCTGGGAACCATCCTGCGTATCGTGGATTCTAAGGAGCCAGCTGGCCACTCCCAGCCCCAGGCCCCAAAACACACACAACGGCGCTTTTCCCTGGAAAACAAAACTCGCCTGCCAACATTTTGATGGCAGATTGCAGGAGCCACTTGGTATTATCAAACCAGCCCAACTTGGCACTGGTGCCACCATGGGTCTGGTCACCATCCTGCCTATCGTAGCTTTTCAGGAGCCAGCCGGTCACTCCCAGCCATAGGCCCCCAGACACAAACCTCGGCCTGTTTCCCTGGCACACAAAAGTAAGCTACCGCACTTCTGGATGGCAGATTGCAGGAGCCACTTTGCACCATCAAACCAGCCCGACTTGGCACTGGTGCCACCTCTGGTCTGGGAACCATGCTGCGTATCGTGGATTCTAAGGAGCCAGCCGGCCACTCCCAGCCACAGGCCCCCAAACACAAACAACGGCGCTTTTCCCTGGAAAACAAAACTCGCCTGCCAACATTTTGATGGCAGAGTGCAGGAGCCACTTGGTACTATCAAACCAGCCCAACTTGGCACTGGTGCCACCATGGGTCTGGTCACCATCCTGCCTATCGTAGCTTTTCAGGAGCCAGCCGGTCACTCCCAGCCATAGGCCCCCAGAAAAATACCTCGGTCCGTTTCCCTGGAAAACAAAAGTAAGCTGCCCTGCTTCTGGATGGCAGATTGCAGGTGCCACTTGGTGTTATCAAACCAGCCCGACTTTGCACTGGTGCCACCTTGGGTCTGGGAACCATCCTGCGTATCGTGTGTTCTAAGGAGCCAGCCGGCCACTCCCAGCCACAGTCCCCCAAACACAAACAACGGCGCTTTTCCCTGGAAAACAAAACTGGACTGCCAACTTTTTGATGGCAGATTGCAGGAGCCACTTGGTACTATCAAACCAGCCCAACTTGGCACTGGTGCCACCATGGGTCTGGTCACCATCCTGCCTATCGTAGCTTTTCAGGAGCCAGCCGGTCACTCCCAGCCATAGGCCCCCAGACACAAACCTCGGCCCGTTTCCCTGGCAAACAAAAGTAAGCTGCCCCGCTTCTGCATGGCAGATTGCAGGTGCTATTTAGTACTATCAAACCAGCCCGACTTGGCACTGGTGCCACCTCTGGTCTGGGAACCATCCTGCCTATCGTGGATTTTCAGGAGCCAGACAGCCACTATCAGCCATATGCCCCCAAAAACAAACCACGGCCCTTTTCTCTGGTAAACAAAACTCAACTGCCCCTCTTCTGGATGGCAAATTTTAGGACGCACTTTGTACTACGAAAACCGCCCGACTTGGCACTGGTGCCACCTTGGGTCAGGGAACCATCCTGCCTATCGTAGCTTTTTAAGGAGCCAGCAGGCCACGCCCAGCCATATAGCCCCAAAAACAAACCACGGATCATTTCTCTTGGAAACAAAAATCCGCTGCCCCGCGTCAGGATGGCAGATTGCAGGAGCCACTTTGCACCATCAAACCACCCCGACTTGGCACTGGTGCCATCTTGGATCTGGGAACCATCCTGCCTATTGTAGCTTTTCAGGAGCCAGCCGGTTACTCCCAGCCATAGGCCCCCAGACACAAACCTCGGCCCGTTTCCCTGGCAAACAAAAGTAAGCTGTCCCGCTCCTGGATGGCAGATTGCAGGAACCACTTGGTACTATCAAACCAGCCTGACTTGGCACTGGTGCCACCTCTGGTCTGGGAACCATGCTGCGTATCGTGGATTCTAAGGAGCCAGCCGGCCACTCCCACCCACAGGCCCCCAAACACAAACAACGGCGCTTTTCCCTGGAAAACAAAACTCGCCTGCCAACATTTTGATGGCAGAGTGCAGGAGCCACTTGGTACTATCAAACCAGCCCAACTTGGCACTGGTGCCACCATGGGTCTGGTCACCATCCTGCCTATCGTAGCTTTTCAGGAGCCAGCCGGTCACTCCCAGCCATAGGCCCCCGGAAAAATCCTCGGTCCGTTTCCCTGGCAAACAAAAGTAAGCTGCCCTGCTTCTGGATGGCAGATTGCAGGAGCCACTTGGTGTTATCAAACTAGCCCGACTTGGCACTGGTGCCACCTTGGGTCTGGGAACCATCCTGCGTATTGTGTGTTCTAAGGAGCCAGCCGGCCACTCCCAGCCACAGTCCCCCAAACAAAAACAACGGCGCTTTTCCCTGGAAAACAAAACTGGCCTGCCAACTTTTTGATGGCAGATTGCAGGAGCCACTTGGTACTATCAAACCAGCCCGACTTGGCACGGGTGCCTCCTTGGGTCTGGGAACCATCCTGCCTATCGTAGCTTTTCAGGAGCCAGCCGGTCACTCCTAGCCCTAGGCCCCCAGTCATAAACCTCGGCCCGTTTCCCTGGCACACAAATGTAAGCTACCCCGCTTCAGGATGGCAGATTGCAGGAGCCACTTTTCACCATCAAACCAGCCCGACGTGGCACTGGTGCCACCTTGGGTCTGGGAACCATCCTGCGTATCGTGTGTTCTAAGGAGCCAGCCGGCCACTCCCACCCACAGTCCCCCAGACACAAACAACGGCGCTTTTCCCTGGAAAACAAAACACGCCTGCCAACTTTTTGATGGCAGATTGCAGGAGCCACTTGGTACTATCAAACCAGCCCAACTTGGCACTGGTGCCACCATGGGTCTGGTCACCATCCTGCCTATCGTAGCTTTTCAGGAGCCAGCCGGTCACTCCCAGCCATATGCCCCCAAAAACAAACCACGGCCCTTTTCTCTGGTAAACAAAACTCAACTGCCCCTCTTCTGGATGGCAAATTTTAGGACGCACTTTGTACTACGAAAACCGCCCGACTTGGCACTGGTGCCACCTTGGGTCAGGGAACCATCCTGCCTATCGTAGCTTTTTAAGGAGCCAGCAGGCCACGCCCAGCCATATAGCCCCAAAAACAAACCACGGACCATTTCTCTTGGAAACAAAAATCCGCTGCCCCGCGTCAGGATGGCAGATTGCAGGAGCCACTTTGCACCATCAAACCACCCCGACTTGGCACTGGTGCCATCTTGGATCTGGGAACCATCCTGCCTATCGTAGTTTTTCAGGAGCCAGCCGGTTACTCCCAGCCATAGGCCCCCAGACACAAACCTCGGACCGTTTCCCTGGCAAACAAAATTAAGCTGCCCCGATTCTGGATGGCAGAGTGCAGGAGCCACTTGGTAGTGTCAAACCAGCCCGACTTGGCACTGGTGCCACCTCTGGTCTGGGACCCATACTGCGTATCGTGGATTCTAAGGAGACAGCTGGCCACTCCCAGCCACAGGCCCCCAAACACAAACAACGGCGCTTTTCCCTGGAAAACAAAACTCGCTTGCCAACTTTTTGATGGAAGATTGCAGGAGCCACTTGGTACTATCAAACCACCCCAACTTGGCAACAAGTGGTTCCTGCAATCTGACATCCAGAAGCGGGGCAGCTTACTTTTCTTTGCCAGGGAAACGGACCGTTGTTTTTGTTTGGAGGCGTATGGCTGGGAGTGGCCGAATGGCTCCTTAAAATCCACGATACGCAGGATGGTTCCCAGACCAGAGGTGGCACCAGTGCCAAGACGGGCTAGTTTGATGGTGCAAAGTGGCTCCTGCAATCTGCCATCCAGAAGCGGGGTAGCTTACTTTTGTTTGCCAGGGAAACGGGCCGAGCTTTTTGTCTGGGGGCCTATGGCTGCGAGTGACCGGCTGGCTCCTTAAAAGCTACGATAGGCAGGATGGTGACCAGACCAGAGGTGGCACCAGTGCCAAGTTGGGCTGATTTGATAAAACCAAGTGGCTCCTGCAATCTGCCATCAAAAAGTTGGCAGGAGAGTTTTGTTTTCCAGGGAAAAGCGCCGTTGATTGTGTTTGGGGGCCTGTGGCTGGGAGTGGCCGGCTGGCTCCTTAGAATCCACGATACGCAGCATGGTATCCAGACCCAAGGTGGCACCAGTGCCAAGTTGGGCTGATTTGATAGTACCAAGTGGCTCCTGCAATCTGCCGTCAAAATTTGGCAGGCGAGTTTTGTTTTCCAGGGAAACGCGCCGTTGTTTGTGTTTGGGGGCCTGTGGCTGGGAGTGGCCGGCTGGCTCCTTAGAATCCACGATACGCAGGATGGTTCCCAGACCCAAGGTGGCACCAGTGCCAAGTCGGGCTAGTATGATGGTGCAAAGTGGCTCCTGCAATCTGCCATCCAGATGCGGGGCAGCTTACTTTTGTTTGCCAGGGAAAAGGGCCGAGCTTTGTGTCTCGGGGCCTATGGCTGGGAGTGACCGGCTGGCTCCTGAAAAGCTACGATAGGCAGGATGGTGACCAGACCCATGGTGGCACCAGTGCCAAGTCGGGCTGGTTTGATAGTACCAAGTGGCTCCTGCAATCTGCCATCAAAATGTCGGCAGGCGAGTTTTGTTTTCCAGGGAAAAGCGCCGTTGTTTGTGTTTGGGGGCCTGTGGCTGGGAGTGGCCGGCTGGCTCCTTAGAATCCACGATACGCAGGATGGTTCCCAGACCTGAGGTGGCACCAGTGCCAAGTCGGGCTGGTTTGATAGTACCAAGTGCGTCCTGCAATCTGCCATCCAGAAGCGGGGCAGCTTACTTTTGTTTGCCAGGGAAACGGGCCGAGCTTTTTGTCTGGGGGCCTATGGCTGGGAGTGAGCGGCTGGCTCCTGAAAAGCTACGATAGGCAGAATGGTGAGCAGACCCATGGTGGCACAAGTGCCAAGTTGGGCTGGTTTGATAGTACCAAGTGGCTCCTGCAATCTGCCATCAAAAAGTTGGCAGGCGAGTTTTGTTTTCCAGGGAAAAGCGCCGTTGTTTGTGTTTGGGTGCCTATGTCTGGGAGTGGCCGGCTGGCTCCTTAGAATCCACGATACGCAGGATGGTTCCCAGACCAGAGGTGGCACCAGTGCCAAGTCGAGCTGGTTTGATAGTACCGAGTGCGTCCTACCATCTGCCATCCAGAAGCGGGACAGCTTACTTTTGTTTGCCAGGGAAACGGGTCGAGCTTTTTGTCTGGGGGCCTATGGCTGGGAGTGACCGGCTAGGTCCTGAAAAGCTAAAGTAGGCAGGATGGTGACCAGACCCATGGTGGCACAAGTGCCAAGTTGGGCTGGTTTGATAGTACCAAGTGGCTCCTGCAATCTGCCATCAAAAAGTTGGCAGGCGAGTTTTGTTTTCCAGGGAAAAGCGCCGTTGTTTGTGTTTGGGGGCCTTTGGGTGGGAGTGGCCGGCTGGCTCCTTAGAATCCACGATACGCACCATGGTTCCCAGACCAGAGGTGGAACCACTTCCAAGTTGGGCATGGTTTTATAGTACCAAGTGGTTCCTGCAATCTGCCATCCAGAAGCGGGGCAGCTTACTTTTGTTTGCCAGGGAAACGGGCCGAGGTTTTTGTCTGGGAGCCTATGGCTGGGAGTGACCGGCTGGCTCCTGAAAAGCTACGATAGGCAGGATGGTGACCAGACCCATGGTGGCACCAGTGCCAAGTTGGGCTGATTTGATAGTACCAAGTGGCTCCTGCAATCTGCCATCAAAAAGTTGTCAGGCGAGTTTTGTTTTCCAGGGAAAAGCGCCGTTGTTTTTGTTTGGGGGCCTGTGGCTGGGAGTGGCCGGCTGGCTCCTTAGAATCCACGATACGCAGCATGGTTCCCAGACCAGAGGTGGCACCAGTTCCAAGTCGGGCTATTTGATGGTGAAAAGTGGTTCCTGCGATCTGCCATCCAGAAGCGGGGCAGCTTACTTTGGTTTGCCAGGGAAAAGGGCAGAGCATTGTGTCTGGGCGCCTACGGCTGGGAGTGACCGGCTGGCTCCTGAAAAGCTACGATAAGCAGGATGGTGACCAGACCCATGGTGGCACCAGTGCCAAGTTGGGCTGATTTGATAGTACCAAGTGGCTCCTGCAATCTGCCATCAAAAAGTTGGCCGGCGAATTTTGTTTTCCAGGAAAAAGCGCTGTGGTTTGTGTTTGGGGGCCTGTGGCTGGGAGTGGCCTGCTGGCTCCTTATAATCCACGATACGCAGCATGGTTCCCAGACCCAAGGTGGCACCAGTGCCAAGTTGGGCTGGTTTGATAGTACCAAGTGGCTCTGGCAATCTGACATCAAAAAGTTGGCAGACGAGTTTTGTTTTCCAGGGAAAAGCGCCGTTGTTTTTGTTTGGGGGCCTGTGGCTGGGAGTGGACGGATGGCTAATTAGAATCCACGATACGCAGGATGGTGACCAGACCAGAGGTGGCACCAGCGCCAAGTCGGGCTGGTTTGATAGTACCAAGTGGCTCCTGGAATCTGCCATCCAGAAGCGGGATAACTTACTTTTGTTTGTCAGGGAAACGGGCCGAGGTTTGTGTCTGGGGGCCTATGGCTGGGAGTGACCGGCTGGCTCCTGAAAAGCTACGATAGGCAGGATGGTTCCCAGACCCATGGTGGCACCAGTGCCAAGTTGGTCTGATTTGATAAAACCAAGTGGCTCCTGCAATCTCCCATCAAAAAGTTGGCAGGAGAGTTTTGTTTTCCAGGGAAAAGCGCCGTTGTTTTTGTTTGGGGGCCTGTGGCTGGGAGTGGCCGGCTGGCTCCTTAGAATCCACGATACGCAGCATGGTATCCAGACCCAAGGTGGCACCAGTGCTAAGTTTTGCTGGTTTGATAGTACCAAGTGCGTCCTGCAATCTGCCATCCAGAAGCAGGGCAGCTTACTTTTGTTTGCCAGGGAAACGGGCCGAGGTTTTTGTCTGGGGGCCTATGGCTGGGAGTGACCGGCTGGCTCCTGAAAAGCTACGATAGGCAGGATGGTGACCAGACCCATGGTGGCACCAGTCCCAAGTTGGGCTGATTTGATAGTACCAAGTGGCTCCTGCAATCTGCCGTCAAAATTTGGCAGGCGAGTTTTGTTTTCCAGGGAAACGCGCCGTTGTTTGTGTTTGGGGGCCTGTGGCTGGGAGTGGCCGGCTGGCTCCTTTGAATCCACGATACGCAGGATGGTTCCCAGACCAGAGGTGGCACCAGTGCCAAGTCGGGCTGGTTTGATAGTACCAAGTGCGTCCTACAATCTGCCATCCAGAAGCGGGGCAGCTTACTTTTGTTTGCCAGGGAAAAGGGCCGAGCTTTGTGTCTCTGGGCCTATGGCTGGGAGTGACCGGCTGGCTCCTGAAAAGCTACGATAGGCAGGATGGTGACCAGACCCATGGTGGCACCAGTGCCAAGTCGGGCTGGTTTGATAGTACCAAGTGGCTCCTGCAATCTGCCATCAAAATGTCGGCAGGCGAGTTTTGTTTTCCAGGGAAAAGCGCCGTTGTTTGTGTTTGGGGGCCTGTGGCTGGGAGTGGCCGGCTGGCTCCTTAGAATCCACGATACGCAGGATGGTTCCCAGACCTGAGGTGGCACCAGTGCCAAGTCGGGCTGGTTTGATAGTACCAAGTGCGTCCTGCAATCTGCCATCCAGAAGCGGGGCAGCTTACTTTTGTTTGCCAGGGAAACGGGCCGAGCTTTTTGTCTGGGGGCCTATGGCTGGGAGTGAGCGGCTGGCTCCTGAAAAGCTACGATAGGCAGAATGGTGAGCAGACCCATGGTGGCACAAGTGCCAAGTTGGGCTGGTTTGATAGCACCAAGTGGCTCCTGCAATCTGCCATCAAAAAGTTGGCAGGCGAGTTTTGTTTTCCAGGGAAAAGCGCCGTTGTTTGTGTTTGGGTGCCTATGTCTGGGAGTGGCCGGCTGGCTCCTTAGAATCCACGATACGCAGGATGGTTCCCAGACCAGAGGTGGCACCAGTGCCAAGTCGAGCTGGTTTGATAGTACCGAGTGCGTCCTACCATCTGCGATCCAGAAGCGGGACAGCTTACTTTTGTTTGCCAGGGAAACGGGTCGAGCTTTGTGTCTGGGGGCCTATGGCTGGGAGTGACCGGCTAGGTCCTGAAAAGCTAAAGTAGGCAGGATGGTGACCAGACCCATGGTGGCACAAGTGCCAAGTTGGGCTGGTTTGATAGTACCAAGTGGCTCCTGCAATCTGCCATCAAAAAGTTGGCAGGCGAGTTTTGTTTTCCAGGGAAAAGCGCCGTTGTTTGTGTTTGGGGGCCTTTGGCTGGGAGTGGCCGGCTGGCTCCTTAGAATCCACGATACGCACCATGGTTCCCAGACCAGAGGTGGAACCACTTCCAAGTTGGGCTGGTTTTATAGTACCAAGTGGTTCCTGCAATCTGCCATCCAGAAGCGGGGCAGCTTACTTTTGTGTGCCAGGGAAACGGGCCGAGGTTTTTGTCTGGGAGCCTATGGCTGGGAGTGACCGGCTGGCTCCTGAAAAGCTACGATAGGCAGGAAGGTGACCAGACCCATGGTGGCACCAGTGCCAAGTTGGGCTGATTTGATAGTACCAAGTGGCTCCTGCAATCTGCCATCAAAAAGTTGTCAGGCGAGTTTTGTTTTCCAGGGAAAAGCGCCGTTGTTTTTGTTTGGGGGCCTGTGGCTGGGAGTGGCCGGCTGGCTCCTTAGAATCCACGATACGCAGCATGGTTCCCAGACCAGAGGTGGCACCAGTTCCAAGTCGGGCTATTTGATGGTGAAAAGTGGTTCCTGCAATCTGCCATCCAGAAGCGGGGCAGCTTACTTTGGTTTGCCAGGGAAAAGGGCAGAGCATTGTGTCTGGGCGCCTACGGCTGGGAGTGACCGGCTGGCTCCTGAAAAGCTACGATAAGCAGGATGGTGACCAGACCCATGGTGGCACCAGTGCCAAGTTGGGCTGATTTGATAGTACCAAGTGGCTCCTGCAATCTGCCATCAAAAAGTTGGCCGGCGAATTTTGTTTTCCAGGGAAAAGCGCTGTGGTTTGTGTTTGGGGGCCTGTGGCTGGGAGTGGCCGGCTGGCTCCTTATAATCCACGATACGCAGCATGGTTCCCAGACCCAAGGTGGCACCAGTGCCAAGTTGGGCTGGTTTGATAGTACCAAGTGGCTCTGGCAATCTGCCATCAAAAAGTTGGAAGACGAGTTTTGTTTTCCAGGGAAAAGCGCCGTTGTTTTTGTTTGGGGGCCTGTGGCTGGGAGTGGACGGATGGCTAATTAGAATCCACGATACGCAGGATGGTGACCAGACCCATGGTGGCACCAGTGCCAAGTCGGGCTGGTTTGATAGTACCAAGTGGCTCCTGGAATCTGCCATCCAGAAGCGGGATAACTTACTTTTGTTTGTCAGGGAAACGGGCCGAGGTTTGTGTCTGGGAGCCTATGGCTGGGAGTGACCGGCTGGCTCCTGAAAAGCTACGATAGGCAGGATGGTGACCAGACCCATGGTGGCACCAGTGCCAAGTTGGTCTGATTTGATAAAACCAAGTGGCTCCTGCAATCTCCCATCAAAAAGTTGGCAGGAGAGTTTTGTTTTCCAGGGAAAAGCGCCGTTGTTTTTGTTTGGGGGCCTGTGGCTGGGAGTGGCCGGCTGGCTCCTTAGAATCCAAGATACGCAGCATGGTATCCAGACCCAAGGTGGCACCAGTGCTAAGTTTTGCTGGTTTGATAGTACCAAGTGGTTCCTGCAATCTGCCATCCAGAAGCAGGGCAGCTTACTTTTGTTTGCCAGGGAAACGGGCCGAGGTTTTTGTCTGGGGGCCTATGGCTGGGATTGACCGGCTGGCTCCTGAAAAGCTACGATAGGCAGGATGGTGACCAGACCCATGGTGGCACCAGTCCCAAGTTGGGCTGATTTGATAGTACCAAGTGGCTCCTGCAATCTGCCGTCAAAATTTGGCAGGCGAGTTTTGTTTTCCAGGGAAAAGCGCCGTTGTTTGTGTTTGGGGGCCTGTGTCTGGGAGTGGCCGGCTGGCTCCTTAGAATCCACGATACGCAGGATGGTTCCCAGACCTGAGGTGGCACCAGTGCCAAGTCGGGCTGGTTTGATAGTACTAAATAGCTCCTGCAATCTGCCATGCAGAAGCGGGGCAGCTTACTTTTGTTTGCCAGGGAAACGGGCCGAGGTTTTTGTCTGGGGGCCTATGGCTGCGAGTGACCGTCTGGCTCCTGAAAAGCTACAATAGGCAGGATGGTGAGCAGGCCCATGGTGGCACCAGTGCCAAGTTGAGCTGGTTTGATAGTACCAAGTGGCTCCTGCAATCTGCCATCAAAAAGTTGGCAGGCGAGTTTTGTTTTCCAGGGAAAAGCGCCGTTGTTTGTGTTTGGGTGCCTATGGCTGGGAGTGGCCCGCTGGCTCCTTAGAATCCACGATACGCACCATAGTTCCCAGACCCATGGTGGCACCAGTGCCAAGTTGGGCTGGTTTGATAGTACCAAGTGCGTCCTACAATCTGCCATCCAGAAGCGGGGCAGCTTACTTTTGTTTGCCAGGGAAACGGGCCGAGCTTTGTGTCTGGGGGCCTATGACTGGGAGTGACCGGCTGGCTCCTGAAAAGCTACGATAGGCAGGATGGTGACCAGACCCATGGTGGCACCAGTGCCAAGTTGGGCTGATTTGATAGCAGCAAGTGGCTCCTGCAATCTGCCATAAAAATGTCGGCAGGCGGGTTTTGTTTTCCAGGGAAAAGCGCTGTGGTTTGTGTTTGGGGGCCTGTGGCTGGGAGTGACCGGCTGGCTCCTTAGAATCCACGATACGCAGGATGGTTCCCAGACCCAAGGTGGCACCAGAGCCAAGTTGGGCTGGTTTGATAGTACCAAGTGGCTCCGGCAATCTGCCATCAAAATTTGGCAGGCGAGTTTTGTTTTCCAGGGAAAAGCGCCGTTGTTTTTGTTTGGGGGCCTGTGTCTGGGAGTGGACGGATGGCTAATTAGAATCCACGATACGCAGGATGGTTCCCAGACCCAAGGTGGCACCAGTGCCAAGTTGGGCTGGTTTGATAGTACCAAGTGCGTCCTGCAATCTGCCATCCAGAAGCGGGGTAGCTTACTTTTGTTTGCCAGGGAAACGGGCCGAGGTTTGTGTCTGGGGGCCTATGGCTGGGAGTGACCGGCTGGCTCCTGAAAAGCTACGATAGGCAGGATGGTGACCAGACCCATGGTGGCACCAGTGTCAAGTTGAGCTGGTTTGATAGTACCAAGTGGCTCCGGCAATCTGCCATCAAAATGTCGGCAGGCGAGTTTTGTTTTCCAGGGAAAAACGCCGTTGTTTGTGTTTGGGGGCCTGTGGGTGGGAGTGGCCGGATGGCTAATTAGAATCCACGATACGCAGGATGGTTCCCAGACCAGAGGTGGCACCAGTGCCAAGTCGGGCTGGTTTGATGGTGCAAATTGGCTCCTGCAATCTGCCATCCAGAAGCGGGGCAGCTTACTTTTCTTTGCCAGTGAAACGGGCTGAGGTTTTTGTCTGGGGGCCTATGGCTTGGAGTGACCGGCTGGCTCCTGAAAAGCTACGATAGGCAGGATGGTGACCAGACCCATGGTGGCACCAGTGCCAAGTTGGGCTGGTTTGATAGTACCAAGTGGCTCCTGCAATCTGCCATCAAAAAGTTGGCAGGCGAGTTTTGTTTTCCAGGGAAAAGTGCTGTGGTTTGTGTTTGGGGGCCTGTGGCTGGGAGTGGCCGGCTGGCTGCTTAGAATCCACGATACGCAGGATGGTTCCCAGACCAGAGGTGGCACCAGTGCCAAGTCGGGCTGGTTTGATAATACCTAGTGGATCCTGCAATCTGCCATCCAGAAGCGGGACAGCTTACTTTTGTTTGCCAGGGAAACGGGCCGAGCTTTGTGTCACGGGGCCTATGGCTGGGAGTGACCGTCTAGGTCCTGAAAAGCTACGATAGGCAGGATGGTGACCAGACCCATGGTGGCACCAGTGCCAAGTTGGGCTGGTTTGATAGTACCAAGTGGCTCCTGCAATCTGCCATCAAAATGTTGGCAGGCGAGTTTTGTTTTCCAGGGAAAAGCGCCGTTGTTTGTGTTTGGAGGCCTGTGGCTGGGAGTGGCCGGCTTGCTAATTGGAATCCACGATACGCAGCATGGTTCCCAGACCAGAGGTGGCACCAGTGCCAAGTTGGGCTGGTTTGATGGTGCAAAGTGGCTCCTGCAATCTGCCATCCAGAAGCGGGGCAGCTTACTTTTGTTTGCCAGGGAAACGGGCTGAGGTTTTTCTCTGGGGGCCTATGGCTGGGAGTGACCGGCTGGCGCCTGAACAGCTACGATAGGCAGGATGGTGACCAGACCCATGGTGGCACCAGTGCCAAGTTGGGCTGATTTGATAGTAGCAAGTGGCTCCTGCACTCTGCCATCAAAATGTTGGCAGGCGAGTTTTGTTTTCCAGGGAAAAGCGCCGTTGTTTGTGTTTGGGGGCCTGTGGCTGGGAGTGGCCGGCTGGCTCCTTAGAATCCACGATACGCAGCATGGTTCCCAGACCAGAGGTGGCACCAGTGCCAAGTCGGGCTGGTTTGATATTACCAAGTGGCTCCGGAAATCTGCCATCCAGAAGCGGGGCAGCTTACTTTTGTTTGCCAGGGAAACGGGCCGAGGTTTGTGTCTGGGCGCCTATGGCTGGGAGTGACCTGCTAGGTCCTGAAAAGCTACGATAGGCAGGATGGTGACCAGACCCATGGTGGCACCAGTGCCAAGTTGGGCTGATTTGATAGTAGCAAGTGGCTCCTGCAATCTGCCATCAAAATGTTGGCAGGCGAGTTTTGTTTTCCAGGGAAAAGCACCGTTGTTTGTGTTTGGGGGCCTGTGGCTGGGAGTGACCGGCTGGCTCCTTAGAATCCACGATACGCAGGATGGTTCCCAGACCCAAGGTGGCACCAGTGCCAAGTTGGGCTGGTTTGATAGTACCAAGTGGTTCCTGCAATCTGCCATCCAGAAGCGGGGCAGCTTACTTTTGTTTGCCAGGGAAACGGGCCGAGCTTTGTGTCTGGGCGCCTATGGCCTGGAGTGACCGGCTAGGTCCTGAAAAGCTACGATAGGCAGGATGGTGACCAGATCCATGGTGGCACCAGTGCCAAGTTGGGCTGGTTTGATAGTAGCAAGTGGCTCCTGCAATCTGCCATCAAAAAGTTGGCAGGCGAGTTTTGTTTTCCAGGGAAAAGCGCCGTTGTTTTTTGTTTGGGGGCCTGTGGCTGGGAGTGGACGGATGGCTCCTTAGAACCAGGATACGCAGGATGGTTCCCAGACCAGAGGTGGCACCAGTGCCAAGTCGGGCTGGTTTGATAGTACCAAGTGGTTCCTGCAATCTGCCATCCAGAAGCGGGGCAGCTTACTTTTGTATGCCAGGGAAACGGGCCGAGGTTTTTGTCTGGGGGCCTATAGCTGGGAGTGACCGTCTGGCTCCAGAAAAGCTACGATAGGCAGGATGGTGACCAAACGCATGGTGGCACCAGTGCCAAGTTGGGCTGATTTGATAGTACCAAGTGGCTCCTGCAATCTGCCATCAAAATGTTGGCAGGCGAGTTTTGTTTTCCAGGGAAAAGCGCCGTTGTTTGTGTTTGGGGGCCTGTGGCTGGGAGTGGCCGGCTGGCTGCTTAGAATCCACAATACGTAGGATGGTTTTCAGACCAGAGGTGGCACCAGTGCCAAGTCGGGCTGGTTTGATACTACCAAGTGCGTCCTGCAATCTGCCATCCAGAAGCGGGGCAGCTTACTTTTGTTTGCCAGGGAAACGGGCCGAGGTTTGTGTCTGGGGGCCTATGGCTGGGAGTGACCGGCTGGCTCCTGAAAAGCTACGATAGGCAGGATGGTGACCAGACCCATGGTGGCACCAGTGCCAAGTTGGGCTGGTTTGATAGTACCAAGTGGCTCCTGCAATCTGCCATCAAAAAGTTGGCAGGCGAGTTTTGTTTTCCAGGGAAAAGCGCCGTTGTTTGTGTTTGGGGGCCTGTGTCTGGGAGTGGACGGATGGCTCCTTAGAATCCACGATACGCAGCATGGTTCCCAGACCAGAGGTGGCACCAGTGCCAAGTCGGGCTAGTTTGATGGTGCAAAGTGGTTCCTGCAATCTGCCATCCAGAAGCGGGGCAGCTTACTTTTGTTTGCCAGGGAAACGGGCCGAGGTTTCTGTCTGGGGGCCTATGGCTGGGAGTGACCGGCTGGCTCCTGAAAAGCTACGATAGGCAGGATGGTGACCAGACCCATGGTGGCACCAGTGCCAAGTTGGGCTGATTTGATAGTACCAAGTGGCTCCTGCAATCTGCCATGAAAAAGTTGGCAGGCGAGTTTGTTTTCCAGGGAAAAGCGCCGTTGTTTCTGTTTCGGGGCCTGTGGCTGGGAGTGGCCGGCTGGCTCCTTAGAATCCACGATACGCGGCATGGTTCCCAGACCAGAGGTGGCACCAGTGCCAAGTTGGGCTGGTTTGATAGTACCAAGTGGCTCCTGCAATCTGCCATCCAGAAGCGGGGCAGCTTACTTTTGTTTGCCAGGGAAACGGGCCGAGGTTTGTGTCTCAGGGCCTATGGCTGGGAGTGACCGCCTGGCTCCTGAAAAGCTACGATAGGCAGGATGGTGACCAGACCCATGGTGGCACCAGTGCCAAGTTGGGCTGGTTTGATAGTACCAAGTGGCTCCTGCAATCTGCCATCAAAATTTTGGCAGGCGAGTTTTGTTTTCCAGGGAAAAGTGCCGTTGTTTGTGTTTGGGGGCCTGTGGGTGGGAGTGACGGGCTGGCTCCTTAGAATCCACGATACGCAGGATGGTTCCCAGACCAGAGGTGGCACCAGTGCCAAGTCGGGCTAGTTTGATGGTGCAAAGTGGTTCCTGCAATCTGCCATCCAGAAGCGGGGTAGCTTACTTTTGTTTGCCAGGGAAACGGGCCGAGTTTTGTGTCTGGGGGCCTATGGCTGCGAGTGACCGGCTGGCTCCTGAAAAGCTACGATAGGCAGGATGGTGACCAGACCCATGGTGGCACCAGTGCCAAGTTGGGCTGATTTGATAGTACCAAGTGGCTCCTGCAATCTGCCATCAAAAAGTTGGCAGGCGAGTTTTGTTTTCCAGGGAAAAGCGCCGTTGTTTGTGTTTGGGGGCCTGTGGCTGGGAGTGGCCGGCTGGCTCCTTACAATGAACGATACGCAGGATGGTTCCCAGACCTGAGGTGGCACCAGTGCCAAGTCGGGCTAGTTTGATGGTGCAAAGTGGCTCCTGCAATCTGCCATCCAGAAGCGGGGTAGCTTACTTTTGTTTGCCAGGGAAACGGGCCGATGTTTGTGTCTGGGGGTTTATGGCTGGGAGTGACCGGCTGGCTCCTGAAAAGCTACGATAGGCAGGATGGTGACCAGACCCATGGTGGCACCAGTGCCAAGTTGGGCTGATTTGATAGTAGCAAGTGGCTCCTGCAATCTGCCATCAAAATGTTGGCAGGCGAGTTTTGTTTTCCAGGGAAAAGCGCCGTTGTTTGTGTTTGGTGGCCTGTGGCTGGGGGTGACCGGCTGGCTCCTTAGAATCCACGATACGCAGGATGGTTCCCAGACCCAAGGTGGCACCAGTGCCAAGTTGGGCTGGTTTGATAGTACCAAGTGGTTCCTGCAATCTGCCATCCAGAAGCGGGGCAGCTTACTTTTGTTTGCCAGGGAAACGGGCCGAGGTTTTTCTCTGGGGGCCTATGGCTTGGAGTGACCGGCTAGGTCCTGAAAAGCTACGATAGACAGGATGGTGACCAGATCCATGGTGGCACCAGTGCCAAGTTGGGCTGGTTTGATAGTACCAAGTGGCTCCTGCAATCTGCCATCAAAAAGTTGGCAGGCGAGTTTTGTTTTCCAGGGAAAAGCGCTGTGGTTTGTGTTTGGCGGCCTGTGGTTGGGAGTGGCCGGCTGGCTCCTTAGAATCCACGATACGCAGGATGGTTCCCAGACCAGAGGTGGCACCAGTGCCAAGTCGGGCTGGTTTGATGGTGAAAAGTGGCTCCTGCAATCTGCCATCCAGAAGCGGGATAACTTACTTTTGTTTGCCAGGGAAACGGGCCAAGGTTTTTGTCTGGGGGCCTATGGCTGGGATTGACCGGCTGGCTCCTGAAAAGCTACGATAGGCAGGATGGTGACCAGACCCATGGTGGCACCAGTGTCAAGTTGGGCTGGTTTGATAGTACCAAGTGGCTCCGGCAATCTGCCATCAAAATTTGGCAGGCGAGGTTTGTTTTCCAGGGAAAAGCGCCGTTGTATTTGTTTGGGGGCCTGTGGGTGGGAGTGGCCAGATGGCTAATTAGAATCCACGATACGCAGCATGGTTCCCAGACCTGAGGTGGCACCAGTGCCAAGTCGGGCTGGTTTGATACTATAAAGTGCGTCCTGCAATCTGCCATCCAGAAGCGGGGTAGCTTACTTTTGTTTGCCAGGGAAACGGGCCGAGCTTTGTGTCTGGGGGCCTATGGCTGGGAGTGACCGGCTGGCTCCTGAAAAGCTACGATAGGCAGGATGGTGACCAGACCCATGGTGGCACCAGTGCCAAGTTGGGCTGGTTTGATAGTACCAAGTGGCTCCTGCAATCTGCCATCAAAAAATTGGCAGGCGAGTTTGTTTTCCAGGGAAAAGCGCCGTTGTTTTTGTTTGGGGGCCTGTGGGTGGGAGTGGCCGGCTGGCTCCTTAGAATCCACGATACGCAGGATGGTTCCCAGACCAGAGGTGGCACCAGTGCCAAGTCGGGCTAATTTGATGGTGCAAAGTGGCTCCTGCAATCTGCCATCCAGAAGCGGGGCAGCTTACTTTTGTTTGCCAGGGAAACGGGCCGAGTATTGTTTCTGGGGGCCTACGGCTGCGAGTGACCGGCTGGCTCCTGAAAAGCTACGATAGGCAGGATGGTGACCAGACCTATGGTGGCACCAGTGCCAAGTTGGGCTGATTTGATAGTAGCAAGTGGCTCCTGCAATCTGCCATCAAAAAGTTGGCAGGCGAGTTTTGTTTTCCAGGGAAAAGCGCCGTTGTTTGTGTTTGGGGGCCTGTGGCTGGGAGTGGACGGATGGCTCCTTAGAACCACGATACGCACCATGGTTCCCAGACCAGAGGTGGCACCAGTGCCAAGTAGGGCTGGTTTGATAGTACCAAGTGGTTCCTGCAATCTGCCATCCAGAAGCGGGGCAGCTTACTTTTGTATGCCAGGGAAACGGGCCGAGGTTTTTGTCTGGGGGCCTATAGCTGGGAGTGACCGTCTGGCTCCTGAAAAGCTACGATAGGCAGGATGGTGACCAAACGCATGGTGGCACCAGTGCCAAGTTGGGCTGATTTGATAGTACCAAGTGGCTCCTGCAATCTGCCATCAAAATGTTGGCAGGCGAGTTTTGTTTTCCAGGGAAAAGCGCCGTTGTTTGTGTTTGGGGGCCTGTGGCTGGGAGTGGCCGGCTGGCTGCTTAGAATCCACGATACGCAGGATGGTTCCCAGACCAGAGGTGGCACCAGTGCCAAGTCGGGCTGGTTTGATACTACCAAGTGCGTCCTGCAATCTGCCATCCAGAAGCGGGGCAGCTTACTTTTGTTTGCCAGGGAAACGGGCCGAGGTTTGTGTCTGGGGGCCTATGGCTGGGAGTGACCGGCTGGCTCCTGAAAAGCTACGATAGGCAGGATGGTGACCAGACCCATGGTGGCACCAGTGCCAAGTTGGGCTGATTTGATAGTACCAAGTGACTCCTGCAATCTGCCATCAAAAAGTTGGCAGGCGAGTTTTGTTTTCCAGGGAAAAGCGCCGTTGTTTGTGTTTGGGGGCCTGTGGCTGGGAGTGGCCGGCTGGCTCCTTAGAATCCACGATACGCAGCATGGTTCCCAGACCAGAGGTGGCACCAGTGCCAAGTCGGGCTAGTTTGATGGTGCAAAGTGGTTCCTGCAATCTGCCATCCAGAAGCGGGGCAGCTTACTTTTGTTTGCCAGGGAAACGGGCCGAGGTTTGTGTCTGGGGGCCTATGGCTGGGAGTGACCGGCTGGCTCCTGAAAAGCTACGATAGGCAGGATGGTGACCAGACCCATGGTGGCACCAGTGAAAAGTTGGGCTGGTTTGATAGTACCAAGTGGCTCCTGCTATCTGCCATCAAAAAGTTGGCAGGCGAGTTTTGTTTTCCAGGGAAAAGCGCCGTTGTTTGTGTTTGGGGGCCTGTGGCTGGGAGTGGCCAGCTGGCTCCTTAGAATCCACGATACGCAGGATGGTTCCCAGACCAGAGGTGGCACCAGTGCCAAGTTGGGCTGGTTTGATAGTACCAAGTGCGTCCTGCAATCTACCATCCAGAAGCGGGGCAGCTTACTTTTGTTTGCCAGGGAAACGGGCCGAGGTTTGTGTCTCCGGGCCTATGGCTGGGAGTGACCGGCTGGCTCCTGAAAAGCTACGATAGGCAGGATGGTGACCAGACCCATGGTGGCACCAGTGCCAAGTTGGGCTGGTTTGATAGTACCAAGTGGCTCCTGCAATCTGCCATCAAAAAGTTGGCAGGCGAGTTTGTTATCCAGGGAAAAGCGCCGTTGTTTGTGTTTGGGGGCCTGTGGCTGGGAGTGGCCGGCTGGCTCCTTAGAATCCTTGATACGCAGGATGGTTCCCAGACCAGAGGTGGCACCAGTGCCAAGTCGGGCTGGTTTGATGGTGAAAAGTGGCTCCTGCAATCTGCCATCCAGAAGCGGGATAACTTACTTTTGTTTGCCAGGGAAACGGGCCGATGTTTGTGTCTGGGGGTTTATGGCTGGGAGTGACCGGCTGGCTCCTGAAAAGCTACGATAGGCAGGATGGTGACCAGACCCATGGTGGCACCAGTGCCAAGTTGGGCTGATTTGATAGTACCAAGTGGTTCCTGCAATCTGCCATCAAAAAGTTGGCAGGCGAGTTTTGTTTTCCAGGGAAAAGCGCCGTTGTTTGTGTTTGGGGGTCTGTGGCTGGGAGTGAACGGATGGCTCCTTAGAACCACGATACGCAGGATGGTTCCCAGACCAGAGGTGGCACCAGTGCCAAGTCGGGCTGGTTTGATAGTAGCAAGTGGCTCCTGCAATCTGCCATCCAGAAGCGGGGCAGCTTACTTTTGTATGCCAGGGAAACGGGCCGAGGTTTTTGTCTGGGCGCCTATAGCTGGGAGTGACCGTCTGGCTCCTGAAAAGCTACGATAGGCAGGATGGTGACCAAACGCATGGTGGCACCAGTGCCAAGGTGGGCTGATTTGATAGTACCAAGTGGCTCCTGCAATCTGCCATCAAAATGTTGGCAGGCGAGTTTTGTTTTCCAGGGAAAAGCGCCGTTGTTTGTGTTTGGGGGCCTGTGGCTGGGAGTGGCCGGCTGGCTCCTTAGAATCCACGATACGCAGGATGGTTCCCAGACCAGAGGTGGCACCAGTGCCAAGTCGGGCTGGTTTGATACTACCAAGTGCGTCCTGCAATCTGCCATCCAGAAGCGGGGCAGCTTACTTTTGTTTGCCAGGGAAACGGGCCGAGGTTTGTGTCTGGGGGCCTATGGCTGGGAGTGACCGGCTGGCTCCTGAAAAGCTACGATAGGCAGGATGGTGACCAGACCCATGGTGGCACCAGTGCCAAGTTGGGCTGGTTTGATAGTACCAAGTGGCTCCTGCAATCTGCCATCAAAAAGTTGTCAGGCGAGTTTTGTTTTCCAGGGAAGAGCGCCGTTGTTTGTGTTTGGGGGCCTGTGGCTGGGAGTGGACGGATGGCTCCTTAGAATCCACGATACGCAGGATGGTTCCCAGACCAGAAGTGTCACCAGTGCCAAGTTGGGCTGGTTTGATAGTACCAAGTGCGTCCTGCAATCTACCATCCAGAAGCGGGGCAGCTTACTTTTGTTTGCCAGGGAAACGGGCCGAGGTTTGTGTCTCAGGGCCTATGGCTGGGAGTGACCGGCTGGCTCCTGAAAAGCTACGATAGGCAGGATGGTGACCAGACCAGAGGTGGCACCAGTGCCAAGTCGGGCTGGTTTGATGGTGAAAAGTGGCTCCTGCAATCTGCCATCCAGAAGCGGGATAACTTACTTTTGTTTGCCATTGAAACGGGCCGAGGATTTTGTCTGGGGGCCTATGGCTGGGAGTTACCGGCTGGCTCCTGAAAAGCTACGATAGGCAGGATGGTGACCAGACCCATGGTGGCACCAGTGCCAAGTTGGGCTGGTTTGATAGTACCAAGTGGCTCCTGCAATCTGCCATCAAAAAGTTGGCAGGCGAGTTTTGTTTTCCAGGGAAAAGCGCCGTTGTTTGTGTCTGGGGGCCTGTGGCTGGAGTGGCCGGCTGGCTCCTTACAATGAACGATACGCAGGATGGTTCCCAGAGCTGAGGTGGCACCAGTGCCAAGTCGGGCTAGTTTGATGGTGCAAAGTGGCTCCTGCAATCTGCCATCCAGAAGCGGGGTAGCTTACTTTTGTTTGCCAGGGAAACGGGCCGAGCTTTGTGTCTGGGGGCCTATGGCTGGGAGTGACTGGCTGGCACCTGAAAAGCTACGATAGGCAGGATGGTGACCAGACCCATGGTGGCACCAGTGCCGAGTTGGGCTGATTTTATAGTAGCAAGTGGCTCCTGCAATCTGCCATCAAAATGTTGGCAGGCGAGTTTTGTTTTCCAGGGAAAAACGCCGTTGTTTTTGTTTGGTGGCCTGTGGCTGGGAGTGACCGGCTGGCTCCGTAGAATCCACGATACGCAGGATGGTTCCCAGACCCAAGGTGGCACCAGTGCCAAGTTGGGCTGGTTTGATAGTACCAAGTGGCTCCTGCAATCTGCCATCAAAAAGTTGGCAGGCGAGTTTTGTTTTCCAGGGAAAAGCGCTGTGGTTTGTGTTTGGGGGCCTGTGGCTGGGAGTGGCCGGCTGGCTCCTTAGAATCCACGATACGCAGGATGGTTCCCAGACCAGAGGTGGCACCAGTGCCAAGTCGGGCTGGTTTGATGGTGAAAAGTGGCTCCTGCAATCTGCCATCCAGAAGCGGGATAACTTACTTTTGTTTGCCAGGGAAACGGGCCAAGGTTTTTGTCTGGGGGCCTATGGCTGGGAGTGACCAGCTGGCTCCTGAAAAGCTACGATAGGCAGGATGGTGACCAGACCCATGGTGGCACCAGTGTCAAGTTGGGCTGGTTTGATAGTACCAAGTGGCTCCGGCAATCTGCCATCAAAATTTGGCAGGCGAGTTTTGTTTTCCAGGGAAAAGCGCCGTTGTTTGTGTTTGGGGGCCTGTGGCTGGGAGTGGACGGATGGCTCCTTAGAACCACGATACGCACCATGGTTCCCAGACCAGAGGTGGCACCAGTGCCAAGTCGGGCTGGTTTGATAGTACCAAGTGGTTCCTGCAATCTGCCATCCAGAAGCGGGGCAGCTTACTTTTGTATGCCAGGGAAACGGGCCGAGGTTTTTGTCTGGGGGCCTATAGCTGGGAGTGACCGTCTGGCTCCTGAAAAGCTACGATAGGCAGGATGGTGACCAAACGCATGGTGGCACCAGTGCCAAGTTGGGCTGATTTGATAGTACCAAGTGGCTCCTGCAATCTGCCATCAAAATGTTGGCAGGCGAGTTTTGTTTTCCAGGGAAAAGCGCCGTTGTTTGTGTTTGGGGGCCTGTGGCTGGGAGTGGCCGGCTGGCTGCTTAGAATCCACGATACGCAGGATGGTTCCCAGACCAGAGGTGGCACCAGTGCCAAGTCGGGCTGGTTTGATACTACCAAGTGCGTCCTGCAATCTGCCATCCAGAAGCGGGGCAGCTTACTTTTGTTTGCCAGGGAAACGGGCCGAGGTTTGTGTCTGGGGGCCTATGGCTGGGAGTGACCGGCTGGCTCCTGAAAAGCTACGATAGGCAGGATGGTGACCAGACCCATGGTGGCACCAGTGCCAAGTTGGGCTGATTTGATAGTACCAAGTGGCTCCTGCAATCTGCCATCAAAAAGTTGGCAGGCGAGTTTTGTTTTCCAGGGAAAAGCGCCGTTGTTTGTGTTTGGGGGCCTGTGGCTGGGAGTGGACGGATGGCTCCTTAGAATCCACGATACGCAGCATGGTTCCCAGACCAGAGGTGGCACCAGTGCCAAGTCGGGCTAGTTTGATGGTGCAAAGTGGTTCCTGCAATCTGCCATCCAGAAGCGGGGCAGCTTACTTTTGTTTGCCAGGGAAACGGGCCGAGGTTTGTGTCTGGGGGCCTATGGCTGGGAGTGACCGGCTGGCTCCTGAAAAGCTACGATAGGCAGGATGGTGACCAGACCCATGGTGGCACCAGTGAAAAGTTGGGCTGGTTTGATAGTACCAAGTGGCTCCTGCTATCTGCCATCAAAAAGTTGGCAGGCGAGTTTTGTTTTCCAGGGAAAAGCGCCGTTGTTTGTGTTTGGGGGCCTGTGGCTGGGAGTGGCCAGCTGGCTCCTTAGAATCCACGATACGCAGGATGGTTCCCAGACCAGAGGTGGCACCAGTGCCAAGTTGGGCTGGTTTGATAGTACCAAGTGCGTCCTGCAATCTACCATCCAGAAGCGGGGCAGCTTACTTTTGTGTGCCAGGGAAACGGGCCGAGGTTTGTGTCTCCGGGCCTATGGCTGGGAGTGACCGGCTGGCTCCTGAAAAGCTACGATAGGCAGGATGGTGACCAGACCCATGGTGGCACCAGTGCCAAGTTGGGCTGGTTTGATAGTACCAAGTGGCTCCTGCAATCTGCCATCAAAAAGTTGGCAGGCGAGTTTGTTATCCAGGGAAAAGCGCCGTTGTTTGTGTTTGGGGGCCTGTGGCTGGGAGTGGCCGGCTGGCTCCTTAGAATCCATGATACGCAGGATGGTTCCCAGACCAGAGGTGGCACGAGTGCCAAGTCGGGCTGGTTTGATGGTGAAAAGTGGCTCCTGCAATCTGCCATCCAGAAGCGGGATAACTTACTTTTGTTTGCCAGGGAAACGGGCCGAGCTTTGTGTCTGGGGGTTTATGGCTGGGAGTGACCGGCTGGCTCCTGAAAAGCTATGATAGGCAGGATGGTGACCAGACCCATGGTGGCACCAGTGCCAAGTTGGGCTGATTTGATAGTACCAAGTGGTTCCTGCAATCTGCCATGAAAAAGTTGGCAGGCGAGTTTTGTTTTCCAGGGAAAAGCGCCGTTGTTTGTGTTTGGGGGTCTGTGGCTGGGAGTGGACGGATGGCTCCTTAGAACCACGATACGCAGGATGGTTCCCAGACCAGAGGTGGCACCAGTGCCAAGTCGGGCTGGTTTGATAGTAGCAAGTGGCTCCTGCAATCTGCCATCCAGAAGCGGGGCAGCTTACTTTTGTATGCCAGGGAAACGGGCCGAGGTTTTTGTCTGGGGGCCTATAGCTGGGAGTGACCGTCTGGCTCCTGAAAAGCTACGATAGGCAGGATGGTGACCAAACGCATGGTGGCACCAGTGCCAAGTTGGGCTGATTTGATAGTACCAAGTGGCTCCTGCAATCTGCCATCAAAATGTTGGCAGGCGAGTTTTGTTTTCCAGGGAAAAGCGCCGTTGTTTGTGTTTGGGGGCCTGTGGCTGGGAGTGGCCGGCTGGCTGCTTAGAATCCACGATACGCAGGATGGTTCCCAGACCAGAGGTGGCACCAGTGCCAAGTCGGGCTGGTTTGATACTACCAAGTGCGTCCTGCAATCTGCCATCCAGAAGCGGGGCAGCTTACTTTTGTTTGCCAGGGAAACGGGCCGAGGTTTGTGTCTGGGGGCCTATGGCTGGGAGTGACCGGCTGGCTCCTGAAAAGCTACGATAGGCAGGATGGTGACCAGACCCATGGTGGCACCAGTGCCAAGTTGGGCTGGTTTGATAGTACAAAGTGGCTCCTGCAATCTGCCATCAAAAAGTTGTCAGGCGAGTTTTGTTTTCCAGGGAAAAGCGCCGTTGTTTGTGTTTGGGGGCCTGTGGCTGGGAGTGGACGGATGGCTCCTTAGAATCCACGATACGCAGGATGGTTCCCAGACCAGAAGTGACACCCGTGCCAAGTTGGGCTGGTTTGATAGTACCAAGTGCGTCCTGCAATCTACCATCCAGAAGCGGGGCAGCTTACTTTTGTTTGCCAGGGAAACGGGCCGAGGTTTGTGTCTGGGTGCCTATGGCTGGGAGTGACCGGCTGGCTCCTGAAAAGCTACGATAGGCAGGATGGTGACCAGACCAGAGGTGGCACCAGTGCCAAGTCGGGCTGGTTTGATGGTGAAAAGTGGCTCCTGCAATCTGCCATCCAGAAGCGGGATAACTTACTTTTGTTTGCCAGGGAAACGGGCCGAGGTTTTTGTCTGGGGGCCTATGGCTGGGAGTTACCGGCTGGCTCCTGAAAAGCTACGATAGGCAGGATGGTGACCAGACCCATGGTGGCACCAGTGCCAAGTTGGGCTGGTTTGATAGTACCAAGTGGCTCCTGCAATCTGCCATCAAAAAGTTGGCAGGCGAGTTTTGTTTTCCAGGGAAAAGCGCCGTTGTTTGTGTCTGGGGGCCTGTGGCTGGAGTGGCCGGCTGGCTCCTTACAATGAACGATACGCAGGATGGTTCCCAGAGCTGAGGTGGCACCAGTGCCAAGTCGGGCTAGTTTGATGGTGCAAAGTGGCTCCTGCAATCTGCCATCCAGAAGCGGGGTAGCTTACTTTTGTTTGCCAGGGAAACGGGCCGAGCTTTGTGTCTGTGGGCCTATGGCTGGGAGTGACTGGCTGGCACCTGAAAAGCTACGATAGGCAGGATGGTGACCAGACCCATGGTGGCACCAGTGCCGAGTTGGGCTGATTTTATAGTAGCAAGTGGCTCCTGCAATCTGCCATCAAAATGTTGGCAGGCGAGTTTTGTTTTCCAGGGAAAAACGCCGTTGTTTTTGTTTGGTGGCCTGTGGCTGGGAGTGACCGGCTGGCTCCGTAGAATCCACGATACGCAGGATGGTTCCCAGACCCAAGGTGGCACCAGTGCCAAGTTGGGCTGGTTTGATAGTACCAAGTGGCTCCTGCAATCTGCCATCAAAAAGTTGGCAGGCGAGTTTTGTTTTCCAGGGAAAAGCGCTGTGGTTTGTGTTTGGGGGCCTGTGGCTGGGAGTGGCCGGCTGGCTCCTTAGAATCCACGATACGCAGGATGGTTCCCAGACCAGAGGTGGCACCAGTGCCAAGTCGGGCTGGTTTGATGGTGAAAAGTGGCTCCTGCAATCTGCCATCCAGAAGCGGGATAACTTACTTTTGTTTGCCAGGGAAAAGGGCCAAGGTTTTTGTCTGGGGGCCTATGGCTGGGAGTGACCAGCTGGCTCCTGAAAAGCTACGATAGGCAGGATGGTGACCAGACCCATGGTGGCACCAGTGTCAAGTTGGGCTGGTTTGATAGTACCAAGTGGCTCCGGCAATCTGCCATCAAAATTTGGCAGGCGAGTTTTGTTTTCCAGGGAAAAGCGCCGTTGTTTTTGTTTGGGGGCCTGTGGGTGGGAGTGGCCAGATGGCTAATTAGAATCCACGATACGCAGCATGGTTCCCAGACCTGAGGTGGCACCAGTGCCAAGTCGGGCTGGTTTGATACTATCAAGTGCGTCCTGCAATCTGCCATCCAGAAGCGGGGTAGCTTACTTTTGTTTGCCAGGGAAACGGGCCGAGGTTTGTGTCTGGGGGCCTATGGCTGGGAGTGACCGGCTGGCTCCTGAAAAGCTACGATAGGCAGGATGGTGACCAGACCCATGGTGGCACCAGTGCCAAGTTGGGCTGGTTTGATAGTACCAAGTGGCTCCTGCAATCTGCCATCAAAAAGTTGTCAGGCGAGTTTTGTTTTCCAGGGAAAAGCGCCGTTGTTTTTGTTTGGGGACCTGTGGGTGGGAGTGGCCGGCTGGCTCCTTAGAATCCACGATACGCAGGATGGTTCCCAGACCAGAGGTGGCACCAGTGCCAAGTCGGGCTAGTTTGATGGTGCAAAGTGGTTCCTGCAATCTGCCATCCAGAAGCGGGGCAGCTTACTTTTGTTTGCCAGGGAAACGGGCCGAGTATTGTGTCTGGGGGCCTATGGCTGCGAGTGACCGGCTGGCTCCTGAAAAGCTACGATAGGCAGGATGGTGACCAGACCCATGGTGGCACCAGTCCCAAGTTGAGCTGATTTGATAGTACCAAGTGGCTCCTGCAATCTGCCATCAAAATATTGGCAGGCGAGTTTTGTTTTCCAGGGAAAAGCGCCGTTGTTTGTGTTTGGGGGCCTGTGGCTGGGAGTGGCCGGCTGGCTGCTTAGAATCCACGATACGCAGGATGGTTCCCAGACCAGAGGTGGCACCAGTGCCAAGTCGGGCTGGTTTGATACTACCAAGTGCGTCCTGCAATCTGCCATCCAGAAGCGGGGCAGCTTACTTTTGTTTGCCAGGGAAACGGGCCGAGGTTTGTGTCTGGGGGCCTATGGCTGGGAGTGACCGGCTGGCTCCTGAAAAGCTACGATAGGCAGGATGGTGACCAGACCCATGGTGGCACCAGTGCCAAGTTGGGCTGATTTGATAGTACCAAGTGGCTCCTGCAATCTGCCATCAAAAAGTTGGCAGGCGAGTTTTGTTTTCCAGGGAAAAGCGCCGTTGTTTGTGTTTGGGGGCCTGTGGCTGGGAGTGGACGGATGGCTCCTTAGAATCCACGATACGCAGCATGGTTCCCAGACCAGAGGTGGCACCAGTGCCAAGTCGGGCTAGTTTGATGGTGCAAAGTGGTTCCTGCAATCTGCCATCCAGAAGCGGGGCAGCTTACTTTTGTTTGCCAGGGAAACGGGCCGAGGTTTGTGTCTGGGTGCCTATGGCTGGGAGTGACCGGCTGGCTCCTGAAAAGCTACGATAGGCAGGATGGTGACCAGACCCATGGTGGCACCAGTGAAAAGTTGGGCTGGTTTGATAGTACCAAGTGGCTCCTGCAATCTGCCATCAAAAAGTTGGCAGGCGAGTTTTGTTTTCCAGGGAAAAGCGCCGTTGTTTTTGTTTGGGGGCCTGTGGCTGGGAGTGGCCAGCTGGCTCCTTAGAATCCACGATACGCAGGATGGTTCCCAGACCAGAGGTGGCACCAGTGCCAAGTTGGGCTGGTTTGATAGTACCAAGTGCGTCCTGCAATCTACCATCCAGAAGCGGGGCAGCTTACTATTGTTTGCCAGGGAAACGGGCCGAGGTTTGTGTCTCCGGGCCTATGGCTGGGAGTGACCGGCTGGCTCCTGAAAAGCTACGATAGGCAGGATGGTGACCAGACCCATGGTGGCACCAGTGCCAAGTTGGGCTGGTTTGATAGTACCAAGTGGCTCCTGCAATCTGCCATCAAAAAGTTGGCAGGCGAGTTTGTTATCCAGGGAAAAGCGCCGTTGTTTGTGTTTGGGGGCCTGTGGCTGGGAGTGGCCGGCTGGCTCCTTAGAATCCATGATACGCAGGATGGTTCCCAGACCAGAGGTGGCACCAGTGCCAAGTCGGGCTGGTTTGATGGTGAAAAGTGGCTCCTGCAATCTGCCATCCAGAAGCGGGATAACTTACTTTTGTTTGCCAGGGAAACGGGCCGATGTTTGTGTCTGGGGGTTTATGGCTGGGAGTGACCGGCTGGCTCCTGAAAAGCTACGATAGGCAGGATGGTGACCAGACCCATGGTGGCACCAGTGCCAAGTTGGGCTGATTTGATAGTACCAAGTGGTTCCTGCAATCTGCCATCAAAAAGTTGGCAGGCGAGTTTTGTTTTCCAGGGAAAAGCGCCGTTGTTTGTGTTTGGGAGTCTGTGGCTGGGAGTGGACGGATGGCTCCTTAGAACCACGATACGCAGGATGGTTCCCAGACCAGAGGTGGCACCAGTGCCAAGTCGGGCTGGTTTGATAATACCAAGTGGCTCCTGCAATCTGCCATCCAGAAGCGGGGCAGCTTACTTTTGTATGCCAGGGAAACGGGCCGAGGTTTTTGTCTGGGGGCCTATAGCTGGGAGTGACCGTCTGGCTCCTGAAAAGCTACGATAGGCAGGATGGTGACCAAACGCATGGTGGCACCAGTGCCAAGTTGGGCTGATTTGATAGTACCAAGTGGCTCCTGCAATCTGCCATCAAAATGTTGGCAGGCGAGTTTTGTTTTCCAGGGAAAAGCGCCGTTGTTTGTGTTTGGGGGCCTGTGGCTGGGAGTGGCCGGCTGGCTGCTTAGAATCCACGATACGCAGGATGGTTCCCAGACCAGAGGTGGCACCAG
This sequence comes from Melospiza melodia melodia, assembly GCF_035770615.1. Lineage (NCBI taxonomy): Eukaryota > Metazoa > Chordata > Aves > Passeriformes > Passerellidae > Melospiza > Melospiza melodia. Next base: position 44,323,512 of record NC_086199.1, read on the forward strand.
TGCCAAGTCGGGCTGGTTTGATACTATCAAGTGCGTCCTGCAATCTGCCATCCAGAAGCGGGGCAGCTTACTTTTGTTTGCCAGGGAAACGGGCCGAGGTTTGTGTCTGGGGGCCTATGGCTGGGAGTGACCGGCTGGCTCCTGAAAAGCTACGATAGGCAGGATGGTGACCAGACCCATGGTGGCACCAGTGCCAAGTTGGGCTGGTTTGATAGTACCAAGTGGCTCCTGCAATCTGCCATCAAAAAGTTGTCAGGCGAGTTTTGTTTTCCAGGGAAAAGCGCCGTTGTTTGTGTTTGGGGGCCTGTGGCTGGGAGTGGACGGATGGCTCCTTAGAATCCACGATACGCAGCATGGTTCCCAGACCAGAGGTGGCACCAGTGCCAAGTCGGGCTAGTTTGATGGTGCAAAGTGGTTCCTGCAATCTGCCATCCAGAAGCGGGGCAGCTTACTTTTGTTTGCCAGGGAAACGGGCCGAGGTTTGTGTCTCAGGGCCTATGGCTGGGAGTGACCGGCTGGCTCCTGAAAAGCTACGTAAGGCAGGATGGTGACCAGACCCATGGTGGCACCAGTGCCAAGTTGGGCTGGTTTGATAGTACCAAGTGGCTCCTGCAATCTGCCATCAAAAAGTTGGCAGGCGAGTTTTGTTTTCCAGGGAAAAGCGCCGTTGTTTGTGTCTGGGGGCCTGTGGCTGGAGTGGCCGGCTGGCTCCTTACAATGAACGATACGCAGGATGGTTCCCAGAGCTGAGGTGGCACCAGTGCCAAGTCGGGCTAGTTTGATGGTGCAAAGTGGCTCCTGCAATCTGCCATCCAGAAGCGGGGTAGCTTACTTTTGTTTGCCAGGGAAACGGGCCGAGATTTGTGTCGGGGGCCTATGGCTGGGAGTGACTGGCTGGCACCTGAAAAGCTACGATAGGCAGGATGGTGACCAGACCCATGGTGGCACCAGTGCCAAGTTGGGCTGATTTTATAGTAGCAAGTGGCTCCTGCAATCTGCCATCAAAATGTTGGCAGGCGAGTTTTGTTTTCCAGGGAAAAACGCCGTTGTTTTTGTTTGGTGGCCTGTGGCTGGGAGTGACCGGCTGGCTCCGTAGAATCCACGATACGCAGGATGGTTCCCAGACCCAAGGTGGCACCAGTGCCAAGTTGGGCTGGTTTGATAGTACCAAGTGGCTCCTGCAATCTGCCATCAAAAAGTTGGCAGGCGAGTTTTGTTTTCCAGGGAAAAGCGCTGTGGTTTGTGTTTGGGGGCCTGTGGCTGGGAGTGGCCGGCTGGCTCCTTAGAATCCACGATACGCAGGATGGTTCCCAGACCCAAGGTGGCACCAGTGCCAAGTCGGGCTGGTTTGATGGTGAAAAGTGGCTCCTGCAATCTGCCATCCAGAAGCGGGATAACTTACTTTTGTTTGCCAGGGAAACGGGCCAAGGTTTTTGTCTGGGGGCCTATGGCTGGGAGTGACCAGCTGGCTCCTGAAAAGCTACGATAGGCAGGATGGTGACCAGACCCATGGTGGCACCAGTGTCAAGTTGGGCTGGTTTGATAGTACCAAGTGGCTCCGGCAATCTGCCATCAAAAAGTTGGCAGGCGAGTTTTGTTTTCCAGGGAAAAGCGCCGTTGTTTGTGTTTGGGGGCCTGTGGGTGGGAGTGGCCAGATGGCTAATTAGAATCCACGATACGCAGCATGGTTCCCAGACCTGAGGTGGCACCAGTGCCAAGTCGGGCTGGTTTGATACTATCAAGTGCGTCCTGCAATCTGCCATCCAGAAGCGGGGTAGCTTACTTTTGTTTGCCAGGGAAACGGGCCGAGCTTTGTGTCTGGGGGCCTATGGCTGGGAGTGACCGGCTGGCTCCTGAAAAGCTACGATAGGCAGGATGGTGACCAGACCCATGGTGGCACCAGTGCCAAGTTGGGCTGGTTTGATAGTACCAAGTGGCTCCTGCAATCTGCCATCAAAAAGTTGTCAGGCGAGTTTTGTTTTCCAGGGAAAAGCGCCGTTGTTTTTGTTTGGGGACCTGTGGGTGGGAGTGGCCGGCTGGCTCCTTAGAATCCACGATACGCAGGATGGTTCCCAGACCAGAGGCGGCACCAGTGCCAAGTCGGGCTAGTTTGATGGTGCAAAGTGGCTCCTGCAATCTGCCATCCAGAAGCGGGGCAGCTTACTTTTGTTTGCCAGGGAAACGGGCCGAGTATTGTGTCTGGGGGCCTATGGCTGCGAGTGACCGGCTGGCTCCTGAAAAGCTACGATAGGCAGGATGGTGACCAGACCCATGGTGGCACCAGTCCCAAGTTGGGCCGATTTGATAGTACCAAGTGGCTCCTGCAATCTGCCATCAAAAAGTTGGCAGGCGAGTTTTGTTTTCCAGGGAAAAGCGCCGTTGTTTTTTTCTGGGGGCCTGTGGCTGGAGTGGCCGGCTGGCTCCTTAGAATGAACGATACGCAGGATGGTTCCCAGACCTGAGGTGGCACCAGTGCCAAGTCGGGCTAGTTTGATGGTGCAAAGTGGCTCCTGCAATCTGCCATCCAGAAGCGGGGTAGCTTACTTTTGTTTGCCAGGGAAACGGGCCGAGGTTTTTCTCTGGGGGCCTATGGCAGGGAGGGACCGGCTGGCTCCTGAAAAGCTACGATAGGCAGGATGGTGACCAGACCCATGGTGGCACCAGTGCCAAGTTGGGCTGATTTGATAGTAGCAAGTGGCTCCTGCAATCTGCCATCAAAATGTTGTCAGGCGAGTGTTGTTTTCCAGGGAAAAGCGCCGTTGTTTGTGTTTGGGGGCCTGTGGCTGGGAGTGACCGGCTGGCTCCTTAGAATCCACGATACTCAGGATGGTTCCCAGACCCAAGGTGGCACCAGTGCCAAGTTGGGCTGGTTTGATAGTACCAAGTGGTTCCTGCAATCTGCCATCCAGAAGCGGGGCAGCTTACTTTTGTTTGCCAGGGAAACGGGCCGAGGATTTTGTCTCGGGGCCTATGGCTGGGAGTGACCGGCTGGCTCCTGAAAAGCTACGATAGGCAGGATGGTGACCAGACCCATGGTGGCACCAGTGCCAAGTTGGGCTGGTTTGATAGTACCAAGTGGCTCCTGCAATCTGCCATCAAAATGTTGGCAGGCGAGTTTTGTTTTCCAGGGAAAAGCGCCGTTGTTTGTGTTTGGGGGCCTGTGGCTGGGAGTGACCGGCTGGCTCCTTAGAATCCACGATACTCAGGATGGTTCCCAGACCCAAGGTGGCACCAGTGCCAAGTCGGGCTAGTTTGATGGTGCAAAGTGGCTCCTGCAATCTGCCATCCAGAAGCGGGGTAGCTTACTTTTGTTTGCCAGGGAAACGGGCCGAGGATTTTGTCTCGGGGCCTATGGCTGGGAGTGACCGGCTGGCTCCTGAAAAGCTACGATAGGCAGGATGGTGACCAGACCCATGGTGGCACCAGTGCCAAGTTGGGCTGGTTTGATAGTACCAAGTGGCTCCTGCAATCTGCCATCAAAATATTGGCAGGCGAGTTTTGTTTTCCAGGGAAAAGCGCCGTTGTTTGTGTTTGGGGGCCTGTGGCTGGGAGTGGCCGGCTGGCTAATTGGAATCCACGATACGCAGCATGGTTCCCAGACCTGAGGTGGCACCAGTGACAAGTCGGGCCAGTTTGATACTACCAAGTGCGTCCTGCAATCTTCCATCCAGAAGCGGGGCAGCTTACTTTTGTTTTCCAGGGAAACGGGCCGAGGTTTGTGTCTGGGGGCCTATGGCTGGGAGTGACCGGCTGGCTCCTGAAAAGCTACGATAGGCAGGATGGTGACCAGACCCATGGTGGCACCAGTGCCAAGTTGGGCTGATTTGATAGTACCAAGTGGCTCCTGCAATCTGCCATCAAAAAGTTGGCAGGCGAGTTTTGTTTTCCAGGGAAAAGCGCCGTTGTTTGTGTTTGGGGGCCTGTGGCTGGGAGTGGACGGATGGCTAATTAGAATCCACGATACGCAGGATGGTTCCCAGACCAGAGGTGGCACCAGTGCCAAGTCGGGCTAGTTTGATGGTTAAAAGTGGCTCCTGCAATCTGATATCCAGAAGCGGGGCAGCTTACTTTTGTTTGCCAGGGAAACGGGCAGAGCTTTGTGTCTGGGGCCCTATGGCTGGGAGTGACCGGCTGGCTCCTGGAAAGCTACGATAGGCAGGATGGTGACCAGACCCATGGTGGCACCAGTGCCAAGTTGGGCTGGTTTGATAGTACCAAGTGGCTCCTGCAATCTGCCATCAAAAAGTTGGCAGGCGAGTTTTGTTTTCCAGGGAAAAGCGCCGTTGTTTGTGTTTGGGCGCCTGTGGCAGGGAGTGGCCGGCTGGCTCCTTAGAATCCACGATACGCACCATGGTTCCCAGACCAGAGGTGGCACCAGTGCCAAGTTGGGCTGATTTGATAGTACCAAGTGACTCCTGCAATCTGCGATCCAGAAGCGGGGCAGCTTACTTTTGTTTGCCAGGGAAACGGGCCGAGGTTTGTGTCTGGGGGCCTATGGCTGGGAGTGACCGGCTGGCTCCTGAAAAGCTACGATAGGCAGGATGGTGACCAGACCCATGGTGGCACCAGTGCCAAGTTGGGCTGATTTGATAGTACCAAGTGGCTCCTGCAATCTGCCATCAAAATGTTGGCAGGCGAGTTTTGTTTTCCAGGGAAAAGCGCCGTTGTTTGTGTCTGGGGGCCTGTGGCTGGGAGTGGCCGGCTTGAGAATTTGAATCCCCGAGACGCAGGATGGTTCCCAGACCAGAGGTGGCACCAGTGCCAAGTCGGGCTAGTTTGATGGTGCAAAGTGGCTCCTGCAATCTGCCATCCAGAAGCGGGGCAGCTTACTTTTGTTTGCCAATGAAATGAGCCGAGGTTTGTGTCTGGGGGCCTATGGCTGGGAATGACCGGCTGGCTCTTGAAAAGCTACGATAGGCAGGATGGTGACCAGACCCATGGTGGCACCAGTGCCAAGTTGGGCTGGTTTGATAGTACCAAGTGGCTCCTGCAATCTGCCATCAAAATGTTGGCAGGCGAGTTTTGTTTTCCAGTGAAAAGCGCCGTTGTTTGTGTTTGGGGGCCTGTGGCTGGGAGTGGCCGGCTGGCTGCTTAGAATCTACGATACGCAGGATGGTTCCCAGACCAGAGGTGGCACCAGTGCCAAGTTGGGCTGCATTTATAGTACCAAGTAGTTCCTGCAATCTGCCATCCAGAAGCGGGGCAGCTTACTTTTGTTTGCCAGGGAAACGGGCCGAGCTTTGTGTCTGGGCGCCTATGGCTGGGAGTGACCTGCTAGGTCCTGAAAAGCTACGATAGGCAGGATGGTGACCATATCCATGGTGGCACCAGTGCCAAGTTGGGCTGGTTTGATAGTACCAAGTGGCTCCTGCAATCCGCCATCAAAAAGTTAGCAGGCGAGTTTTGTTTTCCAGGGAAAAGCGCCGTTGTTTGTGTTTGGGGGCCTGTGGCTGGGAGTGGCCGGCTGGCTCCTTAGAATCTACGATACGCAGGATGGTTCCCAGACCCAAGGTGGCACCATTGCCAAGTCGGGCTAGTTTGACGGTGAAAAGTGACTCCTGCAATCTGATATCCAGAAGCGGGGCAGCTTACTTTTGTTTGCCAGGGAAAACAGGCCGAGCTTTGAGTCTGGGGGCCTATGGCTGGGAGTGACCGGCTGGCTCCTGAAAAGCTACGATAGGCAGGATGGTGACCAGACCCATGGTGGCAGCAGTGCCAAGTTGGGCTGGTTTGATAGTACCAAGTGGCTCCTGCAATCTGCCATCAAAAAGTTGGCAGGCGAGTTTTGTTTTCCAGGGAAAAGCGCCGTTGTTTGTGTTTGCGGGCCTGTGGCTGGGAGTGGCCGGCTGGCTCCTTAGAACACACGATACGCAGGATGGTTCCCAGACCTGAGGTGGCACCAGTGCCAAGTCTGGCTGATTTGATAGTACCAAGTGGCTCCTGCAATCTGCCATCCAGAAGCGGGGCAGCTTACTTTTGTTTGCCAGGGAAACGGGCCGAGCTTTGTGTCACGGGGCCTATGGCTGGGACTGGCCGGCTGGCGCCTGAAAAGCTACGATAGGCAGGATGGTGAGCAGACCCATGGTGGCACCAGTGCCAAGTTGGGCTGATTTGATAGTACCAAGTGGCTCCTGCAATATGCCATCAAAATGTTGGCAGGCGAATTATGTTTTCCAGGGAAAAGCGCCGTTGTTTGTGTTTGGGGGCCTGTGGGAGGGAGTGGCCGGCTGGCTCCTTAGAATCCACGATACGCAGGATGGTTCCCAGACCTGAGGTGGCAAGAGTGCCAAGTCGGGCTGGTTTGATAGTACCAAGTGGCTCCTGCAATCTGCCATCAAAAAGTTGGCAGGCGAGTTTTGTTTTCCAGGGAAAATGCGCCGTTGTTTGTGTTTGGGGGCCTGTGGCTGGGAGTGGCCGGCTGGCTCCTTAGAATCCACGATACGCAGGATGGTTCCCAGACCAGAGGTGGCACCAGTGCCAAGTTGGGCTGGTTTGATAGTACCAAGTGGCTCCTGCAATCTGCAATCCAAAGCTGGACAGCTTACTTTTGTTCGCCAGGGAAACGGGCCGAGGTTTGTGTCTGGGGGCCTATGGCTGGGAGTGACCAGCTGGTTCCTGAAAAGCTACGATAGGCAGGATGGTGACCAGACCCATGGTGGCACCAGTGCCAGGTTGGGCTGGTTTGATAGTACCAAATGTCTCCTGCAATCTGCCATCAAAATGTTGGCAGGCGAGTTTTGTTTTCCAGGGAAAAGCGCCGTTGTTTTTGTTTGGGGGCCTGTGGCTGGGAGTGGCCGGCTGGCTCCTTAGAATACACGATACGCAGGATGGTTCCCAGACCAGAGGTGGCACCAGTGCCAAGTTGGGCTGGTTTGATACTACCAAGTGCGTCCTGCAATCTGCCATCCAGAAGCGGGGCAGCTTACTTTTGTTTGCCAGGGAAACGGGCCGAGGTTTGTGTCTGGGGGTCTATGGCTGGGAGTGACCGGCTGGCTCCTGGAAAGCTACGATAGGCAGGATGGTGACCAGACCCATGGTGGCACCAGTGCCAAGTTGGGCTGGTTTGATAGTACCAAGTGGCTCCTGCAATCTGCCATCAAAAAGTTGGCAGGCGAGTTTTGTTTTCCAGGGAAAAGCGCCGTTGTTTGTGTTTGGGTGCCTATGGCTGGGAGTGGCCGGCTGGCTCCTTAGAATCCACGATACGCACCATGGTTCCCAGACCAGAGGTGGCACCAGTGCCAAGTTGGGCTGATTTGATAGTACCAAGTGACTCCTGCAATCTGCGATCCAGAAGCGGGGCAGCTTACTTTTGTTTGCCAGGGAAACGGGCCGAGGTTTGTGTCTGGGGGCCTATGGCTGGGAGTGACCGGCTGGCTCCTGAAAAGCTACGATAGGCAGGATGGTGACCAGACCCATGGTGGCACCAGTGCCAAGTTGGGCTGGTTTGATAGTACCAAGTGGCTCCTGCAATCTGCCATCAAAAAGTTGGCAGGCGAGTTTTGTTTCCCAGGGAAAAGCGCCGTTGTTTGTGTTTGGGGGCCTGTGGCTGGGAGTGGCCGGCTGGCTAATTAGAATCCACGACAGGTAGGATGGTTCCCAGACCAGAGGTGGCACCAGTGCCAAGTCGGGCTAGTTTGATGGTGAAAAGTGGCTCCTGCAATCTGCCATCCAGAAGCGGGTTAACTTACTTTTGTTTGCCAGGGAAAAGGGCCGAGGTTTTTGTCTGGGGGACTATGGCTGGGAGTGACCGGCTGGCTCCTGAAAAGCTACGATAGGCAGGATGGTGACCAGACCCATGGTGGCACCAGTGCCAAGTTGGGCTGTTTTGATAGTACCAAGTGGCTCCTGCAATCTGCCATCAAAAAGTTGGCAGGCGAGTTTGTTATCCAGGGAAATGCGCCGTTGTTTTTGTTTGGGGGCCTGTGGCTGGGAGTGGCCGGATGGCTAATTAGAATCCACGATACGCAGCATGGTTCCCAGACCTGAGGTGGCACCAGTGCCAAGTTGGGCTGGTTTGATACTACCAAGTGCGTCCTGCAATCTGCCATCCAGAAGGGGGGCAGCTTAATTTTGTTTGCCAGGGAAACGGGCCGAGGTTTTTTCTGGGGGCTTATGGCAGGGAGTGACCGGCTGGCTCCTGAAAAACTACGATAGGCAGGATGGTGACCAGACCCATGGTGGCACCAGTGCCAAGTTGGGCTGGTTTGATAGTACCAAGTGGCTCCTGCAATCTGCCATCAAAAAGTTGTTAGGCGAGATTTGTTTTCCAGGGAAAAGCGCCGTTGTTTGTGTTTGGGGTCCTGTGGCTGGGAGTGGCCGGCTGGCTCCTTAGAATCCACGATACGCAGGATGGTTCCCAGACCTGAGGTGGCACCAGTGCCAAGTTGGGCTGGTTTGATAGTAGCAATTGGTTCCTGCAATCTGCCATCCAGAAGCGGGGCAGCTTACTTTTGTTTGCCAGGGAAACGGGCCGAGCTTTGTGTCAGGGGGCCTATGGCTGGGAGTGACCGGCTGGCTCCTGAAAAGCTACGATAGGCAGGATGGTGACCAGACCCATGGTGGCACCAGTGCCATGTTCGGCTGATTTCATAGTACCAAGTGGCTCCTGCAATCTGCCATCAAAAAGTCGGCAGGCGAGTTTTGTTTTCCAGGGAAAAGCGCCGTTGTTTGTGTCTGCGGGCCTGTGGCTGGAGTGGCCGGCTGGCTCCTTAGAATCCACGATACGCAGGATGGTTCCCAGACCCAAGGTGGCACCAGTGCCAAGTTGGGCTGGTTTGATAGTACCAAGTGGTTCCTCCAATCTGCCATCCAGAAGCGGGGCAGCTTACTTTTGTTTGCCAGGGAAACGGGCCGAGGTTTGTGTCTGGGGGCCTATGGCTGGGAGTGACCGGCTGCCTCCTGAAAGGCTACGATAGGCAGGATGGTGACCAGACCCATGGTGGCACCAGTGCCAAGTTGGGCTGGTTTGATAGTACCAAGTGGCTCCTGCAATCTGCCATCAAAAACTTGGCAGGCGAGTTTTGTTTTCCAGGGAAAAGCGCCGTTGTTTGTGTTTGGGGGCCTGTGGCTGGGAGTGGCCGGCTGGCTAATTAGAATCCACGACAGGCAGGATGGTTCCCAGACCAGAGGTGACACCAGTGCCAAGTCGGGCTAGTTTGATGGTGAAAAGTGGCTTCTGCAATCTGCCATCCAGAAGCGGGTTAACTTACTTTTGTTTGCCAGGGAAAAGGGCCGAGGTTTTTGTCTGGGGGCCTATGGCTGGGAGTGACCGGCTGTCTCCTGAAAAGCTACGATAGGCAGGATGGTGACCAGACCCATGGTGGCACCAGTGCCAAGTTGGGCTGGTTTGATAGTACCAAGTGGCTCCTGCAATCTGCCATCAAAAAGTTGGCAGGCGAGTTTGTTATCCAGGGAAAAGCGCCGTTGTTTTTGTTTGAGGGCCTGTGGCTGGGAGTGGCCGGATGGCTAATTAGAATCCACGATACGCAGCATGGTTCCCAGACCAGAGGTGGCACCAGTGTCAAGTTGGGCTGGTTTGATAGTACCAAGTGCGTCCTGCAATCTGCCATCCAGAAGCGGGGCAGCTTACTTTTGTTTGCCAGGGAAACGGGCCGAGGTTTTGTCTGGGGGCCTATGGCAGGGAGTGACCAGCTGGCTCCTGAAAAACTACGATAGGCAGGATGGTGACCAGATCCATGGTGGCACCAGTGCCAAGTTGGGCTGGTTTGATAGTACAAAGTGGCTCCTGCAATCTGCCATCAAAATGTTGGCAGGCGAGTTTTGTTTTCCAGGGAAAAGCGCCGTTGTATGTGTTTGGGGGCCTGTGGCTGGGAGTGGCCGGCTGGCTCCTTAGAATCCAAAATACGCAGGATGGTTCCCAAACCTGAGGTGGCACCAGTGCCAAGTTGGGCTGGTTTGATTGTAGCAAATGGTTCCTGCAATCTACCATCAAGAAGCGGGGCAGCTTACTTTTGTTTGCCAGGGAAACGGGCCGAGGTTTTTGTCTGTGGGCCTATGGCTGGGAGTGACCGGCTGGCTCCTGAAAAGCTACGATAGGCAGGATGGTGACCAGACCCATGGTGGCACCAGTGCCATGTTCGGCTGATTTCATAGTACCAAGTGGCTCCTGCAATCTGCCATCAAAATGTTGGCAGGCGAGTTTTGTTTTCCAGGGAAAAGCGCCGTTGTTTGTGTCTGCGGGCCTGTGGCTGGAGTGGCCGGCTGGCTCCTTAGAATCCACAATACGCAGCATGGTTCCCAGACCCAAGGTGGCACCAGTGCCAAGTTGGGCTGGTTTGATAGTACCAAGTGGTTCCTGCAATCTGCCATCAAAAAGTTGTCAGGCGAGTTTTGTTTTCCAGGGAAAATCGCCGTTGTTTTTGTTTGGGGGCCTGTGGCTGGGAGTGGCCAGCTGGCTCCTTAGGATCCACGATACCCAGGATGGTTCCCAGACCAGAGGTGGCACCAGTACCAAGTCGGGCTGGTTTGATAATAACAAGTGGATCCTGCAATCTGCCATCCAGAAGCGGGGCAGCTTACTTTTGTTTGCCAGGGAAACGGGCCGAGCTTTGTGTCTGGGGACCTATGGCTGGGAGTGACCGGCTGGCTCCTGAAAAGCTACGATAGGCAGGATGGTGACCAGACCCATGGTGGCACCAGTGCCAAGTTGGGCTGGTTTGATAGTACCAAGTGGCTCCTGCAATCTGCCATCAAAAAGTTGGCAGGCGAGTTTTGTTTTCCAGGGAAAAGCGCCGTTGTGTGTGTTTTGGGGCCTGTGTCTGGGAGTGGCCAGCTGGCTCCTTAGAATCCACGATACGCAGGATGGTGACCAGACCCAAGGTGGCACCAGTGCCAAGTCGGGCTGGTTTCTTAGTACCAAGTGGTTCCTGCAATCTGCCATCCAGAAGCGGGGCAGCTGAATTTTGTTTGCCAGAGAAAAAGGCTGTTGTTTTGTTTCGGGGCCTGTGGCTGGCAGTGGACGGCTGGCTCCTGAAAATCCATGATACGCAGCATGGTTCCCAGACCCAAGGTGGCACCAGTGCCAAGTCGGGCTGGTTTCATAGTACCCAGTGGCTCCTGCAATCTGCCATCCAGAAGAGGGGCAGTTGAATTTTGTTTTCCAGAGAAAAGGGCCGTGGTTTGTATTTGGGGCCTATGGCTGGGAGTGACCGGCTGGCTCCTGAAAAGCTACGATAGGCAGGATGCTGACCAGACCCATGGTGGCACCAGTGCCTAGTTGGGCTGGTTTGATAGTACCAAGTGGCTCCTGCAATCTGCCATCGAAAAGTTGGCAGGCGAATTTTGTTTTCCAGGGTAACGCGCCGTTGTTTTTGTTTAGAGGCCTGTGGCTGGGAGTGTCCGCCTGTCCTCTTAGAATCTACGTTACGCAGCATGGTTCCCAGAGCCAAGGTGGCACCAGTGCCAAGTTGGGCTGGTTTGATAGTACAAAGTTGTTCCTGCAATCTGCCATCCAGAAGCGGGGCAGCTTACTTTTAGAAGCCAGGGAAACGGGCCGAGGTTTGTGTCTGGGGGCCTATGGCTGGGAGTGACCGGCTGCCTCCTGAAAAGCTAAGATAGGCAGGATGGTGACCAGACCCATGGTGGCACCAGTGTCAAGTTGGGCTGGTTTGATAGTACCAAGTGGCTCCTGCAATCTGCCATCAAAATATTGGCAGGCGAGTTTTGTTTTCCAGGGAAAAGCGCCGTTGTTTTTGTTTGGGGGCCTGTGGCTGGGAGTGGCCGGCTGGCTCCTTAGAATCCACGATACGCAGCATGGTTCCCAGACCAGAGGTGGCACCAGTGCCAAGTTGGGCTGGTTTGATAGTACCAAGTGCGTCCTGCAATCTGCCATCCAGAAGCGGGGTAGCTTACTTTTGTTTGCCAGGGAAACGGGCCGAGGTTTGTGTCTGGGGGCCTATGGCTGGGAGTGACCGGCTGGCTCCTGAAAAGCTACGATAGGCAGGATGGTGACCAGACCCATGGTGGCACCAGTGCCAAGTTGGGCTTGTTTGATAGTACCAAGTGGCTCCTGCAATCTGCCATCAAAAAGTTGGCAGGCGAGTTTTGTTATCCAGGGAAATGCGCCGTTGTTTGTGTTTGGGGGCCTGTGGCTGGGAGTGGCCGGCTGGCTCCTTAGAATCCACGATACGCAGCATGGTTCCCAGACCTGAGGTGGCACCAGTGCCAAGTCGGGCTGGTTTGATGGTGAAAAGTGGCTCCTGCAATCTGCCATCCAGTAGCGGGATAACTTACTTTTGTTTGCCAGGGAAACGGGCCAAGGTTTTTGTCTGGGGGCCTATGGCTGGGAGTGACCGGCTGGCTCCTGAAATGCTACGATAGGCAGGATGGTGACCAGACCCATGGTGGCACCAGTGTCAAGTTGGGCTGGTTTGATAGTACCCAGTGGCTCCGGCAATCTGCCATCAAAATTTGGCAGGCGAGTTTTGTTTTCCAGGGAAAAGCGCCGTTGTTTTTGTTTGGGGGCCTGTGGCTGGGAGTGGACAGATGGCTAATTAGAATCCACGATACGCAGGATGGTTCCCAGACCAGAGGTGGCACCAGTGCCAAGTCGGGCTGGTTTGATGGTGCAAAGTGGCTCCTGCAATCTGCCATCCAGAAGCGGGGCAGCTTATTTTTCTTTGCCAAAGAAACGGGCCGAGGTTTTTGTCTGGGGACCTATGGCTGGGAGTGACCGGCTGGCTCCTGAAAAGCTACGATAGGCAGGATGGTGACCAGACCCATGGTGGCACCAGTGCCAAGTTGGGCTGGTTTGATAGTACCAAGTGGCTCCTGCAATCTGCCATCAAAATGTTGGCAGGCGAGTTTTGTTTTCCAGGGAAAAGCGCCGTTGTTTGTGTTTGGGGGCCTGTGGCTGGGAGTGGACGGCTGGCTGCTTAGAATCCACGATACGCAGGATGGTTCCCAGACCAGAGGTGGCACCAGTGCCAAGTCGGGCTGGTTTGATAATACCTAGTGGATCCTGCAATCTGCCATCCAGAAGCGGGACACCTTACTTTTGTTTGCCAGGGAAACGGTCCGAGCTTTGTGTCACGGGGCCTATGGCTGGGAGTGACCGTCTAGGTCCTGAAAAGCTACGATAGGCAGGATGGTGAGCAGACCCATGGTGGCACCAGTGCCAAGTTGGGCTGGTTTGATAGTACCAAGTGGCTCCTGCAATCTGCCATCAAAAAGTTGGCAGGCGAGTTTTGTTTTCCAGGGAAAAGCGCCGTTGTTTGTGTTTGGAGGCCTGTGGCTGGGAGTGGCCGGCTTGCTAATTGGAATCCACGATACGCAGCATGGTTCCCAGACCAGAGGTGGCACCAGTGCCAAGTTGGGCTGGTTTGATGGTGCAAAGTGGCTCCTGCAATCTGCCATCCATAAGCAGGGCAGCTTACTTTTGTTTGCCAGGGAAACGGGCCGAGGTTTTTCTCTGGGGGCCTATGGCTGGGAGTGACCGGCTGGCGCCTGAACAGCTACGATAGGCAGGATGGTGACCAGACCCATGGTGGCACCAGTGCCAAGATGGGCTGATTTGATAGTAGCAAGTGGCTCCTGCAATCTGCCATCAAAATGTTGGCAGGCGAGTTTTGTTTTCCAGGGAAAAGCGCCGTTGTTTTTGTTTGGGGGCCTGTGGCTGGGAGTGGCCGGCTGGCTCCTTAGAATCCACGATACGCAGCATGGTTCCCAGACCAGAGGTGGCACCAGTGCCAAGTCGGGCTGGTTTGATAGTACCAAGTGGCTCCGGAAATCTGCCATCCAGAAGCGGGGCAGCTTACTTTTGTTTGCCAGGGAAACGGGCTGAGTTTTGTGTCTGGGGGCCTATGGCTGGGAGTGACCTGCTAGGTCCTGAAAAGCTACGATAGGCAGGATGGTGACCAGACCCATGGTGGCACCAGTGCCAAGTTGGGCTGATTTGATAGTACCAAGTGGCTCCTGCAATCTGCCATCAAAATGTTGGCAGGCGAGATTTGTTTTCCAGGGAAAAGCGCCGTTGTTTGTGTTTGGGGGCCTGTGGCTGGGAGTGACCGGCTGGCTCCTTAGAATCCACGATACGCAGCATGGTTACCAGACCCAAGGTGGCACCAGTGCCAAGTCGGGCTGGTTTGATAGTACCAAGTGGTTCCTGCAATCTGCCATCCAGAAGCAGGGCAGCTTACTTTGTTTGCCAGGGAAACGGGCCGAGCTTTTTGTCTGGGCGCCTATGGCTTGGAGTGACCGGCTAGGTCCTGAAAAGCTACGATAGGCAGGATGGTGACCAGATCCATGGTGGCACCAGTGCCAAGTTGGGCTGGTTTGATAGTACCAAGTGGCTCCTGCAATCTGCCATCAAAATGTCGGCAGGCGAGTTTTGTTTTCCAGGGAAAAGCGCCGTTGTTTGTGTTTGGGGGCCTGTGGCTGGGAGTGGACGGATGGCTCCTTAGAACCACGATACGCAGGATGGTTCCCAGACCCAAGGTGGCACCAGTGCCAAGTTGGGCTGGTTTGATAGTACCAAGTTGTTCCTGCAATCTGCCATCCAGAAGCGGGGCAGCTTACTTTTGTATGCCAGGGAAACGGGCCGAGGTTTTTGTCTGGGGGCCTATAGCTGGGAGTGACCGGCTGGCTCCTGAAAAGCTAAGATAGGCAGGATGGTGACCAGACCCATGGTGGCAACAGTGTCAAGTTGGGCTGGTTTGATGGTGCAAAGTGGCTCCTGCAATCTGCCATCCAGAAGCGGGGCAGCTTACTTTTGTTTGCCAGGGAAACGGGCCGAAATATTTGTCTAGGGGCCTCTGGCTGGGGGTGACTGGGTGGCACCTGAAAAGCTACGATAGGCAGGATGGTGACCAGACCCATGGTGGCACCAGTGCCAAGTTGGGCTGATTTGATAAAACCAAGTGGCTCCTGCAATCTGCCATCAAATGTTTGGCAGGCGAGTTTTGTTTTCCAGGGAAAAGCACCGTTGTGTGTGTTTTGGGGCCTGTGGCTGGGAGTGGCCAGCTGGCTCCTTAGAATCCACGATACGCAGGATGGTTCCCAGACCCAAGGTGGCACCAGTGCCAAGTCGGGCTGGTTTGATAGTACCAAGTGGTTCCTGCAATCTGCCATCAAAAAGTTGTCAGGCGAGTTTTGTTTTCCAGGGAAAATCGCCGTTGTTTTTGTTTGGGGGCCTGTGGCTGGGAGTGGCCAGCTGGCTCCTTAGGATCCACGATACCCAGGATGGTTCCCAGACCAGAGGTGGCACCAGTACCAAGTCGGGCTGGTTTGATAATAACAAGTGGATCCTGCAATCTGCCATCCAGAAGCGGGGCAGCTTACTTTTGTTTGCCAGGTAAACGGGCCGAGCTTTGTGTCTGGGGACCTATGGCTAGGAGTGACCGGCTGGCTCCTGAAAAGCTACGATAGGCAGGATGGTGACCAGACCCATGGTGGCACCAGTGCCAAGTTGGGCTGGTTTGATAGTACCAAGTGGCTCCTGCAATCTGCCATCAAAAAGTTGGCAGGCGAGTTTTGTTTTCCAGGGAAAAGCGCCGTTGTGTGTGTTTTGGGGCCTGTGTCTGGGAGTGGCCAGCTGGCTCCTTAGAATCCACGATACGCAGCATGGTTCCCAGACCCAAGGTGGCACCAGTGCCAAGTCGGGCTGGTTTCTTAGTACCAAGTGGTTCCTGCAATCTGCCATCCAGAAGCGGGGCAGCTGAATTTTGTTTGCCAGAGAAAAAGGCTGTTGTTGTGTTTCGGGGCCTGTGGCTGGCAGTGGACGGCTGGCTCCTGAAAATCCATGATACGCAGCATGGTTCCCAGACCCAAGGTGGCACCAGTGCCAAGTCGGGCTTGTTTCATAGTACCCAGTGGCTCCTGCAATCTGCCATCCAGAAGAGGGGCAGTTGAATTTTGTTTTCCAGAGAAAAGGGCCGTGGTTTGTATTTGGGGCCTATGGCTGAGAGTGACCGGCTGGCTCCTGAAAAGCTACGATAGGCAGGATGGTGACCAGACCCATGGTGGCACCAGTGCCAAGTTGGGCTGGTTTGATAGTACCAAGTGGCTCCTGCAATCTGCCATCGAATAGTTGGCAGGCGAGTTTTGTTTTCCAGGGTAACGCGCCGTTGTTTTTGTTTAGAGGCCTGTGGCTGGGAGTGTCCGCCTGTCCTCTTAGAATCTACGTTACGCAGCATGGTTCCCAGAGCCAAGGTGGCACCAGTGCCAAGTTGGGCTGGTTTGATAGTACAAAGTTGTTCCTGCAATCTGCCATCCAGAAGCGGGGCAGCTTACTTTTGTATGCCAGGGAAACGGGCCGAGGTTTGTGTCTGGGGGCCTATGGCTGGGAGTGACCGGCTGCCTCCTGAAAAGCTAAGATAGGCAGGATGGTGACCAGACCCATGGTGGCACCAGTGTCAAGTTGGGCTGATTTGATAGTACCAAGTGGCTCCTGCAATCTGCCATCAAAATATTGGCAGGCGAGTTTTGTTTTCCAGGGAAAAGCGCCGTTGTTTTTGTTTGGGGGCCTGTGGCTGGGAGTGGCCGGCTGGCTCCTTAGAATCCACGATACGCAGCATGGTTCCCAGACCAGAGGTGGCACCAGTGCCAAGTTGGGCTGGTTTGATAGTACCAAGTGCGTCCTGCAATCTGCCATCCAGAAGCGGGGTAGCTTACTTTTGTTTGCCAGGGAAACGGGCCGAGCTTTGTGTCTGGGGGCCTATGGCTGGGAGTGACCGGCTGGCTCCTGAAAAGCTACGATAGGCAGGATGGTGACCAGACCCATGGTGGCACCAGTGCCAAGTTGGGCTGGTTTGATAGTACCAAGTGGCTCCTGCAATCTGCCATCAAAAATTTGGCAGGCGAGTTTGTTATCCAGGGAAATGCGCCGTTGTTTGTGTTTGGGGGCCTGTGGCTGGGAGTGGCCGGCTGGCTCCTTAGAATCCACGATACGCAGCATGGTTCCCAGACCTGAGGTGGCACCAGTGCCAAGTCGGGCTGGTTTGATGGTGAAAAGTGGCTCCTGCAATCTGCCATCCAGTAGCGGGATAACTTACTTTTGTTTGCCAGGGAAACGGGCCAAGGTTTTTGTCTGGGGGCCTATGGCTGGGTGTGACCGGCTGGCTCCTGAAATGCTACGATAGGCAGGATGGTGACCAGACCCATGGTGGCACCAGTGTCAAGTTGGGCTGGTTTGATAGTACCCAGTGGCTCCGGCAATCTGCCATCAAAACTTGGCAGGCGAGTTTTGTTTTCCAGGGAAAAGCGCCGTTGTTTTTGTTTGGGGGCCTGTGGCTGGGAGTGGACAGATGGCTAATTAGAATCCACGATACGCAGGATGGTTCCCAGACCAGAGGTGGCACCAGTGCCAAGTCGGGCTGGTTTGATGGTGCAAAGTGGCTCCTGCAATCTGCCATCCAGAAGCGGGGCAGCTTATTTTTCTTTGCCAGGGAAACGGGCCGAGGTTTTTGTCTGGGGGCCTATGGCTGGGAGTGACCGGCTGGCTCCTGAAAAGCTACGATAGGCAGGATGGTGACCAGACCCATGGTGGCACCAGTGCCAAGTTGGGCTGGTTTGATAGTACCAAGTGGCTCCTGCAATCTGCCATCAAAATGTTGGCAGGCGAGTTTTGTTTTCCAGGGAAAAGCGCCGTTGTTTGTGTTTGGGGGCCTGTGGCTGGGAGTGGCCGGCTGGCTGCTTAGAATCCACGATACGCAGGATGGTTCCCAGACCAGAGGTGGCACCAGTGCCAAGTCGGGCTGGTTTGATAATACCTAGTGGATCCTGCAATCTGCCATCCAGAAGCGGGACACCTTACTTTTGTTTGCCAGGGAAACGGTCCGAGCTTTGTGTCACGGGGCCTATGGCTGGGAGTGACCGTCTAGGTCCTGAAAAGCTACGATAGGCAGGATGGTGACCAGACCCATGGTGGCACCAGTGCCAAGTTGGGCTGGTTTGATAGTACCAAGTGGCTCCTGCAATCTGCCATCAAAAAGTTGGCAGGCGAGTTTTGTTTTCCAGGGAAAAGCGCCGTTGTTTGTGTTTGGAGGCCTGTGGCTGGGAGTGGCCGGCTTGCTAATTGGAATCCACGATACGCAGCATGGTTCCCAGACCAGAGGTGGCACCAGTGCCAAGTTGGGCTGGTTTGATGGTGCAAAGTGGCTCCTGCAATCTGCCATCCAGAAGCGGGGCAGCTTACTTTTGTTTGCCAGGGAAACGGGCCGAGGTTTTTCTCTGGGGCCCTATGGCTGGGAGTGACCGTCTGGCGCCTGAACAGCTACGATAGGCAGGATGGTGACCAGACCCATGGTGGCACCAGTGCCAAGATGGGCTGATTTGATAGTAGCAAGTGGCTCCTGCAATCTGCCATCAAAATGTTGGCAGGCGAGTTTTGTTTTCCAGGGAAAAGCGCCGTTGTTTTTGTTTGGGGGCCTGTGGCTGGGAGTGGCCGGCTGGCTCCTTAGAATCCACGATACGCAGCATGGTTCCCAGACCAGAGGTGGCACCAGTGCCAAGTCGGGCTGGTTTGATAGTACCAAGTGGCTCCTGCAATCTGCCATCCAGAAGCGGGGCAGCTTACTTTTGTTTGCCAGGGAAACGGGCTGAGTTTTGTGTCTGGGGGCCTATGGCTGGGAGTGACCTGCTAGGTCCTGAAAAGCTACGATAGGCAGGATGGT
Source organism: Melospiza melodia melodia (assembly GCF_035770615.1). Classification (NCBI taxonomy): domain Eukaryota; kingdom Metazoa; phylum Chordata; class Aves; order Passeriformes; family Passerellidae; genus Melospiza; species Melospiza melodia. Next base: position 44,342,141 of record NC_086199.1, read on the forward strand.
TCCCAGACCCATGGTGGCACCAGTGCCAAGTTGGGCTGATTTGATAGTACCAAGTGGCTCCTGCAATCTGCCATCAAAATGTTGGCAGGCGAGTTTTGTTTTCCAGGGAAAAGCGCCGTTGTTTGTGTTTGGGGGCCTGTGGCTGGGAGTGACCGGCTGGCTCCTTAGAATCCACGATACGCAGGATGGTTCCCAGACCCAAGGTGGCACCAGTGCCAAGTCGGGCTGGTTTGATAGTACCAAGTGGTTCCTGCAATCTGCCATCCAGAAGCGGGGCAGCTTACTTTGTTTGCCAGGGAAACTGGCCGAGCTTTTTGTCTGGGCGCCTATGGCTTGGAGTGACCGGCTAGGTCCTGAAAAGCTACGATAGGCAGGATGCTGACCAGATCCATGGTGGCACCAGTGCCAAGTTGGGCTGGTTTGATAGTACCAAGTGGTTCCTGCAATCTGCCATCCAGAAGCGGGGCAGCTGAATTTTGTTTGCCAGAGAAAAAGGCTGTTGTTTGTGTTTCGGGGCCTGTGGCTGGCAGTGGCCGGCTGGCTCTTTAAAATCCACGATACGCAGGATGGTTCCCAGACCAGAGTTGGCACCAGTGCCAAGTCGGGCTGGTTTGATAGTACCAAGTGCGTCCTGCAATCTGCCATCCAGAAGCGGGGCAGCTTACTTTTGTTTGCCAGGGAAACGGGCCGAGGTTTTTCTCTGGGGGCCTATGGCTGGGAGTGACCGGCTGGCGCCTGAACAGCTACGATAGGCAGGATGGTGACCAGACCCATGGTGGCACCAGTGCAGAGATGGGCTGATTTGATAGTAGCAAGTGGCTCCTGCAATCTGCCATCAAAATGTTGGCAGGCGAGTTTTGTTTTCCAGGGAAAAGCGCCGTTGTTTGTGTTTGGGGGCCTGTGGCTGGGAGTGGCCGGCTGGCTCCTTATAATCCACGATACGCAGCATGGTTCCCAGACCAGAGGTGGCACCAGTGCCAAGTCAGGCTGGTTTGATAGTACCAAGTGGCTCCGGAAATCTGCCATCCAGAAGCGGGACAGCTTACTTTTGTTTGCCAGGGAAACGGGCCGAGTTTTGTGTCTGGGCGCCTATGGCTGGGAGTGACCTGCTAGGTCCTGAAAAGCTACGATAGGCAGGATGGTGACCAGACCCATGGTGGCACCAGTGCCAAGTTGGGCTGATTTGATAGTACCAAGTGGCTCCTGCAATCTGCCATCAAAATGTTGGCAGGCGAGTTTTGTTTTCCAGGGGAAAGCGCCGTTGTTTGTGTTTGGGGGCCTGTGGCTGGGAGTGACCGGCTGGCTCCTTAGAATCCACGATACGCAGGATGGTTCCCAGACCCAAGGTGGCACCAGTGCCAAGTCGGGCTGGTTTGATAGTACCAAGTGGTTCCTGCAATCTGCCATCCAGAAGCGGGGCAGCTTACTTTGTTTGCCAGGGAAACGGGCCGAGCTTTTTGTCTGGGCGCCTATGTCTTGGAGTGACCGGCTAGGTCCTGAAAAGCTACGATAGGCAGGATGGTGACCAGATCCATGGTGGCACCAGTGCCAAGTTGGGCTGGTTTGATAGTGCCAAGTGGCTCCTGCAATCTGCCATCAAAATTTGTCAGGCGAGTTTTGTTTTCCAGGGAAAAGCGCCGTTGTTTTTGTTTGGGGGCCTGTGGCTGGGAGTGGCCGGCTGGCTCCTTAGAATCCACGATACGCGGCATGGTTCCCAGACCAGAGGTGGCACCAGTGCCAAGTTGGGCTGGTTTGATAGTACCAAGTGCGTCCTGCAATCTGCCATCCAGAAGCGGGGCAGCTTACTTTTGTTTGCCAGGGAAACGGGCCGAGGTTTGTGTGTCAGGGCCTATGGCTGGGAGTGACCGCCTGGCTCCAGAAAAGCTACGATAGGCAGGATGGTTCCCAGACCCATGGTGGCACCAGTGCCAAGTTGGGCTGGTTTGATAGTACCAAGTGGCTCCTGCAATCTGCCATCAAAAAGTTGGCAGGCGAGTTTGTTATCCAGGGAAAAGCGCCGTTGTTTGTGTTTGGGGGCCTGTGGCTGGGAGTGGCCGGCTGGCTCCTTAGAATCCACGATACGCAGGATGGTTCCCAGACCAGAGGTGGCACCAGTGCCAAGTCGGGCTGGTTTGATGGTGAAAAGTGGCTCCTGCAATCTGCCATCCAGAAGCGGGATAACTTACTTTTGTTTGCCAGGGAAACGGGCCGAGGTTTTTGTCTGGGGGCCTATGGCTGGGAGTGACCGGCTGGCTCCTGAAAAGCTACGATAGGCAGGATGGTGACCAGACCCATGGTGGCACCAGTGCCAAGTTGGGCTGGTTTGATAGTACCAAGTGGCTCCTGCAATCTGCCATCAAAAAGTTGGCAGGCGAGTTTTGTTTTCCAGGGAAAAGTGCCGTTGTTTGTGTTTGGGGGCCTGTGGGTGGGAGTGACCGGCTGGCTCCTTAGAATCCACGATACGCAGGATGGTTCCCAGACCAGAGGTCGCACCAGTGCCAAGTCGGGCCAGTTTGATGGTGCGAAGTGGCTCCTGCAATCTGCCATCCAGAAGCGGGGTAGCTTACTTTTGTTTGCCAGGGAAACGGGCCGAGTTTTGTGTCTGGGGGCCTATGGCTGCGAGTGACCGGCTGGCTCCTGAAAAGCTACGATAGGCAGGATGGTGACCAGACCCATGGTGGCACCAGTGCCAAGTTGGGCTGATTTGATAGCACCAAGTGGCTCCTGCAATCTGCCATCAAAAAGTTGGCAGGCGAGTTTTGTTTTCCAGGGAAAAGCGCCGTTGTTTGTGTCTGGGGGCCTGTGGCTGGGAGTGGCCGGCTGGCTCCTTACAATGAACGATAGGCAGGATGGTTCCCAGACCTGAGGTGGCACCAGTGCCAAGTCGGGCTGGTTTGATAGTACCAAGTGGCTCCGGAAATCTGCCATCCAGAAGCGGGGCAGCTTACTTTTGTTTGCCAGGGAAACGGGCCGTGTTTTGTGTCTGGGCGCCTATGGCTGGGAGTGACCTGCTAGGTCCTGAAAAGCTACGATAGGCAGGATGGTGACCAGACCCATGGTGGCACCAGTGCCAAGTTGGGCTGATTTGATAGTACCAAGTGGCTCCTGCAATCTGCCATCTAAATGTTGGCAGGCGAGTTTTGTTTTCCAGGGAAAAGCGCCGTTGTTTGTGTCTGGGGGCCTGTGGCTGGAGTGGCCGGCTGGCTCCTTAGAATGAACGATACGCAGGATGGTTCCAAGACCTGAGGTGGCACCAGTGCCAAGTCGGGCTAGTTTGATGGTGCAAAGTGGCTCCTGCAATCTGCCATCCAGAAGCGGGGTAGCTTACTTTTGTTTGCCAGGGAAACGGGCCGAGGTTTTTCTCTGGGGGCCTATGGCAGGGAGGGACCGGCTGGCTCCTGAAAAGCTACGATAGGCAGGATGGTGACCAGACCCATGGTGGCACCAGTGCCAAGTTGGGCTGATTTGATAGTAGCAAGTGGCTCCTGCAATCTGCCATCAAAATGTTGGCAGGCGAGTTTTGTTTTCCAGGGAAAAGCGCCGTTGTTTGTGTTTGGGGGCCTGTGGCTGGGAGTGACCGGCTGGCTCCTTAGAATCCACGATACGCAGGATGGTTCCCAGACCCAAGGTGGCACCAGTGCCAAGTCGGGCTGGTTTGATAGTACCAAGTGGTTCCTGCAATCTGCCATCCAGAAGCGGGGCAGCTTACTTTGTTTGCCAGGGAAACGGGCCGAGCTTTTTGTCTGGGCGCCTATGGCTTGGAGTGACCGGCTAGGTCCTGAAAAGCTACGATAGGCAGGATGGTGACCAGATCCATGGTGGCACCAGTGCCAAGTTGGGCTGGTTTGATAGTACCAAGTGGCTCCTGCAATCTGCCATCAAAAAGTTGGCAGGCGAGTTTTGTTTTCCAGGGAAAAGCGCCGTTGTTTGTGTTTGGGGGCCTGTGGCTGGGAGTGGACGGATGGCTCCTTAGAACCACGATACGCAGGATGGTTCCCAGACCAGAGGTGGCACCAGTGCCAAGTCGGGCTGGTTTGATAGTACCAAGTTGTTCCTGCAATCTGCCATCCAGAAGCGGGGCAGCTTACTTTTGTATGCCAGGGAAACGGGCCGAGGTTTTTGTCTGGGGGCCTATAGCTGGGAGTGACCGTCTGGCTCCTGAAAAGCTACGATAGGCAGGATGGTGACCAAACGCATGGTGGCACCAGTGCCAAGTTGGGCTGATTTGATAGTACCAAGTGGCTCCTGCAATCTGCCATCAAAATGTTGGCAGGCGAGTTTTGTTTTCCAGGGAAAAGCGCCGTTGTTTGTGTTTGGGGGCCTGTGGCTGGGAGTGGCCGGCTGGCTGCTTAGAATCCACGATACGCAGGATGGTTCCCAGACCAGAGGTGGCACCAGTGCCAAGTCGGGCTGGTTTGATACTACCAAGTGCGTCCTGCAATCTGCCATCCAGAAGCGGGGCAGCTTACTTTTGTTTGCCAGGGAAACGGGCCGAGCATTGTGTCTGGGGGCCTATGGCTGCGAGTGACCGGCTGGCTCCTGAAAAGCTACGATAGGCAGGATGGTGACCAGACCCATGGTGGCACCAGTGCCAAGTTGGGCTGGTTTGATAGTACGAAGTGGCTCCTGCAATCTGCCATCAAAATGTTGGCAGGCGAGTTTTGTTTTCCAGGGAAAGGCGCCGTTGTTTGTGTTTGGGGGCCTGTGGCTGGGAGTGACCGGCTGGCTCCTTAGAATCCACGATACGCAGGATGGTTCCCAGACCCAAGGTGGCACCAGTGACAAGTCGGGCTGGTTTGATAGTACCAAGTGGTTCCTGCAATCTGCCATCCAGAAGCGGGGCAGCTTACTTTGTTTGCCAGGTAAACGGGCCGAGCTTTTAGTCTGGGCGCCTATGGCTTGGAGTGACCGGCTAGGTCCTGAAAAGCTACGATAGGCAGGATGGTGACCAGATCCATGGTGGCACCAGTGCCAAGTTGGGCTGGTTTGATAGTGCCAAGTGGCTCCTGCAATCTGCCATCAAAATTTGTCAGGCGAGTTTTGTTTTCCAGGGAAAAGCGCCGTTGTTTTTGTTTGGGGGCCTGTGGCTGGGAGTGGCCGGCTGGCTCCTTAGAATCCACGATACGCGGCATGGTTCCCAGACCAGAGGTGGCACCAGTGCCAAGTTGGGCTGGTTTGATAGTACCAAGTGCGTCCTGCAATCTGCCATCCAGAAGCGGGGCAGCTTACTTTTGTTTGCCAGGGAAACGGGCCGAGGTTTGTGTCTCAGGGCCTCTGGCTGGGAGTGACCGCCTGGCTCCTGAAAAGCTACGATAGGCAGGATGGTGACCAAACCCATGGTGGCACCAGTGCCAAGTTGGGCTGGTTTGATAGTACCAAGTGGCTCCTGCAATCTGCCATCAAAATGTTGGCAGGCGAGTTTTGTTTTCCAGGGAAAAGTGCCGTTGTTTGTGTTTGGGGGCCTGTGGGTGGGAGTGACCGGCTGGCTCCTTAGAATCCACGATACGCAGGATGGTTCCCAGACCAGAGGTCGCACCAGTGCCAAGTCGGGCCAGTTTGATGGTGCGAAGTGGCTCCTGCAATCTGCCATCCAGAAGCGGGGTAGCTTACTTTTGTTTGCCAGGGAAACGGGCCGAGTTTTGTGTCTGGGGTCCTATGGCTGCGAGTGACCGGCTGGCTCCTGAAAAGCTACGATAGGCAGGATGGTGACCAGACCCATGGTGGCACCAGTGCCAAGTTGGGCTGATTTGATTGCACCAAGTGGCTCCTGCAATCTGCCATCAAAAAGTTGGCAGGCGAGTTTTGTTTTCCAGGGAAAAGCGCCGTTGTTTGTGTCTGGGGGCCTGTGGCTGGGAGTGGCCGGCTGGCTCCTTACAATGAACGATACGCAGGATGGTTCCCAGACCTGAGGTGGCACCAGTGCCAAGTCGGGCTGGTTTGATAGTACCAAGTGGCTCCGGAAATCTGCCATCCAGAAGCGGGGCAGCTTACTTTTGTTTGCCAGGGAAACGGGCCGAGCTTTGTGTGTGGGCGCCTATGGCTGGGAGTGACCTGCTAGGTCTGAAAAGCTACGATAGGCAGGATGGTGACCAGACCCAAGGTGGCACCAGTGCCAAGTTGGGCTGATTTGATAGTACCAAGTGGCTCCTGCAATCTGCCATCTAAATGTTGGCAGGCGAGTTTTGTTTTCCAGGGAAAAGCGCCGTTGTTTGTGTTTGGGGGCCTGTGGCTGGAGTGGCCGGCTGGCTCCTTAGAATCCACGATACGCAGGATGGTTCCCAGACCCAAGGTGGCACCAGTGCCAAGTCGGGCTGGTTTGATAGTACCAAGTGGTTCCTGCAATCTGCCATCCAGAAGCGGGGCAGCTTACTTTGTTTGCCAGGGAAACGGGCCGAGCTTTTTGTCTGGGCGCCTATGGCTTGGAGTGACCGGCTAGGTCCTGAAAAGCTACGATAGGCAGGATGGTGACCAGATCCATGGTGGCACCAGTGCCAAGTTGGGCTGGTTTGATAGTACCAAGTGGCTCCTGCAATCTGCCATCAAAAAGTTGGCAGGCGAGTTTTGTTTTCCAGGGAAAAGCGCCGTTGTTTGTGTTTGGGGGCCTGTGGCTGGGAGTGGACGGATGGCTCCTTAGAACCACGATACGCAGGATGGTTCCCAGACCAGAGGTGGCACCAGTGCCAAGTCGGGCTGGTTTGATAGTACCAAGTTGTTCCTGCAATCTGCCATCCAGAAGCGGGGCAGCTTACTTTTGTTTGCCAGGGAAACGGGCCGAGGTTTTTGTCTGGGGGCCTATAGCTGGGAGTGACCGTCTGGCTCCTGAAAAGCTACGATAGGCAGGATGGTGACCAAACGCATGGTGGCACCAGTGCCAAGTTGGGCTGATTTGATAGTACCAAGTGGCTCCTGCAATCTGCCATCAAAATGTTGGCAGGCGAGTTTTGTTTTCCAGGGAAAAGCGCCGTTGTTTGTGTTTGGGGGCCTGTGGCTGGGAGTGGCCGGCTGGCTGCTTAGAATCCACGATACGCAGGATGGTTCCCAGACCAGAGGTCGCACCAGTGCCAAGTCGGGCTGGTTTGATACTACCAAGTGCGTCCTGCAATCTGCCATCCAGAAGCGGGGCAGCTTACTTTTGTTTGCCAGGGAAACGGGCCGAGCATTGTGTCTGGGGGCCTATGGCTGCGAGTGACCGGCTGGCTCCTGAAAAGCTACGATAGGCAGGATGGTGACCAGACCCATGGTGGCACCAGTGCCAAGTTGGGCTGGTTTGATAGTACCAAGTGGCTCCTGCAATCTGCCATCAAAAAGTTGGCAGGCGAGTTTTGTTTTCCAGGGAAAAGCGCTGTTGTTTGTGTTTGGGGGCCTGTGTCTGGGAGTGGACGGATGGCTCCTTAGAATCCACGATACGCAGCATGGTTCCCAGACCAGAGGTGGCACCAGTGCCAAGTCGGGCTAGTTTGATGGTGCAAAGTGGTTCCTGCAATCTGCCATCCAGAAGCGGGGTAGCTTACTTTTGTTTGCCAGGGAAACGGGCCGAGGTTTGTGTCTGGGGGCCTATGGCTGGGAGTGACCGGCTGGCTCCTGAAAAGCTACGATAGGCAGGATGGTGACCAGACCCATGGTGGCACCAGTGCCAAGTTGGGCTGATTTGATAGTACCAAGTGGCTCCTGCAATCTGCCATGAAAATGTTGGCCGGCGAGTTTTGTTTTCCAGGGAAAAGCGCCGTTGTTTCTGTTTGTGGGCCTGTGGCTGGGAGTGGCCGGCTGGCTCCTTAGAATCCACGATACGCGGCATGGTTCCCAGACCAGAGGTGGCACCAGTGCCAAGTTGGGCTGGTTTGATAGTACCAAGTGCGTCCTGCAATCTGCCATCCAGAAGCGGGGCAGCTTACTTTTGTTTGCCAGGGAAACGGGCCGAGGTTTGTGTCTCAGGGCCTATGGCTGGAAGTGACCGCCTGGCTCCTGAAAAGCTACGATAGGCAGGATGGTTCCCAGACCCATGGTGGCACCAGTGCCAAGTTGGGCTGGTTTGATAGTACCAAGTGGCTCCTGCAATCTGCCATCAAAAAGTTGGCAGGCGAGTTTTGTTTTCCAGGGAAAAGCGCTGTCGTTTTTGTTTGGGGGCCTGTGGCTGGGAGTGGCCGGCTGGCTCCATAGAATCCACGATACGCAGCATGGTTCCCAGACCAGAGGTGGCACCAGTGCCAAGTCGGGCTGGTTTGATGGTCAAAAGTGGCTCCTGCAATCTGCCATCCAGAAGCGGGATAACTTACTTTTGTTTGCCAGGGAAACGGGCCGAGGTTTTTGTCTGGGGGCCTATGGCTGGGAGTGACCGGCTGGCTCCTGAAAAGCTACGATAGGCAGGATGGTGACCAGACCCATGGTGGCACCAGTGCCAAGTTGGGCTGGTTTGATAGTACCAAGTGGCTCCTGCAATCTGCCATCAAAATGTTGGCAGGCGAGTTTTGTTTTCCAGGGAAAAGTGCCGTTGTTTGTGTTTGGGGGCCTGTGGCTGGGAGTGACCGGCTGGCTCCTTAGAATCCACGATACGCAGGATGGTTCCCAGACCAGAGGTCGCACCAGTGCCAAGTCGGGCCAGTTTGATGGTGCAAAGTGGCTCCTGCAATCTGCCATCCAGAAGCGGGGTAGCTTACTTTTGTTTGCCAGGGAAACGGGCCGAGTTTTGTGTCTGGGGGCCTATGGCTGCGAGTGACCGGCTGGCTCCTGAAAAGCTACGATAGGCAGGATGGTGACCAGACCCATGGTGGCACCAGTGCCAAGTTGGGCTGATTTGATAGTACCAAGTGGCTCCTGCAATCTGCCATCAAAAAGTTGGCAGGCGAGTTTTGTTTTCCAGGGAAAAGCGCCGTTGTTTGTGTCTGGGGGCCTGTGGCTGGGAGTGGCCGGCTGGCTCCTTACAATGAACGATACGCAGGATGGTTCCCAGACCTGAGGTGGCACCAGTGCCAAGTCGGGCTAGTTTGATGGTGCAAAGTGGCTCCTGCAATCTGCCATCCAGAAGCGGGGTAGCTTACTTTTGTTTGCCAGGGAAACGGGCCGAGGTTTTTATCTGGGGGCTTATGGCAGGGAGGGACCGGCTGGCTCCTGAAAAGCTACGATAGGCAGGATGGTGACCAGACCCATGGTGGCACCAGTGCCAAGTTGGGCTGATTTGATAGTAGCAAGTGGCTCCTGCAATCTGCCATCAAAATGTTGGCAGGCGAGTTTTGTTTTCCAGGGAAAAGCGCCGTTGTTTGTGTTTGGGGGCCTGTGGCTGGGAGTGGCCGGCTGGCTCCTTAGAATCCACGACACGCAGCATGGTTCCCAGACCAGAGGTGGCACCAGTGCCAAGTCGGGCTGGTTTGATAGTACCAAGTGGCTCCGGAAATCTGCCATCCAGAAGCGGGGCAGCTTACTTTTGTTTGCCAGGGAAACGGGCCGAGTTTTGTGTCTGGGCGCCTATGGCTGGGAGTGACCTGCTAGGTCCTGAAAAGCTACGATAGGCAGGATGGTGAGCAGACCCATGGTGGCACCAGTGCCAAGTTGGGCTGATTTGATAGTACCAAGTGGCTCCTGCAATCTGCCATCAAAATGTTGGCAGGCGAGTTTTGTTTTCCAGGGAAAAGCGCCGTTGTTTGTGTTTGGGGGCCTGTGGCTGGGAGTGACCGGCTGGCTCCTTAGAATCCACGATACGCAGGATGGTTCCCAGACCCAAGGTGGCACCAGTGCCAAGTTGGGCTGGTTTGATAGTACCAAGTGGTTCCTGCAATCTGCCATCCAGAAGCGGGGCAGCTTACTTTGTTTGCCAGGGAAACGGGCCGAGCTTTTTGTCTGGGCGCCTATGGCTTGGAGTGACCGGCTAGGTCCTGAAAAGCTACGATAGGCAGGATGGTGACCAGATCCATGGTGGCACCAGTGCCAAGTTGGGCTGGTTTGATAGTGCCAAGTGGCTCCTGCAATCTGCCATCAAAATTTGTCAGGCGAGTTTTGTTTTCCAGGGAAAAGCGCCGTTGTTTGTGTTTGGGGGCCTGTGTCTGGGAGTGGACGGATGGCTCCTTAGAATCCCCGAGACGCAGGATGGTTCCCAGACCAGAGGTGGCACCAGTGCCAAGTCGGGCTAGTTTGATGGTGCAAAGTGGTTCCTGCAATCTGCCATCCAGAAGCGGGGTAGCTTACTTTTGTTTGCCAGGGAAACGGGCCGAGGTTTTTGTCTGGGGGCCTATGGCTGGGAGTGACCGGCTGGCTCCTGAAAAGCTACGATAGGCAGGATGGTGACCAGACCCATGGTGGCACCAGTGCCAAGTTGGGCTGATTTGATAGTACCAAGTGGCTCCTGCAATCTGCCATCAAAAAGTTGGCAGGCGAGTTTTGTTTTCCAGGGAAAAGCGCCGTTGTTTCTGTTTGGGGGCCTGTGGCTGGGAGTGGCCGGCTGGCTCCTTAGAATCCACGATACGCGGCATGGTTCCCAGACCAGAGGTGGCACCAGTGCCAAGTTGGGCTGGTTTGATAGTACCAAGTGCGTCCTGCAATCTGCCATCCAGAAGCGGGGCAGCTTACTTTTGTTTGCCAGGGAAACGGGCCGAGGTTTGTGTCTCAGGGCCTATGGCTGGGAGTGACCGCCTGGCTCCTGAAAAGCTACGATAGGCAGGATGGTTCCCAGACCCATGGTGGCACCAGTGCCAAGTTGGGCTGGTTTGATAGTACCAAGTGGCTCCTGCAATCTGCCATCAAAAAGTTGGCAGGCGAGTTTGTTATCCAGGGAAAAGCGCCGTTGTTTGTGTTTGGGGGCCTGTGGCTGGGAGTGGCCGGCTGGCTCCTTAGAATCCACGATACGCAGGATGGTTCCCAGACCAGAGGTGGCACCAGTGCCAAGTCGGGCTGGTTTGATGGTGAAAAGTGGCTCCTGCAATCTGCCATCCAGAAGCGGGATAACTTACTTTTGTTTGCCAGGGAAACGGGCCGAGGTTTTTGTCTGGGGGCCTATGGCTGGGAGTGACCGGCTGGCTCCTGAAAAGCTACGATAGGCAGGATGGTGACCAGACCCATGGTGGCACCAGTGCCAAGTTGGGCTGGTTTGATAGTACCAAGTGGCTCCTGCAATCTGCCATCAAAATGTTGGCAGGCGAGTTTTGTTTTCCAGGGAAAAGTGCCGTTGTTTGTGTTTGGGGGCCTGTGGGTGGGAGTGACCGGCTGGCTCCTTAGAATCCACGATACGCAGGATGGTTCCCAGACCAGAGGTCGCACCAGTGCCAAGTCAGGCCAGTTTGATGGTGCGAAGTGGCTCCTGCAATCTGCCATCCAGAAGCGGGGTAGCTTACTTTTGTTTGCCAGGGAAACGGGCCGAGTTTTGTGTCTGGGGGCCTATGGCTGGGAGTGGACGGATGGCTCCTTAGAACCACGATACGCAGGATGGTTCCCAGACCAGAGGTGGCACCAGTGCCAAGTCGGGCTGGTTTGATACTATCAAGTGCGTCCTGCAATCTGCCATCCAGAAGCGGGGTAGCTTACTTTTGTTTGCCAGGGAAACGGGCCGAGGTTTTTCTCTGGGGGCCTATGGCAGGGAGGGACCGGCTGGCTCCTGAAAAGCTACGATAGGCAGGATGGTGACCAGACCCATGGTGGCACCAGTGCCAAGTTGGGCTGATTTGATAGTAGCAAGTGGCTCCTGCAATCTGCCATCAAAATGTTGGCAGGCGAGTTTTGTTTTCCAGGGAAAAGCGCCGTTGTTTGTGTTTGGGGGCCTGTGGCTGGGAGTGACCGGCTGGCTCCTTAGAATCCACGATACGCAGGATGGTTCCCAGACCCAAGGTGGCACCAGTGCCAAGTCGGGCTGGTTTGATAGTACCAAGTGGTTCCTGCAATCTGCCATCCAGAAGCGGGGCAGCTTACTTTGTTTGCCAGGGAAACGGGCCGAGCTTTTTGTCTGGGCGCCTATGGCTTGGAGTGACCGGCTAGGTCCTGAAAAGCTACGATAGGCAGGATGGTGACCAGATCCATGGTGGCACCAGTGCCAAGTTGGGCTGGTTTGATAGTACCAAGTGGCTCCTGCAATCTGCCATCAAAAAGTTGGCAGGCGAGTTTTGTTTTCCAGGGAAAAGCGCCGTTGTTTGTGTTTGGGGGCCTGTGGCTGGGAGTGGACGGATGGCTCCTTAGAACCACGATACGCAGGATGGTTCCCAGACCAGAGGTGGCACCAGTGCCAAGTCGGGCTGGTTTGATAGTACCAAGTTGTTCCTGCAATCTGCCATCCAGAAGCGGGGCAGCTTACTTTTGTATGCCAGGGAAACGGGCGGAGGTTTTTGTCTGGGGGCCTATAGCTGGGAGTGACCGTCTGGCTCCTGAAAAGCTACGATAGGCAGGATGGTGACCAAACGCATGGTGGCACCAGTGCCAAGTTGGGCTGATTTGATAGTACCAAGTGGCTCCTGCAATCTGCCATCAAAATGTTGGCAGGCGAGTTTTGTTTTCCAGGGAAAAGCGCCGTTGTTTGTGTTTGGGGGCCTGTGGCTGGGAGTGGCCGGCTGGCTGCTTAGAATCCACGATACGCAGGATGGTTCCCAGACCAGAGGTGGCACCAGTGCCAAGTTGGGCTGGTTTGATACTACCAAGTGCGTCCTGCAATCTGCCATCCAGAAGCGGGGCAGCTTACTTTTGTTTGCCAGGGAAACGGGCCGAGCATTGTGTCTGGGGGCCTATGGCTGCGAGTGACCGGCTGGCTCCTGAAAAGCTACGATAGGCAGGATGGTGACCAGACCCATGGTGGCACCAGTGCCAAGTTGGGCTGGTTTGATAGTACCAAGTGGCTCCTGCAATCTGCCATCAAAATGTTGGCAGGCGAGTTTTGTTTTCCAGGGAAAAGCGCTGTTGTTTGTGTTTGGGGGCCTGTGTCTGGGAGTGGACGGATGGCTCCTTAGAATCCACGATACGCAGCATGGTTCCCAGACCAGAGGTGGCACCAGTGCCAAGTCGGGCTAGTTTGATGGTGCAAAGTGGTTCCTGCAATCTGCCATCCAGAAGCGGGGTAGCTTACTTTTGTTTGCCAGGGAAACTGGCCGAGGTTTGTGTCTGGGGGCCTATGGCTGGGAGTGACCGGCTGGCTCCTGAAAAGCTACGATAGGCAGGATGGTGACCAGACCCATGGTGGCACCAGTGCCAAGTTGGGCTGATTTGATAGTACCAAGTGGCTCCTGCAATCTGCCATGAAAATGTTGGCAGGCGAGTTTTGTTTTCCAGGGAAAAGCGCCGTTGTTTCTGTTTGGGGGCCTGTGGCTGGGAGTGGCCGGCTGGCTCCTTAGAATCCACGATACGCGGCATGGTTCCCAGACCAGAGGTAGCACCAGTGCCAAGTTGGGCTGGTTTGATAGTACCACGTGCGTCCTGCAATCTGCCATCCAGAAGCGGGGCAGCTTACTTTTGTTTGCCAGGGAAACGGGCCGAGGTTTGTGTCTCAGGGCCTATGGCTGGGAGTGACCGCCTGGCTCCTGAAAAGCTACGATAGGCAGGATGGTTCCAAGACCCATGGTGGCACCAGTGCCAAGTTGGGCTGGTTTGATAGTACCAAGTGGCTCCTGCAATCTGCCATCAAAAAGTTGGCAGGCGAGTTTTGTTTTCCAGGGAAAAGCGCTGTCGTTTGTGTTTGGGGGCCTGTGGCTGGGAGTGGCCGGCTGGCTCCATAGAATCCACGATACGCAGGATGGTTCCCAGACCAGAGGTGGCACCAGTGCCAAGTCGGGCTGGTTTGATGGTGAAAAGTGGCTCCTGCAATCTGCCATCCAGAAGCGGGATAACTTACTTTTGTTTGCCAGGGAAACGGGCCGAGGTTTTTGTCTGGGGGCCTATGGCTGGGAGTGACCGGCTGGCTCCTGAAAAGCTACGATAAGCAGGATGGTGACCAGACCCATGGTGGCACCAGTGCCAAGTTGGGCTGGTTTGATAGTACCAAGTGGCTCCTGCAATCTGCCATCAAAATGTTGGCAGGCGAGTTTTGTTTTCCAGGGAAAAGTGCCGTTGTTTGTGTTTGGGGGCCTGTGGGTGGGAGTGACCGGCTGGCTCCTTAGAATCCACGATACGCAGGATGGTTCCCAGACCAGAGGTCGCACCAGTGCCAAGTCGGGCCAGTTTGATGGTGCAAAGTGTCTCCTGCAATCTGCCATCCAGAAGCGGGGTAGCTTACTTTTGTTTGCCAGGGAAACGGGCCGAGTTTTGTGTCTGGGGGCCTATGGCTGCGAGTGACCGGCTGGCTCCTGAAAAGCTACGATAGGCAGGATGGTGACCAGACCCATGGTGGCACCAGTGCCAAGTTGGGCTGATTTGATACTACCAAGTGGCTCCTGCAATCTGCCATCAAAAAGTTGGCAGGCGAGTTTTGTTTTCCAGGGAAAAGCGCCGTTGTTTGTGTCTGGGGGCCTGTGGCTGGGAGTGGCCGGGTGGCTCCTTACAATGAACGATACGCAGGATGGTTCCCAGACCTGAGGTGGCACCAGTGCCAAGTCGGGCTAGTTTGATGGTGCAAAGTGGCTCCTGCAATCTGCCATCCAGAAGCGGGGTAGCTTACTTTTGTTTGCCAGGGAAACGGGCCGAGGTTTTTCTCTGGGGGCCTATGGCAGGGAGGGACCGGCTGGCTCCTGAAAAGCTACGATAGGCAGGATGGTGACCAGACCCATGGTGGCACCAGTGCCAAGTTGGGCTGATTTGATAGTACCAAGTGGCTCCTGCAATCTGCCATCAAAATGTTGGCAGGCGAGTTTTGTTTTCCAGGGAAAAGCGCCGTTGTTTGTGTTTGGTGGCCTGTGGCTGGGAGTGGCCGGCTGGCTCCTTAGAATCCACGATACGCAGGATGGTTCCCAGACCCAAGGTGGCACCAGTGCCAAGTTGGGCTGGTTTGATACTACCAAGTGGTTCCTGCAATCTGCCATCCAGAAGCGGGGCAGCTTACTTTTGTTTGCCAGGGAAACGGGCCGAGGTTTGTGTCTGGGGGCCTATGGCTTGGAGTGACCGGCTGGCTCCTGAAAAGCTACGATAGGCAGGATGGTGACCAGATCCATGGCGGCACCAGTGCCAAGTTGGGCTGGTTTGATAGTACCAAGTGGCTCCTGCAATCTGCCATCAAAATTTGGCAGGCGAGGTTTGTTTTCCAGGGAAAAGCGCCGTTGTTTTTGTTTGGGGGCCTGTGGGTGGGAGTGGCCAGATGGCTAATTAGAATCCACGATACGCAGCATGGTTCCCAGACCAGAGGTGACACCAGTGCCAAGTCGGGCTGGTTTGATGGTGAAAAGTGGCTCCTGCAATCTGCCATCCAGAAGCGGGGCAGCTTACTTTTGTTTGCCAGGGAAACGGGCCGAGTATTGTTTCTGGGGGCCTATGGCTGCGAGTGACCGGCTGGCTCCTGAAAAGCTACGATAGGCAGGATGGTGACCAGACCCATGGTGGCACCAGTGCCAAGTTGGGCTGATTTGATAGTACCAAGTGGCTCCTGCAATCTGCCATCAAAATGTTGGCAGGCGAGTTTTGTTTTTCAGCGAAAAGCGCCGTTGTTTGTGTTTGGGGGCCTGTGGCTGGGAGTGGACGGATGGCTCCTTAGAACCACGATACGCAGGATGGTTCCCAGACCAGAGGTGGCACCAGTGCCAAGTCGGGCTGGTTTGATACTATCAAGTGCGTCCTGCAATCTGCCATCCAGAAGCGGGGTAGCTTACTTTTGTTTGCCAGGGAAACGGGCCGAGGTTTGTGTCTGGGGGCCTATGGCTGGGAGTGACCGGCTGGCTCCTGAAAAGCTACGATAGGCAGGATGGTGACCAGACCCATGGTGGCACCAGTGCCAAGTTGGGCTGGTTTGATAGTACCAAGTGGCTCCTGCAATCTGCCATCAAAAATTGGCAGGCGAGTTTTGTTTTCCAGGGAAAAGCGCCGTTGTTTTTGTTTGGGGGCCTGTGGGTGGGAGTGGCCGGCTGGCTCCTTAGAATCCACGATACGCAGGATGGTTCCCAGACCAGAGGTGGCACCAGTGCCAAGTCGGGCTAGTTTGATGGTGCAAAGTGGCTCCTGCAATCTGCCATCCAGAAGCGGGATAACTTACTTTTGTTTGCCAGGGAAACGGGCCGAGCTTTTTGTCTGGGGGCCTATGGCTGGGAGTGACCGGCTGGCTCCTGAAAAGCTACAATAGGCAGGATGGTGACCAGACCCATGGTGGCACCAGTGCCAAGTTGGGCTGGTTTGATAGTACCAAGTGGCTCCTGCAATCTGCCATCAAAATGTTGGCAGGCGAGTTTTGTTTTCCAGGGAAAAGTGCCGTTGTTTGTGTTTGGGGGCCTGTGGCTGGGAGTGACCGGCTGGCTCCTTAGAATCCACGATACGCAGGATGGTTCCCAGACCAGAGGTCGCACCAGTGCCAAGTCGGGCCAGTTTGATGGTGCAAAGTGGCTCCTGCAATCTGCCATCCAGAAGCGGGGTAGCTTACTTTTGTTTGCCAGGGAAACGGGCCGAGTTTTGTGTCTGGGGGCCTATGGCTGCGAGTGACCGGCTGGCTCCTGAAAAGCTACGATAGGCAGGATGGTGACCAGACCCATGGTGGCACCAGTGCCAAGTTGGGCTGATTTGATAGTACCAAGTGGCTCCTGCAATCTGCCATCAAAAAGTTGGCAGGCGAGTTTTGTTTTCCAGGGAAAAGCGCCGTTGTTTGTGTCTGGGGGCCTGTGGCTGGGAGTGGCCGGCTGGCTCCTTACAATGAACGATACGCAGGATGGTTCCCAGACCAGAGGTGGCACCAGTGCCAAGTCGGGCTGGTTTGATACTACCAAGTGCGTCCTGCAATCTGCCATCCAGAAGCGGGGCAGCTTACTTTTGTTTGCCAGGGAAACGGGCCGAGGTTTTTGTCTGGGGGCCTATGGCTGGGAGTGACCGGCTGGCTCCTGAAAAGCTACGATAGGCAGGATGGTGACCCGACCCATGGTGGCACCAGTGCCAAGTTGGGCTGGTTTGATAGTACCAAGTGGCTCCTGCAATCTGCCATCAAAAAGTTGGCAGGCGAGTTTTGTTTTCCAGGGAAAAGCGCCGTTGTTTGTGTTTGGGGGCCTGTGGCTGGGAGTGGACGGATGGCTCCTTAGAATCCACAATACACAGCATGGTTCCCAGACCAGAGGTGGCACCAGTGCCAAGTCGGGCTAGTTTGATGGTGCAAAGTGGTTCCTGCAATCTGCCATCCAGAAGCGGGGCAGCTTACTTTTGTTTGCCAGGGAAACGGGCCGAGGTTTGTGTCTGGGGGCCTATGGCTGGGAGTGACCGGCTGGCTCCTGAAAAGCTACGATAGGCAGGATGGTGACCAGACCCATGGTGGCACCAGTGCCAAGTTGGGCTGATTTGATAGTACCAAGTGGCTCCTGCAATCTGCCATCAAAAAGTTGGCAGGCGAGTTTTGTTTTCCAGGGAAAAGCGCCGTTGTTTCTGTTTGGGGGCCTGTGGCTGGGAGTGGCCGGCTGGCTCCTTAGAATCCACGATACGCAGGATGGTTCCCAGACCAGAGGTGGCACCAGTGCCAAGTTGGGCTGGTTTGATAGTACCAAGTGCGTCCTGCAATCTACCATCCAGAAGCGGGGCAGCTTACTTTTGTTTGCCAGGGAAACGGGCCGAGGTTTGTGTCTCAGGGCCTATGGCTGGGAGTGACCGGCTGGCTCCTGAAAAGCTACGATAGGCAGGATGGTGACCAGACCCATGGTGGCACCAGTGCCAAGTTGGGCTGGTTTGATAGTACCAAGTGGCTCCTGCAATCTGCCATCAAAATGTTGGCAGGCGAGTTTGTTATCCAGGGAAAAGCACCATTGTTTGTGTTCGGGGGCCTCTGGCTGGGAGTGGCCGGCTGGCTCCTTAGAATCCATGATACGCAGGATGGTTCCCAGACCAGAGGTGGCACCAGTGCCAAGTCGGGCTGGTTTGATGGTGCAAAGTGGCTCCTGCAATCTGCCATCCAGAAGCGGGGTGACTTACTTTTGTTTGCCAGGGAAACGGGCCGAGGTTTTTGTCTGGGGGCCTATGGCTGGGAGTGACCGGCTGGCTCCTGAAAAGCTACGATAGGCAGGATGGTGACCAGACCCATGGTGGCACCAGTGCCAAGTTGGGCTGGTTTGATAGTACCAAGTGGCTCCTGCAATCTGCCATCAAAATGTTGGCAGGCGAGTTTTGTTTTCCAGGGAAAAGTGCCGTTGTTTGTGTTTGGGGGCCTGTGGGTGGGAGTGACCGGCTGGCTCCTTAGAATCCACGATACGCAGGATGGTTCCCAGACCAGAGGTGGCACCAGTGCCAAGTCGGGCTAGTTTGATGGTGCAAAGTGGCTCCTGCAATCTGCCATCCAGAAGCGGGGTAGCTTACTTTTGTTTGCCAGGGAAACGGGCCGAGTTTTGTGTCTGGGGGCCTATGGCTGGGAGTGACCGGCTGGCTCCTGAAAAGCTACGATAGGCAGGATGGTGACCAGACCCATGGTGGCACCAGTGCCAAGTTGGGCTGATTTGATAGTAGCAAGTGGCTCCTGCAATCTGCCATCAAAAAGTTGCAGGCGAGTTTTGTTTTCCAGGGAAAAGCGCCGTTGTTTGTGTCTGGGGGCCTGTGGCTGGAGTGGCCGGCTGGCTCCTTACAATGAACGATACGCAGGATGGTTCCCAGAGCTGAGGTGGCACCAGTGCCAAGTCGGGCTAGTTTGATGGTGCAAAGTGGCTCCTGCAATCTGCCATCCAGAAGCGGGGTAGCTTACTTTTGTTTGCCAGGGAAACGGGCCGAAATATTTGTCTAGGGGCCTCTGGCTGGGGGTGGCTGGCTGGCTCCTGAAAAGCTACGATAGGCAGGATGGTGACCAGACCCATGGTGGCACCAGTGCCAAGTTGGGCTGGTTTGATAGTACCAAGTGGCTCCTGCAATCTGCCATCAAAAAGTTGTCAGGTGAGTTTTGTTTTCCAGGGAAAAGCGCCGTTGTTTGTATTTGGGGGCCTGTGGCTGGGAGTGGCCGGCTGGCTCCTTTGAACCCACAATACGCAGGATGGTTCCCAGACCCAAGGTGGCACCAGTGCCAAGTCGGGCTGGTTTGATACTACCAAGTGCGTCCTGCAATCTGCCATCCAGAAGCGGGGCAGCTTAATTTTGTTTGCCAGGGAAACGGGCCGTGGGTTTTGTTTGGGGGCCTATGGCTGAGAGTGGCCGGCTGGCTCCTGAAAATCCACGCTAGGCAGCATGGTTCCCAGATGCAAGGTGGCACCAGTGCCAAGTCGGGCTGGTTTGATGGTGCAAAGTGGCTCCTGCAATCTGCCATCCAGAAGCGGGGCAGCTGATTTTTGTTTGCCAGAGAAAAATTCCGTGGATTGTTTTTGGGGGCATATTGCTGGGAGTGGCCGGCTGGCTCCTTAAAATGCTCGATACGCATGATGGTTCCCAGGTCCAAGGTGTCACCACTACCAAGTCGGCCTGCAGTTTTAGTATCAAGTTCATCCTGCAATTTGCCATCCAGAAGAGGGGCAGTTGAGTTTTGTTTGCCAGAGAAACGGGCCGAGGTTTCTGTTTGGGGACATATGGCTGAGAGTGGCCGGCTGGCCCCTGAATATCCACGATACACAGCATGGTTCCCAGATCCAAGGTGGCACCAGTGCCAAGTTGGGCTGGTTTGATAGTACCAAGTGTCTCCTGCAATCTGCCATCCAGAAGCGGGGCAGCTTACTTTTGTTTGCCAGAGAAATAGGCCTAGGTTTTTGTCTGGGGGCCTGGGGCTAGGAGTGGCCGGCTGGCTCCTTAGAATCCACGATACGCAGGATGTTTCCCAGACCCAAGGTGGCACCAGTGCCAAGTCGGGCTGGTTTGATAGTACCAAGTGGCTCCTGCAAACTCCATCAAAAAGTTGGCAGGCGTGTTTTGTTTTCCAGGGAACAGCGCCGTTGATTTTGTTTGGGGGCCTGTGGCTGGGAGTGGCCGGCTGGCTCCTTAGAATCCACGATACGCAGGATGGTTCCCAGACCCAAGGTGGCACCAGTGCCAAGTCGGGCTGGTTTGATAGTACCAAGTGGCTCCTGCAATCTGCCATCCAGAAGTGAGGCAGCTAAGTTTTGTTTGCCAGAAAAAAGGGCCGTGGTTTTTGTTGGGGGCCTGTGGCTGGGAGTGGCCGGCTGGCTCCTTAGAATCCACCATACGCAGGATGGTTCCCAGACCCAAGGTGGCACCAGTGCCAAGTCGGGCTGGTTTGATAGTACCAAGTGGCTCCTGCAATCTGCCATCCAGAAGCGGTGCAGTTGAGTTTTGTTTGCCAGAGAAAAGGGCCGTGGGTTGTGTTTGGGGGCATATGGCTGGGAGTGGCCGGCTGTCTCATTAAAAAGATCGATACGCAGGATGGTTCCCAGACCCAAGGTGGCACCAGTGCCAAGTCGGGCTGTTTTTATAGTACCAAGTGCGTCCTGCAATTTGCCATCCAGAAGAGGGGCAGTGGAGTTTTGTTTGCCAGAGAATAGCGCCGTTGTTTGTGTTTGGGGGCTTGTGGCTGGGAGTGGCCGACTGGCGCCTTAGAATCTGTGTTACGCAGCATGGTTCCCAGACCAGAGGTGGCACCAGTGCCAAGTTGGGCTGGTTTGATAGTACCAAGTGGCTCCTGCAATCTGCCATCCAGAAGCGGGGCAGCTTACTTTTGTTTGCCAGGGATACGGGCCGAGGTTTGTGACTGGGGACCTATGGCTGGGAGTGACCGGCTGGCTCCTGAAAAGCTACGATAGGCAGGATGGTGACCAGACCCATGGTGGCACCAGTGCCAAGTTGGGCTGGTTTGATAGAACCAAGTGGCTCCTGCAATCTGCCATCAAAAAGTTGGCAGGCCAGTTTTGTTTTCCAGGGAAAAGCGCCGTTGTTTGTATTTGGGGGCCTGTGGCTGGGAGTGGCCGGCTGTCTCCTTTGAACCCACAATACGCAGGATGGTTCCCAGACCCAAGGTGGCACCAGTGCCAAGTCGGGCTGGTTTGATACTACCAAGTGCGTCCTGCAATCTGCCATCCAGAAGCGGGGCAGCTTAATTTTGTTTGCCAGGGAAACGGGCCGTGGGTTTTGTTTGGGGGCCTATGGCTGAGAGTGGCCGTCTGGCTCCTGAAAATCCACGCTAGGCAGCATGTTTCCCAGATGCAAGGTGGCACCAGTGCCAAGTCGGGCTGGTTTGATGGTGCAAAGTGGCTCCTGCAATCTGCCATCCAGAAGCGGGGCAGCTGATTTTTGTTTGCCAGAGAAAAATTCCGTGGATTGTTTTTGGGGGCATATTGCTGGGAGTGGCCGGCTGGCTCCTTAAAATGCTCGATACGCATGATGGTTCCCAGGTCCAAGGTGTCACCACTACCAAGTCGGCCTGCGGTTTTAGTATCAAGTTCATCCTGCAATTTGCCATCCAGAAGAGGGGCAGTTGAGTTTTGTTTGCCAGAGAAACGGGCCGAGGTTTCTGTTTGGGGACATATGGCTGAGAGTGGCCGGCTGGCCCCTGAATATCCACGATACACAGCATGGTTCCCAGATCCAAGGTGGCACCAGTGCCAAGTTGGGCTGGTTTGATAGTACCAAGTGTCTCCTGCAATCTGCCATCCAGAAGCGGGGCAGCTTACTTTTGTTTGCCAGAGAAATAGGCCTAGGTTTTTGTCTGGGGGCCTGTGGCTAGGAGTGGCCGGCTGGCTCCTAAGAATCCACGATACGCAGGATGTTTCCCAGACCCAAGGTGGCACCAGTGCCAAGTCGGGCTGGTTTGATAGTACCAAGTGGCTCCTGCAAACTCCATCAAAAAGTTGGCAGGCGTGTTTTGTTTTCCAGGGAACAGCGCCGTTGATTTTGTTTGGGGGCCTGTGGCTGGGAGTGGCCGGCTGGCTCCTTAGAATCCACGATACGCAGGATGGTTCCCAGACCCAAGGTGGCACCAGTGCCAAGTCGGGCTGGTTTGATTACACCAAGTGGCTCCTGCAATCTGCCATCCATAAGTGAGGCAGCTAAGTTTTGTTTGCCAGAAAAAAGGGCCGTGGTTTTTGTTGGGGGCCTGTGGCTGGGAGTGGCCGGCTGGCTCCTTAGAATCCACCATACGCAGGATGGTTCCCAGACCCAAGGTGGCACCAGTGCCAAGTCGGGCTGGTTTGATAGTCCCAAGTGGCTCCTGCAAACTGCCATCCAGAAGCGGGGCAGCTGAGTTTTGTTTGCCAGGGAAATGGGCCGTTGTTTGTGTTTGGGGGCCTGTGGCTGGGAGTGTTCGGCTGGTTCCTGAATATGTACGATACGCAGGATTGTTCCCAGACCCAAGGTGGCACCAGTGCCAAGTCGGGCTGGTTTGATGGTGCAAAGTGGCTCCTGCAATCTGCCATCCAGACGCGGGGCAGCGGATTTTTGTTTCCATGAGAAATGGTCCGTGGTTTGTTTTTGGGGGTATATGGCTGGGCCTGGCCGGCTGGCTCCTTAAAAAGCTCGATATGCAGGATGGTTCCCTGACACAAGGTGGCACCAGTGCCACGTCGGGCGGTTTTCGTAGTACAAAGTGCGTCCTAAAATTTGCCATCCAGAAGAGGGGCAGTTGAGTTTTGTTTGCCAGAGAAAAGGTCCGTGGTTTGTTTTTGGGGGCATATGGCTGAGAGTGGCTGGCTGGCCCCTGAAAATCCACGATACACAGGATGGTTCCCAGATCCAAGGTGGCACCTGTGCCAAGTCGGGCTGATTTGATAGTACTAAGTAGCTCCTGCAATCTGCCATCCAGAAGCGGGACAGCTTACTTTTGTTTGCCAGGGAAACGGGCCGAGGTTTGTGTTTGGGGGCCTATGGCTGAGAGTGACCGGCTGGCTCCTGAAAAGCTACAATAGGCAGGATGGTGACCAGACCCATGGTGGCACCAGTGCCAAGTTGGGCTGGTTTGATAGTACCAAGTGGTTCCTGCAATCTGCCATCCAGAAGCAGGGCAGCTGAGTTTTGTTTGCCAGAGAAAAGGGCCTTGGTTTGTGTTTGGGGGCATATGGCTGGGTGTGGCCAGCTGGCTCCTTAAAATGCACGATATGCAACATGGCTCCCAGACCCAAGGTGGCACCAGTGCCAAGTTGGGCTGGTTTGATAGTACCAAGTGGCTCCTGCAATCTTCCATGATCACGTGGAGAAATACTTTCTGGTTTCAGCCTCATGCTCTTTCTTCTCTCCCTCAACTTCTCTATCACCTCTCATCTGGTTCACATGCGCTGTCTTCAAGGTCCACAGGCTACTTTTCACAGAATCTTCTGGCCTGATGAAGTAAGAATGATGAATAGAACAGAGCTGGGATCTATTTTCCAGTTTGGATAAAATGCATTCTGCACACAAATCCAAGGAGAACGTGCTGCCCCGATGCCCAGAAAATCTTTCACTCCTGCTAGTGTTCTACGTCAACCGCAACTTAGTCTGAAAGAAAAGCTTTTTCTCTGAGAGCATCTGAGAGGTTTGCATGAAGCACTGATATCTGACATATGCAATTTTGAATAGGAGAGGAAAAAGAAAATGGCAAGGAGTTTTTAATTTTAGTGGTTTCAATTTTAATTTCCGTGCACTTTTTCAAAACTTGTCAGCTCAAATGCCCATCAACATCTTTTAGTCATCTGTAAGTCAGTATTCATATAAAATGTGCTTCAAATCCAAAGAATTTCAAATTTGCACTCCAAGCTTCTATGCCTAGATTTATGATTTCCTACACATATTAGATGAAAGGAAGGCCTTTTTTACTGTGGGAGTGCTGGAACACTGGAACAGGTTGCCCAGAGAAGTTGTGGGTGTCCCATCCCTGAAAGTATTCAAGGTCACCTTGGACGGGGCTTGGAGCAGCAACAAAGGAGAAGCTTGATGGTAGAGAAACAAAGTTGGACTATAGAAGAAACTCGGATTGAAGTATAGGATCAAGTTTTCTCTCAGCTCTTGGGGTAAATTCAAAGTTGTACAAAATGACATTTATCTGTGCTATTCACTACTGTAACAGAAAGTTTCATGAAAACTGTACAGAAGATAGTAAATTTTAAAAGAGATAAGAATTACAGCATAAAATCCATGGGATAGGTTACAACATGAGACACTCTCTAAGAGAAAATCTCTTTGTTTCAGCACTTCATCGGGGTAAGATTTCATGAAGTGCCAAAGAAGGCGGCAAAATATCATTCGGGACATTATTTACTGGAATTCAGCCTGGCCATTAGTAGGAACTGCCTTTGAACATATCATGTAGATATACCACACACACTTTCCCTTCACTGAAAAATTACTGTTTACAACAAATAAGCAATTGACGATCAAAATTGATTGAAAGCATCTTAAACATGTCAAGTATTTCATTGTAGATGATCTGTGATCCAAATGCTTCTTCCACCTTCGAGAGGGACAGAAGAATTCTTCCATATCATGATGGTTTAAAATTGTATCAACCAATGTTTTCTGCTGAAAAGATATCATCTATTTTTTTCTATTTTTGGAAGAAAATATTCCTAGACATACAACAGGTGAGAACTAAGTAATTTTAAAGAAACAAATGAAATGAAAATATTCTGTAAATAGAATGAAATGAAAAGCTGTGTTTTAAATAGGAGCTAAATATTAAACAGAATTTTTGTACCAGGCATTTGAATTACTGCACCAGCTCTTTTGCCCATCAAGAGAGGCATTTAGCATTTCAGTCTTTTCCAAGGTGTTCATGATCTGCTATGCTGATCTCTGTGTGTGCCTAGGTGTGTGTGGAGGGGGGGGCATATGAAGGGGAGTGTGTATGTTTGCTTTACAATTGTTGTGGCAGATTCATGCCTCAGCTCCACATTTTGTTTTAAAAAGGTCACACCGAGTGGATATGAAGTTTACTATCAACAAGAGATCGATTCCCAAATCATCCATTTGACTCTCCCTTATAAATCATGTGCTTTGTTGCATATTTTATCAAATATACTTTCAAGCCAGATGGAGGAAGGAGGATGTGGGAATCCCTCCACCATCTTGCAACTTTTATGTAAGTAGGTTTTCAAGAAAATCATCA
The DNA here is from genome assembly GCF_035770615.1 of Melospiza melodia melodia. Lineage (NCBI taxonomy): Eukaryota > Metazoa > Chordata > Aves > Passeriformes > Passerellidae > Melospiza > Melospiza melodia. The sequence continues at coordinate 44,367,141 of NC_086199.1, forward strand.
TTTCTCTTTTAAATATGTCTGGAACAGGCATGATGGTAGTGTCAACCTGTTGGAGTTTTTGTTGCTGGAAGAAGTTGTACAAAAGGATTGGTTTTTACATTGACCAGTTACTGAATCAAGCGCAGGAATACATTGGAAATTTAGCTGGGGGTTCCTTTTCCCAGCAGACTACTTCTAGAACGAGCTTGTACACTGAAGCTGACTCTTTTGCTCTCTTTTTGTTTCTTTCCTATTTTCTTGGCTTCTTTGCCACTATCTAGACAATTTTGGAACTTTGTTCCCAACTAAAATGGTTTCAATAGTCTGATTGTGATCATACATTTTTACAAGGAATTTTTAAAATCTTTCCTTGAGTCCAGAAAGTCAAGGACTTAGATCTTTTTCTTCCCTTATCAATATTGCCATGAAATTGATAAATAAAGACCAACTCTTTATTTTTGTTTTTAACCCACGTAGATAATTCCCATCCATTAATCCATTTTGTGGACCAATAGCTGCCATTCTGATGGAAGCTGTCACTTCTTAACAATAGGCATTCTGTGACTATGTTGACTGCACTTTGGGTGAAGATCCTAACTGGTCTTAGATATACATAGGGAGAAATTTGCTCAGCCAGTGTCAGTCTTAAGCATGCGTATCAGAAGATCTTTCTAGAGCTGGGAATTTTCCCATGAAAGGGATTCAGTTAGGGAAGAGACACTTGTGCCAGAGTTTTACATTCTTCTTGAACACTGCTTAAGGAACTTAGATGCCATGTCCATTTGGATCTCTGTCTGCACAGAACTTTGTCATGCCAGCGCTTTGAAATGCATCTTGAAGAGAATTCACTAGCACAGAATGAAAGAGAGTGGAAGGGGTTGGTGGGGCTAACCAGGCCCAACCCCCCTGCCTAAACCAGGATACCTAGAGCCTCTTGCCCAGGATTCTATCTGGGTGTACTTTTAATGTCTTCAAAGATCCAGGCTCCACAATCTTTCTGGGCAGTCTGTGCCGTGGTTCAGTCACCCTGACAGTAAAGAAACATTTACTGATGTTCAAAGGCAATCTCCTGTATTTCAGTGTGTGCCCACTGCCTCTTGTCTTTTCCCTCAGCATCACTGAAAAGACACTGATTCCCTCCCCTTTGCACTATTGCTTCCATATGTATGTGTGATGCCATGTAGAGGTATGTCAAAAACCTCCCTGAAGCCCAGGCAGATAATATTCCCTTCATCTACCAGTCAAGTTGATTCATCAGAGGAGTTTAAAGTGATGTTCAGCATGAAATTCCCCTGAAAAATCATGCTAACTACATTATTTGGTCATCTGTCATGTGCCTGGCAAGGATTTCCAGGAAGAGCTGCTTCATCAACTTCCTGGGGATAAAAAAGAGGCTGGCTGGTTTGTACTATGGCGAGTCCTCTTAATTGCCTTTTTTGAAGATGGGTGTCATTTGCTAACATCCACTCTTTAGCTCCTCTTCTCATCTACACCTCGGCAAAAAGCTTTTCCACTGTGTCTGGCTAGGAAAAACTGTGCCAGCACAGAAAACATCTCCCATCGTGTTCTAGAAGTTGCACGGATGTCTGCCAAGTGTTTGGCAGGAAGAAAAGAAAAGTTGTCCAAAACAGCTTCCAATCGAATGTTCCTGTGATTGGAAAAGTCAGGAGAGTGCAAAGGTACTGTTTTCTATCAGTTGGCAAGGTGCGCACACAATCCCAGTGTTGTACAGCTTGCTTCTTCACCTTCCCGAAGCTGCCGCTCTCGCCGGCTGCCGGAGCCCAAGAAGCGGCTTCTTCGCGCAAAGACGATTGTGCCGCTCACAGTGCTCTCCTTAGCGCGGCTTCTGCCGAAAGACGCCCGGCAGCGGCTCTTACCTCCGGAGAGCATCCTACCTTCGTCTTTCGCGTCTTTTGTAGTCTACATCTTAGCAAAACGCTTCTCCACTATGTCTGGCTAGGAAAAACTGTGCCAGCACAGAAAACATCTCCCATCGTGTTCTAGAAGTTGCACGGATGTCTGCCAAGTGTTTGGCAGGAAGAAAAGAAAAGTTGTCCAAAACAGCTTCCAATCGAATGTTCCTGTGATTGGAAAAGTCAGGAGAGTGCAAAGGTACTGTTTTCTATCAGTTGGCAAGGTGCGCACACAATCCCAGTGTTGTACAGCTTGCTTCTTCACCTTCCCGAAGCTGCCGCTCTCGCCGGCTGCCGGAGCCCAAGAAGCGGCTTCTTCGCGCAAAGACGATTGTGCCGCTCACAGGGCTCTCCTTAGCGCGGCTTCTGCCGAAAGACGCCCGGCAGCGGCTCTTACCTCCGGAGAGCATCCTACCATCGTCTTTCGCGTCTTATGTAGTCTACATCTTAGCAAAACGCTTTTCCACTATGTCTGGCTAGGAAAAACTGTGCCAGCACAGAAAACATCTCCCATCGTGTTCTAGAAGTTGCACGGATGTCTGCCAAGTGTTTGGCAGGAAGAAAAGAAAAGTTGTTCAAAACAGCTTCCAATCGAATGTTCCTGTGATTGGAAAAGTCAGGAGAGTGCAAAGGTACTGTTTTCTATCAGTTGGCAAGGTGCGCACACAATCCCAGTGTTGTACAGCTTGCTTCTTCACCTTCCCGAAGCTGCCGCTCTCGCCGGCTGCCGGAGCCCAAGAAGCGGCTTCTTCGCGCAAAGACGATTGTGCCGCTCACAGTGCTCTCCTTAGCGCGGCTTCTGCCGAAAGACGCCCGGCAGCGGCTCTTACCTCCGGAGAGCATCCTACCTTCGTCTTTCGCGTCTTTTGTAGTCTACATCTTAGCAAAACGCTTTTCCACTATGTCTGGCTAGGAAAAACTGTGCCAGCACAGAAAACATCTCCCATCGTGTTCTAGAAGTTGCACGGATGTCTGCCAAGTGTTTGGCAGGAAGAAAAGAAAAGTTGTCCAAAACAGCTTCCAATCGAATGTTCCTGTGATTGGAAAAGTCAGGAGAGTGCAAAGGTACTGTTTTCTATCAGTTGGCAAGGTGCGCACACAATCCCAGTGTTGTACAGCTTGCTTCTTCACCTTCCCGAAGCTGCCGCTCTCGCCGGCTGCCGGAGCCCAAGAAGCGGCTTCTTCGCGCAAAGACGATTGTGCCGCTCACAGTGCTCTCCTTAGCGCGGCTTCTGCCGAAAGACGCCCGGCAGCGGCTCTTACCTCCGGAGAGCATCCTACCTTCGTCTTTCGCGTCTTTTGTAGTCTACATCTTAGCAAAACGCTTTTCCACTATGTCTGGCTAGGAAAAACTGTGCCAGCACAGAAAACATCTCCCATCGTGTTCTAGAAGTTGCACGGATGTCTGCCAAGTGTTTGGCAGGAAGAAAAGAAAAGTTGTCCAAAACAGCTTCCAATCGAATGTTCCTGTGATTGGAAAAGTCAGGAGAGTGCAAAGGTACTGTTTTCTATCAGTTGGCAAGGTGCGCACACAATCCCAGTGTTGTACAGCTTGCTTCTTCACCTTCCCGAAGCTGCCGCTCTCGCCGGCTGCCGGAGCCCAAGAAGCGGCTTCTTCGCGCAAAGACGATTGTGCCGCTCACAGTGCTCTCCTTAGCGCGGCTTCTGCCGAAAGACGCCCGGCAGCGGCTCTTACCTCCTGAGAGTGGCAGCTTCGGGAAGGTGAAGAAGCAAGCTGTACAACACTGGGATTGTGTGCGCACCTTGCCAACTGATAGAAAACAGTACCTTTGCACTCTCCTGACTTTTCCAATCACAGGAACATTCGATTGGAAGCTGTTTTGGACAACTTTTCTTTTCTTCCTGCCAAACACTTGGCAGACATATCTGCAACTTCTAGAAAACGATGGGAGATGTTTTCTGGGCTGGCACGGTTTTTCCTAGCCAGACATAGTGGAAAAGCGTTTTGCTAAGATGTAGACTACATAAGACGCGAAAGACGAAGGTAGGATGCTCTCCGGAGTTAAGAGCCGCTGCCGGGCGTCTTTCGGCAGAAGCCGCGCTAAGGAGAGCCCTGTGAGAGGCACAATCGTCTTTGCGCGAAGAAGCCGCTTCTTCGGTTCCGGGAGCCGGCGAGAGCGGCAGCTTCGGGAAGGTGAAGAAGCAAGCTGTACAACACTGGGATTGTGTGCGCACCTTGCCAACTGATAGAAAACAGTACCTTTGCACTCTCCTGACTTTTCCAATCACAGGAACATTCGATTGGAAGCTGTTTTGGACAACTTTTCTTTTCTTCCTGCCAAACACTTGGCAGACATCCGTGCAACTTCTAGAACACGATGGGAGATGTTTTCTGTGCTGGCACAGTTTTTCCTAGCCAGACATAGTGGAAAAGCTTTTTGCCGAGGTGTAGACTACATAAGACGCGAAAGACGAAGGTAGGATGCTCTCCGGAGGTAAGAGCCGCTGCCGGGCGTCTTTCGGCAGAAGCCGCGCTAAGGAGAGCACTGTGAGCGGCACAATCGTCTTTGCGCGAAGAAGCCGCTTCTTGGGCTCCGGCAGCCGGCGAGAGCGGCAGCTTCGGGAAGGTGAAGAAGCAAGCTGTACAACACTGGGATTGTGTGCGCACCTTGCCAACTGATAGAAAACAGTACCTTTGCACTCTCCTGACTTTTCCAATCACATGAACATTCGATTGGAAGCTGTTTTGAACAACTTTTCTTTTCTTCCTGCCAAACACTTGGCAGACATCCGTGCAACTTCTAGAACACGATGGGAGATGTTTTCTGTGCTGGCACAGTTTTTCCTAGCCAGACATAGTGGAAAAGCGTTTTGCCGAGGTGTAGACTACAAAAGACGCGAAAGACGAAGGTAGGATGCTCTCCGGAGTTAAGAGCCGCTGCCGGGCGTCTTTCGGCAGAAGCCGCGCTAAGGAGAGCCCTGTGAGCGGCACAATCGTCTTTGCGCGAAGAAGCCGCTTCTTGGGCTCCGGCAGCCGGCGAGAGCGGCAGCTTCGGGAAGGTGAAGAAGCAAGCTGTACAACACTGGGATTGTGTGCGCACCTTGCCAACTGATAGAAAACAGTACCTTTGCACTCTCCTGACTTTTCCAATCACAGGAACATTCGATTGGAAGCTGTTTTGGACAACTTTTCTTTTCTTCCTGCCAAACACTTGGCAGACATCCGTGCAACTTCTAGAACACGATGGGAGATGTTTTCTGTGCTGGCACAGTTTTTCCTAGCCAGACATAGTGGAGAAGCGTTTTGCTAAGATGTAGACTACAAAAGACGCGAAAGACGAAGGTAGGATGCTCTCCGGAGGTAAGAGCCGCTGCCGGGCGTCTTTCGGCAGAAGCCGCGCTAAGGAGAGCACTGTGAGCGGCACAATCGTCTTTGCGCGAAGAAGCCGCTTCTTGGGCTCCGGCAGCCGGCGAGAGCGGCTGCTTCGGGAAGGTGAAGAAGCAAGCTGTACAACACTGGGATTGTGTGCGCACCTTGCCAACTGATAGAAAACAGTACCTTTGCACTCTCCTGACTTTTCCAATCACAGGAACATTCGATTGGAAGCTGTTTTGGACAACTTTTCTTTTCTTCCTGCCAAACACTTGGCAGACATCCGTGCAACTTCTAGAACACGATGGGAGATGTTTTCTGTGCTGGCACAGTTTTTCCTAGCCAGACATAGTGGAAAAGCGTTTTGCCGAGGTGTAGACTACATAAGACGCGAAAGACGAAGGTAGGATGCTCTCCGGAGGTAAGAGCCGCTGCCGGGCGTCTTTCGGCAGAAGCCGCGCTAAGGAGAGCACTGTGAGCGGCACAATCGTCTTTGCGCGAAGAAGCCGCTTCTTGGGCTCCGGCAGCCGGCGAGAGCGGCAGCTTCGGGAAGGTGAAGAAGCAAGCTGTACAACACTGGGATTGTGTGCGCACCTTGCCAACTGATAGAAAACAGTACCTTTGCACTCTCCTGACTTTTCCAATCACAGGAACATTCGATTGGAAGCTGTTTTGGACAACTTTTCTTTTCTTCCTGCCAAACACTTGGCAGACATCCGTGCAACTTCTAGAACACGATGGGAGATGTTTTCTGTGCTGGCACAGTTTTTCCTAGCCAGACATAGTGGAGAAGCGTTTTGCTAAGATGTAGACTACAAAAGACGCGAAAGACGAAGGTAGGATGCTCTCCGGAGGTAAGAGCCGCTGCCGGGCGTCTTTCGGCAGAAGCCGCGCTAAGGAGAGCACTGTGAGCGGCACAATCGTCTTTGCGCGAAGAAGCCGCTTCTTGGGCTCCGGCAGCCGGCGAGAGCGGCAGCTTCGGGAAGGTGAAGAAGCAAGCTGTACAACACTGGGATTGTGTGCGCACCTTGCCAACTGATAGAAAACAGTACCTTTGCACTCTCCTGACTTTTCCAATCACAGGAACATTCGATTGGAAGCTGTTTTGGACAACTTTTCTTTTCTTCCTGCCAAACACTTGGCAGACATCCGTGCAACTTCTAGAACACGATGGGAGATGTTTTCTGTGCTGGCACAGTTTTTCCTAGCCAGACATAGTGGAGAAGCGTTTTGCTAAGATGTAGACTACAAAAGACGCGAAAGACGAAGGTAGGATGCTCTCCGGAGGTAAGAGCCGCTGCCGGGCGTCTTTCGGCAGAAGCCGCGCTAAGGAGAGCACTGTGAGCGGCACAATCGTCTTTGCGCGAAGAAGCCGCTTCTTGGGCTCCGGCAGCCGGCGAGAGCGGCAGCTTCGGGAAGGTGAAGAAGCAAGCTGTACAACACTGGGATTGTGTGCGCACCTTGCCAACTGATAGAAAACAGTACCTTTGCACTCTCCTGACTTTTCCAATCACAGGAACATTCGATTGGAAGCTGTTTTGGACAACTTTTCTTTTCTTCCTGCCAAACACTTGGCAGACATCCGTGCAACTTCTAGAACACGATGGGAGATGTTTTCTGTGCTGGCACAGTTTTTCCTAGCCAGACATAGTGGAAAAGCTTTTTGCCGAGGTGTAGATGAGAAGAGGAGCTAAAGACGAAGGTAGGATGCTCTCCGGAGGTAAGAGCCGCTGCCGGGCGTCTTTCGGCAGAAGCCGCGCTAAGGAGAGCACTGTGAGCGGCACAATCGTCTTTGCGCGAAGAAGCCGCTTCTTGGGCTCCGGCAGCCGGCGAGAGCGGCAGCTTCGGGAAGGTGAAGAAGCAAGCTGTACAACACTGGGATTGTGTGCGCACCTTGCCAACTGATAGAAAACAGTACCTTTGCACTCTCCTGACTTTTCCAATCACAGGAACATTCGATTGGAAGCTGTTTTGAACAACTTTTCTTTTCTTCCTGCCAAACACTTGGCAGACATCCGTGCAACTTCTAGAACACGATGGGAGATGTTTTCTGTGCTGGCACAGTTTTTCCTAGCCAGACATAGTGGAAAAGCGTTTTGCTAAGATGTAGACGACAACAGAGGCTAAAGAGTGGATGTTAGCAAATGACACCCATCTTCAAAAACGCAATTAAGAGGACTCGCCATAGTACAAACCAGCCAGCCTCTTTTTTATCCCCAGGAATTTGATGAAGCAGCTCTTCCTGGAAATCCTTGCCAGGCACATGACAGATGACCAAATAATGTAGTTAGCATGATTTTTCAGGGGAATTTCATGCTGAACATCACTTTAAACTCCTCTGATGAATCAACTTGACTGGTAGATGAAGGGAATATTATCTGCCTGGGCTTCAGGGAGGTTTTTGACATACCTCTACATGGCATCACACATACATATGGAAGCAATAGTGCAAAGGGGAGGGAATCAGTGTCTTTTCAGTGATGCTGAGGGAAAAGACAAGAGGCAGTGGGCACACACTGAAATACAGGAGATTGCCTTTGAACATCAGTAAATGTTTCTTTACTGTCAGGGTGACTGAACCACGGCACAGACTGCCCAGAAAGATTGTGGAGCCTGGATCTTTGAAGACATTAAAAGTACACCCAGATAGAATCCTGGGCAAGAGGCTCTAGGTATCCTGGTTTAGGCAGGGGGGTTGGGCCTGGTTAGCCCCACCAACCCCTTCCACTCTCTTTCATTCTGTGCTAGTGAATTCTCTTCAAGATGCATTTCAAAGCACTGGCATGACAAAGTTCTGTGCAGACAGAGATCCAAATGGACATGGCATCTAAGTTCCTTAAGCAGTGTTCAAGAAGAATGTAAAACTCTGGCACAAGTGTCTCTTCCCTAACTGAATCCCTTTCATGGGAAAATTCCCAGCTCTAGAAAGATCTTCTGATACGCATGCTTAAGACTGACACTGGCTGAGCAAATTTCTCCCTATGTATATCTAAGACCAGTTAGGATCTTCACCCAAAGTGCAGTCAACATAGTCACAGAATGCCTATTGTTAAGAAGTGACAGCTTCCATCAGAATGGCAGCTATTGGTCCACAAAATGGATTAATGGATGGGAATTATCTACGTGGGTTAAAAACAAAAATAAAGAGTTGGTCTTTATTTATCAATTTCATGGCAATATTGATAAGGGAAGAAAAAGATCTAAGTCCTTGACTTTCTGGACTCAAGGAAAGATTTTAAAAATTCCTTGTAAAAATGTATGATCACAATCAGACTATTGAAACCATTTTAGTTGGGAACAAAGTTCCAAAATTGTCTAGATAGTGGCAAAGAAGCCAAGAAAATAGGAAAGAAACAAAAAGAGAGCAAAAGAGTCAGCTTCAGTGTACAAGCTCGTTCTAGAAGTAGTCTGCTGGGAAAAGGAACCCCCAGCTAAATTTCCAATGTATTCCTGCGCTTGATTCAGTAACTGGTCAATGTAAAAACCAATCCTTTTGTACAACTTCTTCCAGCAACAAAAACTCCAACAGGTTGACACTACCATCATGCCTGTTCCAGACATATTTAAAAGAGAAATGATGATTTTCTTGAAAACCTACTTACATAAAAGTTGCAAGATGGTGGAGGGATTCCCACATCCTCCTTCCTCCATCTGGCTTGAAAGTATATTTGATAAAATATGCAACAAAGCACATGATTTATAAGGGAGAGTCAAATGGATGATTTGGGAATCGATCTCTTGTTGATAGTAAACTTCATATCCACTCGGTGTGACCTTTTTAAAACAAAATGTGGAGCTGAGGCATGAATCTGCCACAACAATTGTAAAGCAAACATACACACTCCCCTTCATATGCCCCCCCCTCCACACACACCTAGGCACACACAGAGATCAGCATAGCAGATCATGAACACCTTGGAAAAGACTGAAATGCTAAATGCCTCTCTTGATGGGCAAAAGAGCTGGTGCAGTAATTCAAATGCCTGGTACAAAAATTCTGTTTAATATTTAGCTCCTATTTAAAACACAGCTTTTCATTTCATTCTATTTACAGAATATTTTCATTTCATTTGTTTCTTTAAAATTACTTAGTTCTCACCTGTTGTATGTCTAGGAATATTTTCTTCCAAAAATAGAAAAAAATAGATGATATCTTTTCAGCAGAAAACATTGGTTGATACAATTTTAAACCATCATGATATGGAAGAATTCTTCTGTCCCTCTCGAAGGTGGAAGAAGCATTTGGATCACAGATCATCTACAATGAAATACTTGACATGTTTAAGATGCTTTCAATCAATTTTGATCGTCAATTGCTTATTTGTTGTAAACAGTAATTTTTCAGTGAAGGGAAAGCGTGTGTGGTATATCTACATGATATGTTCAAAGGCAGTTCCTACTAATGGCCAGGCTGAATTCCAGTAAATAATGTCCCGAATGATATTTTGCCGCCTTCTTTGGCACTTCATGAAATCTTACCCCGATGAAGTGCTGAAACACAGAGATTTTCTCTTAGAGAGTGTCTCATGTTGTAACCTATCCCATGGATTTTATGCTGTAATTCTTATCTCTTTTAAAATTTACTATCTTCTGTACAGTTTTCATGAAACTTTCTGTTACAGTAGTGAATAGCACAGATAAATGTCATTTTGTACAACTTTGAATTTACCCCAAGAGCTGAGAGAAAACTTGATCCTATACTTCAATCCGAGTTTCTTCTATAGTCCAACTTTGTTTCTCTACCATCAAGCTTCTCCTTTGTTGCTGCTCCAAGCCCCGTCCAAGGTGACCTTGAATACTTTCAGGGATGGGACACCCACAACTTCTCTGGGCAACCTGTTCCAGTGTTCCAGCACTCCCACAGTAAAAAAGGCCTTCCTTTCATCTAATATGTGTAGGAAATCATAAATCTAGGCATAGAAGCTTGGAGTGCAAATTTGAAATTCTTTGGATTTGAAGCACATTTTATATGAATACTGACTTACAGATGACTAAAAGATGTTGATGGGCATTTGAGCTGACAAGTTTTGAAAAAGTGCACGGAAATTAAAATTGAAACCACTAAAATTAAAAACTCCTTGCCATTTTCTTTTTCCTCTCCTATTCAAAATTGCATATGTCAGATATCAGTGCTTCATGCAAACCTCTCAGATGCTCTCAGAGAAAAAGCTTTTCTTTCAGACTAAGTTGCGGTTGACGTAGAACACTAGCAGGAGTGAAAGATTTTCTGGGCATTGGGGCAGCACGTTCTCCTTGGATTTGTGTGCAGAATGCATTTTATCCAAACTGGAAAATAGATCCCAGCTCTGTTCTATTCATCATTCTTACTTCATCAGGCCAGAAGATTCTGTGAAAAGTAGCCTGTGGACCTTGAAGACAGCGCATGTGAACCAGATGAGAGGTGATAGAGAAGTTGAGGGAGAGAAGAAAGAGCATATGGCTGAAACCAGAAAGTATTTCTCCACGTGATCATGGAAGATTGCAGGAGCCACTTGGTACTATCAAACCAGCCCGACTTGACACTGGTGCCACTATGGGTCTGGGAGCCATGTTGCATATCGTGCATTTTAAGGAGCCAGCTGGCCACACCCAGCCATATGCCCCCAAACACAAACCAAGCCCTTTTCTCTGGCAAACAAAACTCAGCTGCCCTGCTTCTGGATGGCAGATTGCAGGAGCCACTTGGTACTATCAAACCAGCCCAACTTGGCACTGGTGCCACCTTGGCTCTGGGAACCATCCTGCCTATTGTAGCTTTTCAGGAGCCAGCCGGTCACTCCCAGCCATAGGCCCCCAAACAGAAACCTCGGCCCGTTTCCCTGGCAAACAAAAGTAAGCTGCCCCGCTTCTGGATGGCAGATTGCAGGAGCTACTTAGTACTATCAAATCAGCCCGACTTGGCACAGGTGCCACCTTGGATCTGGGAACCATCCTGTGTATCGTGGATTTTCAGGGGCCAGCCGGCCACTCTCAGCCATATGCCCCCAAACACAAACCACGGACCTTTTCTCTGGCAAACAAAAATCAGCTGCCCCACTTCTGGATGGCAGATTGCAGGAGCCACTTGGGACTATCACACCAGCACAACATGGCACTGCTGCCACCTTGGATCTGGGAACAATCCTGCGTATCGTACATATTCAGGAACCAGCCGAACACTCCCAGCCACAGGCCCCCAAACACAAACAACGGCCCATTTCCCTGGCAAACAAAACTCAGCTGCCCCGCTTCTGGATGGCAGTTTGCAGGAGCCACTTGGGACTATCAAAGCAGCCCGACTTGGTAATGGTACCATCTTGGATCTGGGAACCATCCGGCGTATCGTGGATTTTCAGGGGCCAGCCGGTCATTCCCAGCCATATGCTCCCAAACACAAACAACGGCCCTTTTCTCTGGCAAACAAAACTCAACTGCCCCTCTTCTGGATGGCAAATTGCAGGACGCACTTGGTACTACAAAAAGAGCCCGACTTGGCAGTGGTGCCACCTTGGCTCTGGGAACCATCCTGCGTATCGAGCATTTTAAGGAGCCAGCCGGCAATTCCCAGCCGTATGCCCCAAAAAGAAACCACGGACCTTTTCTCTGGCAAAAAAAAATCAGCTGTCCCACTTCTGGATGGCAGATTGCAGGAGTCACTTTGAACCATACAACCAGCCTTACTTGGCACTGGTGCCACCTTGGGTCTGGGAACCATCCTGCGTATCGTGGATTCTAAGGAGCCAGCCGGCCACTCCCAGCCACAGGCCCCCAAACAAAATCAACGGCGCTGTTCCCTGGAAAACAAAACACGCCTGCCAACTTTTTGATGGAGTTTGCAGGAGCCACTTGGTACTATCAAACCAGCCCAACTTGGCACTGGTGCCACCATGGGTCTGGGAAACATCCTGCGTATCGTGGATTCTTAGGAGCCAGCCGGCCACTCCTAGCCACAGGACCCCAAACAAAAACCTAGGCCTTTTTCTCTGGCAAACAAAAATCAGCTGCCCCGCTTCTGGATGGCAGATTGCAGGAGCCACTTTGCACCATCAAACCAGCCCGACTTGGCACTGGTGCCACCTTGCATCCTGGAACCATGCTGCCTAGCGTGGATTTTCAGGGGCCAGCCGGCCACTCTCAGCTATATGCCCCCAAACAAAACCCACGGCCCGTTTCCCTGGCAAACAAAAGTAAGCTGCCCCGCTTCTGGATGGCAGATTGCAGGAACCACTTTGTAGTATCAAACCAGCCCGACTTAGCACTGGTGCCACCTTGGGTCTGGGAACCATCCTGCGTATCGTGGATTCTAAGGAGCCAGCCGGCCACTCCCAGCCACAGGCCCCCAAATACAAACAACGGCGCTTTTCCCTGGAAAACAAAACTCGCCTGCCAACTTTTTGATGGCAGATTACAGGAGCAACTTGGTACTATCAAACCAGCCCAACTTGGCACTGGTGCCACCATGGGTCTGGTCACCATCCTGCCTATTGTAGCTTTCCAGGAGCCAGCCGGTCACTCCCAGCCATAGGCCCCCAGTCACAAACCTCGTCCCGTTTCCCTGGCAAACAAAAGTAAGCTGCCCCGCTTCTGGATGGCAGATTGCAGGAGCCACTTGGTACTATCAAACCAGCCCGACTTGGCACTGGTGCCACCTTGGGTCTGGGAACCATGCTGCGTATCGCAGATTCTAAGGCGCCAGTCGGCCACTCCCAGCCACAGGCCCCCAACAAAAACCACGGCCCTTTTTTCTGGCAAACAAAACTTAGCTGCCTCACTTATGGATGGCAGATTGCAGGAGCCACTTGGTGTAATCAAACCAGCCCGACTTGGCACTGGTGTCACCTTGGGTCTGGGAACCATCCTGCGTATCGTGGATTCTAAGGAGCCAGCCGGCCACTCCCAGCCACAGGCCCCCAAACAAAATCAACGGCGCTGTTCCCTGGAAAACAAAACACGCCTGCCAACCTTTTGATGGAGTTTGCAGGAGCCACTTGGTACTATCAAACCAGCCCAACTTGGCACTGGTGCCACCATGGGTCTGGTAAACATCCTGCGTATCGTGGATTCTTAGGAGCCAGCAGGCCACTCCTAGCCACAGGCCCCCAAACAAAAACCTAGGCCTATTTCTCTGGCAAACAAAAGCAAGCTGCCCCGCTTCTGGATGGCAGATTGCAGGAGACACTTGGGACTATCAAACCAGCCCAACTTGGCACTGGTGCCACCTTGGATCTGGGAACCATGTTGTGTATCGTGGATTTTCAGGGGCCAGCCGGCCACTCTCAGCCATATGTCCCCAAACAGAAACCTCGGCCCGTTTCTCTGGCAAACAAAACTCAACTGCCCCTCTTCTGGATGGCAAATTGCAGGATGAACTTGATACTAAAACCGCAGGCCGACTTGGTAGTGGTGACACCTTGGGCCTGGGAACCATCATGCGTATCGAGCATTTTAAGGAGCCAGCCGGCCACTCCCAGCAATATGCCCCCAAAAACAATCCACGGAATTTTTCTCTGGCAAACAAAAATCAGCTGCCCCGCTTCTGGATGGCAGATTGCAGGAGCCACTTTGCACCATCAAACCAGCCCGACTTGGCACTGGTGCCACCTTGCATCTGGGAACCATGCTGCCTAGCGTGGATTTTCAGGGGCCAGCGGGCCACTCTAAGCTATATGCCCCCAAACAAAACCCACGGCCCGCTTCCCTGGCAAACAAAAGTAAGCTGCCCTGCTTCTGGATGGCAGATTGCAGGAACCACTTGGTAGTATCAAACCAGCCCGACTTAGCACTGGTGCCACCTTGGGTCTGGGAACCATCCTGCGTATCGTGGATTCTAAGGAGCCAGCCGGCCACTCCCAGCCACAGGCCCCCAAACACAAACAACGGCGCTTTTCCCTGGAAAACAAAACTCGCCTGCCAACTTTTTGATGGCAGATTGCAGGAGCAACTTGGTACTATCAAACCAGCCCAACTTGGCACTGGTGCCACCATGGGTCTGGTCACCATCCTGCCTATTGTAGCTTTCCAGGAGCCAGCCGGTCACTCCCAGCCATAGGCCCCCAAACACAAACCTCGGCCCGTTTCCCTGGCAAACAAAAGTAAGCTGTCCCGCTTCTGGATGGCAGATTGCAGGAGCCACTTGGTACTATCAAACCAGCCCAACTTGGAACTGGTGCCACCTTGGGTCTGGGAACCATGCTGCGTATCGCAGATTCTAAGGCGCCAGTCGGCCACTCCCAGCCACAAGCCCCCAAACACAAACAACGGCGCTTTTCTCTGGCAAACAAAACTCAACTGCCCCTCTTCTGGATGGCAAATTGCAGGACGCACTTGGTACTATAAAAACAGCCCGACTTGGCACTGGTGCCACCTTGGGTCTGGGAACCATCCTGCGTATAGATCTTTTTAATGAGACAGCCGGCCACTCCCAGCCATATGCCCCCAAACACAACCCACGGCCCTTTCCTCTGGCAAACAAAACTCAGCTGCACCGCTTCTGGATGGCAGATTGCAGGAGCCACTTCGTACTATCAAACCAGCAAGACTTGGCACTGGTGCCACCTTGGGTCTGGGAACCATCCTGCGTATTGTGGATTGTCAGGAGCCAGCTGAACATTCTCGGCCACAGACCCCAATCAAAAACAACGGCCCGTTTCACAGGCAAACAAAACTCAGCTGCCCCTCTTCTGGGTGGCAAATTGCAGGAGGCACTTGACACTGTGAAACCAGCCCCACTTGGCACTGGTGCCACCTTGGGTCTGGGAACCATGCTGCGTATCATGGATTTTCAGGAGCCAGCCGGCCACTCCCAGCCATAGGCCCCCAAACAAAAACCACAGCCTTTTTCTCTGGCAAACAAAATTCAGCTGCCCCATTTCTGGATGGCAGATTGCAGGAGCCACTTGGGACTATCACACCAGCACAACATGGCACTGCTGCCACCTTGGATCTGGGAACCATCCTTCCTATCGTGGATTTTCAGGGGCCAGCCGGTCACTCTCAGCCATAGGCCCCAAACACAAACCAAGGCCCTTTTCTCTGGAAAACAAAACTCAACTGCCCCTCTTCTGGATGGCAGATTGCAGGAGCCACTGGGTACTATGAAACTAGCTCTACTTGGCACTGGTGCCACCTTGGGTCTGGGAACCATGCTGCGTATCATGGATTTTCAGGAGCCAGCCGTCCACTGCCAGCCACAGGCCCCGAAACACAAACAACAGCTTTTTTCTCTGGCAAACAAAATTCAGCTGCCCCGCTTCTGGATGGCAGATTGCAGGAACCACTTGGTACTAACAAACCAGCCCGACTTGGCACTGGTGCCACCTTGGGTCTGGGAACCATCCTGCGTATCGTGGATTCTAAGGAGCCAGCTGGCCACTCCCAGCCACAGGCCACAAAACACACACAACGGCGCTTTTCCCTGGAAAACAAAACTCGCCTGCCAACTTTTTGATGGCAGATTGCAGGAGCCACTTGGTACTATCAAACCAGCCCAACTTGGCACTGGTGCCACCATGGGTCTGGTCACCATCCTGCCTATCGTAGCTTTTCAGGAGCCAGCCGGTCACTCCCAGCCATAGGCCCCCAGAAAAAAACCTCGGTCCGTTTCCCTGGAAAACAAAAGTAAGCTGCCCCGCTTCTGGATGGCAGATTGCAGGAGCCACTTGGTGCTATCAAACCACCCCGACTTGGCACTGGTGCCACCTTGGGTCTGGGAACCATCCTGCGTATCCTGTGTTCTAAGGAGCCAGCCGGCCACTCCCAGCCACAGTCCCCCAAACACAAACAACGGCGCTTTTCCCTGGAAAACAAAACTGACCTGCCAACTTTTTGATGGCAGATTGCAGGAGCCACTTGGTACTATCAAACCAGCCCAACTTGGCACTGGTGCCACCATGGGTCTGGTCACCATCCTGCCTATCGTAGCTTTTCAGGAGCCAGCCGGTCACTCCCAGCCATAGGTCCCCAGACAAATACCTCGGCCCGTTTCCCTGGCAAACAAAAGTAAGCTGCCCCGCTTCTGGATGGCAGATTGCAGGAGCCACTTGGTACTATCAAACCAGCCCAACTTGACACTGGTGCCACCTTGGCTCTGGGAACCATGCTGCGTAACCCGGATTCTAAGACGACAGGCAGCCACTGCCAGCCACAGGCCTCCAAACAAAATCAACGGCGCTTTTCCCTGGAAAACAAAACTCGCCTGACAACTTTTAGATGGCAGATTGCAGGAGCCAGTTGGTACCATCAAACCAGCCCAACTTGGCACTGGTGCCACCTTGGGTCTGGGAACCATCCTGCCTATTGTTGCTTTTCAGGAGCCAGCCGGTCACTTCTAGCCCTAGGCCCCCAGTCATAAACCTCGGCCCGTTTCCCTGGCACACAAATGTAAGCTACCCCGCTTCAGGATGGCAGATTGCAGGAGCCACTTTTCACCATCAAACCAGCCCGACGTGGCACTGGTGCCACCTTGGGTCTGGGAACCATCCTGCGTATCGTGTGTTCTAAGGAGCCAGCCGGCCACTCCCAGCCACAGTCCCCCAAACACAAACAACGGCGCTTTTCCCTGGAAAACAAAACTGGCCTGCCAACTTTTTGATGGCAGATTGCAGGAGCCACTTGGTACTATCAAACCAGCCCAACTTGGCACTGGTGCCACCATGGGTCTGGTCACCATCCTGCCTATCGTAGCTTTTCAGGAGCCAGCCGGTCACTCCCAGCCATAGACCCCAGACACAAACCTCGGCCCGTTTCCCTGGCAAACAAAAGTAAGCTGCCCCGCTTCTGCATGGCAGATTGCAGGTGCTATTTAGTACTATCAAACCAGCCCGACTTGGCACTGGTGCCACCTCTGGTCTGGGAACCATCCTGCCTATCGTGGATTTTCAGGGGCCAGACGGCCACTATCAGCCATATGCCCTCAAAAACAAACCACGGCCCTTTTCTCTGGCAAACAAAACTCAACTGCCCCTCTTCTGGATGGCAAATTTTAGGACGCACTTTGTACTACGAAAACCGCGCGACTTGGCACTGGTGCCACCTTGGGTCAGGGAACCATCCTGCCTATCGTAGCTTTTCAGGAGCCAGCCGGTCACTCCCAGCCATAGGCCCCCAGACAGAAAGCTCTGCCCGTTTCCCTGGCAAACAAAAGTAAGCTACCCCGCTTCTGGATGGCAGATTGCAGGAGCCACTTGGTACTATCAAACCAGCCCAACTTGGCACTGGTGCCACCTTGGCTCTGGGAACGATCCTGCCTATCGTGGATTTTCAGGCGCCAGCCGGCCACTCTCAGCCATATGCCCCCAAACACAAACCACGGCCCTTTTCTCTGGTAAACAAAACTCAACTGCCCCTCTTCTGGATGGCAAATTGCAGGAGCCACTTGGTACTACGAAAACAGCCCGACTTGGCAGTGATGCCACCTTGGGTCAGGGAACCATCCTGCGTATCGATGTTTTTAAGGAGTCAGCCGGCAACGTCCAGCCATATACCCCCAAAAAAAACCCACGGAACTTTTCTCCAGCAAGCAAAAATCCGCTGCCCCGCGTCTGGATGGCAGATTGCAGGAGCTATTTACTATTATCAAACCAGCCCGACTTGGCACTGGTGCCACCATCGGTCTGGTCACCATCCTGCCTATCGTAGCTTTTCAGGAGCCAGCCGGTCACTCTCAGCCATAGGCCCCAAACACAAACCTCGGCCCTTTTCTCTGGAAAACAAAATTCAACTGCCCCTCTTCTGGATGGCAGATTGCAGGAGCCACTGGGTACTATGAAACCAGCCCGACTTGGCACTGGTGCCACCTTGGGTCTGGGAACCATGCTGCGTATCATGGATTTTCAGGAGCCAGCCGTCCACTGCCAGCCACAGGCCCCGAAACACAAACAACAGCCTTTTTCTCTGGCAAACAAAATTCAGCTGCCCCGCTTCTGGATGGCAGATTGCAGGAACCACTTGGTACTAACAAACCAGCCCGACTTGGCACTGGTGCCACCTTGGGTCTGGGAACCATCCTGCGTATCGTGGATTCTAAGGAGCCAGCTGGCCACTCCCAGCCACAGGCCCCAAAACACACACAACGGCGCTTTTCCCTGGAAAACAAAACTCGCCTGCCAACTTTTTGATGGCAGATTGCAGGAGCCACTTGGTACTATCAAACCAGCCCAACTTGGCACTGGTGCCACCATGGGTCTGGTCACCATCCTGCCTATCGTAGCTTTTCAGGAGCCAGCCGGTCACTCCCAGCCATAGGCCCCCAGACACAAAGCTCGGCCCGTTTCCCTGGCAAACAAAAGTAAGCTGCCCCGCTTCTGGATGGCAGATTGCAGGATCCACTTGTTATTATCAAACCAGCCCGACTTGGTACTGGTGCCACCTCTGGTCTGGGAACCATCCTGGGTATTGTGGATCCTAAGGAGCCAGTCGGCCACTCCCAGCCACAGGCCCCCAAACAAAAACAACGGCGATTTTGCCTGGAAAACAAAACTCGCCTGACAACTTTTTGATGGCAGATTGCAGGAACCACTTGGTACTATCAAACCAGCCCAACTTGGCACTGGTGCCACCTTGGGTCTGGGAACCATGCTGCGTATTGTGGATTCTAAGGAGCCAGCCGGCCACTCCAGCCACAGGCCCGCAGACACAAACAACGGCGCTTTTCCCTGGAAAACAAAACTCGCCTGCCAACATTTCGATGGCAGATTGCAGGAGCCACTTGGTACTATGAAATCAGCCGAACATGGCACTGGTGCCAACATGGGTCTGGTCACCATCCTGCCTATCGTAGCTTTTCAGGAGCCAGCCGGTCACTCCCAGCCATAGGCCCCCAGACACAAAGCTCGGCCCGTTTCCCTGGCAAACAAAAGTAAGCTGCCCCGCTTCTGGATGGTAGATTGCAGGAACCATTTGCTACAATCAAACCAGCCCAACTTGGCACTGGTGCCACCATGGGTCTGGTAACCATTCTGCCTATTGTAGCTTTCCAGGAGCCAGCCGGTCACTCCCAGCCATAGGCCCCCAGTCACAAACCTCGTCCCGTTTCCCTGGCAAACAAAAGTAAGCTGCCCCGCTTCTGGATGGCAGATTGCAGGAGCCACTTGGTACTATCAAACCAGCCCGACTTGGCACTGGTGCCACCTTGGGTCTGGGAACCATGCTGCGTATCGCAGATTCTAAGGCGCCAGTCGGCCACTCCCAGCCACAAGACCCCAAACACAAACAACGGCGCTTTTCTCTGGCAAACAAAACTCAACTGCCCCTCTTCTGGATGGCAAATTGCAGGACGCACTTGGTACTATCAAACCAGCACGACTTGGCACTGGTGCCACCTTGGGTCTGGGAACCATCCTGCGTATTGTGGATTGTCAGGAGCCAGCTGGACACTCTCGGCCACAGACCCCAATCAAAAACAACGGCCCGTTTCACAGGCAAACAAAACTCAGCTGCCCCGCTTCTGGATGGGAGATTGTAGGAGGCACTTGACACTGTGAAACCAGCCCCACTTGGCACTGGTGCCACCTTGGGTCTGGGAACCATGCTGCGTATCATGGATTTTCAGGAGCCAGCCGGCCACTCCCAGCCATAGGCCCCCAAACAAAAACCACAGCCTTTTTCTCTGGCAAACAAAATTCAGCTGCCCCGCTTCTGGATGGCAGATTGCAGGAGCCACTTGGGACTATCACACCAGCACAACATGGCACTGGTGCCACCTTGGATCTGGGAATCATCCTTCCTATCGTGGATTTTCAGGGGCCAGCCGGTCACTCTCAGCCATAGGCCCCAAACACAAACCACGGCCCTTTTCTCTGGAGAACAAAACTCAACTGCCCCTCTTCTGGATGGCAGATTGCAGGAGCCACTGGGTACTATGAAACCAGCCCTACTTGGCACTGGTGCCACCTTGGGTCTGGGAACCATGCTGCGTATCATGGATTTTCAGGAGCCAGCCGTCCACTGCCAGCCACAGGCCCCGAAACACAAACAACAGCCTTTTTCTCTGGCAAACAAAATTCAGCTGCCCCGCTTCTGGATGGCAGATTGCAGGAACCACTTGGTACTAACAAACCAGCCCGACTTGGCACTGGTGCCACCTTGGGTCTGGGAACCATCCTGCGTATCGTGGATTCTAAGGAGCCAGCTGGCCACTCCCAGCCACAGGCCCCAAAACACACACAACGGCGCTTTTCCCTGGAAAACAAAACTCGCCTGCCAACTTTTTGATGGCAGATTGCAGGAGCCACTTGGTACTATCAAACCAGCCCAACTTGGCACTGGTGCCACCATGGGTCTGGTCACCATCCTGCCTATCGTAGCTTTTCAGGAGCCAGCCGGTCACTCCCTGCCATAGGCCCCGAGACACAAAGCTCGGCCCGTTTCCCTGGCAAACAAAAGTAAGCTGCCCCGCTTCTGGATGGCAGATTGCAGGAGCCACTTGGTACTATCAAACCAGCCCGACTTGGCACTGGTACCACCTTGGGTCTGGGAACCATCCTGCCTATCGTGGATTTTAAGGTGCCAGCCGGCTACTCCCAGCCACAGGCCCCCAACAAAAACCACGGCCCTTTTTTCTGGCAAACAAAACTTAGCTGCCTCACTTATGGATGGCAGATTGCAGGAGCCACTTGGTGTAATCAAACCAGCCCGACTTGGCACTGGTGTCACCTTGGGTCTGGGAACCATCCTGCGTATCGTGGATTCTAAGGAGCCAGCCGGCCACTCCCAGCCACAGGCCCCCAAACAAAATCAACGGCGCTGTTCCCTGGAAAACAAAACACGCCTGCCAACCTTTTGATGGAGTTTGCAGGAGCCACTTGGTACTATCAAACCAGCCCAACTTGGCACTGGTGCCACCATGGGTCTGGTAAACATCCTGCGTATCGTGGATTCTTAGGAGCCAGCAGGCCACTCCTAGCCACAGGCCCCCAAACAAAAACCTAGGCCTATTTCTCTGGCAAACAAAAGCAAGCTGCCCCGCTTCTGGATGGCAGATTGCAGGAGACACTTGGGACTATCAAACCAGCCCAACTTGGCACTGGTGCCACCTTGGATCTGGGAACCATGTTGTGTATCGTGGATTTTCAGGGGCCAGCCGGCCACTCTCAGCCATATGTCCCCAAACAGAAACCTCGGCCCGTTTCTCTGGCAAACAAAACTCAACTGCCCCTCTTCTGGATGGCAAATTGCAGGATGAACTTGATACTAAAACCGCAGGCCGACTTGGTAGTGGTGACACCTTGGGCCTGGGAACCATCATGCGTATCGAGCATTTTAAGGAGCCAGCCGGCCACTCCCAGCAATATGCCCCCAAAAACAATCCACGGAATTTTTCTCTGGCAAACAAAAATCAGCTGCCCCGCTTCTGGATGGCAGATTGCAGGAGCCACTTTGCACCATCAAACCAGCCCGACTTGGCACTGGTGCCACCTTGCATCTGGGAACCATGCTGCCTAGCGTGGATTTTCAGGGGCCAGCGGGCCACTCTAAGCTATATGCCCCCAAACAAAACCCACGGCCCGCTTCCCTGGCAAACAAAAGTAAGCTGCCCTGCTTCTGGATGGCAGATTGCAGGAACCACTTGGTAGTATCAAACCAGCCCGACTTAGCACTGGTGCCACCTTGGGTCTGGGAACCATCCTGCGTATCGTGGATTCTAAGGAGCCAGCCGGCCACTCCCAGCCACAGGCCCCCAAACACAAACAACGGCGCTTTTCCCTGGAAAACAAAACTCGCCTGCCAACTTTTTGATGGCAGATTGCAGGAGCAACTTGGTACTATCAAACCAGCCCAACTTGGCACTGGTGCCACCATGGGTCTGGTCACCATCCTGCCTATTGTAGCTTTCCAGGAGCCAGCCGGTCACTCCCAGCCATAGGCCCCCAAACACAAACCTCGGCCCGTTTCCCTGGCAAACAAAAGTAAGCTGTCCCGCTTCTGGATGGCAGATTGCAGGAGCCACTTGGTACTATCAAACCAGCCCAACTTGGAACTGGTGCCACCTTGGGTCTGGGAACCATGCTGCGTATCGCAGATTCTAAGGCGCCAGTCGGCCACTCCCAGCCACAAGCCCCCAAACACAAACAACGGCGCTTTTCTCTGGCAAACAAAACTCAACTGCCCCTCTTCTGGATGGCAAATTGCAGGACGCACTTGGTACTATAAAAACAGCCCGACTTGGCACTGGTGCCACCTTGGGTCTGGGAACCATCCTGCGTATAGATCTTTTTAATGAGACAGCCGGCCACTCCCAGCCATATGCCCCCAAACACAACCCACGGCCCTTTCCTCTGGCAAACAAAACTCAGCTGCACCGCTTCTGGATGGCAGATTGCAGGAGCCACTTCGTACTATCAAACCAGCAAGACTTGGCACTGGTGCCACCTTGGGTCTGGGAACCATCCTGCGTATTGTGGATTGTCAGGAGCCAGCTGAACATTCTCGGCCACAGACCCCAATCAAAAACAACGGCCCGTTTCACAGGCAAACAAAACTCAGCTGCCCCTCTTCTGGATGGCAAATTGCAGGAGGCACTTGACACTGTGAAACCAGTCCCACTTGGCACTGGTGCCACCTTGGGTCTGGGAACCATGCTGCGTATCATGGATTTTCAGGAGCCAGCCGGCCACTCCCAGCCATAGGCCCCCAAACAAAAACCACAGACTTTTTCTCTGGCAAACAAAATTCAGCTGCCCCATTTCTGGATGGCAGATTGCAGGAGCCACTTGGGACTATCACACCAGCACAACATGGCACTGCTGCCACCTTGGATCTGGGAACCATCCTTCCTATCGTGGATTTTCAGGGGCCAGCCGGTCACTCTCAGCCATAGGCCCCAAACACAAACCAAGGCCCTTTTCTCTGGAAAACAAAACTCAACTGCCCCTCTTCTGGATGGCAGATTGCAGGAGCCACTGGGTACTATGAAACTAGCTCTACTTGGCACTGGTGCCACCTTGGGTCTGGGAACCATGCTGCGTATCATGGATTTTCAGGAGCCAGCCGTCCACTGCCAGCCACAGGCCCCGAAACACAAACAACAGCTTTTTTCTCTGGCAAACAAAATTCAGCTGCCCCGCTTCTGGATGGCAGATTGCAGGAACCACTTGGTACTAACAAACCAGCCCGACTTGGCACTGGTGCCACCTTGGGTCTGGGAACCATCCTGCGTATCGTGGATTCTAAGGAGCCAGCTGGCCACTCCCAGCCACAGGCCCCAAAACACACACAACGGCGCTTTTCCCTGGAAAACAAAACTCGCCTGCCAACTTTTTGATGGCAGATTGCAGGAGCCACTTGGTACTATCAAACCAGCCCAACTTGGCACTGGTGCCACCATGGGTCTGGTCACCATCCTGCCTATCGTAGCTTTTCAGGAGCCAGCCGGTCACTCCCAGCCATAGGCCCCCAGAAAAAAACCTCGGTCCGTTTCCCTGGAAAACAAAAGTAAGCTGCCCCGCTTCTGGATGGCAGATTGCAGGAGCCACTTGGTGCTATCAAACCACCCCGACTTGGCACTGGTGCCACCTTGGGTCTGGGAACCATCCTGCGTATCCTGTGTTCTAAGGAGCCAGCCGGCCACTCCCAGCCACAGTCCCCCAAACACAAACAACGGCGCTTTTCCCTGGAAAACAAAACTGACCTGCCAACTTTTTGATGGCAGATTGCAGGAGCCACTTGGTACTATCAAACCAGCCCAACTTGGCACTGGTGCCACCATGGGTCTGGTCACCATCCTGCCTATCGTAGCTTTTCAGGAGCCAGCCGGTCACTCCCAGCCATAGGTCCCCAGACAAATACCTCGGCCCGTTTCCCTGGCAAACAAAAGTAAGCTGCCCCGCTTCTGGATGGCAGATTGCAGGAGCCACTTGGTACTATCAAACCAGCCCAACTTGACACTGGTGCCACCTTGGCTCTGGGAACCATGCTGCGTAACCCGGATTCTAAGACGACAGGCAGCCACTGCCAGCCACAGGCCTCCAAACAAAATCAACTGCGCTTTTCCCTGGAAAACAAAACTCGCCTGACAACTTTTAGATGGCAGATTGCAGGAGCCAGTTGGTACCATCAAACCAGCCCAACTTGGCACTGGTGCCACCTTGGGTCTGGGAACCATCCTGCCTATTGTTGCTTTTCAGGAGCCAGCCGGTCACTTCTAGCCCTAGGCACCCAGTCATAAACCTCGGCCCGTTTCCCTGGCACACAAATGTAAGCTACCCCGCTTCAGGATGGCAGATTGCAGGAGCCACTTTTCACCATCAAACCAGCCCGACGTGGCACTGGTGCCACCTTGGGTCTGGGAACCATCCTGCGTATCGTGTGTTCTAAGGAGCCAGCCGGCCACTCCCAGCCACAGTCCCCCAAACACAAACAACGGCGCTTTTCCCTGGAAAACAAAACTGGCCTGCCAACTTTTTGATGGCAGATTGCAGGAGCCACTTGGTACTATCAAACCAGCCCAACTTGGCACTGGTGCCACCATGGGTCTGGTCACCATCCTGCCTATCGTAGCTTTTCAGGAGCCAGCCGGTCACTCCCAGCCATAGACCCCAGACACAAACCTCGGCCCGTTTCCCTGGCAAACAAAAGTAAGCTGCCCCGCTTCTGCATGGCAGATTGCAGGTGCTATTTAGTACTATCAAACCAGCCCGACTTGGCACTGGTGCCACCTCTGGTCTGGGAACCATCCTGCCTATCGTGGATTTTCAGGGGCCAGACGGCCACTATCAGCCATATGCCCTCAAAAACAAACCACGGCCCTTTTCTCTGGCAAACAAAACTCAACTGCCCCTCTTCTGGATGGCAAATTTTAGGACGCACTTTGTACTACGAAAACCGCGCGACTTGGCACTGGTGCCACCTTGGGTCAGGGAACCATCCTGCCTATCGTAGCTTTTCAGGAGCCAGCCGGTCACTCCCAGCCATAGACCCCAGACAGAAAGCTCTGCCCGTTTCCCTGGCAAACAAAAGTAAGCTACCCCGCTTCTGGATGGCAGATTGCAGGAGCCACTTGGTACTATCAAACCAGCCCAACTTGGCACTGGTGCCACCTTGGCTCTGGGAACGATCCTGCCTATCGTGGATTTTCAGGCGCCAGCCGGCCACTCTCAGCCATATGCCCCCAAACACAAACCACGGCCCTTTTCTCTGGTAAACAAAACTCAACTGCCCCTCTTCTGGATGGCAAATTGCAGGAGCCACTTGGTACTACGAAAACAGCCCGACTTGGCAGTGATGCCACCTTGGGTCAGGGAACCATCCTGCGTATCGATGTTTTTAAGGAGTCAGCCGGCAACGTCCAGCCATATACCCCCAAAAAAAACCCACGGAACTTTTCTCCAGCAAGCTAAAATCCGCTGCCCCGCGTCTGGATGGCAGATTGCAGGAGCTATTTACTATTATCAAACCAGCCCGACTTGGCACTGGTGCCACCATCGGTCTGGTCACCATCCTGCCTATCGTAGCTTTTCAGGAGCCAGCCGGTCACTCTCAGCCATAGGCCCCAAACACAAACCTCGGCCCTTTTCTCTGGAAAACAAAATTCAACTGCCCCTCTTCTGGATGGCAGATTGCAGGAGCCACTGGGTACTATGAAACCAGCCCGACTTGGCACTGGTGCCACCTTGGGTCTGGGAACCATGCTGCGTATCATGGATTTTCAGGAGCCAGCCGTCCACTGCCAGCCACAGGCCCCGAAACACAAACAACAGCCTTTTTCTCTGGCAAACAAAATTCAGCTGCCCCGCTTCTGGATGGCAGATTGCAGGAACCACTTGGTACTAACAAACCAGCCCGACTTGGCACTGGTGCCACCTTGGGTCTGGGAACCATCCTGCGTATCGTGGATTCTAAGGAGCCAGCTGGCCACTCCCAGCCACAGGCCCCAAAACACACACAACGGCGCTTTTCCCTGGAAAACAAAACTCGCCTGCCAACTTTTTGATGGCAGATTGCAGGAGCCACTTGGTACTATCAAACCAGCCCAACTTGGCACTGGTGCCACCATGGGTCTGGTCACCATCCTGCCTAT
Organism: Melospiza melodia melodia; assembly: GCF_035770615.1. Taxonomy (NCBI): domain Eukaryota; kingdom Metazoa; phylum Chordata; class Aves; order Passeriformes; family Passerellidae; genus Melospiza; species Melospiza melodia. The sequence continues at coordinate 44,393,359 of NC_086199.1, forward strand.
CGTAGCTTTTCAGGAGCCAGCCGGTCACTCCCAGCCATAGGCCCCCAGACACAAAGCTCGGCCCGTTTCCCTGGCAAACAAAAGTAAGCTGCCCCGCTTCTGGATGGCAGATTGCAGGATCCACTTGTTATTATCAAACCAGCCCGACTTGGTACTGGTGCCACCTCTGGTCTGGGAACCATCCTGGGTATTGTGGATCCTAAGGAGCCAGTCGGCCACTCCCAGCCACAGGCCCCCAAACAAAAACAACGGCGATTTTGCCTGGAAAACAAAACTCGCCTGACAACTTTTTGATGGCAGATTGCAGGAACCACTTGGTACTATCAAACCAGCCCAACTTGGCACTGGTGCCACCTTGGGTCTGGGAACCATGCTGCGTATTGTGGATTCTAAGGAGCCAGCCGGCCACTCCAGCCACAGGCCCGCAGACACAAACAACGGCGCTTTTCCCTGGAAAACAAAACTCGCCTGCCAACATTTCGATGGCAGATTGCAGGAGCCACTTGGTACTATGAAATCAGCCGAACATGGCACTGGTGCCAACATGGGTCTGGTCACCATCCTGCCTATCGTAGCTTTTCAGGAGCCAGCCGGTCACTCCCAGCCATAGGCCCCCAGACACAAAGCTCGGCCCGTTTCCCTGGCAAACAAAAGTAAGCTGCCCCGCTTCTGGATGGTAGATTGCAGGAACCATTTGCTACAATCAAACCAGCCCAACTTGGCACTGGTGCCACCTCAGGTCTGGGAACCATCCTGCGTATTTTGGATTCTAAGGAGCCAGACGGCCACTCCCAGCCACAGGCCCCTAAACACAAACAACGGCGCTTTTCCCTGGAAAACAAAACTCGCCTGCCAACATTTTGATGGCAGATTGCAGGAGCCACTTGGTACTATCAAACCAGCCCAACTTGGCACTGGTGCCACCATGGGTCTGGTCACCATCCTGCCTATCGTAGCTTTTCAGGAGCCAGCCGGTCACTCCCTGCCATAGGCCCCCAGACAAAACCTCGGCCCGTTTCCCTGGCAAACAAAAGTAAGCTGCCCCGCTTCTGGATGGCAGATTGCAGGACGCACTTGGTAGTATCAAACCAGCCCAACTTGGCACTGGTGCCACCTCAGGTCTGGGAACCATGCTGCGTATCGTGGATTCTAATTAGCCATCCGGCCACTCCCAGCCACAGGCCCCCAAACAAAAACAACGGCGCTTTTCCCTGGATAACAAACTTGCCTGCCAACTTTTTGATGGCAGATTGCAGGAGCCACTTGGTACTATCAAACCAGCCACACTTGGCACTGGTGCCACCATGGATCTGGTTACCATCCTGCCTATCGTAGCTTTTCAGGACCTAGCCAGTCACTCCAAGCCATAGGCCCCCAGAGAAAAACCTCGGCCCGTTTCCCTGGCAAACTAAAGTAAGCTGCCCCGCTTCTGGATGGCAGATTGCAGGAACCACTTGGTACTATCAAACCAGCCCAACTTGGCACTGGTGCCACCTCAGGACTGGGAACCATCCTGCGTATCGTGGATTCTAAGGAGCCAGCCGGTCACTCCCAGCCACAGGCCACCAAACACAAACAACGGCGCTTTTCCCTGGAAAACAAAACTCGCCTGCCAACATTTTGATGGCAGATTGCAGGAGCCACTTGCTACTATCAAATCAGCCCAACTTGGCACTGGTGCCACCATGGGTCTGGTCACCATCCTGCCTATCGTAGCTTTTCAGGAGCCAGCCGGTCCCTCCCTGCCATAGGCCCCCAGAGAAAAACCTCGGCCCGTTTCCCTGGCAAACAAAAGTAAGCTGCCCCGCTTCTGGATGGCAGATTGCAGGAACCACTTGCTACTATCAAACCAGCCCAACTTGGGACTGGTGCCACCTTGGGTCTGGGAACCATCCTGCGTATCGTGGATTCTAAGGAGCCAGCCGGCCACTCCCAGCCACAGGCCCCCAAACACAAATACGACGCTTTTCCCTGGAAAACAAAACTCGCCTGCCAACTTTTTGATGGCAGATTGCAGGAACCACTTGGTACTATCAAACCAGCCCAACTTGGCACTGGTGCCACCTTGGGTCTGGGAACCATCCTGCGTATCGTGGATTCTAAGGAGCCAGCCGGCCACTCCAGCCACAGGCCCGCAGACACAAACAACGGCGCTTTTCCCTGGAAAACAAAACTCGCCTGCCGACTTTTTGATGGCAGATTGCAGGAGCCACTTGGTACTATGAAATCAGCCGAACATGGCACTGGTGCCACCATGGGTCTGGTCACCATCCTGCCTATCGTAGCTTTTCAGGAGCCAGCCGGTCACTCCCAGCCATAGGACCCCTGACACAAAGCTCGGCCCGTTTCCCTGGCAAACAAAAGTAAGCTGCCCCGCTTCTGGATGGCAGATTGCAGGACGCACTTGGTAATATAAAACCAGCCCGACTTGGCACTGGTGCCACCTCAGGTCTGGGAACCATCCTGCGTATCGTGGATTCTAAGGAGCCAGCCGGCCACTCCCAGCCACAGGCCCCCAAACAAAAACAACGGCGCTTTTCCCTGGAAAACAAAACTCGCCTGCCGACATTTTGATGGCAGATTGCAGGAGCCACTTGGTACTATCAAACCAGCCCAACTTGGCACTGGTGCCACCATGGGTCTGGTCACCATCCTGCCTATCTTAGCTTTTCAGGAGCCAGCCGGTCACTCCCCGCCATAGGCCCCCAGACAAAAAGCTCGGCCCGTTTCCCTGGCAAACAAAAGTAAGCTACCCCGCTTCTGGATGGCAGATTGCAGGAGCCACTTTGCACCATCAAACTAGCCCGTCTTGGCACTGGTGCCACCTCTGGTCTGGGAACCATCCTGCGTATCGTGGATTCTAATTAGCCAGCCGGCCACTCCCTACCACAGGCCCCCAAACACAAACAACGGCGCTATTCCCTGGAAAACAAAACTCGCCTACCAACTATTTGATGGCAGATTACAGGAGCCACTTGGTACTATCAAACCAGCCCAACTTGGCACTGGTGCCACCATGGGTCTGGTCACAATCCTGCCTATCGTAACTTTTCAGGAGCCAGCCGGTCACTCCCAGCCATAGGTCCCCAGTCACAAACCTCGGCCCGTTTCCCTGGCAAACAAAAGTAAGCTGCCCCGCTTCTGGATGGCAGATTGCAGGAGCCACTTGGTACTATCAAACCAGCCCGACTTGGCACTGGTGCCACCTCTGGTCTGGGACCCATCCTGCGTATCGTGAATTCTAAGGAGCCAGTCGGCCACTCCCAGCCACAGGCCCCCAAACACAAACAACGGCCCGTTTCCGTGGCAAACAAAAGTAAGCTGCCCCGCTTCTGGATGGCAGATTGCAGGAACCACTTGGAAGTATCAAACTAGCACAACTTGGCATTGGTGGCACCTCTTGTCTGGTAACCATGATGCGTATCGTGGTTTCTAAGGAGCCAGCCGGGCACTCCCAACCACAGGTCCCCAAACACAAACAATGGCGCTTTTCCCTGGAAAACAAAACTCGCCTGCCAACTTTTTGATGGCAGATTGCAGGAGCCACTTGGTACTATCAAACCAGCCCAACTTGGCACTGGTGCCACCATGGGTCTGGTCACCATCCTGCCTATCGTAGCTTTTCAGGAGCCAGCCGGTCACTCCCTGCCATAGGCCCCGAGACAGAAAGCCCGGCCCGTTTCCCTGGCAAACAAAAGTAATCTGCCCCGCTTCTGGATGGCAGATTGCAGGAGCCAGTTTGTACTATCAAACCAGGCCGACTTGGCACTGGTGCCACCTCTGGTCTGGGAACCATGCTGCGTATCGTGGATTTTAAGGAGCCAGTCGGCCACTCCCAGCCATACGCCTCCAAACACAAACAACGGTCCATTTCCCTGGCAAACAAATGTAAGCTGCCCCGCTTCTGGATGTCAGATTGCAGGAACCACTTGTTGCCAAGTTGGGGTGGTTTGATAGTACCAAGTGGCTCCTGCAATCTGCCATCAAAAAGTTGGCAAGCGAGTTTTGTTTTCCAGGGAAAAGCGCCGTTGTTTGTGTTTGGGGGCCTGTGGCTGGGAGTGGCCAGCTGTCTCCTTAGAATCCACGATACGCAGGATGGTTCCCAGACCAGAGGTGGCACCAGTGCCATGTTGGCCTGGTTTGATAGTACCATGTGGCTCCTGCAATCTGCCATCCAGAAGCGGGGCTGCTTACTTTTGTTTGCCAGGGAAACGGGCCAAGATATTTGTCTGGGAGCCTATGGCTGGGAGTGAGCGGCTGGCTCCTGAAAAGCTACGATAGGCAGGATGGTGACCAGACCCATGGTGGCACCAGTGCCAAGTTGGGCTGGTTTGATAGTACCAAGTGGCTCCTGCAATCTGCCATCAAAAAGTTGTCAGGCGACTTTTGTTTTCCAGGGAAAAGCGCCGTTGTTCTTGTTTAGAGGCCTGTGGCTGGGAGTGGCCGGCTGCCTCCTTTGAACCCAGGATACGCAGGATGGTTCCCAGAGCCAAGGTGGCACCAGTGCCAAGTTGGGCTGCTTTTATAGTACCAAGTGGCTCCTGCAATCTGCCATCCAGACGCGGGTCAGCTTACTTTTGTTTCCCAGGGAAACGGGCCGAGGTTTGTGTCTGGGGGCCTATGGCTGGGAGTGACCGGCTGGCTACTGAAAAGCTACGATAGGCAGGATGCTTACCAGACTCATGGTGGCAGCAGTGCCAAGTCGGGCTGGTTTGATAATACTAAATAGCTCCTGAAATCTGCCATTCAGACGCGGGGCAGCGGATTTTTGTTTGCTGGAGAAAAGTTCCGTGGTTTTTTTTTGGGGGTATATGGCTGGACGTGGCCGGCTGGCTCCTTAAAAAGATCGATACGCAGGATTGTTCCCTGACCCAAGGTGGCATCACTGCCAAGTCGGGCTGTTTTCGTAGTACCAAGTGCGTCCTGCAATTTGCCATCCAGAAGAGGGGCAGTTGAGTTTTGTTTGCCAGAGCAAAGGGCCGTGGTATGTGTTTGGGGGCATATGGCTGAGAGTGGCCGGCTGGCCCCTGAAAATCCACGATAGGCAGGATGGTTCCCAGATCCAAGGTGGCACCAGTGCCATGTTGGCCTGGTTTGATAGTACCATGTGGCTGCTGTAATCTGCCATCCAGAAGCGGGGCAGCTTACTTTTGTTTGCCAGGGAAACGGGCCGAGATATTTGTCTGGGGGCCTATGGCTGGGAGTGACCGGCTGGCTCCTGAAAAGCTACGATAGGCAGGATGGTGACCAGACCCATGGTGGCACCAGTGCCAAGTTGGGCTGGTTTGATAGCACCAAGTGGCTCCTGCAATCTGCCATCAAAATGTTGGCAGGCGAGTTTTGTTTTCCAGGGAAAAGCGCCGTTGTTTGTGTTTGGGCGCCTGTGGCTCAGAGTGGCCGGGTGGCTGCTTAGAATCCACGATACGCAGGATGGTTCCCAGACCCAAGGTGGCACCAGTGCCAAGTCGGGCTGGTTTGACACTACCAAGTGGCTCCTGCAATCTGCCATCCAGAATCGGGGCAGCTTAATTTTGTTTGCCAGGGAAACGGTCCGAGGTTTGTGTCTGGGGGCCTATGGCTGGGAGTGACCGGCTGGCTCCTGAAATGCTACAATAGGCAGGATGGTTCCCAGACCCATAGTGGCACCAGTGCCAAGTTGGGATGATTTGATAGTACCAAGTGGCTCAGGCAATCTGCCATCAAAAAGCTGGCAGGCGAGTTTTGTTTTCCAGGGAAAAGCGCCGTTGTTTGTGTTTGGGGGCCTGTGGCTGGGAGTGGCCGGCTGGCTCCTTAGAATCCACGATATGCAGGATTGTTCCCAGACCCAAGGTGGCACCAGTGCCAAGTCGGTCTGGTTTGATGGTGCAAAGTGGCTCCTGCAATCTGCCATCCAGACGCGGGGCAGCGGATTTTTGTTTCCATGAGAAATGGTCCGTGGTTTGTTTTTGGGGGTATATGATTGGGCGTGGCCGGCTGGCTCCTTAAAAAGCTCGATATGCAGGATGGTTCCCTGACACAAGGTGGCACCAGTGCCACGTCGGGCGGTTTTCGTAGTACAAAGTGCGTCCTAAAATTTGCCATCCAGAAGAGGGGCAGTTGAGTTTTGTTTGCCAGAGAAAAGGGCCGTGGTTTGTTTTTGGGGGCATATGGCTGAGAGTGGCCGGCTGGCCCCTGAAAATCCACGATAGGCAGGATGGTTCCCAGACCAGAGGTGTCACCAGTGCCAAGTCGGGCTGGTTTGATAGTACTAAATAGCTCCTGCAATCTGCCATGCAGAAGCGGGGCAGCTTACTTTTGTTTGCCAGGGAAACGGGCCGAGGTTTGTGTCTGGGGGCCTATGGCTGTGAGTGACCGGCTGGCTCCTGAAAAGCTACGATAGGCAGGATGGTGACCAGACCCATGGTGGCACCAGTGCCAAGTTGGGCTGGTTTGATAGTACCAAGTGGCTCCGGCAATCTGCCATCAAAAAGTTGGCAGGCGAGTTTTGTTTTCCAGGGAAAAGCGCCGTTGTTTGTGTTTGGGGGCCTGTGGCTGGGAGTGGCCAGCTGGCTCCTTAGAACCCACGATACGCAGGATGGTTCCCAGACCAGAGGTGGCACCAGTGCCAAGTTGGGCTGGTTTGATGGTGCAAAGTGGCTCCTGCAATCTGCCATCCAGAAGCGGGGCAGCTTACTTTTGTTTGCCAGGGATATGGGCCGTAATATTTGTCTAGGGGCCTCTGGCTGGGGGTGGCTGGCTGGCACCTGAAAAGCTACGATAGGCAGGATGGTGACCAGACCCATGGTGGCACCAGTGCCAAGTTGGGCTGGTTTGATAATACCAAGTGGCTCCTGCAATCTGCCATCGAATGTTTGGCAGGCGAGTTTTGTTTTCCAGGGAAAAGCACCGTTGTGTGTGTTTTGGGGCCTGTGGCTGGGAGTGGCCAGCTGGCTCCTTAGAATCCACGATACGCAGGATGGTTCCCAGACCCAAGGTGGCACCAGTGCCAAGTCGGGCTGGTTTGTTAGTACCAAGTGGTTCCTGCAATCTGCCATGCAGAAGCGGGGCAGCTGAATTTTGTTTGCCAGGGAAACGGGCTGTTGTTTGTGTTTCGGGGCCTGTGGCTGGCAGTGGACGGCTGGCTCCTGAAAATCCATGATACGCAGGATGGTTCCCAGACCCAAGGTGGCACCAGTGCCAAGTCGGGCTGGTTTGATACTACCAAGTGCGTCCTGCAATCTGCCATCCAGAAGCGGGGCAGCTTAATTTTGTTTGCCAGGGAAACGGGCCGTGGGTTTTGTATGGGGGCCTATGGCTGAGAGTGGCCGGCTGGCTCCTGAAAATCCACGCTAGGCAGCATGGTTCCCAGATGCAAGGTGGCACCAGTGCCAAGTCGGGCTGGTTTGATGGTGCAAAGTGGCTCCTGCAATCTGCCATCCAGAAGCGGGGCAGCTGATTTTTGTTTGCCAGAGAAAAATTCCGTGGATTGTTTTTGGGGGCATATTGCTGGGAGTGGCCGGCTGGCTCCTTAAAATGCTCGATACGCATGATGGTTCCCAGGCCCAAGGTGTCACCACTACCAAGTCGGCCTGCGGTTTTAGTATCAAGTTCATCCTGCAATTTGCCATCCAGAAGAGGGGCAGTTGAGTTTTGTTTGCCAGAGAAACGGGCCGAGGTTTCTGTTTGGGGACATATGGCTGAGAGTGGCCGGGTGGCCCCTGAATATCCACGATACACAGCATGGTTCCCAGATCCAAGGTGGCACCAGTGCCAAGTTGGGCTGGTTTGATAGTCCCAAGTGTCTCCTGCAATCTGCCATCCAGAAGCGGGGCAGCTTACTTTTGTTTGCCAGAGAAATAGGCCTAGGTTTTTGTTTGGGGGCCTGTGGCTAGGAGTGGCCGGCTGGCTCCTTAGAATCCACGATACGCAGGATGGTTCCCAGACCCAAGGTGGCACCAGTGGCAAGTCGGGCTGGTTTGATAGTACCAAGTGGCTCCTGCAAACTCCATCAAAATGTTGGCGGGCGTGTTTTGTTTTCCAGGGAACAGCGCCGTTGATTTTGTTTGGGGACCTGTGGCTGGGAGTGGCCGGCTGGCTCCTTAGAATCCACGATACGCAGGATGGTTCCCAGACCCAAGGTGGCACCAATGCCAAGTCGGGCTGGTTTGATTACACCAAGTGGCTCCTGCAATCTGCCATCCAGAAGTGAGGCAGCTAAGTTTTGTTTGCCAGAAAAAAGGGCCGTGGTTTTTGTTGGGGGCCTGTGGCTGGGAGTAGCCGGCTGGCTCCTTAAAATCCACGATAGGCTGGATGGTTCCCAGACCCAAGGTGGCACCAGTGCCAAGTCGGGCTGGTTTGATAGTACCAAGTGGTTCCTGCAATCTGCCATCCAGAAGCGGTGCAGTTGAGTTTTGTTTGCCAGAGAAAAGGGCCGTGGGTTGTGTTTGGGGGCATATGGCTGGGAGTGGCCGGCTGTCTCATTAAAAAGATCGATACGCAGGATGGTTCCCAGACCCAAGGTGGCACCAGTGCCAAGTCGGGCTGTTTTTATAGTACCAAGTGCGTCCTGCAATTTGCCATCCAGAAGAGGGGCAGTGGAGTTTTGTTTGCCAGAGAATAGCGCCGTTGTTTGTGTTTGGGGGCTTGTGGCTGGGAGTGGCCGACTGGCGCCTTAGAATCTGTGTTACGCAGCATGGTTCCCAGACCAGAGGTGGCACCAGTGCCAAGTTGGGCTGGTTTGATAGTCCCAAGTGGCTCCTGCAATCTGCCATCAAAAAGTTGGCAGGCCAGTTTTGTTTTCCAGGGAAAAGCGCCGTTGTTTGTATTTGGGGGCCTGTGGCTGGGAGTGGCCGGCTGGCTCCTTTGAATCCACGATACGCAGGATGGTTCCCAGACCCAAGGTGGCACCAGTGCCAAGTCGGGCTGGTTTGATACTACCAAGTGCGTCCTGCAATCTGCCATCCAGAAGCGGGGCAGCTTAATTTTGTTTGCCAGGGAAACGGGCCGTGGGTTTTGTTTGGGGGCCTATGGCTGAGAGTGGCCGGCTGGCTCCTGAAAATCCACGCTAGGCAGCATGGTTCCCAGATGCAAGGTGGCACCAGTGCCAAGTCGGGCTGGTTTGATGGTGCAAAGTGGCTCCTGCAATCTGCCATCCAGAAGCGGGGCAGCTGATTTTTGTTTGCCAGAGAAAAATTCCGTGGATTGTTTTTGGGGGCATATTGCTGGGAGTGGCCGGCTGGCTCCTTAAAATGCTCGATACGCATGATGGTTCCCAGGTCCAAGGTGTCACCACTACCAAGTCGGCCTGCGGTTTTAGTATCAAGTTCATCCTGCAATTTGCCATCCAGAAGAGAGGCAGTTGAGTTTTGTTTGCCAGAGAAACGGGCCGAGGTTTCTGTTTGGGGACATATGGCTGAGAGTGGCCGGCTGGCCCCTGATTATCCACGATACACAGCATGGTTCCCAGATCCAAGGTGGCACCAGTGCCAAGTTGGACTGGTTTGATAGTACCAAGTGTCTCCTGCAATCTGCCATCCAGAAGCGGGGCAGCTTACTTTTGTTTGCCAGAGAAATAGGCCTAGGTTTTTGTCTGGGGGCCTGTGGCTAGGAGTGGCCGGCTGGCTCCTAAGAATCCACGATACGCAGGATGTTTCCCAGACCCAAGGTGGCACCAGTGCCAAGTCGGGCTGGTTTGATAGTACCAAGTGGCTCCTGCAAACTCCATCAAAAAGTTGGCAGGCGTGTTTTGTTTTCCAGGGAACAGCGCCGTTGATTTTGTTTGGGGGCCTGTGGCTGGGAGTGGCCGGCTGGCTCCTTAGAATCCACGATACGCAGGATGGTTCCCAGACCCAAGGTGGCACCAGTGCCAAGTCGGGCTGGTTTGATTACACCAAGTGGCTCCTGCAATCTGCCATCCAGAAGTGAGGCAGCTAAGTTTTGTTTGCCAGAAAAAAGGGCCGTGGTTTTTGTTGGGGGCCTGTGGCTGGGAGTGGCCGGCTGGCTCCTTAGAATCCACCATACGCAGGATGGTTCCCAGACCCAAGGTGGCACCAGTGCCAAGTCGGGCTGGTTTGATAGTACCAAGTGGCTCCTGCAATCTGCCATCCAGAAGCGGTGCAGTTGAGTTTTGTTTGCCAGAGAAAAGGGCCGTGGGTTGTGTTTGGGGGCATATGGCTGGGAGTGGCCGGCTGTCTCATTAAAAAGATCGATACGCAGGATGGTTCCCAGACCCAAGGTGGCACCAGTGCCAAGTCGGGCTGTTTTTATAGTACCAAGTGCGTCCTGCAATTTGCCATCCAGAAGAGGGGCAGTGGAGTTTTGTTTGCCAGAGAATAGCGCCGTTGTTTGTGTTTGGGAGCTTGTGGCTGGGAGTGGCCGACTGGCGCCGTAGAATCTGTGTTACGCAGCATGGTTCCCAGACCAGAGGTGGCACCAGTGCCAAGTTGGGCTGGTTTGATAGTACCAAGTGGCTCCTGCAATCTGCCATCCAGAAGCGGGGCAGCTTACTTTTGTTTGCCAGGGAAACGGGCCGAGGTTTGTGACTGGGGACCTATGGCTGGGAGTGACCGGCTGGCTCCTGAAAAGCTACGATAGGCAGGATGGTGACCAGACCCATGGTGGCACCAGTGCCAAGTTGGGCTGGTTTGATAGTAGCAAGTGGCTCCTGCAATCTGCCATCAAAAAGTTGTCAGGCGAGTTTTGTTTTCCAGGGAAAAGCGCCGTTGTTTGTATTTGGGGGCCTGTGGCTGGGAGTGGCCGGCTGGCTCCTTTGAACCCACAATACGCAGGATGGTTCCCAGACCCAAGGTGGCACCAGTGCCAAGTCGGGCTGGTTTGATACTACCAAGTGCGTCCTGCAATCTGCCATCCAGAAGCGGGACAGCTTAATTTTGTTTGCCAGGGAAACGGGCCGTGGGTTTTGTTTGGGGGCCTATGGCTGAGAGTGGCCGGCTGGCTCCTGAAAATCCACGCTAGGCAGCATGGTTCCCAGATGCAAGGTGGCACCAGTGCCAAGTCGGGCTGGTTTGATGGTGCAAAGTGGCTCCTGCAATCTGCCATCCAGAAGCGGGGCAGCTGATTTTTGTTTGCCAGAGAAAAATTCCGTGGATTGTTTTTGGGGGCATATTGCTGGGAGTGGCCGGCTGGCTCCTTAAAATGCTCGATACGCATGATGGTTCCCAGGTCCAAGGTGTCACCACTACCAAGTCGGCCTGCGGTTTTAGTATCAAGTTCATCCTGCAATTTGCCATCCAGAAGAGGGGCAGTTGAGTTTTGTTTGCCAGAGAAACGGGCCGAGGTTTCTGTTTGGGGACATATGGCTGAGAGTGGCCGGCTGGCCCCTGAATATCCACGATACACAGCATGGTTCCCAGATCCAAGGTGGCACCAGTGCCAAGTTGGGCTGGTTTGATAGTACCAAGTGTCTCCTGCAATCTGCCATCCAGAAGCGGGGCAGCTTACTTTTGTTTGCCAGAGAAATAGGCCTAGGTTTTTGTCTGGGGGCCTGTGGCTAGGAGTGGCCGGCTGGCTCCTAAGAATCCACGATACGCAGGATGTTTCCCAGACCCAAGGTGGCACCAGTGCCAAGTCGGGCTGGTTTGATAGTACCAAGTGGCTCCTGCAAACTCCATCAAAAAGTTGGCAGGCGTGTTTTGTTTTCCAGGGAACAGCGCCGTTGATTTTGTTTGGGGGCCTGTGGCTGGGAGTGGCCGGCTGGCTCCTTAGAATCCACGATACGCAGGATGGTTCCCAGACCCCAGGTGGCACCAGTGCCAAGTCGGGCTGGTTTGATTACACCAAGTGGCTCCTGCAATCTGCCATCCAGAAGTGAGGCAGCTAAGTTTTGTTTGCCAGAAAAAAGGGCCGTGGTTTTTGTTGGGGGCCTGTGGCTGGGAGTGGCCGGTTGGCTCCTTAGAATCCACCATACGCAGGATGGTTCCCAGACCCAAGGTGGCACCAGTGCCAAGTCGGGCTGGTTTGATAGTACCAAGTGGCTCCTGCAATCTGCCATCCAGAAGCGGTGCAGTTGTGTTCTGTTTGCCAGAGAAAAGGGCCGTGGGTTGTGTTTGGGGGCATATGGCTGGGAGTGGCCGGCTGTCTCATTAAAAAGATCGATACGCAGGATGGTTCCCAGACCCAAGGTGGCACCAGTGCCAAGTCGGGCTGTTTTTATAGTACCAAGTGCGTCCTGCAATTTGCCATCCAGAAGAGGGGCAGTGGAGTTTTGTTTGCCAGAGAATAGCGCCGTTGTTTGTGTTTGGGAGCTTGTGGCTGGGAGTGGCCGACTGGAGCCGTAGAATCTGTGTTACGCAGCATGGTTCCCAGACCAGAGGTGGCACCAGTGCCAAGTTGGGCTAGTTTGATAGTACCAAGTGGCTCCTGCAATCTGCCATCCAGAAGCGGGGCAGCTTACTTTTGTTTGCCAGGGAAACGGGCCGAGGTTTGTGACTGGGGACCTATGGCTGGGAGTGACCGGCTGGCTCCTGAAAAGCTACGATAGGCAGGATGGTGACCAGACCCATGGTGGCACCAGTGCCAAGTTGGGCTGGTTTGATAGTACCAAGTGGCTCCTGCAATCTGCCATCAAAAAGTTGTCAGGCGAGTTTTGTTTTCCAGGGAAAATCGCCGTTGTTTTTGTTTGGGGGCCTGTGGCTGGGAGTGGCCGGCTGGCTCCTTAGGTTCCACGATACCCAGGATGGTTCCCAGACCAGAGGTGGCACCAGTACCAAGTCGGGCTGGTTTGATAATAACAAGTGGATCCTGCAATCTGCCATCCAGAAGCGGGGCAGCTTACTTTTGTTTGCCAGGGAAATGGGCCGAGCTTTGTGTCTGGGGGCCTATGGCTGGGAGTGACCGGCTGGCTCCTGAAAAGCTACGATAGGCAGGATGGTGACCAGACCCATGGTGGCACCAGTGCCAAGTTGGGCTGGTTTGATAGTACCAAGTGGCTCCTGCAATCTGCCATCAAAAAGTTGTCAGGCGAGTTTTGTTTTCCAGGGAAAAGTGCCGTTGTGTGTGTTTTGGGGCCTGTGGCTGGGAGTGGCCAGCTGGCTCCTTAGAATCCACGATACGCAGGATGGTTCCCAGACCCAAGGTGGCACCAGTGCCAAGTCGGGCTGGTTTGTTAGTACCAAGTGGTTCCTGCAATCTGCCATCCAGAAGCGGGGCAGCTGAATTTTGTTCGCCAGAGAAAAAGGCTGTTGTTTGTGTTTCGGGGCCTGTGGCTGGCAGTGGACGGCTGGCTCCTGAAAATCCATGATACGCAGCATGGTTCCCAGACCCAAGGTGGCACCAGTGCCAAGTAGGGCTGGTTTCATAGTACCCAGTGGCTCCTGCAATCTGCCATCCAGAAGAGGGGCAGTTGAATTTTGTTTTCCAGAGAAAAGGGCCGTGGTTTGTGTTTGGGGCCTATGGCTGAGAGTGACCGACTGGCTCCTGAAAAGCTACGATAGGCAGGATGGTGACCAGACCCATGGTGGCACCAGTGCCAAGTCGGGCTGGTTTGATAATAGTAAATAGCTCCTGCAATCTGCCATCCAGACGCGGGGCAGCGGATTTTTGCTTGCTGGAGAAAAGTTCCGTGGGTTTTTTTTGGGGGTATATGGCTGGACGTTGCCGGCTGACTCCTTAAAAACATCGATACGCAGGATGGTTCCCTGACCCAAGGTGGCATCACTGCCAAGTCGGGCTGTTTTCGTAGTACCAAGTGGCTCCTGCAATTTGCCATCCAGAAGAGGGGCAGTTGAGTTTTGTTTACCAGAGAAAAGGGCCGTGGTTTGTGTTTTGGGGCATATGGCTGAGAGTGGCCGGCTGGCGCCTGAAAATCCACGATAGGCAGGATGGTTCCCAGAGCCAAGGTGGCACCAGTGCCATGTTGGCCTGGTTTGATAGTACCATGTGGCTCCTGCAATCTGCCATCCAGAAGAGGGGCAGCTTACTTTTGTTTGCCAGGGAAACGGGCCGAGGTATTTGTCTGGGGGCCTATGGCTGGGAGTGACCGGCTGGCTCCTGAAAAGCTACGATAGGCAGGATGGTGACCAGACCCATGGTGGCACCAGTGCCAAGTTGGGCTGGTTTGATAGTACCAAGTGGCTCCTGCAATCTGCCATCAAAAAGTTGGCAGGCGAGTTTTGTTTTCCAGGGTAACGCGCCGTTGTTTTTGTTTAGAGGCCTGTGGCTGGGAGTGTCCGCCTGTCCTCTTAGAATCTACGTTACGCAGCATGGTTCCCAGAGCCAAGGTGGCACCAGTGCCAAGTTGGGCTGGTTTGATAGTAGCAAGTGGTTCCTGCAATCTGCCATCCAGAAGAGGGGCAGCTTACTTTTGTTTGCCAGGGAAACGGGCCGAGGTATTTCTCTGGGGGCCTATGGCAGGGAGTGACCGGCCGGCTCCTGAAAAGCTAAGATAGGCAGGATGTTTACCAGACCCATGATGGCACCAGTGCCAAGTTGGGCTAATTTGATACTACCAAGTGGCTCCTGCAATCTGCCATCCAGGATCGGGGGTGCTTACTTTTGTTTTCCAGGGAAACTGGCCGAGGTTTGTGTCTGGGGGTTTATGGCTGGGAGTGACCGGCTGGCTCCTGAAAAGCTACGATAGGCAGGATGGTGACCAGACCCATGGTGGCACCAGTGCCAAGTTGGGCTGGTTTGATAGTACCAAGTGGCTCCTGCAATCTGCCATCCAAATGTTGGTAGGCGAGTTTTGTTTTCCAGGGAAAAGCGCCGTTGTTTGTGTTTGGGCGCCTGTGGCACGGAGTGGCCGGGTGGCTGCTTAGAATCCACGATACGCAGGATGGTTCCCAGACCCAAGGTGGCACCAGTGCCAAGTCGGGCTGTTTTGACACTACCAAGTGGCTCCTGCAATCTGCCATCCAGAATCGGGGCAGCTTAATTTTGTTTGCCAGGGAAACGGTCCGAGGTTTGTGATGGGGGCCTATTGCTGGGAGTGACCGGCTGGCTCCTGAAATGGTACAATTGGCAGGATGGTTCCCAGACCCATAGTGGCACCAGTGCCAAGTTGGGATGATTTGATAGTACCAAGTGGCTCCTGCAATCTGCCATCAAAAAGCTGGCAGGCGAGTTTTGTTTTCCAGGGAAAAGCGCCGTTGTTTGTATTTGGGGGCCTGTGGCTGGGAGTGGCCGCCTGGCGCCTTAGAATCTACGTTACGCAGGATGGTTCCCAGACCCAAAGTGGCACCAGTGCCAAGTTGGGCTGGTTTGATAGTACCAAGTGGCTCCTGCAATCTGCCATCCAGAAGCGGGGTAGCTTACTTTTGTTTGCCAGGGAAACGGGCAGAGCTTTCTGTCTGGGGGCCTATGGTTGGGAGTAACCGGCTGGCTCCTGAAAAGCTACGATAGGCAGGATGGTTCCCAGATCCAAGATGGCACCAGTGCCAAGTCGGGGTGGTTTGATGGTGCAAAGTGGCTCCTGCAATCTGCCATCCTGACGCGGGGCAGCGGATTTTTTTTTCCAAGAGAAATGATCCGTGGTTTGTTTTTGGGGCTATATGGCTGGGCGTGGCCTGCTGGCTCCTTAACAAGCTACGATAGGCAGGATGGTTCCCTGACCCAAGGTGGCACCAGTGCCAAGTCGGGCGGTTTTCGTAGTACAAAGTGCGTCCTAAAATTTGCCATCCAGAAGAGGGGCAGTTGAGTTTTGTTTACCAGAGAAAAGGGCCGTGGTTTGTTTTTGGGGGCATATGGCTGATAGTGGCCGTCTGGCGCCTGAAAATCCACGTTAGGCAGGATGGTTCCCAGACCAGAGGTGGCACCAGTGCCAAGTCGGGCTGGTTTGATTGTACTAAATAGCACCTGCAATCTGCCATGCAGAAGCGGGGCAGCTTACTTTTGTTTGCCAGGGAAACGGGCCGAGGTTTGTGTCTGGGGGCCTATGGCTGGGAGTGACCGCCAGGCTCCTGAAAAGCTACGATAGGCAGGATGGTTACCAGACCCATGGTGGCACCAGTGCCAAGTTGGGCTGGTTTGATAGTACCAAGTGGCTCCTGCAATCTGCCATCAAAAAGTTGTCAGGCGAGTTTTGTTTTCCAGGGAAAAGCGCCGTTGTTTGTGTTTGGGGGACTGTGGCTGGGAGTGGCCGGCTGGCTCCTTAGAACACACGATACGCAGGATGGTTCCCAGACCCAAGGTGGCACCAGTGCCACGTCGGGCTGGTTTGATGGTGAAAAGTGGCTCCTGCAATCTGCCATCCTGAAGCGGGGTAGCTTACTTTTGTGTGCCAGGGAAACGGGCCGAGGTTTATGACTGGGGGCCTAGGGCTAGGAGTGACCGGCTGGCTCCTGAAAAGCAACAATAGGCAGGATGGTTCCCAGACCCAAGGTGGCACCAGTGCCAAGTTGGGCTGGTTTGATGGTACCAACTGGCTCCTGCAATCTGCCATCTAAAAGTTGTCAGGCGAGTTTTGTTTTCCAGGGAAAAGCGCAGTTGATTTTGTTTGGAGGCCTGTGGCTGGCAGTGGCTGCCTGTCGTCTTAGAATCCGGGTTACGCAGCATGGTTCCCAGAGCCAAGGTGGCACCAGTGCCAAGTTGGGCTGGTTTGATGGTGCAAAGTGGCTCCTGCAATCTGCCATCCAGAAGTGCGGTAGCTTACTTTTGTGTGCCAGGGAAACAGGCCGAGGTTTGTGTCTGGGGGCCTATGGCTGGGAGTGACCGGCTGGCTCCTGAAAAGCTACGATAGGCAGGATGGTGACCAGACCCATGGTGGCACCACTGCCAAGTTGGGCTGGTTTGATAGTACCAAGTGGCTCCTGCAATCTGCCATCAAAAAGTTGGCAGGCGAGTTTTGTTTTCCAGGGAAAAGTGCCGTTGTGTGTGTTTTGGGGCCTGTGGCTGGGAGTGGCCAGCTGGCTCCTTAGAATCCACGATACGCAGGATGGTTCCCAGACCCAAGGTGGCACCAGTGCCAAGTCGGGCTGGTTTGTTAGTACCAAGTGGTTCCTGCAATCTGCCATCCAGAAGCGGGGCAGCTGAATTTTGTTTGCCAGAGAAAAAGGCTGTTGTTTGTGTTTCGGGGCCTGTGGCTGGCAGTGGACGGCTGGCTCCTGAAAATCCATGATATGCAGCATGGTTCCCAGACCCAAGGTGGCACCAGTGCCAAGTAGGGCTGGTTTCATAGTACCCAGTGGCTCCTGCAATCTGCCATCCAGAAGAGGGGCAGTTGAGTTTTGTTTTCCAGAGAAAAGGGCCGTGGTTTGTGTTTGGGGCCTATGGCTGAGAGTGACCGGCTGGCTCCTGAAAAGCTACGATAGGCAGGATGGTGACCAGACCCATGGTGGCACCAGTGCCAAGTCGGGCTGGTTTGATAATACTAAATAGCTCCTGCAATCTGCCATCCAGACGCGGGGCAGCGGATTTTTGCTTGCTGGAGAAAAGTTCCGTGGGTTTTTTTTGGGGGTATATGGCTGGACGTTGCCGGCTGACTCCTTAAAAACATCGATACGCAGGATGGTTCCCTGACCCAAGGTGGCATCACTGCCAAGTCGGGCTGTTTTCGTAGTACCAAGTGCGTCCTGCAATTTGCCATCCAGAAGAGGGGCAGTTGAGTTTTGTTTACCAGAGAAAAGGGCCGTGGTTTGTGTTTGGGGGCATATGGCTGAGAGTGGCCGGCTGGCGCATGAAAATCCACGATAGGCAGGATGGTTCCCAGAGCCAAGGTGGCACCAGTGCCATGTTGGCCTGGTTTGATAGTACCATGTGGCTCCTGCAATCTGCCATCCAGAAGCGGGGCAGCTTACATTTGTTTGCCAGGGAAACGGGCCGAGGTATTTGTCTGGGGGCCTATGGCTGGGAGTGACCGCCTGGCTCCTGAAAAGCTACGATAGGCAGGATGGTGACCAGACCCATGGTGGCACCAGTGCCAAGTTGGGCTGGTTTGATAGTACCAAGTGGCTCCTGCAATCTGCCATCCAGAAGCGGGGTAGCTTACTTTTGTTTGCCAGGGAAACGGGCAGAGCTTTCTGTCTGGGGGCCTATGGTTGGGAGTAACCGGCTGGCTCCTGAAAAGCTACGATAGGCAGGATGGTTCCCAGATCCAAGATGGCACCAGTGCCAAGTCGGGGTGGTTTGATGGTGCAAAGTGGCTCCTGCAGTCTGCCATCCTGACGCGGGGCAGCGGATTTTTGTTTCCAAGAGAAATGGTCCGTGGTTTGTTTTTGGGGCTATATGGCTGGGCGTGGCCTGCTGGCTCCTTAAAATCTACGATAGGCAGGATGGTTCCCTGACCCAAGGTGGCACCAGTGCCAAGTCGGGCGGTATTCGTAGTACAAAGTGCGTCCTAAAATTTGCCATCCAGAAGAGGGGCAGTTGAGTTTTGTTTACCAGAGAAAAGGGCCGTGGTTTGTTTTTGGGGGCATATGGCTGATAGTGGCCGTCTGGCCCCTGAAAATCCACGATAGGCAGGATGGTTCCCAGACCAGAGGTGGCACCAGTGCCAAGTCGGGCTGGTTTGATAGTACTAAATAGCACCTGCAATCTGCCATGCAGAAGCGGGGCAGCTTACTTTTGTTTGCCAGGGAAACGGGCCGAGGTTTGTGTCTGGGGACATATGGCTGGGAGTGACCGGCTGGCTCCTGAAAAGCTACGATAGGCAGGATGGTTCCCTGACCCAAGGTGGCACCAGTGCCAAGTCGGGCGGTTTTCGTAGTACAAAGTGCGTCCTAAAATTTGCCATCCAGAAGAGGGGCAGTTGAGTTTTGTTTACCAGAGAAAAGGGCCGTGGTTTGTTTTTGGGGGCATATGGCTGATAGTGGCCGTCTGGCCCCTGAAAATCCACGATAGGCAGGATGGTTCCCAGACCAGAGGTGGCACCAGTGCCAAGTCGGGCTGGTTTGATAGTACTAAATAGCACCTGCAATCTGCCATGCAGAAGCGGGGCAGCTTACTTTTGTTTGCCAGGGAAACGGGCCGAGGTTTGTGACTGGGGGCCTATGGCTGGGAGTGACCGCCTGGCTCCTGAAAAGCTACGATAGGCAGGATGGTGACCAGACCCATGGTGGCACCAGTGCCAAGTTGGGCTGGTTTGATAGTACCAAGTGGCTCCTGCAATCTGCCATCAAAAAGTTGGCAGGCCAGTTTTGTTTTCCAGGGAAAAGCGCCGTTGTTTGTGTTTGGGGGACTGTGGCTGGGAGTGGCCGGCTGGCTCCTTAGAACACACGATACGCAGGATGGTTCCCAGACCCAAGGTGGCACCAGTGCCACGTCGAGCTGGTTTGATGGTGAAAAGTGGCTCCTGCAATCTGCCATCCTGAAGCGGGGTAGCTTACATTTGTGTGCCAGGGAAACGGGCCGAGGTTTATGACTGGGGGCCTAGGGCTAGAAGTGACCGGCTGGCTCCTGAAAAGCAACAATAGGCAGGATGGTTCCCAGACCCAAGGTGGCACCAGTGCCAAGTTGGGCTGGTTTGATGGTACCAACTGGCTCCTGCAATCTGCCATCTAAAAGTTGTCAGGCGAGTTTTGTTTTCCAGGGAAAAGCGCCGTTGTTTGTGTTTGGGGGCCTGTGGCTGGCAGTGGCTGCCTGTCGTCTTAGAATCCGGGTTACGCAGCATGGTTCCCAGAGCCAAGGTGGCACCAGTGTCAAGTTGGGCTGGTTTGATAGTACCAAGTGGCTCCTGCAATCTGCCATCCAGAAGCGGGGCAGCTTACTTTTGTTTGCCAGGGAAACGGGCCGAGGTATTTGTCTGGGGACCTATGGCTGGGAGTGACCGGCTGGCTCCTGAAAAGCTACGATAGGCAGGATGGTGACCAGACCCATGGTGGCACCAGTGCCAAGTTGGGCTGGTTTGATAGTACCAAGTGGCTCCTGCAATCTGCCATCAAAAAGTTGGCAGGTCAGTTTTGTTTTCCAGGGAAAAGCGCCGTTGTTTGTGTTTGGGGGACTGTGGCTGGGAGTGGCCGGCTGGCTCCTTAGAACACAGGATACGCAGGATGGTTCCCAGACCCAAGGTGGCACCAGTGCCAAGTCGGGGTGGTTTGATAGCACCAAGTGGCTCCTGCAATCTGCCATCCAGAAGCGGGGCAGCTTACTTTTGTTTTCCAGGGAAACGGACCGAGGTTTTTTTCTGGGGGCCTATGGCTGGGAGTGACCGGCTGGCTCCTGAAAAGCTACGATAGGCAGGATGGTGACCAGACCCATGGTGGCACCAGTGCCAAGTTGGGCTGGTTTGATAGTACCAAGTGGCTCCTGCAATCTGCCATCAAAAAGTTGGCAGGCGAGTTTTGTTTTCCAGGGAAAAGCGCCGTTGTGTGTATTTTGGGGCCTGTGGCTGGGAGTGGCCAGCTGGCTCCTTAGAATCCACGATACGCAGGATGGTTCCCAGACCCAAGGTGGCACCAGTGCCAAGTCGGGCTGGTTTGTTAGTACCAAGTGGTTCCTGCAATCTGCCATCCAGAAGCGGGGCAGCTGAATTTTGTTTCCCAGAGAAAAAGGCTGTTGTTTGTGTTTCGGGGCCTGTGGCTGGCAGTGGACGGCTGGCTCCTGAAAATCCATGATACGCAGCATGGTTCCCAGACCCAAGGTGGCACCAGTGCCAAGTAGGGCTAGTTTCATAGTACCCAGTGGCTCCTGCAATCTGCCATCCAGAAGAGGGGCAGTTGAGTTTTGTTTTCCAGAGAAAAGGGCCGTGGTTTGTGTTTGGGGCCTATGGCTGAGAGTGACCGGCTGGCCCCTGAAAATCCACGATAGGAAGGATGGTTCCCAGATCCAAGGTGGCAGCAGTGCCATGTTGTGCTGGTGTGATAGTCCCAAGTGGCTCCTGCAATCTGCCATCCAGAAATGGGGCAGCTGAATTTTGTTTGCCAGAGAAAAAGGCTGTGGTTTTTGTTTGGGGGCCTATGGCTGGGAGTGGCCGGCTGGCTCCTGAAAATCCATGATACGCAGCATGGTTCCCAGACCCAAGGTGGCACCAGTGCCAAGTGGGGCTATTTTCACAGTGTCAAGTGCCTCCTGCAATCTCCCATCCAGAAGCGGGGCAGCTGAGTTTTGTTTGCCTGTGAAACGGGCCGTTGTTTTTGATTGGGGTCTGTGGCCGAGAATGTTCAGCTGGCTCCTGACAATCCACAATACGCAGGATGGTTCCCAGACCCAAGGTGGCACCAGTGCCAAGTCTTGCTGGTTTGATAGTACGAAGTGGCTCCTGCAATCTGCCATCCAGAAGCGGTGCAGCTGAGTTTTGTTTGCCAGAGGAAAGGGCCGTGGGTTGTGTTTGGGGGCATATGGCTGGGAGTGGCCGGCTGTCTCATTAAAAAGATCTATACGCAGGATGGTTCCCAGACCCAAGGTGGCACCAGTGCCAAGTCGGGCTGTTTTTATAGTACCAAGGGCGTCCTGCAATTTGCCATCCAGAAGAGGGGCAGTTGAGTTTTGTTTGCCAGAGAAAAGCGCCGTTGTTTGTGTTTGGGGGCTTGTGGCTGGGAGTGGCCGACTGGCGCCTTAGAATCTGCGATACGCAGCATGGTTCCCAGACCCAAGGTGGCACCAGTTCCAAGTTGGGCTGGTTTGATAGTACCAAGTGGCTCCTGCAATCTGCCATCCAGAAGCGGGACAGCTTACTTTTGTTTGCCAGGGAAACTGGCCGAGGTTTGTGTTTGGGGGCCTATGGCTGGGAGTGACCGGCTGGCTCCTGGAAAGCTACAATAGGCAGGATGGTGACCAGACCCATGGTGGCACCAGTGCCAAGTTGGGCTGGTTTGATAGTACCAAGTTGCTCCTGCAATCTGCCATCAAAAAGTTGGCAGGCGAGTTTTGTTTTCCAGGGAAAAGCGCCGTTGTTTGTGTTTGGGGGCCTGTGGCTGGGAGTGGCCGGCTGGCTCCTTAGAATCCACGATACGCAGGATGGTTCCCAGACCCAAGGTGGCACCAGTGCCAAGTCGGGCTGGTTTGATACTACCAAGTGGTTCCTGCAATCTGCCATCCAGAAGCAGGGCAGCTTACTTTTGTTTGCCAGGGAAACGGGCCGTGGGTTTTGTTTGGGGGCATATAGCTGAGAGTGGCCCGCTGGCCCCTGAAAATCCACGCTAGGCAGCATGGTTCCCAGATGCAAGGTGGCACCAGTGCCAAGTCGGGCTGGTTTGATGGTGCAAAGTGGCTCCTGCAATCTGCCATCCAGAAGCGGGGCAGCTGATTTTTGTTTGCCAGAGAAAAATTCCGTGGATTGTTTTTGGGGGCATATTGCTGGGAGTGGCCGGCTGGCTCCTTAAAATGCTCGATACGCATGATGGTTCCCAGGCCCAAGGTGTCACCACTACCAAGTCGGCCTGCGGTTTTAGTATCAAGTTCATCCTGCAATTTGCCATCCAGAAGAGGGGCAGTTGAGTTTTGTTTGCCAGAGAAACGGGACGAGGTTTCTGTTTGGGGACATATGGCTGAGAGCGGCCGGCTGGCCCCTGAAAATCCACGATACACAACAAGGTTCCCATATCCAAGGTGGCACCAGTGCCAAGTTGGGCTGGTTTGATAGTCCCAAGTGTCTCCTGCAATCTGCCATCCAGAAGCGGGGCAGCTTGCTTTTGTTTGCCAGAGAAATAGGCCTAGGTTTTTGTTTGGGGGCCTGTGGCTAGGAGTGGCCTGCTGGCTCCTAAGAATCCACGATACGCAGGATGTTTACCAGACCCATGGTGGCACCAGTGCCAAGTTGGGCTGGTTTGATAGTACCAAGTGGCTCCTGCAAACTCCATCAAAAAGTTGGCAGGCGTGTTTTGTTTTCCAGGGAACAGCGCCGTTGATTTTGTTTGGGGGCCTGTGGCTGGGAGTGGCCGGCTGGCTCCTTAGAATCCACGATACGCAGGATGGTTCCCAGACCCAAGGTGACACCAGTGCCAAGTCGGGCTGGTTTGATTACACCAAGTGGCTCCTGCAATCTGCCATCCATAAGTGAGGCAGCTAAGTTTTGTTTGCCAGAATAAAGGGCCGTGGTTTTTGTTGGGGGCCTGTGGCTGGGAGTAGCCGGCTGGCTCCTTAAAATCCACGATAGGCAGGATGGTTCCCAGACCCAAGGTGGTACCAGTGCCAAGTCGGGCTGGTTTGATAGTACCAAGTGGCTCCTGCAATCTGCCATCCAGAAGCGGGGCAGCTTACTTTTGTTTGCCAGGGAAACGGGCCGAGCTTTGTGTCTCGGGGCCTATGGCAGGGAGTGACCGGCTGGCTCCTGAAAAGCTACGATAGGCAGGATGGTGACCAGACCCATGGTGGCACCAGTGGCAAGTTGGGCTGGTTTGATAGTACCAAGTGGCTCCTGCAATCTGCCATCAAAAAGTTGGCAGGCGAGTTTTGTTTTCCAGGGAAAAGCGCCGTTGTGTGTGTTTTGGGGCCTGTGGCTGGGAGTGGCCAGCTGGCTCCTTAGAATCCACGATACGCAGGATGGTTCCCAGACCCAAGGTGGCACCAGTGCCAAGTCGGGCTGGTTTGATAGTACCAAGTGGTTCCTGCAATCTGCCATCCAGAAGCGGGGCAGCTGAATTTTGTTTGCCAGAGAAAAAGGCTGTTGTTTGTGTTTCGGGGCCTGTGGCTGGCAGTGGACGGCTGGCTCCTGAAAATCCATGATACGCAGCATGGTTCCCAGACCCAAGGTGGCACCAGTGCCAAGTAGGGCTGGTTTCATAGTACCCAGTGGCTCCTGCAATCTGCCATCCAGAAGAGGGGCAGTTGAGTTTTGTTTTCCAGAGAAACGGGCCGTGGTTTGTGTTTGGGGCCTATGGCTGAGAGTGACCGGCTGGCCCCTGAAAATCCACGATAGGAAGGATGATTCCCAGATCCAAGGTGGCACCAGTGCCATGTTGTGCTGGTGTGATAGTCCCAAGTGGCTCCTGCAATCTGCCATCCAGAAGCGGGGCAGCTGAATTTTGTTTGCCAGAGAAAATGCTGTGGTTTTTGTTTGGGGGCCTATGGCTGGGAGTGGCCGGCTGGCTCCTGAAAATCCATGATACGCAGCATGGTTCCCAGACCCAAGGTGGCACCAGTGCCAAGTGGGGCTGGTTTCACAGTGTCAAGTGCCTCCTACAATCTCCCATCCAGAAGCGGGGCAGCTGAGTTTTGTTTGCCTGTGAAACGGGCCGTTGATTTTGATTGGGGTCTGTGGCCGAGAGTGTCCAGCTGGCTCCTGACAATCCACAATACGCAGGATGGTTCCCAGACCCAAGGTGGCACCAGTGCCAAGTCGTGCTGGTTTGATAGTACCAAGTGCGTCCTGCAATTTGCCATCCAGAAGAGGGGCAGTTGAGTTTTGTTTGCCAGAGAAAAGCGCCGTTGTTTGTGTTTGGGGTCTTGTGGCTGGGAGTGGCCGACTGGCGCCTTAGAATCTGCGATACGCAGCATGGTTCCCAGACCCAAGGTGGCACCAGTGCCAAGTCGGGCTGGTTTGATAGTACCAAGTGGCTCCTGCAATCTGCCATCCAGAAGCGGGGCAGCTTACTTTTGTTTGCCAGGGAAACGGGCCGAGGTTTGTGACTGGGGGCCTCTGGCTGGGAGTGACCGGCTGGCTCCTGGAAAGCTACAATAGGCAGGATGGTTACCAGACCCAAGGTGGCACCAGTGCCAAGTCGGGCTGATTTGATAGTACCAAGTGGCTCCTGCAATCTGCCATCCAGAAGCGGGGCAGCTGAGTTTTGTTTGCCAGAGAAAAAGGCTGTGGTTTTTGTTTGGGGGCCTGTGGCTGGCAGTGGCCGGCTGGCTCCTGAAAATCCACGATACGCAGCATGGTTCCCAGACCCAAGGTGGCACCAGTACAAAGTGGGGCTCGTTTGACAGTGTCAAGTGCCTCCTGCAATCTCCCATCCAGAAGCAGGGCAGCTGAGTTTTTTTTGCCAGGGAAACGGACCTTTGTTTTTGATTGGGGTCTGTGGCCGAGAGTGGTCGGCTGTCTCCTGACAATCCACAATACGCAGCATGGTTCCCAGACCAAAGGTGGCACCAGTGCCAAGTCGGGCTGGTTTGATAGTACCAAGTGTCTCCTGCACTCTGCCATCCAGAAGCGGGGCAGCTGAGTTTTGTTTGCCAGAGAAAAGGGCCGTGGGTTGTGTTTGGGGGCATATGACTGGGAGTGGCCACCTGGCTCCTTAAAATGCACGATACGCCGCATGGTAACCAGACGCAAGGTGGCACCAGTGCCAAGTCGGGCTGTTTTTGTAGTACCCAGTGGCTCCTGCAATTTGCCATCCAGAAGCGGGGCAGCTAAATTTTGTTTGCTAGAGAAAAGGGCTGTGGTTTTTGTTTGGGGGCCTATGGCCGAGAGTGGTAGGCTGGCCCCTGAAAATCAACGATAGGCAGGATGGTTCCCAGATCCAAGGTGGCACCAGTGCCAAGTAAGGCTGGTTGTATGGTTCAAAGTGACTCCTGCAATCTGCCATCCAGAAGTGGGACAGCTGATTTTTTTTTGCCAGAGAAAAGGTCCGTGGTTTCTTTTTGGGGCATACGGCTGGGAATTGCCGGCTGGCTCCTTAAAATGCTCGATACGCAGGATGGTTCCCAGAGCCAAGGTGGCACCACTTCCAAGTCGGGCTCTTTTTGTAGTACCAAGTGCGTCCTGCAATTTGCCATCCAGAAGAGGGGCAGTTGAGTTTTGTTTGCCAGAGAAAAGGGCCGAGGTTTGTGTTTGGGAGCATATGGCTGGGAATGACCGGCTGGCCCCTGAAAATCCACGATACGCCGGATGGTTCCCAGATCCAAGATGGTACCATTACCAAGTCGGGCTGCTTTGATAGTCCCAAGTGGCTCCTGCAAACTGCCATCCAGAAGCGGGGCAGCTGAGTTTTGTTTGCCAGGGAAATGGGCCGTTGTTTGTGTTTGGGGGCCTGTGGCTGGGAGTGTTCGGCTGGTTCCTGAATATGTACGATACGCAGGATTGTTCCCAGATCCAAGGTGGCAGCAGTGCCATGTTGTGCTGGTGTGATAGTCCCAAGTGGCTCCTGCAATCTGCCATCCAGAAGTGGGGCAGCTGATTTTTGTTTGCCAGAGAAAAGGTCCGTGGTTTGTGTTTGGGGGCATATGGCTGAGAGTGGCCGGCTGGCCCCTGAAAATCCACGATACACAGGATGGTTCCCAGATCCAAGGTGGCACCTGTGCCAAGTCGGGCTGATTTGATAGTACTAAGTAGCTCCTGGAATCTGCCATCCAGAAGCGGGGCAGCTTACTTTTGTTTGCCAGGGAAATGGGCCGAGGTTTCTGTTTGGGGGCCTATGGCTGGGAGTGACCGGCTGGCTCCTGAAAAGCTACAATAGGCAGGATGGTTCCCAGAGCCAAGGTGGCACCAGTGCCAAGTTGGGCTGGTTTGATAGTACCAAGTGGCTCCTGCAATCTGCCATCCAGAAGCAGGGCAGCTGAGTTTTGTTTGCCAGAGAAAAGGGCTTGGTTTGTGTTTGGGGGCATATGGCTGGGTGTGGCCAGCTGGCTCCTTAAAATGCACGATATGCAACATGGCTCCCAGACCCATAGTGGCACCAGTGCCAAGTCGGGCTGGTTTGATAGTACCAAGTGGCTCCTGCAATCTTCCATGATCACGTGGAGAAATACTTTCTGGTTTCAGCCATATGCTCTTTCTTCTCTCCCTCAACTTCTCTATCACCTCTCATCTGGTTCACATGCGCTGTCTTCAAGGTCCACAGGCTACTTTTCACAGAATCTTCTGGCCTGATGAAGTAAGAATGATGAATAGAACAGAGCTGGGATCTATTTTCCAGTTTGGATAAAATGCATTCTGCACACAAATCCAAGGAGAACGTGCTGCCCCAATGCCCAGAAAATCTTTCACTCCTGCTAGTGTTCTACGTCAACCGCAACTTAGTCTGAAAGAAAAGCTTTTTCTCTGAGAGCATCTGAGAGGTTTGCATGAAGCACTGATATCTGACATATGCAATTTTGAATAGGAGAGGAAAAAGAAAATGGCAAGGAGTTTTTAATTTTAGTGGTTTCAATTTTAATTTCCGTGCACTTTTTCAAAACTTGTCAGCTCAAATGCCCATCAACATCTTTTAGTCATCTGTAAGTCAGTATTCATATAAAATGTGCTTCAAATCCAAAGAATTTCAAATTTGCACTCCAAGCTTCTATGCCTAGATTTATGATTTCCTACACATATTAGATGAAAGGAAGGCCTTTTTTACTGTGGGAGTGCTGGAACACTGGAACAGGTTGCCCAGAGAAGTTGTGGGTGTCCCATCCCTGAAAGTATTCAAGGTCACCTTGGACGGGGCTTGGAGCAGCAACAAAGGAGAAGCTTGATGGTAGAGAAACAAAGTTGGACTATAGAAGAAACTCGGATTGAAGTATAGGATCAAGTTTTCTCTCAGCTCTTGGGGTAAATTCAAAGTTGTACAAAATGACATTTATCTGTGCTATTCACTACTGTAACAGAAAGTTTCATGAAAACTGTACAGAAGATAGTAAATTTTAAAAGAGATAAGAATTACAGCATAAAATCCATGGGATAGGTTACAACATGAGACACTCTCTAAGAGAAAATCTCTGTGTTTCAGCACTTCATCGGGGTAAGATTTCATGAAGTGCCAAAGAAGGCGGCAAAATATCATTCGGGACATTATTTACTGGAATTCAGCCTGGCCATTAGTAGGAACTGCCTTTGAACATATCATGTAGATATACCACACACGCTTTCCCTTCACTGAAAAATTACTGTTTACAACAAATAAGCAATTGACGATCAAAATTGATTGAAAGCATCTTAAACATGTCAAGTATTTCATTGTAGATGATCTGTGATCCAAATGCTTCTTCCACCTTCGAGAGGGACAGAAGAATTCTTCCATATCATGATGGTTTAAAATTGTATCAACCAATGTTTTCTGCTGAAAAGATATCATCTATTTTTTTCTATTTTTGGAAGAAAATATTCCTAGACATACAACAGGTGAGAACTAAGTAATTTTAAAGAAACAAATGAAATGAAAATATTCTGTAAATAGAATGAAATGAAAAGCTGTGTTTTAAATAGGAGCTAAATATTAAACAGAATTTTTGTACCAGGCATTTGAATTACTGCACCAGCTCTTTTGCCCATCAAGAGAGGCATTTAGCATTTCAGTCTTTTCCAAGGTGTTCATGATCTGCTATGCTGATCTCTGTGTGTGCCTAGGTGTGTGTGGAGGGGGGGGCATATGAAGGGGAGTGTGTATGTTTGCTTTACAATTGTTGTGGCAGATTCATGCCTCAGCTCCACATTTTGTTTTAAAAAGGTCACACCGAGTGGATATGAAGTTTACTATCAACAAGAGATCGATTCCCAAATCATCCATTTGACTCTCCCTTATAAATCATGTGCTTTGTTGCATATTTTATCAAATATACTTTCAAGCCAGATGGAGGAAGGAGGATGTGGGAATCCCTCCACCATCTTGCAACTTTTATGTAAGTAGGTTTTCAAGAAAATCATCATTTCTCTTTTAAATATGTCTGGAACAGGCATGATGGTAGTGTCAACCTGTTGGAGTTTTTGTTGCTGGAAGAAGTTGTACAAAAGGATTGGTTTTTACATTGACCAGTTACTGAATCAAGCGCAGGAATACATTGGAAATTTAGCTGGGGGTTCCTTTTCCCAGCAGACTACTTCTAGAACGAGCTTGTACACTGAAGCTGACTCTTTTGCTCTCTTTTTGTTTCTTTCCTATTTTCTTGGCTTCTTTGCCACTATCTAGACAATTTTGGAACTTTGTTCCCAACTAAAATGGTTTCAATAGTCTGATTGTGATCATACATTTTTACAAGGAATTTTTAAAATCTTTCCTCGAGTCCAGAAAGTCAAGGACTTAGATCTTTTTCTTCCCTTATCAATATTGCCATGAAATTGATAAATAAAGACCAACTCTTTATTTTTGTTTTTAACCCACGTAGATAATTCCCATCCATTAATCCATTTTGTGGACCAATAGCTGCCATTCTGATGGAAGCTGTCACTTCTTAACAATAGGCATTCTGTGACTATGTTGACTGCACTTTGGGTGAAGATCCTAACTGGTCTTAGATATACATAGGGAGAAATTTGCTCAGCCAGTGTCAGTCTTAAGCATGCGTATCAGAAGATCTTTCTAGAGCTGGGAATTTTCCCATGAAAGGGATTCAGTTAGGGAAGAGACACTTGTGCCAGAGTTTTACATTCTTCTTGAACACTGCTTAAGGAACTTAGATGCCATGTCCATTTGGATCTCTGTCTGCACAGAACTTTGTCATGCCAGTGCTTTGAAATGCATCTTGAAGAGAATTCACTAGCACAGAATGAAAGAGAGTGGAAGGGGTTGGTGGGGCTAACCAGGCCCAACCCCCCTGCCTAAACCAGGATACCTAGAGCCTCTTGCCCAGGATTCTATCTGGGTGTACTTTTAATGTCTTCAAAGATCCAGGCTCCACAATCTTTCTGGGCAGTCTGTGCCGTGGTTCAGTCACCCTGACAGTAAAGAAACATTTACTGATGTTCAAAGGCAATCTCCTGTATTTCAGTGTGTGCCCACTGCCTCTTGTCTTTTCCCTCAGCATCACTGAAAAGACACTGATTCCCTCCCCTTTGCACTATTGCTTCCATATGTATGTGTGATGCCATGTAGAGGTATGTCAAAAACCTCCCTGAAGCCCAGGCAGATAATATTCCCTTCATCTACCAGTCAAGTTGATTCATCAGAGGAGTTTAAAGTGATGTTCAGCATGAAATTCCCCTGAAAAATCATGCTAACTACATTATTTGGTCATCTGTCATGTGCCTGGCAAGGATTTCCAGGAAGAGCTGCTTCATCAACTTCCTGGGGATAAAAAAGAGGCTGGCTGGTTTGTACTATGGCGAGTCCTCTTAATTGCCTTTTTTGAAGATGGGTGTCATTTGCTAACATCCACTCTTTAGCCTCTGTTGTCGTCTACATCTTAGCAAAACGCTTTTCCACTATGTCTGGCTAGGAAAAACTGTGCCAGCACAGAAAACATCTCCCATCGTGTTCTAGAAGTTGCACGGATGTCTGCCAAGTGTTTGGCAGGAAGAAAAGAAAAGTTGTCCAAAACAGCTTCCAATCGAATGTTCCTGTGATTGGAAAAGTCAGGAGAGTGCAAAGGTACTGTTTTCTATCAGTTGGCAAGGTGCGCACACAATCCCAGTGTTGTACAGCTTGCTTCTTCACCTTCCCGAAGCTGCCGCTCTCGCCGGCTGCCGGAGCCCAAGAAGCGGCTTCTTCGCGCAAAGACGATTGTGCCGCTCACAGGGCTCTCCTTAGCGCGGCTTCTGCCGAAAGACGCCCGGCAGCGGCTCTTACCTCCGGAGAGCATCCTACCTTCGTCTTTAGCTCCTCTTCTCATCTACACCTCGGCAAAAAGCTTTTCCACTATGTCTGGCTAGGAAAAACTGTGCCAGCACAGAAAACATCTCCCATCGTGTTCTAGAAGTTGCACGGATGTCTGCCAAGTGTTTGGCAGGAAGAAAAGAAAAGTTGTCCAAAACAGCTTCCAATCGAATGTTCCTGTGATTGGAAAAGTCAGGAGAGTGCAAAGGTACTGTTTTCTATCAGTTGGCAAGGTGCGCACACAATCCCAGTGTTGTACAGCTTGCTTCTTCACCTTCCCGAAGCTGCCGCTCTCGCCGGCTGCCGGAGCCCAAGAAGCGGCTTCTTCGCGCAAAGACGATTGTGCCGCTCACAGTGCTCTCCTTAGCGCGGCTTCTGCCGAAAGACGCCCGGCAGCGGCTCTTACCTCCGGAGAGCATCCTACCTTCGTCTTTCGCGTCTTTTGTAGTCTACATCTTAGCAAAACGCTTCTCCACTATGTCTGGCTAGGAAAAACTGTGCCAGCACAGAAAACATCTCCCATCGTGTTCTAGAAGTTGCACGGATGTCTGCCAAGTGTTTGGCAGGAAGAAAAGAAAAGTTGTCCAAAACAGCTTCCAATCGAATGTTCCTGTGATTGGAAAAGTCAGGAGAGTGCAAAGGTACTGTTTTCTATCAGTTGGCAAGGTGCGCACACAATCCCAGTGTTGTACAGCTTGCTTCTTCACCTTCCCGAAGCTGCCGCTCTCGCCGGCTGCCGGAGCCCAAGAAGCGGCTTCTTCGCGCAAAGACGATTGTGCCGCTCACAGTGCTCTCCTTAGCGCGGCTTCTGCCGAAAGACGCCCGGCAGCGGCTCTTACCTCCGGAGAGCATCCTACCTTCGTCTTTCGCGTCTTTTGTAGTCTACATCTTAGCAAAACGCTTCTCCACTATGTCTGGCTAGGAAAAACTGTGCCAGCACAGAAAACATCTCCCATCGTGTTCTAGAAGTTGCACGGATGTCTGCCAAGTGTTTGGCAGGAAGAAAAGAAAAGTTGTCCAAAACAGCTTCCAATCGAATGTTCCTGTGATTGGAAAAGTCAGGAGAGTGCAAAGGTACTGTTTTCTATCAGTTGGCAAGGTGCGCACACAAATCCCAGTGTTGTACAGCTTGCTTCTTCACCTTCCCGAAGCTGCCGCTCTCGCCGGCTGCCGGAGCCCAAGAAGCGGCTTCTTCGCGCAAAGACGATTGTGCCGCTCACAGTGCTCTCCTTAGCGCGGCTTCTGCCGAAAGACGCCCGGCAGCGGCTCTTACCTCCGGAGAGCATCCTACCTTCGTCTTTCGCGTCTTATGTAGTCTACACCTCGGCAAAACGCTTTTCCACTATGTCTGGCTAGGAAAAACTGTGCCAGCACAGAAAACATCTCCCATCGTGTTCTAGAAGTTGCACGGATGTCTGCCAAGTGTTTGGCAGGAAGAAAAGAAAAGTTGTCCAAAACAGCTTCCAATCGAATGTTCCTGTGATTGGAAAAGTCAGGAGAGTGCAAAGGTACTGTTTTCTATCAGTTGGCAAGGTGCGCACACAATCCCAGTGTTGTACAGCTTGCTTCTTCACCTTCCCGAAGCAGCCGCTCTCGCCGGCTGCCGGAGCCCAAGAAGCGGCTTCTTCGCGCAAAGACGATTGTGCCGCTCACAGTGCTCTCCTTAGCGCGGCTTCTGCCGAAAGACGCCCGGCAGCGGCTCTTACCTCCGGAGAGCATCCTACCTTCGTCTTTCGCGTCTTTTGTAGTCTACACCTCGGCAAAACGCTTTTCCACTATGTCTGGCTAGGAAAAACTGTGCCAGCACAGAAAACATCTCCCATCGTGTTCTAGAAGTTGCACGGATGTCTGCCAAGTGTTTGGCAGGAAGAAAAGAAAAGTTGTTCAAAACAGCTTCCAATCGAATGTTCATGTGATTGGAAAAGTCAGGAGAGTGCAAAGGTACTGTTTTCTATCAGTTGGCAAGGTGCGCACACAATCCCAGTGTTGTACAGCTTGCTTCTTCACCTTCCCGAAGCTGCCGCTCTCGCCGGCTGCCGGAGCCCAAGAAGCGGCTTCTTCGCGCAAAGACGATTGTGCCGCTCACAGTGCTCTCCTTAGCGCGGCTTCTGCCGAAAGACGCCCGGCAGCGGCTCTTACCTCTGGAGAGCATCCTACCTTCGTCTTTCGCGTCTTTTGTAGTCTACATCTTAGCAAAACGCTTTTCCACTATGTCTGGCTAGGAAAAACTGTGCCAGCACAGAAAACATCTCCCATCGTGTTCTAGAAGTTGCACGGATGTCTGCCAAGTGTTTGGCAGGAAGAAAAGAAAAGTTGTCCAAAACAGCTTCCAATCGAATGTTCCTGTGATTGGAAAAGTCAGGAGAGTGCAAAGGTACTGTTTTCTATCAGTTGGCAAGGTGCGCACACAATCCCAGTGTTGTACAGCTTGCTTCTTCACCTTCCCGAAGCTGCCGCTCTCGCCGGCTGCCGGAGCCCAAGAAGCGGCTTCTTCGCGCAAAGACGATTGTGCCGCTCACAGGGCTCTCCTTAGCGCGGCTTCTGCCGAAAGACGCCCGGCAGCGGCTCTTACCTCCGGAGAGCATCCTACCTTCGTCTTTCGCGTCTTATGTAGTCTACATCTTAGCAAAACGCTTTTCCACTATGTCTGGCTAGGAAAAACTGTGCCAGCACAGAAAACATCTCCCATCCTTTTCTAGAAGTTGCAGATATGTCTGCCAAGTGTTTGGGAGGAAGAAAAGAAAAGTTGTCCAAAACAGCTTCCAATCGAATGTTTCTGTGATTGGAAAAGTCAGGAGAGTGCAAAGGTACTGTTTTCTATCAGTTGGCAAGGTGCGCACACAATCCCAGTGTTGTACAGCTTGCTTCTTCACCTTCCCGAAGCTGCCACTCTCAGGAGGTAAGAGCCGCTGCCGGGCGTCTTTCGGCAGAAGCCGCGCTAAGGAGAGCACTGTGAGCGGCACAATCGTCTTTGCGCGAAGAAGACGCTTCTTGGGCTCCGGCAGCCGGCGAGAGCGGCAGCTTCGGGAAGGTGAAGAAGCAAGCTGTACAACACTGGGATTGTGTGCGCACCTTGCCAACTGATAGAAAACAGTACCTTTGCACTCTCCTGACTTTTCCAATCACAGGAACATTCGATTGGAAGCTGTTTTGGACAACTTTTCTTTTCTTCCTGCCAAACACTTGGCAGACATCCGTGCAACTTCTAGAACACGATGGGAGATGTTTTCTGTGCTGGCACAGTTTTTCCTAGCCAGACATAGTGGAAAAGCGTTTTGCTAAGATGTAGACTACAAAAGACGCGAAAGACGAAGGTAGGATGCTCTCCGGAGGTAAGAGCCGCTGCCGGGCGTCTTTCGGCAGAAGCCGCGCTAAGGAGAGCACTGTGAGCGGCACAATCGTCTTTGCGCGAAGAAGCCGCTTCTTGGGCTCCGGCAGCCGGCGAGAGCGGCAGCTTCGGGAAGGTGAAGAAGCAAGCTGTACAACACTGGGATTGTGTGCGCACCTTGCCAACTGATAGAAAACAGTACCTTTGCACTCTCCTGACTTTTCCAATCACAGGAACATTCGATTGGAAGCTGTTTTGGACAACTTTTCTTTTCTTCCTGCCAAACACTTGGCAGACATCCGTGCAACTTCTAGAACACGATGGGAGATGTTTTCTGTGCTGGCACAGTTTTTCCTAGCCAGACATAGTGGAAAAGCGTTTTGCTAAGATGTAGACTACAAAAGACGCGAAAGACGAAGGTAGGATGCTCTCCGGAGGTAAGAGCCGCTGCCGGGCGTCTTTCGGCAGAAGCCGCGCTAAGGAGAGCACTGTGAGCGGCACAATCGTCTTTGCGCGAAGAAGCCGCTTCTTGGGCTCCGGCAGCCGGCGAGAGCGGCAGCTTCGGGAAGGTGAAGAAGCAAGCTGTACAACACTGGGATTGTGTGCGCACCTTGCCAACTGATAGAAAACAGTACCTTTGCACTCTCCTGACTTTTCCAATCACAGGAACATTCGATTGGAAGCTGTTTTGGACAACTTTTCTTTTCTTCCTGCCAAACACTTGGCAGACATCCGTGCAACTTCTAGAACACGATGGGAGATGTTTTCTGTGCTGGCACAGTTTTTCCTAGCCAGACATAGTGGAGAAGCGTTTTGCTAAGATGTAGACTACAAAAGACGCGAAAGACGAAGGTAGGATGCTCTCCGGAGGTAAGAGCCGCTGCCGGGCGTCTTTCGGCAGAAGCCGCGCTAAGGAGAGCACTGTGAGCGGCACAATCGTCTTTGCGCGAAGAAGCCGCTTCTTCGGTTCCGGGAGCCGGCGAGAGCGGCAGCTTCGGGAAGGTGAAGAAGCAAGCTGTACAACACTGGGATTGTGTGCGCACCTTGCCAACTGATAGAAAACAGTACCTTTGCACTCTCCTGACTTTTCCAATCACAGGAACATTCGATTGGAAGCTGTTTTGGACAACTTTTCTTTTCTTCCTGCCAAACACTTGGCAGACATCCGTGCAACTTCTAGAACACGATGGGAGATGTTTTCTGTGCTGGCACAGTTTTTCCCAGCCAGACATAGTGGAAAAGCGTTTTGCCGAGGTGTAGACTACATAAGACGCGAAAGACGAAGGTAGGATGCTCTCCGGAGGTAAGAGCCGCTGCCGGGCGTCTTTCGGCAGAAGCCGCGCTAAGGAGAGCACTGTGAGCGGCACAATCGTCTTTGCGCGAAGAAGCCGCTTCTTGGGCTCCGGCAGCCGGCGAGAGCGGCAGCTTCGGGAAGGTGAAGAAGCAAGCTGTACAACACTGGGATTGTGTGCGCACCTTGCCAACTGATAGAAAACAGTACCTTTGCACTCTCCTGACTTTTCCAATCACAGGAACATTCGATTGGAAGCTGTTTTGGACAACTTTTCTTTTCTTCCTGCCAAACACTTGGCAGACATCCGTGCAACTTCTAGAACACGATGGGAGATGTTTTCTGTGCTGGCACAGTTTTTCCTAGCCAGACATAGTGGAGAAGCGTTTTGCTAAGATGTAGACTACAAAAGACGCGAAAGACGAAGGTAGGATGCTCTCCGGAGGTAAGAGCCGCTGCCGGGCGTCTTTCGGCAGAAGCCGCGCTAAGGAGAGCACTGTGAGCGGCACAATCGTCTTTGCGCGAAGAAGCCGCTTCTTGGGCTCCGGCAGCCGGCGAGAGCGGCAGCTTCGGGAAGGTGAAGAAGCAAGCTGTACAACACTGGGATTGTGTGCGCACCTTGCCAACTGATAGAAAACAGTACCTTTGCACTCTCCTGACTTTTCCAATCACAGGAACATTCGATTGGAAGCTGTTTTGGACAACTTTTCTTTTCTTCCTGCCAAACACTTGGCAGACATCCGTGCAACTTCTAGAACACGATGGGAGATGTTTTCTGTGCTGGCACAGTTTTTCCTAGCCAGACATAGTGGAGAAGCGTTTTGCTAAGATGTAGACTACATAAGACGCGAAAGACGATGGTAGGATGCTCTCCGGAGGTAAGAGCCGCTGCCGGGCGTCTTTCGGCAGAAGCCGCGCTAAGGAGAGCCCTGTGAGCGGCACAATCGTCTTTGCGCGAAGAAGCCGCTTCTTGGGCTCCGGCAGCCGGCGAGAGCGGCAGCTTCGGGAAGGTGAAGAAGCAAGCTGTACAACACTGGGATTGTGTGCGCACCTTGCCAACTGATAGAAAACAGTACCTTTGCACTCTCCTGACTTTTCCAATCACAGGAACATTCGATTGGAAGCTGTTTTGGACAACTTTTCTTTTCTTCCTGCCAAACACTTGGCAGACATCCGTGCAACTTCTAGAACACGATGGGAGATGTTTTCTGTGCTGGCACAGTTTTTCCTAGCCAGACATAGTGGAAAAGCGTTTTGCCGAGGTGTAGACTACAAAAGACGCGAAAGACGAAGGTAGGATGCTCTCCGGAGGTAAGAGCCGCTGCCGGGCGTCTTTCGGCAGAAGCCGCGCTAAGGAGAGCCCTGTGAGCGGCACAATCGTCTTTGCGCGAAGAAGCCGCTTCTTGGGCTCCGGCAGCCGGCGAGAGCGGCAGCTTCGGGAAGGTGAAGAAGCAAGCTGTACAACACTGGGATTGTGTGCGCACCTTGCCAACTGATAGAAAACAGTACCTTTGCACTCTCCTGACTTTTCCAATCACAGGAACATTCGATTGGAAGCTGTTTTGGACAACTTTTCTTTTCTTCCTGCCAAACACTTGGCAGACATCCGTGCAACTTCTAGAACACGATGGGAGATGTTTTCTGTGCTGGCACAGTTTTTCCTAGCCAGACACAGTGGAAAAGCTTTTTGCCGAGGTGTAGATGAGAAGAGGAGCTAAAGAGTGGATGTTAGCAAATGACACCCATCTTCAAAAAAGGCAATTAAGAGGACTCGCCATAGTACAAACCAGCCAGCCTCTTTTTTATCCCCAGGAAGTTGATGAAGCAGCTCTTCCTGGAAATCCTTGCCAGGCACATGACAGATGACCAAATAATGTAGTTAGCATGATTTTTCAGGGGAATTTCATGCTGAACATCACTTTAAACTCCTCTGATGAATCAACTTGACTGGTAGATGAAGGGAATATTATCTGCCTGGGCTTCAGGGAGGTTTTTGACATACCTCTACATGGCATCACACATACATATGGAAGCAATAGTGCAAAGGGGAGGGAATCAGTGTCTTTTCAGTGATGCTGAGGGAAAAGACAAGAGGCAGTGGGCACACACTGAAATACAGGAGATTGCCTTTGAACATCAGTAAATGTTTCTTTACTGTCAGGGTGACTGAACCACGGCACAGACTGCCCAGAAAGATTGTGGAGCCTGGATCTTTGAAGACATTAAAAGTACACCCAGATAGAATCCTGGGCAAGAGGCTCTAGGTATCCTGGTTTAGGCAGGGGGGTTGGGCCTGGTTAGCCCCACCAACCCCTTCCACTCTCTTTCATTCTGTGCTAGTGAATTCTCTTCAAGATGCATTTCAAAGCGCTGGCATGACAAAGTTCTGTGCAGACAGAGATCCAAATGGACATGGCATCTAAGTTCCTTAAG
The DNA here is from genome assembly GCF_035770615.1 of Melospiza melodia melodia. NCBI lineage: Eukaryota > Metazoa > Chordata > Aves > Passeriformes > Passerellidae > Melospiza > Melospiza melodia. The sequence continues at coordinate 44,430,668 of NC_086199.1, forward strand.
CAGTGTTCAAGAAGAATGTAAAACTCTGGCACAAGTGTCTCTTCCCTAACTGAATCCCTTTCATGGGAAAATTCCCAGCTCTAGAAAGATCTTCTGATACGCATGCTTAAGACTGACACTGGCTGAACAAATTTCTCCCTATGTATATCTAAGACCAGTTAGGATCTTCACCCAAAGTGCAGTCAACATAGTCACAGAATGCCTATTGTTAAGAAGTGACAGCTTCCATCAGAATGGCAGCTATTGGTCCACAAAATGGATTAATGGATGGGAATTATCTACGTGGGTTAAAAACAAAAATAAAGAGTTGGTCTTTATTTATCAATTTCATGGCAATATTGATAAGGGAAGAAAAAGATCTAAGTCCTTGACTTTCTGGACTCGAGGAAAGATTTTAAAAATTCCTTGTAAAAATGTATGATCACAATCAGACTATTGAAACCATTTTAGTTGGGAACAAAGTTCCAAAATTGTCTAGATAGTGGCAAAGAAGCCAAGAAAATAGGAAAGAAACAAAAAGAGAGCAAAAGAGTCAGCTTCAGTGTACAAGCTCGTTCTAGAAGTAGTCTGCTGGGAAAAGGAACCCCCAGCTAAATTTCCAATGTATTCCTGCGCTTGATTCAGTAACTGGTCAATGTAAAAACCAATCCTTTTGTACAACTTCTTCCAGCAACAAAAACTCCAACAGGTTGACACTACCATCATGCCTGTTCCAGACATATTTAAAAGAGAAATGATGATTTTCTTGAAAACCTACTTACATAAAAGTTGCAAGATGGTGGAGGGATTCCCACATCCTCCTTCCTCCATCTGGCTTGAAAGTATATTTGATAAAATATGCAACAAAGCACATGATTTATAAGGGAGAGTCAAATGGATGATTTGGGAATCGATCTCTTGTTGATAGTAAACTTCATATCCACTCGGTGTGACCTTTTTAAAACAAAATGTGGAGCTGAGGCATGAATCTGCCACAACAATTGTAAAGCAAACATACACACTCCCCTTCATATGCCCCCCCCTCCACACACACCTAGGCACACACAGAGATCAGCATAGCAGATCATGAACACCTTGGAAAAGACTGAAATGCTAAATGCCTCTCTTGATGGGCAAAAGAGCTGGTGCAGTAATTCAAATGCCTGGTACAAAAATTCTGTTTAATATTTAGCTCCTATTTAAAACACAGCTTTTCATTTCATTCTATTTACAGAATATTTTCATTTCATTTGTTTCTTTAAAATTACTTAGTTCTCACCTGTTGTATGTCTAGGAATATTTTCTTCCAAAAATAGAAAAAAATAGATGATATCTTTTCAGCAGAAAACATTGGTTGATACAATTTTAAACCATCATGATATGGAAGAATTCTTCTGTCCCTCTCGAAGGTGGAAGAAGCATTTGGATCACAGATCATCTACAATGAAATACTTGACATGTTTAAGATGCTTTCAATCAATTTTGATCGTCAATTGCTTATTTGTTGTAAACAGTAATTTTTCAGTGAAGGGAAAGTGTGTGTGGTATATCTACATGATATGTTCAAAGGCAGTTCCTACTAATGGCCAGGCTGAATTCCAGTAAATAATGTCCCGAATGATATTTTGCCGCCTTCTTTGGCACTTCATGAAATCTTACCCCGATGAAGTGCTGAAACAAAGAGATTTTCTCTTAGAGAGTGTCTCATGTTGTAACCTATCCCATGGATTTTATGCTGTAATTCTTATCTCTTTTAAAATTTACTATCTTCTGTACAGTTTTCATGAAACTTTCTGTTACAGTAGTGAATAGCACAGATAAATGTCATTTTGTACAACTTTGAATTTACCCCAAGAGCTGAGAGAAAACTTGATCCTATACTTCAATCCGAGTTTCTTCTATAGTCCAACTTTGTTTCTCTACCATCAAGCTTCTCCTTTGTTGCTGCTCCAAGCCCCGTCCAAGGTGACCTTGAATACTTTCAGGGATGGGACACCCACAACTTCTCTGGGCAACCTGTTCCAGTGTTCCAGCACTCCCACAGTAAAAAAGGCCTTCCTTTCATCTAATATGTGTAGGAAATCATAAATCTAGGCATAGAAGCTTGGAGTGCAAATTTGAAATTCTTTGGATTTGAAGCACATTTTATATGAATACTGACTTACAGATGACTAAAAGATGTTGATGGGCATTTGAGCTGACAAGTTTTGAAAAAGTGCATGGAAATTAAAATTGAAACCACTAAAATTAAAAACTCCTTGCCATTTTCTTTTTCCTCTCCTATTCAAAATTGCATATGTCAGATATCAGTGCTTCATGCAAACCTCTCAGATGCTCTCAGAGAAAAAGCTTTTCTTTCAGACTAAGTTGCGGTTGACGTAGAACACTAGCAGGAGTGAAAGATTTTCTGGGCATCGGGGCAGCACGTTCTCCTTGGATTTGTGTGCAGAATGCATTTTATCCAAACTGGAAAATAGATCCCAGCTCTGTTCTATTCATCATTCTTACTTCATCAGGCCAGAAGATTCTGTGAAAAGTAGCCTGTGGACTTTGAAGACAGCGCATGTGAACCAGATGAGAGGTGATAGAGAAGTTGAGGGAGAGAAGAAAGAGCATGAGGCTGAAACCAGAAAGTATTTCTCCACGTGATCATGGAAGATTGCAGGAGCCACTTGGTACTATCAAACCAGGCCAACTTGGCACTGGTGCCACCTTGGGTCTGGGAGCCATGTTGCATATCGTGCATTTTAAGGAGCCAGCTGGCCACACCCAGCCATATGCCCCCAAACACAAACCAAGGCCCTTTTCTCTGGCAAACAAAACTCAGCTGCCCTGCTTCTGGATGGCAGATTGCAGGAACCACTTGGTACTATCAAACCAGCCCAACTTGGCACTGGTGCCACCATGGGTCTGGTCACCATCCTGCCTATTGTAGCTTTTCAGGAGCCAGCCGGTCACTCTCAGCCATAGGCCCCCAAACACAAACCTCGGCCCGTTTCCCTGGCAAACAAAAGTAAGCTGTCCCGCTTCTGGATGGCAGATTGCAGGAGCTACTTAGTACTATCAAATCAGCCCGACTTGGCACTGGTGCCACCTTGGATCTGGGAACCATCCTGTGTATCGTGGATTTTCAGGGGCCAGCCAGCCACTCTCAGCCATATGCCCCCAAAAACAAACCACGGACCTTTTCTCTGGCAAACAAAACTCAACTGCCCCTCTTCTGGATGGCAAATTTTAGGACGCACTTTGTACTACGAAAACCGCCCGACGTGGCACTGGTGCCACCTTGTGTCAGGGAACCATCCTGCATATCGAGCTTTTTAAGGAGCCAGCCGGCCAGGCCCAGCCATATACCCCCAAAAACAAACCACGGACCATTTCTCATAGAAACAAAAATCCGCTGCCCCGCGTCTGGATGGCAGATTGCAGGAGCCACTTTGCACCATCAAACCAGCCCGACTTGGCACTGGTGCCACCTCTGGTCTGGGAACCATCCTGCGTATCGTACATATTCAGGAACCAGCCGAACACTCGCAGCCACAGGCCCCCAAACACAAACAACGGCCCATTTCCCTGGCAAACAAAACTCAGCTGCCCCGCTTCTGGATGGCAGTTTGCAGGAGCCACTTGGGACTATCAAACCAGCCCGACTTGGCACTGGTGCCACCTTGGGTCTGGGAACCATCCTGCGTATGGTGGATTCTAAGGAGCCAGCCGGCCACTCCCAGCCACAGGCCCCCAACAAAAACCACGGCCCTTTTTTCTGGCAAACAAAACTTAGCTGCCTCACTTCTGGATGGCAGATTGCAGGAGCCACTTGGTGTAATCAAACCAGCCCGACTTGGCACTGGTGCCACCTTGGGTCTGGGAACCATCCTGCGTATCGTGGATTCTAAGGAGCCAGCCGGCCACTCCCAGCCACAGGCCCCCAAACAAAATCAACGGCGCTGTTCCCTGGAAAACAAAACACGCCTGCCAACTTTTTGATGGAGTTTGCAGGAGCCACTTGGTACTATCAAACCAGCCCGACTTGGCACTGGTGCCACCTTGGGTCTGGGAAACATCCTGCGTATCGTGGATTCTTAGGAGCCAGCCGGCCACTCCTAGCCAGAGGCCCCCAGACAAAAACCTAGGCCTATTTCTCTGGCAAACAAAAGTAAGCTGCCCCGCTTCTGGATGGCAGATTGCAGGAGACACTTGGTACTATCAAACCAGCCCAACTTGGCACTGGTGCCACCTTGGATCTGGGAACCATGCTGTGTATCGTGGATATTCAGGGGCCAGCCGGCCACTCTCAGCCATATGTCCCCAAACAGAAACCTCGGCCCGTTTCTCTGGCAAACAAAACTCAACTGCCCCTCTTCTGGATGGCAAATTGCAGGATGAACTTGATACTAAAACCGCAGGCCGACTTGGTAGTGGTGACACCTTGGACCTGGGAACCATCATGCGTATCGAGCATTTTAAGGAGCCAGCCGGCCACTCCCAGCAATATGCCCCCAAAAACAATCCACGGAATTTTTCTCTGGCAAACAAAAATCAGCTGCCCGGCTTCTGGATGGCAGATTGCAGGAGCCACTTTGCACCATCAAACCAGCCCGACTTGGCACTGGTGCCACCTTGCATCTGGGAACCATGCTGCCTAGCGTGGATTTTCAGGAGCCAGCCGGCCACTCTCAGCCATAGGCCCCCAAACAAAACCCACGGCCCGTTTCCCTGGCAAACAAAATTAAGCTGCCCCGCTTCTGGATGGCAGATTGCAGGACGCACTTGGTAGTATCAAACCAGCCCGACTTGGCACTGGTGCCACCTTGGGTCTGGGAACCATCCTGCGTATCGTGGGTTCAAAGGAGCCAGCCGGCCACTCCCAGCCACAGGTCCCCAAATACAAACAACGGCGCTTTTCCCTGGAAAACAAAACTCGCCTGCCAACTTTTTGATGGCAGATTGCAGGAGCCACTTGGTACTATCAAACCAGCCCAACTTGGCACTGGTGCCACCATGGGTCTGGTCACCATCCTGCCTATCGTAGCTTTTCAGGAGCCAGCCAGCCACCCCCAGCCAGAGGCCCCTAGACAAATATTTCGGCCCGTTTCCCTGGCAAACAAAAGTAAGCTACCCCGCTTCTGGATGGCAGATTGCAGGAGCCACTTTGCACCATCAAACTAGCCCGACTTGGCACTTGTGCCACCTCTGGTCTGGGAACCATCCTGCGTATCGTGGATTCTAAGGAGCCAGCCGGTCACTCCCACCCACAGGCCCCCAAACACAAACAACGGCACTTTTCCCTGGAAAACAAAACTCGCCTGCCAACTTTTTGATGGCAGATTGCAGGAGCCACTTGGTACTATCAAACCAGCCCAACTTGGCACTGGTGCCACCATGGGTCTGGTCACCATCCTGCCTATCGTAGCTTTTCAGGAGCCAGCCGGTCACTCCCAGCCATAGGCCCCCAGACAAAAACCTCGGCCCGTTTCCCTGGCAAAGAAAAGTAAGTTATCCCGCTTCTGGATGGCAGATTGCAGGAGCCACTTTTCACCATCAAACCAGCACGACTTCGCACTGGTGCCACCTCTGGTCTGGGAACCATCCTGCGTATCATGGATTCTAAGGAGCCAGCCGGCCACTCCCAGCCAGAGGCCCCCGAACACAAACAACGGCGCTTTTCCCTGGATAACAAACTCGCCTGCCAACATTTTGATGGCAGATTGCAGGAGCCACTTGGTACTATCAAACCAGCCCAACTTGGCACTGGTGCCACCATGGGTCTGGTCACCATCCTGCCTATCGTAGCTTTTCAGGAGCCAGCCGGTCACTCCCAGCCATAGGCCCCCAGACACAAAGCTCGGCCCGTTTCCCTGGCAAACAAAAGTAAGCTGCCCCGCTTCTGGATGGTAGATTGCAGGACGCACTTGGTACTATCAAACCAGCCCAACTTGGCACTGGTGCCACCTCTGGTCTGGGAACCATCCTGCGTATCGTGGATTCTAAGGAGCCAGCCGGCCACTCCCAGCCACAGGCCCCCAAACAGAAACAACGGCGCTTTTCCCTGGAAAACAAAACTCGCCTGCCAACTTTTTGATGGCAGATTGCAGGAGCCACTTGGTACTATCAAATCAGCCCAACTTGGCACTGGTGCCACCATGGGTCTGGTCACCATCCTGCCTATCGTAGCTTTTCAGGAGCCAGCCGGTCACTCCCAGCCATAGGCCCCCAGACACAAACCTCGGCCCGTTTCCCTGGCAAACAAAAGTAAGCTGCCCCGCTTCTGGATGGCAGATTGCAGGAACCACTTTGCACCATCAAACTAGCCCGACTTGGCACTGGTGCCACCTCTGGTCTGGGAACCATGATGTGTATTGTGGATTCTAAGGAGCCATCCGTCCACTCCCAGCCACAGGCCCCCAAACAAAAACAACGGCGCTTTTCCCTGGAAAACAAAACTCGCCTGCCAACTTTTTGATGGCAGATTGCAGGAGCCACTTGGTACTATCAAACCAGCCCAACTTGGCACTGGTGCCACCATGGGTCTGGTCACCATCCTGCCTATCGTAGCTTTTCAGGAGCCAGCCGGTCACTCCCAGCCATAGGCCCCCAGACACAAACCTCGGCCCGTTTCCCTGGCAAACAAAAGTAAGCTGCCCCGCTTCTGGATGGCAGATTGCAGGACGCACTTGGTAGTATCAAACCAGCCCGACTTGGCACTGGTGCCACCTCTGGTCTGGGAACCATCCTGCGTATCGTGGATTCTAAGCAGCCAGCCGGCCACTCCCAGCCACAGGCCCCCAAACAAAAACAACGGCGCTTTTCCCTGGAAAACAAAACTCGCCTGCCAACATTTTGATGGCAGATTGCAGGAGCCACTTGGTACTATCAAATCAGCCCAACTTGGCACTGGTGCCACCATGCGTTTGGTCACCATCCTGCCTATCGTAGCTTTTCAGGAGCCAGAGGGTCACTCCCAGCTATAGGCCCCCAGACAAAAACCTCGGCCCGTTTCCCTGGCATACAAAAGTAAGCTGCCCCGCTTCTGGATGGCAGATTGCAGGACGCACTTGATAGTATCAAACCAGCCCGACTTGGCACTGGTGCCACCTCTGGTCTGGGAACCATCCTGCGTATCGTGGTTCTAAGGAGCCATCCGTCCACTCCCAGCCACAGGCCCCCAAACACAAACCACAGCGCTTTTCCCTGGAAAACAAAACTCGCCTGCCAACTTTTTGATGGCAGATTGCAGGAGCCACTTGGTACTATCAAATCAGCCCAACTTGGCACTGGTGCCACCATGGGTCTGGTCACCATCCTGCCTATCGTAGCTTTTCAGGAGCCAGCCGGTCACTCGCAGCCATAGGCCCCCAGAAACAATACTCGGCCCGTTTCCCTGGCAAACAAAAGTAAGCTGCCCCGCTTCTGGATGGCAGATTGCAGGAGCCACTTTGCAGCATCAAACTAGCCCGACTTGGCACTGGTGCCACCTCTGGTCTGGGAACCATCCTGCGTATCGTGGATTCTAAGGAGCCAGCCGGCCACTCCCACCCACAGGCCCCCAAACAAAAACAACGGCGCTTTTCCCTGGAAAACAAAACTCGCCTGCCAATTTTTTTATGGCAGATTGCAGGAGCCACTTGGTACTATCAAACCAGCCCAACTTGGCACTGGTGCCACCATGGGTCTGGTCACCATCCTGCCTATCGTAGCTTTTCAGGAGCCAGCCGGTCACTCCCAGCCATAGGCCCCCAGACACAAACCTCGGCCCGTTTCCCTGGCAAACAAAAGTAAGCTACCCCGCTTCTGGATGGCAGATTGCAGGACGCACTTGATAGTATCAAACCAGCCCGACTTGGCACTGGTGCCACCTCAGGTCTGGGAACCATGCTGCGTATCGTGGATTCTAATTAGCCATCTGGCCACTCCCACCCACAGGCCCCCAAACAAAAACAACGGCGCTTTTCCCTGGAAAACAAACCTCGCCTGCCAAATTTTGATGGCAGATTGCCGGAGCCACTTGGTACTATCAAACCAGCCCAACTTGACACTGGTGCCACCATGGGTCTGGTCACCATCCTGCCTATCGTAGCTTTTCAGGAGCCAGCCGGTCACTCCCAGCCATAGGCCCCCAGACAAAAACCTTGGCCCGTTTCCCTGGCAAACAAAAGTAAGTTATCCCGCTTCTGGATGGCAGATTGCAGGAGCCACTTTTCACCATCAAACCAGCCCGACTTGGCACTGGTGCCACCTCTGGTCTGGGAACCATCCTGCGTATCGTGGATTCTAAGGAGCCAGCCGGCCACTCCCAGCCACAGGCCCCCAAACACAAACCACAGCGCTTTTCCCTGGAAAACAAAACTCGCCTGCCAACTTTTTGATGGCAGATTGCAGGAGCCACTTGGTACTATCAAATCAGCCCAACTTGGCACTGGTGCCACCATGGGTCTGGTCACCATCCTGCCTATCGTAGCTTTTCAGGAGCCAGCCGGTCCCTCCCTGCCATAGGCCCCCAGAGAAAAACCTCGGCCCGTTTCCCTGGCAAACAAAAGTAAGCTACCCCGCTTCTGGATGGCAGATTGCAGGAGCCACTTTGCACCATCAAACTAGCCCGACTTGGCACTGGTGCCACCTCAGGTCTGGGAACCATCCTGCGTATCGTTCATTGTAAGGAGCCAGCCGGCCACTCCCAGCCACAGGCCCCCAGACACAAACAACGGCGCTTTTCCCTGGAAAACAAAACTCGCCTGCCAACTTTTTGATGGCAGATTGCAGGAGCCACTTGGTACTATCAAACCAGCCCAACTTGGCACTGGTGCCACCATGGGTCTGGTCACCATCCTGCCTATCGTAGCTTTTCAGGAGCCAGCCGGTCACTCGCAGCCATAGGCCCCCAGACACAAAACTCGGCCCGTTTCCCTGGCAAACAAAAGTAAGCTACCCCGCTTCTGGATGGCAGATTGCAGGAGCCACTTTGCACCATCAAACTGGCCCGACTTCGCACTGGTGCGACCTCTGGTCTGGGAACCATCCTGCGTATCGTGGATTCTAAGGAGCCAGCCGGTCACTCCCACCCACAGGCCCCCAAACACAAACAACGGCACTTTTCCCTGGAAAACAAAACTCGCCTGCCAACATTTTGATGGCAGATTGCAGGAGCCACTTGGTACTATCAAACCAGCCCAACTTGGCACTGGTGCCACCATGGGTCTGGTCACCATCCTGCCTATTGTAGCTTTTCAGGAGCCAGCCGGTCACTCCCAGCCATAGGCCCCCAGACAAAAAGCTCGGCCCGTTTCCCTGGCAAACAAAAGTAAGTTATCCCGCTTCTGGATGGCAGATTGCAGGAGCCACTTTGCACCATCAAACCAGCTTGACTTGGCACTGGTGCCACCTCTGGTCTGGGAACCATCCTGCGTATCGTGGATTCTAAGGAGCCAGCCGGCCACTCCCACCCACAGGCCCCCAAACAAAAACAACGGCGCTTTTCCCTGGAAAACAAAACTCGCCTGCCAATTTTTTGATGGCAGATTGCAGGAGCCACTTGGTACTATCAAACCAGCCCAACTTGGCACTGGTGCCACCATGGGTCTGGTCACCATCCTGCCTATCGTAGCTTTTCAGGAGCCAGCCGGTCACTCCCAGCCATAGGCCCCCAGACACAAACCTCGGCCCGTTCCCCTGGCAAACAAAAGTAAGCTACCCCGCTTCTGGATGGCAGATTGCAGGACGCACTTGATAGTATCAAACCAGCCCGACTTGGCACTGGTGCCACCTCAGGTCTGGGAACCATGCTGCGTATCGTGGATTCTAATTAGCCATCTGGCCACTCCCACCCACAGGCCCCCAAACAAAAACAACGGCGCTTTTCCGTGGAAAACAAACCTCGCCTGCCAAATTTTGATGGCAGATTGCCGGAGCCACTTGGTACTATCAAACCAGCCCAACTTGACACTGGTGCCACCATGGGTCTGGTCACCATCCTGCCTATCGTAGCTTTTCAGGAGCCAGACGGTCACTCCCAGCCATAGGCCCCCAGACAAAAACCTTGGCCCGTTTCCCTGGCAAACAAAAGTAAGTTATCCCGCTTCTGGATGGCAGATTGCAGGAGCCACTTTTCACCATCAAACCAGCCCGACTTGGCACTGGTGCCACCTCTGGTCTGGGAACCATCCTGCGTATCGTGGATTCTAAGGAGCCAGCCGGCCACTCCCAGCCACAGGCCCCCAAACACAAACCACAGCGCTTTTCCCTGGAAAACAAAACTCGCCTGCCAACTTTTTGATGGCAGATTGCAGGAGCCACTTGGTACTATCAAACCAGCCCAACTTGGCACTGGTGCCACCATGGATCTGGTCACCATCCTGCCTATCGTAGCTTTTCAGGACCTAGCCGGTCACTCGCAGCCATAGGCCCCCAGAGAAAAACCTCGGCCCGTTTCCCTGGCAAACAAAACTAAGCTGCCCCGCTTCTGGATGGCAGATTGCAGGAACCACTTGGTACTATCAAACCAGCCCAACTTGGCACTGGTGCCACCTTGGGTCTGGGAACCATCCTGCGTATCGTGGATTCTAAGGAGCCAGCCGGTCACTCCCAGCCACAGGCCACCAAACACAAACAACGGCGCTTTTCCCTGGAAAACAAAACTCGCCTGCCAACATTTTGATGGCAGATTGCAGGAGCCACTTGCTACTATCAAATCAGCCCAACTTGGCACTGGTGCCACCATGGGTCTGGTCACCATCCTGCCTATCGTAGCTTTTCAGGAGCCAGCCGGTCCATCCCTGCCATAGGCCCCCAGAGAAAAACCTCGGCCCGTTTCCCTGGCAAACAAAAGTAAGCTACCCCGCTTCTGGATGGCAGATTGCAGGAGCCACTTTGCACCATCAAACTAGCCCGACTTGGCACTGGTGCCACCTCAGGTCTGGGAACCATCCTGCGTATCGTTCATTGTAAGGAGCCAGCCGGCCACTCCCAGCCACAGGCCCCCAGACACAAACAACGGCGCTTTTCCCTGGAAAACAAAACTCGCCTGCCAAATTTTGATGGCAGATTGCAGGAGCCACTTGGTACTATCAAACCAGCCCAACTTGGCACTGGTGCCACCATGGGTCTGGTCACCATCCTGCCTATCGTAGCTTTTCAGGAGCCAGCCGGTCACTCGCAGCCATAGGCCCCCAGACACAAAACTCGGCCCGTTTCCCTGGCAAACAAAAGTAAGCTGCCCCGCTTCTGGATGGCAGATTGCAGGAGCCACTTTGCACCATCAAACTGGCCCGACTTGGCACTGGTGCGACCTCTGGTCTGGGAACCATCCTGCGTATCGTGGATTCTAAGGAGCCAGCCGGTCACTCCCACCCACAGGCCCCCAAACACAAACAACGGCACTTTTCCCTGGAAAACAAAACTCGCCTGCCAACATTTTGATGGCAGATTGCAGGAGCCACTTGGTACTATCAAACCAGCCCAACTTGGCACTGGTGCCACCATGGGTCTGGTCACCATCCTGCCTATCGTAGCTTTTCAGGAGCCAGCCGGTCACTCCCAGCCATAGGCCCCCAGACAAAAACCTCGGCCCGTTTCCCTGGCAAACAAAAGTAAGTTATCCCGCTTCTGGATGGCAGATTGCAGGAGCCACTTTTCACCATCAAACCAGCCCAACTTGGCACTGGTGCCACCTCTGGTCTGGGAACCATCCTGCGTATCGTGGATTCTAAGGAGCTAGCCGGCCACTCCCAGCCACAGGCCCCCAAACACAAACAACGGCACTTTTCCCTGGATAACAAACTCGCCTGCCAACTTTTTGATGGCAGATTGCAGGAGCCACTTGGTACTATCAAACCAGCCCAACTTGGCACTGGTGCCACCATGGGTCTGGTCACCATCCTGCCTATCGTAGCTTTTCAGGAGCCAGGCGGTCACTCCCAGCCATAGGCCCCCAGACACAAACCTCAGCCCGTTTCCCTGGCAAACAAAAGTAAGCTGCCCCGCTTCTGGATGGCAGATTGCAGGAGCCACTTTGCAAAATCAAACCAGCCCGACTTGGCACTGGTGCCACCTCTGGTCTGGGAACCATCCTGCGTATCGTGGATTCTAAGGAGCCAGCCGGCCACTCCCACCCACAGGCCCTCAAACAAAAACAACGGCGCTTTTCCCTGGAAAACAAAACTCGCCTGCCAATTTTTTGATGGCAGATTGCAGGAGCCACTTGGTACTATCAAACCAGCCCAACTTGGCACTGGTGCCACCATGGGTCTGGTCACCATCCTGCCTATCGTAGCTTTTCAGGAGCCAGCCGGTCACTCCCAGCCATAGGCCCCCAGACACAAACCTCGGCCCGTTTCCCTGGCAAACAAAAGTAAGCTACCCCGCTTCTGGATGGCAGATTGCAGGACGCACTTGATAGTATCAAACCAGCCCGACTTGGCACTGGTGCCACCTCAGGTCTGGGAACCATGCTGCGTATCGTGGATTCTAATTAGCCATCTGGCCACTCCCACCCACAGGCCCCCAAACAAAAACAACGGCGCTTTTCCGTGGAAAACAAACCTCGCCTGCCAAATTTTGATGGCAGATTGCCGGAGCCACTTGGTACTATCAAACCAGCCCAACTTGACACTGGTGCCACCATGGGTCTGGTCACCATCCTGCCTATCGTAGCTTTTCAGGAGCCAGACGGTCACTCCCAGCCATAGGCCCCCAGACAAAACCTTGGTCCGTTTCCCTGGCAAACAAAAGTAAGTTATCCCGCTTCTGGATGGCAGATTGCAGGAGCCACTTTTCACCATCAAACCAGCCCGACTTGGCACTGGTGCCACCTCTGGTCTGGAAACCATCCTGCGTATGGCGGATTCTAAGGAGCCAGCCGGCCACTCCCAGCCACAGGCCCCCAAACACAAACCACAGCGCTTTTCCCTGGAAAACAAAACTCGCCTGCCAACTTTTTGATGGCAGATTGCAGGAGCCACTTGGTACTATCAAACCAGCCCAACTTGGCACTGGTGCCACCATGGATCTGGTCACCATCCTGCCTATCGTAGCTTTTCAGGACCTAGCCGGTCACTCCAAGCCATAGGCCCCCAGAGAAAAACCTCGGCCCGTTTGCCTGGCAAACAAAACTAAGCTGCCCCGCTTCTGGATGGCAGATTGCAGGAACCACTTGGTACTATCAAACCAGCCCAACTTGGCACTGGTGCCACCTTGGGTCTGGGAACCATCCTGCGTATCGTGGATTCTAAGGAGCCAGCCAGTCACTCCCAGCCACAGGCCACCAAACACAAACAACTGCGCTTTTCCCTGGAAAACAAAACTCGCCTGCCAACATTTTGATGGCAGATTGCAGGAGCCACTTGCTACTATCAAATCAGCCCAACTTGGCACTGGTGCCACCATGGGTCTGGTCACCATCCTGCCTATCGTAGCTTTTCAGGAGCCAGCCGGTCCATCCCTGCCATAGGCCCCCAGAGAAAAACCTCGGCCCGTTTCCCTGGCAAACAATAGTAAGCTACCCCGCTTCTGGATGGCAGATTGCAGGAGCCACTTTGCACCATCAAACTAGCCCGACTTGGCACTGGTGCCACCTCAGGTCTGGGAAACATCCTGCGTATCGTTCATTGTAAGGAGCCAGCCGGCCACTCCCAGCCACAGGCCCCCAGACACAAACCACAGCGCTTTTCCCTGGAAAACAAAACTCGCCTGCCAACTTTTTGATGGCAGATTGCAGGAGCCACTTGGTACTATCAAACCAGCCCAACTTGGCACTGGTGCCACCATGGGTCTGGTCACCATCCTGCCTATCGTAGCTTTTCAGGAGCCAGCCGGTCACTCGCAGCCATAGGCCCCCAGACACAAAACACGGCCCGTTTCCCTGGCAAACAAAAGTAAGCTGCCCCGCTTCTGGATGGCAGATTGCAGGAGCCACTTTGCACCATCAAACTGGCCCGACTTGGCACTGGTGCGACCTCTGGTCTGGGAACCATCCTGCGTATCGTGGATTCTAAGGAGCCAGCCGGTCACTCCCACCCACAGGCCCCCAAACACAAACAACGGCACTTTTCCCTGGAAAACAAAACTCGCCTGCCAACATTTTGATGGCAGATTGCAGGAGCCACTTGGTACTATCAAACCAGCCCAACTTGGCACTGGTGCCACCATGGGTCTGGTCACCATCCTGCCTATCGTAGCTTTTCAGGAGCCAGCCGGTCACTCCCAGCCATAGGCCCCCAGACAAAAACCTCGGCCCGTTTCCCTGGAAAACAAAAGTAAGTTATCCCGCTTCTGGATGGCAGATTGCAGGAGCCACTTTTCACCATCAAACCAGCCCGACTTGGCACTGGTGCCACCTCTGGTCTGGGAACCATCCTGCGTATCGTGGATTCTAAGGAGCCAGCCGGCCACTCCCAGCCACAGGCCCCCAAACACAAACAACGGCACTTTTCCCTGGATAACAAACTCGCCTGCCAACTTTTTGATGGCAGATTGCAGGAGCCACTTGGTACTATCAAACCAGCCCAACTTGGCACTGGTGCCACCATGGGTCTGGTCACCATCCTGCCTATCGTAGCTTTTCAGGAGCCAGGCGGTCACTCCCAGCCATAGGCCCCCAGACACAAACCTCAGCCCGTTTCCCTGGCAAACAAAAGTAAGCTGCCCCGCTTCTGGATGGCAGATTGCAGGACGCACTTGGTAGTATCAAACCAGCCCGACTTGGCACTGGTGCCACGTCTGGTCTGGGAACCATCCTGCGTATCGTGGTTCTAAGGAGCCATCCGTCCACTCCCAGCCACAGGCCCCCAAACACAAACAACGGCGCTTTTCGCTGAAAAACAAAACTCGCCTGCCAACATTTTGATGGCAGATTGCAGGAGCCACTTGGTACTATCAAATCAGCCCAACTTGGCACTGGTGCCACCATGGGTCTGGTCACCATCCTGCCTATCGTAGCTTTTCAGGAGCCAGCCGGTCACTCGCAGCCATAGGCCCCCAGAAACAATACTCGGCCCGTTTCCCTGGCAAACAAAAGTAAGCTGCCCCGCTTCTGGATGGCAGATTGCAGGAGCCACTTTGCACCATCAAACTAGCCCGACTTGGCACTGGTGCCACCTCTGGTCTGGGAACCATCCTGCGTATCGTGGATTCTAAGGAGCCAGCCGGCCACTCCCACCCACTGGCCCCCAAACAAAAGCAACGGCGCTTTTCCCTGGAAAACAAAACTCGCCTGCCAATTTTTTGATGGCAGATTGCAGGAGCCACTTGGTACTATCAAACCAGCCCAACTTGGCACTGGTGCCACCATGGGTCTGGTCACCATCCTGCCTATCGTAGCTTTTCAGGAGGCAGCCGGTCACTCCCAGCCATAGGCCCCCAGACACAAACCTCGGCCCGTTTCCCTGGCAAACAAAAGTAAGCTACCCCGCTTGTGGATGGCAGATTGCAGGACGCACTTGATAGTATCAAACCAGCCCGACTTGGCACTGATGCCACCTCAGGTCTGGGAACCATGCTGCGTATCGTGGATTCTAATTAGCCATCTGGCCACGCCCACCCACAGGCCCCCAAACAAAAACAACGGCGCTTTTCCCTGGAAAACAAACCTCGCCTGCCAAATTTTGATGGCAGATTGCCGGAGCCACTTGGTACTATCAAACCAGCCCAACTTGACACTGGTGCCACCATGGGTCTGGTCACCATCCTGCCTATCGTAGCTTTTCAGGAGCCAGCCGGTCACTCCCAGCCATAGGCCCCCAGACAAAAACCTTGGCCCGTTTCCCTGGCAAACAAAAGTAAGTTATCCCGCTTCTGGATGGCAGATTGCAGGAGCCACTTTTCACCATCAAACCAGCCCGACTTGGCACTGGTGTCACCTCTGGTCTGGGAACCATGCTGCGTATCGTGGATTCTAATTAGCCATCTGGGCACTCCCACCCACAGGCACCCAAACAAAAACAACGGCGCTTTTCCCTGGAAAACAAACCTCGCCTGCCAAATTTTGATGGCAGATTGCAGGAGCCACTTGGTACTATCAAACCAGCCCAACTTGGCACTGGTGCCACCATGGATCTGGTCACCATCCTGCCTATCATAGCTTTTCAGGACCTAGCCGGTCACTCCAAGCCATAGGCGCCCAGACAAAAAGCTCGGCCCGTTTCCCTGGCAAACAAAGTAAGCTGCCCCGCTTCTGGATGGCAGATTGCAGGAACCACTTGGTACTATCAAACCAGCCCGACTTGGCACTGGTGCCACCTTGGGTCTGGGAACCATGCTGCGTATCGTGGATTCTAAGGAGCCAGCCGGTCACTCCCAGCCACAGGCCCCCAAACACAAACAACGGCGCTTTTCCCTGGAAAACAAAACTCGCCTGCCAAGTTTTGGATGGCAGATTGCAGGAGCCACTTGCTACTATCAAATCAGCCCAACTTGGCACTGGTGCCACCATGGGTCTGGTCACCATCCTGCCTATCGTAGCTTTTCAGGACCTAGCAGGTCACTCCCAGCCATAGGCGCCCAGACACATAACTCGGCCCGTTTCCCTGGCAAACAAAAGTAAGCTGCCCCGCTTCTGGATGGCAGATTTCCGGAGCCACTTGGTACTATCAAACCAGCCCGACTTGGCACTGGTGCCACCTCAGGTCTGGGAACCATCCTGCGTATCGTTCATTGTAAGGAGCCAGCCGGCCACTCCCAGCCACAGGCCCCCAGACAAAAACAACGGCACTTTTCCCTGGAAAACAAAACTCGCCTGCCAACATTTTGATGGCAGATTGCAGGAGCCACTTGGTACTATCAAACCAGCCCAACTTGGCACTGGTGCCACCATGGGTCTGGTCACCATCCTGCCTATCGTAGCTTTTCAGGAGCCAGCCGGTCACTCCCAGCCATAGGCCCCCATACAAAAACCTCGGCCCGTTTCCCTGGCAAACAAAAGTAAGTTATCCCGCTTCTGGATGGCAGATTGCAGGAGCCACTTTTCACCATCAAACCAGCCCGACTTGGCACTGGTGCCACCTCTGGTCTGGGAACCATCCTGCGTATCGTGGATTCTAAGGAGCCAGCCGGCCACTCCCAGCCACAGGCCCCCAAACACAAACAACGGCGCTTTTCCCTGGATAACAAACTCGCCTGCCAACTTTTTGATGGCAGATTGCAGGAGCCACTTGGTACTATCAAACCAGCCCAACTTGGCACTGGTGCCACCATGGGTCTGGGAACCATCCTGCCTATCGTAGCTTTTCAGGAGCCAGGCGGTCACTCCCAGCCATAGGCCCTGAGACACAAACCTCGGCCCGTTTCCCTGGCAAACAAAAGTAAGCTGCCCCGCTTCTGGATGGCAGATTGCAGGACGCACTTGGTACTATCAAACCAGCCCAACTTGGCACTGGTGCCACCTCTGGTCTGGGAACCATGGTGCGTATCGTGGATTCTAAGGAGCCAGCCGGCCACTCCCAGCCACAGGCCCCCAAACAGAAACAACGGCGCTTTTCCCTGGAAAACAAAACTCGCCTGCCAACTTTTTCATGGCAGATTGCAGGAGCCACTTGGTACTATCAAATCAGCCCAACTTGGCACTGGTGCCACCATGGGTCTGGTCACCATCCTGCCTATCGTAGCTTTTCAGGAGCCAGCCGGTCACTCCCAGCCATAGGCCCCCAGACACAAACCTCGGCCCGTTTCCCTGGCAAACAAAAGTAAGCTACCCCGCTTCTGGATGGCAGATTGCAGGAACCACTTTGCACCATCAAACTAGCCCGACTTGGCACTGGTGCCACCTCTGGTCTGGGAACCATGCTGCGTATCGTGGATTCTAAGGAGCCATCCGTCCACTCCCAGACACAGGCCCCCAAACACAAACAACGGCGCTTTTCCCTGGAAAACAAAAGTCGCCTGACAAATTTTGATGGCAGATTGCAGGAGCAACTTGGTACTATCAAACCAGCTCAACTTGGCACTGGTGCCACCATGGGTCTGGTCACCATCCTGCCTATCGTAGCTTTTCAGGAGCCAGCCGGTCACTCCCAGCCATAGGCCCCCAGACACAAAGCTCGGCCCGTTTCCCTGGCAAACAAAAGTAAGCTGCCCCGCTTCTGGATGGCAGATTGCAGGACGCACTTGGTAGTATCAAACCAGCCCGACTTGGCACTGGTGCCACCTCTGGTCTGGGAACCATCCTGCGTATCGTGGATTCTAAGGAGCCATCCGTCCACTCCCAGCCACAGGCCCCCAAACACAAACTACGGCGCTTTTCCCTGGAAAACAAAACTCGCCTGCCAACTTTTTGATGGCAGATTGCAGGAGCCACTTGGTACTATCAAACCAGCCCAACTTGGCACTGGTGCCACCATGGATCTGGTCACCATCCTGCCTATCGTAGCTTTTCAGGACCTAGCCGGTCACTCCAAGCCATAGGCGCCCAGACAAAAAGCTCGGCCCGTTTCCCTGGCAAACAAAGTAAGCTGCCCCGCTTCTGGATGGCAGATTGCAGGAACCACTTGGTACTATCAAACCAGCCCGACTTGTCACTGGTGCCACCTTGGGTCTGGGAACCATCCTGCGTATCGTGGATTCTAAGGAGCCAGCCGGTCACTCCCAGCCACAGGCCCCCAAACACAAACAACGGCGCTTTTCCCTGGAAAACAAAACTCGCCTGCCAACATTTTGATGGCAGATTGCAGGAGCCACTTGCTACTATCAAATCAGCCCAACTTGGCACTGGTGCCACCATGGGTCTGGTCACCATCCTGCCTATCGTAGCTTTTCAGGACCTAGCAGGTCACTCCCAGCCATAGGCGCCCAGACACAAAACTCGGCCCGTTTCCCTGGCAAACAAAAGTAAGCTGCCCCGCTTCTGGATGGCAGATTTCCGGAGCCACTTGGTACTATCAAACCAGCCCGACTTGGCACTGGTGCCACCTCTGGTCTGGGAACCATGCTGCGTATCGTGGATTCTAAGGAGCCAGCCGGCCACTCCCAGCCACAGGCCCCCAAACAAAAACAACGGCGCTTTTCCCTGGAAAACAAAACTCGCCTGCCAACTTTTTGATGGCAGATTGCAGGAGCCACTTGCTACTATCAAATCAGCCCATCTTGGCACTGGTGCCACCATGGGTCTGGTCACCATCCTGCCTATCGTAGCTGTTCAGGCGCCAGCCGGTCACTCCCAGCCATAGGCCCCCAGAGAAAAACCTCGGCCCGTTTCCCTGGCAAACAAAAGTAAGCTGCCCCGCTTCTGGATGGCAGATTGCAGGAGCCACTTTGCACCATCAAACCAGCCCAACTTGGCACTGGTGCCACCTCTGGTCTGGGAACCATGCTGCGTATCGTGGATTCCAATTAGCAAGCCGGCCACTCCCAGCCACAGGCCTCCAAACACAAACAACGGCGCTTTTCCCTGGAAAACAAAACTCGCCTGCCAACATTTTGATGGCAGATTGCAGGAGCCACTTGGTACTATCAAACCAGCCCAACTTGGCACTGGTGCCACCATGGGTCTGGTCACCATCCTGCCTATCGTAGCTTTTCAGGACCTAGACGGTCACTCCCAGCCATAGGCCCCGTGACACAAAGCTCGGACCGTTTCCCTGGCAAACAAAAGTAAGCTGCCCCGCTTCTGGATGGCAGATTGCAGGATCCACTAGGTATTATCAAACCAGCCCGACTTGGCACTGGTGCCACCTCTGGTCTGGGAACCATCCTGCGTATCGTGGATTCTAAGCAGCCAGCCGTCCACTCCTAGCCACAGGCCCCCAAACACAAACAACGGCGCTTTTCCCTGGAAAACAAAACTCGCCTGCCAACATTTTGATGGCAGATTGCAGGAGCCACTTGGTACTATCAAACCAGCCCAACTTGGCACTGGTGCCACCATGGGTCTGGTCACCATCCTGCCTATCGTAGCTTTTCAGGAGCCAGTCGGTCACTCCAAGCCATAGGCCCCCAGACAAAAACCTCGGCCCGTTTCCCTGGCAAAGAAAAAAAAGCTGCCCCGCTTCTGGATGGCAGATTGCAGGATCCACTTTGCACCATCAAACCAGCCCGACTTGGCACTGGTGCCACCTCTGGTCTGGGAACCATCCTGCGTATCGTGGATTCTAATTAGCCATCCGTCCACTCCCAGCCACAGGCCCCCAAACAAAAACAACGGCGCTTTTCCCTGGAAAACAAAACTCGCCTGCCAAATTTTGATGGCAGATTGGCGGAGCCACTGGGTACTATCAAACCAGCCCAACTTGACACTGGTGCCACCATGGGTCTGGTCACCATCCTGCCTATCGTAGCATTTCAGGAGCCAGCCGGTCACTCCCAGCCATAGGCCCCCAGACAAAAACCTTGGCCCGTTTCCCTGGCAAACAAAAGTAAGTTATCCCGCTTCTGGATGGCAGATTGCAGGAGCCACTTTGCACCATCAAACCAGCCCGACTTGGCACTGGTGCCACCTCAGGTCTGGGAACCATGCTGCGTATCGTGGATTCTAAGGAGCCAGCCTTCCACTCCCAGCCACAGGCCCCCAAACACAAACAACGGCGCATTTCCCTGGATAACAAACTCGCCTGCCAACTTTTTGATGGCAGATTGCAGGAGCCACTTGGTACTATCAAACCAGCCCAACTTGGCACTGGTGCCACCATGGGTCTGGTCACCATCCTGCCTATCGTAGCTTTTCAGGAGCCAGCCGGTCACTCCCAGCCATAGGCCCCGAGACACAAACCTCGGCCCGTTTCCCTGGCAAACAAAAGTAAGCTACCCCGCTTCTGGATGGCAGACTGCAGGACGCACTTGGTACTATCAAACCAGCCCAACTTGGCACTGGTGCCACCTCTGGTCTGGGAACCATGCTGCGTATCGTGGATTCTAAGGAGCCAGCCGGCCACTCCCAGCCACAGGCCCCCAAACAAAAACAACGGCGCTTTTCCCTGGAAAACAAAACTCGCCTGCCAACATTTTGATGGCAGATTGCAGGAGCCACTTGGTACTATCAAACCAGCCCAACTAGACACTGGTGCCACCATGGGTCTGGTCACCATCCTGCCTATCTTAGCTTTTCAGGAGCCAGCAGGTCACTCCCAGCCATAGGCCCCCAGACAAAAACCTCGGCCCGTTTCCCTGGCAAACAAAAGTAAGCTGTCCCGCTTCTGGATGGCAGATTGCAGGAGCCACTTGGTACTATCAAATCAGCCCAACTTGGTACTGGTGCCACCATGGGTCTGGTCACCATCCTGCCTATCGTAGCTTTTCAGGAGCCAGCCGGTCACTCCCAGCCATAGGCCCCCAGACAAAAACCTCGGCCCGTTTCCCTGGCAAACAAAAGTAAGCTACCCCGCTTCTGGATGGCAGATTGCAGGAACCACTTTGCACCATCAAACTAGCCCGACTTGGCACTGGTGCCACCTCTGGTCTGGGAACCATGCTGCGTATCGTGGATTCTAAGGAGCCATCCGTCCACTCCCAGACACAGGCCCCCAAACACAAACAACGGCGCTTTTCCCTGGAAAACAAAACTCGCCTGACAAATTTTGATGGCAGATTGCAGGAGCCACTTGGTACTATCAAACCAGCTCAACTTGGCACTGGTGCCACCATGGGTCTGGTCACCATCCTGCCTATCGTAGCTTTTCAGGAGCCAGCCGGTCACTCCCAGCCATCGGCCCCCAGACACAAACCTCGGCCCCTTTCCCTGGCAAACAAAAGTAAGCTGCCCCGCTTCTGGATGGCAGATTGCAGGACGCACTTGGTAGTATCAAACCAGCCCGACTTGGCACTGGTGCCACCTCTGGTCTGGGAACCATCCTGCGTATCGTGGTTCTAAGGACCCATCCGTCCACTCCCAGCCACAGGCCCCCAAACACAAACAACGGCGCTTTTCCCTGGAAAACAAAACTCGCCTGCCAACTTTTTGATGGCAGATTGCAGGAGCCACTTGGTACTATCAAACCAGCCCAACTTGGCACTGGTGCCACCATGGATCTGGTCACCATCCTGCCTATCGTAGCTTTTCAGGACCTAGCCGGTCACTCCAAGCCATAGGCGCCCAGACAAAAAGCTCGGCCCGTTTCCCTGGCAAACAAAGTAAGCTGCCCCGCTTCTGGATGGCAGATTGCAGGAACCACTTGGTACTATCAAACCAGCCCGACTTGTCACTGGTGCCACCTTGGGTCTGGGAACCATCCTGCGTATCGTGGATTCTAAGGAGCCAGCCGGCCACTCCCAGCCACAGGCCCCCAAACACAAACAACGGCGCTTTTCCCTGGAAAACAAAACTCGCCTGCCAACATTTTGATGGCAGATTGCAGGAGCCACTTGGTACTATCAAATCAGCCCAACTTGGCACTGGTGCCACCATGGGTCTGGTCACCATCCTGCCTATCGTAGCTTTTCAGGACCTAGCAGGTCACTCCCAGCCATAGGCGCCCAGACACAAAACTCGGCCCGTTTCCCTGGCAAACAAAAGTAAGCTGCCCCGCTTCTGGATGGCAGATTTCCGGAGCCACTTGGTACTATCAAACCAGCCCGACTTGGCACTGGTGCCACCTCTGGTCTGGGAACCATGCTGCGTATCGTGGATTCTAAGGAGC
This sequence comes from Melospiza melodia melodia, assembly GCF_035770615.1. Lineage (NCBI taxonomy): Eukaryota > Metazoa > Chordata > Aves > Passeriformes > Passerellidae > Melospiza > Melospiza melodia. Next base: position 44,453,197 of record NC_086199.1, read on the forward strand.
CAGCCGGCCACTCCCAGCCACAGGCCCCCAAACACAAACAACGGCGTTTTTCCCTGGAAAACAAAACTCGCCTGCCAACATTTTGATGGCAGACTGCAGGAGCCACTTGCTACTATCAAATCAGCCCATCTTGGCACCGGTGCCACCATGGGTCTGGTCACCATCCTGCCTATCGTAGCTGTTCAGGCGCCAGCCGGTCACTCCCAGCCATAGGCCCCCAGAGAAAAACCTCGGCCCGTTTCCCTGGCAAACAAAAGTAAGCTGCCCCGCTTCTGGATGGCAGATTGCAGGAGCCACTTTGCACCATCAAACCAGCCCAACTTGGCACTGGTGCCACCTCTGGTCTGGGAACCATGCTGCGTATCGTGGATTCCAATTAGCAAGCCGGCCACTCCCAGCCACAGGCCTCCAAACACAAACAACGGCGCTTTTCCCTGGAAAACAAAACTCGCCTGCCAACTTTTTGATGGCAGATTGCAGGAGCCACTTGGTACTATCAAACCAGCCCAACTTGGCACTGGTGCCACCATGGGTCTGGTCACCATCCTGCCTATCGTAGCTTTTCAGGACCTAGACGGTCACTCCCAGCCATAGGCCCCGTGACACAAAGCTCGGACCGTTTCCCTGGCAAACAAAAGTAAGCTACCCCGCTTCTGGATGGCAGATTGCAGGATCCACTAGGTATTATCAAACCAGCCCGACTTGGCACTGGTGCCACCTCTGGGCTGGGAACCATCCTGCGTATCGTGGATTCTAAGCAGCCAGCCGTCCACTCCTAGCCACAGGCCCCCAAACACAAACAACGGCGCTTTTCCCTGGAAAACAAAACTCGCCTGCCAACATTTTGATGGCAGATTGCAGGAGCCACTTGGTACTATCAAACCAGCCCAACTTGGCACTGCTGCCACCATGGGTCTGGTCACCATCCTGCCTATCGTAGCTTTTCAGGAGCCAGCCGGTCACTCCAAGCCATAGGCCCCCAGACAAAAACCTCGGCCCGTTTCCCAGGCAAAGAAAAAAAAGCTGCCCCGCTTCTGGATGGCAGATTGCAGGAGCCACTTTGCACCATCAAACCAGCCCGACTTGGCACTGGTGCCACCTCTGGTCTGGGAACCATCCTGCGTATCGTGGATTCTAATTAGCCATCCGTCCACTCCCAGCCACAGGCCCCCAAACAAAAACAACGGCGCTTTTCCCTGGAAAACAAAACTCGCCTGCCAAATTTTGATGGCAGATTGGCGGAGCCTCTGGGTACTATCAAACCAGCCCAACTTGACACTGGTGCCACCATGGGTCTGGTCACCATCCTGCCTATCGTAGCATTTCAGGAGCCAGCCGGTCACTCCCAGCCATAGGCCCCCAGACAAAAACCTCGGCCCGTTTCCCTGGCAAACAAAAGTAAGTTATCCCGCTTCTGGATGGCAGATTGCAGGAGCCACTTTTCACCATCAAACCAGCCCGACTTGGCACTGGTGCCACCTCTGGTCTGGGAACCATGCTGCGTATCGTGGATTCTAAGGAGCCAGCCTTCCACTCCCAGCCACAGGCCCCCAAACACAAACAACGGCGCATTTCCCTGGATAACAAACTCGCCTGCCAACTTTTTGATGGCAGATTGCAGGAGCCACTTGGTACTATCAAACCAGCCCAACTTGGCACTGGTGCCACCATGGGTCTGGTCACCATCCTGCCTATCGTAGCTTTTCAGGAGCCAGCCGGTCACTCCCAGCCATAGGCCCCGAGACACAAACCTCGGCCCGTTTCCCTGGCAAACAAAAGTAAGCTACCCCGCGTCTGGATGGCAGATTGCAGGACGCACTTGGTACTATCAAACCAGCCCAACTTGGCACTGGTGCCACCTTGGGTCTGGGAACCAACCTGCTTATCGTGGATTCTAAGGAGCCAGCTGGCCACTCCCAGCCACAGGCCCCAAAACACACACAACGGTGCTTTTCCCTGGAAAACAAAACTCGCCTGCCAAACATTTGATGGCAGATTGCAGGAGCCACTTGGTTTTATCAAATCAGCCCAACTTGGCACTGGTGCCACCATGGGTCTGGTCACCATCCTGCCTATCGTAGCTTTTCAGGTGCCACCCAGTCACCCCCAGCCAGAGGGCCCTAGACATATATTTCGGCCCGTTTCCCTGGCAAACAAAAGTAAGCTACCCCGCATCTGGATGGCAGATTGCAGGAGCCACTTTGCACCATCAAACCAGCCCAACTTGACACTGGTGCCACCATGGGTCTGGTCACCATCCTGCCTATCTTAGCTTTTCAGGAGCCAGCCGGTCACTCCCAGCTATAGGCCCCCAGATAAAAACCTTGGCCCGTTTCCCTGGCATACAAAAGTAAGCTGCCCCGCTTCTGGATGGCAGATTGCAGGAACAAATTGGTACTATCAAACCAGCCCAACTTGGCACTGGTGCCACCTTGGGTCTGGGAACCATCCTGCGTATCGTGGTTCTAAGGAGCCATCCGTCCACTCCCAGCCACAGGCCCCCAAACACAAACAACGGCGCTTTTCCCTGGAAAACAAAACTCGCCTGCCGACATTTTGATGGCAGATTGCAGGAGCCACTTGGTACTATCAAACCAGCCCAACTTGGCACTGGTGCCACCATGGATCTGGTCACCATCCTGCCTATCGTAGCTTTTCAGGACCTAGCCGGTCACTCCAAGCCATAGGCGCCCAGACAAAAAGCTCGGCCCGTTTCCCTGGCAAACAAAGTAAGCTGCCCCGCTTCTGGATGGCAGATTTCCGGAGCCACTTGGTACTATCAAACCAGCCCGACTTGGCACTGGTGCCACCTCTGGTCTGGGAACCATGCTGCGTATCGTGGATTCTAAGGAGCCAGCCGGCCACTCCCAGCCACAGGCCCCCAAACACAAACAACGGAGCTTTTCCCTGGAAAACAAAACTCGCCTGCCAACTTTTTGATGGCAGATTGCAGGAGCCACTTGCTACTATCAAATCAGCCCATCTTGGCACTGGTGCCACCATGGGTCTGGTCACCATCCTGCCTATCGTAGCTGTTCAGGCGCCAGCCGGTCACTCCCAGCCATAGGCCCCCAGAGAAAAACCTCGGCCCGTTTCCCTGGCAAACAAAAGTAAGCTGCCCCGCTTCTGGATGGCAGATTGCAGGAGCCACTTTGCACCATCAAACCAGCCCAACTTGGCACTGGTGCCACCTCTGGTCTGGGAACCATGCTGCGTATCGTGGATTCCAATTAGCAAGCCGGCCACTCCCAGCCACAGGCCTCCAAACACAAACAACGGCGCTTTTCCCTGGAAAACAAAACTCGCCTGCCAACTTTTTGATGGCAGATTGCAGGAGCCACTTGGTACTATCAAACCAGCCCAACTTGGCACTGGTGCCACCATGGGTCTGGTCACCATCCTGCCTATCGTAGCTTTTCAGGACCTAGACGGTCACTCCCAGCCATAGGCCCCGTGACACAAAGCTCGGACCGTTTCCCTGGCAAACAAAAGTAAGGTGTCCCGCTTCTGGATGGCAGATTGCAGGATCCACTAGGTATTATCAAACCAGCCCGACTTGGCACTGGTGCCACCTCTGGTCTGGGAACCATCCTGCGTATCGTGGATTCTAAGCAGCCAGCCGTCCACTCCCAGCCACAGGCCCCCAAACAAAAACAACGGCGCTTTTCCCTGGAAAACAAAACTCGCCTGCCAACATTTTGATGGCAGATTGCAGGAGCCACTTGGTACTATCAAACCAGCCCAACTTGGCACTGGTGCCACCATGGGTCTGGTCACCATCCTGCCTATCGTAGCTTTTCAGGAGCCAGCCGGTCACTCCAAGCCATAGGCCCCCAGACACAAACCTCGGCCCGTTTCCCTGGCAAAGAAAAATAAGCTGCCCCGCTTCTGGATGGCAGATTGCAGGAGCCACTTTGCACCATCAAACCAGCCCGACTTGGCACTGGTGACACTTCTGGTCTGGGAACCATCCTGCGTATCGTGGATTCTAATTAGCCATCCGTCCACTCCCAGCCACAGGCCCCCAAACAAAAACAACGGCGCTTTTCCCTGGAAAACAAAACTCGCCTGCCAAATTTTGATGGCAGATTGCCGGAGCCACTGGGTACTATCAAACCAGCCCAACTTGACACTGGTGCCACCATGGGTCTGGTCACCATCCTGCCTATCGTAGCATTTCAGGAGCCAGCCGGTCACTCCCAGCCATAGGCCCCCAGACAAAAACCTTGGCCCGTTTCCCTGGCAAACAAAAGTAAGTTATCCCGCTACTGGATGGCAGATTGCAGGAGCCACTTTTCACCATCAAACCAGCCCGACTTGGCACTGGTGCCACCTCAGGTCTGGGAACCATCCTGCGTATCGTGGATTCTAAGGAGCCAGCCGGCCACTCCCAGCCACAGGCCCCCAAACACAAACAACGGCGCGTTTCCCTGGATAACAAACTCGCCTGCCAACTTTTTGATGGCAGATTGCAGGAGCCACTTGGTACTATCAAACCAGCCCAACTTGGCACTGGTGCCACCATGGGTCTGGTCACCATCCTGCCTATCGTAGCTTTTCAGGAGCCAGCCGGTCACTCCCAGCCATAGGCCCCCAGACACAAAGCTCGGCCCGTTTCCCTGGCAAACAAAAGTAAGCTACCCCGCTTCTGGATGGCAGATTGCAGGACGCACTTGGTACTATCCAACCAGCCCAACTTGGCACTGGTGCCACCTCTGGTCTGGGAACCATCCTGCGTATCGTGGATTCTAAGGAGCCAGCCGGCCACTCCCAGCCACAGGCCCCCAAACAAAAACAACGGCGCTTTTCCCTGGAAAACAAAACTCGCCTGCCAACATTTTGATGGCAGATTGCAGGAGCCACTTGGTACTATCAAACCAGCCCAACTTGACACTGGTGCCACCATGGGTCTGGTCACCATCCTGCCTATCTTAGCTTTTCAGGAGCCAGCCGGTCACTCCCAGCCATAGGCCCCCAGACACAAACCTCGGCCCGTTTCCCTGGCATACAAAAGTAAGCTGCCCCGCTTCTGGATGGCAGATTGCAGGAACAACTTGGTACTATCAAACCAGCCCAACTTGGCACTGGTGCCACCTTGGCTCTGGGAACCATGCTGCGTAACGTAGATTCTAAGAGGACAGGCGGACACTCCCAGCCACAGGCCTCTAAACAAAAACAACGGCGCGTTACCCTGGAAAACAAAACTTGTCTGCCTACTTTTCGATGGCAGATTGCAGGAGCCACTTGGTACTATCAAACCAGCCCAACTTGGCACTGGTGCCACCATGGGTCTGGTCACCATCCTGCCTATCGTAGCTTTTCAGGAGCCAGCCGGTCACTCTCAGCCATAGGCCCCAAATACAAACCACGGCCCTTTTCTCTGGAAAACAAAATTCAACTGCCCCTCTTCTGGATGGCAGATTGCAGGAGCCACTGGGTACTATGAAACCAGCCCGACTTGGCACTGGTGCCACCTTGGGTCTGGGAACCATGCTGCGTATCATGGATTTTCAGGAGCCAGCCGTCCACTGACAGCCACAGGCCCCGAAACACAACAACAGCCTTTTTCTCTGGCAAACAAAATTCAGCTGCCCCGCTTCTGGATGGCAGATTGCAGGAACCACTTGGTACTAAGAAACCAGCCCGACTTGGCACTGGTGCCACCTTGGGTCTGGGAACCATCCTGCGTATCGTGGATTCTAAGGAGCCAGCTGGCCACTCCCAGCCACAGGCCCCAAAACACACACAACGGCGCTTTTCCCTGGAAAACAAAACTCGCCTGCCAACTTTTTGATGGCAGATTGCAGGAGCCACTTGGTACTATCAAACCAGCCCAACTTGGCACTGGTGCCACCATGGGTCTGGTCACCATCCTGCCTATCGTAGCTTTTCAGGAGCCAGCCGGTCACTCCCAGCCATAGGCCCCGAGACACAAACCTCGGCCCGTTTCCCTGGCAAACAAAAGTAAGCTACCCCGCGTCTGGATGGCAGATTGCAGGACGCACTTGGTACTATCAAACCAGCCCAACTTGGCACTGGTGCCACCTTGGGTCTGGGAACCAACCTGCTTATCGTGGATTCTAAGGAGCCAGCTGGCCACTCCCAGCCACAGGCCCCAAAACACACACAACGGTGCTTTTCCCTGGAAAACAAAACTCGCCTGCCAAACATTTGATGGCAGATTGCAGGAGCCACTTGGTTTTATCAAATCAGCCCAACTTGGCACTGGTGCCACCATGGGTCTGGTCACCATCCTGCCTATCGTAGCTTTTCAGGTGCCACCCAGTCACCCCCAGCCAGAGGGCCCTAGACATATATTTCGGCCCGTTTCCCTGGCAAACAAAAGTAAGCTACCCCGCATCTGGATGGCAGATTGCAGGAGCCACTTTGCACCATCAAACCAGCCCAACTTGACACTGGTGCCACCATGGGTCTGGTCACCATCCTGCCTATCTTAGCTTTTCAGGAGCCAGCCGGTCACTCCCAGCTATAGGCCCCCAGATAAAAACCTTGGCCCGTTTCCCTGGCATACAAAAGTAAGCTGCCCCGCTTCTGGATGGCAGATTGCAGGAACAAATTGGTACTATCAAACCAGCCCAACTTGGCACTGGTGCCACCTTGGGTCTGGGAACCATCCTGCGTATCGTGGTTCTAAGGAGCCATCCGTCCACTCCCAGCCACAGGCCCCCAAACACAAACAACGGCGCTTTTCCCTGGAAAACAAAACTCGCCTGCCGACATTTTGATGGCAGATTGCAGGAGCCACTTGGTACTATCAAACCAGCCCAACTTGGCACTGGTGCCACCATGGATCTGGTCTCCATCCTGCCTATCGTAGCTTTTCAGGACCTAGCCGGTCACTCCAAGCCATAGGCGCCCAGACAAAAAGCTCGGCCCGTTTCCCTGGCAAACAAAGTAAGCTACCCCGCTTCTGGATGGCAGATTGCAGGAACCACTTGGTACTATCAAACCAGCCCGACTTGGCACTGGTGCCACCTTGGGTCTGGGAACCATCCTGCGTATCGTGGATTCTAAGGAGCCAGCCGGTCACTCCCAGCCACAGGCCCCCAAACACAAACAACGGCGCTTTTCCCTGGAAAACAAAACTCGCCTGCCAACATTTTGATGGCAGATTGCAGGAGCCACTTGCTACTATCAAATCAGCCCAACTTGGCACTGGTGCCACCATGGGTCTGGTCACCATCCTGCCTATCATAGCTTTTCAGGACCTAGCAGGTCACTCCCAGCCATAGGCCCCCAGACACAAAACTCAGCCCGTTCCCCTGGCAAACAAAAGTAAGCTGCCCCGCTTCTGGATGGCAGATTTCCGGAGCCACTTGGTACTATCAAACCAGCCCGACTTGGCACTGGTGCCACCTCTGGTCTGGGAACCATGCTGCGTATCGTGGATTCTAAGGAGCCAGCCGGCCACTCCCAGCCACAGGCCCCCAAACACAAACAACGGAGCTTTTCCCTGGAAAACAAAACTCGCCTGCCAACTTTTTGATGGCAGATTGCAGGAGCCACTTGCTACTATGAAATCAGCCCATCTTGGCACTGGTGCCACCATGGGTCTGGTCACCATCCTGCCTATCGTAGCTGTTCAGGCGCCAGCCGGTCACTCCCAGCCATAGGCCCCCAGAGAAAAACCTCGGCCCGTTTCCCTGGCAAACAAAAGTAAGCTGCCCCGCTTCTGGATGGCAGATTGCAGGAGCCACTTTGCACCATCAAACCAGCCCAACTTGGCACTGGTGCCACCTCTGGTCTGGGAACCATGCTGCGTATCGTGGATTCCAATTAGCAAGCCGGCCACTCCCAGCCACAGGCCTCCAAACACAAACAACGGCGCTTTTCCCTGGAAAACAAAACTCGCCTGCCAACTTTTTGATGGCAGATTGCAGGAGCCACTTGGTACTATCAAACCAGCCCAACTTGGCACTGGTGCCACCATGGGTCTGGTCACCATCCTGCCTATCGTAGCTTTTCAGGACCTAGACGGTCACTCCCAGCCATAGGCCCCGTGACACAAAGCTCGGACCGTTTCCCTGGCAAACAAAAGTAAGGTGTCCCGCTTCTGGATGGCAGATTGCAGGATCCACTAGGTATTATCAAACCAGCCCGACTTGGCACTGGTGCCACCTCTGGTCTGGGAACCATCCTGCGTATCGTGGATTCTAAGCAGCCAGCCGTCCACTCCCAGCCACAGGCCCCCAAACAAAAACAACGGCGCTTTTCCCTGGAAAACAAAACTCGCCTGCCAACATTTTGATGGCAGATTGCAGGAGCCACTTGGTACTATCAAACCAGCCCAACTTGGCACTGGTGCCACCATGGGTCTGGTCACCATCCTGCCTATCGTAGCTTTTCAGGAGCCAGCCGGTCACTCCAAGCCATAGGCCCCCAGACACAAACCTCGGCCCGTTTCCCTGGCAAAGAAAAATAAGCTGCCCCGCTTCTGGATGGCAGATTGCAGGAGCCACTTTGCACCATCAAACCAGCCCGACTTGGCACTGGTGACACTTCTGGTCTGGGAACCATCCTGCGTATCGTGGATTCTAATTAGCCATCCGTCCACTCCCAGCCACAGGCCCCCAAACAAAAACAACGGCGCTTTTCCCTGGAAAACAAAACTCGCCTGCCAAATTTTGATGGCAGATTGCCGGAGCCACTGGGTACTATCAAACCAGCCCAACTTGACACTGGTGCCACCATGGGTCTGGTCACCATCCTGCCTATCGTAGCATTTCAGGAGCCAGCCGGTCACTCCCAGCCATAGGCCCCCAGACAAAAACCTTGGCCCGTTTCCCTGGCAAACAAAAGTAAGTTATCCCGCTACTGGATGGCAGATTGCAGGAGCCACTTTTCACCATCAAACCAGCCCGACTTGGCACTGGTGCCACCTCAGGTCTGGGAACCATCCTGCGTATCGTGGATTCTAAGGAGCCAGCCGGCCACTCCCAGCCACAGGCCCCCAAACACAAACAACGGCGCGTTTCCCTGGATAACAAACTCGCCTGCCAACTTTTTGATGGCAGATTGCAGGAGCCACTTGGTACTATCAAACCAGCCCAACTTGGCACTGGTGCCACCATGGGTCTGGTCACCATCCTGCCTATCGTAGCTTTTCAGGAGCCAGCCGGTCACTCCCAGCCATAGGCCCCCAGACACAAAGCTCGGCCCGTTTCCCTGGCAAACAAAAGTAAGCTACCCCGCTTCTGGATGGCAGATTGCAGGACGCACTTGGTACTATCCAACCAGCCCAACTTGGCACTGGTGCCACCTCTGGTCTGGGAACCATCCTGCGTATCGTGGATTCTAAGGAGCCAGCCGGCCACTCCCAGCCACAGGCCCCCAAACAAAAACAACGGCGCTTTTCCCTGGAAAACAAAACTCGCCTGCCAACATTTTGATGGCAGATTGCAGGAGCCACTTGGTACTATCAAACCAGCCCAACTTGACACTGGTGCCACCATGGGTCTGGTCACCATCCTGCCTATCTTAGCTTTTCAGGAGCCAGCCGGTCACTCCCAGCCATAGGCCCCCAGACACAAACCTCGGCCCGTTTCCCTGGCATACAAAAGTAAGCTGCCCCGCTTCTGGATGGCAGATTGCAGGAACAACTTGGTACTATCAAACCAGCCCAACTTGGCACTGGTGCCACCTTGGCTCTGGGAACCATGCTGCGTAACGTAGATTCTAAGAGGACAGGCGGACACTCCCAGCCACAGGCCTCTAAACAAAAACAACGGCGCGTTACCCTGGAAAACAAAACTTGTCTGCCTACTTTTCGATGGCAGATTGCAGGAGCCACTTGGTACTATCAAACCAGCCCAACTTGGCACTGGTGCCACCATGGGTCTGGTCACCATCCTGCCTATCGTAGCTTTTCAGGAGCCAGCCGGTCACTCTCAGCCATAGGCCCCAAATACAAACCACGGCCCTTTTCTCTGGAAAACAAAATTCAACTGCCCCTCTTCTGGATGGCAGATTGCAGGAGCCACTGGGTACTATGAAACCAGCCCGACTTGGCACTGGTGCCACCTTGGGTCTGGGAACCATGCTGCGTATCATGGATTTTCAGGAGCCAGCCGTCCACTGACAGCCACAGGCCCCGAAACACAACAACAGCCTTTTTCTCTGGCAAACAAAATTCAGCTGCCCCGCTTCTGGATGGCAGATTGCAGGAACCACTTGGTACTAAGAAACCAGCCCGACTTGGCACTGGTGCCACCTTGGGTCTGGGAACCATCCTGCGTATCGTGGATTCTAAGGAGCCAGCTGGCCACTCCCAGCCACAGGCCCCAAAACACACACAACGGCGCTTTTCCCTGGAAAACAAAACTCGCCTGCCAACTTTTTGATGGCAGATTGCAGGAGCCACTTGGTACTATCAAACCAGCCCAACTTGGCACTGGTGCCACCATGGGTCTGGTCACCATCCTGCCTATCGTAGCTTTTCAGGACCTAGACGGTCACTCCCAGCCATAGGCCCCGTGACACAAAGCTCGGACCGTTTCCCTGGCAAACAAAAGTAAGGTGTCCCGCTTCTGGATGGCAGATTGCAGGATCCACTAGGTATTATCAAACCAGCCCGACTTGGCACTGGTGCCACCTCTGGTCTGGGAACCATCCTGCGTATCGTGGATTCTAAGCAGCCAGCCGTCCACTCCCAGCCACAGGCCCCCAAACAAAAACAACGGCGCTTTTCCCTGGAAAACAAAACTCGCCTGCCAACATTTTGATGGCAGATTGCAGGAGCCACTTGGTACTATCAAACCAGCCCAACTTGGCACTGGTGCCACCATGGGTCTGGTCACCATCCTGCCTATCGTAGCTTTTCAGGAGCCAGCCGGTCACTCCAAGCCATAGGCCCCCAGACACAAACCTCGGCCCGTTTCCCTGGCAAAGAAAAATAAGCTGCCCCGCTTCTGGATGGCAGATTGCAGGAGCCACTTTGCACCATCAAACCAGCCCGACTTGGCACTGGTGACACTTCTGGTCTGGGAACCATCCTGCGTATCGTGGATTCTAATTAGCCATCCGTCCACTCCCAGCCACAGGCCCCCAAACAAAAACAACGGCGCTTTTCCCTGGAAAACAAAACTCGCCTGCCAAATTTTGATGGCAGATTGCCGGAGCCACTGGGTACTATCAAACCAGCCCAACTTGACACTGGTGCCACCATGGGTCTGGTCACCATCCTGCCTATTGTAGCATTTCAGGAGCCAGCCGGTCACTCCCAGCCATAGGCCCCCAGACAAAAACCTTGGCCCGTTTCCCTGGCAAACAAAAGTAAGTTATCCCGCTACTGGATGGCAGATTGCAGGAGCCACTTTTCACCATCAAACCAGCCCGACTTGGCACTGGTGCCACCTCAGGTCTGGGAACCATCCTGCGTATCGTGGATTCTAAGGAGCCAGCCGGCCACTCCCAGCCACAGGCCCCCAAACACAAACAACGGCGCGTTTCCCTGGATAACAAACTCGCCTGCCAACTTTTTGATGGCAGATTGCAGGAGCCACTTGGTACTATCAAACCAGCCCAACTTGACACTGGTGCCACCATGGGTCTGGTCACCATCCTGCCTATCGTAGCTTTTCAGGAGCCAGCCGGTCACTCCCAGCCATAGGTCCCCAGACACAAAGCTCGGCCCGTTTCCCTGGCAAACAAAAGTAAGCTGCCCCGCTTCTGGATGGCAGATTGCAGGATCCACTTGTTATTATCAAACCAGCCCGACTTGGTACTGGTGCCACCTCTGGTCTGGGAACCATCCTGGGTATCGTGGATCCTAAGGAGCCAGCTGGCCACTCCCAGCCACAGGCCCCCAAACAAAAACAACGGCGATTTTCCCTGGAAAACAAAACTCGCCTGACAACTTTTTGATGGCAGATTGCAGGAACCACTTGGTACTATCAAACCAGCCCAACTTGGCACTGGTGCCACCTTGGGTCTGGGAACCATGCTGCGTATTGTGGATTCTAAGGAGCCAGCCGGCCACTCCAGCCACTGTCCCGCAGACACAAACAACGGCGCTTTTCCCTGGAAAACAAAACTCGCCTGCAAACATTTTGATGGCAGATTGCAGGAGCCACTTGGTACTATGAAATCAGCCGAACATGGCACTGGTGCCACCATGGGTCTGGTCACCATCCTGCCTATCGTAGCTTTTCAGGAGCCAGCCGGTCACTCCCAGCCATAGGCCCACAGACAAAAACCTCGGCCCGTTTCCCTGGTAAACAAAAGTAAGATGCCCCGCTTCTTGATGGTAGATTGCAGGAACCATTTGCTACAATCAAACCAGCCCAACTTGGCACTGGTGCCACCTCTGGTCTGGGAACCATCCTGCGTATTTTGGATTCTAAGGAGCCAGCCGGCCACTCCCAGCCACAGGCCCCCAAACACAAACAACGGCGCTTTTCCCTGGAAAACAAAACTCGCCTGCCAACATTTTGATGGCAGATTGCAGGAGCCACTTGGTACTATCAAACCAGCCCAACTTGGCACTGGTGCCACCATGGGTCTGGTCACCATCCTGCCTATCGTAGTTTTTCAGGAGCCAGCCGGTCACTCCCTGCCATAGGCCCCCAGACAAAACCTCGGCCCGTTTCCCTGGCAAACAAAAGTAAGCTGCCCCGCTTCTGGATGGCAGATTGCAGGACGCACTTGGTACTATCAAACCAGCCCAACTTGGCACTGGTGCCACCTCAGGTCTGGGAACCATGCTGCGTATCGTGGATTCTAATTAGCAAGCCGGCCACTCCCAGCCACAGGCCCCCAAACAAAAACAACGGCGCTTTTCCCTGGATAACAAACTCGCCTGCCAACTTTTTGATGGCAGATTGCAGGAACCACTTGGTACTATCAAACCAGCCCAACTTGGCACTGGTGCCACCTTGGGTCTGGGAACCATCCTGCGTATCGTGGATTCTAAGGAGCCAACCGGCCACTCCCAGCCACAGGCCCCCAAACAAAAACAACGGCGCTTTTCCCTGGAAAACAAAACTCGCCTGCCAACTTTTTGATGGCAGATTGCAGGAACCACTTGGTACTATCAAACCAGCCCAACTTGGCAGTGGTGCCACCTTGGGTCTGGGAACCATGCTGCGTATCGTGGATTCTAAGGAGCCAGCCGGCCACTCCAGCCACAGGCCCGCAGACAAAAACAACGGCGCTTTTCCCTGGAAAACAAAACTCGCCTGCCGACTTTTTGATGGCAGATTGCAGGAGCCACTTGGTACTATGAAATCAGCCGAACATGGCACTGGTGCCACCATGGGTCTGGTCACCATCCTGCCTATCGTAGCTTTTCAGGAGCCAGCCGGTCACTCCCAGCCATAGGCCCCCTGACACAAAGCTCGGCCCGTTTCCCTGGCAAACAAAAGTAAGCTGCCCCGCTTCTGGATGGCAGATTGCAGGAACCACTTGCTACTATCAAACCAGCCCCACTTGGCACTGGTGCCACCTCAGGTCTGGGAACCATCCTGCGTATCGTGGATTCTAAGGAGCCAGCCGGCCACTCCCAGCCACAGGACCCCAAACACAAACAACGGCGCTTTTCCCTGGAAAACAAAACTCGCCTGCCAACATTTTGATGGCAGATTGCAGGAGCCACTTGGTACTATCAAACCAGCCCAACTTGGCACTGGTGCCACCATGGGTCTGGTCACCATCCTGCCTATCGTAGTTTTTCAGGAGCCAGCCGGTCACTCCCTGCCATAAGCCCCCAGACAAAACCTCGGCCCGTTTCCCTGGCAAACAAAATTAAGCTGCCCCGCTTCTGGATGGCAGATTGCAGGACGCACTTGGTAGTATCAAACCAGCCCAACTTGGCACTGGTGCCACCTCAGGTCTGGGAACCATGCTGCGTATCGTGGATTCTAATTAGCCATCCGGCCACTCCCAGCCACAGGCCCCCAAACACAAACAACGGCGCATTTCCCTGGATAACAAACTCGCCTGCCAACTTTTTGATGGCAGATTGCAGGAGCCACTTGGTACTATCAAACCAGCCCAACTTAGCACTGGTGCCACCATGGGTCTGGTCACCATCCTGCCTATCGTAGCTTTTCGGGAGCCAGCCGGTCACTCCCAGCCATATTCCCCCAGACAAAAACCTCGGCCCTTTTCCCTGGCAAACAAAAGTAAGTTAACCCGCTTCTGGATGGCAGATTGCAGGAGCCACTTTTCACCATCAAACTAGCCCGACTTGGCACTGGTGTCACCTCTGGTCTGGGAACCATTCTACCTGTCGTGGATTCTAATTAGCCAGCCGGCCACTCCCAGCCACAGGCCCCCAAACAAAAACAACGGCGCTTTTCCCTGGAAAACAAAACTCGCCTGCCAACATTTTGATGGCAGATTGCAGGAGCCACTTGGTACTATCAAACCAGCCCAACCTGGCACTGGTGCCACCATGGGTCTGGTCACCATCCTGCCTATCGTAGCTATTCAGGAGCCAGCTGGTCACTCCCAGCCATAGGCCCCCAGACACAAACCTCGGCCCGTTTCCCTGGCGAACAAAAGTAAGCTGTCCAGCTTCTGGATTGCAGATTGCAGGAGCCACTTGGTACTATCAAACCAGCCCAACTTGGCACTGGTGCCACCTCAGGTCTGGGAACCATCCTGCGTATCGTGGATTCTAAGGAGCCAGCCGGCCACTCCCTCCCACAGGCCCCTAAACAAAAACAACGGCCCTTTTCCCTGGAAAACATAATTCGTCTGCCAACATTTTGATGGCAGATTGCAGGAGCCACTTGGTACTATCAAATCAGCCCAACTTGGCACTGGTGCCACCATGGGTCTGCTCACCATCCTGCCTATCGTAGCTTTTCAGGCGCCAGCCGGTCAGTCCCAGCCATAGGCCCCCAGACACAAAGCTCGGCCCGTTTCCCTGGCAAACAAAAGTAAGCTGCCCCGCTTCTGGATGGCAGATTGCAGGAGCCACTTGGTACTATCAAATCAGCCCGACTTGGCACTGGTGCCACCTCAGGTCTGGGAACCATCCTGCGTATCGTGTGTTCTAAGGAGCCAGCCGGCCACTCCCAGCCACAGGCCCGCAAACACAAACAACGGCGCTTTTCCCTGGAAAACAAAACTCGCCTGCCAACTTTTTGATGGCAGATTGCAGGAGCCACTTGGTACTATCAAACCAGCCCAACTTGGCACTGCTGCCACCATGGGTCTGGTCACCATCCTGCCTATCGTAGCTTTTCAGGAGCCAGCCGGTCACTCCCAGCCATAGGCCCCCAGACACAAACCTCGGCCTGTTTCCCTGGCAAACAAAAGTAAGCTTCCCCGCTTCTGGATATCAGATTGCAGGAGTCACTTTTCACCATCAAACTAGCCCGACTTGGCAATGGTGCCACCTCTGGTCTGGGAACCATCCTGCGTATCGTGGATTCTAATTAGCCATCCGTCCACTCCCAGCCACAGGCCCCCAAACACAAACAACGGCGCTTTTCCCTGGAAAACAAAACTCGCCTGCCAACTTTTTGATGGCAGATTGCAGGAGCCACTTGGTACTATCAAACCAGCCCAACTTGGCACTGGTGCCACCATGGGTCTGGTCACCATCCTGCCTATCGTAGCTTTTCAGGACCTAGCCGGTCACTCCCAGCCATAGGCCCCCAGACACAAAGCTCCGCCCGTTTCCCTGGCAAACAAAAGTAAGCTGCCCCGCTTCTGGATGGCAGATTGCAGGAATCACTTGGTACTATCAAACCAGCCCAACTTGGCACTGGTGCCACCTTGGGTCTGGGAACCATCCTGCGTATCGTGGATTCTAAGGAGCCAGCCGGCCACTCCCAGCCACAGGCCCCCAAACACAAACAACGGCGCTTTTCCCTGGAAAACAAAACTCGCCTGCTAACTTTTTGATGGCGGATTGCAGGAGCCACTTGGTACTATCAAACCAGCCCAACTTGGCACTGGTGCCACCATGGGTCTGGTCACCATCCTGCCTATCGTAGCTTTTCAGGAGCCAGCCGGTCACTCCCAGCCATAGGCCCCCAGACACAAACCTCGGCTCATTTCATTGGCAAACAAAAGTAAGCTGCCCCGCTTCTGGATGGCAGATTGCAGGAGCCACTTTGCACCATCAAACTAGCCCGACTTGGCACTGGTGCCACCTCTGGTCTGGGAACCATCCTGCGTCTCGGGGATTCAAATTATCAAGCCGGCCACTCCCAGCCACAGGCCCCCAAACACAAACAACGGCGCTTTTCCCTGGAAAACAAAACTCGCCTGCCAACTTTTTGATGGCAGATTGCAGGAGCCACTTGGTACTATCAAACCAGCCCAACTTGGCACTGGTGCCACCATGGGTCTGGTCACCATCCTGCCTATCGTAG
Organism: Melospiza melodia melodia; assembly: GCF_035770615.1. NCBI lineage: Eukaryota > Metazoa > Chordata > Aves > Passeriformes > Passerellidae > Melospiza > Melospiza melodia. The sequence continues at coordinate 44,469,546 of NC_086199.1, forward strand.
CTTTTCAGGAGCCAGCCGGTCACTCCCAGCCATAGGCCCCCAGACACAAACCTTGGCCCGTTTCCCTGGCAAACAAAAGTAAGCTGCCCCGCTTCTGGATCGCAGATTGCAGGAGTCACTTGGTACTATCAAATCAGCCCAACTTGGCACTGGTGCCACCTCTGGTCTGGGAACCATGGTGCGTATCGTGGATTCTAAGGAGCCAGCCGGCCACTCCCAGCCATAGGCACCCAAACACAAACAACGGCGCTTTTCCCTGGAAAACAAAACTCGCCTGCCAAATTTTTGATGGCAGATTGCAGGAGCCACTTGGTACTATCAAACCAGCCCAACTTGGCACTGGTGCCACCATGGGTCTGGTCACCATCCTGCCTATCGTAGCTTTCCAGGAGCCAGCCGGTCACTCCCAGCCATAGACCCCCCGACACAAACCTCGGCCCGTTTCCCTGGCAAACAAAAGTAAGCTGCCCCGCTTCTGGATGGCAGATTGCAGGACGCACTTGGTACTATCAAACCAGCCCAACTTGGCACTGGTGCCACCTCTGGTCTGGGAACCATCCTGCGTATCGTGTATTCTAAGGAGCCAGCCGGCCACTCCCAGCCACAGGCCCCCAAACAAAAACAACGGCGCTTTTCCCTGGAAAACAAAACTCGCCTGCCAACATTTTGATGGCAGATTGCAGGAGCCACTTGGTACTATCAAACCAGCCCAACCTGGCACTGGTGCCACCATGGGTCTGGTCACCATCCTGCCTATCGTAGCTTTTCAGGAGCCAGCTGGTCACTCCCAGCCATAGGCCCCCAGACACAAACCTCGGCCCGTTTCCCTGGCGAACAAAAGTAAGCTGTCCAGCTTCTGGATTGCAGATTGCAGGAGCCACTTGGTAATATCAAACCAGCCCAACTTGGCACTGGTGCCACCTCAGGTCTGGGAACCATCCTGCGTATCGTGGATTCTAAGGAGCCAGCCGGCCACTCCCAGCCACAGGCCCCCAAACACAAACAACGGCGCATTTTCCCTGGAAAACAAAACTCGCCTGCCAACTTTTTGATGGCAGATTGCAGGAGCCACTTGGTACTATCAAACCAGCCCGACTTGGCACTGTTGCCACCTCAGGTCTGGGAACCATCCTGCGTATCGTGGATTCTAAGGAGCCAGCCGGCCACTCCCTCCCACAGGCCCCCAAACAAAAACAACGGCCCTTTTCCCTGGAAAACATAATTCGCCTGCCAACATTTTGATGGCAGATTGCAGGAGCCACTTGGTACTATCAAATCAGCCCAACTTGGCACTGGTGCCACCATGGGTCTGCTCACCATCCTGCCTATCGTAGCTTTTCAGGCGCCAGCCGGTCAGTCCCAGCCATAGGCCCCCAGACACAAAGCTCGGCCCGTTTCCCTGGCAAACAAAAGTAAGCTGCCCCGCTTCTGGATGGCAGATTGCAGGAGCCACTTGGTACTATCAAATCAGCCCGACTTGGCACTGGTGCCACCTCAGGTCTGGGAACCATCCTGCGTATCGTGTGTTCTAAGGAGCCAGCCGGCCACTCCCAGCCACAGGCCCGCAAACACAAACAACGGCGCTTTTCCCTGGAAAACAAAACTCGCCTGCCAACTTTTTGATGGCAGATTGCAGGAGCCACTAGGTACTATCAAACCAGCCCAACTTGGCACTGCTGCCACCATGGGTCTGGTCACCATCCTGCCTATCGTAGCTTTTCAGGAGCCAGCCGGTCACTCCCAGCCATAGGCCCCCAGACTCAAACCTCGGCCTGTTTCCCTGGCAAACAAAAGTAAGCTTCCCCGCTTCTGGATATCAGATTGCAGGAGTCACTTTTCACCATCAAACTAGCCCGACTTGGCAATGGTGCCACCTCTGGTCTGGGAACCATCCTGCGTATCGTGGATTCTAATTAGCCATCCGTCCACTCCCAGCCACAGGCCCCCAAACACAAACAACGGCGCTTTTCCCTGGAAAACAAAACTCGCCTGCCAACTTTTTGATGGCAGATTGCAGGAGCCACTTGGTACTATCAAACCAGCCCAACTTGGCACTGGTGCCACCATGGGTCTGGTCACCATCCTGCCTATCGTAGCTTTTCAGGACCTAGCCGGTCACTCCCAGCCATAGGCCCCCAGACACAAAGCTCCGCCCGTTTCCCTGGCAAACAAAAGTAAGCTGCCCCGCTTCTGGATGGCAGATTGCAGGAATCACTTGGTACTATCAAACCAGCCCAATTTGGCACTGGTGCCACCTTGGGTCTGGGAACCATCCTGCGTATCATGGATTCTAAGGAGCCAGCCGGCCACTCCCAGCCACAGGCCCCCAAACACAAACAACGGCGCTTTTCCCTGGAAAACAGAACTCGCCTGCTAACTTTTTGATGGCCGATTGCAGGAGCCACTTGGTACTATCAAACCAGCCCAACTTGGCACTGGTGCCACCATGGATATGGTCACCATCCTGCCTATCGTAGCTTTTCAGGACCTAGCAGGTCACTCCCAGCCATAGGCGCCCAGACACAAAGCTCGGCCCGTTTCCCTGGCAAACAAAAGTAAGCTGCCCCGCTTCTGGATGGCAGATTGCAGGAACCACTTGGTACTATCAAACCAGCCCGACTTGGCACTGGTGCCACCTCTGGTCTGGGAACCATCCTGCGTATCGTGGTTCTAAGGAGCCATCCGTCCACTCCCAGCCACAGGCCCCCAAACACAAACAACGGCGCTTTTCCCTGGAAAACAAAACTCGCCTGCCAACTTTTTGATGGCAGATTGCAGGAGCCACTTGCTACTATCAAATCAGCCCAACTTGGCACTGGTGCCACCATGGGTCTGGTCACCATCCTGCCTATCATAGCTTTTCAGGAGCCAGCCGGTCACTCGCAGCCATAGGCCCCCAGAAACAATACTCGGCCCGTTTCCCTGGCAAACAAAAGTAAGCTGCCCCGCTTCTGGATGGCAGATTGCAGGAGCCACTTTGCACCATCAAATTAGCCCGACTTGGCACTGGTGCCACCTCTGGTCTGGGAACCATCCTGCGTATCGTGGATTCTAAGGAGCCAGCCGGCCACTCCCACCCACAGGCCCCCAAACAAAAACAACGGCGCTTTTCCCTGGAAAACAAAACTCGCCTGCCAACTTTTTGATGGCAGATTGCAGGAGCCACTTGGTACTATCAAACCAGCCCAACTTGGCACTGGTGCCACCATGGGTCTGGTCACCATCCTGCCTATCGTAGCTTTTCAGGAGCCAGCCGGTCACTCCCAGCCATAGGCCCCCAGACACAAACCTCGGCCCGTTTCCCTGGCAAACAAAAGTAAGCTACCCCGCTTCTGGATGGCAGATTTCAGGACGCACTTGATAGTATCAAACCAACCCGACTTGGCACTGGTGCCACCTCAGGTCTGGGAACCATGCTGCGTATCGTGGATTCTAATTAGCCATCTGGCCACTCCCACCCACAGGCCCCCAAACAAATACAACGGCGCTTTTCCCTGGAAAACAAAACTCGCCTGCCAAATTTTGATGGCAGATTGCCGGAGCCACTTGGTACTATCAAACCAGCCCAACTTGACACTGGTGCCACCATGGGTCTGGTCACCATCCTGCCTATCGTAGCTTTTCAGGAGCCAGCCGGTCACTCCCAGCCATAGGCCCCCAGACAAAAACCTTGGCCCGTTTCCCTGGCAAACAAAAGTAAGTTATCCCGCTTCTGGATGGCAGATTGCAGGAGCCACTTTTCACAATCAAACCAGCCCGACTTGGCACTGGTGCCACCTCTGGTCTGGGAACCATCCTGCGTATCGTGGATTCTAAGGAGCCAGCCGGCCACTCCCAGCCACAGGCCCCCAAACACAAACCACAGCGCTTTTCCCTGGAAAACAAAACTCGCCTGACAACTTTTTGATGGCAGATTGCAGGAGCCACTTGGTACTATCAAAGCAGCCCAACTTGGCACTGGTGCCACCATGGATCTGGTCACCATCCTGCCTATCGTAGCTTTTCAGGAACTAGCCGGTCACTCCAAGCCATAGGCCCCCAGAGAAAAACCTCGGCCCGTTTCCCTGGCAAACAAAAGTAAGCTGCCCCGCTTCTGGATGGCAGATTGCAGGAACCACTTGGTACTATCAAACCAGCCCAACTTGGCACTGGTGCCACCTTGGGTCTGGGAACCATCCTGCGTATCGTGGATTCTAAGGAGCCAGCCGGTCACTCCCAGCCACAGGCCACCAAACACAAACAACGGCGCTTTTCCCTGGAAAACAAAACTCGCCTGCCAACTTTTTGATGGCAGATTGCAGGAGCCACTTGGTACTATCAAATCAGCCCAACTTGGCACTGGTGCCACCATGGGTCTGGTCACCATCCTGCCTATCGTAGCTTTTCAGGAGCCAGCCGGTCCCTCCCTGCCATAGGCCCCCAGAGAAAAACCTCGGCCCGTTTCCCTGGCAAACAAAAGTAAGCTACCCCGCTTCTGGATGGCAGATTGCAGGAGCCACTTTGCACCATCAAACTAGCCCGACTTGGCACTGGTGCCACCTCAGGTCTGGGAACCATCCTGCGTATCGTTCATTGTAAGGAGCCATCCGTCCACTCCCAGCCACAGGCCCCCAAACAAAAACAACGGCGCTTTTCCCTGGAAAACAAAACTCGCCTGCCAACTTTTTGATGGCAGATTGCAGGAGCCACTTGGTACTATCAAATCAGCCCAACTTGGCACTGGTGCCACCATGGGTCTGGTCACCATCCTGCCTATCGTAGCTTTTCAGGAGCCAGCCGGTCACTCGCAGCCATAGGCCCCCAGACACAAACCTCGGCCCGTTTCCCTGGCAAACAAAAGTAAGCTACCCCGCTTCTGGATGGCAGATTGCAGGAACCACTTTGCACCATCAAACTAGCCCGACTTGGCACTGGTGCCACCTCTGGTCTGGGAACCATCCTGCGTATCGTGGATTCTAAGGAGCCAGCCGGTCACTCCCACCCACAGGCCCCCAAACACAAACAACGGCACTTTTCCCTGGAAAACAAAACTCGCCTGCCAACATTTTGATGGCAGATTGCAGGAGCCACTTGGTACTATCAAACCAGCCCAACTTGGCACTGGTGCCACCATGGGTCTGGTCACCATCCTGCCTATCGTAGCTTTTCAGGAGCCAGGCGGTCACTCCCAGCCATAGGCCCTGAGACACAAACCTCGGCACGTTTCCCTGGCAAACAAAAGTAAGCTGCCCCGCTTCTGGATGGCAGATTGCAGGACGCACTTGGTACTATCAAACCAGCCCAACTTGGCACTGGTGCCACCTCTGGTCTGGGAACCATGGTGCGTATCGTGGATTCTAAGGAGCCAGCCGGCCACTCCCAGCCACAGGCCCCGAAACAGAAACAACGGCGCTTTTCCCTGGAAAACAAAACTCGCCTGCCAACTTTTTCATGGCAGATTGCAGGAGCCACTTGGTACTATCAAATCAGCCCAACTTGGCACTGGTGCCACCATGGGTCTGGTCACCATCCTGCCTATCGTAGCTTTTCAGGAGCCAGCCGGTCACTCCCAGCCATAGGCCCCCAGACACAAACCTCGGCCCGTTTCCCTGGCAAACAAAAGTAAACTGCCCCGCTTCTGGATGGCAGATTGCAGGAACCACTTTGCACCATCAAACTAGCCCGACTTGGCACTGGTGCCACCTCTGGTCTGGGAACCATGCTGCGTATCGTGGATTCTAAGGAGCCATCCGTCCACTCCCAGACACAGGCCCCCAAACACAAACAACGGCGCTTTTCCCTGGAAAACAAAACTCGCCTGCCAACTTTTTGATGGCAGATTGCAGGAGCCACTTGGTACTATCAAACCAGCCCAACTTGGCACTGGTGCCACCATGGGTCTGGTCACCATCCTGCCTATCGTAGCTTTTCAGGAGCCAGCCGGTCACTCGCAGCCATAGGCCCCCAGACAAAAACCTCGGCCCGTTTCCCTGGCAAACAAAAGTAAGCTGCCCCGCTTCTGGTTGGCAGATTGCAGGACGCACATGGTAGTATCAAACCAGCCCGACTTGGCACTGGTGCCACCTCTGGTCTGGGAACCATCCTACGTATCGTGGATTCTAAGCAGCCAGCCGGCCACTCCCACCCACAGGCCCCCAAACACAAACAACGGCGCTTTTCCCTGGAAAACAAAACTCGCCTGCCAACATTTTGATGGCAGATTGCAGGAGCCACTTGGTACTATCAAATCAGCCCAACTTGGCACTGGTGCCACCATGGGTCTGGTCACCATCCTGCCTATCGTAGCTTTTCAGGAGCCAGCCGGTCACTCCCAGCTATAGGCCCCCAGACAAAAACCTCGGCCCGTTTCCCTGGCATACAAAAGTAAGCTGCCCCGCTTCTGGATGGCAGATTGCAGGAACCACTTGGTACTATCAAACCAGCCCGACTTGGCACTGGTGCCACCTCTGGTCTGGGAACCATGCTGCGTATCGTGGATTCTAAGGAGCCAGCCGGCCACTCCCAGCCACAGTCCCCCAAACACAAACAGCGGCGCTTTTCCCTGGAAAACAAAACTCGCCTGCCAACATTTTGATGGCAGACTGCAGGAGCCACTTGCTACTATCAAATCAGCCCAACTTGGCACTGGTGCCACCATGGGTCTGGTCACCATCCTGCCTATCGTAGCTGTTCAGGCGCCAGCCGGTCACTCCCAGCCATAGGCCCCCAGAGAAAAACCTCGGCCCGTTTCCCTGGCAAACAAAAGTAAGCTGCCCCGCTTCTGGATGGCAGATTGCAGGAGCCACTTTGCACCATCAAACCAGCCCAACTTGGCACTGGTGCAACCTCTGGTCTGGGAACCATGCTGCGTATCGTGGATTCCAATTAGCAAGCCGGCCACTCCCATCCACAGGCCTCCAAACACAAACAACGGCGCTTTTCCCTGGAAAACAAAACTCGCCTGCCAACTTTTTGATGGCAGATTGCAGGAGCCACTTGGTACTATCAAACCAGCCCAACTTGGCACTGGTGCCACCATGGGTCTGGTCACCATCCTGCCTATCGTAGCTTTTCAGGACCTAGACGGTCACTCCCAGCCATAGGCCCCGTGACACAAAGCTCGGCCCGTTTCCCTGGCAAACAAAAGTAAGCTGTCCCGCTTCTGGATGGCAGATTGCAGGATCCACTAGGTATTATCAAACCAGCCCGACTTGGCACTGGTGCCACCTCTGGTCTGGGAACCATCCTGCGTATCGTGGATTCTAAGGAGCCAGCCGGTCACTCCCACCCACAGGCCCCCAAACACAAACAACGGCGCTTTTCCCTGGAAAACAAAACTCGCCTGCCAACTTTTTGATGGCAGATTGCAGGAGCCACTTGGTACTATCAAACCAGCCCAACTTGGCACTGGTGCCACCATGGGTCTGGTCACCATCCTGCCTATCGTAGCTTTTCAGGAGCCAGCCGGTCACTCCCAGCCATAGGCCCCCAGACACAAACCTCGGCCCGTTTCCCTGGCAAACAAAAGTAAGCTGCCCCGCTTCTGGATGGCAGATTGCAGGACGCACTTGGTAGTATCAAACCAGCCCGACTTGGCACTGGTGCCACCTCTGGTCTGGGAACCATCCTGCGTATCGTGGATTCTAAGCAGCCAGCCGGCCACTCCCAGCCACAGGCCCCCAAACACAAACAACGGCGCTTTTCCCTGGAAAACAAAACTCGCCTGCCAACATTTTGATGGCAGATTGCAGGAGCCACTTGGTACTATCAAATCAGCCCAACTTGGCACTGGTGCCACCATGCGTTTGGTCACCATCCTGCCTATCGTAGCTTTTCAGGAGCCAGACGGTCACTCCCAGCTATAGGCCCCCAGACAAAAACCTCGGCCCGTTTCCCTGGCATACAAAAGTAAGCTGCCCCGCTTCTGGATGGCAGATTGCAGGAACCACTTGGTACTATCAAACCAGCCCAACTTGGCACTGGTGCCACCTCTGGTCTGGGAACCATCCTGCGTATCGTGGTTCTAAGGAGCCATCCGTCCACTCCCAGCCACAGGCCCCCAAACACAAACAACGGCGCTTTTCCCTGGAAAACAAAACTCGCCTGCCAACTTTTTGATGGCAGATTGCAGGAGCCACTTGCTACTATCAAATCAGCCCAACTTGGCACTGGTGCCACCATGGGTCTGGTCACCATCCTGCCTATCGTAGCTTTTCAGGAGCCAGCCGGTCACTCGCAGCCATAGGCCCCCAGAAAAAATACTCGGCCGTTTTCCCTGGCAAACAAAAGTAAGCTGCCCCGCTTCTGGATGGCAGATTGCAGGAGCCACTTTGCACCATCAAATTAGCCCGACTTGGCACTGGTGCCACCTCTGGTCTGGGAACCATCCTGCGTATCGTGGATTCTAAGGAGCCAGCCGGCCACTCCCACCCACAGGCCCCCAAACAAAAACAACGGCGCTTTTCCCTGGAAAACAAAACTCGCCTGCCAACTTTTTGATGGCTGATTGCAGGAGCCACTTGGTACTATCAAACCAGCCCAACTTGGCACTGGTGCCACCATGGGTCTGGTCACCATCCTGCCTATCGTAGCTTTTCAGGAGCCAGCCGGTCACTCCCAGCCATAGGCCCCCAGACACAAAGCTCGGCCCGTTTCCCTGGCAAACAAAAGTAAGCTACCCCGCTTCTGGATGGCAGATTGCAGGACGCACTTGATAGTATCAAACCAGCCCGACTTGGCACTGGTGCCACCTCAGGTCTGGGAACCATGCTGCGTATCGTGGATTCTAATTAGCCATCTGGCCACTCCCACCCACAGGCCCCCAAACAAATACAACGGCACTTTTCCCTGGAAAACAAACCTCGCCTGCCAAATTTTGATGGCAGATTGCCGGAGCCACTTGGTACTATCAAACCAGCCCAACTTGACACTGGTGCCACCATGGGTCTGGTCACCATCCTGCCTATCGTAGCTTTTCAGGAGCCAGCCGGTCACTCCCAGCCATAGGCCCCCAGACAAAAACCTTGGCCCGTTTCCCTGGCAAACAAAAGTAAGTTATCCCGCTTCTGGATGGCAGATTGCAGGAGCCACTTTTCACAATCAAACCAGCCCGACTTGGCACTGGTGCCACCTCTGGTCTGGGAACCATCCTGCGTATCGTGGATTCTAAGGAGCCAGCCGGCCACTCCCAGCCACAGGCCCCCAAACACAAACCACAGCGCTTTTCCCTGGAAAACAAAACTCGCCTGCCAACTTTTTGATGGCAGATTGCAGGAGCCACTTGGTACTATCAAACCAGCCCAACTTGGCACTGGTGCCACCATGGATCTGGTCACCATCCTGCCTATCGTAGCTTTTCAGGACCTAGCCGGTCACTCCAAGCCATAGGCCCCCAGAGAAAAACCTCGGCCCGTTTCCCTGGCAAACAAAAGTAAGCTGCCCCGCTTCTGGATGGCAGATTGCAGGAGCCACTTTGCACCATCAAACTAGCCCGACTTGGCACTGGTGCCACCTCAGGTCTGGGAACCATCCTGCGTATCGTTCATTGTAAGGAGCCATCCGTCCACTCCCAGCCACAGGCCCCCAAACAAAAACAACGGCGCTTTTCCCTGGAAAACAAAACTCGCCTGCCAACTTTTTGATGGCAGATTGCAGGAGCCACTTGGTACTATCAAATCAGCCCAACTTGGCACTGGTGCCACCATGGGTCTGGTCACCATCCTGCCTATCGTAGCTTTTCAGGAGCCAGCCGGTCACTCGCAGCCATAGGCCCCCAGACACAAAACTCGGCCCGTTTCCCTGGCAAACAAAAGTAAGCTACCCCGCTTCTGGATGGCAGATTGCAGGAACCACTTTGCACCATCAAACTAGCCCGACTTGGCACTGGTGCCACCTCTGGTCTGGGAACCATCCTGCGTATCGTGGATTCTAAGGAGCCAGCCGGTCACTCCCACCCACAGGCCCCCAAACACAAACAACGGCACTTTTCCCTGGAAAACAAAACTCGCCTGCCAATATTTTGATGGCAGATTGCAGGAGCCACTTGGTACTATCAAACCAGCCCAACTTGGCACTGGTGCCACCATGGGTCTGGTCACCATCCTGCCTATCGTAGCTTTTCAGGAGCCAGCCGGTCACTCCCAGCCATAGGCCCCCAAACACAAACCTCGGCCCGTTTCCCTGGCAAACAAAAGTAAGCTGCCCCTCTTCTGGATGGCAGATTGCAGGACGCACTTGGTACTATCAAACCAGCCCAACTTGGCACTGGTGCCACCTCTGGTCTGGGAACCATGGTGCGTATCGTGGATTCTAAGGAGCCAGCCGGCCACTCCCAGCCACAGGCCCCGAAACAGAAACAACGGCGCTTTTCCCTGGAAAACAAAACTCGCCTGCCAACTTTTTCATGGCAGATTGCAGGAGCCACTTGGTACTATCAAATCAGCCCAACTTGGCACTGGTGCCACCATGGGTCTGGTCACCATCCTGCCTATCGTAGCTTTTCAGGAGCCAGCCGGTCACTCCCAGCCATAGGCCCCCAGACACAAACCTCGGCCCGTTTCCCTGGCAAACAAAAGTAAACTGCCCCGCTTCTGGATGGCAGATTGCAGGAACCACTTTGCACCATCAAACTAGCCCGACTTGGCACTGGTGCCACCTCTGGTCTGGGAACCATGCTGCGTATCGTGGATTCTAAGGAGCCATCCGTCCACTCCCAGACACAGGCCCCCAAACACAAACAACGGCGCTTTTCCCTGGAAAACAAAACTCGCCTGCCAACTTTTTGATGGCAGATTGCAGGAGCCACTTGGTACTATCAAACCAGCCCAACTTGGCACTGGTGCCACCATGGGTCTGGTCACCATCCTGCCTATCGTAGCTTTTCAGGAGCCAGCCGGTCACTCGCAGCCATAGGCCCCCAGACAAAAACCTCGGCCCGTTTCCCTGGCAAACAAAAGTAAGCTGCCCCGCTTCTGGTTGGCAGATTGCAGGACGCACATGGTAGTATCAAACCAGCCCGACTTGGCACTGGTGCCACCTCTGGTCTGGGAACCATCCTACGTATCGTGGATTCTAAGCAGCCAGCCGGCAACTCCCACCCACAGGCCCCCAAACACAAACAACGGCGCTTTTCCCTGGAAAACAAAACTCGCCTGCCAACATTTTGATGGCAGATTGCAGGAGCCACTTGGTACTATCAAATCAGCCCAACTTGGCACTGGTGCCACCATGGGTCTGGTCACCATCCTGCCTATCGTAGCTTTTCAGGAGCCAGACGGTCACTCCCAGCTATAGGCCCCCAGACAAAAACCTCGGCCCGTTTCCCTGGCATACAAAAGTAAGCTGCCCCGCTTCTGGATGGCAGATTGCAGGAACCACTTGGTACTATCAAACCAGCCCGACTTGGCACTGGTGCCACCTCTGGTCTGGGAACCATGCTGCGTATCGTGGATTCTAAGGAGCCAGCCGGCCACTCCCAGCCACAGGCCCCCAAACACAAACAACGGCGCTTTTCCCTGGAAAACAAAACTCGCCTGCCAACATTTTGATGGCAGACTGCAGGAGCCACTTGCTACTATCAAATCAGCCCAACTTGGCACTGGTGCCACCATGGGTCTGGTCACCATCCTGCCTATCGTAGCTGTTCAGGCGCCAGACGGTCACTCCCAGCCATAGGCCCCCAGAGAAAAACCTCGGCCCGTTTCCCTGGCAAACAAAAGTAAGCTGCCCCGCTTCTGGATGGCAGATTGCAGGAGCCACTTTGCACCATCAAACCAGCCCAACTTGGCACTGGTGCAACCTCTGGTCTGGGAACCATGCTGCGTATCGTGGATTCCAATTAGCAAGCCGGCCACTCCCATCCACAGGCCTCCAAACACAAACAACGGCGCTTTTCCCTGGAAAACAAAACTCGCCTGCCAACTTTTTGATGGCAGATTGCAGGAGCCACTTGGTACTATCAAACCAGCCCAACTTGGCACTGGTGCCACCATGGGTCTGGTCACCATCCTGCCTATCGTAGCTTTTCAGGACCTAGACGGTCACTCCCAGCCATAGGCCCCGTGACACAAAGCTCGGCCCGTTTCCCTGGCAAACAAAAGTAAGCTGTCCCGCTTCTGGATGGCAGATTGCAGGATCCACTAGGTATTATCAAACCAGCCCGACTTGGCACTGGTGCCACCTCTGGTCTGGGAACCATCCTGCGTATCGTGGATTCTAAGGAGCCAGCCGGTCACTCCCACCCACAGGCCCCCAAACACAAACAACGGCGCTTTTCCCTGGAAAACAAAACTCGCCTGCCAACTTTTTGATGGCAGATTGCAGGAGCCACTTGGTACTATCAAACCAGCCCAACTTGGCACTGGTGCCACCATGGGTCTGGTCACCATCCTGCCTATCGTAGCTTTTCAGGAGCCAGCCGGTCACTCCCAGCCATAGGCCCCCAGACACAAACCTCGGCCCGTTTCCCTGGCAAACAAAAGTAAGCTGCCCCGCTTCTGGATGGCAGATTGCAGGACGCACTTGGTAGTATCAAACCAGCCCGACTTGGCACTGGTGCCACCTCTGGTCTGGGAACCATCCTGCGTATCGTGGATTCTAAGCAGCCAGCCGGCCACTCCCAGCCACAGGCCCCCAAACACAAACAACGGCGCTTTTCCCTGGAAAACAAAACTCGCCTGCCAACATTTTGATGGCAGATTGCAGGAGCCACTTGGTACTATCAAATCAGCCCAACTTGGCACTGGTGCCACCATGCGTTTGGTCACCATCCTGCCTATCGTAGCTTTTCAGGAGCCAGACGGTCACTCCCAGCTATAGGCCCCCAGACAAAAACCTCGGCCCGTTTCCCTGGCATACAAAAGTAAGCTGCCCCGCTTCTGGATGGCAGATTGCAGGAACCACTTGGTACTATCAAACCAGCCCAACTTGGCACTGGTGCCACCTCTGGTCTGGGAACCATCCTGCGTATCGTGGTTCTAAGGAGCCATCCGTCCACTCCCAGCCACAGGCCCCCAAACACAAACAACGGCGCTTTTCCCTGGAAAACAAAACTCGCCTGCCAACTTTTTGATGGCAGATTGCAGGAGCCACTTGCTACTATCAAATCAGCCCAACTTGGCACTGGTGCCACCATGGGTCTGGTCACCATCCTGCCTATCGTAGTTTTTCAGGAGCCAGCCGGTCACTCGCAGCCATAGGCCCCCAGAAACAATACTCGGCCCGTTTCCCTGGCAAACAAAAGTAAGCTGCCCCGCTTCTGGATGGCAGATTGCAGGAGCCACTTTGCACCATCAAATTAGCCCGACTTGGCACTGGTGCCACCTCTGGTCTGGGAACCATCCTGCGTATCGTGGATTCTAAGGAGCCAGCCGGCCACTCCCACCCACAGGCCCCCAAACAAAAACAACGGCGCTTTTCCCTGGAAAACAAAACTCGCCTGCCAACTTTTTGATGGCAGATTGCAGGAGCCACTTGGTACTATCAAACCAGCCCAACTTGGCACTGGTGCCACCATGGGTCTGGTCACCATCCTGCCTATCGTAGCTTTTCAGGAGCCAGCCGGTCACTCCCAGCCATAGGCCCCCAGACACAAACCTCGGCCCGTTTCCCTGGCAAACAAAAGTAAGCTACCCCGCTTCTGGATGGCAGATTGCAGGACGCACTTGATAGTATCAAACCAGCCCGACTTGGCACTGGTGCCACCTCAGGTCTGGGAACCATGCTGCGTATCGTGGATTCTAATTAGCCATCTGGCCACTCCCACCCACAGGCCCCCAAACAAATACAACGGCGCTTTTCCCTGGAAAACAAACCTCGCCTGCCAAATTTTGATGGCAGATTGCCGGAGCCACTTGGTACTATCAAACCAGCCCAACTTGACACTGGTGCCACCATGGGTCTGGTCACCATCCTGCCTATCGTAGCTTTTCAGGAGCCAGCCGGTCACTCCCAGCCATAGGCCCCCAGACAAAAACCTTGGCCCGTTTCCCTGGCAAACAAAAGTAAGTTATCCCGCTTCTGGATGGCAGATTGCAGGAGCCACTTTTCACAATCAAACCAGCCCGACTTGGCACTGGTGCCACCTCTGGTCTGGGAACCATCCTGCGTATCGTGGATTCTAAGGAGCCAGCCGGCCACTCCCAGCCACAGGCCCCCAAACACAAACCACAGCGCTTTTCCCTGGAAAACAAAACTCGCCTGCCAACTTTTTGATGGCAGATTGCAGGAGCCACTTGGTACTATCAAACCAGCCCAACTTGGCACTGGTGCCACCATGGATCTGGTCACCATCCTGCCTATCGTAGCTTTTCAGGACCTAGCCGGTCACTCCAAGCCATAGGCCCCCAGAGAAAAACCTCGGCCCGTTTCCCTGGCAAACAAAAGTAAGCTGCCCCGCTTCTGGATGGCAGATTGCAGGAACCACTTGGTACTATCAAACCAGCCCAACTTGGCACCGGTGCCACCTTGGGTCTGGGAACCATCCTGCGTATCGTGGATTCTAAGGAGCCAGCCGGTCACTCCCAGCCACAGGCCACCAAACACAAACAACGGCGCTTTTCCCTGGAAAACAAAACTCGCCTGCCAACATTTTGATGGCAGATTGCAGGAGCCACTTGGTACTATCAAATCAGCCCAACTTGGCACTGGTGCCACCATGGGTCTGGTCACCATCCTGCCTATCGTAGCTTTTCAGGAGCCAGCCGGTCCCTCCCTGCCATAGGCCCCCAGAGAAAAACCTCGGCCCGTTTCCCTGGCAAACAAAAGTAAGCTACCCCGCTTCTGGACGGCAGATTGCAGGAGCCACTTTGCACCATCAAACTAGCCCGACTTGGCACTGGTGCCACCTCAGGTCTGGGAACCATCCTGCGTATCGTTCATTGTAAGGAGCCAGCCGGCCACTCCCAGCCACAGGCCCCCAAACACAAACAACGGCGCTTTTCCATGGAAAACAAAACTCGCCTGCCAACTTTTTGATGGCAGATTGCAGGAGCCACTTGGTACTATCAAATCAGCCCAACTTGGCACTGGTGCCACCATGGGTCTGGTCACCATCCTGCCTATCGTAGCTTTTCAGGAGCCAGCCGGTCACTCGCAGCCATAGGCCCCCAGACACAAAACTCGGCCCGTTTCCCTGGCAAACAAAAGTAAGCTACCCCGCTTCTGGATGGCAGATTGCAGGAACCACTTTGCACCATCAAACCAGCCCAACTTGGCACTGGTGCCACCTCTGGTCTGGGAACCATGCCGCGTATCGTGGATTCTAAGGAGCCAGCCGGCCACTCCCAGCCACAGGCCCCGAAACAGAAACAACGGCGCTTTTCCCTGGAAAACAAAACTCGCCTGCCAACTTTTTCATGGCAGATTGCAGGAGCCACTTGGTACTATCAAATCAGCCCAACTTGGCACTGGTGCCACCATGGGTCTGGTCACCATCCTGCCTATCGTAGCTTTTCAGGAGCCAGCCGGTCACTCCCAGCCATAGGCCCCCAGACACAAACCTCGGCCCGTTTCCCTGGCAAACAAAAGTAAGCTGCCCCGCTTCTGGATGGCAGATTGCAGGAACCACTTTGCACCATCAAACTAGCCCGACTTAGCACTGGTGCCACCTCTGGTCTGGGAACCATGCTGCGTATCGTGGATTCTAAGGAGCCATCCGTCCACTCCCAGACACAGGCCCCCAAACACAAACAACGGCGCTTTTCCCTGGAAAACAAAACTCGCCTGCCAACTTTTTGATGGCAGATTGAAGGAGCCACTTGGTACTATCAAACCAGCCCAACTTGGGACTGGTGCCACCATGGGTCTGGTCACCATCCTGCCTATCGTAGCTTTTCAGGAGCCAGCCGGTCACTCGCAGCCATAGGCCCCCAGACACAAACCTCGGCCCGTTTCCCTGGCAAACAAAAGTAAGCTGCCCCGCTTCTGGATGGCAGATTGCAGGACGCACATGGTAGTATCAAACCAGCCCGACTTGGCACTGGTGCCACCTCTGGTCTGGGAACCATCCTACGTATCGTGGATTCTAAGCAGCCAGCCGGCCACTCCCAGCCACAGGCCCCCAAACACAAACAACGGCGCTTTTCCCTGGAAAACAAAACTCGCCTGCCAACATTTTGATGGCAGATTGCAGGAGCCACTTGGTACTATCAAATCAGCCCAACTTGGCACTGGTGCCACCATGGGTCTGGTCACCATCCTGCCTATCGTAGCTTTTCAGGAGCCAGACGGTCACTCCCAGCTATAGGCCCCCAGACAAAAACCTCGGCCCGTTTCCCTGGCATACAAAAGTAAGCTGCCCCGCTTCTGGATGGCAGATTGCAGGAACCACTTGGTACTATCAAACCAGCCCGACTTGGCACTGGTGCCACCTCTGGTCTGGGAACCATCCTGCGTATCCTGGTTCTAAGGAGCCATCCGTCCACTCCCAGCCACAGGCCCCCAAACACAAACAACGGCGCTTTTCCCTGGAAAACAAAACTCGCCTGCCAACATTTTGATGGCAGATTGCAGGAGCCACTTGGTACTATCAAACCAGCCCAACTTGGCACTGGTGCCACCATGGATCTGGTCACCATCCTGCCTATCGTAGCTTTTCAGGACCTAGCCGGTCATTCCAAGCCATAGGCCCCCAGACACAAATCTCGGCCCGTTTCCCTGGCAAACAAAAGTAAGCTGCCCCGCTTCTGGATGGCAGATTGCAGGAACCACTTGGTACTATCAAACCAGCCCGACTTGGCACTGGTGCCACCTCAGGTCTGGGAAACATGGTGCGTATCGTGGATTCTAAGGAGCCATCCGGCCACTCCCAGCCATAGGCACCCAAACACAAACAACGGCGCTTTTCCCTGGAAAACAAAACTCGCCTGCCAACATTTTGATGGCAGATTGCAGGAGCCACTTGGTACTATCAAACCAGCTCAACTTGGCACTGGTGCCACCATGGGTCTGCTCACCATCCTGCCTATCGTAGCTTTTCAGGAGCCAGACGGTCACTCGCAGCCATAGGCCCCCAGACACAAACCTCGGCCCGTTTCCCTGGCAAACAAAAGTAAGCTGCCCCGCTTCTGGATGGCAGATTGCAGGAGCTATTTAGTACTATCAAACCAGCCCGACTTGGCACTGGTGCCACCTCAGGTCTGGGAACCATCCTGCGTATCGTTTATTCTAAGGAGCCAGCCGGCCACTCCAGCCACAGGCCCCCAGACACAAACAACGGCGCTTTTCCCTGGAAAACAAAACTCGCCTGCCAAATTTTGATGGCAGATTGCAGGAGCCACTTGGTACTATCAAATCAGCCCAACTTGGCACTGGTGCCACCATGGGTCTGGTCACCATCCTGCCTATCGTAGCTTTTCAGGACCTAGCAGGTCACTCCCAGCCATAGGCGCCCAGACACAAAGCTCGGCCCGTTTCCCTGGCAAACAAAAGTAAGCTGCCCCGCTTCTGGATGGCAGATTTCCGGAGCCACTTGGTACTATCAAACCAGCCCGACTTGGCACTGGTGCCACCTCAGGTCTGGGAACCATCCTGCGTATCGTTTATTCTAAGGAGCCAGCCGGCCACTCCAGCCACAGGCCCCCAGACACAAACAACGGCGCTTTTCCCTGGAAAACAAAACTCGCCTGCCAAATTTTGATGGCAGATTGCAGGAGCCACTTGGTACTATCAAATCAGCCCAACTTGGCACTGGTGCCACCATGGGTCTGGTCACCATCCTGCCTATCGTAGCTTTTCAGGACCTAGCAGGTCACTCCCAGCCATAGGCGCCCAGACACAAACCTCGGCCCGTTTCCCTGGCAAACAAAAGTAAGCTGCCCCGCTTCTGGATGGCAGATTGCAGGAGCTATTTAGTACTATCAAACCAGCCCGACTTGGCACTGGTGCCACCTCAGGTCTGGGAACCATCCTGCGTATCGTTTATTCTAAGGAGCCAGCCGGCCACTCCAGCCACAGGCCCCCAGACACAAACAACGGCGCTTTTCCCTGGAAAACAAAACTCGCCTGCCAAATTTTGATGGCAGATTGCAGGAGCCACTTGGTACTATCAAATCAGCCCAACTTGGCACTGGTGCCACCATGGGTCTGGTCACCATCCTGCCTATCGTAGCTTTTCAGGACCTAGCAGGTCACTCCCAGCCATAGGCGCCCAGACACAAAGCTCGGCCCGTTTCCCTGGCAAACAAAAGTAAGCTGCCCCGCTTCTGGATGGCAGATTTCCGGAGCCACTTGGTACTATCAAACCAGCCCGACTTGGCACTGGTGCCACCTCTGGTCTGGGAACCATGCTGCGTATCGTGGATTCTAAGGAGCCAGCCGGCCACTCCCAGCCACAGGCCCCCAAACACAAACAACGGCGCTTTTCCCTGGAAAACAAAACTCGCCTGCCAACATTTTGATGGCAGATTGCAGGAGCCACTTGCTACTGTCAAATCAGCCCAATTTGGCACTGGTGCCACCATGGGTCTGGTCACCATCCTGCCTATCGTAGCTGTTCAGGCGCCAGCCGGTCACTCCCAGCCATAGGCCCCCAGAGAAAAACCTCGGCCCGTTTCCCTGGCAAACAAAAGTAAGCTGCCCCGCTTCTGGATGGCAGATTGCAGGAGCCACTTTGCACCATCAAACCAGCCCAACTTGGCACTGGTGCCACCTCTGGTCTGGGAACCATGCTGCGTATCGTGGATTCCAATTAGCAAGCCGGCCACTCCCATCCACAGGCCTCCAAACACAAACAACGGCACTTTTCCCTGGAAAACAAAACTCGCCTGCCAACTTTTTGATGGCAGATTGCAGGAGCCACTTGGTATTATCAAACCAGCCCAACTTGGCACTGGTGCCACCATGGGTCTGGTCACCATCCTGCCTCTCGTAGCTTTTCAGGACCTAGACGGTCACTCCCAGCCATAGGCCCCGTGACACAAAGCTCGGCCCGTTTCCCTGGCAAACAAAAGTAAGCTGTCCCGCTTCTGGATGGCAGATTGCAGGATCCACTAGGTATTATCAAACCAGCCCGACTTGGCACTGGTGCCACCTCTGGTCTGGGAACCATCCTGCGTATCGTGGATTCTAAGCAGCCAGCCGGCCACTCCCAGCCACAGGCCCCCAAACACAAACCACAGCACTTTTCCCTGGAAAACAAAACTCGCCTGCCAACTTTTTGATGGCAGATTGCAGGAGCCACTTGGTACTATCAAACCAGCCCAACTTGGCACTGGTGCCACCATGGGTCTGCTCACCATCCTGCCTATCGTAGCTTTTCAGGAGCCAGCCTGTCACTCCAAGCCGTAGGCCCCCAGACAAAAACCTCAGCCCGGTTCACTGGCAAAGAAAAGTAAGCTGCCCCGCTTCTGGATGGCAGATTGCAGGAGCCTCTTTGCACCATCAAACCAGCCCGACTTGGCACTGGTGCCACCTCTGGTCTGGGAACCATCCTGCGTATCGTGGATTCTAATTAGCCATCCGGCCACTCCCACCCACAGGCCCCCAAACAAAAACAACGGCGCTTTTCCCTGGAAAACAAAACTCGCCTGCCGACATTTTGATGGCAGATTGCCGGAGCCACTTGGTACTATCAAACCAGCTCAACTTGACACTGGTGCCACCATGGGTCTGGTCACCATCCTGCCTATCGTAGCTTTTCAGGAGCCAGCCGGTCACTCCCAGCCATAGGCCCCCAGACAAAAACCTTGGCCCGTTTCCCTGGCAAACAAAAGTAAGTTATCCCGCTACTGGATGGCAGATTGCAGGAGCCACTTTTCACCATCAAACCAGCCCGACTTGGCACTGGTGCCACCTCAGGTCTGGGAAACATGGTGCGTATCGTGGATTCTAAGGAGCCATCCGGCCACTCCCAGCCATAGGCACCCAAACACAAACAACGGCGCTTTTCCCTGGAAAACAAAACTCGCCTGCCAACATTTTGATGGCAGATTGCAGGAGCCACTTGGTACTATCAAACCAGCTCAACTTGGCACTGGTGCCACCATGGGTCTGCTCACCATCCTGCCTATCGTAGCTTTTCAGGAGCCAGACGGTCACTCGCAGCCATAGGCCCCCAGACACAAACCTCGGCCCGTTTCCCTGGCAAACAAAAGTAAGCTGCCCCGCTTCTGGATGGCAGATTGCAGGAGCTATTTAGTACTATCAAACCAGCCCGACTTGGCACTGGTGCCACCTCAGGTCTGGGAACCATCCTGCGTATCGTTTATTCTAAGGAGCCAGCCGGCCACTCCAGCCACAGGCCCCCAGACACAAACAACGGCGCTTTTCCCTGGAAAACAAAACTCGCCTGCCAAATTTTGATGGCAGATTGCAGGAGCCACTTGGTACTATCAAATCAGCCCAACTTGGCACTGGTGCCACCATGGGTCTGGTCACCATCCTGCCTATCGTAGCTTTTCAGGACCTAGCAGGTCACTCCCAGCCATAGGCGCCCAGACACAAAGCTCGGCCCGTTTCCCTGGCAAACAAAAGTAAGCTGCCCCGCTTCTGGATGGCAGATTTCCGGAGCCACTTGGTACTATCAAACCAGCCCGACTTGGCACTGGTGCCACCTCTGGTCTGGGAACCATGCTGCGTATCGTGGATTCTAAGGAGCCAGCCGGCCACTCCCAGCCACAGGCCCCCAAACACAAACAACGGCGCTTTTCCCTGGAAAACAAAACTCGCCTGCCAACATTTTGATGGCAGATTGCAGGAGCCACTTGCTACTGTCAAATCAGCCCAATTTGGCACTGGTGCCACCATGGGTCTGGTCACCATCCTGCCTATCGTAGCTGTTCAGGCGCCAGCCGGTCACTCCCAGCCATAGGCCCCCAGAGAAAAACCTCGGCCCGTTTCCCTGGCAAACAAAAGTAAGCTGCCCCGCTTCTGGATGGCAGATTGCAGGAGCCACTTTGCACCATCAAACCAGCCCAACTTGGCACTGGTGCCACCTCTGGTCTGGGAACCATGCTGCGTATCGTGGATTCCAATTAGCAAGCCGGCCACTCCCATCCACAGGCCTCCAAACACAAACAACGGCACTTTTCCCTGGAAAACAAAACTCGCCTGCCAACTTTTTGATGGCAGATTGCAGGAGCCACTTGGTATTATCAAACCAGCCCAACTTGGCACTGGTGCCACCATGGGTCTGGTCACCATCCTGCCTCTCGTAGCTTTTCAGGAC
Organism: Melospiza melodia melodia; assembly: GCF_035770615.1. NCBI lineage: Eukaryota > Metazoa > Chordata > Aves > Passeriformes > Passerellidae > Melospiza > Melospiza melodia. Next base: position 44,490,688 of record NC_086199.1, read on the forward strand.
CTAGACGGTCACTCCCAGCCATAGGCCCCGTGACACAAAGCTCGGCCCGTTTCCCTGGCAAACAAAAGTAAGCTGTCCCGCTTCTGGATGGCAGATTGCAGGATCCACTAGGTATTATCAAACCAGCCCGACTTGGCACTGGTGCCACCTCTGGTCTGGGAACCATCCTGCGTATCGTGGATTCTAAGCAGCCAGCCGGCCACTCCCAGCCACAGGCCCCCAAACACAAACCACAGCACTTTTCCCTGGAAAACAAAACTCGCCTGCCAACTTTTTGATGGCAGATTGCAGGAGCCACTTGGTACTATCAAACCAGCCCAACTTGGCACTGGTGCCACCATGGGTCTGCTCACCATCCTGCCTATCGTAGCTTTTCAGGAGCCAGCCTGTCACTCCAAGCCGTAGGCCCCCAGACAAAAACCTCAGCCCGGTTCACTGGCAAAGAAAAGTAAGCTGCCCCGCTTCTGGATGGCAGATTGCAGGAGCCTCTTTGCACCATCAAACCAGCCCGACTTGGCACTGGTGCCACCTCTGGTCTGGGAACCATCCTGCGTATCGTGGATTCTAATTAGCCATCCGGCCACTCCCACCCACAGGCCCCCAAACAAAAACAACGGCGCTTTTCCCTGGAAAACAAAACTCGCCTGCCGACATTTTGATGGCAGATTGCCGGAGCCACTTGGTACTATCAAACCAGCTCAACTTGACACTGGTGCCACCATGGGTCTGGTCACCATCCTGCCTATCGTAGCTTTTCAGGAGCCAGCCGGTCACTCCCAGCCATAGGCCCCCAGACACAAACCTCGGCCCGTTTCCCTGGCAAACAAAAGTAAGCTACCCCGCTTCTGGATGGCAGATTGCAGGACGCACTTGGTACTATCAAACCAGCCCAACTTGGCACTGGTGCCACCTTGGGTCTGGGAACCATCCTGCGTATCGTGGATTCTAATTAGCCATCCGTCCACTCCCAGCCACAGGCCCCCAAACAAAAACAACGGCGCTTTTCCCTGGAAAACAAAACTCGCCTGCCAAATTTTGATGGCAGATTGCCGGAGCCACTTGGTACTATCAAACCAGCCCAACTTGACACTGGTGCCACCATGGGTCTGGTCACCATCCTGCCTATCGTAGCATTTCAGGAGCCAGCCGGTCACTCCCAGCCATAGGCCCCCAGACAAAAACCTTGGCCCGTTTCCCTGGCAAACAAAAGTAAGTTATCCCGCTACTGGATGGCAGATTGCAGGAGCCACTTTTCACCATCAAACCAGCCCGACTTGGCACTGGTGCCACCTCAGGTCTGGGAAACATGGTGCGTATCGTGGATTCTAAGGAGCCATCCGGCCACTCCCAGCCATAGGCACCCAAACACAAACAACGGCGCTTTTCCCTGGAAAACAAAACTCGCCTGCCAACATTTTGATGGCAGATTGCAGGAGCCACTTGGTACTATCAAACCAGCTCAACTTGGCACTGGTGCCACCATGGGTCTGCTCACCATCCTGCCTATCGTAGCTTTTCAGGAGCCAGACGGTCACTCGCAGCCATAGGCCCCCAGACACAAACCTCGGCCCGTTTCCCTGGCAAACAAAAGTAAGCTGCCCCGCTTCTGGATGGCAGATTGCAGGAGCTATTTAGTACTATCAAACCAGCCCGACTTGGCACTGGTGCCACCTCAGGTCTGGGAACCATCCTGCGTATCGTGGATTCTAAGGAGCCAGCCGGCCACTCCCACCCACAGGCCCCCAAACACAAACAACGGCGCTTTTCCCTGGAAAACAAAACTCGCCTGCCAAATTTTGACGGCAGATTGCAGGAGCCACTTGGTACTATCAAATCAGCCCAACTTGGGACTGGTGCCACCATGGGTCTGGTCACCATCCTGCCTATCGTAGCTTTTCAGGAGGCAGCTCGTCACTCCCAGCCATAGGCCCCCAGACAAAAACCTCGGCCCGTTTCCCTGGCAAACAAAAGTAAGCTGCCCTGCTTCTGGATGGCAGATTGCAGGAACCACTTGGTACTATCAAACCAGCAAAACTTGGCACTGGTGCCACCTTGGGTCTGGATACCATGCTGCGTATCGTGGATTCTAAGGAGCCAGCCGGCCACTCCCAGCCACAGGCCCCCAAACACAAACAACGGCGCTTTTCCCTGGGAAACAAAACTCTCCTGCCAACTTTTTGATGGGAGATTGCAGGAGCCGCTTGGTTTTATCAAATCAGACCAACTTGGCACTGGTGCCACCATGGGTCTGGTCACCATCCTGCCTATCGTAGCTTTTCAGGAGCCAGCCGGTCACTCCCAGCCATAGGCCCCCAGACACAAACCTCGGCCCGTTTCCCTGACAAACAAAAGTAAGTTATCCCGCTTCTGGATGGCAGATTGCCGGAGCCACTTGGTACTATCAAACCAGCCCGACTTGGCACTGGTTCCACCATGGGTCTGGTCACCATCCTGCGTATCGTGGATTCTAATTAACCATCCTTCCACTCCCATCCACAGGCCCCCAAACAAAAACAACGGCGATTTTCCCTGGAAAACAAAACTCGTCTGCCAACTTTTTGATGGCAGATTGCCAGAGCCACTTGGTACTATCAAACCAGCCCAACTTGGCACTGGTGCCACCTTGGGTCTGGGAACCATGCTGCGTATCGTGGATTATAAGGAGCCAGCCGGCCACTCCCAGCCACAGGCCCCCAAACAAAAACCACAGCACTTTTCCCTGGAAAACAAAATTCGCCGGCCAACTTTTTGATGGCAGATTGCAGGAGCCACTTGGTACTATCAAATCAGCCCAACTTGGCACTGGTGCCACCATGGGTCTGGTCACCATCCTGCTTATCGTAGCTTTTCAGGAGCCAGCCGGTCACTCCCAGCCTTAGGCGCCCAGACACAATGCTCTGCCCTATTCCCTGGCAAACCAAAGTAAGCTGCCCCGCTTCTGGATGGCAGATTGCAGGAACCACTTGGTACTATAAAACCAGCCCGACTTGGCACTGGTGCCACCACTGGTCTGGGAACTATGCTGCGTATCGTGGATTCTAAGGAGCCAGCCGGCCACTCCCTGCCACAGGCCCCCAAAGAAAACAACGGCGCTTTTCCCTGGAAAACAAAACTCGCCTGCCAAATTTTTGATGGCAGATTGCAGGAGCCACTTGGTACTATCAAACCAGCCCAACTTGACACTGGTGCCACCATGGGTCTGGTCACCATCCTGCCTATCGTAGCTTTTCAGGAGCCAGCCGGTCACTCCCAGCCATAGGCCCCCAGACACAAAGCTCGGCCCGTTTCCCTGGCAAACAAAAGTAAGCTGCCCCGCTTCTGGATGGCAGATTGCAGGAGCCACTTGGTACTATCAAACCAGCCCAACTTGGCACTGGTGCCACCTTGGGTCTGGGAACCATCCTGCGTATCGTGGATTCTAAGGAGCCAGCCGGTCACTCCCAGCCACAGGCCCCCAAACACAAACCACAGCGCTTTTCCCTGGAAAACAAAACCCGCCTGCCGACATTTTTATGGCAGATTGCAGGAGCCACTTGCTGCTATCAAATCAGCCCAACTTGGCACTGGTGCCATAATGGGTCTGGTCACCATCCTGCCTATCGTAGCTTTTCAGGAGCCAGCCGGTCACTCCCAGTCATAGGCCCCCAGACACAAACCTCGGCCCGTTTCCCTGGCAAACAAAAGTAAGCTGCCCCGCTTCTGCATGGCAGATTGCAGGAGCTATTTAGTACTATCAAACCAGCCTGACTTGGCACTGGTGCCACCTCAGGTCTGGGAACCATCCTGCGTATCGTGGATTCTAAGGAGCCAGCCGGCCACTCCCAGACACAGGCCCCCAAACACAAACAACGGCGCTTTTCCCTGGAAAACAAAACTCGCCTGCCGAATTTTGACGGCAGATTGCAGGAGCCACTTGGTACTATCAAATCAGCCCAACTTGGGACTGGTGCCAACATGGGTCTGGTCACCATCCTGCCTATCGTAGCTTTTCAGGAGCCAGCCGGTCACTCCCAGCCATAGGCCCCCAGACAAAAACCTCGGCCCGTTTCCCTGGCAAACAAAAGTAAGCTGCCCTGCTTCTGGATGGCAGATTGCAGGAACCACTTGGTACTATCAAACCAGCAAAACTTAGCACTGGTGCCACCTTGGGTCTGGATACCATGCTGCGTATCGTGGATTCTAAGGAGCCAGCAGGCCACTCCCAGCCACAGGCCCCCAAACAAAAACAACGGCGCTTTTCCCTGGAAAACAAAACTCGCCTGCCAACTTTTTGATGGGAGATTGCAGGAGCCACTTGGTTTTATCAAATCAGACCAACTTGGCACTGGTGCCACCATGGGTCTGGTCACCATCCTGCCTATCGTAGCTTTTCAGGAGCCAGCCGGTCACTCCCAGCCATAGGCCCCCAGACACAAACCTCGGCCCGTTTCCCTGACAAACAAAAGTAAGTTATCCCGCTTCTGGATGGCAGATTCCAGGAGCCACTTGGTACTATCAAACCAGCCCTACTTGGCACTGGTGCCACCATGGGTCTGGGAACCATGCTGCGTATCGTGGATTATAAGGAGCCAGCCGGCCACTCCCAGCCACAGGCCCCCAAACACAAACCACAGCGCTTTTCCCTGGAAAACAAAATTCGCCGGCCAACTTTTTGATGGCAGATTGCAGGAGCCACTTGGTACTATCAAATCAGCCCAACTTGGCACTGGTGCCACCATGGGTCTGGTCACCATCCTGCTTATCGTAGCTTTTCAGGAGCCAGCCGGTCTCTCCCAGCCATAGGCGCCCAGACACAATGCTCTGCCCTTTTCCCTGGCAAACCAAAGTAAGCTGCCCCGCTTCTGGATGGCAGATTGCAGGAACCACTTTTCACCATCAAATAGCCCGATTTGGAACTGGTGCCACCTCTGGTCTGGGAACCATGCTGCGTATCGTGGATTCTAAGGAGCCAGCCGGCCACTCCCAGCCACAGGCCCCCAAACACAAACAACGGCGCTTTTCCCTGGAAAACAAAACTCGCCTGACAACTTTTTGATGGCAGATTGCAGGAGCCACTTGGTACTATCAAATCAGCCCAACTTGGCACTGGTGCCACCTTGGGTCTGGATACCATGCTGCGTATCGTGGATTCTAAGGAGCCAGCCGGCCACTCCCAGCCACAGGCCCCCAAACACAAACAACGGCGCTTTTCCCTGGAAAACAAAACTCTCCTGCCAAATTTTTGATGGCAGATTGCAGGAGCCACTTGGTTTTATCAAATCAGCCCAACTTGGCACTGGTGCCACCATGGGTCTGGTCACCATCCTGCCTATCGTAGCTTTTCAGGAGCCAGCCGGTCACTCGCAGCCATAGGCCCCCAGAAAAAAGCTCGGCCCGTTTCCCTGGCAAACAAAAGTAAGCTACCCCGCTTCTGGATGGCAGATTGCAGGAGCCACTTTGCACCATCAAACTAGCCCGTCTTGGCACTGGTGCCACCTCTGCTCTGGGAACCATCCTGCGTACCGTGGATTTTAAGGAGCCAGTCGGCCACTCCCAGCCATACGCCTCCAAACAAAAACAACGGTCCGTTTCCCTGGCAAAGAAAAGTAAGCTGACCCGCTTCTGGATGTCAGATTGCAGGAACCACTTGTTGCCAAGTTGGGGTGGTTTGATAGTACCAAGTGGCTCCTGCAATCTTCCATCAAAAAGTTGGCAAGCGAGTTTTGTTTTCCAGGGAAAAGCGCCGTTGTTTGTGTTTGGGGGCCTGTGGCTGGGAGTGGCCAGCTGTCTCCTTAGAATCCACGATACGCAGTATGGGTCCCAGACCTGAGGTGGCACCAGTGCCAAGTCGGGCTGGTTTGATGGTGCAAAGTGACTCCTGCAATCTGCCATCCAGAAGCAGGGTAGCTTACTTTTGTTTGCCAGGGAAACGGGCCGAGGTTTGTGTCTGGGGGCCTATGGCTGGGAGTGACCGGCTGGCTCCTGAAAAGTTACGATAGGCAGGATGCTGACCAGACCCATGGTGGCACCAGTGCCAAGTTGGGCTGGTTTGATAGTACCAAGTGGCTCCTGCAATCTGCCATCAAAAAGTTGGCAGGTGAGTTTTGTTTTCCAGGGAAAAGCGCCGTTGTTTGTGTTTGGGGGCCTGTGGCTGGGAGTGGCCAGCTGGCTCCTTAGAATCCACGATACGCAGGATGGTTCCCAGACCAGAGGTGGCACCAGTGCCAAGTCGGGCTGGTTTGATGGTACAAAGTGGCTCCTGCAATCTGCCATCCAGAAGCGGGGTAGCTTACTTTTGTTTGCCAGGGAAACGGGCCGAGGTTTGTGACTGGGGGCCTATGGCTGGGAGTGACCGGCTGGCGCCTGAAAAGCTACGATAGGCAGGATGGTGACCAGACCCATGGTGGCACCAGTGCCAAGTTGGGCTGGTTTGATAGTACCAAGTGGCTCCTGCAATCTGCCATCAAAAAGTTGGCAGGCCAGTTTTGTTTTCCAGGGAAAAGCGCCGTTGTTTGTGTTTGGAGGCCTGTGGCTGGGAGTGGCCGGCTGCCTCCTTTGAACCCAGGATACGCAGGATGGTTCCCAGAGCCAAGGTGGCACCAGTGCCAAGTTGGGCTGGTGTGATGGTACCAAGCGGCTCCTGCAATCTGCCATCCAGAAGCGGGACAGCTTAATTTTGTGTCCCAGGGAAACTGGCCGAGGTATTTGTCTGGGGGCCTATGGCAGGGAGTGACTGGCTGGCTACTGAAAAGCTACGATAGGCAGGATGGTTACCAGACTCATGGTGGCACCAGTGCCAAGTCGGGCTGGTTTGATAATACTAAATAGCTCCTGCAATCTGCCATCCAGACGGGGGGCAGCGGATTTTTGTTTGCTGGAGAAAAGTTCCGTGGTTTTTTTTTGGGGGTATATGGCTGGACGTGGCCGACTGGCTCCTTAAAAGATCGATACGCAGGATTGTTCCCTGACCCAAGGTGGCATCAGTGCCAAGTCGGGCTGTTTTCGTAGTACCAAGTGCGTCCTGCAATTTGCCATCCAGAAGAGGGGCAGTTGAGTTTTGTTTGCCAGAGAAAAGGGCCGTGGTATATGTTTGGGGGCATATGGTTGAGAGTGGCCGGCTGGCCCCTGAAAATCCACTATAGGCAGGATGGTTCCCAGAACCAAGGTGGCACCAGTGCCATGTTGGCCTGGTTTGATAGTACCATGTGGCTCCTGCAATCTGCCATCCAGAAGCGGGGCTGCTTACTTTTGTTTGCCAGGGAAACGGGCCGAGATATTTGTCTGGGGGCCTATGGCTGGGAGTGAGCGGCTGGCTCCTGAAAAGCTACGATAGGCAGGATGGTGACCAGACCCATGGTGGCACCAGTGCCAAGTTGGGCTGGTTTGATAGTACCAAGTGGCTCCTGCAATCTGCCATCAAAAAGTTGTCAGGCGAGTTTTGTTTTCCAGGGAAAAGCGCCGTTGTTCTTGTTTAGAGGCCTGTGGCTGGGAGTGGCCGGCTGCCTCCTTTGAACCCAGGATACGCTGGATGGTTCCCAGACCCAAGGTGGCACCAGTGCCAAGTTGGGCTGGTTTGATAGTACCAAGTGGCTCCTGCAATCTGCCATCCAGAAGCGGGACAGCTTACCTTTGTTTCCCAGGGAAACGGGCCGAGGTATTTGTCTGGGGGCCTATGGCTGGGAGTGACCGGCTGGCTACTGAAAAGCTACGATAGGCAGGATGGTTACCAGACTCATGGTGGCACCAGTGCCAAGTCGGGCTGGTTTGATAATACTAAATAGCTCCTGAAATCTGCCATTCAGACGCGGGGCAGCGGATTTTTGTTTGCTGGAGAAAAGTTCCGTGGTTTTTTTTTGGGGGTATATTGCTGGACGTGGCCGGCTGGCTCCTTAAAAAGATCGATACGCAGGATTGTTCCCTGACCCAAGGTGGCATCAGTGCCAAGTCGGGCTGTTTTCGTAGTACCAAGTGCGTCCTGCAATTTGCCATCCAGAAGAGGGGCAGTTGAGTTTTGTTTGCCAGAGCAAAGGGCCGTGGTATGTGTTTGGGGGCATATGGCTGAGAGTGGCCGGCTGGCCCCTGAAAATCCACGATAGGCAGGATGGTTCCCAGAGCCAAGGTAGCACCAGTGCCATGTTGGCCTGGTTTGATAGTACCATGTGGCTCCTGCAATCTGCCATCCAGAAGCGGGGCAGCTTACTTTTGTTTGCCAGGGAAACGGGCCGAGATATTTGTCTGGGGGCCTATGGCTGGGAGTGACCGGCTGGCTCCTGAAAAGCTACGATAGGCAGGATGGTGACCAGACCCAAAGTGGAACCAGTACCAAGTTGGGCTGGTTTGATAGTACCAAGTGGCTCCTGCAATCTGCCATCAAAAATTTGGCAGGCGAGTTTTGTTTTCCAGGGAAAAGCGCCGTTGATTTTGTTTAGAGGCCTGTGGCTGGGAGTGGCCGCCTGTCCTCGTAGAATCTACGTTACGCAGCATGGTTCCCAGAGCCAAGGTGGCACCAGGGCCAAGTCGGGCAGGTTTGATAGTACCAAGTGCATCCTGCAATCAGCCATCCAAAAGCGGGGCAGCTTACTTTTGTTTGCCAGGGAAACGGGCCGAGGTTTGTGTCTGGGGGCCTATGGCAGGGAGTGACCGGCTGGCTCCTGAAAAGCTACGATAGGCAGGATGTTTACCAGACCCATGGTGGCACCAGTGCCAAGTTGGGCTGATTTCATAGTACCAAGTGGCTCCTGCAATCTGCCATCCAGAATCGGGGCAGCTTACTTTTGTTTTCCAGGGAAACGGGCCGAGGTTTGTGTCTGGGGGCCTATGGCTGGGAGTGACCGGCTGGCTCCTGAAAAGCTAAGATAGGCAGGATGGTGACCAGAACCATGGTGGCACCAGTGCCAAGTTGGGCTGGTTTGATAGTACCAAGTGGCTCCTGCAATCTGCCATCAAAATGTTGGCAGGCGAGTTTTGTTTTCCAGGGAAAAGCGCCGTTGTTTGTGTTTGGGGGCCTGTGGCTCAGAGTGGCCGGGTGGCTGCTTAGAATCCACGATACGCAGGATGGTTCCCAGACCCAAGGTGGCACCAGTGCCAAGTCGGGCTGGTTTGACACTACCAAGTGGCTCCTGCACTCTGCCATCCAGAATCGGGGCAGCTTAATTTTGTTTGCCAGGGAAACGGTCCAAGGTTTGTGTCTGGGGGCCTATGGCTGGGAGTAACCGGCTGGCTCCTGAAAAGCTACGATAGGCAGGATGGTTCCCAGATCCAAGATGGCACCAGTGCCAAGTCGGGGTGGTTTGATGGTGCAAAGTGGCTCCTGCAATCTGCCATCCTGACGCGGGGCAGCGGATTTTTGTTTCCAAGAGAAATGGTCCGTGGTTTGTTTTTGGGGCTATATGGCTGGGCGTGGCCTGCTGGCTCCTTAAAAAGCTACGATAGGCAGGATGGTTCCCTGACCCAAGGTGGCACCAGTGCCAAGTCGGGCGGTTTTCGTAGTACAAAGTGCGTCCTAAAATTTGCCATCCAGAAGAGGGGCAGTTGAGTTTTGTTTACCAGAGAAAAGGGCCGTGGTTTGTTTTTGGGGGCATATGGCCGATAGTGGCCGTCTGGCCCCTGAAAATCCACGAGAGGCAGGATGGTTCCCAGACCAGAGGTAGCACCAGTGCCAAGTCGGGCTGGTTTGATAGTACTAAATAGCACCTGCAATCTGCCATGCAGAAGCGGGGCAGCTTACTTTTGTTTGCCAGGGAAACGGGCCGAGGTTTGTGTCTGGGGGCCTATGGCTGGGAGTGACCGGCTGGCTCCTGAAAAGCTACGATAGGCAGGATGGTGACCAGACCCATGGTGGCACCAGTGCCAAGTTGGGCTGGTTTGATAGTACCAAGTGGCTCCTGCAATCTGCCCTCAAAAAGTTGGCAGGCGAGTTTTGTTTTCCAGGGAAAAGCGCCGTTGTGTGTGTTTGGGGGCCTGTGGCTGGGAGTGGCCGGCTGCCTCCTTTGAACCCAGGATACGCAGGATGGTTCCCAGAGCCAAGGTGGCACCAGTGCAAAATTGGGCTGGTTTGATAGTACCAAGTGGCTCCTGCAATCTGCCATCCAGAAGCGGGGCTGCTTACTTTTGTTTCCCCGGGGAAACGGGCCGAGGTATTTGTCTGGGGGCCTATGGCTGGGAGTGACCGGCTGGCTCCTGAAAAGCTACGATAGGCAGGATGGTTACCAGACTCATGGTAGCACCAGTGCCAAGTCGGGCTGGTTTATAATACTAAATAGCTCCTGAAATCTGCCATTCAGACGCGGGGCAGTGGATTTTTGTTTGCTGGAGAAAAGTTCCGTGGTTGTTTTTTGGGGGTATATGGCTGGGCGGGGCCGGCTGGCTCCTTAAAAAGATCGATACGCAGGATTGTTCCCTGACCCAAGGTGGCACCAGTGCCAAGTCGGGCTGTTTTCGTAGTACCAAGTGGGTCCTGCAATTTGCCATCCAGAAGAGGGGCAGTTGAGTTTTGTTTGCCAGAGAAAAGGGCCGTTGTATGTGTTTGGGGGCATATGGCTGAGAGTGGCCGGCTGGCCCCTGAAAATCCAAGATAGGCAGGATGGTTCCCAGAACCAAGGTGGCACCAGTGCCATGTTGGCCTGGTTTGATAGTACCATGTGGCTCCGGCAATCTGCCATCCAGAAGCGGGGCAGCTTACTTTTGTTTGCCAGGGAAACGGGCCGAGGTATTTGTCTGGGGGTCTATGGCTGGGAGTGACCGGCTGGCTCCTGAAAAGCTACGATAGGCAGGATGGTGACCAGACCCATGGTGGCACCAGTGCCAAGTTGGGCTGGTTTGATAGTACCAAGTGGCTCCTGCAATCTGCCATCAAAAAGTTGGCAGGCGAGTTTTGTTTTCCAGGGAAAAGCGCCGTTGCTTTGCTTAGAGGCCTGTGGCAGGGAGTGGCCGCCTGTCCTCGTAGAATCTACGTTACGCAGCATGGTTCCCAGAGCCAAGGTGGCACCAGTGTCAAGTCGGGCTGGTTTGATAGTACCAAGTGCATCCTGCAATCAGCCATCCAAAAGCGGGGCAGCTTACTTTTGTTTGCCAGGGAAACGGGCCGAGGTTTGTGACTGGGGGCCTATGGCTGGGAGTGACCGGCTGGCTCCTGAAAAGATCGATACGCAGGATTGTTCCCTGACCCAAGGTGGCATCAGTGCCAAGTCGGGCTGTTTTCGTAGTACCAAGTGCGTCCTGCAATTTGCCATCCAGAAGAGGGGCAGTTGAGTTTTGTTTGCCAGAGAAAAGGGCCGTGGTATATGTTTGGGGGCATATGGTTGAGAGTGGCCGGCTGGCCCCTGAAAATCCACTATAGGCAGGATGGTTCCCAGAACCAAGGTGGCACCAGTGCCATGTTGGCCTGGTTTGATAGTACCATGTGGCTCCTGCAATCTGCCATCCAGAAGCGGGGCTGCTTACTTTTGTTTGCCAGGGAAACGGGCCGAGATATTTGTCTGGGGGCCTATGGCTGGGAGTGAGCGGCTGGCTCCTGAAAAGCTACGATAGGCAGGATGGTGACCAGACCCATGGTGGCACCAGTGCCAAGTTGGGCTGGTTTGATAGTACCAAGTGGCTCCTGCAATCTGCCATCAAAAAGTTGTCAGGCGAGTTTTGTTTTCCAGGGAAAAGCGCCGTTGTTCTTGTTTAGAGGCCTGTGGCTGGGAGTGGCCGGCTGCCTCCTTTGAACCCAGGATACGCTGGATGGTTCCCAGACCCAAGGTGGCACCAGTGCCAAGTTGGGCTGGTTTGATAGTACCAAGTGGCTCCTGCAATCTGCCATCCAGAAGCGGGACAGCTTACCTTTGTTTCCCAGGGAAACGGGCCGAGGTATTTGTCTGGGGGCCTATGGCTGGGAGTGACCGGCTGGCTACTGAAAAGCTACGATAGGCAGGATGGTTACCAGACTCATGGTGGCACCAGTGCCAAGTCGGGCTGGTTTGATAATACTAAATAGCTCCTGAAATCTGCCATTCAGACGCGGGGCAGCGGATTTTTGTTTGCTGGAGAAAAGTTCCGTGGTTTTTTTTTGGGGGTATATTGCTGGACGTGGCCGGCTGGCTCCTTAAAAAGATCGATACGCAGGATTGTTCCCTGACCCAAGGTGGCATCAGTGCCAAGTCGGGCTGTTTTCGTAGTACCAAGTGCGTCCTGCAATTTGCCATCCAGAAGAGGGGCAGTTGAGTTTTGTTTGCCAGAGCAAAGGGCCGTGGTATGTGTTTGGGGGCATATGGCTGAGAGTGGCCGGCTGGCCCCTGAAAATCCACGATAGGCAGGATGGTTCCCAGAGCCAAGGTAGCACCAGTGCCATGTTGGCCTGGTTTGATAGTACCATGTGGCTCCTGCAATCTGCCATCCAGAAGCGGGGCAGCTTACTTTTGTTTGCCAGGGAAACGGGCCGAGATATTTGTCTGGGGGCCTATGGCTGGGAGTGACCGGCTGGCTCCTGAAAAGCTACGATAGGCAGGATGGTGACCAGACCCAAAGTGGAACCAGTACCAAGTTGGGCTGGTTTGATAGTACCAAGTGGCTCCTGCAATCTGCCATCAAAAATTTGGCAGGCGAGTTTTGTTTTCCAGGGAAAAGCGCCGTTGATTTTGTTTAGAGGCCTGTGGCTGGGAGTGGCCGCCTGTCCTCGTAGAATCTACGTTACGCAGCATGGTTCCCAGAGCCAAGGTGGCACCAGGGCCAAGTCGGGCAGGTTTGATAGTACCAAGTGCATCCTGCAATCAGCCATCCAAAAGCGGGGCAGCTTACTTTTGTTTGCCAGGGAAACGGGCCGAGGTTTGTGTCTGGGGGCCTATGGCAGGGAGTGACCGGCTGGCTCCTGAAAAGCTACGATAGGCAGGATGTTTACCAGACCCATGGTGGCACCAGTGCCAAGTTGGGCTGATTTCATAGTACCAAGTGGCTCCTGCAATCTGCCATCCAGAATCGGGGCAGCTTACTTTTGTTTTCCAGGGAAACGGGCCGAGGTTTGTGTCTGGGGGCCTATGGCTGGGAGTGACCGGCTGGCTCCTGAAAAGCTAAGATAGGCAGGATGGTGACCAGAACCATGGTGGCACCAGTGCCAAGTTGGGCTGGTTTGATAGTACCAAGTGGCTCCTGCAATCTGCCATCAAAATGTTGGCAGGCGAGTTTTGTTTTCCAGGGAAAAGCGCCGTTGTTTGTGTTTGGGGGCCTGTGGCTCAGAGTGGCCGGGTGGCTGCTTAGAATCCACGATACGCAGGATGGTTCCCAGACCCAAGGTGGCACCAGTGCCAAGTCGGGCTGGTTTGACACTACCAAGTGGCTCCTGCACTCTGCCATCCAGAATCGGGGCAGCTTAATTTTGTTTGCCAGGGAAACGGTCCAAGGTTTGTGTCTGGGGGCCTATGGCTGGGAGTAACCGGCTGGCTCCTGAAAAGCTACGATAGGCAGGATGGTTCCCAGATCCAAGATGGCACCAGTGCCAAGTCGGGGTGGTTTGATGGTGCAAAGTGGCTCCTGCAATCTGCCATCCTGACGCGGGGCAGCGGATTTTTGTTTCCAAGAGAAATGGTCCGTGGTTTGTTTTTGGGGCTATATGGCTGGGCGTGGCCTGCTGGCTCCTTAAAAAGCTACGATAGGCAGGATGGTTCCCTGACCCAAGGTGGCACCAGTGCCAAGTCGGGCGGTTTTCGTAGTACAAAGTGCGTCCTAAAATTTGCCATCCAGAAGAGGGGCAGTTGAGTTTTGTTTACCAGAGAAAAGGGCCGTGGTTTGTTTTTGGGGGCATATGGCCGATAGTGGCCGTCTGGCCCCTGAAAATCCACGATAGGCAGGATGGTTCCCAGACCAGAGGTAGCACCAGTGCCAAGTCGGGCTGGTTTGATAGTACTAAATAGCACCTGCAATCTGCCATGCAGAAGCGGGGCAGCTTACTTTTGTTTGCCAGGGAAACGGGCCGAGGTTTGTGTCTGGGGGCCTATGGCTGGGAGTGACCGGCTGGCTCCTGAAAAGCTACGATAGGCAGGATGGTGACCAGACCCATGGTGGCACCAGTGCCAAGTTGGGCTGGTTTGATAGTACCAAGTGGCTCCTGCAATCTGCCCTCAAAAAGTTGGCAGGCGAGTTTTGTTTTCCAGGGAAAAGCGCCGTTGTGTGTGTTTGGGGGCCTGTGGCTGGGAGTGGCCGGCTGCCTCCTTTGAACCCAGGATACGCAGGATGGTTCCCAGAGCCAAGGTGGCACCAGTGCAAAATTGGGCTGGTTTGATAGTACCAAGTGGCTCCTGCAATCTGCCATCCAGAAGCGGGGCAGCTTACTTTTGTTTCCCCGGGGAAACGGGCCGAGGTATTTGTCTGGGGGCCTATGGCTGGGAGTGACCGGCTGGCTCCTGAAAAGCTACGATAGGCAGGATGGTTACCAGACTCATGGTAGCACCAGTGCCAAGTCGGGCTGGTTTATAATACTAAATAGCTCCTGAAATCTGCCATTCAGACGCGGGGCAGTGGATTTTTGTTTGCTGGAGAAAAGTTCCGTGGTTGTTTTTTGGGGGTATATGGCTGGGCGGGGCCGGCTGGCTCCTTAAAAAGATCGATACGCAGGATTGTTCCCTGACCCAAGGTGGCACCAGTGCCAAGTCGGGCTGTTTTCGTAGTACCAAGTGGGTCCTGCAATTTGCCATCCAGAAGAGGGGCAGTTGAGTTTTGTTTGCCAGAGAAAAGGGCCGTTGTATGTGTTTGGGGGCATATGGCTGAGAGTGGCCGGCTGGCCCCTGAAAATCCAAGATAGGCAGGATGGTTCCCAGAACCAAGGTGGCACCAGTGCCATGTTGGCCTGGTTTGATAGTACCATGTGGCTCCAGCAATCTGCCATCCAGAAGCGGGGCAGCTTACTTTTGTTTGCCAGGGAAACGGGCCGAGCTTTGTGTCTGGCGGCCTATGGCTGGGAGTGACCGGCTGGCTCCTGAAAAGCTACGATAGGCAGGATGGTGACCAGACCCATGGTGGCACCAGTGCCAAGTTGGGCTGGTTTGATAGTACCAAGTGGCTCCTGCAATCTGCCATCAAAAAGTTGGCAGGCGAGTTTTGTTTTCCAGGGAAAAGCGCCGTTGATTTGCTTAGAGGCCTGTGGCAGGGAGTGGCCGCCTGTCCTCGTAGAATCTACGTTACGCAGCATGGTTCCCAGAGCCAAGGAGGCACCAGGGCCAAGTCGGGCAGGTTTGATAGTACCAAGTGCATCCTGCAATCAGCCATCCAAAAGCGGGGCAGCTTACTTTTGTTTGCCAGGGAAACGGGCCGAGGTTTGTGTCTGGGGGCCTATGGCAGGGAGTGACCGGCTGGCTCCTGAAAAGCTACGATAGGCAGGATGTTTACCAGACCCATGGTGGCACCAGTGCCAAGTTGGGCTGATTTCATAGTACCAAGTGGCTCCTGCAATCTGCCATCCAGAATCGGGGCAGCTTACTTTTGTTTTCCAGGGAAACGGGCCGAGGTTTGTGTCTGGGGGCCTATGGCTGGGAGTGACCGGCTGGCTCCTGAAAAGCTAAGATAGGCAGGATGGTGACCAGAACCATGGTGGCACCAGTGCCAAGTTGGGCTGGTTTGATAGTACCAAGTGGCTCCTGCAATCTGCCATCAAAATGTTGGCAGGCGAGTTTTGTTTTCCAGGGAAAAGCGCCGTTGTTTGTGTTTGGGGGCCTGTGGCTCAGAGTGGCCGGGTGGCTGCTTAGAATCCACGATACGCAGGATGGTTCCCAGACCCAAGGTGGCACCAGTGCCAAGTCGGGCTGGTTTGACACTACCAAGTGGCTCCTGCACTCTGCCATCCAGAATCGGGGCAGCTTAATTTTGTTTGCCAGGGAAACGGTCCAAGGTTTGTGTCTGGGGGCCTATGGCTGGGAGTAACCGGCTGGCTCCTGAAAAGCTACGATAGGCAGGATGGTTCCCAGATCCAAGATGGCACCAGTGCCAAGTCGGGGTGGTTTGATGGTGCAAAGTGGCTCCTGCAATCTGCCATCCTGACGCGGGGCAGCGGATTTTTGTTTCCAAGAGAAATGGTCCGTGGTTTGTTTTTGGGGCTATATGGCTGGGCGTGGCCTGCTGGCTCCTTAAAAAGCTACGATAGGCAGGATGGTTCCCTGACCCAAGGTGGCACCAGTGCCAAGTCGGGCGGTTTTCGTAGTACAAAGTGCGTCCTAAAATCTGCCATCCAGAAGAGGGGCAGTTGAGTTTTGTTTACCAGAGAAAAGGGCCGTGGTTTGTTTTTGGGGGCATATGGCCGATAGTGGCCGTCTGGCCCCTGAAAATCCACGATAGGCAGGATGGTTCCCAGACCAGAGGTAGCACCAGTGCCAAGTCGGGCTGGTTTGATAGTACTAAATAGCACCTGCAATCTGCCATGCAGAAGCGGGGCAGCTTACTTTTGTTTGCCAGGGAAACGGGCCGAGGTTTGTGTCTGGGGGCCTATGGCTGGGAGTGACCGGCTGGCTCCTGAAAAGCTACGATAGGCAGGATGGTGACCAGACCCATGGTGGCACCAGTGCCAAGTTGGGCTGGTTTGATAGTACCAAGTGGCTCCTGCAATCTGCCCTCAAAAAGTTGGCAGGCGAGTTTTGTTTTCCAGGGAAAAGCGCCGTTGTGTGTGTTTGGGGGCCTGTGGCTGGGAGTGGCCGGCTGCCTCCTTTGAACCCAGGATACGCAGGATGGTTCCCAGAGCCAAGGTGGCACCAGTGCAAAATTGGGCTGGTTTGATAGTACCAAGTGGCTCCTGCAATCTGCCATCCAGAAGCGGGGCAGCTTACTTTTGTTTCCCCGGGGAAACGGGCCGAGGTATTTGTCTGGGGGCCTATGGCTGGGAGTGACCGGCTGGCTCCTGAAAAGCTACGATAGGCAGGATGGTTACCAGACTCATGGTAGCACCAGTGCCAAGTCGGGCTGGTTTATAATACTAAATAGCTCCTGAAATCTGCCATTCAGACGCGGGGCAGTGGATTTTTGTTTGCTGGAGAAAAGTTCCGTGGTTGTTTTTTGGGGGTATATGGCTGGGCGGGGCCGGCTGGCTCCTTAAAAAGATCGATACGCAGGATTGTTCCCTGACCCAAGGTGGCACCAGTGCCAAGTCGGGCTGTTTTCGTAGTACCAAGTGGGTCCTGCAATTTGCCATCCAGAAGAGGGGCAGTTGAGTTTTGTTTGCCAGAGAAAAGGGCCGTTGTATGTGTTTGGGGGCATATGGCTGAGAGTGGCCGGCTGGCCCCTGAAAATCCAAGATAGGCAGGATGGTTCCCAGAACCAAGGTGGCACCAGTGCCATGTTGGCCTGGTTTGATAGTACCATGTGGCTCCAGCAATCTGCCATCCAGAAGCGGGGCAGCTTACTTTTGTTTGCCAGGGAAACGGGCCGAGCTTTGTGTCTGGCGGCCTATGGCTGGGAGTGACCGGCTGGCTCCTGAAAAGCTACGATAGGCAGGATGGTGACCAGACCCATGGTGGCACCAGTGCCAAGTTGGGCTGGTTTGATAGTACCAAGTGGCTCCTGCAATCTGCCATCAAAAAGTTGGCAGGCGAGTTTTGTTTTCCAGGGAAAAGCGCCGTTGCTTTGCTTAGAGGCCTGTGGCAGGGAGTGGCCGCCTGTCCTCGTAGAATCTACGTTACGCAGCATGGTTCCCAGAGCCAAGGTGGCACCAGTGTCAAGTCGGGCTGGTTTGATAGTACCAAGTGCATCCTGCAATCAGCCATCCAAAAGCGGGGCAGCTTACTTTTGTTTGCCAGGGAAACGGGCCGAGGTTTGTGACTGGGGGCCTATGGCTGGGAGTGACCGGCTGGCTCCTGAAAAGCTACGATAGGCAGGATGTTTACCAGACCCATGGTGGCACCAGTGCCAAGTTGGGCTGATTTCATAGTACCAAGTGGCTCCTGCAATCTGCCATCCAGAATCGGGGCAGCTTACTTTTGTTTTCCAGGGAAACGGGCCGAGGTTTGTGTCTCAGGGCCTATGGCTGGGAGTGACCGGCTGGCTCCTGAAAAGCTAAGATAGGCAGGATGGTGACCAGACCCATGGTGGCACCAGTGCCAAGTTGGGCTGGTTTGATAGTACCAAGTGGCTCCTGCAATCTGCCATCAAAATGTTGGCAGGCGAGTTTTGTTTTCCAGGGAAAAGCGCCGTTGTTTGTGTTTGGGGGCCTGTGGCTCAGAGTGGCCGGGTGACTGCTTAGAATCCACGATACGCAGGATGGTTCCCAGACCCAAGGTGGCACCAGTGCCAAGTCGGGCTGGTTTGACACTACCAAGTGGCTCCTGCACTCTGCCATCCAGAATCGGGGCAGCTTAATTTTGTTTGCCAGGGAAACGGTCCGAGGTTTGTGTCTGGGGACCTATGGCTGGGAGTAACCGGCTGGCTCCTGAAAAGCTACGAAAGGCAGGATGGTTCCCAGATCCAAGATGGCACCAGTGCCAAGTCGGGGTGGTTTGATGGTGCAAAGTGGCTCCTGCAATCTGCCATCCTGACGCGGGGCAGCGGATTTTTGTTTCCAAGAGAAATGGTCCGTGGTTTGTTTTTGGGGCTATATGGCTGGGCGTGGCCTGCTGGCTCCTTAAAAAGCTACGATAGGCAGGATGGTTCCCTGACCCAAGGTGGCACCAGTGCCAAGTCGGGCGGTTTTCGTAGTACAAAGTGCGTCCTAAAATTTGCCATCCAGAAGAGGGGCAGTTGAGTTTTGTTTACCAGAGAAAAGGGCCGTGGTTTGTTTTTGGGGGCATATGGCCGATAGTGGCCGTCTGGCCCCTGAAAATCCACGATAGGGAGGATGGTTCCCAGACCAGAGGTGGCACCAGTGCCAAGTCGGGCTGGTTTGATAGTACTAAATAGCACCTGCAATCTGCCATGCAGAAGCGGGGCAGCTTACTTTTGTTTGCCAGGGAAACGGGCCGAGGTTTGTGTCTGGGGGCCTATGGCTGGGAGTGACCGGCTGGCTCCTGAAAAGCTACGATAGGCAGGATGTTTACCAGACCCATGGTGGCACCACTGCCAAGTTGGGCTGGTTTGATAGTACCAAGTGGCTCCTGCAATCTGCCATCAAAAAGTTGGCAGGCCAGTTTTGTTTTCCAGGGAAAAGCGCCGTTGTTTGTGTTTGGGGGACTGTGGGTGGGAGTGGCCGGCTGGCTCCTTAGAACACACGATACGAAGGATGGTTCCCAGACCCAAGGTGGCACCAGTGCCACGTCGGGCTGGTTTGATGGTGAAAAGTGGCTCCTGCAATCTGCCATCCTGAAGCGGGGTAGCTTACATTTGTGTGCCAGGGAAACGGGCCGAGGTTTATGACTGGGGGCCTAGGGCTAGGAGTGACCGGCTGGCTCCTGAAAAGCAACAATAGGCAGGATGGTGACCAGACCCAAGGTGGCACCAGTGCCAAGTTGGGCTGGTTTGATGGTACCAACTGGCTCCTGCAATCTGCCATCAAAAAGTTGGCAGGCCAGTTTTGTTTTCCAGGGAAAAGCGCCGTTGTTTGTGTTTGGGGGACTGTGGCTGGGAGTGGCCGGCTGGCTCCTTAGAACACACGATACGCAGGATGGTTCCCAGACCCAAGGTGGCACCAGTGCAAAGTCGGGCTGGTTTGATAACACCAAGTGGCACCTGCAATCTGCCATCCAGAAGCAGGGCAGCTTACTTTTGTTTTCCAGGGAAACGGACCGAGGTTTTTTTCTGGGGGCCTATGGCTGGGATTTACCGGCTGGCTCCTGAAAAGCTACGATAGGCAGGATGGTGACCAGACCCATGGTGGCACCAGTGCCAAGTTGGGCTGGTTTGATAGTACCAAGTGGCTCCTGCACTCTGCCATCAAAATGTTGGCAGGCGAGTTTTGTTTTCCAGGGAAAAGCGCCGTTGTTTGTGTTTGGGGGCCTGTGGCTGGGAGTGGCCGGCTGGCTCCTTAGAATCCACGATACGCAGCATGGTTCCCAGATCAGAGGTGGCACCAGTGCCAAGTCGGGCTGGTTTGATGGTGCAAAGTGGCTCCTGCAATCTGCCATCCAGAAGTGCGGTAGCTTACTTTTGTGTGCCAGGGAAACAGGCCGAGGTTTGTGTCTGGGGGCCTATGGCTGGGAGTGACCGGCTGGCTCCTGAAAAGCTACGATAGGCAGGATGGTGACCAGACCCATGGTGGCACCAGTGCCAAGTTGGGCTGGTTTGATAATACCAAGTGGCTCCTGCAATCTGCCATCAAAAAGTTGGCAGGCGAGTTTTGTTTTCCAGGGAAAAGCGCCGTTGTGTGTGTTTTGGGGCCTGTGGCTGGGAGTGGCCAGCTGGCTCCTTAGAATCCACGATACGCAGGATGGTTCCCAGACCCAAGGTGGCACCAGTGCCAAGTCGGGCTGGTTTGTTAGTACCAAGAGGTTCCTGCAATCTGCCATCCAGAAGCGGGGCAGCTGAATTTTGTTTGCCAGAGAAAAAGGCTGTTGTTTGTGTTTCGGGGCCTTTGGCTGGCAGTGGACGGCTGGCTCCTGAAAATCCATGATAGGCAGCATGGTTCCCAGACCCAAGGTGGCACCAGTGCCAAGTAGGGCTGGTTTCATAGTACCCAGTGGCTCCTGCAATCTGCCATCCAGAAGAGGGGCAGTTGAGTTTTGTTTTCCAGAGAAAAGGGCCGTGGTTTGTGTTTGGGGCCTATGGCTGAGAGTGACCGACTGGCCCCTGAAAATCCACGATAGGAAGGATGGTTCCCAGATCCAAGGTGGCACCAGTGCCATGTTGTGCTGGTGTGATAGTCCCAAGTGGCTCCTGCACTCTGCCATCCAGAAGTGGGGCAGCTGAATTTTGTTTGCCAGAGAAAAAGGCTGTGGTTTTTGTTTGGGGGCCTATGGCTGGGAGTGGCCGGCTGGCTCCTGAAAATCCATGATACGCAGCATGGTTCCCAGACCCAAGGTGGCACCAGTGCCAAGTGGCGCTGGTTTCACAGTGTCAAGTGCCTCCTGCAATCTCCCATCCAGAAGCGGGGCAGCTGAGTTTTGTTTGCCTGTGAAACGGGCCGTTGTTTTTGATTGGGGTCTGTGGCCGAGAGTGTTCAGCTGGCTCCTGACAATCCACGATACGCAGGATGGTTCCCAGACCCAAGGTGGCAACAGTGCCAAGTCGTGCTGGTTTGATAGTACCAAGTGGCTCCTGCAATCTGCCATCCTGAAGCGGTGCAGCTGAGTTTTGTTTGCCAGAGGAAAGGGCCGTGGGTTTTGTTCGGGGGCATATGGCTGGGAGTGGCCGGCTGTCTCATTAAAAAGATCGATACGCACGATGGTTCCCAGACCCAAGGTGGCACCAGTGCCAAGTCGGGCTGTTTTTATAGTACCAAGTGCGTCCTGCAATTTGCCATCCAGAAGAGGGGCAGTTGAGTTTTGTTTGCCAGAGAAAAGGTCCGTTGTTTGTGTTTGGGGGCTTGTGGCTGGGAGTGGCCGACTGGCGACTTAGAATCTGCGATACGCAGCATGGTTCCCAGACCCAAGGTGGCACCAGTTCCAAGTTGCGCTGGTTTGATAGTACCAAGTGGCTCCTGCAATCTGCCATCCAGAAGCGGGGTAGCTTACTTTTGTTTGCCAGGGAAACGGGCCGAGGTTTGTGACTGGGGGCCTATGGCTGGGAGTGACCGGCTGGCTCCTGAAAAGATACGATAGGCAGGATGGTGACCAGACCCATGGTGGCACCAGTGCCAAGTTGGGCTGGTTTGATAGTACAAAGTGGCTCCTGCAATCTGCCATCAAAAAGTTGGCAGGCGAGTTTTGTTTTCCAGGGAAAAGCGCCGTTGTTTGTGTCTGGGGGCCTGTGGCTGGAGTGACCGGCTGGCTCCTTAGAATCCACGATACGCAGGATGGTTCCCAGACCAGAGGTGGCACCAGCGCCAAGTCGGGCTGGTTTTATAGTACCAAGTGGTTCCTGCAATCTGCCATCCAGAAGCGGGGCAGCTTACTTTTGTGTGCCAGGGAAACGGGCCGAGCTTTGTGTCTGGGCGCCTATGGCTGGGAGTGACCGGCGAGGTCCTGAAAAGCTACGATAGGCAGGATGGTTACCACATCCATGGTGGCACCAGTCACAAGTTGGGCTGCTTTGATAGTACCAAGTGGCTCCTGCAATCCGCCATCAAAAAGTTGGCAGGCGAGTTTTGTTTTCCAGGGAAAAGCGCCGTTGTTTGTGTTTGGGGGCCTGTGGCTGGGAGTGGCCGGCTGGCTCCTTAGAATCCACGATACGCGGCATGGTTCCCAGACCAGAGGTGGCACCAGTGCCAAGTCGGGCTGGTTTGATACTACAAAGTGCGTCCTGCAATCTGCCATCCAGAAGCGGGGCAGCTTACTTTTGTTTGCCAGGGAAACGGGCCGAGGTTTGTGTCTGGGGGCCTATGGCTGGGAGTGACCGGCTGGCTCCTGAAAAGCTACGATAGGCAGGATGGTGACCAGACCCATGGTGGCACCAGTGCCAAGTTGGGCTGGTTTGATAGTAGCAAGTGGCTCCTGCAATCTGCCATCAAAAAGTTGGCAGGCGAGTTTTGTTTTCCAGGGAAAAGCGCCGTTGTTTGTGTTTGGGGGCCTGTGGGTGGGAGTGGCCGGCTGGCTCCTTAGAATCCACGATACGCAGGATGGTTCCCAGACCAGAGGTGGCACCAGTGCCAAGTCGGGCTAGTTTGATGGTGCAAAGTGGCTCCTGCAATCTGCCATCCAGAAGCGGGGTAGCTTACTTTTGTTTGCCAGGGAAACGGGCCGAGTATTGTGTCTGGGGGCCTATGGCTGGGAGTGACCGGCTGGCTCCTGAAAAGCTACGATAGGCAGGATGGTGAGCATATCCATGGTGGCACCAGTGCCAAGTTGGGCTGGTTTGATAGTACCAAGTGGCTCCTGCAATCCGCCATCAAAAAGTTGGCAGGCGAGTTTTGTTTTCCAGGGAAAAGCGCCGTTGTTTGTGTTTGGGTGCCTGTGGCAGGGAGTGGCCGGCTGGCTCCTTAGAATCCACGATACGCAGGATGGTTCCCAGACCCAAGGTGGCACCAGTGCCAAGTCGGGCTGGTTTGATAATACCTAGTGGATCCTGCAATCTGCCATCCAGAAGCGGGACAGCTTACATTTGTTTGCCAGGGAAACGGGGCGAGGTTTGTTTCTGGGTGCCTATGGCTGGGAGTGACCGTCTAGGTCCTGAAAAGCTACGAGAGGCAGGATGGTGACCAGACCCATGGTGGCACCAGTGCCAAGTTGGGCTGGTTTGATAGTACCAAGTGGCTCCTGCAATCTGCCATCAAAATGTTTGCAGGCGAGTTTTGTTTTCCAGGGAAAAGCGCCGTTGTTTGTGTTTGGGGGCCTGTGGCTGGGAGTGGCCGGCTTGTTAATTGGAATCCACGATACGCAGTATGGTTCCCAGACCTGAGGAAGCACCAGTGACAAGTCGGGCCAGTTTGATGGTGCAAAGTGGCTCCTGCAATCTGCCATCCAGAAGCGGGGTAGCTTACTTTTGGTTGCCAGGGAAACGGGCCGAGCTTTGTGTCTGGGGGCCTATGGCTGGGAGTGATCGGCTGGCTCCTGAAAAGCTACGATAGGCAGGATGGTGACCAGACCCATGGTGGCACCACTGTCAAGTTGGGCTGGTTTGATAGTACCAAGTGGCTCCGGCAATCTGCCATCAAAATTTGGCAGGCGAGTTTTGTTTTCCAGTGAAAAGCGCCCTTGTTTTTGTTTGGGGTCCTATGGCAGGGAGTGACCGGCTGGCTAATTAGAATCCACGATACGCAGCATGGTTCCCAGACCTGAGGTGGCACCAGTGCCAAGTCGGGCTAGTTTGATGGCGCAAAGTGGCTCCTGCAATCTGCCATCCAGAAGCGGGGCAGCTTACTTTTGTTTACCAGGGAAACGGGCCGAGGATTGTGTCTGGGGGCCTATGGCTGGGAGTGACCGGCTGGCTCCTGAAAAGCTACGATAGGCAGGATGGTGACCAGACCCATGGTGGCACCAGTGCCAAGTTGGGCTGGTTTGATAGTAGCAAGTGGCTCCTGCAATCTGCCATCAAAAAGTTGGCAGGCGAGTTTTGTTTTCCAGGGAAAAGCGCCGTTGTTTGTGTTTGGGGGCCTGTGGCTGGGAGAGGCCGGCTGGCTGCTTAGAATCCACGATACGCAGGATGGTTCCCAGACCAGAGATGGCACCAGTGCCAAGTTGGGCTGGTTTGAT
This sequence comes from Melospiza melodia melodia, assembly GCF_035770615.1. Lineage (NCBI taxonomy): Eukaryota > Metazoa > Chordata > Aves > Passeriformes > Passerellidae > Melospiza > Melospiza melodia. Next base: position 44,514,834 of record NC_086199.1, read on the forward strand.
ACTACCAAGTGGTTCCTGCAATCTGCCATCCAGAAGCGGGGTAGCTTACTTTTGTTTGCCAGGGAAACGGGCCGAGCTTTGTGTCTGGGGGCCTATGGCTGCGAGTGACCGGCTGGCTCCTGAAAAGCTACGATAGGCAGGATGGTGACCAGACCCATGGTGGCACCAGTGCCAAGTTGGGCTGGTTTGATAGTACCAAGTGGCTCCTGCAATCTGCCATCAAAATGTTGGCAGGCGAGTTTTGTTTTCCAGGGAAAAGCGCCGTTGTTTGTGTCTGGGGGCCTGTGGCTGGAGTGGCCGTCTGGTTCCTTAGACTCCACGATACGCAGCATGGTTCCCAGACCTGAGGTGGCACCAGTGCCAAGTCGGGCTAGTTTGATGGTGCAAAGTGGCTCCTGCAATCTGCCATCCAGAAGCGGGGCAGCTTACTTTTGTTTGCCAGGGAAACGGGCCGAGGTTTTTCTCTGGGGGCCTATGGCAGGGAGGGACCGGCTGGCTCCTGAAAAGCTACGATAGGCAGGATGGTGACCAGACCCATGGTGGCACCAGTGCCAAGTTGGGCTGATTTGATAGTAGCAAGTGGCTCCTGCAATCTGCCATCAAAATGTTTGCAGGCGAGTTTTGTTTTCCAGGGAAAAGCGCCGTTGTTTGTGTTTGGGGGCCTGTGGCTGGGAGTGGCCAGCTGGCTCCTTAGAATACACGATACGCAGGATGGTTCCCAGACCAGAGGTGGCACCAGTGCCAAGTCAGGCTGGTTTTATAGTACCAAGTGGTTCCTGCAATCTGCCATCCAGAAGCGGGACAGCTTACTTTTGTTTGCCAGGGAAACGGGCCGAGGTTTGTGTCTGGGGGCCTATGGCTGGGAGTGACCGGCTGGCTCCTGAAAAGCTGCGATAGGCAGGATGGTGACCAGACCCATGGTGGCACCAGTGCCAAGTTGGGCTGGTTTGATAGTACCAAGTGGCTCCTGCAATCTGCCCTCAAAAAGTTGGCAGGCGAGTTTTGTTTTCCAGGGAAAAGCGCCGTTGTTTGTGTTTGGGGGCCTGTGGCTGGGAGTGGCCGGCTGGCTCCTTAGAATCCACCATACGCAGCATGGTTCCCAGACCAGAGGTGGCACCAGTGCCAAGTCGGGCTGGTTTGATACTACCAAGTGGTTCCTGCAATCTGCCATCCAGAAGCGGGGCAGCTTACTTTTGTTTGCCAGGGAAACGGGCCGAGCTTTGTGTCTGGCGGCCTATGGCTGGGAGTGACCGGCTGGCTCCTGAAAAGCTACGATAGGCAGGATGGTGACCAGACCCATGGTGGCACCAGTGCCAAGTTGGGCTGGTTTGATAGTACCAAGTGGCTCCTGCAATCTGCCATCAAAAAGTTGGCAGGCGAGTTTTGTTTTCCAGGGAAAAGCGCCGTTGTTTGTGTTTGGGGGCCTGTGGCTGGGAGTGGCCGGCTGGCTAATTAGAATCCACGATACGCAGGATGGTTCCCAGACCCAAGGTGGCACCAGTGCCAAGTCGGGCTGGTTTGATAATACCTAGTGGATCCTGCAATCTGCCATCCAGAAGCGGGACAGCTTACTTTTGTTTGCCAGGGAAACGGGCCGAGGTTTGTGTCTGGGGGCCTATGGCTGGGAGTGACCGTCTAGGTCCTGAAAAGCTACGAGAGGCAGGATGGTGACCAGACCCATGGTGGCACCAGTGCCAAGTTGGGCTGGTTTGATAGTTCCAAGTGGCTCCTGCAATCTGCCATCAAAAAGTTGGCAGGCGAGTTTTGTTTTCCAGGGAAAAGCGCCGTTGTTTGTGTTTGGGGGCCTGTGGCTGGGAGTGGCCGGCTTGCTAATTGGAATCCACGATACGCAGGATGGTTCCCAGGCCCAAGGTGGCACCAGTGCCAAGTTGGGCTGGTTTGATAGTACCAAGTGGTTCCTGCAATCTGCCATCCAGAAGCGGGGCAGCTTACTTTTGTTTGCCAGGGAAACGGGCCGAGCTTTTTGTCTGGGGGCCTATGGCTGCGAGTGACCGGCTGGCTCCTGAAAAGCTACGATAGGCAGGATGGTGACCAGACCCATGGTGGCACCAGTGCCAAGTTGGGCTGGTTTGATAGTACCAAGTGGCTCCTGCAATCTGCCATCAAAAAGTTGGCAGGCGAGTTTTGTTTTCCAGGGAAAAGCGCCGTTGTTTGTGTTTGGGGGCCTGTGGCTGGGAGTGGACGGATGGCTAATTGGAATCCACGATACGCAGCATGGTTCCCAGACCTGAGGTGGCACCAGTGACAAGTCGGGCCAGTTTGATGGTGCAAAGTGGCTCCTGCAATCTGCCATCCAGAAGCGGGGCAGCTTACTTTTGTTTTCCAGGGAAAAGGGCCGAGGTTTTTCTCTGGGGGCCTATGGCTGGGAGTGACCGGCTGGCGCCTGAACAGCTACGATAGGCAGGATGGTTCCCAGACCCATGGTGGCACCAGTGCCATGTTGGGCTGATTTGATAGTACCAAGTGGCTCCTGCAATCTGCCATCAAAATGTTGGCAGGCGAGTTTTGTTTTCCAGGGAAAAGCGCTGTTGTTGTATTTGGGGGCCTGTGGCTGGGAGTGGCCGGCTGGCTGCTTAGAATCCATGATACGCAGGATGGTTCCCAGACCCAAGGTGGCACCAGTGCCAAGTTGGGCTGGTTTGATAGTAGCAAGTGGTTCCTGCAATCTGCCATCCAGAAGCGGGACAGCTTACTTTTGTTTGCCAGGGAAACGGGCCGAGCTTTGTGTCTGGGGGCCTATGGCTGCGAGTGACCGGCTGGCTCCTGAAAAGCTACGATAGGCAGGATGGTGAGCAGACCCATGGTGGCACCAGTGCCAAGTTGGGCTGGTTTGATAGTACCAAGTGGCTCCTGCAATCTGCCATCAAAAATTTGGCAGGCGAGTTTTGATTTCCAGGGAAAAGCGCCGTTGTTTGTGTTTGGGGGCCTGTGGCTTGGAGTGGCCGGCTTGCTAATTGGAATCCACGATACGCAGGATGGTTCCCAGACCTGACGTGGCACCAGTGCCAAGTCGGGCTAGTTTGATGCTGCAAAGTGGCTCCTGCAATCTGCCATGCAGAAGCGGGGTAGCTTACTTTTGTTTGCCAGGGAAAATGGCCGAGGTTTTTGTCTGGGGGCCTATGGCTGGGAGTGACCGGCTGGCTCCTGAAAAGCTACGATAGGCAGGATGGTGACCAGACCCATGGTGGCACCAGTGCCAAGTTGGGCTGATTTGATAGTAGCAAGTGGCTCCTGCAATCTGCCATCAAAATGTTGGCAGGCGAGTTTTGTTTTCCAGGGAAAAGCGCCGTTGTTTGTGTTTGGGGGCCTGTGCCTGGGAGTGACCGGCTGGCTCCTTAGAATCCACGATACGCAGGATGGTTCCCAGACCAGAGGTGGCACCAGTGCCAAGTCGGGCTGGTTTGATAGTACCAAGTGGCTCCTGCAATCTGCCATCCAGAAGCGGGGTAGCTTACTTTTGTATGCCAGGGAAACGGGCCGAGGTTTTTGTCTGGGGGCCTATAGCTGGGAGTGACCGGCTGGCTCCTTAGAATCCACGATACGCAGGATGGTGACCAGAGCCATGGTGGCACCAGTGCCAAGTTGGGCTGATTTGATAGTACCAAGTGGCTCCTGCAATCTGCCATCAAAATGTTGGCAGGCGAGTTTTGTTTTCCAGGGAAAAGCGCCGTTGATTTTGTTTGGGGGCCTGTGGCTGGGAGTGACCGGCTGGCTCCTTAGAATCCACGATACGCAGGATGGTTCCCAGACCCAAGGTGGCACCAGTGCCAAGTTGGGCTGGTTTGATAGTATCAAGTGCGTCCTGCAATCTGCCATCCAGAAGCGGGGTAGCTTACTTTTTTTTGCCAGGGAAACGGGCCGAGGTTTTTGTCTCGGGACCTATGGCTGGGAGTGACCGGCTGGCTCCTGAAAAGCTATGATAGGCAGGATGGTGACCAGACCCATGGTGGCACCAGTGCCAAGTTGGGCTGGTTTGATAGTACCAAGTGGCTCCTGCAATCTGCCATCAAAAAGTTGGCAGGTGAGTTTTGTTTTCCAGGGAAAAGCGCCGTTGTTTGTGTTTGGGGGCCTGTGGCTGGGAGTGGCCGGCTGGCTAAATAGAATCCACGATACGCAGGATGGTTCCCAGACCTGAGGTGGCACCAGTGCCAAGTCGGGCTGGTTTGATTATACCTAGTGGATCCTGCAATCTGCCATCCAGAAGTGGGACAGCTTACTTTTGTTTGCCAGGGAAACGGGCCGAGGTTTGTGTCTGGGTGCCTATGGCTGGGAGTGACCGTCTAGGTCCTGAAAAGCTACGAGAGGCAGGATGGTGACCAGACCCATGGTGGCACCAGTGCCAAGTTGGGCTGGTTTGATAGTAGCAAGTGGCTCCTGCAATCTGCCATCAAAAAGTTGGCAGGCGAGTTTTGTTTTCCAGGGAAAAGCGCCGTTGTTTGTGTTTGGGGGCCTGTGGCTGGGAGTGGCCGGCTTGCTAATTGGAATCCACGATACGCAGCATGGTTCCCAGATCCAAGGTGGCACCAGTGCCAAGTCGGGCCAGTTTGATGGTGCAAAGTGGCTCCTGCAATCTGCCATCCAGAAGCGGGGCAGCTTACTTTTGTTTTCCAGGGAAAAGGGCCGAGGTTTTTCTCTGGGGGCCTATGGCTGGGAGTGACCGGCTGGCGCCTGAACAGCTACGATAGGCAGGATGGTGAGCAGACCCATGGTGGCACCAGTGCCAAGTTGGGCTGGTTTGATAGTAGCAAGTGGCTCCTGCAATCTGCCATCAAAAAGTTGGCAGGCGAGTTTTGTTTTCCAGGGAAAAGCGCCGTTGTTTGTGTTTGGGGGCCTGTGGCTGGGAGAGGCCGGCTGGCTGCTTAGAATCCACGATACGCAGGATGGTTCCCAGACCAGAGATGGCACCAGTGCCAAGTCGGGCTGGTTTGATACTACCAAGTGGTTCCTGCAATCTGCCATCCAGAAGCGGGGCAGCTTACTTTTGTTTGCCAGGGAAACGGGCCGAGCTTTGTGTCTGGGGGCCTATGGCTGGGAGTGACCGGCTGGCTCCTGAAAAGCTACGATAGGCAGGATGGTGAGCAGACCCATGGTGGCACCAGTGCCAAGTTGGGCTGGTTCGATAGTACCAAGTGGCTCCTGCAATCTGCCATCAAAAAGTTGGCAGGCGAGTTTTGTTTTCCAGAGAAAAGCGCCATTGTTTGTGTTTGGGGGCCTGTGGCTGGGAGAGGCCGGCTGGCTCCTTAGAATCCACGATACGCAGGATGGTTCCCAGACCTGAGGTGGCAACAGTGCTAAGTCGGGCTAGTTTGATGCTGCAAAGTGGCTCCTGCAATCTGCCATCCAGAAGCGGGGTAGCTTACTTTTGTTTGCCAGGGAAACGGGCCGAGCTTTGTGTCTGGGGGCCTATGGCTGGGAGTGACCGGCTGGCTCCTGAAAAGCTACGATAGGCAGGATGGTGACCAGACCCATGGTGGCACCAGTGCCAAGTTGGGCTGGTTTGATAGTAGCAAGTGGCTCCTGCAATCTGCCATCAAAATGTTGGCAGGCGAGTTTTGTTTTCCAGGGAAAAGCGCCGTTGTTTGTGTCTGGGGGCCTGTGGCTGGAGTGGCCGTCTGGCTCCTTAGAATCCACGATACGCAGGATGGTTCCCAGACCCAAGGTGGAACCACTTCCAAGTTGGGCTGTTTTGATAGTACCAAGTGATTCCTGCAATCTGCCATCCAGAAGCGGGGCAGCTTACTTTTGTTTGCCAGGGAAACGGGCCGAGCTTTGTGTCTGGGGGCCTATGGCTGGGAGTGACCGGCTGGCTCCTGAAAAGCTACGATAGGCAGGATGGTGACCAGACCCATGGTGGCACCAGTGCCAAGTTGGGCTGGTTTGATAGTACCAAGTGGCTCCTGCAATCTGCCATCAAAAAGTTGGCAGGCGAGTTTTGTTTTCCAGGGAAAAGCGCCGTTGTTTGTGTTTGGGGGCCTGTGGCTGGGAGTGGCCGGCTGGCTCCTTAGAATCCACGATACGCAGGATGGTTCCCAGACCTGAGGTGGCACCAGTGCCAAGTCGGGCTAGTTTGATGCTGCAAAGTGGCTCCTGCAATCTGCCATCCAGAAGCGGGGTAGCTTACTTTTGTTTGCCAGGGAAACGGGCCGAGCTTTGTGTCTGGGGGCCTATGGCTGGGAGTGACCGGCTGGCTCCTGAAAAGCTGCGATAGGCAGGATGGTGACCAGACCCATGCTGGCACCAGTGCCAAGTTGGGCTGGTTTGATAGTACCAAGTGGCTCCTGCAATCTGCCATCAAAATGTTGGCAGGCCAGTTTTGTTTTCCAGGGAAAAGCGCCGTTGTTTGTGTCTGGGGGCCTGTGGCTGGAGTGGCCGTCTGGTTCCTTAGGCTCCAAGATACGCAGCATGGTTCCCAGACCTGAGGTGGCACCAGTGCCAAGTCGGGCTAGTTTGATGGTGCAAAGTGGCTCCTGCAATCTGCCATCCAGAAGCGGGGCAGCTTACTTTTGTTTGCCAGGGTAAACGGGCCGAGGTTTTTCTCTGGGCGCCTATGGCAGGGGGGGCCCGCTGGCTCCTGAAAAGCTACGATAGGCAGGATGGTGACCAGACCCATGGCGGCACCAGTGCCAAGTTGGGCTGATTTGATAGTAGCAAGTGGCTCCTTCAATCTGCCATCAAAATGTTGGCAGGCGAGTTTTGTTTTCCAGGGAAAAGCGCCGTTGTTTGTGTTTGGGGGCCTGTGGCTGGGAGTGACCGGCTGGCTCCTTAGAATCCACAATACGCAGGATGGTTCCCAGACCCAAGGTGGAACCACTGCCAAGTTGGGCTGGTTTGATATTACCAAGTAATTCCTGCAATCTGCCGTCCAGGTGCGGGGCAGCTTACTTTTGTTTGCCAGGGAAACGGGCCGAGCTTTGTGTCTGGGGGCCTATGGCTGGGAGTGACCGGCTGGCTCCTGAAAGGCTACGATAGGCAGGATGGTGACCAGACCCATGGTGGCACCAGTGCCAAGTTGGGCTGGTTTGATAGTACCAAGTGGCTCCTGCAATCTGCCATCAAAAAGTTGGCAGGCGAGTTTTGTTTTCCAGGGAAAAGCGCCGTTGTTTGTGTTTGGGGGCCTGTGGCTGGGAGTGGCCGGCTGGCTCCTTAGAATCCACGATACGCAGGATGGTATCCAGACCAGAGGAGGCACCAGTGCCAAGTCGGGCTGGTTTTATAGTACCAAGTGGTTCCTGCAATCTGCCATCCAGAAGCGGGACAGCTTACTTTTGTTTGCCAGGGAAACGGGCAGAGCTTTGTGTCTGGGGGCCTATGGCTGGGAGTGACCGGCTGGCTCCTGAAAAGCTACGATAGGCAGGATGGTGACCAGACCCATGGTGGCACCAGTGCCAAGTTGGGCTGGTTTGATAGTACCAAGTGGCTCCTGCAATCTGCCATCAAATTTGGCAGGCGAGTTTTGTTTTCCAGGGAAAAGCGCCGTTGTTTGTGTTTGGGGGCCTGTGGCTGGGAGTGGCCGGCTGGCTAAATAGAATCCACGATACGCAGGATGGTTCCCAGACCTGAGGTGGCACCAGTGCCAAGTCGGGCTGGTTTGATTATACCTAGTGGATCCTGCAATCTGCCATCCAGAAGTGGGACAGCTTACTTTTGTTTGCCAGGGAAACGGGCCGAGGTTTGTGTCTGGGTGCCTATGGCTGGGAGTGACCGTCTAGGTCCTGAAAAGCTACGAGAGGCAGGATGGTGACCAGACCCATGGTGGCACCAGTGCCAAGTTGGGCTGGTTTGATAGTAGCAAGTGGCTCCTGCAATCTGCCATCAAAAAGTTGGCAGGCGAGTTTTGTTTTCCAGGGAAAAGCGCCGTTGTTTGTGTTTGGGGGCCTGTGGCTGGGAGTGGCCGGCTTGCTAATTGGAATCCACGATACGCAGCATGGTTCCCAGATCCAAGGTGGCACCAGTGCCAAGTCGGGCCAGTTTGATGGTGCAAAGTGGCTCCTGCAATCTGCCATCCAGAAGCGGGGCAGCTTACTTTTGTTTTCCAGGGAAAAGGGCCGAGGTTTTTCTCTGGGGGCCTATGGCTGGGAGTGACCGGCTGGCGCCTGAACAGCTACGATAGGCAGGATGGTGAGCAGACCCATGGTGGCACCAGTGCCAAGTTGGGCTGGTTTGATAGTAGCAAGTGGCTCCTGCAATCTGCCATCAAAAAGTTGGCAGGCGAGTTTTGTTTTCCAGGGAAAAGCGCCGTTGTTTGTGTTTGGGGGCCTGTGGCTGGGAGAGGCCGGCTGGCTGCTTAGAATCCACGATACGCAGGATGGTTCCCAGACCAGAGATGGCACCAGTGCCAAGTCGGGCTGGTTTGATACTACCAAGTGGTTCCTGCAATCTGCCATCCAGAAGCGGGGCAGCTTACTTTTGTTTGCCAGGGAAACGGGCCGAGCTTTGTGTCTGGGGGCCTATGGCTGGGAGTGACCGGCTGGCTCCTGAAAAGCTACGATAGGCAGGATGGTGAGCAGACCCATGGTGGCACCAGTGCCAAGTTGGGCTGGTTCGATAGTACCAAGTGGCTCCTGCAATCTGCCATCAAAAAGTTGGCAGGCGAGTTTTGTTTTCCAGAGAAAAGCGCCATTGTTTGTGTTTGGGGGCCTGTGGCTGGGAGAGGCCGGCTGGCTCCTTAGAATCCACGATACGCAGGATGGTTCCCAGACCTGAGGTGGCAACAGTGCTAAGTCGGGCTAGTTTGATGCTGCAAAGTGGCTCCTGCAATCTGCCATCCAGAAGCGGGGTAGCTTACTTTTGTTTGCCAGGGCAACGGGCCGAGCTTTGTGTCTGGGGGCCTATGGCTGGGAGTGACCGGCTGGCTCCTGAAAAGCTACGATAGGCAGGATGGTGACCAGACCCATGGTGGCACCAGTGCCAAGTTGGGCTGGTTTGATAGTAGCAAGTGGCTCCTGCAATCTGCCATCAAAATGTTGGCAGGCGAGTTTTGTTTTCCAGGGAAAAGCGCCGTTGTTTGTGTCTGGGGGCCTGTGGCTGGAGTGGCCGTCTGGCTCCTTAGAATCCACGATACGCAGGATGGTTCCCAGACCCAAGGTGGAACCACTTCCAAGTTGGGCTGTTTTGATAGTACCAAGTGATTCCTGCAATCTGCCATCCAGAAGCGGGGCAGCTTACTTTTGTTTGCCAGGGAAACGGGCCGAGCTTTGTGTCTGGGGGCCTATGGCTGGGAGTGACCGGCTGGCTCCTGAAAAGCTACGATAGGCAGGATGGTGACCAGACCCATGGTGGCACCAGTGCCAAGTTGGGCTGGTTTGATAGTACCAAGTGGCTCCTGCAATCTGCCATCAAAAATTGGGCAGGCGAGTTTTGTTTTCCAGGGAAAAGCGCCGTTGTTTGTGTTTGGGGGCCTGTGGCTGGGAGTGTCCGGCTTGCTAATTGGAATCCACGATACACAGCATGGTTCCCAGACCTGAGGTGGCACCAGTGACAAGTCGGGCCAGTTTGATGGTGCAAAGTGGCTCCTGCAATCTGCCATCCAGAAGCGGGGCAGCTTACTTTTGTTTTCCAGGGAAAAGGGCCGAGGTTTTTCTCTGGGGGCCTATGGCTGGGAGTGACCGGCTGGCGCCTGAACAGCTACGATAGGCAGGATGGTTCCCAGACCCATGGTGGCACCAGTGCCATGTTGGGCTGATTTGATAGTACCAAGTGGCTCCTGCAATCTGCCATCAAAATGTTGGCAGGCGAGTTTTGTTTTCCAGGGAAAAGCGCTGTTGTTGTATTTGGGGGCCTGTGGCTGGGAGTGGCCGGCTGGCTGCTTAGAATCCACGATACGCAGGATGGTTCCCAGACCCAAGGTGGCACCAGTGCCAAGTTGGGCTGGTTTGATAGTACCAAGTGGCTCCTGCAATCTGCCATCAAAAATTTGGCAGGCGAGTTTTGATTTCCAGGGAAAAGCGCCGTTGTTTGTGTTTGGGGGCCTGTGGCTGGGAGTGGCCGGCTTGCTAATTGGAATCCACGATACGCAGGATGGTTCCCAGACCTGACGTGGCACCAGTGCCAAGTCGGGCTAGTTTGATGCTGCAAAGTGGCTCCTGCAATCTGCCATGCAGAAGCGGGGTAGCTTACTTTTGTTTGCCAGGGAAAATGGCCGAGGTTTTTGTCTGGGGGCCTATGGCTGGGAGTGACCGGCTGGCTCCTGAAAAGCTACGATAGGCAGGATGGTGACCAGACCCATGGTGGCACCAGTGCCAAGTTGGGCTGATTTGATAGTAGCAAGTGGCTCCGGCAATCTGCCATCAAAAAGTTGGCAGGCGAGTTTTGTTTTCCAGGGAAAAGCGCCGTTGTTTGTGTTTGGGGGCCTGTGGCTGGGAGTGACCGGCTGGCTCCTTAGAATCCACGATACGCAGGATGGTTCCCAGACCAGAGGTGGCACCAGTGCCAAGTCGGGCTGGTTTGATAGTAACAAGTGGCTCCTGCAATCTGCCATCCAGAAGCGGGGTAGCTTACTTTTGTATGCCAGGGAAACGGGCCGAGGTTTTTGTCTGGGGGCCTATAGCTGGGAGTGACCGGCTGGCTCCTTAGAATCCACGATACGCAGGATGGTGACCAGACCCATGGTGGCACCAGTGCCAAGTTGGGCTGATTTGATAGTACCAAGTGGCTCCTGCAATCTGCCATCAAAATGTTGGCAGGCGAGTTTTGTTTCCAGGGAAAAGCGCCGTTGATTTTGTTTGGGGGCCTGTGGCTGGGAGTGACCGGCTGGCTCCTTAGAATCCACGATATGCAGGATGGTTCCCAGACCCAAGGTGGCACCAGTGCCAAGTTGGGCTGGTTTGATAGTACCAAGTGCGTCCTGCAATCTGCCATCCAGAAGCGGGGTAGCTTACTTTTTTTTGCCAGGGAAACGGGCCGAGGTTTTTGTCTCGGGGCCTATGGCTGAGGGTGACCGGCTGGCTCCTTAAAAGCTACCATAGGCAGGATGGTGACCAGACCCATGGTGACACCAGTGCCAAGTTGGGCTGGTTTGATAGTACCAAGTGGCTCCTGCAATCTGCCATCAAAAAGTTGGCAGGCGAGTTTTGTTTTCCAGGGAAAAGCGCCATTGTTTGTGTTTGGGGGCCTGTGGGTGGGAGTGGCCGTCTGGCTCCTTAGAATCCACGATACACAGGATGGTTCCCAGACCTGAGGTGGCACTATTGCCAAGTCGGGCTAGTTTGATGGTGCAAAGTGGCTCCTGCAATCTGCCATCCAGAAGCGGGGCAGCTTACTTTTGTTTACCAGGGAAACGGGCCGAGGTTTGTGTCTGGGGGCCTATGGCTGGGAGTGATCGGCTGGCTCCTGAAAAGCTACGATAGGCAGGATGGTGACCAGACCCATGGTGGCACCAGTGCCAAGTTGGGCTGGTTTGATAGTAGCAAGTGGCTCCTGCAATCTGCCATCAAAAAGTTGGCAGGCGAGTTTTGTTTTCCAGGGAAAAGCGCCGTTGTTTGTGTTTGGGGGCCTGTGGCTGGGAGAGGCCGGCTGGCTGCTTAGAATCCACGATACGCAGGATGGTTCCCAGACCAGAGATGGCACCAGTGCCAAGTCGGGCTGGTTTGATACTACCAAGTGGTTCCTGCAATCTGCCATCCAGAAGCGGGGCAGCTTACTTTTGTTTGCCAGGGAAACGGGCCGAGGTTTGTGTCTGGGGGCCTATGGCTGGGAGTGACCGGCTGGCTCCTGAAAAGCTACGATAGGCAGGATGGTGAGCAGACCCATGGTGGCACCAGTGCCAAGTTGGGCTGGTTCGATAGTACCAAGTGGCTCCTGCAATCTGCCATCAAAAAGTTGGCAGGCGAGTTTTGTTTTCCAGAGAAAAGCGCCATTGTTTGTGTTTGGGGGCCTGTGGCTGGGAGTGGCCGGCTGGCTCCTTAGAATCCACGATACGCAGGATGGTTCCCAGACCTGAGGTGGCACCAGTGCCAAGTCGGGCTAGTTTGATGGTGCAAAGTGGCTCCTGCAATCTGCCATCCAGAAGCGGGGTAGCTTACTTTTGTTTGCCAGGGAAACGGGCCGAGCTTTGTGTCTGGGGGCCTATGGCTGGGAGTGACCGGCTGGCTCCTGAAAAGCTATGATAGGCAGGATGGTGACCAGACCCATGGTGGCACCAGTGCCAAGTTGGGCTGGTTTGATAGTACCAAGTGGCTCCTGCAATCTGCCATCAAAATGTTGGCAGGCGAGTTTTGTTTTCCAGGGAAAAGCGCCGTTGTTTGTGTCTGGGGGCCTGTGGCTGGAGTGGCCGTCTGGTTCCTTAGACTCCACGATACGCAGCATGGTTCCCAGACCTGAGGTGGCACCAGTGCCAAGTCGGGCTAGTTTGATGGTGCAAAGTGGCTCCTGCAATCTGCCATCCAGAAGCGGGGCAGCTTACTTTTGTTTGCCAGGGAAACAGGCCGAGGTTTTTCTCTGGGGGCCTATGGCAGGGAGGGACCGGCTGGCTCCTGAAAAGCTACGATAGGCAGGATGGTGACCAGACCCATTGTGGCACCAGTGCCAAGTTGGGCTGATTTGATAGTAGCAAGTGGCTCCTGCAATCTGCCATCAAAATGTTGGCAGGCGAGTTTTGTTTTCCAGGGAAAAGCGCCGTTGTTTGTGTTTGGGGGCCTGTGGCTGGGAGTGACCGGCTGGCTCCTTAGAATCCACGATACGCAGGATGGTTCCCAGACCCAAGGTGGAACCACTTCCAAGTTAGGCTGTTTTGATAGTACCAAGTGATTCCTGCAATCTGCCGTCCAGATGCGGGGCAGCTTACTTTTGTTTGCCAGGGAAACGGGCCGAGCTTTGTGTCTGGGGGCCTATGGCTGGGAGTGACCGCCTGGCTCCTGAAAAGCTACGATAGGCAGGATGGTGACCAGACCCATGGTGGCACCAGTGCCAAGTTGGGCTGGTTTGATAGTACCAAGTGTCTCCTGCAATCTGCCATCAAAAAGTTGGCAGGCGAGTTTTGTTTTCCAGGGAAAAGCGCCGTTGTTTGTGTTTGGGGGCCTGTGGCTGGGAGTGGCCGGCTGGCTCCTTAGAATCCACGATACGCAGCATGGTTCCCAGACCTGAGGTGGCACCAGTGACAAGTCGGGCCAGTTTGATGGTGCAAAGTGGCTCCTGCATTCTGCCATCCAGAAGCGGGGCAGCTTACTTTTGTTTTCCAGGGAAAAGGGCCGAGGTTTTTCTCTGTGGGCCTATGGCTGGGAGTGACCGGCTGGCGCCTGAACAGCTACGATAGGCAGGATGGTTCCCAGACCCATGGTGGCACCAGTGCCATGTTGGGCTGATTTGATAGTACCAAGTGGCTCCTGCAATCTGCCATCAAAATGTTGGCAGGCGAGTTTTGTTTTCCAGGGAAAAGCGCTGTTGTTGTATTTGGGGGCCTGTGGCTGGGAGTGGCCGGCTGGCTGCTTAGAATCCACGATACGCAGGATAGTTCCCAGACCCAAGGTGGCACCAGTGCCAAGTTGGGCTGGTTTGATAGTACCAAGTGGCTCCTGCAATCTGCCATCAAAAATTTAGCAGGCGAGTTTTGATTTCCAGGGAAAAGCGCCGTTGTTTGTGTTTGGGGGCCTGTGGCTGGGAGTGGCCGGCTTGCTAATTGGAATCCACGATACGCAGGATGGTTCCCAGACCTGACGTGGCACCAGTGCCAAGTCGGGCTAGTTTGATGCTGCAAAGTGGCTCCTGCAATCTGCCATGCAGAAGCGGGGTAGCTTACTTTTGTTTGCCAGGGAAAATGGCCGAGGTTTTTGTCTGGGGGCCTATGGCTGGGAGTGACCGGCTGGCTCCTGAAAAGCTACGATAGGCAGGATGGTGACCAGACCCATGGTGGCACCAGTGCCAAGTTGGGCTGATTTGATAGTAGCAAGTGGCTCCGGCAATCTGCCATCAAAAAGTTGGCAGGCGAGTTTTGTTTTCCAGGGAAAAGCGCCGTTGTTTGTGTTTGGGGGCCTATGGCTCGGAGTGACCGGCTGGCTCCTTAGAATCCACGATACGCAGGATGGTTCCCAGACCAGAGGTGGCACCAGTGCCAAGTCGGGCTGGTTTGATAGTAACAAGTGGCTCCTGCAATCTGCCATCCAGAAGCGGGGTAGCTTACTTTTGTATGCCAGGGAAACGGGCCGAGGTTTTTGTCTGGGGGCCTATAGCTGGGAGTGACCGGCTGGCTCCTTAGAATCCACGATACGCAGGATGGTTCCCAGACCCAAGGTGGAACCACTGCCAAGTTGGGCTGTTTTGATGGTACCAAGTGATTCCTGCAATCTGCCGTCCAGATGCGGGGCAGCTTACTTTTGTTTGCCAGGGAAACGGGCCGAGGTTTGTGTCTGGGGGCCTATGGCTGGGAGTGACCGGCTGGCTCCTGAAAAGCTACGATAGGCAGGATGGTGACCAGACCCATGGTGGCACCAGTGCCAAGTTGGGCTGGTTTGATAGTACCAAGTGGCTCCTGCAATCTGCCATCAAAAAGTTGGCAGGCGAGTTTTGTTTTCCAGGGAAAAGCGCCGTTGTTTGTGTTTGGGGGCCTGTGGCTGGGAGTGGCCGGCTGGCTAATTAGAATCCACGATACGCAGGATGGTTCCCAGACCCAAGGTGGCACCAGTGCCAAGTCGGGCTGGTTTGATAATACCTAGTGGATCCTGCAATCTGCCATCCAGAAGCGGGACAGCTTACTTTTGTTTGCCAGGGAAACGGGCCGAGGTTTGTGTCTGGGTGCCTATGGCCGGGAGTGACCGTCTAGGTCCTGAAATGCTACGAGAGGCAGGATGGTGACCAGACCCATGGTGGCACCAGTGCCAAGTTGGGCTGGTTTGATAGTACCAAGTGGCTCCTGCAATCTGCCATCAAAAAGTTGGCAGGCGAGTTTTGTTTTCCAGGGAAAAGCGCCGTTGTTTGTGTTTGGGGGCCTGTGGCTGGGAGTGGCCGGCTTGCTAATTGGAATCCACGATACGCAGCATGGTTCCCAGACCTGAGGTGGCACCAGTGACAAGTCGGGCCAGTTTGATGGTGCAAAGTGGCTCCTGCAATCTGCCATCCAGAAGCGGGGCAGCTTACTTTTGTTTTCCAGGGAAAAGGGCCGAGGTTTTTCTCTGGGGGCCTATGGCTGGGAGTGACCGGCTGGCGCCTGAACAGCTACGATAGGCAGGATGGTTCCCAGACCCATGGTGGCACCAGTGCCATGTTGGGCTGATTTGATAGTACCAAGTGGCTCCTGCAATCTGCCATCAAAATGTTGGCAGGCGAGTTTTGTTTTCCAGGGAAAAGCGCTGTTGTTGTATTTGGGGGCCTGTGGCTGGGAGTGGCCGGCTGGCTGCTTAGAATCCACGATACGCAGGATGGTTCCCAGACCAGAGGTGGCACCAGTGCCAAGTTGGGCTGGTTTGATAGTACCAAGTAGTTCCTGCAATCTGCCATCCAGAAGCGGGGCAGCTTACTTTTGTTTGCCAGGGAAACGGGCCGAGCTTTGTGTCTGGGGGCCTATGGCTGCGAGTGACCGGCTGGCTCCTGAAAAGCTACGATAGGCAGGATGGTGAGCAGACCCATGGTGGCACCAGCGCCAAGTTGGGCTGGTTTGATAATACCAAGTGGCTCCTGCAATCTGCCATCAAAAATTTGGCAGGCGAGTTTTGATTTCCAGGGAAAAGCGCCATTGTTTGTGTTTGGGGGCCTGTGGCTGGGAGTGGCCGGCTTGCTAATTGGAATCCACGATACGCAGGATGGTTCCCAGACCTGACGTGGCACCAGTGCCAAGTCGGGCTAGTTTGATGCTGCAAAGTGGCTCCTGCAATCTGCCATGCAGAAGCGGGGTAGCTTACTTTTGTTTGCCAGGGAAAATGGCCGAGGTTTTTGTCTGGGGGCCTATGGCTGGGAGTGACCGGCTGGCTCCTGAAAAGCTAAGATAGGCAGGATGGTGACCAGACCCATGGTGGCACCAGTGCCAAGTTGGGCTGATTTGATAGTAGCAAGTGGCTCCTGCAATCTGCCATCAAAATGTTGGCAGGCGAGTTTTGTTTTCCAGGGAAAAGCGCCGTTGTTTGTGTTTGGGGGCCAGTGGCTGGGAGTGACCGGCTGGCTCCTTAGAATCCACAATACGCAGGATGGTTCCCAGACCAGAGGTGGCACCAGTGCCAAGTCGGGCTGGTTTGATAGTACCAAGTGGCTCCTGCAATCTGCCATCCAGAAGCGGGGTAGCTTACTTTTGTATGCCAGGGAAACGGGCCGAGGTTTTTGTCTGGGGGCCTATAGCTGGGAGTGACCGGCTGGCTCCTGAAAAGCTACGATAGGCAGGATGGTGACCAGACCCATGGTGGCACCAGTGCCAAGTTGGGCTGATTTGATAGTACCAAGTGGCTCCTGCAATCTGCCATCAAAATGTTGGCAGGCGAGTTTTGTTTTCCAGGGAAAAGCGCCGTTGATTTTGTTTGGGGGCCTGTGGCTGGGAGTGACCGGCTGGCTCCTTAGAATCCACGATACGCAGGATGGTTCCCAGACCCAAGGTGGCACCAGTGCCAAGTTGGGCTGGTTTGATAGTACCAAGTGCGTCCTGCAATCTGCCATCCAGAAGCGGGGTAGCTTACTTTTTTTTGCCAGGGAAACGGGCCGAGGTTTTTGTCTCGGGGCCTATGGCTGAGGGTGACCGGCTGGCTCCTTAAAAGCTACCATAGGCAGGATGGTGACCAGACCCATGGTGACACCAGTGCCAAGTTGGGCTGGTTTGATAGTACCAAGTTGCTCCTGCAATCTGCCATCAAAAAGTTGGCAGGCGAGTTTTGTTTTCCAGGGAAAAGCGCCGTTGTTTGTGTTTGGGGGCCTGTGGCTGGGAGTGGCCGGCTGGCTCCTTAGAATCCACGATACGCAGGATGGTTCCCAGACCAGAGGTGGCACCAGTGCCAAGTCGGGCTGGTTTGATAGTACCAAGTGCGTCCTGCAATCTGCCATCCAGAAGCGGGGCAGCTTAATTTTGTTTGCCAGGGAAACGGCCCGAGGTTTGTGTTTGGGGGCCTGTGGCTGGGAGTTGCCGACTGGCTCCTTAGAACCCATGATACGCAGGATGGTTCCCAGACCAGATGTGGCACCAGTGCCAAGTTGGGCTAGTTTGATAGTACCAAGTGGCTTCTGCAATCTGCCATCCAGAAGCGGGGCAGCTTACTTTTGTTTGCCAGGGAAACGGGCCGTTGTTTGTGTTTGGGGGCCTGTGGGTGGGAGTGGCCGGATGGCTCCTTAGAATCCACGATACGCAGGATGGTTCCCAGACCAGAGGTGGCACCAGTGCCAAGTCGGGCTGGTTTGATAGTACCAAGTGGCTCCTGCAATCTGCCATGCAGAAGCGGGGCAGCTTACTTTTGTTTGCCAGGGAAACGGGCCGAGGTTTGTGACTGGGGGCCTATGGCTGGGAGTGACCGGCTGGCTCCTGAAAAGTTACGATAGGCAGGATGGTGACCAGACCCATGGTGGCACCAGTGCCAAGTCGGGCTGGTTTGATAGTACCAAGTGGCTCCTGCAATCTGCCATCAAAAAGTTGGCAGGCGAGTTTTGTTTTCCAGGGAAAAGCGCCGTTGTTTGTGTTTGGGGGCCTGTGGCTGGGAGTGGCCGGCTGGCTCCTTAGAATCCACGATACGCAGCATGGTATCCAGACTCAAGGTGGCACCAGTGCCAAGTTGGGCTGGTTTGATAATACCAAGTGGTTCCTGCAAACTCCATCAAACAGTTGGCAGGCGTGTTTTGTTTTCCAGGGAACAGCGCCGTTGATTTTGTTTGGGGGCCTGTGGCTGGGAGTGGCCGGCTGGCTAATTAGAATCCACGATACGCAGGATGGTTCCCAGACCCAAGGTGGCACCAGTGCCAAGTCGGGCTGGTTTGATAATACCTAGTGGATCCTGCAATCTGCCATCCAGAAGCGGGACAGCTTACTTTTGTTTGCCAGGGAAACGGGCCGAGGTTTGAGTCTGGGGGCCTATGGCTGGGAGTGACCGTCTAGGTCCTGAAAAGCTACGAGAGGCAGGATGGTGACCAGACCCATGGTGGCACCAGTGCCAAGTTGGGCTGGTTTGATAGTACCAAGTGGCTCCTGCAATCTGCCATCAAAAAGTTGGCAGGCGAGTTTTGTTTCCCAGGGAAAAGCGCCGTTGTTTGTGTTTGGGGGCCTGTGGCTGGGAGTGGCCGGCTTGCTAATTGGAATCCACGATACGCAGCATGGTTCCCAGACCTGAGGTGGCACCAGTGACAAGTCGGGCCAGTTTGATGGTGCAAAGTGGCTCCTGCAATCTGCCATCCAGAAGCGGGGCAGCTTACTTTTGTTTTCCAGGGAAAAGGGCCGAGGTTTTTCTCTGGGGGCCTATGGCTGGGAGTGACCGGCTGGCGCCTGAACAGCTACGATAGGCAGGATGGTTCCCAGACCCATGGTGGCACCAGTGCCATGTTGGGCTGATTTGATAGTACCAAGTGGCTCCTGCAATCTGCCATCAAAATGTTGGCAGGCGAGTTTTGTTTTCCAGGGAAAAGCGCTGTTGTTGTATTTGGGGGCCTGTGGCTGGGAGTGGCCGGCTGGCTGCTTAGAATCCACGATACGCAGGATGGTTCCCAGACCCAAGGTGGCACCAGTGCCAAGTTGGGCTGGTTTGATAGTACCAAGTGGTTCCTGCAATCTGCCATCCAGAAGCGGGGCAGCTTACTTTTGTTTGCCAGGGAAACGGGCCGAGCTTTGTGTCTGGGGGCCTATGGCTGCGAGTGACCGGCTGGCTCCTGAAAAGCTACGATAGGCAGGATGCTGACCAGACCCATGGTGGCACCAGTGCCAAGTTGGGCTGGTTTGATAATACCAAGTGGCTCCTGCAATCTGCCATCAAAAATTTGGCAGGCGAGTTTTGATTTCCAGGGAAAAGCGCCGTTGTTTGTGTTTGGGGGCCTGTGGCTGGGAGTAGCCGGCTTGCTAATTGGAATCCACGATACGCAGGATGGTTCCCAGACCTGACGTGGCACCAGTGCCAAGTCGGGCTAGTTTGATGCTGCAAAGTGGCTCCTGCAATCTGCCATGCAGAAGCGGGGTAGCTTACTTTTGTTTGCCAGGGAAAATGGCCGAGGTTTTTGTCTGGGGGCCTATGGCTGGGAGTGACCGGCTGGCTCCTGAAAAGCTAAGATAGGCAGGATGGTGACCAGACCCATGGTGGCACCAGTGCCAAGTTGGGCTGGTTTGATAGTAGCAAGTGGCTCCTGCAATCTGCCATCAAAAAGTTGGCAGGCGAGTTTTGTTTTCCAGGGAAAAGCGCCGTTGTTTGTGTTTGGGGGCCTGTGACTGGGACTGACCGGCTGGCTCCTTAGAATCCACAATACGCAGGATGGTTCCCAGACCAGAGGTGGCACCAGTGCCAAGTCGGGCTGGTTTGATAGTACCAAGTGGCTCCTGCAATCTGCCATCCAGAAGCGGGGTAGCTTACTTTTGTATGCCAGGGAAACGGGCCGAGGTTTTTGTCTGGGGGCCTATAGCTGGGAGTGACCGGCTGGCTCCTGAAAAGCTACGATAGGCAGGATGGTGACCAGACCCATGGTGGCACCAGTGCCAAGTTGGGCTGATTTGATAGTACCAAGTGGCTCCTGCAATCTGCCATCAAAATGTTGGCAGGCGAGTTTTGTTTTCCAGGGAAAAGCGCAGTTGATTTTGTTTGGGGGCCTGTGGCTGGGAGTGACCGGCTGGCTCCTTAGAATCCACGATACGCAGGATGGTTCCCAGACCCAAGGTGGCACCAGTGCCAAGTTGGGCTGGTTTGATAGTACCAAGTGCGTCCTGCAATCTGCCATCCAGAAGCGGGGTAGCTTACTTTTTTTTGCCAGGGAAACGGGCCGAGGTTTTTGTCTCGGGGCCTATGGCTGAGGGTGACCGGCTGGCTCCTTAAAAGCTACCATAGGCAGGATGGTGACCAGACCCATGGTGACACCAGTGCCAAGTTGGGCTGGTTTGATAGTACCAAGTGGCTCCTGCAATCTGCCATCAAAAAGTTGGCAGGCGAGTTTGGTTTTCCAGGGAAAAGCGCCGTTGTTTGTGTTTGGGGGCCTGTGGCTGGGAGTGGCCGGCTGGCTGCTTAGAATCCACGATACGCAGGATGGTTCCCAGACCAGAGGTGGCACCAGTGCCAAGTCGGGCTGGTTTGAGAGTACCAAGTGCGTCCTGCAATCTGCCATTCAGAAGCGGGGCAGCTTAATTTTGTTTGCCAGGGAAACGGCCCGAGGTTTGTGTTTGGGGGCCTGTGGCTGGGAGTTGCCGACTGGCTCCTTAGAACCCATGATACGCAGGATGGTTCCCAGACCAGATGTGGCACCAGTGCCAAGTTGGGCTAGTTTGATAGTACCAAGTGGCTTCTGCAATCTGCCATCCAGAAGCGGGGCAGCTTACTTTTGTTTGCCAGGGAAACGGGCCGTTGTTTGTGTTTGGGGGCCTGTGGGTGGGAGTGGCCGGATGGCTCCTTAGAATCCACGATACGCAGGATGGTTCCCAGATGCAAGGTGGCACCAGTGCCAAGTCGGGCTGGTTTGATAGTACCAAGTGGCTCCTGCAATCTGCCATGCAGAAGCGGGGCAGCTTACTTTTGTTTGCCAGGGAAACGGGCCGAGGTTTGTGACTGGGGGCCTATGGCTGGGAGTGACCAGCTGGCTCCTGAAAAGTTACGATAGGCAGGATGGTGACCAGACCCATGGTGGCACCAGTGCCAAGTCGGGCTGGTATGATAGTACCAAGTGGCTCCTGCAATCTGCCATGCAGAAGCGGGGCAGCTTACTTTTGTTTGCCAGGGAAACGGGCCGAGGTTTGTGACTGGGGGCCTATGGCTGGGAGTGACCAGCTGGCTCCTGAAAAGTTACGATAGGCAGGATGGTGACCAGACCCATGGTGGCACCAGTGCCAAGTCGGGCTGGTATGATAGTACCAAGTGGCTCCTGCAATCTGCCACCAAAAAGTTGGCAGGCGAGTTTTGTTTTCCAGGGAAAAGCGCCGTTGTTTGTGTTTGGGGGCCTGTGGCTGGGAGTGGCCGGCTGGCTCCTTAGAATCCACGATACGCAGCATGGTATCCAGACCCAAGGTGGCACCAGTGCCAAGTTGGGCTGGTTTGATAATACCAAGTGGTTCCTGCAAACTCCATCAAAAAGTTGGCAGGCGTGTTTTGTTTTCCAGGGAACAGCGCCGTTGATTTTGTTTGGGGGCCTGTGGCTGGGAGTGGCCGGCTGGCTCCTTAGAATCCACGATACGCAGGATGGTTCCCAGACCCAAGGTGGCACCAGTGCCAAGTCGGGCTGGTTTGATAGTACCAAGTGGCTCCTGCAATCTGCCATCCAGAAGTGAGGCAGCTAAGTTTTGTTTGCGAGAAAATAGGGCCGTGGTTTTTGTTGGGGGCCTGTGGCTGGGAGTAGCCGGCTGGCTCCTTAAAATCCACGATAGGCAGGATGGTTCCCAGACCCAAGGTGGCACCAGTGCCAAGTCGGGCTGGTTTGATAGTACCAAGTGGCTCCTGCAATCTGCCATCCAGAAGCGGGGCAGCTGAGTTTTGTTTGCCAGAGAAAAAGGCTGTGGTTTATGTTTGGGGGCCTGTGGCTGGCAGTGGCCGGCTGGCTCCTGAAAATCCACGATACGCAGCATGGTTCCCAGACCCAAGGTGGCACCAGTACAAAGTGGGGCTCGTTTGACAGTGTCAAGTGCCTCCTGCAATCTCCCATCCAGAAGCGGGGCAGCTGAGTTTTTTTTGCCAGGGAAACGGACCTTTGTTTTTGATTGGGGTCTGTGGCCGAGAGTGGTCGGCTGTCTCCTGACAATCCACAATACGCAGGATGGTTCCCAGACCAAAGGTGGCACCAGTGCCAAGTCGGGCTGGTTTGATAGTACCAAGTGCCTCCTGCAATCTGCCATCCAGAAGCGGGGCAGCTGAGTTTTGTTTGCCAGAGAAAAGGGCCGTGGGTTGTGTTTGGGGGCATATGGCTGGGAGTGGCCACCTGGCTCCTTAAAATGCACGATACGCCGCATGGTAACCAGACGCAAGGTGGCACCAGTGCCAAGTCGGGCTGTTTCTGTAGTACCCAGTGGCTCCTGCAATTTGCCATCCAGAAGCGGGGCAGCTAAATTTTGTTTGCTAGAGAAAAGGGCTGTGGTTTGTGTTTGGGGGCCTATGGCCGAGAGTGGTAGGCTGGCCCCTGAAAATCAACGATAGGCAGGATGGTTCCCAGATCCAAGGTGGCACCAGTGCCAAGTAAGGCTGGTTGTATGGTTCAAAGTGACTCCTGCAATCTGCCATCCAGAAGCGGGACAGCTGAGTTTTTTTTGCCAGAGGAAAGGTCCGTGGTTTCTTTTTGGGGCATACGGCTGGGAATTGCCGGCTGGCTCCTTAAAATGCTCGATACGCAGGATGGTTCCCAGAGCCAAGGTGGCACCACTGCCAAGTCGGGCTCTTTTTGTAGTACCAAGTGCGTCCTGCAATTTGCCATCCAGAAGAGGGGCAGTTGAGTTTTGTTTGCCAGAGAAAAGGGCCGAGGTTTGTGTTTGGGAGCATATGGCTGGGAATGACCGGCTGGCCCCTGAAAATCCACGATACGCCGGATGGTTCCCAGATCCAAGGTGGTACCATTATCAAGTCGGGCTGGTTTGATAGTCCCAAGTGGCTCCTGCAAACTGCCATCCAGAAGCGGGGCAGCTGAGTTTTGTTTGCCAGGGAAATGGGCCGTTGTTTGTGTTTGGGGGCCTGTGGCTGGGAGTGTTCGGCTGGTTCCTGAATATGTACGATACGCAGGATTGTTCCCAGATCCAAGGTGGCAGCAGTGCCATGTTGTGCTGGTGTGATAGTCCCAAGTGGCTCCTGCAATCTGCCATCCAGAAGTGGGACAGCTGATTTTTGTTTGCCAGAGAAAAGGTCCGTGGTTTGTGTTTGGGGGCATATGGCTGAGAGTGGCCGGCTGGCCCCTGAAAATCCACGATACACAGGATGGTTCCCAGATCCAAGGTGGCACCTGTGCCAAGTCGGGCTGATTTGATAGTACTAAGTAGCTCCTGCAATCTGCCATCCAGAAGCGGGGCAGCTTACTTTTGTTTGCCAGGGAAACGGGCCGAGGTTTCTGTTTGGGGGCCTATGGCTGGGAGTGACCAGCTGGCTCCTGAAAAGCTACAATAGGCAGGATGATTCCCAGACCCAAGGTGGCACCAGTGCCAAGTTGGGCTGGTTTGATAGTACCAAGTGGCTCCTGCAATCTGCCATCCAGAAGCAGGGCAGCTGAGTTTTGTTTGCCAGAGAAAAGGGCTTGGTTTGTGTTTGGGGGCATATGGCTTGGTGTGGCCAGCTGGCTCCTTAAAATGCACGATATGCAACATGGCTCCCAGACCCATAGTGGCACCAGTGCCAAGTCGGGCTGGTTTGATAGTACCAAGTGGCTCCTGCAATCTTCCATGATCACGTGGAGAAATACTTTCTGGTTTCAGCCATATGCTCTTTCTTCTCTCCCTCAACTTCTCTATCACCTCTCATCTGGTTCACATGCGCTGTCTTCAAGGTCCACAGGCTACTTTTCACAGAATCTTCTGGCCTGATGAAGTAAGAATGATGAATAGAACAGAGCTGGGATCTATTTTCCAGTTTGGATAAAATGCATTCTGCACACAAATCCAAGGAGAACGTGCTGCCCCAATGCCCAGAAAATCTTTCACTCCTGCTAGTGTTCTACGTCAACCGCAACTTAGTCTGAAAGAAAAGCTTTTTCTCTGAGAGCATCTGAGAGGTTTGCATGAAGCACTGATATCTGACATATGCAATTTTGAATAGGAGAGGAAAAAGAAAATGGCAAGGAGTTTTTAATTTTAGTGGTTTCAATTTTAATTTCCGTGCACTTTTTCAAAACTTGTCAGCTCAAATGCCCATCAACATCTTTTAGTCATCTGTAAGTCAGTATTCATATAAAATGTGCTTCAAATCCAAAGAATTTCAAATTTGCACTCCAAGCTTCTATGCCTAGATTTATGATTTCCTACACATATTAGATGAAAGGAAGGCCTTTTTTACTGTGGGAGTGCTGGAACACTGGAACAGGTTGCCCAGAGAAGTTGTGGGTGTCCCATCCCTGAAAGTATTCAAGGTCACCTTGGACGGGGCTTGGAGCAGCAACAAAGGAGAAGCTTGATGGTAGAGAAACAAAGTTGGACTATAGAAGAAACTCGGATTGAAGTATAGGATCAAGTTTTCTCTCAGCTCTTGGGGTAAATTCAAAGTTGTACAAAATGACATTTATCTGTGCTATTCACTACTGTAACAGAAAGTTTCATGAAAACTGTACAGAAGATAGTAAATTTTAAAAGAGATAAGAATTACAGCATAAAATCCATGGGGTAGGTTACAACATGAGACACTCTCTAAGAGAAAATCTCTGTGTTTCAGCACTTCATCGGGGTAAGATTTCATGAAGTGCCAAAGAAGGCGGCAAAATATCATTCGGGACATTATTTACTGGAATTCAGCCTGGCCATTAGTAGGAACTGCCTTTGAACATATCATGTAGATATACCACACACGCTTTCCCTTCACTGAAAAATTACTGTTTACAACAAATAAGCAATTGACGATCAAAATTGATTGAAAGCATCTTAAACATGTCAAGTATTTCATTGTAGATGATCTGTGATCCAAATGCTTCTTCCACCTTCGAGAGGGACAGAAGAATTCTTCCATATCATGATGGTTTAAAATTGTATCAACCAATGTTTTCTGCTGAAAAGATATCATCTATTTTTTTCTATTTTTGGAAGAAAATATTCCTAGACATACAACAGGTGAGAACTAAGTAATTTTAAAGAAACAAATGAAATGAAAATATTCTGTAAATAGAATGAAATGAAAAGCTGTGTTTTAAATAGGAGCTAAATATTAAACAGAATTTTTGTACCAGGCATTTGAATTACTGCACCAGCTCTTTTGCCCATCAAGAGAGGCATTTAGCATTTCAGTCTTTTCCAAGGTGTTCATGATCTGCTATGCTGATCTCTGTGTGTGCCTAGGTGTGTGTGGAGGGGGGGGCATATGAAGGGGAGTGTGTATGTTTGCTTTACAATTGTTGTGGCAGATTCATGCCTCAGCTCCACATTTTGTTTTAAAAAGGTCACACCGAGTGGATATGAAGTTTACTATCAACAAGAGATCGATTCCCAAATCATCCATTTGACTCTCCCTTATAAATCATGTGCTTTGTTGCATATTTTATCAAATATACTTTCAAGCCAGATGGAGGAAGGAGGATGTGGGAATCCCTCCACCATCTTGCAACTTTTATGTAAGTAGGTTTTCAAGAAAATCATCATTTCTCTTTTAAATATGTCTGGAACAGGCATGATGGTAGTGTCAACCTGTTGGAGTTTTTGTTGCTGGAAGAAGTTGTACAAAAGGATTGGTTTTTACATTGACCAGTTACTGAATCAAGCGCAGGAATACATTGGAAATTTAGCTGGGGGTTCCTTTTCCCAGCAGACTACTTCTAGAACGAGCTTGTACACTGAAGCTGACTCTTTTGCTCTCTTTTTGTTTCTTTCCTATTTTCTTGGCTTCTTTGCCACTATCTAGACAATTTTGGAACTTTGTTCCCAACTAAAATGGTTTCAATAGTCTGATTGTGATCATACATTTTTACAAGGAATTTTTAAAATCTTTCCTCGAGTCCAGAAAGTCAAGGACTTAGATCTTTTTCTTCCCTTATCAATATTGCCATGAAATTGATAAATAAAGACCAACTCTTTATTTTTGTTTTTAACCCACGTAGATAATTCCCATCCATTAATCCATTTTGTGGACCAATAGCTGCCATTCTGATGGAAGCTGTCACTTCTTAACAATAGGCATTCTGTGACTATGTTGACTGCACTTTGGGTGAAGATCCTAACTGGTCTTAGATATACATAGGGAGAAATTTGTTCAGCCAGTGTCAGTCTTAAGCATGCGTATCAGAAGATCTTTCTAGAGCTGGGAATTTTCCCATGAAAGGGATTCAGTTAGGGAAGAGACACTTGTGCCAGAGTTTTACATTCTTCTTGAACACTGCTTAAGGAACTTAGATGCCATGTCCATTTGGATCTCTGTCTGCACAGAACTTTGTCATGCCAGTGCTTTGAAATGCATCTTGAAGAGAATTCACTAGCACAGAATGAAAGAGAGTGGAAGGGGTTGGTGGGGCTAACCAGGCCCAACCCCCCTGCCTAAACCAGGATACCTAGAGCCTCTTGCCCAGGATTCTATCTGGGTGTACTTTTAATGTCTTCAAAGATCCAGGCTCCACAATCTTTCTGGGCAGTCTGTGCCGTGGTTCAGTCACCCTGACAGTAAAGAAACATTTACTGATGTTCAAAGGCAATCTCCTGTATTTCAGTGTGTGCCCACTGCCTCTTGTCTTTTCCCTCAGCATCACTGAAAAGACACTGATTCCCTCCCCTTTGCACTATTGCTTCCATATGTATGTGTGATGCCATGTAGAGGTATGTCAAAAACCTCCCTGAAGCCCAGGCAGATAATATTCCCTTCATCTACCAGTCAAGTTGATTCATCAGAGGAGTTTAAAGTGATGTTCAGCATGAAATTCCCCTGAAAAATCATGCTAACTACATTATTTGGTCATCTGTCATGTGCCTGGCAAGGATTTCCAGGAAGAGCTGCTTCATCAACTTCCTGGGGATAAAAAAGAGGCTGGCTGGTTTGTACTATGGCGAGTCCTCTTAATTGCCTTTTTTGAAGATGGGTGTCATTTGCTAACATCCACTCTTTAGCCTCTGTTGTCGTCTACATCTTAGCAAAACGCTTTTCCACTATGTCTGGCTAGGAAAAACTGTGCCAGCACAGAAAACATCTCCCATCGTGTTCTAGAAGTTGCACGGATGTCTGCCAAGTGTTTGGCAGGAAGAAAAGAAAAGTTGTCCAAAACAGCTTCCAATCGAATGTTCCTGTGATTGGAAAAGTCAGGAGAGTGCAAAGGTACTGTTTTCTATCAGTTGGCAAGGTGCGCACACAATCCCAGTGTTGTACAGCTTGCTTCTTCACCTTCCCGAAGCTGCCGCTCTCGCCGGCTGCCGGAGCCCAAGAAGCGGCTTCTTCGCGCAAAGACGATTGTGCCGCTCACAGTGCTCTCCTTAGCGCGGCTTCTGCCGAAAGACGCCCGGCAGCGGCTCTTACCTCCGGAGAGCAATCTACCTTCGTCTTTCGCGTCTTTTGTAGTCTACATCTTAGCAAAACGCTTTTCCACTATGTCTGGCTAGGAAAAACTGTGCCAGCACAGAAAACATCTCCCATCGTGTTCTAGAAGTTGCACGGATGTCTGCCAAGTGTTTGGCAGGAAGAAAAGAAAAGTTGTCCAAAACAGCTTCCAATCGAATGTTCCTGTGATTGGAAAAGTCAGGAGAGTGCAAAGGTACTGTTTTCTATCAGTTGGCAAGGTGCGCACACAATCCCAGTGTTGTACAGCTTGCTTCTTCACCTTCCCGAAGCTGCCGCTCTCGCCGGCTGCCGGAGCCCAAGAAGCGGCTTCTTCGCGCAAAGACGATTGTGCCGCTCACAGTGCTCTCCTTAGCGCGGCTTCTGCCGAAAGACGCCCGGCAGCGGCTCTTACCTCCGGAGAGCATCCTACCTTCGTCTTTCGCGTCTTTTGTAGTCTACATCTTAGCAAAACGCTTTTCCACTATGTCTGGCTAGGAAAAACTGTGCCAGCACAGAAAACATCTCCCATCGTGTTCTAGAAGTTGCACGGATGTCTGCCAAGTGTTTGGCAGGAAGAAAAGAAAAGTTGTCCAAAACAGCTTCCAATCGAATGTTCCTGTGATTGGAAAAGTCAGGAGAGTGCAAAGGTACTGTTTTCTATCAGTTGGCAAGGTGCGCACACAATCCCAGTGTTGTACAGCTTGCTTCTTCACCTTCCCGAAGCTGCCGCTCTCGCCGGCTGCCGGAGCCCAAGAAGCGGCTTCTTCGCGCAAAGACGATTGTGCCGCTCACAGTGCTCTCCTTAGCGCGGCTTCTGCCGAAAGACGCCCGGCAGCGGCTCTTACCTCCGGAGAGCATCTTACCTTCGTCTTAAGCTCCTCTTCTCATCTACACCTCGGCAAAACGCTTTTCCACTATGTCTGGCTAGGAAAAACTGTGCCAGCACAGAAAACATCTCCCATCGTGTTCTAGAAGTTGCACGGATGTCTGCCAAGTGTTTGGCAGGAAGAAAAGAAAAGTTGTCCAAAACAGCTTCCAATCGAATGTTCCTGTGATTGGAAAAGTCAGGAGAGTGCAAAGGTACTGTTTTCTATCAGTTGGCAAGGTGCGCACACAATCCCAGTGTTGTACAGCTTGCTTCTTCACCTTCCCGAAGCTGCCGCTCTCGCCGGCTGCCGGAGCCCAAGAAGCGGCTTCTTCGCGCAAAGACGATTGTGCCGCTCACAGTGCTCTCCTTAGCGCGGCTTCTGCCGAAAGACGCCCGGCAGCGGCTCTTACCTCCGGAGAGCATCCTACCTTCGTCTTTCGCGTCTTTTGTAGTCTACATCTTAGCAAAACGCTTCTCCACTATGTCTGGCTAGGAAAAACTGTGCCAGCACAGAAAACATCTCCCATCGTGTTCTAGAAGTTGCACGGATGTCTGCCAAGTGTTTGGCAGGAAGAAAAGAAAAGTTGTCCAAAACAGCTTCCAATCGAATGTTCCTGTGATTGGAAAAGTCAGGAGAGTGCAAAGGTACTGTTTTCTATCAGTTGGCAAGGTGCGCACACAATCCCAGTGTTGTACAGCTTGCTTCTTCACCTTCCCGAAGCTGCCGCTCTCGCCGGCTCCCGGAACCGAAGAAGCGGCTTCTTCGCGCAAAGACGATTGTGCCGCTCACAGGGCTCTCCTTAGCGCGGCTTCTGCCGAAAGACGCCCGGCAGCGGCTCTTACCTCCGGAGAGCATCCTACCTTCGTCTTTCGCGTCTTTTGTAGTCTACATCATAGCAAAACGCTTCTCCACTATGTCTGGCTAGGAAAAACTGTGCCAGCACAGAAAACATCTCCCATCGTGTTCTAGAAGTTGCACGGATGTCTGCCAAGTGTTTGGCAGGAAGAAAAGAAAAGTTGTCCAAAACAGCTTCCAATCGAATGTTCCTGTGATTGGAAAAGTCAGGAGAGTGCAAAGGTACTGTTTTCTATCAGTTGGCAAGGTGCGCACACAATCCCAGTGTTGTACAGCTTGCTTCTTCACCTTCCCGAAGCTGCCACTCTCAGGAGGTAAGAGCCGCTGCCGGGCGTCTTTCGGGAGAAGCCGCGCTAAGGAGAGCACTGTGAGCGGCACAATCGTCTTTGCGCGAAGAAGCCGCTTCTTGGGCTCCGGCAGCCGGCGAGAGCGGCAGCTTCGGGAAGGTGAAGAAGCAAGCTGTACAACACTGGGATTGTGTGCGCACCTTGCCAACTGATAGAAAACAGTACCTTTGCACTCTCCTGACTTTTCCAATCACAGGAACATTCGATTGGAAGCTGTTTTGGACAACTTTTCTTTTCTTCCTGCCAAACACTTGGCAGACATCCGTGCAACTTCTAGAACACGATGGGAGATGTTTTCTGTGCTGGCACAGTTTTTCCTAGCCAGACATAGTGGAAAAGCGTTTTGCTAAGATGTAGACTACAAAAGACGCGAAAGACGAAGGTAGGATGCTCTCCGGAGGTAAGAGCCGCTGCCGGGCGTCTTTCGGCAGAAGCCGCGCTAAGGAGAGCACTGTGAGCGGCACAATCGTCTTTGCGCGAAGAAGCCGCTTCTTGGGCTCCGGCAGCCGGCGAGAGCGGCAGCTTCGGGAAGGTGAAGAAGCAAGCTGTACAACACTGGGATTGTGTGCGCACCTTGCCAACTGATAGAAAACAGTACCTTTGCACTCTCCTGACTTTTCCAATCACAGGAACATTCGATTGGAAGCTGTTTTGGACAACTTTTCTTTTCTTCCTGCCAAACACTTGGCAGACATCCGTGCAACTTCTAGAACACGATGGGAGATGTTTTCTGTGCTGGCACAGTTTTTCCTAGCCAGACATAGTGGAAAAGCGTTTTGCTAAGATGTAGACTACAAAAGACGCGAAAGACGAAGGTAGGATGCTCTCCGGAGGTAAGAGCCGCTGCCGGGCGTCTTTCGGCAGAAGCCGCGCTAAGGAGAGCACTGTGAGCGGCACAATCGTCTTTGCGCGAAGAAGCCGCTTCTTGGGCTCCGGCAGCCGGCGAGAGCGGCAGCTTCGGGAAGGTGAAGAAGCAAGCTGTACAACACTGGGATTGTGTGCGCACCTTGCCAACTGATAGAAAACAGTACCTTTGCACTCTCCTGACTTTTCCAATCACAGGAACATTCGATTGGAAGCTGTTTTGGACAACTTTTCTTTTCTTCCTGCCAAACACTTGGCAGACATCCGTGCAACTTCTAGAACACGATGGGAGATGTTTTCTGTGCTGGCACAGTTTTTCCTAGCCAGACATAGTGGAAAAGCGTTTTGCTAAGATGTAGACTACAAAAGACGCGAAAGACGAAGGTAGGATGCTCTCCGGAGGTAAGAGCCGCTGCCGGGCGTCTTTCGGCAGAAGCCGCGCTAAGGAGAGCACTGTGAGCGGCACAATCGTCTTTGCGCGAAGAAGCCGCTTCTTGGGCTCCGGCAGCCGGCGAGAGCGGCAGCTTCGGGAAGGTGAAGAAGCAAGCTGTACAACACTGGGATTGTGTGCGCACCTTGCCAACTGATAGAAAACAGTACCTTTGCACTCTCCTGACTTTTCCAATCACAGGAACATTCGATTGGAAGCTGTTTTGGACAACTTTTCTTTTCTTCCTGCCAAACACTTGGCAGACATCCGTGCAACTTCTAGAACACGATGGGAGATGTTTTCTGTGCTGGCACAGTTTTTCCTAGCCAGACATAGTGGAAAAGCGTTTTGCTAAGATGTAGACTACAAAAGACGCGAAAGACGAAGGTAGGATGCTCTCCGGAGGTAAGAGCCGCTGCCGGGCGTCTTTCGGCAGAAGCCGCGCTAAGGAGAGCACTGTGAGCGGCACAATCGTCTTTGCGCGAAGAAGCCGCTTCTTGGGCTCCGGCAGCCGGCGAGAGCGGCAGCTTCGGGAAGGTGAAGAAGCAAGCTGTACAACACTGGGATTGTGTGCGCACCTTGCCAACTGATAGAAAACAGTACCTTTGCACTCTCCTGACTTTTCCAATCACAGGAACATTCGATTGGAAGCTGTTTTGGACAACTTTTCTTTTCTTCCTGCCAAACACTTGGCAGACATCCGTGCAACTTCTAGAACACGATGGGAGATGTTTTCTGTGCTGGCACAGTTTTTCCTAGCCAGACATAGTGGAAAAGCGTTTTGCTAAGATGTAGACTACAAAAGACGCGAAAGACGAAGGTAGGATGCTCTCCGGAGGTAAGAGCCGCTGCCGGGCGTCTTTCGGCAGAAGCCGCGCTAAGGAGAGCACTGTGAGCGGCACAATCGTCTTTGCGCGAAGAAGCCGCTTCTTGGGCTCCGGCAGCCGGCGAGAGCGGCAGCTTCGGGAAGGTGAAGAAGCAAGCTGTACAACACTGGGATTGTGTGCGCACCTTGCCAACTGATAGAAAACAGTACCTTTGCACTCTCCTGACTTTTCCAATCACAGGAACATTCGATTGGAAGCTGTTTTGGACAACTTTTCTTTTCTTCCTGCCAAACACTTGGCAGACATCCGTGCAACTTCTAGAACACGATGGGAGATGTTTTCTGTGCTGGCACAGTTTTTCCTAGCCAGACATAGTGGAAAAGCGTTTTGCTAAGATGTAGACTACAAAAGACGCGAAAGACGAAGGTAGGATGCTCTCCGGAGGTAAGAGCCGCTGCCGGGCGTCTTTCGGCAGAAGCCGCGCTAAGGAGAGCACTGTGAGCGGCACAATCGTCTTTGCGCGAAGAAGCCGCTTCTTGGGCTCCGGCAGCCGGCGAGAGCGGCAGCTTCGGGAAGGTGAAGAAGCAAGCTGTACAACACTGGGATTGTGTGCGCACCTTGCCAACTGATAGAAAACAGTACCTTTGCACTCTCCTGACTTTTCCAATCACAGGAACATTCGATTGGAAGCTGTTTTGGACAACTTTTCTTTTCTTCCTGCCAAACACTTGGCAGACATCCGTGCAACTTCTAGAACACGATGGGAGATGTTTTCTGTGCTGGCACAGTTTTTCCTAGCCAGACATAGTGGAAAAGCGTTTTGCTAAGATGTAGACGACAACAGAGGCTAAAGAGTGGATGTTAGCAAATGACACCCATCTTCAAAAAAGGCAATTAAGAGGACTCGCCATAGTACAAACCAGCCAGCCTCTTTTTTATCCCCAGGAAGTTATGAAGCAGCTCTTCCTGGAAATCCTTGCCAGGCACATGACAGATGACCAAATAATGTAGTTAGCATGATTTTTCAGGGGAATTTCATGCTGAACATCACTTTAAACTCCTCTGATGAATCAACTTGACTGGTAGATGAAGGGAATATTATCTGCCTGGGCTTCAGGGAGGTTTTTGACATACCTCTACATGGCATCACACATACATATGGAAGCAATAGTGCAAAGGGGAGGGAATCAGTGTCTTTTCAGTGATGCTGAGGGAAAAGACAAGAGGCAGTGGGCACACACTGAAATACAGGAGATTGCCTTTGAACATCAGTAAATGTTTCTTTACTGTCAGGGTGACTGAACCACGGCACAGACTGCCCAGAAAGATTGTGGAGCCTGGATCTTTGAAGACATTAAAAGTACACCCAGATAGAATCCTGGGCAAGAGGCTCTAGGTATCCTGGTTTAGGCAGGGGGGTTGGGCCTGGTTAGCCCCACCAACCCCTTCCACTCTCTTTCATTCTGTGCTAGTGAATTCTCTTCAAGATGCATTTCAAAGCGCTGGCATGACAAAGTTCTGTGCAGACAGAGATCCAAATGGACATGGCATCTAAGTTCCTTAAGCAGTGTTCAAGAAGAATGTAAAACTCTGGCACAAGTGTCTCTTCCCTAACTGAATCCCTTTCATGGGAAAATTCCCAGCTCTAGAAAGATCTTCTGATACGCATGCTTAAGACTGACACTGGCTGAGCAAATTTCTCCCTATGTATATCTAAGACCAGTTAGGATCTTCACCCAAAGTGCAGTCAACATAGTCACAGAATGCCTATTGTTAAGAAGTGACAGCTTCCATCAGAATGGCAGCTATTGGTCCACAAAATGGATTAATGGATGGGAATTATCTACGTGGGTTAAAAACAAAAATAAAGAGTTGGTCTTTATTTATCAATTTCATGGCAATATTGATAAGGGAAGAAAAAGATCTAAGTCCTTGACTTTCTGGACTCAAGGAAAGATTTTAAAAATTCCTTGTAAAAATGTATGATCACAATCAGACTATTGAAACCATTTTAGTTGGGAACAAAGTTCCAAAATTGTCTAGATAGTGGCAAAGAAGCCAAGAAAATAGGAAAGAAACAAAAAGAGAGCAAAAGAGTCAGCTTCAGTGTACAAGCTCGTTCTAGAAGTAGTCTGCTGGGAAAAGGAACCCCCAGCTAAATTTCCAATGTATTCCTGCGCTTGATTCAGTAACTGGTCAATGTAAAAACCAATCCTTTTGTACAACTTCTTCCAGCAACAAAAACTCCAACAGGTTGACACTACCATCATGCCTGTTCCAGACATATTTAAAAGAGAAATGATGATTTTCTTGAAAACCTACTTACATAAAAGTTGCAAGATGGTGGAGGGATTCCCACATCCTCCTTCCTCCATCTGGCTTGAAAGTATATTTGATAAAATATGCAACAAAGCACATGATTTATAAGGGAGAGTCAAATGGATGATTTGGGAATCGATCTCTTGTTGATAGTAAACTTCATATCCACTCGGTGTGACCTTTTTAAAACAAAATGTGGAGCTGAGGCATGAATCTGCCACAACAATTGTAAAGCAAACATACACACTCCCCTTCATATGCCCCCCCCTCCACACACACCTAGGCACACACAGAGATCAGCATAGCAGATCATGAACACCTTGGAAAAGACTGAAATGCTAAATGCCTCTCTTGATGGGCAAAAGAGCTGGTGCAGTAATTCAAATGCCTGGTACAAAAATTCTGTTTAATATTTAGCTCCTATTTAAAACACAGCTTTTCATTTCATTCTATTTACAGAATATTTTCATTTCATTTGTTTCTTTAAAATTACTTAGTTCTCACCTGTTGTATGTCTAGGAATATTTTCTTCCAAAAATAGAAAAAAATAGATGATATCTTTTCAGCAGAAAACATTGGTTGATACAATTTTAAACCATCATGATATGGAAGAATTCTTCTGTCCCTCTCGAAGGTGGAAGAAGCATTTGGATCACAGAT
This sequence comes from Melospiza melodia melodia, assembly GCF_035770615.1. Lineage (NCBI taxonomy): Eukaryota > Metazoa > Chordata > Aves > Passeriformes > Passerellidae > Melospiza > Melospiza melodia. The sequence goes on from NC_086199.1 coordinate 44,549,226, forward strand.
CATCTACAATGAAATACTTGACATGTTTAAGATGCTTTCAATCAATTTTGATCGTCAATTGCTTATTTGTTGTAAACAGTAATTTTTCAGTGAAGGGAAAGCGTGTGTGGTATATCTACATGATATGTTCAAAGGCAGTTCCTACTAATGGCCAGGCTGAATTCCAGTAAATAATGTCCCGAATGATATTTTGCCGCCTTCTTTGGCACTTCATGAAATCTTACCCCGATGAAGTGCTGAAACACAGAGATTTTCTCTTAGAGAGTGTCTCATGTTGTAACCTACCCCATGGATTTTATGCTGTAATTCTTATCTCTTTTAAAATTTACTATCTTCTGTACAGTTTTCATGAAACTTTCTGTTACAGTAGTGAATAGCACAGATAAATGTCATTTTGTACAACTTTGAATTTACCCCAAGAGCTGAGAGAAAACTTGATCCTATACTTCAATCCGAGTTTCTTCTATAGTCCAACTTTGTTTCTCTACCATCAAGCTTCTCCTTTGTTGCTGCTCCAAGCCCCGTCCAAGGTGACCTTGAATACTTTCAGGGATGGGACACCCACAACTTCTCTGGGCAACCTGTTCCAGTGTTCCAGCACTCCCACAGTAAAAAAGGCCTTCCTTTCATCTAATATGTGTAGGAAATCATAAATCTAGGCATAGAAGCTTGGAGTGCAAATTTGAAATTCTTTGGATTTGAAGCACATTTTATATGAATACTGACTTACAGATGACTAAAAGATGTTGATGGGCATTTGAGCTGACAAGTTTTGAAAAAGTGCACGGAAATTAAAATTGAAACCACTAAAATTAAAAACTCCTTGCCATTTTCTTTTTCCTCTCCTATTCAAAATTGCATATGTCAGATATCAGTGCTTCATGCAAACCTCTCAGATGCTCTCAGAGAAAAAGCTTTTCTTTCAGACTAAGTTGCGGTTGACGTAGAACACTAGCAGGAGTGAAAGATTTTCTGGGCATTGGGGCAGCACGTTCTCCTTGGATTTGTGTGCAGAATGCATTTTATCCAAACTGGAAAATAGATCCCAGCTCTGTTCTATTCATCATTCTTACTTCATCAGGCCAGAAGATTCTGTGAAAAGTAGCCTGTGGACCTTGAAGACAGCGCATGTGAACCAGATGAGAGGTGATAGAGAAGTTGAGGGAGAGAAGAAAGAGCATATGGCTGAAACCAGAAAGTATTTCTCCACGTGATCATGGAAGATTGCAGGAGCCACTTGGTACTATCAAACCAGCCCGACTTGGCACTGGTGCCACTATGGGTCTGGGAGCCATGTTGCATATCGTGCATTTTAAGGAGCCAGCTGGCCACACCCAGCCATATGCCCCCAAACACAAACCAAGCCCTTTTCTCTGGCAAACAAAACTCAGCTGCCCTGCTTCTGGATGGCAGATTGCAGGAGCCACTTGGTACTATCAAACCAGCCCAACTTGGCACTGGTGCCACCTTGGCTCTGGGAACCATCCTGCCTATTGTAGCTTTTCAGGAGCCAGCCGGTCACTCCCAGCCATAGGCCCCCAAACAGAAACCTCGGCCCGTTTCCCTGGCAAACAAAAGTAAGCTGCCCCGCTTCTGGATGGCAGATTGCAGGAGCTACTTAGTACTATCAAATCAGCCCGACTTGGCACAGGTGCCACCTTGGATCTGGGAACCATCCTGTGTATCGTGGATTTTCAGGGGCCAGCCGGCCACTCTCAGCCATATGCCCCCAAACACAAACCACGGACCTTTTCTCTGGCAAACAAAAATCAGCTGCCCCACTTCTGGATGGCAGATTGCAGGAGCCACTTGGGACTATCGCACCAGCACAACATGGTAATGGTACCACCTTGGATCTGGGAACCATCCGGCGTATCGTGAATTTTCAGGGGCCAGCCGGTCATTCCCAGCCATATGCTCCCAAACACAAACCTCGGCCCTTTTCTCTGGCAAACAAAACTCAACTGCCCCTCTTCTGGATGGCAAATTGCAGGACGCACTTGGTACTACAAAAAGAGCCCGACTTGGCAGTGGTGCCACCTTGGCTCTGGGAACCATCCTGCGTATCGAGCATTTTAAGGAGCCAGCCGGCAATTCCCAGCCGTATGCCCCAAAAAGAAACCACGGACCTTTTCTCTGGCAAAAAAAACTCAGCTGTCCCGCTTCTGGATGGCAGATTGCAGGAGTCACTTTGAACCATACAACCAGCCTTACTTGGCACTGGTGCCACCTTGGATCTGGGAACCATCCTGCCTATCGTTGATTTTCAGGGGCCAGCCTACCACTCTCGGCCATAGGCCCCCAAACACAAACCACAGCCCTTTTCTCTAGCAAACAAAATTTAGCTGCCCCGCTTCTGGATGGCAAATTGCAGGAGCCACTGGGTACTACAAAAACAGCCCGACTTGGCACTGGTGCCACCTTGCGTCTGGTTACTATGCGGCGTATCGTGCATTTTAAGGAGCCAGGTGGCCACTCCCAGCCATATGCCCCCAAACACAACCCACGGCCCTTTACTCTGGCAAACAAAACTCAGCTGCCCTGCTTCTGGATGGCAGATTGCAGGAGGCACTTGGTACTATCAAACCAGCCCGACTTGGCACTGGTGCCACCTTTGGTCTGGGAACCATCCTGCGTATTGTGGATTGTCAGGAGACAGCCGACCACTCTCGGCCACAGACCCCAATCAAAAACAAAGGTCAGTTTCCCTGGCAAAAAAAACTCAGCTGCCCCGCTTCTGGATGGGAGATTGCAGGAGGCACTTGACACTGTCAAACGAGCCCCACTTTGTACTGGTGCCACCTTGGGTCTGGGAACCATGCTGCGTATCGTGGATTTTCAGGAGCCAGCCGGCCACTGCCAGCCACAGGCCCCCAAACAAAAACCACAGCCTTTTTCTCTGGCAAACAAAGCTCAGCTGCCCCGCTTCTGGATGGCAGATTGCAGGAGCCACTTGGTACTACCAAACCAGCCCGACTTGGCACTGGTGCCACCTTGGGTCTGGGAACCATCCTGCCTATCGTGGATTTTAAGGAGCCAGCCGGCTACTCCCAGCCACAGGCCCCCAACAAAAACCACGGCCCTTTTTTCTCGCAGACAAAACTTAGCTGCCTCACTTCTGGATGGCAGATTGCAGGAGCCACTTGGTGTAATCAAACCAGCCCGACTTGGCACAGGTGCCACCTTGGGTCTGGGAACCATCCTGCGTATCGTGGATTCTAAGGAGCCAGCCGGCCACTCCCAGCCACAGGCCCCCAAACAAAATCAACGGCGCTGTTCCCTGGAAAACAAAACACGCCTGCCAACTTTTTGATGGAGTTTGCAGGAACCACTTGGTATTATCAAACTAGCCCAACTTGGCACTGGTGCCACCTTGGGTCTGGATACCATGCTGCGTATCGTGGATTCTAAGGAGCCAGCCGGCCACTCCCAGCCACAGGCCCCCAAACACAAACAACGGCGCTTTTCCCTGGAAAACAAAACTCGCCTGCCAACTTTTTCATGGCAGATTGCAGGAGCCACTTGGTGTAATCAAACCAGCCCGACTTGGCACTGGTGCCACCATGGGTCTGGTCACCATCCTGCCTATCGTAACTGTTCAGGAGCCAGCCGGTCACTCCCAGCCATAGGCCCTGAGACACAAACCTCGGCCCGATTCCCTGGCAAAGAAAAGTAAGCTGCCCCGCTTCTGGATGGCAGATTGCAGGAGCCACTTGGTACTATCAAACCAGCCCGACCTGGCACTGGTGCCACCTCTGGTCTGGGAACCATCCTGCGTATCGTGGATTCTAAGGAGCCATCCGGCCACTCCCACCCACAGGCCCCCAAACACAAACAACGGCGCTTTTCCCTGGAAAACAAAAGTAAGCTGCCCCGCTTCTGGATGGCAGATTGCAGGAGCCACTTGGTACTATCAAACCAGCCCGACTAGGCACTGGTGCCACCTCTGGTCTGGGAACCATCCCGCGTATCGTGGATTCTAAGGAGCCAGTCGGCAACTCCCAGCCACAGGCCCCCAAACACAAACAACGGCCCGTTTCCCTGGCAAACAAAAGTAAGCTGCCCCGCTTCTGGATGGCAGATTGCAGAAGCCACTTGGTACTATCAAACTAGCCCAACTTGGCATTGGTGCCACCTCTGGTCTGGGAACCATCCTGCGTATCATGGGTTCTAAGGAGCCAGTCGGCAACTCCCAGCCACAGGCCCCCAAACACAAACCTCGGCCCGTTTCCCTGGCAAACAAAATTAAGCTGCCCCGCTTCTGGATGGCAGATTGCAGGACGCACTTGGTACTATCAAACCAGCCCGACTTGGCACTGGTGCCACCTCTGGTCTGGGAACCATCCTGCGTATCGTGGATTCTAAGCAGCCAGCCGGCCACTCCCAGCCACAGGCCCCCAAACACAAACAACGGCGCTTTTCCCTGGAAAACAAAACTCGCCTGCCAATATTTTGATGGCAGATTGCAGGAGCAACTTGGTACTATCAAACCAGCCCAACTTGGCACTGGTGTCACCATGGGTCGGGTCACCATCCTGCCTATCGTAGCTTTTCAGGAGCCAGCCGGTCACCCTCAGCCATAGGCCCCGAGACAAAAACCTCGGCCCGTTTCCCTGGCAAAAAAAAGTAAGCTACGCCGCTTCTGGATGGCAGATTGCAGGAGCCACTTTGCACCATCAAACCAGCCCGACTTGGCACTGGTGCCACCTTGCATCTGGGAACCATGCTGCCTAGCGTGGATTTTCAGGAGCCAGCCGGCCACTCTCAGCCATAGGCCCCCAAACAAAACCCACGGCCCGTTTCCCTGGCAAACTAAATTAAGCTGCCCCGCTTCTGGATGGCAGATTGCAGGACGCACTTTGTAGTATCAAACCAGCCCGACTTGGCACTGGTGCCACCTCTGGTCTGGGAACCATCCTGCGTATTGTGGGTTCAAAGGAGCCAGCCGGCCACTCCCAGCCACAGGCCCCCAAATACAAACAACGGCGCTTTTCCCTGGAAAACAAAACTCGCCTGACAACTTTTTGATGGCAGATTGCAGGAGCCACTTGGTACTATCAAACCAGCCCAACTTGGCACTGGTGCCACCATGGGTCTGGTCACCATCCTGCCTATCGTAGCTTTTCAGGAGCCAGCCGGTCACTCCCAGGCATAGGTCCCCAGTCACAAACCTCGGCCCGTTTCCCTGGCAAACAAAAGTAAGCTGCCCCGCTTCTGGATGGCAGATTGCAGGAGCCACTTGGTACTATCAAACCAGCCCAACTTGGCACTGGTGCCACCTCTGGTCTGGGAACCATGCTGCGTAACACAGATTCTAAGGCGCCAGTCGGCCACTCCCAGCCACAAGCTCCCAAACACAACAACGGCGCTATTCTCTGGCAAACAAAACTCCACTGCCCCTCTTCTGGATGGCAAATTGCAGGACGCACTTGGTACTATAAAAACAGCCCGACTTGGCACTGGTGCCACCTTGGCTCTGGGAACCATCCTGCCTATTGTAGCTTTTCAGGAGCCAGCCGGTCACTCCCAGCCATAGGCCCCCAAACAGAAACCTCGGCCCGTTTCCCTGGCAAACAAAAGTAAGCTGCCCCGCTTCTGGATGGCAGATTGCAGGAGCTACTTAGTACTATCAAATCAGCCCGACTTGGCACAGGTGCCACCTTGGATCTGGGAACCATCCTGCGTATCGATCTTTTTAATGAGACAGCCGGCCACTCCCAGCCATATGCCCCCAAACACAACCCACGGCCCTTTTCTCTGGCAAACAAAACTCAACTGCACCGCTTCTGGATGGCAGATTGCAGGAGCCACTTGGTACTATCAAACCAGCCCGACTTGGCACTGGTGCCACCTTGGGTCTGGGAACCATCCTGCGTATGGTGGATTCTAAGGAGCCAGCCGGCCACTCCCAGCCACAGGCCCCCAACAAAAACCACGGCCCTTTTTTCTGGCAAACAAAACTTAGCTGCCTCACTTCTGGATGGCAGATTGCAGGAGCCACTTGGTGTAATCAAACCAGCCCGACTTGGCACTGGTGCCACCTTGGGTCTGGGAACCATCCTGCGTATCGATCTTTTTTATGAGACAGCCGGCCACTCCCAGCCATATGCCCCCAAACACAACCCACGGCCCTTTTCTCTGGCAAACAAAACTCAACTGCACCGCTTTTGGATGGCAGATTGCAGGAGCCACTTGGTACTATCAAACCAGCCCGACTTGGCACTGGTGCCACCTTGGGTCTGGGAACCATCCAGCCTATCGTGGATTTTAAGGAGCCAGCCGGCTACTCCCAGCCACAGGCCCCTAACAAAAACCACGGCCCTTTTTTCTGGCAAACAAAACTTAGCTGCCTCACTTCTGGATGGCAGATTGCAGGAGCCACTTGGTGTAATCAAACCAGCCCGACTTGGCACTGGTGCCACCTTGGGTCTGGGAACCATCCTGCGTATCGTGGATTCTAAGGAGCCAGCCGGCCACTCCCAGCCACAGGTCCACAAACAAAATCAACGGCGCTGTTCCCTGGAAAACAAAACACGTCTGCCAACATTTTGATGGAGTTTGCAGGAGCCACTTGGTACTATCAAACCAGCCCGACTTGGCACTGGTGCCAGCTTGGGTCTGGGAAACATCCTGCGTATCGTGGATTCTAAGGAGCCAGCCGGCCACTCCTAGCCACAGGCCCCCAGACAAAAACCTAGGCCTATTTCTCTGGCAAACAAAAGTAAGCTGCCCCGCTTCTGGATGGCAGATTGCAGGAGACACTTGGGACTATCAAACCAGCCCAACTTGGCACTGGTGCCACCTTGGATCTGGGAACCATGCTGTGTATCGTGGATATTCAGGGGCCAGCCGGCCACTCTCAGCCATATGTCCCCAAACAGAAACCTCGGCCCGTTTCTCTGGCAAACAAAACTCAACTGCCCCTCTTCTGGATGGCAAATTGCAGGATGAACTTGATACTAAAACCGCAGGCCGACTTGGTAGTGGTGACACCTTGGACCTGGGAACCATCATGCGTATCGAGCATTTTAAGGAGCCAGCCGGCCACTCCCAGCAATATGCCCCCAAAAACAATCCACGGAATTTTTCTCTGGCAAACAAAAATCAGCTGCCCCGCTTCTGGATGGCAGATTGCAGGAGCCACTTTGCACCATCAAACCAGCCCGACTTGGCACTGGTGCCACCTTGCATCTGGGAACCATGCTGCCTAGCGTGGATTTTCAGGAGCCAGCCGGCCACTCTCAGCCATAGGCCCCCATACAAAACCCAAGGCCCGTTTCCCTGGCAAACAAAATTAAGCTGCCCCGCTTCTGGATGGCAGATTGCAGGACGCACTTGGTAGTATCAAACCAGCCCGACTTGGCACTGGTGCCACCTTGGGTCTGGGAGCCATCCTGCGTAGCATGGATTTTCAGGAGCCAGCCGTCCACTGCCAGCCACAGGCCCCGAAACACAAACAACAGCCTTTTTCTCTGGCAAACAAAATTCAGCTGCCCCGCTTCTGGATGGCAGATTGCAGGAACCACTTGGTACTAACAAACCAGCCCGACTTGGCACTGGTGCCACCTCTGGTCTGGGAACCATCCTGCGTATCGTGGATTCTAAGGAGCCAGCCGGCCACTCCCAGCCACAGGCCCCCAAACACAAACAACGGCGCTTTTCCCTGGAAAACAAAACTCGCCTGCCAACTTTTTGATGGCAGATTGCAGGAGCCACTTGGTACTATCAAACCAGCCCAACTTGGCACTGGTGCCACCATGGGTCTGGTCACCATCCTGCCTATCGTAGCTTTTCAGGTGCCAGCCAGCCACCCCCAGCCAGAGGCCCCTAGACAAATATTTCGGCCCGTTTCCCTGGCAAACAAAAGTAAGCTACCCCGCTTCTGGATGGCAGATTGCAGGAGCCACTTTGCACCATCAAACCAGCCCAACTTGGCACTGGTGCCACCTCTGGTCTGGGAACCATCCTGCGTATCGTGGGTTCTAAGGAGCCAGCTGGCCACTCCCAGCCACAGGCCCCCAAACACAAACAACGGCGCTTTTCCCTGGAAAACAAAACTCGCCTGCCAACTTTTTGATGGCAGATTGCCGGAGCCACTTGGTACTATCAAACCAGCCCAACTTGGCACTGGTGCCACCATGGGTCTGGTCACCATCCTGCCTATCGTAGCTTTTCAGGACCTAGCCGGTCACTCCCAGTCATAGGCTCGCAGACACAAAGCTCGGCCCGTTTCCCTGGCAAACAAAAGTAAGCTGCCCCGCTTCTGCATGGCAGATTGCAGGAGCTATTTAGTACTATCAAACCAGCCCGACTTGGCACTGGTGACACCTCTGGTCTGGGAACCATCCTGCCTATCGTGGATTTTCAGGGGCCAGCCAGCCACTCTCAGCCATATGCCCCCAAAAACAAACCACGGCCCTTTTCTCTGGCAAACAAAACTCAACTGCCCCTCTTCTGGATGGCAAATTTTAGGACGCACTTTGTACTACGAAAACCGCCCGACGTGGCACTGGTGCCACCTTGTGTCAGGGAACCATCCTGCATATCGAGCTTTTTAAGGAGCAAGCCGGCCAGGCCCAGCCATATACCCCCAGAAACAAACCACGGACCATTTCTCATGGAAACAAAAATCCGCTGCCCCGCGTCTGGATGGCAGATTGCAGGAGCCACTTTGCACCATCAAACCAGCCCGACTTGGCACTGGTGCCACCTTGGGTCTGGGAACAATCCTGCATATCGTGGATTCTAAGGAGCCAGCCGGCCACTCCCAGCCACAGGCCCCCAAACACAAACCACAGCGCTTTTCCCTGGAAAACAAAACTCGCCTGCCAGCTTTTTGATGGCAGATTGCAGGAGCCACTTGGTACTATCAAATCATCCCAACTTGGCACTGGTGCCACTATGGGTCTGGGAACCATCCTGCCTATTGTAGCATTTCAGGAGCCAGCCGGTCACTCCCAGCCATAGTCCCCCAGACATAAACCTCGGACCGTTTCCCTGGCAAACAAAATTAAGCTGCCCCGCTTCTGGATGGCAGATTACAGCAGCCACATGGTACTATCAAACCAGGCCAACATGGCACTGGTGCCACCTTGGGTCTGGGAACCATCCTGCCTATCGTGGATTTTCAGGGGCCAGCCGGCCACTCTCAGCCATATGCCCCCAAACACATACCACGGCCCTTTGCTCTGGCAAACAAAACTCAACTGCCCCTCTTCTGGATGGCAAATTTCAGGACGCACTTGGTACTACGAAAACAGCCCGACTTGGCAATGATGCCACCTTGGGTCAGGGAACAATCCTGCGTATCGATCTTTTTAAGGAGCCAGCCGGCCACGTCCAGCCATATACCCCCAAAAAAAAACCACGGAACTTTTCTCCAGCAAACAAAAATCCGCTGCCCCGCGTCTGAATGGCAGATTTCAGGAGCTATTTAGTATTATCAAACCAGCCCGACTTGGTACTGGTGCCACCATGAGTCTGGTAACCATCCTGCCTACCGTAGCTTTTCAGTAGCCAGCCGGTCACTCCCAGCCATAGGCCCCCAGACACAAACCTCGGCCCGTTTCCCTGGGAAACAAAAGTAAGCTGACCCGCTTCTGGATGGCAGATTGCAGGAGCCACTTGGTACTATCAAACCAGCCCAACTTGGCACTGGTGCCACCTTGGGTCTGGGAACCATCCTGCGTATCCTGGGTTCAAAGGAGGCAGCCGGCCACTCCCAGCCACAGGCCTCTAAACAAGAACAACGGCGCTTTTCCCTGGAAAACAAAACTCGCCTGCCAACTTTTTGATGGCAGATTGCAGGAGCCACTTGGTACTATCAAATCAGCCCAACTTGGCACTGGTGCCACCATGGGTCTGGTCACCATCCTGCCTATCGTAGCTTTTCAGGAGCCAGCCGCTCACTCCCAGCCATAGGCCCCCAGACAAATATCTCGGCCCGTTTCCCTGGCAAACAAAAGTAAGCAGCCCCGCTTCTGGATGGCAGATTGCAGGAGCCACATGGTACTATCAAACCAGGCCAACATGGCACTGGTGCCACCTCTGGTCTGGGAACCATCCTGCGTATCGTGGATTCTAAGGAGCCAGCTGGCCACTCCCAGCCACAGGCCCCCAAACACAAACAAAGGTGCTTTTCCCTGGAAAACAAAACTCGCCTGCCAACTTTTTGATGGCAGATTGCAGGAGCCACTTGGTACTATCAAACAAGCCCAACTTGGCACTGGTGCCACCATGGGTCTGGTCACCATCCTGCCTATCGTAGCTTTTCAGGAGCCAGCCGGTCACTCCCAGCCATAGGCCCCCAGACACAAAGCTCTACCCGTTTCCCTGGCAAACAAAAGTAAGCTACCCCGCTTCTGGATGGCAGATTGCAGGAGTCACTTTGTACCATCAAACCAGCCCGACTTGGCACTGTTGCCACCTCTGGTCTGGGAACCATCCTGCGTATCGTGGATTCTAAGAAGACAGCTGGCCACTCCCAGCCACAGGCCCCCAAACACAAACAACGGCGCTTTTCCCTGGAAAACAAAACTCGCTTGCCAACTTTTTGATGGCAGATTGCAGGAGCCACTTGGTACTATCAAACCACCCCAACCTGGCAACAAGTGGTTCCTGCAATCTGACATCCAGAAGCGGGGCAGCTTACTTTTGTTTGCCAGGGAAATGGACCGTTGTTTGTGTTTGGAGGCGTATGGCTGGGAGTGGCCGACTGGCTCCTTAAAATCCACGATACGCAGCATGGTTCCCAGACCAGAGGTGGCACCAGTGCCAAGTCGGGCTGGTTTGATAGTACAAAGTGGCTCCTGCAATCTGCCATCCAGAAGCGGGGCAGCTTACTTTTGTTTGCCAGGGAAACGGGCCGGGCTTTCTGTCTCGAGGCCTATGGCAGGGAGTGACCGGCTGGCTCCTGAAAAGCTACGATAGGCAGGATGGTGACCAGAACCATGGTGGCACCAGTGCCAAGTTGGGCTGATTTGATAGTAGCAAGTGGCTCCTGTAATCTGCCATCAAATAGTTGGTAGGCGAGTTTTGTTTTCCAGGGAAAAGCGCCGTTGTTTGTGTTTGGGGGCCTGTGGTAGGGAGTTGCCGGCTGGCTATTTAGAATCCACGATACGCAGGATGGTTCCCAGACCAGAGGTGGCACCAGTGCCAAGACGGGCTAGTTTGATGGTGCAAAGTGGCTCCTGCAATCTGCCATCCAGAAGCGGGGCAGCTTACTTTGGTTTGCCAGGGAAAAGGGCAGAGCTTTGTGTCTGGGCGCCTATGGCTGGGAGTGACCGGCTGGCTCCTGAAAAGCTACGTTAGGCAGGATGGTGACCAGACCCATGGTGGCACCAGTGCCAAGTTGGGCTGATTTGATAGTACCAATTGGCTCCTGCAATCTGCCATCAAAAAGTTGGCCGGCGAATTTTGTTTTCCAGGGAAAAGCGCTGTGGATTGTGTTTGGGGGCCTGTGGCTGGGAGTGGCCGGCTGGCTCCTTATAATCCACGATACGCAGCATGGTTCCCAGACCCAAGGTGGCACCAGTGCCAAGTTGGGCTGGTTTGATAGTACCAAGTGGCTCTGGCAATCTGCCATCAAAAAGTTGGAAGACGAGTTTTGTTTTCCAGGGAAAAGCGCCGTTGTTTTTGTTTGGGGGCCTGGGGCTGGGAGTGGCCGGATGGCTCCTTAGAATCCACGATACGCAGGATGGTTCCCAGACCAGAGGTGGCACCAGTGCCAAGTCGGGCTGGTTTGATAGTACAAAGTGGTTCCTGCAATCTGCCATCCAGAAGCGGGATAACTTACTTTTGTTTGTCAGGGAAACGGGCCGAGATTTGTGTCTGGGGGCCTATGGCTGGGAGTGACCGGCTGGCTCCTGAAAAGCTACGATAGGCAGGATGGTGACCAGACCCATGGTGGCACCAGTGCCAAGTTGGTCTGATTTGATAAAACCAAGTGGCTCCTGCAATCTCCCATCAAAAAGTTGGCAGGAGAGTTTTGTTTTCCAGGGAAAAGCGCCGTTGTTTGTGTTTGGGGGCCTGTGGCTGGGAGTGGCCGGCTGGCTCCTTAGAATCCACGATACGCAGCATGGTATCCAGACCCAAGGTGGCACCAGTGCCAAGTTTTGCTGGTTTGATAGTACCAAGTGGTTCCTGCAATCTGCCATCCAGAAGCAGGGCAGCTTACTTTTGTTTGCCAGGGAAACGGGCCGAGGTTTTTGTCTGGGGGCCTATGGCTGGGAGTGACCGGCTGCCTCCTGAAAAGCTACGATAGGCAGGATGGTGACCAGACCCATGGTGGCACCAGTCCCAAGTTGGGCTGATTTGATAGTACCAAGTGGCTCCTGCAATCTGCCGTCAAAATTTGGCAGGCGAGTTTTGTTTTCCAGGGAAAAGCGCCGTTGTTTGTGTTTGGGGGCCTATGGCTGGGAGTGGCCGGCTGGCTCCTTAGAATCCACGATACGCAGGATGGTTCCCAGACCCAAGGTGGCACCAGTGCCAAGTCGGGCTAGTTTGATGGTGCAAAGTGGCTCCTGCAATCTGGCATCCAGAAGCGGGGCAGCTTACTTTTGTTTGCCAGGGAAACGGGCCGAGTTTTTGTCTGGGGGCCTATGGCTGGGAGTGACCGTCTGGCTCCTGAAAAGCTACGATAGGCAGGATGGTGTGCAGACCCATGGTGGCACCAGTGCCAAGTTGAGCTGGTTTGATAGTACCAAGTGGCTCCTGCAATCTGCCATCAAAAAGTTGGCAGGCGAGTTTTGTTTTCCAGGGAAAAGCGCCGTTGTTTGTGTTTGGGTGCCTATGGCTGGGAGTGGCCGGCTGGCTAATTAGAATCCACGATACGCACCATGGTTCCCAGACCTGAGCTGGCACCAGTGCCAAGTCGGGCTGGTTTGATACTACCAAGTGCGTCCTACAATCTGCCATCCAGAAGCGGGGCAGCTTACTTTTGTTTGCCAGGGAAACGGGCCGATGTTTGTGTCTGGGGGCCTATGGCTGGGAGTGACCGGCTGGCTCCTGAAAAGCTACGATAGGCAGGATGGTGACCAGACCCATGGTGGCACCAGTGCCAAGTTGGACTGATTAGATAATAGCAAGTGGCTCCTGCAATCTGCCATCAAAATGTTGGCAGGCGGGTTTTGTTTTCCAGGGAAAAGCGCCGTTGTTTGTGTTTGGGGGCCTTTGGCTGGGAGTGGCCGGCTGGCTCCTTAGAATCCCCGATACGCAGTATGGTTCCCAGACCAGAGGTGGCACCAGTGCCAAGTCGGGCTGGTTTTATAGTACCAAGTGGTTCCTGCAATCTGCCATCCAGAAGCGGGCAGCTGACTTTTGTTTGCCAGGGAAACGGGCCGAGGTTTTTGTCTGCGCGCCTATGGCTGGGAGTGACCGGCTGGCTCCTGAAAACCTACGATAGGCAGGATGGTTCCCAGACCTGAGGTGGCACCAGTGCCAAGTTGGGCTGATTTGATAGTACCAAGTGGCTCCTGCAATCTGCCATCAAAAAGTTGGCCGGCGAATTATGTTTTCCAGGGAAAAGCGCCGTTGTTTGTGTTTGGGGGCCTGTGGCAGGGAGTGGCCGGCTGGCTCCTTATAATCCACGATACGCAGAATGGTTCCCAGACCCAAGGTGGCACCAGTGCCAAGTTGGGCTGGTTTGATAGTACCAAGTGGCTCCGGCAATCTGCCATCAAAAAGTTGGCAGACGAGTTTTGTTTTCCAGGGAAAAGCGCCGTTGTTTGTGTTTGGGGGCCTGTGGCTGGGAGTGGCCGGCTGGCTCCTTAGAATCCACGATACGCAGCATTGTTCCCAGACCTGAGGTGGCACCAGTGCCAAGTCGGGCTGGTTTGATGGTGAAAAGTGGCTCCTGCAATCTGCCATCCAGTAGCGGGATAACTTACTTTTGTTTGCCAGGGAAACGGGCCAAGGTTTTTGTCTGGGGGCCTATGGCTGGGAGTGACCGGCTGGCTCCTGAAATGCTACGATAGGCAGGATGGTGACCAGATCCATGGTGGCACCAGTGTCAAGTTGGGCTGGTTTGATAGTACCAAGTGGCTCCGGCAATCTGCCATCAAAATTTGGCAGGCGAGTTTTGTTTTCCAGGGAAAAGCGCCGTTGTTTGTGTTTGGGGGCCTGTGGCTGGGAGTGGACGGATGGCTAATTAGAATCCACGATACGCAGGATGGTTCCCAGACCCAAGGTAGCACCAGTGCCAAGTTGGGCTGGTTTGATAGTACCAAGTGCGTCCTGCAATCTGCCATCCAGAAGCGGGGTAGCTTACTTTTATTGCCAGGGAAACGGGCCGAGGTTTGTGTCTGGGGACCTATGGCTGGGAGTGACCGGCTGGCTCCTGAAAAGCTACGATAGGCAGGATGGTGACCAGACCCATGGTGGCACCAGTGTCAAGTTGGGCTGGTTTGATAGTACCAAGTGGCTCCGGCAATCTGCCATCAAAAGTTGGCAGGCGAGTTTTGTTTTCCAGGGAAAAGCGCCGTTGTTTTTGTTTGGGGGCCTCTGGGTGGGAGTGGCCGGATGGCTAATTAGAATCCACGATACGCAGCATGGTTCCCAGACCTGAGGTGGCACCAGTGCCGAGTCGGGCTAGTTTGATGGTGCAAAGTGGCTCCTGCAATCTGCCATCCAGAAGCGGGGCAGCTTACTTTTGTTTGCCAGGGAAACGGGCCGAGCTTTGTGTCTGGGGGCCTATGGCTGGGAGTGACCGGCTAGGTCCTGAAAAGCTACGATAGGCAGGATGGTGACCAGACCCATGGTGGCACAAGTGCCAAGTTGGGCTGATTTGATAGTACCAAGTGGCTCCTGCAATCTGCCATCAAAAAGTCGGCAGGCGAGTTTTGTTTTCCAGGGAAAAGCGCCGTTGTTTGTGTCTGGGGGCCTGTGGCTGGAGTGGCCGGCTGGCTCCTTAGAATCCACGATACGCAGGATGGTTCCCAGACCTGAGGTGGCACCAGTGCCAAGTCGGGCTAGTTTGATGGTGCAAAGTGGCTCCTGCAATCTGCCATCCAGAAGCGGGGTAGGTTACTTTTGTTTGCCAGGGAAACGGGCCGAGGTTTTTCTTTGGGGCCCTATGGCAGAGAGGGACCGGCTGGCTCCTGAAAAGCTATGATAGGCAGGATGGTGACCAGACCCATGGTGGCACCAGTGCCAAGTTGGGCTGATTTGATAGTACCAAGTGGCTCCTGCAATCTGCCATGAAAATGTTGGCAGGCGGGTTTTGTATTCCAGGAAAAAGCGCCATTGTTTGTGTTTGGGGGCCTGTGGCTGGGAGTGGCCGGCTGGCTCCTTAGAATCCACGATACGCAGGATGGTTCCCAGACCCAAGGTGGCACCAGTGCCAAGTTGGGCTGGTTGGATAGTACCAAGTGGCTCCTGCAATCTGCCATCCAGAAGCGGGACAGCTTACTTTTGTTTGCCAGGGAAACGTGTCGAGCTTTGTGTCTGGGGGCCTATGGCTGGGAGTGACAGGCTAGGTCCTGAAAAGCTAAGATAGGCAGGATGGTGACCAGACCCATGGTGGCAGCAGTGCCAAGTTGGGCTGGTGTGATAGTACCAAGTGGCTCCTGCAATCTGCCATCAAAATTTGGCAGGCGAGTTTTGTTTTCCAGGGAAAAGCGCCGTTGTTTGTGTTTGGGGGCCTGTGGCTTGGAGTGGCCGGCTGGCTCCTTAGAATCCACGATACGCAGCATGGTTCCCAGACCAGAGGTGGCACAAGTGCCAAGTCTGGCTAGTTTGATGGTGCAAAGTGGCTCCTGCAATCTGCCATCCAGAAGCGGGGCAGCTTACTTTTGTTTGCCAGGGAAACGGGCCGAGCTTTTTGTCTGGGGGCCTAAGGCTAGGAGTGACCGGCTGGCTCCTGAAAAGCTACGATAGGCAGGATGGTGAGCAGACCCATGGTGGCACCAGTGCCAAGTTGGGCTGGTTTGATAGTACCAAGTGGCTCCTGCAATCTGCCATCAAAAAGTTGGCAGGCAAGTTTTGTTTTCCAGGGAAAAGCGCCGTTGTTTGTGTTTGGAGGCCTGTGGCTGGGAGTGGCCGGCTTGCTAATTGGAATCCACGATACGCAGCATGGTTCCCAGACCAGAGGTGGCACCAGTGCCAAGTTGGGCTGGTTTGATGGTGCAACGTGGCTCCTGCAATCTGCCATCCAGAAGCGGGGCAGCTTACTTTTGTGTGCCAGGGAAACTGGCCGAGGTTTTTCTCTGGGGGCCTATGGCTGGGAGTGACCGGCTGGCGCCTGAACAGCTACGATAGGCAGGATGGTGACCAGACCCATGGTGGCACCAGTGCCAAGTTGGGCTGATTTGATAGTAGCAAGTGGCTCCTGCAATCTGCCATCAAAATGTTGGCAGGCGAGTTTTGTTTTCCAGGGAAAAGCGCCGTTGTTTGTGTTTGGGTGCCTGTGGGTGGGAGTGGCCGGATGGCTCCTTAGAATCCACGATACGCAGCATGGTTCCCAGACTAGAGGTGGCACCAGTGCCAAGTCGGGCTGGTTTGATAGTACCAAGTGGCTCCTGCAATCTGCCATCCAGAAGCAGGGCAGCTTACTTTTGTTTGCCAGGGAAACGGGCCGAGGTTTGTGTCTGGGCGCCTATGGCTGGGAGTGACCTGCTAGGTCCTGAAAAGCTACGATAGGCAGGATGGTGACCAGACCCATGGTGGCACCAGTGCCAAGTTGGGCTGGTTTGATAGTACCAAGTGGCTCCTACAATCCGCCATCAAAAAGTGGGAGGGCGAGTTTTGTTTTCCAGGGAAAAGCGCCGTTGTTTGTGTTTGGGTGCCTGTGGCAGGGAGTGGCCGGCTGGCTGCTTAGAATCCACGATACGCAGGATGGTTCCCAGACCCAAGGTGGCACCAGTGCCAAGTTGGGCTAGTTTGATGGTGCAAAGTGGCTCCTGCAATCTGCCATCCAGAAGCGGGGTAGCTTACTTTTGTTTGCCAGGGAAACGGGCCGAGCTTTGTGTCTGGGCGCCTATGGCTTGGAGTGACCGGCTAGGTCCTGAAAAGCTACGATAGGCAGGATGGTGACCAGACCCATGGTGGCACCAGTGCCAAGTTGGGCTGATTTGATAGTACCAAGTGGCTCCTGCAATCTGCCATCAAAATGTTGGCAGGCGAGTTTTGTTTTCCAGGGAAAAGCGCCGTTGTTTGTGTTTAGGGGCCTGTGGCTGGGAGTGGCCGGCTGGCTCCTTAGAATCCACGATACGCGGCATGGTTCCCAGACCAGAGGTGGCACCAGTGCCATGTTGGCCTGGTTTGATAGTACCAAGTGCGTCCTGCAATCTGCCATCCAGAAGCGGGGCAGCTTACTTTTGTTTGCCAGGGAAACGGGCCGAGGTTTGTGTCTCAGGGCCTATGGCTGGGAGTGACCGGCTGGCTCCTGAAAAGCTACGATAGGCAGGATGGTGACCAGACCCATGGTGGCACCAGTGCCAAGTTGGGCTGGTTTGATAGTACCAAGTGGCTCCTGCAATCTGCCATCAAAAAGTTGGCAGGCGAGTTTGTTATCCAGGGAAAAGCGCCGTTGTTTGTGTTTGGGGGCCTGTGGCTGGGAGTGACCGGCTGGCTCCTTAGAATCCACGATACGCAGGATGGTTCCCAGACCAGAGGTGGCACCAGTGCCAAGTCGGGCTGGTTTGATGGTGAAAAGTGGCTCCTGCAATCTGCCATCCAGAAGCGGGATAACTTACTTTTGTTTGCCAGGGAAACGGGCCGAGGTTTTTGTCTGGGGGCCTATGGCTGCGAGTGACCGGCTGGCTCCTGAAAAGCTATGATAGGCAGGATGGTGACCAGACCCATGGTGGCACCAGTGCCAAGTTGGGCTGGTTTGATAGTACCAAGTGGCTCCTGCAATCTGCCATCAAAAAGTTGGCAGGCGAGTTTTGTTTCCCAGGGAAAAGCGCCGTTGTTTGTGTTTGGGGGCCTGTGGCTGGGAGTGGCCGGCTGGCTCCTTAGAATCCCCGATACGCAGGATGGTTCCCAGACCAGAGGTGGCACCAGTGCCAAGTCGGGTTAGTTTGATGGTGCAAAGTGGCTCCTGCAATCTGCCATCCAGAAGCGGGGTAGCTTACTTTTGTTTGTCAGGGAAACGGGCCGAGTTTTGTGTCTGGGGGCCTATGGCTGCGAGTGACCGGCTGGCTCCTGAAAAGCTACGATAGGCAGGATGGTGACCAGACCCATGGTGGCACCAGTGCCAAGTTGGGCTGATTTGATAGTAGCAAGTGGCTCCTGCAATCTGCCATCAAAAAGTTGGCAGGCGAGTTTTGTTTTCCAGGGAAAAGCGCCGTTGTTTGTGTCTGGGGGCCTGTGGCTGGGAGTGACCGGCTGGCTCCTTAGAATCCACGATACGCAGGATGGTTCCCAGACCCAAGGTGGCACCAGTGCCAATTTGGGCTGGTTTGATAGTACCAAGTGGTTCCTGCAATCTGCCATCCAGAAGCGGGGCAGCTTACTTTTGTTTTCCAGGGAAACGGGCCGAGGTTTTTCTCTGGGGGCCTATGGCAGGGAGGGACCGGCTGGCTCCTGAAAAGCTACGATAGGCAGGATGGTGACCAGACCCATGGTGGCACCAGTGCCAAGTTGGGCTTGTTTGATAGTAGCAAGTGGCTCCTGCAATCTGCCATCAAAAAGTTGGCAGGCGAGTTTTGTTTTCCAGGGTAAAGCGCCGTTGTTTGTGTTTGGTGGCCTGTGGCTGGGAGTGACCGGCTGGCTCCTTAGAATCCACGATACGCAGGATGGTTCCCAGACTCAAGGTGGCACCAGTGCCAAGTTGGGCTAGTTTGATAGTACCAAGTGGTTCCTGCAATCTGCCATCCAGAAGCGGGACAGCTTACTTTTGTTTGCCAGGGAAACGTGTCGAGCTTTGTGTCTGGGGGCCTATGGCTGGGAGTGACAGGCTAGGTCCTGAAAAGCTAAGATAGGCAGGATGGTGACCAGACCCATGGTGGCAGCAGTGCCAAGTTGGGCTGGTGTGATAGTACCAAGTGGCTCCTGCAATCTGCCATCAAAATTTGGCAGGCGAGTTTTGTTTTCCAGGGAAAAGCGCCGTTGTTTGTGTTTGGGGGCCTGTGGCTTGGAGTGGCCGGCTGGCTCCTTAGAATCCACGATACGCAGCATGGTTCCCAGACCAGAGGTGGCACAAGTGCCAAGTCTGGCTAGTTTGATGGTGCAAAGTGGCTCCTGCAATCTGCCATCCAGAAGCGGGGCAGCTTACTTTTGTTTGCCAGGGAAACGGGCCGAGCTTTTTGTCTGGGGGCCTATGGCTAGGAGTGACCGGCTGGCTCCTGAAAAGCTAAGATAGGCAGGATGGTGAGCAGACTCATGGTGGCACCAGTGCCAAGTTGGGCTGGTTTGATAGTACCAAGTGGCTCCTGCAATCTGCCATCAAAAAGTTGGCAGGCGAGTTTTGTTTTCCAGGGAAAAGCGCCGTTGTTTGTGTTTGGAGGCCTGTGGCTGGGAGTGGCCGGCTTGCTAATTGGAATCCACGATACGCAGCATGGTTCCCAGACCAGAGGTGGCACCAGTGCCAAGTTGGGCTGGTTTGATGGTGCAAAGTGGCTCCTGCAATCTGCCATCCAGAAGCGGGGCAGCTTACTTTTGTTTGCCAGGGAAACTGGCCGAGGTTTTTCTCTGGGGGCCTATGGCTGGGAGTGACCGGCTGGCGCCTGAACAGCTACGATAGGCAGGATGGTGACCAGAGCCATGGTGGCACCAGTGCCAAGTTGGGCTGATTTGATAGTAGCAAGTGGCTCCTGCAATCTGCCATCAAAATGTTGGCAGGCGAGTTTTGTTTCCCAGGGAAAAGCGCCGTTGTTTGTGTTTGGGGGCCTGTGGCTGGGAGTGGCCGGCTGGCTCCTTAGAATCCACGATACGCAGCATGGTTCCCAGACTAGAGGTGGCACCAGTGCCAAGTCGGGCTGGTTTGATAGTGCCAAGTGGCTCCGGCAATCTGCCATCCAGAAGCAGGGCAGCTTACTTTTGTTTGCCAGGGAAACGGGCCGAGGTTTTTGTCTGGGCGCCTATGGCTGGGAGTGACCTGCTAGGTCCTGAAAAGCTACGATAGGCAGGATGGTGAGCAGACCCATGGTGGCACCAGTGCCAAGTTGGGCTGGTTTGATAGTACCAAGTGGCTCCTGCAATCCGCCATCAAAAAGTGGGAGGGCGAGTTTTGTTTTCCAGGGAAAAGCGCCGTTGTTTGTGTTTGGGTGCCTGTGGCAGGGAGTGGCCGGCTGGCTGCTTAGAATCCACGATACGCAGGATGGTTCCCAGACCCAAGGTGGCACCAGTGCCAAGTTGGGCTGGTTTGATAGTACCAAGTGATTCCTGCAATCTGCCATCCAGAAGCGGGGTAGCTTACTTTTGTTTGCCAGGGAAACGGGCCGAGTATTGTGTCTGGGGGCCTATGGCTGCGAGTGACCGGCTGGCTCCTGAAAAGCTACGATAGGCAGGATGGTGACCAGACCCATGGTGGCACCAGTGCCAAGTTGGGCTGATTTGATAGTACCAAGTGGCTCCTGCAATCTGCCATCAAAAAGTTGGCAGGCGAGTTTTGTTTTCCAGGGAAAAGCGCCGTTGTTTGTGTCTGGGGGCCTGTGGCTGGAGTGGCCGGCTGGCTCCTTACAATGAACGATACGCAGGATGGTTCCCAGACCTGAGGTGGCACCAGTGCCAAGTCGGGCTAGTTTGATGGTGCAAAGTGGCTCCTGCAATCTGCCATCCAGAAGCGGGGTAGCTTACTTTTGTTTGCCAGGGAAACGGGCCGAGCTTTGTGTCTGGGCGCCTATGGCTTGGAGTGACCGGCTAGGTCCTGAAAAGCTACGATAGGCAGGATGGTGAGCAGACCCATGGTGGCACCAGTGCCAAGTTGGGCTGATTTGATAGTACCAAGTGGCTCCTGCAATCTGCCATCAAAATGTTGGCAGGCGAGTTTTGTTTTCCAGGGAAAAGCGCCGTTGTTTCTGTTTAGGGGCCTGTGGCTGGGAGTGGCCGGCTGGCTCCTTAGAATCCACGATACGTGGCATGGTTCCCAGACCAGAGGTGGCACCAGTGCCAAGTTGGGCTGGTTTGATAGTACCAAGTGCGTCCTGCAATCTGCCATCCAGAAGCGGGGCAGCTTACTTTTGTTTGCCAGGGAAACGGGCCGAGGTTTGTGTCTCAGGGCCTATGGCTGGGAGTGACCGGCTGGCTCCTGAAAAGCTACGATAGGCAGGATGGTGACCAGACCCATGGTGGCACCAGTGCCAAGTTGGGCTGGTTTGATAGTACCAAGTGGCTCCTGCAATCTGCCATCAAAAAGTTGGCAGGCGAGTTTGTTATCCAGGGAAAAGCGCCGTTGTTTGTGTTTGGGGGCCTGTGGCTGGGAGTGGCCGGCTGGCTCCTTAGAATCCACGATACGCAGGATGGTTCCCAGACCAGAGGTGGCACCAGTGCCAAGTCGGGCTGGTTTGATGGTGAAAAGTGGCTCCTGCAATCTGCCATCCAGAAGCGGGATAACTTACTTTTGTTTGCCACGGAAACGGGCCGAGGTTTTTGTCTGGGGGCCTATGGCTGGGAGTGACCGGCTGGCTCCTGAAAAGCTACGATAGGCAGGATGGTGACCAGACCCATGGTGGCACCAGTGCCAAGTTGGGCTGGTTTGATAGTACCAAGTGGCTCCTGCAATCTGCCATCAAAAAGTTGGCAGGCGAGTTTTGTTTCCCAGGGAAAAGCGCCGTTGTTTGTGTTTGGGGGCCTGTGGCTGGGAGTGGCCGGCTGGCTCCTTAGAATCCACGATACGCAGGATGGTTCCCAGACCAGAGGTGGCACCAGTGCCAAGTCGGGTTAGTTTGATGGTGCAAAGTGGCTCCTGCAATCTGCCATCCAGAAGCGGGGTAGCTTACTTTTGTTTGTCAGGGAAACGGGCCGAGTTTTGTGTCTGGGGTCCTATGGCTGCGAGTGACCGGCTGGCTCCTGAAAAGCTAAGATAGGCAGGATGGTGACCAGACCCATGGTGGCACCAGTGCCAAGTTGGGCTGATTTGATAGTAGCAAGTGGCTCCTGCAATCTGCCATCAAAAAGTTGGCAGGCCAGTTTTGTTTTCCAGGGAAAAGCGCCGTTGTTTGTGTCTGGGGGCCTGTGGCTGGGAGTGACCGGCTGCCTCCTTTGAATCCACGATACGCAGGATGGTTCCCAGACCCAAGGTGGCACCAGTGCCAAGTTGGGCTGGTTTGATAGTACCAAGTCGTTCCTGCAATCTGCCATCCAGAAGCGGGGCAGCTTACTTTTGTTTGCCAGGGAAACGGGCCGAGGTTTTTCTCTGGGGGCCTATGGCAGGGAGGGACCGGCTGGCTCCTGAAAAGCTACGATAGGCAGGATGGTGACCAGACCCATGGTGGCACCCGTGCCAAGTTGGGCTGGTTTGATAGTAGCAAGTGGCTCCTGCAATCTGCCATCAAAAAGTTGGCAGGCGAGTTTTGTTTTCCAGGGTAAAGCGCCGTTGTTTGTGTTTGGTGGCCTGTGGCTGGGAGTGACCGGCTGGCTCCTTAGAATCCACGATACGCAGGATGGTTCCCAGACTAGAGGTGGCACCAGTGCCAAGTTGGGCTAGTTTGATAGTACCAAGTGGTTCCTGCAATCTGCCATCCAGAAGCGGGGCAGCTTACTTTTGTTTGCCAGGGAAACGGGCCGAGGTTTTTCTCTGGGGGCCTATGGCTTGGAGTGACCGGCTAGGTCCTGAAAAGCTACGATAGGCAGGATGGTAACCAGATCCATGGTGGCACCAGTGCCAAGTAGGGCTGGTTTGATAGTACCAAGTGGCTCCTGCAATCTGCCATCAAAAAGTTGGCAGGCGAGTTTTGTTTTCCAGGGAAAAGCTCTGTGGTTTGTGTTTGGGGTCCTGTGGCTGGGAGTGGCCGGCTGGCTCCTTAGAATCCACGATACGCAGCATGGTTCCCAGACCTGAGGTGGCACCAGTGCCAAGTCGGGCTGGTTTGATGGTGAAAAGTGGCTCCTGCAATCTGCCATCCAGAAGCGGGATAACTTGCTTTTGTTTGCCAGGGAAACGGGCCGAGGTTTTTGTCTGGGGGCCTATGGCTGGGAGTGACCGGCTGGCTCCTGAAAAGCTACGATAGGCAGGATGGTGACCAGACCCATGGTGGCACCAGTGTCAAGTTGGGCTGGTTTGATAGTACCAAGTGGCTCCGGCAATCTGCCATCAAAAAGTTGGCAGGCGAGGTATGTTTTCCAGGGAAAAGCGCCGTTGTTTTTGTTTGGGGGCCTGTGGCTGGGAGTGGCCAGATGGCTAATTAGAATCCACGATACGCAGCATGGTTCCCAGACCTGAGGTGGCACCAGTGCCAAGTCGGGCTGGTTTGATACTACCAAGTGCGTCCTGCAATCTGCCATCAAGAAGCGGGGCAGCTGACTTTTGTTTGCCAGGGAAACGGGCCGAGGTTTGTGTCTGGGGACCTATGGCTGGGAGTGACCGGCTGGCTCCTGAAAAGCTACGATAGGCAGGATGGTGACCAGACCCATGGTGGCACCAGTGTCAAGTTGGGCTGGTTTGATAGTACCAAGTGGCTCCTGCAATCTGCCATCAAAAGTTGGCAGGCGAGTTTTGTTTTCCAGGGAAAAGCGCCGTTGTTTTTGTTTGGGGGCCTCTGGGTGGGAGTGGCCGGATGGCTAATTAGAATCCACGATACGCAGCATGGTTCCCAGACCTGAGGTGGCACCAGTGCCGAGTCGGGCTAGTTTGATGGTGCAAAGTGGCTCCTGCAATCTGCCATCCAGAAGCGGGGCAGCTTGCTTTTTTTTGCCAGGGAAACGGGCCGAGCTTTGTGTCTGGGGGCCTATGGCTGGGAGTGACCGGCTAGGTCCTGAAAAGCTACGATAGGCAGGATGGTGACCAGACCCATGGTGGCACAAGTGCCAAGTTGGGCTGATTTGATAGTACCAAGTGGCTCCTGCAATCTGCCATCAAAATTTGGCAGGCGAGTTTTGTTTTCCAGGGAAAAGCGCCGTTGTTTGTGTTTGGGGGCCTGTGGCTTGGAGTGGCCGGCTGGCTCCTTAGAATCCACGATACGCAGCATGGTTCCCAGACCAGAGGTGGCACAAGTGCCAAATCTGGCTAGTTTGATGGTGCAAAGTGGCTCCTGCAATCTGCCATCCAGAAGCGGGGCAGCTTACTTTTGTTTGCCAGGGAAACGGGCCGAGCTTTTTGTCTGGGGGCCTATGGCTAGGAGTGACCGGCTGGCTCCTGAAAAGCTACGATAGGCAGGATGGTGAGCAGACCCATGGTGGCACCAGTGCCAAGTTGGGCTGATTTGATAGTACCAAGTGGCTCCTGCAATCTGCCATCAAAAAGTTGGCAGGCGAGTTTTGTTTTCCAGGGAAAAGCGCCGTTGTTTGTGTCTGGGGGCCTGTGGCTGGAGTGGCCGGCTGGCTCCTTACAATGAACGATAAGCAGGATGGTTCCCAGACCTGAGGTGGCACCAGTGCCAAGTCGGGCTAGTTTGATAGTACCAAGTGCGTCCTGCAATCTGCCATCCAGAAGCGGGGCAGCTTACTTTTGTTTGCCAGGGAAACGGGCCGAGGTTTGTGTCTCAGGGCCTATGGCTGGGAGTGACCGGCTGGCTCCTGAAAAGCTATGATAGGCAGGATGGTAACCAGACCCATGGTGGCACCAGTGCCAAGTTGGGCTGGTTTGATAGTACCAAGTGGCTCCTGCAATCTGCCATCAAAAAGTTGGCAGGCGAGTTTTGTTTCCCAGGGAAAAGCGCCGTTGTTTGTGTTTGGGGGCCTGTGGCTGGGAGTGGCCGGCTGGCTCCTTAGAATCCACGATACGCAGGATGGTTCCCAGACCAGAGGTGGCACCAGTGCCAAGTCGGGTTAGTTTGATGGTGCAAAGTGGCTCCTGCAATCTGCCATCCAGAAGCGGGGTAGCTTACTTTTGTTTGTCAGGGAAACGGGCCGAGTTTTTTGTCTGGGGGCCTATGGCTGCGAGTGACCGGCTGGCTCCTGAAAAGCTACGATAGGCAGGATGGTGACCAGACCCATGGTGGCACCAGTGCCAAGTTGGGCTGATTTGATAGTAGCAAGTGGCTCCTGCAATCTGCCATCAAAAAGTTGGCAGGCGAGTTTTGTTTTCCAGGGAAAAGCGCCGTTGTTTGTGTCTGGGGGCCTGTGGCTGGGAGTGACCGGCTGGCTCCTTAGAATCCACGATACGCAGCATGGTTCCCAGACCTGAGGTGGCACCAGTGCCAAGTCGGGCTAGTTTGATGGTGCAAAGTGGCTCCTGCAATCTGCCATCCAGAAGCGGGGTAGGTAACTTTTTTTTGCCAGGGAAACTGGCCGAGGTTTTTCTCTGGGGCCCTATGGCAGAGAGGGACCGGCTGGCTCCTGAAAAGCTATGATAGGCAG
This sequence comes from Melospiza melodia melodia, assembly GCF_035770615.1. Lineage (NCBI taxonomy): Eukaryota > Metazoa > Chordata > Aves > Passeriformes > Passerellidae > Melospiza > Melospiza melodia. The sequence goes on from NC_086199.1 coordinate 44,574,621, forward strand.
GATGGTGACCAGACCCATGGTGGCACCAGTGCCAAGTTGGGCTGATTTGATAGTACCAAGTGGCTCCGGCAATCTGCCATCAAAAAGTTGCAGGCGAGGTTTGTTTTCCAGGGAAAAGCGCCGTTGTTTTTGTTTGGGGGCCTGTGGCTGGGAGTGGCCAGATGGCTAATTAGAATCCACGATACGCAGCATGGTTCCCAGACCCAAGGTGGCACCAGTGCCAAGTTGGGCTGGTTGGATAGTACCAAGTGGCTCCTGCAATCTGCCATCCAGAAGCGGGACAGCTTACTTTTGTTTGCCAGGGAAACGTGTCGAGCTTTGTGTCTGGGGGCCTATGGCTGGGAGTGACAGGCTAGGTCCTGAAAAGCTAAGATAGGCAGGATGGTGACCAGACCCATGGTGGCAGCAGTGCCAAGTTGGGCTGGTGTGATAGTACCAAGTGGCTCCTGCAATCTGCCATCAAAATTTGGCAGGCGAGTTTTGTTTTCCAGGGAAAAGCGCCGTTGTTTGTGTTTGGGGGCCTGTGGCTTGGAGTGGCCGGCTGGCTCCTTAGAATCCACGATACGCAGCATGGTTCCCAGACCAGAGGTGGCACCAGTGCCAAGTTGGGCTGGTTTGATGGTGCAAAGTGGCTCCTGCAATCTGCCATCCAGAAGCGGGGCAGCTTACTTTTGTTTGCCAGGGAAACTGGCCGAGGTTTTTCTCTGGGGGCCTATGGCTGGGAGTGACCGGCTGGCGCCTGAACAGCTACGATAGGCAGGATGGTGACCAGAGCCATGGTGGCACCAGTGCCAAGTTGGGCTGATTTGATAGTAGCAAGTGGCTCCTGCAATCTGCCATCAAAATGTTGGCAGGCGAGTTTTGTTTCCCAGGGAAAAGCGCCGTTGTTTGTGTTTGGGGGCCTGTGGCTGGGAGTGGCCGGCTGGCTCCTTAGAATCCACGATACGCAGCATGGTTCCCAGACTAGAGGTGGCACCAGTGCCAAGTCGGGCTGGTTTGATAGTACCAAGTGGCTCCGGCAATCTGCCATCCAGAAGCAGGGCAGCTTACTTTTGTTTGCCAGGGAAACGGGCCGAGCTTTGTCTCTGGGCGCCTATGGCTGGGAGTGACCTGCTAGGTCCTGAAAAGCTACGATAGGCAGGATGGTGACCAGACCCATGGTGGCACCAGTGCCAAGTTGGGCTGGTTTGATAGTACCAAGTGGCTCCTGCAATCCGCCATCAAAATGTGGGAGGGCGAGTTTTGTTTTCCAGGGAAAAGCGCCGTTGTTTGTGTCTGGGGGCCTGTGGCTGGAGTGGCCGGCTGGCTCCTTACAATGAACGATACGCAGGATGGTTCCCAGACCTGAGGTGGCACCAGTGCCAAGTCGGGCTAGTTTGATGGTGCAAAGTGGCTCCTGCAATCTGCCATCCAGAAGCGGGGTAGCTTACTTTTGTTTGCCAGGGAAACGGGCCGAGTTTTGTGTCTGGGGGCCTATGGCTTGGAGTGACCGGCTAGGTCCTGAAAAGCTACGATAGGCAGGATGGTGAGCAGACCCATGGTGGCACCAGTGCCAAGTTGGGCTGATTTGATAGTACCAAGTGGCTCCTGCAATCTGCCATCAAAATGTTGGCAGGCGAGTTTTGTTTTCCAGGGAAAAGCGCCGTTGTTTCTGTTTAGGGGCCTGTGGCTGGGAGTGGCCGGCTGGCTCCTTAGAATCCACGATACGCGGCATGGTTCCCAGACCAGAGGTGGCACCAGTGCCAAGTTGGGCTGGTTTGATAGTACCAAGTGCGTCCTGCAATCTGCCATCCAGAAGCGGGGCAGCTTACTTTTGTTTGCCAGGGAAACGGGCCGAGGTTTGTGTCTCAGGGCCTATGGCTGGGAGTGACCGGCTGGCTCCTGAAAAGCTACGATAGGCAGGATGGTGACCAGACCCATGGTGGCACCAGTGCCAAGTTGGGCTGGTTTGATAGTACCAAGTGGCTCCTGCAATCTGCCATCAAAAAGTTGGCAGGCGAGTTTGTTATCCAGGGAAAAGCGCCGTTGTTTGTGTTTGGGGGCCTGTGGCTGGGAGTGGCCGGCTGGCTCCTTAGAATCCACGATACGCAGGATGGTTCCCAGACCAGAGGTGGCACCAGTGCCAAGTCGGGCTGGTTTGATGGTGAAAAGTGGCTCCTGCAATCTGCCATCCAGAAGCGGGATAACTTCCTTTGGTTTGCCAGGGAAACGGGCCGAGGTTTTTGTCTGGGGGCCTATGGCTGGGAGTGACCGGCTGGCTCCTGAAAAGCTATGATAGGCAGGATGGTGACCAGACCCATGGTGGCACCAGTGCCAAGTTGGGCTGGTTTGATAGTACCAAGTGGCTCCTGCAATCTGCCATCAAAAAGTTGGCAGGCGAGTTTTGTTTCCCAGGGAAAAGCGCCGTTGTTTGTGTCTGGGGGCCTGTGGCTGGGAGTGGCCGGCTGGCTCCTTAGAATCCACGATACGCAGGATGGTTCCCAGACCAGAGGTGGCACCAGTGCCAAGTCGGGTTAGTTTGATGGTGCAAAGTGGCTCCTGCAATCTGCCATCCAGAAGCGGGGTAGCTTACTTTTGTTTGTCAGGGAAACGGGCCGAGTTTTGTGTCTGGGGTCCTATGGCAGGGAGTGACCGGCTGGCTCCTGAAAAGCTACGATAGGCAGGATGGTGACCAGACCCATGGTGGCACCAGTGCCAAGTTGGGCTGATTTGATAGTAGCAAGTGGCTCCTGCAATCTGCCATCAAAAAGTTGGCAGGCGAGTTTTGTTTTCCAGGGAAAAGCGCCGTTGTTTGTGTCTGGGGGCCTGTGGCTGGGAGTGACCGGCTGGCTCCTTAGAATCCACGATACGCAGGATGGTTCCCAGACCCAAGGTGGCACCAGTGCCAAGTTGGGCTGGTTTGATAGTACCAAGTGGCTCCTGCAATCTGCCATCCAGATGCGGGGCAGCTTACTTTTGTTTGCCAGGGAAACGGGCCGAGGTTTTTCTCTGGGGGCCTATGGCAGGGAGGGACCGGCTGGCTCCTGAAAAGCTACGATAGGCAGGATGGTGACCAGACCCATGGTGGCACCAGTGCCAAGTTGGGCTGGTTTGATAGTAGCAAGTGGCTCCTGCAATCTGCCATCAAAAAGTTGGCAGGCGAGTTTTGTTTTCCAGGGTAAAGCGCCGTTGTTTGTGTTTGGTGGCCTGTGGCTGGGAGTGACCGGCTGGCTCCTTAGAATCCACGATACGCAGGATGGTTCCCAGACTCAAGGTGGCACCAGTGCCAAGTTGGGCTAGTTTGATAGTACCAAGTGGTTCCTGCAATCTGCCATCCAGAAGCGGGGCAGCTTACTTTTGTTTGCCAGGGAAACGGGCCGAGGTTTTTCTCTGGGGGCCTATGGCTTGGAGTGACCGGCTAGGTCCTGAAAAGCTACGATAGGCAGGATGGTAACCAGATCCATGGTGGCACCAGTGCCAAGTAGGGCTGGTTTGATAGTACCAAGTGGCTCCTGCAATCTGCCATCAAAAAGTTGGCAGGCGAGTTTTGTTTTCCAGGGAAAAGCGCTGTGGTTTGTGTTTGGGGGCCTGTGGCTGGGAGTGGCCGGCTGGCTCCTTAGAATCCACGATACGCAGCATGGTTCCCAGACCTGAGGTGGCACCAGTGCCAAGTCGGGCTGGTTTGATGGTGAAAAGTGGCTCCTGCAATCTGCCATCCAGAAGCGGGATAACGTACTTTTGTTTGCCAGGGAAACGGGCCAAGGTTTTTGTCTGGGGGCCTATGGCTGGGAGTGACCGGCTGGCTCCTGAAAAGCTACGATAGGCAGGATGGTGACCAGACCCATGGTGGCACCAGTGTCAAGTTGGGCTGGTTTGATAGTACCAAGTGGCTCCGGCAATCTGCCATCAAAAAGTTGGCACGCGAGGTTTGTTTTCCAGGGAAAAGCGCCGTTGTTTTTGTTTGGGGGCCTGTGGCTGGGAGTGGCCAGATGGCTAATTAGAATCCACGATACGCAGCATGGTTCCCAGACCTGAGGTGGCACCAGTGCCAAGTCGGGCTGGTTTGATACTACCAAGTGCGTCCTGCAATCTGCCATCAAGAAGCGGGGCAGCTGACTTTTGTTTGCCAGGGAAACGGGCCGAGGTTTGTGTCTGGGGACCTATGGCTGGGAGTGACCGGCTGGCTCCTGAAAAGCTACGATAGGCAGGATGGTGACCAGACCCATGGTGGCACCAGTGTCAAGTTGGGCTGGTTTGATAGTACCAAGTGGCTCCGGCAATCTGCCATCAAAAGTTGGCAGGCGAGTTTTGTTTTCCAGGGAAAAGCGCCGTTGTTTTTGTTTGGGGGCCTCTGGGTGTGAGTGGCCGGATGGCTAATTAGAATCCACGATACGCAGCATGGTTCCCAGACCTGAGGTGGCACCAGTGCCAAGTCGGGCTAGTTTGATGGTGCAAAGTGGTTCCTGCAATCTGCCATCCAGAAGCGGTGCAGCTTGCTTTTGTTTGCCAGGGAAACGGGCCGAGCTTTGTGTCTGGGGGCCTATGGCTGGGAGTGACCGGCTAGGTACTGAAAAGCTACGATAGGCAGGATGGTGACCAGACCCATGGTGGCACAAGTGCCAAGTTGGGCTGATTTGATAGTACCAAGTGGCTCCTGCAATCTGCCATCAAAAAGTCGGCAGGCGAGTTTTGTTTTCCAGGGAAAAGCGCCGTTGTTTGTGTCTGGGGGCCTGTGGCTGGAGTGGCCGGCTGGCTCCTTAGAATCCACGATACGCAGGATGGTTCCCAGACCTGAGGTGGCACCAGTGCCAAGTCGGGCTAGTTTCATGGTGCAAAGTGGCTCCTGCAATCTGCCATCCAGAAGCGGGGTAGGTTACTTTTGTTTGCCAGGGAAACTGGCCGAGGTTTTTCTCTGGGGCCCTATGGCAGAGAGGGACCGGCTGGCTCCTGAAAAGCTATGATAGGCAGGATGGTGACCAGACCCATGGTGGCACCAGTGCCAAGTTGGGCTGATTTGATAGTACCAAGTGGCTCCTGCAATCTGCCATCAAAATGTTGGCAGGCGGGTTTTGTATTCCAGGGAAAAGCGCCATTGTTTGTGTTTGGGGGCCTGTGGCTGGGAGTGACCGGCTGGCTCCTTAGAATCCACGATACGCAGGATGGCTCCCAGACCCAAGGTGGCACCAGTGCCAAGTTGGGCTGGTTGGATAGTACCAAGTGGCTCCTGCAATCTGCCATCCAGAAGCGGGACAGCTTACTTTTGTTTGCCAGGGAAACGTGTCGAGCTTTGTGTCTGGGGGCCTATGGCTGCGAGTGACAGGCTAGGTCCTGAAAAGCTAAGATAGGCAGGATGGTGACCAGACCCATGGTGGCAGCAGTGCCAAGTTGGGCTGGTGTGATAGTACCAAGTGGCTCCTGCAATCTGCCATCAAAATTTGGCAGGCGAGTTTTGTTTTCCAGGGAAAAGCGCCGTTGTTTGTGTTTGGGGGCCTGTGGCTTGGAGTGGCCGGCTGGCTCCTTAGAATCCACGATACGCAGCATGGTTCCCAGACCAGAGGTGGCACAAGTGCCAAGTCTGGCTAGTTTGATGGTGCAAAGTGGCTCCTGCAATCTGCCATCCAGAAGCGGGGCAGCTTACTTTTGTTTGCCAGGGAAACGGGCTGAGCTTTTTGTCTGGGGGCCTATGGCTAGGAGTGACCGGCTGGCTCCTGAAAAGCTACGATAGGCAGGATGGTGAGCAGACCCATGGTGGCACCAGTGCCAAGTTGGGCTGGTTTGATAGTACCAAGTGGCTCCTGCAATCTGCCATCAAAAAGTTGGCAGGCGAGTTTTGTTTTCCAGGGAAAAGCGCCGTTGTTTGTGTTTGGAGGCCTGTGGCTGGGAGTGGCCGGCTTGCTAATTGGAATCCACGATACGCAGCATGGTTCCCAGACCAGAGGTGGCACCAGTGCCAAGTTGGGCTGGTTTGATGGTGCAAAGTGGCTCCTGCAATCTGCCATCCAGAAGCTGGACAGCTTACTTTTGTTTGCCAGGGAAATTGGCCGAGGTTTTTCTCTGGGGGCCTATGGCTGGGAGTGACCGGCTGGCGCCTGAACAGCTACGATAGGCAGGATGGTGACCAGACCCATGGTGGCACCAGTGCCAAGTTGGGCTGATTTGATAGTAGCAAGTGGCTCCTGCAATCTGCCATCAAAATGTTGGCAGGCGAGTTTTGTTTTCCAGGGAAAAGCGCCGTTGTTTGTGTTTGGGGGCCTGTGGCTGGGAGTGGCCGGCTGGCTCCTTAGAATCCACGATACGCAGCATGGTTCCCAGACTAGAGGTGGCACCAGTGCCAAGTCGGGCTGGTTTGATAGTACCAAGTGGCTCCGGCAATCTGCCATCCAGAAGCAGGGCAGCTTACTTTTGTTTGCCAGGGAAACGGGCCGAGCTTTGTGTCTGGGCGCCTATGGCTGGGAGTGACCTGCTAGGTCCTGAAAAGCTACGATAGGCAGGATGGTGACCAGACCCATGGTGGCACCAGTGCCAAGTTGGGCTGGTTTGATAGTACCAAGTGGCTCCTGCAATCCGCCATCAAAAAGTGGGCAGGCGAGTTTTGTTTTCCAGGGAAAAGCGCCGTTGTTTGTGTTTGGGTGCCTGTGGCAGGGAGTGGCCGGCTGGCTAATTAGAATCCACGATACGCAGGATGGTTCCCAGACCCAAGGTGGCACCAGTGCCAAGTTGGGCTGGTTTGATAGTACCAAGTGGTTCCTGCAATCTGCCATCCAGAAGCGGGGTAGCTTACTTTTGTTTGCCAGGGAAACGGGCCGAGGTTTGTGTCTGGGGGCCTATGGCTGCGAGTGACCGGCTGGCTCCTGAAAAGCTACGATAGGCAGGATGGTGACCAGACCCATGGTGGCACCAGTGCCAAGTTGGGCTGATTTGATAGTACCAAGTGGCTCCTGCAATCTGCCATCAAAATGTTGGCAGGCGAGTTTTGTTTTCCAGGGAAAAGCGCCGTTGTTTGTGTCTGGGGGCCTGTGGCTGGAGTGGCCGGCTGGCTCCTTACAATGAACGATACGCAGGATGATTCCCTGACCCAAGGTGGCACCAGTGCCAAGTCGGGCTAGTTTGATGGTGCAAAGTGGCTCCTGCAATCTGCCATCCAGAAGCGGGGTAGCTTACTTTTGTTTGCCAGGGAAACGGGCCGAGCTTTGTGTCTGGGCGCCTATGGCTTGGAGTGACCGGCTAGGTCCTGAAAAGCTACGATAGGCAGGATGGTGACCAGACCCATGGTGGCACCAGTGCCAAGTTGGGCTGGTTTGATAGTAGCAAGTGGCTCCTGCAATCTGCCATCAAAAAGTTGGCAGGCGAGTTTTGTTTTCCAGGGAAAAGCGCCGTTGTTTGTGTTTGGTGGCCTGTGGCTGGGAGTGACCGGCTGGCTCCTTAGAATCCACGATACGCAGGATGGTTCCCAGACCTGAGGTGGCACCAGTGCCAAGTTGGGCTGGTTTGATAGTACCAAGTGGTTCCTGCAATCTGCCATCCAGAAGCGGGGCAGCTTACTTTTGTTTGCCAGGGAAACGGGCCGAGGTTTTTCTCTGGGGGCCTATGGCTTGGAGTGACCGGCTAGGTCCTGAAAAGCTACGATAGGCAGGATGTTAACCAGATCCATGGTGGCACCAGTGCCAAGTAGGGCTGGTTTGATAGTACCAAGTGGCTCCTGCAATCTGCCATCAAAATATTGGCAGGCGAGTTTTGTTTTCCAGGGAAAAGCGCTGTGGTTTGTGTTTGGGGGCCTGTGGCTGGGAGTGGCCGGCTGGCTCCTTAGAATCCACGATACGCAGCATGGTTCCCAGACCTGAGGTGGCACCAGTGCCAAGTCGGGCTGGTTTGATGGTGAAAAGTAGCTCCTGCAATCTGCCATCCAGAAGCGGGATAACTTACTTTTGTTTGCCAGGGAAACGGGCCAAGGTTTTTGTCTGGGGGCCTATGGCTGGGAGTGACCGGCTGGCTCCTGAAAAGCTACGATAGGCAGGATGGTGAGCAGACCCATGGTGGCACCAGTGTCAAGTTGGGCTGGTTTGATAGTACCAAGTGGCTCCGGCAATCTGCCATCAAAATTTGGCAGGCGAGGTTTGTTTTCCAGGGAAAAGCGCCGTTGATTTTGTTTGGGGGCCTGTGGCTGGGAGTGGCCAGATGGCTAATTAGAATCCACGATACGCAGCATGGTTCCCAGACCTGAGGTGGCACCAGTGCCAAGTCGGGCTGGTTTGATACTACCAAGTGCGTCCTGCAATCTGCCATCAAGAAGCGGGGCAGCTGACTTTTGTTTGCCAGGGAAACGGGCCGATGTTTGTGTCTCAGGGCCTATGGCTGGGAGTGACCGGCTGGCTCCTGAAAAGCTACGATAGGCAGGATGGTGACCAGACCCATGGTGGCACCAGTGCCAAGTTGGGCTGGTTTGATAGTACCAAGTGGCTCCTGCAATCTGCCATCAAAAAGTTGGCAGGCGAGTTTGTTATCCAGGGAAAAGCGCCGTTGTTTGTGTTTGGGGGCCTGTGGCTGGGAGTCGCCGGCTGGCTCCTTAGAATCCACGATACGCAGGATGGTTCCCAGACCAGAGGTGGCACCAGTGCCAAGTCGGGCTGGTTTGATCGTGAAATGTGGCTCCTGCAATCTGCCATCCAGAAGCGGGATAACTTACTTTTGTTTGCCAGGGAAACGGGCCGAGGTTTTTGTCTGGGGGCCTATGGCTGGGAGTGACCGGCTGGCTCCTGAAAAGCTACGATAGGCAGGATGGTGACCAGACCCATGGTGGCACCAGTGCCAAGTTAGGCGGGTTTGATAGTACCAAGTGGCTCCTGCAATCTGCCATCAAAAAGTTGGCAGGCGAGTTTTGTTTTCCAGGGAAAAGTGCCGTTGTTTGTGTTTGGGGGCCTGTGGGTGTGAGTGGCCGGCTGGCTCCTTAGAATCCACGATACGCAGGATGGTTCCCAGACCAGAGGTGGCACCAGTGCCAAGTCGGGCTAGTTTGATGGTGCAAAGTGGCTCCTGCAATCTGCCATCCAGAAGCGGGGTAGCTTACTTTTGTTTGCCAGGGAAACGGGCCGAGTTTTTTGTCTGGGGGCCTATGGCTGGGAGTGACCGGCTGGCTCCTGAAAAGCTACGATAGGCAGGATGGTGACCAGACCCATGGTGGCACCAGTGCCAAGTTGGGCTGATTTGATAGCAGCAAGTGGCTCCTGCAATCTGCCATCAAAAAGTTGGCAGGCGAGTTTTGTTTTCCAGGGAAAAGCGCCGTTGTTTGTGTCTGGGGGCCTGTGGCTGGAGTGGCCGGCTGGATCCTTACAATGAACGATACGCAGGATGGTTCCCAGACCTGAGGTGGCACCAGTGCCGAGTCGGGCTAGTTTGATGGTGCAAAGTGGCTCCTGCAATCTGCCATCCAGAAGCGGGGTAGCTTACTTTTGTTTGCCAGGGAAACGGGCCGAGATTTTTCTCTGGGGGCCTACGGCAGGGAGGGACCGGCTGGCTCCTGAAAAGCTACGATAGGCAGGATGGTGACCAGACCCATGGTGGCACCAGTGTCAAGTTGGGCTGGTTTGATAGTACCAAGTGGCTCCGGCAATCTGCCATCAAAATTTGGCAGGCGAGGTTTGTTTTCCAGGGAAAAGCGCCGTTGTTTGTGTCTGGGGGCCTGTGGGTGGGAGTGGCCAGATGGCTAATTAGAATCCACGATACGCAGGATGGTTCCCAGACCTGAGGTGGCACCAGTGCCAAGTCGGGCTGGTTTGATACTACCAAGTGCGTCCTGCAATCTGCCATCCAGAAGCGGGGTAGCTTACTTTTGTTTGCCAGGGAAACGGGCCGAGGTTTGTGTCTGGGGGCCTATGGCTGGGAGTGACCGGCTGGCTCCTGAAAAGCTACGATAGGCAGGATGGTGACCAGACCCATGGTGGCACCAGTGCCAAGTTGGGCTGGTTTGATAGTAGCAAGTGGCTCCTGCAATCTGCCATCAAAATGTTGGCAGGCGAGTTTTGTTTTCCAGGGAAAAGCGCCGTTGTTTGTGTTTGGTGGCCTGTGGCTGGGAGTGACCGGCTGGCTCCTTAGAATCCACGATACGCAGGATGGTTCCCAGACCCAAGGTGGCACCAGTGCCAAGTTGGGCTGGTTTGATAGTACCAAGTGGTTCCTGCAATCTGCCATCCAGAAGCGGGGCAGCTTACTTTTGTTTGCCAGGGAAACGGGCCGAGGTTTTTCTCTGGGGGCCTATGGCTTGGAGTGACCGGCTAGGTACTGAAAAGCTACGATAGGCAGGATGGTGACCAGATCCATGGTGGCACCAGTGCCAAGTTGGGCTTGTTTGATAGTACCAAGTGGCTCCTGCAATCTGCCATCAAAAAGTTGGCAGGCGAGTTTTGTTTTCCAGGGAAAAGCGCTGTGGTTTGTGTTTGGGGGCCTGTGGCTGGGAGTGGCCAGCTGGCTCCTTAGAATCCACGATACGCAGGATGGTTCCCAGACCAGAGGTGGCACCAGTGCCAAGTCGGGCTGGTTTGATGGTGAAAAGTGGCTCCTGCAATCTGCCATCCAGAAGCGGGATAACTTACTTTTGTTTGCCAGGGAAACGGGCCAAGGTTTTTGTCTGGGGGCCTATGGCTGGGAGTGACCGGCTGGCTCCTGAAAAGCTACGATAGGCAGGATGGTGACCAGACCCATGGTGGCACCAGTGTCAAGTTGGGCTGGTTTGATAGTACCAAGTGGCTCCTGCAATCTGCCATCAAAATTTGGCAGGCGAGGTTTGTTTTCCAGGGAAAAGCGCCGTTGTTTTTGTTTGGGGGCCTGTGGGTGGGAGTGGCCAGATGGCTAATTAGAATCCACGATACGCAGCATGGTTCCCAGACCTGAGGTGGCACCAGTGCCAAGTCGGGCTGGTTTGATACTACCAAGTGCGTCCTGCAATCTGCCATCCAGAAGCGGGGTAGCTTACTTTTGTTTGCCAGGGAAACGGGCCGAGGTTTGTGTCTGGGGGCCTATGGCTGGGAGTGACCGGCTGGCTCCTGAAAAGCTACGATAGGCAGGATGGTGACCAGACCCATGGTGGCACCAGTGCCAAGTTGGGCTGGTTTGATAGTACCAAGTGGCTCCTGCAATCTGCCATCAAAAAATTGGCAGGCGAGTTTTGTTTTCCAGGGAAAAGCGCCGTTGTTTTTGTTTGGGGGCCTGTGGGTGGGAGTGGCCGGCTGGCTCCATAGAATCCACGATACGCAGGATGGTTCCCAGACCAGAGGTGGCACCAGTGCCAAGTCGGGCTAGTTTGATGGTGCAAAGTGGCTCCTGCAATCTGCCATCCAGAAGCGGGGTAGCTTACTTTTGTTTGCCAGGGAAACGGGCCGAGTATTGTGTCTGGGGGCCTATGGCTGGGAGTGACCGGCTGGCTCCTGAAAAGCTACGATAGGCAGGATGGTGACCAGACCCATGGTGGCACCAGTGTCAAGTTGGGCTGGTTTGATAGTACCAAGTGGCTCCGGCAATCTGCCATCAAAATTTGGCAGGCGAGGTTTGTTTTCCAGGGAAAAGCGCCGTTGTTTTTGTTTGGGGGCCTGTGGGTGGGAGTGGCCAGATGGCTAATTAGAATCCACGATACGCAGGATGGTTCCCAGACCTGAGGTGGCACCAGTGCCAAGTTGGGCTGGTTTGATAGTACCAAGTGGTTCCTGCAATCTGCCATCCAGAAGCGGGACAGCTTACTTTAGTTTGCCAGGGAAACGGGCCGAGGTTTTTCTCTGGGGGCCTATGGCTTGGAGTGACTGGCTAGGTCCTGAAAAGCTACGATAGGCAGGATGGTGACCAGACCCATGGTGGCACCAGTGCCAAGTTGGGCTGGTTTGATAGTACCAAGTGGCTCCTGCAATCTGCCATCAAAATGTTGGCAGGCGAGTTTTGTTTTCCAGGGAAAAGCGCCGTTGTTTGTGTTTGGTGGCCTATGGCTGGGAGTGACCGGCTGGCTCCTGAAAAGCTACGATAGGCAGGATGGTGACCAGACCCATGGTGGCACCAGTGTCAAGTTGGGCTGGTTTGATAGTACCAAGTGGCTCCTGCAATCTGCCATCAAAATTTGGCAGGCGAGGTTTGTTTTCCAGGGAAAAGCGCCGTTGTTTTTGTTTGGGGGCCTGTGGGTGGGAGTGGCCAGATGGCTAATTAGAATCCACGATACGCAGCATGGTTCCCAGACCTGAGGTGGCACCAGTGCCAAGTCGGGCTGGTTTGATACTACCAAGTGCGTCCTGCAATCTGCCATCCAGAAGCGGGGTAGCTTACTTTTGTTTGCCAGGGAAACGGGCCGAGGTTTGTGTCTGGGGGCCTATGGCTGGGAGTGACCGGCTGGCTCCTGAAAAGCTACGATAGGCAGGATGGTGACCAGACCCATGGTGGCACCAGTGCCAAGTTGGGCTGGTTTGATAGTACCAAGTGGCTCCTGCAATCTGCCATCAAAAAATTGGCAGGCGAGTTTTGTTTTCCAGGGAAAAGCGCCGTTGTTTTTGTTTGGGGGCCTGTGGGTGGGAGTGGCCGGCTGGCTCCATAGAATCCACGATACGCAGGATGGTTCCCAGACCAGAGGTGGCACCAGTGCCAAGTCGGGCTAGTTTGATGGTGCAAAGTGGCTCCTGCAATCTGCCATCCAGTAGCGGGGTAGCTTACTTTTGTTTGCCAGGGAAACGGGCCGAGGTTTGTGTCTGGGGGCCTATGGCTGGGAGTGACCGGCTGGCTCCTGAAAAGCTACGATAGGCAGGATGGTGACCAGACCCATGGTGGCACCAGTGTCAAGTTGGGCTGGTTTGATAGTACCAAGTGGCTCCGGCAATCTGCCATCAAAATTTGGCAGGCGAGGTTTGTTTTCCAGGGAAAAGCGCCGTTGTTTTTGTTTGGGGGCCTGTGGGTGGGAGTGGCCAGATGGCTAATTAGAATCCACGATACGCAGGATGGTTCCCAGACCTGAGGTGGCACCAGTGCCAAGTTGGGCTGGTTGGATAGTACCAAGTGGTTCCTGCAATCTGCCATCCAGAAGCGGGGCAGCTTACTTTAGTTTGCCAGGGAAACGGGCCGAGGTTTTTCTCTGGGGGCCTATGGCTTGGAGTGACTGGCTAGGTCCTGAAAAGCTACGATAGGCAGGATGGTAACCAGATCCATGGTGGCACCAGTGCCAAGTGTGGCTGGTTTGATAGTACCAAGTGGCTCCTGCAATCTGCCATCAAAATGTTGGCAGGCGAGTTTTGTTTTCCAGGGAAAAGCGCTGTGGTTTGTGTTTGGGGGCCTGTGGCTGGGAGTGGCCGGCTAGCTCCTTAGAATCCACGATACGCAGGATGGTTCCCAGACCAGAGGTGGCACCAGTGCCAAGTCGGGCTGGTTTGATGGTGAAAAGTGGCTCCTGCAATCTGCCATCCAGAAGCGGGATAACTTACTTTTGTTTGCCAGGGAAACGGGCCAAGGTTTTTGTCTGGGGGCCTATGGCTGGGAGTGACCGGCTGGCTCCTGAAAAGCTACGATAGGCATTATGGTGACCAGACCCATGGTGGCACCAGTGTCAAGTTGGGCTGGTTTGATAGTACCAAGTGGCTCCGGCAATCTGCCATCAAAATTTGGCAGGCGAGGTTTGTTTTCCAGGGAAAAGCGCCGTTGTTTTTGTTTGGGGGCCTGTGGGTGGGAGTGGCCAGATGGCTAATTAGAATCCACGATACGCAGCATGGTTCCCAGACCTGAGGTGGCACCAGTGCCAAGTCGGGCTGGTTTGATACTACCAAGTGCGTCCTGCAATCTGCCATCCAGAAGCGGGGTAGCTTACTTTTGTTTGCCAGGGAAACGGGCCGAGGTTTGTGTCTGGGGGCCTATGGCTGGGAGTGACCGGCTGGCTCCTGAAAAGCTACGATAGGCAGGATGGTGACCAGACCCACGGTGGCACCAGTGCCAAGTTGGGCTGATTTGATAGTAGCAAGTGGCTCCTGCAATCTGCCATCAAAATGTTGGCAGGCGAGTTTTGTTTTCCAGGGAAAAGCGCCGTTGTTTGTGTTTGGTGGCCTGTGGCTGGGAGTGACCGGCTGGCTCCTTAGAATCCACGATACGCAGGATGGTTCCCAGACCCAAGGTGGCACCAGTGCCAAGTTGGGCTGGTTTGATAGTACCAAGTGGTTCCTGCAATCTGCCATCCAGAAGCGGGGCAGCTTACTTTTGTTTGCCAGGGAAACGGGCCGAGGTTTTTCTCTGGGGGCCTATGGCTTGGAGTGACCGGCTAGGTACTGAAAAGCTACGATAGGCAGGATGGTGACCAGATCCATGGTGGCACCAGTGCCAAGTTGGGCTTGTTTGATAGTACCAAGTGGCTCCTGCAATCTGCCATCAAAAAGTTGGCAGGCGAGTTTTGTTTTCCAGGGAAAAGCGCTGTGGTTTGTGTTTGGGGGCCTGTGGCTGGGAGTGGCCAGCTGGCTCCTTAGAATCCACGATACGCAGGATGGTTCCCAGACCAGAGGTGGCACCAGTGCCAAGTCGGGCTGGTTTGATGGTGAAAAGTGGCTCCTGCAATCTGCCATCCTGAAGCGGGATAACTTACTTTTGTTTGCCAGGGAAACGGGCCAAGGTTTTTGTCTGGGGGCCTATGGCTGGGAGTGACCGGCTGGCTCCTGAAAAGCTACGATAGGCAGGATGGTGACCAGACCCATGTTGGCACCAGTGTCAAGTTGGGCTGGTTTGATAGTACCAAGTGGCTCCTGCAATCTGCCATCAAAATTTGGCAGGCGAGGTTTGTTTTCCAGGGAAAAGCGCCGTTGTTTTTGTTTGGGGGCCTGTGGGTGGGAGTGGCCAGATGGCTAATTAGAATCCACGATACGCAGCATGGTTCCCAGACCAGAGGTGGCACCAGTGCCAAGTCGGGCTGGTTTGATACTACCAAGTGCGTCCTGCAATCTGCCATCCAGAAGCGGGGCAGCTTACTTTTGTTTGCCAGGGAAACGGGCCGAGGTTTGTGTCTCAGGGCCTATGGCTGGGAGTGACCGGCTGGCTCCTGAAAAGCTACGATAGGCAGGATGGTGACCAGACCCATGGTGGCACCAGTGCCAAGTTGGGCTGGTTTGATAGTAGCAAGTGGCTCCTGCAATCTGCCATCAAAAAGTTGTCAGGCGAGTTTTGTTTTCCAGGGAAAAGCGCCGTTGTTTGTGTTTGGGGGCCTGTGGGTGTGAGTGGCCGGCTGGCTCCTTAGAATCCACGATACGCAGGATGGTTCCCAGACCAGAGGTGGCACCAGTGCCAAGTCGGGCTAGTTTGATGGTGCAAAGTGGCTCCTGCAATCTGCCATCCAGAAGCGGGGTAGCTTACTTTTGTTTGTCAGGGAAACGGGACGAGTTTTGTGTCTGGGGGCCTATGGCTGGGAGTGACCGGCTGGCTCCTGAAAAGCTACGATAGGCAGGATGGTGACCAGACCCATGGTGGCACCAGTCCCAAGTTGGGCTGATTTGATAGTAGCAAGTGGCTCCTGCAATCTGCCATCAAAAAGTTGGCAGGCGAGTTTTGTTTTCCAGGGAAAAGCGCCGTTGTTTGTGTCTGGGTGCCTGTGGCTGGGAGTGACCGGCTGGCTCCTTAGAATCCACGATACGCAGGATGGTTCCCAGACCCAAGGTGGCACCAGTGCCAAGTTGGGCTAGTTTGATAGTACCAAGTGGTTCCTGCAATCTGCCATCCAGAAGCGGGGCAGCTTACTTTTGTTTGCCAGGGAAACGGGCCGAGGTTTTTCTCTGGGGGCCTATGGCAGGGAGGGACCGGCTGGCTCCTGAAAAGCTACGATAGGCAGGATGGTGACCAGACCCATGGTGGCACCAGTGCCAAGTTGGGCTGGTTTGATAGTACCAAGTGGCTCCTGCAATCTGCCCTCAAAAAGTTGGCAGGCGAGTTTTGTTTTCCAGGGAAAAGCGCCGTTGTTTGTGTTTGGTGGCCTGTGGCTGGGAGTGACCGGCTGGCTCCTTAGAATCCACGATACGCAGGATGGTTCCCAGACTCAAGGTGGCACCAGTGCCAATTTGTGCTGGTTTGATAGTACCAAGTGGTTCCTGCAATCTGCCATCCAGAAGCGGGGCAGCTTACTTTTGTTTGCCAGGGAAACGGGCCGAGGTTTTTCTCTGGGGGCCTATGGCAGGGAGGGACCGGCTAGGTCCTGAAAATCTACGATAGGCAGGATGGTAACCAGATCCATGGTGGCACCAGTGCCAAGTAGGGCTGATTTGATAGTACCAAGTGGCTCCTGCAATCTGCCATCAAAATGTTGGCAGGCGAGTTTTGTTTTCCAGGGAAAAGCGCTGTGGTTTTTGTTTGGGGGCCTGTGGCTGGGAGTGGCCGGCTGGCTCCTTAGAATCCACGATACGCAGGATGGTTCCCAGACCTGAGGTGGCACCAGTGCCAAGTCGGGCTGGTTTGATGGTGAAAAGTGGCTCCTGCAATCTGCCATCCAGAAGCGGGATAACTTACTTTTGTTTGCCAGGGAAACGGGCCAAGGTTTTTGTCTGGGGGCCTATGGCTGGGAGTGACCGGCTGGCTCCTGAAAAGCTACGATAGGCAGGATGGTGACCAGACCCATGGTGGCACCAGTGCCAAGTTGGGCTGGTTTGATAGTACCAAGTGGCTCCGGCAATCTGCCATCAAAAAGTTGGCAGGCGAGGTTTGTTTTCCAGGGAAAAGCGCCGTTGTTTTTGTTTGGGGGCCTGTGGCTGGGAGTGGCCAGATGGCTAATTAGAATCCACGATACGCAGCATGGTTCCCAGACCTGAGGTGGCACCAGTGCCAAGTCGGGCTGGTTTGATACTACCAAGTGCGTCCTGCAATCTGCCATCAAGAAGCGGGGCAGCTGACTTTTGTTTGCCAGGGAAACGGGCCGAGGTTTGTGTCTCAGGGCCTATGGCTGGGAGTGACCGGCTGGCTCCTGAAAAGCTACGATAGGCAGGATGGTGACCAGACCCATGGTGGCACCAGTGCCAAGTTGGGCTGGTTTGATAGTACCAAGTGGCTCCTGCAATCTGCCATCAAAAAGTTGGCAGGCGAGTTTGTTATCCAGGGAAAAGCGCCGTTGTTTGTGTTTGGGGGCCTGTGGCTGGGAGTGGCCGGCTGGCTCCTTAGAATCCACGATACGCAGGATGGTTCCCAGACCAGAGGTGGCACCAGTGCCAAGTCGGGCTGGTTTGATGGTGAAAAGTGGCTCCTGCAATCTGCCATCCAGAAGCGGGATAACTTACTTTTGTTTGCCAGGGAAACGGGCCGAGGTTTTTGTCTGGGGGCCTATGGCTGGGAGTGACCGGCTGGCTCCTGAAAAGCTACGATAGGCAGGATGGTGACCAGACCCATGGTGGCACCAGTGCCAAGTTAGGCTGGTTTGATAGTACCAAGTGGCTCCTGCAATCTGCCATCAAAAAGTTGGCAGGCGAGTTTTGTTTTCCAGGGTAAAGCGCCGTTGTTTGTGTTTGGGGGCCTGTGGGTGGGAGTGGCCGGCTGGCTCCTTAGAATCCACGATACGCAGGATGGTTCCCAGACCTGAGGTGGCACCAGTGCCAAGTCGGGCTAGTTTGATGGTGCAAAGTGGCTCCTGCAATCTGCCATCCAGAAGCGGGGTAGCTTACTTTTGTTTGCCAGGGAAACGGGCCGAGGTTTGTGTCTGGGGGCCTATGGCTGGGAGTGACCGGCTGGCTCCTGAAAAGCTACGATAGGCAGGATGGTGACCAGACCCATGGTGGCACCAGTGCCAAGTTGGGCTGATTTGATAGCAGCAAGTGGCTCCTGCAATCTGCCATCAAAAAGTTGGCAGGCGAGTTTTGTTTTCCAGGGAAAAGCGCCGTTGTTTGTGTCTGGGGGCCTGTGGCTGGAGTGGCCGGCTGGATCCTTACAATGAACGATACGCAGGATGGTTCCCAGACCTGAGGTGGCACCAGTGCCAAGTCGGGCTAGTTTGATGGTGCAAAGTGGCTCCTGCAATCTGCCATCCAGAAGCGGGGTAGCTTACTTTTGTTTGCCAGGGAAACGGGCCGAGGTTTTTCTCTGGGGGCCTACGGCAGGGAGGGACCGGCTGGCTCCTGAAAAGCTACGATAGGCAGGATGGTGACCAGACCCATGGTGGCACCAGTGCCAAGTTGGGCTGATTTGATAGTAGCAAGTGGCTCCTGCAATCTGCCATCAAAATGTTGGCAGGCGAGTTTTGTTTTCCAGGGAAAACGCCGTTGTTTGTGTTTGGTGGCCTGTGGCTGGGAGTGACCGGCTGGCTCCTTAGAATCCACGATACGCAGGATGGTTCCCAGACCCAAGGTGGCACCAGTGCCAAGTTGGGCTGGTTTGATAGTAGCAAGTGGTTCCTGCAATCTGCCATCCAGAAGCGGGGCAGCTTACTTTTGTTTGCCAGGGAAACGGGCCGAGTTTTTTCTCTGGGGGCCTATGGCAGGGAGGGACCGGCTGGCTCCTGAAAAGCTACGATAGGCAGGATGGTGACCAGACCCATGGTGGCACCAGTGCCAAGTTGGGCTGATTTGATAGTAGCAAGTGGCTCCTGCAATCTGCCATCAAAATGTTGGCAGGCGAGTTTTGTTTTCCAGGGAAAAGCGCCGTTGTTTGTGTTTGGTGGCCTGTGGCTGGGAGTGACCGGCTAGCTCCTTAGAATCCACGATACGCAGGATGGTTCCCAGACCTGAGGTGGCACCAGTGCCAAGTCGGGCTGGTTTGATGGTGAAAAGTGGCTCCTGCAATCTGCCATCCAGAAGCGGGATAACTTACTTTTGTTTGCCAGGGAAACGGGCCAAGGTTTTTGTCTGGGGGCCTATGGCTGGGAGTGACCGGCTGGCTCCTGAAAAGCTACGATAGGCAGGATGGTGACCAGACCCATGGTGGCACCAGTGTCAAGTTGGGCTGGTTTGATAGTACCAAGTGGCTCCGGCAATCTGCCATCAAAAAGTTGGCAGGCGAGGTTTGTTTTCCAGGGAAAAGCGCCGTTGTTTTTGTTTGGGGGCCTGTGGCTGGGAGTGGCCAGATGGCTAATTAGAATCCACGATACGCAGCATGGTTCCCAGACCTGAGGTGGCACCAGTGCCAAGTCGGGCTGGTTTGATACTACCAAGTGCGTCCTGCAATCTGCCATCAAGAAGCGGGGCAGCTGACTTTTGTTTGCCAGGGAAACGGGCCGAGGTTTGTGTCTCAGGGCCTATGGCTGGGAGTGACCGGCTGGCTCCTGAAAAGCTACGATAGGCAGGATGGTGACCAGACCCATGGTGGCACCAGTGCCAAGTTGGGCTGGTTTGATAGTACCAAGTGGCTCCTGCAATCTGCCATCAAAAAGTTGGCAGGCGAGTTTGTTATCCAGGGAAAAGCGCCGTTGTTTGTGTTTGGGGGCCTGTGGCTGGGAGTGGCCGGCTGGCTCCTTAGAATCCACGATACGCAGGATGGTTCCCAGACCAGAGGTGGCACCAGTGCCAAGTCGGGCTGGTTTGATGGTGAAAAGTGGCTCCTGCAATCTGCCATCCAGAAGCGGGATAACTTACTTTTGTTTGCCAGGGAAACGGGCCGAGGTTTTTGTCTGGGGGCCTATGGCTGGGAGTGACCGGCTGGCTCCTGAAAAGCTACGATAGGCAGGATGGTGACCAGACCCATGGTGGCACCAGTGCCAAGTTAGGCTGGTTTGATAGTACCAAGTGGCTCCTGCAATCTGCCATCAAAAAGTTGGCAGGCGAGTTTTGTTTTCCAGGGTAAAGCGCCGTTGTTTGTGTTTGGGGGCCTGTGGGTGGGAGTGGCCGGCTGGCTCCTTAGAATCCACGATACGCAGGATGGTTCCCAGACCTGAGGTGGCACCAGTGCCAAGTCGGGCTAGTTTGATGGTGCAAAGTGGCTCCTGCAATCTGCCATCCAGAAGCGGGGTAGCTTACTTTTGTTTGCCAGGGAAACGGGCCGAGGTTTGTGTCTGGGGGCCTATGGCTGGGAGTGACCGGCTGGCTCCTGAAAAGCTACGATAGGCAGGATGGTGACCAGACCCATGGTGGCACCAGTGCCAAGTTGGGCTGATTTGATAGCAGCAAGTGGCTCCTGCAATCTGCCATCAAAAAGTTGGCAGGCGAGTTTTGTTTTCCAGGGAAAAGCGCCGTTGTTTGTGTCTGGGGGCCTGTGGCTGGAGTGGCCGGCTGGATCCTTACAATGAACGATACGCAGGATGGTTCCCAGACCTGAGGTGGCACCAGTGCCAAGTCGGGCTAGTTTGATGGTGCAAAGTGGCTCCTGCAATCTGCCATCCAGAAGCGGGGTAGCTTACTTTTGTTTGCCAGGGAAACGGGCCGAGGTTTTTCTCTGGGGGCCTACGGCAGGGAGGGACCGGCTGGCTCCTGAAAAGCTACGATAGGCAGGATGGTGACCAGACCCATGGTGGCACCAGTGCCAAGTTGGGCTGATTTGATAGTAGCAAGTGGCTCCTGCAATCTGCCATCAAAATGTTGGCAGGCGAGTTTTGTTTTCCAGGGAAAACGCCGTTGTTTGTGTTTGGTGGCCTGTGGCTGGGAGTGACCGGCTGGCTCCTTAGAATCCACGATACGCAGGATGGTTCCCAGACCCAAGGTGGCACCAGTGCCAAGTTGGGCTGGTTTGATAGTAGCAAGTGGTTCCTGCAATCTGCCATCCAGAAGCGGGGCAGCTTACTTTTGTTTGCCAGGGAAACGGGCCGAGTTTTTTCTCTGGGGGCCTATGGCAGGGAGGGACCGGCTGGCTCCTGAAAAGCTACGATAGGCAGGATGGTGACCAGACCCATGGTGGCACCAGTGCCAAGTTGGGCTGATTTGATAGTAGCAAGTGGCTCCTGCAATCTGCCATCAAAATGTTGGCAGGCGAGTTTTGTTTTCCAGGGAAAAGCGCCGTTGTTTGTGTTTGGTGGCCTGTGGCTGGGAGTGACCGGCTAGCTCCTTAGAATCCACGATACGCAGGATGGTTCCCAGACCTGAGGTGGCACCAGTGCCAAGTCGGGCTGGTTTGATGGTGAAAAGTGGCTCCTGCAATCTGCCATCCAGAAGCGGGATAACTTACTTTTGTTTGCCAGGGAAACGGGCCAAGGTTTTTGTCTGGGGGCCTATGGCTGGGAGTGACCGGCTGGCTCCTGAAAAGCTACGATAGGCAGGATGGTGACCAGACCCATGGTGGCACCAGTGTCAAGTTGGGCTGGTTTGATAGTACCAAGTGGCTCCGGCAATCTGCCATCAAAAAGTTGGCAGGCGAGGTTTGTTTTCCAGGGAAAAGCGCCGTTGTTTTTGTTTGGGGGCCTGTGGCTGGGAGTGGCCAGATGGCTAATTAGAATCCACGATACGCAGCATGGTTCCCAGACCTGAGGTGGCACCAGTGCCAAGTCGGGCTGGTTTGATACTACCAAGTGCGTCCTGCAATCTGCCATCAAGAAGCGGGGCAGCTGACTTTTGTTTGCCAGGGAAACGGGCCGAGGTTTGTGTCTCAGGGCCTATGGCTGGGAGTGACCGGCTGGCTCCTGAAAAGCTACGATAGGCAGGATGGTGACCAGACCCATGGTGGCACCAGTGCCAAGTTGGGCTGGTTTGATAGTACCAAGTGGCTCCTGCAATCTGCCATCAAAAAGTTGGCAGGCGAGTTTGTTATCCAGGGAAAAGCGCCGTTGTTTGTGTTTGGGGGCCTGTGGCTGGGAGTGGCCGGCTGGCTCCTTAGAATCCACGATACGCAGGATGGTTCCCAGACCAGAGGTGGCACCAGTGCCAAGTCGGGCTGGTTTGATGGTGAAAAGTGGCTCCTGCAATCTGCCATCCAGAAGCGGGATAACTTACTTTTGTTTGCCAGGGAAACGAGCCGAGGTTTTTGTCTGGGGGCCTATGGCTGGGAGTGACCGGCTGGCTCCTGAAAAGCTACGATAGGCAGGATGGTGACCAGACCCATGGTGGCACCAGTGCCAAGTTGGGCTGGTTTGATAGTACCAAGTGGCTCCTGCAATCTGCCATCAAAAAGTTGGCAGGCGAGTTTTGTTTTCCAGGGTAAAGCGCCGTTGTTTGTGTTTGGGGGCCTGTGGGTGGGAGTGGCCGGCTGGCTCCTTAGAATCCACGATACGCAGGATGGTTCCCAGACCTGAGGTGGCACCAGTGCCAAGTCGGGCTAGTTTGATGGTGCAAAGTGGCTCCTGCAATCTGCCATCCAGAAGCGGGGTAGCTTACTTTTGTTTGCCAGGGAAACGGGCCGAGTTTTGTGTCTGGGGGCCTATGGCTGGGAGTGACCGGCTGGCTCCTGAAAAGCTACGATAGGCAGGATGGTGACCAGACCCATGGTGGCACCAGTGCCAAGTTGGGCTGATTTAATAGCAGCAAGTGGCTCCTGCAATCTGCCATCAAAAAGTTGGCAGGCGAGTTTTGTTTTCCAGGGAAAAGCGCCGTTGTTTGTGTCTGGGGGCCTGTGGCTGGAGTGGCCGGCTGGATCCTTACAATGAACGATACGCAGGATGGTTCCCAGACCTGAGGTGGCACCAGTGCCAAGTCGGGCTAGTTTGATGGTGCAAAGTGGCTCCTGCAATCTGCCATCCAGAAGCGGGGTAGCTTACTTTTGTTTGCCAGGGAAACGGGCCGATGTTTTTCTCTGGGGGCCTACGGCAGGGAGGGACCGGCTGGCTCCTGAAAAGCTACGATAGGCAGGATGGTGACCAGACCCATGGTGGCACCAGTGCCAAGTTGGGCTGATTTGATAGTAGCAAGTGGCTCCTGCAATCTGCCATCAAAATGTTGGCAGGCGAGTTTTGTTTTCCAGGGAAAACGCCGTTGTTTGTGTTTGGTGGCCTGTGGCTGGGAGTGACCGGCTGGCTCCTTAGAATCCACGATACGCAGGATGGTTCCCAGACCCAAGGTGGCACCAGTGCCAAGTTGGGCTGGTTTGATAGTAGCAAGTGGTTCCTGCAATCTGCCATCCAGAAGCGGGGCAGCTTACTTTTGTTTGCCAGGGAAACGGGCCGAGGTTTTTCTCTGGGGGCCTATGGCAGGGAGGGACCGGCTGGCTCCTGAAAAGCTACGATAGGCAGGATGGTGACCAGACCCATGGTGGCACCAGTGCCAAGTTGGGCTGATTTGATAGTAGCAAGTGGCTCCTGCAATCTGCCATCAAAAAGTTGGCAGGCGAGTTTTGTTTTCCAGGGAAAAGCGCCGTTGTTTGTGTTTGGTGGCCTGTGGCTGGGAGTGACCGGCTAGCTCCTTAGAATCCACGATACGCAGGATGGTTCCCAGACCTGAGGTGGCACCAGTGCCAAGTTGGGCTGGTTTGATAGTACCAAGTGGTTCCTGCAATCTGCCATCCAGAAGCGGGGCAGCTTACTTTAGTTTGCCAGGGAAACGGGCCGAGGTTTTTCTCTGGGGGCCTATGGCTTGGAGTGACCGGCTAGGTCCTGAAAAGCTACGATAGGCAGGATGGTGACCAGATCCATGGTGGCACCAGTGCCAAGTGTGGCTGGTTTGATAGTACCAAGTGGCTCCTGCAATCTGCCATCAAAAAGTTGGCAGGCGAGTTTTGTTTTCCAGGGAAAAGCGCTGTGGTTTGTGTTTGGGGGCCTGTGGCTGGGAGTGGCCAGCTGGCTCCTTAGAATCCACGATACGCAGGATGGTTCCCAGACCAGAGGTGGCACCAGTGCCAAGTCGGGCTGGTTTGATGGTGAAAAGTGGCTCCTGCAATCTGCCATCCAGAAGCGGGATAACTTACTTTTGTTTGCCAGGGAAACGGGCCAAGGTTTTTGTCTGGGGGCCTATGGCTGGGAGTGACCGGCTGGCTCCTGAAAAGCTACGATAGGCAGGATGGTGACCAGACCCATGGTGGCACCAGTGTCAAGTTGGGCTGGTTTGATAGTACCAAGTGGCTCCTGCAATCTGCCATCAAAATTTGGCAGGCGAGGTTTGTTTTCCAGGGAAAAGCGCCGTTGTTTTTGTTTGGGGGCCTGTGGCTGGGAGTGGCCAGATGGCTAATTAGAATCCACGATACGCAGCATGGTTCCCAGACCTGAGGTGGCACCAGTGCCAAGTCGGGCTGGTTTGATACTACCAAGTGCGTCCTGCAATCTGCCATCCAGAAGCGGGGTAGCTTACTTTTGTTTGCCAGGGAAACGGGCCGAGGTTTGTGTCTGGGGGCCTATGGCTGGGAGTGACCGGCTGGCTCCTGAAAAGCTACAATAGGCAGGATGGTGACCAGACCCATGGTGGCACCAGTGCCAAGTTGGGCTGGTTTGATAGTACCAAGTGGCTCCTGCAATCTGCCATCAAAAAATTGGCAGGCGAGTTTTGTTTTCCAGGGAAAAGCGCCGTTGTTTTTGTTTGGGGGCCTGTGGGTGGGAGTGGCCGGCTGGCTCCATAGAATCCACGATACGCAGGATGGTTCCCAGACCAGAGGTGGCACCAGTGCCAAGTCGGGCTGGTTTGATGGTGCAAAGTGGCTCCTGCAATCTGCCATCCAGAAGCGGGGTAGCTTACTTTTGTTTGCCAGGGAAACGGGCCGAGTATTGTGTCTGGGGGCCTATGGATGGGAGTGACCGGCTGCCTCCTGAAAAGCTACGATAGGCAGGATGGTGACCAGACCCATGGTGCCACCAGTGCCAAGTTGGGCTGATTTGATAGCAGCAAGTGGCTCCGGCAATCTGCCATCAAAAAGTTGGCAGGCGAGTTTTGTTTTCCAGGGAAAAGCGCCGTTGTTTGTGTCTGGGGGCCTGTGGCTGGAGTGGCCGGCTGGATCCTTACAATGAACGATACGCAGGATGGTTCCCAGACCTGAGGTGGCACCAGTGCCAAGTCGGGCTAGTTTGATGGTGCAAAGTGGCTCCTGCAATCTGCCATCCAGAAGCGGGGTAGCTTACTTTTGTTTGCCAGGGAAACGGGCCGAGGTTTTTCTCTGGGGGCCTACGGCAGGGAGGGACCGGCTGGCTCCTGAAAAGCTACGATAGGCAGGATGGTGACCAGACCCATGGTGGCACCAGTGCCAAGTTGGGCTGATTTGATAGTAGCAAGTGGCTCCTGCAATCTGCCATCAAAATGTTGGCAGGCGAGTTTTGTTTTCCAGGGAAAAGCGCCGTTGTTTGTGTTTGGTGGCCTGTGGCTGGGAGTGACCGGCTAGCTCCTTAGAATCCACGATACGCAGGATGGTTCCCAGACCCAAGGTGGCACCAGTGCCAAGTTGGGCTGGTTTGATAGTAGCAAGTGGTTCCTGCAATCTGCCATCCAGAAGCGGGGCAGCTTACTTTTGTTTGCCAGGGAAACGGGCCGAGGTTTTTCTCTGGGGGCCTATGGCAGGGAGGGACCGGCTGGCTCCTGAAAAGCTACGATAGGCAGGATGGTGACCAGACCCATGGTGGCACCAGTGCCAAGTTGGGCTGATTTGATAGTAGCAAGTGGCTCCTGCAATCTGCCATCAAAATGTTGGCAGGCGAGTTTTGTTTTCCAGGGAAAAGCGCCGTTGTTTGTGTTTGGTGGCCTGTGGCTGGGAGTGACCAGCTGGCTCCTTAGAATCCACGATACGCAGGATGGTTCCCAGACCCAAGGTGGCACCAGTGCCAAGTTGGGCTGGTTTGATAGTACCAAGTGGTTCCTGCAATCTGCCATCCAGAAGCGGGGCAGCTTACTTTAGTTTGCCAGGGAAACGGGCGGAGGTTTTTCTCTGGGGGCCTATGGCTTGGAGTGACCGGCTAGGTCCTGAAAAGCTACGATAGGCAGGATGGTAACCAGATCCATGGTGGCACCAGTGCCAAGTTGGGCTGGTTTGATAGTACCAAGTGGCTCCTGCAATCTGCCATCAAAAAGATGGCAGGCGAGTTTTGTTTTCCAGGGAAAAGCGCTGTGGTTTGTGTTTGGGGGCCTGTGGCTGGGACTGGCCGGCTAGCTCCTTAGAATCCACGATACGCAGGATGGTTCCCAGACCAGAGGTGGCACCAGTGCCAAGTCGGGCTGGTTTGATGGTGAAAAGTGGCTCCTGCAATCTGCCATCCAGAAGCGGGATAACTTACTTTTGTTTGCCAGGGAAACGGGCCAAGGTTTCTGTCTGGGGGCCTATGGCTGGGAGTGACCGGCTGGCTCCTGAAAAGCTACGATAGGCAGGATGGTGACCAGACCCATGGTGGCACCAGTGTCAAGTTGGGCTGGTTTGATAGTACCAAGTGGCTCCGGCAATCTGCCATCAAAATTTGGCAGGCGAGGTTTGTTTTCCAGGGAAAAGCGCCGTTGTTTTTGTTTGGGGGCCTGTGGGTGGGAGTGGCCAGATGGCTAATTAGAATCCACGATACGCAGCATGGTTCCCAGACCTGAGGTGGCACCAGTGCCAAGTCGGGCTGGTTTGATACTACCAAGTGCGTCCTGCAATCTGCCATCCAGAAGCGGGGTAGCTTACTTTTGTTTGCCAGGGAAACGGGCCGAGGTTTGTGTCTGGGGGCCTATGGCTGGGAGTGACCGGCTGGCTCCTGAAAAGCTACGATAGGCAGGATGGTGACCAGACCCATGGTGGCACCAGTGCCAAGTTGGGCTGATTTGATAGTAGCAAGTGGCTCCTGCAATCTGCCATCAAAATGTTGGCAGGCGAGTTTTGTTTTCCAGGGAAAAGCGCCGTTGTTTGTGTTTGGTGGCCTGTGGCTGGGAGTGACCGGCTGGCTCCTTAGAATCCACGATACGCAGGATGGTTCCCAGACCAGAGGTGGCACCAGTGCCAAGTTGGGCTGGTTTGATAGTACCAAGTGGTTCCTGCAATCTGCCATCCAGAAGCGGGGCAGCTTACTTTTGTTTGCCAGGGAAACGGGCCGACGTTTTTCTCTGGGGGCCTATGGCTTGGAGTGACCGGCTAGGTCCTGAAAAGCTACGATAGGCAGGATGGTGACCAGATCCATGGTGGCACCAGTGTCAAGTTGGGCTGGTTTGATAGTACCAAGTGGCTCCTGCAATCTGCCATCAAAATTTGGCAGGCGAGGTTTGTTTTCCAGGGAAAAGCGCCGTTGTTTTTGTTTGGGGGCCTGTGGGTGGGAGTGGCCAGATGGCTAATTAGAATCCACGATACGCAGCATGGTTCCCAGACCTGAGGTGGCACCAGTGCCAAGTCGGGCTGGTTTGATACTACCAAGTGCGTCCTGCAATCTGCCATCCAGAAGCGGGGTAGCTTACTTTTGTTTGCCAGGGAAACGGGCCGAGGTTTGTGTCTGGGGGCCTATGGCTGGGAGTGACCGGCTGGCTCCTGAAAAGCTACGATAGGCAGGATGGTGACCAGACCCATGGTGGCACCAGTGCCAAGTTGGGCTGGTTTGATAGTACCAAGTGGCTCCTGCAATCTGCCATCAAAAAATTGGCAGGCGAGTTTTGTTTTCCAGGGAAAAGCGCCGTTGTTTTTGTTTGGGGGCCTGTGGGTGGGAGTGGCCGGCTGGCTACTAAGAATCCACGATACGCAGGATGGTTCCCAGACCAGAGGTGGCACCAGTGCCAAGTCGGGCTAGTTTGATGGTGCAAAGTGGCTCCTGCAATCTGCCATCCAGAAGCGGGGTAGCTTACTTTTGTTTGCCAGGGAAACGGGCCGAGTATTGTGTCTGGGGGCCTATGGCTGGGAGTGACCGGCTGGCTCCTGAAAAGCTACGATAGGCAGGATGGTGACCAGACCCATGGTGCCACCAGTGCCAAGTTGGGCTGATTTGATAGCAGCAAGTGGCTCCTGCAATCTGCCATCAAAAAGTTGGCAGGCGAGTTTTGTTTTCCAGGGAAAAGCGCCGTTGTTTGTGTCTGGGGGCCTGTGGCTGGGAGTGACCGGCTGGATCCTTACAATGAACGATACGCAGGATGGTTCCCAGACCTGAGGTGGCACCAGTGCCAAGTCGGGCTAGTTTGATGGTGCAAAGTGGCTCCTGAAATCTGCCATCCAGAAGCGGGGTAGCTTACTTTTGTTTGCCAGGGAAACGGGACGAGGTTTTTCTCTGGGGGCCTACGGCAGGGAGGGACCGGCTGGCTCCTGAAAAGCTACGATAGGCAGGATGGTGACCAGACCCATGGTGGCACCAGTGCCAAGTTGGGCTGATTTGATAGTAGCAAGTGGCTCCTGCAATCTGCCATGAAAAAGTTGGCAGGCGAGTTTTGTTTTCCAGGGAAAAGCGCCGTTGTTTGTGTTTGGTGGCCTGTGGCTGGGAGTGACCGGCTGGCTCCTTAGAATCCACGATACGCAGGATGGTTCCCAGACCCAAGGTGGCACCAGTGCCAAGTTGGGCTGGTTTGATAGTAGCAAGTAGTTCCTGCAATCTGCCATCCAGAAGCGGGGCAGCTTACTTTTGTTTGCCAGGGAAACGGGCCGAGGTTTGTGTCTGGGGGCCTATGGCAGGGAGGGACCGGCTGGCTCCTGAAAAGCTACGATAGGCAGGATGGTGACCAGACCCATGGTGGCACCAGTGCCAAGTTGGGCTGATTTGATAGTAGCAAGTGGCTCCTGCAATCTGCCATCAAAATGTTGGCAGGCGAGTTTTGTTTTCCAGGCAAAAGCGCCGTTGTTTGTGTTTGGTGGCCTGTGGCTGGGAATGACCGGCTGGCTCCTTAGAATCCACGATACGCAGGATGGTTCCCAGACCCAAGGTGGCACCAGTGCCAAGTTGGGCTGGTTTGATAGTACCAAGTGGTTCCTGCAATCTGCCATCCAGAAGCGGGGCAGCTTACTTTAGTTTGCCAGGGAAACGGGCGGCGGTTTTTCTCTGGGGGCCTATGGCTTGGAGTGACCGGCTAGGTCCTGAAAAGCTACGATAGGCAGGATGGTAACCAGATCCATGGTGGCACCAGTGCCAAGTTGGGCTGGTTTGATAGTACCAAGTGGCTCCTGCAATCTGCCATCAAAAAGATGGCAGGCGAGTTTTGTTTTCCAGGGAAAAGCGCTGTGGTTTGTGTTTGGGGGCCTGTGGCTGGGAGTGGCCGGCTAGCTCCTTAGA
Source organism: Melospiza melodia melodia (assembly GCF_035770615.1). NCBI lineage: Eukaryota > Metazoa > Chordata > Aves > Passeriformes > Passerellidae > Melospiza > Melospiza melodia. The sequence goes on from NC_086199.1 coordinate 44,603,530, forward strand.
ATCCACGATACGCAGGATGGTTCCCAGACCAGAGGTGGCACCAGTGCCAAGTCGGGCTGGTTTGATGGTGAAAAGTGGCTCCTGCAATCTGCCATCCAGAAGCGGGATAACTTACTTTTGTTTGCCAGGGAAACGGGCCAAGGTTTTGTCTGGGGGCCTATGGCTGGGAGTGACCGGCTGGCTCCCGAAAAGCTACGATAGGCAGGATGGTGACCAGACCCATGGTGGCACCAGTGTCAAGTTGGGCTGGTTTGATAGTACCAAGTGGCTCCGGCAATCTGCCATCAAAATTTGGCAGGCGAGGTTTGTTTTCCAGGGAAAAGCGCCGTTGTTTTTGTTTGGGGCCTGTGGGTGGGAGTGGCCAGATGGCAAATTAGAATCCACGATACGCAGCATGGTTCCCAGACCTAAGGTGGCACCAGTGCCAAGTCGGGCTGGTTTGATACTACCAAGTGCGTCCTGCAATCTGCCATCCAGAAGCGGGGTAGCTTACTTTTGTTTGCCAGGGAAACGGGCCGAGGTTTGTGTCTGGGGGCCTATGGCTGGGAGTGACCGGCTGGCTCCTGAAAAGCTACGATAGGCAGGATGGTGACCAGACCCATGGTGGCACCAGTGCCAAGTTGGGCTGATTTGATAGTAGCAAGTGGCTCCTGCAATCTGCCATCAAAATGTTGGCAGGCGAGTTTTGTTTTCCAGGGAAAAGCGCCGTTGTTTGTGTTTGGTGGCCTGTGGCTGGGAGTGACCGGCTGGCTCCTTAGAATCCACGATACGCAGGATGGTTCCCAGACCCAAGGTGGCACCAGTGCCAAGTTGGGCTGGTTTGATAGTACCAAGTGGTTCCTGCAATCTGCCATCCAGAAGCGGGGCAGCTTACTTTTGTTTGCCAGGGAAACGGGCCGAGGTTTTTCTCTGGGGGCCTATGGCTTGGAGTGACCGGCTAGGTCCTGAAAAGCTACGATAGGCAGGATGGTGACCAGATCCATGGTGGCACCAGTGCCAAGTTGGGCTTGTTTGATAGTACCAAGAGGCTCCTGCAATCTGCCATCAAAAAGTTGGCAGGCGAGTTTTGTTTTCCAGGGAAAAGCGCTGTGGTTTTTGTTTGGGGGCCTGTGGCTGGGAGTGGCCAGCTGGCTCCTTAGAATCCACGATACGCAGGATGGTTCCCAGACCAGAGGTGGCACCAGTGCCAAGTCGGGCTGGTTTGATGGTGAAAAGTGGCTCCTGCAATCTGCCATCCAGAAGCGGGATAACTTACTTTTGTTTGCAAGGGAAACGGGCCAAGGTTTTTGTCTGGGGGCCTATGGCTGGGAGTGACCGGCTGGCTCCTGAAAAGCTACGATAGGCAGGATGGTGACCAGACCCATGGTGGCACCAGTGTCAAGTTGGGCTGGTTTGATAGTACCAAGTGGCTCCTGCAATCTGCCATCAAAATTTGGCAGGCGAGGTTTGTTTTCCAGGGAAAAGCGCCGTTGTTTTTGTCTGGGGGCCTGTGGCTGGAGTGGCCGGCTGGCTCCTTAGAATCCACGATACGCAGGATGGTTCCCAGACTCAAGGTGGCACCAGTGCCAAGTTGGGCTGGTTTGATAGTACCAAGTGCGTCCTACAATCTGCCATCCAGAAGCGGGGCAGCTTACTTTTGTTTGCCAGGGAAACGGGCCGAGGTTTGTGTCTGGGGGCCTATGGCTGGGAGTGACCGGCTGCCTCCTGAAAAGCTACGATAGGCAGGATGGTGACCAGACCCATGGTGGCACCAGTGCCAAGTTGGGCTGATTTGATAGTAGCAAGTGGCTCCTGCAATCTGCCATCAAAATGTCAGCAGGCGAGTTTATTTTTCCAGGGAAAAGCGCTGTGGTTTGTGTTTGGGGGCCTGTGGCTGGGAGTGACCGGCTGGCTCCTTAGAATCCACGATACGCAGGATAGTTCCCAGACCCAAGGTGGCAACAGTGCCAAGTTGGGCTGGTTTGATAGTACCAAGTGGCTCCTGCAATCTGCCATCCAGAAGCGGGGCAGCTGACTTTTGTTTGCCAGGGAAACGGGCCGAGGTTTTTGTCTGAGGGCCTAGGGCTGGGAGTGACCGGCTGGCTCCTGAAAAGCTACGATAGGCAGGATGGTGACCAGACCCATGGTGGCACCAGTGTCAAGTTGGGCTGGTTTGATAGTACCAAGTGGCTCCTGCAATCTGCCATCAAAAAGTTGGCAGGCGAGTTTTGTTTTCCTGGGAAAAGCGCCGTTGATTTTGTTTGGGGGCCTGTGGGTGGGAGTGGCCGGCTGGCTCCTTAGAATCCACAATACGCAGCATGGTTCCCAGACCAGAGGTGGCACCAGTGCCAAGTTGGGCTGGTTTGATAGTACCAAGTGCGTCCTGCAATCTGCCATCCAGAAGCGGGGCAGCTTACTTTTGTTTGCCAGGGAAACGGGCCGAGGTTTGTGTCTCAGGGCCTATTGCTGGGAGTGACCGGCTGGCTCCTGAAAAGCTACGATAGGCAGGATGGTGACCAGACCCATGGTGGCACCAGTGCCAAGTTGGGCTGGTTTGATAGTACCAAGTGGCTCCTGCAATCTGCCATCAAAAAGTTGGCAGGCGAGTTTGTTATCCAGGGAAATGCGCCGTTGTTTGTGTTTGGGGGCCTGTGGCAGGGAGTGGCCGGCTGGCTCCTTAGAATCCACGATACGCAGCATGGTTCCCAGACCTGAGGTGGCACCAGTGCCAAGTCGGGCTGGTTTGATGGTGAAAAGTGGCTCCTGCAATCTGCCATCCAGTAGCGGGATAACTTACTTTTGTTTCCCAGGGAAACGGGCCGAGCTTTGTGTCTGGGGGCCTATGGCTGGGAGTGACCGGCTAGGTCCTGAAAAGCTACGATAGGCAGGATGGTGACCAGACCCATGGTGGCACCAGTGCCAAGTTGGGCTGATTTGATAGTAGCAAGTGGCTCCTGCAATCTGCCATCAAAAAGTTGGCAGGCGAGTTTTGTTTTCCAGGGAAAAGCGCCGTTGTTTGTGTCTGGGGGCCTGTGGCTGGAGTGGCCGGCTGGCTCCTTAGAATCCACGATACGCAGGATGGTTCCCAGACCTGAGGTGGCACCAGTGCCAAGTCGGGCTAGTTTGATGGTGCAAAGTGGCTCCTGCAATCTGCCATCCAGAAGCGGGGTAGGTTACTTTTGTTTGCCAGGGAAACTGGCCGAGGATTTCTCTGGGGCCCTATGGCAGAGAGGGACCGGCTGGCTCCTGAAAAGCTATGATAGGCAGGATGGTGACCAGACCCATGGTGGCACCAGTGCCAAGTTGGGCTGATTTGATAGTACCAAGTGGCTCCTGCAATCTGCCATCAAAAAGTTGGCAGGCGAGTTTTGTTTTCCAGGGAAAAGCGCCGTTGTTTGTGTTTGGGGGACTGTGGCTGGGAGTGGCCGGCTGGCTCCTTAGAACACACGATACGCAGGATGGTTCCCAGACCCAAGGTGGCACCAGTGCCACGTCGGGCTGGTTTGATGGTGAAAAGTGGCTCCTGCAATCTGCCATCCTGAAGCGGGGTAGCTTACATTTGTGTGCCAGGGAAACGGGCCGAGGTTTACGACTGGGGGCCTAGGGCTAGGAGTGACCGGCTGGCTCCTGAAAAGCTACGATAGGCAGGATGGTGACCAGACCCATGGTGGCACCAGTGCCAAGTTGGGCTGATTTGATGGTACCAACTGGCTCCTGCAATCTGCCATCTAAAAGTTGTCAGGCGAGTTTTGTTTTCCAGGGAAAAGCGCCGTTGATTTTGTTTGGAGGCCTGTGGCTGGCAGGGGCTGCCTGTCGTCTTTGAATCCGGGTTACGCAGCATGGTTCCCAGAGCCAAGGTGGCACCAGTGTCAAGTTGGGCTGGTTTGATAGTACCAAGTGGCTCCTGCAATCTGCCATCCAGAAGCGGGGCAGCTTACTTTTGTTTGCCAGGGAAACGGGCCGAGGTATTTGTCTGGGGACCTATGGCTGGGAGTGACCGGCTGGCTCCTAAAAAGCTACGATAGGCAGGATGGTTCCCAGACCCATGGTGGCACCAGTGCCAAGTTGGCCTGGTTTGATAGTACCAAGTGGCTCCTGCAATCTGCCATCAAAAAGTTGGCAGGCGAGTTTTCTTTTCCAGGGAAAAGCGCCGTTGTTTGTTTTTGGGGGACTGTGGCTGGGAGTGGCCGGCTGGCTCCTTAGAACACACGATACGCAGGATGGTTCCCAGACCCAAGGTGGCACCAGTGCCAAGTCAGGCTGGTTTGATAACACCAAGTGGCTCCTGCAATCTGCCATCCAGAAGCAGGGCAGCTTACTTTTGTTTTCCAGGGAAACCGACCGAGGTTTTTTTCTGGGGGCCTATGGCTGGGAGTGACCGGCTGGCTCCTGAAAAGCTACGATAGGCAGGATGGTGACCAGACCCATGGTGGCACCAGTGCCAAGTTGGGCTGGTTTGATAGTACCAAGTGGCTCCTGCACTCTGCCATCAAAATGTTGGCAGGCGAGTTTTGTTTTCCAGGGAAAAGCGCCGTTGTTTGTGTTTGGGGGCCTGTGGCTGGGAGAGGCCGGCTGGCTCCTTAGAATCCACGATACGCAGCATGGTTCCCAGACCAGAGGTGGCACCAGTGCCAAGTCGGGCTGGTTTGAGGGTGCAAAGTGGCTCCTGCAATCTGCCATCCAGAAGCGGGGCAGCTTACTTTTGTGTGCCAGGGAAACAGGCCGAGGTTTGTGTCTGGGGGCCTATGGCAGGGAGTGACCGGCTGGCTCCTGAAAAGCTACGATAGGCAGGATGGTGAGCAGACCCATGGTGGCACCAGTGCCAAGTTGGGCTGGTTTGATAGTACCAAGTGGCTCCTGCAATCTGCCATCAAAAAGTTGGCAGGCGAGTTTTGTTTTCCAGGGAAAAGCGCCATTGTGTGTGTTTTCGGGCCTGTGGCTGGGAGTGGCCAGCTGGCTCCTTAGAATCCACGATACGCAGGATGGTTCCCAGACCCAAGGTGGCACCAGTGCCAAGTCGGGCTGGTTTGTTAGTACCAAGTGGTTCCTGCAATCTGCCATCCAGAAGCGGGGCAGCTGAATTTTGTTTGCCAGAGAAAAAGGCCGTTGTTTGTGTTTCGGGGCCTGTGGCTGGCAGTGGACGGCTGGCTCCTGAAAATCCATGATACGCAGCATGGTTCCCAGACCCAAGGTGGCACCAGTTCCAAGTAGGGCTGGTTTCATAGTACCCAGTGGCTCCTGCAATCTGCCATCCAGAAGAGGGGCAGTTGAGTTTTGTTTTCCAGAGAAAAGGGCCGTGGTTTGTGTTTGGGGCCTATGGCTGAGAGTGACCGGCTGACCCCTGAAAATCCACGATAGGAAGGATGGTTCCCAGATCCAAGGTGGCACCAGTGCCATGTTGTGCTGGTGTGATAGTCCCAAGTGGCTCCTGCACTCTGCCATCCAGAAGTGGGGCAGCTGAATTTTGTTTGCCAGAGAAAAAGGCTGTGGTTTTTGTTTGGGGGCCTATGGCTGGGAATGGCCGGCTGGCTCCTGAAAATCCATGATACGCAGCATGGTTCCCAGACCCAAGGTGGCACCAGTGCCAAGTGGGGCTGGTTTCACAGTGTCAAGTGCCTCCTGCAATCTCCCATCCAGAAGAGGGGCAGCTGAGTTTTGTTTGCCTGTGAAACGGGCCGTTGTTTTTCATTGGGGTCTGTGGCCGAGAGTGTTCAGCTGGCTCCTGACAATCCACAATACGCAGGATGGTGACCAGACCCATGGTGGCACCAGTGCCAAGTCGTGGTGGTTTGATAGTACCAAGTGGCTCCTGCAATCTGCCATCCAGAAGCGGTGCAGCTGAGTTTTGTTTGCCAGAGGAAAGGGCCGTGGGTTGTGTTCGGGGGCATATGGCTGGGAGTGGCCGGCTGTCTCATTAAAAAGATCGATACGCACGATGGTTCCCAGACCCAAGGTGGCACCAGTGCCAAGTGGGGCTGTTTTTATAGTACCAAGTGCGTCCTGCAATTTGCCATCCAGAAGAGGGGCAGTTGAGTTTTGTTTGCCAGAGAAAAGCGCCGTTGTTTGTGTATGGGGGCTTGTGGCTGGGAGTGGCCGACTGGCGCCTTAGAATCAGCGATTCGCAGCATGGTTCCCAGACCCAAGGTGGCACCAGTTCCAAGTTTGGCTGGTTTGATAGTACCAAGTGGCTCCTGCAATCTGCCATCCAGAAGCGGGGTAGCTTACTTTTGTTTGCCAGGGAAACGGGCCGAGCTTTGTGTCTGGGGGCCTATCGCAGGGAGTGACCGTCTGGCTCCTGAAAAGCTACGATAGGCAGGATGGTGACCAGACCCATGGTGGCACCAGTGCCAAGTTGGGCTGGTTTGATAGTACCAAGTGGCTCCTGCAATCTGCCATCAAAAAGTTGGCAGGCGAGTTTTGTTTTCCAGGGAAAAGCGCCGTTGTTTGTGTCTGGGGGCCTGTGGCTGGGAGTGGCCGGCTGGCTCCTTAGAATCCACGATACGCGGCATGGTTCCCAGACCAGAGGTGGCACCAGTGACAAGTCGGGCGGGTTTGATACTACCAAGTGCGTCCTGCAATATGCCATCCAGAAGCGGGGCAGCTTACTTTTGTTTGCCAGGGAAACGGGCCGAGGTTTGTGTCTGGGGGCCTATGGCTGGGAGTGACCGGCTGGCTCCTGAAAAGCTACGATAGGCAGGATGGTGACCAGACCCATGGTGGCACCAGTGCCAAGTTGGGCTGGTTTGATAGTACCAAGTGGCTCCTGCAATCTGCCATCAAAAAGTTGGCAGGCGAGTTTTGTTTTCCAGGGAAAAGCGCCGTTGTTTGTGTTTGGGGGCCTGAGGGTGGGAGTGGCCGGCTGGCTCCTTAGAATCCACGATACGCAGGATGGTTCCCAGACCCAAGGTGGCACCAGTGCCAAGTCGGGCTGGTTTTATAGTACCAAGTGGTTCCTGCAATCTGCCATCCAGTAGCGGGGCAGCTTACTTTTGTTTGCCAGGGAAACGGGCCGAGGTTTGTGTCTGGGCGCCTATGGCTGGTAGTGACCTGCTAGGTCCTGAAAAGCTACGATAGGCAGGATGGTGACCATATCCATGGTGGCACCAGTGCCAAGTTGGGCTGGTTTGATAGTACCAAGTGGCTCCTGCAATCCGCCATCAAAAAGTTGGCAGGCGAGTTTTGTTTTCCAGGGAAAAGCGCCGTTGTTTGTGTTTGGGTGCCTGTGGCAGGGAGTGGCCGGCTGGCTCCTTAGAATCCACGATACGCAGGATGGTTCCCAGACCCAAGGTGGCACCAGTGCCAAGTTGGGCTGGTTTGATACTACCAAGTGCGTCCTGCAATCTGCCATCCAGAAGCGGGGTAGCTTACTTTTTTTTGCCAGGGAAACGGGCCGAGGTTTTTGTCTCGGGGCCTATGGCTGGGGGTGACCGGCTGGCTCCTGAAAAGCTACGATAGGCAGGATGGTGACCAGACCCATGGTGGCACCAGTGCCAAGTTGGGCTTATTTGATAGTACCAAGTGGCTCCTGCAATCTGCCATCAAAATGTTGGCAGGCGAGATTTCTTTTCCAGGGAAAAGCGCCGTTGTTTGTGTTTGGGGGCCTGTGGCTGGGAGTGGCCGGCTGGCTAATTAGAATCCACGATACGCAGCATGGTTCCCAGACCTGAGGTGGCACCAGTGCCAAGTCGGTCTAGTTTGATGGTGCAAAGTGGCTCCTGCAATCTGCCATCCAGAAGCGGGGCAGCTTACTTTTGTTTGCCAGGGAAACGGGCCGAGGTTTGTGTCTGGGGGCCTATGGCTGGGAGTGACCGGCTGGCTCCTGAAAAGCTATGATAGGCAGGATGGTGACCAGACCCATGGTGGCACCAGTGCCAAGTTGGGCTGGTTTGATAGTACCCAGTGGCTCCTGCATTATGCCATCAAAATGTTGGCAAGCGAGTTTTGTTTTCCAGGGAAAAGCGCCGTTGTTTGTGTTTGGGGGCCTGTGGCTGGGAGAGGCCGGATGGCTGCTTAGAATCCACGATACACAGGATGGTTCCCAGACCACAGGTGGCACCAGTGCCAAGTCGGGCTGGTTTGATACTACCAAGTGGTTCCTGCAATCTGCCATCCAGAAGCGGGGCAGCTTACTTTTGTTTGCCAGGGAAACGGGCCGAGCTTTGTGTCTGGGGGCCTATGGCTGGGAGTGACCGGCTGGCTCCTGAAAAGCTACGATAGGCAGGATGGTGACCAGACCCATGGTGGCACCAGTGCCAAGTTGGGCTGGTTCGATAGTACCAAGTGGCTCCTGCAATCTGCCATCAAAAGTTGGCAGGCGAGTTTTGTTTTCCAGGGAAAAGCGCCATTGTTTGTGTTTGGGGGCCTGTGGGTGGGAGTGGCCGGCTGGCTCCTTAGAATCCATGATACGCAGGATGGTTCCCAGACCTGAGGTGGCACCAGTGCCAAGTCGGGCTAGTTTGATGCTGCAAAGTGGCTCCTGCAATCTGCCATCCAGAAGCGGGGTAGCTTACTTTTGTTTGCCAGGGAAACGGGCCGAGCTTTGTGTCTGGGGGCCTATGGCTGGGAGTGACCGGCTGGCTCCTGAAAAGCTACGATAGGCAGGATGGTGACCAGACCCATGGTGGCACCAGTGCCAAGTTAGGCTGGTTTGATAGTAGCAAGTGGCTCCTGCAATCTGCCATCAAAATGTTGGCAGGCGAGTTTTGTTTTCCAGGGAAAAGCGCCGTTGTTTGTGTCTGGGGGCCTGTGGCTGGAGTGGCCGTCTGGTTCCTTAGACTCCACGATACGCAGCATGGTTCCCAGACCTGAGGTGGCACCAGTGCCAAGTCAGGCTAGTTTGATGGTGCAAAGTGGTTCCTGCAATCTGCCATCCAGAAGCGGGGCAGCTTACTTTTGTTTTCCAGGGAAAAGGGCCGAGGTTTTTCTCTGGGGGCCTATGGCTGGGAGTGACCGGCTGGCACCTGAACAGCTACGATAGGCAGGATGGTTCCCAGACCCATGGTGGCACCAGTGCCATGTTGGGCTGATTTGATAGTACCAAGTGGCTCCTGCAATCTGCCATCAAAATGTTGGCAGGCGAGTTTTGTTTTCCAGGGAAAAGCGCTGTTGTTGTATTTGGGGGCCTGTGGCTGGGAGTGGCCGGCTGGCTCCTTAGAATCCACGATACGCAGGATGGTTCCCAGACCCAAGGTGGCACCAGTGCCAAGTTGGGCTGGTTTGATAGTACCAAGTGGTTCCTGCAATCTGCCATCCAGAAGCGGGGCAGCTTACTTTTGTTTGCCAGGGAAACGGGCCGAGCTTTGTGTCTGGGGGCCTATGGCTGGGAGTGACCGGCTGGCTCCTGAAAAGCTACGATAGGCAGGATGGTGACCAGACCCATGGTGGCACCAGTGCCAAGTTGGGCTGGTTTGATAGTACCAAGTGGCTCCTGCAATCTGCCATCAAAAATTTGGCAGGCGAGTTTTGATTTCCAGGGATAAGCGCCGTTGTTTGTGTTTGGGGGCCTGTGGCTGGGAGTGGCTGGCTTGCTAATTGGCATCCACGATACGCAGGATGGTTCCCAGACCTGACGTGGCACCAGTGCCAAGTCGGGCTAGTTTGATGGTGCAAAGTGGCTCCTGCAATCTGCCATGCAGAAGCGGGGTAGCTTACTTTTGTTGGCCAGGGAAAATGGACGAGGTCTTTGTCTGGGGGCCTATGGCTGGGAGTGACCGGCTGGCTCCTGAAAAGCTACGATAGGCAGGATGTTGACCAGACCCATGGTGGCACCAGTGCCAAGTTGGGCTGATTTGATAGTAGCAAGTGGCTCCTGCAATCTGCCATCAAAAAGTTGGCAGGCGAGTTTTGTTTTCCAGGGAAAAGCGCCGTTGTTTGTGTTTGGGGGCCTGTGGCTGGGAGTGACCGGCTGGCTCCTTAGAATCCACGATACGCAGGATGGTTCCCAGACCCAACGTGGCACCAGTGCCAAGTTGGGCTGGTTTGATAGTAACAAGTGCGTCCTGCAATCTGCCATCCAGAAGCGGGGTAGCTTACTTTTTTTTGCCAGGGAAACGGGCCGAGGTTTTTGTCTCGGGGCCTATGGCTGAGGGTGACCGGCTGGCTCCTGAAAAGCTACCATAGGCAGGATGGTGACCAGACCCATGGTGACACCAGTGCCTAGTTGGGCTGGTTTGATAGTACCAAGTTGCTCCTGCAATCTGCCATCAAAAAGTTGGCAGGCGAGTTTTGTTTTCCAGGGAAAAGCGCTGTTGTTTGTGTTTGGGGGCCTGTGGCTGGGAGTGGCCGGCTGGCTGCTTAGAATCCACGTTACGCAGGATGGTTCCCAGACCAGAGGTGGCACCAGTGCCAAGTCGGGCTGGTGTGATAGTACCAAGTGCGTCCTGCAATCTGCCATCCAGAAGGGGGGCAGCTTAATTTTGTTTGCCAGGGAAACGGGCCGAGGTTTGTGTTTGGGGGCCTGTGGCTGGGAGTTGCCGACTGGCTCCTTAGAACCCATGATATGCAGGATGGTTCCCAGACCAGAGGTGGCACCAGTGCCTAGTCGGGCTGGTTTGATAGTACCAAGTGGCTCCTGCAATCTGCCATCCAGAAGCGGGGCAGCTTACTTTTGTTTTCCAGGGAAAAGCGCCGTTGTTTGTGTTTGGGGGCCTGTGGGTGGGAGTGGCCGGATGGCTCCTTAGAATCCACGATACGCAGGATGGTTCCCAGACCTGAGGTGGCACCAGTGCCAAGTCGGGCTGGTTTGATAGTACCAAGTGCGTCCTGCAATCTGCCATCCAGAAGCGGGGCAGCTTACTTTTGTTTGCCAGGGAAACGGGCCGAGGTTTGTGTCTCAGGGCCTATGGCTGGGAGTGACCGGCTGGCTCCTGAAAAGTTACGATAGGCAGGATGGTGACCAGACCCATGGTGGCACCAGTGCCAAGTCGGGCTGGTTTGATAGTACCAAGTGGCTCCTGCAATCTGCCATGAAAAAGTTGGCAGGCGAGTTTTGTTTTCCAGGGAAAAGCGCCGTTGTTTGTGTTTGGGGGCCTGTGGCTGGGAGTGGCCGGCTGGCTCCTTAGAATCCACGATACGCAGCATGGTATCCAGACCCAAGGTGGCACCAGTGCCAAGTTGGGCTGGTTTGATAATACCAAGTGGTTCCTGCAAACTCCATCAAAATTTGGCAGGCGTGTTTTGTTTTCCAGGGAACAGCGCCGTTGATTTTGTTTGGGGGCCTGTGGCTGGGAGTGGCCGGCTGGCTCCTTAGAATCCACGATACGCAGGATGGTTCCCAGACCCAAGGTGGCACCAGTGCCAAGTCGGGCTGGTTTGATTACACCAAGTGGCTCCTGCAATCTGCCATCCAGAAGTGAGGCAGCTAAGTTTTGTTTGCGAGAAAAAAGGGCCGTGGTTTTTGTTGGGGGCCTGTGGCTGGGAGTAGCTGGCTGGCTCCTTAGAATCCACGATACGCAGGATGGTTCCCAGACCCAAGGTGGCACCAGTGCCAAGTCGGGCTGGTTTGATAGTACCAAGTGCCTCCTGCAATCTGCCATCCAGAAGCGGGGCAGCTGAGTTTTGTTTGCCAGAGAAAAAGGCTGTGGTTTTTGTTTGGGGGCCTGTGGCTGGCAGTGGCCGGCTGGCTCCTGAAAATCCACGATACGCAGCATGGTTCCCAGACCCAAGGTGGCACCAGTACAAAGTGGGGCTCGTTTGACAGTGTCAAGTGCCTCCTGCAATCTCCCATCCAGAAGCGGGGCAGCTGAGTTTTTTTTGCCAGGGAAACGGACCTTTGTTTTTGATTGGGGTCTGTGGCCGAGAGTGGTCGGCTGTCTCCTGACAATCCACAATACGCAGGATGGTTCCCAGACCAAAGGTGGCACCAGTGCCAAGTCGGGCTGGTTTGATAGTACCAAGTGCCTCCTGCAATCTGCCATCCAGAAGCAGGGCAGCTGAGTTTTGTTTGCCAGAGAAAAGGGCCGTGGGTTGTGTTTGGGGGCATATGGCTGGGAGTGGCCACCTGGCTCCTTAAAATGCACGATACGCCGCATGGTAACCAGACGCAAGGTGGCACCAGTGCCAAGTCGGGCTGTTTTTGTAGTACACAGTGGCTCCTGCAATTTGCCATCCAGAAGCGGGGCAGCTAAATTTTGTTTGCTAGAGAAAAGGGCTGTGGTTTGTGTTTGGGGGCCTATGGCCGAGAGTGGTAGGCTGGCCCCTGAAAATCAACGATAGGCAGGATGGTTCCCAGATCCAAGGTGGCACCAGTGCCAAGTAAGGCTGGTTGTATGGTTCAAAGTGACTCCTGCAATCTGCCATCCAGAAGCGGGACAGCTGAGTTTTTTTTTGCCAGAGAAAAGGTCCGTGGTTTCTTTTTGGGGCATACGGCTGGGAATTGCCGGCTGGCTCCTTAAAATGCTCGATACGCAGGATGGTTCCCAGAGCCAAGGTGGCACCACTGCCAAGTCGGGCTCTTTTTGTAGTACCAAGTGCGTCCTGCAATTTGCCATCCAGAAGAGGGGCAGTTGAGTTTTGTTTGCCAGAGAAAAGGGCCGAGGTTTGTGTTTGGGAGCATATGGCTGGGAATGACCGGCTGGCCCCTGAAAATCCACGATACGCCGGATGGTTCCCAGATCCAAGGTGGTACCATTACCAAGTCGGGCTGGTTTGATAGTCCCAAGTGGCTCCTGCAAACTGCCATCCAGAAGCGGGGCAGCTGAGTTTTGTTTGCCAGGGAAATGGGCCGTTGTTTGTGTTTGGGGGCCTGTGGCTGGGAGTGTTCGGCTGGTTCCTGAATATGTACGATACGCAGGATTGTTCCCAGATCCAAGGTGGCAGCAGTGCCATGTTGTGCTGGTGTGATAGTCCCAAGTGGCTCCTGCAATCTGCCATCCAGAAGTGGGGCAGCTGATTTTTGTTTGCCAGAGAAAAGGTCCGTGGTTTGTGTTTGGGGGCATATGGTTGAGAGTGGCCGGCTGGCTAATTAGAATCCACGATACGCAGCATGGTTCCCAGACCTGAGGTGGCACCAGTGACAAGTCGGTCTAGTTTGATGGTGCAAAGTGGCTCCTGCAATCTGCCATCCAGAAGCGGGGCAGCTTACTTTTGTTTGCCAGGGAAACGGGCCGAGGTTTTTGTCTGGGGGCCTATGGCTGGGAGTGACCGGCTGGCTCCTGAAAAGCTACGATAGGCAGGATGGTGACCAGACCCATAGTGGCACCAGTGCCAAGTTGGGCTGGTTTGATAGTACCAAGTGGCTCCTGCAATCTGCCATCAAAATGTTGGCAGGCGAATTTTGTTTTCCAGGGAAAAGCGCCGTTCTTTGTGTTTGGGGGCCTGTGGCTGGGAGAGGCCGGCTGGCTGCTTAGAATCCACGATACGCGGGATGGTTCCCAGACCTGAGGTGGCACCAGTGCCAAGTCGGGCTGGTTTGATACTACCAAGTGGTTCCTGCAATCTGCCATCCAGAAGCGGGGCAGCTTACTTTTGTTTGCCAGGGAAACGGGCCGAGCTTTGTGTCTGGGGGCCTATGGCTGGGAGTGACCGGCTGGCTCCTGAAAAGCTACGATAGGCAGGATGGTGACCAGACCCATGGTGGCACCACTGCCAAGTTGGGCTGGTTTGATAGTACCAAGTGGCTCCTGCAATCTGCCATCAAAAAGTTGGCAGGCGAGTTTTGTTTTCCAGGGAAAAGCGCCATTGTTTGTGTTTGGTGGCCTGTGGGTGGGAGTGGCCGGCTGGCTCCTTAGAATCCACGATACGCAGGATGGTTCCCAGACCTGAGGTGTCACCAGTGCCAAGTCGGGCTACTTTGATGCTGCAAAGTGGCTCCTGCAATCTGCCATCCAGAAGCGGGGTAGCTTACTTTTGTTTGCCAGGGAAACGGGCCGAGGTTTGTGTCTGGGGGCCTATGGCTGGGAGTGACCGGCTGGCTCCTGAAAAGCTACGATAGGCAGGATGGTGACCAGACCCATGGTGGCACCAGTGCCAAGTTGGGCTGGTTTGATAGTACCAAGTGGCTCCTGCAATCTGCCATCAAAATGTTGGCAGGCGAGTTTTGTTTTCCAGGGAAAAGCTCCGTTGTTTGTGTCTGGGGGCCTGTGGCTGGAGTGGCCGTCTGGTTCCTTAGACTCCACGATACGCAGCATGGTTCCCAGACCTGAGGTGGCACCAGTGCCAAGTCGGGCTAGTTTGATGGTGCAAGGTGGCTCCTGCAATCTGCCATCCAGAAGCGGGGCAGCTTACTTTTGTTTTCCAGGGAAAAGGGCCGAGGTTTTTCTCTGGGGGCCTATGGCTGGGAGTGACCGGCTGGCGCCTGAACAGCTACGATAGGCAGGATGGTTCCCAGACCCATGGTGGCACCAGTGCCATGTTGGGCTGATTTGATAGTACCAAGTGGCTCCTGCAATCTGCCATCAAAATGTTGGCAGGCGAGTTTTGTTTTCCAGGGAAAAGCGCCGTTGTTTGTGTTTGGGGGCCTGTGGCTGGGAGTGGCCGGCTGGCTGCTTAGAATCCACGATACGCGGGATGGTTCCCAGATGCAAGGTGGCACCAGTGCCAAGTCGGGCTGGTTTGATGGTGCAAAGTGGCTCCTGCAATCTGCCATCCAGAAGCGGGGCAGCTTAATTTTGTTTGCCAGGGAAACGGGCCGAGGTTTGTGTTTGGGGGCCTGTGGCTGGGAGTTGCTGACTGCCTCCTTAGAACCCATGATACGCAGGATGGTTCCCAGACCAGAGGTGGCACCAGTGCCAAGTTGGGCTAGTTTGATAGTACCAAGTGGCTTCTGCAATCTGCCATCCAGAAGCGGGTCAGCTTACTTTTGTTTGCCAGGGAAACGGGCCGTTGTTTGTGTTTGGGGGCCTGTGGCTGGGAGTTGCCGACTGGCTCCTTAGAATCCACGATACGCGGGATGGTTCCCAGACCAGAGGTGGCACCAGTGCCTAGTCGGGCTGGTTTGATAGTACCAAGTGGCTCCTGCAATCTGCCATGCAGAAGCGGGGCAGCTTACTTTTGTTTTCCAGGGAAAAGCGCCGTTGTTTTTGTTTGGGGGCCTGTGGGTGGGAGTGGCCGGATGGCTCCTTAGAATCCACGATACGCAGGATGGTTCCCAGACCAGAGGTGGCACCAGTGCCAAGTCGGGCTGGTTTGATAGTACCAAGTGGCTCCTGCAATCTGCCATCCAGAAGCGGGGCAGCTTACTTTTGTTTGCCAGGGAAACGGGCCGAGGTTTGTGTCTGGGGGCCTATGGCTGGGAGTGACCGGCTGGCTCCTGAAAAGTTACGATAGGCAGGATGGTGACCAGACCCATGGTGGCACCAGTGCCAAGTCGGGCTGATTTGATAGTACCAAGTGGCTCCTGCAATCTGCCATGAAAAAGTTGGCAGGCGAGTTTTGTTTTCCAGGGAAAAGCGCCGTTGTTTGTGTTTGGGGGCCTGTGGCTGGGAGTGGCCGGCTGGCTCCTTAGAATCCATGATACGCAGCATGGTATCCAGACCCAAGGTGGCACCAGTGCCAAGTTGGGCTGGTTTGATAATACCAAGTGGTTCCTGCAAACTCCATCAAAAAGTTGGCAGGCGTGTTTTGTTTTCCAGGGAACAGCGCCGTTGATTTTGTTTGGGGGCCTGTGGCTGGGAGTGGCCGGCTGGCTCCTTAGAATCCACGATACGCAGGATGGTTCCCAGACCCAAGGTGGCACCAGTGCCAAGTGGGGCTGGTTTGATTACACCAAGTGGCTCCTGCAATCTGCCATCCAGAAGTGAGGCAGCTAAGTTTTGTTTGCGAGAATAAAGGGCCGTGGTTTTTGTTGGGGGCCTGTGGCTGGGAGTAGCCGGCTGGCTCCTTAAAATCCACGATAGGCAGGATGGTTCCCAGACCCAAGGTGGCACCAGTGCCAAGTCGGGCTGGTTTGGTAGTACCAAGTGGCTCCTGCAATCTGCCATCCAGAAGCGGGGCAGCTGAGTTTTGTTTGCCAGAGAAAAAGGCTGTGGTTTTTGTTTGGGGGCCTGTGGCTGGCAGTGGCCGGCTGGCTCCTGAAAATCCACGATACGCAGCATGGTTCCCAGACCCAAGGTGGCACCAGTACAAAGTGGGGCTCGTTTGACAGTGTCAAGTGCCTCCTGCAATCTCCCATCCAGAAGCGGGGCAGCTGAGTTTTTTTTGCCAGGGAAACGGACCTTTGTTTTTGATTGGGGTCTGTGGCCGAGAGTGGTCGGCTGTCTCCTGACAATCCACAATACGCAGGATGGTTTCCAGACCAAAGGTGGCACCAGTGCCAAGTCGGGCTGGTTTGATAGTACCAAGTGCCTCCTGCAATCTGCCATCCAGAAGCAGGGCAGCTGAGTTTTGTTTGCCAGAGAAAAGGGCCGTGGGTTGTGTTTGGGGGCATATGGCTGGGAGTGGCCACCTGGCTCCTTAAAATGCACGATACGCCGCATGGTAACCAGACGCAAGGTGGCACCAGTGCCAAGTCGGGCTGTTTTTGTAGTACCCAGTGGCTCCTGCAATTTGCCATCCAGAAGCGGGGCAGCTAAATTTTGTTTGCTAGAGAAAAGGGCTGTGGTTTGTGTTTGGGGGCCTATGGCCGAGAGTGGTAGGCTGGCCCCTGAAAATCAACGATAGGCAGGATGGTTCCCAGATCCAAGGTGGCACCAGTGCCAAGTAAGGCTGGTTGTATGGTTCAAAGTGACTCCTGCAATCTGCCATCCAGAAGCGGGACAGCTGAGTTTTTTTTGCCAGAGAAAAGGTCCGTGGTTTCTTTTTGGGGCATACGGCTGGGAATTGCCGGCTGGCTCCTTAAAATGCTCGATACGCAGGATGGTTCCCAGAGCCAAGGTGGCACCACTGCCAAGTCGGGCTCTTTTTGTAGTACCAAGTGCGTCCTGCAATTTGCCATCCAGAAGAGGGGCAGTTGAGTTTTGTTTGCCAGAGAAAAGGGCCGAGGTTTGTGTTTGGGAGCATATGGCTGGGAATGACCGGCTGGCCCCTGAAAATCCACGATACGCCGGATGGTTCCCAGATCCAAGGTGGTACCATTACCAAGTCAGTCTGGTTTGATAGTCCCAAGTGGCTCCTGCAAACTGCCATCCAGAAGCGGGGCAGCTGAGTTTTGTTTGCCAGGGAAATGGGCCGTTGTTTGTGTTTGGGGGCCTGTGGCTGGGAGCGTTCGGCTGGTTCCTGAATATGTACGATACGCAGGATTGTTCCCAGATCCAAGGTGGCAGCAGTGCCATGTTGTGCTGGTGTGATAGTCCCAAGTGGCTCCTGCAATCTGCCATCCAGAAGCAGGGCAGCTGAGTTTTGTTTGCCAGAGAAAAGGTCCGTGGTTTGTGTTTGGGGGCATATGGCTGAGAGTGGCCGGCTGGCTAATTAGAATCCACGATACGCAGCATGGTTCCCAGACCTGAGGTGGCACCAGTGCCAAGTCGGTCTAGTTTGATGGTGCAAAGTGGCTCCTGCAATCTGCCATCCAGAAGCGGGGCAGCTTACTTTTGTTTGCCAGGGAAACGGGCCGAGGTTTGTGTCTGGGGGCCTATGGCTGGGAGTGACCGGCTGGCTCCTGAAAAGCTACGATAGGCAGGATGGTGACCAGACCCATGGTGGCACCAGTGCCAAGTTGGGCTGGTTTGATAGTACCAAGTGGCTCCTGCAATCTGCCATCAAAATGTTAGCAGGCGAGTTTTGTTTTCCAGGGAAAAGCGCCGTTGTTTTTGTTTGGGGGCCTGTGGGTGGGAGAGGCCGGCTGGCTGCTTAGAATCCACGATACGCAGGATGGTTCCCAGACCAGAGATGGCACCAGTGCCAAGTCGGGCTGGTTTGATACTACCAAGTGGTTCCTGCAATCTGCCATCCAGAAGCGGGGCAGCTTACTTTTGTTTGCCAGGGAAACGGGCCGAGGTTTGTGTCTGGGGGCCTATGGCTGGGAGTGACCGGCTGGCTCCTGAAAAGCTACGATAGGCAGGATGGTGACCAGACCCATGGTGGCACCAGTGCCAGGTTGGGCTGGTTCGATAGTACCAAGTGGCTCCTGCAATCTGCCATCAAAAAGTTGGCAGGCGAGTTTTGTTTTCCAGGGAAAAGCGCCGTTGTTTGTGTTTGGTGGCCTGTGGGTGGGAGTGGCCGGCTGGCTCCTTAGAATCCACGATACGCAGGATGGTTCCCAGACCTGACGTGGCACCAGTGCCAAGTCGGGCTACTTTGATGCTGCAAAGTGGCTCCTGCAATCTGCCATCCAGAAGCGGGGTAGCTTACTTTTGTTTGCCAGGGAAACGGGCCGAGCTTTGTGTCTGGGGGCCTATGGCTGGGAGTGACCGGCTGGCTCCTGAAAAGCTACGATAGGCAGGATGGTGACCAGACCCATGGTGGCACCAGTCCCAAGTTGGGCTGGTTTGATAGTACCAAGTGGCTCCTGCAATCTGCCATCAAAATGTTGGCAGGCGAGTTTTGTTTTCCAGGGAAAAGCGCCGTTGTTTGTGTCTGGGGGCCTGTGGCTGGAGTGGCCGTCTGGTTCCTTAGACTCCACGATACGCAGCATGGTTCCCAGACCTGAGGTGGCACCAGTGCCAAGTCGGGCTAGTTTGATGGTGCAAAGTGGCTCCTGCAATCTGCCATCCCGAAGCGGGGCAGCTTACTTTTGTTTTCCAGGGAAAAGGGCCGAGGTTTTTCTCTGGGGGCCTATGGCTGGGAGTGACCGGCTGGCGCCTGAACAGCTACGATAGGCAGGATGGTTCCCAGACCCATGGTGGCACCAGTGCCATGTTGGGCTGATTTGATAGTACCAAGTGGCTCCTGCAATCTGCCATCAAAATGTTGGCAGGCGAGTTTTGTTTTCCAGGGAAAAGCGCTGTTGTTGTATTTGGGGGCCTGTGGCTGGGAGTGGCCGGCTGGCTCCTTAGAATCCACGATACGCAGGATGGTTCCCAGACCCAAGGTGGCACCAGTGCCAAGTTGGGCTGGTTTGATAGTACCAAATGGTTCCTGCAATCTGCCATCCAGAAGCGGGGCAGCTTACTTTTGTTTGCCAGGGAAACGGGCCGAGGTTTGTGTCTGGGGGCCTATGGCTGGGAGTGACCGGCTGGCTCCTGAAAAGCTACGATAGGCAGGATGGTGACCAGACCCATGGTGGCACCAGTGCCAAGTTGGGCTGGTTTGATAGTACCAAGTGGCTCCTGCAATCTGCCATAAAAAATTTGGCAGGCGAGTTTTGATTTCCAGGGAAAAGCGCCGTTGTTTGTGTTTGGGGGCCTGTGGCTGGGAGTGGCTGGCTTGCTAATTGGCATCCACGATACGCAGGATGGTTCCCAGACCTGACGTGGCATCAGTGCCAAGTCGGGCTACTTTGATGCTGCAAAGTGGCTCCTGCAATCTGCCATCCAGAAGCGGGGTAGCTTACTTTTGTTTGCCAGGGAAAATGGCCGAGGTTTTTCTCTGGGGGCCTATGGCTGGGAGTGACCGGCTGGCTCCTGAAAAGCTACGATAGGCAGGATGGTGACCAGACCCATGGTGGCACCAGTGCCAAGTTGGGCTGATTTGATAGTAGCAAGTGGCTCCTGCAATCTGCCATCAAAAAGTTGGCAGGCGAGTTTTGTTTTCCAGGGAAAAGCGCCGTTGTTTGTGTTTGGGGGCCAGTGGCTGGGAGTGACCGGCTGGCTGCTTAGAATCCACGATACGCAGGATGGTTCCCAGACCAGAGGTGGCACCAGTGCCAAGTTGGGCTGGTTTGATAGTACCAAGTGGCTCCTGCAATCTGCCATCCAGAAGCGGGGTAGCTTACTTTTGTATGCCAGGGAAACGGGCCGAGGTTTTTGTCTGGGGGCCTATGGCTGGGAGTGACCGGCTGGCTCCTGAAAAGCTACGATAGGCAGGATGGTGACCAGACCCATGGTGGCACCAGTGCCAAGTTGGGCTGATTTGATAGTACCAAGTGGCTCCTGCAATCTGCCATCAAAAAGTTGGCAGGCGAGTTTTGTTTTCCAGGGAAAAGCGCCGTTGATTTTGTTTGGGGGCCTGTGGCTGGGAGTGACCGGCTGGCTCCTTAGAATCCACGATACGCGGGATGGTTCCCAGATGCAAGGTGGCACCAGTGCCAAGTCGGGCTGGTTTGATGGTGCAAAGTGGCTCCTGCAATCTGCCATCCAGAAGCGGGGCAGCTTAATTTTGTTTGCCAGGGAAACGGGCCGAGGTTTGTGTTTGGGGGCCTGTGGCTGGGAGTTGCCGACTGCCTCCTTAGAACCCATGATACGCAGGATGGTTCCCAGACCAGAGGTGGCACCAGTGCCAAGTTGGGCTAGTTTGATAGTACCAAGTGGCTTCTGCAATCTGCCATCCAGAAGCGGGTCAGCTTACTTTTGTTTGCCAGGGAAACGGGCCGTTGTTTGTGTTTGGGGGCCTGTGGCTGGGAGTTGCCGACTTGCTCCTTAGAATCCACGATACGCGGGATGGTTCCCAGACCAGAGGTGGCACCAGTGCCTAGTCGGGCTGGTTTGATAGTACCAAGTGGCTCCTGCAATCTGCCATCCAGAAGCGGGGCAGCTTACTTTTGTTTTCCAGGGAAAAGCGCCGTTGTTTTTGTTTGGGGGCCTGTGGGTGGGAGTGGCCGGATGGCTCCTTAGAATCCACGATACGCAGGATGGTTCCCAGACCAGAGGTGGCACCAGTGCCAAGTCGGGCTGGTTTGATAGTACCAAGTGGCTCCTGCAATCTGCCATCCAGAAGCGGGGCAGCTTACTTTTGTTTGCCAGGGAAACGGGCCGAGGTTTGTGTCTCAGGGCCTATGGCTGGGAGTGACCGGCTGGCTCCTGAAAAGTTACGATAGGCAGGATGGTGACCAGACCCATGGTGGCACCAGTGCCAAGTCGGGCTGATTTGATAGTACCAAGTGGCTCCTGCAATCTGCCATGAAAAAGTTGGCAGGCGAGTTTTGTTTTCCAGGGAAAAGCGCCGTTGTTTGTGTTTGGGGGCCTGTGGCTGGGAGTGGCCGGCTGGCTCCTTAGAATCCATGATACGCAGCATGGTATCCAGACCCAAGGTGGCACCAGTGCCAAGTTGGGCTGGTTTGATAATACCAAGTGGTTCCTGCAAACTCCATCAAAAAGTTGGCAGGCGTGTTTTGTTTTCCAGGGAACAGCGCCGTTGATTTTGTTTGGGGGCCTGTGGCTGGGAGTGGCCGGCTGGCTCCTTAGAATCCACGATACGCAGGATGGTTCCCAGACCCAAGGTGGCACCAGTGCCAAGTGGGGCTGGTTTGATTACACCAAGTGGCTCCTGCAATCTGCCATCCAGAAGTGAGGCAGCTAAGTTTTGTTTGCGAGAATAAAGGGCCGTGGTTTTTGTTGGGGGCCTGTGGCTGGGAGTAGCCGGCTGGCTCCTTAAAATCCACGATAGGCAGGATGGTTCCCAGACCCAAGGTGGCACCAGTGCCAAGTCGGGCTGGTTTGGTAGTACCAAGTGGCTCCTGCAATCTGCCATCCAGAAGCGGGGCAGCTGAGTTTTGTTTGCCAGAGAAAAAGGCTGTGGTTTTTGTTTGGGGGCCTGTGGCTGGCAGTGGCCGGCTGGCTCCTGAAAATCCACGATACGCAGCATGGTTCCCAGACCCAAGGTGGCACCAGTACAAAGTGGGGCTCGTTTGACAGTGTCAAGTGCCTCCTGCAATCTCCCATCCAGAAGCGGGGCAGCTGAGTTTTTTTTGCCAGGGAAACGGACCTTTGTTTTTGATTGGGGTCTGTGGCCGAGAGTGGTCGGCTGTCTCCTGACAATCCACAATACGCAGGATGGTTTCCAGACCAAAGGTGGCACCAGTGCCAAGTCGGGCTGGTTTGATAGTACCAAGTGCCTCCTGCAATCTGCCATCCAGAAGCAGGGCAGCTGAGTTTTGTTTGCCAGAGAAAAGGGCCGTGGGTTGTGTTTGGGGGCATATGGCTGGGAGTGGCCACCTGGCTCCTTAAAATGCACGATACGCCGCATGGTAACCAGACGCAAGGTGGCACCAGTGCCAAGTCGGGCTGTTTTTGTAGTACCCAGTGGCTCCTGCAATTTGCCATCCAGAAGCGGGGCAGCTAAATTTTGTTTGCTAGAGAAAAGGGCTGTGGTTTGTGTTTGGGGGCCTATGGCCGAGAGTGGTAGGCTGGCCCCTGAAAATCAACGATAGGCAGGATGGTTCCCAGATCCAAGGTGGCACCAGTGCCAAGTAAGGCTGGTTGTATGGTTCAAAGTGACTCCTGCAATCTGCCATCCAGAAGCGGGACAGCTGAGTTTTTTTTGCCAGAGAAAAGGTCCGTGGTTTCTTTTTGGGGCATACGGCTGGGAATTGCCGGCTGGCTCCTTAAAATGCTCGATACGCAGGATGGTTCCCAGAGCCAAGGTGGCACCACTGCCAAGTTGGGCTCTTTTTGTAGTACCAAGTGCGTCCTGCAATTTGCCATCCAGAAGAGGGGCAGTTGAGTTTTGTTTGCCAGAGAAAAGGGCCGAGGTTTCTGTTTGGGAGCATATGGCTGGGAATGACCGGCTGGCCCCTGAAAATCCACGATACGCCGGATGGTTCCCAGATCCAAGGTGGTACCATTACCAAGTCAGTCTGGTTTGATAGTCCCAAGTGGCTCCTGCAAACTGCCATCCAGAAGCGGGGCAGCTGAGTTTTGTTTGCCAGGGAAATGGGCCGTTGTTTGTGTTTGGGGGCCTGTGGCTGGGAGTGTTCGGCTGGTTCCTGAATATGTACGATACGCAGGATTGTTCCCAGATCCAAGGTGGCAGCAGTGCCATGTTGTGCTGGTGTGATAGTCCCAAGTGGCTCCTGCAATCTGCCATCCAGAAGTGGGGCAGCTGATTTTTGTTTGCCAGAGAAAAGGTCCGTGGTTTGTGTTTGGGGGCATATGGCTGAGAGTGGCCGGCTGGCTAATTAGAATCCACGATACGCAGCATGGTTCCCAGACCTGAGGTGGCACCAGTGCCAAGTCGGTCTAGTTTGATGGTGCAAAGTGGCTCCTGCAATCTGCCATCCAGAAGCGGGGCAGCTTACTTTTGTTTGCCAGGGAAACGGGCCGAGGTTTGTGTCTGGGGGCCTATGGCTGGGAGTGACCGGCTGGCTCCTGAAAAGCTACGATAGGCAGGATGGTGACCAGACCCATGGTGGCACCAGTGCCAAGTTGGGCTGGTTTGATAGTACCAAGTGGCTCCTGCAATCTGCCATCAAAATGTTAGCAGGCGAGTTTTGTTTTCCAGGGAAAAGCGCCGTTGTTTTTGTTTGGGGGCCTGTGGGTGGGAGAGGCCGGCTGGCTGCTTAGAATCCACGATACGCAGGATGGTTCCCAGACCAGAGATGGCACCAGTGCCAAGTCGGGCTGGTTTGATACTACCAAGTGGTTCCTGCAATCTGCCATCCAGAAGCGGGGCAGCTTACTTTTGTTTGCCAGGGAAACGGGCCGAGGTTTGTGTCTGGGGGCCTATGGCTGGGAGTGACCGGCTGGCTCCTGAAAAGCTACGATAGGCAGGATGGTGACCAGACCCATGGTGGCACCAGTGCCAGGTTGGGCTGGTTCGATAGTACCAAGTGGCTCCTGCAATCTGCCATCAAAAAGTTGGCAGGCGAGTTTTGTTTTCCAGGGAAAAGCGCCGTTGTTTGTGTTTGGTGGCCTGTGGGTGGGAGTGGCCGGCTGGCTCCTTAGAATCCACGATACGCAGGATGGTTCCCAGACCTGACGTGGCACCAGTGCCAAGTCGGGCTACTTTGATGCTGCAAAGTGGCTCCTGCAATCTGCCATCCAGAAGCGGGGTAGCTTACTTTTGTTTGCCAGGGAAACGGGCCGAGCTTTGTGTCAGGGGGCCTATGGCTGGGAGTGACCGGCTGGCTCCTGAAAAGCTACGATAGGCAGGATGGTGACCAGACCCATGGTGGCACCAGTCCCAAGTTGGGCTGGTTTGATAGTACCAAGTGGCTCCTGCAATCTGCCATCAAAATGTTGGCAGGCGAGTTTTGTTTTCCAGGGAAAAGCGCCGTTGTTTGTGTCTGGGGGCCTGTGGCTGGAGTGGCCGTCTGGTTCCTTAGACTCCACGATACGCAGCATGGTTCCCAGACCTGAGGTGGCACCAGTGCCAAGTCGGGCTAGTTTGATGGTGCAAAGTGGCTCCTGCAATCTGCCATCCCGAAGCGGGGCAGTTTATTTTTGTTTTCCAGGGAAAAGGGCCGAGGTTTTTCTCTGGGGGCCTATGGCTGGGAGTGACCGGCTGGCGCCTGAACAGCTACGATAGGCAGGATGGTTCCCAGACCCATGGTGGCACCAGTGCCATGTTGGGCTGATTTGATAGTACCAAGTGGCTCCTGCAATCTGCCATCAAAATGTTGGCAGGCGAGTTTTGTTTTCCAGGGAAAAGCGCTGTTGTTGTATTTGGGGGCCTGTGGCTGGGAGTGGCCGGCTGGCTCCTTAGAATCCACGATACGCAGGATGGTTCCCAGACCCAAGGTGGCACCAGTGCCAAGTTGGGCTGGTTTGATAGTACCAAATGGTTCCTGCAATCTGCCATCCAGAAGCGGGGCAGCTTACTTTTGTTTGCCAGGGAAACGGGCCGAGGTTTGTGTCTGGGGGCCTATGGCTGGGAGTGACCGGCTGGCTCCTGAAAAGCTACGATAGGCAGGATGGTGACCAGACCCATGGTGGCACCAGTGCCAAGTTGGGCTGGTTTGATAGTACCAAGTGGCTCCTGCAATCTGCCATAAAAAATTTGGCAGGCGAGTTTTGATTTCCAGGGAAAAGCGCCGTTGTTTGTGTTTGGGGGCTTGTGGCTGGGAGTGGCTGGCTTGCTAATTGGCATCCACGATACGCAGGATGGTTCCCAGACCTGACGTGGCATCAGTGCCAAGTCGGGCTACTTTGATGCTGCAAAGTGGCTCCTGCAATCTGCCATCCAGAAGCGGGGTAGCTTACTTTTGTTTGCCAGGGAAAATGGCCGAGGTTTTTGTCTGGGGGCCTATGGCTGGGAGTGACCGGCTGGCTCCTGAAAAGCTACGATAGGCAGGATGGTGACCAGACCCATGGTGGCACCAGTGCCAAGTTGGGCTGATTTGATAGTAGCAAGTGGCTCCTGCAATCTGCCATCAAAAAGTTGGCAGGCGAGTTTTGTTTTCCAGGGAAAAGCGCCGTTGTTTGTGTTTGGGGGCCAGTGGCTGGGAGTGACCGGCTGGCTGCTTAGAATCCACGATACGCAGGATGGTTCCCAGACCAGAGGTGGCACCAGTGCCAAGTTGGGCTGGTTTGATAGTACCAAGTGGCTCCTGCAATCTGCCATCCAGAAGCGGGGTAGCTTACTTTTGTATGCCAGGGAAACGGGCCGAGGTTTTTGTCTGGGGGCCTATGGCTGGGAGTGACCGGCTGGCTCCTGAAAAGCTACGATAGGCAGGATGGTGACCAGACCCATGGTGGCACCAGCGCCAAGTTGGGCTGATTTGATAGTACCAAGTGGCTCCTGCAATCTGCCATCAAAATGTTGGCAGGCGAGTTTTGTTTTCCAGGGAAAAGCGCCGTTGATTTTGTTTGGGGGCCTGTGGCTGGGAGTGACCGGCTGGCTCCTTAGAATCCAAGATACGCGGGATGGTTCCCAGATGCAAGGTGGCACCAGTGCCAAGTCGGGCTGGTTTGATGGTGCAAAGTGGCTCCTGCAATCTGCCATCCAGAAGCGGGGCAGCTGATTTTTGTTTGCCAGAGAAAAATTCCGTGGATTGTTTTTGGGGGCATATTGCTGGGAGTGGCCGGCTGGCTCCTTAAAATGCTCGATACGCATGATGGTTCCCAGGTCCAAGATGTCACCACTACCAAGTCGGCCTGCGGTTTTAGTATCAAGTTCATCCTGCAATTTGCCATCCAGAAGAGGGGCAGTTGAGTTTTGTTTGCCAGAGAAACGGGCCGAGGTTTCTGTTTGGGGACATATGGCTGAGAGTGGCCGGCTGGCCCCTGAATATCCACGATACACAGCATGGTTCCCAGATCCAAGGTGGCACCAGTGCCAAGTTGGGCTGGTTTGATAGTACCAAGTGTCTCCTGCAATCTGCCATCCAGAAGCGGGGCAGCTTACTTTTGTTTGCCAGAGAAATAGGCCTAGGTTTTTGTCTGGGGGCCTGTGGCTAGGAGTGGCCGGCTGGCTCCTAAGAATCCACGATACGCAGGATGTTTCCCAGACCCAAGGTGGCACCAGTGCCAAGTCGGGCTGGTTTGATAGTACCAAGTGGCTCCTGCAAACTCCATCAAAAAGTTGGCAGGCGTGTTTTGTTTTCCAGGGAACAGCGCCGTTGATTTTGTTTGGGGGCCTGTGGCTGGGAGTGGCCGGCTGGCTCCTTAGAATCCACGATACGCAGGATGGTTCCCAGACCCAAGGTGGCACCAGTGCCAAGTCGGGCTGGTTTGATTACACCAAGTGGCTCCTGCAATCTGCCATCCAGAAGTGAGGCAGCTAAGTTTTGTTTGCCAGAAAAAAGGGCCGTGGTTTTTGTTGGGGGCCTGTGGCTGGGAGTGGCCGGCTGGCTGCTTAGAATCCACGATACGCAGGATGGTTCCCAGACCCAAGGTGGCACCAGTGCCAAGTCGGGCTGGTTTGATAGTCCCAAGTGGCTCCTGCAAACTGCCATCCAGAAGCGGGGCAGCTGAGTTTTGTTTGCCAGGGAAATGGGCCGTTGTTTGTGTTTGGGGGCCTGTGGCTGGGAGTGTTCGGCTGGTTCCTGAATATGTACGATACGCAGGATTGTTCCCAGACCCATGGTGGCACCAGTGCCAAGTCGGGCTGGTTTGATGGTGCAAAGTGGCTCCTGCAATCTGCCATCCAGACGCGGGGCAGCGGATTTTTGTTTCCATGAGAAATGGTCCGTGGTTTGTTTTTGGGGATATATGGCTGGGCCTGGCCGGCTGGCTCCTTAAAAAGCTCGATATGCAGGATGGTTCCCTGACACAAGGTGGCACCAGTGCCACGTCGGGCGGTTTTCGTAGTACAAAGTGCGTCCTAAAATTTGCCATCCAGAAGAGGGGCAGTTGAGTTTTGTTTGCCAGAGAAAAGGTCCGTGGTTTGTTTTTGGGGGCATATGGCTGAGAGTGGCTGGCTGGCCCCTGAAAATCCACGATACACAGGATGGTTCCCAGATCCAAGGTGGCACCTGTGCCAAGTCGGGCTGATTTGATAGTACTAAGTAGCTCCTGCAATCTGCCATCCAGAAGCGGGGCAGCTTACTTTTGTTTGCCAGGGAAACGGGCCGAGGTTTGTGTTTGGGGGCCTATGGCTGAGAGTGACCGGCTGGCTCCTGAAAAGCTACAATAGGCAGGATGGTGACCAGACCCATGGTGGCACCAGTGCCAAGTTGGGCTGGTTTGATAGTACCAAGTGGTTCCTGCAATCTGCCATCCAGAAGCAGGGCAGCTGAGTTTTGTTTGCCAGAGAAAAGGGCCTTGGTTTGTGTTTGGGGGCATATGGCTGGGTGTGGCCAGCTGGCTCCTTAAAATGCACGATATGCAACATGGCTCCCAGACCCAAGGTGGCACCAGTGCCAAGTCGGGCTGGTTTGATAGTACCAAGTGGCTCCTGCAATCTTCCATGATCACGTGGAGAAATACTTTCTGGTTTCAGCCTCATGCTCTTTCTTCTCTCCCTCAACTTCTCTATCACCTCTCATCTGGTTCACATGCGCTGTCTTCAAGGTCCACAGGCTACTTTTCACAGAATCTTCTGGCCTGATGAAGTAAGAATGATGAATAGAACAGAGCTGGGATCTATTTTCCAGTTTGGATAAAATGCATTCTGCACACAAATCCAAGGAGAACGGGCTGCCCCGATGCCCAGAAAATCTTTCACTCCTGCTAGTGTTCTACGTCAACCGCAACTTAGTCTGAAAGAAAAGCTTTTTCTCTGAGAGCATCTGAGAGGTTTGCATGAAGCACTGATATCTGACATATGCAATTTTGAATAGGAGAGGAAAAAGAAAATGGCAAGGAGTTTTTAATTTTAGTGGTTTCAATTTTAATTTCCGTGCACTTTTTCAAAACTTGTCAGCTCAAATGCCCATCAACATCTTTTAGTCATCTGTAAGTCAGTATTCATATAAAATGTGCTTCAAATCCAAAGAATTTCAAATTTGCACTCCAAGCTTCTATGCCTAGATTTATGATTTCCTACACATATTAGATGAAAGGAAGGCCTTTTTTACTGTGGGAGTGCTGGAACACTGGAACAGGTTGCCCAGAGAAGTTGTGGGTGTCCCATCCCTGAAAGTATTCAAGGTCACCTTGGACGGGGCTTGGAGCAGCAACAAAGGAGAAGCTTGATGGTAGAGAAACAAAGTTGGACTATAGAAGAAACTCGGATTGAAGTATAGGATCAAGTTTTCTCTCAGCTCTTGGGGTAAATTCAAAGTTGTACAAAATGACATTTATCTGTGCTATTCACTACTGTAACAGAAAGTTTCATGAAAACTGTACAGAAGATAGTAAATTTTAAAAGAGATAAGAATTACAGCATAAAATCCATGGGATAGGTTACAACATGAGACACTCTCTAAGAGAAAATCTCTTTGTTTCAGCACTTCATCGGGGTAAGATTTCATGAAGTGCCAAAGAAGGCGGCAAAATATCATTCGGGACATTATTTACTGGAATTCAGCCTGGCCATTAGTAGGAACTGCCTTTGAACATATCATGTAGATATACCACACACACTTTCCCTTCACTGAAAAATTACTGTTTACAACAAATAAGCAATTGACGATCAAAATTGATTGAAAGCATCTTAAACATGTCAAGTATTTCATTGTAGATGATCTGTGATCCAAATGCTTCTTCCACCTTCGAGAGGGACAGAAGAATTCTTCCATATCATGATGGTTTAAAATTGTATCAACCAATGTTTTCTGCTGAAAAGATATCATCTATTTTTTTCTATTTTTGGAAGAAAATATTCCTAGACATACAACAGGTGAGAACTAAGTAATTTTAAAGAAACAAATGAAATGAAAATATTCTGTAAATAGAATGAAATGAAAAGCTGTGTTTTAAATAGGAGCTAAATATTAAACAGAATTTTTGTACCAGGCATTTGAATTACTGCACCAGCTCTTTTGCCCATCAAGAGAGGCATTTAGCATTTCAGTCTTTTCCAAGGTGTTCATGATCTGCTATGCTGATCTCTGTGTGTGCCTAGGTGTGTGTGGAGGGGGGGGCATATGAAGGGGAGTGTGTATGTTTGCTTTACAATTGTTGTGGCAGATTCATGCCTCAGCTCCACATTTTGTTTTAAAAAGGTCACACCGAGTGGATATGAAGTTTACTATCAACAAGAGATCGATTCCCAAATCATCCATTTGACTCTCCCTTATAAATCATGTGCTTTGTTGCATATTTTATCAAATATACTTTCAAGCCAGATGGAGGAAGGAGGATGTGGGAATCCCTCCACCATCTTGCAACTTTTATGTAAGTAGGTTTTCAAGAAAATCATCATTTCTCTTTTAAATATGTCTGGAACAGGCATGATGGTAGTGTCAACCTGTTGGAGTTTTTGTTGCTGGAAGAAGTTGTACAAAAGGATTGGTTTTTACATTGACCAGTTACTGAATCAAGCGCAGGAATACATTGGAAATTTAGCTGGGGGTTCCTTTTCCCAGCAGACTACTTCTAGAACGAGCTTGTACACTGAAGCTGACTCTTTTGCTCTCTTTTTGTTTCTTTCCTATTTTCTTGGCTTCTTTGCCACTATCTAGACAATTTTGGAACTTTGTTCCCAACTAAAATGGTTTCAATAGTCTGATTGTGATCATACATTTTTACAAGGAATTTTTAAAATCTTTCCTCGAGTCCAGAAAGTCAAGGACTTAGATCTTTTTCTTCCCTTATCAATATTGCCATGAAATTGATAAATAAAGACCAACTCTTTATTTTTGTTTTTAACCCACGTAGATAATTCCCATCCATTAATCCATTTTGTGGACCAATAGCTGCCATTCTGATGGAAGCTGTCACTTCTTAACAATAGGCATTCTGTGACTATGTTGACTGCACTTTGGGTGAAGATCCTAACTGGTCTTAGATATACATAGGGAGAAATTTGCTCAGCCAGTGTCAGTCTTAAGCATGCGTATCAGAAGATCTTTCTAGAGCTGGGAATTTTCCCATGAAAGGGATTCAGTTAGGGAAGAGACACTTGTGCCAGAGTTTTACATTCTTCTTGAACACTGCTTAAGGAACTTAGATGCCATGTCCATTTGGATCTCTGTCTGCACAGAACTTTGTCATGCCAGCGCTTTGAAATGCATCTTGAAGAGAATTCACTAGCACAGAATGAAAGAGAGTGGAAGGGGTTGGTGGGGCTAACCAGGCCCAACCCCCCTGCCTAAACCAGGATACCTAGAGCCTCTTGCCCAGGATTCTATCTGGGTGTACTTTTAATGTCTTCAAAGATCCAGGCTCCACAATCTTTCTGGGCAGTCTGTGCCGTGGTTCAGTCACCCTGACAGTAAAGAAACATTTACTGATGTTCAAAGGCAATCTCCTGTATTTCAGTGTGTGCCCACTGCCTCTTGTCTTTTCCCTCAGCATCACTGAAAAGACACTGATTCCCTCCCCTTTGCACTATTGCTTCCATATGTATGTGTGATGCCATGTAGAGGTATGTCAAAAACCTCCCTGAAGCCCAGGCAGATAATATTCCCTTCATCTACCAGTCAAGTTGATTCATCAGAGGAGTTTAAAGTGATGTTCAGCATGAAATTCCCCTGAAAAATCATGCTAACTACATTATTTGGTCATCTGTCATGTGCCTGGCAAGGATTTCCAGGAAGAGCTGCTTCATCAACTTCCTGGGGATAAAAAAGAGGCTGGCTGGTTTGTACTATGGCGAGTCCTCTTAATTGCCTTTTTTGAAGATGGGTGTCATTTGCTAACATCCACTCTTTAGCCTCTGTTGTAGTCTACATCTTAGCAAAACGCTTTTCCACTATGTCTGGCTAGGAAAAACTGTGCCAGCACAGAAAACATCTCCCATCGTGTTCTAGAAGTTGCACGGATGTCTGCCAAGTGTTTGGCAGGAAGAAAAGAAAAGTTGTCCAAAACAGCTTCCAATCGAATGTTCCTGTGATTGGAAAAGTCAGGAGAGTGCAAAGGTACTGTTTTCTATCAGTTGGCAAGGTGCGCACACAATCCCAGTGTTGTACAGCTTGCTTCTTCACCTTCCCGAAGCTGCCGCTCTCGCCGGCTGCCGGAGCCCAAGAAGCGGCTTCTTCGCGCAAAGACGATTGTGCCGCTCACAGGGCTCTCCTTAGCGCGGCTTCTGCCGAAAGACGCCCGGCAGCGGCTCTTACCTCCGGAGAGCATCCTACCTTCGTCTTTAGCTCCTCTTCTCATCTACACCTCGGCAAAAAGCTTTTCCACTATGTCTGGCTAGGAAAAACTGTGCCAGCACAGAAAACATCTCCCATCGTGTTCTAGAAGTTGCACGGATGTCTGCCAAGTGTTTGGCAGGAAGAAAAGAAAAGTTGTCCAAAACAGCTTCCAATCGAATGTTCCTGTGATTGGAAAAGTCAGGAGAGTGCAAAGGTACTGTTTTCTATCAGTTGGCAAGGTGCGCACACAATCCCAGTGTTGTACAGCTTGCTTCTTCACCTTCCCGAAGCTGCCGCTCTCGCCGGCTGCCGGAGCCCAAGAAGCGGCTTCTTCGCGCAAAGACGATTGTGCCGCTCACAGTGCTCTCCTTAGCGCGGCTTCTGCCGAAAGACGCCCGGCAGCGGCTCTTACCTCCGGAGAGCATCCTACCTTCGTCTTTCGCGTCTTTTGTAGTCTACACCTCGGCAAAACGCTTTTCCACTATGTCTGGCTAGGAAAAACTGTGCCAGCACAGAAAACATCTCCCATCGTGTTCTAGAAGTTGCACGGATGTCTGCCAAGTGTTTGGCAGGAAGAAAAGAAAAGTTGTCCAAAACAGCTTCCAATCGAATGTTCCTGTGATTGGAAAAGTCAGGAGAGTGCAAAGGTACTGTTTTCTATCAGTTGGCAAGGTGCGCACACAATCCCAGTGTTGTACAGCTTGCTTCTTCACCTTCCCGAAGCTGCCGCTCTCGCCGGCTGCCGGAGCCCAAGAAGCGGCTTCTTCGCGCAAAGACGATTGTGCCGCTCACAGGGCTCTCCTTAGCGCGGCTTCTGCCGAAAGACGCCCGGCAGCGGCTCTTACCTCCGGAGAGCATCCTACCTTCGTCTTTCGCGTCTTTTGTAGTCTACATCTTAGCAAAACGCTTTTCCACTATGTCTGGCTAGGAAAAACTGTGCCAGCACAGAAAACATCTCCCATCGTGTTCTAGAAGTTGCACGGATGTCTGCCAAGTGTTTGGCAGGAAGAAAAGAAAAGTTGTCCAAAACAGCTTCCAATCGAATGTTCCTGTGATTGGAAAAGTCAGGAGAGTGCAAAGGTACTGTTTTCTATCAGTTGGCAAGGTGCGCACACAATCCCAGTGTTGTACAGCTTGCTTCTTCACCTTCCCGAAGCTGCCGCTCTCGCCGGCTGCCGGAGCCCAAGAAGCGGCTTCTTCGCGCAAAGACGATTGTGCCGCTCACAGTGCTCTCCTTAGCGCGGCTTCTGCCGAAAGACGCCCGGCAGCGGCTCTTACCTCCGGAGAGCATCCTACCTTCGTCTTTCGCGTCTTTTGTAGTCTACATCTTAGCAAAACGCTTTTCCACTATGTCTGGCTAGGAAAAACTGTGCCAGCACAGAAAACATCTCCCATCGTGTTCTAGAAGTTGCACGGATGTCTGCCAAGTGTTTGGCAGGAAGAAAAGAAAAGTTGTCCAAAACAGCTTCCAATCGAATGTTCCTGTGATTGGAAAAGTCAGGAGAGTGCAAAGGTACTGTTTTCTATCAGTTGGCAAGGTGCGCACACAATCCCAGTGTTGTACAGCTTGCTTCTTCACCTTCCCGAAGCTGCCGCTCTCGCCGGCTCCCGGAACCGAAGAATCGGCTTGTTCGCGCAAAGACGATTGTGCCGCTCACAGGGCTCTCCTTAGCGCGGCTTCTGCCGAAAGACGCCCGGCAGCGGCTCTTACCTCCGGAGAGCATCCTACCTTCGTCTTTCGCGTCTTATGTAGTCTACATCTTAGCAAAACGCTTTTCCACTATGTCTGGCTAGGAAAAACCGTGCCAGCCCAGAAAACATCTCCCATCGTTTTCTAGAAGTTGCAGATATGTCTGCCAAGTGTTTGGGAGGAAGAAAAGAAAAGTTGTCCAAAACAGATTCCAATCGAATGTTCCTGTGATTGGAAAAGTCAGGAGAGTGCAAAGGTACTGTTTTCTATCAGTTGGCAAGGTGCGCACACAATCCCAGTGTTGTACAGCTTGCTTCTTCACCTTCCCGAAGCTGCCACTCTCAGGAGGTAAGAGCCGCTGCCGGGCGTCTTTCGGCAGAAGCCGCGCTAAGGGGAGCACTGTGAGCGGCACAATCGTCTTTGCGCGAAGAAGCCGCTTCTTGGGCTCCGGGAGCCGGCGAGAGCGGCAGCTTCGGGAAGGTGAAGAAGCAAGCTGTACAACACTGGGATTGTGTGCGCACCTTGCCAACTGATAGAAAACAGTACCTTTGCACTCTCCTGACTTTTCCAATCACAGGAACATTCGATTGGAAGCTGTTTTGGACAACTTTTCTTTTCTTCCTGCCAAACACTTGGCAGACATCCGTGCAACTTCTAGAACACGATGGGAGATGTTTTCTGTGCTGGCACAGTTTTTCCTAGCCAGACATAGTGGAAAAGCGTTTTGCCGAGGTGTAGACTACATAAGACGCGAAAGACGAAGGTAGGATGCTCTCCGGAGGTAAGAGCCGCTGCCGGGCGTCTTTCGGCAGAAGCCGCGCTAAGGAGAGCACTGTGAGCGGCACAATCGTCTTTGCGCGAAGAAGCCGCTTCTTGGGCTCCGGCAGCCGGCGAGAGCGGCAGCTTCGGGAAGGTGAAGAAGCAAGCTGTACAACACTGGGATTGTGTGCGCACCTTGCCAACTGATAGAAAACAGTACCTTTGCACTCTCCTGACTTTTCCAATCACAGGAACATTCGATTGGAAGCTGTTTTGGACAACTTTTCTTTTCTTCCTGCCAAACACTTGGCAGACATCCGTGCAACTTCTAGAACACGATGGGAGATGTTTTCTGTGCTGGCACAGTTTTTCCTAGCCAGACATAGTGGAAAAGCGTTTTGCTAAGATGTAGACTACAAAAGACGCGAAAGACGAAGGTAGGATGCTCTCCGGAGGTAAGAGCCGCTGCCGGGCGTCTTTCGGCAGAAGCCGCGCTAAGGGGAGCACTGTGAGCGGCACAATCGTCTTTGCGCGAAGAAGCCGCTTCTTGGGCTCCGGCAGCCGGCGAGAGCGGCAGCTTCGGGAAGGTGAAGAAGCAAGCTGTACAACACTGGGATTGTGTGCGCACCTTGCCAACTGATAGAAAACAGTACCTTTGCACTCTCCTGACTTTTCCAATCACAGGAACATTCGATTGGAAGCTGTTTTGGACAACTTTTCTTTTCTTCCTGCCAAACACTTGGCAGACATCCGTGCAACTTCTAGAACACGATGGGAGATGTTTTCTGTGCTGGCACAGTTTTTCCTAGCCAGACATAGTGGAAAAGCTTTTTGCCGAGGTGTAGACTACATAAGACGCGAAAGACGAAGGTAGGATGCTCTCCGGAGGTAAGAGCCGCTGCCGGGCGTCTTTCGGCAGCAGCCGCGCTAAGGAGAGCACTGTGAGCGGCACAATCGTCTTTGCGCGAAGAAGCCGCTTCTTGGGCTCCGGCAGCCGGCGAGAGCGGCAGCTTCGGGAAGGTGAAGAAGCAAGCTGTACAACACTGGGATTGTGTGCGCACCTTGCCAACTGATAGAAAACAGTACCTTTGCACTCTCCTGACTTTTCCAATCACAGGAACATTCGATTGGAAGCTGTTTTGGACAACTTTTCTTTTCTTCCTGCCAAACACTTGGCAGACATCCGTGCAACTTCTAGAACACGATGGGAGATGTTTTCTGTGCTGGCACAGTTTTTCCTAGCCAGACATAGTGGAAAAGCGTTTTGCCGAGGTGTAGACTACAAAAGACGCGAAAGACGAAGGTAGGATGCTCTCCGGAGGTAAGAGCCGCTGCCGGGCGTCTTTCGGCAGAAGCCGCGCTAAGGAGAGCCCTGTGAGCGGCACAATCGTCTTTGCGCGAAGAAGCCGCTTCTTGGGCTCCGGCAGCCGGCGAGAGCGGCAGCTTCGGGAAGGTGAAGAAGCAAGCTGTACAACACTGGGATTGTGTGCGCACCTTGCCAACTGATAGAAAACAGTACCTTTGCACTCTCCTGACTTTTCCAATCACAGGAACATTCGATTGGAAGCTGTTTTGGACAACTTTTCTTTTCTTCCTGCCAAACACTTGGCAGACATCCGTGCAACTTCTAGAACACGATGGGAGATGTTTTCTGTGCTGGCACAGTTTTTCCTAGCCAGACATAGTGGAAAAGCGTTTTGCTAAGATGTAGACTACATAAGACGCGAAAGACGAAGGTAGGATGCTCTCCGGAGGTAAGAGCCGCTGCCGGGCGTCTTTCGGCAGAAGCTGCGCTAAGGAGAGCACTGTGAGCGGCACAATCGTCTTTGCGCGAAGAAGCCGCTTCTTGGGCTCCGGCAGCCGGCGAGAGCGGCAGCTTCGGGAAGGTGAAGAAGCAAGCTGTACAACACTGGGATTGTGTGCGCACCTTGCCAACTGATAGAAAACAGTACCTTTGCACTCTCCTGACTTTTCCAATCACAGGAACATTCGATTGGAAGCTGTTTTGGACAACTTTTCTTTTCTTCCTGCCAAACACTTGGCAGACATCCGTGCAACTTCTAGAACACGATGGGAGATGTTTTCTGTGCTGGCACAGTTTTTCCTAGCCAGACATAGTGGAAAAGCTTTTTGCCGAGGTGTAGATGAGAAGAGGAGCTAAAGACGAAGGTAGGATGCTCTCCGGAGGTAAGAGCCGCTGCCGGGCGTCTTTCGGCAGAAGCCGCGCTAAGGAGAGCACTGTGAGCGGCACAATCGTCTTTGCGCGAAGAAGCCGCTTCTTGGGCTCCGGCAGCCGGCGAGAGCGGCAGCTTCGGGAAGGTGAAGAAGCAAGCTGTACAACACTGGGATTGTGTGCGCACCTTGCCAACTGATAGAAAACAGTACCTTTGCACTCTCCTGACTTTTCCAATCACAGGAACATTCGATTGGAAGCTGTTTTGGACAACTTTTCTTTTCTTCCTGCCAAACACTTGGCAGACATCCGTGCAACTTCTAGAACACGATGGGAGATGTTTTCTGTGCTGGCACAGTTTTTCCTAGCCAGACATAGTGGAAAAGCGTTTTGCCGAGGTGTAGACTACAAAAGACGCGAAAGACGAAGGTAGGATGCTCTCCGGAGGTAAGAGCCGCTGCCGGGCGTCTTTCGGCAGAAGCCGCGCTAAGGAGAGCCCTGTGAGCGGCACAATCGTCTTTGCGCGAAGAAGCCGCTTCTTGGGCTCCGGCAGCCGGCGAGAGCGGCAGCTTCGGGAAGGTGAAGAAGCAAGCTGTACAACACTGGGATTGTGTGCGCACCTTGCCAACTGATAGAAAACAGTACCTTTGCACTCTCCTGACTTTTCCAATCACAGGAACATTCGATTGGAAGCTGTTTTGGACAACTTTTCTTTTCTTCCTGCCAAACACTTGGCAGACATCCGTGCAACTTCTAGAACACGATGGGAGATGTTTTCTGTGCTGGCACAGTTTTTCCTAGCCAGACATAGTGGAAAAGCTTTTTGCCGAGGTGTAGATGAGAAGAGGAGCTAAAGAGTGGATGTTAGCAAATGACACCCATCTTCAAAAAAGGCAATTAAGAGGACT
Organism: Melospiza melodia melodia; assembly: GCF_035770615.1. NCBI lineage: Eukaryota > Metazoa > Chordata > Aves > Passeriformes > Passerellidae > Melospiza > Melospiza melodia. The sequence goes on from NC_086199.1 coordinate 44,640,351, forward strand.
CGCCATAGTACAAACCAGCCAGCCTCTTTTTTATCCCCAGGAAGTTGATGAAGCAGCTCTTCCTGGAAATCCTTGCCAGGCACATGACAGATGACCAAATAATGTAGTTAGCATGATTTTTCAGGGGAATTTCATGCTGAACATCACTTTAAACTCCTCTGATGAATCAACTTGACTGGTAGATGAAGGGAATATTATCTGCCTGGGCTTCAGGGAGGTTTTTGACATACCTCTACATGGCATCACACATACATATGGAAGCAATAGTGCAAAGGGGAGGGAATCAGTGTCTTTTCAGTGATGCTGAGGGAAAAGACAAGAGGCAGTGGGCACACACTGAAATACAGGAGATTGCCTTTGAACATCAGTAAATGTTTCTTTACTGTCAGGGTGACTGAACCACGGCACAGACTGCCCAGAAAGATTGTGGAGCCTGGATCTTTGAAGACATTAAAAGTACACCCAGATAGAATCCTGGGCAAGAGGCTCTAGGTATCCTGGTTTAGGCAGGGGGGTTGGGCCTGGTTAGCCCCACCAACCCCTTCCACTCTCTTTCATTCTGTGCTAGTGAATTCTCTTCAAGATGCATTTCAAAGCGCTGGCATGACAAAGTTCTGTGCAGACAGAGATCCAAATGGACATGGCATCTAAGTTCCTTAAGCAGTGTTCAAGAAGAATGTAAAACTCTGGCACAAGTGTCTCTTCCCTAACTGAATCCCTTTCATGGGAAAATTCCCAGCTCTAGAAAGATCTTCTGATACGCATGCTTAAGACTGACACTGGCTGAGCAAATTTCTCCCTATGTATATCTAAGACCAGTTAGGATCTTCACCCAAAGTGCAGTCAACATAGTCACAGAATGCCTATTGTTAAGAAGTGACAGCTTCCATCAGAATGGCAGCTATTGGTCCACAAAATGGATTAATGGATGGGAATTATCTACGTGGGTTAAAAACAAAAATAAAGAGTTGGTCTTTATTTATCAATTTCATGGCAATATTGATAAGGGAAGAAAAAGATCTAAGTCCTTGACTTTCTGGACTCGAGGAAAGATTTTAAAAATTCCTTGTAAAAATGTATGATCACAATCAGACTATTGAAACCATTTTAGTTGGGAACAAAGTTCCAAAATTGTCTAGATAGTGGCAAAGAAGCCAAGAAAATAGGAAAGAAACAAAAAGAGAGCAAAAGAGTCAGCTTCAGTGTACAAGCTCGTTCTAGAAGTAGTCTGCTGGGAAAAGGAACCCCCAGCTAAATTTCCAATGTATTCCTGCGCTTGATTCAGTAACTGGTCAATGTAAAAACCAATCCTTTTGTACAACTTCTTCCAGCAACAAAAACTCCAACAGGTTGACATTACCATCATGCCTGTTCCAGACATATTTAAAAGAGAAATGATGATTTTCTTGAAAACCTACTTACATAAAAGTTGCAAGATGGTGGAGGGATTCCCACATCCTCCTTCCTCCATCTGGCTTGAAAGTATATTTGATAAAATATGCAACAAAGCACATGATTTATAAGGGAGAGTCAAATGGATGATTTGGGAATCGATCTCTTGTTGATAGTAAACTTCATATCCACTCGGTGTGACCTTTTTAAAACAAAATGTGGAGCTGAGGCATGAATCTGCCACAACAATTGTAAAGCAAACATACACACTCCCCTTCATATGCCCCCCCCTCCACACACACCTAGGCACACACAGAGATCAGCATAGCAGATCATGAACACCTTGGAAAAGACTGAAATGCTAAATGCCTCTCTTGATGGGCAAAAGAGCTGGTGCAGTAATTCAAATGCCTGGTACAAAAATTCTGTTTAATATTTAGCTCCTATTTAAAACACAGCTTTTCATTTCATTCTATTTACAGAATATTTTCATTTCATTTGTTTCTTTAAAATTACTTAGTTCTCACCTGTTGTATGTCTAGGAATATTTTCTTCCAAAAATAGAAAAAAATAGATGATATCTTTTCAGCAGAAAACATTGGTTGATACAATTTTAAACCATCATGATATGGAAGAATTCTTCTGTCCCTCTCGAAGGTGGAAGAAGCATTTGGATCACAGATCATCTACAATGAAATACTTGACATGTTTAAGATGCTTTCAATCAATTTTGATCGTCAATTGCTTATTTGTTGTAAACAGTAATTTTTCAGTGAAGGGAAAGCGTGTGTGGTATATCTACATGATATGTTCAAAGGCAGTTCCTACTAATGGCCAGGCTGAATTCCAGTAAATAATGTCCCGAATGATATTTTGCCGCCTTCTTTGGCACTTCATGAAATCTTACCCCGATGAAGTGCTGAAACACAGAGATTTTCTCTTAGAGAGTGTCTCATGTTGTAACCTATCCCATGGATTTTATGCTGTAATTCTTATCTCTTTTAAAATTTACTATCTTCTGTACAGTTTTCATGAAACTTTCTGTTACAGTAGTGAATAGCACAGATAAATGTCATTTTGTACAACTTTGAATTTACCCCAAGAGCTGAGAGAAAACTTGATCCTATACTTCAATCCGAGTTTCTTCTATAGTCCAACTTTGTTTCTCTACCATCAAGTTTCTCCTTTGTTGCTGCTCCAAGCCCCGTCCAAGGTGACCTTGAATACTTTCAGGGATGGGACACCCACAACTTCTCTGGGCAACCTGTTCCAGTGTTCCAGCACTCCCACAGTAAAAAAGGCCTTCCTTTCATCTAATATGTGTAGGAAATCATAAATCTAGGCATAGAAGCTTGGAGTGCAAATTTGAAATTCTTTGGATTTGAAGCACATTTTATATGAATACTGACTTACAGATGACTAAAAGATGTTGATGGGCATTTGAGCTGACAAGTTTTGAAAAAGTGCACGGAAATTAAAATTGAAACCACTAAAATTAAAAACTCCTTGCCATTTTCTTTTTCCTCTCCTATTCAAAATTGCATATGTCAGATATCAGTGCTTCATGCAAACCTCTCAGATGCTCTCAGAGAAAAAGCTTTTCTTTCAGACTAAGTTGCGGTTGACGTAGAACACTAGCAGGAGTGAAAGATTTTCTGGGCATTGGGGCAGCACGTTCTCCTTGGATTTGTGTGCAGAATGCATTTTATCCAAACTGGAAAATAGATCCCAGCTCTGTTCTATTCATCATTCTTACTTCATCAGGCCAGAAGATTCTGTGAAAAGTAGCCTGTGGACCTTGAAGACAGCGCATGTGAACCAGATGAGAGGTGATAGAGAAGTTGAGGGAGAGAAGAAAGAGCATATGGCTGAAACCAGAAAGTATTTCTCCACGTGATCATGGAAGATTGCAGGAGCCACTTGGTACTATCAAACCAGCCCGACTTGGCACTGGTGCCACTATGGGTCTGGGAGCCATGTTGCATATCGTGCATTTTAAGGAGCCAGCTGGCCACACCCAGCCATATGCCCCCAAACACAAACCAAGCCCTTTTCTCTGGCAAACAAAACTCAGCTGCCCTGCTTCTGGATGGCAGATTGCAGGAGCCACTTGGTACTATCAAACCAGCCCAACTTGGCACTGGTGCCACCTTGGCTCTGGGAACCATCCTGCCTATTGTAGCTTTTCAGGAGCCAGCCGGTCACTCCCAGCCATAGGCCCCCAAACAGAAACCTCGGCCCGTTTCCCTGGCAAACAAAAGTAAGCTGCCCCGCTTCTGGATGGCAGATTGCAGGAGCTACTTAGTACTATCAAATCAGCCCGACTTGGCACAGGTGCCACCTTGGATCTGGGAACCATCCTGTGTATCGTGGATTTTCAGGGGCCAGCCGGCCACTCTCAGCCATATGCCCCCAAACACAAACCACGGACCTTTTCTCTGGCAAACAAAAATCAGCTGCCCCACTTCTGGATGGCAGATTGCAGGAGCCACTTGGGACTATCACACCAGCACAACATGGTAATGGTACCACCTTGGATCTGGGAACCATCCGGCGTATCGTGGATTTTCAGGGGCCAGCCGGTCATTCCCAGCCATATGCTCCCAAACACAAACCTCGGCCCTTTTCTCTGGCAAACAAAACTCAACTGCCCCTCTTCTGGATGGCAAATTGCAGGACGCACTTGGTACTACAAAAAGAGCCCGACTAGGCAGTGGTGCCACCTTGGCTCTGGGAACCATCCTGCGTATCGAGCATTTTAAGGAGCCAGCCGGCAATTCCCAGCCGTATGCCCCAAAAAGAAACCACGGACCTTTTCTCTGGCAAAAAAAACTCAGCTGTCCCGCTTCTGGATGGCAGATTGCAGGAGTCACTTTGAACCATACAACCAGCCTTACTTGGCACTGGTGCCAGCTTGCATCTGGGAACCATCCTGCCTATCGTTGATTTTCAGGGGCCAGCCTACCACTCTCGGCCATAGGCCCCCAAACACAAACCACAGCCCTTTTCTCTAGCAAACAAAATTTAGCTGCCCCGCTTCTGGATGGCAAATTGCAGGAGCCACTGGGTACTACAAAAACAGCCCGACTTGGCACTGGTGCCACCTTGCGTCTGGTTACTATGCGGCGTATCGTGCATTTTAAGGAGCCAGGTGGCCACTCCCAGCCATATGCCCCCAAACACAACCCACGGCCCTTTACTCCGGCAAACAAAACTCAGCTGCCCTGCTTCTGGATGGCAGATTGCAGGAGGCACTTGGTACTATCAAACCAGCCCGACTTGGCACTGGTGCCACCTTTGGTCTGGGAACCATCCTGCGTATTGTGGATTGTCAGGAGACAGCCGACCACTCTCGGCCACAGACCCCAATCAAAAACAAAGGTCCGTTTCCCTGGCAAAAAAAACTCAGCTGCCCCGCTTCTGGATGGGAGATTGCAGGAGGCACTTGACACTGTCAAACGAGCCCCACTTTGTACTGGTGCCACCTTGGGTCTGGGAACCATGCTGCGTATCGTGGATTTTCAGGAGCCAGCCGGCCACTGCCAGCCACAGGCCCCCAAACAAAAACCACAGCCTTTTTCTCTGGCAAACAAAGCTCAGCTGCCCCGCTTCTGGATGGCAGATTGCAGGAGCCACTTGGTACTACCAAACCAGCCCGACTTGGCACTGGTGCCACCTTGGGTCTGGGAACCATCCTGCCTATCGTGGATTTTAAGGAGCCAGCCGGCTACTCCCAGCCACAGGCCCCCAACAAAAACCACGGCCCTTTTTTCTCGCAGACAAAACTTAGCTGCCTCACTTCTGGATGGCAGATTGCAGGAGCCACTTGGTGTAATCAAACCAGCCCGACTTGGCACTGGTGCCACCTTGGGTCTGGGAACCATCCTGCGTATCGTGGATTCTAAGGAGCCAGCCGGCAACTCCCAGCCACAGGCCCCCAAACAAAATCAACGGCGCTGTTCCCTGGAAAACAAAACACGCCTGCCAACTTTTTGATGGAGTTTGCAGGAACCACTTGGTATTATGAAACCAGCCCAACTTGGCACTGGTGCCACCTTGGGTCTGGATACCATGCTGCGTATCGTGGATTCTAAGGAGCCAGCCGGCCACTCCCAGCCACAGGCCCCCAAACACAAACAACGGCGCTTTTCCCTGGAAAACAAAACTCGCCTGCCAAATTTTTCATGGCAGATTGCAGGAGCCACTTGGTACTATCAAACCAGCCCGTCTTGGCACTGGTGCCACCATGGGTCTGGTCACCATCCTGCCTATCGTAACTTTTCAGGAGCCAGCCGGTCACTCCCAGCCATAGGCCCTGAGACACAAACCTCGGCCCGTTTCCCTGGCAAACAAAAGTAAGCTGCCCCGCTTCTGGATGGCAGATTGCAGGAGCCACTTGGTACTATCAAACCAGCCCAACTTGGCACTGGTGCCACCTCTGGTCTGGGAACCATCCTGCGTATCGTGGATTCTAAGGAGCCAGCCGGCCACTCCCACCCACAGGCCCCCAAACACAAACAACGGCGCTTTTCCCTGGAAAACAAAAGTAAGCTGCCCCGCTTCTGGATGGCAGATTGCAGGAGCCACTTGGTACAATCAAACCAGCCCGACTAGGCACTGGTGCCACCTCTGGTCTGGGAACCATCCCGCGTATCGTGGATTCTAAGGAGCCAGTCGGCAACTCCCAGCCACAGGCCCCCAAACACAAACAACGGCCCGTTTCCCTGGCAAACAAAAGTAACCTGCCCCGCTTCTGGATGGCAGATTGCAGAAGCCACTTGGTACTATCAAACTAGCCCAACTTGGCACTGGTGCCACCTCTGGTCTGGGAACCATCCTGCGTATCATGGGTTCTAAGGAGCCAGTCGGCAACTCCCAGCCACAGGCCCCCAAACACAAACCTCGGCCCGTTTCCCTGGCAAACAAAATTAAGCTGCCCCGCTCCTGGATGGCAGATTGCAGGACGCACTTGGTACTATCAAACCAGCCCGACTTGGCACTGGTGCCACCTCTGGTCTGGGAACCATCCTGCGTATCGTGGATTCTAAGCAGCCAGCCGGCCACTCCCAGCCACAGGCCCCCAAACACAAACAACGGCGCTTTTCCCTGGAAAACAAAACTCGCCTGCCAACTTTTTGATGGCAGATTGCAGGAGCAACTTGGTACTATCAAACCAGCCCAACTTGGCACTGGTGTCACCATGGGTCTGGTCACCATCCTGCCTATGGTAGCTTTTCAGGAGCCAGCCGGTCACCCTCAGCCATAGGCCCCGAGACAAAAACCTCGGCCCGTTTCGCTGGCAAAAAAAAGTAAGCTACCCCGCTTCTGGATGGCAGATTGCAGGAGCCACTTTGCACCATCAAACCAGCCCGACTTGGCACTGGTGCCACCTTGCATCTGGGAACCATGCTGCCTAGCGTGGATTTTCAGGAGCCAGCCGGCCACTCTCAGCCATAGGCCCCCCAACAAAACCCACGGCCCGTTTCCCTGGCAAACAAAATTAAGCTGCCCCGCTTCTGGATGGCAGATTGCAGGACGCACTTGGTAGTATCAAACCAGCCCGACTTGGCACTGGTGCCACCTTGGGTCTGGGAACCATCCTGCGTATTGTGGGTTCAAAGGAGCCAGCCGGCCACTCCCAGCCACAGGCCCCCAAATACAAACAACGGCGCTTTTCCCTGGAAAACAAAACTCGCCTGACAACTTTTTGATGGCAGATTGCAGGAGCCACTTGGTACTATCAAACCAGCCCAACTTGGCACTGGTGCCACCATGGGTCTGGTCACCATCCTGCCTATCGTAGCTTTTCAGGAGCCAGCCGGTCACTCCCAGCCATAGGCCCCCAGACACAAACCTCGGCCCGTTTCCCTGGCAAACAAAAGTAAGCTGCCCCGCTTCTGGATGGCAGATTGCAGGAGCCACTTGGTACTATCAAACCAAACCAACTTGGCACTGGTGCCACCTCTGGTCTGGGAACCATGCTGCGTAACACAGATTCTACGGCGCCAGTCGGCCACTCCCAGCCACAAGCTCCCAAACACAAACAACGGCGCTATTCTCTGGCAAACAAAACTCCACTGCCCCTCTTCTGGATGGCAAATTGCAGGACGCACTTGGTACTATAAAAACAGCCCGACTTGGCACTGGTGCCACCTTGGCTCTGGGAACCATCCTGCCTATTGTAGCTTTTCAGGAGCCAGCCGGTCACTCCCAGCCATAGGCCCCCAAACAGAAACCTCGGCCCGTTTCCCTGGCAAACAAAAGTAAGCTGCCCCGCTTCTGGATGGCAGATTGCAGGAGCTACTTAGTACTATCAAATCAGCCCGACTTGGCACAGGTGCCACCTTGGATCTGGGAACCATCCTGTGTATCGTGGATTTTCAGGGGCCAGCCGGCCACTCTCAGCCATATGCCCCCAAACACAAACCACGGACCTTTTCTCTGGCAAACAAAAATCACCTGCCCCACTTCTGGATGGCAGATTGCAGGAGCCACTTGGGACTATCACACCAGCACAACATGGTAATGGTACCACCTTGGATCTGGGAACCATCCTGCGTATCGATCTTTTTAATGAGACAGCCGGCCACTCCCAGCCATATGCCCCCAAACACAACCCACGGCCCTTTTCTCTGGCAAACAAAACTCAACTGCACCGCTTCTGGATGGCAGATTGCAGGAGCCACTTGGTACTATCAAACCAGCCCGACTTGGCACTGGTGCCACCTTGGGTCTGGGAACCATCCTGCGTATGGTGGATTCTAAGGAGCCAGCCGGCCACTCCCAGCCACAGGCCCCCAACAAAAACCACGGCCCTTTTTTCTGGCAAACAAAACTTAGCTGCCTCACTTCTGGATGGCAGATTGCAGGAGCCACTTGGTGTAATCAAACCAGCCCGACTTGGCACTGGTGCCACCTTGGGTCTGGGAACCATCCTGCGTATCGTGGATTCTAAGGAGCCAGCCGGCCACTCCCAGCCACAGGCCCCCAAACAAAATCAACGGCGCTGTTCCCTGGAAAACAAAACACGCCTGCCAACTTTTTGATGGAGTTTGCAGGAGCCACTTGGTACTATCAAACCAGCCCGACTTGGCACTGGTGCCACCTTGGGTCTGGATACCATGCTGCGTATCGTGGATTCTAAGGAGCCAGCCGGCCACTCCCAGCCACAGGCCCCCAAACACAAGCAACGGCGCTTTTCCCTGGAAAACAAAACTCGCCTGCCAACTTTTTCATGGCAGATTGCAGGAGCCACTTGGTACTATCAAACCAGCCCGTCTTGGCCCTGGTGCCACCATGGGTCTGGTCACCATCCTGCCTATCGTAACTTTTCAGGAGCCAGCCGGTCACTCCCAGCCATAGGCCCTGAGACACAAACCTCGGCCCGTTTCCCTGGCAAACAAAAGTAAGCTGCCCCGCTTCTGGATGGCAGATTGCAGGAGCCACTTGGTACTATCAAACCAGCCCGACTTGGCACTGGTGCCACCTCTGGTCTGGGAACCATCCTGCGTATCGTGGATTCTAAGGAGCCAGCCGGCCACTCCCACCCACAGGCCCCCAAACACAAACAACGGCGCTTTTCCCTGGAAAACAAAAGTAAGCTGCCCCGCTTCTGGATGGCAGATTGCAGGAGCCACTTGGTACAATCAAACCAGCCCGACTAGGCACTGGTGCCACCTCTGGTCTGGGAACCATCCCGCGTATCGTGGATTCTAAGGAGCCAGTCGGCAACTCCCAGCCACAGGCCCCCAAACACAAACAACGGCCCGTTTCCCTGGCAAACAAAAGTAACCTGCCCCGCTTCTGGATGGCAGATTGCAGAAGCCACTTGGTACTATCAAACTAGCCCAACTTGGCACTGGTGCCACCTCTGGTCTGGGAACCATCCTGCGTATCATGGGTTCTAAGGAGCCAGTCGGCAACTCCCAGCCACAGGCCCCCAAACACAAACCTCGGCCCGTTTCCCTGGCAAACAAAATTAAGCTGCCCCGCTCCTGGATGGCAGATTGCAGGACGCACTTGGTACTATCAAACCAGCCCGACTTGGCACTGGTGCCACCTCTGGTCTGGGAACCATCCTGCGTATCGTGGATTCTAAGCAGCCAGCCGGCCACTCCCAGCCACAGGCCCCCAAACACAAACAACGGCGCTTTTCCCTGGAAAACAAAACTCGCCTGCCAACTTTTTGATGGCAGATTGCAGGAGCAACTTGGTACTATCAAACCAGCCCAACTTGGCACTGGTGTCACCATGGGTCTGGTCACCATCCTGCCTATGGTAGCTTTTCAGGAGCCAGCCAGTCACCCTCAGCCATAGGCCCCGAGACAAAAACCTCGGCCCGTTTCGCTGGCAAAAAAATGTAAGCTACCCCGCTTCTGGATGGCAGATTGCAGGAGCCACTTTGCACCATCAAACCAGCCCGACTTGGCACTGGTGCCACCTTGCATCTGGGAACCATGCTGCCTAGCGTGGATTTTCAGGAGCCAGCCGGCCACTCTCAGCCATAGGCCCCCCAACAAAACCCACGGCCCGTTTCCCTGGCAAACAAAATTAAGCTGCCCCGCTTCTGGATGGCAGATTGCAGGACGCACTTGGTAGTATCAAACCAGCCCGACTTGGCACTGGTGCCACCTTGGGTCTGGGAACCATCCTGCGTATTGTGGGTTCAAAGGAGCCAGCCGGCCACTCCCAGCCACAGGCCCCCAAATACAAACAACGGCGCTTTTCCCTGGAAAACAAAACTCGCCTGACAACTTTTTGATGGCAGATTGCAGGAGCCACTTGGTACTATCAAACCAGCCCAACTTGGCACTGGTGCCACCATGGGTCTGGTCACCATCCTGCCTATCGTAGCTTTTCAGGAGCCAGCCGGTCACTCCCAGCCATAGGCCCCGAGACACAAAGCTCGGCCCGTTTCCCTGGCAAACAAAAGTAAGCTGCCCCGCTTCTGGATGGCAGATTGCAGGAGCCACTTGGTACTATCAAACCAAACCAACTTGGCACTGGTGCCACCTCTGGTCTGGGAACCATGCTGCGTAACACAGATTCTACGGCGCCAGTCGGCCACTCCCAGCCACAAGCTCCCAAACACAAACAACGGCGCTATTCTCTGGCAAACAAAACTCCACTGCCCCTCTTCTGGATGGCAAATTGCAGGACGCACTTGGTACTATAAAAACAGCCCGACTTGGCACTGGTGCCACCTTGGCTCTGGGAACCATCCTGCCTATTGTAGCTTTTCAGGAGCCAGCCGGTCACTCCCAGCCATAGGCCCCCAAACAGAAACCTCGGCCCGTTTCCCTGGCAAACAAAAGTAAGCTGCCCCGCTTCTGGATGGCAGATTGCAGGAGCTACTTAGTACTATCAAATCAGCCCGACTTGGCACAGGTGCCACCTTGGATCTGGGAACCATCCTGTGTATCGTGGATTTTCAGGGGCCAGCCGGCCACTCTCAGCCATATGCCCCCAAACACAAACCACGGACCTTTTCTCTGGCAAACAAAAATCACCTGCCCCACTTCTGGATGGCAGATTGCAGGAGCCACTTGGGACTATCACACCAGCACAACATGGTAATGGTACCACCTTGGATCTGGGAACCATCCTGCGTATCGATCTTTTTAATGAGACAGCCGGCCACTCCCAGCCATATGCCCCCAAACACAACCCACGGCCCTTTTCTCTGGCAAACAAAACTCAACTGCACCGCTTCTGGATGGCAGATTGCAGGAGCCACTTGGTACTATCAAACCAGCCCGACTTGGCACTGGTGCCACCTTGGGTCTGGGAACCATCCTGCGTATGGTGGATTCTAAGGAGCCAGCCGGCCACTCCCAGCCACAGGCCCCCAACAAAAACCACGGCCCTTTTTTCTGGCAAACAAAACTTAGCTGCCTCACTTCTGGATGGCAGATTGCAGGAGCCACTTGGTGTAATCAAACCAGCCCGACTTGGCACTGGTGCCACCTTGGGTCTGGGAACCATCCTGCGTATCGTGGATTCTAAGGAGCCAGCCGGCCACTCCCAGCCACAGGCCCCCAAACAAAATCAACGGCGCTGTTCCCTGGAAAACAAAACACGCCTGCCAACTTTTTGATGGAGTTTGCAGGAGCCACTTGGTACTATCAAACCAGCCCGACTTGGCACTGGTGCCACCTTGGGTCTGGGAACCATCCTGCGTATCGTGGATTCTTAGGAGCCAGCCGGCCACTCCTAGCCACAGGCCCCCAGACAAAAACCTAGGCCTATTTCTCTGGCAAACAAAAGTAAGCTGCCCCGCTTCTGGATGGCAGATTGCAGGAGACACTTGGTACTATCAAACCAGCCCAACTTGGCACTGGTGCCACCTTGGATCTGGGAACCATGCTGTGTATCGTGGATATTCAGGGGCCAGCCGGCCACTCTCAGCCATATGTCCCCAAACAGAAACCTCGGCCCGTTTCTCTGGCAAACAAAACTCAACTGCCCCTCTTCTGGATGGCAAATTGCAGGATGAACTTGATACTAAAACCGCAGGCCGACTTGGTAGTGGTGACACCTTGGACCTGGGAACCATCATGCGTATCGAGCATTTTAAGGAGCCAGCCGGCCACTCCCAGCAATATGCCCCCAAAAACAATCCACGGAATTTTTCTCTGGCAAACAAAAATCAGCTGCCCCGCTTCTGGATGGCAGATTGCAGGAGCCACTTTGCACCATCAAACCAGCCCGACTTGGCACTGGTGCCACCTTGCATCTGGGAACCATGCTGCCTAGCGTGGATTTTCAGGAGCCAGCCGGCCACTCTCAGCCATAGGCCCCCAAACAAAACCCACGGCCCGTTTCCCTGGCAAACAAAATTAAGCTCCTCCGCTTCTGGATGGCAGATTGCAGGACGCACTTGGTAGTATCAAACCAGCCCGACTTGGCACTGGTGCCACCTTGGGTCTGGGAACCATCCTGCGTATCGTGGGTTCAAAGGAGCCAGCCGGCCACTCCCAGCCACAGGCCCCCAAATACAAACAACGGCGCTTTTCCCTGGAAAACAAAACTCGCCTGACAACTTTTTGATGGCAGATTGCAGGAGCCACTTGGTACTATCAAACCAGCCCAACTTGGCACTGGTGCCACCATGGGTCTGGTCACCATCCTGCCTATCGTAGCTTTTCAGGAGCCAGCCGGTCACTCCCAGGCATAGGTCCCCAGTCACAAACCTCGGCCCGTTTCCCTGGCAAACAAAAGTAAGCTGCCCCACTTCTGGATGGCAGATTGCAGGAGCCACTTGGTACTATCAAACCAGCCCAACTTGGCACTGGTGCCACCTCTGGTCTGGGAACCATGCTGCGTAACACAGATTCTAAGGCGCCAGTCGGCCACTCCCAGCCACAAGCCCCCAAACACAAACAACGGCGCTATTCTCTGGCAAACAAAACTCCACTGCCCCTCTTCTGGATGGCAAATTGCAGGACGCACTTGGTACTATAAAAACAGCCCGACTTGGCACTGGTGCCACCTTGGGTCTGGGAACCATCCTGCGTATCGATCTTTTTAATGAGACAGCCGGCCACTCCCAGCCATAGGCCCCCAAACACAACCCACGGCCCTTTTCTCTGGCAAACAAAACTCAACTGCACCGCTTCTGGATGGCAGATTGCAGGAGCCACTTGGTACTATCAAACCAGCCCGACTTGGCACTGGTGCCACCTTGGGTCTGGGAACCATCCTGCCTATCGTGGATTTTAAGGAGCCAGCCGGCTACTCCCAGCCACAGGCCCCTAACAAAAACCACGGCCCTTTTTTCTGGCAAACAAAACTTAGCTGCCTCACTTCTGGATGGCAGATTGCAGGAGCCACTTGGTGTAATCAAACCAGCCCGACTTGGCACTGGTGCCACCTTGGGTCTGGGAACCATCCTGCGTATCGTGGATTCTAAGGAGCCAGCCGGCCACTCCCAGCCACAGGTCCCCAAACAAAATCAACGGCGCATTTCCCTGGAAAACAAAACACGTCTGCCAACATTTTGATGGAGTTTGCAGGAGCCACTTGGTACTATCAAACCAGCCCGACTTGGCACTGGTGCCAGCTTGGGTCTGGGAAACATCCTGCGTATCGTGCATTCTAAGGAGCCAGCCGGCCACTCCTAGCCACAGGCCCCCAGACAAAAACCTAGGCCTATTTCTCTGGCAAACAAAAGTAAGCTGCCCCGCTTCTGGATGGCAGATTGCAGGAGACACTTGGGACTATCAAACCAGCCCAACTTGGCACTGGTGCCACCTTGGATCTGGGAACCATGCTGTGTATCGTGGATATTCAGGGGCCACCCGGCCACTCTCAGCCATATGTCCCCAAACAGAAACCTCGGCCCGTTTCTCTGGCAAACAAAACTCAACTGCCCCTCTTCTGGATGGCAAATTGCAGGATGAACTTGATACTAAAACCGCAGGCCGACTTGGTAGTGGTGACACCTTGGGCCTGGGAACCATCATGCGTATCGAGCATTTTAAGGAGCCAGCCGGCCACTCCCAGCAATATGCCCCCAAAAACAATCCACGGAATTTTTCTCTGGCAAACAAAAATCAGCTGCCCCGCTTCTGGATGGCAGATTGCAGGAGCCACTTTGCACCATCAAACCAGCCCGACTTGGCACTGGTGCCACCTTGCATCTGGGAACCATGCTGCCTAGCGTGGATTTTCAGGAGCCAGCCGGCCACTCTCAGCCATAGGCCCCCATACAAAACCCACGGCCCGTTTCCCTGGCAAACAAAATTAAGCTGCCCCGCTTCTGGATGGCAGATTGCAGGACGCACTTGGTAGTATCAAACCAGCCCGACTTGGCACTGGTGCCACCTTGGGTCTGGGAACCATCCTGCGTAGCATGGATTTTCAGGAGCCAGCCGTCCACTGCCAGCCACAGGCCCCGAAACGCAAACAACAGCCTTTTTCTCTGGCAAACAAAATTCAGCTGCCCCGCTTCTGGATGGCAGATTGCAGGAACCACTTGGTACTAACAAACCAGCCCGACTAGGCACTGGTGCCACCTTGGGTCTGGGAACCATCCTGCGTATCGTGGATTCTAAGGAGCCAGCTGGCCACTCCCAGCCACAGGCCCCAAAACACACACAACGGTGCTTTTCCCTGGAAAACAAAACTCGCCTGCCAAACATTTGATGGCAGATTGCAGGAGCCACTTGCTACTATCAAACCAGCCCAACTTGGCACTGGTGCCACCATGGGTCTGGTCACCATCCTGCCTATCGTAGCTTTTCAGGTGCCAGCCAGCCACCCCCAGCCAGAGGCCCCTAGACAAATATTTCGGCCCGTTTCCCTGGCAAACAAAAGTAAGCTACCCCGCTTCTGGATGGCAGATTGCAGGAGCCACTTTGCACCATCAAACCAGCCCAACTTGGCACTGGTGCCACCTCTGGTCTGGGAACCATCCTGCGTATCGTGGGTTCTAAGGAGCCAGCTGGCCACTCCCAGCCACAGGCCCCCAAACACAAACAACGGCACTTTTCCCTGGAAAACAAAACTCGCCTGCCAACTTTTTGATGGCAGATTGCCGGAGCCACTTGGTACTATCAAACCAGCCCAACTTGGCACTGGTGCCACCATGGGTCTGGTCACCATCCTGCCTATCGTAGCTTTTCAGGAGCCAGCCGGTCACTCCCAGCCATAGGCCCCCAGACACAAAGCTCGGCCCGTTTCCCTGGCAAACAAAAGTAAGCTGCCCCGCTTCTGCATGGCAGATTGCAGGAGCTATTTAGTACAATCAAACCAGCCCGACTTGGCACTGGTGACACCTCTGGTCTGGGAACCATCCTGCCTATCGTGGATTTTCAGGGGCCAGCCGGCCACTCTCAGCCATATTCCCCCAAAAACAAACCACGGCCCTTTTCTCTGACAAACAAAACTCAACTGCCCCTCTTCTGGATGGCAAATTTTAGGACGCACTTTGTACTACGAAAACCGCCCGACGTGGCACTGGTGCCACCTTGTGTCAGGGAACCATCCTGCATATCGAGCTTTTTAAGGAGCCAGCCGGCCAGGCCCAGCCATATACCCCCAGAAACAAACCACGGACCATTTCTCATGGAAACAAAAATCCGCTGCCCCGCGTCTGGATGGCAGATTGCAGGAGCCATTTTGCACCATCAAACCAGCCCGACTTGGCACTGGTGCCACCTTGGGTCTGGGAACAATCCTGCATATCGTGGATTCTAAGGAGCCAGCCGGCCACTCCCAGCCACAGGCCCCCAAACACAAACCACAGCGCTTTTCCCTGGAAAACAAAACTCGCCTGCCAGCTTTTTGATGGCAGATTGCAGGAGCCACTTGGTACTATCAAATCATCCCAACTTGGCACTGGTGCCACTATGGGTCTGGGAACCATCCTGCCTATTGTAGCATTTCAGGAGCCAGCCGGTCACTCCCAGCCATAGTCCCCCAGACACAAACCTCGGACCGTTGCCCTAGCAAACAAAATTAAGCTGCCCCGATTCCGGATGGCAGATTGCAGGAGCCACTTGGTAGTGTCAAACCAGCCCGACTTGGCACTGGTGCCACCTTGGGTCTGGGAACCATCCTGCGTATCGTGGATTCTAAGCAGCCACCCGGCCACTCTGAGCCACAGGCGCCCAAACAAAAACAACGGCGCTTTTCCCTGGAAAACAAAACTCGCCTGCCAACATTTTGATGGCAGATTGCAGGAGCCACTTGGTGCTATCAAACCAGCCCAACTTGGCACTGGTGCCACCATGGGTCTGGTCAACATCCTGCCTATCGTAGCTTTTCAGGAGCCAGCCGGTCACTCCCAGCCATAGACCCCCAGACACAAACCTCGGCCCGTTTCCCTGGAAAACAAAAGTAAGCTGCCCCGATTCTGGATGGCAGATTGCAGGTGCCACTTGGTACTATCAGATCAGCCCAACTTGGCACTGGTGCCACCATGGGTCTGGTAAACATCCTGCCTATCGTAGCTTTTCAGGAGCCAGCCGGTCACTCCCTGCCATAGGCCCCCAGACACTAACCTCGGCCCGTTTCCCTGGCAAACAAAAGTAAACTGCCCCGCTTTTGGATGGCAGATTGCAGGATGCATTTGGTACTATCAAACCTGCCCGACTTGGCCCTCGTGCCACCTTGGCTCTGGGAACCATGCTGCGTAACGTAGATTCTACGAGGACAGGCGGCCACTCCCAGCCACAGGCCTCTAAACAAAAAAAACGGCGCTTTTCCCTGGAAAACAAAACTCGCCTGCCAACTTTTTGATGGCAGATTGCAGGAGCCACTTGGTACTATCAAACCAGCCCAACTTGGTACTGGTGCCACCATGGGTCTGGTCACCATCCTGCCTATCGTAGCTTTTCAGGAGCCAGCCGGTCACTCCCAGCCATAGGCCCCCAGACAAATATCTCGGCCCGTTTCCCTGGCAAACAAAAGTAAGCTGCCCCGCTTCTGGATGGCAGATTACAGCAGCCACATGGTACTATCAAACCAGGCCAACATGGCACTGGTGCCACCTTGGCTCTGGGAACCATCCTGCCTATCGTGGATTTTCAGGGGCCAGCCGGCCACTCTCAGCCATATGCCCCCAAACACATACCACGGCCCTTTGCTCTGGCAAACAAAACTCAACTGCCCCTCTTCTGGATGGCAAATTGCAGGACGCACTTGGTACTACGAAAACAGCCCGACTTGGCAGTGATGCCACCTTGGGTCAGGGAACAATCCTGCGTATCGATCTTTTTAAGGAGCCAGCCGGCCACGTCCAGCCATATACCCCCAAAAAAAACCACGGAACTTTTCTCCAGCAAACAAAAATCCGCTGCCCCGCGTCTGAATGGCAGATTTCAGGAGCTATTTAGTATTATCAAACCAGCCCGACTTGGCACTGGTGCCACCATGAGTCTGGTAACCATCCTGCCTATCGTAGCTTTTCAGTAGCCAGCCGGTCACTCCCAGCCATAGGCCCCCAGACACAAACCTCGGCCCGTTTCCCTGGGAAACAAAAGTAAGCTGACCCGCTTCTGGATGGCAGATTGCAGGAGCCACTTGGTACTATCAAACCAGCCCAACTTGGCACTGGTGCCACCTTGGGTCTGGGAACCATCCTGCGTATCCTGGGTTCAAAGGAGGCAGCCGGCCACTCCCAGCCACAGGCCTCTAAACAAGAACAACGGCTCTTTTCCCTGGAAAACAAAAGTCGCCTGACAACATTTTGATGGCAGATTGCAGGAGCCACTTGGTACTATCAAACCAGCCCAACTTGGCACTGGTGCCACCATGGGTCTGGTCACCATCCTGCCTATCGTAGCTTTTCAGGAGCCAGCCGCTCACTCCCAGCCATAGGCCCCCAGACAAATATCTCGGCCCGTTTCCCTGGCAAACAAAAGTAAGCAGCCCCGCTTCTGGATGGCAGATTGCAGGAGCCACATGGTACTATCAAACCAGGCCAACATGGCACTGGTGCCACCTCTGGTCTGGGAACCATCCTGCGTATCGTGGGTTCTAAGGAGCCAGCTGGCCACTCCCAGCCACAGGCCCCCAAACACAAACAAAGGTGCTTCTCCCTGGAAAACAAAACTCACCTGCCAACTTTTTGATGGCAGATTGCAGGAGCCACTTGGTACTATCAAACCAGCCCAACTTGGCACTGGTGCCACCATGGGTCTGGTCACCATCCTGCCTATCGTAGCTTTTCAGGAGCCAGCCGGTCACTCCCAGCCATAGGCCCCGTGACACAAAGCTCTACCCGTTTCCCTGGCAAACAAAAGTAAGCTACCCCGCTTCTGGATGGCAGATTGCAGGAGTCACTTTGCACCATCAAACCAGCCCGACTTGGCACTGGTGCCACCTCTGGTCTGGGAACCATCCTGCGTATCGTGGATTCTAAGGAGACAGCTGGCCACTCCCAGCCACAGGCCCCCAAACACAAACAACGGCGCTTTTCCCTGGAAAACAAAACTCGCTTGCCAACTTTTTGATGGCAGATTGCAGGAGCCACTTGGTACTATCAAACCACCCCAACTTGGCAACAATTGGTTCCTGCAATCTGAAATCCAGAAGCGGGGCAGCTTACTTTTGTTTGCCAGGGAAATGGACCGTTGTTTGTGTTTGGAGGCGTATGGCTGGGAGTGGCCGACTGGCTCCTTAAAATCCACGATACGCAGCATGGTTCCCAGACCAGAGGTGGCACCAGTGCCAAGTCGGGCTGGTTTGATAGTACAAAGTGGCTCCTGCAATCTGCCATCCAGAAGCAGGGCAGCTTACTTTTGTTTGCCAGGGAAACGGGCCGGGCTTTCTGTCTCGGGGCCTATGGCAGGGAGTGACCGGCTGGCTCCTGAAAAGCTACGATAGGCAGGATGGTGACCAGAACCATGGTGGCACCAGTGCCAAGTTGGGCTGGTTTGATAGTACCAAGTGGCTCCTGCAATCTGCCATCAAAAAGTTGGCAGGCGAGTTTTGTTTTCCAGGGAAAAGCGCCATTGTTTGTGTTTGGGGACCTGTGGTTGGGAGTGCCCGGCTGGCTCCTTAGAAACCACGATACGCAGCATGGTTACCAGACAAGAGGTGCCACCAGTGCCAAGTCGTGCTGGTTTGATACTACCAAGTGGTTCCTGCAATCTGCCATCCAGAAGCGGGGCAGCTTACTTTTGTTTGCCACGGAAACGGGCCGTTGTTTGTGTTTGGGGGCCTGTGGCTGGGAGTGGCCGACTGGCTCCTTAGAATCCACGATACGCAGGATGGGTCCCAGACCAGAGGTGGCACCAGTGCCAAGTCGGGCTGGTTTGATAGTACCAAGTGGCTCCTGCAATCTGCCATCCAGAAGCGGGGCAGCTTACTTTTGTTTGCCAGGGAAACGGGCCGAGGTTTGTGACTGGGGACCTATGGCTGGGAGTGACCGGCTGGCTCCTGAAAAGTTACGATAGCCAGGATTGTGACCAGACCCATGGTGGCACCAGTGCCAAGTTGGGCTGGTTTGATAGTACCAAGTGGCTCCTGTAATCTGCCATCAAATAGTTGGTAGGCGAGTTTTGTTTTCCAGGGAAAAGCGCCGTTGTTTGTGTTTGGGGGCCTGTGGTAGGGAGTGGCCGGCTGGCTAATTAGAATCCACGATACGCAGGATGGTTCCCAGACCAGAGGTGGCACCAGTGCCAAGACGGGCTAGTTTGATGGTGCAAAGTGGCTCCTGCAATCTGCCATCCAGAAGCGGGGTAGCTTACTTTTGTTTGCCAGGGAAACGGGCCGAGCTTTTTGTCTGGGGGCCTATGGCAGGGAGTGACCGGCTGGCTCCTGAAAAGCTAAGATAGGCAGGATGGTGACCAGACCCATGGTGGCACCAGTGCCAAGTTGGGCTGATTTGATAAAACCAAGTGGCTCCTGCAATCTGCCATCAAAAAGTTGGCAGGAGAGTTTTGTTTTCCAGGGAAAAGCGCCGTTGTTTGTGTTTGGGGGCCTGTGGCTGGGAGTGGCCGGCTGGCTCCTTAGAATCCACGATACGCAGCATGGTATCCAGACCCAAGGTGGCACCAGTGCCAAGTTTTGCTGGTTTGATAGTACCAAGTGGTTCCTGCAATCTGCCATCCAGAAGCAGGGCAGCTTACTTTTGTTTGCCAGGGAAACGGGCCGAGGTTTTTGTCTGGGGGCCTATGGCTGGGAGTGACCGGCTGGCTCCTGAAAAGCTACCATAGGCAGGATGGTGACCAGACCCATGGTGGCACCAGTCCCAAGTTGGGCTGATTTGATAGTACCAAGTGGCTCCTGCAATCTGCCGTCAAAAAGCTGGCAGGCGAGTTTTTATTTTCCAGGGAAAAGCGCCGTTGTTTGTGTTTGGGGGCCTGTGGCTGGGAGTGGCCGGCTGGCTGCTTAGAATCCACGATACGCAGGATGGTTCCCAGACCCAAGGTGGCACCAGTGCCAAGTCGGGCTAGTATGATGGTGCAAAGTGGCTCCTGCAATCTGCCATCCAGAAGCGGGGCAGCTTACTTTTGTTTGCCAGGGAAACGGGCCGAGCTTTGTGTCTCGGGGCCTATGGCTGGGAGTGACCGGCTGGCTCCTGAAAAGCTACGATAGGCAGGATGGTGACCAGACCCATGGTGGCACCAGTGCCAAGTTGGGCTGGTTTGATAGTACCAAGTGGCTCCTGCAATCTGCCATCAAAATATCGGCAGGCGAGTTTTGTTTTCCAGGGAAAAGCGCCGTTGTTTGTGTTTGGGGGCCTGTGGCTGGGAGTGGCCGGCTGGCTCCTTAGAATCCACGATACGCAGCATGGTTCCCAGACCTGAGGTGGCACCAGTGCCAAGTCGGGCTGGTTTTATAGTACCAAGTGCGTCCTGCAATCTGCCATCCAGAAGCGGGGCTGCTTACTTTTGTTTGCCAGGGAAACGGGCCGAGCATTTTGTCTGGGGGCCTATGGCTGGGAGTGAGCGGTTGGCTCCTGAAAATCTATGATAGGCAGGATGGTGAGCAGACCCATGGTGGCACAAGTGCCAAGTTGGGCTGTTTTGATAGCACCAAGTGGCTCCTGCAATCTGCCATCAAAAAGTTGGCAGGCGAGTTTTGTTTTCCAGGGAAAAGCGCCGTTGTTTGTGTTTGGGTGCCTATGGCTGGGAGTGGCCGGCTGGCTCCTTAGAATCCACGATACGCAGGATGGTTCCCAGACCAGAGTTGGCACCAGTGCCAAGTCGGGCTGGTTTGATAGTACCAAGTGCGTCCTACAATCTGCCATCCAGAAGCGGGGCAGCTTACTTTTGTTTGCCAGGGAAACGGGTCGAGCTTTGTGTCTGGGGGCCTATGACAGGGAGTGACCGGCTAGGTCCTGAAAAGCTAAGATAGGCAGGATGGTGACCAGACCCATGGTGGCACAAGTGCCAAGTTGGGCTGGTTTGATAGTACCAAGTGGCTCCTGCAATCTGCCATCAAAAAATTGGCAGGCGAGTTTTGTTTTCCAGGGAAAAGCGCCGTTGTTTGTGTTTGGGGGCCTTTGGCTGGGAGTGGCCGGCTGGCTCCTTAGAATCCACGATACGCAGCATGGTTCCCAGACCAGAGGTGGCACCAGTGCCAAGTCGGGCTGGTTTTATAGTACCAAGTGGTTCCTGCAATCTGCCATCCAGAAGCGGGGCAGCTTACTTTTGTTTGCCAGGGAAACGGGCCGAGCTTTTTGTCTGGGGGCCTATGGCTGGGAGTGACCGGCTGGCTCCTGAAAAGCTACGATAGGCAGGATGGTGACCAGACCCATGGTGGCACCAGTGCCAAGTTGGGCTGATTTGATAGTAGCAAGTGGCTCCTGCAATCTGCCATCAAAAAGTTGTCAGGCGAGTTTTGTTTTCCAGGGAAAAGCGCCGTTGTTTGTGTTTGGGGGCCTGTGGCTGGGAGTGGCCGGCTGGCTCCTTAGAATCCACGATACGCAGCATGGTTCCCAGACCTGAGGTGGCACCAGTTCCAAGTCGGGCTATTTGATGGTGCAAAGTGGTTCCTGCAATCTGCCATCCAGAAGCGGGGCAGCTTACTTTGGTTTGCCAGGGAAAAGGGCAGAGCTTTGTGTCTGGGCGCCTATGGCTGGGAGTGACCGGCTGGCTCCTGAAAAGCTACGATAGGCAGGATGGTGACCAGACCCATGGTGGCACCAGTGCCAAGTTGGGCTGATTTGATAGTACCAAGTGGCTCCTGCAATCTGCCATCAAAATGTTGGCCGGCGAATTTTGTTTTCCAGGGAAAAGCGCTGTGGTTTGTGTTTGGGGGCCTGTGGCTGGGAGTGGCCGGCTGGCTCCTTATAATCCACGATACGCAGCATGGTTCCCAGACCCAAGGTGGCACCAGTGCCAAGTTGGGCTGGTTTGATAGTACCAAGTGGCTCCTGGAATCTGCCATCCAGAAGCGGGACAGCTTACTTTTGTTTGTCAGGGAAACGGGCCGAGGTTTGTGTCTGGGGGCCTATGGCTGGGAGTGACTGGCTGGCTCCTGAAAAGCTACGATAGGCAGGATGGTGACCAGACCCATGGTGGCACCAGTGTCAAGTTGGGCTGGTTTGATAGTACCAAGTGGCTCCTGCAATCTGCCATCAAAAAGTTGGCAGGCGAGTTTTGTTTTCCAGGGAAAAGCGCCGTTGTTTTTGTTTGGGGGCCTGTGGCTGGGAGTGGCCGGCTGGCTCCTTAGAATCCACGATACGCAGCATGGTTCCCAGACCCAAGGTGGCACCAGTGCCAAGTTGGGCTGGTTTGATAGTACCGAGTGCGTCCTGCAATCTGCCATCCAGAAGCGGGGCAGCTTACTTTTGTTTGCCAGAGAAACCGGCGAGGTTTGTGTCTCGGGGCCTATGGCTGGGAGTGACCGGCTGGCTCCTGAAAAGCTAAGATAGGCAGGATGGTGACCAGACCCATGGTGGCACCAGTGCCAAGTTGGGCTGGTTTGATAGTACCAAGTGGCTCCTGCAATCTGCCATCAAAATTTGGCAGGCGAGTTTGTTATCCAGGGAAATGCGCCGTTGTTTGTGTTTGGGGGCCTGTGGCTGGGAGTGGCCAGCTGGCTCCTTAGAATCCACGATACGCAGCATGGTTCCCAGACCTGAGGTGGCACCAGTGCCAAGTCGGGCTGGTTTGATGGTGAAAAGTGGCTCCTGCAATCTGCCATCCAGTAGCGGGATAACTTACTTTTGTTTGCCAGGGAAACGGGCCAAGGTTTTTGTCTGGGGGCCTATGGCTGGGAGTGACCGGCTGGCTCCTGAAATGCTACGATAGGCAGGATGGTGACCAGACCCATGGTGGCACCAGTGTCAAGTTGGGCTGGTTTGATAGTACCAAGTGGCTCCGGCAATCTGCCATCAAAATTTGGCAGGCGAGTTTTGTTTTCCAGGGAAAAGCGCCGTTGTTTGTGTTTGGGGGCCTGTGGCTGGGAGTGGACGGATGGCTAATTAGAATCCACGATACGCAGCATGGTTCCCAGACCTGAGGTGGCACCAGTGCCGAGTCGGGCTAGTTTGATGGTGCAAAGTGGCTCCTGCAATCTGCCATCCAGAAGCGGGGCAGCTTGCTTTTGTTTGCCAGGGAAACGGGCCGAGTTTTGTCTCTGGGGGCCTATGGCTGGGAGTGACCGGCTAGGTCCTGAAAAGCTACGATAGGCAGGATGGTGACCAGACCCATGGTGGCACAAGTGCCAAGTTGGGCTGATTTGATAGTACCAAGTGGCTCCTGCAATCTGCCATCAAAAAGTCGGCAGGCGAGTTTTGTTTTCCAGGGAAAAGCGCCGTTGTTTGTGTCTGGGGGCCTGTGGCTGGAGTGGCCGGCTGGCTCCTTAGAATCCACGATACGCAGGATGGTTCCCAGACCTGAGGTGGCACCAGTGCCAAGTCGGGCTAGTTTGATGGTGCAAAGTGGCTCCTGCAATCTGCCATCCAGAAGCGGGGTAGGTTACTTTTGTTTGCCAGGGAAACTGGCCGAGGTTTTTCTCTGGGGCCCTATGGCAGAGAGGGACCGGCTGGCTCCTGAAAAGCTATGATAGGCAGGATGGTGACCAGACCCATGGTGGCACCAGTGCCAAGTTGGGCTGATTTGATAGTACCAAGTGGCTCCTGCAATCTGCCATCAAAATGTTGGCAGGCGGGTTTTGTATTCCAGGGAAAAGCGCCATTGTTTGTGTTTGGGGGCCTGTGGCTGGGAGTGGCCGGCTGGCTCCTTAGAATCCACGATACGCAGGATGGTTCCCAGACCCAAGGTGGCACCAGTGCCAAGTTGGGCTGGTTGGATAGTACCAAGTGGTTCCTGCAATCTGCCATCCAGAAGCGGGACAGCTTACTTTTGTTTGCCAGGGAAACGTGTCGAGGTTTGTGTCTGGGGGCCTATGGCTGGGAGTGACAGGCTAGGTCCTGAAAAGCTAAGATAGGCAGGATGGTGACCAGACCCATGGTGGCACCAGTGCCAAGTTGGGCTGGTGTGATAGTACCAAGTGGCTCCTGCAATCTGCCATCAAAATTTGGCAGGCGAGTTTTGTTTTCCAGGGAAAAGCGCCGTTGTTTGTGTTTGGGGGCCTGTGTCTTGGAGTGGCCGGCTGGCTCCTTAGAATCCACGATACGCAGCATGGTTCCCAGACCAGAGGTGGCACAAGTGCCAAGTCTGGCTAGTTTGATGGTGCAAAGTGGCTCCTGCAATCTGCCATCCAGAAGCGGGGCAGCTTACTTTTGTTTGCCAGGGAAACGGGCCGAGCTTTTTGTCTGGGGGCCTATGGCTAGGAGTGACCGGCTGGCTCCTGAAAAGCTACGATAGGCAGGATGGTGAGCAGACCCATGGTGGCACCAGTGCCAAGTTGGGCTGGTTTGATAGTACCAAGTGGCTCCTGCAATCTGCCATCAAACAGTTGGCAGGCGAGATTTGTTTTCCAGGGAAAGGCGCCGTTGTTTGTGTTTGGAGGCCTGTGGCTGGGAGTGGCCGGCTTGCTAATTGGAATCCACGATACGCAGCATGGTTCCCAGACCAGAGGTGGCACCAGTGCCAAGTTGGGCTGGTTTGATGGTGCAAAGTGGCTCCTGCAATCTGCCATCCAGAAGCGGGGCAGCTTACTTTTGTTTGCCAGGGAAACTGGCCGAGGTTTTTCTCTGGGGGCCTATGGCTGGGAGTGACCGGCTGGCGCCTGAACAGCTACGATAGGCAGGATGGTGACCAGACCCATGGTGGCACCAGTGCCAAGTTGGGCTGATTTGATAGTAGCAAGTGGCTCCTGCAATCTGCCATCAAAATGTTGGCAGGCGAGTTTTGTTTTCCAGGGAAAAGCGCCGTTGTTTGTGTTTGGGGGCCTGTGGCTGGGAGTGGCCGGCTGGCTCCTTAGAATCCACGATACGCAGCATGGTTCCCAGACTAGAGGTGGCACCAGTGCCAAGTCGGGCTGGTTTGATAGTACCAAGTGTCTCCGGCAATCTGCCATCCAGAAGCAGGGCAGCTTACTTTTGTTTGCCAGGGAAACGGGCCGAGCTTTGTGTCTGGGCGCCTATGGCTGGGAGTGACCTGCTAGGTCCTGAAAAGCTACGATAGGCAGGATGGTGACCAGACCCATGGTGGCACCAGTGCCAAGTTGGGCTGGTTTGATAGTACCAAGTGGCTCCTGCAATCCGCCATCAAAAAGTTGGCAGGCGAGTTTTGTTTTCCAGGGAAAAGCGCCGTTGTTTGTGTTTGGGTGCCTGTGGCAGGGAGTGGCCGGCTGGCTGCTTAGAATCCACGATACGCAGGATGGTTCCCAGACCCAAGGTGGCACCAGTGCCAAGTTGGGCTGGTTTGATAGTACCAAGTGATTCCTGCAATCTGCCATCCAGAAGCGGGGTAGCTTACTTTTGTTTGCCAGGGAAACGGGCCGAGTATTGTGTCTGGGGGCCTATGGCTGCGAGTGACCGGCTGGCTCCTGAAAAGCTACGATAGGCAGGATGGTGACCAGACCCATGGTGGCACCAGTGCCAAGTTGGGCTGATTTGATAGTACCAAGTGGCTCCTGCAATCTGCCATCAAAAAGTTGGCAGGCGACTTTTGTTTTCCAGGGAAAAGCGCCGTTGTTTTTGTCTGGGGGCCTGTGGCTGGAGTGGCCGGCTGGCTCCTTACAATGAACCATACGCAGGATGGTTCCCAGACCTGAGGTGGCACCAGTGCCAAGTCGGGCTAGTTTGATGGTGCAAAGTGGCTCCTGCAATCTGCCATCCAGAAGCGGGGTAGCTTACTTTTGTTTGCCAGGGAAACGGGCCGAGCTTTGTGTCTGGGCGCCTATGGCTTGGAGTGACCGGCTAGGTCCTGAAAAGCTACGATAGGCAGGATGGTGAGCAGACCCATGGTGGCACCAGTGCCAAGTTGGGCTGATTTGATAGTACCAAGTGGCTCCTGCAATCTGCCATCAAAATGTTGGCAGGCGAGTTTTGTTTTCCAGGGAAAAGCGCCGTTGTTTCTGTTTGGGGCCTGTGGATGGGAGTGGCCGGCTGGCTCCTTAGAATCCACGATACGCAGGATGGTTCCCAGACCCAAGGTGGCACCAGTGCCAAGTTGGGCTGGTTTGATAGTACCGAGTGCGTCCTGCAATCTGCCATCCAGAAGCGGGGCAGCTTACTTTTGTTTGCCAGAGAAACCGGCGAGGTTTTTGTCTCGGGGCCTATGGCTGGGAGTGACCGGCTGGCTCCTGAAAAGCTAAGATAGGCAGGATGGTGACCAGACCCATGGTGGCACCAGTGCCAAGTTGGGCTGGTTTGATAGTACCAAGTGGCTCCTGCAATCTGTCATCAAAATTTGGCAGGCGACTTTGTTATCCAGGGAAATGCGCCGTTGTTTGTGTTTGGGGGCCTGTGGCTGGGAGTGGCAGGCTGGCTCCTTAGAATCCACGATACGCAGCATTGTTCCCAGACCTGAGGTGGCACCAGTGCCAAGTCGGGCTGGTTTGATGGTGAAAAGTGGCTCCTGCAATCTGCCATCCAGAAGCGGGATAACTTACTTTTGTTTGCCAGGGAAACGGGCCAAGGTTTTTGTCTGGGGGCCTATGGCTGGGAGTGACCGGCTGGCTCCTGAAATGCTACGATAGGCAGGATGGTGACCAGACCCATGGTGGCACCAGTGTCAAGTTGGGCTGGTTTGATAGTACCAAGTGGCTCCGGCAATCTGCCATCAAAATTTGGCAGGCGAGTTTTGTTTTCCAGGGAAAAGCGCCGTTGTTTTTGTTTGGGGGCCTGTGGCTGGGAGTGGACGGATGGCTAATTAGAATCCACGATACGCAGGATGGTTCCCAGACCCAAGGTGGCACCAGTGCCAAGTTGGGCTGGTTTGATAGTACCAAGTGGCTCCTGCAATCTGCCATCCAGAAGCGGGGTAGCTTACTTTTGTTTGCCAGGGAAACGGGCCGAGGTTTGTGTCTGGGGACCTATGGCTGGGAGTGACCGGCTGGCTCCTGAAAAGCTACGATAGGCAGGATGGTGACCAGACCCATGGTGGCACCAGTGTCAAGTTGGGCTGGTTTGATAGTACCAAGTGGCTCCGGCAATCTGCCATCAAAAGTTGGCAGGCGAGTTTTGTTTTCCAGGGAAAAGCGCCGTTGTTTTTGTTTGGGGGCCTCTGGGTGGGAGTGGCCGGATGGCTAATTAGAATCCACGATACGCAGCATGGTTCCCAGACCTGAGGTGGCACCAGTGCCGAGTCGGGCTAGTTTGATGGTGCAAAGTGGCTCCTGCAATCTGCCATCCAGAAGCGGGGTAGGTTACTTTTGTTTGCCAGGGAAACTGGCCGAGGTTTTTCTCTGGGGCCCTATGGCAGAGAGGGACCGGCTGGCTCCTGAAAAGCTATGATAGGCAGGATGGTGACCAGACCCATGGTGGCACCAGTGCCAAGTTGGGCTGATTTGATAGTACCAAGTGGCTCCTGCAATCTGCCATCAAAATGTTGGCAGGCGGGTTTTGTATTCCAGGGAAAAGCGCCATTGTTTGTGTTTGGGGGCCTGTGGCTGGGAGTGGCCGGCTGGCTCCTTAGAACATACGAAACGCAGGATGGTTCCCTGACCCAAGGTGGCACCAGTGCCAAGTTGGGCTGGTTGGATAGTACCAAGTGGCTCCTGCAATCTGCCATCCAGAAGCGGGACAGCTTACTTTTGTTTGCCAGGGAAAAGGGCCGAGCTTTGTGTCTGGGCGCCTATGGCTGGGAGTGACCTGCTAGGTCCTGAAAAGCTACGATAGGCAGGATGGTGACCAGACCCATGGTGGCACCAGTGCCAAGTTGGGCTGGTTTGATAGTACCAAGTGGCTCCTGCAATCTGCCATCAAAATGTTGGCAGGCGAATTTTGTTTTCCAGGGAAAAGCGCCGTTGTTTCTGTTTAGGGGCCTGTGGCTGGGAGTGGCCGGCTGGCTCCTTAGAATCCACGATACGCACCATGGTTCCCAGACCAGAGGTGGCACCAGTGCCAAGTTGGGCTGGTTTGATAGTACCAAGTGCGTCCTGCAATCTGCCATCCAGAAGCGGGGCAGCTTACTTTTGTTTGCCATGGAAACGGGCCGAGGTTTGTGTCTCAGGGCCTATGGCTGGGAGTGACCGGCTGGCTCCTGAAAAGCTACGATAGGCAGGATGGTGACCAGACCCATGGTGGCACCAGTGCCAAGTTGGGCTGGTTTGATAGTACCAAGTGGCTCCTGCAATCTGCCATCAAAAAGTTGGCAGGCGAGTTTGTTATCCAGGGAAAAGCGCCGTTGTTTGTGTTTGGGGGCCTGTGGCTGGGAGTGGCCGGCTGGCTCCTTAGAATCCACGATACGCAGGATGGTTCCCAGACCAGAGGTGGCACCAGTACCAAGTCGGGCTGGTTTGATGCTGCAAAGTGGCTCCTGCAATCTGCCATCCAGAAGCGGGATAACTTACTTTTGTTTGCCAGGGAAACGGGCCGAGGTTTTTGTCTGGGGGCCTATGGCAGGGAGGGACCATCTGGCTCCTGAAAAGCTACGATAGGCAGGATGGTGACCAGACCCATGGTGGCACCAGTGCCAAGTTGGGCTGGTTTGATAGTAGCAAGTGGCTCCTGCAATCTGCCATCAAAAAGTTGGCAGGCGAGTTTTGTTTTCCAGGGTAAAGCGCCGTTGTTTGTGTTTGGTGGCCTGTGGCTGGGAGTGACCGGCTGGCTCCTTAGAATCCACGATACGCAGGATGGTTCCCAGACTCAAGGTGGCACCAGTGCCAAGTTGGGCTAGTTTGATAGTACCAAGTGGTTCCTGCAATCTGCCATCCAGAAGCGGGGCAGCTTACTTTTGTTTGCCAGGGAAACGGGCCGAGGTTTTTCTCTGGGGGCCTATGGCTTGGAGTGACCGGCTAGGTCCTGAAAAGCTACGATAGGCAGGATGGTAACCAGATCCATGGTGGCACCAGTGCCAAGTAGGGCTGGTTTGATAGTACCAAGTGGCTCCTGCAATCTGCCATCCAAAAGTTGGCAGGCGAGTTTTGTTTTCCAGGGAAAAGCGCTGTGGTTTGTGTTTGGGGGCCTGTGGGTGGGAGTGGCCGGCTGGCTCCTTAGAATCCACGATACGCAGCATGGTTCCCACACCTGAGGTGGCACCTGTGCCAAGTCGGGCTGGTTTGATGGTGAAAAGTGGCTCCTGCAATCTGCCATCCAGAAGCGGGATAACTTACTTTTGTTTGCCAGGGAAACGGGCCAAGGTTTTTGTCTGGGGGCCTATGGCTGGGAGTGACCGGCTGGCTCCTGAAAAGCTACGATAGGCAGGATGGTGACCAGACCCATGGTGGCACCAGTGTCAAGTTGGGCTGGTTTGATAGTACCAAGTGGCTCCGGCAATCTGCCATCAAAAAGTTGGCAGGCGAGGTTTGTTTTCCAGGGAAAAGCGCCGTTGTTTTTGTTTGGGGGCCTGTGGCTGGGAGTGGCCAGATGGCTAATTAGAATCCACGATACGCAGCATGGTTCCCAGACCTGAGGTGGCACCAGTGCCAAGTCGGGCTGGTTTGATACTACCAAGTGCGTCCTGCAATCTGCCATCAAGAAGCGGGGCAGCTGACTTTTGTTTGCCAGGGAAACGGGCCGAGGTTTGTGTCTGGGGACCTATGGTTGGGAGTGACCGGCTGGCTCCTGAAAAGCTACGATAGGCAGGATGGTGACCAGACCCATGGTGGCACCAGTGTCAAGTTGGGCTGGTTTGATAGTACCAAGTGGCTCCTGCAATCTGCCATCAAAAAGTTGGCAGGCGAGTTTTGTTTTCCAGGGAAAAGCGCCGTTGTTTTTGTTTGGGGGCCTCTGGGTGGGAGTGGCCGGATGGCTAATTAGAATCCACGATACGCAGCATGGTTCCCAGACCTGAGGTGGCACCAGTGCCGAGTCGGGCTAGTTTGATGGTGCAAAGTGGCTCCTGCAATCTGCCATCCAGAAGCGGGGCAGCTTGCTTTTGTTTGCCAGGGAAACGGGCCGAGCTTTTTGTCTGGGGGCCTATGGCTAGGAGTGACCGGCTGGCTCCTGAAAAGCTACGATAGGCAGGATGGTGAGCAGACCCATGGTGGCACCAGTGCCAAGTTGGGCTGATTTGATAGTACCAAGTGGCTCCTGCAATCTGCCATCAAAAAGTTGGCAGGCGAGTTTTGTTTTCCAGGGAAAAGCGCCGTTGTTTGTGTCTGGGGCCTGTGGCTGGAGTGGCCGGCTGGCTCCTTAGAATCCACGATACGCAGGATGGTTCCCAGACCTGAGGTGGCACCAGTGCCAAGTCGGGCTAGTTTGATGGTGCAAAGTGGCTCCTGCAATCTGCCATCCAGAAGCGGGGTAGGTTACTTTTGTTTGCCAGGGAAACTGGCCGAGGTTTTTCTCTGGGGCCCTATGGCAGAGAGGGACCGGCTGGCTCCTGAAAAGCTATGATAGGCAGGATGGTGACCAGACCCATGGTGGCACCAGTGCCAAGTTGGGCTGATTTGATAGTACCAAGTGGCTCCTGCAATCTGCCATCAAAATGTTGGCAGGCGGGTTTTGTATTCCAGGGAAAAGCGCCATTGTTTGTGTTTGGGGGCCTGTGGCTGGGAGTGGCCGGCTGGCTCCTTAGAATCCACGATACGCAGGATGGTTCCCAGACCCAAGGTGGCACCAGTGCCAAGTTGGGCTGGTTTGATGGTGCAAAGTGGCTCCTGCAATCTGCCATCCAGAAGCGGGGCAGCTTACTTTTGTTTGCCAGGGAAACTGGCCGAGGTTTTTCTCTGGGGGCCTATGGCTGGGAGTGACCGGCTGGCGCCTGAAAAGCTACGATAGGCAGGATGGTGACCAGACCCATGGTGGCACCAGTGCCAAGTTGGGCTGATTTGATAGTAGCAAGTGGCTCCTGCAATCTGCCATCAAAATGTTGGCAGGCGAGTTTTGTTTTCCAGGGAAAAGCGCCGTTGTTTGTGTTTGGGGGCCTGTGGCTGGGAGTGGCCGGCTGGCTCCTTAGAACACACGATACGCGGCATGGTTCCCAGACTAGAGGTGGCACCAGTGCCAAGTCGGGCTGGTTTGATAGTACCAAGTGGCTCCGGCAATCTGCCATCCAGAAGCAGGGCAGCTTACTTTTGTTTGCCAGGGAAACGGGCCGAGCTTTGTGTCTGGGCGCCTATGGCTGGGAGTGACCTGCTAGGCCCTGAAAAGCTACGATAGGCAGGATGGTGACCAGACCCATGGTGGCACCAGTGCCAAGTTGGGCTGGTTTGATAGTACCAAGTGGCTCCTGCAATCCGCCATCAAACAGTGGGAGGGCGAGTTTTGTTTTCCAGGGAAAAGCGCCGTTGTTTGTGTTTGGGTGCCTGTGGCAGGGAGTGGCCGGCTGGCTGCTTAGAATCCACGATACGCAGGATGGTTCCCAGACCCAAGGTGGCACCAGTGCCAAGGTGGGCTGGTTTGATAGTACCAAGTGGTTCCTGCAATCTTCCATCCAGAAGCGGGGTAGCTTACTTTTGTTTGCCAGGGAAACGGGCCGAGTATTGTGTCTGGGGGCCTATGGCTGCGAGTGACCGGCTGGCTCCTGAAAAGCTACGATAGGCAGGATGGTGACCAGACCCATGGTGGCACCAGTGCCAAGTTGGGCTGATTTGATAGTACCAAGTGGCTCCTGCAATCTGCCATCAAAAATTTGGCAGGCGAGTTTTGTTTTCCAGGGAAAAGCGCCGTTGTTTGTGTCTGGGGGCCTGTGGCTGGAGTGGCCGGCTGGCTCCTTACAATGAACGATACGCAGGATGGTTCCCAGACCCAAGGTGGCACCAGTGCCAAGTCGGGCTAGTTTGATGGTGCAAAGTGGCTCCTGCAATCTGCCATCCAGAAGCGGGGTAGCTTACTTTTGTTTGCCAGGGAAACGGGCCGAGCTTTGTGTCTGGGCGCCTATGGCTTGGAGTGACCGGCTGGCTCCTGAAAAGCTACGATAGGCAGGATGGTGAGCAGACCCATGGTGGCACCAGTGCCAAGTTGGGCTGATTTGATAGTACCAAGTGGCTCCTGCAATCTGCCATCAAAATGTTGGCAGGCGAGTTTTGTTTTCCAGGGAAAAGCGCCGTTGTTTGTGTTTGGGGGCCTGTGGTAGGGAGTGGCCGGCTGGCTCCTTAGAATCCACGATACGCAGGATGGTTCCCAGACCAGAGGTGGCACCAGTGCCAAGTCGGGCTGGTTTGATAGTACCAAGTGCGTCCTGCAATCTGCCATCCAGAAGCGGGGCAGCTTACTTTTGTTTGCCAGGGAAACGGGCCGAGGTTTGTGTCTCAGGGCCTATGGCTGGGAGTGACCGGCTGGCTCCTGAAAAGCTACGATAGGCAGGATGGTGACCAGACCCATGGTGGCACCAGTGCCAAGTTGGGCTGGTTTGATAGTACCAAGTGGCTCCTGCAATCTGCCATCAAAAAGTTGGCAGGCGAGTTTTGTTTTCCAGGGAAAAGCGCCGTTGTTTGTGTTTGGGGGCCTGTGGGTGTGAGTGGCCGGCTGGCTCTTTAGAATCCACGATACGCAGGATGGTTCCCAGACCAGAGGTGGCACCAGTGCCAAGTCGGGCTAGTTTGATGGTGCAAAGTGGCTCCTGCAATCTGCCATCCAGAAGCGGGGTAGCTTACTTTTGTTTGCCAGGGAAACGGGCCGAGGTTTTTGTCTGGGGGCCTATGGCAGGGAGGGACCGGCTGGCTCCTGAAAAGCTACGATAGGCAGGATGGTGACCAGACCCATGGTGGCACCAGTGCCAAGTTGGGCTGGTTTGATAGTAGCAAGTGGCTCCTGCAATCTGCCATCAAAATGTTGGCAGGCGAGTTTTGTTTTCCAGGGAAAAGCGCCGTTGTTTGTGTTTGGGGGCCTGTGGGTGTGAGTGGCCGGCTGGCTCCTTAGAATCCACGATACGCAGGATGGTTCCCAGACCAGAGGTGGCACCAGTGCCAAGTCGGGCTAGTTTGATGGTGCAAAGTGGCTCCTGCAATCTGCCATCCAGAAGCGGGGTAGCTTACTTTTGTTTGTCAGGGAAACGGGCCGAGTTTTGTGTCTGGGGGCCTATGGCTGCGAGTGACCGGCTGGCTCCTGAAAAGCTACGATAGGCAGGATGGTGACCAGACCCATGGTGGCACCAGTGCCAAGTTGGGCTGATTTGATAGTACCAAGTGGCTCCTGCAATCTGCCATCAAAAAGTTGGCAGGCGAGTTTTGTTTTCCAGGGAAAAGCGCCGTTGTTTGTGTCTGGGGGCCTGTGGCTGGCAGTGACCGGCTGGCTCCTTAGAATCCACGATACGCAGGATGGTTCCCAGACCCAAGGTGGCACCAGTGCCAAGTTGGGCTGGTTTGATAGTACCAAGTGGTTCCTGCAATCTGCCATCCAGAAGCGGGGCAGCTTACTTTTGTTTGCCAGGGAAACGGGCCGAGGTTTTTCTCTGGGGGCCTATGGCAGGGAGGGACCGGCTGGCTCCTGAAAAGCTACGATAGGCAGGATGGTGACCAGACCCATGGTGGCACCAGTGCCAAGTTGGGCTGGTTTGATAGTAGCAAGTGGCTCCTGCAATCTGCCATCAAAAAGTTGGCAGGCGAGTTTTGTTTTCCAGGGAAAAGCGCCGTTGTTTGTGTTTGGTGGCCTGTGGCTGGGAGTGACCGGCTGGCTCCTTAGAATCCACGATACGCAGGATGGTTCCCAGACTCAAGGTGGCACCAGTGCCAAGTCGGGCTGGTTTGATAGTACCAAGTGGTTCCTGCAATCTGCCATCCAGAAGCGGGGCAGCTTACTTTTGTTTGCCAGGGAAACGGGCCGAGGTTTTTCTCTGGGGGCCTATGGCTTGGAGTGACCGGCTAGGTCCTGAAAAGCTACGATAGGCAGGATGGTAACCAGATCCATAGTGGCACCAGTGCCAAGTAGGGCTGGTTTGATAGTACCAAGTGGCTCCTGCAATCTGCCATCAAAATGTTGGCAGGCGAGTTTTGTTTTCCAGGGAAAAGCGCTGTGGTTTGTGTTTGGGGGCCTGTGGCTGGGAGTGGCCGGCTGGCTCCTTAGAATCCACGATACGCAGCATGGTTCCCAGACCTGAGGTGGCACCAGTGCCAAGTCGGGCTGGTTTGATGGTGAAAAGTGGCTCCTGCAATCTGCCATCCAGAAGCGGGATAACTTACTTTTGTTTGCCAGGGAAACGGGCCAAGGTTTTTGTCTGGGGGCCTATGGCTGGGAGTGACCGGCTGGCTCCTGAAAAGCTACGATAGGCAGGATGGTGACCAGACCCATGGTGGCACCAGTGTCAAGTTGGGCTGGTTTGATAGTACCAAGTGGCTCCGGCAATCTGCCATCAAAAAGTTGGCAGGCGAGGTTTGTTTTCCAGGGAAAAGCGCCGTTGTTTGTGTTTGGGGGCCTGTGGCTGGGAGTGGCCAGATGGCTAATTAGAATCCACGATACGCAGCATGGTTCCCAGACCTGAGGTGGCACCAGTGCCAAGTTGGGCTGGTTTGATACTACCAAGTGCGTCCTGCAATCTGCCATCAAGAAGCGGGGCAGCTGACTTTTGTTTGCCAGGGAAACGGGCCGAGGTTTGTGTCTCAGGGCCTATGGCTGGGAGTGACCGGCTGGCTCCTGAAAAGCTACGATAGGCAGGATGGTGAGCAGACCCATGGTGGCACCAGTGCCAAGTTGGGCTGGTTTGATAGTACCGAGTGGCTCCTGCAATCTGCCATCAAAAAGTTGGCAGGCGAGTTTGTTATCCAGGGAAAAGCGCCGTTGTTTGTGTTTGGGGGCCTGTGGCTGGGAGTGGCCGGCTGGCTCCTTAGAATCCACGATACGCAGGATGGTTCCCAGACCTGAGGTGGCACCAGTGCCAAGTCGGGCTGGTTTGATGGTGAAAAGTGGCTCCTGCAATCTGCCATCCAGAAGCGGGATAACTTACTTTTGTTTGCCAGGGAAACGGGTCGAGGTTTTTGTCTGGGGGCCTATGGCTGGGAGTGACCGGCTGGCTCCTGAAAAGCTACGATAGGCAGGATGGTGACCAGACCCATGGTGGCACCAGTGCCAAGTTAGGCTGGTTTGATAGTACCAAGTGGCTCCTGCAATCTGCCATCAAAAAGTTGGCAGGCGAGTTTTGTTTTCCAGGGTAAAGCGCCGTTGTTTGTGTTTGGGGGCCTGTGGGTGGGAGTGGCCGGCTGGCTCCTTAGAATCCACGATACGCAGGATGGTTCCCAGACCTGAGGTGGCACCAGTGCCAAGTCGGGCTAGTTTGATGGTGCAAAGTGGCTCCTGCAATCTGCCATCCAGAAGCGGGGTAGCTTACTTTTGTTTGCCAGGGAAACGGGCCGAGTTTTGTGTCTGGGGGCCTATGGCTGGGAGTGACCGGCTGGCTCCTGAAAAGCTACGATAGGCAGGATGGTGACCAGACCCATGGTGGCACCAGTGCCAAGTTGGGCTGATTTGATAGCAGCAAGTGGCTCCTGCAATCTGCCATCAAAAAGTTGGCAGGCGAGTTTTGTTTTCCAGGGAAAAGCGCCGTTGTTTGTGTCTGGGGGCCTGTGGCTGGAGTGGCCGGCTGGATCCTTACAATGAACGATACGCAGGATGGTTCCCAGACCTGAGGTGGCACCAGTGCCAAGTCGGGCTAGTTTGATGGTGCAAAGTGGCTCCTACAATCTGCCATCCAGAAGCGGGGTAGCTTACTTTTGTTTGCCAGGGAAACGGGCCGAGGTTTTTCTCTGGGGGCCTACGGCAGGGAGGGACCGGCTGGCTCCTGAAAAGCTACGATAGGCAGGATGGTGACCAGACCCATGGTGGCACCAGTGCCAAGTTGGGCTGATTTGATAGTAGCAAGTGGCTCCTGCAATCTGCCATCAAAATGTTGGCAGGCGAGTTTTGTTTTCCAGGGAAAACGCCGTTGTTTGTGTTTGGTGGCCTGTGGCTGGGAGTGACCGGCTGGCTCCTTAGAATCCATGATACGCAGGATGGTTCCCAGACCCAAGGTGGCACCAGTGCCAAGTTGGGCTGGTTTGATAGTAGCAAGTGGTTCCTGCAATCTGCCATCCAGAAGCGGGGCAGCTTACTTTTGTTTGCCAGGGAAACGGGCCGAGGTTTATGACTGGGGGCCTATGGCAGGGAGGGACCGGCTGGCTCCTGAAAAGCTACGATAGGCAGGATGGTGACCAGACCCATGGTGGCACCAGTGCCAAGTTAGGCTGGTTTGATAGTACCAAGTGGCTCCTGCAATCTGCCATCAAAAAGTTGGCAGGCGAGTTTTGTTTTCCAGGGTAAAGCGCCGTTGTTTGTGTTTGGGGGCCTGTGGGTGGGAGTGGCCGGCTGGCTCCTTAGAATCCACGATACGCAGGATGGTTCCCAGACCTGAGGTGGCACCAGTGCCAAGTCGGGCTAGTTTGATGGTGCAAAGTGGCTCCTGCAATCTGCCATCCAGAAGCGGGGTAGCTTACTTTTGTTTGCCAGGGAAACGGGCCGAGTTTTGTGTCTGGGGGCCTATGGCTGGGAGTGACCGGCTGGCTCCTGAAAAGCTACGATAGGCAGGATGGTGACCAGACCCATGGTGGCACCAGTGCCAAGTTGGGCTGATTTGATAGCAGCAAGTGGCTCCTGCAATCTGCCATCAAAAAGTTGGCAGGCGAGTTTTGTTTTCCAGGGAAAAGCGCCGTTGTTTGTGTCTGGGGGCCTGTGGCTGGAGTGGCCGGCTGGATCCTTACAATGAACGATACGCAGGATGGTTCCCAGACCTGAGGTGGCACCAGTGCCAAGTCGGGCTAGTTTGATGGTGCAAAGTGGCTCCTACAATCTGCCATCCAGAAGCGGGGTAGCTTACTTTTGTTTGCCAGGGAAACGGGCCGAGGTTTTTCTCTGGGGGCCTACGGCAGGGAGGGACCGGCTGGCTCCTGAAAAGCTACGATAGGCAGGATGGTGACCAGACCCATGGTGGCACCAGTGCCAAGTTGGGCTGATTTGATAGTAGCAAGTGGCTCCTGCAATCTGCCATCAAAATGTTGGCAGGCGAGTTTTGTTTTCCAGGGAAAACGCCGTTGTTTGTGTTTGGTGGCCTGTGGCTGGGAGTGACCGGCTGGCTCCTTAGAATCCATGATACGCAGGATGGTTCCCAGACCCAAGGTGGCACCAGTGCCAAGTTGGGCTGGTTTGATAGTAGCAAGTGGTTCCTGCAATCTGCCATCCAGAAGCGGGGCAGCTTACTTTTGTTTGCCAGGGAAACGGGCCGAGGTTTATGACTGGGGGCCTATGGCAGGGAGGGACCGGCTGGCTCCTGAAAAGCTACGATAGGCAGGATGGTGACCAGACCCATGGTGGCACCAGTGCCAAGTTGGGCTGATTTGATAGTAGCAAGTGGCTCCTGCAATCTGCCATCAAAATGTTGGCAGGCGAGTTTTGTTTTCCAGGGAAAAGCGCCGTTGTTTGTGTTTGGTGGCCTGTGGCTGGGAGTGACCGGCTGGCTCCTTAGAATCCACGATACGCAGGATGGTTCCCAGACCTGAGGTGGCACCAGTGCCAAGTTGGGCTGGTTTGATAGTACCAAGTGGTTCCTGCAATCTGCCATCCAGAAGAGGGGCAGCTTACTTTAGTTTGCCAGGGAAACGGGCCGAGGTTTTTCTCTGGGGGCCTATGGCTTGGAGTGACCGGCTAGGTCCTGAAAAGCTACGATAGGCAGGATGGTAACCAGATCCATGGTGGCACCAGTGCCAAGTGTGGCTGGTTTGATAGTACCAAGTGGCTCCTGCAATCTGCCATCAAAAAGTTGGCAGGCGAGTTTTGTTTTCCAGGGAAAAGCGCTGTGGTTTGTGTTTGGGGGCCTGTGGCTGGGAGTGGCCGGCTAGCTCCTTAGAATCCACGATACGCAGGATGGTTCCCAGACCAGAGGTGGCACCAGTGCCAAGTCGGGCTGGTTTGATGGTGAAAAGTGGCTCCTGCAATCTGCCATCCAGAAGCGGGATAACTTACTTTTGTTTGCCAGGGAAACGGGCCAAGGTTTTTGTCTGGGGGCCTATGGCTACGAGTGACCGGCTGGCTCCTGAAAAGCTACGATAGGCAGGATGGTGACCAGACCCATGGTGGCACCAGTGTCAAGTTGGGCTGGTTTGATAGTACCAAGTGGCTCCGGCAATCTGCCATCAAAATTTGGCAGGCGAGGTTTGTTTTCCAGGGAAAAGCGCCGTTGTTTTTGTTTGGGGGCCTGTGGGTGGGAGTGGCCAGATGGCTAATTAGAATCCACGATACGCAGCATGGTTCCCAGACCTGAGGTGGCACCAGTGCCAAGTTGGGCTGGTTTGATAGTACCAAGTGGTTCCTGCAATCTGCCATCCAGAAGCGGGGTAGCTTACTTTTGTTTGCCAGGGAAACGGGTAGAGCTTTGTGTCTGGGGGCCTATGGCTGGGAGTGACCGGCTGGCTCCTGAAAAGCTACGATAGGCAGGATGGTGACCAGACCCATGGTGGCACCAGTGCCAAGTTGGGCTGATTTGATAGTAGCAAGTGGCTCCTGCAATCTGCCATCAAAATGTTGGCAGGCGAGTTTTGTTTTCCAGGGAAAAGCGCTGTGGTTTGTGTTTGGGGGCCTGTGGCTGGGAGTGGCCAGCTGGCTCCTTAGAATCCACGATACGCAGGATGGTTCCCAGACCAGAGGTGGCACCAGTGCCAAGTCGGGCTGGTTTGATGGTGAAAAGTGGCTCCTGCAATCTGCCATCCAGAAGCGGGATAACTTACTTTTGTTTGCCAGGGAAACGGGCCAAGGTTTTTGTCTGGGGGCCTATGGCTGGGAGTGACCGGCTGGCTCCTGAAAAGCTACGATAGGCAGGATGGTGACCAGACCCATGGTGGCACCAGTGTCAAGTTGGGCTGGTTTGATAGTACCAAGTGGCTCCTGCAATCTGCCATCAAAATTTGGCAGGCGAGGTTTGTTTTCCAGGGAAAAGCGCCGTTGTTTTTGTTTGGGGGCCTGTGGGTGGGAGTGGCCAGATGGCTAATTTGAATCCACGATACGCAGCATGGTTCCCAGACCTGAGATGGCACCAGTGCCAAGTCGGGCTGGTTTGATACTACCAAGTGCGTCCTGCAATCTGCCATCCAGAAGCGGGGTAGCTTACTTTTGTTTGCCAGGGAAACGGGCCGAGGTTTGTGTCTGGGGGCCTATGGCTGGGAGTGACCGGCTGGCTCCTGAAAAGCTACGATAGGCAGGATGGTGACCAGACCCATGGTGGCACCAGTGCCAAGTTGGGCTGGTTTGATAGTACCAAGTGGCTCCTGCAATCTGCCATCAAAAAATTGGCAGGCGAGTTTTGTTTTCCAGGGAAAAGCGCCGTTGTTTTTGTTTGGGGGCCTGTGGGTGGGAGTGGCCGGCTGGCTCCATAGAATCCACGATACGCAGGATGGTTCCCAGACCAGAGGTGGCACCAGTGCCAAGTCGGGCTAGTTTGATGGTGCAAAGTGGCTCCTGCAATCTGCCATCCAGAAGCGGGGTAGCTTACTTTTGTTTGCCAGGGAAACGGGCCGAGTATTGTGTCTGGGGGCCTATGGCTGGGAGTGACCGGCTGGCTCCTGAAAAGCTACGATAGGCAGGATGGTGACCAGACCCATGGTGGCACCAGTGCCAAGTTGGGCTGATTTGATAGCAGCAAGTGGCTCCTGCAATCTGCCATCAAAAATTTGGCAGGCGAGTTTTGTTTTCCAGGGAAAAGCGCCGTTGTTTGTGTC
Source organism: Melospiza melodia melodia (assembly GCF_035770615.1). Lineage (NCBI taxonomy): Eukaryota > Metazoa > Chordata > Aves > Passeriformes > Passerellidae > Melospiza > Melospiza melodia. The sequence continues at coordinate 44,680,335 of NC_086199.1, forward strand.
TGGGGGCCTGTGGCTGGAGTGGCCGGCTGGATCCTTACAATGAACGATACGCAGGATGGTTCCCAGACCAGAGGTGGCACCAGTGCCAAGTCGGGCTGGTTTGATGGTGCAAACTGGCTCCTGCAATCTGCCATCCAGAAGCGGGGCAGCTTACTTTTGTTTGCCAGGGAAACGGGCCGAGATATTTGTCTGGGGGCCTATGGCTTGGAGTGACCGGCTGGCTCCTGAAAAGCTACGATAGGCAGGATGGTGACCAGACCCATGGTGGCACCAGTGCCAAGTTGGGCTGGTTTGATAGTACCAAGTGGCTCCTGCAATCTGCCATCAAAAAGTTGGCAGGCGAGTTTTGTTTTCCAGGGAAAAGCGCCGTTGTTTGTGTTTGGGGGACTGTTGGTGGGAGTGGCCGGCTGGCTCCTTAGAACACACGATACGCAGGATGGTTCCCAGACCCAAGGTGGCACCAGTGCCACGTCGGGCTGGTTTGATGGTGAAAAGTGGCTCCTGCAATCTGCCATCCTGAAGCGGGGTAGCTTACATTTGTGTGCCAGGGAAACGGGCCGAGGTTTATGACTGGGGGCCTAGGGCTAGGAGTGACCGGCTGGCTCCTGAAAAGCTACGATAGGCAGGATGGTGACCAGACCCATGGTGGCACCAGTGCCAAGTTGGGCTGATTTGATAGCAGCAAGTGGCTCCTGCAATCTGCCATCAAAAAGTTGGCAGGCGAGTTTTGTTTTCCAGGGAAAAGCGCCGTTGTTTGTGTCTGGGGGCCTGTGGCTGGAGTGGCCGGCTGGATCCTTACAATGAACGATACGCAGGATGGTTCCCAGACCTGAGGTGGCACCAGTGCCAAGTCGGGCTAGTTTGATGGTGCAAAGTGGCTCCTACAATCTGCATTCCGGAAGCGGGGTAGCTTACTTTTGTTTGCCAGGGAAACGGGCCGAGGTTTTTCTCTGGGGGCCTACGGCAGGGAGGGACCGGCTGGCTCCTGAAAAGCTACGATAGGCAGGATGGTGACCAGACCCATGGTGGCACCAGTGCCAAGTTGGGCTGATTTGATAGTAGCAAGTGGCTCCTGCAATCTGCCATCAAAATGTTGGCAGGCGAGTTTTGTTTTCCAGGGAAAACGCCGTTGTTTGTGTTTGGTGGCCTGTGGCTGGGAGTGACCGGCTGGCTCCTTAGAATCCATGATACGCAGGATGGTTCCCAGACCCAAGGTGGCACCAGTGCCAAGTTGGGCTGGTTTGATAGTAGCAAGTGGTTCCTGCAATCTGCCATCCAGAAGCGGGGCAGCTTACTTTTGTTTGCCAGGGAAACGGGCCGAGGTTTATGACTGGGGGCCTATGGCAGGGAGGGACCGGCTGGCTCCTGAAAAGCTACGATAGGCAGGATGGTGACCAGACCCATGGTGGCACCAGTGCCAAGTTGGGCTGATTTGATAGTAGCAAGTGGCTCCTGCAATCTGCCATCAAAATGTTGGCAGGCGAGTTTTGTTTTCCAGGGAAAAGCGCCGTTGTTTGTGTTTGGTGGCCTGTGGCTGGGAGTGACCGGCTGGCTCCTTAGAATCCACGATACGCAGGATGGTTCCCAGACCTGAGGTGGCACCAGTGCCAAGTTGGGCTGGTTTGATAGTACCAAGTGGTTCCTGCAATCTGCCATCCAGAAGAGGGGCAGCTTACTTTAGTTTGCCAGGGAAACGGGCCGAGGTTTTTCTCTGGGGGCCTATGGCTTGGAGTGACCGGCTAGGTCCTGAAAAGCTACGATAGGCAGGATGGTAACCAGATCCATGGTGGCACCAGTGCCAAGTGTGGCTGGTTTGATAGTACCAAGTGGCTCCTGCAATCTGCCATCAAAAAGTTGGCAGGCGAGTTTTGTTTTCCAGGGAAAAGCGCTGTGGTTTGTGTTTGGGGGCCTGTGGCTGGGAGTGGCCGGCTAGCTCCTTAGAATCCACGATACGCAGGATGGTTCCCAGACCAGAGGTGGCACCAGTGCCAAGTCGGGCTGGTTTGATGGTGAAAAGTGGCTCCTGCAATCTGCCATCCAGAAGCGGGATAACTTACTTTTGTTTGCCAGGGAAACGGGCCAAGGTTTTTGTCTGGGGGCCTATGGCTGCGAGTGACCGGCTGGCTCCTGAAAAGCTACGATAGGCAGGATGGTGACCAGACCCATGGTGGCACCAGTGTCAAGTTGGGCTGGTTTGATAGTACCAAGTGGCTCCGGCAATCTGCCATCAAAATTTGGCAGGCGAGGTTTGTTTTCCAGGGAAAAGCGCCGTTGTTTTTGTTTGGGGGCCTGTGGGTGGGAGTGGCCAGATGGCTAATTAGAATCCACGATACGCAGCATGGTTCCCAGACCTGAGGTGGCACCAGTGCCAAGTTGGGCTGGTTTGATAGTACCAAGTGGTTCCTGCAATCTGCCATCCAGAAGCGGGGTAGCTTACTTTTGTTTGCCAGGGAAACGGGTAGAGCTTTGTGTCTGGGGGCCTATGGCTGGGAGTGACCGGCTGGCTCCTGAAAAGCTACGATAGGCAGGATGGTGACCAGACCCATGGTGGCACCAGTGCCAAGTTGGGCTGATTTGATAGTAGCAAGTGGCTCCTGCAATCTGCCATCAAAATGTTGGCAGGCGAGTTTTGTTTTCCAGGGAAAAGCGCTGTGGTTTGTGTTTGGGGGCCTGTGGCTGGGAGTGGCCAGCTGGCTCCTTAGAATCCACGATACGCAGGATGGTTCCCAGACCAGAGGTGGCACCAGTGCCAAGTCGGGCTGGTTTGATGGTGAAAAGTGGCTCCTGCAATCTGCCATCCAGAAGCGGGATAACTTACTTTTGTTTGCCAGGGAAACGGGCCAAGGTTTTTGTCTGGGGGCCTATGGCTGGGAGTGACCGGCTGGCTCCTGAAAAGCTACGATAGGCAGGATGGTGACCAGACCCATGGTGGCACCAGTGTCAAGTTGGGCTGGTTTGATAGTACCAAGTGGCTCCTGCAATCTGCCATCAAAATTTGGCAGGCGAGGTTTGTTTTCCAGGGAAAAGCGCCGTTGTTTTTGTTTGGGGGCCTGTGGGTGGGAGTGGCCAGATGGCTAATTTGAATCCACGATACGCAGCATGGTTCCCAGACCTGAGATGGCACCAGTGCCAAGTCGGGCTGGTTTGATACTACCAAGTGCGTCCTGCAATCTGCCATCCAGAAGCGGGGTAGCTTACTTTTGTTTGCCAGGGAAACGGGCCGAGGTTTGTGTCTGGGGGCCTATGGCTGGGAGTGACCGGCTGGCTCCTGAAAAGCTACGATAGGCAGGATGGTGACCAGACCCATGGTGGCACCAGTGCCAAGTTGGGCTGGTTTGATAGTACCAAGTGGCTCCTGCAATCTGCCATCAAAAAATTGGCAGGCGAGTTTTGTTTTCCAGGGAAAAGCGCCGTTGTTTTTGTTTGGGGGCCTGTGGGTGGGAGTGGCCGGCTGGCTCCATAGAATCCACGATACGCAGGATGGTTCCCAGACCAGAGGTGGCACCAGTGCCAAGTCGGGCTAGTTTGATGGTGCAAAGTGGCTCCTGCAATCTGCCATCCAGAAGCGGGGTAGCTTACTTTTGTTTGCCAGGGAAACGGGCCGAGTATTGTGTCTGGGGGCCTATGGCTGGGAGTGACCGGCTGGCTCCTGAAAAGCTACGATAGGCAGGATGGTGACCAGACCCATGGTGGCACCAGTGCCAAGTTGGGCTGATTTGATAGCAGCAAGTGGCTCCTGCAATCTGCCATCAAAAATTTGGCAGGCGAGTTTTGTTTTCCAGGGAAAAGCGCCGTTGTTTGTGTCTGGGGGCCTGTGGCTGGAGTGGCCGGCTGGATCCTTACAATGAACGATACGCAGGATGGTTCCCAGACCAGAGGTGGCACCAGTGCCAAGTCGGGCTGGTTTGATGGTGCAAACTGGCTCCTGCAATCTGCCATCCAGAAGCGGGGCAGCTTACTTTTGTTTGCCAGGGAAACGGGCCGAGATATTTGTCTGGGGGCCTATGGCTTGGAGTGACCGGCTGGCTCCTGAAAAGCTACGATAGGCAGGATGGTGACCAGACCCATGGTGGCACCAGTGCCAAGTTGGGCTGGTTTGATAGTACCAAGTGGCTCCTGCAATCTGCCATCAAAAAGTTGGCAGGCGAGTTTTGTTTTCCAGGGAAAAGCGCCGTTGTTTGTGTTTGGGGGACTGTTGGTGGGAGTGGCCGGCTGGCTCCTTAGAACACACGATACGCAGGATGGTTCCCAGACCCAAGGTGGCACCAGTGCCACGTCGGGCTGGTTTGATGGTGAAAAGTGGCTCCTGCAATCTGCCATCCTGAAGCGGGGTAGCTTACATTTGTGTGCCAGGGAAACGGGCCGAGGTTTATGACTGGGGGCCTAGGGCTAGGAGTGACCGGCTGGCTCCTGAAAAGCTACGATAGGCAGGATGGTGACCAGACCCATGGTGGCACAAGTGCCAAGTTGGGCTGGTTTGATGGTACCAACTGGCTCCTGCAATCTGCCATCTAAAAGTTGTCAGGCGAGTTTTGTTTTCCAGGGAAAAGCGCCGTTGATTTTGTTTGGAGGCCTGTGGCTGGCAGGGGCTGCCTGTCGTCTTTGAATCCGGGTTACGCAGCATGGTTCCCAGAGCCAAGGTGGCACCAGTGTCAAGTTGGGCTGGTTTGATAGTACCAAGTGGCTCCTGCAATCTGCCATCCAGAAGCGGGGAAGCTTACTTTTGTTTGCCAGGGAAACGGGCCGAGGTATTTGTCTGGGGACCTATGGCTGGGAGTGACCGGCTGGCTCCTGAAAAGCTACGATAGGCAGGATGGTGACCAGACCCATGGTGGCACCAGTGCCAAGTTGAGCTGGTTTGATAGTACCAAGTGGCTCCTGCAATCTGCCATCAAAAAGTTGGCAGGCGAGTTTTCTTTTCCAGGGAAAAGCGCCGTTGTTTGTTTTTGGGGGACAGTGGCTGGGAGTGGCCGGCTGGCTCCTTAGAACACACGATACGCAGGATGGTTCCCAGACCCAAGGGGGCACCAGTGCCAAGTCAGGCTGGTTTGATAACACCAAGTGGCTCCTGCAATCTGCCATCCAGAAGCAGGGCAGCTTACTTTTGTTTTCCAGGGAAACGGACCGAGGTTTTTTTCTGGGGGCCTATGGCTGGGAGTGACCGGCTGGCTCCTGAAAAGCTACGATAGGCAGGATGGTGACCAGACCCATGGTGGCACCAGTGCCAAGTTGGGCTGGTTTGATAGTACCAAGTGGCTCCTGCACTCTGCCATCAAAATGTTGGCAGGCGAGTTTTGTTTTCCAGGGAAAAGCGCCGTTGTTTGTGTTTGGGGGCCTGTGGCTGGGAGTGGCCGGCTGGCTCCTTAGAATCCACGATACGCAGGATGGTTCCCAGACCAGAGGTGGCACCAGTGCCAAGTCGGGCTGGTTTGTTAGTACCAAGTGGTTCCTGCAATCTGCCATCCAGAAGCGGGGCAGCTGAATTTTGTTTGCCAGAGAAAAAGGCTGTTGTTTGTGTTTCGGGGCCTGTGGCTGGCAGTGGACGGCTGGCTCCTGAAAATCCATGATACGCAGCATGGTTCCCAGACCCAAGGTGGCACCAGTGCCAAGTAGGGCTGGTTTCATAGTACCCAGTGGCTCCTGCAATCTGCCATCCAGAAGAGGGGCAGTTGAGTTTTGTTTTCCAGAGAAAAGGGCCGTGGTTTGTGTTTGGGGCCTATGGCTGAGAGTGACCGGCTGACCCCTGAAAATCCACGATAGGAAGGATGGTTCCCAGATCCAAGGTGGCACCAGTGCCATGTTGTGCTGGGGTGATAGTCCCAAGTGGCTCCTGCACTCTGCCATCCAGAAGTGGGGCAGCTGAATTTTGTTTGCCAGGGAAACGGGCCGAGGTTTTTCTCTGGGGGCCTATGGCTGGGAGTGACCGTCTGCCTCCTGAAAAGCTACGATAGGCAGGATGGTGACCAGACCCATGGTGGCACCAGTGCCAAGTCGGGCTGGTTTGATGGTGAAAAGTGGCTCCTGCAATCTGCCATCCAGAAGCGGGGTAGCTTACTTTTGTTTGCAAGGGAAACGGGCCAAGGTTTTTGTCTGAGGGCCTATGGCTGGGAGTGACCGGCTGGCTCCTGAAAAGCTACGATAGGCAGGATGGTGACCAGACCCATGGTGGCACCAGTGTCAAGTTGGGCTGGTTTGATAGTACCAAGTGGCTCCTGCAATCTGCCATCAAAATTTGGCAGGCGAGGTTTGTTTTCCAGGGAAAAACGCCGTTGTTTGTGTCTGGGGGCCTGTGGCTGGAGTGGCCGGCTGGCTCCTTAGAATCCACGATACGCAGGATGGTTCCCAGACTCAAGGTGGCACCAGTGCCAAGTTGGGCTGGTTTGATAGTACCAAGTGCGTCCTACAATCTGCCATCCAGAAGCGGGGCAGCTTACTTTTGTTTGCCAGGGAAACGGGCCGAGGTTTGTGTCTGGGGGCCTATGGCTGGGAGTGACCGTCTGCCTCCTGAAAAGCTACGATAGGCAGGATGGTGACCAGACCCATGGTGGCACCAGTGCCAAGTTGGGCTGATTTGATAGTAGCAAGTGGCTCCTGCAATCTGCCATCAAAATGTCGGCAGGCGGGTTTATTTTTCCAGGGAAAAGCGCTGTGGTTTGTGTTTGGGGGCCTGTGGCTGGGAGTGACCGGCCGGCTCCTTAGAATCCACGATACGCAGGATAGTTCCCAGACCCAAGGTGGCACCAGTGCCAAGTTTGGCTGGTTTGATAGTACCAAGTGGCTCCTGCAATCTGCCATCCAGAAGCGGGGCAGCTTACTTTTGTTTGCCAGGGAAATGGGCCGAGCTTTGTGTCTGCGGGCCTATGGCTGGGAGTGACCGGCTAGGTCCTGAAAAGCTAAGATAGGCAGGATGGTGACCAGACCCATGGTGGCACCAGTGCCAAGTTGAGCTGGTTTGATAGTACCAAGTGGCTCCTGCAATCTGCCATCAAAAAGTTGGCAGGCGAGTTTTGTTTTCCAGGGAAAAGCGCCGTTGTTTGTGTTTGGGGGCCTGTGGGTGGGAGTGGCCGGCTGGATCCTTAGAATCCCCGATACGCAGCATGGTTCCCAGACCAGAGGTGGCACCAGTGCCATGTCGGGCTGGTTTTATAGTACCAAATGGTTCCTGCAATCTGCCATCCAGAAGCGGGGCAGCTGACTTTTGTTTGCCAGGGAAACGGGCCGAGGTTTTTGTCTGGGGGCCTATGGCTGGGAGTGACCGGCTGGCTCCTGAAAAGCTACGATAGGCAGGATGGTGACCAGACCCATGGTGGCACCAGTGTCAAGTTGGGCTGGTTTGATAGTACCAAGTGGCTCCTGCAATCTGCCATCAAAAAGTTGGCAGGCGAGTTTTGTTTTCCAGGGAAAAGCGCCGTTGATTTTGTTTGGGTGCCTGTGGCTGGGAGTGGCCGGCTGGCTCCTTAGAATCCACGATACGCAGCATGGTTCCCAGACCAGAGGTGGCACCAGTGCCAAGTTGGGCTGGTTTGATACTACCAAGTGCGTCCTGCAATCTGCCATCCAGAAGCGGGGCAGCTTACTTTTGTTTGCCAGGGAAACGGGCTGAGGTTTGTGTCTCAGGGCCTATTGCTGGGAGTGACCGGCTGGCTCCTGAAAAGCTACGATAGGCAGGATGGTGACCAGACCCATGGTGGCACCAGTGCCAAGTTGGGCTGGTTTGATAGTACCAAGTGGCTCCTGCAATCTGTCATCAAAAAGTTGGCAGGCGAGTTTGTTATCCAGGGAAATGCGCCGTTGTTTGTGTTTGGGGGCCTGTGGCAGGGAGTGGCCGGCTGGCTCCTTAGAATCCACGATATGCAGCATGGTTCCCAGACCTGAGGTGGCACCAGTGCCAAGTCGGGCTGGTTTGATGGTGAAAAGTGGCTCCTGCAATCTGCCATCCAGTAGCGGGATAACTTACTTTTGTTTGCCAGGGAAACGGGCCGAGCTTTGTGTCTGGGCGCCTATGGCTGGGAGTGACCGGCTAGGTCCTGAAAAGCTACGATAGGCAGGATGGTGACCAGACCCATGGTGGCACCAGTGCCAAGTTGGGCTGATTTGATAGTACCAAGTGGCTCCTGCAATCTGCCATCAAAAAGTCGGCAGGCGAGTTTTGTTTTCCAGGGAAAAGCGCCGTTGTTTGTGTCTGGGGGCCTGTGGCTGGGAGTGGCCGGCTGGCTCCTTAGAATCCACGATACGCAGGATGGTTCCCAGACCTGAGGTGGCACCAGTGCCAAGTCGGGCTAGTTTGATGGTGCAAAGTGGCTCCTGCAATCTGCCATCCAGAAGCGGGGTAGGTTACTTTTGTTTGCCAGGGAAACTGGCCGAGGATTTCTCTGGGGCCCTATGGCAGAGAGGGACCGGCTGGCTCCTGAAAAGCTATGATAGGCAGGATGGTGACCAGACCCATGGTGGCACCAGTGCCGAGTTGGGCTGATTTGATAGTACCAAGTGGCTCCTGCAATCTGCCATCAAAATGTTGGCAGGCGGGTTTTGTATTCCAGGGAAAAGCGCCGTTGTTTGTGTTTGGGGGCCTGTGGCTGGGAGTGACCGGCTGGCTCCTTAGAATCCACGATACGCAGGATGGTTCCCAGACCCAAGGTGGCACCAGTGCCAAGTTGGGCTGGTTTGATAGTACCAAGTGGCTCCTGCAATCTGCCATCCAGAAGCGGGACAGCTTACTTTTGTTTGCCAGGGAAACGGGTCGAGCTTTGTGTCTGGGGGCCTATGGCTGGGAGTGACCGGCTAGGTCCTGAAAAGCTAAGATAGGCAGGATGGTGACCAGACCCATGGTGGCAGCAGTGCCAAGTTGGGCTGGTTTGATAGTACCAAGTGGCTCCTGCAATCTGCCATCAAAATGTTGGCAGGCGAGTTTTGTTTTCCAGGGAAAAGCGCCGTTGTTTGTGTTTGGGGGCCTGTGGCTGGGAGTGGCCGGCTGGCTCCTTAGAATCCACGATACGCAGCATGGTTCCCAGACCAGAGGTGGCACAAGTGCCAAGTCTGGCTAGTTTGATGGTGCAAAGTGGCTCCTGCAATCTGCCATCCTGAAGCGGGGCAGCTTACTTTTCTTTGCCAGGGAAACGGGCCGAGCTTTTTGTCTGGGGGCCTATGGCTAGGAGTGACCGGCTGGCTCCTGAAAAGCTACGATAGGCAGGATGGTGAGCAGACCCATGGTGGCACCAGTGCCAAGTTGGGCTGGTTTGATAGTACCAAGTGGCTCCTGCAATCTGCCATCAAAAAGTTGGCAGGCGAGTTTTGTTTTCCAGGGAAAAGCGCCGTTGTTTGTGTTTGGGGGCCTGTGACTGGGAGTGGCCGGCTGGCTGCTTAGAATCCACGATACGCAGGATGGTTCCCAGACCAGAGGTGGCACCAGTGCCAAGTCGGGCTGGTTTGATGGTGCAAAGTGGCTCCTGCAATCTGCCATCCAGAAGCGGGGCAGCTTACTTTTGTTTGCCAGGGAAACGGGCCGAGATATTTGTCTGGGGGCCTATGGCTTGGAGTGACCGGCTGGCTCCTGAAAAGCTACGATAGGCAGGATGGTGAGCAGACCCATGGTGGCACCAGTGCCAAGTTGGGCTGGTTTGATAGTACCAAGTGGCTCCTGCAATCTGCCATCAAAAAGTTGGCAGGCGAGTTTTGTTTTCCAGGGAAAAGCGCCGTTGTTTGTGTTTGGGGGACTGTGTGTGGGAGTGGCCGGCTGGCTCCTTAGAACACACGATACGCAGGATGGTTCCCAGACCCAAGGTGGCACCAGTGCCACGTCGGGCTGGTTTGATGGTGAAAAGTGGCTCCTGCAATCTGCCATCCTGAAGCGGGGTAGCTTACATTTGTGTGCCAGGGAAACGGGCCGAGGTTTATGACTGGGGGCCTAGGGCTAGGAGTGACCGGCTGGCTCCTGAAAAGCTACGATAGGCAGGATGGTGACCAGACCCATGGTGGCACCAGTGCCAAGTTGGGCTGGTTTGATGGTACCAACTGGCTCCTGCAATCTGCCATCTAAAAGTTGTCAGGCGAGTTTTGTTTTCCAGGGAAAAGCGCCGTTGATTTTGTTTGGAGGCCTGTGGCTGGCAGGGGCTGCCTGTCGTCTTTGAATCCGGGTTACGCAGCATGGTTCCCAGAGCCAAGGTGGCACCAGTGTCAAGTTGGGCTGGTTTGATAGTACCAAGTGGCTCCTGCAATCTGCCATCCAGAAGCGGGGAAGCTTACTTTTGTTTGCCAGGGAAACGGGCCGAGGTATTTGTCTGGGGACCTATGGCTGGGAGTGACCGGCTGGCTCCTGAAAAGCTACGATAGGCAGGATGGTTCCCAGACCCATGGTGGCACCAGTGCCAAGTTGGGCTGGTTTGATAGTACCAAGTGGCTCCTGCAATCTGCCATCAAAAAGTTGGCAGGCGAGTTTTCTTTTCCAGGGAAAAGCGCCGTTGTTTGTTTTTGGGGGACAGTGGCTGGGAGTGGCTGGCTGGCTCCTTAGAACACACGATACGCAGGATGGTTCCCAGACCCAAGGTGGCACCAGTGCCAAGTCAGGCTGGTTTGATAACACCAAGTGGCTCCTGCAATCTGCCATCCAGAAGCAGGGCAGCTTACTTTTGTTTTCCAGGGAAACGGACCGAGGTTTTTTTCTGGGGGCCTATGGCTGGGAGTGACCGGCTGGCTCCTGAAAAGCTACGATAGGCAGGATGGTGACCAGACCCATGGTGGCACCAGTGCCAAGTTGGGCTGGTTTGATAGTACCAAGTGGCTCCTGCACTCTGCCATCAAAATGTTGGCAGGCGAGTTTTGTTTTCCAGGGAAAAGCGCCGTTGTTTGTGTTTGGGGGCCTGTGGCTGGGAGTGGCCGGCTGGCTCCTTAGAATCCACGATACGCAGCATGGTTCCCAGACCAGAGGTGGCACCAGTGCCAAGTCGGGCTGGTTTGATGGTGCAAAGTGGCTCCTGCAATCTGCCATCCAGAAGCGGGGCAGCTGAATTTTGTTTGCCAGAGAAAAAGGCTGTTGTTTGTGTTTCGGGGCCTGTGGCTGGCAGTGGACGGCTGGCTCCTGAAAATCCATGATACGCAGCATGGTTCCCAGACCCAAGGTGGCACCAGTGCCAAGTAGGGCTGGTTTCATAGTACCCAGTGGCTCCTGCAATCTGCCATCCAGAAGAGGGGCAGTTGAGTTTTGTTTTCCAGAGAAAAGGGCCGTGGTTTGTGTTTGGGGCCTATGGCTGAGAGTGACCGGCTGACCCCTGAAAATCCACGATAGGAAGGATGGTTCCCAGATCCAAGGTGGCACCAGTGCCATGTTGTGCTGGTGTGATAGTCCCAAGTGGCTCCTGCACTCTGCCATCCAGAAGTGGGGCAGCTGAATTTTGTTTGCCAGAGAAAAAGGCTGTGGTTTTTGTTTGGGGGCCTATGGCTGGGAATGGCCGGCTGGCTCCTGAAAATCCATGATACGCAGCATGGTTCCCAGACCCAAGGTGGCACCAGTGCCAAGTGGGGCTGGTTTCACAGTGTCAAGTGCCTCCTGCAATCTCCCATCCAGAAGCGGGGCAGCTGAGTTTTGTTTGCCTGTGAAACGGGCCGTTGTTTTTGATTGGGGTCTGTGGCCGAGAGTGTTCAGCTGGCTCCTGACAATCCACAATACGCAGGATGGTGACCAGACCCATGGTGGCACCAGTGCCAAGTCGTGCTGGTTTGATAGTACCAAGTGGCTCCTGCAATCTGCCATCCAGAAGCGGTGCAGCTGAGTTTTGTTTGCCAGAGGAAAGGGCCGTGGGTTGTGTTCGGGGGCATATGGCTGGGAGTGGCCGGCTGTCTCATTAAAAAGATCGATACGCACGATGGTTCCCAGACCCAAGGTGGCACCAGTGCCAAGTGGGGCTGTTTTTATAGTACCAAGTGCGTCCTGCAATTTGCCATCCAGAAGAGGGGCAGTTGAGTTTTGTTTGCCAGAGAAAAGCGCCGTTGTTTCTGTTTGGGGACATATGGCTGAGAGTGGCCGGCTGGCCCCTGAATATCCACGATACACAGCATGGTTCCCAGATCCAAGGTGGCACCAGTGCCAAGTTGGGCTGGTTTGATAGTACCAAGTGTCTCCTGCAATCTGCCATCCAGAAGCGGGGCAGCTTACTTTTGTTTGCCAGAGAAATAGGCCTAGGTTTTTGTCTGGGGGCCTGTGGCTAGGAGTGGCCGGCTGGCTCCTTAGAATCCACGGTACGCAGGATGGTTCCCAGACCTGAGGTGGCACCAGTGCCAAGTCGGGCTAGTTTGATGGTGCAAAGTGGCTCCTGCAATCTGCCATCCAGAAGCGGGGTAGGTTACTTTTGTTTGCCAGGGAAACTGGCCGAGGATTTCTCTGGGGCCCTATGGCAGAGAGGGACCGGCTGGCTCCTGAAAAGCTATGATAGGCAGGATGGTGACCAGACCCATGGTGGCACCAGTGCCGAGTTGGGCTGATTTGATAGTACCAAGTGGCTCCTGCAATCTGCCATCAAAATGTTGGCAGGCGGGTTTTGTATTCCAGGGAAAAGCGCCGTTGTTTGTGTTTGGGGGCCTGTGGCTGGGAGTGACCGGCTGGCTCCTTAGAATCCACGATACGCAGGATGGTTCCCAGACCCAAGGTGGCACCAGTGCCAAGTTGGGCTGGTTTGATAGTACCAAGTGGCTCCTGCAATCTGCCATCCAGAAGCGGGACAGCTTACTTTTGTTTGCCAGGGAAACGGGTCGAGCTTTGTGTCTGGGGGCCTATGGCTGGGAGTGACCAGCTAGGTCCTGAAAAGCTAAGATAGGCAGGATGGTGACCAGACCCATGGTGGCAGCAGTGCCAAGTTGGGCTGGTTTGATAGTACCAAGTGGCTCCTGCAATCTGCCATCAAAATGTTGGCAGGCGAGTTTTGTTTTCCAGGGAAAAGCGCCGTTGTTTGTGTTTGGGGGCCTGTGGCTGGGAGTGGCCGGCTGGCTCCTTAGAATCCACGATACGCAGCATGGTTCCCAGACCAGAGGTGGCACAAGTGCCAAGTCTGGCTAGTTTGATGGTGCAAAGTGGCTCCTGCAATCTGCCATCCTGAAGCGGGGCAGCTTACTTTTCTTTGCCAGGGAAACGGGCCGAGCTTTTTGTCTGGGGGCCTATGGCTAGGAGTGACCGGCTGGCTCCTGAAAAGCTACGATAGGCAGGATGGTGAGCAGACCCATGGTGGCACCAGTGCCAAGTTGGGCTGGTTTGATAGTACCAAGTGGCTCCTGCAATCTGCCATCAAAAAGTTGGCAGGCGAGTTTTGTTTTCCAGGGAAAAGCGCCGTTGTTTGTGTTTGGGGGCCTGTGACTGGGAGTGGCCGGCTGGCTGCTTAGAATCCACGATACGCAGGATGGTTCCCAGACCAGAGGTGGCACCAGTGCCAAGTCGGGCTGGTTTGATGGTGCAAAGTGGCTCCTGCAATCTGCCATCCAGAAGCGGGGCAGCTTACTTTTGTTTGCCAGGGAAACGGGCCGAGATATTTGTCTGGGGGCCTATGGCTTGGAGTGACCGGCTGGCTCCTGAAAAGCTACGATAGGCAGGATGGTGAGCAGACCCATGGTGGCACCAGTGCCAAGTTGGGCTGGTTTGATAGTACCAAGTGGCTCCTGCAATCTGCCATCAAAAAGTTGGCAGGCGAGTTTTGTTTTCCAGGGAAAAGCGCCGTTGTTTGTGTTTGGGGGACTGTGTGTGGGAGTGGCCGGCTGGCTCCTTAGAACACACGATACGCAGGATGGTTCCCAGACCCAAGGTGGCACCAGTGCCACGTCGGGCTGGTTTGATGGTGAAAAGTGGCTCCTGCAATCTGCCATCCTGAAGCGGGGTAGCTTACATTTGTGTGCCAGGGAAACGGGCCGAGGTTTATGACTGGGGGCCTAGGGCTAGGAGTGACCGGCTGGCTCCTGAAAAGCTACGATAGGCAGGATGGTGACCAGACCCATGGTGGCACCAGTGCCAAGTTGGGCTGGTTTGATGGTACCAACTGGCTCCTGCAATCTGCCATCTAAAAGTTGTCAGGCGAGTTTTGTTTTCCAGGGAAAAGCGCCGTTGATTTTGTTTGGAGGCCTGTGGCTGGCAGGGGCTGCCTGTCGTCTTTGAATCCGGGTTACGCAGCATGGTTCCCAGAGCCAAGGTGGCACCAGTGTCAAGTTGGGCTGGTTTGATAGTACCAAGTGGCTCCTGCAATCTGCCATCCAGAAGCGGGGAAGCTTACTTTTGTTTGCCAGGGAAACGGGCCGAGGTATTTGTCTGGGGACCTATGGCTGGGAGTGACCGGCTGGCTCCTGAAAAGCTACGATAGGCAGGATGGTTCCCAGACCCATGGTGGCACCAGTGCCAAGTTGGGCTGGTTTGATAGTACCAAGTGGCTCCTGCAATCTGCCATCAAAAAGTTGGCAGGCGAGTTTTCTTTTCCAGGGAAAAGCGCCGTTGTTTGTTTTTGGGGGACAGTGGCTGGGAGTGGCTGGCTGGCTCCTTAGAACACACGATACGCAGGATGGTTCCCAGACCCAAGGTGGCACCAGTGCCAAGTCAGGCTGGTTTGATAACACCAAGTGGCTCCTGCAATCTGCCATCCAGAAGCAGGGCAGCTTACTTTTGTTTTCCAGGGAAACGGACCGAGGTTTTTTTCTGGGGGCCTATGGCTGGGAGTGACCGGCTGGCTCCTGAAAAGCTACGATAGGCAGGATGGTGACCAGACCCATGGTGGCACCAGTGCCAAGTTGGGCTGGTTTGATAGTACCAAGTGGCTCCTGCACTCTGCCATCAAAATGTTGGCAGGCGAGTTTTGTTTTCCAGGGAAAAGCGCCGTTGTTTGTGTTTGGGGGCCTGTGGCTGGGAGTGGCCGGCTGGCTCCTTAGAATCCACGATACGCAGCATGGTTCCCAGACCAGAGGTGGCACCAGTGCCAAGTCGGGCTGGTTTGATGGTGCAAAGTGGCTCCTGCAATCTGCCATCCAGAAGCGGGGCAGCTGAATTTTGTTTGCCAGAGAAAAAGGCTGTTGTTTGTGTTTCGGGGCCTGTGGCTGGCAGTGGACGGCTGGCTCCTGAAAATCCATGATACGCAGCATGGTTCCCAGACCCAAGGTGGCACCAGTGCCAAGTAGGGCTGGTTTCATAGTACCCAGTGGCTCCTGCAATCTGCCATCCAGAAGAGGGGCAGTTGAGTTTTGTTTTCCAGAGAAAAGGGCCGTGGTTTGTGTTTGGGGCCTATGGCTGAGAGTGACCGGCTGACCCCTGAAAATCCACGATAGGAAGGATGGTTCCCAGATCCAAGGTGGCACCAGTGCCATGTTGTGCTGGTGTGATAGTCCCAAGTGGCTCCTGCACTCTGCCATCCAGAAGTGGGGCAGCTGAATTTTGTTTGCCAGAGAAAAAGGCTGTGGTTTTTGTTTGGGGGCCTATGGCTGGGAATGGCCGGCTGGCTCCTGAAAATCCATGATACGCAGCATGGTTCCCAGACCCAAGGTGGCACCAGTGCCAAGTGGGGCTGGTTTCACAGTGTCAAGTGCCTCCTGCAATCTCCCATCCAGAAGCGGGGCAGCTGAGTTTTGTTTGCCTGTGAAACGGGCCGTTGTTTTTGATTGGGGTCTGTGGCCGAGAGTGTTCAGCTGGCTCCTGACAATCCACAATACGCAGGATGGTGACCAGACCCATGGTGGCACCAGTGCCAAGTCGTGCTGGTTTGATAGTACCAAGTGGCTCCTGCAATCTGCCATCCAGAAGCGGTGCAGCTGAGTTTTGTTTGCCAGAGGAAAGGGCCGTGGGTTGTGTTCGGGGGCATATGGCTGGGAGTGGCCGGCTGTCTCATTAAAAAGATCGATACGCACGATGGTTCCCAGACCCAAGGTGGCACCAGTGCCAAGTGGGGCTGTTTTTATAGTACCAAGTGCGTCCTGCAATTTGCCATCCAGAAGAGGGGCAGTTGAGTTTTGTTTGCCAGAGAAAAGCGCCGTTGTTTCTGTTTGGGGACATATGGCTGAGAGTGGCCGGCTGGCCCCTGAATATCCACGATACACAGCATGGTTCCCAGATCCAAGGTGGCACCAGTGCCAAGTTGGGCTGGTTTGATAGTACCAAGTGTCTCCTGCAATCTGCCATCCAGAAGCGGGGCAGCTTACTTTTGTTTGCCAGAGAAATAGGCCTAGGTTTTTGTCTGGGGGCCTGTGGCTAGGAGTGGCCGGCTGGCTCCTAAGAATCCACGATACGCAGGATGTTTCCCAGACCCAAGGTGGCACCAGTGCCAAGTCGGGCTGGTTTGATAGTACCAAGTGGCTCCTGCAAACTCCATCAAAAAGTTGGCAGGCGTGTTTTGTTTTCCAGGGAACAGCGCCGTTGATTTTGTTTGGGGGCCTGTGGCTGGGAGTGGCCGGCTGGCTCCTTAGAATCCACGATACGCAGGATGGTTCCCAGACCCAAGGTGGCACCAGTGCCAAGTCGGGCTGGTTTGATTACACCAAGTGGCTCCTGCAATCTGCCATCCAGAAGTGAGGCAGCTAAGTTTTGTTTGCCAGAAAAAAGGGCCGTGGTTTTTGTTGGGGGCCTGTGGCTGGGAGTGGCCGGCTGGCTCCTTAGAATCCACCATACGCAGGATGGTTCCCAGACCCAAGGTGGCACCAGTGCCAAGTCGGGCTGGTTTGATAGTCCCAAGTGGCTCCTGCAAACTGCCATCCAGAAGCGGGGCAGCTGAGTTTTGTTTGCCAGGGAAATGGGCCGTTGTTTGTGTTTGGGGGCCTGTGGCTGGGAGTGTTCGGCTGGTTCCTGAATATGTACGATACGCAGGATTGTTCCCAGACCCAAGGTGGCACCAGTGCCAAGTCGGGCTGGTTTGATGGTGAAAAGTGGCTCCTGCAATCTGCCATCCAGACGCGGGGCAGCGGATTTTTGTTTCCATGAGAAATGGTCCGTGGTTTGTTTTTGGGGGTATATGGCTGGGCCTGGCCGGCTGGCTCCTTAAAAAGCTCGATATGCAGGATGGTTCCCTGACACAAGGTGGCACCAGTGCCACGTCGGGCGGTTTTCGTAGTACAAAGTGCGTCCTAAAATTTGCCATCCAGAAGAGGGGCAGTTGAGTTTTGTTTGCCAGAGAAAAGGTCCGTGGTTTGTTTTTGGGGGCATATGGCTGAGAGTGGCTGGCTGGCCCCTGAAAATCCACGATACACAGGATGGTTCCCAGATCCAAGGTGGCACCTGTGCCAAGTCGGGCTGATTTGATAGTACTAAGTAGCTCCTGCAATCTGCCATCCAGAAGCGGGGCAGCTTACTTTTGTTTGCCAGGGAAACGGGCCGAGGTTTGTGTTTGGGGGCCTATGGCTGAGAGTGACCGGCTGGCTCCTGAAAAGCTACAATAGGCAGGATGGTGACCAGACCCATGGTGGCACCAGTGCCAAGTTGGGCTGGTTTGATAGTACCAAGTGGTTCCTGCAATCTGCCATCCAGAAGCAGGGCAGCTGAGTTTTGTTTGCCAGAGAAAAGGGCCTTGGTTTGTGTTTGGGGGCATATGGCTGGGTGTGGCCAGCTGGCTCCTTAAAATGCACGATATGCAACATGGCTCCCAGACCCAAGGTGGCACCAGTGCCAAGTTGGGCTGGTTTGATAGTACCAAGTGGCTCCTGCAATCTTCCATGATCACGTGGAGAAATACTTTCTGGTTTCAGCCTCATGCTCTTTCTTCTCTCCCTCAACTTCTCTATCACCTCTCATCTGGTTCACATGCGCTGTCTTCAAGGTCCACAGGCTACTTTTCACAGAATCTTCTGGCCTGATGAAGTAAGAATGATGAATAGAACAGAGCTGGGATCTATTTTCCAGTTTGGATAAAATGCATTCTGCACACAAATCCAAGGAGAACGGGCTGCCCCGATGCCCAGAAAATCTTTCACTCCTGCTAGTGTTCTACGTCAACCGCAACTTAGTCTGAAAGAAAAGCTTTTTCTCTGAGAGCATCTGAGAGGTTTGCATGAAGCACTGATATCTGACATATGCAATTTTGAATAGGAGAGGAAAAAGAAAATGGCAAGGAGTTTTTAATTTTAGTGGTTTCAATTTTAATTTCCGTGCACTTTTTCAAAACTTGTCAGCTCAAATGCCCATCAACATCTTTTAGTCATCTGTAAGTCAGTATTCATATAAAATGTGCTTCAAATCCAAAGAATTTCAAATTTGCACTCCAAGCTTCTATGCCTAGATTTATGATTTCCTACACATATTAGATGAAAGGAAGGCCTTTTTTACTGTGGGAGTGCTGGAACACTGGAACAGGTTGCCCAGAGAAGTTGTGGGTGTCCCATCCCTGAAAGTATTCAAGGTCACCTTGGACGGGGCTTGGAGCAGCAACAAAGGAGAAGCTTGATGGTAGAGAAACAAAGTTGGACTATAGAAGAAACTCGGATTGAAGTATAGGATCAAGTTTTCTCTCAGCTCTTGGGGTAAATTCAAAGTTGTACAAAATGACATTTATCTGTGCTATTCACTACTGTAACAGAAAGTTTCATGAAAACTGTACAGAAGATAGTAAATTTTAAAAGAGATAAGAATTACAGCATAAAATCCATGGGATAGGTTACAACATGAGACACTCTCTAAGAGAAAATCTCTTTGTTTCAGCACTTCATCGGGGTAAGATTTCATGAAGTGCCAAAGAAGGCGGCAAAATATCATTCGGGACATTATTTACTGGAATTCAGCCTGGCCATTAGTAGGAACTGCCTTTGAACATATCATGTAGATATACCACACACACTTTCCCTTCACTGAAAAATTACTGTTTACAACAAATAAGCAATTGACGATCAAAATTGATTGAAAGCATCTTAAACATGTCAAGTATTTCATTGTAGATGATCTGTGATCCAAATGCTTCTTCCACCTTCGAGAGGGACAGAAGAATTCTTCCATATCATGATGGTTTAAAATTGTATCAACCAATGTTTTCTGCTGAAAAGATATCATCTATTTTTTTCTATTTTTGGAAGAAAATATTCCTAGACATACAACAGGTGAGAACTAAGTAATTTTAAAGAAACAAATGAAATGAAAATATTCTGTAAATAGAATGAAATGAAAAGCTGTGTTTTAAATAGGAGCTAAATATTAAACAGAATTTTTGTACCAGGCATTTGAATTACTGCACCAGCTCTTTTGCCCATCAAGAGAGGCATTTAGCATTTCAGTCTTTTCCAAGGTGTTCATGATCTGCTATGCTGATCTCTGTGTGTGCCTAGGTGTGTGTGGAGGGGGGGGCATATGAAGGGGAGTGTGTATGTTTGCTTTACAATTGTTGTGGCAGATTCATGCCTCAGCTCCACATTTTGTTTTAAAAAGGTCACACCGAGTGGATATGAAGTTTACTATCAACAAGAGATCGATTCCCAAATCATCCATTTGACTCTCCCTTATAAATCATGTGCTTTGTTGCATATTTTATCAAATATACTTTCAAGCCAGATGGAGGAAGGAGGATGTGGGAATCCCTCCACCATCTTGCAACTTTTATGTAAGTAGGTTTTCAAGAAAATCATCATTTCTCTTTTAAATATGTCTGGAACAGGCATGATGGTAGTGTCAACCTGTTGGAGTTTTTGTTGCTGGAAGAAGTTGTACAAAAGGATTGGTTTTTACATTGACCAGTTACTGAATCAAGCGCAGGAATACATTGGAAATTTAGCTGGGGGTTCCTTTTCCCAGCAGACTACTTCTAGAACGAGCTTGTACACTGAAGCTGACTCTTTTGCTCTCTTTTTGTTTCTTTCCTATTTTCTTGGCTTCTTTGCCACTATCTAGACAATTTTGGAACTTTGTTCCCAACTAAAATGGTTTCAATAGTCTGATTGTGATCATACATTTTTACAAGGAATTTTTAAAATCTTTCCTCGAGTCCAGAAAGTCAAGGACTTAGATCTTTTTCTTCCCTTATCAATATTGCCATGAAATTGATAAATAAAGACCAACTCTTTATTTTTGTTTTTAACCCACGTAGATAATTCCCATCCATTAATCCATTTTGTGGACCAATAGCTGCCATTCTGATGGAAGCTGTCACTTCTTAACAATAGGCATTCTGTGACTATGTTGACTGCACTTTGGGTGAAGATCCTAACTGGTCTTAGATATACATAGGGAGAAATTTGCTCAGCCAGTGTCAGTCTTAAGCATGCGTATCAGAAGATCTTTCTAGAGCTGGGAATTTTCCCATGAAAGGGATTCAGTTAGGGAAGAGACACTTGTGCCAGAGTTTTACATTCTTCTTGAACACTGCTTAAGGAACTTAGATGCCATGTCCATTTGGATCTCTGTCTGCACAGAACTTTGTCATGCCAGTGCTTTGAAATGCATCTTGAAGAGAATTCACTAGCACAGAATGAAAGAGAGTGGAAGGGGTTGGTGGGGCTAACCAGGCCCAACCCCCCTGCCTAAACCAGGATACCTAGAGCCTCTTGCCCAGGATTCTATCTGGGTGTACTTTTAATGTCTTCAAAGATCCAGGCTCCACAATCTTTCTGGGCAGTCTGTGCCGTGGTTCAGTCACCCTGACAGTAAAGAAACATTTACTGATGTTCAAAGGCAATCTCCTGTATTTCAGTGTGTGCCCACTGCCTCTTGTCTTTTCCCTCAGCATCACTGAAAAGACACTGATTCCCTCCCCTTTGCACTATTGCTTCCATATGTATGTGTGATGCCATGTAGAGGTATGTCAAAAACCTCCCTGAAGCCCAGGCAGATAATATTCCCTTCATCTACCAGTCAAGTTGATTCATCAGAGGAGTTTAAAGTGATGTTCAGCATGAAATTCCCCTGAAAAATCATGCTAACTACATTATTTGGTCATCTGTCATGTGCCTGGCAAGGATTTCCAGGAAGAGCTGCTTCATCAACTTCCTCGGGATAAAAAAGAGGCTGGCTGGTTTGTACTATGGCGAGTCCTCTTAATTGCCTTTTTTGAAGATGGGTGTCATTTGCTAACATCCACTCTTTAGCTCCTCTTCTCATCTACACCTCGGCAAAAAGCTTTTCCACTATGTCTGGCTAGGAAAAACTGTGCCAGCACAGAAAACATCTCCCATCGTGTTCTAGAAGTTGCCCGGATGTCTGCCAAGTGTTTGGCAGGAAGAAAAGAAAAGTTGTCCAGAACAGCTTCCAATCGAATGTTCCTGTGATTGGAAAAGTCAGGAGAGTGCAAAGGTACTGTTTTCTATCAGTTGGCAAGGTGCGCACACAATCCCAGTGTTGTACAGCTTGCTTCTTCACCTTCCCGAAGCTGCCGCTCTCGCCGGCTGCCGGAGCCCAAGAAGCGGCTTCTTCGCGCAAAGACGATTGTGCCGCTCACAGTGCTCTCCTTAGCGCGGCTTCTGCCGAAAGACGCCCGGCAGCGGCTCTTACCTCCGGAGAGCATCCTACCTTCGTCTTTAGCTCCTCTTCTCATCTACACCTCGGCAAAACGCTTTTCCACTATGTCTGGCTAGGAAAAACTGTGCCAGCACAGAAAACATCTCCCATCGTGTTCTAGAAGTTGCACGGATGTCTGCCAAGTGTTTGGCAGGAAGAAAAGAAAAGTTGTCCAAAACAGCTTCCAATCGAATGTTCCTGTGATTGGAAAAGTCAGGAGAGTGCAAAGGTACTGTTTTCTATCAGTTGGCAAGGTGCGCACACAATCCCAGTGTTGTACAGCTTGCTTCTTCACCTTCCCGAAGCTGCCGCTCTCGCCGGCTGCCGGAGCCCAAGAAGCGGCTTCTTCGCGCAAAGACGATTGTGCCGCTCACAGTGCTCTCCTTAGCGCGGCTTCTGCCGAAAGACGCCCGGCAGCGGCTCTTACCTCCGGAGAGCATCCTACCTTCGTCTTTCGCGTCTTTTGTAGTCTACATCTTAGCAAAACGCTTCTCCACTATGTCTGGCTAGGAAAAACTGTGCCAGCACAGAAAACATCTCCCATCGTGTTCTAGAAGTTGCACGGATGTCTGCCAAGTGTTTGGCAGGAAGAAAAGAAAAGTTGTCCAAAACAGCTTCCAATCGAATGTTCCTGTGATTGGAAAAGTCAGGAGAGTGCAAAGGTACTGTTTTCTATCAGTTGGCAAGGTGCGCACACAATCCCAGTGTTGTACAGCTTCCTTCTTCACCTTCCCGAAGCTGCCGCTCTCGCCGGCTCCCGGAACCGAAGAAGCGGCTTCTTCGCGCAAAGACGATTGTGCCGCTCACAGGGCTCTCCTTAGCGCGGCTTCTGCCGAAAGACGCCCGGCAGCGGCTCTTACCTCCGGAGAGCATCCTACCTTCGTCTTTCGCGTCTTTTGTAGTCTACATCTTAGCAAAACGCTTTTCCACTATGTCTGGCTAGGAAAAACTGTGCCAGCACAGAAAACATCTCCCATCGTGTTCTAGAAGTTGCACGGATGTCTGCCAAGTGTTTGGCAGGAAGAAAAGAAAAGTTGTCCAAAACAGCTTCCAATCGAATGTTCCTGTGATTGGAAAAGTCAGGAGAGTGCAAAGGTACTGTTTTCTATCAGTTGGCAAGGTGCGCACACAATCCCAGTGTTGTACAGCTTGCTTCTTCACCTTCCCGAAGCTGCCGCTCTCGCCGGCTCCCGGAACCGAAGAAGCGGCTTCTTCGCGCAAAGACGATTGTGCCGCTCACAGGGCTCTCCTTAGCGCGGCTTCTGCCGAAAGACGCCCGGCAGCGGCTCTTACCTCCGGAGAGCATCCTACCTTCGTCTTTCGCGTCTTATGTAGTCTACACCTCGTCAAAAAGCTTTTCCACTATGTCTGGCTAGGAAAAACTGTGCCAGCACAGAAAACATCTCCCATCGTGTTCTAGAAGTTGCACGGATGTCTGCCAAGTGTTTGGCAGGAAGAAAAGAAAAGTTGTCCAAAACAGCTTCCAATCGAATGTTCCTGTGATTGGAAAAGTCAGGAGAGTGCAAAGGTACTGTTTTCTATCAGTTGGCAAGGTGCGCACACAATCCCAGTGTTGTACAGCTTGCTTCTTCACCTTCCCGAAGCTGCCGCTCTCGCCGGCTGCCGGAGCCCAAGAAGCGGCTTCTTCGCGCAAAGACGATTGTGCCGCTCACAGTGCTCTCCTTAGCGCGGCTTCTGCTGAAAGACGCCCGGCAGCGGCTCTTACCTCCGGAGAGCATCCTACCTTCGTCTTTCGCGTCTTATGTAGTCTACACCTCGGCAAAACGCTTTTCCACTATGTCTGGCTAGGAAAAACTGTGCCAGCACAGAAAACATCTCCCATCGTGTTCTAGAAGTTGCACGGATGTCTGCCAAGTGTTTGGCAGGAAGAAAAGAAAAGTTGTCCAAAACAGCTTCCAATCGAATGTTCCTGTGATTGGAAAAGTCAGGAGAGTGCAAAGGTACTGTTTTCTATCAGTTGGCAAGGTGCGCACACAATCCCAGTGTTGTACAGCTTGCTTCTTCACCTTCCCGAAGCTGCCGCTCTCGCCGGCTCCCGGAACCGAAGAAGCGGCTTCTTCGCGCAAAGACGATTGTGCCGCTCACAGGGCTCTCCTTAGCGCGGCTTCTGCCGAAAGACGCCCGGCAGCGGCTCTTACCTCCGGAGAGCATCCTACCTTCGTCTTTCGCGTCTTTTGTAGTCTACATCTTAGCAAAACGCTTCTCCACTATGTCTGGCTAGGAAAAACTGTGCCAGCACAGAAAACATCTCCCATCGTGTTCTAGAAGTTGCACGGATGTCTGCCAAGTGTTTGGCAGGAAGAAAAGAAAAGTTGTCCAAAACAGCTTCCAATCGAATGTTCCTGTGATTGGAAAAGTCAGGAGAGTGCAAAGGTACTGTTTTCTATCAGTTGGCAAGGTGCGCACACAATCCCAGTGTTGTACAGCTTGCTTCTTCACCTTCCCGAAGCTGCCGCTCTCGCCGGCTGCCGGAGCCCAAGAAGCGGCTTCTTCGCGCAAAGACGATTGTGCCGCTCACAGTGCTCTCCTTAGCGCGGCTTCTGCCGAAAGACGCCCGGCAGCGGCTCTTACCTCCGGAGAGCATCCTACCTTCGTCTTTCGCGACTTTTGTAGTCTACATCTTAGCAAAACGCTTTTCCACTATGTCTGGCTAGGAAAAACTGTGCCAGCACAGAAAACATCTCCCATCGTGTTCTAGAAGTTGCACGGATGTCTGCCAAGTGTTTGGGAGGAAGAAAAGAAAAGTTGTCCAAAACAGCTTCCAATCGAATGTTCCTGTGATTGGAAAAGTCAGGAGAGTGCAAAGGTACTGTTTTCTATCAGTTGGTAAGGTGCGCACACAATCCCAGTGTTGTACAGCTTGCTTCTTCACCTTCCCGAAGCTGCCGCTCTCGCCGGCTGCCGGAGCCCAAGAAGCGGCTTCTTCGCGCAAAGACGATTGTGCCGCTCACAGTGCTCTCCTTAGCGCGGCTTCTGCTGAAAGACGCCCGGCAGCGGCTCTTACCTCCGGAGAGCATCCTACCTTCGTCTTTCGCGTCTTATGTAGTCTACACCTCGGCAAAAAGCTTTTCCACTATGTCTGGCTAGGAAAAACTGTGCCAGCACAGAAAACATCTCCCATCGTGTTCTAGAAGTTGCACGGATGTCTGCCAAGTGTTTGGCAGGAAGAAAAGAAAAGTTGTCCAAAACAGCTTCCAATCGAATGTTCCTGTGATTGGAAAAGTCAGGAGAGTGCAAAGGTACTGTTTTCTATCAGTTGGCAAGGTGCGCACACAATCCCAGTGTTGTACAGCTTGCTTCTTCACCTTCCCGAAGCTGCCGCTCTCGCCGGCTGCCGGAGCCCAAGAAGCGGCTTCTTCGCGCAAAGACGATTGTGCCGCTCACAGGGCTCTCCTTAGCGCGGCTTCTGCCGAAAGACGCCCGGCAGCGGCTCTTACCTCCGGAGAGCATCCTACCTTCGTCTTTAGCTCCTCTTCTCATCTACACCTCGGCAAAAAGCTTTTCCACTATGTCTGGCTAGGAAAAACTGTGCCAGCACAGAAAACATCTCCCATCGTGTTCTAGAAGTTGCACGGATGTCTGCCAAGTGTTTGGCAGGAAGAAAAGAAAAGTTGTCCAAAACAGCTTCCAATCGAATGTTCCTGTGATTGGAAAAGTCAGGAGAGTGCAAAGGTACTGTTTTCTATCAGTTGGCAAGGTGCGCACACAATCCCAGTGTTGTACAGCTTGCTTCTTCACCTTCCCGAAGCTGCCGCTCTCGCCGGCTGCCGGAGCCCAAGAAGCGGCTTCTTCGCGCAAAGACGATTGTGCCGCTCACAGTGCTCTCCTTAGCGCGGCTTCTGCCGAAAGACGCCCGGCAGCGGCTCTTACCTCCGGAGAGCATCCTACCTTCGTCTTTAGCTCCTCTTCTCATCTACACCTCGGCAAAAAGCTTTTCCACTATGTCTGGCTAGGAAAAACTGTGCCAGCACAGAAAACATCTCCCATCGTGTTCTAGAAGTTGCACGGATGTCTGCCAAGTGTTTGGCAGGAAGAAAAGAAAAGTTGTCCAAAACAGCTTCCAATCGAATGTTCCTGTGATTGGAAAAGTCAGGAGAGTGCAAAGGTACTGTTTTCTATCAGTTGGCAAGGTGCGCACACAATCCCAGTGTTGTACAGCTTGCTTCTTCACCTTCCCGAAGCTGCCGCTCTCGCCGGCTGCCGGAGCCCAAGAAGCGGCTTCTTCGCGCAAAGACGATTGTGCCGCTCACAGTGCTCTCCTTAGCGCAGCTTCTGCCGAAAGACGCCCGGCAGCGGCTCTTACCTCCGGAGAGCATCCTACCTTCGTCTTTCGCGTCTTATGTAGTCTACATCTTAGCAAAACGCTTTTCCACTATGTCTGGCTAGGAAAAACTGTGCCAGCACAGAAAACATCTCCCATCGTGTTCTAGAAGTTGCACGGATGTCTGCCAAGTGTTTGGCAGGAAGAAAAGAAAAGTTGTCCAAAACAGCTTCCAATCGAATGTTCCTGTGATTGGAAAAGTCAGGAGAGTGCAAAGGTACTGTTTTCTATCAGTTGGCAAGGTGCGCACACAATCCCAGTGTTGTACAGCTTGCTTCTTCACCTTCCCGAAGCTGCCGCTCTCGCCGGCTGCCGGAGCCCAAGAAGCGGCTTCTTCGCGCAAAGACGATTGTGCCGCTCACAGTGCTCTCCTTAGCGCGGCTTCTGCCGAAAGACGCCCGGCAGCGGCTCTTACCTCCGGAGAGCATCCTACCTTCGTCTTTCGCGTCTTTTGTAGTCTACATCTTAGCAAAACGCTTCTCCACTATGTCTGGCTAGGAAAAACTGTGCCAGCACAGAAAACATCTCCCATCGTGTTCTAGAAGTTGCACGGATGTCTGCCAAGTGTTTGGCAGGAAGAAAAGAAAAGTTGTCCAAAACAGCTTCCAATCGAATGTTCCTGTGATTGGAAAAGTCAGGAGAGTGCAAAGGTACTGTTTTCTATCAGTTGGCAAGGTGCGCACACAATCCCAGTGTTGTACAGCTTGCTTCTTCACCTTCCCGAAGCTGCCGCTCTCGCCGGCTGCCGGAGCCCAAGAAGCGGCTTCTTCGCGCAAAGACGATTGTGCCGCTCACAGTGCTCCCCTTAGCGCGGCTTCTGCCGAAAGACGCCCGGCAGCGGCTCTTACCTCCTGAGAGTGGCAGCTTCGGGAAGGTGAAGAAGCAAGCTGTACAACACTGGGATTGTGTGCGCACCTTGCCAACTGATAGAAAACAGTACCTTTGCACTCTCCTGACTTTTCCAATCACAGGAACATTCGATTGGAAGCTGTTTTGGACAACTTTTCTTTTCTTCCTGCCAAACACTTGGCAGACATCCGTGCAACTTCTAGAACACGATGGGAGATGTTTTCTGTGCTGGCACAGTTTTTCCTAGCCAGACATAGTGGAAAAGCGTTTTGCTAAGATGTAGACTACAAAAGACGCGAAAGACGAAGGTAGGATGCTCTCCGGAGGTAAGAGCCGCTGCCGGGCGTCTTTCGGCAGAAGCCGCGCTAAGGAGAGCACTGTGAGCGGCACAATCGTCTTTGCGCGAAGAAGCCGCTTCTTGGGCTCCGGCAGCCGGCGAGAGCGGCAGCTTCGGGAAGGTGAAGAAGCAAGCTGTACAACACTGGGATTGTGTGCGCACCTTGCCAACTGATAGAAAACAGTACCTTTGCACTCTCCTGACTTTTCCAATCACAGGAACATTCGATTGGAAGCTGTTTTGGACAACTTTTCTTTTCTTCCTGCCAAACACTTGGCAGACATCCGTGCAACTTCTAGAACACGATGGGAGATGTTTTCTGTGCTGGCACAGTTTTTCCTAGCCAGACATAGTGGAGAAGCGTTTTGCTAAGATGTAGACTACAAAAGACGCGAAAGACGAAGGTAGGATGCTCTCCGGAGGTAAGAGCCGCTGCCGGGCGTCTTTCGGCAGAAGCCGCGCTAAGGAGAGCACTGTGAGCGGCACAATCGTCTTTGCGCGAAGAAGCCGCTTCTTGGGCTCCGGCAGCCGGCGAGAGCGGCAGCTTCGGGAAGGTGAAGAAGCAAGCTGTACAACACTGGGATTGTGTGCGCACCTTGCCAACTGATAGAAAACAGTACCTTTGCACTCTCCTGACTTTTCCAATCACAGGAACATTCGATTGGAAGCTGTTTTGGACAACTTTTCTTTTCTTCCTGCCAAACACTTGGCAGACATCCGTGCAACTTCTAGAACACGATGGGAGATGTTTTCTGTGCTGGCACAGTTTTTCCTAGCCAGACATAGTGGAAAAGCGTTTTGCTAAGATGTAGACTACAAAAGACGCGAAAGACGAAGGTAGGATGCTCTCCGGAGGTAAGAGCCGCTGCCGGGCGTCTTTCGGCAGAAGCCGCGCTAAGGAGAGCACTGTGAGCGGCACAATCGTCTTTGCGCGAAGAAGCCGCTTCTTGGGCTCCGGCAGCCGGCGAGAGCGGCAGCTTCGGGAAGGTGAAGAAGCAAGCTGTACAACACTGGGATTGTGTGCGCACCTTGCCAACTGATAGAAAACAGTACCTTTGCACTCTCCTGACTTTTCCAATCACAGGAACATTCGATTGGAAGCTGTTTTGGACAACTTTTCTTTTCTTCCTGCCAAACACTTGGCAGACATCCGTGCAACTTCTAGAACACGATGGGAGATGTTTTCTGTGCTGGCACAGTTTTTCCTAGCCAGACATAGTGGAAAAGCGTTTTGCCGAGGTGTAGATGAGAAGAGGAGCTAAAGACGAAGGTAGGATGCTCTCCGGAGGTAAGAGCCGCTGCCGGGCGTCTTTCGGCAGAAGCCGCGCTAAGGAGAGCACTGTGAGCGGCACAATCGTCTTTGCGCGAAGAAGCCGCTTCTTGGGCTCCGGCAGCCGGCGAGAGCGGCAGCTTCGGGAAGGTGAAGAAGCAAGCTGTACAACACTGGGATTGTGTGCGCACCTTGCCAACTGATAGAAAACAGTACCTTTGCACTCTCCTGACTTTTCCAATCACAGGAACATTCGATTGGAAGCTGTTTTGGACAACTTTTCTTTTCTTCCTGCCAAACACTTGGCAGACATCCGTGCAACTTCTAGAACACGATGGGAGATGTTTTCTGTGCTGGCACAGTTTTTCCTAGCCAGACATAGTGGAAAAGCTTTTTGCCGAGGTGTAGATGAGAAGAGGAGCTAAAGAGTGGATGTTAGCAAATGACACCCATCTTCAAAAAAGGCAATTAAGAGGACTCGCCATAGTACAAACCAGCCAGCCTCTTTTTTATCCCGAGGAAGTTGATGAAGCAGCTCTTCCTGGAAATCCTTGCCAGGCACATGACAGATGACCAAATAATGTAGTTAGCATGATTTTTCAGGGGAATTTCATGCTGAACATCACTTTAAACTCCTCTGATGAATCAACTTGACTGGTAGATGAAGGGAATATTATCTGCCTGGGCTTCAGGGAGGTTTTTGACATACCTCTACATGGCATCACACATACATATGGAAGCAATAGTGCAAAGGGGAGGGAATCAGTGTCTTTTCAGTGATGCTGAGGGAAAAGACAAGAGGCAGTGGGCACACACTGAAATACAGGAGATTGCCTTTGAACATCAGTAAATGTTTCTTTACTGTCAGGGTGACTGAACCACGGCACAGACTGCCCAGAAAGATTGTGGAGCCTGGATCTTTGAAGACATTAAAAGTACACCCAGATAGAATCCTGGGCAAGAGGCTCTAGGTATCCTGGTTTAGGCAGGGGGGTTGGGCCTGGTTAGCCCCACCAACCCCTTCCACTCTCTTTCATTCTGTGCTAGTGAATTCTCTTCAAGATGCATTTCAAAGCACTGGCATGACAAAGTTCTGTGCAGACAGAGATCCAAATGGACATGGCATCTAAGTTCCTTAAGCAGTGTTCAAGAAGAATGTAAAACTCTGGCACAAGTGTCTCTTCCCTAACTGAATCCCTTTCATGGGAAAATTCCCAGCTCTAGAAAGATCTTCTGATACGCATGCTTAAGACTGACACTGGCTGAGCAAATTTCTCCCTATGTATATCTAAGACCAGTTAGGATCTTCACCCAAAGTGCAGTCAACATAGTCACAGAATGCCTATTGTTAAGAAGTGACAGCTTCCATCAGAATGGCAGCTATTGGTCCACAAAATGGATTAATGGATGGGAATTATCTACGTGGGTTAAAAACAAAAATAAAGAGTTGGTCTTTATTTATCAATTTCATGGCAATATTGATAAGGGAAGAAAAAGATCTAAGTCCTTGACTTTCTGGACTCGAGGAAAGATTTTAAAAATTCCTTGTAAAAATGTATGATCACAATCAGACTATTGAAACCATTTTAGTTGGGAACAAAGTTCCAAAATTGTCTAGATAGTGGCAAAGAAGCCAAGAAAATAGGAAAGAAACAAAAAGAGAGCAAAAGAGTCAGCTTCAGTGTACAAGCTCGTTCTAGAAGTAGTCTGCTGGGAAAAGGAACCCCCAGCTAAATTTCCAATGTATTCCTGCGCTTGATTCAGTAACTGGTCAATGTAAAAACCAATCCTTTTGTACAACT
The DNA here is from genome assembly GCF_035770615.1 of Melospiza melodia melodia. Lineage (NCBI taxonomy): Eukaryota > Metazoa > Chordata > Aves > Passeriformes > Passerellidae > Melospiza > Melospiza melodia. Next base: position 44,710,347 of record NC_086199.1, read on the forward strand.
TCTTCCAGCAACAAAAACTCCAACAGGTTGACACTACCATCATGCCTGTTCCAGACATATTTAAAAGAGAAATGATGATTTTCTTGAAAACCTACTTACATAAAAGTTGCAAGATGGTGGAGGGATTCCCACATCCTCCTTCCTCCATCTGGCTTGAAAGTATATTTGATAAAATATGCAACAAAGCACATGATTTATAAGGGAGAGTCAAATGGATGATTTGGGAATCGATCTCTTGTTGATAGTAAACTTCATATCCACTCGGTGTGACCTTTTTAAAACAAAATGTGGAGCTGAGGCATGAATCTGCCACAACAATTGTAAAGCAAACATACACACTCCCCTTCATATGCCCCCCCCTCCACACACACCTAGGCACACACAGAGATCAGCATAGCAGATCATGAACACCTTGGAAAAGACTGAAATGCTAAATGCCTCTCTTGATGGGCAAAAGAGCTGGTGCAGTAATTCAAATGCCTGGTACAAAAATTCTGTTTAATATTTAGCTCCTATTTAAAACACAGCTTTTCATTTCATTCTATTTACAGAATATTTTCATTTCATTTGTTTCTTTAAAATTACTTAGTTCTCACCTGTTGTATGTCTAGGAATATTTTCTTCCAAAAATAGAAAAAAATAGATGATATCTTTTCAGCAGAAAACATTGGTTGATACAATTTTAAACCATCATGATATGGAAGAATTCTTCTGTCCCTCTCGAAGGTGGAAGAAGCATTTGGATCACAGATCATCTACAATGAAATACTTGACATGTTTAAGATGCTTTCAATCAATTTTGATCGTCAATTGCTTATTTGTTGTAAACAGTAATTTTTCAGTGAAGGGAAAGTGTGTGTGGTATATCTACATGATATGTTCAAAGGCAGTTCCTACTAATGGCCAGGCTGAATTCCAGTAAATAATGTCCCGAATGATATTTTGCCGCCTTCTTTGGCACTTCATGAAATCTTACCCCGATGAAGTGCTGAAACAAAGAGATTTTCTCTTAGAGAGTGTCTCATGTTGTAACCTATCCCATGGATTTTATGCTGTAATTCTTATCTCTTTTAAAATTTACTATCTTCTGTACAGTTTTCATGAAACTTTCTGTTACAGTAGTGAATAGCACAGATAAATGTCATTTTGTACAACTTTGAATTTACCCCAAGAGCTGAGAGAAAACTTGATCCTATACTTCAATCCGAGTTTCTTCTATAGTCCAACTTTGTTTCTCTACCATCAAGCTTCTCCTTTGTTGCTGCTCCAAGCCCCGTCCAAGGTGACCTTGAATACTTTCAGGGATGGGACACCCACAACTTCTCTGGGCAACCTGTTCCAGTGTTCCAGCACTCCCACAGTAAAAAAGGCCTTCCTTTCATCTAATATGTGTAGGAAATCATAAATCTAGGCATAGAAGCTTGGAGTGCAAATTTGAAATTCTTTGGATTTGAAGCACATTTTATATGAATACTGACTTACAGATGACTAAAAGATGTTGATGGGCATTTGAGCTGACAAGTTTTGAAAAAGTGCACGGAAATTAAAATTGAAACCACTAAAATTAAAAACTCCTTGCCATTTTCTTTTTCCTCTCCTATTCAAAATTGCATATGTCAGATATCAGGGCTTCATGCAAACCTCTCAGATGCTCTCAGAGAAAAAGCTTTTCTTTCAGACTAAGTTGCGGTTGACGTAGAACACTAGCAGGAGTGAAAGATTTTCTGGGCATCGGGGCAGCCCGTTCTCCTTGGATTTGTGTGCAGAATGCATTTTATCCAAACTGGAAAATAGATCCCAGCTCTGTTCTATTCATCATTCTTACTTCATCAGGCCAGAAGATTCTGTGAAAAGTAGCCTGTGGACCTTGAAGACAGCGCATGTGAACCAGATGAGAGGTGATAGAGAAGTTGAGGGAGAGAAGAAAGAGCATGAGGCTGAAACCAGAAAGTATTTCTCCACGTGATCATGGAAGATTGCAGGAGCCACTTGGTACTATCAAACCAGCCCAACTTGGCACTGGTGCCACCTTGGGTCTGGGAGCCATGTTGCATATCGTGCATTTTAAGGAGCCAGCTGGCCACACCCAGCCATATGCCCCCAAACACAAACCAAGGCCCTTTTCTCTGGCAAACAAAACTCAGCTGCCCTGCTTCTGGATGGCAGATTGCAGGAACCACTTGGTACTATCAAACCAGCCCAACTTGGCACTGGTGCCACCATGGGTCTGGTCACCATCCTGCCTATTGTAGCTTTTCAGGAGCCAGCCGGTCACTCTCAGCCATAGGCCCCCAAACACAAACCTCGGCCCGTTTCCCTGGCAAACAAAAGTAAGCTGCCCCGCTTCTGGATGGCAGATTGCAGGAGCTACTTAGTACTATCAAATCAGCCCGACTTGGCACAGGTGCCACCTTGGATCTGGGAACCATCCTGTGTATCGTGGATTTTCAGGGGCCAGCCAGCCACTCTCAGCCATATGCCCCCAAAAACAAACCACGGACCTTTTCTCTGGCAAACAAAACTCAACTGCCCCTCTTCTGGATGGCAAATTTTAGGACGCACTTTGTACTACGAAAACCGCCCGACGTGGCACTGGTGCCACCTTGTGTCAGGGAACCATCCTGCATATCGAGCTTTTTAAGGAGCCAGCCGGCCAGGCCCAGCCATATACCCCCAAAAACAAACCACGGACCATTTCTCATGGAAACAAAAATCCGCTGCCCCGCGTCCGGATGGCAGATTGCAGGAGCCACTTTGCACCATCAAACCAGCCCGACTTGGCACTGGTGCCACCTTGGGTCTGGGAACAATCCTGCGTATCGTACATATTCAGGAACCAGCCGAACACTCCCAGCCACAGGCCCCCAAACACAAACAACGGCCCATTTCCCTGGCAAACAAAACTCAGCGGCCCCGCTTCTGGATGGCAGTTTTCAGGAGCCACTTGGGACTATCAAACCAGCCCGACTTGGCACTGGTGCCACCTTGGGTCTGGGAACCATCCTGCGTATGGTGGATTCTAAGGAGCCAGCCGGCCACTCCCAGCCACAGGCCCCCAACAAAAACCACGGCCCTTTTTTCTGGCAAACAAAACTTAGCTGCCTCACTTCTGGATGGCAGATTGCAGGAGCCACTTGGTGTAATCAAACCAGCCCGACTTGGCACTGGTGCCACCTCGGGTCTGGGAACCATCCTGCGTATCGTGGATTCTAAGGAGCCAGCCGGCCACTCCCAGCCACAGGCCCCCAAACAAAATCAACGGCGCTGTTCCCTGGAAAACAAAACACGCCTGCCAACTTTTTGATGGAGTTTGCAGGAGCCACTTGGTACTATCAAACCAGCCCGACTTGGCACTGGTGCCACCTTGGGTCTGGGAAACATCCTGCGTATCGTGGATTCTTAGGAGCCAGCCGGCCACTCCTAGCCACAGGCCCCCAAACAAAAACCTAGGCCTATTTCTCTGGCAAACAAAAGTAAGCTGCCCCGCTTCTGGATGGCAGATTGCAGGAGACACTTGGTACTATCAAACCAGCCCAACTTGGCACTGGTGCCACCTTGGATCTGGGAACCATGCTGTGTATCGTGGATATTCAGGGGCCAGCCGGCCACTCTCAGCCATATGTCCCCAAACAGAAACCTCGGCCCTGTTCTCTGGCAAACAAAACTCAACTGCCCCTCTTCTGGATGGCAAATTGCAGGATGAACTTGATACTAAAACCGCAGGCCGACTTGATAGTGGTGACACCTTGGACCTGGGAACCATCATGCGTATCGAGCATTTTAAGGAGCCAGCCGGCCACTCCCAGCAATATGCCCCCAAAAACAATCCACGGAATTTTTCTCTGGCAAACAAAAATCAGCTGCCCCGCTTCTGGATGGCAGATTGCAGGAGCCACTTTGCACCATCAAACCAGCCCGACTTGGCACTGGTGCCACCTTGCATCTGGGAACCATGCTGCCTAGCGTGGATTTTCAGGAGCCAGCCGGCCACTCTCAGCCATAGGCCCCCAAACAAAACCCACGGCCCGTTTCCCTGGCAAACAAAATTAAGCTGCCCCGCTTCTGGATGGCAGATTGCAGGACGCACTTGGTAGTATCAAACCAGCCCGACTTGGCACTGGTGCCACCTTGGGTCTGGGAACCATCCTGCGTATCGTGGGTTCAAAGGAGCCAGCCGGCCACTCCCAGCCACAGGCCCCCAAATACAAACAACGGCGCTTTTCCCTGGAAAACAAAACTCGCCTGACAACTTTTTGATGGCAGATTGCAGGAGTCACTTGGTACTATCAAACCAGCCCAACTTGGCACTGGTGCCACCATGGGTCTGGTCACCATCCTGCGTATCGTGGGTTCAAAGGAGCCAGCCGGTCACTCCCAGCCATACGTCCCCAGTCACAAACCTCGGCCCGTTTACCTGGCAAACAAAAGTAAGCTGCCCCGCTTCTGGATGGCAGATTGCAGGAGCCACTTGGTACTATCAAACCAGCCCAACTTGGCACTGGTGCCACCTCTGGTCTGGGAACCATGCTGCGTAAGACAGATTCTAAGGCGCCAGTCGGCCACTCCCAGTCACAAGCCCCCAAACACAAACAACGGCGCTATTCTCTGGCAAACAAAACTCCACTGCCCCTCTTCTGGATGGCAAATTGCAGGACGCACTTGGTACTATAAAAACAGCCCTACTTGGCACTGGTGCCACCTTGGGTCTGGGAACCATCCTGCGTATCGATCTTTTTAATGAGACAGCCGGCCACTCTCAGCCATAGGCCCCAAACACAAACCACGGCCCTTTTCTCTGGAAAACAAAACTCAACTGCACCGCTTCTGGATGGCAGATTGCAGGAGCCACTGGGTACTATGAAACCAGCCCTACTTGGCACTGGTGCCACCTTGGGTCTGGGAACCATCCTGCGTATCGTGGATTCTAAGGAGCCAGCTGGCCACTCCCAGCCACAGGCCCCAAAACACACACAACGGTGCTTTTCCCTGGAAAACAAAACGCGCCTGCCAACATTTTGATGGCAGATTGCAGGAGCCACTTGGTGCTATCAAACCAGCCCAACTTGGCACTGGTGCCACCATGGGTCTGGTCACCATCCTGCCTATCGTAGCTTTTCAGGAGCCAGCCGGTCACTCCCAGCCATAGACCCCCAGACACAAACCTCGGCCCCTTTCCCTGGAAAACAAAAGTAAGCTGCCCCGATTCTGGATGGCAGATTGCAGGAGCCACTTGGTACTATCAAATCAGCCCAACTTGGCACTGGTGCCACCATGGGTCTGGTAAACATCCTGCCTATCGTAGCTTTTCAGGAGCCAGACGGTCACTCCCTGCCATAGGCCCCCAGACACAAACCTCGGCCCGTTTCCCTGGCAAACAAAAGTAAACTGCCCCGCTTTTGGATGGCAGATTGCAGGATGCATTTGGTACTATCAAACCTGCCCGACTTGGCCCTGGTGCCACCTTGTCTCTGGGAACCATGCTGCGTAACGTAGATTCTACGAGGACAGGCGGCCACTCCCAGCCACAGGCCTCTAAACAACGGCGCATTTCCCTGGAAAACAAAACTCGCCTGACAACTTTTTGATGGCAGATTGCAGGAGCCACTTGGTACTATCAAACCAGCCCAACTTGGTACTGGTGCCACCATGGGTCTGGTCACCATCCTGCCTATCGTAGCTTTTCAGGAGCCAGCCGCTCACTCCCAGCCATAGGCCCCCAGACAAATATCTCGGCCCGTTTCCCTGGCAAACAAAAGTAAGCAGCCCCGCTTCTGGATGGCAGATTGCAGGAGCCACATGGTACTATCAAACCAGGCCAACATGGCACTGGTGCCACCTTGGTTCTGGGAACCATCCTGCCTATCGTGGATTTTCAGGGGCCAGCCGGCCACTCTCAACCATATGCCCCCAAACATATACCACGGCCCTTTTCTCTGGCAAACAAAACTCAACTGCCCCTCTTCTGGATGGCAAATTGCAGGACGCACTTGGTACTACGAAAACAGCCCGACTTGGCAGTGATGCCACCTTGGGTCAGGGAACAATCCTGCGTATCGAAGTTTTAAGGAGCCAGCCGGCCACGTCCAGCCATATACCCCCAAAAAAAACCACGGAACTTTTCTCCAGCAAACAAAAATCCGCTGCCCCCCGTCTGGATGGCAGATTGCAAGAGCTATTTAGTATTATCAAACCAGCCCGACTTGGCACTGGTGCCACCATGAGTTTGGTAACCATCCTGCCTATCGTAGCTTTTCAGTAGCCAGCCAGTCACTCCCAGCCATAGGCCCCCAGACAAATACCTCGGCCCGTTTCCCTGGGAAACAAAATTAAGCTGTCCCGCTTCTGGATGGCAGATTGCAGGAGCCGCTTGGTACTATCAAACCAGCCCAACTTGGCACTGGCGCCACCTTGGCTCTGGGAACCATCCTGCGTATAATGGGTTCAAAGGAGGCAGCCGGCCACTCCCAGCCACAGGCCTCCAAACACAAACAACGGCGCTTTTCCCTGGAAAACAAAACTGGCCTACCAACTTTTTGATGGCAGATTGCAGGAGCCACTTGGTACTATCAAACCAGCCCAACTTGGCACTGGTGCCACCATGGGTCTGGTCACCATCCTGCCTATCGTAGCTTTTCAGGCGCCAGCCGGTCACTCCCAGCCATAGGCCCCCAGTCACAAACCTCGGCCCGTTTCCCTGGCAAACAAAAGTAAGCTACCCCGCTTCTGGATGGCAGATTGCAGGAACCACTTTGTACCATCAAACCAGCCCGACTTGGCACTGGTGCCACCTCTGGTCTGGGAACCATCCTGCGTATCGTGGATTCTAAGGAGCCAGCTGGCCACTCCCAGCCACAGGCCCCCAAACACAAACAACGGCGCTTTTCCCTGGAAAACAAAACTCGCCTGCCAACTTTTTGATGGCAGATTGCAGGAGCCACTTGGTACTATCAAACCAGCCCAACTTGGCACTGGTGCCACCATGGGTCTGGTCACCATCCTGCCTATCGTAGCTTTTCAGGAGGCAGCCGGTCACTCCCAGCCATAGGCCCCCAGACACAAAGCTCTGCCCGTTTCCCTGGCAAACAAAAGTAATCTGCCCCGCTTCTGGATGGCAGATTGCAGGAGTCACTTTGCACCATCAAACCAGCCCGACTTGGCACTGGTGCCACCTCTGGTCGGGGACCCATCCTGCGTATCGTGGATTCTAAGGAGACAGCTGGCCACTCCCAGCCACAGGCCCCCAAACACAAACAACGGCGCTTTTCCCTGGAAAACAAAACTCGCTTGCCAACTTTTTGATGGAAGATTGCAGGAGCCACTTGGTACTATCAAACCACCCCAACTTGGCAACAAGTGGTTCCTGCAATCTGACATCCAGAAGCGGGGCAGCTTAGTTTTCTTTGCCAGGGAAACGGACCGTTGTTTGTGTTTGGAGGCGTATGGCTGGGAGCGGCCGACTGGCTCCTTAAAATCCACGATACGCAGGATGGTTCCCAGACCAGAGGTGGCACCAGTGCCAAGACGGGCTAGTTTGATGGTGCAAAGTGGCTCCTGCAATCTGCCATCCAGAAGCGGGGTAGCTTACATTTGTTTGCCAGGGAAACGGGCCGAGCTTTTTGTCTGGGGGCCTATGGCTGCGAGTGACCGGCTGGCTCCTGAAAAGCTACGATAGGCAGGATGGTGACCAGACCCATGGTGGCACCAGTGCCAAGTTGGGCTGATTTGATGAAACCAAGTGGCTCCTGCAATCTGCCATCAAAAAGTTGGCAGGAGAGTTTTGTTTTCCAGGGAAAAGCGCCGTTGTTTGTGTTTGGGGGCCTGTGGCTGGGAGTGGCCGGCTGGCTCCTTAGAATCCACGATACGCAGCATGGTATCCAGACCCAAGGTGGCACCAGTGCCAAGTTTTGCTGGTTTGATAGTACCAAGTGGTTCCTGCAATCTGCCATCCAGAAGCAGGGCAGCTTACGTTTGTTTGCCAGGGAAACGGTCCGAGGTTTTTGTCTGGGGGCCTATGGCTGGGAGTGACCGGCTGGCTCCTGAAAAGCTACGATAGGCAGGATGGTGACCAGACCCATGGTGGCACCAGTGCCAAGTTGGGCTGGTTTGATAGTACCAAGTGGCTCCTGCAATCTGCCATCAAAATGTCGGCAGGCGAGTTTTGTTTTCCAGGGAAAAGCGCCGTTGTTTGTGTTTGGGGGCTTGTGGCTGGGAGTGGCCGGCTGGCTCCTTAGAATCCACGATACGCAGGATGGTTCCCAGACCTGAGGTGGCACCAGTGCCAAGTCGGGCTGGTTTGATAGTACCAAGTGCGTCCTGCAATCTGCCATCCAGAAGCGGGGCAGCTTACTTTTGTTTGCCAGGGAAACGGGCCGAGCTTTTTGTCTGGGGACCTATGGCTGGGAGTGACCGGCTGGCTCCTGAAAAGCTACGATAGGCAGAATGGTGAGCAGACCCATGGTGGCACAAGTGCCAAGTTGGGCAGGTTTGATAGCACCAAGTGGCTCCTGCAATCTGCCATCAAAATTTGGCAGGCGAGTTTTGTTTTCCAGGGAAAAGCGCCGTTGTTTGTGTTTGGGTGCCTATGTCTGGGAGTGGCCGGCTGGCTCCTTAGAATCCACGATACGCAGGATGGTTCCCTGACCAGAGGTGGCACCAGTGCCAAATCGGGCTGGTTTGATAGTACCGAGTGCGTCCTACAATCTGCCATCCAGAAGCGGGACAGCTTGCTTTTGTTTGCCAGGGAAAAGGGTCGAGCTTTGTGTCTGGGGGCCTATGGCTGGGAGTGACCGGCTAGGTCCTGAAAAGCTAAGGTAGGCAGGATGGTGACGAGACCCATGGTGGCACCAGTGCCAAGTTGGGCTGGTTTGATAGTACCAAGTGGCTCCTGCAATCTGCCATCAAAAAGTTGGCAGGCGAGTTTTGTTTTCCAGGGAAAAGCGCCGTTGTTTGTGTTTGGGGGCCTTTGGCTGGGAGTGGCCGGCTGGCTCCTTAGAATCCACGATACGCAGCATGGTTCCCAGACCAGAGGTGGCACCAGTGCCAAGTCGGGCTGGTTTGATAGTACCAAGTGGTTCCTGCAATCTGCCATCCAGAAGCGGGGCAGCTTACTTTTGTTTGCCAGGGAAACGGGCCGAGGTTTTTGTCTGGGAGCCTATGGATGGGAGTGACCGGCTGGCTCCTGAAAAGCTACGATAGGCAGGATGGTGACCAGACCCATGGTGGCACCAGTGCCAAGTTGGGCTGATTTCATAGTAGCAAGTGGCTCCTGCAATCTGCCATCAAAAAGTTGTCAGGCGAGTTTTGTTTTCCAGGGAAAAGCGACGTTGATTTGTTTGGGGGCCTGTGGCTGGGAGTGGCCGGCTGGCTCCTTAGAATCCACGATACGCAGCATGGTTCCCAGACCAGAGGTGGCTCCAGTTCCAAGTCGGCCTATTTGATGCTGAAAAGTGGTTCCTGCAATCTGCCATCCAGAAGCGGGGCAGCTTACTTTTGTTTGCCAGGGAAAAGGGCAGAGCATTGTGTCTGGGGGCCTATGGCTGGGAGTGACCGGCTGGCTCCTGAAAAGCTACGATAAGCAGGATGGTGACCAGACCCATGGTGGCACCAGTGCCAAGTTGGGCTGATTTGATAGTACCAAGTGGCTCCTGCAATCTGCCATCAAAAAGTTGGCCGGCGAATTTTGTTTTCCAGGGAAAAGCGCTGTGGTTTGTGTTTGGGGGCCTGTGGCTGGGAGTGGCCGGCTGGCTCCTTATAATCCACGATACGCAGCATGGTTCCCAGACCCAAGGTGGCACCAGTGCCAAGTTGGGCTGGTTTGATAGTACCAAGTGGCTCTGGCAATCTGCCATCAAAAAGTTGGCAGACGAGTTTTGTTTTCCAGGGAAAAGCGCCGTTGTTTGTGTTTGGGTGCCTATGGCTGGGAGTGGCTGGCTGGCTCCTTAGAATCCACGATACGCACCATAGTTCCCAGACCAGAGGTGGCACCAGTGCCAAGTCGGGCTGGTTTGATAGTACCAAGTGCGTCCTACAATCTGCCATCCAGAAGCGGGGCAGCTTACTTTTGTTTGCCAGGGAAACGGGCCGAGCTTTGTGTCTGTGGGCCTATGACTGGGAGTGACCGGCTGGCTCCTGAAAAGCTACGATAGGCAGGATGGTGACCAGACCCATGGTGGCACCAGTGCCAAGTTGGGCTGATTTGATAGCAGCAAGTGGCTCCTGCAATCAGCCATCAAAATGTCGGCAGGCGGCATTTGTTTTCCAGGGAAAAGCGCTGTGGTTTTTGTTTGGGGGCCTGTGGCGGGGAGTGACCGGCTGGCTCCTTAGAATCCACGATACGCAAGATGGTTCCCAGACCCAAGGTGGCACCAGTGCCAAGTTGGGCTGGTTTGATAGTACCAAGTGGCTCCTGCAATCTGCCATCCAGAAGCGGGGCAGCTTACTTTTGTTTGCCAGGGAAACGGGCCGAGCTTTGTGTCTGGGGGCCTATGGCTGGGAGTGACCGGCTGGCTCCTGAAAAGCTAAGATAGGCAGGATGGTGACCAGATCCATGGTGGCACCAGTGCCAAGTTGGGCTGGTTTGATAGTACCAAGTGGCTCCTGCAATCTGCCATCAAAATGTTGGCAGGCGAGTTTTGTTTTCCAGGGAAAAGCGCCGTTGTTTTTGTTTGGGGGCCTGTGGCTGGGAGTGACCGGCTGGCTCCTTAGAATCCACGATACGCAGCATGGTTCCCAGACCAGAGGTGGCACCAGTGCCAAGTCGGGCTTGTTTTATAGTACCAAGTGGTTCCTGCAATCTGCCATCCAGAAGCGGGGCAGCTTACTTTGGTTTGCCAGGGAAAAGGGCAGAGCATTGTGTCTGGGCGCCTATGGCTGGGAGTGACCGGCTGGCTCCTGAAAAGCTACGATAAGCAGGATGGTGACCATACCCATGGTGGCACCAGTGCCAAGTTGGGCTGATTTGATAGTAGCAAGTGGCTCCTGCAATCTGCCATCAAAAAGTTGGCCGGCGAATTTTGTTTTCCAGGGAAAAGCGCTGTGGTTTGTGTTTGGGGGCCTGTGGCTGGGAGTGGCCGGCTGGCTCCTTATAATCCACGATACGCAGCATGGTTCCCAGACCCAAGGTGGCACCAGTGCCAAGTTGGGCTGGTTTGATAGTACCAAGTGGCTCTGGCAATCTGCCATCAAAAAGTTGGCTGACGAGTTTTGTTTTCCAGGGAAAAGCGCCGTTGTTTTTGTTTGGGGGCCTGTGGCTGGGAGTGGACGGATGGCTAATTAGAATCCACGATAGGCAGGATGGTGACCAGACCCATGGTGGCACCAGTGCCAAGTCGGGCTGGTTTGATAGTACCAAGTGGCTCCTGCAATCTGCCATCCAGAAGCGGGATAACTTACTTTTGTTTGTCAGGGAAACGGGCCGAGGTTTGTGTCTGGGGGCCTATGGCTGGGAGTGACCGGCTGGCTCCTGAAAAGCTACGATAGGCAGGATGGTGACCAGACCCATGGTGGCACCAGTGCCAAGTTGGTCTGATTTGATAAAACCAAGTGGCTCCTGCAATCTCCCATCAAAAAGTTGGCAGGAGAGTTTTGTTTTCCAGGGAAAAGCGCCGTTGTTTGTGTTTGGGGGCCTGTGGCTGGGAGTGGCCGGCTGGCTCCTTAGAATCCACGATACGCAGCATGGTATCCAGACCCAAGGTGGCACCAGTGCCAAGTTTTGCTGGTTTGATAGTACAAAGTGGTTCCTGCAATCTGCCATCCAGAAGCGGGGCAGCTTACTTTTGTTTGGCAGGGAAACGGGCCGAGGTTTTTCTCTGGGGGCCTATGGCTGGGAGTGACCGGCTGCCTCCTGAAAAGCTACGATAGGCAGGATGGTGACCAGACCCATGGTGGCACCAGTGCCAAGATGGGCTGATTTGATAGTAGCAAGTGGCTCCTGCAATCTCCCATCAAAATGTCGGCAGGCGGGTTTTGTTTTCCAGGGAAAAGCGCTGTGGTTTGTGTTTGGGGGCCTGTGGCTGGGAGTGACCGGCTGGCTCCTTAGAATCCACGATACGCAGGATGGTTCCCAGACCCAAGGTGGCACCAGTGCCAAGTTGGGCTGGTTTTATAGTACCAAGTGGCTCCTGCAATCTGCCATCCAGAAGCGGGGCAGCTTACTTTTGTTTGCCAGGAAAACGGGCCGAGGTTTGTGTCTGGGGGCCTATGGCTGGGAGTGACCGGCTGGCTCCTGAAAAGCTAAGATAGGCAGGATGGTGACCAGACCCATGGTGGCACCAGTGTCAAGTTGGGCTGGTTTGATAGTACCAAGTGGCTCCTGCAATCTGCCATCAAAATGTTGGCAGGCGAGTTTTGTTTTCCAGGGAAAAGCGCCGTTGTTTTTGTTTGGGGGCCTGTGGCTGGGAGTGGCCGGCTGGCTCCTTAGAATCCACGATACGCAGCATGGTTCCCAGACCAGAGGTGGCACCAGTGCCAAGTTGGGCTGGTTTGATAGTACCAAGTGCGTCCTGCAATCTGCCATCCAGAAGCGGGGTAGCTAACTTTTGTTTGCCAGGGAAACGGGCCGAGGTTTGTGTCTGGGGGCCTATGGCTGGGAGTGACCGGCTGGCTCCTGAAAAGCTACGATAGGCAGGATGGTGACCAGACCCATGGTGGCACCAGTGCCAAGTTGGGCTGGTTTGATAGTACCAAGTGGCTCCTGCAATCTGCCATCAAAAAGTTGGCAGGCGAGTTTGTTATCCAGGGAAATGCGCCGTTGTTTGTGTTTGGGGGCCTGTGGCTGGGAGTGGCCGGCTGGCTCCTTAGAATCCACGATACGCAGCATGGTTCCCAGACCTGAGGTGGCACCAGTGCCAAGTCGGGCTGGTTTGATGGTGAAAAGTGGCTCCTGCAATCTGCCATCCAGTAGCGGGATAACTTACTTTTGTTTGCCAGGGAAACGGGCCAAGGTTTTTGTCTGGGGGCCTATGGCTGGGAGTGACCGGCTGGCTCCTGAAATGCTACGATAGGCAGGATGGTGACCAGACCCATGGTGGCACCAGTGTCAAGTTGGGCTGGTTTGATAGTACCCAGTGGCTCCGGCAATCTGCCATCAAAATGTTGGCAGGCGAGTTTTGTTTTCCAGGGAAAAGCGCCGTTTTTTTTGTTTGGGGGCCTGTGGCTGGGAGTGGACGGATGGCTAATTAGAATCCACGATACGCAGGATGGTTCCCAGACCAGAGGTGGCACCAGTGCCAAGTCGGGCTGGTTTGATGGTGCAAAGTGGCTCCTGCAATATGCCATCCAGAAGCGGGGCAGCTTATTTTTCTTTGCCAGGGAAACGGGCCGAGGTTTTTGTCTGGGGGCCTATGGCTTGGAGTGACCGGCTAGGTCCTGAAAAGCTACGATAGGCAGGATGGTGACCAGACCCATGGTGGCACCAGTGCCAAGTTGGGCTGGTTTGATAGTACCAAGTGGCTCCTGCAATCTGCCATCAAAATGTTGGCAGGCGAGTTTTGTTTTCCAGGGAAAAGCGCCGTTGTTTGTGTTTGGGGGCCTGTGGCTGGGAGTGGCCGGCTGGCTGCTTAGAATCCACGATACGCAGGATGGTTCCCAGACCAGAGGTGGCACCAGTGCCAAGTCGGGCTGGTTTGATAATACCTAGTGGATCCTGCAATCTGCCATCCAGAAGCGGGACAGCTTACTTTTGTTTGCCAGGGAAACGGGCCGAGCTTTGTGTCACGGGGCCTATGGCTGGGAGTGACCGTCTAGGTCCTGAAAAGCTACGATAGGCAGGATGGTGACCAGACCCATGGTGGCACCAGTGCCAAGTTGGGCTGATTTGATAGTACCAAGTGGCTCCTGCAATCTGCCATCTAAAAGTTGGCAGGCGAGTTTTGTTTTCCAGGGAAAAGCGCCGTTGTTTGTGTCTGGGGGCCTGTGGCTGGAGTGGCCGGCTGGCTCCTTAGAATCCACGATACGCAGGATGGTTCCCAGACCTGAGGTGGCACCAGTGCCAAGTCGGGCTAGTTTGATGGTGCAAAGTGGCTCCTGCAATCTGCCATCCAGAAGCGGGGTAGCTTACTTTTGTTTGCCAGGGAAACGGGCCGAGGTTTGTGTCTGGGGGCCTATGGCAGGGAGGGACCGGCTGGCTCCTGAAAAGCTACGATAGGCAGGATGGTGACCAGACCCATGGTGGCACCAGTGCCAAGTTGGGCTGATTTGATAGTAGCAAGTAGCTCCTGCAATCTGCCATCAAAATGTTGGCAGGCGAGTTTTGTTTTCCAGGGAAAAGCGCCGTTGTTTGTGTTTGGGGGCCTGTGGCTGGGAGTGACCGGCTGGCTCCTTAGAATCCACGATACGCAGGATGGTTCCCAGACCCAAGGTGGCACCAGTGCCAAGTCGGGCTGGTTTGATAGTACCAAGTGGTTCCTGCAATCTGCCATCCAGAAGCGGGGCAGCTTACTTTGTTTGCCAGGGAAACGGGCCGAGCTTTTTGTCTGGGCGCCTATGGCTTGGAGTGACCGGCTAGGCCCTGAAAAGCTACGATAGGCAGGATGGTGACCAGATCCATGGTGGCACCAGTGCCAAGTTGGGCTGGTTTGATAGTACCAAGTGGCTCCTGCAATCTGCCATCAAAATGTTGGCAGGCGAGTTTTGTTTTCCAGGGAAAAGCGCCGTTGTATGTGTTTGGGGGCCTGTGGCTGGGAGTGGACGGATGGCTCCTTAGAACCACGATACGCAGGATGGTTCCCAGACCAGAGGTGGCACCAGTGCCAAGTCGGGCTGGTTTGATAGTACCAAGTTGTTCCTGCAATCTGCCATCCAGAAGCGGGGCAGCATACTTTTGTATGCCAGGGAAACGGGCCGAGGTTTTTGTCTGGGGGCTTATAGCTGGGAGTGACCCTCTGGCTCCTGAAAAGCTAAGATAGGCAGGATGGTGACCAGACCCATGGTGGCACCAGTGCCAAGTTGGGCTGATTTGATAGTACCAAGTGGCTCCTGCAATCTGCCATCAAAATGTTGGCAGGCGAGTTTTTTTTTCCAGGGAAAAGCGCCGTTGTTTGTGTTTGGGGGCCTGTGGCTGGGAGTGGCCGGCTGGCTGCTTAGAATCCACGATACGCAGGATGGTTCCCAGACCAGAGGTCGCACCAGTGCCAAGTCGGGCCAGTTTGATGTTGCAAAGTGGTTCCTGCAATCTGCCATCCAGAAGCGGGGTAGCTTACTTTTGTTTGCCAGGGAAACGGGCCGAGTTTTGTGTCTGGGGGCCTATGGCTGCGAGTGACCGGCTGGCTCCTGAAAAGCTACGATAGGCAGGATGGTGACCAGACCCATGGTGGCACCAGTGCCAAGTTGGGCTGATTTGATAGTACCAAGTGGCTCCTGCAATCTGCCATCAAAAAGTTGGCAGGCGAGTTTTGTTTTCCAGGGAAAAGCGCCGTTGTTTGTGTCTGGGGGCCTGTGGCTGGGAGTGGCCGGCTGGCTCCTTACAATGAACGATACGCAGGATGGTTCCCAGACCTGAGGTGGCACCAGTGCCAAGTCGGGCTAGTTTGATGGTGCAAAGTGGCTCCTGCAATCTGCCATCCAGAAGCGGGGTAGCTTACTTTTGTTTGCCAGGGAAACGGGCCGAGGTTTTTCTCTGGGGGCCTATGGCAGGGAGGGACCGGCTGGCTCCTGAAAAGCTACGATAGGCAGGATGGTGACCAGACCCATGGTGGCACCAGTGCCAAGTTGGGCTGATTTGATAGTACCAAGTGGCTCCTGCAATCTGCCATCAAAATGTTGGCAGGCGAGTTTTGTTTTCCAGGGAAAAGCGCCGTTGTTTGTGTTTGGTGGCCTGTGGCTGGGAGTGACCGGCTGGCTCCTTAGAATCCACGATACGCAGGATGGTTCCCAGACCCAAGGTGGCACCAGTGCCAAGTTGGGCTGGTTTGATAGTACCAAGTGGTTCCTGCAATCTGCCATCCAGAAGCGGGGCAGCTTACTTTTGTTTGCCAGGGAAACGGGCCGAGGTTTTTCTCTGGGGGCCTATGGCTTGGAGTGACCGGCTAGGTCCTGAAAAGCTACGATAGGCAGGATGGTGACCAGATCCATGGTGGCACCAGTGCCAAGTTGGGCTGGTTTGATAGTACCAAGTGGCTCCTGCAATCTGCCATCAAAAAGTTGGCAGGCGAGTTTTGTTTTCCAGGGAAAAGCGCTGTGGTTTGTGTTTGGGGGCCTGTGGCTGGGAGTGGCCGGCTGGCTCCTTAGAATCCACGATACGCAGGATGGTTCCCAGACCAGAGGTGGCACCAGTGCCAAGTCGGGCTGGTTTGATGGTGAAAAGTTGCTCCTGCAATCTGCCATCCAGAAGCGGGATAACTTACTTTTGTTTGCCAGGGAAACGGGCCAAGGTTTTGTCTGGGGGCCTATGGCTGGGAGTGACCGTCTGGCTCCTGAAAAGCTACGATAGGCAGGATGGTGACCAGACCCATGGTGGCACCAGTGTCAAGTTGGGCTGGTTTGATAGTACCAAGTGGCTCCGGCAACCTGCCATCAAAATTTGGCAGGCGAGGTTTGTTTTCCAGGGAAAAGCGCCGTTGTTTTTGTTTGGGGGCCTGTGGGTGGGAGTGGCCAGATGGCTAATTAGAATCCACGATACGCAGCATGGTTCCCAGACCTGAGGTGGCACCAGTGCCAAGTCGGGCTGGTTTGATACTATCAAGTGCGTCCTGCAATCTGCCATCCAGAAGCGGGGTAGCTTACTTTTGTTTGCCAGGGAAACGGGCCGAGGTTTGTGTCTGGGGGCCTATGGCTGGGAGTGACCGGCTGGCTCCTGAAAAGCTACGATAGGCAGGATGGTGACCAGACCCATGGTGGCACCAGTGCCAAGTTGGGCTGGTTTGATAGTACCAAGTGGCTCCTGCAATCTGCCATCAAATAGTTGGCAGGCGAGTTTTGTTTTCCAGGGAAAAGCGCCGTTGTTTGTGTTTGGGGGCCTGTGGCTGGGAGTGGACGGATGGCTCCTTAGAATCCACGATACACAGCATGGTTCCCAGACCAGAGGTGGCACCAGTGCCAAGTCGGGCTAGTTTGATGGTGCAAAGTGGTTCCTGCAATCTGCCATCCAGAAGAGGGGCAGCTTACTTTTGTTTGCCAGGGAAACGGGCCGAGCTTTGTGTCACGGGGCCTATGGCTGGGAGTGACCGGCTGGCTCCTGAAAAGCTACGATAGGCAGGATGGTGACCAGACCCATGGTGGCACCAGTGCCAAGTTGGGCTGGTTTGATAGTACCAAGTGGCTCCTGCAATCTGCCATCAAAAAGTTGGCAGGCGAGTTTTGTTTTCCAGGGAAAAGCGCTGTGGTTTGTGTTTGGGGGCCTGTGGCTGGGAGTGGCCGGCTGGCTCCTTAGAATCCACGATACGCAGGATGGTTCCCAGACCAGAGGTGGCACCAGTGCCAAGTTGGGCTGGTTTGATAGTACCAAGTGCGTCCTGCAATCTACCATCCAGAAGCGGGGCAGCTTACTTTTGTTTGCCAGGGAAACGGGCCGAGGTTTGTGTCTCAGGGCCTATGGCTGGGAGTGACCGGCTGGCTCCTGAAAAGCTACGATAGGCCGGATGGTGACCAGACCCATGGTGGCACCAGTGCCAAGTTGGGCTGGTTTGATAGTACCAAGTGGCTCCTGCAATCTGCCATCAAAAAGTTGGCAGGCGAGTTTGTTATCCAGGGAAAAGCGCCGTTGTTAGTGTTTGGGGGCCTGTGGCTGGGAGTGGCCGGCTGGCTCCTTAGAATCCATGATACGCAGGATGGTTCCCAGACCAGAGGTGGCACCAGTGCCAAGTCGGGCTGGTTTGATGGTGCAAAGTGGCTCCTGCAATCTGCCATCCAGAAGCGGGATGACTTACTTTTGTTTGCCAGGGAAACGGGCCGAGGTTTTTGTCTGGGGGCCTATGGCTGGGAGTGACCGGCTGGCTCCTGAAAAGCTACGATAGGCAGGATGGTGACCAGACCCATGGTGGCACCAGTGCCAAGTTGGGCTGGTTTGATAGTACCAAGTGGCTCCTGCAATCTGCCATCAAAAAGTTGGCAGGCGAGTTTTGTTTTCCAGGGAAAAGCGCCGTTGTTTGTGTCTGGGGGCCTGTGGCTGGGAGTGGCCGGCTGGCTCCTTACAATGAACGATACGCAGGATGGTTCCCAGACCTGAGGTGGCACCAGTGCCAAGTCGGGCTAGTTTGATGGTGCAAAGTGGCTCCTGCAATCTGCCATCCAGAAGCGGGGTAGCTTACTTTTGTTTGCCAGGGAAACGGGCCGAGGTTTTTCTCTGGGGGCCTATGGCAGGGAGGGACCGGCTGGCTCCTGAAAAGCTACGATAGGCAGGATGGTGACCAGACCCATGGTGGCACCAGTGCCAAGTTGGGCTGATTTGATAGTACCAAGTGGCTCCTGCAATCTGCCATCAAAATGTTGGCAGGCGAGTTTTGTTTTCCAGGGAAAAGCGCCGTTGTTTGTGTTTGGTGGCCTGTGGCTGGGAGTGACCGGCTGGCTCCTTAGAATCCACGATACGCAGGATGGTTCCCAGACCCAAGGTGGCACCAGTGCCAAGTTGGGCTGGTTTGATAGTACCAAGTGGTTCCTGCAATCTGCCATCCAGAAGAGGGGCAGCTTACTTTTGTTTGCCAGGGAAACGGGCCGAGGTTTGTGTCTGGGGGCCTATGGCTGGGAGTGACCGGCTGGCTCCTGAAAAGCTACGATAGGCAGGATGGTGACCAGACCCATGGTGGCACCAGTGCCAAGTTGGGCTGGTTTGATAGTACCAAGTGGCTCCTGCAATCTGCCATCAAATAGTTGGCAGGCGAGTTTTGTTTTCCAGGGAAAAGCGCTGTGGTTTGTGTTTGGGGGCCTGTGGCTGGGAGTGGCCGGCTGGCTCCTTAGAATCCACGATACGCAGGATGGTTCCCAGAGCTGAGGTGGCACCAGTGCCAAGTCGGGCTGGTTTGATGGTGAAAAGTTGCTCCTGCAATCTGCCATCCAGAAGCGGGATAACTTACTTTTGTTTGCCAGGGAAACGGGCCAAGGTTTTTGTCTGGGGGCCTATGGCTGGGAGTGACCGTCTGGCTCCTGAAAAGCTACGATAGGCAGGATGGTGACCAGACCCATGGTGGCACCAGTGTCAAGTTGGGCTGGTTTGATAGTACCAAGTGGCTCCGGCAACCTGCCATCAAAATTTGGCAGGCGAGGTTTGTTTTCCAGGGAAAAGCGCCGTTGTTTTTGTTTGGGGGCCTGTGGGTGGGAGTGGCCAGATGGCTAATTAGAATCCACGATACGCAGCATGGTTCCCAGACCTGAGGTGGCACCAGTGCCAAGTCGGGCTGGTTTGATACTATCAAGTGCGTCCTGCAATCTGCCATCCAGAAGCGGGGTAGCTTACTTTTGTTTGCCAGGGTAACGGGCCGAGGTTTGTGTCTGGGGGCCTATGGCTGGGAGTGACCGGCTGGCTCCTGAAAAGCTACGATAGGCAGGATGGTGACCAGACCCATGGTGGCACCAGTGCCAAGTTGGGCTGGTTTGATAGTACCAAGTGGCTCCTGCAATCTGCCATCAAATAGTTGGCAGGCGAGTTTTGTTTTCCAGGGAAAAGCGCTGTGGTTTGTGTTTGGGGGCCTGTGGCTGGGAGTGGACGGATGGCTCCTTAGAATCCACGATACACAGCATGGTTCCCAGACCAGAGGTGGCACCAGTGCCAAGTCGGGCTAGTTTGATGGTGCAAAGTGGTTCCTGCAATCTGCCATCCAGAAGAGGGGCAGCTTACTTTTGTTTGCCAGGGAAACGGGCCGAGGTTTGTGTCTGGGGGCCTATGGCTGGGAGTGACCGGCTGGCTCCTGAAAAGCTACGATAGGCAGGATGGTGACCAGACCCATGGTGGCACCAGTGCCAAGTTGGGCTGGTTTGATAGTACCAAGTGGCTCCTGCAATCTGCCATCAAAATGTTGGCAGGCGAGTTTTGTTTTCCAGGGAAAAGCGCTGTGGTTTGTGTTTGGGGGCCTGTGGCTGGGAGTGGCCGGCTGGCTCCTTAGAATCCACGATACGCAGGATGGTTCCCAGACCAGAGGTGGCACCAGTGCCAAGTTGGGCTGGTTTGATAGTACCAAGTGCGTCCTGCAATCTACCATTAAGAAGCGGGGCAGCTTACTTTTGTTTGCCAGGGAAACGGGCCGAGGTTTGTGTCTCAGGGCCTATGGCTGGGAGTGACCGGCTGGGTCCTGAAAAGCTACGATAGGCAGGATGGTGACCAGACCCATGGTGGCACCAGTGCCAAGTTGGGCTGGTTTGATAGTACCAAGTGGCTCCTGCAATCTGCCATCAAATAGTTGGCAGGCGAGTTTGTTATCCAGGGAAAAGCGCCGTTGTTTGTGTTTGGGGGCCTGTGGCTGGGAGTGGCCGGCTGGCTCCTTAGAATCCATGATACGCAGGATGGTTCCCAGACCAGAGGTGGCACCAGTGCCAAGTCGGGCTGGTTTGATGGTGCAAAGTGGCTCCTGCAATCTGCCATCCAGAAGCGGGGTAGCTTACTTTTGTTTGCCAGGGAAACGGGCCGAAATATTTGTCTAGGGGCCTCTGGCTGGGGGTGGCTGGCTGGCTCCTGAAAAGCTACGATAGGCAGGATGGTGACCAGACCCATGGTGGCACCAGTGCCAAGTTGGGCTGGTTTGATAGTACCAAGTTGCTCCTGCAATCTGCCATCAAAAAATTGTCAGGCGAGTTTTGTTTTCCAGGGAAAAGCGCCGTTGTTTGTATTTGGGGGCCTGTGGCTGGGAGTGGCCGGCTGGCTCCTTTGAACCCACGATACGCAGGATGGTTCCCAGACCCAAGGTGGCACCAGTGCCAAGTCGGGCTGGTTTGATACTACCAAGTGCGTCCTGCAATCTGCCATCCAGAAGCGGGGCAGCTTAATTTTGTTTGCCAGGGAAACGGGCCGTGGGTTTTGTTTGGGGGCCTATGGCTGAGAGTGGCCGCCTGGCTCCTGAAAATCCACGCTAGGCAGCATGGTTCCCAGATGCAAGGTGGCACCAGTGCCAAGTCGGGCTGGTTTGATGTTGCAAAGTGGCTCCTGCAATCTGCCATCCAGAAGCGGGGCAGCTGATTTTTGTTTGCCAGAGAAAAATTCCGTGGATTGTTTTTGGGGGCATATTGCTGGGAGTGGCCGGCTGGCTCCTTAAAATGCTCGATACGCATGATGGTTCCCAGGTCCAAGGTGTCACCACTACCAAGTCGGCCTGCGGTTTTAGTATCAAGTTCATCCTGCAATTTGCCATCCAGAAGAGGGGCAGTTGAGTTTTGTTTGCCAGAGAAACGGGCCGAGGTTTCTGTTTGGGGACATATGGCTGAGAGTGGCCGGCTGGCCCCTGAATATCCACGATACACAGCATGGTTCCCAGATCCAAGGTGGCACCAGTGCCAAGTTGGGCTGGTTTGATAGTACCAAGTGTCTCCTGCAATCTGCCATCCAGAAGCGGGGCAGCTTACTTTTGTTTGCCAGAGAAATAGGCCTAGGTTTTTGTCTGGGGGCCTGTGGCTAGGAGTGGCTGGCTGGCTCCTTAGAATCCACGATACGCAGGATGTTTCCCAGACCCAAGGTGGCACCAGTGCCAAGTCGGGCTGGTTTGATAGTACCAAGTGGCTCCTGCAAACTCCATCAAAAAGTTGGCAGGCGTGTTTTGTTTTCCAGGGAACAGCGCCGTTGATTTTGTTTGGGGGCCTGTGGCTGGGAGTGGCCGGCTGGCTCCTTAGAATCCACGATACGCAGGATGGTTCCCAGACCCAAGGTGGCACCAGTGCCAAGTCGGGCTGGTTTGATTACACCAAGTGGCTCCTGCAATCTGCCATCCAGAAGTGAGGCAGCTAAGTTTTGTTTGCCAGAAAAAAGGGCCGTGGTTTTTGATGGGGGCCTGTGGCTGGGAGTGGCCGGCTGGCTCCTTAGAATCCACCATACGCAGGATGGTTCCCAGACCCAAGGTGGCACCAGTGCCAAGTCGGGCTGGTTTGATAGTACCAAGTGGCTCCTGCAATCTGCCATCCAGAAGCGGTGCAGTTGAGTTTTGTTTGCCAGAGAAAAGGGCCGTGGGTTGTGTTTGGGGGCATATGGCTGGGAGTGGCCGGCTGTCTCATTAAAAAGATCGATACGCAGGATGGTTCCCAGACCCAAGGTGGCACCAGTGCCAAGTTGGGCTGGTTTGATAGTACCAAGTGGCTCCTGCAATCTGCCATCCAGAAGCGGGGCAGCTTACTTTTGTTTGCCAGGGAAACGGGCCGAGGTTTGTGTCTGGGGGCCTATGGCTGGGAGTGACCGGCTGGCTCCTGAAAAGCTACGATAGGCAGGATGGTGACCAGACCCATGGTGGCACCAGTGCCAAGTTGGGCTGATTTGATAGTACCAAGTGGCTCCTGCAATCTGCCATCAAAATTTGGCAGGCGAGTTTTGTTTTCCAGGGAAAAGTGCCGTTGTTTCTGTTTGGGGGCCTGTGGCTGGGAGTGGCCGGCTGGCTCCTTAGAATCCACGATACGCGGCATGGTTCCCAGACCAGAGGTGGCACCAGTGCCAAGTTGGGCTGGTTTGATAGTACCAAGTGCGTCCTGCAATCTGCCATCCAGAAGCGGGGCAGCTTACTTTTGTTTGCCAGGGAAACGGGCCGAGGTTTGTGTCTCAGGGCCTATGGCTGGGAGTGACCGCCTGGCTCCTGAAAAGCTACGATAGGCAGGATGGTGACCAGACCCATGGTGGCACCAGTGCCAAGTTGGGCTGGTTTGATAGTACCAAGTGGCTCCTGCAATCTGCCATCAAAAAGTTGGCAGGCGAGTTTGTTATCCAGGGAAAAGCGCCGTTGTTTGTGTTTGGGGGCCTGTGGCTGGGAGTGGCCGGCTGGCTCCTTAGAATCCACGATACGCAGGATGGTTCCCAGACCAGAGGTGGCACCAGTGCCAAGTCGGGCTGGTTTGATGGTGCAAAGTGGCTCCTGCAATCTGCCATCCGGAAGCGGGGCAGCTTACTTTTGTTTGCCAGGGAAACGGGCCGAGTTTTGTGTCTGGGGGCCTATGGCTGGGAGTGACCGGCTGGCTCCTGAAAAGCTACGATAGGCAGGATGGTGACCAGACCCATGGTGGTACCAGTGCCAAGTTGGGCTGATTTGATAGTACCAAGTGGCTCCTGCAATCTGCCATCAAAAAGTTGGCAGGCGAGTTTTGTTTTCCAGGGAAAAGCGCCGTTGTTTGTGTCTGGGGGCCTGTGGCTGGGAGTGGCCGGCTGGCTCCTTACAATGAACGATACGCAGGATGGTTCCCAGAGCTGAGGTGGCACCAGTGCCAAGTCGGGCTAGTTTGATGGTGCAAAGTGGCTCCTGCAATCTGCCATCCAGAAGCGGGGTAGCTTACTTTTGTTTGCCAGGGAAACGGGCCGAGGTTTGTGTCTGGGGGCCTATGGCAGGGAGGGACCGGCTGGCTCCTGAAAAGCTACGATAGGCAGGATGGTGACCAGACCCATGGTGGCACCAGTGCCAAGTTGGGCTGATTTGATAGTAGCAAGTGGCTCCTGCAATCTGCCATCAAAATGTTGGCAGGCGAGTTTTGTTTTCCAGGGAAAAGCGCCGTTGTTTGTGTTTGGTGGCCTGTGGCTGGGAGTGACCGGCTGGCTCCTTAGAATCCACGATACGCAGGATGGTTCCCAGACCCAAGGTGGCACCAGTGCCAAGTTGGGCTGGTTTGATAGTACCAAGTGGTTCCTGCAATCTGCCATCCAGAAGCGGGGCAGCTTACTTTTGTTTGCCAGGGAAACGGGCCGAGGTTTTTCTCTGGGGGCCTATGGCTTGGAGTGACCGGCTAGGTCCTGAAAAGCTACGATAGGCAGGATGGTGACCAGATCCATGGTGGCACCAGTGCCAAGTTGGGCTGGTTTGATAGTACCAAGTGGCTCCTGCAATCTGCCATCAAAAAGTTGTCAGGCGAGTTTTGTTTTCCAGGGAAAAGCGCTGTGGTTTGTGTTTGGGGGCCTGTGGCTGGGAGTGGCCGGCTGGCTCCTTAGAATCCACGATACGCAGGATGGTTCCCAGACCAGAGGTGGCACCAGTGCCAAGTCGGGCTGGTTTGATGGTGAAAAGTGGCTCCTGCAATCTGCCATCCAGAAGCGGGATAACTTACTTTTGTTTGCCAGGGAAACGGGCCAAGGTTTTTGTCTGGGGGCCTATGGCTGGGAGTGACCGGCTGTCTCCTGAAAAGCTACGATAGGCAGGATGGTGACCAGACCCATGGTGGCACCAGTGCCAAGTTGGGCTGATTTGATAGTACCAAGTGGCTCCTGCAATCTGCCATCAAAAAGTTGGCAGGCGAGTTTTGTTTTCCAGGGAAAAGCGCCGTTGTTTTTGTTTGGGGGCCTGTGGCTGGGAGTGGCCAGATGGCTAATTAGAATCCACGATATGCAGCATGGTTCCCAGACCTGAGGTGGCACCAGTGCCAAGTCGGGCTGGTTTGATAGTACCAAGTGGTTCCTGCAATCTGCCATCCAGAAGCGGGGCAGCTTACTTTTGTATGCCAGGGAAACGGGCCGAGGTTTTTCTCTGGGGGCCTATAGCTGGGAGTGACCGTCTGGCTCCTGAAAAGCTACGATAGGCAGGATGGTGACCAAACGCATGGTGGCACCAGTGCCAAGTTGGGCTGATTTGATAGTACCAAGTGGCTCCTGCAATCTGCCATCAAAATGTTGGCAGGCGAGTTTTGTTTTCCAGGGAAAAGCGCCGTTGTTTGTGTTTGGGGGCCTGTGGCTGGGAGTGGCCGGCTGGCTGCTTAGAATCCACGATACGAAGGATGGTTCCCAGACCAGAGGTGGCACCAGTGCCAAGTCGGGCTGGTTTGATACTACCAAGTGCGTCCTGCAATCTGCCATCCAGGAGCGGGGCAGCTTACTTTTGTTTGCCAGGGAAACGGGCCGAGGTTTGTGTCTGGGGGCCTAAGGCTGGGAGTGACCGGCTGGCTCCTGAAAAGCTACGATAGGCAGGATGGTGACCAGACCCATGGTGGCACCAGTGCCAAGTTGGGCTGGTTTGATAGTACCAAGTGGGTCCTGCAATCTGCCATCAAAACGTTGTCAGGCGAGTTTTGTTTTCCAGGGAAAAGCGCCGTTGTTTGTGTTTGGGGGCCTGTGGCTGGGAGTGGACGGATGGCTCCTTTGAATCCACGATACACAGCATGGTTCCCAGACCAGAGGTGGCACCAGTGCCAAGTCGGGCTAGTTTGATGGTGCAAAGTGGTTCCTGCAATCTGCCATCCAGAAGCGGGATAACTTACTTTTGTTTGCCAGGGAAACGGGCCGAGGTTTGTGTCTCGGGGCCTATGGCTGGGAGTGACCGGCTGGCTCCTGAAAAGCTACGATAGGCAGGATGGTGACCAGACCCATGGTGGCACCAGTGCCAAGTTGGGCTGATTTGATAGTACCAAGTGGCTCCTGCAATCTGCCATCAAAATGTTGGCAGGCGAGTTTTGTTTTCCAGGGAAAAGCGCCGTTGTTTGTGTTTGGTGGCCTGTGGCTGGGAGTGACCGGCTGGCTCCTTAGAATCCACGATACGCAGGATGGTTCCCAGACCAGAGGTGGCACCAGTGCCAAGTTGGGCTGGTTTGATAGTACCAAGTGCGTCCTGCAATCTACCATCCAGAAGCGGAGCAGCTTACTTTTGTTTGCCAGGGAAACGGGCCGAGGTTTGTGTCTCAGGGCCTATGGCTGGGAGTGACCGGCTGGCTCCTGAAAAGCTACGATAGGCAGGATGGTGACCAGACCCATGGTGGCACCAGTGCCAAGTTGGGCTGGTTTGATAGTACCAAGTGGCTCCTGCAATCTGCCATCAAAAAGTTGGCAGGCGAGTTTGTTATCCAGGGAAAAGCGCCGTTGTTTGTGTTTGGGGGCCTGTGGCTGGGAGTGGCCGGCTGGCTCCTTAGAATCCATGATACGCAGGATGGTTCCCAGACCAGAGGTGGCACCAGTGCCAAGTCGGGCTGGTTTGATGGTGAAAAGTGGCTCCTGCAATCTGCCATCCAGAAGCGGGATAACTTACTTTTGTTTGCCAGGGAAACGGGCCAAGGTTTTTGTCTGGGGGCCTATGGCTGGGAGTGACCGTCTGGCTCCTGAAAAGCTACGATAGGCAGGATGGTGACCAGACCCATGGTGGCACAAGTGCCAAGTTGGGCTGGTTTGATAGTACCAAGTGGCTCCTGCAATCTGCCATCAAAAAGTTGGCAGGCGAGTTTTGTTTTCCAGGGAAAAGTGCCGTTGTTTGTGTTTGGGGGCCTGTGGGTGGGAGTGACCGGCTGGCTCCTTAGAATCCACGATACGCAGGATGGTTCCCAGACCAGAGGTGGCACCAGTGCCAAGTCGGGCTGGTTTGATGGTGCAAAGTGGCTCCTGCAATCTGCCATCCAGAAGCGGGGTAGCTTACTTTTGTTTGCCAGGGAAACGGGCCGAGTTTTGTGTCTGGGGGCCTATGGCTGGGAGTGACCGGCTGGCTCCTGAAAAGCTACGATAGGCAGGATGGTGACCAGACCCATGGTGGCACCAGTGCCAAGTTGGGCTGATTTGATAGTACCAAGTGGCTCCTGCAATCTGCCATCAAAAAGTTGGCAGGCGAGTTTTGTTTTCCAGGGAAAAGCGCCGTTGTTTGTGTCTGGGGGCCTGTGGCTGGAGTGGCCGGCTGGATCCTTACAATGAACGATACGCAGGATGGTTCCCAGAGCTGAGGTGGCACCAGTGCCAAGTCGGGCTAGTTTGATGGTGCAAAGTGGCTCCTGCAATCTGCCATCCAGAAGCGGGGTAGCTTACTTTGGTTTGCCAGGGAAACGGGCCGAAATATTTGTCTAGGGGCCTCTGGCTGGGGGTGGCTGGCTGGCTCCTGAAAAGCTACGATAGGCAGGATGGTGACCAGACCCATGGTGGCACCAGTGCCAAGTTGGGCTGGTTTGATAGTACCAAGTGGCTCCTGCAATCTGCCATCAAAAAGTTGTCAGGCGAGTTTTGTTTTCCAGGGAAAAGCGCCGTTGTTTGTATTTGGGGGCCTGTGGCTGGGAGTGGCCGGCTGGCTCCTTTGAACCCACAATACGCAGGATGGTTCCCAGACCCAAGGTGGCACCAGTGCCAAGTCGGGCTGGTTTGATACTACCAAGTGCGTCCTGCAATCTGCCATCCAGAAGCGGGGCAGCTTAATTTTGTTTGCCAGGGAAACGGGCCGTGGGTTTTGTTTGGGGGCCTATGGCTGAGAGTGGCCGGCTGGCTCCTGAAAATCCACGCTAGGCAGCATGGTTCCCAGATGCAAGGTGGCACCAGTTCCAAGTCGGGCTGGTTTGATGGTGCAAAGTGGCTCCTGCAATCTGCCATCCAGAAGCGGGGCAGCTGATTTTTGTTTGCCAGAGAAAAATTCCGTGGATTGTTTTTGGGGGCATATTGCTGGGAGTGGCCGGCTGGCTCCTTAAAATGCTCGATACGCATGATGGTTCCCAGGTCCAAGGTGTCACCACTACCAAGTCGGCCTGCGGTTTTAGTATCAAGTTCATCCTGCAATTTGCCATCCAGAAGAGGGGCAGTTGAGTTTTGTTTGCCAGAGAAACGGGCCGAGGTTTCTGTTTGGGGACATATGGCTGAGAGTGGCCGGCTGGCCCCTGAATATCCACGATACACAGCATGGTTCCCAGATCCAAGGTGGCACCAGTGCCAAGTTGGGCTGGTTTGATAGTACCAAGTGTCTCCTGCAATCTGCCATCCAGAAGCGGGGCAGCTTACTTTTGTTTGCCAGAGAAATAGGCCTAGGTTTTTGTCTGGGGGCCTGTGGCTAGGAGTGGCCGGCTGGCTCCTTAGAATCCACGATACGCAGGATGGTTCCCAGACCCAAGGTGGCACCAGTGCCAAGTCGGGCTGGTTTGATTACACCAAGTGGCTCCTGCAATCTGCCATCCAGAAGTGAGGCAGCTAAGTTTTGTTTGCCAGAAAAAAGGGCCGTGGTTTTTGTTGGGGTCCTGTGGCTGGGAGTGGCCGGCTGGCTCCTTAGAATCCACCATACGCAGGATGGTTCCCAGACCCAAGGTGGCACCAGTGCCAAGTCGGGCTGGTTTGATAGTCCCAAGTGGCTCCTGCAAACTGCCATCCAGAAGCGGGGCAGCTGAGTTTTGTTTGCCAGGGAAATGGGCCGTTGTTTTTGTTTGGGGGCCTGTGGCTGGGAGTGTTCGGCTGGTTCCTGAATATGTACGATACGCAGGATTGTTCCCAGACCCAAGGTGGCACCAGTGCCAAGTCGGGCTGGTTTGATGGTGCAAAGTGGCTCCTGCAATCTGCCATCCAGACGCGGGGCAGCGGATTTTTGTTTCCATGAGAAATGGTCCGTGGTTTGTTTTTGGGGGTATATGGCTGGGCCTGGCCGGCTGGCTCCTTAAAAAGCTCGATATGCAGGATGGTTCCCTGACACAAGGTGGCACCAGTGCCACGTCGGGCGGTTTTCGTAGTACAAAGTGCGTCCTAAAATTTGCCATCCAGAAGAGGGGCAGTTGAGTTTTGTTTGCCAGAGAAAAGGTCCGTGGTTTGTTTTTGGGGGCATATGGCTGAGAGTGGCTGGCTGGCCCCTGAAAATCCACGATACACAGGATGGTTCCCAGATCCAAGGTGGCACCTGTGCCAAGTCGGGCTGATTTGATAGTACTAAGTAGCTCCTGCAATCTGCCATCCAGAAGCGGGACAGCTTACTTTTGTTTGCCAGGTAAACGGGCCGAGGTTTGTGTTTGGGGGCCTATGGCTGAGAGTGACCGGCTGGCTCCTGAAAAGCTACAATAGGCAGGATGATGACCAGACCCATGGTGGCACCAGTGCCAAGTTGGGCTGGTTTGATAGTACCAAGTGGTTCCTGCAATCTGCCATCCAGAAGCAGGGCAGCTGAGTTTTGTTTGCCAGAGAAAAGGGCCTTGGTTTGTGTTTGGGGGCATATGGCTGGGTGTGGCCAGCTGGCTCCTTAAAATGCACGATATGCAACATGGCTCCCAGACCCAAGGTGGCACCAGTGCCAAGTTGGGCTGGTTTGATAGTACCAAGTGGCTCCTGCAATCTTCCATGATCACGTGGAGAAATACTTTCTGGTTTCAGCCTCATGCTCTTTCTTCTCTCCCTCAACTTCTCTATCACCTCTCATCTGGTTCACATGCGCTGTCTTCAAGGTCCACAGGCTACTTTTCACAGAATCTTCTGGCCTGATGAAGTAAGAATGATGAATAGAACAGAGCTGGGATCTATTTTCCAGTTTGGATAAAATGCATTCTGCACACAAATCCAAGGAGAACGGGCTGCCCCGATGCCCAGAAAATCTTTCACTCCTGCTAGTGTTCTACGTCAACCGCAACTTAGTCTGAAAGAAAAGCTTTTTCTCTGAGAGCATCTGAGAGGTTTGCATGAAGCACTGATATCTGACATATGCAATTTTGAATAGGAGAGGAAAAAGAAAATGGCAAGGAGTTTTTAATTTTAGTGGTTTCAATTTTAATTTCCGTGCACTTTTCAAAACTTGTCAGCTCAAATGCCCATCAACATCTTTTAGTCATCTGTAAGTCAGTATTCATATAAAATGTGCTTCAAATCCAAAGAATTTCAAATTTGCACTCCAAGCTTCTATGCCTAGATTTATGATTTCCTACACATATTAGATGAAAGGAAGGCCTTTTTTACTGTGGGAGTGCTGGAACACTGGAACAGGTTGCCCAGAGAAGTTGTGGGTGTCCCATCCCTGAAAGTATTCAAGGTCACCTTGGACGGGGCTTGGAGCAGCAACAAAGGAGAAGCTTGATGGTAGAGAAACAAAGTTGGACTATAGAAGAAACTCGGATTGAAGTATAGGATCAAGTTTTCTCTCAGCTCTTGGGGTAAATTCAAAGTTGTACAAAATGACATTTATCTGTGCTATTCACTACTGTAACAGAAAGTTTCATGAAAACTGTACAGAAGATAGTAAATTTTAAAAGAGATAAGAATTACAGCATAAAATCCATGGGATAGGTTACAACATGAGACACTCTCTAAGAGAAAATCTCTTTGTTTCAGCACTTCATCGGGGTAAGATTTCATGAAGTGCCAAAGAAGGCGGCAAAATATCATTCGGGACATTATTTACTGGAATTCAGCCTGGCCATTAGTAGGAACTGCCTTTGAACATATCATGTAGATATACCACACACACTTTCCCTTCACTGAAAAATTACTGTTTACAACAAATAAGCAATTGACGATCAAAATTGATTGAAAGCATCTTAAACATGTCAAGTATTTCATTGTAGATGATCTGTGATCCAAATGCTTCTTCCACCTTCGAGAGGGACAGAAGAATTCTTCCATATCATGATGGTTTAAAATTGTATCAACCAATGTTTTCTGCTGAAAAGATATCATCTATTTTTTTCTATTTTTGGAAGAAAATATTCCTAGACATACAACAGGTGAGAACTAAGTAATTTTAAAGAAACAAATGAAATGAAAATATTCTGTAAATAGAATGAAATGAAAAGCTGTGTTTTAAATAGGAGCTAAATATTAAACAGAATTTTTGTACCAGGCATTTGAATTACTGCACCAGCTCTTTTGCCCATCAAGAGAGGCATTTAGCATTTCAGTCTTTTCCAAGGTGTTCATGATCTGCTATGCTGATCTCTGTGTGTGCCTAGGTGTGTGTGGAGGGGGGGGCATATGAAGGGGAGTGTGTATGTTTGCTTTACAATTGTTGTGGCAGATTCATGCCTCAGCTCCACATTTTGTTTTAAAAAGGTCACACCTAGTGGATATGAAGTTTACTATCAACAAGAGATCGATTCCCAAATCATCCATTTGACTCTCCCTTATAAATCATGTGCTTTGTTGCATATTTTATCAAATATACTTTCAAGCCAGATGGAGGAAGGAGGATGTGGGAATCCCTCCACCATCTTGCAACTTTTATGTAAGTAGGTTTTCAAGAAAATCATCATTTCTCTTTTAAATATGTCTGGAACAGGCATGATGGTAGTGTCAACCTGTTGGAGTTTTTGTTGCTGGAAGAAGTTGTACAAAAGGATTGGTTTTTACATTGACCAGTTACTGAATCAAGCGCAGGAATACATTGGAAATTTAGCTGGGGGTTCCTTTTCCCAGCAGACTACTTCTAGAACGAGCTTGTACACTGAAGCTGACTCTTTTGCTCTCTTTTTGTTTCTTTCCTATTTTCTTGGCTTCTTTGCCACTATCTAGACAATTTTGGAACTTTGTTCCCAACTAAAATGGTTTCAATAGTCTGATTGTGATCATACATTTTTACAAGGAATTTTTAAAATCTTTCCTCGAGTCCAGAAAGTCAAGGACTTAGATCTTTTTCTTCCCTTATCAATATTGCCATGAAATTGATAAATAAAGACCAACTCTTTATTTTTGTTTTTAACCCACGTAGATAATTCCCATCCATTAATCCATTTTGTGGACCAATAGCTGCCATTCTGATGGAAGCTGTCACTTCTTAACAATAGGCATTCTGTGACTATGTTGACTGCACTTTGGGTGAAGATCCTAACTGGTCTTAGATATACATAGGGAGAAATTTGCTCAGCCAGTGTCAGTCTTAAGCATGCGTATCAGAAGATCTTTCTAGAGCTGGGAATTTTCCCATGAAAGGGATTCAGTTAGGGAAGAGACACTTGTGCCAGAGTTTTACATTCTTCTTGAACACTGCTTAAGGAACTTAGATGCCATGTCCATTTGGATCTCTGTCTGCACAGAACTTTGTCATGCCAGCGCTTTGAAATGCATCTTGAAGAGAATTCACTAGCACAGAATGAAAGAGAGTGGAAGGGGTTGGTGGGGCTAACCAGGCCCAACCCCCCTGCCTAAACCAGGATACCTAGAGCCTCTTGCCCAGGATTCTATCTGGGTGTACTTTTAATGTCTTCAAAGATCCAGGCTCCACAATCTTTCTGGGCAGTCTGTGCCGTGGTTCAGTCACCCTGACAGTAAAGAAACATTTACTGATGTTCAAAGGCAATCTCCTGTATTTCAGTGTGTGCCCACTGCCTCTTGTCTTTTCCCTCAGCATCACTGAAAAGACACTGATTCCCTCCCCTTTGCACTATTGCTTCCATATGTATGTGTGATGCCATGTAGAGGTATGTCAAAAACCTCCCTGAAGCCCAGGCAGATAATATTCCCTTCATCTACCAGTCAAGTTGATTCATCAGAGGAGTTTAAAGTGATGTTCAGCATGAAATTCCCCTGAAAAATCATGCTAACTACATTATTTGGTCATCTGTCATGTGCCTGGCAAGGATTTCCAGGAAGAGCTGCTTCATCAACTTCCTGGGGATAAAAAAGAGGCTGGCTGGTTTGTACTATGGCGAGTCCTCTTAATTGCCTTTTTTGAAGATGGGTGTCATTTGCTAACATCCACTCTTTAGCTCCTCTTCTCATCTACACCTCGGCAAAAAGCTTTTCCACTATGTCTGGCTAGGAAAAACTGTGCCAGCACAGAAAACATCTCCCATCGTGTTCTAGAAGTTGCACGGATGTCTGCCAAGTGTTTGGCAGGAAGAAAAGAAAAGTTGTCCAAAACAGCTTCCAATCGAATGTTCCTGTGATTGGAAAAGTCAGGAGAGTGCAAAGGTACTGTTTTCTATCAGTTGGCAAGGTGCGCACACAATCCCAGTGTTGTACAGCTTGCTTCTTCACCTTCCCGAAGCTGCCGCTCTCGCCGGCTGCCGGAGCCCAAGAAGCGGCTTCTTCGCGCAAAGACGATTGTGCCGCTCACAGTGCTCTCCTTAGCGCGGCTTCTGCCGAAAGACGCCCGGCAGCGGCTCTTACCTCCGGAGAGCATCCTACCTTCGTCTTTCGCGTCTTTTGTAGTCTACATCTTAGCAAAACGCTTCTCCACTATGTCTGGCTAGGAAAAACTGTGCCAGCACAGAAAACATCTCCCATCGTGTTCTAGAAGTTGCACGGATGTCTGCCAAGTGTTTGGCAGGAAGAAAAGAAAAGTTGTCCAAAACAGCTTCCAATCGAATGTTCCTGTGATTGGAAAAGTCAGGAGAGTGCAAAGGTACTGTTTTCTATCAGTTGGCAAGGTGCGCACACAATCCCAGTGTTGTACAGCTTGCTTCTTCACCTTCCCGAAGCTGCCGCTCTCGCCGGCTGCCGGAGCCCAAGAAGCGGCTTCTTCGCGCAAAGACGATTGTGCCGCTCACAGTGCTCCCCTTAGCGCGGCTTCTGCCGAAAGACGCCCGGCAGCGGCTCTTACCTCCGGAGAGCATCCTACCTTCGTCTTTAGCTCCTCTTCTCATCTACACCTCGGCAAAACGCTGTTCCACTATGTCTGGCTAGGAAAAACTGTGCCAGCACAGAAAACATCTCCCATCGTGTTCTAGAAGTTGCACGGATGTCTGCCAAGTGTTTGGCAGGAAGAAAAGAAAAGTTGTCCAAAACAGCTTCCAATCGAATGTTCCTGTGATTGGAAAAGTCAGGAGAGTGCAAAGGTACTGTTTTCTATCAGTTGGCAAGGTGCGCACACAATCCCAGTGTTGTACAGCTTCCTTCTTCACCTTCCCGAAGCTGCCGCTCTCGCCGGCTGCCGGAGCCCAAGAAGCGGCTTCTTCGCGCAAAGACGATTGTGCCGCTCACAGGGCTCTCCTTAGCGCGGCTTCTGCCGAAAGACGCCCGGCAGCGGCTCTTACCTCCGGAGAGCATCCTACCTTCGTCTTTCGCGTCTTTTGTAGTCTACATCTTAGCAAAACGCTTCTCCACTATGTCTGGCTAGGAAAAACTGTGCCAGCACAGAAAACATCTCCCATCGTGTTCTAGAAGTTGCACGGATGTCTGCCAAGTGTTTGGCAGGAAGAAAAGAAAAGTTGTCCAAAACAGCTTCCAATCGAATGTTCCTGTGATTGGAAAAGTCAGGAGAGTGCAAAGGTACTGTTTTCTATCAGTTGGCAAGGTGCGCACACAATCCCAGTGTTGTACAGCTTGCTTCTTCACCTTCCCGAAGCTGCCGCTCTCGCCGGCTGCCGGAGCCCAAGAAGCGGCTTCTTCGCGCAAAGACGATTGTGCCGCTCACAGTGCTCTCCTTAGCGCGGCTTCTGCCGAAAGACGCCCGGCAGCGGCTCTTACCTCCGGAGAGCATCCTACCTTCGTCTTTCGCGTCTTTTGTAGTCTACACCTCGGCAAAACGCTGTTCCACTATGTCTGGCTAGGAAAAACTGTGCCAGCACAGAAAACATCTCCCATCGTGTTCTAGAAGTTGCACGGATGTCTGCCAAGTGTTTGGCAGGAAGAAAAGAAAAGTTGTCCAAAACAGCTTCCAATCGAATGTTCCTGTGATTGGAAAAGTCAGGAGAGTGCAAAGGTACTGTTTTCTATCAGTTGGCAAGGTGCGCACACAATCCCAGTGTTGTACAGCTTGCTTCTTCACCTTCCCGAAGCTGCCGCTCTCGCCGGCTGCCGGAGCCCAAGAAGCGGCTTCTTCGCGCAAAGACGATTGTGCCGCTCACAGTGCTCCCCTTAGCGCGGCTTCTGCCGAAAGACGCCCGGCAGCGGCTCTTACCTCCGGAGAGCATCCTACCTTCGTCTTTCGCGTCTTTTGTAGTCTACATCTTAGCAAAACGCTTTTCCACTATGTCTGGCTAGGAAAAACTGTGCCAGCACAGAAAACATCTCCCATCGTGTTCTAGAAGTTGCACGGATGTCTGCCAAGTGTTTGGCAGGAAGAAAAGAAAAGTTGTCCAAAACAGCTTCCAATCGAATGTTCCTGTGATTGGAAAAGTCAGGAGAGTGCAAAGGTACTGTTTTCTATCAGTTGGCAAGGTGCGCACACAATCCCAGTGTTGTACAGCTTGCTTCTTCACCTTCCCGAAGCTGCCGCTCTCGCCGGCTGCCGGAGCCCAAGAAGCGGCTTCTTCGCGCAAAGACGATTGTGCCGCTCACAGGGCTCTCCTTAGCGCGGCTTCTGCCGAAAGACGCCCGGCAGCGGCTCTTACCTCCGGAGAGCATCCTACCTTCGTCTTTCGCGTCTTTTGTAGTCTACATCTTAGCAAAACGCTTCTCCACTATGTCTGGCTAGGAAAAACTGTGCCAGCACAGAAAACATCTCCCATCGTGTTCTAGAAGTTGCACGGATGTCTGCCAAGTGTTTGGCAGGAAGAAAAGAAAAGTTGTCCAAAACAGCTTCCAATCGAATGTTCCTGTGATTGGAAAAGTCAGGAGAGTGCAAAGGTACTGTTTTCTATCAGTTGGCAAGGTGCGCACACAATCCCAGTGTTGTACAGCTTGCTTCTTCACCTTCCCGAAGCTGCCGCTCTCGCCGGCTGCCGGAGCCCAAGAAGCGGCTTCTTCGCGCAAAGACGATTGTGCCGCTCACAGTGCTCTCCTTAGCGCGGCTTCTGCCGAAAGACGCCCGGCAGCGGCTCTTACCTCCGGAGAGCATCCTACCTTCGTCTTTAGCTCCTCTTCTCATCTACACCTCGGCAAAACGCTGTTCCACTATGTCTGGCTAGGAAAAACTGTGCCAGCACAGAAAACATCTCCCATCGTGTTCTAGAAGTTGCACGGATGTCTGCCAAGTGTTTGGCAGGAAGAAAAGAAAAGTTGTCCAAAACAGCTTCCAATCGAATGTTCCTGTGATTGGAAAAGTCAGGAGAGTGCAAAGGTACTGTTTTCTATCAGTTGGCAAGGTGCGCACACAATCCCAGTGTTGTACAGCTTGCTTCTTCACCTTCCCGAAGCTGCCGCTCTCGCCGGCTGCCGGAGCCCAAGAAGCGGCTTCTTCGCGCAAAGACGATTGTGCCGCTCACAGTGCTCCCCTTAGCGCGGCTTCTGCCGAAAGACGCCCGGCAGCGGCTCTTACCTCCGGAGAGCATCCTACCTTCGTCTTTAGCTCCTCTTCTCATCTACACCTCGGCAAAACGCTGTTCCACTATGTCTGGCTAGGAAAAACTGTGCCAGCACAGAAAACATCTCCCATCGTGTTCTAGAAGTTGCACGGATGTCTGCCAAGTGTTTGGCAGGAAGAAAAGAAAAGTTGTCCAAAACAGCTTCCAATCGAATGTTCCTGTGATTGGAAAAGTCAGGAGAGTGCAAAGGTACTGTTTTCTATCAGTTGGCAAGGTGCGCACACAATCCCAGTGTTGTACAGCTTGCTTCTTCACCTTCCCGAAGCTGCCGCTCTCGCCGGCTGCCGGAGCCCAAGAAGCGGCTTCTTCGCGCAAAGACGATTGTGCCGCTCACAGGGCTCTCCTTAGCGCGGCTTCTGCCGAAAGACGCCCGGCAGCGGCTCTTACCTCCGGAGAGCATCCTACCTTCGTCTTTCGCGTCTTTTGTAGTCTACATCTTAGCAAAACGCTTTTCCACTATGTCTGGCTAGGAAAAACTGTGCCAGCACAGAAAACATCTCCCATCGTGTTCTAGAAGTTGCACGGATGTCTGCCAAGTGTTTGGCAGGAAGAAAAGAAAAGTTGTCCAAAACAGCTTCCAATCGAATGTTCCTGTGATTGGAAAAGTCAGGAGAGTGCAAAGGTACTGTTTTCTATCAGTTGGCAAGGTGCGCACACAATCCCAGTGTTGTACAGCTTGCTTCTTCACCTTCCCGAAGCTGCCGCTCTCGCCGGCTGCCGGAGCCCAAGAAGCGGCTTCTTCGCGCAAAGACGATTGTGCCGCTCACAGTGCTCTCCTTAGCGCGGCTTCTGCCGAAAGACGCCCGGCAGCGGCTCTTACCTCCGGAGAGCATCCTACCTTCGTCTTTCGCGTCTTTTGTAGTCTACATCTTAGCAAAACGCTTCTCCACTATGTCTGGCTAGGAAAAACTGTGCCAGCACAGAAAACATCTCCCATCGTGTTCTAGAAGTTGCACGGATGTCTGCCAAGTGTTTGGCAGGAAGAAAAGAAAAGTTGTCCAAAACAGCTTCCAATCGAATGTTCCTGTGATTGGAAAAGTCAGGAGAGTGCAAAGGTACTGTTTTCTATCAGTTGGCAAGGTGCGCACACAATCCCAGTGTTGTACAGCTTGCTTCTTCACCTTCCCGAAGCTGCCGCTCTCGCCGGCTGCCGGAGCCCAAGAAGCGGCTTCTTCGCGCAAAGACGATTGTGCCGCTCACAGTGCTCTCCTTAGCGCGGCTTCTGCCGAAAGACGCCCGGCAGCGGCTCTTACCTCCGGAGAGCATCCTACCTTCGTCTTTAGCTCCTCTTCTCATCTACACCTCGGCAAAACGCTGTTCCACTATGTCTGGCTAGGAAAAACTGTGCCAGCACAGAAAACATCTCCCATCGTGTTCTAGAAGTTGCACGGATGTCTGCCAAGTGTTTGGCAGGAAGAAAAGAAAAGTTGTCCAAAACAGCTTCCAATCGAATGTTCCTGTGATTGGAAAAGTCAGGAGAGTGCAAAGGTACTGTTTTCTATCAGTTGGCAAGGTGCGCACACAATCCCAGTGTTGTACAGCTTGCTTCTTCACCTTCCCGAAGCTGCCGCTCTCGCCGGCTGCCGGAGCCCAAGAAGCGGCTTCTTCGCGCAAAGACGATTGTGCCGCTCACAGTGCTCTCCTTAGCGCGGCTTCTGCCGAAAGACGCCCGGCAGCGGCTCTTACCTCCGGAGAGCATCCTACCTTCGTCTTTCGCGTCTTTTGTAGTCTACATCTTAGCAAAACGCTTCTCCACTATGTCTGGCTAGGAAAAACTGTGCCAGCACAGAAAACATCTCCCATCGTGTTCTAGAAGTTGCACGGATGTCTGCCAAGTGTTTGGCAGGAAGAAAAGAAAAGTTGTCCAAAACAGCTTCCAATCGAATGTTCCTGTGATTGGAAAAGTCAGGAGAGTGCAAAGGTACTGTTTTCTATCAGTTGGCAAGGTGCGCACACAATCCCAGTGTTGTACAGCTTGCTTCTTCACCTTCCCGAAGCTGCCGCTCTCGCCGGCTGCCGGAGCCCAAGAAGCGGCTTCTTCGCGCAAAGACGATTGTGCCGCTCACAGTGCTCCCCTTAGCGCGGCTTCTGCCGAAAGACGCCCGGCAGCGGCTCTTACCTCCGGAGAGCATCCTACCTTCGTCTTTCGCGTCTTTTGTAGTCTACATCTTAGCAAAACGCTTCTCCACTATGTCTGGCTAGGAAAAACTGTGCCAGCACAGAAAACATCTCCCATCGTGTTCTAGAAGTTGCACGGATGTCTGCCAAGTGTTTGGCAGGAAGAAAAGAAAAGTTGTCCAAAACAGCTTCCAATCGAATGTTCCTGTGATTGGAAAAGTCAGGAGAGTGCAAAGGTACTGTTTTCTATCAGTTGGCAAGGTGCGCACACAATCCCAGTGTTGTACAGCTTGCTTCTTCACCTTCCCGAAGCTGCCGCTCTCGCCGGCTGCCGGAGCCCAAGAAGCGGCTTCTTCGCGCAAAGACGATTGTGCCGCTCACAGTGCTCTCCTTAGCGCGGCTTCTGCCGAAAGACGCCCGGCAGCGGCTCTTACCTCCTGAGAGTGGCAGCTTCGGGAAGGTGAAGAAGCAAGCTGTACAACACTGGGATTGTGTGCGCACCTTGCCAACTGATAGAAAACAGTACCTTTGCACTCTCCTGACTTTTCCAATCACAGGAACATTCGATTGGAAGCTGTTTTGGACAACTTTTCTTTTCTTCCTGCCAAACACTTGGCAGACATATCTGCAACTTCTAGAAAACGATGGGAGATGTTTTCTGGGCTGGCACGGTTTTTCCTAGCCAGACATAGTGGAAAAGCGTTTTGCTAAGATGTAGACTACATAAGACGCGAAAGACGAAGGTAGGATGCTCTCCGGAGGTAAGAGCCGCTGCCGGGCGTCTTTCGGCAGAAGCCGCGCTAAGGAGAGCCCTGTGAGCGGCACAATCGTCTTTGCGCGAAGAAGCCGCTTCTTGGGCTCCGGCAGCCGGCGAGAGCGGCAGCTTCGGGAAGGTGAAGAAGCAAGCTGTACAACACTGGGATTGTGTGCGCACCTTGCCAACTGATAGAAAACAGTACCTTAGCACTCTCCTGACTTTTCCAATCACAGGAACATTCGATTGGAAGCTGTTTTGGACAACTTTTCTTTTCTTCCTGCCAAACACTTGGCAGACATCCGTGCAACTTCTAGAACACGATGGGAGATGTTTTCTGTGCTGGCACAGTTTTTCCTAGCCAGACATAGTGGAAAAGCGTTTTGCTAAGATGTAGACTACAAAAGACGCGAAAGACGAAGGTAGGATGCTCTCCGGAGGTAAGAGCCGCTGCCGGGCGTCTTTCGGCAGAAGCCGCGCTAAGGAGAGCACTGTGAGCGGCACAATCGTCTTTGCGCGAAGAAGCCGCTTCTTGGGCTCCGGCAGCCGGCGAGAGCGGCAGCTTCGGGAAGGTGAAGAAGCAAGCTGTACAACACTGGGATTGTGTGCGCACCTTGCCAACTGATAGAAAACAGTACCTTTGCACTCTCCTGACTTTTCCAATCACAGGAACATTCGATTGGAAGCTGTTTTGGACAACTTTTCTTTTCTTCCTGCCAAACACTTGGCAGACATCCGTGCAACTTCTAGAACACGATGGGAGATGTTTTCTGTGCTGGCACAGTTTTTCCTAGCCAGACATAGTGGAGAAGCGTTTTGCTAAGATGTAGACTACAAAAGACGCGAAAGACGAAGGTAGGATGCTCTCCGGAGGTAAGAGCCGCTGCCGGGCGTCTTTCGGCAGAAGCCGCGCTAAGGAGAGCACTGTGAGCGGCACAATCGTCTTTGCGCGAAGAAGCCGCTTCTTGGGCTCCGGCAGCCGGCGAGAGCGGCAGCTTCGGGAAGGTGAAGAAGCAAGCTGTACAACACTGGGATTGTGTGCGCACCTTGCCAACTGATAGAAAACAGTACCTTTGCACTCTCCTGACTTTTCCAATCACAGGAACATTCGATTGGAAGCTGTTTTGGACAACTTTTCTTTTCTTCCTGCCAAACACTTGGCAGACATCCGTGCAACTTCTAGAACACGATGGGAGATGTTTTCTGTGCTGGCACAGTTTTTCCTAGCCAGACATAGTGGAAAAGCTTTTTGCCGAGGTGTAGATGAGAAGAGGAGCTAAAGACGAAGGTAGGATGCTCTCCGGAGGTAAGAGCCGCTGCCGGGCGTCTTTCGGCAGAAGCCGCGCTAAGGAGAGCACTGTGAGCGGCACAATCGTCTTTGCGCGAAGAAGCCGCTTCTTGGGCTCCGGCAGCCGGCGAGAGCGGCAGCTTCGGGAAGGTGA
Source organism: Melospiza melodia melodia (assembly GCF_035770615.1). Classification (NCBI taxonomy): domain Eukaryota; kingdom Metazoa; phylum Chordata; class Aves; order Passeriformes; family Passerellidae; genus Melospiza; species Melospiza melodia. Next base: position 44,750,568 of record NC_086199.1, read on the forward strand.
AGAAGCAAGCTGTACAACACTGGGATTGTGTGCGCACCTTGCCAACTGATAGAAAACAGTACCTTAGCACTCTCCTGACTTTTCCAATCACAGGAACATTCGATTGGAAGCTGTTTTGGACAACTTTTCTTTTCTTCCTGCCAAACACTTGGCAGACATCCGTGCAACTTCTAGAACACGATGGGAGATGTTTTCTGTGCTGGCACAGTTTTTCCTAGCCAGACATAGTGGAACAGCGTTTTGCCGAGGTGTAGATGAGAAGAGGAGCTAAAGACGAAGGTAGGATGCTCTCCGGAGGTAAGAGCCGCTGCCGGGCGTCTTTCGGCAGAAGCCGCGCTAAGGGGAGCACTGTGAGCGGCACAATCGTCTTTGCGCGAAGAAGCCGCTTCTTGGGCTCCGGCAGCCGGCGAGAGCGGCAGCTTCGGGAAGGTGAAGAAGCAAGCTGTACAACACTGGGATTGTGTGCGCACCTTGCCAACTGATAGAAAACAGTACCTTTGCACTCTCCTGACTTTTCCAATCACAGGAACATTCGATTGGAAGCTGTTTTGGACAACTTTTCTTTTCTTCCTGCCAAACACTTGGCAGACATCCGTGCAACTTCTAGAACACGATGGGAGATGTTTTCTGTGCTGGCACAGTTTTTCCTAGCCAGACATAGTGGAAAAGCTTTTTGCCGAGGTGTAGATGAGAAGAGGAGCTAAAGAGTGGATGTTAGCAAATGACACCCATCTTCAAAAAAGGCAATTAAGAGGACTCGCCATAGTACAAACCAGCCAGCCTCTTTTTTATCCCCAGGAAGTTGATGAAGCAGCTCTTCCTGGAAATCCTTGCCAGGCACATGACAGATGACCAAATAATGTAGTTAGCATGATTTTTCAGGGGAATTTCATGCTGAACATCACTTTAAACTCCTCTGATGAATCAACTTGACTGGTAGATGAAGGGAATATTATCTGCCTGGGCTTCAGGGAGGTTTTTGACATACCTCTACATGGCATCACACATACATATGGAAGCAATAGTGCAAAGGGGAGGGAATCAGTGTCTTTTCAGTGATGCTGAGGGAAAAGACAAGAGGCAGTGGGCACACACTGAAATACAGGAGATTGCCTTTGAACATCAGTAAATGTTTCTTTACTGTCAGGGTGACTGAACCACGGCACAGACTGCCCAGAAAGATTGTGGAGCCTGGATCTTTGAAGACATTAAAAGTACACCCAGATAGAATCCTGGGCAAGAGGCTCTAGGTATCCTGGTTTAGGCAGGGGGGTTGGGCCTGGTTAGCCCCACCAACCCCTTCCACTCTCTTTCATTCTGTGCTAGTGAATTCTCTTCAAGATGCATTTCAAAGCACTGGCATGACAAAGTTCTGTGCAGAGATCCAAATGGACATGGCATCTAAGTTCCTTAAGCAGTGTTCAAGAAGAATGTAAAACTCTGGCACAAGTGTCTCTTCCCTAACTGAATCCCTTTCATGGGAAAATTCCCAGCTCTAGAAAGATCTTCTGATACGCATGCTTAAGACTGACACTGGCTGAGCAAATTTCTCCCTATGTATATCTAAGACCAGTTAGGATCTTCACCCAAAGTGCAGTCAACATAGTCACAGAATGCCTATTGTTAAGAAGTGACAGCTTCCATCAGAATGGCAGCTATTGGTCCACAAAATGGATTAATGGATGGGAATTATCTACGTGGGTTAAAAACAAAAATAAAGAGTTGGTCTTTATTTATCAATTTCATGGCAATATTGATAAGGGAAGAAAAAGATCTAAGTCCTTGACTTTCTGGACTCGAGGAAAGATTTTAAAAATTCCTTGTAAAAATGTATGATCACAATCAGACTATTGAAACCATTTTAGTTGGGAACAAAGTTCCAAAATTGTCTAGATAGTGGCAAAGAAGCCAAGAAAATAGGAAAGAAACAAAAAGAGAGCAAAAGAGTCAGCTTCAGTGTACAAGCTCGTTCTAGAAGTAGTCTGCTGGGAAAAGGAACCCCCAGCTAAATTTCCAATGTATTCCTGCGCTTGATTCAGTAACTGGTCAATGTAAAAACCAATCCTTTTGTACAACTTCTTCCAGCAACAAAAACTCCAACAGGTTGACACTACCATCATGCCTGTTCCAGACATATTTAAAAGAGAAATGATGATTTTCTTGAAAACCTACTTACATAAAAGTTGCAAGATGGTGGAGGGATTCCCACATCCTCCTTCCTCCATCTGGCTTGAAAGTATATTTGATAAAATATGCAACAAAGCACATGATTTATAAGGGAGAGTCAAATGGATGATTTGGGAATCGATCTCTTGTTGATAGTAAACTTCATATCCACTCGGTGTGACCTTTTTAAAACAAAATGTGGAGCTGAGGCATGAATCTGCCACAACAATTGTAAAGCAAACATACACACTCCCCTTCATATGCCCCCCCCTCCACACACACCTAGGCACACACAGAGATCAGCATAGCAGATCATGAACACCTTGGAAAAGACTGAAATGCTAAATGCCTCTCTTGATGGGCAAAAGAGCTGGTGCAGTAATTCAAATGCCTGGTACAAAAATTCTGTTTAATATTTAGCTCCTATTTAAAACACAGCTTTTCATTTCATTCTATTTACAGAATATTTTCATTTCATTTGTTTCTTTAAAATTACTTAGTTCTCACCTGTTGTATGTCTAGGAATATTTTCTTCCAAAAATAGAAAAAAATAGATGATATCTTTTCAGCAGAAAACATTGGTTGATACAATTTTAAACCATCATGATATGGAAGAATTCTTCTGTCCCTCTCGAAGGTGGAAGAAGCATTTGGATCACAGATCATCTACAATGAAATACTTGACATGTTTAAGATGCTTTCAATCAATTTTGATCGTCAATTGCTTATTTGTTGTAAAAAGTAATTTTTCAGTGAAGGGAAAGCGTGTGTGGTATATCTACATGATATGTTCAAAGGCAGTTCCTACTAATGGCCAGGCTGAATTCCAGTAAATAATGTCCCGAATGATATTTTGCCGCCTTCTTTGGCACTTCATGAAATCTTACCCCGATGAAGTGCTGAAACACAGAGATTTTCTCTTAGAGAGTGTCTCATGTTGTAACCTATCCCATGGATTTTATGCTGTAATTCTTATCTCTTTTAAAATTTACTATCTTCTGTACAGTTTTCATGAAACTTTCTGTTACAGTAGTGAATAGCACAGATAAATGTCATTTTGTACAACTTTGAATTTACCCCAAGAGCTGAGAGAAAACTTGATCCTATACTTCAATCCGAGTTTCTTCTATAGTCCAACTTTGTTTCTCTACCATCAAGCTTCTCCTTTGTTGCTGCTCCAAGCCCCGTCCAAGGTGACCTTGAATACTTTCAGGGATGGGACACCCACAACTTCTCTGGGCAACCTGTTCCAGTGTTCCAGCACTCCCACAGTAAAAAAGGCCTTCCTTTCATCTAATATGTGTAGGAAATCATAAATCTAGGCATAGAAGCTTGGAGTGCAAATTTGAAATTCTTTGGATTTGAAGCACATTTTATATGAATACTGACTTACAGATGACTAAAAGATGTTGATGGGCATTTGAGCTGACAAGTTTTGAAAAAGTGCACGGAAATTAAAATTGAAACCACTAAAATTAAAAACTCCTTGCCATTTTCTTTTTCCTCTCCTATTCAAAATTGCATATGTCAGATATCAGTGCTTCATGCAAACCTCTCAGATGCTCTCAGAGAAAAAGCTTTTCTTTCAGACTAAGTTGCGGTTGACGTAGAACACTAGCAGGAGTGAAAGATTTTCTGGGCATTGGGGCAGCACGTTCTCCTTGGATTTGTGTGCAGAATGCATTTTATCCAAACTGGAAAATAGATCCCAGCTCTGTTCTATTCATCATTCTTACTTCATCAGGCCAGAAGATTCTGTGAAAAGTAGCCTGTGGACCTTGAAGACAGCGCATGTGAACCAGATGAGAGGTGATAGAGAAGTTGAGGGAGAGAAGAAAGAGCATATGGCTGAAACCAGAAAGTATTTCTCCACGTGATCATGGAAGATTGCAGGAGCCACTTGGTACTATCAAACCAGCCCGACTTGGCACTGGTGCCACTATGGGTCTGGGAGCCATGTTGCATATCGTGCATTTTAAGGAGCCAGCTGGCCACACCCAGCCATATGCCCCCAAACACAAACCAAGCCCTTTTCTCTGGCAAACAAAACTCAGCTGCCCTGCTTCTGGATGGCAGATTGCAGGAGCCACTTGGTACTATCAAACCAGCCCAACTTGGCACTGGTGCCACCTTGGCTCTGGGAACCATCCTGCCTATTGTAGCTTTTCAGGAGCCAGCCGGTCACTCCCAGCCATAGGCCCCCAAACAGAAACCTCGGCCCGTTTCCCTGGCAAACAAAAGTAAGCTGCCCCGCTTCTGGATGGCAGATTGCAGGAGCTACTTAGTACTATCAAATCAGCCCGACTTGGCACAGGTGCCACCTTGGATCTGGGAACCATCCTGTGTATCGTGGATTTTCAGGGGCCAGCCGGCCACTCTCAGCCATATGCCCCCAAACACAAACCACGGACCTTTTCTCTGGCAAACAAAAATCAGCTGCCCCACTTCTGGATGGCAGATTGCAGGAGCCACTTGGGACTATCACACCAGCACAACATGGCACTGCTGCCACCTTGGATCTGGGAACAATCCTGCGTATCGTACATATTCAGGAACCAGCCGAACACTCCCAGCCACAGGCCCCCAAACACAAACAACGGCCCATTTCCCTGGCAAACAAAACTCAGCTGCCCCGCTTCTGGATGGCAGTTTGCAGGAGCCACTTGGGACTATCAAAGCAGCCCGACTTGGTAATGGTACCATCTTGGATCTGGGAACCATCCGGCGTATCGTGGATTTTCAGGGGCCAGCCGGTCATTCCCAGCCATATGCTCCCAAACACAAACCTCGGCCCTTTTCTCTGGCAAACAAAACTCAACTGCCCCTCTTCTGGATGGCAAATTTTAGGACGCACTTGGTACTACAAAAAGAGCCCGACTTGGCAGTGGTGCCACCTTGTCTCTGGGAACCATCCTGCGTATCGAGCATTTTAAGGAGCCAGCCGGCAATTCCCAGCCGTATGCCCCAAAAAGAAACCACGGACCTTTTCTCTGGCAAAAAAAACTCAGCTGTCCCGCTTCTGGATGGCAGATTGCAGGAGTCACTTTGAACCATACAACCAGCCTTACTTGGCACTGGTGCCACCTTGTATCTGGGAACCATCCTGCCTATCGTTGATTTTCAGGGGCCAGCCTACCACTCTCGGCCATAGGCCCCCAAACACAAACCACAGCCCTTTTCTCTAGCAAACAAAATTTAGCTGCCCCGCTTCTGGATGGCAAATTGCAGGAGCCACTGGGTACTACAAAAACAGCCCGACTTGGCACTGGTGCCACCTTGCGTCTGGTTACCATGCGGCGTATCGTGCATTTTAAGGAGCCAGGTGGCCACTCCCAGCCATATGCCCCCAAACACAACCCACGGCCCTTTTCTCTGGCAAACAAAACTCAGCTGCCCCGCTTCTGGATGGCAGAGTGCAGGAGACACTTGGTACTATCAAACCAGCCCGACTTGGCACTGGTGCCACCTTTGGTCTGGGAACCATCCTGCGTATTGTGGATTGTCAGGAGACAGCCGACCACTCTCGGCCACAGACCCCAATCAAAAACAAAGGTCCGTTTCCCTGGCAAAAAAAACTCAGCTGCCCCGCTTCTGGATGGGAGATTGCAGGAGGCACTTGACACTGTCAAACGAGCCCCACTTTGTACTGGTGCCACCTTGGGTCTGGGAACCATGCTGCGTATCGTGGATTTTCAGGAGCCAATCGGCCACTGCCAGCCACAGGCCCCCAAACAAAAACCACAGCCTTTTTCTCTGGCAAACAAAACTCAGCTGCCCCGCTTCTGGATGGCAGATTGCAGGAGCCACTTGGTACTATCAAACCAGCCCGACTTGGCACTGGTGCCACCTTGGGTCTGGGAACCATCCTGCCTATCGTGGATTTTAAGGAGCCAGCCGGCTACTCCCAGCCACAGGCCCCCAACAAAAACCACGGCCCTTTTTTCTCGCAAACAAAACTTAGCTGCCTCACTTCTGGATGGCAGATTGCAGGAGCCACTTGGTGTAATCAAACCAGCCCGACTTGGCACTGGTGCCACCTTGGGTCTGGGAACCATCCTGCGTATCGTGGATTCTAAGGAGCCAGCCGGCCACTCCCAGCCACAGGCCCCCAAACAAAATCAACGGCGCTGTTCCCTGGAATACAAAACACGCCTGCCAACTTTTTGATGGAGTTTGCAGGAGCCACTTGGTACTATCAAACCAGCCCAACTTGGCACTGGTGCCACCATGGGTCTGGTAAACATCCTGCGTATCGTGGATTCTTAGGAGCCAGCCGGCCACTCCTAGCCACAGGCCCCCAAACAAAAACCTAGGCCTATTTCTCTGGCAAACAAAAGTAAGCTGCCCCGCTTCTGGATGGCAGATTGCAGGAGACACTTGGGACTATCAAACCAGCCCAACTTGGCACTGGTGCCACCTTGGATCTGGGAACCATGCTGTGTATCGTGGATTTTCAGGGGCCAGCCGGCCACTCTCAGCCATATGCCCCCAAACAGAAACCTCGGCCCGTTTCTCTGGCAAACAAAACTCAACTGCCCCTCTTCTGGATGGCAAATTGCAAGATGAACTTGATACTAAAACCGCAGGCCGACTTGGTAGTGGTGACACCTTGGGCCTGGGAACCATCATGCGTATCGAGCATTTTAAGGAGCCAGCCGGCCACTCCCAGCAATATGCCCCCAAAAACAATCCACGGAATTTTTCTCTGGCAAACAAAAATCAGCTGCCCCGCTTCTGGATGGCAGATTGCAGGAGCCACTTTGACCCATCAAACCAGCCCGACTTGGCACTGGTACCACCTTGCATCCTGGAACCATGCTGCCTAGCGTGGATTTTCAGGGGCCAGCCGGCCACTCTCAGCTATATGCCCCCAAACAAAACCCACGGCCCGTTTCCCTGGCAAACAAAAGTAAGCTGCCCCGCTTCTGGATGGCAGATTGCAGGAACCACTTGGTAGTATCAAACCAGCCCGACTTGGCACTGGTGCCACCTTGGGTCTGGGAACCATCCTGCGTATCGTGGATTCTAAGGAGCCAGCCGGTCACTCCCAGCCACAGGCCCCCAAATACAAACAACGGCGCTTTTCCCTGGAAAACAAAACTCGCCTGCCAACTTTTTGATGGCAGATTGCAGGAGCAACTTGGTACTATCAAACCAGCCCAACTTGGCACTGGTGCCACCATGGGTCTGGTAACCATCCTGCCTATTGTAGCTTTCCAGGAGCCAGCCGGTCACTCCCAGCCATAGGCCCCCAGTCACAAACCTCGGCCCGTTTCCCTGGCAAACAAAAGTAAGCTGCCCCGCTTCTGGATGGCAGATTGCAGGAGCCACTTGGTACTATCAAACCAGCCCGACTTGGCACTGGTGCCACCTTGGGTCTGGGAACCATCCTGCGTATCGCAGATTCTAAGGCGCCAGTCGGCCACTCCCAGCCACAAGACCCCAAACACAAACAACGGCGCTTTTCTCTGGCAAACAAAACTCAACTGCCCCTCTTCTGGATGGCAAATTGCAGGACGCACTTGGTACTATCAAACCAGCACGACTTGGCACTGGTGCCACCTTGGGTCTGGGAACCATCCTGCGTATTGTGGATTGTCAGGAGCCAGCTGGACACTCTCGGCCACAGACCCCAATCAAAAACAACGGCCCGTTTCACAGGCAAACAAAACTCAGCTGCCCCGCTTCTGGATGGGAGATTGCAGGAGGCACTTGACACTGTGAAACCAGCCCCACTTGGCACTGGTGCCACCTTGGGTCTGGGAACCATGCTGCGTATCATGGATTTTCAGGAGCCAGCCGGCCACTCCCAGCCATAGGCCCCCAAACAAAAACCACAGCCTTTTTCTCTGGCAAACAAAATTCAGCTGCCCCGCTTCTGGATGGCAGATTGCAGGAGCCACTTGGGACTATCACACCAGCACAACATGGCACTGGTGCCACCTTGGATCTGGGAACCATCCTTCCTATCGTGGATTTTCAGGGGCCAGCCGGTCACTCTCAGCCATAGGCCCCAAACACAAACCACGGCCCTTTTCTCTGGAAAACAAAACTCAACTGCCCCTCTTCTGGATGGCAGATTGCAGGAGCCACTGGGTACTATGAAACCAGCCCTACTTGGCACTGGTGCCACCTTGGGTCTGGGAACCATGCTGCGTATCATGGATTTTCAGGAGCCAGCCGTCCACTGCCAGCCACAGGCCCCGAAACACAAACAACAGCCTTTTTCTCTGGCAAACAAAATTCAGCTGCCCCGCTTCTGGATGGCAGATTGCAGGAACCACTTGGTACTAACAAACCAGCCCGACTTGGCACTGGTGCCACCTTGGGTCTGGGAACCATCCTGCGTATCGTGGATTCTAAGGAGCCAGCTGGCCACTCCCAGCCACAGGCCCCAAAATACACACAACGGCGCTTTTCCCTGGAAAACAAAACTCGCCTGCCAACATTTTGATGGCAGATTGCAGGAGCCACTTGGTACTATCAAACCAGCCCAACTTGGCACTGGTGCCACCATGGGTCTGGTCACCATCCTGCCTATCGTAGCTTTTCAGGAGCCAGCCGGTCACTCCCAGCCATAGGCCCCCAGAAAAAAACCTCGGTCCGTTTCCCTGGAAAACAAAAGTAAGCTGCCCCGCTTCTGGATGGCAGATTGCAGGAGCCACTTGGTGCTATCAAACCAGCCCGACTTGGCACTGGTGCCACCTTGGGTCTGGGAACCATCCTGCGTATCGTGGATTCTAAGGAGCCAGCTGGCCACTCCCAGCCACAGGCCCCAAAACACACACAACGGCGCTTTTCCCTGGAAAACAAAACTCGCCTGCCAACTTTTTGATGGCAGATTGCAGGAGCCACTTGGTACTATCAAACCAGCCCAACTTGGCACTGGTGCCACCATGGGTCTGGTCACCATCCTGCCTATCGTAGCTTTTCAGGAGCCAGCCGGTCACTCCCTGCCATAGGCCCCGAGACACAAAGCTCGGCCCGTTTCCCTGGCAAACAAAAGTAAGCTGCCCCGCTTCTGGATGGCAGATTGCAGGAGCCACTTGGTACTATCAAACCAGCCCGACTTGGCACTGGTACCACCTTGGGTCTGGGAACCATCCTGCCTATCGTGGATTTTAAGGAGCCAGCCGGCTACTCCCAGCCACAGGCCCCCAACAAAAACCACGGCCCTTTTTTCTGGCAAACAAAACTTAGCTGCCTCACTTCTGGATGGCAGATTGCAGGAGCCACTTGGTGTAATCAAACCAGCCCGACTTGGCACTGGTGTCACCTTGGGTCTGGGAACCATCCTGCGTATCGTGGATTCTAAGGAGCCAGCCGGCCACTCCCAGCCACAGGCCCCCAAACAAAATCAACGGCGCTGTTCCCTGGAAAACAAAACACGCCTGCCAACTTTTTGATGGAGTTTGCAGGAGCCACTTGGTACTATCAAACCAGCCCAACTTGGCACTGGTGCCACCATGGGTCTGGTAAACATCCTGCGTATCGTGGATTCTTAGGAGCCAGCAGGCCACTCCTAGCCACAGGCCCCCAAACAAAATCCTAGGCCTATTTCTCTGGCAAACAAAAGTAAGCTGCCCCGCTTCTGGATGGCAGATTGCAGGAGACACTTGGGACTATCAAACCAGCCCAACTTGGCACTGGTGCCACCTTGGATCTGGGAACCATGTTGTGTATCGTGGATTTTCAGGGGCCAGCTGGCCACTCTCAGCCATATGTCCCCAAACAGAAACCTCGGCCCGTTTCTCTGGCAAACAAAACTCAACTGCCCCTCTTCTGGATGGCAAATTGCAGGATGAACTTGATACTAAAACCGCAGGCCGACTTGGTAGTGGTGACACCTTGGGCCTGGGAACCATCATGCGTATCGAGCATTTTAAGGAGCCAGCCGGCCACTCCCAGCAATATGCCCCCAAAAACAATCCACGGAATTTTTCTCTGGCAAACAAAAATCAGCTGCCCCGCTTCTGGATGGCAGATTGCAGGAGCCACTTTGACCCATCAAACCAGCCCGACTTGGCACTGGTGCCACCTTGCATCTGGGAACCATGCTGCCTAGCGTGGATTTTCAGGGGCCAGCGGGCCACTCTCAGCTATATGCCCCCAAACAAAACCCACGGCCCGTTTCCCTGGCAAACAAAAGTAAGCTGCCCTGCTTCTGGATGGCAGATTGCAGGAACCACTTGGTAGTATCAAACCAGCCCGACTTGGCACTGGTGCCACCTTGGGTCTGGGAACCATCCTGCGTATCGTGGATTCTAAGGAGCCAGCCGGCCACTCCCAGCCACAGGCCCCCAAACACAAACAACGGCGCTTTTCCCTGGATAACAAAACTCGCCTGCCAACTTTTTGATGGCAGATTGCAGGAGCAACTTGGTACTATCAAACCAGCCCAACTTGGCACTGGTGCCACCATGGGTCTGGTCACCATCCTGCCTATTGTAGCTTTCCAGGAGCCAGCCGGTCACTCCCAGCCATAGGCCCCCAAACACAAACCTCGGCCCGTTTCCCTGGCAAACAAAAGTAAGCTGCCCCGCTTCTGGATGGCAGATTGCAGGAGCCACTTGGTACTATCAAACCAGCCCAACTTGTTACTGGTGCCACCTTGGGTCTGGGAACCATGCTGCGTATCGCAGATTCTAAGGCTGCAGTCGGCCACTCCCAGCCACAAGCCCCCAAACACAAACAACGGCGCTTTTCTCTGGCAAACAAAACTCAACTGCCCCTCTTCTGGATGGCAAATTGCAGGACGCACTTGGTACTATAAAAACAGCCCGACTTGGCACTGGTGCCACCTTGGGTCTGGGAACCATCCTGCGTATCGATCTTTTTAATGAGACAGCCGGCCACTCCCAGCCATATGCCCCCAAACACAACCCACGGCCCTTTCCTCTGGCAAACAAAACTCAGCTGCACCGCTTCTGGATGGCAGATTGCAGGAGCCACTTGGTACTATCAAACCAGCAAGACTTGGCACTGGTGCGACCTTGGGTCTGGGAACCATCCTGCGTATTGTGGATTGTCAGGAGCCAGCTGAACATTCTCGGCCACAGACCCCAATCAAAAACAACGGCCCGTTTCACAGGCAAACAAAACTCAGCTGCCCCGCTTCTGGATGGGAGATTGCAGGAGGCACTTGACACTGTGAAACCAGCCCCACTTGGCACTGGTGCCACCTTGGGTCTGGGAACCATGCTGCGTATCATGGATTTTCAGGAGCCAGCCGGCCACTCCCAGCCATAGGCCCCCAAACAAAAACCACAGCCTTTTTCTCTGGCAAACAAAATTCAGCTGCCCCACTTCTGGATGGCAGATTGCAGGAGCCACTTGGGACTATCACACCAGCACAACATGGCACTGCTGCCACCTTGGATCTGGGAACCATCCTTCCTATCGTGGATTTTCAGGGGCCAGCCGGTCACTCTCAGCCATAGGCCCCAAACACAAACCACGGCCCTTTTCTCTGGAAAACAAAACTCAACTGCCCCTCTTCTGGATGGCAGATTGCAGGAGCCACTGGGTACTATGAAACTAGCCCTACTTGGCACTGGTGCCACCTTGGGTCTGGGAACCATGCTGCGTATCATGGATTTTCAGGAGCCAGCCGTCCACTGCCAGCCACAGGCCCCGAAACACAAACAACAGCCTTTTTCTCTGGCAAACAAAATTCAGCTGCCCCGCTTCTGGATGGCAGATTGCAGGAACCACTTGGTACTAACAAACCAGCCCGACTTGGCACTGGTGCCACCTTGGGTCTGGGAACCATCCTGCGTATCGTGGATTCTAAGGAGCCAGCTGGCCACTCCCAGCCACAGGCCCCAAAATACACACAACGGCGCTTTTCCCTGGAAAACAAAACTCGCCTGCCAACTTTTTGATGGCAGATTGCAGGAGCCACTTGGTACTATCAAACCAGCCCAACTTGGCACTGGTGCCACCATGGGTCTGGTCACCATCCTGCCTATCGTAGCTTTTCAGGAGCCAGCCGGTCACTCCCAGCCATAGGCCCCCAGAAAAAAACCTCGGTCCGTTTCCCTGGAAAACAAAAGTAAGCTGCCCCGCTTCTGTATGGCAGATTGCAGGAGCCACTTGGTGCTATCAAACCAGCCCGACGTGGCACTGGTGCCACCTTGGGTCTGGGAACCATCCTGCGTATCGTGTGTTCTAAGGAGCCAGCCGGCCACTCCCAGCCACAGTCCCCCAAACACAAACAACGGCGCTTTTCCCTGGAAAACAAAACTGGCCTGCCAACTTTTTGATGGCAGATTGCAGGAGCCACTTGGTACTATCAAACCAGCCCAACTTGGCACTGGTGCCACCATGGGTCTGGTCACCATCCTGCCTATCGTAGCTTTTCAGGAGCCAGCCGGTCACTCCCAGCCATAGGCCCCCAGACACAAACCTCGGCCCGTTTCCCTGGCAAACAAAAGTAAGCTGCCCCGCTTCTGCATGGCAGATTGCAGGTGCTATTTAGTACTATCAAACCAGCCTGACTTGGCACTGGTGCCACCTCTGGTCTGGGAACCATCCTGCCTATCGTGGATTTTCAGGGGCCAGACGGCCACTATCAGCCATATGCCCCCAAAAACAAACCACGGCCCTTTTCTCTGGTAAACAAAACTCAACTGCCCCTCTTCTGGATGGCAAATTTTAGGACGCACTTTGTACTACGAAAACCGCCCGACTTGGCACTGGTGCCACCTTGGGTCAGGGAACCATCCTGCCTATCGTAGCTTTTCAGGAGCCAGCCGGTCACTCCCAGCCATAGGTCCCCAGACAAATACCTCGGCCCGTTTCCCTGGCAAACAAAAGTAAGCTGCCCCGCTTCTGGATGGCAGATTGCAGGAGCCACTTGGTACTATCAAACCAGCCCAACTTGACACTGGTGCCACCTTGGCTCTGGGAACCATGCTGCGTAACCCGGATTCTAAGACGACAGGCAGCCCCTGCCAGCCACAGGCCTCCAAACAAAATCAACGGCGCTTTTCCCTGGAAAACAAAACTCGCCTGACAACTTTTAGATGGCAGATTGCAGGAGCCAGTTGGTACCATCAAACCAGCCCAACTTGGCACTGGTGCCACCTTGGGTCTGGGAACCATCCTGCCTATTGTTGCTTTTCAGGAGCCAGCCGGTCACTTCTAGCCCTAGGCCCCCAGTCATAAACCTCGGCCCGTTTCCCTGGCACACAAATGTAAGCTACCCCGCTTCAGGATGGCAGATTGCAGGAGCCACTTTTCACCATCAAACTAGCCCGACGTGGCACTGGTGCCACCTTGGGTCTGGGAACCATCCTGCGCATCGTGTGTTCTAAGGAGCCAGCCGGCCACTCCCACCCACAGTCCCCCAAACACAAACAACGGCGCTTTTCCCTGGAAAACAAAACTGGCCTGCCAACTTTTTGATGGCAGATTGCAGGAGCCACTTGGTACTATCAAACCAGCCCAACTTGGCACTGGTGCCACCATGGGTCTGGTCACCATCCTGCCTATCGTAGCTTTTCAGGAGCCAGGCGGTCACTCCCAGCCATAGGCCCCCAGACACAAACCTCGGCCCGTTTCCCTGGCAAACAAAAGTAAGCTGCCCCGCTTCTGCATGGCAGATTGCAGGTGCTATTTAGTACTATCAAACCAGACCGACTTGGCACTGGTGCCACCTCTGGTCTGGGAACCATCCTGCCTATCGTGGATTTTCAGGGGCCAGACGGCCACTATCAGCCATATGCCCCCAAAAACAAACCACGGCCCTTTTCTCTGGTAAACAAAACTCAACTGCCCCTCTTCTGGATGGCAAATTTTAGGACGCACTTTTTACTACGAATACCGCCCGACTTGGCACTGGTGCCACCTTGGGTCAGGGAACCATCCTGCCTATCGTAGCTTTTTAAGGAGCCAGCAGGCCACGCCCAGCCATATAGCCCCAAAAACAAACCACGGACCATTTCTCTTGGAAACAAAAATCCGCTGCCCCGCGTCAGGATGGCAGATTGCAGGAGCCACTTTGCACCATCAAACCACCCCGACTTGGCACTGGTGCCATCTTGGATCTGGGAACCATCCTGCCTATCGTAGCTTTTCAGGAGCCAGCCGGTTACTCCCAACCATAGGCCCCCAGACAGAAAGCTCTGCCTGTGTCCCTGGCAAACAAAAGTAAGCTACCCCGCTTCTGGATGGCAGATTGCAGGAGCCACTTGGTACTATCAAACCAGCCCAACTTGGCACTGGTGCCACCATGGGTCTGGTCACCATCCTGCCTATCGTAGCTTTTCAGGAGCCAGCCGGTCACTCCCAGCCATAGGCCCCCAGACAAATACCTCGGCCCGTTTCCCTGGCAAACAAATGTAAGCTGCCCCGCTTCTGGATGGCAGATTGCAGGAGCCACATGGTACTATCAAACCAGGCCAACATGGCACTGGTGCCACCTTGGCTCTGGGAACCATCCTGCCTATCGTGGATTTTCAGGTGCCAGTCGGCCACTCTCAGCCATATGCACCCAAACACAAACCACGGCCCTTTTCTCTGGTAAACAAAACTCAACTGCCCCTCTTCTGGATGGCAAATTGCAGGACGCACTTGGTACTACGAAAACAGCCCGACTTGGCAGTGATGCCACCTTGGGTCAGGGAACCATCCTGCGTATCGATGTTTTTAAGGAGTCAGCCGGCAACGTCCAGCCATATACCCCCAAAAAAAACCCACGGAACTTTTCTCCAGCAAGCAAAAATCCGCTGCCCCGCTTCTGGATGGCAGATTGCAGGAGCTATTTAGTATTATCAAACCAGCCCGACTTGGCACTGGTGCCACCATGGGTCTGGTCACCATCCTGCCTATCGTAGCTTTTCAGGAGCCAGCCGGTCACTCTCAGCCATAGGCCCCAAACACAAACCACGGCCCTTTTCTCTGGAAAACAAAACTCAACTGCCCCTCTTCTGGATGGCAGATTGCAGGAGCCACTGGGTACTATGAAACCAGCCCTACTTGGCACTGGTGCCACCTTGGGTCTGGGAACCATGCTGCGTATCATGGATTTTCAGGAGCCAGCCGTCCACTGCCAGCCACAGGCCCCGAAACACAAACAACAGCCTTTTTCTCTGGCAAACAAAATTCAGCTGCCCCGCTTCTGGATGGCAGATTGCAGGAACCACTTGGTACTAACAAACCAGCCCGACTTGGCACTGGTGCCACCTTGGGTCTGGGAACAATCCTGCGTATCGTGGATTCTAAGGAGCCAGCTGGCCACTCCCAGCCACAGGCCCCAAAACACACACAACGGCGCTTTTCCCTGGAAAACAAAACTCGCCTGCCAACTTTTTGATGGCAGATTGCAGGAGCCACTTGGTACTATCAAACCAGCCCAACTTGGCACTGGTGCCACCATGGGTCTGGTCACCATCCTGCCTATCGTAGCTTTTCAGGAGCCAGCCGGTCACTCCCAGCCATAGGCCCCCAGACACAAAGCTCGGCCTGTTTCCCTGGCACACAAAAGAAAGCTACCGCACTTCTGGATGGCAGATTGCAGGAGCCACTTTGCACCATCAAACCAGCCCAACTTGGCACTGGTGCCACCTTGGCTCTGGGAACCATGCTGCCTAACCCGGATTCTAAGACGACAGGCAGCCACTGCCAGCCACAGGCCTCCAAACAAAATCAACGTCGCTTTTCCCTGGAAAACAAAACTCGCCTGACAACTTTTAGATGGCAGATTGCAGGAGCCAGTTGGTACCATCAAACCAGCCCAACTTGGCACTGGTGCCACCTTGGGTCTGGGAACCATCCTGCCTATTGTTGCTTTTCAGGAGCCAGCCGGTCACTCCTAGCCCTAGGCCCCCAGTCATAAACCTCGGCCCGTTTCCCTGGCACACAAAAGTAAGCTACCCCGCTTCAGGATGGCAGATTGCAGGAGCCACTTTTCACCATCAAACCAGCCCGACGTGGCACTGGTGCCACCTTGGGTCTGGGAACCATCCTGCGTATCGTGTGTTCTAAGGAGCCAGCCGGCCACTCCCACCAACAGTCCCCCAAACACAAACAACGGCGCTTTTCCCTGGAAAACAAAACTCGCCTGACAACTTTTTGATGGCAGATTGCAGGAGCCACTTGGTACTATCAAACCAGCCCAACTTGGCACTGGTGCCACCATGGGTCTGGTAACAATCCTGCCTATCGTAGCTTTTCAGGAGCCAGGCGGTCACTCTCAGCCATAGGCCCCCAGACACAAAGCTCGGCCCGTTTCCCTGGCAAACAAAAGTAAGCTGCCCCGCTTCTGCATGGCAGATTGCAGGTGCTATTTAGTACTATCAAACCAGCCCGACTTGGCACTGGTGCCACCTCTGGTCTGGGAACCATCCTGCCTATCGTGGATTTTCAGGCGCCAGACGGCCACTATCAGCCATATGCCCCCAAAAACAAACCACGGCCCTTTTCTCTGGTAAACAAAACTCAACTGCCCCTCTTCTGGATGGCAAATTTTAGGACGCACTTTGTACTACGAAAACTGCCCGACTTGGCACTGGTGCCACCTTGGGTCAGGGAACCATCCTGCCTATCGTAGCTTTTTAAGGAGCCAGCAGGCCACGCCCAGCCATATAGCCCCAAAAACAAACCACGGACCATTTCTCTTGGAAACAAAAATCCGCTGCCCCGCGTCAGGATGGCAGATTGCAGGAGCCACGTTGCACCATCAAACCACCCCGACTTGGCACTGGTGCCATCTTGGATCTGGGAACCATCCTGCCTATCGTAGCTTTTCAGGAGCCAGCCGGTTACTCCCAACCATAGGCCCCCAGACAGAAAGCTCTGCCCGTTTCCCTGGCAAACAAAAGTAAGCTACCCCGCTTCTGGATGGCAGATTGCAGGAGCCACTTGGTACTATCAAACCAGCCCAACTTGACACTCGTGCCACTTTGGGTCTGGGAACCATGCTGCGTAACGTAGATTCTAAGGCGCCAGGCGGCCACTCCCAGCCACAGGCCCCAAATACAAACAACGGCGCTTTTCCCTGGAAAACAAAACTCGCCTGCCAGCTTTTTGATGGCAGATTGCAGGAGCCACTTGGTACTATCAAATCATCCCAACTTGGCACTGGTGCCACTATGGGTCTGGGAACCATCCTGCCAATTGTACCATTTCAGGAGCCAGCCGGTCACTCCCAGCCATAGGCCCCCATCACAAACCTCGGACCGTTTCCCTGGCAAACAAAATTAAGCTGCCCCGATTCTGGATGGCAGATTGCAGGAGCCACTTGGTAGTGTCAAACCAGCCCGACTTGGCACTGGTGCCACCTTGGGTCTGGGAACCATCCTGCGTATCGTGGATTCTAAGCAGCCACCCGGCCACTCCGTGCCACAGGCGCCCAAACACAAACAACGGCGCTTTTCCCTGGAAAACAAAACTCGCCTGCCAACATTTTGATGGCAGATTGCAGGAGCCACTTGGTACTATCAAACCAGCCCAACTTGGCACTGGTGCCACCATGGGTCTGGTCACCATCCTGCCTATCGTAGCTTTTCAGGAGCCAGCCGGTCACTCCCAGCCATAAACCCCCAGACACAAACGTCGGCCCGTTTCCCTGGAAAACAAAAGTAAGCACCCCCGATTCTGGATGGCAGATTGCAGGAGCCACTTGGTAGTATCAAATTAGCCCAACTTGGCACTGGTGCCATCATGGGTCTGGTAAACATCCTGCCTATCTTAGCTTTTCAGGAGCCGGCCGGTCACTCCCTGCCATAGGCCCCCAGAGAAATACCTCGGCCCGTTTCCCTGGCAAACAAAAGTAAGCTGCCCCTCTTCTGGATGGCAGATTGCAGGAACCACTTGCTACTATCAAACCAGCCCGACTTGGCACTGGTGCCACCTTGGCTCTGGGAACCATGCTGCGTAACGTAGATTCTAAGAGGACAGGCGGACACTCCCAGCCACAGGCCTCTAAACAAAAACAACGGCGCGTTACCCTGGAAAACAAAACTCGCCTGCCAACTTTTTGATGGCAGATTGCAGGAGCCACTTGGTACTATCAAACCAGCCCAACTTGGCACTGGTGCCACCATGGGTCTGGTCACCATCCTGCCTATCGTAGCTTTTCAGGAGCCAGACGGTCACTCGCAGCCATAGGCCCCCAGACAAAAACCTCGGCCCGTTTCCCTGGCAAACAAAAGTAAGCTGCCCCGCTTCTGGATGGCAGATTGCAGGAGCCACATGGTACTATCAAACCAGGCCAACATGGCACTGGTGCCACCTTGGCTCTGGGAACCATCCTGCCTATCGTGGATTTTCAGGCGCCAGCCGGCCACTCTCAGCCATATGCCCCAAAACACAAACCACGGCCCTTTTCTCTGGTAAACAAAACTCAACTGCCCCTCTTCTGGATGGCAAATTGCAGGAGCCACTTGGTACTACGAAAACAGCCCGACTTGGCAGTGATGCCACCTTGGGTCAGGGAACCATCCTGCGTATCGATGTTTTTAAGGAGTCAGCCGGCAACGTCCAGCCATATAACCCCAAAAAAAACCCACGGAACTTTTCTCCAGCAAGCAAAAATCCGCTGCCCCGCGTCTGGATGGCAGATTGCAGGAGCTATTTAGTATTATCAAACCAGCCCGACTTGGCACTGGTGCCACCATCGGTCTGGTCACCATCCTGCCTATCGTAGCTTTTCAGGAGCCAGCCGGTCACTCCCAGCCATAGGCCCCCAGACAAAAACCTCGGCCCGTTTCCCTGGCAAACAAAAGTAAGCTGCCCTGCTTCTGGATGGCAGATTGCAGGAACCACTTGGTACTATCAAACCTGCCCGACTTGGCCCTCGTGCCACCTTGGGTCTGGGAACCATGCTGCGTATCGTGGATTCTAAGGAGCCAGCCGGCCACTCCCAGCCACAGGCCCCCAAACACAAACAACGGCGCTATTCCCTGGAAAATAAAAACTCGCCTGCCAAATTTTGACGGCAGATTGCAGGAGCCACTTGGTACTATCAAATCAGCCCAACTTGGGACTGGTGCCACCATGGGTCTGGTCACCATCCTGCCTATCGTAGCTTTTCAGGAGCCAGCCGGTCACTCCCAGCCATAGGCCCCCAGACAAAACCCTCGGCCCGTTTCCCTGGCAAACAAAAGTAAGCTGCCCTGCTTCTGGATGGCAGATTGCAGGAACCACTTGGTACTATCAAACCAGCGAAACTTGGCACTGGTGCCACCTTGGGTCTGGATACCATGCTGCGTATCGTGGATTCTAAGGAGCCAGCCGGCCACTCCCAGCCACAAGCCCCCAAACACAAACAACGGCGCTTTTCCCTGGAAAACAAAACTCTCCTGCCAACTTTTTGATGGCAGATTGCAGGAGCCACTTGGTTTTTTCAAATCAGCCCAACTTGGCACTGGTGCCACCATGGGTCTGGTCACCATCCTGCCTATCTTATCTTTTCAGGAGCCAGCCGGTCACTCCCCGCCATAGGCCCCCAGACAAAAAGCTCGGCCCGTTTCCCTGGCAAACAAAAGTAAGCTACCCCGCTTCTGGATGGCAGATTGCAGGAGCCACTTTGCACCATCAAACTAGCCCGTCTTGGCACTGGTGCCACCTCTGGTCTGGGAACCATCCTGCGTATCGTGGATTCTAATTAGCCAGCCGGCCACTCCCTACCACAGGCCCCCAAACACAAACAACGGCGCTTTTCCCTGGAAAACAAAACTCGCCTACCAACTATTTTATGGCAGATTACAGGAGCCACTTGGTACTATCAAACCAGCCCAACTTGGCACTGGTGCCACCATGGGTCTGGTCACAATCCTGCCTATCGTAACTTTTCAGGAGCCAGCCGGTCACTCCCAGCCATAGGTCCCCTGTCACAAACCTCGGCCCGTTTCCCTGGCAAACAAAAGTAAGCTGCCCCGCTTCTGGATGGCAGATTGCAGGAGCCACTTGGTACTATCAAACCAGCCCGACTTGGCACTGGTGCCACCTCTGGTCTGGGACCCATCCTGCGTATCGTGGATTCTAAGGAGCCAGTCGGCCACTCCCAGCCACAGGCCCCCAAACACAAACAACGGCCCGTTTCCGTGGCAAACAAAAGTAAGCTGCCCCGCTTCTGGATGGCAGATTGCAGGAACCACTTGGTAGTATCAAACCAGCACAACTTGGCACTGGTGGCACCTCTTGTCTGGGAACCATGCTGCGTATCGTGGATTTTAAGGAGCCAGCCGGGCACTCCCAACCACAGGTCCCCAAACACACACAATGGCGCTTTTCCCTGGAAAACAAAACTCGTCTGCCAACTTTTTGATGGCAGATTGCAGGAGCCACTTGGTACTATCAAACCAGCCCAACTTGGCACTGGTGCCACCATGGGTCTGGTCACCATCCTGCCTATCGTAGCTTTTCAGGAGCCAGGCGGTCACTCCCTGCCATAGGCCCCGAGACAGAAAGCCCGGCCCGTTTCCCTGGCAAACAAAAGTAAGCTGCCCCGCTTCTGGATGGCAGATTGCAGGAGCCACTTTGTACTATCAAACCAGCCCGACTTGGCACTGGTGCCACCTCTGGTCTGGGAACCATGCTGCGTATCGTGGATTTTAAGGAGCCAGTCGGCCACTCCCAGCCATACGCCTCCAAACACAAACAACGGTCCATTTCCCTGGCAAACAAAAGTAAGCTGCCCCGCTTCTGGATGTCAGATTGCAGGAACCACTTGTTGCCAAGTTGGGGTGGTTTGATAGTACCAAGTGGCTCCTGCAATCTGCCATCAAAAAGTTGGCAAGCGAGTTTTGTTTTCCAGGGAAAAGCGCCGTTGTTTGTGTTTGGGGTCCTGTGGCTGGGAGTGGCCAGCTGTCTCCTTAGAATCCACGATACGCAGGATGGGTCCCAGACCAGAGGTGGCACCAGTGCCAAGTCGGGCTGGTTTGATGGTGCAAAGTGACTCCTGCAATCTGCCATCCAGAAGCGGGGTAGCTTACTTTTGTTTGCCAGGGAAACGGGTAGAGCTTTGTGTCTGGGGGCCTATGGCTGGGAGTGACCGGCTGGCTCCTGAAAAGCTACGATAGGCAGGATGGTGACCAGACCCATGGTGGCACCAGTGCCAAGTTGGGCTGGTTTGATAGTACCAAGTGGCTCCTGCAATCTGCCATCAAAAAGTTGGCAGGTGAGTTTTGTTTTCCAGGGAAAAGCACCGTTGTTTGTGTTTGGGGGCCTGTGGCTGGGAGTGGCCAGCTGGCTCCTTAGAATCCACGATACGCAGGATGGTTCCCAGACCAGAGGTGGCACCAGTGCCATGTTGGCCTGGTTTGATAGTACCATGTGGCTCCTGCAATCTGCCATCCAGAAGCGGGGCTGCTTACTTTTGTTTGCCAGGGAAACGGGCCGAGATATTTGTCTGGGGGCCTATGGCTGGGAGTGAGCGGCTGGCTCCTGAAAAGCTACGATAGGCAGGATGGTGACCAGACCCATGGTGGCACCAGTGCCAAGTTGGGCTGGTTTGATAGTACCAAGTGGCTCCTGCAATCTGCCATCAAAAAGTTGTCAGGCGACTTTTGTTTTCCAGGGAAAAGCACCGTTGTTCTTGTTTAGAGGCCTGTGGCTGGGAGTGGCCGGCTGCCTCCTTTGAACCCAGGATACGCAGGATGGTTCCCAGAGCCAAGGTGGCACCAGTGCCAAGTTGGGCTGGTTTGATAGTACCAAGTGGCTCCTGCAATCTGCCATCCAGAAGCGGGTCAGCTTACTTTTGTTTCCCAGGGAAACGGGTAGAGGTTTGTGTCTGGGGGCCTATGGCTGGGAGTGACCGGCTGGCTCCTGAAAAGCTACGATAGGCAGGATGGTGACCAGACCCATGGTGGCACCAGTGCCAAGTTGGGCTGGTTTGATAGTACCAAGTGGCTCCTGCAATCTGCCATCAAAAAGTTGTCAGGCGAGTTTTGTTTTCCAGGGAAAAGCGCCGTTGTTCTTGTTTAGAGGCCTGTGGCTGGGAGTGGCCGGCTGCCTCCTTTGAACCCAGGATACGCAGGATGGTTCCCAGAGCCAAGGTGGCACCAGTGCCAAGTTGGGCTGGTTTGATAGTACCAAGTGGCTCCTGCAATCTGCCATCCAGAAGCGGGTCAGCTTACTTTTGTTTCCCAGGGAAACGGGCCGAGGTATTTGTCTGGGGGCCTATGGCTGGGAGTGACCGGCTGGCTACTGAAAAGCTACGATAGGCAGGATGGTTACCAGACTCATGGTGGCACCAGTGCCAAGTCGGGCTGGTTTGATAATACTAAATAGCTCCTGAAATCTGCCATTCAGACGCGGGGCAGCGGATTTTTGTTTGCTGGAGAAAAGTTCCGTGGTTTTTTTTTGGGGGTATATGGCTGGACGTGGCCGGCTGGCTCCTTAAAAAGATCGATACGCAGGATTGTTCCCTGACCCAAGGTGGCATCACTGCCAAGTCGGGCTGTTTTCGTAGTACCAAGTGCGTCCTGCAATTTGCCATCCAGAAGAGGGGCAGTTGAGTTTTGTTTGCCAGAGCAAAGGGCCGTGGTATGTGTTTGGGGGCATATGGCTGAGAGTGGCCGGCTGGCCCCTGAAAATCCACGATAGGCAGGATGGTTCCCAGAGCCAAGGTGGCACCAGTGCCATGTTGGCCTGGTTTGATAGTACCATGTGGCTGCTGTAATCTGCCATCCAGAAGCGGGGCAGCTTACTTTTGTTTGCCAGGGAAACGGGCCAAGATATTTGTCTGGGGGCCTATGGCTGGGAGTGACCGGCTGGCTCCTGAAAAGCTACGATAGGCAGGATGGTGACCAGACCCATGGTGGCACCAGTACCAAGTTGGGCTGGTTTGATAGTACCAAGTGGCTCCTGCAATCTGCCATCAAAAATTTGGCAGGCGAGTTTTGTTTTCCAGGGAAAAGCGCCGTTGTTTTTGTTTAGAGGCCTGTGGCTGGGAGTGGCCGCCTGTCCTCGTAGAATCTATGTTACGCAGCATGGTTCCCAGAGCCAAGGTGGCACGAGGGCCAAGTCGGGCAGGTTTGATTGTACCAAATGCATCCTGCAATCTGCCATCCAAAAGCGGGGCAGTTTACTTTTGTTTGCCAGGGAAACAGGCCGAGGTTTGTGTCTGGGGGCCTATGGCAGGGAGTGACCGTCTGGCTCCTGAAAAGCTACGATAGGCAGGATGTTTACCAGACCCATGGTGGCACCAGTGCCAAGTTGGGCTGATTTGATAGTACCAAGTGGCTCCTGCAATCTGCCATCCAGAATCGGGGCAGCTTACTTTTGTTTTCCAGGGAAACGGGCAGAGGTTTGTGTTTGGGGGTCTATGGCTGGGAGTGACCGGCTGGCTCCTGAAAAGCTACGATAGGCAGGATGGTGACCAGACCCATGGTGGCACCAGTGCCAAGTTGGGCTGGTTTGATAGCACCAAGTGGCTCCTGCAATCTGCCATCAAAATGTTGGCAGGCGAGTTTTGTTTTCCAGGGAAAAGCGCCGTTGTTTGTGTTTGGGCGCCTGTGGCTCAGAGTGGCCGGGTGGCTGCTTAGAATCCACGATACGCAGGATGGTTCCCAGACCCAAGGTGGCACCAGTGCCAAGTCGGGCTGGTTTGACACTACCAAGTGGCTCCTGCAATCTGCCATCCAGAATCGGGGCAGCTTAATTTTGTTTGCCAGGGAAACGGTCCGAGGTTTGTGTCTGGGGGACTATGGCTGGGAGTGACCGGCTGGCTCCTGAAATGCTACAATAGGCAGGATGGTTCCCAGACCCATAGTGGCACCAGTGCCAAGTTGGGATGATTTGATAGTACCAAGTGGCTCCTGCAATCTGCCATCAAAAAGCTGGCAGGCGAGTTTTGTTTTCCAGGGAAAAGCGCCGTTGTTTGTGTTTGGGGGCCTGTGGCTGGGAGTGGCCGGCTGGCTCCTTAGAATCCACGATATGCAGGATTGTTCCCAGACCCAAGGTGGCACCAGTGCCAAGTCGGGCTGGTTTGATGGTGCAAAGTGGCTCCTGCAATCTGCCATCCAGACGCGGGGCAGCGGATTTTTGTTTCCATGAGAAATGGTCCGTGGTTTGTTTTTGGGGGTATATGGCTGGGCGTGGCCGGCTGGCTCCTTAAAAAGCTCGATATGCAGGATGGTTCCCTGACACAAGGTGGCACCAGTGCCACGTCGGGCGGTTTTCGTAGTACAAAGTGCGTCCTAAAATTTGCCATCCAGAAGAGGGGCAGTTGAGTTTTGTTTGCCAGAGAAAAGGGCCGTGGTTTGTTTTTGGGGGCATATGGCTGAGAGTGGACGGCTGGCCCCTGAAAATCCACGATAGGCAGGATGGTTCCCAGACCAGAGGTGTCACCAGTGCCAAGTCGGGCTGGTTTGATAGTACTAAATAGCTCCTGCAATCTGCCATGCAGAAGCGGGGCAGCTTACTTTTGTTTGCCAGGGAAACGGGCCGAGGTTTGTGTTTGGGGGCCTATGGCTGGGAGTGACCGGCTGGCTCCTGAAAAGCTACGATAGGCAGGATGGTGACCAGACCCATGGTGGCACCAGTGCCAAGTTGGGCTGGTTTGATAGTACCAAGTGGCTCCGGCAATCTGCCATCAAAAAGTTGGCAGGCGAGTTTTGTTTTCCAGGGAAAAGCGCCGTTGTTTGTGTTTGGGGGCCTGTGGCTGGGAGTGGCCAGCTGGCACCTTAGAACCCACGATACGCAGGATGGTTCCCAGACCAGAGGTGGCACCAGTGCCAAGTTGGGCTGGTTTGATGGTGCAAAGTGGCTCCTGCAATCTGCCATCCAGAAGCGGGGTAGCTTACTTTTGTTTGCCAGGGAAACGGGCCGAAATATTTGTCTAGGGGCCTCTGGCTGGGGGTGGCTGGCTGGCACCTGAAAAGCTACGATAGGCAGGATGGTGACCAGACCCATGGTGGCACCAGTGCCAAGTTGGGCTGGTTTGATAGTACCAAGTGGCTCCTGCAATCTGCCATCAAATGTTTGGCAGGCGAGTTTTGTTTTCCAGGGAAAAGCACCGTTGTGTGTGTTTTGGGGCCTGTGGCTGGGAGTGGCCAGCTGGCTCCTTAGAATCCACGATACGCAGGATGGTTCCCAGACCCAAGGTGGCACCAGTGCCAAGTCGGGCTGGTTTGTTAGTACCAAGTGGTTCCTGCAATCTGCCATCCAGAAGCGGGGCAGCTGAATTTTGTTTGCCAGAGAAACAGGCTGTTGTTTGTGTTTCGGGGCCTGTGGCTGGCAGTGGACGGCTGGCTCCTGAAAATCCATGATACGCAGCATGGTTCCCAGACCCAAGGTGGCACCAGTGCCAAGTCGGGCTGGTTTGATACTACCAAGTGCGTCCTGCAATCTGCCATCCAGAAGCGGGGCAGCTTAATTTTGTTTGCCAGGGAAACGGGCCGTGCGTTTTGTATGGGGGCCTATGGCTGAGAGTGGCCGGCTGGCTCCTGAAAATCCACGCTAGGCAGCATGGTTCCCAGATGCAAGGTGGCACCAGTGCCAAGTCGGGCTGGTTTGATGGTGCAAAGTGGCTCCTGCAATCTGCCATCCAGAAGCGGGGCAGCTGATTTTTGTTTGCCAGAGAAAAATTCCGTGGATTGTTTTTGGGGGCATATTGCTGGGAGTGGCCGGCTGGCTCCTTAAAATGCTCGATACGCATGATGGTTCCCAGGTCCAAGGTGTCACCACTACCAAGTCGGCCTGCGGTTTTAGTATCAAGTTCATCCTGCAATTTGCCATCCAGAAGAGGGGCAGTTGAGTTTTGTTTGCCAGAGAAACGGGCCGAGGTTTCTGTTTGGGGACATATGGCTGAGAGTGGCCGGGTGGCCCCTGAATATCCACGATACACAGCATGGTTCCCAGATCCAAGGTGGCACCAGTGCCAAGTTGGGCTGGTTTGATAGTCCCAAGTGTCTCCTGCAATCTGCCATCCAGAAGCGGGGCAGCTTACTTTTGTTTGCCAGAGAAATAGGCCTAGGTTTTTGTCTGGGGGCCTGGGGCTAGGAGTGGCCGGCTGGCTCCTTAGAATCCACGATACGCAGGATGTTTCCCAGACCCAAGGTGGCACCAGTGCCAAGTCGGGCTGGTTTGATAGTACCAAGTGGCTCCTGCAAACTCCATCAAAAAGTTGGCAGGCGTGTTTTGTTTTCCAGGGAACAGCGCCGTTGATTTTGTTTGGGGGCCTGTGGCTGGGAGTGGCCGGCTGGCTCCTTAGAATCCACGATACGCAGGATGGTTCCCAGACCCAAGGTGGCACCAGTGCCAAGTCGGGCTGGTTTGATTACACCAAGTGGCTCCTGCAATCTGCCATCCAGAAGTGAGGCAGCTAAGTTTTGTTTGCCAGAAAAAAGGGCCGTGGTTTTTGTTGGGGGCCTGTGGCTGGGAGTGGCCGGCTGGCTCCTTAGAATCCACCATACGCAGGATGGTTCCCAGACCCAAGGTGGCACCAGTGCCAAGTCGGGCTGGTTTGATAGTACCAAGTGGCTCCTGCAATCTGCCATCCAGAAGCGGTGCAGTTGAGTTTTGTTTGCCAGAGAAAAGGGCCGTGGGTTGTGTTTGGGGGCATATGGCTGGGAGTGGCCGGCTGTCTCATTAAAAAGATCGATACGCAGGATGGTTCCCAGACCCAAGGTGGCACCAGTGCCAAGTCGGGCTGTTTTTATAGTACCAAGTGCGTCCTGCAATTTGCCATCCAGAAGAGGGGCAGTGGAGTTTTGTTTGCCAGAGAATAGCGCCGTTGTTTGTGTTTGGGAGCTTGTGGCTGGGAGTGGCCGACTGGCGCCGTAGAATCTGTGTTACGCAGCATGGTTCCCAGACCAGAGGTGGCACCAGTGCCAAGTTGGGCTGGTTTGATAGTACCAAGTGGCTCCTGCAATCTGCCATCCAGAAGCGGGGCAGCTTACTTTTGTTTGCCAGGGAAACGGGCCGAGGTTTGTGACTGGGGACCTATGGCTGGGAGTGACCGGCTGGCTCCTGAAAAGCTATGATAGGCAGGATGGTGACCAGACCCATGGTGGCACCAGTGCCAAGTTGGGCTGGTTTGATAGTACCAAGTGGCTCCTGCAATCTGCCATCAAAAAGTTGTCAGGCGAGTTTTGTTTTCCAGGGAAAAGCGCCGTTGTTTGTGTTTGGGGGCCTGTGGCTGGGAGTGGCCGGCTGGCTCCTTTGAACCCACAATACGCAGGATGGTTCCCAGACCCAAGGTGGCACCAGTGCCAAGTCGGGCTGGTTTGATACTACCAAGTGCGTCCTGCAATCTGCCATCCAGAAGCGGGGCAGCTTAATTTTGTTTGCCAGGGAAACGGGCCGTGGGTTTTGTTTGGGGGCCTATGGCTGAGGGTGGCCGGCTGGCTCCTGAAAATCCACGCTAGGCAGCATGGTTCCCAGATGCAAGGTGGCACCAGTGCCAAGTCGGGCTGGTTTGATGGTGCAAAGTGGCTCCTGCAATCTGCCATCCAGAAGCGGGGCAGCTGATTTTTGTTTGCCAGAGAAACATTCCGTGGATTGTTTTTGGGGGCATATTGCTGGGAGTGGCCGGCTGGCTCCTTAAAATGCTCGATACGCATGATGGTTCCCAGGTCCAAGGTGTCACCACTACCAAGTCGGCCTGCGGTTTTAGTATCAAGTTCATCCTGCAATTTGCCATCCAGAAGAGGGGCAGTTGAGTTTTGTTTGCCAGAGAAACGGGCCGAGGTTTCTGTTTGGGGACATATGGCTGAGAGTGGCCGGCTGGCCCCTGAATATCCACGATACACAGCATGGTTCCCAGATCCAAGGTGGCACCAGTGCCAAGTTGGGCTGGTTTGATAGTACCAAGTGTCTCCTGCAATCTGCCATCCAGAAGCGGGGCAGCTTACTTTTGTTTGCCAGAGAAATAGGCCTAGGTTTTTGTCTGGGGGCCTGGGGCTAGGAGTGGCCGGCTGGCTCCTAAGAATCCACGATACGCAGGATGTTTCCCAGACCCAAGGTGGCACCAGTGCCAAGTCGGGCTGGTTTGATAGTACCAAGTGGCTCCTGCAAACTCCATCAAAAAGTTGGCAGGCGTGTTTTGTTTTCCAGGGAACAGCGCCGTTGTTTGTGTTTGGGGGCCTGTGGCTGGGAGTGGCCGGCTGGCTCCTTAGAATCCACGATACGCAGGATGGTTCCCAGACCCAAGGTGGCACCAGTGCCAAGTCGGGCTGGTTTGATTACACCAAGTGGCTCCTGCAATCTGCCATCCAGAAGTGAGGCAGCTAAGTTTTGTTTGCCAGAAAAAAGGGCCGTGGTTTTTGTTGGGGGCCTGTGTCTGGGAGTGGCCGGCTGGCTCCTTAGAATCCACCATACGCAGGATGGTTCCCAGACCCAAGGTGGCACCAGTGCCAAGTCGGGCTGGTTTGATAGTCCCAAGTGGCTCCTGCAAACTGCCATCCAGAAGCGGGGCAGCTGAGTTTTGTTTGCCAGGGAAATGGGCCGTTGTTTGTGTTTGGGGGCCTGTGGCTGGGAGTGTTCGGCTGGTTCCTGAATATGTACGATACGCAGGATGGTTCCCAGACCCAAGGTGGCACCAGTGCCAAGTCGGGCTGGTTTGATGGTGCAAAGTGGCTCCTGCAATCTGCCATCCAGACGCGGGGCAGCGGATTTTTGTTTCCATGAGAAATGGTCCGTGGTTTGTTTTTGGGGGTATATGGCTGGGCCTGGCCGGCTGGCTCCTTAAAAAGCTCGATATGCAGGATGGTTCCCTGACACAAGGTGGCACCAGTGCCACGTCGGGCGGTTTTCGTAGTACAAAGTGCGTCCTAAAATTTGCCATCCAGAAGAGGGGCAGTTGAGTTTTGTTTGCCAGAGAAAAGGTCCGTGGTTTGTTTTTGGGGGCATATGGCTGAGAGTGGCTGGCTGGCCCCTGAAAATCCACGATACACAGGATGGTTCCCAGATCCAAGGTGGCACCTGTGCCAAGTCGGGCTGATTTGATAGTACTAAGTAGCTCCTGCAATCTGCCATCCAGAAGCGGGACAGCTTACTTTTGTTTGCCAGGTAAACGGGCCGAGGTTTGTGTTTGGGGGCCTATGGCTGAGAGTGACCGGCTGGCTCCTGAAAAGCTACAATAGGCAGGATGATGACCAGACCCATGGTGGCACCAGTGCCAAGTTGGGCTGGTTTGATAGTACCAAGTGGTTCCTGCAATCTGCCATCCAGAAGCAGGGCAGCTGAGTTTTGTTTGCCAGAGAAAAGGGCCTTGGTTTGTGTTTGGGGGCATATGGCTGGGTGTGGCCAGCTGGCTCCTTAAAATGCACGATATGCAACATGGCTCCCAGACCCAAGGTGGCACCAGTGCCAAGTTGGGCTGGTTTGATAGTACCAAGTGGCTCCTGCAATCTTCCATGATCACGTGGAGAAATACTTTCTGGTTTCAGCCTCATGCTCTTTCTTCTCTCCCTCAACTTCTCTATCACCTCTCATCTGGTTCACATGCGCTGTCTTCAAGGTCCACAGGCTACTTTTCACAGAATCTTCTGGCCTGATGAAGTAAGAATGATGAATAGAACAGAGCTGGGATCTATTTTCCAGTTTGGATAAAATGCATTCTGCACACAAATCCAAGGAGAACGGGCTGCCCCGATGCCCAGAAAATCTTTCACTCCTGCTAGTGTTCTACGTCAACCGCAACTTAGTCTGAAAGAAAAGCTTTTTCTCTGAGAGCATCTGAGAGGTTTGCGTGAAGCACTGATATCTGACATATGCAATTTTGAATAGGAGAGGAAAAAGAAAATGGCAAGGAGTTTTTAATTTTAGTGGTTTCAATTTTAATTTCCGTGCACTTTTTCAAAACTTGTCAGCTCAAATGCCCATCAACATCTTTTAGTCATCTGTAAGTCAGTATTCATATAAAATGTGCTTCAAATCCAAAGAATTTCAAATTTGCACTCCAAGCTTCTATGCCTAGATTTATGATTTCCTACACATATTAGATGAAAGGAAGGCCTTTTTTACTGTGGGAGTGCTGGAACACTGGAACAGGTTGCCCAGAGAAGTTGTGGGTGTCCCATCCCTGAAAGTATTCAAGGTCACCTTGGACGGGGCTTGGAGCAGCAACAAAGGAGAAGCTTGATGGTAGAGAAACAAAGTTGGACTATAGAAGAAACTCGGATTGAAGTATAGGATCAAGTTTTCTCTCAGCTCTTGGGGTAAATTCAAAGTTGTACAAAATGACATTTATCTGTGCTATTCACTACTGTAACAGAAAGTTTCATGAAAACTGTACAGAAGATAGTAAATTTTAAAAGAGATAAGAATTACAGCATAAAATCCATGGGATAGGTTACAACATGAGACACTCTCTAAGAGAAAATCTCTTTGTTTCAGCACTTCATCGGGGTAAGATTTCATGAAGTGCCAAAGAAGGCGGCAAAATATCATTCGGGACATTATTTACTGGAATTCAGCCTGGCCATTAGTAGGAACTGCCTTTGAACATATCATGTAGATATACCACACACACTTTCCCTTCACTGAAAAATTACTGTTTACAACAAATAAGCAATTGACGATCAAAATTGATTGAAAGCATCTTAAACATGTCAAGTATTTCATTGTAGATGATCTGTGATCCAAATGCTTCTTCCACCTTCGAGAGGGACAGAAGAATTCTTCCATATCATGATGGTTTAAAATTGTATCAACCAATGTTTTCTGCTGAAAAGATATCATCTATTTTTTTCTATTTTTGGAAGAAAATATTCCTAGACATACAACAGGTGAGAACTAAGTAATTTTAAAGAAACAAATGAAATGAAAATATTCTGTAAATAGAATGAAATGAAAAGCTGTGTTTTAAATAGGAGCTAAATATTAAACAGAATTTTTGTACCAGGCATTTGAATTACTGCACCAGCTCTTTTGCCCATCAAGAGAGGCATTTAGCATTTCAGTCTTTTCCAAGGTGTTCATGATCTGCTATGCTGATCTCTGTGTGTGCCTAGGTGTGTGTGGAGGGGGGGGCATATGAAGGGGAGTGTGTATGTTTGCTTTACAATTGTTGTGGCAGATTCATGCCTCAGCTCCACATTTTGTTTTAAAAAGGTCACACCGAGTGGATATGAAGTTTACTATCAACAAGAGATCGATTCCCAAATCATCCATTTGACTCTCCCTTATAAATCATGTGCTTTGTTGCATATTTTATCAAATATACTTTCAAGCCAGATGGAGGAAGGAGGATGTGGGAATCC
This sequence comes from Melospiza melodia melodia, assembly GCF_035770615.1. Taxonomy (NCBI): domain Eukaryota; kingdom Metazoa; phylum Chordata; class Aves; order Passeriformes; family Passerellidae; genus Melospiza; species Melospiza melodia. Next base: position 44,781,890 of record NC_086199.1, read on the forward strand.
CTCCACCATCTTGCAACTTTTATGTAAGTAGGTTTTCAAGAAAATCATCATTTCTCTTTTAAATATGTCTGGAACAGGCATGATGGTAGTGTCAACCTGTTGGAGTTTTTGTTGCTGGAAGAAGTTGTACAAAAGGATTGGTTTTTACATTGACCAGTTACTGAATCAAGCGCAGGAATACATTGGAAATTTAGCTGGGGGTTCCTTTTCCCAGCAGACTACTTCTAGAACGAGCTTGTACACTGAAGCTGACTCTTTTGCTCTCTTTTTGTTTCTTTCCTATTTTCTTGGCTTCTTTGCCACTATCTAGACAATTTTGGAACTTTGTTCCCAACTAAAATGGTTTCAATAGTCTGATTGTGATCATACATTTTTACAAGGAATTTTTAAAATCTTTCCTCGAGTCCAGAAAGTCAAGGACTTAGATCTTTTTCTTCCCTTATCAATATTGCCATGAAATTGATAAATAAAGACCAACTCTTTATTTTTGTTTTTAACCCACGTAGATAATTCCCATCCATTAATCCATTTTGTGGACCAATAGCTGCCATTCTGATGGAAGCTGTCACTTCTTAACAATAGGCATTCTGTGACTATGTTGACTGCACTTTGGGTGAAGATCCTAACTGGTCTTAGATATACATAGGGAGAAATTTGCTCAGCCAGTGTCAGTCTTAAGCATGCGTATCAGAAGATCTTTCTAGAGCTGGGAATTTTCCCATGAAAGGGATTCAGTTAGGGAAGAGACACTTGTGCCAGAGTTTTACATTCTTCTTGAACACTGCTTAAGGAACTTAGATGCCATGTCCATTTGGATCTCTGTCTGCACAGAACTTTGTCATGCCAGCGCTTTGAAATGCATCTTGAAGAGAATTCACTAGCACAGAATGAAAGAGAGTGGAAGGGGTTGGTGGGGCTAACCAGGCCCAACCCCCCTGCCTAAACCAGGATACCTAGAGCCTCTTGCCCAGGATTCTATCTGGGTGTACTTTTAATGTCTTCAAAGATCCAGGCTCCACAATCTTTCTGGGCAGTCTGTGCCGTGGTTCAGTCACCCTGACAGTAAAGAAACATTTACTGATGTTCAAAGGCAATCTCCTGTATTTCAGTGTGTGCCCACTGCCTCTTGTCTTTTCCCTCAGCATCACTGAAAAGACACTGATTCCCTCCCCTTTGCACTATTGCTTCCATATGTATGTGTGATGCCATGTAGAGGTATGTCAAAAACCTCCCTGAAGCCCAGGCAGATAATATTCCCTTCATCTACCAGTCAAGTTGATTCATCAGAGGAGTTTAAAGTGATGTTCAGCATGAAATTCCCCTGAAAAATCATGCTAACTACATTATTTGGTCATCTGTCATGTGCCTGGCAAGGATTTCCAGGAAGAGCTGCTTCATCAACTTCCTGGGGATAAAAAAGAGGCTGGCTGGTTTGTACTATGGCGAGTCCTCTTAATTGCCTTTTTTGAAGATGGGTGTCATTTGCTAACATCCACTCTTTAGCTCCTCTTCTCATCTACACCTCGGCAAAAAGCTTTTCCACTATGTCTGGCTAGGAAAAACTGTGCCAGCACAGAAAACATCTCCCATCGTGTTCTAGAAGTTGCACGGATGTCTGCCAAGTGTTTGGCAGGAAGAAAAGAAAAGTTGTCCAAAACAGCTTCCAATCGAATGTTCCTGTGATTGGAAAAGTCAGGAGAGTGCAAAGGTACTGTTTTCTATCAGTTGGCAAGGTGCGCACACAATCCCAGTGTTGTACAGCTTGCTTCTTCACCTTCCCGAAGCTGCCGCTCTCGCCGGCTGCCGGAGCCCAAGAAGCGGCTTCTTCGCGCAAAGACGATTGTGCCGCTCACAGTGCTCTCCTTAGCGCGGCTTCTGCCGAAAGACGCCCGGCAGCGGCTCTTACCTCCGGAGAGCATCCTACCTTCGTCTTTAGCTCCTCTTCTCATCTACACCTCGGCAAAACGCTTTTCCACTATGTCTGGCTAGGAAAAACTGTGCCAGCACAGAAAACATCTCCCATCGTGTTCTAGAAGTTGCACGGATGTCTGCCAAGTGTTTGGCAGGAAGAAAAGAAAAGTTGTCCAAAACAGCTTCCAATCGAATGTTCATGTGATTGGAAAAGTCAGGAGAGTGCAAAGGTACTGTTTTCTATCAGTTGGCAAGGTGCGCACACAATCCCAGTGTTGTACAGCTTGCTTCTTCACCTTCCCGAAGCTGCCGCTCTCGCCGGCTGCCGGAGCCCAAGAAGCGGCTTCTTCGCGCAAAGACGATTGTGCCGCTCACAGGGCTCTCCTTAGCGCAGCTTCTGCCGAAAGACGCCCGGCAGCGGCTCTTACCTCCGGAGAGCATCCTACCTTCGTCTTTCGCGTCTTTTGTAGTCTACATCTTAGCAAAACGCTTTTCCACTATGTCTGGCTAGGAAAAACTGTGCCAGCACAGAAAACATCTCCCATCGTGTTCTAGAAGTTGCACAGATGTCTGCCAAGTGTTTGGCAGGAAGAAAAGAAAAGTTGTCCAAAACAGCTTCCAATCGAATGTTCCTGTGATTGGAAAAGTCAGGAGAGTGCAAAGGTACTGTTTTCTATCAGTTGGCAAGGTGCGCACACAATCCCAGTGTTGTACAGCTTGCTTCTTCACCTTCCCGAAGCTGCCGCTCTCGCCGGCTGCCGGAGCCCAAGAAGCGGCTTCTTCGCGCAAAGACGATTGTGCCGCTCACAGTGCTCTCCTTAGCGCGGCTTCTGCTGAAAGACGCCCGGCAGCGGCTCTTACCTCCGGAGAGCATCCTACCTTCGTCTTTCGCGTCTTATGTAGTCTACACCTCGGCAAAAAGCTTTTCCACTATGTCTGGCTAGGAAAAACTGTGCCAGCACAGAAAACATCTCCCATCGTGTTCTAGAAGTTGCACGGATGTCTGCCAAGTGTTTGGCAGGAAGAAAAGAAAAGTTGTCCAAAACAGCTTCCAATCGAATGTTCCTGTGATTGGAAAAGTCCGGAGAGTGCAAAGGTACTGTTTTCTATCAGTTGGCAAGGTGCGCACACAATCCCAGTGTTGTACAGCTTGCTTCTTCACCTTCCCGAAGCTGCCGCTCTCGCCGGCTGCCGGAACCGAAGAAGCGGCTTCTTCGCGCAAAGACGATTGTGCCGCTCACAGTGCTCTCCTTAGCGCGGCTTCTGCCGAAAGGCGCCCGGCAGCGGCTCTTACCTCCGGAGAGCATCCTACCTTCGTCTTTCGCGTCTTTTGTAGTCTACATCTTAGCAAAACGCTTTTCCACTATGTCTGGCTAGGAAAAACTGTGCCAGCACAGAAAACATCTCCCATCGTGTTCTAGAAGTTGCACGGATGTCTGCCAAGTGTTTGGCAGGAAGAAAAGAAAAGTTGTCCAAAACAGCTTCCAATCGAATGTTCCTGTGATTGGAAAAGTCAGGAGAGTGCAAAGGTACTGTTTTCTATCAGTTGGCAAGGTGCGCACACAATCCCAGTGTTGTACAGCTTGCTTCTTCACCTTCCCGAAGCTGCCGCTCTCGCCGGCTGCCGGAGCCCAAGAAGCGGCTTCTTCGCGCAAAGACGATTGTGCCGCTCACAGTGCTCTCCTTAGCGCGGCTTCTGCCGAAAGACGCCCGGCAGCGGCTCTTACCTCCGGAGAGCATCCTACCTTCGTCTTTCGCGTCTTTTGTAGTCTACATCTTAGCAAAACGCTTTTCCACTATGTCTGGCTAGGAAAAACTGTGCCAGCACAGAAAACATCTCCCATCGTGTTCTAGAAGTTGCACGGATGTCTGCCAAGTGTTTGGCAGGAAGAAAAGAAAAGTTGTCCAAAACAGCTTCCAATCGAATGTTCCTGTGATTGGAAAAGTCAGGAGAGTGCAAAGGTACTGTTTTCTATCAGTTGGCAAGGTGCGCACACAATCCCAGTGTTGTACAGCTTGCTTCTTCACCTTCCCGAAGCTGCCGCTCTCGCCGGCTCCCGGAACCGAAGAATCGGCTTCTTCGCGCAAAGACGATTGTGCCGCTCACAGTGCTCCCCTTAGCGCGGCTTCTGCCGAAAGACGCCCGGCAGCGGCTCTTACCTCCTGAGAGTGGCAGAACACGATGGGAGATGTTTTCTGTGCTGGCACAGTTTTTCCTAGCCAGACATAGTGGAAAAGCGTTTTGCTGAGGTGTAGATGAGAAGAGGAGCTAAAGACGAAGGTAGGATGCTCTCCGGAGGTAAGAGCCGCTGCCGGGCGTCTTTCGGCAGAAGCTGCGCTAAGGAGAGCACTGTGAGCGGCACAATCGTCTTTGCGCGAAGAAGCCGCTTCTTGGGCTCCGGCAGCCGGCGAGAGCGGCAGCTTCGGGAAGGTGAAGAAGCAAGCTGTACAACACTGGGATTGTGTGCGCACCTTGCCAACTGATAGAAAACAGTACCTTTGCACTCTCCTGACTTTTCCAATCACAGGAACATTCGATTGGAAGCTGTTTTGGACAACTTTTCTTTTCTTCCTGCCAAACACTTGGCAGACATCCGTGCAACTTCTAGAACACGATGGGAGATGTTTTCTGTGCTGGCACAGTTTTTCCTAGCCAGACATAGTGGAAAAGCGTTTTGCTAAGATGTAGACTACAAAAGACGCGAAAGACGAGGGTAGGATGCTCTCCGGAGGTAAGAGCCGCTGCCGGGCGTCTTTCGGCAGAAGCCGCGCTAAGGAGAGCACTGTGAGCGGCACAATCGTCTTTGCGCGAAGAAGCCGCTTCTTGGGCTCCGGCAGCCGGCGAGAGCGGCAGCTTCGGGAAGGTGAAGAAGCAAGCTGTACAACACTGGGATTGTGTGCGCACCTTGCCAACTGATAGAAAACAGTACCTTTGCACTCTCCTGACTTTTCCAATCACAGGAACATTCGATTGGAAGCTGTTTTGGACAACTTTTCTTTTCTTCCTGCCAAACACTTGGCAGACATCCGTGCAACTTCTAGAACACGATGGGAGATGTTTTCTGTGCTGGCACAGTTTTTCCTAGCCAGACATAGTGGAAAAGCGTTTTGCTAAGATGTAGACTACAAAAGACGCGAAAGACGAAGGTAGGATGCTCTCCGGAGGTAAGAGCCGCTGCCGGGCGTCTTTCGGCAGAAGCCGCGCTAAGGAGAGCACTGTGAGCGGCACAATCGTCTTTGCGCGAAGAAGCCGCTTCTTGGGCTCCGGCAGCCGGCGAGAGCGGCAGCTTCGGGAAGGTGAAGAAGCAAGCTGTACAACACTGGGATTGTGTGCGCACCTTGCCAACTGATAGAAAACAGTACCTTTGCACTCTCCTGACTTTTCCAATCACAGGAACATTCGATTGGAAGCTGTTCTGGACAACTTTTCTTTTCTTCCTGCCAAACACTTGGCAGACATCCGTGCAACTTCTAGAACACGATGGGAGATGTTTTCTGTGCTGGCACAATTTTTCCTAGCCAGACATAGTGGAGAAGCGTTTTGCTAAGATGTAGACTACAAAAGACGCGAAAGACGAAGGTAGGATGCTCTCCGGAGGTAAGAGCCGCTGCCGGGCGTCTTTCGGCAGAAGCTGCGCTAAGGAGAGCACTGTGAGCGGCACAATCGTCTTTGCGCGAAGAAGCCGCTTCTTGGGCTCCGGCAGCCGGCGAGAGCGGCAGCTTCGGGAAGGTGAAGAAGCAAGCTGTACAACACTGGGATTGTGTGCGCACCTTGCCAACTGATAGAAAACAGTACCTTTGCACTCTCCTGACTTTTCCAATCACAGGAACATTCGATTGGAAGCTGTTCTGGACAACTTTTCTTTTCTTCCTGCCAAACACTTGGCAGACATCCGTGCAACTTCTAGAACACGATGGGAGATGTTTTCTGTGCTGGCACAGTTTTTCCTAGCCAGACATAGTGGAAAAGCTTTTTGCCGAGGTGTAGATGAGAAGAGGAGCTAAAGGGTGGATGTTAGCAAATGACACCCATCTTCAAAAAAGGCAATTAAGAGGACTCGCCATAGTACAAACCAGCCAGCCTCTTTTTTATCCCCAGGAAGTTGATGAAGCAGCTCTTCCTGGAAATCCTTGCCAGGCACATGACAGATGACCAAATAATGTAGTTAGCATGATTTTTCAGGGGAATTTCATGCTGAACATCACTTTAAACTCCTCTGATGAATCAACTTGACTGGTAGATGAAGGGAATATTATCTGCCTGGGCTTCAGGGAGGTTTTTGACATACCTCTACATGGCATCACACATACATATGGAAGCAATAGTGCAAAGGGGAGGGAATCAGTGTCTTTTCAGTGATGCTGAGGGAAAAGACAAGAGGCAGTGGGCACACACTGAAATACAGGAGATTGCCTTTGAACATCAGTAAATGTTTCTTTACTGTCAGGGTGACTGAACCACGGCACAGACTGCCCAGAAAGATTGTGGAGCCTGGATCTTTGAAGACATTAAAAGTACACCCAGATAGAATCCTGGGCAAGAGGCTCTAGGTATCCTGGTTTAGGCAGGGGGGTTGGGCCTGGTTAGCCCCACCAACCCCTTCCACTCTCTTTCATTCTGTGCTAGTGAATTCTCTTCAAGATGCATTTCAAAGCACTGGCATGACAAAGTTCTGTGCAGACAGAGATCCAAATGGACATGGCATCTAAGTTCCTTAAGCAGTGTTCAAGAAGAATGTAAAACTCTGGCACAAGTGTCTCTTCCCTAACTGAATCCCTTTCATGGGAAAATTCCCAGCTCTAGAAAGATCTTCTGATACGCATGCTTAAGACTGACACTGGCTGAGCAAATTTCTCCCTATGTATATCTAAGACCAGTTAGGATCTTCACCCAAAGTGCAGTCAACATAGTCACAGAATGCCTATTGTTAAGAAGTGACAGCTTCCATCAGAATGGCAGCTATTGGTCCACAAAATGGATTAATGGATGGGAATTATCTACGTGGGTTAAAAACAAAAATAAAGAGTTGGTCTTTATTTATCAATTTCATGGCAATATTGATAAGGGAAGAAAAAGATCTAAGTCCTTGACTTTCTGGACTCGAGGAAAGATTTTAAAAATTCCTTGTAAAAATGTATGATCACAATCAGACTATTGAAACCATTTTAGTTGGGAACAAAGTTCCAAAATTGTCTAGATAGTGGCAAAGAAGCCAAGAAAATAGGAAAGAAACAAAAAGAGAGCAAAAGAGTCAGCTTCAGTGTACAAGCTCGTTCTAGAAGTAGTCTGCTGGGAAAAGGAACCCCCAGCTAAATTTCCAATGTATTCCTGCGCTTGATTCAGTAACTGGTCAATGTAAAAACCAATCCTTTTGTACAACTTCTTCCAGCAACAAAAACTCCAACAGGTTGACACTACCATCATGCCTGTTCCAGACATATTTAAAAGAGAAATGATGATTTTCTTGAAAACCTACTTACATAAAAGTTGCAAGATGGTGGAGGGATTCCCACATCCTCCTTCCTCCATCTGGCTTGAAAGTATATTTGATAAAATATGCAACAAAGCACATGATTTATAAGGGAGAGTCAAATGGATGATTTGGGAATCGATCTCTTGTTGATAGTAAACTTCATATCCACTCGGTGTGACCTTTTTAAAACAAAATGTGGAGCTGAGGCATGAATCTGCCACAACAATTGTAAAGCAAACATACACACTCCCCTTCATATGCCCCCCCCTCCACACACACCTAGGCACACACAGAGATCAGCATAGCAGATCATGAACACCTTGGAAAAGACTGAAATGCTAAATGCCTCTCTTGATGGGCAAAAGAGCTGGTGCAGTAATTCAAATGCCTGGTACAAAAATTCTGTTTAATATTTAGCTCCTATTTAAAACACAGCTTTTCATTTCATTCTATTTACAGAATATTTTCATTTCATTTGTTTCTTTAAAATTACTTAGTTCTCACCTGTTGTATGTCTAGGAATATTTTCTTCCAAAAATAGAAAAAAATAGATGATATCTTTTCAGCAGAAAACATTGGTTGATACAATTTTAAACCATCATGATATGGAAGAATTCTTCTGTCCCTCTCGAAGGTGGAAGAAGCATTTGGATCACAGATCATCTACAATGAAATACTTGACATGTTTAAGATGCTTTCAATCAATTTTGATCGTCAATTGCTTATTTGTTGTAAACAGTAATTTTTCAGTGAAGGGAAAGTGTGTGTGGTATATCTACATGATATGTTCAAAGGCAGTTCCTACTAATGGCCAGGCTGAATTCCAGTAAATAATGTCCCGAATGATATTTTGCCGCCTTCTTTGGCACTTCATGAAATCTTACCCCGATGAAGTGCTGAAACAAAGAGATTTTCTCTTAGAGAGTGTCTCATGTTGTAACCTATCCCATGGATTTTATGCTGTAATTCTTATCTCTTTTAAAATTTACTATCTTCTGTACAGTTTTCATGAAACTTTCTGTTACAGTAGTGAATAGCACAGATAAATGTCATTTTGTACAACTTTGAATTTACCCCAAGAGCTGAGAGAAAACTTGATCCTATACTTCAATCCGAGTTTCTTCTATAGTCCGACTTTGTTTCTCTACCATCAAGCTTCTCCTTTGTTGCTGCTCCAAGCCCCGTCCAAGGTGACCTTGAATACTTTCAGGGATGGGACACCCACAACTTCTCTGGGCAACCTGTTCCAGTGTTCCAGCACTCCCACAGTAAAAAAGGCCTTCCTTTCATCTAATATGTGTAGGAAATCATAAATCTAGGCATAGAAGCTTGGAGTGCAAATTTGAAATTCTTTGGATTTGAAGCACATTTTATATGAATACTGACTTACAGATGACTAAAAGATGTTGATGGGCATTTGAGCTGACAAGTTTTGAAAAGTGCACGGAAATTAAAATTGAAACCACTAAAATTAAAAACTCCTTGCCATTTTCTTTTTCCTCTCCTATTCAAAATTGCATATGTCAGATATCAGTGCTTCATGCAAACCTCTCAGATGCTCTCAGAGAAAAAGCTTTTCTTTCAGACTAAGTTGCGGTTGACGTAGAACACTAGCAGGAGTGAAAGATTTTCTGGGCATCGGGGCAGCCCGTTCTCCTTGGATTTGTGTGCAGAATGCATTTTATCCAAACTGGAAAATAGATCCCAGCTCTGTTCTATTCATCATTCTTACTTCATCAGGCCAGAAGATTCTGTGAAAAGTAGCCTGTGGACCTTGAAGACAGCGCATGTGAACCAGATGAGAGGTGATAGAGAAGTTGAGGGAGAGAAGAAAGAGCATGAGGCTGAAACCAGAAAGTATTTCTCCACGTGATCATGGAAGATTGCAGGAGCCACTTGGTACTATCAAACCAGCCCAACTTGGCACTGGTGCCACCTTGGGTCTGGGAGCCATGTTGCATATCGTGCATTTTAAGGAGCCAGCTGGCCACACCCAGCCATATGCCCCCAAACACAAACCAAGGCCCTTTTCTCTGGCAAACAAAACTCAGCTGCCCTGCTTCTGGATGGCAGATTGCAGGAACCACTTGGTACTATCAAACCAGCCCAACTTGGCACTGGTGCCACCATGGGTCTGGTCACCATCCTGCCTATTGTAGCTTTTCAGGAGCCAGCCGGTCACTCTCAGCCATAGGCCCCCAAACACAAACCTCGGCCCGTTTCCCTGGCAAACAAAAGTAAGCTGCCCCGCTTCTGGATGGCAGATTGCAGGAGCTACTTAGTACTATCAAATCAGCCCGACTTGGCACAGGTGCCACCTTGGATCTGGGAACCATCCTGTGTATCGTGGATTTTCAGGGGCCAGCCAGCCACTCTCAGCCATATGCCCCCAAAAACAAACCACGGACCTTTTCTCTGGCAAACAAAACTCAACTGCCCCTCTTCTGGATGGCAAATTTTAGGACGCACTTTGTACTACGAAAACCGCCCGACGTGGCAGTGGTGCCACCTTGTGTCAGGGAACCATCCTGCATATCGAGCTTTTTAAGGAGCCAGCCGGCCAGGCCCAGCCATATACCCCCAAAAACAAACCACGGACCATTTCTCATGGAAACAAAAATCCGCTGCCCCGCGTCTGGATGGCAGATTGCAGGAGCCACTTTGCACCATCAAACCAGCCCGACTTGGCACTGGTGCCACCTTGGGTCTGGGAACAATCCTGCGTATCGTACATATTCAGGAACCAGCCGAACACTCCCAGCCACAGGCCCCCAAACACAAACAACGGCCCATTTCCCTGGCAAACAAAACTCAGCTGCCCCGCTTCTGGATGGCAGTTTGCAGGAGCCACTTGGTACTATCAAACCAGCCCGACTTGGCACTGGTGCCACCTTGGGTCTGGGAACCATCCTGCGTATGGTGGATTCTAAGGAGCCAGCCGGCCAGTCCCAGCCACAGGCCCCCAACAAAAACCACGGCCCTTTTTTCTGGCAAACAAAACTTAGCTGCCTCACTTCTGGATGGCAGATTGCAGGAGCCACTTGGTGTAATCAAACCAGCCCGACTTGGCACTGGTGCCACCTTGGGTCTGGGAACCATCCTGCGTATCGTGGATTCTAAGGAGCCAGCCGGCCACTCCCAGCCACAGGCCCCCAAACAAAATCAACGGCGCTGTTCCCTGGAAAACAAAACACGCCTGCCAACTTTTTGATGGAGTTTGCAGGAGCCACTTGGTACTATCAAACCAGCCCGACTTGGCACTGGTGCCACCTTGGGTCTGGGAAACATCCTGCGTATCGTGGATTCTTAGGAGCCAGCCGGCCACTCCTAGCCACAGGCCCCCAGACAAAAACCTAGGCCTATTTCTCTGGCAAACAAAAGTAAGCTGCCCCGCTTCTGGATGGCAGATTGCAGGAGACACTTGGTACTATCAAACCAGCCCAACTTGGCACTGGTGCCACCTTGGATCTGGGAACCATGCTGTGTATCGTGGATATTCAGGGGCCAGCCGGCCACTCTCAGCCATATGTCCCCAAACAGAAACCTCGGCCCTGTTCTCTGGCAAACAAAACTCAACTGCCCCTCTTCTGGATGGCAAATTGCAGGATGAACTTGATACTAAAACCGCAGGCCGACTTGGTAGTGGTGACACCTTGGACCTGGGAACCATCATGCGTATCGAGCATTTTAAGGAGCCAGCCGGCCACTCCCAGCAATATGCCCCCAAAAACAATCCACGGAATTTTTCTCTGGCAAACAAAAATCAGCTGCCCCGCTTCTGGATGGCAGATTGCAGGAGCCACTTTGCACCATCAAACCAGCCCGACTTGGCATTGGTGCCACCTTGAATCTGGGAACCATGCTGCCTAGCGTGGATTTTCAGGAGCCAGCCGGCCACTCTCAGCCATAGGCCCCCAAACAAAACCCACGGCCCGTTTCCCTGGCAAACAAAATTAAGCTGCCCCGCTTCTGGATGGCAGATTGCAGGACGCACTTGGTAGTATCAAACCAGAACGACTTGGCACTGGTGCCACCTTGGGTCTGGGAACCATCCTGCGTATTGTGGGTTCAAAGGAGCCAGCCGGCCACTCCCAGCCACAGGCCCCCAAATACAAACAACGGCGCTTTTCCCTGGAAAACAAAACTCGCCTGCCAACTTTTTGATGGCAGATTGCAGGAGCCACTTGGTACTATCAAACCAGCCCAACTTGGCACTGGTGCCACCATGGGTCTGGTCACCATCCTGCCTATTGTAGCTTTCCAGGAGCCAGCCGGTCACTCCCAGCCATACGTCCCCAGTCACAAACCTCGGCCCGTTTACCTGGCAAACAAAAGTAAGCTGCCCCGCTTCTGGATGGCAGATTGCAGGAGCCACTTGGTACTATCAAACCAGCCCAACTTGGCACTGGTGCCACCTCTGGTCTGGGAACCATGCTGCGTAAGACAGATTCTAAGGCGCCAGTCGGCCACTCCCAGTCACAAGCCCCCAAACACAAACAACGGCGCTATTCTCTGGCAAACAAAACTCCACTGCCCCTCTTCTGGATGGCAAATTGCAGGTCGCACTTGGTACTATAAAAACAGCCCTACTTGGCACTGGTGCCACCTTGGGTCTGGGAACCATCCTGCGTATCGATCTTTTTAATGAGACAGCCGGCCACTCCCAGCCATATGCCCCCAAACACAACCCACGGCCCTTTTCTCTGGCAAACAAAACTCAACTGCACCGCTTCTGGATGGCAGATTGCAGGAGCCACTTGGTACTATCAAACCAGCCCGACTTGGCACTGGTGCCACCTTGGGTCTGGGAACCATCCAGCCTATCGTGGATTTTAAGGAGCCAGCCGGCTACTCCCAGCCACAGGCCCCCAACAAAAACCACGGCCCTTTTTTCTGGCAAACAAAACTTAGCTGCCTCACTTCTGGATGGCAGATTGCAGGAGCCACTTGGTGTAATCAAACCAGCCCGACTTGGCACTGGTGCCACCTTGGGTCTGGGAACCATCCTGCGTATCGTGGATTCTAAGGAGCCAGCCGGCCACTCCCAGCCACAGGCCCCCAAACAAAATCAACGGCGCTGTTCCCTGGAAAACAAAACACGTCTGCCAACATTTTGATGGAGTTTGCAGGAGCCACTTGGTACTATCAAACCAGCCCGACTTGGCACTGGTGCCACCTTGGGTCTGGGAAACATCCTGCGTATCGTGGATTCTTAGGAGCCAGCCGGCCACTCCTAGCCACAGGCCCCCAGACAAAAACCTAGGCCTATTTCTCTGGCAAACAAAAGTAAGCTGCCCCGCTTCTGGATGGCAGATTGCAGGAGACACTTGGTACTATCAAACCAGCCCAACTTGGCACTGGTGCCACCTTGGATCTGGGAACCATGCTGTGTATCGTGGATATTCAGGGGCCAGCCGGCCACTCTCAGCCATATGTCCCCAAACAGAAACCTCGGCCCGTTTCTCTGGCAAACAAAACTCAACTGCCCCTCTTCTGGATGGCAAATTGCAGGATGAACTTGATACTAAAACCGCAGGCCGACTTGGTAGTGGTGACACCTTGGGCCTGGGAACCATCATGCGTATCGAGCATTTTAAGGAGCCAGCCGGCCACTCCCAGCAATATGCCCCCAAAAACAATCCACGGAATTTTTCTCTGGCAAACAAAAATCAGCTGCCCCGCTTCTGGATGGCAGATTGCAGGACGCACTTGGTAGTATCAAACCAGCCCGACTTGGCACTGGTGCCACCTCTGGTCTGGGAACCATCCTGCGTATCGTGGGTTCAAAGGAGCCAGCCGGCCACTCCCAGCCATAGGTCCCAAGTCACAAACCTCGGCCCGTTTAACTGGCAAACAAAAGTAAGCTGCCCCGCTTCTGGATGGCAGATTGCAGGAGCCACTTGGTACTATCAAACCAGCCCAACTTGGCACTGGTGCCACCTCTGGTCTGGGAACCATGCTGCGTAACACAGATTCTAAGGCGCCAGTCGGCCACTCCCAGCCACAAGCCCCCAAACACAAACAACGGCGCTATTCTCTGGCAAACAAAACTCAACTGCCCCTCTTCTGGATGGCAAATTGCAGGACGCACTTGGTACTATAAAAACAGCCCTACTTGGCACTGGTGCCACCTTGGGTCTGGGAACCATCCTGCGTATCGATCTTTTTAATGAGACAGCCGGCCACTCCCAGCCATATGCCCCCAAACACAACCCACGGCCCTTTTCTCTGGCAAACAACACTCAACTGCACCGCTTCTGGATGGCAGATTGCAGGAGCCACTTGGTACTATCAAACCAGCCCGACTTGGCACTGGTGCCACCTTGGGTCTGGGAAAAATCCTGCATATTGTGGGTTGTCAGGAGCCAGCCGAACACTCTCGGCCACAGACCCCAATCAAAAACAACGGCCCGTTTCACAGGCAAACAAAACTCAGCTGCCCCGCTTCTGGATGGGAGATTGCAGGAGGCACTTGACACTGTGAAACCAGCCCCACTTGGCACTGGTGCCACCTTGGGTCTGGGAACCATGCTGCGTATCATGGATTTTCAGGAGCCAGCCGGCCACTCCCAGCCACAGGCCCCCAAACACAAACCACAGCATTTTTCTCTGGCAAACAAAATTCAGCTGCCCCGCTTCTGGATGGCAGATTGCAGGAGCCACTTGGGACTATCACACCAGCACAACATGGCACTGCTGCCACCTTGGATCTGGGAACCATCCTTCCTGTCGTGGATTTTCAGGGGCCAGCCGGTCACTCTCAGCCATAGGCCCCAAACACAAACCACGGCCCTTTTCTCTGGAAAACAAAACTCAACTGCCCCTCTTCCTGATGGGAGATTGCAGGAGCCACTGGGTACTATGAAACCAGCCCTACTTGGCACTGGTGCCACCTTGGGTCTGGGAACCATGCTGCGTATCATGGATTTTCAGGAGCCAGCCGGCCACTGCCAGCCACAGGCCCCGAAACACAAACAACAGCCTTTTTCTCTGGCAAACAAAATTCAGCTGCCCCGCTTCTGGATGGCAGATTGCAGGAACCACTTGGTACTATCAAACCAGCCCGACTTGGCACTGGTGCCACCTTGGGTCTGGGAACCATCCTGCGTATCGTGGATTCTAAGGAGCCAGCTGGCCACTCCCAGCCACAGGCCCCAAAACACACACAACGGTGCTTTTCCCTGGAAAACAAAACTCGCCTGCCAAACATTTGATGGCAGATTGCAGGAGCCACTTGGTTTTATCAAATCAGCCCAACTTGGCACTGGTGCCACCATGGGTCTGGTCACCATCCTGCCTATCGTAGCTTTTCAGGTGCCACCCAGTCACCCCCAGCCAGAGGCCCCTAGACAAATATTTCGGCCCGTTTCCCTGGCAAACAAAAGTAAGCTACCCCGCTTCTGGATGGCAGATTGCAGGAGCCACTTTGTACCATCAAACCAGCCCGACTTGGCACTGGTGCCACCTCTGGTCTGGGAACCATCCTGCGTATCGTGGATTCTAAGGAGCCAGCTGGCCACTCCCAGCCACAGGCCCCCAAACACAAACAACGGCGCTTTTCCCTGGAAAACAAAACTCACCTGCCAACTTTTTGATGGCAGATTGCAGGAGCCACTTGGTACTATCAAACCAGCCCAACTTGGCACTGGTGCCACCATGGGTCTGGTCACCATCCTGCCTATCGTAGCTTTTCAGGAGGCAGCCGGTCACTCCCAGCCATAGGCCCCCAGACACAAAGCTCTGCCCGTTTCCCTGGCAAACAAAAGTAAGCTACCCCGCTTCTGGATGGCAGATTGCAGGAGTCACTTTGCACCATCAAACCAGCCCGACTTGGCACTGGTGCCACCTCTGGTCTGGGAACCATCCTGCGTATCGTGGATTCTAAGGAGACAGCTGGCCACTCCCAGCCACAGGCCCCCAAACACAAACAACGGCGCATTTCCCTGGAAAACAAAACTCGCTTGCCAACTTTTTGATGGAAGATTGCAGGAGCCACTTGGTACTATCAAACCACCCCAACTTGGCAACAAGTGGTTCCTGCAATCTGACATCCAGAAGCGGGGCAGCTTACTTTTCTTTGCCAGGGAAACGGACCGTTGTTTGTGTTTGGAGGCGTATGGCTGGGAGTGGCCGACTGGCTCCTTAAAATCCACGATACGCAGGATGGTTCCCAGACCAGAGGGGCACCAGTGCCAAGACGGGCTAGTTTGATGGTGCAAAGTGGCTCCTGCAATCTGCCATCCAGAAGCGGGGTAGCTTACTTTTGTTTGCCAGGGAAACGGGCCGAGATTTTTGTCTGGGGGCCTATGGCTTGGAGTGACCGGCTGGCTCCTGAAAAGCTACGATAGGCAGGATGGTGACCAGACCCATGGTGGCACCAGTGCCAAGTTGGGGTGATTTGATAAAACCAAGTGGCTCCTGCAATCTGCCATCAGAAAGTTGGCAGGAGAGTTTTGTTTTCCAGGGAAAAGCGCCGTTGTTTGTGTTTGGGGGCCTGTGGCTGGGAGTGGCCGGCTGGCTCCTTAGAATCCACGATACGCAGCATGGTATCCAGACCCCAAGGTGGCACCAGTGCCAAGTTTTGCTGGTTTGATATTACAAAGTGGTTCCTGCAATCTGCCATCCAGAAGCAGGGCAGCTTACTTTTGTTTGCCAGGGAAACGGTCCGAGGTTTTTGTCTGGGGGCCTATGGCTGGGAGTGACCGGCTGGCTCCTGAAAAGCTACGATAGGCAGGATGGTGACCAGACCCATGCTGGCACCAGTCCCAAGTTGGGCTGATTTGATAGTACCAAGTGGCTCCTGCAATCTGCCGTCAAAATTTGGCAGGCGAGTTTTGTTTTCCAGGGAAAAGCGCCGTTGTTTGTGTTTGGGGGCCTGTGGCTGGGAGTGGCCGGCTGGCTCCTTAGAATCCACGATACGCAGGATGGTTCCCAGACCCAAGGTGGCACCAGTGCCAAGTCGGGCTAGTATGATGGTGCAAAGTGGCTCCTGCAATCTGCCATCCAGAAGCGGGGCAGCTTACTTTTGTTTGCCAGGGAAAAGGGCCGAGCTTTGTGTCTCGGGGCCTATGGCTGGGAGTGACCGGCTGGCTCCTGAAAAGCTACGATAGGCAGGATGGTGACCAGACCCATGGTGGCACCAGTGCCAAGTTGGGCTGGTTTGATAATACCAAGTGGCTCCTGCAATCTGCCATCAAAATGTCGGCAGGCGAGTTTTGTTTTCCAGGGAAAAGCGCCGTTGTTTGTGTTTGGGGGCCTGTGGCTGGGAGTGGCCGGCTGGCTCCTTAGAATCCACGATACGCAGGATGGTTCCCAGACCTGAGGTGGCACCAGTGCCAAGTCGGGCTGGTTTGATAGTACCAAATGCGTCCTGCAATCTGCCATCCAGAAGCGGGGCAGCTTACTTTTGTTTGCCAGGGAAACGGGCCGAGCTTTTTGTCTGGGGGCCTATGGCTGGGAGTGAGCGGCTGGCTCCTGAAAAGCTACGATAGGCAGAATGGTGAGCAGACCCATGGTGGCACAAGTGCCAAGTTGGGCTGGTTTGATAGCACCAAGTGGCTCCTGCAATCTGCCATCAAAATGTTGGCAGGCGAGTTTTGTTTTCCAGGGAAAAGCGCCGTTGTTTGTGTTTGGGTGCCTATGTCTGGGAGTGGCCGGCTGGCTCCTTAGAATCCACGATACGCAGGATGGTTCCCAGACCAGAGGTGGCACCAGTGCCAAGTCGGGCTGGTTTGATAGTACCGAGTGCGTCCTACAATCTGCCATCCAGAAGCGGGACAGCTTGCTTTTGTTTGCCAGGGAAACGGGTCGAGATTTGTGTCTGGGGGCCTATGGCTGGGAGTGACCGGCTAGGTCCTGAAAAGCTAAGGTAGGCAGGATGGTGACCAGACCCATGGTGGCACCAGTGCCAAGTTGGGCTGGTTTGATAGTACCAAGTGGCTCCTGCAATCTGCCATCAAAAAGTTGGCAGGCGAGTTTTGTTTTCCAGGGAAAAGCGCCGTTGTTTGTGTTTGGGGGCCTTTGGCTGGGAGTGGCCGGCTGGCTCCTTAGAATCCACGATACGCTGCATGGTTCCCAGACCAGAGGTGGCACCAGTGCCAAGTCGGGCTGGTTTTATAGTACCAAGTGGTTCCTGCAATCTGCCATCCAGAAGCGGGGCAGCTTACTTTTGTTTGCCAGGGAAACGGGCCGAGGTTTTTGTCTGGGAGCCTATGGCTGGGAGTGACCGGCTGGCTCCTGAAAAGCTACGATAGGCAGGATGGTGACCAGACCCATGGTGGCACCAGTGCCAAGTTGGGCTGATTTGATAGTAGCAAGTGGCTCCTGCAATCTGCCATCAAAAAGTTGTCAGGCGAGTTTTGTTTTCCAGGGAAAAGAGCCGTTGCTTGTGTTTGGGGGCCTGTGGCTGGGAGTGGCCGGCTGGCTCCTTAGAATCCACGATACGCAGAATGGTTCCCAGACCAGAGGTGGCTCCAGTTCCAAGTCGGGCTATTTGATGGTGAAAAGTGGTTCCTGCAATCTGCCATCCAGAAGCGGGGCAGCTTACTTTGGTTTGCCAGGGAAAAGGGCAGAGCATTGTGTCTGGGCGCCTATGGCTGGGAGTGACCGGCTGGCTCCTGAAAAGCTACGATAAGCAGGATGGTGACCAGACCCATGGTGGCACCAGTGCCAAGTTGGGCTGATTTGATAGTACCAAGTGGCTCCTGCAATCTGCTATCAAAAAGTTGGCCGGCGAATTTTGTTTTCCAGGGAAAAGCGCTGTGGTTTGTGTTTGGGGGCCTGTGGCTGGGAGTGGCCGGCTGGATCCTTATAATCCACGATACGCAGCATGGTTCCCAGACCCAAGGTGGCACCAGTGCCAAGTTGGGCTGGTTTGATAGTACCAAGTGGCTCTGGCAATCTGCCATCAAAAAGTTGGCAGACGAGTTTTGTTTTCCAGGGAAAAGCGCCGTTGTTTTTGTTTGGGGGCCTGTGGCTGGGAGTGGACGGATGGCTAATTAGAATCCACGATACGCAGGATGGTGACCAGACCCATGGTGGCACCAGTGCCAAGTCGGGCTGGTTTGATAGTACCAAGTGGCTCCTGGAATCTGCCATCCAGAAGCGGGATAACTTACTTTTGTTTGTCAGGGAAACGGGCCGAGGTTTGTGTCTGGGGGCCTATGGCTGGGAGTGACCGGCTGGCTCCTGAAAAGCTACGATAGGCAGGATGGTGACCAGACCCATGGTGGCACCAGTGCCAAGTTGGTCTGATTTGATAAAACCAAGTGGCTCCTGCAATCTCCCATCAAAAATTGGCAGGAGAGTTTTGTTTTCCAGGGAAAAGCGCCGTTGTTTGTGTTTGGGGGCCTGTGGCTGGGAGTGGCCGGCTGGCTCCTTAGAATCCACGATACGCAGCATGGTATCCAGACCCAAGGTGGCACCAGTGCCAAGTTTTGCTGGTTTGATAGTACCAAGTGGTTCCTGCAATCTGCCATCCAGAAGCAGGGCAGCTTACTTTTGTTTGCCAGGGAAACGGGCCGAGGTTTTTGTCTGGGGGCCTATGGCTGGGAGTGACCGGCTGGCTCCTGAAAAGCTACGATAGGCAGGATGGTGACCAGACCCATGGTGGCACCAGTCCCAAGTTGGGCTGATTTGATAGTACCAAGTGGCTCCTGCAATCTGCCGTCAAAATTTGGCAGGCGAGTTTTGTTTTCCAGGGAAAAGCGCCGTTGTTTGTGTTTGGGGGCCTGTGGCTGGGAGTGGCCGGCTGGCTCCTTAGAATCCACGATACGCAGGATGGTTCCCAGACCTGAGGTGGCACCAGTGCCAAGTCGGGCTGGTTTGATAGTACTAAATAGCTCCTGCAATCTGCCATGCAGAAGCGGGGCAGCTTACTTTTGTTTGCCAGGGAAACGGGCCGAGGTTTTTGTCTGGGGGCCTATGGCTGCGAGTGACCGTCTGGCTCCTGAAAAGCTACGATAGGCAGGATGGTGAGCAGACCCATGGTGGCACCAGTGCCAAGTTGAGCTGGTTTGATAGTACCAAGTGGCTCCTGCAATCTGCCATCAAAATGTTGGCAGGCGAGTTTTGTTTTCCAGGGAAAAGCGCCGTTGTTTGTGTTTGGGTGCCTATGGCTGGGAGTGGCCGGCTGGCTCCTTAGAATCCACGATACGCACCATAGTTCCCAGACCAGAGGTGGCACCAGTGCCAAGTCGGGCTGGTTTGATAGTACCAAGTGCGTCCTACAATCTGCCATCCAGAAGCGGGGCAGCTTACTTTTGTTTGCCAGGGAAACGGGCCGAGCTTTGTGTCTGGGGGCCTATGGCTGGGAGTGACCGGCTGGCTCCTGAAAAGCTACGATAGGCAGGATGGTGACCAGACCCATGGTGGCACCAGTGCCAAGTTGGGCTGATTTGATAGCAGCAAGTGGCTCCTGCAATCTGCCATCAAAATGTCGGCAGGCGGGTTTGTTTTCCAGGGAAAAGCGCTGTGGTTTGTGTTTGGGGGCCTGTGGCTGGGAGTGACCGGCTGGCTCCTTAGAATCCACGATACGCAGGATGGTTCCCAGACCCAAGGTGGCACCAGTGCCAAGTTGGGCTGGTTTGATAGTACCAAGTGGCTCCTGCAATCTGCCATCCAGAAGCGGGGCAGCTTACTTTTGTTTGCCAGGGAAACGGGCCGAGCTTTGTGTCTGGGGGCCTATGGCTGGGAGTGACCGGCTGGCTCCTGAAAAGCTAAGATAGGCAGGATGGTGACCAGACCCATGGTGGCACCAGTGTCAAGTTGGGCT
This sequence comes from Melospiza melodia melodia, assembly GCF_035770615.1. Classification (NCBI taxonomy): domain Eukaryota; kingdom Metazoa; phylum Chordata; class Aves; order Passeriformes; family Passerellidae; genus Melospiza; species Melospiza melodia. Next base: position 44,802,047 of record NC_086199.1, read on the forward strand.
GGTTTGATAGTACCAAGTGGCTCCTGCAATCTGCCATCAAAAATTTGGCAGGCGAGTTTTGTTTTCCAGGGAAAAGCGCCGTTGTTTTTGTTTGGGGGCCTGTGGCTGGGAGTGGCCGGCTGGCTCCTTGGAATCCACGATACGCAGCATGGTTCCCAGACCAGAGGTGGCACCAGTGCCAAGTTGGGCTGGTTTTATAGTACCAAGTGGTTCCTGCAATCTGCCATCCAGAAGCGGGGCAGCTTACTTTGGTTTGCCAGGGAAAAGGGCAGAGCATTGTGTCTGGGCGCCTATGGCTGGGAGTGACCGGCTGGCTCCTGAAAAGCTACGATAGGCAGGATGGTGAGCAGACCCATGGTGGCACCAGTGCCAAGTTGAGCTGGTTTGATAGTACCAAGTGGCTCCTGCAATCTGCCATCAAAAAGTTGGCAGGCGAGTTTTGTTTTCCAGGGAAAAGCGCCGTTGTTTGTGTTTGGGTGCCTATGGCTGGGAGTGGCCGGCTGGCTCCTTAGAATCCACGATACGCACCATAGTTCCCAGACCAGAGGTGGCACCAGTGCCAAGTCGGGCTGGTTTGATAGTACCAAGTGCGTCCTACAATCTGCCATCCAGAAGCGGGGCAGCTTACTTTTGTTTGCCAGGGAAACGGGCCGAGCTTTGTGTCTGGGGGCCTATGACTGGGAGTGACCGGCTGGCTCCTGAAAAGCTACGATAGGCAGGATGGTGACCAGACCCATGGTGGCACCAGTGCCAAGTTGGGCTGATTTGATAGCAGCAAGTGGCTCCTGCAATCTGCCATCAAAATGTCGGCAGGCGGGTTTGTTTTCCAGGGAAAAGCGCTGTGGTTTGTGTTTGGGGGCCTGTGGCTGGGAGTGACCGGCTGGCTCCTTAGAATCCACGATACGCAGGATGGTTCCCAGACCCAAGGTGGCACCAGTGCCAAGTTGGGCTGGTTTGATAGTACAAAGTGGCTCCTGCAATCTGCCATCCAGAAGCGGGGCAGCTTACTTTTGTTTGCCAGGGAAACGGGCCGAGCTTTGTGTCTGGGGGCCTATGGCTGGGAGTGACCGGCTGGCTCCTGAAAAGCTAAGATAGGCAGGATGGTGACCAGACCCATGGTGGCACCAGTGTCAAGTTGGGCTGGTTTGATAGTACCAAGTGGCTCCTGCAATCTGCCATCAAAAATTTGGCAGGCGAGTTTTGTTTTCCAGGGAAAAGCGCCGTTGTTTTTGTTTGGGGGCCTGTGGCTGGGAGTGGCCGGCTGGCTCCTTAGAATCCACGATACGCAGAATGGTTCCCAGACCAGAGGTGGCACCAGTGCCAAGTCGGGCTGGTTTTATAGTACCAAGTGGTTCCTGCAATCTGCCATCCAGAAGCGGGGCAGCTTACTTTGGTTTGCCAGGGAAAAGGGCAGAGCATTGTGTCTGGGCGCCTATGGCTGGGAGTGACCGGCTGGCTCCTGAAAAGCTACGATAAGCAGGATGGTGACCAGACCCATGGTGGCACCAGTGCCAAGTTGGGCTGGTTTGATAGTACCAAGTGGCTCCTGCAATCTGCCATCAAAAAGTTGGCCGGCGAATTTTGTTTTCCAGGGAAAAGCGCTGTGGTTTTTGTTTGGGGGCCTGTGGCTGGGAGTGGCCGGCTGGCTCCTTATAATCCACGATACGCAGCATGGTTCCCAGACCCAAGGTGGCACCAGTGCCAAGTTGGGCTGGTTTGATAGTACCAAGTGGCTCTGGCAATCTGCCATCAAAAAGTTGGCAGACGAGTTTTGTTTTCCAGGGAAAAGCGCCGTTGTTTTTGTTTGGGGGCCTGTGGCTGGGAGTGGACGGATGGCTAATTAGAATCCACGAGAGGCAGGATGGTGACCAGACCCATGGTGGCACCAGTGCCAAGTCGGGCTGGTTTGATAGTACCAAGTGGCTCCGGCAATCTGCCATCCAGAAGCGGGATAACTTACTTTTGTTTGTCAGGGAAACGGGCCGAGGTTTGTGTCTGGGGGCCTATGGCTGGGAGTGACCGGCTGGCTCCTGAAAAGCTACGATAGGCAGGATGGTGACCAGACCCATGGTGGCACCAGTGCCAAGTTGGGCTGGTTTGATAAAACCAAGTGGCTCCTGCAATCTCCCATCAAAAAGTTGGCAGGAGAGTTTTGTTTTCCAGGGAAAAGCGCCGTTGTTTGTGTTTGGGGGCCTGTGGCTGGGAGTGGCCAGCTGGCTCCTTAGAATCCACGATACGCACCATGGTTCCCAGACCTGAGGTGGCACCAGTGCCAAGTCGGGCTCGTTGGATAGTACTAAATAGCTCCTATAATCTGCCATGCAGAAGCGGGGCAGCTTACTTTTGTTTGCCAGGGAAACGGGCCGAGGTTTGTGTCTGGGGGCCTATGGCTGCGAGTGACCGTCTGGCTCCTGAAAAGCTACGATAGGCAGGATGGTGAGCAGACCCATGGTGGCACCAGTGCCAAGTTGAGCTGGTTTGATAGTACCAAGTGGCTCCTGCAATCTGCCATCAAAAAGTTGGCAGGCGAGTTTTGTTTTCCAGGGAAAAGCGCCGTTGTTTGTGTTTGGGTGCCTATGGCTGGGAGTGGCCGGCTGGCTCCTTAGAATTCACGATACGCACCATGGTTCCCAGACCAGAGGTGGCACCAGTGCCAAGTCGGGCTGGTTTGATAGTACCAAGTGCGTCCTACAATCTGCCATCCAGAAGCGGGGCAGCTTACTTTTGTTTGCCAGGGAAACGGGCCGAGCTTTGTGTCTGGGGGCCTATGGCTGGGAGTGACCGGCTGGCTCCTGAAAAGCTACGATAGGCAGGATGGTGACCAGACCCATGGTGGCACCAGTGCCAAGTTGGGCTGATTTGATAGTAGCAAGTGGCTCCTGCAATCTGCCATCAAAATGTCGGCAGGCGGGTTTTGTTTTCCAGGGAAAAGCGCTGTGGTTTGTGTTTGGGGGCCTGTGGCTTGGAGTGACCGGCTGGCTCCTTAGAATCCACGATACGCAGGATGGTTCCCAGACCCAAGGTGGCACCAGTGCCAAGTTGGGCTGGTTTGATAGTACCAAGTGGCTCCTGCAATCTGCCATCCAGAAGCGGGGTAGCTTACTTTTGTTTGCCAGGGAAACGGGCCGAGGTTTGTGTCTCGGGGCCTATGGCTGGGAGTGACCGGCTGGCTCCTGAAAAGCTACGATAGGCAGGATGTTGACCAGACCCATGGTGGCACCAGTGCCAAGTTCGGCTGGTTTGATAGTACCAAGTGGCTCCTGCAATCTGCCATCAAAAAGTCGGCAGGCGAGTTTGTTATCCAGGGAAATGCGCCGTTGTTTGTGTTTGGGGGCCTGTGGCTGGGAGTGGCCGGCTGGCTCCTTAGAATCCACGATACGCAGCATGGTTCCCAGACCAGAGGTGGCACCAGTGCCAAGTCGGGCTGGTTTGATGGTGAAAAGTGGCTCCTGCAATCTGCCATCCAGTAGCGGAATAACTTACTTTTGTTTGCCAGGGAAACGGTCCGAGCTTTTTGTCTGGGAGCCTATGGCTGGGAGTGACCGGCTGGCTCCTGAAAAGCTACGATAGGCAGGATGGTGACCAGACCCATGGTGGCACCAGTGTCAAGTTGGGCTGGTTTGATAGTACCCAGTGGCTCCGGCAATCTGCCATCAAAATTTGGCAGGCGAGTTTTGTTTTCCAGGGAAAAGCGCCGTTGTTTTTGTTTGGGGACCTGTGGCTGGGAGTGGACGGATGGCTAATTAGAATCCACGATACGCAGGATGGTTCCCAGACCAGAGGTGGCACCAGTGCCAAGTCGGGCTGCTTTGATGGTGCAAAGTGGCTCCTGCAATGTGCCATCCAGAAGCGGGGTAGCTTACTTTTGTTTGCCAGGGAAACGGGCCGAGGTTTTTGTCTGGGGGCCTATGGCTTGGAGTGACCGGCTGGCTCCTGAAAAGCTACGATAGGCAGGATGGTGACCAGACCCATGGTGGCACCAGTGCCAAGTTGGGCTGGTTTGATAGTACCAAGTGGCTCCTGCAATCTGCCATCAAAATGTTGGCAGGCGAGTTTTGTTTTCCAGGGAAAAGCGCCGTTGTTTGTGTTTGGGGGCCTGTGGCTGGGAGTGGCCGGCTGGCTGCTTAGAATCCACGATACGCAGGATGGTTCCCAGACCAGAGGTGGCACCAGTGCCAAGTCGGGCTGGTTTGATAATACCTAGTGGATCCTGCAATCTGCCATCCAGAAGCGGGACAGCTTACTTTTGTTTGCCAGGGAAACGGGCCGAGCTTTGTGTCACGGGGCCTATGGCTGGGAGTGACCGTCTAGGTCCTGAAAAGCTACGATAGGCAGGATGGTGACCAGACCCATGGTGGCACCAGTGCCAAGTTGGGCTGGTTTGATAGTACCAAGTGGCTCCTGCAATCTGCCATCAAAAAGTAGGCAGGCGAGTTTTGTTTTCCAGGGAAAAGCGCCGTTGTTTGTGTTTGGAGGCCTGTGGCTGGGAGTGGCCGGCTTGCTAATTGGAATCCACGATACACAGCATGGTTCCCAGACCAGAGGTGGCACCAGTGCCAAGTTGGGCTGGTTTGATGGTGCAAAGTGGCTCCTGCAATCTGCCATCCAGAAGCGGGGCAGCTTACTTTTGTTTGCCAGGGAAACGGGCCGAGGTTTTTCTCTGGGGGCCTATGGCTGGGAGTGACCGGCAGGCGCCTGAACACCTACGATAGGCAGGATGGTGACCAGACCCATGGTGGCACCAGTGCCAAGATGGGCTGATTTGATAGTAGCAAGTGGCTCCTGCAATCTGCCATGAAAATGTTGGCAGGCGAGTTTTGTTTTCCAGGGAAAAGCGCCGTTGTTTGTGTTTGGGGGCCTGTGGCTGGGAGTGGACGGATGGCTCCTTAGAATCCACGATACGCAGCATGGTTCCCAGACCAGAGGTGGCACCAGTGCCAAGTCGGGCTGGTTTGATAGTACCAAGTGGCTCCGGAAATCTGCCATCCAGAAGCGGGGCAGCTTACTTTTGTTTGCCAGGGAAACGGGCCGAGCTTTGTGTCTGGGCGCCTATGGCTGGGAGTGACCTGCTAGGTCCTGAAAAGCTACGATAGGCAGGATGGTGACCAGACCCATGGTGGCACCAGTGCCAAGTTGGGCTGATTTGACAGTACCAAGTGGCTCCTGCAATGTGCCATCTAAAAGTTGGCAGGCGAGTTTTGTTTTCCAGGGAAAAGCGCCGTTGTTTGTGTCTGGGGGCCTGTGGCTGGAGTGGCCGGCTGGCTCCTTAGAATGAACGATACGCAGGATGGTTCCCAGACCTGAGGTGGCACCAGTGCCAAGTCGGGCTGGTTTGATAGTACCAAGTGCGTCCTACAATCTGCCATCCAGAAGCGGGGCAGCTTACTTTTGTATGCCAGGGAAACGGGCCGAGGTTTTTGTCTGGGGGCCTATAGCTGGGAGTGACCGTCTGGCTCCTGAAAAGCTACGATAGGCAGGATGGTGACCAAACGCATGGTGGCACTAGTGCCAAGTTGGGCTGATTTGATAGTAGCAAGTGGCTCCTGCAATCTGCCATCAAAATGTTGGCAGGCGAGTTTTGTTTTCCAGGGAAAAGCGCCGTTGTTTGTGTTTGGGGGCCTGTGGCTGGGAGTGGCCGGCTGGCTGCTAGGAATCCACGATACGCAGGATGGTTCCCAGACCAGAGGTGGCACCAGTGCCAACTCGGGCTGGTTTGATACTACTAAGTGCGTCCTGCAATCTGCCATCCAGAAGCGGGGCAGCTTACTTTTGTTTGCCAGGGAAACGGGCCGAGGTTTGTGTCTGGGGGTTTATGGCTGCGAGTGACCGGCTGGCTCCTGAAAAGCTACGATAGGCAGGATGGTGACCAGACCCATGGTGGCACCAGTGCCAAGTTGGGCTGGTTTGATAGTACCAAGTGGCTCCTGCAATCTGCCATCAAAAAGTTGGCAGGCGAGTTTTGTTTTCCAGGGAAAAGCGCCGTTGTTTGTGTTTGGGGGCCTGTGTCTGGGAGTGGACGGATGGCTCCTTAGAATCCACGATACGCAGCATGGTTCCCAGACCAGAGGTGGCACCAGTGCCAAGTTGGGCTAGTTTGATGGTGCAAAGTGGCTCCTGCAATCTGCCATCCAGAAGCGGGGTAGCTTACTTTTGTTTGCCAGGGAAACGGGCCGAGGTTTGTGTCTGGGGGCCTATGGCTGGGAGTGACCGGCTGGCTCCTGAAAAGCTACGATAGGCAGGATGGTGACCAGACCCATGGTGGCACCAGTGCCAAGTTGGGCTGATTTGATAGTACCAAGTGGCTCCTGCAATCTGCCATGAAAAAGTTGGCAGGCGAGTTTTGTTTTCCAGGGAAAAGCGCCGTTGTTTCTGTTTGGGGGCCTGTGGCTGGGAGTGGCCGGCTGGCTCCTTAGAATCCACGATACGCGGCATGGTTCCCAGACCAGAGGTGGCACCAGTGCCAAGTTGGGCTGGTTTGATAGTACCAAGTGGTTCCTGCAATCTGCCATCCAGAAGCGGGGCAGCTTACTTTTGTTTGCCAGGGATACGGGCCGAGGTTTGTGTCTCAGGGCCTATGGCTGGGAGTGACCGCCTGGCTCCTGAAAAGCTACGATAGGCAGGATGGTGACCAGACCCATGGTGGCACCAGTGCCAAGTGTGGCTGGTTTGATAGTACCAAGTGGCTCCTGCAATCTGCCATCAAAAAGTTGGCAGGCGAGTTTGTTATCCAGGGAAAAGCGCCGTTGTTTGTGTTTGGGGGCCTGTGGCAGGGAGTGGCCGGCTGGCTCCTTAGAATCCACGATACGCAGGATGGTTCCCAGACCAGAGGTGGCACCAGTGCCAAGTCGGGCTGGTTTGATGGTGAAAAGTGGCTCCTGCAATCTGCCATCCAGAAGCGGGATAACTTACTTTTGTTTGCAGGGAAACGGGCCGAGGTTTTTCTCTGGGGGCCTATGGCTGGGAGTGACCGGCTGGCTCCTGAAAAGCTACGATAGGCAGGATGGTGACCAGACCCATGGTGGCACCAGTGCCAAGTCGGGCTGGTTAGATAGTACTAAATAGCTCCTGCAATCTGCCATGCAGAAGCGGGGCAGCTTACTTTTGTTTGCCAGGGAAACGGGCCGAGGTTTTTGTCTGGGGGCCTATGGCTGCGAGTGACCGTCTGGCTCCTGAAAATCTACGATAGGCAGGATGGTGAGCAGACCCATGGTGGCACCAGTGCCAAGTTGAGCTGGTTTGATAGTACCAAGTGGCTCCTGCAATCTGCCATCAAAAGGTTGGCAGGCGAGTTTTGTTTTCCAGGGAAAAGCGCCGTTGTTTGTGTTTGGGTGCCTATGGCTGGGAGTGGCCGGCTGGCTCCTTAGAATCCACGATACGCACCATAGTTCCCAGACCAGAGGTGGCACCAGTGCCAAGTCGGGCTGGTTTGATAGTACCAAGTGCGTCCTACAATCTGCCATCCAGAAGCGGGGCAGCTTACTTTTGTTTGCCAGGGAAACGGGCCGAGCTTTGTGTCTGGGGGCCTATGACTGGGAGTGACCGGCTGGCTCCTGAAAAGCTACGATAGGCAGGATGGTGACCAGACCCATGGTGGCACCAGTGCCAAGTTGGGCTGATTTGATAGCAGCAAGTGGCTCCTGCAATCTGCCATCAAAATGTCGGCAGGCGGGTTTGTTTTCCAGGGAAAAGCGCTGTGGTTTGTGTTTGGGGGCCTGTGGCTGGGAGTGACCGGCTGGCTCCTTAGAATCCACGATACGCAGGATGGTTCCCAGACCCAAGGTGGCACCAGTGCCAAGTTGGGCTGGTTTGATAGTACCAAGTGGCTCCTGCAATCTGCCATCCAGAAGCGGGGCAGCTTACTTTTGTTTGCCAGGGAAACGGGCCGAGCTTTGTGTCTGGGGGCCTATGGCTGGGAGTGACCGGCTGGCTCCTGAAAAGCTAAGATAGGCAGGATGGTGACCAGACCCATGGTGGCACCAGTGTCAAGTTGGGCTGGTTTGATAGTACCAAGTGGCTCCTGCAATCTGCCATCAAAAATTTGGCAGGCGAGTTTTGTTTTCCAGGGAAAAGCGCCGTTGTTTTTGTTTGGGGGCCTGTGGCTGGGAGTGGCCGGCTGGCTCCTTAGAATCCACGATACGCAGCATGGTTCCCAGACCAGAGGTGGCACCAGTGCCAAGTCGGGCTGGTTTTATAGTACCAAGTGGTTCCTGCAATCTGCCATCCAGAAGCGGGGCAGCTTACTTTGGTTTGCCAGGGAAAAGGGCAGAGCATTGTGTCTGGGCGCCTATGGCTGGGAGTGACCGGCTGGCTCCTGAAAAGCTACGATAAGCAGGATGGTGACCAGACCCATGGTGGCACCAGTGCCAAGTTGGGCTGATTTGATAGTAGCAAGTGGCTCCTGCAATCTGCCATCAAAATGTCGGCAGGCGGGTTTTGTTTTCCAGGGAAAAGCGCTGTGGTTTGTGTTTGGGGGCCTGTGGCTGGGAGTGGCCGGCTGGCTCCTTATAATCCACGATACGCAGCATGGTTCCCAGACCCAAGGTGGCACCAGTGCCAAGTTGGGCTGGTTTGATAGTACCAAGTGGCTCTGGCAATCTGCCATCAAAAAGTTGGCAGACGAGTTTTGTTTTCCAGGGAAAAGCGCCGTTGATTTTGTTTGGGGGCCTGTGGCTGGGAGTGGACAGATGGCTAATTAGAATCCACGATAGGCAGGATGGTGACCAGACCCATGGTGGCACCAGTGCCAAGTCGGGCTGGTTTGATAGTACCAAGTGGCTCCTGCAATCTGCCATGAAAAAGTTGGCAGGCGAGTTTTGTTTTCCAGGGAAAAGCGCCGTTGTTTCTGTTTGGGGGCCTGTGGCTGGGAGTGGCCGGCTGGCTCCTTAGAATCCACGATACGCGGCATGGTTCCCAGACCAGAGGTGGCACCAGTGCCAAGTTGGGCTGGTTTGATAGTACCAAGTGGCTCCTGCAATCTGCCATCCAGAAGCGGGGCAGCTTACTTTTGTTTGCCAGGGATACGGGCCGAGGTTTGTGTCTCAGGGCCTATGGCTGGGAGTGACCGCCTGGCTCCTGAAAAGCTACGATAGGCAGGATGGTGACCAGACCCATGGTGGCACCAGTGCCAAGTTGGGCTGGTTTGATAGTACCAAGTGGCTCCTGCAATCTGCCATCAAAAAGTTGGCAGGCGAGTTTTGTTATCCAGGGAAAAGCGCCTTTGTTTGTGTTTGGGGGCCTGTGGCAGGGAGTGGCCGGCTGGCTCCTTAGAATCCACGATACGCAGGATGGTTCCCAGACCAGAGGTGGCACCAGTGCCAAGTTGGGCTGGTTTGATGGTGAAAAGTGGCTCCTGCAATCTGCCATCCAGAAGCGGGATAACTTACTTTTGTTTGCCAGGGAAACGGGCCGAGGTTTGTGTCTGGGGGCCTATGGCTGGGAGTGACCGGCTGGCTCCTGAAAAGCTACGATAGGCAGGATGGTGACCAGACCCATGGTGGCACCAGTGCCAAGTCGGGCTGGTTTGATAGTACTAAATAGCTCCTGCAATCTGCCATGCAGAAGCGGGGCAGCTTACTTTTGTTTGCCAGGGAAACGGGCCGAGCTTTGTGTCTGGGGGCCTATGACTGGGAGTGACCGGCTGGCTCCTGAAAAGCTACGATAGGCAGGATGGTGACCAGACCCATGGTGGCACCAGTGCCAAGTTGAGCTGGTTTGATAGTACCAAGTGGCTCCTGCAATCTGCCATCAAAAAGTTGGCAGGCGAGTTTTGTTTTCCAGGGAAAAGCGCCGTTGTTTGTGTTTGGGTGCCTATGGCTGGGAGTGGCCGGCTGGCTCCTTAGAATCCACGATACGCACCATAGTTCCCAGACCAGAGGTGGCACCAGTGCCAAGTCGGGCTGGTTTGATAGTACCAAGTGCGTCCTACAATCTGCCATCCAGAAGCGGGGCAGCTTACTTTTGTTTGCCAGGGAAACGGGCCGAGCTTTGTGTCTGGGGGCCTATGACTGGGAGTGACCGGCTGGCTCCTGAAAAGCTACGATAGGCAGGATGGTGACCAGACCCATGGTGGCACCAGTGCCAAGTTGGGCTGATTTGATAGCAGCAAGTGGCTCCTGCAATCTGCCATCAAAATGTCGGCAGGCGGGTTTGTTTTCCAGGGAAAAGCGCTGTGGTTTGTGTTTGGGGGCCTGTGGCTGGGAGTGACCGGCTGGCTCCTTAGAATCCACGATACGCAGGATGGTTCCCAGACCCAAGGTGGCACCAGTGCCAAGTTGGGCTGGTTTGATAGTACCAAGTGGCTCCTGCAATCTGCCATCCAGAAGCGGGGCAGCTTACTTTTGTTTGCCAGGGAAACGGGCCGAGGTTTGTGTCTGGGGGCCTATGGCTGGGAGTGACCGGCTGGCTCCTGAAAAGCTAAGATAGGCATGATGGTGACCAGACCCATGGTGGCACCAGTGTCAAGTTGGGCTGGTTTGATAGTACCAAGTGGCTCCTGCAATCTGCCATCAAAAATTTGGCAGGCGAGTTTTGTTTTCCAGGGAAAAGCGCCGTTGTTTTTGTTTGGGGGCCTGTGGCTGGGAGTGGCCGGCTGGCTCCTTAGAATCCACGATACGCAGCATGGTTCCCAGACCAGAGGTGGCACCAGTGCCAAGTCGGGCTGGTTTTATAGTACCAAGTGGTTCCTGCAATCTGCCATCCAGAAGCGGGGCAGCTTACTTTGGTTTGCCAGGGAAAAGGGCAGAGCATTGTGTCTGGGCGCCTATGGCTGGGAGTAACCGGCTGGCTCCTGAAAAGCTACGATAAGCAGGATGGTGACCAGACCCATGGTGGCACCAGTGCCAAGTTGGGCTGATTTGATAGTACCAAGTGGCTCCTGCAATCTGCCATCAATAATTTGGCCGGCGAATTTTGTTTTCCAGGGAAAAGCGCTATGGTTTGTGTTTGGGGGCCTGTGGCTGGGAGTGGCCGGCTGGCTCCTTATAATCCACGATACGCAGCATGGTTCCCAGACCCAAGGTGGCACCAGTGCCAAGTTGGGCTGGTTTGATAGTACCAAGTGGCTCTGGCAATCTGCCATCAAAAAGTTGGCAGACGAGTTTTGTTTTCCAGGGAAAAGCGCCGTTGTTTTTGTTTGGGGGCCTGTGGCTGGGAGTGGACAGATGGCTAATTAGAATCCACGATAGGCAGGATGGTGACCAGACCCATGGTGGCACCAGTGCCAAGTCGGGCTGGTTTGATAGTACCAAGTGGCTCCGGCAATCTGCCATCCAGAAGCGGGATAACTTACTTTTGTTTGTCAGGGAAACGGGCCGAGGTTTGTGTCTGGGGGCCTATGGCTGGGAGTGACCGGCTGGCTCCTGAAAAGCTACGATAGGCAGGATGGTGACCAGACCCATGGTGGCACCAGTGCCAAGTTGGTCTGATTTGATAAAACCAAGTGGCTCCTGCAATCTCCCATCAAAAAGTTGGCAGGAGAGTTTTGTTTTCCAGGGAAAAGCGCCGTTGTTTGTGTTTGGGGGCCTGTGGCTGGGAGTGGCCGGCTGGCTCCTTAGAATCCACGATACGCAGCATGGTATCCAGACCCAAGGTGGCACCAGTGCCAAGTTTTGCTGGTTTGATAGTACCAAGTGGTTCCTGCAATCTGCCATCCAGAAGCATGGCAGCTTACTTTTGTATGCCAGGGAAACGGGCCGAGGTTTTTGTCTGGGGGCCTATGGCTGGGAGTGACCGGCTGGCTCCTGAAAAGCTACGATAGGCAGGATGGTGACCAGACCCATGGTGGCACCAGTCCCAAGTTGGGCTGATTTGATAGTACCAAGTGGCTCCTGCAATCTGCCGTCAAAATTTGGCAGGCGAGTTTTGTTTTCCAGGGAAAAGCGCCGTTGTTTGTGTTTGGGCGCCTGTGGCTGGGAGTGGCCGGCTGGCTCCTTAGAATCCACGTTACGCAGGATGGTTCCCAGACCTGCGGTGGCACCAGTGCCAAGTCGGGCTGGTTTGATAGTACTAAATAGCTCCTGCAATCTGCCATGCAGAAGCGGGGCAGCTTACTTTTGTTTGCCAGGGAAACGGGCCGAGGTTTGTGTCTGGGGGCCTCTGGCTGGGAGTGACCGGCTGGCTCCTGAAAAGCTACGATAGGCAGGATGGTGACCAGACCCATGGTGGCACCAGTGCCAAGTTGGGCTGATTTGATAGTAGCAAGTGGCTCCTGCAATCTGCCATCAAAATGTCGGCAGGCGGGTTTTGTTTTCCAGGGAAAAGCGCTGTGGTTTGTGTTTGGGGGCCTGTGGCTGGGAGTGACCGGCTGGCTCCTTAGAATCCACGATACGCAGGATGGTTCCCAGACCCAAGGTGGCACCAGTGCCAAGTTGGGCTGGTTTGATAGTACCAAGTGGCTCCTGCAATCTGCCATCCAGAAGCGGGGCAGCTTACTTTTGTTTGCCAGGGAAACGGGCCGAGGTTTGTGTCTGGGGGCCTATGGCTGGGAGTGACCGGCTGGCTCCTGAAAAGCTACGATAGGCAGGATGGTGACCAGACCCATGGTGGCACCAGTGCCAAGTTGGTCTGATTTGATAAAACCAAGTGGCTCCTGCAATCTCCCATCAAAAAGTTGGCAGGAGAGTTTTGTTTTCCAGGGAAAAGCGCCGTTGTTTGTGTTTGGGGGCCTGTGGCTGGGAGTGGCCGGCTGGCTCCTTAGAATCCACGATACGCAGCATGGTATCCAGACCCAAGGTGGCACCAGTGCCAAGTTTTGCTGGTTTGATAGTACCAAGTGGTTCCTGCAATCTGCCATCCAGAAGCATGGCAGCTTACTTTTGTATGCCAGGGAAACGGGCCGAGGTTTGTGTCTGGGGGCCTATGGCTGGGAGTGACCGGCTGGCTCCTGAAAAGCTACGATAGGCAGGATGGTGACCAGACCCATGGTGGCACCAGTCCCAAGTTGGGCTGATTTGATAGTACCAAGTGGCTCCTGCAATCTGCCGTCAAAATTTGGCAGGCGAGTTTTGTTTTCCAGGGAAAAGCGCCGTTGTTTGTGTTTGGGCGCCTGTGGCTGGGAGTGGCCGGCTGGCTCCTTAGAATCCACGTTACGCAGGATGGTTCCCAGACCTGAGGTGGCACCAGTGCCAAGTCGGGCTGGTTTGATAGTACTAAATAGCTCCTGCAATCTGCCATGCAGAAGCGGGGCAGCTTACTTTTGTTTGCCAGGGAAACGGGCCGAGCTTTGTGTCTGGGGGCCTATGACTGGGAGTGACCGGCTGGCTCCTGAAAAGCTACGATAGGCAGGATGGTGACCAGACCCATGGTGGCACCAGTGCCAAGTTGAGCTGGTTTGATAGTACCAAGTGGCTCCTGCAATCTGCCATCAAAAAGTTGGCAGGCGAGTTTTGTTTTCCAGGGAAAAGCGCCGTTGTTTGTGTTTGGGTGCCTATGGCTGGGAGTGGCCGGCTGGCTCCTTAGAATCCACGATACGCACCATAGTTCCCAGACCAGAGGTGGCACCAGTGCCAAGTCGGGCTGGTTTGATAGTACCAAGTGCGTCCTACAATCTGCCATCCAGAAGCGGGGCAGCTTACTTTTGTTTGCCAGGGAAACGGGCCGAGCTTTGTGTCTGGGGGCCTATGACTGGGAGTGACCGGCTGGCTCCTGAAAAGCTACGATAGGCAGGATGGTGACCAGACCCATGGTGGCACCAGTGCCAAGTTGGGCTGATTTGATAGCAGCAAGTGGCTCCTGCAATCTGCCATCAAAATGTCAGCAGGCGGGTTTGTTTTCCAGGGAAAAGCGCTGTGGTTTGTGTTTGGGGGCCTGTGGCTGGGAGTGACCGGCTGGCTCCTTAGAATCCACGATACGCAGGATGGTTCCCAGACCCAAGGTGGCACCAGTGCCAAGTTGGGCTGGTTTGATAGTACCAAGTGGCTCCTGCAATCTGCCATCCAGAAGCGGGGCAGCTTACTTTTGTTTGCCAGGGAAACGGGCCGAGGTTTGTGTCTGGGGGCCTATGGCTGGGAGTGACCGGCTGGCTCCTGAAAAGCTAAGATAGGCATGATGGTGACCAGACCCATGGTGGCACCAGTGTCAAGTTGGGCTGGTTTGATAGTACCAAGTGGCTCCTGCAATCTGCCATCAAAAATTTGGCAGGCGAGTTTTGTTTTCCAGGGAAAAGCGCCGTTGTTTTTGTTTGGGGGCCTGTGGCTGGGAGTGGCCGGCTGGCTCCTTAGAATCCACGATACGCAGCATGGTTCCCAGACCAGAGGTGGCACCAGTGCCAAGTCGGGCTGGTTTTATAGTACCAAGTGGTTCCTGCAATCTGCCATCCAGAAGCGGGGCAGCTTACTTTGGTTTGCCAGGGAAAAGGGCAGAGCATTGTGTCTGGGCGCCTATGGCTGGGAGTAACCGGCTGGCTCCTGAAAAGCTACGATAAGCAGGATGGTGACCAGACCCATGGTGGCACCAGTGCCAAGTTGGGCTGATTTGATAGTACCAAGTGGCTCCTGCAATCTGCCATCAATAATTTGGCCGGCGAATTTTGTTTTCCAGGGAAAAGCGCTATGGTTTGTGTTTGGGGGCCTGTGGCTGGGAGTGGCCGGCTGGCTCCTTATAATCCACGATACGCAGCATGGTTCCCAGACCCAAGGTGGCACCAGTGCCAAGTTGGGCTGGTTTGATAGTACCAAGTGGCTCTGGCAATCTGCCATCAAAAAGTTGGCAGACGAGTTTTGTTTTCCAGGGAAAAGCGCCGTTGTTTTTGTTTGGGGGCCTGTGGCTGGGAGTGGACAGATGGCTAATTAGAATCCACGATAGGCAGGATGGTGACCAGACCCATGGTGGCACCAGTGCCAAGTCGGGCTGGTTTGATAGTACCAAGTGGCTCCGGCAATCTGCCATCCAGAAGCGGGATAACTTACTTTTGTTTGTCAGGGAAACGGGCCGAGGTTTGTGTCTGGGGGCCTATGGCTGGGAGTGACCGGCTGGCTCCTGAAAAGCTACGATAGGCAGGATGGTGACCAGACCCATGGTGGCACCAGTGCCAAGTTGGTCTGATTTGATAAAACCAAGTGGCTCCTGCAATCTCCCATCAAAAAGTTGGCAGGAGAGTTTTGTTTTCCAGGGAAAAGCGCCGTTGTTTGTGTTTGGGGGCCTGTGGCTGGGAGTGGCCGGCTGGCTCCTTAGAATCCACGATACGCAGCATGGTATCCAGACCCAAGGTGGCACCAGTGCCAAGTTTTGCTGGTTTGATAGTACCAAGTGGTTCCTGCAATCTGCCATCCAGAAGCATGGCAGCTTACTTTTGTATGCCAGGGAAACGGGCCGAGGTTTTTGTCTGGGGGCCTATGGCTGGGAGTGACCGGCTGGCTCCTGAAAAGCTACGATAGGCAGGATGGTGACCAGACCCATGGTGGCACCAGTCCCAAGTTGGGCTGATTTGATAGTACCAAGTGGCTCCTGCAATCTGCCGTCAAAATTTGGCAGGCGAGTTTTGTTTTCCAGGGAAAAGCGCCGTTGTTTGTGTTTGGGCGCCTGTGGCTGGGAGTGGCCGGCTGGCTCCTTAGAATCCACGTTACGCAGGATGGTTCCCAGACCTGCGGTGGCACCAGTGCCAAGTCGGGCTGGTTTGATAGTACTAAATAGCTCCTGCAATCTGCCATGCAGAAGCGGGGCAGCTTACTTTTGTTTGCCAGGGAAACGGGCCGAGCTTTGTGTCTGGGGGCCTCTGGCTGGGAGTGACCGGCTGGCTCCTGAAAAGCTACGATAGGCAGGATGGTGACCAGACCCATGGTGGCACCAGTGCCAAGTTGGGCTGATTTGATAGTAGCAAGTGGCTCCTGCAATCTGCCATCAAAATGTCGGCAGGCGGGTTTTGTTTTCCAGGGAAAAGCGCTGTGGTTTGTGTTTGGGGGCCTGTGGCTGGGAGTGACCGGCTGGCTCCTTAGAATCCACGATACGCAGGATGGTTCCCAGACCCAAGGTGGCACCAGTGCCAAGTTGGGCTGGTTTGATAGTACCAAGTGGCTCCTGCAATCTGCCATCCAGAAGCGGGGCAGCTTACTTTTGTTTGCCAGGGAAACGGGCCGAGGTTTGTGTCTGGGGGCCTATGGCTGGGAGTGACCGGCTGGCTCCTGAAAAGCTACGATAGGCAGGATGGTGACCAGACCCATGGTGGCACCAGTGCCAAGTTGGTCTGATTTGATAAAACCAAGTGGCTCCTGCAATCTCCCATCAAAAAGTTGGCAGGAGAGTTTTGTTTTCCAGGGAAAAGCGCCGTTGTTTGTGTTTGGGGGCCTGTGGCTGGGAGTGGCCGGCTGGCTCCTTAGAATCCACGATACGCAGCATGGTATCCAGACCCAAGGTGGCACCAGTGCCAAGTTTTGCTGGTTTGATAGTACCAAGTGGTTCCTGCAATCTGCCATCCAGAAGCATGGCAGCTTACTTTTGTATGCCAGGGAAACGGGCCGAGGTTTGTGTCTGGGGGCCTATGGCTGGGAGTGACCTGCTAGGTCCTGAAAAGCTACGATAGGCAGGATGGTGACCAGACCCATGGTGGCACCAGTCCCAAGTTGGGCTGATTTGATAGTACCAAGTGGCTCCTGCAATCTGCCGTCAAAATTTGGCAGGCGAGTTTTGTTTTCCAGGGAAAAGCGCCGTTGTTTGTGTTTGGGCGCCTGTGGCTGGGAGTGGCCGGCTGGCTCCTTAGAATCCACGTTACGCAGGATGGTTCCCAGACCTGAGGTGGCACCAGTGCCAAGTCGGGCTGGTTTGATAGTACTAAATAGCTCCTGCAATCTGCCATGCAGAAGCGGGGCAGCTTACTTTTGTTTGCCAGGGAAACGGGCCGAGCTTTGTGTCTGGGGGCCTCTGGCTGGGAGTGACCGGCTGGCTCCTGAAAAGCTACGATAGGCAGGATGGTGACCAGACCCATGGTGGCACCAGTGCCAAGTTGGGCTGATTTGATAGTAGCAAGTGGCTCCTGCAATCTGCCATCAAAATGTCGGCAGGCGGGTTTTGTTTTCCAGGGAAAAGCGCTGTGGTTTGTGTTTGGGGGCCTGTGGCTGGGAGTGACCGGCTGGCTCCTTAGAATCCACGATACGCAGGATGGTTCCCAGACCCAAGGTGGCACCAGTGCCAAGTCGGGCTGGTTTGATAATACCTAGTGGATCCTGCAATCTGCCATCCAGAAGCGGGACAGCTTACTTTTGTTTGCCAGGGAAACGGGCCGAGCTTTGTGTCTGGGGGCCTATGGCTGCGAGTGACCGTCTAGGTCCTGAAAAGCTACGATAGGCAGGATGGTGACCAGACCCATGGTGGCACCAGTGCCAAGTTGGGCTGGTTTGATAGTACCAAGTGGCTCTGGCAATCTGCCATCAAAAAGTTGGCAGACGAGTTTTGTTTTCCAGGGAAAAGCGCCGTTGTTTTTGTTTGGGGGCCTGTGGCTGGGAGTGGCCGGCTGGCTGCTTAGAATCCACGATACGCAGCATGGTTCCCAGACCAGAGGTGGCACCAGTGCCAAGTCGGGCTGGTTTTATAGTACCAAGTGGTTCCTGCAATCTGCCATCCAGAAGCGGGGCAGCTTACTTTGGTTTGCCAGGGAAAAGGGCAGAGCATTGTGTCTGGGCGCCTATGGCTGGGAGTGACCGGCTGGCTCCTGAAAAGCTACGATAAGCAGGATGGTGACCAGACCCATGGTGGCACCAGTTCCAAGTTGGGCTGATTTGATAGTACCAAGTGGCTCCTGCAATCTGCCATCAATAATTTGGCCGGCGAATTTTGTTTTCCAGGGAAAAGCGCTATGGTTTGTGTTTGGGGGCCTGTGGCTGGGAGTGGCCGGCTGGCTCCTTAGAATCCACGATACGCAGCATGGTTCCCAGACCCAAGGTGGCACCAGTGCCAAGTTGGGCTGGTTTGATAGTACCAAGTGGCTCTGGCAATCTGCCATCAAAAAGTTGGCAGACGAGTTTTGTTTTCCAGGGAAAAGCGCCGTTGTTTTTGTTTGGGGGCCTGTGGCTGGGAGTGGACAGATGGCTAATTAGAATCCACGATAGGCAGGATGGTGACCAGACCCATGGTGGCACCAGTGCCAAGTCGGGCTGGTTTGATAGTACCAAGCGGCTCCGGCAATCTGCCATCCAGAAGCGGGATAACTTACTTTTGTTTGTCAGGGAAACGGGCCGAGGTTTGTGTCTGGGGGCCTATGGCTAGGAGTGACCGGCTGGCTCCTGAAAAGCTACGATAGGCAGGATGGTGACCAGACCCATGGTGGCACCAGTGCCAAGTTGGTCTGATTTGATAAAACCAAGTGGCTCCTGCAATCTCCCATCAAAAAGTTGGCAGGAGAGTTTTGTTTTCCAGGGAAAAGCGCCGTTGTTTGTGTTTGGGGGCCTGTGGCTGGGAGTGGCCGGCTGGCTCCTTAGAATCCACGATACGCAGCATGGTATCCAGACCCAAGGTGGCACCAGTGCCAAGTTTTGCTGGTTTGATAGTACCAAGTGGTTCCTGCAATCTGCCATCCAGAAGCAGGGCAGCTTACTTTTGTATGCCAGGGAAACGGGCCGAGGTTTTTGTCTGGGGGCCTATGGCTGGGAGTGACCGGCTGGCTCCTGAAACGCTACGATAGGCAGGATGGTGACCAGACCCATGGTGGCACCAGTCCCAAGTTGGGCTGATTTGATAGTACCAAGTGGCTCCTGCAATCTGCCGTCAAAATTTGGCAGGCGAGTTTTGTTTTCCAGGGAAAAGCGCCGTTGTTTGTGTTTGGGCGCCTGTGGCTGGGAGTGGCCGGCTGGCTCCTTAGAATCCACGTTACGCAGGATGGTTCCCAGACCTGAGGTGGCACCAGTGCCAAGTCGGGCTGGTTTGATAGTACTAAATAGCTCCTGCAATCTGCCATGCAGAAGCGGGGCAGCTTACTTTTGTTTGCCAGGGAAACGGGCCGAGGTTTGTGTCTGGGGGCCTATGGCTGCGAGTGACCGTCTGGCTACTGAAAAGCTACGATAGGCAGGATGGTGAGCAGACCCATGGTGGCACCAGTGCCAAGTTGAGCTGGTTTGATAGTACCAAGTGGCTCCTGCAATCTGCCATCAAAAAGTTGGCAGGCGAGTTTTGTTTTCCAGGGAAAAGCGCCGTTGTTTGTGTTTGGGTGCCTATGGCTGGGAGTGGCCGGCTGGCTCCTTAGAATTCACGATACGCACCATGGTTCCCAGACCAGAGGTGGCACCAGTGCCAAGTCGGGCTGGTTTGATAGTACCAAGTGCGTCCTACAATCTGCCATCCAGAAGCGGGGCAGCTTACTTTTGTTTGCCAGGGAAACGGGCCGAGGTTTGTGTCTGGGGGCCTATGGCTGGGAGTGACCGGCTGGCTCCTGAAAAGCTACGATAGGCAGGATGGTGACCAGACCCATGGTGGCACCAGTGCCAAGTTGGGCTGATTTGATAGTAGCAAGTGGCTCCTGCAATCTGCCATCAAAATGTCGGCAGGCGGGTTTTGTTTTCCAGGGAAAAGCGCTGTGGTTTGTGTTTGGGGGCCTGTGGCTGGGAGTGACCGGCTGGCTCCTTAGAATCCACGATACGCAGGATGGTTCCCAGACCCAAGGTGGCACCAGTGCCAAGTCGGGCTGGTTTGATAGTACCAAGTGGCTCCTGCAATCTGCCATCCAGAAGCGGGGCAGCTTACTTTTGTTTGCCAGGGAAACGGGCCGAGGTTTGTGTCTGGGGGCCTATGGCTGGGAGTGACCGGCTGGCTCCTGAAAAGCTAAGATAGGCAGGATGGTGACCAGACCCATGGTGGCACCAGTGCCAAGTTGGGCTGGTTTGATAGTACCAAGTGGCTCCTGCAATCTGCCATCAAAATGTTGGCAGGCGAGTTTTGTTTTCCAGGGAAAAGCGCCGTTGTTTTTGTTTGGGGGCCTGTGGCTGGGAGTGGCCGGCTGGCTCCTTAGAATCCACGATACGCAGCATGGTTCCCAGACCAGAGGTGGCACCAGTGCCAAGTTGGGCTGGTTTGATAGTACCAAGTGCGTCCTGCAATCTGCCATCCAGAAGCGGGGTAGCTTACTTTTGTTTGCCAGGGAAACGGGCCGAGGTTTGTGTCTCGGGGCCTATGGCTGGGAGTGACCGGCTGGCTCCTGAAAAGCTACGATAGGCAGGATGGTGACCAGACCCATGGTGGCACCAGTGCCAAGTTGGGCTGGTTTGATAGTACCAAGTGGCTCCTGCAATCTGCCATCAAAAAGTTGGCAGGCGAGTTTGTTATCCAGGGAAATGCGCCGTTGGTTGTGTTTGGGGGCCTGTGGCTGGGAGTGGCCGGCTGGCTCCTTAGAATCCACGATACGCAGCATGGTTCCCAGACCAGAGGTGGCACCAGTGCCAAGTCGGGCTGGTTTGATGGTGAAAAGTGGCTCCTGCAATCTGCCATCCAGTAGCGGAATAACTTACTTTTGTTTGCCAGGGAAACGGTCCGAGCTTTTTGTCTGGGGGCCTATGGCTGCGAGTGACCGGCTGGCTCCTGAAAAGCTACGATAGGCAGGATGGTGACCAGACCCATGGTGGCACCAGTGTCAAGTTGGGCTGGTTTGATAGTACCCAGTGGCTCCGGCAATCTGCCATCAAAATTTGGCAGGCGAGTTTTGTTTTCCAGGGAAAAGCGCCGTTGTTTTTGTTTGGGGGCCTGTGGCTGGGAGTGGACGGATGGCTAATTAGAATCCACGATACGCAGGATGGTTCCCAGACCAGAGGTGGCACCAGTGCCAAGTCGGGCTGGTTTGATGGTGCAAAGTGGCTCCTGCAATGTGCCATCCAGAAGCGGGGTAGCTTATTTTTCTTTGCCAGGGAAACGGGCCGAGGTTTTTGTCCGGGGGCCTATGGCTTGGAGTGACCGGCTGGCTCCTGAAAAGCTACGATAGGCAGGATGGTGACCAGACCCATGGTGGCACCAGTGCCAAGTTGGGCTGGTTTGATAGTACCAAGTGGCTCCTGCAATCTGCCATCAAAATGTTGGCAGGCGAGTTTTGTTTTCCAGGGAAAAGCGTTGTTGTTTGTGTTTGGGGGCCTGTGGCTGGGAGTGGCCGGCTGGCTGCTTAGAATCCACGATACGCAGGATGGTTCCCAGACCAGAGGTGGCACCAGTGCCAAGTCGGGCTGGTTTGGTAATACCTAGTGGATCCTGCAATCTGCCATCCAGAAGCGGGACAGCTTACTTTTGTTTGCCAGGGAAACGGGCCGAGCTTTGTGTCACGGGGCCTATGGCTGGGAGTGACCGTCTAGGTCCTGAAAAGCTACGATAGGCAGGATGGTGACCAGACCCATGGTGGCACCAGTGCCAAGTTGGGCTGGTTTGATAGTACCAAGTGGCTCCTGCAATCTGCCATCAAAAAGTTGTCAGGCGAGTTTTGTTTTCCAGGGAAAAGCGCCGTTGTTTGTGTTTGGAGGCCTGTGGCTGGGAGTGGCCGGCTTGCTAATTGGAATCCACGATACACAGCATGGTTCCCAGACCAGAGGTGGCACCAGTGCCAAGTTGGGCTGGTTTGATGGTGCAAAGTGGCTCCTGCAATCTGCCATCCAGAAGCGGGGCAGCTTACTTTTGTTTGCCAGGGAAACGGGCCGAGGTTTTTCTCTGGGGGCCTATGGCTGGGAGTGACCGGCTGGCGCCTGAACACCTACGATAGGCAGGATGGTGACCAGACCCATGGTGGCACCAGTGCCAAGATGGGCTGATTTGATAGTAGCAAGTGGCTCCTGCAATCTGCCATCAAAATGTTGGCAGGCGAGTTTTGTTTTCCAGGGAAAAGCGCCGTTGTTTGTGTTTGGGGGCCTGTGGCTGGGAGTGGACGGATAGCTCCTTAGAATCCACGATACGCAGCATGGTTCCCAGACCAGAGGTGGCACCAGTGCCAAGTCGGGCTGGTTTGATAGTACCAAGTGGCTCCGGAAATCTGCCATCCAGAAGCGGGGCAGCTTACTTTTGTTTGCCAGGGAAACGGGCCGAGCTTTGTGTCTGGGGGCCTATGGCTGGGAGTGACCTGCTAGGTCCTGAAAAGCTACGATAGGCAGGATGGTGACCAGACCCATGGTGGCACCAGTGCCAAGTTGGGCTGATTTGACAGTACCAAGTGGCTCCTGCAATCTGCCATCTAAATGTTGGCAGGCGAGTTTTGTTTTCCAGGGAAAAGCGCCGTTGTTTGTGTCTGGGGGCCTGTGGCTGGAGTGGCCGGCTGGCTCCTTAGAATGAACGATACGCAGGATGGTTCCCAGACCTGAGGTGGCACCAGTGCCAAGTCGGGCTAGTTTGATGGTGCAAAGTGGCTCCTGCAATCTGCCATCCAGAAGCGGGGTAGCTTACTTTTGTTTGCCAGGGAAACGGGACGAGGTTTTTCTCTGGGGGCCTATGGCAGGGAGGGACCGGCTGGCTCCTGAAAAGCTACGATAGGCAGGATGGTGACCAGACCCATGGTGGCACCAGTGCCAAGTTGGGCTGGTTTGATAGTACCAAGTGGCTCCTGCAATCTGCCATCAAAATGTTGGCAGGCGAGTTTTGTTTTCCAGGGAAAAGCGCCGTTGTTTGTGTTTGGGGGCCTGTGGCTGGGAGTGGACGGATGGCTCCTTAGAATCCACGATACGCAGGATGGTTCCCAGACCAGAGGTGGCACCAGTGCCAAGTCGGGCTGGTTTGATAGTACCAAGTTGTTCCTGCAATCTGCCATCCAGAAGCGGGGCAGCTTACTTTTGTATGCCAGGGAAACGGGCCGAGGTTTTTGTCTGGGGGCCTATAGCTGGGAGTGACCGTCTGGCTCCTGAAAAGCTACGATAGGCAGGATGGTGACCAAACGCATGGTGGCACCAGTGCCAAGTTGGGCTGATTTGATAGTACCAAGTGGCTCCTGCAATCTGCCATCAAAATGTTGGCAGGCGAGTTTTGTTTTCCAGGGAAAAGCGCCGTTGTTTGTGTTTGGGGGCCTGTGGCTGGGAGTGGCCGGCTGGCTCCTTAGAATCCACGATACGCAGGATGGTTCCCAGACCAGAGGTGGCACCAGTGCCAAGTCGGGCTGGTTTGATACTACCAAGTGCGTCCTGCAATCTGCCATCCAGAAGCGGGGCAGCTTACTTTTGTTTGCCAGGGAAACGGGCCGAGGTTTGTGTCTGGGGGCCTATGGCTGGGAGTGACCGGCTGGCTCCTGAAAAGCTACGATAGGCAGGATGGTGACCAGACCCATGGTGGCACCAGTGCCAAGTTGGGCTGGTTTGATAGTACCAAGTGGCTCCTGCAATCTGCCATCAAAATGTTGGCAGGCGAGTTTTGTTTTCCAGGGAAAAGCGCCGTTGTTTGTGTTTGGGGGCCTGTGGCTGGGAGTGGACGGATGGCTCCTTAGAATCCACGATACACAGCATGGTTCCCAGACCAGAGGTGGCACCAGTGCCAAGTCGGGCTAGTTTGATGGTGCAAAGTGGTTCGTGCAATCTGCCATCCAGAAGCGGGGTAGCTTACTTTTGTTTGCCAGGGAAACGGGCCGAGGTTTGTGTCTGGGGGCCTATGGCTGGGAGTGACCGGCTGGCTCCTGAAAAGCTACGATAGGCAGGATGGTGACCAGACCCATGGTGGCACCAGTGCCAAGTTGGGCTGATTTGATAGTACCAAGTGGCTCCTGCAATCTGCCATGAAAATGTTGGCAGGCGAGTTTTGTTTTCCAGGGAAAAGCGCCGTTGTTTCTGTTTGGGGGCCTGTGGGTGGGAGTGGCCGGCTGGCTCCTTAGAATCCACGATACGCGGCATGGTTCCCAGACCAGAGGTGGCACCAGTGCCAAGTTGGGCTGGTTTGATAGTACCAAGTGCGTCCTGCAATCTGCCATCCAGAAGCGGGGCAGCTTACTTTTGTATGCCAGGGATACGGGCCGAGGTTTGTGTCTCAGGGCCTATGGCTGGGAGTGACCGCCTGGCACCTGAAAAGCTACGATAGGCAGGATGGTGACCAGACCCATGGTGGCACCAGTGCCAAGTTGGGCTGGTTTGATAGTACCAAGTGGCTCCTGCAATCTGCCATCAAATAGTTGGCAGGCGAGTTTGTTTTCCAGGGAAAAGCGCCGTTGTTTGTGTTTGGGGGCCTGTGGCAGGGAGTGGCCGGCTGGCTCCTTAGAATCCACGATACGCAGGATGGTTCCCAGACCAGAGGTGGCACCAGTGCCAAGTTGGGCTGGTTTGATGGTGAAAAGTGGCTCCTGCAATCTGCCATCCAGAAGCGGGATAACTTACTTTTGTTTGCCAGGGAAACGGGCCGAGGTTTTTGTCTGGGGGCCTGTGGGTGGGAGTGACCGGCTGGCTCCTGAAAAGCTACGATAGGCAGGATGGTGACCAGACCCATGGTGGCACCAGTGCCAAGTTGGGCTGGTTTGATAGTACCAAGTGGCTCCTGCAATCTGCCATCAAAATGTTGGCAGGCGAGTTTTGTTTTCCAGGGAAAAGCGCCGTTGTTTGTGTTTGGGGGCCTGTGGCTGGGAGTGGACGGATGGCTCCTTAGAATCCACGATACGCAGGATGGTTCCCAGACCTGAGGTGGCACCAGTGCCAAGTCGGGCTGGTTTGATAGTACCAAGTTGTTCCTGCAATCTGCCATCCAGAAGCGGGGCAGCTTACTTTTGTATGCCAGGGAAACGGGCCGAGGTTTTTGTCTGGGGGCCTATAGCTGGGAGTGACGGTCTGGCTCCTGAAAAGCTACGATAGGCAGGATGGTGACCAAACGCATGGTGGCACCAGTGCCAAGTTGGGCTGATTTGATAGTACCAAGTGGCTCCTGCAATCTGCCATCAAAATGTTGGCAGGCGAGTTTTGTTTTCCAGGGAAAAGCGCCGTTGTTTGTATTTGGGGGCCTGTGGCTGGGAGTGGCCGGCTGGCTGCTTAGAATCCACGATACGCAGGATGGTTCCCAGACCAGAGGTGGCACCTGTGCCAAGTCGGGCTGGTTTGATACTACCAAGTGCGTCCTGCAATCTGCCATCCAGAAGCGGGGCAGCTTACTTTTGTTTGCCAGGGAAACGGGCCGAGGTTTGTGTCTGGGGGCCTATGGCTGGGAGTGACCGGCTGTCTCCTGAAAAGCTACGATAGGCAGGATGGTGACCAGACCCATGGTGGCACCAGTGCCAAGTTGGGCTGGTTTGATAGTACCAAGTGGCTCCTGCAATCTGCCATCAAAAAGTTGGCAGGCGAGTTTTGTTTTCCAGGGAAAAGCGCCGTTGTTTGTGTTTGGGGGCCTGTGGCTGGGAGTGGACGGATGGCTCCTTAGAATCCACGATACACAGCATGGTTCCCAGACCAGAGGTGGCACCAGTGCCAAGTCGGGCTAGTTTGATGGTGCAAAGTGGTTCCTGCAATCTGCCATCCAGAAGCGGGGTAGCTTACTTTTGTTTGCCAGGGAAACGGGCCGAGGTTTTTGTCTGGGGGCCTATGGCTGGGAGTGACCGGCTGGCTCCTGAAAAGCTACGATAGGCAGGATGGTGACCAGACCCATGGTGGCACCAGTGCCAAGTTGGGCTGATTTGATAGTACCAAGTGGCTCCTGCAATCTGCCATGAAAATGTTGGCAGGCGAGTTTTGTTTTCCAGGGAAAAGCGCCGTTGTTTCTGTTTGGGGGCCTGTGGGTGGGAGTGGCCGGCTGGCTCCTTAGAATCCACGATACGCGGCATGGTTCCCAGACCAGAGGTGGCACCAGTGCCAAGTTGGGCTGGTTTGATAGTACCAAGTGCGTCCTGCAATCTGCCATCCAGAAGCGGGGCAGCTTACTTTTGTATGCCAGGGATACGGGCCGAGGTTTGTGTCTCAGGGCCTATGGCTGGGAGTGACCGCCTGGCACCTGAAAAGCTACGATAGGCAGGATGGTGACCAGACCCATGGTGGCACCAGTGCCAAGTTGGGCTGGTTTGATAGTACCAAGTGGCTCCTGCAATCTGCCATCAAAAAGTTGGCAGGCGAGTTTGTTTTCCAGGGAAAAGCGCCGTTGTTTGTGTTTGGGGGCCTGTGGCAGGGAGTGGCCGGCTGGCTCCTTAGAATCCACGATACGCAGGATGGTTCCCAGACCAGAGGTGGCACCAGTGCCAAGTTGGGCTGGTTTGATGGTGAAAAGTGGCTCCTGCAATCTGCCATCCAGAAGCGGGATAACTTACTTTTGTTTGCCAGGGAAACGGGCCGAGGTTTGTGTCTCAGGGCCTATGGCTGGGAGTGACCGGCTGGCTCCTGAAAAGCTACGATAGGCAGGATGGTGACCAGACCCATGGTGGCACCAGTGCCAAGTTGGGCTGGTTTGATAGTACCAAGTGGCTCCTGCAATCTGCCATCAAAATGTTGGCAGGCGAGTTTTGTTTTCCAGGGAAAAGCGCCGTTTTTTGTGTCTGGGGGCCTGTGGCTGGGAGTGGCCGGCTGGCTCCTTACAATGAACGATACGCAGGATGGTTCCCAGACCTGAGGTGGCACCAGTGCCAAGTCGGGCTAGTTTGATGGTGCAAAGTGGCTCCTGCAATCTGCCATCCAGAAGCGGGGCAGCTTACTTTTGTTTGCCAGGGAAACGGGCCGAGGTTTTTCTCTGGGGGCCTATGGCAGAGAGGGACCGGCTGGCTCCTGAAAAGCTACGATAGGCAGGATGGTGACCAGACCCATGGTGGCACCAGTGCCAAGTTGGGCTGATTTGATAGTAGCAAGTGGCTCCTGCAATCTGCCATCTAAATGTTGGCAGGCGAGTTTTGTTTTCCAGGGAAAAGCGCCGTTGTTTGTGTTTGGTGGCCTGTGGCTTGGAGTGACCGGCTGGCTCCTTAGAATCCACGATACGCAGGATGGTTCCCAGACCCAAGGTGGCACCAGTGCCAAGTTGGGCTGGTTTGATAGTACCAAGTGGTTCCTGCAATCTGCCATCCAGAAGCGGGGCAGCTTACTTTTGTTTGCCAGGGAAACGGGCCGAGGTTTTTCTCTGGGGGCCTATGGCTTGGAGTGACCGGCTAGGTCCTGAAAAGCTACGATAGGCAGGATGGTGACCAGATCCATGGTGGCACCAGTGCCAAGTTGGGCTGGTTTGATAGTACCAAGTGGCTCCTGCAATCTGCCATCAAAAAGTTGGCAGGCGAGTTTTGTTTTCCAGGGAAAAGCGCTGTGGTTTGTGTTTGGGGGCCTGTGGCTGGGAGTGGCCGGCTGGCTCCTTAGAATCCACGATACGCAGGATGGTTCCCAGACCAGAGGTGGCACCAGTGCCAAGTCGGGCTGGTTTGATGGTGAAAAGTGGCTCCTGCAATCTGCCATCCAGAAGCGGGATAACTTACTTTTGTTTGCCAGGGAAACGGGCCAAGGTTTTTGTCTGGGGGCCTATGGCTGGGAGTGACCGGCTGGCTCCTGAAAAGCTACGATAGGCAGGATGGTGACCAGACCCATGGTGGCACCAGTGTCAAGTTGGGCTGATTTGATAGTACCAAGTGGCTCCGGCAATCTGCCATCAAAATTTGGCAGGCGAGGTTTGATTTCCAGGGAAAAGCGCCGTTGTTTTTGTTTGGGGGCCTGTGGGTGGGAGTGGCCAGATGGCTAATTAGAATCCACGATACGCAGCATGGTTCCCAGACCAGAGGTGGCACCAGTGCCAAGTCGGGCTGGTTTGATACTATCAAGTGCGTCCTGCAATCTGCCATCCAGAAGCGGGGTAGCTTACTTTTGTTTGCCAGGGAAACGGGCCGAGGTTTGTGTCTGGGGGCCTATGGCTGCGAGTGACCGGCTGGCTCCTGAAAAGCTACGATAGGCAGGATGGTGACCAGACCCATGGTGGCACCAGTGCCAAGTTGGGCTGATTTGATAGTACCAAGTGGCTCCTGCAATCTGCCATCAAAATGTTGGCAGGCGAGTTTTGTTTTCCAGGGAAAAGCGCCGTTGTTTGTGTTTGGGGGCCTGTGGCTGGGAGTGGACGGATGGCTCCTTAGAACCACGATACGCAGGATGGTTCCCAGACCAGAGGTGGCACCAGTGCCAAGTCGGGCTGGTTTGATACTTCCAAGTGGTTCCTGCAATCTGCCATCCAGAAGCGGGGCAGCTTACTTTTGTTTGCCAGGGAAACGGGCCGAGGTTTGTGTCGGGGGCCTATGGCTGGGAGTGACCGCCTGGCTCCTGAAAAGCTACGATAGGCAGGATGGTGACCAGACCCATGGTGGCACCAGTGCCAAGTTGGGCTGGTTTGATAGTACCAAGTGGCTCCTGCAATCTGCCATCAAAAAGTTGGCAGGCGAGTTTTGTTTTCCAGGGAAAAGCGCTGTGGTTTGTGTTTGGGGGCCTGTGGCTGGGAGTGGCCGGCTGGCTCCTAAGAACCACGATACGCAGGATGGTTCCCAGACCAGAGGTGGCACCAGTGCCAAGTCGGGCTGGTTTGATAGTAGCAAGTGGTTCCTGCAATCTGCCATCCAGAAGCGGGGCAGCTTACTTTTGTTTGCCAGGGAAACGGGCCGAGGTTTGTGTCTGGGGGCCTATGGCTGGGAGTGACCGCCTGGCTCCTGAAAAGCTACGATAGGCAGGATGGTGACCAGACCCATGGTGGCACCAGTGCCAAGTTGGGCTGGTTTGATAGTACCAAGTGGCTCCTGCAATCTGCCATCAAAAAGTTGGCAGGCGAGTTTGTTATCCAGGGAAAAGCGCCGTTGTTTGTGTTTGGGGGCCTGTGGCTGGGAGTGGCCGGCTGGCTCCTTAGAATCCACGATACGCAGGATGGTTCCCAGAC
This sequence comes from Melospiza melodia melodia, assembly GCF_035770615.1. NCBI lineage: Eukaryota > Metazoa > Chordata > Aves > Passeriformes > Passerellidae > Melospiza > Melospiza melodia. Next base: position 44,830,757 of record NC_086199.1, read on the forward strand.
CAGAGGTGGCACCAGTGCCAAGTCGGGCTGGTTTGATGGTGAAAAGTGGCTCCTGCAATCTGCCATCCAGAAGCGGGATAACTTACTTTTGTTTGCCAGGGAAACGGGCCGAGCTTTTTGTCTGGGGGCCTATGGCTGGGAGTGACCGGCTGGCTCCTGAAAAGCTACGATAGGCAGGATGGTGACCAGACCCATGGTGGCACCAGTGCCAAGTTGGGCTGGTTTGATAGTACCAAGTGGCTCCTGCAATCTGCCATCAAAATGTTGGCAGGCGAGTTTTGTTTTCCAGGGAAAAGTGCCGTTGTTTGTGTTTGGGGGCCTGTGGGTGGGAGTGACCGGCTGGCTCCTTAGAATCCACGATACGCAGGATGGTTCCCAGACCTGAGGTGGCACCAGTGCCAAGTCGGGCTAGTTTGATGGTGCAAAGTGGCTCCTGCAATCTGCCATCCAGAAGCGGGGTAGCTTACTTTTGTTTGCCAGGGAAACGGGCCGAGGTTTTTCTCTGGGGGCCTATGGCAGGGAGGGACCGGCTGGCTCCTGAAAAGCTACGATAGGCAGGATGGTGACCAGACCCATGGTGGCACCAGTGCCAAGTTGGGCTGATTTGATAGTAGCAAGTGGCTCCTGCAATCTGCCATCAAAATGTTGGCAGGCGAGTTTTGTTTTCCAGGGAAAAGCGCCGTTGTTTGTGTTTGGTGGCCTGTGGCTGGGAGTGACCGGCTGGCTCCTTAGAATCCACGATACGCAGGATGGTTCCCAGACCCAAGGTGGCACCAGTGCCAAGTTGGGCTGGTTTGATAGTACCAAGTGGTTCCTGCAATCTGCCATCCAGAAGCGGGGCAGCTTACTTTTGTTTGCCAGGGAAACGGGCCGAGGTTTTTCTCTGGGGGCCTATGGCTTGGAGTGACCGGCTAGGTCCTGAAAGGCTACGATAGGCAGGATGGTGACCAGATCCATGGTGGCACCAGTGCCAAGTTGGGCTGGTTTGATAGTACCAAGTGGCTCCTGCAATCTGCCATCCAAATGTTGGCAGGCGAGTTTTGTTTTCCAGGGAAAAGCGCTGTGGTTTGTGTTTGGGGGCCTGTGGCTGGGAGTGGCCGGCTGGCTCCTTAGAATCCACGATACGCAGGATGGTTCCCAGACCAGAGGTGGCACCAGTGCCAAGTCGGGCTGGTTTGATGGTGAAAAGTGGCTCCTGCAATCTGCCATCCAGAAGCGGGATAACTTACTTTTGTTTGCCAGGGAAACGGGCCAAGGTTTTTGTCTGGGGGCCTATGGCTGGGAGTGACCGGCTGGCTCCTGAAAAGCTACGATAGGCAGGATGGTGACCAGACCCATGGTGGCACCAGTGTCAAGTTGGGCGGGTTTGATAGTACCAAGTGGCTCCGGCAATCTGCCATCAAAATTTGGCAGGCGAGGTTTGTTTTCCAGGGAAAACGCCGTTGTTTTTGTTTGGGGGCCTGTGGGTGGGAGTGGCCAGATGGCTAATTAGAATCCACGATACGCAGCATGGTTCCCAGACCTGAGGTGGCACCAGTGCCAAGTCGGGCTGGTTTGATGCTATCAAGTGCGTCCTGCAATCTGCCATCCAGAAGCGGGGTAGCTTACTTTTGTTTGCCAGGGAAACGGGCCGAGGTTTGTGTCTGGGGGCCTATGGCTGGGAGTGACCGGCTGGCTCCTGAAAAGCTACGATAGGCAGGATGGTGACCAGACCCATGGTGGCACCAGTGCCAAGTTGGGCTGGTTTGATAGTACCAAGTGGCTCCTGCAATCTGCCATCAAAAAATTGGCAGGCGAGTTTTGTTTTCCAGGGAAAAGCGCCGTTGTTTTTGTTTGGGGGCCTGTGGGTGGGAGTGGCCGGCTGGCTCCTTAGAATCCACGATACGCAGGATGGTTCCCAGACCAGAGGTGGCACCAGTGCCAAGTCGGGCTAGTTTGATGGTGCAAAGTGGCTCCTGCAATCTGCCATCCAGAAGCGGGGCAGCTTACTTTTGTTTGCCAGGGAAACGGGCCGAGTATTGTTTCTGGGGGCCTACGGCTGCGAGTGACCGGCTGGCTCCTGAAAAGCTACGATAGGCAGGATGGTGACCAGACCCATGGTGGCACCAGTGCCAAGTTGGGCTGATTTGATAGTAGCAAGTGGCTCCTGCAATCTGCCATCAAAATGTTGGCAGGCGAGTTTTGTTTTCCAGGGAAAAGCGCCGTTGTTTGTGTTTGGTGGCCTGTGGCTGGGAGTGACCGGCTGGCTCCTTAGAATCCACGATACGCAGGATGGTTCCCAGACCCAAGGTGGCACCAGTGCCAAGTTGGGCTGGTTTGATAGTACCAAGTGGTTCCTGCAATCTGCCATCCAGAAGCGGGGCAGCTTACTTTTGTTTGCCAGGGAAACGGGCCGAGGTTTTTCTCTGGGGGCCTATGGCTTGGAGTGACCGGCTAGGTCCTGAAAAGCTACGATAGGCAGGATGGTGACCAGATCCATGGTGGCACCAGTGCCAAGTTGGGCTGGTTTGATAGTACCAAGTGGCTCCTGCAATCTGCCATCAAAAAGTTGGCAGGCGAGTTTTGTTTTCCAGGGAAAAGCGCTGTGGTTTGTGTTTGGGGGCCTGTGGCAGGGAGTGGCCGGCTGGCTCCTTAGAATCCACGATACGCAGGATGGTTCCCAGACCAGAGGTGGCACCAGTGCCAAGTCGGGCTGGTTTGATGGTGAAAAGTGGCTCCTGCAATCTGCCATGCAGAAGCGGGGCAGCTTACTTTTGTTTGCCAGGGAAACGGGCCAAGGTTTTTGTCTGGGGGCCTATGGCTGGGAGTGACCGGCTGGCTCCTGAAAAGCTACGATAGGCAGGATGGTGACCAGACCCATGGTGGCACCAGTGTCAAGTTGGGCGGGTTTGATAGTACCAAGTGGCTCCGGCAATCTGCCATCAAAATTTGGCAGGCGAGGTTTGTTTTCCAGGGAAAAGCGCCGTTGTTTTTGTTTGGGGGCCTGTGGGTGGGAGTGGCCAGATGGCTAATTAGAATCCACGATAGGCAGCATGGTTCCCAGACCTGAGGTGGCACCAGTGCCAAGTCGGGCTGGTTTGATACTATCAAGTGCGTCCTGCAATCTGCCATCCAGAAGCGGGGTAGCTTACTTTTGTTTGCCAGGGAAACGGGCCGAGGTTTGTGTCTGGGGGCCTATGGCTGGGAGTGACCGGCTGGCTCCTGAAAAGCTACGATAGGCAGGATGGTGACCAGACCCATGGTGGCACCAGTGCCAAGTTGGGCTGGTTTGATAGTACCAAGTGGCTCCTGCAATCTGCCATCAAAAAATTGGCAGGCGAGTTTTGTTTTCCAGGGAAAAGCGCCGTTGTTTTTGTTTGGGGGCCTGTGGCTGGGAGTGGCCGGCTGGCTCCTTAGAATCCACGATACGCAGGATGGTTCCCAGACCAGAGGTGGCACCAGTGCCAAGTCGGGCTAGTTTGATGGTGCAAAGTGGCTCCTGCAATCTGCCATCCAGAAGCGGGGCAGCTTACTTTTGTTTGCCAGGGAAACGGGCCTAGTATTGTTTCTGGGGGCCTACGGCAGCGAGTGACCGGCTGGCTCCTGAAAAGCTACGATAGGCAGGATGGTGACCAGACCCATGGTGGCACCAGTGCCAAGTTGGGCTGATTTGATAGTACCAAGTGGCTCCTGCAATCTGCCATCAAAAAGTTGGCAGGCGAGTTTTGTTTTCCAGGGAAAAGCGCCGTTGTTTGTGTTTGGGGGCCTGTGGCTGGGAGTGGACGGATGGCTCCTTAGAACCACGATACGCAGGATGGTTCCCAGACCAGAGGTGGCACCAGTGCCAAGTCGGGCTGGTTTGATAGTACCAAGTGGTTCCTGCAATCTGCCATCCAGAAGCGGGGCAGCTTACTTTTGTATGCCAGGGAAACGGGCCGAGGTTTTTTTCTGGGGGCCTATAGCTGGGAGTGACCGGCTGGCTCCTGAAAAGCTACGATAGGCAGGATGGTGACCAAACGCATGGTGGCACCAGTGCCAAGTTGGGCTGATTTGATAGTACCAAGTGGCTCCTGCAATCTGCCATCAAAATGTTGGCAGGCGAGTTTTGTTTTCCAGGGAAAAGCGCCGTTGTTTGTGTTTGGGGGCCTGTGGCTGGGAGTGGCCGGCTGGCTGCTTAGAATCCACGATACGCAGGATGGTTCCCAGACCAGAGGTGGCACCAGTGCCAAGTCGGGCTGGTTTGATACTACCAAGTGCGTCCTGCAATCTGCCATCCAGAAGCGGGGCAGCTTACTTTTGTTTGCCAGGGAAACGGGCCGAGGTTTGTGTCTGGGGGCCTATGGCTGGGAGTGACCGGCTGGCTCCTGAAAAGCTACGATAGGCAGGATGGTGACCAGACCCATGGTGGCACCAGTGCCAAGTTGGGCTGGTTTGATAGTACCAAGTGGCTCCTGCAATCTGCCATCAAAATGTTGGCAGGCGAGTTTTGTTTTCCAGGGAAAAGCGCCGTTGTTTGTGTTTGGGGGCCTGTGGCTGGGAGTGGACGGATGGCTCCTTAGAATCCACGATACACAGCATGGTTCCCAGACCAGAGGTGGCACCAGTGACAAGTCGGGCTGGTTTGATGGTGCAAAGTGGTTCCTGCAATCTGCCATCCAGAAGCGGGGCAGCTTACTTTTGTATGCCAGGGAAACGGGCCGAGGTTTGTGTCTGGGGGCCTATGGCTGGGAGTGACCGGCTGGCTCCTGAAAAGCTACGATAGGCAGGATGGTGACCAGACCCATGGTGGCACCAGTGCGAAGTTGGGCTGATTTGATAGTACCAAGTGGCTCCTGCAATCTGCCATCAAAAAGTTGTCAGGCGAGTTTTGTTTTCCAGGGAAAAGCGCCGTTGTTTGTGTTTGGGGGCCTGTGGCTGGGAGTGGCCGGCTGGCTGCTTAGAATCCACGATACGCAGGATGGTTCCCAGACCAGAGGTGGCACCAGTGCCAAGTCGGGCTGGTTTGATACTACCAAGTGCGTCCTGCAATCTGCCATCCAGAAGCGGGGCAGCTTACTTTTGTTTGCCAGGGAAACGGGCCGAGGTTTGTGTCTCAGGGCCTATGGCTGGGAGTGACCGGCTGGCTCCTGAAAAGCTACGATAGGCAGGATGGTGACCAGACCCATGGTGGCACCAGTGCCAAGTTGGGCTGGTTTGATAGTACCAAGTGGCTCCTGCAATCTGCCATCAAAATGTTGGCAGGCGAGTTTTGTTTTCCAGGGAAAAGCGCCGTTGTTTGTGTTTGGGGGCCTGTGGCTGGGAGTGGACGGATGGCTCCTTAGAATCCACGATACACAGCATGGTTCCCAGACCAGAGGTGGCACCAGTGACAAGTCGGGCTGGTTTGATGGTGCAAAGTGGTTCCTGCAATCTGCCATCCAGAAGCGGGGCAGCTTACTTTTGTATGCCAGGGAAACGGGCCGAGGTTTGTGTCTGGGGGCCTATGGCTGGGAGTGACCGGCTGGCTCCTGAAAAGCTACGATAGGCAGGATGGTGACCAGACCCATGGTGGCACCAGTGCCAAGTTGGGCTGATTTGATAGTACCAAGTGGCTCCTGCAATCTGCCATCAAAAAGTTGTCAGGCGAGTTTTGTTTTCCAGGGAAAAGCGCCGTTGTTTGTGTTTGGGGGCCTGTGGCTGGGAGTGGACGGCTGGCTCCTTAGAATCCACGATACGCAGCATGGTTCCCAGACCAGAGGTGGCACCAGTGCCAAGTTGGGCTGGTTTGATAGTACCAAGTGCGTCCTGCAATCTGCCATCCAGAAGCGGGGCAGCTTACTTTTGTTTGCCAGGGAAACGGGCCGAGGTTTGTGTCTCAGGGCCTATGGCTGGGAGTGACCGGCTGGCTCCTGAAAAGCTACGATAGGCAGGATGGTGACCAGACCCATGGTGGCACCAGTGCCAAGTTGGGCTGGTTTCATAGTACCAAGTGGCTCCTGCAATCTGCCATCAAAAAGTTGTCAGGCGAGTTTTGTTTTCCAGGGAAAAGCGCCGTTGTTTGTGTTTGGTGGCCTGTGGCTGGGAGTGACCGGCTGGCTCCTTAGAATCCACGATACGCAGGATGGTTCCCAGACCCAAGGTGGCACCAGTGCCAAGTTGGGCTGGTTTGATAGTACCAAGTGGTTCCTGCAATCTGCCATCCAGAAGCAGGGCAGCTTACTTTTGTTTGCCAGGGAAACGGGCCGAGGTTTTTCTCTGGGGGCCTATGGCTTGGAGTGACCGGCTAGGTCCTGAAAAGCTACGATAGGCAGGATGGTGACCAGATCCATGGTGGCACCAGTGCCAAGTTGGGCTGGTTTGATAGTACCAAGTGGCTCCTGCAATCTGCCATCAAAATGTTGGCAGGCGAGTTTTGTTTTCCAGGGAAAAGCGCCGTTGTTTTTGTTTGGGGGCCTGTGGCTGGGAGTGGCCGGCTGGCTCCTTAGAATCCACGATACGCAGGATGGTTCCCAGACCAGAGGTGGCACCAGTGCCAAGTCGGGCTGGTTTGATGGTGAAAAGTGGCTCCTGCAATCTGCCATCCAGAAGCGGGATAACTTACTTTTGTTTGCCAGGGAAACGGGCCGAGTATTGTTTCTGGGGGCCTATGGCTGCGAGTGACCGGCTGGCTCCTGAAAAGCTACGATAGGCAGGATGGTGACCAGACCCATGGTGGCACCAGTGCCAAGTTGGGCTGATTTGATAGTACCAAGTGGCTCCTGCAATCTGCCATCAAAAAGTTGGCAGGCGAGTTTTGTTTTCCAGGGAAAAGCGCCGTTGTTTGTGTTTGGGGGCCTGTGGCTGGGAGTGGACGGATGGCTCCTTAGAACCACGATACGCAGGATGGTTCCCAGACCAGAGGTGGCACCAGTGCCAAGTCGGGCTGGTTTGATAGTACCAAGTGGTTCCTGCAATCTGCCATCCAGAAGCGGGGCAGCTTACTTTTGTATGCCAGGGAAACGGGCCGAGGTTTTTTTCTGGGGGCCTATAGCTGGGAGTGACCGGCTGGCTCCTGAAAAGCTACGATAGGCAGGATGGTGACCAAACGCATGGTGGCACCAGTGCCAAGTTGGGCTGGTTTGATAGTACCAAGTGGCTCCTGCAATCTGCCATCAAAATGTTGGCAGGCGAGTTTTGTTTTCCAGGGAAAAGCGCCGTTGTTTGTGTTTGGGGGCCTGTGGCTGGGAGTGGCCGGCTGGCTGCTTAGAATCCACGATACGCAGTATGGTTCCCAGACCAGAGGTGGCACCAGTGCCAAGTCGGGCTGGTTTGATACTACCAAGTGCGTCCTGCAATCTGCCATCCAGAAGCGGGGCAGCTTACTTTTGTTTGCCAGGGAAACGGGCCGAGGTTTGTGTCTGGGGGCCTATGGCTGGGAGTGACCGGCTGGCTCCTGAAAAGCTACGATAGGCAGGATGGTGACCAGACCCATGGTGGCACCAGTGCCAAGTTGGGCTGGTTTGATAGTACCAAGTGGCTCCTGCAATCTGCCATCAAAAAGTTGGCAGGCGAGTTTGTTATCCAGGGAAAAGCGCCGTTGTTTGTGTTTGGGGGCCTCTGGCTGGGAGTGGCCGGCTGGCTCCTTAGAATCCATGATACGCAGGATGGTTCCCAGACCAGAGGTGGCACCAGTGCCAAGTCGGGCTGGTTTGATGGTGAAAAGTGGCTCCTGCAATCTGCCATCCAGAAGCGGGATGACTTACTTTTGTTTGCCAGGGAAACGGGCCGAGGTTTTTGTCTGGGGGCCTATGGCTGGGAGTGACCGGCTGGCTCCTGAAAAGCTACGATAGGCAGGATGGTGACCAGACCCATGGTGGCACCAGTGCCAAGTTGGGCTGGTTTGATAGTACCAAGTGGCTCCTGCAATCTGCCATCAAAATGTTGGCAGGCGAGTTTTGTTTTCCAGGGAAAAGTGCCGTTGTTTGTGTTTGGGGGCCTGTGGGTGGGAGTGACCGGCTGGCTCCTTAGAATCCACGATACGCGGGATGGTTCCCAGACAAGAGGTCGCACCAGTGCCAAGTCGGGCTAGTTTGATGGTGCAAAGTGTCTCCTGCAATCTGCCATCCAGAAGCGGGGTAGCTTACTTTTGTTTGCCAGGGAAACGGGCCGAGTTTTGTGTCTGGGGGCCTATGGCTGCGAGTGACCGGCTGGCTCCTGAAAAGCTACGATAGGCAGGATGGTGACCAGACCCATGGTGGCACCAGTGCCAAGTTGGGCTGATTTGATAGTACCAAGTGGCTCCTGCAATCTGCCATCAAAATGTTGGCAGGCGAGTTTTGTTTTCCAGGGAAAAGCGCCGTTGTTTGTGTCTGGGGGCCTGTGGCTGGGAGTGGCCGGCTGGCTCCTTACAATGAACGATACGCAGGATGGTTCCCAGACCTGAGGTGGCACCAGTGCCAAGTCGGGCTAGTTTGATGGTGCCAAGTGGTTCCTGCAATCTGCCATCCAGAAGCGGGGTAGCTTACTTTTGTTTGCCAGGGAAACGGGCCGAGGTTTTTCTCTGGGGGCCTATGGCTGGGAGTGACCGGCTGGCTCCTGAAAAGCTACGATAGGCAGGATGGTGACCAGACCCATGGTGGCACCAGTGCCAAGTTGGGCTGGTTTCATAGTACCAAGTGGCTCCTGCAATCTGCCATCTAAATGTTGGCAGGCGAGTTTTGTTCTCCAGGGAAAAGCGCCGTTGTTTGTGTTTGGTGGCCTGTGGCTGGGAGTGACCGGCTGGCTACTTAGAATCCACGATACGCAGGATGGTTCCCAGACCCAAGGTGGCACCAGTGCCAAGTTGGGCTGGTTTGATAGTACCAAGTGGTTCCTGCAATCTGCCATCCAGAAGCGGGGCAGCTTACTTTTGTTTGCCAGGGAAACGGGCCGAGGTTTTTCTCTGGGGGCCTATGGCTTGGAGTGACCGGCTAGGTCCTGAAAAGCTACGATAGGCAGGATGGTGACCAGATCCATGGTGGCACCAGTGCCAAGTTGGGCTGGTTTGATAGTACCAAGTGGCTCCTGCAATCTGCCATCAAAATGTTGGCAGGCGAGTTTTGTTTTCCAGGGAAAAGCGCCGTTGTTTGTGTCTGGGGGCCTGTGGCTGGGAGTGGCCGGCTGGCTCCTTAGAATCCACGATACGCAGGATGGTTCCCAGACCAGAGGTGGCACCAGTGCCAAGTCGGGCTGGTTTGATGGTGAAAAGTGGCTCCTGCAATCTGCCATCCAGAAGCGGGATAACTTACTTTTGTTTGCCAGGGAAACGGGCCAAGGTTTTGTCTGGGGGCCTATGGCTGGGAGTGACCGGCTGGCTCCTGAAAAGCTACGATAGGCAGGATGGTGACCAGACCCATGGTGGCACCAGTGTCAAGTTGGGCTGGTTTGATAGTACCAAGTGGCTCAGGCAATCTGCCATCAAAATTTGGCAGGCGAGGTTTGTTTTCCAGGGAAAAGCGCCGTTGTTTTTGTTTGGGGGCCTGTGGGTGGGAGTGGCCAGATGGCTAACTAGAATCCACGATACGCAGCATGGTTCCCAGACCTGAGGTGGCACCAGTGCCAAGTCGGGCTGGTTTGATACTATCAAGTGCGTCCTGCAATCTGCCATCCAGAAGCGGGGTAGCTTACTTTTGTTTGCCAGGGAAACGGGCCGAGGTTTGTGTCTGGGGGCCTATGGCTGCGAGTGACCGGCTGGCTCCTGAAAAGCTACGATAGGCAGGATGGTGACCAGACCCATGGTGGCACCAGTGCCAAGTTGGGCTGGTTTGATAGTACCAAGTGGCTCCTGCAATCTGCCATCAAAAAATTGGCAGGCGAGTTTTGTTTTCCAGGGAAAAGCGCCGTTGTTTTTGTTTGGGGGCCTGTGGGTGGGAGTGGCCGGCTGGCTCCTTAGAATCCACGATACACAGCATGGTTCCCAGAGCAGAGGTGGCACAAGTGCCAAGTCGGGCTAGTTTGATGGTGCAAAGTGGCTCCTGCAATCTGCCATCCAGAAGCGGGGCAGCTTACTTTTGTTTGCCAGGGAAACGGGCCGAGTATTGTTTCTGGGGGCCTATGGCTGCGAGTGACCGGCTGGCTCCTGAAAAGCTACGATAGGCAGGATGGTGACCAGACCCATGGTGGCACCAGTGCCAAGTTGGGCTGATTTGATAGTACCAAGTGGCTCCTGCAATCTGCCATCAAAAAGTTGGCAGGCGAGTTTTGTTTTCCAGGGAAAAGCGCCGTTGTTTGTGTTTGGGGGCCTGTGGCTGGGAGTGGACGGATGGCTCCTTAGAACCACGATACGCAGGATGGTTCCCAGACCAGAGGTGGCACCAGTGCCAAGTCGGGCTGGTTTGATACTACCAAGTGCGTCCTGCAATCTGCCATCCAGAAGCGGGGCAGCTTACTTTTGTTTGCCAGGGAAACGGGCCGAGGTTTGTGTCTGGGGGCCTATGGCTGGGAGTGACCGGCTGGCTCCTGAAAAGCTACGATAGGCAGGATGGTGACCAGACCCATGGTGGCACCAGTGCCAAGTTGGGCTGGTTTGATAGTACCAAGTGGCTCCTGCAATCTGCCATCAAAATGTTGGCAGGCGAGTTTTGTTTTCCAGGGAAAAGCGCCGTTGTTTGTGTTTGGGGGCCTGTGGCTGGGAGTGGACGGATGGCTCCTTAGAATCCACGATACACAGCATGGTTCCCAGACCAGAGGTGGCACCAGTGACAAGTCGGGCTGGTTTGATGGTGCAAAGTGGTTCCTGCAATCTGCCATCCAGAAGCGGGGCAGCTTACTTTTGTATGCCAGGGAAACGGGCCGAGGTTTGTGTCTGGGGGCCTATGGCTGGGAGTGACCGGCTGGCTCCTGAAAAGCTACGATAGGCAGGATGGTGACCAGACCCATGGTGGCACCAGTGCGAAGTTGGGCTGATTTGATAGTACCAAGTGGCTCCTGCAATCTGCCATCAAAAAGTTGTCAGGCGAGTTTTGTTTTCCAGGGAAAAGCGCCGTTGTTTGTGTTTGGGGGCCTGTGGCTGGGAGTGGCCGGCTGGCTGCTTAGAATCCACGATACGCAGGATGGTTCCCAGACCAGAGGTGGCACCAGTGCCAAGTCGGGCTGGTTTGATACTACCAAGTGCGTCCTGCAATCTGCCATCCAGAAGCGGGGCAGCTTACTTTTGTTTGCCAGGGAAACGGGCCGAGGTTTGTGTCTGGGGGCCTATGGCTGGGAGTGACCGGCTGGCTCCTGAAAAGCTACGATAGGCAGGATGGTGACCAGACCCATGGTGGCACCAGTGCCAAGTTGGGCTGGTTTGATAGTACCAAGTGGCTCCTGCAATCTGCCATCAAAATGTTGTCAGGCGAGTTTTGTTTTCCAGGGAAAAGCGCCGTTGTTTGTGTTTGGGGGCCTGTGGCTGGGAGTGGACGGCTGGCTCCTTAGAATCCACGATACGCAGCATGGTTCCCAGACCAGAGGTGGCACCAGTGCCAAGTTGGGCTGGTTTGATAGTACCAAGTGCGTCCTGCAATCTGCCATCCAGAAGCGGGGCAGCTTACTTTTGTTTGCCAGGGAAACGGGCCGAGGTTTGTGTCTCAGGGCCTATGGCTGCGAGTGACCGGCTGGCTCCTGAAAAGCTACGATAGGCAGGATGGTGACCAGACCCATGGTGGCACCAGTGCCAAGTTGGGCTGATTTGATAGTACCAAGTGGCTCCTGCAATCTGCCATCAAAAAGTTGGCAGGCGAGTTTTGTTTTCCAGGGAAAAGCGCCGTTGTTTGTGTTTGGGGGCCTGTGGCTGGGAGTGGACGGATGGCTCCTTAGAACCACGATACGCAGGATGGTTCCCAGACCAGAGGTGGCACCAGTGCCAAGTCGGGCTGGTTTGATAGTACCAAGTGGTTCCTGCAATCTGCCATCCAGAAGCGGGGCAGCTTACTTTTGTATGCCAGGGAAACGGGCCGAGGTTTTTTTCTGGGGGCCTATAGCTGGGAGTGACCGGCTGGCTCCTGAAAAGCTACGATAGGCAGGATGGTGACCAAACGCATGGTGGCACCAGTGCCAAGTTGGGCTGATTTGATAGTACCAAGTGGCTCCTGCAATCTGCCATCAAAATGTTGGCAGGCGAGTTTTGTTTTCCAGGGAAAAGCGCCGTTGTTTGTGTTTGGGGGCCTGTGGCTGGGAGTGGCCGGCTGGCTGCTTAGAATCCACGATACGCAGGATGGTTCCCAGACCAGAGGTGGCACCAGTGCCAAGTCGGGCTGGTTTGATACTACCAAGTGCGTCCTGCAATCTGCCATCCAGAAGCGGGGCAGCTTACTTTTGTTTGCCAGGGAAACGGGCCGAGGTTTGTGTCTGGGGGCCTATGGCTGGGAGTGACCGGCTGGCTCCTGAAAAGCTACGATAGGCAGGATGGTGACCAGACCCATGGTGGCACCAGTGCCAAGTTGGGCTGGTTTGATAGTACCAAGTGGCTCCTGCAATCTGCCATCAAAAAGTTGGCAGGCGAGTTTGTTATCCAGGGAAAAGCGCCGTTGTTTGTGTTTGGGGGCCTCTGGCTGGGAGTGGCCGGCTGGCTCCTTAGAATCCATGATACGCAGGATGGTTCCCAGACCAGAGGTGGCACCAGTGCCAAGTCGGGCTGGTTTGATGGTGAAAAGTGGCTCCTGCAATCTGCCATCCAGAAGCGGGATGACTTACTTTTGTTTGCCAGGGAAACGGGCCGAGGTTTTTGTCTGGGGGCCTATGGCTGGGAGTGACCGGCTGGCTCCTGAAAAGCTACGATAGGCAGGATGGTGACCAGACCCATGGTGGCACCAGTGCCAAGTTGGGCTGGTTTGATAGTACCAAGTGGCTCCTGCAATCTGCCATCAAAATGTTGGCAGGCGAGTTTTGTTTTCCAGGGAAAAGTGCCGTTGTTTGTGTTTGGGGGCCTGTGGGTGGGAGTGACCGGCTGGCTCCTTAGAATCCACGATACGCGGGATGGTTCCCAGACAAGAGGTCGCACCAGTGCCATGTCGGGCCAGTTTGATGGTGCAAAGTGGCTCCTGCAATCTGCCATCCAGAAGCGGGGTAGCTTACTTTTGTTTGCCAGGGAAACGGGCCGAGTTTTGTGTCTGGGGGCCTATGGCTGCGAGTGACCGGCTGGCTCCTGAAAAGCTACGATAGGCAGGATGGTGACCAGACCCATGGTGGCAGCAGTGCCAAGTTGGGCTGATTTGATAGTACCAAGTGGCTCCTGCAATCTGCCATCAAAATGTTGGCAGGCGAGTTTTGTTTTCCAGGGAAAAGCGCCGTTGTTTGTGTCTGGGGGCCTGTGGCTGGGAGTGGCCGGCTGGCTCCTTACAATGAACGATACGCAGGATGGTTCCCAGACCTGAGGTGGCACCAGTGCCAAGTCGGGCTAGTTTGATGGTGCAAAGTGGTTCCTGCAATCTGCCATCCAGAAGCGGGGTAGCTTACTTTTGTTTGCCAGGGAAACGGGCCGAGGTTTTTCTCTGGGGGCCTATGGCTGGGAGTGACCGGCTGGCTCCTGAAAAGCTACGATAGGCAGGATGGTGACCAGACCCATGGTGGCACCAGTGCCAAGTTGGGCTGGTTTCATAGTACCAAGTGGCTCCTGCAATCTGCCATCTAAATGTTGGCAGGCGAGTTTTGTTTTCCAGGGAAAAGCGCCGTTGTTTGTGTTTGGTGGCCTGTGGCTGGGAGTGACCGGCTGGCTACTTAGAATCCACGATACGCAGGATGGTTCCCAGACCCAAGGTGGCACCAGTGCCAAGTTGGGCTGGTTTGATAGTACCAAGTGGTTCCTGCAATCTGCCATCCAGAAGCGGGGCAGCTTACTTTTGTTTGCCAGGGAAACGGGCCGAGGTTTTTCTCTGGGGGCCTATGGCTTGGAGTGACCGGCTAGGTCCTGAAAAGCTACGATAGGCAGGATGGTGACCAGATCCATGGTGGCACCAGTGCCAAGTTGGGCTGGTTTGATAGTACCAAGTGGCTCCTGCAATCTGCCATCAAAATGTTGGCAGGCGAGTTTTGTTTTCCAGGGAAAAGCGCCGTTGTTTGTGTCTGGGGGCCTGTGGCTGGGAGTGGCCGGCTGGCTCCTTAGAATCCATGATACGCAGGATGGTTCCCAGACCAGAGGTGGCACCAGTGCCAAGTCGGGCTGGTTTGATGGTGAAAAGTGGCTCCTGCAATCTGCCATCCAGAAGCGGGATAACTTACTTTTGTTTGCCAGGGAAACGGGCCAAGGTTTTGTCTGGGGGCCTATGGCTGGGAGTGACCGGCTGGCTCCTGAAAAGCTACGATAGGCAGGATGGTGACCAGACCCATGGTGGCACCAGTGCCAAGTTGGGCTGGTTTGATAGTACCAAGTGGCTCAGGCAATCTGCCATCAAAATTTGGCAGGCGAGGTTTGTTTTCCAGGGAAAAGCGCCGTTGTTTTTGTTTGGGGGCCTGTGGGTGGGAGTGGCCAGATGGCTAACTAGAATCCACGATACGCAGCATGGTTCCCAGACCTGAGGTGGCACCAGTGCCAAGTCGGGCTGGTTTGATGGTGCAAAGTGGTTCCTGCAATCTGCCATCCAGAAGCGGGGTAGCTTACTTTTGTTTGCCAGGGAAACGGGCCGAGGTTTGTGTCTGGGGGCCTATGGCTGCGAGTGACCGGCTGGCTCCTGAAAAGCTACGATAGGCAGGATGGTGACCAGACCCATGGTGGCACCAGTGCCAAGTTGGGCTGGTTTGATAGTACCAAGTGGCTCCTGCAATCTGCCATCAAAAAATTGGCAGGCGAGTTTTGTTTTCCAGGGAAAAGCGCCGTTGTTTTTGTTTGGGGGCCTGTGGGTGGGAGTGGCCGGCTGGCTCCTTAGAATCCACGATACACAGCATGGTTCCCAGACCAGAGGTGGCACCAGTGCCAAGTCGGGCTAGTTTGATGGTGCAAAGTGGCTCCTGCAATCTGCCATCCAGAAGCGGGGCAGCTTACTTTTGTTTGCCAGGGAAACGGGCCGAGTATTGTTTCTGGGGGCCTATGGCTGCGAGTGACCGGCTGGCTCCTGAAAAGCTACGATAGGCAGGATGGTGACCAGACCCATGGTGGCACCAGTGCCAAGTTGGGCTGATTTGATAGTACCAAGTGGCTCCTGCAATCTGCCATCAAAAAGTTGGCAGGCGAGTTTTGTTTTCCAGGGAAAAGCGCCGTTGTTTGTGTTTGGGGGCCTGTGGCTGGGAGTGGACGGATGGCTCCTTAGAACCACGATACGCAGGATGGTTCCCAGACCAGAGGTGGCACCAGTGCCAAGTCGGGCTGGTTTGATAGTACAAAGTGGTTCCTGCAATCTGCCATCCAGAAGCAGGGCAGCTTACTTTTGTTTGCCAGGGAAACGGGCCGAGGTTTTTCTCTGGGGGCCTATGGCTTGGAGTGACCGGCTAGGTCCTGAAAAGCTACGATAGGCAGGATGGTGACCAGATCCATGGTGGCACCAGTGCCAAGTTGGGCTGGTTTGATAGTACCAAGTGGCTCCTGCAATCTGCCATCAAAATGTTGGCAGGCGAGTTTTGTTTTCCAGGGAAAAGCGCCGTTGTTTTTGTTTGGGGGCCTGTGGGTGGGAGTGACCGGCTGGCTCCTTAGAATCCACGATACGCAGGATGGTTCCCAGACCAGAGGTGGCACCAGTGCCAAGTCGGGCTGGTTTGATGGTGAAAAGTGGCTCCTGCAATCTGCCATCCAGAAGCGGGATAACTTACTTTTGTTTGCCAGGGAAACGGGCCGAGTATTGTTTCTGGGGGCCTATGGCTGCGAGTGACCGGCTGGCTCCTGAAAAGCTACGATAGGCAGGATGGTGACCAGACCCATGGTGGCACCAGTGCCAAGTTGGGCTGATTTGATAGTACCAAGTGGCTCCTGCAATCTGGCATCAAAAAGTTGGCAGGCGAGTTTTGTTTTCCAGGGAAAAGCGCCGTTGTTTGTGTTTGGGGGCCTGTGGCTGGGAGTGGACGGATGGCTCCTTAGAACCACGATACGCAGGATGGTTCCCAGACCAGAGGTGGCACCAGTGCCAAGTCGGGCTGGTTTGATAGTACCAAGTGGTTCCTGCAATCTGCCATCCAGAAGCGGGGCAGCTTACTTTTGTATGCCAGGGAAACGGGCCGAGGTTTTTTTCTGGGGGCCTATAGCTGGGAGTGACCGGCTGGCTCCTGAAAAGCTACGATAGGCAGGATGGTGACCAAACGCATGGTGGCACCAGTGCCAAGTTGGGCTGATTTGATAGTACCAAGTGGCTCCTGCAATCTGCCATCAAAATGTTGGCAGGCGAGTTTTGTTTTCCAGGGAAAAGCGCCGTTGTTTGTGTTTGGGGGCCTGTGGCTGGGAGTGGCCGGCTGGCTGCTTAGAATCCACGATACGCAGGATGGTTCCCAGACCAGAGGTGGCACCAGTGCCAAGTCGGGCTGGTTTGATACTACCAAGTGCGTCCTGCAATCTGCCATCCAGAAGCGGGGCAGCTTACTTTTGTTTGCCAGGGAAACGGGCCGAGGTTTGTGTCTGGGGGCCTATGGCTGGGAGTGACCGGCTGGCTCCTGAAAAGCTACGATAGGCAGGATGGTGACCAGACCCATGGTGGCACCAGTGCCAAGTTGGGCTGGTTTGATAGTACCAAGTGGCTCCTGCAATCTGCCATCAAAA
The DNA here is from genome assembly GCF_035770615.1 of Melospiza melodia melodia. Taxonomy (NCBI): domain Eukaryota; kingdom Metazoa; phylum Chordata; class Aves; order Passeriformes; family Passerellidae; genus Melospiza; species Melospiza melodia. The sequence continues at coordinate 44,847,387 of NC_086199.1, forward strand.
AGTTGGCAGGCGAGTTTGTTATCCAGGGAAAAGCGCCGTTGTTTGTGTTTGGGGGCCTCTGGCTGGGAGTGGCCGGCTGGCTCCTTAGAATCCATGATACGCAGGATGGTTCCCAGACCAGAGGTGGCACCAGTGCCAAGTCGGGCTGGTTTGATGGTGAAAAGTGGCTCCTGCAATCTGCCATCCAGAAGCGGGGCAGCTTACTTTTGTTTGCCAGGGAAACGGGCCGAGGTTTTTCTCTGGGGGCCTATGGCTGGGAGTGACCGGCTGGCTCCTGAAAAGCTACGATAGGCAGGATGGTGACCAGACCCATGGTGGCACCAGTGCCAAGTTGGGCTGGTTTGATAGTACCAAGTGGCTCCTGCAATCTGCCATCAAAATGTTGGCAGGCGAGTTTTGTTTTCCAGGGAAAAGTGCCGTTGTTTGTGTTTGGGGGCCTGTGGGTGGGAGTGACCGGCTGGCTCCTTAGAATCCACGATACGCGGGATGGTTCCCAGACAAGAGGTCGCACCAGTGCCAAGTCGGGCCAGTTTGATGGTGCAAAGTGGCTCCTGCAATCTGCCATCCAGAAGCGGGGTAGCTTACTTTTGTTTGCCAGGGAAACGGGCCGAGTTTTGTGTCTGGGGGCCTATGGCTGCGAGTGACCGGCTGGCTCCTGAAAAGCTACGATAGGCAGGATGGTGACCAGACCCATGGTGGCACCAGTGCCAAGTTGGGCTGATTTGATAGTACCAAGTGGCTCCTGCAATCTGCCATCAAAATGTTGGCAGGCGAGTTTTGTTTTCCAGGGAAAAGCGCCGTTGTTTGTGTCTGGGGGCCTGTGGCTGGGAGTGGCCGGCTGGCTCCTTACAATGAACGATACGCAGGATGGTTCCCAGACCTGAGGTGGCACCAGTGCCAAGTCGGGCTAGTTTGATGGTGCAAAGTGGTTCCTGCAATCTGCCATCCAGAAGCGGGGTAGCTTACTTTTGTTTGCCAGGGAAACGGGCCGAGGTTTTTCTCTGGGGGCCTATGGCTGGGAGTGACCGGCTGGCTCCTGAAAAGCTACGATAGGCAGGATGGTGACCAGACCCATGGTGGCACCAGTGCCAAGTTGGGCTGGTTTCATAGTACCAAGTGGCTCCTGCAATCTGCCATCTAAATGTTGGCAGGCGAGTTTTGTTTTCCAGGGAAAAGCGCCGTTGTTTGTGTTTGGTGGCCTGTGGCTGGGAGTGACCGGCTGGCTACTTAGAATCCACGATACGCAGGATGGTTCCCAGACCCAAGGTGGCACCAGTGCCAAGTTGGGCTGGTTTGATAGTACCAAGTGGTTCCTGCAATCTGCCATCCAGAAGCGGGGCAGCTTACTTTTGTTTGCCAGGGAAACGGGCCGAGGTTTTTCTCTGGGGGCCTATGGCTTGGAGTGACCGGCTAGGTCCTGAAAAGCTACGATAGGCAGGATGGTGACCAGATCCATGGTGGCACCAGTGCCAAGTTGGGCTGGTTTGATAGTATCAAGTGGCTCCTGCAATCTGCCATCAAAATGTTGGCAGGCGAGTTTTGTTTTCCAGGGAAAAGCGCCGTTGTTTTTGTCTGGGGGCCTGTGGCTGGGAGTGGCCGGCTGGCTCCTTAGAATCCATGATACGCAGGATGGTTCCCAGACCAGAGGTGGCACCAGTGCCAAGTCGGGCTGGTTTGATGGTGAAAAGTGGCTCCTGCAATCTGCCATCCAGAAGCGGGATAACTTACTTTTGTTTGCCAGGGAAACGGGCCAAGGTTTTGTCTGGGGGCCTATGGCTGGGAGTGACCGGCTGGCTCCTGAAAAGCTACGATAGGCAGGATGGTGACCAGACCCATGGTGGCACCAGTGTCAAGTTGGGCTGGTTTGATAGTACCAAGTGGCTCAGGCAATCTGCCATCAAAATTTGGCAGGCGAGGTTTGTTTTCCAGGGAAAAGCGCCGTTGTTTTTGTTTGGGGGCCTGTGGGTGGGAGTGGCCAGATGGCTAACTAGAATCCACGATACGCAGCATGGTTCCCAGACCTGAGGTGGCACCAGTGCCAAGTCGGGCTGGTTTGATACTATCAAGTGCGTCCTGCAATCTGCCATCCAGAAGCGGGGTAGCTTACTTTTGTTTGCCAGGGAAACGGGCCGAGGTTTGTGTCTGGGGGCCTATGGCTGCGAGTGACCGGCTGGCTCCTGAAAAGCTACGATAGGCAGGATGGTGACCAGACCCATGGTGGCACCAGTGCCAAGTTGGGCTGGTTTGATAGTACCAAGTGGCTCCTGCAATCTGCCATCAAAAAGTTGGCAGGCGAGTTTTGTTTTCCAGGGAAAAGCGCCGTTGTTTGTGTTTGGGGGCCTGTGGCTGGGAGTGGACGGATGGCTCCTTAGAACCACGATACGCAGGATGGTTCCCAGACCAGAGGTGGCACCAGTGCCAAGTCGGGCTGGTTTGATAGTACAAAGTGGTTCCTGCAATCTGCCATCCAGAAGCGGGGCAGCTTACTTTTGTATGCCAGGGAAACGGGCCGAGGTTTTTGTCTGGGGGCCTATAGCTGGGAGAGACCGGCTGGCTCCTGAAAAGCTACGATAGGCAGGATGGTGACCAAACGCATGGTGGCACCAGTGCCAAGTTGGGCTGATTTGATAGTACCAAGTGGCTCCTGCAATCTGCCATCAAAATGTTGGCAGGCGAGTTTTGTTTTCCAGGGAAAAGCGCCGTTGTTTGTGTTTGGGGGCCTGTGGCTGGGAGTGGCCGGCTGGCTGCTTAGAATCCACGATACGCAGGATGGTTCCCAGACCAGAGGTGGCACCAGTGCCAAGTCGGGCTGGTTTGATACTACCAAGTGCGTCCTGCAATCTGCCATCCAGAAGCGGGGCAGCTTACTTTTGTTTGCCAGGGAAACGGGCCGAGGTTTGTGTCTGGGGGCCTATGGCTGGGAGTGACCGGCTGGCTCCTGAAAAGCTACGATAGGCAGGATGGTGACCAGACCCATGGTGGCACCAGTGCCAAGTTGGGCTGGTTTGATAGTACCAAGTGGCTCCTGCAATCTGCCATCAAAAAGTTGGCAGGCGAGTTTTGTTTTCCAGGGAAAAGCGCCGTTGTTTGTGTTTGGGGGCCTGTGGCTGGGAGTGGACGGATGGCTCCTTAGAATCCACGATACACAGCATGGTTCCCAGACCAGAGGTGGCACCAGTGCCAAGTCGGGCTAGTTTGATGGTGCAAAGTGGTTCCTGCAATCTGCCATCCAGAAGCGGGGCAGCTTACTTTTGTTTGCCAGGGAAACGGGCCGAGGTTTGTGTCTGGGGGCCTATGGCTGGGAGTGACCGGCTGGCTCCTGAAAAGCTACGATAGGCAGGATGGTGACCAGACCCATGGTGGCACCAGTGCCAAGTTGGGCTGATTTGATAGTACCAAGTGGCTCCTGCAATCTGCCATCAAAAAGTTGGCAGGCGAGTTTTGTTTTCCAGGGAAAAGCGCCGTTGTTTGTGTTTGGGGGCCTGTGGCTGGGAGTGGACGGCTGGCTCCTTAGAATCCACGATACGCAGGATGGTTCCCAGACCAGAGGTGGCACCAGTGCCAAGTTGGGCTGGTTTGATAGTACCAAGTGCGTCCTGCAATCTACCATCCAGAAGGGGGCAGCTTACTTTTGTTTGCCAGGGAAACGGGACGAGGTTTGTGTCTCAGGGCCTATGGCTGGGAGTGACCGGCTGGCTCCTGAAAAGCTACCTTAGGCAGGATGGTGACCAGACCCATGGTGGCACCAGTGCCAAGTTGGGCTGGTTTGATAGTACCAAGTGGCTCCTGCAATCTGCCATCAAAAAGTTGGCAGGCGAGTTTTTTATCCAGGGAAAAGCGCCGTTGTTTGTGTTTGGGGGCCTCTGGCTGGGAGTGGCCGGCTGGCTCCTTAGAATCCATGATACGCAGGATGGTTCCCAGACCAGAGGTGGCACCAGTGCCAAGTCGGGCTGGTTTGATGGTGAAAAGTGGCTCCTGCAATCTGCCATCCAGAAGCGGGATGACTTACTTTTGTTTGCCAGGGAAACGGGCCGAGGTTTTTGTCTGGGGGCCTATGGCTGGGAGTGACCGGCTGGCTCCTGAAAAGCTACGATAGGCAGGATGGTGACCAGACCCATGGTGGCACAAGTGCCAAGTTGGGCTGGTTTGATAGTACCAAGTGGCTCCTGCAATCTGCCATCAAAAAGTTGGCAGGCGAGTTTTGTTTTCCAGGGAAAAGTGCCGTTGTTTGTGTTTGGGGGCCTGTGGGTGGGAGTGACCGGCTGGCTCCTTAGAATCCACGATACGCAGGATGGTTCCCAGACCAGAGGTGGCACCAGTGCCAAGTCGGGCTAGTTTGATGGTGCAAAGTGGCTCCTGCAATCTGCCATCCAGAAGCGGGGTAGCTTACTTTTGTTTGCCAGGGAAACGGGCCGAGGTTTGTGTCTGGGGGCCTATGGCTGGGAGTGACCGGCTGGCTCCTGAAAAGCTACGATAGGCAGGATGGTGACCAGACCCATGGTGGCACCAGTGCCAAGTTGGGCTGATTTGATAGTAGCAAGTGGCTCCTGCAATCTGCCATCAAAAAGTTGGCAGGCGAGTTTTGTTTTCCCGGGAAAAGCGCCGTTGTTTGTGTCTGGGGGCCTGTGGCTGGAGTGGCCGGCTGGCTCCTTACAATGAACGATACGCAGGATGGTTCCCAGAGCTGAGGTGGCACCAGTGCCAAGTCGGGCTAGTTTGATGGTGCAAAGTGGCTCCTGCAATCTGCCATCCAGAAGCGGGGTAGCTTACTTTTTTTTGCCACGGAAACGGGCCGAAATATTTGTCTAGGGGCCTCTGGCTGGGGGTGGCTGGCTGGCTCCTGAAAAGCTACGATAGGCAGGATGGTGACCAGACCCATGGTGGCACCAGTGCCAAGTTGGGCTGGTTTGATAGTACCAAGTGGCTCCTGCAATCTGCCATCAAAAAGTTGTCAGGCGAGTTTTGTTTTCCAGGGAAAAGCGCCGTTGTTTGTATTTGGGGGCCTGTGGCTGGGAGTGGCCGGCTGGCTCCTTTGAACCCACGATACGCAGGATGGTTCCCAGACCCAAGGTGGCACCAGTGCCAAGTCGGGCTGGTTTGATACTACCAAGTGCGTCCTGCAATCTGCCATCCAGAAGCGGGGCAGCTTAATTTTGTTTGCCAGGGAAACGGGCCGTGGGTTTTGTTTGGGGGCCTATGGCTGAGAGTGGCCGGCTGGCTCCTGAAAATCCACGCTAGGCAGCATGGTTCCCAGATGCAAGGTGGCACCAGTGCCAAGTCGGGCTGGTTTGATGGTGCAAAGTGGCTCCTGCAATCTGCCATCCAGAAGCGGGGCAGCTGATTTTTGTTTGCCAGAGAAAAATTCCGTGGATTGTTTTTGGGGGCATATTGCTGGGAGTGGCCGGCTGGCTCCTTAAAGTGCTCGATACGCATGATGGTTCCCAGGTCCAAGGTGTCACCACTACCAAGTCGGCCTGCGGTTTTAGTATCAAGTTCATCCTGCAATTTGCCATCCAGAAGAGGGGCAGTTGAGTTTTGTTTGCCAGAGAAACGGGCCGAGGTTTCTGTTTGGGGACATATGGCTGAGAGTGGCCGGCTGGCCCCTGAATATCCACGATACACAGCATGGTTCCCAGATCCAAGGTGGCACCAGTGCCAAGTTGGGCTGGTTTGATAGTACCAAGTGTCTCCTGCAATCTGCCATCCAGAAGCGGGGCAGCTTACTTTTGTTTGCCAGAGAAATAGGCCTAGGTTTTTGTCTGGGGGCCTGTGGCTAGGAGTGGCCGGCTGGCTCCTAAGAATCCACGATACGCAGGATGTTTCCCAGACCCAAGGTGGCACCAGTGCCAAGTCGGGCTGGTTTGATAGTACCAAGTGGCTCCTGCAAACTCCATCAAAAAGTTGGCAGGCGTGTTTTGTTTTCCAGGGAACAGCGCCGTTGATTTTGTTTGGGGGCCTGTGGCTGGGAGTGGCCGGCTGGCTCCTTAGAATCCACGATACGCAGGATGGTTCCCAGACCCAAGGTGGCACCAGTGCCAAGTCGGGCTGGTTTGATTACACCAAGTGGCTCCTGCAATCTGCCATCCAGAAGTGAGGCAGCTAAGTTTTGTTTGCCAGAAAAAAGGGCCGTGGTTTTTGTTGGGGGCCTGTGGCTGGGAGTGGCCGGCTGGCTCCTTAGAATCCACCATACGCAGGATGGTTCCCAGACCCAAGGTGGCACCAGTGCCAAGTCGGGCTGGTTTGATAGTACCAAGTGGCTCCTGCAATCTGCCATCCAGAAGCGGTGCAGTTGAGTTTTGTTTGCCAGAGAAAAGGGCCGTGGGTTGTGTTTGGGGGCATATGGCTGGGAGTGGCCGGCTGTCTCATTAAAAAGATCGATACGCAGGATGGTTCCCAGACCCAAGGTGGCACCAGTGCCAAGTCGGGCTGTTTTTATAGTACCAAGTGCGTCCTGCAATTTGCCATCCAGAAGAGGGGCAGTGGAGTTTTGTTTGCCAGAGAATAGCGCCGTTGTTTGTGTTTGGGGGCTTGTGGCTGGGAGTGGCCGACTGGCGCCTTAGAATCTGTGTTACGCAGCATGGTTCCCAGACCAGAGGTGGCACCAGTGCCAAGTTGGGCTGGTTTGATAGTACCAAGTGGCTCCTGCAATCTGCCATCCAGAAGCGGGGCAGCTTACTTTTGTTTGCCAGGGAAACGGGCCGAGGTTTGTGTCTGGGGGCCTATGGCTGGGAGTGACCGGCTGGCTCCTGAAAAGCTACGATAGGCAGGATGGTGACCAGACCCATGGTGGCACCAGTGCCAAGTTGGGCTGGTTTGATAGTACCAAGTGGCTCCTGCAATCTGCCATGAAAAAGTTGGCAGGCGAGTCTTGTTTTCCAGGGAAAAGCGCCGTTGTTTGTATTTGGGGGCCTGTGGCTGGGAGTGGCCGGCTGGCTCCTTAGAATCCACGATACGCGGCATGGTTCCCAGACCAGAGGTGGCACCAGTGCCAAGTTGGGCTGGTTTGATAGTACCAAGTGCGTCCTGCAATCTGCCATCCAGAAGCGGGGCAGCTTACTTTTGTTTGCCAGGGAAACGGGCCGAGCTTTGTGTCTCAGGGCCTATGGCTGGGAGTGACCGCCTGGCTCCTGAAAAGCTACGATCGGCAGGATGGTGACCAGACCCATGGTGGCACCAGTGCCAAGTTGGGCTGGTTTGATAGTACCAAGTGGCTCCTGCAATCTGCCATCAAAAAGTTGTCAGGCGAGTTTGTTATCCAGGGAAAAGCGCCGTTGTTTGTGTTTGGGGGCCTGTGGCTGGGAGTGGCCGGCTGGCTCCTTAGAATCCACGATACGCAGGATGGTTCCCAGACCAGAGGTGGCACCAGTGCCAAGTCGGGCTAGTTTGATGGTGAAAAGTGGCTCCTGCAATCTGCCATCCAGAAGCGGGACAACTTACTTTTGTTTGCCAGGGAAACGGGCCGAGGTTTTTGTCTGGGGCCCTATGGCTGGGAGTGACCGGCTGGCTCCTGAAAAGCTACGATAGGCAGGATGGTGACCAGACCCATGGTGGCACCAGTGCCAAGTTGGGCTGGTTTGATAGTACCAAGTGGCTCCTGCAATCTGCCATCAAAATGTTGGCAGGCGAGTTTTGTTTTCCAGGGAAAAGTGCCGTTGTTTGTGTTTGGGGGCCTGTGGGTGGGAGTGACCGGCTGGCTCCTTAGAATCCACGATACGCAGGATGGTTCCCAGACCAGAGGTCGCACCAGTGCCAAGTCGGGCCAGTTTGATGGTGCAAAGTGGCTCCTGCAATCTGCCATCCAGAAGCGGGGTAGCTTACTTTTGTTTGCCAGGGAAACGGGCCGAGTTTTGTGTCTGGGGGCCTATGGCTGCGAGTGACCGGCTGGCTCCTGAAAAGCTACGATAGGCAGGATGGTGACCAGACCCATGGTGGTACCAGTGCCAAGTTGGGCTGATTTGATAGTACCAAGTGGCTCCTGCAATCTGCCATCAAAAAGTTGGCAGGCGAGTTTTGTTTTCCAGGGAAAAGCGCCGTTGTTTGTGTCTGGGGGCCTGTGGCTGGGAGTGGCCGGCTGGCTCATTACAATGAACGATACGCAGGATGGTTCCCAGACCTGAGGTGGCACCAGTGCCAAGTCGGGCTAGTTTGATGGTGCAAAGTGGCTCCTGCAATCTGCCATCCAGAAGCGGGGTAGCTTACTTTTGTTTGCCAGGGAAACGGGCCGAGGTTTTTCTCTGGGGGCCTATGGCTTGGAGTGACCGGCTAGGTCCTGAAAAGCTACGATAGGCAGGATGGTGACCAGATCCATGGTGGCACCAGTGCCAAGTTGGGCTGGTTTGATAGTACCAAGTGGCTCCTGCAATCTGCCATCAAAAAGTTGGCAGGCGAGTTTTGTTTTCCAGGGAAAAGCGCTGTGGTTTGTGTTTAGGGGCCTGTGGCTGGGAGTGGCCGGCTGGCTCCTTAGAATCCACGATACGCAGCATGGTATCCAGACCCAAGGTGGCACCAGTGCCAAGTTTTGCTGGTTTGATGGTGAAAAGTGGCTCCTGCAATCTGCCATCAAAATTTGGCAGGCGAGGTTTGTTTTCCAGGGAAAAGCGCCGTTGATTTTGTTTGGGGGCCTGTGGGTGGGAGTGGCCAGATGGCTAATTAGAATCCACGATACGCAGGATGGTTCCCAGACCAGAGGTGGCACCAGTGCCAAGTCGGGCTAGTTTGATGGTGCAAAGTGGCTCCTGCAATCTGCCATCCAGAAGCGGGGCAGCTTACTTTTGTTTGCCAGGGAAACGGGCCGAGTATTGTTTCTGGGGGCCTATGGCTGCGAGTGAGCGGCTGGCTCCTGAAAAGCTACGATAGGCAGGATGGTGACCAGACCCATGGTGGCACCAGTGCCAAGTTGGGCTGATTTGATAGTACCAAGTGGCTCCTGCAATCTGCCATCAAAAAGTTGGCAGGCGAGTTTTGTTTTCCAGGGAAAAGCGCCGTTGTTTGTGTTTGGGGGCCTGTGGCTGGGAGTGGACGGATGGCTCCTTAGAACCACGATACGCAGGATGGTTCCCAGACCAGAGGTGGCACCAGTGCCAAGTCGGGCTGGTTTGATAATACCAAGTGGTTCCTGCAATCTGCCATCCAGAAGCGGGGCAGCTTACTTTTGTATGCCAGGGAAACGGGCCGAGGTTTGTGTCTGGGGGCCTATGGCTGGGAGTGACCGGCTGGCTCCTGAAAAGCTACGATAGGCAGGATGGTGACCAGACCCATGGTGGCATCAGTGCCAAGTTGGGCTGATTTGATAGTACCAAGTGGCTCCTGCAATCTGCCATCAAAATGTTGGCAGGCGAGTTTTGTTTTCCAGGGAAAAGCGCCGTTGTTTGTGTTTGGGGGCCAGTGGCTGGGAGTGGCCGGCTGGCTCCTTAGAATCCACGATACGCAGGATGGTTCCCAGACCAGAGGTGGCACCAGTGCCAAGTTGGGCTGGTTTGATGGTGAAAAGTGGCTCCTGCAATCTGCCATCCAGAAGCGGGATAACTTACTTTTGTTTGCCAGGGAAACGGGCCGAGCTTTTTGTCTGGGGGCCTATGGCTGGGAGTGACCGGCTGGCTCCTGAAAAGCTACGATAGGCAGGATGGTGACCAGACCCATGGTGGCACCAGTGCCAAGTTGGGCTGGTTTGATAGTACCAAGTGGCTCCTGCAATCTGCCATCAAAAAGTTGGCAGGCGAGTTTGTTATCCAGGGAAAAGCGCCGTTGTTTGTGTTTGGGGGCCAGTGGCTGGGAGTGGCCGGCTGGCTCCTTAGAATCCACGATACGCAGGATGGTTCCCAGACCAGAGGTGGCACCAGTGCCAAGTCGGGCTGGTTTGATTGTGAAAAGTGGCTCCTGCAATCTGCCATCCAGAAGCGGGATAACTTACTTTTGTTTGCCAGGGAAACGGGCCGAGCTTTTTGTCTGGGGGCCTATGGCTGGGAGTGACCGGCTGGCTCCTGAAAAGCTACGATAGGCAGGATGGTGACCAGACCCATGGTGGCACCAGTGCCAAGTTGGGCTGATTTGATAGTACCAAGTGGCTCCTGCAATCTGCCATCCAGAATCGGGGGTGCTTACTTTTGTTTGCCAGGGAAACGGGCCGAGGTTTGTGTCTGGGGGCCTATGGCTGGGAGTGACCGGCTGGCTCCTGAAAAGCTACGATAGGCAGGATGGTGACCAGACCCATGGTGGCACCAGTGCCAAGTTGGGCTGATTTGATAGTACCAAGTGGCTCCTGCAATCTGCCATCAAAAAGTTGGCAGGCGAGTTTTGTTTTCCAGGGAATAGCGCCGTTGTTTGTGTTTGGGGGCTTGTGGCTGGGAGTGGCCGGCTGGCTCCTTAGAATCCACGATACGCAGGATGTTTCCCAGACCAGAGGTGGCACCAGTGCCAAGTTGGGCTGGTTTGATAGTACCAAGTGCGTCCTGCAATCTACCATCCAGAAGCGGGGCAGCTTACTTTTGTTTGCCAGGGAAACGGGCCGAGGTTTGTGTCTCAGGGCCTATGGCTGGGAGTGACCGGCTGGCTCCTGAAAAGCTACGATAGGCAGGATGGTGACCAGATCCATGGTGGCACCAGTGCCAAGTTGGGCTGGTTTGATAGTACCAAGTGGCTCCTGCAATCTGCCATCAAAAAGTTGGCAGGCGAGTTTGTTATCCAGGGAAAAGCGCCGTTGTTTGTGTTTGGGGGCCTCTGGCTGGGAGTGGCCGGCTGGCTCCTTAGAATCCATGATACGCAGGATGGTTCCCAGACCAGAGGTGGCACCAGTGCCAAGTCGGGCTGGTTTGATGGTGAAAAGTGGCTCCTGCAATCTGCCATCCAGAAGCGGGATGACTTACTTTTGTTTGCCAGGGAAACGGGCCGAGGTTTTTGTCTGGGGGCCTATGGCTGGGAGTGACCGGCTGGCTCCTGAAAAGCTACGATAGGCAGGATGGTGACCAGACCCATGGTGGCACCAGTGCCAAGTTGGGCTGGTTTGATAGTACCAAGTGGCTCCTGCAATCTGCCATCAAAAAGTTGGCAGGCGAGTTTTGTTTTCCAGGGAAAAGTGCCGTTGTTTGTGTTTGGGGGCCTGTGGGTGGGAGTGACCGGCTGGCTCCTTAGAATCCACGATACGCAGGATGGTTCCCAGACCAGAGGTGGCACCAGTGCCAAGTCGGGCTAGTTTGATAGTGCAAAGTGGCTCCTGCAATCTGCCATCCAGAAGCGGGGTAGCTTACTTTTGTTTGCCAGGGAAACGGGCCGAGTTTTGTGTCTGGGGGCCTATGGCTGCGAGTGACCGGCTGGCTCCTGAAAAGCTACGATAGGCAGGATGGTGACCAGACCCATGGTGGCACCAGTGCCAAGTTGGGCTGATTTGATAGTAGCAAGTGGCTCCTGCAATCTGCCATCAAAAAGTTGGCAGGCGAGTTTTGTTTTCCAGGGAAAAGCGCCGTTGTTTGTGTCTGGGGGCCTGTGGCTGGAGTGGCCGGCTGGCTCCTTACAATGAACGATACGCAGGATGGTTCCCAGAGCTGAGGTGGCACCAGTGCCAAGTCGGGCTAGTTTGATGGTGCAAAGTGGCTCCTGCAATCTGCCATCCAGAAGCGGGGTAGCTTACTTTTGTTTGCCAGGGAAACGGGCCGAAATATTTGTCTAGGGGCCTCTGGCTGGGGGTGGCTGGCTGGCTCCTGAAAAGCTACGATAGGCAGGATGGTGACCAGACCCATGGTGGCACCAGTGCCAAGTTGGGCTGGTTTGATAGTACCAAGTGGCTCCTGCAATCTGCCATCAAAAAGTTGTCAGGCGAGTTTTGTTTTCCAGGGAAAAGCGCCGTTGTTTGTATTTGGGGGCCTGTGGCTGGGAGTGGCCGGCTGGCTCCTTTGAACCCACGATACGCAGGATGGTTCCCAGACCCAAGGTGGCACCAGTGCCAAGTCGGGCTGGTTTGATACTACCAAGTGCGTCCTGCAATCTGCCATCCAGAAGCGGGGCAGCTTAATTTTGTTTGCCAGGGAAACGGGCCGTGGGTTTTGTTTGGGGGCCTATGGCTGAGAGTGGCCGGCTGGCTCCTGAAAATCCACGCTAGGCAGCATGGTTCCCAGATGCAAGGTGGCACCAGTGCCAAGTCGGGCTGGTTTGATGGTGCAAAGTGGCTCCTGCAATCTGCCATCCAGAAGCGGGGCAGCTGATTTTTGTTTGCCAGAGAAAAATTCCGTGGATTGTTTTTGGGGGCATATTGCTGGGAGTGGCCGGCTGGCTCCTTAAAATGCTCGATACGCATGATGGTTCCCAGGTCCAAGGTGTCACCACTACCAAGTCGGCCTGCGGTTTTAGTATCAAGTTCATCCTGCAATTTGCCATCCAGAAGAGGGGCAGTTGAGTTTTGTTTGCCAGAGAAACGGGCCGAGGTTTCTGTTTGGGGACATATGGCTGAGAGTGGCCGGCTGGCCCCTGAATATCCACGATACACAGCATGGTTCCCAGATCCAAGGTGGCACCAGTGCCAAGTTGGGCTGGTTTGATAGTACCAAGTGTCTCCTGCAATCTGCCATCCAGAAGCGGGGCAGCTTACTTTTGTTTGCCAGAGAAATAGGCCTAGGTTTTTGTCTGGGGGCCTGTGGCTAGGAGTGGCCGGCTGGCTCCTAAGAATCCACGATACGCAGGATGTTTCCCAGACCCAAGGTGGCACCAGTGCCAAGTCGGGCTGGTTTGATAGTACCAAGTGGCTCCTGCAAACTCCATCAAAAAGTTGGCAGGCGTGTTTTGTTTTCCGGGGAACAGCGCCGTTGATTTTGTTTGGGGGCCTGTGGCTGGGAGTGGCCGGCTGGCTGCTTAGAATCCACGATACGCAGGATGGTTCCCAGACCCAAGGTGGCACCAGTGCCAAGTCGGGCTGGTTTGATTACACCAAGTGGCTCCTGCAATCTGCCATCCAGAAGTGAGGCAGCTAAGTTTTGTTTGCCAGAAAAAAGGGCCGTGGTTTTTGTTGGGGGCCTGTGGCTGGGAGTGGCCGGCTGGCTCCTTAGAATCCACCATACGCAGGATGGTTCCCAGACCCAAGGTGGCACCAGTGCCAAGTCGGGCTGGTTTGATAGTACCAAGTGGCTCCTGCAATCTGCCATCCAGAAGCGGTGCAGTTGAGTTTTGTTTGCCAGAGAAAAGGGCCGTGGGTTGTGTTTGGGGGCATATGGCTGGGAGTGGCCGGCTGTCTCATTAAAAAGATCGATACGCAGGATGGTTCCCAGACCCAAGGTGGCACCAGTGCCAAGTCGGGCTGTTTTTATAGTACCAAGGGCGTCCTGCAATTTGCCATCCAGAAGAGGGGCAGTGGAGTTTTGTTTGCCAGAGAATAGCGCCGTTGTTTGTGTTTGGGGGCTTGTGGCTGGGAGTGGCCGACTGGCGCCTTAGAATCTGTGTTACGCAGCATGGTTCCCAGACCAGAGGTGGCACCAGTGCCAAGTTGGGCTGGTTTGATAGTACCAAGTGGCTCCTGCAATCTGCCATCCAGAAGCGGGGCAGCTTACTTTTGTTTGCCAGGGAAACGGGCCGAGGTTTGTGACTGGGGACCTATGGCTGGGAGTGACCGGCTGGCTCCTGAAAAGCTACGATAGGCAGGATGGTGACCAGACCCATGGTGGCACCAGTGCCAAGTTGGGCTGGTTTGATAGTACCAAGTGGCTCCTGCAATCTGCCATCAAAAAGTTGTCAGGCGAGTTTTGTTTTCCAGGGAAAAGCGCCGTTGTTTGTATTTGGGGGCCTGTGGCTGGGAGTGGCCGGCTGGCTCCTTTGAACCCACAATACGCAGGATGGTTCCCAGACCCAAGGTGGCACCAGTGCCAAGTCGGGCTGGTTTGATACTACCAAGTGCGTCCTGCAATCTGCCATCCAGAAGCGGGGCAGCTTAATTTTGTTTGCCAGGGAAACGGGCCGTGGGTTTTGTTTGGGGGCCTATGGCTGAGAGTGGCCGGCTGGCTCCTGAAAATCCACGATACGCGGGATGGTTCCCAGATGCAAGGTGGCACCAGTGCCAAGTCGGGCTGGTTTGATGGTGCAAAGTGGCTCCTGCAATCTGCCATCCAGAAGCGGGGCAGCTGATTTTTGTTTGCCAGAGAAAAATTCCGTGGATTGTTTTTGGGGGCATATTGCTGGGAGTGGCCGGCTGGCTCCTTAAAATGCTCGATACGCATGATGGTTCCCAGGTCCAAGGTGTCACCACTACCAAGTCGGCCTGCGGTTTTAGTATCAAGTTCATCCTGCAATTTGCCATCCAGAAGAGGGGCAGTTGAGTTTTGTTTGCCAGAGAAACGGGCCGAGGTTTCTGTTTGGGGACATATGGCTGAGAGTGGCCGGCTGGCCCCTGAATATCCACGATACACAGCATGGTTCCCAGATCCAAGGTGGCACCAGTGCCAAGTTGGGCTGGTTTGATAGTACCAAGTGTCTCCTGCAATCTGCCATCCAGAAGCGGGGCAGCTTACTTTTGTTTGCCAGAGAAATAGGCCTAGGTTTTTGTCTGGGGGCCTGTGGCTAGGAGTGGCCGGCTGGCTCCTAAGAATCCACGATACGCAGGATGTTTCCCAGACCCAAGGTGGCACCAGTGCCAAGTCGGGCTGGTTTGATAGTACCAAGTGGCTCCTGCAAACTCCATCAAAAAGTTGGCAGGCGTGTTTTGTTTTCCAGGGAACAGCGCCGTTGATTTTGTTTGGGGGCCTGTGGCTGGGAGTGGCCGGCTGGCTCCTTAGAATCCACGATACGCAGGATGGTTCCCAGACCCAAGGTGGCACCAGTGCCAAGTCGGGCTGGTTTGATTACACCAAGTGGCTCCTGCAATCTGCCATCCAGAAGTGAGGCAGCTAAGTTTTGTTTGCCAGAAAAAAGGGCCGTGGTTTTTGTTGGGGGCCTGTGGCTGGGAGTGGCCGGCTGGCTCCTTAGAATCCACCATACGCAGGATGGTTCCCAGACCCAAGGTGGCACCAGTGCCAAGTTGGGCTGATTTGATAGTACCAAGTGGCTCCTGCAATCTGCCATCAAAAAGTTGGCAGGCGAGTTTTGTTTTCCAGGGAATAGCGCCGTTGTTTGTGTTTGGGGGCCTGTGGCTGGGAGTGGCCGGCTGGCTCCTTAGAATCCACGATACGCAGGATGGTTCCCAGACCAGAGGTGGCACCAGTGCCAAGTCGGGCTGGTTTGATAGTACCAAGTGCGTCCTGCAATCTACCATCCAGAAGCGGGGCAGCTTACTTTTGCTTGCCAGGGAAACGGGCCGAGGTTTGTGTCTCAGGGCCTATGGCTGGGAGTGACCGGCTGGCTCCTGAAAAGCTACGATAGGCAGGATGGTGACCAGATCCATGGTGGCACCAGTGCCAAGTTGGGCTGGTTTGATAGTACCAAGTGGCTCCTGCAATCTGCCATCAAAAAGTTGGCAGGCGAGTTTGTTATCCAGGGAAAAGCGCCGTTGTTTGTGTTTGGGGGCCTCTGGCTGGGAGTGGCCGGCTGGCTCCTTAGAATCCATGATACGCAGGATGGTTCCCAGGCCAGAGGTGGCACCAGTGCCAAGTCGGGCTGGTTTGATGGTGAAAAGTGGCTCCTGCAATCTGCCATCCAGAAGCGGGGTAGCTTACTTTTGTTTGCCAGGGAAACGGGCCGAGTTTTGTGTCTGGGGGCCTATGGCTGCGAGTGACCGGCTGGCTCCTGAAAAGCTACGAAAGGCAGGATGGTGACCAGACCCATGGTGGCACCAGTGCCAAGTTGGGCTGATTTGATAGTAGCAAGTGGCTCCTGCAATCTGCCATCAAAAAGTTGGCAGGCGAGTTTTGTTTTCCAGGGAAAAGCGCCGTTGTTTGTGTCTGGGGGCCTGTGGCTGGAGTGGCCGGCTGGCTCCTTACAATGAACGATACGCAGGATGGTTCCCAGAGCTGAGGTGGCACCAGTGCCAAGTCGGGCTAGTTTGATGGTGCAAAGTGGCTCCTGCAATCTGCCATCCAGAAGCGGGGCAGCTTACTTTTGTTTGCCAGGGAAACGGGCCGAAATATTTGTCTAGGGGCCTCTGGCTGGGGGTGGCTGGCTGGCTCCTGAAAAGCTACGATAGGCAGGATGGTGACCAGACCCATGGTGGCACCAGTGCCAAGTTGGGCTGGTTTGATAGTACCAAGTGGCTCCTGCAATCTGCCATCAAAAAGTTGTCAGGCGAGTTTTGTTTTCCAGGGAAAAGCGCCGTTGTTTGTATTTGGGGGCCTGTGGCTGGGAGTGGCCGGCTGGCTCCTTTGAACCCACGATACGCAGGATGGTTACCAGACCCAAGGTGGCACCAGTGCCAAGTCGGGCTGGTTTGATACTACCAAGTGCGTCCTGCAATCTGCCATCCAGAAGCGGGGCAGCTTAATTTTGTTTGCCAGGGAAACGGGCCGTGGGTTTTGTTTGGGGGCCTATGGCTGAGAGTGGCCGGCTGGCTCCTGAAAATCCACGCTAGGCAGCATGGTTCCCAGATGCAAGGTGGCACCAGTGCCAAGTCGGGCTGGTTTGATGGTGCAAAGTGGCTCCTGCAATCTGCCATCCAGAAGCGGGGCAGCTGATTTTTGTTTGCCAGAGAAAAATTCCGTGGATTGTTTTTGGGGGCATATTGCTGGGAGTGGCCGGCTGGCTCCTTAAAATGCTCGATACGCATGATGGTTCCCAGGTCCAAGGTGTCACCACTACCAAGTCGGCCTGCGGTTTTAGTATCAAGTTCATCCTGCAATTTGCCATCCAGAAGAGGGGCAGTTGAGTTTTGTTTGCCAGAGAAACGGGCCGAGGTTTCTGTTTGGGGACATATGGCTGAGAGTGGCCGGCTGGCCCCTGAATATCCACGATACACAGCATGGTTCCCAGATCCAAGGTGGCACCAGTGCCAAGTTGGGCTGGTTTGATAGTACCAAGTGTCTCCTGCAATCTGCCATCCAGAAGCGGGGCAGCTTACTTTTGTTTGCCAGAGAAATAGGCCTAGGTTTTTGTCTGGGGGCCTGTGGCTAGGAGTGGCCGGCTGGCTCCTAAGAATCCACGATACGCAGGATGTTTCCCAGACCCAAGGTGGCACCAGTGCCAAGTCGGGCTGGTTTGATAGTACCAAGTGGCTCCTGCAAACTCCATCAAAAAGTTGGCAGGCGTGTTTTGTTTTCCGGGGAACAGCGCCGTTGATTTTGTTTGGGGGCCTGTGGCTGGGAGTGGCCGGCTGGCTGCTTAGAATCCACGATACGCAGGATGGTTCCCAGACCCAAGGTGGCACCAGTGCCAAGTCGGGCTGGTTTGATTACACCAAGTGGCTCCTGCAATCTGCCATCCAGAAGTGAGGCAGCTAAGTTTTGTTTGCCAGAAAAAAGGGCCGTGGTTTTTGTTGGGGGCCTGTGGCTGGGAGTGGCCGGCTGGCTCCTTAGAATCCACCATACGCAGGATGGTTCCCAGACCCAAGGTGGCACCAGTGCCAAGTCGGGCTGGTTTGATAGTCCCAAGTGGCTCCTGCAAACTGCCATCCGGAAGCGGCGCAGCTGAGTTTTGTTTGCCAGGGAAATGGGCCGTTGTTTGTGTTTGGGGGCATATGGCTGGGAGTGGCCGGCTGTCTCATTAAAAAGATCGATACGCAGGATGGTTCCCAGACCCAAGGTGGCACCAGTGCCAAGTCGGGCTGTTTTTATAGTACCAAGTGCGTCCTGCAATTTGCCATCCAGAAGAGGGGCAGTGGAGTTTTGTTTGCCAGAGAATAGCGCCGTTGTTTGTGTTTGGGGGCTTGTGGCTGGGAGTGGCCGACTGGCGCCTTAGAATCTGTGTTACGCAGCATGGTTCCCAGACCAGAGGTGGCACCAGTGCCAAGTTGGGCTGGTTTGATAGTACCAAGTGGCTCCTGCAATCTGCCATCCAGAAGCGGGGCAGCTTACTTTTGTTTGCCAGGGAAACGGGCCGAGGTTTGTGACTGGGGACCTATGGCTGGGAGTGACCGGCTGGCTCCTGAAAAGCTACGATAGGCAGGATGGTGACCAGACCCATGGTGGCACCAGTGCCAAGTTGGGCTGGTTTGATAGTACCAAGTGGCTCCTGCAATCTGCCATCAAAAAGTTGTCAGGCGAGTTTTGTTTTCCAGGGAAAAGCGCCGTTGTTTGTATTTGGGGGCCTGTGGCTGGGAGTGGCCGGCTGGCTCCTTTGAACCCACAATACGCAGGATGGTTCCCAGACCCAAGGTGGCACCAGGACCAAGTCGGGCTGGTTTGATACTACCAAGTGCGTCCTGCAATCTGCCATCCAGAAGCGGGGCAGCTTAATTTTGTTTGCCAGGGAAACGGGCCGTGGGTTTTGTTTGGGGGCCTATGGCTGAGAGTGGCCGGCTGGCTCCTGAAAATCCACGATACGCGGGATGGTTCCCAGATGCAAGGTGGCACCAGTGCCAAGTCGGGCTGGTTTGATGGTGCAAAGTGGCTCCTGCAATCTGCCATCCAGAAGCGGGGCAGCTGATTTTTGTTTGCCAGAGAAAAATTCCGTGGATTGTTTTTGGGGGCATATTGCTGGGAGTGGCCGGCTGGCTCCTTAAAATGCTCGATACGCATGATGGTTCCCAGGTCCAAGGTGTCACCACTACCAAGTCGGCCTGCGGTTTTAGTATCAAGTTCATCCTGCAATTTGCCATCCAGAAGAGGGGCAGTTGAGTTTTGTTTGCCAGAGAAACGGGCCGAGGTTTCTGTTTGGGGACATATGGCTGAGAGTGGCCGGCTGGCCCCTGAATATCCACGATACACAGCATGGTTCCCAGATCCAAGGTGGCACCAGTGCCAAGTTGGGCTGGTTTGATAGTACCAAGTGTCTCCTGCAATCTGCCATCCAGAAGCGGGGCAGCTTACTTTTGTTTGCCAGAGAAATAGGCCTAGGTTTTTGTCTGGGGGCCTGTGGCTAGGAGTGGCCGGCTGGCTCCTAAGAATCCACGATACGCAGGATGTTTCCCAGACCCAAGGTGGCACCAGTGCCAAGTCGGGCTGGTTTGATAGTACCAAGTGGCTCCTGCAAACTCCATCAAAAAGTTGGCAGGCGTGTTTTGTTTTCCAGGGAACAGCGCCGTTGATTTTGTTTGGGGGCCTGTGGCTGGGAGTGGCCGGCTGGCTCCTTAGAATCCACGATACGCAGGATGGTTCCCAGACCCAAGGTGGCACCAGTGCCAAGTCGGGCTGGTTTGATTACACCAAGTGGCTCCTGCAATCTGCCATCCAGAAGTGAGGCAGCTAAGTTTTGTTTGCCAGAAAAAAGGGCCGTGGTTTTTGTTGGGGGCCTGTGGCTGGGAGTGGCCGGCTGGCTCCTTAGAATCCACCATACGCAGGATGGTTCCCAGACCCAAGGTGGCACCAGTGCCAAGTCGGGCTGGTTTGATAGTCCCAAGTGGCTCCTGCAAACTGCCATCCGGAAGCGGGGCAGCTGAGTTTTGTTTGCCAGGGAAATGGGCCGTTGTTTGTGTTTGGGGGCCTGTGGCTGGGAGTGTTCGGCTGGTTCCTGAATATGTACGATACGCAGGATTGTTCCCAGACCCAAGGTGGCACCAGTGCCAAGTCGGGCTGGTTTGATGGTGCAAAGTGGCTCCTGCAATCTGCCATCCAGACGCGGGGCAGCGGATTTTTGTTTCCATGAGAAATGGTCCGTGGTTTGTTTTTGGTGGTATATGGCTGGGCGTGGCCGGCTGGCTCCTTAAAAAGCTCGATATGCAGGATGGTTCCCTGACACAAGGTGGCACCAGTGCCACGTCGGGCGGTTTTCGTAGTACAAAGTGCGTCCTAAAATTTGCCATCCAGAAGAGGGGCAGTTGAGTTTTGTTTGCCAGAGAAAAGGTCCGTGGTTTGTTTTTGGGGGCATATGGCTGACAGTGGCCGGCTGGCTCCTGAAAATCCACGCTAGGCAGCATGGTTCCCAGATGCAAGGTGGCACCAGTGCCAAGTCGGGCTGGTTTGATGGTGCAAAGTGGCTCCTGCAATCTGCCATCCAGAAGCGGGGCAGCTGATTTTTGTTTGCCAGAGAAAAATTCCGTGGATTGTTTTTGGGGGCATATTGCTTGGAGTGGCCGGCTGGCTCCTTAAAACGCTCGATACACATGATGGTTCCCAGGTCCAAGGTGTCACCACTACCAAGTCGGCCTGCGGTTTTAGTATCAAGTTCATCCTGCAATTTGCCATCCAGAAGAGGGGCAGTTGAGTTTTGTTTGCCAGAGAAACGGGCCGAGGTTTCTGTTTGGGGACATATGGCTGAGAGTGGCCGGCTGGCCCCTGAATATCCACGATACACAGCATGGTTCCCAGATCCAAGGTGGCACCAGTGCCAAGTTGGGCTGGTTTGATAGTACCAAGTGTCTCCTGCAATCTGCCATCCAGAAGCGGGGCAGCTTACTTTTGTTTGCCAGAGAAATAGGCCTAGGTTTTTGTCTGGGGGCCTGTGGCTAGGAGTGGCCGGCTGGCTCCTAAGAATCCACGATACGCAGGATGTTTCCCAGACCCAAGGTGGCACCAGTGCCAAGTCGGGCTGGTTTGATAGTACCAAGTGGCTCCTGCAAACTCCATCAAAAAGTTGGCAGGCGTGTTTTGTTTTCCGGGGAACAGCGCCGTTGATTTTGTTTGGGGGCCTGTGGCTGGGAGTGGCCGGCTGGCTGCTTAGAATCCACGATACGCAGGATGGTTCCCAGACCCAAGGTGGCACCAGTGCCAAGTCGGGCTGGTTTGATTACACCAAGTGGCTCCTGCAATCTGCCATCCAGAAGTGAGGCAGCTAAGTTTTGTTTGCCAGAAAAAAGGGCCGTGGTTTTTGTTGGGGGCCTGTGGCTGGGAGTGGCCGGCTGGCTCCTTAGAATCCACCATACGCAGGATGGTTCCCAGACCCAAGGTGGCACCAGTGCCAAGTCGGGCTGGTTTGATAGTACCAAGTGGCTCCTGCAATCTGCCATCCAGAAGCGGTGCAGTTGAGTTTTGTTTGCCAGAGAAAAGGGCCGTGGGTTGTGTTTGGGGGCATATGGCTGGGAGTGGCCGGCTATCTCATTAAAAAGATCGATACGCAGGATGGTTCCCAGACCCAAGGTGGCACCAGTGCCAAGTCGGGCTGTTTTTATAGTACCAAGTGCGTCCTGCAATTTGCCATCCAGAAGAGGGGCAGTGGAGTTTTGTTTGCCAGAGAATAGCGCCGTTTTTTGTGTTTGGGGGCTTGTGGCTGGGAGTGGCCGACTGGCGCCTTAGAATCTGTGTTACGCAGCATGGTTCCCAGACCAGAGGTGGCACCAGTGCCAAGTTGGGCTGGTATGATAGTACCAAGTGGCTCCTGCAATCTGCCATCCAGAAGCGGGGCAGCTTACTTTTGTTTGCCAGGGAAACGGGCCGAGGTTTGTGACTGGGGACCTATGGCTGGGAGTGACCGGCTGGCTCCTGAAAAGCTACGATAGGCAGGATGGTGACCAGACCCATGGTGGCACCAGTGCCAAGTTGGGCTGGTTTGATAGTACCAAGTGGCTCCTGCAATCTGCCATCAAAAAGTTGTCAGGCGAGTTTTGTTTTCCAGGGAAAAGCGCCGTTGTTTGTATTTGGGGGCCTGTGGCTGGGAGTGGCCGGCTGGCTCCTTTGAACCCACAATACGCAGGATGGTTCCCAGACCCAAGGTGGCACCAGTGCCAAGTCGGGCTGGTTTGATACTACCAAGTGCGTCCTGCAATCTGCCATCCAGAAGCGGGGCAGCTTAATTTTGTTTGCCAGGGAAACGGGCCGTGGGTTTTGTTTGGGGGCCTATGGCTGAGAGTGGCCGGCTGGCTCCTGAAAATCCACGATACGCGGGATGGTTCCCAGATGCAAGGTGGCACCAGTGCCAAGTCGGGCTGGTTTGATGGTGCAAAGTGGCTCCTGCAATCTGCCATCCAGAAGCGGGGCAGCTGATTTTTGTTTGCCAGAGAAAAATTCCGTGGATTGTTTTTGGGGGCATATTGCTGGGAGTGGCCGGCTGGCTCCTTAAAATGCTCGATACGCATGATGGTTCCCAGGTCCAAGGTGTCACCACTACCAAGTCGGCCTGCGGTTTTAGTATCAAGTTCATCCTGCAATTTGCCATCCAGAAGAGGGGCAGTTGAGTTTTGTTTGCCAGAGAAACGGGCCGAGGTTTCTGTTTGGGGACATATGGCTGAGAGTGGCCGGCTGGCCCCTGAATATCCACGATACACAGCATGGTTCCCAGATCCAAGGTGGCACCAGTGCCAAGTTGGGCTGGTTTGATAGTACCAAGTGTCTCCTGCAATCTGCCATCCAGAAGCGGGGCAGCTTACTTTTGTTTGCCAGAGAAATAGGCCTAGGTTTTTGTCTGGGGGCCTGTGGCTAGGAGTGGCCGGCTGGCTCCTAAGAATCCACGATACGCAGGATGTTTCCCAGACCCAAGGTGGCACCAGTGCCAAGTCGGGCTGGTTTGATAGTACCAAGTGGCTCCTGCAAACTCCATCAAAAAGTTGGCAGGCGTGTTTTGTTTTCCAGGGAACAGCGCCGTTGATTTTGTTTGGGGGCCTGTGGCTGGGAGTGGCCGGCTGGCTCCTTAGAATCCACGATACGCAGGATGGTTCCCAGACCCAAGGTGGCACCAGTGCCAAGTCGGGCTGGTTTGATTACACCAAGTGGCTCCTGCAATCTGCCATCCAGAAGTGAGGCAGCTAAGTTTTGTTTGCCAGAAAAAAGGGCCGTGGTTTTTGTTGGGAGCCTGTGGCTGGGAGTGGCCAGCTGGCTCCTTAGAATCCACCATACGCAGGATGGTTCCCAGACCCAAGGTGGCACCAGTGCCAAGTCGGGCTGGTTTGATAGTCCCAAGTGGCTCCTGCAAACTGCCATCCGGAAGCGGGGCAGCTGAGTTTTGTTTGCCAGGGAAATGGGCCGTTGTTTGTGTTTGGGGGCCTGTGGCTGGGAGTGTTCGGCTGGTTCCTGAATATGTACGATACGCAGGATTGTTCCCAGACCCAAGGTGGCACCAGTGCAAAGTCGGGCTGGTTTGATGGTGCAAAGTGGCTCCTGCAATCTGCCATCCAGACGCGGGGCAGCGGATTTTTGTTTCCATGAGAAATGGTCCGTGGTTTGTTTTTGGGGGTATATGGCTGGGCCTGGCCGGCTGGCTCCTTAAAAAGCTCGATATGCAGGATGGTTCCCTGACACAAGGTGGCACCAGTGCCACGTCGGGCGGTTTTCGTAGTACAAAGTGCGTCCTAAAATTTGCCATCCAGAAGAGGGGCAGTTGAGTTTTGTTTGCCAGAGAAAAGGTCCGTGGTTTGTTTTTGGGGGCATATGGCTGAGAGTGGCCGGCTGGCTCCTGAAAATCCACGCTAGGCAGCATGGTTCCCAGATGCAAGGTGGCACCAGTGCCAAGTCGGGCTGGTTTGATGGTGCAAAGTGGCTCCTGCAATCTGCCATCCAGAAGCGGGGCAGCTGATTTTTGTTTGCCAGAGAAAAATTCCGTGGATTGTTTTTGGGGGCATATTGCTGGGAGTGGCCGGCTGGCTCCTTAAAATGCTCGATACGCATGATGGTTCCCAGGTCCAAGGTGTCACCACTACCAAGTCGGCCTGCGGTTTTAGTATCAAGTTCATCCTGCAATTTGCCATCCAGAAAAGGGGCAGTTGAGTTTTGTTTGCCAGAGAAACGGGCCGAGGTTTCTGTTTGGGGACATATGGCTGAGAGTGGCCGGCTGGCCCCTGAATATCCACGATACACAGCATGGTTCCCAGATCCAAGGTGGCACCAGTGCCAAGTTGGGCTGGTTTGATAGTACCAAGTGTCTCCTGCAATCTGCCATCCAGAAGCGGGGCAGCTTACTTTTGTTTGCCAGAGAAATAGGCCTAGGTTTTTGTCTGGGGGCCTGTGGCTAGGAGTGGCCGGCTGGCTCCTAAGAATCCACGATACGCAGGATGTTTCCCAGACCCAAGGTGGCACCAGTGCCAAGTCGGGCTGGTTTGATAGTACCAAGTGGCTCCTGCAAACTCCATCAAAAAGTTGGCAGGCGTGTTTTGTTTTCCAGGGAACAGCGCCGTTGATTTTGTTTGGGGGCCTGTGGCTGGGAGTGGCCGGCTGGCTCCTTAGAATCCACGATACGCAGGATGGTTCCCAGACCCAAGGTGGCACCAGTGCCAAGTCGGGCTGGTTTGATTACACCAAGTGGCTCCTGCAATCTGCCATCCAGAAGTGAGGCAGCTAAGTTTTGTTTGCCAGAAAAAAGGGCCGTGGTTTTTGTTGGGGGCCTGTGGCTGGGAGTGGCCGGCTGGCTCCTTAGAATCCACCATACGCAGGATGGTTCCCAGACCCAAGGTGGCACCAGTGCCAAGTCGGGCTGGTTTGATAGTACCAAGTGGCTCCTGCAATCTGCCATCCAGAAGCGGTGCAGTTGAGTTTTGTTTGCCAGAGAAAAGGGCCGTGGGTTGTGTTTGGGGGCATATGGCTGGGAGTGGCCGGCTGTCTCATTAAAAAGATCGATACGCAGGATGGTTCCCAGACCCAAGGTGGCACCAGTGCCAAGTAGGGCTGTTTTTATAGTACCAAGTGCGTCCTGCAATTTGCCATCCAGAAGAGGGGCAGTGGAGTTTTGTTTGCCAGAGAATAGCGCCGTTGTTTGTGTTTGGGGGCTTGTGGCTGGGAGTGGCCGACTGGCGCCTTAGAATCTGTGTTACGCAGCATGGTTCCCAGACCAGAGGTGGCACCAGTGCCAAGTTGGGCTGGTTTGATAGTACCAAGTGGCTCCTGCAATCTGCCATCCAGAAGCGGGGCAGCTTACTTTTGTTTGCCAGGGAAACGGGCCGAGGTTTGTGACTGGGGACGTATGGCTGGGAGTGACCGGCTGGCTCCTGAAAAGCTACGATAGGCAGGATGGTGACCAGACCCATGGTGGCACCAGTGCCAAGTTGGGCTGGTTTGATAGTACCAAGTGGCTCCTGCAATCTGCCATCAAAAAGTTGTCAGGCGAGTTTTGTTTTCCAGGGAAAAGCGCCATTGTTTGTATTTGGGGGCCTGTGGCTGGGAGTGGCCGGCTGGCTCCTTTGAACCCACAATACGCAGGATGGTTCCCAGACCCAAGGTGGCACCAGTGCCAAGTCGGGCTGGTTTGATACTACCAAGTGCGTCCTGCAATCTGCCATCCAGAAGCGGGGCAGCTTAATTTTGTTTGCCAGGGAAACGGGCCGTGGGTTTTGTTTGGGGGCCTATGGCTGAGAGTGGCCGGCTGGCTCCTGAAAATCCACGCTAGGCAGCATGGTTCCCAGATGCAAGGTGGCACCAGTGCCAAGTCGGGCTGGTTTGATGGTGCAAAGTGGCTCCTGCAATCTGCCATCCAGAAGCGGGGCAGCTGATTTTTGTTTGCCAGAGAAAAATTCCGTGGATTGTTTTTGGGGGCATATTGCTGGGAGTGGCCGGCTGGCTCCTTAAAATGCTCGATACGCATGATGGTTTCCAGGTCCAAGGTGTCACCACTACCAAGTCGGCCTGCGGTTTTAGTATCAAGTTCATCCTGCAATTTGCCATCCAGAAGAGGGGCAGTTGAGTTTTGTTTGCCAGAGAAACGGGCCGAGGTTTCTGTTTGGGGACATATGGCTGAGAGTGGCCGGCTGGCCCCTGAATATCCACGATACACAGCATGGTTCCCAGATCCAAGGTGGCACCAGTGCCAAGTTGGGCTGGTTTGATAGTACCAAGTGTCTCCTGCAATCTGCCATCCAGAAGCGGGGCAGCTTACTTTTGTTTGCCAGAGAAATAGGCCTAGGTTTTTGTCTGGGGGCCTGTGGCTAGGAGTGGCCGGCTGGCTCCTAAGAATCCACGATACGCAGGATGTTTCCCAGACCCAAGGTGGCACCAGTGCCAAGTCGGGCTGGTTTGATAGTACCAAGTGGCTCCTGCAAACTCCATCAAAAAGTTGGCAGGCGTGTTTTGTTTTCCAGGGAACAGCGCCGTTGATTTTGTTTGGGGGCCTGTGGCTGGGAGTGGCCGGCTGGCTCCTTAGAATCCACGATACGCAGGATGGTTCCCAGACCCAAGGTGGCACCAGTGCCAAGTCGGGCTGGTTTGATTACACCAAGTGGCTCCTGCAATCTGCCATCCAGAAGTGAGGCAGCTAAGTTTTGTTTGCCAGAAAAAAGGGCCGTGGTTTTTGTTGGGGGCCTGTGGCTGGGAGTGGCCGGCTGGCTCCTTAGAATCCACCATACGCAGGATGGTTCCCAGACCCAAGGTGGCACCAGTGCCAAGTCGGGCTGGTTTGATAGTCCCAAGTGGCTCCTGCAAACTGCCATCCAGAAGCGGGGCAGCTGAGTTTTGTTTGCCAGGGAAATGGGCCGTTGTTTGTGTTTGGGGGCCTGTGGCTGGGAGTGTTCGGCTGGTTCCTGAATATGTACGATACGCAGGATTGTTCCCAGACCCAAGGTGGCACCAGTGCCAAGTCAGGCTGGTTTGATGGTGCAAAGTGGCTCCTGCAATCTGCCATCCAGACGCGGGGCAGCGGATTTTTGTTTCCATGAGAAATGGTCCGTGGTTTGTTTTTGGGGGTATATGGCTGGGCCTGGCCGGCTGGCTCCTTAAAAAGCTCGATATGCAGGATGGTTCCCTGACACAAGGTGGCACCAGTGCCACGTCGGGCGGTTTTCGTAGTACAAAGTGCGTCCTAAAATTTGCCATCCAGAAGAGGGGCAGTTGAGTTTTGTTTGCCAGAGAAAAGGTCCGTGGTTTGTTTTTGGGGGCATATGGCTGAGAGTGGCTGGCTGGCCCCTGAAAATCCACGATACACAGGATGGTTCCCAGATCCAAGGTGGCACCTGTGCCAAGTCGGGCTGATTTGATAGTACTAAGTAGCTCCTGCAATCTGCCATCCAGAAGCGGGGCAGCTGAGTTTTGTTTGCCAGGGAAATGGGCCGTTGTTTGTGTTTGGGGGCCTGTGGCTGGGAGTGTTCGGCTGGTTCCTGAATATGTACGATACGCAGGATTGTTCCCAGACCCATGGTGGCACCAGTGCCAAGTTGGGCTGGTTTGATAGTACCAAGTGGTTCCTGCAATCTGCCATCCAGAAGCAGGGCAGCTGAGTATTGTTTGCCAGAGAAAAGGGCCTTGGTTTGTGTTTGGGGGCATATGGCTGGGTGTGGCCAGCTGGCTCCTTAAAATGCACGATATGCAACATGGCTCCCAGACCCAAGGTGGCACCAGTGCCAAGTTGGCCTGGTTTGATAGTACCAAGTGGCTCCTGCAATCTTCCATGATCACGTGGAGAAATACTTTCTGGTTTCAGCCTCATGCTCTTTCTTCTCTCCCTCAACTTCTCTATCACCTCTCATCTGGTTCACATGCGCTGTCTTCAAGGTCCACAGGCTACTTTTCACAGAATCTTCTGGCCTGATGAAGTAAGAATGATGAATAGAACAGAGCTGGGATCTATTTTCCAGTTTGGATAAAATGCATTCTGCACACAAATCCAAGGAGAACGTGCTGCCCCAATGCCCAGAAAATCTTTCACTCCTGCTAGTGTTCTACGTCAACCGCAACTTAGTCTGAAAGAAAAGCTTTTTCTCTGAGAGCATCTGAGAGGTTTGCATGAAGCACTGATATCTGACATATGCAATTTTGAATAGGAGAGGAAAAAGAAAATGGCAAGGAGTTTTTAATTTTAGTGGTTTCAATTTTAATTTCCGTGCACTTTTTCAAAACTTGTCAGCTCAAATGCCCATCAACATCTTTTAGTCATCTGTAAGTCAGTATTCATATAAAATGTGCTTCAAATCCAAAGAATTTCAAATTTGCACTCCAAGCTTCTATGCCTAGATTTATGATTTCCTACACATATTAGATGAAAGGAAGGCCTTTTTTACTGTGGGAGTGCTGGAACACTGGAACAGGTTGCCCAGAGAAGTTGTGGGTGTCCCATCCCTGAAAGTATTCAAGGTCACCTTGGACGGGGCTTGGAGCAGCAACAAAGGAGAAACTTGATGGTAGAGAAACAAAGTTGGACTATAGAAGAAACTCGGATTGAAGTATAGGATCAAGTTTTCTCTCAGCTCTTGGGGTAAATTCAAAGTTGTACAAAATGACATTTATCTGTGCTATTCACTACTGTAACAGAAAGTTTCATGAAAACTGTACAGAAGATAGTAAATTTTAAAAGAGATAAGAATTACAGCATAAAATCCATGGGATAGGTTACAACATGAGACACTCTCTAAGAGAAAATCTCTTTGTTTCAGCACTTCATCGGGGTAAGATTTCATGAAGTGCCAAAGAAGGCGGCAAAATATCATTCGGGACATTATTTACTGGAATTCAGCCTGGCCATTAGTAGGAACTGCCTTTGAACATATCATGTAGATATACCACACACACTTTCCCTTCACTGAAAAATTACTGTTTACAACAAATAAGCAATTGACGATCAAAATTGATTGAAAGCATCTTAAACATGTCAAGTATTTCATTGTAGATGATCTGTGATCCAAATGCTTCTTCCACCTTCGAGAGGGACAGAAGAATTCTTCCATATCATGATGGTTTAAAATTGTATCAACCAATGTTTTCTGCTGAAAAGATATCATCTATTTTTTTCTATTTTTGGAAGAAAATATTCCTAGACATACAACAGGTGAGAACTAAGTAATTTTAAAGAAACAAATGAAATGAAAATATTCTGTAAATAGAATGAAATGAAAAGCTGTGTTTTAAATAGGAGCTAAATATTAAACAGAATTTTTGTACCAGGCATTTGAATTACTGCACCAGCTCTTTTGCCCATCAAGAGAGGCATTTAGCATTTCAGTCTTTTCCAAGGTGTTCATGATCTGCTATGCTGATCTCTGTGTGTGCCTAGGTGTGTGTGGAGGGGGGGGCATATGAAGGGGAGTGTGTATGTTTGCTTTACAATTGTTGTGGCAGATTCATGCCTCAGCTCCACATTTTGTTTTAAAAAGGTCACACCGAGTGGATATGAAGTTTACTATCAACAAGAGATCGATTCCCAAATCATCCATTTGACTCTCCCTTATAAATCATGTGCTTTGTTGCATATTTTATCAAATATACTTTCAAGCCAGATGGAGGAAGGAGGATGTGGGAATCCCTCCACCATCTTGCAACTTTTATGTAAGTAGGTTTTCAAGAAAATCATCATTTCTCTTTTAAATATGTCTGGAACAGGCATGATGGTAGTGTCAACCTGTTGGAGTTTTTGTTGCTGGAAGAAGTTGTACAAAAGGATTGGTTTTTACATTGACCAGTTACTGAATCAAGCGCAGGAATACATTGGAAATTTAGCTGGGGGTTCCTTTTCCCAGCAGACTACTTCTAGAACGAGCTTGTACACTGAAGCTGACTCTTTTGCTCTCTTTTTGTTTCTTTCCTATTTTCTTGGCTTCTTTGCCACTATCTAGACAATTTTGGAACTTTGTTCCCAACTAAAATGGTTTCAATAGTCTGATTGTGATCATACATTTTTACAAGGAATTTTTAAAATCTTTCCTCGAGTCCAGAAAGTCAAGGACTTAGATCTTTTTCTTCCCTTATCAATATTGCCATGAAATTGATAAATAAAGACCAACTCTTTATTTTTGTTTTTAACCCACGTAGATAATTCCCATCCATTAATCCATTTTGTGGACCAATAGCTGCCATTCTGATGGAAGCTGTCACTTCTTAACAATAGGCATTCTGTGACTATGTTGACTGCACTTTGGGTGAAGATCCTAACTGGTCTTAGATATACATAGGGAGAAATTTGCTCAGCCAGTGTCAGTCTTAAGCATGCGTATCAGAAGATCTTTCTAGAGCTGGGAATTTTCCCATGAAAGGGATTCAGTTAGGGAAGAGACACTTGTGCCAGAGTTTTACATTCTTCTTGAACACTGCTTAAGGAACTTAGATGCCATGTCCATTTGGATCTCTGTCTGCACAGAACTTTGTCATGCCAGCGCTTTGAAATGCATCTTGAAGAGAATTCACTAGCACAGAATGAAAGAGAGTGGAAGGGGTTGGTGGGGCTAACCAGGCCCAACCCCCCTGCCTAAACCAGGATACCTAGAGCCTCTTGCCCAGGATTCTATCTGGGTGTACTTTTAATGTCTTCAAAGATCCAGGCTCCACAATCTTTCTGGGCAGTCTGTGCCGTGGTTCAGTCACCCTGACAGTAAAGAAACATTTACTGATGTTCAAAGGCAATCTCCTGTATTTCAGTGTGTGCCCACTGCCTCTTGTCTTTTCCCTCAGCATCACTGAAAAGACACTGATTCCCTCCCCTTTGCACTATTGCTTCCATATGTATGTGTGATGCCATGTAGAGGTATGTCAAAAACCTCCCTGAAGCCCAGGCAGATAATATTCCCTTCATCTACCAGTCAAGTTGATTCATCAGAGGAGTTTAAAGTGATGTTCAGCATGAAATTCCCCTGAAAAATCATGCTAACTACATTATTTGGTCATCTGTCATGTGCCTGGCAAGGATTTCCAGGAAGAGCTGCTTCATCAACTTCCTGGGGATAAAAAAGAGGCTGGCTGGTTTGTACTATGGCGAGTCCTCTTAATTGCCTTTTTTGAAGATGGGTGTCATTTGCTAACATCCACTCTTTAGCTCCTCTTCTCATCTACACCTCGGCAAAAAGCTTTTCCACTATGTCTGGCTAGGAAAAACTGTGCCAGCACAGAAAACATCTCCCATCGTGTTCTAGAAGTTGCACGGATGTCTGCCAAGTGTTTGGCAGGAAGAAAAGAAAAGTTGTCCAAAACAGCTTCCAATCGAATGTTCCTGTGATTGGAAAAGTCAGGAGAGTGCAAAGGTACTGTTTTCTATCAGTTGGCAAGGTGCGCACACAATCCCAGTGTTGTACAGCTTGCTTCTTCACCTTCCCGAAGCTGCCGCTCTCGCCGGCTGCCGGAGCCCAAGAAGCGGCTTCTTCGCGCAAAGACGATTGTGCCGCTCACAGTGCTCTCCTTAGCGCGGCTTCTGCCGAAAGACGCCCGGCAGCGGCTCTTACCTCCGGAGAGCATCCTACCTTCGTCTTTAGCTCCTCTTCTCATCTACACCTCGGCAAAAAGCTTTTCCACTATGTCTGGCTAGGAAAAACTGTGCCAGCACAGAAAACATCTCCCATCGTGTTCTAGAAGTTGCACGGATGTCTGCCAAGTGTTTGGCAGGAAGAAAAGAAAAGTTGTCCAAAACAGCTTCCAATCGAATGTTCCTGTGATTGGAAAAGTCAGGAGAGTGCAAAGGTACTGTTTTCTATCAGTTGGCAAGGTGCGCACACAATCCCAGTGTTGTACAGCTTGCTTCTTCACCTTCCCGAAGCTGCCGCTCTCGCCGGCTGCCGGAGCCCAAGAAGCGGCTTCTTCGCGCAAAGACGATTGTGCCGCTCACAGTGCTCTCCTTAGCGCGGCTTCTGCCGAAAGACGCCCGGCAGCGGCTCTTACCTCCGGAGAGCATCCTACCTTCGTCTTTCGCGTCTTTTGTAGTCTACATCTTAGCAAAACGCTTTTCCACTATGTCTGGCTAGGAAAAACTGTGCCAGCACAGAAAACATCTCCCATCGTGTTCTAGAAGTTGCACGGATGTCTGCCAAGTGTTTGGCAGGAAGAAAAGAAAAGTTGTCCAAAACAGCTTCCAATCGAATGTTCCTGTGATTGGAAAAGTCAGGAGAGTGCAAAGGTACTGTTTTCTATCAGTTGGCAAGGTGCGCACACAATCCCAGTGTTGTACAGCTTGCTTCTTCACCTTCCCGAAGCTGCCGCTCTCGCCGGCTGCCGGAGCCCAAGAAGCGGCTTCTTCGCGCAAAGACGATTGTGCCGCTCACAGTGCTCTCCTTAGCGCGGCTTCTGCCGAAAGACGCCCGGCAGCGGCTCTTACCTCCGGAGAGCATCCTACCTTCGTCTTTCGCGTCTTTTGTAGTCTACATCTTAGCAAAACGCTTTTCCACTATGTCTGGCTAGGAAAAACTGTGCCAGCACAGAAAACATCTCCCATCGTGTTCTAGAAGTTGCACGGATGTCTGCCAAGTGTTTGGCAGGAAGAAAAGAAAAGTTGTCCAAAACAGCTTCCAATCGAATGTTCCTGTGATTGGAAAAGTCAGGAGAGTGCAAAGGTACTGTTTTCTATCAGTTGGCAAGGTGCGCACACAATCCCAGTGTTGTACAGCTTGCTTCTTCACCTTCCCGAAGCTGCCGCTCTCGCCGGCTGCCGGAGCCCAAGAAGCGGCTTCTTCGCGCAAAGACGATTGTGCCGCTCACAGTGCTCTCCTTAGCGCGGCTTCTGCCGAAAGACGCCCGGCAGCGGCTCTTACCTCCGGAGAGCATCCTACCTTCGTCTTTCGCGTCTTTTGTAGTCTACATCTTAGCAAAACGCTTTTCCACTATGTCTGGCTAGGAAAAACTGTGCCAGCACAGAAAACATCTCCCATCGTGTTCTAGAAGTTGCACGGATGTCTGCCAAGTGTTTGGCAGGAAGAAAAGAAAAGTTGTCCAAAACAGCTTCCAATCGAATGTTCCTGTGATTGGAAAAGTCAGGAGAGTGCAAAGGTACTGTTTTCTATCAGTTGGCAAGGTGCGCACACAATCCCAGTGTTGTACAGCTTGCTTCTTCACCTTCCCGAAGCTGCTGCTCTCGCCGGCTGCCGGAGCCCAAGAAGCGGCTTCTTCGCGCAAAGACGATTGTGCCGCTCACAGTGCTCTCCTTAGCGCGGCTTCTGCCGAAAGACGCCCGGCAGCGGCTCTTACCTCCGGAGAGCATCCTACCTTCGTCTTTCGCGTCTTTTGTAGTCTACATCTTAGCAAAACGCTTTTCCACTATGTCTGGCTAGGAAAAACTGTGCCAGCACAGAAAACATCTCCCATCGTGTTCTAGAAGTTGCACGGATGTCTGCCAAGTGTTTGGCAGGAAGAAAAGAAAAGTTGTCCAAAACAGCTTCCAATCGAATGTTCCTGTGATTGGAAAAGTCAGGAGAGTGCAAAGGTACTGTTTTCTATCAGTTGGCAAGGTGCGCACACAATCCCAGTGTTGTACAGCTTGCTTCTTCACCTTCCCGAAGCTGCCGCTCTCGCCGGCTGCCGGAGCCCAAGAAGCGGCTTCTTCGCGCAAAGACGATTGTGCCGCTCACAGTGCTCTCCTTAGCGCGGCTTCTGCCGAAAGACGCCCGGCAGCGGCTCTTACCTCCGGAGAGCATCCTACCTTCGTCTTTCGCGTCTTTTGTAGTCTACATCTTAGCAAAACGCTTTTCCACTATGTCTGGCTAGGAAAAACTGTGCCAGCACAGAAAACATCTCCCATCGTGTTCTAGAAGTTGCACGGATGTCTGCCAAGTGTTTGGCAGGAAGAAAAGAAAAGTTGTCCAAAACAGCTTCCAATCGAATGTTCCTGTGATTGGAAAAGTCAGGAGAGTGCAAAGGTACTGTTTTCTATCAGTTGGCAAGGTGCGCACACAATCCCAGTGTTGTACAGCTTGCTTCTTCACCTTCCCGAAGCTGCCGCTCTCGCCGGCTGCCGGAGCCCAAGAAGCGGCTTCTTCGCGCAAAGACGATTGTGCCGCTCACAGTGCTCTCCTTAGCGCGGCTTCTGCCGAAAGACGCCCGGCAGCGGCTCTTACCTCCGGAGAGCATCCTACCTTCGTCTTTCGCGTCTTTTGTAGTCTACATCTTAGCAAAACGCTTTTCCACTATGTCTGGCTAGGAAAAACTGTGCCAGCACAGAAAACATCTCCCATCGTGTTCTAGAAGTTGCACGGATGTCTGCCAAGTGTTTGGCAGGAAGAAAAGAAAAGTTGTCCAAAACAGCTTCCAATCGAATGTTCCTGTGATTGGAAAAGTCAGGAGAGTGCAAAGGTACTGTTTTCTATCAGTTGGCAAGGTGCGCACACAATCCCAGTGTTGTACAGCTTGCTTCTTCACCTTCCCGAAGCTGCTGCTCTCGCCGGCTGCCGGAGCCCAAGAAGCGGCTTCTTCGCGCAAAGACGATTGTGCCGCTCACAGTGCTCTCCTTAGCGCGGCTTCTGCCGAAAGACGCCCGGCAGCGGCTCTTACCTCCGGAGAGCATCCTACCTTCGTCTTTCGCGTCTTTTGTAGTCTACATCTTAGCAAAACGCTTTTCCACTATGTCTGGCTAGGAAAAACTGTGCCAGCACAGAAAACATCTCCCATCGTGTTCTAGAAGTTGCACGGATGTCTGCCAAGTGTTTGGCAGGAAGAAAAGAAAAGTTGTCCAAAACAGCTTCCAATCGAATGTTCCTGTGATTGGAAAAGTCAGGAGAGTGCAAAGGTACTGTTTTCTATCAGTTGGCAAGGTGCGCACACAATCCCAGTGTTGTACAGCTTGCTTCTTCACCTTCCCGAAGCTGCCGCTCTCGCCGGCTGCCGGAGCCCAAGAAGCGGCTTCTTCGCGCAAAGACGATTGTGCCGCTCACAGTGCTCTCCTTAGCGCGGCTTCTGCCGAAAGACGCCCGGCAGCGGCTCTTACCTCCTGAGAGTGGCAGCTTCGGGAAGGTGAAGAAGCAAGCTGTACAACACTGGGATTGTGTGCGCACCTTGCCAACTGATAGAAAACAGTACCTTTGCACTCTCTTGACTTTTCCAATCACAGGAACATTCGATTGGAAGCTGTTTTGGACAACTTTTCTTTTCTTCCTCCCAAACACTTGGCAGACATATCTGCAACTTCTAGAAAACGATGGGAGATGTTTTCTGTGCTGGCACGGTTTTTCCTAGCCAGACATAGTGGAAAAGCGTTTTGCTAAGATGTAGACTACAAAAGACGCGAAAGACGAAGGTAGGATGCTCTCCGGAGGTAAGAGCCGCTGCCGGGCGTCTTTCGGCAGAAGCCGCGCTAAGGAGAGCACTGTGAGCGGCACAATCGTCTTTGCGCGAAGAAGCCGCTTCTTGGGCTCCGGCAGCCGGCGAGAGCGGCAGCTTCGGGAAGGTGAAGAAGCAAGCTGTACAACACTGGGATTGTGTGCGCACCTTGCCAACTGATAGAAAACAGTACCTTTGCACTCTCCTGACTTTTCCAATCACAGGAACATTCGATTGGAAGCTGTTTTGGACAACTTTTCTTTTCTTCCTGCCAAACACTTGGCAGACATCCGTGCAACTTCTAGAACACGATGGGAGATGTTTTCTGTGCTGGCACAGTTTTTCCTAGCCAGACATAGTGGAAAAGCGTTTTGCTAAGATGTAGACTACAAAAGACGCGAAAGACGAAGGTAGGATGCTCTCCGGAGGTAAGAGCCGCTGCCGGGCGTCTTTCGGCAGAAGCCGCGCTAAGGAGAGCACTGTGAGCGGCACAATCGTCTTTGCGCGAAGAAGCCGCTTCTTGGGCTCCGGCAGCCGGCGAGAGCGGCAGCTTCGGGAAGGTGAAGAAGCAAGCTGTACAACACTGGGATTGTGTGCGCACCTTGCCAACTGATAGAAAACAGTACCTTTGCACTCTCCTGACTTTTCCAATCACAGGAACATTCGATTGGAAGCTGTTTTGGACAACTTTTCTTTTCTTCCTGCCAAACACTTGGCAGACATCCGTGCAACTTCTAGAACACGATGGGAGATGTTTTCTGTGCTGGCACAGTTTTTCCTAGCCAGACATAGTGGAAAAGCGTTTTGCTAAGATGTAGACTACAAAAGACGCGAAAGACGAAGGTAGGATGCTCTCCGGAGGTAAGAGCCGCTGCCGGGCGTCTTTCGGCAGAAGCCGCGCTAAGGAGAGCCCTGTGAGCGGCACAATCGTCTTTGCGCGAAGAAGCCGCTTCTTGGGCTCCGGCAGCCGGCGAGAGCGGCAGCTTCGGGAAGGTGAAGAAGCAAGCTGTACAACACTGGGATTGTGTGCGCACCTTGCCAACTGATAGAAAACAGTACCTTTGCACTCTCCTGACTTTTCCAATCACAGGAACATTCGATTGGAAGCTGTTTTGGACAACTTTTCTTTTCTTCCTGCCAAACACTTGGCAGACATCCGTGCAACTTCTAGAACACGATGGGAGATGTTTTCTGTGCTGGCACAGTTTTTCCTAGCCAGACATAGTGGAAAAGCGTTTTGCTAAGATGTAGACTACAAAAGACGCGAAAGACGAAGGTAGGATGCTCTCCGGAGGTAAGAGCCGCTGCCGGGCGTCTTTCGGCAGAAGCCGCGCTAAGGAGAGCACTGTGAGCGGCACAATCGTCTTTGCGCGAAGAAGCCGCTTCTTGGGCTCCGGCAGCCGGCGAGAGCGGCAGCTTCGGGAAGGTGAAGAAGCAAGCTGTACAACACTGGGATTGTGTGCGCACCTTGCCAACTGATAGAAAACAGTACCTTTGCACTCTCCTGACTTTTCCAATCACAGGAACATTCGATTGGAAGCTGTTTTGGACAACTTTTCTTTTCTTCCTGCCAAACACTTGGCAGACATCCGTGCAACTTCTAGAACACGATGGGAGATGTTTTCTGTGCTGGCACAGTTTTTCCTAGCCAGACATAGTGGAAAAGCGTTTTGCTAAGATGTAGACTACAAAAGACGCGAAAGACGAAGGTAGGATGCTCTCCGGAGGTAAGAGCCGCTGCCGGGCGTCTTTCGGCAGAAGCCGCGCTAAGGAGAGCACTGTGAGCGGCACAATCGTCTTTGCGCGAAGAAGCCGCTTCTTGGGCTCCGGCAGCCGGCGAGAGCGGCAGCTTCGGGAAGGTGAAGAAGCAAGCTGTACAACACTGGGATTGTGTGCGCACCTTGCCAACTGATAGAAAACAGTACCTTTGCACTCTCCTGACTTTTCCAATCACAGGAACATTCGATTGGAAGCTGTTTTGGACAACTTTTCTTTTCTTCCTGCCAAACACTTGGCAGACATCCGTGCAACTTCTAGAACACGATGGGAGATGTTTTCTGTGCTGGCACAGTTTTTCCTAGCCAGACATAGTGGAAAAGCTTTTTGCCGAGGTGTAGATGAGAAGAGGAGCTAAAGACGAAGGTAGGATGCTCTCCGGAGGTAAGAGCCGCTGCCGGGCGTCTTTCGGCAGAAGCCGCGCTAAGGAGAGCACTGTGAGCGGCACAATCGTCTTTGCGCGAAGAAGCCGCTTCTTGGGCTCCGGCAGCCGGCGAGAGCGGCAGCTTCGGGAAGGTGAAGAAGCAAGCTGTACAACACTGGGATTGTGTGCGCACCTTGCCAACTGATAGAAAACAGTACCTTTGCACTCTCCTGACTTTTCCAATCACAGGAACATTCGATTGGAAGCTGTTTTGGACAACTTTTCTTTTCTTCGTGCCAAACACTTGGCAGACATCCGTGCAACTTCTAGAACACGATGGGAGATGTTTTCTGTGCTGGCACAGTTTTTCCTAGCCAGACATAGTGGAAAAGCTTTTTGCCGAGGTGTAGATGAGAAGAGGAGCTAAAGAGTGGATGTTAGCAAATGACACCCATCTTCAAAAAAGGCAATTAAGAGGACTCGCCATAGTACAAACCAGCCAGCCTCTTTTTTATCCCCAGGAAGTTGATGAAGCAGCTCTTCCTGGAAATCCTTGCCAGGCACATGACAGATGACCAAATAATGTAGTTAGCATGATTTTTCAGGGGAATTTCATGCTGAACATCACTTTAAACTCCTCTGATGAATCAACTTGACTGGTAGATGAAGGGAATATTATCTGCCTGGGCTTCAGGGAGGTTTTTGACATACCTCTACATGGCATCACACATACATATGGAAGCAATAGTGCAAAGGGGAGGGAATCAGTGTCTTTTCAGTGATGCTGAGGGAAAAGACAAGAGGCAGTGGGCACACACTGAAATACAGGAGATTGCCTTTGAACATCAGTAAATGTTTCTTTACTGTCAGGGTGACTGAACCACGGCACAGACTGCCCAGAAAGATTGTGGAGCCTGGATCTTTGAAGACATTAAAAGTACACCCAGATAGAATCCTGGGCAAGAGGCTCTAGGTATCCTGGTTTAGGCAGGGGGGTTGGGCCTGGTTAGCCCCACCAACCCCTTCCACTCTCTTTCATTCTGTGCTAGTGAATTCTCTTCAAGATGCATTTCAAAGCGCTGGCATGACAAAGTTCTGTGCAGACAGAGATCCAAATGGACATGGCATCTAAGTTCCTTAAGCAGTGTTCAAGAAGAATGTAAAACTCTGGCACAAGTGTCTCTTCCCTAACTGAATCCCTTTCATGGGAAAATTCCCAGCTCTAGAAAGATCTTCTGATACGCATGCTTAAGACTGACACTGGCTGAGCAAATTTCTCCCTATGTATATCTAAGACCAGTTAGGATCTTCACCCAAAGTGCAGTCAACATAGTCACAGAATGCCTATTGTTAAGAAGTGACAGCTTCCATCAGAATGGCAGCTATTGGTCCACAAAATGGATTAATGGATGGGAATTATCTACGTGGGTTAAAAACAAAAATAAAGAGTTGGTCTTTATTTATCAATTTCATGGCAATATTGATAAGGGAAGAAAAAGATCTAAGTCCTTGACTTTCTGGACTCGAGGAAAGATTTTAAAAATTCCTTGTAAAAATGTATGATCACAATCAGACTATTGAAACCATTTTAGTTGGGAACAAA
This sequence comes from Melospiza melodia melodia, assembly GCF_035770615.1. NCBI lineage: Eukaryota > Metazoa > Chordata > Aves > Passeriformes > Passerellidae > Melospiza > Melospiza melodia. The sequence goes on from NC_086199.1 coordinate 44,885,908, forward strand.
GTTCCAAAATTGTCTAGATAGTGGCAAAGAAGCCAAGAAAATAGGAAAGAAACAAAAAGAGAGCAAAAGAGTCAGCTTCAGTGTACAAGCTCGTTCTAGAAGTAGTCTGCTGGGAAAAGGAACCCCCAGCTAAATTTCCAATGTATTCCTGCGCTTGATTCAGTAACTGGTCAATGTAAAAACCAATCCTTTTGTACAACTTCTTCCAGCAACAAAAACTCCAACAGGTTGACACTACCATCATGCCTGTTCCAGACATATTTAAAAGAGAAATGATGATTTTCTTGAAAACCTACTTACATAAAAGTTGCAAGATGGTGGAGGGATTCCCACATCCTCCTTCCTCCATCTGGCTTGAAAGTATATTTGATAAAATATGCAACAAAGCACATGATTTATAAGGGAGAGTCAAATGGATGATTTGGGAATCGATCTCTTGTTGATAGTAAACTTCATATCCACTCGGTGTGACCTTTTTAAAACAAAATGTGGAGCTGAGGCATGAATCTGCCACAACAATTGTAAAGCAAACATACACACTCCCCTTCATATGCCCCCCCCTCCACACACACCTAGGCACACACAGAGATCAGCATAGCAGATCATGAACACCTTGGAAAAGACTGAAATGCTAAATGCCTCTCTTGATGGGCAAAAGAGCTGGTGCAGTAATTCAAATGCCTGGTACAAAAATTCTGTTTAATATTTAGCTCCTATTTAAAACACAGCTTTTCATTTCATTCTATTTACAGAATATTTTCATTTCATTTGTTTCTTTAAAATTACTTAGTTCTCACCTGTTGTATGTCTAGGAATATTTTCTTCCAAAAATAGAAAAAAATAGATGATATCTTTTCAGCAGAAAACATTGGTTGATACAATTTTAAACCATCATGATATGGAAGAATTCTTCTGTCCCTCTCGAAGGTGGAAGAAGCATTTGGATCACAGATCATCTACAATGAAATACTTGACATGTTTAAGATGCTTTCAATCAATTTTGATCGTCAATTGCTTATTTGTTGTAAACAGTAATTTTTCAGTGAAGGGAAAGCGTGTGTGGTATATCTACATGATATGTTCAAAGGCAGTTCCTACTAATGGCCAGGCTGAATTCCAGTAAATAATGTCCCGAATGATATTTTGCCGCCTTCTTTGGCACTTCATGAAATCTTACCCCGATGAAGTGCTGAAACACAGAGATTTTCTCTTAGAGAGTGTCTCATGTTGTAACCTATCCCATGGATTTTATGCTGTAATTCTTATCTCTTTTAAAATTTACTATCTTCTGTACAGTTTTCATGAAACTTTCTGTTACAGTAGTGAATAGCACAGATAAATGTCATTTTGTACAACTTTGAATTTACCCCAAGAGCTGAGAGAAAACTTGATCCTATACTTCAATCCGAGTTTCTTCTATAGTCCAACTTTGTTTCTCTACCATCAAGCTTCTCCTTTGTTGCTGCTCCAAGCCCCGTCCAAGGTGACCTTGAATACTTTCAGGGATGGGACACCCACAACTTCTCTGGGCAACCTGTTCCAGTGTTCCAGCACTCCCACAGTAAAAAAGGCCTTCCTTTCATCTAATATGTGTAGGAAATCATAAATCTAGGCATAGAAGCTTGGAGTGCAAATTTGAAATTCTTTGGATTTGAAGCACATTTTATATGAATACTGACTTACAGATGACTAAAAGATGTTGATGGGCATTTGAGCTGACAAGTTTTGAAAAAGTGCACGGAAATTAAAATTGAAACCACTAAAATTAAAAACTCCTTGCCATTTTCTTTTTCCTCTCCTATTCAAAATTGCATATGTCAGATATCAGTGCTTCATGCAAACCTCTCAGATGCTCTCAGAGAAAAAGCTTTTCTTTCAGACTAAGTTGCGGTTGACGTAGAACACTAGCAGGAGTGAAAGATTTTCTGGGCATCGGGGCAGCCCGTTCTCCTTGGATTTGTGTGCAGAATGCATTTTATCCAAACTGGAAAATAGATCCCAGCTCTGTTCTATTCATCATTCTTACTTCATCAGGCCAGAAGATTCTGTGAAAAGTAGCCTGTGGACCTTGAAGACAGCGCATGTGAACCAGATGAGAGGTGATAGAGAAGTTGAGGGAGAGAAGAAAGAGCATGAGGCTGAAACCAGAAAGTATTTCTCCACGTGATCATGGAAGATTGCAGGAGCCACTTGGTACTATCAAACCAGGCCAACTTGGCACTGGTGCCACCTTGGGTCTGGGAGCCATGTTGCATATCGTGCATTTTAAGGAGCCAGCTGGCCACACCCAGCCATATGCCCCCAAACACAAACCAAGGCCCTTTTCTCTGGCAAACAAAACTCAGCTGCCCTGCTTCTGGATGGCAGATTGCAGGAACCACTTGGTACTATCAAACCAGCCCAACTTGGCACTGGTGCCACCATGGGTCTGGTCACCATCCTGCCTATTGTAGCTTTTCAGGAGCCAGCCGGTCACTCTCAGCCATAGGCCCCCAAACACAAACCTCGGCCCGTTTCCCTGGCAAACAAAAGTAAGCTGCCCCGCTTCTGGATGGCAGATTGCAGGAGCTACTTAGTACTATCAAATCAGCCCGACTTGGCACAGGTGCCACCTTGGATCTGGGAACCATCCTGTGTATCGTGGATTTTCAGGGGCCAGCCAGCCACTCTCAGCCATATGCCCCCAAAAACAAACCACGGACCTTTTCTCTGGCAAACAAAACTCAACTGCCCCTCTTCTGGATGGCAAATTTTAGGACGCACTTTGTACTACGAAAACCGCCCGACGTGGCACTGGTGCCACCTTGTGTCAGGGAACCATCCTGCATATCGAGCTTTTTAAGGAGCCAGCCGGCCAGGCCCAGCCATATACCCCCAAAAACAAACCACGGACCATTTCTCATGGAAACAAAAATCCGCTGCCCCGCGTCTGGATGGCAGATTGCAGGAGCCACTTTGCACCATCAAACCAGCCCGACTTGGCACTGGTGCCACCTTGGGTCTGGGAACAATCCTGCGTATCGTACATATTCAGGAACCAGCCGAACACTCCCAGCCACAGGCCCCCAAACACAAACAACGGCCCATTTCCCTGGCAAACAAAACTCAGCTGCCCCGCTTCTGGATGGCAGTTTGCAGGAGCCACTTGGGACTATCAAACCAGCCCGACTTGGCACTGGTGCCACCTTGGGTCTGGGAACCATCCTGCGTATGGTGGATTCTAAGGAGCCAGCCGGCCACTCCCAGCCACAGGCCCCCAACAAAAACCACGGCCCTTTTTTCTGGCAAACAAAACTTAGCTGCCTCACTTCTGGATGGCAGATTGCAGGAGCCACTTGGTGTAATCAAACCAGCCCGACTTGGCACTGGTGCCACCTTGGGTCTGGGAACCATCCTGCGTATCGTGGATTCTAAGGAGCCAGCCGGCCACTCCCAGCCACAGGCCCCCAAACAAAATCAACGGCGCTGTTCCCTGGAAAACAAAACACGCCTGCCAACTTTTTGATGGAGTTTGCAGGAGCCACTTGGTACTATCAAACCAGCCCGACTTGGCACTGGTGCCACCTTGGGTCTGGGAAACATCCTGCGTATCGTGGATTCTTAGGAGCCAGCCGGCCACTCCTAGCCACAGGCCCCCAGACAAAAACCTAGGCCTATTTCTCTGGCAAACAAAAGTAAGCTGCCCCGCTTCTGGATGGCAGATTGCAGGAGACACTTGGTACTATCAAACCAGCCCAACTTGGCACTGGTGCCACCTTGGATCTGGGAACCATGCTGTGTATCGTGGATATTCAGGGGCCAGCCGGCCACTCTCAGCCATATGTCCCCAAACAGAAACCTCGGCCCGTTTCTCTGGCAAACAAAACTCAACTGCCCCTCTTCTGGATGGCAAATTGCAGGATGAACTTGATACTAAAACCGCAGGCCGACTTGGTAGTGGTGACACCTTGGACCTGGGAACCATCATGCGTATCGAGCATTTTAAGGAGCCAGCCGGCCACTCCCAGCAATATGCCCCCAAAAACAATCCACGGAATTTTTCTCTGGCAAACAAAAATCAGCTGCCCCGCTTCTGGATGGCAGATTGCAGGAGCCACTTTGCACCATCAAACCAGCCCGACTTGGCACTGGTGCCACCTTGCATCTGGGAACCATGCTGCCTAGCGTGGATTTTCAGGAGCCAGCCGGCCACTCTCAGCCATAGGCCCCCAAACAAAACCCACGGCCCGTTTCCCTGGCAAACAAAATTAAGCTGCCCCGCTTCTGGATGGCAGATTGCAGGACGCACTTGGTAGTATCAAACCAGCCCGACTTGGCACTGGTGCCACCTTGGGTCTGGGAACCATCCTGCGTATTGTGGGTTCAAAGGAGCCAGCCGGCCACTCCCAGCCACAGGCCCCCAAATACAAACAACGGCGCTTTTCCCTGGAAAACAAAACTCGCCTGACAACTTTTTGATGGCAGATTGCAGGAGCCACTTGGTACTATCAAACCAGCCCAACTTGGCACTGGTGCCACCATGGGTCTGGTCACCATCCTGCCTATCGTAGCTTTTCAGGAGATAGCCGGTCACTCCCAGCCATAGGTCCCCAGTCACAAACCTCGGCCCGTTTCCCTGGCAAACAAAAGTAAGCTGCCCCACTTCTGGATGGCAGATTGCAGGAGCCACTTGGTACTATCAAACCAGCCCAACTTGGCACTGGTGCCACCTCTGGTCTGGGAACCATGCTGCGTAACACAGATTCTAAGGCGCCAGTCGGCCACTCCCAGCCACAAGCCCCCAAACACAAACAACGGCGCTATTCTCTGGCAAACAAAACTCCACTGCCCCTCTTCTGGATGGCAAATTGCAGGACGCACTTGGTACTATAAAAACAGCCCGACTTGGCACTGGTGCCACCTTGGGTCTGGGAACCATCCTGCGTATCGATCTTTTTAATGAGACAGCCGGCCACTCCCAGCCATATGCCCCCAAACACAACCCACGGCCCTTTTCTCTGGCAAACAAAACTCAACTGCACCGCTTCTGGATGGCAGATTGCAGGAGCCACTTGGTACTATGAAACCAGCCCTACTTGGCACTGGTGCCACCTTGGGTCTGGGAACCATCCAGCCTATCGTGGATTTTAAGGAGCCAGCCGGCTACTCCCAGCCACAGGCCCCCAACAAAAACCACGGCCCTTTTTTCTGGCAAACAAAACTTAGCTGCCTCACTTCTGGATGGCAGATTGCAGGAGCCACTTGGTGTAATCAAACCAGCCCGACTTGGCACTGGTGCCACCTTGGGTCTGGGAACCATCCTGCGTATCGTGGATTCTAAGGAGCCAGCCGGCCACTCCCAGCCACAAGTCCCCAAACATAATCAACGGCGCTGTTCCCTGGAAAACAAAACACGTCTGCCAACATTTTGATGGAGTTTGCAGGAGCCACTTGGTACTATCAAACCAGCCCGACTTGGCACTGGTGCCACCTTGGGTCTGGGAACCATCCTGCGTATCGTGGATTCTAAGGAGCCAGCCGGCCACTCCTAGCCACAGGCCCCCAGACAAAAACCTAGGCCTATTTCTCTGGCAAAAAAAAGTAAGCTGCCCCGCTTCTGGATGGCAGATTGCAGGAGACACTTGGGACTATCAAACCAGCCCAACTTGGCACTGGTGCCACCTTGGATCTGGGAACCATGCTGTGTATCGTGGATATTCAGGGGCCACCCGGCCACTCTCAGCCATATGTCCCCAAACAGAAACCTCGGCCCGTTTCTCTGGCAAACAAAACTCAACTGCCCCTCTTCTGGATGGCAAATTGCAGGATGAACTTGATACTAAAACCGCAGGCCGACTTGGTAGTGGTGACACCTTGGGCCTGGGAACCATCATGCGTATCGAGCATTTTAAGGAGCCAGCCGGCCACTCCCAGCAATATGCCCCCAAAAACAATCCACGGAATTTTTCTCTGGCAAACAAAAATCAGCTGCCCCGCTTCTGGATGGCAGATTGCAGGAGCCACTTTGCACCATCAAACCAGCCCGACTTGGCACTGGTGCCACCTTGCATCTGGGAACCATGCTGCCTAGCGTGGATTTTCAGGAGCCAGCCGGCCACTCTCAGCCATAGGCCCCCATACAAAACCCACGGCCCGTTTCCCTGGCAAACAAAATTAAGCTGCCCCGCTTCTGGATGGCAGATTGCAGGACGCACTTGGTAGTATCAAACCAGCCCGACTTGGCACTGGTGCCACCTTGGGTCTGGGAACCATCCTGCGTATCATGGATTTTCAGGAGCCAGCCGTCCACTGCCAGCCACAGGCCCCGAAACACAAATAACAGCCTTTTTCTCTGGCAAACAAAATTCAGCTGCCCCGCTTCTGGATGGCAGATTGCAGGAACCACTTGGTACTAACAAACCAGCCCGACTTGGCACTGGTGCCACCTTGGGTCTGGGAACCATCCTGCGTATCGTGGATTCTAAGGAGCCAGCTGGCCACTCCCAGCCACAGGCGCCCAAAACACACACAACGGTGCTTTTCCCTGGAAAACAAAACTCGCCTGCCAAACATTTGATGGCAGATTGCAGGAGCCACTTGGTACTATCAAACCAGCCCAACTTGGCACTGGTGCCACCATGGGTCTGGTCACCATCCTGCCTATCGTAGCTTTTCAGGTGCCAGCCAGCCACCCCCAGCCAGAGGCCCCTAGACAAATATTTCGGCCCGTTTCCCTGGCAAACAAAAGTAAGCTACCCCGCTTCTGGATGGCAGATTGCAGGAGCCACTTTGCACCATCAAACCAGCCCAACTTGGCACTGGTGCCACCTCTGGTCTGGGAACCATCCTGCTTATCGTGGGTTCTAAGGAGCCAGCTGGCCACTCCCAGCCACAGGCCCCCAAACACAAACAACGGCGCTTTTCCCTGGAAAACAAAACTCGCCTGCCAACTTTTTGATGGCAGATTGCCGGAGCCACTTGGTACTATCAAACCAGCCCAACTTGGCACTGGTGCCACCATGGGTCTGGTCACCATCCTGCCTATCGTAGCTTTTCAGGAGCCAGCCGGTCACTCCCAGCCATAGGCCCTGAGACACAAACCTCGGCCCGTTTCCCTGGCAAACAAAAGTAAGCTGCCCCGCTTCTGGATGGCAGATTGCAGGAGCTATTTAGTACTATCAAACCAGCCCGACTTGGCACTGGTGACACCTCTGGTCTGGGAACCATCCTGCCTATCGTGGATTTTCAGGGGCCAGCCAGCCACTCTCAGCCATATGCCCCCAAAAACAAACCACGGCCCTTTTCTCTGGCAAACAAAACTCAACTGCCCCTCTTCTGGATGGCAAATTTTAGGACGCACTTTGTACTACGAAAACCGCCCGACGTGGCACTGGTGCCACCTTGTGTCAGGGAACCATCCTGCATATCGAGCTTTTTAAGGAGCCAGCCGGCCACGCCCAGCCATATACCCCCAAAAACAAACCACGGACCATTTCTCATGGAAACAAAAATCCGCTGCCCCGCGTCTGGATGGCAGATTGCAGGAGCCACTTTGCACCATCAAACCAGCCCGACTTGGCACTGGTGCCACCTTGGGTCTGGGAACAATCCTGCATATCGTGGATTCTAAGGAGCCAGCCGGCCACTCCCAGCCACAGGCCCCCAAACACAAACAACGGCGCTTTTCCCTGGAAAACAAAACTCGCCTGCCAGCTTTTTGATGGCAGATTGCAGGAGCCACTTGGTACTATCAAATCATCCCAACTTGGCACTGGTGCCACTATGGGTCTGGGAACCATCCTGCCTATTGTAGCTTTTCAGGAGCCAGCCGGTCACTCCCAGCCATAGGCCCCCAGACACAAACCTCGGACCGTTTCCCTGGCAAACAAAATTAAGCTGCCCCGATTCTGGATGGCAGATTGCAGGAGCCACTTGGTAGTGTCAAACCAGCCCGACTTGGCACTGGTGCCACCTTGGGTCTGGGAACCATCCTGCGTATCGTGGATTCTAAGCAGCCACCCGGCCACTCTGAGCCACAGGCGCCCAAACACAAACAACGGCGCTTTTCCCTGGAAAACAAAACTCGCCTGCCAACATTTTGATGGCAGATTGCAGGAGCCACTTGGTGCTATCAAACCAGCCCAACTTGGCACTGGTGCCACCATGGGTCTGGTCACCATCCTGCCTATCGTAGCTTTTCAGGAGCCAGCCGGTCACTCCAAGCCATAGACCCCCAGACACAAACCTCGGCCCGTTTCCCTGGAAAACAAAAGTAAGCTGCCCCGATTCTGGATGGCAGATTGCAGGAGCCACTTGGTACTATCAAATCAGCCCAACTTGGCACTGGTGCCACCTTGGGTCTGGTAAACATCCTGCCTATCATAGCTTTTCAGGAGCCAGCCGGTCACTCCCTGCCATAGGCCCCCAGACACAAACCTCGGCCCGTTTCCCTGGCAAACAAAAGTAAACTGCCCCGCTTTTGGATGGCAGATTGCAGGATGCATTTGGTACTATCAAACCTGCCCGACTTGGCCCTCGTGCCACCTTGGCTCTGGGAACCATGCTGCGTAACGTAGATTCTACGAGGACAGGCGGCCACTCCCAGCCACAGGCCTCTAAACAAAAACAACGGCGCTTTTCCCTGGAAAACAAAACTCGCCTGCCAAATTTTTGATGGCAGATTGCAGGAGCCACTTGGTACTATCAAACCAGCCCAACTTGGTACTGGTGCCACCATGGGTCTGGTCACCATCCTGCCTATCGTAGCTTTTCAGGAGCCAGCCGGTCACTCCCAGCCATAGGCCCCCAGACAAATATCTCGGCCCGTTTCCCTGGCAAACAAAAGTAAGCTGCCCCGCTTCTGGATTGCAGATTACAGCAGCCACATGGTACTATCAAACCAGGCCAACATGGCACTGGTGCCACCTTGGCTCTGGGAACCATCCTGCCTATCGTGGATTTTCAGGGGCCAGCCGGCCACTCTCAGCCATATGCCCCCAAACACATACCACGGCCCTTTGCTCTGGCAAACAAAACTCAACTGCCCCTCTTCTGGATGGCAAATTGCAGGACGCACTTGGTACTACGAAAACAGCCCGACTTGGCAGTGATGCCACCTTGGGTCAGGGAACAATCCTGCGTATCGATCTTTTTAAGGAGCCAGCCGGCCATGTCCAGCCATATACCCCCAAAAAAAAACCACGGAACTTTTCTCCAGCAAACAAAAATCCGCTGCCCCGCGTCTGAATGGCAGATTTCAGCAGCTATTTAGTATTATCAAACCAGCCGGACTTGGCACTGGTGCCACCATGAGTCTGGTAACCATCCTGCCTATCGTAGCTTTTCAGTAGCCAGCCGGTCACTCCCAGCCATAGGCCCCCAGACACAAACCTCGGCCCGTTTCCCTGGCAAACAAAAGTAAGCTGACCCGCTTCTGGATGGCAGATTGCAGGAGCCACTTGGTACTATCAAACCAGCCCAACTTGGCACTGGTGCCACCATGGCTCTGGGAACCATCCTGCGTATCCTGGGTTCAAAGGAGGCAGCCGGCCACTCCCAGCCACAGGCCTCTAAACAAGAACAACGGCGCTTTTCCCTGGAAAACAAAAGTCGCCTGACAACTTTTTGATGGCAGATTGCAGGAGCCACTTGGTACTATCAAACCAGCCCAACTTGGCACTGGTGCCACCATGGGTCTGGTCACCATCCTGCCTATCGTAGCTTTTCAGGAGCCAGCCGCTCACTCCCAGCCATAGGCCCCCAGACAAATATCTCGGCCCGTTTCCCTGGCAAACAAAAGTAAGCAGCCCCGCTTCTGGATGGCAGATTGCAGGAGCCACATGGTACTATCAAACCAGGCCAACATGGCACTGGTGCCACCTCTGGTCTGGGAACCATCCTGCGTATCGTGGATTCTAAGGAGCCAGCTGGCCACTCCCAGCCACAGGCCCCCAAACACAAACAACGGTGCTTTTCCCTGGAAAACAAAACTCACCTGCCAACTTTTTGATGGCAGATTGCAGGAGCCACTTGGTACTATCAAACCAGCCCAACTTGGCACTGGTGCCACCATGGGTCTGGTCAACATCCTGCCTATCGTAGCTTTTCAGGAGCCAGCCGGTCACTCCCAGCCATAGGCCCCCAGACACAAAGCTCTACCCGTTTCCCTGGCAAACAAAAGTAAGCTACCCCGCTTCTGGATGGCAGATTGCAGGAGTCACTTTGCACCATCAAACCAGCCCGACTTGGCACTGGTGCCACCTCTGGTCTGGGACCCATCCTGCGTATCGTGGATTCTAAGGAGGCAGCTGGCCACTCCCAGCCACAGGCCCCCAAACAAAAACAACGGCGCTTTTCCCTGGAAAACAAAACTCGCTTGCCAACTTTTTGATGGCAGATTGCAGGAGCCACTTGGTACTATCAAACCACCCCAACTTGGCAACAAGTGGTTCCTGCAATCTGACATACAGAAGCGGGGCAGCTTACTTTTGTTTGCCAGGGAAATGGACCGTTGTTTGTGTTTGGAGGCATATGGCTGGGAGTGGCCGACTGGCTCCTTAAAATCCACGATACGCAGCATGGTTCCCAGACCAGAGGTGGCACCAGTGCCAAGTCGGGCTGGTTTGATAGTACAAAGTGGCTCCTGCAATCTGCCATCCAGAAGCGGGGCAGCTTACTTTTGTTTGCCAGGGAAACGGGCCGGGCTTTCTGTCTCGGGGCCTATGGCAGGGAGTGACCGGCTGGCTCCTGAAAAGCTACGATAGGCAGGATGGTGACCAGACCCATGGTGGCACCAGTGCCAAGTTGGGCTGGTTTGATAGTACCAAGTGGCTCCTGCAATCTGCCATCAAAATGTTGGCAGGCGAGTTTTGTTTTCCAGGGAAAAGCGCCATTGTTTGTGTTTGGGGACCTGTGGTTGGGAGTGCCCGGCTGGCTCCTTAGAAACCACGATACGCAGCATGGTTACCAGACAAGATGTGCCACCAGTGCCAAGTTGTGCTGGTTTGATACTACCAAGTGGTTCCTGCAATCTGCCATCCAGAAGCGGGGCAGCTTACTTTTGTTTGCCACGGAAACGGGCCGTTGTTTGTGTTTGGGGGCCTGTGGCTGGGAGTGGCCGACTGGCTCCTTAGAATCCACGATACGCAGGATGGGTCCCAGACCAGAGGTGGCACCAGTGCCAAGTCGGACTGGTTTGATAGTACCAAGTGGCTCCTGCAATCTGCCATCCAGAAGCGGGGCAGCTTACTTTTGTTTGCCAGGGAAACGGGCCGAGGTTTGTGACTGGGGACCTATGGCTGGGAGTGACCGGCTGGCTCCTGAAAAGTTACGATAGGCAGGATTGTGACCAGACCCATGGTGGCACCAGTGCCAAGTTGGGCTGGTTTGATAGTACCAAGTGGCTCCTGTAATCTGCCATCAAATAGTTGGTAGGCGAGTTTTGTTTTCCAGGGAAAAGCGCCGTTGTTTTTGTTTGGGGGCCTGTGGTAGGGAGTGGCCGGCTGGCTAATTAGAATCCACGATACGCAGGATGGTTCCCAGACCAGAGGTGGCACCAGTGCCAAGACGGGCTAGTTTGATGGTGCAAAGTGGCTCCTGCAATCTGCCATCCAGAAGCGGGGTAGCTTACTTTTGTTTGCCAGGGAAACGGGCCGAGCTTTTTGTCTGGGGGCCTATGGCGGGGAGTGACCGGCTGGCTCCTGAAAAGCTAAGATAGGCAGGATGGTGACCAGACCCATGGTGGCACCAGTGCCAAGTTGGGCTGATTTGATAAAACCAAGTGGCTCCTGCAATCTGCCATCAAAAAGTTGGCAGGAGAGTTTTGTTTTCCAGGGAAAAGCGCCGTTGTTTGTGTTTGGGGGCCTGTGGCTGGGAGTGGCCGGCTGGCTCCTTAGAATCCACGATACGCAGCATGGTATCCAGACCCAAGGTGGCACCAGTGCCAAGTTTTGCTGGTTTGATAGTACCAAGTGGTTCCTGCAATCTGCCATCCAGAAGCAGGGCAGCTTACTTTTGTTTGCCAGGGAAACGGGCCGTGGTTTTTGTCTGGGGGCCTATGGCTGAGAGTGACCGGCTGGCTCCTGAAAAGCTACGATAGGCAGGATGGTGACCAGACCCATGGTGGCACCAGTGCCAAGTTGGGCTGATTTGATAGTACCAAGTGGCTCCTGCAATCTGCCGTCAAAATTTGGCAGGCGAGTTTTTATTTTCCAGGGAAAAGCGCCGTTGTTTGTGTTTGGGGGCCTGTGGCTGGGAGTGGCCGGCTGGCTGCTTAGAATCCACGATACGCAGGATGGTTCCCAGACCCAAGGTGGCACCAGTGCCAAGTCGGGCTAGTATGATGGTGCAAAGTGGCTCCTGCAATCTGCCATCCAGAAGCGGGGCAGCTTACTTTTGTTTGCCAGGGAAACGGGCCGAGCTTTGTGTCTCGGGGACTATGGCTGGGAGTGACCGGCTGGCTCCTGAAAAGCTACGATAGGCAGGATGGTGACCAGACCCATGGTGGCACCAGTGCCAAGTTGGGCTGGTTTGATAGTACCAAGTGGCTCCTGCAATCTGCCATCAAAATGTCGGCAGGCGAGTTTTGTTTTCCAGGGAAAAGCGCCGTTGTTTGTGTTTGGGGGCCTGTGGCTGGGAGTGGCCGGCTGGCTCCTTAGAATCCACGATACGCAGGATGGTTCCCAGACCTGAGGTGGCACCAGTGCCAAGTCGGGCTGGTTTTATAGTACCAAGTGCGTCCTGCAATCTGCCATCCAGAAGCGGGGCAGCTTACTTTTGTTTGCCAGGGAAACGGGCCGAGCTTTGTGTCAGGGGGCCTATGGCTGGGAGTGACCGGCTGGCTACTGAAAAGCTACGATAGGCAGGATGGTGACCAGACCCATGGTGGCACCAGTGCCATGTTCGGCTGATTTCATAGTACCAAGTGGCTCCTGCAATCTGCCATCAAAAAGTCGGCAGGCGAGTTTTGTTTTCCAGGGAAAAGCGCCGTTGTTTGTGTCTGCGGGCCTGTGGCTGGAGTGGCCGGCTGGCTCCTTAGAATCCACGATACGCAGCATGGTTCCCAGACCCAAGGTGGCACCAGTGCCAAGTTGGGCTGGTTTGATAGTACCAAGTGGTTCCTGCAATCTGCCATCAAAAAGATGGCAGGCGAGTTTTGTTTTCCAGGGAAAAGCGTCGTTGATTGTGTTTGGGGGCCTGTGGCTGGGAGTGGCCGCCTGGCTCCTTAGAATCCACGATACACAGCATGGTTCCCAGACCCAAGGTGGCACCAGTCCCAAGTTGGGCTGGTTTGATAGTACCAAGTGGTTCCTGCAATCTGCCATCCAGAAGCGGGGCAGCTTACTTTTGTTTGCCAGGGAAACGGGCCGAGGTTTGTGTCTGGGGGCCTATGGCTGGGAGTGACCGGCTGGCTCCTGAAAGGCTACGATAGGCAGGATGGTGACCAGACCCATGGTGGCACCAGTGCCAAGTTGGGCTGGTTTGATAGTACCAAGTGGCTCCTGCAATCTGCCATCAAAAACTTGGCAGGCGAGTTTTGTTTCCCAGGGAAAAGCGCCGTTGTTTGTGTTTGGGGGCCTGTGGCTGGGAGTGGCCGGCTGGCTAATTAGAATCCACGACAGGCAGGATGGTTCCCAGACCAGAGGTGACACCAGTGCCAAGTCGGGCTAGTTTGATGGTGAAAAGCGGCTCCTGCAATCTGCCATCCAGAAGCGGGTTAACTTACTTTTGTTTGCCAGTGAAAAGGGCCGAGGTTTTTGTCTGGGGGCCTATGGCTGGGAGTGACCGGCTGTCTCCTGAAAAGCTACGATAGGCAGGATGGTGACCAGACCCATGGTGGCACCAGTGCCAAGTTGGGCTGGTTTGATAGTACCAAGTGGCTCCTGCAATCTGCCATCAAAAAGTTGGCAGGCGAATTTGTTATCCAGGGAAAAGCGCCGTTGTTTTCGTTTGGGGGCCTGTGGCTGGGAGTGGCCGGATGGCTAATTAGAATCCACGATACGCAGCATGGTTCCCAGACCTGAGGTGGCACCAGTGCCAAGTTGGGCTGGTTTGATACTACCAAGTGCGTCCTGCAATCTGCCATCCAGAAGCGGGGCAGCTTACTTTTGTTTGCCAGGGAAAAGCGCCGAGGTTTTGTCTGGGGGCCTATGGCAGGGAGTGACCGGCTGGCTCCTGAAAAACTACGATAGGCAGGATGGTGACCAGACCCATGGTGGCACCAGTGGCAAGTTGGGCTGGTTTGATAGTACCAAGTGGCTCCTGCAATCTGCCATCAAAATGTTGGCAGGCAAGTTTTGTTTTCCAGGGAAAAGCGCCGTTGTTTGTGTTTGGGGGCCTGTGGCTGGGAGTGGCCAGCTGGCTCCTTAGAATCCAAAATACGCAGGATGGTTCCCAGACCTGAGGTGGCACCAGTGCCAAGTTGGGCTGGTTTGATTGTAGCAAATGGTTCCTGCAATCTACCATGCAGAAGCGGGGCAGCTTACTTTTGTTTGCCAGGGAAACGGGCCGAGGTTTGTGTCTGGGGGCCTATGGCTGGGAGTGACCGGCTGGCTCCTGAAAAGCTACGATAGGCAGGATGGTGACCAGACCCATGGTGGCACCAGTGCCATGTTCGGCTGATTTCATAGTACCAAGTGGCTCCTGCAATCTGCCATCCAGACGCGGGGCAGCGGATTTTTGCTTGCTGGAGAAAAGTTCCGTGGGTTTTTTTTGGGGGTATATGGCTGGACGTTGCCGGCTGACTCCTTAAAAACATCGATACGCAGGATGGTTCCCTGACCCAAGGTGGCATCACTGCCAAGTCGGGCTGTTTTCGTAGTACCAAGTGGCTCCTGCAATTTGCCATCCAGAAGAGGGGCAGTTGAGTTTTGTTTACCAGAGAAAAGGGCCGTGGTTTGTGTTTTGGGGCATATGGCTGAGAGTGGCCGGCTGGCGCCTGAAAATCCACGATAGGCAGGATGGTTCCCAGAGCCAAGGTGGCACCAGTGCCATGTTGGCCTGGTTTGATAGTACCATGTGGCTCCTGCAATCTGCCATCCAGAAGCGGGGCAGCTTACATTTGTTTGCCAGGGAAACGGGCCGAGGTATTTGTCTGGGGGCCTATGGCTGGGAGTGACCGGCTGGCTCCTGAAAAGCTACTATAGGCAGGATGGTGACCAGACCCATGGTGGCACCAGTGCCAAGTTGGGCTGGTTTGATAGTACCAAGTGGCTCCTGCAATCTGCCATCAAAAAGTTGGCAGGCGAGTTTTGTTTTCCAGGGTAACGCGCCGTTGTTTTTGTTTAGAGGCCTGTGGCTGGGAATGTCCGCCTGTCCTCGTAGAATCTACGTTACGCAGCATGGTTCCCAGAGCCAAGGTGGCACCAGTGCCAAGTTGGGCTGGTTTGATAGTAGCAAGTGGTTCCTGCAATC
Source organism: Melospiza melodia melodia (assembly GCF_035770615.1). Classification (NCBI taxonomy): domain Eukaryota; kingdom Metazoa; phylum Chordata; class Aves; order Passeriformes; family Passerellidae; genus Melospiza; species Melospiza melodia. The sequence continues at coordinate 44,901,298 of NC_086199.1, forward strand.
TGCCATCCAGAAGAGGGGCAGCTTACTTTTGTTTGCCAGGGAAACGGGCCGAGGTATTTCTCTGGGGGCCTATGGCAGGGAGTGACCGGCCGGCTCCTGAAAAGCTAAGATAGGCAGGATGTTTACCAGACCCATGATGGCACCAGTGCCAAGTTGGGCTAATTTGATACTACCAAGTGGCTCCTGCAATCTGCCATCCAGGATCGGGGGTGTTTACTTTTGTTTTCCAGGGAAACGGGCCGACGTTTGTGTCTGGGGGTTTATGGCTGGGAGTGACTGGCTGGCTCCTGAAAAGCTACGATAGGCAGGATGGTGACCAGACCCATGGTGGCACCAGTGCCAAGTTGGGCTGGTTTGATAGTACCAAGTGGCTCCTGCAATCTGCCATCAAAATGTTGGCAGGCGAGTTTTGTTTTCCAGGGAAAAGCGCCGTTGTTTGTGTTTGGGCGCCTGTGGCACGGAGTGGCCGGGTGGCTGCTTAGAATCCACGATACGCAGGATGGTTCCCAGACCCAAGGTGGCACCAGTGCCGAGTCGGGCTGTTTTGACACTACCGAGTGGCTCCTGCAATCTGCCATCCAGAATCGGGGCAGCTTAATTTTGTTTGCCACGGAAACGGGCCGAGGTTTGTGATGGGGTCCTATGGCTGGGAGTGACCGGCTGGCTCCTGAAATGGTACAATTGGCAGGATGGTTCCCAGACCCATAGTGGCACCAGTGCCAAGTTGGGATGATTTGATAGTACCAAGTGGCTCCTGCAATCTGCCATCAAAAAGCTGGCAGGCGAGTTTTGTTTTCCAGGGAAAAGCGCCGTTGTTTGTATTTGGGGGCCTGTGGCTGGGAGTGGCCGCCTGGCGTCTTAGAATCTACGTTACGCAGCATGGTTCCCAGACCCAAAGTGGCACCAGTGTCAAGTTGGGCTGGTTTGATAGTACCAAGTGGCTCCTGCAATCTGCCATCCAGAAGCGGGGTAGCTTACTTTTGTTTGCCAGGGAAACGGGCAGAGCTTTCTGTCTGGGGGCCTATGGTTGGGAGTAACCGGCTGGCTCCTGAAAAGCTACGATAGGCAGGATGGTTCCCAGATCCAAGATGGCACCAGTGCCAAGTCGGGGTGGTTTGATGGTGCAACGTGGCTCCTGCAATCTGCCATCCTGACGCGGGGCAGCGGATTTTTGTTTCCAAGAGAAATGGTCCGTGGTTTGTTTTTGGGGCTATATGGCTGGGCGTGGCCTGCTGGCTCCTTAAAAAGCTACGATAGGCAGGATGGTTACCAGACCCAAGGTGGCACCAGTGCCAAGTCGGGCGGTTTTCGTAGTACAAAGTGCGTCCTAAAATTTGCCATCCAGAAGAGGGGCAGTTGAGTTTTGTTTGCCAGAGAAAAGGGCCGTGGTTTGTTTTTGGGGGCATATGGCTGATAGTGGCCGTCTGGCGCCTGAAAATCCACGATAGGCAGGATGGTTCCCAGACCAGAGGTGGCACCAGTGCCAAGTCGGGCTGGTTTGATAGTACTAAATAGCACCTGCAATCTGCCATGCAGAAGCGGGGCAGCTTACTTTTGTTTGCCAGGGAAACGGGCCGAGGTTTGTGTCTGGGGGCCTATGGCTGGGAGTGACCGGCTGGCTCCTGAAAAGCTACGATAGGCAGGATGGTTACCAGACCCATGGTGGCACCAGTGCCAAGTTGGGCTGGTTTGATAGTACCAAGTGGCTCCTGCAATCTGCCATCAAAAAGTTGTCAGGCGAGTTTTGTTTTCCAGGGAAAAGCGCCGTTGTTTGTGTTTGGGGGACTGTTGGTGGGAGTGGCCGGCTGGCTCCTTAGAACACACGATACGCAGGATGGTTCCCAGACCCAAGGTGGCACCAGTGCCACGTCGGGCTGGTTTGATTGTGAAAAGTGGCTCCTGCAATCTGCCATCCTGAAGCGGGGTAGCTTACTTTTGTGTGCCAGGGAAACGGGCCGAGGTTTATGACTGGGGGCCTAGGGCTAGGAGTGACCGGCTGGCTCCTGAAAAGCAACAATAGGCAGGATGGTTCCCAGACCCAAGGTGGCACCAGTGCCAAGTTGGGCTGGTTTGATGGTACCAACTGGCTCCTGCAATCTGCCATCTAAAAGTTGTCAGGCGAGTTTTGTTTTCCAGGGAAAAGCGCCGTTGATTTTGTTTGGAGGCCTGTGGCTGGCAGTGGCTGCCTGTCTTCTTAGAATCCGGGTTACACAGCATGGTTCCCAGAGCCAAGGTGGCACCAGTGCCAAGTCGGGCTGGTTTGATGGTGCAAAGTGGCTCCTGCAATCTGCCATCCAGAAGTGCGGTAGCTTACTTTTGTGTGCCAGGGAAACAGGCCGAGGTTTGTGTCTGGGGGCCTATGGCTGGGAGTGACCGCCTGGCTCCTGAAAAGCTACGATAGGCAGGATGGTGACCAGACCCATGGTGGCACACGTGCCAAGTTGGGCTGGTTTGATAGTACCAAGTGGCTCCTGCAATCTGCCATCAAAAAGTTGGCAGGCGAGTTTTGTTTTCCAGGGAAAAGCGCCGTTGTGTGTGTTTTGGGGCCTGTGGCTGGGAGTGGCCAGCTGGCTCCTTAGAATCCACGATACGCAGGATGGTTCCCAGACCCAAGGTGGCACCAGTGCCAAGTCGGGCTGGTTTGTTAGTACCAAGTGGTTCCTGCAATCTGCCATCCAGAAGCGGGGCAGCTGAATTTTGTTTGCCAGAGAAAAAGGCTGTTGTTTGTGTTTCGGGGCCTGTGGCTGGCAGTGGACGGCTGGCTCCTGAAAATCCATGATACGCAGCATGGTTCCCAGACCCAAGGTGGCACCAGTGCCAAGTAGGGCTGGTTTCATAGTACCCAGTGGCTCCTGCAATCTGCCATCCAGAAGAGGGGCAGTTGAGTTTTGTTTTCCAGAGAAAAGGGCCGTGGTTTGTGTTTGGGGCCTATGGCTGAGAGTGACCGGCTGGCTCCTGAAAAGCTACGATAGGCAGGATGGTGACCAGACCCATGGCGGCACCAGTGCCAAGTCGGGCTGGTTTGATAATACTAAATAGCTCCTGCAATCTGCCATCCAGACGCGGGGCAGCGGATTTTTGCTTGCTGGAGAAAAGTTCCGTGGGTTTTTTTTGGGGGTATATGGCTGGACGTTGCCGGCTGACTCCTTAAAAACATCGATACGCAGGATGGTTCCCTGACCCAAGGTGGCATCACTGCCAAGTCGGGCTGTTTTCGTAGTACCAAGTGCGTCCTGCAATTTGCCATCCAGAAGAGGGGCAGTTGAGTTTTGTTTACCAGAGAAAAGGGCCGTGGTTTGTGTTTTGGGGCATATGGCTGAGAGTGGCCGGCTGGCGCCTGAAAATCCACGATAGGCAGGATGGTTCCCAGAGCCAAGGTGGCACCAGTGCCATGTTGGCCTGGTTTGATAGTACCATGTGGCTCCTGCAATCTGCCATCCAGAAGCGGGGCAGCTTACATTTGTTTGCCAGGGAAACGGGCCGAGGTATTTGTCTGGGGGCCTATGGCTGGGAGTGACCGCCTGGCTCCTGAAAAGCTACGATAGGCAGGATGGTGACCAGACCCATGGTGGCACCAGTGCCAAGTTGGGCTGGTTTGATAGTACCAAGTGGCTCCTGCAATCTGCCATCCAGAAGCGGGGTAGCTTACTTTTGTTTGCCAGGGAAACGGGCAGAGATTTCTGTCTGGGGGCCTATGGTTGGGAGTAACCGGCTGGCTCCTGAAAAGCTACGATAGGCAGGATGGTTCCCAGATCCAAGATGGCACCAGTGCCAAGTCGGGGTGGTTTGATGGTGCAAAGTGGCTCCTGCAATCTGCCATCCTGACGCGGGGCAGCGGATTTTTGTTTCCAAGAGAAATGGTCCGTGGTTTGTTTTTGGGGCTATATGGCTGGGCGTGGCCTGCTGGCTCCTTAAAAAGCTACGATAGGCAGGATGGTTACCAGACCCATGGTGGCACCAGTGCCAAGTTGGGCTGGTTTGATAGTACCAAGTGGCTCCGGCAATCTGCCATCAAAAAGTTGGCAGGCCAGTTTTGTTTTCCAGGGAAAAGCGCCGTTGTTTGTGTTTGGGGGACTGTGGGTGGGAGTGGCCGGCTGGCTCCTTAGAACACACGATACGCAGGATGGTTCCCAGACCCAAGGTGGCACCAGTGCCACGTCGGGCTGGTTTGATGGTGAAAAGTGGCTCCTGCAATCTGCCATCCTGAAGCGGGGTAGCTTACATTTGTGTGCCAGGGAAACGGGCCGAGGTTTATGACTGGGGGCCTAGGGCTAGAAGTGACCGGCTGGCTCCTGAATAGCAACAATAGGCAGGATGGTTCCCAGACCCAAGGTGGCACCAGTGCCAAGTTGGGCTGGTTTGATGGTACCAACTGGCTCCTGCAATCTGCCATCTAAAAGTTGTCAGGCGAGTTTTGTTTTCCAGGGAAAAGCGCCGTTGATTTTGTTTGGAGGCCTGTGGCTGGCAGTGGCTGCCTGTCGTCTTAGAATCCGGGTTACGCAGCATGGTTCCCAGAGCCAAGGTGGCACCAGTGTCAAGTTGGGCTGGTTTGATAGTACCAAGTGGCTCCTGCAATCTGCCATCCAGAAGCGGGGCAGCTTACTTTTGTTTGCCAGGGAAACGGGCCGAGGTATTTGTCTGGGGACCTATGGCTGGGAGTGACCGGCTGGCTCCTGAAAAGCTACGATAGGCAGGATGGTTCCCTGACCCAAGGTGGCACCAGTGCCAAGTCGGGCGGTTTTCGTAGTACAAGGTGCGTCCTAAAATTTGCCATCCAGAAGAGGGGCAGTTGAGTTTTGTTTACCAGAGAAAAGGGCCGTGGTTTGTTTTTGGGGGCATATGGCTGATAGTGGCCGTCTGGCCCCTGAAAATCCACGATAGGCAGGATGGTTCCCAGACCAGAGGTGGCACCAGTGCCAAGTCGGGCTGGTTTGATAGTACTAAATAGCACCTGCAATCTGCCATGCAGAAGCGGGGCAGCTTACTTTTGTTTGCCAGGGAAACGGGCCGAGGTTTGTGTCTGGGGGCCTATGGCTGGGAGTGACCGCCTGGCTCCTGAAAAGCTACGATAGGCAGGATGGTGACCAGACCCATGGTGGCACCAGTGCCAAGTTGGGCTGGTTTGATAGTACCAAGTGGCTCCTGCAATCTGCCATCAAAAAGTTGGCAGGCCAGTTTTGTTTTCCAGGGAAAAGCGCCGTTGTTTGTGTTTGGGGGACTGTGGGTGGGAGTGGCCGGCTGGCTCCTTAGAACACACGATACGCAGGATGGTTCCCAGACCCAAGGTGGCACCAGTGCCACGTCGGGCTGGTTTGATGGTGAAAAGTGGCTCCTGCAATCTGCCATCCTGAAGCGGGGTAGCTTACATTTGTGTGCCAGGGAAACGGGCCGAGGTTTATGACTGGGGGCCTAGGGCTAGAAGTGACCGGCTGGCTCCTGAAAAGCAACAATAGGCAGGATGATTCCCAGACCCAAGGTGGCACCAGTGCCAAGTTGGGCTGGTTTGATGGTACCAACTGGCTCCTGCAATCTGCCATCTAAAAGTTGTCAGGCGAGTTTTGTTTTCCAGGGAAAAGCGCCGTTGATTTTGTTTGGAGGCCTGTGGCTGGCAGTGGCTGCCTGTCGTCTTAGAATCCGGGTTACGCAGCATGGTTCCCAGAGCCAAGGTGGCACCAGTGTCAAGTTGGGCTGGTTTGATAGTACTAAATAGCTCCTGCAATCTGCCATCCAGAAGCGGGGCAGCTTACTTTTGTTTGCCAGAGAAAAGGGCCGTGGTTTGTGTTTGGGGGCATATGGCTGAGAGTGGCCGGCTGGCGCCTGAAAATCCACGATAGGCAGGATGGTTCCCAGAGCCAAGGTGGCACCAGTGCCATGTTGGCCTGGTTTGATAGTACCATGTGGCTCCTGCAATCTGCCATCCAGAAGCGGGGCAGCTTACATTTGTTTGCCAGGGAAACGGGCCGAGGTATTTGTCTGGGGGCCTATGGCTGGGAGTGACCGCCTGGGTCCTGAAAAGCTACGATAGGCAGGATGGTGACCAGACCCATGGTGGCACCAGTGCCAAGTTGGGCTGGTTTGATAGTACCAAGTGGCTCCTGCAATCTGCCATCCAGAAGCGGGGTAGCTTACTTTTGTTTGCCAGGGAAACGGGCAGAGATTTCTGTCTGGGGGCCTATGGTTGGGAGTAACCGGCTGGCTCCTGAAAAGCTACGATAGGCAGGATGGTTCCCAGATCCAAGATGGCACCAGTGCCAAGTCGGGGTGGTTTGATGGTGCAAAGTGGCTCCTGCAATCTGCCATCCTGACGCGGGGCAGCGGATTTTTGTTTCCAAGAGAAATGGTCCGTGGTTTGTTTTTGGGGCTATATGGCTGGGCGTGGCCTGCTGGCTCCTTAAAAAGCTACGATAGGCAGGATGGTTACCAGACCCATGGTGGCACCAGTGCCAAGTTGGGCTGGTTTGATAGTACCAAGTGGCTCCGGCAATCTGCCATCAAAAAGTTGGCAGGCCAGTTTTGTTTTCCAGGGAAAAGCGCCGTTGTTTGTGTTTGGGGGACTGTGGGTGGGAGTGGCCGGCTGGCTCCTTAGAACACACGATACGCAGGATGGTTCCCAGACCCAAGGTGGCACCAGTGCCACGTCGGGCTGGTTTGATGGTGAAAAGTGGCTCCTGCAATCTGCCATCCTGAAGCGGGGTAGCTTACATTTGTGTGCCAGGGAAACGGGCCGAGGTTTATGACTGGGGGCCTAGGGCTAGAAGTGACCGGCTGGCTCCTGAATAGCAACAATAGGCAGGATGGTTCCCAGACCCAAGGTGGCACCAGTGCCAAGTTGGGCTGGTTTGATGGTACCAACTGGCTCCTGCAATCTGCCATCTAAAAGTTGTCAGGCGAGTTTTGTTTTCCAGGGAAAAGCGCCGTTGATTTTGTTTGGAGGCCTGTGGCTGGCAGTGGCTGCCTGTCGTCTTAGAATCCGGGTTACGCAGCATGGTTCCCAGAGCCAAGGTGGCACCAGTGTCAAGTTGGGCTGGTTTGATAGTACCAAGTGGCTCCTGCAATCTGCCATCCAGAAGCGGGGCAGCTTACTTTTGTTTGCCAGGGAAACGGGCCGAGGTATTTGTCTGGGGACCTATGGCTGGGAGTGACCGGCTGGCTCCTGAAAAGCTACGATAGGCAGGATGGTTCCCTGACCCAAGGTGGCACCAGTGCCAAGTCGGGCGGTTTTCGTAGTACAAGGTGCGTCCTAAAATTTGCCATCCAGAAGAGGGGCAGTTGAGTTTTGTTTACCAGAGAAAAGGGCCGTGGTTTGTTTTTGGGGGCATATGGCTGATAGTGGCCGTCTGGCCCCTGAAAATCCACGATAGGCAGGATGGTTCCCAGACCAGAGGTGGCACCAGTGCCAAGTCGGGCTGGTTTGATAGTACTAAATAGCACCTGCAATCTGCCATGCAGAAGCGGGGCAGCTTACTTTTGTTTGCCAGGGAAACGGGCCGAGGTTTGTGTCTGGGGGCCTATGGCTGGGAGTGACCGCCTGGCTCCTGAAAAGCTACGATAGGCAGGATGGTGACCAGACCCATGGTGGCACCAGTGCCAAGTTGGGCTGGTTTGATGGTACCAACTGGCTCCTGCAATCTGCCATCTAAAAGTTGTCAGGCGAGTTTTGTTTTCCAGGGAAAAGCGCCGTTGATTTTGTTTGGAGGCCTGTGGCTGGCAGTGGCTGCCTGTCGTCTTAGAATCCGGGTTACGCAGCATGGTTCCCAGAGCCAAGGTGGCACCAGTGTCAAGTTGGGCTGGTTTGATAGTACTAAATAGCTCCTGCAATCTGCCATCCAGAAGCGGGGCAGCTTACTTTTGTTTGCCAGAGAAAAGGGCCGTGGTTTGTGTTTGGGGGCATATGGCTGAGAGTGGCCGGCTGGCGCCTGAAAATCCACGATAGGCAGGATGGTTCCCAGAGCCAAGGTGGCACCAGTGCCATGTTGGCCTGGTTTGATAGTACCATGTGGCTCCTGCAATCTGCCATCCAGAAGCGGGGCAGCTTACATTTGTTTGCCAGGGAAACGGGCCGAGGTATTTGTCTGGGGGCCTATGGCTGGGAGTGACCGCCTGGCTCCTGAAAATCTACGATAGGCAGGATGGTGACCAGACCCATGGTGGCACCAGTGCCAAGTTGGGCTGGTTTGATAGTACCAAGTGGCTCCTGCAATCTGCCATCAAAAAGTTGGCAGGCCAGTTTTGTTTTCCAGGGAAAAGCGCCGTTGTTTGTGTTTGGGGGACTGTGGGTGGGAGTGGCCGGCTGGCTCCTTAGAACACACGATACGCAGGATGGTTCCCAGACCCAAGGTGGCACCAGTGCCACGTCGGGCTGGTTTGATGGTGAAAAGTGGCTCCTGCAATCTGCCATCCTGAAGCGGGGTAGCTTACATTTGTGTGCCAGGGAAACGGGCCGAGGTTTATGACTGGGGGCCTAGGGCTAGAAGTGACCGGCTGGCTCCTGAAAAGCAACAATAGGCAGGATGATTCCCAGACCCAAGGTGGCACCAGTGCCAAGTTGGGCTGGTTTGATGGTACCAACTGGCTCCTGCAATCTGCCATCTAAAAGTTGTCAGGCGAGTTTTGTTTTCCAGGGAAAAGCGCCGTTGATTTTGTTTGGAGGCCTGTGGCTGGCAGTGGCTGCCTGTCGTCTTAGAATCCGGGTTACGCAGCATGGTTCCCAGAGCCAAGGTGGCACCAGTGTCAAGTTGGGCTGGTTTGATAGTACTAAATAGCTCCTGCAATCTGCCATCCAGAAGCGGGGCAGCTTACTTTTGTTTGCCAGAGAAAAGGGCCGTGGTTTGTGTTTGGGGGCATATGGCTGAGAGTGGCCGGCTGGCGCCTGAAAATCCACGATAGGCAGGATGGTTCCCAGAGCCAAGGTGGCACCAGTGCCATGTTGGCCTGGTTTGATAGTACCATGTGGCTCCTGCAATCTGCCATCCAGAAGCGGGGCAGCTTACATTTGTTTGCCAGGGAAACGGGCCGAGGTATTTGTCTGGGGGCCTATGGCTGGGAGTGACCGCCTGGCTCCTGAAAATCTACGATAGGCAGGATGGTGACCAGACCCATGGTGGCACCAGTGCCAAGTTGGGCTGGTTTGATAGTACCAAGTGGCTCCTGCAATCTGCCATCCAGAAGCGGGGTAGCTTACTTTTGTTTGCCAGGGAAACGGGCAGAGATTTCTGTCTGGGGGCCTATGGTTGGGAGTAACCGGCTGGCTCCTGAAAAGCTACGATAGGCAGGATGGTTCCCAGATCCAAGATGGCACCAGTGCCAAGTCGGGGTGGTTTGATGGTGCAAAGTGGCTCCTGCAATCTGCCATCCTGACGCGGGGCAGCGGATTTTTGTTTCCAAGAGAAATGGTCCGTGGTTTGTTTTTGGGGCTATATGGCTGGGCGTGGCCTGCTGGCTCCTTAAAAAGCTACGATAGGCAGGATGGTTACCAGACCCATGGTGGCACCAGTGCCAAGTTGGGCTGGTTTGATAGTACCAAGTGGCTCCGGCAATCTGCCATCAAAAAGTTGGCAGGCCAGTTTTGTTTTCCAGGGAAAAGCGCCGTTGTTTGTGTTTGGGGGACTGTGGGTGGGAGTGGCCGGCTGGCTCCTTAGAACACACGATACGCAGGATGGTTCCCAGACCCAAGGTGGCACCAGTGCCACGTCGGGCTGGTTTGATGGTGAAAAGTGGCTCCTGCAATCTGCCATCCTGAAGCGGGGTAGCTTACATTTGTGTGCCAGGGAAACGGGCCGAGGTTTATGACTGGGGGCCTAGGGCTAGAAGTGACCGGCTGGCTCCTGAATAGCAACAATAGGCAGGATGGTTCCCAGACCCAAGGTGGCACCAGTGCCAAGTTGGGCTGGTTTGATGGTACCAACTGGCTCCTGCAATCTGCCATCTAAAAGTTGTCAGGCGAGTTTTGTTTTCCAGGGAAAAGCGCCGTTGATTTTGTTTGGAGGCCTGTGGCTGGCAGTGGCTGCCTGTCGTCTTAGAATCCGGGTTACGCAGCATGGTTCCCAGAGCCAAGGTGGCACCAGTGTCAAGTTGGGCTGGTTTGATAGTACCAAGTGGCTCCTGCAATCTGCCATCCAGAAGCGGGGCAGCTTACTTTTGTTTGCCAGGGAAACGGGCCGAGGTATTTGTCTGGGGACCTATGGCTGGGAGTGACCGGCTGGCTCCTGAAAAGCTACGATAGGCAGGATGGTTCCCTGACCCAAGGTGGCACCAGTGCCAAGTCGGGCGGTTTTCGTAGTACAAGGTGCGTCCTAAAATTTGCCATCCAGAAGAGGGGCAGTTGAGTTTTGTTTACCAGAGAAAAGGGCCGTGGTTTGTTTTTGGGGGCATATGGCTGATAGTGGCCGTCTGGCCCCTGAAAATCCACGATAGGCAGGATGGTTCCCAGACCAGAGGTGGCACCAGTGCCAAGTCGGGCTGGTTTGATAGTACTAAATAGCACCTGCAATCTGCCATGCAGAAGCGGGGCAGCTTACTTTTGTTTGCCAGGGAAACGGGCCGAGGTTTGTGTCTGGGGGCCTATGGCTGGGAGTGACCGCCTGGCTCCTGAAAAGCTACGATAGGCAGGATGGTGACCAGACCCATGGTGGCACCAGTGCCAAGTTGGGCTGGTTTGATAGTACCAAGTGGCTCCTGCAATCTGCCATCAAAAAGTTGGCAGGCCAGTTTTGTTTTCCAGGGAAAAGCGCCGTTGTTTGTGTTTGGGGGACTGTGGGTGGGAGTGGCCGGCTGGCTCCTTAGAACACACGATACGCAGGATGGTTCCCAGACCCAAGGTGGCACCAGTGCCACGTCGGGCTGGTTTGATGGTGAAAAGTGGCTCCTGCAATCTGCCATCCTGAAGCGGGGTAGCTTACATTTGTGTGCCAGGGAAACGGGCCGAGGTTTATGACTGGGGGCCTAGGGCTAGAAGTGACCGGCTGGCTCCTGAAAAGCAACAATAGGCAGGATGATTCCCAGACCCAAGGTGGCACCAGTGCCAAGTTGGGCTGGTTTGATGGTACCAACTGGCTCCTGCAATCTGCCATCTAAAAGTTGTCAGGCGAGTTTTGTTTTCCAGGGAAAAGCGCCGTTGATTTTGTTTGGAGGCCTGTGGCTGGCAGTGGCTGCCTGTCGTCTTAGAATCCGGGTTACGCAGCATGGTTCCCAGAGCCAAGGTGGCACCAGTGTCAAGTTGGGCTGGTTTGATAGTACTAAATAGCTCCTGCAATCTGCCATCCAGAAGCGGGGCAGCTTACTTTTGTTTGCCAGGGAAACGGGCCGAGGTATTTGTCTGGGGACCTATGGCTGGGAGTGACCGGCTGGCTCCTGAAAAGCTACGATAGGCAGGATGGTTCCCTGACCCAAGGTGGCACCAGTGCCACGTCGGGCGGTTTTCGTAGTACAAAGTGCGTCCTAAAATTTGCCATCCAGAAGAGGGGCAGTTGAGTTTTGTTTGCCAGAGAAAAGGGCCGTGGTTTGTTTTTGGGGGCATATGGCTGATAGTGGCCGTGTGGCGCCTGAAAATCCACGATAGGCAGGATGGTTCCCAGACCAGAGGTGGCACCAGTGCCAAGTCGGGCTGGTTTGATAGTACTAAATAGCACCTGCAATCTGCCATGCAGAAGCGGGGCAGCTTACTTTTGTTTGCCAGGGAAACGGGCCGAGGTTTGTGTCTGGGGGCCTATGGCTGGGAGTGACCGCCTGGCTCCTGAAAAGCTACGATAGGCAGGATGGTGACCAGACCCATGGTGGCACCAGTGCCAAGTTGGGCTGGTTTGATAGTACCAAGTGGCTCCTGCAATCTGCCATCAAAAAGTTGGCAGGCCAGTTTTGTTTTCCAGGGAAAAGCGCCGTTGTTTGTGTTTGGGGGACTGTGGGTGGGAGTGGCCGGCTGGCTCCTTAGAACACACGATACGCAGGATGGTTCCCAGACCCAAGGTGGCACCAGTGCCACGTCGGGCTGGTTTGATGGTGAAAAGTGGCTCCTGCAATCTGCCATCCTGAAGCGGGGTAGCTTACATTTGTGTGCCAGGGAAACGGGCCGAGGTTTGTGACTGGGGACCTATGGCTAGAAGTGACCGGCTGGCTCCTGAAAAGCAACAATAGGCAGGATGGTTCCCAGACCCAAGGTGGCACCAGTGCCAAGTTGGGCTGGTTTGATGGTACCAACTGGCTCCTGCAATCTGCCATCTAAAAGTTGTCATGCGAGTTTTGTTTTCCAGGGAAAAGCGCCGTTGATTTTGTTTGGAGGCCTGTGGCTGGCAGTGGCTGCCTGTCGTCTTAGAATCCGGGTTACGCAGCATGGTTCCCAGAGCCAAGGTGGCACCAGTGTCAAGTTGGGCTGGTATGATTGTACCAAGTGGCTCCTGCAATCTGCCATCCAGAAGCGGGGCAGCTTACTTTTGTTTGCCAGGGAAACGGGCCGAGGTATTTGTCTGGGGACCTATGGCTGGGAGTGACCGGCTGGCTCCTGAAAAGCTACGATAGGCAGGATGGTGACCAGACCCATGGTGGCACCAGTGCCAAGTTGGGCTGGTTTGATAGTACCAAGTTGCTCCTGCAATCTGCCATCAAAAAGTTGGCAGGTCAGTTTTGTTTTCCAGGGAAAAGCGCCGTTGTTTGTGTTTGGGGGACTGTGGCTGGGAGTGGCCGGCTGGCTCCTTAGAACACAGGATACGCAGGATGGTTCCCAGACCCAAGGTGGCACCAGTGCCAAGTCGGGCTGGTTTGATAGCACCAAGTGGCTCCTGCAATCTGCCATCCAGAAGCGGGGCAGCTTACTTTTGTTTGCCAGGGAAACGGACCGAGGTTTTTTTCTGGGGGCCTATGGCTGGGAGTGACCGGCTGGCTCCTGAAAAGCTACGATAGGCAGGATGGTGACCAGACCCATGGTGGCACCAGTGCCAAGTTGGGCTGGTTTGATAGTACCAAGTGGCTCCTGCAATCTGCCATCAAAAAGTTGGCAGGCGAGTTTTGTTTTCCAGGGAAAAGCGCCGTTGTGTGTATTTTGGGGCCTATGGCTGGGAGTGGCCAGCTGGCTCCTTAGAATCCACGATACGCAGGATGGTTCCCAGACCCAAGGTGGCACCAGTGCCAAGTCGGGCTGGTTTGTTAGTACCAAGTGGTTCCTGCAATCTGCCATCCAGAAGCGGGGCAGCTGAATTTTGTTTGCCAGAGAAAAAGGCTGTTGTTTGTGTTTCGGGGCCTGTGGCTGGCAGTGGACGGCTGGCTCCTGAAAATCCATGATACGCAGCATGGTTCCCAGACCCAAGGTGGCACCAGTGCCAAGTAGGACTAGTTTCATAGTACCCACTGGCTCCTGCAATCTGCCATCCAGAAGAGGGGCAGTTGAGTTTTGTTTTCCAGAGAAAAGGGCCGTGGTTTGTGTTTGGGGCCTATGGCTGAGAGTGACCGGCTGGCCCCTGAAAATCCACGATAGGAAGGATGGTTCCCAGATCCAAGGTGGCAGCAGTGCCATGTTGTGCTGGTGTGATAGTCCCAAGTGGCTCCTGCAATCTGCCATCCAGAAGTGGGGCAGCTGAATTTTGTTTGCCAGAGAAAAAGGCTGTGGTTTTTGTTTGGGGGCCTATGGCTGGGAGTGGCCGGCTGGCTCCTGAAAATCCATGATACGCAGCATGGTTCCCAGACCCAAGGTGGCACCAGTGCCAAGTGGGGCTGGTTTCACAGTGTCAAGTGCCTCCTGCAATCTCCCATCCAGAAGCGGGGCAGCTGAGTTTTGTTTGCCTGTGAAACGGGCCGTTGTTTTTGATTGGGGTCTGTGGCCGAGAATGTTCAGCTGGCTCCTGACAATCCACAATATGCAGGATGGTTCCCAGACCCAAGGTGGCACCAGTGCCAAGTCTTGCTGGTTTGATAGTACCACGTGGCTCCTGCAATCTGCCATCCAGAAGCGGTGCAGCTGAGTTTTGTTTGCCAGAGGAAAGGGCCGTGGGTTGTGTTTGGGGGCATATGGCTGGGAGTGGCCGGCTGTCTCATTAAAAAGATCGATACGCAGGATGGTTCCCAGACCCAAGGTGGCACCAGTGCCAAGTCGGGCTGTTTTTATAGTACCAAGTGCGTCCTGCAATTTGCCATCCAGAAGAGGGGCAGTTGAGTTTTGTTTGCCAGAGAAAAGCGCCGTTGTTTGTGTTTGGGGTCTTGTGGCTGGGAGTGGCCGACTGGCGCCTTAGAATCTGCGATACGCAGCATGGTTCCCAGACCCAAGGTGGCACCAGTTCCAAGTTGGGCTGGTTTGATTGTACCAAGTGGCTCCTGCAATCTGCCATCCAGAAGCGGGGCAGCTTACTTTTGTTTGCCAGGGAAACGGGCCGAGGTTTGTGTTTGGGGGCCTATGGCTGGGAGTGACCGGCTGGCTCCTGGAAAGCTACAATAGGCAGGATGGTGACCAGACCCATGGTGGCACCAGTGCCAAGTTGGGCTGGTTTGATAGTACCAAGTTGCTCCTGCAATCTGCCATCAAAAAGTTGGCAGGCGAGTTTTGTTTTCCAGGGAAAAGCGCCGTTGTTTGTGTTTGGGGGCCTGTGGCTGGGAGTGGCCGGCTGGCTCCTTAGAATCCACGATACGCAGGATGGTTCCCAGACCCAAGGTGGCACCAGTGCCAAGTCGGGCTGGTTTGATACTACCAAGTGGTTCCTGCAATCTGCCATCCAGAAGCAGGGCAGCTTACTTTTGTTTGCCAGGGAAACGGGCCGTGGGTTTTGTTTGGGGGCATATAGCTGAGAGTGGCCCGCTGGCCCCTGAAAATCCACGCTAGGCAGCATGGTTCCCAGATGCAAGGTGGCACCAGTGCCAAGTCGGGCTGGTTTGATGGTGCAAAGTGGCTCCTGCAATCTGCCATCCAGAAGCGGGGCAGCTGATTTTTGTTTGCCAGAGAAAAATTCCGTGGATTGTTTTTGGGGGCATATTGCTGGGAGTGGCCGGCTGGCTCCTTAAAATGCTCGATACGCATGATGGTTCCCAGGCCCAAGGTGTCACCACTACCAAGTCGGCCTGCGGTTTTAGTATCAAGTTCACCCTGCAATTTGCCATCCAGAAGAGGGGCAGTTGAGTTTTGTTTGCCAGAGAAACGGGCCGAGGTTTCTGTTTGGGGACATATGGCTGAGAGTGGCCGGCTGGCCCCTGAAAATCCACGATACACAGCATGGTTCCCAGATCCAAGGTGGCACCAGTGCCAAGTTGGGCTGGTTTGATAGTCCCAAGTGTCTCCTGCAATCTGCCATCCAGAAGCGGGGCAGCTTACTTTTGTTTGCCAGAGAAATAGGCCTAGGTTTTGTTTGGGGGCCTGTGGCTAGGAGTGGCCTGCTGGCTCCTAAGAATCCACGATACGCAGGATGTTTACCAGACCCATGGTGGCACCAGTGCCAAGTTGGGCTGGTTTGATAGTACCAAGTGGCTCCTGCAAACTCCATCAAAAAGTTGGCAGGCGTGTTTTGTTTTCCAGGGAACAGCGCCGTTGATTTTGTTTGGGGGCCTGTGGCTGGGAGTGGCCGGCTGGCTCCTTAGAATCCACGATACGCAGGATGGTTCCCAGACCCAAGGTGACACCAGTGCCAAGTCGGGCTGGTTTGATTACACCAAGTGGCTCCTGCAATCTGCCATCCATAAGTGAGGCAGCTAAGTTTTGTTTGCCAGAAAAAAGGGCCGTGGTTTTTGTTGGGGGACTGTGGCTGGGAGTGGCCGGCTGGCTCCTTAGAACACAGGATACGCAGGATGGTTCCCAGACCCAAGGTGGCACCAGTGCCAAGTCGGGCTGGTTTGATAGCACCAAGTGGCTCCTGCAATCTGCCATCCAGAAGCGGGGCAGCTTACTTTTGTTTTCCAGGGAAACGGACCGAGGTTTTTTTCTGGGGGCCTATGGCTGGGAGTGACCGGCTGGCTCCTGAAAAGCTACGATAGGCAGGATGGTGACCAGACCCATGGTGGCACCAGTGCCAAGTTGGGCTGGTTTGATAGTACCAAGTGGCTCCTGCAATCTGCCATCAAAAAGTTGGCAGGCGAGTTTTGTTTTCCAGGGAAAAGCGCCGTTGTGTGTATTTTGGGGCCTGTGGCTGGGAGTGGCCAGCTGGCTCCTTAGAATCCACGATACGCAGGATGGTTCCCAGACCCAAGGTGGCACCAGTGCCAAGTCGGGCTGGTTTGTTAGTACCAAGTGGTTCCTGCAATCTGCCATCCAGAAGCGGGGCAGCTGAATTTTGTTTGCCAGAGAAAAAGGCTGTTGTTTGTGTTTCGGGGCCTGTGGCTGGCAGTGGACGGCTGGCTCCTGAAAATCCATGATACGCAGCATGGTTCCCAGACCCAAGGTGGCACCAGTGCCAAGTAGGACTAGTTTCATAGTACCCAGTGGCTCCTGCAATCTGCCATCCAGAAGAGGGGCAGTTGAGTTTTGTTTTCCAGAGAAAAGGGCCGTGGTTTGTGTTTGGGGCCTATGGCTGAGAGTGACCGGCTGGCCCCTGAAAATCCACGATAGGAAGGATGGTTCCCATATCCAAGGTGGCACCAGTGCCATGTTGTGCTGGTGTGATAGTCCCAAGTGGCTCCTGCAATCTGCCATCCAGAAGTGGGGCAGCTGAATTTTGTTTGCCAGAGAAAAAGGCTGTGGTTTTTGTTTGGGGGCCTATGGCTGGGAGTGGCCGGCTGGCTCCTGAAAATCCATGATACGCAGCATGGTTCCCAGACCCAAGGTGGCACCAGTGCCAAGTGGGGCTGGTTTCACAGTGTCAAGTGCCTCCTGCAATCTCCCATCCAGAAGCGGGGCAGCTGAGTTTTGTTTGCCTGTGAAACGGGCCGTTGTTTTTGATTGGGGTCTGTGGCCGAGAATGTTCAGCTGGCTCCTGACAATCCACAATATGCAGGATGGTTCCCAGACCCAAGGTGGCACCAGTTCCAAGTTGGGCTGGTTTGATAGTACCAAGTGGCTCCTGCAATCTGCCATCCAGAAGCGGGGCAGCTTACTTTTGTTTGCCAGGGAAACGGGCCGAGGTTTGTGTTTGGGGGCCTATGGCTGGGAGTGACCGGCTGGCTCCTGGAAAGCTACAATAGGCAGGATGGTGACCAGACCCATGGTGGCACCAGTGCCAAGTTGGGCTGGTTTGATAGTACCAAGTTGCTCCTGCAATCTGCCATCAAAAAGTTGGCAGGCGAGTTTTGTTTTCCAGGGAAAAGCGCCGTTGTTTGTGTTTGGGGGCCTGTGGCTGGGAGTGGCCGGCTGGCTCCTTAGAATCCACGATACGCAGGATGGTTCCCAGACCCAAGGTGGCACCAGTGCCAAGTCGGGCTGGTTTGATACTACCAAGTGGTTCCTGCAATCTGCCATCCAGAAGCAGGGCAGCTTACTTTTGTTTGCCAGGGAAACGGGCCGTGGGTTTTGTTTGGGGGCATATAGCTGAGAGTGGCCCGCTGGCCCCTGAAAATCCACGCTAGGCAGCATGGTTCCCAGATGCAAGGTGGCACCAGTGCCAAGTCGGGCTGGTTTGATGGTGCAAAGTGGCTCCTGCAATCTGCCATCCAGAAGCGGGGCAGCTGATTTTTGTTTGCCAGAGAAAAATTCCGTGGATTGTTTTTGGGGGCATATTGCTGGGAGTGGCCGGCTGGCTCCTTAAAATGCTCGATACGCATGATGGTTCCCAGGCCCAAGGTGTCACCACTACCAAGTCGGCCTGCGGTTTTAGTATCAAGTTCATCCTGCAATTTGCCATCCAGAAGAGGGGCAGTTGAGTTTTGTTTGCCAGAGAAACGGGCCGAGGTTTCTGTTTGGGGACATATGGCTGAGAGTGGCCGGCTGGCCCCTGAAAATCCACGATACACAACATGGTTCCCAGATCCAAGGTGGCACCAGTGCCAAGTTGGGCTGGTTTGATAGTCCCAAGTGTCTCCTGCAATCTGCCATCCAGAAGCGGGGCAGCTTACTTTTGTTTGCCAGAGAAATAGGCCTAGGTTTTTGTTTGGGGGCCTGTGGCTAGGAGTGGCCTGCTGGCTCCTAAGAATCCACGATACGCAGGATGTTTACCAGACCCATGGTGGCACCAGTGCCAAGTTGGGCTGGTTTGATAGTACCAAGTGGCTCCTGCAAACTCCATCAAAAAGTTGGCAGGCGTGTTTTGTTTTCCAGGGAACAGCGCCGTTGATTTTGTTTGGGGGCCTGTGGCTGGGAGTGGCCGGCTGGCTCCTTAGAATCCACGATACGCAGGATGGTTCCCAGACCCAAGGTGACACCAGTGCCAAGTCGGGCTGGTTTGATTACACCAAGTGGCTCCTGCAATCTGCCATCCATAAGTGAGGCAGCTAAGTTTTGTTTGCCAGAAAAAAGGGCCGTGGTTTTTGTTGGGGGCCTGTGGCTGGGAGTAGTCGGCTGGCTCCTTAAAATCCACGATAGGCAGGATGGTTCCCAGACCCAAGGTGGTACCAGTGCCAAGTCGGGCTGGTTTGATAGCACCAAGTGGCTCCTGCAATCTGCCATCCAGAAGCGGGGCAGCTTACTTTTGTTTGCCAGGGAAACGGGCCGAGCTTTGTGTCTCGGGGCCTATGGCAGGGAGTGACCAGCTGGCTCCTGAAAAGCTACGATAGGCAGGATGGTGACCAGACCCATGGTGGCACCAGTGCCAAGTTGGGCTGGTTTGATAGTACCAAGTGGCTCCTGCAATCTGCCATCAAAAAGTTGGCAGGCGAGTTTTGTTTTCCAGGGAAAAGCGCCGTTGTGTGTGTTTTGGGGCCTGTGGCTGGGAGTGGCCAGCTGGCTCCTTAGAATCCACGATACGCAGGATGGTTCCCAGACCCAAGGTGGCACCAGTGCCAAGTCGGGCTGGTTTGTTAGTACCAAGTGGTTCCTGCAATCTGCCATCCAGAAGCGGGGCAGCTGAATTTTGTTTGCCAGAGAAAAAGGCTGTTGTTTGTGTTTCGGGGCCTGTGGCTGGCAGTGGACGGCTGGCTCCTGAAAATCCATGATACGCAGCATGGTTCCCAGACCCAAGGTGGCACCAGTGCCAAGTAGTGCTGGTTTCATAGTACCCAGTGGCTCCTGCAATCTGCCATCCAGAAGAGGGGCAGTTGAGTTTTGTTTTCCAGAGAAAAGGGCCGTGGTTTGTGTTTGGGGCCTATGGCTGAGAGTGACCGGCCGGCCCCTGAAAATCCACGATAGGAAGGATGATTCCCAGATCCAAGGTGGCACCAGTGCCATGTTGTGCTGGTGTGATAGTCCCAAGTGGCTCCTGCAATCTGCCATCCAGAAGCGGGGCAGCTGAATTTTCTTTGCCAGAGAAAAAGGCTGTGGTTTTTGTTTGGGGGCCTATGGCTGGGAGTGGCCGGCTGGCTCCTGAAAATCCATGATACGCAGCATGGTTCCCAGACCCAAGGTGGCACCAGTGCCAAGTGGGGCTGGTTTCACAGTGTCAAGTGCCTCCTGCAATCTCCCATCCAGAAGCGGGGCAGCTGAGTTTGGTTTGCCTGTGAAACGGGCCGTTGTTTTTGATTGGGGTCTGTGGCCGAGAGTGTCCAGCTGGCTCCTGACAATCCACAATACGCAGGATGGTTCCCAGACCCAAGGTGGCACCAGTGCCAAGTCGTGCTGGTTTGATAGTACCAAGTGCGTCCTGCAATTTGCCATCCAGAAGAGGGGCAGTTGAGTTTTGTTTGCCAGAGAAAAGCGCCGTTGTTTGTGTTTGGGGTCTTGTGGCTGGGAGTGGCCGACTGGCGCCTTAGAATCTGCGATACGCAGCATGGTTCCCAGACCCAAGGTGGCACCAGTGCCAAGTCGGGCTGGTTTGATAGTACCAAGTGGCTCCTGCAATCTGCCATCCAGAAGCGGGGCAGCTTACTTTTGTTTGCCAGGGAAACGGGCCGAGGTTTGTGACTGGGGGCCTATGGCTGGGAGTGACCGGCTGGCTCCTGGAAAGCTACAATAGGCAGGATGGTTACCAGACCCATGGTGGCACCAGTGCCAAGTTGGGCTGGTTTGATAGTACCAAGTGGCTCCTGCAATCTGCCATCAAAAAGTTGGCAGGCGAGTTTTGTTTTCCAGGGAAAAGCGCCGTTGTTTGTATTTGGGGGCCTGTGGCTGGGAGTGGCCGGCTGGCTCCTTAGAATCCACGATACGCAGGATGGTTCCCAGACCCAAGGTGGCACCAGTGCCAAGTCGGGCTGGTTTGATACTACCAAGTGCGTCCTTCAATCTGCCATCCAGAAGCGGGGCAGCTTACTATTGTTTGCCAGGGAAACGGGCCGTGGGTTTTGTTTGGGGGCATATAGCTGAGAGTGGCCGGCTGGCCCCTGAAAATCCACGCTAGGCAGCATGGTTCCAGGATGCAAGGTGGCACCAGTGCCAAGTCGGGCTGGTTTGATGCGTCAAAGTGGCTCCTGCAATCTGCCATCCAGAAGCGGGGCAGCTGATTTTTGTTTGCCAGAGAAAAATTCCGTGGATTGTTTTTGGGGGCATATTGCTGGGAGTGGCCGGCTGGCTCCTTAAAATGCTCGATACGCATGATGGTTCCCAGGCCCAAGGTGTCACCACTACCAAGTCGGCCTGCGGTTTTAGTATCAAGTTCATCTTGCAATTTGCCATCCAGAAGAGGGGCAGTTGAGTTTTGTTTGCCAGAGAAACGGGCCGAGGTTTCTGTTTGGGGGCATATGGCTGAGAGTGGCCGGCTGGCCCCTGAAAATCCACGATACACAGCATGGTTCCCAGATCCAAGGTGGCACCAGTGCCAAGTTGGGCTGGTTTGATAGTCCCAAGTGTCTCCTGCAATCTGCCATCCAGAAGCGGGGCAGCTTACTTTTGTTTGCCAGAGAAATAGGCCTAGGTTTTTGTCTGGGGGCCTGTGGCTAGGAGTGGCCGGCTGGCTCCTAAGAATCCACGATACGCAGGATGTTTACCAGACCCATGGTGGCACCAGTGCCAAGTTGGGCTGGTTTGATAGTACCAAGTGGCTCCTGCAAACTCCATCAAAAAGTTGGCAGGCGTGTTTTGTTTTCCAGGGAAAAGCGCCGTTGATTTTGTTTGGGGGCCTGTGGCTGGGAGTGGCCGGCTGGCTCCTTAGAATCCACGATACGCAGGATGGTTCCCAGACCCAAGGTGGCACCAGTTCCAAGTTGGGCTGGTTTGATAGTACCAAGTGACTCCTGCAATCTGCCATCCAGAAGTGAGGCAGCTAAGTTTTGTTTGCGAGAATAAAGGGCCGTGGTTTTTGTTGGGGGCCTGTGGCTGGGAGTAGCCGGCTGGCTCCTTAAAATCCACGATAGGCAGGATGGTTCCCAGACCCAAGGTGGCACCAGTGCCAAGTTGGGCTGGTTTGATGGTACCAACTGGCTCCTGCAATCTGCCATCTAAAAGTTGTCAGGCGAGTTTTGTTTTCCAGGGAAAAGCGCCGTTGATTTTGTTTGGAGGCCTGTGGCTGGCAGTGGCTGCCTGTCGTCTTAGAATCCGGGTTACGCAGCATGGTTCCCAGAGCCAAGGTGGCACCAGTGTCAAGTTGGGCTGGTTTGATAGTACCAAGTGGCTCCTGCAATCTGCCATCCAGAAGCGGGGCAGCTTACTTTTGTTTGCCAGGGAAACGGGCCGAGGTATTTGTCTGGGGACCTATGGCTGGGAGTGACCGGCTGGCTCCTGAAAAGCTACGATAGGCAGGATGGTTCCCTGACCCAAGGTGGCACCAGTGCCAAGTCGGGCGGTTTTCGTAGTACAAGGTGCGTCCTAAAATTTGCCATCCAGAAGAGGGGCAGTTGAGTTTTGTTTACCAGAGAAAAGGGCCGTGGTTTGTTTTTGGGGGCATATGGCTGATAGTGGCCGTCTGGCCCCTGAAAATCCACGATAGGCAGGATGGTTCCCAGACCAGAGGTGGCACCAGTGCCAAGTCGGGCTGGTTTGATAGTACTAAATAGCACCTGCAATCTGCCATGCAGAAGCGGGGCAGCTTACTTTTGTTTGCCAGGGAAACGGGCCGAGGTTTGTGTCTGGGGGCCTATGGCTGGGAGTGACCGCCTGGCTCCTGAAAAGCTACGATAGGCAGGATGGTGACCAGACCCATGGTGGCACCAGTGCCAAGTTGGGCTGGTTTGATAGTACCAAGTGGCTCCTGCAATCTGCCATCAAAAAGTTGGCAGGCCAGTTTTGTTTTCCAGGGAAAAGCGCCGTTGTTTGTGTTTGGGGGACTGTGGCTGGGAGTGGCCGGCTGGCTCCTTAGAACACACGATACGCAGGATGGTTCCCAGACCCAAGGTGGCACCAGTGCCACGTCGGGCTGGTTTGATGGTGAAAAGTGGCTCCTGCAATCTGCCATCCTGAAGCGGGGTAGCTTACATTTGTGTGCCAGGGAAACGGGCCGAGGTTTATGACTGGGGGCCTAGGGCTAGAAGTGACCGGCTGGCTCCTGAAAAGCAACAATAGGCAGGATGATTCCCAGACCCAAGGTGGCACCAGTGCCAAGTTGGGCTGGTTTGATGGTACCAACTGGCTCCTGCAATCTGCCATCTAAAAGTTGTCAGGCGAGTTTTGTTTTCCAGGGAAAAGCGCCGTTGATTTTGTTTGGAGGCCTGTGGCTGGCAGTGGCTGCCTGTCGTCTTAGAATCCGGGTTACGCAGCATGGTTCCCAGAGCCAAGGTGGCACCAGTGTCAAGTTGGGCTGGTTTGATAGTACTAAATAGCTCCTGCAATCTGCCATCCAGAAGCGGGGCAGCTTACTTTTGTTTGCCAGGGAAACGGGCCGAGGTATTTGTCTGGGGACCTATGGCTGGGAGTGACCGGCTGGCTCCTGAAAAGCTACGATAGGCAGGATGGTTCCCTGACCCAAGGTGGCACCAGTGCCAAGTCGGGCGGTTTTCGTAGTACAAAGTGCGTCCTAAAATTTGCCATCCAGAAGAGGGGCAGGTGAGTTTTGTTTACCAGAGAAAAGGGCCGTGGTTTGTTTTTGGGGGCATATGGCTGATAGTGGCCGTCTGGCGCCTGAAAATCCACGATAGGCAGGATGGTTCCCAGACCAGAGGTGGCACCAGTGCCAAGTCGGGCTGGTTTGATAGTACTAAATAGCACCTGCAATCTGCCATGCAGAAGCGGGGCAGCTTACTTTTGTTTGCCAGGGAAACGGGCCGAGGTTTGTGTCTGGGGGCCTATGGCTGGGAGTGACCGCCTGGCTCCTGAAAAGCTACGATAGGCAGGATGGTGACCAGACCCATGGTGGCACCAGTGCCAAGTTGGGCTGGTTTGATAGTACCAAGTGGCTCCTGCAATCTGCCATCAAAAAGTTGGCAGGCCAGTTTTGTTTTCCAGGGAAAAGCGCCGTTGTTTGTGTTTGGGGGACTGTGGGTGGGAGTGGCCGGCTGGCTCCTTAGAACACACGATACGCAGGATGGTTCCCAGACCCAAGGTGGCACCAGTGCCACGTCGGGCTGGTTTGATGGTGAAAAGTGGCTCCTGCAATCTGCCATCCTGAAGCGGGGTAGCTTACATTTGTGTGCCAGGGAAACGGGCCGAGGTTTGTGACTGGGGACCTATGGCTAGAAGTGACCGGCTGGCTCCTGAAAAGCAACAATAGGCAGGATGGTTCCCAGACCCAAGGTGGCACCAGTGCCAAGTTGGGCTGGTTTGATGGTACCAACTGGCTCCTGCAATCTGCCATCTAAAAGTTGTCAGGCGAGTTTTGTTTTCCAGGGAAAAGCGCCGTTGATTTTGTTTGGAGGCCTGTGGCTGGCAGTGGCTGCCTGTCGTCTTAGAATCCGGGTTACGCAGCATGGTTCCCAGAGCCAAGGTGGCACCAGTGTCAAGTTGGGCTGGTATGATTGTACCAAGTGGCTCCTGCAATCTGCCATCCAGAAGCGGGGCAGCTTACTTTTGTTTGCCAGGGAAACGGGCCGAGGTATTTGTCTGGGGACCTATGGCTGGGAGTGACCGGCTGGCTCCTGAAAAGCTACGATAGGCAGGATGGTGACCAGACCCATGGTGGCACCAGTGCCAAGTTGGGCTGGTTTGATAGTACCAAGTTGCTCCTGCAATCTGCCATCAAAAAGTTGGCAGGTCAGTTTTGTTTTCCAGGGAAAAGCGCCGTTGTTTGTGTTTGGGGGACTGTGGCTGGGAGTGGCCGGCTGGCTCCTTAGAACACAGGATACGCAGGATGGTTCCCAGACCCAAGGTGGCACCAGTGCCAAGTCGGGCTGGTTTGATAGCACCAAGTGGCTCCTGCAATCTGCCATCCAGAAGCGGGGCAGCTTACTTTTGTTTGCCAGGGAAACGGACCGAGGTTTTTTTCTGGGGGCCTATGGCTGGGAGTGACCGGCTGGCTCCTGAAAAGCTACGATAGGCAGGATGGTGACCAGACCCATGGTGGCACCAGTGCCAAGTTGGGCTGGTTTGATAGTACCAAGTGGCTCCTGCAATCTGCCATCAAAAAGTTGGCAGGCGAGTTTTGTTTTCCAGGGAAAAGCGCCGTTGTGTGTATTTTGGGGCCTGTGGCTGGGAGTGGCCAGCTGGCTCCTTAGAATCCACGATACGCAGGATGGTTCCCAGACCCAAGGTGGCACCAGTGCCAAGTCGGGCTGGTTTGTTAGTACCAAGTGGTTCCTGCAATCTGCCATCCAGAAGCGGGGCAGCTGAATTTTGTTTGCCAGAGAAAAAGGCTGTTGTTTGTGTTTCGGGGCCTGTGGCTGGCAGTGGACGGCTGGCTCCTGAAAATCCATGATACGCAGCATGGTTCCCAGACCCAAGGTGGCACCAGTGCCAAGTAGGACTAGTTTCATAGTACCCACTGGCTCCTGCAATCTGCCATCCAGAAGAGGGGCAGTTGAGTTTTGTTTTCCAGAGAAAAGGGCCGTGGTTTGTGTTTGGGGCCTATGGCTGAGAGTGACCGGCTGGCCCCTGAAAATCCACGATAGGAAGGATGGTTCCCAGATCCAAGGTGGCAGCAGTGCCATGTTGTGCTGGTGTGATAGTCCCAAGTGGCTCCTGCAATCTGCCATCCAGAAGTGGGGCAGCTGAATTTTGTTTGCCAGAGAAAAAGGCTGTGGTTTTTGTTTGGGGGCCTATGGCTGGGAGTGGCCGGCTGGCTCCTGAAAATCCATGATACGCAGCATGGTTCCCAGACCCAAGGTGGCACCAGTGCCAAGTGGGGCTGGTTTCACAGTGTCAAGTGCCTCCTGCAATCTCCCATCCAGAAGCGGGGCAGCTGAGTTTTGTTTGCCTGTGAAACGGGCCGTTGTTTTTGATTGGGGTCTGTGGCCGAGAATGTTCAGCTGGCTCCTGACAATCCACAATATGCAGGATGGTTCCCAGACCCAAGGTGGCACCAGTGCCAAGTCTTGCTGGTTTGATAGTACCACGTGGCTCCTGCAATCTGCCATCCAGAAGCGGTGCAGCTGAGTTTTGTTTGCCAGAGGAAAGGGCCGTGGGTTGTGTTTGGGGGCATATGGCTGGGAGTGGCCGGCTGTCTCATTAAAAAGATCGATACGCAGGATGGTTCCCAGACCCAAGGTGGCACCAGTGCCAAGTCGGGCTGTTTTTATAGTACCAAGTGCGTCCTGCAATTTGCCATCCAGAAGAGGGGCAGTTGAGTTTTGTTTGCCAGAGAAAAGCGCCGTTGTTTGTGTTTGGGGGCTTGTGGCTGGGAGTGGCCGACTGGCGCCTTAGAATCTGCGATACGCAGCATGGTTCCCAGACCCAAGGTGGCACCAGTTCCAAGTTGGGCTGGTTTGATTGTACCAAGTGGCTCCTGCAATCTGCCATCCAGAAGCGGGGCAGCTTACTTTTGTTTGCCAGGGAAACGGGCCGAGGTTTGTGTTTGGGGGCCTATGGCTGGGAGTGACCGGCTGGCTCCTGGAAAGCTACAATAGGCAGGATGGTGACCAGACCCATGGTGGCACCAGTGCCAAGTTGGGCTGGTTTGATAGTACCAAGTTGCTCCTGCAATCTGCCATCAAAAAGTTGTCAGGCGAGTTTTGTTTTCCAGGGAAAAGCGCCGTTGTTTGTGTTTGGGGGCCTGTGGCTGGGAGTGGCCGGCTGGCTCCTTAGAATCCACGATACGCAGGATGGTTCCCAGACCCAAGGTGGCACCAGTGCCAAGTCGGGCTGGTTTGATACTACCAAGTGGTTCCTGCAATCTGCCATCCAGAAGCAGGGCAGCTTACTTTTGTTTGCCAGGGAAACGGGCCGTGGGTTTTGTTTGGGGGCATATAGCTGAGAGTGGCCCGCTGGCCCCTGAAAATCCACGCTAGGCAGCATGGTTCCCAGATGCAAGGTGGCACCAGTGCCAAGTCGGGCTGGTTTGATGGTGCAAAGTGGCTCCTGCAATCTGCCATCCAGAAGCGGGGCAGCTGATTTTTGTTTGCCAGAGAAAAATTCCGTGGATTGTTTTTGGGGGCATATTGCTGGGAGTGGCCGGCTGGCTCCTTAAAATGCTCGATACGCATGATGGTTCCCAGGCCCAAGGTGTCACCACTACCAAGTCGGCCTGCGGTTTTAGTATCAAGTTCATCCTGCAATTTGCCATCCAGAAGAGGGGCAGTTGAGTTTTGTTTGCCAGAGAAACGGGCCGAGGTTTCTGTTTGGGGACATATGGCTGAGAGTGGCCGGCTGGCCCCTGAAAATCCACGATACACAGCATGGTTCCCAGATCCAAGGTGGCACCAGTGCCAAGTTGGGCTGGTTTGATAGTCCCAAGTGTCTCCTGCAATCTGCCATCCAGAAGCGGGGCAGCTTACTTTTGTTTGCCAGAGAAATAGGCCTAGGTTTTGTTTGGGGGCCTGTGGCTAGGAGTGGCCTGCTGGCTCCTAAGAATCCACGATACGCAGGATGTTTACCAGACCCATGGTGGCACCAGTGCCAAGTTGGGCTGGTTTGATAGTACCAAGTGGCTCCTGCAAACTCCATCAAAAAGTTGGCAGGCGTGTTTTGTTTTCCAGGGAACAGCGCCGTTGATTTTGTTTGGGGGCCTGTGGCTGGGAGTGGCCGGCTGGCTCCTTAGAATCCACGATACGCAGGATGGTTCCCAGACCCAAGGTGACACCAGTGCCAAGTCGGGCTGGTTTGATTACACCAAGTGGCTCCTGCAATCTGCCATCCATAAGTGAGGCAGCTAAGTTTTGTTTGCCAGAAAAAAGGGCCGTGGTTTTTGTTGGGGGACTGTGGCTGGGAGTGGCCGGCTGGCTCCTTAGAACACAGGATACGCAGGATGGTTCCCAGACCCAAGGTGGCACCAGTGCCAAGTCGGGCTGGTTTGATAGCACCAAGTGGCTCCTGCAATCTGCCATCCAGAAGCGGGGCAGCTTACTTTTGTTTTCCAGGGAAACGGACCGAGGTTTTTTTCTGGGGGCCTATGGCTGGGAGTGACCGGCTGGCTCCTGAAAAGCTACGATAGGCAGGATGGTGACCAGACCCATGGTGGCACCAGTGCCAAGTTGGGCTGGTTTGATAGTACCAAGTGGCTCCTGCAATCTGCCATCAAAAAGTTGGCAGGCGAGTTTTGTTTTCCAGGGAAAAGCGCCGTTGTGTGTATTTTGGGGCCTGTGGCTGGGAGTGGCCAGCTGGCTCCTTAGAATCCACGATACGCAGGATGGTTCCCAGACCCAAGGTGGCACCAGTGCCAAGTCGGGCTGGTTTGTTAGTACCAAGTGGTTCCTGCAATCTGCCATCCAGAAGCGGGGCAGCTGAATTTTGTTTGCCAGAGAAAAAGGCTGTTGTTTGTGTTTCGGGGCCTGTGGCTGGCAGTGGACGGCTGGCTCCTGAAAATCCATGATACGCAGCATGGTTCCCAGACCCAAGGTGGCACCAGTGCCAAGTAGGACTAGTTTCATAGTACCCAGTGGCTCCTGCAATCTGCCATCCAGAAGAGGGGCAGTTGAGTTTTGTTTTCCAGAGAAAAGGGCCGTGGTTTGTGTTTGGGGCCTATGGCTGAGAGTGACCGGCTGGCCCCTGAAAATCCACGATAGGAAGGATGGTTCCCATATCCAAGGTGGCACCAGTGCCATGTTGTGCTGGTGTGATAGTCCCAAGTGTCTCCTGCAATCTGCCATCCAGAAGCGGGGCAGCTTACTTTTGTTTGCCAGAGAAATAGGCCTAGGTTTTTGTCTGGGGGCCTGTGGCTAGGAGTGGCCGGCTGGCTCCTAAGAATCCACGATACGCAGGATGTTTACCAGACCCATGGTGGCACCAGTGCCAAGTTGGGCTGGTTTGATAGTACCAAGTGGCTCCTGCAAACTCCATCAAAAAGTTGGCAGGCGTGTTTTGTTTTCCAGGGAAAAGCGCCGTTGATTTTGTTTGGGGGCCTGTGGCTGGGAGTGGCCGGCTGGCTCCTTAGAATCCACGATACGCAGGATGGTTCCCAGACCCAAGGTGGCACCAGTTCCAAGTTGGGCTGGTTTGATAGTACCAAGTGACTCCTGCAATCTGCCATCCAGAAGTGAGGCAGCTAAGTTTTGTTTGCGAGAATAAAGGGCCGTGGTTTTTGTTGGGGGCCTGTGGCTGGGAGTAGCCGGCTGGCTCCTTAAAATCCACGATAGGCAGGATGGTTCCCAGACCCAAGGTGGCACCAGTGCCAAGTTGGGCTGGTTTGATGGTACCAACTGGCTCCTGCAATCTGCCATCTAAAAGTTGTCAGGCGAGTTTTGTTTTCCAGGGAAAAGCGCCGTTGATTTTGTTTGGAGGCCTGTGGCTGGCAGTGGCTGCCTGTCGTCTTAGAATCCGGGTTACGCAGCATGGTTCCCAGAGCCAAGGTGGCACCAGTGTCAAGTTGGGCTGGTTTGATAGTACCAAGTGGCTCCTGCAATCTGCCATCCAGAAGCGGGGCAGCTTACTTTTGTTTGCCAGGGAAACGGGCCGAGGTATTTGTCTGGGGACCTATGGCTGGGAGTGACCGGCTGGCTCCTGAAAAGCTACGATAGGCAGGATGGTTCCCTGACATGCAAGGTGGCACCAGTGCCAAGTCGGGCTGGTTTGATGGTGCAAAGTGGCTCCTGCAATCTGCCATCCAGAAGCGGGGCAGCTGATTTTTGTTTGCCAGAGAAAAATTCCGTGGATTGTTTTTGGGGGCATATTGCTGGGAGTGGCCGGCTGGCTCCTTAAAATGCTCGATACGCATGATGGTTCCCAGGCCCAAGGTGTCACCACTACCAAGTCGGCCTGCGGTTTTAGTATCAAGTTCATCCTGCAATTTGCCATCCAGAAGAGGGGCAGTTGAGTTTTGTTTGCCAGAGAAACGGGCCGAGGTTTCTGTTTGGGGACATATGGCTGAGAGTGGCCGGCTGGCCCCTGAAAATCCACGATACACAACATGGTTCCCAGATCCAAGGTGGCACCAGTGCCAAGTTGGGCTGGTTTGATAGTCCCAAGTGTCTCCTGCAATCTGCCATCCAGAAGCGGGGCAGCTTACTTTTGTTTGCCAGAGAAATAGGCCTAGGTTTTTGTTTGGGGGCCTGTGGCTAGGAGTGGCCTGCTGGCTCCTAAGAATCCACGATACGCAGGATGTTTACCAGACCCATGGTGGCACCAGTGCCAAGTTGGGCTGGTTTGATAGTACCAAGTGGCTCCTGCAAACTCCATCAAAAAGTTGGCAGGCGTGTTTTGTTTTCCAGGGAACAGCGCCGTTGATTTTGTTTGGGGGCCTGTGGCTGGGAGTGGCCGGCTGGCTCCTTAGAATCCACGATACGCAGGATGGTTCCCAGACCCAAGGTGACACCAGTGCCAAGTCGGGCTGGTTTGATTACACCAAGTGGCTCCTGCAATCTGCCATCCATAAGTGAGGCAGCTAAGTTTTGTTTGCGAGAATAAAGGGCCGTGGTTTTTGTTGGGGGCCTGTGGCTGGGAGTAGTCGGCTGGCTCCTTAAAATCCACGATAGGCAGGATGGTTCCCAGACCCAAGGTGGCACCAGTGCCAAGTCGGGCTGGTTTGTTAGTACCAAGTGGTTCCTGCAATCTGCCATCCAGAAGCGGGGCAGCTGAATTTTGTTTGCCAGAGAAAAAGGCTGTTGTTTGTGTTTCGGGGCCTGTGGCTGGCAGTGGACGGCTGGCTCCTGAAAATCCATGATACGCAGCATGGTTCCCAGACCCAAGGTGGCACCAGTGCCAAGTAGGGCTGGTTTCATAGTACCCAGTGGCTCCTGCAATCTGCCATCCAGAAGAGGGGCAGTTGAGTTTTGTTTTCCAGAGAAAAGGGCCGTGGTTTGTGTTTGGGGCCTATGGCTGAGAGTGACCGGCCGGCCCCTGAAAATCCACGATAGGAAGGATGATTCCCAGATCCAAGGTGGCACCAGTGCCATGTTGTGCTGGTGTGATAGTCCCAAGTGGCTCCTGCAATCTGCCATCCAGAAGCGGGGCAGCTGAATTTTGTTTGCCAGAGAAAAAGGCTGTGGTTTTTGTTTGGGGGCCTATGGCTGGGAGTGGCCGGCTGGCTCCTGAAAATCCATGATACGCAGCATGGTTCCCAGACCCAAGGTGGCACCAGTGCCAAGTGGGGCTGGTTTCACAGTGTCAAGTGCCTCCTGCAATCTCCCATCCAGAAGCGGGGCAGCTGAGTTTTGTTTGCCTGTGAAACGGGCCGTTGTTTTTGATTGGGGTCTGTGGCCGAGAGTGTCCAGCTGGCTCCTGACAATCCACAATACGCAGGATGGTTCCCAGACCCAAGGTGGCACCAGTGCCAAGTCGTGCTGGTTTGATAGTACCAAGTGCGTCCTGCAATTTGCCATCCAGAAGAGGGGCAGTTGAGTTTTGTTTGCCAGAGAAAAGCGCCGTTGTTTGTGTTTGGGGTCTTGTGGCTGGGAGTGGCCGACTGGCGCCTTAGAATCTGCGATACGCAGCATGGTTCC
This sequence comes from Melospiza melodia melodia, assembly GCF_035770615.1. Taxonomy (NCBI): domain Eukaryota; kingdom Metazoa; phylum Chordata; class Aves; order Passeriformes; family Passerellidae; genus Melospiza; species Melospiza melodia. The sequence continues at coordinate 44,932,111 of NC_086199.1, forward strand.
CAGACCCAAGGTGGCACCAGTGCCAAGTCGGGCTGGTTTGATAGTACCAAGTGGCTCCTGCAATCTGCCATCCAGAAGCGGGGCAGCTTACTTTTGTTTGCCAGGGAAACGGGCCGAGGTTTGTGACTGGGGGCCTATGGCTGGGAGTGACCGGCTGGCTCCTGGAAAGCTACAATAGGCAGGATGGTTACCAGACCCATGGTGGCACCAGTGCCAAGTTGGGCTGGTTTGATAGTACCAAGTTGCTCCTGCAATCTGCCATCAAAAAGTTGGCAGGCGAGTTTTGTTTTCCAGGGAAAAGCGCCGTTGTTTGTATTTGGGGGCCTGTGGCTGGGAGTGGCCGGCTGGCTCCTTAGAATCCACGATACGCAGGATGGTTCCCAGACCCAAGGTGGCACCAGTGCCAAGTCGGGCTGGTTTGATACTACCAAGTGCGTCCTGCAATCTGCCATCCAGAAGCGGGGCAGCTTACTATTGTTTGCCAGGGAAACGGGCCGTGGGTTTTGTTTGGGGGCATATAGCTGAGAGTGGCCGGCTGGCCCCTGAAAATCCACGCTAGGCAGCATGGTTCCAGGATGCAAGGTGGCACCAGTGCCAAGTCGGGCTGGTTTGATGCGTCAAAGTGGCTCCTGCAATCTGCCATCCAGAAGCGGGGCAGCTGATTTTTGTTTGCCAGAGAAAAATTCCGTGGATTGTTTTTGGGGGCATATTGCTGGGAGTGGCCGGCTGGCTCCTTAAAATGCTCGATACGCATGATGGTTCCCAGGCCCAAGGTGTCACCACTACCAAGTCGGCCTGCGGTTTTAGTATCAAGTTCATCTTGCAATTTGCCATCCAGAAGAGGGGCAGTTGAGTTTTGTTTGCCAGAGAAACGGGCCGAGGTTTCTGTTTGGGGGCATATGGCTGAGAGTGGCCGGCTGGCCCCTGAAAATCCACGATACACAGCATGGTTCCCAGATCCAAGGTGGCACCAGTGCCAAGTTGGGCTGGTTTGATAGTCCCAAGTGTCTCCTGCAATCTGCCATCCAGAAGCGGGGCAGCTTACTTTTGTTTGCCAGAGAAATAGGCCTAGGTTTTTGTCTGGGGGCCTGTGGCTAGGAGTGGCCGGCTGGCTCCTAAGAATCCACGATACGCAGGATGTTTACCAGACCCATGGTGGCACCAGTGCCAAGTTGGGCTGGTTTGATAGTACCAAGTGGCTCCTGCAAACTCCATCAAAAAGTTGGCAGGCGTGTTTTGTTTTCCAGGGAAAAGCGCCGTTGATTTTGTTTGGGGGCCTGTGGCTGGGAGTGGCCGGCTGGCTCCTTAGAATCCACGATACGCAGGATGGTTCCCAGACCCAAGGTGGCACCAGTGCCAAGTCGGGCTGGTTTGATTACACCAAGTGACTCCTGCAATCTGCCATCCAGAAGTGAGGCAGCTAAGTTTTGTTTGCGAGAATAAAGGGCCGTGGTTTTTGTTGGGGGCCTGTGGCTGGGAGTAGCCGGCTGGCTCCTTAAAATCCACGATAGGCAGGATGGTTCCCAGACCCAAGGTGGCACCAGTGCCAAGTTGGGCTGGTTTGATAGTACCAAGTGGCTCCTGCAATCTGCCATCCAGAAGCGGGGCAGCTGAGTTTTGTTTGCCAGAGAAAAAGGCTGTGGTTTTTGTTTGGGGGCCTGTGGCTGGCAGTGGCCGGCTGGCTCCTGAAAATCCACGATACGCAGCATGGTTCCCAGACCCAAGGTGGCACCAGTACAAAGTGGGGCTCGTTTGACAGTGTCAAGTGCCTCCTGCAATCTCCCATCCAGAAGCGGGGCAGCTGAGTTTTTTTTGCCAGGGAAACGGACCTTTGTTTTTGATTGGGGTCTGTGGCCGAGAGTGGTCGGCTGTCTCCTGACAATCCACAATACGCAGGATGGTTCCCAGACCAAAGGTGGCACCAGTGCCAAGTCGGGCTGGTTTGATAGTACCAAGTGTCTCCTGCACTCTGCCATCCAGAAGCGGGGCAGCTGAGTTTTGTTTGCCAGAGAAAAGGGCCGTGGGTTGTGTTTGGGGGCATATGGCTGGGAGTGGCCACCTGGCTCCTTAAAATGCACGATACGCCGCATGGTAACCAGACGCAAGGTGGCACCAGTGCCAAGTCGGGCTGTTTTTGTAGTACCCAGTGGCTCCTGCAATTTGCCATCCAGAAGCGGGGCAGCTAAATTTTGTTTGCTAGAGAAAAGGGCTGTGGTTTGTGTTTGGGGTTCTATGGCCGAGAGTGGTAGGCTGGCCCCTGAAAATCAACGATAGGCAGGATGGTTCCCAGATCCAAGGTGGCACCAGTGCCAAGTAAGGCTGGTTGTATGGTTCAAAGTGACTCCTGCAATCTGCCATCCAGAAGCGGGACAGCTGAGTTTTTTTTGCCAGAGAAAAGGTCCGTGGTTTCTTTTTGGGGCATACGGCTGGGAATTGCCGGCTGGCTCCTTAAAATGCTCGATACGCAGGATGGTTCCCAGAGCCAAGGTGGCACCACTGCCAAGTCGGGCTCTTTTTGTAGTACCAAGTGCGTCCTAAAATTTGCCATCCAGAAGAGGGGCAGTTGAGTTTTGTTTGCCAGAGAAAAGGGCCGAGGTTTGTGTTTGGGAGCATATGGCTGGGAATGACCGGCTGGCCCCTGAAAATCCACGATACGCCGGATGGTTCCCAGATCCAAGATGGTACCATTACCAAGTCGGGCTGCTTTGATAGTCCCAAGTGGCTCCTGCAAACTGCCACACCAGAAGCGGGGCAGCTGAGTTTTGTTTGCCAGGGAAATGGGCCGTTGTTTGTGTTTGGGGGCCTGTGGCTGGGAGTGTTCGGCTGGTTCCTGAATATGTACGATACGCAGGATTGTTCCCAGATCCAAGGTGGCAGCAGTGCCATGTTGTGCTGGTGTGATAGTCCCAAGTGGCTCCTGCAATCTGCCATCCAGAAGTGGGGCAGCTGATTTTTGTTTGCCAGAGAAAAGGTCCGTGGTTTGTGTTTGGGGGCATATGGCTGAGAGTGGCCGGCTGGCCCCTGAAAATCCACGATACACAGGATGGTTCCCAGATCCAAGGTGGCACCTGTGCCAAGTTGGGCTGATTTGATAGTACTAAGTAGCTCCTGCAATCTGCCATCCAGAAGCGGGGCAGCTTACTTTTGTTTGCCAGGGAAACGGGCCGAGGTTTCTGTTTGGGGGCCTATGGCTGGGAGTGACCGGCTGGCTCCTGAAAAGCTACAATAGGCAGGATGGTTCCCAGAGCCAAGGTGGCACCAGTGCCAAGTTGGGCTGGTTTGATAGTACCAAGTGGCTCCTGCAATCTGCCATCCAGAAGCAGGGCAGCTGAGTTTTGTTTGCCAGAGAAAAGGGCTTGGTTTGTGTTTGGGGGCATATGGCTGGGTGTGGCCAGATGGCTCCTTAAAATGCACGATATGCAACATGGCTCCCAGACCCATAGTGGCACCAGTGCCAAGTCGGGCTGGTTTGATAGTACCAAGTGGCTCCTGCAATCTTCCATGATCACGTGGAGAAATACTTTCTGGTTTCAGCCATATGCTCTTTCTTCTCTCCCTCAACTTCTCTATCACCTCTCATCTGGTTCACATGCGCTGTCTTCAAGGTCCACAGGCTACTTTTCACAGAATCTTCTGGCCTGATGAAGTAAGAATGATGAATAGAACAGAGCTGGGATATATTTTCCAGTTTGGATAAAATGCATTCTGCACACAAATCCAAGGAGAACGTGCTGCCCCAATGCCCAGAAAATCTTTCACTCCTGCTAGTGTTCTACGTCAACCGCAACTTAGTCTGAAAGAAAAGCTTTTTCTCTGAGAGCATCTGAGAGGTTTGCATGAAGCACTGATATCTGACATATGCAATTTTGAATAGGAGAGGAAAAAGAAAATGGCAAGGAGTTTTTAATTTTAGTGGTTTCAATTTTAATTTCCGTGCACTTTTTCAAAACTTGTCAGCTCAAATGCCCATCAACATCTTTTAGTCATCTGTAAGTCAGTATTCATATAAAATGTGCTTCAAATCCAAAGAATTTCAAATTTGCACTCCAAGCTTCTATGCCTAGATTTATGATTTCCTACACATATTAGATGAAAGGAAGGCCTTTTTTACTGTGGGAGTGCTGGAACACTGGAACAGGTTGCCCAGAGAAGTTGTGGGTGTCCCATCCCTGAAAGTATTCAAGGTCACCTTGGACGGGGCTTGGAGCAGCAACAAAGGAGAAGCTTGATGGTAGAGAAACAAAGTTGGACTATAGAAGAAACTCGGATTGAAGTATAGGATCAAGTTTTCTCTCAGCTCTTGGGGTAAATTCAAAGTTGTACAAAATGACATTTATCTGTGCTATTCACTACTGTAACAGAAAGTTTCATGAAAACTGTACAGAAGATAGTAAATTTTAAAAGAGATAAGAATTACAGCATAAAATCCATGGGATAGGTTACAACATGAGACACTCTCTAAGAGAAAATCTCTGTGTTTCAGCACTTCATCGGGGTAAGATTTCATGAAGTGCCAAAGAAGGCGGCAAAATATCATTCGGGACATTATTTACTGGAATTCAGCCTGGCCATTAGTAGGAACTGCCTTTGAACATATCATGTAGATATACCACACACGCTTTCCCTTCACTGAAAAATTACTGTTTACAACAAATAAGCAATTGACGATCAAAATTGATTGAAAGCATCTTAAACATGTCAAGTATTTCATTGTAGATGATCTGTGATCCAAATGCTTCTTCCACCTTCGAGAGGGACAGAAGAATTCTTCCATATCATGATGGTTTAAAATTGTATCAACCAATGTTTTCTGCTGAAAAGATATCATCTATTTTTTTCTATTTTTGGAAGAAAATATTCCTAGACATACAACAGGTGAGAACTAAGTAATTTTAAAGAAACAAATGAAATGAAAATATTCTGTAAATAGAATGAAATGAAAAGCTGTGTTTTAAATAGGAGCTAAATATTAAACAGAATTTTTGTACCAGGCATTTGAATTACTGCACCAGCTCTTTTGCCCATCAAGAGAGGCATTTAGCATTTCAGTCTTTTCCAAGGTGTTCATGATCTGCTATGCTGATCTCTGTGTGTGCCTAGGTGTGTGTGGAGGGGGGGGCATATGAAGGGGAGTGTGTATGTTTGCTTTACAATTGTTGTGGCAGATTCATGCCTCAGCTCCACATTTTGTTTTAAAAAGGTCACACCGAGTGGATATGAAGTTTACTATCAACAAGAGATCGATTCCCAAATCATCCATTTGACTCTCCCTTATAAATCATGTGCTTTGTTGCATATTTTATCAAATATACTTTCAAGCCAGATGGAGGAAGGAGGATGTGGGAATCCCTCCACCATCTTGCAACTTTTATGTAAGTAGGTTTTCAAGAAAATCATCATTTCTCTTTTAAATATGTCTGGAACAGGTATGATGGTAGTGTCAACCTGTTGGAGTTTTTGTTGCTGGAAGAAGTTGTACAAAAGGATTGGTTTTTACATTGACCAGTTACTGAATCAAGCGCAGGAATACATTGGAAATTTAGCTGGGGGTTCCTTTTCCCAGCAGACTACTTCTAGAACGAGCTTGTACACTGAAGCTGACTCTTTTGCTCTCTTTTTGTTTCTTTCCTATTTTCTTGGCTTCTTTGCCACTATCTAGACAATTTTGGAACTTTGTTCCCAACTAAAATGGTTTCAATAGTCTGATTGTGATCATACATTTTTACAAGGAATTTTTAAAATCTTTCCTCGAGTCCAGAAAGTCAAGGACTTAGATCTTTTTCTTCCCTTATCAATATTGCCATGAAATTGATAAATAAAGACCAACTCTTTATTTTTGTTTTTAACCCACGTAGATAATTCCCATCCATTAATCCATTTTGTGGACCAATAGCTGCCATTCTGATGGAAGCTGTCACTTCTTAACAATAGGCATTCTGTGACTATGTTGACTGCACTTTGGGTGAAGATCCTAACTGGTCTTAGATATACATAGGGAGAAATTTGCTCAGCCAGTGTCAGTCTTAAGCATGCGTATCAGAAGATCTTTCTAGAGCTGGGAATTTTCCCATGAAAGGGATTCAGTTAGGGAAGAGACACTTGTGCCAGAGTTTTACATTCTTCTTGAACACTGCTTAAGGAACTTAGATGCCATGTCCATTTGGATCTCTGTCTGCACAGAACTTTGTCATGCCAGCGCTTTGAAATGCATCTTGAAGAGAATTCACTAGCACAGAATGAAAGAGAGTGGAAGGGGTTGGTGGGGCTAACCAGGCCCAACCCCCCTGCCTAAACCAGGATACCTAGAGCCTCTTGCCCAGGATTCTATCTGGGTGTACTTTTAATGTCTTCAAAGATCCAGGCTCCACAATCTTTCTGGGCAGTCTGTGCCGTGGTTCAGTCACCCTGACAGTAAAGAAACATTTACTGATGTTCAAAGGCAATCTCCTGTATTTCAGTGTGTGCCCACTGCCTCTTGTCTTTTCCCTCAGCATCACTGAAAAGACACTGATTCCCTCCCCTTTGCACTATTGCTTCCATATGTATGTGTGATGCCATGTAGAGGTATGTCAAAAACCTCCCTGAAGCCCAGGCAGATAATATTCCCTTCATCTACCAGTCAAGTTGATTCATCAGAGGAGTTTAAAGTGATGTTCAGCATGAAATTCCCCTGAAAAATCATGCTAACTACATTATTTGGTCATCTGTCATGTGCCTGGCAAGGATTTCCAGGAAGAGCTGCTTCATCAACTTCCTGGGGATAAAAAAGAGGCTGGCTGGTTTGTACTATGGCGAGTCCTCTTAATTGCCTTTTTTGAAGATGGGTGTCATTTGCTAACATCCACTCTTTAGCCTCTGTTGTCGTCTACATCTTAGCAAAACGCTTTTCCACTATGTCTGGCTAGGAAAAACTGTGCCAGCACAGAAAACATCTCCCATCGTGTTCTAGAAGTTGCACGGATGTCTGCCAAGTGTTTGGCAGGAAGAAAAGAAAAGTTGTCCAAAACAGCTTCCAATCGAATGTTCCTGTGATTGGAAAAGTCAGGAGAGTGCAAAGGTACTGTTTTCTATCAGTTGGCAAGGTGCGCACACAATCCCAGTGTTGTACAGCTTGCTTCTTCACCTTCCCGAAGCTGCCGCTCTCGCCGGCTGCCGGAGCCCAAGAAGCGGCTTCTTCGCGCAAAGACGATTGTGCCGCTCACAGGGCTCTCCTTAGCGCGGCTTCTGCCGAAAGACGCCCGGCAGCGGCTCTTACCTCCGGAGAGCATCCTACCTTCGTCTTTAGCTCCTCTTCTCATCTACACCTCGGCAAAACGCTTTTCCACTATGTCTGGCTAGGAAAAACTGTGCCAGCACAGAAAACATCTCCCATCGTGTTCTAGAAGTTGCACGGATGTCTGCCAAGTGTTTGGCAGGAAGAAAAGAAAAGTTGTCCAAAACAGCTTCCAATCGAATGTTCCTGTGATTGGAAAAGTCAGGAGAGTGCAAAGGTACTGTTTTCTATCAGTTGGCAAGGTGCGCACACAATCCCAGTGTTGTACAGCTTGCTTCTTCACCTTCCCGAAGCTGCCGCTCTCGCCGGCTGCCGGAGCCCAAGAAGCGGCTTCTTCGCGCAAAGACGATTGTGCCGCTCACAGTGCTCTCCTTAGCGCGGCTTCTGCCGAAAGACGCCCGGCAGCGGCTCTTACCTCCGGAGAGCATCCTACCTTCGTCTTTCGCGTCTTTTGTAGTCTACATCTTAGCAAAACGCTTTTCCACTATGTCTGGCTAGGAAAAACTGTGCCAGCACAGAAAACATCTCCCATCGTGTTCTAGAAGTTGCACGGATGTCTGCCAAGTGTTTGGCAGGAAGAAAAGAAAAGTTGTCCAAAACAGCTTCCAATCGAATGTTCCTGTGATTGGAAAAGTCAGGAGAGTGCAAAGGTACTGTTTTCTATCAGTTGGCAAGGTGCGCACACAATCCCAGTGTTGTACAGCTTGCTTCTTCACCTTCCCGAAGCTGCCGCTCTCGCCGGCTGCCGGAGCCCAAGAAGCGGCTTCTTCGCGCAAAGACGATTGTGCCGCTCACAGTGCTCTCCTTAGCGCGGCTTCTGCCGAAAGACGCCCGGCAGCGGCTCTTACCTCCGGAGAGCATCCTACCTTCGTCTTTCGCGTCTTTTGTAGTCTACATCTTAGCAAAACGCTTTTCCACTATGTCTGGCTAGGAAAAACTGTGCCAGCACAGAAAACATCTCCCATCGTGTTCTAGAAGTTGCACGGATGTCTGCCAAGTGTTTGGCAGGAAGAAAAGAAAAGTTGTCCAAAACAGCTTCCAATCGAATGTTCCTGTGATTGGAAAAGTCAGGAGAGTGCAAAGGTACTGTTTTCTATCAGTTGGCAAGGTGCGCACACAATCCCAGTGTTGTACAGCTTGCTTCTTCACCTTCCCGAAGCTGCCGCTCTCGCCGGCTGCCGGAGCCCAAGAAGCGGCTTCTTCGCGCAAAGACGATTGTGCCGCTCACAGGGCTCTCCTTAGCGCGGCTTCTGCCGAAAGACGCCCGGCAGCGGCTCTTACCTCCGGAGAGCATCCTACCTTCGTCTTTCGCGTCTTTTGTAGTCTACACCTCGGCAAAACGCTTTTCCACTATGTCTGGCTAGGAAAAACTGTGCCAGCACAGAAAACATCTCCCATCGTGTTCTAGAAGTTGCACGGATGTCTGCCAAGTGTTTGGCAGGAAGAAAAGAAAAGTTGTTCAAAACAGCTTCCAATCGAATGTTCATGTGATTGGAAAAGTCAGGAGAGTGCAAAGGTACTGTTTTCTATCAGTTGGCAAGGTGCGCACACAATCCCAGTGTTGTACAGCTTGCTTCTTCACCTTCCCGAAGCTGCCGCTCTCGCCGGCTGCCGGAGCCCAAGAAGCGGCTTCTTCGCGCAAAGACGATTGTGCCGCTCACAGGGCTCTCCTTAGCGCGGCTTCTGCCGAAAGACGCCCGGCAGCGGCTCTTACCTCCGGAGAGCATCCTACCTTCGTCTTTCGCGTCTTTTGTAGTCTACATCTTAGCAAAACGCTTTTCCACTATGTCTGGCTAGGAAAAACTGTGCCAGCACAGAAAACATCTCCCATCGTGTTCTAGAAGTTGCACGGATGTCTGCCAAGTGTTTGGCAGGAAGAAAAGAAAAGTTGTCCAAAACAGCTTCCAATCGAATGTTCCTGTGATTGGAAAAGTCAGGAGAGTGCAAAGGTACTGTTTTCTATCAGTTGGCAAGGTGCGCACACAATCCCAGTGTTGTACAGCTTGCTTCTTCACCTTCCCGAAGCTGCCGCTCTCGCCGGCTGCCGGAGCCCAAGAAGCGGCTTCTTCGCGCAAAGACGATTGTGCCGCTCACAGTGCTCTCCTTAGCGCGGCTTCTGCCGAAAGACGCCCGGCAGCGGCTCTTACCTCCGGAGAGCATCCTACCTTCGTCTTTCGCGTCTTATGTAGTCTACATCTTAGCAAAACGCTTTTCCACTATGTCTGGCTAGGAAAAACCGTGCCAGCCCAGAAAACATCTCCCATCGTTTTCTAGAAGTTGCAGATATGTCTGCCAAGTGTTTGGGAGGAAGAAAAGAAAAGTTGTCCAAAACAGCTTCCAATCGAATGTTCCTGTGATTGGAAAAGTCAGGAGAGTGCAAAGGTACTGTTTTCTATCAGTTGGCAAGGTGCGCACACAATCCCAGTGTTGTACAGCTTGCTTCTTCACCTTCCCGAAGCTGCCACTCTCAGGAGGTAAGAGCCGCTGCCGGGCGTCTTTCGGCAGAAGCCGCGCTAAGGAGAGCACTGTGAGCGGCACAATCGTCTTTGCGCGAAGAAGCCGCTTCTTGGGCTCCGGCAGCCGGCGAGAGCGGCAGCTTCGGGAAGGTGAAGAAGCAAGCTGTACAACACTGGGATTGTGTGCGCACCTTGCCAACTGATAGAAAACAGTACCTTTGCACTCTCCTGACTTTTCCAATCACAGGAACATTCGATTGGAAGCTGTTTTGGACAACTTTTCTTTTCTTCCTGCCAAACACTTGGCAGACATCCGTGCAACTTCTAGAACACGATGGGAGATGTTTTCTGTGCTGGCACAGTTTTTCCTAGCCAGACATAGTGGAAAAGCGTTTTGCCGAGGTGTAGACTACATAAGACGCGAAAGACGAAGGTAGGATGCTCTCCGGAGGTAAGAGCCGCTGCCGGGCGTCTTTCGGCAGAAGCCGCGCTAAGGAGAGCACTGTGAGCGGCACAATCGTCTTTGCGCGAAGAAGCCGCTTCTTGGGCTCCGGCAGCCGGCGAGAGCGGCAGCTTCGGGAAGGTGAAGAAGCAAGCTGTACAACACTGGGATTGTGTGCGCACCTTGCCAACTGATAGAAAACAGTACCTTTGCACTCTCCTGACTTTTCCAATCACAGGAACATTCGATTGGAAGCTGTTTTGGACAACTTTTCTTTTCTTCCTGCCAAACACTTGGCAGACATCCGTGCAACTTCTAGAACACGATGGGAGATGTTTTCTGTGCTGGCACAGTTTTTCCTAGCCAGACATAGTGGAAAAGCGTTTTGCTAAGATGTAGACTACAAAAGACGCGAAAGACGAAGGTAGGATGCTCTCCGGAGGTAAGAGCCGCTGCCGGGCGTCTTTCGGCAGAAGCCGCGCTAAGGAGAGCACTGTGAGCGGCACAATCGTCTTTGCGCGAAGAAGCCGCTTCTTGGGCTCCGGCAGCCGGCGAGAGCGGCAGCTTCGGGAAGGTGAAGAAGCAAGCTGTACAACACTGGGATTGTGTGCGCACCTTGCCAACTGATAGAAAACAGTACCTTTGCACTCTCCTGACTTTTCCAATCACAGGAACATTCGATTGGAAGCTGTTTTGGACAACTTTTCTTTTCTTCCTGCCAAACACTTGGCAGACATCCGTGCAACTTCTAGAACACGATGGGAGATGTTTTCTGTGCTGGCACAGTTTTTCCTAGCCAGACATAGTGGAAAAGCGTTTTGCCGAGGTGTAGACTACATAAGACGCGAAAGACGAAGGTAGGATGCTCTCCGGAGGTAAGAGCCGCTGCCGGGCGTCTTTCGGCAGAAGCCGCGCTAAGGAGAGCACTGTGAGCGGCACAATCGTCTTTGCGCGAAGAAGCCGCTTCTTGGGCTCCGGCAGCCGGCGAGAGCGGCAGCTTCGGGAAGGTGAAGAAGCAAGCTGTACAACACTGGGATTGTGTGCGCACCTTGCCAACTGATAGAAAACAGTACCTTTGCAATCTCCTGACTTTTCCAATCACAGGAACATTCGATTGGAAGCTGTTTTGGACAACTTTTCTTTTCTTCCTGCCAAACACTTGGCAGACATCCGTGCAACTTCTAGAACACGATGGGAGATGTTTTCTGTGCTGGCACAGTTTTTCCTAGCCAGACATAGTGGAAAAGCGTTTTGCTAAGATGTAGACTACAAAAGACGCGAAAGACGAAGGTAGGATGCTCTCCGGAGGTAAGAGCCGCTGCCGGGCGTCTTTCGGCAGAAGCCGCGCTAAGGAGAGCACTGTGAGCGGCACAATCGTCTTTGCGCGAAGAAGCCGCTTCTTGGGCTCCGGCAGCCGGCGAGAGCGGCAGCTTCGGGAAGGTGAAGAAACAAGCTGTACAACACTGGGATTGTGTGCGCACCTTGCCAACTGATAGAAAACAGTACCTTTGCACTCTCCTGACTTTTCCAATCACAGGAACATTCGATTGGAAGCTGTTTTGGACAACTTTTCTTTTCTTCCTGCCAAACACTTGGCAGACATCCGTGCAACTTCTAGAACACGATGGGAGATGTTTTCTGTGCTGGCACAGTTTTTCCTAGCCAGACATAGTGGAAAAGCGTTTTGCTAAGATGTAGACTACAAAAGACGCGAAAGACGAAGGTAGGATGCTCTCCGGAGGTAAGAGCCGCTGCCGGGCGTCTTTCGGCAGAAGCCGCGCTAAGGAGAGCACTGTGAGCGGCACAATCGTCTTTGCGCGAAGAAGCCGCTTCTTGGGCTCCGGCAGCCGGCGAGAGCGGCAGCTTCGGGAAGGTGAAGAAGCAAGCTGTACAACACTGGGATTGTGTGCGCACCTTGCCAACTGATAGAAAACAGTACCTTTGCACTCTCCTGACTTTTCCAATCACAGGAACATTCGATTGGAAGCTGTTTTGGACAACTTTTCTTTTCTTCCTGCCAAACACTTGGCAGACATCCGTGCAACTTCTAGAACACGATGGGAGATGTTTTCTGTGCTGGCACAGTTTTTCCTAGCCAGACATAGTGGAAAAGCGTTTTGCCGAGGTGTAGACTACATAAGACGCGAAAGACGAAGGTAGGATGCTCTCCGGAGGTAAGAGCCGCTGCCGGGCGTCTTTCGGCAGAAGCCGCGCTAAGGAGAGCACTGTGAGCGGCACAATCGTCTTTGCGCGAAGAAGCCGCTTCTTGGGCTCCGGCAGCCGGCGAGAGCGGCAGCTTCGGGAAGGTGAAGAAGCAAGCTGTACAACACTGGGATTGTGTGCGCACCTTGCCAACTGATAGAAAACAGTACCTTTGCACTCTCCTGACTTTTCCAATCACAGGAACATTCGATTGGAAGCTGTTTTGGACAACTTTTCTTTTCTTCCTGCCAAACACTTGGCAGACATCCGTGCAACTTCTAGAACACGATGGGAGATGTTTTCTGTGCTGGCACAGTTTTTCCTAGCCAGACATAGTGGAAAAGCGTTTTGCCGAGGTGTAGATGAGAAGAGGAGCTAAAGACGAAGGTAGGATGCTCTCCGGAGGTAAGAGCCGCTGCCGGGCGTCTTTCGGCAGAAGCCGCGCTAAGGGGAGCACTGTGAGCGGCACAATCGTCTTTGCGCGAAGAAGCCGCTTCTTGGGCTCCGGCAGCCGGCGAGAGCGGCAGCTTCGGGAAGGTGAAGAAGCAAGCTGTACAACACTGGGATTGTGTGCGCACCTTGCCAACTGATAGAAAACAGTACCTTTGCACTCTCCTGACTTTTCCAATCACAGGAACATTCGATTGGAAGCTGTTTTGGACAACTTTTCTTTTCTTCCTGCCAAACACTTGGCAGACATCCGTGCAACTTCTAGAACACGATGGGAGATGTTTTCTGTGCTGGCACAGTTTTTCCTAGCCAGACATAGTGGAAAAGCTTTTTGCCGAGGTGTAGATGAGAAGAGGAGCTAAAGAGTGGATGTTAGCAAATGACACCCATCTTCAAAAAAGGCAATTAAGAGGACTCGCCATAGTACAAACCAGCCAGCCTCTTTTTTATCCCCAGGAAGTTGATGAAGCAGCTCTTCCTGGAAATCCTTGCCAGGCACATGACAGATGACCAAATAATGTAGTTAGCATGATTTTTCAGGGGAATTTCATGCTGAACATCACTTTAAACTCCTCTGATGAATCAACTTGACTGGTAGATGAAGGGAATATTATCTGCCTGGGCTTCAGGGAGGTTTTTGACATACCTCTACATGGCATCACACATACATATGGAAGCAATAGTGCAAAGGGGAGGGAATCAGTGTCTTTTCAGTGATGCTGAGGGAAAAGACAAGAGGCAGTGGGCACACACTGAAATACAGGAGATTGCCTTTGAACATCAGTAAATGTTTCTTTACTGTCAGGGTGACTGAACCACGGCACAGACTGCCCAGAAAGATTGTGGAGCCTGGATCTTTGAAGACATTAAAAGTACACCCAGATAGAATCCTGGGCAAGAGGCTCTAGGTATCCTGGTTTAGGCAGGGGGGTTGGGCCTGGTTAGCCCCACCAACCCCTTCCACTCTCTTTCATTCTGTGCTAGTGAATTCTCTTCAAGATGCATTTCAAAGCGCTGGCATGACAAAGTTCTGTGCAGACAGAGATCCAAATGGACATGGCATCTAAGTTCCTTAAGCAGTGTTCAAGAAGAATGTAAAACTCTGGCACAAGTGTCTCTTCCCTAACTGAATCCCTTTCATGGGAAAATTCCCAGCTCTAGAAAGATCTTCTGATACGCATGCTTAAGACTGACACTGGCTGAGCAAATTTCTCCCTATGTATATCTAAGACCAGTTAGGATCTTCACCCAAAGTGCAGTCAACATAGTCACAGAATGCCTATTGTTAAGAAGTGACAGCTTCCATCAGAATGGCAGCTATTGGTCCACAAAATGGATTAATGGATGGGAATTATCTACGTGGGTTAAAAACAAAAATAAAGAGTTGGTCTTTATTTATCAATTTCATGGCAATATTGATAAGGGAAGAAAAAGATCTAAGTCCTTGACTTTCTGGACTCGAGGAAAGATTTTAAAAATTCCTTGTAAAAATGTATGATCACAATCAGACTATTGAAACCATTTTAGTTGGGAACAAAGTTCCAAAATTGTCTAGATAGTGGCAAAGAAGCCAAGAAAATAGGAAAGAAACAAAAAGAGAGCAAAAGAGTCAGCTTCAGTGTACAAGCTCGTTCTAGAAGTAGTCTGCTGGGAAAAGGAACCCCCAGCTAAATTTCCAATGTATTCCTGCGCTTGATTCAGTAACTGGTCAATGTAAAAACCAATCCTTTTGTACAACTTCTTCCAGCAACAAAAACTCCAACAGGTTGACACTACCATCATACCTGTTCCAGACATATTTAAAAGAGAAATGATGATTTTCTTGAAAACCTACTTACATAAAAGTTGCAAGATGGTGGAGGGATTCCCACATCCTCCTTCCTCCATCTGGCTTGAAAGTATATTTGATAAAATATGCAACAAAGCACATGATTTATAAGGGAGAGTCAAATGGATGATTTGGGAATCGATCTCTTGTTGATAGTAAACTTCATATCCACTCGGTGTGACCTTTTTAAAACAAAATGTGGAGCTGAGGCATGAATCTGCCACAACAATTGTAAAGCAAACATACACACTCCCCTTCATATGCCCCCCCCTCCACACACACCTAGGCACACACAGAGATCAGCATAGCAGATCATGAACACCTTGGAAAAGACTGAAATGCTAAATGCCTCTCTTGATGGGCAAAAGAGCTGGTGCAGTAATTCAAATGCCTGGTACAAAAATTCTGTTTAATATTTAGCTCCTATTTAAAACACAGCTTTTCATTTCATTCTATTTACAGAATATTTTCATTTCATTTGTTTCTTTAAAATTACTTAGTTCTCACCTGTTGTATGTCTAGGAATATTTTCTTCCAAAAATAGAAAAAAATAGATGATATCTTTTCAGCAGAAAACATTGGTTGATACAATTTTAAACCATCATGATATGGAAGAATTCTTCTGTCCCTCTCGAAGGTGGAAGAAGCATTTGGATCACAGATCATCTACAATGAAATACTTGACATGTTTAAGATGCTTTCAATCAATTTTGATCGTCAATTGCTTATTTGTTGTAAACAGTAATTTTTCAGTGAAGGGAAAGTGTGTGTGGTATATCTACATGATATGTTCAAAGGCAGTTCCTACTAATGGCCAGGCTGAATTCCAGTAAATAATGTCCCGAATGATATTTTGCCGCCTTCTTTGGCACTTCATGAAATCTTACCCCGATGAAGTGCTGAAACAAAGAGATTTTCTCTTAGAGAGTGTCTCATGTTGTAACCTATCCCATGGATTTTATGCTGTAATTCTTATCTCTTTTAAAATTTACTATCTTCTGTACAGTTTTCATGAAACTTTCTGTTACAGTAGTGAATAGCACAGATAAATGTCATTTTGTACAACTTTGAATTTACCCCAAGAGCTGAGAGAAAACTTGATCCTATACTTCAATCCGAGTTTCTTCTATAGTCCGACTTTGTTTCTCTACCATCAAGCTTCTCCTTTGTTGCTGCTCCAAGCCCCGTCCAAGGTGACCTTGAATACTTTCAGGGATGGGACACCCACAACTTCTCTGGGCAACCTGTTCCAGTGTTCCAGCACTCCCACAGTAAAAAAGGCCTTCCTTTCATCTAATATGTGTAGGAAATCATAAATCTAGGCATAGAAGCTTGGAGTGCAAATTTGAAATTCTTTGGATTTGAAGCACATTTTATATGAATACTGACTTACAGATGACTAAAAGATGTTGATGGGCATTTGAGCTGACAAGTTTTGAAAAAGTGCACGGAAATTAAAATTGAAACCACTAAAATTAAAAACTCCTTGCCATTTTCTTTTTCCTCTCCTATTCAAAATTGCATATGTCAGATATCAGTGCTTCATGCAAACCTCTCAGATGCTCTCAGAGAAAAAGCTTTTCTTTCAGACTAAGTTGCGGTTGACGTAGAACACTAGCAGGAGTGAAAGATTTTCTGGGCATCGGGGCAGCCCGTTCTCCTTGGATTTGTGTGCAGAATGCATTTTATCCAAACTGGAAAATAGATCCCAGCTCTGTTCTATTCATCATTCTTACTTCATCAGGCCAGAAGATTCTGTGAAAAGTAGCCTGTGGACCTTGAAGACAGCGCATGTGAACCAGATGAGAGGTGATAGAGAAGTTGAGGGAGAGAAGAAAGAGCATGAGGCTGAAACCAGAAAGTATTTCTCCACGTGATCATGGAAGATTGCAGGAGCCACTTGGTACTATCAAACCAGCCCAACTTGACACTGGTGCCACCATGGGTCTGGTCACCATCCTGCCTATCGTAGCTTTTCAGGAGCCAGCCGGTCACTCCCAGCCATAGGCCCCCAGACAAAACCCTTGGCCCGTTTCCCTGGCAAACAAAAGTAAGTTATCCCGCTTCTGGATGGCAGATTGCAGGAGCCACTTTTCACCATCAAACCAGCCCGACTTGGCACTGGTGCCACCTCTGGTCTGGGAACCATCCTGCGTATCGTGGATTCTAAGGAGCCAGCCGGCCACTCCCAGCCACAGGCCCCCAAACACAAACCACAGCGCTTTTCCCTGGAAAACAAAACTCGCCTGCCAACTTTTTGATGGCAGATTGCAGGAGCCACTTGGTACTATCAAACCAGCCCAACTTGGCACTGGTGCCACCATGGATCTGGTCACCATCCTGCCTATCGTAGCTTTTCAGGACCTAGCCGGTCACTCCAAGCCATAGGCCCCCAGAGAAAAACCTCGGCCCGTTTCCCTGGCAAACAAAAGTAAGCTGCCCCGCTTCTGGATGGCAGATTGCAGGAACCACTTGGTACTATCAAACTAGCCCGACTTGGCACTGGTGCCACCTTGGGTCTGGGAACCATCCTGCGTATCGTTCATTGTAAGGAGCCAGCCGGCCACTCCCAGCCACAGGCCCCCAGACACAAACAATGGCGCTTTTCCCTGGAAAACAAAACTCGCCTGCCAACTTTTTGATGGCAGATTGCAGGAGCCACTTGGTACTATCAAACCAGCCCAACTTGGCACTGGTGCCACCATGGGTCTGGTCACCATCCTGCCTATCGTAGCTTTTCAGGAGCCAGCCGGTCACTCGCAGCCATATGCCCCCAGATACAAAACTCGGCCCGTTTCCCTGGTAAACAAATGTAAGCTGCCCCGCTTCTGGATGGCAGATTGCAGGAGCCACTTTGCACCATCAAACTGGCCCGACTTGGCACTGGTGCGACCTCTGGTCTGGGAACCATCCTGCGTATCGTGGATTCTAAGGAGCCAGCCGGCCACTCCCAGCCACAGGCCCAAAAAACACAAACAACGGCACTTTTCCCTGGAAAACAAAACTCGCCTGCCAACATTTTGATGGCAGATTGCAGGAGCCACTTGGTACTATCAAACCAGCCCAACTTGGCACTGGTGCCACCATGGGTCTGGTCACCATCCTGCCTATCGTAGCTTTTCAGGAGCCAGCCGGTCACTCCCAGCCATAGGCCCCCAAACAAAAACCTCGGCCCGTTTCCCTGGCAAACAAAAGTAAGTTATCCCGCTTCTGGATGGCAGATTGCAGGAGCCACTTTTCACCATCAAACCAGCCCGACTTGGCACTGGTGCCACCTCTGGTCTGGGAACCATCCTGCGTATCGTGGATTCTAAGGAGCCAGCCGGCCACTCCCAGCCACAGGCCCCCAAACAGAAACAACGGCGCTTTTCCCTGGAAAACAAAACTCGCCTGCCAACTTTTTCATGGCAGATTGCAGGAGCCACTTGGTACTATCAAATCAGCCCAACTTGGCACTGGTGCCACCATGGGTCTGGTCACCATCCTGCCTATCGTAGCTTTTCAGGAGCCAGGCGGTCACTCCCAGCCATAGGCCCCCAGACACAAACCTCGGCCCGTTTCCCTGGCAAACAAAAGTAAGCTGCCCCGCTTCTGGATGGCAGATTGCAGGAGCCACTTGGTACTATCAAACCAGCCCAACTTGGCACTGGTGCCACCTCTGGTCTGGGAACCATGCTGCGTAACACAGATTCTAAGGCCCCAGTCGGCCACTCCCAGCCACAAGCCCCCAAACACAAACAACGGCGCTATTCTCTGGCAAACAAAACTCCACTGCCCCTCTTCTGGATGGCAAATTTCAGGACGCACTTGGTACTATATAAACAGCCCGACTTGGCACTGGTGCCACCTTGGGTCTGGGAACCATCCTGCGTATCGATCTTTTTAATGAGACAGCCGGCCACTCCCAGCCATATGCCCCCAAACACAACCCACGGCCCTTTCCTCTGGCAAACAAAACTCAGCTGCACCGCTTCTCGATGGCAGATTGCAGGAGCCACTTGGTACTATCAAACCAGCAAGACTTGGCACTGGTGCGACCTTGGGTCTGGGAACCATCCTGCGTATTGTGGATTGTCAGGAGCCAGCTGAACATTCTCGGCCACAGACCCCAATCAAAAACAACGGCCCGTTTCTCAGGCAAACAAAACTCAGCTGCCCCGCTTCTGGATGGGAGATTGCAGGAGGCACTTGACACTGTGAAACCAGCCCGACTTGGCACTGGTGCCACCTTGGGTCTGGGAACCATGCTGCGTATCATGGATTTTCAGGAGCCAGCCGGCCACTCCCAGCCATAGGCCCCCAAACAAAAACCACAGCCTTTTTCTCTGGCAAACAAAATTCAGCTGCCCCACTTCTGGATGGCAGATTGCAGGAGCCACTTGGGACTATCACACCAGCACAACATGGCACTGCTGCCACCTTGGATCTGGGAACCATCCTTCCTATCGTGGATTTTCAGGGGCCAGCCGGTCACTCTCAGCCATAGGCCCCAAACACAAACCACGGCCCTTTTCTCTGGAAAACAAAACTCAACTGCCCCTCTTCTGGATGGCAGATTGCAGGAGCCACTGGGTACTATGAAACTAGCCCTACTTGGCACTGGTGCCACCTTGGGTCTGGGAACCATGCTGCGTATCATGGATTTTCAGGAGCCAGCCGTCCACTGCCAGCCACAGGCCCCGAAACACAAACAACAGCCTTTTTCTCTGGCAAAAAAAATTCAGCTGCCCCGCTTCTGGATGGCAGATTGCAGGAACCACTTGGTACTAACAAACCAGCCTGACTTGGCACTGGTGCCACCTTGGGTCTGGGAACCATCCTGCGTATCGTGGATTCTAAGGAGCCAGCTGGCCACTCCCAGCCACAGGCCCCAAAATACACACAACGGCGCTTTTCCCTGGAAAACAAAACTCGCCTGCCAACTTTTTGATGGCAGATTGCAGGAGCCACTTGGTACTATCAAACCAGCCCAACTTGGCACTGGTGCCACCATGGGTCTGGTCACCATCCTGCCTATCGTAGCTTTTCAGGAGCCAGCCGGTCACTCCCAGCCATAGGCCCCCAGAAAAAAACCTCGGTCCGTTTCCCTGGAAAACAAAAGTAAGCTGCCCCGCTTCTGGATGGCAGATTGCAGGACCCACTTGGTGCTATCAAACCAGCCCGACGTGGCACTGGTGCCACCTTGGGTCTGGGAACCATCCTGCGTATCGTGTGTTCTAAGGAGCCAGCCGGCCACTCCCAGCCACAGTCCCCCAAACACAAACAACGGCGCTTTTCCCTGGAAAACAAAACTGGCCTTCCAACTTTTTGATGGCAGATTGCAGGAGCCACTTGGTACTATCAAACCAGCCCAACTTGGCACTGGTGCCACCATGGGTCTGGTCACCATCATGCCTATCGTAGTTTTTCAGGAGCCAGGCGGTCAATCCCAGCCATAGGCCCTGAGACACAAACCTCGGCCCGTTTCCCTGGCAAACAAAAGTAAGCTGCCCCGCTTCTGCATGGCAGATTGCAGGTGCTATTTAGTACTATCAAACCAGCCCGACTTGGCACTAGTGCCACCTCTGGTCTGGGAACCATCCTGCCTATCGTGGATTTTCAGGGGCCAGACGGCCACTATCAGCCATATGCCCCCAAAAACAAACCACGGCCCTTTTCTCTGGTAAACAAAACTCAACTGCCCCTCTTCTGGATGGCAAATTTTAGGACGCACTTTGTACTACGAAAACCGCCCGACTTGGCACTGGTGCCACCTTGGGTCAGGGAACCATCCTGCCTATCGTAGCTTTTCAGGAGCCAGCCGGTCACTCCCAGCCATAGGTCCCCAGACAAATACCTCGGCCCGTTTCCCTGGCAAACAAAAGTAAGCTGCCCCGCTTCTGGATGGCAGATTGCAGGAGCCACTTGGTACTATCAAACCAGCCCAACTTGACACTGGT
Source organism: Melospiza melodia melodia (assembly GCF_035770615.1). Lineage (NCBI taxonomy): Eukaryota > Metazoa > Chordata > Aves > Passeriformes > Passerellidae > Melospiza > Melospiza melodia. The sequence continues at coordinate 44,952,701 of NC_086199.1, forward strand.
GCCACCTTGGCTCTGGGAACCATGCTGCGTAACCCGGATTCTAAGACGACAGGCAGCCACTGCCAGCCACAGGCCTCCAAACAAAATCAACGGCGCTTTTCCCTGGAAAACAAAACTCGCCTGACAACTTTTAGATGGCAGATTGCAGGAGCCAGTTGGTACCATCAAACCAGCCCAACTTGGCACTGGTGCCACCTTGGGTCTGGGAACCATCCTGCCTATTGTAGCTTTCCAGGAGCCAGCCGGTCACTTCTAGCCCTAGGCCCCCAGTCATAAACCTCGGCCCGTTTCCCTGGCACACAAATGTAAGCTACCCCGCTTCAGGATGGCAGATTGCAGGAGCCACTTTTCACCATCAAACCAGCCCGACGTGGCACTGGTTCCACCTTGGGTCTGGGAACCATCCTGCGTATCGTGTGTTCTAAGGAGCCAGCCGGCCACTCCCACCCACAGTCCCCCAAACACAAACAACGGCGCTTTTCCCTGGAAAACAAAACTCGCCTGCCAACTTTTTGATGGCAGATTGCAGGAGCCACTTGGTACTATCAAACCAGCCCAACTTGGCACTGGTGCCACCATGGGTCTGGTCACCATCCTGCCTATCGTAGCTTTTCAGGAGCCAGGCGGTCACTCCCAGCCATAGGCCCCCAGACACAAACCTCGGCCCGTTTCCCTGGCAAACAAAAGTAAGCTGCCCCGCTTCTGCATGGCAGATTGCAGGTGCTATTTAGTACTATCAAACCAGCCCGACTTGGCACTGGTGCCACCTCTGGTCTGGGAACCATCCTGCCTATCGTGGATTTTCAGGGGCCAGACGGCCACTATCAGCCATATGCCCCCAAAAACAAACCACGGACCTTTTCTCTGGTAAACAAAACTCAACTGCCCCTCTTCTGGATGGCAAATTTTAGGACGCACTTTGTACTACGAATACCGCCCGACTTGGCACTGGTGCCACCTTGGGTCAGGGAACCATCCTGCCTATCGTAGCTTTTTAAGGAGCCAGCAGGCCACGCCCAGCCATATAGCCCCAAAAACAAACCACGGACCATTTATCTTGGAAACAAAAATCCGCTACCCCGCGTCAGGATGGCAGATTGCAGGAGCCACTTTGCACCATCAAACCACCCCGACTTGGCACTGGTGCCATCTTGGATCTGGGAACCATCCTGCCTATCGTAGCTTTTCAGGAGCCAGCCGGTTACTCCCAACCATAAGCCCCCAGACAGAAAGCTCTGCCCGTTTCCCTGGCAAACAAAAGTAAGCTACCCCGCTTCTGGATGGCAGATTGCAGGAGCCACTTGGTACTATCAAACCAGCCCAACTTGGCACTGGTGCCACCATGGGTCTGGTCACCATCCTGCCTATCGTAGCTTTTCAGGAGCCAGCCGGTCACTCCCAGCCATAGGCCCCCAGACAAATACCTCGGCCCGTTTCCCTGGCAAACAAATGTAAGCTGCCCCGCTTCTGGATGGCAGATTGCAGGAGCCACATGGTACTATCAAACCAGGCCAACATGGCACTGGTGCCACCTTGGCTCTGGGAACCATCCTGCCTATCGTGGATTTTCAGGCGCCAGCCGGCCACTCTCAGCCATATGCCCCCAAACACAAACCACGGCCCTTTTCTCTGATAAACAAAACTCAACTGCCCCTCTTCTGGATGGCAAATTGCAGGACGCACTTGGTACTACGAAAACAGCCCGACTTGGCAGTGATGCCACCTTGGGTCAGGGAACCATCCTGCGTATCGATGTTTTTAAGGAGTCAGCCGGCAACGTCCAGCCATATACCCCCAAAAAAAACCCACGGAACTTTTCTCCAGCAAGCAAAAATCTGCTGCCCCGCTTCTGGATGGCAGATTGCAGGAGCTATTTAGTATTATCAAACCAGCCCGACTTGGCACTGGTGCCACCATGGGTCTGGTCACCATCCTGCCTATCGTAGCTTTTCAGGAGCCAGCCGGTCACTCTCAGCCATAGGCCCCAAACACAAACCACGGCCCTTTTCTCTGGAAAACAAAACTCAACTGCCCCTCTTCTGGATGGCAGATTGCAGGAGCCACTGGGTACTATGAAACCAGCCCTACTTGGCACTGGTGCCACCTTGGGTCTGGGAACCATGCTGCGTATCATGGATTTTCAGGAGCCAGCCGTCCACTGCCAGCCACAGGCCCCGAAACACAAACAACAGCCTTTTTCTCTGGCAAACAAAATTCAGCTGCCCCGCTTCTGGATGGCAGATTGCAGGAACCACTTGGTACTAACAAACCAGCCCGACTTGGCACTGGTGCCACCTTGGGTCTGGGAACCATCCTGCGTATCGTGGATTCTAAGGAGCCAGCTGGCCACTCCCAGCCACAGGCCCCAAAACACACACAACGGCGCTTTTCCCTGGAAAACAAAACTCGCCTGCCAACATTTTGATGGCAGATTGCAGGAGCCACTTGGTACTATCAAACCAGCCCAACCTGGCACTGGTGCCACCATGGGTCTGGTCACCATCCTGCCTATCGTAGCTTTTCAGGAGCCAGCTGGTCACTCCCAGCCATAGGCCCCCAGACACAAACCTCGGCCTGTTTCCCTGGCACACAAAAGTAGGCTACCGCACTTCTGGATGGCAGATTGCAGGAGCTATTTAGTACTATCAAACCAGCCCGACTTGGCACTGGTGCCACCTTGGGTCTGGGAACCATGCTTCGTAACCCGGATTCTAAGACGACAGGCAGCCACTGCCAGCCACAGGCCTCCAAACAAAATCAACGGCGCTTTTCCCTGGAAAACAAAACTCGCCTGACAACTTTTAGATGGCAGATTGCAGGAGCCAGTTGGTACCATCAAACCAGCCCAACTTGGCACTGGTGCCACCTTGGGTCTGGGAACCATCCTGCCTATTGTTGCTTTTCAGGAGCCAGCCGGTCACTCCTAGCCCTAGGCCCCCCGTCATAAACCTCGGCCCGTTTCCCTGGCACACAAAAGTAAGCTACCCCGCTTCAGGATGGCAGATTGCAGGAGCCACTTTTCACCATCAAACCAGCCCGACGTGGCACTGGTGCCACCTTGGGTCTGGGAACCATCCTGCGTATCGTGTGTTCTAAGGAGCCAGCCGGCCACTCCCACCAACAGTCCTCCAAACACAAACAACGGCGCTTTTCCCTGGAAAACAAAACTCGCCTGACAACTTTTTGATGGCAGATTGCAGGAGCCACTTGGTACTATCAAACCAGCCCAACTTGGCACTGGTGCCACCATGGGTCTGGTAACCATCCTGCCTATCGTAGCTTTTCAGGAGCCAGCCGGTCACTCTCAGCCATAGGCCCCCAGACACAAACCTCGGCCCGTTTCCCTGGCAAACAAAAGTAAGCTGCCCCGCTTCTGGATGGCAGATTGCAGGTGCTATTTAGTACTATCAAACCAGCCCGACTTGGCACTGGTGCCACCTCTGGTCTGGGAACCATCCTGCCTATCGTGGATTTTCAGGCGCCAGACGGCCACTATCAGCCATATGCCCCCAAAAACAAACCACGGCCCTTTCCTCTGGTAAACAAAACTCAACTGCCCCTCTTCTGGATGGCAAATTTTAGGACGCACTTTGTACTACGAAAACCGCCCGACTTGGCACTGGTGCCACCTTGGGTCAGGGAACCATCCTGCCTATCGTAGCTTTTTAAGGAGCCAGCAGGCCACGCCCAGCCATATAGCCCCAAAAACAAACCACGGACCATTTCTCTTGGAAACAAAAATCCGCTGCCCCGCGTCAGGATGGCAGATTGCAGGAGCCACGTTGCACCATCAAACCACCCCGACTTGGCACTGGTGCCATCTTGGATCTGGGAACCATCCTGCCTATCGTAGCTTTTCAGGAGCCAGCCGGTTACTCCCAACCATAGGCCCCCAGACAGAAATCTCTGCCCGTTTCCCTGGCAAACAAAAGTAAGCTACCCCGCTTCTGGATGGCAGATTGCAGGAGCCACTTGGTACTATCAAACCAGCCCAACTTGACACTGGTGCCACTTTGGGTCTGGGAACCATGCTGCGTAACGTAGATTCTAAGGCGCCAGGCGGCCACTCCCAGCCACAGGCCCCCAAATACAAACAACGGCGCTTTTCCCTGGAAAACAAAACTCGCCTGCCAGCTTTTTGATGGCAGATTGCAGGAGCCACTTGGTACTATCAAACCAGCCCAACTTGGCACTGGTGCCACCATGGGTCTGGTCACCATCCTGCCTATCGTAGCTTTTCAGGAGCCAGCCGGTCACTCCCAGCCATAAACCCCCAAACACAAACGTCGGCCCTTTTCCCTGGAAAACAAAAGTAAGCACCCCCGATTCTGGATGGCAGATTGCAGGAGCCACTTGGTAGTATCAAATTAGCCCAACTTGGCACTGGTGCCATCAGGGGTCTGGTAAACATCCTGCCTATCTTAGCTTTTCAGGAGCCGGCCGGTCACTCCCTGCCATAGGCCCCCAGAGAAATACCTCGGCCCGTTTCCCTGGCAAACAAAAGTAAGCTGCCCCTCTTCTGGATGGCAGATTGCAGGAACCACTTGCTACTATCAAACCAGCCCAACTTGGCACTGGTGCCACCTTGGCTCTGGGAACCATGCTGCGTAACGTATTTTCTAAGAGGACAGGCGGACACTCCCAGCCACAGGCCTCTAAACAAAAACAACGGCGCGTTACCCTGGAAAACAAAACTCGCCTGCCAACTTTTAGATGGCAGATTGCAGGAGCCACTTGGTACTATCAAACCAGCCCAACTTGGCACTGGTGCCACCATGGGTCTGGTCACCATCCTGCCTATCGTAGCTTTTCAGGAGCCAGCCGGTCACTCCCAGCCATAGGCCCCCAGACAAATACCTCGGCCCGTTTCCCTGGCAAACAAAAGTAAGCTGCCCCGCTTCTGGATGGCAGATTACAGCAGCCACATGGTACTATCAAACCAGGCCAACATGGCACTGGTGCCACCTTGGCTCTGGGAACCATCCTGCCTATCGTGGATTTTCAGGCGCCAGCCGGCCACTCTCAGCCATATGCCCCAAAACACAAACCACGGCCCTTTTCTCTGGTAAACAAAACTCAACTGCCCCTCTTCTGGATGGCAAATTGCAGGAGCCACTTGGTACTACGAAAACAGCCCGACTTGGCAGTGATGCCACCTTGGGTCAGGGAACCATCCTGCGTATCGATGTTTTTAAGGAGTCAGCCGGCAACGTCCAGCCATATACCCCCAAAGAAAACCCACGGAACTTTTCTCCAGCAAGCAAAAATCCGCTGCCCCGCGTCTGGATGGCAGATTGCAGGAGCTATTTAGTATTATCAAACCAGCCCGACTTGGCACTGGTGCCACCATCGGTCTGGTCACCATCCTGCCTATCGTAGCTTTTCAGGAGCCAGCCGGTCACTCCCAGCCATAGGCCCCCAGACAAAAACCTCGGCCCGTTTCCCTGGCAAACAAAAGTAAGCTGCCCTGCTTCTGGATGGCAGATTGCAGGAACCACTTGGTACTATCAAACCAGCAAAACTTGGCACTGGTGCCACCTTGGGTCTGGGAACCATCCTGCGTATCGTGGATTCTAAGCAGCCGGCCGGCCACTCCCAGCCACAGGCCCCCAAACACAAACAACGGCGCTTTTCCCTGGAAAATAAAAACTCGCCTGCCAAATTTTGACGGCAGATTGCAGGAGCCACTTGGTACTATCAAATCAGCCCAACTTGGGACTGGTGCCACCATGGGTCTGGTCACCATCCTGCCTATCGTAGCTTTTCAGGAGCCAGCCGGTCACTCCCAGCCATAGGCCCCCAGACAAAAACCACGGCCCGTTTCCCTGGCAAACAAAAGTAAGCTGCCCTGCTTCTGGATGGCAGATTGCAGGAACCACTTGGTACTATCAAACCACCAAAACTTGGCACTGGTGCCACCTTGGGTCTGGATACCATGCTGCGTATCGTGGATTCTAAGGAGCCAGCCGGCCACTCCCAGCCACAGGCCCCCAAACACAAACAACGGCGCTTTTCCCTGGAAAACAAAACTCTCCTGCCAACATTTTGATGGCAGATTGCAGGAGCCACTTGGTTTTATCAAATCAGCCCAACTTGGCACTGGTGCCACCATGGGTCTGGTCACCATCCTGCCTATCGTAGCTTTTCAGGAGCCAGCCGGTCACTCCCCGCCATAGGCCCCCAGACAAAAAGCTCGGCCCGTTTCCCTGGCAAACAAAAGTAAGCTACCCCGCTTCTGGATGCCAGATTGCAGGAGCCACTTTGCACCATCAAACTAGCCCGTCTTGGCACTGGTGCCACCTCTGGTCTGGGAACCATGCTGCGTATCGTGGATTCTAATTAGCCAGCCGGCCACTCCCTACCACAGGCCCCCAAACACAAACATCTGCGCTTTTCCCTGGAAAACAAAACTCGCCTACCAACTATTTGATGGCAGATTACAGGAGCCACTTGGTACTATCAAACCAGCCCAACTTGACACTGGTGCCACCATGGGTCTGGTCACAATCCTGCCTATCGTAACTTTTCAGGAGCCAGCCGGTCACTCCCAGCCATAGGTCCCCAGTCACAAACCTCGGCCCGTTTCCCTGGCAAACAAAAGTAAGCTGCCCCGCTTCTGGATGGCAGATTGCAGGAGCCACTTGGTACTATCAAACCAGCCCGACTTGGCACTGGTGTCACCTCTGGTCTGGGACCCATCCTGCGTATCGTGGATTCTAAGGAGCCAGTCGGCCACTCCCAGCCACAGGCCCCCAAACACAAACAACGGCCCGTTTCCGTGGCAAACAAAAGTAAGCTGCCCCGCTTCTGGATGGCAGATTGCAGGAACCACTTGGTAGTATCAAACCAGCACAACTTGGCACTGGTGGCACCTTGGGTCTGGGAACCATGCTGCGTATCGTGGTTTCTAAGGAGCCAGCCGGGCACTCCCAACCACAGGTCCCCAAACACACACAATGGCGCTTTTCCCTGGAAAACAAAACTCGCCTGCCAACTTTTTGATGGCAGATTGCAGGAGCCACTTGGTACTATCAAACCAGCCCAACTTGGCACTGGTGCCACCATGGGTCTGGTCACCATCCTGCCTATCGTAGCTTTTCAGGAGCCAGCCGGTCACTCCCTGCCATAGGCCCCGAGACAGAAAGCCCGGCCCGTTTCCCTGGCAAACAAAAGTAAGCTGCCCCGCTTCTGGATGGCAGATTGCAGGAGCCACTTTGTACTATCAAACCAGCCCGACTTGGCACTGGTGCCACCTTGGGTCTGGGAACCATCCTGCCTATCGTGGATTTTAAGGAGCCAGTCGGCCACTCCCAGCCATACGCCTCCAAACACAAACAACGGTCCATTTCCCTGGCAAACAAAAGTAAGCTGCCCCGCTTCTGGATGTCAGATTGCAGGAACAACTTGTTGCCAAGTTGGGGTGGTTTGATAGTACCAAGTGGCTCCTGCAATCTGCCATCAAAAAGTTGGCAAGCGAGTTTTGTTTTCCAGGGAAAAGCGCCGTTGTTTGTGTTTGGGGGCCTGTGGCTGGGAGTGGCCAGCTGTCTCCTTAGAATCCACGATACGCAGGATGGGTCCCAGACCAGAGGTGGCACCAGTGCCAAGTCGGGCTGGTTTGATGGTGCAAAGTGACTCCTGCAATCTGCCATCCAGAAGCGGGGTAGCTTACTTTTGTTTGCCAGGGAAACGGGTAGAGCTTTGTGTCTGGGGGCCTATGGCTGGGAGTGACCGGCTGGCTCCTGAAAAGCTACGATAGGCAGGATGGTGACCAGACCTATGGTGGCACCAGTGCCAAGTTGGGCTGGTTTGATAGTACCAAGTGGCTCCTGCAATCTGCCATCAAAATGTTGGCAGGTGAGTTTTGTTTTCCAGGGAAAAGCACCGTTGTTTGTGTTTGGGGGCCTGTGGCTGGGAGTGGCCAGCTGGCTCCTTAGAATCCACGATACGCAGGATGGTTCCCAGACCAGAGGTGGCACCAGTGCCATGTTGGCCTGGTTTGATAGTACCATGTGGCTCCTGCAATCTGCCATCCAGAAGCGGGGCTGCTTACTTTTGTTTGCCAGGGAAACGGGCCGAGATATTTGTCTGGGGGCCTATGGCTGGGAGTGAGCGGCTGGCTCCTGAAAAGCTACGATAGGCAGGATGGTGACCAGACCCATGGTGGCACCAGTGCCAAGTTGGGCTGGTTTGATAGTACCAAGTGGCTCCTGCAATCTGCCATCAAAAAGTTGTCAGGCGACTTTTGTTTTCCAGGGAAAAGCGCCGTTGTTCTTGTTTAGAGGCCTGTGGCTGGGAGTGGCCGGCTGCCTCCTTTGAACCCAGGATACGCAGGATGGTTCCCAGAGCCAAGGTGGCATCAGTGCCAAGTTGGGCTGGTTTGATAGTACCAAGTGGCTCCTGCAATCTGCCATCCAGAAGCGGGTCAGCTTACTTTTGTTTCCCAGGGAAACGGGCCGAGGTTTGTGTCTGGGGGCCTATGGCTGGGAGTGACCGGCTGGCTACTGAAAAGCTACGATAGGCAGGATGGTTACCAGACTCATGGTGGCACCAGTGCCAAGTCGGGCTGGTTTGATAATACTAAATAGCTCCTGAAATCTGCCATTCAGACGCGGGGCAGCGGATTTTTGTTTGCTGGAGAAAAGTTCCGTGGTTTTTTTTGGGGGGTATATGGCTGGACGTTGCCGGCTGGCTCCTTAAAAAGATCGATACGCAGGATTGTTCCCTGACCCAAGGTGGCATCACTGCCAAGTCGGGCTGTTTTCGTAGTACCAAGTGCGTCCTGCAATTTGCCATCCAGAAGAGGGGCAGTTGAGTTTTGTTTACCAGAGAAAAGGGCCGTGGTTTGTGTTTGGGGGCATATGGCTGAGAGTGGCCGGCTGGCGCCTGAAAATCCACGATAGGCAGGATGGTTCCCAGAGCCAAGGTGGCACCAGTGCCATGTTGGCCTGGTTTGATAGTACCATGTGGCTGCTGTAATCTGCCATCCAGAAGCGGGGCAGCTTACTTTTATTTGCCAGGGAAACGGGCCGAGATATTTGTCTGGGGGCCTATGGCTGGGAGTGACCGGCTGGCTCCTGAAAAGCTACGATAGGCAGGATGGTGACCAGACCCATGGTGGCACCAGTACCAAGTTGGGCTTGTTTGATAGTACCAAGTGGCTCCTGCAATCTGCCATTAAAAATTTGGCAGGCGAGTTTTGTTTTCCAGGGAAAAGCGCCGTTGTTTTTGTTTAGAGGCCTGTGGCTGGGAGTGGCCGCCTGTCCTCGTAGAATCTACGTTACGCAGCATGGTTCCCAGAGCCAAGGTGGCACGAGGGCCAAGTCGGGCAGGTTTGATAGTACCAAATGCATCCTGCAATCTGCCATCCAAAAGCGGGGCAGTTTACTTTTGTTTGCCAGGGAAACGGGCCGAGGTTTGTGTCTGGGGGCCTATGGCAGGGAGTGACCGGCTGGCTCATGAAAAACTACGATAGGCAGGATGTTTACCAGACCCATGGTGGCACCAGTGCCAAGTTGGGCTGATTTGATAGTACCAAGTGGCTCCTGCAATCTGCCATCCAGAATCGGGGCAGCTTACTTTTGTTTTCCAGGGAAACGGGCCGAGGTTTGTGTCTGGGGGTCTATGGCTGGGAGTGACCGGCTGGCTCCTGAAAAGCTACGATAGGCAGGATGGTGACCAGACCCATGGTGGCACCAGTGCCAAGTTGGGCTGGTTTGATAGCACCAAGTGGCTCCTGCAATCTGCCATCAAAATGTTGGCAGGCGAGTTTTGTTTTCCAGGGAAAAGCGCCGTTGTTTGTGTTTGGGCGCCTGTGGCTCAGAGTGGCCGGGTGGCTGCTTAGAATCCACGATACGCAGGATGGTTCCCAGACCCAAGGTGGCACCAGTGCCAAGTCGGGCTGGTTTGACACTACCAAGTGGCTCCTGCAATCTGCCATCCAGAATCGGGGCAGCTTAATTTTGTTTGCCAGGGAAACGGTCCGAGGTTTGTGTCTGGGGGACTATGGCTGGGAGTGACCGGCTGGCTCCTGAAATGCTACAATAGGCAGGATGGTTCCCAGACCCATAGTGGCACCAGTGCCAAGTTGGGATGATTTGATAGTACCAAGTGGCTCCTGCAATCTGCCATCAAAAAGCTGGCAGGCGAGTTTTGTTTTCCAGGGAAAAGCGCCGTTGTTTGTGTTTGGGGGCCTGTGGCTGGGAGTGGCCGGCTGGCTCCTTAGAATCCACGATATGCAGGATTGTTCCCAGACCCAAGGTGGCACCAGTGCCAAGTCGGGCTGGTTTGATGGTGCAAAGTGGCTCCTGCAATCTGCCATCCAGACGCGGGGCAGCGGATTTTTGTTTCCATGAGAAATGGTCCGTGGTTTGTTTTTGGGGGTATATGGCTGGGCGTGGCCGGCTGGCTCCTTAAAAAGCTCGATATGCAGGATGGTTCCCTGACACAAGGTGGCACCAGTGCCACGTCGGGCGGTTTTCGTAGTACAAAGTGCGTCCTAAAATTTGCCATCCAGAAGAGGGGCAGTTGAGTTTTGTTTGCCAGAGAAAAGGGCCGTGGTTTGTTTTTGGGGGCATATGGCTGAGAGTGGCCGGCTGGCCCCTGAAAATCCACGATAGGCAGGATGGTTCCCAGACCAGAGGTGTCACCAGTGCCAAGTCGGGCTGGTTTGATAGTACTAAATAGCTCCTGCAATCTGCCATGCAGAAGCGGGGCAGCTTACTTTTGTTTGCCAGGGAAACGGGCCGAGGTTTGTGTTTGGGGGCCTAAGGCTGGGAGTGACCGGCTGGCTCCTGAAAAGCTACGATAGGCAGGATAGTGACCAGACCAATGGTGGCACCAGTGCCAAGTTGGGCTGGTTTGATAGTACCAAGTGGCTCCGGCAATCTGCCATCAAAAAGTTGGCAGGCGAGTTTTGTTTTCCAGGGAAAAGCGCCGTTGTTTGTGTTTGGGGGCCTGTGGCTGGGAGTGGCCAGCTGGCTCCTTAGAACCCACGATACGCAGGATGGTTCCCAGACCAGAAGTGGCACCAGTGCCAAGTTGGGCTGGTTTGATGGTGCAAAGTGGCTCCTGCAATCTGCCATCCAGAAGCGGGGTAGCTTACTTTTGTTTGCCAGGGAAACGGGCCGAAATATTTGTCTAGGGGCCTCTGGCTGGGGGTGGCTGGCTGGCACCTGAAAAGCTACGATAGGCAGGATGGTGACCAGACCCATGGTGGCACCAGTGCCAAGTTGGGCTGGTTTGATAGTACCAAGTGGCTCCTGCAATCTGCCATCAAATGTTTGGCAGGCGAGTTTTGTTTTCCAGGGAAAAGCACCGTTGTGTGTGTTTTGGGGCCTGTGGCTGGGAGTGGCCAGCTGGCTCCTTAGAATCCACGATACGCAGGATGGTTCCCAGACCCAAGGTGGCACCAGTGCCAAGTCGGGCTGGTTTGTTAGTACCAAGTGGTTCCTGCAATCTGCCATCCAGAAGCGGGGCAGCTGAATTTTGTTTGCCAGAGAAAAAGGCTGTTGTTTGTGTTTCGGGGCCTGTGGCTGGCAGTGGACGGCTGGCTCCTGAAAATCCATGATACGCAGGATGGTTCCCAGACCCAAGGTGGCACCAGTGCCAAGTCGGGCTGGTTTGATACTACCAAGTGCGTCCTGCAATCTGCCATCCAGAAGCGGGGCAGCTTAATTTTGTTTGCCAGGGAAACGGGCCGTGGGTTTTGTATGGGGGCCTATGGCTGAGAGTGGCCGGCTGGCTCCTGAAAATCCACGCTAGGCAGCATGGTTCCCAGATGCAAGGTGGCACCAGTGCCAAGTCGGGCTGGTTTGATGGTGCAAAGTGGCTCCTGCAATCTGCCATCCAGAAGCGGGGCAGCTGATTTTTGTTTGCCAGAGAAAAATTCCGTGGATTGTTTTTGGGGGCATATTGCTGGGAGTGGCCGGCTGGCTCCTTAAAATGCTCGATACGCATGATGGTTCCCAGGCCCAAGGTGTCACCACTACCAAGTCGGCCTGCGGTTTTAGTATCAAGTTCATCCTGCAATTTGCCATCCAGAAGAGGGGCAGTTGAGTTTTGTTTGCCAGAGAAGCGGGCCGAGGTTTCTGTTTGGGGACATATGGCTGAGAGTGGCCGGGTGGCCCCTGAATATCCACGATACACAGCATGGTTCCCAGATCCAAGGTGGCACCAGTGCCAAGTTGGGCTGGTTTGATAGTCCCAAGTGTCTCCTGCAATCTGCCATCCAGAAGCGGGGCAGCTTACTTTTGTTTGCCAGAGAAATAGGCCTAGGTTTTTGTCTGGGGGCCTGTGGCTAGGAGTGGCCGGCTGGCTCCTTAGAATCCACGATACGCAGGATGTTTCCCAGACCCAAGGTGGCACCAGTGCCAAGTCGGGCTGGTTTGATAGTACCAAGTGGCTCCTGCAAACTCCATCAAAATGTTGGAAGACGTGTTTTGTTTTCCAGGGAACAGCGCCGTTGATTTTGTTTGGGGACCTGTGGCTGGGAGTGGCCGGCTGGCTCCTTAGAATCCACGATACGCAGGATGGTTCCCAGACCCAAGGTGGCACCAGTGCCAAGTCGGGCTGGTTTGATTACACCAAGTGGCTCCTGCAATCTGCCATCCAGAAGTGAGGCAGCTAAGTTTTGTTTGCCAGAAAAAAGGGCCGTGGTTTTTGTTGGGGGCCTGTGGCTGGGAGTAGCCGGCTGGCTCCTTAAAATCCACGATAGGCTGGATGGTTCCCAGACCCAAGGTGGCACCAGTGCCAAGTCGGGCTGGTTTGATAGTACCAAGTGGCTCCTGCAATCTGCCATCCAGAAGCGGTGCAGTTGAGTTTTGTTTGCCAGAGAAAAGGGCCGTGGGTTGTGTTTGGGGGCATATGGCTGGGAGTGGCCGGCTGTCTCATTAAAAAGATCGATACGCAGGATGGTTCCCAGACCCAAGGTGGCACCAGTGCCAAGTCGGGCTGTTTTTATAGTACCAAGTGCGTCCTGCAATTTGCCATCCAGAAGAGGGGCAGTGGAGTTTTGTTTGCCAGAGAATAGCGCCGTTGTTTGTGTTTGGGGGCTTGTGGCTGGGAGTGGCCGACTGGCGCCTTAGAATCTGTGTTACGCAGCATGGTTCCCAGACCAGAGGTGGCACCAGTGCCAAGTTGGGCTGGTTTGATAGTACCAAGTGGCTCCTGCAATCTGCCATCCAGAAGTGGGGCAGCTTACTTTTGTTTGCCAGGGAAACGGGCCGAGGTTTGTGACTGGGGACCTATGGCTGGGAGTGACCGGCTGGCTCCTGAAAAGCTACGATAGGCAGGATGGTGACCAGACCCATGGTGGCACCAGTGCCAAGTTGGGCTGGTTTGATAGTACCAAGTGGCTCCTGCAATCTGCCATCAAAAAGTTGTCAGGCGAGTTTTGTTTTCCAGGGAAAAGCGCCGTTGTTTGTATTTGGGGGCCTGTGGCTGGGAGTGGCCGGCTGGCTCCTTTGAACCCACAATACGCAGGATGGTTCCCAGACCCAAGGTGGCACCAGTGCCAAGTCGGGCTGGTTTGATACTACCAAGTGCGTCCTGCAATCTGCCATCCAGAAGCGGGGCAGCTTAATTTTGTTTGCCAGGGAAACGGGCCGTGGGTTTTGTATGGGGGCCTATGGCTGAGAGTGGCCGGCTGGCTCCTGAAAATCCACGCTAGGCAGCATGGTTCCCAGATGCAAGGTGGCACCAGTGCCAAGTCGGGCTGGTTTGATGGTGCAAAGTGGCTCCTGCAATCTGCCATCCAGAAGCGGGGCAGCTGATTTTTGTTTGCCAGAGAAAAATTCCGTGGATTGTTTTTGGGGGCATATTGCTGGGAGTGGCCGGCTGGCTCCTTAAAATGCTCGATACGCATGATGGTTCCCAGGCCTAAGGTGTCACCACTACCAAGTCGGCCTGCGGTTTTAGTATCAAGTTCATCCTGCAATTTGCCATCCAGAAGAGGGGCAGTTGAGTTTTGTTTGCCAGAGAAACGGGCCGAGGTTTCTGTTTGGGGACATATGGCTGAGAGTGGCCGGGTGGCCCCTGAATATCCACGATACACAGCATGGTTCCCAGATCCAAGGTGGCACCAGTGCCAAGTTGGGCTGGTTTGATAGTCCCAAGTGTCTCCTGCAATCTGCCATCCAGAAGCGGGGCAGCTTACTTTTGTTTGCCAGAGAAATAGGCCTAGGTTTTTGTCTGGGGGCCTGTGGCTAGGAGTGGCCGGCTGGCTCCTTAGAATCCACGATACGCAGGATGTTTCCCAGACCCAAGGTGGCACCAGTGCCAAGTCGGGCTGGTTTGATAGTACCAAGTGGCTCCTGCAAACTCCATCAAAATGTTGGCAGACGTGTTTTGTTTTCCAGGGAACAGCGCCGTTGATTTTGTTTGGGGACCTGTGGCTGGGAGTGGCCGGCTGGCTCCTTAGAATCCACGATACGCAGGATGGTTCCCAGACCCAAGGTGGCACCAGTGCCAAGTCGGGCTGGTTTGATTACACCAAGTGGCTCCTGCAATCTGCCATCCAGAAGTGAGGCAGCTAAGTTTTGTTTGCGAGAATAAAGGGCCGTGGTTTTTGTTGGGGGCCTGTGGCTGGGAGTAGCCGGCTGGCTCCTTAAAATCCACGATAGGCTGGATGGTTCCCAGACCCAAGGTGGCACCAGTGCCAAGTCGGGCTGGTTTGATAGTACCAAGTGGCTCCTGCAATCTGCCATCCAGAAGCGGTGCAGTTGAGTTTTGTTTGCCAGAGAAAAGGGCCGTGGGTTGTGTTTGGGGGCATATGGCTGGGAGTGGCCGGCTGTCTCATTAAAAAGATCGATACGCAGGATGGTTCCCAGACCCAAGGTGGCACCAGTGCCAAGTCGGGCTGTTTTTATAGTACCAAGTGCGTCCTGCAATTTGCCATCCAGAAGAGGGGCAGTGGAGTTTTGTTTGCCAGAGAATAGCGCCGTTGTTTGTGTTTGGGGGCTTGTGGCTGGGAGTGGCCGACTGGCGCCTTAGAATCTGTGTTACGCAGCATGGTTCCCAGACCAGAGGTGGCACCAGTGCCAAGTTGGGCTGGTTTGATAGTACCAAGTGGCTCCTGCAATCTGCCATCCAGAAGTGGGGCAGCTTACTTTTGTTTGCCAGGGAAACGGGCCGAGGTTTGTGACTGGGGACCTATGGCTGGGAGTGACCGGCTGGCTCCTGAAAAGCTACGATAGGCAGGATGGTGACCAGACCCATGGTGGCACCAGTGCCAAGTTGGGCTGGTTTGATAGTACCAAGTGGCTCCTGCAATCTGCCATCAAAAAGTTGTCAGGCGAGTTTTGTTTTCCAGGGAAAAGCGCCGTTGTTTGTATTTGGGGGCCTGTGGCTGGGAGTGGCCGGCTGGCTCCTTTGAACCCACAATACGCAGCATGGTTCCCAGACCCAAGGTGGCACCAGTGCCAAGTCGGGCTGGTTTGATACTACCAAGTGCGTCCTGCAATCTGCCATCCAGAAGCGGGGCAGCTTAATTTTGTTTGCCAGGGAAACGGGCCGTGGGTTTTGTTTGGGGGCCTATGGCTGAGAGTGGCCGGCTG
Organism: Melospiza melodia melodia; assembly: GCF_035770615.1. Taxonomy (NCBI): domain Eukaryota; kingdom Metazoa; phylum Chordata; class Aves; order Passeriformes; family Passerellidae; genus Melospiza; species Melospiza melodia. The sequence goes on from NC_086199.1 coordinate 44,968,252, forward strand.
GCTCCTGAAAATCCACGCTAGGCAGCATGGTTCCCAGATGCAAGGTGGCACCAGTGCCAAGTCGGGCTGGTTTGATGGTGCAAAGTGGCTCCTGCAATCTGCCATCCAGAAGCGGGGCAGCTGATTTTTGTTTGCCAGAGAAAAATTCCGTGGATTGTTTTTGGGGGCATATTGCTGGGAGTGGCCGGCTGGCTCCTTAAAATGCTCGATACGCATGATGGTTCCCAGGCCCAAGGTGTCACCACTACCAAGTCGGCCTGCGGTTTTAGTATCAAGTTCATCCTGCAATTTGCCATCCAGAAGAGGGGCAGTTGAGTTTTGTTTGCCAGAGAAACGGGCCGAGGTTTCTGTTTGGGGACATATGGCTGAGAGTGGCCGGCTGGCCCCTGAATATCCACGATACACAGCATGGTTCCCAGATCCAAGGTGGCACCAGTGCCAAGTTGGGCTGGTTTGATAGTACCAAGTGTCTCCTGCAATCTGCCATCCAGAAGCGGGGCAGCTTACTTTTGTTTGCCAGAGAAATAGGCCTAGGTTTTTGTCTGGGGGCCTGTGGCTAGGAGTGGCCGGCTGGCTCCTTAGAATCCACGATACGCAGGATGTTTCCCAGACCCAAGGTGGCACCAGTGCCAAGTCGGGCTGGTTTGATAGTACCAAGTGGCTCCTGCAAACTCCATCAAAAAGTTGGCAGGCGTGTTTTGTTTTCCAGGGAACAGCGCCGTTGTTTGTGTTTGGGGGCCTGTGGCTGGGAGTGGCCGGCTGGCTCCTTAGAATCCACGATACGCAGGATGGTTCCCAGACCCAAGGTGGCACCAGTGCCAAGTTGGGCTGGTTTGATTACACCAAGTGGCTCCTGCAATCTGCCATCCAGAAGTGAGGCAGCTAAGTTTTGTTTGCCAGAAAAAAGGGCCGTGGTTTTTGTTGGGGGCCTGTGGCTGGGAGTGGCCGGCTGGCTCCTTAGAATCCACCATACGCAGGATGGTTCCCAGACCCAAGGTGGCACCAGTGCCAAGTCGGGCTGGTTTGATAGTCCCAAGTGGCTCCTGCAAACTGCCATCCAGAAGCGGGGCAGCTGAGTTTTGTTTGCCAGGGAAATGGGCCGTTGTTTGTGTTTGGGGGCCTGTGGCTGGGAGTGTTCGGCTGGTTCCTGAATATGTACGATACGCAGGATTGTTCCCAGACCCAAGGTGGCACCAGTGCCAAGTCGGGCTGGTTTGATGGTGCAAAGTGGCTCCTGCAATCTGCCATCCAGACGCGGGGCAGCGGATTTTTGTTTCCATGAGAAATGGTCCGTGGTTTGTTTTTGGGGGTATATGGCTGGGCCTGGCCGGCTGGCTCCTTAAAAAGCTCGATATGCAGGATGGTTCCCTGACACAAGGTGGCACTAGTGCCACGTCGGGCGGTTTTCGTAGTACAAAGTGCGTCCTAAAATTTGCCATCCAGAAGAGGGGCAGTTGAGTTTTGTTTGCCAGAGAAAAGGTCCGTGGTTTGTTTTTGGGGGCATATGGCTGAGAGTGGCTGGCTGGCCCCTGAAAATCCACGATACACAGGATGGTTCCCAGATCCAAGGTGGCACCTGTGCCAAGTCGGGCTGATTTGATAGTACTAAGTAGCTCCTGCAATCTGCCATCCAGAAGCGGGGCAGCTTACTTTTGTTTGCCAGGGAAACGGGCCGAGGTTTGTGTCTGGGTGTCTATGGCTGGGAGTGACCGGCTGGCTCCTGAAAAGCTACGATAGGCAGGATGGTGACCAGACCCATGGTGGCACCAGTGCCAAGTTGGGCTGGTTTGATAGCACCAAGTGGCTCCTGCAATCTGCCATCAAAATGTTGGCAGGCGAGTTTTGTTTTCCAGGGAAAAGCGCCGTTGTTTGTGTTTGGGCGCCTGTGGCTCAGAGTGGCCGGGTGGCTGCTTAGAATCCACGATACGCAGGATGGTTCCCAGACCCAAGGTGGCACCAGTGCCAAGTCGGGCTGGTTTGACACTACCAAGTGGCTCCTGCAATCTGCCATCCAGAATCGGGGCAGCTTAATTTTGTTTGCCAGGGAAACGGTCCGAGGTTTGTGTCTGGGGGACTATGGCTGGGAGTGACCGGCTGGCTCCTGAAATGCTACAATAGGCAGGATGGTTCCCAGACCCATAGTGGCACCAGTGCCAAGTTGGGATGATTTGATAGTACCAAGTGGCTCCTGCAATCTGCCATCAAAAAGCTGGCAGGCGAGTTTTGTTTTCCAGGGAAAAGCGCCGTTGTTTGTGTTTGGGGGCCTGTGGCTGGGAGTGGCCGGCTGGCTCCTTAGAATCCACGATATGCAGGATTGTTCCCAGACCCAAGGTGGCACCAGTGCCAAGTCGGGCTGGTTTGATGGTGCAAAGTGGCTCCTGCAATCTGCCATCCAGACGCGGGGCAGCGGATTTTTGTTTCCATGAGAAATGGTCCGTGGTTTGTTTTTGGGGGTATATGGCTGGGCGTGGCCGGCTGGCTCCTTAAAAAGCTCGATATGCAGGATGGTTCCCTGACACAAGGTGGCACCAGTGCCACGTCGGGCGGTTTTCGTAGTACAAAGTGCGTCCTAAAATTTGCCATCCAGAAGAGGGGCAGTTGAGTTTTGTTTGCCAGAGAAAAGGGCCGTGGTTTGTTTTTGGGGGCATATGGCTGAGAGTGGCCGGCTGGCCCCTGAAAATCCACGATAGGCAGGATGGTTCCCAGACCAGAGGTGTCACCAGTGCCAAGTCGGGCTGGTTTGATAGTACTAAATAGCTCCTGCAATCTGCCATGCAGAAGCGGGGCAGCTTACTTTTGTTTGCCAGGGAAACGGGCCGAGGTTTGTGTTTGGGGGCCTATGGCTGGGAGTGACCGGCTGGCTCCTGAAAAGCTACGATAGGCAGGATGGTGACCAGACCCATGGTGGCACCAGTGCCAAGTTGGGCTGGTTTGATAGTACCAAGTGGCTCCGGCAATCTGCCATCAAAAAGTTGGCAGGCGAGTTTTGTTTTCCAGGGAAAAGCGCCGTTGTTTGTGTCTGGGGGCCTGTGGCTGGGAGTGGCCAGCTGGCTCCTTAGAACCCACGATACGCAGGATGGTTCCCAGACCAGAGGTGGCACCAGTGCCAAGTTGGGCTGGTTTGATGGTGCAAAGTGGCTCCTGCAATCTGCCATCCAGAAGCGGGGTAGCTTACTTTTGTTTGCCAGGGAAACGGGCCGAAATATTTGTCTAGGGGCCTCTGGCTGGGGGTGGCTGGCTGGCACCTGAAAAGCTACGATAGGCAGGATGGTGACCAGACCCATGGTGGCACCAGTGCCAAGTTGGGCTGGTTTGATAGTACCAAGTGGCTCCTGCAATCTGCCATCAAATGTTTGGCAGGCGAGTTTTGTTTTCCAGGGAAAAGCACCGTTGTGTGTGTTTTGGGGCCTGTGGCTGGGAGTGGCCAGCTGGCTCCTTAGAATCCACGATACGCAGGATGGTTCCCAGACCCAAGGTGGCACCAGTGCCAAGTCGGGCTGGTTTGTTAGTACCAAGTGGTTCCTGCAATCTGCCATCCAGAAGCGGGGCAGCTGAATTTTGTTTGCCAGAGAAAAAGGCTGTTGTTTGTGTTTCGGGGCCTGTGGCTGGCAGTGGACGGCTGGCTCCTGAAAATCCATGATACGCAGCATGGTTCCCAGACCCAAGGTGGCACCAGTGCCAAGTCGGGCTGGTTTGATACTACCAAGTGCGTCCTGCAATCTGCCATCCAGAAGCGGGGCAGCTTAATTTTGTTTGCCAGGGAAACGGGCCGTGGGTTTTGTATGGGGGCCTATGGCTGAGAGTGGCCGGCTGGCTCCTGAAAATCCACGCTAGGCAGCATGGTTCCCAGATGCAAGGTGGCACCAGTGCCAAGTCGGGCTGGTTTGATGGTGCAAAGTGGCTCCTGCAATCTGCCATCCAGAAGCGGGGCAGCTGATTTTTGTTTGCCAGAGAAAAATTCCGTGGATTGTTTTTGGGGGCATATTGCTGGGAGTGGCCGGCTGGCTCCTTAAAATGCTCGATACGCATGATGGTTCCCAGGCCCAAGGTGTCACCACTACCAAGTCGGCCTGCGGTTTTAGTATCAAGTTCATCCTGCAATTTGCCATCCAGAAGAGGGGCAGTTGAGTTTTGTTTGCCAGAGAAACGGGCCGAGGTTTCTGTTTGGGGACATATGGCTGAGAGTGGCCGGGTGGCCCCTGAATATCCACGATACACAGCATGGTTCCCAGATCCAAGGTGGCACCAGTGCCAAGTTGGGCTGGTTTGATAGTCCCAAGTGTCTCCTGCAATCTGCCATCCAGAAGCGGGGCAGCTTACTTTTGTTTGCCAGAGAAATAGGCCTAGGTTTTTGTCTGGGGGCCTGTGGCTAGGAGTGGCCGGCTGGCTCCTTAGAATCCACGATACGCAGGATGTTTCCCAGACCCAAGGTGGCACCAGTGCCAAGTCGGGCTGGTTTGATAGTACCAAGTGGCTCCTGCAAACTCCATCAAAATGTTGGCAGACGTGTTTTGTTTTCCAGGGAACAGCGCCGTTGAATTTGTTTGGGGACCTGTGGCTGGGAGTGGCCGGCTGGCTCCTTAGAATCCACCATACGCAGGATGGTTCCCAGACCCAAGGTGGCACCAGTGCCAAGTCGGGCTGGTTTGATAGTACCAAGTGGCTCCTGCAATCTGCCATCCAGAAGCGGTGCAGTTGAGTTTTGTTTGCCAGAGAAAAGGGCCGTGGGTTGTGTTTGGGGGCATATGGCTGGGAGTGGCCGGCTGTCTCATTAAAAAGATCGATACGCAGGATGGTTCCCAGACCCAAGGTGGCACCAGTGCCAAGTCGGGCTGTTTTTATAGTACCAAGTGCGTCCTGCAATTTGCCATCCAGAAGAGGGGCAGTGGAGTTTTGTTTGCCAGAGAATAGCGCCGTTGTTTGTGTTTGGGAGCTTGTGGCTGGGAGTGGCCGACTGGCGCCGTAGAATCTGTGTTACGCAGCATGGTTCCCAGACCAGAGGTGGCACCAGTGCCAAGTTGGGCTGGTTTGATAGTACCAAGTGGCTCCTGCAATCTGCCATCCAGAAGCGGGGCAGCTTCCTTTTGTTTGCCAGGGAAACGGGCCGAGGTTTGTGACTGGGGACCTATGGCTGGGAGTGACCGGCTGGCTCCTGAAAAGCTATGATAGGCAGGATGGTGACCAGACCCATGGTGGCACCAGTGCCAAGTTGGGCTGGTTTGATAGTACCAAGTGGCTCCTGCAATCTGCCATCAAAAAGTTGGCAGGCGAGTTTTGTTTTCCAGGGAACAGCGCCGTTGTTTGTATTTGGGGGCCTGTGGCTGGGAGTGGCCGGCTGGCTCCTTTGAACCCACAATACGCAGGATGGTTCCCAGACCCAAGGTGGCACCAGTGCCAAGTCGGGCTGGTTTGATACTACCAAGTGCGTCCTGCAATCTGCCATCCAGAAGCGGGGCAGCTTAATTTTGTTTGCCAGGGAAACGGGCCGTGGGTTTTGTTTGGGGGCCTATGGCTGAGAGTGGCCGGCTGGCTCCTGAAAATCCACGCTAGGCAGCATGGTTCCCAGATGCAAGGTGGCACCAGTGCCAAGTCGGGCTGGTTTGATGGTGCAAAGTGGCTCCTGCAATCTGCCATCCAGAAGCGGGGCAGCTGATTTTTGTTTGCCAGTGAAAAATTCCGTGGATTGTATTTGGGGGCATATTGCTGGGAGTGGCCGGCTGGCTCCTTAAAATGCTCGATACGCATGATGGTTCCCAGGTCCAAGGTGTCACCACTACCAAGTCGGCCTGCGGTTTTAGTATCAAGTTCATCCTGCAATTTGCCATCCAGAAGAGGGGCAGTTGAGTTTTGTTTGCCAGAGAAACGGGCCGAGGTTTCTGTTTGGGGACATATGGCTGAGAGTGGCCGGCTGGCCCCTGAATATCCACGATACACAGCATGGTTCCCAGATCCAAGGTGGCACCAGTGCCAAGTTGGGCTGGTTTGATAGTACCAAGTGTCTCCTGCAATCTGCCATCCAGAAGCGGGGCAGCTTACTTTTGTTTGCCAGAGAAATAGGCCTAGGTTTTTGTCCGGGGGCCTGTGGCTAGGAGTGGCCGGCTGGCTCCTAAGAATCCACGATACGCAGGATGTTTCCCAGACCCAAGGTGGCACCAGTGCCAAGTCGGGCTGGTTTGATAGTACCAAGTGGCTCCTGCAAACTCCATCAAAAAGTTGGCAGGCGTGTTTTGTTTTCCAGGGAACAGCGCCGTTGTTTGTGTTTGGGGGCCTGTGGCTGGGAGTGGCCGGCTGGCTCCTTAGAATCCACGATACGCAGGATGGTTCCCAGACCCAAGGTGGCACCAGTGCCAAGTTGGGCTGGTTTGATTACACCAAGTGGCTCCTGCAATCTGCCATCCAGAAGTGAGGCAGCTAAGTTTTGTTTGCCAGAAAAAGGGCCGTGGTTTTTGTTGGGGGCCTGTGGCTGGGAGTAGCCGGCTGGCTCCTTAGAATCCACCATACGCAGGATGGTTCCCAGACCCAAGGTGGCACCAGTGCCAAGTCGGGCTGGTTTGATAGTCCCAAGTGGCTCCTGCAAACTGCCATCCAGAAGCGGGGCAGCTGAGTTTTGTTTGCCAGGGAAATGGGCCGTTGTTTGTGTTTGGGGGCCTGTGGCTGGGAGTGTTCGGCTGGTTCCTGAATATGTACGATACGCAGGATTGTTCCCAGACCCAAGGTGGCACCAGTGCCAAGTCGGGCTGGTTTGATGGTGCAAAGTGGCTCCTGCAATCTGCCATCCAGACGCGGGGCAGCGGATTTTTTTTTCCATGAGAAATGGTCCGTGGTTTGTTTTTGGGGGTATATGGCTGGGCCTGGCCGGCTGGCTCCTTAAAAAGCTCGATATGCAGGATGGTTCCCTGACACAAGGTGGCACCAGTGCCACGTCGGGCGGTTTTCGTAGTACAAAGTGCGTCCTAAAATTTGCCATCCAGAAGAGGGGCAGTTGAGTTTTGTTTGCCAGAGAAAAGGTCCGTGGTTTGTTTTTGGGGGCATATGGCTGAGAGTGGCTGGCTGGCCCCTGAAAATCCACGATACACAGGATGGTTCCCAGATCCAAGGTGGCACCTGTGCCAAGTCGGGCTGATTTGATAGTACTAAGTAGCTCCTGCAATCTGCCATCCAGAAGCGGGGCAGCTTACTTTTGTTTGCCAGGTAAACGGGCCGAGGTTTGTGTTTGGGGGCCTATGGCTGAGAGTGACCGGCTGGCTCCTGAAAAGCTACAATAGGCAGGATGGTGACCAGACCCATGGTGGCACCAGTGCCAAGTTGGGCTGGTTTGATAGTACCAAGTGGTTCCTGCAATCTGCCATCCAGAAGCAGGGCAGCTGAGTTTTGTTTGCCAGAGAAAAGGGCCTTGGTTTGTGTTTGGGGGCATATGGCTGGGTGTGGCCAGCTGGCTCCTTAAAATGCACGATATGCAACATGGCTCCCAGACCCAAGGTGGCACCAGTGCCAAGTTGGGCTGGTTTGATAGTACCAAGTGGCTCCTGCAATCTTCCATGATCACGTGGAGAAATACTTTCTGGTTTCAGCCTCATGCTCTTTCTTCTCTCCCTCAACTTCTCTATCACCTCTCATCTGGTTCACATGCGCTGTCTTCAAGGTCCACAGGCTACTTTTCACAGAATCTTCTGGCCTGATGAAGTAAGAATGATGAATAGAACAGAGCTGGGATCTATTTTCCAGTTTGGATAAAATGCATTCTGCACACAAATCCAAGGAGAACGGGCTGCCCCGATGCCCAGAAAATCTTTCACTCCTGCTAGTGTTCTACGTCAACCGCAACTTAGTCTGAAAGAAAAGCTTTTTCTCTGAGAGCATCTGAGAGGTTTGCATGAAGCACTGATATCTGACATATGCAATTTTGAATAGGAGAGGAAAAAGAAAATGGCAAGGAGTTTTTAATTTTAGTGGTTTCAATTTTAATTTCCGTGCACTTTTTCAAAACTTGTCAGCTCAAATGCCCATCAACATCTTTTAGTCATCTGTAAGTCAGTATTCATATAAAATGTGCTTCAAATCCGAAGAATTTCAAATTTGCACTCCAAGCTTCTATGCCTAGATTTATGATTTCCTACACATATTAGATGAAAGGAAGGCCTTTTTTACTGTGGGAGTGCTGGAACACTGGAACAGGTTGCCCAGAGAAGTTGTGGGTGTCCCATCCCTGAAAGTATTCAAGGTCACCTTGGACGGGGCTTGGAGCAGCAACAAAGGAGAAGCTTGATGGTAGAGAAACAAAGTCGGACTATAGAAGAAACTCGGATTGAAGTATAGGATCAAGTTTTCTCTCAGCTCTTGGGGTAAATTCAAAGTTGTACAAAATGACATTTATCTGTGCTATTCACTACTGTAACAGAAAGTTTCATGAAAACTGTACAGAAGATAGTAAATTTTAAAAGAGATAAGAATTACAGCATAAAATCCATGGGATAGGTTACAACATGAGACACTCTCTAAGAGAAAATCTCTTTGTTTCAGCACTTCATCGGGGTAAGATTTCATGAAGTGCCAAAGAAGGCGGCAAAATATCATTCGGGACATTATTTACTGGAATTCAGCCTGGCCATTAGTAGGAACTGCCTTTGAACATATCATGTAGATATACCACACACACTTTCCCTTCACTGAAAAATTACTGTTTACAACAAATAAGCAATTGACGATCAAAATTGATTGAAAGCATCTTAAACATGTCAAGTATTTCATTGTAGATGATCTGTGATCCAAATGCTTCTTCCACCTTCGAGAGGGACAGAAGAATTCTTCCATATCATGATGGTTTAAAATTGTATCAACCAATGTTTTCTGCTGAAAAGATATCATCTATTTTTTTCTATTTTTGGAAGAAAATATTCCTAGACATACAACAGGTGAGAACTAAGTAATTTTAAAGAAACAAATGAAATGAAAATATTCTGTAAATAGAATGAAATGAAAAGCTGTGTTTTAAATAGGAGCTAAATATTAAACAGAATTTTTGTACCAGGCATTTGAATTACTGCACCAGCTCTTTTGCCCATCAAGAGAGGCATTTAGCATTTCAGTCTTTTCCAAGGTGTTCATGATCTGCTATGCTGATCTCTGTGTGTGCCTAGGTGTGTGTGGAGGGGGGGGCATATGAAGGGGAGTGTGTATGTTTGCTTTACAATTGTTGTGGCAGATTCATGCCTCAGCTCCACATTTTGTTTTAAAAAGGTCACACCGAGTGGATATGAAGTTTACTATCAACAAGAGATCGATTCCCAAATCATCCATTTGACTCTCCCTTATAAATCATGTGCTTTGTTGCATATTTTATCAAATATACTTTCAAGCCAGATGGAGGAAGGAGGATGTGGGAATCCCTCCACCATCTTGCAACTTTTATGTAAGTAGGTTTTCAAGAAAATCATCATTTCTCTTTTAAATATGTCTGGAACAGGCATGATGGTAGTGTCAACCTGTTGGAGTTTTTGTTGCTGGAAGAAGTTGTACAAAAGGATTGGTTTTTACATTGACCAGTTACTGAATCAAGCGCAGGAATACATTGGAAATTTAGCTGGGGGTTCCTTTTCCCAGCAGACTACTTCTAGAACGAGCTTGTACACTGAAGCTGACTCTTTTGCTCTCTTTTTGTTTCTTTCCTATTTTCTTGGCTTCTTTGCCACTATCTAGACAATTTTGGAACTTTGTTCCCAACTAAAATGGTTTCAATAGTCTGATTGTGATCATACATTTTTACAAGGAATTTTTAAAATCTTTCCTCGAGTCCAGAAAGTCAAGGACTTAGATCTTTTTCTTCCCTTATCAATATTGCCATGAAATTGATAAATAAAGACCAACTCTTTATTTTTGTTTTTAACCCACGTAGATAATTCCCATCCATTAATCCATTTTGTGGACCAATAGCTGCCATTCTGATGGAAGCTGTCACTTCTTAACAATAGGCATTCTGTGACTATGTTGACTGCACTTTGGGTGAAGATCCTAACTGGTCTTAGATATACATAGGGAGAAATTTGCTCAGCCAGTGTCAGTCTTAAGCATGCGTATCAGAAGATCTTTCTAGAGCTGGGAATTTTCCCATGAAAGGGATTCAGTTAGGGAAGAGACACTTGTGCCAGAGTTTTACATTCTTCTTGAACACTGCTTAAGGAACTTAGATGCCATGTCCATTTGGATCTCTGTCTGCACAGAACTTTGTCATGCCAGCGCTTTGAAATGCATCTTGAAGAGAATTCACTAGCACAGAATGAAAGAGAGTGGAAGGGGTTGGTGGGGCTAACCAGGCCCAACCCCCCTGCCTAAACCAGGATACCTAGAGCCTCTTGCCCAGGATTCTATCTGGGTGTACTTTTAATGTCTTCAAAGATCCAGGCTCCACAATCTTTCTGGGCAGTCTGTGCCGTGGTTCAGTCACCCTGACAGTAAAGAAACATTTACTGATGTTCAAAGGCAATCTCCTGTATTTCAGTGTGTGCCCACTGCCTCTTGTCTTTTCCCTCAGCATCACTGAAAAGACACTGATTCCCTCCCCTTTGCACTATTGCTTCCATATGTATGTGTGATGCCATGTAGAGGTATGTCAAAAACCTCCCTGAAGCCCAGGCAGATAATATTCCCTTCATCTACCAGTCAAGTTGATTCATCAGAGGAGTTTAAAGTGATGTTCAGCATGAAATTCCCCTGAAAAATCATGCTAACTACATTATTTGGTCATCTGTCATGTGCCTGGCAAGGATTTCCAGGAAGAGCTGCTTCATCAACTTCCTGGGGATAAAAAAGAGGCTGGCTGGTTTGTACTATGGCGAGTCCTCTTAATTGCCTTTTTTGAAGATGGGTGTCATTTGCTAACATCCACTCTTTAGCTCCTCTTCTCATCTACACCTCGGCAAAAAGCTTTTCCACTATGTCTGGCTAGGAAAAACTGTGCCAGCACAGAAAACATCTCCCATCGTGTTCTAGAAGTTGCACGGATGTCTGCCAAGTGTTTGGCAGGAAGAAAAGAAAAGTTGTCCAGAACAGCTTCCAATCGAATGTTCCTGTGATTGGAAAAGTCAGGAGAGTGCAAAGGTACTGTTTTCTATCAGTTGGCAAGGTGCGCACACAATCCCAGTGTTGTACAGCTTGCTTCTTCACCTTCCCGAAGCTGCCGCTCTCGCCGGCTGCCGGAGCCCAAGAAGCGGCTTCTTCGCGCAAAGACGATTGTGCCGCTCACAGTGCTCTCCTTAGCGCGGCTTCTGCCGAAAGACGCCCGGCAGCGGCTCTTACCTCCGGAGAGCATCCTACCTTCGTCTTTAGCTCCTCTTCTCATCTACACCTCGGCAAAACGCTTTTCCACTATGTCTGGCTAGGAAAAACTGTGCCAGCACAGAAAACATCTCCCATCGTGTTCTAGAAGTTGCACGGATGTCTGCCAAGTGTTTGGCAGGAAGAAAAGAAAAGTTGTCCAAAACAGCTTCCAATCGAATGTTCCTGTGATTGGAAAAGTCAGGAGAGTGCAAAGGTACTGTTTTCTATCAGTTGGCAAGGTGCGCACACAATCCCAGTGTTGTACAGCTTGCTTCTTCACCTTCCCGAAGCTGCCGCTCTCGCCGGCTGCCGGAGCCCAAGAAGCGGCTTCTTCGCGCAAAGACGATTGTGCCGCTCACAGGGCTCTCCTTAGCGCGGCTTCTGCCGAAAGACGCCCGGCAGCGGCTCTTACCTCCGGAGAGCATCCTACCTTCGTCTTTCGCGTCTTTTGTAGTCTACATCTTAGCAAAAAGCTTTTCCACTATGTCTGGCTAGGAAAAACTGTGCCAGCACAGAAAACATCTCCCATCGTGTTCTAGAAGTTGCACGGATGTCTGCCAAGTGTTTGGCAGGAAGAAAAGAAAAGTTGTCCAAAACAGCTTCCAATCAAATGTTCCTGTGATTGGAAAAGTCAGGAGAGTGCAAAGGTACTGTTTTCTATCAGTTGGCAAGGTGCGCACACAATCCCAGTGTTGTACAGCTTGCTTCTTCACCTTCCCGAAGCTGCCGCTCTCGCCGGCTCCCGGAACCGAAGAAGCGGCTTCTTCGCGCAAAGACGATTGTGCCGCTCACAGGGCTCTCCTTAGCGCGGCTTCTGCCGAAAGACGCCCGGCAGCGGCTCTTACCTCCGGAGAGCATCCTACCTTCGTCTTTCGCGTCTTTTGTAGTCTACATCTTAGCAAAAAGCTTTTCCACTATGTCTGGCTAGGAAAAACTGTGCCAGCACAGAAAACATCTCCCATCGTGTTCTAGAAGTTGCACGGATGTCTGCCAAGTGTTTGGCAGGAAGAAAAGAAAAGTTGTCCAAAACAGCTTCCAATCGAATGTTCCTGTGATTGGAAAAGTCAGGAGAGTGCAAAGGTACTGTTTTCTATCAGTTGGCAAGGTGCGCACACAATCCCAGTGTTGTACAGCTTGCTTCTTCACCTTCCCGAAGCTGCCGCTCTCGCCGGCTGCCGGAGCCCAAGAAGCGGCTTCTTCGCGCAAAGACGATTGTGCCGCTCACAGTGCTCTCCTTAGCGCGGCTTCTGCTGAAAGACGCCCGGCAGCGGCTCTTACCTCCGGAGAGCATCCTACCTTCGTCTTTCGCGTCTTATGTAGTCTACACCTCGGCAAAAAGCTTTTCCACTATGTCTGGCTAGGAAAAACTGTGCCAGCACAGAAAACATCTCCCATCGTGTTCTAGAAGTTGCACGGATGTCTGCCAAGTGTTTGGCAGGAAGAAAAGAAAAGTTGTCCAAAACAGCTTCCAATCGAATGTTCCTGTGATTGGAAAAGTCCGGAGAGTGCAAAGGTACTGTTTTCTATCAGTTGGCAAGGTGCGCACACAATCCCAGTGTTGTACAGCTTGCTTCTTCACCTTCCCGAAGCTGCCGCTCTCGCCGGCTCCCGGAACCGAAGAAGCGGCTTCTTCGCGCAAAGACGATTGTGCCGCTCACAGTGCTCTCCTTAGCGCGGCTTCTGCCGAAAGACGCCCGGCAGCGGCTCTTACCTCCGGAGAGCATCCTACCTTCGTCTTTCGCGTCTTTTGTAGTCTACATCTTAGCAAAACGCTTTTCCACTATGTCTGGCTAGGAAAAACTGTGCCAGCACAGAAAACATCTCCCATCGTGTTCTAGAAGTTGCACGGATGTCTGCCAAGTGTTTGGCAGGAAGAAAAGAAAAGTTGTCCAAAACAGCTTCCAATCGAATGTTCCTGTGATTGGAAAAGTCAGGAGAGTGCAAAGGTACTGTTTTCTATCAGTTGGCAAGGTGCGCACACAATCCCAGTGTTGTACAGCTTGCTTCTTCACCTTCCCGAAGCTGCCGCTCTCGCCGGCTGCCGGAGCCCAAGAAGCGGCTTCTTCGCGCAAAGACGATTGTGCCGCTCACAGTGCTCTCCTTAGCGCGACTTCTGCCGAAAGACGCCCGGCAGCGGCTCTTACCTCCGGAGAGCATCCTACCTTCGTCTTTCGCGTCTTTTGTAGTCTACATCTTAGCAAAACGCTTTTCCACTATGTCTGGCTAGGAGAAACTGTGCCAGCACAGAAAACATCTCCCATCGTGTTCTAGAAGTTGCACGGATGTCTGCCAAGTGTTTGGCAGGAAGAAAAGAAAAGTTGTCCAAAACAGCTTCCAATCGAATGTTCCTGTGATTGGAAAAGTCAGGAGAGTGCAAAGGTACTGTTTTCTATCAGTTGGCAAGGTGCGCACACAATCCCAGTGTTGTACAGCTTGCTTCTTCACCTTCCCGAAGCTGCCGCTCTCGCCGGCTGCCGGAACCGAAGAATCGGCTTCTTCGCGCAAAGACGATTGTGCCGCTCACAGTGCTCCCCTTAGCGCGGCTTCTGCCAAAAGACGCCCGGCAGCGGCTCTTACCTCCTGAGAGTGGCAGCTTCGGGAAGGTGAAGAAGCAAGCTGTACAACACTGGGATTGTGTGCGCACCTTGCCAACTGATAGAAAACAGTACCTTTGCACTCTCCTGACTCTTCCAATCACAGGAACATTCGATTGGAAGCTGTTTTGGACAACTTTTCTTTTCTTCCTGCCAAACACTTGGCAGACATATCTGCAACTTCTAGAAAACGATGGGAGATGTTTTCTGGGCTGGCACGGTTTTTCCTAGCCAGACATAGTGGAAAAGCGTTTTGCTAAGATGTAGACTACATAAGACGCGAAAGACGAAGGTAGGATGCTCTCCGGTGTTAAGAGCTGCTGCCGGGCGTCTTTCGGCAGAAGCCGCGCTAAGGAGAGCCCTGTGAGCGGCACAATCGTCTTTGCGCTAAGAAGCCGATTCTTCGGTTCCGGGAGCCGGCGAGAGCGGCAGCTTCGGGAAGGTGAAGAAGCAAGCTGTACAACACTGGGATTGTGTGCGCACCTTGCCAACTGATAGAAAACAGTACCTTTGCACTCTCCTGACTTTTCCAATCACAGGAACATTCGATTGGAAGCTGTTTTGGACAACTTTTCTTTTCTTCCTGCCAAACACTTGGCAGACATCCGTGCAACTTCTAGAACACGATGGGAGATGTTTTCTGTGCTGGCACAGTTTTTCCTAGCCAGACATAGTGGAAAAGCGTTTTGCCGAGGTGTAGATGAGAAGAGGAGCTAAAGACGAAGGTAGGATGCTCTCCGGAGGTAAGAGCCGCTGCCGGGCGTCTTTCGGCAGAAGCCGCGCTAAGGAGAGCACTGTGAGCGGCACAATCGTCTTTGCGCGAAGAAGCCGCTTCTTGGGCTCCGGCAGCCGGCGAGAGCGGCAGCTTCGGGAAGGTGAAGAAGCAAGCTGTACAACACTGGGATTGTGTGCGCACCTTGCCAACTGATAGAAAACAGTACCTTTGCACTCTCCTGACTTTTCCAATCACAGGAACATTCGATTGGAAGCTGTTCTGGACAACTTTTCTTTTCTTCCTGCCAAACACTTGGCAGACATCCGTGCAACTTCTAGAACACGATGGGAGATGTTTTCTGTGCTGGCACAGTTTTTCCTAGCCAGACATAGTGGAAAAGCTTTTTGCCGAGGTGTAGATGAGAAGAGGAGCTAAAGAGTGGATGTTAGCAAATGACACCCATCTTCAAAAAAGGCAATTAAGAGGACTCGCCATAGTACAAACCAGCCAGCCTCTTTTTTATCCCCAGGAAGTTGATGAAGCAGCTCTTCCTGGAAATCCTTGCCAGGCACATGACAGATGACCAAATAATGTAGTTAGCATGATTTTTCAGGGGAATTTCATGCTGAACATCACTTTAAACTCCTCTGATGAATCAACTTGACTGGTAGATGAAGGGAATATTATCTGCCTGGGCTTCAGGGAGGTTTTTGACATACCTCTACATGGCATCACACATACATATGGAAGCAATAGTGCAAAGGGGAGGGAATCAGTGTCTTTTCAGTGATGCTGAGGGAAAAGACAAGAGGCAGTGGGCACACACTGAAATACAGGAGATTGCCTTTGAACATCAGTAAATGTTTCTTTACTGTCAGGGTGACTGAACCACGGCACAGACTGCCCAGAAAGATTGTGGAGCCTGGATCTTTGAAGACATTAAAAGTACACCCAGATAGAATCCTGGGCAAGAGGCTCTAGGTATCCTGGTTTAGGCAGGGGGGTTGGGCCTGGTTAGCCCCACCAACCCCTTCCACTCTCTTTCATTCTGTGCTAGTGAATTCTCTTCAAGATGCATTTCAAAGCGCTGGCATGACAAAGTTCTGTGCAGACAGAGATCCAAATGGACATGGCATCTAAGTTCCTTAAGCAGTGTTCAAGAAGAATGTAAAACTCTGGCACAAGTGTCTCTTCCCTAACTGAATCCCTTTCATGGGAAAATTCCCAGCTCTAGAAAGATCTTCTGATACGCATGCTTAAGACTGACACTGGCTGAGCAAATTTCTCCCTATGTATATCTAAGACCAGTTAGGATCTTCACCCAAAGTGCAGTCAACATAGTCACAGAATGCCTATTGTTAAGAAGTGACAGCTTCCATCAGAATGGCAGCTATTGGTCCACAAAATGGATTAATGGATGGGAATTATCTACGTGGGTTAAAAACAAAAATAAAGAGTTGGTCTTTATTTATCAATTTCATGGCAATATTGATAAGGGAAGAAAAAGATCTAAGTCCTTGACTTTCTGGACTCGAGGAAAGATTTTAAAAATTCCTTGTAAAAATGTATGATCACAATCAGACTATTGAAACCATTTTAGTTGGGAACAAAGTTCCAAAATTGTCTAGATAGTGGCAAAGAAGCCAAGAAAATAGGAAAGAAACAAAAAGAGAGCAAAAGAGTCAGCTTCAGTGTACAAGCTCGTTCTAGAAGTAGTCTGCTGGGAAAAGGAACCCCCAGCTAAATTTCCAATGTATTCCTGCGCTTGATTCAGTAACTGGTCAATGTAAAAACCAATCCTTTTGTACAACTTCTTCCAGCAACAAAAACTCCAACAGGTTGACACTACCATCATGCCTGTTCCAGACATATTTAAAAGAGAAATGATGATTTTCTTGAAAACCTACTTACATAAAAGTTGCAAGATGGTGGAGGGATTCCCACATCCTCCTTCCTCCATCTGGCTTGAAAGTATATTTGATAAAATATGCAACAAAGCACATGATTTATAAGGGAGAGTCAAATGGATGATTTGGGAATCGATCTCTTGTTGATAGTAAACTTCATATCCACTCGGTGTGACCTTTTTAAAACAAAATGTGGAGCTGAGGCATGAATCTGCCACAACAATTGTAAAGCAAACATACACACTCCCCTTCATATGCCCCCCCCTCCACACACACCTAGGCACACACAGAGATCAGCATAGCAGATCATGAACACCTTGGAAAAGACTGAAATGCTAAATGCCTCTCTTGATGGGCAAAAGAGCTGGTGCAGTAATTCAAATGCCTGGTACAAAAATTCTGTTTAATATTTAGCTCCTATTTAAAACACAGCTTTTCATTTCATTCTATTTACAGAATATTTTCATTTCATTTGTTTCTTTAAAATTACTTAGTTCTCACCTGTTGTATGTCTAGGAATATTTTCTTCCAAAAATAGAAAAAAATAGATGATATCTTTTCAGCAGAAAACATTGGTTGATACAATTTTAAACCATCATGATATGGAAGAATTCTTCTGTCCCTCTCGAAGGTGGAAGAAGCATTTGGATCACAGATCATCTACAATGAAATACTTGACATGTTTAAGATGCTTTCAATCAATTTTGATCGTCAATTGCTTATTTGTTGTAAACAGTAATTTTTCAGTGAAGGGAAAGCGTGTGTGGTATATCTACATGATATGTTCAAAGGCAGTTCCTACTAATGGCCAGGCTGAATTCCAGTAAATAATGTCCCGAATGATATTTTGCCGCCTTCTTTGGCACTTCATGAAATCTTACCCCGATGAAGTGCTGAAACAAAGAGATTTTCTCTTAGAGAGTGTCTCATGTTGTAACCTATCCCATGGATTTTATGCTGTAATTCTTATCTCTTTTAAAATTTACTATCTTCTGTACAGTTTTCATGAAACTTTCTGTTACAGTAGTGAATAGCACAGATAAATGTCATTTTGTACAACTTTGAATTTACCCCAAGAGCTGAGAGAAAACTTGATCCTATACTTCAATCCGAGTTTCTTCTATAGTCCGACTTTGTTTCTCTACCATCAAGCTTCTCCTTTGTTGCTGCTCCAAGCCCCGTCCAAGGTGACCTTGAATACTTTCAGGGATGGGACACCCACAACTTCTCTGGGCAACCTGTTCCAGTGTTCCAGCACTCCCACAGTAAAAAAGGCCTTCCTTTCATCTAATATGTGTAGGAAATCATAAATCTAGGCATAGAAGCTTGGAGTGCAAATTTGAAATTCTTTGGATTTGAAGCACATTTTATATGAATACTGACTTACAGATGACTAAAAGATGTTGATGGGCATTTGAGCTGACAAGTTTTGAAAAAGTGCACGGAAATTAAAATTGAAACCACTAAAATTAAAAACTCCTTGCCATTTTCTTTTTCCTCTCCTATTCAAAATTGCATATGTCAGATATCAGTGCTTCATGCAAACCTCTCAGATGCTCTCAGAGAAAAAGCTTTTCTTTCAGACTAAGTTGCGGTTGACGTAGAACACTAGCAGGAGTGAAAGATTTTCTGGGCATCGGGGCAGCCCGTTCTCCTTGGATTTGTGTGCAGAATGCATTTTATCCAAACTGGAAAATAGATCCCAGCTCTGTTCTATTCATCATTCTTACTTCATCAGGCCAGAAGATTCTGTGAAAAGTAGCCTGTGGACCTTGAAGACAGCGCATGTGAACCAGATGAGAGGTGATAGAGAAGTTGAGGGAGAGAAGAAAGAGCATGAGGCTGAAACCAGAAAGTATTTCTCCACGTGATCATGGAAGATTGCAGGAGCCACTTGGTACTATCAAACCAGCCCAACTTGGCACTGGTGCCACCTTGGGTCTGGGAGCCATGTTGCATATCGTGCATTTTAAGGAGCCAGCTGGCCACACCCAGCCATATGCCCCCAAACACAAACCAAGGCCCTTTTCTCTGGCAAACAAAACTCAGCTGCCCTGCTTCTGGATGGCAGATTGCAGGAACCACTTGGTACTATCAAACCAGCCCAACTTGGCACTGGTGCCACCATGGGTCTGGTCACCATCCTGCCTATTGTAGCTTTTCAGGAGCCAGCCGGTCACTCTCAGCCATAGGCCCCCAAACACAAACCTCGGCCCGTTTACCTGGCAAACAAAAGTAAGCTGCCCCGCTTCTGGATGGCAGATTGCAGGAGCTACTTAGTACTATCAAATCAGCCCGACTTGGCACAGGTGCCACCTTGGATCTGGGAACCATCCTGTGTATCGTGGATTTTCAGGGGCCAGCCAGCCACTCTCAGCCATATGCCCCCAAAAACAAACCACGGACCTTTTCTCTGGCAAACAAAACTCAACTGCCCCTCTTCTGGATGGCAAATTTTAGGACGCACTTTGTACTACGAAAACCGCCCGACGTGGCACTGGTGCCACCTTGTGTCAGGGAACCATCCTGCATATCGAGCTTTTTAAGGAGCCAGCCGGCCAGGCCCAGCCATATACCCCCAAAAACAAACCACGGACCATTTCTCATGGAAAAAAAAATCCGCTGCCCCGCGTCTGGATGGCAGATTGCAGGAGCCACTTTGCACCATCAAACCAGCCCGACTTGGCACTGGTGCCACCTTGGGTCTGGGAACAATCCTGCGTATCGTACATATTCAGGAACCAGCCGAACACTCCCAGCCACAGGCCCCCAAACACAAACAACGGCCCATTTCCCTGGCAAACAAAACTCAGCGGCCCCGCTTCTGGATGGCAGTTTGCAGGAGCCACTTGGGACTATCAAACCAGCCCGACTTGGCACTGGTGCCACCTTGGGTCTGGGAAACATCCTGCGTATCGTGGATTCTTAGGAGCCAGCCGGCCACTCCTAGCCACAGGCCCCCAAACAAAAACCTAGGCCTATTTCTCTGGCAAACAAAAGTAAGCTGCCCCGCTTCTGGATGGCAGATTGCAGGAGACACTTGGGACTATCAAACCAGCCCAACTTGGCACTGGTGCCACCTTGGATCTGGGAACCATGCTGTGTATCGTGGATATTCAGGGGCTAGCCTGCCACTCTCAGCCATATGTCCCCAAACAGAAACCTCGGCCCTGTTCTCTGGCAAACAAAACTCAACTGCCCCTCTTCTGGATGACAAATTGCAGGATGAACTTGATACTAAAACCGCAGGCCGACTTGGTAGTGGTGACACCTTGGACCTGGGAACCATCATGCGTATCGAGCATTTTAAGGAGCCAGCCGGCCACTCCCAGCAATATGCCCCCAAAAACAATCCACGGAATTTTTCTCTGGCAAACAAAAATCAGCTGCCCCGCTTCTGGATGGCAGATTGCAGGAGCCACTTTGCACCATCAAACCAGCCCGACTTGGCACTGGTGCCACCTTGCATCTGGGAACCATGCTGCCTAGCGTGGATTTTCAGGAGCCAGCCGGCCACTCTCAGCCATAGGCCCCCAAACAAAGCCCACGGCCCGTTTCCCTGGCAAACAAAATTAAGCTGCCCCGCTTCTGGATGGCAGATTGCAGGACGCACTTGGTAGTATCAAACCAGCCCGACTTGGCACTGGTGCCACCTTGGGTCTGGGAACCATCCTGCGTATCGTGGGTTCAAAGGAGCCAGCAGGCCACTCCCAGCCACAGGCCCCCAAATACAAACAACGGCGCTTTTCCCTGGAAAACAAAACTCGCCTGCCAACTTTTTGATGGCAGATTGCAGGAGCCACTTGGTACTATCAAACCAGCCCAACTTGGCACTGGTGCCACCATGGGTCTGGTCACCATCCTGCCTATTGTAGCTTTCCAGGAGCCAGCCGGTCACTCCCAGCCATACGTCCCCAGTCACAAACCTCGGCCCGTTTACCTGGCAAACAAAAGTAAGCTGCCCCGCTTCTGGATGGCAGATTGCAGGAGCCACTTGGTACTATCAAACCAGCCCAACTTGGCACTGGTGCCACCTCTGGTCTGGGAACCATGCTGCGTAAGACAGATTCTAAGGCGCCAGTCGGCCACTCCCAGCCACAAGCCCCCAAACACAAACAACGGCGCTATTCTCTGGCAAACAAAACTCCACTGCCCCTCTTCTGGATGGCAAATTGCAGGACGCACTTGGTACTATAAAAACAGCCCTACTTGGCACTGGTGCCACCTTGGGTCTGGGAAGCATCCTGCGTATCGATCTTTTTAATGAGACAGCCGGCCACTCCCAGCCATATGCCCCCAAACACAACCCACGGCCCTTTTCTCTGGCAAACAAAACTCAACTGCACCGCTTCTGGATGGCAGATTGCAGGAGCCACTTGGTACTATCAAACCAGCCCGACTTGGCACTGGTGCCACCTTGGGTCTGGGAACCATCCAGCCTATCGTGGATTTTAAGGAGCCAGCCGGCTACTCCCAGCCACAGGCCCCCAACAAAAACCACGGCCCTTTTTTCTGGCAAACAAAACTTAGCTGCCTCACTTCTGGATGGCAGATTGCAGGAGCCACTTGGTGTAATCAAACCAGCCCGACTTGGCACTGGTGCCACCTTGGGTCTGGGAACCATCCTGCGTATCGTGGATTCTAAGGAGCCAGCCGGCCACTCCCAGCCACAGGCCCCCAAACAAAATCAACGGCGCTGTTCCCTGGAAAACAAAACACGTCTGCCAACATTTTGATGGAGTTTGCAGGAGCCACTTGGTACTATCAAACCAGCCCGACTTGGCACTGGTGCCACCTTGGGTCTGGGAAACATCCTGCGTATCGTGGATTCTTAGGAGCCAGCCGGCCACTCCTAGCCACAGGCCCCCAGACAAAAACCTAGGCCTATTTCTCTGGCAAACAAAAGTAAGCTGCCCCGCTTCTGGATGGCAGATTGCAGGAGACACTTGGTACTATCAAACCAGCCCAACTTGGCACTGGTGCCACCTTGGATCTGGGAACCATGCTGTGTATCGTGGATATTCAGGGGCCAGCCGGCCACTCTTAGCCATATGTCCCCAAACAGAAACCTCGGCCCGTTTCTCTGGCAAACAAAACTCAACTGCCCCTCTTCTGGATGGCAAATTGCAGGATGAACTTGATACTAAAACCGCAGGCCGACTTGGTAGTGGTGACACCTTGGGCCTGGGAACCATCATGCGTATCGAGCATTTTAAGGAGCCAGCCGGCCACTCCCAGCAATATGCCCCCAAAAACAATCCACGGAATTTTTCTCTGGCAAACAAAAATCAGCTGCCCCGCTTCTGGATGGCAGATTGCAGGAGCCACTTTGCACCATCAAACCAGCCCGACTTGGCACTGGTGCCAGCTTGCATCTGGGAACCATGCTGCCTAGCGTGGATTTTCAGGAGCCAGCCGGCCACTCTCAGCCATAGGCCCCCATAAAAAACCCACGGCCCGATTCCCTGGCAAGCAAAATTAAGCTGCCCCGCTTCTGGATGGCAGATTGCAGGACGCACTTGGTAGTATCAAACCAGCCCGACTTGGCACTGGTGCCACCTTGGGTCTGGGAACCATCCTGCGTATCGTGGGTTCAAAGGAGCCAGCCGGCCACTCCCAGCCATAGGTCCCAAGTCACAAACCTCGGCCCGTTTCACTGGCAAACAAAAGTAAGCTGCCCCGCTTCTGGATGGCATATTGCAGGAGCCACTTGGTACTATCAAACCAGCCCAACTTGGCACTGGTGCCACCTCTGGTCTGGGAACCATGCTGCGTAACACAGATTCTAAGGCGCCAGTCGGCCACTCCCAGCCACAAGCCCCCAAACACAAACAACGGCGCTATTCTCTGGGAAACAAAACTCAACTGCCCCTCTTCTGGATGGCAAATTGCAGGACGCACTTGGTACTATAAAAACAGCCCTACTTGGCACTGCTGCCACCTTGGGTCTGGGAACCATCCTGCGTATCGATCTTTTTAATGAGACAGCCGGCCACTCCCAGCCATATGCCCCCAAACACAACCCACGGCCCTTTTCTCTGGCAAACAACACTCAACTGCACCGCTTCTGGATAGCAGATTGCAGGAGCCACTTGGTACTATCAAACCAGCCCGACTTGGCACTGGTGCCACCTTGGGTCTGGGAAACATCCTGCGTATTGTGGGTTGTCAGGAGCCAGCCGAACACTCTCGGCCACAGACCCCAATCAAAAACAACGGCCCGTTTCACAGGCAAACAAAACTCAGCTGCCCCGCTTCTGGATGGGAGATTGCAGGAGGCACTTGACACTGTGAAACCAGCCCCACTTGGCACTGGTGCCACCTTGGGTCTGGGAACCATGCTGCGTATCATGGATTTTCAGGAGCCAGCCGGCCACTCCCAGCCACAGGCCCCCAAAAACAAACCACAGCATTTTTCTCTGGCAAACAAAATTCAGCTGCCCCGCTTCTGGATGGCAGATTGCAGGAGCCACTTGGGACTATCACACCAGCACAACATGGCACTGCTGCCACCTTGGATCTGGGAACCATCCTTCCTATCGTGGATTTTCAGGGGCCAGCCGGTCACTCTCAGCCATAGGCCCCAAACACAAACCACGGCCCTTTTCTCTGGAAAACAAAACTCAACTGCCCCTCTTCCTGATGGGAGATTGCAGGAGCCACTGGGTACTATGAAACCAGCCCTACTTGGCACTGGTGCCACCTTGGGTCTGGGAACCATGCTGCGTATCATGGATTTTCAGGAGCCAGCCGGCCACTGCCAGCCACAGGCCCCGAAACACAAACAACAGCATTTTTCTCTGGCAAACAAAATTCAGCTGCCCCGCTTCTGGATGGCAGATTGCAGGAACCACTTGGTACTATCAAACCAGCAAAACTTGGCACTGGTGCCACCTTGGGTCTGGGAACCATCCTGCGTATCGTGGATTCTAAGGAGCCAGCTGGCCACTCCCAGCCACAGGCCCCAAAACACACACAACGGTGCTTTTCCCTGGAAAACAAAACTCGCCTGCCAAACATTTGATGGCAGATTGCAGGAGCCACTTGGTTTTATCAAATCAGCCCAACTTGGCACTGGTGCCACCATGGGTCTGGTCACCATCCTGCCTATCGTAGCTTTTCAGGTGCCACCCAGTCACCCCCAGCCAGAGGCCCCTAGACAAATATTTCGGCCCGTTTCCCTGGCAAACAAAAGTAAGCTACCCCGCTTCTGGATGGCAGATTGCAGGAGCCACTTTGCACCATCAAACCAGCCCAACTTGGCACTGGTGCCACCTCTGGTCTGGGAACCATCCTGCGTATCGTGGGTTCTAAGGAGCCAGCTAGCCACTCCCAGCCCCAGGCCCCCAAACACAAACAACGGCGCTTTTCCCTGGAAAACAAAACTCGCCTGCCAACTTTTTGATGGCAGATTGCCGGAGCCACTTGGTACTATCAAACCAGCCCAACTTGGCACTGGTGCCACCATGGGTCTGGTCACCATCCTGCCTATCGTAGCTTTTCAGGAGCCAGCCGGTCACTCGCAGCCATAGGCCCCCAGACACAAACCTCGGCCCGTTTCCCTGGGAAACAAAAGTAAGCTGCCCCGCTTCTGCATGGCAGATTGCAGGAGCTATTTAGTACTATCAAACCACCCCGACTTGGCACTGGTGACACCTCTGGTGTGGGAACCATCCTGCTTATTGTGGATTTTCAGGGGCCAGCCGGCCACTATCAGCCATATGCCCCCAAAAACAAACCACGGCCCTTTTCTCTGGCAAACAAAACTCAACTGCCCCTCTTCTGGATGGCAAATTTTAGGACGCACTTTGTACTACGAAAACCGCCCGACGTGGCACTGGTGCCACCTTGTGTCAGGGAACCATCCTGCATATCGAGCTTTTTAAGGAGCCAGCCGGCCACGCCCAGCCATATACCCCCAAAAACAAACCACGGACCATTTCTCATGGAAACAAAAATCCGCTGCCCCGCGTCTGGATGGCAGATTGCAGGAGCCACTTTGCACCATCAAACCAGCCCGACTTGGCACTGGTGCCACCTTGGGTCTGGGAACAATCCTGCATATCGTGGATTCTAAGGAGCCAGCCGGCCACTCCCAGCCACAGGCCCCCAAACACAAACAACGGCGCTTTTCCCTGGAAAACAAAACTCGCCTGCCAGCTTTTTTCATGGCAGATTGCAGGAGCCACTTGGTACTATCAAGTCATCCCAACTTGGCACTGGTGCCACTATGGGTCTGGGAACCATCCTGCCTATTGTAGCATTTCAGGAGCCAGCCGGTCACTCCCAGCCATAGGCCCCCAGACACAAACCTCGGACCGTTTCCCTGGCAAACAAAATTAAGCTGCCCCGATTCTGGATGGCAGATTGCAGGAGCCACGTGGTAGTATCAAACCAGCCCGACTTGGCACTGGTGCCACCTTGGGTCTGGGAACCATCCGGCGTATCGTGGATTCTAAGCAGCCACCCGGCCACTCTGAGCCACAGGCGCCCAAACACAAACAACGGCGCTTTTCCCTGGAAAACAAAAATCGCCTGCCAACATTTTGATGTCAGATTGCAGGAGCCACTTGGTGCTATCAAACCAGCCCAACTTGGCACTGGTGCCACCATGGGTCTGGTCACCATCCTGCCTATCGTAGCTTTTCAGGAGCCAGCCGGTCACTCCCAGCCATAGACCCCCAGACACAAACCTCGGCCCGTTTCCCTGGCAAACAAAAGTAAGCTGCCCCGCTTCTGGATGGCAGATTGCAGGAGCCACTTGGTACTATCAAATCAGCCCAACTTGGCACTGGTGCCACCATGGGTCTGGTAAACATCCTGCCTATCCTAGCTTTTCAGGAGCCAGACGGTCACTCCCTGCCATAGGCCCCCAGACAAAAACCTCGGCCCGTTTCCCTGGCAAACAAAAGTAAACTGCCCCGCTTTTGGATGGCAGATTGCAGGATGCATTTGGTACTATCAGACCTGCCCGACTTGGCCCTGGTGCCACCTTGGCTCTGGGAACCATGCTGCAAAACGTAGATTCTACGAGGACAGGCGGCCACTCCCAGCCACAGGCCTCTAAACAACGGCGCTTTTCCCTGGAAAACAAAACTCGCCTGCCAAATTTTTGATGGCAGATTGCAGGAGCCACTTGGTACTATCAAACCAGCCCAACTTGGTACTGGTTCCACTTTGGGTCTGGTCACCATCCTGCCTATCGTAGCTTTTCAGGAGCCAGCCGGTCACTCCCAGCCATAGGCCCCCAGACAAATATCTCGGCCCGTTTCCCTGGCAAACAAAAGTAAGCTGCCCCGCTTCTGGATGGCAGATTGCAGGAGCCACATGGTACTATCAAACCAGGCCAACATGGCACTGGTGCTACCTTGGCTCTGGGAACCATCCTGCCTATCGGGGATTTTCAGGGGCCAGCCGGCCACTCTCAGCCATATGCCCCCAAACACATACCACGGCCCTTTGCTCTGGCAAACAAAACTCAACTGCCCCTCTTCTGGACGGCAAATTGCAGGACGCACTTGGTACTACGAAAACAGCCCGACTTGGCAGTGATGCCACCTTGGGTCAGGGAACAATCCTGCGTATCGATCTTTTTAAGGAGCCAGCCGGCCACGTCCAGCCATATACCCCCAAAAAAAAACCACGGAACTTTCCTCCAGCAAACAAAAATCCGCTGCCCCGCGTCTGAATGGCAGATTTCAGGAGCTATTTAGTATTATCAAACCAGCCCGACTTGGCACTGGTGCCACCATGAGTCTGGTAACCATCCTGCCTATCGTAGCTTTTCAGTAGCCAGCCAGTCACTCCCAGCCATAGGCCCCCAGACAAATACCTCGGCCCGTTTCCCTGGGAAACAAAGGTAAGCTGTCCCGCTTCTGGATGGCAGATTGCAGGAGCCACTTGGTACTATCAAACCAGCCCAACTTGGCACTGGTGCCACCTTGGGTCTGGGAACCATCCTGCGTATCCTGGGTTCAAAGGAGGCAGCCGGCCACTCCCAGCCACAGGCCTCTAAACAAGAACAACGGCGCTTTTCCCTGGAAAACAAAACTCGCCTGACAACTTTTTGATGGCAGATTGCAGGAGCCACTTGGTACTATCAAACCAGCCCAACTTGGCACTGGTGCCACCATGGGTCTGGTCACCATCCTGCCTATCGTAGCTTTTCAGGAGCCAGCCGCTCACTCCCAGCCATAGGCCCCCAGACAAATATCTCGGCCCGTTTCCCTGGCAAACAAAAGTAAGCAGCCCCGCTTCTGGATGGCAGATTGCAGGAGGCACATGGTACTATCAAACCAGGCCAACATGGCACTGGTGCCACCTTGGTTCTGGGAACCATCCCGCCTATCGTGGATTTTCAGGGGCCAGCCGGCCACTCTCAACCATATGCCCCCAAACATATACCACGGCCCTTTTCTCTGGCAAACAAAACTCAACTGCCCCTCTTCTGGATGGCAAATTGCAGGACGCACTTGGTACTACGAAAACAGCCCGACTTGGCACTGATGCCACCTTGGGTCAGGGAACAATCCTGCGTATCGATCTTTTAAGGAGCCAGCCGGCCGCGTCCAGCCATATACCCCCAAAAAAAAACCACGGAACTTTTCTGCAGCAAACAAAAATCCGCTGCCCCCCGTCTGGATGGCAGATTGCAGGAGCTATTTAGTATTATCAAACCAGCCCGACTTGGCACTGGTGCCACCATGAGTTTGGTAACCATCCTGCCTATCGTAGCTTTTCAGTAGCCAGACAGTCACTCCCAGCCATAGGCCCCCAGACAAATACCTCGGCCCGTTTCCCTGGGAAACAAAATTAAGCTGTCCCGCTTCTGGATGGCAGATTGCAGGAGCCGCTTGGTACTATCAAACCAGCCCAACTTGGCACTGGCGCCACCTTGGCTCTGGGAAACATCCTGCGTATCCTGGGTTCAAAGGAGGCAGCCGGCCACTCCCAGCCACAGGCCTCCAAACACAAACAACGGCGCTTTTCCCTGGAAAACAAAACTGGCCTGCCAACTTTTTGATGGCAGATTGCAGGAGCCACTTGGTACTATCAAACCAGCCCAACTTGACACTGGTGCCACCATGGGTCTGGTCACCATCCTGCCTATCGTAGCTTTTCAGGCGCCAGCCGGTCACTCCCAGCCATAGGCCCCCAGTCACAAACCTCGGCCCGTTTCCCTGGCAAACAAAAGTAAGCTACCCCGCTTCTGGATGGCAGATTGCAGGAGCCACTTTGTACCATCAAACCAGCCCGACTTGGCAATGGTGCCACCTCTGGTCTGGGAACCATCCTGCGTATCGTGGATTCTAAGGAGCCAGCTGGCCACTCCCAGCCACAGGCCCCCAAACACAAACAACGGCGCTTTTCCCTGGAAAACAAAACTCACCTGCCAACTTTTTGATGGCAGATTGCAGGAGCCACTTGGTACTATCAAACCAGCCCAACTTGGCACTGGTGCCACCATGGGTCTGGTCACCATCCTGCCTATCGTAGCTTTTCAGGAGGCAGCCGGTCACTCCCAGCCATAGGCCCCCAGACACAAAGCTCTGCCCGTTTCCCTGGCAAACAAAAGTAAGCTACCCCGCTTCTGGATGGCAGATTGCAGGAGTCACTTTGCACCATCAAACCAGCCCGACTTGGCACTGGTGCCACCTCTGGTCTGGGACCCATCCTGCGTATCGTGGATTCTAAGGAGACAGCTGGCCACTCCCAGCCACAGGCCCCCAAACACAAACAACGGCGCTTTTCCCTGGAAAACAAAACTCGCTTGCCAACTTTTTGATGGAAGATTGCAGGAGCCACTTGGTACTATCAAACCACCCCAACTTGGCAACAAGTGGTTCCTGCAATCTGCCATCCAGAAGCGGGGCAGCTTACTTTTCTTTGCCAGGGAAACGGACCGTTGTTTGTGTTTGGAGGCGTATGGCTGGGCGTGGCCGACTGGCTCCTTAAAATCCACGATACGCAGGATGGTTCCCAGACCAGAGGTGGAACCAGTGCCAAGACGGGCTAGTTTGATGGTGCAAAGTGGCTCCTGCAATCTGCCATCCAGAAGCGGGGTTGCTTACTTTTGTTTGCCAGGGAAACGGGCCGAGTTTTTGTCTGGGGGCCTATGGCTGCGAGTGACCGGCTGGCTCCTGAAAAGCTACGATAGGCAGGATGGTGACCAGACCCATGGTGGCACCAGTGCCAAGTTGGGCTGATTTGATAAAACCAAGTGGCTCCTGCAATCTGCCATCAAAAAGTTGGCAGGAGAGTTTTGTTTTCCAGGGAAAAGCGCCGTTGTTTGTGTTTGGGGGCCTGTGGCTGGGAGTGGCCGGCTGGCTCCTTAGAATCCACGATACGCAGCATGGTATCCAGACCCAAGGTGGCACCAGTGCCAAGTTTTGCTGGTTTGATAGTACAAAGTGGTTCCTGCAATCTGCCATCCAGAAGCAGGGCAGCTTACTTTTGTTTGCCAGGGAAACGGTCCGAGGTTTTTGTCTGGGGGCCTATGGCTGCGAGTGACCGGCTGGCTCCTGAAAAGCTACGATAGGCAGGATGGTGACCAGACCCATGCTGACACCAGTCCCAAGTTGGGCTGATTTGATAGTACCAAGTGGCTCCTGCAATCTGCCGTCAAAATTTGGCAGGCGAGTTTTGTTTTCCAGGGAAAAGCGCCGTTGTTTGTGTTTGGGGGCCTGTGGCTGGGAGTGGCCGGCTGGCTCCTTAGAATCCACGATACGCAGGATGGTTCCCAGACCCAAGGTGGCACCAGTGCCAAGTCGGGCTAGTATGATGGTGCAAAGTGGCTCCTGCAATCTGCCATCCAGAAGCGGGGCAGATTACTTTTGTTTGCCAGGGAAAAGGGCCGAGCTTTGTGTCTCGGGGCCTATGGCTGGGAGTGACCGGCTGGCTCCTGAAAAGCTACGATAGGCAGGATGGTGACCAGACCCATGGTGGCACCAGTGCCAAGTTGGGCTGGTTTGATAGTACCATGTGGCTCCTGCAATCTGCCATCAAAAAGTTGGCAGGCGAGTTTTGTTTTCCAGGGAAAAGCGCCGTTGTTTGTGTTTGGGGGCCTGTGGCTGGGAGTGGCCGGCTGGCTCCTTAGAATGAACGATACGCAGGATGGTTCCCAGACCTGAGGTGGCACCAGTGCCAAGTCGGGCTGGTTTGATAGTACCAAGTGCGTCCTGCAATCTGCCATCCAGAAGCGGGGTAGCTTACTTTTGTTTGCCAGGGAAACGGGCCGAGCTTTTTGTCTGGGGGCCTATGGCTGGGAGTGAGCGGCTGGCTCCTGAAAAGCTACGATAGGCAGAATGGTGAGCAGACCCATGGTGGCACAAATGCCAAGTTGGGCTGGTTTGATAGCATCAAGTGGCTCCTGCAATCTGCCATCAAAATGTTGGCAGGCGAGTTTTGTTTTCCAGGGAAAAGCGCCGTTGTTTGTGTTTGGGTGCCTATGTCTGGGAGTGGCCGGCTGGCTCCTTAGAATCCACGATACGCAGGATGGTTCCCAGACCCAAGGTGGCACCAGTGCCAAGTCGGGCTGGTTTGATAGTACCGAGTGCGTCCTACAATCTGCCATCCAGAAGCGGGGTAGCTTGCTTTTGTTTGCCAGGGAAACGGGTCGAGATTTGTGTCTGGGGTCCTATGGCTGGGAGTGACCGGCTAGGTCCTGAAAAGCTAAGGTAGGCAGGATGGTGACCAGACCCATGGTGGCACCAGTGCCAAGTTGGGCTGGTTTGATAGTACCAAGTGGCTCCTGCAATCTGCCATCAAAAAGTTGGCAGGCGAGTTTTGTTTTCCAGGGAAAAGCGCCGTTGTTTTTGTTTGGGGGCCTTTGGCTGGGAGTGGCCGGCTGGCTCCTTAGAATCCACCATACGCAGCATGGTTCCCAGACCAGAGGTGGCACCAGTGCCAAGTCGGGCTGGTTTTATAGTACCAAGTGGTTCCTGCAATCTGCCATCCAGAAGCGGGGCAGCTTACTTTTGTTTGCCAGGGAAACGGGCCGAGGTTTTTGTCTGGGAGCCTATGGCTGGGAGTGACCGGCTGGCTCCTGAAAAGCTACGATAGGCAGGATGGTGACCAGACCCATGGTGGCACCAGTGCCAAGTTGGGCTGATTTGATAGTAGCAAGTGGCTCCTGCAATCTGCCATCAAAAAGTTGTCAGGCGAGTTTTGTTTTCCAGGGAAAAGCGCCGTTGTTTGTGTTTGGGGGCCTGTGGCTGGGAGTGGCCGGCTGGCTCCTTAGAATCCACGATACGCAGCATGGTTCCCAGACCAGAGGTGGCTCCAGTTCCAAGTCGGGCTATTTGATGGTGAAAAGTGGTTCCTGCAATCTGCCATCCAGAAGCGGGGCAGCTTACTTTCGTTTGCCAGGGAAAAGGGCAGAGCATTGTGTCTGGGCGCCTATGGCTGGGAGTGACCGGCTGGCTCCTGAAAAGCTACGATAAGCAGGATGGTGACCAGACCCATGGTGGCACCAGTGCCAAGTTGGGCTGATTTGATAGTACCAAGTGGCTCCTGCAATCTGCCATCAAAAAGTTGGCCGGCGAATTTTGTTTTCCAGGGAAAAGCGCTGTGGTTTGTGTTTGGGGGCCTGTGGCTGGGAGTGGCCGGCTGGATCCTTATAATCCACGATACGCAGCATGGTTCCCAGACCCAAGGTGGCACCAGTGCCAAGTTGGGCTGGTTTGATAGTACCAAGTGGCTCTGGCAATCTGCCATCAAAAAGTTGGCAGACGAGTTTTGTTTTCCAGGGAAAAGCGCCGTTGTTTTTGTTTGGGGGCCTGTGGCTGGGAGTGGACGGATGGCTAATTAGAATCCACGATAGGCAGGATGGTGACCAGACCCATGGTGGCACCAGTGCCAAGTCGGGCTGGTTTGATAGTACCAAGTGGCTCCTGGAATCTGCCATCCAGAAGCGGGATAACTTACTTTTGTTTGTCAGGGAAACGGGCCGAGGTTTGTGTCTGGGGGCCTATGGCTGAGAGTGACCGGCTGGCTCCTGAAAAGCTACGATAGGCAGGATGGTGACCAGACCCATGGTGGCACCAGTGCCAAGTTGGTCTGATTTGATAAAACCAAGTGGCTCCTGCAATCTCCCATCAAAAATTGGCAGGAGAGTTTTGTTTTCCAGGGAAAAGCGCCGTTGTTTGTGTTTGGGGGCCTGTGGCTGGGAGTGGCCGGCTGGCTCCTTAGAATCCACGATACGCAGCATGGTATCCAGACCCAAGGTGGCACCAGTGCCAAGTTTTGCTGGTTTGATAGTACCAAGTGGTTCCTGCAATCTGCCATCCAGAAGCAGGGCAGCTTACTTTTGTTTGCCAGGGAAACGGGCCGAGGTTTTTGTCTGGGGGCCTATGGCTGGGAGTGACCGGCTGGCTCCTGAAAAGCTACGATAGGCAGGATGGTGACCAGACCCATGGTGGCACCAGTCCCAAGTTGGGCTGATTTGATAGTACCAAGTGGCTCCTGCAATCTGCCGTCAAAATTTGGCAGGCGAGTTTTGTTTTCCAGGGAAAAGCGCCGTTGTTTGTGTTTGGGGGCCTGTGGCTGGGAGTGACCGGCTGGCTCCTTAGAATCCACGATACGCAGGATGGTTCCCAGACCCAAGGTGGCCCCAGTGCCAAGTTGGGCTGGTTTGATAGTACCAAGTGGCTCCTGCAATCTGCCATCCAGAAGCGGGGCAGCTTACTTTTGTTTGCCAGGGAAACGGGCCGAGCTTTGTGTCTGGGGGCCTATGGCTGGGAGTGACCGGCTGGCTCCTGAAAAGCTAAGATAGGCAGGATGGTGACCAGACCCATGGTGGCACCAGTGTCAAGTTGGGCTGGTTTGATAGTACCAAGTGGCTCCTGCAATCTGCCATCAAAAATTTGGCAGGCGAGTTTTGTTTTCCAGGGAAAAGCGCCGTTGTTTTTGTTTGGGGGCCTGTGGCTGGGAGTGGCCGGCTGGCTCCTTAGAATCCACGATACGCAGCATGGTTCCCAGACCAGAGGTGGCACCTGTGCCAAGTCGGGCTGGTTTTATAGTACCAAGTGGTTCCTGCAATCTGCCATCCAGAAGCGGGGCAGCTTACTTTGGTTTGCCAGGGAAAAGGGCAGAGCATTGTGTCTGGGCGCCTATGGCTGGGAGTGACCGGCTGGCTCCTGAAAAGCTACGATAAGCAGGATGGTGACCAGACCCATGGTGGCACCAGTGCCAAGTTGGGCTGATTTGATAGTACCAAGTGGCTCCTGCAATCTGCCATCAAAAAGTTGGCCGGCGAATTTTGTTTTCCAGGGAAAAGCGCTGTGGTTTGTGTTTGGGGGCCTGTGGCTGGGAGTGGCCGGCTGGCTCCTTATAATCCACGATACGCAGCATGGTTCCCAGACCCAAGGTGGCACCAGTGCCAAGTTGGGCTGGTTTGATAGTACCAAGTGGCTCTGGCAATCTACCATCAAAAAGTTGGCAGACGAGTTTTGTTTTCCAGGGAAAAGCGCCGTTGTTTTTGTTTGGGGGCCTGTGGCTGGGAGTGGACGGATGGCTAATTAGAATCCACGATAGGCAGGATGGTGACCAGACCCATGGTGGCACCAGTGCCAAGTCGGGCTGGTTTGATAGTACCAAGTGGCTCCGGCAATCTGCCATCCAGAAGCGGGATAACTTACTTTTGTTTGTCAGGGAAACGGGCCGAGGTTTGTGTCTGGGGGCCTATGGCAGGGAGTGACCGGCTGGCTCCTGAAAAGCTACGATAGGCAGGATGGTGACCAGATCCATGGTGGCACCAGTGCCAAGTTGGTCTGATTTGATAAAACCAAGTGGCTCCTGCAATCTCCCATCAAAAAGTTGGCAGGAGACTTTTGTTTCCCAGGGAAAAGCGCCGTTGTTTGTGTTTGGGGGCCTGTGGCTGGGAGTGGCCGGCTGGCTCCTTAGAATCCACGATACGCAGCATGGTATCCAGACCCAAGGTGGCACCAGTGCCAAGTTTTGCTGGTTTGATAGTACCAAGTGGTTCCTGCAATCTGCCATCCAGAAGCGGGGCAGCTTACTTTTGTATGCCAGGGAAACGGTCCGAGGTTTTTGTCTGGGGGCCTATGGCTGGGAGTGACCGGCTGGCTCCTGAAAAGCTACGATAGGCAGGATGGTGACCAGACCCATAGTGGCACCAGTGCCAAGTTGGGCTGATTTGATAGTACCAAGTGGCTCCTGCAATCTGCCATCAAAAATTTGGCAGGCGAGTTTTGTTTTCCAGGGAAAAGCGCCGTTGTTTGTGTTTGGGGGCCTGTGGCTGGGAGTGGCCAGATGGCTAATTAGAATCCACGATACGCAGCATGGTTCCCAGACCTGAGGTGGCACCAGTGCCAAGTCGGGCTCGTTTGATAGTACTAAATAGCTCCTATAATCTGCCATGCAGAAGCGGGGCAGCTTACTTTTGTTTGCCAGGGAAACGGGCCGAGGTTTGTGTCTGGGGGCCTATGGCTGCGAGTGACCGTCTGGCTCCTGAAAAGCTACGATAGGCAGGATGGTGAGCAGACCCATGGTGGCACCAGTGCCAAGTTGAGCTGGTTTGATAGTACCAAGTGGCTCCTGCTATCTGCCATCAAAAAGTTGGCAGGCGAGTTTTGTTTTCCAGGGAAAAGCGCCGTTGTTTGTGTTTGGGTGCCTATGGCTGGGAGTGGCCGGCTGGCTCCTTAGAATTCACGATACGCACCATGGTTCCCAGACCAGAGGTGGCACCAGTGCCAAGTCGGGCTGGTTTGATAGTACCAAGTGCGTCCTACAATCTGCCATCCAGAAGCGGGGCAGCTTACTTTTGTTTGCCAGGGAAACGGGCCGAGCTTTGTGTCTGGGGGCCTATGGCTGGGAGTGACCGGCTGGCTCCTGAAAAGCTACGATAGGCAGGATGGTGACCAGACCCATGGTGGCACCAGTGCCAAGTTGGGCTGATTTGATAGTAGCAAGTGGCTCCTGCAATCTGCCATCAAAATGTCGGCAGGCGGGTTTTGTTTTCCAGGGAAAAGCGCTGTGGTTTTTGTTTGGGGGCCTGTGGCTGGGAGTGACCGGCTGGCTCCTTAGAATCCACGATACGCAGGATGGTTCCCAGACCCAAGGTGGCACCAGTGCCAAGTTGGGCTGGTTTGATAGTACCAAGTGGCTCCTGCAATCTGCCATCCAGAAGCGGGGTAGCTTACTTTTGTTTGCCAGGGAAACGGGCCGAGGTTTGTGTCTCGGGGCCTATGGCTGGGAGTGACCGGCTGGCTCCTGAAAAGCTACGATAGGCAGGATGGTGACCAGACCCATGGTGGCACCAGTGCCAAGTTGGGCTGGTTTGATAGTACCAAGTGGCTCCTGCAATCTGCAATCAAAAAGTTGGCAGGCGAGTTTGTTATCCAGGGAAAAGCGCCGTTGTTTGTGTTTGGGGGCCTGTGGCTGGGAGTGGCCGGCTGGCTCCTTAGAATCCACGATACGCAGCATGGTTCCCAGACCAGAGGTGGCACCAGTGCCAAGTCGGGCTGGTTTGATGGTGAAAAGTGGCTCCTGCAATCTGCCATCCAGAAGCGGGGCAGCTTACTTTTGTTTGCCAGGGAAACGGGCCGAGGTTTTTCTCTGGGGGCCTATGGCTGGGAGTGACCGGCTGGCGCCTGAACACCTACGATAGGCAGGATGGTGACCAGACCCATGGTGGCACCAGTGCCAAGATGGGATGATTTGATAGTAGCAAGTGGCTCCTGCAATCTGCCATCAAAATGTTGGCAGGCGAGTTTTGTTTTCCAGGGAAAAGCGCCGTTGTTTGTGTTTGGGGGCCTGTGGCTGGGAGTGGACGGATGGCTCCTTAGAATCCACGATACGCAGCATGGTTCCCAGACCAGAGGTGGCACCAGTGCCAAGTCGGGCTGGTTTGATAGTACCAAGTGGCTCTGGAAATCTGCCATCCAGAAGCGGGGCAGCTTACTTTTGTTTGCCAGGGAAAAGGGCCGAGCTTTGTGTCTGGGCGCCTATGGCTGGGAGTGACCTGCTAGGTCCTGAAAAGCTACGATAGGCAGGATGGTGACCAGACCCATGGTGGCACCAGTGCCAAGTTGGGCTGATTTGACAGTACCAAGTGGCTCCTGCAATCTGCCATCAAAAAGTTGGCAGGCGAGTTTTGTTTTCCAGGGAAAAGCGCCGTTGTTTGTGTCTGGGGGCCTGTGGCTGGAGTGGCCGGCTGGCTCCTTAGAATGAACGATACGCAGGATGGTTCCCAGACCTGAGGTGGCACCAGTGCCAAGTCGGGCTAGTTTGATGGTGCAAAGTGGCTCCTGCAATCTGCCATCCAGAAGCGGGGTAGCTTACTTTTGTTTGCCAGGGAAACGGGCCGATGTTTTTCTCTGGGGGCCTATGGCAGGGAGGGACCGGCTGGCTCCTGAAAAGCTACGATAGGCAGGATGGTGACCAGACCCATGGTGGCACCAGTCCCAAGTTGGGCTGATTTGATAGTAGCAAGTGGCTCCTGCAATCTGCCATCAAAATATTGGCAGGCGAGTTTTGTTTTCCAGGGAAAAGCGCCGTTGTTTGTGTTTGGGGGCCTGTGGCTGGGAGTGACCGGCTGGCTCCTTAGAATCCACGATACGCAGGATGGTTCCCAGACCCAAGGTGGCACCAGTGCCAAGTCGGGCTGGTTTGATAGTACCAAGTGGTTCCTGCAATCTGCCATCCAGAAGCGGGGCAGCTTACTTTGTTTGCCAGGGAAACGGGCCGAGCTTTTTGTCTGGGCGCCTATGGCTTGGAGTGACCGGCTAGGTCCTGAAAAGCTACGATAGGCAGAATGGTGACCAGATCCATGGTGGCACCAGTGCCAAGTTGGGCTAGTTTGATAGTACCAAGTGGCTCCTGCAATCTGCCATCAAAATGTTGGCAGGCGAGTTTTGTTTTCCAGGGAAAAGCGCCGTTGTTTGTGTTTGGGGGCCTGTGGCTGGGAGTGGACGGATGGCTCCTTAGAACCACGATACGCAGGATGGTTCCCAGACCAGAGGTGGCACCAGTGCCAAGTCGGGCTGGTTTGATAGTACCAAGTTGTTCCTGCAATCTGCCATCCAGAAGCGGGCCAGCTTACTTTTGTATGCCAGGGAAACGGGCCGAGGTTTGTGTCTGGGGGCCTATAGCTGGGAGTGACCGTCTGGCTCCTGAAAAGCTACGATAAGCAGGATGGTGACCAAACGCATGGTGGCACCAGTGCCAAGTTGGGCTGATTTGATAGTACCAAGTGGCTCCTGCAATCTGCCATCAAAATGTTGGCAGGCGAGTTTTGTTTTCCAGGGAAAAGCGCCGTTGTTTGTGTTTGGGGGCCTGTGGCTGGGAGTGGCCGGCTGGCTGCTAGGAATCCACGATACGCAGGATGGTTCCCAGACCAGAGGTGGCACCAGTGCCAAGTCGGGCTGGTTTGATACTACCAAGTGCGTCCTGCAATCTGCCATCCAGAAGCGGGGCAGCTTACTTTTGTTTGCCAGGGAAACGGGCCGAGGTTTGTGTCTGGGGGCCTATGGCTGGGAGTGACCGGCTGGCTCCTGAAAAGCTAAGATAGGCAGGATGGTGACCAGACCCATGGTGGCACCAGTGCCAAGTTGGGCTGGTTTGATAGTACCAAGTGGCTCCTGCAATCTGCCATCAAAAAGTTGTCAGGCGAGTTTTGTTTTCCAGGGAAAAGCGCCGTTGTTTGTGTTTGGGGGCCTGTGGCTGGGAGTGGCCGGCTGGCTCCTTAGAATCCACGATACGCAGCATGGTTCCCAGACCAGAGGTGGCACCAGTGCCAAGTCGGGCTAGTTTGATGGTGCAAAGTGGTTCCTGCAATCTGCCATCAAGAAGCGGGGTAGCTTACTTTTGTTTGCCAGGGAAACGGGCCGAGGTTTGTGTCTGGGGGCCTATGGCTGGGAGTGACCGGCTGGCTCCTGAAAAGCTACGATAGGCAGGATGGTGACCAGACCCATGGTGGCACCAGTGCCAAGTTGGGCTGATTTGATAGTACCAAGTGGCTCCTGCAATCTGCCATGAAAAAGTTGGCAGGCGAGTTTTGTTTTCCAGGGAAAAGCGCCGTTGTTTCTGTTTGGGGGCCTGTGGCTGGGAGTGGCCGGCTGGCTCCTTAGAATCCACGATACGCGGCATGGTTCCCAGACCAGAGGTGGCACCAGTGCCAAGTTGGGCTGGTTTGATAGTACCAAGTGCGTCCTGCAATCTGCCATCCAGAAGCGGGGCAGCTTACTTTTGTTTGCCAGGGATACGGGCCGAGGTTTGTGTCTCAGGGCCTATGGCAGGGAGTGACCGGCTGGCTCCTGAAAAGCTACGATAGGCAGGATGGTGACCAGACCCATGGTGGCACCAGTGCCAAGTCGGGCTGGTTTGATAGTACTAAATAGCTCCTGCAATCTGCCATGCAGAAGCGGGGCAGCTTACTTTTGTTTGCCAGGGAAACGGGCCGAGGTTTTTGTCTGGGGGCCTATGGCTGCGAGTGACCGTCTGGCTCCTGAAAAGCTACGATAGGCAGGATGGTGAGCAGACCCATGGTGGCACCAGTGCCAAGTTGAGCTGGTTTGATAGTACCAAGTGGCTCCTGCAATCTGCCATCAAAAAGTTGGCAGGCGAGTTTTGTTTTCCAGGGAAAAGCGCCGTTGTTTGTGTTTGGGTGCCTATGGCTGGGAGTGGCCGGCTGGCTCCTTAGAATCCACGATACGCACCATAGTTCCCAGACCAGAGGTGGCACCAGTGCCAAGTCGGGCTGGTTTGATAGTACCAAGTGCGTCCTACAATCTGCCATCCAGAAGCGGGGCAGCTTACTTTTGTTTGCCAGGGAAACGGGCCGAGCTTTGTGTCTGGGGGCCTATGACTGGGAGTGACCGGCTGGCTCCTGAAAAGCTACGATAGGCAGGATGGTGACCAGACCCATGGTGGCACCAGTGCCAAGTTGGGCTGATTTGATAGCAGCAAGTGGCTCCTGCAATCTGCCATCAAAATGTCGGCAGGCGGGTTTGTTTTCCAGGGAAAAGCGCTGTGGTTTGTGTTTGGGGGCCTGTGGCTGGGAGTGACCGGCTGGCTCCTTAGAATCCACGATACGCAGGATGGTTCCCAGACCCAAGGTGGCACCAGTGCCAAGTTGGGCTGGTTTGATAGTACCAAGTGGCTCCTGCAATCTGCCATCCAGAAGCGGGGCAGCTTACTTTTGTTTGCCAGGGAAACGGGCCGAGGTTTGTGTCTGGGGGCCTATGGCTGGGAGTGACCGGCTGGCTCCTGAAAAGCTAAGATAGGCAGGATGGTGACCAGACCCATGGTGGCACCAGTGTCAAGTTGGGCTGGTTTGATAGTACCAAGTGGCTCCTGAAATCTGCCATCAAAAATTTGGCAGGCGAGTTTTGTTTTCCAGGGAAAAGCGCCGTTGTTTTTGTTTGGGGGCCTGTGGCTGGGAGTGGCCGGCTGGCTCCTTAGAATCCACGATACGCAGCATTGTTCCCAGACCAGAGGTGGCACCAGTGCCAAGTCGGGCTGGTTTTATAGTACCAAGTGGTTCCTGCAATCTGCCATCCAGAAGCGGGGCAGCTTACTTTGGTTTGCCAGGGAAAAGGGCAGAGCATTGTGTCTGGGCGCCTAAGGCTGGGAGTGACCGGCTGGCTCCTGAAAAGCTACGATAAGCAGGATGGTGACCAGACCCATGGTGGCACCAGTGCCAAGTTGGGCTGATTTGATAGTACCAAGTGGCTCCTGCAATCTGCCATCAAAAAGTTGGCCGGCGAATTTTGTTTTCCAGGGAAAAGCGCTGTGGTTTGTGTTTGGGGGCCTGTGGCTGGGAGTGGCCGGCTGGCTCCTTATAATCCACGATACGCAGCATGGTTCCCAGACCCAAGGTGGCACCAGTGCCAAGTTGGGCTGGTTTGATAGTACCAAGTGGCTCTGGCAATCTGCCATCAAAAAGTTGGCAGACGAGTTTTGTTTTCCAGGGAAAAGCGCCGTTGTTTTTGTTTGGGGGCCTGTGGCTGGGAGTGGACAGATGGCTAATTAGAATCCACGATAGGCAGGATGGTGACCAGACCCATGGTGGCACCAGTGCCAAGTCGGGCTGGTTTGATAGTACCAAGTGG
Organism: Melospiza melodia melodia; assembly: GCF_035770615.1. Lineage (NCBI taxonomy): Eukaryota > Metazoa > Chordata > Aves > Passeriformes > Passerellidae > Melospiza > Melospiza melodia. The sequence goes on from NC_086199.1 coordinate 45,007,853, forward strand.
CTCCGGCAATCTGCCATCCAGAAGCGGGATAACTTACTTTTGTTTGTCAGGGAAAAGCGCCGAGGTTTGTGTCTGGGGGCCTATGGCTGCGAGTGACCGGCTGGCTCCTGAAAAGCTACGATAGGCAGGATGGTGACCAGACCCATGGTGGCACCAGTGCCAAGTTGGTCTGATTTGATAAAACCAAGTGGCTCCTGCAATCTCCCATCAAAAAGTTGGCAGGAGAGTTTTGTTTTCCAGGGAAAAGCGCCGTTGTTTGTGTTTGGGGGCCTGTGGCTGGGAGTGGCCGGCTGGCTCCTTAGAATCCACGATACGCAGCATGGTATCCAGACCCAAGGTGGCACCAGTGCCAAGTTTTGCTGGTTTGATAGTACCAAGTGGTTCCTGCAATCTGCCATCCAGAAGCGGGACAGCTTACTTTTGTTTGCCAGGGAAACGGGCCGAGCTTTGTGTCACGGGGCCTATGGCTGGGAGTGACCGTCTAGGTCCTGAAAAGCTACGATAGGCAGGATGTTGACCAGACCCATGGTGGCAGCAGTGCCAAGTTGGGCTGCTTTGATAGTACCAAGTGGCTCCTGCAATCTGCCATCAAAAAGTTGGCAGGCGAGTTTTGTTTTCCAGGGAAAAGCGCCGTTGTTTGTGTCTGGGGGCCTGTGGCTGGAGTGGCCGGCTGGCTCCTTAGAATGAACGATACGCAGGATGGTTCCCAGACCTGAGGTGGCACCAGTGCCAAGTCGGGCTAGTTTGATGGTGCAAAGTGGCTCCTGTAATCTGCCATCCAGAAGCGGGGCAGCTTACTTTGTTTGCCAGGGAAACGGGCCGAGGTTTTTGTCTGGGCGCCTATGGCTTGGAGTGACCGGCTAGGTCCTGAAAAGCTACGATCGGCAGGATGGTGACCAGATCCATGGTGGCACCAGTGCCAAGTTGGGCTGGTTTGATAGTACCAAGTGGCTCCTGCAATCTGCCATCAAAAAGTTGTCAGGCGAGTTTTGTTTTCCAGGGAAAAGCGCCGTTGTTTGTGTTTGGGGGCCTGTGGCTGGGAGTGGACGGATGGCTCCTTAGAATCCACGATACGCAGGATGGTTCCCAGACCAGAGGTGGCACCAGTGCCAAGTCGGGCTGGTTTGATAGTACCAAGTTGTTCCTGCAATCTGCCATCCAGAAGCGGGGCAGCTTACTTTTGTATGCCAGGGAAACGGGCCGAGGTTTTTGTCTGGGGGCCTATAGCTGGGAGTGACCGTCTGGCTCCTGAAAAGCTACGATAGGCAGGATGGTGACCAAACGCATGGTGGCACCAGTGCCAAGTTGGGCTGATTTGATAGTACCAAGTGGCTCCTGCAATCTGCCATCTAAATGTTGGCAGGCGAGTTTTGTTTTCCAGGGAAAAGCGCCGTTGTTTGTGTTTGGGGGCCTGTGGCTGGGAGTGGCCGGCTGGCTGCTTAGAATCCACGATACGCAGGATGGTTCCCAGACCAGAGGTGGCACCAGTGCCAAGTCGGGCTGGTTTGATACTACCAAGTGCGTCCTGCAATCTGCCATCCAGAAGCGGGGCAGCTTACTTTTGTTTGCCAGGGAAACGGGCCGAGGTTTGTGTCTGGGGGCCTATGGCTGGGAGTGACCGGCTGGCTCCTGAAAAGCTACGATAGGCAGGATGGTGACCAGACCCATGGTGGCACCAGTGCCAAGTTGGGCTGGTTTGATAGTACCAAGTGGCTCCTGCAATCTGCCATCAAAAAGTTGGCAGGCGAGTTTTGTTTTCCAGGGAAAAGCGCCGTTGTTTGTGTTTGGGGGCCTGTGTCTGGGAGTGGACGGATGGCTCCTTAGAATCCACGATACGCAGCATGGTTCCCAGACCAGAGGTGGCACCAGTGCCAAGTCGGGCTAGTTTGATGGTGCAAAGTGGTTCCTGCAATCTGCCATCCAGAAGCGGGGTAGCTTACTTTTGTTTGCCAGGGAAACGGGCCGAGGTTTGTGTCTGGGGGCCTATGGCTGGGAGTGACCGCCTGGCTCCTGAAAAGCTACGATAGGCAGGATGGTGACCAGACCCATGGTGGCACCAGTGTCAAGTTGGGCTGATTTGATAGTACCAAGTGGCTCCTGCAATCTGCCATCTAAATGTTGGCAGGCGAGTTTTGTTTTCCAGGGAAAAGCGCCGTTGTTTGTGTCTGGGGGCCTGTGGCTGGAGTGGCCGGCTGGCTCCTTAGAATGAACGATACGCAGGATGGTTCCCAGACCTGAGGTGGCACCAGTGCCAAGTCGGGCTAGTTTGATGGTGCAAAGTGGCTCCTGTAATCTGCCATCCAGAAGCGGGGCAGCTTACTTTTGTTTGCCAGCGAAACGGGCCGAGGTTTTTCTCTGGGGGCCTATGGCAGGGAGGGACCGGCTGGCTCCTGAAAAGCTACGATAGGCAGGATGGTGACCAGACCCATGGTGGCACCAGTGCCAAGTTGGGCTGATTTGATAGTAGCAAGTGGCTCCTGCAATCTGCCATCAAAATATTGGCAGGCGAGTTTTGTTTTCCAGGGAAAAGCGCCGTTGTTTGTGTTTGGGGGCCTGTGGCTGGGAGTGACCGGCTGGCTCCTTAGAATCCACGATACGCAGGATGGTTCCCAGACCCAAGGTGGCACCAGTGCCAAGTCGGGCTGGTTTGATAGTACCAAGTGGTTCCTGCAATCTGCCATCCAGAAGCGGGGCAGCTTACTTTGTTTGCCAGGGAAAAGGGCCGAGCTTTTTGTCTGGGCGCCTATGGCTTGGAGTGACCGGCTAGGTCCTGAAAAGCTACGATAGGCAGGATGGTGACCAGATCCATGGTGGCACCAGTGCCAAGTTGGGCTGGTTTGATAGTACCAAGTGGCTCCTGCAATCTGCCATCAAAATGTTGGCAGGCGAGTTTTGTTTTCCAGGGAAAAGCGCTGTGGTTTGTGTTTGGGGGCCTGTGGCTGGGAGTGGACGGATGGCTCCTTAGAATCCACGATACGCAGGATGGTTCCCAGACCAGAGGTGGCACCAGTGCCAAGTCGGGCTGGTTTGATAGTACCAAGTTGTTCCTGCAATCTGCCATCCAGAAGCGGGGCAGCTTTCTTTTGTATGCCAGGGAAACGGGCCGAGGTTTTTGTCTGGGCGCCTATAGCTGGGAGTGACCGTCTGGCTCCTGAAAAGCTACGATAGGCAGGATGGTGACCAAACGCATGGTGGCACCAGTGCCAAGTTGGGCTGATTTGATAGTACCAAGTGGCTCCTGCAATCTGCCATCAAAATGTTGGCAGGCGAGTTTTGTTTTCCAGGGAAAAGCGCCGTTGTTTGTGTTTGGGGGCCTGTGGCTGGGAGTGGCCGGCTGGCTGCTTAGAATCCACGATACGCAGGATGGTTCCCAGACCAGAGGTGGCACCAGTGCCAAGTCGGGCTGGTTTGATACTACCAAGTGCGTCCTGCAATCTGCCATCCAGAAGCGGGGCAGCTTACTTTTGTTTGCCAGGGAAACGGGCCGAGGTTTGTGTCTGGGGGCCTATGGCTGGGAGTGACCGGCTGGCTCCTGAAAAGCTACGATAGGCAGGATGGTGACCAGACCCATGGTGGCACCAGTGCCAAGTTGGGCTGGTTTGATAGTACCAAGTGGCTCCTGCAATCTGCCATCAAAAAGTTGGCAGGCGAGTTTTGTTTTCCAGGGAAAAGCGCCGTTGTTTGTGTTTGGGGGACTGTGTCTGGGAGTGGACGGATGGCTCCTTAGAATCCACGATACGCAGCATGGTTCCCAGACCAGAGGTGGCACCAGTGCCAAGTCGGGCTAGTTTGATGGTGCAAAGTGGTTCCTGCAATCTGCCATCCAGAAGCGGGGTAGCTTACTTTTGTTTGCCAGGGAAACGGGCCGAGGTTTGTGTCTGGGGGCCTATGGCTGGGAGTGACCGGCTGGCTCCTGAAAAGCTACGATAGGCAGGATGGTGACCAGACCCATGGTGGCACCAGTGCCAAGTTGGGCTGATTTGATAGTACCAAGTGGCTCCTGCAATCTGCCATCAAAAAGTTGGCAGGCGAGTTTTGTTTTCCAGGGAAAAGCGCCATTGTTTCTGTTTGGGGGCCTGTGGCTGGGAGTGGCCGGCTGGCTCCTTAGAATCCACGATACGCGGCATGGTTCCCAGACCAGAGGTGGCACCAGTGCCAAGTTGGGCTGGTTTGATAGTACCAAGTGCGTCCTGCAATCTGCCATCCAGAAGCGGGGCAGCTTACTTTTGTTTGCCAGGGAAACGGGCCGAGGTTTGTGTCTCAGGGCCTATGGCTTGGAGTGACCGCCTGGCTCCTGAAAAGCTACGATAGGCAGGATGGTGACCAGACCCATGGTGGCACCAGTGCCAAGTTGGGCTGGTTTGATAGTACCAAGTGGCTCCTGCAATCTGCCATCAAAAAGTTGGCAGGCGAGTTTGTTATCCAGGGAAAAGCGCCGTTGTTTGTGTTTGGGGGCCTGTGGCAGGGAGTGGCCGGCTGGCTCCTTAGAATCCACGATACGCAGGATGGTTCCCAGACCAGAGGTGGCACCAGTGCCAAGTTGGGCTGGTTTGATGGTGAAAAGTGGCTCCTGCAATCTGCCATCCAGAAGCGGGATAACTTACTTTTGTTTGCCAGGGAAACGGGCCGAGGTTTTTGTCTGGGGGCCTATGGCTGGGAGTGACCGGCTGGCTCCTGAAAAGCTACGATAGGCAGGATGGTGACCAGACCCATGGTGGCACCAGTGCCAAGTTGGGCTGGTTTGATAGTACCAAGTGGCTCCTGCAATCTGCCATCAAAATGTTGGCAGGCGAGTTTTGTTTTCCAGGGAAAAGTGCCTTTGTTTGTGTTTGGGGGCCTGTGGGTGGGAGTGACCGGCTGGCTCCTTAGAATCCACGATACGCAGGATGGTTCCCAGACCAGAGGTCGCACCAGTGCCAAGTCGGGCCAGTTTGATGGTGCAAAGTGGCTCCTGCAATCTGCCATCCAGAAGCGGGGTAGCTTACTTTTGTTTGCCAGGGAAACGGGCCGAGTTTTGTGTCTGGGGGCCTATGGCTGCGAGTGACCGGCTGGCTCCTGAAAAGCTACGATAGGCAGGATGGTGACCAGACCCATGGTGGCACCAGTGCCAAGTTGGGCTGATTTGATAGTACCAAGTGGCTCCTGCAATCTGCCATCAAAAAGTTGGCAGGCGAGTTTTGTTTTCCAGGGAAAAGCGCCGTTTTTTGTGTCTGGGGGCCTGTGGCTGGGAGTGGCCGGCTGGCTCCTTACAATGAACGATACGCAGGATGGTTCCCAGACCTGAGGTGGCACCAGTGCCAAGTCGGGCTAGTTTGATGGTGCAAAGTGGCTCCTGCAATCTGCCATCCAGAAGCGGGGCAGCTTACTTTTGTTTGCCAGGGAAACGGGCCGAGGTTTTTCTCTGGGGGCCTATGGCAGGGAGGGACCGGCTGGCTCCTGAAAAGCTACGATAGGCAGGATGGTGACCAGACCCATGGTGGCACCAGTGCCAAGTTGGGCTGATTTGATAGTAGCAAGTGGCTCCTGCAATCTGCCATCAAAATGTTGGCAGGCGAGTTTTGTTTTCCAGGGAAAAGCGCCGTTGTTTGTGTTTGGTGGCCTGTGGCTGGGAGTGACCGGCTGGCTCCTTAGAATCCACGATACGCAGGATGGTTCCCAGACCCAAGGTGGCACCAGTGCCAAGTTGGGCTGGTTTGATAGTACCAAGTGGTTCCTGCAATCTGCCATCCAGAAGCGGGGCAGCTTACTTTTGTTTGCCAGGGAAACGGGCCGAGGTTTTTCTCTGGGGGCCTATGGCTTGGAGTGACCGGCTAGGTCCTGAAAAGCTACGATAGGCAGGATGGTGACCAGATCCATGGTGGCACCAGTGCCAAGTTGGGCTGGTTTGATAGTACCAAGTGGCTCCTGCAATCTGCCATCAAAAAGTTGGCAGGCGAGTTTTGTTTTCCAGGGAAAAGCGCTGTGATTTGTGTTTGGGGGCCTGTGGCTGGGAGTGGCCGGCTGGCTCCTTAGAATCCACGATACGCAGGATGGTTCCCAGACCAGAGGTGGCACCAGTGCCAAGTCGGGCTGGTTTGATGGTGAAAAGTGGCTCCTGCAATCTGCCATCCAGAAGCGGGATAACTTACTTTTGTTTGCCAGGGAAACGGGCCAAGGTTTTTGTCTGGGGGCCTATGGCTGGGAGTGACCGGCTGGCTCCTGAAAAGCTACGATAGGCAGGATGGTGACCAGACCCATGGTGGCACCAGTGTCAAGTTGGGCTGGTTTGATAGTACCAAGTGGCTCCGGCAATCTGCCATCAAAATGTTGGCAGGCGAGGTTTGTTTTCCAGGGAAAAGCGCCGTTGTTTTTGTTTAGGGGCCTGTGGGTGGGAGTGGCCAGATGGCTAATTAGAATCCACGATACGCAGCATGGTTCCCAGACCTGAGGTGGCACCAGTGCCAAGTCGGGCTGGTTTGATACTATCAAGTGCGTCCTGCAATCTGCCATCCAGAAGCGGGGTAGCTTACTTTTGTTTGCCAGGGAAACGGGCCGAGGTTTGTGTCTGGGGGCCTATGGCTGGGAGTGACCGGCTGGCTCCTGAAAAGCTACGATAGGCAGGATGGTGACCAGACCCATGGTGGCACCAGTGCCAAGTTGGGCTGGTTTGATAGTACCAAGTGGCTCCTGCAATCTGCCATCAAAAAATTGGCAGGCGAGTTTTGTTTTCCAGGGAAAAGCGACGTTGTTTTTGTTTGGGGGCCTGTGGCTGGGAGTGGCCGGCTGGCTCCTTAGAATCCACGATACGCAGGATGGTTCCCAGACCAGAGGTGGCACCAGTGCCAAGTCGGGCTAGTTTGATGGTGCAAAGTGGCTCCTGCAATCTGCCATCCAGAAGCGGGGCAGCTTACTTTTGTTTGCCAGGGAAACGGGCCGAGTATTGTTTCTGGGGGCCTATGGCTGCGAGTGACCGGCTGGCTCCTGAAAAGCTACGATAGGCAGGATGGTGACCAGACCCATGGTGGCACCAGTGCCAAGTTGGGCTGATTTGATAGTACCAAGTGGCTCCTGCAATCTGCCATCAAAAAGTTGGCAGGCGAGTTTTGTTTTCCAGGGAAAAGCGCCGTTGTTTGTGTTTGGGGGCCTGTGGCTGGGAGTGGACGGATGGCTCCTTAGAACCACGATACGCAGGATGGTTCCCAGACCAGAGGTGGCACCAGTGCCAAGTCGGGCTGGTTTGATACTACCAAGTGGTTCCTGCAATCTGCCATCCAGAAGCGGGGCAGCTTACTTTTGTTTGCCAGGGAAACGGGCCGAGGTTTGTGTCTGGGGGCCTATGGCTGGGAGTGACCGCCTGGCTCCTGAAAAGCTACGATAGGCAGGATGGTGACCAGACCCATGGTGGCACCAGTGCCAAGTTTGGCTGGTTTGATAGTACCAAGTGGCTCCGGCAATCTGCCATCAAAAAGTTGGCAGGCGAGTTTGTTATCCAGGGAAAAGCGCAGTTGTTTGTGTTTGGGGGCCTGTGGCTGGGAGTGGCCGGCTGGCTCCTTAGAATCCACGATACGCAGGATGGTTCCCAGACCAGAGGTGGCACCAGTGCCAAGTTGGGCTGGTTTGATGGTGAAAAGTGGCTCCTGCAATCTGCCATCCAGAAGCGGGATAACTTACTTTTGTTTGCCAGGGAAACGGGCCGAGCTTTTTGTCTGGGGGCCTATGGCTGGGAGTGACCGGCTGGCTCCTGAAAAGCTACGATAGGCAGGATGGTGACCAGACCCATGGTGGCACCAGTGCCAAGTTGGGCTGGTTTGATAGTACCAAGTGGCTCCTGCAATCTGCCATCAAAATGTTGGCAGGCGAGTTTTGTTTTCCAGGGAAAAGTGCCGTTGTTTGTGTATGGGGGCCTGTGGGTGGGAGTGACCGGCTGGCTCCTTAGAATCCACGATACGCAGGATGGTTCCCAGACCAGAGGTCGCACCAGTGCCAAGTCGGGCTGGTTTGATGGTGCAAAGTGGCTCCTGCAATCTGCCATCCAGAAGCGGGGTAGCTTACTTTTGTTTGCCAGGGAAACGGGCCGAGTTTTGTGTCTGGGGGCCAATGGCTGCGAGTGACCGGCTGGCTCCTGAAAAGCTACAATAGGCAGGATGGTGACCAGACCCATGGTGGCACCAGTGCCAAGTTGGGCTGATTTGATAGTACCAAGTGGCTCCTGCAATCTGCCATCAAAAAGTTGGCAGGCGAGTTTTGTTTTCCAGGGAAAAGCGCCGTTGTTTGTGTCTGGGGGCCTGTGGCTGGGAGTGGCCGGCTGGCTCCTTACAATGAACGATACGCAGGATGGTTCCCAGACCTGAGGTGGCACCAGTGCCAAGTCGGGCTAGTTTGATGGTGCAAAGTGGCTCCTGCAATCTGCCATCCAGAAGCGGGGTAGCTTACTTTTGTTTGCCAGGGAAACGGGCCGCGGATTTTCTCTGGGGGCCTATGGCAGGGAGGGACCGGCTGGCTCCTGAAAAGCTACGATAGGCAGGATGGTGACCAGACCCATGGTGGTACCAGTGCCAAGTTGGGCTGATTTGATAGTAGCAAGTGGCTCCTGCAATCTGCCATCAAAATGTTGGCAGGCGAGTTTTGTTTTCCAGGGAAAAGCGCCGTTGTTTGTGTTTGGTGGCCTGTGGCTGGGAGTGACCGGCTGGCTCCTTAGAATCCACGATACGCAGGATGGTTCCCAGACCCAAGGTGGCACCAGTGCCAAGTTGGGCTGGTTTGATAGTACCAAGTGGTTCCTGCAATCTGCCATCCAGAAGCGGGGCAGCTTACTTTTGTTTGCCAGGGAAACGGGCCGAGGTTTTTCTCTGGGGGCCTATGGCTTGGAGTGACCGGCTAGGTCCTGAAAAGCTACGATAGGCAGGATGGTGACCAGATCCATGGTAGCACCAGTGCCAAGTTGGGCTGGTTTGATAGTACCAAGTGGCTCCTGCAATCTGCCATCAAAAAGTTGGCAGGCGAGTTTTGTTTTCCAGGGAAAAGCGCTGTGGTTTGTGTTTGGGGGCCTGTGGCTGGGAGTGGCCGGCTGGCTCCTTAGAATCCACGATACGCAGGATGGTTCCCAGACCAGAGGTGGCACCAGTGCCAAGTCGGGCTGGTTTGATGGTGAAAAGTGGCACCTGCAATCTGCCATCCAGAAGCGGGATAACTTACTTTTGTTTGCCAGGGAAACGGGCCAAGGTTTTTGTCTGGGGGCCTATGGCTGGGAGTGACCGGCTGGCTCCTGAAAAGCTACGATAGGCAGGATGGTGACCAGACCCATGGTGGCACCAGTGTCAAGTTGGGCTGGTTTGATAGTACCAAGTGGCTCCGGCAATCTGCCATCAAAATTTGGCAGGCGAGGTTTGTTTTCCAGGGAAAAGCGCCGTTGTTTTTGTTTGGGGGCCTGTGGGTGGGAGTGGCCAGATGGCTAATTAGAATCCACGATACGCAGCATGGTTCCCAGACCTGAGGTGGCACCAGTGCCAAGTCGGGCTGGTTTGATACTATCAAGTGCGTCCTGCAATCTGCCATCCAGAAGCGGGGTAGCTTACTTTTGTTTGCCAGGGAAACGGGCCGAGGTTTGTGTCTGGGGGCCTATGGCTGGGAGTGACCGGCTGGCTCCTGAAAAGCTACGATAGGCAGGATGGTGACCAGACCCATGGTGGCACCAGTGCCAAGTTGGGCTGGTTTGATAGTACCAAGTGGCTCCTGCAATCTGCCATCAAAAAATTGGCATGCGAGTTTTGTTTTCCAGGGAAAAGCGCCGTTGTTTTTGTTTGGGGGCCTGTGGGTGGGAGTGGCCGGCTGGCTCCTTAGAATCCACGATACGCAGGATGGTTCCCAGACCAGAGGTGGCACCAGTGCCAAGTCGGGCTAGTTTGATGGTGCAAAGTGCCTCCTGCAATCTGCCATCCAGAAGCGGGGCAGCTTACTTTTGTTTGCCAGGGAAACGGGCCGAGTATTGTTTCTGGGGGCCTACGGCTGCGAGTGACCGGCTGGCTCCTGAAAAGCTACGATAGGCAGGATGGTGACCAGACCCATGGTGGCACCAGTGCCAAGTTGGGCTGATTTGATAGTACCAAGTGGCTCCTGCAATCTGCCATCAAAAAGTTGGCAGGCGAGTTTTGTTTTCCAGGGAAAAGCGCCGTTGTTTGTGTTTGGGGGCCTGTGGCTGGGAGTGGACGGATGGCTCCTTAGAACCACGATACGCAGGATGGTTCCCAGACCAGAGGTGGCACCAGTGCCAAGTCGGGCTGATTTGATAGTACCAAGTGGTTCCTGCAATCTGCCATCCAGAAGCGGGGCAGCTTACTTTTGTATGCCAGGGAAACGGGCCGAGGTTTTTTTCTGGGGGCCTATAGCTGGGAGTGACCGGCTGGCTCCTGAAAAGCTACGATAGGCAGGATGGTGACCAGACCCATGGTGGCACCAGTGCGAAGTTGGGCTGATTTGATAGTACCAAGTGGCTCCTGCAATCTGCCATCAAAAAGTTGTCAGGCGAGTTTTGTTTTCCAGGGAAAAGCGCCGTTGTTTGTGTTTGGGGGCCTGTGGCTGGGAGTGGACGGCTGGCTGCTTAGAATCCACGATACGCAGGATGGTTCCCAGACCAGAGGTGGCACCAGTGCCAAGTTGGGCTGGTTTGATAGTACCAAGTGCGTCCTGCAATCTGCCATCCAGAAGCGGGGCAGCTTACTTTTGTTTGCCAGGGAAACGGGCCGAGGTTTGTGTCTCAGGGCCTATGGCTGGGAGTGACCGGCTGGCTCCTGAAAAGCTACGATAGGCAGGATGGTGACCAGACCCATGGTGGCACCAGTGCCAAGTTGGGCTGGTTTGATAGTACCAAGTGGCTCCTGCAATCTGCCATCAAAATGTTGGCAGGCGAGTTTTGTTTTCCAGGGAAAAGTGCCGTTGTTTTGTTTGGGGGCCTGTGGGTGGGAGTGACCGGCTGGCTCCTTAGAATCCACGATACGCAGGATGGTTCCCAGACCAGAGGTCGCACAGGTGCCAAGTCGGGCCAGTTTGATGGTGCAAAGTGGCTCCTGCAATCTGCCATCCAGAAGCGGGGTAGCTTACTTTTGTTTGCCAGGGAAACGGGCCTAGTTTTGTGTCTGGGGGCCTATGGCTGCGAGTGACCGGCTGGCTCCTGAAAAGCTACGATAGGCAGGATGGTGACCAGACCCATGGTGGCACCAGTGCCAAGTTGGGCTGATTTGATAGTACCAAGTGGCTCCTGCAATCTGCCATCAAAATGTTGGCAGGCGAGTTTTGTTTTCCAGGGAAAAGCGCCGTTGTTTGTGTCTGGGGGCCTGTGGCTGGGAGTGGCCGGCTGGCCCCTTACAATGAACGATACGCAGGATGGTTCCCAGACCCAAGGTGGCACCAGTGCCAAGTCGGGCTAGTTTGATGGTGCAAAGTGGCTCCTGCAATCTGCCATCCAGAAGCGGGGTAGCTTACTTTTGTTTGCCAGGGAAACGGGCCGAGGTTTTTCTCTGGTGGCCTATGGCAGGGAGTGACCGGCTGGCTCCTGAAAAGCTACGATAGGCAGGATGGTGACCAGACCCATGGTGGCACCAGTGCCAAGTTGGGCTGGTTTGATAGTACCAAGTGGCTCCTGCAATCTGCCATCAAAATGTTGGCAGGCGAGTTTTGTTTTCCAGGGAAAAGCGCCGTTGTTTGTGTCTGGGGGCCTGTGGCTGGGAGTGGCCGGCTGGCTCCTTAGAATCCACGATACGCAGGATGGTTCCCAGACCAGAGGTGGCACCAGTGCCAAGTCGGGCTGGTTTGATGGTGAAAAGTGGCTCCTGCAATCTGCCATCCAGAAGCGGGATAACTTACTTTTGTTTGCCAGGGAAACGGGCCAAGGTTTTTGTCTGGGGGACTATGGCTGGGAGTGACCGGCTGGCTCCTGAAAAGCTACGATAGGCAGGATGGTGACCAGACCCATGGTGGCACCAGTGTCAAGTTGGGCTGGTTTGATAGTACCAAGTGGCTCCGGCAATCTGCCATCAAAATTTGGCAGGCGAGGTTTGTTTTCCAGGGAAAAGCGCCGTTGTTTTTGTTTGGGGGCCTGTGGGTGGGAGTGGCCAGATGGCTAACTAGAATCCACGATACGCAGCATGGTTCCCAGACCTGAGGTGGCACCAGTGCCAAGTCGGGCTGGTTTGATACTATCAAGTGCGTCCTGCAATCTGCCATCCAGAAGCGGGGTAGCTTACTTTTGTTTGCCAGGGAAACGGGCCGAGGTTTGTGTCTGGGGGCCTATGGCTGGGAGTGACCGGCTGGCTCCTGAAAAGCTACGATAGGCAGGATGGTGACCAGACCCATGGTGGCACCAGTGCCAAGTTGGGCTGGTTTGATAGTACCAAGTGGCTCCTGCAATCTGCCATCAAAAAATTGGCAGGCGAGTTTTGTTTTCCAGGGAAAAGCGCCGTTGTTTTTGTTTGGGGGCCTGTGGGTGGGAGTGGCCGGCTGGCTCCTTAGAATCCACGATACACAGCATGGTTCCCAGACCAGAGGTGGCACCAGTGCCAAGTCGGGCTAGTTTGATGGTGCAAAGTGGCTCCTGCAATCTGCCATCCAGAAGCGGGGCAGCTTACTTTTGTTTGCCAGGGAAACGGGCCGAGTATTGTTTCTGGGGGCCTATGGCTGCGAGTGACCGGCTGGCTCCTGAAAAGCTACGATAGGCAGGATGGTGACCAGACCCATGGTGGCACCAGTGCCAAGTTGGGCTGATTTGATAGTACCAAGTGGCTCCTGCAATCTGCCATCAAAAAGTTGGCAGGCGAGTTTTGTTTTCCAGGGAAAAGCGCCGTTGTTTGTGTTTGGGGGCCTGTGGCTGGGAGTGGACGGATGGCTCCTTAGAACCACGATACGCAGGATGGTTCCCAGACCAGAGGTGGCACCAGTGCCAAGTCGGGCTGGTTTGATAGTACCAAGTGGTTCCTGCAATCTGCCATCCAGAAGCGGGGCAGCTTACTTTTGTTTGCCAGGGAAACGGGCCGAGGTTTTTCTCTGGGGGCCTATGGCAGGGAGTGACCGGCTGGCTCCTGAAAAGCTACGATAGGCAGGATGGTGACCAGACCCATGGTGGCACCAGTGCCAAGTTGGGCTGATTTGATAGTAGCAAGTGGCTCCTGCAATCTGCCATCTAAATGTTGGCAGGCGAGTTTTGTTTTCCAGGGAAAAGCGCCGTTGTTTGTGTCTGGGGGCCTGTGGCTGGGAGTGACCGGCTGGCTCCTTAGAATCCACGATACGCAGGATGGTTCCCAGACCCAAGGTGGCACCAGTGCCAAGTTGGGCTGGTTTGATAGTACCAAGTGGTTCCTGCAATCTGCCATCCAGATGCGGGGCAGCTTACTTTTGTTTGCCAGAGAAACGGGCCGAGGTTTTTCTCTGGGGGCCTATGGCTTGGAGTGACCGGCTAGGTCCTGAAAAGCTACGATAGGCAGGATGGTGACCAGATCCATGGTGGCACCAGTGCCAAGTTGGGCTGGTTTGATAGTACCAAGTGGCTCCTGCAATCTGCCATCAAAATGTTGGCAGGCGAGTTTTGTTTTCCAGGGAAAAGCGCCGTTGTTTGTGTCTGGGGGCCTGTGGCAGGGAGTGGCCGGCTGGCTCCTTAGAATCCACGATACGCAGGATGGTTCCCAGACCAGAGGTGGCACCAGTGCCAAGTCGGGCTGGTTTGATGGTGAAAAGTGGCTCCTGCAATCTGCCATCCAGAAGCGGGTTAACTTACTTTTGTTTGCCAGGGAAACGGGCCAAGGTTTTTGTCTGGGGGCCTATGGCTGGGAGTGACCGGCTGGCTCCTGAAAAGCTACGATAGGCAGGATGGTGACCAGACCCATGGTGGCACCAGTGTCAAGTTGGGCTGGTTTGATAGTACCAAGTGGCTCCGGCAATCTGCCATCAAAATTTGGCAGGCGAGGTTTGTTTTCCAGGGAAAAGCGCCGTTGTTTTTGTTTGGGGGCCTGTGGGTGGGAGTGGCCAGATGGCTAACTAGAATCCACGATACGCAGCATGGTTCCCAGACCTGAGGTGGCACCAGTGCCAAGTCGGGCTGGTTTGATACTATCAAGTGCGTCCTGCAATCTGCCATCCAGAAGCGGGGTAGCTTACTTTTGTTTGCCAGGGAAACGGGCCGAGGTTTGTGTCTGGGGGCCTATGGCTGGGAGTGACCGGCTGGCTCCTGAAAAGCTACGATAGGCAGGATGGTGACCAGACCCATGGTGGCACCAGTGCCAAGTTGGGCTGGTTTGATAGTACCAAGTGGCTCCTGCAATCTGCCATCAAAAAATTGGCAGGCGAGTTTTGTTTTCCAGGGAAAAGCGCCGTTGTTTTTGTTTGGGGGCCTGTGGGTGGGAGTGGCCGGCTGGCTCCTTAGAATCCACGATACACAGCATGGTTCCCAGACCAGAGGTGGCACCAGTGCCAAGTCGGGCTAGTTTGATGGTGCAAAGTGGCTCCTGCAATCTGCCATCCAGAAGCGGGGCAGCTTACTTTTGTTTGCCAGGGAAACGGGCCGAGTATTGTTTCTGGGGGCCTATGGCTGCGAGTGACCGGCTGGCTCCTGAAAAGCTACGATAGGCAGGATGGTGACCAGACCCATGGTGGCACCAGTGCCAAGTTGGGCTGATTTGATAGTACCAAGTGGCTCCTGCAATCTGCCATCAAAATTTGGCAGGCGAGGTTTGTTTTCCAGGGGAAAGCGCCGTTGTTTTTGTTTGGGGGCCTGTGGGTGGGAGTGGCCAGATGGCTAACTAGAATCCACGATACGCAGCATGGTTCCCAGACCTGAGGTGGCACCAGTGCCAAGTCGGGCTGGTTTGATACTATCAAGTGCGTCCTGCAATCTGCCATCCAGAAGCGGGGTAGCTTACTTTTGTTTGCCAGGGAAACGGGCCGAGGTTTGTGTCTGGGGGCCTATGGCTGGGAGTGACCGGCTGGCTCCTGAAAAGCTACGATAGGCAGGATGGTGACCAGACCCATGGTGGCACCAGTGCCAAGTTGGGCTGGTTTGATAGTACCAAGTGGCTCCTGCAATCTGCCATCAAAAAATTGGCAGGCGAGTTTTGTTTTCCAGGGAAAAGCGCCGTTGTTTTTGTTTGGGGGCCTGTGGGTGGGAGTGGCCGGCTGGCTCCTTAGAATCCACGATACACAGCATGGTTCCCAGACCAGAGGTGGCACCAGTGCCAAGTCGGGCTAGTTTGATGGTGCAAAGTGGCTCCTGCAATCTGCCATCCAGAAGCGGGGCAGCTTACTTTTGTTTGCCAGGGAAACGGGCCGAGTATTGTTTCTGGGGGCCTATGGCTGCGAGTGACCGGCTGGCTCCTGAAAAGCTACGATAGGCAGGATGGTGACCAGACCCATGGTGGCACCAGTGCCAAGTTGGGCTGATTTGATAGTACCAAGTGGCTCCTGCAATCTGCCATCAAAAAGTTGGCAGGCGAGTTTTGTTTTCCAGGGAAAAGCGCCGTTGTTTGTGTTTGGGGGCCTGTGGCTGGGAGTGGACGGATGGCTCCTTAGAACCACGATACGCAGGATGGTTCCCAGACCAGAGGTGGCACCAGTGCCAAGTCGGGCTGGTTTGATAGTACCAAGTGGTTCCTGCAATCTGCCATCCAGAAGCGGGGCAGCTTACTTTTGTATGCCAGGGAAACGGGCCGAGGTTTTTTTCTGGGGGCCTATAGCTGGGAGTGACCGGCTGGCTCCTGAAAAGCTACGATAGGCAGGATGGTGACCAAACGCATGGTGGCACCAGTGCCAAGTTGGGCTGATTTGATAGTACCAAGTGGCTCCTGCAATCTGCCATCAAAATGTTGGCAGGCGAGTTTTGTTTTCCAGGGAAAAGCGCCGTTGTTTGTGTTTGGGGGCCTGTGGCTGGGAGTGGACGGATGGCTCCTTAGAATCCACGATACACAGCATGGTTCCCAGACCAGAGGTGGCACCAGTGACAAGTCGGGCTAGTTTGATGGTGCAAAGTGGTTCCTGCAATCTGCCATCCAGAAGCGGGGCAGCTTACTTTTGTATGCCAGGGAAACGGGCCGAGGTTTGTGTCTGGGGGCCTATGGCTGCGAGTGACCGGCTGGCTCCTGAAAAGCTACGATAGGCAGGATGGTGACCAGACCCATGGTGGCACCAGTGCCAAGTTGGGCTGATTTGATAGTACCAAGTGGTTCCTGCAATCTGCCATCAAAATGTTGGCAGGCGAGTTTTGTTTTCCAGGGAAAAGCGCCGTTGTTTGTGTCTGGGGGCCTGTGGCTGGGAGTGGCCGGCTGGCTCCTTAGAATCCACGATACACAGCATGGTTCCCAGACCAGAGGTGGCACCAGTGCCAAGTCGGGCTAGTTTGATGGTCAAAGTGGCTCCTGCAATCTGCCATCCAGAAGCGGGGCAGCTTACTTTTGTTTGCCAGGGAAACGGGCCGAGTATTGTTTCTGGGGGCCTATGGCTGCGAGTGACCGGCTGGCTCCTGAAAAGCTACGATAGGCAGGATGGTGACCAGACCCATGGTGGCACCAGTGCCAAGTTGGGCTGATTTGATAGTACCAAGTGGCTCCTGCAATCTGCCATCAAAAAGTTGGCAGGCGAGTTTTGTTTTCCAGGGAAAAGCGCCGTTGTTTGTGTTTGGCGGCCTGTGGCTGGGAGTGGCCGGCTGGCTCCTTAGAACCACGATACGCAGGATGGTTCCCAGACCAGAGGTGGCACCAGTGCCAAGTCGGGCTGGTTTGATAGTACCAAGTGGTTCCTGCAATCTGCCATCCAGAAGCGGGGCAGCTTACTTTTGTATGCCAGGGAAACGGGCCGAGGTTTTTTTCTGGGGGCCTATAGCTGGGAGTGACCGGCTGGCTCCTGAAAAGCTACGATAGGCAGGATGGTGACCAAACGCATGGTGGCACCAGTGCCAAGTTGGGCTGATTTGATAGTACCAAGTGGCTCCTGCAATCTGCCATCAAAATGTTGGCAGGCGAGTTTTGTTTTCCAGGGAAAAGCGCCGTTGTTTGTGTTTGGGGGCCTGTGGCTGGGAGTGGCCGGCTGGCTGCTTAGAATCCACGATACGCAGGATGGTTCCCAGACCAGAGGTGGCACCAGTGCCAAGTCGGGCTGGTTTGATACTACCAAGTGCGTCCTGCAATCTGCCATCCAGAAGCGGGGCAGCTTACTTTTGTTTGCCAGGGAAACGGGCCGAGCTTTGTGTCTGGGGGCCTATGGCTGGGAGTGACCGGCTGGCTCCTGAAAAGCTACGATAGGCAGGATGGTGACCAGACCCATGGTGGCACCAGTGCCAAGTTGGGCTGGTTTGATAGTACCAAGTGGCTCCTGCAATCTGCCATCAAAATGTTGGCAGGCGAGTTTTGTTTTCCAGGGAAAAGCGCCGTTGTTTGTGTTTGGGGGCCTGTGGCTGGGAGTGGACGGATGGCTCCTTAGAATCCACGATACACAGCATGGTTCCCAGACCAGAGGTGGCACCAGTGACAAGTCGGGCTAGTTTGATGGTGCAAAGTGGCTCCTGCAATCTGCCATCCAGAAGCGGGGCAGCTTACTTTTGTATGCCAGGGAAACGGGCCGAGGTTTGTGTCTGGGGGCCTATGGCTGGGAGTGACCGGCTGGCTCCTGAAAAGCTACGATAGGCAGGATGGTGACCAGACCCATGGTGGCACCAGTGCGAAATTGGGGTGATTTGATAGTACCAAGTGGCTCCTGCAATCTGCCATCAAAAAGTTGGCAGGCGAGTTTTGTTTTCCAGGGAAAAGCGCCGTTGTTTGTGTTTGGGGGCCTGTGGCTGGGAGTGGACGGCTGGCTCCTTAGAATCCACGATACGCAGGATGGTTCCCAGACCAGAGGTGGCACCAGTGCCAAGTTGGGCTGGTTTGATAGTACCAAGTGCGTCCTGCAATCTGCCATCCAGAAGCGGGGCAGCTTACTTTTGTTTGCCAGGGAAACGGGCCGAGGTTTGTGTCTCAGGGCCTATGGCTGGGAGTGACCGGCTGGCTCCTGAAAAGCTACCATAGGCAGGATGGTGACCAGACCCATGGTGGCACCAGTGCCAAGTTGGGCTGGTTTGATAGTACCAAGTGGCTCCTGCAATCTGCCATCAAAAAGTTGGCAGGCGAGTTTGTTATCCAGGGAAAAGCGCCGTTGTTTGTGTTTGGGGGCCAGTGGCTGGGAGTGGCCGGCTGGCTCCTTAGAATCCATGATACGCAGGATGGTTCCCAGACCAGAGGTGGCACCAGTGCCAAGTCGGGCTGGTTTGATGGTGAAAAGTGGCTCCTGCAATCTGCCATCCAGAAGCGGGATGACTTACTTTTGTTTGCCAGGGAAACGGGCCGAGGTTTTTGTCTGGGGGCCTATGGCTGGGAGTGACCGGCTGGCTCCTGAAAAGCTACGATAGGCAGGATGGTGACCAGACCCATGGTGGCACCAGTGCCAAGTTGGGCTGGTTTGATAGTACCAAGTGGCTCCTGCAATCTGCCATCAAAATGTTGGCAGGCGAGTTTTGTTTTCCAGGGAAAAGTGCCGTTGTTTGTGTTTGGGGGCCTGTGGGTGGGAGTGACCGGCTGGCTCCTTAGAATCCACGATACGCAGGATGGTTCCCAGACCAGAGGTGGCACCAGTGCCAAGTCGGGCCAGTTTGATGGTGCAAAGTGGCTCCTGCAATCTGCCATCCAGAAGCGGGGTAGCTTACTTTTGTTTGCCAGGGAAACGGGCCGAGTTTTGTGTCTGGGGGCCTCTGGCTGCGAGTGACCGGCTGGCTCCTGAAAAGCTACGATAGGCAGGATGGTGACCAGACCCATGGTGGCACCAGTGCCAAGTTGGGCTGATTTGATAGTACCAAGTGGCTCCTGCAATCTGCCATCAAAATGTTGGCAGGCGAGTTTTGTTTTCCAGGGAAAAGCGCCGTTGTTTGTGTCTGGGGGCCTGTGGCTGGGAGTGGCCAGCTGGCTCCTTACAATGAACGATACGCAGGATGGTTCCCAGACCTGAGGTGGCACCAGTGCCAAGTCGGGCTAGTTTGATGGTGCAAAGTGGCTCCTGCAATCTGCCATCCAGAAGCGGGGTAGCTTAATTTGTTTGCCAGGGAAACGGGCCGAAATATTTGTCTAGGGGCCTCTGGCTGGGGGTGGCTGGCTGGCTCCTGAAAAGCTACGATAGGCAGGATGGTGACCAGACCCATGGTGGCACCAGTGCCAAGTTGGGCTGGTTTGATAGTACCAAGTGGCTCCTGCAATCTGCCATCAAAAAGTTGGCAGGCGAGTTTTGTTTTCCAGGGAAAAGCGCCGTTGTTTGTGTTTGGGGGCCTGTGGCTGGGAGTGGACGGATGGCTCCTTAGAATCCACGATACACAGCATGGTTCCCAGACCAGAGGTGGCACCAGTGCCAAGTCGGGCTAGTTTGATGGTGCAAAGTGGTTCCTGCAATCTGCCATCCAGAAGCGGGGCAGCTTACTTTTGTTTGCCAGGGAAACGGGCCGAGCTTTGTGTCTGGGGGCCTATGGCTGGGAGTGACCGGCTGGCTCCTGAAAAGCTACGATAGGCAGGATGGTGACCAGACCCATGGTGGCACCAGTGCCAAGTTGGGCTGATTTGATAGTACCAAGTGGCTCCTGCAATCTGCCATCAAAATGTTGGCAGGCGAGTTTTGTTTTCCAGGGAAAAGCGCCGTTGTTTGTGTTTGGGGGCCTGTGGCTGGGAGTGGCCGGCTGGCTCCTTAGAATCCACGATAAGCAGGATGGTTCCCAGACCAGAGGTGGCACCAGTGCCAAGTTGGGCTGGTTTGATAGTACCAAGTGCGTCCTGCAATCTACCATCCAGAAGCGGGGCAGCTTACTTTTGTTTGCCAGGGAAACGGGCCGAGGTTTGTGTCTCAGGGCCTATGGCTGGGAGTGACCGGCTGGCTCCTGAAAAGCTACGATAGGCAGGATGGTGACCAGACCCATGGTGGCACCAGTGCCAAGTTGGGCTGGTTTGATAGTACCAAGTGGCTCCTGCAATCTGCCATCAAAAAGTTGGCAGGCGAGTTTGTTATCCAGGGAAAAGCGCCGTTGTTTGTGTTTGGGGGCCTCTGGCTGGGAGTGGCCGGCTGGCTCCTTAGAATCCATGATACGCAGGATGGTTCCCAGACCAGAGGTGGCACCAGTGCCAAGTCGGGCTGGTTTGATGGTGAAAAGTGGCTCCTGCAATCTGCCATCCAGAAGTGGGCTGACTTACTTTTCTTTGCCAGGGAAACGGGCCGAGGTTTTTGTCTGGGGGCCTATGGCTGGGAGTGACCGGCTGGCTCCTGAAAAGCTACGATAGGCAGGATGGTGACCAGACCCATGGTGGCACCAGTGCCAAGTTGGGCTGGTTTGATAGTACCAAGTGGCTCCTGCAATCTGCCATCAAAAAGTTGGCAGGCGAGTTTTGTTTTCCAGGGAAAAGTGCCGTTGTTTGTGTTTGGGGGCCTGTGGGTGGGAGTGACCGGCTGGCTCCTTAGAATCCACGATACGCAGGATGGTTCCCAGACCAGAGGTGGCACCAGTGCCAAGTCGGGCTAGTTTGATGGTGAAAAGTGGCTCCTGCAATCTGCCATCCAGAAACGGGGTAGCTTACTTTTGTTTGCCAGGGAAACGGGCCGAGTTTTGTGTCTGGGGGCCTATGGCTGCGAGTGACCGGCTGGCTCCTGCAAAGCTACGATAGGCAGGATGGTGACCAGACCCATGGTGGCACCAGTGCCAAGTTGGGCTGATTTGATAGTAGCAAGTGGCTCCTGCAATCTGCCATCAAAAAGTTGGCAGGCGAGTTTTGTTTTCCAGGGAAAAGCGCCGTTGTTTGTGTCTGGGGGCCTGTGGCTGGAGTGGCCGGCTGGCTCCTTACAATGAACGATACGCAGGATGGTTCCCAGAGCTGAGGTGGCACCAGTGCCAAGTCGGGCTAGTTTGATGGTGCAAAGTGGCTCCTGCAATCTGCCATCCAGAAGCGGGGTAGCTTACTTTTGTTTGCCAGGGAAACGGGCCGAAATATTTGTCTAGGGGCCTCTGGCTGGGGGTGGCTGGCTGGCTCCTGAAAAGCTACGATAGGCAGGATGGTGACCAGACCCATGGTGGCACCAGTGCCAAGTTGGGCTGGTTTGATAGTACCAAGTGGCTCCTGCAATCTGCCATCAAAAAGTTGTCAGGCGAGTTTTGTTTTCCAGGGAAAAGCGCCGTTGTTTGTATTTGGGGGCCTGTGGCTGGGAGTGGCCGGCTGGCTCCTTTGAACCCACAATACGCAGGATGGTTCCCAGACCCAAGGTGGCACCAGTGCCAAGTCGGGCTGGTTTGATACTACCAAGTGCGTCCTGCAATCTGCCATCCAGAAGCGGGGCAGCTTACTTTTGTTTGCCAGGGAAACGGGCCGTGGGTTTTGTTTGGGGGCCTATGGCTGAGAGTGGCCGCCTGGCTCCTGAAAATCCACGCTAGGCAGCATGGTTCCCAGATGCAAGGTGGCACCAGTGCCAAGTCGGGCTGGTTTGATGGTGCAAAGTGGCTCCTGCAATCTGCCATCCAGAAGCGGGGCAGCTGATTTTTGTTTGCCAGAGAAAAATTCCGTGGATTGTTTTTGGGGGCATATTGCTGGGAGTGGCCGGCTGGCTCCTTAAAATGCTCGATACGCATGATGGTTCCCAGGTCCAAGGTGTCACCACTACCAAGTCGGCCTGCGGTTTTAGTATCAAGTTCATCCTGCAATTTGCCATCCAGAAGAGGGGCAGTTGAGTTTTGTTTGCCAGAGAAACGGGCCGAGGTTTCTGTTTGGGGACATATGGCTGAGAGTGGCCGGCTGGCCCCTGAATATCCACGATACACAGCATGGTTCCCAGATCCAAGGTGGCACCAGTGCCAAGTTGGGCTGGTTTGATAGTACCAAGTGTCTCCTGCAATCTGCCATCCAGAAGCGGGGCAGCTTACTTTTGTTTGCCAGAGAAATAGGCCTAGGTTTTTGTCTGGGGGCCTGTGGCTAGGAGTGGCCGGCTGGCTCCTAAGAATCCACGATACGCAGGATGTTTCCCAGACCCAAGGTGGCACCAGTGCCAAGTCGGGCTGGTTTGATAGTACCAAGTGGCTCCTGCAAACTCCATCAAAAAGTTGGCAGGCGTGTTTTGTTTTCCAGGGAACAGCGCCGTTGATTTTGTTTGGGGGCCTGTGGCTGGGAGTGGCCGGCTGGCTCCTTAGAATCCACGATACGCAGGATGGTTCCCAGACCCAAGGTGGCACCAGTGCCAAGTCGGGCTGGTTTGATTACACCAAGTGGCTCCTGCAATCTGCCATCCAGAAGTGAGGCAGCTAAGTTTGTTTGCCAGAAAAAAGGGCCGTGGTTTTTGTTGGGGGCCTGTGGCTGGGAGTGGCCGGCTGGCTCCTTAGAATCCACCATACGCAGGATGGTTCCCAGACCCAAGGTGGCACCAGTGCCAAGTCGGGCTGGTTTGATAGTACCAAGTGGCTCCTGCAATCTGCCATCCAGAAGCGGTGCAGTTGAGTTTTGTTTGCCAGAGAAAAGGGCCGTGGGTTGTGTTTGGGGGCATATGGCTGGGAGTGGCCGGCTGTCTCATTAAAAAGATCGATACGCAGGATGGTTCCCAGACCCAAGGTGGCACCAGTGCCAAGTCGGGCTGTTTTTATAGTACCAAGTGCGTCCTGCAATTTGCCATCCAGAAGAGGGGCAGTGGAGTTTTGTTTGCCAGAGAATAGCGCCGTTGTTTGTGTTTGGGGGCTTGTGGCTGGGAGTGGCCGACTGGCGCCTTAGAATCTGTGTTACGCAGCATGGTTCCCAGACCAGAGGTGGCACCAGTGCCAAGTTGGGCTGGTTTGATAGTACCAAGTGGCTCCTGCAATCTGCCATCCAGAAGCGGGGCAGCTTACTTTTGTTTGCCAGGGAAACGGGCCGAGGTTTGTGTCTGGGGGCCTATGGCTGGGAGTGACCGGCTGGCTCCTGAAAAGCTACGATAGGCAGGATGGTGACCAGACCCATGGTGGCACCAGTGCCAAGTTGGGCTGATTTGATAGTACCAAGTGGCTCCTGCAATCTGCCATGAAAAAGTTGGCAGGCGAGTTTTGTTTTCCAGGGAAAAGCGCCGTTGTTTGTATTTGGGGGCCTGTGGCTGGGAGTGGCCGGCTGGCTCCTTAGAATCCACGATACGCGGCATGGTTCCCAGACCAGAGGTGGCACCAGTGCCAAGTTGGGCTGGTTTGATAGTACCAAGTGCGTCCTGCAATCTGCCATCCAGAAGCGGGGCAGCTTACTTTTGTTTGCCAGGGAAACGGGCCGAGGTTTGTGTTTGGGGGCCTATGGCTGGGAGTGACCGCCTGGCTCCTGAAAAGCTACGATAGGCAGGATGGTGACCAGACCCATGGTGGCACCAGTGCCAAGTTGGGCTGGTTTGATAGTACCAAGTGGCTCCTGCAATCTGCCATCAAAAAGTTGGCAGGCGAGTTTGTTATCCAGGGAAAAGCGCCGTTGTTTGTGTTTGGGGGCCTGTGGCTGGGAGTGGCCGGCTGGCTCCTTAGAATCCACGATACGCAGGATGGTTCCCAGACCAGAGGTGGCACCAGTGCCAAGTCGGGCTAGTTTGATGGTGAAAAGTGGCTCCTGCAATCTGCCATCCAGAAGCGGGATAACTTACTTTTGTTTGCCAGGGAAACGGGCCGAGGTTTTTGTCTGGGGGCCTATGGCTGGGAGTGACCGGCTGGCTCCTGAAAAGCTACGATAGGCAGGATGGTGACCAGACCCATGGTGGCACCAGTGCCAAGTTGGGCTGGTTTGATAGTACCAAGTGGCTCCTGCAATCTGCCATCAAAAAGTTGGCAGGCGAGTTTTGCTTTCCAGGGAAAAGTGCCGTTGTTTGTGTTTGGGGGCCTGTGGGTGGGAGTGACCGGCTGGCTCCTTAGAATCCACAATACGCAGGATGGTTCCCAGACCAGAGGTCGCACCAGTGCCAAGTCGGGCCAGTTTGATGGTGCAAAGTGGCTCCTGCAATCTGCCATCCAGAAGCGGGGTAGCTTACTTTTGTTTGCCAGGGAAACGGGCCGAGTTTTGTGTCTGGGGGCCTATGGCTGCGAGTGACCGGCTGGCTCCTGAAAAGCTACGATAGGCAGGATGGTGACCAGACCCATGGTGGTACCAGTGCCAAGTTGGGCTGATTTGATAGTAGCAAGTGGCTCCTGCAATCTGCCATCAAAAAGTTGGCAGGCGAGTTTTGTTTTCCAGGGAAAAGCGCCGTTGTTTGTGTCTGGGGGCCTGTGGCTGGGAGTGGCCGGCTGGCTCCTTACAATGAACGATACGCAGGATGGTTCCCAGACCTGAGGTGGCACCAGTGCCAAGTCGGGCTAGTTTGATGGTGCAAAGTGGCTCCTGCAATCTGCCATCCAGAAGCGGGGTAGCTTGCTTTTGTTTGCCAGGGAAACGGGCCGAGGTTTTTCTCTGGGGGCCTATGGCAGGGAGGGACCGGCTGGCTCCTGAAAAGCTACGATAGGCAGGATGGTGACCAGACCCATGGTGGCACCAGTGCCAAGTTGGGCTGATTTGATAGTACCAAGTGGCTCCTGCAATCTGCCATCTAAATGTTGGCAGGCGAGTTTTGTTTTCCAGGGAAAAGCGCCGTTGTTTGTGTTTGGTGGCCTGTGGCTGGGAGTGACCGGCTGGCTCCTTAGAATCCACGATAGGCAGGATGGTTCCCAGACCCAAGGTGGCACCAGTGCCAAGTTGGGCTGGTTTGATAGTACCAAGTGGTTCCTGCAATCTGCCATCCAGAAGCGGGGCAGCTTACTTTTGTTTGCCAGGGAAACGGGCCGAGGTTTTTCTCTGGGGGCCTATGGCTTGGAGTGACCGGCTAGGTCCTGAAAAGCTACGATAGGCAGGATGGTGACCAGATCCATGGTGGCACCAGTGCCAAGTTGGGCTGGTTTGATAGTACCAAGTGGCTCCTGCAATCTGCCATCAAAAAGTTGGCAGGCGAGTTTTGTTTTCCAGGGAAAAGCGCTGTGGTTTGTGTTTGGGGGCCTGTGGCTGGGAGTGGCCGGCTGGCTCCTTAGAATCCACGATACGCAGGATGGTTCCCAGACCAGAGGTGGCACCAGTGCCAAGTCGGGCTGGTTTGATGGTGAAAAGTGGCTCCTGCAATCTGCCATCATAATTTGGCAGGCGAGGTTTGTTATCCAGGGAAAAGCGCCGTTGTTTTTGTTTGGGGGCCTGTGGGTGGGAGTGGCCAGATGGCTAATTAGAATCCACGATACGCAGCATGGTTCCCAGACCTGAGGTGGCACCAGTGCCAAGTCGGGCTGGTTTGATACTATCAAGTGCGTCCTGCAATCTGCCATCCAGAAGCGGGGTAGCTTACTTTTGTTTGCCAGGGAAACGGGCCGAGGTTTGTGTCTGGGGGCCTATGGCTGCGAGTGACCGGCTGGCTCCTGAAAAGCTACGATAGGCAGGATGGTGACCAGACCATGGTGGCACCAGTGCCAAGTTGGGCTGGTTTGATAGTACCAAGTGGCTCCTGCAATCTGCCATCAAAAAATTGGCAGGCGAGTTTTGTTTTCCAGGGAAAAGCGCCGTTGTTTTTGTTTGCGGGCCTGTGGGTGGGAGTGGCCGGCTGGCTCCTTAGAATCCACGATACGCAGGATGGTTCCCAGACCAGAGGTGGCACCAGTGCCAAGTCGGGCTAGTTTGATAATACCAAGTGGTTCCTGCAATCTGCCATCCAGAAGCGGGGCAGCTTACTTTTGTTTGCCAGGGAAACGGGCCGAGGTTTGTGTCTGGGGGCCTATGGCTGGGAGTGACCGCCTGGCTCCTGAAAAGCTACGATAGGCAGGATGGTGACCAGACCCATGGTGGCACCAGTGCCAAGTTGGGCTGATTTGATAGTACCAAGTGGCTCCTGCAATCTGCCATCAAAATGTTGGCAGGCGAGTTTTGTTTTCCAGGGAAAAGCGCCGTTGTTTGTGTTTGGGGGCCAGTGGCTGGGAGTGGCCGGCTGGCTCCTTAGAATCCACGATACGCAGGATGGTTCCCAGACCAGAGGTGGCACCAGTGCCAAGTTGGGCTGGTTTGATGGTGAAAAGTGGCTCCTGCAATCTGCCATCCAGAAGCGGGATAACTTACTTTTGTTTGCCAGGGAAACGGGCCGAGTTTTTGTCTGGGGGCCTATGGCTGGGAGTGACCGGCTGGCTCCTGAAAAGCTACGATAGGTAGGATGGTGACCAGACCCATGGTGGCACCAGTGCCAAGTTGGGCTGGTTTGATAGTACCAAGTGGCTCCTGCAATCTGCCATCAAAATGTTGGCAGGCGAGTTTTGTTTTCCAGGGAAAAGCGCCGTTGTTTGTGTTTGGGGGCCTGTGGCTGGGAGTGGACGGATGGCTCCTTAGAATCCACGATACACAGCATGGTTCCCAGACCAGAGGTGGCACCAGTGACAAGTCGGGCTAGTTTGATGGTGCAAAGTGGTTCCTGCAATCTGCCATCCAGAAGCGGGGCAGCTTACTTTTGTATGCCAGGGAAACGGGCCGAGGTTTGTGTCTGGGGGCCTATGGCTGGGAGTGACCGGCTGGCTCCTGAAAAGCTACGATAGGCAGGATGGTGACCAGACCCATGGTGGCACCAGTGCGAAGTTGGGCTGATTTGATAGTACCAAGTGGCTCCTGCAATCTGCCATCAAAAAGTTGTCAGGCGAGTTTTGTTTTCCAGGGAAAAGCGCCGTTGTTTTTGTTTGCGGGCCTGTGGCTGGGAGTGGACGGCTGGCTCCTTAGAATCCACGATTCGCAGGATGGTTCCCAGACCAGAGGTGGCACCAGTGCCAAGTTGGGCTGGTTTGATAGTACCAAGTGCGTCCTGCAATCTGCCATCCAGAAGCGGGGCAGCTTACTTTTGTTTGCCAGGGAAACGGGCCGAGGTTTGTGTCTCAGGGCCTATGGCTGGGAGTGACCGGCTGGCTCCTGAAAAGCTACGATAGGCAGGATGGTGACCAGACCCATGGTGGCACCAGTGCCAAGTTGGGCTGGTTTGATAGTACCAAGTGGCTCCTGCAATCTGCCATCAAAAAGTTGGCAGGCGAGTTTGTTATCCAGGGAAAAGCGCCGTTGTTTGTGTTTGGGGGCCTCTGGCTGGGAGTGGCCGGCTGGCTCCTTAGAATCCATGATACGCAGGATGGTTCCCAGACCAGAGGTGGCACCAGTGCCAAGTCGGGCTGGTTTGATGGTGAAAAGTGGCTCCTGCAATCTGCCATCCAGAAGCGGGATGACTTACTTTTGTTTGCCAGGGAAACGGGCCGAGGTTTTGTCTGGGGGCCTATGGCTGGGAGTGACCGGCTGGCTCCTGAAAAGCTACGATAGGCAGGATGGTGACCAGACCCATGGTGGCACCAGTGCCAAGTTGGGCTGGTTTGATAGTACCAAGTGGCTCCTGCAATCTGCCATCAAAATGTTGGCAGGCGAGTTTTGTTTTCCAGGGAAAAGTGCCGTTGTTTGTGTTTGGGGGCCTGTGGGTGGGAGTGACCGGCTGGCTCCTTAGAATCCACGATACGCAGGATGGTTCCCAGACCAGAGGTCGCACCAGTGCCAAGTCGGGCCAGTTTGATGGTGCAAAGTGGCTCCTGCAATCTGCCATCCAGAAGCGGGGTAGCTTACTTTTGTTTGCCAGGGAAACGGGCCGAGTTTTGTGTCTGGCGGCCTATGGCTGCGAGTGACCGTCTGGCTCCTGAAAAGCTACGATAGGCAGGATGGTGACCAGACCCATGGTGGCACCAGTGCCAAGTTGGGCTGATTTGATAGTACCAAGTGGCTCCTGCAATCTGCTGTCAAAATGTTGGCAGGCGAGTTTTGTTTTCCAGGGAAAAGCGCCGTTGTTTGTGTCTGGGGGCCTGTGGCTGGGAGTGGCCGGCTGGCTCCTTACAATGAACGATACGCAGGATGGTTCCCAGAGCTGAGGTGGCACCAGTGCCAAGTCGGGCTAGTTTGATGGTGCAAAGTGGCTCCTGCAATCTGCCATCCAGAAGCGGGGTAGCTTACTTTTGTTTGCCAGGGAAACGGGCCGAGGTTTTTCTCTGGGGGCCTATGGCAGGGAGTGACCGGCTGGCTCCTGAAAAGCTACGATAGGCAGGATGGTGACCAGACCCATGGTGGCACCAGTGCCAAGTTGGGCTGATTTGATAGTAGCAAGTGGCTCCTGCAATCTGCCATCTAAATGTTGGCAGGCGAGTTTTGTTTTCCAGGGAAAAGCGCCGTTGTTTGTGTTTGGTGGCCTATGGCAGGGAGTGACCGGCTGGCTCCTGAAAAGCTACGATAGGCAGGATGTTTACCAGACCCATGGTGGCACCAGTGCCAAGTTGGGCTGATTTGATAGTACCAAGTGGCTCCTGCAATCTGCCATCCAGAAGCGGGGCAGCTTACTTTTGTTTGCCAGGGAAACGGGCCGAGTATTGTTTCTGGGGGCCTATGGCTGCGAGTGACCGGCTGGCTCCTGAAAAGCTACGATAGGCAGGATGGTGACCAGACCCATGGTGGCACCAGTGCCAAGTTGGGCTGATTTGATAGTACCAAGTGGCTCCTGCAATCTGCCATCAAAAAGTTGGCAGGCGAGTTTTGTTTTCCAGGGAAAAGCGCCGTTGTTTGTGTTTGGGGGCCTGTGGCTGGGAGTGGACGGATGGCTCCTTAGAACCACGATACGCAGGATGGTTCCCAGACCAGAGGTGGCACCAGTGCCAAGTCGGGCTGGTTTGATAATACCAAGTGGTTCCTGCAATCTGCCATCCAGAAGCGGGGCAGCTTACTTTTGTATGCCAGGGAAACGGGCCGAGGTTTTTGTCTGGGGGCCTATAGCTGGGAGTGACCGCCTGGCTCCTGAAAAGCTACGATAGGCAGGATGGTGACCAAACGCATGGTGGCACCAGTGCCAAGTTGGGCTGATTTGATAGTACCAAGTGGCTCCTGCAATCTGCCATCAAAATGTTGGCAGGCGAGTTTTGTTTTCCAGGGAAAAGCGCCGTTGTTTGTGTTTGGGGGCCTGTGGCTGGGAGTGGCCGGCTGGCTGCTTAGAATCCACGATACGCAGGATGGTTCCCAGACCAGAGGTGGCACCAGTGCCAAGTCGGGCTGGTTTGATACTACCAAGTGCGTCCTGCAATCTGCCATCCAGAAGCGGGGCAGCTTACTTTTGTTTGCCAGGGAAACGGGCCGAGGTTTGTGTCTGGGGGCCTATGGCTGCGAGTGACCGGCTGGCTCCTGAAAAGCTACGATAGGCAGGATGGTGACCAGACCCATGGTGGCACCAGTGCCAAGTTGGGCTGATTTGATAGTACCAAGTGGCTCCTGCAATCTGCCATCAAAAAGTTGGCAGGCGAGTTTTGTTTTCCAGGGAAAAGCGCCGTTGTTTGTGTCTGGGGGCCTGTGGCTGGAGTGGCCGGCTGGCTCCTTACAATGAACGATACACAGGATGGTTCCCAGAGCTGAGGTGGCACCAGTGCCAAGTCGGGCTAGTTTGATGGTGCAAAGTGGCTCCTGCAATCTGCCATCCAGAAGCGGGGTAGCTTACTTTTGTTTGCCAGGGAAACGGGCCGAAATATTTGTCTAGGGGCCTCTGGCTGGGGGTGGCTGGCTGGCTCCTGAAAAGCTACGATAGGCAGGATGGTGACCAGACCCATGGTGGCACCAGTGCCAAGTTGGGCTGGTTTGATAGTACCAAGTGGCTCCTGCAATCTGCCATCAAAAAGTTGTCAGGCGAGTTTTGTTTTCCAGGGAAAAGCGCCGTTGTTTGTCTTTGGGGGCCTGTGGCTGGGAGTGGCCGGCTGGCTCCTTTGAACCCACGATACGCAGGATGGTTCCCAGACCCAAGGTGGCACCAGTGCCAAGTCGGGCTGGTTTGATAGTACCAAGTGCGTCCTGCAATCTGCCATCCAGAAGCGGGGCAGCTTAATTTTGTTTGCCAGGGAAACGGGCCGTGGGTTTTGTTTGGGGGCCTATGGCTGAGAGTGGCCGGCTGGCTCCTGAAAATCCACGCTAGGCAGCATGGTTCCCAGATGCAAGGTGGCACCAGTGCCAAGTCGGGCTGGTTTGATGGTGCAAAGTGGCTCCTGCAATCTGCCATCCAGAAGCGGGGCAGCTGATTTTTGTTTGCCAGAGAAAAATTCCGTGGATTGTTTTTGGGGGCATATTGCTGGGAGTGGCCGGCTGGCTCCTTAAAATGCTCGATACGCATGATGGTTCCCAGGTCCAAGGTGTCACCACTACCAAGTCGGCCTGCGGTTTTAGTATCAAGTTCATCCTGCAATTTGCCATCCAGAAGAGGGGCAGTTGAGTTTTGTTTGCCAGAGAAACGGGCCGAGGTTTCTGTTTGGGGACATATGGCTGAGAGTGGCCGGCTGGCCCCTGAATATCCACGATACACAGCATGGTTCCCAGATCCAAGGTGGCACCAGTGCCAAGTTGGGCTGGTTTGATAGTACCAAGTGTCTCCTGCAATCTGCCATCCAGAAGCGGGGCAGCTTACTTTTGTTTGCCAGAGAAATAGGCCTAGGTTTTTGTCTGGGGGCCTGTGGCTAGGAGTGGCCGGCTGGCTCCTAAGAATCCACGATACGCAGGATGTATCCCAGACCCAAGGTGGCACCAGTGCCAAGTTGGGCTGGTTTGATAGTACCAAGTGGCTCCTGCAAACTCCATCAAAAAGTTGGCAGGCGTGTTTTGTTTTCCGGGGAACAGCGCCGTTGATTTTGTTTGGGGGCCTGTGGCTGGGAGTGGCCGGCTGGCTCCTTAGAATCCACGATACGCAGGATGGTTCCCAGACCCAAGGTGGCACCAGTGCCAAGTCGGGCTGGTTTGATTACACCAAGTGGCTCCTGCAATCTGCCATCCAGAAGTGAGGCAGCTAAGTTTTGTTTGCCAGAAAAAAGGGCCGTGGTTTTTGTTGGGGGCCTGTGGCTGGGAGTGGCCGGCTGGCTCCTTAGAATCCACCATACGCAGGATGGTTCCCAGACCCAAGGTGGCACCAGTGCCAAGTCGGGCTGGTTTGATAGTACCAAGTGGCTCCTGCAATCTGCCATCCAGAAGCGGTGCAGTTGAGTTTTGTTTGCCGGAGAAAAGGGCCGTGGGTTGTGTTTGGGGGCATATGGCTGGGAGTGGCCGGCTGTCTCATTAAAAAGATCGATACGCAGGATGGTTCCCAGACCCAAGGTGGCACCAGTGCCAAGTCGGGCTGTTTTTATAGTACCAAGTGCGTCCTGCAATTTGCCATCCAGAAGAGGGGCAGTGGAGTTTTGTTTGCCAGAGAATAGCGCCGTTGTTTGTGTTTGGGGGCTTGTGGCTGGGAGTGGCCGGATGGCGCCTTAGAATCTGTGTTACGCAGCATGGTTCCCAGACCAGAGGTGGCACCAGTGCCAAGTTGGGCTGGTTTGATAGTACCAAGTGGCTCCTGCAATCTGCCATCCAGAAGCGGGGCAGCTTACTTTTGTTTGCCAGGGAAACGGGCCGAGGTTTGTGTCTGGGGGCCTATGGCTGGGAGTGACCGGCTGGCTCCTGAAAAGCTACGATAGGCAGGATGGTGACCAGACCCATGGTGGCACCAGTGCCAAGTTGGGCTGATTTGATAGTACCAAGTGGCTCCTGCAATCTGCCATGAAAAAGTTGGCAGGCGAGTTTTGTTTTCCAGGGAAAAGCGCCGTTGTTTGTATTTGGGGGCCTGTGGCTGGGAGTGGCCGGCTGGCTCCTTAGAATCCACGATACGCGGCATGGTTCCCAGACCAGAGGTGGCACCAGTGCCAAGTTGGGCTGGTTTGATAGTACCAAGTGCGTCCTGCAATCTGCCATCCAGAAGCGGGGCAGCTTACTTTTGTTTGCCAGGGAAACGGGCCGAGGTTTGTGTCTCAGGGCCTATGGCTGGGAGTGACCGCCTGGCTCCTGAAAAGCTACGATAGGCAGGATGGTGACCAGACCCATGGTGGCACCAGTGCCAAGTTGGGCTGGTTTGATAGTACCAAGTGGCTCCTGCAATCTGCCATCAAAAAGTTGGCAGGCGAGTTTGTTATCCAGGGAAAAGCGCCGTTGTTTGTGTTTGGGGGCCTGTGGCTGGGAGTGGCCGGCTGGCTCCTTACAATGAACGATACGCAGGATGGTTCCCAGACCTGAGGTGGCACCAGTGCCAAGTCGGGCTAGTTTGATGGTGCAAAGTGGCTCCTGCAATCTGCCATCCAGAAGCGGGGTAGCTTACTTTTGTTTGCCAGGGAAACGGGCCGAGGTTTTTCTCTGGGGGCCTATGGCAGGGAGGGACCGGCTGGCTCCTGAAAAGCTACGATAGGCAGGATGGTGACCAGACCCATGGTGGCACCAGTGCCAAGTTGGGCTGATTTGATAGTACCAAGTGGCTCCTGCAATCTGCCATCTAAATGTTGGCAGGCGAGTTTTGTTTTCCAGGGAAAAGCGCCGTTGTTTGTGTTTGGTGGCCTATGGCAGGGAGTGACCGGCTGGCTCCTGAAAAGCTACGATAGGCAGGATGTTTACCAGACCCAAGGTGGCACCAGTGCCAAGTTGGGCTGATTTGATAGTACCAAGTGGCTCCTGCAATCTGCCATCCAGAAGCGGGGCAGCTTACTTTTGTTTGCCAGGGAAACGGGCCGAGGTTTTTCTCTGGGGGCCTATGGCTTGGAGTGACCGGCTAGGTCCTGAAAAGCTACGATAGGCAGGATGGTGACCAGATCCATGGTGGCACCAGTGCCAAGTTCTGCTGGTTTGATAGTACCAAGTGGCTCCTGCAATCTGCCATCCAGAAGCAGGGCAGCTGAGTTTTGTTTGCCAGAGAAAAGGGCTTGGTTTGTGTTTGGGGGCATATGGCTGTGTGTGGCCAGCTGGCTCCTTAAAATGCACGATATGCAACATGGCTCCCAGACCCATAGTGGCACCAGTGCCAAGTCGGGCTGGTTTGATAGTACCAAGTGGCTCCTGCAATCTTCCATGATCACGTGGAGAAATACTTTCTGGTTTCAGCCATATGCTCTTTCTTCTCTCCCTCAACTTCTCTATCACCTCTCATCTGGTTCACATGCGCTGTCTTCAAGGTCCACAGGCTACTTTTCACAGAATCTTCTGGCCTGATGAAGTAAGAATGATGAATAGAACAGAGCTGGGATCTATTTTCCAGTTTGGATAAAATGCATTCTGCACACAAATCCAAGGAGAACGTGCTGCCCCAATGCCCAGAAAATCTTTCACTCCTGCTAGTGTTCTACGTCAACCGCAACTTAGTCTGAAAGAAAAGCTTTTTCTCTGAGAGCATCTGAGAGGTTTGCATGAAGCACTGATATCTGACATATGCAATTTTGAATAGGAGAGGAAAAAGAAAATGGCAAGGAGTTTTTAATTTTAGTGGTTTCAATTTTAATTTCCGTGCACTTTTTCAAAACTTGTCAGCTCAAATGCCCATCAACATCTTTTAGTCATCTGTAAGTCAGTATTCATATAAAATGTGCTTCAAATCCAAAGAATTTCAAATTTGCACTCCAAGCTTCTATGCCTAGATTTATGATTTCCTACACATATTAGATGAAAGGAAGGCCTTTTTTACTGTGGGAGTGCTGGAACACTGGAACAGGTTGCCCAGAGAAGTTGTGGGTGTCCCATCCCTGAAAGTATTCAAGGTCACCTTGGACGGGGCTTGGAGCAGCAACAAAGGAGAAGCTTGATGGTAGAGAAACAAAGTCGGACTATAGAAGAAACTCGGATTGAAGTATAGGATCAAGTTTTCTCTCAGCTCTTGGGGTAAATTCAAAGTTGTACAAAATGACATTTATCTGTGCTATTCACTACTGTAACAGAAAGTTTCATGAAAACTGTACAGAAGATAGTAAATTTTAAAAGAGATAAGAATTACAGCATAAAATCCATGGGATAGGTTACAACATGAGACACTCTCTAAGAGAAAATCTCTGTGTTTCAGCACTTCATCGGGGTAAGATTTCATGAAGTGCCAAAGAAGGCGGCAAAATATCATTCGGGACATTATTTACTGGAATTCAGCCTGGCCATTAGTAGGAACTGCCTTTGAACATATCATGTAGATATACCACACACGCTTTCCCTTCACTGAAAAATTACTGTTTACAACAAATAAGCAATTGACGATCAAAATTGATTGAAAGCATCTTAAACATGTCAAGTATTTCATTGTAGATGATCTGTGATCCAAATGCTTCTTCCACCTTCGAGAGGGACAGAAGAATTCTTCCATATCATGATGGTTTAAAATTGTATCAACCAATGTTTTCTGCTGAAAAGATATCATCTATTTTTTTCTATTTTTGGAAGAAAATATTCCTAGACATACAACAGGTGAGAACTAAGTAATTTTAAAGAAACAAATGAAATGAAAATATTCTGTAAATAGAATGAAATGAAAAGCTGTGTTTTAAATAGGAGCTAAATATTAAACAGAATTTTTGTACCAGGCATTTGAATTACTGCACCAGCTCTTTTGCCCATCAAGAGAGGCATTTAGCATTTCAGTCTTTTCCAAGGTGTTCATGATCTGCTATGCTGATCTCTGTGTGTGCCTAGGTGTGTGTGGAGGGGGGGGCATATGAAAGGGAGTGTGTATGTTTGCTTTACAATTGTTGTGGCAGATTCATGCCTCAGCTCCACATTTTGTTTTAAAAAGGTCACACCGAGTGGATATGAAGTTTACTATCAACAAGAGATCGATTCCCAAATCATCCATTTGACTCTCCCTTATAAATCATGTGCTTTGTTGCATATTTTATCAAATATACTTTCAAGCCAGATGGAGGAAGGAGGATGTGGGAATCCCTCCACCATCTTGCAACTTTTATGTAAGTAGGTTTTCAAGAAAATCATCATTTCTCTTTTAAATATGTCTGGAACAGGCATGATGGTAGTGTCAACCTGTTGGAGTTTTTGTTGCTGGAAGAAGTTGTACAAAAGGATTGGTTTTTACATTGACCAGTTACTGAATCAAGCGCAGGAATACATTGGAAATTTAGCTGGGGGTTCCTTTTCCCAGCAGACTACTTCTAGAACGAGCTTGTACACTGAAGCTGACTCTTTTGCTCTCTTTTTGTTTCTTTCCTATTTTCTTGGCTTCTTTGCCACTATCTAGACAATTTTGGAACTTTGTTCCCAACTAAAATGGTTTCAATAGTCTGATTGTGATCATACATTTTTACAAGGAATTTTTAAAATCTTTCCTCGAGTCCAGAAAGTCAAGGACTTAGATCTTTTTCTTCCCTTATCAATATTGCCATGAAATTGATAAATAAAGACCAACTCTTTATTTTTGTTTTTAACCCACGTAGATAATTCCCATCCATTAATCCATTTTGTGGACCAATAGCTGCCATTCTGATGGAAGCTGTCACTTCTTAACAATAGGCATTCTGTGACTATGTTGACTGCACTTTGGGTGAAGATCCTAACTGGTCTTAGATATACATAGGGAGAAATTTGCTCAGCCAGTGTCAGTCTTAAGCATGCGTATCAGAAGATCTTTCTAGAGCTGGGAATTTTCCCATGAAAGGGATTCAGTTAGGGAAGAGACACTTGTGCCAGAGTTTTACATTCTTCTTGAACACTGCTTAAGGAACTTAGATGCCATGTCCATTTGGATCTCTGTCTGCACAGAACTTTGTCATGCCAGCGCTTTGAAATGCATCTTGAAGAGAATTCACTAGCACAGAATGAAAGAGAGTGGAAGGGGTTGGTGGGGCTAACCAGGCCCAACCCCCCTGCCTAAACCAGGATACCTAGAGCCTCTTGCCCAGGATTCTATCTGGGTGTACTTTTAATGTCTTCAAAGATCCAGGCTCCACAATCTTTCTGGGCAGTCTGTGCCGTGGTTCAGTCACCCTGACAGTAAAGAAACATTTACTGATGTTCAAAGGCAATCTCCTGTATTTCAGTGTGTGCCCACTGCCTCTTGTCTTTTCCCTCAGCATCACTGAAAAGACACTGATTCCCTCCCCTTTGCACTATTGCTTCCATATGTATGTGTGATGCCATGTAGAGGTATGTCAAAAACCTCCCTGAAGCCCAGGCAGATAATATTCCCTTCATCTACCAGTCAAGTTGATTCATCAGAGGAGTTTAAAGTGATGTTCAGCATGAAATTCCCCTGAAAAATCATGCTAACTACATTATTTGGTCATCTGTCATGTGCCTGGCAAGGATTTCCAGGAAGAGCTGCTTCATCAACTTCCTGGGAATAAAAAAGAGGCTGGCTGGTTTGTACTATGGCGAGTCCTCTTAATTGCCTTTTTTGAAGATGGGTGTCATTTGCTAACATCCACTCTTTAGCTCCTCTTCTCATCTACACCTCGGCAAAAAGCTTTTCCACTATGTCTGGCTAGGAAAAACTGTGCCAGCACAGAAAACATCTCCCATCGTGTTCTAGAAGTTGCACGGATGTCTGCCAAGTGTTTGGCAGGAAGAAAAGAAAAGTTGTCCAAAACAGCTTCCAATCGAATGTTCCTGTGATTGGAAAAGTCAGGAGAGTGCAAAGGTACTGTTTTCTATCAGTTGGCAAGGTGCGCACACAATCCCAGTGTTGTACAGCTTGCTTCTTCACCTTCCCGAAGCTGCCGCTCTCGCCGGCTGCCGGAGCCCAAGAAGCGGCTTCTTCGCGCAAAGACGATTGTGCCGCTCACAGTGCTCTCCTTAGCGCGGCTTCTGCCGAAAGACGCCCGGCAGCGGCTCTTACCTCCGGAGAGCATCCTACCTTCGTCTTTAGCTCCTCTTCTCATCTACACCTCGGCAAAAAGCTTTTCCACTATGTCTGGCTAGGAAAAACTGTGCCAGCACAGAAAACATCTCCCATCGTGTTCTAGAAGTTGCACGGATGTCTGCCAAGTGTTTGGCAGGAAGAAAAGAAAAGTTGTCCAAAACAGCTTCCAATCGAATGTTCCTGTGATTGGAAAAGTCAGGAGAGTGCAAAGGTACTGTTTTCTATCAGTTGGCAAGGTGCGCACACAATCCCAGTGTTGTACAGCTTGCTTCTTCACCTTGCCGAAGCTGCCGCTCTCGCCGGCTGCCGGAGCCCAAGAAGCGGCTTCTTCGCGCAAAGACGATTGTGCCGCTCACAGTGCTCTCCTTAGCGCGGCTTCTGCCGAAAGACGCCCGGCAGCGGCTCTTACCTCCGGAGAGCATCCTACCTTCGTCTTTCGCGTCTTTTGTAGTCTACACCTCGGCAAAACGCTTTTCCACTATGTCTGGCTAGGAAAAACTGTGCCAGCACAGAAAACATCTCCCATCGTGTTCTAGAAGTTGCACGGATGTCTGCCAAGTGTTTGGCAGGAAGAAAAGAAAAGTTGTCCAAAACAGCTTCCAATCGAATGTTCCTGTGATTGGAAAAGTCAGGAGAGTGCAAAGGTACTGTTTTCTATCAGTTGGCAAGGTGCGCACACAATCCCAGTGTTGTACAGCTTGCTTCTTCACCTTCCCGAAGCTGCCGCTCTCGCCGGCTGCCGGAGCCCAAGAAGCGGCTTCTTCGCGCAAAGACGATTGTGCCGCTCACAGTGCTCTCCTTAGCGCGGCTTCTGCCGAAAGACGCCCGGCAGCGGCTCTTACCTCCGGAGAGCATCCTACCTTCGTCTTTCGCGTCTTTTGTAGTCTACATCTTAGCAAAACGCTTTTCCACTATGTCTGGCTAGGAAAAACTGTGCCAGCACAGAAAACATCTCCCATCGTGTTCTAGAAGTTGCACGGATGTCTGCCAAGTGTTTGGCAGGAAGAAAAGAAAAGTTGTCCAAAACAGCTTCCAATCGAATGTTCCTGTGATTGGAAAAGTCAGGAGAGTGCAAAGGTACTGTTTTCTATCAGTTGGCAAGGTGCGCACGCAATCCCAGTGTTGTACAGCTTGCTTCTTCACCTTCCCGAAGCTGCCGCTCTCGCCGGCTGCCGGAGCCCAAGAAGCGGCTTCTTCGCGCAAAGACGATTGTGCCGCTCACAGTGCTCTCCTTAGCGCGGCTTCTGCTGAAAGACGCCCGGCAGCGGCTCTTACCTCCGGAGAGCATCCTACCTTCGTCTTTCGCGTCTTTTGTAGTCTACATCTTAGCAAAACGCTTTTCCACTATGTCTGGCTAGGAAAAACTGTGCCAGCACAGAAAACATCTCCCATCGTGTTCTAGAAGTTGCACGGATGTCTGCCAAGTGTTTGGCAGGAAGAAAAGAAAAGTTGTCCAAAACAGCTTCCAATCGAATGTTCCTGTGATTGGAAAAGTCAGGAGAGTGCAAAGGTACTGTTTTCTATCAGTTGGCAAGGTGCGCACACAATCCCAGTGTTGTACAGCTTGCTTCTTCACCTTCCCGAAGCTGCCGCTCTCGCCGGCTCCCGGAACCGAAGAAGCGGCTTCTTCGCGCAAAGACGATTGTGCCGCTCACAGTGCTCTCCTTAGCGCGGCTTCTGCCGAAAGACGCCCGGCAGCGGCTCTTACCTCCGGAGAGCATCCTACCTTC
Source organism: Melospiza melodia melodia (assembly GCF_035770615.1). NCBI lineage: Eukaryota > Metazoa > Chordata > Aves > Passeriformes > Passerellidae > Melospiza > Melospiza melodia. The sequence goes on from NC_086199.1 coordinate 45,046,303, forward strand.
GTCTTTCGCGTCTTATGTAGTCTACACCTCGGCAAAAAGCTTTTCCACTATGTCTGGCTAGGAAAAACTGTGCCAGCACAGAAAACATCTCCCATCGTGTTCTAGAAGTTGCACGGATGTCTGCCAAGTGTTTGGCAGGAAGAAAAGAAAAGTTGTCCAAAACAGCTTCCAATCGAATGTTCCTGTGATTGGAAAAGTCAGGAGAGTGCAAAGGTACTGTTTTCTATCAGTTGGCAAGGTGCGCACACAATCCCAGTGTTGTACAGCTTGCTTCTTCACCTTCCCGAAGCTGCCGCTCTCGCCGGCTGCCGGAGCCCAAGAAGCGGCTTCTTCGCGCAAAGACGATTGTGCCGCTCACAGTGCTCTCCTTAGCGCGGCTTCTGCCGAAAGACGCCCGGCAGCGGCTCTTACCTCCGGAGAGCATCCTACCTTCGTCTTTCGCGTCTTTTGTAGTCTACACCTCGGCAAAACGCTTTTCCACTATGTCTGGCTAGGAAAAACTGTGCCAGCACAGAAAACATCTCCCATCGTGTTCTAGAAGTTGCACGGATGTCTGCCAAGTGTTTGGCAGGAAGAAAAGAAAAGTTGTCCAAAACAGCTTCCAATCGAATGTTCCTGTGATTGGAAAAGTCAGGAGAGTGCAAAGGTACTGTTTTCTATCAGTTGGCAAGGTGCGCACACAATCCCAGTGTTGTACAGCTTGCTTCTTCACCTTCCCGAAGCTGCCGCTCTCGCCGGCTGCCGGAGCCCAAGAAGCGGCTTCTTCGCGCAAAGACGATTGTGCCGCTCACAGTGCTCTCCTTAGCGCGGCTTCTGCCGAAAGACGCCCGGCAGCGGCTCTTACCTCCGGAGAGCATCCTACCTTCGTCTTTCGCGTCTTTTGTAGTCTACATCTTAGCAAAACGCTTTTCCACTATGTCTGGCTAGGAAAAACTGTGCCAGCACAGAAAACATCTCCCATCGTGTTCTAGAAGTTGCACGGATGTCTGCCAAGTGTTTGGCAGGAAGAAAAGAAAAGTTGTCCAAAACAGCTTCCAATCGAATGTTCCTGTGATTGGAAAAGTCAGGAGAGTGCAAAGGTACTGTTTTCTATCAGTTGGCAAGGTGCGCACACAATCCCAGTGTTGTACAGCTTGCTTCTTCACCTTCCCGAAGCTGCCGCTCTCGCCGGCTGCCGGAGCCCAAGAAGCGGCTTCTTCGCGCAAAGACGATTGTGCCGCTCACAGTGCTCTCCTTAGCGCGGCTTCTGCCGAAAGACGCCCGGCAGCGGCTCTTACCTCCGGAGAGCATCCTACCTTCGTCTTTCGCGTCTTTTGTAGTCTACATCTTAGCAAAACGCTTTTCCACTATGTCTGGCTAGGAAAAACTGTGCCAGCACAGAAAACATCTCCCATCGTGTTCTAGAAGTTGCACGGATGTCTGCCAAGTGTTTGGCAGGAAGAAAAGAAAAGTTGTCCAAAACAGCTTCCAATCGAATGTTCCTGTGATTGGAAAAGTCAGGAGAGTGCAAAGGTACTGTTTTCTATCAGTTGGCAAGGTGCGCACACAATCCCAGTGTTGTACAGCTTGCTTCTTCACCTTCCCGAAGCTGCCGCTCTCGCCGGCTCCCGGAACCGAAGAATCGGCTTCTTCGCGCAAACACGATTGTGCCGCTCACAGTGCTCTCCTTAGCGCGGCTTCTGCCGAAAGACGCCCGGCAGCGGCTCTTACCTCCGGAGAGCATCCTACCTTCGTCTTTCGCGTCTTATGTAGTCTACACCTCGGCAAAAAGCTTTTCCACTATGTCTGGCTAGGAAAAACTGTGCCAGCACAGAAAACATCTCCCATCGTGTTCTAGAAGTTGCACGGATGTCTGCCAAGTGTTTGGCAGGAAGAAAAGAAAAGTTGTCCAAAACAGCTTCCAATCGAATGTTCCTGTGATTGGAAAAGTCAGGAGAGTGCAAAGGTACTGTTTTCTATCAGTTGGCAAGGTGCGCACACAATCCCAGTGTTGTACAGCTTGCTTCTTCACCTTCCCGAAGCTGCCGCTCTCGCCGGCTGCCGGAGCCCAAGAAGCGGCTTCTTCGCGCAAAGACGATTGTGCCGCTCACAGTGCTCTCCTTAGCGCGGCTTCTGCCGAAAGACGCCCGGCAGCGGCTCTTACCTCCGGAGAGTGGCAGCTTCGGGAAGGTGAAGAAGCAAGCTGTACAACACTGGGATTGTGTGCGCACCTTGCCAACTGATAGAAAACAGTACCTTTGCACTCTCCTGACTTTTCCAATCACAGGAACATTCGATTGGAAGCTGTTTTGGACAACTTTTCTTTTCTTCCTGCCAAGCACTTGGCAGACATATCTGCAACTTCTAGAAAACGATGGGAGATGTTTTCTGGGCTGGCACGGTTTTTCCTAGCCAGACATAGTGGAAAAGCGTTTTGCTAAGATGTAGACTACATAAGACGCGAAAGACGAAGGTAGGATGCTCTCCGGAGTTAAGAGCCGCTGCCGGGCGTCTTTCGGCAGAAGCCGCGCTAAGGAGAGCACTGTGAGCGGCACAATCGTGTTTGCGCGAAGAAGCCGATTCTTCGGTTCCGGGAGCCGGCGAGAGCGGCAGCTTCGGGAAGGTGAAGAAGCAAGCTGTACAACACTGGGATTGTGTGCGCACCTTGCCAACTGATAGAAAACAGTACCTTTGCACTCTCCTGACTTTTCCAATCACAGGAACATTCGATTGGAAGCTGTTTTGGACAACTTTTCTTTTCTTCCTGCCAAACACTTGGCAGACATCCGTGCAACTTCTAGAACACGATGGGAGATGTTTTCTGTGCTGGCACAGTTTTTCCTAGCCAGACATAGTGGAAAAGCGTTTTGCTAAGATGTAGACTACAAAAGACGCGAAAGACGAAGGTAGGATGCTCTCCGGAGGTAAGAGCCGCTGCCGGGCGTCTTTCGGCAGAAGCCGCGCTAAGGAGAGCACTGTGAGCGGCACAATCGTCTTTGCGCGAAGAAGCCGCTTCTTGGGCTCCGGCAGCCGGCGAGAGCGGCAGCTTCGGGAAGGTGAAGAAGCAAGCTGTACAACACTGGGATTGTGTGCGCACCTTGCCAACTGATAGAAAACAGTACCTTTGCACTCTCCTGACTTTTCCAATCACAGGAACATTCGATTGGAAGCTGTTTTGGACAACTTTTCTTTTCTTCCTGCCAAACACTTGGCAGACATCCGTGCAACTTCTAGAACACGATGGGAGATGTTTTCTGTGCTGGCACAGTTTTTCCTAGCCAGACATAGTGGAAAAGCGTTTTGCTAAGATGTAGACTACAAAAGACGCGAAAGACGAAGGTAGGATGCTCTCCGGAGGTAAGAGCCGCTGCCGGGCGTCTTTCGGCAGAAGCCGCGCTAAGGAGAGCACTGTGAGCGGCACAATCGTCTTTGCGCGAAGAAGCCGCTTCTTGGGCTCCGGCAGCCGGCGAGAGCGGCAGCTTCGGGAAGGTGAAGAAGCAAGCTGTACAACACTGGGATTGTGTGCGCACCTTGCCAACTGATAGAAAACAGTACCTTTGCACTCTCCTGACTTTTCCAATCACAGGAACATTCGATTGGAAGCTGTTTTGGACAACTTTTCTTTTCTTCCTGCCAAACACTTGGCAGACATCCGTGCAACTTCTAGAACACGATGGGAGATGTTTTCTGTGCTGGCACAGTTTTTCCTAGCCAGACATAGTGGAAAAGCGTTTTGCCGAGGTGTAGACTACAAAAGACGCGAAAGACGAAGGTAGGATGCTCTCCGGAGGTAAGAGCCGCTGCCGGGCGTCTTTCGGCAGAAGCCGCGCTAAGGAGAGCACTGTGAGCGGCACAATCGTCTTTGCGCGAAGAAGCCGCTTCTTGGGCTCCGGCAGCCGGCGAGAGCGGCAGCTTCGGGAAGGTGAAGAAGCAAGCTGTACAACACTGGGATTGTGTGCGCACCTTGCCAACTGATAGAAAACAGTACCTTTGCACTCTCCTGACTTTTCCAATCACAGGAACATTCGATTGGAAGCTGTTTTGGACAACTTTTCTTTTCTTCCTGCCAAACACTTGGCAGACATCCGTGCAACTTCTAGAACACGATGGGAGATGTTTTCTGTGCTGGCACAGTTTTTCCTAGCCAGACATAGTGGAAAAGCTTTTTGCCGAGGTGTAGACTACATAAGACGCGAAAGACGAAGGTAGGATGCTCTCCGGAGGTAAGAGCCGCTGCCGGGCGTCTTTCGGCAGAAGCCGCGCTAAGGAGAGCACTGTGAGCGGCACAATCGTCTTTGCGCGAAGAAGCCGCTTCTTCGGTTCCGGGAGCCGGCGAGAGCGGCAGCTTCGGGAAGGTGAAGAAGCAAGCTGTACAACACTGGGATTGTGTGCGCACCTTGCCAACTGATAGAAAACAGTACCTTTGCACTCTCCTGACTTTTCCAATCACAGGAACATTCGATTGGAAGCTGTTTTGGACAACTTTTCTTTTCTTCCTGCCAAACACTTGGCAGACATCCGTGCAACTTCTAGAACACGATGGGAGATGTTTTCTGTGCTGGCACAGTTTTTCCTAGCCAGACATAGTGGAAAAGCGTTTTGCTAAGATGTAGACTACAAAAGACGCGAAAGACGAAGGTAGGATGCTCTCCGGAGGTAAGAGCCGCTGCCGGGCGTCTTTCAGCAGAAGCCGCGCTAAGGAGAGCACTGTGAGCGGCACAATCGTCTTTGCGCGAAGAAGCCGCTTCTTGGGCTCCGGCAGCCGGCGAGAGCGGCAGCTTCGGGAAGGTGAAGAAGCAAGCTGTACAACACTGGGATTGCGTGCGCACCTTGCCAACTGATAGAAAACAGTACCTTTGCACTCTCCTGACTTTTCCAATCACAGGAACATTCGATTGGAAGCTGTTTTGGACAACTTTTCTTTTCTTCCTGCCAAACACTTGGCAGACATCCGTGCAACTTCTAGAACACGATGGGAGATGTTTTCTGTGCTGGCACAGTTTTTCCTAGCCAGACATAGTGGAAAAGCGTTTTGCTAAGATGTAGACTACAAAAGACGCGAAAGACGAAGGTAGGATGCTCTCCGGAGGTAAGAGCCGCTGCCGGGCGTCTTTCGGCAGAAGCCGCGCTAAGGAGAGCACTGTGAGCGGCACAATCGTCTTTGCGCGAAGAAGCCGCTTCTTGGGCTCCGGCAGCCGGCGAGAGCGGCAGCTTCGGGAAGGTGAAGAAGCAAGCTGTACAACACTGGGATTGTGTGCGCACCTTGCCAACTGATAGAAAACAGTACCTTTGCACTCTCCTGACTTTTCCAATCACAGGAACATTCGATTGGAAGCTGTTTTGGACAACTTTTCTTTTCTTCCTGCCAAACACTTGGCAGACATCCGTGCAACTTCTAGAACACGATGGGAGATGTTTTCTGTGCTGGCACAGTTTTTCCTAGCCAGACATAGTGGAAAAGCGTTTTGCCGAGGTGTAGACTACAAAAGACGCGAAAGACGAAGGTAGGATGCTCTCCGGAGGTAAGAGCCGCTGCCGGGCGTCTTTCGGCAGAAGCCGCGCTAAGGAGAGCACTGTGAGCGGCACAATCGTCTTTGCGCGAAGAAGCCGCTTCTTGGGCTCCGGCAGCCGGCGAGAGCGGCAGCTTCGGCAAGGTGAAGAAGCAAGCTGTACAACACTGGGATTGTGTGCGCACCTTGCCAACTGATAGAAAACAGTACCTTTGCACTCTCCTGACTTTTCCAATCACAGGAACATTCGATTGGAAGCTGTTTTGGACAACTTTTCTTTTCTTCCTGCCAAACACTTGGCAGACATCCGTGCAACTTCTAGAACACGATGGGAGATGTTTTCTGTGCTGGCACAGTTTTTCCTAGCCAGACATAGTGGAAAAGCTTTTTGCCGAGGTGTAGATGAGAAGAGGAGCTAAAGACGAAGGTAGGATGCTCTCCGGAGGTAAGAGCCGCTGCCGGGCGTCTTTCGGCAGAAGCCGCGCTAAGGAGAGCACTGTGAGCGGCACAATCGTCTTTGCGCGAAGAAGCCGCTTCTTGGGCTCCGGCAGCCGGCGAGAGCGGCAGCTTCGGGAAGGTGAAGAAGCAAGCTGTACAACACTGGGATTGTGTGCGCACCTTGCCAACTGATAGAAAACAGTACCTTTGCACTCTCCTGACTTTTCCAATCACAGGAACATTCGATTGGAAGCTGTTTTGGACAACTTTTCTTTTCTTCCTGCCAAACACTTGGCAGACATCCGTGCAACTTCTAGAACACGATGGGAGATGTTTTCTGTGCTGGCACAGTTTTTCCTAGCCAGACATAGTGGAAAAGCTTTTTGCCGAGGTGTAGATGAGAAGAGGAGCTAAAGAGTGGATGTTAGCAAATGACACCCATCTTCAAAAAAGGCAATTAAGAGGACTCGCCATAGTACAAACCAGCCAGCCTCTTTTTTATCCCCAGGAAGTTGATGAAGCAGCTCTTCCTGGAAATCCTTGCCAGGCACATGACAGATGACCAAATAATGTAGTTAGCATGATTTTTCAGGGGAATTTCATGCTGAACATCACTTTAAACTCCTCTGATGAATCAACTTGACTGGTAGATGAAGGGAATATTATCTGCCTGGGCTTCAGGGAGGTTTTTGACATACCTCTACATGGCATCACACATACATATGGAAGCAATAGTGCAAAGGGGAGGGAATCAGTGTCTTTTCAGTGATGCTGAGGGAAAAGACAAGAGGCAGTGGGCACACACTGAAATACAGGAGATTGCCTTTGAACATCAGTAAATGTTTCTTTACTGTCAGGGTGACTGAACCACGGCACAGACTGCCCAGAAAGATTGTGGAGCCTGGATCTTTGAAGACATTAAAAGTACACCCAGATAGAATCCTGGGCAAGAGGCTCTAGGTATCCTGGTTTAGGCAGGGGGGTTGGGCCTGGTTAGCCCCACCAACCCCTTCCACTCTCTTTCATTCTGTGCTAGTGAATTCTCTTCAAGATGCATTTCAAAGCGCTGGCATGACAAAGTTCTGTGCAGACAGAGATCCAAATGGACATGGCATCTAAGTTCCTTAAGCAGTGTTCAAGAAGAATGTAAAACTCTGGCACAAGTGTCTCTTCCCTAACTGAATCCCTTTCATGGGAAAATTCCCAGCTCTAGAAAGATCTTCTGATACGCATGCTTAAGACTGACACTGGCTGAGCAAATTTCTCCCTATGTATATCTAAGACCAGTTAGGATCTTCACCCAAAGTGCAGTCAACATAGTCACAGAATGCCTATTGTTAAGAAGTGACAGCTTCCATCAGAATGGCAGCTATTGGTCCACAAAATGGATTAATGGATGGGAATTATCTACGTGGGTTAAAAACAAAAATAAAGAGTTGGTCTTTATTTATCAATTTCATGGCAATATTGATAAGGGAAGAAAAAGATCTAAGTCCTTGACTTTCTGGACTCGAGGAAAGATTTTAAAAATTCCTTGTAAAAATGTATGATCACAATCAGACTATTGAAACCATTTTAGTTGGGAACAAAGTTCCAAAATTGTCTAGATAGTGGCAAAGAAGCCAAGAAAATAGGAAAGAAACAAAAAGAGAGCAAAAGAGTCAGCTTCAGTGTACAAGCTCGTTCTAGAAGTAGTCTGCTGGGAAAAGGAACCCCCAGCTAAATTTCCAATGTATTCCTGCGCTTGATTCAGTAACTGGTCAATGTAAAAACCAATCCTTTTGTACAACTTCTTCCAGCAACAAAAACTCCAACAGGTTGACACTACCATCATGCCTGTTCCAGACATATTTAAAAGAGAAATGATGATTTTCTTGAAAACCTACTTACATAAAAGTTGCAAGATGGTGGAGGGATTCCCACATCCTCCTTCCTCCATCTGGCTTGAAAGTATATTTGATAAAATATGCAACAAAGCACATGATTTATAAGGGAGAGTCAAATGGATGATTTGGGAATCGATCTCTTGTTGATAGTAAACTTCATATCCACTCGGTGTGACCTTTTTAAAACAAAATGTGGAGCTGAGGCATGAATCTGCCACAACAATTGTAAAGCAAACATACACACTCCCCTTCATATGCCCCCCCCTCCACACACACCTAGGCACACACAGAGATCAGCATAGCAGATCATGAACACCTTGGAAAAGACTGAAATGCTAAATGCCTCTCTTGATGGGCAAAAGAGCTGGTGCAGTAATTCAAATGCCTGGTACAAAAATTCTGTTTAATATTTAGCTCCTATTTAAAACACAGCTTTTCATTTCATTCTATTTACAGAATATTTTCATTTCATTTGTTTCTTTAAAATTACTTAGTTCTCACCTGTTGTATGTCTAGGAATATTTTCTTCCAAAAATAGAAAAAAATAGATGATATCTTTTCAGCAGAAAACATTGGTTGATACAATTTTAAACCATCATGATATGGAAGAATTCTTCTGTCCCTCTCGAAGGTGGAAGAAGCATTTGGATCACAGATCATCTACAATGAAATACTTGACATGTTTAAGATGCTTTCAATCAATTTTGATCGTCAATTGCTTATTTGTTGTAAACAGTAATTTTTCAGTGAAGGGAAAGCGTGTGTGGTATATCTACATGATATGTTCAAAGGCAGTTCCTACTAATGGCCAGGCTGAATTCCAGTAAATAATGTCCCGAATGATATTTTGCCGCCTTCTTTGGCACTTCATGAAATCTTACCCCGATGAAGTGCTGAAACACAGAGATTTTCTCTTAGAGAGTGTCTCATGTTGTAACCTATCCCATGGATTTTATGCTGTAATTCTTATCTCTTTTAAAATTTACTATCTTCTGTACAGTTTTCATGAAACTTTCTGTTACAGTAGTGAATAGCACAGATAAATGTCATTTTGTACAACTTTGAATTTACCCCAAGAGCTGAGAGAAAACTTGATCCTATACTTCAATCCGAGTTTCTTCTATAGTCCAACTTTGTTTCTCTACCATCAAGCTTCTCCTTTGTTGCTGCTCCAAGCCCCGTCCAAGGTGACCTTGAATACTTTCAGGGATGGGACACCCACAACTTCTCTGGGCAACCTGTTCCAGTGTTCCAGCACTCCCACAGTAAAAAAGGCCTTCCTTTCATCTAATATGTGTAGGAAATCATAAATCTAGGCATAGAAGCTTGGAGTGCAAATTTGAAATTCTTTGGATTTGAAGCACATTTTATATGAATACTGACTTACAGATGACTAAAAGATGTTGATGGGCATTTGAGCTGACAAGTTTTGAAAAAGTGCACGGAAATTAAAATTGAAACCACTAAAATTAAAAACTCCTTGCCATTTTCTTTTTCCTCTCCTATTCAAAATTGCATATGTCAGATATCAGTGCTTCATGCAAACCTCTCAGATGCTCTCAGAGAAAAAGCTTTTCTTTCAGACTAAGTTGCGGTTGACGTAGAACACTAGCAGGAGTGAAAGATTTTCTGGGCATCGGGGCAGCCCGTTCTCCTTGGATTTGTGTGCAGAATGCATTTTATCCAAACTGGAAAATAGATCCCAGCTCTGTTCTATTCATCATTCTTACTTCATCAGGCCAGAAGATTCTGTGAAAAGTAGCCTGTGGACCTTGAAGACAGCGCATGTGAACCAGATGAGAGGTGATAGAGAAGTTGAGGGAGAGAAGAAAGAGCATGAGGCTGAAACCAGAAAGTATTTCTCCACGTGATCATGGAAGATTGCAGGAGCCACTTGGTACTATCAAACCAGCCCAACTTGGCACTGGTGCCACCTTGGGTCTGGGAGCCATGTTGCATATCGTGCATTTTAAGGAGCCAGCTGGCCACACCCAGCCATATGCCCCCAAACACAAACCAAGGCCCTTTTCTCTGGCAAACAAAACTCAGCTGCCCTGCTTCTGGATGGCAGATTGCAGGAACCACTTGGTACTATCAAACCAGCCCAACTTGGCACTGGTGCCACCATGGGTCTGGTCACCATCCTGCCTATTGTAGCTTTTCAGGAGCCAGCCGGTCACTCTCAGCCATAGGCCCCCAAACACAAACCTCGGCCCGTTTCCCTGGCAAACAAAAGTAAGCTGCCCCGCTTCTGGATGGCAGATTGCAGGAGCTACTTAGTACTATCAAATCAGCCCGACTTGGCACAGGTGCCACCTTGGATCTGGGAACCATCCTGTGTATCGTGGATTTTCAGGGGCCAGCCAGCCACTCTCAGCCATATGCCCCCAAAAACAAACCACGGACCTTTTCTCTGGCAAACAAAACTCAACTGCCCCTCTTCTGGATGGCAAATTTTAGGACGCACTTTGTACTACGAAAACCGCCCGACGTGGCACTGGTGCCACCTTGTGTCAGGGAACCATCCTGCATATCGAGCTTTTTAAGGAGCCAGCCGGCCAGGCCCAGCCATATACCCCCAAAAACAAACCACGGACCATTTCTCATGGAAACAAAAATCCGCTGCCCCGCGTCTGGATGGCAGATTGCAGGAGCCACTTTGCACCATCAAACCAGCCCGACTTGGCACTGGTGCCACCTTGGGTCTGGGAACAATCCTGCGTATCGTACATATTCAGGAACCAGCCGAACACTCCCAGCCACAGGCCCCCAAACACAAACAACGGCCCATTTCCCTGGCAAACAAAACTCAGCTGCCCCGCTTCTGGATGGCAGTTTGCAGGAGCCACTTGGGACTATCAAACCAGCCCGACTTGGCACTGGTGCCACCTTGGGTCTGGGAACCATCCTGCGTATGGTGGATTCTAAGGAGCCAGCCGGCCACTCCCAGCCACAGGCCCCCAACAAAAACCACGGCCCTTTTTTCTGGCAAACAAAACTTAGCTGCCTCACTTCTGGATGGCAGATTGCAGGAGCCACTTGGTGTAATCAAACCAGCCCGACTTGGCACTGGTGCCACCTTGGGTCTGGGAACCATCCTGCGTATCGTGGATTCTAAGGAGCCAGCCGGCCACTCCCAGCCACAGGCCCCCAAACAAAATCAACGGCGCTGTTCCCTGGAAAACAAAACACGCCTGCCAACTTTTTGATGGAGTTTGCAGGAGCCACTTGGTACTATCAAACCAGCCCGACTTGGCACTGGTGCCACCTTGGGTCTGGGAACCATCCTGCGTATCGTGGATTCTTAGGAGCCAGCCGGCCACTCCTAGCCACAGGCCCCCAGACAAAAACCTAGGCCTATTTCTCTGGCAAACAAAAGTAAGCTGCCCCGCTTCTGGATGGCAGATTGCAGGAGACACTTGGTACTATCAAACCAGCCCAACTTGGCACTGGTGCCACCTTGGATCTGGGAACCATGCTGTGTATCGTGGATATTCAGGGGCCAGCCGGCCACTCTCAGCCATATGTCCCCAAACAGAAACCTCGGCCCGTTTCTCTGGCAAACAAAACTCAACTGCCCCTCTTCTGGATGGCAAATTGCAGGATGAACTTGATACTAAAACCGCAGGCCGACTTGGTAGTGGTGACACCTTGGGCCTGGGAACCATCATGCGTATCGAGCATTTTAAGGAGCCAGCCGGCCACTCCCAGCAATATGCCCCCAAAAACAATCCACGGAATTTTTCTCTGGCAAACAAAAATCAGCTGCCCCGCTTCTGGATGGCAGATTGCAGGAGCCACTTTGCACCATCAAACCAGCCCGACTTGGCACTGGTGCCACCTTGCATCTGGGAACCATGCTGCCTAGCGTGGATTTTCAGGAGCCAGCCGGCCACTCTCAGCCATAGGCCCCCAAACAAAACCCACGGCCCGTTTCCCTGGCAAACAAAATTAAGCTGCCCCGCTTCTGGATGGCAGATTGCAGGACGCACTTGGTAGTATCAAACCAGCCCGACTTGGCACTGGTGCCACCTTGGGTCTGGGAACCATCCTGCGTATTGTGGGTTCAAAGGAGCCAGCCGGCCACTCCCAGCCACAGGCCCCCAAATGCAAACAACGGCGCTTTTCCCTGGAAAACAAAACTCGCCTGACAACTTTTTGATGGCAGATTGCAGGAGCCACTTGGTACTATCAAACCAGCCCAACTTGGCACTGGTGCCACCATGGGTCTGGTCACCATCCTGCCTATCGTAGCTTTTCAGGAGCCAGCCGGTCACTCCCAGCCATAGGTCCCCAGTCACAAACCTCGGCCCGTTTCCCTGGCAAACAAAAGTAAGCTGCCCCGCTTCTGGATGGCAGATTGCAGGAGCCACTTGGTACTATCAAACCAGCCCAACTTGGCACTGGTGCCACCTCTGGTCTGGGAACCATCCTGCGTATCGATCTTTTTAATGAGACAGCCGGCCACTCCCAGCCATATGCCCCCAAACACAACCCACGGCCCTTTTCTCTGGCAAACAAAACTCAACTGCACCGCTTCTGGATGGCAGATTGCAGGAGCCACTTGGTACTATCAAACCAGCCCAACTTGGCACTGGTGCCACCTCTGGTCTGGGAACCATGCTGCGTAACACAGATTCTAAGGCGCCAGTCGGCCACTCCCAGCCACAAGCCCCCAAACACAAACAACGGCGCTATTCTCTGGCAAACAAAACTCCACTGCCCCTCTTCTGGATGGCAAATTGCAGGACGCACTTGGTACTATAAAAACAGCCCGACTTGGCACTGGTGCCACCTTGGGTCTGGGAACCATCCTGCGTATCGATCTTTTTAATGAGACAGCCGGCCACTCCCAGCCATATGCCCCCAAACACAACCCACGGCCCTTTTCTCTGGCAAACAAAACTCAACTGCACCGCTTCTGGATGGCAGATTGCAGGAACCACTTGGTACTATGAAACCAGCCCTACTTGGCACTGGTGCCACCTTGGGTCTGGGAACCATCCAGCCTATCGTGGATTTTAAGGAGCCAGCCGGCTACTCCCAGCCACAGGCCCCCAACAAAAACCACGGCCCTTTTTTCTGGCAAACAAAACTTAGCTGCCTCACTTCTGGATGGCAGATTGCAGGAGCCACTTGGTGTAATCAAACCAGCCCAACTTGGCACTGGTGCCACCTTGGGTCTGGGAACCATCCTGCGTATCGTGGATTCTAAGGAGCCAGCCGGCCACTCCCAGCCACAGGTCCCCAAACAAAATCAACGGCGCTGTTCCCTGGAAAACAAAACACGTCTGCCAACATTTTGATGGACTTTGCAGGAGCCACTTGGTACTATCAAACCAGCCCGACTTGGCACTGGTGCCACCTTGGGTCTGGGAAACATCCTGCGTATCGTGGATTCTAAGGAGCCAGCCGGCCACTCCTAGCCACAGGCCCCCAGACAAAAACCTAGGCCTATTTCTCTGGCAAACAAAAGTAAGCTGCCCCGCTTCTGGATGGCAGATTGCAGGAGACACTTGGGACTATCAAACCAGCCCAACTTGGCACTGGTGCCACCTTGCATCTGGGAACCATGCTGCCTAGCGTGGATTTTCAGGAGCCAGCCGGCCACTCTCAGCCATATGTCCCCAAACAGAAACCTCGGCCCGTTTCTCTGGCAAACAAAACTCAACTGCCCCTCTTCTGGATGGCAAATTGCAGGATGAACTTGATACTAAAACCGCAGGCCGACTTGGTAGTGGTGACACCTTGGGCCTGGGAACCATCATGCGTATCGAGCATTTTAAGGAGCCAGCCGGCCACTCCCAGCAATATGCCCCCAAAAACAATCCACGGAATTTTTCTCTGGCAAACAAAAATCAGCTGCCCCGCTTCTGGATGGCAGATTGCAGGAGCCACTTTGCACCATCAAACCAGCCCGACTTGGCACTGGTGCCACCTTGCATCTGGGAACCATGCTGCCTAGCGTGGATTTTCAGGAGCCAGCCGGCCACTCTCAGCCATAGGCCCCCATACAAAACCCACGGCCCGTTTCCCTGGCAAACAAAATTAAGCTGCCCCGCTTCTGGATGGCAGATTGCAGGACGCACTTGGTAGTATCAAACCAGCCCGACTTGGCACTGGTGCCACCTTGGGTCTGGGAACCATCCTGCGTATCATGGATTTTCAGGAGCCAGCCGTCCACTGCCAGCCACAGGCCCCGAAACACAAACAACAGCCTTTTTCTCTGGCAAACAGAATTCAGCTGCCCCGCTTCTGGATGGCAGATTGCAGGAACCACTTGGTACTAACAAACCAGCCCGACTTGGCACTGGTGCCACCTTGGGTCTGGGAACCATCCTGCGTATCGTGGATTTTAAGGAGCCAGCTGGCCACTCCCAGCCACAGGCCCCAAAACACACACAACGGTGCTTTTCCCTGGAAAACAAAACTCGCCTGCCAAACATTTGATGGCAGATTGCAGGAGCCACTTGGTACTATCAAACCAGCCCAACTTGGCACTGGTGCCACCATGGGTCTGGTCACCATCCTGCCTATCGTAGCTTTTCAGGTGCCAGGAAGCCACCCCCAGCCAGAGGCCCCTAGACAAATATTTCGGCCCGTTTCCCTGGCAAACAAAAGTAAGCTACCCCGCTTCTGGATGGCAGATTGCAGGAGCCACTTTGCACCATCAAACCAGCCCAACTTGGCACTGGTGCCACCTCTGGTCTGGGAACCATCCTGCGTATCGTGGGTTCTAAGGAGACAGCTGGCCACTCCCAGCCACAGGCCCCCAGACACAAACAACGGCGCTTTTCCCTGGAAAACAAAACTCGCCTGCCAACATTTTGATGGCAGATTGCCGGAGCCACTTGGTACTATCAAACCAGCCCAACTTGGCACTGGTGCCACCATGGGTCTGGTCACCATCCTGCCTATCGTAGCTTTTCAGGAGCCAGCCGGTCACTCCCAGCCATAGGCCCCCAGACACAAACCTCGGCCCGTTTCCCTGGCAAACAAAAGTAAGCTGCCCCGCTTCTGCATGGCAGATTGCAGGAGCTATTTAGTACTATCAAACCAGCCCGACTTGGCACTGGTGACACCTCTGGTCTGGGAACCATCCTGCCTATCGTGGATTTTCAGGGGCCAGACGGCCACTCTCAGCCATATGCCCCCAAAAACAAACCACGGCCCTTTTCTCTGGCAAACAAAACTCAACTGCCCCTCTTCTGGATGGCAAATTTTAGGACGCACTTTGTACTACGAAAACCGCCCGACGTGGCACTGGTGCCACCTTGTGTCAGGGAACCATCCTGCATATCGAGCTTTTTAAGGAGCCAGCCGGCCACGCCCAGCCATATACCCCCAAAAACAAACCACGGACCATTTCTCATGGAAACAAAAATCCGCTGCCCCGCGTCTGGATGGCAGATTGCAGGAGCCACTTTGCACCATCAAACCAGCCCGACTTGGCACTGGTGCCACCTTGGGTCTGGGAACAATCCTGCATATCGTGGATTCTAAGGAGCCAGCCGGCCACTCCCAGCCACAGGCCCCCAAACACAAACAACGGCGCTTTTCCCTGGAAAACAAAACTCGCCTGCCAGCTTTTTGATGGCAGATTGCAGGAGCCACTTGGTACTATCAAATCATCCCAACTTGGCACTGGTGCCACTATGGGTCTGGGAACCATCCTGCCTATTGTAGCTTTTCAGGAGCCAGCCGGTCACTCCCAGCCATAGGCCCCCAGACACAAACCTCGGACCGTTTCCCTGGCAAACAAAATTAAGCTGCCCCGATTCTGGATGGCAGATTGCAGGAGCCACTTGGTAGTGTCAAACCAGCCCGACTTGGCACTGGTGCCACCTTGGGTCTGGGAACCATCCTGCGTATCGTGGATTCTAAGCAGCCACCCGGCCACTCTGAGCCACAGGCGCCCAAACACAAACAACGGCGCTTTTCCCTGGAAAACAAAACTCGCCTGCCAACATTTTGATGGCAGATTGCAGGAGCCACTTGGTGCTATCAAACCAGCCCAACTTGGCACTGGTGCCACCATGGGTCTGGTCACCATCCTGCCTATCGTAGCTTTTCAGGAGCCAGCCGGTCACTCCCAGCCATAGACCCCCAGACACAAACCTCGGCCCGTTTCCCTGGAAAACAAAAGTAAGCTGCCCCGATTCTGGATGGCAGATTGCAGGAGCCACTTGGTACTATCAAATCAGCCCAACTTGGCACTGGTGCCACCATGGGTCTGGTAAACATCCTGCCTATCATAGCTTTTCAGGAGCCAGCCGGTCACTCCCTGCCATAGGCCCCCAGACACAAACCTCGGCCCGTTTCCCTGGCAAACAAAAGTAAGCTGCCCCGCTTCTGGATGGCAGATTGCAGGATGCATTTGGTACTATCAAACCTGCCCGACTTGGCCCTCGTGCCACCTTGGCTCTGGGAACCATGCTGCGTAACGTAGATTCTACGAGGACAGGCGGCCACTCCCAGCCACAGGCCTCTAAACAAAAACAACGGCGCTTTTCCCTGGAAAACAAAACTCGCCTGCCAAATTTTTGATGGCAGATTGCAGGAGCCACTTGGTACTATCAAACCAGCCCAACTTGGTACTGGTGCCACCATGGGTCTGGTCACCATCCTGCCTATCGTAGCTTTTCAGGAGCCAGCCGGTCACTCCCAGCCGTAGGCCCCCAGTCAAATATCTCGGCCCGTTTCCCTGGCAAACAAAAGTAAGCTGCCCCGCTTCTGGATGGCAGATTACAGCAGCCACATGGTACTATCAAACCAGGCCAACATGGCACTGGTGCCACCTTGGCTCTGGGAACCATCCTGCCTATCGTGGATTTTCAGGGGCCAGCCGGCCACTCTCAGCCATATGCCCCCAAACACATACCACGGCCCTTTGCTCTGGCAAACAAAACTCAACTGCCCCTCTTCTGGATGGCAAATTGCAGGACGCACTTGGTACTACAAAAACAGCCCGACTTGGCAGTGATGCCACCTTGGGTCAGGGAACAATCCTGCGTATCGATCTTTTTAAGGAGCCAGCCGTCCACGTCCAGCCATATACCCCCAAAAAAAAACCACGGAACTTTTCTCCAGCAAACAAAAATCCGCTGCCCCGCGTCTGAATGGCAGATTTCAGGAGCTATTTAGTATTATCAAACCAGCCCGACTTGGCACTGGTGCCACCATGAGTCTGGTAACCATCCTGCCTATCGTAGCTTTTCAGTAGCCAGCCGGTCACTCCCAGCCATAGGCCCCCAGACACAAACCTCGGCCCGTTTCCCTGGCAAACAAAAGTAAGCTGACCCGCTTCTGGATGGCAGATTGCAGGAGCCACATGGTACTATCAAACCAGGCCAACATGGCACTGGTGCCACCTCTGGTCTGGGAACCATCCTGCGTATCGTGGAGTCTAAGGAGCCAGCTGGCCACTCCCAGCCACAGGCCCCCAAACACAAACAACGGTGCTTTTCCCTGGAAAACAAAACTCACCTGCCAACTTTTTGATGGCAGATTGCAGGAGCCACTTGGTACTATCAAACCAGCCCAACTTGGCACTGGTGCCACCATGGGTCTGGTCACAATCCTGCCTATCGTAGCTTTTCAGGAGCCAGCCGGTCACTCCCAGCCATAGGCCCCCAGACACAAAGCTCTACCCGTTTCCCTGGCAAACAAAAGTAAGCTACCCCGCTTCTGGATGGCAGATTGCAGGAGTCACTTTGCACCATCAAACCAGCCCGACTTGGCACTGGTGCCACCTCTGGTCTGGGACCCATCCTGCGTATCGTGGATTCTAAGGAGACAGCTGGCCACTCCCAGCCACAGGCCCCCAAACAAAAACAACGGCGCTTTTCCCTGGAAAACAAAACTCGCTTGCCAACTTTTTGATGGCAGATTGCAGGAGCCACTTGGTACTATCAAACCACCCCAACTTGGCAACAAGTGGTTCCTGCAATCTGACATCCAGAAGCGGGGCAGCTTACTTTTGTTTGCCAGGGAAATGGACCGTTGTTTGTGTTTGGAGGCATATGGCTGGGAGTGGCCGACTGGCTCCTTAAAATCCACGATACGCAGCATGGTTCCCAGACCAGAGGTGGCACCAGTGCCAAGTCGGGCTGGTTTGATAGTACAAAGTGGCTCCTGCAATCTGCCATCCAGAAGCGGGGCAGCTTACTTTTGTTTGCCAGGGAAACGGGCCGGGCTTTCTGTCTCGGGGCCTATGGCAGGGAGTGACCGGCTGGCTCCTGAAAAGCTACGATAGGCAGGATGGTGACCAGACCCATGGTGGCACCAGTGCCAAGTTGGGCTGGTTTGATAGTACCAAGTGGCTCCTGCAATCTGCCATCAAAAAGTTGGCAGGCGAGTTTTGTTTTCCAGGGAAAAGCGCCATTGTTCGTGTTTGGGGACCTGTGGTTGGGAGTGCCCGGCTGGCTCCTTAGAAACCACGATACGCAGCATGGTTACCAGACAAGAGGTGCCACCAGTGCCAAGTTGTGCTGGTTTGATACTACCAAGTGGTTCCTGCAATCTGCCATCCAGAAGCGGGGCAGCTTACTTTTGTTTGCCACGGAAACGGGCCGTTGTTTGTGTTTGGGGGCCTGTGGCTGGGTGTGGCCGACTGGCTCCTTAGAATCCACGATACGCAGGATGGGTCCCAGACCAGAGGTGGCACCAGTGCCAAGTCGGACTGGTTTGATAGTACCATGTGGCTCCTGCAATCTGCCATCCAGAAGCGGGGCAGCTTACTTTTGTTTGCCAGGGAAACGGGCCGAGGTTTGTGTCTGGGGACCTATGGCTGGGAGTGACCGGCTGGCTCCTGAAAAGTTACGATAGGCAGGATTGTGACCAGACCCATGGTGGCACCAGTGCCAAGTTGGGCTGGTTTGATAGTACCAAGTGGCTCCTGTAATCTGCCATGAAATAGTTGGTAGGCGAGTTTTGTTTTCCAGGGAAAAGCGCCGTTGTTTTTGTTTGGGGGCCTGTGGTAGGGAGTGGCCGGCTGGCTAATTAGAATCCACGATATGCAGGATGGTTCCCAGACCAGAGGTGGCACCAGTGCCAAGACGGGCTAGTTTGATGGTGCAAAGTGGCTCCTGCAATCTGCCATCCAGAAGCGGGGTAGCTTACTTTTGTTTGCCAGGGAAACGGGCCGAGGTATTTGTCTGGGGACCTATGGCGGGGAGTGACCGGCTGGCTCCTGAAAAGCTAAGATAGGCAGGATGGTGACCAGACCCATGGTGGCACCAGTGCCAAGTTGGGCTGATTTGATAAAACCAAGTGGCTCCTGCAATCTGCCATCAAAAAGTTGGCAGGAGAGTTTTGTTTTCCAGGGAAAAGCGCCGTTGTTTGTGTTTGGGGGCCTGTGGCTGGGAGTGGCCGGCTGGCTCCTTAGAATCCACGATACGCAGCATGGTATCCAGACCCAAGGTGGCACCAGTGCCAAGTTTTGCTGGTTTGATAGTACCAAGTGGTTCCTGCAATCTGCCATCCAGAAGCAGGGCAGCTTACTTTTGTTTGCCAGGGAAACGGGCCGTGGTTTTTGTCTGGGGGCCTATGGCTGAGAGTGACCGGCTGGCTCCTGAAAAGCTACGATAGGCAGGATGGTGACCAGACCCATGGTGGCACCAGTCCCAAGTTGGGCTGATTTGATAGTACCAAGTGGCTCCTGCAATCTGCCATCAAAATTTGGCAGGCGAGTTTTTATTTTGCAGGGAAAAGCGCCGTTGTTTGTGTTTGGGGGCCTGTGGCTGGGAGTGGCCGGCTGGCTGCTTAGAATCCACGATACGCAGGATGGTTCCCAGACCCAAGGTGGCACCAGTGCCAAGTCGGGCTAGTATGATGGTGCAAAGTGGCTCCTGCAATCTGCCATCCAGAAGCGGGGCAGCTTACTTTTGTTTGCCAGGGAAACGGTCCGAGATTTGTGTCTCGGGGCCTATGGCTGGGAGTGACCGGCTGGCTCCTGAAAAGCTAAGATAGGCAGGATGGTGACCAGACCCATGGTGGCACCAGTGCCAAGTTGGGCTGGTTTGATAGTACCAAGTGGCTCCTGCAATCTGCCATCAAAATGTCGGCAGGCGAGTTTTGTTTTCCAGGGAAAAGCGCCGTTGTTTGTGTTTGGGGGCCTGTGGCTGGGAGTGGCCGGCTGGCTCCTTAGAATCCACGATACGCAGGATGGTTCCCAGACCTGAGGTGGCACCAGTGCCAAGTCGGGCTGGTTTTTTAGTACCAAGTGCGTCCTGCAATCTGCCATCCAGAAGCGGGACAGCTTACTTTTGTTTGCCAGGGAAACGGGCCGAGCTTTGTGTCAGGGGGCCTATGGCTGGGAGTGACCGGCTGGCTACTGAAAAGCTACGATAGGCAGGATGGTGACCAGACCCATGGTGGCACCAGTGCCATGTTCGGCTGATTTCATAGTACCAAGTGGCTCCTGCAATCTGCCATCAAATAGTCGGCAGGCGAGTTTTGTTTTCCAGGGAAAAGCGCCGTTGTTTGTGTCTGCGGGCCTGTGGCTGGAGTGGCCGGCTGGCTCCTTAGAATCCACGATACGCAGCATGGTTCCCAGACCCAAGGTGGCACCAGTGCCAAGTCGGGCTGGTTTGATAGTACCAAGTGGTTCCTGCAATCTGCCATCAAAAAGATGGCAGGCGAGTTTTGTTTTCCAGGGAAAAGCGTCGTTGTTTGTGTTTGGGGGCTTGTGGCTGGGAGTGGCCGGCTGGCTCCTTAGAATCCACGATACACAGCATGGTTCCCAGAGCCAAGGTGGCACCAGTCCCAAGTTGGGCTGGTTTGATAGTACCAAGGGGTTCCTGCAATCTGCCATCCAGAAGCGGGGCAGCTTACTTTTGTTTGCCAGGGAAACGGGCCGAGGTTTGTGTCTGGGGGCCTATGGCTGGGAGTGACCGGCTGGCTCCTGAAAGGCTACGATAGGCAGGATGGTGACCAGACCCATGGTGGCACCAGTGCCAAGTTGGGCTGGTTTGATAGTACAAAGTGGCTCCTGCAATCTGCCATCAAAAAGTTGGCAGGCGAGTTTGTTATCCAGGGAAAAGCGCCGTTGTTTTTGTTTGGGGGCCTGTGGCTGGGAGTGGCCGGATGGCTAATTAGAATCCACGATACGCAGCATGGTTCCCAGACCTGAGGTGGCACCAGTGCCAAGTTGGGCTGGTTTGATACTACCAAGTGCGTCCTGCAATCTGCCATCCAGAAGCGGGGCAGCTTACTTTTGTTTGCCAGGGAAACGGGCCGAGGTTTTGTCTGGGGGCCTATGCCAGGGAGTGACCGGCTGGCTCCTGAAAAACTACGATAGGCAGGATGGTGACCAGACCCATGGTGGCACCAGTGGCAAGTTGGGCTGGTTTGATAGTACCAAGTGGCTCCTGCAATCTGCCATCAAAATGTTGGCAGGCAAGTTTTGTTTTCCAGGGAAAAGCGCCGTTGTTTGTGTTTAGGGGCCTGTGGCTGGGAGTGGCCGGCTGGCTCCTTAGAATCCAAAATAGGCAGGATGGTTCCCAGACCTGAGGTGGCACCAGTGCCAAGTTGGGCTGGTTTGATTGTAGCAAATGGTTCCTGCAATCTACCATCCAGAAGCGGGGCAGCTTACTTTTGTTTGCCAGGGAAACGGGCCGAGGTTTGTGTCTGGGGGCCTATGGCTGGGAGTGACCGGCTGGCTCCTGAAAAGCTACGATAGGCAGGATGGTGACCAGACCCATGGTGGCACCAGTGCCATGTTCGGCTGATTTCATAGTACCAAGTGGCTCCTGCAATCTGCCATCCAGACGCGGGGCAGCGGATTTTTGCTTGCTGGAGAAATGTTCCGTGGGTTTTTTTTGGGGGTATATGGCTGGACGTTGCCGGCTGACTCCTTAAAACATCGATACGCAGGATGGTTCCCTGACCCAAGGTGGCATCACTGCCAAGTCGGGCTGTTTTCGTAGTACCAAGTGGCTCCTGCAATTTGCCATCCAGAAGAGGGGCAGTTGAGTTTTGTTTACCAGAGAAAAGGGCCGTGGTTTGTGTTTTGGGGCATATGGCTGAGAGTGGCCGGCTGGCGCCTGAAAATCCACGATAGGCAGGATGGTTCCCAGAGCCAAGGTGGCACCAGTGCCATGTTGGCCTGGTTTGATAGTACCATGTGGCTCCTGCAATCTGCCATCCAGAAGCGGGGCAGCTTACTTTTGTTTGCCAGGGAAACGGGCCGAGGTATTTGTCTGGGGGCCTATGGCTGGGAGTGACCGCCTGGCTCCTGAAAAGCTACGATAGGCAGGATGGTGACCAGACCCATGGTGGCACCAGTGCCAAGTTGGGCTGGTTTGATAGTACCAAGTGGCTCCTGCAATCTGCCATCAAAAAGTTGGCAGGCGAGTTTTGTTTTCCAGGGTAACGCGCCGTTGTTTTTGTTTAGAGGCCTGTGGCTGGGAGTGTCCGCCTGTCCTCTTAGAATCTACGTTACGCAGCATGGTTCCCAGAGCCAAGGTGGCACCAGTGCCAAGTTGGGCTGGTTTGATAGTAGCAAGTGGTTCCTGCAATCTGCCATCCAGAAGAGGGGCAGCTTACTTTTGTTTGCCAGGGAAACGGGCCGAGGTATTTCTCTGGGGGCCTATGGCAGGGAGTGACCGGCCGGCTCCTGAAAAGCTAAGATAGGCAGGATGTTTACCAGACCCATGATGGCACCAGTGCCAAGTTGGGCTAATTTGATACTACCAAGTGGCTCCTGCAATCTGCCATCCAGAATCGGGGGTGCTTACTTTTGTTTTCCAGGGAAACGGGCCGACGTTTGTGTCTGGGGGTTTATGGCTGGGAGTGACTGGCTGGCTCCTGAAAAGCTACGATAGGCAGGATGGTGACCAGACCCATGGTGGCACCAGTGCCAAGTTGGGCTGGTTTGATAGTACCAAGTGGCTCCTGCAATCTGCCATCAAAATGTTGGCAGGCGAGTTTTGTTTTCCAGGGAAAAGCGCCGTTGTTTGTGTTTGGGCGCCTGTGGCACGGAGTGTCCGGGTGGCTGCTTAGAATCCACGATACGCAGGATGGTTCCCAGACCCAAGGTGGCACCAGTGCCAAGTCGGGCTGTTTTGACACTACCAAGTGGCTCCTGCAATCTGCCATCCAGAATCGGGGCAGCTTAATTTTGTTTGCCAGGGAAACGGTCCGAGGTTTGTGATGGGGGCCTATGGCTGGGAGTGACCGGCTGGCTCCTGAAATGGTACAATTGGCAGGATGGTTCCCAGACCCATAGTGGCACCAGTGCCAAGTTGGGATGATTTGATAGTACCAAGTGGCTCCTGCAATCTCCCATCAAAAAGCTGGCAGGCGAGTTTTGTTTTCCAGGGAAAAGCGCCGTTGTTTGTATTTGGGGGCCTGTGGCTGGGAGTGGCCCCCTGGCGCCTTAGAATCTACGTTACGCAGCATGGTTCCCAGACCCAAAGTGGCACCAGTGTCAAGTTGGGCTGGTTTGATAGTACCAAGTGGCTCCTGCAATCTGCCATCCAGAAGCGGGGTAGCTTACTTTTGTTTGCCAGGGAAACGGGCAGAGCTTTCTGTCTGGGGGCCTATGGTTGGGAGTAACCGGCTGGCTCCTGAAAAGCTACGATAGGCAGGATGGTTCCCAGATCCAAGATGGCACCAGTGCCAAGTCGGGGTGGTTTGATGGTGCAAAGTGGCTCCTGCAATCTGCCATCCTGACGCGGGGCAGCGGATTTTTGTTTCCAAGAGAAATGGTCCGTGGTTTGTTTTTGGGGCTATATGGCTGGGCGTGGCCTGCTGGCTCCTTAAAAAGCTACGATAGGCAGGATGGTTCCCTGACCCAAGGTGGCACCAGTGCCAAGTCGGGCGGTTTTCGTAGTACAAAGTGCGTCCTAAAATTTGCCATCCAGAAGAGGGGCAGTTGAGTTTTGTTTACCAGAGAAAAGGGCCGTGGTTTGTTTTTGGGGGCATATGGCTGATAGTGGCCGTCTGGCGCCTGAAAATCCACGATAGGCAGGATGGTTCCCAGACCAGAGGTGGCACCAGTGCCAAGTCGGGCTGGTTTGATAGTACTAAATAGCACCTGCAATCTGCCATCCAGAAGCGGGGCAGCTTACTTTTGTTTGCCAGGGAAACGGGCCGAGGTTTGTGTCTGGGGGCCTATGGCTGGGAGTGACCGGCTGGCTCCTGAAAAGCTACGATAGGCAGGATGGTTACCAGACCCATGGTGGCACCAGTGCCAAGTTGGGCTGGTTTGATAGTACCAAGTGGCTCCTGCAATCTGCCATCAAAAAGTTGTCAGGCGAGTTTTGTTTTCCAGGGAAAAGCGCCGTTGTTTGTGTTTGGGGGACTGTTGGTGGGAGTGGCCGGCTGGCTCCTTAGAACACACGATACGCAGGATGGTTCCCAGACCCAAGGTGGCACCAGTGCCACGTCGGGCTGGTTTGATTGTGAAAAGTGGCTCCTGCAATCTGCCATCCTGAAGCGGGGTAGCTTACTTTTTTGTGCCAGGGAAACGGGCCGAGGTTTATGACTGGGGGCCTAGGGCTAGGAGTGACCGGCTGGCTCCTGAAAAGCAACAATAGGCAGGATGATTCCCAGACCCAAGGTGGCACCAGTGCCAAGTTGGGCTGGTTTGATGGTACCAACTGGCTCCTGCAATCTGCCATCTAAAAGTTGTCAGGCGAGTTTTGTTTTCCAGGGAAAAGCGCCGTTGATTTTGTTTGGAGGCCTGTGGCTGGCAGTGGCTGCCTGTCTTCTTAGAATCCGGGTTACACAGCATGGTTCCCAGAGCCAAGGTGGCACCAGTGCCAAGTTGGGCTGGTTTGATGGTGCAAAGTGGCTCCTGCAATCTGCCATCCAGAAGTGCGGTAGCTTACTTTTGTGTGCCAGGGAAACAGGCCGAGGTTTGTGTCTGGGGGCCTATGGCTGGGAGTGACCGGCTGGCTCCTGAAAAGCTACGATAGGCAGGATGGTGACCAGACCCATGGTGGCACCAGTGCCAAGTTGGGCTGGTTTGATAGTACCAAGTGGCTCCTGCAATCTGCCATCAAAAAGTTGGCAGGCGAGTTTTGTTTTCCAGGGAAAAGCGCCGTTGTGTGTGTTTTGGGGCCTGTGGCTGGGAGTGGCCAGCTGGCTCCTTAGAATCCACGATACGCAGGATGGTTCCCAGACCCAAGGTGGCACCAGTGCCAAGTCGGGCTGGTTTGTTAGTACCAAGTGGTTCCTGCAATCTGCCATCCAGAAGCGGGGCAGCTGAATTTTGTTTGCCAGAGAAAAAGGCTGTTGTTTGTGTTTCGGGGCCTGTGGCTGGCAGTGGACGGCTGGCTCCTGAAAATCCATGATACGCAGCATGGTTCCCAGACCCAAGGTGGCACCAGTGCCAAGTAGGGCTGGTTTCATAGTACCCAGTGGCTCCTGCAATCTGCCATCCAGAAGAGGGGCAGTTGAGTTTTGTTTTCCAGAGAAAAGGGCCGTGGTTTGTGTTTGGGGCCTATGGCTGAGAGTGACCGGCTGGCTCCTGAAAAGCTACGATAGGCAGGATGGTGACCAGACCCATGGTGGCACCAGTGCCAAGTCGGGCTGGTTTGATAATACTAAATAGCTCCTGCAATCTGCCATCCAGACGCGGGGCAGCGGATTTTTGCTTGCTGGAGAAACGTTCCGTGGGTTTTTTTTGGGGGTATATGGCTGGACGTTGCCGGCTGACTCCTTAAAAACATCGATACGCAGGATGGTTCCCTGACCCAAGGTGGCATCACTGCCAAGTCGGGCTGTTTTCGTAGTACCAAGTGGCTCCTGCAATTTGCCATCCAGAAGAGGGGCAGTTGAGTTTTGTTTACCAGAGAAAAGGGCCGTGGTTTGTGTTTGGGGGCATATGGCTGAGAGTGGCCGGCTGGCGCCTGAAAATCCACGATAGGCAGGATGGTTCCCAGAGCCAAGGTGGCACCAGTGCCATGTTGGCCTGGTTTGATAGTACCATGTGGCTCCTGCAATCTGCCATCCAGAAGCGGGGCAGCTTACATTTGTTTGCCAGGGAAACGGGCCGAGGTATTTGTCTGGGGGCCTATGGCTGGGAGTGACCGCCTGGCTCCTGAAAAGCTACGATAGGCAGGATGGTGACCAGACCCATGGTGGCACCAGTGCCAAGTTGGGCTGGTTTGATAGTACCAAGTGGCTCCTGCAATCTGCCATCCAGAAGCGGGGCTGCTTACTTTTGTTTGCCAGGGAAACGGGCAGAGCTTTCTGTCTGGGGGCCTATGGTTGGGAGTAACCGGCTGGCTCCTGAAAAGCTACGATAGGCAGGATGGTTCCCAGATCCAAGATGGCACCAGTGCCAAGTCGGGGTGGTTTGATGGTGCAACGTGGCTCCTGCAATCTGCCATCCTGACGCGGGGCAGCGGATTTTTCTTTCCAAGAGAAATGGTCCGTGGTTTGTTTTTGGGGCTATATGGCTGGGCGTGGCCTGCTGGCTCCTTAAAAAGCTACGATAGGCAGGATGGTTCCCTGACCCAAGGTGGCACCAGTGCCAAGTCGGGCGGTATTCGTAGTACAAAGTGCGTCCTAAAATTTGCCATCCAGAAGAGGGGCAGTTGAGTTTTGTTTACCAGAGAAAAGGGCCGTGGTTTGTTTTTGGGGGCATATGGCTGATAGTGGCCGTCTGGCCCCTGAAAATCCACGATAGGCAGGATGGTTCCCAGACCAGAGGTGGCACCAGTGCCAAGTCGGGCTGGTTTGATAGTACTAAATAGCACCTGCAATCTGCCATGCAGAAGCGGGGCAGCTTACTTTTGTTTGCCAGGGAAACGGGCCGAGGTTTGTGTCTGGGGGCCTATGGCTGGGAGTGACCGCCTGGCTCCTGAAAAGCTACGATAGGCAGGATGGTGACCAGACCCATGGTGGCACCAGTGCCAAGTTGGGCTGGTTTGATAGTACCAAGTGGCTCCGGCAATCTGCCATCAAAAAGTTGGCAGGCCAGTTTTGTTTTCCAGGGAAAAGCGCCGTTGTTTGTGTTTGGGGGACTGTGGGTGGGAGTGGCCGGCTGGCTCCTTAGAACACACGATACGCAGGATGGTTCCCAGACCCAAGGTGGCACCAGTGCCACGTCGGGCTGGTTTGATGGTGAAAAGTAGCTCCTGCAATCTGCCATCCTGAAGCGGGGTAGCTTACATTTGTGTGCCAGGGAAACGGGCCGAGGTTTATGACTGGGGGCCTAGGGCTAGAAGTGACCGGCTGGCTCCTGAATAGCAACAATAGGCAGGATGGTTCCCAGACCCAAGGTGGCACCAGTGCCAAGTTGGGCTGGTTTGATGGTACCAACTGGCTCCTGCAATCTGCCATCTAAAAGTTGTCAGGCGAGTTTTGTTTTCCTGGGAAAAGAGCCGTTGATTTTGTTTGGAGGCCTGTGGCTGGCAGTGGCTGCCTGTCGTCTTAGAATCCGGGTTACGCAGCATGGTTCCCAGAGCCAAGGTGGCACCAGTGTCAAGTTGGGCTGGTTTGATAGTACCAAGTGGCTCCTGCAATCTGCCATCCAGAAGCGGGGCAGCTTACTTTTGTTTGCCAGGGAAACGGGCCGAGGTATTTGTCTGGGGACCTATGGCTGGGAGTGACCGGCTGGCTCCTGAAAAGCTACGATAGGCAGGATGGTTCCCTGACCCAAGGTGGCACCAGTGCCAAGTCGGGCGGTTTTCGTAGTACAAAGTGCGTCCTAAAATTTGCCATCCAGAAGAGGGGCAGTTGAGTTTTGTTTACCAGAGAAAAGGGCCGTGGTTTGTTTTTGGGGGCATATGGCTGATAGTGGCCGTCTGGCCCCTGAAAATCCACGATAGGCAGGATGGTTCCCAGACCAGAGGTGGCACCAGTGCCAAGTCGGGCTGGTTTGATAGTACTAAATAGCACCTGCAATCTGCCATCCAGAAGCGGGGCAGCTTACTTTTGTTTGCCAGGGAAACGGGCCGAGGTTTGTGTCTGGGGGCCTATGGCTGGGAGTGACCGCCTGGCTCCTGAAAATCTACGATAGGCAGGATGGTTACCAGACCCATGGTGGCACCAGTGCCAAGTTGGGCTGGTTTGATAGTACCAAGTGGCTCCTGCAATCTGCCATCAAAAAGTTGGCAGGCCAGTTTTGTTTTCCAGGGAAAAGCGCCGTTGTTTGTGTTTGGGGGACTGTGGGTGGGAGTGGCCGGCTGGCTCCTTAGAACACACGATACGCAGGATGGTTCCCAGACCCAAGGTGGCACCAGTGCCACGTCGGCCTGGTTTGATGGTGAAAAGTGGCTCCTGCAATCTGCCATCCTGAAGCGGGGTAGCTTACATTTGTGTGCCAGGGAAACGGGCCGAGGTTTATGACTGGGGGCCTAGGGCTAGAAGTGACCGGCTGGCTCCTGAAAAGCAACAATAGGCAGGATGATTCCCAGACCCAAGGTGGCACCAGTGCCAAGTTGGGCTGGTTTGATGGTACCAACTGGCTCCTGCAATCTGCCATCTAAAAGTTGTCAGGCGAGTTTTGTTTTCCAGGGAAAAGCGCCGTTGATTTTGTTTGGAGGCCTGTGGCTGGCAGTGGCTGCCTGTCGTCTTAGAATCCGGGTTACGCAGCATGGTTCCCAGAGCCAAGGTGGCACCAGTGTCAAGTTGGGCTGGTTTGATAGTACTAAGTGGCTCCTGCAATCTGCCATCCAGAAGCGGGGCAGCTTACTTTTGTTTGCCAGGGAAACGGGCCGAGGTATTTGTCTGGGGACCTATGGCTGGGAGTGACCGGCTGGCTCCTGAAAAGCTACGATAGGCAGGATGGTTCCCTGACCCAAGGTGGCACCAGTGCCAAGTCGGGCGGTTTTCGTAGTACAAAGTGCGTCCTAAAATTTGCCATCCAGAAGAGGGGCAGGTGAGTTTTGTTTACCAGAGAAAAGGGCCGTGGTTTGTTTTTGGGGGCATATGGCTGATAGTGGCCGTCTGGCGCCTGAAAATCCACGATAGGCAGGATGGTTCCCAGACCAGAGGTGGCACCAGTGCCAAGTCGGGCTGGTTTGATAGTACTAAATAGCACCTGCAATCTGCCATGCAGAAGCGGGGCAGCTTACTTTTGTTTGCCAGGGAAACGGGCCGAGGTTTGTGTCTGGGGGCCTATGGCTGGGAGTGACCGCCTGGCTCCTGAAAAGCTACGATAGGCAGGATGGTGACCAGACCCATGGTGGCACCAGTGCCAAGTTGGGCTGGTTTGATAGTACCAAGTGGCTCCTGCAATCTGCCATCAAAAAGTTGGCAGGCCAGTTTTGTTTTCCAGGGAAAAGCGCCGTTGTTTGTGTTTGGGGGACTGTGGGTGGGAGTGGCCGGCTGGCTCCTTAGAACACACGATACGCAGGATGGTTCCCAGACCCAAGGTGGCACCAGTGCCACGTCGGGCTGGTTTGATGGTGAAAAGTGGCTCCTGCAATCTGCCATCCTGAAGCGGGGTAGCTTACATTTGTGTGCCAGGGAAACGGGCCGAGGTTTATGACTGGGGGCCTAGGGCTAGAAGTGACCGGCTGGCTCCTGAAAAGCAACAATAGGCAGGATGATTCCCAGACCCAAGGTGGCACCAGTGCCAAGTTGGGCTGGTTTGATGGTACCAACTGGCTCCTGCAATCTGCCATCTAAAAGTTGTCAGGCGAGTTTTGTTTTCCAGGGAAAAGCGCCGTTGATTTTGTTTGGAGGCCTGTGGCTGGCAGTGGCTGCCTGTCGTCTTAGAATCCGGGTTACGCAGCATGGTTCCCAGAGCCAAGGTGGCACCAGTGTAAAGTTGGGCTGGTTTGATAGTACTAAGTGGCTCCTGCAATCTGCCATCCAGAAGCGGGGCAGCTTACTTTTGTTTGCCAGGGAAACGGGCCGAGGTATTTGTCTGGGGACCTATGGCTGGGAGTGACCGGCTGGCTCCTGAAAAGCTACGATAGGCATGATGGTTCCCTGACCCAAGGTGGCACCAGTGCCAAGTCGGGCGGTTTTCGTAGTACAAAGTGCGTCCTAAAATTTGCCATCCAGAAGAGGGGCAGGTGAGTTTTGTTTACCAGAGAAAAGGGCCGTGGTTTGTTTTTGGGGGCATATGGCTGATAGTGGCCGTCTGGCCCCTGAAAATCCACGATAGGCAGGATGGTTCCCAGACCAGAGGTGGCACCAGTGCCAAGTCGGGCTGGTTTGATAGTACTAAAGAGCACCTGCAATCTGCCATGCAGAAGCGGGGCAGCTTACTTTTGTTTGCCAGGGAAACGGGCCGAGGTTTGTGTCTGGGGGCCTATGGCTGGGAGTGACCGCCTGGCTCCTGAAAAGCTACGATAGGCAGGATGGTGACCAGACCCATGGTGGCACCAGTGCCAAGTTGGGCTGGTTTGATAGTACCAAGTGGCTCCTGCAATCTGCCATCAAAAAGTTGGCAGGCCAGTTTTGTTTTCCAGGGAAAAGCGCCGTTGTTTGTGTTTGGGGGACTGTGGCTG
Organism: Melospiza melodia melodia; assembly: GCF_035770615.1. Taxonomy (NCBI): domain Eukaryota; kingdom Metazoa; phylum Chordata; class Aves; order Passeriformes; family Passerellidae; genus Melospiza; species Melospiza melodia. The sequence goes on from NC_086199.1 coordinate 45,076,534, forward strand.
GGAGTGGCCGGCTGGCTCCTTAGAACACACGATACGCAGGATGGTTCCCAGACCCAAGGTGGCACCAGTGCCACGTCGGGCTGGTTTGATGGTGAAAAGTGGCTCCTGCAATCTGCCATCCTGAAGCGGGGTAGCTTACATTTGTGTGCCAGGGAAACGGGCCGAGGTTTATGACTGGGGGCCTAGGGCTAGAAGTGACCGGCTGGCTCCTGAAAAGCAACAATAGGCAGGATGGTTCCCAGACCCAAGGTGGCACCAGTGCCAAGTTGGGCTGGTTTGATGGTACCAACTGGCTCCTGCAATCTGCCATCTAAAAGTTGTCAGGCGAGTTTTGTTTTCCAGGGAAAAGCGCCGTTGATTTTGTTTGGAGGCCTGTGGCTGGCAGTGGCTGCCTGACGTCTTAGAATCCGGGTTACGCAGCATGGTTCCCAGAGCCAAGGTGGCACCAGTGTCAAGTTGGGCTGGTTTGATTGTACCAAGTGGCTCCTGCAATCTGCCATCCAGAAGCGGGGCAGCTTACTTTTGTTTGGCAGGGAAACGGGCCGAGGTATTTGTCTGGGGACCTATGGCTGGGAGTGACCGGCTGGCTCCTGAAAAGCTACGATAGGCAGGATGGTGACCAGACCCATGGTGGCACCAGTGCCAAGTTGGGCTGGTTTGATAGTACCAAGTTGCTCCTGCAATCTGCCATCAAAAAGTTGGCAGGTCAGTTTTGTTTTCCAGGGAAAAGCGCCGTTGTTTGTGTTTGGGGGACTGTGGCTGGGAGTGGCCGGCTGGCTCCTTAGAACACAGGATACGCAGGATGGTTCCCAGACCAGAGGTGGCACCAGTGCCAAGTCGGGCTGGTTTGATAGCACCAAGTGGCTCCTGCAATCTGCCATCCAGAAGCGGGGCAGCTTACTTTTGTTTTCCAGGGAAACGGACCGAGGTTTTTTTCTGGGGGCCTATGGCTGGGAGTGACCGCCTGGCTCATGAAAAGCTACGATAGGCAGGATGGTGACCAGACCCATGGTGGCACCAGTGCCAAGTTGGGCTGGTTTGATAGTACCAAGTGGCTCCTGCAATCTGCCATCAAAAAGTTGGCAGGCGAGTTTTGTTTTCCAGGGAAAAGCGCCGTTGTGTGTATTTTGGGGCCTGTGGCTGGGAGTGGCCAGCTGGCTCCTTAGAATCCACGATACGCAGGATGGTTCCCAGACCCAAGGTGGCACCAGTGCCAAGTCGGGCTGGTTTGTTAGTACCAAGTGGTTCCTGCAATCTGCCATCCAGAAGCGGGGCAGCTGAATTTTGTTTGCCAGAGAAAAAGGCTGTTGTTTGTGTTTCGGGGCCTGTGGCTGGCAGTGGACGGCTGGCTCCTGAAAATCCATGATACGCAGCATGGTTCCCAGACCCAAGGTGGCACCAGTGCCAAGTAGGACTAGTTTCATAGTACCCAGTGGCTCCTGCAATCTGCCATCCAGAAGAGGGGCAGTTGAGTTTTGTTTTCCAGAGAAAAGGGCCGTGGTTTGTGTTTGGGGCCTATGGCTGAGAGTGACCGGCTGGCCCCTGAAAATCCACGATAGGAAGGATGGTTCCCAGATCCAAGGTGGCAGCAGTGCCATGTTGTGCTGGTGTGATAGTCCCAAGTGGCTCCTGCAATCTGCCATCCAGAAGTGGGGCAGCTGAATTTTGTTTGCCAGAGAAAAAGGCTGTGGTTTTTGTTTGGGGGCCTATGGCTGGGAGTGGCCGGCTGGCTCCTGAAAATCCATGATACGCAGCATGGTTCCCAGACCCAAGGTGGCACCAGTGCCAAGTGGGGCTGGTTTCACAGTGTCAAGTGCCTCCTGCAATCTCCCATCCAGAAGCGGGGCAGCTGAGTTTTGTTTGCCTGTGAAATGGGCCGTTGTTTTTGATTGGGGTCTGTGGCCGAGAATGTTCAGCTGGCTCCTGACAATCCACAATATGCAGGATGGTTCCCAGACCCAAGGTGGCACCAGTACCAAGTCTTGCTGGTTTGATAGTACCAAGTGGCTCCTGCAATCTGCCATCCAGAAGCGGTGCAGCTGAGTTTTGTTTGCCAGAGAAAAGGGCCGTGGGTTGTGTTTGGGGGCATATGGCTGGGAGTGGCCGGCTGTCTCATTAAAAAGATCGATACGCAGGATGGTTCCCAGACCCAAGGTGGCACCAGTGCCAAGTCGGGCTGTTTTTATAGTACCAAGTGCGTCCTGCAATTTGCCATCCAGAAGAGGGGCAGTGGAGTTTTGTTTGCCAGAGAATAGCGCCGTTGTTTGTGTTTGGGGGCTTGTGGCTGGGAGTGGCCGACTGGCGCCTTAGAATCTGCGATACGCAGCATGGTTCCCAGACCCAAGGTGGCACCAGTTCCAAGTTGGGCTGGTTTGATAGTACCAAGTGGCTCCTGCAATCTGCCATCCAGAAGCGGGGCAGCTTACTTTTGTTTGCCAGGGAAACGGGCCGAGGTTTGTGTTTGGGGGCAAATGGCTGGGAGTGACCGGCTGGCTCCTGGAAAGCTACAATAGGCAGGATGGTGACCAGACCCATGGTGGCACCAGTGCCAAGTTGGGCTGGTTTGATAGTACCAAGTTGCTCCTGCAATCTGCCATCAAAAAGTTGGCAGGCGAGTTTTGTTTTCCAGGGAAAAGCGCCGTTGTTTGTGTTTGGGGGCCTGTGGCTGGGAGTGGCCGGCTGGCTCCTTAGAATCCACGATACGCAGGATGGTTCCCAGACCCAAGGTGGCACCAGTGCCAAGTCGGGCTGGTTTGATACTACCAAGTGGTTCCTGCAATCTGCCATCCAGAAGCAGGGCAGCTTACTTTTGTTTGCCAGGGAAACGGGCCGTGGGTTTTGTTTGGGGGCATATAGCTGAGAGTGGCCGGCTGGCCCCTGAAAATCCACGCTAGGCAGCATGGTTCCCAGATGCAAGGTGGCACCAGTGCCAAGTCGGGCTGGTTTGATGGTGCAAAGTGGCTCCTGCAATCTGCCATCCAGAAGCGGGGCAGCTGATTTTTGTTTGCCAGAGAAAAATTCCGTGGATTGTTTTTGGGGGCATATTGCTGGGAGTGGCCGGCTGGCTCCTTAAAATGCTCGATACGCATGATGGTTCCCAGGCCCAAGGTGTCACCACTACCAAGTCGGCCTGCGGTTTTAGTATCAAGTTCACCCTGCAATTTGCCATCCAGAAGAGGGGCAGTTGAGTTTTGTTTGCCAGAGAAACGGGCCGAGGTTTCTGTTTGGGGACATATGGCTGAGAGTGGCCGGCTGGCCCCTGAAAATCCACGATACACAACATGGTTCCCAGATCCAAGGTGGCACCAGTGCCAAGGTGGGCTGGTTTGACAGTCCCAAGTGTCTCCTGCAATCTGCCATCCAGAAGCGGGGCAGCTTACTTTTGTTTGCCAGAGAAATAGGCCTAGGTTTTTGTTTGGGGGCCTGTGGCTAGGAGTGGCCTGCTGGCTCCTAAGAATCCACGATACGCAGGATGTTTACCAGACCCATGGTGGCACCAGTGCCAAGTTGGGCTGGTTTGATAGTACCAAGTGGCTCCTGCAAACTCCATCAAAAAGTTGGCAGGCGTGTTTTGTTTTCCAGGGAACAGCGCCGTTGATTTTGTTTGGGGGCCTGTGGCTGGGAGTGGCCGGCTGGCTCCTTAGAATCCACGATACGCAGGATGGTTCCCAGACCCAAGGTGACACCAGTGCCAAGTTGGGCTGGTTTGATTACACCAAGTGGCTCCTGCAATCTGCCATCCAGAAGTGAGGCAGCTAAGTTTTGTTTGCCAGAAAAAAGGGCCGTGGTTTTTGTTGGGGGCCTGTGGCTGGGAGTAGCCGGCTGGCTCCTTAAAATCCACGATAGGCAGGATGGTTCCCAGACCCAAGGTGGTACCAGTGCCAAGTCGGGCTGGTTTGATAGCACCAAGTGGCTCCTGCAATCTGCCATCCAGAAGCGGGCCAGCTTACTTTTGTTTGCCATGGAAACGGGCCGAGGTATTTGTCTGGGGACCTATGGCTGGGAGTGACCGGCTGGCTCCTGAAAAGCTACGATAGGCAGGATGGTGACCAGACCCATGGTGGCACCAGTGCCAAGTTGGGCTGGTTTGATAGTACCAAGTTGCTCCTGCAATCTGCCATCAAAAATTTGGCAGGTCAGTTTTGTTTTCCAGGGAAAAGCGCCGTTGTTTGTGTTTGGGGGACTGTGGCTGGGAGTGGCCGGCTGGCTCCTTAGAACACAGGATACGCAGGATGGTTCCCAGACCCAAGATGGCACCAGTGCCAAGTCGGGCTGGTTTGATAGCACCAAGTGGCTCCTGCAATCTGCCATCCAGAAGCGAGGCAGCTTACTTTTGTTTTCCAGGGAAACGGACCGAGGTTTTTTTCTGGGGGCCTATGGCTGGGAGTGACCGGCTGGCTCCTGAAAAGCTACGATAGGCAGGATGGTGACCAGACCCATGGTGGCACCAGTGCCAAGTTGGGCTGGTTTGATAGTACCAAGTGGCTCCTGCAATCTGCCATCTAAAAGTTGTCAGGCGAGTTTTGTTTTCCAGGGAAAAGCGCCGTTGATTTTGTTTGGAGGCCTGTGGCTGGCAGTGGCTGCCTGACGTCTTAGAATCCGGGTTACGCAGCATGGTTCCCAGAGCCAAGGTGGCACCAGTGTCAAGTTGGGCTGGTTTGATTGTACCAAGTGGCTCCTGCAATCTGCCATCCAGAAGCGGGGCAGCTTACTTTTGTTTGGCAGGGAAACGGGCCGAGGTATTTGTCTGGGGACCTATGGCTGGGAGTGACCGGCTGGCTCCTGAAAAGCTACGATAGGCAGGATGGTGACCAGACCCATGGTGGCACCAGTGCCAAGTTGGGCTGGTTTGATAGTACCAAGTTGCTCCTGCAATCTGCCATCAAAAAGTTGGCAGGTCAGTTTTGTTTTCCAGGGAAAAGCGCCGTTGTTTGTGTTTGGGGGACTGTGGCTGGGAGTGGCCGGCTGGCTCCTTAGAACACAGGATACGCAGGATGGTTCCCAGACCAGAGGTGGCACCAGTGCCAAGTCGGGCTGGTTTGATAGCACCAAGTGGCTCCTGCAATCTGCCATCCAGAAGCGGGGCAGCTTACTTTTGTTTTCCAGGGAAACGGACCGAGGTTTTTTTCTGGGGGCCTATGGCTGGGAGTGACCGCCTGGCTCATGAAAAGCTACGATAGGCAGGATGGTGACCAGACCCATGGTGGCACCAGTGCCAAGTTGGGCTGGTTTGATAGTACCAAGTGGCTCCTGCAATCTGCCATCAAAAAGTTGGCAGGCGAGTTTTGTTTTCCAGGGAAAAGCGCCGTTGTGTGTATTTTGGGGCCTGTGGCTGGGAGTGGCCAGCTGGCTCCTTAGAATCCACGATACGCAGGATGGTTCCCAGACCCAAGGTGGCACCAGTGCCAAGTCGGGCTGGTTTGTTAGTACCAAGTGGTTCCTGCAATCTGCCATCCAGAAGCGGGGCAGCTGAATTTTGTTTGCCAGAGAAAAAGGCTGTTGTTTGTGTTTCGGGGCCTGTGGCTGGCAGTGGACGGCTGGCTCCTGAAAATCCATGATACGCAGCATGGTTCCCAGACCCAAGGTGGCACCAGTGCCAAGTAGGGCTAGTTTCATAGTACCCAGTGGCTCCTGCAATCTGCCATCCAGAAGAGGGGCAGTTGAGTTTTGTTTTCCAGAGAAAAGGGCCGTGGTTTGTGTTTGGGGCCTATGGCTGAGAGTGACCGGCTGGCCCCTGAAAATCCACGATAGGAAGGATGGTTCCCAGATCCAAGGTGGCAGCAGTGCCATGTTGTGCTGGTGTGATAGTCCCAAGTGGCTCCTGCAATCTGCCATCCAGAAGTGGGGCAGCTGAATTTTGTTTGCCAGAGAAAAAGGCTGTGGTTTTTGTTTGGGGGCCTATGGCTGGGAGTGGCCGGCTGGCTCCTGAAAATCCATGATACGCAGCATGGTTCCCAGACCCAAGGTGGCACCAGTGCCAAGTGGGGCTGGTTTCACAGTGTCAAGTGCCTCCTGCAATCTCCCATCCAGAAGCGGGGCAGCTGAGTTTTGTTTGCCTGTGAAATGGGCCGTTGTTTTTGATTGGGGTCTGTGGCCGAGAATGTTCAGCTGGCTCCTGACAATCCACAATATGCAGGATGGTTCCCAGACCCAAGGTGGCACCAGTACCAAGTCTTGCTGGTTTGATAGTACCAAGTGGCTCCTGCAATCTGCCATCCAGAAGCGGTGCAGCTGAGTTTTGTTTGCCAGAGAAAAGGGCCGTGGGTTGTGTTTGGGGGCATATGGCTGGGAGTGGCCGGCTGTCTCATTAAAAAGATCGATACGCAGGATGGTTCCCAGACCCAAGGTGGCACCAGTGCCAAGTCGGGCTGTTTTTATAGTACCAAGTGCGTCCTGCAATTTGCCATCCAGAAGAGGGGCAGTGGAGTTTTGTTTGCCAGAGAATAGCGCCGTTGTTTGTGTTTGGGGGCTTGTGGCTGGGAGTGGCCGACTGGCGCCTTAGAATCTGCGATACGCAGCATGGTTCCCAGACCCAAGGTGGCACCAGTTCCAAGTTGGGCTGGTTTGATAGTACCAAGTGGCTCCTGCAATCTGCCATCCAGAAGCGGGGCAGCTTACTTTTGTTTGCCAGGGAAACGGGCCGAGGTTTGTGTTTGGGGGCAAATGGCTGGGAGTGACCGGCTGGCTCCTGGAAAGCTACAATAGGCAGGATGGTGACCAGACCCATGGTGGCACCAGTGCCAAGTTGGGCTGGTTTGATAGTACCAAGTTGCTCCTGCAATCTGCCATCAAAAAGTTGGCAGGCGAGTTTTGTTTTCCAGGGAAAAGCGCCGTTGTTTGTGTTTGGGGGCCTGTGGCTGGGAGTGGCCGGCTGGCTCCTTAGAATCCACGATACGCAGGATGGTTCCCAGACCCAAGGTGGCACCAGTGCCAAGTCGGGCTGGTTTGATACTACCAAGTGGTTCCTGCAATCTGCCATCCAGAAGCAGGGCAGCTTACTTTTGTTTGCCAGGGAAACGGGCCGTGGGTTTTGTTTGGGGGCATATAGCTGAGAGTGGCCGGCTGGCCCCTGAAAATCCACGCTAGGCAGCATGGTTCCCAGATGCAAGGTGGCACCAGTGCCAAGTCGGGCTGGTTTGATGGTGCAAAGTGGCTCCTGCAATCTGCCATCCAGAAGCGGGGCAGCTGATTTTTGTTTGCCAGAGAAAAATTCCGTGGATTGTTTTTGGGGGCATATTGCTGGGAGTGGCCGGCTGGCTCCTTAAAATGCTCGATACGCATGATGGTTCCCAGGCCCAAGGTGTCACCACTACCAAGTCGGCCTGCGGTTTTAGTATCAAGTTCACCCTGCAATTTGCCATCCAGAAGAGGGGCAGTTGAGTTTTGTTTGCCAGAGAAACGGGCCGAGGTTTCTGTTTGGGGACATATGGCTGAGAGTGGCCGGCTGGCCCCTGAAAATCCACGATACACAACATGGTTCCCAGATCCAAGGTGGCACCAGTGCCAAGTTGGGCTGGTTTGACAGTCCCAAGTGTCTCCTGCAATCTGCCATCCAGAAGCGGGGCAGCTTACTTTTGTTTGCCAGAGAAATAGGCCTAGGTTTTTGTTTGGGGGCCTGTGGCTAGGAGTGGCCTGCTGGCTCCTAAGAATCCACGATACGCAGGATGTTTACCAGACCCATGGTGGCACCAGTGCCAAGTTGGGCTGGTTTGATAGTACCAAGTGGCTCCTGCAAACTCCATCAAAAAGTTGGCAGGCGTGTTTTGTTTTCCAGGGAACAGCGCCGTTGATTTTGTTTGGGGGCCTGTGGCTGGGAGTGGCCGGCTGGCTCCTTAGAATCCACGATACGCAGGATGGTTCCCAGACCCAAGGTGACACCAGTGCCAAGTTGGGCTGGTTTGATTACACCAAGTGGCTCCTGCAATCTGCCATCCAGAAGTGAGGCAGCTAAGTTTTGTTTGCCAGAAAAAAGGGCCGTGGTTTTTGTTGGGGGCCTGTGGCTGGGAGTAGCCGGCTGGCTCCTTAAAATCCACGATAGGCAGGATGGTTCCCAGACCCAAGGTGGTACCAGTGCCAAGTCGGGCTGGTTTGATAGCACCAAGTGGCTCCTGCAATCTGCCATCCAGAAGCGGGCCAGCTTACTTTTGTTTGCCATGGAAACGGGCCGAGGTATTTGTCTGGGGACCTATGGCTGGGAGTGACCGGCTGGCTCCTGAAAAGCTACGATAGGCAGGATGGTGACCAGACCCATGGTGGCACCAGTGCCAAGTTGGGCTGGTTTGATAGTACCAAGTTGCTCCTGCAATCTGCCATCAAAAATTTGGCAGGTCAGTTTTGTTTTCCAGGGAAAAGCGCCGTTGTTTGTGTTTGGGGGACTGTGGCTGGGAGTGGCCGGCTGGCTCCTTAGAACACAGGATACGCAGGATGGTTCCCAGACCCAAGATGGCACCAGTGCCAAGTCGGGCTGGTTTGATAGCACCAAGTGGCTCCTGCAATCTGCCATCCAGAAGCGAGGCAGCTTACTTTTGTTTTCCAGGGAAACGGACCGAGGTTTTTTTCTGGGGGCCTATGGCTGGGAGTGACCGGCTGGCTCCTGAAAAGCTACGATAGGCAGGATGGTGACCAGACCCATGGTGGCACCAGTGCCAAGTTGGGCTGGTTTGATAGTACCAAGTGGCTCCTGCAATCTGCCATCAAAATGTTGGCAGGCGAGTTTTGTTTTCCAGGGAAAAGCGCCGTTGTGTGTATTTTGGGGCCTGTGGCTGGGAGTGGCCAGCTGGCTCCTTAGAATCCACGATACGCAGGATGGTTCCCAGACCCAAGGTGGCACCAGTGCCAAGTCGGGCTGGTTTGTTAGTACCAAGTGGTTCCTGCAATCTGCCATCCAGAAGCGGGGCAGCTGAATTTTGTTTGCCAGAGAAAAAGGCTGTTGTTTGTGTTTCGGGGCCTGTGGCTGGCAGTGGACGGCTGGCTCCTGAAAATCCATGATACGCAGGATGGTTCCCAGACCCAAGGTGGCACCAGTGCCAAGTAGGACTAGTTTCATAGTACCCAGTGGCTCCTGCAATCTGCCATCCAGAAGAGGGGCAGTTGAGTTTTGTTTTCCAGAGAAAAGGGCCGTGGTTTGTGTTTGGGGCCTATGGCTGAGAGTGACCGGCTGGCCCCTGAAAATCCACGATAGGAAGGATGGTTCCCATATCCAAGGTGGCACCAGTGCCATGTTGTGCTGGTGTGATAGTCCCAAGTGGCTCCTGCAATCTGCCATCCAGAAGTGGGGCAGCTGAATTTTGTTTGCCAGAGAAAAAGGCTGTGGTTTTTGTTTGGGGCCCTATGGCTGGGAGTGGCCGGCTGGCTCCTGAAAATCCATGATACGCAGCATGGTTCCCAGACCCAAGGTGGCACCAGTGCCAAGTGGGGCTGGTTTCACAGTGTCAAGTGCCTCCTGCAATCTCCCATCCAGAAGCGGGGCAGCTGAGTTTTGTTTGCCTGTGAAACGGGCCGTTGTTTTTGATTGGGGTCTGTGGCCGAGAATGTTCAGCTGGCTCCTGACAATCCACAATATGCAGGATGGTTCCCAGACCCAAGGTGGCACTAGTTCCAAGTTGGGCTGGTTTGATAGTACCAAGTGGCTCCTGCAATCTGCCATCCAGAAGCGGGGCAGCTTACTTTTGTTTGCCAGGGAAACGGGCCGAGGTTTGTGTTTGGGGGCAAATGGCTGGGAGTGACCGGCTGGCTCCTGGAAAGCTACAATAGGCAGGATGGTGACCAGACCCATGGTGGCACCAGTGCCAAGTTGGGCTGGTTTGATAGTACCAAGTTGCTCCTGCAATCTGCCATCAAAAAGTTGGCAGGCGAGTTTTGTTTTCCAGGGAAAAGCGCCGTTGTTTGTATTTGGGGGCCTGTGGCTGGGAGTGGCCGGCTGGCTCCTTAGAATCCACGATACGCAGGATGGTTCCCAGACCCAAGGTGGCACCAGTGCCAAGTCGGGCTGGTTTGTTAGTACCAAGTGGTTCCTGCAATCTGCCATCCAGAAGCGGGGCAGCTGAATTTTGTTTGCCAGAGAAAAAGGCTGTTGTTTGTGTTTCGGGGCCTGTGGCTGGCAGTGGACGGCTGGCTCCTGAAAATCCATGATACGCAGCATGGTTCCCAGACCCAAGGTGGCACCAGTGCCAAGTAGGGCTGGTTTCATAGTACCCAGTGGCTCCTGCAATCTGCCATCCAGAAGAGGGGCAGTTGAGTTTTGTTTTCCAGAGAAAAGGGCCGTGGTTTGTGTTTGGGGCCTATGGCTGAGAGTGACCGGCTGGCTCCTGAAAAGCTACGATAGGCAGGATGGTGACCAGACCCATGGTGGCACCAGTGCCAAGTCGGGCTGGTTTGATAATACTAAATAGCTCCTGCAATCTGCCATCCAGACGCGGGGCAGCGGATTTTTGCTTGCTGGAGAAACGTTCCGTGGGTTTTTTTTGGGGGTATATGGCTGGACGTTGCCGGCTGACTCCTTAAAAACATCGATACGCAGGATGGTTCCCTGACCCAAGGTGGCATCACTGCCAAGTCGGGCTGTTTTCGTAGTACCAAGTGGCTCCTGCAATTTGCCATCCAGAAGAGGGGCAGTTGAGTTTTGTTTACCAGAGAAAAGGGCCGTGGTTTGTGTTTGGGGGCATATGGCTGAGAGTGGCCGGCTGGCGCCTGAAAATCCACGATAGGCAGGATGGTTCCCAGAGCCAAGGTGGCACCAGTGCCATGTTGGCCTGGTTTGATAGTACCATGTGGCTCCTGCAATCTGCCATCCAGAAGCGGGGCAGCTTACATTTGTTTGCCAGGGAAACGGGCCGAGGTATTTGTCTGGGGGCCTATGGCTGGGAGTGACCGCCTGGCTCCTGAAAAGCTACGATAGGCAGGATGGTGACCAGACCCATGGTGGCACCAGTGCCAAGTTGGGCTGGTTTGATAGTACCAAGTGGCTCCTGCAATCTGCCATCCAGAAGCGGGGCTGCTTACTTTTGTTTGCCAGGGAAACGGGCAGAGCTTTCTGTCTGGGGGCCTATGGTTGGGAGTAACCGGCTGGCTCCTGAAAAGCTACGATAGGCAGGATGGTTCCCAGATCCAAGATGGCACCAGTGCCAAGTCGGGGTGGTTTGATGGTGCAACGTGGCTCCTGCAATCTGCCATCCTGACGCGGGGCAGCGGATTTTTCTTTCCAAGAGAAATGGTCCGTGGTTTGTTTTTGGGGCTATATGGCTGGGCGTGGCCTGCTGGCTCCTTAAAAAGCTACGATAGGCAGGATGGTTCCCTGACCCAAGGTGGCACCAGTGCCAAGTCGGGCGGTATTCGTAGTACAAAGTGCGTCCTAAAATTTGCCATCCAGAAGAGGGGCAGTTGAGTTTTGTTTACCAGAGAAAAGGGCCGTGGTTTGTTTTTGGGGGCATATGGCTGATAGTGGCCGTCTGGCCCCTGAAAATCCACGATAGGCAGGATGGTTCCCAGACCAGAGGTGGCACCAGTGCCAAGTCGGGCTGGTTTGATAGTACTAAATAGCACCTGCAATCTGCCATGCAGAAGCGGGGCAGCTTACTTTTGTTTGCCAGGGAAACGGGCCGAGGTTTGTGTCTGGGGGCCTATGGCTGGGAGTGACCGCCTGGCTCCTGAAAAGCTACGATAGGCAGGATGGTGACCAGACCCATGGTGGCACCAGTGCCAAGTTGGGCTGGTTTGATAGTACCAAGTGGCTCCGGCAATCTGCCATCAAAAAGTTGGCAGGCCAGTTTTGTTTTCCAGGGAAAAGCGCCGTTGTTTGTGTTTGGGGGACTGTGGGTGGGAGTGGCCGGCTGGCTCCTTAGAACACACGATACGCAGGATGGTTCCCAGACCCAAGGTGGCACCAGTGCCACGTCGGGCTGGTTTGATGGTGAAAAGTAGCTCCTGCAATCTGCCATCCTGAAGCGGGGTAGCTTACATTTGTGTGCCAGGGAAACGGGCCGAGGTTTATGACTGGGGGCCTAGGGCTAGAAGTGACCGGCTGGCTCCTGAATAGCAACAATAGGCAGGATGGTTCCCAGACCCAAGGTGGCACCAGTGCCAAGTTGGGCTGGTTTGATGGTACCAACTGGCTCCTGCAATCTGCCATCTAAAAGTTGTCAGGCGAGTTTTGTTTTCCTGGGAAAAGAGCCGTTGATTTTGTTTGGAGGCCTGTGGCTGGCAGTGGCTGCCTGTCGTCTTAGAATCCGGGTTACGCAGCATGGTTCCCAGAGCCAAGGTGGCACCAGTGTCAAGTTGGGCTGGTTTGATAGTACCAAGTGGCTCCTGCAATCTGCCATCCAGAAGCGGGGCAGCTTACTTTTGTTTGCCAGGGAAACGGGCCGAGGTATTTGTCTGGGGACCTATGGCTGGGAGTGACCGGCTGGCTCCTGAAAAGCTACGATAGGCAGGATGGTTCCCTGACCCAAGGTGGCACCAGTGCCAAGTCGGGCGGTTTTCGTAGTACAAAGTGCGTCCTAAAATTTGCCATCCAGAAGAGGGGCAGTTGAGTTTTGTTTACCAGAGAAAAGGGCCGTGGTTTGTTTTTGGGGGCATATGGCTGATAGTGGCCGTCTGGCCCCTGAAAATCCACGATAGGCAGGATGGTTCCCAGACCAGAGGTGGCACCAGTGCCAAGTCGGGCTGGTTTGATAGTACTAAATAGCACCTGCAATCTGCCATCCAGAAGCGGGGCAGCTTACTTTTGTTTGCCAGGGAAACGGGCCGAGGTTTGTGTCTGGGGGCCTATGGCTGGGAGTGACCGCCTGGCTCCTGAAAATCTACGATAGGCAGGATGGTTACCAGACCCATGGTGGCACCAGTGCCAAGTTGGGCTGGTTTGATAGTACCAAGTGGCTCCTGCAATCTGCCATCAAAAAGTTGGCAGGCCAGTTTTGTTTTCCAGGGAAAAGCGCCGTTGTTTGTGTTTGGGGGACTGTGGGTGGGAGTGGCCGGCTGGCTCCTTAGAACACACGATACGCAGGATGGTTCCCAGACCCAAGGTGGCACCAGTGCCACGTCGGCCTGGTTTGATGGTGAAAAGTGGCTCCTGCAATCTGCCATCCTGAAGCGGGGTAGCTTACATTTGTGTGCCAGGGAAACGGGCCGAGGTTTATGACTGGGGGCCTAGGGCTAGAAGTGACCGGCTGGCTCCTGAAAAGCAACAATAGGCAGGATGATTCCCAGACCCAAGGTGGCACCAGTGCCAAGTTGGGCTGGTTTGATGGTACCAACTGGCTCCTGCAATCTGCCATCTAAAAGTTGTCAGGCGAGTTTTGTTTTCCAGGGAAAAGCGCCGTTGATTTTGTTTGGAGGCCTGTGGCTGGCAGTGGCTGCCTGTCGTCTTAGAATCCGGGTTACGCAGCATGGTTCCCAGAGCCAAGGTGGCACCAGTGTCAAGTTGGGCTGGTTTGATAGTACTAAGTGGCTCCTGCAATCTGCCATCCAGAAGCGGGGCAGCTTACTTTTGTTTGCCAGGGAAACGGGCCGAGGTATTTGTCTGGGGACCTATGGCTGGGAGTGACCGGCTGGCTCCTGAAAAGCTACGATAGGCAGGATGGTTCCCAGACCCAAGGTGGCACCAGTGCCAAGTCGGGCGGTTTTCGTAGTACAAAGTGCGTCCTAAAATTTGCCATCCAGAAGAGGGGCAGGTGAGTTTTGTTTACCAGAGAAAAGGGCCGTGGTTTGTTTTTGGGGGCATATGGCTGATAGTGGCCGTCTGGCGCCTGAAAATCCACGATAGGCAGGATGGTTCCCAGACCAGAGGTGGCACCAGTGCCAAGTCGGGCTGGTTTGATAGTACTAAATAGCACCTGCAATCTGCCATGCAGAAGCGGGGCAGCTTACTTTTGTTTGCCAGGGAAACGGGCCGAGGTTTGTGTCTGGGGGCCTATGGCTGGGAGTGACCGCCTGGCTCCTGAAAAGCTACGATAGGCAGGATGGTGACCAGACCCATGGTGGCACCAGTGCCAAGTTGGGCTGGTTTGATAGTACCAAGTGGCTCCTGCAATCTGCCATCAAAAAGTTGGCAGGCCAGTTTTGTTTTCCAGGGAAAAGCGCCGTTGTTTGTGTTTGGGGGACTGTGGGTGGGAGTGGCCGGCTGGCTCCTTAGAACACACGATACGCAGGATGGTTCCCAGACCCAAGGTGGCACCAGTGCCACGTCGGGCTGGTTTGATGGTGAAAAGTGGCTCCTGCAATCTGCCATCCTGAAGCGGGGTAGCTTACATTTGTGTGCCAGGGAAACGGGCCGAGGTTTATGACTGGGGGCCTAGGGCTAGAAGTGACCGGCTGGCTCCTGAAAAGCAACAATAGGCAGGATGATTCCCAGACCCAAGGTGGCACCAGTGCCAAGTTGGGCTGGTTTGATGGTACCAACTGGCTCCTGCAATCTGCCATCTAAAAGTTGTCAGGCGAGTTTTGTTTTCCAGGGAAAAGCGCCGTTGATTTTGTTTGGAGGCCTGTGGCTGGCAGTGGCTGCCTGTCGTCTTAGAATCCGGGTTACGCAGCATGGTTCCCAGAGCCAAGGTGGCACCAGTGTAAAGTTGGGCTGGTTTGATAGTACTAAGTGGCTCCTGCAATCTGCCATCCAGAAGCGGGGCAGCTTACTTTTGTTTGCCAGGGAAACGGGCCGAGGTATTTGTCTGGGGACCTATGGCTGGGAGTGACCGGCTGGCTCCTGAAAAGCTACGATAGGCAGGATGGTTCCCTGACCCAAGGTGGCACCAGTGCCAAGTCGGGCGGTTTTCGTAGTACAAAGTGCGTCCTAAAATTTGCCATCCAGAAGAGGGGCAGGTGAGTTTTGTTTACCAGAGAAAAGGGCCGTGGTTTGTTTTTGGGGGCATATGGCTGATAGTGGCCGTCTGGCGCCTGAAAATCCACGATAGGCAGGATGGTTCCCAGACCAGAGGTGGCACCAGTGCCAAGTCGGGCTGGTTTGATAGTACTAAAGAGCACCTGCAATCTGCCATGCAGAAGCGGGGCAGCTTACTTTTGTTTGCCAGGGAAACGGGCCGAGGTTTGTGTCTGGGGGCCTATGGCTGGGAGTGACCGCCTGGCTCCTGAAAAGCTACGATAGGCAGGATGGTGACCAGACCCATGGTGGCACCAGTGCCAAGTTGGGCTGGTTTGATAGTACCAAGTGGCTCCTGCAATCTGCCATCAAAAAGTTGGCAGGCCAGTTTTGTTTTCCAGGGAAAAGCGCCGTTGTTTGTGTTTGGGGGACTGTGGCTGGGAGTGGCCGGCTGGCTCCTTAGAACACACGATACGCAGGATGGTTCCCAGACCCAAGGTGGCACCAGTGCCACGTCGGGCTGGTTTGATGGTGAAAAGTGGCTCCTGCAATCTGCCATCCTGAAGCGGGGTAGCTTACATTTGTGTGCCAGGGAAACGGGCCGAGGTTTATGACTGGGGGCCTAGGGCTAGAAGTGACCGGCTGGCTCCTGAAAAGCAACAATAGGCAGGATGGTTCCCAGACCCAAGGTGGCACCAGTGCCAAGTTGGGCTGGTTTGATGGTACCAACTGGCTCCTGCAATCTGCCATCTAAAAGTTGTCAGGCGAGTTTTGTTTTCCAGGGAAAAGCGCCGTTGATTTTGTTTGGAGGCCTGTGGCTGGCAGTGGCTGCCTGACGTCTTAGAATCCGGGTTACGCAGCATGGTTCCCAGAGCCAAGGTGGCACCAGTGTCAAGTTGGGCTGGTTTGATTGTACCAAGTGGCTCCTGCAATCTGCCATCCAGAAGCGGGGCAGCTTACTTTTGTTTGGCAGGGAAACGGGCCGAGGTATTTGTCTGGGGACCTATGGCTGGGAGTGACCGGCTGGCTCCTGAAAAGCTACGATAGGCAGGATGGTGACCAGACCCATGGTGGCACCAGTGCCAAGTTGGGCTGGTTTGATAGTACCAAGTTGCTCCTGCAATCTGCCATCAAAAAGTTGGCAGGTCAGTTTTGTTTTCCAGGGAAAAGCGCCGTTGTTTGTGTTTGGGGGACTGTGGCTGGGAGTGGCCGGCTGGCTCCTTAGAACACAGGATACGCAGGATGGTTCCCAGACCAGAGGTGGCACCAGTGCCAAGTCGGGCTGGTTTGATAGCACCAAGTGGCTCCTGCAATCTGCCATCCAGAAGCGGGGCAGCTTACTTTTGTTTTCCAGGGAAACGGACCGAGGTTTTTTTCTGGGGGCCTATGGCTGGGAGTGACCGCCTGGCTCATGAAAAGCTACGATAGGCAGGATGGTGACCAGACCCATGGTGGCACCAGTGCCAAGTTGGGCTGGTTTGATAGTACCAAGTGGCTCCTGCAATCTGCCATCAAAAAGTTGGCAGGCGAGTTTTGTTTTCCAGGGAAAAGCGCCGTTGTGTGTATTTTGGGGCCTGTGGCTGGGAGTGGCCAGCTGGCTCCTTAGAATCCACGATACGCAGGATGGTTCCCAGACCCAAGGTGGCACCAGTGCCAAGTCGGGCTGGTTTGTTAGTACCAAGTGGTTCCTGCAATCTGCCATCCAGAAGCGGGGCAGCTGAATTTTGTTTGCCAGAGAAAAAGGCTGTTGTTTGTGTTTCGGGGCCTGTGGCTGGCAGTGGACGGCTGGCTCCTGAAAATCCATGATACGCAGCATGGTTCCCAGACCCAAGGTGGCACCAGTGCCAAGTAGGGCTAGTTTCATAGTACCCAGTGGCTCCTGCAATCTGCCATCCAGAAGAGGGGCAGTTGAGTTTTGTTTTCCAGAGAAAAGGGCCGTGGTTTGTGTTTGGGGCCTATGGCTGAGAGTGACCGGCTGGCCCCTGAAAATCCACGATAGGAAGGATGGTTCCCAGATCCAAGGTGGCAGCAGTGCCATGTTGTGCTGGTGTGATAGTCCCAAGTGGCTCCTGCAATCTGCCATCCAGAAGTGGGGCAGCTGAATTTTGTTTGCCAGAGAAAAAGGCTGTGGTTTTTGTTTGGGGGCCTATGGCTGGGAGTGGCCGGCTGGCTCCTGAAAATCCATGATACGCAGCATGGTTCCCAGACCCAAGGTGGCACCAGTGCCAAGTGGGGCTGGTTTCACAGTGTCAAGTGCCTCCTGCAATCTCCCATCCAGAAGCGGGGCAGCTGAGTTTTGTTTGCCTGTGAAATGGGCCGTTGTTTTTGATTGGGGTCTGTGGCCGAGAATGTTCAGCTGGCTCCTGACAATCCACAATATGCAGGATGGTTCCCAGACCCAAGGTGGCACCAGTACCAAGTCTTGCTGGTTTGATAGTACCAAGTGGCTCCTGCAATCTGCCATCCAGAAGCGGTGCAGTTGAGTTTTGTTTGCCAGAGAAAAGGGCCGTGGGTTGTGTTTGGGGGCATATGGCTGGGAGTGGCCGGCTGTCTCATTAAAAAGATCGATACGCAGGATGGTTCCCAGACCCAAGGTGGCACCAGTGCCAAGTCGGGCTGTTTTTATAGTACCAAGTGCGTCCTGCAATTTGCCATCCAGAAGAGGGGCAGTGGAGTTTTGTTTGCCAGAGAATAGCGCCGTTGTTTGTGTTTGGGGGCTTGTGGCTGGGAGTGGCCGACTGGCGCCTTAGAATCTGCGATACGCAGCATGGTTCCCAGACCCAAGGTGGCACCAGTTCCAAGTTGGGCTGGTTTGATAGTACCAAGTGGCTCCTGCAATCTGCCATCCAGAAGCGGGGCAGCTTACTTTTGTTTGCCAGGGAAACGGGCCGAGGTTTGTGTTTGGGGGCAAATGGCTGGGAGTGACCGGCTGGCTCCTGGAAAGCTACAATAGGCAGGATGGTGACCAGACCCATGGTGGCACCAGTGCCAAGTTGGGCTGGTTTGATAGTACCAAGTTGCTCCTGCAATCTGCCATCAAAAAGTTGGCAGGCGAGTTTTGTTTTCCAGGGAAAAGCGCCGTTGTTTGTGTTTGGGGGCCTGTGGCTGGGAGTGGCCGGCTGGCTCCTTAGAATCCACGATACGCAGGATGGTTCCCAGACCCAAGGTGGCACCAGTGCCAAGTCGGGCTGGTTTGATACTACCAAGTGGTTCCTGCAATCTGCCATCCAGAAGCAGGGCAGCTTACTTTTGTTTGCCAGGGAAACGGGCCGTGGGTTTTGTTTGGGGGCATATAGCTGAGAGTGGCCGGCTGGCCCCTGAAAATCCACGCTAGGCAGCATGGTTCCCAGATGCAAGGTGGCACCAGTGCCAAGTCGGGCTGGTTTGATGGTGCAAAGTGGCTCCTGCAATCTGCCATCCAGAAGCGGGGCAGCTGATTTTTGTTTGCCAGAGAAAAATTCCGTGGATTGTTTTTGGGGGCATATTGCTGGGAGTGGCCGGCTGGCTCCTTAAAATGCTCGATACGCATGATGGTTCCCAGGCCCAAGGTGTCACCACTACCAAGTCGGCCTGCGGTTTTAGTATCAAGTTCACCCTGCAATTTGCCATCCAGAAGAGGGGCAGTTGAGTTTTGTTTGCCAGAGAAACGGGCCGAGGTTTCTGTTTGGGGACATATGGCTGAGAGTGGCCGGCTGGCCCCTGAAAATCCACGATACACAACATGGTTCCCAGATCCAAGGTGGCACCAGTGCCAAGTTGGGCTGGTTTGACAGTCCCAAGTGTCTCCTGCAATCTGCCATCCAGAAGCGGGGCAGCTTACTTTTGTTTGCCAGAGAAATAGGCCTAGGTTTTTGTTTGGGGTCCTGTGGCTAGGAGTGGCCTGCTGGCTCCTAAGAATCCACGATACGCAGGATGTTTACCAGACCCATGGTGGCACCAGTGCCAAGTTGGGCTGGTTTGATAGTACCAAGTGGCTCCTGCAAACTCCATCAAAAAGTTGGCAGGCGTGTTTTGTTTTCCAGGGAACAGCGCCGTTGATTTTGTTTGGGGGCCTGTGGCTGGGAGTGGCCGGCTGGCTCCTTAGAATCCACGATACGCAGGATGGTTCCCAGACCCAAGGTGACACCAGTGCCAAGTTGGGCTGGTTTGATTACACCAAGTGGCTCCTGCAATCTGCCATCCAGAAGTGAGGCAGCTAAGTTTTGTTTGCCAGAAAAAAGGGCCGTGGTTTTTGTTGGGGGCCTGTGGCTGGGAGTAGCCGGCTGGCTCCTTAAAATCCACGATAGGCAGGATGGTTCCCAGACCCAAGGTGGTACCAGTGCCAAGTCGGGCTGGTTTGATAGCACCAAGTGGCTCCTGCAATCTGCCATCCAGAAGCGGGCCAGCTTACTTTTGTTTGCCATGGAAACGGGCCGAGGTATTTGTCTGGGGACCTATGGCTGGGAGTGACCGGCTGGCTCCTGAAAAGCTACGATAGGCAGGATGGTGACCAGACCCATGGTGGCACCAGTGCCAAGTTGGGCTGGTTTGATAGTACCAAGTTGCTCCTGCAATCTGCCATCAAAAATTTGGCAGGTCAGTTTTGTTTTCCAGGGAAAAGCGCCGTTGTTTGTGTTTGGGGGACTGTGGCTGGGAGTGGCCGGCTGGCTCCTTAGAACACAGGATACGCAGGATGGTTCCCAGACCCAAGATGGCACCAGTGCCAAGTCGGGCTGGTTTGATAGCACCAAGTGGCTCCTGCAATCTGCCATCCAGAAGCGAGGCAGCTTACTTTTGTTTTCCAGGGAAACGGACCGAGGTTTTTTTCTGGGGGCCTATGGCTGGGAGTGACCGGCTGGCTCCTGAAAAGCTACGATAGGCAGGATGGTGACCAGACCCATGGTGGCACCAGTGCCAAGTTGGGCTGGTTTGATAGTACCAAGTGGCTCCTGCAATCTGCCATCAAAAAGTTGGCAGGCGAGTTTTGTTTTCCAGGGAAAAGCGCCGTTGTGTGTATTTTGGGGCCTGTGGCTGGGAGTGGCCAGCTGGCTCCTTAGAATCCACGATACGCAGGATGGTTCCCAGACCCAAGGTGGCACCAGTGCCAAGTCGGGCTGGTTTGTTAGTACCAAGTGGTTCCTGCAATCTGCCATCCAGAAGCGGGGCAGCTGAATTTTGTTTGCCAGAGAAAAAGGCTGTTGTTTGTGTTTCGGGGCCTGTGGCTGGCAGTGGACGGCTGGCTCCTGAAAATCCATGATACGCAGGATGGTTCCCAGACCCAAGGTGGCACCAGTGCCAAGTAGGACTAGTTTCATAGTACCCAGTGGCTCCTGCAATCTGCCATCCAGAAGAGGGGCAGTTGAGTTTTGTTTTCCAGAGAAAAGGGCCGTGGTTTGTGTTTGGGGCCTATGGCTGAGAGTGACCGGCTGGCCCCTGAAAATCCACGATAGGAAGGATGGTTCCCATATCCAAGGTGGCACCAGTGCCATGTTGTGCTGGTGTGATAGTCCCAAGTGGCTCCTGCAATCTGCCATCCAGAAGTGGGGCAGCTGAATTTTGTTTGCCAGAGAAAAAGGCTGTGGTTTTTGTTTGGGGGCCTATGGCTGGGAGTGGCCGGCTGGCTCCTGAAAATCCATGATACGCAGCATGGTTCCCAGACCCAAGGTGGCACCAGTGCCAAGTGGGGCTGGTTTCACAGTGTCAAGTGCCTCCTGCAATCTCCCATCCAGAAGCGGGGCAGCTGAGTTTTGTTTGCCTGTGAAACGGGCCGTTGTTTTTGATTGGGGTCTGTGGCCGAGAATGTTCAGCTGGCTCCTGACAATCCACAATATGCAGGATGGTTCCCATACCCAAGGTGGCACTAGTTCCAAGTTGGGCTGGTTTGATAGTACCAAGTGGCTCCTGCAATCTGCCATCCAGAAGCGGGGCAGCTTACTTTTGTTTGCCAGGGAAACGGGCCGAGGTTTGTGTTTGGGGGCAAATGGCTGGGAGTGACCGGCTGGCTCCTGGAAAGCTACAATAGGCAGGATGGTGACCAGACCCATGGTGGCACCAGTGCCAAGTTGGGCTGGTTTGATAGTACCAAGTTGCTCCTGCAATCTGCCATCAAAAAGTTGGCAGGCGAGTTTTGTTTTCCAGGGAAAAGCGCCGTTGTTTGTATTTGGGGGCCTGTGGCTGGGAGTGGCCGGCTGGCTCCTTAGAATCCACGATACGCAGGATGGTTCCCAGACCCAAGGTGGCACCAGTGCCAAGTCGGGCTGGTTTGATACTACCAAGTGGTTCCTGCAATCTGCCATCCAGAAGCAGGGCAGCTTACTTTTGTTTGCCAGGGAAACGGGCCGTGGGTTTTGTTTGGGGGCATATAGCTGAGAGTGGCCCGCTGGCCCCTGAAAATCCACGCTAGGCAGCATGGTTCCCAGACCCAAGGTGGCACCAGTGCCAAGTCGGGCTGGTTTGATGGTGCAAAGTGGCTCCTGCAATCTGCCATCCAGAAGCGGGGCAGCTGATTTTTGTTTGCCAGAGAAAAATTCCGTGGATTGTTTTTGGGGGCATATTGCTGGGAGTGGCCGGCTGGCTCCTTAAAATGCTCGATACGCATGATGGTTCCCAGGCCCAAGGTGTCACCACTACCAAGTCGGCCTGCGGTTTTAGTATCAAGTTCATCCTGCAATTTGCCATCCAGAAGAGGGGCAGTTGAGTTTTGTTTGCCAGAGAAACGGGCCGAGGTTTCTGTTTGGGGACATATGGCTGAGAGTGGCCGGCTGGCCCCTGAAAATCCACGATACACAACATGGTTCCCAGATCCAAGGTGGCACCAGTGCCAAGTTGGGCTGGTTTGATAGTCCCAAGTGTCTCCTGCAATCTGCCATCCAGAAGCGGGGCAGCTTACTTTTGTTTGCCAGAGAAATAGGCCTAGGTTTTTGTTTGGGGGCCTGTGGCTAGGAGTGGCCGGCTGGCTCCTAAGAATCCACGATACGCAGGATGTTTACCAGACCCATGGTGGCACCAGTGCCAAGTTGGGCTGGTTTGATAGTACCAAGTGGCTCCTGCAAACTCCATCAAAAAGTTGGCAGGCGTGTTTTGTTTTCCAGGGAACAGCGCCGTTGATTTTGTTTGGGGGCCTGTGGCTGGGAGTGGCCGGCTGGCTCCTTAGAATCCACGATACGCAGGATGGTTCCCAGACCCAAGGTGGCACCAGTGCCAAGTCGGGCTGGTTTGATACTACCAAGTGGTTCCTGCAATCTGCCATCCAGAAGCAGGGCAGCTTACTTTTGTTTGCCAGGGAAACGGGCCGTGGGTTTTGTTTGGGGGCATATAGCTGAGAGTGGCCGGCTGGCCCCTGAAAATCCACGCTAGGCAGCATGGTTCCCAGATGCAAGGTGGCACCAGTGCCAAGTCGGGCTGGTTTGATGGTGCAAAGTGGCTCCTGCAATCTGCCATCCAGAAGCGGGGCAGCTGATTTTTGTTTGCCAGAGAAAAATTCCGTGGATTGTTTTTGGGGGCATATTGCTGGGAGTGGCCGGCTGGCTCCTTAAAATGCTCGATACGCATGATGGTTCCCAGGCCCAAGGTGTCACCACTACCAAGTCGGCCTGCGGTTTTAGTATCAAGTTCACCCTGCAATTTGCCATCCAGAAGAGGGGCAGTTGAGTTTTGTTTGCCAGAGAAACGGGCCGAGGTTTCTGTTTGGGGACATATGGCTGAGAGTGGCCGGCTGGCCCCTGAAAATCCACGATACACAACATGGTTCCCAGATCCAAGGTGGCACCAGTGCCAAGTTGGGCTGGTTTGATAGTCCCAAGTGTCTCCTGCAATCTGCCATCCAGAAGCGGGGCAGCTTACTTTTGTTTGCCAGAGAAATAGGCCTAGGTTTTTGTTTGGGGGCCTGTGGCTAGGAGTGGCCTGCTGGCTCCTAAGAATCCACGATACGCAGGATGTTTACCAGACCCATGGTGGCACCAGTGCCAAGTTGGGCTGGTTTGATAGTACCAAGTGGCTCCTGCAAACTCCATCAAAAAGTTGGCAGGCGTGTTTTGTTTTCCAGGGAACAGCGCCGTTGATTTTGTTTGGGGGCCTGTGGCTGGGAGTGGCCGGCTGGCTCCTTAGAATCCACGATACGCAGGATGGTTCCCAGACCCAAGGTGACACCAGTGCCAAGTCGGGCTGGTTTGATTACACCAAGTGGCTCCTGCAATCTGCCATCCATAAGTGAGGCAGCTAAGTTTTGTTTGCCAGAAAAAAGGGCCGTGGTTTTTGTTGGGGGCCTGTGGCTGGGAGTAGCCGGCTGGCTCCTTAAAATCCACGATAGGCAGGATGGTTCCCAGACCCAAGGTGGTACCAGTGCCAAGTCGGGCTGGTTTGATAGCACCAAGTGGCTCCTGCAATCTGCCATCCAGAAGCGGGCCAGCTTACTTTTGTTTGCCATGGAAACGGGCCGAGGTATTTGTCTGGGGACCTATGGCTGGGAGTGACCGGCTGGCTCCTGAAAAGCTACGATAGGCAGGATGGTGACCAGACCCATGGTGGCACCAGTGCCAAGTTGGGCTGGTTTGATAGTACCAAGTTGCTCCTGCAATCTGCCATCAAAAATTTGGCAGGTCAGTTTTGTTTTCCAGGGAAAAGCGCCGTTGTTTGTGTTTGGGGGACTGTGGCTGGGAGTGGCCGGCTGGCTCCTTAGAACACAGGATACGCAGGATGGTTCCCAGACCCAAGATGGCACCAGTGCCAAGTCGGGCTGGTTTGATAGCACCAAGTGGCTCCTGCAATCTGCCATCCAGAAGCGGGGCAGCTTACTTTTGTTTTCCAGGGAAACGGACCGAGGTTTTTTTCTGGGGGCCTATGGCTGGGAGTGACCGGCTGGCTCCTGAAAAGCTACGATAGGCAGGATGGTGACCAGACCCATGGTGGCACCAGTGCCAAGTTGGGCTGGTTTGATAGTACCAAGTGGCTCCTGCAATCTGCCATCAAAAAGTTGGCAGGCGAGTTTTGTTTTCCAGGGAAAAGCGCCGTTGTGTGTATTTTGGGGCCTGTGGCTGGGAGTGGCCAGCTGGCTCCTTAGAATCCACGATACGCAGGATGGTTCCCAGACCCAAGGTGGCACCAGTGCCAAGTCGGGCTGGTTTGTTAGTACCAAGTGGTTCCTGCAATCTGCCATCCAGAAGCGGGGCAGCTGAATTTTGTTTGCCAGAGATAAAGGCTGTTGTTTGTGTTTCGGGGCCTGTGGCTGGCAGTGGACGGCTGGCTCCTGAAAATCCATGATACGCAGCATGGTTCCCAGACCCAAGGTGGCACCAGTGCCAAGTAGGACTAGTTTCATAGTACCCAGTGGCTCCTGCAATCTGCCATCCAGAAGAGGGGCAGTTGAGTTTTGTTTTCCAGAGAAAAGGGCCGTGGTTTGTGTTTGGGGACATATGGCTGAGAGTGACCGGCTGGCCCCTGAAAATCCACGATAGGAAGGATGGTTCCCATATCCAAGGTGGCACCAGTGCCATGTTGTGCTGGTGTGATAGTCCCAAGTGGCTCCTGCAATCTGCCATCCAGAAGTGGGGCAGCTGAATTTTGTTTGCCAGAGAAAAAGGCTGTGGTTTTTGTTTGGGGGCCTATGGCTGGGAGTGGCCGGCTGGCTCCTGAAAATCCATGATACGCAGCATGGTTCCCAGACCCAAGGTGGCACCAGTGCCAAGTGGGGCTGGTTTCACAGTGTCAAGTGCCTCCTGCAATCTCCCATCCAGAAGCGGGGCAGCTGAGTTTTGTTTGCCTGTGAAACGGGCCGTTGTTTTTGATTGGGGTCTGTGGCCGAGAATGTTCAGCTGGCTCCTGACAATCCACAATATGCAGGATGGTTCCCAGACCCAAGGTGGCACTAGTTCCAAGTTGGGCTGGTTTGATAGTACCAAGTGGCTCCTGCAATCTGCCATCCAGAAGCGGGGCAGCTTACTTTTGTTTGCCAGGGAAACGGGCCGAGGTTTGTGTTTGGGGGCAAATGGCTGGGAGTGACCGGCTGGCTCCTGGAAAGCTACAATAGGCAGGATGGTGACCAGACCCATGGTGGCACCAGTGCCAAGTTGGGCTGGTTTGATAGTACCAAGTTGCTCCTGCAATCTGCCATCAAAAAGTTGGCAGGCGAGTTTTGTTTTCCAGGGAAAAGCGCCGTTGTTTGTATTTGGGGGCCTGTGGCTGGGAGTGGCCGGCTGGCTCCTTAGAATCCACGATACGCAGGATGGTTCCCAGACCCAAGGTGGCACCAGTGCCAAGTCGGGCTGGTTTGATACTACCAAGTGGTTCCTGCAATCTGCCATCCAGAAGCAGGGCAGCTTACTTTTGTTTGCCAGGGAAACGGGCCGTGGGTTTTGTTTGGGGGCATATAGCTGAGAGTGGCCCGCTGGCCCCTGAAAATCCACGCTAGGCAGCATGGTTCCCAGATGCAAGGTGGCACCAGTGCCAAGTCGGGCTGGTTTGATGGTGCAAAGTGGCTCCTGCAATCTGCCATCCAGAAGCGGGGCAGCTGATTTTTGTTTGCCATAGAAAAATTCCGTGGATTGTTTTTGGGGGCATATTGCTGGGAGTGGCCGGCTGGCTCCTTAAAATGCTCGATACGCATGATGGTTCCCAGGCCCAAGGTGTCACCACTACCAAGTCGGCCTGCGGTTTTAGTATCAAGTTCACCCTGCAATTTGCCATCCAGAAGAGGGGCAGTTGAGTTTTGTTTGCCAGAGAAACGGGCCGAGGTTTCTGTTTGGGGACATATGGCTGAGAGTGGCCGGCTGGCCCCTGAAAATCCACGATACACAACATGGTTCCCAGATCCAAGGTGGCACCAGTGCCAAGTTGGGCTGGTTTGATAGTCCCAAGTGTCTCCTGCAATCTGCCATCCAGAAGCGGGGCAGCTTACTTTTGTTTGCCAGAGAAATAGGCCTAGGTTTTTGTTTGGGGGCCTGTGGCTAGGAGTGGCCGGCTGGCTCCTAAGAATCCACGATACGCAGGATGTTTACCAGACCCATGGTGGCACCAGTGCCAAGTTGGGCTGGTTTGATAGTACCAAGTGGCTCCTGCAAACTCCATCAAAAAGTTGGCAGGCGTGTTTTGTTTTCCAGGGAACAGCGCCGTTGATTTTGTTTGG
The DNA here is from genome assembly GCF_035770615.1 of Melospiza melodia melodia. Lineage (NCBI taxonomy): Eukaryota > Metazoa > Chordata > Aves > Passeriformes > Passerellidae > Melospiza > Melospiza melodia. The sequence continues at coordinate 45,102,441 of NC_086199.1, forward strand.
GGGCCTGTGGCTGGGAGTGGCCGGCTGGCTCCTTAGAATCCACGATACGCAGGATGGTTCCCAGACCCAAGGTGACACCAGTGCCAAGTCGGGCTGGTTTGATTACACCAAGTGGCTCCTGCAATCTGCCATCCATAAGTGAGGCAGCTAAGTTTTGTTTGCCAGAAAAAAGGGCCGTGGTTTTTGTTGGGGGCCTGTGGCTGAGAGTAGCCGGCTGGCTCCTTAAAATCCACGATAGGCAGGATGGTTCCCAGACCCAAGGTGGTACCAGTGCCAAGTCGGGCTGGTTTGATAGCACCAAGTGGCTCCTGCAATCTGCCATCCAGAAGCGGGGCAGCTTACTTTTGTTTGCCAGGGAAACGGGCCGAGATTTGTGTCTCGGGGCCTATGGCAGGGAGTGACCAGCTGGCTCCTGAAAAGCTACGATAGGCAGGATGGTGACCAGACCCATGGTGGCACCAGTGCCAAGTTGGGCTGGTTTGATAGTACCAAGTTGCTCCTGCAATCTGCCATCAAAAAGTTGGCAGGTCAGTTTTGTTTTCCAGGGAAAAGCGCCGTTGTTTGTGTTTGGGGGACTGTGGCTGGGAGTGGCCGGCTGGCTCCTTAGAACACAGGATACGCAGGATGGTTCCCAGACCCAAGATGGCACCAGTGCCAAGTCGGGCTGGTTTGATAGCACCAAGTGGCTCCTGCAATCTGCCATCCAGAAGCGGGGCAGCTTACTTTTGTTTTCCAGGGAAACGGACCGAGGTTTTTTTCTGGGGGCCTATGGCTGGGAGTGACCGGCTGGCTCCTGAAAAGCTACGATAGGCAGGATGGTGACCAGACCCATGGTGGCACCAGTGCCAAGTTGGGCTGGTTTGATAGTACCAAGTGGCTCCTGCAATCTGCCATCAAAAAGTTGGCAGGCGAGTTTTGTTTTCCAGGGAAAAGCGCCGTTGTGTGTATTTTGGGGCCTGTGGCTGGGAGTGGCCAGCTGGCTCCTTAGAATCCACGATACGCAGGATGGTTCCCAGACCCAAGGTGGCACCAGTGCCAAGTCGGGCTGGTTTGTTAGTACCAAGTGGTTCCTGCAATCTGCCATCCAGAAGCGGGGCAGCTGAATTTTGTTTGCCAGAGAAAAAGGCTGTTGTTTGTGTTTCGGGGCCTGTGGCTGGCAGTGGACGGCTGGCTCCTGAAAATCCATGATACGCAGCATGGTTCCCAGACCCAAGGTGGCACCAGTGCCAAGTAGGACTAGTTTCATAGTACCCAGTGGCTCCTGCAATCTGCCATCCAGAAGAGGGGCAGTTGAGTTTTGTTTTCCAGAGAAAAGGGCCGTGGTTTGTGTTTGGGGCCTATGGCTGAGAGTGACCGGCTGGCCCCTGAAAATCCACGATAGGAAGGATGGTTCCCATATCCAAGGTGGCACCAGTGCCATGTTGTGCTGGTGTGATAGTCCCAAGTGGCTCCTGCAATCTGCCATCCAGAAGTGGGGCAGCTGAATTTTGTTTGCCAGAGAAAAAGGCTGTGGTTTTTGTTTGGGGGCCTATGGCTGGGAGTGGCCGGCTGGCTCCTGAAAATCCATGATACGCAGCATGGTTCCCAGACCCAAGGTGGCACCAGTGCCAAGTGGGGCTGGTTTCACAGTGTCAAGTGCCTCCTGCAATCTCCCATCCAGAAGCGGGGCAGCTGAGTTTTGTTTGCCTGTGAAACGGGCCGTTGTTTTTGATTGGGGTCTGTGGCCGAGAATGTTCAGCTGGCTCCTGACAATCCACAATATGCAGGATGGTTCCCAGACCCAAGGTGGCACTAGTTCCAAGTTGGGCTGGTTTGATAGTACCAAGTGGCTCCTGCAATCTGCCATCCAGAAGCGGGGCAGCTTACTTTTGTTTGCCAGGGAAACGGGCCGAGGTTTGTGTTTGGGGGCAAATGGCTGGGAGTGACCGGCTGGCTCCTGGAAAGCTACAATAGGCAGGATGGTGACCAGACCCATGGTGGCACCAGTGCCAAGTTGGGCTGGTTTGATAGTACCAAGTTGCTCCTGCAATCTGCCATCAAAAAGTTGGCAGGCGAGTTTTGTTTTCCAGGGAAAAGCGCCGTTGTTTGTATTTGGGGGCCTGTGGCTGGGAGTGGCCGGCTGGCTCCTTAGAATCCACGATACGCAGGATGGTTCCCAGACCCAAGGTGGCACCAGTGCCAAGTCGGGCTGGTTTGATACTACCAAGTGGTTCCTGCAATCTGCCATCCAGAAGCAGGGCAGCTTACTTTTGTTTGCCAGGGAAACGGGCCGTGGGTTTTGTTTGGGGGCATATAGCTGAGAGTGGCCCGCTGGCCCCTGAAAATCCACGCTAGGCAGCATGGTTCCCAGATGCAAGGTGGCACCAGTGCCAAGTCGGGCTGGTTTGATGGTGCAAAGTGGCTCCTGCAATCTGCCATCCAGAAGCGGGGCAGCTGATTTTTGTTTGCCAGAGAAAAATTCCGTGGATTGTTTTTGGGGGCATATTGCTGGGAGTGGCCGGCTGGCTCCTTAAAATGCTCGATACGCATGATGGTTCCCAGGCCCAAGGTGTCACCACTACCAAGTCGGCCTGCGGTTTTAGTATCAAGTTCATCCTGCAATTTGCCATCCAGAAGAGGGGCAGTTGAGTTTTGTTTGCCAGAGAAACGGGCCGAGGTTTCTGTTTGGGGACATATGGCTGAGAGTGGCCGGCTGGCCCCTGAAAATCCACGATACACAACATGGTTCCCAGATCCAAGGTGGCACCAGTGCCAAGTTGGGCTGGTTTGATAGTCCCAAGTGTCTCCTGCAATCTGCCATCCAGAAGCGGGGCAGCTTACTTTTGTTTGCCAGAGAAATAGGCCTAGGTTTTTGTTTGGGGGCCTGTGGCTAGGAGTGGCCTGCTGGCTCCTAAGAATCCACGATACGCAGGATGTTTACCAGACCCATGGTGGCACCAGTGCCAAGTTGGGCTGGTTTGATAGTACCAAGTGGCTCCTGCAAACTCCATCAAAAAGTTGGCAGGCGTGTTTTGTTTTCCAGGGAACAGCGCCGTTGATTTTGTTTGGGGGCCTGTGGCTGGGAGTGGCCGGCTGGCTCCTTAGAATCCACGATACGCAGGATGGTTCCCAGACCCAAGGTGACACCAGTGCCAAGTCGGGCTGGTTTGATTACACCAAGTGGCTCCTGCAATCTGCCATCCATAAGTGAGGCAGCTAAGTTTTCTTTGCCAGAAAAAAGGGCCGTGGTTTTTGTTGGGGGCCTGTGGCTGAGAGTAGCCGGCTGGCTCCTTAAAATCCACGATAGGCAGGATGGTTCCCAGACCCAAGGTGGTACCAGTGCAAAGTCGGGCTGGTTTGATAGCACCAAGTGGCTCCTGCAATCTGCCATCCAGAAGCGGGGCAGCTTACTTTTGTTTGCCAGGGAAACGGGCCGAGATTTGTGTCTCGGGGCCTATGGCAGGGAGTGACCAGCCGGCTCCTGAAAAGCTGCGATAGGCAGGATGGTGACCAGACCCATGGTGGCACCAGTGCCAAGTTGGGCTGGTTTGATAGTACCAAGTGGCTCCTGCAATCTGCCATCAAAAAGTTGGCAGGCGAGTTTTGTTTTCCAGGGAAAAGCGCCGTTGTGTGTGTTTTGGGGCCTGTGGCTGGGAGTGGCCAGCTGGCTCCTTAGAATCCACGATACGCAGGATGGTTCCCAGACCCAAGGTGGCACCAGTGCCAAGTCGGGCTGGTTTGTTAGTACCAAGTGGTTCCTGCAATCTGCCATCCAGAAGCGGGGCAGCTGAATTTTGTTTGCCAGAGAAAAAGGCTGTTGTTTGTGTTTCGGGGCCTGTGGCTGGCAGTGGACGGCTGGCTCCTGAAAATCCATGATACGCAGCATGGTTCCCAGACCCAAGGTGGCACCAGTGCCAAGTAGGGCTGGTTTCATAGTACCCAGTGGCTCCTGCAATCTGCCATCCAGAAGAGGGGCAGTTGAGTTTTGTTTTCCAGAGAAAAGGGCCGTGGTTTGTGTTTGGGGCCTATGGCTGAGAGTGACCGGCCGGCCCCTGAAAATCCACGATAGGAAGGATGATTCCCAGATCCAAGGTGGCACCAGTGCCATGTTGTGCTGGTGTGATATTCCCAAGTGGCTCCTTCAATCTGCCATCCAGAAGCGGGGCAGCTGAATTTTGTTTGCCAGAGAAAAAGGCTGTGGTTTTTGTTTGGGGGCCTATGGCTGGGAGTGGCCGGCTGGCTCCTGAAAATTCATGATACGCAGCATGGTTCCCAGACCCAAGGTGGCACCAGTGCCAAGTGGGGCTGGTTTCACAGTGTCAAGTGCCTCCTGCAATCTCCCATCCAGAAGCGGGGCAGCTGAGTTTTGTTTGCCTGTGAAACGGGCCGTTGTTTTTGATTGGGGTCTGTGGCCGAGAGTGTCCAGCTGGCTCCTGACAATCCACAATACGCAGGATGGTTCCCAGACCCAAGGTGGCACCAGTGCCAAGTCGTGCTGGTTTGATAGTACCAAGTGCGTCCTGCAATTTGCCATCCAGAAGAGGGGCAGTTGAGTTTTGTTTGCCAGAGAAAAGCGCCGTTGTTTGTGTTTGGGGTCTTGTGGCTGGGAGTGGCCGACTGGCGCCTTAGAATCTGCGATACGCAGCATGGTTCCCAGACCCAAGGTGGCACCAGTGCCAAGTCGGGCTGGTTTGATAGTACCAAGTGGCTCCTGCAATCTGCCATCCAGAAGCGGGGCAGCTTACTTTTGTTTGCCAGGGAAACGGGCCGAGGTTTGTGACTGGGGGCCTATGGCTGGGAGTGACCGGCTGGCTCCTGGAAAGCTACGATAGGCAGGATGGTTACCAGACCCATGGTGGCACCAGTGCCAAGTTGGGCTGGTTTGATAGTACCAAGTTGCTCCTGCAATCTGCCATCAAAAAGTTGTCAGGCGAGTTTTGTTTTCCAGGGAAAAGCGCCGTTGTGTGTATTTGGGGGCCTGTGGCTGGGAGTGGCCGGCTGGCTCCTTAGAATCCACGATACGCAGGATGGTTCCCAGACCCAAGGTGGCACCAGTGCCAAGTCGGGCTGGTTTGATACTACCAAGTGGTTCCTGCAATCTGCCATCCAGAAGCGGGGCAGCTTACTTTTGTTTGCCAGGGAAACGGGCCGTGGGTTTTGTTTGGGGGCATATAGCTGAGAGTGGCCGGCTGGCCCCTGAAAATCCACGCTAGGCAGCATGGTTCCAGGATGCAAGGTGGCACCAGTGCCAAGTCGGGCTGGTTTGATGGGTCAAAGTGGCTCCTGCAATCTGCCATCCAGAAGCGGGGCAGCTGATTTTTGTTTGCCAGAGAAAAATTCCGTGGATTGTTTTTGGGGGCATATTGCTGGGAGTGGCCGGCTGGCTCCTTAAAATGCTCGATACGCATGATGGTTCCCAGGCCCAAGGTGTCACCACTACCAAGTCGGCCTGCGGTTTTAGTATCAAGTTCATCTTGCAATTTGCCATCCAGAAGAGGGGCAGTTGAGTTTTGTTTGCCAGAGAAACGGGCCGAGGTTTCTGTTTGGGGGCATATGGCTGAGAGTGGCCGGCTGGCCCCTGAAAATCCACGATACACAGCATGGTTCCCAGATCCAAGGTGGCACCAGTGCCAAGTTGGGCTGGTTTGATAGTACCAAGTGTCTCCTGCAATCTGCCATCCAGAAGCGGGGCAGCTTACTTTTGTTTGCCAGAGAAATAGGCCTAGGTTTTTGTTTGGGGGCCTGTGGCTAGGAGTGGCCGGCTGGCTCCTAAGAATCCACGATACGCAGGATGTTTACCAGACCCATGGTGGCACCAGTGCCAAGTTGGGCTGGTTTGATAGTACCAAGTGGCTCCTGCAAACTCCATCAAAAAGTTGGCAGGCGTGTTTTGTTTTCCAGGGAACAGCGCCGTTGATTTTGTTTGGGGGCCTGTGGCTGGGAGTGGCCGGCTGGCTCCTTAGAATCCACGATACGCAGGATGGTTCCCAGACCCAAGGTGGCACCAGTGCCAAGTCGGGCTGGTTTGATTACACCAAGTGACTCCTGCAATCTGCCATCCAGAAGTGAGGCAGCTAAGTTTTGTTTGCGAGAAAAAAGGGCCGTGGTTTTTGTTGGGGGCCTGTGGCTGGGAGTAGCCGGCTGGCTCCTTAAAATCCACGATAGGCAGGATGGTTCCCAGACCCAAGGTGGCACCAGTGCCAAGTCGGGCTGGTTTGATAGTACCAAGTGGCTCCTGCAATCTGCCATCCAGAAGCGGGGCAGCTGAGTTTTGTTTGCCAGAGAAAAAGGCTGTGGTTTTTGTTTGGGGGCCTGTGGCTGGCAGTGGCCGGCTGGCTCCTGAAAATCCACGATACGCAGCATGGTTCCCAGACCCAAGGTGGCACCAGTACAAAGTGGGGCTCGTTTGACAGTGTCAAGTGCCTCCTGCAATCTCCCATCCAGAAGCGGGGCAGCTGAGTTTTTTTTGCCAGGGAAACGGACCTTTGTTTTTGATTGGGGTCTGTGGCCGAGAGTGGTCGGCTGTCTCCTGACAATCCACAATACGCAGGATGGTTCCCAGACCAAAGGTGGCACCAGTGCCAAGTCGGGCTGGTTTGATAGTACCAAGTGTCTCCTGCACTCTGCCATCCAGAAGCGGGGCAGCTGAGTTTTGTTTGCCAGAGAAAAGGGCCGTGGGTTGTGTTTGGGGGCATATGGCTGGGAGTGGCCACCTGGCTCCTTAAAATGCACGATACGCCGCATGGTAACCAGACGCAAGGTGGCACCAGTGCCAAGTCGGGCTGTTTTTGTAGTACCCAGTGGCTCCTGCAATTTGCCATCCAGAAGCGGGGCAGCTAAATTTTGTTTGCTAGAGAAAAGGGCTGTGGTTTGTGTTTGGGGGCCTATGGCCGAGAGTGGTAGGCTGGCCCCTGAAAATCAACGATAGGCAGGATGGTTCCCAGATCCAAGGTGGCACCAGTGCCAAGTAAGGCTGGTTGTATGGTTCAAAGTGACTCCTGCAATCTGCCATCCAGAAGCGGGACAGCTGAGTTTTTTTTGCCAGAGAAAAGGTCCGTGGTTTCTTTTTGGGGCATACGGCTGGGAATTGCCGGCTGGCTCCTTAAAATGCTCGATACGCAGGATGGTTCCCAGAGCCAAGGTGGCACCACTGCCAAGTCGGGCTGGTTTCATAGTACCCAGTGGCTCCTGCAATTTGCCATCCAGAAGAGGGGCAGTTGAGTTTTGTTTGCCAGAGAAACGGGCCGAGGTTTCTGTTTGGGGACATATGGCTGAGAGTGGCCGGCTGGCTCCTGAAAAGCTACGATACGCAGGATGTTTCCCAGACCCAAGGTGGCACCAGTGCCAAGTCGGGCTGGTTTGATAGTACCAAGTGGCTCCTGCAAACTCCATCAAAAAGTTGGCAGGCGTGTTTTGTTTTCCAGGGAACAGCGCCGTTGATTTTGTTTGGGGGCCTGTGGCTGGGAGTGGCCGGCTGGCTCCTTAGAATCCACGATACGCAGGATGGTTCCCAGACCCAAGGTGGCACCAGTGCCAAGTCGGGCTGGTTTGATTACACCAAGTGGCTCCTGCAATCTGCCATCCAGAAGTGAGGCAGCTAAGTTTTGTTTGCCAGAAAAAAGGGCCGTGGTTTTTGTTGGGGGCCTGTGGCTGGGAGTGGCCGGCTGGCTCCTTAGAATCCACCATACGCAGGATGGTTCCCAGACCCAAGGTGGCACCAGTGCCAAGTCGGGCTGGTTTGATACTCCCAAGTGGCTCCTGCAAACTGCCATCCAGAAGCGGGGCAGCTGAGTTTTGTTTGCCAGGGAAATGGGCCGTTGTTTGTGTTTGGGGGCCTGTGGCTGGGAGTGTTCGGCTGGTTCCTGAATATGTACGATACGCAGGATTGTTCCCAGACCCAAGGTGGCACCAGTGCCAAGTCGGGCTGGTTTGATGGTGCAAAGTGGCTCCTGCAATCTGCCATCCAGACGCGGGGCAGCGGATTTTTGTTTCCATGAGAAATGGTCCGTGGTTTGTTTTTGGGGGTATATGGCTGGGCGTGGCCGGCTGGCTCCTTAAAAAGCTCGATATGCAGGATGGTTCCCTGACACAAGGTGGCACCAGTGCCACGTCGGGCGGTTTTCGTAGTACAAAGTGCGTCCTAAAATTTGCCATCCAGAAGAGGGGCAGTTGAGTTTTGTTTGCCAGAGAAAAGGTCCATGGTTTGTTTTTGGGGGCATATGGCTGAGAGTGGCTGGCTGGCCCCTGAAAATCCACGATACACAGGATGGTTCCCAGATCCAAGGTGGCACCTGTGCCAAGTCGGGCTGATTTGATAGTACTAAGTAGCTCCTGCAATCTGCCATCCAGAAGCGGGGTAGCTTACTTTTGTTTGCCAGGGAAACGGGCCGAGGTTTGTGTTTGGGGGCCTGTGGCTGAGAGTGACCGGCTGGCTCCTGAAAAGCTACAATAGGCAGGATGGTGACCAGACCCATGGTGGCACCAGTGCCAAGTTGGGCTGGTTTGATAGTACCAAGTGGTTCCTGCAATCTGCCATCCAGAAGCAGGGCAGCTGAGTTTTGTTTGCCAGAGAAAAGGGCCTTGGTTTGTGTTTGGGGGCATATGGCTGGGTGTGGCCAGCTGGCTCCTTAAAATGCACGATATGCAACATGGCTCCCAGACCCAAGGTGGCACCAGTGCCAAGTTGGGCTGGTTTGATAGTACCAAGTGGCTCCTGCAATCTTCCATGATCACGTGGAGAAATACTTTCTGGTTTCAGCCTCATGCTCTTTCTTCTCTCCCTCAACTTCTCTATCACCTCTCATCTGGTTCACATGCGCTGTCTTCAAGGTCCACAGGCTACTTTTCACAGAATCTTCTGGCCTGATGAAGTAAGAATGATGAATAGAACAGAGCTGGGATCTATTTTCCAGTTTGGATAAAATGCATTCTGCACACAAATCCAAGGAGAACGGGCTGCCCCGATGCCCAGAAAATCTTTCACTCCTGCTAGTGTTCTACGTCAACCGCAACTTAGTCTGAAAGAAAAGCTTTTTCTCTGAGAGCATCTGAGAGGTTTGCATGAAGCACTGATATCTGACATATGCAATTTTGAATAGGAGAGGAAAAAGAAAATGGCAAGGAGTTTTTAATTTTAGTGGTTTCAATTTTAATTTCCGTGCACTTTTTCAAAACTTGTCAGCTCAAATGCCCATCAACATCTTTTAGTCATCTGTAAGTCAGTATTCATATAAAATGTGCTTCAAATCCAAAGAATTTCAAATTTGCACTCCAAGCTTCTATGCCTAGATTTATGATTTCCTACACATATTAGATGAAAGGAAGGCCTTTTTTACTGTGGGAGTGCTGGAACACTGGAACAGGTTGCCCAGAGAAGTTGTGGGTGTCCCATCCCTGAAAGTATTCAAGGTCACCTTGGACGGGGCTTGGAGCAGCAACAAAGGAGAAGCTTGATGGTAGAGAAACAAAGTTGGACTATAGAAGAAACTCGGATTGAAGTATAGGATCAAGTTTTCTCTCAGCTCTTGGGGTAAATTCAAAGTTGTACAAAATGACATTTATCTGTGCTATTCACTACTGTAACAGAAAGTTTCATGAAAACTGTACAGAAGATAGTAAATTTTAAAAGAGATAAGAATTACAGCATAAAATCCATGGGATAGGTTACAACATGAGACACTCTCTAAGAGAAAATCTCTGTGTTTCAGCACTTCATCGGGGTAAGATTTCATGAAGTGCCAAAGAAGGCGGCAAAATATCATTCGGGACATTATTTACTGGAATTCAGCCTGGCCATTAGTAGGAACTGCCTTTGAACATATCATGTAGATATACCACACACGCTTTCCCTTCACTGAAAAATTACTGTTTACAACAAATAAGCAATTGACGATCAAAATTGATTGAAAGCATCTTAAACATGTCAAGTATTTCATTGTAGATGATCTGTGATCCAAATGCTTCTTCCACCTTCGAGAGGGACAGAAGAATTCTTCCATATCATGATGGTTTAAAATTGTATCAACCAATGTTTTCTGCTGAAAAGATATCATCTATTTTTTTCTATTTTTGGAAGAAAATATTCCTAGACATACAACAGGTGAGAACTAAGTAATTTTAAAGAAACAAATGAAATGAAAATATTCTGTAAATAGAATGAAATGAAAAGCTGTGTTTTAAATAGGAGCTAAATATTAAACAGAATTTTTGTACCAGGCATTTGAATTACTGCACCAGCTCTTTTGCCCATCAAGAGAGGCATTTAGCATTTCAGTCTTTTCCAAGGTGTTCATGATCTGCTATGCTGATCTCTGTGTGTGCCTAGGTGTGTGTGGAGGGGGGGGCATATGAAGGGGAGTGTGTATGTTTGCTTTACAATTGTTGTGGCAGATTCATGCCTCAGCTCCACATTTTGTTTTAAAAAGGTCACACCGAGTGGATATGAAGTTTACTATCAACAAGAGATCGATTCCCAAATCATCCATTTGACTCTCCCTTATAAATCATGTGCTTTGTTGCATATTTTATCAAATATACTTTCAAGCCAGATGGAGGAAGGAGGATGTGGGAATCCCTCCACCATCTTGCAACTTTTATGTAAGTAGGTTTTCAAGAAAATCATCATTTCTCTTTTAAATATGTCTGGAACAGGCATGATGGTAGTGTCAACCTGTTGGAGTTTTTGTTGCTGGAAGAAGTTGTACAAAAGGATTGGTTTTTACATTGACCAGTTACTGAATCAAGCGCAGGAATACATTGGAAATTTAGCTGGGCGTTCCTTTTCCCAGCAGACTACTTCTAGAACGAGCTTGTACACTGAAGCTGACTCTTTTGCTCTCTTTTTGTTTCTTTCCTATTTTCTTGGCTTCTTTGCCACTATCTAGACAATTTTGGAACTTTGTTCCCAACTAAAATGGTTTCAATAGTCTGATTGTGATCATACATTTTTACAAGGAATTTTTAAAATCTTTCCTCGAGTCCAGAAAGTCAAGGACTTAGATCTTTTTCTTCCCTTATCAATATTGCCATGAAATTGATAAATAAAGACCAACTCTTTATTTTTGTTTTTAACCCACGTAGATAATTCCCATCCATTAATCCATTTTGTGGACCAATAGCTGCCATTCTGATGGAAGCTGTCACTTCTTAACAATAGGCATTCTGTGACTATGTTGACTGCACTTTGGGTGAAGATCCTAACTGGTCTTAGATATACATAGGGAGAAATTTGCTCAGTCAGTGTCAGTCTTAAGCATGCGTATCAGAAGATCTTTCTAGAGCTGGGAATTTTCCCATGAAAGGGATTCAGTTAGGGAAGAGACACTTGTGCCAGAGTTTTACATTCTTCTTGAACACTGCTTAAGGAACTTAGATGCCATGTCCATTTGGATCTCTGTCTGCACAGAACTTTGTCATGCCAGCGCTTTGAAATGCATCTTGAAGAGAATTCACTAGCACAGAATGAAAGAGAGTGGAAGGGGTTGGTGGGGCTAACCAGGCCCAACCCCCCTGCCTAAACCAGGATACCTAGAGCCTCTTGCCCAGGATTCTATCTGGGTGTACTTTTAATGTCTTCAAAGATCCAGGCTCCACAATCTTTCTGGGCAGTCTGTGCCGTGGTTCAGTCACCCTGACAGTAAAGAAACATTTACTGATGTTCAAAGGCAATCTCCTGTATTTCAGTGTGTGCCCACTGCCTCTTGTCTTTTCCCTCAGCATCACTGAAAAGACACTGATTCCCTCCCCTTTGCACTATTGCTTCCATATGTATGTGTGATGCCATGTAGAGGTATGTCAAAAACCTCCCTGAAGCCCAGGCAGATAATATTCCCTTCATCTACCAGTCAAGTTGATTCATCAGAGGAGTTTAAAGTGATGTTCAGCATGAAATTCCCCTGAAAAATCATGCTAACTACATTATTTGGTCATCTGTCATGTGCCTGGCAAGGATTTCCAGGAAGAGCTGCTTCATCAACTTCCTGGGGATAAAAAAGAGGCTGGCTGGTTTGTACTATGGCGAGTCCTCTTAATTGCCTTTTTTGAAGATGGGTGTCATTTGCTAACATCCACTCTTTAGCTCCTCTTCTCATCTACACCTCGGCAAAAAGCTTTTCCACTATGTCTGGCTAGGAAAAACTGTGCCAGCACAGAAAACATCTCCCATCGTGTTCTAGAAGTTGCACGGATGTCTGCCAAGTGTTTGGCAGGAAGAAAAGAAAAGTTGTCCAAAACAGCTTCCAATCGAATGTTCCTGTGATTGGAAAAGTCAGGAGAGTGCAAAGGTACTGTTTTCTATCAGTTGGCAAGGTGCGCACACAATCCCAGTGTTGTACAGCTTGCTTCTTCACCTTCCCGAAGCTGCCGCTCTCGCCGGCTGCCGGAGCCCAAGAAGCGGCTTCTTCGCGCAAAGACGATTGTGCCGCTCACAGGGCTCTCCTTAGCGCGGCTTCTGCCGAAAGACGCCCGGCAGCGGCTCTTACCTCCGGAGAGCATCCTACCTTCGTCTTTAGCTCCTCTTCTCATCTACACCTCGGCAAAAAGCTTTTCCACTATGTCTGGCTAGGAAAAACTGTGCCAGCACAGAAAACATCTCCCATCGTGTTCTAGAAGTTGCACGGATGTCTGCCAAGTGTTTGGCAGGAAGAAAAGAAAAGTTGTCCAAAACAGCTTCCAATCGAATGTTCCTGTGATTGGAAAAGTCAGGAGAGTGCAAAGGTACTGTTTTCTATCAGTTGGCAAGGTGCGCACACAATCCCAGTGTTGTACAGCTTGCTTCTTCACCTTCCCGAAGCTGCCGCTCTCGCCGGCTGCCGGAGCCCAAGAAGCGGCTTCTTCGCGCAAAGACGATTGTGCCGCTCACAGTGCTCTCCTTAGCGCGGCTTCTGCCGAAAGACGCCCGGCAGCGGCTCTTACCTCCGGAGAGCATCCTACCTTCGTCTTTCGCGTCTTTTGTAGTCTACATCTTAGCAAAACGCTTCTCCACTATGTCTGGCTAGGAAAAACTGTGCCAGCACAGAAAACATCTCCCATCGTGTTCTAGAAGTTGCACGGATGTCTGCCAAGTGTTTGGCAGGAAGAAAAGAAAAGTTGTCCAAAACAGCTTCCAATCGAATGTTCCTGTGATTGGAAAAGTCAGGAGAGTGCAAAGGTACTGTTTTCTATCAGTTGGCAAGGTGCGCACACAATCCCAGTGTTGTACAGCTTGCTTCTTCACCTTCCCGAAGCTGCCGCTCTCGCCGGCTGCCGGAGCCCAAGAAGCGGCTTCTTCGCGCAAAGACGATTGTGCCGCTCACAGTGCTCTCCTTAGCGCGGCTTCTGCCGAAAGACGCCCGGCAGCGGCTCTTACCTCCGGAGAGCATCCTACCTTCGTCTTTCGCGTCTTTTGTAGTCTACATCTTAGCAAAACGCTTTTCCACTATGTCTGGCTAGGAAAAACTGTGCCAGCACAGAAAACATCTCCCATCGTGTTCTAGAAGTTGCACGGATGTCTGCCAAGTGTTTGGCAGGAAGAAAAGAAAAGTTGTCCAAAACAGCTTCCAATCGAATGTTCATGTGATTGGAAAAGTCAGGAGAGTGCAAAGGTACTGTTTTCTATCAGTTGGCAAGGTGCGCACACAATCCCAGTGTTGTACAGCTTGCTTCTTCACCTTCCCGAAGCTGCCGCTTTCGCCGGCTGCCGGAGCCCAAGAAGCGGCTTCTTCGCGCAAAGACGATTGTGCCGCTCACAGTGCTCTCCTTAGCGCGGCTTCTGCCGAAAGACGCCCGGCAGCGGCTCTTACCTCCGGAGAGCATCCTACCTTCGTCTTTCGCGTCTTTTGTAGTCTACATCTTAGCAAAACGCTTTTCCACTATGTCTGGCTAGGAAAAACTGTGCCAGCACAGAAAACATCTCCCATCGTGTTCTAGAAGTTGCACGGATGTCTGCCAAGTGTTTGGCAGGAAGAAAAGAAAAGTTGTCCAAAACAGCTTCCAATCGAATGTTCCTGTGATTGGAAAAGTCAGGAGAGTGCAAAGGTACTGTTTTCTATCAGTTGGCAAGGTGCGCACACAATCCCAGTGTTGTACAGCTTGCTTCTTCACCTTCCCGAAGCTGCCGCTCTCGCCGGCTGCCGGAGCCCAAGAAGCGGCTTGTTCGCGCAAAGACGATTGTGCCGCTCACAGGGCTCTCCTTAGCGCGGCTTCTGCCGAAAGACGCCCGGCAGCGGCTCTTACCTCCGGAGAGCATCCTACCTTCGTCTTTCGCGTCTTTTGTAGTCTACATCTTAGCAAAACGCTTTTCCACTATGTCTGGCTAGGAAAAACTGTGCCAGCACAGAAAACATCTCCCATCGTGTTCTAGAAGTTGCACGGATGTCTGCCAAGTGTTTGGCAGGAAGAAAAGAAAAGTTGTTCAAAACAGCTTCCAATCGAATGTTCATGTGATTGGAAAAGTCAGGAGAGTGCAAAGGTACTGTTTTCTATCAGTTGGCAAGGTGCGCACACAATCCCAGTGTTGTACAGCTTGCTTCTTCACCTTCCCGAAGCTGCCGCTCTCGCCGGCTGCCGGAGCCCAAGAAGCGGCTTCTTCGCGCAAAGACGATTGTGCCGCTCACAGTGCTCTCCTTAGCGCGGCTTCTGCCGAAAGACGCCCGGCAGCGGCTCTTACCTCCGGAGAGCATCCTACCTTCGTCTTTCGCGTCTTTTGTAGTCTACATCTTAGCAAAACGCTTTTCCACTATGTCTGGCTAGGAAAAACTGTGCCAGCACAGAAAACATCTCCCATCGTGTTCTAGAAGTTGCACGGATGTCTGCCAAGTGTTTGGCAGGAAGAAAAGAAAAGTTGTCCAAAACAGCTTCCAATCGAATGTTCCTGTGATTGGAAAAGTCAGGAGAGTGCAAAGGTACTGTTTTCTATCAGTTGGCAAGGTGCGCACACAATCCCAGTGTTGTACAGCTTGCTTCTTCACCTTCCTGAAGCTGCCGCTCTCGCCGGCTGCCGGAGCCCAAGAAGCGGCTTCTTCGCGCAAAGACGATTGTGCCGCTCACAGTGCTCTCCTTAGCGCGGCTTCTGCCGAAAGACGCCTGGCAGCGGCTCTTACCTCCGGAGAGCATCCTACCTTCGTCTTTCGCGTCTTATGTAGTCTACATCTTAGCAAAACGCTTTTCCACTATGTCTGGCTAGGAAAAACCGTGCCAGCCCAGAAAACATCTCCCATCGTGTTCTAGAAGTTGCAGATATGTCTGCCAAGTGTTTGGGAGGAAGAAAAGAAAAGTTGTCCAAAACAGCTTCCAATCGAATGTTCCTGTGATTGGAAAAGTCAGGAGAGTGCAAAGGTACTGTTTTCTATCAGTTGGCAAGGTGCGCACACAATCCCAGTGTTGTACAGCTTGCTTCTTCACCTTCCCGAAGCTGCCACTCTCAGGAGGTAAGAGCCGCTGCCGGGCGTCTTTCGGCAGAAGCCGCGCTAAGGGGAGCACTGTGAGCGGCACAATCGTCTTTGCGCGAAGAAGCCGCTTCTTGGGCTCCGGCAGCCGGCGAGAGCGGCAGCTTCGGGAAGGTGAAGAAACAAGCTGTACAACACTGAGATTGTGTGCGCACCTTGCCAACTGATAGAAAACAGTACCTTTGCACTCTCCTGACTTTTCCAATCACAGGAACATTCGATTGGAAGCTGTTTTGGACAACTTTTCTTTTCTTCCTGCCAAACACTTGGCAGACATCCGTGCAACTTCTAGAACACGATGGGAGATGTTTTCTGTGCTGGCACAGTTTTTCCTAGCCAGACATAGTGGAGAAGCGTTTTGCTAAGATGTAGACTACAAAAGACGCGAAAGACGAAGGTAGGATGCTCTCCGGAGGTAAGAGCCGCTGCCGGGCGTCTTTCGGCAGAAGCCGCGCTAAGGAGAGCACTGTGAGCGGCACAATCGTCTTTGCGCGAAGAAGCCGCTTCTTGGGCTCCGGCAGCCGGCGAGAGCGGCAGCTTCGGGAAGGTGAAGAAGCAAGCTGTACAACACTGGGATTGTGTGCGCACCTTGCCAACTGATAGAAAACAGTACCTTTGCACTCTCCTGACTTTTCCAATCACAGGAACATTCGATTGGAAGCTGTTTTGGACAACTTTTCTTTTCTTCCTGCCAAGCACTTGGCAGACATCCGTGCAACTTCTAGAACACGATGGGAGATGTTTTCTGTGCTGGCACAGTTTTTCCTAGCCAGACATAGTGGAAAAGCGTTTTGCCGAGGTGTAGACTACAAAAGACGCGAAAGACGAAGGTAGGATGCTCTCCGGAGGTAAGAGCCGCTGCCGGGCGTCTTTCGGCAGAAGCCGCGCTAAGGAGAGCACTGTGAGCGGCACAATCGTCTTTGCGCGAAGAAGCCGCTTCTTGGGCTCCGGCAGCCGGCGAGAGCGGCAGCTTCGGGAAGGTGAAGAAGCAAGCTGTACAACACTGGGATTGTGTGCGCACCTTGCCAACTGATAGAAAACAGTACCTTTGCACTCTCCTGACTTTTCCAATCACAGGAACATTCGATTGGAAGCTGTTTTGGACAACTTTTCTTTTCTTCCTGCCAAACACTTGGCAGACATCCGTGCAACTTCTAGAACACGATGGGAGATGTTTTCTGTGCTGGCACAGTTTTTCCTAGCCAGACATAGTGGAAAAGCGTTTTGCCGAGGTGTAGATGAGAAGAGGAGCTAAAGACGAAGGTAGGATGCTCTCCGGAGGTAAGAGCCGCTGCCGGGCGTCTTTCGGCAGAAGCCGCGCTAAGGAGAGCACTGTGAGCGGCACAATCGTCTTTGCGCGAAGCCGCTTCTTGGGCTCCGGCAGCCGGCGAGAGCGGCAGCTTCGGGAAGGTGAAGAAGCAAGCTGTACAACACTGGGATTGTGTGCGCACCTTGCCAACTGATAGAAAACAGTACCTTTGCACTCTCCTGACTTTTCCAATCACAGGAACATTCGATTGGAAGCTGTTTTGGACAACTTTTCTTTTCTTCCTGCCAAACACTTGGCAGACATCCGTGCAACTTCTAGAACACGATGGGAGATGTTTTCTGTGCTGGCACAGTTTTTCCTAGCCAGACATAGTGGAAAAGCTTTTTGCCGAGGTGTAGATGAGAAGAGGAGCTAAAGAGTGGATGTTAGCAAATGACACCCATCTTCAAAAAAGGCAATTAAGAGGACTCGCCATAGTACAAACCAGCCAGCCTCTTTTTTATCCCCAGGAAGTTGATGAAGCAGCTCTTCCTGGAAATCCTTGCCAGGCACATGACAGATGACCAAATAATGTAGTTAGCATGATTTTTCAGGGGAATTTCATGCTGAACATCACTTTAAACTCCTCTGATGAATCAACTTGACTGGTAGATGAAGGGAATATTATCTGCCTGGGCTTCAGGGAGGTTTTTGACATACCTCTACATGGCATCACACATACATATGGAAGCAATAGTGCAAAGGGGAGGGAATCAGTGTCTTTTCAGTGATGCTGAGGGAAAAGACAAGAGGCAGTGGGCACACACTGAAATACAGGAGATTGCCTTTGAACATCAGTAAATGTTTCTTTACTGTCAGGGTGACTGAACCACGGCACAGACTGCCCAGAAAGATTGTGGAGCCTGGATCTTTGAAGACATTAAAAGTACACCCAGATAGAATCCTGGGCAAGAGGCTCTAGGTATCCTGGTTTAGGCAGGGGGGTTGGGCCTGGTTAGCCCCACCAACCCCTTCCACTCTCTTTCATTCTGTGCTAGTGAATTCTCTTCAAGATGCATTTCAAAGCGCTGGCATGACAAAGTTCTGTGCAGACAGAGATCCAAATGGACATGGCATCTAAGTTCCTTAAGCAGTGTTCAAGAAGAATGTAAAACTCTGGCACAAGTGTCTCTTCCCTAACTGAATCCCTTTCATGGGAAAATTCCCAGCTCTAGAAAGATCTTCTGATACGCATGCTTAAGACTGACACTGGCTGAGCAAATTTCTCCCTATGTATATCTAAGACCAGTTAGGATCTTCACCCAAAGTGCAGTCAACATAGTCACAGAATGCCTATTGTTAAGAAGTGACAGCTTCCATCAGAATGGCAGCTATTGGTCCACAAAATGGATTAATGGATGGGAATTATCTACGTGGGTTAAAAACAAAAATAAAGAGTTGGTCTTTATTTATCAATTTCATGGCAATATTGATAAGGGAAGAAAAAGATCTAAGTCCTTGACTTTCTGGACTCGAGGAAAGATTTTAAAAATTCCTTGTAAAAATGTATGATCACAATCAGACTATTGAAACCATTTTAGTTGGGAACAAAGTTCCAAAATTGTCTAGATAGTGGCAAAGAAGCCAAGAAAATAGGAAAGAAACAAAAAGAGAGCAAAAGAGTCAGCTTCAGTGTACAAGCTCGTTCTAGAAGTAGTCTGCTGGGAAAAGGAACCCCCAGCTAAATTTCCAATGTATTCCTGCGCTTGATTCAGTAACTGGTCAATGTAAAAACCAATCCTTTTGTACAACTTCTTCCAGCAACAAAAACTCCAACAGGTTGACACTACCATCATACCTGTTCCAGACATATTTAAAAGAGAAATGATGATTTTCTTGAAAACCTACTTACATAAAAGTTGCAAGATGGTGGAGGGATTCCCACATCCTCCTTCCTCCATCTGGCTTGAAAGTATATTTGATAAAATATGCAACAAAGCACATGATTTATAAGGGAGAGTCAAATGGATGATTTGGGAATCGATCTCTTGTTGATAGTAAACTTCATATCCATTCGGTGTGACCTTTTTAAAACAAAATGTGGAGCTGAGGCATGAATCTGCCACAACAATTGTAAAGCAAACATACACACTCCCCTTCATATGCCCCCCCCTCCACACACACCTAGGCACACACAGAGATCAGCATAGCAGATCATGAACACCTTGGAAAAGACTGAAATGCTAAATGCCTCTCTTGATGGGCAAAAGAGCTGGTGCAGTAATTCAAATGCCTGGTACAAAAATTCTGTTTAATATTTAGCTCCTATTTAAAACACAGCTTTTCATTTCATTCTATTTACAGAATATTTTCATTTCATTTGTTTCTTTAAAATTACTTAGTTCTCACCTGTTGTATGTCTAGGAATATTTTCTTCCAAAAATAGAAAAAAATAGATGATATCTTTTCAGCAGAAAACATTGGTTGATACAATTTTAAACCATCATGATATGGAAGAATTCTTCTGTCCCTCTCGAAGGTGGAAGAAGCATTTGGATCACAGATCATCTACAATGAAATACTTGACATGTTTAAGATGCTTTCAATCAATTTTGATCGTCAATTGCTTATTTGTTGTAAACAGTAATTTTTCAGTGAAGGGAAAGCGTGTGTGGTATATCTACATGATATGTTCAAAGGCAGTTCCTACTAATGGCCAGGCTGAATTCCAGTAAATAATGTCCCGAATGATATTTTGCCGCCTTCTTTGGCACTTCATGAAATCTTACCCCGATGAAGTGCTGAAACAAAGAGATTTTCTCTTAGAGAGTGTCTCATGTTGTAACCTATCCCATGGATTTTATGCTGTAATTCTTATCTCTTTTAAAATTTACTATCTTCTGTACAGTTTTCATGAAACTTTCTGTTACAGTAGTGAATAGCACAGATAAATGTCATTTTGTACAACTTTGAATTTACCCCAAGAGCTGAGAGAAAACTTGATCCTATACTTCAATCCGAGTTTCTTCTATAGTCCAACTTTGTTTCTCTACCATCAAGCTTCTCCTTTGTTGCTGCTCCAAGCCCCGTCCAAGGTGACCTTGAATACTTTCAGGGATGGGACACCCACAACTTCTCTGGGCAACCTGTTCCAGTGTTCCAGCACTCCCACAGTAAAAAAGGCCTTCCTTTCATCTAATATGTGTAGGAAATCATAAATCTAGGCATAGAAGCTTGGAGTGCAAATTTGAAATTCTTTGGATTTGAAGCACATTTTATATGAATACTGACTTACAGATGACTAAAAGATGTTGATGGGCATTTGAGCTGACAAGTTTTGAAAAAGTGCACGGAAATTAAAATTGAAACCACTAAAATTAAAAACTCCTTGCCATTTTCTTTTTCCTCTCCTATTCAAAATTGCATATGTCAGATATCAGTGCTTCATGCAAACCTCTCAGATGCTCTCAGAGAAAAAGCTTTTCTTTCAGACTAAGTTGCGGTTGACGTAGAACACTAGCAGGAGTGAAAGATTTTCTGGGCATCGGGGCAGCCCGTTCTCCTTGGATTTGTGTGCAGAATGCATTTTATCCAAACTGGAAAATAGATCCCAGCTCTGTTCTATTCATCATTCTTACTTCATCAGGCCAGAAGATTCTGTGAAAAGTAGCCTGTGGACCTTGAAGACAGCGCATGTGAACCAGATGAGAGGTGATAGAGAAGTTGAGGGAGAGAAGAAAGAGCATGAGGCTGAAACCAGAAAGTATTTCTCCACGTGATCATGGAAGATTGCAGTAGCCACTTGGTACTATCAAACCAGCCCAACTTGGCACTGGTGCCACCTTGGGTCTGGGAGCCATGTTGCATATCGTGCATTTTAAGGAGCCAGCTGGCCACACCCAGCCATATGCCCCCAAACACAAACCAAGGCCCTTTTCTCTGGCAAACAAAACTCAGCTGCCCTGCTTCTGGATGGCAGATTGCAGGAACCACTTGGTACTATCAAACCAGCCCAACTTGGCACTGGTGCCACCATGGGTCTGGTCACCATCCTGCCTATTGTAGCTTTTCAGGAGCCAGCCGGTCACTCTCAGCCATAGGCCCCCAAACACAAACCTCGGCCCGTTTCCCTGGCAAACAAAAGTAAGCTGTCCCGCTTCTGGATGGCAGATTGCAGGAGCTACTTAGTACTATCAAATCAGCCCGACTTGGCACAGGTGCCACCTTGGATCTGGGAACCATCCTGTGTATCGTGGATTTTCAGGGGCCAGCCAGCCACTCTCAGCCATATGCCCCCAAAAACAAACCACGGACCTTTTCTCTGGCAAACAAAACTCAACTGCCCCTCTTCTGGATGGCAAATTTTAGGACGCACTTTGTACTACGAAAACCGCCCGACGTGGCACTGGTGCCACCTTGTGTCAGGGAACCATCCTGCATATCGAGCTTTTTAAGGAGCCAGCCGGCCAGGCCCAGCCATATACCCCCAAAAACAAACCACGGACCATTTCTCATGGAAACAAAAATCCGCTGCCCCGCGTCTGGATGGCAGATTGCAGGAGCCACTTTGCACCATCAAACCAGCCCGACTTGGCACTGGTGCCACCTTGGGTCTGGGAACAATCCTGCGTATCGTACATATTCAGGAACCAGCCGAACACTCCCAGCCACAGGCCCCCAAACACAAACAACGGCCCATTTCCCTGGCAAACAAAACTCAGCTACCCCGCTTCTGGATGGCAGTTTGCAGGAGCCACTTGGGAGTATCAAACCAGCCCGACTTGGCACTGGTGCCACCTTGGGTCTGGGAACCATCCTGCGTATGGTGGATTCTAAGGAGCCAGCCGGCCACTCCCAGCCACAGGCCCCCAACAAAAACCACGGCCCTTTTTTCTGGCAAACAAAACTTAGCTGCCTCACTTCTGGATGGCAGATTGCAGGAGCCACTTGGTGTAATCAAACCAGCCCGACTTGGCACTGGTGCCACCTTGGGTCTGGGAACCATCCTGCGTATCGTGGATTCTAAGGAGCCAGCCGGCCACTCCCAGCCACAGGCCCCCAAACAAAATCAACTGCGCTGTTCCCTGGAAAACAAAACACGCCTGCCAACTTTTTGATGGAGTTTGCAGGAGCCACTTGGTACTATCAAACCAGCCCGACTTGGCACTGGTGCCACCTTGGGTCTGGGAAACATCCTGCGTATCGTGGATTCTTAGGAGCCAGCCGGCCACTCCTAGCCACAGGCCCCCAGACAAAAACCTAGGCCTATTTCTCTGGCAAACAAAAGTAAGCTGCCCCGCTTCTGGATGGCAGATTGCAGGAGACACTTGGTACTATCAAACCAGCCCAACTTGGCACTGGTGCCACCTTGGATCTGGGAACCATGCTGTGTATCGTGGATATTCAGGGGCCAGCCGGCCACTCTCAGCCATATGTCCCCAAACAGAAACCTCGGCCCGTTTCTCTGGCAAACAAAACTCAACTGCCCCTCTTCTGGATGGCAAATTGCAGGATGAACTTGATACTAAAACCGCAGGCCGACTTGGTAGTGGTGACACCTTGGACCTGGGAACCATCATGCGTATCGAGCATTTTAAGGAGCCAGCCGGCCACTCCCAGCAATATGCCCCCAAAAACAATCCACGGAATTTTTCTCCGGCAAACAAAAATCAGCTGCCCCGCTTCTGGATGGCAGATTGCAGGAGCCACTTTGCACCATCAAACCAGCCCGACTTGGCACTGGTGCCACCTTGCATCTGGGAACCATGCTGCCTAGCGTGGATTTTCAGGAGCCAGCCGGCCACTCTCAGCCATAGGCCCCCAAACAAAACCCACGGCCCGTTTCCCTGGCAAACAAAATTAAGCTGCCCCGCTTCTGGATGGCAGATTGCAGGACGCACTTGGTAGTATCAAACCAGCCCGACTTGGCACTGGTGCCACCTTGGGTCTGGGAACCATCCTGCGTATCGTGGGTTCAAAGGAGCCAGCCGGCCACTCCCAGCCACAGGCCCCCAAATACAAACAACGGCGCTTTTCCCTGGAAAACAAAACTCGCCTGACAACTTTTTGATGGCAGATTGCAGGAGCCACTTGGTACTATCAAACCAGCCCAACTTGGCACTGGTGCCACCATGGGTCTGGTCACCATCCTGCCTATCGTAGCTTTCCAGGAGCCAGCCGGTCACTCCCAGCCATAGGTCCCCAGTCACAAACCTCGGCCCGTTTCCCTGGCAAACAAAAGTAAGCTGCCCCGCTTCTGGATGGCAGATTGCAGGAGCCACTTGGTACTATCAAACCAGCCCAACTTGGCACTGGTGCCACCTCTGGTCTGGGAACCATGCTGCGTAACACAGATTCTAAGGCGCCAGTCGGCCACTCCCAGCCACAAGCCCCCAAACACAAACAACGGCGCTATTCTCTGGCAAACAAAACTCCACTGCCCCTCTTCTGGATGGCAAATTGCAGGACGCACTTGGTACTATAAAAACAGCCCGACTTGGCACTGGTGCCACCTTGGGTCTGGGAACCATGCTGCGTATCGATCTTTTTAATGAGACAGCCGGCCACTCCCAGCCATATGCCCCCAAACACAACCCACGGCCCTTTTCTCTGGCAAACAAAACTCAACTGCACCGCTTCTGGATGGCAGATTGCAGGAGCCACTTGGTACTATCAAACCAGCCCGACTTGGCACTGGTGCCACCTTGGGTCTGGGAACCATCCTGCGTATGGTGGATTCTAAGGAGCCAGCCGCTCACTCCCAGCCACAGGCCCCCAACAAAAACCACGGCCCTTTTTTCTGGCAAACAAAACTTAGCTGCCTCACTTCTGGATGGCAGATTGCAGGAGCCACTTGGTGTAATCAAACCAGCCCGACTTGGCACTGGTGCCACCTTGGGTCTGGGAACCATCCTGCGTATCGTGGATTCTAAGGAGCCAGCCGGCCACTCCCAGCCACAGGCCCCCAAACAAAATCAACGGCGCTGTTCCCTGGAAAACAAAACACGCCTGCCAACTTTTTGATGGAGTTTGCAGGAGCCACTTGGTACTATCAAACCAGCCCGACTTGGCACTGGTGCCACCTTGGGTCTGGGAAACATCCTGCGTATCGTGGATTCTTAGGAGCCAGCCGGCCACTCCTAGCCACAGGCCCCCAGACAAAAACCTAGGCCTATTTCTCTGGCAAACAAAAGTAAGCTGCCCCGCTTCTGGATGGCAGATTGCAGGAGACACTTGGTACTATCAAACCAGCCCAACTTGGCACTGGTGCCACCTTGGATCTGGGAACCATGCTGTGTATCGTGGATATTCAGGGGCCAGCCGGCCACTCTCAGCCATATGTCCCCAAACAGAAACCTCGGCCCGTTTCTCTGGCAAACAAAACTCAACCGCCCCTCTTCTGGATGGCAAATTGCAGGATGAACTTGATACTAAAACCGCAGGCCGACTTGGTAGTGGTGACACCTTGGACCTGGGAACCATCATGCGTATCGAGCATTTTAAGGAGCCAGCCGGCCACTCCCAGCAATATGCCCCCAAAAACAATCCACGGAATTTTTCTCTGGCAAACAAAAATCAGCTGCCCCGCTTCTGGATGGCAGATTGCAGGAGCCACTTTGCACCATCAAACCAGCCCGACTTGGCACTGGTGCCACCTTGCATCTGGGAACCATGCTGCCTAGCGTGGATTTTCAGGAGCCAGCCGGCCACTCTCAGCCATAGGCCCCCAAACAAAACCCACGGCCCGTTTCCCTGGCAAACAAAATTAAGCTGCCCCGCTTCTGGATGGCAGATTGCAGGACGCACTTGGTAGTATCAAACCAGCCCGACTTGGCACTGGTGCCACCTCTGGTCTGGGAACCATCCTGCGTATCGTGGGTTCAAAGGAGCCAGCCGGCCACTCCCAGCCACAGGCCCCAAAATACAAACAACGGCGCTTTTCCCTGGAAAACAAAACTCGCCTGACAACTTTTTGATGGCAGATTGCAGGAGCCACTTGGTACTATCAAACCAGCCCGACTTGGCACTGGTGCCACCATGGGTCTGGTCACCATCCTGCCTATCGTAGCTTTTCAGGAGCCAGCCAGCCACGCCCAGCCAGAGGCCCCTAGACAAATATTTCGGCCCGTTTCCCTGGCAAACAAAAGTAAGCTACCCCGCTTCTGGATGGCAGATTGCAGGAGCCACTTTGCACCATCAAACTAGCCCGACTTGGCACTGGTGCCACCTCAGCTCTGGGAACCATCCTGCGTATCGTTCATTGTAAGGAGCCAGCCGGCCACTCCAGCCACAGGCCGCCGGACACAAACAACGGCGCTTTTCCCTGGAAAACAAAACTCGCCTGCCAACTTTTTGATGGCAGATTGCAGGAGCCACTTGCTACTATCAAATCAGCCCAACTTGGCACTGGTGCCACCATGGGTCTGGTCACCATCCTGCCTATCGTAGCTTTACAGGAGCCAGCCGGTCACTCGCAGCCATAGGCCCCCAGACACAAAACTCGGCCCGTTTCCCTGGCAAACAAAAGTAAGCTACCCCGCTTCTGGATGGCAGATTGCAGGAGCCACTTTGCACCATCAAACTAGCCCGACTTGGCACTGGCGCCACCTCTGGTCTGGGAACCATCCTGCGTATCGTGGATTCTAAGGAGCCAGCCGGTCACTCCCACCCACAGGCCCCCAAACAAAAACAACGGCACTTTTCCCTGGAAAACAAAACTCGCCTGCCAACTTTTTGATGGCAGATTGCAGGAGCCACTTGGTACTATCAAACCAGCCCAACTTGGCACTGGTGCCACCATGGGTCTGGTCACCATCCTGCCTATCGTAGCTTTTCAGGAGCCAGCCGGTCACTCCCAGCCATAGGCCCCCAGACAAAAACCTCGGCCCGTTTCCCTGGCAAACAAAAGTAAGCTGCCCCGCTTCTGGATTGCAGATTGCAGGAGCCACTTTTCACCATCAAACCAGCCCTACTTGGCACTGGTGCCACCTCTGGTCTGGGAACCATCCTGTGTATCATGGATTCTAAGGAGCCAGCCGGCCACTCCCAGCCAGAGGCCCCCAAACACAAACAACGGCGCTTTTCCCTGGATAACAAACTCGCCTGCCAACTTTTTGATGGCAGATTGCAGGAGCCACTTGGTACTATCAAACCAGCCCAACTTGGCACTGGTGCCACCATGGGTCTGGTCACCATCCTGCCTATCGTAGCTTTTCAGGAGCCAGCCGGTCACTCCCAGCCATAGGCCCTGAGACACAAACCTCGGCCCGTTTCCCTGGCAAACAAAAGTAAGCTGCCCCGCTTCTGGATGGTAGATTGCAGGACGCACTTGGTACTATCAAACCAGCCCAACTTGGCACTGGTGCCACCTCTGGTCTGGGAACCATCCTGCGTATCGTGGATTCTAAGGAGCCAGCCGGCCACTCCCAGCCACAGGCCCCCAAACACAAACAACGGCGCTTTTCCCTGGAAAACAAAACTCGCCTGCCAACTTTTTGATGGCAGATTGCAGGAGCCACTTGGTACTATCAAATCAGCCCAACTTGGCACTGGTGCCACCATGGGTCTGGTCACCATCCTGCCTATCGTAGCTTTTCAGGAGCCAGCCGGTCACTCCCAGCCATAGGCCCCCAGACACAAACCTCGGCCCGTTTCCCTGGCAAACAAAAGTAAGCTGCCCCGCTTCTGGATGGCAGATTGCAGGAACCACTTTGCACCATCAAACTAGCCCGACTTGGCACTGGTGCCACCTCTGGTCTGGGAACCATGTTGTGTATCGTGGATTCTAAGGAGCCATCCGTCCACTCCCAGCCACAGGCCCCCAAACACCAACAACGGCGCTTTTCCCTGGAAAACAAAACTCGCCTGCCAACATTTTGATGGCAGATTGCAGGAGCCACTTGGTACTATCAAACCAGCCCAACTTGGCACTGGTGCCACCATGGGCCTGGTCACCATCCTGCCTATCGTAGCTTTTCAGGAGCCAGACGGTCACTCCCAGCTATAGGCCCCCAGACAAAAACCTCGGCCCGTTTCCCTGGGAAACAAAAGTAAGCTGCCCCGCTTCTGGATGGCAGATTGCAGGACGCACTTGGTACTATCAAACCAGCCCGACTTGGCACTGGTGCCACCTCTGGTCTGGGAACCATCCTGCGTATCGTGGTTCTAAGGAGCCTTCCGTCCACTCCCAGCCACAGGCCCCCAAACACAAACAACGGCGCTTTTCCCTGGAAAACAAAACTCGCCTGCCAACTTTTTGATGGCAGATTGCAGGAGCCACTTGGTACTATCAAATCAGCCCAACTTGGCACTGGTGCCACCATGGGTCTGGTCACCATCCTGCCTATCGTAGCTTTTCAGGAGCCAGCCGGTCACTCCCAGCCATAGGCCCCCAGAAACAATACTCGGCCCGTTTCCCTGGCAAACAAAAGTAAGCTGCCCCGCTTCTGGATGGCAGATTGCAGGAGCCACTTTGCACCATCAAACTAGCCCGACTTGGCACTGGTGCCACCTCTGGTCTGGGAACCATCCTGCGTATCGTGGATTCTAAGGAGCCAGCCGGCCACTCCCACCCACAGGCCTCCAAACAAAAACAACGGCGCTTTTCCCTGGAAAACAAAACTCGCCTGCCAATTTTTTGATGGCAGATTGCAGGAGCCACTTGGTACTATCAAACCAGCCCAACTTGGCACTGGTGCCACCATGGGTCTGGTCACCATCCTGCCTATCGTAGCTTTTCAGGAGCCAGCCGGTCACTCGCAGCCATAGGCCCCCAGACACAAACCTCGGCCCGTTTCCCTGGCAAACAAAAGTAAGCTACCCCGCTTCTGGATGGCAGATTGCAGGACGCACTTGATAGTATCAAACCAGCCCGACTTGGCACTGGTGCCACCTCAGGTCTGGGAACCATGCTGCGTATCGTGGATTCTAATTAGCCATCTGGCCACTCCCACCCACAGGCCCTCAAACACTAACAACGGCGCTTTTCCCTGGATAACAAACTCGCCTGTCAACTTTTTGATGGCAGATTGCAGGAGCCACTTGGTACTATCAAACCAGCCCAACTTGGCACTGGTGCCACCATGGGTCTGGTCACCATCCTGCCTATTGTAGCTTTTCAGGAGCCAGCCGGTCACTCCCAGCCATAGGCCCTGAGACACAAACCTCGGCCCGTTTCCCTGGCAAACAAAAGTAAGCTGCCCCGCTTCTGGATGGCAGATTGCAGGACGCACTTGGTACTATCAAACCAGCCCAACTTGGCACTGGTGCCACCTCTGGTCTGGGGACCATGCCGCGTATCGTGGATTCTAAGGAGCCAGCCGGCCACTCCCAGCCACAGGCCCCCAAACAGAAACAACGGCGCTTTTCCCTGGAAAACAAAACTCGCCTGCCAACTTTTTGATGGCAGATTGCAGGAGCCACTTGGTACTATCAAATCAGCCAAACTTGGCACTGGTGCCACCATGGGTCTGGTCACCATCCTGCCTATCGTAGCTTTTCAGGAGCCAGGCGGTCACTCCCAGCCATAGGCCCCCAGTCACAAACCTTGGCCCGTTTCCCTGGCAAACAAAAGTAAGCTGCCCCGCTTCTGGATGGCAGATTGCAGGAGCCACTTGGTACTATCAAACCAGCCCAACTTGGCACTGGTGCCACCTCTGGTCTGGGAACCATGCTGCGTAACACAGATTCTAAGGCGCCAGTCGGCCACTCCCAGCCACAAGCCCCCAAACACAAACAACGGCGCTATTCTCTGGCAAACAAAACTCCACTGCCCCTCTTCTGGATGGCAAATTTCAGGACGCACTTGGTACTATAAAAACAGCCCGACTTGGCACTGGTGCCACCTTGGGTCTGGGAACCATCCTGCGTATCGATCTTTTTAATGAGACAGCCGGCCACTCCCAGCCATATGCCCCCAAACACAACCCACGGCCCTTTCCTCTGGCAAACAAAACTCAGCTGCACCGCTTCTGGATGGCAGATTGCAGGAGCCACTTGGTACTATCAAACCAGCAAGACTTGGCACTGGTGCGACCTTGGGTCTGGGAACCATCCTGCGTATTGTGGATTGTCAGGAGCCAGCTGAACATTCTCGGCCACAGACCCCAATCAAAAACAACGGCCCGTTTCTCAGGCAAACAAAACTCAGCTGCCCCGCTTCTGGATGGGAGATTGCAGGAGGCACTTGACACTGTGAAACCAGCCCCACTTGGCACTGGTGCCACCTTGGGTCTGGGAACCATGCTGCGTATCATGGATTTTCAGGAGCCAGCCGGCCACTCCCAGCCATAGGCCCCCAAACAAAAACCACAGCCTTTTTCTCTGGCAAACAAAATTCAGCTGCCCCACTTCTGGATGGCAGATTGCAGGAGCCACTTGGGACTATCACACCAGCACAACATGGCACTGCTGCCACCTTGGATCTGGGAACCATCCTTCCTATCGTGGATTTTCAGGGGCCAGCCGGTCACTCTCAGCCATAGGCCCCAAACACAAACCACGGCCCTTTTCTCTGGAAAACAAAACTCAACTGCCCCTCTTCTGGATGGCAGATTGCAGGAGCCACTGGGTACTATGAAACTAGCCCTACTTGGCACTGGTGCCACCTTGGGTCTGGGAACCATGCTGCGTATCATGGATTTTCAGGAGCCAGCCGTCCACTGCCAGCCACAGGCCCCGAAACACAAACAACAGCCTTTTTCTCTGGCAAACAAAATTCAGCTGCCCCGCTTCTGGATGGCAGATTGCAGGAACCACTTGGTACTAAGAAACCAGCCCGACTTGGCACTGGTGCCACCTTGGGTCTGGGAACCATCCTGCGTATCGTGGATTCTAAGGAGCCAGCTGGCCACTCCCAGCCACAGGCCCCAAAATACACACAACGGCGCTTTTCCCTGGAAAACAAAACTCGCCTGCCAACTTTTTGATGGCAGATTGCAGGAGCCACTTGGTACTATCAAACCAGCCCAACTTGGCACTGGTGCCACCATGGGTCTGGTCACAATCCTGCCTATTGTTGCTTTTCAGGAGCCAGGCGGTCACTCCCAGCCATAGGCCCTGAGACACAAACCTCGGCCCGTTTCCCTGGCAAACAAAAGTAAGCTGCCCCGCTTCTGGATGGCAGATTGCAGGACGCACTTGGTACTATCAAACCAGCCCAACTTGGCACTGGTGCCACCTCTGGTCTGGGAAACATGCCGCGTATCGTGGATTCTAAGGAGCCAGCCAGCCACTCCCAGCCACAGGCCCCCAAACAGAAACAACGGCGCATTTCCCTGGGAAACAAAACTCGCCTGCCAACTTTTTCATGGCAGATTGCAGGAGCCACTTGGTACTATCAAATCAGCCCAACTTGGCACTGGTGCCACCATGGGTCTGGTCACCATCCTGCCTATCGTAGCTTTTCAGGAGCCAGGCGGTCACTCCCAGCCATAGGCCCCCAGACACAAACCTCGGCCCGTTTCCCTGGCAAACAAAAGTAAGCTGCCCCGCTTCTGGATGGCAGATTGCAGGAGCCACTTGGTACTATCAAACCAGCCCAACTTGGCACTGGTGCCACCTCTGGTCTGGGAACCATGCTGCGTAACACAGATTCTAAGGCGCCAGTCGGCCACTCCCAGCCACAAGCCCCCAAACACAAACAACGGCGCTATTCTCTGGCAAACAAAACTCCACTGCCCCTCTTCTGGATGGCAAATTTCAGGACGCACTTGGTACTATATAAACAGCCCGACTTGGCACTGGTGCCACCTTGGGTCTGGGAACCATCCTGCGTATCGATCTTTTTAATGAGCAGCCGGCCACTCCCAGCCATATGCCCCCAAACACAACCCACGGCCCTTTCCTCTGGCAAACAAAACTCAGCTGCACCGCTTCTGGATGGCAGATTGCAGGAGCCACTTGGTACTATCAAACCAGCAAGACTTGGCACTGGTGCGACCTTGGGTCTGGGAACCATCCTGCGTATTGTGGATTGTCAGGAGCCAGCTGAACATTCTCGGCCACAGACCCCAATCAAAAACAACGGCCCGTTTCTCAGGCAAACAAAACTCAGCTGCCCCGCTTCTGGATGGGAGATTGCAGGAGGCACTTGACACTGTGAAACCAGCCCCACTTGGCACTGGTGCCACCTTGGGTCTGGGAACCATGCTGCGTATCATGGATTTTCAGGAGCCAGCCGGCCACTCCCAGCCATAGGCCCCCAAACAAAAACCACAGCATGTTTCTCTGGCAAACAAAATTCAGCTGCCCCACTTCTGGATGGCAGATTGCAGGAGCCACTTGGGACTATCACACCAGCACAACATGGCACTGCTGCCACCTTGGATCTGGGAACCATCCTTCCTATCGTGGATTTTCAGGGGCCAGCCGGTCACTCTCAGCCATAGGCCCCAAACACAAACCACGGCCCTTTTCTCTGGAAAACAAAACTCAACTGCCCCTCTTCTGGATGGCAGATTGCAGGAGCCACTGGGTACTATGAAACTAGTCCTACTTGGCACTGGTGCCACCTTGGGTCTGGGAACCATGCTGCGTATCATGGATTTTCAGGAGCCAGCCGTCCACTGCCAGCCACAGGCCCCGAAACACAAACAACAGCCTTTTTCTCTGGCAAACAAAATTCAGCTGCCCCGCTTCTGGAAGGCAGATTGCAGGAACCACTTGGTACTAACAAACCAGCCCGACTTGGCACTGGTGCCACCTTGGGTCTGGGAACCATCCTGCGTATCGTGGATTCTAAGGAGCCAGCTGGCCACTCCCAGCCACAGGCCCCAAAATACACACAACGGCGCTTTTCCCTGGAAAACAAAACTCGCCTGCCAACTTTTTGATGGCAGATTGCAGGAGCCACTTGGTACTATCAAACCAGCCCAACTTGGCACTGGTGCCACCATGGGTCTGGTCACCATCCTGCCTATTGTAGCTTTTCAGGAGCCAGCCGGTCACTCTCAGCCATAGGCCCCCAAACACAAACCTCGGCCTGTTTCCCTGGCAAACAAAAGTAAGCTGTCCCGCTTCTGGATGGCAGATTGCAGGAGCTACTTAGTACTATCAAATCAGCCCGACTTGGCACAGGTGCCACCTTGGATCTGGGAACCATCCTGTGTATCGTGGATTTTCAGGGGCCAGCCAGCCACTCTCAGCCATATGCCCCCAAAAACAAACCACGGACCTTTTCTCTGGCAAACAAAACTCAACTGCCCCTCTTCTGGATGGCAAATTTTAGGACGCACTTTGTACTACGAAAACCGCCCGACGTGGCACTGGTGCCACCTTGTGTCAGGGAACCATCCTGCATATCGAGCTTTTTAAGGAGCCAGCCGGCCAGGCCCAGCCATATACCCCCAAAAACAAACCACGGACCATTTCTCATGGAAACAAAAATCCGCTGCCCCGCGTCTGGATGGCAGATTGCAGGAGCCACTTTGCACCATCAAACCAGCCCGACTTGGCACTGGTGCCACCTTGGGTCTGGGAACAATCCTGCGTATCGTACATATTCAGGAACCAGCCGAACACTCCCAGCCACAGGCCCCCAAACACAAACAACGGCCCATTTCCCTGGCAAACAAAACTCAGCTACCCCGCTTCTGGATGGCAGTTTGCAGGAGCCACTTGGGAGTATCAAACCAGCCCGACTTGGCACTGGTGCCACCTTGGGTCTGGGAACCATCCTGCGTATGGTGGATTCTAAGGAGCCAGCCGGCCACTCCCAGCCACAGGCCCCCAACAAAAACCACGGCCCTTTTTTCTGGCAAACAAAACTTAGCTGCCTCACTTCTGGATGGCAGATTGCAGGAGCCACTTGGTGTAATCAAACCAGCCCGACTTGGCACTGGTGCCACCTTGGGTCTGGGAACCATCCTGCGTATCGTGGATTCTAAGGAGCCAGCCGGCCACTCCCAGCCACAGGCCCCCAAACAAAATCAACTGCGCTGTTCCCTGGAAAACAAAACACGCCTGCCAACTTTTTGATGGAGTTTGCAGGAGCCACTTGGTACTATCAAACCAGCCCGACTTGGCACTGGTGCCACCTTGGGTCTGGGAAACATCCTGCGTATCGTGGATTCTTAGGAGCCAGCCGGCCACTCCTAGCCACAGGCCCCCAGACAAAAACCTAGGCCTATTTCTCTGGCAAACAAAAGTAAGCTGCCCCGCTTCTGGATGGCAGATTGCAGGAGACACTTGGTACTATCAAACCAGCCCAACTTGGCACTGGTGCCACCTTGGATCTGGGAACCATGCTGTGTATCGTGGATATTCAGGGGCCAGCCGGCCACTCTCAGCCATATGTCCCCAAACAGAAACCTCGGCCCGTTTCTCTGGCAAACAAAACTCAACTGCCCCTCTTCTGGATGGCAAATTGCAGGATGAACTTGATACTAAAACCGCAGGCCGACTTGGTAGTGGTGACACCTTGGACCTGGGAACCATCATGCGTATCGAGCATTTTAAGGAGCCAGCCGGCCACTCCCAGCAATATGCCCCCAAAAACAATCCACGGAATTTTTCTCCGGCAAACAAAAATCAGCTGCCCCGCTTCTGGATGGCAGATTGCAGGAGCCACTTTGCACCATCAAACCAGCCCGACTTGGCACTGGTGCCACCTTGCATCTGGGAACCATGCTGCCTAGCGTGGATTTTCAGGAGCCAGCCGGCCACTCTCAGCCATAGGCCCCCAAACAAAACCCACGGCCCGTTTCCCTGGCAAACAAAATTAAGCTGCCCCGCTTCTGGATGGCAGATTGCAGGACGCACTTGGTAGTATCAAACCAGCCCGACTTGGCACTGGTGCCACCTTGGGTCTGGGAACCATCCTGCGTATCGTGGGTTCAAAGGAGCCAGCCGGCCACTCCCAGCCACAGGCCCCCAAATAAAAACAACGGCGCTTTTCCCTGGAAAACAAAACTCGCCTGACAACTTTTTGATGGCAGATTGCAGGAGCCACTTGGTACTATCAAACCAGCCCAACTTGGCACTGGTGCCACCATGGGTCTGGTCACCATCCTGCCTATCGTAGCTTTTCAGGAGCCAGCCGGTCACTCCCAGCCATAGGTCCCCAGTCACAAACCTCGGCCCGTTTCCCTGGCAAACAAAAGTAAGCTGCCCCGCTTCTGGATGGCAGATTGCAGGAGCCACTTGGTACTATCAAACCAGCCCAACTTGGCACTGGTGCCACCTCTGGTCTGGGAACCATGCTGCGTAACACAGATTCTAAGGCGCCAGTCGGCCACTCCCAGCCACAAGCCCCCAAACACAAACAACGGCGCTATTCTCTGGCAAACAAAACTCCACTGCCCCTCTTCTGGATGGCAAATTGCAGGACGCACTTGGTACTATAAAAACAGCCCGACTTGGCACTGGTGCCACCTTGGGTCTGGGAACCATGCTGCGTATCGATCTTTTTAATGAGACAGCCGGCCACTCCCAGCCATATGCCCCCAAACACAACCCACGGCCCTTTTCTCTGGCAAACAAAACTCAACTGCACCGCTTCTGGATGGCAGATTGCAGGAGCCACTTGGTACTATCAAACCAGCCCGACTTGGCACTGGTGCCACCTTGGGTCTGGGAACCATCCTGCGTATGGTGGATTCTAAGGAGCCAGCCGCTCACTCCCAGCCACAGGCCCCCAACAAAAACCACGGCCCTTTTTTCTGGCAAACAAAACTTAGCTGCCTCACTTCTGGATGGCAGATTGCAGGAGCCACTTGGTGTAATCAAACCAGCCCGACTTGGCACTGGTGCCACCTTGGGTCTGGGAACCATCCTGCGTATCGTGGATTCTAAGGAGCCAGCCGGCCACTCCCAGCCACAGGCCCCCAAACAAAATCAACGGCGCTGTTCCCTGGAAAACAAAACACGCCTGCCAACTTTTTGATGGAGTTTGCAGGAGCCACTTGGTACTATCAAACCAGCCCGACTTGGCACTGGTGCCACCTTGGGTCTGGGAAACATCCTGCGTATCGTGGATTCTTAGGAGCCAGCCGGCCACTCCTAGCCACAGGCCCCCAGACAAAAACCTAGGCCTATTTCTCTGGCAAACAAAAGTAAGCTGCCCCGCTTCTGGATGGCAGATTGCAGGAGACACTTGGTACTATCAAACCAGCCCAACTTGGCACTGGTGCCACCTTGGATCTGGGAACCATGCTGTGTATCGTGGATATTCAGGGGCCAGCCGGCCACTCTCAGCCATATGTCCCCAAACAGAAACCTCGGCCCGTTTCTCTGGCAAACAAAACTCAACCGCCCCTCTTCTGGATGGCAAATTGCAGGATGAACTTGATACTAAAACCGCAGGCCGACTTGGTAGTGGTGACACCTTGGACCTGGGAACCATCATGCGTATCGAGCATTTTAAGGAGCCAGCCGGCCACTCCCAGCAATATGCCCCCAAAAACAATCCACGGAATTTTTCTCTGGCAAACAAAAATCAGCTGCCCCGCTTCTGGATGGCAGATTGCAGGAGCCACTTTGCACCATCAAACCAGCCCGACTTGGCACTGGTGCCACCTTGCATCTGGGAACCATGCTGCCTAGCGTGGATTTTCAGGAGCCAGCCGGCCACTCTCAGCCATAGGCCCCCAAACAAAACCCACGGCCCGTTTCCCTGGCAAACAAAATTAAGCTGCCCCGCTTCTGGATGGCAGATTGCAGGACGCACTTGGTAGTATCAAACCAGCCCGACTTGGCACTGGTGCCACCTCTGGTCTGGGAACCATCCTGCGTATCGTGGGTTCAAAGGAGCCAGCCGGCCACTCCCAGCCACAGGCCCCCAAATACAAACAACGGCGCTTTTCCCTGGAAAACAAAACTCGCCTGACAACTTTTTGATGGCAGATTGCAGGAGCCACTTGGTACTATCAAACCAGCCCGACTTGGCACTGGTGCCACCATGGGTCTGGTCACCATCCTGCCTATCGTAGCTTTTCAGGAGCCAGCCAGCCACGCCCAGCCAGAGGCCCCTAGACAAATATTTCGGCCCGTTTCCCTGGCAAACAAAAGTAAGCTACCCCGCTTCTGGATGGCAGATTGCAGGAGCCACTTTGCACCATCAAACTAGCCCGACTTGGCACTGGTGCCACCTCAGCTCTGGGAACCATCCTGCGTATCGTTCATTGTAAGGAGCCAGCCGGCCACTCCAGCCACAGGCCCCCGGACACAAACAACGGCGCTTTTCCCTGGAAAACAAAACTCGCCTGCCAACTTTTTGATGGCAGATTGCAGGAGCCACTTGCTACTATCAAATCAGCCCAACTTGGCACTGGTGCCACCATGGGTCTGGTCACCATCCTGCCTATCGTAGCTTTACAGGAGCCAGCCGGTCACTCGCAGCCATAGGCCCCCAGACACAAAACTCGGCCCGTTTCCCTGGCAAACAAAAGTAAGCTGCCCCGCTTCTGGATGGCAGATTGCAGGAGCCACTTTGCACCATCAAACTAGCCCGACTTGGCACTGGCGCCACCTCTGGTCTGGGAACCATCCTGCGTATCGTGGATTCTAAGGAGCCAGCCGGTCACTCCCACCCACAGGCCCCCAAACAAAAACAACGGCACTTTTCCCTGGAAAACAAAACTCGCCTGCCAACTTTTTGATGGCAGATTGCAGGAGCCACTTGGTACTATCAAACCAGCCCAACTTGGCACTGGTGCCACCATGGGTCTGGTCACCATCCTGCCTATCGTAGCTTTTCAGGAGCCAGCCGGTCACTCCCAGCCATAGGCCCCCAGACAAAAACCTCGGCCCGTTTCCCTGGCAAACAAAAGTAAGCTGCCCCGCTTCTGGATGGCAGATTGCAGGAGCCACTTTTCACCATCAAACCAGCCCTACTTGGCACTGGTGCCACCTCTGGTCTGGGAACCATCCTGCGTATCATGGATTCTAAGGAGCCAGCCGGCCACTCCCAGCCAGAGGCCCCCAAACACAAACAACGGCGCTTTTCCCTGGATAACAAACTCGCCTGCCAACTTTTTGATGGCAGATTGCAGGAGCCACTTGGTACTATCAAACCAGCCCAACTTGGCACTGGTGCCACCATGGGTCTGGTCACCATCCTGCCTATCGTAGCTTTTCAGGAGCCAGCCGGTCACTCCCAGCCATAGGCCCTGAGACACAAACCTCGGCCCGTTTCCCTGGCAAACAAAAGTAAGCTGCCCCGCTTCTGGATGGTAGATTGCAGGACGCACTTGGTACTATCAAACCAGCCCAACTTGGCACTGGTGCCACCTCTGGTCTGGGAACCATCCTGCGTATCGTGGATTCTAAGGAGCCAGCCGGCCACTCCCAGCCACAGGCCCCCAAACACAAACAACGGCGCTTTTCCCTGGAAAACAAAACTCGCCTGCCAACTTTTTGATGGCAGATTGCAGGAGCCACTTGGTACTATCAAATCAGCCCAACTTGGCACTGGTGCCACCATGGGTCTGGTCACCATCCTGCCTATCGTAGCTTTTCAGGTGCCAGCCGGTCACTCCCAGCCATAGGCCCCCAGACACAAACCTCGGCCCGTTTCCCTGGCAAACAAAAGTAAGCTGCCCCGCTTCTGGATGGCAGATTGCAGGAACCACTTTGCACCATCAAACTAGCCCGACTTGGCACTGGTGCCACCTCTGGTCTGGGAACCATGCTGTGTATCGTGGATTCTAAGGAGCCATCCGTCCACTCCCTGCCACAGGCCCCCAAACACCAACAACGGCGCTTTTCCCTGGAAAACAAAACTCGCCTGCCAACTTTTTGATGGCAGATTGCAGGAGCCACTTGGTACTATCAAATCAGCCCAACTTGGCACTGGTGCCACCATGGGTCTGGTCACCATCCTGCCTATCGTAGCTTTTCAGGAGCCAGCCGGTCACTCCCAGCCATAGGCCCCCAGAAACAATACTCGGCCCGTTTCCCTGGCAAACAAAATTCAGCTGCCCCGCTTCTGGATGGCAGATTGCAGGAGCCACTTTGCACCATCAAACTAGCCCGACTTGGCACTGGTGCCACCTCCGGTCTGGGAACCATCCTGCGTATCGTGGATTCTAAGGAGCCAGCCGGCCACTCCCACCCACAGGCCTCCAAACAAAAACAACGGCGCTTTTCCCTGGAAAACAAAACTCGCCTGCCAATTTTTTGATGGCAGATTGCAGGAGCCACTTGGTACTATCAAACCAGCCCAACTTGGCACTGGTGCCACCATGGGTCTGGTCACCATCCTGCCTATCGTAGCTTTTCAGGAGCCAGGCGGTCACTCGCAGCCATAGGCCCCCAGACACAAACCTCGGCCCGTTTCCCTGGCAAACAAAAGTAAGCTACCCCGCTTCTGGATGGCAGATTGCAGGACGCACTTGATAGTATCAAACCAGCCCGACTTGCCACTGGTGCCACCTCAGGTCTGGGAACCATGCTGCGTATCGTGGATTCTAATTAGCCATCTGGCCACTCCCACCCACAGGCCCTCAAACACTAACAACGGCGCTTTTCCCTGGATAACAAACTCGCCTGTCAACTTTTTGATGGCAGATTGCAGGAGCCACTTGGTACTATCAAACCAGCCCAACTTGGCACTGGTGCCACCATGGGTCTGGTCACCATCCTGCCTATTGTAGCTTTTCAGGAGCCAGCCGGTCACTCCCAGCCATAGGCCCTGAGACACAAACCTCGGCCCGTTTCCCTGGCAAACAAAAGTAAGCTGCCCCGCTTCTGGATGGCAGATTGCAGGACGCACTTGGTACTATCAAACCAGCCCAACTTGGCACTGGTGCCACCTCTGGTCTGGGGACCATGCCGCGTATCGTGGATTCTAAGGAGCCAGCCGGCCACTCCCAGCCACAGGCCCCCAAACAGAAACAACGGCGCTTTTCCCTGGAAAACAAAACTCGCCTGCCAACTTTTTGATGGCAGATTGCAGGAGCCACTTGGTACTATCAAATCAGCCAAACTTGGCACTGGTGCCACCATGGGTCTGGTCACCATCCTGCCTATCGTAGCTTTTCAGGAGCCAGGCGGTCACTCCCAGCCATAGGCCCCCAGACACAAACCTTGGCCCGTTTCCCTGGCAAACAAAAGTAAGCTGCCCCGCTTCTGGATGGCAGATTGCAGGAGCCACTTGGTACTATCAAACCAGCCCAACTTGGCACTGGTGCCACCTCTGGTCTGGGAACCATGCTGCGTAACACAGATTCTAAGGCGCCAGTCGGCCACTCCCAGCCACAAGCCCCCAAACACAAACAACGGCGCTATTCTCTGGCAAACAAAACTCCACTGCCCCTCTTCTGGATGGCAAATTTCAGGACGCACTTGGTACTATAAAAACAGCCCGACTTGGCACTGGTGCCACCTTGGGTCTGGGAACCATCCTGCGTATCGATCTTTTTAATGAGACAGCCGGCCACTCCCAGCCATATGCCCCCAAACACAACCCACGGCCCTTTCCTCTGGCAAACAAAACTCAGCTGCACCGCTTCTGGATGGCAGATTGCAGGAGCCACTTGGTACTATCAAACCAGCAAGACTTGGCACTGGTGCGACCTTGGGTCTGGGAACCATCCTGCGTATTGTGGATTGTCAGGAGCCAGCTGAACATTCTCGGCCACAGACCCCAATCAAAAACAACGGCCCGTTTCTCAGGCAAACAAAACTCAGCTGCCCCGCTTCTGGATGGGAGATTGCAGGAGGCACTTGACACTGTGAAACCAGCCCCACTTGGCACTGGTGCCACCTTGGGTCTGGGAACCATGCTGCGTATCATGGATTTTCAGGAGCCAGCCGGCCACTCCCAGCCATAGGCCCCCAAACAAAAACCACAGCCTTTTTCTCTGGCAAACAAAATTCAGCTGCCCCACTTCTGGATGGCAGATTGCAGGAGCCACTTGGGACTATCACACCAGCACAACATGGCACTGCTGCCACCTTGGATCTGGGAACCATCCTTCCTATCGTGGATTTTCAGGGGCCAGCCGGTCACTCTCAGCCATAGGCCCCAAACACAAACCACGGCCCTTTTCTCTGGAAAACAAAACTCAACTGCCCCTCTTCTGGATGGCAGATTGCAGGAGCCACTGGGTACTATGAAACTAGCCCTACTTGGCACTGGTGCCACCTTGGGTCTGGGAACCATGCTGCGTATCATGGATTTTCAGGAGCCAGCCGTCCACTGCCAGCCACAGGCCCCGAAACACAAACAACAGCCTTTTTCTCTGGCAAACAAAATTCAGCTGCCCCGCTTCTGGATGGCAGATTGCAGGAACCACTTGGTACTAAGAAACCAGCCCGACTTGGCACTGGTGCCACCTTGGGTCTGGGAACCATCCTGCGTATCGTGGATTCTAAGGAGCCAGCTGGCCACTCCCAGCCACAGGCCCCAAAATACACACAACGGCGCTTTTCCCTGGAAAACAAAACTCGCCTGCCAACTTTTTGATGGCAGATTGCAGGAGCCACTTGGTACTATCAAACCAGCCCAACTTGGCACTGGTGCCACCATGGGTCTGGTCACAATCCTGCCTATTGTAGCTTTTCAGGAGCCAGGCGGTCACTCCCAGCCATAGGCCCTGAGACACAAACCTCGGCCCGTTTCCCTGGCAAACAAAAGTAAGCTGCCCCGCTTCTGGATGGCAGATTGCAGGACGCACTTGGTACTATCAAACCAGCCCAACTTGGCACTGGTGCCACCTCTGGTCTGGGAAACATGCCGCGTATCGTGGATTCTAAGGAGCCAGCCAGCCACTCCCAGCCACAGGCCCCCAAACAGAAACAACGGCGCATTTCCCTGGGAAACAAAACTCGCCTGCCAACTTTTTCATGGCAGATTGCAGGAGCCACTTGGTACTATCAAATCAGCCCAACTTGGCACTGGTGCCACCATGGGTCTGGTCACCATCCTGCCTATCGTAGCTTTTCAGGAGCCAGGCGGTCACTCCCAGCCATAGGCCCCCAGACACAAACCTTGGCCCGTTTCCCTGGCAAACAAAAGTAAGCTGCCCCGCTTCTGGATGGCAGATTGCAGGAGCCACTTGGTACTATCAAACCAGCCCAACTTGGCACTGGTGCCACCTCTGGTCTGGGAACCATGCTGCGTAACACAGATTCTAAGGCGCCAGTCGGCCACTCCCAGCCACAAGCCCCCAAACACAAACAACGGCGCTATTCTCTGGCAAACAAAACTCC
Source organism: Melospiza melodia melodia (assembly GCF_035770615.1). Classification (NCBI taxonomy): domain Eukaryota; kingdom Metazoa; phylum Chordata; class Aves; order Passeriformes; family Passerellidae; genus Melospiza; species Melospiza melodia. The sequence goes on from NC_086199.1 coordinate 45,143,241, forward strand.
ACTGCCCCTCTTCTGGATGGCAAATTTCAGGACGCACTTGGTACTATATAAACAGCCCGACTTGGCACTGGTGCCACCTTGGGTCTGGGAACCATCCTGCGTATCGATCTTTTTAATGAGACAGCCGGCCACTCCCAGCCATATGCCCCCAAACACAACCCACGGCCCTTTCCTCTGGCAAACAAAACTCAGCTGCACCGCTTCTGGATGGCAGATTGCAGGAGCCACTTGGTACTATCAAACCAGCAAGACTTGGCACTGGTGCGACCTTGGGTCTGGGAACCATCCTGCGTATTGTGGATTGTCAGGAGCCAGCTGAACATTCTCGGCCACAGACCCCAATCAAAAACAACGGCCCGTTTCTCAGGCAAACAAAACTCAGCTGCCCCGCTTCTGGATGGGAGATTGCAGGAGGCACTTGACACTGTGAAACCAGCCCCACTTGGCACTGGTGCCACCTTGGGTCTGGGAACCATGCTGCGTATCATGGATTTTCAGGAGCCAGCCGGCCACTCCCAGCCATAGGCCCCCAAACAAAAACCACAGCCTTTTTCTCTGGCAAACAAAATTCAGCTGCCCCACTTCTGGATGGCAGATTGCAGGAGCCACTTGGGACTATCACACCAGCACAACATGGCACTGCTGCCACCTTGGATCTGGGAACCATCCTTCCTATCGTGGATTTTCAGGGGCCAGCCGGTCACTCTCAGCCATAGGCCCCAAACACAAACCACGGCCCTTTTCTCTGGAAAACAAAACTCAACTGCCCCTCTTCTGGATGGCAGATTGCAGGAGCCACTGGGTACTATGAAACTAGTCCTACTTGGCACTGGTGCCACCTTGGGTCTGGGAACCATGCTGCGTATCATGGATTTTCAGGAGCCAGCCGTCCACTGCCAGCCACAGGCCCCGAAACACAAACAACAGCCTTTTTCTCTGGCAAACAAAATTCAGCTGCCCCGCTTCTGGAAGGCAGATTGCAGGAACCACTTGGTACTAACAAACCAGCCCGACTTGGCACTGGTGCCACCTTGGGTCTGGGAACCATCCTGCGTATCGTGGATTCTAAGGAGCCAGCTGGCCACTCCCAGCCACAGGCCCCAAAATACACACAACGGCGCTTTTCCCTGGAAAACAAAACTCGCCTGCCAACTTTTTGATGGCAGATTGCAGGAGCCACTTGGTACTATCAAACCAGCCCAACTTGGCACTGGTGCCACCATGGGTCTGGTCACCATCCTGCCTATCGTAGCTTTTCAGGAGCCAGCCGGTCACTCCCAGCCATAGGCCCCCAGAAAAAAACCTCGGTCCGTTTCCCTGGAAAACAAAAGTAAGCTGCCCCGCTTCTGGATGGCAGATTGCAGGAGCCACTTGGTGCTATCAAACCAGACCGACGTGGCACTGGTGCCACCTTGGGTCTGGGAACCATCCTGCGTATCGTGTGTTCTAAGGAGCCAGCCGGCCACTCCCAGCCACAGTCCCCCAAACACAAACAACGGCGCTTTTCCCTGGAAAACAAAACTGGCCTGCCAACTTTTTGATGGCAGATTGCGGGAGCCACTTGGTATTATCAAATCAGCCCAACTTGGCACTGGTGCCACCATGGGTCTGGTCACCATCCTGCCTATCGTACTTTTTCAGGAGCCAGGCGGTCACTCCCAGCCATAGGCCCCCAGACACAAACCTCGGCCCGTTTCCCTGGCAAACAAAAGTAAGCTGCCCCGCTTCTGCATGGCAGATTGCAGGTGCTATTTAGTACTATCAAACCAGCCCGACTTGGCACTGGTGCCACCTCTGGTCTGGGAACCATCCTGCCTATCGTGGATTTTCAGGGGCCAGACGGCCACTATCAGCCATAGGTCCCCAGACAAATACCTCGGCCCGTTTCCCTGGCAAACAAAAGTAAGCTGCCCCGCTTCTGGATGGCAGATTGCAGGAGCCACTTGGTACTATCAAACCAGCCCAACTTGACACTGGTGCCACCTTGGCTCTGGGAACCATGCTGCGTAACCCGGATTCTAAGACGACAGGCAGCCACTGCCAGCCACAGGCCTCCAAACAAAATCAACGGCGCTTTTCCCTGGAAAACAAAACTCGCCTGACAACTTTTAGATGGCAGATTGCAGGAGCCAGTTGGTACCATCAAAACAGCCCAACTTGGCACTGGTGCCACCTTGGGTCTGGGAACCATCCTGCCTATTGTTGCTTCTCAGGAGCCAGCCGGTCACTTCTAGCCCTAGGCCCCCAGTCATAAACCTCGGCCCGTTTCCCTGGCACACAAATGTAAGCTACCCCGCTTCAGGATGGCAGATTGCAGGAGCCACTTTTCACCATCAAACCAGCCCGACGTGGCACTGGTTCCACCTTGGGTCTGGGAACCATCCTGCGTATCGTGTGTTCTAAGGAGCCAGCCGGCCACTCCCACCAACAGTCCCCCAAACACAAACAACGGCGCTTTTCCCTGGAAAACAAAACTGGCCTGCCAACTTTTTGATGGCAGATTGCAGGAGCCACTTGGTACTATCAAACCAGCCCAACTTGGCACTGGTGCCACCATGGGTCTGGTCACCATCCTGCCTATCGTAGCTTTTCAGGAGCCAGCCGGTCACTCCCAGCCATAGGCCCCCAGACACAAACCTCGGCCCGTTTCCCTGGCAAACAAAAGTAAGCTGCCCCGCTTCTGCATGGCAGATTGCAGGTGCTATTTAGTACTATCAAACCAGCCCGACTTGGCACTGGTGCCACCTCTGGTCTGGGAACCATCCTGCCTATCGTAGCTTTTTAAGGAGCCAGCAGGCCACGCCCAGCCATATAGCCCCAAAAACAAACCACGGACCATTTCTCTTGGAAACAAAAATCCGCTGCCCCGCGTCAGGATGGCAGATTGCAGGAGCCACTTTGCACCATCAAACCACCCCGACTTGGCACTGGTGCCATCTTGGATCTGGGAACCATCCTGCCTATCGTAGCTTTTCAGGAGCCAGCCGGTTACTCCCAACCATAGGCCCCCAGACAGAAAGCTCTGCCCGTTTCCCTGGCAAACAAAAGTAAGCAGCCCCGCGTCTGGATGGCAGATTGCAGGAGCCACTTGGTACTATCAAACCAGCCCAACTTGGCACTGGTGCCACCATGGGTCTGGTCACCATCCTGCCTATCGTAGCTTTTCAGGAGCCAGCCGGTCACTCCCAGCCATAGGCCCCCAGACAAATACCTCGGCCCGTTTCCCTGGCAAACAAATGTAAGCTGCCCCGCTTCTGGATGGCAGATTGCAGGAGCCACATGGTACTATCAAACCAGGCCAACATGGCACTGGTGCCACCTTGGCTCTGGGAACCATCCTGCCTATCGTGGATTTTCAGGCGCCAGCCGGCCACTCTCAGCCATATGCCCCCAAACACAAACCACGGCCCTTTTCTCTGGTAAACAAAACTCAACTGCCCCTCTTCTGGATGGCAAATTGCAGGACGCACTTGGTACTACGAAAACAGCCCGACTTGGCAGTGATGCCACCTTGGGTCAGGGAACCATCCTGCGTATCGATGTTTTTAAGGAGTCAGCCGGCAACGTCCAGCCATATACCCCCAAAAAAAACCCACGGAACTTTTCTCCAGCAAGCAAAAATCCGCTGCCCCGCGTCTGGATGGCAGATTGCAGGAGCTATTTAGTATTATCAAACCAGCCCGGCTTGGGACTGGTGCCACCATGGGTCTGGGAACCATCCTGCCTATCGTAGCTTTTCAGGAGCCAGCCGGTCACTCTCAGCCATAGGCCCCAAACACAAACCACGGCCCTTTTCTCTGGAAAACAAAACTCAACTGCCCCTCTTCTGGATGGCAGATTGCAGGAGCCACTGGGTACTATGAAACCAGCCCTACTTGGCACTGGTGCCACCTTGGGTCTGGGAACTATGCTGCGTATCATGGATTTTCAGGAGCCAGCCGTCCACTGCCGGCCCAGGCCCCGAAACACAAACAACAGCCGTTTTCTCTGGCAAACAAAATTCAGCTGCCCCGCTTCTGGATGGCAGATTGCAGGAACCACTTGGTACTAACAAACCAGCCCGACTTGGCACTGGTGCCACCTTGGGTCTGGGAACCATCCTGCGTATCGTGGATTCTAAGGAGCCAGCTGGCCACTCCCAGCCACAGGCCCCAAAACACACTCAACGGCGCTTTTCCCTGGAAAACAAAACTCGCCTGCCAACTTTTTGATGGCAGATTGCAGGAGCCACTTGGTACTATCAAACCAGCCCAACTTGGCACTGGTGCCACCATGGGTCTGGTCACCATCCTGCCTATCGTAGCTTTTCAGGAGCCAGCCGGTCACTCCCAGCCATAGGCCCCCAGACACAAAGCTCGGCCTGTTTCCCTGGCACAAAAAAGTAAGCTACCGCACTTCTGGATGGCAGATTGCAGGAGCCACTTTGCACCATCAAACCAGCCCAACTTGGCACTGGTGCCACCTTGGCTCTGGGAACCATGCTGCGTAACCCGGATTCTAAGACGACAGGCAGCCACTGCCAGCCACAGGCCTCCAAACAAAATCAACGGCGCTTTTCCCTGGAAAACAAAACTCGCCTGACAACTTTTAGATGGCAGATTGCAGGAGCCAGTTGGTACCATCAAACCAGCCCAACTTGGCACTGGTGCCACCTTGGGTCTGGGAACCATCCTGCCTATTGTTGCTTTTCAGGAGCCAGCCGGTCACTCCTAGCCCTAGGCCCCCAGTCATAAACCTCGGCCCGTTTCCCTGACACACAAAAGTAAGCTACCCCGCTTCAGGATGGCAGATTGCAGGAGCCACTTTTCACCATCAAACCAGCCCGACGTGGCACTGGTGCCACCTTGGGTCTGGGAACCATCCTGCGTATCGTGTGTTCTAAGGAGCCAGCCGGCCACTCCCACCAACAGTCCCCCAAACACAAACAACGGCGCTTTTCCCTGGAAAACAAAACTCGCCTGACAACTTTTTGATGGCAGATTGCAGGAGCCACTTGGTACTATCAAACCAGCCCAACTTGGCACTGGTGCCACCATGGGTCTGGTCACCATCCTGCCTATCGTAGCTTTTCAGGAGCCAGGCGGTCACTCTCAGCCATAGGCCCCCAGACACAAACCTCGGCCCGTTTCCCTGGCAAACAAAAGTAAGCTGCCCCGCTTCTGCATGGCAGATTGCAGGTGCTATTTAGTACTATCAAACCAGCCCGACTTGGCACTGGTGCCACCTCTGGTCTGGGAACCATCCTGCCTATCATGGATTTTCAGGCGCCAGACGGCCACTATCAGCCATATGCCCCCAAAAACAAACCACGGCCCTTTTCTCTGGTAAACAAAACTCAACTGCCCCTCTTCTGGATGGCAAATTTTAGGACGCACTTTGTACTACGAAAACCGCCCGACTTGGCACTGGTGCCACCTTGGGTCAGGGAACCATCCTGCCTATCGTAGCTTTTTAAGGAGCCAGCAGGCCACGCCCAGCCATATAGCCCCAAAAACAAACCACAGACCATTTCTCTTGGAAACAAAAATCCGCTGCCCCGCGTCAGGATGGCAGATTGCAGGAGCCACGTTGCACCATCAAACCACCCCGACTTGGCACTGGTGCCATCTTGGATCTGGGAACCATCCTGCCTATCGTAGCTTTTCAGGAGCCAGCCGGTTACTCCCAACCATAGGCCCCCAGACAGAAAGCTCTGCCCGTTTCCCTGGCAAACAAAAGTAAGCTACCCCGCTTCTGGATGGCAGATTGCAGGAGCCACTTGGTACTATCAAACCAGCCCAACTTGACACTGGTGCAACTTTGGGTCTGGGAACCATGCTGCGTAACGTAGATTCTAAGGCGCCAGGCGGCCACTCCCAGCCACAGGCCCCCAAATACAAACAACGGCGCTTTTCCCTGGAAAGCAAAACTCGCCTGCCAGCTTTTTGATGGCAGATTGCAGGAGCCACTTGGTACTATCAAATCATCCCAACTTGGCACTGGTGCCACTATGGGTCTGGGAACCATCCTGCCAATTGTACCATTTCAGGAGCCAGCCGGTCACTCCCAGCCATAGGCCCCCATCACAAACCTCGGACCGTTTCCCTGGCAAACAAAATTAAGCTGCCCCGATTCTGGATGGCAGATTGCAGGAGCCACTTGGTAGTGTCAAAACAGCCCGACTTGGCACTGGTGCCACCTTGGGTCTGGGAACCATCCTGCGTATCGTGGATTCTAAGCAGCCACCCGGCCACTCCGTGCCACAGGCGCCCAAACACAAACAACGGCGCTTTTCCCTGGAAAACAAAACTCGCCTGCCAACATTTTGATGGCAGATTGCAGGAGCCACTTGGTACTATCAAACCAGCCCAATTTGGCACTGGTGCCACCATGGGTCTGGTCACCATCCTGCCTATCGTAGCTTTTCAGGAGCCAGCCGGTCACTCCCAGCCATAAACCCCCAGACACAAACGTCGGCCCGTTTCCCTGGAAAACAAAAGTAAGCACCCCCGATTCTGGATGGCAGATTGCAGGAGCCACTTGGTAGTATCAAATTAGCCCAACTTGGCACTGGTGCCATCATGGGTCTGGTAAACATCCTGCCTATCTTAGCTTTTCAGGAGCCGGCCGGTCACTCCCTGCCATAGGCCCCCAGAGAAATACCTCGGCCCCTTTCCCTGGCAAACAAAAGTAAGCTGCCCCTCTTCTGGATGGCAGATTGCAGGAACCACTTGCTACTATCAAACCAGCCCAACTTGGCACTGGTGCCACCTTGGCTCTGGGAACCATGCTGCGTAACGTAGATTCTAAGAGGACAGGCGGACACTCCCAGCCACAGGCCTCTAAACAAAAACAACGGCGCGTTACCCTGGAAATTAAAACTCGCCTGCCAAATTTTGACGGCAGATTGCAGGAGCCACTTGGTACTATCAAATCAGCCCAACTTGGGACTGGTGCCACCATGGGTCTGGTCACCATCCTGCCTATCGTAGCTTTTCAGGAGCCAGCCGGTCACTCCCAGCCATAGGCCCCCAGACAAAAACCTCGGCCCGTTTCCCTGGCAAACAAAAGTAAGCTGCCCTGCTTCTGGATGGCAGATTGCAGGAACCACTTGGTACTATCAAACCAGCAAATCTTGGCACTGGTGCCACCTTGGGTCTGGATACCATGCTGCGTATCGTGGATTCTAAGGAGCCAGCCGGCCACTCCCAGCCACAGGCCCCCAAACACAAACAACGGCGCTTTTCCCTGGAAAACAAAACTCTCCTGCCAACTTTTTGATGGCAGATTGCAGGAGCCACTTGGTTTTATCAAATCAGCCCAACTTGGCACTGGTGCCACCATGGGTCTGGTCACCATCCTGCCTATCTTATCTTTTCAGGAGCCAGCCGGTCACTCCCAGCCATAGGCCCCCAGACAAAAAGCTCGGCCCGTTTCCCTGGCAAACAAAAGTAAGCTACCCCGCTTCTGGATGGCAGATTGCAGGAGCCACGTTGCACCATCAAACTAGCCCGTCTTGGCACTGGTGCCACCTCTGGTCTGGGAACCATCCTGCGTATCGTGGATTCTAATTAGCCAGCCGGCCACTCCCTACCACAGGCCCCCAAACACAAACATCTGCGCTTTTCCCTGGAAAACAAAACTCGCCTACCAACTATTTGATGGCAGATTACAGGAGCCACTTGGTACTATCAAACCAGCCCAACTTGGCACTGGTGCCACCATGGGTCTGGTCACAATCCTGCCTATCGTAACTTTTCAGGAGCCAGCCGGTCACTCCCAGCCATAGGTCCCCAGTCACAAACCTCGGCCCGTTTCCCTGGCAAACAAAAGTAAGCTGCCCCGCTTCTGGATGGCAGATTGCAGGAGCCACTTGGTACTATCAAACCAGCCCGACTTGGCACTGGTGCCACCTCTGGTCTGGGACCCATCCTGCGTATCGTGGATTCTAAGGAGCCAGTCGGCCACTCCCAGCCACAGGCCCCCAAACACAAACAACGGCCCGTTTCCGTGGCAAACAAAAGTAAGCTGCCCCGCTTCTGGATGGCAGATTGCAGGAACCACTTGGTAGTATCAAACCAGCACAACTTGGCACTGGTGGCACCTCTTGTCTGGTAACCATGCTGCGTATCGTGGTTTCTAAGGAGCCAGCCGGGCACTCCCAACCACAGGTCCCCAAACACACACAATGGCGCTTTTCCCTGGAAAACAAAACTCGCCTGCCAACTTTTTGATGGCAGATTGCAGGAGCCACTTGGTACTATCAAACCAGCCCAACTTGGCACTGGTGCCACCATGGGTCTGGTCACCATCCTGCCTATCGTAGCTTTTCAGGAGCCAGGCGGTCACTCCCTGCCATAGGCCCCGAGACAGAAAGCCCGGCCCGTTTCCCTGGCAAACAAAAGTAAGCTGCCCCGCTTCTGGATGGCAGATTGCAGGAGCCACTTTTTACTATCAAACCAGCCCGACTTGGCACTGGTGCCACCTTGGGTCTGGGAACCATCCTGCCTATCGTGGATTTTAAGGAGCCAGTCGGCCACTCCCAGCCATACGCCTCCAAGCACAAACAACGGTCCATTTCCCTGGCAAACAAAAGTAAGCTGCCCCGCTTCTGGATGTCAGATTGCAGGAACCACTTGTTGCCAAGTTGGGGTGGTTTGATAGTACCAAGTGGCTCCTGCAATCTGCCATCAAAAAGTTGGCAAGCGAGTTTTGTTTTCCAGGGAAAAGCGCCGTTGTTTGTGTTTGGGGGCCTGTGGCTGGGAGTGGCCAGCTGTCTCCTTAGAATCCACGATACGCAGGATGGGTCCCAGACCAGAGGTGGCACCAGTGCCAAGTCGGGCTGGTTTGATGGTGCAAAGTGACTCCTGCAATCTGCCATCCAGAAGCGGGGTAGCTTACTTTTGTTTGCCAAGGAAACGGGTAGAGCTTTGTGTCTGGGGGCCTATGGCTGGGAGTGACCGGCTGGCTCCTGAAAAGCTACGATAGGCAGGATGGTGACCAGACCCATGGTGGCACCAGTGCCAAGTTGGGCTGGTTTGATAGTACCAAGTGGCTCCTGCAATCTGCCATCAAAAAGTTGGCAGGTGAGTTTTGTTTTCCAGGGAAAAGCACCGTTGTTTGTGTTTGGGGGCCTGTGGCTGGGAGTGGCCAGCTGGCTCCTTAGAATCCACGATACGCAGGATGGTTCCCAGACCAGAGGTGGCACCAGTGCCATGTTGGCCTGGTTTGATAGTACCATGTGGCTCCTGCAATCTGCCATCCAGAAGCGGGGCTGCTTACTTTTGTTTGCCAGGGAAACGGGCCGAGATATTTGTCTGGGGGCCTATGGCTGGGAGTGAGCGGCTGGCTCCTGAAAAGCTACGATAGGCAGGATGGTGACCAGACCCATGGTGGCACCAGTGCCAAGTTGGGCTGGTTTGATAGTACCAAGTGGCTCCTGCAATCTGCCATCAAAAAGTTGTCAGGCGACTTTTGTTTTCCAGGGAAAAGCGCCGTTGTTCTTGTTTAGAGGCCTGTGGCTGGGAGTGGCCGGCTGCCTCCTTTGAACCCAGGATACGCAGGATGGTTCCCAGAGCCAAGGTGGCACCAGTGCCAAGTTGGGCTGGTTTGATAGTACCAAGTGGCTCCTGCAATCTGCCATCCAGAAGCGGGTCAGCTTACTTTTGTTTCCCAGGGAAACGGGCCGAGGTTTGTGTCTGGGGGCCTATGGCTGGGAGTGACCGGCTGGCTACTGAAAAGCTACGATAGGCAGGATGGTTACCAGACTCATGGTGGCACCAGTGCCAAGTCGGGCTGGTTTGATAATACTAAATAGCTCCTGAAATCTGCCATTCAGACGCGGGGCAGCGGATTTTTGTTTGCTGGAGAAAAGTTCCGTGGTTTTTTTTGGGGGGTATATGGCTGGACGTGGCCGGCTGGCTCCTTAAAAAGATCGATACGCAGGATTGTTCCCTGACCCAAGGTGGCATCACTGCCAAGTCGGGCTGTTTTCGTAGTACCAAGTGCGTCCTGCAATTTGCCATCCAGAAGAGGGGCAGTTGAGTTTTGTTTACCAGAGAAAAGGGCCGTGGTTTGTGTTTGGGGGCATATGGCTGAGAGTGGCCGGCTGGCGCCTGAAAATCCACGATAGGCAGGATGGTTCCCAGAGCCAAGGTGGCACCAGTGCCATGTTGGCCTGGTTTGATAGTACCATGTGGCTGCTGTAATCTGCCATCCAGAAGCGGGGCAGCTTACTTTTGTTTGCCAGGGAAACAGGCCGAGATATTTGTCTGGGGGCCTATGGCTGGGAGTGACCGGCTGGCTCCTGAAAAGCTACGATAGGCAGGATGGTGACCAGACCCATGGTGGCACCAGTACCAAGTTGGGCTGGTTTGATAGTACCAAGTGGCTCCTGCAATCTGCCATCAAAAATTTGGCAGGCGAGTTTTGTTTTCCAGGGAAAAGCGCCGTTGTTTTTGTTTAGAGGCCTGTGGCTGGGAGTGGCCGCCTGTCCTCGTAGAATCTACGTTACGCAGCATGGTTCCCAGAGCCAAGGTGGCACGAGGGCCAAGTCGGGCAGGTTTGATAGTACCAAATGCATCCTGCAATCTGCCATCCAAAAGCGGGGCAGTTTACTTTTGTTTGCCAGGGAAACGGGCCGAGGTTTGTGTCTGGGGGCCTATGGCAGGGAGTGACCGGCTGGCTCCTGAAAAGCTACGATAGGCAGGATGTTTACCAGACCCATGGTGGCACCAGTGCCAAGTTGGGCTGATTTGATAGTACCAAGTGGCTCCTGCAATCTGCCATCCAGAATCGGGGCAGCTTACTTTTGTTTTCCAGGGAAACGGGCCGAGGTTTGTGTCTGGGGGTCTATGGCTGGGAGTGACCGGCTGGCTCCTGAAAAGCTACGATAGGCAGGATGGTGACCAGACCCATGGTGGCACCAGTGCCAAGTTGGGCTGGTTTGATAGCACCAAGTGGCTCCTGCAATCTGCCATCAAAATGTTGGCAGGCGAGTTTTGTTATCCAGGGAAAAGCGCCGTTGTTTGTGTTTGGGCGCCTGTGGCTCAGAGTGGCCGGGTGGCTGCTTAGAATCCACGATACGCAGGATGGTTCCCAGACCCAAGGTGGCACCAGTGCCAAGTCGGGCTGGTTTGACACTACCAAGTGGCTCCTGCAATCTGCCATCCAGAATTGGGGCAGCTTAATTTTGTTTGCCAGGGAAACGGTCCGAGGTTTGTGTCTGGGGGACTATGGCTGGGAGTGACCGGCTGGCTCCTGAAATGCTACATTAGGCAGGATGGTTCCCAGACCCATAGTGGCACCAGTGCCAAGTTGGGATGATTTGATAGTACCAAGTGGCTCCTGCAATCTGCCATCAAAAAGCTGGCAGGCGAGTTTTGTTTTCCAGGGAAAAGCGCCGTTGTTTGTGTTTGGGGGCCTGTGGCTGGGAGTGGCCGGCTGGCTCCTTAGAATCCACGATATGCAGGATTGTTCCCAGACCCAAGGTGGCACCAGTGCCAAGTCGGGCTGGTTTGATGGTGCAAAGTGGCTCCTGCAATCTGCCATCCAGACGCGGGGCAGCGGATTTTTGTTTCCATGAGAAATGGTCCGTGGTTTGTTTTTGGGGGTATATGGCTGGGCCTGGCCGGCTGGCTCCTTAAAAAGCTCGATATGCAGGATGGTTCCCTGACACAAGGTGGCACCAGTGCCACGTCGGGCGGTTTTCGTAGTACAAAGTGCGTCCTAAAATTTGCCATCCAGAAGAGGGGCAGTTGAGTTTTGTTTGCCAGAGAAAAGGGCCGTGGTTTGTTTTTGGGGGCATATGGCTGAGGGTGGCCGTCTGGCCCCTGAAAATCCACGATAGGCAGGATGGTTCCCAGACCAGAGGTGTCACCAGTGCCAAGTCGGGCTGGTTTGATAGTACTAAATAGCTCCTGCAATCTGCCATGCAGAAGCGGGGCAGCTTACTTTTGTTTGCCAGGGAAACGGGCCGAGGTTTGTGTTTGGGGGCCTAAGGCTGGGAGTGACCGGCTGGCTCCTGAAAAGCTACGATAGGCAGGATAGTGACCAGACCCATGGTGGCACCAGTGCCAAGTTGGGCTGGTTTGATAGTACCAAGTGGCTCCGGCAATCTGCCATCAAAAAGTTGGCAGGCGAGTTTTGTTTTCCAGGGAAAAGCGCCGTTGTTTGTGTTTGGGGGCCTGTGGCTGGGAGTGGCCAGCTGGCTCCTTAGAACCCACGATACGCAGGATGGTTCCCAGACCAGAGGTGGCACCAGTGCCAAGTTGGGCTGGTTTGATGGTGCAAAGTGGCTCCTGCAATCTGCCATCCAGAAGCGGGGTAGCTTACTTTTGTTTGCCAGGGAAACGGGCCGAAATATTTGTCTAGGGGCCTCTGGCTGGGGGTGGCTGGCTGGCACCTGAATAGCTACGATAGGCAGGATGGTGACCAGACCCATGGTGGCACCAGTGCCAAGTTGGGCTGGTTTGATAGTACCAAGTGGCTCCTGCAATCTGCCATCAAATGTTTGGCAGGCGAGTTTTGTTTTCCAGGGAAAAGCACCGTTGTGTGTGTTTTGGGGCCTGTGTCTGGAAGTGGCCAGCTGGCTCCTTAGAATCCACGATACGCAGGATGGTTCCCAGACCCAAGGTGGCACCAGTGCCAAGTCGGGCTGGTTTGTTAGTACCAAGTGGTTCCTGCAATCTGCCATCCAGAAGCGGGGCAGCTGAATTTTGTTTGCCAGAGAAAAAGGCTGTTGTTTGTGTTTCGGGGCCTGTGGCAGGCAGTGGACGGCTGGCTCCTGAAAATCCATGATACGCACCATGGTTCCCAGACCCAAGGTGGCACCAGTGCCAAGTCGGGCTGGTTTGATACTACCAAGTGCGTCCTGCAATCTGCCATCCAGAAGCGGGGCAGCTTAATTTTGTTTGCCAGAGAAAAGGGCCGTGGGTTGTGTTTGGGGGCATATGGCTGGGAGTGGCCGGCTGTCTCATTAAAAAGATCGATACGCAGGATGGTTCCCAGACCCAAGGTGGCACCAGTGCCAAGTCGGGCTGTTTTTATAGTACCAAGTGCGTCCTGCAATTTGCCATCCAGAAGAGGGGCAGTGGAGTTTTGTTTGCCAGAGAATAGCGCCGTTGTTTGTGTTTGGGGGCTTGTGGCTGGGAGTGGCCGACTGGCGCCTTAGAATCTGTGTTACGCAGCATGGTTCCCAGACCAGAGGTGGCACCAGTGCCAAGTTGGGCTGGTTTGATAGTACCAAGTGGCTCCTGCAATCTGCCATCCAGAAGTGGGGCAGCTTACTTTTGTTTGCCAGGGAAACGGGCCGAGGTTTGTGACTGGGGACCTATGGCTGGGAGTGACCGGCTGGCTCCTGAAAAGCTACGATAGGCAGGATGGTGACCAGACCCATGGTGGCACCAGTGCCAAGTTGGGCTGGTTTGATAGTACCAAGTGGCTCCTGCAATCTGCCATCAAAAAGTTGTCAGGCGAGTTTTGTTTTCCAGGGAAAAGCGCCGTAGTTTGTATTTGGGGGCCTGTGGCTGGGAGTGGCCGGCTGGCTCCTTTGAACCCACAATACGCAGGATGGTTCCCAGACCCAAGGTGGCACCAGTGCCAAGTCGGGCTGGTTTGATACTACCAAGTGCGTCCTGCAATCTGCCATCCAGAAGCGGGGCAGCTTAATTTTGTTTGCCAGGGAAACGGGCCGTGGGTTTTGTTTGGGGGCCTATGGCTGAGAGTGGCCGGCTGGCTCCTGAAAATCCACGCTAGGCAGCATGGTTCCCAGATGCAAGGTGGCACCAGTGCCAAGTCGGGCTGGTTTGATGGTGCAAAGTGGCTCCTGCAATCTGCCATCCAGAAGCGGGGCAGCTGATTTTTGTTTGCCAGAGAAAAATTCCGTGGATTGTTTTTGGGGGCATATTGCTGGGAGTGGCCGGCTGGCTCCTTAAAATGCTCGATACGCATGATGGTTCCCAGGTCCAAGGTGTCACCACTACCAAGTCGGCCTGCGGTTTTAGTATCAAGTTCATCCTGCAATTTGCCATCCAGAAGAGGGGCAGTTGAGTTTTGTTTGCCAGAGAACAGGGCCGAGGTTTCTGTTTGGGGACATATGGCTGAGAGTGGCCGGCTGGCCCCTGAATATCCACGATACACAGCATGGTTCCCAGATCCAAGGTGGCACCAGTGCCAAGTTGGGCTGGTTTGATAGTACCAAGTGGCTCCTGCAATCTGCCATCCAGAAGCGGGGCAGCTTACTTTTGTTTGCCAGAGAAATAGGCCTAGGTTTTTGTCTGGGGGCCTGTGGCTAGGAGTGGCCGGCTGGCTCCTAAGAATCCACGATACGCAGGATGTTTCCCAGACCCAAGGTGGCACCAGTGCCAAGTCGGGCTGGTTTGATAGTACCAAGTGGCTCCTGCAAACTCCATCAAAAAGTTGGCAGGCGTGTTTTGTTTTCCAGGGAACAGCGCCGTTGTTTGTGTTTGGGGGCCTGTGGCTGGGAGTGGCCGGCTGGCTCCTTAGAATCCACGATACGCAGGATGGTTCCCAGACCCAAGGTGGCACCAGTGCCAAGTTGGGCTGGTTTGATTACACCAAGTGGCTCCTGCAATCTGCCATCCAGAAGTGAGGCAGCTAAGTTTTGTTTGCCAGAAAAAAGGGCCGTGGTTTTTGTTGGGGGCCTGTGGCTGGGAGTGGCCGGCTGGCTCCTTAGAATCCACCATACGCAGGATGGTTCCCAGACCCAAGGTGGCACCAGTGCCAAGTCGGGCTGGTTTGATAGTCCCAAGTGGCTCCTGCAAACTGCCATCCAGAAGCGGGGCAGCTGAGTTTTGTTTGCCAGGGAAATGGGCCGTTGTTTGTGTTTGGGGGCCTGTGGCTGGGAGTGTTCGGCTGGTTCCTGAATATGTACGATACGCAGGATTGTTCCCAGACCCAAGGTGGCACCAGTGCCAAGTCGGGCTGGTTTGATGGTGCAAAGTGGCTCCTGCAATCTGCCATCCAGACGCGGGGCAGCGGATTTTTGTTTCCATGAGAAATGGTCCGTGGTTTGTTTTTGGGGGTATATGGCTGGGCCTGGCCGGCTGGCTCCTTAAAAAGCTCGATATGCAGGATGGTTCCCTGACACAAGGTGGCACCAGTGCCACGTCGGGCGGTTTTCGTAGTACAAAGTGCGTCCTAAAATTTGCCATCCAGAAGAGGGGCAGTTGAGTTTTGTTTGCCAGAGAAAAGGTCCGTGGTTTGTTTTTGGGGGCATATGGCTGAGAGTGGCTGGCTGGCCCCTGAAAATCCACGATACACAGGATGGTTCCCAGATCCAAGGTGGCACCTGTGCCAAGTCGGGCTGATTTGATAGTACTAAGTAGCTCCTGCAATCTGCCATCCAGAAGCGGGGCAGCTTACTTTTGTTTGCCAGGGAAACGGGCCGAGGTTTGTGTCTGGGGGTCTACGGCTGGGAGTGACCGGCTGGCTCCTGAAAAGCTACGATAGGCAGGATGGTGACCAGACCCATGGTGGCACCAGTGCCAAGTTGGGCTGGTTTGATAGCACCAAGTGGCTCCTGCAATCTGCCATCAAAAAGTTGTCAGGCGAGTTTTGTTTTCCAGGGAAAAGCGCCGTTGTTTTTGTTTGGGCGCCTGTGGCTCAGAGTGGCCGGGTGGCTGCTTAGAATCCACGATACGCAGGATGGTTCCCAGACCCAAGGTGGCACCAGTGCCAAGTCGGGCTGGTTTGACACTACCAAGTGGCTCCTGCAATCTGCCATCCAGAAGCGGGGCAGCTTAATTTTGTTTGCCAGGGAAACGGTCCGAGGTTTGTGTCTGGGGGACTATGGCTGGGAGTGACCGGCTGGCTCCTGAAATGCTACAATAGGCAGGATGGTTCCCAGACCCATAGTGGCACCAGTGCCAAGTTGGGATGATTTGATAGTACCAAGTGGCTCCTGCAATCTGCCATCAAAAAGCTGGCAGGCGAGTTTTGTTTTCCAGGGAAAAGCGCCGTTGTTTGTGTTTGGGGGCCTGTGGCTGGGAGTGGCCGGCTGGCTCCTTAGAATCCACGATATGCAGGATTGTTCCCAGACCCAAGGTGGCACCAGTGCCAAGTCGGGCTGGTTTGATGGTGCAAAGTGGCTCCTGCAATCTGCCATCCAGACGCGGGGCAGCGGATTTTTGTTTCCATGAGAAATGGTCCGTGGTTTGTTTTTGGGGGTATATGGCTGGGCGTGGCCGGCTGGCTCCTTAAAAAGCTCGATATGCAGGATGGTTCCCTGACACAAGGTGGCACCAGTGCCACGTCGGGCGGTTTTCGTAGTACAAAGTGCGTCCTAAAATTTGCCATCCAGAAGAGGGGCAGTTGAGTTTTGTTTGCCACAGAAAAGGTCCGTGGTTTGTTTTTGGGGGCATATGGCTGAGAGTGGCTGGCTGGCCCCTGAAAATCCACGATACACAGGATGGTTCCCAGATCCAAGGTGGCACCTGTGCCAAGTCGGGCTGATTTGATAGTACTAAGTAGCTCCTGCAATCTGCCATCCAGAAGCGGGGCAGCTTACTTTTGTTTGCCAGGGAAACGGGCCGAGGTTTGTGTCTGGGGGTCTATGGCTGGGAGTGACCGGCTGGCTCCTGAAAAGCTACGATAGGCAGGATGGTGACCAGACCCATGGTGGCACCAGTGCCAAGTTGGGCTGGTTTGATAGCACCAAGTGGCTCCTGCAATCTGCCATCAAAATGTTGGCAGGCGAGTTTTGTTTTCCAGGGAAAAGCGCCGTTGTTTGTGTTTGGGCGCCTGTGGCTCAGAGTGGCCGGGTGGCTGCTTAGAATCCACGATAGGCAGGATGGTTCCCAGACCCAAGGTGGCACCAGTGCCAAGTCGGGCTGGTTTGACACTACCAAGTGGCTCCTGCAATCTGCCATCCAGAATCGGGGCAGCTTAATTTTGTTTGCCAGGGAAACGGTCCGAGGTTTGTGTCTGGGGGACTATGGCTGGGAGTGACCGGCTGGCTCCTGAAATGCTACAATAGGCAGGATGGTTCCCAGACCCATAGTGGCACCAGTGCCAAGTTGGGATGATTTGATAGTACCAAGTGGCTCCTGCAATCTGCCATCAAAAAGCTGGCAGGCGAGTTTTGTTTTCCAGGGAAAAGCGCCGTTGTTTGTGTTTGGGGGCCTGTGGCTGGGAGTGGCCGGCTGGCTCCTTAGAATCCACGATATGCAGGATTGTTCCCAGACCCAAGGTGGCACCAGTGCCAAGTCGGGCTGGTTTGATGGTGCAAAGTGGCTCCTGCAATCTGCCATCCAGACGCGGGGCAGCGGATTTTTGTTTCCATGAGAAATGGTCCGTGGTTTGTTTTTGGGGGTATATGGCTGGGCGTGGCCGGCTGGCTCCTTAAAAAGCTCGATATGCAGGATGGTTCCCTGACACAAGGTGGCACCAGTGCCACGTCGGGCGGTTTTCGTAGTACAAAGTGCGTCCTAAAATTTGCCATCCAGAAGAGGGGCAGTTGAGTTTTGTTTGCCAGAGAAAAGGGCCGTGGTTTGTTTTTGGGGGCATATGGCTGAGAGTGGCCGGCTGGCCCCTGAAAATCCACGATAGGCAGGATGGTTCCCAGACCAGAGGTGGCACCAGTGCCAAGTCGGGCTGGTTTGATAGGACTAAATAGCTCCTGCAATCTGCCATGCAGAAGCGGGGCAGCTTACTTTTGTTTGCCAGGGAAACGGGCCGAGGTTTGTGTTTGGGGGCCTATGGCTGGGAGTGACCGGCTGGCTCCTGAAAAGCTACGATAGGCAGGATGGTGACCAGACCCATGGTGGCACCAGTGCCAAGTTGGGCTGGTTTGATAGTACCAAGTGGCTCCGGCAATCTGCCATCAAAAAGCTGGCAGGCGAGTTTTGTTTTCCCGGGAAAAGCGCCGTTGTTTGTGTTTGGGGGCCTGTGGCTGGGAGTGGCCAGCTGGCTCCTTAGAACCCACGATACGCAGGATGGTTCCCAGACCAGAGGTGGCACCAGTGCCAAGTTGGGCTGGTTTGATGGTGCAAAGTGGCTCCTGCAATCTGCCATCCAGAAGCGGGGTAGCTTACTTTTGTTTGCCAGGGAAACGGGCCGAAATATTTGTCTAGGGGCCTCTGGCTGGGGGTGGCTGGCTGGCACCTGAAAAGCTACGATAGGCAGGATGGTGACCAGACCCATGGTGGCACCAGTGCCAAGTTGGGCTGGTTTGATAGTACCAAGTGGCTCCTGCAATCTGCCATCAAATGTTTGGCAGGCGAGTTTTGTTTTCCAGGGAAAAGCACCGTTGTGTGTGTTTTGGGGCCTGTGGCTGGGAGTGGCCAGCTGGCTCCTTAGAATCCACGATACGCAGGATGGTTCCCAGACCCAAGGTGGCACCAGTGCCAAGTCGGGCTGGTTTGTTAGTACCAAGTGGTTCCTGCAATCTGCCATCCAGAAGCGGGGCAGCTGAATTTTGTTTGCCAGAGAAAAAGGCTGTTGTTTGTGTTTCGGGGCCTGTGGCTGGCAGTGGACGGCTGGCTCCTGAAAATCCATGATACGCAGCATGGTTCCCAAACCCGAGGTGGCACCAGTGCCAAGTCGGGCTGGTTTGATACTACCAAGTGCGTCCTGCAATCTGCCATCCAGAAGCGGGGCAGCTTAATTTTGTTTGCCAGGGAAACGGGCCGTGGGTTTTGTATGGGGGCCTATGGCTGAGAGTGGCCGGCTGGCTCCTGAAAATCCACGCTAGGCAGCATGGTTCCCAGATGCAAGGTGGCACCAGTGCCAAGTCGGGCTGGTTTGATGGTGCAAAGTGGCTCCTGCAATCTGCCATCCAGAAGCGGGGTAGCTGATTTTTGTTTGCCAGAGAAAAATTCCGTGGATTGTTTTTGGGGGCATATTGCTGGGAGTGGCCGGCTGGCTCCTTAAAATGCTCGATACGCATGATGGTTCCCAGGCCCAAGGTGTCACCACTACCAAGTCGGCCTGCGGTTTTAGTATCAAGTTCATCCTGCAATTTGCCATCCAGAAGAGGGGCAGTTGAGTTTTGTTTGCCAGAGAAACGGGCCGAGGTTTCTGTTTGGGGACATATGGCTGAGAGTGGCCGGGTGGCCCCTGAATATCCACGATACACAGCATGGTTCCCAGATCCAAGGTGGCACCAGTGCCAAGTTGGGCTGGTTTGATAGTCCCAAGTGTCTCCTGCAATCTGCCATCCAGAAGCGGGGCAGCTTACTTTTGTTTGCCAGAGAAATAGGCCTAGGTTTTTGTCTGGGGGCCTGTGGCTGGGAGTGGCCGGCTGGCTCCTTAGAATCCACGATACGCAGGATGTTTCCCAGACCCAAGGTGGCACCAGTGCCAAGTCGGGCTGGTTTGATAGTACCAAGTGGCTCCTGCAAACTCCATCAAAATGTTGGCAGGCGTGTTTTGTTTTCCAGGGAACAGCGCCGTTGATTTTGTTTGGGGACCTGTGGCTGGGAGTGGCCGGCTGGCTCCTTAGAATCCACGATACGCAGGATGGTTCCCAGACCCAAGGTGGCACCAGTGCCAAGTCGGGCTGGTTTGATTACACCAAGTGGCTCCTGCAATCTGCCATCCAGAAGTGAGGCAGCTAAGTTTTGTTTGCCAGAAAAAAGGGCCGTGGTTTTTGTTGGGGGCCTGTGGCTGGGAGTGGCCGGCTGGCTCCTTAGAATCCACCATACGCAGGATGGTTCCCAGACCCAAGGTGGCACCAGTGCCAAGTCGGGCTGGTTTGATAGTACCAAGTGGCTCCTGCAATCTGCCATCCAGAAGCGGTGCAGTTGAGTTTTGTTTGCCAGAGAAAAGGGCCGTGGGTTGTGTTTGGGGGCATATGGCTGGGAGTGGCCGGCTGTCTCATTAAAAAGATCGATACGCAGGATGGTTCCCAGACCCAAGGTGGCACCAGTGCCAAGTCGGGCTGTTTTTATAGTACCAAGTGCGTCCTGCAATTTGCCATCCAGAAGAGGGGCAGTGGAGTTTTGTTTGCCAGAGAATAGCGCCGTTGTTTGTGTTTGGGAGCTTGTGGCTGGGAGTGGCCGACTGGCGCCTTAGAATCTGTGTTACGCAGCATGGTTCCCAGACCAGAGGTGGCACCAGTGCCAAGTTGGGCTAGTTTGATAGTACCAAGTGGCTCCTGCAATCTGCCATCCAGAAGCGGGGCAGCTTACTTTTGTTTGCCAGGGAAACGGGCCGAGGTTTGTGACTGGGGACCTATGGCTGGGAGTGACCGGCTGGCTCCTGAAAAGCTATGATAGGCAGGATGGTGACCAGACCCATGGTGGCACCAGTGCCAAGTTGGGCTGGTTTGATAGTTCCAAGTGGCTCCTGCAATCTGCCATCAAAAAGTTGTCAGGCGAGTTTTGTTTTCCAGGGAAAAGCGCCGTTGTTTGTATTTGGGGGCCTGTGGCTGGGAGTGGCCGGCTGGCTCCTTTGAACCCACAATACGCAGGATGGTTCCCAGACCCAAGGTGGCACCAGTGCCAAGTCGGGCTGGTTTGATACTACCAAGTGCGTCCTGCAATCTGCCATCCAGAAGCGGGGCAGCTTAATTTTGTTTGCCAGGGAAACGGGCCGTGGGTTTTGTTTGGGGGCCTATGGCTGAGAGTGGCCGGCTGGCTCCTGAAAATCCACGCTAGGCAGCATGGTTCCCAGATGCAAGGTGGCACCAGTGCCAAGTCGGGCTGGTTTGATGGTGCAAAGTGGCTCCTGCAATCTGCCATCCAGAAGCGGGGCAGCTGATTTTTGTTTGCCAGAGAAAAATTCCGTGGATTGTTTTTGGGGGCATATTGCTGGGAGTGGCCGGCTGGCTCCTTAAAATGCTCGATACGCATGATGGTTCCCAGGTCCAAGGTGTCACCACTACCAAGTCGGCCTGCGGTTTTAGTATCAAGTTCATCCTGCAATTTGCCATCCAGAAGAGGGGCAGTTGAGTTTTGTTTGCCAGAGAAACGGGCCGAGGTTTCTGTTTGGGGACATATGGCTGAGAGTGGCCGGCTGGCCCCTGAATATCCACGATACACAGCATGGTTCCCAGACCAGAGGTGGCACCAGTGCCAAGTTGGGCTGGTTTGATAGTCCCAAGTGTCTCCTGCAATCTGCCATCCAGAAGCGGGGCAGCTTACTTTTGTTTGCCAGAGAAATAGGCCTAGGTTTTTGTCTGGGGGCCTGTGGCTAGGAGTGGCCGGCTGGCTCCTAAGAATCCACGATACGCAGGATGTTTCCCAGACCCAAGGTGGCACCAGTGCCAAGTCGGGCTGGTTTGATAGTACCAAGTGGCTCCTGCAAACTCCATCAAAAAGTTGGCAGGCGTGTTTTGTTTTCCAGGGAACAGCGCCGTTGATTTTGTTTGGGGGCCTGTGGCTGGGAGTGGCCGGCTGGCTCCTTAGAATCCACGATACGCAGGATGGTTCCCAGACCCAAGGTGGCACCAGTGCCAAGTCGGGCTGGTTTGATTACACCAAGTGGCTCCTGCAATCTGCCATCCAGAAGTGAGGCAGCTAAGTTTTGTTTGCCAGAAAAAAGGGCCGTGGTTTTTGTTGGGGGCCTGTGGCTGGGAGTGGCCGGCTGGCTCCTTAGAATCCACCATACGCAGGATGGTTCCCAGACCCAAGGTGGCACCAGTGCCAAGTCGGGCTGGTTTGATAGTACCAAGTGGCTCCTGCAATCTGCCATCCAGAAGCGGTGCAGTTGAGTTTTGTTTGCCAGAGAAAAGGGCCGTGGGTTGTGTTTGGGGGCATATGGCTGGGAGTGGCCGGCTGTCTCATTAAAAAGATCGATACGCAGGATGGTTCCCAGACCCAAGGTGGCACCAGTGCCAAGTAGGGCTGTTTTTATAGTACCAAGTGCGTCCTGCAATTTGCCATCCAGAAGAGGGGCAGTGGAGTTTTGTTTGCCAGAGAATAGCGCCGTTGTTTGTGTTTGGGGGCTTGTGGCTGGGAGTGGCCGACTGGCGCCTTAGAATCTGTGTTACGCAGCATGGTTCCCAGACCAGAGGTGGCACCAGTGCCAAGTTGGGCTGGTTTGATAGTACCAAGTGGCTCCTGCAATCTGCCATCCAGAAGCGGGGCAGCTTACTTTTGTTTGCCAGGGAAACGGGCCGAGGTTTGTGTCTGGGGACCTATGGCTGGGAGTGACCGGCTGGCTCCTGAAAAGCTACGATAGGCAGGATGGTGACCAGACCCATGGTGGCACCAGTGCCAAGTTGGGCTGGTTTGATAGTACCAAGTGGCTCCTGCAATCTGCCATCAAAAAGTTGTCAGGCGAGTTTTGTTTTCCAGGGAAAAGCGCCGTTGTTTGTATTTGGGGGCCTGTGGCTGGGAGTGGCCGGCTGGCTCCTTTGAACCCACAATACGCAGGATGGTTCCCAGACCCAAGGTGGCACCAGTGCCAAGTCGGGCTGGTTTGATACTACCAAGTGCGTCCTGCAATCTGCCATCCAGAAGCGGGGCAGCTTAATTTTGTTTGCCAGGGAAACGGGCCGTGGGTTTTGTTTGGGGGCCTATGGCTGAGAGTGGCCGGCTGGCTCCTGAAAATCCACGCTAGGCAGCATGGTTCCCAGATGCAAGGTGGCACCAGTGCCAAGTCGGGCTGGTTTGATGGTGCAAAGTGGCTCCTGCAATCTGCCATCCAGAAGCGGGGCAGCTGATTTTTGTTTGCCAGAGAAAAATTCCGTGGATTGTTTTTGGGGGCATATTGCTGAGAGTGGCCGGCTGGCTCCTTAAAATGCTCGATACGCATGATGGTTCCCAGGTCCAAGGTGTCACCACTACCAAGTCGGCCTGCGGTTTTAGTATCAAGTTCATCCTGCAATTTGCCATCCAGAAGAGGGGCAGTTGAGTTTTGTTTGCCAGAGAAACGGGCCGAGGTTTCTGTTTGGGGACATATGGCTGAGAGTGGCCGGCTGGCCCCTGAATATCCACGATACACAGCATGGTTCCCAGATCCAAGGTGGCACCAGTGCCAAGTTGGGCTGGTTTGATAGTACCAAGTGTCTCCTGCAATCTGCCATCCAGAAGCGGGGCAGCTTACTTTTGTTTGCCAGAGAAATAGGCCTAGGTTTTTGTCTGGGGGCCTGTGGCTAGGAGTGGCCGGCTGGCTCCTAAGAATCCACGATACGCAGGATGTTTCCCAGACCCAAGGTGGCACCAGTGCCAAGTCGGGCTGGTTTGATAGTACCAAGTGGCTCCTGCAAACTCCATCAAAAAGTTGGCAGGCGTGTTTTGTTTTCCAGGGAACAGCGCCGTTGATTTTGTTTGGGGGCCTGTGGCTGGGAGTGGCCGGCTGGCTCCTTAGAATCCACGATACGCAGGATGGTTCCCAGACCCAAGGTGGCACCAGTGCCAAGTCGGGCTGGTTTGATTACACCAAGTGGCTCCTGCAATCTGCCATCCAGAAGTGAGGCAGCTAAGTTTTGTTTGCCAGAAAAAAGGGCCGTGGTTTTTGTTGGGGGCCTGTGGCTGGGAGTGGCCGGCTGGCTCCTTAGAATCCACCATACGCAGGATGGTTCCCAGACCCAAGGTGGCACCAGTGCCAAGTCGGGCTGGTTTGATAGTCCCAAGTGGCTCCTGCAAACTGCCATCCAGAAGCGGTGCAGCTGAGTTTTGTTTGCCAGGGAAATGGGCCGTTGTTTGTGTTTGGGGGCCTGTGGCTGGGAGTGTTCGGCTGGTTCCTGAATATGTACGATACGCAGGATTGTTCCCAGACCCAAGGTGGCACCAGTGCCAAGTCGGGCTGGTTTGATGGTGCAAAGTGGCTCCTGCAATCTGCCATCCAGACGCGGGGCAGCGGATTTTTGTTTCCATGAGAAATGGTCCGTGGTTTGTTTTTGGGGGTATATGGCTGGGCGTGGCCGGCTGGCTTTTTAAAAAGCTCGATATGCAGGATGGTTCCCTGACACAAGGTGGCACCAGTGCCACGTCGGGCGGTTTTCGTAGTACAAAGTGCGTCCTAAAATTTGCCATCCAGAAGAGGGGCAGTTGAGTTTTGTTTGCCAGAGAAAAGGTCCGTGGTTTGTTTTTGGGGGCATATGGCTGAGAGTGGCTGGCTGGCCCCTGAAAATCCACGATACACAGGATGGTTCCCAGATCCAAGGTGGCACCTGTGCCAAGTCGGGCTGATTTGATAGTACTAAGTAGCTCCTGCAATCTGCCATCCAGAAGCGGGGCAGCTTACTTTGGTTTGCCAGGGAAACGGGCCGAGGTTTGTGTTTGGGGGCCTATGGCTGAGAGTGACCGGCTGGCTCCTGAAAAGCTACAATAGGCAGGATGGTGACCAGACCCATGGTGGCACCAGTGCCAAGTTGGGCTGGTTTGATAGTACCAAGTGGTTCCTGCAATCTGCCATCCAGAAGCAGGGCAGCTGAGTTTTGTTTGCCAGAGAAAAGGGCCTTGGTTTGTGTTTGGGGGCATATGGCTGGGTGTGGCCAGCTGGCTCCTTAAAATGCACGATATGCAACATGGCTCCCAGACCCAAGGTGGCACCAGTGCCAAGTTGGGCTGGTTTGATAGTACCAAGTGGCTCCTGCAATCTTCCATGATCACGTGGAGAAATACTTTCTGGTTTCAGCCTCATGCTCTTTCTTCTCTCCCTCAACTTCTCTATCACCTCTCGTCTGGTTCACATGCGCTGTCTTCAAGGTCCACAGGCTACTTTTCACAGAATCTTCTGGCCTGATGAAGTAAGAATGATGAATAGAACAGAGCTGGGATCTATTTTCCAGTTTGGATAAAATGCATTCTGCACACAAATCCAAGGAGAACGGGCTGCCCCGATGCCCAGAAAATCTTTCACTCCTGCTAGTGTTCTACGTCAACCGCAACTTAGTCTGAAAGAAAAGCTTTTTCTCTGAGAGCATCTGAGAGGTTTGCATGAAGCACTGATATCTGACATATGCAATTTTGAATAGGAGAGGAAAAAGAAAATGGGAAGGAGTTTTTAATTTTAGTGGTTTCAATTTTAATTTCCGTGCACTTTTTCAAAACTTGTCAGCTCAAATGCCCATCAACATCTTTTAGTCATCTGTAAGTCAGTATTCATATAAAATGTGCTTCAAATCCAAAGAATTTCAAATTTGCACTCCAAGCTTCTATGCCTAGATTTATGATTTCCTACACATATTAGATGAAAGGAAGGCCTTTTTTACTGTGGGAGTGCTGGAACACTGGAACAGGTTGCCCAGAGAAGTTGTGGGTGTCCCATCCCTGAAAGTATTCAAGGTCACCTTGGACGGGGCTTGGAGCAGCAACAAAGGAGAAGCTTGATGGTAGAGAAACAAAGTCGGACTATAGAAGAAACTCGGATTGAAGTATAGGATCAAGTTTTCTCTCAGCTCTTGGGGTAAATTCAAAGTTGTACAAAATGACATTTATCTGTGCTATTCACTACTGTAACAGAAAGTTTCATGAAAACTGTACAGAAGATAGTAAATTTTAAAAGAGATAAGAATTACAGCATAAAATCCATGGGATAGGTTACAACATGAGACACTCTCTAAGAGAAAATCTCTTTGTTTCAGCACTTCATCGGGGTAAGATTTCATGAAGTGCCAAAGAAGGCGGCAAAATATCATTCGGGACATTATTTACTGGAATTCAGCCTGGCCATTAGTAGGAACTGCCTTTGAACATATCATGTAGATATACCACACACACTTTCCCTTCACTGAAAAATTACTGTTTACAACAAATAAGCAATTGACGATCAAAATTGATTGAAAGCATCTTAAACATGTCAAGTATTTCATTGTAGATGATCTGTGATCCAAATGCTTCTTCCACCTTCGAGAGGGACAGAAGAATTCTTCCATATCATGATGGTTTAAAATTGTATCAACCAATGTTTTCTGCTGAAAAGATATCATCTATTTTTTTCTATTTTTGGAAGAAAATATTCCTAGACATACAACAGGTGAGAACTAAGTAATTTTAAAGAAACAAATGAAATGAAAATATTCTGTAAATAGAATGAAATGAAAAGCTGTGTTTTAAATAGGAGCTAAATATTAAACAGAATTTTTGTACCAGGCATTTGAATTACTGCACCAGCTCTTTTGCCCATCAAGAGAGGCATTTAGCATTTCAGTCTTTTCCAAGGTGTTCATGATCTGCTATGCTGATCTCTGCGTGTGCCTAGGTGTGTGTGGAGGGGGGGGCATATGAAGGGGAGTGTGTATGTTTGCTTTACAATTGTTGTGGCAGATTCATGCCTCAGCTCCACATTTTGTTTTAAAAAGGTCACACCGAGTGGATATGAAGTTTACTATCAACAAGAGATCGATTCCCAAATCATCCATTTGACTCTCCCTTATAAATCATGTGCTTTGTTGCATATTTTATCAAATATACTTTCAAGCCAGATGGAGGAAGGAGGATGTGGGAATCCCTCCACCATCTTGCAACTTTTATGTAAGTAGGTTTTCAAGAAAATCATCATTTCTCTTTTAAATATGTCTGGAACAGGCATGATGGTAGTGTCAACCTGTTGGAGTTTTTGTTGCTGGAAGAAGTTGTACAAAAGGATTGGTTTTTACATTGACCAGTTACTGAATCAAGCGCAGGAATACATTGGAAATTTAGCTGGGGGTTCCTTTTCCCAGCAGACTACTTCTAGAACGAGCTTGTACACTGAAGCTGACTCTTTTGCTCTCTTTTTGTTTCTTTCCTATTTTCTTGGCTTCTTTGCCACTATCTAGACAATTTTGGAACTTTGTTCCCAACTAAAATGGTTTCAATAGTCTGATTGTGATCATACATTTTTACAAGGAATTTTTAAAATCTTTCCTCGAGTCCAGAAAGTCAAGGACTTAGATCTTTTTCTTCCCTTATCAATATTGCCATGAAATTGATAAATAAAGACCAACTCTTTATTTTTGTTTTTAACCCACGTAGATAATTCCCATCCATTAATCCATTTTGTGGACCAATAGCTGCCATTCTGATGGAAGCTGTCACTTCTTAACAATAGGCATTCTGTGACTATGTTGACTGCACTTTGGGTGAAGATCCTAACTGGTCTTAGATATACATAGGGAGAAATTTGCTCAGCCAGTGTCAGTCTTAAGCATGCGTATCAGAAGATCTTTCTAGAGCTGGGAATTTTCCCATGAAAGGGATTCAGTTAGGGAAGAGACACTTGTGCCAGAGTTTTACATTCTTCTTGAACACTGCTTAAGGAACTTAGATGCCATGTCCATTTGGATCTCTGTCTGCACAGAACTTTGTCATGCCAGCGCTTTGAAATGCATCTTGAAGAGAATTCACTAGCACAGAATGAAAGAGAGTGGAAGGGGTTGGTGGGGCTAACCAGGCCCAACCCCCCTGCCTAAACCAGGATACCTAGAGCCTCTTGCCCAGGATTCTATCTGGGTGTACTTTTAATGTCTTCAAAGATCCAGGCTCCACAATCTTTCTGGGCAGTCTGTGCCGTGGTTCAGTCACCCTGACAGTAAAGAAACATTTACTGATGTTCAAAGGCAATCTCCTGTATTTCAGTGTGTGCCCACTGCCTCTTGTCTTTTCCCTCAGCATCACTGAAAAGACACTGATTCCCTCCCCTTTGCACTATTGCTTCCATATGTATGTGTGATGCCATGTAGAGGTATGTCAAAAACCTCCCTGAAGCCCAGGCAGATAATATTCCCTTCATCTACCAGTCAAGTTGATTCATCAGAGGAGTTTAAAGTGATGTTCAGCATGAAATTCCCCTGAAAAATCATGCTAACTACATTATTTGGTCATCTGTCATGTGCCTGGCAAGGATTTCCAGGAAGAGCTGCTTCATCAACTTCCTGGGGATAAAAAAGAGGCTGGCTGGTTTGTACTATGGCGAGTCCTCTTAATTGCCTTTTTTGAAGATGGGTGTCATTTGCTAACATCCACTCTTTAGCTCCTCTTCTCATCTACACCTCGGCAAAAAGCTTTTCCACTATGTCTGGCTAGGAAAAACTGTGCCAGCACAGAAAACATCTCCCATCGTGTTCTAGAAGTTGCACGGATGTCTGCCAAGTGTTTGGCAGGAAGAAAAGAAAAGTTGTCCAAAACAGCTTCCAATCGAATGTTCCTGTGATTGGAAAAGTCAGGAGAGTGCAAAGGTACTGTTTTCTATCAGTTGGCAAGGTGCGCACACAATCCCAGTGTTGTACAGCTTGCTTCTTCACCTTCCCGAAGCTGCCGCTCTCGCCGGCTGCCGGAGCCCAAGAAGCGGCTTCTTCGCGCAAAGACGATTGTGCCGCTCACAGTGCTCTCCTTAGCGCGGCTTCTGCCGAAAGACGCCCGGCAGCGGCTCTTACCTCCGGAGAGCATCCTACCTTCGTCTTTAGCTCCTCTTCTCATCTACACCTCGGCAAAACGCTTTTCCACTATGTCTGGCTAGGAAAAACTGTGCCAGCACAGAAAACATCTCCCATCGTGTTCTAGAAGTTGCACGGATGTCTGCCAAGTGTTTGGCAGGAAGAAAAGAAAAGTTGTCCAAAACAGCTTCCAATCGAATGTTCCTGTGATTGGAAAAGTCAGGAGAGTGCAAAGGTACTGTTTTCTATCAGTTGGCAAGGTGCGCACACAATCCCAGTGTTGTACAGCTTGCTTCTTCACCTTCCCGAAGCTGCCGCTCTCGCCGGCTGCCGGAGCCCAAGAAGCGGCTTCTTCGCGCAAAGACGATTGTGCCGCTCACAGTGCTCTCCTTAGCGCGGCTTCTGCCGAAAGACGCCCGGCAGCGGCTCTTACCTCCGGAGAGCATCCTACCTTCGTCTTTAGCTCCTCTTCTCATCTACACCTCGGCAAAACGCTTTTCCACTATGTCTGGCTAGGAAAAACTGTGCCAGCACAGAAAACATCTCCCATCGTGTTCTAGAAGTTGCACGGATGTCTGCCAAGTGTTTGGCAGGAAGAAAAGAAAAGTTGTCCAAAACAGCTTCCAATCGAATGTTCCTGTGATTGGAAAAGTCAGGAGAGTGCAAAGGTACTGTTTTCTATCAGTTGGCAAGGTGCGCACACAATCCCAGTGTTGTACAGCTTGCTTCTTCACCTTCCCGAAGCTGCCGCTCTCGCCGGCTGCCGGAGCCCAAGAAGCGGCTTCTTCGCGCAAAGACGATTGTGCCGCTCACAGGGCTCTCCTTAGCGCGGCTTCTGCCGAAAGACGCCCGGCAGCGGCTCTTACCTCCGGAGAGCATCCTACCTTCGTCTTTCGCGTCTTTTGTAGTCTACATCTTAGCAAAACGCTTCTCCACTATGTCTGGCTAGGAAAAACTGTGCCAGCACAGAAAACATCTCCCATCGTGTTCTAGAAGTTGCACGGATGTCTGCCAAGTGTTTGGCAGGAAGAAAAGAAAAGTTGTCCAAAACAGCTTCCAATCGAATGTTCCTGTGATTGGAAAAGTCAGGAGAGTGCAAAGGTACTGTTTTCTATCAGTTGGCAAGGTGCGCACACAATCCCAGTGTTGTACAGCTTGCTTCTTCACCTTCCCGAAGCTGCCGCTCTCGCCGGCTCCCGGAACCGAAGAAGCGGCTTCTTCGCGCAAAGACGATTGTGCCGCTCACAGGGCTCTCCTTAGCGCGGCTTCTGCCGAAAGACGCCCGGCAGCGGCTCTTACCTCCGGAGAGCATCCTACCTTCGTCTTTCGCGTCTTTTGTAGTCTACATCTTAGCAAAACGCTTTTCCACTATGTCTGGCTAGGAAAAACTGTGCCAGCACAGAAAACATCTCCCATCGTGTTCTAGAAGTTGCACGGATGTCTGCCAAGTGTTTGGCAGGAAGAAAAGAAAAGTTGTCCAAAACAGCTTCCAATCGAATGTTCCTGTGATTGGAAAAGTCAGGAGAGTGCAAAGGTACTGTTTTCTATCAGATGGCAAGGTGCGCACACAATCCCAGTGTTGTACAGCTTGCTTCTTCACCTTCCCGAAGCTGCCGCTCTCGCCGGCTGCCGGAGCCCAAGAAGCGGCTTCTTCGCGCAAAGACGATTGTGCCGCTCACAGTGCTCTCCTTAGCGCGGCTTCTGCCGAAAGACGCCCGGCAGCGGCTCTTACCTCCGGAGAGCATCCTACCTTCGTCTTTCGCGTCTTATGTAGTCTACACCTCGGCAAAAAGCTTTTCCACTATGTCTGGCTAGGAAAAACTGTGCCAGCACAGAAAACATCTCCCATCGTGTTCTAGAAGTTGCACGGATGTCTGCCAAGTGTTTGGCAGGAAGAAAAGAAAAGTTGTCCAAAACAGCTTCCAATCGAATGTTCATGTGATTGGAAAAGTCAGGAGAGTGCAAAGGTACTGTTTTCTATCAGTTGGCAAGGTGCGCACACAATCCCAGTGTTGTACAGCTTGCTTCTTCACCTTCCCGAAGCTGCCGCTCTCGCCGGCTCCCGGAACAGAAGAAGCGGCTTCTTCGCGCAAAGACGATTGTGCCGCTCACAGTGCTCTCCTTAGCGCGGCTTCTGCCGAAAGACGCCCGGCAGCGGCTCTTACCTCCGGAGAGCATCCTACCTTCGTCTTTCGCGTCTTTTGTAGTCTACATCTTAGCAAAACGCTTTTCCACTATGTCTGGCTAGGAAAAACTGTGCCAGCACAGAAAACATCTCCCATCGTGTTCTAGAAGTTGCACGGATGTCTGCCAAGTGTTTGGCAGGAAGAAAAGAAAAGTTGTCCAAAACAGCTTCCAATCGAATGTTCCTGTGATTGGAAAAGTCAGGAGAGTGCAAAGGTACTGTTTTCTATCAGTTGGCAAGGTGCGCACACAATCCCAGTGTTGTACAGCTTGCTTCTTCACCTTCCCGAAGCTGCCGCTCTCGCCGGCTGCCGGAGCCCAAGAAGCGGCTTCTTCGCGCAAAGACGATTGTGCCGCTCACAGTGCTCTCCTTAGCGCGGCTTCTGCTGAAAGACGCCCGGCAGCGGCTCTTACCTCCGGAGAGCATCCTACCTTCGTCTTTCGCGTCTTATGTAGTCTACACCTCGGCAAAAAGCTTTTCCACTATGTCTGGCTAGGAAAAACTGTGCCAGCACAGAAAACATCTCCCATCGTGTTCTAGAAGTTGCACGGATGTCTGCCAAGTGTTTGGCAGGAAGAAAAGAAAAGTTGTCCAAAACAGCTTCCAATCGAATGTTCCTGTGATTGGAAAAGTCAGGAGAGTGCAAAGGTACTGTTTTCTATCAGTTGGCAAGGTGCGCACACAATCCCAGTGTTGTACAGCTTGCTTCTTCACCTTCCCGAAGCTGCCGCTCTCGCCGGCTCCCGGAACCGAAGAATCGGCTTCTTCGCGCAAAGACGATTGTGCCGCTCACAGTGCTCCCCTTAGCGCGGCTTCTGCCGAAAGACGCCCGGCAGCGGCTCTTACCTCCTGAGAGTGGCAGCTTCGGGAAGGTGAAGAAGCAAGCTGTACAACACTGGGATTGTGTGCGCACCTTGCCAACTGATAGAAAACAGTACCTTTGCACTCTCCTGACTCGTCCAATCACAGGAGCATTCGATTGGAAGCTGTTTTGGACAACTTTTCTTTTCTTCCTCCCAAACACTTGGCAGACATATCTGCAACTTCTAGAAAACGATGGGAGATGTTTTCTGGGCTGGCACGGTTTTTCCTAGCCAGACATAGTGGAAAAGCGTTTTGCTAAGATGTAGACTACATAAGACGCGAAAGACGAAGGTAGGATGCTCTCCGGAGTTACGAGCCGCTGCCGGGCGTCTTTCGGCAGAAGCCGCGCTAAGGAGAGCCCTGTGAGCGGCACAATCGTCTTTGCGCGAAGAAGCCGATTCTTCGGTTCCGGGAGCCGGCGAGAGCGGCAGCTTCGGGAAGGTGAAGAAGCAAGCTGTACAACACTGGGATTGTGTGCGCACCTTGCCAACTGATAGAAAACAGTACCTTTGCACTCTCCTGACTTTTCCAATCACAGGAACATTCGATTGGAAGCTGTTTTGGACAACTTTTCTTTTCTTCCTGCCAAACACTTGGCAGACATCCGTGCAACTTCTAGAACACGATGGGAGATGTTTTCTGTGCTGGCACAGTTTTTCCTAGCCAGACATAGTGGAAAAGCGTTTTGCTAAGATGTAGACTACAAAAGACGCGAAAGACGAAGGTAGGATGCTCTCCGGAGGTAAGAGCCGCTGCCGGGCGTCTTTCGGCAGAAGCCGCGCTAAGGAGAGCACTGTGAGTGGCACAATCGTCTTTGCGCGAAGAAGCCGCTTCTTGGGCTCCGGCAGCCGGCGAGAGCGGCAGCTTCGGGAAGGTGAAGAAGCAAGCTGTACAACACTGGGATTGTGTGCGCACCTTGCCAACTGATAGAAAACAGTACCTTTGCACTCTCCTGACTTTTCCAATCACAGGAACATTCGATTGGAAGCTGTTTTGGACAACTTTTCTTTTCTTCCTGCCAAACACTTGGCAGACATCCGTGCAACTTCTAGAACACGATGGGAGATGTTTTCTGTGCTGGCACAGTTTTTCCTAGCCAGACATAGTGGAAAAGCGTTTTGCTAAGATGTAGACTACAAAAGACGCGAAAGACGAGGGTAGGATGCTCTCCGGAGGTAAGAGCCGCTGCCGGGCGTCTTTCGGCAGAAGCCGCGCTAAGGAGAGCACTGTGAGCGGCACAATCGTCTTTGCGCGAAGAAGCCGCTTCTTGGGCTCCGGCAGCCGGCGAGAGCGGCAGCTTCGGGAAGGTGAAGAAGCAAGCTGTACAACACTGGGATTGTGTGCGCACCTTGCCAACTGATAGAAAACAGTACCTTTGCACTCTCCTGACTTTTCCAATCACAGGAACATTCGATTGGAAGCTGTTTTGGACAACTTTTCTTTTCTTCCTGCCAAACACTTGGCAGACATCCGTGCAACTTCTAGAACACGATGGGAGATGTTTTCTGTGCTGGCACAGTTTTTCCTAGCCAGACATAGTGGAAAAGCGTTTTGCTAAGATGTAGACTACAAAAGACGCGAAAGACGAAGGTAGGATGCTCTCCGGAGGTAAGAGCCGCTGCCGGGCGTCTTTCGGCAGAAGCCGCGCTAAGGAGAGCACTGTGAGCGGCACAATCGTCTTTGCGCGAAGAAGCCGCTTCTTGGGCTCCGGCAGCCGGCGAGAGCGGCAGCTTCGGGAAGGTGAAGAAGCAAGCTGTACAACACTGGGATTGTGTGCGCACCTTGCCAACTGATAGAAAACAGTACCTTTGCACTCTCCTGACTCGTCCAATCACAGGAGCATTCGATTGGAAGCTGTTTTGGACAACTTTTCTTTTCTTCCTCCCAAACACTTGGCAGACATATCTGCAACTTCTAGAAAACGATGGGAGATGTTTTCTGGGCTGGCACGGTTTTTCCTAGCCAGACATAGTGGAAAAGCGTTTTGCTAAGATGTAGACTACATAAGACGCGAAAGACGAAGGTAGGATGCTCTCCGGAGTTACGAGCCGCTGCCGGGCGTCTTTCGGCAGAAGCCGCGCTAAGGAGAGCCCTGTGAGCGGCACAATCGTCTTTGCGCGAAGAAGCCGATTCTTCGGTTCCGGGAGCCGGCGAGAGCGGCAGCTTCGGGAAGGTGAAGAAGCAAGCTGTACAACACTGGGATTGTGTGCGCACCTTGCCAACTGATAGAAAACAGTACCTTTGCACTCTCCTGACTTTTCCAATCACAGGAACATTCGATTGGAAGCTGTTTTGGACAACTTTTCTTTTCTTCCTGCCAAACACTTGGCAGACATCCGTGCAACTTCTAGAACACGATGGGAGATGTTTTCTGTGCTGGCACAGTTTTTCCTAGCCAGACATAGTGGAAAAGCGTTTTGCTAAGATGTAGACTACAAAAGACGCGAAAGACGAAGGTAGGATGCTCTCCGGAGGTAAGAGCCGCTGCCGGGCGTCTTTCGGCAGAAGCCGCGCTAAGGAGAGCACTGTGAGTGGCACAATCGTCTTTGCGCGAAGAAGCCGCTTCTTGGGCTCCGGCAGCCGGCGAGAGCGGCAGCTTCGGGAAGGTGAAGAAGCAAGCTGTACAACACTGGGATTGTGTGCGCACCTTGCCAACTGATAGAAAACAGTACCTTTGCACTCTCCTGACTTTTCCAATCACAGGAACATTCGATTGGAAGCTGTTTTGGACAACTTTTCTTTTCTTCCTGCCAAACACTTGGCAGACATCCGTGCAACTTCTAGAACACGATGGGAGATGTTTTCTGTGCTGGCACAGTTTTTCCTAGCCAGACATAGTGGAAAAGCGTTTTGCTAAGATGTAGACTACAAAAGACGCGAAAGACGAGGGTAGGATGCTCTCCGGAGGTAAGAGCCGCTGCCGGGCGTCTTTCGGCAGAAGCCGCGCTAAGGAGAGCACTGTGAGCGGCACAATCGTCTTTGCGCGAAGAAGCCGCTTCTTGGGCTCCGGCAGCCGGCGAGAGCGGCAGCTTCGGGAAGGTGAAGAAGCAAGCTGTACAACACTGGGATTGTGTGCGCACCTTGCCAACTGATAGAAAACAGTACCTTTGCACTCTCCTGACTTTTCCAATCACAGGAACATTCGATTGGAAGCTGTTTTGGACAACTTTTCTTTTCTTCCTGCCAAACACTTGGCAGACATCCGTGCAACTTCTAGAACACGATGGGAGATGTTTTCTGTGCTGGCACAGTTTTTCCTAGCCAGACATAGTGGAAAAGCGTTTTGCTAAGATGTAGACTACAAAAGACGCGAAAGACGAAGGTAGGATGCTCTCCGGAGGTAAGAGCCGCTGCCGGGCGTCTTTCGGCAGAAGCCGCGCTAAGGAGAGCACTGTGAGCGGCACAATCGTCTTTGCGCGAAGAAGCCGCTTCTTGGGCTCCGGCAGCCGGCGAGAGCGGCAGCTTCGGGAAGGTGAAGAAGCAAGCTGTACAACACTGGGATTGTGTGCGCACCTTGCCAACTGATAGAAAACAGTACCTTTGCACTCTCCTGACTTTTCCAATCACAGGAACATTCGATTGGAAGCTGTTTTGGACAACTTTTCTTTTCTTCCTGCCAAACACTTGGCAGACATCCGTGCAACTTCTAGAACACGATGGGAGATGTTTTCTGTGCTGGCACAGTTTTTCCTAGCCAGACATAGTGGAAAAGCGTTTTGCTAAGATGTAGACTACAAAAGACGCGAAAGACGAAGGTAGGATGCTCTCCGGAGGTAAGAGCCGCTGCCGGGCGTCTTTCGGCAGAAGCCGCGCTAAGGAGAGCACTGTGAGCGGCACAATCGTCTTTGCGCGAACAAGCCGCTTCTTGGGCTCCGGCAGCCGGCGAGAGCGGCAGCTTCGGGAAGGTGAAGAAGCAAGCTGTACAACACTGGGATTGTGTGCGCACCTTGCCAACTGATAGAAAACAGTACCTTTGCACTCTCCTGACTTTTCCAATCACAGGAACATTCGATTGGAAGCTGTTTTGGACAACTTTTCTTTTCTTCCTGCCAAACACTTGGCAGACATCCGTGCAACTTCTAGAACACGATGGGAGATGTTTTCTGTGCTGGCACAGTTTTTCCTAGCCAGACATAGTGGAAAAGCGTTTTGCTAAGATGTAGACTACAAAAGACGCGAAAGACGAGGGTAGGATGCTCTCCGGAGGTAAGAGCCGCTGCCGGGCGTCTTTCGGCAGAAGCCGCGCTAAGGAGAGCACTGTGAGCGGCACAATCGTCTTTGCGCGAAGAAGCCGCTTCTTGGGCTCCGGCAGCCGGCGAGAGCGGCAGCTTCGGGAAGGTGAAGAAGCAAGCTGTACAACACTGGGATTGTGTGCGCACCTTGCCAACTGATAGAAAACAGTACCTTTGCACTCTCCTGACTTTTCCAATCACAGGAACATTCGATTGGAAGCTGTTTTGGACAACTTTTCTTTTCTTCCTGCCAAACACTTGGCAGACATCCGTGCAACTTCTAGAACACGATGGGAGATGTTTTCTGTGCTGGCACAGTTTTTCCTAGCCAGACATAGTGGAGAAGCGTTTTGCTAAGATGTAGACTACAAAAGACGCGAAAGACGAAGGTAGGATGCTCTCCGGAGGTAAGAGCCGCTGCCGGGCGTCTTTCGGCAGAAGCTGCGCTAAGGAGAGCACTGTGAGCGGCACAATCGTCTTTGCGCGAAGAAGCCGCTTCTTGGGCTCCGGCAGCCGGCGAGAGCGGCAGCTTCGGGAAGGTGAAGAAGCAAGCTGTACAACACTGGGATTGTGTGCGCACCTTGCCAACTGATAGAAAACAGTACCTTTGCACTCTCCTGACTTTTCCAATCACAGGAACATTCGATTGGAAGCTGTTTTGGACAACTTTTCTTTTCTTCCTGCCAAACACTTGGCAGACATCCGTGCAACTTCTAGAACACGATGGGAGATGTTTTCTGTGCTGGCACAGTTTTTCCTAGCCAGACATAGTGGAAAAGCTTTTTGCCGAGGTGTAGATGAGAAGAGGAGCTAAAGAGTGGATGTTAGCAAATGACACCCATCTTCAAAAAAGGCAATTAAGAGGACTCGCCATAGTACAAACCAGCCAGCCTCTTTTTTATCCCCAGGAAGTTGATGAAGCAGCTCTTCCTGGAAATCCTTGCCAGGCACATGACAGATGACCAAATAATGTAGTTAGCATGATTTTTCAGGGGAATTTCATGCTGAACATCACTTTAAACTCCTCTGATGAATCAACTTGACTGGTAGATGAAGGGAATATTATCTGCCTGGGCTTCAGGGAGGTTTTTGACATACCTCTACATGGCATCACACATACATATGGAAGCAATAGTGCAAAGGGGAGGGAATCAGTGTCTTTTCAGTGATGCTGAGGGAAAAGACAAGAGGCAGTGGGCACACACTGAAATACAGGAGATTGCCTTTGAACATCAGTAAATGTTTCTTTACTGTCAGGGTGACTGAACCACGGCACAGACTGCCCAGAAAGATTGTGGAGCCTGGATCTTTGAAGACATTAAAAGTACACCCAGATAGAATCCTGGGCAAGAGGCTCTAGGTATCCTGGTTTAGGCAGGGGGGTTGGGCCTGGTTAGCCCCACCAACCCCTTCCACTCTCTTTCATTCTGTGCTAGTGAATTCTCTTCAAGATGCATTTCAAAGCGCTGGCATGACAAAGTTCTGTGCAGACAGAGATCCAAATGGACATGGCATCTAAGTTCCTTAAGCAGTGTTCAAGAAGAATGTAAAACTCTGGCACAAGTGTCTCTTCCCTAACTGAATCCCTTTCATGGGAAAATTCCCAGCTCTAGAAAGATCTTCTGATACGCATGCTTAAGACTGACACTGGCTGAGCAAATTTCTCCCTATGTATATCTAAGACCAGTTAGGATCTTCACCCAAAGTGCAGTCAACATAGTCACAGAATGCCTATTGTTAAGAAGTGACAGCTTCCATCAGAATGGCAGCTATTGGTCCACAAAATGGATTAATGGATGGGAATTATCTACGTGGGTTAAAAACAAAAATAAAGAGTTGGTCTTTATTTATCAATTTCATGGCAATATTGATAAGGGAAGAAAAAGATCTAAGTCCTTGACTTTCTGGACTCGAGGAAAGATTTTAAAAATTCCTTGTAAAAATGTATGATCACAATCAGACTATTGAAACCATTTTAGTTGGGAACAAAGTTCCAAAATTGTCTAGATAGTGGCAAAGAAGCCAAGAAAATAGGAAAGAAACAAAAAGAGAGCAAAAGAGTCAGCTTCAGTGTACAAGCTCGTTCTAGAAGTAGTCTGCTGGGAAAAGGAACCCCCAGCTAAATTTCCAATGTATTCCTGCGCTTGATTCAGTAACTGGTCAATGTAAAAACCAATCCTTTTGTACAACTTCTTCCAGCAACAAAAACTCCAACAGGTTGACACTACCATCATGCCTGTTCCAGACATATTTAAAAGAGAAATGATGATTTTCTTGAAAACCTACTTACATAAAAGTTGCAAGATGGTGGAGGGATTCCCACATCCTCCTTCCTCCATCTGGCTTGAAAGTATATTTGATAAAATATGCAACAAAGCACATGATTTATAAGGGAGAGTCAAATGGATGATTTGGGAATCGATCTCTTGTTGATAGTAAACTTCATATCCACTCGGTGTGACCTTTTTAAAACAAAATGTGGAGCTGAGGCATGAATCTGCCACAACAATTGTAAAGCAAACATACACACTCCCCTTCATATGCCCCCCCCTCCACACACACCTAGGCACACGCAGAGATCAGCATAGCAGATCATGAACACCTTGGAAAAGACTGAAATGCTAAATGCCTCTCTTGATGGGCAAAAGAGCTGGTGCAGTAATTCAAATGCCTGGTACAAAAATTCTGTTTAATATTTAGCTCCTATTTAAAACACAGCTTTTCATTTCATTCTATTTACAGAATATTTTCATTTCATTTGTTTCTTTAAAATTACTTAGTTCTCACCTGTTGTATGTCTAGGAATATTTTCTTCCAAAAATAGAAAAAAATAGATGATATCTTTTCAGCAGAAAACATTGGTTGATACAATTTTAAACCATCATGATATGGAAGAATTCTTCTGTCCCTCTCGAAGGTGGAAGAAGCATTTGGATCACAGATCATCTACAATGAAATACTTGACATGTTTAAGATGCTTTCAATCAATTTTGATCGTCAATTGCTTATTTGTTGTAAACAGTAATTTTTCAGTGAAGGGAAAGTGTGTGTGGTATATCTACATGATATGTTCAAAGGCAGTTCCTACTAATGGCCAGGCTGAATTCCAGTAAATAATGTCCCGAATGATATTTTGCCGCCTTCTTTGGCACTTCATGAAATCTTACCCCGATGAAGTGCTGAAACAAAGAGATTTTCTCTTAGAGAGTGTCTCATGTTGTAACCTATCCCATGGATTTTATGCTGTAATTCTTATCTCTTTTAAAATTTACTATCTTCTGTACAGTTTTCATGAAACTTTCTGTTACAGTAGTGAATAGCACAGATAAATGTCATTTTGTACAACTTTGAATTTACCCCAAGAGCTGAGAGAAAACTTGATCCTATACTTCAATCCGAGTTTCTTCTATAGTCCGACTTTGTTTCTCTACCATCAAGCTTCTCCTTTGTTGCTGCTCCAAGCCCCGTCCAAGGTGACCTTGAATACTTTCAGGGATGGGACACCCACAACTTCTCTGGGCAACCTGTTCCAGTGTTCCAGCACTCCCACAGTAAAAAAGGCCTTCCTTTCATCTAATATGTGTAGGAAATCATAAATCTAGGCATAGAAGCTTGGAGTGCAAATTTGAAATTCTTTGGATTTGAAGCACATTTTATATGAATACTGACTTACAGATGACTAAAAGATGTTGATGGGCATTTGAGCTGACAAGTTTTGAAAAAGTGCACGGAAATTAAAATTGAAACCACTAAAATTAAAAACTCCTTGCCATTTTCTTTTTCCTCTCCTATTCAAAATTGCATATGTCAGATATCAGTGCTTCATGCAAACCTCTCAGATGCTCTCAGAGAAAAAGCTTTTCTTTCAGACTAAGTTGCGGTTGACGTAGAACACTAGCAGGAGTGAAAGATTTTCTGGGCATCGGGGCAGCCCGTTCTCCTTGGATTTGTGTGCAGAATGCATTTTATCCAAACTGGAAAATAGATCCCAGCTCTGTTCTATTCATCATTCTTACTTCATCAGGCCAGAAGATTCTGTGAAAAGTAGCCTGTGGACCTTGAAGACAGCGCATGTGAACCAGATGAGAGGTGATAGAGAAGTTGAGGGAGAGAAGAAAGAGCATGAGGCTGAAACCAGAAAGTATTTCTCCACGTGATCATGGAAGATTGCAGGAGCCACTTGGTACTATCAAACCAGCCCAACTTGGCACTGGTGCCACCTTGGGTCTGGGAGCCATGTTGCATATCGTGCATTTTAAGGAGCCAGCTGGCCACACCCAGCCATATGCCCCCAAACACAAACCAAGGCCCTTTTCTCTGGCAAACAAAACTCAGCTGCCCTGCTTCTGGATGGCAGATTGCAGGAACCACTTGGTACTATCAAACCAGCCCAACTTGACACTGGTGCCACCATGGGTCTGGTCACCATCCTGCCTATCGTAGCTTTTCAGGAGCCAGCCGGTCACTCTCAGCCATAGGCCCCCAAACACAAACCTCGGCCCGTTTCCCTGGCAAACCAAAGTAAGCTGCCCCGCTTCTGGATGGCAGATTGCAGGAGCTACTTAGTACTATCAAATCAGCCCGACTTGGCACAGGTGCCACCTTGGATCTGGGAACCATCCTGTGTATCGTGGATTTTCAGGGGCCAGCCAGCCACTCTCAGCCATATGCCCCCAAAAACAAACCACGGACCTTTTCTCTGGCAAACAAAACTCAACTGCCCCTCTTCTGGATGGCAAATTTTAGGACGCACTTTGTACTACGAAAACCGCCCGACGTGGCACTGGTGCCACCTTGTGTCAGGGAACCATCCTGCATATCGAGCTTTTTAAGGAGCCAGGCGGCCAGGCCCAGCCATATACCCCCAAAAACAAACAACGGACCATTTCTCATGGAAACAAAAATCCGCTGCCCCGCGTCTGGATGGCAGATTGCAGGAGCCACTTTGCACCATCAAACCAGCCCGACTTGGCACTGGTGCCACCTTGGGTCTGGGAACAATCCTGCGTATCGTACATATTCAGGAACCAGCCGAACACTCCCAGCCACAGGCCCCCAAACACAAACAACGGCCCATTTCCCTGGCAAACAAAACTCAGCGGCCCCGCTTCTGGATGGCAGTTTGCAGGAGCCACTTGGGACTATCAAACCAGCCCGACTTGGCACTGGTGCCACCTTGGGTCTGGGAAATATCCTGCGTATCGTGGATTCTTAGGAGCCAGCCGGCCACTCCTAGCCACAGGCCCCCAAACAAAAACCTAGGCCTATTTCTCTGGCAAACAAAAGTAAGCTGCCCCGCTTCTGGATGGCAGATTGCAGGAGCCACTTGGGACTATCAAACCAGCCCAACTTGGCACTGGTGCCACCTTGGATCTGGGAACCATGCTGTGTATCGTGGATATTCAGGGGCCAGCCGGCCACTCTCAGCCATATGTCCCCAAACAGAAACCTCGGCCCTGTTCTCTGGCAAACAAAACTCAACTGCCCCTCTTCTGGATGGCAAATTGCAGGATGAACTTGATACTAAAACCGCAGGCCGACTTGGTAGTGGTGACACCTTGGACCTGGGAACCATCATGCGTATCGAGCATTTTAAGGAGCCAGCCGGCCACTCCCAGCAATATGCCCCCAAAAACAATCCACGGAATTTTTCTCTGGCAAACAAAAATCAGCTGCCCCGCTTCTGGATGGCAGATTGCAGGAGCCACTTTGCACCATCAAACCAGCCCGACTTGGCACTGGTGCCACCTTGCATCTGGGAACCATGCTGCCTAGCGTGGATTTTCAGGAGCCAGCCGGCCACTCTCAGCCATAGGCCCCCAAACAAAACCCACGGCCCGTTTCCCTGGCAAACAAAATTAAGCTGCCCCGCTTCTGGATGGCAGATTGCAGGACGCACTTGGTAGTATCAAACCAGCCCGACTTGGCACTGGTGCCACCTTGGGTCTGGGAACCATCCTGCGTATCGTGGGTTCAAAGGAGCCAGCCGGCCACTCCCAGCCACAGGCCCCCAAATACAAACAACGGCGCTTTTCCCTGGAAAACAAAACTCGCCTGCCAACTTTTTGATGGCAGATTGCAGGAGCCACTTGGTACTATCAAACCAGCCCAACTTGGCACTGGTGCCACCATGGGTCTGGTCACCATCCTGCCTATTGTAGCTTTCCAGGAGCCAGCCGGTCACTCCCAGCCATACGTCCCCAGTCACAAACCTCGGCCCGTTTACCTGGCAAACAAAAGTAAGCTGCCCCGCTTCTGGATGGCAGATTGCAGGAGCCACTTGGTACTATCAAACCAGCCCAACTTGGCACTGGTGC
This sequence comes from Melospiza melodia melodia, assembly GCF_035770615.1. Lineage (NCBI taxonomy): Eukaryota > Metazoa > Chordata > Aves > Passeriformes > Passerellidae > Melospiza > Melospiza melodia. The sequence continues at coordinate 45,185,085 of NC_086199.1, forward strand.
CACCTCTGGTCTGGGAACCATGCTGCGTAACACAGATTCTAAGGCGCCAGTCGGCCACTCCCAGTCACAAGCCCCCAAACACAAACAACGGCGCTATTCTCTGGCAAACAAAACTCCACTGCCCCTCTTCTGGATGGCAAATTGCAGGACGCACTTGGTACTATAAAAACAGCCCTACTTGGCACTGGTGCCACCTTGGGTCTGGGAACCATCCTGCGTATCGATCTTTTTAATGAGACAGCCGGCCACTCCCAGCCATATGCCCCCAAACACAACCCACGGCCCATTTCTCTGGCAAACAAAACTCAACTGCACCGCTTCTGGATGGCAGATTGCAGGAGCCACTTGGTACTATCAAACCAGCCCGACTTGGCACTGGTGCCACCTTGGGTCTGGGAACCATCCAGCCTATCGTGGATTTTAAGGAGCCAGCCGGCTACTCCCAGCCACAGGCCCCCAACAAAAACCACGGCCCTTTTTTCTGGCAAACAAAACTTAGCTGCCTCACTTCTGGATGGCAGATTGCAGGAGCCACTTGGTGTAATCAAACCAGCCCGACTTGGCACTGGTGCCACCTTGGGTCTGGGAACCATCCTGCGTATCGTGGATTCTAAGGAGCCAGCCGGCCACTCCCAGCCACAGGCCCCCAAACAAAATCAACGGCGCTGTTCCCTGGAAAACAAAACACGTCTGCCAACATTTTGATGGAGTTTGCAGGAGCCACTTGGTACTATCAAACCAGCCCGACTTGGCACTGGTGCCACCTTGGGTCTGGGAAACATCCTGCGTATCGTGGATTCTTAGGAGCTAGCCGGCCACTCCTAGCCACAGGCCCCCAGACAAAAACCTAGGCCTATTTCTCTGGCAAACAAAAGTAAGCTGCTCCGCTTCTGGATGGCAGATTGCAGGAGACACTTGGTACTATCAAACCAGCCCAACTTGGCACTGGTGCCACCTTGGATCTGGGAACCATGCTGTGTATCGTGGATATTCAGGGGCCAGCCGGCCACTCTCAGCCATATGTCCCCAAACAGAAACCTCGGCCCTGTTCTCTGGCAAACAAAACTCAACTGCCCCTCTTCTGGATGGCAAATTGCAGGATGAACTTGATACTAAAACCGCAGGCCGACTTGGTAGTGGTGACACCTTGGGCCTGGGAACCATCATGCGTATCGAGCATTTTAAGGAGCCAGCCGGCCACTCCCAGCAATATGCCCCCAAAAACAATCCACGGAATTTTTCTCTGGCAAACAAAAATCAGCTGCCCCGCTTCTGGATGGCAGATTGCAGGAGCCACTTTGCACCATCAAACCAGCCCGACTTGGCACTGGTGCCAGCTTGCATCTGGGAACCATGCTGCCTAGCGTGGATTTTCAGGAGCCAGCCGACCACTCTCAGCCATAGGCCCCCATACAAAACCCACGGCCCGATTCCCTGGCAAACAAAATTAAGCTGCCCCGCTTCTGGATGGCAGATTGCAGGACGCACTTGGTAGTATCAAACCAGCCCGACTTGGCACTGGTGCCACCTTGGGTCTGGGAACCATCCTGCGTATCGTGGGTTCAAAGGAGCCAGCCGGCCACTCCCAGCCATAGGTCCCAAGTCACAAACCTCGGCCCGTTTCACTGGCAAACAAAAGTAAGCTGCCCCGCTTCTGGATGGCAGATTGCAGGAGCTATTTAGCACTATCAAACCAGCCCAACTTGGCACTGGTGCCACCTCTGGTCTGGGAACCATGCTGCGTAACACAGATTCTAAGGCGCCAGTCGGCCACTCCCAGCCACAAGCCCCCAAACACAAACAACGGCGCTATTCTCTGGCAAACAAAACTCAACTGCCCCTCTTCTGGATGGCAAATTGCAGGACGCACTTGGTACTATAAAAACAGCCCTACTTGGCACTGGTGCCACCTTGGGTCTGGGAACCATCCTGCGTATCGATCTTTTTAATGAGACAGCCGGCCACTCCCAGCCATATGCCCCCAAACACAACCCACGGCCCTTTTCTCTGGCAAACAAAACTCAACTGCACCGCTTCTGGATGGCAGATTGCAGGAGCCACTTGGTACTATCAAACCAGCCCGACTTGGCACTGGTGCCACCTTGGGTCTGGGAAACATCCTGCGTATTGTGGGTTGTCAGGAGCCAGCCGAACACTCTCGGCCACAGACCCCAATCAAAAACAACGGCCCGTTTCACAGGCAAACAAAACTCAGCTGCCCCGCTTCTGGATGGGAGATTGCAGGAGGCACTTGACACTGTGAAACCAGCCCCACTTGGCACTGGTGCCACCTTGGGTCTGGGAACCATGCTGCGTATCATGGATTTTCAGGAGCCAGCCGGCCACTCCCAGCCACAGGCCCCCAAACACAAACCACAGCATTTTTCTCTGGCAAACAAAATTCAGCTGCCCCGCTTCTGGATGGCAGATTGCAGGAGCCACTTGGGACTATCACAGCAGCACAACATGGCACTGCTGCCACCTTGGATCTGGGAACCATCCTTCCTATCGTGGATTTTCAGGGGCCAGCCGGTCACTCTCAGCCATAGGCCCCAAACACAAACCACGGCCCTTTTCTCTGGAAAACAAAACTCAACTGCCCCTCTTCCTGATGGGAGATTGCAGGAGCCACTGGGTACTATGAAACAAGCCCTACTTGGCACTGGTGCCACGTTGGGTCTGGGAACCATGCTGCGTATCATGGATTTTCAGGAGCCAGCCGGCCACTGCCAGCCACAGGCCCCAAAACACAAACAACAGCCTTTTTCTCTGGCAAACAAAATTCAGCTGCCCCGCTTCTGGATGGCAGATTGCAGGAACCACTTGGTACTATCAAACCAGCCCGACTTGGCACTGGTGCCACCTTGGGTCTGGGAACCATCCTGCGTATCGTGGATTCTAAGGAGCCAGCTGGCCACTCCCAGCCACAGGCCCCAAAACACACACAACGGTGCTTTTCCCTGGAAAACAAAACTCGCCTGCCAAACATTTGATGGCAGATTGCAGGAGCCACTTGGTTTTATCAAATCAGCCCAACTTGGCACTGGTGCCACCATGGGTCTGGTCACCATCCTGCCTATCGTAGCTTTTCAGGTGCCACCCAGTCACCCCCAGCCAGAGGCCCCTAGACAAATATTTCGGCCCGTTTCCCTGGCAAACAAAAGTAAGCTACCCCGCTTCTGGATGGCAGATTGCAGGAGCCACTTTGCACCATCAAACCAGCTCAACTTGGCACTGGTGCCACCTTGGGTCTGGGAACCATCCTGCGTATCGTGGGTTCTAAGGAGCCAGCTAGCCACTCCCAGCCACAGGCCCCCAAACACAAACAACGGCGCTTTTCCCTGGAAAACAAAACTCGCCTGCCAACTTTTTGATGGCAGATTGCCGGAGCCACTTGGTACTATCAAACAAGCCCAACTTGGCACTGGTGCCACCATGGGTCTGGTCACCATCCTGCCTATCGTAGCTTTTCAGGAGCCAGCCGGTCACTCGCAGCCATAGGCCCCCAGACACAAACCTCGGCCCGTTTCCCTGGGAAACAAAAGTAAGCTGCCCCGCTTCTGCATGGCAGATTGCAGGAGCTATTTAGTACTATCAAACCACCCCGACTTGGCACTGGTGACACCTCTGGTGTGGGAACCATCCTGCTTATTGTGGATTTTCAGGGGCCAGCCGGCCACTGTCAGTCATATGCCCCCAAAAACAAACCACGGCCCTTTTCTCTGGCAAACAAAACTCAACTGCCCCTCTTCTGGATGGCAAATTTTAGGACGCACTTTGTACTACGAAAACCGCCCGACGTGGCACTGGTGCCACCTTGTGTCAGGGAACCATCCTGCATATCGAGCTTTTTAAGGAGCCAGCCGGCCACGCCCAGCCATATACCCCCAAAAACAAACCACGGACCATTTCTCATGGAAACAAAAATCCGCTGCCCCGCGTCTGGATGGCAGATTGCAGGAGCCACTTTGCACCATCAAACCAGCCCGACTTGGCACTGGTGCCACCTTGGGTCTGGGAACAATCCTGCATATCGTGGATTCTAAGGAGCCAGCCGGCCACTCCCAGCCACAGGCCCCCAAACACAAACAACGGCGCTTTTCCCTGGAAAACAAAACTCGCCTGCCAGCTTTTTGATGGCAGATTGCAGGAGCCACTTGGTACTATCAAATCATCCCAACTTGGCACTGGTGCCACTATGGGTCTGGGAACCATCCTGCCTATTGTAGCATTTCAGGAGCCAGCCGGTCACTCCCAGCCATAGGCCCCCAGACACAAACCTCGGACCGTTTCCCTGGCAAACAAAATTAAGCTGCCCCGATTCTGGATGGCAGATTGCAGGATCCACTTGGTAGTGTCAAACCAGCCCGACTTGGCACTGGTGCCACCTTGGGTCTGGGAACCATCCTGCGTATCGTGGATTCTAAGCAGCCACCCGGCCACTCTGAGCCACAGGCGCCCAAACACAAACAACGGCGCTTTTCCCTGGAAAACAAAAATCGCCTGCCAAATTTTTGATGGCAGATTGCAGGAGCCACTTGGTACTATCAAACCAGCCCAACTTGGTACTGGTGCCACTTTGGGTCTGGTCACCATCCTGCCTATCGTAGCTTTTCAGGAGTCAGCCGGTCACTCCCAGCCATAGGCCCCCAGACAAATATCTCGGCCCGTTTCCCTGGCAAACAAAAGTAAGCTGCCCCGCTTCTGGATGGCAGATTGCAGGAGCCACATGGTACTATCAAACCAGGCCAACATGGCACTGGTGCTACCTTGGCTCTGGGAACCATCCTGCCTATCGTGGATTTTCAGGGGCCAGCCGGCCACTCTCAGCCATATGCAGCCAAACACATACCACGGCCCTTTGCTCTGGCAAACAAAACTCAACTGCCCCTCTTCTGGATGGCAAATTGCAGGACGCACTTGGTACTACGAAAACAGCCCGACTTGGCAGTGATGCCACCTTGGGTCAGGGAACAATCCTGCGTATCGATCTTTTTAAGGAGCCAGCCGGCCACGTCCAGCCATATACACCCAAAAAAAAACCACGGAACATTTCTCCAGCAAACAAAAATCCGCTGCCCCGCGTCTGAATGGCAGATTTCAGGAGCTATTTAGTATTATCAAACCAGCCCGACTTGGCACTGGTGCCACCATGAGTCTGGTAACCATCCTGCCTATCGTAGCTTTTCAGTAGCCAGCTGGTCACTCCCAGCCATAGGCCCCCAGACAAATACCTCGGCCCGTTTCCCTGGGAAACAAAGGTAAGCTGTCCCGCTTCTGGATGGCAGATTGCAGGAGCCACTTGGTACTATCAAACCAGCCCAACTTGGCACTGGTGCCACCTTGGGTCTGGGAACCATCCTGCGTATCCTTGGTTCAAAGGAGGCAGCCGGCCACTCCCAGCCACAGGCCTCTAAACAAGAACAACGGCGCTTTTCCCTGGAAAACAAAACTCGCCTGACAACTTTTTGATGGCAGATTGCAGGAGCCACTTGGTACTATCAAACCAGCCCAACTTGGCACTGGTGCCACCATGGGTCTGGTCACCATCCTGCCTATCGTAGCTTTTCAGGAGCCAGCCGCTCACTCCCAGCCATAGGCCCCCAGACAAATATCTCGGCCCGTTTCCCTGGCAAACAAAAGTAAGCAGCCCCGCTTCTGGATGGCAGATTGCAGGAGCCACATGGTACTATCAAACCAGGCCAACATGGCACTGGTGCCACCTTGGTTCTGGGAACCATCCTGCCTATCGTGGATTTTCAGGGGCCAGCCGGCCACTCTCAACCATATGCCCCCAAACATATACCACGGCCCTTTTCTCTGGCAAACAAAACTCAACTGCCCCTCTTCTGGATGGCAAATTGCAGGACGCACTTGGTACTACGAAAACAGCCCGACTTGGCACTGATGCCACCTTGGGTCAGGGAACAATCCTGCGTATCGATCTTTTAAGGAGCCAGCCGGCCACGTCCAGCCATATACCCCCAAAAAAAAACCACGGAACTTTTCTGCAGCAAACAAAAATCCGCTGCCCCCCGTCTGGATGGCAGATTGCAGGAGCTATTTAGTATTATCAAACCAGCCCGACTTGGCACTGGTGCCACCATGAGTTTGGTAACCATCCTGCCTATCGTAGCTTTTCAGTAGCCAGCTGGTCACTCCCAGCCATAGGCCCCCAGACAAATACCTCGGCCCGTTGCCCTGGGAAACAAAATTAAGCTGTCCCGCTTCTGGATGGCAGATTGCAGGAGCCGCTTGGTACTATCAAACCAGCCCAACTTGGCACTGGCGCCACCTTGGGTCTGGGAACCATCCTGCGTATCCTGGGTTCAAAGGAGGCAGCCGGCCACTCCCAGCCACAGGCCTCCAAACACAAACAACGGCGCTTTTCCCTGGAAAACAAAACTGGCCTGCCAACTTTTGATGGCAGATTGCAGGAGCCACTTGGTTTTATCAAATCAGCCCAACTTGGCACTGGTGCCACCATGGGTCTGGTCACCATCCTGCCTATCGTAGCTTTTCAGGCGCCAGCCGGTCACTCCCAGCCATAGGCCCCCAGTCACAAACCTCGGCCCGTTTCCCTGGCAAACAAAAGTAAGCTACCCCGCTTCTGGATGGCAGATTGCAGGAGCCACTTTGCACCATCAAACCAGCCCAACTTGGCACTGGTGCCACCTCTGGTCTGGGAACCATCCTGCGTATCGTGGGTTCTAAGGAGCCAGCTGGCCACTCCCAGCCACAGGCCCCCAAACACAAACAACGGCGCTTTTCCCTGGAAAACAGAACTCGCCTGCCAACTTTTTGATGGCAGATTGCCGGAGCCACTTGGTACTATCAAACCAGCCCAACTTGGCACTGGTGCCACCATGGGTCTGGTCACTATCCTGCCTATCGTAGCTTTTCAGGAGCCAGCCGGTCACTCCCAGCCTTAGGCCCCCAAACACAAACCTCGGCCCGTTTCCCTGGCAAACAAAAGTAAGCTGCCCCACTTCTGCATGGCAGATTGCAGGAGCTATTTAGTACTATCAAACCAGCCCGACTTGGCACTGGTGACACCTCTGGTCTGGGAACCATCCTGCCTATCGTGGATTTTCAGGGGCCAGCCGGCCACTCTCAGCCATATGCCCCCAAAAACAAACCACGGCCCTTTTCTCTGGCAAACAAAACTCAACTGCCCCTCTTCTGGATGGCAAATTTTAGGACGCACTTTGTACTACGAAAACCGCCCGACGTGGCACTGGTGCCACCTTGTGTCAGGGAACCATCCTGCATATCGAGCTTTTTAAGGAGCCAGCCGGCCACGCCCAGCCATATACCCCCAAAAACAAACCACGGACCATTTCTCATGGAAACAAAAATCCGCTGCCCCGCGTCTGGATGGCAGATTGCAGGAGCCACTTTGCACCATCAAACCAGCCCGACTTGGCACTGGTGCCACCTTGGGTCTGGGAACAATCCTGCATATCGTGGATTCTAAGGAGCCAGCCGGCCACTCCCAGCCACAGGCCCCCAAACACAAACAACGGCGCTTTTCCCTGGAAAACAAAACTCGCCTGCCAACATTTTGATGGCAGATTGCAGGAGCCACTTGGTACTATCAAATCATCCCAACTTGGCACTGGTGCCACTATGGGTCTGGGAACCATCCTGCCTATTGTAGCATTTCAGGAGCCAGCCGGTCACTCCCAGCCATAGTCCCCAAGACACAAACCTCGGACCGTTTCCCTGGCAAACAAAATTAAGCTGCCCCGATTCTGGATGGCAGATTGCAGGAGCCACTTGGTAGTGTCAAACCAGCCCGACTTGGCACTGGTGCCACCTTGGGTCTGGGAACCATCCTGCGTATCGTGGATTCTAAGCAGCCACCCGGCCACTCTGAGCCACAGGCGCCCAAACACAAACAACGGCGCTTTTCCCTGGAAAACAAAACTCGCCTGCCAACATTTTGATGGCAGATTGCAGGAGCCACTTGGTGCTATCAAACCAGCCCAACTTGGCACTGGTGCCACCATGGGTCTGGTCACCATCCTGCCTATCGTAGCTTTTCAGGAGCCAGCCGGTCACTCCCAGCCATAGACCCCCAGACACAAACCTCGGCCCGTTTCCCTGGAAAACAAAAGTAAGCTGCCCCGATTCTGGATGGCAGATTGCAGGAGCCACTTGGTACTATCAAATCAGCCCAACTTGGCACTGGTGCCACCATGGGTCTGGTAAACATCCTGCCTATCGTAGTTTTTCAGGAGCCAGCCGGTCACTCCCTGCCATAGGCCCCCAGACACAAACCTCGGCCCGTTTCCCTGGCAAACAAAAGTAAACTGCCCCGCTTTTGGATGGCAGATTGCAGGATGCATTTGGTACTATCAAACCTGCCCGACTTGGCCCTCGTGCCACCTTGGCTCTGGGAACCATGCTGCGTAACGTAGATTCTACGAGGACAGGGGGCCACTCCCAGCCACAGGCCTCTAAACAAAAACAACGGCGCTTTTCCCTGGAAAACAAAACTCGCCTGCCAAATTTTTAATGGCAGATTGCAGGAGCCACTTGGTACTATCAAACCAGCCCAACTTGGTACTGGTGCCACCATGGGTCTGGTCACCATCCTGCCTATCGTAGCTTTTCAGGAGCCAGCCGGTCACTCCCAGCCATAGGCCCCCAGACAAATATCTCGGCCCGTTTCCCTGGCAAATAAAAGTAAGCTGCCCCGCTTCTGGATGGCAGATTACAGCAGCCACATGGTACTATCAAACCAGGCCAACATGGCACTGGTGCCACCTTGGCTCTGGGAACCATCCTGCCTATCGTGGATTTTCAGGCGCCAGCCGGCCACTCTCAGCCATATGCCCCCAAACACAAACCACGGCCCTTTTCTCTGGTAAACAAAACTCAACTGCCCCTCTTCTGGATGGCAAATTGCAGGACGCACTTGGTACTACGAAAACAGCCCGACTTGGCAGTGATGCCACCTTGGGTCAGGGAACAATCCTGCGTATCGATCTTTTTAAGGAGCCAGCCGGCAACGTCCAGCCATATACCCCCCAAAAAAAACCACGGAACTTTTCTCCAGCAAACAAAAATCCGCTGCCCCGCGTCTGAATGGCAGATTTCAGGAGCTATTTAGTATTATCAAACCAGCCCGACTTGGCACTGGTGCCACCATGAGTCTGGTAACCATCCTGCCTATCGTAGCTTTTCAGTAGCCAGCCGGTCACTCCCAGCCATAGGCCCCCAGACACAAACCTCGGCCCGTTTCCCTGGGAAACAAAAGTAAGCTGACCCGCTTCTGGATGGCAGATTGCAGGAGCCACTTGGTACTATCAAACCAGCCCAACTTGGCACTGATGCCACCTTGGCTCTGGGAACCATCCTGCGTATCCTGGGTTCAAAGGAGGCAGCCGGCCACTCCCAGCCACAGGCCTCTAAACAAGAACAGCGGCGCTTTTCCCTGGAAAACAAAAGTCGCCTGACAACTTTTTGATGGCAGATTGCAGGAGCCACTTGGTACTATCAAACCAGCCCAACTTGGCACTGGTGCCACCATGGGTCTGGTCACCATCCTGCCTATCGTAGCTTTTCAGGAGCCAGCCGCTCACTCCCAGCCATAGGCCCCCAGACAAATATCTCGGCCCGTTTCCCTGGCAAACAAAAGTAAGCAGCCCCGCTTCTGGATGGCAGATTGCAGGAGCCACATGGTACTATCAAACCAGGCCAACATGGCACTGGTGCCACCTCTGGTCTGGGAACCATCCTGCGTATCGTGGATTCTAAGGAGCCAGCTGGCCACTCCCAGCCACAGGCCCCCAAACACAAACAACGGTGCTTTTCCCTGGAAAACAAAACTCACCTGCCAACTTTTTCATGGCAGATTGCAGGAGCCACTTGGTACTATCAAACCAGCCCAACTTGGCACTTGTGCCACCATGGGTCTGGTCACCATCCTGCCTATCGTAGCTTTTCAAGAGCCAGCCGGTCACTCCCAGCCATAGGCCCCCAGACACAAAGCTCTACCCGTTTCCCTGGCAAACAAAAGTAAGCTACCCCGCTTCTGGATGGCAGATTGCAGGAGTCACTTTGCACCATCAAACCAGCCCGACTTGGCACTGGTGCCACCTCTGGTCTGGGACCCATCCTGCGTATCGTGGATTCTAAGGAGACAGCTGGCCACTCCCAGCCACAGGCCCCCAAACACAAACAACGGCGCTTTTCCCTGAAAAACAAAACTCGCTTGCCAACTTTTTGATGGCAGATTGCAGGAGCCACTTGGTACTATCAAACCACCCCAACTTGGCAACAAGTGGTTCCTGCAATCTGACATCCAGAAGCGGGGCAGCTTACTTTTGTTTGCCAGGGAAATGGACCGTTGTTTGTGTTTGGAGGCGTATGGCTGGGAGTGGCCGACTGGCTCCTTAAAATCCACGATAGGCAGGATGGTTCCCAGACCCAAGGTGGCACCAGTGCCAAGTCGGGCTGGTTTGATAGTACAAAGTGGCTCCTGCAATCTGCCATCCAGAAGCGGGGCAGCTTACTTTTGTTTGCCAGGGAAACGGGCCGGGCTTTCTGTCTCGGGGCCTATGGCAGGGAGTGACCGCCTGGCTCCTGAAAAGCTACGATAGGCAGGATGGTGACCAGACCCATGGTGGCACCAGTGCCAAGTTGGGCTGGTTTGATAGTACCAAGTGGCTCCTGCAATCTGCCATCAAAAAGTTGGCAGGCGAGTTTTGTTTTCCAGGGAAAAGCGCCATTGTGTGTGTTTGGGGACCTGTGGTTGGGAGTGCCCGGCTGGCTCCTTAGAAACCACGATACGCAGCATGGTTACCAGACAAGAGGTGCCACCAGTGCCAAGTTGTGCTGGTTTGATACTACCAAGTGGTTCCTGCAATCTGCCATCCAGAAGCGGGGCAGCTTACTTTTGTTTGCCACGGAAACGGGCCGTTGTTTGTGTTTGGGGGCCTGTGGCTGGGAGTGGCCGACTGGCTCCTTAGAATCCACGATACGCAGGATGGGTCCCAGACCAGAGGTGACACCAGTGCCAAGTCGGGCTGGTTTGATAGTACCAATTGGCTCCTGCAATCTGCCATCCAGAAGCGGGGCAGCTTACTTTTGTTTGCCAGGGAAACGGGCCGAGGTTTGTGACTGGGGACCTATGGCTGGGAGTGACCGGCTGGCTCCTGAAAAGTTACGATAGGCAGGATTGTGACCAGACCCATGGTGGCACCAGTGCCAAGTTGGGCTGGTTTGATAGTACCAAGTGGCTCCTTTAATCTGCCATCAAATAGTTGGTAGGCGAGTTTTGTTTTCCAGGGAAAAGCGCAGATGTTTGTGTTTGGGGGCCTGTGGTAGGGAGTGGCCGGCTGGCTAATTAGAATCCACGATACGCAGGATGGTTCCCAGACCAGAGGTGGCACCAGTGCCAAGACGGGCTAGTTTGATGGTGCAAAGTGGCTCCTGCAATCTGCCATCCAGAAGCGGGGTAGCTTACTTTTGTTTGCCAGGGAAACGGGCCGAGCTTTTTGTCTGGGGGCCTATGGCGGGGAGTGACCGGCTGGCTCCTGAAAAGATAAGATAGGCAGGATGGTGACCAGACCCATGGTGGCACCAGTGCCAAGTTGGGCTGATTTGATAAAACCAAGTGGCTCCTGCAATCTGCCATCAAAAAGTTGGCAGGAGAGTTTTGTTTTCCAGGGAAAAGCGCCGTTGTTTGTGTTTGGGGGCCTGTAGCTGGGAGTGGCCGGCTGGCTCCTTAGAATCCACGATACGCAGCATGGTATCCAGACCCAAGGTGGCACCAGTGCCAAGTTTTGCTGGTTTGATAGTACCAAGTGGTTCCTGCAATCTGCCATCCAGAAGCAGGGCAGCTTACTTTTGTTTGCCAGGGAAACGGGCCGTGGTTTTTGTCTGGGGGCCTATGGCTGGGAGTGACCGGCTGGCTCCTGAAAAGCTACGATAGGCAGGATGGTTACCAGACCCATGGTGGCACCAGTGCCAAGTTGGGCTGGTTTGATAGTACCAAGTGGCTCCTGCAATCTGCCATCAAAAAGTTGTCAGGCGAGTTTTGTTTTCCAGGGATAATCGCCGTTGTTTGTGTTTGGGGGACTGTTGGTGGGAGTGGCCGGCTGGCTCCTTAGAACACACGATACGCAGGATGGTTCCCAGACCCAAGGTGGCACCAGTGCCACGTCGGGCTGGTTTGATGGTGAAAAGTGGCTCCTGCAATCTGCCATCCTGAAGCGGGGTAGCTTACTTTTGTGTGCCAGGGAAACGGGCCGAGGTTTATGACTGGGGGCCTAGGGCTAGGAGTGACCGGCTGGCTCCTGAAAAGCAACAATAGGCAGGATGGTTCCCAGACCCAAGGTGGCACCAGTGCCAAGTTGGGCTGGTTTGATGGTACCAACTGGCTCCTGCAATCTGCCATCTAAAAGTTGTCAGGCGAGTTTTGTTTTCCAGGGAAAAGCGCCGTTGATTTTGTTTGGAGGCCTGTGGCTGGCAGTGGCTGCCTGTCGTCTTAGAATCCGGGTTACGCAGCATGGTTCCCAGAGCCAAGGTGGCACCAGTGCCAAGTTGGGCTGGTTTGATGGTGCAAAGTGGCTCCTGCAATCTGCCATCCAGAAGTGCGGTAGCTTACTTTTGTGTGCCAGGGAAACAGGCCGAGGTTTGTGTCTGGGGGCCTATGGCTGGGAGTGACCAGCTGGCTCCTGAAAAGCTACGATAGGCAGGATGGTGACCAGACCCATGGTGGCACCAGTGCCAGGTTGGGCTGGTTTGATAGTACCAAGTGGCTCCTGCAATCTGCCATCAAAATGTTGGCAGGCGAGTTTTGTTTTCCAGGGAAAAGCGCCGTTGTGTGTGTTTTGGGGCCTGTGGCTGGGAGTGGCCAGCTGGCTCCTTAGAATCCACGATACGCAGGATGGTTCCCAGACCCAAGGTGGCACCAGTGCCAAGTCGGGCTGGTTTGTTAGTACCAAGTGGTTCCTGCAATCTGCCATCCAGAAGCGGGGCAGCTGAATTTTGTTTGCCAGAGAAAAAGGCTGTTGTTTGTGTTTCGGGGCCTGTGGCTGGCAGTGGACGGCTGGCTCCTGAAAATCCATGATACGCAGCATGGTTCCCAGACCCAAGGTGGCACCAGTGCCAAGTAGGGCTGGTTTCATAGTACCCAGTGGCTCCTGCAATCTGCCATCCAGAAGAGGGGCAGTTGAGTTTTGTTTTCCAGAGAAAAGGGCCGTGGTTTGTGTTTGGGGCCTATGGCTGAGAGTGACCGGCTGGCTCCTGAAAAGCTACGATAGGCAGGATGGTGACCAGACCCATGGTGGCACCAGTGCCAAGTCGGGCTGGTTTGATAATACTAAATAGCTCCTGCAATCTGCCATCCAGACGCGGGGCAGCGGATTTTTGCTTGCTGGAGAAAAGTTCCGTGGGTTTTTTTTTGGGGGTATATGGCTGGACGTTGCCGGCTGACTCCTTAAAAACATCGATACGCAGGATGGTTCCCTGACCCAAGGTGGCATCACTGCCAAGTCGGGCTGTTTTCGTAGTACCAAGTGCGTCCTGCAATTTGCCATCCAGAAGAGGGGCAGTTGAGTTTTGTTTACCAGAGAAAAGGGCCGTGGTTTGTGTTTGGGGGCATATGGCTGAGAGTGGCCGGCTGGCGCCTGAAAATCCACGATAGGCAGGATGGTTCCCAGAGCCAAGGTGGCACCAGTGCCATGTTGGCCTGGTTTGATAGTACCATGTGGCTCCTGCAATCTGCCATCCAGAAGCGGGGCAGCTTACATTTGTTTGCCAGGGAAACGGGCCGAGGTATTTGTCTGGGGGCCTATGGCTGGGAGTGACCGCCTGGCTCCTGAAAAGCTACGATAGGCAGGATGGTGACCAGACCCATGGTGGCACCAGTGCCAAGTTGGGCTGGTTTGATAGTACCAAGTGGCTCCTGCAATCTGCCATCCAGAAGCGGGGTAGCTTACTTTTGTTTGCCAGGGAAACGGGCAGAGCTTTCTGTCTGGGGGCCTATGGTTGGGAGTAACCGGCTGGCTCCTGAAAAGCTACGATAGGCAGGATGGTTCCCAGATCCAAGATGGCACCAGTGCCAAGTCGGGGTGGTTTGATGGTGCAAAGTGGCTCCTGCAATCTGCCATCCTGACGCGGGGCAGCGGATTTTTGTTTCCAAGAGAAATGGTCCGTGGTTTGTTTTTGGGGCTATATGGCTGGGCGTGGCCTGCTGGCTCCTTAAAAAGCTACGATAGGCAGGATGGTTCCCTGACCCAAGGTGGCACCAGTGCCAAGTCGGGCGGTATTCGTAGTAAAAAGTGCGTCCTAAAATTTGCCATCCAGAAGAGGGGCAGTTGAGTTTTGTTTACCAGAGAAAAGGTCCGTGGTTTGTTTTTGGGGGCATATGGCTGATAGTGGCCGTGTGGCCCCTGAAAATCCACGATAGGCAGGATGGTTCCCAGACCAGAGGTGGCACCAGTGCCAAGTCGGGCTGGTTTGATAGTACTAAATAGCACCTGCAATCTGCCATGCAGAAGCGGGGCAGCTTACTTTTGTTTGCCAGGGAAACGGGCCGAGGTTTGTGTCTGGGGGCCTATGGCTGGGAGTGACCGCCTGGCTCCTGAAAAGCTACGATAGGCAGGATGGTGACCAGACCCATGGTGGCACCAGTGCCAAGTTGGGCTGGTTTGATAGTACCAAGTGGCTCCTGCAATCTGCCATCAAAAAGTTGGCAGGCCAGTTTTGTTTTCCAGGGAAAAGCGCCGTTGTTTGTGTTTGGGGGACTGTGGGTGGGAGTGGCCGGCTGGCTCCTTAGAACACACGATACGCAGGATGGTTCCCAGACCCAAGGTGGAACCAGTGCCACGTCGGGCTGGTTTGATGGTGAAAAGTGGCTCCTGCAATCTGCCATCCTGAAGCGGGGTAGCTTACATTTGTGTGCCAGGGAAACGGGCCGAGGTTTATGACTGGGGGCCTAGGGCTAGAAGTGACCGGCTGGCTCCTGAAAAGCAACAATAGGCAGGATGGTTCCCAGACCCAAGGTGGCACCAGTGCCAAGTTGGGCTGGTTTGATGGTACCAACTGGCTCCTGCAATCTGCCATCTAAAAGTTGTCAGGCGAGTTTTGTTTTCCAGGGAAAAGCGCCGTTGATTTTGTTTGGAGGCCTGTGGCTGGCAGTGGCTGCCTGTCGTCTTAGAATCCGGGTTACGCAGCATGGTTCCCAGAGCCAAGGTGGCACCAGTGTCAAGTTGGGCTGGTTTGATAGTACCAAGTGGCTCCTGCAATCTGCCATCCAGAAGCGGGGCAGCTTACTTTTGTTTGCCAGGGAAACGGGCCGAGGTATTTGTCTGGGGACCTATGGCTGGGAGTGACCGGCTGGCTCCTGAAAAGCTACGATAGGCAGGATGGTTCCCTGACCCAAGGTGGCACCAGTGCCAAGTCGGGCGGTTTTCGTAGTACAAAGTGCGTCCTAAAATTTGCCATCCAGAAGAGGGGCAGTTGAGTTTTGTTTACCAGAGAAAAGGGCCGTGGTTTGTTTTTGGGGGCATATGGCTGATAGTGGCCGTCTGGCCCCTGAAAATCCACGATAGGCAGGATGGTTCCCAGACCAGAGGCGGCACCAGTGCCAAGTCGGGCTGGTTTGATAGTACTAAATAGCACCTGCAATCTGCCATGCAGAAGCGGGGCAGCTTACTTTTGTTTGCCAGGGAAACGGGCCGTGGTTTTTGTCTGGGGGCCTATGGCTGGGAGTGACCGGCTGGCTCCTGAAAAGCTACGATAGGCAGGATGGTGACCAGACCCATGGTGGCACCAGTCCCAAGTTGGGCTGATTTGATAGTACCAAGTGGCTCCTGCAATCTGCCGTCAAAATTTGGCAGGCGAGTTTTTATTTTCCAGGGAAAAGCGCCGTTGTTTGTGTTTGGGGGCCT
Organism: Melospiza melodia melodia; assembly: GCF_035770615.1. Lineage (NCBI taxonomy): Eukaryota > Metazoa > Chordata > Aves > Passeriformes > Passerellidae > Melospiza > Melospiza melodia. The sequence goes on from NC_086199.1 coordinate 45,200,993, forward strand.
GTGGCTGGGAGTGGCCGGCTGGCTGCTTAGAATCCACGATACGCAGGATGGTTCCCAGACCCAAGGTGGCACCAGTGCCAAGTTTTGCTGGTTTGATAGTACCAAGTGGTTCCTGCAATCTGCCATCCAGAAGCAGGGCAGCTTACTTTTGTTTGCCAGGGAAACGGGCCGAGGTTTTTGTCTGGGGGCCTATGGCTGGGAGTGACCGGCTGGCTCCTGAAAAGCTACGATAGGCAGGATGGTGACCAGACCGATGGTGGCACCAGTGTCAAGTCGGGCTGGTTTGATAATACTAAATAGCTCCTGCAATCTGCCATCCAGACGCGGGGGCAGCGGATTTTTGCTTGCTGGAGAAAAGTTCCGTGGGTTTTCTTTGGGGGTATATGGCTGGACGTTGCCGGCTGACTCCTTAAAAACATCGATACGCAGGATGGTTCCCTGACCCAAGGTGGCATCACTGCCAAGTCGGGCTGTTTTCGTAGTACCAAGTGCGTCCTGCAATTTGCCATCCAGAAGAGGGGCAGTTGAGTTTTGTTTACCAGAGAAAAGGGCCGTGGTTTGTGTTTTGGGGCATATGGCTGAGAGTGGCCGGCTGGCGCCTGAAAATCCACGATAGGCAGGATGGTTCCCAGAGCCAAGGTGGCACCAGTGCCATGTTGGCCTGGTTTGATAGTACCATGTGGCTCCTGCAATCTGCCATCCAGAAGCGGGGCAGCTTACTTTTGTTTGCCAGGGAAACGGGCCGAGGTATTTGTCTGGGGGCCTATGGCTGGGAGTGACCGGCTGGCTCCTGAAAAGCTACGATAGGCAGGATGGTGACCAGACCCATGGTGGCACCAGTGCCAAGTTGGGCTGGTTTGATAGTACCAAGTGGCTCCTGCAATCTGCCATCAAAAAGTTGGCAGGCGAGTTTTGTTTTCCAGGGTAACGCGCCGTTGTTTTTGTTTAGAGGCCTGTGGCTGGGAGTGTCCGCCTGTCCTCTTAGAATCTACGTTACGCAGCATGGTTCCCAGAGCCAAGGTGGCACCAGTGCCAAGTTGGGCTGGTTTGATAGTAGCAAGTGGTTCCTGCAATCTGCCATCCAGAAGAGGGGCAGCTTACTTTTGTTTGCCAGGGAAACGGGCCGAGGTATTTCTCTGGGGGCCTATGGCAGGGAGTGACCGGCCGGCTCCTGAAAAGCTAAGATAGGCAGGATGTTTACCAGACCCATGATGGCACCAGTGCCAAGTTGGGCTAATTTGATACTACCAAGTGGCTCCTGCAATCTGCCATCCAGAATCGGGGGTGCTTACTTTTGTTTTCCAGGGAAACGTGCCGACGTTTGTGTTTGGGGGTTTATGGCTGGGAGTGACCGGCTGGCTCCTGAAAAGCTACGATAGGCAGGATGGTGACCAGACCCATGGTGGCACCAGTGCCAAGTTGGGCTGGTTTGATAGTACCAAGTGGCTCCTGCAATCTGCCATCAAAATGTTGGCAGGCGAGTTTTGTTTTCCAGGGAAAAGCGCCCTTGTTTGTGTTTGGGCGCCTGTGGCACGGAGTGGCCGGGTGGCTGCTTAGAATCCACGATACGCAGGATGGTTCCCAGACCCAAGGTGGCACCAGTGCCAAGTCGGGCTGTTTTGACACTACCAAGTGGCTCCTGCAATCTGCCATCCAGAATCGGGGCAGCTTAATTTTGTTTGCCAGGGAAACGGTCCGAGGTTTGTGATGGGGGCCTATGGCTGGGAGTGACCGGCTGGCTCCTGAAATGGTACAATTGGCAGGATGGTTCCCAGACCCATAGTGGCACCAGTGCCAAGTTGGGATGATTTGATAGTACCAAGTGGCTCCTGCAATCTGCCATCAAAAAGCTGGCAGGCGAGTTTTGTTTTCCAGGGAAAAGCGCCGTTGTTTGTATTTGGGGGCCTGTGGCTGGGAGTGGCCGCCTGGCGCCTTAGAATCTACGTTACGCAGCATGGTTCCCAGACCCAAAGTGGCACCAGTGTCAAGTTGGGCTGGTTTGATAGTACCAAGTGGCTCCTGCAATCTGCCATCCAGAAGCGGGGTAGCTTACTTTTGTTTGCCAGGGAAACGGGCAGAGATTTCTGTCTGGGGGCCTATGGTTGGGAGTAACCGGCTGGCTCCTGAAAAGCTACGATAGGCAGGATGGTTCCCAGATCCAAGATGGCACCAGTGCCAAGTCGGGGTGGTTTGATGGTGCAACGTGGCTCCTGCAATCTGCCATCCTGACGCGGGGCAGAGGATTTTTGTTTCCAAGAGAAATGGTCCGTGGTTTGTTTTTGGGGCTATATGGCTGGGCGTGGCCTGCTGGCTCCTTAAAAAGCTACGATAGGCAGGATGGTTCCCTGACCCAAGGTGGCACCAGTGCCAAGTCGGGCGGTTTTCGTAGTACAAAGTGCGTCCTAAAATTTGCCATCCAGAAGAGGGGCAGTTGAGTTTTGTTTACCAGAGAAAAGGGCCGTGGTTTGTTTTTGGGGGCATATGGCTGATAGTGGCCGTCTGGCGCCTGAAAATCCACGATAGGCAGGATGGTTCCCAGACCAGAGGTGGCACCAGTGCCAAGTCGGGCTGGTTTGATAGTACTAAATAGCACCTGCAATCTGCCATCCAGAAGCGGGGCAGCTTACTTTTGTTTGCCAGGGAAACGGGCCGAGGTTTGTGTCTGGGGGCCTATGGCTGAGAGTGACCGCCTGGCTCCTGAAAAGCTACGATAGGCAGGATGGTTACCAGACCCATGGTGGCACCAGTGCCAAGTTGGGCTGGTTTGATAGTACCAAGTGGCTCCTGCAATCTGCCATCAAAAAGTTGTCAGGCGAGTTTTGTTTTCCAGGGAAAAGCGCCGTTGTTTGTGTTTGGGGGACTGTTGGTGGGAGTGGCCGGCTGGCTCCTTAGAACACACGATACGCAGGATGGTTCCCAGACCCAAGGTGGCACCAGTGCCACGTCGGGCTGGTTTGATGGTGAAAAGTGGCTCCTGCAATCTGCCATCCTGAAGCGGGGTAGCTTACTTTTGTGTGCCAGGGAAACGGGCCGAGGTTTATGACTGGGGGCCTAGGGCTAGGAGTGACCGGCTGGCCCCTGAAAATCCACGATAGGCAGGATGGTTCCCAGACCAGAGGTGACACCAGTGCCAAGTTGGGCTGGTTTGATGGTACCAACTGGCTCCTGCAATCTGCCATCTAAAAGTTGTCAGGCGAGTTTTGTTTTCCAGGGAAAAGCGCCGTTGATTTTGTTTGGAGGCCTGTGGCTGGCAGTGGCTGCCTGTCGTCTTAGAATCCGGGTTACGCAGCATGGTTCCCAGAGCCAAGGTGGCACCAGTGCCAAGTTGGGCTGGTTTGATGGTGCAAAGTGGCTCCTGCAATCTGCCATCCAGAAGTGCGGTAGCTTACTTTTGTGTGCCAGGGAAACAGGCCGAGGTTTGTGTCTGGGGGCCTATGGCTGGGAGTGACCAGCTGGCTCCTGAAAAGCTACGATAGGCAGGATGGTGACCAGACCCATGGTGGCACCAGTGCCAGGTTGGGCTGGTTTGATAGTACCAAGTGGCTCCTGCAATCTGCCATCAAAATGTTGGCAGGCGAGTTTTGTTTTCCAGGGAAAAGCGCCGTTGTGTGTGTTTTGGGGCCTGTGGCTGGGAGTGGCCAGCTGGCTCCTTAGAATCCACGATACGCAGGATGGTTCCCAGACCCAAGGTGGCACCAGTGCCAAGTCGGGCTGGTTTGTTAGTACCAAGTGGTTCCTGCAATCTGCCATCCAGAAGCGGGGCAGCTGAATTTTGTTTGCCAGAGAAAAAGGCTGTTGTTTGTGTTTCGGGGCCTGTGGCTGGCAGTGGACGGCTGGCTCCTGAAAATCCATGATACGCAGCATGGTTCCCAGACCCAAGGTGGCGCCAGTGCCAAGTAGGGCTGGTTTCATAGTACCCAGTGGCTCCTGCAATCTGCCATCCAGAAGAGGGGCAGTTGAGTTTTGTTTTCCAGAGAAAAGGGCCGTGGTTTGTGTTTGGGGCCTATGGCTGAGAGTGACCGGCTGGCTCCTGAAAAGCTACGATAGGCAGGATGGTGACCAGACCCATGGTGGCACCAGTGCCAAGTCGGGCTGGTTTGATAATACTAAATAGCTCCTGCAATCTGCCATCCAGACGCGGGGCAGCGGATTTTTGCTTGCTGGAGAAAAGTTCCGTGGGTTTTTTTTGGGGGTATATGGCTGGACGTTGCCGGCTGACTCCTTAAAAACATCGATACGCAGGATGGTTCCCTGACCCAAGGTGGCATCACTGCCAAGTCGGGCTGTTTTCGTAGTACCAAGTGCGTCCTGCAATTTGCCATCCAGAAGAGGGGCAGTTGAGTTTTGTTTATCAGAGAAAAGGGCCGTGGTTTGTGTTTGGGGGCATATGGCTGAGAGTGGCCGGCTGGCGCCTGAAAATCCACGATAGGCAGGATGGTTCCCAGAGCCAAGGTGGCACCAGTGCCATGTTGGCCTGGTTTGATAGTACCATGTGGCTCCTGCAATCTGCCATCCAGAAGCGGGGCAGCTTACATTTGTTTGCCAGGGAAACGGGCCGAGGTATTTGTCTGGGGGCCTATGGCTGGGAGTGACCGCCTGGCTCCTGAAAAGCTACGATAGGCAGGATGGTGACCAGACCCATGGTGGCACCAGTGCCAAGTTGGGCTGGTTTGATAGTACCAAGTGGCTCCTGCAATCTGCCATCCAGAAGCGGGGTAGCTTACTTTTGTTTGCCAGGGAAACGGGCAGAGCTTTCTGTCTGGGGGCCTATGGTTGGGAGTAACCGGCTGGCTCCTGAAAAGCTACGATAGGCAGGATGGTTCCCAGATCCAAGATGGCACCAGTGCCAAGTCGGGGTGGTTTGATGGTGCAAAGTGGCTCCTGCAATCTGCCATCCTGACGCGGGGCAGCGGATTTTTGTTTCCAAGAGAAATGGTCCGTGGTTTGTTTTTGGGGCTATATGGCTGGGCGTGGCCTGCTGGCTCCTTAAAAAGCTACGATAGGCAGGATGGTTCCCTGACCCAAGGTGGCACCAGTGCCAAGTCGGGCGGTATTCGTAGTACAAAGTGCGTCCTAAAATTTGCCATCCAGAAGAGGGGCAGTTGAGTTTTGTTTACCAGAGAAAAGGTCCGTGGTTTGTTTTTGGGGGCATATGGCTGATAGTGGCCGTCTGGCCCCTGAAAATCCACGATAGGCAGGATGGTTCCCAGACCAGAGGTGGCACCAGTGCCAAGTCGGGCTGGTTTGATAGTACTAAATAGCACCTGCAATCTGCCATGCAGAAGCGGGGCAGCTTACTTTTGTTTGCCAGGGAAACGGGCCGAGGTTTGTGTCTGGGGGCCTATGGCTGGGAGTGACCGCCTGGCTCCTGAAAAGCTACGATAGGCAGGATGGTGACCAGACCCATGGTGGCACCAGTGCCAAGTTGGGCTGGTTTGATAGTACCAAGTGGCTCCTGCAATCTGCCATCAAAATGTTGGCAGGCGAGTTTTGTTTTCCAGGGAAAAGCGCCGTTGTTTGTGTTTGGGGGACTGTGGGTGGGAGTGGCCGGCTGGCTCCTTAGAACACACGATACGCAGGATGGTTCCCAGACCCAAGGTGGAACCAGTGCCACGTCGGGCTGGTTTGATGGTGAAAAGTGGCTCCTGCAATCTGCCATCCTGAAGCGGGGTAGCTTACATTTGTGTGCCAGGGAAACGGGCCGAGGTTTATGACTGGGGGCCTAGGGCTAGAAGTGACCGGCTGGCTCCTGAAAAGCAACAATAGGCAGGATGGTTCCCAGACCCAAGGTGGCACCAGTGCCAAGTTGGGCTGGTTTGATGGTACCAACTGGCTCCTGCAATCTGCCATCTAAAAGTTGTCAGGCGAGTTTTGTTTTCCAGGGAAAAGCGCCGTTGATTTTGTTTGGAGGCCTGTGGCTGGCAGTGGCTGCCTGTCGTCTTAGAATCCGGGTTACGCAGCATGGTTCCCAGAGCCAAGGTGGCACCAGTGTCAAGTTGGGCTGGTTTGATAGTACCAAGTGGCTCCTGCAATCTGCCATCCAGAAGCGGGGCAGCTTACTTTTGTTTGCCAGGGAAACGGGCCGAGGTATTTGTCTGGGGACCTATGGCTGGGAGTGACCGGCTGGCTCCTGAAAAGCTACGATAGGCAGGATGGTTCCCTGACCCAAGGTGGCACCAGTGCCAAGTCGGGCGGTTTTCGTAGTACAAAGTGCGTCCTAAAATTTGCCATCCAGAAGAGGGGCAGTTGAGTTTTGTTTACCAGAGAAAAGGGCCGTGGTTTGTTTTTGGGGGCATATGGCTGATAGTGGCCGTCTGGCCCCTGAAAATCCACGATAGGCAGGATGGTTCCCAGACCAGAGGTGGCACCAGTGCCAAGTCGGGCTGGTTTGATAGTACTAAATAGCACCTGCAATCTGCCATGCAGAAGCGGGGCAGCTTACTTTTGTTTGCCAGGGAAACGGGCCGAGGTTTGTGTCTCAGGGCCTATGGCTGGGATTGACCGCCTGGCTCCTGAAAAACTACGATAGGCATGATGGTGACCAGACCCATGGTGGCACCAGTGCCAAGTTGGGCTGGTTTGATAGTACCAAGTGGCTCCTGCAATCTGCCATCAAAAAGTTGGCAGGCCAGTTTTGTTTTCCAGGGAAAAGCGCCGTTGTTTGTGTTTGGGGGACTGTGGCTGGGAGTGGCCGGCTGGCTCCTTAGAACACACGATACGCAGGATGGTTCCCAGACCCAAGGTGGCACCAGTGCCACGTCGGGCTGGTTTGATAGCACCAAGTGGGTCCTGCAATCTGCCATCCAGAAGCGGGGCAGCTTACTTTTGTTTTCCAGGGAAACGGACCGAGGTTTTTTTCTGGGGGCCTATGGCTGGGAGTGACCGGCTGGCTCCTGAAAAGCTACGATAGGCAGGATGGTGACCAGACCCATGGTGGCACCAGTGCCAAGTTGGGCTGGTTTGATAGTACCAAGTGGCTCCTGCAATCTGCCATCAAAAAGTTGGCAGGCGAGTTTTGTTTTCCAGGGAAAAGCGCCGTTGTGTGTATTTTGGGGCCTGTGGCTGGGAGTGGCCAGCTGGCTCCTTAGAATCCACGATACGCAGGATGGTTCCCAGACCCAAGGTGGCACCAGTGCCAAGTCAGGCTGGTTTGTTAGTACCAAGTGGTTCCTGCAATCTGCCATCCAGAAGCGGGGCAGCTGAATTTTTTTTGCCAGAGAAAAAGGCTGTTGTTTGTGTTTCGGGGCCTGTGGCTGGCAGTGGACGGCTGGCTCCTGAAAATCCATGATACGCAGCATGGTTCCCAGACCCAAGTTGGCACCAGTGCCAAGTAGGGCTAGTTTCATAGTACCCAGTGGCTCCTGCAATCTGCCATCCAGAAGAGGGGCAGTTGAGTTTTGTTTTCCAGAGAAAAGGGCCGTGGTTTGTGTTTGGGGCCTATGGCTGAGAGTGACCGGCTGGCCCCTGAAAATCCACGATAGGAAGGATGGTTCCCAGATCCAAGGTGGCAGCAGTGCCATGTTGTTCTGGTGTGATAGTCCCAAGTGGCTCCTGCAATCTGCCATCCAGAAGTGGGGCAGCTGAATTTTGTTTGCCAGAGAAAAAGGCTGTGGTTTTTTTTTGGGGGCCTATGGCTGGGGGTGGCCGGCTGGCTCCTGAAAATCCATGATACGCAGCATGGTTCCCAGACCCAAGGTGGCACCAGTGCCAAGTGGGGCTGGTTTCACAGTGTCAAGTGCCTCCTGCAATCTCCCATCCAGAAGCGGGGCAGCTGAGTTTTGTTTGCCTGAGAAACGGGCCGTTGTTTTTGATTGGGGTCTGTGGCCGAGAATGTTCAGCTGGCTCCTGACAATCCACAATACGCAGGATGGTTCCCAGACCCAAGGTCGCACCAGTGCCAAGTCTTGCTGGTTTGATAGTACCAAGTGGCTCCTGCAATCTGCCATCCAGAAGCGGTGCAGCTGAGTTTTGTTTGCCAGAGGAAAGGGCCGTGGGTTGTGTTTGGGGGCATATGGCTGGGAGTGGCCGGCTGTCTCATTAAAAAGATCGATACGCAGGATGGTTCCCAGACCCAAGGTGGCACCAGTGCCAAGTCGGGCTGTTTATATAGTACCAAGTGCGTCCTGAAATTTGCCATCCAGAAGAGGGGCAGTGGAGTTTTGTTTGCCAGAGAATAGCGCCGTTGTTTGTGTTTGGGGGCTTGTGGCTGGGAGTGGCCGACTGGCGCCTTAGAATCTGTGTTACGCAGCATGGTTCCCAGACCAGAGGTGGCACCAGTGCCAAGTTGGGCTGGTTTGATAGTACCAAGTGGCTCCTGCAATCTGCCATCCAGAAGCGGGGCAGCTTACTTTTGCTTGCCAGGGAAACGGGCCGAGGTTTGTGTCTGGGGGCCTATGGCTGGGAGTGACCGCCTGGCTCCTGAAAAGCTACGATAGGCAGGATGGTGACCAGACCCATGGTGGCACCAGTGCCAAGTTGGGCTGATTTGATAGTACCAAGTGGCTCCTGCAATCTGCCATGAAAAAGTTGGCAGGCGAGTTTTGTTTTCCAGGGAAAAGCGCCGTTGTTTCTGTTTGGGGGCCTGTGGCTGGGAGTGGCCGGCTGGCTCCTTAGAATCCACGATACGCAGGATGGTTCCCAGACCAGAGGTGGCACCAGTGCCAAGTCGGGCTGGTTTGATGGTGAAAAGTGGCTCCTGCAATCTGCCATCCAGAAGCGGGATAACTTACTTTTGTTTGCCAGGGAATCGGGCCGAGGTTTTTGTTTGGGGGCCTATGGCTGGGAGTGACCGGCTGGCTCCTGAAAAGCTACGATAGGCAGGATGGTGACCAGACCCATGGTGGCACCAGTGCCAAGTTGGGCTGGTTTGATAGTACCAAGTGGCTCCTGCAATCTGCCATCAAAATGTTGGCAGGCGAGTTTTGTTTTCCAGGGAAAAGTGCCGTTGTTTGTGTTTTTTGGGCCTGTGGCTGGGAGTGGCCGGCTGGCTCCTTAGAATCCACGATACGCAGGATGGTTCCCAGACCAGAGGTCGCACCAGTGCCAAGTCGGGCCAGTTTGATGGTGCAAAGTGGCTCCTGCAATCTGCCATCCAGAAGCGGGGTAGCTTACTTTTGTTTACCAGGGAAACGGGCCGAGTTTTGTGTCTGGGGGCATATGGCTGCGAGTGACCGGCTGGCTCCTGAAAAGCTACGATAGGCAGGATGGTGACCAGACCCATGGTGGCACCAGTGCCAAGTTGGGCTGGTTTGATAGTACCAAGTGGCTCCTGCAATCTGCCATCAAAAAGTTGGCAGGCGAGTTTTGTTTTCCAGGGAAAAGCGCCATTGTTTGTGTCTGGGGGCCTGTGGCTGGGAGTGGCCGGCTGGCTCCTTACAATGAACGATACGCAGGATGGTTCCCAGACCCAAGGTGGCACCAGTGCCAAGTCGGGCTAGTTTGATGGTGCAAAGTGGCTCCTGCAATCTGCCATCCAGAAGCGGGGTAGCTTACTTTTGTTTGCCAGGGAAACGGGCCGAGGTTTTTCTCTGGGGGCCTATGGCAGGGAGGGACCGGCTGGCTCCTGAAAAGCTACGATAGGCAGGATGGTGACCAGACCCATGGTGGCACCAGTGCCAAGTTGGGCTGATTTGATAGTAGCAAGTGGCTCCTGCAATCTGCCATCAAAAAGTTGGCAGGCGAGTTTTGTTTTCCAGGGAAAAGCGCCGTTGTTTGTGTTTGGTGGCCTGTGGCTGGGAGTGACCGGCTGACTCCTTAGAATCCACGATACGCAGGATGGTTCCCAGACCCAAGGTGGCACCAGTGCCAAGTTGGGCTGGATTGATAGTACCAAGTGGTTCCTGCAATCTGCCATCCAGAAGCGGGGCAGCTTACTTTTGTTTGCCAGGGAAACGGGCCGAGATTTCTCTCTGGGGGCCTATGGCTTGGAGTGACCGGCTAGGTCCAGAAAAGCTACGATAGGAAGGATGGTGACCAGATCCATGGTGGCACCAGTGCCAAGTTGGGCTGGTTTGATAGTACCAAGTGGCTCCTGCAATCTGCCATCAAAAAGTTGGCAGGCGAGTTTTGTTTTCCAGGGAAAAGCGCTGTGGTTTGTGTTTGGGGGCCTGTGGCTGGGAGTGGCCGGCTGGCTCCTTAGAATCCACGATACGCAGGATGGTTCCCAGACCAGAGGTGGCACCAGTGCCAAGTCGGGCTGGTGTGATGGTGAAAAGTGGCTCCTGCAATCTGCCATCCAGAAGCGGGATAACTTACTTTTGTTTGCCAGGGAAACGGGCCAAGGGTTTTGTCTGGGGGCCTATGGCTGGGAGTGACCGGCTGGCTCCTGAAAAGCTACGATAGGCAGGATGGTGACCAGACCCATGGTGGCACCAGTGTCAAGTTGGGCTGGTTTGATAGTACCAAGTGGCTCCTGCAATCTTCCATGATCACGTGGAGAAATACTTTCTGGTTTCAGCCTCATGCTCTTTCTTCTCTCCCTCAACTTCTCTATCACCTCTCATCTGGTTCACATGCGCTGTCTTCAAGGTCCACAGGCTACTTTTCACAGAATCTTCTGGCCTGATGAAGTAAGAATGATGAATAGAACAGAGCTGGGATCTATTTTCCAGTTTGGATAAAATGCATTCTGCACACAAATCCAAGGAGAACGGGCTGCCCCGATGCCCAGAAAATCTTTCACTCCTGCTAGTGTTCTACGTCAACCGCAACTTAGTCTGAAAGAAAAGCTTTTTCTCTGAGAGCATCTGAGAGGTTTGCATGAAGCACTGATATCTGACATATGCAATTTTGAATAGGAGAGGAAAAAGAAAATGGCAAGGAGTTTTTAATTTTAGTGGTTTCAATTTTAATTTCCGTGCACTTTTTCAAAACTTGTCAGCTCAAATGCCCATCAACATCTTTTAGTCATCTGTAAGTCAGTATTCATATAAAATGTGCTTCAAATCCAAAGAATTTCAAATTTGCACTCCAAGCTTCTATGCCTAGATTTATGATTTCCTACACATATTAGATGAAAGGAAGGCCTTTTTTACTGTGGGAGTGCTGGAACACTGGAACAGGTTGCCCAGAGAAGTTGTGGGTGTCCCATCCCTGAAAGTATTCAAGGTCACCTTGGACGGGGCTTGGAGCAGCAACAAAGGAGAAGCTTGATGGTAGAGAAACAAAGTCGGACTATAGAAGAAACTCGGATTGAAGTATAGGATCAAGTTTTCTCTCAGCTCTTGGGGTAAATTCAAAGTTGTACAAAATGACATTTATCTGTGCTATTCACTACTGTAACAGAAAGTTTCATGAAAACTGTACAGAAGATAGTAAATTTTAAAAGAGATAAGAATTACAGCATAAAATCCATGGGATAGGTTACAACATGAGACACTCTCTAAGAGAAAATCTCTTTGTTTCAGCACTTCATCGGGGTAAGATTTCATGAAGTGCCAAAGAAGGCGGCAAAATATCATTCGGGACATTATTTACTGGAATTCAGCCTGGCCATTAGTAGGAACTGCCTTTGAACATATCATGTAGATATACCACACACGCTTTCCCTTCACTGAAAAATTACTGTTTACAACAAATAAGCAATTGACGATCAAAATTGATTGAAAGCATCTTAAACATGTCAAGTATTTCATTGTAGATGATCTGTGATCCAAATGCTTCTTCCACCTTCGAGAGGGACAGAAGAATTCTTCCATATCATGATGGTTTAAAATTGTATCAACCAATGTTTTCTGCTGAAAAGATATCATCTATTTTTTTCTATTTTTGGAAGAAAATATTCCTAGACATACAACAGGTGAGAACTAAGTAATTTTAAAGAAACAAATGAAATGAAAATATTCTGTAAATAGAATGAAATGAAAAGCTGTGTTTTAAATAGGAGCTAAATATTAAACAGAATTTTTGTACCAGGCATTTGAATTACTGCACCAGCTCTTTTGCCCATCAAGAGAGGCATTTAGCATTTCAGTCTTTTCCAAGGTGTTCATGATCTGCTATGCTGATCTCTGTGTGTGCCTAGGTGTGTGTGGAGGGGGGGGCATATGAAGGGGAGTGTGTATGTTTGCTTTACAATTGTTGTGGCAGATTCATGCCTCAGCTCCACATTTTGTTTTAAAAAGGTCACACCGAGTGGATATGAAGTTTACTATCAACAAGAGATCGATTCCCAAATCATCCATTTGACTCTCCCTTATAAATCATGTGCTTTGTTGCATATTTTATCAAATATACTTTCAAGCCAGATGGAGGAAGGAGGATGTGGGAATCCCTCCACCATCTTGCAACTTTTATGTAAGTAGGTTTTCAAGAAAATCATCATTTCTCTTTTAAATATGTCTGGAACAGGCATGATGGTAGTGTCAACCTGTTGGAGTTTTTGTTGCTGGAAGAAGTTGTACAAAAGGATTGGTTTTTACATTGACCAGTTACTGAATCAAGCGCAGGAATACATTGGAAATTTAGCTGGGGGTTCCTTTTCCCAGCAGACTACTTCTAGAACGAGCTTGTACACTGAAGCTGACTCTTTTGCTCTCTTTTTGTTTCTTTCCTATTTTCTTGGCTTCTTTGCCACTATCTAGACAATTTTGGAACTTTGTTCCCAACTAAAATGGTTTCAATAGTCTGATTGTGATCATACATTTTTACAAGGAATTTTTAAAATCTTTCCTCGAGTCCAGAAAGTCAAGGACTTAGATCTTTTTCTTCCCTTATCAATATTGCCATGAAATTGATAAATAAAGACCAACTCTTTATTTTTGTTTTTAACCCACGTAGATAATTCCCATCCATTAATCCATTTTGTGGACCAATAGCTGCCATTCTGATGGAAGCTGTCACTTCTTAACAATAGGCATTCTGTGACTATGTTGACTGCACTTTGGGTGAAGATCCTAACTGGTCTTAGATATACATAGGGAGAAATTTGCTCAGCCAGTGTCAGTCTTAAGCATGCGTATCAGAAGATCTTTCTAGAGCTGGGAATTTTCCCATGAAAGGGATTCAGTTAGGGAAGAGACACTTGTGCCAGAGTTTTACATTCTTCTTGAACACTGCTTAAGGAACTTAGATGCCATGTCCATTTGGATCTCTGTCTGCACAGAACTTTGTCATGCCAGCGCTTTGAAATGCATCTTGAAGAGAATTCACTAGCACAGAATGAAAGAGAGTGGAAGGGGTTGGTGGGGCTAACCAGGCCCAACCCCCCTGCCTAAACCAGGATACCTAGAGCCTCTTGCCCAGGATTCTATCTGGGTGTACTTTTAATGTCTTCAAAGATCCAGGCTCCACAATCTTTCTGGGCAGTCTGTGCCGTGGTTCAGTCACCCTGACAGTAAAGAAACATTTACTGATGTTCAAAGGCAATCTCCTGTATTTCAGTGTGTGCCCACTGCCTCTTGTCTTTTCCCTCAGCATCACTGAAAAGACACTGATTCCCTCCCCTTTGCACTATTGCTTCCATATGTATGTGTGATGCCATGTAGAGGTATGTCAAAAACCTCCCTGAAGCCCAGGCAGATAATATTCCCTTCATCTACCAGTCAAGTTGATTCATCAGAGGAGTTTAAAGTGATGTTCAGCATGAAATTCCCCTGAAAAATCATGCTAACTACATTATTTGGTCATCTGTCATGTGCCTGGCAAGGATTTCCAGGAAGAGCTGCTTCATCAACTTCCTGGGGATAAAAAAGAGGCTGGCTGGTTTGTACTATGGCGAGTCCTCTTAATTGCCTTTTTTGAAGATGGGTGTCATTTGCTAACATCCACTCTTTAGCTCCTCTTCTCATCTACACCTCGGCAAAAAGCTTTTCCACTATGTCTGGCTAGGAAAAACTGTGCCAGCACAGAAAACATCTCCCATCGTGTTCTAGAAGTTGCACGGATGTCTGCCAAGTGTTTGGCAGGAAGAAAAGAAAAGTTGTCCAAAACAGCTTCCAATCGAATGTTCCTGTGATTGGAAAAGTCAGGAGAGTGCAAAGGTACTGTTTTCTATCAGTTGGCAAGGTGCGCACACAATCCCAGTGTTGTACAGCTTGTTTCTTCACCTTCCCGAAGCTGCCGCTCTCGCCGGCTGCCGGAGCCCAAGAAGCGGCTTCTTCGCGCAAAGACGATTGTGCCGCTCACAGTGCTCCCCTTAGCGCGGCTTCTGCCGAAAGACGCCCGGCAGCGGCTCTTACCTCCGGAGAGCATCCTACCTTCGTCTTTAGCTCCTCTTCTCATCTACACCTCGGCAAAACGCTTTTCCACTATGTCTGGCTAGGAAAAACTGTGCCAGCACAGAAAACATCTCCCATCGTGTTCTAGAAGTTGCACGGATGTCTGCCAAGTGTTTGGCAGGAAGAAAAGTTGTCCAAAACAGCTTCCAATCGAATGTTCCTGTGATTGGAAAAGTCAGGAGAGTGCAAAGGTACTGTTTTCTATCAGTTGGCAAGGTGCGCACACAATCCCAGTGTTGTACAGCTTGCTTCTTCACCTTCCCGAAGCTGCCGCTCTCGCCGGCTGCCGGAGCCCAAGAAGCGGCTTCTTCGCGCAAAGACGATTGTGCCGCTCACAGTGCTCTCCTTAGCGCGGCTTCTGCCGAAAGACGCCCGGCAGCGGCTCTTACCTCCGGAGAGCATCCTACCTTCGTCTTTCGCGTCTTATGTAGTCTACACCTCGGCAAAACGCTTTTCCACTATGTCTGGCTAGGAAAAACTGTGCCAGCACAGAAAACATCTCCCATCGTGTTCTAGAAGTTGCACGGATGTCTGCCAAGTGTTTGGCAGGAAGAAAAGAAAAGTTGTCCAAAACAGCTTCCAATCGAATGTTCCTGTGATTGGAAAAGTCAGGAGAGTGCAAAGGTACTGTTTTCTATCAGTTGGCAAGGTGCGCACACAATCCCAGTGTTGTACAGCTTGCTTCTTCACCTTCCCGAAGCTGCCGCTCTCGCCGGCTGCCGGAGCCCAAGAAGCGGCTTCTTCGCGCAAAGACGATTGTGCCGCTCACAGTGCTCTCCTTAGCGCGGCTTCTGCCGAAAGACGCCCGGCAGCGGCTCTTACCTCCGGAGAGCATCCTACCTTCGTCTTTCGCGTCTTTTGTAGTCTACATCTTAGCAAAACGCTTTTCCACTATGTCTGGCTAGGAAAAACTGTGCCAGCACAGAAAACATCTCCCATCGTGTTCTAGAAGTTGCACGGATGTCTGCCAAGTGTTTGGCAGGAAGAAAAGAAAAGTTGTCCAAAACAGCTTCCAATCGAATGTTCCTGTGATTGGAAAAGTCAGGAGAGTGCAAAGGTACTGTTTTCTATCAGTTGGCAAGGTGCGCACACAATCCCAGTGTTGTACAGCTTGCTTCTTCACCTTCCCGAAGCTGCCGCTCTCGCCGGCTGCCGGAGCCCAAGAAGCGGCTTCTTCGCGCAAAGACGATTGTGCCGCTCACAGTGCTCTCCTTAGCGCGGCTTCTGCCGAAAGACGCCCGGCAGCGGCTCTTACCTCCGGAGAGCATCCTACCTTCGTCTTTCGCGTCTTTTGTAGTCTACATCTTAGCAAAACGCTTTTACACTATGTCTGGCTAGGAAAAACTGTGCCAGCACAGAAAACATCTCCCATCGTGTTCTAGAAGTTGCACGGATGTCTGCCAAGTGTTTGGCAGGAAGAAAAGAAAAGTTGTCCAAAACAGCTTCCAATCGAATGTTCCTGTGATTGGAAAAGTCAGGAGAGTGCAAAGGTACTGTTTTCTATCAGTTGGCAAGGTGCGCACACAATCCCAGTGTTGTACAGCTTGCTTCTTCACCTTCCCGAAGCTGCCGCTCTCGCCGGCTGCCGGAGCCCAAGAAGCGGCTTCTTCGCGCAAAGACGATTGTGCCGCTCACAGTGCTCCCCTTAGCGCGGCTTCTGCCGAAAGACGCCCGGCAGCGGCTCTTACCTCCTGAGAGTGGCAGCTTCGGGAAGGTGAAGAAGCAAGCTGTACAACACTGGGATTGTGTGCGCACCTTGCCAACTGATAGAAAACAGTACCTTTGCACTCTCCTGACTTTTCCAATCACAGGAACATTCGATTGGAAGCTGTTTTGGACAACTTTTCTTTTCTTCCTCCCAAACACTTGGCAGACATATCTGCAACTTCTAGAAAACGATGGGAGATGTTTTCTGTGCTGGCACAGTTTTTCCTAGCCAGACATAGTGGAAAAGCGTTTTGCTAAGATGTAGACTACATAAGACGCGAAAGACGAAGGTAGGATGCTCTCCGGAGGTAAGAGCCGCTGCCGGGCGTCTTTCGGCAGAAGCCGCGCTAAGGAGAGCACTGTGAGCGGCACAATCGTCTTTGCGCGAAGAAGCCGCTTCTTGGGCTCCGGCAGCCGGCGAGAGCGGCAGCTTCGGGAAGGTGAAGAAGCAAGCTGTACAACACTGGGATTGTGTGCGCACCTTGCCAACTGATAGAAAACAGTACCTTTGCACTCTCCTGACTTTTCCAATCACAGGAACATTCGATTGGAAGCTGTTTTGGACAACTTTTCTTTTCTTCCTGCCAAACACTTGGCAGACATCCGTGCAACTTCTAGAACACGATGGGAGATGTTTTCTGTGCTGGCACAGTTTTTCCTAGCCAGACATAGTGGAAAAGCGTTTTGCCGAGGTGTAGACTACATAAGACGCGAAAGACGAAGGTAGGATGCTCTCCGGAGGTAAGAGCCGCTGCCGGGCGTCTTTCGGCAGAAGCCGCGCTAAGGAGAGCCCTGTGAGCGGCACAATCGTCTTTGCGCGAACAAGCCGCTTCTTGGGCTCCGGCAGCCGGCGAGAGCGGCAGCTTCGGGAAGGTGAAGAAGCAAGCTGTACAACACTGGGATTGTGTGCGCACCTTGCCAACTGATAGAAAACAGTACCTTTGCACTCTCCTGACTTTTCCAATCACAGGAACATTCGATTGGAAGCTGTTTTGGACAACTTTTCTTTTCTTCCTGCCAAACACTTGGCAGACATCCGTGCAACTTCTAGAACACGATGGGAGATGTTTTCTGTGCTGGCACAGTTTTTCCTAGCCAGACATAGTGGAAAAGCGTTTTGCTAAGATGTAGACTACAAAAGACGCGAAAGACGAAGGTAGGATGCTCTCCGGAGGTAAGAGCCGCTGCCGGGCGTCTTTCGGCAGAAGCCGCGCTAAGGAGAGCACTGTGAGCGGCACAATCGTCTTTGCGCGAAGAAGCCGCTTCTTGGGCTCCGGCAGCCGGCGAGAGCGGCAGCTTCGGGAAGGTGAAGAAGCAAGCTGTACAACACTGGGATTGTGTGCGCACCTTGCCAACTGATAGAAAACAGTACCTTTGCACTCTCCTGACTTTTCCAATCACAGGAACATTCGATTGGAAGCTGTTTTGGACAACTTTTCTTTTCTTCCTGCCAAACACTTGGCAGACATCCGTGCAACTTCTAGAACACGATGGGAGATGTTTTCTGTGCTGGCACAGTTTTTCCTAGCCAGACATAGTGGAAAAGCGTTTTGCTAAGATGTAGACTACAAAAGACGCGAAAGACGAAGGTAGGATGCTCTCCGGAGGTAAGAGCCGCTGCCGGGCGTCTTTCGGCAGAAGCCGCGCTAAGGAGAGCACTGTGAGCGGCACAATCGTCTTTGCGCGAAGAAGCCGCTTCTTGGGCTCCGGCAGCCGGCGAGAGCGGCAGCTTCGGGAAGGTGAAGAAGCAAGCTGTACAACACTGGGATTGTGTGCGCACCTTGCCAACTGATAGAAAACAGTACCTTTGCACTCTCCTGACTTTTCCAATCACAGGAACATTCGATTGGAAGCTGTTTTGGACAACTTTTCTTTTCTTCCTGCCAAACACTTGGCAGACATCCGTGCAACTTCTAGAACACGATGGGAGATGTTTTCTGTGCTGGCACAGTTTTTCCTAGCCAGACATAGTGGAAAAGCGTTTTGCCGAGGTGTAGATGAGAAGAGGAGCTAAAGACGAAGGTAGGATGCTCTCCGGAGGTAAGAGCCGCTGCCGGGCGTCTTTCGGCAGAAGCCGCGCTAAGGAGAGCCCTGTGAGCGGCACAATCGTCTTTGCGCGAAGAAGCCGCTTCTTGGGCTCCGGCAGCCGGCGAGAGCGGCAGCTTCGGGAAGGTGAAGAAGCAAGCTGTACAACACTGGGATTGTGTGCGCACCTTGCCAACTGATAGAAAACAGTACCTTTGCACTCTCCTGACTTTTCCAATCACAGGAACATTCGATTGGAAGCTGTTTTGGACAACTTTTCTTTTCTTCCTGCCAAACACTTGGCAGACATCCGTGCAACTTCTAGAACACGATGGGAGATGTTTTCTGTGCTGGCACAGTTTTTCCTAGCCAGACATAGTGGAAAAGCGTTTTGCTAAGATGTAGACGACAACAGAGGCTAAAGAGTGGATGTTAGCAAATGACACCCATCTTCAAAAAAGGCAATTAAGAGGACTCGCCATAGTACAAACCAGCCAGCCTCTTTTTTATCCCCAGGAAGTTGATGAAGCAGCTCTTCCTGGAAATCCTTGCCAGGCACATGACAGATGACCAAATAATGTAGTTAGCATGATTTTTCAGGGGAATTTCATGCTGAACATCACTTTAAACTCCTCTGATGAATCAACTTGACTGGTAGATGAAGGGAATATTATCTGCCTGGGCTTCAGGGAGGTTTTTGACATACCTCTACATGGCATCACACATACATATGGAAGCAATAGTGCAAAGGGGAGGGAATCAGTGTCTTTTCAGTGATGCTGAGGGAAAAGACAAGAGGCAGTGGGCACACACTGAAATACAGGAGATTGCCTTTGAACATCAGTAAATGTTTCTTTACTGTCAGGGTGACTGAACCACGGCACAGACTGCCCAGAAAGATTGTGGAGCCTGGATCTTTGAAGACATTAAAAGTACACCCAGATAGAATCCTGGGCAAGAGGCTCTAGGTATCCTGGTTTAGGCAGGGGGGTTGGGCCTGGTTAGCCCCACCAACCCCTTCCACTCTCTTTCATTCTGTGCTAGTGAATTCTCTTCAAGATGCATTTCAAAGCGCTGGCATGACAAAGTTCTGTGCAGACAGAGATCCAAATGGACATGGCATCTAAGTTCCTTAAGCAGTGTTCAAGAAGAATGTAAAACTCTGGCACAAGTGTCTCTTCCCTAACTGAATCCCTTTCATGGGAAAATTCCCAGCTCTAGAAAGATCTTCTGATACGCATGCTTAAGACTGACACTGGCTGAGCAAATTTCTCCCTATGTATATCTAAGACCAGTTAGGATCTTCACCCAAAGTGCAGTCAACATAGTCACAGAATGCCTATTGTTAAGAAGTGACAGCTTCCATCAGAATGGCAGCTATTGGTCCACAAAATGGATTAATGGATGGGAATTATCTACGTGGGTTAAAAACAAAAATAAAGAGTTGGTCTTTATTTATCAATTTCATGGCAATATTGATAAGGGAAGAAAAAGATCTAAGTCCTTGACTTTCTGGACTCGAGGAAAGATTTTAAAAATTCCTTGTAAAAATGTATGATCACAATCAGACTATTGAAACCATTTTAGTTGGGAACAAAGTTCCAAAATTGTCTAGATAGTGGCAAAGAAGCCAAGAAAATAGGAAAGAAACAAAAAGAGAGCAAAAGAGTCAGCTTCAGTGTACAAGCTCGTTCTAGAAGTAGTCTGCTGGGAAAAGGAACCCCCAGCTAAATTTCCAATGTATTCCTGCGCTTGATTCAGTAACTGGTCAATGTAAAAACCAATCCTTTTGTACAACTTCTTCCAGCAACAAAAACTCCAACAGGTTGACACTACCATCATGCCTGTTCCAGACATATTTAAAAGAGAAATGATGATTTTCTTGAAAACCTACTTACATAAAAGTTGCAAGATGGTGGAGGGATTCCCACATCCTCCTTCCTCCATCTGGCTTGAAAGTATATTTGATAAAATATGCAACAAAGCACATGATTTATAAGGGAGAGTCAAATGGATGATTTGGGAATCGATCTCTTGTTGATAGTAAACTTCATATCCACTCGGTGTGACCTTTTTAAAACAAAATGTGGAGCTGAGGCATGAATCTGCCACAACAATTGTAAAGCAAACATACACACTCCCCTTCATATGCCCCCCCCTCCACACACACCTAGGCACACACAGAGATCAGCATAGCAGATCATGAACACCTTGGAAAAGACTGAAATGCTAAATGCCTCTCTTGATGGGCAAAAGAGCTGGTGCAGTAATTCAAATGCCTGGTACAAAAATTCTGTTTAATATTTAGCTCCTATTTAAAACACAGCTTTTCATTTCATTCTATTTACAGAATATTTTCATTTCATTTGTTTCTTTAAAATTACTTAGTTCTCACCTGTTGTATGTCTAGGAATATTTTCTTCCAAAAATAGAAAAAAATAGATGATATCTTTTCAGCAGAAAACATTGGTTGATACAATTTTAAACCATCATGATATGGAAGAATTCTTCTGTCCCTCTCGAAGGTGGAAGAAGCATTTGGATCACAGATCATCTACAATGAAATACTTGACATGTTTAAGATGCTTTCAATCAATTTTGATCGTCAATTGCTTATTTGTTGTAAACAGTAATTTTTCAGTGAAGGGAAAGCGTGTGTGGTATATCTACATGATATGTTCAAAGGCAGTTCCTACTAATGGCCAGGCTGAATTCCAGTAAATAATGTCCCGAATGATATTTTGCCGCCTTCTTTGGCACTTCATGAAATCTTACCCCGATGAAGTGCTGAAACACAGAGATTTTCTCTTAGAGAGTGTCTCATGTTGTAACCTATCCCATGGATTTTATGCTGTAATTCTTATCTCTTTTAAAATTTACTATCTTCTGTACAGTTTTCATGAAACTTTCTGTTACAGTAGTGAATAGCACAGATAAATGTCATTTTGTACAACTTTGAATTTACCCCAAGAGCTGAGAGAAAACTTGATCCTATACTTCAATCCGAGTTTCTTCTATAGTCCGACTTTGTTTCTCTACCATCAAGCTTCTCCTTTGTTGCTGCTCCAAGCCCCGTCCAAGGTGACCTTGAATACTTTCAGGGATGGGACACCCACAACTTCTCTGGGCAACCTGTTCCAGTGTTCCAGCACTCCCACAGTAAAAAAGGCCTTCCTTTCATCTAATATGTGTAGGAAATCATAAATCTAGGCATAGAAGCTTGGAGTGCAAATTTGAAATTCTTTGGATTTGAAGCACATTTTATATGAATACTGACTTACAGATGACTAAAAGATGTTGATGGGCATTTGAGCTGACAAGTTTTGAAAAAGTGCACGGAAATTAAAATTGAAACCACTAAAATTAAAAACTCCTTGCCATTTTCTTTTTCCTCTCCTATTCAAAATTGCATATGTCAGATATCAGTGCTTCATGCAAACCTCTCAGATGCTCTCAGAGAAAAAGCTTTTCTTTCAGACTAAGTTGCGGTTGACGTAGAACACTAGCAGGAGTGAAAGATTTTCTGGGCATTGGGGCAGCACGTTCTCCTTGGATTTGTGTGCAGAATGCATTTTATCCAAACTGGAAAATATATCCCAGCTCTGTTCTATTCATCATTCTTACTTCATCAGGCCAGAAGATTCTGTGAAAAGTAGCCTGTGGACCTTGAAGACAGCGCATGTGAACCAGATGAGAGGTGATAGAGAAGTTGAGGGAGAGAAGAAAGAGCATATGGCTGAAACCAGAAAGTATTTCTCCACGTGATCATGGAAGATTGCAGGAGCCACTTGGTACTATCAAACCAGCCCGACTTGGCACTGGTGCCACTATGGGTCTGGGAGCCATGTTGCATATCGTGCATTTTAAGGAGCCAGCTGGCCACACACAGCCATATGCCCCCAAACACAAACCAAGCCCTTTTCTCTGGCAAACAAAACTCAGCTGCCCTGCTTCTGGATGGCAGATTGCAGGAGCCACTTGGTACTATCAAACCAGCCCAACTTGGCACTGGTGCCACCTTGGCTCTGGGAACCATCCTGCCTATTGTAGCTTTTCAGGAGCCAGCCGGTCACTCCCAGCCATAGGCCCCCAAACAGAAACCTCGGCCCGTTTCCCTGGCAAACAAAAGTAAGCTGCCCCGCTTCTGGATGGCAGATTGCAGGAGCTACTTAGTACTATCAAATCAGCCCGACTTGGCACAGGTGCCACCTTGGATCTGGGAACCATCCTGTGTATCGTGGATTTTCAGGGGCCAGCCGGCCACTCTCAGCCATATGCCCCCAAACACAAACCACGGACCTTTTCTCTGGCAAACAAAAATCAGCTGTCCCACTTCTGGATGGCAGATTGCAGGAGCCACTTGGGACTATCACACCAGCACAACATGGCACTGCTGCCACCTTGGATCTGGGAACAATCCTGCGTATCGTACATATTCAGGAACCAGCCGAACACTCCCAGCCACAGGCCCCCAAACACAAACAACGGCCCATTTCCCTGGCAAACAAAACTCAGCTGCCCCGCTTCTGGTGTGGCAGTTTGCAGGAGCCACTTGGGACTATCAAAGCAGCCCGACTTGGTAATGGTACCATCTTGGATCTGGGAACCATCCGGCGTATCGTGGATTTTCAGGGGCCAGCCGGTCATTCCCAGCCATATGCTCCCAAACACAAACCTCAGCCCTTTTCTCTGGCAAACAAAACTCAACTGCCCCTCTTCTGGATGGCAAATTGCAGGACGCACTTGGTACTACAAAAAGAGCCCGACTTGGCAGTGGTGCCACCTTGGCTCTGGGAACCATCCTGCGTATCGAGCATTTTAAGGAGCCAGCCGGCAATTCCCAGCCGTATGCCCCAAAAAGAAACCACGGACCTTTTCTCTGGCAAAAAAAACTCAGCTGTCCCGCTTCTGGATGGCAGATTGCAGGAGTCACTTTGAACCATACAACCAGCCTTACTTGGCACTGGTGCCACCTTGGATCTGGGAACCATCCAGCCTATCGTTGATTTTCCGGGGCCAGCCTACCACTCTCGGCCATAGGACCCCAAACACAAACCACAGCCCTTTTCTCTAGCAAACAAAATTTAGCTGCCCCGCTTCTGGATGGCAAATTGCAGGAGCCACTGGGTACTACAAAAACAGCCCGACTTGGCACTGGTGCCACCTTGCGTCTGGTTACCATGCGGCGTATCGTGCATTTTAAGGAGCCAGGTGGCCACTCCCAGCCATATGCCCCCAAACAAAACCCACGGCCCTTTTCTCTGGCAAACAAAACTCAGCTGCCCCGCTTCTGGATGGCAGAGTGCAGGAGACACTTGGTACTCTCAAACCAGCCCGACTTGGCACTGGTGCCACCTTTGGTCTGGGAACCATCCTGCGTATTGTGGATTGTCAGGAGACAGCCGACCACTCTCGGCCACAGACCCCAATCAAAAACAAAGGTCCGTTTCCCTGGCAAAAAAAACTCAGCTGCCCCGCTTCTGGATGGGAGATTGCAGGAGGCACTTGACACTGTCAAACGAGCCCCACTTTGTACTGGTGCCACCTTGGGTCTGGGAACCATGCTGCGTATCGTGGATTTTCAGGAGCCAGCCGGCCACTGCCAGCCACAGGCCCCCAAACAAAAACCACAGCCTTTTTCTCTGGCAAACAAAACTCAGCTGCCCCGCTTCTGGATGGCAGATTGCAGGAGCCACTTGGTACTATCAAACCAGCCCAACTTGGCACTGGTGCCACCTTGGGTCTGGGAACCATCCTGCCTATCGTGGATTTTAAGGAGCCAGCCGGCTACTCCCAGCCACAGGCCCCCAACAAAAACCACGGCCCTTTTTTCTCGCAAACAAAACTTAGCTGCCTCACTTCTGGATGGCAGATTGCAGGAGTCACTTGGTGTAATCAAACCAGCCCGACTTGGCACTGGTGCCACCTTGGGTCTGGGAACCATGGTGCGTATCGTGAATTCTAAGGAGCCAGCCGGCCACTCCCAGCCACAGGCCCCCAAACAAAATCAACGGCGCTGTTCCCTGGAAAACAAAACACGCCTGCCAACTTTTTGATGGAGTTTGCAGGAGCCACTTGGTACTATCAAACCAGCCCAACTTGGCACTGGTGCCACCATGGGTCTGGTAAACATCCTGCGTATCGTGGATTCTTAGGAGCCAGCAGGCCACTCCTAGCCACAGGCCCCCAAACAAAACCTAGGCCTATTTCTCTGGCAAACAAAAGTAAGCTGCCCCGCTTCTGGATGGCAGATTGCAGGAGACACTTGGGACTATCAAACCAGCCCAACTTGGCACTGGTGCCACCTTGGATCTGGGAACCATGCTGTGTATCGTGGATTTTCAGGGGCCAGCCGGCCACTCTCAGCCATATGTCCCCAAACAGAAACCTCGGCCCGTTTCTCTGGCAAACAAAACTCAACTGCCCCTCTTCTGGATGGCAAATTGCAGGGTGAACTTGATACTAAAACCGCAGGCCGACTTGGTAGTGGTGACACCTTGGGCCTGGGAACCATCATGCGTATCGAGCATTTTAAGGAGCCAGCCGGCCACTCCCAGCAATATGCCCCCAAAAACAATCCACGGAATTTTTCTCTGGCAAACAAAAATCAGCTGCCCCGCTTCTGGATGGCAGATTGCAGGAGCCACTTTGCACCATCAAACCAGCCCGACTTGGCACTGGTGCCACCTTGCATCTGGGAACCATGCTGCCTAGCGTGGATTTTCAGGGGCCAGCGGGCCACTCTCAGCTATATGCCCCCAAACAAAACCCACGGCCCGTTTCCCTGGCAAACAAAAGTAAGCTGCCCTGCTTCTGGATGGCAGATTGCAGGAACCACTTGGTAGTATCAAACCAGCCCGACTTGGCACTGGTGCCACCTTGGGTCTGGGAACCATCCTGCGTATCGTGGATTCTAAGGAGCCAGCCGGCCACTCCCAGCCACAGGCCCCCAAACACAAACAACGGCGCTTTTCCCTGGAAAACAAAACTCGCCTGCCAACTTTTTGATGGCAGATTGCAGGAGCAACTTGGTACTATCAAACCAGCCCAACTTGGCACTGGTGCCACCATGGGTCTGGTCACCATCCTGCCTATTGTAGCTTTCCAGGAGCCAGCCGGTCACTCCCAGCCATAGGCCCCCAAACACAAACCTCGGCCCGTTTCCCTGGCAAACAAAAGTAAGCTGCCCCGCTTCTGGATGGCAGATTGCAGGAGCCACTTGGTACAATCAAACCAGCCCAACTTGGAACTGGTGCCACCTTGGGTCTGGGAACCATGCTGCGTATCGCAGATTCTAAGGCGCCAGTCGGCCACTCCCAGCCACAAGCCCCCAAACACAAACAACGGCGCTTTTCTCTGGCAAACAAAACTCAACTGCCCCTCTTCTGGATGGCAAATTGCAGGACGCACTTGGTACTATAAAAACAGCCCGACTTGGCACTGGTGCCACCTTGGGTCTGGGAACCATCCTGCGTATCGATCTTTTTAATGAGACAGCCGGCCACTCCCAGCCATATGCCCCCAAACACAACCCACGGCCCTTTCCTCTGGCAAACAAAACTCAGCTGCACCGCTTCTGGATGGCAGATTGCAGGAGCCACTTGGTACTATCAAACCAGCAAGACTTGGCACTGGTGCCACCTTGGGTCTGGGAACCATCCTGCATATTGTGGATTGTCAGGAGCCAGCTGAACATTCTCGGCCACAGACCCCAATCAAAAACAACGGCCCGTTTCACAGGCAAACAAAACTCAGCTGCCCCGCTTCTGGATGGGAGATTGCAGGAGGCACTTGACACTGTGAAACCAGCCCCACTTGGCACTGGTGCCACCTTGGGTCTGGGAACCATGCTGCGTATCATGGATTTTCAGGAGCCAGCCGGCCACTCCCAGCCATAGGCCCCCAAACAAAAACCACAGCCTTTTTCTCTGGCAAACAAAATTCAGCTGCCCCACTTCTGGATGGCAGATTGCAGGAGCCACTTGGGACTATCACACCAGCACAACATGGCACTGCTGCCACCTTGGATCTGGGAACCATCCTTCCTATCGTGGATTTTCAGGGGCCAGCCGGTCACTCTCAGCCATAGGCCCCAAACACAAACCACGGCCCTTTTCTCTGGAAAACAAAACTCAACTGCCCCTCTTCTGGATGGCAGATTGCAGGAGCCAGTGGGTACTATGAAACTAGTCCTACTTGGCACTGGTGCCACCTTGGGTCTGGGAACCATGCTGCGTATCATGGATTTTCAGGAGCCAGCCGTGCACTGCCAGCCACAGGCCCCGAAACACAAACAACAGCCTTTTTCTCTGGCAAACAAAATTCAGCTGCCCCGCTTCTGGATGGCAGATTGCAGGAACCACTTGGTACTAAGAAACCAGCCCGACTTGGCACTGGTGCCACCTTGGGTCTGGGAACCATCCTGCGTATCGTGGATTCTAAGGAGCCAGCCGGCCACTCCCAGCCACAGGCCCCAAAATACACACAACGGCGCTTTTCCCTGGAAAACAAAACTCGCCTGCCAACTTTTTGATGGCAGATTGCAGGAGCCACTTGGTACTATCAAACCAGCCCAACTTGGCACTGGTGCCACCATGGGTCTGGTCACCATCCTGCCTATCGTAGCTTTTCAGGAGCCAGCCGGTCACTCCCAGCCATAGGCCCCCAGAAAAAAACCTCGGTCCGTTTCCCTGGCAAACAAAAGTAAGCTGCCCCGCTTCTGGATGGCAGATTGCAGGAGCCACTTGGTGCTATCAAACCAGCCCGACTTGGCACTGGTGCCACCTTGGGTCTGGGAACCATCCTGCGTATCCTGTGTTCTAAGGAGCCAGCCGGCCACTCCCAGCCACAGTCCCCCAAACACAAACAACGGCGCTTTTCCCTGGAAAACAAAACTGACCTGCCAACTTTTTGATGGCAGATTGCAGGAGCAACTTGGTACTATCAAACCAGCCCAACTTGGCACTGGTGCCACCATGGGTCTGGTCACCATCCTGCCTATCGTAGCTTTTCAGGAGCCAGCCGGTCACTCCCAGCCATAGGTCCCCAGACAAATACCTCGGCCCGTTTCCCTGGCAAACAAAAGTAAGCTGCCCCGCTTCTGGATGGCAGATTGCAGGAGCCACTTGGTACAATCATACCAGCCCAACTTGACACTGGTGCCACCTTGGCTCTGGGAACCATGCTGCGTAACCCGGATTCTAAGACGACAGGCAGCCACTGCCAGCCACAGGCCTCCAAACAAAATCAACGGCGCTTTTCCCTGGAAAACAAAACTCGCCTGACAACTTTTAGATGGCAGATTGCAGGAGCCAGTTGGTACCATCAAACCAGCCCAACTTGGCACTGGTGCCACCTTGGGTCTGGGAACCATCCTGCCTATTGTTGCTTTTCAGGAGCCAGCCGGTCACTTCTAGCCATAGGTCCCCAGTCACGAACCTCGGCCCGTTTCCCTGGCACACAAAAGTAAGCTACCCCGCTTCAGGATGGCAGATTGCAGGAGCCACTTTTCACCATCAAACCAGCCCGACGTGGCACTGGTGCCACCTTGGGTCTGGGAACCATCCTGCGTATCGTGTGTTCTAAGGAGCCAGCCGGCCACACCCAGCCACAGTCCCCCAAACACAAACAACGGCGCTTTTCCCTGGAAAACAAAACTGGCCTGCCAACTTTTTGATGGCAGATTGCAGGAGCCACTTGGTACTATCAAACCAGCCCAACTTGGCACTGGTGCCACCATGGGTCTGGTCACCATCCTGCCTATCGTAGCTTTTCAGGAGCCAGGCGGTCACTCCCAGCCATAGGCCCCCAGACACAAACCTCGGCCCGTTTCCCTGGCAAACAAAAGTAAGCTGCCCCGCTTCTGCATGGCAGATTGCAGGTGCTATTTAGTACTATCAAACCAGCCCGACTTGGCACTGGTGCCACCTCTGGTCTGGGAACCATCCTGCCTATCGTGGATTTTCAGGCGCCAGACGGCCACTATCAGCCATATGCCCCCAAAAACAAACCACGGCCCTTTTCTCTGGTAAACAAAACTCACCTGCCCCTCTTCTGGATGGCAAATTTTAGGACGCACTTTGTACTACGAAAACCGCCCGACTTGGCACTGGTGCCACCTTGGGTCAGGGAACCATCCTGCCTATCGTAGCTTTTCAGGAGCCAGCCGGTCACTCCCAGCCATAGGTCCCCAGACAAATACCTCGGCCCGTTTCCCTGGCAAACAAAAGTAAGCTGCCCCGCTTCTGGATGGCAGATTGCAGGAGCCACTTGGTACTATCAAACCAGCCCAACTTGACACTGGTGCCACCTTGGCTCTGGGAACCATGCTGCGTAACCCGGATTCTAAGACGACAGGCAGCCACTGCCAGCCACCGGCCTCCAAACAAAATCAACGGCACTTTTCCCTGGAAAACAAAACTCGCCTGACAACTTTTAGATGGCAGATTGCAGGAGCCAGTTGGTACCATCAAACCAGCCCAACTTGGCACTGGTGCCACCTTGGGTCTGGGAACCATCCTGCCTATTGTTGCTATTCAGGAGCCAGCCGGTCACTTCTAGCCCTAGGCCCCCAGTCATAAACCTCGGCCCGTTTCCCTGGCACACAAATGTAAGCTACCCCGCTTCAGGATGGCAGATTGCAGGAGCCACTTTTCACCATCAAACCAGCCCGACGTGGCACTGGTGCAACCTTGGGTCTGGGAACCATCCTGCGTATCGTGTGTTCTAAGGAGCCAGCCGGCCACTCCCACCCACAGTCCCCCAAACACAAACAACGGCGCTTTTCCCTGGAAAACAAAACTGGCCTGCCAACTTTTTGATGGCAGATTGCCGGAGCCACTTGGTACTATCAAACCAGCCCAACTTGGCACTGGTGCCACCATGGGTCTGGTAACCATCCTGCCTATCGTAGCTTTTTAAGGAGCCAGCAGGCCACGCCCAGCCATATAGCCCCAAAAACAAACCACGGACCATTTCTCTTGGAAACAAAAATCGGCTGCCCCGCGTCAGGATGGCAGATTGCAGGAGCCACTTTGCACCATCAAACCACCCCGACTTGGCACTGGTGCCATCTTGGATCTGGGAACCATCCTGCCTATCGTAGCTTTTCAGGAGCCAGCCGGTTACTCCCAACCATAGGCCCCCAGACAGAAATCTCTGCCCGTTTCCCTGGCAAACAAAAGTAAGCTACCCCGCTTCTGGATGGCAGATTGCAGGAGCCACTTGGTACTATCAAACCAGCCCAACTTGGCACTGGTGCCACCATGGGTCTGGTCACCATCCTGCCTATCGTAGCTTTTCAGGAGCCAGGCGGTCACTCCCAGCCATAGGCCCCCAGACAAATACCTCGGCCCGTTTCCCTGGCAAACAAATGTAAGCTGCCCCGCTTCTGGATGGCAGATTGCAGGAGCCACATGGTACTATCAAACCAGGCCAACTTGGCACTGGTGCCACCTTGGCTCTGGGAACCATCCTGCCTATCGTGGATTTTCAGGCGCCAGCCGGCCACTCTCAGCCATATGCCCCCAAACACAAACCACGGCCCTTTTCTCTGGTAAACAAAACTCAACTGCCCCTCTTCTGGATGGCAAATTGCAGGACGCACTTGGTACTACGAAAACAGCCCGACTTGGCAGTGATGCCACCTTGGGTCAGGGAACCATCCTGCGTATCGATGTTTTTAAGGAGTCAGCCGGCAACGTCCAGCCATATACCCCCAAAAAAAACCCACGGAACTTTTCTCCAGCAAGCAAAAATCCGCTGCCCCGCGTCTGGATGGCAGATTGCAGGAGCTATTTAGTATTATCAAACCAGCCCGACTTGGCACTGGTGCCGCCATGGGTCTGGTCACCATCCTGCCTATCGTAGCTTTTCAGGAGCCAGCCGGTCACTCTCAGCCATAGGCCCCAAACACAAACCACGGCCCTTTTCTCTGGAAAACAAAACTCAACTGCCCCTCTTCTGGATGGCAGATTGCAGGAGCCACTGGGTACTATGAAACCAGCCCTACTTGGCACTGGTGCCACCTTGGGTCTGGGAACCATGCTGCGTATCATGGATTTTCAGGAGCCAGCCGTCCACTGCCAGCCACAGGCCCCGAAACACAAACAACAGCCTTTTTCTCTGGCAAACAAAATTCAGCTGCCCCGCTTCTGGATGGCAGATTGCAGGAACCACTTGGTACTAACAAACCAGCCCGACTTGGCACTGGTGCCACCTTGGGTCTGGGAACCATCCTGCGTATCGTGGATTCTAAGGAGCCAGCTGGCCACTCCCAGCCACAGGCCCCAAAACACACACAACGGCGCTTTTCCCTGGAAAACAAAACTCGCCTGCCAACTTTTTGATGGCAGATTGCAGGAGCCACTTGGTACTATCAAACCAGCCCAACTTGGCACTGGTGCCACCATGGGTCTGGTCACCATCCTGCCTATCGTAGCTTTTCAGGAGCCAGGCGGTCACTCCCAGCCATAGGCCCCCAGACACAAACCTCGGCCTGATTCCCTGGCACACAAAAGTAAGCTACCGCACTTCTGGATGGCAGATTGCAGGAGCCACTTTGCACCATCAAACCAGCCCGACTTGGCACTGGTGCCACCTTGGCTCTGGGAACCATGCTGTGTAACCCGGATTCTAAGAAGACAGGCAGCCACTGCCAGCCACAGGCCTCCAAACAAAATCAACGGCGCTTTTCCCTGGAAAACAAAACTCGCCTGACAACTTTTAGATGGCAGATTGCAGGAGCCAGTTGGTACCATCAAACCAGCCCAACTTGGCACTGGTGCCACCTTGGGTCTGGGAACCATCCTGCCTATTGTTGCTTTTCAGGAGCCAGCCGGTCACTCCTAGCCCTAGGCCCCCAGTCATAAACCTCGGCCCGTTTCCCTGGCACACAAAAGTAAGCTACCCCGCTTCAGGATGGCAGATTGCAGGAGCCACTTTTCACCATCAAACCAGCCCGACGTGGCACTGGTGCCACCTTGGGTCTGGGAACCATCCTGCGTATCGTGTGTTCTAAGGAGCCAGCCGGCCACTCCCACCAACAGTCCCCCAAACACAAACAACGGCGCTTTTCCCTGGAAAACAAAACTCGCCTGACAACTTTTTGATGGCAGATTGCAGGAGCCACTTGGTACTATCAAACCAGCCCAACTTGGCACTGGTGCCACCATGGGTCTGGTAACCATCCTGCCTATCGTAGCTTTTCAGGAGATAGCCGGTCACTCCCAGCCATAGGCCCCCAGACACAAACCTCGGCCCGTTTCCCTGGCAAACAAAAGTAAGCTGCCCCGCTTCTGCATGGCAGATTGCAGGTGCTATTTAGTACTATCAAACCAGCCCGACTTGGCACTGGTGCCACCTCTGGTCTGGGAACCATCCTGCCTATCGTGGATTTTCAGGGGCCACACGGCCACTATCAGCCATATGCCCCCAAAAACAAACCACGGCCCTTTTCTCTGGTAAACAAAACTCAACTGCCCCTCTTCTGGATGGCAAATTTTAGGACGCACTTTGTACTACGAAAACCGCCCGACTTGGCACTGGTGCCACCTTGGGTCAGGGAACCATCCTGCCTATCGTAGCTTTTTAAGGAGCCAGCAGGCCACGCCCAGCCATATAGCCCCAAAAACAAACCACGGACCATTTCTCTTGGAAACAAAAATCCGCTGCCCCGCGTCAGGATGGCAGATTGCAGGAGCCACGTTGCACCATCAAACCACCCCGACTTGGCACTGGTGCCATCTTGGATCTGGGAACCATCCTGCCTATCGTAGCTTTTCAGGAGCCAGCCGGTTACTCCCAACCATAGGCCCCCAGACAGAAAGCTCTGCCCGTTTCCCTGGCAAACAAAAGTAAGCTACCCCGCTTCTGGATGGCAGATTGCAGGAGCCACTTGGTACTATCAAACCAGCCCAACTTGACACTGGTGCCACTTTGGGTCTGGGAACCATGCTGCGTAACGTAGATTCTAAGGCGCCAGGCGGCCACTCCCAGCCACAGGCCCCCAAATACAAACAACGGCGCTTTTCCCTGGAAAACAAAACTCGCCTGCCAGCTTTTTGATGGCAGATTGCAGGAGCCACTTGGTACTATCAAATCATCCCAACTTGGCACTGGTGCCACTATGGGTCTGGGAACCATCCTGCCAATTGTACCATTTCAGGAGCCAGCCGGTCACTCCCAGCCATAGGCCCCCATCACAAACCTCGGACCGTTTCCCTGGCAAACAAAATTAAGCTGCCCCGATTCTGGATGGCAGATTGCAGGAGCCACTCGGTAGTGTCAAAACAGCCCGACTTGGCACTGGTGCCACCTTGGGTCTGGGAACCATCCTGCGTATCGTGGATTCTAAGCAGCCACCCGGCCACTCCGTGCCACAGGCGCCCAAACACAAACAACGGCGCTTTTCCCTGGAAAACAAAACTCGCCTGCCAACATTTTGATGGCAGATTGCAGGAGCCACTTGGTACTATCAAACCAGCCCAACTTGGCACTGGTGCCACCATGGGTCTGGTCACCATCCTGCCTATCGTAGCTTTTCAGGAGCCAGCCGGTCACTCCCAGCCATAAACCCCCAGACACAAACGTCGGCCCGTTTCCCTGGAAAACAAAAGTAAGCACCCCCGATTCTGGATGGCAGATTGCAGGAGCCACTTGGTAGTATCAAATTAGCCCAACTTGGCACTGGTGCCATCATGGGTCTGGTAAACATCCTGCCTATCTTAGCTTTTCAGGAGCCGGCCGGTCACTCCCTGCCATAGGCCCCCAGAGAAATACCTCGGCCCGTTTCCCTGGCAAACAAAAGTAAGCTGCCCCTCTTCTGGATGGCAGATTGCAGGAACCACTTGCTACTATCAAACCAGCCCAACTTGGCACTGGTGCCACCTTGGCTCTGGGAACCATGCTGCGTAACGTAGATTCTAAGAGGACAGGCGGACATTCCCAGCCACAGGCCTCTAAAACAAAAACAACGGCGCGTTACCCTGGAAAACAAAACTCGCCTGCCAACTTTTTGATGGCAGATTGCAGGAGCCACTTGGTACTATAAAACCAGCCCAACTTGGCACTGGTGCCACCATGGGTCTGGTCACCATCCTGCCTATAGTAGCTTTTCAGGAGCCAGCCGGTCACTCCCAGCCATAGGCCCCCAGACAAATACCTCGGCCCGTTTCCCTGGCAAACAAAAGTAAGCTGCCCCGCTTCTGGATGGCAGATTGCAGGAGCCACATGGTACTATCAAACCAGGCCAACATGGCACTGGTGCCACCTTGGCTCTGGGAACCATCCTGCCTATCGTGGATTTTCAGGCGCCAGCCGGCCACTCTCAGCCATATGCCCCAAAACACAAACCACGGCCCTTTTCTCTGGTAAACAAAACTCAACTGCCCCTCTTCTGGATGGCAAATTGCAGGAGCCACTTGGTACTACGAAAACAGCCCGACTTGGCAGTGATGCCACCTTGGGTCAGGGAACCATCCTGCGTATCGATGTTTTTAAGGAGTCAGCCGGCAACGTCCAGCCATATACCCCCAAAAAAAACCCACGGAACTTTTCTCCAGCAAGCAAAAATCCGCTGCCCCGCGTCTGGATGGCAGATTGCAGGAGCCACTTGGTACTATGAAATCAGCCGAACATGGCACTGGTGCCACCATGGGTCTGGTCACCATCCTGCCTATCGTAGCTTTTCAGGAGCCAGCCGGTCACTCCCAGCCATAGGCCCCCAGACACAAACCTCGGCCCGTTTCCCTGGCAAACAAAAGTAAGCTGCCCCGCTTCTGCATGGTAGATTGCAGGAACCATTTGCTACAATCAAACCAGCCCAACTTGGCACTGGTGCCACCTCAGGTCTGGGAACCATCCTGCGTATTTTGGATTCTAAGGAGCCAGCTGGCCACTCCCAGCCACAGGCCCCCAAACACAAACAACGGCGCTTTTCCCTGGAAAACAAAACTTGCCTGCCAACATTTTGATGGCAGATTGCAGGAGCCACTTGGTACTATCAAACCAGCCCAACTTGCCACTGGTGCCACCATGGGTCTGGTCACCATCCTGCCTATCATAGTTTTTCAGGAGCCAGCCGGTCACTCCCTGCCATAGGCCCCCAGACAAAACCTCGGCGCTTTTCCCTGGCAAACAAAAGTAAGCTGCCCCGCTTCTGGATGGCAGATTGCAGTACGCACTTGTTAGTATCAAACCAGCCCAACTTGGCACTGGTGCCACCTCAGGTCTGGGAACCATGCTGCGTATCGTGGATTCTAATTAGCCATCCGGCCACTCCCAGCCACAGGCCCCCAAACAAAAACAACGGCGCTTTTCCCTGGATAACAAATTCGCCTGCCAACTTTTTGATGGCAGATTGCAGGAGCCACTTGGTACTATCAAACCAGCCCAACTTGGCACTGGTGCCACCATGGGTCTGGTCACCATCCTGCCTATCGTAGCTTTTCAGGAGACAGCCGGTCACTCCCAGCCATAGGCCCCCAGACAAAAACCTCGGCCCTTTTCCCTGGCAAACAAAAGTAAGTTAACCCGCTTCTGGATGGCAGATTGCAGGAGCCGCTTTTCACAATCAAACTAGCCCGACTTGGCACTGGTGTCACCTCTGGTCTGGGAACCATCCTGCCTGTCGTGGATTCTAATTAGCCAGCCGGCCACTCCCAGCCACAGGCCCCCAAACACAAACAACGGCGCTTTTCCCTGGGAAACAAAACTCGCCTGCCAACTTTTAGATGGCAGATTGCAGGAGCCACTTGCTACTATCAAACCAGCCCAACTTGGCACTGGTGCCACCATGGGTCTGGTCACCATCCTGCCTATCGTAGCCTTTCAGGAGCCAGCCGGTCACTCCCAGCCTTAGGCCCCCAGACACAAACCTCGGCCCGTTTCCCTGGCAAACAAAAGTAAGCTGCCCCGCTTCTGGATGGCAGATTGCAGGAACCAC
This sequence comes from Melospiza melodia melodia, assembly GCF_035770615.1. Taxonomy (NCBI): domain Eukaryota; kingdom Metazoa; phylum Chordata; class Aves; order Passeriformes; family Passerellidae; genus Melospiza; species Melospiza melodia. Next base: position 45,235,883 of record NC_086199.1, read on the forward strand.
TTGGTACTATCAAACCAGCCCAACTTGGGACTGGTGCCACCTTGGGTCTGGGACCCATGCTGTGTATCGTGGATTCTAAGGAGCCAGGCGGCCACTCCCAGCCACAGGCCCCCAAACACAAACAACGACGCTTTTCCCTGGAAAACAAAACTCGCCTGCCATCTTTTTGATGGCAGATTGCAGGAACCACTTGGTACTATCAAACCAGCCACACTTGGCACTGGTGCCACCTTGGGTCTGGGAACCATGCTGCGTATTGTGGATTCTAAGGAGCCAGCCGGCCACTCCAGCCACAGGCCCGCAGACACAAACAACGGCGCTTTTCCCTGGAAAACAAAACTCGCCTGCCGACTTTTTGATGGCAGATTGCAGGAGCCACTTGGTACTACGAAATCAGCCGAACATGGCACTGGTGCCACCATGGGTCTGGTCACCATCCTGCCTATCGTAGCTTTTCAGTAGCCAGCCGGTCACTCCCAGCCATAGGCCCCCTGACACAAATCTCGGCCCGTTTCCCTGGCAAACAAAAGTAAGCTGCCCCGCTTCTGGATGGCAGATTGCAGGACGCACTTGGTACTATAAAACCAGCCCGACTTGGCACTGGTGCCACCTCAGGTCTGGGAACCATCCTGCGTATCGTGGATTCTAAGGAGCCAGCCGGCCACTCCCAGCCACAGGCCCCCAAACACAAACAACGGCGCTTTTCCCTGGAAAACAAAACTCGCCTCCCGACATTTTGATGGCAGATTGCAGGAGCCACTTGGTACTATCAAACCAGCCCAACTTGGCACTGGTGCCACCATGGGTCTGGTCACCATCCTGCCTATCGTAGCTTTTCAGGAGCCAGCCGGTCACTCCCAGCCATAGTCCCCGAGACACAAAGCTCGGACCGTTTCCCTGGCAAACAAAAGTAAGCTGCCCCGCTTCTGGATGGCAGATTGCAGGAGCCACTTTGCACCATCATACTAGCCCGACTTGGCACTGGTGCCACCTTGGGTCTGGGAACCATCCTGCGTATCGTGGATTCTAAGCAGCCAGCCGGCCACTCCCAGCCACAGGCCCCCAAACACAAACAACGGCGCTTTTCCCTGGAAAATAAAAACTCGCCTGCCAAATTTTGACGGCAGATTGCAGGAGCCACTTGGTACTATCAAATCAGCCCAACTTGGGACTGGTGCCACCATGGGTCTGGTCACCATCCTGCCTATCGTAGCTTTTCAGGAGCCAGCCGGTCACTCTCAGCCATAGGCCCCCAGACAAAAACCACGGCCCGTTTCCCTGGCAAACAAAAGTAAGCTGCCCCGCTTCTGGATGGCAGATTGCAGGAACCACTTGGTACTATCAAACCAGCAAAACTTGGCACTGGTGCCACCTTGGGTCTGGATACCATGCTGCGTATCGTGGATTCTAAGGAGCCAGCCGGCCACTCCCAGCCACAGGCCCCCAAACACAAACAACGGCGCTTTTCCCTGGAAAACAAAACTCTCCTGCCAACTTTTTGATGGCAGATTGCAGGAGCCACTTGGTTTTATCAAATCAGCCCAACTTGGCACTGGTGCCACCATGGGTCTGGTCACCATCCTGCCTATCTTAGCTTTCCAGGAGCCAGCCGGTCACTCCCCGCCATAGGCCCCCAGACAAAAAGCTCGGCCCGTTTCCCTGGCAAACAAAAGTAAGCTACCCCGCTTCTGGATGGCAGATTGCAGGAGCCACTTTGCACCATCAAACTAGCCCGTCTTGGCACTGGTGCCACCTCTGGTCTGGGAACCATCCTGCGTATCGTGGATTCTAATTAGCCAGCCGGCCACTCCCTACCACAGGCCCCCAAACAAAAACAACGGCGCTTTTCCCTGGAAAACAAAACTCGCCTACCAACTATTTGATGGCAGATTACAGGAGCCACTTGGTACTATCAAACCAGCCCAACTTGGCACTGGTGCCACCATGGGTCTGGTCACAATCCTGCCTATCGTAACTTTTCAGGAGCCAGCCGGTCACTCCCAGCCATAGGTCCCCAGTCACAAACCTCGGCCCGTTTCCCTGGCAAACAAAAGTAAGCTGCCCCGCTTCTGGATGGCAGATTGCAGGAGCCACTTGGTACTATCAAACCAGTCCGACTTGGCACTGGTGCCACCTCTGGTCTGGGACCCATCCTGCGTATCGTGGATTCTAAGGAGCCAGTCGGCCACTCCCAGCCACAGGCCCCCAAACACAAACAACGGCCCGTTTCCGTGGCAAACAAAAGTAAGCTGCCCCGCTTCTGGATGGCAGATTGCAGGAACCACTTGGTAGTATCAAACCAGCCCAACTTGGCACTGGTGGCACCTCTTGTCTGGTAACCATGCTGCGTATCGTGGTTTCTAAGGAGCCAGCCGGGCACTCCCAACCACAGGTCCCCAAACACAAACAATGGCGCTTTTCCCTGGAAAACAAAACTCGCCTGACAACTTTTTGATGGCAGATTGCAGGAGCCACTTGGTACTATCAAACCAGCCCAACTTGGCACTGGTGCCACCATGGGTCTGGTCACCATCCTGCCTATCGTAGCTTTTCAGGAGCCAGCCGGTCACTCCCTGCCATAGGCCCCGAGACAGAAAGCCCGGCCCGTTTCCCTGGCAAACAAAAGTAAGCTGCCCCGCTTCTGGATGGCAGATTGCAGGAGCCACTTTGTACTATCAAACCAGCCCGACTTGGCACTGGTGCCACCTCTGGTCTGGGAACCATGCTGCGTATCGTGGATTTTAAGGAGCCAGTCGGCCACTCCCAGCCATATGCCTCCAAACACAAACAACGGTCCATTTCCCTGGCAAACAAAAGTAAGCTGCCCCGCTTCTGGATGTCAGATTGCAGGAACCACTTGTTGCCAAGTTGGGGTGGTTTGATAGTACCAAGTGGCTCCTGCAATCTGCCATCAAAAAGTTGGCAAGCGAGTTTTGTTTTCCAGGGAAAAGCGCCGTTGTTTTTGTTTGGGGTCCTGTGGCTGGGAGTGGCCAGCTGTCTCCTTAGAATCCACGATACGCAGGATGGGTCCCAGACCAGAGGTGGCACCAGTGCCAAGTCGGGCTGGTTTGATGGTGCAAAGTGACTCCTGCAATCTGCCATCCAGAAGCGGGGTAGCTTACTTTTGTTTGCCAGGGAAACGGGTAGAGCTTTGTGTCTGGGGGCCTATGGCTGGGAGTGACCGGCTGGCTCCTGAAAAGCTACGATAGGCAGGATGGTGACCAGACCCATGGTGGCACCAGTGCCAAGTTGGGCTGGTTTGATAGTACCAAGTGGCTCCTGCAATCTGCCATCAAAAAGTTGGCAGGTGAGTTTTGTTTTCCAGGGAAAAGCACCGTTGTTTGTGTTTGGGGGCCTGTGGCTGGGAGTGGCCAGCTGGCTCCTTAGAATCCACGATACGCAGGATGGTTCCCAGACCAGAGGTGGCACCAGTGCCATGTTGGCCTGGTTTGATAGTACCATGTGGCTCCTGCAATCTGCCATCCAGAAGCGGGGCTGCTTACTTTTGTTTGCCAGGGAAACGGGCCGAGATATTTGTCTGGGGGCCTATGGCTGGGAGTGAGCGGCTGGCTCCTGAAAAGCTACGATAGGCAGGATGGTGACCAGACCCATGGTGGCACCAGTGCCAAGTTGGGCTGGTTTGATAGTACCAAGTGGCTCCTGCAATCTGCCATCAAAATGTTGTCAGGCGACTTTTGTTTTCCAGGGAAAAGCGCCGTTGTTCTTGTTTAGAGGCCTGTGGCTGGGAGTGGCCGGCTGCCTCCTTTGAACCCAGGATACGCAGGATGGTTCCCAGAGCCATGGTGGCACCAGTGCCAAGTTGGGCTGGTTTGATAGTACCAAGTGGCTCCTGCAATCTGCCATCCAGAAGCGGGTCAGCTTACTTTTGTTTGCCAGGGAAACGGGCCGAGGTTTGTGTCTGGGGGCCTATGGCTGGGAGTGACCGGCTGGTTCCTGAAAAGCTACGATAGGCAGGATGGTTACCAGACTCATGGTGGCACCAGTGCCAAGTCCGGCTGGTTTGATAATACTAAATAGCTCCTGAAATCTGCCATTCAGACGCGGGGCAGCGGATTTTTGTTTGCTGGAGAAAAGTTCCGTGGTTTTTTTTTTGCGGGTATATGGCTGGACGTGGCCGGCTGGCTCCTTAAAAAGATCGATACGCAGGATTGTTCCCTGACCCAAGGTGGCATCACTGCCAAGTCGGGCTGTTTTCGTAGTACCAAGTGCGTCCTGCAATTTGCCATCCAGAAGAGGGGCAGTTGAGTTTTGTTTGCCAGAGCAAAGGGCCGTGGTATGTGTTTGGGGGCATATGGCTGAGAGTGGCCGGCTGGCGCCTGAAAATCCACGATAGGCAGGATGGTTCCCAGAGCCAAGGTGGCACCAGTGCCATGTTGGCCTGGTTTGATAGTACCATGTGGCTGCTGTAATCTGCAATCCAGAAGCGGGGCAGCTTACTTTTGTTTGCCAGGGAAACGGGCCGAGATATTTGTCTGGGGGCCTATGGCTGGGAGTGACCGGCTGGCTCCTGAAAAGCTACGATAGGCAGGATGGTGACCAGACCCATGGTGGCACCAGTACCAAGTTGGGCTGGTTTGATAGTACCAAGTGGCTCCTGCAATCTGCCATCAAAAATTTGGCAGGCGAGTTTTGTTTTCCAGGGAAAAGCGCCGTTGTTTTTGTTTAGAGGTCTGTGGCTGGGAGTGGCCGCCTGTCCTCGTAGAATCTACGTTACGCAGCATGGTTCCCAGAGCCAAGGTGGCACGAGGGCCAAGTCGGGCTAGTTTGATAGTACCAAATGCATCCTGCAATCTGCCATCCAAAAGCGGGGCAGTTTACTTTTGTTTGCCAGGGAAACGGGCCGAGGTTTGTGTCTGGGGGCCTATGGCAGGGAGTGACCGGCTGGCTCCTGAAAAGCTATGATAGGCAGGATGTTTACCAGACCCATGGTGGCACCAGTGCCAAGTTGGGCTGATTTGATATACCAAGCGGCTCCTGCAATCTGCCATCCAGAATCGGGGCAGCTTACTTTTGTTTTCCAGGGAAACGGGCCGAGGTTTGTGTCTGGGGGTCTATGGCTGGGAGTGACCGGCTGGCTCCTGAAAAGCTACGATAGGCAGGATGGTGACCAGACCCATGGTGGCACCAGTGCCAAGTTGGGCTGGTTTGATAGCACCAAGTGGCTCCTGCAATCTGCCATCAAAATGTTGGCAGGCGAGTTTTGTTTTCCAGGGAAAAGCGCCGTTGTTTGTGTTTGGGCGCCTGTGGCTCAGAGTGGCCGGGTGGCTGCTTAGAATCCACGATACGCAGGATGGTTCCCAGACCCAAGGTGGCACCAGTGCCAAGTCGGGCTGGTTTGACACTACCAAGTGGCTCCTGCAATCTGCCATCCAGAATCGGGGCAGCTTAATTTTGTTTGCCAGGGAAACGGTCCGAGGTTTGTGTCTGGGGGCCTATGGCTGGGAGTGACCGGATGGCTCCTGAAAAGCTACAATAGGCAGGATGGTTCCCAGACCCATAGTGGCACCAGTGCCAAGTTGGGATGATTTGATAGTACCAAGTGGCTCCTGCAATCTGCCATCAAAAAGCTGGCAGGCGAGTTTTGTTTTCCAGGGAAAAGCGCCGTTGTTTGTGTTTGGGGGCCTGTGGCTGGGAGTGGCCGGCTGGCTCCTTAGAATCCACGATATGCAGGATTGTTCCCAGACCCAAGGTGGCACCAGTGCCAAGTCGGGCTGGTTTGATGGTGCAAAGTGGCTCCTGCAATCTGCCATCCAGACGCGGGGCAGCGGATTTTTGTTTCCATGAGAAATGGTCCGTGGTTTGTTTTTGGGGGTATATGGCTGGGCGTGGCCGGCTGGCTCCTTAAAAAGCTCGATATGCAGGATGGTTCCCTGACACAAGGTGGCACCAGTGCCACGTCGGGCGGTTTTCGTAGTACAAAGTGCGTCCTAAAATTTGCCATCCAGAAGAGGGGCAGTTGAGTTTGGTTTGCCAGAGAAAAGGGCCGTGGTTTGTTTTTGGGGGCATATGGCTGAGAGTGGCCGGCTGGCCCCTGAAAATCCACGATAGGCAGGATGGTTCCCAGACCAGAGGTGTCACCAGTGCCAAGTCGGGCTGGTTTGATAGTACTAAATAGCTCCTGCAATCTGCCATCCAGAAGCGGGGCAGCTTACTTTTGTTTGCCAGGGAAACGGGCCGAGGTTTGTGTCTCAGGGCCTATGGCTGGGAGTGACCGGCTGGCTCCTGAAAAGCTACGATAGGCAGGATGGTGACCAGACCCATGGTGGCACCAGTGCCAAGTTGGGCTGGTTTGATAGTACCAAGTGGCTCCGGCAATCTGCCATCAAAAAGTTGGCAGGCGAGTTTTGTTTTCCAGGGAAAAGCGCCGTTGTTTGTGTTTGGGGGCCTGTGGCTGGGAGTGGCCAGCTGGCTCCTTAGAACCCACGATACGCAGGATGGTTCCCAGACCAGAGGTGGCACCAGTGCCAAGTTGGGCTGGTTTGATGGTGCAAAGTGGCTCCTGCAATCTGCCATCCAGAAGCGGGGTAGCTTACTTTTGTTTGCCAGGGAAACGGGCCGAAATATTTGTCTAGGGGCCTCTGGCTGGGGGTGGCTGGCTGGCACCTGAAAAGCTACGATAGGCAGGATGGTGACCAGACCCATGGTGGCACCAGTGCCAAGTTGGGCTGGTTTGATAGTACCAAGTGGCTCCTGCAATCTGCCATCAAATGTTTGGCAGGCGAGTTTTGTTTTCCAGGGAAAAGCACCGTTGTGTGTGTTTTGGGCGCCTGTGGCTGGGAGTGGCCAGCTGGCTCCTTAGAATCCACGATACGCAGGATGGTTCCCAGACCCAAGGTGGCACCAGTGCCAAGTCGGGCTGGTTTGTTAGTACCAAGTGGTTCCTGCAATCTGCCATCCAGAAGCGGGGCAGCTGAATTTTGTTTGCCAGAGAAAAAGGCTGTTGTTTGTGTTTCGGGGCCTGTGGCTGGCAGTGGAGGGCTGGCTCCTGAAAATCCATGATACGCAGGATGGTTCCCAGACCCAAGGTGGCACCAGTGCCAAGTCGGGCTGGTTTGATACTACCAAGTGCGTCCTGCAATCTGCCATCCAGAAGCGGGGCAGCTTAATTTTGTTTGCCAGGGAAACGGGCCGTGGGTTTTGTATGGGGGCCTATGGCTGAGAGTGGCCGGCTGGCTCCTGAAAATCCACGCTAGGCAGCATGGTTCCCAGATGCAAGGTGGCACCAGTGCCAAGTCGGGCTGGTTTGATGGTGCAAAGTGGCTCCTGCAATCTGCCATCCAGAAGCGGGGCAGCTGATTTTTGTTTGCCAGAGAAAAATTCCGTGGATTGTTTTTGGGGGCATATTGCTGGGAGTGGCCGGCTGGCTCCTTAAAATGCTCGATACGCATGATGGTTCCCAGGCCCAAGGTGTCACCACTACCAAGTCGGCCTGCGGTTTTAGTATCAAGTTCATCCTGCAATTTGCCATCCAGAAGAGGGGCAGTTGAGTTTTGTTTGCCAGAGAAACGGGCCGAGGTTTCTGTTTGGGGACATATGGCTGAGAGTGGCCGGCTGGCCCCTGAATATCCACGATACACAGCATGGTTCCCAGATCCAAGGTGGCACCAGTGCCAAGTTGGGCTGGTTTGATAGTCCCAAGTGTCTCCTGCAATCTGCCATCCAGAAGCGGGGCAGCTTACTTTTTTTTGCCAGAGAAATAGGCCTAGGTTTTTGTCTGGGGGCCTGTGGCTAGGAGTGGCCGGCTGGCTCCTTAGAATCCACGATACGCAGGATGGTTCCCAGACCCAAGGTGGCACCAGTGCCAAGTCGGGCTGGTTTGATAGTACCAAGTGGCTCCTGCAAACTCCATCAAAATGTTGGCAGACGTGTTTTGTTTTCCAGGGAACAGCGCCGTTGATTATGTTTGGGGACTTGTGGCTGGGAGTGGCCGGCTGGCTCCTTAGAATCCACGATACGCAGGATGGTTCCCAGACCCAAGGTGGCACCAGTGCCAAGTCGGGCTGTTTTGACACTACCAAGTGGCTCCTGCAATCTGCCATCCAGAAGTGAGGCAGCTAAGTTTTGTTTGCCAGAAAAAAGGGCCGTGGTTTTTGTTGGGGGCCTGTGGCTGGGAGTAGCCGGCTGGCTCCTTAAAATCCACGATAGGCTGGATGGTTCCCAGACCCAAGGTGGCACCAGTGCCAAGTAGGGCTGGTTTCATAGTACCAAGTGGCTCCTGCAATCTGCCATCCAGAAGCGGTGCAGTTGAGTTTTGTTTGCCAGAGAAAAGGGCCGTGGGTTGTGTTTGGGGGCATATGGCTGGGAGTGGCCGGCTGTCTCATTAAAAAGATCGATACGCAGGATGGTTCCCAGACCCAAGGTGGCACCAGTGCCAAGTCGGGCTGTTTTTATAGTACCAAGTGCGTCCTGCAATTTGCCATCCAGAAGAGGGGCAGTGGAGTTTTGTTTGCCAGAGAATAGCGCCGTTGTTTGTGTTTGGGGGCTTGTGGCTGGGAGTGGCCGACTGGCGCCTTAGAATCTGTGTTACGCAGCATGGTTCCCAGACCAGAGGTGGCACCAGTGCCAAGTTGGGCTGGTTTGATAGTACCAAGTGGCTCCTGCAATCTGCCATCCAGAAGTGGGGCAGCTTACTTTTGTTTGCCAGGGAAACGGGCCGAGGTTTGTGACTGGGGACCTATGGCTGGGAGTGACCGGCTATCTCCTGAAAAGCTACGATAGGCAGGATGGTGACCAGACCCATGGTGGCACCAGTGCCAAGTTGGGCTGGTTTGATAGTACCAAGTGGCTCCTGCAATCTGCCATCAAAAAGTTGTCAGGCGAGTTTTGTTTTCCAGGGAAAAGCGCCGTTGTTTGCATTTGGGGGCCTGTGGCTGGGAGTGGCCGGCTGGCTCCTTTGAACCCACAATACGCAGGATGGTTCCCAGACCCAAGGTGGCACCAGTGCCAAGTCGGGCTGGTTTGATACTACCAAGTGCGTCCTGCAATCTGCCATCCAGAAGCGGGGCAGCTTAATTTTGTTTGCCAGGGAAACGGGCCGTGGGTTTTGTTTGGGGGCCTATGGCTGAGAGTGGCCGGCTGGCTCCTGAAAATCCACGCTAGGCAGCATGGTTCCCAGATGCAAGGTGGCACCAGTGCCAAGTCGGGCTGGTTTGATGGTGCAAAGTGGCTCCTGCAATCTGCCATCCAGAAGCGGGGCAGCTGATTTTTGTTTGCCATAGAAAAATTCCGTGGATTGTTTTTGGGGGCATATTGCTGGGAGTGGCCGGCTGGCTCCTTAAAATGCTCGATACGCATGATGGTTCCCAGGTCCAAGGTGTCACCACTACCAAGTCGGCCTGCGGTTTTAGTATCAAGTTCATCCTGCAATTTGCCATCCAGAAGAGGGGCAGTTGAGTTTTGTTTGCCAGAGAAACGGGCCGAGGTTTCTGTTTGGGGACATATGGCTGAGAGTGGCCGGCTGGCCCCTGAATATCCACGATACACAGCATGGTTCCCAGATCCAAGGTGGCACCAGTGCCAAGTTGGGCTGGTTTGATAGTACCAAGTGTCTCCTGCAATCTGCCATCCAGAAGCGGGGCAGCTTACTTTTGTTTGCCAGAGAAATAGGCCTAGGTTTTTGTCTGGGGGCCTGTGGCTAGGAGTGGCCGGCTGGCTCCTAAGAATCCACGATACGCAGGATGTTTCCCAGACCCAAGGTGGCACCAGTGCCAAGTCGGGCTGGTTTGATAGTACCAAGTGGCTCCTGCAAACTCCATCAAAAAGTTGGCAGGCGTGTTTTGTTTTCCAGGGAACAGCGCCGTTGATTTTGTTTGGGGGCCTGTGGCTGGGAGTGGCCGGCTGGCTCCTTAGAATCCACGATACGCAGGATGGTTCCCAGACCCAAGGTGGCACCAGTGCCAAGTCGGGCTGGTTTGATTACACCAAGTGGCTCCTGCAATCTGCCATCCAGAAGTGAGGCAGCTAAGTTTTGTTTGCCAGAAAAAAGGGCCGTGGTTTTTGTTGGGGGCCTGTGGCTGGGAGTGGCCGGCTGGCTCCTTAGAATCCACCATACGCAGGATGGTTCCCAGACCCAAGGTGGCACCAGTGCCAAGTCGGGCTGGTTTGATAGTACCAAGTGGCTCCTGCAATCTGCCATCCAGAAGCGGTGCAGTTGAGTTTTGTTTGCCAGAGAAAAGGGCCGTGGGTTGTGTTTGGGGGCATATGGCTGGGAGTGGCCGGCTGTCTCATTAAAAAGATCGATACGCAGGATGGTTCCCAGACCCAAGGTGGCACCAGTGCCAAGTCGGGCTGTTTTTATAGTACCAAGTGCGTCCTGCAATTTGCCATCCAGAAGAGGGGCAGTGGAGTTTTGTTTGCCAGAGAATAGCGCCGTTGTTTGTGTTTGGGAGCTTGTGGCTGGGAGTGGCCGACTGGCGCCGTAGAATCTGTGTTACGCAGCATGGTTCCCAGACCAGAGGTGGCACCAGTGCCAAGTTGGGCTGGTTTGATAGTACCAAGTGGCTCCTGCAATCTGCCATCCAGAAGCGGGGCAGCTTACTTTTGTTTGCCAGGGAAACGGGCCGAGGTTTGTGACTGGGGACCTATGGCTGGGAGTGACCGGCTGGCTCCTGAAAAGCTACGATAGGCAGGATGGTGACCAGACCCATGGTGGCACCAGTGCCAAGTTGGGCTGGTTTGATAGTACCAAGTGGCTCCTGCAATCTGCCATCAAAAAGTTGTCAGGCGAGTTTTGTTTTCCAGGGAAAAGCGCCGTTGTTTGTATTTGGGGGCCTGTGGCTGGGAGTGGCCGGCTGGCTCCTTTGAACCCACAATACGCAGGATGGTTCCCAGACCCAAGGTGGCACCAGTGCCAAGTCGGGCTGGTTTGATACTACCAAGTGCGTCCTGCAATCTGCCATCCAGAAGCGGGGCAGCTTAATTTTGTTTGCCAGGGAAACGGGCCGTGGGTTTTGTTTGGGGGCCTATGGCTGAGAGTGGCCGGCTGGCTCCTGAAAATCCACGCTAGGCAGCATGGTTCCCAGATGCAAGGTGGCACCAGTGCCAAGTCGGGCTGGTTTGATGGTGCAAAGTGGCTCCTGCAATCTGCCATCCAGAAGCGGGGCAGCTGATTTTTGTTTGCCAGAGAAAAATTCCGTGGATTGTTTTTGGGGGCATATTGCTGGGAGTGGCCGGCTGGCTCCTTAAAATGCTCGATACGCATGATGGTTCCCAGGTCCAAGGTGTCACCACTACCAAGTCGGCCTGCGGTTTTAGTATCAAGTTCATCCTGCAATTTGCCATCCAGAAGAGGGGCAGTTGAGTTTTGTTTGCCAGAGAAACGGGCCGAGGTTTCTGTTTGGGGACATATGGCTGAGAGTGGCCGGCTGGCTCCTGAAAAGCTACGATACGCAGGATGTTTCCCAGACCCAAGGTGGCACCAGTGCCAAGTCGGGCTGGTTTGATAGTACCAAGTGGCTCCTGCAAACTCCATCAAAAAGTTGGCAGGCGTGTTTTGTTTTCCAGGGAACAGCGCCGTTGATTTTGTTTGGGGGCCTGTGGCTGGGAGTGGCCGGCTGGCTCCTTAGAATCCACGATACGCAGGATGGTTCCCAGACCCAAGGTGGCACCAGTGCCAAGTCGGGCTGGTTTGATTACACCAAGTGGCTCCTGCAATCTGCCATCCAGAAGTGAGGCAGCTAAGTTTTGTTTGCCAGAAAAAAGGGCCGTGGTTTTTGTTGGGGGCCTGTGGCTGGGAGTGGCCGGCTGGCTCCTTAGAATCCACCATACGCAGGATGGTTCCCAGACCCAAGGTGGCACCAGTGCCAAGTCGGGCTGGTTTGATAGTCCCAAGTGGCTCCTGCAAACTGCCATCCAGAAGCGGGGCAGCTGAGTTTTGTTTGCCAGGGAAATGGGCCGTTGTTTGTGTTTGGGGGCCTGTGGCTGGGAGTGTTCGGCTGGTTCCTGAATATGTACGATACGCAGGATTGTTCCCAGACCCAAGGTGGCACCAGTGCCAAGTCGGGCTGGTTTGATGGTGCAAAGTGGCTCCTGCAATCTGCCATCCAGACGCGGGGCAGCGGATTTTTGTTTCCATGAGAAATGGTCCGTGGTTTGTTTTTGGGGGTATATGGCTGGGCCTGGCCGGCTGGCTCCTTAAAAAGCTCGATATGCAGGATGGTTCCCTGACACAAGGTGGCACCACTGCCACGTCGGGCGGTTTTCGTAGTACAAAGTGCGTCCTAAAATTTGCCATCCAGAAGAGGGGCAGTTGAGTTTTGTTTGCCAGAGAAAAGGTCCGTGGTTTGTTTTTGGGGGCATATGGCTGAGAGTGGCTGGCTGGCCCCTGAAAATCCACGATACACAGGATGGTTCCCAGATCCAAGGTGGCACCTGTGCCAAGTCGGGCTGATTTGATAGTACTAAGTAGCTCCTGCAATCTGCCATCCAGAAGCGGGGCAGCTTACTTTGGTTTGCCAGGGAAACGGGCCGAGGTTTGTGTTTGGGGGCCTATGGCTGAGAGTGACCGGCTGGCTCCTGAAAAGCTACAATAGGCAGGATGGTGACCAGACCCATGGTGGCACCAGTGCCAAGTTGGGCTGGTTTGATAGTACCAAGTGGTTCCTGCAATCTGCCATCCAGAAGCAGGGCAGCTGAGTTTTGTTTGCCAGAGAAAAGGGCCTTGGTTTGTGTTTGGGGGCATATGGCTGGGTGTGGCCAGCTGGCTCCTTAAAATGCACGATATGCAACATGGCTCCCAGACCCAAGGTGGCACCAGTGCCAAGTTGGGCTGGTTTGATAGTACCAAGTGGCTAAGTGGCTCCTGCAATCTTCCATGATCACGTGGGGAAATACTTTCTGGTTTCAGCCTCATGCTCTTTCTTCTCTCCCTCAACTTCTCTATCACCTCTCATCTGGTTCACATGCGCTGTCTTCAAGGTCCACAGGCTACTTTTCACAGAATCTTCTGGCCTGATGAAGTAAGAATGATGAATAGAACAGAGCTGGGATCTATTTTCCAGTTTGGATAAAATGCATTCTGCACACAAATCCAAGGAGAACGGGCTGCCCCGATGCCCAGAAAATCTTTCACTCCTGCTAGTGTTCTACGTCAACCGCAACTTAGTCTGAAAGAAAAGCTTTTTCTCTGAGAGCATCTGAGAGGTTTGCATGAAGCACTGATATCTGACATATGCAATTTTGAATAGGAGAGGAAAAAGAAAATGGCAAGGAGTTTTTAATTTTAGTGGTTTCAATTTTAATTTCCGTGCACTTTTTCAAAACTTGTCAGCTCAAATGCCCATCAACATCTTTTAGTCATCTGTAAGTCAGTATTCATATAAAATGTGCTTCAAATCCAAAGAATTTCAAATTTGCACTCCAAGCTTCTATGCCTAGATTTATGATTTCCTACACATATTAGATGAAAGGAAGGCCTTTTTTACTGTGGGAGTGCTGGAACACTGGAACAGGTTGCCCAGAGAAGTTGTGGGTGTCCCATCCCTGAAAGTATTCAAGGTCACCTTGGACGGGGCTTGGAGCAGCAACAAAGGAGAAGCTTGATGGTAGAGAAACAAAGTCGGACTATAGAAGAAACTCGGATTGAAGTATAGGATCAAGTTTTCTCTCAGCTCTTGGGGTAAATTCAAAGTTGTACAAAATGACATTTATCTGTGCTATTCACTACTGTAACAGAAAGTTTCATGAAAACTGTACAGAAGATAGTAAATTTTAAAAGAGATAAGAATTACAGCATAAAATCCATGGGATAGGTTACAACATGAGACACTCTCTAAGAGAAAATCTCTGTGTTTCAGCACTTCATCGGGGTAAGATTTCATGAAGTGCCAAAGAAGGCGGCAAAATATCATTCGGGACATTATTTACTGGAATTCAGCCTGGCCATTAGTAGGAACTGCCTTTGAACATATCATGTAGATATACCACACACGCTTTCCCTTCACTGAAAAATTACTGTTTACAACAAATAAGCAATTGACGATCAAAATTGATTGAAAGCATCTTAAACATGTCAAGTATTTCATTGTAGATGATCTGTGATCCAAATGCTTCTTCCACCTTCGAGAGGGACAGAAGAATTCTTCCATATCATGATGGTTTAAAATTGTATCAACCAATGTTTTCTGCTGAAAAGATATCATCTATTTTTTTCTATTTTTGGAAGAAAATATTCCTAGACATACAACAGGTGAGAACTAAGTAATTTTAAAGAAACAAATGAAATGAAAATATTCTGTAAATAGAATGAAATGAAAAGCTGTGTTTTAAATAGGAGCTAAATATTAAACAGAATTTTTGTACCAGGCATTTGAATTACTGCACCAGCTCTTTTGCCCATCAAGAGAGGCATTTAGCATTTCAGTCTTTTCCAAGGTGTTCATGATCTGCTATGCTGATCTCTGTGTGTGCCTAGGTGTGTGTGGAGGGGGGGGCATATGAAGGGGAGTGTGTATGTTTGCTTTACAATTGTTGTGGCAGATTCATGCCTCAGCTCCACATTTTGTTTTAAAAAGGTCACACCGAGTGGATATGAAGTTTACTATCAACAAGAGATCGATTCCCAAATCATCCATTTGACTCTCCCTTATAAATCATGTGCTTTGTTGCATATTTTATCAAATATACTTTCAAGCCAGATGGAGGAAGGAGGATGTGGGAATCCCTCCACCATCTTGCAACTTTTATGTAAGTAGGTTTTCAAGAAAATCATCATTTCTCTTTTAAATATGTCTGGAACAGGCATGATGGTAGTGTCAACCTGTTGGAGTTTTTGTTGCTGGAAGAAGTTGTACAAAAGGATTGGTTTTTACATTGACCAGTTACTGAATCAAGCGCAGGAATACATTGGAAATTTAGCTGGGGGTTCCTTTTCCCAGCAGACTACTTCTAGAACGAGCTTGTACACTGAAGCTGACTCTTTTGCTCTCTTTTTGTTTCTTTCCTATTTTCTTGGCTTCTTTGCCACTATCTAGACAATTTTGGAACTTTGTTCCCAACTAAAATGGTTTCAATAGTCTGATTGTGATCATACATTTTTACAAGGAATTTTTAAAATCTTTCCTCGAGTCCAGAAAGTCAAGGACTTAGATCTTTTTCTTCCCTTATCAATATTGCCATGAAATTGATAAATAAAGACCAACTCTTTATTTTTGTTTTTAACCCACGTAGATAATTCCCATCCATTAATCCATTTTGTGGACCAATAGCTGCCATTCTGATGGAAGCTGTCACTTCTTAACAATAGGCATTCTGTGACTATGTTGACTGCACTTTGGGTGAAGATCCTAACTGGTCTTAGATATACATAGGGAGAAATTTGCTCAGCCAGTGTCAGTCTTAAGCATGCGTATCAGAAGATCTTTCTAGAGCTGGGAATTTTCCCATGAAAGGGATTCAGTTAGGGAAGAGACACTTGTGCCAGAGTTTTACATTCTTCTTGAACACTGCTTAAGGAACTTAGATGCCATGTCCATTTGGATCTCTGTCTGCACAGAACTTTGTCATGCCAGCGCTTTGAAATGCATCTTGAAGAGAATTCACTAGCACAGAATGAAAGAGAGTGGAAGGGGTTGGTGGGGCTAACCAGGCCCAACCCCCCTGCCTAAACCAGGATACCTAGAGCCTCTTGCCCAGGATTCTATCTGGGTGTACTTTTAATGTCTTCAAAGATCCAGGCTCCACAATCTTTCTGGGCAGTCTGTGCCGTGGTTCAGTCACCCTGACAGTAAAGAAACATTTACTGATGTTCAAAGGCAATCTCCTGTATTTCAGTGTGTGCCCACTGCCTCTTGTCTTTTCCCTCAGCATCACTGAAAAGACACTGATTCCCTCCCCTTTGCACTATTGCTTCCATATGTATGTGTGATGCCATGTAGAGGTATGTCAAAAACCTCCCTGAAGCCCAGGCAGATAATATTCCCTTCATCTACCAGTCAAGTTGATTCATCAGAGGAGTTTAAAGTGATGTTCAGCATGAAATTCCCCTGAAAAATCATGCTAACTACATTATTTGGTCATCTGTCATGTGCCTGGCAAGGATTTCCAGGAAGAGCTGCTTCATCAACTTCCTGGGGATAAAAAAGAGGCTGGCTGGTTTGTACTATGGCGAGTCCTCTTAATTGCCTTTTTTGAAGATGGGTGTCATTTGCTAACATCCACTCTTTAGCTCCTCTTCTCATCTACACCTCGGCAAAAAGCTTTTCCACTATGTCTGGCTAGGAAAAACTGTGCCAGCACAGAAAACATCTCCCATCGTGTTCTAGAAGTTGCACGGATGTCTGCCAAGTGTTTGGCAGGAAGAAAAGAAAAGTTGTCCAAAACAGCTTCCAATCGAATGTTCCTGTGATTGGAAAAGTCAGGAGAGTGCAAAGGTACTGTTTTCTATCAGTTGGCAAGGTGCGCACACAATCCCAGTGTTGTACAGCTTGCTTCTTCACCTTCCCGAAGCTGCCGCTCTCGCCGGCTGCCGGAGCCCAAGAAGCGGCTTCTTCGCGCAAAGACGATTGTGCCGCTCACAGTGCTCTCCTTAGCGCGGCTTCTGCCGAAAGACGCCCGGCAGCGGCTCTTACCTCCGGAGAGCATCCTACCTTCGTCTTTAGCTCCTCTTCTCATCTACACCTCGGCAAAAAGCTTTTCCACTATGTCTGGCTAGGAAAA
This sequence comes from Melospiza melodia melodia, assembly GCF_035770615.1. Lineage (NCBI taxonomy): Eukaryota > Metazoa > Chordata > Aves > Passeriformes > Passerellidae > Melospiza > Melospiza melodia. The sequence goes on from NC_086199.1 coordinate 45,252,557, forward strand.
ACTGTGCCAGCACAGAAAACATCTCCCATCGTGTTCTAGAAGTTGCACGGATGTCTGCCAAGTGTTTGGCAGGAAGAAAAGAAAAGTTGTCCAAAACAGCTTCCAATCGAATGTTCCTGTGATTGGAAAAGTCAGGAGAGTGCAAAGGTACTGTTTTCTATCAGTTGGCAAGGTGCGCACACAATCCCAGTGTTGTACAGCTTGCTTCTTCACCTTCCCGAAGCTGCCGCTCTCGCCGGCTGCCGGAGCCCAAGAAGCGGCTTCTTCGCGCAAAGACGATTGTGCCGCTCACAGTGCTCTCCTTAGCGCGGCTTCTGCCGAAAGACGCCCGGCAGCGGCTCTTACCTCCGGAGAGCATCCTACCTTCGTCTTTCGCGTCTTTTGTAGTCTACATCTTAGCAAAACGCTTTTCCACTATGTCTGGCTAGGAAAAACTGTGCCAGCACAGAAAACATCTCCCATCGTGTTCTAGAAGTTGCACGGATGTCTGCCAAGTGTTTGGCAGGAAGAAAAGAAAAGTTGTCCAAAACAGCTTCCAATCGAATGTTCCTGTGATTGGAAAAGTCAGGAGAGTGCAAAGGTACTGTTTTCTATCAGTTGGCAAGGTGCGCACACAATCCCAGTGTTGTACAGCTTGCTTCTTCACCTTCCCGAAGCTGCCGCTCTCGCCGGCTGCCGGAGCCCAAGAAGCGGCTTCTTCGCGCAAAGACGATTGTGCCGCTCACAGTGCTCTCCTTAGCGCGGCTTCTGCCGAAAGACGCCCGGCAGCGGCTCTTACCTCCGGAGAGCATCCTACCTTCGTCTTTCGCGTCTTTTGTAGTCTACATCTTAGCAAAACGCTTCTCCACTATGTCTGGCTAGGAAAAACTGTGCCAGCACAGAAAACATCTCCCATCGTGTTCTAGAAGTTGCACGGATGTCTGCCAAGTGTTTGGCAGGAAGAAAAGAAAAGTTGTCCAAAACAGCTTCCAATCGAATGTTCCTGTGATTGGAAAAGTCAGGAGAGTGCAAAGGTACTGTTTTCTATCAGTTGGCAAGGTGCGCACACAATCCCAGTGTTGTACAGCTTGCTTCTTCACCTTCCCGAAGCTGCCGCTCTCGCCGGCTGCCGGAGCCCAAGCGGCTTCTTCGCGCAAAGACGATTGTGCCGCTCACAGTGCTCTCCTTAGCGCGGCTTCTGCCGAAAGACGCCCGGCAGCGGCTCTTACCTCCGGAGAGCATCCTACCTTCGTCTTTCGCGTCTTTTGTAGTCTACATCTTAGCAAAACGCTTTTCCACTATGTCTGGCTAGGAAAAACTGTGCCAGCACAGAAAACATCTCCCATCGTGTTCTAGAAGTTGCACGGATGTCTGCCAAGTGTTTGGCAGGAAGAAAAGAAAAGTTGTCCAAAACAGCTTCCAATCGAATGTTCCTGTGATTGGAAAAGTCAGGAGAGTGCAAAGGTACTGTTTTCTATCAGTTGGCAAGGTGCGCACACAATCCCAGTGTTGTACAGCTTGCTTCTTCACCTTCCCGAAGCTGCCGCTCTCGCCGGCTGCCGGAGCCCAAGAAGCGGCTTCTTCGCGCAAAGACGATTGTGCCGCTCACAGGGCTCTCCTTAGCGCGGCTTCTGCCGAAAGACGCCCGGCAGCGGCTCTTACCTCCGGAGAGCATCCTACCTTCGTCTTTCGCGTCTTTTGTAGTCTACACCTCGGCAAAACGCTTTTCCACTATGTCTGGCTAGGAAAAACTGTGCCAGCACAGAAAACATCTCCCATCGTGTTCTAGAAGTTGCACGGATGTCTGCCAAGTGTTTGGCAGGAAGAAAAGAAAAGTTGTCCAAAACAGCTTCCAATCGAATGTTCCTGTGATTGGAAAAGTCAGGAGAGTGCAAAGGTACTGTTTTCTATCAGTTGGCAAGGTGCGCACACAATCCCAGTGTTGTACAGCTTGCTTCTTCACCTTCCCGAAGCTGCCGCTCTCGCCGGCTGCCGGAGCCCAAGAAGCGGCTTCTTCGCGCAAAGACGATTGTGCCGCTCACAGTGCTCTCCTTAGCGCGGCTTCTGCCGAAAGACGCCCGGCAGCGGCTCTTACCTCCGGAGAGCATCCTACCTTCGTCTTTCGCGTCTTTTGTAGTCTACATCTTAGCAAAACGCTTTTCCACTATGTCTGGCTAGGAAAAACTGTGCCAGCACAGAAAACATCTCCCATCGTGTTCTAGAAGTTGCACGGATGTCTGCCAAGTGTTTGGCAGGAAGAAAAGAAAAGTTGTCCAAAACAGCTTCCAATCGAATGTTCCTGTGATTGGAAAAGTCAGGAGAGTGCAAAGGCACTGTTTTCTATCAGTTGGCAAGGTGCGCACACAATCCCAGTGTTGTACAGCTTGCTTCTTCACCTTCCCGAAGCTGCCGCTCTCGCCGGCTCCCGGAACCGAAGAATCGGCTTGTTCGCGCAAACACGATTGTGCCGCTCACAGGGCTCTCCTTAGCGCGGCTTCTGCCGAAAGACGCCCGGCAGCGGCTCTTAACTCCGGAGAGCATCCTACCTTCGTCTTTCGCGTCTTATGTAGTCTACATCTTAGCAAAACGCTTTTCCACTATGTCTGGCTAGGAAAAACCGTGCCAGCACAGAAAACATCTCCCATCGTTTTCTAGAAGTTGCACGGATGTCTGCCAAGTGTTTGGCAGGAAGAAAAGAAAAGTTGTCCAAAACAGCTTCCAATCGAATGTTCCTGTGATTGGAAAAGTCAGGAGAGTGCAAAGGTACTGTTTTCTATCAGTTGGCAAGGTGCGCACACAATCCCAGTGTTGTACAGCTTGCTTCTTCACCTTCCCGAAGCTGCCACTCTCAGGAGGTAAGAGCCGCTGCCGGGCGTCTTTCGGCAGAAGCCGCGCTAAGGGGAGCACTGTGAGCGGCACAATCGTCTTTGCGCGAAGAAGCCGCTTCTTGGGCTCCGGCAGCCGGCGAGAGCGGCAGCTTCGGGAAGGTGAAGAAGCAAGCTGTACAACACTGGGATTGTGTGCGCACCTTGCCAACTGATAGAAAACAGTACCTTTGCACTCTCCTGACTTTTCCAATCACAGGAACATTCGATTGGAAGCTGTTTTGGACAACTTTTCTTTTCTTCCTGCCAAACACTTGGCAGACATCCGTGCAACTTCTAGAACACGATGGGAGATGTTTTCTGTGCTGGCACAGTTTTTCCTAGCCAGACATAGTGGAAAAGCTTTTTGCCGAGGTGTAGACTACATAAGACGCGAAAGACGAAGGTAGGATGCTCTCCGGAGGTAAGAGCCGCTGCCGGGCGTCTTTCGGCAGAAGCCGCGCTAAGGAGAGCACTGTGAGCGGCACAATCGTCTTTGCGCGAAGAAGCCGCTTCTTGGGCTCCGGCAGCCGGCGAGAGCGGCAGCTTCGGGAAGGTGAAGAAGCAAGCTGTACAACACTGGGATTGTGTGCGCACCTTGCCAACTGATAGAAAACAGTACCTTTGCACTCTCCTGACTTTTCCAATCACAGGAACATTCGATTGGAAGCTGTTTTGGACAACTTTTCTTTTCTTCCTGCCAAACACTTGGCAGACATCCGTGCAACTTCTAGAACACGATGGGAGATGTTTTCTGTGCTGGCACAGTTTTTCCTAGCCAGACATAGTGGAAAAGCTTTTTGCCGAGGTGTAGACTACATAAGACGCGAAAGACGAAGGTAGGATGCTCTCCGGAGGTAAGAGCCGCTGCCGGGCGTCTTTCGGCAGAAGCCGCGCTAAGGAGAGCACTGTGAGCGGCACAATCGTCTTTGCGCGAAGAAGCCGCTTCTTGGGCTCCGGCAGCCGGCGAGAGCGGCAGCTTCGGGAAGGTGAAGAAGCAAGCTGTACAACACTGGGATTGTGTGCGCACCTTGCCAACTGATAGAAAACAGTACCTTTGCACTCTCCTGACTTTTCCAATCACAGGAACATTCGATTGGAAGCTGTTTTGGACAACTTTTCTTTTCTTCCTGCCAAACACTTGGCAGACATCCGTGCAACTTCTAGAACACGATGGGAGATGTTTTCTGTGCTGGCACAGTTTTTCCTAGCCAGACATAGTGGAAAAGCTTTTTGCCGAGGTGTAGACTACAAAAGACGCGAAAGACGAAGGTAGGATGCTCTCCGGAGGTAAGAGCCGCTGCCGGGCGTCTTTCAGCAGAAGCCGCGCTAAGGAGAGCACTGTGAGCGGCACAATCGTCTTTGCGCGAAGAAGCCGCTTCTTGGGCTCCGGCAGCCGGCGAGAGCGGCAGCTTCGGGAAGGTGAAGAAGCAAGCTGTACAACACTGGGATTGTGTGCGCACCTTGCCAACTGATAGAAAACAGTACCTTTGCACTCTCCTGACTTTTCCAATCACAGGAACATTCGATTGGAAGCTGTTTTGGACAACTTTTCTTTTCTTCCTGCCAAACACTTGGCAGACATCCGTGCAACTTCTAGAACACGATGGGAGATGTTTTCTGTGCTGGCACAGTTTTTCCTAGCCAGACATAGTGGAAAAGCGTTTTGCTAAGATGTAGACTACAAAAGACGCGAAAGACGAAGGTAGGATGCTCTCCGGAGGTAAGAGCCGCTGCCGGGCGTCTTTCGGCAGAAGCCGCGCTAAGGAGAGCACTGTGAGCGGCACAATCGTCTTTGCGCGAAGAAGCCGCTTCTTGGGTTCCGGCAGCCGGCGAGAGCGGCAGCTTCGGGAAGGTGAAGAAGCAAGCTGTACAACACTGGGATTGTGTGCGCACCTTGCCAACTGATAGAAAACAGTACCTTTGCACTCTCCTGACTTTTCCAATCACAGGAACATTCGATTGGAAGCTGTTTTGGACAACTTTTCTTCCTGCCAAACACTTGGCAGACATCCGTGCAACTTCTAGAACACGATGGGAGATGTTTTCTGTGCTGGCACAGTTTTTCCTAGCCAGACATAGTGGAAAAGCTTTTTGCCGAGGTGTAGACTACATAAGACGCGAAAGACGAAGGTAGGATGCTCTCCGGAGGTAAGAGCCGCTGCCGGGCGTCTTTCGGCAGAAGCCGCGCTAAGGAGAGCACTGTGAGCGGCACAATCGTCTTTGCGCGAAGAAGCCGCTTCTTGGGCTCCGGCAGCCGGCGAGAGCGGCAGCTTCGGGAAGGTGAAGAAGCAAGCTGTACAACACTGGGATTGTGTGCGCACCTTGCCAACTGATAGAAAACAGTACCTTTGCACTCTCCTGACTTTTCCAATCACAGGAACATTCGATTGGAAGCTGTTTTGGACAACTTTTCTTTTCTTCCTGCCAAACACTTGGCAGACATCCGTGCAACTTCTAGAACACGATGGGAGATGTTTTCTGTGCTGGCACAGTTTTTCCTAGCCAGACATAGTGGAAAAGCGTTTTGCTAAGATGTAGACTACAAAAGACGCGAAAGACGAAGGTAGGATGCTCTCCGGAGGTAAGAGCCGCTGCCGGGCGTCTTTCAGCAGAAGCCGCGCTAAGGAGAGCACTGTGAGCGGCACAATCGTCTTTGCGCGAAGAAGCCGCTTCTTGGGCTCCGGCAGCCGGCGAGAGCGGCAGCTTCGGGAAGGTGAAGAAGCAAGCTGTACAACACTGGGATTGTGTGCGCACCTTGCCAACTGATAGAAAACAGTACCTTTGCACTCTCCTGACTTTTCCAATCACAGGAACATTCGATTGGAAGCTGTTTTGGACAACTTTTCTTTTCTTCCTGCCAAACACTTGGCAGACATCCGTGCAACTTCTAGAACACGATGGGAGATGTTTTCTGTGCTGGCACAGTTTTTCCTAGCCAGACATAGTGGAAAAGCGTTTTGCTAAGATGTAGACTACAAAAGACGCGAAAGACGAAGGTAGGATGCTCTCCGGAGGTAAGAGCCGCTGCCGGGCGTCTTTCGGCAGAAGCCGCGCTAAGGAGAGCACTGTGAGCGGCACAATCGTCTTTGCGCGAAGAAGCCGCTTCTTGGGCTCCGGCAGCCGGCGAGAGCAGCAGCTTCGGGAAGGTGAAGAAGCAAGCTGTACAACACTGGGATTGTGTGCGCACCTTGCCAACTGATAGAAAACAGTACCTTTGCACTCTCCTGACTTTTCCAATCACAGGAACATTCGATTGGAAGCTGTTTTGGACAACTTTTCTTTTCTTCCTGCCAAACACTTGGCAGACATCCGTGCAACTTCTAGAACACGATGGGAGATGTTTTCTGTGCTGGCACAGTTTTTCCTAGCCAGACATAGTGGAAAAGCGTTTTGCTAAGATGTAGACTACAAAAGACGCGAAAGACGAAGGTAGGATGCTCTCCGGAGGTAAGAGCCGCTGCCGGGCGTCTTTCAGCAGAAGCCGCGCTAAGGAGAGCACTGTGAGCGGCACAATCGTCTTTGCGCGAAGAAGCCGCTTCTTGGGCTCCGGCAGCCGGCGAGAGCGGCAGCTTCGGGAAGGTGAAGAAGCAAGCTGTACAACACTGGGATTGTGTGCGCACCTTGCCAACTGATAGAAAACAGTACCTTTGCACTCTCCTGACTTTTCCAATCACAGGAACATTCGATTGGAAGCTGTTTTGGACAACTTTTCTTTTCTTCCTGCCAAACACTTGGCAGACATCCGTGCAACTTCTAGAACACGATGGGAGATGTTTTCTGTGCTGGCACAGTTTTTCCTAGCCAGACATAGTGGAAAAGCGTTTTGCTAAGATGTAGACTACAAAAGACGCGAAAGACGAAGGTAGGATGCTCTCCGGAGGTAAGAGCCGCTGCCGGGCGTCTTTCGGCAGAAGCCGCGCTAAGGAGAGCACTGTGAGCGGCACAATCGTCTTTGCGCGAAGAAGCCGCTTCTTGGGCTCCGGCAGCCGGCGAGAGCAGCAGCTTCGGGAAGGTGAAGAAGCAAGCTGTACAACACTGGGATTGTGTGCGCACCTTGCCAACTGATAGAAAACAGTACCTTTGCACTCTCCTGACTTTTCCAATCACAGGAACATTCGATTGGAAGCTGTTTTGGACAACTTTTCTTTTCTTCCTGCCAAACACTTGGCAGACATCCGTGCAACTTCTAGAACACGATGGGAGATGTTTTCTGTGCTGGCACAGTTTTTCCTAGCCAGACATAGTGGAAAAGCTTTTTGCCGAGGTGTAGATGAGAAGAGGAGCTAAAGACGAAGGTAGGATGCTCTCCGGAGGTAAGAGCCGCTGCCGGGCGTCTTTCGGCAGAAGCCGCGCTAAGGAGAGCACTGTGAGCGGCACAATCGTCTTTGCGCGAAGAAGCCGCTTCTTGGGCTCCGGCAGCCGGCGAGAGCGGCAGCTTCGGGAAGGTGAAGAAGCAAGCTGTACAACACTGGGATTGTGTGCGCACCTTGCCAACTGATAGAAAACAGTACCTTTGCACTCTCCTGACTTTTCCAATCACAGGAACATTCGATTGGAAGCTGTTTTGGACAACTTTTCTTTTCTTCCTGCCAAACACTTGGCAGACATCCGTGCAACTTCTAGAACACGATGGGAGATGTTTTCTGTGCTGGCACAGTTTTTCCTAGCCAGACATAGTGGAAAAGCTTTTTGCCGAGGTGTAGATGAGAAGAGGAGCTAAAGAGTGGATGTTAGCAAATGACACCCATCTTCAAAAAAGGCAATTAAGAGGACTCGCCATAGTACAAACCAGCCAGCCTCTTTTTTATCCCCAGGAAGTTGATGAAGCAGCTCTTCCTGGAAATCCTTGCCAGGCACATGACAGATGACCAAATAATGTAGTTAGCATGATTTTTCAGGGGAATTTCATGCTGAACATCACTTTAAACTCCTCTGATGAATCAACTTGACTGGTAGATGAAGGGAATATTATCTGCCTGGGCTTCAGGGAGGTTTTTGACATACCTCTACATGGCATCACACATACATATGGAAGCAATAGTGCAAAGGGGAGGGAATCAGTGTCTTTTCAGTGATGCTGAGGGAAAAGACAAGAGGCAGTGGGCACACACTGAAATACAGGAGATTGCCTTTGAACATCAGTAAATGTTTCTTTACTGTCAGGGTGACTGAACCACGGCACAGACTGCCCAGAAAGATTGTGGAGCCTGGATCTTTGAAGACATTAAAAGTACACCCAGATAGAATCCTGGGCAAGAGGCTCTAGGTATCCTGGTTTAGGCAGGGGGGTTGGGCCTGGTTAGCCCCACCAACCCCTTCCACTCTCTTTCATTCTGTGCTAGTGAATTCTCTTCAAGATGCATTTCAAAGCGCTGGCATGACAAAGTTCTGTGCAGACAGAGATCCAAATGGACATGGCATCTAAGTTCCTTAAGCAGTGTTCAAGAAGAATGTAAAACTCTGGCACAAGTGTCTCTTCCCTAACTGAATCCCTTTCATGGGAAAATTCCCAGCTCTAGAAAGATCTTCTGATACGCATGCTTAAGACTGACACTGGCTGAGCAAATTTCTCCCTATGTATATCTAAGACCAGTTAGGATCTTCACCCAAAGTGCAGTCAACATAGTCACAGAATGCCTATTGTTAAGAAGTGACAGCTTCCATCAGAATGGCAGCTATTGGTCCACAAAATGGATTAATGGATGGGAATTATCTACGTGGGTTAAAAACAAAAATAAAGAGTTGGTCTTTATTTATCAATTTCATGGCAATATTGATAAGGGAAGAAAAAGATCTAAGTCCTTGACTTTCTGGACTCGAGGAAAGATTTTAAAAATTCCTTGTAAAAATGTATGATCACAATCAGACTATTGAAACCATTTTAGTTGGGAACAAAGTTCCAAAATTGTCTAGATAGTGGCAAAGAAGCCAAGAAAATAGGAAAGAAACAAAAAGAGAGCAAAAGAGTCAGCTTCAGTGTACAAGCTCGTTCTAGAAGTAGTCTGCTGGGAAAAGGAACCCCCAGCTAAATTTCCAATGTATTCCTGCGCTTGATTCAGTAACTGGTCAATGTAAAAACCAATCCTTTTGTACAACTTCTTCCAGCAACAAAAACTCCAACAGGTTGACACTACCATCATGCCTGTTCCAGACATATTTAAAAGAGAAATGATGATTTTCTTGAAAACCTACTTACATAAAAGTTGCAAGATGGTGGAGGGATTCCCACATCCTCCTTCCTCCATCTGGCTTGAAAGTATATTTGATAAAATATGCAACAAAGCACATGATTTATAAGGGAGAGTCAAATGGATGATTTGGGAATCGATCTCTTGTTGATAGTAAACTTCATATCCACTCGGTGTGACCTTTTTAAAACAAAATGTGGAGCTGAGGCATGAATCTGCCACAACAATTGTAAAGCAAACATACACACTCCCCTTCATATGCCCCCCCCTCCACACACACCTAGGCACACACAGAGATCAGCATAGCAGATCATGAACACCTTGGAAAAGACTGAAATGCTAAATGCCTCTCTTGATGGGCAAAAGAGCTGGTGCAGTAATTCAAATGCCTGGTACAAAAATTCTGTTTAATATTTAGCTCCTATTTAAAACACAGCTTTTCATTTCATTCTATTTACAGAATATTTTCATTTCATTTGTTTCTTTAAAATTACTTAGTTCTCACCTGTTGTATGTCTAGGAATATTTTCTTCCAAAAATAGAAAAAAATAGATGATATCTTTTCAGCAGAAAACATTGGTTGATACAATTTTAAACCATCATGATATGGAAGAATTCTTCTGTCCCTCTCGAAGGTGGAAGAAGCATTTGGATCACAGATCATCTACAATGAAATACTTGACATGTTTAAGATGCTTTCAATCAATTTTGATCGTCAATTGCTTATTTGTTGTAAACAGTAATTTTTCAGTGAAGGGAAAGCGTGTGTGGTATATCTACATGATATGTTCAAAGGCAGTTCCTACTAATGGCCAGGCTGAATTCCAGTAAATAATGTCCCGAATGATATTTTGCCGCCTTCTTTGGCACTTCATGAAATCTTACCCCGATGAAGTGCTGAAACACAGAGATTTTCTCTTAGAGAGTGTCTCATGTTGTAACCTATCCCATGGATTTTATGCTGTAATTCTTATCTCTTTTAAAATTTACTATCTTCTGTACAGTTTTCATGAAACTTTCTGTTACAGTAGTGAATAGCACAGATAAATGTCATTTTGTACAACTTTGAATTTACCCCAAGAGCTGAGAGAAAACTTGATCCTATACTTCAATCCGAGTTTCTTCTATAGTCCAACTTTGTTTCTCTACCATCAAGCTTCTCCTTTGTTGCTGCTCCAAGCCCCGTCCAAGGTGACCTTGAATACTTTCAGGGATGGGACACCCACAACTTCTCTGGGCAACCTGTTCCAGTGTTCCAGCACTCCCACAGTAAAAAAGGCCTTCCTTTCATCTAATATGTGTAGGAAATCATAAATCTAGGCATAGAAGCTTGGAGTGCAAATTTGAAATTCTTTGGATTTGAAGCACATTTTATATGAATACTGACTTACAGATGACTAAAAGATGTTGATGGGCATTTGAGCTGACAAGTTTTGAAAAAGTGCACGGAAATTAAAATTGAAACCACTAAAATTAAAAACTCCTTGCCATTTTCTTTTTCCTCTCCTATTCAAAATTGCATATGTCAGATATCAGTGCTTCATGCAAACCTCTCAGATGCTCTCAGAGAAAAAGCTTTTCTTTCAGACTAAGTTGCGGTTGACGTAGAACACTAGCAGGAGTGAAAGATTTTCTGGGCATCGGGGCAGCCCGTTCTCCTTGGATTTGTGTGCAGAATGCATTTTATCCAAACTGGAAAATAGATCCCAGCTCTGTTCTATTCATCATTCTTACTTCATCAGGCCAGAAGATTCTGTGAAAAGTAGCCTGTGGACCTTGAAGACAGCGCATGTGAACCAGATGAGAGGTGATAGAGAAGTTGAGGGAGAGAAGAAAGAGCATGAGGCTGAAACCAGAAAGTATTTCTCCACGTGATCATGGAAGATTGCAGGAGCCACTTGGTACTATCAAACAAGCCCAACTTGGCACTGGTGCCACCTTGGGTCTGGGAGCCATGTTGCATATCGTGCATTTTAAGGAGCCAGCTGGCCACACCCAGCCATATGCCCCCAAACACAAACCAAGGCCCTTTTCTCTGGCAAACAAAACTCAGCTGCCCTGCTTCTGGATGGCAGATTGCAGGAACCACTTGGTACTATCAAACCAGCCCAACTTGGCACTGGTGCCACCATGGGTCTGGTCACCATCCTGCCTATTGTAGCTTTTCAGGAGCCAGCCGGTCACTCTCAGCCACAGGCCCCCAAACACAAACCTCGGCCCGTTTCCCTGGCAAACAAAAGTAAGCTGCCCCGCTTCTGGATGGCAGATTGCAGGAGCTACTTAGTACTATCAAATCAGCCCGACTTGGCACAGGTGCCACCTTGGATCTGGGAACCATCCTGTGTATCGTGGATTTTCAGGGGCCAGCCAGCCACTCTCAGCCATATGCCCCCAAAAACAAACCACGGACCTTTTCTCTGGCAAACAAAACTCAACTGCCCCTCTTCTGGATGGCAAATTTTAGGACGCACTTTGTACTACGAAAACCGCCCGACGTGGCACTGGTGCCACCTTGTGTCAGGGAACCATCCTGCATATCGAGCTTTTTAAGGAGCCAGCCGGCCAGGCCCAGCCATATACCCCCAAAAACAAACCACGGACCATTTCTCATGGAAACAAAAATCCGCTGCCCCGCGTCTGGATGGCAGATTGCAGGAGCCACTTTGCACCATCAAACCAGCCCGACTTGGCACTGGTGCCACCTTGGGTCTGGGAACAATCCTGCGTATCGTACATATTCAGGAACCAGCCGAACACTCCCAGCCACAGGCCCCCAAACACAAACAACGGCCCATTTCCCTGGCAAACAAAACTCAGCTGCCCCGCTTCTGGATGGCAGTTTGCAGGAGCCACTTGGGACTATCAAACCAGCCCGACTTGGCACTGGTGCCACCTTGGGTCTGGGAACCATCCTGCGTATGGTGGATTCTAAGGAGCCAGCCGGCCACTCCCAGCCACAGGCCCCCAACAAAAACCACGGCCCTTTTTTCTGGCAAACAAAACTTAGCTGCCTCACTTCTGGATGGCAGATTGCAGGAGCCACTTGGTGTAATCAAACCAGCCCGACTTGGCACTGGTGCCACCTTGGGTCTGGGAACCATCCTGCGTATCGTGGATTCTAAGGAGCCAGCCGGCCACTCCCAGCCACAGGCCCCCAAACAAAATCAACGGCGCTGTTCCCTGGAAAACAAAACACGCCTGCCAACTTTTTGATGGAGTTTGCAGGAGCCACTTGGTACTATCAAACCAGCCCAACTTGGCACTGGTGCCACCTTGGGTCTGGGAAACATCCTGCGTATCGTGGATTCTTAGGAGCCAGCCGGCCACTCCTAGCCACAGGCCCCCAGACAAAAACCTAGGCCTATTTCTCTGGCAAACAAAAGTAAGCTGCCCCGCTTCTGGATGGCAGATTGCAGGAGACACTTGGTACTATCAAACCAGCCCAACTTGGCACTGGTGCCACCTTGGATCTGGGAACCATGCTGTGTATCGTGGATATTCAGGGGCCAGCCGGCCACTCTCAGCCATATGTCCCCAAACAGAAACCTCGGCCCGTTTCTCTGGCAAACAAAACTCAACTGCCCCTCTTCTGGATGGCAAATTGCAGGATGAACTTGATACTAAAACCGCAGGCCGACTTGGTAGTGGTGACACCTTGGGCCTGGGAACCATCATGCGTATCGAGCATTTTAAGGAGCCAGCCGGCCACTCCCAGCAATATGCCCCCAAAAACAATCCACGGAATTTTTCTCTGGCAAACAAAAATCAGCTGCCCCGCTTCTGGATGGCAGATTGCAGGAGCCACTTTGCACCATCAAACCAGCCCGACTTGGCACTGGTGCCACCTTGCATCTGGGAACCATGCTGCCTAGCGTGGATTTTCAGGAGCCAGCCGGCCACTCTCAGCCATAGGCCCCCAAACAAAACCCACGGCCCGTTTCCCTGGCAAACAAAATTAAGCTGCCCCGCTTCTGGATGGCAGATTGCAGGACGCACTTGGTAGTATCAAACCAGCCCGACTTGGCACTGGTGCCACCTTGGGTCTGGGAACCATCCTGCGTATTGTGGGTTCAAAGGAGCCAGCCGGCCACTCCCAGCCACAGGCCCCCACATGCAAACAACGGCGCTTTTCCCTGGAAAACAAAACTCGCCTGACAACTTTTTGATGGCAGATTGCAGGAGCCACTTGGTACTATCAAACCAGCCCAACTTGGCACTGGTGCCACCATGGGTCTGGTCACCATCCTGCCTATCGTAGCTTTTCAGGAGCCAGCCGGTCACTCCCAGCCATAGGTCCCCAGTCACAAACCTCGGCGCTTTTCCCTGGCAAACAAAAGTAAGCTGCCCCGCTTCTGGATGGCAGATTGCAGGAGCCACTTGGTACTATCAAACCAGCCCAACTTGGCACTGGTGCCACCTCTGGTCTGGGAACCATGCTGAGTAACACAGATTCTACGGCGCCAGTCGGCCACTCCCAGCCACAAGCTCCCAAACACAAACAACGGCGCTATTCTCTGGCAAACAAAACTCCACTGACCCTCTTCTGGATGGCAAATTGCAGGACGCACTTGGTACTATAAAAACAGCCCGACTTGGCACTGGTGCCACCTTGGGTCTGGGAACCATCCTGCGTATCGATCTTTTTAATGAGACAGCCGGCCACTCCCAGCCATATGCCCCCAAACACAACCCACGGCCCTTTTCTCTGGCAAACAAAACTCAACTGCACCGCTTCTGGATGGCAGATTGCAGGAGCCACTTGGTACTATCAAACCAGCCCGACTTGGCACTGGTGCCACCTTGGGTCTGGGAACCATCCTGCGTATGGTGGATTCTAAGGAGCCAGCCGGCCACTCCCAGCCACAGGCCCCCAACAAAAACCACGGCCCTTTTTTCTGGCAAACAAAACTTAGCTGCCTCACTTCTGGATGGCAGATTGCAGGAGCCACTTGGTGTAATCAAACCAGCCCGACTTGGCACTGGTGCCACCTTGGGTCTGGGAACCATCCTGCGTATCGTGGATTCTAAGGAGCCAGCCGGCCACTCCCAGCCACAGGCCCCCAAACAAAATCAACGGCGCTGTTCCCTGGAAAACAAAACACGCCTGCCAACTTTTTGATGGAGTTTGCAGGAGCCACTTGGTACTATCAAACCAGCCCAACTTGGCACTGGTGCCACCTTGGGTCTGGGAAACATCCTGCGTATCGTGGATTCTTAGGAGCCAGCCGGCCACTCCTAGCCACAGGCCCCCAGACAAAAACCTAGGCCTATTTCTCTGGCAAACAAAAGTAAGCTGCCCCGCTTCTGGATGGCAGATTGCAGGAGACACTTGGTACTATCAAACCAGCCCAACTTGGCACTGGTGCCACCTTGGATCTGGGAACCATGCTGTGTATCGTGGATATTCAGGGGCCAGCCGGCCACTCTCAGCCATATGTCCCCAAACAGAAACCTCGGCCCGTTTCTCTGGCAAACAAAACTCAACTGCCCCTCTTCTGGATGGCAAATTGCAGGATGAACTTGATACTAAAACCGCAGGCCGACTTGGTAGTGGTGACACCTTGGGCCTGGGAACCATCATGCGTATCGAGCATTTTAAGGAGCCAGCCGGCCACTCCCAGCAATATGCCCCCAAAAACAATCCACGGAATTTTTCTCTGGCAAACAAAAATCAGCTGCCCCGCTTCTGGATGGCAGATTGCAGGAGCCACTTTGCACCATCAAACCAGCCCGACTTGGCACTGGTGCCACCTTGCATCTGGGAACCATGCTGCCTAGCGTGGATTTTCAGGAGCCAGCCGGCCACTCTCAGCCATAGGCCCCCAAACAAAACCCACGGCCCGTTTCCCTGGCAAACAAAATTAAGCTGCCCCGCTTCTGGATGGCAGATTGCAGGACGCACTTGGTAGTATCAAACCAGCCCGACTTGGCACTGGTGCCACCTTGGGTCTGGGAACCATCCTGCGTATTGTGGGTTCAAAGGAGCCAGCCGGCCACTCCCAGCCACAGGCCCCCAAATACAAACAACGGCGCTTTTCCCTGGAAAACAAAACTCGCCTGACAACTTTTTGATGGCAGATTGCAGGAGCCACTTGGTACTATCAAACCAGCCCAACTTGGCACTGGTGCCACCATGGGTCTGGTCACCATCCTGCCTATCGTAGCTTTTCAGGAGCCAGCCGGTCACTCCCAGCCATAGGTCCCCAGTCACAAACCTCGGCCCGTTTCCCTGGCAAACAAAAGTAAGCTGCCCCACTTCTGGATGGCAGATTGCAGGAGCCACTTGGTACTATCAAACCAGCCCAACTTGGCACTGGTGCCACCTCTGGTCTGGGAACCATGCTGCGTAACACAGATTCTAAGGCGCCAGTCGGCCACTCCCAGCCACAAGCCCCCAAACACAAACAACGGCGCTATTCTCTGGCAAACAAAACTCCACTGCCCCTCTTCTGGATGGCAAATTGCAGGACGCACTTGGTACTATAAAAACAGCCCGACTTGGCACTGGTGCCACCTTGGGTCTGGGAACCATCCTGCGTATCGATCTTTTTAATGAGACAGCCGGCCACTCCCAGCCATATGCCCCCAAACACAACCCACGGCCCTTTTCTCTGGCAAACAAAACTCAACTGCACCGCTTCTGGATGGCAGATTGCAGGAGCCACTTGGTACTATGAAACCAGCCCTACTTGGCACTGGTGCCACCTTGGGTCTGGGAACCATCCAGCCTATCGTGGATTTTAAGGAGCCAGCCGGCTACTCCCAGCCACAGGCCCCCAACAAAAACCACGGCCCTTTTTTCTGGCAAACAAAACTTAGCTGCCTCACTTCTGGATGGCAGATTGCAGGAGCCACTTGGTGTAATCAAACCAGCCCGACTTGGCACTGGTGCCACCTTGGGTCTGGAAACCATCCTGCGTATCGTGGATTCTAAGGAGCCAGCCGGCCACTCCCAGCCACAGGTCCCCAAACAAAATCAACGGCGCTGTTCCCTGGAAAACAAAACACGTCTGCCAACATTTTGATGGAGTTTGCAGGAGCCACTTGGTACTATCAAACCAGCCCGACTTGGCACTGGTGCCACCTTGGGTCTGGGAAACATCCTGCGTATCGTGGATTCTAAGGAGCCAGCCGGCCACTCCTAGCCACAGGCCCCCAGACAAAAACCTAGGCCTATTTCTCTGGCAAACAAAAGTAAGCTGCCCCGCTTCTGGATGGCAGATTGCAGGAGACACTTGGGACTATCAAACCAGCCCAACTTGGCACTGGTGCCACCTTGCATCTGGGAACCATGCTGCCTAGCGTGGATTTTCAGGAGCCCGCCGGCCACTCTCAGCCATATGTCCCCAAACAGAAACCTCGGCCCGTTTCTCTGGCAAACAAAACTCAACTGCCCCTCTTCTGGATGGCAAATTGCAGGATGAACTTGATACTAAAACCGCAGGCCGACTTGGTAGTGGTGACACCTTGGGCCTGGGAACCATCATGCGTATCGAGCATTTTAAGGAGCCAGCCGGCCACTCCCAGCAATATGCCCCCAAAAACAATCCACGGAATTTTTCTCTGGCAAACAAAAATCAGCTGCCCCGCTTCTGGATGGCAGATTGCAGGAGCCACTTTGCACCATCAAACCAGCCCGACTTGGCACTGGTGCCACCTTGCATCTGGGAACCATGCTGCCTAGCGTGGATTTTCAGGAGCCAGCCGGCCACTCTCAGCCATAGGCCCCCAAACAAAACCCACGGCCCGTTTCCCTGGCAAACAAAATTAAGCTGCCCCGCTTCTGGATGGCAGATTGCAGGACGCACTTGGTAGTATCAAACCAGCCCGACTTGGCACTGGTGCCACCTTGGGTCTGGGAACCATCCTGCGTATTGTGGGTTCAAAGGAGCCAGCCGGCCACTCCCAGCCACAGGCCCCCACATGCAAACAACGGCGCTTTTCCCTGGAAAACAAAACTCGCCTGACAACTTTTTGATGGCAGATTGCAGGAGCCACTTGGTACTATCAAACCAGCCCAACTTGGCACTGGTGCCACCATGGGTCTGGTCACCATCCTGCCTATCGTAGCTTTTCAGGAGCCAGCCGGTCACTCCCAGCCATAGGTCCCCAGTCACAAACCTCGGCGCTTTTCCCTGGCAAACAAAAGTAAGCTGCCCCGCTTCTGGATGGCAGATTGCAGGAGCCACTTGGTACTATCAAACCAGCCCAACTTGGCACTGGTGCCACCTCTGGTCTGGGAACCATGCTGAGTAACACAGATTCTACGGCGCCAGTCGGCCACTCCCAGCCACAAGCTCCCAAACACAAACAACGGCGCTATTCTCTGGCAAACAAAACTCCACTGACCCTCTTCTGGATGGCAAATTGCAGGACGCACTTGGTACTATAAAAACAGCCCGACTTGGCACTGGTGCCACCTTGGGTCTGGGAACCATCCTGCGTATCGATCTTTTTAATGAGACAGCCGGCCACTCCCAGCCATATGCCCCCAAACACAACCCACGGCCCTTTTCTCTGGCAAACAAAACTCAACTGCACCGCTTCTGGATGGCAGATTGCAGGAGCCACTTGGTACTATCAAACCAGCCCGACTTGGCACTGGTGCCACCTTGGGTCTGGGAACCATCCTGCGTATGGTGGATTCTAAGGAGCCAGCCGGCCACTCCCAGCCACAGGCCCCCAACAAAAACCACGGCCCTTTTTTCTGGCAAACAAAACTTAGCTGCCTCACTTCTGGATGGCAGATTGCAGGAGCCACTTGGTGTAATCAAACCAGCCCGACTTGGCACTGGTGCCACCTTGGGTCTGGGAACCATCCTGCGTATCGTGGATTCTAAGGAGCCAGCCGGCCACTCCCAGCCACAGGCCCCCAAACAAAATCAACGGCGCTGTTCCCTGGAAAACAAAACACGCCTGCCAACTTTTTGATGGAGTTTGCAGGAGCCACTTGGTACTATCAAACCAGCCCAACTTGGCACTGGTGCCACCTTGGGTCTGGGAAACATCCTGCGTATCGTGGATTCTTAGGAGCCAGCCGGCCACTCCTAGCCACAGGCCCCCAGACAAAAACCTAGGCCTATTTCTCTGGCAAACAAAAGTAAGCTGCCCCGCTTCTGGATGGCAGATTGCAGGAGACACTTGGTACTATCAAACCAGCCCAACTTGGCACTGGTGCCACCTTGGATCTGGGAACCATGCTGTGTATCGTGGATATTCAGGGGCCAGCCGGCCACTCTCAGCCATATGTCCCCAAACAGAAACCTCGGCCCGTTTCTCTGGCAAACAAAACTCAACTGCCCCTCTTCTGGATGGCAAATTGCAGGATGAACTTGATACTAAAACCGCAGGCCGACTTGGTAGTGGTGACACCTTGGGCCTGGGAACCATCATGCGTATCGAGCATTTTAAGGAGCCAGCCGGCCACTCCCAGCAATATGCCCCCAAAAACAATCCACGGAATTTTTCTCTGGCAAACAAAAATCAGCTGCCCCGCTTCTGGATGGCAGATTGCAGGAGCCACTTTGCACCATCAAACCAGCCCGACTTGGCACTGGTGCCACCTTGCATCTGGGAACCATGCTGCCTAGCGTGGATTTTCAGGAGCCAGCCGGCCACTCTCAGCCATAGGCCCCCAAACAAAACCCACGGCCCGTTTCCCTGGCAAACAAAATTAAGCTGCCCCGCTTCTGGATGGCAGATTGCAGGACGCACTTGGTAGTATCAAACCAGCCCGACTTGGCACTGGTGCCACCTTGGGTCTGGGAACCATCCTGCGTATTGTGGGTTCAAAGGAGCCAGCCGGCCACTCCCAGCCACAGGCCCCCAAATACAAACAACGGCGCTTTTCCCTGGAAAACAAAACTCGCCTGACAACTTTTTGATGGCAGATTGCAGGAGCCACTTGGTACTATCAAACCAGCCCAACTTGGCACTGGTGCCACCATGGGTCTGGTCACCATCCTGCCTATCGTAGCTTTTCAGGAGCCAGCCGGTCACTCCCAGCCATAGGTCCCCAGTCACAAACCTCGGCCCGTTTCCCTGGCAAACAAAAGTAAGCTGCCCCACTTCTGGATGGCAGATTGCAGGAGCCACTTGGTACTATCAAACCAGCCCAACTTGGCACTGGTGCCACCTCTGGTCTGGGAACCATGCTGCGTAACACAGATTCTAAGGCGCCAGTCGGCCACTCCCAGCCACAAGCCCCCAAACACAAACAACGGCGCTATTCTCTGGCAAACAAAACTCCACTGCCCCTCTTCTGGATGGCAAATTGCAGGACGCACTTGGTACTATAAAAACAGCCCGACTTGGCACTGGTGCCACCTTGGGTCTGGGAACCATCCTGCGTATCGATCTTTTTAATGAGACAGCCGGCCACTCCCAGCCATATGCCCCCAAACACAACCCACGGCCCTTTTCTCTGGCAAACAAAACTCAACTGCACCGCTTCTGGATGGCAGATTGCAGGAGCCACTTGGTACTATGAAACCAGCCCTACTTGGCACTGGTGCCACCTTGGGTCTGGGAACCATCCAGCCTATCGTGGATTTTAAGGAGCCAGCCGGCTACTCCCAGCCACAGGCCCCCAACAAAAACCACGGCCCTTTTTTCTGGCAAACAAAACTTAGCTGCCTCACTTCTGGATGGCAGATTGCAGGAGCCACTTGGTGTAATCAAACCAGCCCGACTTGGCACTGGTGCCACCTTGGGTCTGGAAACCATCCTGCGTATCGTGGATTCTAAGGAGCCAGCCGGCCACTCCCAGCCACAGGTCCCCAAACAAAATCAACGGCGCTGTTCCCTGGAAAACAAAACACGTCTGCCAACATTTTGATGGAGTTTGCAGGAGCCACTTGGTACTATCAAACCAGCCCGACTTGGCACTGGTGCCACCTTGGGTCTGGGAAACATCCTGCGTATCGTGGATTCTAAGGAGCCAGCCGGCCACTCCTAGCCACAGGCCCCCAGACAAAAACCTAGGCCTATTTCTCTGGCAAACAAAAGTAAGCTGCCCCGCTTCTGGATGGCAGATTGCAGGAGACACTTGGGACTATCAAACCAGCCCAACTTGGCACTGGTGCCACCTTGCATCTGGGAACCATGCTGCCTAGCGTGGATTTTCAGGAGCCCGCCGGCCA
Source organism: Melospiza melodia melodia (assembly GCF_035770615.1). Taxonomy (NCBI): domain Eukaryota; kingdom Metazoa; phylum Chordata; class Aves; order Passeriformes; family Passerellidae; genus Melospiza; species Melospiza melodia. The sequence continues at coordinate 45,272,732 of NC_086199.1, forward strand.
CTCTCAGCCATATGTCCCCAAACAGAAACCTCGGCCCGTTTCTCTGGCAAACAAAACTCAACTGCCCCTCTTCTGGATGGCAAATTGCAGGATGAACTTGATACTAAAACCGCAGGCCGACTTGGTAGTGGTGACACCTTGGGCCTGGGAACCATCATGCGTATCGAGCATTTTAAGGAGCCAGCCGGCCACTCCCAGCAATATGCCCCCAAAAACAATCCACGGAATTTTTCTCTGGCAAACAAAAATCAGCTGCCCCGCTTCTGGATGGCAGATTGCAGGAGCCACTTTGCACCATCAAACCAGCCCGACTTGGCACTGGTGCCACCTTGCATCTGGGAACCATGCTGCCTAGCGTGGATTTTCAGGAGCCAGCCGGCCACTCTCAGCCATAGGCCCCCATACAAAACCCACGGCCCGTTTCCCTGGCAAACAAAATTAAGCTGCCCCGCTTCTGGATGGCAGATTGCAGGACGCACTTGGTAGTATCAAACCAGCCCGACTTGGCACTGGTGCCACCTTGGGTCTGGGAACCATCCTGCGTATCATGGATTTTCAGGAGCCAGCCGTCCACTGCCAGCCACAGGCCCCGAAACACAAACAACAGCCTTTTTCTCTGGCAAACAGAATTCAGCTGCCCCGCTTCTGGATGGCAGATTGCAGGAACCACTTGGTACTAACAAACCAGCCCGACTTGGCACTGGTGCCACCTTGGGTCTGGGAACCATCCTGCGTATCGTGGATTTTAAGGAGCCAGCTGGCCACTCCCAGCCACAGGCCCCAAAACACACACAACGGTGCTTTTCCCTGGAAAACAAAACTCGCCTGCCAAACATTTGATGGCAGATTGCAGGAGCCACTTGGTACTATCAAACCAGCCCAACTTGGCACTGGTGCCACCATGGGTCTGGTCACCATCCTGCCTATCGTAGCTTTTCAGGTGCCAGGAAGCCACCCCCAGCCAGAGGCCCCTAGACAAATATTTCGGCCCGTTTCCCTGGCAAACAAAAGTAAGCTACCCCGCTTCTGGATGGCAGATTGCAGGAGCCACTTTGCACCATCAAACCAGCCCAACTTGGCACTGGTGCCACCTCTGGTCTGGGAACCATCCTGCGTATCGTGGGTTCTAAGGAGACAGCTGGCCACTCCCAGCCACAGGCCCCCAAACACAAACAACGGCGCTTTTCCCTGGAAAACAAAACTCGCCTGCCAACTTTTTGATGGCAGATTGCCGGAGCCACTTGGTACTATCAAACCAGCCCAACTTGGCACTGGTGCCACCATGGGTCTGGTCACCATCCTGCCTATCGTAGCTTTTCAGGAGCCAGCCGGTCACTCCCAGCCATAGGCCCCCAGACACAAACCTCGGCCCGTTTCCCTGGCAAACAAAAGTAAGCTGCCCCGCTTCTGCATGGCAGATTGCAGGAGCTATTTAGTACTATCAAACCAGCCCGACTTGGCACTGGTGACACCTCTGGTCTGGGAACCATCCTGCCTATCGTGGATTTTCAGGGGCCAGCCGGCCACTCTCAGCCATATGCCCCCAAAAACAAACCACGGCCCTTTTCTCTGGCAAACAAAACTCAACTGCCCCTCTTCTGGATGGCAAATTTTAGGACGCACTTTGTACTACGAAAACCGCCCGACGTGGCACTGGTGCCACCTTGTGTCAGGGAACCATCCTGCATATCGAGCTTTTTAAGGAGCCAGCCGGCCACGCCCAGCCATATACCCCCAAAAACAAACCACGGACCATTTCTCATGGAAACAAAAATCCGCTGCCCCGCGTCTGGATGGCAGATTGCAGGAGCCACTTTGCACCATCAAACCAGCCCGACTTGGCACTGGTGCCACCTTGGGTCTGGGAACAATCCTGCATATCGTGGATTCTAAGGAGCCAGCCGGCCACTCCCAGCCACAGGCCCCCAAACACAAACAACGGCGCTTTTCCCTGGAAAACAAAACTCGCCTGCCAGCTTTTTGATGGCAGATTGCAGGAGCCACTTGGTACTATCAAATCATCCCAACTTGGCACTGGTGCCACTATGGGTCTGGGAACCATCCTGCCTATTGTAGCTTTTCAGGAGCCAGCCGGTCACTCCCAGCCATAGGCCCCCAGACACAAACCTCGGACCGTTTCCCTGGCAAACAAAATTAAGCTGCCCCGATTCTGGATGGCAGATTGCAGGAGCCACTTGGTAGTGTCAAACCAGCCCGACTTGGCACTGGTGCCACCTTGGGTCTGGGAACCATCCTGCGTATCGTGGATTCTAAGCAGCCACCCGGCCACTCTGAGCCACAGGCGCCCAAACACAAACAACGGCGCTTTTCCCTGGAAAACAAAACTCGCCTGCCAACATTTTGATGGCAGATTGCAGGAGCCACTTGGTGCTATCAAACCAGCCCAACTTGGCACTGGTGCCACCATGGGTCTGGTCACCATCCTGCCTATCGTAGCTTTTCAGGAGCCAGCCGGTCACTCCCAGCCATAGACCCCCAGACACAAACCTCGGCCCGTTTCCCTGGAAAACAAAAGTAAGCTGCCCCGATTCTGGATGGCAGATTGCAGGAGCCACTTGGTACTATCAAATCAGCCCAACTTGGCACTGGTGCCACCATGGGTCTGGTAAACATCCTGCCTATCATAGCTTTTCAGGAGCCAGCCGGTCACTCCCTGCCGTAGGCCCCCAGACACAAACCTCGGCCCGTTTCCCTGGCAAACAAAAGTAAACTGCCCCGCTTTTGGATGGCAGATTGCAGGATGCATTTGGTACTATCAAACCTGCCCGACTTGGCCCTCGTGCCACCTTGGCTCTGGGAACCATGCTGCGTAACGTAGATTCTACGAGGACAGGCGGCCACTCCCAGCCACAGGCCTCTAAACAAAAACAACGGCGCTTTTCCCTGGAAAACAAAACTCGCCTGCCAAATTTTTGATGGCAGATTGCAGGAGCCACTTGGTACTATCAAACCAGCCCAACTTGGTACTGGTGCCACCATGGGTCTGGTCACCATCCTGCCTATCGTAGCTTTTCAGGAGCCAGCCGGTCACTCCCAGCCGTAGGCCCCCAGTCAAATATCTCGGCCCGTTTCCCTGGCAAAAAAAAGTAAGCTGCCCCGCTTCTGGATGGCAGATTACAGCAGCCACATGGTACTATCAAACCAGGCCAACATGGCACTGGTGCCACCTTGGCTCTGGGAACCATCCTGCCTATCGTGGATTTTCAGGGGCCAGCCGGCCACTCTCAGCCATATGCCCCCAAACACATACCACGGCCCTTTGCTCTGGCAAACAAAACTCAACTGCCCCTCTTCTGGATGGCAAATTGCAGGACGCACTTGGTACTACAAAAACAGCCCGACTTGGCAGTGATGCCACCTTGGGTCAGGGAACAATCCTGCGTATCGATCTTTTTAAGGAGCCAGCCGGCCACGTCCAGCCATATACCCCCAAAAAAAAACCACGGAACTTTTCTCCAGCAAACAAAAATCCGCTGCCCCGCGTCTGAATGGCAGATTTCAGGAGCTATTTAGTATTATCAAACCAGCCCGACTTGGCACTGGTGCCACCATGAGTCTGGTAACCATCCTGCCTATCGTAGCTTTTCAGTAGCCAGCCGGTCACTCCCAGCCATAGGCCCCCAGACACAAACCTCGGCCCGTTTCCCTGGCAAACAAAAGTAAGCTGACCCGCTTCTGGATGGCAGATTGCAGGAGCCACTTGGTACTATCAAACCAGCCCAACTTGGCACTGGTGCCACCTTGGGTCTGGGAACCATCCTGCGTATCCTGGGTTCAAAGGAGGCAGCCGGCCACTCCCAGCCACAGGCCTCTAAACAAGAACAACGGCGCTTTTCCCTGGAAAACAAAAGTCGCCTGACAACTTTTTGATGGCAGATTGCAGGAGCCACTTGGTACTATCAAACCAGCCCAACTTGGCACTGGTGCCACCATGGGTCTGGTCACCATCCTGCCTATCGTAGCTTTTCAGGAGCCAGCCGCTCACTCCCAGCCATAGGCCCCCAGACAAATATCTCGGCCCGTTTCCCTGGCAAACAAAAGTAAGCAGCCCCGCTTCTGGATGGCAGATTGCAGGAGCCACATGGTACTATCAAACCAGGCCAACATGGCACTGGTGCCACCTCTGGTCTGGGAACCATCCTGCGTATCGTGGATTCTAAGGAGCCAGCTGGCCACTCCCAGCCACAGGCCCCCAAACACAAACAACGGTGCTTTTCCCTGGAAAACAAAACTCACCTGCCAACTTTTTGATGGCAGATTGCAGGAGCCACTTGGTACTATCAAACCAGCCCAACTTGGCACTGGTGCCACCATGGGTCTGGTCACCATCCTGCCTATCGTAGCTTTTCAGGAGCCAGCCGCTCACTCCCAGCCATAGGCCCCCAGACAAATATCTCGGCCCGTTTCCCTGGCAAACAAAAGTAAGCTACCCCGCTTCTGGATGGCAGATTGCAGGAGCCACATGGTACTATCAAACCAGGCCAACATGGCACTGGTGCCACCTCTGGTCTGGGAACCATCCTGCGTATCGTGGATTCTAAGGAGCCAGCTGGCCACTCCCAGCCACAGGCCCCCAAACACAAACAACGGTGCTTTTCCCTGGAAAACAAAACTCACCTGCCAACTTTTTGATGGCAGATTGCAGGAGCCACTTGGTACTATCAAACCAGCCCAACTTGGCACTGGTGCCACCATGGGTCTGGTCACCATCCTGCCTATCGTAGCTTTTCAGGAGCCAGCCGGTCACTCCCAGCCATAGGCCCCCAGACACAAAGCTCTACCCGTTTCCCTGGCAAACAAAAGTAAGCTACCCCGCTTCTGGATGGCAGATTGCAGGAGTCACTTTGCACCATCAAACCAGCCCGACTTGGCACTGGTGCCACCTCTGGTCTGGGACCCATCCTGCGTATCGTGGATTCTAAGGAGACAGCTGGCCACTCCCAGCCACAGGCCCCCAAACAAAAACAACGGCGCTTTTCCCTGGAAAACAAAACTCGCTTGCCAACTTTTTGATGGCAGATTGCAGGAGCCACTTGGTACTATCAAACCACCCCAACTTGGCAACAAGTGGTTCCTGCAATCTGACATCCAGAAGCGGGGCAGCTTACTTTTGTTTGCCAGGGAAATGGACCGTTGTTTGTGTTTGGAGGCATATGGCTGGGAGTGGCCGACTGGCTCCTTAAAATCCACGATACGCAGCATGGTTCCCAGACCAGAGGTGGCACCAGTGCCAAGTCGGGCTGGTTTGATAGTACAAAGTGGCTCCTGCAATCTGCCATCCAGAAGCGGGGCAGCTTACTTTTGTTTGCCAGGGAAACGGGCCGGGCTTTCTGTCTCGGGGCCTATGGCAGGGAGTGACCGGCTGGCTCCTGAAAAGCTACGATAGGCAGGATGGTGACCAGACCCATGGTGGCACCAGTGCCAAGTTGGGCTGGTTTGATAGTACCAAGTGGCTCCTGCAATCTGCCATCAAAAAGTTGGCAGGCGAGTTTTGTTTTCCAGGGAAAAGCGCCATTGTTTGTGTTTGGGGACCTGTGGTTGGGAGTGCCCGGCTGGCTCCTTAGAAACCACGATACGCAGCATGGTTACCAGACAAGAGGTGCCACCAGTGCCAAGTTGTGCTGGTTTGATACTACCAAGTGGTTCCTGCAATCTGCCATCCAGAAGCGGGGCAGCTTACTTTTGTTTGCCACGGAAACGGGCCGTTGTTTGTGTTTGGGGGCCTGTGGCTGGGAGTGGCCGACTGGCTCCTTAGAATCCACGATACGCAGGATGGGTCCCAGACCAGAGGTGGCACCAGTGCCAAGTCGGACTGGTTTGATAGTACCAAGTGGCTCCTGCAATCTGCCATCCAGAAGCGGGGCAGCTTACTTTTGTTTGCCAGGGAAACGGGCCGAGGTTTGTGTCTGGGGACCTATGGCTGGGAGTGACCGGCTGGCTCCTGAAAAGTTACGATAGGCAGGATTGTGACCAGACCCATGGTGGCACCAGTGCCAAGTTGGGCTGGTTTGATAGTACCAAGTGGCTCCTGTAATCTGCCATGAAATAGTTGGTAGGCGAGTTTTGTTTTCCAGGGAAAAGCGCCGTTGTTTTTGTTTGGGGGCCTGTGGTAGGGAGTGGCCGGCTGGCTAATTAGAATCCACGATATGCAGGATGGTTCCCAGACCAGAGGTGGCACCAGTGCCAAGACGGGCTAGTTTGATGGTGCAAAGTGGCTCCTGCAATCTGCCATCCAGAAGCGGGGTAGCTTACTTTTGTTTGCCAGGGAAACGGGCCGAGCTTTTTGTCTGGGGGCCTATGGCGGGGAGTGACCGGCTGGCTCCTGAAAAGCTAAGATAGGCAGGATGGTGACCAGACCCATGGTGGCACCAGTGCCAAGTTGGGCTGATTTGATAAAACCAAGTGGCTCCTGCAATCTGCCATCAAAAAGTTGGCAGGAGAGTTTTGTTTTCCAGGGAAAAGCGCCGTTGTTTGTGTTTGGGGGCCTGTGGCTGGGAGTGGCCGTCTGGCTCCTTAGAATCCACGATACGCAGCATGGTATCCAGACCCAAGGTGGCACCAGTGCCAAGTTTTGCTGGTTTGATAGTACCAAGTGGTTCCTGCAATCTGCCATCCAGAAGCAGGGCAGCTTACTTTTGTTTGCCAGGGAAACGGGCCGTGGTTTTTGTCTGGGGGCCTATGGCTGAGAATGACCGGCTGGCTCCTGAAAAGCTACGATAGGCAGGATGGTGACCAGACCCATGGTGGCACCAGTCCCAAGTTGGGCTGATTTGATAGTACCAAGTGGCTCCTGCAATCTGCCATCAAAATTTGGCAGGCGAGTTTTTATTTTCCAGGGAAAAGCGCCGTTGTTTGTGTTTGGGGGCCTGTGGCTGGGAGTGGCCGGCTGGCTCCTTTGAACCCACAATACGCAGGATGGTTCCCAGACCCAAGGTGGCACCAGTGCCAAGTCGGGCTAGTATGATGGTGCAAAGTGGCTCCTGCAATCTGCCATCCAGAAGCGGGGCAGCTTACTTTTGTTTGCCAGGGAAACGGTCCGAGATTTGTGTCTCGGGGCCTATGGCTGGGAGTGACCGGCTGGCTCCTGAAAAGCTACGATAGGCAGGATGGTGACCAGACCCATGGTGGCACCAGTGCCAAGTTGGGCTGGTTTGATAGTACCAAGTGGCTCCTGCAATCTGCCATCAAAATGTCGGCAGGCGAGTTTTGTTTTCCAGGGAAAAGCGCCGTTGTTTGTGTTTGGGGGCCTGTGGCTGGGAGTGGCCGGCTGGCTCCTTAGAATCCACGATACGCAGCATGGTTCCCAGACCTGAGGTGGCACCAGTGCCAAGTCGGGCTGGTTTTTTAGTACCAAGTGCGTCCTGCAATCTGCCATCCAGAAGCGGGACAGCTTACTTTTGTTTGCCAGGGAAACGGGCCGAGCTTTGTGTCAGGGGGCCTATGGCTGGGAGTGACCGGCTGGCTACTGAAAAGCTACGATAGGCAGGATGGTGACCAGACCCATGGTGGCACCAGTGCCATGTTCGGCTGATTTCATAGTACCAAGTGGCTCCTGCAATCTGCCATCAAATAGTCGGCAGGCGAGTTTTGTTTTCCAGGGAAAAGCGCCGTTGTTTGTGTCTGCGGGCCTGTGGCTGGAGTGGCCGGCTGGCTCCTTAGAATCCACGATACGCAGCATGGTTCCCAGACCCAAGGTGGCACCAGTGCCAAGTTGGGCTGGTTTGATAGTACCAAGTGGTTCCTGCAATCTGCCATCAAAAAGATGGCAGGCGAGTTTTGTTTTCCAGGGAAAAGCGTCGTTGTTTGTGTTTGGGGGCCTGTGGCTGGGAGTGGCCGGCTGGCTCCTTAGAATCCACGATACACAGCATGGTTCCCAGAGCCAAGGTGGCACCAGTCCCAAGTTGGGCTGGTTTGATAGTACCAAGGGGTTCCTGCAATCTGCCATCCAGAAGCGGGGCAGCTTACTTTTGTTTGCCAGGGAAACGGGCCGAGGTTTGTGTCTGGGGGCCTATGGCTGGGAGTGACCGGCTGGCTCCTGAAAGGCTACGATAGGCAGGATGGTGACCAGACCCATGGTGGCACCAGTGCCAAGTTGGGCTGGTTTGATAGTACCAAGTGGCTCCTGCAATCTGCCATCAAAAACTTGGCAGGCGAGTTTTGTTTCCCAGGGAAAAGCGCCGTTGTTTGTGTTTGGGGGCCTGTGGCTGGGAGTGGCCGGCTGGCTAATTAGAATCCACGACAGGCAGGATGGTTCCCAGACCAGAGGTGACACCAGTGCCAAGTCGGGCTAGTTTGATGGTGAAAAGCGGCTCCTGCAATCTGCCATCCAGAAGCGGGTTAACTTACTTTTGTTTGCCAGGGAAAAGGGCCGAGGTTTTTGTCTGGGGGCCTATGGCTGGGAGTGACCGGCTGTCTCCTGAAAAGCTACGATAGGCAGGATGGTGACCAGACCCATGGTGGCACCAGTGCCAAGTTGGGCTGGTTTGATAGTACAAAGTGGCTCCTGCAATCTGCCATCAAAAAGTTGGCAGGCGAGTTTGTTATCCAGGGAAAAGCGCCGTTGTTTTTGTTTGGGGGCCTGTGGCTGGGAGTGGCCGGATGGCTAATTAGAATCCACGATACGCAGCATGGTTCCCAGACCTGAGGTGGCACCAGTGCCAAGTTGGGCTGGTTTGATACTACCAAGTGCGTCCTGCAATCTGCCATCCAGAAGCGGGGCAGCTTACTTTTGTTTGCCAGGGAAACGGGCCGAGGTTTTGTCTGGGGGCCTATGCCAGGGAGTGACCGGCTGGCTCCTGAAAAGCTACGATAGGCAGGATGGTGACCAGACCCATGGTGGCACCAGTGGCAAGTTGGGCTGGTTTGATAGTACCAAGTGGCTCCTGCAATCTGCCATCAAAATGTTGGCAGGCAAGTTTTGTTTTCCAGGGAAAAGCGCCGTTGTTTGTGTTTAGGGGCCTGTGGCTGGGAGTGGCCGGCTGGCTCCTTAGAATCCAAAATAGGCAGGATGGTTCCCAGACCTGAGGTGGCACCAGTGCCAAGTTGGGCTGGTTTGATTGTAGCAAATGGTTCCTGCAATCTACCATCCAGAAGCGGGGCAGCTTACTTTTGTTTGCCAGGGAAACGGGCCGAGGTTTGTGTCTGGGGGCCTATGGCTGGGAGTGACCGGCTGGCTCCTGAAAAGCTACGATAGGCAGGATGGTGACCAGACCCATGGTGGCACCAGTGCCATGTTCGGCTGATTTCATAGTACCAAGTGGCTCCTGCAATCTGCCATCCAGACGCGGGGCAGCGGATTTTTGCTTGCTGGAGAAATGTTCCGTGGGTTTTTTTTGGGGGTATATGGCTGGACGTTGCCGGCTGACTCCTTAAAAACATCGATACGCAGGATGGTTCCCTGACCCAAGGTGGCATCACTGCCAAGTCGGGCTGTTTTCGTAGTACCAAGTGGCTCCTGCAATTTGCCATCCAGAAGAGGGGCAGTTGAGTTTTGTTTACCAGAGAAAAGGGCCGTGGTTTGTGTTTTGGGGCATATGGCTGAGAGTGGCCGGCTGGCGCCTGAAAATCCACGATAGGCAGGATGGTTCCCAGAGCCAAGGTGGCACCAGTGCCATGTTGGCCTGGTTTGATAGTACCATGTGGCTCCTGCAATCTGCCATCCAGAAGCGGGGCAGCTTACTTTTGTTTGCCAGGGAAACGGGCCGAGGTATTTGTCTGGGGGCCTATGGCTGGGAGTGACCGCCTGGCTCCTGAAAAGCTACGATAGGCAGGATGGTGACCAGACCCATGGTGGCACCAGTGCCAAGTTGGGCTGGTTTGATAGTACCAAGTGGCTCCTGCAATCTGCCATCAAAAAGTTGGCAGGCGAGTTTTGTTTTCCAGGATAACGCGCCGTTGTTTTTGTTTAGAGGCCTGTGGCTGGGAGTGTCCGCCTGTCCTCTTAGAATCTACGTTACGCAGCATGGTTCCCAGAGCCAAGGTGGCACCAGTGCCAAGTTGGGCTGGTTTGATAGTAGCAAGTGGTTCCTGCAATCTGCCATCCAGAAGAGGGGCAGCTTACTTTTGTTTGCCAGGGAAACGGGCCGAGGTATTTCTCTGGGGGCCTATGGCAGGGAGTGACCGGCCGGCTCCTGAAAAGCTAAGATAGGCAGGATGTTTACCAGACCCATGATGGCACCAGTGCCAAGTTGGGCTAATTTGATACTACCAAGTGGCTCCTGCAATCTGCCATCCAGAATCGGGGGTGCTTACTTTTGTTTTCCAGGGAAACGGGCCGACGTTTGTGTCTGGGGGTTTATGGCTGGGAGTGACTGGCTGGCTCCTGAAAAGCTACGATAGGCAGGATGGTGACCAGACCCATGGTGGCACCAGTGCCAAGTTGGGCTGGTTTGATAGTACCAAGTGGCTCCTGCAATCTGCCATCAAAATGTTGGCAGGCGAGTTTTGTTTTCCAGGGAAAAGCGCCGTTGTTTGTGTTTGGGCGCCTGTGGCACGGAGTGGCCGGGTGGCTGCTTAGAATCCACGATACGCAGGATGGTTCCCAGACCCAAGGTGGCACCAGTGCCAAGTCGGGCTGTTTTGACACTACCAAGTGGCTCCTGCAATCTGCCATCCAGAATCGGGACAGCTTAATTTTGTTTGCCAGGGAAACGGTCCGAGGTTTGTGATGGGGGCCTATGGCTGGGAGTGACCGGCTGGCTCCTGAAATGGTACAATTGGCAGGATGGTTCCCAGACCCATAGTGGCACCACTGCCAAGTTGGGATGATTTGATAGTACCAAGTGGCTCCTGCAATCTGCCATCAAAAAGCTGGCAGGCGAGTTTTGTTTTCCAGGGAAAAGCGCCGTTGTTTGTATTTGGGGGCCTGTGGCTGGGAGTGGCCCCCTGGCGCCTTAGAATCTACGTTACGCAGCATGGTTCCCAGACCCAAAGTGGCACCAGTGTCAAGTTGGGCTGGTTTGATAGTACCAAGTGGCTCCTGCAATCTGCCATCCAGAAGCGGGGTAGCTTACTTTTGTTTGCCAGGGAAACGGGCAGAGCTTTCTGTCTGGGGGCCTATGGTTGGGAGTAACCGGCTGGCTCCTGAAAAGCTACGATAGGCAGGATGGTTCCCAGATCCAAGATGGCACCAGTGCCAAGTCGGGGTGGTTTGATGGTGCAACGTGGCTCCTGCAATCTGCCATCCTGACGCGGGGCAGCGGATTTTTGTTTCCAAGAGAAATGGTCCGTGGTTTGTTTTTGGGACTATATGGCTGGGCGTGGCCTGCTGGCTCCTTAAAAAGCTACGATAGGCAGGATGGTTCCCTGACCCAAGGTGGCACCAGTGCCAAGTCGGGCGGTTTTCGTAGTACAAAGTGCGTCCTAAAATTTGCCATCCAGAAGAGGGGCAGTTGAGTTTTGTTTACCAGAGAAAAGGGCCGTGGTTTGTTTTTGGGGGCATATGGCTGATAGTGGCCGTCTGGCGCCTGAAAATCCACGATAGGCAGGATGGTTCCCAGACCAGAGGTGGCACCAGTGCCAAGTCGGGCTGGTTTGATAGTACTAAATAGCACCTGCAATCTGCCATCCAGAAGCGGGGCAGCTTACTTTTGTTTGCCAGGGAAACGGGCCGAGGTTTGTGTCTGGGGGCCTATGGCTGGGAGTGACCGGCTGGCTCCTGAAAAGCTACGATAGGCAGGATGGTTACCAGACCCATGGTGGCACCAGTGCCAAGTTGGGCTGGTTTGATAGTACCAAGTGGCTCCTGCAATCTGCCATCAAAAAGTTGTCAGGCGAGTTTTGTTTTCCAGGGAAAAGCGCCGTTGTTTGTGTTTGGGGGACTGTTGGTGGGAGTGGCCGGCTGGCTCCTTAGAACACACGATACGCAGGATGGTTCCCAGACCCAAGGTGGCACCAGTGCCACGTCGGGCTGGTTTGATGGTGAAAAGTGGCTCCTGCAATCTGCCATCCTGAAGCGGGGTAGCTTACTTTTGTGTGCCAGGGAAACGGGCCGAGGTTTATGACTGGGGGCCTAGGGCTAGGAGTGACCGGCTGGCTCCTGAAAAGCAACAATAGGCAGGATGATTCCCAGACCCAAGGTGGCACCAGTGCCAAGTTGGGCTGGTTTGATGGTACCAACTGGCTCCTGCAATCTGCCATCTAAAAGTTGTCAGGCGAGTTTTGTTTTCCAGGGAAAAGCGCCGTTGATTTTGTTTGGAGGCCTGTGGTTGGCAGTGGCTGCCTGTCTTCTTAGAATCCGGGTTACACAGCATGGTTCCCAGAGCCAAGGTGGCACCAGTGCCAAGTTGGGCTGGTTTGATGGTGCAAAGTGGCTCCTGCAATCTGCCATCCAGAAGTGCGGTAGCTTACTTTTGTGTGCCAGGGAAACAGGCCGAGGTTTGTGTCTGGGGGCCTATGGCTGGGAGTGACCGGCTGGCTCCTGAAAAGCTACGATAGGCAGGATGGTGACCAGACCCATGGTGGCACCAGTGCCAAGTTGGGCTGGTTTGATAGTACCAAGTGGCTCCTGCAATCTGCCATCAAAAAGTTGGCAGGCGAGTTTTGTTTTCCAGGGAAAAGCGCCGTTGTGTGTGTTTTGGGGCCTGTGGCTGGGAGTGGCCAGCTGGCTCCTTAGAATCCACGATACGCAGGATGGTTCCCAGACCCAAGGTGGCACCAGTGCCAAGTCGGGCTGGTTTGTTAGTACCAAGTGGTTCCTGCAATCTGCCATCGAGAAGCGGGGCAGCTGAATTTTGTTTGCCAGAGAAAAAGGCTGTTGTTTGTGTTTCGGGGCCTGTGGCTGGCAGTGGACGGCTGGCTCCTGAAAATCCATGATACGCAGCATGGTTCCCAGACCCAAGGTGGCACCAGTGCCAAGTAGGGCTGGTTTCATAGTACCCAGTGGCTCCTGCAATCTGCCATCCAGAAGAGGGGCAGTTGAGTTTTGTTTTCCAGAGAAAAGGGCCGTGGTTTGTGTTTGGGGCCTATGGCTGAGAGTGACCGGCTGGCTCCTGAAAAGCTACGATAGGCAGGATGGTGACCAGACCCATGGTGGCACCAGTGCCAAGTCGGGCTGGTTTGATAATACTAAATAGCTCCTGCAATCTGCCATCCAGACGCGGGGCAGCGGATTTTTGCTTGCTGGAGAAAAGTTCCGTGGGTTTTTTTTGGGGGTATATGGCTGGACGTTGCCGGCTGACTCCTTAAAAACATCGATACGCAGGATGGTTCCCTGACCCAAGGTGGCATCACTGCCAAGTCGGGCTGTTTTTGTAGTACCAAGTGCGTCCTGCAATTTGCCATCCAGAAGAGGGGCAGTTGAGTTTTGTTTACCAGAGAAAAGGGCCGTGGTTTGTGTTTGGGGGCATATGGCTGAGAGTGGCCGGCTGGCGCCTGAAAATCCACGATAGGCAGGATGGTTCCCAGAGCCAAGGTGGCACCAGTGCCATGTTGGCCTGGTTTGATAGTACCATGTGGCTCCTGCAATCTGCCATCCAGAAGCGGGGCAGCTTACATTTGTTTGCCAGGGAAACGGGCCGAGGTATTTGTCTGGGGGCCTATGGCTGGGAGTGACCGCCTGGCTCCTGAAAAGCTACGATAGGCAGGATGGTGACCAGACCCATGGTGGCACCAGTGCCAAGTTGGGCTGGTTTGATAGTACCAAGTGGCTCCTGCAATCTGCCATCCAGAAGCGGGGCTGCTTACTTTTGTTTGCCAGGGAAACGGGCAGAGCTTTCTGTCTGGGGGCCTATGGTTGGGAGTAACCGGCTGGCTCCTGAAAAGCTACGATAGGCAGGATGGTTCCCAGATCCAAGATGGCACCAGTGCCAAGTCGGGGTGGTTTGATGGTGCAACGTGGCTCCTGCAATCTGCCATCCTGACGCGGGGCAGCGGATTTTTGTTTCCAAGAGAAATGGTCCGTGGTTTGTTTTTGGGGCTATATGGCTGGGCGTGGCCTGCTGGCTCCTTAAAAAGCTACGATAGGCAGGATGGTTCCCTGACCCAAGGTGGCACCAGTGCCAAGTCGGGCGGTATTCGTAGTACAAAGTGCGTCCTAAAATTTGCCATCCAGAAGAGGGGCAGTTGAGTTTTGTTTACCAGAGAAAAGGGCCGTGGTTTGTTTTTGGGGGCATATGGCTGATAGTGGCCGTCTGGCCCCTGAAAATCCACGATAGGCAGGATGGTTCCCAGACCAGAGGTGGCACCAGTGCCAAGTCGGGCTGGTTTGATAGTACTAAATAGCACCTGCAATCTGCCATGCAGAAGCGGGGCAGCTTACTTTTGTTTGCCAGGGAAACGGGCCGAGGTTTGTGTCTGGGGGCCTATGGCTGGGAGTGACCGCCTGGCTCCTGAAAATCTACGATAGGCAGGATGGTTACCAGACCCATGGTGGCACCAGTGCCAAGTTGGGCTGGTTTGATAGTACCAAGTGGCTCCGGCAATCTGCCATCAAAAAGTTGGCAGGCCAGTTTTGTTTTCCAGGGAAAAGCGCCGTTGTTTGTGTTTGGGGGACTGTGGGTGGGAGTGGCCGGCTGGCTCCTTAGAACACACGATACGCAGGATGGTTCCCAGACCCAAGGTGGCACCAGTGCCACGTCGGGCTGGTTTGATGGTGAAAAGTAGCTCCTGCAATCTGCCATCCTGAAGCGGGGTAGCTTACATTTGTGTGCCAGGGAAACGGGCCGAGGTTTATGACTGGGGGCCTAGGGCTAGAAGTGACCGGCTGGCTCCTGAATAGCAACAATAGGCAGGATGGTTCCCAGACCCAAGGTGGCACCAGTGCCAAGTTGGGCTGGTTTGATGGTACCAACTGGCTCCTGCAATCTGCCATCTAAAAGTTGTCAGGCGAGTTTTGTTTTCCTGGGAAAAGCGCCGTTGATTTTGTTTGGAGGCCTGTGGCTGGCAGTGGCTGCCTGTCGTCTTAGAATCCGGGTTACGCAGCATGGTTCCCAGAGCCAAGGTGGCACCAGTGTCAAGTTGGGCTGGTTTGATAGTACCAAGTGGCTCCTGCAATCTGCCATCCAGAAGCGGGGCAGCTTACTTTTGTTTGCCAGGGAAACGGGCCGAGGTATTTGTCTGGGGACCTATGGCTGGGAGTGACCGGCTGGCTCCTGAAAAGCTACGATAGGCAGGATGGTTCCCTGACCCAAGGTGGCACCAGTGCCAAGTCGGGCGGTTTTCGTAGTACAAAGTGCGTCCTAAAATTTGCCATCCAGAAGAGGGGCAGGTGAGTTTTGTTTACCAGAGAAAAGGGCCGTGGTTTGTTTTTGGGGGCATATGGCTGATAGTGGCCGTCTGGCCCCTGAAAATCCACGATAGGCAGGATGGTTCCCAGACCAGAGGTGGCACCAGTGCCAAGTCGGGCTGGTTTGATAGTACTAAATAGCACCTGCAATCTGCCATGCAGAAGCGGGGCAGCTTACTTTTGTTTGCCAGGGAAACGGGCCGAGGTTTGTGTCTGGGGGCCTATGGCTGGGAGTGACCGCCTGGCTCCTGAAAATCTACGATAGGTAGGATGGTTACCAGACCCATGGTGGCACCAGTGCCAAGTTGGGCTGGTTTGATAGTAGCAAGTGGCTCCTGCAATCTGCCATCAAAAATTTGGCAGGCCAGTTTTGTTTTCCAGGGAAAAGCGCCGTTGTTTGTGCTTGGGGGACTGTGGGTGGGAGTGGCCGGCTGGCTCCTTAGAACACACCATACGCAGGATGGTTCCCAGACCCAAGGTGGCACCAGTGCCACGTCGGCCTGGTTTGATGGTGAAAAGTGGCTCCTGCAATCTGCCATCCTGAAGCGGGGTAGCTTACATTTGTGTGCCAGGGAAACGGGCCGAGGTTTATGACTGGGGGCCTAGGGCTAGAAGTGACCGGCTGGCTCCTGAAAAGCAACAATAGGCAGGATGATTCCCAGACCCAAGGTGGCACCAGTGCCAAGTTGGGCTGGTTTGATGGTACCAACTGGCTCCTGCAATCTGCCATCTAAAAGTTGTCAGGCGAGTTTTGTTTTCCAGGGAAAAGCGCCGTTGATTTTGTTTGGAGGCCTGTGGCTGGCAGTGGCTGCCTGTCGTCTTAGAATCCGGGTTACGCAGCATGGTTCCCAGAGCCAAGGTGGCACCAGTGTCAAGTTGGTCTGGTTTGATAGTACTAAGTGGCTCCTGCAATCTGCCATCCAGAAGCGGGGCAGCTTACTTTTGTTTGCCAGGGAAACGGGCCGAGGTATTTGTCTGGGGACCTATGGCTGGGAGTGACCGGCTGGCTCCTGAAAAGCTACGATAGGCAGGATGGTTCCCTGACCCAATGTGGCACCAGTGCCAAGTCGGGCGGTTTTCGTAGTACAAAGTGCGTCCTAAAATTTGCCATCCAGAAGAGGGGCAGGTGAGTTTTGTTTACCAGAGAAAAGGGCCGTGGTTTGTTTTTGTGGGCATATGGCTGATAGTGGCCGTCTGGCGCCTGAAAATCCACGATAGGCAGGATGGTTCCCAGACCAGAGGTGGCACCAGTGCCAAGTCGGGCTGGTTTGATAGTACTAAATAGCACCTGCAATCTGCCATGCAGAAGCGGGGCAGCTTACTTTTGTTTGCCAGGGAAACGGGCCGAGGTTTGTGTCTGGGGGCCTATGGCTGGGAGTGACCGCCTGGCTCCTGAAAAGCTACGATAGGCAGGATGGTGACCAGACCCATGGTGGCACCAGTGCCAAGTTGGGCTGGTTTGATAGTACCAAGTGGCTCCTGCAATCTGCCATCAAAAAGTTGGCAGGCCAGTTTTGTTTTCCAGGGAAAAGCGCCGTTGTTTGTGTTTGGGGGACTGTGGGTGGGAGTGGCCGGCTGGCTCCTTAGAACACACGATACGCAGGATGGTTCCCAGACCCAAGGTGGCACCAGTGCCACGTCGGGCTGGTTTGATGGTGAAAAGTGGCTCCTGCAATCTGCCATCCTGAAGCGGGGCAGCTTACTTTTGTTTGCCAGGGAAACGGGCCGAGGTTTATGACTGGGGGCCTAGGGCTAGAAGTGACCGGCTGGCTCCTGAAAAGCAACAATAGGCAGGATGATTCCCAGACCCAAGGTGGCACCAGTGCCAAGTTGGGCTGGTTTGATGGTACCAACTGGCTCCTGCAATCTGCCATCTAAAAGTTGTCAGGCGAGTTTTGTTTTCCAGGGAAAAGCGCCGTTGATTTTGTTTGGAGGCCTGTGGCTGGCAGTGGCTGCCTGTCGTCTTAGAATCCGGGTTACGCAGCATGGTTCCCAGAGCCAAGGTGGCACCAGTGTAAAGTTGGGCTGGTTTGATAGTACTAAGTGGCTGCTGCAATCTGCCATCCAGAAGCGGGGCAGCTTACTTTTGTTTGCCAGGGAAACGGGCCGAGGTATTTGTCTGGGGACCTATGGCTGGGAGTGACCGGCTGGCTCCTGAAAAGCTACGATAGGCAGGATGGTTCCCTGACCCAAGGTGGCACCAGTGCCAAGTCGGGCGGTTTTCGTAGTACAAAGTGCGTCCTAAAATTTGCCATCCAGAAGAGGGGCAGGTGAGTTTTGTTTACCAGAGAAAAGGGCCGTGGTTTGTTTTTGGGGGCATATGGCTGATAGTGGCCGTCTGGCGCCTGAAAATCCACGATAGGCAGGATGGTTCCCAGACCAGAGGTGGCACCAGTGCCAAGTCGGGCTGGTTTGATAGTACTAAAGAGCACCTGCAATCTGCCATGCAGAAGCGGGGCAGCTTACTTTTGTTTGCCAGGGAAACGGGCCGAGGTTTGTGTCTGGGGGCCTATGGCTGGGAGTGACCGCCTGGCTCCTGAAAAGCTACGATAGGCAGGATGGTGACCAGACCCATGGTGGCACCAGTGCCAAGTTGGGCTGGTTTGATAGTAACAAGTGGCTCCTGCAATCTGCCATCAAAAAGTTGGCAGGCCAGTTTTGTTTTCCAGGGAAAAGCGCCGTTGTTTGTGTTTGGGGGACTGTGGCTGCGAGTGGCCGGCTGGCTCCTTAGAACACACGATACGCAGGATGGTTCCCAGACCCAAGGTGGCACCAGTGCCACGTCGGGCTGGTTTGATGATGAAAAGTGGCTCCTGCAATCTGCCATCCTGAAGCGGGGTAGCTTACATTTGTGTGCCAGGGAAACGGGCCGAGGTTTATGACTGGGGGCCTAGGGCTAGAAGTGACCGGCTGGCTCCTGAAAAGCAACAATAGGCAGGATGGTTCCCAGACCCAAGGTGGCACCAGTGCCAAGTTGGGCTGGTTTGATGGTACCAACTGGCTCCTGCAATCTGCCATCTAAAAGTTGTCAGGCGAGTTTTGTTTTCCAGGGAAAAGCGCCGTTGATTTTGTTTGGAGGCCTGTGGCTGGCAGTGGCTGCCTGACGTCTTAGAATCCGGGTTACGCAGCATGGTTCCCAGAGCCAAGGTGGCACCAGTGTCAAGTTGGGCTGGTTTGATTGTACCAAGTGGCTCCTGCAATCTGCCATCCAGAAGCGGGGCAGCTTACTTTTGTTTGCCAGGGAAACGGGCCGAGGTATTTGTCTGGGGACCTATGGCTGGGAGTGACCGGCTGGCTCCTGAAAAGCTACGATAGGCAGGATGGTGACCAGACCCATGGTGGCACCAGTGCCAAGTTGGGCTGGTTTGATAGTACCAAGTTGCTCCTGCAATCTGCCATCAAAAAGTTGGCAGGTCAGTTTTGTTTTCCAGGGAAAAGCGCCGTTGTTTGTGTTTGGGGGACTGTGGCTGGGAGTGGCCGGCTGGCTCCTTAGAACACAGGATACGCAGGATGGTTCCCAGACCAGAGGTGGCACCAGTGCCAAGTCGGGCTGGTTTGATAGCACCAAGTGGCTCCTGCAATCTGCCATCCAGAAGCGGGGCAGCTTACTTTTGTTTTCCAGGGAAACGGACCGAGGTTTTTTTCTGGGGGCCTATGGCTGGGAGTGACCGCCTGGCTCATGAAAAGCTACGATAGGCAGGATGGTGACCAGACCCATGGTGGCACCAGTGCCAAGTTGGGCTGGTTTGATAGTACCAAGTGGCTCCTGCAATCTGCCATCAAAAAGTTGGCAGGCGAGTTTTGTTTTCCAGGGAAAAGCGCCGTTGTGTGTATTTTGGGGCCTGTGCCTGGGAGTGGCCAGCTGGCTCCTTAGAATTCACGATACGCAGGATGGTTCCCAGACCCAAGGTGGCACCAGTGCCAAGTCGGGCTGGTTTGTTAGTACCAAGTGGTTCCTGCAATCTGCCATCCAGAAGCGGGGCAGCTGAATTTTGTTTGCCAGAGAAAAAGGCTGTTGTTTGTGTTTCGGGGCCTGTGGCTGGCAGTGGACGGCTGGCTCCTGAAAATCCATGATACGCAGCATGGTTCCCAGACCCAAGGTGGCACCAGTGCCAAGTAGGGCTGGTTTCATAGTACCCAGTGGCTCCTGCAATCTGCCATCCAGAAGAGGGGCAGTTGAGTTTTGTTTTCCAGAGAAAAGGGCCGTGGTTTGTGTTTGGGGCCTATGGCTGAGAGTGACCGGCTGGCCCCTGAAAATCCACGATAGGAAGGATGGTTCCCAGATCCAAGGTGGCAGCAGTGCCATGTTGTGCTGGTGTGATAGTCCCAAGTGGCTCCTGCAATCTGCCATCCAGAAGTGGGGCAGCTGAATTTTGTTTGCCAGAGAAAAAGGCTGTGGTTTTTGTTTGGGGGCCTATGGCTGGGAGTGGCCGGCTGGCTCCTGAAAATCCATGATACGCAGCATGGTTCCCAGACCCAAGGTGGCACCAGTGCCAAGTGGGGCTGGTTTCACAGTGTCAAGTGCCTCCTGCAATCTCCCATCCAGAAGCGGGGCAGCTGAGTTTTGTTTGCCTGTGAAACGGGCCGTTGTTTTTGATTGGGGTCTGTGGCCGAGAATGTTCAGCTGGCTCCTGACAATCCACAATATGCAGGATGGTTCCCAGACCCAAGGTGGCACCAGTGCCAAGTCTTGCTGGTTTGATAGTACCAAGTGGCTCCTGCAATCTGCCATCCAGAAGCGGTGCAGCTGAGTTTTGTTTGCCAGAGAAAAGGGCCGTGGGTTGTGTTTGGGGGCATATGGCTGGGAGTGGCCGGCTGTCTCATTAAAAAGATCGATACGCAGGATGGTTCCCAGACCCAAGGTGGCACCAGTGCCAAGTCGGGCTGTTTTTATAGTACCAAGTGCGTCCTGCAATTTGCCATCCAGAAGAGGGGCAGTGGAGTTTTGTTTGCCAGAGAATAGCGCCGTTGTTTGTGTTTGGGGGCTTGTGGCTGGGAGTGGCCGACTGGCGCCTTAGAATCTGCGATACGCAGCATGGTTCCCAGACCCAAGGTGGCACCAGTTCCAAGTTGGGCTGGTTTGATAGTACCAAGTGGCTCCTGCAATCTGCCATCCAGAAGCGGGGCAGCTTACTTTTGTTTGCCAGGGAAACGGGCCGAGGTTTGTGTTTGGGGGCAAATGGCTGGGAGTGACCGGCTG
Organism: Melospiza melodia melodia; assembly: GCF_035770615.1. Classification (NCBI taxonomy): domain Eukaryota; kingdom Metazoa; phylum Chordata; class Aves; order Passeriformes; family Passerellidae; genus Melospiza; species Melospiza melodia. Next base: position 45,293,176 of record NC_086199.1, read on the forward strand.
GCTCCTGGAAAGCTACAATAGGCAGGATGGTGACCAGACCCATGGTGGCACCAGTGCCAAGTTGGGCTGGTTTGATAGTACCAAGTTGCTCCTGCAATCTGCCATCAAAAAGTTGGCAGGCGAGTTTTGTTTTCCAGGGAAAAGTGCCGTTGTTTGTGTTTGGGGGCCTGTGGCTGGGAGTGGCCGGCTGGCTCCTTAGAATCCACGATACGCAGGATGGTTCCCAGACCCAAGGTGGCACCAGTGCCAAGTTGGGCTGGTTTGATACTACCAAGTGGTTCCTGCAATCTGCCATCCAGAAGCAGGGCAGCTTACTTTTGTTTGCCAGGGAAACGGGCCGTGGGTTTTGTTTGGGGGCATATAGCTGAGAGTGGCCGGCTGGCCCCTGAAAATCCACGCTAGGCAGCATGGTTCCCAGATGCAAGGTGGCACCAGTGCCAAGTCGGGCTGGTTTGATGGTGCAAAGTGGCTCCTGCAATCTGCCATCCAGAAGCGGGGCAGCTGATTTTTGTTTGCCAGAGAAAAATTCCGTGGATTGTTTTTGGGGGCATATTGCTGGGAGTGGCCGGCTGGCTCCTTAAAATGCTCGATACGCATGATGGTTCCCAGGCCCAAGGTGTCACCACTACCAAGTCGGCCTGCGGTTTTAGTATCAAGTTCACCCTGCAATTTGCCATCCAGAAGAGGGGCAGTTGAGTTTTGTTTGCCAGAGAAACGGGCCGAGGTTTCTGTTTGGGGACATATGGCTGAGAGTGGCCGGCTGGCCCCTGAAAATCCACGATACACAACATGGTTCCCAGATCCAAGGTGGCACCAGTGCCAAGTTGGGCTGGTTTGATAGTCCCAAGTGTCTCCTGCAATCTGCCATCCAGAAGCGGGGCAGCTTACTTTTGTTTGCCAGAGAAATAGGCCTAGGTTTTTGTTTGGGGGCCTGTGGCTAGGAGTGGCCGGCTGGCTCCTAAGAATCCACGATACGCAGGATGTTTACCAGACCCATGGTGGCACCAGTGCCAAGTTGGGCTGGTTTGATAGTACCAAGTGGCTCCTGCAAACTCCATCAAAAAGTTGGCAGGCGTGTTTTGTTTTCCAGGGAACAGCGCCGTTGATTTTGTTTGGGGGCCTGTGGCTGGGAGTGGCCGGCTGGCTCCTTAGAATCCACGATACGCAGGATGGTTCCCAGACCCAAGGTGACACCAGTGCCAAGTCGGGCTGGTTTGATTACACCAAGTGGCTCCTGCAATCTGCCATCCATAAGTGAGGCAGCTAAGTTTTGTTTGCCAGAAAAAAGGGCCGTGGTTTTTGTTGGGGGCCTGTGGCTGGGAGTAGCCGGCTGGCTCCTTAAAATCCACGATAGGCAGGATGGTTCCCAGACCCAAGGTGGTACCAGTGCCAAGTCGGGCTGGTTTGATAGCACCAAGTGGCTCCTGCAATCTGCCATCCAGAAGCGGGCCAGCTTACTTTTGTTTGCCATGGAAACGGGCCGAGGTATTTGTCTGGGGACCTATGGCTGGGAGTGACCGGCTGGCTCCTGAAAAGCTACGATAGGCAGGATGGTGACCAGACCCATGGTGGCACCAGTGCCAAGTTGGGCTGGTTTGATAGTACCAAGTTGCTCCTGCAATCTGCCATCAAAAATTTGGCAGGTCAGTTTTGTTTTCCAGGGAAAAGCGCCGTTGTTTGTGTTTGGGGGACTGTGGCTGGGAGTGGCCGGCTGGCTCCTTAGAACACAGGATACGCAGGATGGTTCCCAGACCCAAGATGGCACCAGTGCCAAGTCGGGCTGGTTTGATAGCACCAAGTGGCTCCTGCAATCTGCCATCCAGAAGCGGGGCAGCTTACTTTTGTTTTCCAGGGAAACGGACCGAGGTTTTTTTCTGGGGGCCTATGGCTGGGAGTGACCGGCTGGCTCCTGAAAAGCTACGATAGGCAGGATGGTGACCAGACCCATGGTGGCACCAGTGCCAAGTTGGGCTGGTTTGATAGTACCAAGTGGCTCCTGCAATCTGCCATTAAAAAGTTGGCAGGCGAGTTTTGTTTTCCAGGGAAAAGCGCCGTTGTGTGTATTTTGGGGCCTGTGGCTGGGAGTGGCCAGCTGGCTCCTTAGAATCCACGATACGCAGGATGGTTCCCAGACCCAAGGTGGCACCAGTGCCAAGTCGGGCTGGTTTGTTAGTACCAAGTGGTTCCTGCAATCTGCCATCCAGAAGCGGGGCAGCTGAATTTTGTTTGCCAGAGAAAAAGGCTGTTGTTTGTGTTTCGGGGCCTGTGGCTGGCAGTGGACGGCTGGCTCCTGAAAATCCATGATACGCAGCATGGTTCCCAGACCCAAGGTGGCACCAGTGCCAAGTAGGACTAGTTTCATAGTACCCAGTGGCTCCTGCAATCTGCCATCCAGAAGAGGGGCAGTTGAGTTTTGTTTTCCAGAGAAAAGGGCCGTGGTTTGTGTTTGGGGCCTATGGCTGAGAGTGACCGGCTGGCCCCTGAAAATCCACGATAGGAAGGATGGTTCCCATATCCAAGGTGGCACCAGTGCCATGTTGTGCTGGTGTGATAGTCCCAAGTGGCTCCTGCAATCTGCCATCCAGAAGTGGGGCAGCTGAATTTTGTTTGCCAGAGAAAAAGGCTGTGGTTTTTGTTTGGGGGCCTATGGCTGGGAGTGGCCGGCTGGCTCCTGAAAATCCATGATACGCAGCATGGTTCCCAGACCCAAGGTGGCACCAGTGCCAAGTGGGGCTGGTTTCACAGTGTCAAGTGCCTCCTGCAATCTCCCATCCAGAAGCGGGGCAGCTGAGTTTTGTTTGCCTGTGAAACGGGCCGTTGTTTTTGATTGGGGTCTGTGGCCGAGAATGTTCAGCTGGCTCCTGACAATCCACAATATGCAGGATGGTTCCCAGACCCAAGGTGGCACTAGTTCCAAGTTGGGCTGGTTTGATAGTACCAAGTGGCTCCTGCAATCTGCCATCCAGAAGCGGGGCAGCTTACTTTTGTTTGCCAGGGAAACGGGCCGAGGTTTGTGTTTGGGGGCAAATGGCTGGGAGTGACCGGCTGGCTCCTGGAAAGCTACAATAGGCAGGATGGTGACCAGACCCATGGTGGCACCAGTGCCAAGTTGGGCTGGTTTGATAGTACCAAGTTGCTCCTGCAATCTGCCATCAAAAAGTTGGCAGGCGAGTTTTGTTTTCCAGGGAAAAGCGCCGTTGTTTGTATTTGGGGGCCTGTGGCTGGGAGTGGCCGGCTGGCTCCTTAGAATCCACGATACGCAGGATGGTTCCCAGACCCAAGGTGGCACCAGTGCCAAGTCGGGCTGGTTTGATACTACCAAGTGGTTCCTGCAATCTGCCATCCAGAAGCAGGGCAGCTTACTTTTGTTTGCCAGGGAAACGGGCCGTGGGTTTTGTTTGGGGGCATATAGCTGAGAGTGGCCCGCTGGCCCCTGAAAATCCACGCTAGGCAGCATGGTTCCCAGATGCAAGGTGGCACCAGTGCCAAGTCGGGCTGGTTTGATGGTGCAAAGTGGCTCCTGCAATCTGCCATCCAGAAGCGGGGCAGCTGATTTTTGTTTGCCAGAGAAAAATTCCGTGGATTGTTTTTGGGGGCATATTGCTGGGAGTGGCCGGCTGGCTCCTTAAAATGCTCGATACGCATGATGGTTCCCAGGCCCAAGGTGTCACCACTACCAAGTCGGCCTGCGGTTTTAGTATCAAGTTCATCCTGCAATTTGCCATCCAGAAGAGGGGCAGTTGAGTTTTGTTTGCCAGAGAAACGGGCCGAGGTTTCTGTTTGGGGACATATGGCTGAGAGTGGCCGGCTGGCCCCTGAAAATCCACGATACACAACATGGTTCCCAGATCCAAGGTGGCACCAGTGCCAAGTTGGGCTGGTTTGATAGTCCCAAGTGTCTCCTGCAATCTGCCATCCAGAAGCGGGGCAGCTTACTTTTGTTTGCCAGAGAAATAGGCCTAGGTTTTTGTTTGGGGGCCTGTGGCTAGGAGTGGCCTGCTGGCTCCTAAGAATCCACGATACGCAGGATGTTTACCAGACCCATGGTGGCACCAGTGCCAAGTTGGGCTGGTTTGATAGTACCAAGTGGCTCCTGCAAACTCCATCAAAAAGTTGGCAGGCGTGTTTTGTTTTCCAGGGAACAGCGCCGTTGATTTTGTTTGGGGGCCTGTGGCTGGGAGTGGCCGGCTGGCTCCTTAGAATCCACGATACGCAGGATGGTTCCCAGACCCAAGGTGACACCAGTGCCAAGTCGGGCTGGTTTGATTACACCAAGTGGCTCCTGCAATCTGCCATCCATAAGTGAGGCAGCTAAGTTTTGTTTGCCAGAAAAAAGGGCCGTGGTTTTTGTTGGGGGCCTGTGGCTGAGAGTAGCCGGCTGGCTCCTTAAAATCCACGATAGGCAGGATGGTTCCCAGACCCAAGGTGGTACCAGTGCCAAGTCGGGCTGGTTTGATAGCACCAAGTGGCTCCTGCAATCTGCCATCCAGAAGCGGGGCAGCTTACTTTTGTTTGCCAGGGAAACGGGCCGAGATTTGTGTCTCGGGGCCTATGGCAGGGAGTGACCAGCTGGCTCCTGAAAAGCTACGATAGGCAGGATGGTGACCAGACCCATGGTGGCACCAGTGCCAAGTTGGGCTGGTTTGATAGTACCAAGTTGCTCCTGCAATCTGCCATCAAAAATTTGGCAGGTCAGTTTTGTTTTCCAGGGAAAAGCGCCGTTGTTTGTGTTTGGGGGACTGTTGGTGGGAGTGGCCGGCTGGCTCCTTAGAACACAGGATACGCAGGATGGTTCCCAGACCCAAGATGGCACCAGTGCCAAGTCGGGCTGGTTTGATAGCACCAAGTGGCTCCTGCAATCTGCCATCCAGAAGCGGGGCAGCTTACTTTTGTTTTCCAGGGAAACGGACCGAGGTTTTTTTCTGGGGGCCTATGGCTGGGAGTGACCGGCTGGCTCCTGAAAAGCTACGATAGGCAGGATGGTGACCAGACCCATGGTGGCACCAGTGCCAAGTTGGGCTGGTTTGATAGTACCAAGTGGCTCCTGCAATCTGCCATCAAAAAGTTGGCAGGCGAGTTTTGTTTTCCAGGGAAAAGCGCCGTTGTGTGTATTTTGGGGCCTGTGGCTGGGAGTGGCCAGCTGGCTCCTTAGAATCCACGATACGCAGGATGGTTCCCAGACCCAAGGTGGCACCAGTGCCAAGTCGGGCTGGTTTGTTAGTACCAAGTGGTTCCTGCAATCTGCCATCCAGAAGCGGGGCAGCTGAATTTTGTTTGCCAGAGAAAAAGGCTGTTGTTTGTGTTTCGGGGCCTGTGGCTGGCAGTGGACGGCTGGCTCCTGAAAATCCATGATACGCAGCATGGTTCCCAGACCCAAGGTGGCACCAGTGCCAAGTAGGACTAGTTTCATAGTACCCAGTGGCTCCTGCAATCTGCCATCCAGAAGAGGGGCAGTTGAGTTTTGTTTTCCAGAGAAAAGGGCCGTGGTTTGTGTTTGGGGCCTATGGCTGAGAGTGACCGGCTGGCCCCTGAAAATCCACGATAGGAAGGATGGTTCCCATATCCAAGGTGGCACCAGTGCCATGTTGTGCTGGTGTGATAGTCCCAAGTGGCTCCTGCAATCTGCCATCCAGAAGTGGGGCAGCTGAATTTTGTTTGCCAGAGAAAAAGGCTGTGGTTTTTGTTTGGGGGCCTATGGCTGGGAGTGGCCGGCTGGCTCCTGAAAATCCATGATACGCAGCATGGTTCCCAGACCCAAGGTGGCACCAGTGCCAAGTGGGGCTGGTTTCACAGTGTCAAGTGCCTCCTGCAATCTCCCATCCAGAAGCGGGGCAGCTGAGTTTTGTTTGCCTGTGAAACGGGCCGTTGTTTTTGATTGGGGTCTGTGGCCGAGAATGTTCAGCTGGCTCCTGACAATCCACAATATGCAGGATGGTTCCCAGACCCAAGGTGGCACTAGTTCCAAGTTGGGCTGGTTTGATAGTACCAAGTGGCTCCTGCAATCTGCCATCCAGAAGCGGGGCAGCTTACTTTTGTTTGCCAGGGAAACGGGCCGAGGTTTGTGTTTGGGGGCAAATGGCTGGGAGTGACCGGCTGGCTCCTGGAAAGCTACAATAGGCAGGATGGTGACCAGACCCATGGTGGCACCAGTGCCAAGTTGGGCTGGTTTGATAGTACCAAGTTGCTCCTGCAATCTGCCATCAAAAAGTTGGCAGGCGAGTTTTGTTTTCCAGGGAAAAGCGCCGTTGTTTGTATTTGGGGGCCTGTGGCTGGGAGTGGCCGGCTGGCTCCTTAGAATCCACGATACGCAGGATGGTTCCCAGACCCAAGGTGGCACCAGTGCCAAGTCGGGCTGGTTTGATACTACCAAGTGGTTCCTGCAATCTGCCATCCAGAAGCAGGGCAGCTTACTTTTGTTTGCCAGGGAAACGGGCCGTGGGTTTTGTTTGGGGGCATATAGCTGAGAGTGGCCCGCTGGCCCCTGAAAATCCACGCTAGGCAGCATGGTTCCCAGATGCAAGGTGGCACCAGTGCCAAGTCGGGCTGGTTTGATGGTGCAAAGTGGCTCCTGCAATCTGCCATCCAGAAGCGGGGCAGCTGATTTTTGTTTGCCAGAGAAAAATTCCGTGGATTGTTTTTGGGGGCATATTGCTGGGAGTGGCCGGCTGGCTCCTTAAAATGCTCGATACGCATGATGGTTCCCAGGCCCAAGGTGTCACCACTACCAAGTCGGCCTGCGGTTTTAGTATCAAGTTCATCCTGCAATTTGCCATCCAGAAGAGGGGCAGTTGAGTTTTGTTTGCCAGAGAAACGGGCCGAGGTTTCTGTTTGGGGACATATGGCTGAGAGTGGCCGGCTGGCCCCTGAAAATCCACGATACACAACATGGTTCCCAGATCCAAGGTGGCACCAGTGCCAAGTTGGGCTGGTTTGATAGTCCCAAGTGTCTCCTGCAATCTGCCATCCAGAAGCGGGGCAGCTTACTTTTGTTTGCCAGAGAAATAGGCCTAGGTTTTTGTTTGGGGGCCTGTGGCTAGGAGTGGCCTGCTGGCTCCTAAGAATCCACGATACGCAGGATGTTTACCAGACCCATGGTGGCACCAGTGCCAAGTTGGGCTGGTTTGATAGTACCAAGTGGCTCCTGCAAACTCCATCAAAAAGTTGGCAGGCGTGTTTTGTTTTCCAGGGAACAGCGCCGTTGATTTTGTTTGGGGGCCTGTGGCTGGGAGTGGCCGGCTGGCTCCTTAGAATCCACGATACGCAGGATGGTTCCCAGACCCAAGGTGACACCAGTGCCAAGTCGGGCTGGTTTGATTACACCAAGTGGCTCCTGCAATCTGCCATCCATAAGTGAGGCAGCTAAGTTTTGTTTGCCAGAAAAAAGGGCCGTGGTTTTTGTTGGGGGCCTGTGGCTGAGAGTAGCCGGCTGGCTCCTTAAAATCCACGATAGGCAGGATGGTTCCCAGACCCAAGGTGGTACCAGTGCCAAGTCGGGCTGGTTTGATAGCACCAAGTGGCTCCTGCAATCTGCCATCCAGAAGCGGGGCAGCTTACTTTTGTTTGCCAGGGAAACGGGCCGAGATTTGTGTCTCGGGGCCTATGGCAGGGAGTGACCAGCTGGCTCCTGAAAAGCTACGATAGGCAGGATGGTGACCAGACCCATGGTGGCACCAGTGCCAAGTTGGGCTGGTTTGATAGTACCAAGTTGCTCCTGCAATCTGCCATCAAAAATTTGGCAGGTCAGTTTTGTTTTCCAGGGAAAAGCGCCGTTGTTTGTGTTTGGGGGACTGTGGCTGGGAGTGGCCGGCTGGCTCCTTAGAACACAGGATACGCAGGATGGTTCCCAGACCCAAGATGGCACCAGTGCCAAGTCGGGCTGGTTTGATAGCACCAAGTGGCTCCTGCAATCTGCCATCCAGAAGCGGGGCAGCTTACTTTTGTTTTCCAGGGAAACGGACCGAGGTTTTTTTCTGGGGGCCTATGGCTGGGAGTGACCGGCTGGCTCCTGAAAAGCTACGATAGGCAGGATGGTGACCAGACCCATGGTGGCACCAGTGCCAAGTTGGGCTGGTTTGATAGTACCAAGTGGCTCCTGCAATCTGCCATCAAAAAGTTGGCAGGCGAGTTTTGTTTTCCAGGGAAAAGCGCCGTTGTGTGTATTTTGGGGCCTGTGGCTGGGAGTGGCCAGCTGGCTCCTTAGAATCCACGATACGCAGGATGGTTCCCAGACCCAAGGTGGCACCAGTGCCAAGTCGGGCTGGTTTGTTAGTACCAAGTGGTTCCTGCAATCTGCCATCCAGAAGCGGGGCAGCTGAATTTTGTTTGCCAGAGAAAAAGGCTGTTGTTTGTGTTTCGGGGCCTGTGGCTGGCAGTGGACGGCTGGCTCCTGAAAATCCATGATACGCAGCATGGTTCCCAGACCCAAGGTGGCACCAGTGCCAAGTAGGACTAGTTTCATAGTACCCAGTGGCTCCTGCAATCTGCCATCCAGAAGAGGGGCAGTTGAGTTTTGTTTTCCAGAGAAAAGGGCCGTGGTTTGTGTTTGGGGCCTATGGCTGAGAGTGACCGGCTGGCCCCTGAAAATCCACGATAGGAAGGATGGTTCCCATATCCAAGGTGGCACCAGTGCCATGTTGTGCTGGTGTGATAGTCCCAAGTGGCTCCTGCAATCTGCCATCCAGAAGTGGGGCAGCTGAATTTTGTTTGCCAGAGAAAAAGGCTGTGGTTTTTGTTTGGGGGCCTATGGCTGGGAGTGGCCGGCTGGCTCCTGAAAATCCATGATACGCAGCATGGTTCCCAGACCCAAGGTGGCACCAGTGCCAAGTGGGGCTGGTTTCACAGTGTCAAGTGCCTCCTGCAATCTCCCATCCAGAAGCGGGGCAGCTGAGTTTTGTTTGCCTGTGAAACGGGCCGTTGTTTTTGATTGGGGTCTGTGGCCGAGAATGTTCAGCTGGCTCCTGACAATCCACAATATGCAGGATGGTTCCCAGACCCAAGGTGGCACTAGTTCCAAGTTGGGCTGGTTTGATAGTACCAAGTGGCTCCTGCAATCTGCCATCCAGAAGCGGGGCAGCTTACTTTTGTTTGCCAGGGAAACGGGCCGAGGTTTGTGTTTGGGGGCAAATGGCTGGGAGTGACCGGCTGGCTCCTGGAAAGCTACAATAGGCAGGATGGTGACCAGACCCATGGTGGCACCAGTGCCAAGTTGGGCTGGTTTGATAGTACCAAGTTGCTCCTGCAATCTGCCATCAAAAAGTTGGCAGGCGAGTTTTGTTTTCCAGGGAAAAGCGCCGTTGTTTGTATTTGGGGGCCTGTGGCTGGGAGTGGCCGGCTGGCTCCTTAGAATCCACGATACGCAGGATGGTTCCCAGACCCAAGGTGGCACCAGTGCCAAGTCGGGCTGGTTTGATACTACCAAGTGGTTCCTGCAATCTGCCATCCAGAAGCAGGGCAGCTTACTTTTGTTTGCCAGGGAAACGGGCCGTGGGTTTTGTTTGGGGGCATATAGCTGAGAGTGGCCCGCTGGCCCCTGAAAATCCACGCTAGGCAGCATGGTTCCCAGATGCAAGGTGGCACCAGTGCCAAGTCGGGCTGGTTTGATGGTGCAAAGTGGCTCCTGCAATCTGCCATCCAGAAGCGGGGCAGCTGATTTTTGTTTGCCAGAGAAAAATTCCGTGGATTGTTTTTGGGGGCATATTGCTGGGAGTGGCCGGCTGGCTCCTTAAAATGCTCGATACGCATGATGGTTCCCAGGCCCAAGGTGTCACCACTACCAAGTCGGCCTGCGGTTTTAGTATCAAGTTCATCCTGCAATTTGCCATCCAGAAGAGGGGCAGTTGAGTTTTGTTTGCCAGAGAAACGGGCCGAGGTTTCTGTTTGGGGACATATGGCTGAGAGTGGCCGGCTGGCCCCTGAAAATCCACGATACACAACATGGTTCCCAGATCCAAGGTGGCACCAGTGCCAAGTTGGGCTGGTTTGATAGTCCCAAGTGTCTCCTGCAATCTGCCATCCAGAAGCGGGGCAGCTTACTTTTGTTTGCCAGAGAAATAGGCCTAGGTTTTTGTTTGGGGGCCTGTGGCTAGGAGTGGCCTGCTGGCTCCTAAGAATCCACGATACGCAGGATGTTTACCAGACCCATGGTGGCACCAGTGCCAAGTTGGGCTGGTTTGATAGTACCAAGTGGCTCCTGCAAACTCCATCAAAAAGTTGGCAGGCGTGTTTTGTTTTCCAGGGAACAGCGCCGTTGATTTTGTTTGGGGGCCTGTGGCTGGGAGTGGCCGGCTGGCTCCTTAGAATCCACGATACGCAGGATGGTTCCCAGACCCAAGGTGACACCAGTGCCAAGTCGGGCTGGTTTGATTACACCAAGTGGCTCCTGCAATCTGCCATCCATAAGTGAGGCAGCTAAGTTTTGTTTGCCAGAAAAAAGGGCCGTGGTTTTTGTTGGGGGCCTGTGGCTGAGAGTAGCCGGCTGGCTCCTTAAAATCCACGATAGGCAGGATGGTTCCCAGACCCAAGGTGGTACCAGTGCCAAGTCGGGCTGGTTTGATAGCACCAAGTGGCTCCTGCAATCTGCCATCCAGAAGCGGGGCAGCTTACTTTTGTTTGCCAGGGAAACGGGCCGAGATTTGTGTCTCGGGGCCTATGGCAGGGAGTGACCAGCTGGCTCCTGAAAAGCTACGATAGGCAGGATGGTGACCAGACCCATGGTGGCACCAGTGCCAAGTTGGGCTGGTTTGATAGTACCAAGTGGCTCCTGCAATCTGCCATCAAAAAGTTGGCAGGCGAGTTTTGTTTTCCAGGGAAAAGCGCCGTTGTGTGTGTTTTGGGGCCTGTGGCTGGGAGTGGCCAGCTGGCTCCTTAGAATCCACGATACGCAGGATGGTTCCCAGACCCAAGGTGGCACCAGTGCCAAGTCGGGCTGGTTTGTTAGTACCAAGTGGTTCCTGCAATCTGCCATCCAGAAGCGGGGCAGCTGAATTTTGTTTGCCAGAGAAAAAGGCTGTTGTTTGTGTTTCGGGGCCTGTGGCTGGCAGTGGACGGCTGGCTCCTGAAAATCCATGATACGCAGCATGGTTCCCAGACCCAAGGTGGCACCAGTGCCAAGTAGGGCTGGTTTCATAGTACCCAGTGGCTCCTGCAATCTGCCATCCAGAAGAGGGGCAGTTGAGTTTTGTTTTCCAGAGAAAAGGGCCGTGGTTTGTGTTTGGGGCCTATGGCTGAGAGTGACCGGCCGGCCCCTGAAAATCCACGATAGGAAGGATGATTCCCAGATCCAAGGTGGCACCAGTGCCATGTTGTGCTGGTGTGATATTCCCAAGTGGCTCCTGCAATCTGCCATCCAGAAGCGGGGCAGCTGAATTTTGTTTGCCAGAGAAAAAGGCTGTGGTTTTTGTTTGGGGGCCTATGGCTGGGAGTGGCCGGCTGGCTCCTGAAAATCCATGATACGCAGCATGGTTCCCAGACCCAAGGTGGCACCAGTGCCAAGTGGGGCTGGTTTCACAGTGTCAAGTGCCTCCTGCAATCTCCCATCCAGAAGCGGGGCAGCTGAGTTTTGTTTGCCTGTGAAACGGGCCGTTGTTTTTGATTGGGGTCTGTGGCCGAGAGTGTCCAGCTGGCTCCTGACAATCCACAATACGCAGGATGGTTCCCAGACCCAAGGTGGCACCAGTGCCAAGACGTGCTGGTTTGATAGTACCAAGTGCGTCCTGCAAATTGCCATCCAGAAGAGGGGCAGTTGAGTTTTGTTTGCCAGAGAAAAGCGCCGTTGTTTGTGTTTGGGGTCTTGTGGCTGGGAGTGGCCGACTGGCGCCTTAGAATCTGCGATACGCAGCATGGTTCCCAGACCCAAGGTGGCACCAGTGCCAAGTCGGGCTGGTTTGATAGTACCAAGTGGCTCCTGCAATCTGCCATCCAGAAGCGGGGCAGCTTACTTTTGTTTGCCAGGGAAACGGGCCGAGGTTTGTGACTGGGGGCCTATGGCTGGGAGTGACCGGCTGGCTCCTGGAAAGCTACAATAGGCAGGATGGTTACCAGACCCATGGTGGCACCAGTGCCAAGTTGGCCTGGTTTGATAGTACCAAGTTGCTCCTGCAATCTGCCATCAAAAAGTTGTCAGGCGAGTTTTGTTTTCCAGGGAAAAGCGCCGTTGTTTGTATTTGGGGGCCTGTGGCTGGGAGTGGCCGGCTGGCTCCTTAGAATCCACGATACGCAGGATGGTTCCCAGACCCAAGGTGGCACCAGTGCCAAGTCGGGCTGGTTTGATACTACCAAGTGGTTCCTGCAATCTGCCATCCAGAAGCAGGGCAGCTTACTTTTGTTTGCCAGGGAAACGGGCCGTGGGTTTTGTTTGGGGGCATATAGCTGAGAGTGGCCCGCTGGCCCCTGAAAATCCACGCTAGGCAGCATGGTTCCCAGATGCAAGGTGGCACCAGTGCCAAGTCGGGCTGGTTTGATGGTGCAAAGTGGCTCCTGCAATCTGCCATCCAGAAGCGGGGCAGCTGATTTTTGTTTGCCAGAGAAAAATTCCGTGGATTGTTTTTGGGGGCATATTGCTGGGAGTGGCCGGCTGGCTCCTTAAAATGCTCGATACGCATGATGGTTCCCAGGCCCAAGGTGTCACCACTACCAAGTCGGCCTGCGGTTTTAGTATCAAGTTCATCTTGCAATTTGCCATCCAGAAGAGGGGCAGTTGAGTTTTGTTTGCCAGAGAAACGGGCCGAGGTTTCTGTTTGGGGGCATATGGCTGAGAGTGGCCGGCTGGCCCCTGAAAATCCACGATACACAGCATGGTTCCCAGATCCAAGGTGGCACCAGTGCCAAGTTGGGCTGGTTTGATAGTACCAAGTGTCTCCTGCAATCTGCCATCCAGAAGCGGGGCAGCTTACTTTTGTTTGCCAGAGAAATAGGCCTAGGTTTTTGTTTGGGGGCCTGTGGCTAGGAGTGGCCGGCTGGCTCCTAAGAATCCACGATACGCAGGATGTTTACCAGACCCATGGTGGCACCAGTGCCAAGTTGGGCTGGTTTGATAGTACCAAGTGGCTCCTGCAAACTCCATCAAAAAGTTGGCAGGCGTGTTTTGTTTTCCAGGGAACAGCGCCGTTGATTTTGTTTGGGGGCCTGTGGCTGGGAGTGGCCGGCTGGCTCCTTAGAATCCACGATACGCAGGATGGTTCCCAGACCCAAGGTGGCACCAGTGCCAAGTCGGGCTGGTTTGATTACACCAAGTGACTCCTGCAATCTGCCATCCAGAAGTGAGGCAGCTAAGTTTTGTTTGCGAGAAAAAAGGGCCGTGGTTTTTGTTGGGGGCCTGTGGCTGAGAGTAGCCGGCTGGCTCCTTAAAATCCACGATAGGCAGGATGGTTCCCAGACCCAAGGTGGCACCAGTGCCAAGTCGGGCTGGTTTGATAGTACCAAGTGGCTCCTGCAATCTGCCATCCAGAAGCGGGGCAGCTGAGTTTTGTTTGCCAGAGAAAAAGGCTGTGGTTTTTGTCTGGGGGCCTGTGGCTGGCAGTGGCCGGCTGGCTCTTGAAAATCCACGATACGCAGCATGGTTCCCAGACCCAAGGTGGCACCAGTACAAAGTGGGGCTCGTTTGACAGTGTCAAGTGCCTCCTGCAATCTCCCATCCAGAAGCGGGGCAGCTGAGTTTTTTTTGCCAGGGAAACGGACCTTTGTTTTTGATTGGGGTCTGTGGCCGAGAGTGGTCGGCTGTCTCCTGACAATCCACAATACGCAGGATGGTTCCCAGACCAAAGGTGGCACCAGTGCCAAGTCGGGCTGGTTTGATAGTACCAAGTGTCTCCTGCACTCTGCCATCCAGAAGCGGGGCAGCTGAGTTTTGTTTGCCAGAGAAAAGGGCCGTGGGTTGTGTTTGGGGGCATATGGCTGGGAGTGGCCACCTGGCTCCTTAAAATGCACGATACGCCGCATGGTAACCAGACGCAAGGTGGCACCAGTGCCAAGTCGGGCTGTTTTTGTAGTACCCAGTGGCTCCTGCAATTTGCCATCCAGAAGCGGGGCAGCTAAATTTTGTTTGCTAGAGAAAAGGGCTGTGGTTTGTGTTTGGGGGCCTATGGCCGAGAGTGGTAGGCTGGCCCCTGAAAATCAACGATAGGCAGGATGGTTCCCAGATCCAAGGTGGCACCAGTGCCAAGTAAGGCTGGTTGTATGGTTCAAAGTGACTCCTGCAATCTGCCATCCAGAAGCGGGACAGCTGAGTTTTTTTTGCCAGAGAAAAGGTCCGTGGTTTCTTTTTGGGGCATACGGCTGGGAATTGCCGGCTGGCTCCTTAAAAAGCTCGATACGCAGGATGGTTCCCAGAGCCAAGGTGGCACCACTGCCAAGTCGGGCTCTTTTTGTAGTACCAAGTGCGTCCTGCAATTTGCCATCCAGAAGAGGGGCAGTTGAGTTTTGTTTGCCAGAGAAAAGGGCCGAGGTTTGTGTTTGGGAGCATATGGCTGGGAATGACCAGCTGGCCCCTGAAAATCCACGATACGCCGGATGGTTCCCAGATCCAAGATGGTACCATTACCAAGTCGGGCTGCTTTGATAGTCCCAAGTGGCTCCTGCAAACTGCCACACCAGAAGCGGGGCAGCTGAGTTTTGTTTGCCAGGGAAATGGGCCGTTGTTTGTGTTTGGGGGCCTGTGGCTGGGAGTGTTCGGCTGGTTCCTGAATATGTACGATACGCAGGATTGTTCCCAGATCCAAGGTGGCAGCAGTGCCATGTTGTGCTGGTGTGATAGTCCCAAGTGGCTCCTGCAATCTGCCATCCAGAAGTGGGGCAGCTGATTTTTGTTTGCCAGAGAAAAGGTCCGTGGTTTGTGTTTGGGGGCATATGGCTGAGAGTGGCCGGCTGGCCCCTGAAAATCCACGATACACAGGATGGTTCCCAGATCCAAGGTGGCACCTGTGCCAAGTCGGGCTGATTTGATAGTACTAAGTAGCTCCTGCAATCTGCCATCCAGAAGCGGGGCAGCTTACTTTTGTTTGCCAGGGAAACGGGCCGAGGTTTCTGTTTGGGGGCCTATGGCTGGGAGTGACCGGCTGGCTCCTGAAAAGCTACAATAGGCAGGATGGTTCCCAGAGCCAAGGTGGCACCAGTGCCAAGTTGGGCTGGTTTGATAGTACCAAGTGGCTCCTGCAATCTGCTATCCAGAAGCAGGGTAGCTGAGTTTTGTTTGCCAGAGAAAAGGGCTTGGTTTGTGTTTGGGGGCATATGGCTGTGTGTGGCCAGCTGGCTCCTTAAAATGCACGATATGCAACATGGCTCCCAGACCCATAGTGGCACCAGTGCCAAGTCGGGCTGGTTTGATAGTACCAAGTGGCTCCTGCAATCTTCCATGATCACGTGGAGAAATACTTTCTGGTTTCAGCCATATGCTCTTTCTTCTCTCCCTCAACTTCTCTATCACCTCTCATCTGGTTCACATGCGCTGTCTTCAAGGTCCACAGGCTACTTTTCACAGAATCTTCTGGCCTGATGAAGTAAGAATGATGAATAGAACAGAGCTGGGATCTATTTTCCAGTTTGGATAAAATGCATTCTGCACACAAATCCAAGGAGAACGTGCTGCCCCAATGCCCAGAAAATCTTTCACTCCTGCTAGTGTTCTACGTCAACCGCAACTTAGTCTGAAAGAAAAGCTTTTTCTCTGAGAGCATCTGAGAGGTTTGCATGAAGCACTGATATCTGACATATGCAATTTTGAATAGGAGAGGAAAAAGAAAATGGCAAGGAGTTTTTAATTTTAGTGGTTTCAATTTTAATTTCCGTGCACTTTTTCAAAACTTGTCAGCTCAAATGCCCATCAACATCTTTTAGTCATCTGTAAGTCAGTATTCATATAAAATGTGCTTCAAATCCAAAGAATTTCAAATTTGCACTCCAAGCTTCTATGCCTAGATTTATGATTTCCTACACATATTAGATGAAAGGAAGGCCTTTTTTACTGTGGGAGTGCTGGAACACTGGAACAGGTTGCCCAGAGAAGTTGTGGGTGTCCCATCCCTGAAAGTATTCAAGGTCACCTTGGACGGGGCTTGGAGCAGCAACAAAGGAGAAGCTTGATGGTAGAGAAACAAAGTTGGACTATAGAAGAAACTCGGATTGAAGTATAGGATCAAGTTTTCTCTCAGCTCTTGGGGTAAATTCAAAGTTGTACAAAATGACATTTATCTGTGCTATTCACTACTGTAACAGAAAGTTTCATGAAAACTGTACAGAAGATAGTAAATTTTAAAAGAGATAAGAATTACAGCATAAAATCCATGGGATAGGTTACAACATGAGACACTCTCTAAGAGAAAATCTCTGTGTTTCAGCACTTCATCGGGGTAAGATTTCATGAAGTGCCAAAGAAGGCGGCAAAATATCATTCGGGACATTATTTACTGGAATTCAGCCTGGCCATTAGTAGGAACTGCCTTTGAACATATCATGTAGATATACCACACACGCTTTCCCTTCACTGAAAAATTACTGTTTACAACAAATAAGCAATTGACGATCAAAATTGATTGAAAGCATCTTAAACATGTCAAGTATTTCATTGTAGATGATCTGTGATCCAAATGCTTCTTCCACCTTCGAGAGGGACAGAAGAATTCTTCCATATCATGATGGTTTAAAATTGTATCAACCAATGTTTTCTGCTGAAAAGATATCATCTATTTTTTTCTATTTTTGGAAGAAAATATTCCTAGACATACAACAGGTGAGAACTAAGTAATTTTAAAGAAACAAATGAAATGAAAATATTCTGTAAATAGAATGAAATGAAAAGCTGTGTTTTAAATAGGAGCTAAATATTAAACAGAATTTTTGTACCAGGCATTTGAATTACTGCACCAGCTCTTTTGCCCATCAAGAGAGGCATTTAGCATTTCAGTCTTTTCCAAGGTGTTCATGATCTGCTATGCTGATCTCTGTGTGTGCCTAGGTGTGTGTGGAGGGGGGGGCATATGAAGGGGAGTGTGTATGTTTGCTTTACAATTGTTGTGGCAGATTCATGCCTCAGCTCCACATTTTGTTTTAAAAAGGTCACACCGAGTGGATATGAAGTTTACTATCAACAAGAGATCGATTCCCAAATCATCCATTTGACTCTCCCTTATAAATCATGTGCTTTGTTGCATATTTTATCAAATATACTTTCAAGCCAGATGGAGGAAGGAGGATGTGGGAATCCCTCCACCATCTTGCAACTTTTATGTAAGTAGGTTTTCAAGAAAATCATCATTTCTCTTTTAAATATGTCTGGAACAGGCATGATGGTAGTGTCAACCTGTTGGAGTTTTTGTTGCTGGAAGAAGTTGTACAAAAGGATTGGTTTTTACATTGACCAGTTACTGAATCAAGCGCAGGAATACATTGGAAATTTAGCTGGGGGTTCCTTTTCCCAGCAGACTACTTCTAGAACGAGCTTGTACACTGAAGCTGACTCTTTTGCTCTCTTTTTGTTTCTTTCCTATTTTCTTGGCTTCTTTGCCACTATCTAGACAATTTTGGAACTTTGTTCCCAACTAAAATGGTTTCAATAGTCTGATTGTGATCATACATTTTTACAAGGAATTTTTAAAATCTTTCCTCGAGTCCAGAAAGTCAAGGACTTAGATCTTTTTCTTCCCTTATCAATATTGCCATGAAATTGATAAATAAAGACCAACTCTTTATTTTTGTTTTTAACCCACGTAGATAATTCCCATCCATTAATCCATTTTGTGGACCAATAGCTGCCATTCTGATGGAAGCTGTCACTTCTTAACAATAGGCATTCTGTGACTATGTTGACTGCACTTTGGGTGAAGATCCTAACTGGTCTTAGATATACATAGGGAGAAATTTGCTCAGCCAGTGTCAGTCTTAAGCATGCGTATCAGAAGATCTTTCTAGAGCTGGGAATTTTCCCATGAAAGGGATTCAGTTAGGGAAGAGACACTTGTGCCAGAGTTTTACATTCTTCTTGAACACTGCTTAAGGAACTTAGATGCCATGTCCATTTGGATCTCTGTCTGCACAGAACTTTGTCATGCCAGTGCTTTGAAATGCATCTTGAAGAGAATTCACTAGCACAGAATGAAAGAGAGTGGAAGGGGTTGGTGGGGCTAACCAGGCCCAACCCCCCTGCCTAAACCAGGATACCTAGAGCCTCTTGCCCAGGATTCTATCTGGGTGTACTTTTAATGTCTTCAAAGATCCAGGCTCCACAATCTTTCTGGGCAGTCTGTGCCGTGGTTCAGTCACCCTGACAGTAAAGAAACATTTACTGATGTTCAAAGGCAATCTCCTGTATTTCAGTGTGTGCCCACTGCCTCTTGTCTTTTCCCTCAGCATCACTGAAAAGACACTGATTCCCTCCCCTTTGCACTATTGCTTCCATATGTATGTGTGATGCCATGTAGAGGTATGTCAAAAACCTCCCTGAAGCCCAGGCAGATAATATTCCCTTCATCTACCAGTCAAGTTGATTCATCAGAGGAGTTTAAAGTGATGTTCAGCATGAAATTCCCCTGAAAAATCATGCTAACTACATTATTTGGTCATCTGTCATGTGCCTGGCAAGGATTTCCAGGAAGAGCTGCTTCATCAACTTCCTGGGGATAAAAAAGAGGCTGGCTGGTTTGTACTATGGCGAGTCCTCTTAATTGCCTTTTTTGAAGATGGGTGTCATTTGTTAACATCCACTCTTTAGCCTCTGTTGTCGTCTACATCTTAGCAAAACGCTTTTCCACTATGTCTGGCTAGGAAAAACTGTGCCAGCACAGAAAACATCTCCCATCGTGTTCTAGAAGTTGCACGGATGTCTGCCAAGTGTTTGGCAGGAAGAAAAGAAAAGTTGTCCAAAACAGCTTCCAATCGAATGTTCCTGTGATTGGAAAAGTCAGGAGAGTGCAAAGGTACTGTTTTCTATCAGTTGGCAAGGTGCGCACACAATCCCAGTGTTGTACAGCTTGCTTCTTCACCTTCCCGAAGCTGCCGCTCTCGCCGGCTGCCGGAGCCCAAGAAGCGGCTTCTTCGCGCAAAGACGATTGTGCCGCTCACAGGGCTCTCCTTAGCGCGGCTTCTGCCGAAAGACGCCCGGCAGCGGCTCTTACCTCCGGAGAGCATCCTACCTTCGTCTTTAGCTCCTCTTCTCATCTACACCTCGGCAAAAAGCTTTTCCACTATGTCTGGCTAGGAAAAACTGTGCCAGCACAGAAAACATCTCCCATCGTGTTCTAGAAGTTGCACGGATGTCTGCCAAGTGTTTGGCAGGAAGAAAAGAAAAGTTGTCCAAAACAGCTTCCAATCGAATGTTCCTGTGATTGGAAAAGTCAGGAGAGTGCAAAGGTACTGTTTTCTATCAGTTGGCAAGGTGCGCACACAATCCCAGTGTTGTACAGCTTGCTTCTTCACCTTCCCGAAGCTGCCGCTCTCGCCGGCTGCCGGAGCCCAAGAAGCGGCTTCTTCGCGCAAAGACGATTGTGCCGCTCACAGTGCTCTCCTTAGCGCGGCTTCTGCCGAAAGACGCCCGGCAGCGGCTCTTACCTCCGGAGAGCATCCTACCTTCGTCTTTCGTGTCTTTTGTAGTCTACATCTTAGCAAAACGCTTTTCCACTATGTCTGGCTAGGAAAAACTGTGCCAGCACAGAAAACATCTCCCATCGTGTTCTAGAAGTTGCACGGATGTCTGCCAAGTGTTTGGCAGGAAGAAAAGAAAAGTTGTCCAAAACAGCTTCCAATCGAATGTTCCTGTGATTGGAAAAGTCAGGAGAGTGCAAAGGTACTGTTTTCTATCAGTTGGCAAGGTGCGCACACAATCCCAGTGTTGTACAGCTTGCTTCTTCACCTTCCCGAAGCTGCCGCTCTCGCCGGCTGCCGGAGCCCAAGAAGCGGCTTCTTCGCGCAAAGACGATTGTGCCGCTCACAGTGCTCTCCTTAGCGCGGCTTCTGCCGAAAGACGCCCGGCAGCGGCTCTTACCTCCGGAGAGCATCCTACCTTCGTCTTTCGCGTCTTTTGTAGTCTACATCTTAGCAAAACGCTTTTCCACTATGTCTGGCTAGGAAAAACTGTGCCAGCACAGAAAACATCTCCCATCGTGTTCTAGAAGTTGCACGGATGTCTGCCAAGTGTTTGGCAGGAAGAAAAGAAAAGTTGTCCAAAACAGCTTCCAATCGAATGTTCCTGTGATTGGAAAAGTCAGGAGAGTGCAAAGGTACTGTTTTCTATCAGTTGGCAAGGTGCGCACACAATCCCAGTGTTGTACAGCTTGCTTCTTCACCTTCCCGAAGCTGCCGCTTTCGCCGGCTGCCGGAGCCCAAGAAGCGGCTTCTTCGCGCAAAGACGATTGTGCCGCTCACAGTGCTCTCCTTAGCGCGGCTTCTGCCGAAAGACGCCCGGCAGCGGCTCTTACCTCCGGAGAGCATCCTACCTTCGTCTTTCGCGTCTTTTGTAGTCTACATCTTAGCAAAACGCTTTTCCACTATGTCTGGCTAGGAAAAACTGTGCCAGCACAGAAAACATCTCCCATCGTGTTCTAGAAGTTGCACGGATGTCTGCCAAGTGTTTGGCAGGAAGAAAAGAAAAGTTGTCCAAAACAGCTTCCAATCGAATGTTCCTGTGATTGGAAAAGTCAGGAGAGTGCAAAGGTACTGTTTTCTATCAGTTGGCAAGGTGCGCACACAATCCCAGTGTTGTACAGCTTGCTTCTTCACCTTCCCGAAGCTGCCACTCTCGCCGGCTGCCGGAGCCCAAGAAGCGGCTTGTTCGCGCAAAGACGATTGTGCCGCTCACAGGGCTCTCCTTAGCGCGGCTTCTGCCGAAAGACGCCCGGCAGCGGCTCTTACCTCCGGAGAGCATCCTACCTTCGTCTTTCGCGTCTTTTGTAGTCTACACCTCGGCAAAACGCTTTTCCACTATGTCTGGCTAGGAAAAACTGTGCCAGCACAGAAAACATCTCCCATCGTGTTCTAGAAGTTGCACGGATGTCTGCCAAGTGTTTGGCAGGAAGAAAAGAAAAGTTGTTCAAAACAGCTTCCAATCGAATGTTCATGTGATTGGAAAAGTCAGGAGAGTGCAAAGGTACTGTTTTCTATCAGTTGGCAAGGTGCGCACACAATCCCAGTGTTGTACAGCTTGCTTCTTCACCTTCCCGAAGCTGCCGCTCTCGCCGGCTGCCGGAGCCCAAGAAGCGGCTTCTTCGCGCAAAGACGATTGTGCCGCTCACAGGGCTCTCCTTAGCGCGGCTTCTGCCGAAAGACGCCCGGCAGCGGCTCTTACCTCCGGAGAGCATCCTACCTTCGTCTTTCGCGTCTTTTGTAGTCTACATCTTAGCAAAACGCTTTTCCACTATGTCTGGCTAGGAAAAACTGTGCCAGCACAGAAAACATCTCCCATCGTGTTCTAGAAGTTGCACGGATGTCTGCCAAGTGTTTGGCAGGAAGAAAAGAAAAGTTGTCCAAAACAGCTTCCAATCGAATGTTCCTGTGATTGGAAAAGTCAGGAGAGTGCAAAGGTACTGTTTTCTATCAGTTGGCAAGGTGCGCACACAATCCCAGTGTTGTACAGCTTGCTTCTTCACCTTCCTGAAGCTGCCGCTCTCGCCGGCTGCCGGAGCCCAAGAAGCGGCTTCTTCGCGCAAAGACGATTGTGCCGCTCACAGTGCTCTCCTTAGCGCGGCTTCTGCCGAAAGACGCCCGGCAGCGGCTCTTACCTCCGGAGAGCATCCTACCTTCGTCTTTCGCGTCTTATGTAGTCTACATCTTAGCAAAACGCTTTTCCACTATGTCTGGCTAGGAAAAACCGTGCCAGCCCAGAAAACATCTCCCATCGTGTTCTAGAAGTTGCAGATATGTCTGCCAAGTGTTTGGGAGGAAGAAAAGAAAAGTTGTCCAAAACAGCTTCCAATCGAATGTTCCTGTGATTGGAAAAGTCAGGAGAGTGCAAAGGTACTGTTTTCTATCAGTTGGCAAGGTGCGCACACAATCCCAGTGTTGTACAGCTTGCTTCTTCACCTTCCCGAAGCTGCCACTCTCAGGAGGTAAGAGCCGCTGCCGGGCGTCTTTCGGCAGAAGCCGCGCTAAGGGGAGCACTGTGAGCGGCACAATCGTCTTTGCGCGAAGAAGCCGCTTCTTGGGCTCCGGCAGCCGGCGAGAGCGGCAGCTTCGGGAAGGTGAAGAAACAAGCTGTACAACACTGGGATTGTGTGCGCACCTTGCCAACTGATAGAAAACAGTACCTTTGCACTCTCCTGACTTTTCCAATCACAGGAACATTCGATTGGAAGCTGTTTTGGACAACTTTTCTTTTCTTCCTGCCAAACACTTGGCAGACATCCGTGCAACTTCTAGAACACGATGGGAGATGTTTTCTGTGCTGGCACAGTTTTTCCTAGCCAGACATAGTGGAGAAGCGTTTTGCTAAGATGTAGACTACAAAAGACGCGAAAGACGAAGGTAGGATGCTCTCCGGAGGTAAGAGCCGCTGCCGGGCGTCTTTCGGCAGAAGCCGCGCTAAGGAGAGCCCTGTGAGCGGCACAATCGTCTTTGCGCGAAGAAGCCGCTTCTTGGGCTCCGGCAGCCGGCGAGAGCGGCAGCTTCGGGAAGGTGAAGAAGCAAGCTGTACAACACTGGGATTGTGTGCGCACCTTGCCAACTGATAGAAAACAGTACCTTTGCACTCTCCTGACTTTTCCAATCACAGGAACATTCGATTGGAAGCTGTTTTGGACAACTTTTCTTTTCTTCCTGCCAAACACTTGGCAGACATCCGTGCAACTTCTAGAACACGATGGGAGATGTTTTCTGTGCTGGCACAGTTTTTCCTAGCCAGACATAGTGGAGAAGCGTTTTGCTAAGATGTAGACTACAAAAGACGCGAAAGACGAAGGTAGGATGCTCTCCGGAGGTAAGAGCCGCTGCCGGGCGTCTTTCGGCAGAAGCCGCGCTAAGGAGAGCCCTGTGAGCGGCACAATCGTCTTTGCGCGAAGAAGCCGCTTCTTGGGCTCCGGCAGCCGGCGAGAGCGGCAGCTTCGGGAAGGTGAAGAAGCAAGCTGTACAACACTGGGATTGTGTGCGCACCTTGCCAACTGATAGAAAACAGTACCTTTGCACTCTCCTGACTTTTCCAATCACAGGAACATTCGATTGGAAGCTGTTTTGGACAACTTTTCTTTTCTTCCTGCCAAACACTTGGCAGACATCCGTGCAACTTCTAGAACACGATGGGAGATGTTTTCTGTGCTGGCACAGTTTTTCCTAGCCAGACATAGTGGAAAAGCGTTTTGCCGAGGTGTAGATGAGAAGAGGAGCTAAAGACGAAGGTAGGATGCTCTCCGGAGGTAAGAGCCGCTGCCGGGCGTCTTTCGGCAGAAGCCGCGCTAAGGAGAGCACTGTGAGCGGCACAATCGTCTTTGCGCGAAGCCGCTTCTTGGGCTCCGGCAGCCGGCGAGAGCGGCAGCTTCGGGAAGGTGAAGAAGCAAGCTGTACAACACTGGGATTGTGTGCGCACCTTGCCAACTGATAGAAAACAGTACCTTTGCACTCTCCTGACTTTTCCAATCACAGGAACATTCGATTGGAAGCTGTTTTGGACAACTTTTCTTTTCTTCCTGCCAAACACTTGGCAGACATCCGTGCAACTTCTAGAACACGATGGGAGATGTTTTCTGTGCTGGCACAGTTTTTCCTAGCCAGACATAGTGGAAAAGCTTTTTGCCGAGGTGTAGATGAGAAGAGGAGCTAAAGAGTGGATGTTAGCAAATGACACCCATCTTCAAAAAAGGCAATTAAGAGGACTCGCCATAGTACAAACCAGCCAGCCTCTTTTTTATCCCCAGGAAGTTGATGAAGCAGCTCTTCCTGGAAATCCTTGCCAGGCACATGACAGATGACCAAATAATGTAGTTAGCATGATTTTTCAGGGGAATTTCATGCTGAACATCACTTTAAACTCCTCTGATGAATCAACTTGACTGGTAGATGAAGGGAATATTATCTGCCTGGGCTTCAGGGAGGTTTTTGACATACCTCTACATGGCATCACACATACATATGGAAGCAATAGTGCAAAGGGGAGGGAATCAGTGTCTTTTCAGTGATGCTGAGGGAAAAGACAAGAGGCAGTGGGCACACACTGAAATACAGGAGATTGCCTTTGAACATCAGTAAATGTTTCTTTACTGTCAGGGTGACTGAACCACGGCACAGACTGCCCAGAAAGATTGTGGAGCCTGGATCTTTGAAGACATTAAAAGTACACCCAGATAGAATCCTGGGCAAGAGGCTCTAGGTATCCTGGTTTAGGCAGGGGGGTTGGGCCTGGTTAGCCCCACCAACCCCTTCCACTCTCTTTCATTCTGTGCTAGTGAATTCTCTTCAAGATGCATTTCAAAGCGCTGGCATGACAAAGTTCTGTGCAGACAGAGATCCAAATGGACATGGCATCTAAGTTCCTTAAGCAGTGTTCAAGAAGAATGTAAAACTCTGGCACAAGTGTCTCTTCCCTAACTGAATCCCTTTCATGGGAAAATTCCCAGCTCTAGAAAGATCTTCTGATACGCATGCTTAAGACTGACACTGGCTGAGCAAATTTCTCCCTATGTATATCTAAGACCAGTTAGGATCTTCACCCAAAGTGCAGTCAACATAGTCACAGAATGCCTATTGTTAAGAAGTGACAGCTTCCATCAGAATGGCAGCTATTGGTCCACAAAATGGATTAATGGATGGGAATTATCTACGTGGGTTAAAAACAAAAATAAAGAGTTGGTCTTTATTTATCAATTTCATGGCAATATTGATAAGGGAAGAAAAAGATCTAAGTCCTTGACTTTCTGGACTCGAGGAAAGATTTTAAAAATTCCTTGTAAAAATGTATGATCACAATCAGACTATTGAAACCATTTTAGTTGGGAACAAAGTTCCAAAATTGTCTAGATAGTGGCAAAGAAGCCAAGAAAATAGGAAAGAAACAAAAAGAGAGCAAAAGAGTCAGCTTCAGTGTACAAGCTCGTTCTAGAAGTAGTCTGCTGGGAAAAGGAACCCCCAGCTAAATTTCCAATGTATTCCTGCGCTTGATTCAGTAACTGGTCAATGTAAAAACCAATCCTTTTGTACAACTTCTTCCAGCAACAAAAACTCCAACAGGTTGACACTACCATCATACCTGTTCCAGACATATTTAAAAGAGAAATGATGATTTTCTTGAAAACCTACTTACATAAAAGTTGCAAGATGGTGGAGGGATTCCCACATCCTCCTTCCTCCATCTGGCTTGAAAGTATATTTGATAAAATATGCAACAAAGCACATGATTTATAAGGGAGAGTCAAATGGATGATTTGGGAATCGATCTCTTGTTGATAGTAAACTTCATATCCACTCGGTGTGACCTTTTTAAAACAAAATGTGGAGCTGAGGCATGAATCTGCCACAACAATTGTAAAGCAAACATACACACTCCCCTTCATATGCCCCCCCCTCCACACACACCTAGGCACACACAGAGATCAGCATAGCAGATCATGAACACCTTGGAAAAGACTGAAATGCTAAATGCCTCTCTTGATGGGCAAAAGAGCTGGTGCAGTAATTCAAATGCCTGGTACAAAAATTCTGTTTAATATTTAGCTCCTATTTAAAACACAGCTTTTCATTTCATTCTATTTACAGAATATTTTCATTTCATTTGTTTCTTTAAAATTACTTAGTTCTCACCTGTTGTATGTCTAGGAATATTTTCTTCCAAAAATAGAAAAAAATAGATGATATCTTTTCAGCAGAAAACATTGGTTGATACAATTTTAAACCATCATGATATGGAAGAATTCTTCTGTCCCTCTCGAAGGTGGAAGAAGCATTTGGATCACAGATCATCTACAATGAAATACTTGACATGTTTAAGATGCTTTCAATCAATTTTGATCGTCAATTGCTTATTTGTTGTAAACAGTAATTTTTCAGTGAAGGGAAAGCGTGTGTGGTATATCTACATGATATGTTCAAAGGCAGTTCCTACTAATGGCCAGGCTGAATTCCAGTAAATAATGTCCCGAATGATATTTTGCCGCCTTCTTTGGCACTTCATGAAATCTTACCCCGATGAAGTGCTGAAACAAAGAGATTTTCTCTTAGAGAGTGTCTCATGTTGTAACCTATCCCATGGATTTTATGCTGTAATTCTTATCTCTTTTAAAATTTACTATCTTCTGTACAGTTTTCATGAAACTTTCTGTTACAGTAGTGAATAGCACAGATAAATGTCATTTTGTACAACTTTGAATTTACCCCAAGAGCTGAGAGAAAACTTGATCCTATACTTCAATCCGAGTTTCTTCTATAGTCCAACTTTGTTTCTCTACCATCAAGCTTCTCCTTTGTTGCTGCTCCAAGCCCCGTCCAAGGTGACCTTGAATACTTTCAGGGATGGGACACCCACAACTTCTCTGGGCAACCTGTTCCAGTGTTCCAGCACTCCCACAGTAAAAAAGGCCTTCCTTTCATCTAATATGTGTAGGAAATCATAAATCTAGGCATAGAAGCTTGGAGTGCAAATTTGAAATTCTTTGGATTTGAAGCACATTTTATATGAATACTGACTTACAGATGACTAAAAGATGTTGATGGGCATTTGAGCTGACAAGTTTTGAAAAAGTGCACGGAAATTAAAATTGAAACCACTAAAATTAAAAACTCCTTGCCATTTTCTTTTTCCTCTCCTATTCAAAATTGCATATGTCAGATATCAGTGCTTCATGCAAACCTCTCAGATGCTCTCAGAGAAAAAGCTTTTCTTTCAGACTAAGTTGCGGTTGACGTAGAACACTAGCAGGAGTGAAAGATTTTCTGGGCATCGGGGCAGCCCGTTCTCCTTGGATTTGTGTGCAGAATGCATTTTATCCAAACTGGAAAATAGATCCCAGCTCTGTTCTATTCATCATTCTTACTTCATCAGGCCAGAAGATTCTGTGAAAAGTAGCCTGTGGACCTTGAAGACAGCGCATGTGAACCAGATGAGAGGTGATAGAGAAGTTGAGGGAGAGAAGAAAGAGCATGAGGCTGAAACCAGAAAGTATTTCTCCACGTGATCATGGAAGATTGCAGGAGCCACTTGGTACTATCAAACCAGCCCAACTTGGCACTGGTGCCACCTTGGGTCTGGGAGCCATGTTGCATATCGTGCATTTTAAGGAGCCAGCTGGCCACACCCAGCCATATGCCCCCAAACACAAACCAAGGCCCTTTTCTCTGGCAAACAAAACTCAGCTGCCCTGCTTCTGGATGGCAGATTGCAGGAACCACTTGGTACTATCAAACCAGCCCAACTTGGCACTGGTGCCACCATGGGTCTGGTCACCATCCTGCCTATTGTAGCTTTTCAGGAGCCAGCCGGTCACTCTCAGCCATAGGCCCCCAAACACAAACCTCGGCCCGTTTCCCTGGCAAACAAAAGTAAGCTGTCCCGCTTCTGCATGGCAGATTGCAGGAGCTACTTAGTACTATCAAATCAGCCCGACTTGGCACAGGTGCCACCTTGGATCTGGGAACCATCCTGTGTATCGTGGATTTTCAGGGGCCAGCCAGCCACTCTCAGCCATATGCCCCCAAAAACAAACCACGGACCTTTTCTCTGGCAAACAAAACTCAACTGCCCCTCTTCTGGATGGCAAATTTTAGGACGCACTTTGTACTACGAAAACCGCCCGACGTGGCACTGGTGCCACCTTGTGTCAGGGAACCATCCTGCATATCGAGCTTTTTAAGGAGCCAGCCGGCCAGGCCCAGCCATATACCCCCAAAAACAAACCACGGACCATTTCTCATGGAAACAAAAATCCGCTGCCCCGCGTCTGGATGGCAGATTGCAGGAGCCACTTTGCACCATCAAACCAGCCCGACTTGGCACTGGTGCCACCTTGGGTCTGGGAACAATCCTGCGTATCGTACATATTCAGGAACCAGCCGAACACTCCCAGCCACAGGCCCCCAAACACAAACAACGGCCCATTTCCCTGGCAAACAAAACTCAGCTGCCCCGCTTCTGGATGGCAGTTTGCAGGAGCCACTTGGGAGTATCAAACCAGCCCGACTTGGCACTGGTGCCACCTTGGGTCTGGGAACCATCCTGCGTATGGTGGATTCTAAGGAGCCAGCCGGCCACTCCCAGCCACAGGCCCCCAACAAAAACCACGGCCCTTTTTTCTGGCAAACAAAACTTAGCTGCCTCACTTCTGGATGGCAGATTGCAGGAGCCACTTGGTGTAATCAAACCAGCCCGACTTGGCACTGGTGCCACCTTGGGTCTGGGAACCATCCTGCGTATCGTGGATTCTAAGGAGCCAGCCGGCCACTCCCAGCCACAGGCCCCCAAACAAAATCAACTGCGCTGTTCCCTGGAAAACAAAACACGCCTGCCAACTTTTTGATGGAGTTTGCAGGAGCCACTTGGTACTATCAAACCAGCCCGACTTGGCACTGGTGCCACCTTGGGTCTGGGAAACATCCTGCGTATCGTGGATTCTTAGGAGCCAGCCGGCCACTCCTAGCCACAGGCCCCCAGACAAAAACCTAGGCCTATTTCTCTGGCAAACAAAAGTAAGCTGCCCCGCTTCTGGATGGCAGATTGCAGGAGACACTTGGTACTATCAAACCAGCCCAACTTGGCACTGGTGCCACCTTGGATCTGGGAACCATGCTGTGTATCGTGGATATTCAGGGGCCAGCCGGCCACTCTCAGCCATATGTCCCCAAACAGAAACCTCGGCCCGTTTCTCTGGCAAACAAAACTCAACTGCCCCTCTTCTGGATGGCAAATTGCAGGATGAACTTGATACTAAAACCGCAGGCCGACTTGGTAGTGGTGACACCTTGGACCTGGGAACCATCATGCGTATCGAGCATTTTAAGGAGCCAGCCGGCCACTCCCAGCAATATGCCCCCAAAAACAATCCACGGAATTTTTCTCCGGCAAACAAAAATCAGCTGCCCCGCTTCTGGATGGCAGATTGCAGGAGCCACTTTGCACCATCAAACCAGCCCGACTTGGCACTGGTGCCACCTTGCATCTGGGAACCATGCTGCCTAGCGTGGATTTTCAGGAGCCAGCCGGCCACTCTCAGCCATAGGCCCCCAAACAAAACCCACGGCCCGTTTCCCTGGCAAACAAAATTAAGCTGCCCCGCTTCTGGATGGCAGATTGCAGGACGCATTTGGTACTATCAAACCAGCCCGACTTGGCACTGGTGCCACCTTGGGTCTGGGAACCATCCTGCGTATCGTGGGTTCAAAGGAGCCAGCCGGCCACTCCCAGCCACAGGCCCCCAAATACAAACAACGGCGCTTTTCCCTGGAAAACAAAACTCGCCTGACAACTTTTTGATGGCAGATTGCAGGAGCCACTTGGTACTATCAAACCAGCCCAACTTGGCACTGGTGCCACCATGGGTCTGGTCACCATCCTGCCTATCGTAGCTTTTCAGGAGCCAGCCGGTCACTCCCAGCCATAGGTCCCCAGTCACAAACCTCGGCCCGTTTCCCTGGCAAACAAAAGTAAGCTGCCCCGCTTCTGGATGGCAGATTGCAGGAGCCACTTGGTACTATCAAACCAGCCCAACTTGGCACTGGTGCCACCTCTGGTCTGGGAACCATGCTGCGTAACACAGATTCTAAGGCGCCAGTCGGCCACTCCCAGCCACAAGCCCCCAAACACAAACAACGGCGCTATTCTCTGGCAAACAAAACTCCACTGCCCCTCTTCTGGATGGCAAATTGCAGGACGCACTTGGTACTATAAAAACAGCCCGACTTGGCACTGGTGCCACCTTGGGTCTGGGAACCATGCTGCGTGTCGATCTTTTTAATGAGACAGCCGGCCACTCCCAGCCATATGCCCCCAAACACAACCCACGGCCCTTTTCTCTGGCAAACAAAACTCAACTGCACCGCTTCTGGATGGCAGATTGCAGGAGCCACTTGGTACTATCAAACCAGCCCGACTTGGCACTGGTGCCACCTTGGGTCTGGGAACCATCCTGCGTATGGTGGATTCTAAGGAGCCAGCCGCTCACTCCCAGCCACAGGCCCCCAACAAAAACCACGGCCCTTTTTTCTGGCAAACAAAACTTAGCTGCCTCACTTCTGGATGGCAGATTGCAGGAGCCACTTGGTGTAATCAAACCAGCCCGACTTGGCACTGGTGCCACCTTGGGTCTGGGAACCATCCTGCGTATCGTGGATTCTAAGGAGCCAGCCGGCCACTCCCAGCCACAGGCCCCCAAACAAAATCAACGGCGCTGTTCCCTGGAAAACAAAACACGCCTGCCAACTTTTTGATGGAGTTTGCAGGAGCCACTTGGTACTATCAAACCAGCCCGACTTGGCACTGGTGCCACCTTGGGTCTGGGAAACATCCTGCGTATCGTGGATTCTTAGGAGCCAGCCGGCCACTCCTAGCCACAGGCCCCCAGACAAAAACCTAGGCCTATTTCTCTGGCAAACAAAAGTAAGCTGCCCCGCTTCTGGATGGCAGATTGCAGGAGACACTTGGTACTATCAAACCAGCCCAACTTGGCACTGGTGCCACCTTGGATCTGGGAACCATGCTGTGTATCGTGGATATTCAGGGGCCAGCCGGCCACTCTCAGCCATATGTCCCCAAACAGAAACCTCGGCCCGTTTCTCTGGCAAACAAAACTCAACCGCCCCTCTTCTGGATGGCAAATTGCAGGATGAACTTGATACTAAAACCGCAGGCCGACTTGGTAGTGGTGACACCTTGGACCTGGGAACCATCATGCGTATCGAGCATTTTAAGGAGCCAGCCGGCCACTCCCAGCAATATGCCCCCAAAAACAATCCACGGAATTTTTCTCTGGCAAACAAAAATCAGCTGCCCCGCTTCTGGATGGCAGATTGCAGGAGCCACTTTGCACCATCAAACCAGCCCGACTTGGCACTGGTGCCACCTTGCATCTGGGAACCATGCTGCCTAGCGTGGATTTTCAGGAGCCAGCCGGCCACTCTCAGCCATAGGCCCCCAAACAAAACCCACGGCCCGTTTCCCTGGCAAACAAAATTAAGCTGCCCCGCTTCTGGATGGCAGATTGCAGGACGCACTTGGTAGTATCAAACCAGCCCGACTTGGCACTGGTGCCACCTTGGGTCTGGGAACCATCCTGCGTATCGTGGGTTCAAAGGAGCCAGCCGGCCACTCCCAGCCACAGGCCCCCAAATACAAACAACGGCGCTTTTCCCTGGAAAACAAAACTCGCCTGACAACTTTTTGATGGCAGATTGCAGGAGCCACTTGGTACTATCAAACCAGCCCGACTTGGCACTGGTGCCACCATGGGTCTGGTCACCATCCTGCCTATCGTAGCTTTTCAGGAGCCAGCCAGCCACGCCCAGCCAGAGGCCCGTAGACAAATATTTCGGCCCGTTTCCCTGGCAAACAAAAGTAAGCTACCCCGCTTCTGGATGGCAGATTGCAGGAGCCACTTTGCACCATCAAACTAGCCCGACTTGGCACTGGTGCCACCTCAGCTCTGGGAACCATCCTGCGTATCGTTCATTGTAAGGAGCCAGCCGGCCACTCCAGCCACAGGCCCCCAGACACAAACAACGGCGCTTTTCCCTGGAAAACAAAACTCGCCTGCCAACTTTTTGATGGCAGATTGCAGGAGCCACTTGCTACTATCAAATCAGCCCAACTTGGCACTGGTGCCACCATGGGTCTGGTCACCATCCTGCCTATCGTAGCTTTACAGGAGCCAGCCGGTCACTCGCAGCCATAGGCCCCCAGACACAAAACTCGGCCCGTTTCCCTGGCAAACAAAAGTAAGCTACCCCGCTTCTGGATGGCAGATTGCAGGAGCCACTTTGCACCATCAAACTAGCCCGACTTGGCACTGGCGCCACCTCTGGTCTGGGAACCATCCTGCGTATCGTGGATTCTAAGGAGCCAGCCGGTCACTCCCACCCACAGGCCCCCACACAAAAACAACGGCACTTTTCCCTGGAAAACAAAACTCGCCTGCCAACTTTTTGATGGCAGATTGCAGGAGCCACTTGGTACTATCAAACCAGCCCAACTTGGCACTGGTGCCACCATGGGTCTGGTCACCATCCTGCCTATCGTAGCTTTTCAGGAGCCAGCCGGTCACTCCCAGCCATAGGCCCCCAGACAAAAACCTCGGCCCGTTTCCCTGGCAAACAAAAGTAAGCTGCCCCGCTTCTGGATGGCAGATTGCAGGAGCCACTTTTCACCATCAAACCAGCCCTACTTGGCACTGGTGCCACCTCTGGTCTGGGAACCATCCTGCGTATCATGGATTCTAAGGAGCCAGCCGGCCACTCCCAGCCAGAGGCCCCCAAACACAAACAACGGCGCTTTTCCCTGGATAACAAACTCGTCTGCCAACTTTTTGATGGCAGATTGCAGGAGCCACTTGGTACTATCAAACCAGCCCAACTTGGCACTGGTGCCACCATGGGTCTGGTCACCATCCTGCCTATCGTAGCTTTTCAGGAGCCAGCCGGTCACTCCCAGCCATAGGCCCTGAGACACAAACCTCGGCCCGTTTCCCTGGCAAACAAAAGTAAGCTGCCCCGCTTCTGGATGGTAGATTTCAGGACGCACTTGGTACTATCAAACCAGCCCAACTTGGCACTGGTGCCACCTCTGGTCTGGGAACCATCCTGCGTATCGTGGATTCTAAGGAGCCAGCCGGCCACTCCCAGCCACAGGCCCCCAAACACAAACAACGGCGCTTTTCCCTGGAAAACAAAACTCGCCTGCCAACATTTTGATGGCAGATTGCAGGAGCCACTTGGTACTATCAAATCAGCCCAACTTGGCACTGGTGCCACCATGCGTTTGGTCACCATCCTGCCTATCGTAGCTTTTCAGGAGCCAGACGGTCACTCCCAGCTATAGGCCCCCAGACAAAAACCTCGGCCCGTTTCCCTGGCAAACAAAAGTAAGCTGCCCCGCTTCTGGATGGCAGATTGCAGGACGCACTTGGTACTATCAAACCAGCCCGAATTGGCACTGGTGCCACCTCTGGTCTGGGAACCATCCTGCGTATCGTGGTTCTAAGGAGCCTTCCGTCCACTCCCAGCCACAGGCCCCCAAACACAAACAACGGCGCTTTTCCCTGGAAAACAAAACTCGCCTGCCAACTTTTTGATGGCAGATTGCAGGAGCCACTTGGTACTATCAAATCAGCCCAACTTGGCACTGGTGCCACCATGGGTCTGGTCACCATCCTGCCTATCGTAGCTTTTCAGGAGCCAGCCGGTCACTCCCAGCCATAGGCCCCAGAAACAATACTCGGCCCGTTTCCCTGGCAAACAAAAGTAAGCTGCCCCGCTTCTGGATGGCAGATTGCAGGAGCCACTTTGCACCATCAAACTAGCCCGACTTGGCACTGGTGCCACCTCTGGTCTGGGAACCATCCTGCGTATCGTGGATTCTAAGGAGCCAGCCGGCCACTCCCACCCACAGGCCTCCAAACAAAAACAACGGCGCTTTTCCCTGGAAAACAAAACTCGCCTGCCAATTTTTTGATGGCAGATTGCAGGAGCCACTTGGTACTATCAAACCAGCCCAACTTGGCACTGGTGCCACCATGGGTCTGGTCACCATCCTGCCTATCGTAGCTTTTCAGGAGCCAGGCGGTCACTCGCAGCCATAGGCCCCCAGACACAAACCTCGGCCCGTTTCCCTGGCAAACAAAAGTAAGCTACCCCGCTTCTGGATGGCAGATTGCAGGACGCACTTGATAGTATCAAACCAGCCCGACTTGGCACTGGTGCCACCTCAGGTCTGGGAACCATGCTGCGTATCGTGGATTCTAATTAGCCATCTGGCCACTCCCACCCACAGGCCCTCAAACACTAACAACGGCGCTTTTCCCTGGATAACAAACTCGCCTGTCAACTTTTTGATGGCAGATTGCAGGAGCCACTTGGTACTATCAAACCAGCCCAACTTGGCACTGGTGCCACCATGGGTCTGGTCACCATCCTGCCTATTGTAGCTTTTCAGGAGCCAGGCGGTCACTCCCAGCCATAGGCCCTGAGACACAAACCTCGGCCCGTTTCCCTGGCAAACAAAAGTAAGCTGCCCCGCTTCTGGATGGCAGATTGCAGGACGCACTTGGTACTATCAAACCAGCCCAACTTGGCACTGGTGCCACCTCTGGTCTGGGAACCATGCCGCGTATCGTGGATTCTAAGGAGCCAGCCGGCCACTCCCAGCCACAGGCCCCCAAACAGAAACAACGGCGCTTTTCCCTGGAAAACAAAACTCGCCTGCCAACTTTTTGATGGCAGATTGCAGGAGCCACTTGGTACTATCAAATCAGCCCAACTTGGCACTGGTGCCACCATGGGTCTGGTCACCATCCTGCCTATCGTAGCTTTTCAGGAGCCAGGCGGTCACTCCCAGCCATAGGCCCCCAGACACAAACCTTGGCCCGTTTCCCTGGCAAACAAAAGTAAGCTGCCCCGCTTCTGGATGGCAGATTGCAGGAGCCACTTGGTACTATCAAACCAGCCCAACTTGGCACTGGTGCCACCTCTGGTCTGGGAACCATGCTGCGTAACACAGATTCTAAGGCGCCAGTCGGCCACTCCCAGCCACAAGCCCCCAAACACAAACAACGGCGCTATTCTCTGCCAAACAAAACTCCACTGCCCCTCTTCTGGATGGCAAATTTCAGGACGCACTTGGTACTATAAAAACAGCCCGACTTGGCACTGGTGCCACCTTGGGTCTGGGAACCATCCTGCGTATCGATCTTTTTAATGAGACAGCCGGCCACTCCCAGCCATATGCCCCCAAACACAACCCACGGCCCTTTCCTCTGGCAAACAAAACTCAGCTGCACCGCTTCTGGATGGCAGATTGCAGGAGCCACTTGGTACTATCAAACCAGCAAGACTTGGCACTGGTGCGACCTTGGGTCTGGGAACCATCCTGCGTATTGTGGATTGTCAGGAGCCAGCTGAACATTCTCGGCCACAGACCCCAATCAAAAACAACGGCCCGTTTCTCAGGCAAACAAAACTCAGCTGCCCCGCTTCTGGATGGGAGATTGCAGGAGGCACTTGACACTGTGAAACCAGCCCCACTTGGCACTGGTGCCACCTTGGGTCTGGGAACCATGCTGCGTATCATGGATTTTCAGGAGCCAGCCGGCCACTCCCAGCCATAGGCCCCCAAACAAAAACCACAGCCTTTTTTCTCTGGCAAACAAAATTCAGCTGCCCCACTTCTGGATGGCAGATTGCAGGAGCCACTTGGGACTATCACACCAGCACAACATGGCACTGCTGCCACCTTGGATCTGGGAACCATCCTTCCTATCGTGGATTTTCAGGGGCCAGCCGGTCACTCTCAGCCATAGGCCCCAAACACAAACCACGGCCCTTTTCTCTGGAAAACAAAACTCAACTGCCCCTCTTCTGGATGGCAGATTGCAGGAGCCACTGGGTACTATGAAACTAGCCCTACTTGGCACTGGTGCCACCTTGGGTCTGGGAACCATGCTGCGTATCATGGATTTTCAGGAGCCAGCCGTCCACTGCCAGCCACAGGCCCCGAAACACAAACAACAGCCTTTTTCTCTGGCAAACAAAATTCAGCTGCCCCGCTTCTGGATGGCAGATTGCAGGAACCACTTGGTACTAAGAAACCAGCCCGACTTGGCACTGGTGCCACCTTGGGTCTGGGAACCATCCTGCGTATCGTGGATTCTAAGGAGCCAGCTGGCCACTCCCAGCCACAGGCCCCAAAATACACACAACGGCGCTTTTCCCTGGAAAACAAAACTCGCCTGCCAACTTTTTGATGGCAGATTGCAGGAGCCACTTGGTACTATCAAACCAGCCCAACTTGGCACTGGTGCCACCATGGGTCTGGTCACCATCCTGCCTATTGTAGCTTTTCAGGAGCCAGGCGGTCACTCCCAGCCATAGGCCCTGAGACACAAACCTCGGCCCGTTTCCCTGGCAAACAAAAGTAAGCTGCCCCGCTTCTGGATGGCAGATTGCAGGACGCACTTGGTACTATCAAACCAGCCCAACTTGGCACTGGTGCCACCTCTGGTCTGGGAACCATGCCGCGTATCGTGGATTCTAAGGAGCCAGCCGGCCACTCCCAGCCACAGGCCCCCAAACAGAAACAACGGCGCATTTCCCTGGGAAACAAAACTCGCCTGCCAACTTTTTCATGGCAGATTGCAGGAGCCACTTGGTACTATCAAATCAGCCCAACTTGGCACTGGTGCCACCATGGGTCTGGTCACCATCCTGCCTATCGTAGCTTTTCAGGAGCCAGGCGGTCACTCCCAGCCATAGGCCCCCAGACACAAACCTTGGCCCGTTTCCCTGGCAAACAAAAGTAAGCTGCCCCGCTTCTGGATGGCAGATTGCAGGAGCCACTTGGTACTACCAAACCAGCCCAACTTGGCACTGGTGCCACCTCTGGTCTGGGAACCATGCTGCGTAACACAGATTCTAAGGCGCCAGTCGGCCACTCCCAGCCACAAGCCCCCAAACACAAACAACGGCGCTATTCTCTGGCAAACAAAACTCCACTGCCCCTCTTCTGGATGGCAAATTTCAGGACGCACTTGGTACTATATAAACAGCCCGACTTGGCACTGGTGCCACCTTGGGTCTGGGAACCATCCTGCGTATCGATCTTTTTAATGAGACAGCCGGCCACTCCCAGCCATATGCCCCCAAACACAACCCACGGCCCTTTCCTCTGGCAAACAAAACTCAGCTGCACCGCTTCTGGATGGCAGATTGCAGGAGCCACTTGGTACTATCAAACCAGCAAGACTTGGCACTGGTGCGACCTTGGGTCTGGGAACCATCCTGCGTATTGTGGATTGTCAGGAGCCAGCTGAACATTCTCGGCCACAGACCCCAATCAAAAACAACGGCCCGTTTCTCAGGCAAACAAAACTCAGCTGCCCCGCTTCTGGATGGGAGATTGCAGGAGGCACTTGACACTGTGAAACCAGCCCCACTTGGCACTGGTGCCACCTTGGGTCTGGGAACCATGCTGCGTATCATGGATTTTCAGGAGCCAGCCGGCCACTCCCAGCCATAGGCCCCCAAACAAAAACCACAGCCTTTTTCTCTGGCAAACAAAATTCAGCTGCCCCACTTCTGGATGGCAGATTGCAGGAGCCACTTGGGACTATCACACCAGCACAACATGGCACTGCTGCCACCTTGGATCTGGGAACCATCCTTCCTATCGTGGATTTTCAGGGGCCAGCCGGTCACTCTCAGCCATAGGCCCCAAACACAAACCACGGCCCTTTTCTCTGGAAAACAAAACTCAACTGCCCCTCTTCTGGATGGCAGATTGCAGGAGCCACTGGGTACTATGAAACTAGCCCTACTTGGCACTGGTGCCACCTTGGGTCTGGGAACCATGCTGCGTATCATGGATTTTCAGGAGCCAGCCGTCCACTGCCAGCCACAGGCCCCGAAACACAAACAACAGCCTTTTTCTCTGGCAAACAAAATTCAGCTGCCCCGCTTCTGGAAGGCAGATTGCAGGAACCACTTGGTACTAACAAACCAGCCCGACTTGGCACTGGTGCCACCTTGGGTCTGGGAACCATCCTGCGTATCGTGGATTCTAAGGAGCCAGCTGGCCACTCCCAGCCACAGGCCCCAAAATACACACAACGGCGCTTTTCCCTGGAAAACAAAACTCGCCTGCCAACTTTTGGATGGCAGATTGCAGGAGCCACTTGGTACTATCAAACCAGCCCAACTTGGCACTGGTGCCACCATGGGTCTGGTCACCATCCTGCCTATCGTAGCTTTTCAGGAGCCAGGCGGTCACTCCCAGCCATAGGCCCCCAGAAAAAAACCTCGGTCCGTTTCCCTGGAAAACAAAAGTAAGCTGCCCCGCTTCTGGATGGCAGATTGCAGGAGCCACTTGGTGCTATCAAACCAGCCCGACGTGGCACTGGTGCCACCTTGGGTCTGGGAACCATCCTGCGTATCGTGTGTTCTAAGGAGCCAGCCGGCCACTCCCAGCCACAGTCCCCCAAACACAAACAACGGCGCTTTTCCCTGGAAAACAAAACTGGCCTGCCAACTTTTTGATGGCAGATTGCGGGAGCCACTTGGTATTATCAAACCAGCCCAACTTGGCACTGGTGCCACCATGGGTCTGGTCACCATCCTGCCTATCGTAGTTTTTCAGGAGCCAGGCGGTCACTCCCAGCCATAGGCCCCCAGACACAAACCTCGGCCCGTTTCCCTGGCAAACAAAAGTAAGCTGCCCCGCTTCTGCATGGCAGATTGCAGGTGCTATTTAGTACTATCAAACCAGCCCGACTTGGCACTGGTGCCACCTCTGGTCTGGGAACCATCCTGCCTATCGTGGATTTTCAGGGGCCAGACGGCCACTATCAGCCATAGGTCCCCAGACAAATACCTCGGCCCGTTTCCCTGGCAAACAAAAGTAAGCTGCCCCGCTTCTGGATGGCAGATTGCAGGAGCCACTTGGTACTATCAAACCAGCCCAACTTGACACTGGTGCCACCTTGGCTCTGGGAACCATGCTGCGTAACCCGGATTCTAAGACGACAGGCAGCCACTGCCAGCCACAGGCCTCCAAACAAAATCAACGGCGCTTTTCCCTGGAAAACAAAACTCGCCTGACAACTTTTAGATGGCAGATTGCAGGAGCCAGTTGGTACCATCAAAACAGCCCAACTTGGCACTGGTGCCACCTTGGGTCTGGGAACCATCCTGCCTATTGTTGCTTTTCAGGAGCCAGCCGGTCACTTCTAGCCCTAGGCCCCCAGTCATAAACCTCGGCCCGTTTCCCTGGCACACAAATGTAAGCTACCCCGCTTCAGGATGGCAGATTGCAGGAGCCACTTTTCACCATCAAACCAGCCCGACGTGGCACTGGTTCCACCTTGGGTCTGGGAACCATCCTGCGTATCGTGTGTTCTAAGGAGCCAGCCGGCCACTCCCAGCCACAGTCCCCCAAACACAAACAACGGCGCTTTTCCCTGGAAAACAAAACTGGCCTGCCAACTTTTTGATGGCAGATTGCAGGAGCCACTTGGTACTATCAAACCAGCCCAACTTGGCACTGGTGCCACCATGGGTCTGGTCACCATCCTGCCTATCGTAGCTTTTCAGGAGCCAGGCGGTCACTCCCAGCCATAGGCCCCCAGACACAAACCTCGGCCCGTTTCCCTGGCAAACAAAAGTAAGCTGCCCCGCTTCTGCATGGCAGATTGCAGGTGCTATTTAGTACTATCAAACCAGCCCGACTTGGCACTGGTGCCACCTCTGGTCTGGGAACCATCCTGCCTATCGTAGCTTTTTAAGGAGTCAGCAGGCCACGCCCAGCCATATAGCCCCATAACAAACCACGGACCATTTCTCTTGGAAACAAAAATCCGCTGCCCCGCGTCAGGATGGCAGATTGCAGGAGCCACTTTGCACCATCAAACCACCCCGACTTGGCACTGGTGCCATCTTGGATCTGGGAACCATCCTGCCTATCGTAGCTTTTCAGGAGCCAGCCGGTTACTCCCAACCATAGGCCCCCAGACAGAAAGCTCTGCCCGTTTCCCTGGCAAACAAAAGTAAGCAGCCCCGCTTCTGGATGGCAGATTGCAGGAGCCACTTGGTACTATCAAACCAGCCCAACTTGGCACTGGTGCCACCATGGGTCTGGTCACCATCCTGCCTATCGTAGCTTTTCAGGAGCCAGGCGGTCACTCCCAGCCATAGGCCCCCAGACAAATACCTCGGCCCGTTTCCCTGGCAAACAAATGTAAGCTGCCCCGCTTCTGGATGGCAGATTGCAGGAGCCACATGGTACTATCAAACCAGGCCAACATGGCACTGGTGCCACCTTGGCTCTGGGAACCATCCTGCCTATCGTGGATTTTCAGGCGCCAGCCGGCCACTCTCAGCCATATGCCCCCAAACACAAACCACGGCCCTTTTCTCTGGTAAACAAAACTCAACTGCCCCTCTTCTGGATGGCAAATTGCAGGACGCACTTGGTACTACGAAAACAGCCCGACTTGGCAGTGATGCCACCTTGGGTCAGGGAACCATCCTGCGTATCGATGTTTTTAAGGAGTCAGCCGGCAACGTCCAGCCATATACCCCCAAAAAAAACCCACGGAACTTTTCTCCAGCAAGCAAAAATCCGCTGCCCCGCGTCTGGATGGCAGATTGCAGGAGCTATTTAGTATTATCAAACCAGCCCGACTTGGGACTGGTGCCACCATGGGTCTGGTCACCATCCTGCCTATCGTAGCTTTTCAGGAGCCAGCCGGCCACTCTCAGCCATAGGCCCCAAACACAAACCACGGCCCTTTTCTCTGGAAAACAAAACTCAACTGCCCCTCTTCTGGATGGCAGATTGCAGGAGCCACTGGGTACTATGAAACCAGCCCTACTTGGCACTGGTGCCACCTTGGGTCTGGGAACCATGCTGCGTATCATGGATTTTCAGGAGCCAGCCGTCCACTGCCAGCCACAGGCCCCGAAACACAAACAACAGCCTTTTTCTCTGGCAAACAAAATTCAGCTGCCCCGCTTCTGGATGGCAGATTGCAGGAACCACTTGGTACTAACAAACCAGCCCGACTTGGCACTGGTGCCACCTTGGGTCTGGGAACCATCCTGCGTATCGTGGATTCTAAGGAGCCAGCTGGCCACTCCCAGCCACAGGCCCCAAAACACACTCAACGGCGCTTTTCCCTGGAAAACAAAACTCGCCTGCCAACTTTTTGATGGCAGATTGCAGGAGCCACTTGGTACTATCAAACCAGCCCAACTTGGCACTGGTGCCACCATGGGTCTGGTCACCATCCTGCCTATCGTAGCTTTTCAGGAGCCAGCCGGTCACTCCCAGCCATAGGCCCCCAGACACAAAGCTCGGCCTGTTTCCCTGGCACAAAAAAGTAAGCTACCGCACTTCTGGATGGCAGATTGCAGGAGCCACTTTGCACCATCAAACCAGCCCAACTTGGCACTGGTGCCACCTTGGCTCTGGGAACCATGCTGCGTAACCCGGATTCTAAGACGACAGGCAGCCACTGCCAGCCACAGGCCTCCAAACAAAATCAACGGCGCTTTTCCCTGGAAAACAAAACTCGCCTGACAACTTTTAGATGGCAGATTGCAGGAGCCAGTTGGTACCATCAAACCAGCCCAACTTGGCACTGGTGCCACCTTGGGTCTGGGAACCATCCTGCCTATTGTTGCTTTTCAGGAGCCAGCCGGTCACTCCTAGCCATAGGCCCCCAGTCATAAACCTCGGCCCGTTTCCCTGGCACACAAAAGTAAGCTACCCCGCTTCAGGATGGCAGATTGCAGGAGCCACTTTTCACCATCAAACCAGCCCGACGTGGCACTGGTGCCACCTTGGGTCTGGGAACCATCCTGCGTATCGTGTGTTCTAAGGAGCCAGCCGGCCACTCCCACCAACAGTCCCCCAAACACAAACAACGGCGCTTTTCCCTGGAAAACAAAACTCGCCTGACAACTTTTTGATGGCAGATTGCAGGAGCCACTTGGTACTATCAAACCAGCCCAACTTGGCACTGGTGCCACCATGGGTCTGGTAACCATCCTGCCTATCGTAGCTTTTCAGGAGCCAGGCGGTCACTCTCAGCCATAGGCCCCCAGACACAAACCTCGGCCCGTTTCCCTGGCAAACAAAAGTAAGCTGCCCCGCTTCTGCATGGCAGATTGCAGGTGCTATTTAGTACTATCAAACCAGCCCGACTTGGCACTGGTGCCACCTCTGGTCTGGGAACCATCCTGCCTATCATGGATTTTCAGGCGCCAGACGGCCACTATCAGCCATATGCCCCCAAAAACAAACCACGGCCCTTTTCTCTGGTAAACAAAACTCAACTGCCCCTCTTCTGGATGGCAAATTTTAGGACGCACTTTGTACTACGAAAACCGCCCGACTTGGCACTGGTGCCACCTTGGGTCAGGGAACCATCCTGCCTATCGTAGCTTTTTAAGGAGCCAGCAGGCCACGCCCAGCCATATAGCCCCAAAAACAAACCACGGACCATTTCTCTTGGAAACAAAAATCCGCTGCCCCGCGTCAGGATGGCAGATTGCAGGAGCCACGTTGCACCATCAAACCACCCCGACTTGGCACTGGTGCCATCTTGGATCTGGGAACCATCCTGCCTATCGTAGCTTTTCAGGAGCCAGCGGGTTACTCCCAACCATAGGCCCCCAGACAGAAAGCTCTGCCCGTTTCCCTGGCAAACAAAAGTAAGCTACCCCGCTTCTGGATGGCAGATTGCAGGAGCCACTTGGTACTATCAAACCAGCCCAACTTGACACTGGTGCCACTTTGGGTCTGGGAACCATGCTGCGTAACGTAGATTCTAAGGCGCCAGGCGGCCACTCCCAGCCACAGGCCCCCAAATACAAACAACGGCGCTTTTCCCTGGAAAGCAAAACTCGCCTGCCAGCTTTTTGATGGCAGATTGCAGGAGCCACTTGGTACTATCAAATCATCCCAACTTGGCACTGGTGCCACCATGGGTCTGGGAACCATCCTGCCAATTGTACCATTTCAGGAGCCAGCCGGTCACTCCCAGCCATAGGCCCCCATCACAAACCTCGGACCGTTTCCCTGGCAAACAAAATTAAGCTGCCCCGATTCTGGATGGCAGATTGCAGGAGCCACTTGGTAGTGTCAAAACAGCCCGACTTGGCACTGGTGCCACCTTGGGTCTGGGAACCATCCTGCGTATCGTGGATTCTAAGCAGCCACCCGGCCACTCCGTGCCACAGGCGCCCAAACACAAACAACGGCGCTTTTCCCTGGAAAACAAAACTCGCCTGCCAACATTTTGATGGCAGATTGCAGGAGCCACTTGGTACTATCAAACCAGCCCAACTTGGCACTGGTGCCACCATGGGTCTGGTCACCATCCTGCCTATCGTAGCTTTTCAGGAGCCAGCCGGTCACTCCCAGCCATAAACCCCCAGACACAAACGTCGGCCCGTTTCCCTGGAAAACAAAAGTAAGCACCCCCGATTCTGGATGGCAGATTGCAGGAGCCACTTGGTAGTATCAAATTAGCCCAACTTGGCACTGGTGCCATCATGGGTCTGGTAAACATCCTGCCTATCTTAGCTTTTCAGGAGCCGGCCGGTCACTCCCTGCCATAGGCCCCCAGAGAAATACCTCGGCCCGTTTCCCTGGCAAACAAAAGTAAGCTGCCCCTCTTCTGGATGGCAGATTGCAGGAACCACTTGCTACTATCAAACCAGCCCAACTTGGCACTGGTGCCACCTTGGCTCTGGGAACCATGCTGCGTAACGTAGATTCTAAGAGGACAGGCGGACACTCCCAGCCACAGGCCTCTAAACAAAAACAACGGCGCGTTACCCTGGAAAACAAAACTCGCCTGCCAACTTTTTGATGGCAGATTGCAGGAGCCACTTGGTACTATCAAACCAGCCCAACTTGGCACTGGTGCCACCATGGGTCTGGTCACCATCCTGCCTATCGTAGCTTTTCAGGAGCCAGCCGGTCACTCCCAGCCATAGGCCCCCAGACAAATACCTCGGCCCGTTTCCCTGGCAAACAAAAGTAAGCTGCCCCGCTTCTGGATGGCAGATTGCAGGAGCCACATGGTACTATCAAACCAGGCCAACATGGCACTGGTGCCACCTTGGCTCTGGGAACCATCCTGCCTATCGTGGATTTTCAGGCGCCAGCCGGCCACTCTCAGCCATATGCCCCAAAACAC
Organism: Melospiza melodia melodia; assembly: GCF_035770615.1. NCBI lineage: Eukaryota > Metazoa > Chordata > Aves > Passeriformes > Passerellidae > Melospiza > Melospiza melodia. The sequence continues at coordinate 45,336,969 of NC_086199.1, forward strand.
AAACCACGGCCCTTTTCTCTGGTAAACAAAACTCAACTGCCCCTCTTCTGGATGGCAAATTGCAGGAGCCACTTGGTACTACGAAAACAGCCCGACTTGGCAGTGATGCCACCTTGGGTCAGGGAACCATCCTGCGTATCGATGTTTTTAAGGAGTCAGCCGGCAACGTCCAGCCATATACCCCAAAAAAAAACCCACGGAACTTTTCTCCAGCAAGCAAAAATCCGCTGCCCCGCGTCTGGATGGCAGATTGCAGGAGCTATTTAGTATTATCAAACCAGCCCGACTTGGCACTGGTGCCACCATCGGTCTGGTCACCATCCTGCCTATCGTAGCTTTTCAGGAGCCAGCCGGTCACTCCCAGCCATAGGCCCCCAGACAAAAACCTCGGCCCGTTTCCCTGGCAAACAAAAGTAAGCTGCCCTGCTTCTGGATGGCAGATTGCAGGAACCACTTGGTACTATCAAACCAGCAAAACTTGGCACTGGTGCCACCTTGGGTCTGGGAACCATCCTGCGTATCGTGGATTCTAAGCAGCCAGCCGGCCACTCCCAGCCACAGGCCCCCAAACACAAACAACGGCGCTTTTCCCTGGAAAATAAAAACTCGCCTGCCAAATTTTGACGGCAGATTGCAGGAGCCACTTGGTACTATCAAATCAGCCCAACTTGGGACTGGTGCCACCATGGGTCTGGTCACCATCCTGCCTATCGTAGCTTTTCAGGAGCCAGCCGGTCACTCCCAGCCATAGGCCCCCAGACAAAAACCTCGGCCCGTTTCCCTGGCAAACAAAAGTAAGCTGCCCTGCTTCTGGATGGCAGATTGCAGGAACCACTTGGTACTATCAAACCAGCAAATCTTGGCACTGGTGCCACCTTGGGTCTGGATACCATGCTGCCTATCGTGGATTCTAAGGAGCCAGCCGGCCACTCCCAGCCACAGGCCCCCAAACACAAACAACGGCGCTTTTCCCTGGAAAACAAAACTTTCCTGCCAACTTTTTGATGGCAGATTGCAGGAGCCACTTGGTTTTATCAAATCAGCCCAACTTGGCACTGGTGCCACCATGGGTCTGGTCACCATCCTGCCTATCTTATCTTTTCAGGAGCCAGCCGGTCACTCCCCGCCATAGGCCCCCAGACAAAAAGCTCGGCCCGTTTCCCTGGCAAACAAAAGTAAGCTACCCCGCTTCTGGATGGCAGATTGCAGGAGCCACGTTGCACCATCACACTAGCCCGTCTTGGCACTGGTGCCACCTCTGGTCTGGGAACCATCCTGCGTATCGTGGATTCTAATTAGCCAGCCGGCCACTCCCTACCACAGGCCCCCAAACACAAACATCTGCGCTTTTCCCTGGAAAACAAAACTCGCCTACCAACTATTTGATGGCAGATTACAGGAGCCACTTGGTACTATCAAACCAGCCCAACTTGGCACTGGTGCCACCATGGGTCTGGTCACAATCCTGCCTATCGTAACTTTTCAGGAGCCAGCCGGTCACTCCCAGCCATAGGTCCCCAGTCACAAACCTCGGCCCGTTTCTCTGGCAAACAAAAGTAAGCTGCCCCGCTTCTGGATGGCAGATTGCAGGAGCCACTTGGTACTATCAAACCAGCCCGACTTGGCACTGGTGCCACCTCTGGTCTGGGACCCATCCTGCGTATCGTGGATTCTAAGGAGCCAGTCGGCCACTCCCAGCCACAGGCCCCCAAACACAAACAACGGCCCGTTTCCGTGGCAAACAAAAGTAAGCTGCCCCGCTTCTGGATGGCAGATTGCAGGAACCACTTGGTAGTATCAAACCAGCACAACTTGGCACTGGTGGCACCTCTTGTCTGGTAACCATGCTGCGTATCGTGGTTTCTAAGGAGCCAGCCGGGCACTCCCAACCACAGGTCCCCAAACACACACAATGGCGCTTTTCCCTGGAAAACAAAACTCGCCTGCCAACTTTTTGATGGCAGATTGCAGGAGCCACTTGGTACTATCAAACCAGCCCAACTTGGCACTGGTGCCACCATGGGTCTGGTCACCATCCTGCCTATCGTAGCTTTTCAGGAGCCAGGCGGTCACTCCCTGCCATAGGCCCCGAGACAGAAAGCCCGGCCCGTTTCCCTGGCAAACAAAAGTAAGCTGCCCCGCTTCTGGATGGCAGATTGCAGGAGCCACTTTGTACTATCAAACCAGCCCGACTTGGCACTGGTGCCACCTTGGGTCTGGGAACCATCCTGCCTATCGTGGAGTTTAAGGAGCCAGTCGGCCACTCCCAGCCATACGCCTCCAAACACAAACAACGGTCCATTTCCCTGGCAAACAAAAGTAAGCTGCTCCGCTTCTGGATGTCAGATTGCAGGAACCACTTGTTGCCAAGTTGGGGTGGTTTGATGGTGCAAAGTGGCTCCTGCAATCTGCCATCCAGAAGCGGGGTAGCTTACTTTTGTTTGCCAGGGAAACGGGCCGAGATTTTTGTCTGGGGGCCTATGGCGGGGAGTGACCGGCTGGCTCCTGAAAAGATAAGATAGGCAGGATGGTGACCAGACCCATGGTGGCACCAGTGCCAAGTTGGGCTGATTTGATAAAACCAAGTGGCTCCTGCAATCTGCCATCAAAAAGTTGGCAGGAGAGTTTTGTTTTCCAGGGAAAAGCGCCGTTGTTTGTGTTTGGGGGCCTGTGGCTGGGAGTGGCCGGCTGGCTCCTTAGAATCCACGATACGCAGCATGGTATCCAGACCCAAGGTGGCACCAGTGCCAAGTTTTGCTGGTTTGATAGTACCAAGTGGTTCCTGCAATCTGCCATCCAGAAGCAGGGCAGCTTACTTTTGTTTGCCAGGGAAACGGGCCGTGGTTTTTGTCTGGGGGCCTATGGCTGGGAGTGACCGGCTGGCTCCTGAAAAGCTACGATAGGCAGGATGGTGACCAGACCCATGGTGGCACCAGTCCCAAGTTGGGCTGATTTGATAGTACCAAGTGGCTCCTGCAATCTGCCGTCAAAATTTGGCAGGCGAGTTTTTATTTTCCAGGGAAAAGCGCCGTTGTTTGTGTTTGGGGGCCTGTGGCTGGGAGTGGCCGGCTGGCTGCTTAGAATCCACGATACGCAGGATGGTTCCCAGACCCAAGTGGCACCAGTGCCAAGTTTTGCTGGTTTGATAGTACCAAGTGGTTCCTGCAATCTGCCATCCAGAAGCAGGGCAGCTTACTTTTGTTTGCCAGGGAAACGGGCCGAGGTTTTTGTCTGGGGGCCTATGGCTGGGAGTGACCGGCTGGCTCCTGAAAAGCTACGATAGGCAGGATGGTGACCAGACCGATGGTGGCACCAGTGCCAAGTCGGGCTGGTTTGATAATACTAAATAGCTCCTGCAATCTGCCATCCAGACGCGGGGCAGCGGATTTTTGCTTGCTGGAGAAAAGTTCCGTGGGTTTTCTTTGGGGGTATATGGCTGGACGTTGCCGGCTGACTCCTTAAAAACATCGATACGCAGGATGGTTCCCTGACCCAAGGTGGCATCACTGCCAAGTCGGGCTGTTTTCGTAGTACCAAGTGGCTCCTGCAATTTGCCATCCAGAAGAGGGGCAGTTGAGTTTTGTTTACCAGAGAAAAGGGCCGTGGTTTGTGTTTTGGGGCATATGGCTGAGAGTGGCCGGCTGGCGCCTGAAAATCCACGATAGGCAGGATGGTTCCCAGAGCCAAGGTGGCACCAGTGCCATGTTGGCCTGGTTTGATAGTACCATGTGGCTCCTGCAATCTGCCATCCAGAAGCGGGGCAGCTTACTTTTGTTTGCCAGGGAAACGGGCCGAGGTATTTGTCTGGGGGCCTATGGCTGGGAGTGACCGGCTGGCTCCTGAAAAGCTACGATAGGCAGGATGGTGACCAGACCCATGGTGGCACCAGTGCCAAGTTGGGCTGGTTTGATAGTACCAAGTGGCTCCTGCAATCTGCCATCAAAAAGTTGGCAGGCGAGTTTTGTTTTCCAGGGTAACGCGCCGTTGTTTTTGTTTTAGAGGCCTGTGGCTGGGAGTGTCCGCCTGTCCTCTTAGAATCTACGTTACGCAGCATGGTTCCCAGAGCCAAGGTGGCACCAGTGCCAAGTTGGGCTGGTTTGATAGTAGCAAGTGGTTCCTGCAATCTGCCATCCAGAAGAGGGGCAGCTTACTTTTGTTTGCCAGGGAAACGGGCCGAGGTATTTCTCTGGGGGCCTATGGCAGGGAGTGACCGGCCGGCTCCTGAAAAGCTAAGATAGGCAGGATGTTTACCAGACCCATGATGGCACCAGTGCCAAGTTGGGCTAATTTGATACTACCAAGTGGCTCCTGCAATCTGCCATCCAGAATCGGGGGTGCTTACTTTTGTTTTCCAGGGAAACGGGCCGACGTTTGTGTTTGGGGGTTTATGGCTGGGAGTGACCGGCTGGCTCCTGAAAAGCTACGATAGGCAGGATGGTGACCAGACCCATGGTGGCACCAGTGCCAAGTTGGGCTGGTTTGATAGTACCAAGTGGCTCCTGCAATCTGCCATCAAAATATTGGCAGGCGAGTTTTGTTTTCCAGGGAAAAGCGCCGTTGTTTGTGTTTGGGCGCCTGTGGCACGGAGTGGCCGGGTGGCTGCTTAGAATCCACGATACGCAGGATGGTTCCCAGACCCAAGGTGGCACCAGTGCCAAGTCGGGCTGTTTTGACACTACCAAGTGGCTCCTGCAATCTGCCATCCAGAATCGGGGCAGCTTAATTTTGTTTGCCAGGGAAACGGTCCGAGGTTTGTGATGGGGGCCTATGGCTGGGAGTGACCGGCTGGCTCCTGAAATGGTACAATTGGCAGGATGGTTCCCAGACCCATAGTGGCACCAGTGCCAAGTTGGGATGATTTGATAGTACCAAGTGGCTCCTGCAATCTGCCATCAAAAAGCTGGCAGGCGAGTTTTGTTTTCCAGGGAAAAGCGCCGTTGTTTGTATTTGGGGGCCTGTGGCTGGGAGTGGCCGCCTGGCGCCTTAGAATCTACGTTACGCAGCATGGTTCCCAGACCCAAAGTGGCACCAGTGTCAAGTTGGGCTGGTTTGATAGTACCAAGTGGCTCCTGCAATCTGCCATCCAGAAGCGGGGTAGCTTACTTTTGTTTGCCAGGGAAACGGGCAGAGATTTCTGTCTGGGGGCCTATGGTTGGGAGTAACCGGCTGGCTCCTGAAAAGCTACGATAGGCAGGATGGTTCCCAGATCCAAGATGGCACCAGTGCCAAGTCGGGGTGGTTTGATGGTGCAACGTGGCTCCTGCAATCTGCCATCCTGACGCGGGGCAGCGGATTTTTGTTTCCAAGAGAAATGGTCCGTGGTTTGTTTTTGGGGCTATATGGCTGGGCGTGGCCTGCTGGCTCCTTAAAAAGCTACGATAGGCAGGATGGTTCCCTGACCCAAGGTGGCACCAGTGCCAAGTCGGGTGGTTTTCGTAGTACAAAGTGCGTCCTAAAATTTGCCATCCAGAAGAGGGGCAGTTGAGTTTTGTTTACCAGAGAAAAGGGCCGTGGTTTGTTTTTGGGGGCATATGGCTGATAGTGGCCGTCTGGCGCCTGAAAATCCACGATAGGCAGGATGGTTCCCAGACCAGAGGTGGCACCAGTGCCAAGTCGGGCTGGTTTGATAGTACTAAATAGCACCTGCAATCTGCCATCCAGAAGCGGGGCAGCTTACTTTTGTTTGCCAGGGAAACGGGCCGAGGTTTGTGTCTGGGGGCCTATGGCTGAGAGTGACCGCCTGGCTCCTGAAAAGCTACGATAGGCAGGATGGTTACCAGACCCATGGTGGCACCAGTGCCAAGTTGGGCTGGTTTGATAGTACCAAGTGGCTCCTGCAATCTGCCATCAAAAAGTTGTCAGGCGAGTTTTGTTTTCCAGGGAAAAGCGCCGTTGTTTGTGTTTGGGGGACTGTTGGTGGGAGTGGCCGGCTGGCTCCTTAGAACACACGATACGCAGGATGGTTCCCAGACCCAAGGTGGCACCAGTGCCACGTCGGGCTGGTTTGATGGTGAAAAGTGGCTCCTGCAATCTGCCATCCTGAAGCGGGGTAGCTTACTTTTGTGTGCCAGGGAAACGGGCCGAGGTTTATGACTGGGGGCCTAGGGCTAGGAGTGACCGGCTGGCTCCTGAAAAGCAACAATAGGCAGGATGGTTCCCAGACCCAAGGTGGCACCAGTGCCAAGTTGGGCTGGTTTGATGGTACCAACTGGCTCCTGCAATCTGCCATCTAAAAGTTGTCAGGCGAGTTTTGTTTTCCAGGGAAAAGCGCCGTTGATTTTGTTTGGAGGCCTGTGGCTGGCAGTGGCTGCCTGTCGTCTTAGAATCCGGGTTACGCAGCATGGTTCCCAGAGCCAAGGTGGCACCAGTGCCAAGTTGGGCTGGTTTGATGGTGCAAAGTGGCTCCTGCAATCTGCCATCCAGAAGTGCGGTAGCTTACTTTTGTGTGCCAGGGAAACAGGCCGAGGTTTGTGTCTGGGGGCCTATGGCTGGGAGTGACCAGCTGGCTCCTGAAAAGCTACGATAGGCAGGATGGTGACCAGACCCATGGTGGCACCAGTGCCAGGTTGGGCTGGTTTGATAGTACCAAGTGGCTCCTGCAATCTGCCATCAAAATGTTGGCAGGCGAGTTTTGTTTTCCAGGGAAAAGCGCCGTTGTGTGTGTTTTGGGGCCTGTGGCTGGGAGTGGCCAGCTGGCTCCTTAGAATCCACGATACGCAGGATGGTTCCCAGACCCAAGGTGGCACCAGTGCCAAGTCGGGCTGGTTTGTTAGTACCAAGTGGTTCCTGCAATCTGCCATCCAGAAGCGGGGCAGCTGAATTTTGTTTGCCAGAGAAAAAGGCTGTTGTTTGTGTTTCGGGGCCTGTGGCTGGCAGTGGACGGCTGGCTCCTGAAAATCCATGATACGCAGCATGGTTCCCAGACCCAAGGTGGCACCAGTGCCAAGTAGGGCTGGTTTCATAGTACCCAGTGGCTCCTGCAATCTGCCATCCAGAAGAGGGGCAGTTGAGTTTTGTTTTCCAGAGAAAAGGGCCGTGGTTTGTGTTTGGGGCCTATGGCTGAGAGTGACCGGCTGGCTCCTGAAAAGCTACGATAGGCAGGATGGTGACCAGACCCATGGTGGCACCAGTGCCAAGTCGGGCTGGTTTGATAATACTAAATAGCTCCTGCAATCTGCCATCCAGACGCGGGGCAGCGGATTTTTGCTTGCTGGAGAAAAGTTCCGTGGGTTTTTTTTGGGGGTATATGGCTGGACGTTGCCGGCTGACTCCTTAAAAACATCGATACGCAGGATGGTTCCCTGACCCAAGGTGGCATCACTGCCAAGTCGGGCTGTTTTCGTAGTACCAAGTGCGTCCTGCAATTTGCCATCCAGAAGAGGGGCAGTTGAGTTTTGTTTACCAGAGAAAAGGGCCGTGGTTTGTGTTTGGGGGCATATGGCTGAGAGTGGCCGGCTGGCGCCTGAAAATCCACGATAGGCAGGATGGTTCCCAGAGCCAAGGTGGCACCAGTGCCATGTTGGCCTGGTTTGATAGTACCATGTGGCTCCTGCAATCTGCCATCCAGAAGCGGGGCAGCTTACATTTGTTTGCCAGGGAAACGGGCCGAGGTATTTGTCTGGGGGCCTATGGCTGGGAGTGACCGCCTGGCTCCTGAAAAGCTACGATAGGCAGGATGGTGACCAGACCCATGGTGGCACCAGTGCCAAGTTGGGCTGGTTTGATAGTACCAAGTGGCTCCTGCAATCTGCCATCCAGAAGCGGGGCTGCTTACTTTTGTTTGCCAGGGAAACGGGCAGAGCTTTCTGTCTGGGGGCCTATGGTTGGGAGTAACCGGCTGGCTCCTGAAAAGCTACGATAGGCAGGATGGTTCCCAGATCCAAGATGGCACCAGTGCCAAGTCGGGGTGGTTTGATGGTGCAAAGTGGCTCCTGCAATCTGCCATCCTGACGCGGGGCAGCGGATTTTTGTTTCCAAGAGAAATGGTCCGTGGTTTGTTTTTGGGGCTATATGGCTGGGCGTGGCCTGCTGGCTCCTTAAAAAGCTACGATAGGCAGGATGGTTCCCTGACCCAAGGTGGCACCAGTGCCAAGTCGGGCGGTATTCGTAGTAAAAAGTGCGTCCTAAAATTTGCCATCCAGAAGAGGGGCAGTTGAGTTTTGTTTACCAGAGAAAAGGTCCGTGGTTTGTTTTTGGGGGCATATGGCTGATAGTGGCCGTGTGGCCCCTGAAAATCCACGATAGGCAGGATGGTTCCCAGACCAGAGGTGGCACCAGTGCCAAGTCGGGCTGGTTTGATAGTACTAAATAGCACCTGCAATCTGCCATGCAGAAGCGGGGCAGCTTACTTTTGTTTGCCAGGGAAACGGGCCGAGGTATTTGTCTGGGGGCCTATGGCTGGGAGTGACCGCCTGGCTCCTGAAAAGCTACGATAGGCAGGATGGTGACCAGACCCATGGTGGCACCAGTGCCAAGTTGGGCTGGTTTGATAGTACCAAGTGGCTCCTGCAATCTGCCATCAAAAAGTTGGCAGGCCAGTTTTGTTTTCCAGGGAAAAGCGCCGTTGTTTGTGTTTGGGGGACTGTGGGTGGGAGTGGCCGGCTGGCTCCTTAGAACACACGATATGCAGGATGGTTCCCAGACCCAAGGTGGAACCAGTGCCACGTCGGGCTGGTTTGATGGTGAAAAGTGGCTCCTGCAATCTGCCATCCTGAAGCGGGGTAGCTTACTTTTGTGTGCCAGGGAAACGGGCCGAGGTTTATGACTGGGGGCCTAGGGCTAGAAGTGACCGGCTGGCTCCTGAAAAGCAACAATAGGCAGGATGGTTCCCAGACCCAAGGTGGCACCAGTGCCAAGTTGGGCTGGTTTGATGGTACCAAGTGGCTCCTGCAATCTGCCATCAAAAAGTTGTCAGGCGAGTTTTGTTTTCCAGGGAAAAGCGCCGTTGATTTTGTTTGGAGGCCTGTGGCTGGCAGTGGCTGCCTGTCGTCTTAGAATCCGGGTTACGCAGCATGGTTCCCAGAGCCAAGGTGGCACCAGTGTCAAGTTGGGCTGGTTTGATAGTACCAAGTGGCTCCTGCAATCTGCCATCCAGAAGCGGGGCAGCTTACTTTTGTTTGCCAGGGAAACGGGCCGAGGTATTTGTCTGGGGACCTATGGCTGGGAGTGACCGGCTGGCTCCTGAAAAGCTACGATAGGCAGGATGGTTCCCTGACCCAAGGTGGCACCAGTGCCAAGTCGGGCGGTTTTCGTAGTACAAAGTGCGTCCTAAAATTTGCCATCCAGAAGAGGGGCAGTTGAGTTTTGTTTACCAGAGAAAAGGGCCGTGGTTTGTTTTTGGGGGCATATGGCTGATAGTGGCCGTCTGGCCCCTGAAAATCCACGATAGGCAGGATGGTTCCCAGACCAGAGGTGGCACCAGTGCCAAGTCGGGCTGGTTTGATAGTACTAAATAGCACCTGCAATCTGCCATGCAGAAGCGGGGCAGCTTACTTTTGTTTGCCAGGGAAACGGGCCGAGGTATTTGTCTGGGGGCCTATGGCTGGGAGTGACCGCCTGGCTCCTGAAAAGCTACGATAGGCAGGATGGTGACCAGACCCATGGTGGCACCAGTGCCAAGTTGGGCTGGTTTGATAGTACCAAGTGGCTCCTGCAATCTGCCATCAAAAAGTTGGCAGGCCAGTTTTGTTTTCCAGGGAAAAGCGCCGTTGTTTGTGTTTGGGGGACTGTGGGTGGGAGTGGCCGGCTGGCTCCTTAGAACACACGATATGCAGGATGGTTCCCAGACCCAAGGTGGAACCAGTGCCACGTCGGGCTGGTTTGATGGTGAAAAGTGGCTCCTGCAATCTGCCATCCTGAAGCGGGGTAGCTTACTTTTGTGTGCCAGGGAAACGGGCCGAGGTTTATGACTGGGGGCCTAGGGCTAGAAGTGACCGGCTGGCTCCTGAAAAGCAACAATAGGCAGGATGGTTCCCAGACCCAAGGTGGCACCAGTGCCAAGTTGGGCTGGTTTGATGGTACCAACTGGCTCCTGCAATCTGCCATCTAAAAGTTGTCAGGCGAGTTTTGTTTTCCAGGGAAAAGCGCCGTTGATTTTGTTTGGAGGCCTGTGGCTGGCAGTGGCTGCCTGTCGTCTTAGAATCCGGGTTACGCAGCATGGTTCCCAGAGCCAAGGTGGCACCAGTGTCAAGTTGGGCTGGTTTGATAGTACCAAGTGGCTCCTGCAATCTGCCATCCAGAAGCGGGGCAGCTTACTTTTGTTTGCCAGGGAAACGGGCCGAGGTATTTGTCTGGGGACCTATGGCTGGGAGTGACCGGCTGGCTCCTGAAAAGCTACGATAGGCAGGATGGTTCCCTGACCCAAGGTGGCACCAGTGCCAAGTCGGGCGGTTTTCGTAGTACAAAGTGCGTCCTAAAATTTGCCATCCAGAAGAGGGGCAGTTGAGTTTTGTTTACCAGAGAAAAGGGCCGTGGTTTGTTTTTGGGGGCATATGGCTGATAGTGGCCGTCTGGCCCCTGAAAATCCACGATAGGCAGGATGGTTCCCAGACCAGAGGTGGCACCAGTGCCAAGTCGGGCTGGTTTGATAGTACTAAATAGCACCTGCAATCTGCCATGCAGAAGCGGGGCAGCTTACTTTTGTTTGCCAGGGAAACGGGCCGTGGTTTTTGTCTGGGGGCCTATGGCTGGGAGTGACCGGCTGGCTCCTGAAAAGCTACGATAGGCAGGATGGTGACCAGACCCATGGTGGCACCAGTCCCAAGTTGGGCTGATTTGATAGTACCAAGTGGCTCCTGCAATCTGCCGTCAAAATTTGGCAGGCGAGTTTTTATTTTCCAGGGAAAAGCGCCGTTGTTTGTGTTTGGGGGCCTGTGGCTGGGAGTGGCCGGCTGGCTGCTTAGAATCCACGATACGCAGGATGGTTCCCAGACCCAAGGTGGCACCAGTGCCAAGTTTTGCTGGTTTGATAGTACCAAGTGGTTCCTGCAATCTGCCATCCAGAAGCAGGGCAGCTTACTTTTGTTTGCCAGGGAAACGGGCCGAGGTTTTTGTCTGGGGGCCTATGGCTGGGAGTGACCGGCTGGCTCCTGAAAAGCTACGATAGGCAGGATGGTGACCAGACCGATGGTGGCACCAGTGTCAAGTCGGGCTGGTTTGATAATACTAAATAGCTCCTGCAATCTGCCATCCAGACGCGGGGCAGCGGATTTTTGCTTGCTGGAGAAAAGTTCCGTGGGTTTTCTTTGGGGGTATATGGCTGGACGTTGCCGGCTGACTCCTTAAAAACATCGATACGCAGGATGGTTCCCTGACCCAAGGTGGCATCACTGCCAAGTCGGGCTGTTTTCGTAGTACCAAGTGGCTCCTGCAATTTGCCATCCAGAAGAGGGGCAGTTGAGTTTTGTTTACCAGAGAAAAGGGCCGTGGTTTGTGTTTTGGGGCATATGGCTGAGAGTGGCCGGCTGGCGCCTGAAAATCCACGATAGGCAGGATGGTTCCCAGAGCCAAGGTGGCACCAGTGCCATGTTGGCCTGGTTTGATAGTACCATGTGGCTCCTGCAATCTGCCATCCAGAAGCGGGGCAGCTTACTTTTGTTTGCCAGGGAAACGGGCCGAGGTATTTGTCTGGGGGCCTATGGCTGGGAGTGACCGGCTGGCTCCTGAAAAGCTACGATAGGCAGGATGGTGACCAGACCCATGGTGGCACCAGTGCCAAGTTGGGCTGGTTTGATAGTACCAAGTGGCTCCTGCAATCTGCCATCAAAAAGTTGGCAGGCGAGTTTTGTTTTCCAGGGTAACGCGCCGTTGTTTTTGTTTAGAGGCCTGTGGCTGGGAGTGTCCGCCTGTCCTCTTAGAATCTACGTTACGCAGCATGGTTCCCAGAGCCAAGGTGGCACCAGTGCCAAGTTGGGCTGGTTTGATAGTAGCAAGTGGTTCCTGCAATCTGCCATCCAGAAGAGGGGCAGCTTACTTTTGTTTGCCAGGGAAACGGGCCGAGGTATTTCTCTGGGGGCCTATGGCAGGGAGTGACCGGCCGGCTCCTGAAAAGCTAAGATAGGCAGGATGTTTACCAGACCCATGATGACACCAGTGCCAAGTTGGGCTAATTTGATACTACCAAGTGGCTCCTGCAATCTGCCATCCAGAATCGGGGGTGCTTACTTTTGTTTTCCAGGGAAACGGGCCGACGTTTGTGTTTGGGGGTTTATGGCTGGGAGTGACCGGCTGGCTCCTGAAAAGCTACGATAGGCAGGATGGTGACCAGACCCATGGTGGCACCAGTGCCAAGTTGGGCTGGTTTGATAGTACCAAGTGGCTCCTGCAATCTGCCATCAAAATGTTGGCAGGCGAGTTTTGTTTTCCAGGGAAAAGCGCCGTTGTTTGTGTTTGGGCGCCTGTGGCACGGAGTGGCCGGGTGGCTGCTTAGAATCCACGATACGCAGGATGGTTCCCAGACCCAAGGTGGCACCAGTGCCAAGTCGGGCTGTTTTGACACTACCAAGTGGCTCCTGCAATCTGCCATCCAGAATCGGGGCAGCTTAATTTTGTTTGCCAGGGAAACGGTCCGAGGTTTGTGATGGGGGCCTATGGCTGGGAGTGACCGGCTGGCTCCTGAAATGGTACAATTGGCAGGATGGTTCCCAGACCCATAGTGGCACCAGTGCCAAGTTGGGATGATTTGATAGTACCAAGTGGCTCCTGCAATCTGCCATCAAAAAGCTGGCAGGCGAGTTTTGTTTTCCAGGGAAAAGCGCCGTTGTTTGTATTTGGGGGCCTGTGGCTGGGAGTGGCCGCCTGGCGCCTTAGAATCTACGTTACGCAGCATGGTTCCCAGACCCAAAGTGGCACCAGTGTCAAGTTGGGCTGGTTTGATAGTACCAAGTGGCTCCTGCAATCTGCCATCCAGAAGCGGGGTAGCTTACTTTTGTTTGCCAGGGAAACGGGCAGAGATTTCTGTCTGGGGGCCTATGGTTGGGAGTAACCGGCTGGCTCCTGAAAAGCTACGATAGGCAGGATGGTTCCCAGATCCAAGATGGCACCAGTGCCAAGTCGGGGTGGTTTGATGGTGCAACGTGGCTCCTGCAATCTGCCATCCTGACGCGGGGCAGCGGATTTTTGTTTCCAAGAGAAATGGTCCGTGGTTTGTTTTTGGGGCTATATGGCTGGGCGTGGCCTGCTGGCTCCTTAAAAAGCTACGATAGGCAGGATGGTTCCCTGACCCAAGGTGGCACCAGTGCCAAGTCGGGCGGTTTTCGTAGTACAAAGTGCGTCCTAAAATTTGCCATCCAGAAGAGGGGCAGTTGAGTTTTGTTTGCCAGAGAAAAGGGCCGTGGTTTGTTTTTGGGGGCATATGGCTGATAGTGGCCGTCTGGCCCCTGAAAATCCACGATAGGCAGGATGGTTCCCAGACCAGAGGTGGCACCAGTGCCAAGTCGGGCTGGTTTGATAGTACTAAATAGCACCTGCAATCTGCCATCCAGAAGCGGGGCAGCTTACTTTTGTTTGCCAGGGAAACGGGCCGAGGTTTGTGTCTGGGGGCCTATGGCTGAGAGTGACCGCCTGGCTCCTGAAAAGCTACGATAGGCAGGATGGTTACCAGACCCATGGTGGCACCAGTGCCAAGTTGGGCTGGTTTGATAGTACCAAGTGGCTCCTGCAATCTGCCATCAAAAAGTTGTCAGGCGAGTTTTGTTTTCCAGGGAAAAGCGCCGTTGTTTGTGTTTGGGGGACTGTTGGTGGGAGTGGCCGGCTGGCTCCTTAGAACACACGATACGCAGGATGGTTCCCAGACCCAAGGTGGCACCAGTGCCACGTCGGGCTGGTTTGATGGTGAAAAGTGGCTCCTGCAATCTGCCATCCTGAAGCGGGGTAGCTTACTTTTGTGTGCCAGGGAAACGGGCCGAGGTTTATGACTGGGGGCCTAGGGCTAGGAGTGACCGGCTGGCTCCTGAAAAGCAACAATAGGCAGGATGGTTCCCAGACCCAAGGTGGCACCAGTGCCAAGTTGGGCTGGTTTGATGGTACCAACTGGCTCCTGCAATCTGCCATCTAAAAGTTGTCAGGCGAGTTTTGTTTTCCAGGGAAAAGCGCCGTTGATTTTGTTTGGAGGCCTGTGGCTGGCAGTGGCTGCCTGTCGTCTTAGAATCCGGGTTACGCAGCATGGTTCCCAGAGCCAAGGTGGCACCAGTGCCAAGTTGGGCTGGTTTGATGGTGCAAAGTGGCTCCTGCAATCTGCCATCCAGAAGTGCGGTAGCTTACTTTTGTGTGCCAGGGAAACAGGCCGAGGTTTGTGTCTGGGGGCCTATGGCTGGGAGTGACCAGCTGGCTCCTGAAAAGCTACGATAGGCAGGATGGTGACCAGACCCATGGTGGCACCAGTGCCAGGTTGGGCTGGTTTGATAGTACCAAGTGGCTCCTGCAATCTGCCATCAAAATGTTGGCAGGCGAGTTTTGTTTTCCAGGGAAAAGCGCCGTTGTGTGTGTTTTGGGGCCTGTGGCTGGGAGTGGCCAGCTGGCTCCTTAGAATCCACGATACGCAGGATGGTTCCCAGACCCAAGGTGGCACCAGTGCCAAGTCGGGCTGGTTTGTTAGTACCAAGTGGTTCCTGCAATCTGCCATCCAGAAGCGGGGCAGCTGAATTTTGTTTGCCAGAGAAAAAGGCTGTTGTTTGTGTTTCGGGGCCTGTGGCTGGCAGTGGACGGCTGGCTCCTGAAAATCCATGATACGCAGCATGGTTCCCAGACCCAAGGTGGCACCAGTGCCAAGTAGGGCTGGTTTCATAGTACCCAGTGGCTCCTGCAATCTGCCATCCAGAAGAGGGGCAGTTGAGTTTTGTTTTCCAGAGAAAAGGGCCGTGGTTTGTGTTTGGGGCCTATGGCTGAGAGTGACCGGCTGGCTCCTGAAAAGCTACGATAGGCAGGATGGTGACCAGACCCATGGTGGCACCAGTGCCAAGTCGGGCTGGTTTGATAATACTAAATAGCTCCTGCAATCTGCCATCCAGACGCGGGGCAGCGGATTTTTGCTTGCTGGAGAAAAGTTCCGTGGGTTTTTTTTGGGGGTATATGGCTGGACGTTGCCGGCTGACTCCTTAAAAACATCGATACGCAGGATGGTTCCCTGACCCAAGGTGGCATCACTGCCAAGTCGGGCTGTTTTCGTAGTACCAAGTGCGTCCTGCAATTTGCCATCCAGAAGAGGGGCAGTTGAGTTTTGTTTATCAGAGAAAAGGGCCGTGGTTTGTGTTTGGGGGCATACGGCTGAGAGTGGCCGGCTGGCGCCTGAAAATCCACGATAGGCAGGATGGTTCCCAGACCAGAGGTGGCACCAGTGCCATGTTGGCCTGGTTTGATAGTACCATGTGGCACCTGCAATCTGCCATCCAGAAGCGGGGCAGCTTACATTTGTTTGCCAGGGAAACGGGCCGAGGTATTTGTCTGGGGGCCTATGGCTGGGAGTGACCGCCTGGCTCCTGAAAAGCTACGATAGGCAGGATGGTGACCAGACCCATGGTGGCACCAGTGCCAAGTTGGGCTGGTTTGATAGTACCAAGTGGCTCCTGCAATCTGCCATCCAGAAGCGGGGTAGCTTACTTTTGTTTGCCAGGGAAACGGGCAGAGCTTTCTGTCTGGGGGCCTATGGTTGGGAGTAACCGGCTGGCTCCTGAAAAGCTACGATAGGCAGGATGGTTCCCAGATCCAAGATGGCACCAGTGCCAAGTCGGGGTGGTTTGATGGTGCAAAGTGGCTCCTGCAATCTGCCATCCTGACGCGGGGCAGCGGATTTTTGTTTCCAAGAGAAATGGTCCGTGGTTTGTTTTTGGGGCTATATGGCTGGGCGTGGCCTGCTGGCTCCTTAAAAAGCTACGATAGGCAGGATGGTTCCCTGACCCAAGGTGGCACCAGTGCCAAGTCGGGCGGTATTCGTAGTACAAAGTGCGTCCTAAAATTTGCCATCCAGAAGAGGGGCAGTTGAGTTTTGTTTACCAGAGAAAAGGTCCGTGGTTTGTTTTTGGGGGCATATGGCTGATAGTGGCCGTCTGGCCCCTGAAAATCCACGATAGGCAGGATGGTTCCCAGACCAGAGGTGGCACCAGTGCCAAGTCGGGCTGGTTTGATAGTACTAAATAGCACCTGCAATCTGCCATGCAGAAGCGGGGCAGCTTACTTTTGTTTGCCAGGGAAACGGGCCGAGGTTTGTGTCTGGGGGCCTATGGCTGGGAGTGACCGCCTGGCTCCTGAAAAGCTACGATAGGCAGGATGGTGACCAGACCCATGGTGGCACCAGTGCCAAGTTGGGCTGGTTTGATAGTACCAAGTGGCTCCTGCAATCTGCCATCAAAAAGTTGGCAGGCCAGTTTTGTTTTCCAGGGAAAAGCGCCGTTGTTTGTGTTTGGGGGACTGTGGCTGGGAGTGGCCGGCTGGCTCCTTAGAACACACGATACGCAGGATGGTTCCCAGACCCAAGGTGGAACCAGTGCCACGTCGGGCTGGTTTGATGGTGAAAAGTGGCTCCTGCAATCTGCCATCCTGAAGCGGGGTAGCTTACATTTGTGTGCCAGGGAAACGGGCCGAGGTTTATGACTGGGGGCCTAGGGCTAGAAGTGACCGGCTGGCTCCTGAAAAGCAACAATAGGCAGGATGGTTCCCAGACCCAAGGTGGCACCAGTGCCAAGTTGGGCTGGTTTGATGGTACCAACTGGCTCCTGCAATCTGCCATCTAAAAGTTGTCAGGCGAGTTTTGTTTTCCAGGGAAAAGCGCCGTTGATTTTGTTTGGAGGCCTGTGGCTGGCAGTGGCTGCCTGTCGTCTTAGAATCCGGGTTACGCAGCATGGTTCCCAGAGCCAAGGTGGCACCAGTGTCAAGTTGGGCTGGTTTGATAGTACCAAGTGGCTCCTGCAATCTGCCATCCAGAAGCGGGGCAGCTTACTTTTGTTTGCCAGGGAAACGGGCCGAGGTATTTGTCTGGGGACCTATGGCTGGGAGTGACCGGCTGGCTCCTGAAAAGCTACGATAGGCAGGATGGTTCCCTGACCCAAGGTGGCACCAGTGCCAAGTCGGGCGGTTTTCGTAGTACAAAGTGCGTCCTAAAATTTGCCATCCAGAAGAGGGGCAGTTGAGTTTTGTTTACCAGAGAAAAGGGCCGTGGTTTGTTTTTGGGGGCATATGGCTGATAGTGGCCGTCTGGCCCCTGAAAATCCACGATAGGCAGGATGGTTCCCAGACCAGAGGTGGCACCAGTGCCAAGTCGGGCTGGTTTGATAGTACTAAATAGCACCTGCAATCTGCCATGCAGAAGTGGGGCAGCTTACTTTTGTTTGCCAGGGAAACGGGCCGAGGTTTGTGTCTCAGGGCCTATGGCTGGGATTGACCGCCTGGCTCCTGAAAAACTACGATAGGCATGATGGTGACCAGACCCATGGTGGCACCAGTGCCAAGTTGGGCTGGTTTGATAGTACCAAGTGGCTCCTGCAATCTGCCATCAAAAAGTTGGCAGGCCAGTTTTGTTTTCCAGGGAAAAGCGCCGTTGTTTGTGTTTGGGGGACTGTGGCTGGGAGTGGCCGGCTGGCTCCTTAGAACACACGATACGCAGGATGGTTCCCAGACCCAAGGTGGCACCAGTGCCACGTCGGGCTGGTTTGATAGCACCAAGTGGGTCCTGCAATCTGCCATCCAGAAGCGGGGCAGCTTACTTTTGTTTTCCAGGGAAACGGACCGAGGTTTTTTTCTGGGGGCCTATGGCTGGGAGTGACCGGCTGGCTCCTGAAAAGCTACGATAGGCAGGATGGTGACCAGACCCATGGTGGCACCAGTGCCAAGTTGGGCTGGTTTGATAGTACCAAGTGGCTCCTGCAATCTGCCATCAAAAAGTTGGCAGGCGAGTTTTGTTTTCCAGGGAAAAGCGCCGTTGTGTGTATTTTGGGGCCTGTGGCTGGGAGTGGCCAGCTGGCTCCTTAGAATCCACGATACGCAGGATGGTTCCCAGACCCAAGGTGGCACCAGTGCCAAGTCAGGCTGGTTTGTTAGTACCAAGTGGTTCCTGCAATCTGCCATCCAGAAGCGGGGCAGCTGAATTTTTTTTGCCAGAGAAAAAGGCTGTTGTTTGTGTTTCGGGGCCTGTGGCTGGCAGTGGACGGCTGGCTCCTGAAAATCCATGATACGCAGCATGGTTCCCAGACCCAAGTTGGCACCAGTGCCAAGTAGGGCTAGTTTCATAGTACCCAGTGGCTCCTGCAATCTGCCATCCAGAAGAGGGGCAGTTGAGTTTTGTTTTCCAGAGAAAAGGGCCGTGGTTTGTGTTTGGGGCCTATGGCTGAGAGTGACCGGCTGGCCCCTGAAAATCCACGATAGGAAGGATGGTTCCCAGATCCAAGGTGGCAGCAGTGCCATGTTGTTCTGGTGTGATAGTCCCAAGTGGCTCCTGCAATCTGCCATCCAGAAGTGGGGCAGCTGAATTTTGTTTGCCAGAGAAAAAGGCTGTGGTTTTTGTTTGGGGGCCTATGGCTGGGGGTGGCCGGCTGGCTCCTGAAAATCCATGATACGCAGCATGGTTCCCAGACCCAAGGTGGCACCAGTGCCAAGTGGGGCTGGTTTCACAGTGTCAAGTGCCTCCTGCAATCTCCCATCCAGAAGCGGGGCAGCTGAGTTTTGTTTGCCTGAGAAACGGGCCGTTGTTTTTGATTGGGGTCTGTGGCCGAGAATGTTCAGCTGGCTCCTGACAATCCACAATACGCAGGATGGTTCCCAGACCCAAGGTCGCACCAGTGCCAAGTCTTGCTGGTTTGATAGTACCAAGTGGCTCCTGCAATCTGCCATCCAGAAGCGGTGCAGCTGAGTTTTGTTTGCCAGAGGAAAGGGCCGTGGGTTGTGTTTGGGGGCATATGGCTGGGAGTGGCCGGCTGTCTCATTAAAAAGATCGATACGCAGGATGGTTCCCAGACCCAAGGTGGCACCAGTGCCAAGTCGGGCTGTTTATATAGTACCAAGTGCGTCCTGAAATTTGCCATCCAGAAGAGGGGCAGTGGAGTTTTGTTTGCCAGAGAATAGCGCCGTTGTTTGTGTTTGGGGGCTTGTGGCTGGGAGTGGCCGACTGGCGCCTTAGAATCTGTGTTACGCAGCATGGTTCCCAGACCAGAGGTGGCACCAGTGCCAAGTTGGGCTGGTTTGATAGTACCAAGTGGCTCCTGCAATCTGCCATCCAGAAGCGGGGCAGCTTACTTTTGCTTGCCAGGGAAACGGGCCGAGGTTTGTGTCTGGGGGCCTATGGCTGGGAGTGACCGCCTGGCTCCTGAAAAGCTACGATAGGCAGGATGGTGACCAGACCCATGGTGGCACCAGTGCCAAGTTGGGCTGATTTGATAGTACCAAGTGGCTCCTGCAATCTGCCATGAAAAAGTTGGCAGGCGAGTTTTGTTTTCCAGGGAAAAGCGCCGTTGTTTCTGTTTGGGGGCCTGTGGCTGGGAGTGGCCGGCTGGCTCCTTAGAATTCACGATACGCAGGATGGTTCCCAGACCAGAGGTGGCACCAGTGCCAAGTCGGGCTGGTTTGATGGTGAAAAGTGGCTCCTGCAATCTGCCATCCAGAAGCGGGATAACTTACTTTTGTTTGCCAGGGAAACGGGCCGAGGTTTTTGTTTGGGGGCCTATGGCTGGGAGTGACCGGCTGGCTCCTGAAAAGCTACGATAAGCAGGATGGTGACCAGACCCATGGTGGCACCAGTGCCAAGTTGGGCTGGTTTGATAGTACCAAGTGGCTCCTGCAATCTGCCATCAAAATGTTGGCAGGCGAGTTTTGTTTTCCAGGGAAAAGTGCCATTGTTTGTGTTTTTTGGGCCTGTGGCTGGGAGTGGCCGGCTGGCTCCTTAGAATCCACGATACGCAGGATGGTTCCCAGACCAGAGGTCGCACCAGTGCCAAGTCGGGCCAGTTTGATGGTGCAAAGTGGCTCCTGCAATCTGCCATCCAGAAGCGGGGTAGCTTACTTTTGTTTGCCAGGGAAACGGGCCGAGGTTTTTCTCTGGGGGCCTATGGCAGGGAGGGACCGGCTGGCTCCTGAAAAGCTACGATAGGCAGGATGGTGACCAGACCCATGGTGGCACCAGTGCCAAGTTGGGCTGATTTGATAGTAGCAAGTGGCTCCTGCAATCTGCCATCAAAAAGTTGGCAGGCGAGTTTTGTTTTCCAGGGAAAAGCGCCGTTGTTTGTGTTTGGTGGCCTGTGGCTGGGAGTGACCGGCTGGCTCCTTAGAATCCACGATACGCAGGATGGTTCCCAGACCCAAGGTGGCACCAGTGCCAAGTTGGGCTGGTTTGATAGTACCAAGTGGTTCCTGCAATCTGCCATCCAGAAGCGGGGCAGCTTACTTTTGTTTGCCAGGGAAACGGGCCGAGGTTTTTCTCTGGGGGCCTATGGCTTGGAGTGACCGGCTAGGTCCTGAAAAGCTACGATAGGAAGGATGGTGACCAGATCCATGGTGGCACCAGTGCCAAGTTGGGCTGGTTTGATAGTACCAAGTGGCTCCTGCAATCTGCCATCAAAAAGTTGGCAGGCGAGTTTTGTTTTCCAGGGAAAAGCGCTGTGGTTTGTGTTTGGGGGCCTGTGGCTGGGAGTGGCCGGCTGGCTCCTTAGAATCCACGATACGCAGGATGGTTCCCAGACCAGAGGTGGCACCAGTGCCAAGTCGGGCTGGTGTGATGGTGAAAAGTGGCTCCTGCAATCTGCCATCCAGAAGCGGGATAACTTACTTTTGTTTGCCAGGGAAACGGGCCAAGGGTTTTGTCTGGGGGCCTATGGCTGGGAGTGACCGGCTGGCTCCTGAAAAGCTACGATAGGCAGGATGGTGACCAGACCCATGGTGGCACCAGTGTCAAGTTGGGCTGGTTTGATAGTACCAAGTGGCTCCTGCAATCTTCCATGATCACGTGGAGAAATACTTTCTGGTTTCAGCCTCATGCTCTTTCTTCTCTCCCTCAACTTCTCTATCACCTCTCATCTGGTTCACATGCGCTGTCTTCAAGGTCCACAGGCTACTTTTCACAGAATCTTCTGGCCTGATGAAGTAAGAATGATGAATAGAACAGAGCTGGGATCTATTTTCCAGTTTGGATAAAATGCATTCTGCACACAAATCCAAGGAGAACGGGCTGCCCCGATGCCCAGAAAATCTTTCACTCCTGCTAGTGTTCTACGTCAACCGCAACTTAGTCTGAAAGAAAAGCTTTTTCTCTGAGAGCATCTGAGAGGTTTGCATGAAGCACTGATATCTGACATATGCAATTTTGAATAGGAGAGGAAAAAGAAAATGGCAAGGAGTTTTTAATTTTAGTGGTTTCAATTTTAATTTCCGTGCACTTTTTCAAAACTTGTCAGCTCAAATGCCCATCAACATCTTTTAGTCATCTGTAAGTCAGTATTCATATAAAATGTGCTTCAAATCCAAAGAATTTCAAATTTGCACTCCAAGCTTCTATGCCTAGATTTATGATTTCCTACACATATTAGATGAAAGGAAGGCCTTTTTTACTGTGGGAGTGCTGGAACACTGGAACAGGTTGCCCAGAGAAGTTGTGGGTGTCCCATCCCTGAAAGTATTCAAGGTCACCTTGGACGGGGCTTGGAGCAGCAACAAAGGAGAAGCTTGATGGTAGAGAAACAAAGTTGGACTATAGAAGAAACTCGGATTGAAGTATAGGATCAAGTTTTCTCTCAGCTCTTGGGGTAAATTCAAAGTTGTACAAAATGACATTTATCTGTGCTATTCACTACTGTAACAGAAAGTTTCATGAAAACTGTACAGAAGATAGTAAATTTTAAAAGAGATAAGAATTACAGCATAAAATCCATGGGATAGGTTACAACATGAGACACTCTCTAAGAGAAAATCTCTTTGTTTCAGCACTTCATCGGGGTAAGATTTCATGAAGTGCCAAAGAAGGCGGCAAAATATCATTCGGGACATTATTTACTGGAATTCAGCCTGGCCATTAGTAGGAACTGCCTTTGAACATATCATGTAGATATACCACACACACTTTCCCTTCACTGAAAAATTACTGTTTACAACAAATAAGCAATTGACGATCAAAATTGATTGAAAGCATCTTAAACATGTCAAGTATTTCATTGTAGATGATCTGTGATCCAAATGCTTCTTCCACCTTCGAGAGGGACAGAAGAATTCTTCCATATCATGATGGTTTAAAATTGTATCAACCAATGTTTTCTGCTGAAAAGATATCATCTATTTTTTTCTATTTTTGGAAGAAAATATTCCTAGACATACAACAGGTGAGAACTAAGTAATTTTAAAGAAACAAATGAAATGAAAATATTCTGTAAATAGAATGAAATGAAAAGCTGTGTTTTAAATAGGAGCTAAATATTAAACAGAATTTTTGTACCAGGCATTTGAATTACTGCACCAGCTCTTTTGCCCATCAAGAGAGGCATTTAGCATTTCAGTCTTTTCCAAGGTGTTCATGATCTGCTATGCTGATCTCTGTGTGTGCCTAGGTGTGTGTGGAGGGGGGGGCATATGAAGGGGAGTGTGTATGTTTGCTTTACAATTGTTGTGGCAGATTCATGCCTCAGCTCCACATTTTGTTTTAAAAAGGTCACACCGAGTGGATATGAAGTTTACTATCAACAAGAGATCGATTCCCAAATCATCCATTTGACTCTCCCTTATAAATCATGTGCTTTGTTGCATATTTTATCAAATATACTTTCAAGCCAGATGGAGGAAGGAGGATGTGGGAATCCCTCCACCATCTTGCAACTTTTATGTAAGTAGGTTTTCAAGAAAATCATCATTTCTCTTTTAAATATGTCTGGAACAGGTATGATGGTAGTGTCAACCTGTTGGAGTTTTTGTTGCTGGAAGAAGTTGTACAAAAGGATTGGTTTTTACATTGACCAGTTACTGAATCAAGCGCAGGAATACATTGGAAATTTAGCTGGGGGTTCCTTTTCCCAGCAGACTACTTCTAGAACGAGCTTGTACACTGAAGCTGACTCTTTTGCTCTCTTTTTGTTTCTTTCCTATTTTCTTGGCTTCTTTGCCACTATCTAGACAATTTTGGAACTTTGTTCCCAACTAAAATGGTTTCAATAGTCTGATTGTGATCATACATTTTTACAAGGAATTTTTAAAATCTTTCCTCGAGTCCAGAAAGTCAAGGACTTAGATCTTTTTCTTCCCTTATCAATATTGCCATGAAATTGATAAATAAAGACCAACTCTTTATTTTTGTTTTTAACCCACGTAGATAATTCCCATCCATTAATCCATTTTGTGGACCAATAGCTGCCATTCTGATGGAAGCTGTCACTTCTTAACAATAGGCATTCTGTGACTATGTTGACTGCACTTTGGGTGAAGATCCTAACTGGTCTTAGATATACATAGGGAGAAATTTGCTCAGCCAGTGTCAGTCTTAAGCATGCGTATCAGAAGATCTTTCTAGAGCTGGGAATTTTCCCATGAAAGGGATTCAGTTAGGGAAGAGACACTTGTGCCAGAGTTTTACATTCTTCTTGAACACTGCTTAAGGAACTTAGATGCCATGTCCATTTGGATCTCTGTCTGCACAGAACTTTGTCATGCCAGCGCTTTGAAATGCATCTTGAAGAGAATTCACTAGCACAGAATGAAAGAGAGTGGAAGGGGTTGGTGGGGCTAACCAGGCCCAACCCCCCTGCCTAAACCAGGATACCTAGAGCCTCTTGCCCAGGATTCTATCTGGGTGTACTTTTAATGTCTTCAAAGATCCAGGCTCCACAATCTTTCTGGGCAGTCTGTGCCGTGGTTCAGTCACCCTGACAGTAAAGAAACATTTACTGATGTTCAAAGGCAATCTCCTGTATTTCAGTGTGTGCCCACTGCCTCTTGTCTTTTCCCTCAGCATCACTGAAAAGACACTGATTCCCTCCCCTTTGCACTATTGCTTCCATATGTATGTGTGATGCCATGTAGAGGTATGTCAAAAACCTCCCTGAAGCCCAGGCAGATAATATTCCCTTCATCTACCAGTCAAGTTGATTCATCAGAGGAGTTTAAAGTGATGTTCAGCATGAAATTCCCCTGAAAAATCATGCTAACTACATTATTTGGTCATCTGTCATGTGCCTGGCAAGGATTTCCAGGAAGAGCTGCTTCATCAACTTCCTGGGGATAAAAAAGAGGCTGGCTGGTTTGTACTATGGCGAGTCCTCTTAATTGCCTTTTTTGAAGATGGGTGTCATTTGCTAACATCCACTCTTTAGCTCCTCTTCTCATCTACACCTCGGCAAAAAGCTTTTCCACTATGTCTGGCTAGGAAAAACTGTGCCAGCACAGAAAACATCTCCCATCGTGTTCTAGAAGTTGCACGGATGTCTGCCAAGTGTTTGGCAGGAAGAAAAGAAAAGTTGTCCAAAACAGCTTCCAATCGAATGTTCCTGTGATTGGAAAAGTCAGGAGAGTGCAAAGGTACTGTTTTCTATCAGTTGGCAAGGTGCGCACACAATCCCAGTGTTGTACAGCTTGTTTCTTCACCTTCCCGAAGCTGCCGCTCTCGCCGGCTGCCGGAGCCCAAGAAGCGGCTTCTTCGCGCAAAGACGATTGTGCCGCTCACAGTGCTCCCCTTAGCGCGGCTTCTGCCGAAAGACGCCCGGCAGCGGCTCTTACCTCCGGAGAGCATCCTACCTTCGTCTTTAGCTCCTCTTCTCATCTACACCTCGGCAAAACGCTTTTCCACTATGTCTGGCTAGGAAAAACTGTGCCAGCACAGAAAACATCTCCCATCGTGTTCTAGAAGTTGCACGGATGTCTGCCAAGTGTTTGGCAGGAAGAAAAGAAAAGTTGTCCAAAACAGCTTCCAATCGAATGTTCCTGTGATTGGAAAAGTCAGGAGAGTGCAAAGGTACTGTTTTCTATCAGTTGGCAAGGTGCGCACACAATCCCAGTGTTGTACAGCTTGCTTCTTCACCTTCCCGAAGCTGCCGCTCTCGCCGGCTGCCGGAGCCCAAGAAGCGGCTTCTTCGCGCAAAGACGATTGTGCCGCTCACAGTGCTCTCCTTAGCGCGGCTTCTGCCGAAAGACGCCCGGCAGCGGCTCTTACCTCCGGAGAGCATCCTACCTTCGTCTTTCGCGTCTTATGTAGTCTACACCTCGGCAAAACGCTTTTCCACTATGTCTGGCTAGGAAAAACTGTGCCAGCACAGAAAACATCTCCCATCGTGTTCTAGAAGTTGCACGGATGTCTGCCAAGTGTTTGGCAGGAAGAAAAGGAAAAGTTGTCCAAAACAGCTTCCAATCGAATGTTCCTGTGATTGGAAAAGTCAGGAGAGTGCAAAGGTACTGTTTTCTATCAGTTGGCAAGGTGCGCACACAATCCCAGTGTTGTACAGCTTGCTTCTTCACCTTCCCGAAGCTGCCAGCTCTCGCCGGCTGCCGGAGCCCAAGAAGCGGCTTCTTCGCGCAAAGACGATTGTGCCGCTCACAGTGCTCTCCTTAGCGCGGCTTCTGCCGAAAGACGCCCGGCAGCGGCTCTTACCTCCGGAGAGCATCCTACCTTCGTCTTTCGCGTCTTTTGTAGTCTACATCTTAGCAAAACGCTTTTCCACTATGTCTGGCTAGGAAAAACTGTGCCAGCACAGAAAACATCTCCCATCGTGTTCTAGAGTTGCACGGATGTCTGCCAAGTGTTTGGCAGGAAGAAAAGAAAAGTTGTCCAAAACAGCTTCCAATCGAATGTTCCTGTGATTGGAAAAGTCAGGAGAGTGCAAAGGTACTGTTTTCTATCAGTTGGCAAGGTGCGCACACAATCCCAGTGTTGTACAGCTTGTTTCTTCACCTTCCCGAAGCTGCCGCTCTTCGCCGGCTGCCGGAGCCCAAGAAGCGGCTTCTTCGCGCAAAGACGATTGTGCCGCTCACAGTGCTCTCCTTAGCGCGGCTTCTGCCGAAAGACGCCCGGCAGCGGCTCTTACCTCCGGAGAGCATCCTACCTTCGTCTTTCGCGTCTTTTGTAGTCTACATCTTAGCAAAACGCTTTTCCACTATGTCTGGCTAGGAAAAACTGTGCCAGCACAGAAAACATCTCCATCGTGTTCTAGAAGTTGCACGGATGTCTGCCAAGTGTTTGGCAGGAAGAAAAGAAAAGTTGTCCAAAACAGCTTCCAATCGAATGTTCCTGTGATTGGAAAAAGTCAGGAGAGTGCAAAGGTACTGTTTTCTATCAGTGGCAAGGTGCGCACACAATCCCAGTGTTGTACAGCTTGCTTCTTCACCTTCCCGAAGCTGCCGCTCTCGCCGGCTGCCGGAGCCCAAGAAGCGGCTTCTTCGCGCAAAGACGATTGTGCCGCTCACAGTGCTCTCCTTAGCGCGGCTTCTGCCGAAAGACGCCCGGCAGCGGCTCTTACCTCCGGAGAGCATCCTACCTTCGTCTTTCGCGTCTTTTGTAGTCTACATCTTAGCAAAACGCTTTTCCACTATGTCTGGCTAGGAAAAACTGTGCCAGCACAGAAAACATCTCCCATCGTGTTCTAGAAGTTGCACGGATGTCTGCCAAGTGTTTGGCAGGAAGAAAAGAAAAGTTGTCCAAAACAGCTTCCAATCGAATGTTCCTGTGATTGGAAAAGTCAGGAGAGTGCAAAGGTACTGTTTTCTATCAGTTGGCAAGGTGCGCACACAATCCCAGTGTTGTACAGCTTGTTTCTTCACCTTCCCGAAGCTGCCGCTCTCGCCGGCTGCCGGAGCCCAAGAAGCGGCTTCTTCGCGCAAAGACGATTGTGCCGCTCACAGTGCTCCCCTTAGCGCGGCTTCTGCCGAAAGACGCCCGGCAGCGGCTCTTACCTCCTGAGAGTGGCAGCTTCGGGAAGGTGAAGAAGCAAGCTGTACAACACTGGGATTGTGTGCGCACCTTGCCAACTGATAGAAAACAGTACCTTTGCACTCTCCTGACTTTTCCAATCACAGGAACATTCGATTGGAAGCTGTTTTGGACAACTTTTCTTTTCTTCCTCCCAAACACTTGGCAGACATATCTGCAACTTCTAGAAAACGATGGGAGATGTTTTCTGGGCTGGCACGGTTTTTCCTAGCCAGACATAGTGGAAAAGCATTTTGCTAAGATGTAGACTACATAAGACGCGAAAGACGAAGGTAGGATGCTCTCCGGAGGTAAGAGCCGCTGCCGGGCGTCTTTCGGCAGAAGCCGCGCTAAGGAGAGCCCTGTGAGCGGCACAATCGTCTTTGCGCGAAGAAGCCGCTTCTTGGGCTCCGGCAGCCGGCGAGAGCGGCAGCTTCGGGAAGGTGAAGAAGCAAGCTGTACAACACTGGGATTGTGTGCGCACCTTGCCAACTGATAGAAAACAGTACCTTTGCACTCTCCTGACTTTTCCAATCACAGGAACATTCGATTGGAAGCTGTTTTGGACAACTTTTCTTTTCTTCCTGCCAAACACTTGGCAGACATCCGTGCAACTTCTAGAACACGATGGGAGATGTTTTCTGTG
This sequence comes from Melospiza melodia melodia, assembly GCF_035770615.1. Lineage (NCBI taxonomy): Eukaryota > Metazoa > Chordata > Aves > Passeriformes > Passerellidae > Melospiza > Melospiza melodia. The sequence goes on from NC_086199.1 coordinate 45,364,463, forward strand.
CTGGCAGAGTTTTTCCTAGCCAGACATAGTGGAAAAGCGTTTTGCCGAGGTGTAGACTACATAAGACGCGAAAGACGAAGGTAGGATGCTCTCCGGAGGTAAGAGCCGCTGCCGGGCGTCTTTCGGCAGAAGCCGCGCTAAGGAGAGCACTGTGAGCGGCACAATCGTCTTTGCGCGAAGAAGCCGCTTCTTGGGCTCCGGCAGCCGGCGAGAGCGGCAGCTTCGGGAAGGTGAAGAAGCAAGCTGTACAACACTGGGATTGTGTGCGCACCTTGCCAACTGATAGAAAACAGTACCTTTGCACTCCCCTGACTTTTCCAATCACATGAACATTCGATTGGAAGCTGTTTTGAACAACTTTTCTTTTCTTCCTGCCAAACACTTGGCAGACATCCGTGCAACTTCTAGAACACGATGGGAGATGTTTTCTGTGCTGGCACAGTTTTTCCTAGCCAGACATAGTGGAAAAAGCGTTTTGCCGAGGTGTAGACTACAAAAGACGCGAAAGACGAAGGTAGGATGCTCTCCGGAGGTAAGAGCCGCTGCCGGGCGTCTTTCGGCAGAAGCCGCGCTAAGGAGAGCCCTGTGAGCGGCACAATCGTCTTTGCGCGAACAAGCCGCTTCTTGGGCTTCCGGCAGCCGGCGAGAGCGGCAGCTTCGGGAAGGTGAAGAAGCAAGCTGTACAACACTGGGATTGTGTGCGCACCTTGCCAACTGATAGAAAACAGTACCTTTGCACTCTCCTGACTTTTCCAATCACAGGAACATTCGATTGGAAGCTGTTTTGGACAACTTTTCTTTTCTTCCTGCCAAACACTTGGCAGACATCCGTGCAACTTCTAGAACACGATGGGAGATGTTTTCTGTGCTGGCACAGTTTTTCCTAGCCAGACATAGTGGAAAAGCGTTTTGCTAAGATGTAGACTACAAAAGACGCGAAAGACGAAGGTAGGATGCTCTCCGGAGGTAAGAGCCGCTGCCGGGCGTCTTTCGGCAGAAGCCGCGCTAAGGAGAGCACTGTGAGCGGCACAATCGTCTTTGCGCGAAGAAGCCGCTTCTTGGGCTCCGGCAGCCGGTGAGAGCGGCAGCTTCGGGAAGGTGAAGAGCAAGCTGTACAACACTGGGATTGTGTGCGCACCTTGCCAACTGATAGAAAACAGTACCTTTGCACTCTCCTGACTTTTCCAATCACAGGAACATTCGATTGGAAGCTGTTTTTGGACAACTTTTCTTTCTTCCTGCCAAACACTTGGCAGACATCCGTGCAACTCTAGAACACGATGGGAGATGTTTTCTGTGCTGGCACAGTTTTTCCTAGCCAGACATAGTGAAAAGCGTTTTGCTAAGATGTAGACTACAAAAGACGCGAAAGACGAAGGTAGGATGCTCTCCGGAGGTAAGAGCCGCTGCCGGGCGTCTTTCGGCAGAAGCCGCGCTAAGGAGAGCACTGTGAGCGGCACAATCGTCTTTGCGCGAAGAAGCCGCTTCTTGGGCTCCGGCAAGCCGGCGAGAGCGGCAGCTTCGGGAAGGTGAAGACAGCAAGCTGTACAACACTGGGATTGTGTGCGCACCTTGCCAACTGATAGAAAACAGTACCTTTGCACTCTCCTGACTTTTCCAATCACAGGAACATTCGATTGGAAGCTGTTTTTGGACAACTTTTCTTTTCTTCCTGCCAAACACTTGGCAGACATCCGTGCAACTTCTAGAACACGATGGAGATGTTTTCTGTGCTGGCACAGTTTTTCCTAGCCAGACATAGTGGAAAAGCGTTTTGCCGAGGTGTAGATGAGAAGAGGAGCTAAAGACGAAGGTAGGATGCTCTCCGGAGGTAAGAGCCGCTGCCGGGCGTCTTTCGGCAGAAGCCGCGCTAAGGAGAGCCCTGTGAGCGGCACAATCGTCTTTGCGCGAAGAAGCCGCTTCTTGGGCTCCGGCAGCCGGCGAGAGCGGCAGCTTCGGGAAGGTGAAGAAGCAAGCTGTACAACACTGGGATTGTGTGCGCACCTTGCCAACTGATAGAAAACAGTACCTTTGCACTCTCCTGACTTTTCCAATCACAGGAACATTCGATTGGAAGCTGTTTTGGACAACTTTTCTTTTCTTCCTGCCAAACACTTGGCAGACATCCGTGCAACTTCTAGAACACGATGGGAGATGTTTTCTGTGCTGGCACAGTTTTTCCTAGCCAGACATAGTGGAAAAGCGTTTTGCTAAGATGTAGACGACAACAGAGGCTAAAGAGTGGATGTTAGCAAATGACACCCATCTTCAAAAAAGGCAATTAAGAGGACTCGCCATAGTACAAACCAGCCAGCCTCTTTTTTATCCCCAGGAAGTTGATGAAGCAGCTCTTCCTGGAAATCCTTGCCAGGCACATGACAGATGACCAAATAATGTAGTTAGCATGATTTTTCAGGGGAATTTCATGCTGAACATCACTTTAAACTCCTCTGATGAATCAACTTGACTGGTAGATGAAGGGAATATTATCTGCCTGGGCTTCAGGGAGGTTTTTGACATACCTCTACATGGCATCACACATACATATGGAAGCAATAGTGCAAAGGGGAGGGAATCAGTGTCTTTTCAGTGATGCTGAGGGAAAAGACAAGAGGCAGTGGGCACACACTGAAATACAGGAGATTGCCTTTGAACATCAGTAAATGTTTCTTTACTGTCAGGGTGACTGAACCACGGCACAGACTGCCCAGAAAGATTGTGGAGCCTGGATCTTTGAAGACATTAAAAGTACACCCAGATAGAATCCTGGGCAAGAGGCTCTAGGTATCCTGGTTTAGGCAGGGGGGTTGGGCCTGGTTAGCCCCACCAACCCCTTCCACTCTCTTTCATTCTGTGCTAGTGAATTCTCTTCAAGATGCATTTCAAAGCGCTGGCATGACAAAGTTCTGTGCAGACAGAGATCCAAATGGACATGGCATCTAAGTTCCTTAAGCAGTGTTCAAGAAGAATGTAAAACTCTGGCACAAGTGTCTCTTCCCTAACTGAATCCCTTTCATGGGAAAATTCCCAGCTCTAGAAAGATCTTCTGATACGCATGCTTAAGACTGACACTGGCTGAGCAAATTTCTCCCTATGTATATCTAAGACCAGTTAGGATCTTCACCCAAAGTGCAGTCAACATAGTCACAGAATGCCTATTGTTAAGAAGTGACAGCTTCCATCAGAATGGCAGCTATTGGTCCACAAAATGGATTAATGGATGGGAATTATCTACGTGGGTTAAAAACAAAAATAAAGAGTTGGTCTTTATTTATCAATTTCATGGCAATATTGATAAGGGAAGAAAAAGATCTAAGTCCTTGACTTTCTGGACTCGAGGAAAGATTTTAAAAATTCCTTGTAAAAATGTATGATCACAATCAGACTATTGAAACCATTTTAGTTGGGAACAAAGTTCCAAAATTGTCTAGATAGTGGCAAAGAAGCCAAGAAAATAGGAAAGAAACAAAAAGAGAGCAAAAGAGTCAGCTTCAGTGTACAAGCTCGTTCTAGAAGTAGTCTGCTGGGAAAAGGAACCCCCAGCTAAATTTCCAATGTATTCCTGCGCTTGATTCAGTAACTGGTCAATGTAAAAACCAATCCTTTTGTACAACTTCTTCCAGCAACAAAAACTCCAACAGGTTGACACTACCATCATGCCTGTTCCAGACATATTTAAAAGAGAAATGATGATTTTCTTGAAAACCTACTTACATAAAAGTTGCAAGATGGTGGAGGGATTCCCACATCCTCCTTCCTCCATCTGGCTTGAAAGTATATTTGATAAAATATGCAACAAAGCACATGATTTATAAGGGAGAGTCAAATGGATGATTTGGGAATCGATCTCTTGTTGATAGTAAACTTCATATCCACTCGGTGTGACCTTTTTAAAACAAAATGTGGAGCTGAGGCATGAATCTGCCACAACAATTGTAAAGCAAACATACACACTCCCCTTCATATGCCCCCCCCTCCACACACACCTAGGCACACACAGAGATCAGCATAGCAGATCATGAACACCTTGGAAAAGACTGAAATGCTAAATGCCTCTCTTGATGGGCAAAAGAGCTGGTGCAGTAATTCAAATGCCTGGTACAAAAATTCTGTTTAATATTTAGCTCCTATTTAAAACACAGCTTTTCATTTCATTCTATTTACAGAATATTTTCATTTCATTTGTTTCTTTAAAATTACTTAGTTCTCACCTGTTGTATGTCTAGGAATATTTTCTTCCAAAAATAGAAAAAAATAGATGATATCTTTTCAGCAGAAAACATTGGTTGATACAATTTTAAACCATCATGATATGGAAGAATTCTTCTGTCCCTCTCGAAGGTGGAAGAAGCATTTGGATCACAGATCATCTACAATGAAATACTTGACATGTTTAAGATGCTTTCAATCAATTTTGATCGTCAATTGCTTATTTGTTGTAAACAGTAATTTTTCAGTGAAGGGAAAGCGTGTGTGGTATATCTACATGATATGTTCAAAGGCAGTTCCTACTAATGGCCAGGCTGAATTCCAGTAAATAATGTCCCGAATGATATTTTGCCGCCTTCTTTGGCACTTCATGAAATCTTACCCCGATGAAGTGCTGAAACACAGAGATTTTCTCTTAGAGAGTGTCTCATGTTGTAACCTATCCCATGGATTTTATGCTGTAATTCTTATCTCTTTTAAAATTTACTATCTTCTGTACAGTTTTCATGAAACTTTCTGTTACAGTAGTGAATAGCACAGATAAATGTCATTTTGTACAACTTTGAATTTACCCCAAGAGCTGAGAGAAAACTTGATCCTATACTTCAATCCGAGTTTCTTCTATAGTCCGACTTTGTTTCTCTACCATCAAGCTTCTCCTTTGTTGCTGCTCCAAGCCCCGTCCAAGGTGACCTTGAATACTTTCAGGGATGGGACACCCACAACTTCTCTGGGCAACCTGTTCCAGTGTTCCAGCACTCCCACAGTAAAAAAGGCCTTCCTTTCATCTAATATGTGTAGGAAATCATAAATCTAGGCATAGAAGCTTGGAGTGCAAATTTGAAATTCTTTGGATTTGAAGCACATTTTATATGAATACTGACTTACAGATGACTAAAAGATGTTGATGGGCATTTGAGCTGACAAGTTTTGAAAAAGTGCACGGAAATTAAAATTGAAACCACTAAAATTAAAAACTCCTTGCCATTTTCTTTTTCCTCTCCTATTCAAAATTGCATATGTCAGATATCAGTGCTTCATGCAAACCTCTCAGATGCTCTCAGAGAAAAAGCTTTTCTTTCAGACTAAGTTGCGGTTGACGTAGAACACTAGCAGGAGTGAAAGATTTTCTGGGCATTGGGGCAGCCCGTTCTCCTTGGATTTGTGTGCAGAATGCATTTTATCCAAACTGGAAAATAGATCCCAGCTCTGTTCTATTCATCATTCTTACTTCATCAGGCCAGAAGATTCTGTGAAAAGTAGCCTGTGGACCTTGAAGACAGCGCATGTGAACCAGATGAGAGGTGATAGAGAAGTTGAGGGAGAGAAGAAAGAGCATATGGCTGAAACCAGAAAGTATTTCTCCACGTGATCATGGAAGATTGCAGGAGCCACTTGGTACTATCAAACCAGCCCGACTTGGCACTGGTGCCACTATGGGTCTGGGAGCCATGTTGCATATCGTGCATTTTAAGGAGCCAGCTGGCCACACACAGCCATATGCCCCCAAACACAAACCAAGCCCTTTTCTCTGGCAAACAAAACTCAGCTGCCCTGCTTCTGGATGGCAGATTGCAGGAGCCACTTGGTACTATCAAACCAGCCCAACTTGGCACTGGTGCCACCTTGGCTCTGGGAACCATCCTGCCTATTGTAGCTTTTCAGGAGCCAGCCGGTCACTCCCAGCCATAGGCCCCCAAACAGAAACCTCGGCCCGTTTCCCTGGCAAACAAAAGTAAGCTGCCCCGCTTCTGGATGGCAGATTGCAGGAGCTACTTAGTACTATCAAATCAGCCCGACTTGGCACAGGTGCCACCTTGGATCTGGGAACCATCCTGTGTATCGTGGATTTTCAGGGGCCAGCCGGCCACTCTCAGCCATATGCCCCCAAACACAAACCACGGACCTTTTCTCTGGCAAACAAAAATCAGCTGTCCCACTTCTGGATGGCAGATTGCAGGAGCCACTTGGGACTATCACACCAGCACAACATGGCACTGCTGCCACCTTGGATCTGGGAACAATCCTGCGTATCGTACATATTCAGGAACCAGCCGAACACTCCCAGCCACAGGCCCCCAAACACAAACAACGGCCCATTTCCCTGGCAAACAAAACTCAGCTGCCCCGCTTCTGCTGTGGCAGTTTGCAGGAGCCACTTGGGACTATCAAAGCAGCCCGACTTGGTAATGGTACCATCTTGGATCTGGGAACCATCCGGCGTATCGTGGATTTTCAGGGGCCAGCCGGTCATTCCCAGCCATATGCTCCCAAACACAAACCTCGGCCCTTTTCTCTGGCAAACAAAACTCAACTGCCCCTCTTCTGGATGGCAAATTGCAGGACGCACTTGGTACTACAAAAAGAGCCCGACTTGGCAGTGGTGCCACCTTGGCTCTGGGAACCATCCTGCGTATCGAGCATTTTAAGGAGCCAGCCGGCAATTCCCAGCCGTATGCCCCAAAAAGAAACCACGGACCTTTTCTCTGGCAAAAAAAACTCAGCTGTCCCGCTTCTGGATGGCAGATTGCAGGAGTCACTTTGAACCATACAACCAGCCTTACTTGGCACTGGTGCCACCTTGGATCTGGGAACCATCCTGCCTATCGTTGATTTTCAGGGGCCAGCCTACCACTCTCGGCCATAGGACCCCAAACACAAACCACAGCCCTTTTCTCTAGCAAACAAAATTTAGCTGCCCCGCTTCTGGATGGCAAATTGCAGGAGCCACTGGGTACTACAAAAACAGCCCGACTTGGCACTGGTGCCACCTTGCGTCTGGTTACCATGCGGCGTATCGTGCATTTTAAGGAGCCAGGTGGCCACTCCCAGCCATATGCCCCCAAACACAACCCACGGCCCTTTTCTCTGGCAAACAAAACTCAGCTGCCCCGCTTCTGGATGGCAGAGTGCAGGAGACACTTGGTACTCTCAAACCAGCCCGACTTGGCACTGGTGCCACCTTTGGTCTGGGAACCATCCTGCGTATTGTGGATTGTCAGGAGACAGCCGACCACTCTCGGCCACAGACCCCAATCAAAAACAAAGGTCCGTTTCCCTGGCAAAAAAAACTCAGCTGCCCCGCTTCTGGATGGGAGATTGCAGGAGGCACTTGACACTGTCAAACGAGCCCCACATTGTACTGGTGCCACCTTGGGTCTGGGAACCATGCTGCGTATCGTGGATTTTCAGGAGCCAGCCGGCCACTGCCAGCCACAGGCCCCCAAACAAAAACCACAGCCTTTTTCTCTGGCAAACAAAACTCAGCTGCCCCGCTTCTGGATGGCAGATTGCAGGAGCCACTTGGTACTATCAAACCAGCCCAACTTGGCACTGGTGCCACCTTGGGTCTGGGAACCATCCTGCCTATCGTGGATTTTAAGGAGCCAGCCGGCTACTCCCAGCCACAGGCCCCCAACAAAAACCACGGCCCTTTTTTCTCGCAAACAAAACTTAGCTGCCTCACTTCTGGATGGCAGATTGCAGGAGTCACTTGGTGTAATCAAACCAGCCCGACTTGGCACTGGTGCCACCTTGGGTCTGGGAACCATGGTGCGTATCGTGAATTCTAAGGAGCCAGCCGGCCACTCCCAGCCACAGGCCCCCAAACAAAATCAACGGCGCTGTTCCCTGGAAAACAAAACACGCCTGCCAACTTTTTGATGGAGTTTGCAGGAGCCACTTGGTACTATCAAACCAGCCCAACTTGGCACTGGTGCCACCATGGGTCTGGTAAACATCCTGCGTATCGTGGATTCTTAGGAGCCAGCAGGCCACTCCTAGCCACAGGCCCCCAAACAAAACCTAGGCCTATTTCTCTGGCAAACAAAAGTAAGCTGCCCCGCTTCTGGATGGCAGATTGCAGGAGACACTTGGGACTATCAAACCAGCCCAACTTGGCACTGGTGCCACCTTGGATCTGGGAACCATGCTGTGTATCGTGGATTTTCAGGGGCCAGCCGGCCACTCTCAGCCATATGTCCCCAAACAGAAACCTCGGCCCGTTTCTCTGGCAAACAAAACTCAACTGCCCCTCTTCTGGATGGCAAATTGCAGGGTGAACTTGATACTAAAACCGCAGGCCGACTTGGTAGTGGTGACACCTTGGGCCTGGGAACCATCATGCGTATCGAGCATTTTAAGGAGCCAGCCGGCCACTCCCAGCAATATGCCCCCAAAAACAATCCACGGAATTTTTCTCTGGCAAACAAAAATCAGCTGCCCCGCTTCTGGATGGCAGATTGCAGGAGCCACTTTGCACCATCAAACCAGCCCGACTTGGCACTGGTGCCACCTTGCATCTGGGAACCATGCTGCCTAGCGTGGATTTTCAGGGGCCAGCGGGCCACTCTCAGCTATATGCCCCCAAACAAAACCCACGGCCCGTTTCCCTGGCAAACAAAAGTAAGCTGCCCTGCTTCTGGATGGCAGATTGCAGGAACCACTTGGTAGTATCAAACCAGCCCGACTTGGCACTGGTGCCACCTTGGGTCTGGGAACCATCCTGCGTATCGTGGATTCTAAGGAGCCAGCCGGCCACTCCCAGCCACAGGCCCCCAAACACAAACAACGGCGCTTTTCCCTGGAAAACAAAACTCGCCTGCCAACTTTTTGATGGCAGATTGCAGGAGCAACTTGGTACTATCAAACCAGCCCAACTTGGCACTGGTGCCACCATGGGTCTGGTCACCATCCTGCCTATTGTAGCTTTCCAGGAGCCAGCCGGTCACTCCCAGCCATAGGCCCCCAAACACAAACCTCGGCCCGTTTCCCTGGCAAACAAAAGTAAGCTGCCCCGCTTCTGGATGGCAGATTGCAGGAGCCACTTGGTACAATCAAACCAGCCCAACTTGGAACTGGTGCCACCTTGGGTCTGGGAACCATGCTGCGTATCGCAGATTCTAAGGCGCCAGTCGGCCACTCCCAGCCAGAAGCCCCCAAACACAAACAACGGCGCTTTTCTCTGGCAAACAAAACTCAACTGCCCCTCTTCTGGATGGCAAATTGCAGGACGCACTTGGTACTATAAAAACAGCCCGACTTGGCACTGGTGCCACCTTGGGTCTGGGAACCATCCTGCGTATCGATCTTTTTAATGAGACAGCCGGCCACTCCCAGCCATATGCCCCCAAACACAACCCACGGCCCTTTCCTCTGGCAAACAAAACTCAGCTGCACCGCTTCTGGATGGCAGATTGCAGGAGCCACTTGGTACTATCAAACCAGCAAGACTTGGCACTGGTGCCACCTTGGGTCTGGGAACCATCCTGCATATTGTGGATTGTCAGGAGCCAGCTGAACATTCTCGGCCACAGACCCCAATCAAAAACAACGGCCCGTTTCACAGGCAAACAAAACTCAGCTGCCCCGCTTCTGGATGGGAGATTGCAGGAGGCACTTGACACTGTGAAACCAGCCCCACTTGGCACTGGTGCCACCTTGGGTCTGGGAACCATGCTGCGTATCATGGATTTTCAGGAGCCAGCCGGCCACTCCCAGCCATAGGCCCCCAAACAAAAACCACAGCCTTTTTCTCTGGCAAACAAAATTCAGCTGCCCCACTTCTGGATGGCAGATTGCAGGAGCCACTTGGGACTATCACACCAGCACAACATGGCACTGCTGCCACCTTGGATCTGGGAACCATCCTTCCTATCGTGGATTTTCAGGGGCCAGCCGGTCACTCTCAGCCATAGGCCCCAAACACAAACCACGGCCCTTTTCTCTGGAAAACAAAACTCAACTGCCCCTCTTCTGGATGGCAGATTGCAGGAGCCAGTGGGTACTATGAAACTAGTCCTACTTGGCACTGGTGCCACCTTGGGTCTGGGAACCATGCTGCGTATCATGGATTTTCAGGAGCCAGCCGTCCACTGCCAGCCACAGGCCCCGAAACACAAACAACAGCCTTTTTCTCTGGCAAACAAAATTCAGCTGCCCCGCTTCTGGATGGCAGATTGCAGGAACCACTTGGTACTAACAAACCAGCCCGACTTGGCACTGGTGCCACCTTGGGTCTGGGAACCATCCTGCGTATCGTGGATTCTAAGGAGCCAGCTGGCCACTCCCAGCCACAGGCCCCAAAATACACACAACGGCGCTTTTCCCTGGAAAACAAAACTCGCCTGCCAACTTTTTGATGGCAGATTGCAGGAGCCACTTGGTACTATCAAACCAGCCCAACTTGGCACTGGTGCCACCATGGGTCTGGTCACCATCCTGCCTATCGTAGCTTTTCAGGAGCCAGCCGGTCACTCCCAGCCATAGGCCCCCAGAAAAAAACCTCGGTCCGTTTCCCTGGCAAACAAAAGTAAGCTGCCCCGCTTCTGGATGGCAGATTGCAGGAGCCACTTGGTGCTATCAAACCAGCCCGACTTGGCACTGGTGCCACCTTGGGTCTGGGAACCATCCTGCGTATCCTGTGTTCTAAGGAGCCAGCCGGCCACTCCCAGCCACAGTCCCCCAAACACAAACAACGGCGCTTTTCCCTGGAAAACAAAACTGACCTGCCAACTTTTTGATGGCAGATTGCAGGAGCAACTTGGTACTATCAAACCAGCCCAACTTGGCACTGGTGCCACCATGGGTCTGCTCACCATCCTGCCTATCGTAGCTTTTCAGGAGCCAGCCGGTCACTCCCAGCCATAGGTCCCCAGACAAATACCTCGGCCCGTTTCCCTGGCAAACAAAAGTAAGCTGCCCCGCTTCTGGATGGCAGATTGCAGGAGCCACTTGGTACAATCATACCAGCCCAACTTGACACTGGTGCCACCTTGGCTCTGGGAACCATGCTGCGTAACCCGGATTCTAAGACGACAGGCAGCCACTGCCAGCCACAGGCCTCCAAACAAAATCAACGGCGCTTTTCCCTGGAAAACAAAACTCGCCTGACAACTTTTAGATGGCAGATTGCAGGAGCCAGTTGGTACCATCAAACCAGCCCAACTTGGCACTGGTGCCACCTTGGGTCTGGGAATCATCCTGCCTATTGTTGCTTTTCAGGAGCCAGCCGGTCACTTCTAGCCCTAGGCCCCCAGTCATAAACCTCGGCCCGTTTCCCTGGCACATAAATGTAAGCTACCCCGCTTCAGGATGGCAGATTGCAGGAGCCACTTTTCACCATCAAACCAGCCCGACGTGGCACTGGTGCCACCTTGGGTCTGGGAACCATCCTGCGTATCGTGTGTTCTAAGGAGCCAGCCGGCCACTCCCACCCACAGTCCCCCAAACACAAACAACGGCGCTTTTCCCTGGAAAACAAAACTGGCCTGCCAACTTTTTGATGGCAGATTGCAGGAGCCACTTGGTACTATCAAACCAGCCCAACTTGGCACTGGTGCCACCATGGGTCTGGTCACCATCCTGCCTATCGTAGCTTTTCAGGAGCCAGGCGGTCACTCCCAACCATAGGCCCCCAGACACAAAGCTCGGCCCGTTTCCCTGGCAAACAAAAGTAAGCTGCCCCGCTTCTGCATGGCAGATTGCAGGTGCTATTTAGTACTATCAAACCAGCCCGACTTGGCACTGGTGCCACCTCTGGTCTGGGAACCATCCTGCCTATCGTGGATTTTCAGGCGCCAGACGGCCACTATCAGCCATATGCCCCCAAAAACAAACCACGGCCCTTTTCTCTGGTAAAGAAAACTCAACTGCCCCTCTTCTGGATGGCAAATTTTAGGACGCACTTTGTACTACGAAAACCGCCCGACTTGGCACTGGTGCCACCTTGGGTCAGGGAACCATCCTGCCTATCGTAGCTTTTCAGGAGCCAGCCGGTCACTCCCAGCCATAGGTCCCCAGACAAATACCTCGGCCCGTTTCCCTGGCAAACAAAAGTAAGCTGCCCCGCTTCTGGATGGCAGATTGCAGGAGCCACTTGGTACTATCAAACCAGCCCAACTTGACACTGGTGCCACCTTGGCTCTGGGAACCATGCTGCGTAACCCGGATTCTAAGACGACAGGCAGCCACTGCCAGCCACAGGCCTCCAAACAAAATCAACGGCGCTTTTCCCTGGAAAACAAAACTCGCCTGACAACTTTTAGATGGCAGATTGCAGGAGCCAGTTGGTACCATCAAACCAGCCCAACTTGGCACTGGTGCCACCTTGGGTCTGGGAACCATCCTGCCTATTGTTGCTATTCAGGAGCCAGCCGGTCACTTCTAGCCCTAGGCCCCCAGTCATAAACCTCGGCCCGTTTCCCTGGCACACAAATGTAAGCTACCCCGCTTCAGGATGGCAGATTGCAGGAGCCACTTTTCACCATCAAACCAGCCCGACGTGGCACTGGTGCCACCTTGCGTCTGGGAACCATCCTGCGTATCGTGTGTTCTAAGGAGCCAGCCGGCCACTCCCACCCACAGTCCCCCAAACACAAACAACGGCGCTTTTCCCTGGAAAACAAAACTGGCCTGCCAACTTTTTGATGGCAGATTGCCGGAGCCACTTGGTACTATCAAACCAGCCCAACTTGGCACTGGTGCCACCATGGGTCTGGTAACCATCCTGCCTATCGTAGCTTTTTAAGGAGCCAGCAGGCCACGCCCAGCCATATAGCCCCAAAAACAAACCACGGACCATTTCTCTTGGAAACAAAAATCCGCTGCCCCGCGTCAGGATGGCAGATTGCAGGAGCCACTTTGCACCATCAAACCACCCCGACTTGGCACTGGTGCCATCTTGGATCTGGGAACCATCCTGCCTATCGTAGCTTTTCAGGAGCCAGCCGGTTACTCCCAACCATAGGCCCCCAGACAGAAATCTCTGCCCGTTTCCCTGGCAAACAAAAGTAAGCTACCCCGCTTCTGGATGGCAGATTGCAGGAGCCACTTGGTACTATCAAACCAGCCCAACTTGGCACTGGTGCCACCATGGGTCTGGTCACCATCCTGCCTATCGTAGCTTTTCAGGAGCCAGGCGGTCACTCCCAGCCATAGGCCCCCAGACAAATACCTCGGCCCGTTTCCCTGGCAAACAAATGTAAGCTGCCCCGCTTCTGGATGGCAGATTGCAGGAGCCACATGGTACTATCAAACCAGGCCAACATGGCACTGGTGCCACCTTGGCTCTGGGAACCATCCTGCCTATCGTGGATTTTCAGGCGCCAGCCGGCCACTCTCAGCCATATGCCCCCAAACACAAACCACGGCCCTTTTCTCTGGTAAACAAAACTCAACTGCCCCTCTTCTGGATGGCAAATTGCAGGACGCACTTGGTACTACGAAAACAGCCCGACTTGGCAGTGATGCCACCTTGGGTCAGGGAACCATCCTGCGTATCGATGTTTTTAAGGAGTCAGCCGGCAACGTCCAGCCATATACCCCCAAAAAAAACCCACGGAACATTTCTCCAGCAAGAAAAAATCCGCTGCCCCGCGTCTGGATGGCAGATTGCAGGAGCTATTTAGTATTATCAAACCAGCCCGACTTGGCACTGGTGCCGCCATGGGTCTGGTCACCATCCTGCCTATCGTAGCTTTTCAGGAGCCAGCCGGTCACTCTCAGCCATAGGCCCCCAGACACAAACCACGGCCCTTTTCTCTGGAAAACAAAACTCAACTGCCCCTCTTCTGGATGGCAGATTGCAGGAGCCACTGGGTACTATGAAACCAGCCCTACTTGGCACTGGTGCCACCTTGGGTCTGGGAACCATGCTGCGTATCATGGATTTTCAGGAGCCAGCCCTCCACTGCCAGCCACAGGCCCCGAAACACAAACAACAGCCTTTTTCTCTGGCAAACAAAATTCAGCTGCCCCGCTTCTGGATGGCAGATTGCAGGAACCACTTGGTACTAACAAACCAGCCCGACTTGGCACTGGTGCCACCTTGGGTCTGGGAACCATCCTGCGTATCGTGGATTCTAAGGAGCCAGCTGGCCACTCCCAGCCACAGGCCCCAAAACACACACAACGGCGCTTTTCCCTGGAAAACAAAACTCGCCTGCCAACTTTTTGATGGCAGATTGCAGGAGCCACTTGGTACTATCAAACCAGCCCAACTTGGCACTGGTGCCACCATGGGTCTGGTCACCATCCTGCCTATCGTAGCTTTTCAGGAGCCAGGCGGTCACTCCCAGCCATAGGCCCCCAGACACAAACCTCGGACTGTTTCCCTGGCACACAAAAGTAAGCTACCGCACTTCTGGATGGCAGATTGCAGGAGCCACTTTGCACCATCAAACCAGCCCGACTTGGCACTGGTGCCACCTTGGCTCTGGGAACCATGCTGTGTAACCCGGATTCTAAGAAGACAGGCAGCCACTGCCAGCCACAGGCCTCCAAACAAAATCAACGGCGCTTTTCCCTGGAAAACAAAACTCGCCTGACAACTTTTAGATGGCAGATTGCAGGAGCCAGTTGGTACCATCAAACCAGCCCAACTTGGCACTGGTGCCACCTTGGGTCTGGGAACCATCCTGCCTATTGTTGCTTTTCAGGAGCCAGCCGGTCACTCCTAGCCCTAGGCCCCCAGTCATAAACCTCGGCCCGTTTCCCTGGCACACAAAAGTAAGCTACCCCGCTTCAGGATGGCAGATTGCAGGAGCCACTTTTCACCATCAAACCAGCCCGACGTGGCACTGGTGCCACCTTGGGTCTGGGAACCATCCTGCGTATCGTGTGTTCTAAGGAGCCAGCCGGCCACTCCCACCAACAGTCCCCCAAACACAAACAACGGCGCTTTTCCCTGGAAAACAAAACTCGCCTGACAACTTTTTGATGGCAGATTGCAGGAGCCACTTGGTACTATCAAACCAGCCCAACTTGGCACTGGTGCCACCATGGGTCTGGTAACCATCCTGCCTATCGTAGCTTTTCAGGAGATAGCCGGTCACTCCCAGCCATAGGCCCCCAGACACAAACCTCGGCCCGTTTCCCTGGCAAACAAAAGTAAGCTGCCCCGCTTCTGCATGGCAGATTGCAGGTGCTATTTAGTACTATCAAACCAGCCCGACTTGGCACTGGTGCCACCTCTGGTCTGGGAACCATCCTGCCTATCGTGGATTTTCAGGCGCCAGACGGCCACTATCAGTCATATGCCCCCAAAAACAAACCACGGCCCTTTTCTCTGGCAAACAAAACTCAACTGCCCCTCTTCTGGATGGCAAATTTTAGGACGCACTTTGTACTACGAAAACCGCCCGACTTGGCACTTGTGCCACCTTGGGTCAGGGAACCATCCTGCCTATCGTAGCTTTTTAAGGAGCCAGCAGGCCACGCCCAGCCATATAGCCCCAAAAACAAACCACGGACCATTTCTCTTGGAAACAAAAATCCGCTGCCCCGCGTCAGGATGGCAGATTGCAGGAGCCACGTTGCACCATCAAACCACCCCGACTTGGCACTGGTGCCATCTTGGATCTGGGAACCATCCTGCCTATCGTAGCTTTTCAGGAGCCAGCCGGTTACTCCCAACCATAGGCCCCCAGAATGAAAGCTCTGCCCGTTTCCCTGGCAAACAAAAGTAAGCTACCCCGCTTCTGGATGGCAGATTGCAGGAGCCACTTGGTACTATCAAACCAGCCCAACTTGACACTGGTGCCACTTTGGGTCTGGGAACCATGCTGCGTAACGTAGATTCTAAGGCGCCAGGCGGCCACTCCCAGCCACAGGCCCCCAAATACAAACAACGGCGCTTTTCCCTGGAAAACAAAACTCGCCTGCCAGCTTTTTGATGGCAGATTGCAGGAGCCACTTGGTACTATCAAATCATCCCAACTTGGCACTGGTGCCACTCTGGGTCTGGGAACCATCCTGCCAATTGTACCATTTCAGGAGCCAGCCGGTCACTCCCAGCCATAGGCCCCCATCACAAACCTCGGACCGTTTCCCTGGCAAACAAAATTAAGCTGCCCCGATTCTGGATGGCAGATTGCAGGAGCCACTCGGTAGTGTCAAAACAGCCCGACTTGGCACTGGTGCCACCTTGGGTCTGGGAACCATCCTGCGTATCGTGGATTCTAAGCAGCCACCCGGCCACTCCGTGCCACAGGCGCCCAAACACAAACAACGGCGCTTTTCCCTGGAAAACAAAACTCGCCTGCCAACATTTTGATGGCAGATTGCAGGAGCCACTTGGTACTATCAAACCAGCCCAACTTGGCACTGGTGCCACCATGGGTCTGGTCACCATCCTGCCTATCGTAGCTTTTCAGGAGCCAGCCGGTCACTCCCAGCCATAAACCCCCAGACACAAACGTCGGCCCGTTTCCCTGGAAAACAAAAGTAAGCACCCCCGATTCTGGATGGCAGATTGCAGGAGCCACTTGGTAGTATCAAATTAGCCCAACTTGGCACTGGTGCCATCATGGGTCTGGTAAACATCCTGCCTATCTTAGCTTTTCAGGAGCCGGCCGGTCACTCCCTGCCATAGGCCCCCAGAGAAATACCTCGGCCCGTTTCCCTGGCAAACAAAAGTAAGCTGCCCCTCTTCTGGATGGCAGATTGCAGGAACCACTTGCTACTATCAAACCAGCCCAACTTGGCACTGGTGCCACCTTGGCTCTGGGAACCTTGCTGCGTAACGTAGATTCTAAGAGGACAGGCGGACATTCCCAGGCACAGGCCTCTAAAACAAAAACAACGGCGCGTTACCCTGGAAAACAAAACTCGCCTGCCAAATTTTGATGGCAGATTGCAGGAGCCACTTGGTACTATCAAACCAGCCCAACTTGGCACTGGTGCCACCATGGGTCTGGTCACCATCCTGCCTATAGTAGCTTTTCAGGAGCCAGCCGGTCACTCCCAGCCATAGGCCCCCAGACAAATACCTCGGCCCGTTTCCCTGGCAAACAAAAGTAAGCTGCCCTGCTTCTGGATGGCAGATTGCAGGAGCCACATGGTACTATCAAACCAGGCCAACATGGCACTGGTGCCACCTTGGCTCTGGGAACCATCCTGCCTATCGTGGATTTTCAGGCGCCAGCCGGCCACTCTCAGCCATATGCCCCAAAACACAAACCACGGCCCTTTTCTCTGGTAAACAAAACTCAACTGCCCCTCTTCTGGATGGCAAATTGCAGGAGCCACTTGGTACTACGAAAACAGCCCGACTTGGCAGTGATGCCACCTTGGGTCAGGGAACCATCCTGCGTATCGATGTTTTTAAGGAGTCAGCCGGCAACGTCCAGCCATATACCCCCAAAAAAAACCCACGGAACTTTTCTCCAGCAAGCAAAAATCCGCTGCCCCGCGTCTGGATGGCAGATTGCAGGAGCCACTTGGTACTATGAAATCAGCCGAACATGGCACTGGTGCCACCATGGGTCTGGTCACCATCCTGCCTATCGTAGCTTTTCAGGAGCCAGCCGGTCACTCCCAGCCATAGGCCCCCAGACACAAACCTCGGCCCGTTTCCCTGGCAAACAAAAGTAAGCTGCCCCGCTTCTGCATGGTAGATTGCAGGAACCATTTGCTACAATCAAACCAGCCCAACTTGGCACTGGTGCCACCTCAGGTCTGGGAACCATCCTGCGTATTTTGGATTCTAAGGAGCCAGCCGTCCACTCCCAGCCACAGGCCCCCAAACACAAACAACGGCGCTTTTCCCTGGAAAACAAAACTTGCCTGCCAACATTTTGATGGCAGATTGCAGGAGCCACTTGGTACTATCAAACCAGCCCAACTTGCCACTGGTGCCACCATGGGTCTGGTCACCATCCTGCCTATCATAGTTTTTCAGGAGCCAGCCGGTCACTCCCTGCCATAGGCCCCCAGACAAAACCTCGGCGCTTTTCCTTGGCAAACAAAAGTAAGCTGCCCCGCTTCTGGATGGCAGATTGCAGGACGCACTTGGTAGTATCAAACCAGCCCAACTTGGCACTGGTGCCACCTCAGGTCTGGGAACCATGCTGCGTATCGTGGATTCTAATTAGCCATCCGGCCACTCCCAGCCACAGGCCCCCAAACAAAAACAACGGCGCTTTTCCCTGGATAACAAATTCGCCTGCCAACTTTTTGATGGCAGATTGCAGGAGCCACTTGGTACTATCAAACCAGCCCAACTTGGCACTGGTGCCACCATGGGTCTGGTCACCATCCTGCCTATCGTAGCTTTTCAGGAGACAGCCGGTCACTCCCAGCCATAGGCCCCCAGACAAAAACCTCGGCCCTTTTCCCTGGCAAACAAAAGTAAGTTAACCCGCTTCTGGATGGCAGATTGCAGGAGCCGCTTTTCACCATCAAACTAGCCCGACTTGGCACTGGTGTCACCTCTGGTCTGGGAACCATGCTGTGTATCGTGGATTCTAAGGAGCCAGCCGGTCACTCCCAGCCTTAGGCCCCCAGACACAAACCTCGGCCCGTTTCCCTGGCAAACAAAAGTAAGCTGCCCCGCTTCTGGATGGCAGATTGCAGGAACCACTTGGTACTATCAAACCAGCCCAACTTGGGACTGGTGCCACCTTGGGTCTGGGAACCATGCTGTGTATCGTGGATTCTAAGGAGCCAGGCGGCCACTCCCAGCCACAGGCCCCCAAACACAAACAACGACGCTTTTCCCTGGAAAACAAAACTCGCCTGCCATCTTTTTGATGGCAGATTGCAGGAACCACTTGGTACTATCAAACCAGCCACACTTGGCACTGGTGCCACCTTGGGTCTGGGAACCATGCTGCGTATCGTGGATTCTAAGGAGCCAGCCGGCCACTCCAGCCACAGTCCCGCAGACACAAACAACGGCGCTTTTCCCTGGAAAACAAAACTCGCCTGCCGACTTTTTGATGGCAGATTGCAGGAGCCACTTGGTACTATGAAATCAGCCGAACATGGCACTGGTGCCACCATGGGTCTGGTCACCATCCTGCCTATCGTAGCTTTTCAGTAGCCAGCCGGTCACTCCCAGCCATAGGCCCCCTGACACAAAGCTCGGCCCGTTTCCCTGGCAAACAAAAGTAAGCTGCCCCGCTTCTGGATGGCAGATTGCAGGACGCACTTGGTACTATAAAACCAGCCCGACTTGGCACTGGTGCCACCTCAGGTCTGGGAACCATCCTGCGTATCGTGGATTCTAAGGAGCCAGCCGGCCACTCCCAGCCACAGGCCCCCAAACACAAACAACGGCGCTTTTCCCTGGAAAACAAAACTCGCCTGCCGACATTTTGATGGCAGATTGCAGGAGCCACTTGGTACTATCAAACCAGCCCAACTTGGCACTGGTGCCACCATGGGTCTGGTCACCATCCTGCCTATCGTAGCTTTTCAGGAGCCAGCCGGTCACTCCCAGCCATAGTCCCCGAGACACAAAGCTCGGACCGTTTCCCTGGCAAACAAAAGTAAGCTGCCCCGCTTCTGGATGGCAGATTGCAGGAGCCACTTTGCACCATCATACTAGCCCGACTTGGCACTGGTGCCACCTTGGGTCTGGGAACCATCCTGCGTATCGTGGATTCTAAGCAGCCAGCCGGCCACTCCCAGCCACAGGCCCCCAAACACAAACAACGGCGCTTTTCCCTGGAAAATAAAAACTCGCCTGCCAAATTTTGACGGCAGATTGCAGGAGCCACTTGGTACTATCAAATCAGCCCAACTTGGCACTGGTGCCACCATGGGTCTGGTCACCATCCTGCCTATCGTAGCTTTTCAGGAGCCAGCCGGTCACTGTCAGCCATAGGCCCCCAGACAAAAACCACGGCCCGTTTCCCTGGCAAACAAAAGTAAGCTGCCCTGCTTCTGGATGGCAGATTGCAGGAACCACTTGGTACTATCAAACCAGCAAAACTTGGCACTGGTGCCACCTTGGGTCTGGATACCATGCTGCGTATCGTGGATTCTAAGGAGCCAGCCGGCCACTCCCAGCCACAGGCCCCCAAACACAAACAACGGCGCTTTTCCCTGGAAAACAAAACTCTCCTGCCAACTTTTTGATGGCAGATTGCAGGAGCCACTTGGTTTTATCAAATCAGCCCAACTTGGCACTGGTGCCACCATGGGTCTGGTCACCATCCTGCCTATCTTAGCTTTTCAGGAGCCAGCCGGTCACTCCCCGCCATAGGCCCCCAGACAAAAAGCTCGGCCCGTTTCCCTGGCAAACAAAAGTAAGCTACCCCGCTTCTGGATGGCAGATTGCAGGAGCCACTTTGCACCATCAAACTAGCCCGACTTGGCACTGGTGCCACCTCTGGTCTGGGAACCATCCTGCGTATCGTGGATTCTAAGGAGCCATCCGTCCACTCCCAGCCACAGGCCCCCAAACACAAACAACGGCGCTTTTCCCTGGAAAACAAAACTCGCCTGCCAACTTTTTGATGGCAGATTGCAGGAGCCACTTGGTACTATCAAACCAGCCCAACTTGGCACTGGTGCCACCATGGGTCTGGTCACCATCCTGCCTATCGTAGCTTTTCAGGAGCCAGCCGGTCACTCCCAGCCATAGGCCCCCAGAAACAATACTCGGCCCGTTTCCCTGGCAAAAAAAAGTAAGCTGCCCCGCTTCTGGATGGCAGATTGCAGGAGCCACTTTGCACCATCAAACTAGCCCGACTTGGCACTGGTGCCACCTCTGGTCTGGGAACCATGCTGCGTATCGTGGATTCTAAGGAGCCAGCCGGCCACTCCCACCCACAGGCCCGCAAACAAAAACAACGGCGCTTTTCCCTGGAAAACAAAAGTCGCCTGCCAATTTTTGATGGCAGATTGCAGGAGCCACTTGGTACTATCAAACCAGCCCAACATGGCACTGGTGCCACCATGGGTCTGGTCACCATCCTGCCTATCGTAGCTTTTCAGGAGCCAGCCGGTCACTCCCAGCCATAGGCCCCCAGACACAAACCTCGGCCCGTTTCCCTGGCAAACAAAAGTGAGCTACCCCGCTTCTGGATGGCAGATTGCAGGAACCACTTTGCACCATCAAACTAGCCCGACTTGGCACTGGTGCCACCTCAGGTCTGGGAACCATCCTGCGTATCGTTCATTGTAAGGAGCCAGCCGGCCACTCCCAGCCACAGGCCCCCAGACACAAACAACGGCGCTTTTCCCTGGAAAACAAAACTCGCCTGCCAACATTTTGATGGCAGATTGCAGGAGCCACTTGGTACTATCAAATCAGCCCAACTTGGCACTGGTGCCACCATGGGTCTGGTCACCATCCTGCCTATCGTAGCTTTTCAGGAGCCAGCCGGTCACTCGCAGCCATAGGCCCCCAGACACAAAACTCGGCCCGTTTCCCTGGCAAACAAAAGTAAGCTACCCCGCTTCTGGATGGCAGATTGCAGGAGCCACTTTGCACCATCAAACTGGCCCGACTTGGCACTGGTGCGACCTCTTGTCTGGGAACCATCCCGCGTATCGTGGATTCTAAGGAGCCAGCCGGTCACTCCCACCCACAGGCCCCCAAACACAAACAACGGCACTTTTCCCTGGAAAACAAAACTCGCCTGCCAACATTTTGATGGCAGATTGCAGGAGCCACTTGGTACTATCAAACCAGCCCAACTTGGCACTGGTGCCACCATGGGTCTGGTCACCATCCTGCCTATCGTAGCTTTTCAGGAGCCAGCCGGTCACTCCCAGCCATAGGCCCCCAGACAAAAACCTCGGCCCGTTTCCCTGGCAAACAAAAGTAAGTCATCCCGCTTCTGGATGGCAGATTGCAGGAGCCACTTTTCACCATCAAACCAGCCCGACTTGGCACTGGTGCCACCTCTGGTCTGGGAACCATCCTGCGTATCATGGATTCTAAAGAGCCAGCCGGCCACTCCCAGCCAGAGGCCCCCAAACACAAACAACGGCGCTTTTCCCTGGATAACAAACTCGCCTGCCAACTTTTTGATGGCAGATTGCAGGAGCCACTTGGTACTATCAAACCAGCCCAACTTGGCACTGGTGCCACCATGGGTCTGGTCACCATCCTGCCTATCGTAGCTTTTCAGGAGCCAGCCGGTCACTCCCAGCCATAGGCCCCCAGACACAAACCTCGGCCCGTTTCCCTGGCAAACAAAAGTAAGCTGCCCCGCTTCTGGATGGCAGATTGCAGGACGCACTTGGTAGTATCAAACCAGCCCGACTTGGCACTGGTGCCACCTCTGGTCTGGGAACCATCCTGCGTATCGTGGATTCTAAGCAGCCAGGCGGCCACTCCCAGCCACAGGCCCCCAAACATAAACAACGGCGCTTTTCCCTGGAAAACAAAACTCGCCTGCCAACATTTTGATGGCAGATTGCAGGAGCCACTTGGTACTATCAAATCAGCCCAACTTGGCACTGGTGCCACCATGCGTTTGGTCACCATCCCGCCTATCGTAGCTTTTCAGGAGCCAGCCGGTCACTCCCAGCTATAGGCCCCCAGACAAAAACCTCGGCCCGTTTCCCTGGCATACAAAAGTAAGCGGCCCCGCTTCTGGATGGCAGATTGCAGGAACCACTTGGTACTATCAAACCAGCCCGACTTGACACTGGTGCCACCTCTGGTCTGGGAACCATCCTGCGTATCGTGGTTCTAAGGAGCCATCCGTCCACTCCCAGCCACAGGCCCCCAAACACAAACAACGGCGCTTTTCCCTGGAAAACAAAACTCGCCTGCCAACTTTTTGATGGCAGATTGCAGGAGCCACTTGGTACTATCAAATCAGCCCAACTTGGCACTGGTGCCACCATGGGTCTGGTCACCATCCTGCCTATCGTAGCTTTTCAGGAGCCAGCCGGTCACTCGCAGCCATAGGCCCCCAGAAACAATACTCGGCCCGTTTCCCTGGCAAACAAAAGTAAGTTATCCCGCTTCTGGATGGCAGATTGCAGGAGCCACTTTTCACCATCAAACCAGCCCGACTTGGCACTGGTGCCACCTCTGGTCTGGGATCCATCCTGCGTATCGTGGATTCTAAGGAGCCAGCCGGCCACTCCCAGCCACAGGCCCCCAGACACAAACAACGGCGCTTTTCCCTGGAAAACAAAACTCGCCTGCCAACATTTTGATGGCAGATTGCAGGAGCCACTTGGTACTATCAAACCAGCCCAACTTGGCACTGGTGCCACCATGGATCTGGTCACCATCCTGCCTATCGTAGCTTTTCAGGACCTAGCCGGTCACTCCAAGCCATAGGCCCCCAGAGAAAAACCTCGGCCCGTTTCCCTGGCAAACAAAAGTAAGCTGCCCTGCTTCTGGATGGCAGATTGCAGGAACCACTTGGTACTATCAAACCAGCCCAACTTGGCACTGGTGCCACCTTGGGTCTGGGAACCATCCTGCGTATCGTGGATTCTAAGGAGCCAGCCGGTCACTCCCAGCCACAGGCCACCAAACACAAACAACGGCGCTTTTCCCTGGAAAACAAAACTCGCCTGACAACTTTTTGATGGCAGATTGCAGGAGCCACTTGGTACTATGAAACCAGCCCAACTTGGCACTGGTGCCACCATGGGTCTGGTCACCATCCTGCCTATCGTAGCTTTTCAGGAGCCAGCCGGTCACTCCCAGCCATAGGCCCTGAGACACAAACCTCGGCCCGTTTCCCTGGCAAACATAAGTAAGCTGCCCCGCTTCTGGATGGCAGATTTCAGGACGCACTTGGTACTATCCAACCAGCCCAACTTGGCACTGGTGCCACCTCTGGTCTGGGAACCATCCTGCGTATCGTGGATTCTAAGGAGCCAGCCGTCCACTCCCAGCCACAGGCCCCCAAACACAAACAACGGCGCTTTTCCCTGGAAAACAAAACTCGCCTGACAACTTTTTGATGGCAGATTGCAGGAGCCACTTGGTACTATCAAATCAGCCCAACTTGGCACTGGTGCCACCATGGGTCTGGTCACCATCCTGCCTATCGTAGCTTTTCAGGAGCCAGCCGGTCACTCCCAGCCATAGGCCCCCAGACACAAACCTCGGCCCGTTTCCCTGGCAAACAAAAGTAAGCTGCCCCGCTTCTGGATGGCAGATTGCAGGACGCACTTGGTAGTATCAAACCAGCCCGACTTGGCACTGGTGCCACCTCTGGTCTGGGAACCATCCTGCGTATCGTGGATTCTAAGCAGCCAGCCGGCCACTCCCAGCCACAGGCCCCCAAACACAAACAACGGCGCTTTTCCCTGGAAAACAAAACTCGCCTGCCAACATTTTGATGGCAGATTGCAGGAGCCACTTGGTACTATCAAATCAGCCCAACTTGGCACTGGTGCCACCATGCGTTTGGTCACCATCCTGCCTATCGTAGCTTTTCAGGAGCCAGCCGGTCACTCCCAGCTATAGGCCCCCAGAAAAAAACCTCGGCCCGTTTCCCTGGCATACAAAAGTAAGCTGCCCCGCTTCTGGATGGCAGATTGCAGGAACCACTTGGTACTATCAAACCAGCCCGACTTGGCACTGGTGCCACCTCTGGTCTGGGAACCATCCTGCGTATCGTGGTTCTAAGGAGCCATCCGTCCACTCCCAGCCACAGGCCCCCAAACACAAACAACGGCGCTTTTCCCTGGAAAACAAAACTCGCCTGCCAACTTTTTGATGGCAGATTGCAGGAGCCACTTGGTACTATCAAATCAGCCCAACTTGGCACTGGTGCCACCATGGGTCTGGTCACCATCCTGCCTATCGTAGCTTTTCAGGAGCCAGCCGGTCACTCGCAGCCGTAGGCCCCCAGAAACAATACTAGGCCCGTTTCCCTGGCAAACAAAAGTAAGCTGCCCCGCTTCTGGATGGCAGATTGCAGGAGCCACTTTGCACCATCAAACTAGCCCGACTTGGCACTGGTGCCACCTCTGGTCTGGGAACCATCCTGCGTATCGTGGATTCTAAGGAGCCAGCCGGCCACTCCCACCCACAGGCCCCCAAACAAAAACAACGGCGCTTTTCCCTAGAAAACAAAACTCGCCTGCCAATTTTTTGATGGCAGATTGCAGGAGCCACTTGGTACTATCAAACCAGCCCAACTTGGCACTGGTGCCACCATGGGTCTGGTCACCATCCTGCCTATCGTAGCTTTTCAGGAGCCAGCCGGTCACTCCCAGCCATAGGCCCCCAGACACAAACCTCGGCCCGTTTACCTGGCAAACAAAAGTAAGCTACCCCGCTTCTGGATGGCAGATTGCAGGACGCACTTGATAGTATCAAACCAGCCCGACTTGGCACTGGTGCCACCTCAGGTCTGGGAACCATGCTGCCTATCGTGGATTCTAATTAGCCATCTGGCCACTCCCACCCACAGGCCCCCAAACAAAAACAACGGCGCTTTTCCCGGGAAAACAAACCTCGCCTGCCAAATTTTGATGGCAGATTGCCGGAGCCACTTGGTACTATCAAACCCGCCCAACTTGACACTGGTGCCACCATGGGTCTGGTCACCATCCTGCCTATCGTAGCTTTTCAGGAGCCAGCCGGTCACTCCCAGCCATAGGCCCCCAGACAAAAACCTTGGCCCGTTTCCCTGGCAAACAAAAGTAAGTTATCCCGCTTCTGGATGGCAGATTGCAGGAGCCACTTTTCACCATCAAACCAGCCCGACTTGGCACTGGTGCCACCTCTGGTCTGGGAACCATCCTGCGTATCGTGGATTCTAAGGAGCCAGCCGGCCACTCCCTGCCACAGGCCCCCAAACTCAAACCACAGCGCTTTTCCCTGGAAAACAAAACTCGCCTGCCAACTTTTTGATGGCAGATTGCAGGAGCCACTTGCTACTATCAAATCAGCCCAACTTGGCACTGGTGCCACCATGGGTCTGGTCACCATCCTGCCTATCGTAGCTTTTCAGGAGCCAGCCGGTCCCTCCCTGCCATAGGCCCCCAGAGAAAAACCTCGGCCCGTTTCCCTGGCAAACAAAAGTAAGCTACCCCGCTTCTGGATGGCAGATTGCAGGAGCCACTTTGCACCATCAAACTAGCCCGACTTGGCACTGGTGCCACCTCAGGTCTGGGAACCATCCTGCGTATCGTTCATTGTAAGGAGCCAGCCGGCCACTCCCAGCCACAGGCCCCCAGACACAAACAACGGCGCTTTTCCCTGGAAAACAAAACTCGCCTGCCAACTTTTTGATGGCAGATTGCAGGAGCCACTTGGTACTATCAAATCAGCCCAACTTGGCACTGGTGCCACCATGGGTCTGGTCACCATCCTGCCTATTGTAGCTTTTCAGGAGCCAGCCGGTCACTCGCAGCCATAGGCCCCCAGACACAAAACTCGGCCCGTTTCCCTGGCAAACAAAAGTAAGCTGCCCCGCTTCTGGATGGCAGATTGCAGGAGCCACTTTGCACCATCAAACTGGCCCGACTTGGCACTGGTGCGACCTCTGGTCTGGGAACCATCCTGCGTATCGTGGATTCTAAGAAGCCAGCCGGTCACTCCCACCCACAGGCCCCCAAACACAAACAACGGCACTTTTCCCTGGAAAACAAAACTCGCCTGCCAACATTTTGATGGCAGATTGCAGGAGCCACTTGGTACTATCAAACCAGCCCAACTTGGCACTGGTGCCACCATGGGTCTGGTCACCATCCTGCCTATCGTAGCTTTTCAGGAGCCAGCCGGTCACTCCCAGCCATAGGCCCCCAGACAAAAAGCTCGGCCCGTTTCCCTGGCAAACAAAAGTAAGTTATCCCGCTTCTGGATGGCAGATTGCAGGAACCACTTGGTACTATCAAACCAGCCCGACTTGGCACTGGTGCCACCTCTGGTCTGGGAACC
This sequence comes from Melospiza melodia melodia, assembly GCF_035770615.1. NCBI lineage: Eukaryota > Metazoa > Chordata > Aves > Passeriformes > Passerellidae > Melospiza > Melospiza melodia. The sequence goes on from NC_086199.1 coordinate 45,391,272, forward strand.
ATCCTGCGTATCGTGGTTCTAAGGAGCCATCCGTCCACTCCCAGCCACAGGCCCCCAAACACAAACAACGGCGCTTTTCCCTGGAAAACAAAACTCGCCTGCCAACTTTTTGATGGCAGATTGCAGGAGCCACTTGGTACTATCAAATCAGCCCAACTTGGCACTGGTGCCACCATGGGTCTGGTCACCATCCTGCCTATCGTAGCTTTTCAGGAGCCAGCCGGTCACTCGCAGCCGTAGGCCCCCAGAAACAATACTCGGCCCGTTTCCCTGGCAAACAAAAGTAAGCTGCCCCGCTTCTGGATGGCAGATTGCAGGAGCCACTTTGCACCATCAAACTAGCCCGACTTGGCACTGGTGCCACCTCTGGTCTGGGAACCATCCTGCGTATCGTGGATTCTAAGGAGCCAGCCGGCCACTCCCACCCACAGGCCCCCAAACAAAAACAACGGCGCTTTTCCCTGGAAAACAAAACTCGCCTGCCAACTTTTTGATGGCAGATTGCAGGAGCCACTTGGTACTATCAAACCAGCCCAACTTGGCACTGGTGCCACCATGGGTCTGGTCACCATCCTGCCTATCGTAGCTTTTCAGGAGCCAGCCGGTCACTCCCAGCCATAGGCCCCCAGACACAAACCTCGGCCCGTTTCCCTGGCAAACAAAAGTAAGCTACCCCGCTTCTGGATGGCAGATTGCAGGACGCACTTGATAGCATCAAACCAGCCCGACTTGGCACTGGTGCCACCTCAGGTCTGGGAACCATGCTGCGTATCGTGGATTCTAATTAGCCATCTGGCCACTCCCACCCACAGGCCCCCAAACACAAACAACGGCGCTTTTCCCTGGAAAACAAACCTCGCCTGCCAAATTTTGATGGCAGATTGCCGGAGCCACTTGGTACTATCAAACCCGCCCAACTTGACACTGGTGCCACCATGGGTCTGGTCACCATCCTGCCTATCGTAGCTTTTCAGGAGCCAGCCGGTCACTCCCAGCCATAGGCCCCCAGACAAAAACCTTGGCCCGTTTCCCTGGCAAACAAAAGTAAGTTATCCCGCTTCTGGATGGCAGATTGCAGGAGCCAATTTTCACCATCAAACCAGCCCGACTTGGCACTGGTGCCACCTCTCCTCTGGGAACCATCCTGCGTATCGTGGATTCTAAGGAGCCATCCGTCCACTCCCAGCCACAGGCCCCCAAACACAAACCACAGCGCTTTTCCCTGGAAAACAAAACTCGCCTGCCAACATTTTGATGGCAGATTGCAGGAGCCACTTGGTACTATCAAACCAGCCCAACTTGGCACTGGTGCCACCATGGATCTGGTCACCATCCTGCCTATCGTAGCCTTTCAGGACCTAGCCGGTCACTCCAAGCCATAGGCCCCCAGAGAAAAACCTCGGCCCGTTTCCCTGGCAAACAAAAGTAAGCTGCCCCGCTTCTGGATGGCAGATTGCAGGAACCACTTGGTACTATCAAACCAGCCCAACTTGGCACTGGTGCCACCTTGGGTCTGGGAACCATCCTGCGTATCGTGGATTCTAAGGAGCCAGCCGGTCACTCCCAGCCACAGGCCACCAAACACAAACAACGGCGCTTTTCCCTGGAAAACAAAACTCGCCTGCCAACATTTTGACGGCAGATTGCAGGAGCCACTTGCTACTATCAAATCAGCCCAACTTGGCACTGGTGCCACCATGGGTCTGGTCACCATCCTGCCTATCGTAGCTTTTCAGGAGCCAGCCGGTCCCTCCCTGCCATAGGCCCCCAGAGAAAAACCTCGGCCCGTTTCCCTGGCAAACAAAAGTAAGCTACCCCGCTTCTGGATGGCAGATTGCAGGAGCCACTTTGCACCATCAAACTAGCCCGACTTGGCACTGGTGCCACCTCAGGTCTGGGAACCATCCTGCGTATCGTGGATTCTAAGGAGCCAGCCGGTCACTCCCACCCACAGGCCCCCAAACACAAACAACGGCACTTTTCCCTGGAAAACAAAACTCGCCTGCCAACATTTTGATGGCAGATTGCAGGAGCCACTTGGTACTATCAAACCAGCCCAACTTGGCACTGGTGCCACCATGGGTCTGGTCACCATCCTGCCTATCGTAGCTTTTCAGGAGCCAGCCGGTCACTCCCAGCCATAGGCCCCCAGACAAAAAGCTCGGCCCTTTTCCCTGGCAAACAAAAGTAAGTTATCCCGCTTCTGGATGGCAGATTGCAGGAGCCACTTTTCACCATCAAACCAGCCCGACTTGGCACTGGTGCGACCTCTGGTCTGGGAACCATCCTGCGTATCGTGGATTCTAAGGAGCCAGCCGGCCACTCCCAGCCACAGGCCCCCAAACACAAACAACGGCGCTTTTCCCTGGATAACAAACTCGCCTGCCAACTTTTTGATGGCAGATTGCAGGAGCCACTTGGTACTATCAAACCAGCCCAACTTGGCACTGGTGCCACCATGGGTCTGGTCACCATCCTGCCTATCGTAGCTTTTCAGGAGCCAGCCGGTCACTCCCAGCCATAGGCCCCCAGACACAAACCTCGGCCCGTTTCCCTGGCAAACAAAAGTAAGCTGCCCCGCTTCTGGATGGCAGATTGCAGGAACCACTTGGTAGTATCAAACCAGCCCGACTTGGCACTGGTGCCACCTCTGGTCTGGGAACCATCCTGCGTATCGTGGTTCTAAGGAGCCAGCCGGCCACTCCCAGCCACAGGCCCCCAAACACAAACCACAGCGCTTTTCCCTGGAAAACAAAACTCGCCTGCCAACTTTTTGATGGCAGATTGCAGGAGCCACTTGGTACTATCAAACCAGCCCAACTTGGCACTGGTGCCACCATGGGTCTGGTCACCATCCTGCCTATCGTAGCTTTTCAGGAGCCAGGCGGTCACTCCCAGCCATAGGCCCCCAGACACAAACCTCGGCCCGTTTCCCTGGCAAACAAAAGTAAGCTGCCCCGCTTCTGGATGGCAGATTGCAGGAACCACTTGGTAGTATCAAACCAGCCCGACTTGGCACTGGTGCCACCTCTGGTCTGGGAACCATCCTGCGTATCGTGGTTCTAAGGAGCCATCCGTCCACTCCCAGCCACAGGCCCCCAAACAGAAACAACGGCGCTTTTCCCTGGAAAACAAAACTCGCCTGCCAACTTTTTGATGGCAGATTGCAGGAGCCACTTGGTACTATCAAATCAGCCCAACTTGGCACTGGTGCCACCATGGGTCTGGTCACCATCCTGCCTATCGTAGCTTTTCAGGAGCCAGCCGGTCCCTCCCTGCCATAGGCCCCCAGAAACAATACTCGGCCCGTTTCCCTGGCAAACAAAACTAAGCTACCCCGCTTCTGGATGGCAGATTGCAGGAGCCACTTTGCACCATCAAACTAGCCCGACTTGGCACTGGTGCCACCTTGGCTCTGGGAACCATCCTGCGTATCGTGGATTCTAAGGAGCCAGCCGGCCACTCCCACCCACAGGCCCCCAAACAAAAACAACGGCGCTTTTCCCTGGAAAACAAAACTCGCCTGCCAATTTTTTGATGGCAGATTGCAGGAGCCACTTGGTACTATCAAACCAGCCCAACTTGGCACTGGTGCCACCATGGGTCTGGTCACCATCCTGCCTATCGTAGCTTTTCAGGAGCCAGCCGGTCACTCCCAGCCATAGGCCCCCAGACACAAACCTCGGCCCGTTTCCCTGGCAAACAAAAGTAAGCTACCCCGCTTCTGGATGGCAGATTGCAGGACGCACTTGATAGTATCAAACCAGCCCGACTTGGCACTGGTGCCACCTCTGGTCTGGGAACCATGCTGCGTATCGTGGATTCTAATTAGCCATCTGGCCACTCCCACCCACAGGCCCCCAAACAAAAACAACGGCGCTTTTCCCTGGAAAACAAACCTCGCCTGCCAAATTTTGATGGCAGATTGCCGGAGCCACTTGGTACTATCAAACCAGCCCAACTTGACACTGGTGCCACCATGGGTCTGGTCACCATCCTGCCTATCGTAGCTTTTCAGGAGCCAGCCGGTCACTCCCAGCCATAGGCCCCCAGACACAAACCTCGGCCCGTTTCCCTGGCAAACAAAAGTAAGTTATCCCGCTTCTGGATGGCAGATTGCAGGAGCCACTTTTCACCATCAAACCAGCCCGACTTGGCACTGGTGCCACCTCTGGTCTGGGAACCATCCTGCGTATCGTGGATTCTAAGGAGCCAGCCGGCCACTCCCAGACACAGGCCCCCAAACACAAACCACAGCGCTTTTCCCTGGAAAACAAAACTCGCCTGCCAACTTTTTGATGGCAGATTGCAGGAGCCACTTGGTACTATCAAACCAGCCCAACTTGGCACTGGTGCCACCATGGATCTGGTCACCATCCTGCCTATCGTAGCTTTTCAGGACCTAGCCGGTCACTCCAAGCCATAGGCCCCCAGAGAAAAACCTCGGCCCGTTTCCCTGGCAAACAAAAGTAAGCTGCCCCGCTTCTGGATGGCAGATTGCAGGAACCACTTGGTACTATCAAACCAGCCCAACTTGGCACTGGTGCCACCATGGGTCTGGTCACCATCCTGCCTATCGTAGCTTTTCAGGTGCCAGGCGGTCACTCCCAGCCATAGGCCCTGAGACACAAACCTCGGCCCGTATCCCTGGCATACAAAAGTAAGCTGCCCCGCTTCTGGATGGCAGATTGCAGGACGCACTTGGTACTATCAAACCAGCCCAACTTGGCACTGGTGCCACCTCTGGTCTGGGAACCATGCCGCGTATCGTGGATTCTAAGGAGCCAGTCGGCCACTCCCACCCACAGGCCCCCAAACAGAAACAACGGCGCTTTTCCCTGGAAAACAAAACTCGCCTGCCAACATTTTCATGGCAGATTGCAGGAGCCACTTGGTATTATCAAATAAGCCCAACTTGGCACTGGTGCCACCATGGGTCTGGTCACCATCCTGCCTATCGTAGCTTTTCAGGAGCCAGCCGGTCACTCCCAGCCATAGGCCCCCAGACACAAACCTCGGCCCGTTTCCCTGGCAAACAAAAGTAAGCTGCCCCGCTTCTGGATGGCAGATTGCAGGAACCACTTTGCACCATCAAACTAGCCCGACTTGGCACTGGTGCCACCTCTGGTCTGGGAACCATGCTGCGTATCGTGGATTCTAAGGAGCCATCCGTCCACTCCCAGCCACAGGCCCCCAAACAGAAACAACGGCGCTTTTCCCTGGAAAACAAAACTCGCCTGCCAACTTTTTGATGGCAGATTGCAGGAGCCACTTGGTACTATCAAACCAGCCCAACTTGGCACTGGTGCCACCATGGGTCTGGTCACCATCCTGCCTATCGTAGCTTTTCAGGAGCCAGCCGGTCACTCCCAGCCATAGGCCCCCAGACAAAAACCTCGGCCCGTTTCCCTGGCAAACAAAAGTAAGCTACCCCGCTTCTGGATGGCAGATTGCAGGACGCACTTGGTAGTATCAAACCAGCCCGACTTGGCACTGGTGCCACCTCTGGTCTGGGAACCATCCTGCGTATCGTGGATTCTAAGCAGCCAGCCGGCCACTCCCAGCCACAGGCCCCCAAACACAAACAACGGCGCTTTTCCCTGGAAAACAAAACTCGCCTGCCAACATTTTGATGGCAGATTGCAGGAGCCACTTGGTACTATCAAATCAGCCCAACTTGGCACTGGTGCCACCATGCGTTTGGTCACCATCCTGCCTATCGTAGCTTTTCAGGAGCCAGACGGTCACTCCCAGCTATAGGCCCCCAGACAAAAACCTCGGCCCGTTTCCCTGGCATACAAAAGTAAGCTGCCCCGCTTCTGGATGGCAGATTGCAGGAACAACTTGGTACTATCAAACCAGCCCGACTTGGCACTGGTGCCACCTCTGGTCTGGGAACCATCCTGCGTATCGTGGATTCTAAGCAGCCAGCCGGCCACTCCCAGCCACAGGCCCCCAAACACAAACAACGGCGCTTTTCCCTGGAAAACAAAACTCGCCTGCCAACATTTTGATGGCAGATTGCAGGAGCCACTTGGTACTATCAAACCAGCCCAACTTGGCACTGGTGCCACCATGGATCTGGTCACCATCCTGCCTATCGTAGCTTTTCAGGACCTAGCCGGTCACTCCAAGCCATAGGCGCCCAGACAAAAAGCTCGGCCCGTTTCCCTGGCAAACAAAGTAAGCTGCCCCGCTTCTGGATGGCAGATTGCAGGAACCACTTGGTACTATCAAACCAGCCCGACTTGGCACTGGTGCCACCTTGGGTCTGGGAACCATCCTGCGTATCGTGGATTCTAAGGAGCCAGCCGGTCACTCCCAGCCACAGGCCCCCAAACACAAACAACGGCGCTTTTCCCTGGAAAACAAAACTCGCCTCCCAATATTTTGATGGCAGATTGCAGGAGCCACTTGGTACTATCAAACCAGCCCAACTGGGCACTGGTGCCACCATGGGTCTGGTCACCATCCTGCCTATCGTAGCTTTTCAGGAGCCAGCCGGTCCCTCCCTGCCATAGGCCCCCAGAGAAAAACCTCGGCCCGTTTCCCTGGCAAACAAAAGTAAGCTACCCCGCTTCTGGATGGCAGATTGCAGGAGCCACTTTGCACCATCAAACTAGCCCGACTTGGCACTGGTGCCACCTCAGGTCTGGGAACCATCCTGCGTATCGTGGATTCTAAGGAGCCAGCCGGCCACTCCAGCCACATGCCCCCAGACACAAACAACGGCGCTTTTCCCTGGAAAACAAAACTCGCCTGCCAACATTTAGATGGCAGATTGCAGGAGCCACTTGGTACTGTCAAATCAGCCCAACTTGACACTGGTGCCACCATGGGTCTGGTCACCATCCTGCCTATCGTAGGTGTTCAGGCGCCAGCCGGTCACTCCCAGCCATAGGCCCCCAGAGAAAAACCTCGGCCCGTTTCCCTGGCAAACAAAAGTAAGCTGCCCCGCTTCTGGATGGCAGATTGCAGGAGCCACTTTGCACCATCAAACCAGCCCAACTTGGCACTGGTGCCACCTCTGGTCTGGGAACCATGCTGTGTATCGTGGATTCCAATTAGCAAGCCGGCCACTCCCAGCCACAGGCCTCCAAACACAAACAACGGCGCTTTTCCCTGGAAAACAAAACTCGCCTGCCAACTTTTTGATGGCAGATTGCAGGAGCCACTTGGTACTATCAAACCAGCCCAACTTGGCACTGGTGCCACCATGGGTCTGGTCACCATCCTGCCTATCGTAGCTTTTCAGGAGCCAGCCGGTCACTCCCAGCCATAGGCCCCGTGACACGAAGCTCGGCCCGTTTCCCTGGCAAACAAAAGTAAGCTGTCCCGCTTCTGGATGGCAGATTGCAGGATCCACTAGGTATTATCAAACCAGCCCGACTTGGCACTGGTGCCACCTCTGGTCTGGGAACCATCCTGCGTATCGTGGATTCTAAGCAGCCAGCCGGCCACTCCCAGCCACAGGCCCCCAAACTGAAACAACGGCGCTTTTCCCTGGAAAACAAAACTCGCCTGCCAACATTTTGATGGCAGATTGCAGGAGCCACTTGGTACTATCAAACCAGCCCAACTTGGCACTGGTGCCACCATGGGTCTGGTCACCATCCTGCCTATCGTAGCTTTTCAGGAGCCAGCCGGTCACTCCAAGCCATAGGCCCCCAGACAAAAACCTCGGCCCGTTTCCCTGGCAAAGAAAAATAAGCTACCCCGCTTCTGGATGGCACATTGCAGGAGCCACTTTGCACCATCAAACCAGCCCGACTTGGCACTGGTGCCACCTCTGGTCTGGGAACCATCCTGCGTATCGTGGATTCTAATTAGCCATCCGTCCACTCCCAGCCACAGGCCCCCAAACAAAAACAACGGCGCTTTTCCCTGGAAAACAAAACTCGCCTGCCAAATTTTGATGGCAGATTGCCGGAGCCACTGGGTACTATCAAACCAGCCCAACTTGACACTGGTGCCACCATGGGTCTGGTCACCATCCTGCCTATCGTAGCTTTTCAGGAGCCAGCCGGTCACTCCCAGCCATAGGCCCCCAGACAAAAAGCTCGGACCGTTTCCCTGGCAAACAAAAGTAAGTTATTCCGCTACTGGATGGCAGATTGCAGGAGCCACTTTTCACCATCAAACCAGCCCGACTTGGCACTGGTGCCACCTCTGGTCTGGGAACCATGCTGCGTATCGTGGATTCTAAGGAGCCAGCCGGCCACTCCCAGCCACAGGCCCCCAAACACAAACAACGGCGCATTTCCCTGGATAACAAACTCGCCTGCCAACTTTTTGATGGCAGATTGCAGGAGCCACTTGGTACTATCAAACCAGCCCAACTTGGCACTGGTGCCACCATGGGTCTGGTCACCATCCTGCCTATCGTAGCTTTTCAGGAGCCAGCCGGTCACTCCCAGCCATAGGCCCCCAGACAAAAACCTTGGCCCGTTTCCCTGGCAAACAAAAGTAAGCTACCCCGCTTCTGGATGGCAGATTGCAGGACGCACTTGGTACTATCAAACCAGCCCAACTTGGCACTGGTGCCACCTCTGGTCTGGGAACCATGCTGCGTATCGTGGATTCTAAGGAGCCAGCCGGCCACTCCCAGCCACAGGCCCCCAAACAAAAACAACGGCGCTTTTCCCTGGAAAACAAAACTCGCCTGCCAACATTTTGATGGCAGATTGCAGGAGCCACTTGGTACTATCAAACCAGCCCAACTTGGCACTGGTGCCACCATGGGTCTGGTCACCATCCTGCCTATCGTAGCTTTTCAGGAGCCAGCCGGTCACTCCCAGCCATAGGCCCCCAGACACAAACCTCGGCCCGTTTCCCTGGCAAACAAAAGTAAGCTGCCCCGCTTCTGGATGGCAGATTGCAGGAGCCACTTGGTACTATCAAACCAGCCCAACTTGGCACTGGTGCCACCTTGGGTCTGGGAACCATCCTGCGTATCGTGGATTCTAAGGAGCCAGCCGGTCACTCCCAGCCACAGGCCCCCAAACACAAACCACAGCGCTTTTCCCTGGAAAAAAAAAACCAGCCTGCCGACATTTTGATGGCAGATTGCAGGAGCCACTTGCTACTATCAAATCAGCCCAACTTGGCACTGGTGCCACCATGGGTCTGGTCACCATCCTGCCTATCGTAGCTTTTCAGGAGCCAGCCGGTCACTCCCAGCCATAGGCCCCCAGACACAAAGCTCGGCCCGTTTCCCTGGCAAACAAAAGTAAGCTGCCCCGCTTCTGCATGGCAGATTGCAGGAGCTATTTAGAACTATCAAACCAGCCCGACTTGGCACTGGTGCCACCTCAGGTCTGGGAACCATCCTGCGTAAGTTGGATTCTAAGGAGCCATCTGTCCACTCCCAGCCACAGGCCCCCAAACACAAACAACGGCGCTTTTCCCTGGAAAACAAAACTCTCCTGCCAACTTTTTGATGGGAGATTGCAGGAGCCACTTGGTTTTATCAAATCAGACCAACTTGGCACTGGTGCCACCATGGGTCTGGTCACCATCCTGCCTATCGTAGCTTTTCAGGAGCCAGCCGGTCACTCCCAGCCATAGGCCCCCAGACACAAACCTCGGCCCGTTTCCCTGACAAACAAAAGTAAGTTATCCCGCTTCTGGATGGCAGATTGCCGGAGCCACTTGGTACTATCAAACCAGCCCGACTTGGCACTGGTGCCACCATGGGTCTGGTCACCATCCTGCTTATCGTAGCTTTTCAGGAGCCAGCCGGTCACTCCCAGCCATAGGCGCCCAGACACAATGCTCTGCCCTTTTCCCTGGCAAACCAAAGTAAGCTGCCCCGCTTCTGGATGGCAGATTGCAGGAACCACTTGGTACTATAAAACCAGCCCGACTTGGCACTGGTGCCACCTCTGGTCTGGGAACCATGCTGCGTATCGTGGATTCTAAGGAGCCAGCCGGCCACTCCCAGCCACAGGCCCCCAAACAAAAACAACGGCGCTTTTCCCTGGAAAACAAAACTCGCCTGCCAAATTTTTGATGGCAGATTGCAGGAGCCACTTGGTACTATCAAACCAGCCCAACTTGACACTGGTGCCACCATGGGTCTGGTCACCATCATGCCTATCTTAGCTTTTCAGGAGCCAGCCGGTCACTCCCAGCCATAGGCCCCCAGACACGAAGCTCGGCCCGTTTCCCTGGCAAACAAAAGTAAGCTGCCCCGCTTCTGGATGGCAGATTGCAGGAGCCACTTGGTACTATCAAACCAGCCCAACTTGGCACTGGTGCCACCTTGGGTCTGGGAACCATCCTGCGTATCGTGGATTCTAAGGAGCCAGCCGGTCACTCCCAGCCACAGGCCCCCAAACACAAACCACAGCGCTTTTCCCTGGAAAACAAACCCGCCTGCAGACATTTTGATGGCAGATTGCAGGAGCCACTTGCTGCTATCAAATCAGCCCAACTTGGCACTGGTGCCACCATGGGTCTGGTCACCATCCTGCCTATCGTAGCTTTTCAGGAGCCAGCCGGTCACTCCCAGTCATAGGCCCCCAGACACAAAGCTCGGCCCGTTTCCCTGGCAAACAAAAGTAAGCTGCCCCGCTTCTGGATGGCAGATTGTAGGACGCACTTGGTACTATCAAACCAGCCCGACTTGGCACTGGTGCCACCTCTGGTCTGGGAACTATGGTGCGTATCGTGGATTCTAAGGAGCCAGCCGGCCACTCCCAGCCATAGGCACCCAAACACAAACAACGGCGCTTTTCCCTGGAAAACAAAACTCGCCTGCCAACTTTTTGATGGCAGATTGCAGGAGCCACTTGGTACTATCAAACCAGCTCAACTTGGCACTGGTGCCACCATGGGTCTGCTCACCATCCTGCCTATCGTAGCTTTTCAGGAGCCAGACGGTCACTCGCAGCCATAGGCCCCCAGACAAAAACCTCGGCCCGTTTCCCTGGCAAACAAAAGTAAGCTGCCCCGCTTCTGCATGGCAGATTGCAGGAGCTATTTAGTACTATCAAACCAGCCCGACTTGGCACTGGTGCCACCATGGGTCTGGTCAACATCCTGCCTATCGTAGCTTTTCAGGAGCCAGCCGGTCACTCCCAGCCATAGGCCCCCAGACACAAACCTCGGCCCGTTTCCCTGGCAAACAAAAGTAAGTTATCCCGCTTCTGGATGGCAGATTGCAGGAGCCACTTTTCACCATCAAACCAGCCCAACTTGGCACTGGTGCCACCTCTGGTCTGGGAACCATCCTGCGTATCGTGGATTCTAAGGATCCAGCCGGCCACTCCCTGCCACAGGCCCCCAAACACAAACAACGGCGCTTTTCCCTGGATAACAAAACTCGCCTGCCAACTTTTTGATGGCAGATTGCAGGAGCCACTTGGTACTATCAAACCAGCCCAACTTGGCACTGGTGCCACCATGGGTCTGGTCACCATCCTGCCTATCGTAGCTTTTCAGGAGCCAGGCGGTCACTCCCAGCCATAGGCCCCCAGACACAAACCTCGGCCCGTATCCCTGGCTAACAAAAGTAAGCTGCCCCGCTTCTGGATGGCAGATTGCAGGAGCCACTTGGTACTATCAAACCAGCCCAACTTGGCACTGGTGCCACCTCTGGTCTGGGAACCATGCCGCGTATCGTGGATTCTAAGGAGCCAGCCGGCCACTCCCAGCCACAGGCCCCCAAACAGAAACAACGGCGCTTTTCCCTGGAAAACAAAACTCGCCTGCCAACTTTTTCATGGCAGATTGCAGGAGCCACTTGGTACTATCAAATCAGCCCGACTTGGCACTGGTGCCACCATGGGTCTGGTCACCATCCTGCCTATCGTGGATTCTAATTAGCCATCTGTCCACTCCCAGCCACAGGCCCCCAAACAAAAACAACGGCGCTTTTCCCTGGAAAACAAAACTCGTCTGCCAACTTTTTGATGGCAGATTGCCAGAGCCACTTGGTACTATCAAACCAGCCCAACTTGGCACTGGTGCCACCTCTGGTCTGGGAACCATGCTGCGTATCGTGGATTATAAGGAGCCAGCCGGCCACTCCCAGCCACAGGCCCCCAAACACAAACCACAGCGCTTTTCCCTGGAAAACAAAACCCGCCTGCCGACATTTTGATGGCAGATTGCAGGAGCCACTTGCTACTATCAAATCAGCCCAACTTGGCACTGGTGCCACCATGGGTCTGGTCACCATCCTGCTTATCGTAGCTTTTCAGGAGCCAGCCGGTCACTCCCAGCCATAGGCGCCCAGACACAATGCTCTGCCCTTTTCCCTGGCAAACCAAAGTAAGCTGCCCCGCTTCTGGATGGCAGATTGCAGGAACCACTTGGTAATATAAAACCAGCCCGACTTGGCACTGGTGCCACCTCTGGTCTGGGAACCATGCTGCGTATCGTGGATTCTAAGGAGCCAGCCGGCCACTCCCAGCCACAGGCCCCCAAACAAAAACAACGGCGCTTTTCCCTGGAAAACAAAACTCGCCTGCCAAATTTTTGATGGCAGATTGCAGGAGCCACTTGGTACTATCAAACCAGCCCAACTTGACACTGGTGCCACCATGGGTCTGGTCACCATCCTGCCTATCTTAGCTTTTCAGGAGCCAGCCGGTCACTCCCAGCCATAGGCCCCCAGACACAAAGCTCGGCCCGTTTCCCTGGCAAACAAAAGTAAGCTGCCCCGCTTCTGGATGGCAGATTGCAGGAGCCACTTGGTACTATCAAACCAGCCCAACTTGGCACTGGTGCCACCTTGGGTCTGGGAACCATCCTGCGTATCGTGGATTCTAAGGAGCCAGCCGGTCACTCCCAGCCACAGGCCCCCAAACACAAACCACAGCGCTTTTCCCTGGAAAACAAACCCGCCTGCCGACATTTTGATGGCAGATTGCAGGAGCCACTTGCTGCTATCAAATCAGCCCAACTTGGCACTGGTGCCACCATGGGTCTGGTCACCATCCTGCCTATCGTAGCTTTTCAGGAGCCAGCCGGTCACTCCCAGTCATAGGCCCCCAGACACAAAGCTCGGCCCGTTTCCCTGGCAAGCAAAAGTAAGCTGCCCCGCTTCTGGATGGCAGATTGTAGGACGCACTTGGTACTATCAAACCAGCCCGACTTGGCACTGGTGCCACCTCTGGTCTGGGAACTATGGTGCGTATCGTGGATTCTAAGGAGCCAGCCGGCCACTCCCAGCCATAGTCACCCAAACACAAACAACGGCGCTTTTCCCTGGAAAACAAAACTCGCCTGCCAACTTTTTGATGGCAGATTGCAGGAGCCACTTGGTACTATCAAACCAGCTCAACTTGGCACTGGTGCCACCATGGGTCTGCTCACCATCCTGCCTATCGTAGCTTTTCAGGAGCCAGACGGTCATTCGCAGCCATAGGCCCCCAGACAAAAACCTCGGCCCGTTTCCCTGGCAAACAAAAGTAAGCTGCCCCGCTTCTGCATGGCAGATTGCAGGAGCTATTTAGTACTATCTAACCAGCCCGACTTGGCACTGGTGCCACCATGGGTCTGGTCACCATCCTGCCTATCGTAGCTTTTCAGGAGCCAGCCGGTCACTCCGAGCCATAGGCCCCCAGACAAAAACCTCGGCCCGTTTCCCTGGCAAACAAAAGTAAGTTATCCCGCTTCTGGATGGCAGATTGCAGGAGCCACTTTTCACCATCAAACCAGCCCAACTTGGCACTGGTGCCACCTCTGGTCTGGGAACAATCCTGCGTATCGTGGATTCTAAGGAGCCAGCCGGCCACTCCCTGCCACAGGCCCCCAAACACAAACAACGGCGCTTTTCCCTGGATAACAAACTCGCCTGCCAACTTTTTGATGGCAGATTGCAGGAGCCACTTGGTACTATCAAACCAGCCACACTTGGCACTGGTGCCACCATGGGTCTGGTCACCATCCTGCCTATCGTAGCTTTTCAGGAGCCAGGCGGTCACTCCCAGCCATAGGCCCTGAGACACAAACCTCGGCCCGTATCCCTGGCAAACAAAAGTAAGCTGCCCCGCTTCTGGATGGCAGATTGCAGGAACCACTTGGTACTATCAAACCAGCCCAACTTGGCACTGGTGCCACCTCTGGTCTGGGAACCATGCCGCGTATCGTGGATTCTAAGGAGCCAGCCGGCCACTCCCAGCCACAGGCCCCCAAACAGAAACAACGGCGCTTTTCCCTGGAAAACAAAACTCGCCTGCCAACTTTTTCATGGCAGATTGCAGGAGCCACTTGGTACTATCAAATCAGCCCAACTTGGCACTGGTGCCACCATGGGTCTGGTCACCATCCTGCCTATCGTAGCTTTTCAGGAGCCAGCCGGTCACTCCCAGCCATAGGCCCCCAGACACAAACCTCGGCCCGTTTCCCTGGCAAACAAAAGTAAGCTACCCCGCTTCTGGATGGCAGATTGCAGGAGCCACTTTGCACCATCACACTAGCCCGACTTGGCACTGGTGCCACCTCTGGTCTGGGAACCATCCTGCGTATCGTGGATTCTAAGGAGCCATCCGTCCACTCCCAGACACAGGCCCCCAAACACAAACAACGGCGCTTTTCCCTGGAAAACAAAACTCGCCTGCCAACTTTTTGATGGCAGATTGCAGGAGCCACTTGGTACTATCAAACCAGCCCAACTTGACACTGGTGCCACCATGGGTCTGGTCACCATCCTGCCTATCGTAGCTTTTCAGGAGCCAGCCGGTCACTCGCAGCCATAAACCCCCAGACACAAACCTCGGCCCGTTTCCCTGGCAAACAAAAGTAAGCTGCCCCGCTTCTGGATGGCAGATTGCAGGACGCACTTAGTAGTATCAAACCAGCCCGACTTGGCACTGGTGCCACCTCTGGTCTGGGAACCATCCTGCGTATCGTGGATTCCTAGCAGCCAGCCGGCCACTCCCAGCCACAGGCCCCCAAACACAAACAACGGCGCTTTTCCCTGGAAAACAAAACTCGCCTGCCAACATTTTGATGGCAGATTGCAGGAGCCACTTGCTACTATCAAATCAGCCCAACTTGGCACTGGTGCCACCATGCGTTTGGTCACCATCCTGCCTATCGTAGCTTTTCAGGAGCCAGACGGTCACTCCCAGCCATAGGCCCCCAGACAAAAACCTCGGCCCGTTTCCCTGGCATACCAAAGGAAGCTGCCCCGCTTCTGGATGGCAGATTGCAGGAACAACTTGGTACTATCAAACCAGCCCGACTTGGCACTGGTGCCACCTTGGGTCTGGGAACCATGCTGCGTATCGTGGATTCTAAGGAGCCAGCCGGTCACTCCCAGCCACAGGCCCCCAAACAAAAACAACGGCGCTTTTCCCTGGAAAACAAAACTCGCCTGCCAATATTTAGATGACAGATTGCAGGAGCCACTTGCTACTATCAAATCAGCCCAACTTGGCACTGGTGCCACCATGGGTCTGGTCACCATCCTGCCTATCGTAGCTTTTCAGGAGCCAGCCGGTCCCTCCCTGCCATAGGCCCCCAGAGAAAAACCTCGGCCCGTTTCCCTGGCAAACAAAAGTAAGCTACCCCGCTTCTGAATGGCAGATTGCAGGAGCCACTTTGCACCATCAAACTAGCCCGACTTGGCACTGGTGCCACCTCAGGTCTGGGAACCATCCTGCGTATCGTTCATTCTAAGGAGCCAGCCGGCCACTCCAGCCACAGGCCCCCAGACACAAACAACGGCGCTTTTCCCTGGAAAACAAAACTCGCCTGCCAACTTTTAGATGGCAGATTGCAGGAGCCACTTGGTACTGTCAAATCAGCCCAACTTGGCACTGGTGCCACCATGGGTCTGGTCACCATCCTGCCTATCGTAGCTTTTCAGGACCTAGCAGGTCACTCCCAGCCATAGGCGCCCAGACACAAAGCTCGGCCCGTTTCCCTGGCAAACAAAAGTAAGCTGCCCCGCTTCTGGATGGCAGATTTCCGGAGCCACTTGGTACTATCAAACCAGCCCGACTTGGCACTGGTGCCACCTCTGGTCTGGGAACCATGCTGCGTATCGTGGATTCTAAGGAGCCATCTGTCCACTCCCAGCCACAGGCCCCCAAACACAAACAACGGCGCTTTTCCCTGGAAAACAAAACTCGCCTGCCAACATTTTGATGGCAGATTGCAGGAGCCACTTGCTACTATCAAATCAGCCAATCTTGGCACTGGTGCCACCATGGGTCTGGTCACCATCCTGCCTATCGTAGGTGTTCAGGCGCCAGCCGGTCACTCCAAGCCATAGGCCCCCAGAGAAAAACCTCGGCCCGTTTCCCTGGCAAACAAAAGTAAGCTGCCCCGCTTCTGGATGGCAGATTGCAGGAGCCACTTTGCACCATCAAACCAGCCCAACTTGGCACTGGTGCCACCTCTGGTCTGGGAACCATGCTGTGTATCGTGGATTCCAATTAGCAAGCCGGCCACTCCCAGCCACAGGCCTCCAAACACAAACAACGGCGCTTTTCCCTGGAAAACAAAACTCGCCTGCCAACTTTTTGATGGCAGATTGCAGGAGCCACTTGGTACTATCAAACCAGCCCAACTTGGCACTGGTGCCACCATGGGTCTGGTCACCATCCTGCCTATCGTAGCTTTTCAGGACCTAGACGGTCACTCCCAGCCATAGGCCCCGTGACACAAACCTCGGCCCGTTTCCCTGGCAAACAAAAGTAAGCTGTCCCGCTTCTGGATGGCAGATTGCAGGATCCACTAGGTATTATCAAACCAGCCCGACTTGGCACTGGTGCCACCTCTGGTCTGGGAACCATCCTGCGTATCGTGGATTCTAAGCAGCCAGCCGGCCACTCCCAGCCACAGGCCCCCAAACACAAACAACGGCGCTTTTCCCTGGAAAACAAAACTCGCCTGCCAACATTTTGATGGCAGATTGCAGGAGCCACTTGGTACTATCAAACCAGCCCAACTTGGCACTGGTGCCACCATGGGTCTGGTCACCATCCTGCCTATCGTAGCTTTTCAGGAGCCAGCCGGTCACTCCAAGCCATAGGCCCCCAGACAAAAACCTCGGCCCGTTTCCCTGACAAAGAAAAATAAGCTACCCCGCTTCTGGATGGCACATTGCAGGAGCCACTTTGCACCATCAAAGCAGCCCGACTTGGCACTGGTGCCACCTCTGGTCTGGGAACCATCCTGCGTATCGTGGATTCTAATTAGCCATCCGTCCACTCCCAGCCACAGGCCCCCAAACAAAAACAACGGCGCTTTTCCCTGGAAAACAAAACTCGCCTGCCAAATTTTGATGGCAGATTGCCGGAGCCACTTGGTACTATCAAACCAGCCCAACTTGACACTGGTGCCACCATGGGTCTGGTCACCATCCTGCCTATCGTAGCTTTTCAGGAGCCAGCCGGTCACTCCCAGCCATAGGCTCCCAGACAAAAAGCTCGGACCGTTTCCCTGGCAAACAAAAGTAAGTTATTCCGCTACTGGATGGCAGATTGCAGGAGCCACTTTTCACCATCAAACCAGCCCGACTTGGCACTGGTGCCACCTCTGGTCTGGGAACCATGCTGCGTATCGTGGATTCTAAGGAGCCAGCCGGCCACTCCCAGCCACAGGCCCCCAAACACAAACAACGGCGCATTTCCCTGGATAACAAACTCGCCTGCCAACTTTTTGATGGCAGATTGCAGGAGCCACTTGGTACTATCAAACCAGCCCAACTTGGCACTGGTGCCACCATGGGTCTGGTCAACATCCTGCCTATCGTAGCTTTTCAGGAGCCAGCCGGTCACTCCCAGCCATAGGCCCCGAGACACAAACCTCGGCCCGTTTCCCTGGCAAACAAAAGTAAGCTACCCCGCTTCTGGATGGCAGATTGCAGGAGCCACTTGGTACTATCAAACCAGCCCAACTTGGCACTGGTGCCTCCTTGGGTCTGGGAACCATCCTGCGTATCGCGGATTCTAAGGAGCCAGCCGGTCACTCCCAGCCACAGGCCCCCAAACAGAAACCACAGCGCTTTTCCCTGGAAAACAAAACCCGCCTGCCGACATTTTGATGGCAGATTGCAGGAGCCACTTGCTACTATCAAATCAGCCCAACTTGGCACTGGTGCCACCATGGGTCTGGTCACCATCCTGCCTATCGTAGCTTTTCAGGAGCCAGCCGGTCACTCCCAGCCATAGGCCCCCAGACACAAAGCTCGGCCCGTTTCCCTGGCAAACAAAAGTAAGCTGCCCCGCTTCTGGATGGCAGATTGTAGGACGCACTTGGTACTATCAAACCAGCCCGACTTGGCACTGGTGCCACCTCTGGTCTGGGAACCATGGTGCGTATCGTGAATTCTAAGGAGCCAGCCGGCCACTCCCAGCCATAGGCACCCAAACACAAACAACGGCGCTTTTCCCTGGAAAACAAAACTCGCCTGCCAACTTTTTGATGGCAGATTGCAGGAGCCACTTGGTACTATCAAACCAGCTCAACTTGGCACTGGTGCCACCATGGGTCTGCTCACCATCCTGCCTATCGTAGCTTTTCAGGAGCCAGACGGTCACTCGCAGCCATAGGCCGCAGACACAAACCTCGGCCCGTTTCCCTGGCAAACAAAAGTAAGCTGCCCCGCTTCTGCATGGCAGATTATAGGAGCTATTTAGTACTATCAAACGAGCCCGACTTGGCACTGGTGCCACCTCAGGTCTGGGACCCATCCTGCGTATCGTGGATTCTAAGGAGCCAGCCGGCCACTCCCAGCCACAGGCGCCCAAACACAAACAACGGCGCTTTTACCTGGAAAACAAAACTCGCCTGCCAAATTTTGACGGCAGATTGCAGGAGCCACTTGGTACTATCAAATCAGCCCAACTTGGGACTGGTGCCACCATGGGTCTGGTCACCATCCTGCCTATCGTAGCTTTTCAGGAGCCAGCCGGTCACTCCCAGCCATAGGCCCCCAGACAAAAACCTAGGCCCGTTTCCCTGGCATACAAAAGTAAGCTGCCCTGCTTCTGGATGGCAGATTGCAGGAACCGCTTGGTACTATCAAACCAGCAAAACTTGGCACTGGTGCCACCTTGGGTCTGGATACCATGCTGCGTATCGTGGATTCTAAGGAGCCAGCCGGCCACTCCCAGCCACAGGCCCCCAAACAAAAACAACGGCGCTTTTCCCTGGAAAACAAAACTCTCCTGCCAACTTTTTGATGGGAGATTGCAGGAGCCACTTGGTTTTATCAAATCAGACCAACTTGGCACTGGTGCCACCATGGGTCTGGTCACCATCCTGCCTATCGTAGCTTTTCAGGAGCCAGCCGGTCACTCCCAGCCATAGGCCCCCAGACACAAACCTCGGCCCGTTTCCCTGACAAACAAAAGTAAGTTATCCCGCTTCTGGATGGCAGATTCCAGGAGCCACTTGGTACTATCAAACCAGCCCGACTTGGCACTGGTGCCACCATGGGTCTGGTCACCATCCTGCCTCTCGTGGATTCTAATTAGCCATCCGTCCACTCCCAGCCACAGGCCCCCAAACAAAAACAACGGCGCTTTTCCCTGGAAAACAAAACTCGTCTGCCAACTTTTTGATGGCAGATTGCCAGAGCCACTTGGTACTATCAAACCAGCCCAACTTGGCACTGGTGCCACCTTGGGTCTGGGAACCATGCTGCGTATCGTGGATTATAAGGAGCCAGCCGGCCACTCCCAGCCACAGGCCCCCAAACACAAACCACAGCGCTTTTCCCTGGAAAACAAAATTCGCCGGCCAACTTTTTGATGGCAGATTGCAGGAGCCACTTGGTACTATCAAACCAGCCCAACTTGGCACTGGTGCCACCATGGGTCTGGTCACCATCCTGCTTATCGTAGCTTTTCAGGAGCCAGCCGGTCACTCCCAGCCATAGGCGCCCAGACACAATGCTCTGCCCTTTTCCCTGGCAAACCAAAGTAAGCTGCCCCGCTTCTGGATGGCAGATTGCAGGAACCACTTGGTACTATAAAACCAGCCCGACTTGGAACTGGAGCCACCTCTGGTCTGGGAACCATGCTGCGTATCGTGGATTCTAAGGAGCCAGCCGGCCACTCCCAGTCACAGGCCCCCAAACAAAAACAACGGCGCTTTTCCCTGGAAAACAAAACTCGCCTGCCAAATTTTTGATGGCAGATTGCAGGAGCCACTTGGTACTATCAAACCAGCCCAACTTGGCACTGGTGCCACCATGGGTCTGGTCACCATCCTGCCTATCTTAGCTTTTCAGGAGCCAGCCGGTCACTCCCAGCCATAGGCCCCCAGACACAAACCTCGGCCCGTTTCCCTGGCAAACAAAAGTAAGCTGCCCCGCTTCTGGATGGCAGATTGCAGGAGCCACTTGGTACTATCAAACCAGCCCGACTTGGCACTGGTGCCACCTCTGGTCTGGGAACTATGGTGCGTATCGTGGATTCCAAGGAGCCAGCCGGTCACTCCCAGCCACAGGCCCCCAAACACAAACCACAGCGCTTTTCCCTGGAAAACAAACCCGCCTGCCGACATTTTGATGGCAGATTGCAGGAGCCACTTGCTGCTATCAAACCAGCTCAACTTGGCACTGGTGCCACCATGGGTCTGCTCACCATCCTGCCTATCGTAGCTTTTCAGGAGCCAGCCGGTCACTCCCAGCCATAGGCGCCCAGACACAATGCTCTGCCCTTTTCCCTGGCAAACCAAAGTAAGCTGCCCCGCTTCTGGATGGCAGATTGCAGGAACCACTTGGTACTATAAAACCAGCCCAACTTGGCACTGGTGCCACCTCTGGTCTGGGAACCATGCTGCGTATCGTGGATTCTAAGGAGCCAGCCGGCCACTCCCAGCCACAGGCCCCCAAACAAAAACAACGGCGCTTTTCCCTGGAAAACAAAACTCGCCTGCCAAATTTTTGATGGCAGATTGCAGGAGCCACTTGGTACTATCAAACCAGCCCAACTTGACACTGGTGCCACCATGGGTCTGGTCACCATCCTGCCTATCTTAGCTTTTCAGGAGCCAGCCGGTCACTCCCAGCCATAGGCCCCCAGACACAAAGCTCGGCCCGTTTCCCTGGCAAACAAAAGTAAGCTGCCCCGCTTCTGGATGGCAGATTGCAGGAGCCACTTGGTACTATCAAACCAGCCCAACTTGGCACTGGTGCCACCTTGGGTCTGGGAACCATCCTGCGTATCGTGGATTCTAAGGAGCCAGCCGGTCACTCCCAGCCACAGGCCCCCAAACACAAACCACAGCGCTTTTCCCTGGAAAACAAACCCGCCTGCCGACATTTTGATGGCAGATTGCAGGAGCCACTTGCTGCTATCAAATCAGCCCAACTTGGCACTGGTGCCACCATGGGTCTGGTCACCATCCTGCCTACCGTAGCTTTTCAGGAGCCAGCCGGTCACTCCCAGCCATAGGCCCCCAGACACAAAGCTCGGCCCGTTTCCCTGGCAAACAAAAGTAAGCTGCCCCACTTCTGGATGGCAGATTGTAGGACGCACTTGGTACTATCAAACCAGCCCGACTTGGCACTGGTGCCACCTCTGGTCTGGGAACTATGGTGCGTATCGTGGATTCTAAGGAGCCAGCCGGACACTCCCAGCCATAGGCACCCAAACACAAACAACGGCGCTTTTCCCTGGAAAACAAAACTCGCCTGCCAACATTTTGATGGCAGATTGCAGGAGCCACTTGGTACTATCAAACCAGCTCAACTTGGCACTGGTGCCACCATGGGTCTGCTCACCATCCTGCCTATCGTAGCTTTTCAGGAGCCAGACGGTCACTCGCAGCCATAGGCCCCCAGACAAAAACCTCGGCCCGTTTCCCTGGCAAACAAAAGTAAGCTGCCCCGCTTCTGCATGGCAGATTGCAGGAGCTATTTAGTACTATCAAACCAGCCCGACTTGGCACTGGTGCCACCTCAGGTCTGGGAACCATCCTGCGTATCGTGGATTCTAAGGAGCCAGCCGGCCACTCCCAGCCACAGGCCCCCAAACACAAACAACGGCGCTTTTCCCTGGAAAACAAAACTCGCCTGCCAAATTTTGACGGCAGATTGCAGGAGCCACTTGGTACTATCAAATCAGCCCAACTTGGGACTGGTGCCACCATGGGTCTGGTCACCATCCTGCCTATCGTAGCTTTTCAGGAGCCAGCCGGTCACTCCCAGCCATAGGCCCCCAGACAAAAACCTCGGACCGTTTCCCTGGCAAACAAAAGTAAGCTGCCCTGCTTCTGGATGGCAGATTGCAGGAACCACTTTGTAATATCAAACCAGCAAAACTTGGCACTGGTGCCACCTTGGGTCTGGATACCATGCTGCGTATCGTGGATTCTAAGGAGCCAGCCGGCCACTCCCAGCCACAGGCCCCCAAACACAAACAACGGCGCTTTTCCCTGGAAAACAAAACTCTCCTGCCAATTTTTGATGGGAGATTGCAGGAGCCACTTGGTTTTATCAAATCAGACCAACTTGGCACTGGTGCCACCATGGGTCTGGTCACCATCCTGCCTATCGTAGCTTTTCAGGAGCCAGCCGGTCACTCCCAGCCATAGGCCCCCAGACACAAACCTCGGCCCGTTTCCCTGACAAACAAAAGTAAGTTATCCCGCTTCTGGATGGCAGATTCCAGGAGCCACTTGGTACTATCAAACCAGCCCGATTTGGCACTGGTGCCACCATGGGTCTGGTCACCATCCTGCGTATCGTGGATTCTAATTAGCCATCCGTCCACTCCCAGCCACAGGCCCCCAAACAAAAACAACGGCGCTTTTCCCTGGAAAACAAAACTCGTCTGCCAACTTTTTGATGGCAGATTGCCAGAGCCACTTGGTACTATCAAACCAGCCCAACTTGGCACTGGTGCCACCTTGGGTCTGGGAACCATGCTGCGTATCGTGGATTATAAGGATCCAGCCGGCCACTCCCAGCCACAGGCCCCCAAACACAAACCACAGCGCTTTTCCCTGGAAAACAAAATTCGCCGGCCAACTTTTTGATAGCAGATTGCAGGAGCCACTTGGTACTATCAAATCAGCCCAACTTGGCACTGGTGCCACCATGGGTCTGGTCACCATCCTGCTTATCGTAGCTTTTCAGGAGCCAGCCGGTCACTCCCAGCCATAGGCGCCCAGACACAATGCTCTGCCATTTTCCCTGGCAAACCAAAGTAAGCTGCCCCGCTTCTGGATGGCAGATTGCAGGAACCACTTTTCACCATCAAATAGCCCGACTTGGAACTGGAGCCACCTCTGGTCTGGGAACCATTCTGCGTATCGTGGATTCTAAGGAGCCAGCCGGCCACTCCCAGCCACAGGCCCCCAAACACAAACAACGGCTCTTTTCCCTGGAAAACAAAACTCGCCTGACAACTTTTTGATGGCAGATTGCAGGAGCCACTTGCTACTATCAAATCAGCCCAACTTGGCACTGGTGCCACCATGGGTCTGGTCACCATCCTGCCTATCGTAGCTTTTCAGGAGCCAGCCGGTCACTCCCAGCCATAGGCTCCCAGACAAAAACCTCGGCCCGTTTCCCTGGCAAACAAAAGTAAGCTGCCCCGCTTCTGGATGGCAGATTGCAGGAACCACTTGGTACTATAAAACCAGCCCGACTTGGCACTGGTGCCACCTCTGGTCTGGGAACCATGCTGCGTATCGGGGATTCTAAGGAGCCAGCCGGCCACTCCCAGCCACAAGCCCCCAAACACAAACAACGGCGCTTTTCCCTGGAAAACAAAACTCGCCTGCCAACTTTTTGATGGCAGATTGCAGGAGCCACTTGGTACTATCAAACCAGCCCAACTTGGCACTGGTGCCACCATGGGTCTGGTCACCATCCTGCCTACCTTAGCTTTTCAGGACCTAGCCGGTCACTCCCAGCCATAGGCCCCCAGACACAAATCTCGACCCGTTTCCCTGGCAAACAAAAGCAAGCTGTCCCGCTTCTGGATGGCAGATTGTAGGACGCACTCGGTACTATCAAACCAGCCCGACTTGGCACTGGTGCCACCTCTGGTCTGGGAACCATCCTGCGTATCGTGGATTCTAAGGAGCCAGCCGGCCACTCCCAGACATAGGCACCCAAACACAAACAACGGCGCTTTTCCCTGGAAAACAAAACTCGCCTGCCAACATTTTGATGGCAGATTGCAGGAGCCACTTGGTGCTATCAAACCAGCCCAACTTGGCACTTGTGCCACCATGGGTCTGCTCACCATTCTGCCTATCGTAGCTTTTCAGGAGCCAGCCGCTCACTCCCAGCCATAGGCCCCCAGACAAAAAGCTCGGCCCGTTTCCCTGGCAAACAAAAGTAAGCTGCCCCGCTTCTGGATGGCAGATTGCAGGACGCATTTGGTACTATCAAACCAGCCCGACTTGGCACTGGTGCCACCTCAGGTCTGGGAACCATCCTGCGTATCGTGGATTCTAAGGAGCCAGCCGGCCACTCCCAGCCACAGGCCCCCAAACACAAACAACGGCGCTTTTCCCTGGAAAACAAAACTCGCCTGCCGACATTTTGATGGCAGATTGCAGGAGCCACTTGGTACTATCAAACCAGCCCAACTTGGCACTGGTGCCACCATGGGTCTGGTCACCATCCTGCCTATCGTAGCTTTTCAGGAGCCAGCCGGTCACTCCCAGCCATAGGCCCCGAGACACAAAGCTCGGCCCTTTTCCCTGGCAAACAAAAGTAATCTGCCCCGCTTCTGGATGGCAGATTGCAGGAGCCACTTTGCACCATCATATTAGCCCGACTTGGCACTGGTGCCACCTTGGGTCTGGGAACCATCCTGCGTATCGTGGATTCTAAGGAGCCAGCCGGCCACTCCCAGCCACAGGCCCCCAAACACAAACAACGGCGCTTTTCCCTGGAAAACAAAACTCGCCTGCCAAATTTTGACGGCAGATTGCAGGAGCCACTTGGTACTATCAAATCAGCCCAACTTGGGACTGGTGCCAGCATGGGTCTGGTCACCATCCTGCCTATCGTAGCTTTTCAGGAGCCAGCCGGTCACTCCCAGCCATAGGCCCCCAGACAAAAACCTCGGACCGTTTCCCTGGCAAACAAAAGTAAGCTGCCCTGCTTCTGGATGGCAGATTGCAGGAACCACTTTGTAATATCAAACCAGCAAAACTTGGCACTGGTGCCACCTTGGGTCTGGATACCATGCTGCGTATCGTGGATTCTAAGGAGCCAGCCGGCCACTCCCAGCCACAGGCCCCCAAACACAAACAACGGCGCTTTTCCCTGGAAAACAAAACTCTCCTGCCAACTTTTTGATGGCAGATTGCAGGAGCCACTTGGTTTTATCAAATCAGCCCAACTTGGCACTGGTGCCACCATGGGTCTGGTCACCATCCTGCCTATCGTAGCTTTTCAGGAGCCAGACGGTCACTCCAAGCCATAGGCCCCCAGACAAAAAGCTCGGCCCGTTTCCCTGGCAAACAAAAGTAAGCTACCCCGCTTCTGGATGGCAGATTGCAGGAGCCACTTTGCACCATCAAACTAGCCCGACTTGGCACTGGTGCCACCTCTGGTCTGGGAACCATCCTGCGTATCGTGGATTTTAAGGAGCCAGTCGGCCACTCCCAGCCATACGCCTCCAAACACAAACAACGGTCCGTTTCCCTGGCAAAGAAAAGTAAGCTGCCCCGCTTCTGGATGTCAGATTGCAGGAACCACTTGTTGCCAAGTTGGGGTGGTTTGATAGTACCAAGTGGCTCCTGCAATCTTCCATCAAAAAGTTGGCAAGCGAGTTTTGTTTTCCAGGGAAAAGCGCCGTTGTTTGTGTTTGGGGGCCTGTGGCTGGGAGTGGCCAGCTGTCTCCTTAGAATCCACGATACGCAGGATGGGTCCCAGACCAGAGGTGGCACCAGTGCCAAGTCGGGCTGGTTTGATGGTGCAAAGTGACTCCTGCAATCTGCCATCCAGAAGCGGGGTAGCTTACTTTTGTTTGCCAGGGAAACGGGCAGAGCTTTGTGTCTGGGGGCCTATGGCTGGGAGTGACCGGCTGCCTCCTGAAAAGCTACGATAGGCAGGATGGTGACCAGACCCATGGTGGCACCAGTGCCAAGTTGGGCTGGTTTGATAGTACCAAGTGGCTCCTGCAATCTGCCATCAAAAAGTTGGCAGGTGAGTTTTGTTTTCCAGGGAAAAGCGCCGTTGTTTGTGTTTGGGGGCCTGTGGCTGGGAGTGGCCAGCTGGCTCCTTAGAATCCACGATACGCAGGATGGTTCCCAGACCAGAGGTGGCACCAGTGCCAAGTCGGGCTGGTTTGATGGTACAAAGTGGCTCCTGCAATCTGCCATCCAGAAGCGGGGTAGCTTACTTTTGTTTGCCAGGGAAACGGGCCGAGGTTTGTGACTGGGGGCCTATGGCTGGGAGTGACCGGCTGGCGCCTGAAAAGCTACGATAGGCAGGATGGTGACCAGACCCATGGTGGCACCAGTGTCAAGTTGGGCTGGTTTGATAGTACCAAGTGGCTCCTGCAATCTGCCATCAAAAAGTTGGCAGGCCAGTTTTGTTTTCCAGGGAAAAGCGCCGTTGTTTGTGTTTGGAGGCCTGTGGCTGGGAGTGGCCGGCTGCCTCCTTTGAACCCAGGATACGCAGGATGGTTCCCAGAGCCAAGGTGGCGCCAGTGCCAACTTGGGCTGGTTTGATAGTACCAAGCGGCTCCTGCAATCTGCCATCCAGAAGCGGGACAGCTTAATTTTGTTTCTCAGGGAAACGGGCCGAGGTATTTGTCTGGGGGCCTATGGCTGGGAGTGACTGGCTGGCTACTGAAAAGCTACAATAGGCAGGATGGTGACCAGACTCATGGTGGCACCAGTGCCAAGTCGGGCTGGTTTGATAATACTAAATAGCTCCTGCAATCTGCCATCCAGACGGGGGGCAGCGGATTTTTGTTTGCTGCAGAAAAGTTCCGTGGTTTTTTTTTGGGGGTATATGGCTGGACGCGGCCGGCTGGCTCCTTAAAAGATCGATACGCAGGATTGTTCCCTGACCCAAGGCGGCATCAGTGCCAAGTCGGGCTGTTTTCGTAGTACAAAGTGCGTCCTGCAATTTGCCATCCAGAAGAGGGGCAGTTGAGTTTTGTTTGCCAGAGAAAAGGGCCGTGGTATATGTTTGGGGGCATATGGTTGAGAGGGGCCGGCTGGCCCCTGAAAATCCACGATAGGCAGGATGGTTCCCAAAACCAAGGTGGCACCAGTGCCATGTTGGCCTGGTTTGATAGTACCATGTGGCTCCTGCAATCTGCCATCCAGAAGCGGGGCTGCTTACTTTTGTTTGCCAGGGAAACGGGCCGAGATATTTGTCTGGGGGCCTATGGCTGGGAGTGAGCGGCTGGCTCCTGAAAAGCTACGATAGGCAGGATGGTGACCAGACCCATGGTGGCACCAGTGCCAAGTTGGGCTGGTTTGATAGTACCAAGTGGCTCCTGCAATCTGCCATCAAAAAGTTGTCAGGCGAGTTTTGTTTTCCAGGGAAAAGCGCCGTTGTTCTTGTTTAGAGGCCTGTGGCTGGGAGTGGCCGGCTGCCTCCTTTGAATCCAGGATACGCAGGATGGTTCCCAGACCCAAGGTGGCACCAGTGCCAAGTTGGGCTGGTTTGATAGTACCAAGTGGCTCCTGCAATCTGCCATCCAGAAGCGGGACAGCTTACCTTTGTTTCCCAGGGAAACGGGCCGAGGTATTTGTCTGGGGGCCTATGGCTGGGAGTGACCAGCTGGCTACTGAAAAGCTACGATAGGCAGGATGGTTACCAGACTCATGGTGGCACCAGTGCCAAGTCGGGCTGGTTTGATAATACTAAATAGCTCCTGAAATCTGCCATTCAGACGCGGGGCAGCGGATTTTTGTTTGCTGGAGAAAAGTTCCGTGGTTTTTTTTGGGGGGTATATGGCTGGACGTGGCCGGCTGGCTCCTTAAAAAGATCGATACGCAGGATTGTTCCCTGACCCAAGGTGGCATCACTGCCAAGTCGGGCTGTTTTCGTAGTACCAAGTGCGTCCTGCAATTTGCCATCCAGAAGAGGGGCAGTTGAGTTTTGTTTGCCAGAGCAAAGGGCCGTGGTATGTGTTTGGGGGCATATGGTTGAGAGTGGCCGGCTGGCCCCTGAAAATCCACGATAGGCAGGATGGTTCCCAGAGCCAAGGTAGCACCAGTGCCATGTTGGCCTGGTTTGATAGTACCATGTGGCTCCTGCAATCTGCCATCCAGAAGCGGGGCTGCTTACTTTTTTTTGCCAGGGAAACGGGCCGAGATATTTGTCTGGGGGCCTATGGCTGGGAGTGACCGGCTGGCTCCTGAAAAGCTACGATAGGCAGGATGGTGACCAGACCCAAAGTGGAACCAGTACCAAGTTGGGCTGGTTTGATAGTACCAAGTGGCTCCTGCAATCTGCCATCAAAAATTTGGCAGGCGAGTTTTGTTTTCCAGGGAAAAGCGCCGTTGTTTAGAGGCCTGTGGCTGGGAGTGGCCGCCTGTCCTCGTAGAATCTAAGTTACGCAGCATGGTTCCCAGAGCCAAGGTGGCACCAGGGCCAAGTCGGGCAGGTTTGATAGTACCAAATGCATCCTGCAATCTGCCATCCAAAAGCGGGGCAGTTTACTTTTGTTTGCCAGGGAAACGGGCCGAGGTTTTTGTCTGGGGGCCTATGGCAGGGAGTGACCGTCTGGCTCCTGAAAAGCTACGATAGGCAGGATGTTTACCAGACCCATGGTGGCACCAGTGCCAAGTTGGGCTGATTTGATAGTACCAAGTGGCTCCTGCAATCTGCCATCCAGAATCGGGGCAGCTTACTTTTGTTTTCCAGGGAAACGGGCCGAGGTTTGTGTCTGGGGGTCTATGGCTGGGAGTGACCGGCTGGCTCCTGAAAAGCTACGATAGGCAGGATGGTGACCAGACCCATGGTGGCACCAGTGCCAAGTTGGGCTGGTTTGATAGCACCAAGTGGCTCCTGCAATCTGCCATCAAAATGTTGGCAGGCGATTTTTGTTTTCCAGGGAAAAGCGCCGTTGTTTGTGTTTGGGCGCCTGTGGCTCAGAGTGGCCGGGTGGCTGCTTAGAATCCACGATACGCCGGATGGTTCCCAGACCCAAGGTGGCACCAGTGCCAAGTCGGGCTGGTTTGACTCTACCACGTGGCTCCTGCAATCTGCCATCCAGAATCGGGGCAGCTTAATTTTGTTTGCCAGGGAAACGGTCCGAGGTTTGTGTCTGGGGGCCTATGGCTGGGAGTGACCGGCTGGCTCCTGAAATGCTACAATAGGCAGGATGGTTCCCAGACCCATAGTGGCACCAGTGCCAAGTTGGGATGATTTGATAGTACCAAGTGGCTCCTGCAATCTGCCATCAAAAAGCTGGCAGGCGAGTTTTGTTTTCCAGGGAAAAGCGCCGTTGTTTGTGTTTGGGGGCCTGTGGCTGGGAGTGGCCGGCTGGCTCCTTAGAATCCACGATATGCAGGATTGTTCCCAGACCCAAGGTGGCACCAGTGCCAAGTCGGGCTGGTTTGATGGTGCAAAGTGGCTCCTGCAATCTGCCATCCAGACGCGGGGCAGCGGATTTTTGTTTCCATGAGAAATGGTCCGTGGTTTGTTTTTGGGGGTATATGGCTGGGCGTGGCCGGCTGGCTCCTTAAAAAGCTCGATATGCAGGATGGTTCCCTGACAAAAGGTGGCACCAGTGCCACGTCGGGCGGTTTTCGTAGTACAAAGTGCGTCCTAAAATTTGCCATCCAGAAGAGGGGCAGTTGAGTTTTGTTTGCCAGAGAAAAGGGCCGTGGTTTGTTTTTGGGGGCATATGGCTGGGAGTGGCCGGCTGGCCCCTGAAAATCCACAATAAGCAGGATGGTTCCCACACCAGAGGTGTCACCAGTGCCAAGTCGGGGTGGTTTGATAGTACTAAATAGCTCTTGCAATCTGCCATGCAGAAGCGGGGCAGCTTACTTTTGTTTCCCAGGGAAACGGGCCGAGGTTTGTGTCTGGGGGCCTATGGCTGCGAGTGACCGGCTGGCTCCTGAAAAGCTACGATAGGCAGGATGGTGACCAGACCCATGGTGGCACCAGTGCCAAGTTGGGCTGGTTTGATAGTACCAAGTGGCTCCTGCAATCTGCCATCAAAATGTTGGCAGGCGAGTTTTGTTTTCCAGGGAAAAGCGCCGTTGTTTGTGTTTGGGGGCCTGTGGCTGGGAGTGGCTAGCTGGCTCCTTAGAACCCACGATACGCAGGATGGTTCCCAGACCAGAGGTGGCACCAGTGCCAAGTTGGGCTGGTTTGATGGTGCAAAGTGGCTCCTGCAATCTGCCATCCAGAAGCGGGGTAGCTTACTTTTGTTTGCCAGGGAAACGGGCCGAAATATTTGTCTAGGGGCCTCTGGCTGGGGGTGACTGGGTGGCACCTGAAAAGCTACGATAGGCAGGATGGTGACCAGACCCATGGTGGCACCAGTGCCAAGTTGGGCTGATTTGATAAAACCAAGTGGCTCCTGCAATCTGCCATCAAATGTTTGGCAGGCGAGTTTTGTTTTCCAGGGAAAAGCACCGTTGTGTGTGTTTTGGGGCCTGTGGCTGGGAGTGGCCAGCTGGCTCCTTAGAATCCACGATACGCAGGATGGTTCCCAGACCCAAGGTGGCACCAGTGCCAAGTCGGGCTGGTTTGATAGTACCAAGTGGTTCCTGCAATCTGCCATCCAGAAGCGGGGCAGCTGAACTTTGTTTGCCAGAGAAAAAGGCTGTTGTTTGTGTTTCGGGGCCTGTGGCTGGCAGTGGCCGGCTGGCTCCTGAAAATCCATGATACGCAGCATGGTTCCCAGACCCAAGGTGGCACCAGTGCCAAGTAGGGCTGGTTTCATAGTACCCAGTGGCTCCTGCAATCTCCCATCAGGAAGAGGGGCAGTTGAGTTTTGTTTTCCAGAGAAAAGGGCCGTGGTTTGTGTTTGGGGCCTATGGCTGAGAGTGACCGGCTGGCCCCTGAAAATCCACGACAGGAAGGATGGTTCCCAGATCCAAGGTGGCAGCAGTGCCATGTTGTGCTGGTGTGATAGTCCCAAGTGGCTCCTGCAATCTGCCATCCAGAAGCGGGGCAGCTGAATTTTGTTTGCCAGAGAAAAATGCTGTGGTTTGTGTTTGGGGGCCTGTGGCTGGGAGTGGCCGGCTGGCTCCTGAAAATCCATGATACGCAGCATGGTTCCCAGACCCAAGGTGGCACCAGTGCCAAGTGGGGCTGGTTTCACAGTGTCAAGTGCCTCCTGCAATCTCCCATCCAGAAGCGGGGCAGCTGAGTTTTGTTTGCCTGTGAAACGGGCCGTTGTTTTTGATTGGGGTCTGTGGCCGAGAGTGTTCGGCTGGCTCCTGACAACCCACAATACGCAGGATTTTTCCCAGACCCAAGGTGGCACCAGTGCCAAGTCGGGCTGGTTTGATAGTACCAAGTGGCTCCTGCAATCTGCCATCCAGAAGCGGTGCAGTTAAGTTTTGTTTGCCAGAGAAAAGGGCCGTGGGTTGTGTTTGGGGGCATATGGCTGGGAGTGGCCGGCTGTCTCATTAAAAAGATCGATACGCAGGATGGTTCCCAGACCCAAGGTGGCACCAGTGCCAAGTAGGGCTGTTTTTATAGTACCAAGTGCGTCCTGCAATTTGCCATCCAGAAGAGGGGCAGTGGAGTTTTGTTTGCCAGAGAATAGCGCCGTTGTTTGTGTTTGGGGGCTTGTGACTGGGAGTGGCCGACTGGCGCCTTAGAATCTGTCTTACGCAGCATGGTTCCCAGACCAGAGGTGGCACCAGTGCCAAGTTGGGCTGGTTTGATAGTACCAAGTGGCTCCTGCAATCTGCCATCCAGAAGCGGGGCAGCTTACTTTTGTTTGCCAGGGAAACGGGCCGAGGTTTGTGACTGGGGACGTATGGCTGGGAGTGACCGGCTGGCTCCTGGAAAGCTACAATAGGCAGGATGGTGACCAGACCCATGGTGGCACCAGTGCCAAGTTGGGCTGGTTTGATAGTACCAAGTGGCTCCTGCAATCTGCCATCAAAAAGTTGGCAGGCGAGTTTTGTTTTCCAGGGAAAAGCGCCGTTGTTTGTATTTGGGGGCCTGTGGCTGGGAGTGGCCGGCTGGCTCCTTTGAACCCACAATACGCAGGATGGTTCCCAGACCCAAGGTGGCACCAGTGCCAAGTCGGGCTGGTTTGATACTACCAAGTGCGTCCTGCAATCTGCCATCCAGAAGCGGTGCAGCTTAATTTTGTTTGCCAGGGAAACGGGCCGTGGGTTTTGTTTGGGGGCCTATGGCTGAGAGTGGCCGGCTGGCTCCTGAAAATCCACGCTAGGCAGCATGGTTCCCAGATTCAAGGTGGCACCAGTGCCAAGTCGGGCTGGTTTGATGGTGCAAAGTGGCTCCTGCAATCTGCCATCCAGAAGCGGGGCAGCTGATTTTTGTTTGCCAGAGAAAAATTCCGTGGATTGTTTTTGGGGGCATATTGCTGGGATTGGCCGGCTGGCTCCTTAAAATGCTCGATACGCATGATGGTTCCCAGGCCCAAGGTGTCACCACTACCAAGTCGGCCTGCGGTTTTAGTATCAAGTTCATCCTGCAATTTGCCATCCAGAAGAGGGGCAGTTGAGTTTTGTTTGCCAGAGAACAGGGCCGAGGTTTCTGTTTGGGGACATATGGCTGAGAGTGGCCGGCTGGCCCCTGAATATCCACGATACACAGCATGGTTCCCAGATCCAAGGTGGCACCAGTGCCAAGTTGGGCTGGTTTGATAGTCCCAAGTGTCTCCTGCAATCTGCCATCCAGAAGCGGGGCAGCTTACTTTTGTTTGCCAGAGAAATAGGCCTAGGTTTTTGTTTGGGGGCCTGTGGCTAGGAGTGGCCGGCTGGCTCCTAAGAATCCACGATACGCAGGATGTTTACCAGACCCAAGGTGGCACCAGTGCCAAGTCGGGCTGGTTTGATAGTCCCAAGTGGCTCCTGCAAACTGCCATCCAGAAGCGGGGCCGCTGAGTTTTGTTTGCCAGGGAAATGGGCCGTTGTTTGTGTTTGGGGGCCTGTGGCTGGGAGTGTTCGGCTGGTTCCTGAATATGTACGATACGCAGGATTGTTCCCAGACCCAAGGTGGCACCAGTGCCAAGTCGGGCTGGTTTGATGGTGCAAAGTGGCTCCTGCAATCTGCCATCCAGACGCGGGGCAGCGGATTTTTTTTTCCATGAGAAATGGTCCGTGGTTTGTTTTTGGGGGTATATGGCTGGGCCTGGCCGGCTGGCTCCTTAAAAAGCTCGATATGCAGGATGGTTCCCTGACACAAGGTGGCACCAGTGCCACGTCGGGCGGTTTTCGTAGTACAAAGTGCGTCCTAAAATTTGCCATCCAGAAGAGGGGCAGTTGAGTTTTGTTTGCCAGAGAAAAGGTCCGTGGTTTGTTTTTGGGGGCATATGGCTGAGAGTGGCTGGCTGGCCCCTGAAAATCCACGATACACAGGATGGTTCCCAGATCCAAGGTGGCACCTGTGCCAAGTCGGGCTGATTTGATAGTACTAAGTAGCTCCTGCAATCTGCCATCCAGAAGCGGGGCAGCTTTCTTTTGTTTGCCAGGGAAACGGGCCGAGGTTTGTGTTTGGGGGCCTATGGCTGAGAGTGACCGGCTGGCTCCTGAAAAGCTACAATAGGCAGGATGGTGACCAGACCCATGGTGGCACCAGTGCCAAGTTGGGCTGGTTTGATAGTACCAAGTGGTTCCTGCAATCTGCCATCCAGAAGCAGGGCAGCTGAGTTTTGTTTGCCAGAGAAAAGGGCCTTGGTTTGTGTTTGGGGGCATATGGCTGGGTGTGGCCAGCTGGCTCCTTAAAATGCACGATATGCAACATGGCTCCCAGACCCAAGGTGGCACCAGTGCCAAGTTGGGCTGGTTTGATAGTACCAAGTGGCTCCTGCAATCTTCCATGATCACGTGGAGAAATACTTTCTGGTTTCAGCCTCATGCTCTTTCTTCTCTCCCTCAACTTCTCTATCACCTCTCATCTGGTTCACATGCGCTGTCTTCAAGGTCCACAGGCTACTTTTCACAGAATCTTCTGGCCTGATGAAGTAAGAATGATGAATAGAACAGAGCTGGGATCTATTTTCCAGTTTGGATAAAATGCATTCTGCACACAAATCCAAGGAGAACGGGCTGCCCCGATGCCCAGAAAATCTTTCACTCCTGCTAGTGTTCTACGTCAACCGCAACTTAGTCTGAAAGAAAAGCTTTTTCTCTGAGAGCATCTGAGAGGTTTGCATGAAGCACTGATATCTGACATATGCAATTTTGAATAGGAGAGGAAAAAGAAAATGGCAAGGAGTTTTTAATTTTAGTGGTTTCAATTTTAATTTCCGTGCACTTTTTCAAAACTTGTCAGCTCAAATGCCCATCAACATCTTTTAGTCATCTGTAAGTCAGTATTCATATAAAATGTGCTTCAAATCCAAAGAATTTCAAATTTTCACTCCAAGCTTCTATGCCTAGATTTATGATTTCCTACACATATTAGATGAAAGGAAGGCCTTTTTTACTGTGGGAGTGCTGGAACACTGGAACAGGTTGCCCAGAGAAGTTGTGGGTGTCCCATCCCTGAAAGTATTCAAGGTCACCTTGGACGGGGCTTGGAGCAGCAACAAAGGAGAAGCTTGATGGTAGAGAAACAAAGTCGGACTATAGAAGAAACTCGGATTGAAGTATAGGATCAAGTTTTCTCTCAGCTCTTGGGGTAAATTCAAAGTTGTACAAAATGACATTTATCTGTGCTATTCACTACTGTAACAGAAAGTTTCATGAAAACTGTACAGAAGATAGTAAATTTTAAAAGAGATAAGAATTACAGCATAAAATCCATGGGATAGGTTACAACATGAGACACTCTCTAAGAGAAAATCTCTTTGTTTCAGCACTTCATCGGGGTAAGATTTCATGAAGTGCCAAAGAAGGCGGCAAAATATCATTCGGGACATTATTTACTGGAATTCAGCCTGGCCATTAGTAGGAACTGCCTTTGAACATATCATGTAGATATACCACACACACTTTCCCTTCACTGAAAAATTACTGTTTACAACAAATAAGCAATTGACGATCAAAATTGATTGAAAGCATCTTAAACATGTCAAGTATTTCATTGTAGATGATCTGTGATCCAAATGCTTCTTCCACCTTCGAGAGGGACAGAAGAATTCTTCCATATCATGATGGTTTAAAATTGTATCAACCAATGTTTTCTGCTGAAAAGATATCATCTATTTTTTTCTATTTTTGGAAGAAAATATTCCTAGACATACAACAGGTGAGAACTAAGTAATTTTAAAGAAACAAATGAAATGAAAATATTCTGTAAATAGAATGAAATGAAAAGCTGTGTTTTAAATAGGAGCTAAATATTAAACAGAATTTTTGTACCAGGCATTTGAATTACTGCACCAGCTCTTTTGCCCATCAAGAGAGGCATTTAGCATTTCAGTCTTTTCCAAGGTGTTCATGATCTGCTATGCTGATCTCTGTGTGTGCCTAGGTGTGTGTGGAGGGGGGGGCATATGAAGGGGAGTGTGTATGTTTGCTTTACAATTGTTGTGGCAGATTCATGCCTCAGCTCCACATTTTGTTTTAAAAAGGTCACACCGAGTGGATATGAAGTTTACTATCAACAAGAGATCGATTCCCAAATCATCCATTTGACTCTCCCTTATAAATCATGTGCTTTGTTGCATATTTTATCAAATATACTTTCAAGCCAGATGGAGGAAGGAGGATGTGGGAATCCCTCCACCATCTTGCAACTTTTATGTAAGTAGGTTTTCAAGAAAATCATCATTTCTCTTTTAAATATGTCTGGAACAGGCATGATGGTAGTGTCAACCTGTTGGAGTTTTTGTTGCTGGAAGAAGTTGTACAAAAGGATTGGTTTTTACATTGACCAGTTACTGAATCAAGCGCAGGAATACATTGGAAATTTAGCTGGGGGTTCCTTTTCCCAGCAGACTACTTCTAGAACGAGCTTGTACACTGAAGCTGACTCTTTTGCTCTCTTTTTGTTTCTTTCCTATTTTCTTGGCTTCTTTGCCACTATCTAGACAATTTTGGAACTTTGTTCCCAACTAAAATGGTTTCAATAGTCTGATTGTGATCATACATTTTTACAAGGAATTTTTAAAATCTTTCCTCGAGTCCAGAAAGTCAAGGACTTAGATCTTTTTCTTCCCTTATCAATATTGCCATGAAATTGATAAATAAAGACCAACTCTTTATTTTTGTTTTTAACCCACGTAGATAATTCCCATCCATTAATCCATTTTGTGGACCAATAGCTGCCATTCTGATGGAAGCTGTCACTTCTTAACAATAGGCATTCTGTGACTATGTTGACTGCACTTTGGGTGAAGATCCTAACTGGTCTTAGATATACATAGGGAGAAATTTGCTCAGCCAGTGTCAGTCTTAAGCATGCGTATCAGAAGATCTTTCTAGAGCTGGGAATTTTCCCATGAAAGGGATTCAGTTAGGGAAGAGACACTTGTGCCAGAGTTTTACATTCTTCTTGAACACTGCTTAAGGAACTTAGATGCCATGTCCATTTGGATCTCTGTCTGCACAGAACTTTGTCATGCCAGCGCTTTGAAATGCATCTTGAAGAGAATTCACTAGCACAGAATGAAAGAGAGTGGAAGGGGTTGGTGGGGCTAACCAGGCCCAACCCCCCTGCCTAAACCAGGATACCTAGAGCCTCTTGCCCAGGATTCTATCTGGGTGTACTTTTAATGTCTTCAAAGATCCAGGCTCCACAATCTTTCTGGGCAGTCTGTGCCGTGGTTCAGTCACCCTGACAGTAAAGAAACATTTACTGATGTTCAAAGGCAATCTCCTGTATTTCAGTGTGTGCCCACTGCCTCTTGTCTTTTCCCTCAGCATCACTGAAAAGACACTGATTCCCTCCCCTTTGCACTATTGCTTCCATATGTATGTGTGATGCCATGTAGAGGTAAGTCAAAAACCTCCCTGAAGCCCAGGCAGATAATATTCCCTTCATCTACCAGTCAAGTTGATTCATCAGAGGAGTTTAAAGTGATGTTCAGCATGAAATTCCCCTGAAAAATCATGCTAACTACATTATTTGGTCATCTGTCATGTGCCTGGCAAGGATTTCCAGGAAGAGCTGCTTCATCAACTTCCTGGGGATAAAAAAGAGGCTGGCTGGTTTGTACTATGGCGAGTCCTCTTAATTGCCTTTTTTGAAGATGGGTGTCATTTGCTAACATCCACCCTTTAGCTCCTCTTCTCATCTACACCTCGGCAAAAAGCTTTTCCACTATGTCTGGCTAGGAAAAACTGTGCCAGCACAGAAAACATCTCCCATCGTGTTCTAGAAGTTGCACGGATGTCTGCCAAGTGTTTGGCAGGAAGAAAAGAAAAGTTGTCCAGAACAGCTTCCAATCGAATGTTCCTGTCATTGGAAAAGTCAGGAGAGTGCTAAGGTACTGTTTTCTATCAGTTGGCAAGGTGCGCACACAATCCCAGTGTTGTACAGCTTGCTTCTTCACCTTCCCGAAGCTGCCGCTCTCGCCGGCTGCCGGAGCCCAAGAAGCGGCTTCTTCGCGCAAAGACGATTGTGCCGCTCACAGTGCTCTCCTTAGCGCAGCTTCTGCCGAAAGACGCCCGGCAGCGGCTCTTACCTCCGGAGAGCATCCTACCTTCGTCTTTCGCGTCTTTTGTAGTCTACATCTTAGCAAAACGCTTCTCCACTATGTCTGGCTAGGAAAAACTGTGCCAGCACAGAAAACATCTCCCATCGTGTTCTAGAAGTTGCACGGATGTCTGCCAAGTGTTTGGCAGGAAGAAAAGAAAAGTTGTCCAGAACAGCTTCCAATCGAATGTTCCTGTGATTGGAAAAGTCAGGAGAGTGCAAAGGTACTGTTTTCTATCAGTTGGCAAGGTGCGCACACAATCCCAGTGTTGTACAGCTTGCTTCTTCACCTTCCCGAAGCTGCCGCTCTCGCCGGCTGCCGGAGCCCAAGAAGCGGCTTCTTCGCGCAAAGACGATTGTGCCGCTCACAGTGCTCTCCTTAGCGCGGCTTCTGCCGAAAGACGCCCGGCAGCGGCTCTTACCTCCGGAGAGCATCCTACCTTCGTCTTTCGCGTCTTTTGTAGTCTACATCTTAGCAAAACGCTTTTCCACTATGTCTGGCTAGGAAAAACTGTGCCAGCACAGAAAACATCTCCCATCGTGTTCTAGAAGTTGCACGGATGTCTGCCAAGTGTTTGGCAGGAAGAAAAGAAAAGTTGTCCAAAACAGCTTCCAATCGAATGTTCCTGTCATTGGAAAAGTCAGGAGAGTGCAAAGGTACTGTTTTCTATCAGTTGGCAAGGTGCGCACACAATCCCAGTGTTGTACAGCTTGCTTCTTCACCTTCCCGAAGCTGCCGCTCTCGCCGGCTGCCGGAGCCCAAGAAGCGGCTTCTTCGCGCAAAGACGATTGTGCCGCTCACAGTGCTCTCCTTAGCGCGGCTTCTGCCGAAAGACGCCCGGCAGCGGCTCTTACCTCCGGAGAGCATCCTACCCTCGTCTTTCGCGTCTTTTGTAGTCTACATCTTAGCAAAACGCTTTTCCACTATGTCTGGCTAGGAAAAACTGTGCCAGCACAGAAAACATCTCCCATCGTGTTCTAGAAGTTGCACGGATGTCTGCCAAGTGTTTGGCAGGAAGAAAAGAAAAGTTGTCCAAAACAGCTTCCAATCGAATGTTCCTGTGATTGGAAAAGTCAGGAGAGTGCAAAGGTACTGTTTTCTATCAGTTGGCAAGGTGCGCACACAATCCCAGTGTTGTACAGCTTGCTTCTTCACCTTCCCGAAGCTGCCGCTCTCGCCGGCTGCCGGAACCGAAGAAGCGGCTTCTTCGCGCAAAGACGATTGTGCCGCTCACAGTGCTCTCCTTAGCGCGGCTTCTGCCGAAAGACGCCCGGCAGCGGCTCTTACCTCCGGAGAGCATCCTACCTTCGTCTTTCGCGTCTTTTGTAGTCTACATCTTAGCAAAACGCTTTTCCACTATGTCTGGCTAGGAAAAACTGTGCCAGCACAGAAAACATCTCCCATCGTGTTCTAGAAGTTGCACGGATGTCTGCCAAGTGTTTGGCAGGAAGAAAAGAAAAGTTGTCCAAAACAGCTTCCAATCGAATGTTCCTGTCATTGGAAAAGTCAGGAGAGTGCTAAGGTACTGTTTTCTATCAGTTGGCAAGGTGCGCACACAATCCCAGTGTTGTACAGCTTGCTTCTTCACCTTCCCGAAGCTGCCGCTCTCGCCGGCTGCCGGAGCCCAAGAAGCGGCTTCTTCGCGCAAAGACGATTGTGCCGCTCACAGTGCTCTCCTTAGCGCGGCTTCTGCCGAAAGACGCCCGGCAGCGGCTCTTACCTCCGGAGAGCATCCTACCTTCGTCTTTCGCGTCTTTTGTAGTCTACATCTTCGCAAAACGCTTTTCCACTATGTCTGGCTAGGAAAAACTGTGCCAGCACAGAAAACATCTCCCATCGTGTTCTAGAAGTTGCACGGATGTCTGCCAAGTGTTTGGCAGGAAGAAAAGAAAAGTTGTCCAGAACAGCTTCCAATCGAATGTTCCTGTGATTGGAAAAGTCAGGAGAGTGCAAAGGTACTGTTTTCTATCAGTTGGCAAGGTGCGCACACAATCCCAGTGTTGTACAGCTTGCTTCTTCACCTTCCCGAAGCTGCCGCTCTCGCCGGCTCCCGGAACCGAAGAATCGGCTTCTTCGCGCAAAGACGATTGTGCCGCTCACAGTGCTCCCCTTAGCGCGGCTTCTGCCGAAAGACGCCCGGCAGCGGCTCTTACCTCCTGAGAGTGGCAGAACACGATGGGAGATGTTTTCTGTGCTGGCACAGTTTTTCCTAGGCAGACATAGTGGAAAAGCGTTTTGCCGAGGTGTAGATGAGAAGAGGAGCTAAAGACGAAGGTAGGATGCTCTCCGGAGGTAAGAGCCGCTGCCGGGCGTCTTTCGGCAGAAGCCGCGCTAAGGAGAGCACTGTGAGCGGCACAATCGTCTTTGCGCGAAGAAGCCGCTTCTTGGGCTCCGGCAGCCGGCGAGAGCGGCAGCTTCGGGAAGGTGAAGAAGCAAGCTGTACAACACTGGGATTGTGTGCGCACCTTGCCAACTGATAGAAAACAGTACCTTTGCACTCTCCTGACTTTTCCAATCACAGGAACATTCGATTGGAAGCTGTTTTGGACAACTTTTCTTTTCTTCCTGCCAAACACTTGGCAGACATCCGTGCAACTTCTAGAACACGATGGGAGATGTTTTCTGTGCTGGCACAGTTTTTCCTAGCCAGACATAGTGGAAAAGCGTTTTGCTAAGATGTAGACTACAAAAGACGCGAAAGACGAGGGTAGGATGCTCTCCGGAGGTAAGAGCCGCTGCCGGGCGTCTTTCGGCAGAAGCCGCGCTAAGGAGAGCACTGTGAGCGGCACAATCGTCTTTGCGCGAAGAAGCCGCTTCTTGGGCTCCGGCAGCCGGCGAGAGCGGCAGCTTCGGGAAGGTGAAGAAGCAAGCTGTACAACACTGGGATTGTGTGCGCACCTTGCCAACTGATAGAAAACAGTACCTTTGCACTCTCCTGACTTTTCCAATGACAGGAACATTCGATTGGAAGCTGTTTTGGACAACTTTTCTTTTCTTCCTGCCAAACACTTGGCAGACATCCGTGCAACTTCTAGAACACGATGGGAGATGTTTTCTGTGCTGGCACAGTTTTTCCTAGCCAGACATAGTGGAAAAGCGTTTTGCTAAGATGTAGACGACAACAGAGGCTAAAGAGTGGATGTTAGCAAATGACACCCATCTTCAAAAAAGGCAATTAAGAGGACTCGCCATAGTACAAACCAGCCAGCCTCTTTTTTATCCCCAGGAAGTTGATGAAGCAGCTCTTCCTGGAAATCCTTGCCAGGCACATGACAGATGACCAAATAATGTAGTTAGCATGATTTTTCAGGGGAATTTCATGCTGAACATCACTTTAAACTCCTCTGATGAATCAACTTGACTGGTAGATGAAGGGAATATTATCTGCCTGGGCTTCAGGGAGGTTTTTGACATACCTCTACATGGCATCACACATACATATGGAAGCAATAGTGCAAAGGGGAGGGAATCAGTGTCTTTTCAGTGATGCTGAGGGAAAAGACAAGAGGCAGTGGGCACACACTGAAATACAGGAGATTGCCTTTGAACATCAGTAAATGTTTCTTTACTGTCAGGGTGACTGAACCACGGCACAGACTGCCCAGAAAGATTGTGGAGCCTGGATCTTTGAAGACATTAAAAGTACACCCAGATAGAATCCTGGGCAAGAGGCTCTAGGTATCCTGGTTTAGGCAGGGGGGTTGGGCCTGGTTAGCCCCACCAACCCCTTCCACTCTCTTTCATTCTGTGCTAGTGAATTCTCTTCAAGATGCATTTCAAAGCACTGGCATGACAAAGTTCTGTGCAGACAGAGATCCAAATGGACATGGCATCTAAGTTCCTTAAGCAGTGTTCAAGAAGAATGTAAAACTCTGGCACAAGTGTCTCTTCCCTAACTGAATCCCTTTCATGGGAAAATTCCCAGCTCTAGAAAGATCTTCTGATACGCATGCTTAAGACTGACACTGGCTGAGCAAATTTCTCCCTATGTATATCTAAGACCAGTTAGGATCTTCACCCAAAGTGCAGTCAACATAGTCACAGAATGCCTATTGTTAAGAAGTGACAGCTTCCATCAGAATGGCAGCTATTGGTCCACAAAATGGATTAATGGATGGGAATTATCTACGTGGGTTAAAAACAAAAATAAAGAGTTGGTCTTTATTTATCAATTTCATGGCAATATTGATAAGGGAAGAAAAAGATCTAAGTCCTTGACTTTCTGGACTCGAGGAAAGATTTTAAAAATTCCTTGTAAAAATGTATGATCACAATCAGACTATTGAAACCATTTTAGTTGGGAACAAAGTTCCAAAATTGTCTAGATAGTGGCAAAGAAGCCAAGAAAATAGGAAAGAAACAAAAAGAGAGCAAAAGAGTCAGCTTCAGTGTACAAGCTCGTTCTAGAAGTAGTCTGCTGGGAAAAGGAACCCCCAGCTAAATTTCCAATGTATTCCTGCGCTTGATTCAGTAACTGGTCAATGTAAAAACCAATCCTTTTGTACAACTTCTTCCAGCAACAAAAACTCCAACAGGTTGACACTACCATCATGCCTGTTCCAGACATATTTAAAAGAGAAATGATGATTTTCTTGAAAACCTACTTACATAAAAGTTGCAAGATGGTGGAGGGATTCCCACATCCTCCTTCCTCCATCTGGCTTGAAAGTATATTTGATAAAATATGCAACAAAGCACATGATTTATAAGGGAGAGTCAAATGGATGATTTGGGAATCGATCTCTTGTTGATAGTAAACTTCATATCCACTCGGTGTGACCTTTTTAAAACAAAATGTGGAGCTGAGGCATGAATCTGCCACAACAATTGTAAAGCAAACATACACACTCCCCTTCATATGCCCCCCCCTCCACACACACCTAGGCACACACAGAGATCAGCATAGCAGATCATGAACACCTTGGAAAAGACTGAAATGCTAAATGCCTCTCTTGATGGGCAAAAGAGCTGGTGCAGTAATTCAAATGCCTGGTACAAAAATTCTGTTTAATATTTAGCTCCTATTTAAAACACAGCTTTTCATTTCATTCTATTTACAGAATATTTTCATTTCATTTGTTTCTTTAAAATTACTTAGTTCTCACCTGTTGTATGTCTAGGAATATTTTCTTCCAAAAATAGAAAAAAATAGATGATATCTTTTCAGCAGAAAACATTGGTTGATACAATTTTAAACCATCATGATATGGAAGAATTCTTCTGTCCCTCTCGAAGGTGGAAGAAGCATTTGGATCACAGATCATCTACAATGAAATACTTGACATGTTTAAGATGCTTTCAATCAATTTTGATCGTCAATTGCTTATTTGTTGTAAACAGTAATTTTTCAGTGAAGGGAAAGTGTGTGTGGTATATCTACATGATATGTTCAAAGGCAGTTCCTACTAATGGCCAGGCTGAATTCCAGTAAATAATGTCCCGAATGATATTTTGCCGCCTTCTTTGGCACTTCATGAAATCTTACCCCGATGAAGTGCTGAAACAAAGAGATTTTCTCTTAGAGAGTGTCTCATGTTGTAACCTATCCCATGGATTTTATGCTGTAATTCTTATCTCTTTTAAAATTTACTATCTTCTGTACAGTTTTCATGAAACTTTCTGTTACAGTAGTGAATAGCACAGATAAATGTCATTTTGTACAACTTTGAATTTACCCCAAGAGCTGAGAGAAAACTTGATCCTATACTTCAATCCGAGTTTCTTCTATAGTCCGACTTTGTTTCTCTACCATCAAGCTTCTCCTTTGTTGCTGCTCCAAGCCCCGTCCAAGGTGACCTTGAATACTTTCAGGGATGGGACACCCACAACTTCTCTGGGCAACCTGTTCCAGTGTTCCAGCACTCCCACAGTAAAAAAGGCCTTCCTTTCATCTAATATGTGTAGGAAATCATAAATCTAGGCATAGAAGCTTGGAGTGAAAATTTGAAATTCTTTGGATTTGAAGCACATTTTATATGAATACTGACTTACAGATGACTAAAAGATGTTGATGGGCATTTGAGCTGACAAGTTTTGAAAAAGTGCACGGAAATTAAAATTGAAACCACTAAAATTAAAAACTCCTTGCCATTTTCTTTTTCCTCTCCTATTCAAAATTGCATATGTCAGATATCAGTGCTTCATGCAAACCTCTCAGATGCTCTCAGAGAAAAAGCTTTTCTTTCAGACTAAGTTGCGGTTGACGTAGAACACTAGCAGGAGTGAAAGATTTTCTGGGCATCGGGGCAGCCCGTTCTCCTTGGATTTGTGTGCAGAATGCATTTTATCCAAACTGGAAAATAGATCCCAGCTCTGTTCTATTCATCATTCTTACTTCATCAGGCCAGAAGATTCTGTGAAAAGT
This sequence comes from Melospiza melodia melodia, assembly GCF_035770615.1. Taxonomy (NCBI): domain Eukaryota; kingdom Metazoa; phylum Chordata; class Aves; order Passeriformes; family Passerellidae; genus Melospiza; species Melospiza melodia. The sequence continues at coordinate 45,435,288 of NC_086199.1, forward strand.
AGCCTGTGGACCTTGAAGACAGCGCATGTGAACCAGATGAGAGGTGATAGAGAAGTTGAGGGAGAGAAGAAAGAGCATGAGGCTGAAACCAGAAAGTATTTCTCCACGTGATCATGGAAGATTGCAGGAGCCACTTGGTACTATCAAACCAGCCCAACTTGGCACTGGTGCCACCTTGGGTCTGGGAGCCATGTTGCATATCGTGCATTTTAAGGAGCCAGCTGGCCACACCCAGCCATATGCCCCCAAACACAAACCAAGGCCCTTTTCTCTGGCAAACAAAACTCAGCTGCCCTGCTTCTGGATGGCAGATTGCCGGAACCACTTGGTACTATCAAACCAGCCCAACTTGGCACTGGTGCCAACATGGGTCTGGTCACCATCCTGCCTATTGTAGCTTTTCAGGAGCCAGCCGGTCACTCTCAGCCATAGGCCCCCAAACACAAACCTCGGCCCGTTTCCCTGGCAAACAAAAGTAAGCTGCCCCGCTTCTGGATGGCAGATTGCAGGAGCTACTTAGTACTATCAAATCAGCCCGACTTGGCACAGGTGCCACCTTGGATCTGGGAACCATCCTGTGTATCGTGGATTTTCAGGGGCCAGCCAGCCACTCTCAGCCATATGCCCCCAAAAACAAACCACGGACCTTTTCTCTGGCAAACAAAACTCAACTGCCCCTCTTCTGGATGGCAAATTTTAGGACGCACTTTGTACTACGAAAACCGCCCGACGTGGCACTGGTGCCACCTTGTGTCAGGGAACCAACCTGCATATCGAGCTTTTTAAGGAGCCAGCCGGCCAGGCCCAGCCATATACCCCCAAAAACAAACCACGGACCATTTCTCATGGAAAAAAAAATCCGCTGCCCCGCGTCTGGATGGCAGATTGCAGGAGCCACTTTGCACCATCAAACCAGCCCGACTTGGCACTGGTGCCACCTTGGGTCTGGGAACAATCCTGCGTATCGTACATATTCAGGAACCAGCCGAACACTCCCAGCCACAGGCCCCCAAACACAAACAACGGCCCATTTCCCTGGCAAACAAAACTCAGCGGCCCCGCTTCTGGATGGCAGTTTGCAGGAGCCACTTGGGACTATCAAACCAGCCCGACTTGGCACTGGTGCCACCTTGGGTCTGGTAAACATCCTGCGTATCGTGGATTCTTAGGAGCCAGCCGGCCACTCCTAGCCACAGGCCCCCAAACAAAAACCTAGGCCTATTTCTCTGGCAAACAAAAGTAAGCTGCCCCGCTTCTGGATGGCAGATTGCAGGAGACACTTGGGACTATCAAACCAGCCCAACTTGGCACTGGTGCCACCTTGGATCTGGGAACCATGCTGTGTATCGTGGATATTCAGGGGCCAGCCGGCCACTCTCAGCCATATGTCCCCAAACAGAAACCTCGGCCCTGTTCTCTGGCAAACAAAACTCAACTGCCCCTCTTCTGGATGGCAAATTGCAGGATGAACTTGATACTAAAACCGCAGGCCGACTTGGTAGTGGTGACACCTTGGACCTGGGAACCATCATGCGTATCGAGCATTTTAAGGAGCCAGCCGGCCACTCCCAGCAATATGCCCCCAAAAACAATCCACGGAATTTTTCTCTGGCAAACAAAAATCAGCTGCCCCGCTTCTGGATGGCAGATTGCAGGAGCCACTTTGCACCATCAAACCAGCCCGACTTGGCACTGGTGCCACCTTGAATCTGGGAACCATGCTGCCTAGCGTGGATTTTCAGGAGCCAGCCGGCCACTCTCAGCCATAGGCCCCCAAACAAAACCCACGGCCCGTTTCCCTGGCAAACAAAATTAAGCTGCCCCGCTTCTGGATGGCAGATTGCAGGACGCACTTGGTAGTATCAAACCAGCCCGACTTGGCACTGGTGCCACCTTGGGTCTGGGAACCATCCTGCGTATTGTGGGTTCAAAGGAGCCAGCCGGCCACTCCCAGCCACAGGCCCCCAAATACAAACAACGGCGCTTTTCCCTGGAAAACAAAACTCGCCTGCCAACTTTTTGATGGCAGATTGCAGGAGCCACTTGGTACTATCAAACCAGCCCAACTTGGCACTGGTGCCACCATGGGTCTGGTCACCATCCTGCCTATTGTAGCTTTCCAGGAGCCAGCCGGTCACTCCCAGCCATAGGTCCCCAGTCACAAACCTCGGCCCGTTTACCTGGCAAACAAAAGTAAGCTGCCCCGCTTCTGGATGGCAGATTGCAGGAGCCACTTGGTACTATCAAACCAGCCCAACTTGGCACTGGTGCCACCTCTGGTCTGGGAACCATGCTGCGTAAGACAGATTCTAAGGCGCCAGTCGGCCACTCCCAGTCACAAGCCCCCAAACACAAACAACGGCGCTATTCTCTGGCAAACAAAACTCCACTGCCCCTCTTCTGGATGGCAAATTGCAGGACGCACTTGGTACTATAAAAACAGCCCTACTTGGCACTGGTGCCACCTTGGGTCTGGGAACCATCCTGCGTATCGATCTTTTTAATGAGACAGCCGGCCACTCCCAGCCATATGCCCCCAAACACAACCCACGGCCCTTTTCTCTGGCAAACAAAACTCAACTGCACCGCTTCTGGATGGCAGATTGCAGGAGCCACTTGGTACTATCAAACCAGCCCGACTTGGCACTGGTGCCACCTTGGGTCTGGGAACCATCCAGCCTATCGTGGATTTTAAGGAGCCAGCCGGCTACTCCCAGCCACAGGCCCCCAACAAAAACCACGGCCCTTTTTTCTGGCAAACAAAACTTAGCTGCCTCACTTCTGGATGGCAGATTGCAGGAGCCACTTGGTGTAATCAAACCAGCCCGACTTGGCACTGGTGCCACCTTGGGTCTGGGAACCATCCTGCGTATCGTGGATTCTAAGGAGCCAGCCGGCCACTCCCAGCCACAGGCCCCCAAACAAAATCAACGGCGCTGTTCCCTGGAAAACAAAACACGTCTGCCAATATTTTGATGGAGTTTGCAGGAGCCACTTGGTACTATCAAATCAGCCCAACTTGGCACTGGTGCCACCTTGGGTCTGGGAAACCTCCTGCGTATCGTGGATTCTTAGGAGCCAGCCGGCCACTCCTAGCCACAGGCCCCCAGACAAAAACCTAGGCCTATTTCTCTGGCAAACAAAAGTAATCTGCCCCGCTTCTGGATGGCAGATTGCAGGAGACACTTGGTACTATCAAACCAGCCCAACTTGGCACTGGTGCCACCTTGGATCTGGGAACCATGCTGTGTATCGTGGATATTCAGGGGCCAGCCGGCCACTCTCAGCCATATGTCCCCAAACAGAAACCTCGGCCCGTTTCTCTGGCAAACAAAACTCAACTGCCCCTCTTCTGGATGGCAAATTGCAGGATGAACTTGATACTAAAACCGCAGGCCGACTTGGTAGTGGTGACACCTTGGGCCTGGGAACCATCATGCGTATCGAGCATTTTAAGGAGCCAGCCGGCCACTCCCAGCAATATGCCCCCAAAAACAATCCACGGAATTTTTCTCTGGCAAACAAAAATCAGCTGCCCCGCTTCTGGATGGCAGATTGCAGGAGCCACTTTGCACCATCAAACCAGCCCGACTTGGCACTGGTGCCAGCTTGCATCTGGGAACCATGCTGCCTAGCGTGGATTTTCAGGAGCCAGCCGGCCACTCTCAGCCATAGGCCCCCATACAAAACCCTCGGCCCGATTCCCTGGCAAGCAAAATTAAGCTGCCCCGCTTCTGGATGGCAGATTGCAGGACGCACTTGGTAGTATCAAACCAGCCCGACTTGGCACTGGTGCCACCTCTGGTCTGGGAACCATCCTGCGTATCGTGGGTTCAAAGGAGCCAGCCGGCCACTCCCAGCCATAGGTCCCAAGTCACAAACCTCGGCCCGTTTAACTGGCAAACAAAAGTAAGCTGCCCCGCTTCTGGATGGCAGATTGCAGGAGCCACTTGGTACTATCAAACCAGCCCAACTTGGCACTGGTGCCACCTCTGGTCTGGGAACCATGCTGCGTAACACAGATTCTAAGGCGCCAGTCGGCCACTCCCAGCCACAAGCCCCCAAACAAAAACAACGGCGCTATTCTCTGGCAAACAAAACTCAACTGCCCCTCTTCTGGATGGCAAATTGCAGGACGCACTTGGTACTATAAAAACAGCCCTACTTGGCACTGGTGCCACCTTGGGTCTGGGAACCATCCTGCGTATCGATCTATTTAATGAGACAGCCGGCCACTCCCAGCCATATGCCCCCAAACACAACCCACGGCCCTTTTCTCTGGCAAACAACACTCAACTGCACCGCTTCTGGATGGCAGATTGCAGGAGCCACTTGGTACTATCAAACCAGCCCGACTTGGCACTGGTGCCACCTTGGGTCTGGGAAAAATCCTGCGTATTGTGGGTTGTCAGGAGCCAGCCGAACACTCTCGGCCACAGACCCCAATCAAAAACAACGGCCCGTTTCACAGGCAAACAAAACTCAGCTGCCCCGCTTCTGGATGGGAGATTGCAGGAGGCACTTGACACTGTGAAACCAGCCCCACTTGGCACTGGTGCCACCTTGGGTCTGGGAACCATGCTGCGTATCATGGATTTTCAGGAGCCAGCCGGCCACTCCCAGCCACAGGCCCCCAAACACAAACCACAGCATTTTTCTCTGGCAAACAAAATTCAGCTGCCCCGCTTCTGGATGGCAGATTGCAGGAGCCACTTGGGACTATCACACCAGCACAACATGGCACTGCTGCCACCTTGGATCTGGGAACCATCCTTCCTGTCGTGGATTTTCAGGGGCCAGCCGGTCACTCTCAGCCATAGGCCCCAAACACAAACCACGGCCCTTTTCTCTGGAAAACAAAACTCAACTGCCCCTCTTCCTGATGGGAGATTGCAGGAGCCACTGGGTACTATGAAACCAGCCCTACTTGGCACTGGTGCCACCTTGGGTCTGGGAACCATGCTGCGTATCATGGATTTTCAGGAGCCAGCCGGCCACTGCCAGCCACAGGCCCCGAAACACAAACAACAGCCTTTTTCTCTGGCAAACAAAGTTCAGCTGCCCCGCTTCTGGATGGCAGATTGCAGGAACCACTTGGTACTATCAAACCAGCCCGACTTGGCACTGGTGCCACCTTGGGTCTGGGAACCATCCTGCGTATCGTGGATTCTAAGGAGCCAGCTGGCCACTCCCAGCCACAGGCCCCAAAACACACACAACGGTGCTTTTCCCTGGAAAACAAAACTCGCCTGCCAAACATTTGATGGCAGATTGCAGGAGCCACTTGGTTTTATCAAATCAGCCCAACTTGGCACTGGTGCCACCATGGGTCTGGTCACCATCCTGCCTATCGTAGCTTTTCAGGTGCCACCCAGTCACCCCCAGCCAGAGGCCCCTAGACAAATATTTCGGCCCGTTTCCCTGGCAAACAAAAGTAAGCTACCCCGCTTCTGGATGGCAGATTGCAGGAGCCACTTTGCACCATCAAACCAGCCCAACTTGGCACTGGTGCCACCTCTGGTCTGGGAACCATCCTGCGTATCGTGGGTTCTAAGGAGCCAGCTAGCCACTCCCAGCCACAGGCCCCCAAACACAAACAACGGCGCTTTTCCCTGGAAAACAAAACTCGCCTGCCAACTTTTTGATGGCAGATTGTCGGAGCCACTTGGTACTATCAAACCAGCCCAACTTGGCACTGGTGCCACCATGGGTCTGGTCACCATCCTGCCTATCGTAGCTTTTCAGGAGCCAGCCGGTCACTCGCAGCCATAGGCCCCCAGACACAAACCTCGGCCCGTTTCCCTGGGAAACAAAAGTAAGCTGCCCCGCTTCTGCATGGCAGATTGCAAGAGCTATTTAGTACTATCAAACCAGCCCGACTTGGCACTGGTGACACCTCTGGTGTGGGAACCATCCTGCTTATTGTGGATTTTCAGGGGCCAGCCAGCCACTATCAGCCATATGCCCCCAAAAACAAACCACGGCCCTTTTCTCTGGCAAACAAAACTCAACTGCCCCTCTTCTGGATGGCAAATTTTAGGACGCACTTTGTACTACGAAAACCGCCCGACGTGGCACTGGTGCCACCTTTTGTCAGGGAACCATCCTGCATATCGAGCTTTTTAAAGAGCCAGCCGGCCACGCCCAGCCATATACCCCCAAAAACAAACCACGGACCATTTCTCATGGAAACAAAAATCCGCTGCCCCGCGTCTGGATGGCAGATTGCAGGAGCCACTTTGCACCATCAAACCAGCCCGACTTGGCACTGGTGCCACCTTGGGTCTGGGAACAATCCTGCAAATCGTGGATTCTAAGGAGCCAGCCGGCCACTCCCAGCCACAGGCCCCCAAACACAAACAACGGCGCTTTTCCCTGGAAAACAAAACTCGCCTGCCAGCTTTTTGATGGCAGATTGCAGGAGCCACTTGGTACTATCAAATCATCCCAACTTGGCACTGGTGCCACTATGGGTCTGGGAACCATCCTGCCTATTGTAGCATTTCAGGAGCCAGCCGGTCACTCCCAGCCATAGGCCCCCAGACACAAACCTCGGACCGTTTCCCTGGCAAACAAAATTAAGCTGCCCCGATTCTGGATGGCAGATTGAAGGAGCCACGTGGTAGTGTCAAACCAGCCCGACTTGGCACTGGTGCCACCTTGGGTCTGGGAGCCATCCGGCGTATCGTGGATTCTAAGCAGCCACCCGGCCACTCTGAGCCACAGGCGCCCAAACACAAACAACGGCGCTTTTCCCTGGAAAACAAAAATCGCCTGCCAAAATTTTGATGGCAGATTGCAGGAGCCACTTGGTGCTATCAAACCAGCCCAACTTGGCACTGGTGCCACCATGGGTCTGGTCACCATCCTGCCTATCGTAGCTTTTCAGGAGCCAGCCGGTCACTCCCAGCCATAGACCCCCAGACACAAACCTCGGCCCGTTTCCCTGGAAAACAAAAGTAAGCTGCCCCGATTCTGGATGGCAGATTGCAGGAGCCACTTGGTACTATCAAATCAGCCCAACTTGGCACTGGTGCCACCATGGGTCTGGTAAACATCCTGCCTATCGTAGCTTTTCAGGAGCCAGACGGTCACTCCCTGCCATAGGCCCCCAGACAAAAACCTCGGCCCGTTTCCCTGGCAAACAAAAGTAAACTGCCCCGCTTTTGGATGGCAGATTGCAGGATGCATTTGGTACTATCAAACCTGCCCGACTTGGCCCTGGTGCCACCTTGGCTCTGGGAACCATGCTGCGTAACGTAGATTCTACGAGGACAGGCGGCCACTCCCAGCCACAGGCCTCTAAACAACGGCGCTTTTCCCTGGAAAACAAAACTCGCCTGCCAAATTTTTGATGGCAGATTGCAGGAGCCACTTGGTACTATCAAACCAGCCCAACTTGGTACTGGTTCCACTTTGGGTCTGGTCTCCATCCTGCCTATCGTAGCTTTTCAGGAGCCAGCCGGTCACTCCCAGCCATAGGCCCCCAGACAAATATCTCGGCCCGTTTCCCTGGCAAAAAAAAGTAAGCTGCCCCGCTTCTGGATGGCAGATTGCAGGAGCCACATGGTACTATCAAACCAGGCCAACATGGCACTGGTGCTACCTTGGCTCTGGGAACCATCCTGCCTATCGTGGATTTTCAGGGGCCAGCCGGCCACTCTCAACCATATGCCCCCAAACACATACCACGGCCCTTTGCTCTGGCAAACAAAACTCAACTGCCCCTCTTCTGGATGGCAAATTGCAGGACGCACTTGGTACTACGAAAACAGCCCGACTTGGCAGTGATGCCACCTTGGGTCAGGGAACAATCCTGCGTATCGATCTTTTTAAGGAGCCAGCCGGCCACGTCCAGCCATATACCCCCCAAAAAAAACCACGGAACTTTTCTCCAGCAAACAAAAATCCGCTGCCCCGCGTCTGAATGGCAGATTTCAGGAGCTATTTAGTATTATCAAACCAGCCCGACTTGGCACTGGTGCCACCATGAGTCTGGTAACCATCCTGCCTATCGTAGCTTTTCAGTAGCCAGCTGGTCACTCCCAGCCATAGGCCCCCAGACAAATACCTCGGCCCGTTTCCCTGGGAAAAAAAGGTAAGCTGTCCTGCTTCTGGATGGCAGATTGCAGGAGCCACTTGGTACTATCAAACCAGCCCAACTTGGCACTGGTGCCACCTTGGGTCTGGGAACCATCCTGCGTATCCTGGATTCAAAGGAGGCAGCCGGCCACTCCCAGCCACAGGCCTCTAAACAAGAACAACGGCGCTTTTCCCTGGAAAACAAAACTCGCCTGACAACATTTTGATGGCAGATTGCAGGAGCCACTTGGTACTATCAAACCAGCCCAACTTGGCACTGGTGCCACCATGGGTCTGGTCACCATCCTGCCTATCGTAGCTTTTCAGGAGCCAGCCGCTCACTCCCAGCCATAGGCCCCCAGACAAATATCTCGGCCCGTTTCCCTGGCAAACAAAAGTAAGCAGCCCCGCTTCTGGATGGCAGATTGCAGGAGCCCCATGGTACTATCAAACCAGGCCAACATGGCACTGGTGCCACCTTGGTTTTGGGAACCATCCTGCCTATCGTGGATTTTCAGGGGCCAGCCGGCCACTCTCAACCATATGCCCCCAAACATATACCACGGCCCTTTTCTCTGGCAAACAAAACTCAACTGCCCCTCTTCTGGATGGCAAATTGCAGGACGCACTTTGTACTACGAAAACAGCCCGACTTGGCACTGATGCCGCCTTGGGTCAGGGAACAATCCTGCGTATCGATCTTTTAAGGAGCCAGCCGGCCGCGTCCAGCCATATACCCCCAAAAAAAAACCACGGAACTTTTCTGCAGCAAACAAAAATCCGCTGCCCCCCGTCTGGATGGCAGATTGCAGGAGCTATTTAGTATTATCAAACCAGCCCGACTTGGCACTGGTGCCACCATGAGTCTGGTCACCATCCTGCCTATTGTAGCTTTTCAGTAGCCAGCCAGTCACTCCCAGCCATAGGCCCCCAGACAAATACCTCGGCCCGTTTCCCTGAGAAACAAAATTAAGCTGTCCCGCTTCTGGATGGCAGATTGCAGGAGCCGCTTGGTACTATCAAACCAGCCCAAGTTGGCACTGGCGCCACCTTGGCTCTGGGAACCATCCTGCGTATCCTGGGTTCAAAGGAGGCAGCCGGCCACTCCCAGCCACAGGCCTCCAAACACAAACAACGGCGCTTTTCCCTGGAAAACAAAACTGGCCTGCCAACTTTTTGATGGCAGATTGCAGGAGCCACTTGGTACTATCAAACCAGCCCAACTTGACACTGGTGCCACCATGGGTCTGGTCACCATCCTGCCTATCGTAGCTTTTCAGGCGCCAGCCGGTCACTCCCAGCCCTAGGCCCCCAGTCACAAACCTCGGCCCGTTTCCCTGGCAAACAAAAGTAAGCTACCCCGCTTCTGGATGGCAGATTGCAGGAGCCACTTTGTACCATCAAACCAGCCCGACTTGGCACTGGTGCCACCTCTGGTCTGGGAACCATCCTGCGTATCGTGGATTCTAAGGAGCCAGCTGGCCACTCCCAGCCACAGGCCCCCAAACACAAACAACGGCGCTTTTCCCTGGAAAACAAAACTCACCTGCCAACTTTTTGATGGCAGATTGCAGGAGCCACTTGGTACTATCAAACCAGCCCAACTTGGCACTGGTGCCACCATGGGTCTGGTCACCATCCTGCCTATCGTAGCTTTTCAGGAGGCAGCCGGTCACTCCCAGCCATAGGCCCCCAGACACAAAGCTCTGCCCGTTTCCCTGGCAAACAAAAGTAAGCTACCCCGCTTCTGGATGGCAGATTGCAGGAGTCACTTTGCACCATCAAACCAGCCCGACTTGGCACTGGTGCCACCTCTGGTCTGGGACCCATCCTGCGTATCGTGGATTCTAAGGAGACAGCTGGCCACTCCCAGCCACAGGCCCCCAAACACAAACAACGGCGCTTTTCCCTGGAAAACAAAACTCGCTTGCCAACTTTTTGATGGAAGATTGCAGGAGCCACTTGGTACTATCAAACCACCCCAACTTGGCAACAAGTGGTTCCTGCAATCTGACATCCAGAAGCGGGGCAGCTTACTTTTCTTTGCCAGGGAAATGGACCGTTGTTTGTGTTTGGAGGCGTATGGCTGGGAGTGGCCGACTGGCTCCTTAAAATCCACGATACGCAGGATGGTTCCCAGACCAGGGGTGGCACCAGTGCCAAGTCGGGCTAGTTTGATGGTGCAAAGTGGCTCCTGCAATCTGCCATCCAGAAGCGGGATAACTTACTTTTGTTTGCCAGGGAAACGGGCCGAGCTTTTTGTCTGGGGGCCTATGGCTTGGAGTGACCGGCTGGCTCCTGAAAAGCTACGATAGGCAGGATGGTGACCAGACCCATGGTGGCACCAGTGCCAAGTTGGGCTGATTTGATAAAACCAAGTGGCTCCTGCAATCTGCCATCAAAAAGTTGGCAGGAGAGTTTTGTTTTCCAGGGAAAAGCGCCGTTGTTTGTGTTTGGGGGCCTGTGGCTGGGAGTGGCCGGCTGGCTCCTTAGAATCCACGATACGCAGCATGGCATCCAGACCCAAGGTGGCACCAGTGCCAAGTTTTGCTGGTTTGATATTACAAAGTGGTTCCTGCAATCTGCCATCCAGAAGCAGGGCAGCTTACTTTTGTTTGCCAGGGAAACGGTCCGAGGTTTTTGTCTGGGGGCCTATGGCTGGGAGTGACCGGCTGGCTCCTGAAAAGCTACGATAGGCAGGATGGTGACCAGACCCATGCTGGCACCAGTCCCAAGTTGGGCTGATTTGATAGTACCAAGTGGCTCCTGCAATCTGCCGTCAAAATTTGGCAGGCGAGTTTTGTTTTCCAGGGAAAAGCGCCGTTGTTTGTGTTTGGGGGCCTGTGGCTGGGAGTGGCCGGCTGGCTCCTTAGAATCCACGATACGCAGGATGGTTCCCAGACCCAAGGTGGCACCAGTGCCAAGTCGGGCTAGTATGATGGTGCAAAGTGGCTCCTGCAATCTGCCATCCAGAAGCGGGGCAGATTACTTTTGTTTGCCAGGGAAAAGGGCCGAGCTTTGTGTCTCGGGGCCTATGGCTGGGAGTGACCGGCTGGCTCCTGAAAAGCTACGATAGGCAGGATGGTGACCAGACCCATGGTGGCACCAGTGCCAAGTTGGGCTGGTTTGATAGTACCAAGTGGCTCCTGCAATCTGCCATCAAAATGTCGGCAGGCGAGTTTTGTTTTCCAGGGAAAAGCGCCGTTGTTTGTGTTTGGGGGCCTGTGGCTGGGAGTGGCCGGCTGGCTCCTTAGAATCCACGATACGCAGGATGGTTCCCAGACCTGAGGTGGCACCAGTGCCAAGTCGGGCTGGTTTGATAGTACCAAATGCGTCCTGCAATCTGCCATCCAGAAGCGGGGCAGCTTACTTTTGTTTGCCAGGGAAACGGGCCGAGCTTTTTGTCTGGGGGCCTATGGCTGGGAGTGAGCGGCTGGCTCCTGAAAAGCTACGATAGGCAGAATGCTGAGCAGACCCATGGTGGCACAAGTGCCAAGTTGGGCTGGTTTGATAGCACCAAGTGGCTCCTGCAATCTGCCATCAAAATGTTGGCAGGCGAGTTTTGTTTTCCAGGGAAAAGCGCCGTTGTTTGTGTTTGGGTGCCTATGTCTGGGAGTGGCCGGCTGGCTCCTTAGAATCCACGATACGCAGGATGGTTCCCAGACCAGAGGTGGCACCAGTGCCAAGTCGGGCTGGTTTGATAGTACCGAGTGCGTCCTACAATCTGCCATCCAGAAGCGGGACAGCTTGCTTTTGTTTGCCAGGGAAACGGGTCGAGATTTGTGTCTGGGGGCCTATGGCTGGGAGTGACCGGCTAGGTCCTGAAAAGCTAAGGTAGGCAGGATGGTGACCAGACCCATGGTGGCACCAGTGCCAAGTTGGGCTGGTTTGATAGTACCAAGTGGCTCCTGCAATCTGCCATCAAAAAGTTGGCAGGCGAGTTTTGTTTTCCAGGGAAAAGCGCCGTTGTTTGTGTTTGGGGGCCTTTGGCTGGGAGTGGCCGGCTGGCTCCTTAGAATCCACGATACGCAGCATGGTTCCCAGACCAGAGGTGGCACCAGTGCCAAGTCGGGCTGGTTTTATAGTACCAAGTGGTTCCTGCAATCTGCCATCCAGAAGCGGGGCAGCTTACTTTTGTTTGCCAGGGAAACGGGCCGAGGTTTTTGTCTGGGAGCCTATGGCTGGGAGTGACCGGCTGGCTCCTGAAAAGCTACGATAGGCAGGATGGTGACCAGACCCATGGTGGCACCAGTGCCAAGTTGGGCTGATTTGATAGTAGCAAGTGGCTCCTGCAATCTGCCATCAAAAAGTTGTCAGGCGAGTTTTGTTTTCCAGGGAAAAGAGCCGTTGTTTGTGTTTGGGGGCCTGTGGCTGGGAGTGGCCGGCTGGCTCCTTAGAATCCACGATACGCAGAATGGTTCCCAGACCAGAGGTGGCTCCAGTTCCAAGTCGGGCTATTTGATGGTGAAAAGTGGTTCCTGCAATCTGCCATCCAGAAGCGGGGCAGCTTACTTTGGTTTGCCAGGGAAAAGGGCAGAGCATTGTGTCTGGGCGCCTATGGCTGGGAGTGACCGGCTGGCTCCTGAAAAGCTACGATAAGCAGGATGGTGACCAGACCCATGGTGGCACCAGTGCCAAGTTGGGCTGATTTGATAGTACCAAGTGGCTCCTGCAATCTGCTATCAAAAAGTTGGCCGGCGAATTTTGTTTTCCAGGGAAAAGCGCTGTGGTTTGTGTTTGGGGGCCTGTGGCTGGGAGTGGCCGGCTGGATCCTTATAATCCACGATACGCAGCATGGTTCCCAGACCCAAGGTGGCACCAGTGCCAAGTTGGGCTGGTTTGATAGTACCAAGTGGCTCTGGCAATCTGCCATCAAAAAGTTGGCAGACGAGTTTTGTTTTCCAGGGAAAAGCGCCGTTGTTTTTGTTTGGGGGCCTGTGGCTGGGAGTGGACGGATGGCTAATTAGAATCCACGAGAGGCAGGATGGTGACCAGACCCATGGTGGCACCAGTGCCAAGTCGGGCTGGTTTGATAGTACCAAGTGGCTCCTGGAATCTGCCATCCAGAAGCGGGATAACTTACTTTTGTTTGTCAGGGAAACGGGCCGAGGTTTGTGTCTGGGGGCCTATGGCTGGGAGTGACCGGCTGGCTCCTGAAAAGCTACGATAGGCAGGATGGTGACCAGACCCATGGTGGCACCAGTGCCAAGTTGGTCTGATTTGATAAAACCAAGTGGCTCCTGCAATCTCCCATCAAAAATTGGCAGGAGAGTTTTGTTTTCCAGGGAAAAGCGCCGTTGTTTGTGTTTGGGGGCCTGTGGCTGGGAGTGGCCGGCTGGCTCCTTAGAATCCACGATACGCAGCATGGTATCCAGACCCAAGGTGGCACCAGTGCCAAGTTTTGCTGGTTTGATAGTACCAAGTGGTTCCTGCAATCTGCCATCCAGAAGCAGGGCAGCTTACTTTTGTTTGCCAGGGAAACGGGCCGAGGTTTTTGTCTGGGGGCCTATGGCTGGGAGTGACCGGCTGGCTCCTGAAAAGCTACGATAGGCAGGATGGTGACCAGACCCATGGTGGCACCAGTCCCAAGTTGGGCTGATTTGATAGTACCAAGTGGCTCCTGCAATCTGCCGTCAAAATTTGGCAGGCGAGTTTTGTTTTCCAGGGAAAAGCGCCGTTGTTTGTGTTTGGGGGCCTGTGGCTGGGAGTGGCCGGCTGGCTCCTTAGAATCCACGATACGCAGGATGGTTCCCAGACCTGAGGTGGCACCAGTGCCAAGTCGGGCTGGTTTGATAGTACTAAATAGCTCCTGCAATCTGCCATGCAGAAGCGGGGCAGCTTACTTTTGTTTGCCAGGGAAACGGGCCGAGGTTTTTGTCTGGGGGCCTATGGCTGCGAGTGACCGTCTGGCTCCTGAAAAGCTACGATAGGCAGGATGGTGAGCAGACCCATGGTGGCACCAGTGCCAAGTTGAGCTGGTTTGATAGTACCAAGTGGCTCCTGCAATCTGCCATCAAAAAGTTGGCAGGCGAGTTTTGTTTTCCAGGGAAAAGCGCCGTTGTTTGTGTTTGGGTGCCTATGGCTGGGAGTGGCCGGCTGGCTCCTTAGAATCCACGATACGCACCATAGTTCCCAGACCAGAGGTGGCACCAGTGCCAAGTCGGGCTGGTTTGATAGTACCAAGTGCGTCCTACAATCTGCCATCCAGAAGTGGGGCAGCTTACTTTTGTTTGCCAGGGAAACGGGCCGAGCTTTGTGTCTGGGGGCCTATGGCTGGGAGTGACCGGCTGGCTCCTGAAAAGCTACGATAGGCAGGATGGTGACCAGACCCATGGTGGCACCAGTGCCAAGTTGGGCTGATTTGATAGCAGCAAGTGGCTCCTGCAATCTGCCATCAAAATGTCGGCAGGCGGGTTTGTTTTCCAGGGAAAAGCGCTGTGGTTTGTGTTTGGGGGCCTGTGGCTGGGAGTGACCGGCTGGCTCCTTAGAATCCACGATACGCAGGATGGTTCCCAGACCCAAGGTGGCACCAGTGCCAAGTTGGGCTGGTTTGATAGTACCAAGTGGCTCCTGCAATCTGCCATCCAGAAGCGGGGCAGCTTACTTTTGTTTGCCAGGGAAACGGGCCGAGCTTTGTGTCTGGGGGCCTATGGCTGGGAGTGACCGGCTGGCTCCTGAAAAGCTAAGATAGGCAGGATGGTGACCAGACCCATGGTGGCACCAGGGTCAAGTTGGGCTGGTTTGATAGTACCAAGTGGCTCCTGCAATCTGCCATCAAAAATTTGGCAGGCGAGTTTTGTTTTCCAGGGAAAAGCGCCGTTGTTTTTGTTTGGGGGCCTGTGGCTGGGAGTGGCCGGCTGGCTCCTTAGAATCCACGATACGCAGCATGGTTCCCAGACCAGAGGTGGCACCAGTGCCAAGTTGGGCTGGTTTTATAGTACCAAGTGGTTCCTGCAATCTGCCATCCAGAAGCGGGGCAGCTTACTTTGGTTTGCCAGGGAAAAGGGCAGAGCATTGTGTCTGGGCGCCTATGGCTGGGAGTGACCGGCTGGCTCCTGAAAAGCTACGATAGGCAGGATGGTGAGCAGACCCATGGTGGCACCAGTGCCAAGTTGGGCTGATTTGATAGTAGCAAGTGGCTCCTGCAATCTGCCATCAAAAAGTTGTCAGGCGAGTTTTGTTTTCCAGGGAAAAGAGCCGTTGTTTGTGTTTGGGGGCCTGTGGCTGGGAGTGGCCGGCTGGCTCCTTAGAATCCACGATACGCAGAATGGTTCCCAGACCAGAGGTGGCTCCAGTTCCAAGTCGGGCTATTTGATGGTGAAAAGTGGTTCCTGCAATCTGCCATCCAGAAGCGGGGCAGCTTACTTTGGTTTGCCAGGGAAAAGGGCAGAGCATTGTGTCTGGGCGCCTATGGCTGGGAGTGACCGGCTGGCTCCTGAAAAGCTACGATAAGCAGGATGGTGACCAGACCCATGGTGGCACCAGTGCCATGTTGGGCTGATTTGATAGTACCAAGTGGCTCCTGCAATCTGCTATCAAAAAGTTGGCCGGCGAATTTTGTTTTCCAGGGAAAAGCGCTGTGGTTTGTGTTTGGGGGCCTGTGGCTGGGAGTGGCCGGCTGGATCCTTATAATCCACGATACGCAGCATGGTTCCCAGACCCAAGGTGGCACCAGTGCCAAGTTGGGCTGGTTTGATAGTACCAAGTGGCTCTGGCAATCTGCCATCAAAAAGTTGGCAGACGAGTTTTGTTTTCCAGGGAAAAGCGCCGTTGTTTTTGTTTGGGGGCCTGTGGCTGGGAGTGGACGGATGGCTAATTAGAATCCACGAGAGGCAGGATGGTGACCAGACCCATGGTGGCACCAGTGCCAAGTCGGGCTGGTTTGATAGTACCAAGTGGCTCCTGGAATCTGCCATCCAGAAGCGGGATAACTTACTTTTGTTTGTCAGGGAAACGGGCCGAGGTTTGTGTCTGGGGGCCTATGGCTGGGAGTGACCGGCTGGCTCCTGAAAAGCTACGATAGGCAGGATGGTGACCAGACCCATGGTGGCACCAGTGCCAAGTTGGTCTGATTTGATAAAACCAAGTGGCTCCTGCAATCTCCCATCAAAAATTGGCAGGAGAGTTTTGTTTTCCAGGGAAAAGCGCCGTTGTTTGTGTTTGGGGGCCTGTGGCTGGGAGTGGCCGGCTGGCTCCTTAGAATCCACGATACGCAGCATGGTATCCAGACCCAAGGTGGCACCAGTGCCAAGTTTTGCTGGTTTGATAGTACCAAGTGGTTCCTGCAATCTGCCATCCAGAAGCAGGGCAGCTTACTTTTGTTTGCCAGGGAAACGGGCCGAGGTTTTTCTCTGGGGGCCTATGGCTGGGAGTGACCGGCTGGCTCCTGAAAAGCTACGATAGGCAGGATGGTGACCAGACCCATGGTGGCACCAGTCCCAAGTTGGGCTGATTTGATAGTACCAAGTGGCTCCTGCAATCTGCCGTCAAAATTTGGCAGGCGAGTTTTGTTTTCCAGGGAAAAGCGCCGTTGTTTGTGTTTGGGGGCCTGTGGCTGGGAGTGGCCGGCTGGCTCCTTAGAATCCACGATACGCAGGATGGTTCCCAGACCTGAGGTGGCACCAGTGCCAAGTCGGGCTGGTTTGATAGTACTAAATAGCTCCTGCAATCTGCCATGCAGAAGCGGGGCAGCTTACTTTTGTTTGCCAGGGAAACGGGCCGAGGTTTTTGTCTGGGGGCCTATGGCTGCGAGTGACCGTCTGGCTCCTGAAAAGCTACGATAGGCAGGATGGTGAGCAGACCCATGGTGGCACCAGTGCCAAGTTGAGCTGGTTTGATAGTACCAAGTGGCTCCTGCAATCTGCCATCAAAAAGTTGGCAGGCGAGTTTTGTTTTCCAGGGAAAAGCGCCGTTGTTTGTGTTTGGGTGCCTATGGCTGGGAGTGGCCGGCTGGCTCCTTAGAATCCACGATACGCACCATAGTTCCCAGACCAGAGGTGGCACCAGTGCCAAGTCGGGCTGGTTTGATAGTACCAAGTGCGTCCTACAATCTGCCATCCAGAAGTGGGGCAGCTTACTTTTGTTTGCCAGGGAAACGGGCCGAGCTTTGTGTCTGGGGGCCTATGGCTGGGAGTGACCGGCTGGCTCCTGAAAAGCTACGATAGGCAGGATGGTGACCAGACCCATGGTGGCACCAGTGCCAAGTTGGGCTGATTTGATAGCAGCAAGTGGCTCCTGCAATCTGCCATCAAAATGTCGGCAGGCGGGTTTGTTTTCCAGGGAAAAGCGCTGTGGTTTGTGTTTGGGGGCCTGTGGCTGGGAGTGACCGGCTGGCTCCTTAGAATCCACGATACGCAGGATGGTTCCCAGACCCAAGGTGGCACCAGTGCCAAGTTGGGCTGGTTTGATAGTACCAAGTGGCTCCTGCAATCTGCCATCCAGAAGCGGGGCAGCTTACTTTTGTTTGCCAGGGAAACGGGCCGAGCTTTGTGTCTGGGGGCCTATGGCTGGGAGTGACCGGCTGGCTCCTGAAAAGCTAAGATAGGCAGGATGGTGACCAGACCCATGGTGGCACCAGGGTCAAGTTGGGCTGGTTTGATAGTACCAAGTGGCTCCTGCAATCTGCCATCAAAAATTTGGCAGGCGAGTTTTGTTTTCCAGGGAAAAGCGCCGTTGTTTTTGTTTGGGGGCCTGTGGCTGGGAGTGGCCGGCTGGCTCCTTAGAATCCACGATACGCAGCATGGTTCCCAGACCAGAGGTGGCACCAGTGCCAAGTTGGGCTGGTTTTATAGTACCAAGTGGTTCCTGCAATCTGCCATCCAGAAGCGGGGCAGCTTACTTTGGTTTGCCAGGGAAAAGGGCAGAGCATTGTGTCTGGGCGCCTATGGCTGGGAGTGACCGGCTGGCTCCTGAAAAGCTACGATAGGCAGGATGGTGAGCAGACCCATGGTGGCACCAGTGCCAAGTTGAGCTGGTTTGATAGCAGCAAGTGGCTCCTGCAATCTGCCATCAAAATGTCGGCAGGCGGGTTTGTTTTCCAGGGAAAAGCGCTGTGGTTTGTGTTTGGGGGCCTGTGGCTGGGAGTGACCGGCTGGCTCCTTAGAATCCACGATACGCACCATAGTTCCCAGACCAGAGGTGGCACCAGTGCCAAGTCGGGCTGGTTTGATAGTACCAAGTGGCTCCTGCAATCTGCCATCCAGAAGCGGGGCAGCTTACTTTTGTTTGCCAGGGAAACGGGCCGAGGTTTGTGTCTGGGGGCCTATGGCTGGGAGTGACCGGCTGGCTCCTGAAAAGCTAAGATAGGCAGGATGGTGACCAGACCCATGGTGGCACCAGTGTCAAGTTGGGCTGGTTTGATAGTACCAAGTGGCTCCTGCAATCTGCCATCAAAAATTTGGCAGGCGAGTTTTGTTTTCCAGGGAAAAGCGCCGTTGTTTTTGTTTGGGGGCCTGTGACTGGGAGTGGCCGGCTGGCTCCTTAGAATCCACGATACGCAGCATGGTTCCCAGACCAGAGGTGGCACCAGTGCCAAGTCGGGCTGGTTTTATAGTACCAAGTGGTTCCTGCAATCTGCCATCCAGAAGCGGGGCAGCTTACTTTGGTTTGCCAGGGAAAAGGGCAGAGCATTGTGTCTGGGTGCCTATGGCTGGGAGTGACCGGCTGGCTCCTGAAAAGCTACGATAAGCAGGATAGTGACCAGACCCATGGTGGCACCAGTGCCAAGTTGGGCTGGTTTGATAGTACCAAGTGGCTCCTGCAATCTGCCATCAAAATGTTGGCCGGCGAATTTTGTTTTCCAGGGAAAAGCGCTGTGGTTTGTGTTTGGGGGCCTGTGGCTGGGAGTGGCCGGCTGGCTCCTTATAATCCACGATACGCAGCATGGTTCCCAGACCCAAGGTGGCACCAGTGCCAAGTTGGGCTGGTTTGATAGTACCAAGTGGCTCTGGCAATCTGCCATCAAAAAGTTGGCAGACGAGTTTTGTTTTCCAGGGAAAAGCGCCGTTGTTTTTGTTTGGGGGCCTGTGGCTGGGAGTGGCCGGCTGGCTAATTAGAATCCACGAGAGGCAGGATGGTGACCAGACCCATGGTGGCACCAGTGCCAAGTCGGGCTGGTTTGATAGTACCAAGTGGCTCCTGGAATCTGCCATCCAGAAGCGGGATAACTTACTTTTGTTTGTCAGGGAAACGGGCCGAGGTTTGTGTCTGGGGGCCTATGGCTGGGAGTGACCGGCTGGCTCCTGAAAAGCTACGATAGGCAGGATGGTGACCAGACCCATGGTGGCACCAGTGCCAAGTTGGTCTGATTTGATAAAACCAAGTGGCTCCTGCAATCTCCCATCAAAAATTGGCAGGAGAGTTTTGTTTTCCAGGGAAAAGCGCCGTTGTTTGTGTTTGGGGGCCTGTGGCTGGGAGTGGCCGGCTGGCTCCTTAGAATCCACGATACGCAGCATGGTATCCAGACCCAAGGTGGCACCAGTGCCAAGTTTTGCTGGTTTGATAGTACCAAGTGGTTCCTGCAATCTGCCATCCAGAAGCAGGGCAGCTTACTTTTGTTTGCCAGGGAAACGGGCCGAGGTTTTTGTCTGGGGGCCTATGGCTGGGAGTGACCGGCTGGCTCCTGAAAAGCTACGATAGGCAGGATGGTGACCAGACCCATGGTGGCACCAGTCCCAAGTTGGGCTGATTTGATAGTACCAAGTGGCTCCTGCAATCTGCCGTCAAAATTTGGCAGGCGAGTTTTGTTTTCCAGGGAAAAGCGCCGTTGTTTGTGTTTGGGGGCCTGTGGCTGGGAGTGGCCGGCTGGCTCCTTAGAATCCACGATACGCAGGATGGTTCCCAGACCTGAGGTGGCACCAGTGCCAAGTCGGGCTGGTTTGATAGTACTAAATAGCTCCTGCAATCTGCCATGCAGAAGCGGGGCAGCTTACTTTTGTTTGCCAGGGAAACGGGCCGAGGTTTTTGTCTGGGGGCCTATGGCTGCGAGTGACCGTCTGGCTCCTGAAAAGCTACGATAGGCAGGATGGTGAGCAGACCCATGGTGGCACCAGTGCCAAGTTGAGCTGGTTTGATAGTACCAAGTGGCTCCTGCAATCTGCCATCAAAAAGTTGGCAGGCGAGTTTTGTTTTCCAGGGAAAAGCGCCGTTGTTTGTGTTTGGGTGCCTATGGCTGGGAGTGGCCGGCTGGCTCCTTAGAATCCACGATACGCACCATAGTTCCCAGACCAGAGGTGGCACCAGTGCCAAGTCGGGCTGGTTTGATAGTACCAAGTGCGTCCTACAATCTGCCATCCAGAAGCGGGGCAGCTTACTTTTGTTTGCCAGGGAAACGGGCCGAGCTTTGTGTCTGGGGGCCTATGGCTGGGAGTGACCGGCTGGCTCCTGAAAAGCTACGATAGGCAGGATGGTGACCAGACTCATGGTGGCACCAGTGCCAAGTTGGGCTGATTTGATAGCAGCAAGTGGCTCCTGCAATCTGCCATCAAAATGTCGGCAGGCGGGTTTGTTTTCCAGGGAAAAGCGCTGTGGTTTGTGTTTGGGGGCCTGTGGCTGGGAGTGACCGGCTGGCTCCTTAGAATCCACGATACGCAGGATGGTTCCCAGACCCAAGGTGGCACCAGTGCCAAGTTGGGCTGGTTTGATAGTACCAAGTGGCTCCTGCAATCTGCCATCCAGAAGCGGGGCAGCTTACTTTTGTTTGCCAGGGAAACGGGCCGAGCTTTGTGTCTGGGGGCCTATGGCTGGGAGTGACCGGCTGGCTCCTGAAAAGCTAAGATAGGCAGGATGGTGACCAGACCCATGGTGGCACCAGTGTCAAGTTGGGCTGGTTTGATAGTACCAAGTGGCTCCTGCAATCTGCCATCAAAATGTTGGCAGGCGAGTTTTGTTTTCCAGGGAAAAGCGCCGTTGTTTTTGTTTGGGGGCCTGTGGCTGGGAGTGGCCGGCTGGCTCCTTAGAATCCACGATACGCAGCATGGTTCCCAGACCAGAGGTGGCACCAGTGCCAAGTCGGGCTGGTTTGATAGTACCAAGTGGTTCCTGCAATCTGCCATCCAGAAGCGGGGCAGCTTACTTTGGTTTGCCAGGGAAAAGGGCAGAGCATTGTGTCTGGGCGCCTATGGCTGGGAGTGACCGGCTGGCTCCTGAAAAGCTACGATAGGCAGGATGGTGAGCAGACCCATGGTGGCACCAGTGCCAAGTTGAGCTGGTTTGATAGTACCAAGTGGCTCCTGCAATCTGCCATCAAAAAGTTGGCAGGCGAGTTTTGTTTTCCAGGGAAAAGCGCCGTTGTTTGTGTTTGGGTGCCTGTGGCTGGGAGTGGCCGGCTGGCTCCTTATAATCCACGATACGCAGCATGGTTCCCAGACCCAAGGTGGCACCAGTGCCAAGTTGGGCTGGTTTGATAGTACCAAGTGGATCTGGCAATCTGCCATCAAAAAGTTGGCAGACGAGTTTTGTTTTCCAGGGAAAAGCGCCGTTGATTTTGTTTGGGGGCCTGTGGCTGGGAGTGGACGGATGGCTCCTTAGAATCCACGATACGCAGGATGGTTCCCAGACCCAAGGTGGCACCAGTGCCAAGTCGGGCTAGTATGATGGTGCAAAGTGGCTCCTGCAATCTGCCATCCAGAAGCGGGGCAGATTACTTTTGTTTGCCAGGGAAAAGGGCCGAGCTTTGTGTCTCGGGGCCTATGGCTGGGAGTGACCGGCTGGCTCCTGAAAAGCTACGATAGGCAGGATGGTGACCAGACCCATGGTGGCACCAGTGCCAAGTTGGGCTGGTTTGATAGTACCAAGTGGCTCCTGCAATCTGCCATCAAAATGTCGGCAGGCGAGTTTTGTTTTCCAGGGAAAAGCGCCGTTGTTTGTGTTTGGGGGCCTGTGGCTGGGAGTGGCCGGCTGGCTCCTTAGAATCCACGATACGCAGGATGGTTCCCAGACCTGAGGTGGCACCAGTGCCAAGTCGGGCTGGTTTGATAGTACCAAATGCGTCCTGCAATCTGCCATCCAGAAGCGGGGCAGCTTACTTTTGTTTGCCAGGGAAACGGGCCGAGCTTTTTGTCTGGGGGCCTATGGCTGGGAGTGAGCGGCTGGCTCCTGAAAAGCTACGATAGGCAGAATGCTGAGCAGACCCATGGTGGCACAAGTGCCAAGTTGGGCTGGTTTGATAGCACCAAGTGGCTCCTGCAATCTGCCATCAAAATGTTGGCAGGCGAGTTTTGTTTTCCAGGGAAAAGCGCCGTTGTTTGTGTTTGGGTGCCTATGTCTGGGAGTGGCCGGCTGGCTCCTTAGAATCCACGATACGCAGGATGGTTCCCAGACCAGAGGTGGCACCAGTGCCAAGTCGGGCTGGTTTGATAGTACCGAGTGCGTCCTACAATCTGCCATCCAGAAGCGGGACAGCTTGCTTTTGTTTGCCAGGGAAACGGGTCGAGATTTGTGTCTGGGGGCCTATGGCTGGGAGTGACCGGCTAGGTCCTGAAAAGCTAAGGTAGGCAGGATGGTGACCAGACCCATGGTGGCACCAGTGCCAAGTTGGGCTGGTTTGATAGTACCAAGTGGCTCCTGCAATCTGCCATCAAAAAGTTGGCAGGCGAGTTTTGTTTTCCAGGGAAAAGCGCCGTTGTTTGTGTTTGGGGGCCTTTGGCTGGGAGTGGCCGGCTGGCTCCTTAGAATCCACGATACGCAGCATGGTTCCCAGACCAGAGGTGGCACCAGTGCCAAGTCGGGCTGGTTTTATAGTACCAAGTGGTTCCTGCAATCTGCCATCCAGAAGCGGGGCAGCTTACTTTTGTTTGCCAGGGAAACGGGCCGAGGTTTTTGTCTGGGAGCCTATGGCTGGGAGTGACCGGCTGGCTCCTGAAAAGCTACGATAGGCAGGATGGTGACCAGACCCATGGTGGCACCAGTGCCAAGTTGGGCTGATTTGATAGTAGCAAGTGGCTCCTGCAATCTGCCATCAAAAAGTTGTCAGGCGAGTTTTGTTTTCCAGGGAAAAGAGCCGTTGTTTGTGTTTGGGGGCCTGTGGCTGGGAGTGGCCGGCTGGCTCCTTAGAATCCACGATACGCAGAATGGTTCCCAGACCAGAGGTGGCTCCAGTTCCAAGTCGGGCTATTTGATGGTGAAAAGTGGTTCCTGCAATCTGCCATCCAGAAGCGGGGCAGCTTACTTTGGTTTGCCAGGGAAAAGGGCAGAGCATTGTGTCTGGGCGCCTATGGCTGGGAGTGACCGGCTGGCTCCTGAAAAGCTACGATAAGCAGGATGGTGACCAGACCCATGGTGGCACCAGTGCCAAGTTGGGCTGATTTGATAGTACCAAGTGGCTCCTGCAATCTGCTATCAAAAAGTTGGCCGGCGAATTTTGTTTTCCAGGGAAAAGCGCTGTGGTTTGTGTTTGGGGGCCTGTGGCTGGGAGTGGCCGCCTGGATCCTTATAATCCACGATACGCAGCATGGTTCCCAGACCCAAGGTGGCACCAGTGCCAAGTTGGGCTGGTTTGATAGTACCAAGTGGCTCTGGCAATCTGCCATCAAAAAGTTGGCAGACGAGTTTTGTTTTCCAGGGAAAAGCGCCGTTGTTTTTGTTTGGGGGCCTGTGGCTGGGAGTGGACGGATGGCTAATTAGAATCCACGAGAGGCAGGATGGTGACCAGACCCATGGTGGCACCAGTGCCAAGTCGGGCTGGTTTGATAGTACCAAGTGGCTCCTGGAATCTGCCATCCAGAAGCGGGATAACTTACTTTTGTTTGTCAGGGAAACGGGCCGAGGTTTGTGTCTGGGGGCCTATGGCTGGGAGTGACCGGCTGGCTCCTGAAAAGCTACGATAGGCAGGATGGTGACCAGACCCATGGTGGCACCAGTGCCAAGTTGGGCTGATTTGATAAAACCAAGTGGCTCCTGCAATCTCCCATCAAAAATTGGCAGGAGAGTTTTGTTTTCCAGGGAAAAGCGCCGTTGTTTGTGTTTGGGGGCCTGTGGCTGGGAGTGGCCGGCTGGCTCCTTAGAATCCACGATACGCAGCATGGTATCCAGACCCAAGGTGGCACCAGTGCCAAGTTTTGCTGGTTTGATAGTACCAAGTGGTTCCTGCAATCTGCCATCCAGAAGCAGGGCAGCTTACTTTTGTTTGCCAGGGAAACGGGCCGAGGTTTTTGTCTGGGGGCCTATGGCTGGGAGTGACCGGCTGGCTCCTGAAAAGCTACGATAGGCAGGATGGTGACCAGACCCATGGTGGCACCAGTCCCAAGTTGGGCTGATTTGATAGTACCAAGTGGCTCCTGCAATCTGCCGTCAAAATTTGGCAGGCGAGATTTGTTTTCCAGGGAAAAGCGCCGTTGTTTGTGTTTGGGGGCCTGTGGCTGGGAGTGGCCGGCTGGCTCCTTAGAATCCACGATACGCAGGATGGTTCCCAGACCTGAGGTGGCACCAGTGCCAAGTCGGGCTGGTTTGATAGTACTAAATAGCTCCTGCAATCTGCCATGCAGAAGCGGGGCAGCTTACTTTTGTTTGCCAGGGAAACGGGCCGAGGTTTTTGTCTGGGGGCCTATGGCTGCGAGTGACCGTCTGGCTCCTGAAAAGCTACGATAGGCAGGATGGTGAGCAGACCCATGGTGGCACCAGTGCCAAGTTGAGCTGGTTTGATAGTACCAAGTGGCTCCTGCAATCTGCCATCAAAAAGTTGGCAGGCGAGTTTTGTTTTCCAGGGAAAAGCGCCGTTGTTTGTGTTTGGGTGCCTATGGCTGGGAGTGGCCGGCTGGCTCCTTAGAATCCACGATACGCACCATAGTTCCCAGACCAGAGGTGGCACCAGTGCCAAGTCGGGCTGGTTTGATAGTACCAAGTGCGTCCTACAATCTGCCATCCAGAAGTGGGGCAGCTTACTTTTGTTTGCCAGGGAAACGGGCCGAGCTTTGTGTCTGGGGGCCTATGGCTGGGAGTGACCGGCTGGCTCCTGAAAAGCTACGATAGGCAGGATGGTGACCAGACCCATGGTGGCACCAGTGCCAAGTTGGGCTGATTTGATAGCAGCAAGTGGCTCCTGCAATCTGCCATCAAAATGTCGGCAGGCGGGTTTGTTTTCCAGGGAAAAGCGCTGTGGTTTGTGTTTGGGGGCCTGTGGCTGGGAGTGACCGGCTGGCTCCTTAGAATCCACGATACGCAGGATGGTTCCCAGACCCAAGGTGGCACCAGTGCCAAGTTGGGCTGGTTTGATAGTACCAAGTGGCTCCTGCAATCTGCCATCCAGAAGCGGGGCAGCTTACTTTTGTTTGCCAGGGAAACGGGCCGAGATTTGTGTCTCGGGGCCTATGGCTGGGAGTGACCGGCTGGCTCCTGAAAAGCTAAGATAGGCAGGATGGTGACCAGACCCATGGTGGCACCAGGGTCAAGTTGGGCTGGTTTGATAGTACCAAGTGGCTCCTGCAATCTGCCATCAAAAATTTGGCAGGCGAGTTTTGTTTTCCAGGGAAAAGCGCCGTTGTTTTTGTTTGGGGGCCTGTGGCTGGGAGTGGCCGGCTGGCTCCTTAGAATCCACGATACGCAGCATGGTTCCCAGACCAGAGGTGGCACCAGTGCCAAGTTGGGCTGGTTTTATAGTACCAAGTGGTTCCTGCAATCTGCCATCCAGAAGCGGGGCAGCTTACTTTGGTTTGCCAGGGAAAAGGGCAGAGCATTGTGTCTGGGCGCCTATGGCTGGGAGTGACCGGCTGGCTCCTGAAAAGCTACGATAGGCAGGATGGTGAGCAGACCCATGGTGGCACCAGTGCCAAGTTGAGCTGGTTTGATAGCAGCAAGTGGCTCCTGCAATCTGCCATCAAAATGTCGGCAGGCGGGTTTGTTTTCCAGGGAAAAGCGCTGTGGTTTGTGTTTGGGGGCCTGTGGCTGGGAGTGACCGGCTGGCTCCTTAGAATCCACGATACGCACCATAGTTCCCAGACCAGAGGTGGCACCAGTGCCAAGTCGGGCTGGTTTGATAGTACCAAGTGGCTCCTGCAATCTGCCATCCAGAAGCGGGGCAGCTTACTTTTGTTTGCCAGGGAAACGGGCCGAGGTTTGTGTCTGGGGGCCTATGGCTGGGAGTGACCGGCTGGCTCCTGAAAAGCTAAGATAGGCAGGATGGTGACCAGACCCATGGTGGCACCAGTGTCAAGTTGGGCTGGTTTGATAGTACCAAGTGGCTCCTGCAATCTGCCATCAAAAATTTGGCAGGCGAGTTTTGTTTTCCAGGGAAAAGCGCCGTTGTTTTTGTTTGGGGGCCTGTGACTGGGAGTGGCCGGCTGGCTCCTTAGAATCCACGATACGCAGCATGGTTCCCAGACCAGAGGTGGCACCAGTGCCAAGTCGGGCTGGTTTTATAGTACCAAGTGGTTCCTGCAATCTGCCATCCAGAAGCGGGGCAGCTTACTTTGGTTTGCCAGGGAAAAGGGCAGAGCATTGTGTCTGGGTGCCTATGGCTGGGAGTGACCGGCTGGCTCCTGAAAAGCTACGATAAGCAGGATGGTGACCAGACCCATGGTGGCACCAGTGCCAAGTTGGGCTGGTTTGATAGTACCAAGTGGCTCCTGCAATCTGCCATCAAAAAGTTGGCCGGCGAATTTTGTTTTCCAGGGAAAAGCGCTGTGGTTTGTGTTTGGGGGCCTGTGGCTGGGAGTGGCCGGCTGGCTCCTTATAATCCACGATACGCAGCATGGTTCCCAGACCCAAGGTGGCACCAGTGCCAAGTTGGGCTGGTTTGATAGTACCAAGTGGCTCTGGCAATCTGCCATCAAAAAGTTGGCAGACGAGTTTTGTTTTCCAGGGAAAAGCGCCGTTGTTTTTGTTTGGGGGCCTGTGGCTGGGAGTGGCCGGCTGGCTAATTAGAATCCACGAGAGGCAGGATGGTGACCAGACCCATGGTGGCACCAGTGCCAAGTCGGGCTGGTTTGATAGTACCAAGTGGCTCCTGGAATCTGCCATCCAGAAGCGGGATAACTTACTTTTGTTTGTCAGGGAAACGGGCCGAGGTTTGTGTCTGGGGGCCTATGGCTGGGAGTGACCGGCTGGCTCCTGAAAAGCTACGATAGGCAGGATGGTGACCAGACCCATGGTGGCACCAGTGCCAAGTTGGTCTGATTTGATAAAACCAAGTGGCTCCTGCAATCTCCCATCAAAAATTGGCAGGAGAGTTTTGTTTTCCAGGGAAAAGCGCCGTTGTTTGTGTTTGGGGGCCTGTGGCTGGGAGTGGCCGGCTGGCTCCTTAGAATCCACGATACGCAGCATGGTATCCAGACCCAAGGTGGCACCAGTGCCAAGTTTTGCTGGTTTGATAGTACCAAGTGGTTCCTGCAATCTGCCATCCAGAAGCAGGGCAGCTTACTTTTGTTTGCCAGGGAAACGGGCCGAGGTTTTTGTCTGGGGGCCTATGGCTGGGAGTGACCGGCTGGCTCCTGAAAAGCTACGATAGGCAGGATGGTGACCAGACCCATGGTGGCACCAGTCCCAAGTTGGGCTGATTTGATAGTACCAAGTGGCTCCTGCAATCTGCCGTCAAAATTTGGCAGGCGAGTTTTGTTTTCCAGGGAAAAGCGCCGTTGTTTGTGTTTGGGGGCCTGTGGCTGGGAGTGGCCGGCTGGCTCCTTAGAATCCACGATACGCAGGATGGTTCCCAGACCTGAGGTGGCACCAGTGCCAAGTCGGGCTGGTTTGATAGTACTAAATAGCTCCTGCAATCTGCCATGCAGAAGCGGGGCAGCTTACTTTTGTTTGCCAGGGAAACGGGCCGAGGTTTTTGTCTGGGGGCCTATGGCTGCGAGTGACCGTCTGGCTCCTGAAAAGCTACGATAGGCAGGATGGTGAGCAGACCCATGGTGGCACCAGTGCCAAGTTGAGCTGGTTTGATAGTACCAAGTGGCTCCTGCAATCTGCCATCAAAAAGTTGGCAGGCGAGTTTTGTTTTCCAGGGAAAAGCGCCGTTGTTTGTGTTTGGGTGCCTATGGCTGGGAGTGGCCGGCTGGCTCCTTAGAATCCACGATACGCACCATAGTTCCCAGACCAGAGGTGGCACCAGTGCCAAGTCGGGCTGGTTTGATAGTACCAAGTGCGTCCTACAATCTGCCATCCAGAAGCGGGGCAGCTTACTTTTGTTTGCCAGGGAAACGGGCCGAGCTTTGTGTCTGGGGGCCTATGGCTGGGAGTGACCGGCTGGCTCCTGAAAAGCTACGATAGGCAGGATGGTGACCAGACTCATGGTGGCACCAGTGCCAAGTTGGGCTGATTTGATAGCAGCAAGTGGCTCCTGCAATCTGCCATCAAAATGTCGGCAGGCGGGTTTGTTTTCCAGGGAAAAGCGCTGTGGTTTGTGTTTGGGGGCCTGTGGCTGGGAGTGACCGGCTGGCTCCTTAGAATCCACGATACGCAGGATGGTTCCCAGACCCAAGGTGGCACCAGTGCCAAGTTGGGCTGGTTTGATAGTACCAAGTGGCTCCTGCAATCTGCCATCCAGAAGCGGGGCAGCTTACTTTTGTTTGCCAGGGA
Source organism: Melospiza melodia melodia (assembly GCF_035770615.1). NCBI lineage: Eukaryota > Metazoa > Chordata > Aves > Passeriformes > Passerellidae > Melospiza > Melospiza melodia. The sequence continues at coordinate 45,463,878 of NC_086199.1, forward strand.
AACGGGCCGAGCTTTGTGTCTGGGGGCCTATGGCTGGGAGTGACCGGCTGGCTCCTGAAAAGCTAAGATAGGCAGGATGGTGACCAGACCCATGGTGGCACCAGTGTCAAGTTGGGCTGGTTTGATAGTACCAAGTGGCTCCTGCAATCTGCCATCAAAATGTTGGCAGGCGAGTTTTGTTTTCCAGGGAAAAGCGCCGTTGTTTTTGTTTGGGGGCCTGTGGCTGGGAGTGGCCGGCTGGCTCCTTAGAATCCACGATACGCAGCATGGTTCCCAGACCAGAGGTGGCACCAGTGCCAAGTCGGGCTGGTTTGATAGTACCAAGTGGTTCCTGCAATCTGCCATCCAGAAGCGGGGCAGCTTACTTTGGTTTGCCAGGGAAAAGGGCAGAGCATTGTGTCTGGGCGCCTATGGCTGGGAGTGACCGGCTGGCTCCTGAAAAGCTACGATAGGCAGGATGGTGAGCAGACCCATGGTGGCACCAGTGCCAAGTTGAGCTGGTTTGATAGTACCAAGTGGCTCCTGCAATCTGCCATCAAAAAGTTGGCAGGCGAGTTTTGTTTTCCAGGGAAAAGCGCCGTTGTTTGTGTTTGGGTGCCTGTGGCTGGGAGTGGCCGGCTGGCTCCTTATAATCCACGATACGCAGCATGGTTCCCAGACCCAAGGTGGCACCAGTGCCAAGTTGGGCTGGTTTGATAGTACCAAGTGGATCTGGCAATCTGCCATCAAAAAGTTGGCAGACGAGTTTTGTTTTCCAGGGAAAAGCGCCGTTGATTTTGTTTGGGGGCCTGTGGCTGGGAGTGGACGGATGGCTCCTTAGAATCCACGATACGCAGGATGGTTCCCAGACCCAAGGTGGCACCAGTGCCAAGTCGGGCTAGTATGATGGTGCAAAGTGGCTCCTGCAATCTGCCATCCAGAAGCGGGGCAGATTACTTTTGTTTGCCAGGGAAAAGGGCCGAGCTTTGTGTCTCGGGGCCTATGGCTGGGAGTGACCGGCTGGCTCCTGAAAAGCTACGATAGGCAGGATGGTGACCAGACCCATGGTGGCACCAGTGCCAAGTTGGGCTGGTTTGATAGTACCAAGTGGCTCCTGCAATCTGCCATCAAAATGTCGGCAGGCGAGTTTTGTTTTCCAGGGAAAAGCGCCGTTGTTTGTGTTTGGGGGCCTGTGGCTGGGAGTGGCCGGCTGGCTCCTTAGAATCCACGATACGCAGGATGGTTCCCAGACCTGAGGTGGCACCAGTGCCAAGTCGGGCTGGTTTGATAGTACCAAATGCGTCCTGCAATCTGCCATCCAGAAGCGGGGCAGCTTACTTTTGTTTGCCAGGGAAACGGGCCGAGCTTTTTGTCTGGGGGCCTATGGCTGGGAGTGAGCGGCTGGCTCCTGAAAAGCTACGATAGGCAGAATGCTGAGCAGACCCATGGTGGCACAAGTGCCAAGTTGGGCTGGTTTGATAGCACCAAGTGGCTCCTGCAATCTGCCATCAAAATGTTGGCAGGCGAGTTTTGTTTTCCAGGGAAAAGCGCCGTTGTTTGTGTTTGGGTGCCTATGTCTGGGAGTGGCCGGCTGGCTCCTTAGAATCCACGATACGCAGGATGGTTCCCAGACCAGAGGTGGCACCAGTGCCAAGTCGGGCTGGTTTGATAGTACCGAGTGCGTCCTACAATCTGCCATCCAGAAGCGGGACAGCTTGCTTTTGTTTGCCAGGGAAACGGGTCGAGATTTGTGTCTGGGGGCCTATGGCTGGGAGTGACCGGCTAGGTCCTGAAAAGCTAAGGTAGGCAGGATGGTGACCAGACCCATGGTGGCACCAGTGCCAAGTTGGGCTGGTTTGATAGTACCAAGTGGCTCCTGCAATCTGCCATCAAAAAGTTGGCAGGCGAGTTTTGTTTTCCAGGGAAAAGCGCCGTTGTTTGTGTTTGGGGGCCTTTGGCTGGGAGTGGCCGGCTGGCTCCTTAGAATCCACGATACGCAGCATGGTTCCCAGACCAGAGGTGGCACCAGTGCCAAGTCGGGCTGGTTTTATAGTACCAAGTGGTTCCTGCAATCTGCCATCCAGAAGCGGGGCAGCTTACTTTTGTTTGCCAGGGAAACGGGCCGAGGTTTTTGTCTGGGAGCCTATGGCTGGGAGTGACCGGCTGGCTCCTGAAAAGCTACGATAGGCAGGATGGTGACCAGACCCATGGTGGCACCAGTGCCAAGTTGGGCTGATTTGATAGTAGCAAGTGGCTCCTGCAATCTGCCATCAAAAAGTTGTCAGGCGAGTTTTGTTTTCCAGGGAAAAGAGCCGTTGTTTGTGTTTGGGGGCCTGTGGCTGGGAGTGGCCGGCTGGCTCCTTAGAATCCACGATACGCAGAATGGTTCCCAGACCAGAGGTGGCTCCAGTTCCAAGTCGGGCTATTTGATGGTGAAAAGTGGTTCCTGCAATCTGCCATCCAGAAGCGGGGCAGCTTACTTTGGTTTGCCAGGGAAAAGGGCAGAGCATTGTGTCTGGGCGCCTATGGCTGGGAGTGACCGGCTGGCTCCTGAAAAGCTACGATAAGCAGGATGGTGACCAGACCCATGGTGGCACCAGTGCCAAGTTGGGCTGATTTGATAGTACCAAGTGGCTCCTGCAATCTGCTATCAAAAAGTTGGCCGGCGAATTTTGTTTTCCAGGGAAAAGCGCTGTGGTTTGTGTTTGGGGGCCTGTGGCTGGGAGTGGCCGCCTGGATACTTATAATCCACGATACGCAGCATGGTTCCCAGACCCAAGGTGGCACCAGTGCCAAGTTGGGCTGGTTTGATAGTACCAAGTGGCTCTGGCAATCTGCCATCAAAAAGTTGGCAGACGAGTTTTGTTTTCCAGGGAAAAGCGCCGTTGTTTTTGTTTGGGGGCCTGTGGCTGGGAGTGGACGGATGGCTAATTAGAATCCACGAGAGGCAGGATGGTGACCAGACCCATGGTGGCACCAGTGCCAAGTCGGGCTGGTTTGATAGTACCAAGTGGCTCCTGGAATCTGCCATCCAGAAGCGGGATAACTTACTTTTGTTTGTCAGGGAAACGGGCCGAGGTTTGTGTCTGGGGGCCTATGGCTGGGAGTGACCGGCTGGCTCCTGAAAAGCTACGATAGGCAGGATGGTGACCAGACCCATGGTGGCACCAGTGCCAAGTTGGGCTGATTTGATAAAACCAAGTGGCTCCTGCAATCTCCCATCAAAAATTGGCAGGAGAGTTTTGTTTTCCAGGGAAAAGCGCCGTTGTTTGTGTTTGGGGGCCTGTGGCTGGGAGTGGCCGGCTGGCTCCTTAGAATCCACGATACGCAGCATGGTATCCAGACCCAAGGTGGCACCAGTGCCAAGTTTTGCTGGTTTGATAGTACCAAGTGGTTCCTGCAATCTGCCATCCAGAAGCAGGGCAGCTTACTTTTGTTTGCCAGGGAAACGGGCCGAGGTTTTTGTCTGGGGGCCTATGGCTGGGAGTGACCGGCTGGCTCCTGAAAAGCTACGATAGGCAGGATGGTGACCAGACCCATGGTGGCACCAGTCCCAAGTTGGGCTGATTTGATAGTACCAAGTGGCTCCTGCAATCTGCCGTCAAAATTTGGCAGGCGAGATTTGTTTTCCAGGGAAAAGCGCCGTTGTTTGTGTTTGGGGGCCTGTGGCTGGGAGTGGCCGGCTGGCTCCTTAGAATCCACGATACGCAGGATGGTTCCCAGACCTGAGGTGGCACCAGTGCCAAGTCGGGCTGGTTTGATAGTACTAAATAGCTCCTGCAATCTGCCATGCAGAAGCGGGGCAGCTTACTTTTGTTTGCCAGGGAAACGGGCCGAGGTTTTTGTCTGGGGGCCTATGGCTGCGAGTGACCGTCTGGCTCCTGAAAAGCTACGATAGGCAGGATGGTGAGCAGACCCATGGTGGCACCAGTGCCAAGTTGAGCTGGTTTGATAGTACCAAGTGGCTCCTGCAATCTGCCATCAAAAAGTTGGCAGGCGAGTTTTGTTTTCCAGGGAAAAGCGCCGTTGTTTGTGTTTGGGTGCCTATGGCTGGGAGTGGCCGGCTGGCTCCTTAGAATCCACGATACGCACCATAGTTCCCAGACCAGAGGTGGCACCAGTGCCAAGTCGGGCTGGTTTGATAGTACCAAGTGCGTCCTACAATCTGCCATCCAGAAGTGGGGCAGCTTACTTTTGTTTGCCAGGGAAACGGGCCGAGCTTTGTGTCTGGGGGCCTATGGCTGGGAGTGACCGGCTGGCTCCTGAAAAGCTACGATAGGCAGGATGGTGACCAGACCCATGGTGGCACCAGTGCCAAGTTGGGCTGATTTGATAGCAGCAAGTGGCTCCTGCAATCTGCCATCAAAATGTCGGCAGGCGGGTTTGTTTTCCAGGGAAAAGCGCTGTGGTTTGTGTTTGGGGGCCTGTGGCTGGGAGTGACCGGCTGGCTCCTTAGAATCCACGATACGCAGGATGGTTCCCAGACCCAAGGTGGCACCAGTGCCAAGTTGGGCTGGTTTGATAGTACCAAGTGGCTCCTGCAATCTGCCATCCAGAAGCGGGGCAGCTTACTTTTGTTTGCCAGGGAAACGGGCCGAGCTTTGTGTCTGGGGGCCTATGGCTGGGAGTGACCGGCTGGCTCCTGAAAAGCTAAGATAGGCAGGATGGTGACCAGACCCATGGTGGCACCAGTGTCAAGTTGGGCTGGTTTGATAGTACCAAGTGGCTCCTGCAATCTGCCATCAAAATGTTGGCAGGCGAGTTTTGTTTTCCAGGGAAAAGCGCCGTTGTTTTTGTTTGGGGGCCTGTGGCTGGGAGTGGCCGGCTGGCTCCTTAGAATCCACGATACGCAGGATGGTTCCCAGACCAGAGGTGGCACCAGTGCCAAGTTGGGCTGGTTTTATAGTACCAAGTGGTTCCTGCAATCTGCCATCCAGAAGCGGGGCAGCTTACTTTGGTTTGCCAGGGAAAAGGGCAGAGCATTGTGTCTGGGCGCCTATGGCTGGGAGTGACCGGCTGGCTCCTGAAAAGCTACGATAGGCAGGATGGTGAGCAGACCCATGGTGGCACCAGTGCCAAGTTGAGCTGGTTTGATAGCAGCAAGTGGCTCCTGCAATCTGCCATCAAAATGTCGGCAGGCGGGTTTGTTTTCCAGGGAAAAGCGCTGTGGTTTGTGTTTGGGGGCCTGTGGCTGGGAGTGACCGGCTGGCTCCTTAGAATCCACGATACGCACCATAGTTCCCAGACCAGAGGTGGCACCAGTGCCAAGTCGGGCTGGTTTGATAGTACCAAGTGGCTCCTGCAATCTGCCATCCAGAAGCGGGGCAGCTTACTTTTGTTTGCCAGGGAAACGGGCCGAGGTTTGTGTCTGGGGGCCTATGGCTGGGAGTGACCGGCTGGCTCCTGAAAAGCTAAGATAGGCAGGATGGTGACCAGACCCATGGTGGCACCAGTGTCAAGTTGGGCTGGTTTGATAGTACCAAGTGGCTCCTGCAATCTGCCATCAAAAATTTGGCAGGCGAGTTTTGTTTTCCAGGGAAAAGCGCCGTTGTTTTTGTTTGGGGGCCTGTGACTGGGAGTGGCCGGCTGGCTCCTTAGAATCCACGATACGCAGCATGGTTCCCAGACCAGAGGTGGCACCAGTGCCAAGTCGGGCTGGTTTTATAGTACCAAGTGGTTCCTGCAATCTGCCATCCAGAAGCGGGGCAGCTTACTTTGGTTTGCCAGGGAAAAGGGCAGAGCATTGTGTCTGGGTGCCTATGGCTGGGAGTGACCGGCTGGCTCCTGAAAAGCTACGATAAGCAGGATGGTGACCAGACCCATGGTGGCACCAGTGCCAAGTTGGGCTGGTTTGATAGTACCAAGTGGCTCCTGCAATCTGCCATCAAAATGTTGGCCGGCGAATTTTGTTTTCCAGGGAAAAGCGCTGTGGTTTGTGTTTGGGGGCCTGTGGCTGGGAGTGGCCGGCTGGCTCCTTATAATCCACGATACGCAGCATGGTTCCCAGACCCAAGGTGGCACCAGTGCCAAGTTGGGCTGGTTTGATAGTACCAAGTGGCTCTGGCAATCTGCCATCAAAAAGTTGGCAGACGAGTTTTGTTTTCCAGGGAAAAGCGCCGTTGTTTTTGTTTGGGGGCCTGTGGCTGGGAGTGGCCGGCTGGCTAATTAGAATCCACGAGAGGCAGGATGGTGACCAGACCCATGGTGGCACCAGTGCCAAGTCGGGCTGGTTTGATAGTACCAAGTGGCTCCTGGAATCTGCCATCCAGAAGCGGGATAACTTACTTTTGTTTGTCAGGGAAACGGGCCGAGGTTTGTGTCTGGGGGCCTATGGCTGGGAGTGACCGGCTGGCTCCTGAAAAGCTACGATAGGCAGGATGGTGACCAGACCCATGGTGGCACCAGTGCCAAGTTGGTCTGATTTGATAAAACCAAGTGGCTCCTGCAATCTCCCATCAAAAATTGGCAGGAGAGTTTTGTTTTCCAGGGAAAAGCGCCGTTGTTTGTGTTTGGGGGCCTGTGGCTGGGAGTGGCCGGCTGGCTCCTTAGAATCCACGATACGCAGCATGGTATCCAGACCCAAGGTGGCACCAGTGCCAAGTTTTGCTGGTTTGATAGTACCAAGTGGTTCCTGCAATCTGCCATCCAGAAGCAGGGCAGCTTACTTTTGTTTGCCAGGGAAACGGGCCGAGGTTTTTGTCTGGGGGCCTATGGCTGGGAGTGACCGGCTGGCTCCTGAAAAGCTACGATAGGCAGGATGGTGACCAGACCCATGGTGGCACCAGTCCCAAGTTGGGCTGATTTGATAGTACCATGTGGCTCCTGCAATCTGCCGTCAAAATTTGGCAGGCGAGTTTTGTTTTCCAGGGAAAAGCGCCGTTGTTTGTGTTTGGGGGCCTGTGGCTGGGAGTGGCCGGCTGGCTCCTTAGAATCCACGATACGCAGGATGGTTCCCAGACCTGAGGTGGCACCAGTGCCAAGTCGGGCTGGTTTGATAGTACTAAATAGCTCCTGCAATCTGCCATGCAGAAGCGGGGCAGCTTACTTTTGTTTGCCAGGGAAACGGGCCGAGGTTTTTGTCTGGGGGCCTATGGCTGCGAGTGACCGTCTGGCTCCTGAAAAGCTACGATAGGCAGGATGGTGAGCAGACCCATGGTGGCACCAGTGCCAAGTTGAGCTGGTTTGATAGTACCAAGTGGCTCCTGCAATCTGCCATCAAAAAGTTGGCAGGCGAGTTTTGTTTTCCAGGGAAAAGCGCCGTTGTTTGTGTTTGGGTGCCTATGGCTGGGAGTGGCCGGCTGGCTCCTTAGAATCCACGATACGCACCATAGTTCCCAGACCAGAGGTGGCACCAGTGCCAAGTCGGGCTGGTTTGATAGTACCAAGTGCGTCCTACAATCTGCCATCCAGAAGCGGGGCAGCTTACTTTTGTTTGCCAGGGAAACGGGCCGAGCTTTGTGTCTGGGGGCCTATGGCTGGGAGTGACCGGCTGGCTCCTGAAAAGCTACGATAGGCAGGATGGTGACCAGACTCATGGTGGCACCAGTGCCAAGTTGGGCTGATTTGATAGCAGCAAGTGGCTCCTGCAATCTGCCATCAAAATGTCGGCAGGCGGGTTTGTTTTCCAGGGAAAAGCGCTGTGGTTTGTGTTTGGGGGCCTGTGGCTGGGAGTGACCGGCTGGCTCCTTAGAATCCACGATACGCAGGATGGTTCCCAGACCCAAGGTGGCACCAGTGCCAAGTTGGGCTGGTTTGATAGTACCAAGTGGCTCCTGCAATCTGCCATCCAGAAGCGGGGCAGCTTACTTTTGTTTGCCAGGGAAACGGGCCGAGCTTTGTGTCTGGGGGCCTATGGCTGGGAGTGACCGGCTGGCTCCTGAAAAGCTAAGATAGGCAGGATGGTGACCAGACCCATGGTGGCACCAGTGTCAAGTTGGGCTGGTTTGATAGTACCAAGTGGCTCCTGCAATCTGCCATCAAAATGTTGGCAGGCGAGTTTTGTTTTCCAGGGAAAAGCGCCGTTGTTTTTGTTTGGGGGCCTGTGGCTGGGAGTGGCCGGCTGGCTCCTTAGAATCCACGATACGCAGCATGGTTCCCAGACCAGAGGTGGCACCAGTGCCAAGTCGGGCTGGTTTGATAGTACCAAGTGGTTCCTGCAATCTGCCATCCAGAAGCGGGGCAGCTTACTTTGGTTTGCCAGGGAAAAGGGCAGAGCATTGTGTCTGGGCGCCTATGGCTGGGAGTGACCGGCTGGCTCCTGAAAAGCTACGATAGGCAGGATGGTGAGCAGACCCATGGTGGCACCAGTGCCAAGTTGAGCTGGTTTGATAGTACCAAGTGGCTCCTGCAATCTGCCATCAAAAAGTTGGCAGGCGAGTTTTGTTTTCCAGGGAAAAGCGCCGTTGTTTGTGTTTGGGTGCCTGTGGCTGGGAGTGGCCGGCTGGCTCCTTATAATCCACGATACGCAGCATGGTTCCCAGACCCAAGGTGGCACCAGTGCCAAGTTGGGCTGGTTTGATAGTACCAAGTGGATCTGGCAATCTGCCATCAAAAAGTTGGCAGACGAGTTTTGTTTTCCAGGGAAAAGCGCCGTTGATTTTGTTTGGGGGCCTGTGGCTGGGAGTGGACGGATGGCTAATTAGAATCCACGAGAGGCAGGATGGTGACCAGACCCATGGTGGCACCAGTGCCAAGTTGGGCTGATTTGATAGTACCAAGTGGCTCCGGCAATCTGCCATCCAGAAGCGGGATAACTTACTTTTGTTTGTCAGGGAAACGGGCCGAGGTTTGTGTCTGGGGGCCTATGGCTGGGAGTGACCGGCTGGCTCCTGAAAAGCTACGATAGGCAGGATGGTGACCAGACCCATGGTGGCACCAGTGCCAAGTTGGTCTGATTTGATAAAACCAAGTGGCTCCTGCAATCTCCCATCAAAAAGTTGGCAGGAGAGTTTTGTTTTCCAGGGAAAAGCGCCGTTGTTTTTGTTTGGGGGCCTGTGGCTGGGAGTGGCCGGCTGGCTCCTTAGAATCCACGATACGCAGCATGGTATCCAGACCCAAGGTGGCACCAGTGCCAAGTTTTGCTGGTTTGATAGTACCAAGCGGTTCCTGCAATCTGCCATCCAGAAGCAGGGCAGCTTACTTTTGTATGCCAGGGAAACGGGCCTAGGTTTTTGTCTGGGGGCCTATGGCTGGGAGTGACCGGCTGGCTCCTGAAAAGCTACGATAGGCAGGATGGTGACCAGACCCATGGTGGCACCAGTCCCAAGTTGGGCTGATTTGATAGTACCAAGTGGCTCCTGCAATCTGCCGTCAAAATTTGGCAGGCGAGTTTTGTTTTCCAGGTAAAAGCGCCGTTGTTTGTGTTTGGGCGCCTGTGGCTGGGAGTGGCCGGCTGGCTCCTTAGAATCCACGATACGCAGGATGGTTCCCAGACCTGAGGTGGCACCAGTGCCAAGTCGGGCTGGTTTGATAGTACTAAATAGCTCCTATAATCTGCCATGCAGAAGCGGGGCAGCTTACTTTTGTTTGCCAGGGAAACGGGCCGAGGTTTGTGTCTGGGGGCCTATGGCTGCGAGTGACCGTCTGGCTCCTGAAAAGCTACGATAGGCAGGATGGTGAGCAGACCCATGGTGGCACCAGTGCCAAGTTGAGCTGGTTTGATAGTACCAAGTGGCTCCTGCAATCTGCCATCAAAAAGTTGGCAGGCGAGTTTTGTTTTCCAGGGAAAAGCGCCGTTGTTTGTGTTTGGGTGCCTATGGCTGGGAGTGGCCGGCTGGCTCCTTAGAATTCACGATACGCAGCATGGTTCCCAGACCAGAGGTGGCACCAGTGCCAAGTCGGGCTGGTTTGATAGTACCAAGTGCGTCCTACAATCTGCCATCCAGAAGCGGGGCAGCTTACTTTTGTTTGCCAGGGAAACGGGCCGAGGTTTTTCTCTGGGGGCCTATGGCTGGGAGTGACCGGCTGGCTCCTGAAAAGCTACGATAGGCAGGATGGTGACCAGACCCATGGTGGCACCAGTGCCAAGTTGGGCTGATTTGATAGTAGCAAGTGGCTCCTGCAATCTGCCATCAAAATGTCGGCAGGCGGGTTTTGTTTTCCAGGGAAAAGCGCTGTGGTTTGTGTTTGGGGGCCTGTGGCTGGGAGTGACCGGCTGGCTCCTTAGAATCCACGATACGCAGGATGGTTCCCAGACCCAAGGAGGCACCAGTGCCAAGTTGGGCTGGTTTGATAGTACCAAGTGGCTCCTGCAATCTGCCATCCAGAAGCGGGGTAGCTTACTTTTGTTTGCCAGGGAAACGGGCCGAGGTTTGTGTCTCGGGGCCTATGGCTGGGAGTGACCGGCTGGCTCCTGAAAAGCTACGATAGGCAGGATGTTGACCAGACCCATGGTGGCACCAGTGCCAAGTTGGGCTGGTTTGATAGTACCAAGTGGCTCCTGCAATCTGCCATCAAAAAGTTGGCAGGCGAGTTTGTTATCCAGGGAAATGCGCCGTTGTTTGTGTTTGGGGGCCTGTGGCTGGGAGTGGCCGGCTGGCTCCTTAGAATCCACGATACGCAGCATGGTTCCCAGACCAGAGGTGGCACCAGTGCCAAGTCGGGCTGGTTTGATGGTGAAAAGTGGCTCCTGCAATCTGCCATCCAGTAGCGGAATAACTTACTTTTGTTTGCCAGGGAAACGGTCCGAGCTTTTTGTCTGGGAGCCTATGGCTGGGAGTGACCGGCTGGCTCCTGAAAAGCTACGATAGGCAGGATGGTGACCAGACCCATGGTGGCACCAGTGTCAAGTTGGGCTGGTTTGATAGTACCCAGTGGCTCCGGCAATCTGCCATCAAAATTTGGCAGGCGAGTTTTGTTTTCCAGGGAAAAGCGCCGTTGTTTCTGTTTGGGGGCCTGTGGCTGGGAGTGGCCGGCTGGCTGCTTAGAATCCACGATACGCAGGATGGTTCCCAGACCAGAGGTGGCACCAGTGCCAAGTCGGGCTGGTTTGATAATACCTAGTGGATCCTGCAATCTGCCATCCAGAAGCGGGACAGCTTACTTTTGTTTGCCAGGGAAACGGGCCGAGCTTTGTGTCACGGGGCCTATGGCTGGGAGTGACCGTCTAGGTCCTGAAAAGCTACGATAGGCAGGATGGTGACCAGACCCATGGTGGCACCAGTGCCAAGTTGGGCTGGTTTGATAGTACCAAGTGGCTCCTGCAATCTGCCATCAAAAAGTTGGCAGGCGAGTTTTGTTTTCCAGGGAAAAGCGCCGTTGTTTGTGTTTGGAGGCCTGTGGCTGGGAGTGGCCGGCTTGCTAATTGGAATCCACGATACACAGCATGGTTCCCAGACCAGAGGTGGCACCAGTGCCAAGTTGGGCTGGTTTGATGGTGCAAAGTGGCTCCTGCAATCTGCCATCCAGAAGCGGGGCAGCTTACTTTTGTTTGCCAGGGAAACGGGCCGAGGTTTTTCTCTGGGGGCCTATGGCTGGGAGTGACCGGCTGGCGCCTGAACACCTACGATAGGCAGGATGGTGACCAGACCCATGGTGGCACCAGTGCCAAGATTGGCAGATTTGATAGTAGCAAGTGGCTCCTGCAATCTGCCATCAAAATGTTGGCAGGCGAGTTTTGTTTTCCAGGGAAAAGCGCCGTTGTTTGTGTTTGGGGGCCTGTGGCTGGGAGTGGACGGATGGCTCCTTAGAATCCACGATACGCAGCATGGTTCCCAGACCAGAGGTGGCACCAGTGCCAAGTCGGGCTGGTTTGATAGTACCAAGTGGCTCCGGAAATCTGCCATCCAGAAGCGGGGCAGCTTACTTTTGTTTGCCAGGGAAACGGGCCGAGCTTTGTGTCTGGGCGCCTATGGCTGGGAGTGACCTGCTAGGTCCTGAAAAGCTACGATAGGCAGGATGGTGACCAGACCCATGGTGGCACCAGTGCCAAGTTGGGCTGATTTGACAGTACCAAGTGGCTCCTGCAATCTGCCATCTAAAAGTTGGCAGGCGAGTTTTGTTTTCCAGGGAAAAGCGCCGTTGTTTGTGTCTGGTGGCCTGTGGCTGGAGTGGCCGGCTGGCTCCTTAGAATGAACGATACGCAGGATGGTTCCCAGACCTGAGGTGGCACCAGTGCCAAGTCGGGCTAGTTTGATGGTGCAAAGTGGCTCCTGCAATCTGCCATTCAGAAGCGGGGTAGCTTACTTTTGTTTGCCAGGGAAACGGGCCGAGGTTTTTCTCTGGGGGCCTATGGCAGGGAGGGACCGGCTGGCTCCTGAAAAGCTACGATAGGCAGGATGGTGACCAGACCCATGGTGGCACCAGTGCCAAGTTGGGCTGATTTGATAGTAGCAAGTGGCTCCTGCAATCTGCCATCAAAATATTGGCAGGCGAGTTTTGTTTTCCAGGGAAAAGCGCCGTTGTTTGTGTTTGGGGGCCTGTGGCTGGGAGTGACCGGCTGGCTCCTTAGAATCCACGATACGCAGGATGGTTCCCAGACCCAAGGTGGCACCAGTGCCAAGTCGGGCTGGTTTGATAGTACCAAGTGGTTCCTGCAATCTGCCATCCAGAAGCGGGGCAGCTTACTTTGTTTGCCAGGGAAACGGGCCGAGCTTTTTGTCTGGGCGCCTATGGCTTGGAGTGACCGGCTAGGTCCTGAAAAGCTACGATAGGCAGGATGGTGACCAGATCCATGGTGGCACCAGTGCCAAGTTGGGCTGGTTTGATAGTACCAAGTGGCTCCTGCAATCTGCCATCAAAATGTTGGCAGGCGAGTTTTGTTTTCCAGGGAAAAGCGCCGTTGTTTGTGTTTGGGGGCCTGTGGCTGGGAGTGGACGGATGGCTCCTTAGAACCACGATACGCAGGATGGTTCCCAGACCAGAGGTGGCACCAGTGCCAAGTCGGGCTGGTTTGATAGTACCAAGTTGTTCCTGCAATCTGCCATCCAGAAGCGGGGCAGCTTACTTTTGTATGCCAGGGAAACGGGCCGAGGTTTTTGTCTGGGGGCCTATAGCTGGGAGTGACCGTCTGGCTCCTGAAAAGCTACGATAGGCAGGATGGTGACCAAACGCATGGTGGCACCAGTGCCAAGTTGGGCTGATTTGATAGTAGCAAGTGGCTCCTGCAATCTGCCATCAAAATGTTGGCAGGCGAGTTTTGTTTTCCAGGGAAAAGCGCCGTTGTTTGTGTTTGGGGGCCTGTGGCTGGGAGTGGCCGGCTGGCTGCTAGGAATCCACGATACGCAGGATGGTTCCCAGACCAGAGGTGGCACCAGTGCCAAGTCGGGCTGGTTTGATACTACTAAGTGCGTCCTGCAATCTGCCATCCAGAAGCGGGGCAGCTTACTTTTGTTTGCCAGGGAAACGGGCCGAGGTTTGTGTCTGGGGGTTTATGGCTGCGAGTGACCGGCTGGCTCCTGAAAAGCTACGATAGGCAGGATGGTGACCAGACCCATGGTGGCACCAGTGCCAAGTTGGGCTGGTTTGATAGTACCAAGTGGCTCCTGCAATCTGCCATCAAAAAGTTGGCAGGCGAGTTTTGTTTTCCAGGGAAAAGCGCCGTTGTTTGTGTTTGGGGGCCTGTGTCTGGGAGTGGACGGATGGCTCCTTAGAATCCACGATACGCAGCATGGTTCCCAGACCAGAGGTGGCACCAGTGCCAAGTCGGGCTAGTTTGATGGTGCAAAGTGGCTCCTGCAATCTGCCATCCAGAAGCGGGGTAGCTTACTTTTGTTTGCCAGGGAAACGGGCCGAGGTTTGTGTCTGGGGGCCTATGGCTGGGAGTGACCGGCTGGCTCCTGAAAAGCTACGATAGGCAGGATGGTGACCAGACCCATGGTGGCACCAGTGCCAAGTTGGGCTGATTTGATAGTACCAAGTGGCTCCTGCAATCTGCCATGAAAAAGTTGGCAGGCGAGTTTTGTTTTCCAGGGAAAAGCGCCGTTGTTTCTGTTTGGGGGCCTGTGGCTGGGAGTGGCCGGCTGGCTCCTTAGAATCCACGATACGCGGCATGGTTCCCAGACCAGAGGTGGCACCAGTGCCAAGTTGGGCTGGTTTGATAGTACCAAGTGGTTCCTGCAATCTGCCATCCAGAAGCGGGGCAGCTTACTTTTGTTTGCCAGGGATACGGGCCGAGGTTTGTGTCTCAGGGCCTATGGCTGGGAGTGACCGCCTGGCTCCTGAAAAGCTACGATAGGCAGGATGGTGACCAGACCCATGGTGGCACCAGTGCCAAGTGTGGCTGGTTTGATAGTACCAAGTGGCTCCTGCAATCTGCCATCAAAAAGTTGGCAGGCGAGTTTGTTATCCAGGGAAAAGCGCCGTTGTTTGTGTTTGGGGGCCTGTGGCAGGGAGTGGCCGGCTGGCTCCTTAGAATCCACGATACGCAGGATGGTTCCCAGACCAGAGGTGGCACCAGTGCCAAGTTGGGCTGGTTTGATGGTGAAAAGTGGCTCCTGCAATCTGCCATCCAGAAGCGGGATAACTTACTTTTGTTTGCCAGGGAAACGGGCCGAGGTTTTTGTCTGGGGGCCTATGGCTGGGAGTGACCGGCTGGCTCCTGAAAAGCTACGATAGGCAGGATGGTGACCAGACCCATGGTGGCACCAGTGCCAAGTCGGGCTGGTTAGATAGTACTAAATAGCTCCTGCAATCTGCCATGCAGAAGCGGGGCAGCTTACTTTTGTTTGCCAGGGAAACGGGCCGAGGTTTTTGTCTGGGGGCCTATGGCTGCGAGTGACCGTCTGGCTCCTGAAAAGCTACGATAGGCAGGATGGTGAGCAGACCCATGGTGGCACCAGTGCCAAGTTGAGCTGGTTTGATAGTACCAAGTGGCTCCTGCAATCTGCCATCAAAAAGTTGGCAGGCGAGTTTTGTTTTCCAGGGAAAAGCGCCGTTGTTTGTGTTTGGGTGCCTATGGCTGGGAGTGGCCGGCTGGCTCCTTAGAATCCACGATACGCACCATAGTTCCCAGACCAGAGGTGGCACCAGTGCCAAGTCGGGCTGGTTTGATAGTACCAAGTGCGTCCTACAATCTGCCATCCAGAAGCGGGGCAGCTTACTTTTGTTTGCCAGGGAAACGGGCCGAGCTTTGTGTCTGGGGGCCTATGACTGGGAGTGACCGGCTGGCTCCTGAAAAGCTACGATAGGCAGGATGGTGACCAGACCCATGGTGGCACCAGTGCCAAGTTGGGCTGATTTGATAGCAGCAAGTGGCTCCTGCAATCTGCCATCAAAATGTCGGCAGGCGGGTTTGTTTTCCAGGGAAAAGCGCTGTGGTTTGTGTTTGGGGGCCTGTGGCTGGGAGTGACCGGCTGGCTCCTTAGAATCCACGATACGCAGGATGGTTCCCAGACCCAAGGTGGCACCAGTGCCAAGTTGGGCTGGTTTGATAGTACCAAGTGGCTCCTGCAATCTGCCATCCAGAAGCGGGGCAGCTTACTTTTGTTTGCCAGGGAAACGGGCCGAGCTTTGTGTCTGGGGGCCTATGGCTGGGAGTGACCGGCTGGCTCCTGAAAAGCTAAGATAGGCAGGATGGTGACCAGACCCATGGTGGCACCAGTGTCAAGTTGGGCTGGTTTGATAGTACCAAGTGGCTCCTGCAATCTGCCATCAAAAATTTGGCAGGCGAGTTTTGTTTTCCAGGGAAAAGCGCCGTTGTTTTTGTTTGGGGGCCTGTGGCTGGGAGTGGCCGGCTGGCTCCTTAGAATCCACGATACGCAGCATGGTTCCCAGACCAGAGGTGGCACCAGTGCCAAGTTGGGCTGGTTTTATAGTACCAAGTGGTTCCTGCAATCTGCCATCCAGAAGCGGGGCAGCTTACTTTGGTTTGCCAGGGAAAAGGGCAGAGCATTGTGTCTGGGCGCCTATGGCTGGGAGTGACCGGCTGGCTCCTGAAAAGCTACGATAAGCAGGATGGTGACCAGACCCATGGTGGCACCAGTGCCAAGTTGGGCTGATTTGATAGTAGCAAGTGGCTCCTGCAATCTGCCATCAAAATGTCGGCAGGCGGGTTTTGTTTTCCAGGGAAAATCGCTGTGGTTTGTGTTTGGGGGCCTGTGGCTGGGAGTGGCCGGCTGGCTCCTTATAATCCACGATACGCAGCATGGTTCCCAGACCCAAGGTGGCACCAGTGCCAAGTTGGGCTGGTTTGATAGTACCAAGTGGCTCTGGCAATCTGCCATCAAAAAGTTGGCAGACGAGTTTTGTTTTCCAGGGAAAAGCGCCGTTGTTTTTGTTTGGGGGCCTGTGGCTGGGAGTGGACAGATGGCTAATTAGAATCCACGATAGGCAGGATGGTGACCAGACCCATGGTGGCACCAGTGCCAAGTCGGGCTGGTTTGATAGTACCAAGTGGCTCCTGCAATCTGCCATGAAAATGTTGGCAGGCGAGTTTTGTTTTCCAGGGAAAAGCGCCGTTGTTTCTGTTTGGGGGCCTGTGGCTGGGAGTGGCCGGCTGGCTCCTTAGAATCCACGATACGCGGCATGGTTCCCAGACCAGAGGTGGCACCAGTGCCAAGTTGGGCTGGTTTGATAGTACCAAGTGGCTCCTGCAATCTGCCATCCAGAAGCGGGGCAGCTTACTTTTGTTTGCCAGGGATACGGACCGAGGTTTGTGTCTCAGGGCCTATGACTGGGAGTGACCGCCTGGCTCCTGAAAAGCTACGATAGGCAGGATGGTGACCAGACCCATGGTGGCACCAGTGCCAAGTTGGGCTGGTTTGATAGTACCAAGTGGCTCCTGCAATCTGCCATCAAAAAGTTGGCAGGCGAGTTTTGTTATCCAGGGAAAAGCGCCGTTGTTTGTGTTTGGGGGCCTGTGGCAGGGAGTGGCCGGCTGGCTCCTTAGAATCCACGATACGCAGGATGGTTCCCAGACCAGAGGTGGCACCAGTGCCAAGTTGGGCTGGTTTGATGGTGTAAAGTGGCTCCTGCAATCTGCCATCCAGAAGCGGGATAACTTACTTTTGTTTGCCAGGGAAACGGGCCGAGGTTTGTGTCTGGGGGCCTATGGCTGGGAGTGACCGGCTGGCTCCTGAAAAGCTACGATAGGCAGGATGTTGACCAGACCCATGGTGGCACCAGTGCCAAGTCGGGCTGGTTTGATAGTACTAAATAGCTCCTGCAATCTGCCATGCAGAAGCGGGGCAGCTTACTTTTGTTTGCCAGGGAAACGGGCCGAGGTTTTTGTCTGGGGGCCTATGGCTGCGAGTGACCGTCTGGCTCCTGAAAAGCTACGATAGGCAGGATGGTGAGCAGACCCATGGTGGCACCAGTGCCAAGTTGAGCTGGTTTGATAGTACCAAGTGGCTCCTGCAATCTGCCATCAAAAAGTTGGCAGGCGAGTTTTGTTTTCCAGGGAAAAGCGCCGTTGTTTGTGTTTGGGTGCCTATGGCTGGGAGTGGCCGGCTGGCTCCTTAGAATCCACGATACGCACCATAGTTCCCAGACCAGAGGTGGCACCAGTGCCAAGTCGGGCTGGTTTGATAGTACCAAGTGCGTCCTACAATCTGCCATCCAGAAGCGGGGCAGCTTACTTTTGTTTGCCAGGGAAACGGGCCGAGCTTTGTGTCTGGGGGCCTATGACTGGGAGTGACCGGCTGGCTCCTGAAAAGCTACGATAGGCAGGATGGTGACCAGACCCATGGTGGCACCAGTGCCAAGTTGGGCTGATTTGATAGCAGCAAGTGGCTCCTGCAATCTGCCATCAAAATGTCTGCAGGCGGGTTTGTTTTCCAGGGAAAAGCGCTGTGGTTTGTGTTTGGGGGCCTGTGGCTGGGAGTGACCGGCTGGCTCCTTAGAATCCACGATACGCAGGATGGTTCCCAGACCCAAGGTGGCACCAGTGCCAAGTTGGGCTGGTTTGATAGTACCAAGTGGCTCCTGCAATCTGCCATCCAGAAGCGGGGCAGCTTACTTTTGTTTGCCAGGGAAACGGGCCGAGCTTTGTGTCTGGGGGCCTATGGCTGGGAGTGACCGGCTGGCTCCTGTAAAGCTAAGATAGGCATGATGGTGACCAGACCCATGGTGGCACCAGTGCCAAGTTGGGCTGGTTTGATAGTACCAAGTGGCTCCTGCAATCTGCCATCAAAAATTTGGCAGGCGAGTTTTGTTTTCCAGGGAAAAGCGCCGTTGTTTTTGTTTGGGGGCCTGTGGCTGGGAGTGGCCGGCTGGCTCCTTAGAATCCACGATACGCAGCATGGTTCCCAGACCAGAGGTGGCACCAGTGCCAAGTTGGGCTGGTTTTATAGTACCAAGTGGTTCCTGCAATCTGCCATCCAGAAGCGGGGCAGCTTACTTTGGTTTGCCAGGGAAAAGGGCAGAGCATTGTGTCTGGGCGCCTATGGCTGGGAGTGACCGGCTGGCTCCTGAAAAGCTACGATAAGCAGGATGGTCCCCAGACCTGAGGTGGCACCAGAGCCAAGTCGGGCTGGTTTGATAGTTCTAAATAGCTCCTGCAATCTGCCATGCAGAAGCGGGGCAGCTTACTTTTGTTTGCCAGGGAAACGGGCCGAGCTTTGTGTCTGGGGGCCTATGGCTGGGAGTGACCGGCTGGCTCCTGAAAAGCTACGATAGGCAGGATGGTGACCAGACCCATGGTGGCACCAGTGCCAAGTTGGGCTGATTTGATAGTAGCAAGTGGCTCCTGCAATCTGCCATCAAAACGTCGGCAGGCTGGTTTTGTTTTCCAGGGAAAAGCGCTGTGGTTTGTGTTTGGGGGCCTGTGGCTGGGAGTGACCGGCTGGCTCCTTAGAATCCACGATACGCAGGATGGTTCCCAGACCCAAGGTGGCACCAGTGCCAAGTTGGGCTGGTTTGATAGTACCAAGTGGTTCCTGCAATCTGCCATCCAGAAGCGGGGCAGCTTACTTTTGTTTGCCAGGGAAACGGGCCGAGGTTTGTGTCTGGGGGCCTATGGCTGGGAGTGACCGGCTGGCTCCTGAAAAGCTACGATAGGCAGGATGGTGACCAGACCCATGGTGGCACCAGTGCCAAGTTGGGCTGGTTTGATAGTACCAAGTGGCTCCTGCAATCTGCCATCAAAATGTTGGCAGGCGAGTTTTGTTTTCCAGGGAAAAGCGCCGTTGTTTTTGTTTGGGGGCCTGTGGCTGGGAGTGGCCGGCTGGCTCCTTAGAATCCACGATACGCAGCATGGTTCCCAGACCAGAGGTGGCACCAGTGCCAAGTCGGGCTGGTTTGATAGTACCAAGTGCGTCCTGCAATCTGCCATCCAGAAGCGGGGTAGCTTACTTTTGTTTGCCAGGGAAACGGGCCAAGGTTTTTGTCTGGGGGCCTATGGCTGGGAGTGACCGGCTGGCTCCTGAAAAGCTACGATAGGCAGGATGGTGACCAGACCCATGGTGGCACCAGTGCCAAGTTGGGCTGGTTTGATAGTACCAAGTGGCTCCTGCAATCTGCCATCAAAAAGTTGGCAGGCGAGTTTGTTATCCAGGGAAATGCGCCGTTGTTTGTGTTTGGGGGCCTGTGGCTGGGAGTGGCCGGCTGGCTCCTTAGAATCCACGATACGCAGCATGGTTCCCAGACCAGAGGTGGCACCAGTGCCAAGTCGGGCTGGTTTGATGGTGAAAAGTGGCTCCTGCAATCTGCCATCCAGTAGCGGAATAACTTACTTTTGTTTGCCAGGGAAACGGTCCGAGCTTTTTGTCTGGGGGCCTATGGCTGGGAGTGACCGGCTGGCTCCTGAAAAGCTACGATAGGCAGGATGGTGACCAGACCCATGGTGGCACCAGTGTCAAGTTGGGCTGGTTTGATAGTACCCAGTGGCTCCGGCAATCTGCCATCAAAATTTGGCGGGCGAGTTTTGTTTTCCAGGGAAAAGCGCCGTTGTTTTTGTTTGGGGGCCTGTGGCTGGGAGTGGACGGATGGCTAATTAGAATCCACGATACGCAGGATGGTTCCCAGACCAGAGGTGGCACCAGTGCCAAGTCGGGCTGGTTTGATGGTGCAAAGTGGCTCCTGCAATGTGCCATCCAGAAGCGGGGTAGCTTATTTTTCTTTGCCAGGGAAACGGGCCGAGGTTTTTGTCTGGGGGCCTATGGCTTGGAGTGACCGGCTGGCTCCTGAAAAGCTACGATAGGCAGGATGGTGACCAGACCCATGGTGGCACCAGTGCCAAGTTGGGCTGGTTTGATAGTACCAAGTGGCTCCTGCAATCTGCCATCAAAAAGTTGGCAGGCGAGTTTGTTATCCAGGGAAATGCGCCGTTGTTTGTGTTTGGGGGCCTGTGGCTGGGAGTGGCCGGCTGGCTCCTTAGAATCCACGATACGCAGCATGGTTCCCAGACCAGAGGTGGCACCAGTGCCAAGTCGGGCTGGTTTGATGGTGAAAAGTGGCTCCTGCAATCTGCCATCCAGTAGCGGAATAACTTACTTTTGTTTGCCAGGGAAACGGTCCGAGCTTTTTGTCTGGGGGCCTATGGCTGGGAGTGATCGGCTGGCTCCTGAAAAGCTACGATAGGCAGGATGGTGACCAGACCCATGGTGGCACCAGTGTCAAGGTTGGCTGGTTTGATAGTACCCAGTGGCTCCGGCAATCTGCCATCAAAATTTGGCAGGCGAGTTTTGTTTTCCAGGGAAAAGCGCCGTTGTTTTTGTTTGGGGGCCTGTGGCTGGGAGTGGACGGATGGCTAATTAGAATCCACGATACGCAGGATGGTTCCCAGACCAGAGGTGGCACCAGTGCCAAGTCGGGCTGGTTTGATGGTGCAAAGTGGCTCCTGCAATGTGCCATCCAGAAGCGGGGTAGCTTATTTTTCTTTGCCAGGGAAACGGGCCGAGGTTTGTGTCTGGGGGCCTATGGCTTAGAGTGACCGGCTGGCTCCTGAAAAGCTACGATAGGCAGGATGGTGACCAGACCCATGGTGGCACCAGTGCCAAGTTGGGCTGGTTTGATAGTACCAAGTGGCTCCTGCAATCTGCCATCAAAATGTTGGCAGGCGAGTTTTGTTTTCCAGGGAAAAGCGCCGTTGTTTCTGTTTGGGGGCCTGTGGCTGGGAGTGGCCGGCTGGCTGCTTAGAATCCACGATACGCAGGATGGTTCCCAGACCAGAGGTGGCACCAGTGCCAAGTCGGGCTGGTTTGATAATACCTAGTGGATCCTGCAATCTGCCATCCAGAAGCGGGACAGCTTACTTTTGTTTGCCAGGGAAACGGGCCGAGCTTTGTGTCACGGGGCCTATGGCTGGGAGTGACCGTCTAGGTCCTGAAAAGCTACGATAGGCAGGATGGTGACCAGACCCATGGTGGCACCAGTGCCAAGTTGGGCTGGTTTGATAGTACCAAGTGGCTCTGGCAATCTGCCATCAAAAAGTTGGCAGACGAGTTTTGTTTTCCAGGGAAAAGCGCCGTTGTTTTTGTTTGGGGGCCTGTGGCTGGGAGTGGCCGGCTGGCTGCTTAGAATCCACGATACGCAGCATGGTTCCCAGACCAGAGGTGGCACCAGTGCCAAGTCGGGCTGGTTTTATAGTACCAAGTGGTTCCTGCAATCTGCCATCCAGAAGCGGGGCAGCTTACTTTGGTTTGCCAGGGAAAAGGGCAGAGCATTGTGTCTGGGCGCCTATGGCTGGGAGTGACCGGCTGGCTCCTGAAAAGCTACGATAAGCAGGATGGTGACCAGACCCATGGTGGCACCAGTGCCAAGTTGGGCTGATTTGATAGTACCAAGTGGCTCCTGCAATCTGCCATCAATAATTTGGCCGGCGAATTTTGTTTTCCAGGGAAAAGCGCTATGGTTTGTGTTTGGGGGCCTGTGGCTGGGAGTGGCCGGCTGGCTCCTTATAATCCACGATACGCAGCATGGTTCCCAGACCCAAGGTGGCACCAGTGCCAAGTTGGGCTGGTTTGATAGTACCAAGTGGCTCTGGCAATCTGCCATCAAAAAGTTGGCAGACGAGTTTTGTTTTCCAGGGAAAAGCGCCGTTGTTTTTGTTTGGGGGCCTGTGGCTGGGAGTGGACAGATGGCTAATTAGAATCCACGATAGGCAGGATGGTGACCAGACCCATGGTGGCACCAGTGCCAAGTCGGGCTGGTTTGATAGTACCAAGTGGCTCCGGCAATCTGCCATCCAGAAGCGGGATAACTTACTTTTGTTTGTCAGGGAAACGGGCCGAGGTTTGTGTCTGGGGGCCTATGGCTGGGAGTGACCGGCTGGCTCCTGAAAAGCTACGATAGGCAGGATGGTGACCAGACCCATGGTGGCACCAGTGCCAAGTTGGTCTGATTTGATAAAACCAAGTGGCTCCTGCAATCTCCCATCAAAAAGTTGGCAGGAGAGTTTTGTTTTCCAGGGAAAAGCGCCGTTGTTTGTGTTTGGGGGCCTGTGGCTGGGAGTGGCCGGCTGGCTCCTTAGAATCCACGATACGCAGCATGGTATCCAGACCCAAGGTGGCACCAGTGCCAAGTTTTGCTGGTTTGATAGTACCAAGTGGTTCCTGCAATCTGCCATCCAGAAGCAGGGCAGCTTACTTTTGTATGCCAGGGAAACGGGCCGAGGTTTTTGTCTGGGGGCCTATGGCTGGGAGTGACCGGCTGGCTCCTGAAACGCTACTATAGGCAGGATGGTGACCAGACCCATGGTGGCACCAGTCCCAAGTTGGGCTGATTTGATAGTACCAAGTGGCTCCTGCAATCTGTCGTCAAAATTTGGCAGGCGAGTTTTGTTTTCCAGGGAAAAGCGCCGTTGTTTGTGTTTGGGCGCCTGTGGCTGGGACTGGCCGGCTGGCTCCTTAGAATCCACGTTACGCAGGATGGTTCCCAGACCTGAGGTGGCACCAGTGCCAAGTCGGGCTGGTTTGATAGTACTAAATAGCTCCTGCAATCTGCCATGCAGAAGCGGGGCAGCTTACTTTTGTTTGCCAGGGAAACGGGCCGAGGTTTGTGTCTGGGGGCCTATGGCTGCGAGTGACCGTCTGGCTCCTGAAAAGCTACGATAGGCAGGATGGTGAGCAGACCCATGGTGGCACCAGTGCCAAGTTGAGCTGGTTTGATAGTACCAAGTGGCTCCTGCAATCTGCCATCAAAAAGTTGGCAGGCGAGTTTTGTTTTCCAGGGAAAAGCGCCGTTGTTTGTGTTTGGGTGCCTATGGCTGGGAGTGGCCGGCTGGCTCCTTAGAATTCACGATACGCACCATGGTTCCCAGACCAGAGGTGGCACCAGTGCCAAGTCGGGCTGGTTTGATAGTACCAAGTGCGTCCTACAATCTGCCATCCAGAAGCGGGGCAGCTTACTTTTGTTTGCCAGGGAAACAGGCCGAGATTTGTGTCTGGGGGCCTATGGCTGGGAGTGACCGGCTGGCTCCTGAAAAGCTACGATAGGCAGGATGGTGACCAGACCCATGGTGGCACCAGTGCCAAGTTGGGCTGATTTGATAGTAGCAAGTGGCTCCTGCAATCTGCCATCAAAATGTCGGCAGGCGGGTTTTGTTTTCCAGGGAAAAGCGCTGTGGTTTGTGTTTGGGGGCCTGTGGCTGGGAGTGACCGGCTGGCTCCTTAGAATCCACGATACGCAGGATGGTTCCCAGACCCAAGGTGGCACCAGTGCCAAGTTGGGCTGGTTTGATAGTACCAAGTGGCTCCTGCAATCTGCCATCCAGAAGCGGGGCAGCTTACTTTTGTTTGCCAGGGAAACGGGCCGAGGTTTGTGTCTGGGGGCCTATGGCTGGGAGTGACCGGCTGGCTCCTGAAAAGCTAAGATAGGCAGGATGGTGACCAGACCCATGGTGGCACCAGTGCCAAGTTGGGCTGGTTTGATAGTACCAAGTGGCTCCTGCAATCTGCCATCAAAATGTTGGCAGGCGAGTTTTGTTTTCCAGGGAAAAGCGCCGTTGTTTTTGTTTGGGGGCCTGTGGCTGGGAGTGGCCGGCTGGCTCCTTAGAATCCACGATACGCAGCATGGTTCCCAGACCAGAGGTGGCACCAGTGCCAAGTTGGGCTGGTTTGATAGTACCAAGTGCGTCCTGCAATCTGCCATCCAGAAGCGGGGTAGCTTACTTTTGTTTGCCAGGGAAACGGGCCGAGGTTTGTGTCTCGAGGCCTATGGCTGGGAGTGACCGGCTGGCTCCTGAAAAGCTACGATAGGCAGGATGGTGACCAGACCCATGGTGGCACCAGTGCCAAGTTGGGCTGGTTTGATAGTACCAAGTGGCTCCTGCAATCTGCCATCAAAAAGTTGGCAGGCGAGTTTGTTATCCAGGGAAATGCGCCGTTGTTTGTGTTTGGGGGCCTGTGGCTGGGAGTGGCCGGCTGGCTCCTTAGAATCCACGATACGCAGCATGGTTCCCAGACCAGAGGTGGCACCAGTGCCAAGTCGGGCTGGTTTGATGGTGAAAAGTGGCTCCTGCAATCTGCCATCCAGTAGCGGAATAACTTACTTTTGTTTGCCAGGGAAACGGTCCGAGCTTTTTGTCTGGGGGCCTATGGCTGGGAGTGACCGGCTGGCTCCTGAAAAGCTACGATAGGCAGGATGGTGACCAGACCCATGGTGGCACCAGTGTCAAGTTGGGCTGGTTTGATAGTACCCAGTGGCTCCGGCAATCTGCCATCAAAATTTGGCAGGCGAGTTTTGTTTTCCAGGGAAAAGCGCCGTTGTTTTTGTTTGGGGGCCTGTGGCTGGGAGTGGACGGATGGCTAATTAGAATCCACGATACGCAGGATGGTTCCCAGACCAGAGGTGGCACCAGTGCCAAGTCGGGCTGGTTTGATGGTGCAAAGTGGCTCCTGCAATGTGCCATCCAGAAGCGGGGTAGCTTATTTTTCTTTGCCAGGGAAACGGGCCGAGGTTTTTGTCTGGGGGCCTATGGCTTGGAGTGACCGGCTGGCTCCTGAAAAGCTACGATAGGCAGGATGGTGACCAGACCCATGGTGGCACCAGTGCCAAGTTGGGCTGGTTTGATAGTACCAAGTGGCTCCTGCAATCTGCCATCAAAATGTTGGCAGGCGAGTTTTGTTTTCCAGGGAAAAGCGCCGTTGTTTCTGTTTGGGGGCCTGTGGCTGGGAGTGGCCGGCTGGCTGCTTAGAATCCACGATACGCAGGATGGTTCCCAGACCAGAGGTGGCACCAGTGCCAAGTCGGGCTGGTTTGATAATACCTAGTGGATCCTGCAATCTGCCATCCAGAAGCGGGACAGCTTACTTTTGTTTGCCAGGGAAACGGGCCGAGCTTTGTGTCACGGGGCCTATGGCTGGGAGTGACCGTCTAGGTCCTGAAAAGCTACGATAGGCAGGATGGTGACCAGACCCATGGTGGCACCAGTGCCAAGTTGGGCTGGTTTGATAGTACCAAGTGGCTCCTGCAATCTGCCATCAAAAAGTTGGCAGGCGAGTTTTGTTTTCCAGGGAAAAGCGCCGTTGTTTGTGTTTGGAGGCCTGTGGCTGGGAGTGGCCGGCTTGCTAATTGGAATCCACGATACACAGCATGGTTCCCAGACCAGAGGTGGCACCAGTGCCAAGTCGGGCTGGTTTGATGGTGCAAAGTGGCTCCTGCAATCTGCCATCCAGAAGCGGGGCAGCTTACTTTTGTTTGCCAGGGAAACGGGCCGAGGTTTTTCTCTGGGGGCCTATGGCTGGGAGTGACCGGCTGGCGCCTGAACACCTACGATAGGCAGGATGGTGACCAGACCCATGGTGGCACCAGTGCCAAGATGGGCTGATTTGATAGTAGCAAGTGGCTCATGCAATCTGCCATCAAAATGTTGGCAGGCGAGTTTTGTTTTCCAGGGAAAAGCGCCGTTGTTTGTGTTTGGGGGCCTGTGGCTGGGAGTGGACGGATAGCTCCTTAGAATCCACGATACGCAGCATGGTTCCCAGACCAGAGGTGGCACCAGTGCCAAGTCGGGCTGGTTTGATAGTACCAAGTGGCTCCGGAAATCTGCCATCCAGAAGCGGGGCAGCTTACTTTTGTTTGCCAGGGAAACGGGCCGAGCTTTGTGTCTGGGCGCCTATGGCTGGGAGTGACCTGCTAGGTCCTGAAAAGCTACGATAGGCAGGATGGTGACCAGACCCATGGTGGCACCAGTGCCAAGTTGGGCTGATTTGACAGTACCAAGTGGCTCCTGCGATCTGCCATCTAAATGTTGGCAGGCGAGTTTTGTTTTCCAGGGAAAAGCGCCGTTGTTTGTGTCTGGGGGCCTGTGGCTGGAGTGGCCGGCTGGCTCCTTAGAATCCACGATACGCAGGATGGTTCCCAGACCTGAGGTGGCACCAGTGCCAAGTCGGGCTAGTTTGATGGTGCAAAGTGGCTCCTGCAATCTGCCATCCAGAAGCGGGGTAGCTTACTTTTGTTTGCCAGGGAAACGGGCCGAGGTTTTTCTCTGGGGGCCTATGGCAGGGAGGGACCGGCTGGCTCCTGAAAAGCTACGATAGGCAGGATGGTGACCAGACCCATGGTGGCACCAGTGCCAAGTTGGGCTGGTTTGATAGTACCAAGTGGCTCCTGCAATCTGCCATCAAAATATTGGGAGGCGAGTTTTGTTTTCCAGGGAAAAGCGCCGTTGTTTGTGTTTGGGGGCCTGTGGCTGGGAGTGACCGGCTGGCTCCTTAGAATCCACGATACGCAGGATGGTTCCCAGACCCAAGGTGGCACCAGTGCCAAGTCGGGCTGGTTTGATAGTACCAAGTGGTTCCTGCAATCTGCCATCCAGAAGCGGGGCAGCTTACTTTGTTTGCCAGGGAAACGGGCCGAGCTTTTTGTCTGGGCGCCTATGGCTTGGAGTGACCGGCTAGGTCCTGAAAAGCTACGATAGGCAGGATGGTGACCAGATCCATGGTGGCACCAGTGCCAAGTTGGGCTGGTTTGATAGTACCAAGTGGCTCCTGCAATCTGCCATCAAAATGTTGGCAGGCGAGTTTTGTTTTCCAGGGAAAAGCGCCGTTGTTTGTGTTTGGGGGCCTGTGGCTGGGAGTGGACGGATGGCTCCTTAGAATCCACGATACGCAGGATGGTTCCCAGACCAGAGGTGGCACCAGTGCCAAGTCGGGCTGGTTTGATAGTACCAAGTTGTTCCTGCAATCTGCCATCCAGAAGCGGGGCAGCTTACTTTTGTATGCCAGGAAAACGGGCCGAGGTTTTTGTCTGGGGGCCTATAGCTGGGAGTGACCGTCTGGCTCCTGAAAAGCTACGATAGGCAGGATGGTGACCAAACGCATGGTGGCACCAGTGCCAAGTTGGGCTGATTTGATAGTACCAAGTGGCTCCTGCAATCTGCCATCAAAATGTTGGCAGGCGAGTTTTGTTTTCCAGGGAAAAGCGCCGTTGTTTGTGTTTGGGGGCCTGTGGCTGGGAGTGGCCGGCTGGCTGCTTAGAATCCACGATACGCAGGATGGTTCCCAGACCAGAGGTGGCACCAGTGCCAAGTCGGGCTAGTTTGATGGTGCAAAGTGGTTCCTGCAATCTGCCATCCAGAAGCGGGGCAGCTTACTTTTGTTTGCCAGGGATACGGGCCGAGCTTTGTGTCTGGGGGCCTATGGCTGGGAGTGACCGGCTGGCTCCTGAAAAGCTACGATAGGCAGGATGGTGACCAGACCCATGGTGGCACCAGTGCCAAGTTGGGCTTATTTGATAGTACCAAGTGGCTCCTGCAATCTGCCATGAAAATGTTGGCAGGCGAGTTTTGTTTTCCAGGGAAAAGCGCCGTTGTTTCTGTTTGGGGGCCTGTGGGTGGGAGTGGCCGGCTGGCTCCTTAGAATCCACGATACGCGGCATGGTTCCCAGACCAGAGGTGGCACCAGTGCCAAGTTGGGCTGGTTTGATAGTACCAAGTGCGTCCTGCAATCTGCCATCCAGAAGCGGGGCAGCTTACTTTTGTATGCCAGGGATACGGGCCGAGGTTTGTGTCTCAGGGCCTATGGCTGGGAGTGACCGCCTGGCACCTGAAAAGCTACGATAGGCAGGATGGTGACCAGACCCATGGTGGCACCAGTGCCAAGTTGGGCTGGTTTGATAGTACCAAGTGGCTCCTGCAATCTGCCATCAAAAAGTTGGCAGGCGAGTTTGTTTTCCAGGGAAAAGCGCCGTTGTTTGTGTTTGGGGGCCTGTGGCAGGGAGTGGCCGGCTGGCTCCTTACAATGAACGATACGCAGGATGGTTCCCAGACCAGAGGTGGCACCAGTGCCAAGTTGGGCTGGTTTGATGGTGAAAAGTGGCTCCTGCAATCTGCCATCCAGAAGCGGGATAACTTACTTTTGTTTGCCAGGGAAACGAGCCGAGGTTTTTGTCTGGGGGCCTATGGCTGGGAGTGACCGGCTGGCTCCTGAAAAGCTACGATAGGCAGGATGGTGACCAGACCCATGGTGGCACCAGTGCCAAGTTGGGCTGGTTTGATAGTACCAAGTGGCTCCTGCAATCTGCCATCAAAATGTTGGCAGGCGAGTTTTGTTTTCCAGGGAAAAGTGCCGTTGTTTGTGTTTGGGGGCCTGTGGGTGGGAGTGACCGGCTGGCTCCTTAGAATCCACGATACGCGGGATGGTTCCCAGACCAGAGGTCGCACCAGTGCCAAGTCGGGCCAGTTTGATGGTGCAAAGTGGCTCCTGCAATCTGCCATCCAGAAGCGGGGTAGCTTACTTTTGTTTGCCAGGGAAACGGGCCGAGTTTTGTGTCTGGGGGCCTATGGCTGGGAGTGACCGGCTGGCTCCTGAAAAGCTACGATAGGCAGGATGGTTACCAGACCCATGGTGGCACCAGTGCCAAGTTGGGCTGATTTGATAGTACCAAGTGGCTCCTGCAATCTGCCATCAAAAAGTTGGCAGGCGAGTTTTGTTTTCCAGGGAAAAGCGCCGTTTTTTGTGTCTGGGGGCCTGTGGCTGGGAGTGGCCGGCTGGCTCCTTACAATGAACGATACGCAGGATGGTTCCCAGACCTGAGGTGGCACCAGTGCCAAGTCGGGCTAGTTTGATGGTGCAAAGTGGCTCCTGCAATCTGCCATCCAGAAGCGGGGTAGCTTACTTTTGTTTGCCAGGGAAACGGGCCGAGGTTTGTGTCTGGGGGCCTATGGCTGGGAGTGACCGGCTGGCTCCTGAAAAGCTACGATAGGCAGGATGGTGACCAGACCCATGGTGGCACCAGTGTCAAGTTGGGCGGGTTTGATAGTACCAAGTGGCTCCGGCAATCTGCCATCAAAATTTGGCAGGCGAGGTTTGTTTTCCAGGGAAAAGCGCCGTTGTTTTTGTTTGGGGGCCTGTGGGTGGGAGTGGCCAGATGGCTAATTAGAATCCACGATAGGCAGCATGGTTCCCAGACCTGAGGTGGCACCAGTGCCAAGTCGGGCTGGTTTGATACTATCAAGTGCGTCCTGCAATCTGCCATCCAGAAGCGGGGTAGCTTACTTTTGTTTGCCAGGTAAACGGGCCGAGGTTTGTGTCTGGGGGCCTATGGCTGGGAGTGACCGGCTGGCTCCTGAAAAGCTACGATAGGCAGGATGGTGACCAGACCCATGGTGGCACCAGTGCCAAGTTGGGCTGGTTTGATAGTACCAAGTGGCTCCTGCAATCTGCCATCAAAAAATTGGCAGGCGAGTTTTGTTTTCCAGGGAAAAGCGCCGTTGTTTTTGTTTGCGGGCCTGTGGGTGGGAGTGGCCGGCTGGCTCCTTAGAATCCACGATACGCAGGATGGTTCCCAGACCAGAGGTGGCACCAGTGCCAAGTCGGGCTAGTTTGATGGTGCAAAGTGGCTCCTGCAATCTGCCATCCAGAAGCGGGGCAGCTTACTTTTGTTTGCCAGGGAAACGGGCCTAGTATTGTTTCTGGGGGCCTACGGCTGCGAGTGACCGGCTGGCTCCTGAAAAGCTACGATAGGCAGGATGGTGACCAGACCCATGGTGGCACCAGTGCCAAGTTGGGCTGATTTGATAGTACCAAGTGGCTCCTGCAATCTGCCATCAAAAAGTTGGCAGGCGAGTTTTGTTTTCCAGGGAAAAGCGCCGTTGTTTGTGTTTGGGGGCCTGTGGCTGGGAGTGGACGGATGGCTCCTTAGAACCACGATACGCAGGATGGTTCCCAGACCAGAGGTGGCACCAGTGCCAAGTCGGGCTGGTTTGATAGTACCAAGTGGTTCCTGCAATCTGCCATCCAGAAGCGGGGCAGCTTACTTTTGTATGCCAGGGAAACGGGCCGAGGTTTTTTTCTGGGGGCCTATAGCTGGGAGTGACCGGCTGGCTCCTGAAAAGCTACGATAGGCAGGATGGTGACCAAACGCATGGTGGCACCAGTGCCAAGTTGGGCTGATTTGATAGTACCAAGTGGCTCCTGCAATCTGCCATCAAAATGTTGGCAGGCGAGTTTTGTTTTCCAGGGAAAAGCGCCGTTGTTTGTGTTTGGGGGCCTGTGGCTGGGAGTGGCCGGCTGGCTGCTTAGAATCCACGATACGCAGGATGGTTCCCAGACCAGAGGTGGCACCAGTGCCAAGTCGGGCTGGTTTGATACTACCAAGTGCGTCCTGCAATCTGCCATCCAGAAGCGGGGCAGCTTACTTTTGTTTGCCAGGGAAACGGGCCGAGGTTTGTGTCTGGGGGCCTATGGCTGGGAGTGACCGGCTGGCTCCTGAAAAGCTACGACAGGCAGGATGGTGACCAGACCCATGGTGGCACCAGTGCCAAGTTGGGCTGGTTTGATAGTACCAAGTGGCTCCTGCAATCTGCCATCAAAATGTTGGCAGGCGAGTTTTGTTTTCCAGGGAAAAGCGCCGTTGTTTGTGTTTGGGGGCCTGTGGCTGGGAGTGGACGGATGGCTCCTTAGAATCCACGATACACAGCATGGTTCCCAGACCAGAGGTGGCACCAGTGACAAGTCGGGCTGGTTTGATGGTGCAAAGTGGTTCCTGCAATCTGCCATCCAGAAGCGGGGCAGCTTACTTTTGTATGCCAGGGAAACGGGCCGAGGTTTGTGTCTGGGGGCCTATGGCTGGGAGTGACCGGCTGGCTCCTGAAAAGCTACGATAGGCAGGATGGTGACCAGACCCATGGTGGCACCAGTGCGAAGTTGGGCTGATTTGATAGTACCAAGTGGCTCCTGCAATCTGCCATCAAAAAGTTGTCAGGCGAGTTTTGTTTTCCAGGGAAAAGCGCCGTTGTTTGTGTTTGGGGGCCTGTGGCTGGGAGTGGACGGCTGGCTGCTTAGAATCCACGATACGCAGGATGGTTCCCAGACCAGAGGTGGCACCAGTGCCAAGTTGGGCTGGTTGGATAGTACCAAGTGCGTCCTGCAATCTGCCATCCAGAAGCGGGGCAGCTTACTTTTGTTTGCCAGGGAAACGGGCCGAGGTTTGTGTCTCAGG
This sequence comes from Melospiza melodia melodia, assembly GCF_035770615.1. Taxonomy (NCBI): domain Eukaryota; kingdom Metazoa; phylum Chordata; class Aves; order Passeriformes; family Passerellidae; genus Melospiza; species Melospiza melodia. The sequence continues at coordinate 45,495,114 of NC_086199.1, forward strand.
GCCTATGCCTGGGAGTGACCGGCTGGCTCCTGAAAAGCTACGATAGGCAGGATGGTGACCAGACCCATGGTGGCACCAGTGCCAAGTTGGGCTGGTTTCATAGTACCAAGTGGCTCCTGCAATCTGCCATCAAAAAGTTGTCAGGCGAGTTTTGTTTTCCAGGGAAAAGCGCCGTTGTTTGTGTTTGGTGGCCTGTGGCTGGGAGTGACCGGCTGGCTCCTTAGAATCCACGATACGCAGGATGGTTCCCAGACCCAAGGTGGCACCAGTGCCAAGTTGGGCTGGTTTGATAGTACCAAGTGGTTCCTGCAATCTGCCATCCAGAAGCAGGGCAGCTTACTTTTGTTTGCCAGGGAAACGGGCCGAGGTTTTTCTCTGGGGGCCTATGGCTTGGAGTGACCGGCTAGGTCCTGAAAAGCTACGATAGGCAGGATGGTGACCAGATCCATGGTGGCATCAGTGCCAAGTTGGGCTGGTTTGATAGTACCAAGTGGCTCCTGCAATCTGCCATCAAAATGTTGGCAGGCGAGTTTTGTTTTCCAGGGAAAAGCGCCGTTGTTTGTGTCTGGGGGCCTGTGGCTGGGAGTGGCCGGCTGGCTCCGTAGAATCCACGATACGCAGGATGGTTCCCAGACCAGAGGTGGCACCAGTGCCAAGTCGGGCTGCTTTGATGGTGAAAAGTGGCTCCTGCAATCTGCCATCCAGAAGCGGGATAACTTACTTTTGTTTGCCAGGGAAACGGGGCGAGTATTGTTTCTGGGGGCCTATGGCTGCGAGTGACCGGCTGGCTCCTGAAAAGCTACGATAGGCAGGATGGTGACCAGACCCATGGTGGCACCAGTGCCAAGTTGGGCTGATTTGATAGTACCAAGTGGCTCCTGCAATCTGCCATCAAAAAGTTTGCAGGCGAGTTTTGTTTTCCAGGGAAAAGCGCCGTTGTTTGTGTTTGGGGGCCTGTGGCTGGGAGTGGACGGATGGCTCCTTAGAACCACGATACGCAGGATGGTTCCCAGACCAGAGGTGGCACCAGTGCCAAGTCGGGCTGGTTTGATAGTACCAAGTGGTTCCTGCAATCTGCCATCCAGAAGCGGGGCAGCTTACTTTTGTATGCCAGGGAAACGGGCCGAGGTTTTTTTCTGGGGGCCTATAGCTGGGAGTGACCGGCTGGCTCCTGAAAAGCTACGATAGGCAGGATGGTGACCAAACGCATGGTGGCACCAGTGCCAAGTTGGGCTGATTTGATAGTACCAAGTGGCTCCTGCAATCTGCCATCAAAATGTTGGCAGGCGAGTTTTGTTTTCCAGGGAAAAGCGCCGTTGTTTTTGTCTGGGGGCCTGTGGCTGGGAGTGGCCGGCTGGCTCCTTACAATGAACGATACGCAGGATGGTTCCCAGACCTGAGGTGGCACCAGTGCCAAGTCGGGCTAGTTTGATGGTGCAAAGTGGTTCCTGCAATCTGCCATCCAGAAGCGGGGTAGCTTACTTTTGTTTGCCAGGGAAACGGGCCGAGGTTTTTCTCTGGGGGCCTATGGCAGGGAGTGACCGGCTGGCTCCTGAAAAGCTACGATAGGCAGGATGGTGACCAGACCCATGGTGGCACCAGTGCCAAGTTGGGCTGGTTTCATAGTACCAAGTGGCTCCTGCAATCTGCCATCTAAATGTTGGCAGGCGAGTTTTGTTTTCCAGGGAAAAGCGCCGTTGTTTGTGTTTGGTGGCCTGTGGCTGGGAGTGACCGGCTGGCTACTTAGAATCCACGATACGCAGGATGGTTCCCAGACCCAAGGTGGCACCAGTGCCAAGTTGGGCTGGTTTGATAGTACCAAGTGGTTCCTGCAATCTGCCATCCAGAAGCGGGGCAGCTTACTTTTGTTTGCCAGGGAAACGGGCCGAGGTTTTTCTCTGGGGGCCTATGGCTTGGAGTGACCGGCTAGGTCCTGAAAAGCTACGATAGGCAGGATGGTGACCAGATCCATGGTGGCACCAGTGCCAAGTTGGGCTGGTTTGATAGTACCAAGTGGCTCCTGCAATCTGCCATCAAAATGTTGGCAGGCGAGTTTTGTTTTCCAGGGAAAAGCGCCGTTGTTTGTGTTTGGGGGCCTGTGGCTGGGAGTGGCCGGCTGGCTCCTTAGAATCCACGATACGCAGGATGGTTCCCAGACCAGAGGTGGCACCAGTGCCAAGTCGGGCTGGTTTGATGGTGAAAAGTGGCTCCTGCAATCTGCCATCCAGAAGCGGGATAACTTACTTTTGTTTGCCAGGGAAACGGGCCAAGGTTTTGTCTGGGGGCCTATGGCTGGGAGTGACCGGCTGGCTCCTGAAAAGCTACGATAGGCAGGATGGTGACCAGACCCATGGTGGCACCAGTGTCAAGTTGGGCTGGTTTGATAGTACCAAGTGGCTCAGGCAATCTGCCATCAAAATTTGGCAGGCGAGGTTTGTTTTCCAGGGAAAAGCGCCGTTGTTTTTATTTGGGGGCCTGTGGGTGGGAGTGGCCAGATGGCTAACTAGAATCCACGATACGCAGCATGGTTGCCAGACCAGAGGTGGCACCAGTGCCAAGTCGGGCTGGTTTGATACTATCAAGTGCGTCCTGCAATCTGCCATCCAGAAGCGGGGTAGCTTACTTTTGTTTGCCAGGGAAACGGGCCGAGGTTTGTGTCTGGGGGCCTATGGCTGCGAGTGACCGGCTGGCTCCTGAAAAGCTACGATAGGCAGGATGGTGACCAGACCCATGGTGGCACCAGTGCCAAGTTGGGCTGGTTTGATAGTACCAAGTGGCTCCTGCAATCTGCCATCAAAAAATTGGCAGGCGAGTTTTGTTTTCCAGGGAAAAGCGCCGTTGTTTTTGTTTGGGGGCCTGTGGCTGGGAGTGGCCGGCTGGCTCCTTAGAATCCACGATACACAGCATGGTTCCCAGACCAGAGGTGGCACCAGTGCCAAGTCGGGCTAGTTTGATGGTGCAAAGTGGCTCCTGCAATCTGCCATCCAGAAGCGGGGCAGCTTACTTTTGTTTGCCAGGGAAACGGGCCGAGTATTGTTTCTGGGGGCCTATGGCTGGGAGTGACCGGCTGGCTCCTGAAAAGCTACGATAGGCAGGATGGTGACCAGACCCATGGTGGCACCAGTGCCAAGTTGGGCTGATTTGATAGTACCAAGTGGCTCCTGCAATCTGCCATCAAAAAGTTGGCAGGCGAGTTTTGTTTTCCAGGGAAAAGCGCCGTTGTTTGTGTTTGGGGGCCTGTGGCTGGGAGTGGACGGATGGCTCCTTAGAACCACGATACGCAGGATGGTTCCCAGACCAGAGGTGGCACCAGTGCCAAGTCGGGCTGGTTTGATAGTACCAAGTGCGTCCTGCAATCTGCCATCCAGAAGCGGGGCAGCTTACTTTTGTATGCCAGGGAAACGGGCCGAGGTTTTTTTCTGGGGGCCTATAGCTGGGAGTGACCGGCTGGCTCCTGAAAAGCTACGATAGGCAGGATGGTGACCAAACCCATGGTGGCACCAGTGCCAAGTTGGGCTGATTTGATAGTACCAAGTGGCTCCTGCAATCTGCCATCAAAATGTTGGCAGGCGAGTTTTGTTTTCCAGGGAAAAGCGCCGTTGTTTGTGTTGGGGGGCCTGTGGCTGGGAGTGGCCGGCTGGCTGCTTAGAATCCACGATACGCAGGATGGTTCCCAGACCAGAGGTGGCACCAGTGCCAAGTCGGGCTGGTTTGATACTACCAAGTGCGTCCTGCAATCTGCCATCCAGAAGCGGGGCAGCTTACTTTTGTTTGCCAGGGAAACGGGCCGAGGTTTGTGTCTGGGGGCCTATGGCTGGGAGTGACCGGCTGGCTCCTGAAAAGCTACGATAGGCAGGATGGTGACCAGACCCATGGTGGCACCAGTGCCAAGTTGGGCTGGTTTGATAGTACCAAGTGGCTCCTGCAATCTGCCATCAAAAAGTTGGCAGGCGAGTTTGTTATCCAGGGAAAAGCGCCGTTGTTTGTGTTTGGGGGCCTCTGGCTGGGAGTGGCCGGCTGGCTCCTTAGAATCCATGATACGCAGGATGGTTCCCAGACCAGAGGTGGCACCAGTGCCAAGTCGGGCTGGTTTGATGGTGAAAAGTGGCTCCTGCAATCTGCCATCCAGAAGCGGGATGACTTCCTTTTGTTTGCCAGGGAAACGGGCCGAGGTTTTTGTCTGGGGGCCTATGGCTGGGAGTGACCGGCTGGCTCCTGAAAAGCTACGATAGGCAGGATGGTGACCAGACCCATGGTGGCACCAGTGCCAAGTTGGGCTGGTTTGATAGTACCAAGTGGCTCCTGCAATCTGCCATCAAAATGTTGGCAGGCGAGTTTTGTTTTCCAGGGAAAAGTGCCGTTGTTTGTGTTTGGGGGCCTGTGGGTGGGAGTGACCGGCTGGCTCCTTAGAATCCACGATACGCGGGATGGTTCCCAGACAAGAGGTCGCACCAGTGCCAAGTCGGGCCAGTTTGATGGTGCAAAGTGGCTCCTGCAATCTGCCATCCAGAAGCGGGGTAGCTTACTTTTGTTTGCCAGGGAAACGGGCCGAGTTTTGTGTCTGGGGGCCTATGGCTGCGAGTGACCGGCTGGCTCCTGAAAAGCTACGATAGGCAGGATGGTGACCAGACCCATGGTGGCACCAGTGCCAAGTTGGGCTGATTTGATAGTACCAAGTGGCTCCTGCAATCTGCCATCAAAATGTTGGCAGGCGAGTTTTGTTTTCCAGGGAAAAGCGCTGTTGTTTGTGTCTGGGGGCCTGTGGCTGGGAGTGGCCGGCTGGCTCCTTACAATGAACGATACGCAGGATGGTTCCCAGACCTGAGGTGGCACCAGTGCCAAGTCGGGCTAGTTTGATGGTGCAAAGTGGTTCCTGCAATCTGCCATCCAGAAGCGGGGTAGCTTACTTTTGTTTGCCAGGGAAACGGGCCGAGGTTTTTCTCTGGGGGCCTATGGCAGGGAGTGACCGGCTGGCTCCTGAAAAGCTACGATAGGCAGGATGGTGACCAGACCCATGGTGGCACCAGTGCCAAGTTGGGCTGGTTTCATAGTACCAAGTGGCTCCTGCAATCTGCCATCTAAATGTTGGCAGGCGAGTTTTGTTTTCCAGGGAAAAGCGCCGTTGTTTGTGTTTGGTGGCCTGTGGCTGGGAGTGACCGGCTGGCTCCTTAGAATCCACGATACGCAGGATGGTTCCCAGACCCAAGGTGGCACCAGTGCCAAGTTGGGCTGGTTTGATAGTACCAAGTGTGTCCTGCAATCTGCCATCCAGAAGCGGGGTAGCTTACTTTTGTTTGCCAGGGAAACGGGCCGAGGTTTGTGTCTGGGGGCCTATGGCTGGGAGTGACCGGCTGGCTCCTGAAAAGCTACGATAGGCAGGATGGTGACCAGACCCATGGTGGCACCAGTGCCAAGTTGGGCTGATTTGATAGTACCAAGTGGCTCCTGCAATCTGCCATCACAAAGTTGGCAGGCGAGTTTTGTTTTCCAGGGAAAAGCGCCGTTGTTTGTGTTTGGGGGCCTGTGGCTGGGAGTGGACGGATGGCTCCTTAGAACCACGATACGCAGGATGGTTCCCAGACCAGAGGTGGCACCAGTGCCAAGTCGGGCTGGTTTGATAGTACAAAGTGGTTCCTGCAATCTGCCATCCAGAAGCGGGGCAGCTTACTTTTGTATGCCAGGGAAACGGGCCGAGGTTTTTGTCTGGGGGCCTATAGCTGGGAGAGACCGGCTGGCTCCTGAAAAGCTACGATAGGCAGGATGGTGACCAAACGCATGGTGGCACCAGTGCCAAGTTGGGCTGATTTGATAGTACCAAGTGGCTCCTGCAATCTGCCATCAAAATGTTGGCAGGCGAGTTTTGTTTTCCAGGGAAAAGCGCCGTTGTTTGTGTTTGGGGGCCTGTGGCTGGGAGTGGCCGGCTGGCTGCTTAGAATCCACGATACGCAGGATGGTTCCCAGACCAGAGGTGGCACCAGTGCCAAGTCGGGCTGGTTTGATACTACCATGTGCGTCCTGCAATCTGCCATCCAGAAGCGGGGCAGCTTACTTTTGTTTGCCAGGGAAACGGGCCGAGGTTTGTGTCTGGGGGCCTATGGCTGGGAGTGACCGGCTGGCTCCTGAAAAGCTACGATAGGCAGGATGGTGACCAGACCCATGGTGGCACCAGTGCCAAGTTGGGCTGGTTTGATAGTACCAAGTGGCTCCTGCAATCTGCCATCAAAAAGTTGGCAGGCGAGTTTTGTTTTCCAGGGAAAAGCGCCGTTGTTTGTGTTTGGGGGCCTGTGGCTGGGAGTGGACGGATGGCTCCTTAGAATCCACGATACACAGCATGGTTCCCAGACCAGAGGTGGCACCAGTGCCAAGTCGGGCTAGTTTGATGGTGCAAAGTGGTTCCTGCAATCTGCCATCCAGAAGCGGGGCAGCTTACTTTTGTTTGCCAGGGAAACGGGCCGAGGTTTGTGTCTGGGGGCCTATGGCTGGGAGTGACCGGCTGGCTCCTGAAAAGCTACGATAGGCAGGATGGTGACCAGACCCATGGTGGCACCAGTGCCAAGTTGGGCTGATTTGATAGTACCAAGTGGCTCCTGCAATCTGCCATCAAAAAGTTGGCAGGCGAGTTTTGTTTTCCAGGGAAAAGCGCCGTTGTTTGTGTTTGGGGGCCTGTGGCTGGGAGTGGACGGCTGGCTCCTTAGAATCCACGATACGCAGGATGTTTCCCAGACCAGAGGTGGCACCAGTGCCAAGTTGGGCTGGTTTGATAGTACCAAGTGCGTCCTGCAATCTACCATCCAGAAGGGGGCAGCTTACTTTTGTTTGCCAGGGAAACAGGCCGAGGTTTGTGTCTCAGGGCCTATGGCTGGGAGTGACCGGCTGGCTCCTGAAAAGCTACGATAGGCAGGATGGTGACCAGACCCATGGTGGCACCAGTGCCAAGTTGGGCTGGTTTGATAGTACCAAGTGGCTCCTGCAATCTGCCATCAAAAAGTTGGCAGGCGAGTTTGTTATCCAGGGAAAAGCGCCGTTGTTTGTGTTTGGGGGCCTCTGGCTGGGAGTGGCCGGCTGGCTCCTTAGAATCCATGATACGCAGGATGGTTCCCAGACCAGAGGTGGCACCAGTGCCAAGTCGGGCTGGTTTGATGGTGAAAAGTGGCTCCTGCAATCTGCCATCCAGAAGCGGGATGACTTACTTTTGTTTGCCAGGGAAACGGGCCGAGGTTTTTGTCTGGGGGCCTATGGCTGGGAGTGACCGGCTGGCTCCTGAAAAGCTACGATAGGCAGGATGGTGACCAGACCCATGGTGGCACAAGTGCCAAGTTGGGCTGGTTTGACAGTACCAAGTGGCTCCTGCAATCTGCCATCAAAAAGTTGGCAGGCGAGTTTTGTTTTCCAGGGAAAAGTGCCGTTGTTTGTGTTTGGGGGCCTGTGGGTGGGAGTGACCGGCTGGCTCCTTAGAATCCACGATACGCAGGATGGTTCCCAGACCAGAGGTGGCACCAGTGCCAAGTCGGGCTAGTTTGATGGTGCAAAGTGGCTCCTGCAATCTGCCATCCAGAAGCGGGGTAGCTTACTTTTGTTTGCCAGGGAAACGGGCCGAGGTTTGTGTCTGGGGGCCTATGGCTGCGAGTGACCGGCTGGCTCCTGAAAAGCTACGATAGGCAGGATGGTGACCAGACCCATGGTGGCACCAGTGCCAAGTTGGGCTGATTTGATAGTAGCAAGTGGCTCCTGCAATCTGCCATCAAAAAGTTGGCAGGCGAGTTTTGTTTTCCAGGGAAAAGCGCCGTTGTTTGTGTCTGGGGGCCTGTGGCTGGAGTGGCCGGCTGGCTCCTTACAATGAACGATACGCAGGATGGTTCCCAGAGCTGAGGTGGCACCAGTGCCAAGTCGGGCTAGTTTGATGGTGCAAAGTGGCTCCTGCAATCTGCCATCCAGAAGCGGGGTAGCTTACTTTTGTTTGCCACGGAAACGGGCCGAAATATTTGTCTAGGGGCCTCTGGCTGGGGGTGGCTGGCTGGCTCCTGAAAAGCTACGATAGGCAGGATGGTGACCAGACCCATGGTGGCACCAGTGCCAAGTTGGGCTGGTTTGATAGTACCAAGTGGCTCCTGCAATCTGCCATCAAAAAGTTGTCAGGCGAGTTTTGTTTTCCAGGGAAAAGCGCCGTTGTTTGTATTTGGGGGCCTGTGGCTGGGAGTGGCCGGCTGGCTCCTTTGAACCCACGATACGCAGGATGGTTCCCAGACCCAAGGTGGCACCAGTGCCAAGTCGGGCTGGTTTGATACTACCAAGTGCGTCCTGCAATCTGCCATCCAGAAGCGGGGCAGCTTAATTTTGTTTGCCAGGGAAACGGGCCGTGGGTTTTGTTTGGGGGCCTATGGCTGAGAGTGGCCGGCTGGCTCCTGAAAATCCACGCTAGGCAGCATGGTTCCCAGATGCAAGGTGGCACCAGTGCCAAGTCGGGCTGGTTTGATGGTGCAAAGTGGCTCCTGAAATCTGCCATCCAGAAGCGGGGCAGCTGATTTTTGTTTGCCAGGGAAAAATTCCGTGGATTGTTTTTGGGGGCATATTGCTGGGAGTGGCCGGCTGGCTCCTTAAAGTGCTCGATACGCATGATGGTTCCCAGGTCCAAGGTGTCACCACTACCAAGTCGGCCTGCGGTTTTAGTATCAAGTTCATCCTGCAATTTGCCATCCAGAAGAGGGGCAGTTGAGTTTTGTTTGCCAGAGAAACGGGCCGAGGTTTCTGTTTGGGGACATATGGCTGAGAGTGGCCGGCTGGCCCCTGAATATCCACGATACACAGCATGGTTCCCAGATCCAAGGTGGCACCAGTGCCAAGTTGGGCTGGTTTGATAGTACCAAGTGTCTCCTGCAATCTGCCATCCAGAAGCGGGGCAGCTTACTTTTGTTTGCCAGAGAAATAGGCCTAGGTTTTTGTCTGGGGGCCTGTGGCTAGGAGTGGCCGGCTGGCTCCTAAGAATCCACGATACGCAGGATGTTTCCCAGACCCAAGGTGGCACCAGTGCCAAGTCGGGCTGGTTTGATAGTACCAAGTGGCTCCTGCAAACTCCATCAAAAAGTTGGCAGGCGTGTTTTGTTTTCCAGGGAACAGCGCCGTTGATTTTGTTTGGGGGCCTGTGGCTGGGAGTGGCCGGCTGGCTCCTTAGAATCCACGATACGCAGGATGGTTCCCAGACCCAAGGTGGCACCAGTGCCAAGTCGGGCTGGTTTGATTACACCAAGTGGCTCCTGCAATCTGCCATCCAGAAGTGAGGCAGCTAAGTTTTGTTTGCCAGAAAAAAGGGCCGTGGTTTTTGTTGGGGGCCTGTGGCTGGGAGTGGCCGGCTGGCTCCTTAGAATCCACCATACGCAGGATGGTTCCCAGACCCAAGGTGGCACCAGTGCCAAGTCGGGCTGGTTTGATAGTACCAAGTGGCTCCTGCAATCTGCCATCCAGAAGCGGTGCAGTTGAGTTTTGTTTGCCAGAGAAAAGGGCCGTGGGTTGTGTTTGGGGGCATATGGCTGGGAGTGGCCGGCTGTCTCATTAAAAAGATCGATACGCAGGATGGTTCCCAGACCCAAGGTGGCACCAGTGCCAAGTCGGGCTGTTTTTATAGTACCAAGTGCGTCCTGCAATTTGCCATCCAGAAGAGGGGCAGTGGAGTTTTGTTTGCCAGAGAATAGCGCCGTTGTTTGTGTTTGGGGGCTTGTGGCTGGGAGTGGCCGACTGGCGCCTTAGAATCTGTGTTACGCAGCATGGTTCCCAGACCAGAGGTGGCACCAGTGCCAAGTTGGGCTGGTTTGATAGTACCAAGTGGCTCCTGCAATCTGCCATCCAGAAGCGGGGCAGCTTACTTTTGTTTGCCAGGGAAACGGGCCGAGGTTTGTGTCTGGGGGCCTATGGCTGGGAGTGACCGGCTGGCTCCTGAAAAGCTACGATAGGCAGGATGGTGACCAGACCCATGGTGGCACCAGTGCCAAGTTGGGCTGATTTGATAGTACCAAGTGGCTCCTGCAATCTGCCATCTAAATGTTGGCAGGCGAGATTTGTTTTCCAGGGAAAAGCGCCGTTGTTTGTGTTTGGTGGCCTGTGGCTGGGAGTGACCGGCTGGCTCCTTAGAATCCACGATACGCAGGATGGTTCCCAGACCCAAGGTGGCACCAGTGCCAAGTTGGGCTGGTTTGATAGTACCAAGTGGTTCCTGCAATCTGCCATCCAGAAGCGGGGCAGCTTACTTTTGTTTGCCAGGGAAACGGGCCGAGCTTTGTGTCTCAGGGCCTATGGCTGGGAGTGACCGGCTAGGTCCTGAAAAGCTACGATAGGCAGGATGGTGACCAGATCCATGGTGGCACCAGTGCCAAGTTGGGCTGGTTTGATAGTACCAAGTGGCTCCTGCAATCTGCCATCAAAATGTTGGCAGGCGAGTTTTGTTTTCCAGGGAAAAGCGCCGTTGTTTGTGTCTGGGGGCCTGTGGCTGGGAGTGGCCGGCTGGCTCCTTAGAATCCACGATACGCAGGATGGTTCCCAGACCAGAGGTGGCACCAGTGCCAAGTCGGGCTGGTTTGATGGTGAAAAGTGGCTCCTGCAATCTGCCATCCAGAAGCGGGATAACTTACTTTTGTTTGCCAGGGAAACGGGCCAAGGTTTTTGTCTGTGGGCCTATGGCTGGGAGTGACCGGCTGGCTCCTGAAAAGCTACGATAAGCAGGATGGTGACCAGACCCATGGTGGCACCAGTGCCAAGTTGGGCTGGTTTGATAGTACCAAGTGGCTCCTGCAATCTGCCATCAAAAAGTTGGCAGGCGAGTTTTGTTTTCCAGGGAAAAGCGCCGTTGTTTGTGTTTGGGGGCCTGTGGCTGGGAGTGGACGGATGGCTCCTTAGAACCACGATACGCAGGATGGTTCCCAGACCAGAGGTGACACCAGTGCCAAGTCGGGCTGGTTTGATAGTACCAAGTGGTTCCTGCAATCTGCCATCCAGAAGCGGGGCAGCTTACTTTTGTATGCCAGGGAAACGGGCCGAGGTTTTTGTCTGGGGGCCTATAGCTGGGAGTGACCGGCTGGCTCCTGAAAAGCTACGATAGGCAGGATGGTGACCAAACGCATGGTGGCACCAGTGCCAAGTTGGGCTGATTTGATAGTACCAAGTGGCTCCTGCAATCTGCCATCAAAATGTTGGCAGGCGAGTTTTGTTTTCCAGGGAAAAGCGCCGTTGTTTGTGTTTGGGGGCCTGTGGCTGGGAGTGGCCGGCTGGCTGCTTAGAATCCACGATACGCAGGATGGTTCCCAGACCAGAGGTGGCACCAGTGCCAAGTCGGGCTGGTTTGATACTACCAAGTGCGTCCTGCAATCTGCCATCCAGAAGCGGGGCAGCTTACTTTTGTTTGCCAGGGAAACGGGCCGAGGTTTGTGTCTGGGGGCCTATGGCTGGGAGTGACCGGCTGGCTCCTGAAAAGCTACGATAGGCAGGATGGTGACCAGACCCATGGTGGCACCAGTGCCAAGTTGGGCTGGTTTGATAGTACCAAGTGGCTCCTGCAATCTGCCATCAAAAAGTTGTCAGGTGAGTTTTGTTTTCCAGGGAAAAGCGCCGTTGTTTGTGTTTGGGGGCCTGTGGCTGGGAGTGGACGGATGGCTCCTTAGAATCCACGATACACAGCATGGTTCCCAGACCAGAGGTGGCACCAGTGCCAAGTCGGGCTAGTTTGATGGTGCAAAGTGGTTCCTGCAATCTGCCATCCAGAAGCGGGGCAGCTTACTTTTGTTTGCCAGGGAAACGGGCCGAGGTTTGTGTTTGGGGGCCTATGGCTGGGAGTGACCGGCTGGCTCCTGAAAAGCTACGATAGGCAGGATGGTGACCAGACCCATGGTGGCACCAGTGCCAAGTTGGGCTGGTTTGATAGTACCAAGTGGCTCCTGCAATCTGCCATCAAAAAGTTGGCAGGCGAGTTTGTTTTCCAGGGAAAAGCGCCGTTGTTTGTGTTTGGGGGCCTCTGGCTGGGAGTGGCCGGCTGGCTCCTTAGAATCCACGATACGCAGGATGGTTCCCAGACCAGAGGTGGCACCAGTGCCAAGTCGGGCTGGTTTGATGGTGAAAAGTGGCTCCTGCAATCTGCCATCCAGAAGCGGGATAACTTACTTTTGTTTGCCAGGGAAACGGGCCGAGGTTTTTGTCTGGGGGCCTATGGCTGGGAGTGACCGGCTGGCTCCTGAAAAGCTACGATAGGCAGGATGGTGACCAGACCCATGGTGGCACCAGTGCCAAGTTGGGCTGGTTTGATAGTACCAAGTGGCTCCTGCAATCTGCCATCAAAAAGTTGGCAGGCGAGTTTTGTTTTCCAGGGAAAAGTGCCGTTGTTTGTGTTTGGGGGCCTGTGGGTGGGAGTGACCGGCTGGCTCCTTAGAATCCACGATACGCAGGATGGTTCCCAGACCAGAGGTGGCACCAGTGCCAAGTCGGGCTAGTTTGATGGTGCAAAGTGGCTCCTGCAATCTGCCATCCAGAAGCGGGGTAGCTTACTTTTGTTTGCCAGGGAAACGGGCCGAGTTTTGTGTCTGGGGGCCTATGGCTGCGAGTGACCGGCTGGCTCCTGAAAAGCTACGATAGGCAGGATGGTGACCAGACCCATGGTGGCACCAGTGCCAAGTTGGGCTGATTTGATAATAGCAAGTGGCTCCTGCAATCTGCCATCAAAAAGTTGGCAGGCGAGTTTTGTTTTCCAGGGAAAAGCGCCGTTGTTTGTGTCTGGGGGCCTGTGGCTGGAGTGGCCGGCTGGCTCCTTACAATGAACGATACGCAGGATGGTTCCCAGAGCTGAGGTGGCACCAGTGCCAAGTCGGGCTAGTTTGATGGTGCAAAGTGGCTCCTGCAATCTGCCATCCAGAAGCGGGGTAGCTTACTTTTGTTTGCCAGGGAAACGGGCCGAAATATTTGTCTAGGGGCCTCTGGCTGGGGGTGGCTGGCTGGCTCCTGAAAAGCTACGATAGGCAGGATGGTGACCAGACCCATGGTGGCACCAGTGCCAAGTTGGGCTGGTTTGATAGTACCAAGTGGCTCCTGCAATCTGCCATCAAAAAGTTGTCAGGCGAGTTTTTTTTTCCAGGGAAAAGCGCCGTTGTTTGTATTTGGGGGCCTGTGGCTGGGAGTGGCCGGCTGGCTCCTTTGAACCCACGATACGCAGGATGGTTCCCAGACCCAAGGTGGCACCAGTGCCAAGTTGGGCTGGTTAGATACTACCAAGTGCGTCCTGCAATCTGCCATCCAGAAGCGGGGCAGCTTAATTTTGTTTGCCAGGGAAACGGGCCGTGCGTTTTGTTTGGGGGCCTATGGCTGAGAGTGGCCGGCTGGCTCCTGAAAATCCACGCTAGGCAGCATGGTTCCCAGATACAAGGTGGCACCAGTGCCAAGTCGGGCTGGTTTGATGGTGCAAAGTGGCTCCTGCAATCTGCCATCCAGAAGCGGGGCAGCTGATTTTTGTTTGCCAGAGAAAAATTCCGTGGATTGTTTTTGGGGGCATATTGCTGGGAGTGGCCGGCTGGCTCCTTAAAATGCTCGATACGCATGATGGTTCCCAGGTCCAAGGTGTCACCACTACCAAGTCGGCCTGCGGTTTTAGTATCAAGTTCATCCTGCAATTTGCCATCCAGAAGAGGGGCAGTTGAGTTTTGTTTGCCAGAGAAACGGGCCGAGGTTTCTGTTTGGGGACATATGGCTGAGAGTGGCCGGCTGGCTCCTAAGAATCCACGATACGCAGGATGTTTCCCAGACCCAAGGTGGCACCAGCGCCAAGTCGGGCTGGTTTGATAGTACCAAGTGGCTCCTGCAAACTCCATCAAAAAGTTGGCAGGCGTGTTTTGTTTTCCAGGGAACAGCGCCGTTGATTTTGTTTGGGGGCCTGTGGCTGGGAGTGGCCGGCTGGCTCCTTAGAATCCACGATACGCAGGATGGTTCCCAGACCCAAGGTGGCACCAGTGCCAAGTCGGGCTGGTTTGATTACACCAAGTGGCTCCTGCAATCTGCCATCCAGAAGTGAGGCAGCTAAGTTTTGTTTGCCAGAAAAAAGGGCCGTGGTTTTTGTTGGGGGCCTGTGGCTGGGAGTGGCCGGCTGGCTCCTTAGAATCCACCATACGCAGGATGGTTCCCAGACCCAAGGTGGCACCAGTGCCAAGTCGGGCTGGTTTGATAGTACCAAGTGGCTCCTGCAATCTGCCATCCAGAAGCGGTGCAGTTGAGTTTTGTTTGCCAGAGAAAAGGGCTGTGGGTTGTGTTTGGGGGCATATGGCTGGGAGTGGCCGGCTGTCTCATTAAAAAGATCGATACGCAGGATGGTTCCCAGACCCAAGGTGGCACCAGTGCCAAGTCGGGCTGTTTTTATAGTACCAAGTGCGTCCTGCAATTTGCCATCCAGAAGAGGGGCAGTGGAGTTTTGTTTGCCAGAGAATAGCGCCGTTGTTTGTGTTTGGGGGCTTGTGGCTGGGAGTGGCCGACTGGCGCCTTAGAATCTGTGTTACGCAGCATGGTTCCCAGACCAGAGGTGGCACCAGTGCCAAGTTGGGCTGGTTTGATAGTACCAAGTGGCTCCTGCAATCTGCCATCCAGAAGCGGGGCAGCTTACTTTTGTTTGCCAGGGAAACGGGCCGAGGTTTGTGTCTGGGGGCCTATGGCTTGGAGTGACCGGCTGGCTCCTGAAAAGCTACGATAGGCAGGATGGTGACCAGACCCATGGTGGCACCAGTGCCAAGTTGGGCTGATTTGATAGTACCAAGTGGCTCCTGCAATCTGCCATGAAAAAGTTGGCAGGCGAGTTTTGTTTTCCAGGGAAAAGCGCCGTTGTTTGTATTTGGGGGCCTGTGGCTGGGAGTGGCCGGCTGGCTCCTTAGAATCCACGATACGCGGCATGGTTCCCAGACCAGAGGTGGCACCAGTGCCAAGTTGGGCTGGTTTGATAGTACCAAGTGCGTCCTGCAATCTGCCATCCAGAAGCGGGGCAGCCTACTTTTGTTTGCCAGGGAAACGGGCCGAGGTTTGTGTCTCAGGGCCTATGGCTGGGAGTGACCGCCTGGCTCCTGAAAAGCTACGATAGGCAGGATGGTGACCAGACCCATGGTGGCACCAGTGCCAAGTTGGGCTGGTTTGATAGTACCAAGTGGCTCCTGCAATCTGCCATCAAAATGTTGGCAGGCGAGTTTGTTATCCAGGGAAAAGCGCCGTTGTTTGTGTTTGGGGGCCTGTGGCTGGGAGTGGCCAGCTGGCTCCTTAGAATCCACGATACACAGGATGGTTCCCAGACCAGAGGTGGCACCAGTGCCATGTTGGCCTGGTTTGATAGTACCATGTGGCTCCTGCAATCTGCCATCCAGAAGCGGGGCTGCTTACTTTTGTTTGCCAGGGAAACGGGCCGAGATATTTGTCTGGGGGCCTATGCCTGGGAGTGAGCGGCTGGCTCCTGAAAAGCTACGATAGGCAGGATGGTGACCAGACCCATGGTGGCACCAGTGCCAAGTTGGGCTGGTTTGATAGTACCAAGTGGCTCCTGCAATCTGCCATCAAAAAGTTGTCAGGCGACTTTTGTTTTCCAGGGAAAAGCGCCGTTGTTCTTGTTTAGAGGCCTGTGGCTGGGAGTGGCCGGCTGCCTCCTTTGAACCCAGGATACGCAGGATGGTTCCCAGAGCCAAGGTGGCACCAGTGCCAAGTCGGGCTGGTTTGATGGTGAAAAGTGGCTCCTGCAATCTGCCATCCAGAAGCGGGATAACTTACTTTTGTTTGCCAGGGAAACGGGCCGAGGTTTTTGTCTGGGGGCCTATGGCTGGGAGTGACCGGCTGGCTCCTGAAAAGCTACGATAGGCAGGATGGTGACCAGACCCATGGTGGCACCAGTGCCAAGTTGGGCTGGTTTGATAGTACCAAGTGGCTCCTGCAATCTGCCATCAAAATGTTGGCAGGCGAGTTTTGTTTTCCAGGGAAAAGTGCCGTTGTTTGTGTTTGGGGGCCTGTGGGTGGGAGTGACCGGCTGGCTCCTTAGAATCCACGATACGCAGGATGGTTCCCAGACCAGAGGTCGCACCAGTGCCAAGTCGGGCCAGTTTGATGGTGCAAAGTGGCTCCTGCAATCTGCCATCCAGAAGCGGGGTAGCTTACTTTTGTTTGCCAGGGAAACGGGCCGAGGTTTGTGTCTGGGGGCCTATGGCTGCGAGTGACCGGCTGGCTCCTGAAAAGCTACGATAGGCAGGATGGTGACCAGACCCATGGTGGTACCAGTGCCAAGTTGGGCTGATTTGATAGTACCAAGTGGCTCCTGCAATCTGCCATCAAAAAGTTGGCAGGCGAGTTTTGTTTTCCAGGGAAAAGCGCCGTTGTTTGTGTCTGGGGGCCTGTGGCTGGGAGTGGCCGGCTGGCTCCTTACAATGAACGATACGCAGGATGGTTCCCAGACCTGAGGTGGCACCAGTGCCAAGTCGGGCTAGTTTGATGGTGCAAAGTGGCTCCTGCAATCTGCCATCCAGAAGCGGGGTAGCTTACTTTTGTTTGCCAGGGAAACGGGCCGAGGTTTTTCTCTGGGGGCCTATGGCAGGGAGGGACCGGCTGGCTCCTGAAAAGCTACGATAGGCAGGATGGTGACCAGAGCCATGGTGGCACCAGTGCCAAGTTGGGCTGGTTTGGTATTACCAAGTGGTTCCTGCAATCTGCCATCCAGAAGCGGGGCAGCTTACTTTTGTTTGCCAGGGAAACTGGCCGAGGTTTTTCTCTGGGGGCCTATGGCTTGGAGTGACCGGCTAGGTCCTGAAAAGCTACGATAGGCAGGATGGTGACCAGATCCATGGTGGCACCAGTGCCAAGTTGGGCTGGTTTGATAGTACCAAGTGGCTCCTGCAATCTGCCATCAAAAAGTTGGCAGGCGAGTTTTGTTTTCCAGGGAAAAGCGCTGTGGTTTGTGTTTGGGGGCCTGTGGCTGGGAGTGGCCGGCTGGCTCCTTAGAATCCACGATACGCAGGATGGTTCCCAGACCAGAGGTGGCACCAGTGCCAAGTCGGGCTGGTTTGATGGTGAAAAGTGTCTCCTGCAATCTGCCATCCAGAAGCGGGATAACATACTTTTGTTTGCCAGGGAAACGGGCCAAGGTTTTTGTCTGGGGGCCTATGGCTGGGAGTGACCGGCTGGCTCCTGAAAAGCTACGATAGGCAGGATGGTGACCAGACCCATGGTGGCACCAGTGTCAAGTTGGGCTGGTTTGATAGTACCAAGTGGCTCCGGCAATCTGCCATCAAAAAGTTGGCAGGCGAGGTTTGTTTTCCAGGGAAAAGCGCCGTTGTTTTTGTTTGGGGGCCTGTGGCTGGGAGTGGCCAGATGGCTAATTAGAATCCACGATACGCAGCATGGTTCCCAGACCTGAGGTGGCACCAGTGCCAAGTCGGGCTGGTTTGATACTATCAAGTGCGTCCTGCAATCTGCCATCCAGAAGCGGGGTAGCTTACTTTTGTTTGCCAGGGAAACGGGCCGAGGTTTGTGTCTGGGGGCCTATGGCTGGGAGTGACCGGCTGGCTCCTGAAAAGCTACGATAGGCAGGATGGTGACCAGACCCATGGTGGCACCAGTGCCAAGTTGGGCTGGTTTGATAGTACCAAGTGGCTCCTGCAATCTGCCATCAAAAAATTGGCAGGCGAGTTTTGTTTTCCAGGGAAAAGCGCCGTTGTTTTTGTTTGCGGGCCTGTGGGTGGGAGTGGCCGGCTGGCTCCTAGGAATCCACGATACGCAGGATGGTTCCCAGACCAGAGGTGGCACCAGTGCCAAGTCGGGCTAGTTTGATGGTGCAAAGTGGCTCCTGCAATCTGCCATCCAGAAGCGGGGCAGCTTACTTTTGTTTGCCAGGGAAAAGGGCCGAGTATTGTTTCTGGGGGCCTATGGCTGGGAGTGACCGGCTGGCTCCTGAAAAGCTACGATAGGCAGGATGGTGACCAGACCCATGGTGGCACCAGTGCCAAGTTGGGCTGATTTGATAGTACCAAGTGGCTCCTGCAATCTGCCATCAAAAAGTTGGCAGGCGAGTTTTGTTTTCCAGGGAAAAGCGCCGTTGTTTGTGTTTGGGGGCCTGTGGCTGGGAGTGGATGGATGGCTCCTTAGAACCACGATACGCAGGATGGTTCCCAGACCAGAGGTGGCACCAGTGCCAAGTCGGGCTGGTTTGATACTAACAAGTGGTTCCTGCAATCTGCCATCCAGAAGCGGGGCAGCTTACTTTTGTTTGCCAGGGAAACGGGCCGAGGTTTGTGTCTGGGGGCCTATGGCTGGGAGTGACCGCCTGACTCCTGAAAAGCTACGATAGGCAGGATGGTGACCAGACCCATGGTGGCACCAGTGCCAAGTTGGGCTGGTTTGATAGTACCAAGTGGCTCCTGCAATCTGCCATCAAAAAGTTGGCAGGCGAGTTTGTTATCCAGGGAAAAGCGCCGTTGTTTGTGTTTGGGGGCCTGTGGCTGGGAGTGGCCGGCTGGCTGCTTAGAATCCACGATACGCAGGATGGTTCCCAGACCAGAGGTGGCACCAGTGCCAAGTCGGGCTGGTTTGATGGTGAAAAGTGGCTCCTGCAATCTGCCATCCAGAAGCGGGATAACTTACTTTTGTTTGCCAGGGAAACGGGCCGAGCTTTTTGTCTGGGGGCCTATGGCTAGGAGTGACCGGCTGGCTCCTGAAAAGCTACGATAGGCAGGATGGTGACCAGACCCATGGTGGCACCAGTGCCAAGTTGGGCTGGTTTGATAGTACCAAGTGGCTCCTGCAATCTGCCATCAAAATGTTGGCAGGCGAGTTTTGTTTTCCAGGGAAAAGTGCCGTTGTTTGTGTTTGGGGGCCTGTGGGTGGGAGTGACCGGCTGGCTCCTTAGAATCCACGATACGCAGGATGGTTCCCAGACCAGAGGTCGCACCAGTGCCAAGTCGGGCCAGTTTGATGGTGCAAAGTGGCTCCTGCAATCTGCCATCCAGAAGCGGGGTAGCTTACTTTTGTTTGCCAGGGAAACGGGCCGAGTTTTGTGTCTGGGGGCCTATGGCTGGGAGTGACCGGCTGGCTCCTGAAAAGCTACGATAGGCAGGATGGTGACCAGACCCATGGTGGCACCAGTGCCAAGTTGGGCTGGTTTGATAGTACCAAGTGGCTCCTGCAATCTGCCATCAAAAAATTGGCAGGCGAGTTTTGTTTTCCAGGGAAAAGCGCCGTTGTTTTTGTTTGGGGGCCTGTGGGTGGGAGTGGCCGGCTGGCTCCTTAGAATCCACGATACGCAGCATGGTTCCCAGACCAGAGGTGGGACCAGTGCCAAGTCGGGCTAGTTTGATGGTGCAAAGTGGCTCCTGCAATCTGCCATCCAGAAGCGGGGCAGCTTACTTTTGTTTGCCAGGGAAACGGGCCGAGTATTGTTTCTGGGGGCCTATGGCTGCGAGTGACCGGCTGGCTCCTGAAAAGCTACGATAGGCAGGATGGTGACCAGATCCATGGTGGCACCAGTGCCAAGTTGGGCTGGTTTGATAGTACCAAGTTGCTCCTGCAATCTGCCATCAAAAATTTGGCAGGCGAGTTTTGTTTTCCAGGGAAAAGCGCCGTTGTTTGTATTTGGGGGCCTGTGGCTGGGAGTGGCCGGCTGGCTGCTTAGAATCCACGATACGCAGGATGGTTCCCAGACCAGAGGTGGCACCAGTGCCAAGTCGGGCTGGTTTGATAGTACCAAGTGCGTCCTGCAATCTGCCATCCAGAAGCGGGGCAGCTTACTTTTGTATGCCAGGCAAACGGGCCGAGGTTTTTGTCTGGGGGCCTATGGCTGGGAGTGACCGTCTGGCTCCTGAAAAGCTACGATAGGCAGGATGGTGACCAAACGCATGGTGGCACCAGTGCCAAGTTGGGCTGATTTGATATTACCAAGTGGCTCCTGCAATCTGCCATCAAAATGTTGGCAGGCGAGTTTTGTTTTCCAGGGAAAAGCGCCGTTGTTTGTGTTTGGGGGCCTGTGGCTGGGAGTGGCCGGCTGGCTGCTTAGAATCCACGATACGCAGGATGGTTCCCAGACCAGAGGTGGCACCAGTGCCAAGTCGGGCTGGTTTGATACTACCAAGTGCGTCCTGCAATCTGCCATCCAGAAGCGGGGCAGCTTACTTTTGTTTGCCAGGGAAACGGGCCGAGGTTTGTGTCTGGGGGCCTATGGCTGGGAGTGACCGGCTGGCTCCTGAAAAGCTACGATAGGCAGGATGGTGACCAGACCCATGGTGGCACCAGTGCCAAGTTGGGCTGATTTGATAGTACCAAGTGGCTCCTGCAATCTGCCATCAAAAAGTTGGCAGGCGAGTTTGTTATCCAGGGAAAAGCGCCGTTGTTTGTGTTTGGGGGCCTCTGGCTGGGAGTGGCCGGCTGGCTCCTTAGAATCCATGATACGCAGGATGGTTCCCAGACCAGAGGTGGCACCAGTGCCAAGTCGGGCTGGTTTGATGGTGAAAAGTGGCTCCTGCAATCTGCCATCCAGAAGCGGGATGACTTACTTTTGTTTGCCAGGGAAACGGGCCGAGGTTTTTGTCTGGGGGCCTATGGCTGGGAGTGACCGGCTGGCTCCTGAAAAGCTACGATAGGCAGGATGGTGACCAGACCCATGGTGGCACCAGTGCCAAGTTGGGCTGGTTTGATAGTACCAAGTGGCTCCTGCAATCTGCCATCAAAACGTTGGCAGGCGAGTTTTGTTTTCCAGGGAAAAGTGCCGTTGTTTGTGTTTGGGGGCCTGTGGGTGGGAGTGACCGGCTGGCTCCTTAGAATCCACGATACGCAGGATGGTTCCCAGACCAGAGGTGGCACCAGTGCCAAGTCGGGCTAGTTTGATGGTGCAAAGTGGCTCCTGCAATCTGCCATCCAGAAGCGGGGTAGCTTACTTTTGTTTGCCAGGGAAACGGGCCGAGGTTTGTGTCTGGGGGCCTATGGCTGCGAGTGACCGGCTGGCTCCTGAAAAGCTACGATAGGCAGGATGGTGACCAGACCCATGGTGGCACCAGTGCCAAGTTGGGCTGATTTGATAGTAGCAAGTGGCTCCTGCAATCTGCCATCAAAAAGTTGTCAGGCGAGTTTTGTTTTCCAGGGAAAAGCGCCGTTGTTTGTGTCTGGGGGCCTGTGGCTGGAGTGGCCGGCTGGCTCCTTACAATGAACGATACGCAGGATGGTTCCCAGAGCTGAGGTGGCACCAGTGCCAAGTCGGGCTAGTTTGATGGTGCAAAGTGGCTCCTGCAATCTGCCATCCAGAAGCGGGGTAGCTTACTTTTGTTTGCCAGGGAAACGGGCCGAAATATTTGTCTAGGGGCCTCTGGCTGGGGGTGGCTGGCTGGCTCCTGAAAAGCTACGATAGGCAGGATGGTGACCAGACCCATGGTGGCACCAGTGCCAAGTTGGGCTGATTTGATAGTACCAAGTGGCTCCTGCAATCTGCCATCAAAATGTTGGCAGGCGAGTTTTGTTTTCCAGGGAAAAGCGCCGTTGTTTGTATTTGGGGGCCTGTGGCTGGGAGTGGCCGGCTGGCTCCTTTGAACCCACGATACGCAGGATGGTTCCCAGACCCAAGGTGGCACCAGTGCCAAGTCGGGCTGGTTTGATACTACCAAGTGCGTCCTGCAATCTGCCATCCAGAAGCGGGGCAGCTTAATTTTGTTTGCCAGGGAAACGGGCCGTGGGTTTTGTTTGGGGGCCTATGGCTGAGAGTGGCCGGCTGGCTCCTGAAAATCCACGCTAGGCAGCATGGTTCCCAGATGCAAGGTGGCACCAGTGCCAAGTCGGGCTGGTTTGATGGTGCAAAGTGGCTCCTGAAATCTGCCATCCAGAAGCGGGGCAGCTGATTTTTGTTTGCCAGGGAAAAATTCCGTGGATTGTTTTTGGGGGCATATTGCTGGGAGTGGCCGGCTGGCTCCTTAAAGTGCTCGATACGCATGATGGTTCCCAGGTCCAAGGTGTCACCACTACCAAGTCGGCCTGCGGTTTTAGTATCAAGTTCATCCTGCAATTTGCCATCCAGAAGAGGGGCAGTTGAGTTTTGTTTGCCAGAGAAACGGGCCGAGGTTTCTGTTTGGGGACATATGGCTGAGAGTGGCCGGCTGGCCCCTGAATATCCACGATACACAGCATGGTTCCCAGATCCAAGGTGGCACCAGTGCCAAGTTGGGCTGGTTTGATAGTACCAAGTGTCTCCTGCAATCTGCCATCCAGAAGCGGGGCAGCTTACTTTTGTTTGCCAGAGAAATAGGCCTAGGTTTTTGTCTGGGGGCCTGTGGCTAGGAGTGGCCGGCTGGCTCCTAAGAATCCACGATACGCAGGATGTTTCCCAGACCCAAGGTGGCACCAGTGCCAAGTCGGGCTGGTTTGATAGTACCAAGTGGCTCCTGCAAACTCCATCAAAAAGTTGGCAGGCGTGTTTTGTTTTCCGGGGAACAGCGCCGTTGATTTTGTTTGGGGGCCTGTGGCTGGGAGTGGCCGGCTGGCTCCTTAGAATCCACGATACGCAGGATGGTTCCCAGACCAGAGGTGGCACCAGTGCCAAGTCGGGCTGGTTTGATTACACCAAGTGGCTCCTGCAATCTGCCATCCAGAAGTGAGGCAGCTAAGTTTTGTTTGCCAGAAAAAAGGGCCGTGGTTTTTGTTGGGGGCCTGTGGCTGGGAGTGGCCGGCTGGCTCCTTAGAATCCACCATACGCAGGATGGTTCCCAGACCCAAGGTGGCACCAGTGCCAAGTCGGGCTGGTTTGATAGTACCAAGTGGCTCCTGCAATCTGCCATCCAGAAGCGGTGCAGTTGAGTTTTGTTTGCCAGAGAAAAGGGCCGTGGGTTGTGTTTGGGGGCATATGGCTGGGAGTGGCCGGCTGTCTCATTAAAAAGATCGATACGCAGGATGGTTCCCAGACCCAAGGTGGCACCAGTGCCAAGTCGGGCTGTTTTTATAGTACCAAGTGCGTCCTGCAATTTGCCATCCAGAAGAGGGGCAGTGGAGTTTTGTTTGCCAGAGAATAGCGCCGTTGTTTGTGTTTGGGGGCTTGTGGCTGGGAGTGGCCGACTGGCGCCTTAGAATCTGTGTTACGCAGCATGGTTCCCAGACCAGAGGTGGCACCAGTGCCAAGTCGGGCTGGTTTGATAGTACCAAGTGGCTCCTGCAATCTGCCATCCAGAAGCGGGGCAGCTTACTTTTGTTTGCCAGGGAAACGGGCCGAGGTTTGTGACTGGGGACCTATGGCTGGGAGTGACCGGCTGGCTCCTGAAAAGCTACGATAGGCAGGATGGTGACCAGACCCATGGTGGCACCAGTGCCAAGTTGGGCTGGTTTGATAGTACCAAGTGGCTCCTGCAATCTGCCATCAAAAAGTTGTCAGGCGAGTTTTGTTTTCCAGGGAAAAGCGCCGTTGTTTGTATTTGGGGGCCTGTGGCGGGAAGTGGCCGGCTGGCTCCTTTGAACCCACAATACGCAGGATGGTTCCCAGACCCAAGGTGGCACCAGTGCCAAGTCGGGCTGGTTTGATACTACCAAGTGCGTCCTGCAATCTGCCATCCAGAAGCGGGGCAGCTTAATTTTGTTTGCCAGGGAAACGGGCCGTGGGTTTTGTTTGGGGGCCTATGGCTGAGAGTGGCCGGCTGGCTCCTGAAAATCCACGCTAGGCAGCATGGTTCCCAGATGCAAGGTGGCACCAGTGCCAAGTCGGGCTGGTTTGATGGTGCAAAGTGGCTCCTGCAATCTGCCGTCCAGAAGCGGGGCAGCTGATTTTTGTTTGCCAGAGAAAAATTCCGTGGATTGTTTTTGGGGGCATATTGCTGGGAGTGGCCGGCTGGCTCCTTAAAATGCTCGATACGCATGATGGTTCCCAGGTCCAAGGTGTCACCACTACCAAGTCGGCCTGCGGTTTTAGTATCAAGTTCATCCTGCAATTTGCCATCCAGAAGAGGGGCAGTTGAGTTTTGTTTGCCAGAGAAACGGGCCGAGGTTTCTGTTTGGGGACATATGGCTGAGAGTGGCCGGCTGGCCCCTGAATATCCACGATACACAGCATGGTTCCCAGATCCAAGGTGGCACCAGTGCCAAGTTGGGCTGGTTTGATAGTACCAAGTGTCTCCTGCAATCTGCCATCCAGAAGCGGGGCAGCTTACTTTTGTTTGCCAGAGAAATAGGCCTAGGTTTTTGTCTGGGGGCCTGTGGCTAGGAGTGGCCGGCTGGCTCCTAAGAATCCACGATACGCAGGATGTTTCCCAGACCCAAGGTGGCACCAGTGCCAAGTCGGGCTGGTTTGATAGTACCAAGTGGCTCCTGCAAACTCCATCAAAAAGTTGGCAGGCGTGTTTTGTTTTCCAGGGAACAGCGCCGTTGATTTTGTTTGGGGGCCTGTGGCTGGGAGTGGCCGGCTGGCTCCTTAGAATCCACGATACGCAGGATGGTTCCCAGACCCAAGGTGGCACCAGTGCCAAGTCGGGCTGGTTTGATTACACCAAGTGGCTCCTGCAATCTGCCATCCAGAATTGAGGCAGCTAAGTTTTGTTTGCCAGAAAAAAGGGCCGTGGTTTTTGTTGGGGGCCTGTGGCTGGGAGTGGCCGGCTGGCTCCTTAGAATCCACCATACGCAGGATGGTTCCCAGACCCAAGGTGGCACCAGTGCCAAGTCGGGCTGGTTTGATAGTCCCAAGTGGCTCCTGCAAACTGCCATCCGGAAGCGGGGCAGTGGAGTTTTGTTTGCCAGGGAAATGGGCCGTTGTTTGTGTTTGGGGGCCTGTGGCTGGGAGTGTTTGGCTGGTTCCTGAATATGTACGATACGCAGGATTGTTCCCAGACCCAAGGTGGCACCAGTGCCAAGTCGGGCTGGTTTGATGGTGCAAAGTGGCTCCTGCAATCTGCCATCCAGACGCGGGGCAGCGGATTTTTGTTTCCATGAGAAATGGTCCGTGGTTTGTTTTTGGGGGTATATGGCTGGGCCTGGCCGGCTGGCTCCTTAAAAAGCTCGATATGCAGGATGGTTCCCTGACACAAGGTGGCACCAGTGCCACGTCGGGCGGTTTTCGTAGTACAAAGTGCGTCCTAAAATTTGCCATCCAGAAGAGGGGCAGTTGAGTTTTGTTTGCCAGAGAAAAGGTCCGTGGTTTGTTTTTGGGGGCATATGGCTGAGAGTGGCTGGCTGGCCCCTGAAAATCCACGATACACAGGATGGTTCCCAGATCCAAGGTGGCACCTGTGCCAAGTCGGGCTGATTTGATAGTACTAAGTAGCTCCTGCAATCTGCCATCCAGAAGCGGGACAGCTTACTTTTGTTTGCCAGGGAAACGGGCCGAGGTTTGTGTTTGGGGGCCTATGGCTGAGAGTGACCGGCTGGCTCCTGAAAAGCTACAATAGGCAGGATGGTGACCAGACCCATGGTGGCACCAGTGCCAAGTTGGGCTGGTTTGATAGTACCAAGTGGTTCCTGCAATCTGCCATCCAGAAGCAGGGCAGCTGAGTTTTGTTTGCCAGAGATAAGGGCCTTGGTTTGTGTTTGGGGGCATATGGCTGGGTGTGGCCAGCTGGCTCCTTAAAATGCACGATATGCAACATGGCTCCCAGACCCAAGGTGGCACCAGTGCCAAGTTGGGCTGGTTTGATAGTACCAAGTGGCTCCTGCAATCTTCCATGATCACGTGGAGAAATACTTTCTGGTTTCAGCCTCATGCTCTTTCTTCTCTCCCTCAACTTCTCTATCACCTCTCATCTGGTTCACATGCGCTGTCTTCAAGGTCCACAGGCTACTTTTCACAGAATCTTCTGGCCTGATGAAGTAAGAATGATGAATAGAACAGAGCTGGGATCTATTTTCCAGTTTGGATAAAATGCATTCTGCACACAAATCCAAGGAGAACGGGCTGCCCCGATGCCCAGAAAATCTTTCACTCCTGCTAGTGTTCTACGTCAACCGCAACTTAGTCTGAAAGAAAAGCTTTTTCTCTGAGAGCATCTGAGAGGTTTGCATGAAGCACTGATATCTGACATATGCAATTTTGAATAGGAGAGGAAAAAGAAAATGGCAAGGAGTTTTTAATTTTAGTGGTTTCAATTTTAATTTCCGTGCACTTTTTCAAAACTTGTCAGCTCAAATGCCCATCAACATCTTTTAGTCATCTGTAAGTCAGTATTCATATAAAATGTGCTTCAAATCCAAAGAATTTCAAATTTGCACTCCAAGCTTCTATGCCTAGATTTATGATTTCCTACACATATTAGATGAAAGGAAGGCCTTTTTTACTGTGGGAGTGCTGGAACACTGGAACAGGTTGCCCAGAGAAGTTGTGGGTGTCCCATCCCTGAAAGTATTCAAGGTCACCTTGGACGGGGCTTGGAGCAGCAACAAAGGAGAAGCTTGATGGTAGAGAAACAAAGTCGGACTATAGAAGAAACTCGGATTGAAGTATAGGATCAAGTTTTCTCTCAGCTCTTGGGGTAAATTCAAAGTTGTACAAAATGACATTTATCTGTGCTATTCACTACTGTAACAGAAAGTTTCATGAAAACTGTACAGAAGATAGTAAATTTTAAAAGAGATAAGAATTACAGCATAAAATCCATGGGATAGGTTACAACATGAGACACTCTCTAAGAGAAAATCTCTTTGTTTCAGCACTTCATCGGGGTAAGATTTCATGAAGTGCCAAAGAAGGCGGCAAAATATCATTCGGGACATTATTTACTGGAATTCAGCCTGGCCATTAGTAGGAACTGCCTTTGAACATATCATGTAGATATACCACACACGCTTTCCCTTCACTGAAAAATTACTGTTTACAACAAATAAGCAATTGACGATCAAAATTGATTGAAAGCATCTTAAACATGTCAAGTATTTCATTGTAGATGATCTGTGATCCAAATGCTTCTTCCACCTTCGAGAGGGACAGAAGAATTCTTCCATATCATGATGGTTTAAAATTGTATCAACCAATGTTTTCTGCTGAAAAGATATCATCTATTTTTTTCTATTTTTGGAAGAAAATATTCCTAGACATACAACAGGTGAGAACTAAGTAATTTTAAAGAAACAAATGAAATGAAAATATTCTGTAAATAGAATGAAATGAAAAGCTGTGTTTTAAATAGGAGCTAAATATTAAACAGAATTTTTGTACCAGGCATTTGAATTACTGCACCAGCTCTTTTGCCCATCAAGAGAGGCATTTAGCATTTCAGTCTTTTCCAAGGTGTTCATGATCTGCTATGCTGATCTCTGTGTGTGCCTAGGTGTGTGTGGAGGGGGGGGCATATGAAGGGGAGTGTGTATGTTTGCTTTACAATTGTTGTGGCAGATTCATGCCTCAGCTCCACATTTTGTTTTAAAAAGGTCACACCGAGTGGATATGAAGTTTACTATCAACAAGAGATCGATTCCCAAATCATCCATTTGACTCTCCCTTATAAATCATGTGCTTTGTTGCATATTTTATCAAATATACTTTCAAGCCAGATGGAGGAAGGAGGATGTGGGAATCCCTCCACCATCTTGCAACTTTTATGTAAGTAGGTTTTCAAGAAAATCATCATTTCTCTTTTAAATATGTCTGGAACAGGTATGATGGTAGTGTCAACCTGTTGGAGTTTTTGTTGCTGGAAGAAGTTGTACAAAAGGATTGGTTTTTACATTGACCAGTTACTGAATCAAGCGCAGGAATACATTGGAAATTTAGCTGGGGGTTCCTTTTCCCAGCAGACTACTTCTAGAACGAGCTTGTACACTGAAGCTGACTCTTTTGCTCTCTTTTTATTTCTTTCCTATTTTCTTGGCTTCTTTGCCACTATCTAGACAATTTTGGAACTTTGTTCCCAACTAAAATGGTTTCAATAGTCTGATTGTGATCATACATTTTTACAAGGAATTTTTAAAATCTTTCCTCGAGTCCAGAAAGTCAAGGACTTAGATCTTTTTCTTCCCTTATCAATATTGCCATGAAATTGATAAATAAAGACCAACTCTTTATTTTTGTTTTTAACCCACGTAGATAATTCCCATCCATTAATCCATTTTGTGGACCAATAGCTGCCATTCTGATGGAAGCTGTCACTTCTTAACAATAGGCATTCTGTGACTATGTTGACTGCACTTTGGGTGAAGATCCTAACTGGTCTTAGATATACATAGGGAGAAATTTGCTCAGCCAGTGTCAGTCTTAAGCATGCGTATCAGAAGATCTTTCTAGAGCTGGGAATTTTCCCATGAAAGGGATTCAGTTAGGGAAGAGACACTTGTGCCAGAGTTTTACATTCTTCTTGAACACTGCTTAAGGAACTTAGATGCCATGTCCATTTGGATCTCTGTCTGCACAGAACTTTGTCATGCCAGCGCTTTGAAATGCATCTTGAAGAGAATTCACTAGCACAGAATGAAAGAGAGTGGAAGGGGTTGGTGGGGCTAACCAGGCCCAACCCCCCTGCCTAAACCAGGATACCTAGAGCCTCTTGCCCAGGATTCTATCTGGGTGTACTTTTAATGTCTTCAAAGATCCAGGCTCCACAATCTTTCTGGGCAGTCTGTGCCGTGGTTCAGTCACCCTGACAGTAAAGAAACATTTACTGATGTTCAAAGGCAATCTCCTGTATTTCAGTGTGTGCCCACTGCCTCTTGTCTTTTCCCTCAGCATCACTGAAAAGACACTGATTCCCTCCCCTTTGCACTATTGCTTCCATATGTATGTGTGATGCCATGTAGAGGTATGTCAAAAACCTCCCTGAAGCCCAGGCAGATAATATTCCCTTCATCTACCAGTCAAGTTGATTCATCAGAGGAGTTTAAAGTGATGTTCAGCATGAAATTCCCCTGAAAAATCATGCTAACTACATTATTTGGTCATCTGTCATGTGCCTGGCAAGGATTTCCAGGAAGAGCTGCTTCATCAACTTCCTGGGGATAAAAAAGAGGCTGGCTGGTTTGTACTATGGCGAGTCCTCTTAATTGCCTTTTTTGAAGATGGGTGTCATTTGCTAACATCCACTCTTTAGCTCCTCTTCTCATCTACACCTCGGCAAAAAGCTTTTCCACTATGTCTGGCTAGGAAAAACTGTGCCAGCACAGAAAACATCTCCCATCGTGTTCTAGAAGTTGCACGGATGTCTGCCAAGTGTTTGGCAGGAAGAAAAGAAAAGTTGTCCAAAACAGCTTCCAATCGAATGTTCCTGTGATTGGAAAAGTCAGGAGAGTGCAAAGGTACTGTTTTCTATCAGTTGGCAAGGTGCGCACACAATCCCAGTGTTGTACAGCTTGCTTCTTCACCTTCCCGAAGCTGCCGCTCTCGCCGGCTGCCGGAGCCCAAGAAGCGGCTTCTTCGCGCAAAGACGATTGTGCCGCTCACAGGGCTCTCCTTAGCGCGGCTTCTGCCGAAAGACGCCCGGCAGCGGCTCTTACCTCCGGAGAGCATCCTACCTTCGTCTTTAGCTCCTCTTCTCATCTACACCTCGGCAAAAAGCTTTTCCACTATGTCTGGCTAGGAAAAACTGTGCCAGCACAGAAAACATCTCCCATCGTGTTCTAGAAGTTGCACGGATGTCTGCCAAGTGTTTGGCAGGAAGAAAAGAAAAGTTGTCCAAAACAGCTTCCAATCGAATGTTCCTGTGATTGGAAAAGTCAGGAGAGTGCAAAGGTACTGTTTTCTATCAGTTGGCAAGGTGCGCACACAATCCCAGTGTTGTACAGCTTGCTTCTTCACCTTCCCGAAGCTGCCGCTCTCGCCGGCTGCCGGAGCCCAAGAAGCGGCTTCTTCGCGCAAAGACGATTGTGCCGCTCACAGGGCTCTCCTTAGCGCGGCTTCTGCCGAAAGACGCCCGGCAGCGGCTCTTACCTCCGGAGAGCATCCTACCTTCGTCTTTAGCTCCTCTTCTCATCTACACCTCGGCAAAAAGCTTTTCCACTATGTCTGGCTAGGAAAAACTGTGCCAGCACAGAAAACATCTCCCATCGTGTTCTAGAAGTTGCACGGATGTCTGCCAAGTGTTTGGCAGGAAGAAAAGAAAAGTTGTCCAAAACAGCTTCCAATCGAATGTTCCTGTGATTGGAAAAGTCAGGAGAGTGCAAAGGTACTGTTTTCTATCAGTTGGCAAGGTGCGCACACAATCCCAGTGTTGTACAGCTTGCTTCTTCACCTTCCCGAAGCTGCCGCTCTCGCCGGCTGCCGGAGCCCAAGAAGCGGCTTCTTCGCGCAAAGACGATTGTGCCGCTCACAGGGCTCTCCTTAGCGCGGCTTCTGCCGAAAGACGCCCGGCAGCGGCTCTTACCTCCGGAGAGCATCCTACCTTCGTCTTTCGCGTCTTTTGTAGTCTACATCTTAGCAAAACGCTTTTCCACTATGTCTGGCTAGGAAAAACTGTGCCAGCACAGAAAACATCTCCCATCGTGTTCTAGAAGTTGCACGGATGTCTGCCAAGTGTTTGGCAGGAAGAAAAGAAAAGTTGTCCAAAACAGCTTCCAATCGAATGTTCCTGTGATTGGAAAAGTCAGGAGAGTGCAAAGGTACTGTTTTCTATCAGTTGGCAAGGTGCGCACACAATCCCAGTGTTGTACAGCTTGCTTCTTCACCTTCCCGAAGCTGCCGCTCTCGCCGGCTGCCGGAGCCCAAGAAGCGGCTTCTTCGCGCAAAGACGATTGTGCCGCTCACAGTGCTCTCCTTAGCGCGGCTTCTGCCGAAAGACGCCCGGCAGCGGCTCTTACCTCCGGAGAGCATCCTACCTTCGTCTTTCGCGTCTTTTGTAGTCTACATCTTAGCAAAACGCTTTTCCACTATGTCTGGCTAGGAAAAACTGTGCCAGCACAGAAAACATCTCCCATCGTGTTCTAGAAGTTGCACGGATGTCTGCCAAGTGTTTGGCAGGAAGAAAAGAAAAGTTGTCCAAAACAGCTTCCAATCGAATGTTCCTGTGATTGGAAAAGTCAGGAGAGTGCAAAGGTACTGTTTTCTATCAGTTGGCAAGGTGCGCACACAATCCCAGTGTTGTACAGCTTGCTTCTTCACCTTCCCGAAGCTGCCGCTCTCGCCGGCTGCCGGAGCCCAAGAAGCGGCTTCTTCGCGCAAAGACGATTGTGCCGCTCACAGGGCTCTCCTTAGCGCGGCTTCTGCCGAAAGACGCCCGGCAGCGGCTCTTACCTCCGGAGAGCATCCTACCTTCGTCTTTCGCGTCTTTTGTAGTCTACATCTTAGCAAAACGCTTTTCCACTATGTCTGGCTAGGAAAAACTGTGCCAGCACAGAAAACATCTCCCATCGTGTTCTAGAAGTTGCACGGATGTCTGCCAAGTGTTTGGCAGGAAGAAAAGAAAAGTTGTCCAAAACAGCTTCCAATCGAATGTTCCTGTGATTGGAAAAGTCAGGAGAGTGCAAAGGTACTGTTTTCTATCAGTTGGCAAGGTGCGCACACAATCCCAGTGTTGTACAGCTTGCTTCTTCACCTTCCCGAAGCTGCCGCTCTCGCCGGCTGCCGGAGCCCAAGAAGCGGCTTCTTCGCGCAAAGACGATTGTGCCGCTCACAGTGCTCTCCTTAGCGCGGCTTCTGCCGAAAGACGCCCGGCAGCGGCTCTTACCTCCGGAGAGCATCCTACCTTCGTCTTTCGCGTCTTTTGTAGTCTACATCTTAGCAAAACGCTTTTCCACTATGTCTGGCTAGGAAAAACTGTGCCAGCACAGAAAACATCTCCCATCGTGTTCTAGAAGTTGCACGGATGTCTGCCAAGTGTTTGGCAGGAAGAAAAGAAAAGTTGTCCAAAACAGCTTCCAATCGAATGTTCCTGTGATTGGAAAAGTCAGGAGAGTGCAAAGGTACTGTTTTCTATCAGTTGGCAAGGTGCGCACACAATCCCAGTGTTGTACAGCTTGCTTCTTCACCTTCCCGAAGCTGCCGCTCTCGCCGGCTGCCGGAGCCCAAGAAGCGGCTTCTTCGCGCAAAGACGATTGTGCCGCTCACAGGGCTCTCCTTAGCGCGGCTTCTGCCGAAAGACGCCCGGCAGCGGCTCTTACCTCCGGAGAGCATCCTACCTTCGTCTTTCGCGTCTTTTGTAGTCTACATCTTAGCAAAACGCTTTTCCACTATGTCTGGCTAGGAAAAACTGTGCCAGCACAGAAAACATCTCCCATCGTGTTCTAGAAGTTGCACGGATGTCTGCCAAGTGTTTGGCAGGAAGAAAAGAAAAGTTGTCCAAAACAGCTTCCAATCGAATGTTCCTGTGATTGGAAAAGTCAGGAGAGTGCAAAGGTACTGTTTTCTATCAGTTGGCAAGGTGCGCACACAATCCCAGTGTTGTACAGCTTGCTTCTTCACCTTCCCGAAGCTGCCGCTCTCGCCGGCTGCCGGAGCCCAAGAAGCGGCTTCTTCGCGCAAAGACGATTGTGCCGCTCACAGTGCTCTCCTTAGCGCGGCTTCTGCCGAAAGACGCCCGGCAGCGGCTCTTACCTCCGGAGAGCATCCTACCTTCGTCTTTCGCGTCTTTTGTAGTCTACATCTTAGCAAAACGCTTTTCCACTATGTCTGGCTAGGAAAAACTGTGCCAGCACAGAAAACATCTCCCATCGTGTTCTAGAAGTTGCACGGATGTCTGCCAAGTGTTTGGCAGGAAGAAAAGAAAAGTTGTCCAAAACAGCTTCCAATCGAATGTTCCTGTGATTGGAAAAGTCAGGAGAGTGCAAAGGTACTGTTTTCTATCAGTTGGCAAGGTGCGCACACAATCCCAGTGTTGTACAGCTTGCTTCTTCACCTTCCCGAAGCTGCCGCTCTCGCCGGCTGCCGGAGCCCAAGAAGCGGCTTCTTCGCGCAAAGACGATTGTGCCGCTCACAGGGCTCTCCTTAGCGCGGCTTCTGCCGAAAGACGCCCGGCAGCGGCTCTTACCTCCGGAGAGCATCCTACCTTCGTCTTTCGCGTCTTTTGTAGTCTACATCTTAGCAAAACGCTTTTCCACTATGTCTGGCTAGGAAAAACTGTGCCAGCACAGAAAACATCTCCCATCGTGTTCTAGAAGTTGCACGGATGTCTGCCAAGTGTTTGGCAGGAAGAAAAGAAAAGTTGTCCAAAACAGCTTCCAATCGAATGTTCCTGTGATTGGAAAAGTCAGGAGAGTGCAAAGGTACTGTTTTCTATCAGTTGGCAAGGTGCGCACACAATCCCAGTGTTGTACAGCTTGCTTCTTCACCTTCCCGAAGCTGCCGCTCTCGCCGGCTGCCGGAGCCCAAGAAGCGGCTTCTTCGCGCAAAGACGATTGTGCCGCTCACAGTGCTCTCCTTAGCGCGGCTTCTGCCGAAAGACGCCCGGCAGCGGCTCTTACCTCCGGAGAGCATCCTACCTTCGTCTTTCGCGTCTTTTGTAGTCTACATCTTAGCAAAACGCTTTTCCACTATGTCTGGCTAGGAAAAACTGTGCCAGCACAGAAAACATCTCCCATCGTGTTCTAGAAGTTGCACGGATGTCTGCCAAGTGTTTGGCAGGAAGAAAAGAAAAGTTGTCCAAAACAGCTTCCAATCGAATGTTCCTGTGATTGGAAAAGTCAGGAGAGTGCAAAGGTACTGTTTTCTATCAGTTGGCAAGGTGCGCACACAATCCCAGTGTTGTACAGCTTGCTTCTTCACCTTCCCGAAGCTGCCGCTCTCGCCGGCTGCCGGAGCCCAAGAAGCGGCTTCTTCGCGCAAAGACGATTGTGCCGCTCACAGTGCTCTCCTTAGCGCGGCTTCTGCCGAAAGACGCCCGGCAGCGGCTCTTACCTCCGGAGAGCATCCTACCTTCGTCTTTCGCGTCTTTTGTAGTCTACATCTTAGCAAAACGCTTTTCCACTATGTCTGGCTAGGAAAAACTGTGCCAGCACAGAAAACATCTCCCATCGTGTTCTAGAAGTTGCACGGATGTCTGCCAAGTGTTTGGCAGGAAGAAAAGAACAGTTGTCCAAAACAGCTTCCAATCGAATGTTCCTGTGATTGGAAAAGTCAGGAGAGTGCAAAGGTACTGTTTTCTATCAGTTGGCAAGGTGCGCACACAATCCCAGTGTTGTACAGCTTGCTTCTTCACCTTCCCGAAGCTGCCGCTCTCGCCGGCTGCCGGAGCCCAAGAAGCGGCTTCTTCGCGCAAAGACGATTGTGCCGCTCACAGTGCTCTCCTTAGCGCGGCTTCTGCCGAAAGACGCCCGGCAGCGGCTCTTACCTCCGGAGAGCATCCTACCTTCGTCTTTCGCGTCTTATGTAGTCTACACCTCGGCAAAACGCTTTTCCACTATGTCTGGCTAGGAAAAACTGTGCCAGCACAGAAAACATCTCCCATCGTGTTCTAGAAGTTGCACGGATGTCTGCCAAGTGTTTGGCAGGAAGAAAAGAAAAGTTGTCCAAAACAGCTTCCAATCGAATGTTCCTGTGATTGGAAAAGTCAGGAGAGTGCAAAGGTACTGTTTTCTATCAGTTGGCAAGGTGCGCACACAATCCCAGTGTTGTACAGCTTGCTTCTTCACCTTCCCGAAGCTGCCGCTCTCGCCGGCTGCCGGAGCCCAAGAAGCGGCTTCTTCGCGCAAAGACGATTGTGCCGCTCACAGTGCTCTCCTTAGCGCGGCTTCTGCCGAAAGACGCCCGGCAGCGGCTCTTACCTCCGGAGAGCATCCTACCTTCGTCTTTCGCGTCTTTTGTAGTCTACATCTTAGCAAAACGCTTTTCCACTATGTCTGGCTAGGAAAAACTGTGCCAGCACAGAAAACATCTCCCATCGTGTTCTAGAAGTTGCACGGATGTCTGCCAAGTGTTTGGCAGGAAGAAAAGAAAAGTTGTCCAAAACAGCTTCCAATCGAATGTTCCTGTGATTGGAAAAGTCAGGAGAGTGCAAAGGTACTGTTTTCTATCAGTTGGCAAGGTGCGCACACAATCCCAGTGTTGTACAGCTTGCTTCTTCACCTTCCCGAAGCTGCCGCTCTCGCCGGCTGCCGGAGCCCAAGAAGCGGCTTCTTCGCGCAAAGACGATTGTGCCGCTCACAGTGCTCTCCTTAGCGCGGCTTCTGCCGAAAGACGCCCGGCAGCGGCTCTTACCTCCGGAGAGCATCCTACCTTCGTCTTTCGCGTCTTTTGTAGTCTACATCTTAGCAAAACGCTTTTCCACTATGTCTGGCTAGGAAAAACTGTGCCAGCACAGAAAACATCTCCCATCGTGTTCTAGAAGTTGCACGGATGTCTGCCAAGTGTTTGGCAGGAAGAAAAGAAAAGTTGTCCAAAACAGCTTCCAATCGAATGTTCCTGTGATTGGAAAAGTCAGGAGAGTGCAAAGGTACTGTTTTCTATCAGTTGGCAAGGTGCGCACACAATCCCAGTGTTGTACAGCTTGCTTCTTCACCTTCCCGAAGCTGCCGCTCTCGCCGGCTGCCGGAGCCCAAGAAGCGGCTTCTTCGCGCAAAGACGATTGTGCCGCTCACAGTGCTCTCCTTAGCGCGGCTTCTGCCGAAAGACGCCCGGCAGCGGCTCTTACCTCCGGAGAGCATCCTACCTTCGTCTTTCGCGTCTTTTGTAGTCTACATCTTAGCAAAACGCTTTTCCACTATGTCTGGCTAGGAAAAACTGTGCCAGCACAGAAAACATCTCCCATCGTGTTCTAGAAGTTGCACGGATGTCTGCCAAGTGTTTGGCAGGAAGAAAAGAAAAGTTGTCCAAAACAGCTTCCAATCGAATGTTCCTGTGATTGGAAAAGTCAGGAGAGTGCAAAGGTACTGTTTTCTATCAGTTGGCAAGGTGCGCACACAATCCCAGTGTTGTACAGCTTGCTTCTTCACCTTCCCGAAGCTGCCGCTCTCGCCGGCTGCCGGAGCCCAAGAAGCGGCTTCTTCGCGCAAAGACGATTGTGCCGCTCACAGGGCTCTCCTTAGCGCGGCTTCTGCCGAAAGACGCCCGGCAGCGGCTCTTACCTCCGGAGAGCATCCTACCTTCGTCTTTCGCGTCTTTTGTAGTCTACATCTTAGCAAAACGCTTTTCCACTATGTCTGGCTAGGAAAAACTGTGCCAGCACAGAAAACATCTCCCATCGTGTTCTAGAAGTTGCACGGATGTCTGCCAAGTGTTTGGCAGGAAGAAAAGAAAAGTTGTCCAAAACAGCTTCCAATCGAATGTTCCTGTGATTGGAAAAGTCAGGAGAGTGCAAAGGTACTGTTTTCTATCAGTTGGCAAGGTGCGCACACAATCCCAGTGTTGTACAGCTTGCTTCTTCACCTTCCCGAAGCTGCCGCTCTCGCCGGCTGCCGGAGCCCAAGAAGCGGCTTCTTCGCGCAAAGACGATTGTGCCGCTCACAGTGCTCTCCTTAGCGCGGCTTCTGCCGAAAGACGCCCGGCAGCGGCTCTTACCTCCGGAGAGCATCCTACCTTCGTCTTTCGCGTCTTTTGTAGTCTACATCTTAGCAAAACGCTTTTCCACTATGTCTGGCTAGGAAAAACTGTGCCAGCACAGAAAACATCTCCCATCGTGTTCTAGAAGTTGCACGGATGTCTGCCAAGTGTTTGGCAGGAAGAAAAGAAAAGTTGTCCAAAACAGCTTCCAATCGAATGTTCCTGTGATTGGAAAAGTCAGGAGAGTGCAAAGGTACTGTTTTCTATCAGTTGGCAAGGTGCGCACACAATCCCAGTGTTGTACAGCTTGCTTCTTCACCTTCCCGAAGCTGCCGCTCTCGCCGGCTGCCGGAGCCCAAGAAGCGGCTTCTTCGCGCAAAGACGATTGTGCCGCTCACAGTGCTCTCCTTAGCGCGGCTTCTGCCGAAAGACGCCCGGCAGCGGCTCTTACCTCCGGAGAGCATCCTACCTTCGTCTTTCGCGTCTTTTGTAGTCTACATCTTAGCAAAACGCTTTTCCACTATGTCTGGCTAGGAAAAACTGTGCCAGCACAGAAAACATCTCCCATCGTGTTCTAGAAGTTGCACGGATGTCTGCCAAGTGTTTGGCAGGAAGAAAAGAACAGTTGTCCAAAACAGCTTCCAATCGAATGTTCCTGTGATTGGAAAAGTCAGGAGAGTGCAAAGGTACTGTTTTCTATCAGTTGGCAAGGTGCGCACACAATCCCAGTGTTGTACAGCTTGCTTCTTCACCTTCCCGAAGCTGCCGCTCTCGCCGGCTGCCGGAGCCCAAGAAGCGGCTTCTTCGCGCAAAGACGATTGTGCCGCTCACAGTGCTCTCCTTAGCGCGGCTTCTGCCGAAAGACGCCCGGCAGCGGCTCTTACCTCCGGAGAGCATCCTACCTTCGTCTTTCGCGTCTTATGTAGTCTACACCTCGGCAAAACGCTTTTCCACTATGTCTGGCTAGGAAAAACTGTGCCAGCACAGAAAACATCTCCCATCGTGTTCTAGAAGTTGCACGGATGTCTGCCAAGTGTTTGGCAGGAAGAAAAGAAAAGTTGTCCAAAACAGCTTCCAATCGAATGTTCCTGTGATTGGAAAAGTCAGGAGAGTGCAAAGGTACTGTTTTCTATCAGTTGGCAAGGTGCGCACACAATCCCAGTGTTGTACAGCTTGCTTCTTCACCTTCCCGAAGCTGCCGCTCTCGCCGGCTGCCGGAGCCCAAGAAGCGGCTTCTTCGCGCAAAGACGATTGTGCCGCTCACAGTGCTCTCCTTAGCGCGGCTTCTGCCGAAAGACGCCCGGCAGCGGCTCTTACCTCCGGAGAGCATCCTACCTTCGTCTTTCGCGTCTTTTGTAGTCTACATCTTAGCAAAACGCTTTTCCACTATGTCTGGCTAGGAAAAACTGTGCCAGCACAGAAAACATCTCCCATCGTGTTCTAGAAGTTGCACGGATGTCTGCCAAGTGTTTGGCAGGAAGAAAAGAAAAGTTGTCCAAAACAGCTTCCAATCGAATGTTCCTGTGATTGGAAAAGTCAGGAGAGTGCAAAGGTACTGTTTTCTATCAGTTGGCAAGGTGCGCACACAATCCCAGTGTTGTACAGCTTGCTTCTTCACCTTCCCGAAGCTGCCGCTCTCGCCGGCTGCCGGAGCCCAAGAAGCGGCTTCTTCGCGCAAAGACGATTGTGCCGCTCACAGTGCTCTCCTTAGCGCGGCTTCTGCCGAAAGACGCCCGGCAGCGGCTCTTACCTCCGGAGAGCATCCTACCTTCGTCTTTCGCGTCTTTTGTAGTCTACATCTTAGCAAAACGCTTTTCCACTATGTCTGGCTAGGAAAAACTGTGCCAGCACAGAAAACATCTCCCATCGTGTTCTAGAAGTTGCACGGATGTCTGCCAAGTGTTTGGCAGGAAGAAAAGAAAAGTTGTCCAAAACAGCTTCCAATCGAATGTTCCTGTGATTGGAAAAGTCAGGAGAGTGCAAAGGTACTGTTTTCTATCAGTTGGCAAGGTGCGCACACAATCCCAGTGTTGTACAGCTTGCTTCTTCACCTTCCCGAAGCTGCCGCTCTCGCCGGCTGCCGGAGCCCAAGAAGCGGCTTCTTCGCGCAAAGACGATTGTGCCGCTCACAGTGCTCTCCTTAGCGCGGCTTCTGCCGAAAGACGCCCGGCAGCGGCTCTTACCTCCTGAGAGTGGCAGCTTCGGGAAGGTGAAGAAGCAAGCTGTACAACACTGGGATTGTGTGCGCACCTTGCCAACTGATAGAAAACAGTACCTTTGCACTCTCCTGACTTTTCCAATCACAGGAACATTCGATTGGAAGCTGTTTTGGACAACTTTTCTTTTCTTCCTGCCAAACACTTGGCAGACATATCTGCAACTTCTAGAACACGATGGGAGATGTTTTCTGTGCTGGCACGGTTTTTCCTAGCCAGACATAGTGGAAAAGCGTTTTGCTAAGATGTAGACTACATAAGACGCGAAAGACGAAGGTAGGATGCTCTCCGGAGGTAAGAGCCGCTGCCGGGCGTCTTTCGGCAGAAGCCGCGCTAAGGAGAGCACTGTGAGTGGCACAATCGTCTTTGCGCGAAGAAGCCGCTTCTTGGGCTCCGGCAGCCGGCGAGAGCGGCAGCTTCGGGAAGGTGAAGAAGCAAGCTGTACAACACTGGGATTGTGTGCGCACCTTGCCAACTGATAGAAAACAGTACCTTTGCACTCTCCTGACTTTTCCAATCACAGGAACATTCGATTGGAAGCTGTTTTGGACAACTTTTCTTTTCTTCCTGCCAAACACTTGGCAGACATCCGTGCAACTTCTAGAACACGATGGGAGATGTTTTCTGTGCTGGCACAGTTTTTCCTAGCCAGACATAGTGGAAAAGCGTTTTGCTAAGATGTAGACTACAAAAGACGCGAAAGACGAAGGTAGGATGCTCTCCGGAGGTAAGAGCCGCTGCCGGGCGTCTTTCGGCAGAAGCCGCGCTAAGGAGAGCACTGTGAGCGGCACAATCGTCTTTGCGCGAAGAAGCCGCTTCTTGGGCTCCGGCAGCCGGCGAGAGCGGCAGCTTCGGGAAGGTGAAGAAGCAAGCTGTACAACACTGGGATTGTGTGCGCACCTTGCCAACTGATAGAAAACAGTACCTTTGCACTCTCCTGACTTTTCCAATCACAGGAACATTCGATTGGAAGCTGTTTTGGACAACTTTTCTTTTCTTCCTGCCAAACACTTGGCAGACATCCGTGCAACTTCTAGAACACGATGGGAGATGTTTTCTGTGCTGGCACAGTTTTTCCTAGCCAGACATAGTGGAAAAGCGTTTTGCTTAGATGTAGACGACAACAGAGGCTAAAGAGTGGATGTTAGCAAATGACACCCATCTTCAAAAAAGGCAGTTAAGAGGACTCGCCATAGTACAAACCAGCCAGCCTCTTTTTTATCCCCAGGAAGTTGATGAAGCAGCTCTTCCTGGAAATCCTTGCCAGGCACATGACAGATGACCAAATAATGTAGTTAGCATGATTTTTCAGGGGAATTTCATGCTGAACATCACTTTAAACTCCTCTGATGAATCAACTTGACTGGTAGATGAAGGGAATATTATCTGCCTGGGCTTCAGGGAGGTTTTTGACATACCTCTACATGGCATCACACATACATATGGAAGCAATAGTGCAAAGGGGAGGGAATCAGTGTCTTTTCAGTGATGCTGAGGGAAAAGACAAGAGGCAGTGGGCACACACTGAAATACAGGAGATTGCCTTTGAACATCAGTAAATGTTTCTTTACTGTCAGGGTGACTGAACCACGGCACAGACTGCCCAGAAAGATTGTGGAGCCTGGATCTTTGAAGACATTAAAAGTACACCCAGATAGAATCCTGGGCAAGAGGCTCTAGGTATCCTGGTTTAGGCAGGGGGGTTGGGCCTGGTTAGCCCCACCAACCCCTTCCACTCTCTTTCATTCTGTGCTAGTGAATTCTCTTCAAGATGCATTTCAAAGCACTGGCATGACAAAGTTCTGTGCAGACAGAGATCCAAATGGACATGGCATCTAAGTTCCTTAAGCAGTGTTCAAGAAGAATGTAAAACTCTGGCACAAGTGTCTCTTCCCTAACTGAATCCCTTTCATGGGAAAATTCCCAGCTCTAGAAAGATCTTCTGATACGCATGCTTAAGACTGACACTGGCTGAGCAAATTTCTCCCTATGTATATCTAAGACCAGTTAGGATCTTCACCCAAAGTGCAGTCAACATAGTCACAGAATGCCTATTGTTAAGAAGTGACAGCTTCCATCAGAATGGCAGCTATTGGTCCACAAAATGGATTAATGGATGGGAATTATCTACGTGGGTTAAAAACAAAAATAAAGAGTTGGTCTTTATTTATCAATTTCATGGCAATATTGATAAGGGAAGAAAAAGATCTAAGTCCTTGACTTTCTGGACTCGAGGAAAGATTTTAAAAATTCCTTGTAAAAATGTATGATCACAATCAGACTATTGAAACCATTTTAGTTGGGAACAAAGTTCCAAAATTGTCTAGATAGTGGCAAAGAAGCCAAGAAAATAGGAAAGAAACAAAAAGAGAGCAAAAGAGTCAGCTTCAGTGTACAAGCTCGTTCTAGAAGTAGTCTGCTGGGAAAAGGAACCCCCAGCTAAATTTCCAATGTATTCCTGCGCTTGATTCAGTAACTGGTCAATGTAAAAACCAATCCTTTTGTACAACTTCTTCCAGCAACAAAAACTCCAACAGGTTGACACTACCATCATGCCTGTTCCAGACATATTTAAAAGAGAAATGATGATTTTCTTGAAAACCTACTTACATAAAAGTTGCAAGATGGTGGAGGGATTCCCACATCCTCCTTCCTCCATCTGGCTTGAAAGTATATTTGATAAAATATGCAACAAAGCACATGATTTATAAGGGAGAGTCAAATGGATGATTTGGGAATCGATCTCTTGTTGATAGTAAACTTCATATCCACTCGGTGTGACCTTTTTAAAACAAAATGTGGAGCTGAGGCATGAATCTGCCACAACAATTGTAAAGCAAACATACACACTCCCCTTCATATGCCCCCCCCTCCACACACACCTAGGCACACACAGAGATCAGCATAGCAGATCATGAACACCTTGGAAAAGACTGAAATGCTAAATGCCTCTCTTGATGGGCAAAAGAGCTGGTGCAGTAATTCAAATGCCTGGTACAAAAATTCTGTTTAATATTTAGCTCCTATTTAAAACACAGCTTTTCATTTCATTCTATTTACAGAATATTTTCATTTCATTTGTTTCTTTAAAATTACTTAGTTCTCACCTGTTGTATGTCTAGGAATATTTTCTTCCAAAAATAGAAAAAAATAGATGATATCTTTTCAGCAGAAAACATTGGTTGATACAATTTTAAACCATCATGATATGGAAGAATTCTTCTGTCCCTCTCGAAGGTGGAAGAAGCATTTGGATCACAGATCATCTACAATGAAATACTTGACATGTTTAAGATGCTTTCAATCAATTTTGATCGTCAATTGCTTATTTGTTGTAAACAGTAATTTTTCAGTGAAGGGAAAGCGTGTGTGGTATATCTACATGATATGTTCAAAGGCAGTTCCTACTAATGGCCAGGCTGAATTCCAGTAAATAATGTCCCGAATGATATTTTGCCGCCTTCTTTGGCACTTCATGAAATCTTACCCCGATGAAGTGCTGAAACACAGAGATTTTCTCTTAGAGAGTGTCTCATGTTGTAACCTATCCCATGGATTTTATGCTGTAATTCTTATCTCTTTTAAAATTTACTATCTTCTGTACAGTTTTCATGAAACTTTCTGTTACAGTAGTGAATAGCACAGATAAATGTCATTTTGTACAACTTTGAATTTACCCCAAGAGCTGAGAGAAAACTTGATCCTATACTTCAATCCGAGTTTCTTCTATAGTCCAACTTTGTTTCTCTACCATCAAGCTTCTCCTTTGTTGCTGCTCCAAGCCCCGTCCAAGGTGACCTTGAATACTTTCAGGGATGGGACACCCACAACTTCTCTGGGCAACCTGTTCCAGTGTTCCAGCACTCCCACAGTAAAAAAGGCCTTCCTTTCATCTAATATGTGTAGGAAATCATAAATCTAGGCATAGAAGCTTGGAGTGCAAATTTGAAATTCTTTGGATTTGAAGCACATTTTATATGAATACTGACTTACAGATGACTAAAAGATGTTGATGGGCATTTGAGCTGACAAGTTTTGAAAAAGTGCACGGAAATTAAAATTGAAACCACTAAAATTAAAAACTCCTTGCCATTTTCTTTTTCCTCTCCTATTCAAAATTGCATATGTCAGATATCAGTGCTTCATGCAAACCTCTCAGATGCTCTCAGAGAAAAAGCTTTTCTTTCAGACTAAGTTGCGGTTGACGTAGAACACTAGCAGGAGTGAAAGATTTTCTGGGCATCGGGGCAGCCCGTTCTCCTTGGATTTGTGTGCAGAATGCATTTTATCCAAACTGGAAAATAGATCCCAGCTCTGTTCTATTCATCATTCTTACTTCATCAGGCCAGAAGATTCTGTGAAAAGTAGCCTGTGGACCTTGAAGACAGCGCATGTGAACCAGATGAGAGGTGATAGAGAAGTTGAGGGAGAGAAGAAAGAGCATGAGGCTGAAACCAGAAAGTATTTCTCCACGTGATCATGGAAGATTGCAGGAGCCACTTGGTACTATCAAACCAGCCCAACTTGGCACTGGTGCCACCTTGGGTCTGGGAGCCATGTTGCATATCGTGCATTTTAAGGAGCCAGCTGGCCACACCCAGCCATATGCCCCCAAACACAAACCAAGGCCCTTTTCTCTGGCAAACAAAACTCAGCTGCCCTGCTTCTGGATGGCAGATTGCAGGAACCACTTGGTACTATCAAACCAGCCCAACTTGGCACTGGTGCCACCATGGGTCTGGTCACCATCCTGCCTATTGTAGCTTTTCAGGAGCCAGCCGGTCACTCTCAGCCATAGGCCCCCAAACACAAACCTCGGCCCGTTTCCCTGGCAAACCAAAGTAAGCTGCCCCGCTTCTGGATGGCAGATTGCAGGAGCTACTTAGTACTATCAAATCAGCCCGACTTGGCACAGGTGCCACCTTGGATCTGGGAACCATCCTGTGTATCGTGGATTTTCAGGGGCCAGCCAGCCACTCTCAGCCATATGCCCCCAAAAACAAACCACGGACCTTTTCTCTGGCAAACAAAACTCAACTGCCCCTCTTCTGGATGGCAAATTTTAGGACGCACTTTGTACTACGAAAACCGCCCGACGTGGCACTGGTGCCACCTTGTGTCAGGGAACCATCCTGCATATCGAGCTTTTTAAGGAGCCAGCCGGCCAGGCCCAGCCATATACCCCCAAAAACAAACAACGGACCATTTCTCATGGAAACAAAAATCCGCTGCCCCGCGTCTGGATGGCAGATTGCAGGAGCCACTTTGCACCATCAAACCAGCCCGACTTGGCACTGGTGCCACCTTGGGTCTGGGAACAATCCTGCGTATCGTACATATTCAGGAACCAGCCGAACACTCCCAGCCACAGGCCCCCAAACACAAACAACGGCCCATTTCCCTGGCAAACAAAACTCAGCTGCCCCGCTTCTGGTGTGGCAGTTTGCAGGAGCCACTTGGGACTATCAAAGCAGCCCGACTTGGTATAGTTACCATCTTGGATCTGGGAACCATCCGGCGTATCGTGGATTTTCAGGGGCCAGCCGGTCATTCCCAGCCATATGCTCCCAAACACAAACCTCGGCCCTTTTCTCTGGCAAACAAAAC
Organism: Melospiza melodia melodia; assembly: GCF_035770615.1. Taxonomy (NCBI): domain Eukaryota; kingdom Metazoa; phylum Chordata; class Aves; order Passeriformes; family Passerellidae; genus Melospiza; species Melospiza melodia. The sequence continues at coordinate 45,539,244 of NC_086199.1, forward strand.
TCAACTGCCCCTCTTCTGGATGGCAAATTGCAGGACGCACTTGGTACTACAAAAAGAGCCCGACTTGGCAGTGGTGCCACCTTGGCTCTGGGAACCATCCTGCGTATCGAGCATTTTAAGGAGCCAGCCGGCAATTCCCAGCCGTATGCCCCAAAAAGAAACCACGGACCTTTTCTCTGACAAAAAAAACTCAGCTGTCCCGCTTCTGGATGGCAGATTGCAGGAGTCACTTTGAACCATACAACCAGCCTTACTTGGCACTGGTGCCACCTTGGATCTGGGAACCATCCTGCCTATCGTTGATTTTCAGGGGCCAGCCTACCACTCTCGGCCATAGGCCCCCAAACACAAACCACAGCCCTTTTCTCTAGCAAACAAAATTTAGCTGCCCCGCTTCTGGATGGCAAATTGCAGGAGCCACTGGGTACTACATAAACAGCCCGACTTGGCACTGGTGCCACCTTGCGTCTGGTTACCATGCGGCGTATCGTGCATTTTAAGGAGCCAGGTGGCCACTCCCAGCCATATGCCCCCAAACACAACCCACGGCCCTTTTCTCTGGCAAACAAAACTCAGCTGCCCCGCTTCTGGATGGCAGAGTGCAGGAGACACTTGGTACTATCAAACCAGCCCGACTTGGCACTGGTGCCACCTTTGGTCTGGGAACCATCCTGCGTATTGTGGATTGTCAGGAGACAGCCGACCACTCTCGGCCACAGACCCCAATCAAAAACAAAGGTCCGTTTCCCAGGCAAACAAAACTCAGCTGCCCCGCTTCTGGATGGGAGATTGCAGGAGGCACTTGACACTGTCAAACGAGCCCCACTTTGTACTGGTGCCACTTTGGGTCTGGGAACCATGCTGCGTATCGTGGATTTTCAGGAGCCAGCCGGCCACTGCCAGCCACAGGCCCCCAAACAAAAACCACAGCATTTTCTCTGGCAAACAAAACTCAGCTGCCCCGCTTCTGGATGGCAGATTGCAGGAGCCACTTGGTACTATCAAACCAGCCCGACTTGGCACTGGTGCCACCTTGGGTCTGGGAACCATCCTGCCTATCGTGGATTTTAAGGAGCCAGCCGGCTACTCCCAGCCACAGGCCCCCAACAAAAACCACGGCCCTTTTTTCTCGCAAACAAAACTTAGCTGCCTCACTTCTGGATGGCAGATTGCAGGAGTCACTTGGTGTAATCAAACCAGCCCGACTTGGCACTGGTGCCACCTTGGGTCTGGGAACCATCCTGCGTATCGTGGATTCTAAGGAGCCAGCCGGCCACTCCCAGCCACAGGCCCCCAAACAAAATCAACGGCGCTGTTCCCTGGAAAACAAAACACGCCTGCCAACTTTTTGATGGAGTTTGCAGGAGCCACTTGGTACTATCAAACCAGCCCAACTTGGCACTGGTGCCACCATGGGTCTGGTAAACATCCTGCGTATCGTGGATTCTTAGGAGCCAGCCGGCCACTCCTAGCCACAGGCCCCCAAACAAAAACCTAGGCCTATTTCTCTGGCAAACAAAAGTAAGCTGCCCCGCTTCTGGATGGCAGATTGCAGGAGACACTTGGGACTGTCAAACCAGCCCAACTTGGCACTGGTGTCACCTTGGATCTGGGAACCATGCTGTGTATCGTGGATTTTCAGGGGCCAGCCGGCCACTCTCAGCCATATGCCCCCAAACAGAAACCTCGGCCCGTTTCTCTGGCAAACAAAACTCAACTGCCCCTCTTCTGGATGGCAAATTGCAAGATGAACTTGATACTAAAACCGCAGGCCGACTTGGTAGTGGTGACACCTTGGGCCTGGGAACCATCATGCGTATCGAGCATTTTAAGGAGCCAGCCGGCAACTCCCAGCAATATGCCCCCAAAAACAATCCACGGAATTTTTCTCTGGCAAACAAAAATCAGCTGCCCCGCTTCTGGATGGCAGATTGCAGGAGCCACTTTGACCCATCAAACCAGCCCGACTTGGCACTGGTGCCACCTTGCATCCTGGAACCATGCTGCCTAGCGTGGATTTTCAGGGGCCAGCCGGCCACTCTCAGCTATATGCCCCCAAACAAAACCCACGGCCCGTTTCCCTGGCAAACAAAAGTAAGCTGCCCCGCTTCTGGATGGCAGATTGCAGGAACCACTTGGTAGTATCAAACCAGCCCGACTTGGCACTGGTGCCACCTTGGGTCTGGGAACCATCCTGCGTATCGCAGATTCTAAGGCGCCAGTCGGCCACTCCCAGCCACAAGACCCCAAACACAAACAACGGCGCTTTTCTCTGGCAAACAAAACTCAACTGCCCCTCTTCTGGATGGCAAATTGCAGGACGCACTTGGTACTATCAAACCAGCACGACTTGGCACTAGTGCCACCTTGGGTCTGGGAACCATCCTGCGTATTGTGGATTGTCAGGAGCCAGCTGGACACTCTCGGCCACAGACCCCAATCAAAAACAACGGCCCGTTTCACAGGCAAACAAAACTCAGCTGCCCCGCTTCTGGATGGGAGATTGCAGGAGGCACTTGACACTGTGAAACCAGCCCCACTTGGCACTGGTGCCACCTTGGGTCTGGGAACCATGCTGCGTATCATGGATTTTCAGGAGCCAGCCGGCCACTCCCAGCCATAGGCCCCCAAACAAAAACCACAGCCTTTTTCTCTGGCAAACAAAATTCAGCTGCCCCGCTTCTGGATGGCAGATTGCAGGAGCCACTTGGGACTATCACAGCAGCACAACATGGCACTGGTGCCACCTTGGATCTGGGAATCATCCTTCCTATCGTGGATTTTCAGGGGCCGGCCGGTCACTCTCAGCCATAGGCCCCAAACACAAACCACGGCCCTTTTCTCTGGAAAACAAAACTCAACTGCCCCTCTTCTGGATGGCAGATTGCAGGAGCCACTGGGTACTATGAAACCAGCCCTACTTGGCACTGGTGCCACCTTGGGTCTGGGAACCATGCTGCGTATCATGGATTTTCAGGAGCCAGCCGTCCACTGCCAGCCACAGGCCCCGAAACACAAACAACAGCCTTTTTCTCTGGCAAACAAAATTCAGCTGCCCCGCTTCTGGATGGCAGATTGCAGGAACCACTTGGTACTAACAAACCAGCCCGACTTGGCACTGGTGCCACCTTGGGTCTGGGAACCATCCTGCGTATCGTGGATTCTAAGGAGCCAGTTGGCCACTCCCAGCCACAGGCCCCAAAACACACACAACGGCGCTTTTCCCTGGAAAACAAAACTCGCCTGCCAACTTTTTGATGGCAGATTGCAGGAGCCACTTGGTACTATCAAACCAGCCCAACTTGCCACTGGTGCCACCATGGGTCTGGTCACCATCCTGCCTATCGTAGCTTTTCAGGAGCCAGCCGGTCACTCCCTGCCATAGGCCCCGAGACACAAAGCTCGGCCCGTTTCCCTGGCAAACAAAAGTAAGCTGCCCCGATTCTGGATGGCAGATTGCAGGAGCCACTTGGTGCTATCAAACCAGCCCGACTTGGCACTGGTACCACCTTGGGTCTGGGGACCATCCTGCCTATCGTGGATTTTAAGGAGCCAGCCGGCTACTCCCAGCCACAGGCCCCCAACAAAAACCACGGCCCTTTTTTCTGGCAAACAAAACTTAGCTGCCTCACTTATGGATGGCAGATTGCAGGAGCCACTTGGTGTAATCAAACCAGCCCGACTTGGCACTGGTGTCACCTTGGGTCTGGGAACCATCCTGCGTATCGTGGATTCTAAGGAGCCAGCCGGCCACTCCCAGCCACAGGCCCCCAAACAAAATCAACGGCGCTGTTCCCTGGAAAACAAAACACGCCTGCCAACTTTTTGATGGAGTTTGCAGGAGCCACTTGGTACTATCAAACCAGCCCAACTTGGCACTGGTGCCACCATGGGTCTGGTAAACATCCTGCGTATCGTGGATTCTTAGGAGCCAGCAGGCCACTCCTAGCCACAGGCCCCCAAACAAAAACCTAGGCCTATTTCTCTGGCAAACAAAAGTAAGCTGCCCCGCTTCTGGATGGCAGATTGCAGGAGACACTTGGGACTATCAAACCAGCCCAACTTGGCACTGGTGCCACCATGGATCTGGGAACCATGTTGTGTATCGTGGATTTTCAGGGGCCAGCCGGCCACTCTCAGCCATATGTCCCCAAACAGAAACCTCGGCCCGTTTCTCTGGCAAACAAAACTCAACTGCCCCTCTTCTGGATGGCAAATTGCAGGGTGAACTTGATACTAAAACCGCAGGCCGACTTGGTAGTGGTGACACCTTGGGCCTGGGAACCATCATGCGTATCGAGCATTTTAAGGAGCCAGCCGGCCACTCCCAGCAATATGCCCCCAAAAACAATCCACGGAAGTTTTCTCTGGCAAACAAAAATCAGCTGCCCCGCTTCTGGATGGCAGATTGCAGGAGCCACTTTGCACCATCAAACCAGCCCGACTTGGCACTGGTGCCACCTTGCATCTGGGAACCATGCTGCCTAGCGTGGATTTTCAGGGGCCAGCGGGCCACTCTCAGCTATATGCCCCCAAACAAAACCCACGGCCCGTTTCCCTGGCAAACAAAAGTAAGCTGCCCCGCTTCTGGATGGCAGATTGCAGGAACCACTTGGTAGTATCAAACCAGCCCGACTTGGCACTGGTGCCACCTTGGGTCTGGGAACCATCCTGCGTATCGTGGATTCTAAGGAGCCAGCCGGCCACTCCCAGCCACAGGCCCCCAAACACAAACAACGGCGCTTTTCCCTGGAAAACAAAACTCGCCTGCCAACTTTTTGATGGCAGATTGCAGGAGCAACTTGGTACTATCAAACCAGCACAACTTGGCACTGGTGCCACCATGGGTCTGGTCACCATCCTGCCTATTGTAGCTTTCCAGGAGCCAGCCGGTCACTCCCAGCCATAGGCCCCCAAACACAAACCTCGGCCCGTTTCCCTGGCAAACAAAAGTAAGCTGCCCCGCTTCTGGATGGCAGATTGCAGGAGCCACTTGGTACTATCAAACCAGCCCAACTTGGAACTGGTGCCACCTTGGGTCTGGGAACCATGCTGCGTATCGCAGATTCTAAGGCGCCAGTCGGCCACTCCCAGCCACAAGCCCCCAAACACAAACAACGGCGCTTTTCTCTGGCAAACAAAACTCAACTGCCCCTCTTCTGGATGGCAAATTGCAGGACGCACTTGGTACTATAAAAACAGCCCGACTTGGCACTGGTGCCACCTCAGGTCTGGGAACCATCCTGCGTATCGATCTTTTTAATGAGACAGCCGGCCACTCCCAGCCATATGCCCCCAAACACAACCCACGGCCCTTTCCTCTGGCAAACAAAACTCAGCTGCACCGCTTCTGGATGGCAGATTGCAGGAGCCACTTGGTACTATCAAACCAGCAAGACTTGGCACTGGTGCCACCTTGGGTCTGGGAACCATCCTGCATATTGTGGATTGTCAGGAGCCAGCTGAACATTCTCGGCCACAGACCCCAATCAAAAACAACGGCCCGTTTCACAGGCAAACAAAACTCAGCTGCCCCGCTTCTGGATGGGAGATTGCAGGAGGCACTTGACACTGTGAAACCAGCCCCACTTGGCACTGGTGCCACCTTGGGTCTGGGAACCATGCTGCGTATCATGGATTTTCAGGAGCCAGCCGGCCACTCCCAGCCATAGGCCCCCAAACAAAAACCACAGCCTTTTTCTCTGGCAAACAAAATTCAGCTGCCCCACTTCTGGATGGCAGATTGCAGGAGCCACTTGGGACTATCACACCAGCACAACATGGCACTGGTGCCACCTTGGATATGGGAACCATCCTTCCTATCGTGGATTTTCAGGGGCCAGCCGGTCACTCTCAGCCATAGGCCCCAAACACAAACCACGGCCCTTTTCTCTGGAAAACAAAACTCAACTGCCCCTCTTCTGGATGGCAGATTGCAGGAGCCACTGGGTACTATGAAACTAGTCCTACTTGGCACTGGTGCCACCTTGGGTCTGGGAACCATGCTGCGTATCATGGATTTTCAGGAGCCAGCCGTCCACTGCCAGCCACAGGCCCCGAAACACAAACAACAGCCTTTTTCTCTGGCAAACAAAATTCAGCTGCCCCGCTTCTGGATGGCAGATTGCAGGAACCACTTGGTACTAACAAACCAGCCCGACTTGGCACTGGTGCCACCTTGGGTCTGGGAACCATCCTGCGTATCGTGGATTCTAAGGAGCCAGCTGGCCACTCCCAGCCACAGGCCCCAAAATACACACAACGGCGCTTTTCCCTGGAAAACAAAACTCGCCTGCCAACTTTTTGATGGCAGATTGCAGGAGCCACTTGGTACTATCAAACCAGCCCAACTTGGCACTGGTGCCACCATGGGTCTGGTCACCATCCTGCCTATCGTAGCTTTTCAGGAGCCAGGCGGTCACTCCCAGCCATAGGCCCCCAGAAAAAAACCTCGGTCCGTTTCCCTGGAAAACAAAAGTAAGCTGCCCCGCTTCTGGATGGCAGATTGCAGGAGCCACTTGGTGCTATCAAACCAGCCCGACTTGGCACTGGTGCCACCTTGGGTCTGGGAACCATCCTGCGTATTCTGTGTTCTAAGGAGCCAGCCGGCCACTCCCAGCCACAGTCCCCCAAACACAAACAACGGCGCTTTTCCCTGGAAAACAAAACTGACCTGCCAACTTTTTGATGGCAGATTGCAAGAGCAACTTGGTACTATCAAACCAGCCCAACTTGGCACTGGTGCCACCATGGGTCTGGTCACCATCCTGCCTATCGTAGCTTTTCAGGAGCCAGCCGGTCACTCCCAGCCATAGGTCCCCAGACAAATACCTCGGCCCGTTTCCCTGGCAAACAAAAGTAAGCTGCCCCGCTTCTGGATGGCAGATTGCAGGAGCCACTTGGTGCTATCAAACCAGCCCGACTTGGCACTGGTACCACCTTGGGTCTGGGGACCATCCTGCCTATCGTGGATTTTAAGGAGCCAGCCGGCTACTCCCAGCCACAGGCCCCCAACAAAAACCACGGCCCTTTTTTCTGGCAAACAAAACTTAGCTGCCTCACTTATGGATGGCAGATTGCAGGAGCCACTTGGTGTAATCAAACCAGCCCGACTTGGCACTGGTGTCACCTTGGGTCTGGGAACCATCCTGCGTATCGTGGATTCTAAGGAGCCAGCCGGCCACTCCCAGCCACAGGCCCCCAAACAAAATCAACGGCGCTGTTCCCTGGAAAACAAAACACGCCTGCCAACTTTTTGATGGAGTTTGCAGGAGCCACTTGGTACTATCAAACCAGCCCAACTTGGCACTGGTGCCACCATGGGTCTGGTAAACATCCTGCGTATCGTGGATTCTTAGGAGCCAGCAGGCGACTCCTAGCCACAGGCCCCCAAACAAAAACCTAGGCCTATTTCTCTGGCAAGCAAAAGTAAGCTGCCCCGCTTCTGGATGGCAGATTGCAGGAGACACTTGGGACTATCAAACCAGCCCAACTTGGCACTGGTGCCACCTTGGATCTGGGAACCATGTTGTGTATCGTGGATTTTCAGGGGCCAGCTGGCCACTCTCAGCCATATGTCCCCAAACAGAAACCTCGGCCCGTTTCTCTGGCAAACAAAACTCAACTGCCCCTCTTCTGGATGGCAAATTGCAGGGTGAACTTGATACTAAAACCGCAGGCCGACTTGGTAGTGGTGACACCTTGGGCCTGGGAACCATCATGCGTATCGAGCATTTTAAGGAGCCAGCCGGCCACTCCCAGCAATATGCCCCCAAAAACAATCCACGGAATTTTTCTCTGGCAAACAAAAATCAGCTGCCCCGCTTCTGGATGGCAGATTGCAGGAGCCACTTTGCACCATCAAACCAGCCCGACTTGGCACTGGTGCCACCTTGCATCTGGGAACCATGCTGCCTAGCGTGGATTTTCAGGGGCCAGCGGGCCACTCTCAGCTATATGCCCCCAAACAAAACCCACGGCCCGTTTCCCTGGCAAACAAAAGTAAGCTGCCCTGCTTCTGGATGGCAGATTGCAGGAACCACTTGGTACTATCAAACCAGCCCGACTTGGCACTGGTGCCACCTTGGGTCTGGGAACCATCCTGCGTATCGTGGATTCTAAGGAGCCAGCCGGCCACTCCCAGCCACAGGCCCCCAAACACAAACAACGGCGCTTTTCCCTGGAAAACAAAACTCGCCTGCCAACTTTTTGATGGCAGATTGCAGGAGCAACTTGGTACTATCAAACCAGCCCAACTTGGCACTGGTGCCACCATGGGTCTGGTCACCATCCTGCCTATTGTAGCTTTCCAGGAGCCAGCCGGTCACTCCCAGCCATAGGCCCCCAAACACAAACCTCGGCCCGTTTCCCTGGCAAACAAAAGTAAGCTGCCCCGCTTCTGGATGGCAGATTGCAGGAGCCACTTGGTACTATCAAACCAGCCCAACTTGGAACTGGTGCCACCTTGGGTCTGGGAACCATGCTGCGTATCGCAGATTCTAAGGCGCCAGTCGGCCACTCCCAGCCACAAGCCCCCAAACACAAACAACGGCGCTTTTCTCTGGCAAACAAAACTCAACTGCCCCTCTTCTGGATGGCAAATTGCAGGACGCACTTGGTACTATAAAAACAGCCCGACTTGGCACTGGTGCCACCTCAGGTCTGGGAACCATCCTGCGTATCGATCTTTTTAATGAGACAGCCGGCCACTCCCAGCCATATGCCCCCAAACACAACCCACGGAACTTTTCTCCAGCAAGCAAAAATCCGCTGCCCCGCGTCTGGATGGCAGATTGCAGGAGCCACTTGGTACTATCAAACCAGCCCAACTTGGCACTGGTGCCACCTTGGGTCTGGGAACCATCCTGCATATTGTGGATTGTCAGGAGCCAGCTGAACATTCTCGGCCACAGACCCCAATCAAAAACAACGGCCCGTTTCACAGGCAAACAAAACTCAGCTGCCCCGCTTCTGGATGGGAGATTGCAGGAGGCACTTGACACTGTGAAACCAGCCCCACTTGGCACTGGTGCCACCTTGGGTCTGGGAACCATGCTGCGTATCATGGATTTTCAGGAGCCAGCCGGCCACTCCCAGCCATAGGCCCCCAAACAAAAACCACAGCCTTTTTCTCTGGCAAACAAAATTCAGCTGCCCCACTTCTGGATGGCAGATTGCAGGAGCCACTTGGGACTATCACACCAGCACAACATGGCACTGCTGCCACCTTGGATCTGGGAACCATCCTTCCTATCGTGGATTTTCAGGGGCCAGCCGGTCACTCTCAGCCATAGGCCCCAAACACAAACCACGGCCCTTTTCTCTGGAAAACAAAACTCAACTGCCCCTCTTCTGGATGGCAGATTGCAGGAGCCACTGGGTACTATGAAACTAGTCCTACTTGGCACTGGTGCCACCTTGGGTCTGGGAACCATGCTGCGTATCATGGATTTTCAGGAGCCAGCCGTCCACTGCCAGCCACAGGCCCCGAAACACAAACAACAGCCTTTTTCTCTGGCAAACAAAATTCAGCTGCCCCGCTTCTGGATGGCAGATTGCAGGAACCACTTGGTACTAACAAACCAGCCCGACTTGGCACTGGTGCCACCTTGGGTCTGGGAACCATCCTGCGTATCGTGGATTCTAAGGAGCCAGCTGGCCACTCCCAGCCACAGGCCCCAAAATACACACAACGGCGCTTTTCCCTGGAAAACAAAACTCGCCTGCCAACTTTTTGATGGCAGATTGCAGGAGCCACTTGGTACTATCAAACCAGCCCAACTTGGCACTGGTGCCACCATGGGTCTGGTCACCATCCTGCCTATCGTAGCTTTTCAGGAGCCAGGCGGTCACTCCCAGCCATAGGCCCCCAGAAAAAAACCTCGGTCCGTTTCCCTGGAAAACAAAAGTAAGCTGCCCCGCTTCTGGATGGCAGATTGCAGGAGCCACTTGGTGCTATCAAACCAGCCCGACTTGGCACTGGTGCCACCTTGGGTCTGGGAACCATCCTGCGTATCCTGTGTTCTAAGGAGCCAGCCGGCCACTCCCAGCCACAGTCCCCCAAACAAAAACAACGGCGCTTTTCCCTGGAAAACAAAACTGACCTGCCAACTTTTTGATGGCAGATTGCAGGAGCAACTTGGTACTATCAAACCAGCCCAACTTGGCACTGGTGCCACCATGGGTCTGGTCACCATCCTGCCTATCGTAGCTTTTCAGGAGCCAGCCGGTCACTCCCAGCCATAGGTCCCCAGACAAATACCTCGGTCCGTTTCCCTGGCAAACAAAAGTAAGCTGCCCCGCTTCTGGATGGCAGATTGCAGGAGCCACTTGGTACAATCAAACCAGCCCAACTTGACACTGGTGCCACCTTGGCTCTGGGAACCATGCTGCGTAACCCGGATTCTAAGACGACAGGCAGCCACTGCCAGCCACAGGCCTCCAAACAAAATCAACGGCGCTTTTCCCTGGAAAACAAAACTCGCCTGACAACTTTTAGATGGCAGATTGCAGGAGCCTGTTGGTACCATCAAACCAGCCCAACTTGGCACTGGTGCCACCTTGGGTCTGGGAACCATCCTGCCTATTGTTGCTTTTCAGGAGCCAGCCGGTCACTTCTAGCCCTAGGCCCCCAGTCATAAACCTCGGCCCGTTTCCCTGGCACACAAATGTAAGCTACCCCGCTTCAGGATGGCAGATTGCAGGAGCCACTTTTCACCATCAAACCAGCCCGACGTGGCACTGGTGCCACCTTGGGTCTGGGAACCATCCTGCGTATCGTGTGTTCTAAGGAGCCAGCCGGCCACTCCCAGCCACAGTCCCCCAAACACAAACAACGGCGCTTTTCCCTGGAAAACAAAACTGGCCTGCCAACTTTTTGATGGCAGATTGCAGGAGCCACTTGGTACTATCAAACCAGCCCAACTTGGCACTGGTGCCACCATGGGCCTGGTCACCATCCTGCCTATCGTAGCTTTTCAGGAGCCAGGCGGTCACTCCCAGCCATAGGCCCCCAGACACAAACCTCGGCCCGTTTCCCTGGCAAACAAAAGTAAGCTGCCCCGCTTCTGGATGGCAGATTGCAGGAGCCACTTGGTACTATCAAACCAGCCCAACTTGGAACTGGTGCCACCTTGGGTCTGGGAACCATGCTGCGTATCGCAGATTCTAAGGCGCCAGTCGGCCACTCCCAGCCACAAGCCCCCAAACACAAACAACGGCGCTTTTCTCTGGCAAACAAAACTCAACTGCCCCTCTTCTGGATGGCAAATTGCAGGACGCACTTGGTACTATAAAAACAGCCCGACTTGGCACTGGTGCCACCTCAGGTCTGGGAACCATCCTGCGTATCGATCTTTTTAATGAGACAGCCGGCCACTCCCAGCCATATGCCCCCAAACACAACCCACGGCCCTTTCCTCTGGCAAACAAAACTCAGCTGCACCGCTTCTGGATGGCAGATTGCAGGAGCCACTTGGTACTATCAAACCAGCAAGACTTGGCACTGGTGCCACCTTGGGTCTGGGAACCATCCTGCATATTGTGGATTGTCAGGAGCCAGCTGAACATTCTCGGCCACAGACCCCAATCAAAAACAACGGCCCGTTTCACAGGCAAACAAAACTCAGCTGCCCCGCTTCTGGATGGGAGATTGCAGGAGGCACTTGACACTGTGAAACCAGCCCCACTTGGCACTGGTGCCACCTTGGGTCTGGGAACCATGCTGCGTATCATGGATTTTCAGGAGCCAGCCGGCCACTCCCAGCCATAGGCCCCCAAACAAAAACCACAGCCTTTTTCTCTGGCAAACAAAATTCAGCTGCCCCACTTCTGGATGGCAGATTGCAGGAGCCACTTGGGACTATCACACCAGCACAACATGGCACTGCTGCCACCTTGGATCTGGGAACCATCCTTCCTATCGTGGATTTTCAGGGGCCAGCCGGTCACTCTCAGCCATAGGCCCCAAACACAAACCACGGCCCTTTTCTCTGGAAAACAAAACTCAACTGCCCCTCTTCTGGATGGCAGATTGCAGGAGCCACTGGGTACTATGAAACTAGTCCTACTTGGCACTGGTGCCACCTTGGGTCTGGGAACCATGCTGCGTATCATGGATTTTCAGGAGCCAGCCGTCCACTGCCAGCCAAAGGCCCCGAAACACAAACAACAGCCTTTTTCTCTGGCAAACAAAATTCAGCTGCCCCGCTTCTGGATGGCAGATTGCAGGAACCACTTGGTACTAACAAACCAGCCCGACTTGGCACTGGTGCCACCTTGGGTCTGGGAACCATCCTGCGTATCGTGGATTCTAAGGAGCCAGCTGGCCACTCCCAGCCACAGGACCCAAAATACACACAACGGCGCTTTTCCCTGGAAAACAAAACTCGCCTGCCAACTTTTTGATGGCAGATTGCAGGAGCCACTTGGTACTATCAAACCAGCCCAACTTGGCACTGGTGCCACCATGGGTCTGGTCACCATCCTGCCTATCGTAGCTTTTCAGGAGCCAGCCGGTCACTCCCAGCCATAGGCCCCCAGAAAAAAACCTCGGTCCGTTTCCCTGGAAAACAAAAGTAAGCTGCCCCGCTTCTGGATGGCAGATTGCAGGAGCCACTTGGTGCTATCAAACCAGCCCGACTTGGCACTGGTGCCACCTTGGGTCTGGGAACCATCCTGCGTATCCTGTGTTCTAAGGAGCCAGCCGGCCACTCCCAGCCACAGTCCCCCAAACACAAACAACGGCGCTTTTCCCTGGAAAACAAAACTGACCTGCCAACTTTTTGATGGCAGATTGCAGGAGCAACTTGGTACTATCAAACCAGCCCAACTTGGCACTGGTGCCACCATGGGTCTGGTCACCATCCTGCCTATCGTAGCTTTTCAGGAGCCAGCCGGTCACTCCCAGCCATAGGTCCCCAGACAAATACCTCGGTCCGTTTCCCTGGCAAACAAAAGTAAGCTGCCCCGCTTCTGGATGGCAGATTGCAGGAGCCACTTGGTACAATCAAACCAGCCCAACTTGACACTGGTGCCACCTTGGCTCTGGGAACCATGCTGCGTAACCCGGATTCTAAGACGACAGGCAGCCACTGCCAGCCACAGGCCTCCAAACAAAATCAACGGCGCTTTTCCCTGGAAAACAAAACTCGCCTGACAACTTTTAGATGGCAGATTGCAGGAGCCAGTTGGTACCATCAAACCAGCCCAACTTGGCACTGGTGCCACCTTGGGTCTGGGAACCATCCTGCCTATTGTTGCTTTTCAGGAGCCAGCCGGTCACTTCTAGCCCTAGGCCCCCAGTCATAAACCTCGGCCCGTTTCCCTGGCACACAAATGTAAGCTACCCCGCTTCAGGATGGCAGATTGCAGGAGCCACTTTTCACCATCAAACCAGCCCGACGTGGCACTGGTGCCACCTTGGGTCTGGGAACCATCCTGCGTATCGTGTGTTCTAAGGAGCCAGCCGGCCACTCCCAGCCACAGTCCCCCAAACACAAACAACGGCGCTTTTCCCTGGAAAACAAAACTGGCCTGCCAACTTTTTGATGGCAGATTGCAGGAGCCACTTGGTACTATCAAACCAGCCCAACTTGGCACTGGTGCCACCATGGGTCTGGTCACCATCCTGCCTATCGTAGCTTTTCAGGAGCCAGGCGGTCACTCCCAGCCATAGGCCCCCAGACACAAACCTCGGCCCGTTTCCCTGGCAAACAAAAGTAAGCTGCCCCGCTTCTGCATGGCAGATTGCAGGTGCTATTTAGTACTATCAAACCAGCCCGACTTGGCACAGGTGCCACCTCTGGTCTGGGAACCATCCTGCCTATCGTGGATTTTCAGACGCCAGACGGCCACTATCAGCCATATGCCCCCAAAAACAAACCACGGCCCTTTTCTCTGGTAAACAAACTCACCTGCCCCTCTTCTGGATGGCAAATTTTAGGACGCACTTTTTACTACGAAAACCGCCGGACTTGGCACTGGTGCCACCTTGGGTCAGGGATCCATCCTGCCTATCGTAGCTTTTCAGGAGCCAGCCGGTCACTCCCAGCCATAGGTCCCCAGACAAATACCTCGGCCCGTTTCCCTGGCAAACAAAAGTAAGCTGCCCCGCTTCTGGATGGCAGATTGCAGGAGCCACTTGGTACTATCAAACCAGCCCAACTTGACACTGGTGCCACCTTGGCTCTGGGAACCATGCTGCGTAACCCGGATTCTAAGACGACAGGCAGCCACTGCGAGCCACAGGCCTCCAAACAAAATCAACGGCGCTTTTCCCTGGAAAACAAAACTCGCCTGACAACTTTTAGATGGCAGATTGCAGGAGCCAGTTGGTACCATCAAACCAGCCCAACTTGGCACTGGTGCCACCTTGGGTCTGGGAACCATCCTGCCTATTGTTGCTATTCAGGAGCCAGCCGGTCACTTCTAGCCCTAGGCCCCCAGTCATAAACCTCGGCCCGTTTCCCTGGCACACAAATGTAAGCTAACCCGCTTCAGGATGGCAGATTGCAGGAGCCACTTTTCACCATCAAACCAGCCCGACGTGGCACTGGTGCCACCTTGGGTCTGGGAACCATCCTGCGTATCGTGTGTTCTAAGGAGCCAGCCGGCCACTCCCAGCCACAGTCCCCCAAACACAAACAACGGCGCTTTTCCCTGGAAAACAAAACTGGCCTGCCAAATTTTTGATGGCAGATTGCAGGAGCCACTTGGTACTATCAAACCAGCCCAACTTGGCACTGGTGCCACCATGGGTCTGGTCACCATCCTGCCTATCGTAGCTTTTCAGGAGCCAGGCGGTCACTCCCAGCCATAGGCCCCCAGACACAAACCTCGGCCCGTTTCCCTGGCAAACAAAAGTAAGCTGCCCCGCTTCTGCATGGCAGATTGCAGGTGCTATTTAGTACTATCAAACCAGCCCGACTTGGCACTGGTGCCACCTCTGGTCTGGGAACCATCCTGCCTATCGTGGATTTTCAGGCGCCAGACGGCCACTATCAGCCATATGCCCCCAAAAACAAACCACGGCCCTTTTCTCTGGTAAACAAAACTCAACTGCCCCTCTTCTGGATGGCAAATTTTAGGACGCACTTTGTACTACGAAAACCGCCCGACTTGGCACTGGTGCCACCTTGGGTCAGGGAACCATCCTGCCTATCGTAGCTTTTCAGGAGCCAGCCGGTCACTCCCAGCCATAGGTCCCCAGACAAATACCTCGGCCCGTTTCCCTGGCAAACAAAAGTAAGCTGCCCCGCTTCTGGATGGCAGATTGCAGGAGCCACTTGGTACTATCAAACCAGCCCAACTTGACACTGGTGCCACCTTGGCTCTGGGAACCATGCTGCGTAACCCGGATTCTAAGACGACAGGCAGCCACTGCCAGCCACAGGCCTCCAAACAAAATCAACGGCGCTTTTCCCTGGAAAACAAAACTCGCCTGACAACTTTTAGATGGCAGATTGCAGGAGCCAGTTGGTACCATCAAACCAGCCCAACTTGGCACTGGTGCCACCTTGGGTCTGGGAACCATCCTGCCTATTGTTGCTATTCAGGAGCCAGCCGGTCACTTCTAGCCCTAGGCCCCCAGTCATAAACCTCGGCCCGTTTCCCTGGCACACAAATGTAAGCTACCCCGCTTCAGGATGGCAGATTGCAGGAGCCACTTTTCACCATCAAACCAGCCCGACGTGGCACTGGTGTCACCTTGGGTCTGGGAACCATCCTGCGTATCGTGTGTT
Source organism: Melospiza melodia melodia (assembly GCF_035770615.1). Lineage (NCBI taxonomy): Eukaryota > Metazoa > Chordata > Aves > Passeriformes > Passerellidae > Melospiza > Melospiza melodia. Next base: position 45,554,984 of record NC_086199.1, read on the forward strand.
CTAAGGAGCCAGCCGGCCACTCCCACCCACAGTCCCCCAAACACAAACAACGGCGCTTTTCCCTGGAAAACAAAACTGGCCTGCCAACTTTTTGATGGCAGATTGCCGGAGCCACTTGGTACTATCAAACCAGCCCAACTTGGCACTGGTGCCACCATGGGTCTGGTAACCATCCTGCCTATCGTAGCTTTTCAGGAGCCAGGCGGTCACTCCCAGCCATAGGCCCCCAGACACAAACCTCGGCCCGTTTCCCTGGCAAACAAAAGTAAGCTGCCCCGCTTCTGCATGGCAGATTGCAGGTGCTATTTAGTACTATCAAACCAGCCCGACTTGGCACTGGTGCCACCTCTGGTCTGGGAACCATCCTGCCTATCGTGGATTTTCAGGCGCCAGACGGCCACTATCAGCCATATGCCCCCAAAAACAAACCACGGCCCTTTTCTCTGGCAAACAAAACTCAACTGCCCCTCTTCTGGATGGCAAATTTTAGGACGCACTTTGTACTACGAATACCGCCCGACTTGGCACTGGTGCCACCTTGGGTCAGGGAACCATCCTGCCTATCGTAGCTTTTTAAGGAGCCAGCAGGCCACGCCCAGCCATATAGCCCCAAAAACAAACCACGGACCATTTCTCTTGGAAACAAAAATCCGCTGCCCCGCGTCAGGATGGCAGATTGCAGGAGCCACTTTGCACCATCAAACCACCCCGACTTGGCACTGGTGCCATCTTGGATCTGGGAACCATCCTGCCTATCGTAGCTTTTCAGGAGCCAGCCGGTTACTCCCAACCATAGGCCCCCAGACAGAAAGCTCTGCCCGTTTCCCTGGCAAACAAAAGTAAGCTACCCCGCTTCTGGATGGCAGATTGCAGGAGCCACTTGGTACTATCAAACCAGCCCAACTTGGCACTGGTGCCACCATGGGTCTGGTCACCATCCTGCCTATCGTAGCTTTTCAGGAGCCAGGCGGTCACTCCCAGCCATAGGCCCCCAGACAAATACCTCGGCCCGTTTCCCTGGCAAACAAATGTAAGCTGCCCCGCTTCTGGATGGCAGATTGCAGGAGCCACATGGTACTATCAAACCAGGCCAACATGGCACTGGTGCCACCTTGGCTCTGGGAACCATCCTGCCTATTGTGGATTTTCAGGCGCCAGCCGGCCACTCTCAGCCATATGCCCCCAAACACAAACCACGGCCCTTTTCTCTGGTAAACAAAACTCAACTGCCCCTCTTCTGGATGGCAAATTGCAGGACGCACTTGGTACTACGAAAACAGCCCGACTTGGCAGTGATGCCACCTTGGGTCAGGGAACCATCCTGCGTATCGATGTATTTAAGGAGTCAGCCGGCAACGTCCAGCCATATACCCCCAAAAAAAACCCACGGAACTTTTCTCCAGCAAGCAAAAATCCGCTGCCCCGCGTCTGGATGGCAGATTGCAGGAGCTATTTAGTATTATCAAACCAGCCCGACTTGGCACTGGTGCCACCATGGGTCTGGTCACCATCCTGCCTATCGTAGCTTTTCAGGAGCCAGCCGGTCACTCTCAGCCATAGGCCCCAAACACAAACCACGGCCCTTTTCTCTGGAAAACAAAACTCAACTGCCCCTCTTCTGGATGGCAGATTGCAGGAGCCACTGGGTACTATGAAACCAGCCCTACTTGGCACTGGTGCCACCTTGGGTCTGGGAACCATGCTGCGTATCATGGATTTTCAGGAGCCAGCCGTCCACTGCCAGCCACAGGCCCCGAAACACAAACAACAGCCTTTTTCTCTGGCAAACAAAATTCAGCTGCCCCGCTTCTGGATGGCAGATTGCAGGAACCACTTGGTACTAACAAACCAGCCCGACTTGGCACTGGTGCCACCTTGGGTCTGGGAACCATCCTGCGTATCGTGGATTCTAAGGAGCCAGCTGGCCACTCCCAGCCACAGGCCCCAAAACACACACAACGGCGCTTTTCCCTGGAAAACAAAACTCGCCTGCCAACTTTTTGATGGCAGATTGCAGGAGCCACTTGGTACTATCAAACAAGCCCAACTTGGCACTGGTGCCACCATGGGTCTGGTCACCATCCTGCCTATCGTAGCTTTTCAGGAGCCAGCCGGTCACTCCCAGCCATAGGCCCCCAGACACAAACCTCGGCCTGTTTCCCTGGCACACAAAAGTAAGCTACCGCACTTCTGGATGGCAGATTGCAGGAGCCACTTTGCACCATCAAACCAGCCCAACTTGGCACTGGTGCCACCTTGGCTCTGGGAACCATGCTGTGTAACCCGGATTCTAAGACGACAGGCAGCCACTGCCAGCCACAGGCCTCCAAACAAAATCAACGTCGCTTTTCCCTGGAAAACAAAACTCGCCTGACAACTTTTAGATGGCAGATTGCAGGAGCCAGTTGGTACCATCAAACCAGCCCAACTTGGCACTGGTGCCACCTTGGGTCTGGGAACCATCCTGCCTATTGTTGCTTTTCAGGAGCCAGCCGGTCACTCCTAGCCCTAGGCCCCCAGTCATAAACCTCGGCCCGTTTCCCTGGCACACAAAAGTAAGCTACCCCGCTTCAGGATGGCAGATTGCAGGAGCCACTTTTCACCATCAAACCAGCCCGACGTGGCACTGGTGCCACCTTGGGTCTGGGAACCATCCTGCGTATCCTGTGTTCTAAGGAGCCAGCCGGCCACTCCCACCAACAGTCCCCCAAACACAAACAACGGCGCTTTTCCCTGGAAAACAAAACTCGCCTGACAACTTTTTGATGGCAGATTGCAGGAGCCACTTGGTACTATCAAACCAGCCCAACTTGGCACTGGTGCCACCATGGGTCTGGTAACCATCCTGCCTATCGTAGCTTTTCAGGAGCCAGCCGGTCACTCCCAGCCATAGGCCCCCAGACACAAACCTCGGCCCGTTTCCCTGGCAAACAAAAGTAAGCTGCCCCGCTTCTGCATGGCAGATTGCAGGTGCTATTTAGTACTATCAAACCAGCCCGACTTGGCACTGGTGCCACCTCTGGTCTGGGAACCATCCTGCCTATCGTGGATTTTCAGGCGCCAGACGGCCACTATCAGCCATATGCCCCCAAAAACAAACCACGGCCCTTTTCTCTGGTAAACAAAACTCAACTGCCCCTCTTCTGGATGGCAAATTTTAGGACGCACTTTGTACTACGAAAACCGCCCGACTTGGCACTGGTGCCACCTTGGGTCAGGGAACCATCCTGCCTATCGTAGCTTTTTAAGGAGCCAGCAGGCCACGCCCAGCCATATAGCCCCAAAAACAAACCACGGACCATTTCTCTTGGAAACAAAAATCCGCTGCCCCGCGTCAGGATGGCAGATTGCAGGAGCCACGTTGCACCATCAAACCACCCCGACTTGGCACTGGTGCCATCTTGGATCTGGTAACCATCCTGCCTATCGTAGCTTTTCAGGAGCCAGCCGGTTACTCCCAACCATAGGCCCCCAGACAGAAAGCTCTGCCCGTTTCCCTGGCAAACAAAAGTAAGCTACCCCGCTTCTGGATGGCAGATTGCAGGAGCCACTTGGTACTATCAAACCAGCCCAACTTGACACTGGTGCCACTTTGGGTCTGGGAACCATGCTGCGTAACGTAGATTCTAAGGCGCCAGGCGGCCACTCCCAGCCACAGGCCCCCAAATACAAACAACGGCGCTTTTCCCTGGAAAACAAAACTCGCCTGCCAGCTTTTTGATGGCCGATTGCAGGAGCCACTTGGTACTATCAAATCATCCCAACTTGGCACTGGTGCCACTATGGGTCTGGGAACCATCCTGCCAATTGTACCATTTCAGGAGCCAGCCGGTCACTCCCAGCCATAGGACCCCATCACAAACCTCGGACCGTTTCCCTGGCAAACAAAATTAAGCTGCCCCGATTCTGGATGGCAGATTGCAGGAGCCACTTGGTAGTGTCAAAACAGCCTGACTTGGCACTGGTGCCACCTTGGGTCTGAGAACCATCCTGCGTATCGTGGATTCTAAGCAGCCACCCGGCCACTCCGTGCCACAGGCGCCCAAACACAAACAACGGCGCTTTTCCCTGGAAAACAAAACTCGCCTGCCAACATTTTGATGGCAGATTGCAGGAGCCACTTGGTACTATCAAACCAGCCCAACTTGGCACTGGTGCCACCATGGGTCTGGTCACCATCCTGCCTATCGTAGCTTTTCAGGAGCCAGCCGGTCACTCCCAGCCATAAACCCCCAGACACAAACCTCGGCCCGTTTCCCTGGAAAACAAAAGTAAGCACCCCCGATTCTGGATGGCAGATTGCAGGAGCCACTTGGTAGTATCAAATTAGCCCAACTTGGCACTGGTGCCATCATGGGTCTGGTAAACATCCTGCCTATCTTAGCTTTTCAGGAGCCGGCCGGTCACTCCCTGCCATAGGCCCCCAGAGAAATACCTCGGCCCGTTTCCCTGGCAAACAAAAGTAAGCTGCCCCTCTTCTGGATGGCAGATTGCAGGAACCACTTGCTACTATCAAACCAGCCCAACTTGGCACTGGTGCCACCTTGGCTCTGGGAACCATGCTGCGTAACGTAGATTCTAAGAGGACAGGCGGACACTCCCAGCCACAGGCCTCTAAACAAAAACAACGGCGCGTTACCCTGGAAAACAAAACTCGCCTGCCAACTTTTTGATGGCAGATTGCAGGAGCCACTTGGTACTATCAAACCAGCCCAACTTGGCACTGGTGCCACCATGGGTCTGGTCACCATCCTGCCTATCGTAGCTTTTCAGGAGCCAGCCGGTCACTCCCAGCCATAGGCCCCCAGACAAATACCTCGGCCCGTTTCCCTGGCAAACAAAAGTAAGCTGCCCCGCTTCTGGATCGCAGATTGCAGGAGCCACATGGTACTATCAAACCAGGCCAACATGGCACTGGTGCCACCTTGGCTCTGGGAACCATCCTGCCTATCGTGGATTTTCAGGCGCCAGCCGGCCACTCTCAGCCATATGCCCCAAAACACAAACCACGGCCCTTTTCTCTGGTAAACAAAACTCAACTGCCCCTCTTCTGGATGGCAAATTGCAGGACGCACTTGGTACTACGAAAACAGCCCGACTTGGCAGTGATGCCACCTTGGGTCAGGGAACCATCCTGCGTATCGATGTTTTTAAGGAGTCAGCCGGCAACGTCCAGCCATATACCCCCAAAGAAAACCCACGGAACTTTTCTCCAGCAAGCAAAAATCCGCTGCCCCGCGTCTGGATGGCAGATTGCAGGAGCCACTTGGTACTATCAAACCAGCCCAACTTGGCACTGGTGCCACCTTGGGTCTGGGAACCATGCTGCGTATTGTGGATTCTAAGGAGCCAGCCGGCCACTCCAGCCACAGGCCCGCAGACACAAACAACGGCGCTTTTCCCTGGAAAACAAAACTCGCCTGCCAGATTTTTGATGGCAGATTGCAGGAGCCACTTGGTACTATGAAATCAGCCGAACATGGCACTGGTGCCACCATGGGTCTGGTCACCATCCTGCCTATCGTAGCTTTTCAGGAGCCAGCCGGTCACTCCCAGCCATAGGCCCCCAGACACAAACCTCGGCCCGTTTCCCTGGCAAACAAAAGTAAGCTGCCCTGCTTCTGGATGGCAGATTGCAGGACGCACTTGGTAGTATCAAACCAGCCCAACTTGGCACTGGTGCCACCTCAGGTCTGGGAACCATGCTGCGTATCGTGGATTCTAATTAGCCATCCGGCCACTCCCAGCCACAGGCCCCCAAACAAAAACAACGGCGCTTTTCCCTGGATAACAAACTCGCCTGCCAACTTTTTGATGGCAGATTGCAGGAGCCACTTGGTACTATCAAACCAGCCCAACTTGGCACTGGTGCCACCATGGGTCTGGTCACCATCCTGCCTATCGTAGCTTTTCAGGAGACAGCCGGTCACTCCCAGCCATAGGCCCCCAGACAAAAACCTCGGCCCTTTTCCCTGGCAAACAAAAGTAAGTTAACCCGCTTCTGGATGGCAGATTGCAGGAGCCACTTTTCACCATCAAACTAGCCCGACTTGGCACTGGTGCCACCTCTGGTCTGGGAACCATCCTGCCTGTCGTGGATTCTAATTAGCCAGCCGGCCACTCCCAGCCACAGGCCCCCAAACACAAACAACGGCGCTTTTCCCTGGGAAACAAAACTCGCCTGCCAAGTTTTTGATGGCAGATTGCAGGAGCCACTTGGTACTATCAAACCAGCCCAACTTGGCACTGGTGCCACCATGGGTCTGGTCACCATCCTGCCTATCGTAGCCTTTCAGGAGCCAGCCGGTCACTCCCAGCCATAGGCCCCCAGACACAAACCTCGGCCCGTTTCCCTGGCAAACAAAAGTAAGCTGCCCCGCTTCTGGATGGCAGATTGCAGGAACCACTTGGTACTATCAAACCAGCCCAACTTGGGACTGGTGCCACCTTGGGTCTGGGAACCATGCTGTGTATCGTGGATTCTAAGGAGCCAGCCGGCCACTCCCAGGCACAGGCCCCCAAACACAAACAACGACGCTTTTCCCTGGAAAACAAAACTCGCCTACCAACTATTTGATGGCAGATTACAGGAGCCACTTGGTACTATCAAACCAGCCCAACTTGGCACTGGTGCCACCATGGGTCTGGTCACAATCCTGCCTATCGTAACTTTTCAGGAGCCAGCCGGTCACTCCCAGCCATAGGTCCCCAGTCACAAACCTCGGCCCGTTTCCTGGCAAACAAAAGTAAGCTGCCCCGCTTCTGGATGGCAGATTGCAGGAGCCACTTGGTACTATCAAACCAGTCCGACTTGGCACTGGTGCCACCTCTGGTCTGGGACCCATCCTGCGTATCGTGGATTCTAAGGAGCCAGTCGGCCACTCCCAGCCACAGGCCCCCAAACACAAACAACGGCCCGTTTCCGTGGCAAACAAAAGTAAGCTGCCCCGCTTCTGGATGGCAGATTGCAGGAACCACTTGGTAGTATCAAACCAGCACAACTTGGCACTGGTGGCACCTCTTGTCTGGTAACCATGCTGCGTATCGTGGTTTCTAAGGAGCCAGCCGGGCACTCCCAACCACAGGTCCCCAAACACAAACAATGGCGCTTTTCCCTGGAAAACAAAACTCGCCTGCCAACTTTTTGATGGCAGATTGCAGGAGCCACTTGGTACTATCAAACCAGCCCAACTTGGCACTGGTGCCACCATGGGTCTGGTCACCATCCTGCCTATCGTAGCTTTTCAGGAGCCAGCCGGTCACTCCCTGCCATAGGCCCCGAGACAGAAAGCCCGGCCCGTTTCCCTGGCAAACAAAAGTAAGCTGCCCCGCTTCTGGATGGCAGATTGCAGGAGCCACTTGGTACTATCAAACCAGCCCGACTTGGCACTGGTGCCACCTTGCATCTGGGAACCATGCTGCGTATCGTGGATTTTAAGGAGCCAGTCGGCCACTCCCAGCCATATGCCTCCAAACACAAACAACGGTCCATTTCCCTGGCAAACAAAAGTAAGCTGCCCCGCTTCTGGATGTCAGATTGCAGGAACCACTTGTTGCCAAGTTGGGGTGGTTTGATAGTACCAAGTGGCTCCTGCAATCTGCCATCAAAAAGTTGGCAAGCGAGTTTTGTTTTCCAGGGAAAAGCGCCGTTGTTTTTGTTTGGGGGCCTGTGGCTGGGAGTGGCCAGCTGTCTCCTTAGAATCCACGATACGCAGGATGGGTCCCAGACCAGAGGTGGCACCAGTGCCAAGTCGGGCTGGTTTGATGGTGCAAAGTGACTCCTGCAATCTGCCATCCAGAAGCGGGGTAGCTTACTTTTGTTTGCCAGGGAAACGGGCCGAGGTTTGTGTCTGGGGGCCTATGGCTGGGAGTGACCGGCTGGCTCCTGAAAAGCTACGATAGGCAGGATGGTGACCAGACCCATGGTGGCACCAGTGCCAAGTTGGGCTGGTTTGATAGTACCAAGTGGCTCCTGCAATCTGCCATCAAAAAGTTGGCAGGTGAGTTTTGTTTTCCAGGGAAAAGCACCGTTGTTTGTGTTTGGGGGCCTGTGGCTGGGAGTGGCCAGCTGGCTCCTTAGAATCCACGATACACAGGATGGTTCCCAGACCAGAGGTGGCACCAGTGCCATGTTGGCCTGGTTTGATAGTACCATGTGGCTCCTGCAATCTGCCATCCAGAAGCGGGGCTGCTTACTTTTGTTTGCCAGGGAAACGGGCCGAGATATTTGTCTGGGGGCCTATGGCTGGGAGTGAGCGGCTGGCTCCTGAAAAGCTACGATAGGCAGGATGGTGACCAGACCCATGGTGGCACCAGTGCCAAGTTGGGCTGGTTTGATAGTACCAAGTGGCTCCTGCAATCTGCCATCAAAAAGTTGTCAGGCGACTTTTGTTTTCCAGGGAAAAGCGCCGTTGTTCTTGTTTAGAGGCCTGTGGCTGGGAGTGGCCGGCTGCCTCCTTTGAACCCAGGATACGCAGGATGGTTCCCAGAGCCAAGGTGGCACCAGTGCCAAGTTGGGCTGGTTTGATAGTACCAAGTGGCTCCTGCAATCTGCCATCCAGAAGCGGGTCAGCTTACTTTTGTTTGCCAGGGAAACGGGCCGAGGTTTGTGTCTGGGGGCCTATGGCTGGGAGTGACCGGCTGGCTACTGAAAAGCTACGATAGGCAGGATGGTAACCAGACTCATGGTGGCACCAGTGCCAAGTCGGGCTGGTTTGATAATACTAAATAGCTCCTGAAATCTGCCATTCAGACGCGGGGCAGCGGATTTTTGTTTGCTGGAGAAAAGTTCCGTGGTTTTTTTTTGGGGGTATATGGCTGGACGTGGCCGGCTGGCTCCTTAAAAAGATCGATACGCAGGATTGTTCCCTGACCCAAGGTGGCATCACTGCCAAGTCGGGCTGTTTTCGTAGTACCAAGTGCGTCCTGCAATTTGCCATCCAGAAGAGGGGCAGTTGAGTTCTGTTTGCCAGAGCAAAGGGCCGTAGTATGTGTTTGGGGGCATATGGCTGAGAGTGGCCGGCTGGCCCCTGAAAATCCACGATAGGCAGCATGGTTCCCAGAGCCAAGGTGGCACCAGTACCATGTTGGCCTGGTTTGATAGTACCATGTGGCTGCTGTAATCTGCCATCCAGAAGCGGGGCAGCTTACTTTTGTTTGCCAGGGAAACGGGCCGAGATATTTGTCTGGGGGCCTATGGCTGGGAGTGACCGGCTGGCTCCTGAAAAGCTACGATAGGCAGGATGGTGACCAGACCCATGGTGGCACCAGTACCAAGTTGGGCTGGTTTGATAGTACCAAGTGGCTCCTGCAATCTGCCATCAAAAATTTGGCAGGCGAGTTTTGTTTTCCAGGGAAAAGCGCCGTTGTTTTTGTTTAGAGGCCTGTGGCTGGGAGTGGCCGCCTGTCCTCGTAGAATCTACGTTACGCAGCATGGTTCCCAGAGCCAAGGTGGCACGAGGGCCAAGTCGGGCAGGTTTGATAGTACCAAATGCATCCTACAATCTGCCATCCAAAAGCGGGGCAGTTTACTTTTGTTTGCCAGGGAAACGGGCCGAGGTTTGTGTCTGGGGGCCTATGGCAGGGAGTGACCGGCTGGCTCCTGAAAAGCTACGTTAGGCAGGATGTTTACCAGACCCATGGTGGCACCAGTGCCAAGTTGGGCTGATTTGATAGTACCAAGTGGCTCCTGCAATCTGCCATCCAGAATCGGGGCAGCTTACTTTTGTTTTCCAGGGAAACGGGCCGAGGTTTGTGTCTGGGGTTCTATGGCTGGGAGTGACCGGCTGGCTCCTGAAAAGCTACGATAGGCAGGATGGTGACCAGACCCATGGTGGCACCAGTGCCAAGTTGGGCTGGTTTGATAGCACCAAGTGGCTCCTGCAATCTGCCATCAAAATGTTGGCAGGCGAGTTTTGTTTTCCAGGGAAAAGCGCCGTTGTTTGTGTTTGGGCGCCTGTGGCTCAGAGTGGCCGGGTGGCTGCTTAGAATCCACGATACGCAGGATGGTTCCCAGACCCAAGGTGGCACCAGTGCCAAGTCGGGCTGGTTTGACACTACCAAGTGGCTCCTGCAATCTGCCATCCAGAATCGGGGCAGCTTAATTTTGTTTGCCAGGGAAACGGTCCGAGGTTTGTGTCTGGGGGCCTATGGCTGGGAGTGACCGGCTGGCTCCTGAAAAGCTACAATAGGCAGGATGGTTCCCAGACCCATAGTGGCACCAGTGCCAAGTTGGGATGATTTGATAGTACCAAGTGGCTCCTGCAATCTGCCATCAAAAAGCTGGCAGGCGAGTTTTGTTTTCCAGGGTAAAGCGCCGTTGTTTGTGTTTGGGGGCCTGTGGCTGGGAGTGGACGGCTGGCTCCTTAGAATCCACGATATGCAGGATTGTTCCCAGACCCAAGGTGGCACCAGTGCCAAGTCGGGCTGGTTTGATGGTGCAAAGTGGCTCCTGCAATCTGCCATCCAGACGCGGGGCAGCGGATTTTTGTTTCCATGAGAAATGGTCCGTGGTTTGTTTTTGGGTTTATATGGCTGGGCCTGGCCGGCTGGCTCCTTAAAAAGCTCGATATGCAGGATGGTTCCCTGACACAAGGTGGCACCAGTGCCACGTCGGGCGGTTTTCGTAGTACAAAGTGCGTCCTAAAATTTGCCATCCAGAAGAGGGGCAGTTGAGTTTTGTTTGCCAGAGAAAAGGGCCGTGGTTTGTTTTTGGGGGCATATGGCTGAGAGTGGCCGGCTGGCCCCTGAAAATCCACGATAGGCAGGATGGTTCCCAGACCAGAGGTGTCACCAGTGCCAAGTGGGGCTGGTTTGATAGTACTAAATAGCTCCTGCAATCTGCCATGCAGAAGCGGGGCAGCTTACTTTTGTTTGCCAGGGAAACGGGCCGAGGTTTGTGTCTGGGGGCCTATGGCTGGGAGTGACCGGCTGGCTCCTGAAAAGCTACGATAGGCAGGATGGTGACCAGACCCATGGTGGCACCAGTGCCAAGTTGGGCTGGTTTGATAGTACCAAGTGGCTCCGGCAATCTGCCATCAAAAAGTTGGCAGGCGAGTTTTGTTTTCCAGGGAAAAGCGCCGTTGTTTGTGTTTGGGGGCCTGTGGCTGGGAGTGGCCAGCTGGCTCCTTAGAACCCACGATACGCAGGATGGTTCCCAGACCAGAGGTGGCACCAGTGCCAACTTGGGCTGGTTTGATGGTGCAAAGTGGCTCCTGCAATCTGCCATCCAGAAGCGGGGTAGCTTACTTTTGTTTGCCAGGGAAACGGGCCGAAATATTTGTCTAGGGGCCTCTGGCTGGGGGTGGCTGGCTGGCACCTGAAAAGCTACGATAGGCAGGATGGTGACCAGACCCATGGTGGCACCAGTGCCAAGTTGGGCTGGTTTGATAGTACCAAGTGGCTCCTGCAATCTGCCATCAAATGTTTGGCAGGCGAGTTTTGTTTTCCAGGGAAAAGCACCGTTGTGTGTGTTTTGGGCGCCTGTGGCTGGGAGTGGCCAGCTGGCTCCTTAGAATCCACGATACGCAGGATGGTTCCCAGACCCAAGGTGGCACCAGTACCAAGTCGGGCTGGTTTTTTAGTACCAAGTGGTTCCTGCAATCTGCCATCCAGAAGCGGGGCAGCTGAATTTTGTTTGCCAGAGAAAAAGGCTGTTGTTTGTGTTTCGGGGCCTGTGGCTGGCAGTGGACGGCTGGCTCCTGAAAATCCATGATACGCAGGATGGTTCCCAGACCCAAGGTGGCACCAGTGCCAAGTCGGGCTGGTTTGATACTACCAAGTGCGTCCTGCAATCTGCCATCCAGAAGCGGGGCAGCTTAATTTTGTTTGCCAGGGAAACGGGCCGTGGGTTTTGTATGGGGGCCTATGGCTGAGAGTGACCGGCTGGCTCCTGAAAATCCACACTAGGCAGCATGGTTCCCAGATGCAAGGTGGCACCAGTGCCAAGTCGGGCTGGTTTGATGGTGCAAAGTGGCTCCTGCAATCTGCCATCCAGAAGCGGGGCAGCTGATTTTTGTTTGCCAGAGAAAAATTCCGTGGATTGTTTTTGGGGGCATATTGCTGGGAGTGGCCGGCTGGCTCCTTAAAATGCTCGATACGCATGATGGTTCCCAGGCCCAAGGTGTCACCACTACCAAGTCGGCCTGCGGTTTTAGTATCAAGTTCATCCTGCAATTTGCCATCCAGAAGAGGGGCAGTTGAGTTTTGTTTGCCAGAGAAACGGGCCGAGGTTTCTGTTTGGGGACATATGGCTGAGAGTGGCCGGGTGGCCCCTGAATATCCACGATACACAGCATGGTTCCCAGATCCAAGGTGGCACCAGTGCCAAGTTGGGCTGGTTTGATAGTCCCAAGTGTCTCCTGCAATCTGCCATCCAGAAGCGGGGCAGCTTACTTTTGTTTGCCAGAGAAATAGGCCTAGGTTTTTGTCTGGGGGCCTGTGGCTAGGAGTGGCCGGCTGGCTCCTTAGAATCCACGATACGCAGGATGTTTCCCAGACCCAAGGTGGCACCAGTGCCAAGTCGGGCTGGTTTGATAGTACCAAGTGGCTCCTGCAAACTCCATCAAAATGTTGGCAGGCGTGTTTTGTTTTCCAGGGAACAGCGCCGTTGATTTTGTTTGGGGACCTGTGGCTGGGAGTGGCCGGCTGGCTCCTTAGAATCCACCATACGCAGGATGGTTCCCAGACCCAAGGTGGCACCAGTGCCAAGTCGGGCTGGTTTGATTACACCAAGTGGCTCCTGCAATCTGCCATCCAGAAGTGAGGCAGCTAAGTTTTGTTTGCCAGAAAAAAGGGCCGTGGTTTTTGTTGGGGGCCTGTGGCTGGGAGTAGCCGGCTGGCTCCTTAAAATCCACGATAGGCTGGATGGTTCCCAGACCCAAGGTGGCACCAGTGCCAGGTAGGGCTGGTTTCATAGTACCAAGTGGCTCCTGCAATCTGCCATCCAGAAGCGGTGCAGTTGAGTTTTGTTTGCCAGAGAAAAGGGCCGTGGGTTGTGTTTGGGGGCATATGGCTGGGAGTGGCCGGCTGTCTCATTAAAAAGATCGATACGCAGGATGCTTTCCAGACCCAAGGTGGCACCAGTGCCAAGTTGGGCTGTTTTTATAGTACCAAGTGCGTCCTGCAATTTGCCATCCAGAAGAGGGGCAGTGGAGTTTTGTTTGCCAGAGAATAGCGCCGTTGTTTGTGTTTGGGGGCTTGTGGCTGGGAGTGGCCGACTGGCGCCTTAGAATCTGTGTTACGCAGCATGGTTCCCAGACCAGAGGTGGCACCAGTGCCAAGTTGGGCTGGTTTGATAGTACCAAGTGGCTCCTGCAATCTGCCATCCAGAAGTGGGGCAGCTTACTTTTGTTTGCCAGGGAAACGGGCCGAGGTTTGTGACTGGGGACCTATGGCTGGGAGTGACCGGCTGGCTCCTGAAAAGCTACGATAGGCAGGATGGTGACCAGACCCATGGTGGCACCAGTGCCAAGTTGGGCTGGTTTGATAGTACCAAGTGGCTCCTGCAATCTGCCATCAAAAAGTTGTCAGGCGAGTTTTGTTTTCCAGGGAAAAGCGCCGTTGTTTGTATTTGGGGGCCTGTGGCTGGGAGTGGCCGGCTGGCTCCTTTGAACCCACAATACGCAGGATGGTTCCCAGACCCAAGGTGGCACCAGTGCCAAGTCGGGCTGGTTTGATACTACCAAGTGCGTCCTGCAATCTGCCATCCAGAAGCGGGGCAGCTTAATTTTGTTTGCCAGGGAAACGGGCCGTGGGTTTTGTTTGGGGGCCTATGGCTGAGAGTGGCCGGCTGGCTCCTGAAAATCCACGCTAGGCAGCATGGTTCCCAGATGCAAGGTGGCACCAGTGCCAAGTCGGGCTGGTTTGATGGTGCAAAGTGGCTCCTGCAATCTGCCATCCAGAAGCGGGGCAGCTGATTTTTGTTTGCCAGAGAAAAATTCCGTGGATTGTTTTTGGGGGCATATTGCTGGGAGTGGCCGGCTGGCTCCTTAAAATGCTCGATACGCATGATGGTTCCCAGGTCCAAGGTGTCACCACTACCAAGTCGGCCTGCGGTTTTAGTATCAAGTTCATCCTGCAATTTGCCATCCAGAAGAGGGGCAGTTGAGTTTTGTTTGCCAGAGAAACGGGCCGAGGTTTCTGTTTGGGGACATATGGCTGAGAGTGGCCGGCTGGCCCCTGAATATCCACGATACACAGCATGGTTCCCAGATCCAAGGTGGCACCAGTGCCAAGTTGGGCTGGTTTGATAGTACCAAGTGTCTCCTGCAATCTGCCATCCAGAAGCGGGGCAGCTTACTTTTGTTTGCCAGAGAAATAGGCCTAGGTTTTTGTCTGGGGGCCTGTGGCTAGGAGTGGCCGGCTGGCTCCTAAGAATCCACGATACGCAGGATGTTTCCCAGACCCAAGGTGGCACCAGTGCCAAGTCGGGCTGGTTTGATAGTACCAAGTGGCTCCTGCAAACTCCATCAAAAAGTTGGCAGGCGTGTTTTGTTTTCCAGGGAACAGCGCCGTTGATTTTGTTTGGGGGCCTGTGGCTGGGAGTGGCCGGCTGGCTCCTTAGAATCCACGATACGCAGGATGGTTCCCAGACCCAAGGTGGCACCAGTGCCAAGTCGGGCTGGTTTGATTACACCAAGTGGCTCCTGCAATCTGCCATCCAGAAGTGAGGCAGCTAAGTTTTGTTTGCCAGAAAAAAGGGCCGTGGTTTTTGTTGGGGGCCTGTGGCTGGGAGTGGCCGGCTGGCTCCTTAGAATCCACCATACGCAGGATGGTTCCCAGACCCAAGGTGGCACCAGTGCCAAGTCGGGCTGGTTTGATAGTACCAAGTGGCTCCTGCAATCTGCCATCCAGAAGCGGTGCAGTTGAGTTTTGTTTGCCAGAGAAAAGGGCCGTTGTTTGTGTTTGGGGGCATATGGCTGGGAGTGGCCGGCTGTCTCATTAAAAAGATCGATACGCAGGATGGTTCCCAGACCCAAGGTGGCACCAGTGCCAAGTCGGGCTGTTTTTATAGTACCAAGTGCGTCCTGCAATTTGCCATCCAGAAGAGGGGCAGTGGAGTTTTGTTTGCCAGAGAATAGCGCCGTTGTTTGTGTTTGGGAGCTTGTGGCTGGGAGTGGCCGACTGGCGCCGTAGAATCTGTGTTACGCAGCATGGTTCCCAGACCAGAGGTGGCACCAGTGCCAAGTTGGGCTGGTTTGATAGTACCAAGTGGCTCCTGCAATCTGCCATCCAGAAGCGGGGCAGCTTACTTTTGTTTGCCAGGGAAACGGGCCGAGGTTTGTGACTGGGGACCTATGGCTGGGAGTGACCGGCTGGCTCCTGAAAAGCTACGATAGGCAGGATGGTGACCAGACCCATGGTGGCACCAGTGCCAAGTTGGGCTGGTTTGATAGTACCAAGTGGCTCCTGCAATCTGCCATCAAAAAGTTGTCAGGCGAGTTTTGTTTTCCAGGGAAAAGCGCCGTTGTTTGTATTTGGGGGCCTGTGGCTGGGAGTGGCCGGCTGGCTCCTTTGAACCCACAATACGCAGGATGGTTCCCAGACCCAAGGTGGCACCAGTGCCAAGTTGGGCTGGTTTGATACTACCAAGTGCGTCCTGCAATCTGCCATCCAGAAGCGGGGCAGCTTAATTTTGTTTGCCAGGGAAACGGGCCGTGGGTTTTGTTTGGGGGCCTATGGCTGAGAGTGGCCGGCTGGCTCCTGAAAATCCACGCTAGGCAGCATGGTTCCCAGATGCAAGGTGGCACCAGTGCCAAGTCGGGCTGGTTTGATGGTGCAAAGTGGCTCCTGCAATCTGCCATCCAGAAGCGGGGCAGCTGATTTTTGTTTGCCAGAGAAAAATTCCGTGGATTGTTTTTGGGGGCATATTGCTGGGAGTGGCCGGCTGGCTCCTTAAAATGCTCGATACGCATGATGGTTCCCAGGTCCAAGGTGTCACCACTACCAAGTCGGCCTGCGGTTTTAGTATCAAGTTCATCCTGCAATTTGCCATCCAGAAGAGGGGCAGTTGAGTTTTGTTTGCCAGAGAAACGGGCCGAGGTTTCTGTTTGGGGACATATGGCTGAGAGTGGCCGGCTGGCCCCTGAATATCCACGATACACAGCATGGTTCCCAGATCCAAGGTGGCACCAGTGCCAAGTTGGGCTGGTTTGATAGTACCAAGTGTCTCCTGCAATCTGCCATCCAGAAGCGGGGCAGCTTACTTTTGTTTGCCAGAGAAATAGGCCTAGGTTTTTGTCTGGGGGCCTGTGGCTAGGAGTGGCCGGCTGGCTCCTAAGAATCCACGATACGCAGGATGTTTCCCAGACCCAAGGTGGCACCAGTGCCAAGTCGGGCTGGTTTGATAGTACCAAGTGGCTCCTGCAAACTGCCATCCAGAAGCGGGGCAGCTGAGTTTTGTTTGCCAGGGAAATGGGCCGTTGTTTGTGTTTGGGGGCCTGTGGCTGGGAGTGTTCGGCTGGTTCCTTAATATGTACGATACGCAGGATTGTTCCCAGACCCAAGGTGGCACCAGTGCCAAGTCGGGCTGGTTTGATGGTGCAAAGTGGCTCCTGCAATCTGCCATCCAGACGCGGGGCAGCGGATTTTTGTTTCCATGAGAAATGGTCCGTGGTTTTTTTTGGGGGTATATGGCTGGGCCTGGCCGGCTGGCTCCTTAAAAAGCTCGATATGCAGGATGGTTCCCTGACACAAGGTGGCACCAGTGCCACGTCGGGCGGTTTTCGTAGTACAAAGTGCGTCCTAAATTTTGCCATCCAGAAGAGGGGCAGTTGAGTTTTGTTTGCCAGAGAAAAGGTCCGTGGTTTGTTTTTGGGGGCATATGGCTGAGAGTGGCTGGCTGGCCCCTGAAAATCCACGATACACAGGATGGTTCCCAGATCCAAGGTGGCACCTGTGCCAAGTCGGGCTGATTTGATAGTACTAAGTAGCTCCTGCAATCTGCCATCCAGAAGCGGGGCAGCTTACTTTTGTTTGCCAGGGAAACGGGCCGAGGTTTGTGTTTGGGGGCCTATGGCTGAGAGTGACCGGCTGGCTCCTGAAAAGCTACGATAGGCAGGATGGTGACCAGACCCATGGTGGCACCAGTGCCAAGTTGGGCTGGTTTGATAGTACCAAGTGGTTCCTGCAATCTGCCATCCAGAAGCAGGGCAGCTGAGTTTTGTTTGCCAGAGAAAAGGGCCTTGGTTTGTGTTTGGGGGCATATGGCTGGGTGTGGCCAGCTGGCTCCTTAAAATGCACGATATGCAACATGGCTCCCAGACCCAAGGTGGCACCAGTGCCAAGTTGGGCTGGTTTGATAGTACCAAGTGGCTCCTGCAATCTTCCATGATCACGTGGAGAAATACTTTCTGGTTTCAGCCTCATGCTCTTTCTTCTCTCCCTCAACTTCTCTATCACCTCTCATCTGGTTCACATGCGCTGTCTTCAAGGTCCACAGGCTACTTTTCACAGAATCTTCTGGCCTGATGAAGTAAGAATGATGAATAGAACAGAGCTGGGATCTATTTTCCAGTTTGGATAAAATGCATTCTGCACACAAATCCAAGGAGAACGGGCTGCCCCGATGCCCAGAAAATCTTTCACTCCTGCTAGTGTTCTACGTCAACCGCAACTTAGTCTGAAAGAAAAGCTTTTTCTCTGAGAGCATCTGAGAGGTTTGCATGAAGCACTGATATCTGACATATGCAATTTTGAATAGGAGAGGAAAAAGAAAATGGCAAGGAGTTTTTAATTTTAGTGGTTTCAATTTTAATTTCCGTGCACTTTTTCAAAACTTGTCAGCTCAAATGCCCATCAACATCTTTTAGTCATCTGTAAGTCAGTATTCATATAAAATGTGCTTCAAATCCAAAGAATTTCAAATTTGCACTCCAAGCTTCTATGCCTAGATTTATGATTTCCTACACATATTAGATGAAAGGAAGGCCTTTTTTACTGTGGGAGTGCTGGAACACTGGAACAGGTTGCCCAGAGAAGTTGTGGGTGTCCCATCCCTGAAAGTATTCAAGGTCACCTTGGACGGGGCTTGGAGCAGCAACAAAGGAGAAGCTTGATGGTAGAGAAACAAAGTTGGACTATAGAAGAAACTCGGATTGAAGTATAGGATCAAGTTTTCTCTCAGCTCTTGGGGTAAATTCAAAGTTGTACAAAATGACATTTATCTGTGCTATTCACTACTGTAACAGAAAGTTTCATGAAAACTGTACAGAAGATAGTAAATTTTAAAAGAGATAAGAATTACAGCATAAAATCCATGGGATAGGTTACAACATGAGACACTCTCTAAGAGAAAATCTCTGTGTTTCAGCACTTCATCGGGGTAAGATTTCATGAAGTGCCAAAGAAGGCGGCAAAATATCATTCGGGACATTATTTACTGGAATTCAGCCTGGCCATTAGTAGGAACTGCCTTTGAACATATCATGTAGATATACCACACACGCTTTCCCTTCACTGAAAAATTACTGTTTACAACAAATAAGCAATTGACGATCAAAATTGATTGAAAGCATCTTAAACATGTCAAGTATTTCATTGTAGATGATCTGTGATCCAAATGCTTCTTCCACCTTCGAGAGGGACAGAAGAATTCTTCCATATCATGATGGTTTAAAATTGTATCAACCAATGTTTTCTGCTGAAAAGATATCATCTATTTTTTTCTATTTTTGGAAGAAAATATTCCTAGACATACAACAGGTGAGAACTAAGTAATTTTAAAGAAACAAATGAAATGAAAATATTCTGTAAATAGAATGAAATGAAAAGCTGTGTTTTAAATAGGAGCTAAATATTAAACAGAATTTTTGTACCAGGCATTTGAATTACTGCACCAGCTCTTTTGCCCATCAAGAGAGGCATTTAGCATTTCAGTCTTTTCCAAGGTGTTCATGATCTGCTATGCTGATCTCTGTGTGTGCCTAGGTGTGTGTGGAGGGGGGGGCATATGAAGGGGAGTGTGTATGTTTGCTTTACAATTGTTGTGGCAGATTCATGCCTCAGCTCCACATTTTGTTTTAAAAAGGTCACACCGAGTGGATATGAAGTTTACTATCAACAAGAGATCGATTCCCAAATCATCCATTTGACTCTCCCTTATAAATCATGTGCTTTGTTGCATATTTTATCAAATATACTTTCAAGCCAGATGGAGGAAGGAGGATGTGGGAATCCCTCCACCATCTTGCAACTTTTATGTAAGTAGGTTTTCAAGAAAATCATCATTTCTCTTTTAAATATGTCTGGAACAGGCATGATGGTAGTGTCAACCTGTTGGAGTTTTTGTTGCTGGAAGAAGTTGTACAAAAGGATTGGTTTTTACATTGACCAGTTACTGAATCAAGCGCAGGAATACATTGGAAATTTAGCTGGGGGTTCCTTTTCCCAGCAGACTACTTCTAGAACGAGCTTGTACACTGAAGCTGACTCTTTTGCTCTCTTTTTGTTTCTTTCCTATTTTCTTGGCTTCTTTGCCACTATCTAGACAATTTTGGAACTTTGTTCCCAACTAAAATGGTTTCAATAGTCTGATTGTGATCATACATTTTTACAAGGAATTTTTAAAATCTTTCCTCGAGTCCAGAAAGTCAAGGACTTAGATCTTTTTCTTCCCTTATCAATATTGCCATGAAATTGATAAATAAAGACCAACTCTTTATTTTTGTTTTTAACCCACGTAGATAATTCCCATCCATTAATCCATTTTGTGGACCAATAGCTGCCATTCTGATGGAAGCTGTCACTTCTTAACAATAGGCATTCTGTGACTATGTTGACTGCACTTTGGGTGAAGATCCTAACTGGTCTTAGATATACATAGGGAGAAATTTGCTCAGCCAGTGTCAGTCTTAAGCATGCGTATCAGAAGATCTTTCTAGAGCTGGGAATTTTCCCATGAAAGGGATTCAGTTAGGGAAGAGACACTTGTGCCAGAGTTTTACATTCTTCTTGAACACTGCTTAAGGAACTTAGATGCCATGTCCATTTGGATCTCTGTCTGCACAGAACTTTGTCATGCCAGCGCTTTGAAATGCATCTTGAAGAGAATTCACTAGCACAGAATGAAAGAGAGTGGAAGGGGTTGGTGGGGCTAACCAGGCCCAACCCCCCTGCCTAAACCAGGATACCTAGAGCCTCTTGCCCAGGATTCTATCTGGGTGTACTTTTAATGTCTTCAAAGATCCAGGCTCCACAATCTTTCTGGGCAGTCTGTGCCGTGGTTCAGTCACCCTGACAGTAAAGAAACATTTACTGATGTTCAAAGGCAATCTCCTGTATTTCAGTGTGTGCCCACTGCCTCTTGTCTTTTCCCTCAGCATCACTGAAAAGACACTGATTCCCTCCCCTTTGCACTATTGCTTCCATATGTATGTGTGATGCCATGTAGAGGTATGTCAAAAACCTCCCTGAAGCCCAGGCAGATAATATTCCCTTCATCTACCAGTCAAGTTGATTCATCAGAGGAGTTTAAAGTGATGTTCAGCATGAAATTCCCCTGAAAAATCATGCTAACTACATTATTTGGTCATCTGTCATGTGCCTGGCAAGGATTTCCAGGAAGAGCTGCTTCATCAACTTCCTGGGGATAAAAAAGAGGCTGGCTGGTTTGTACTATGGCGAGTCCTCTTAATTGCCTTTTTTGAAGATGGGTGTCATTTGCTAACATCCACTCTTTAGCTCCTCTTCTCATCTACACCTCGGCAAAAAGCTTTTCCACTATGTCTGGCTAGGAAAAACTGTGCCAGCACAGAAAACATCTCCCATCGTGTTCTAGAAGTTGCACGGATGTCTGCCAAGTGTTTGGCAGGAAGAAAAGAAAAGTTGTCCAAAACAGCTTCCAATCGAATGTTCCTGTGATTGGAAAAGTCAGGAGAGTGCAAAGGTACTGTTTTCTATCAGTTGGCAAGGTGCGCACACAATCCCAGTGTTGTACAGCTTGCTTCTTCACCTTCCCGAAGCTGCCGCTCTCGCCGGCTGCCGGAGCCCAAGAAGCGGCTTCTTCGCGCAAAGACGATTGTGCCGCTCACAGTGCTCTCCTTAGCGCGGCTTCTGCCGAAAGACGCCCGGCAGCGGCTCTTACCTCCGGAGAGCATCCTACCTTCGTCTTTCGCGTCTTTTGTAGTCTACATCTTAGCAAAACGCTTTTCCACTATGTCTGGCTAGGAAAAACTGTGCCAGCACAGAAAACATCTCCCATCGTGTTCTAGAAGTTGCACGGATGTCTGCCAAGTGTTTGGCAGGAAGAAAAGAAAAGTTGTCCAAAACAGCTTCCAATCGAATGTTCCTGTGATTGGAAAAGTCAGGAGAGTGCAAAGGTACTGTTTTCTATCAGTTGGCAAGGTGCGCACACAATCCCAGTGTTGTACAGCTTGCTTCTTCACCTTCCCGAAGCTGCCGCTCTCGCCGGCTGCCGGAGCCCAAGAAGCGGCTTCTTCGCGCAAAGACGATTGTGCCGCTCACAGTGCTCTCCTTAGCGCGGCTTCTGCCGAAAGACGCCCGGCAGCGGCTCTTACCTCCGGAGAGCATCCTACCTTCGTCTTTCGCGTCTTTTGTAGTCTACATCTTAGCAAAACGCTTTTCCACTATGTCTGGCTAGGAAAAACTGTGCCAGCACAGAAAACATCTCCCATCGTGTTCTAGAAGTTGCACGGATGTCTGCCAAGTGTTTGGCAGGAAGAAAAGAAAAGTTGTCCAAAACAGCTTCCAATCGAATGTTCCTGTGATTGGAAAAGTCAGGAGAGTGCAAAGGTACTGTTTTCTATCAGTTGGCAAGGTGCGCACACAATCCCAGTGTTGTACAGCTTGCTTCTTCACCTTCCCGAAGCTGCCGCTCTCGCCGGCTGCCGGAGCCCAAGAAGCGGCTTCTTCGCGCAAAGACGATTGTGCCGCTCACAGTGCTCTCCTTAGCGCAGCTTCTGCCGAAAGACGCCCGGCAGCGGCTCTTACCTCCGGAGAGCATCCTACCTTCGTCTTTCGCGTCTTTTGTAGTCTACATCTTAGCAAAACGCTTTTCCACTATGTCTGGCTAGGAAAAACTGTGCCAGCACAGAAAACATCTCCCATCGTGTTCTAGAAGTTGCACGGATGTCTGCCAAGTGTTTGGCAGGAAGAAAAGAAAAGTTGTCCAAAACAGCTTCCAATCGAATGTTCCTGTGATTGGAAAAGTCAGGAGAGTGCAAAGGTACTGTTTTCTATCAGTTGGCAAGGTGCGCACACAATCCCAGTGTTGTACAGCTTGCTTCTTCACCTTCCCGAAGCTGCCGCTCTCGCCGGCTGCCGGAGCCCAAGAAGCGGCTTCTTCGCGCAAAGACGATTGTGCCGCTCACAGTGCTCTCCTTAGCGCGGCTTCTGCCGAAAGACGCCCGGCAGCGGCTCTTACCTCCGGAGAGCATCCTACCTTCGTCTTTCGCGTCTTTTGTAGTCTACATCTTAGCAAAACGCTTTTCCACTATGTCTGGCTAGGAAAAACTGTGCCAGCACAGAAAACATCTCCCATCGTGTTCTAGAAGTTGCACGGATGTCTGCCAAGTGTTTGGCAGGAAGAAAAGAAAAGTTGTCCAAAACAGCTTCCAATCGAATGTTCCTGTGATTGGAAAAGTCAGGAGAGTGCAAAGGTACTGTTTTCTATCAGTTGGCAAGGTGCGCACACAATCCCAGTGTTGTACAGCTTGCTTCTTCACCTTCCCGAAGCTGCCGCTCTCGCCGGCTGCCGGAGCCCAAGAAGCGGCTTCTTCGCGCAAAGACGATTGTGCCGCTCACAGGGCTCTCCTTAGCGCGGCTTCTGCCGAAAGACGCCCGGCAGCGGCTCTTACCTCCGGAGAGCATCCTACCTTCGTCTTTCGCGTCTTTTGTAGTCTACATCTTAGCAAAACGCTTTTCCACTATGTCTGGCTAGGAAAAACTGTGCCAGCACAGAAAACATCTCCCATCGTGTTCTAGAAGTTGCACGGATGTCTGCCAAGTGTTTGGCAGGAAGAAAAGAAAAGTTGTCCAAAACAGCTTCCAATCGAATGTTCCTGTGATTGGAAAAGTCAGGAGAGTGCAAAGGTACTGTTTTCTATCAGTTGGCAAGGTGCGCACACAATCCCAGTGTTGTACAGCTTGCTTCTTCACCTTCCCGAAGCTGCCGCTCTCGCCGGCTGCCGGAGCCCAAGAAGCGGCTTCTTCGCGCAAAGACGATTGTGCCGCTCACAGTGCTCTCCTTAGCGCGGCTTCTGCCGAAAGACGCCCGGCAGCGGCTCTTACCTCCGGAGAGCATCCTACCTTCGTCTTTCGCGTCTTTTGTAGTCTACATCTTAGCAAAACGCTTTTCCACTATGTCTGGCTAGGAAAAACTGTGCCAGCACAGAAAACATCTCCCATCGTGTTCTAGAAGTTGCACGGATGTCTGCCAAGTGTTTGGCAGGAAGAAAAGAAAAGTTGTTCAAAACAGCTTCCAATCGAATGTTCCTGTGATTGGAAAAGTCAGGAGAGTGCAAAGGTACTGTTTTCTATCAGTTGGCAAGGTGCGCACACAATCCCAGTGTTGTACAGCTTGCTTCTTCACCTTCCCGAAGCTGCCGCTCTCGCCGGCTGCCGGAGCCCAAGAAGCGGCTTCTTCGCGCAAAGACGATTGTGCCGCTCACAGGGCTCTCCTTAGCGCGGCTTCTGCCGAAAGACGCCCGGCAGCGGCTCTTACCTCCGGAGAGCATCCTACCTTCGTCTTTCGCGTCTTTTGTAGTCTACATCTTAGCAAAACGCTTTTCCACTATGTCTGGCTAGGAAAAACTGTGCCAGCACAGAAAACATCTCCCATCGTGTTCTAGAAGTTGCACGGATGTCTGCCAAGTGTTTGGCAGGAAGAAAAGAAAAGTTGTCCAAAACAGCTTCCAATCGAATGTTCCTGTGATTGGAAAAGTCAGGAGAGTGCAAAGGTACTGTTTTCTATCAGTTGGCAAGGTGCGCACACAATCCCAGTGTTGTACAGCTTGCTTCTTCACCTTCCCGAAGCTGCCGCTCTCGCCGGCTGCCGGAGCCCAAGAAGCGGCTTCTTCGCGCAAAGACGATTGTGCCGCTCACAGTGCTCCCCTTAGCGCGGCTTCTGCCGAAAGACGCCCGGCAGCGGCTCTTACCTCCTGAGAGTGGCAGCTTCGGGAAGGTGAAGAAGCAAGCTGTACAACACTGGGATTGTGTGCGCACCTTGCCAACTGATAGAAAACTGTACCTTTGCACTCTCCTGACTTTTCCAATCACAGGAACATTCGATTGGAAGCTGTTTTGGACAACTTTTCTTTTCTTCCTGCCAAACACTTGGCAGACATCCGTGCAACTTCTAGAACACGATGGGAGATGTTTTCTGTGCTGGCACAGTTTTTCCTAGCCAGACATAGTGGAAAAGCGTTTTGCTAAGATGTAGACTACAAAAGACGCGAAAGACGAAGGTAGGATGCTCTCCGGAGGTAAGAGCCGCTGCCGGGCGTCTTTCGGCAGAAGCCGCGCTAAGGAGAGCACTGTGAGCGGCACAATCGTCTTTGCGCGAAGAAGCCGCTTCTTGGGCTCCGGCAGCCGGCGAGAGCGGCAGCTTCGGGAAGGTGAAGAAGCAAGCTGTACAACACTGGGATTGTGTGCGCACCTTGCCAACTGATAGAAAACAGTACCTTTGCACTCTCCTGACTTTTCCAATCACAGGAACATTCGATTGGAAGCTGTTTTGGACAACTTTTCTTTTCTTCCTGCCAAACACTTGGCAGACATCCATGCAACTTCTAGAACACGATGGGAGATGTTTTCTGTGCTGGCACAGTTTTTCCTAGCCAGACATAGTGGAAAAGCTTTTTGCCGAGGTGTAGATGAGAAGAGGAGCTAAAGAGTGGATGTTAGCAAATGACACCCATCTTCAAAAAAGGCAATTAAGAGGACTCGCCATAGTACAAACCAGCCAGCCTCTTTTTTATCCCCAGGAAGTTGATGAAGCAGCTCTTCCTGGAAATCCTTGCCAGGCACATGACAGATGACCAAATAATGTAGTTAGCATGATTTTTCAGGGGAATTTCATGCTGAACATCACTTTAAACTCCTCTGATGAATCAACTTGACTGGTAGATGAAGGGAATATTATCTGCCTGGGCTTCAGGGAGGTTTTTGACATACCTCTACATGGCATCACACATACATATGGAAGCAATAGTGCAAAGGGGAGGGAATCAGTGTCTTTTCAGTGATGCTGAGGGAAAAGACAAGAGGCAGTGGGCACACACTGAAATACAGGAGATTGCCTTTGAACATCAGTAAATGTTTCTTTACTGTCAGGGTGACTGAACCACGGCACAGACTGCCCAGAAAGATTGTGGAGCCTGGATCTTTGAAGACATTAAAAGTACACCCAGATAGAATCCTGGGCAAGAGGCTCTAGGTATCCTGGTTTAGGCAGGGGGGTTGGGCCTGGTTAGCCCCACCAACCCCTTCCACTCTCTTTCATTCTGTGCTAGTGAATTCTCTTCAAGATGCATTTCAAAGCGCTGGCATGACAAAGTTCTGTGCAGACAGAGATCCAAATGGACATGGCATCTAAGTTCCTTAAGCAGTGTTCAAGAAGAATGTAAAACTCTGGCACAAGTGTCTCTTCCCTAACTGAATCCCTTTCATGGGAAAATTCCCAGCTCTAGAAAGATCTTCTGATACGCATGCTTAAGACTGACACTGGCTGAGCAAATTTCTCCCTATGTATATCTAAGACCAGTTAGGATCTTCACCCAAAGTGCAGTCAACATAGTCACAGAATGCCTATTGTTAAGAAGTGACAGCTTCCATCAGAATGGCAGCTATTGGTCCACAAAATGGATTAATGGATGGGAATTATCTACGTGGGTTAAAAACAAAAATAAAGAGTTGGTCTTTATTTATCAATTTCATGGCAATATTGATAAGGGAAGAAAAAGATCTAAGTCCTTGACTTTCTGGACTCGAGGAAAGATTTTAAAAATTCCTTGTAAAAATGTATGATCACAATCAGACTATTGAAACCATTTTAGTTGGGAACAAAGTTCCAAAATTGTCTAGATAGTGGCAAAGAAGCCAAGAAAATAGGAAAGAAACAAAAAGAGAGCAAAAGAGTCAGCTTCAGTGTACAAGCTCGTTCTAGAAGTAGTCTGCTGGGAAAAGGAACCCCCAGCTAAATTTCCAATGTATTCCTGCGCTTGATTCAGTAACTGGTCAATGTAAAAACCAATCCTTTTGTACAACTTCTTCCAGCAACAAAAACTCCAACAGGTTGACACTACCATCATGCCTGTTCCAGACATATTTAAAAGAGAAATGATGATTTTCTTGAAAACCTACTTACATAAAAGTTGCAAGATGGTGGAGGGATTCCCACATCCTCCTTCCTCCATCTGGCTTGAAAGTATATTTGATAAAATATGCAACAAAGCACATGATTTATAAGGGAGAGTCAAATGGATGATTTGGGAATCGATCTCTTGTTGATAGTAAACTTCATATCCACTCGGTGTGACCTTTTTAAAACAAAATGTGGAGCTGAGGCATGAATCTGCCACAACAATTGTAAAGCAAACATACACACTCCCCTTCATATGCCCCCCCCTCCACACACACCTAGGCACACACAGAGATCAGCATAGCAGATCATGAACACCTTGGAAAAGACTGAAATGCTAAATGCCTCTCTTGATGGGCAAAAGAGCTGGTGCAGTAATTCAAATGCCTGGTACAAAAATTCTGTTTAATATTTAGCTCCTATTTAAAACACAGCTTTTCATTTCATTCTATTTACAGAATATTTTCATTTCATTTGTTTCTTTAAAATTACTTAGTTCTCACCTGTTGTATGTCTAGGAATATTTTCTTCCAAAAATAGAAAAAAATAGATGATATCTTTTCAGCAGAAAACATTGGTTGATACAATTTTAAACCATCATGATATGGAAGAATTCTTCTGTCCCTCTCGAAGGTGGAAGAAGCATTTGGATCACAGATCATCTACAATGAAATACTTGACATGTTTAAGATGCTTTCAATCAATTTTGATCGTCAATTGCTTATTTGTTGTAAACAGTAATTTTTCAGTGAAGGGAAAGCGTGTGTGGTATATCTACATGATATGTTCAAAGGCAGTTCCTACTAATGGCCAGGCTGAATTCCAGTAAATAATGTCCCGAATGATATTTTGCCGCCTTCTTTGGCACTTCATGAAATCTTACCCCGATGAAGTGCTGAAACAAAGAGATTTTCTCTTAGAGAGTGTTTCATGTTGTAACCTATCCCATGGATTTTATGCTGTAATTCTTATCTCTTTTAAAATTTACTATCTTCTGTACAGTTTTCATGAAACTTTCTGTTACAGTAGTGAATAGCACAGATAAATGTCATTTTGTACAACTTTGAATTTACCCCAAGAGCTGAGAGAAAACTTGATCCTATACTTCAATCCGAGTTTCTTCTATAGTCCAACTTTGTTTCTCTACCATCAAGCTTCTCCTTTGTTGCTGCTCCAAGCCCCGTCCAAGGTGACCTTGAATACTTTCAGGGATGGGACACCCACAACTTCTCTGGGCAACCTGTTCCAGTGTTCCAGCACTCCCACAGTAAAAAAGGCCTTCCTTTCATCTAATATGTGTAGGAAATCATAAATCTAGGCATAGAAGCTTGGAGTGCAAATTTGAAATTCTTTGGATTTGAAGCACATTTTATATGAATACTGACTTACAGATGACTAAAAGATGTTGATGGGCATTTGAGCTGACAAGTTTTGAAAAAGTGCACGGAAATTAAAATTGAAACCACTAAAATTAAAAACTCCTTGCCATTTTCTTTTTCCTCTCCTATTCAAAATTGCATATGTCAGATATCAGTGCTTCATGCAAACCTCTCAGATGCTCTCAGAGAAAAAGCTTTTCTTTCAGACTAAGTTGCGGTTGACGTAGAACACTAGCAGGAGTGAAAGATTTTCTGGGCATTGGGGCAGCACGTTCTCCTTGGATTTGTGTGCAGAATGCATTTTATCCAAACTGGAAAATAGATCCCAGCTCTGTTCTATTCATCATTCTTACTTCATCAGGCCAGAAGATTCTGTGAAAAGTAGCCTGTGGACCTTGAAGACAGCGCATGTGAACCAGATGAGAGGTGATAGAGAAGTTGAGGGAGAGAAGAAAGAGCATGAGGCTGAAACCAGAAAGTATTTCTCCACGTGATCATGGAAGATTGCAGGAGCCACTTGGTACTATCAAACCAGCCCAACTTGGCACTGGTGCCACCTTGGGTCTGGGAGCCATGTTGCATATCGTGCATTTTAAGGAGCCAGCTGGCCACACCCAGCCATATGCCCCCAAACACAAACCAAGGCCCTTTTCTCTGGCAAACAAAACTCAGCTGCCCTGCTTCTGGATGGCAGATTGCAGGAACCACTTGGTACTATCAAACCAGCCCAACTTGGCACTGGTGCCACCATGGGTCTGGTCACCATCCTGCCTATTGTAGCTTTTCAGGAGCCAGCCGGTCACTCTCAGCCATAGGCCCCCAAACACAAACCTCGGCCCGTTTCCCTGGCAAACAAAAGTAAGCTGTCCCGCTTCTGGATGGCAGATTGCAGGAGCTACTTAGTACTATCAAATCAGCCCGACTTGGCACAGGTGCCACCTTGGATCTGGGAACCATCCTGTGTATCGTGGATTTTCAGGGGCCAGCCAGCCACTCTCAGCCATATGCCCCCAAAAACAAACCACGGACCTTTTCTCTGGCAAACAAAACTCAACTGCCCCTCTTCTGGATGGCAAATTTTAGGACGCACTTTGTACTACGAAAACCGCCTGACGTGGCACTGGTGCCACCTTGTGTCAGGGAACCATCCTGCATATCGAGCTTTTTAAGGAGCCAGCCGGCCAGGCCCAGCCATATACCCCCAAAAACAAACAACGGACCATTTCTCATGGAAACAAAAATCCGCTGCCCCGCGTCTGGATGGCAGATTGCAGGAGCCACTTTGCACCATCAAACCAGCCCGACTTGGCACTGGTGCCACCTTGGGTCTGGGAACAATCCTGCGTATCGTACATATTCAGGAACCAGCCGAACACTCCCAGCCACAGGCCCCCAAACACAAACAACGGCCCATTTCCCTGGCAAACAAAACTCAGCTGCCCCGCTTCTGGATGGCAGTTTGCAGGAGCCACTTGGGACTATCAAACCAGCCCGACTTGGCACTGGTGCCACCTTGGGTCTGGGAACCATCCTGCGTATGGTGGATTCTAAGGAGCCAGCCGGCCACTCCCAGCCACAGGCCCCCAACAAAAACCACGGCCCTTTTTTCTGGCAAACAAAACTTAGCTGCCTCACTTCTGGATGGCAGATTGCAGGAGCCACTTGGTGTAATCAAACCAGCCCGACTTGGCACTGGTGCCACCTTGGGTCTGGGAACCATCCTGCGTATCGTGGATTCTAAGGAGCCAGCCGGCCACTCCCAGCCACAGGCCCCCAAACAAAATCAACGGCGCTGTTCCCTGGAAAACAAAACACGCCTGCCAACTTTTTGATGGAGTTTGCAGGAGCCACTTGGTACTATCAAACCAGCCCGACTTGGCACTGGTGCCACCTTGGGTCTGGGAAACATCCTGCGTATCGTGGATTCTTAGGAGCCAGCCGGCCACTCCTAGCCACAGGCCCCCAGACAAAAACCTAGGCCTATTTCTCTGGCAAACAAAAGTAAGCTGCCCCGCTTCTGGATGGCAGATTGCAGGAGACACTTGGTACTATCAAACCAGCCCAACTTGGCACTGGTGCCACCTTGGATCTGGGAACCATGCTGTGTATCGTGGATATTCAGGGGCCAGCCGGCCACTCTCAGCCATATGTCCCCAAACAGAAACCTCGGCCCGTTTCTCTGGCAAACAAAACTCAACTGCCCCTCTTCTGGATGGCAAATTGCAGGATGAACTTGATACTAAAACCGCAGGCCGACTTGGTAGTGGTGACACCTTGGACCTGGGAAACATCCTGCGTATCGTGGATTCTTAGGAGCCAGCCGGCCACTCCTAGCCACAGGCCCCCAGAAAAAAACCTTGGCCCGTTTCCCTGGCAAACAAAAGTAAGTTATCCCGCTTCTGGATGGCAGATTGCAGGAGCCACTTTTCACCATCAAACCAGCCCGACTTGGCACTGGTGCCACCTCTGGTCTGGGAACCATCCTGCGTATCGTGGATTCTAAGGAGCCAGCCGGCCACTCCCAGCCACAGGCCCCCAAACACAAACCACAGCGCTTTTCCCTGGAAAACAAAACTCGCCTGCCAACTTTTTGATGGCAGATTGCAGGAACCACTTGGTACTATCAAACCAGCCCAACTTGGCACTGGTGCCACCATGGATCTGGTCACCATCCTGCCTATCGTAGCTTTTCAGGACCTAGCCGGTCACTCCAAGCCATAGGCCCCCAGAGAAAAACCTCGGCCCGTTTCCCTGGCAAACAAAAGTAAGCTGCCCCGCTTCTGGATGGCAGATTGCAGGAACCACTTGGTACTATCAACCAGCCCAACTTGGCACTGGTGCCACCTTGGGTCTGGGAACCATCCTGCGTATCGTGGATTCTAAGGAGCCAGCCGGTCACTCCCAGCCACAGGCCACCAAACACAAACAACGGCGCTTTTCCCTGGAAAACAAAACTCGCCTGCCAACATTTAGATGGCAGATTGCAGGAGCCACTTGGTACTATCAAATCAGCCCAACTTGGCACTGGTGCCACCATGGGTCTGGTCACCATCCTGCCTATCGTAGCTTTTCAGGAGCCAGCCGGTCCCTCCCTGCCATAGGCCCCCAGAGAAAAACCTCGGCCCGTTTCCCTGGCAAACAAAAGTAAGCTACCCCGCTTCTGGATGGCAGATTGCAGGAGCCACTTTGCACCATCAAACTAGCCCGACTTGGCACTGGTGCCACCTCAGGTCTGGGAACCATCCTGCGTATCGTTCATTGTAAGGAGCCAGCCGGCCACTCCCAGCCACAGGCCCCCAGACACAAACAACGGCGCTTTTCCCTGGAAAACAAAACTCGCCTGCCAACTTTTTGATGGCAGATTGCAGGAGCCACTTGGTACTATCAAATCAGCCCAACTTGGCACTGGTGCCACCATGGGTCTGGTCACCATCCTGCCTATCGTAGCTTTTCAGGAGCCAGCCGGTCACTCCCAGCCATAGGCCCCCAGACACAAAACTCGGCCCGTTTCCCTGGCAAACAAAAGTAAGCTACCCCGCTTCTGGATGCCAGATTGCAGGAGCCACTTTGCACTATCAAACTGGCCCGACTTGGCACTGGTGCGACCTCTGGTCTGGGAACCATCCTGCGTATCGTGGATTCTAAGGAGCCAGCCGGTCACTCCCACCCACAGGCCCCCAAACACAAACAACGGCACTTTTCCCTGGAAAACAAAACTCGCCTGCCAACATTTTGATGGCAGATTGCAGGAGCCACTTGGTACTATCAAACCAGCCCAACTTGGCACTGGTGCCACCATGGGTCTGGTCACCATCCTGCCTATCGTAGCTTTTCAGGAGCCAGGCGGTCACTCCCAGCCATAGGCCCCCAGACACAAACCTCGGCCCGTTTCCCTGGCAAACAAAAGTAAGCTGCCCCGCTTCTGGATGGCAGATTGCAGGACGCACTTGGTACTATCAAACCAGCCCGACTTGGCACTGGTGCCACCTCTGGTCTGGGAACCATCCTGCGTATCGTGGTTCTAAGGAGCCATCCGTCCACTCCCAGCCACAGGCCCCCAAACACAAACAACGGCGCTTTTCCCTGGAAAACAAAACTCGCCTGCCAACTTTTTGATGGCAGATTGCAGGAGCCACTTGGTACTATCAAATCAGCCCAACTTGGCACTGGTGCCACCATGGGTCTGGTCACCATCCTGCCTATCGTAGCCTTTCAGGAGCCAGCCGGTCACTCGCAGCCATAGGCCCCCAGAAACAATACTCGGCCCGTTTCCCTGGCAAACAAAAGTAAGCTGCCCCGCTTCTGGTTGGCAGATTGCAGGAGCCACTTTGCACCATCAAACTAGCCCGACTTGGCACTGGTGCCACCTCTGGTCTGGGAACCATCCTGCGTATCGTGGATTCTAAGCAGCCAGCCGGCCACTCCCACCCACAGGCCCGCAAACAAAAACAACGGCGCTTTTCCCTGGAAAACAAAACTCGCCTGCCAATTTTTTGATGGCAGATTGCAGGAGCCACTTGGTACTATCAAACCAGCCCAACTTGGCACTGGTGCCACCATGGGTCTGGTCACCATCCTGCCTATCGTAGCTTTTCAGGAGCCAGCCGGTCACTCCCAGCCATAGGCCCCCAGACACAAACCTCGGCCCGTTTCCCTGGCAAACAAAAGTAAGCTACCCCGCTTCTGGATGGCAGATTGCAGAACGCACTTGATAGTATCAAACCAGCCCGACTTGGCACTGGTGCCACCTCAGGTCTGGGAACCATGCTGCGTATCGTGGATTCTAATTAGCCATCTGGCCTGTCCCACCCACAGGCCCCCAAACAAAAACAACGGCGCTTTTCCCTGGAAAACAAACCTCGCCTGCCAAATTTTGATGGCAGATTGCCGGAGCCACTTGGTACTATCAAACCAGCCCAACTTGACACTGGTGCCACCATGGGTCTGGTCACCATCCTGCCTATCGTAGCTTTTCAGGAGCCAGCCGGTCACTCCCAGCCATAGGCCCCCAGACAAAAACCTTGGCCCGTTTCCCTGGCAAACAAAAGTAAGTTATCCCGCTTCTGGATGGCAGATGGCAGGAGCCACTTTTCACCATCAAACCAGCCCGACTTGGCACTGGTGCCACCTTGGGTCTGGGAACCATCCTGCGTGTCGTGGATTCTAAGGAGCCAGCCGGCCACTCCCAGCCACAGGCCCCCAAACACAAACCACAGCGCTTTTCCCTGGAAAACAAAACTCGCCTGCCAACTTTTTGATGGCAGATTGCAGGAGCCACTTGGTACTATCAAACCAGCCCAACTTGGCACTGGTGCCACCATGGATCTGGTCACCATCCTGCCTATCGTAGCTTTTCAGGACCTAGCCGGTCACTCCAAGCCATAGGCCCCCAGAGAAAAACCTCGGCCCGTTTCCCTGGCAAACAAAAGTAAGCTGCCCCGCTTCTGGATGGCAGATTGCAGGAACCACTTGGTACTATCAAACCAGCCCAACTTGGCACTGGTGCCACCATGGGTCTGGTCACCATCCTGCCTATCGTAGCTTTTCAGGAGCCAGCCGGTCCCTCCCTGCCATAGGCCCCCAGAGAAAAACCTCGGCCCGTTTCCCTGGCAAACAAAAGTAAGCTACCCCGCTTCTGGATGGCAGATTGCAGGAACCACTTTGCACCATCAAACTAGCCCGACTTGGCACTGGTGCCACCTCAGGTCTGGGAACCATCCTGCGTATCGTTCATTGTAAGGAGCCAGCCGGCCACTCCCAGCCACAGGCCCCCAGACACAAACAACGGCGCTTTTCCCTGGAAAACAAAACTCGCCTGCCAACTTTTTGATGGCAGATTGCAGGAGCCACTTGGTACTATCAAATCAGCCCAACTTGGCACTGGTACCACCATGGGTCTGGTCACCATCCTGCCTATCGTAGCTTTTCAGGAGCCAGCCGGTCACTCGCAGCCATTGGCCCCCAGACACAAAACTCGGCCCGTTTCCCTGGCAAACAAAAGTAAGCTACCCCGCTTCTGGATGGCAGATTGCAGGAGCCACTTTGCACCATCAAACCAGCCCAACTTGGCACTGGTGCGACCTCTGGTCTGGGAACCATCCTGCGTATTGTGGATTCTAAGGAGCCAGCCGGTCACTCCCACCCACAGGCCCCCAAACACAAACAACGGCACTTTTCCCTGGAAAACAAAACTCGCCTGCCAACATTTTGATGGCAGATTGCAGGAGCCACTTGGTACTATCAAACCAGCCCAACTTGGCACTGGTGCCACCATGGGTCTGGTCACCATCCTGCCTATCGTAGCTTTTCAGGAGCCAGCCGGTCACTCCCAGCCATAGGCCCCCAGACAAAAACCTCGGCCCGTTTCCCTGGCAAACAAAAGTAAGTTATCCCGCTTCTGGATGGCAGATTGCAGGAGCCACTTTTCACCATCAAACCAGCCCGACTTGGCACTGGTGCCACCTCTGGTCTGGGAACCATCCTGCGTATCGTGGATTCTAAGGAGCCAGCCGGCCACTCCCAGCCACAGGCCCCCAAACACAAACAACGGCGCTTTTCCCTGGATAACAAACTCGCCTGCCAACTTTTTGATGGCAGATTGCAGGAGCCACTTGGTACTATCAAACCAGCCCAACTTGGCACTGGTGCCACCATGGGTCTGGTCACCATCCTGCCTATCGTAGCTTTTCAGGAGCCAGCCGGTCACTCGCAGCCATAGGCCCCCAGACACAAACCTCGGCCCGTTTCCCTGGCAAACAAAAGTAAGCTGCCCCGCTTCTGGATGGCAGATTGCAGGACGCACTTGGTACTATCAAACCAGCCCAACTTGGCACTGGTGCCACCTCTGGTCTGGGAACCATGCCGCGTATCGTGGATTCTAAGGAGCCAGCCGGCCACTCCCAGCCACAGGCCCCCAAATACAAACAACGGCGCTTTTCCCTGGAAAACAAAACTCGCCTGCCAACTTTTTCATGGCAGATTGCAGGAGCCACTTGGTACTATCAAATCAGCCCAACTTGGCACTGGTGCCACCATGGGTCTGGTCACCATCCTGCCTATCGTAGCTTTTCAGGAGCCAGCCGGTCACTCCCAGCCATAGGCCCCCAGACACAAACCTCGGCCCGTTTCCCTGGCAAACAAAAGTAAGCTGCCCCGCTTCTGGATGGCAGATTGCAGGAGCCACTTGGTACTATCAAACCAGCCCAACTTGGCACTGGTGCCACCTCTGGTCTGGGAACCATGCTGCGTAACACAGATTCTAAGGCGCCAGTCGGCCACTCCCAGCCACAAGCCCCCAAACACAAACAACGGCGCTATTCTCTGGGAAACAAAACTCCACTGCCCCTCTTCTGGATGGCAAATTGCAGGAGCCACTTGGTACTATCAAACCAGCCCGACTTGGCACTGGTGCCACCTTGGGTCTGGGAACCATCCTGCGTATGGTGGATTCTAAGGAGCCAGCCGGCCACTCCCAGCCACAGGCCCCCAAACAAAATCAACGGCGCTGTTCCCTGGAAAACAAAACACGCCTGCCAACTTTTTGATGGAGTTTGCAGGAGCCACTTGGTACTATCAAACCAGCCCGACTTGGCACTGGTGCCACCTTGGGTCTGGGAAACATCCTGCGTATCGTGGATTCTTAGGAGCCAGCCGGCCACTCCTAGCCACAGGCCCCCAGACAAAAACCTAGGCCTATTTCTCTGGCAAACAAAAGTAAGCTGCCCCGCTTCTGGATGGCAGATTGCAGGAGACACTTGGTACTATCAAACCAGCCCAACTTGGCACTGGTGCCACCTTGGATCTGGGAACCATGCTGTGTATCATGGATATTCAGGGGCCAGCCGGCCACTCTCAGCCATATGTCCCCAAACAGAAACCTCGGCCCGTTTCTCTGGCAAACAAAACTCAACTGCCCCTCTTCTGGATGGCAAATTGCAGGATGAACTTGATACTAAAACCGCAGGCCGACTTGGTAGTGGTGACACCTTGGACCTGGGAACCATCATGCGTATCGAGCATTTTAAGGAGCCAGCCGGCCACTCCCAGCAATATGCCCCCAAAAACAATCCACGGAATTTTTCTCTGGCAAACAAAAATCAGCTGCCCCGCTTCTGGATGGCAGATTGCAGGAGCCACTTTGCACCATCAAACCAGCCCGACTTGGCACTGGTGCCACCTTGCATCTGGGAACCATGCTGCCTAGCGTGGATTTTCAGGAGCCAGCCGGCCACTCCCAGCAATATGCCCCCAAAAACAATCCACGGAATTTTTCTCTGGCAAACAAAAATCAGCTGCCCCGCTTCTGGATGGCAGATTGCAGGAGCCACTTTGCACCATCAAACCAGCCCGACTTGGCACTGGTGCCACCTTGCATCTGGGAACCATGCTGCCTAGCGTGGATTTTCAGGAGCCAGCCGGCCACTCTCAGCCATAGGCCCCCAAACAAAACCCACGGCCCGTTTCCCTGGCAAACAAAATTAAGCTGCCCCGCTTCTGGATGGCAGATTGCAGGACGCACTTGGTAGTATCAAACCAGCCCAACTTGGCACTGGTGCCACCTCAGCTCTGGGAACCATCCTGCGTATCGTTCATTGTAAGGAGCCAGCCGGCCACTCCAGCCACAGGCCCCCAGACACAAACAACGGCGCTTTTCCCTGGAAAACAAAACTCGCCTGCCAACTTTTTGATGGCAGATTGCAGGAGCCACTTGCTACTATCAAATCAGCCCAACTTGGCACTGGTGCCACCATGGGTCTGGTCACCATCCTGCCTATCGTAGCTTTTCAGGAGCCAGCCGGTCACTCCCAGCCATAGGCCCCCAGACAAAAACCTCGGCCCGTTTCCCTGGCAAACAAAAGTAAGTCATCCCGCTTCTGGATGGCAGATTGCAGGAGCCACTTTTCACCATCAAACCAGCCCAACTTGGCACTGGTGCCACCTCTGGTCTGGGAACCATCCTGCATATCATGGATTCTAAGGAGCCAGCCGGCCACTCCCAGCCAGAGGCCCCCAAACACAAACAACGGCGCTTTTCCCTGGATAACAAACTCGCCTGCCAACTTTTTGATGGCAGATTGCAGGAGCCACTTGGTACTATCAAACCAGCCCAACTTGGCACTGGTGCCACCATGGGTCTGGTCACCATCCTGCCTATCTTAGCTTTTCAGGAGCCAGCCGGTCACTCCCAGCCATAGGCCCTGAGACACAAACCTCGGCCCGTTTCCCTGGCAAACAAAAGTAAGCTGCCCCGCTTCTGGATGGTAGATTGCAGGACGCACTTGGTACTATCAAACCAGCCCAACTTGGCACTGGTGCCACCTCTGGTCTGGGAACCATCCTGCGTATCGTTCATTGTAAGGAGCCAGCCGGCCACTCCAGCCACAGGCCCCCAGACACAAACAACGGCGCTTTTCCCTGGAAAACAAAACTCGCCTGCCAACTTTTTGATGGCAGATTGCAGGAGCCACTTGCTACTATCAAATCAGCCCAACTTGGCACTGGTGCCACCATGGGTCTGGTCACCATCCTGCCTATCGTAGCTTTTCAGGAGCCAGCCGGTCACTCGCAGCCATAGGCCCCCAGACACAAAACTCGGCCCGTTTCCCTGGCAAACAAAAGTAAGCTACCCCGCTTCTGGATGGCAGATTGCAGGAGCCACTTTGCACCATCAAACTAGCCCGACTTGGCACTGGTGCCACCTCTGGTCTGGGAACCATCCTGCGTATCGTGGATTCTAAGGAGCCAGCCGGTCACTCCCACCCACAGGCCCCCAATCACAAACAACGGCACTTTTCCCTGGAAAACAAAACTCGCCTGCCAACATTTTGATGGCAGATTGCAGGAGCCACTTGGTACTATCAAACCAGCCCAACTTGGCACTGGTGCCACCATGGGTCTGGTCACCATCCTGCCTATCGTAGCTTTTCAGGAGCCAGCCGGTCACTCCCAGCCATAGGCCCCCAGACAAAAACCTCGGCCCGTTTCCCTGGCAAACAAAAGTAAGTCATCCCGCTTCTGGATGGCAGATTGCAGGAGCCACTTTTCACCATCAAACCAGCCCAACTTGGCACTGGTGCCACCTCTGGTCTGGGAACCATCCTGCGTATCATGGATTCTAAGGAGCCAGCCGGCCACTCCCAGCCAGAGGCCCCCAAACACAAACAACGGCGCTTTTCCCTGGATAACAAACTCGCCTGCCAACTTTTTGATGGCAGATTGCAGGAGCCACTTGGTACTATCAAACCAGCCCAACTTGGCACTGGTGCCACCATGGGTCTGGTCACCATCCTGCCTATCGTAGCTTTTCAGGAGCCAGCCGGTCACTCCCAGCCATAGGCCCTGAGACACAAACCTCGGCCCGTTTCCCTGGCAAACAAAAGTAAGCTGCCCCGCTTCTGGATGGTAGATTGCAGGACGCACTTGGTACTATCAAACCAGCCCAACTTGGCACTGGTGCCACCTCTGGTCTGGGAACCATCCTGCGTATCGTGGATTCTAAGGAGCCAGCCGTCCACTCCCAGC
The DNA here is from genome assembly GCF_035770615.1 of Melospiza melodia melodia. Lineage (NCBI taxonomy): Eukaryota > Metazoa > Chordata > Aves > Passeriformes > Passerellidae > Melospiza > Melospiza melodia. The sequence continues at coordinate 45,593,201 of NC_086199.1, forward strand.
CACAGGCCCCCAAACACAAACAACGGCGCTTTTCCCTGGAAAATAAAACTCGCCTGCCAACTTTTTGATGGCAGATTGCAGGAGCCACTTGGTACTATCAAATCAGCCCAACTTGGCACTGGTGCCACCATGGGTCTGGTCACCATCCTGCCTATCGTAGCTTTTCAGGAGCCAGCCGGTCACTCCCAGCCATAGGCCCCCAGACACAAACCTCGGCCCGTTTCCCTGGCAAACAAAAGTAAGCTGCCCCGCTTCTGGATGGCAGATTGCAGGAACCACTTTGCACCATCAAACTAGCCCGACTTGGCACTGGTGCCACCTCTGGTCTGGGAACCATCCTGCGTATCGTGGATTCTAAGCAGCCAGCCGGCCACTCCCAGCCACAGGCCCCCAAACACAAACAACGGCGCTTTTCCCTGGAAAACAAAACTCGCCTGCCAACATTTTGATGGCAGATTGCAGGAGCCACTTGGTACTATCAAATCAGCCCAACTTGGCACTGGTGCCACCATGCGTTTGGTCACCATCCTGCCTATCGTAGCTTTTCAGGAGCCAGCCGGTCACTCCCAGCTATAGGCCCCCAGACAAAAACCTCGGCCCGTTTCCCTGGCATACAAAAGTAAGCTGCCCCGCTTCTGGATGGCAGATTGCAGGAACCACTTGGTACTATCAAACCAGCCCGACTTGGCACTGGTGCCAGCTCTGGTCTGGGAACCATCCTGCGTATCGTGGTTCTAAGGAGCCATCCGTCCACTCCCAGCCACAGGCCCCCAAACACAAACAACGGCGCTTTTCCCTGGAAAACAAAACTCGCCTGCCAACTTTTTGATGGCAGATTGCAGGAGCCACTTGGTACTATCAAATCAGCCCAACTTGGCACTGGTGCCACCATGGGTCTGGTCACCATCCTGCCTATCATAGCTTTTCAGGAGCCAGCCGGTCACTCCCAGCCATAGGCCCCCAGACAAAAACCTTGGCCCGTTTCCCTGGCAAACAAAAGTAAGTTATCCCGCTTCTGGATGGCAGATTGCAGGAGCCACTTTTCACCATCAAACCAGCCCGACTTGGCACTGGTGCCACCTCTGGTCTGGGAACCATCCTGCGTATCGTGGATTCTAAGGAGCCAGCCGGCCACTCCCAGCCACAGGCCCCCAGACAAAAACAACGGCGCTTTTCCCTGGAAAACAAAACTCGCCTGCCAACATTTTGATGGCAGATTGCAGGAGCCACTTGGTACTATCAAACCAGCCCAACTTGGCACTGGTGCCACCATGGATCTGGTCACCATCCTGCCTATCGTAGCTTTTCAGGACCTAGCCGGTCACTCCAAGCCATAGGCCCCCAGAGAAAAACCTCGGCCCGTTTCCCTGGCAAACAAAAGTAAGCTGCCCCGCTTCTGGATGGCAGATTGCAGGAACCACTTGGTACTATCAAACCAGCCCAACTTGGCACTGGTGCCACCTCTGGTCTGGGAACCATGCCGCGTATCGTGGATTCTAAGGAGCCAGCCGGCCACTCCCAGCCACAGGCCCCCAAATACAAACAACGGCGCTTTTCCCTGGAAAACAAAACTCGCCTGCCAACTTTTTCATGGCAGATTGCAGGAGCCACTTGGTACTATCAAATCAGCCCAACTTGGCACTGGTGCCACCATGGGTCTGGTCACCATCCTGCCTATCGTAGCTTTTCAGGAGCCAGCCGGTCACTCCCAGCCATAGGCCCCCAGACACAAACCTCGGCCCGTTTCCCTGGCAAACAAAAGTAAGCTGCCCCGCTTCTGGATGGCAGATTGCAGGAGCCACTTGGTACTATCAAACCAGCCCAACTTGGCACTGGTGCCACCTCTGGTCTGGGAACCATGCTGCGTAACACAGATTCTAAGGCGCCAGTCGGCCACTCCCAGCCACAAGCCCCCAAACACAAACAACGGCGCTATTCTCTGGCAAACAAAACTCCACTGCCCCTCTTCTGGATGGCAAATTGCAGGAGCCACTTGGTACTATCAAACCAGCCCGACTTGGCACTGGTGCCACCTTGGGTCTGGGAACCATCCTGCGTATGGTGGATTCTAAGGAGCCAGCCGGCCACTCCCAGCCACAGGCCCCCAACAAAAACCACGGCCCTTTTTTCTGGCAAACAAAACTTAGCTGCCTCACTTCTGGATGGCAGATTGCAGGAGCCACTTGGTGTAATCAAACCAGCCCGACTTGGCACTGGTGCCACCTTGGGTCTGGGAACCATCCTGCGTATCGTGGATTCTAAGGAGCCAGCCGGCCACTCCCAGCCACAGGCCCCCAAACAAAATCAACGGCGCTGTTCCCTGGAAAACAAAACACGCCTGCCAACTTTTTGATGGAGTTTGCAGGAGCCACTTGGTACTATCAAACCAGCCCGACTTGGCACTGGTGCCACCTTGGGTCTGGGAAACATCCTGCGTATCGTGGATTCTTAGGAGCCAGCCGGCCACTCCTAGCCACAGGCCCCCAGACAAAAACCTAGGCCTATTTCTCTGGCAAACAAAAGTAAGCTGCCCCGCTTCTGGATGGCAGATTGCAGGAGACACTTGGTACTATCAAACCAGCCCAACTTGGCACTGGTGCCACCTTGGATCTGGGAACCATGCTGTGTATCGTGGATATTCAGGGGCCAGCCGGCCACTCTCAGCCATATGTCCCCAAACAGAAACCTCGGCCCGTTTCTCTGGCAAACAAAACTCAACTGCCCCTCTTCTGGATGGCAAATTGCAGGATGAACTTGATACTAAAACCGCAGGCCGACTTGGTAGTGGTGACACCTTGGACCTGGGAACCATCATGCGTATCGAGCATTTTAAGGAGCCAGCCGGCCACTCCCAGCAATATGCCCCCAAAAACAATCCACGGAGTTTTTCTCTGGCAAACAAAAATCAGCTGCCCCGCTTCTGGATGGCAGATTGCAGGAGCCACTTTGCACCATCAAACCAGCCCGACTTGGCACTGGTGCCACCTTGCATCTGGGAACCATGCTGCCTAGCGTGGATTTTCAGGAGCCAGCCGGCCACTCTCAGCCATAGGCCCCCAAACAAAACCCACGGCCCGTTTCCCTGGCAAACAAAATTAAGCTGCCCCGCTTCTGGATGGCAGATTGCAGGACGCACTTGGTAGTATCAAACCAGCCCAACTTGGCACTGGTTCCACCTCTGGTCTGGGAACCATCCTGCGTATCGCTGATTCTAAGGAGCCTGCCGGCCACTCCAGCCACAGGCCCCCAGACACAAACAACGGCGCTTTTCCCTGGAAAACAAAACTCGCCTGCCAACTTTTAGATGGCAGACTGCAGGAGCCACTTGCTACTATCAAATCAGCCCAACTTGGCACTGGTGCCACCATGGGTCTGGTCACCATCCTGCCTATCGTAGCTTTTCAGGAGCCAGCCGGTCACTCGCAGCCATAGGCCCCCAGACACAAAACTCGGCCCGTTTCCCTGGCAAACAAAAGTAAGCTACCCCGCTTCTGGATGGCAGATTGCAGGAGCCACTTTGCACCATCAAACTAGCCCGACTTGGCACTGGTGCCACCTCTGGTCTGGGAACCATCCTGCGTATCGTGGATTCTAAGGAGCCAGCCGGTCACTCCCACCCACAGGCCCCCAAACACAAACAACGGCACTTTTCCCTGGAAAACAAAACTCGCCTGCCAACTTTTTGATGGCAGATTGCAGGAGCCACTTGGTACTATCAAACCAGCCCAACTTGGCACTGGTGCCACCATGGGTCTGGTCACCATCCTGCCTATCGTAGCTTTTCAGGAGCCAGCCGGTCACTCCCAGCCATAGGCCCCCAGACAAAAACCTCGGCCCGTTTCCCTGGCAAACAAAAGTAAGTCATCCCGCTTCTGGATGGCAGATTGCAGGAGCCACTTTTCACCATCAAACCAGCCCAACTTGGCACTGGTGCTACCTCTGGTCTGGGAACCATCCTGCGTATCATGGATTCTAAGGAGCCATCCGGCCACTCCCAGCCAGAGGCCCCCAAACACAAACAACGGCGCTTTTCCCCGGATAACAAACTCGCCTGCCAACTTTTTGATGGCAGATTGCAGGAGCCACTTGGTACTATCAAACCAGCCCAACTTGGCACTGGTGCCACCATGGGTCTGGTCACCATCCTGCCTATCGTAGCTTTTCAGGACCTAGCCGGTCACTCCCAGCCATAGGCCCTGAGACACAAACCTCGGCCCGTTTCCCTGGCAAACAAAACTAAGCTGCCCCGCTTCTGGATGGTAGATTGCAGGACGCACTTGGTACTATCAAACCAGCCCAACTTGGCACTGGTGCCACCTCTGGTCTGGGAACCATCCTGCGTATCGTGGATTCTAAGGAGCCAGCCGTCCACTCCCAGCCACAGGCCCCCAAACACAAACAACGGCGCTTTTCTCTGGCAAACAAAACTCCACTGCCCCTCTTCTGGATGGCAAATTGCAGGAGCCACTTGGTACTATCAAACCAGCCCGACTTGGCACTGGTGCCACCTTGGGTCTGGGAACCATCCTGCGTATGGTGGATTCTAAGGAGCCAGCCGGCCACTCCCAGCCACAGGCCCCCAACAAAAACCACGGCCCTTTTTTCTGGCAAACAAAACTTAGCTGCCTCACTTCTGGATGGCAGATTGCAGGAGCCACTTGGTGTAATCAAACCAGCCCGACTTGGCACTGGTGCCACCTTGGGTCTGGGAACCATCCTGCGTATCGTGGATTCTAAGGAGCCAGCCGGCCACTCCCAGCCACAGGCCCCCAAACAAAATCAACGGCGCTGTTCCCTGGAAAACAAAACACGCCTGCCAACTTTTTGATGGAGTTTGCAGGAGCCACTTGGTACTATCAAACCAGCCCGACTTGGCACTGGTGCCACCTTGGGTCTGGGAAACATCCTGCGTATCGTGGATTCTTAGGAGCCAGCCGGCCACTCCTAGCCACAGGCCCCCAGACAAAAACCTAGGCCTATTTCTCTGGCAAACAAAAGTAAGCTGCCCCGCTTCTGGATGGCAGATTGCAGGAGACACTTGGTACTATCAAACCAGCCCAACTTGGCACTGGTGCCACCTTGGATCTGGGAACCATGCTGTGTATCGTGGATATTCAGGGGCCAGCCGGCCACTCTCAGCCATATGTCCCCAAACAGAAACCTCGGCCCGTTTCTCTGGCAAACAAAACTCAACTGCCCCTCTTCTGGATGGCAAATTGCAGGATGAACTTGATACTAAAACCGCAGGCCGACTTGGTAGTGGTGACACCTTGGACCTGGGAACCATCATGCGTATCGAGCATTTTAAGGAGCCAGCCGGCCACTCCCAGCAATATGCCCCCAAAAACAATCCACGGAATTTTTCTCTGGCAAACAAAAATCAGCTGCCCCGCTTCTGGATGGCAGATTGCAGGAGCCACTTTGCACCATCAAACCAGCCCGACTTGGCACTGGTGCCACCTTGCATCTGGGAACCATGCTGCCTAGCGTGGATTTTCAGGAGCCAGCCGGCCACTCTCAGCCATAGGCCCCCAAACAAAACCCACGGCCCGTTTCCCTGGCAAACAAAATTAAGCTGCCCCGCTTCTGGATGGCAGATTGCAGGACGCACTTGGTAGTATCAAACCAGCCCAACTTGGCACTGGTGCCACCTCTGGTCTGGGAACCATCCTGCGTATCGCGGATTCTAAGGAGCCAGCCGGCCACTCCAGCCACAGGCCCCCAGACACAAACAACGGCGCTTTTCCCTGGAAAACAAAACTCGCCTGCCAACTTTTAGATGGCAGATTGCAGGAGCCACTTGCTACTATCAAATCAGCCCAACTTGGCACTGGTGCCACCATGGGTCTGGTCACCATCCTGCCTATCGTAGCTTTTCAGGAGCCAGCCGGTCACTCGCAGCCATAGGCCCCCAGACACAAAACTCGGCCCGTTTCCCTGGCAAACAAAAGTAAGCTACCCCGCTTCTGGATGGCAGATTGCAGGAGCCACTTTGCACCATCAAACTAGCCCGACTTGGCACTGGTGCCACCTCTGGTCTGGGAACCATCCTGCGTATCGTGGATTCTAAGGAGCCAGCCGGTCACTCCCACCCACAGACCCCCAAACACAAACAACGGCACTTTTCCCTGGAAAACAAAACTCGCCTGCCAACTTTTTGATGGCAGATTGCAGGAGCCACTTGGTACTATCAAACCAGCCCAACTTGGCACTGGTGCCACCATGGGTCTGGTCACCATCCTGCCTATCGTAGCTTTTCAGGAGCCAGCCGGTCACTCCCAGCCATAGGCCCCCAGAAAAAAACCTCGGCCCGTTTCCCTGGCAAACAAAAGTAAGTCATCCCGCTTCTGGATGGCAGATTGCAGGAGCCACTTTTCACCATCAAACCAGCCCAACTTGGCACTGGTGCCACCTCTGGTCTGGGAACCATCCTGCGTATCATGGATTCTAAGGAGCCAGCCGGCCACTCCCAGCCAGAGGCCCCCAAACACAAACAACGGCGCTTTTCCCCGGATAACAAACTCGCCTGCCAACTTTTTGATGGCAGATTGCAGGAGCCACTTGGTACTATCAAACCAGCCCAACTTGGCACTGGTGCCACCATGGGTCTGGTCACCATCCTGCCTATCGTAGCTTTTCAGGAGCCAGCCGGTCACTCCCAGCCATAGGCCCTGAGACACAAACCTCGGCCCGTTTCCCTGGCAAACAAAAGTAAGCTGCCCCGCTTCTGGATGGTAGATTGCAGGACGCACTTGGTACTATCAAACCAGCCCAACTTGGCACTGGTGCCACCTCTGGTCTGGGAACCATCCTGCGTATCGTGGATTCTAAGGAGCCAGCCGTCCACTCCCAGCCACAGGCCCCCAAACACAAACAACGGCGCTTTTCCCTGGAAAATAAAACTCGCCTGCCAACTTTTTGATGGCAGATTGCAGGAGCCACTTGGTACTATCAAATCAGCCCAACTTGGCACTGGTGCCACCATGGGTCTGGTCACCATCCTGCCTATCGTAGCTTTTCAGGAGCCAGCCGGTCACTCCCAGCCATAGGCCCCCAGACACAAACCTCGGCCCGTTTCCCTGGCAAACAAAAGTAAGCTGCCCCGCTTCTGGATGGCAGATTGCAGGAACCACTTTGCACCATCAAACTAGCCCGACTTGGCACTGGTGCCACCTCTGGTCTGGGAACCATGCTGTGTATCGTGGATTCTAAGGAGCCATCCGTCCACTCCCAGCCACAGGCCCCCAAACACAAACAACGGCGCTTTTCCCTGGAAAACAAAACTCGCCTGCCAACTTTTTGATGGCAGATTGCAGGAGCCACTTGGTACTATCAAACCAGCCCAACTTGGCACTGGTGCCACCATGGGTCTGGTCACCATCCTGCCTATCGTAGCTTTTCAGGAGCCAGCCGGTCACTCCCAGCCATAGGCCCCCAGACACAAACCTCGGCCCGTTTCCCTGGCAAACAAAAGTAAGCTGCCCCGCTTCTGGATGGCAGATTGCAGGACGCACTTGGTAGTATCAAACCAGCCCGACTTGGCACTGGTGCCACCTCTGGTCTGGGAACCATGCTGCGTATCGTGGATTCAAAGCAGCCAGCCGGCCACTCCCAGCCACAGGCCCCCAAACACAAACAACGGCGCTTTTCCCTGGAAAACAAAACTCGCCTGCCAACATTTTGATGGCAGATTGCAGGAGCCACTTGGTACTATCAAATCAGCCCAACTTGGCACTGGTGCCACCATGGGTCTGGTCACCATCCTGCCTATCGTAGCTTTTCAGGAGCCAGCCGGTCACTCCCAGCCATAGGCCCCCAGACAAAAACCTTGGCCCGTTTCCCTGGCAAACAAAAGTAAGTTATCCCGCTTCTGGATGGCAGATTGCAGGAGCCACTTTTCACCATCAAACCAGCCCGACTTGGCACTGGTGCCACCTCTGGTCTGGGAACCATCCTGCGTATCGTGGATTCTAAGGAGCCAGCCGGCCACTCCCAGCCACAGGCCCCCAGACACAAACAACGGCGCTTTTCCCTGGAAAACAAAACTCGCCTGCCAACATTTTGATGGCAGATTGCAGGAGCCACTTGGTACTATCAAACCAGCCCAACTTGGCACTGGTGCCACCATGGATCTGGTCACCATCCTGCCTATCGTAGCTTTTCAGGACCTAGCCGGTCACTCCAAGCCATAGGCCCCCAGAGAAAAACCTCGGCCCGTTTCCCTGGCAAACAAAAGTAAGCTGCCCCGCTTCTGGATGGCAGATTGCAGGAACCACTTGGTACTATCAAACCAGCCCAACTTGGCACTGGTGCCACCTTGGGTCTGGGAACCATCCTGCGTATCGTGGATTCTAAGGAGCCATCTGTCCACTCCCAGCCACAGGCCCCCAAACACAAACAACGGCGCTTTTCCCTGGAAAACAAAACTCGCCTGCCAACATTTTGATGGCAGATTGCAGGAGCCACTTGGTACTATCAAACCAGCCCAACTTGGCACTGGTGCCACCATGGATCTGGTCACCATCCTGCCTATCGTAGCTTTTCAGGACCTAGCCGGTCACTCCAAGCCATAGGCCCCCAGAGAAAAACCTCGGCCCGTTTCCCTGGCAAACAAAAGTAAGCTGCCCCGCTTCTGGATGGCAGATTGCAGGAACCACTTGGTACTATAAAACCAGCCCAACTTGGCACTGGTGCCACCTTGGGTCTGGGAACCATCCTGCGTATCGTGGATTCTAAGGAGCCATCCGTCCACTCCCAGCCACAGGCCCCCAAACACAAACAACAGCGCTTTTCCCTGGAAAACAAAACTCGCCTGCCAACATTTTGATGGCAGATTGCAGGAGCCACTTGCTACTATCAAACCAGCCCAACTTGGCACTGGTGCCACCATGGGTCTGGTCACCATCCTGCCTATCGTAGCTTTTCAGGAGCCAGCCGGTCACTCCCAGCCATAGGCCCCCAGACACAAACCTCGGCCCGTTTCCCTGGCAAACAAAAGTAAGCTGCCCCGCTTCTGGATGGCAGATTGCAGGACGCACTTGGTAGTATCAAACCAGCCCGACTTGGCACTGGTGCCACCTCTGGTCTGGGAACCATGCTGCGTATCGTGGATTCAAAGCAGCCAGCCGGCCACTCCCAGCCACAGGCCCCCAAACACAAACAACGGCGCTTTTCCCTGGAAAACAAAACTCGCCTGCCAACATTTTGATGGCAGATTGCAGGAGCCACTTGGTACTATCAAATCAGCCCAACTTGGCACTGGTGCCACCATGCGTTTGGTCACCATCCTGCCTATCGTAGCTTTTCAGGAGCCAGCCGGTCACTCCCAGCTATAGGCCCCCAGACAAAAACCTCGGCCCGTTTCCCTGGCATACAAAAGTAAGCTGCCCCGCTTCTGGATGGCAGATTGCAGGAACCACTTGGTACTATCAAACCAGCCCGACTTGGCACTGGTGCCACCTCTGGTCTGGGAACCATCCTGCGTATCGTGGATTCTAAGGAGCCATCCGGCCACTCCCAGCCACAGGCCCCCAAACACAAACAACGGCGCTTTTCCCTGGAAAACAAAACTGGCCTGCCAACTTTTTGATGGCAGATTGCAGGAGCCACTTGGTACTATCAAATCAGCCCAACTTGGCACTGGTGCCACCATGGGTCTGGTCACCATCCTGCCTATCGTAGCTTTTCAGGAGCCAGCCGGTCACTCCCAGCCGTAGGCCCCCAGAAACAATACTCGGCCCGTTTCCCTGGCAAACAAAAGTAAGCTGCCCCGCTTCTGGATGGCAGATTGCAGGAGCCACTTTGCACCATCAAACTAGCCCGACTTGGCACTGGTGCCACCTCTGGTCTGGGAACCATCCTGCGTATCGTGGATTCTAAGGAGCCAGCCGGCCACTCCCACCCACAGGCCCCCAAACAAAAACAACGGCGCTTTTCCCTGGAAAACAAAACTCGCCTGCCAATTTTTTGATGGCAGATTGCAGGAGCCACTTGGTACTATCAAACCAGCCCAACTTGGCACTGGTGCCACCATGGGTCTGGTCACCATCCTGCCTATCGTAGCTTTTCAGGAGCCAGCCGGTCACTCCCAGCCATAGGCCCCCAGACACAAACCTCGGCCCGTTTCCCTGGCAAACAAAAGTAAGCTACCCCGCTTCTGGATGGCAGATTGCAGGACGCACTTGATAGTATCAAACCAGCCCGACTTGGCACTGGTGCCACCTCAGGTCTGGGAACCATCCTGCGTATCGTGGATTCTAATTAGCCATCTGGCCACTCCCACCCACAGGCCCCCAAACACAAACAACGGCGCTTTTCCCTGGAAAACAAATCTCGCCTGCCAAATTTTGATGGCAGATTGCAGGAGCCACTTGCTACTATCAAACCAGCGAAACTTGGCACTGGTGCCACCATGGGTCTGGTCACCATCCTGCCTATCGTAGCTTTTCAGGAGCCAGCCGGTCACTCCCAGCCATAGGCCCCCAGACAAAAAGCTCGGCCCGTTTCCCTGGCAAACAAAAGTAAGTTATCCCGCTTCTGGATGGCAGATTGCAGGAGCCACTTTTCACCATCAAACCAGCCCGACTTGGCACTGGTGCCACCTCTGGTCTGGGAACCATCCTGCGTATCGTGGATTCTAAGGAGCCAGCCGGCCACTCCCAGCCACAGGCCCCCAAACACAAACAACGGCGCTTTTCCCTGGATAACAAACTCGCCTGCCAACTTTTTGATGGCAGATTGCAGGAGCCACTTGGTACTATCAAACCAGCCCAACTTGGCACTGGTGCCACCATGGGTCTGGTCACCATCCTGCCTATCGTAGCTTTTCAGGAGCCAGGCGGTCACTCCCAGCCATAGGCCCCCAGACACAAACCTCGGCCCGTTTCCCTGGCAAACAAAAGCAAGCTGCCCCGCTTCTGGATGGCAGATTGCAGGAACCACTTCGTAGTATCAAACCAGCCCGACTTGGCACTGGTGCCACCTCTGGTCTGGGAACCATCCTGCGTATCGTGGTTCTAAGGAGCCATCCGTCCACTCCCAGCCACAGGCCCCCAAACACAAACAACGGCGCTTTTCCCTGGAAAACAAAACTCGCCTGCCAACTTTTTGATGGCAGATTGCAGGAGCCACTTGGTACTATCAAATCAGCCCAACTTGGCACTGGTGCCACCATGGGTCTGGTCACCATCCTGCCTATCGTAGCTTTTCAGGAGCCAGCCGGTCACTCCCAGCCGTAGGCCCCCAGAAACAATACTCGGCCCGTTTCCCTGGCAAACAAAAGTAAGCTGCCCCGCTTCTGGATGGCAGATTGCAGGAACCACTTGGTATTATCAAACCAGCCCAACTTGGCACTGGTGCCACCTTGGGTCTGGGAACCATCCTGCGTATCGTGGATTCTAAGGAGCCAGCCGGTCACTCCCAGCCACAGGCCACCAAACACAAACAACGGCGCTTTTCCCTGGAAAACAAAACTCGCCTGCCAACATTTTGATGGCAGATTGCAGGAGCCACTTGCTACTATCAAATCAGCCCAACTTGGCACTGGTGCCACCATGGGTCTGGTCACCATCCTGCCTATCGTAGCTTTTCAGGAGCCAGCCGGTCCCTCCCTGCCTTAGGCCCCCAGAGAAAAACCTCGGCCCGTTTCCCTGGCAAACAAAAGTAAGCTACCCCGCTTCTGGATGGCAGATTGCAGGAGCCACTTTGCACCATCAAACTAGCCCGACTTGGCACTGGTGCCACCTCAGGTCTGGGAACCATCCTGCGTATCGTTCATTGTAAGGAGCCAGCCGGCCACTCCCAGCCACAGGCCCCCAGACACAAACAACGGCGCTTTTCCCTGGAAAACAAAACTCGCCTGCCAACTTTTTGATGGCAGATTGCAGGAGCCACTTGGTACTATCAAATCAGCCCAACTTGGCACTGGTGCCACCATGGGTCTGGTCACCATCCTGCCTATCGTAGCTTTTCAGGAGCCAGCCGGTCACTCCCAGCCATAGGCCCCCAGACACAAAACTCGGCCCGTTTCCCTGGCAAACAAAAGTAAGCTACCCCGCTTCTGGATGCCAGATTGCAGGAGCCACTTTGCACCATCAAACTGGCCCGACTTGGCACTGGTGCCACCTCTGGTCTGGGAACCATCCTGCGTATCGTGGATTCTAAGGAGCCAGCCGGTCACTCCCACCCACAGGCCCCCAAACACAAACAACGGCACTTTTCCCTGGAAAACAAAACTCGCCTGCCAACATTTTGATGGCAGATTGCAGGAGCCACTTGGTACTATCAAACCAGCCCAACTTGGCACTGGTGCCACCATGGGTCTGGTCACCATCCTGCCTATCGTAGCTTTTCAGGAGCCAGCCGGTCACTCCCAGCCATAGGCTCCCAGATAAAAACCTCGGCCCGTTTCCCTGGCAAACAAAAGTAAGTTATCCCGCTTCTGGATGGCAGATTGCAGGAGCCACTTTTCACCATCAAACCAGCCCGACTTGGCACTGGTGCCACCTCTGGTCTGGGAACCATGCCGCGTATCGTGGATTCTAAGGAGCCAGCCGGCCACTCCCAGCCACAGGCCCCCAAACACATACAACGGCGCTTTTCCCTGGAAACCAAACTCGCCTGCCAACTTTTTCATGGCAGATTGCAGGAGCAACTTGGTACTATCAAACCAGCCCAACTTGGCACTGGTGCCACCATGGGTCTGGTCACCATCCTGCCTATCGTAGCTTTTCAGGAGCCAGCCGGTCACTCCCAGCCATAGGCCCTGAGACACAAACCTCGGCCCGTATCCCTGGCAAACAAAAGTAAGCTGCCCCGCTTCTGGATGGCAGATTGCAGGACGCACTTGGTACTATCAAACCAGCCCAACTTGGCACTGGTGCCACCTCTGGTCTGGGAACCATGCCGCGTATCGTGGATTCTAAGGAGCCAGCCGGCCACTCCCAGCCACAGGCCCCCAAACAGAAACAACGGCGCTTTTCCCTGGAAAACAAAACTCGCCTGCCAACTTTTTCATGGCAGATTGCAGGAGCCACTTGGTACTATCAAATCAGCCCAACTTGGCACTGGTGCCACCATGGGTCTGGTCACCATCCTGCCTATCGTAGCTTTTCAGGAGCCAGCCGGTCACTCCCAGCCATAGGCCCCCAGACACAAACCTCGGCCCGTTTCCCTGGCAAACAAAAGTAAGCTACCCCGCTTCTGGATGGCAGATTGCAGGAGCCACTTTGCACCATCAAACTAGCCCGACTTGGCACTGGTGCCACCTCTGGTCTGGGAACCATCCTGCGTATCGTGGATTCTAAGGAGCCATCCGTCCACTCCCAGACACAGGCCCCCAAACACAAACAACGGCGCTTTTCCCTGGAAAACAAAACTCGCCTGCCAACATTTTGATGGCAGATTGCAGGAGCCACTTGGTACTATCAAACCAGCCCAACTTGGCACTGGTGCCACCATGGGTCTGGTCACCATCCTGCCTATCGTAGCTTTTCAGGAGCCAGCCGGTCACTCGCAGCCATAGGCCTCCAGACACAAACCTCGCCCCGTTTCCCTGGCAAACAAAAGTAAGCTGCCCCGCTTCTGGATGGCAGATTGCAGGACGCACTTGGTAGTATCAAACCAGCCCGACTTGGCACTGGTGCCACCTCTGGTCTGGGAACCATCCTGCGTATCGTGGATTCTAAGCAGCCAGCCGGCCACTCCCAGCCACAGGCCCCCAAACACAAACAACGGCGCTTTTCCCTGGAAAACAAAACTCGCCTGCCAACATTTTGATGGCAGATTGCAGGAGCCACTTGGTACTATCAAACCAGCCCAACTTGGCACTGGTGCCACCATGGATCTGGTCACCATCCTGCCTATCGTAGCTTTTCAGGACCTAGCCGGTCACTCCAAGCCATAGGCGCCCAGACAGAAAGCTCGGCCCGTTTCCCTGGCAAACAAAGTAAGCTGCCCCGCTTCTGGATGGCAGATTGCAGGAACCACTTGGTACTATCAAACCAGCCCGACTTGGCACTGGTGCCACCTTGGGTCTGGGAACCATCCTGCGTATCGTGGATTCTAAGGAGCCAGCCGGTCACTCCCAGCCACAGGCCCCCAAACACAAACAACGGCGCTTTTCCCTGGAAAACAAAACTCGCCTGCCAACATTTAGATGGCAGATTGCAGGAGCCACTTGCTACTATCAAATCAGCCCAACTTGGCACTGGTGCCACCATGGGTCTGGTCACCATCCTGCCTATCGTAGCTTTTCAGGAGCCAGCCGGTCCCTCCCTGCCATAGGCCCCCAGAGAAAAACCTCGGCCCGTTTCCCTGGCAAACAAAAGTAAGCTACCCCGCTTCTGGATGGCAGATTGCAGGAGCCACTTTGCACCATCAAACTAGCCCGACTTGGCACTGGTGCCACCTCTGGTCTGGGAACCATCCTGCGTATCGTTCATTCTAAGGAGCCAGCCGGCCACTCCCAGCCACAGGCCTCCAAACACAAACAACGGCGCTTTTCCCTGGAAAACAAAACTCGCCTGCCAACTTTTTGATGGCAGATTGCAGGAGCCACTTGGTGCTATCAAACCAGCCCAACTTGGCACTGGTGCCACCATGGGTCTGGTCACCATCCTGCCTATCGTAGCTTTTCAGGACCTAGACGGTCACTCCCAGCCATAGGCCCCGTGACACAAAGCTCGGCCCGTTTCCCTGGCAAACAAAAGTAAGCTGTCCCGCTTCTGGATGGCAGATTGCAGGATCCACTAGGTATTATCAAACCAGCCCGACTTGGCACTGGTGCCACCTCTGGTCTGGGAACCATCCTGCGTATCGTGGATTCTAAGCAGCCAGCCGGCCACTCCCAGCCACAGGCCCCCAAACACAAACAACGGCGCTTTTCCCTGGAAAACAAAACTCGCCTGCCAACATTTTGATGGCAGATTGCAGGAGCCACTTGGTACTATCAAACCAGCCCAACTTGGCACTGGTGCCACCATGGGTCTGGTCACCATCCTGCCTATCGTAGCTTTTCAGGAGCCAGCCGGTCACTCCAAGCCATAGGCCCCCAGACAAAAACCTCGGCCCGTTTCCCTGGCAAAGAAAAATAAGCTACCCCGCCTCTGGATGGCACATTGCAGGAGCCACTTTGCACCATCAAACCAGCCCGACTTGGCACTGGTGCCACCTCTGGTCTGGGAACCATCCTGCGTATCGTGGATTCTAATTAGCCATCCGTCCACTCCCAGCCACAGGCCCCCAAACAAAAACAACGGCGCTTTTCCCTGGTAAACAAAACTCGCCTGCCAAATTTTGATGGCAGATTGCCGGAGCCACTGGGTACTATCAAACCAGCCCAACTTGGCACTGGTGCCACCATGGGTCTGGTCACCATCCTGCCTATCGTAGCTTTTCAGGAGCCAGCCGGTCACTCCCAGCCATAGGCCCCCAGACAAAAAGCTCGGACCGTTTCCCTGGCAAACAAAAGTAAGTTATTCCGCTACTGGATGGCAGATTGCAGGAGCCACTTTTCACCATCAAACCAGCCCGACTTGGCACTGGTGCCACCTCTGGTCTGGGAACCATGCTGCGTATCGTGGATTCTAAGGAGCCAGCCGGCCACTCCAAGCCACAGGACCCCAAACACAAACAACGGCGCATTTCCCTGGATAACAAACTCGCCTGCCAAATTTTTGATGGCAGATTGCAGGAGCCACTTGGTACTATCAAACCAGCCCAACTTGGCACTGGTGCCACCATGGGTCTGGTCACCATCCTGCCTATCGTAGCTTTTCAGGAGCCAGCCGGTCACTCCCAGCCATAGGCCCCCAGACACAAACCTCGGCCCGTTTCCCTGGCAAACAAAAGTAAGCTGCCCCGCTTCTGGATGGCAGATTGCAGGAGCCACTTGGTACTATCAAACCAGCCCAACTTGGCACTGGTGCCACCTTGGGTCTGGGAACCATCCTGCGTATCGTGGATTCTAAGGAGCCAGCCGGTCACTCCCAGCCACAGGCCCCCAAACACAAACCACAGCGCTTTCCCTGGAAAACAAAACCCGCCTGCCGACATTTTGATGGCAGATTGCAGGAGCCACTTGCTACTATCAAATCAGCTCAACTTGGCACTGGTGCCACCATGGGTCTGGTCACCATCCTGCCTATCGTAGCTTTTCAGGAGCCAGCCGGTCACTCCCAGCCATAGGCCCCCAGACACAAAGCTCGGCCCGTTTCCCTGGCAAACAAAAGTAAGCTGCCCCGCTTCTGGATGGCAGATTGTAGGACGCACTTGGTACTATCAAACCAGCCCGACTTGGCACTGGTGCCACCTCTGGTCTGGGAACCATGGTGCGTATCGTGAATTCTAAGGAGCCAGCCGGCCACTCCCAGCCATAGGCACCCAAACACAAACAACGGCGCTTTTCCCTGGAAAACAAAACTCGCCTGCCAACTTTTTGATGGCAGATTGCAGGAGCCACTTGGTACTATCAAACCAGCTCAACTTGGCACTGGTGCCACCATGGGTCTGCTCACCATCCTGCCTATCGTAGCTTTTCAGGAGCCAGACGGTCACTCGCAGCCATAGGCCCCCAGACACAAACCTCGGCCCATTTCCCTGGCAAACAAAAGTAAGCCGCCCCGCTTCTGCATGGCAGATTGCAGGAGCTATTTAGTACTATCAAACCAGCCCGACTTGGCACTGGTGCCACCTCAGGTCTGGGAACCATCCTGCGTATCGTGGATTCTAAGGAGCCATCCGGCTACTCCCAGCCACAGGCGCCCAAACACAAACAACGGCGCTTTTCCCTGGAAAACAAAACTCGCCTGCCAAATTTTGACGGCAGATTGCAGGAGCCACTTGGTACTATCAAATCAGCCCAACTTGGGACTGGTGCCACCATGGGTCTGGTCACCATCCTGCCTATCGTAGCTTTTCAGGAGCCAGCCGGTCACTCCCAGCCATAGGCCCCCAGACAAAAACCTCGGCCCGTTTCCCTGGCATACAAAAGTAAGCTACCCTGCTTCTGGATGGCAGATTGCAGGAACCACTTGGTACTATCAAACCAGCAAAACTTGGCACTGGTGCCACCTTGGGTCTGGATACCATGCTGCGTATCGTGGATTCTAAGGAGCCAGCCGGCCACTCCCAGCCACAGGCCCCCAAACACAAACAACGGCGCTTTTCCCTGGGAAACAAAACTCTCCTGCCAACTTTTTGATGGGAGATTGCAGGAGCCACTTGGTTTTATCAAATCAGACCAACTTGGCACTGGTGCCACCATGGGTCTGGTCACCATCCTGCCTATCGTAGCTTTTCAGGAGCCAGCCGGTCACTCCCAGCCATAGGCCCCCAGACACAAACCTCGGCCCGTTTCCCTGACAAACAAAAGTAAGTTATCCCGCTTCTGGATGGCAGATTGCCGGAGCCACTTGGTACTATCAAACCAGCCCGACTTGGCACTGGTGCCACCATGGGTCTGGTCACCATCCTGCCTATCGTGGATTCTAATTAGCCATCCGTCCACTCCCAGCCACAGGCCCCCAAACAAAACAACGGCACTTTTCCCTGGAAAACAAAACTCGTCTGCCAACTATTTGATGGCAGATTGCCAGAGCCACTTGGTACTATCAAACCAGCCGAACTTGGCACTGGTGCCACCTTGGGTCTGGGAACCATGCTGCGTATCGTGGATTATAAGGAGCCAGCCAGCCACTCCCAGCCACAGGCCCCCAAACACAAACCACAGCGCTTTTCCCTGGAAAACAAAATTCGCCGGCCAACTTTTTGATGGCAGATTGCAGGAGCCACTTGGTACTATCAAACCAGCCCAACTTGGCACTGGTGCCACCATGGGTCTGGTCACCATCCTGCTTATCGTAGCTTTTCAGGAGCCAGCCGGTCACTCCCAGCCATAGGCGCCCAGACACAATGCTCTGCCCTTTTCCCTGGCAAACCAAAGTAAGCTGCCCCGCTTCTGGATGGCAGATTGCAGGAACCACTTGGTACTATAAAACCAGCCCGACTTGGCACTGGTGCCACCTCTGGTCTGGGAACCATGCTGCGTATCGTGGATTCTAAGGAGCCAGCCGGCCACTCCCAGCCACAGGCCCCCAAACAAAAACAACGGCGCTTTTCCCTGGAAAACAAAACTCGCCTGCCAAATTTTTGATGGCAGATTGCAGGAGCCACTTGGTACTATCAAACCAGCCCAACTTGACACTGGTGCCACCATGGGTCTGGTCACCATCCTGCCTATCTTAGCTTTTCAGGAGCCAGCCGGTCACTCCCAGCCATAGGCCCCCAGACACAAAGCTCGGCCCGTTTCCCTGGCAAACAAAAGTAAGCTGCCCCGCTTCTGGATGGCAGATTGCAGGAGCCACTTGGTACTATCAAACCAGCCCAACTTGGCACTGGTGCCACCTTGGGTCTGGGAACCATCCTGCGTATCGTGGATTCTAAGGAGCCAGCCGGTCACTCCCAGCCACAGGCCCCCAAACACAAACCACAGCGCTTTCCCTGGAAAACAAAACCCGCCTGCCGACATTTTGATGGCAGATTGCAGGAGCCACTTGCTACTATCAAATCAGCCCAACTTGGCACTGGTGCCACCATGGGTCTGGTCACCATCCTGCCTATCGTAGCTTTTCAGGAGCCAGCCGGTCACTCCCAGCCATAGGCCCCCAGACACAAAGCTCGGCCCGTTTCCCTGGCAAACAAAAGTAAGCTGCCCCGCTTCTGGATGGCAGATTGTAGGACGCACTTGGTACTATCAAACCAGCCCGACTTGGCACTGGTGCCACCTCTGGTCTGGGAACCATGGTGCGTATCGTGAATTCTAAGGAGCCAGCCGGCCACTCGCAGCCATAGGCACCCAAACACAAACAACGGCGCTTTTCCCTGGAAAACAAAACTCGCCTGCCAACTTTTTGATGGCAGATTGCAGGAGCCACTTGGTACTATCAAACCAGCTCAACTTGGCACTGGTGCCACCATGGGTCTGCTCACCATCCTGCCTATCGTAGCTTTTCAGGAGCCAGACGGTCACTCGCAGCCATAGGCCCCCAGACACAAACCTCGGCCCATTTCCCTGGCAAACAAAAGTAAGCCGCCCCGCTTCTGCATGGCAGATTGCAGGAGCTATTTAGTACTATCAAACCAGCCCGACTTGGCACTGGTGCCACCTCAGGTCTGGGAACCATCCTGCGTATCGTGGATTCTAAGGAGCCATCCGGCTACTCCCAGCCACAGGCGCCCAAACACAAACAACGGCGCTTTTCCCTGGAAAACAAAACTCGCCTGCCAAATTTTGACGGCAGATTGCAGGAGCCACTTGGTACTATCAAATCAGCCCAACTTGGGACTGGTGCCACCATGGGTCTGGTCTGGTCACCATCCTGCCTATCGTAGCTTTTCAGGAGCCAGCCGGTCACTCCCAGCCATAGGCCCCCAGACAAAAACCTCGGCCCGTTTCCCTGGCATACAAAAGTAAGCTACCCTGCTTCTGGATGGCAGATTGCAGGAACCACTTGGTACTATCAAACCAGCAAAACTTGGCACTGGTGCCACCTTGGGTCTGGATACCATGCTGCGTATCGTGGATTCTAAGGAGCCAGCCGGCCACTCCCAGCCACAGGCCCCCAAACACAAACAACGGCGCTTTTCCCTGGGAAACAAAACTCTCCTGCCAACTTTTTGATGGGAGATTGCAGGAGCCACTTGGTTTTATCAAATCAGACCAACTTGGCACTGGTGCCACCATGGGTCTGGTCACCATCCTGCCTATCGTAGCTTTTCAGGAGCCAGCCGGTCACTCCCAGCCATAGGCCCCCAGACAAAAACCTTGGCCCGTTTCCCTGGCAAACAAAAGTAAGTTATCCCGCTTCTGGATGGCAGATTGCAGGAGCCACTTTTCACCATCAAACCAGCCCGACTTGGCACTGGTGCCACCTCTGGTCTGGGAACCATCCTGCGTATCGTGGATTCTAAGGAGCCAGCCGGCCACTCCCAGCCACAGGCCCCCAGACACAAACAACGGCGCTTTTCCCTGGAAAACAAAACTCGCCTGCCAACATTTTGATGGCAGATTGCAGGAGCCACTTGGTACTATCAAACCAGCCCAACTTGGCACTGGTGCCACCATGGATCTGGTCACCATCCTGCCTATCGTAGCTTTTCAGGACCTAGCCGGTCACTCCAAGCCATAGGCCCCCAGAGAAAAACCTCGGCCCGTTTCCCTGGCAAACAAAAGTAAGCTGCCCCGCTTCTGGATGGCAGATTGCAGGAACCACTTGGTACTATCAAACCAGCCCAACTTGGCACTGGTGCCACCTTGGGTCTGGGAACCATCCTGCGTATCGTGGATTCTAAGGAGCCATCTGTCCACTCCCAGCCACAGGCCCCCAAACACAAACAACGGCGCTTTTCCCTGGAAAACAAAACTCGCCTGCCAACATTTTGATGGCAGATTGCAGGAGCCACTTGGTACTATCAAACCAGCCCAACTTGGCACTGGTGCCACCATGGATCTGGTCACCATCCTGCCTATCGTAGCTTTTCAGGACCTAGCCGGTCACTCCAAGCCATAGGCCCCCAGAGAAAAACCTCGGCCCGTTTCCCTGGCAAACAAAAGTAAGCTGCCCCGCTTCTGGATGGCAGATTGCAGGAACCACTTGGTACTATAAAACCAGCCCAACTTGGCACTGGTGCCACCTTGGGTCTGGGAACCATCCTGCGTATCGTGGATTCTAAGGAGCCATCCGTCCACTCCCAGCCACAGGCCCCCAAACACAAACAACAGCGCTTTTCCCTGGAAAACAAAACTCGCCTGCCAACATTTTGATGGCAGATTGCAGGAGCCACTTGCTACTATCAAACCAGCCCAACTTGGCACTGGTGCCACCATGGGTCTGGTCACCATCCTGCCTATCGTAGCTTTTCAGGAGCCAGCCGGTCACTCCCAGCCATAGGCCCCCAGACACAAACCTCGGCCCGTTTCCCTGGCAAACAAAAGTAAGCTGCCCCGCTTCTGGATGGCAGATTGCAGGACGCACTTGGTAGTATCAAACCAGCCCGACTTGGCACTGGTGCCACCTCTGGTCTGGGAACCATGCTGCGTATCGTGGATTCAAAGCAGCCAGCCGGCCACTCCCAGCCACAGGCCCCCAAACACAAACAACGGCGCTTTTCCCTGGAAAACAAAACTCGCCTGCCAACATTTTGATGGCAGATTGCAGGAGCCACTTGGTACTATCAAATCAGCCCAACTTGGCACTGGTGCCACCATGCGTTTGGTCACCATCCTGCCTATCGTAGCTTTTCAGGAGCCAGCCGGTCACTCCCAGCTATAGGCCCCCAGACAAAAACCTCGGCCCGTTTCCCTGGCATACAAAAGTAAGCTGCCCCGCTTCTGGATGGCAGATTGCAGGAACCACTTGGTACTATCAAACCAGCCCGACTTGGCACTGGTGCCACCTCTGGTCTGGGAACCATCCTGCGTATCGTGGATTCTAAGGAGCCATCCGGCCACTCCCAGCCACAGGCCCCCAAACACAAACAACGGCGCTTTTCCCTGGAAAACAAAACTGGCCTGCCAACTTTTTGATGGCAGATTGCAGGAGCCACTTGGTACTATCAAATCAGCCCAACTTGGCACTGGTGCCACCATGGGTCTGGTCACCATCCTGCCTATCGTAGCTTTTCAGGAGCCAGCCGGTCACTCCCAGCCGTAGGCCCCCAGAAACAATACTCGGCCCGTTTCCCTGGCAAACAAAAGTAAGCTGCCCCGCTTCTGGATGGCAGATTGCAGGAGCCACTTTGCACCATCAAACTAGCCCGACTTGGCACTGGTGCCACCTCTGGTCTGGGAACCATCCTGCGTATCGTGGATTCTAAGGAGCCAGCCGGCCACTCCCACCCACAGGCCCCCAAACAAAAACAACGGCGCTTTTCCCTGGAAAACAAAACTCGCCTGCCAATTTTTTGATGGCAGATTGCAGGAGCCACTTGGTACTATCAAACCAGCCCAACTTGGCACTGGTGCCACCATGGGTCTGGTCACCATCCTGCCTATCGTAGCTTTTCAGGAGCCAGCCGGTCACTCCCAGCCATAGGCCCCCAGACACAAACCTCGGCCCGTTTCCCTGGCAAACAAAAGTAAGCTACCCCGCTTCTGGATGGCAGATTGCAGGACGCACTTGATAGTATCAAACCAGCCCGACTTGGCACTGGTGCCACCTCAGGTCTGGGAACCATCCTGCGTATCGTGGATTCTAATTAGCCATCTGGCCACTCCCACCCACAGGCCCCCAAACACAAACAACGGCGCTTTTCCCTGGAAAACAAATCTCGCCTGCCAAATTTTGATGGCAGATTGCAGGAGCCACTTGCTACTATCAAACCAGCGAAACTTGGCACTGGTGCCACCATGGGTCTGGTCACCATCCTGCCTATCGTAGCTTTTCAGGAGCCAGCCGGTCACTCCCAGCCATAGGCCCCCAGACAAAAAGCTCGGCCCGTTTCCCTGGCAAACAAAAGTAAGTTATCCCGCTTCTGGATGGCAGATTGCAGGAGCCACTTTTCACCATCAAACCAGCCCGACTTGGCACTGGTGCCACCTCTGGTCTGGGAACCATCCTGCGTATCGTGGATTCTAAGGAGCCAGCCGGCCACTCCCAGCCACAGGCCCCCAAACACAAACAACGGCGCTTTTCCCTGGATAACAAACTCGCCTGCCAACTTTTTGATGGCAGATTGCAGGAGCCACTTGGTACTATCAAACCAGCCCAACTTGGCACTGGTGCCACCATGGGTCTGGTCACCATCCTGCCTATCGTAGCTTTTCAGGAGCCAGGCGGTCACTCCCAGCCATAGGCCCCCAGACACAAACCTCGGCCCGTTTCCCTGGCAAACAAAAGCAAGCTGCCCCGCTTCTGGATGGCAGATTGCAGGAACCACTTCGTAGTATCAAACCAGCCCGACTTGGCACTGGTGCCACCTCTGGTCTGGGAACCATCCTGCGTATCGTGGTTCTAAGGAGCCATCCGTCCACTCCCAGCCACAGGCCCCCAAACACAAACAACGGCGCTTTTCCCTGGAAAACAAAACTCGCCTGCCAACTTTTTGATGGCAGATTGCAGGAGCCACTTGGTACTATCAAATCAGCCCAACTTGGCACTGGTGCCACCATGGGTCTGGTCACCATCCTGCCTATCGTAGCTTTTCAGGAGCCAGCCGGTCACTCGCAGCCGTAGGCCCCCAGAAACAATACTCGGCCCGTTTCCCTGGCAAACAAAAGTAAGCTGCCCCGCTTCTGGATGGCAGATTGCAGGAACCACTTGGTATTATCAAACCAGCCCAACTTGGCACTGGTGCCACCTTGGGTCTGGGAACCATCCTGCGTATCGTGGATTCTAAGGAGCCAGCCGGTCACTCCCAGCCACAGGCCACCAAACACAAACAACGGCGCTTTTCCCTGGAAAACAAAACTCGCCTGCCAACATTTTGATGGCAGATTGCAGGAGCCACTTGCTACTATCAAATCAGCCCAACTTGGCACTGGTGCCACCATGGGTCTGGTCACCATCCTGCCTATCGTAGCTTTTCAGGAGCCAGCCGGTCCCTCCCTGCCTTAGGCCCCCAGAGAAAAACCTCGGCCCGTTTCCCTGGCAAACAAAAGTAAGCTACCCCGCTTCTGGATGGCAGATTGCAGGAGCCACTTTGCACCATCAAACTAGCCCGACTTGGCACTGGTGCCACCTCAGGTCTGGGAACCATCCTGCGTATCGTTCATTGTAAGGAGCCAGCCGGCCACTCCCAGCCACAGGCCCCCAGACACAAACAACGGCGCTTTTCCCTGGAAAACAAAACTCGCCTGCCAACTTTTTGATGGCAGATTGCAGGAGCCACTTGGTACTATCAAATCAGCCCAACTTGGCACTGGTGCCACCATGGGTCTGGTCACCATCCTGCCTATCGTAGCTTTTCAGGAGCCAGCCGGTCACTCCCAGCCATAGGCCCCCAGACACAAAACTCGGCCCGTTTCCCTGGCAAACAAAAGTAAGCTACCCCGCTTCTGGATGCCAGATTGCAGGAGCCACTTTGCACCATCAAACTGGCCCGACTTGGCACTGGTGCCACCTCTGGTCTGGGAACCATCCTGCGTATCGTGGATTCTAAGGAGCCAGCCGGTCACTCCCACCCACAGGCCCCCAAACACAAACAACGGCACTTTTCCCTGGAAAACAAAACTCGCCTGCCAACATTTTGATGGCAGATTGCAGGAGCCACTTGGTACTATCAAACCAGCCCAACTTGGCACTGGTGCCACCATGGGTCTGGTCACCATCCTGCCTATCGTAGCTTTTCAGGAGCCAGCCGGTCACTCCCAGCCATAGGCTCCCAGATAAAAACCTCGGCCCGTTTCCCTGGCAAACAAAAGTAAGTTATCCCGCTTCTGGATGGCAGATTGCAGGAGCCACTTTTCACCATCAAACCAGCCCGACTTGGCACTGGTGCCACCTCTGGTCTGGGAACCATGCCGCGTATCGTGGATTCTAAGGAGCCAGCCGGCCACTCCCACCCACAGGCCCCCAAACACATACAACGGCGCTTTTCCCTGGAAAACAAACTCGCCTGCCAACTTTTTCATGGCAGATTGCAGGAGCAACTTGGTACTATCAAACCAGCCCAACTTGGCACTGGTGCCACCATGGGTCTGGTCACCATCCTGCCTATCGTAGCTTTTCAGGAGCCAGGCGGTCACTCCCAGCCATAGGCCCTGAGACACAAACCTCGGCCCGTATCCCTGGCAAACAAAAGTAAGCTGCCCCGCTTCTGGATGGCAGATTGCAGGACGCACTTGGTACTATCAAACCAGCCCAACTTGGCACTGGTGCCACCTCTGGTCTGGGAACCATGCCGCGTATCGTGGATTCTAAGGAGCCAGCCGGCCACTCCCAGCCACAGGCCCCCAAACAGAAACAACGGCGCTTTTCCCTGGAAAACAAAACTCGCCTGCCAACTTTTTCATGGCAGATTGCAGGAGCCACTTGGTACTATCAAATCAGCCCAACTTGGCACTGGTGCCACCATGGGTCTGGTCACCATCCTGCCTATCGTAGCTTTTCAGGAGCCAGCCGGTCACTCCCAGCCATAGGCCCCCAGACACAAACCTCGGCCCGTTTCCCTGGCAAACAAAAGTAAGCTACCCCGCTTCTGGATGGCAGATTGCAGGAGCCACTTTGCACCATCAAACTAGCCCGACTTGGCACTGGTGCCACCTCTGGTCTGGGAACCATCCTGCGTATCGTGGATTCTAAGGAGCCATCCGTCCACTCCCAGACACAGGCCCCCAAACACAAACAACGGCGCTTTTCCCTGGAAAACAAAACTCGCCTGCCAACATTTTGATGGCAGATTGCAGGAGCCACTTGGTACTATCAAACCAGCCCAACTTGGCACTGGTGCCACCATGGGTCTGGTCACCATCCTGCCTATCGTAGCTTTTCAGGAGCCAGCCGGTCACTCGCAGCCATAGGCCTCCAGACACAAACCTCGCCCCGTTTCCCTGGCAAACAAAAGTAAGCTGCCCCGCTTCTGGATGGCAGATTGCAGGACGCACTTGGTAGTATCAAACCAGCCCGACTTGGCACTGGTGCCACCTCTGGTCTGGGAACCATCCTGCGTATCGTGGATTCTAAGCAGCCAGCCGGCCACTCCCAGCCACAGGCCCCCAAACACAAACAACGGCGCTTTTCCCTGGAAAACAAAACTCGCCTGCCAACATTTTGATGGCAGATTGCAGGAGCCACTTGGTACTATCAAACCAGCCCAACTTGGCACTGGTGCCACCATGGATCTGGTCACCATCCTGCCTATCGTAGCTTTTCAGGACCTAGCCGGTCACTCCAAGCCATAGGCGCCCAGACAGAAAGCTCGGCCCGTTTCCCTGGCAAACAAAGTAAGCTGCCCCGCTTCTGGATGGCAGATTGCAGGAACCACTTGGTACTATCAAACCAGCCCGACTTGGCACTGGTGCCACCTTGGGTCTGGGAACCATCCTGCGTATCGTGGATTCTAAGGAGCCAGCCGGTCACTCCAAGCCACAGGCCCCCAAACACAAACAACGGCGCTTTTCCCTGGAAAACAAAACTCGCCTGCCAACATTTAGATGGCAGATTGCAGGAGCCACTTGCTACTATCAAATCAGCCCAACTTGGCACTGGTGCCACCATGGGTCTGGTCACCATCCTGCCTATCGTAGCTTTTCAGGAGCCAGCCGGTCCCTCCCTGCCATAGGCCCCCAGAGAAAAACCTCGGCCCGTTTCCCTGGCAAACAAAAGTAAGCTACCCCGCTTCTGGATGGCAGATTGCAGGAGCCACTTTGCACCATCAAACTAGCCCGACTTGGCACTGGTGCCACCTCTGGTCTGGGAACCATCCTGCGTATCGTTCATTCTAAGGAGCCAGCCGGCCACTCCCAGCCACAGGCCTCCAAACACAAACAACGGCGCTTTTCCCTGGAAAACAAAACTCGCCTGCCAACTTTTTGATGGCAGATTGCAGGAGCCACTTGGTGCTATCAAACCAGCCCAACTTGGCACTGGTGCCACCATGGGTCTGGTCACCATCCTGCCTATCGTAGCTTTTCAGGACCTAGACGGTCACTCCCAGCCATAGGCCCCGTGACACAAAGCTCGGCCCGTTTCCCTGGCAAACAAAAGTAAGCTGTCCCGCTTCTGGATGGCAGATTGCAGGATCCACTAGGTATTATCAAACCAGCCCGACTTGGCACTGGTGCCACCTCTGGTCTGGGAACCATCCTGCGTATCGTGGATTCTAAGCAGCCAGCCGGCCACTCCCAGCCACAGGCCCCCAAACACAAACAACGGCGCTTTTCCCTGGAAAACAAAACTCGCCTGCCAACATTTTGATGGCAGATTGCAGGAGCCACTTGGTACTATCAAACCAGCCCAACTTGGCACTGGTGCCACCATGGGTCTGGTCACCATCCTGCCTATCGTAGCTTTTCAGGAGCCAGCCGGTCACTCCAAGCCATAGGCCCCCAGACAAAAACCTCGGCCCGTTTCCCTGGCAAAGAAAAATAAGCTACCCCGCCTCTGGATGGCACATTGCAGGAGCCACTTTGCACCATCAAACCAGCCCGACTTGGCACTGGTGCCACCTCTGGTCTGGGAACCATCCTGCGTATCGTGGATTCTAATTAGCCATCCGTCCACTCCCAGCCACAGGCCCCCAAACAAAAACAACGGCGCTTTTCCCTGGTAAACAAAACTCGCCTGCCAAATTTTGATGGCAGATTGCCGGAGCCACTGGGTACTATCAAACCAGCCCAACTTGGCACTGGTGCCACCATGGGTCTGGTCACCATCCTGCCTATCGTAGCTTTTCAGGAGCCAGCCGGTCACTCCCAGCCATAGGCCCCCAGACAAAAAGCTCGGACCGTTTCCCTGGCAAACAAAAGTAAGTTATTCCGCTACTGGATGGCAGATTGCAGGAGCCACTTTTCACCATCAAACCAGCCCGACTTGGCACTGGTGCCACCTCTGGTCTGGGAACCATGCTGCGTATCGTGGATTCTAAGGAGCCAGCCGGCCACTCCCAGCCACAGGACCCCAAACACAAACAACGGCGCATTTCCCTGGATAACAAACTCGCCTGCCAAATTTTTGATGGCAGATTGCAGGAGCCACTTGGTACTATCAAACCAGCCCAACTTGGCACTGGTGCCACCATGGGTCTGGTCACCATCCTGCCTATCGTAGCTTTTCAGGAGCCAGCCGGTCACTCCCAGCCATAGGCCCCCAGACACAAACCTCGGCCCGTTTCCCTGGCAAACAAAAGTAAGCTGCCCCGCTTCTGGATGGCAGATTGCAGGAGCCACTTGGTACTATCAAACCAGCCCAACTTGGCACTGGTGCCACCTTGGGTCTGGGAACCATCCTGCGTATCGTGGATTCTAAGGAGCCAGCCGGTCACTCCCAGCCACAGGCCCCCAAACACAAACCACAGCGCTTTCCCTGGAAAACAAAACCCGCCTGCCGACATTTTGATGGCAGATTGCAGGAGCCACTTGCTACTATCAAATCAGCCCAACTTGGCACTGGTGCCACCATGGGTCTGGTCACCATCCTGCCTATCGTAGCTTTTCAGGAGCCAGCCGGTCACTCCCAGCCATAGGCCCCCAGACACAAAGCTCGGCCCGTTTCCCTGGCAAACAAAAGTAAGCTGCCCCGCTTCTGGATGGCAGATTGTAGGACGCACTTGGTACTATCAAACCAGCCCGACTTGGCACTGGTGCCACCTCTGGTCTGGGAACCATGGTGCGTATCGTGAATTCTAAGGAGCCAGCCGGCCACTCGCAGCCATAGGCACCCAAACACAAACAACGGCGCTTTTCCCTGGAAAACAAAACTCGCCTGCCAACTTTTTGATGGCAGATTGCAGGAGCCACTTGGTACTATCAAACCAGCTCAACTTGGCACTGGTGCCACCATGGGTCTGCTCACCATCCTGCCTATCGTAGCTTTTCAGGAGCCAGACGGTCACTCGCAGCCATAGGCCCCCAGACACAAACCTCGGCCCATTTCCCTGGCAAACAAAAGTAAGCCGCCCCGCTTCTGCATGGCAGATTGCAGGAGCTATTTAGTACTATCAAACCAGCCCGACTTGGCACTGGTGCCACCTCAGGTCTGGGAACCATCCTGCGTATCGTGGATTCTAAGGAGCCATCCGGCTACTCCCAGCCACAGGCGCCCAAACACAAACAACGGCGCTTTTCCCTGGAAAACAAAACTCGCCTGCCAAATTTTGACGGCAGATTGCAGGAGCCACTTGGTACTATCAAATCAGCCCAACTTGGGACTGGTGCCACCATGGGTCTGGTCACCATCCTGCCTATCGTAGCTTTTCAGGAGCCAGCCGGTCACTCCCAGCCATAGGCCCCCAGACAAAAACCTCGGCCCGTTTCCCTGGCATACAAAAGTAAGCTACCCTGCTTCTGGATGGCAGATTGCAGGAACCACTTGGTACTATCAAACCAGCAAAACTTGGCACTGGTGCCACCTTGGGTCTGGATACCATGCTGCGTATCGTGGATTCTAAGGAGCCAGCCGGCCACTCCCAGCCACAGGCCCCCAAACACAAACAACGGCGCTTTTCCCTGGGAAACAAAACTCTCCTGCCAACTTTTTGATGGGAGATTGCAGGAGCCACTTGGTTTTATCAAATCAGACCAACTTGGCACTGGTGCCACCATGGGTCTGGTCACCATCCTGCCTATCGTAGCTTTTCAGGAGCCAGCCGGTCACTCCCAGCCATAGGCCCCCAGACACAAACCTCGGCCCGTTTCCCTGACAAACAAAAGTAAGTTATCCCGCTTCTGGATGGCAGATTGCCGGAGCCACTTGGTACTATCAAACCAGCCCGACTTGGCACTGGTGCCACCATGGGTCTGGTCACCATCCTGCCTATCGTGGATTCTAATTAGCCATCCGTCCACTCCCAGCCACAGGCCCCCAAACAAAACAACGGCACTTTTCCCTGGAAAACAAAACTCGTCTGCCAACTATTTGATGGCAGATTGCCAGAGCCACTTGGTACTATCAAACCAGCCGAACTTGGCACTGGTGCCACCTTGGGTCTGGGAACCATGCTGCGTATCGTGGATTATAAGGAGCCAGCCAGCCACTCCCAGCCACAGGCCCCCAAACACAAACCACAGCGCTTTTCCCTGGAAAACAAAATTCGCCGGCCAACTTTTTGATGGCAGATTGCAGGAGCCACTTGGTACTATCAAACCAGCCCAACTTGGCACTGGTGCCACCATGGGTCTGGTCACCATCCTGCTTATCGTAGCTTTTCAGGAGCCAGCCGGTCACTCCCAGCCATAGGCGCCCAGACACAATGCTCTGCCCTTTTCCCTGGCAAACCAAAGTAAGCTGCCCCGCTTCTGGATGGCAGATTGCAGGAACCACTTGGTACTATAAAACCAGCCCGACTTGGCACTGGTGCCACCTCTGGTCTGGGAACCATGCTGCGTATCGTGGATTCTAAGGAGCCAGCCGGCCACTCCCAGCCACAGGCCCCCAAACAAAAACAACGGCGCTTTTCCCTGGAAAACAAAACTCGCCTGCCAAATTTTTGATGGCAGATTGCAGGAGCCACTTGGTACTATCAAACCAGCCCAACTTGACACTGGTGCCACCATGGGTCTGGTCACCATCCTGCCTATCTTAGCTTTTCAGGAGCCAGCCGGTCACTCCCAGCCATAGGCCCCCAGACACAAAGCTCGGCCCGTTTCCCTGGCAAACAAAAGTAAGCTGCCCCGCTTCTGGATGGCAGATTGCAGGAGCCACTTGGTACTATCAAACCAGCCCAACTTGGCACTGGTGCCACCTTGGGTCTGGGAACCATCCTGCGTATCGTGGATTCTAAGGAGCCAGCCGGTCACTCCCAGCCACAGGCCCCCAAACACAAACCACAGCGCTTTCCCTGGAAAACAAAACCCGCCTGCCGACATTTTGATGGCAGATTGCAGGAGCCACTTGCTACTATCAAATCAGCCCAACTTGGCACTGGTGCCACCATGGGTCTGGTCACCATCCTGCCTATCGTAGCTTTTCAGGAGCCAGCCGGTCACTCCCAGCCATAGGCCCCCAGACACAAAGCTCGGCCCGTTTCCCTGGCAAACAAAAGTAAGCTGCCCCGCTTCTGGATGGCAGATTGTAGGACGCACTTGGTACTATCAAACCAGCCCGACTTGGCACTGGTGCCACCTCTGGTCTGGGAACCATGGTGCGTATCGTGAATTCTAAGGAGCCAGCCGGCCACTCCCAGCCATAGGCACCCAAACACAAACAACGGCGCTTTTCCCTGGAAAACAAAACTCGCCTGCCAACTTTTTGATGGCAGATTGCAGGAGCCACTTGGTACTATCAAACCAGCTCAACTTGGCACTGGTGCCACCATGGGTCTGCTCACCATCCTGCCTATCGTAGCTTTTCAGGAGCCAGACGGTCACTCGCAGCCATAGGCCCCCAGACACAAACCTCGGCCCATTTCCCTGGCAAACAAAAGTAAGCCGCCCCGCTTCTGCATGGCAGATTGCAGGAGCTATTTAGTACTATCAAACCAGCCCGACTTGGCACTGGTGCCACCTCAGGTCTGGGAACCATCCTGCGTATCGTGGATTCTAAGGAGCCATCCGGCTACTCCCAGCCACAGGCGCCCAAACACAAACAACGGCGCTTTTCCCTGGAAAACAAAACTCGCCTGCCAAATTTTGACGGCAGATTGCAGGAGCCACTTGGTACTATCAAATCAGCCCAACTTGGGACTGGTGCCACCATGGGTCTGGTCTGGTCACCATCCTGCCTATCGTAGCTTTTCAGGAGCCAGCCGGTCACTCCCAGCCATAGGCCCCCAGACAAAAACCTCGGCCCGTTTCCCTGGCATACAAAAGTAAGCTACCCTGCTTCTGGATGGCAGATTGCAGGAACCACTTGGTACTATCAAACCAGCAAAACTTGGCACTGGTGCCACCTTGGGTCTGGATACCATGCTGCGTATCGTGGATTCTAAGGAGCCAGCCGGCCACTCCCAGCCACAGGCCCCCAAACACAAACAACGGCGCTTTTCCCTGGGAAACAAAACTCTCCTGCCAACTTTTTGATGGGAGATTGCAGGAGCCACTTGGTTTTATCAAATCAGACCAACTTGGCACTGGTGCCACCATGGGTCTGGTCACCATCCTGCCTATCGTAGCTTTTCAGGAGCCAGCCGGTCACTCCCAGCCATAGGCCCCCAGACACAAACCTCGGCCCGTTTCCCTGACAAACAAAAGTAAGTTATCCCGCTTCTGGATGGCAGATTGCCGGAGCCACTTGGTACTATCAAACCAGCCCGACTTGGCACTGGTGCCACCATGGGTCTGGTCACCATCCTGCCTATCGTGGATTCTAATTAGCCATCCGTCCACTCCCAGCCACAGGCCCCCAAACAAAACAACGGCACTTTTCCCTGGAAAACAAAACTCGTCTGCCAACTATTTGATGGCAGATTGCCAGAGCCACTTGGTACTATCAAACCAGCCGAACTTGGCACTGGTGCCACCTTGGGTCTGGGAACCATGCTGCGTATCGTGGATTATAAGGAGCCAGCCAGCCACTCCCAGCCACAGGCCCCCAAACACAAACCACAGCGCTTTTCCCTGGAAAACAAAATTCGCCGGCCAACTTTTTGATGGCAGATTGCAGGAGCCACTTGGTACTATCAAACCAGCCCAACTTGGCACTGGTGCCACCATGGGTCTGGTCACCATCCTGCTTATCGTAGCTTTTCAGGAGCCAGCCGGTCACTCCCAGCCATAGGCGCCCAGACACAATGCTCTGCCCTTTTCCCTGGCAAACCAAAGTAAGCTGCCCCGCTTCTGGATGGCAGATTGCAGGAACCACTTGGTACTATAAAACCAGCCCGACTTGGCACTGGTGCCACCTCTGGTCTGGGAACCATGCTGCGTATCGTGGATTCTAAGGAGCCAGCCGGCCACTCCCAGCCACAGGCCCCCAAACAAAAACAACGGCGCTTTTCCCTGGAAAACAAAACTCGCCTGCCAAATTTTTGATGGCAGATTGCAGGAGCCACTTGGTACTATCAAACCAGCCCAACTTGACACTGGTGCCACCATGGGTCTGGTCACCATCCTGCCTATCTTAGCTTTTCAGGAGCCAGCCGGTCACTCCCAGCCATAGGCCCCCAGACACAAAGCTCGGCCCGTTTCCCTGGCAAACAAAAGTAAGCTGCCCCGCTTCTGGATGGCAGATTGCAGGAGCCACTTGGTACTATCAAACCAGCCCAACTTGGCACTGGTGCCACCTTGGGTCTGGGAACCATCCTGCGTATCGTGGATTCTAAGGAGCCAGCCGGTCACTCCCAGCCACAGGCCCCCAAACACAAACCACAGCGCTTTTCCCTGGAAAACAAACCCGCCTGCCGACATTTTGATGGCAGATTGCAGGAGCCACTTGCTGCTATCAAATCAGCCCAACTTGGCACTGGTGCCACCATGGGTCTGGTCACCATCCTGCCGATCTTAGCTTTTCAGGAGCCAGCCGGTCACTCCCAGTCATAGGCCCCCAGACACAAAGCTCGGCCCGTTTCCCTGGCAAACAAAAGTAAGCTGCCCCGCTTCTGGATGGCAGATTGTAGGACGCACTTGGTACTATCAAACCAGCCCGACTTGGCACTGGTGCCACCTCTGGTCTGGGAACTATGGTGCGTATCGTGGATTCTAAGGAGCCAGCCGGCCACTCCCAGCCATAGGCACCCAAACACAAACAACGGCGCTTTTCCCTGGAAAACAAAACTCGCCTGCCAACTTTTTGATGGCAGATTGCAGGAGCCACTTGGTACTATCAAACCAGCTCAACATGGCAATGGTGCCACCATGGGTCTGCTCACCATCCTGCCTATCGTAGCTATTCAGGAGCCAGACGGTCACTCGCAGCCATAGGCCCCCAGACAAAAACCTCGGCCCGTTTCCCTGGCAAACAAAAGTAAGCTGCCCCGCTTCTGCATGGCAGATTGCAGGAGCTATTTAGTACTATCAAACCAGCCCGACTTGGCACTGGTGCCACCTCAGGTCTGGGAACCATCCTGCGTATCGTGGATTCTAAGGAGCCAGCCGGCCACTCCCAGCCACAGGCCCCCAAACACAAACAACGGCGCTTTTCCCTGGAAAACAAAACTCGCCTGCCAAATTTTGACGGCAGATTGCAGGAGCCACTTGGTACTATCAAATCAGCCCAACTTGGGACTGGTGCCACCATGGGTCTGGTCACCATCCTGCCTATCGTAGCTTTTCAGGAGCCAGCCGGTCACTCCCAGCCATAGGCCCCCAGACAAAAACCTCGGCCCGTTTCCCTGGCATACAAAAGTAAGCTGCCCTGCTTCTGGCTGGCAGATTGCAGGAACCACTTGGTACTATCAAACCAGCAAAACTTGGCACTGGTGCCACCTTGGGTCTGGATACCATGCTGCGTATCGTGGATTCTAAGGAGCCAGCCGGCCACTCCCAGCCACAGGCCCCCAAACACAAACAACGGCGCTTTTCCCTGGAAAACAAAACTCTCCTGCCAACTTTTTGATGGGAGATTGCAGGAGCCACTTGGTTTTATCAAATCAGACCAACTTGGCACTGGTGCCACCATGGGTCTGGTCACCATCCTGCCTATCGTAGCTTTTCAGGAGCCAGCCGGTCACTCCCAGCCATAGGCCCCCAGACACAAACCTCGGCCCGTTTCCCTGACAAACAAAAGTAAGTTATCCCGCTTCTGGATGGCAGATTGCCGGAGCCACTTGGTACTATCAAACCAGCCCGACTTGGCACTGGTGCCACCATGGGTCTGGTCACCATCCTGCCTATCGTGGATTCTAATTAGCCATCCGTCCACTCCCAGCCACAGGCCCCCAAACAAAACAACGGCGCTTTTCCCTGGAAAACAAAACTCGTCTGCCAACTTTTTGATGGCAGATTGCCAGAGCCACTTGGTACTATCAAACCAGCCGAACTTGGCACTGGTGCCACCTTGGGTCTGGGAACCATGCTGCGTATCGTGGATTATAAGGAGCCAGCCGGTCACTCCCAGCCACAGGCCCCCAAACACAAACCACAGCGCTTTTCCCTGGAAAACAAAATTCGCCGGCCAACTTTTTGATGGCAGATTGCAGGAGCCACTTGGTACTATCAAATCAGCCCAACTTGGCACTGGTGCCACCATGGGTCTGGTCACCATCCTGCTTATCGTAGCTTTTCAGGAGCCAGCCGGTCACTCCCAGCCATAGGCGCCCAGACACAATGCTCTGCCCTTTTCCCTGGCAAACCAAAGTAAGCTGCCCCGCTTCTGGATGGCAGATTGCAGGAACCACTTGGTACTATAAAACCAGCCCGACTTGGCACTGGTGCCACCTCTGGTCTGGGAACCATGCTGCGTATCGTGGATTCTAAGGAGCCAGCCGGCCACTCCCAGCCACAGGCCCCCAAACAAAAACAACGGCGCTTTTCCCTGGAAAACAAAACTCGCCTGCCAAATTTTTGATGGCAGATTGCAGGAGCCACTTGGTACTATCAAACCAGCCCAACTAGACACTGGTGCCACCATGGGTCTGGTCACCATCCTGCCTATCTTAGCTTTTCAGGAGCCAGCCGGTCACTCCCAGCCATAGGCCCCCAGACACAAAGCTCGGCCCGTTTCCCTGGCAAACAAAAGTAAGCTGCCCCGCTTCTGCATGGCAGATTGCAGGAGCCACTTGGTACTATCAAACCAGCCCAACTTGGCACTGGTGCCACCTTGGGTCTGGGAACCATCCTGCGTATCGTGGATTCTAAGGAGCCAGCCGGTCACTCCCAGCCACAGGCCCCCAAACACAAACCACAGCGCTTTTCCCTGGAAAACAAACCCGCCTGCCGACATTTTGATGGCAGATTGCAGGAGCCACTTGCTGCTATCAAATCAGCCCAACTTGGCACTGGTGCCACCATGGGTCTGGTCACCATCCTGCCTATCTTAGCTTTTCAGGAGCCAGCCGGTCACTCCCAGCCATAGGCCCCCAGACACAAAGCTCGGCCCGTTTCCCTGGCAAACAAAAGTAAGCTGCCCCGCTTCTGGATGGCAGATTGTAGGACGCACTTGGTACTATCAAACCAGCCCGACTTGGCACTGGTGCCACCTCTGGTCTGGGAACTATGGTGCGTATCGTGGATTCTAAGGAGCCAGCCGGCCACTCCCAGCCATAGGCACCCAAACACAAACAACGGCGCTTTTCCCTGGAAAACAAAACCCGCCTGCCAACTTTTTGATGGCAGATTGCAGGAGCCACTTGGTACTATCAAACCAGCTCAACTTGGCACTGGTGCCACCATGGGTCTGCTCACCATCCTGCCTATCGTAGCTATTCAGGAGCCAGACGGTCACTCACAGCCATAGGCCCCCAGACAAAAACCTCGGCCCGTTTCCCTGGCAAACAAAAGTAAGCTGCCCCGCTTCTGCATGGCAGATTGCAGGAGCTATTTAGTACTATCAAACCAGCCCGACTTGGCACTGGTGCCACCTCAGGTCTGGGAACCATCCTGCGTATCGTGGATTCTAAGGAGCCAGCCGGCCACTCCCAGCCACAGGCCCCCAAACACAAACAACGGCGCTTTTCCCTGGAAAACAAAACTCGCCTGCCAAATTTTGACGGCAGATTGCAGGAGCCACTTGGTACTATCAAATCACCCCAACTTGGGACTGGTGCCACCATGGGTCTGGTCACCATCCTGCCTATCGTAGCTTTTCAGGAGCCAGCCGGTCACTCCCAGCCATAGGCCCCCAGACAAAAACCTCGGCCCGTTTCCCTGGCATACAAAAGTAAGCTGCCCTGCTTCTGGCTGGCAGATTGCAGGAACCACTTGGTACTATCAAACCAGCAAAACTTGGCACTGGTGCCACCTTGGGTCTGGATACCATGCTGCGTATCGTGGATTCTAAGGAGCCAGCCGGCCACTCCCAGCCACAGGCCCCCAAACACAAACAACGGCGCTTTTCCCTGGGAAACAAAACTCTCCTGCCAACTTTTTGATGGGAGATTGCAGGAGCCACTTGGTTTTATCAAATCAGACCAACTTGGCACTGGTGCCACCATGGGTCTGGTCACCATCCTGCCTATCGTGGATTCTAATTAGCCATCCGTCCACTCCCAGCCACAGGCCCCCAAAAAAAAACAACGGCGCTTTTCCCTGGAAAACAAAACTCGTCTGTCAACTTTTTGATGGTAGATTGCCAGAGCCACTTGGTACTATCAAACCAGCCCAACTTGGCACTGGTGCCACCTTGGGTCTGGGAACCATGCTGCATATCGTGGATTATAAGGAGCCAGCCGGCCACTCCCAGCCACAGGCCCCCAAACACAAACCACAGCGCTTTTCCCTGGAAAACAAAATTCGCCGGCCAACATTTTGATGGCAGATTGCAGGAGCCACTTGGTACTATCAAATCAGCCCAACTTGGCACTAGTGCCACCATGGGTCTGGTCACCATCCTCCTTATCGTAGCTTTTCAGGAGCCAGCCGGTCACTCCCAGCCATAGGCGCCCAGACACAATGCTCTGCCCTTTTCCCTGGCAAACCAAAGTAAGCTGCCCCGCTTCTGGATGGCAGATTGCAGGAACCACTTGGTACTATAAAACCAGCCCGACTTGGCACTGGTGCCACCTCTGGTCTGGGAACCATGCTGCGTATCGTGGATTCTAAGGAGCCAGCCGGCCACTCCCAGCCACAGGCCCCCAAACAAAACAACGGCGCTTTTCCCTGGAAAACAAAACTCGCCTGCCAAATTTTTGATGGCAGATTGCAGGAGCCACTTGGTACTATCAAACCAGCCCAACTTGGCACTGGTGCCACCATGGGTCTGGTCACCATCCTGCCTATCTTAGCTTTTCAGGAGCCAGCCGGTCACTCCCAGCCATAGGCCCCCAGACACAAAGCTCGGCCCGTTTCCCTGGCAAACAAAAGTAAGCTGCCCCGCTTCTGGATGGCAGATTGCAGGAGCCACTTGGTACTATCAAACCAGCCCAACTTGGCACTGGTGCCACCTTGGGTCTGGGAACCATCCTGCGTATCGTGGATTCTAAGGAGCCAGCCGGTCACTCCCAGCCACAGGCCCCCAAACACAAACCACAGCGCTTTTCCCTGGAAAACAAACCCGCCTGCCGACATTTTGATGGCAGATTGCAGGAGCCACTTGCTGCTATCAAATCAGCCCAACTTGGCACTGGTGCCACCATGGGTCTGGTCACCATCCTGCCTATCTTAGCTTTTCAGGAGCCAGCCGGTCACTCCCAGCCATAGGCCCCCAGACACAAAGCTCGGCCCGTTTCCCTGGCAAACAAAAGTAAGCTGCCCCGCTTCTGGATGGCAGATTGTAGGACGCACTTGGTACTATCAAACCAGCCCGACTTGGCACTGGTGCCACCTCTGGTCTGGGAACTATGGTGCGTATCGTGGATTCTAAGGAGCCAGCCGGCCACTCCCAGCCATAGGCACCCAAACACAAACAACGGCGCTTTTCCCTGGAAAACAAAACTCGCCTGCCAACTTTTTGATGGCAGATTGCAGGAGCCACTTGGTACTATCAAACCAGCTCAACTTGGCACTGGTGCCACCATGGGTCTGCTCACCATCCTGCCTATCGTAGCTTTTCAGGAGCCAGACGGTCACTCGCAGCCATAGGCCCCCAGAGAAAAACCTCGGCCCGTTTCCCTGGCAAACAAAAGTAAGCTGCCCCGCTTCTGCATGGCAGATTGCAGGAGCTATTTAGTACTATCAAACCAGCCCGACTTGGCACTGGTGCCACCTCAGGTCTGGGAACCATCCTGCGTATCGTGGATTCTAAGGAGCCAGCCGGCCACTCCCAGCCACAGGCCCCCAAACACAAACAACGGCGCTTTTCCCTGGAAAACAAAACTCGCCTGCCAAATTTTGACGGCAGATTGCAGGAGCCACTTGGTACTATCAAATCAGCCCAACTTGGGACTGGTGCCACCATGGGTCTGTTCACCATCCTGCCTATCGTAGCTTTTCAGGAGCCAGCCGGTCCCTCCCTGCCGTAGGCCCCCAGAGAAAAACCTCGGCCCGTTTCCCTGGCAAACAAAAGTAAGCTACCCCGCTTCTGGATGGCAGATTGCAGGAGCCACTTTGCACCATCAAACTAGCCCGACTTGGCACTGGTGCCACCTCAGGTCTGGGAACCATCCTGCGTATCGTTCATTGTAAGGATCCAGCCGGCCACTCCAGCCACAGGCCCCCAGACACAAACAACGGCGCTTTTCCCTGGAAAACAAAACTCGCCTGCCAACATTTTGATGGCAGATTGCAGGAGCCACTTGCTGCTATCAAATCAGCCCAACTTGGCACTGGTGCCACCATGGGTCTGGTCACCATCCTGCCTATCGTAGCTTTTCAGGAGCCAGCCGGTCACTCCCAGCCATAGGCCCCCAGACACAAACCTCGGCCCGTTTCCCTGACAAACAAAAGTAAGCTACCCCGCTTCTGGATGGCAGATTGCAGGAGCCACTTTGCACCATCAAACTACCCCGACTTGGCACTGGTGCCACCTCAGGTCTGGTCACCATCCTGCGTATCGTGGATTCTAATTAGCCATCCGTCCACTCCCAGCCACAGGCCCCCAAACAAATCAACGGCGCTTTTCCCTGGAAAACAAAACTCGTCTGCCAACTTTTTGATGGCAGATTGCCAGAGCCACTTGGTACTATCAAACCAGCCCAACTTGGCACTGGTGCCACCTTGGGTCTGGGAACCATGCTGCGTATCGTGGATTATAAGGATCCAGCCGGCCACTCCCAGCCACAGGCCCCCAAACACAAACCACAGCGCTTTTCCCTGGAAAACAAAATTCGCCGGCCAACTTTTTGATGGCAGATTGCAGGAGCCACTTGGTACTATCAAATCAGCCCAACTTGGCACTGGTGCCACCATGGGTCTGGTCATCATCCTGCTTATCGTAGCTTTTCAGGAGCCAGCCGGTCACTCCCAGCCATAGGCGCCCAGACACAATGCTCTGCCCTTTTCCTTGGCAAACCAAAGTAAGCTGCCCCGCTTCTGGATGGCAGATTGCAGGAGCCACTTTTCACCATCAAATAGCCCGACTTGGAACTGGAGCCACCTCTGGTCTGGGAACCATGCTGCGTATAGTGGATTCTAAGCAGCCAGCCGGCCACTCCCAGCCACAGGCCCCCAAACACAAACAACGGCGCTTTTCCCTGGAAAACAAAACTCGCCTGACAACATTTTGATGGCAGATTGCAGGAGCCACTTGCTACTATCAAATCAGCCCAACTTGGCACTGGTGCCACCATGGGTCTGGTCACCATCCTGCCTATCGTAGCTTTTCAGGAGCCAGCCGGTCACTCCCAGCCATAGGCTCCCAGACACAAACCTCGCCCCGTTTCCCTGGCAAACAAAAGTAAGCTGCCCCGCTTCTGGATGGCAGATTGCAGGAACCACTTGGTACTAGAAAACCAGCCCGACTTGGCACTGGTGCCACCTCTGGTCTGGGAACCATGCTGCGTATCGTGGATTCTAAGGAGCCAGCCGGCCACTCCCAGCCAAAGGCCCCCAAACACAAACAACGGCGCTTTTCCCTGGAAAACAAAACTCGCCTGCCAACTTTTTGATGGCAGATTGCAGGAGCCACTTGGTACTATCGAACCAGCCCAACTTGGCACTGGTGCCACCATGGGTCTGGTCACCATCCTGCCTACCTTAGCTTTTCAGGACCTAGCCGGTCACTCCCAGCCATAGGCCCCCAGACACAAATCTCGACCCGTTTCCCTGGCAAACAAAAGCAAGCTGTCCCGCTTCTGGATGGCAGATTGTAGGACGCACTCGGTACTATCAAACCAGCCCGACTTGGCACTGGTGCCACCTCTGGTCTGGGAACCATCCTGCGTATCGTGGATTCTAAGGAGCCAGCCGGCCACTCCCAGACATAGGCACCCAAACACAAACAACGGCGCTTTTCCCTGGAAAACAAAACTCGCCTGCCAACTTTTTGATGGCAGATTGCAGGAGCCACTTGGTACTATCAAACCAGCCCAACTTGGCACTTGTGCCACCATGGGTCTGCTCACCATTCTGCCTATCGTAGCTTTTCAGGAGCCAGCCGCTCACTCCCAGCCATAGGCCCCCAGACAAAAAGCTCGGCCCGTTTCCCTGGCAAACAAAAGTAAGCTGCCCCGCTTCTGGATGGCAGATTGCAGGACGCACTTGGTACTATCAAACCAGCCCGACTTGGCACTGGTGCCACCTCAGGTCTGGGAACCATCCTGCGTATCGTGGATTCTAAGGAGCCAGCCGGCCACTCCCAGCCACAGGCCCCCAAACACAAAAAACGGCGCTTTTCCCTGGAAAACAAAACTCGCCTGCCAAATTTTGACGGCAGATTGCAGGAGCCACTTGGTACTATCAAATCAGCCCAACTTGGGACTGGTGCCAGCATGGGTCTGGTCACCATCCTGCCTATCGTAGCTTTTCAGGAGCCAGCCGGTCACTCCCAGCCATAGGCCCCCAGACAAAAACCTCGGACCGTTTCCCTGGCAAACAAAAG
Source organism: Melospiza melodia melodia (assembly GCF_035770615.1). Taxonomy (NCBI): domain Eukaryota; kingdom Metazoa; phylum Chordata; class Aves; order Passeriformes; family Passerellidae; genus Melospiza; species Melospiza melodia. The sequence continues at coordinate 45,634,363 of NC_086199.1, forward strand.
TAAGCTGCCTTGCTTCTGGATGGCAGATTGCAGGAACCACTTGGTACTATCAAACCAGCAAAACTTGGCACTGGTGCCACCTTGGGTCTGGATACCATGCTGCGTATCGTGGATTCTAAGGAGCCAGCCGGCCACTCCCAGCCACAGGCCCCCAAACAAAAACAACGGCGCTTTTCCCTGGAAAACAAAACTCTCCTGCCAACTTTTTGATGGCAGATTGCAGGAGCCACTTGGTTTTATCAAATCAGCCCAACTTGGCACTGGTGCCACCATGGGTCTGGTCACCATCCTGCCTATCGTAGCTTTTCAGGAGCCAGCCGGTCACTCGCAGCCATAGGCCCCCAGACAAAAAGCTCGGCCCGTTTCCCTGGCAAACAAAAGTAAGCTACCCCGCTTCTGGATGGCAGATTGCAGGAGCCACTTTGCACCATCAAACTAGCCCGTCTTGACACTGGTGCCACCTCTGGTCTGGGAACCATCCTGCGTATCGTGGATTTTAAGGAGCCAGTCGGCCACTCCCAGCCATACGCCTCCAAACACAAACAACGGTCCGTTTCCCTGGCAAAGAAAAGTAAGCTGCCCCGCTTCTGGATGTCAGATTGCAGGAACCACTTGTTGCCAAGTTGGGGTGGTTTGATAGTACCAAGTGGCTCCTGCAATCTTCCATCAAAAAGTTGGCAAGCGAGTTTTGTTTTCCAGGGAAAAGCGCCGTTGTTTGTGTTTGGGGGCCTGTGGCTGGGAGTGGCCAGCTGTCTCCTTAGAATCCACGATACGCAGGATGGGTCCCAGACCAGAGGTGGCACCAGTGCCAAGTCGGGCTGGTTTGATGGTGCAAAGTGACTCCTGTAATCTGCCATCCAGAAGCAGGGTAGCTTACTTTTGTTTGCCAGGGAAACGGGCAGAGCTTTGTGTCTGGGGGCCTATGGCTGGGAGTGACCGGCTGCCTCCTGAAAAGCTACGATAGGCAGGATGGTGACCAGACCCATGGTGGCACCAGTGCCAAGTTGGGCTGGTTTGATAGTACCAAGTGGCTCCTGCAAGCTGCCATCAAAAAGTTGGCAGGTGAGTTTTGTTTTCCAGGGAAAAGCGCCGTTGTTTGTGTTTGGGGGCCTGTGGCTGGGAGTGGCCAGCTGGCTCCTTAGAATCCACGATACGCAGGATGGTTCCCAGACCAGAGGTGGCACCAGTGCCAAGTCGGGCTGGTTTGATGGTACAAAGTGGCTCCTGCAATCTGCCATCCAGAAGCGGGGTAGCTTACTTTTGTTTGCCAGGGAAACGGGCCGAGGTTTGTGACTGGGGGCCTATGGCTGGGAGTGACCGGCTGGCGCCTGAAAAGCTACGATAGGCAGGATGGTGACCAGACCCATGGTGGCACCAGTGTCAAGTTGGGCTGGTTTGATAGTACCAAGTGGCTCCTGCAATCTGCCATCAAAAAGTTGGCAGGCCAGTTTTGTTTTCCAGGGAAAAGCGCCGTTGTTTGTGTTTGGAGGCCTATGGCTGGGAGTGGCCGGCTGCCTCCTTTGAACCCAGGATACGCAGGATGGTTCCCAGAGCCAAGGTGGCGCCAGTGCCAAGTTAGGCTGGTTTGATATTACCAAGCTGCTCCTGCAATCTGCCATCCAGAAGCGGGACAGCTTAATTTTGTTTCCCAGGGAAACGGGCCGAGGTATTTGTCTGGGGGCCTATGGCTGGGAGTGACTGGCTGGCTACTGAAAAGCTACGATAGGCAGGATGGTTACCAAACTCATGGTGGCACCAGTGCCAAGTCGGGCTGGTTTGATAATACTAAATAGCTCCTGCAATCTGCCATCCAGACGGGGGGCAGCGGATTTTTGTTTGCTGCAGAAAAGTTCCGTGGTTTTTTTTTGGGGGTATATGGCTGGACGTGGCCGGCTGGCTCCTTAAAAGATCGATACGCAGGATTGTTCCCTGACCCAAGGTGGCATCAGTGCCAAGTCGGGCTGTTTTCGTAGTACCAAGTGCGTCCTGCAATTTGCCATCCAGAAGAGGGGCAGTTGAGTTTTGTTTGCCAGAGAAAAGGGCCGTGGTATATGTTTGGGGGCATATGGTTGAGAGTGGCCGGCTGGCCCCTGAAAATCCACGATAGGCAGGATGGTTCCCAGAACCAAGGTGGCACCAGTGCCATGTTGGCCTGGTTTGATAGTACCATGTGGCTCCTGCAATCTGCCATCCAGAAGCGGGGCTGCTTACTTTTGTTTGCCAGGGAAACGGGCCGCGATATTTGTCTGGGGGCCTATGGCTGGGAGTGAGCGGCTGGCTCCTGAAAAGCTACGATAGGCAGGATGGTGACCAGACCCATGGTGGCACCAGTGCCAAGTTGGGCTGGTTTGATAGTACCAAGTGGCTCCTGCAATCTGCCATCAAAAAGTTGTCAGGCGACTTTTGTTTTCCAGGGAAAAGCGCCGTTGTTCTTGTTTAGAGGCCTGTGGCTGGGAGTGGCCGGCTGCCTCCTTTGAACCCAGGATACGCAGGATGGTTCCCAGACCCAAGGTGGCACCAGTGCCAAGTTGGGCTGGTTTGATAGTACCAAGTGGCTCCTGCAATCTGCCATCCAGAAGCGGGACAGCTTACCTTTGTGTCCCAGGGAAACGGGCCGAGGTATTTGTCTGGGCGCCTATGGCTGGGAGTGACCAGCTGGCTACTGAAAAGCTACGATAGGCAGGATGGTTACCAGACTCATGGTGGCACCAGTGCCAAGTCGGGCTGGTTTGATAATACTAAATAGCTCCTGAAATCTGCCATTCAGACGCGGGGCAGCGGATTTTTGTTTGCTGGAGAAAAGTTCCGTGGTTTTTTTTTGGGGGTATATGGCTGGACGTGGCCAGCTGGCTCCTTAAAAAGATCGTTACGCAGGATTGTTCCCTGACCCAAGGTGGCATCACTGCCAAGTCGGGCTGTTTTCGTAGTACCAAGTGCGTCCTGCAATTTGCCATCCAGAAGAGGGGCAGTTAAGTTTTGTTTGCCAGAGCAAAGGGCCGTAGTATGTGTTTGGGGGCATATGGCTGAGAGTGGCCGGCTGGCCCCTGAAAATCCACGATAGGCAGGATGGTTCCCAGAGCCAAGGTAGCACCAGTGCCATGTTGGCCTGGTTTGATAGTACCATGTGGCTCCTGCAATCTGCCATCCAGAAGCGGGGCAGCTTACTTTTGTTTGCCAGGGAAACGGGCCGAGATATTTGTCTGGGGGCCTATGGCTGGGAGTGACCGGCTGGCTCCTGAAAAGCTACGATAGGCAGGATGTTGACCAGACCCAAAGTGGAACCAGTACCAAGTTGGGCTGGTTTGATAGTACCAAGTGGCTCCTGCAATCTGCCATCAAATGTTTGGCAGGCGAGTTTTGTTTTCCAGGGAAAAGCGCCGTTGTTTAGAGGCCTGTGGCTGGGAGTGGCCGCCTGTCCTCGTAGAATCTACGTTACGCAGCATGGTTCCCAGAGCCAAGGTGGCACCAGGGCCAAGTCGGGCAGGTTTGATAGTACCAAATGCATCCTGCAATCTGCCATCCAAAAGCGGGGCAGTTTACTTTTGTTTGCCAGGGAAACGGGCCGAGGTTTGTGTCTGGGGGCCTATGGCAGGGAGTGACCGTCTGGCTCCTGAAAAGCTACGATAGGCAGGATGTTTACCAGACCCATGGTGGCACCAGTGCCAAGTCGGGCTGGTTTGATAGTACCAAGTGGCTCCTGCAATCTGCCATCCAGAATCGGGGCAGCTTACTTTTGTTTTCCAGGGAAACGGGCCGAGGTTTGTGTCTGGGGGTCTATGGCTGGGAGTGACCGGCTGGCTCCTGAAAAGCTACGATAGGCAGGATGGTGACCAGACCCATGGTGGCACCAGTGCCAAGTTGGGCTGGTTTGATAGCACCAAGTGGCTCCTGCAATCTGCCATCAAAATGTTGGCAGGCGAGTTTTGTTTTCCAGGGAAAACGCCGTTGATTGTGTTTGGGCGCCTGTGGCTCAGAGTGGCCGGGTGGCTGCTTAGAATCCACGATACGCCGGATGGTTCCCAGACCCAAGGTGGCACCAGTGCCAAGTCGGGCTGGTTTGACACTACCAAGTGGCTCCTGCAATCTGCCATCCAGAAGCGGGGCAGCTTAATTTTGTTTGCCAGGGAAACGGTCCGAGGTTTGTGTCTGGGGGCCTATGGCTGGGAGTGACCGGCTGGCTCCTGAAATGCTACAATAGGCAGGATGGTTCCCAGACCCATAGTGGCACCAGTGCCAAGTTGGGATGATTTGATAGTACCAAGTGGCTCCTGCAATCTGCCATCAAAAAGCTGGCAGGCGAGTTTTGTTTTCCAGGGAAAAGCGCCGTTGTTTGTGTTTGGGGGCCTGTGGCTGGGAGTGGCCGGCTGGCTCCTTAGAATCCACGATATGCAGGATTGTTCCCAGACCCAAGGTGGCACCAGTGCCAAGTCGGGCTGGTTTGATGGTGCAAAGTGGCTCCTGCAATCTGCCATCCAGACGCGGGGCAGCGGATTTTTGTTTCCATGAGAAATGGTCCGTGGTTTGTTTTTGAGGGTATATGGCTGGGCCTGGCCGGCTGGCTCCTTAAAAAGCTCGATATGCAGGATGGTTCCCTGACACAAGGTGGCACCAGTGCCACGTCGGGCGGTTTTCGTAGTACAAAGTGCGTCCTAAAATTTGCCATCCAGAAGAGGGGCAGTTGAGTTTTGTTTGCCAGAGAAAAGGGCCGTGGTTTGTTTTTGGGGGCATATGGCTGAGAGTGGCCGGCTGGCCCCTGAAAATCCACAATAAGCAGGATGGTTCCCACACCAGAGGTGTCACCAGTGCCAAGTCGGACTGGTTTGATAGTACAAAATAGCTCCTGCAATCTGCCATGCAGAAGCGGGGCAGCTTACTTTTGTTTCCCAGGGAAACGGGCCGAGGTTTGTGTCTGGGGGCCTATGGCTGCGAGTGACCGGCTGGCTCCTGAAAAGCTACGATAGGCAGGATGGTGACCAGACCCATGGTGGCACCAGTGCCAAGTTGGGCTGGTTTGATAGTACCAAGTGGCTCCTGCAATCTGCCATCAAAAAGTTGGCAGGCGAGTTTTGTTTTCCAGGGAAAAGCGCCGTTGTTTGTGTTTGGGGGCCTGTGGCTGGGAGTGGCTAGCTGGCTCCTTAGAACCCACGATACGCAGGATGGTTCCCAGACCAGAGGTGGCACCAGTGCCAAGTTGGGCTGGTTTGATGGTGCAAAGTGGCTCCTGCAATCTGCCATCCAGAAGCGGGGTAGCTTACTTTTGTTTGCCAGGGAAACGGGCCGAAATATTTGTCTAGGGACCTCTGGCTGGGGGTGACTGGGTGGCACCTGAAAAGCTACGATAGGCAGGATGGTGACCAGACCCATGGTGGCACCAGTGCCAAGTTGGGCTGATTTGATAAAACCAAGTGGCTCCTGCAATCTGCCATCAAATGTTTGGCAGGCGAGTTTTGTTTTCCAGGGAAAAGCACCGTTGTGTGTGTTTTGGGGCCTGTGGCTGGGAGTGGCCAGCTGGCTCCTTAGAATCCACGATACGCAGGATGGTTCCCAGACCCAAGGTGGCACCAGTGCCAAGTCGGGCTGGTTTGATAGTACCAAGTGGTTCCTGCAATCTGCCATCCAGAAGCGGGGCAGCTGAATTTTGTTTGCCAGAGAAAAAGGCTGTTGTTTGTGTTTCGGGGCCTGTGGCTGGCAGTGGCCGGCTGGCTCCTGAAAATCCATGATACGCAGCATGGTTCCCAGACCCAAGGTGGCACCAGTGCCAAGTAGGGCTGGTTTCATAGTACCCAGTGGCTCCTGCAATCTCCCATCAGGAAGAGGGGCAGTTGAGTTTTGTTTTCCAGAGAAAAGGGCCGTGGTTTGTGTTTGGGGCCTATGGCTGAGAGTGACCGGCTGGCCCCTGAAAATCCACGATAGGAAGGATGGTTCCCAGATCCAAGGTGGCAGCAGTGCCATGTTGTGCTGGTGTGATAGTCCCAAGTGGCTCCTGCAATCTGCCATCCAGAACGGGGCAGCTGAATTTTGTTTGCCAGAGAAAAATGCTGTGGTTTGTGTTTGGGGGCCTGTGGCTGGGAGTGGCCGGCTGGCTCCTGAAAATCCATGATACGCAGCATGGTTCCCAGACCCAAGGTGGCACCAGTGCCAAGTGGGGCTGGTTTCACAGTGTCAAGTGCCTCCTGCAATCTCCCATCCAGAAGCGGGGCAGCTGAGTTTTGTTTGCCTGTGAAACGGGCCGTTGTTTTTGATTGGGGTCTGTGGCCGAGAGTGTTCGGCTGGCTCCTGACAACCCACAATACGCAGGATGTTTCCCAGACCCAAGGTGGCACCAGTGCCAAGTCGGGCTGGTTTGATAGTACCAAGTGGCTCCTGCAATCTGCCATCCAGAAGCGGTGCAGTTGAGTTTTGTTTGCCAGAGAAAAGGGCCGTGGGTTGTGTTTGGGGGCATATGGCTGTGAGTGGCCAGCTGTCTCATTAAAAAGATCGATACGCAGGATGGTTTCCAGACCCAAGGTGGCACCAGTGCCAAGTCGGGCTGTTTTTATAGTACCAAGTGCGTCCTGCAATTTGCCATCCAGAAGAGGGGCAGTGGAGTTTTGTTTGCCAGAGAATAGCGCCGTTGTTTGTGTTTGGGGGCTTGTGGCTGGGAGTGGCCGACTGGCGCCTTAGAATCTGTGTTACGCAGCATGGTTCCCAGACCAGAGGTGGCACCAGTGCCAAGTTGGGCTGGTTTGATAGTACCAAGTGGCTCCTGCAATCTGCCATCCAGAAGCGGGGCAGCTTACTTTTGTTTGCCAGTGAAACGGGCCGAGGTTTGTGACTTGGGACCTATGGCTGGGAGTGGCCGGCTGGCTCCTTTGAACCCACGATACGCAGGATGGTTCCCAGACCCAAGGTGGCACCAGTGCCAAGTCGGGCTGGTTTGATACTACCAAGTGCGTCCTGCAATCTGCCATCCAGAAGCGGGGCAGCTTAATTTTGTTTGCCAGGGAATCGGGCCGTGGGTTTTGTATGGGGGCCTATGGCTGAGAGTGGCCGGCTGGCTCCTGAAAATCCACGCTAGGCAGCATGGTTCCCAGATGCAAGCTGGCACCAGTGCCAAGTCGGGCTGGTTTGATGGTGCAAAGTGGCTCCTGCAATCTGCCATCCAGAAGCGGGGCAGCTGATTTTTGTTTGCCAGAGAAAAATTCCGTGGATTGTTTTTGGGGGCATATTGCTGGGAGTGGCCGGCTGGCTCCTTAAAATGCTCGATACGCATGATGGTTCCCAGGCCCAAGGTGTCACCACTACCAAGTCGGCCTGCGGTTTTAGTATCAAGTTCATCCTGCAATTTGCCATCCAGAAGAGGGGCAGTTGAGTTTTGTTTGCCAGAGAAACGGGCCGAGGTTTCTGTTTGGGGACATATGGCTGAGAGTGGCCGGCTGGCCCCTGAATATCCACGATACACAACATGGTTCCCAGATCCAAGGTGGCACCAGTGCCAAGTTGGGCTGGTTTGATAGTACCAAGTGTCTCCTGCAATCTGCCATCCAGAAGCGGGGCAGCTTAATTTTGTTTGCCAGAGAAATAGGCCTAGGTTTTTGTCTGGGGGCCTGTGGCTAGGAGTGGCCGGCTGGCTCCTAAGAATCCACGATACGCAGGATGTTTCCCAGACCCAAGGTGGCACCAGTGCCAAGTCGGGCTGGTTTGATAGTACCAAGTGGCTCCTGCAAACTCCATCAAAATGTTGGCAGACGTGTTTTGTTTTCCAGGGAACAGCGCCGTTGATTTTGTTTGGGGGCCTGTGGCTGGGAGTGGCCGGCTGGCTCCTTAGAATCCACGATAGGCTGGATGGTTCCCAGACCCAAGGTGGCACCAGTGCCAAGTCGGGCTGGTTTGATAGTACCAAGTGGCTCCTGCAATCTGCCATCCAGAAGCGGTGCAGTTGAGTTTTGTTTGCCAGAGAAAAGGGCCGTGGGTTGTGTTTGGGGGCATATGGCTGGGAGTGGCCGGCTGTCTCATTAAAAAGATCGATACGCAGGATGGTTCCCAGACCCAAGGTGGCACCAGTGCCAAGTCGGGCTGTTTTTATAGTACCAAGTGCGTCCTGCAATTTGCCATCCAGAAGAGGGGCAGTGGAGTTTTGTTTGCCAGAGAATAGCGCCGTTGTTTGTGTTTGGGGGCTTGTGACTGGGAGTGGCCGACTGGCGCCTTAGAATCTGTCTTACGCAGCATGGTTCCCAGACCAGAGGTGGCACCAGTGCCAAGTTGGGCTGGTTTGAGAGTACCAAGTGGCTCCTGCAATCTGCCATCCAGAAGCGGGGTAGCTTACTTTTGTTTGCCAGGGAAACGGGCCGAGGTTTGTGACTGGGGACGTATGGCTGGGAGTGACCGGCTGGCTCCTGGAAAGCTACAATAGGCAGGATGGTGACCAGACCCATGGTGGCACCAGTGCCAAGTTGGGCTGGTTTGATAGTACCAAGTGGCTCCTGCAATCTGCCATCAAAAAGTTGGCAGGCGAGTTTTGTTTTCCAGGGAAAAGCGCCGTTGTTTGTATTTGGGGGCCTGTGGCTGGGAGTGGCCGGCTGGCTTCTTTGAACCCACGATACGCAGGATGGTTCCCAGACCCAAGGTGGCACCAGTGCCAAGTCGGGCTGGTTTGATACTACCAAGTGCGTCCTGCAATCTGCCATCCAGAAGCGGGGCAGCTTAATTTTGTTTGCCAGGGAAACGGGCCGTGGGTTTTGTTTGGGGGCCTATGGCTGAGAGTGGCCGGCTGGCTCCTGAAAATCCACGCTAGGCAGCATGGTTCCCAGATGCAAGGTGGCACCAGTGCCAAGTCGGGCTGGTTTGATGGTGCAAAGTGGCTCCTGCAATCTGCCATCCAGAAGCGGGGCAGCTGATTTTTGTTTGCCAGAGAAAAATTCCGTGGATTGTTTTTGGGGGCATATTGCTGGGAGTGGCCGGCTGGCTCCTTAAAATGCTCGATACGCATGATGGTTCCCAGGTCCAAGGTGTCACCACTACCAAGTCGGCCTGCGGTTTTAGTATCAAGTTCATCCTGCAATTTGCCATCCAGAAGAGGGGCAGTTGAGTTTTGTTTGCCAGAGAACAGGGCCGAGGTTTCTGTTTGGGGACATATGGCTGAGAGTGGCCGGCTGGCCCCTGAATATCCACGATACACAGCATGGTTCCCAGATCCAAGGTGGCACCAGTGCCAAGTTGGGCTGGTTTGATAGTCCCAAGTGTCTCCTGCAATCTGCCATCCAGAAGCGGGGCAGCTTACTTTTGTTTGCCAGAGAAATAGGCCTAGGATTTTGTTTGGGGGCCTGTGGCTAGGAGTGGCCGGCTGGCTCCTAAGAATCCACGATACGCAGGATGTTTCCCAGACCCAAGGTGGCACCAGTGCCAAGTCGGGCTGGTTTGATAGTCCCAAGTGGCTCCTGCAAACTGCCATCCAGAAGCGGGGCCGCTGAGTTTTGTTTGCCAGGGAAATGGGCCGTTGTTTGTGTTTGGGGGCCTGTGGCTGGGAGTGTTCGGCTGGTTCCTGAATATGTACGATACGCAGGATTGTTCCCAGACCCAAGGTGGCACCAGTGCCAAGTCGGGCTGGTTTGATGGTGCAAAGTGGCTCCTGCAATCTGCCATCCAGACGCGGGGCAGCGGATTTTTGTTTCCATGAGAAATGGTCCGTTGTTTGTTTTTGGGGGTATATGGCTGGGCCTGGCCGGCTGGCTCCTTAAAAAGCTCGATATGCAGGATGGTTCCCTGACACAAGGTGGCACCAGTGCCACGTCGGGCGGTTTTCGTAGTACAAAGTGCGTCCTAAAATTTGCCATCCAGAAGAGGGGCAGTTGAGTTTTGTTTGCCAGAGAAAAAGTCCGTGGTTTGTTTTTGGGGGCATATGGCTGAGAGTGGCTGGCTGGCCCCTGAAAATCCACAATACACAGCATGGTTCCCAGATCCAAGGTGGCACCTGTGCCAAGTCGGGCTGATTTGATAGTACTAAGTAGCTCCTGCAATCTGCCATCCAGAAGCGGGGCAGCTTACTTTTGTTTGCCAGAGAAATAGGCCTAGGTTTTTGTTTGGGGGCCTGTGGCTAGGAGTGGCCGGCTGGCTCCTAAGAATCCACGATACGCAGGATGTTTCCCAGACCCAAGGTGGCACCAGTGCCAAGTCGGGCTGGTTTGATAGTCCCAAGTGGCTCCTGCAAACTGCCATCCAGAAGCGGGGCCGCTGAGTTTTGTTTGCCAGGGAAATGGGCCGTTGTTTGTGTTTGGGGGCCTGTGGCTGGGAGTGTTCGGCTGGTTCCTGAATATGTACGATACGCAGGATTGTTCCCAGACCCAAGGTGGCACCAGTGCCAAGTCGGGCTGGTTTGATGGTGCAAAGTGGCTCCTGCAATCTGCCATCCAGACGCGGGGCAGCGGATTTTTGTTTCCATGAGAAATGGTCCGTGGTTTGTTTTTGGGGGTATATGGCTGGGCCTGGCCGGCTGGCTCCTTAAAAAGCTCGATATGCAGGATGGTTCCCTGACACAAGGTGGCACCAGTGCCACGTCGGGTGGTTTTCGTAGTACAAAGTGCGTCCTAAAATTTGCCATCCAGAAGAGGGGCAGTTGAGTTTTGTTTGCCAGAGAAAAGGTCCGTGGTTTGTTTTTGGGGGCATATGGCTGAGAGTGGCTGGCTGGCCCCTGAAAATCCACGATACACAGGATGGTTCCCAGATCCAAGGTGGCACCTGTGCCAAGTCGGGCTGATTTGATAGTACTAAGTAGCTCCTGCAATCTGCCATCCAGAAGCGGGGCAGCTTACTTTTGTTTGCCAGGTAAACGGGCCGAGGTTTGTGTTTGGGGGCCTATGGCTGAGAGTGACCGGCTGGCTCCTGAAAAGCTACAATAGGCAGGATGGTGACCAGACCCATGGTGGCACCAGTGCCAAGTTGGGCTGGTTTGATAGTACCAAGTGGTTCCTGCAATCTGCCATCCAGAAGCAGGGCAGCTGAGTTTTGTTTGCCAGAGAAAAGGGCCTTGGTTTGTGTTTGGGGGCATATGGCTGGGTGTGGCCAGCTGGCTCCTTAAAATGCACGATATGCAACATGGCTCCCAGACCCAAGGTGGCACCAGTGCCAAGTTGGGCTGGTTTGATAGTACCAAGTGGCTCCTGCAATCTTCCATGATCACGTGGAGAAATACTTTCTGGTTTCAGCCTCATGCTCTTTCTTCTCTCCCTCAACTTCTCTATCACCTCTCATCTGGTTCACATGCGCTGTCTTCAAGGTCCACAGGCTACTTTTCACAGAATCTTCTGGCCTGATGAAGTAAGAATGATGAATAGAACAGAGCTGGGATCTATTTTCCAGTTTGGATAAAATGCATTCTGCACACAAATCCAAGGAGAACGGGCTGCCCCGATGCCCAGAAAATCTTTCACTCCTGCTAGTGTTCTACGTCAACCGCAACTTAGTCTGAAAGAAAAGCTTTTTCTCTGAGAGCATCTGAGAGGTTTGCATGAAGCACTGATATCTGACATATGCAATTTTGAATAGGAGAGGAAAAAGAAAATGGCAAGGAGTTTTTAATTTTAGTGGTTTCAATTTTAATTTCCGTGCACTTTTTCAAAACTTGTCAGCTCAAATGCCCATCAACATCTTTTAGTCATCTGTAAGTCAGTATTCATATAAAATGTGCTTCAAATCCAAAGAATTTCAAATTTGCACTCCAAGCTTCTATGCCTAGATTTATGATTTCCTACACATATTAGATGAAAGGAAGGCCTTTTTTACTGTGGGAGTGCTGGAACACTGGAACAGGTTGCCCAGAGAAGTTGTGGGTGTCCCATCCCTGAAAGTATTCAAGGTCACCTTGGACGGGGCTTGGAGCAGCAACAAAGGAGAAGCTTGATGGTAGAGAAACAAAGTTGGACTATAGAAGAAACTCGGATTGAAGTATAGGATCAAGTTTTCTCTCAGCTCTTGGGGTAAATTCAAAGTTGTACAAAATGACATTTATCTGTGCTATTCACTACTGTAACAGAAAGTTTCATGAAAACTGTACAGAAGATAGTAAATTTTAAAAGAGATAAGAATTACAGCATAAAATCCATGGGATAGGTTACAACATGAGACACTCTCTAAGAGAAAATCTCTTTGTTTCAGCACTTCATCGGGGTAAGATTTCATGAAGTGCCAAAGAAGGCGGCAAAATATCATTCGGGACATTATTTACTGGAATTCAGCCTGGCCATTAGTAGGAACTGCCTTTGAACATATCATGTAGATATACCACACACACTTTCCCTTCACTGAAAAATTACTGTTTACAACAAATAAGCAATTGACGATCAAAATTGATTGAAAGCATCTTAAACATGTCAAGTATTTCATTGTAGATGATCTGTGATCCAAATGCTTCTTCCACCTTCGAGAGGGACAGAAGAATTCTTCCATATCATGATGGTTTAAAATTGTATCAACCAATGTTTTCTGCTGAAAAGATATCATCTATTTTTTTCTATTTTTGGAAGAAAATATTCCTAGACATACAACAGGTGAGAACTAAGTAATTTTAAAGAAACAAATGAAATGAAAATATTCTGTAAATAGAATGAAATGAAAAGCTGTGTTTTAAATAGGAGCTAAATATTAAACAGAATTTTTGTACCAGGCATTTGAATTACTGCACCAGCTCTTTTGCCCATCAAGAGAGGCATTTAGCATTTCAGTCTTTTCCAAGGTGTTCATGATCTGCTATGCTGATCTCTGTGTGTGCCTAGGTGTGTGTGGAGGGGGGGGCATATGAAGGGGAGTGTGTATGTTTGCTTTACAATTGTTGTGGCAGATTCATGCCTCAGCTCCACATTTTGTTTTAAAAAGGTCACACCGAGTGGATATGAAGTTTACTATCAACAAGAGATCGATTCCCAAATCATCCATTTGACTCTCCCTTATAAATCATGTGCTTTGTTGCATATTTTATCAAATATACTTTCAAGCCAGATGGAGGAAGGAGGATGTGGGAATCCCTCCACCATCTTGCAACTTTTATGTAAGTAGGTTTTCAAGAAAATCATCATTTCTCTTTTAAATATGTCTGGAACAGGCATGATGGTAGTGTCAACCTGTTGGAGTTTTTGTTGCTGGAAGAAGTTGTACAAAAGGATTGGTTTTTACATTGACCAGTTACTGAATCAAGCGCAGGAATACATTGGAAATTTAGCTGGGGGTTCCTTTTCCCAGCAGACTACTTCTAGAACGAGCTTGTACACTGAAGCTGACTCTTTTGCTCTCTTTTTGTTTCTTTCCTATTTTCTTGGCTTCTTTGCCACTATCTAGACAATTTTGGAACTTTGTTCCCAACTAAAATGGTTTCAATAGTCTGATTGTGATCATACATTTTTACAAGGAATTTTTAAAATCTTTCCTCGAGTCCAGAAAGTCAAGGACTTAGATCTTTTTCTTCCCTTATCAATATTGCCATGAAATTGATAAATAAAGACCAACTCTTTATTTTTGTTTTTAACCCACGTAGATAATTCCCATCCATTAATCCATTTTGTGGACCAATAGCTGCCATTCTGATGGAAGCTGTCACTTCTTAACAATAGGCATTCTGTGACTATGTTGACTGCACTTTGGGTGAAGATCCTAACTGGTCTTAGATATACATAGGGAGAAATTTGCTCAGCCAGTGTCAGTCTTAAGCATGCGTATCAGAAGATCTTTCTAGAGCTGGGAATTTTCCCATGAAAGGGATTCAGTTAGGGAAGAGACACTTGTGCCAGAGTTTTACATTCTTCTTGAACACTGCTTAAGGAACTTAGATGCCATGTCCATTTGGATCTCTGTCTGCACAGAACTTTGTCATGCCAGCGCTTTGAAATGCATCTTGAAGAGAATTCACTAGCACAGAATGAAAGAGAGTGGAAGGGGTTGGTGGGGCTAACCAGGCCCAACCCCCCTGCCTAAACCAGGATACCTAGAGCCTCTTGCCCAGGATTCTATCTGGGTGTACTTTTAATGTCTTCAAAGATCCAGGCTCCACAATCTTTCTGGGCAGTCTGTGCCGTGGTTCAGTCACCCTGACAGTAAAGAAACATTTACTGATGTTCAAAGGCAATCTCCTGTATTTCAGTGTGTGCCCACTGCCTCTTGTCTTTTCCCTCAGCATCACTGAAAAGACACTGATTCCCTCCCCTTTGCACTATTGCTTCCATATGTATGTGTGATGCCATGTAGAGGTATGTCAAAAACCTCCCTGAAGCCCAGGCAGATAATATTCCCTTCATCTACCAGTCAAGTTGATTCATCAGAGGAGTTTAAAGTGATGTTCAGCATGAAATTCCCCTGAAAAATCATGCTAACTACATTATTTGGTCATCTGTCATGTGCCTGGCAAGGATTTCCAGGAAGAGCTGCTTCATCAACTTCCTGGGGATAAAAAAGAGGCTGGCTGGTTTGTACTATGGCGAGTCCTCTTAATTGCCTTTTTTGAAGATGGGTGTCATTTGCTAACATCCACTCTTTAGCTCCTCTTCTCATCTACACCTCGGCAAAAAGCTTTTCCACTATGTCTGGCTAGGAAAAACTGTGCCAGCACAGAAAACATCTCCCATCGTGTTCTAGAAGTTGCACGGATGTCTGCCAAGTGTTTGGCAGGAAGAAAAGAAAAGTTGTCCAAAACAGCTTCCAATCGAATGTTCCTGTGATTGGAAAAGTCAGGAGAGTGCAAAGGTACTGTTTTCTATCAGTTGGCAAGGTGCGCACACAATCCCAGTGTTGTACAGCTTGCTTCTTCACCTTCCCGAAGCTGCCGCTCTCGCCGGCTGCCGGAGCCCAAGAAGCGGCTTCTTCGCGCAAAGACGATTGTGCCGCTCACAGTGCTCTCCTTAGCGCGGCTTCTGCCGAAAGACGCCCGGCAGCGGCTCTTACCTCCGGAGAGCATCCTACCTTCGTCTTTAGCTCCTCTTCTCATCTACACCTCGGCAAAACGCTTTTCCACTATGTCTGGCTAGGAAAAACTGTGCCAGCACAGAAAACATCTCCCATCGTGTTCTAGAAGTTGCACGGATGTCTGCCAAGTGTTTGGCAGGAAGAAAAGAAAAGTTGTCCAAAACAGCTTCCAATCGAATGTTCCTGTGATTGGAAAAGTCAGGAGAGTGCAAAGGTACTGTTTTCTATCAGTTGGCAAGGTGCGCACACAATCCCAGTGTTGTACAGCTTGCTTCTTCACCTTCCCGAAGCTGCCGCTCTCGCCGGCTGCCGGAGCCCAAGAAGCGGCTTCTTCGCGCAAAGACGATTGTGCCGCTCACAGTGCTCTCCTTAGCGCGGCTTCTGCCGAAAGACGCCCGGCAGCGGCTCTTACCTCCGGAGAGCATCCTACCTTCGTCTTTCGCGTTTTATGTAGTCTACACCTCGGCAAAAAGCTTTTCCACTATGTCTGGCTAGGAAAAACTGTGCCAGCACAGAAAACATCTCCCATCGTGTTCTAGAAGTTGCACGGATGTCTGCCAAGTGTTTGGCAGGAAGAAAAGAAAAGTTGTCCAAAACAGCTTCCAATCGAATGTTCCTGTGATTGGAAAAGTCAGGAGAGTGCAAAGGTACTGTTTTCTATCAGTTGGCAAGGTGCGCACACAATCCCAGTGTTGTACAGCTTGCTTCTTCACCTTCCCGAAGCTGCCGCTCTCGCCGGCTGCCGGAGCCGAAGAAGCGGCTTCTTCGCGCAAAGACGATTGTGCCGCTCACAGTGCTCTCCTTAGCGCGGCTTCTGCCGAAAGACGCCCGGCAGCGGCTCTTACCTCCGGAGAGCATCCTACCTTCGTCTTTCGCGTCTTTTGTAGTCTACATCTTAGCAAAACGCTTTTCCACTATGTCTGGCTAGGAAAAACTGTGCCAGCACAGAAAACATCTCCCATCGTGTTCTAGAAGTTGCACGGATGTCTGCCAAGTGTTTGGCAGGAAGAAAAGAAAAGTTGTCCAAAACAGCTTCCAATCGAATGTTCCTGTGATTGGAAAAGTCAGGAGAGTGCAAAGGTACTGTTTTCTATCAGTTGGCAAGGTGCGCACACAATCCCAGTGTTGTACAGCTTGCTTCTTCACCTTCCCGAAGCTGCCGCTCTCGCCGGCTGCCGGAGCCCAAGAAGCGGCTTCTTCGCGCAAAGACGATTGTGCCGCTCACAGTGCTCTCCTTAGCGCGGCTTCTGCCGAAAGACGCCCGGCAGCGGCTCTTACCTCCGGAGAGCATCCTACCTTCGTCTTTCGCGTCTTTTGTAGTCTACATCTTAGCAAAACGCTTTTCCACTATGTCTGGCTAGGAAAAACTGTGCCAGCACAGAAAACATCTCCCATCGTGTTCTAGAAGTTGCACGGATGTCTGCCAAGTGTTTGGCAGGAAGAAAAGAAAAGTTGTCCAAAACAGCTTCCAATCGAATGTTCCTGTGATTGGAAAAGTCAGGAGAGTGCAAAGGTACTGTTTTCTATCAGTTGGCAAGGTGCGCACACAATCCCAGTGTTGTACAGCTTGCTTCTTCACCTTCCCGAAGCTGCCGCTCTCGCCGGCTGCCGGAGCCCAAGAAGCGGCTTCTTCGCGCAAAGACGATTGTGCCGCTCACAGTGCTCTCCTTAGCGCGGCTTCTGCCGAAAGACGCCCGGCAGCGGCTCTTACCTCCGGAGAGCATCCTACCTTCGTCTTTCGCGTCTTTTGTAGTCTACATCTTAGCAAAACGCTTTTCCACTATGTCTGGCTAGGAAAAACTGTGCCAGCACAGAAAACATCTCCCATCGTGTTCTAGAAGTTGCACGGATGTCTGCCAAGTGTTTGGCAGGAAGAAAAGAAAAGTTGTCCAAAACAGCTTCCAATCGAATGTTCCTGTGATTGGAAAAGTCAGGAGAGTGCAAAGGTACTGTTTTCTATCAGTTGGCAAGGTGCGCACACAATCCCAGTGTTGTACAGCTTGCTTCTTCACCTTCCCGAAGCTGCCGCTCTCGCCGGCTGCCGGAGCCCAAGAAGCGGCTTCTTCGCGCAAAGACGATTGTGCCGCTCACAGTGCTCTCCTTAGCGCGGCTTCTGCCGAAAGACGCCCGGCAGCGGCTCTTACCTCCGGAGAGCATCCTACCCTCGTCTTTCGCGTCTTTTGTAGTCTACATCTTAGCAAAACGCTTTTCCACTATGTCTGGCTAGGAAAAACTGTGCCAGCACAGAAAACATCTCCCATCGTGTTCTAGAAGTTGCACGGATGTCTGCCAAGTGTTTGGCAGGAAGAAAAGAAAAGTTGTCCAAAACAGCTTCCAATCGAATGTTCCTGTGATTGGAAAAGTCAGGAGAGTGCAAAGGTACTGTTTTCTATCAGTTGGCAAGGTGCGCACACAATCCCAGTGTTGTACAGCTTGCTTCTTCACCTTCCCGAAGCTGCCGCTCTCGCCGGCTGCCGGAGCCCAAGAAGCGGCTTCTTCGCGCAAAGACGATTGTGCCGCTCACAGTGCTCTCCTTAGCGCGGCTTCTGCCGAAAGACGCCCGGCAGCGGCTCTTACCTCCGGAGAGCATCCTACCCTCGTCTTTCGCGTCTTATGTAGTCTACACCTCGGCAAAAAGCTTTTCCACTATGTCTGGCTAGGAAAAACTGTGCCAGCACAGAAAACATCTCCCATCGTGTTCTAGAAGTTGCACGGATGTCTGCCAAGTGTTTGGCAGGAAGAAAAGAAAAGTTGTCCAAAACAGCTTCCAATCGAATGTTCATGTGATTGGAAAAGTCAGGAGAGTGCAAAGGTACTGTTTTCTATCAGTTGGCAAGGTGCGCACACAATCCCAGTGTTGTACAGCTTGCTTCTTCACCTTCCCGAAGCTGCCGCTCTCGCCGGCTGCCGGAGCCCAAGAAGCGGCTTCTTCGCGCAAAGACGATTGTGCCGCTCACAGTGCTCTCCTTAGCGCGGCTTCTGCTGAAAGACGCCCGGCAGGGGCTCTTACCTCCGGAGAGCATCCTACCTTCGTCTTTCGCGTTTTATGTAGTCTACACCTCGGCAAAAAGCTTTTCCACTATGTCTGGCTAGGAAAAACTGTGCCAGCACAGAAAACATCTCCCATCGTGTTCTAGAAGTTGCACGGATGTCTGCCAAGTGTTTGGCAGGAAGAAAAGAAAAGTTGTCCAAAACAGCTTCCAATCGAATGTTCCTGTGATTGGAAAAGTCAGGAGAGTGCAAAGGTACTGTTTTCTATCAGTTGGCAAGGTGCGCACACAATCCCAGTGTTGTACAGCTTGCTTCTTCACCTTCCCGAAGCTGCCGCTCTCGCCGGCTCCCGGAACCGAAGAAGCGGCTTCTTCGCGCAAAGACGATTGTGCCGCTCACAGTGCTCTCCTTAGCGCGGCTTCTGCCGAAAGACGCCCGGCAGCGGCTCTTACCTCCGGAGAGCATCCTACCTTCGTCTTTCGCGTCTTTTGTAGTCTACATCTTAGCAAAACGCTTTTCCACTATGTCTGGCTAGGAAAAACTGTGCCAGCACAGAAAACATCTCCCATCGTGTTCTAGAAGTTGCACGGATGTCTGCCAAGTGTTTGGCAGGAAGAAAAGAAAAGTTGTCCAAAACAGCTTCCAATCGAATGTTCCTGTGATTGGAAAAGTCAGGAGAGTGCAAAGGTACTGTTTTCTATCAGTTGGCAAGGTGCGCACACAATCCCAGTGTTGTACAGCTTGCTTCTTCACCTTCCCGAAGCTGCCGCTCTCGCCGGCTGCCGGAGCCCAAGAAGCGGCTTCTTCGCGCAAAGACGATTGTGCCGCTCACAGTGCTCTCCTTAGCGCGGCTTCTGCCGAAAGACGCCCGGCAGCGGCTCTTACCTCCGGAGAGCATCCTACCTTCGTCTTTCGCGTCTTTTGTAGTCTACATCTTAGCAAAACGCTTTTCCACTATGTCTGGCTAGGAAAAACTGTGCCAGCACAGAAAACATCTCCCATCGTGTTCTAGAAGTTGCACGGATGTCTGCCAAGTGTTTGGCAGGAAGAAAAGAAAAGTTGTCCAAAACAGCTTCCAATCGAATGTTCCTGTGATTGGAAAAGTCAGGAGAGTGCAAAGGTACTGTTTTCTATCAGTTGGCAAGGTGCGCACACAATCCCAGTGTTGTACAGCTTGCTTCTTCACCTTCCCGAAGCTGCCGCTCTCGCCGGCTCCCGGAACCGAAGAAGCGGCTTCTTCGCGCAAAGACGATTGTGCCGCTCACAGTGCTCTCCTTAGCGCGGCTTCTGCCGAAAGACGCCCGGCAGCGGCTCTTACCTCCGGAGAGCATCCTACCTTCGTCTTTCGCGTCTTATGTAGTCTACACCTCGGCAAAAAGCTTTTCCACTATGTCTGGCTAGGAAAAACTGTGCCAGCACAGAAAACATCTCCCATCGTGTTCTAGAAGTTGCACGGATGTCTGCCAAGTGTTTGGCAGGAAGAAAAGAAAAGTTGTCCAAAACAGCTTCCAATCGAATGTTCCTGTGATTGGAAAAGTCAGGAGAGTGCAAAGGTACTGTTTTCTATCAGTTGGCAAGGTGCGCACACAATCCCAGTGTTGTACAGCTTGCTTCTTCACCTTCCCGAAGCTGCCGCTCTCGCCGGCTCCCGGAACCGAAGAATCGGCTTCTTCGCGCAAAGACGATTGTGCCGCTCACAGTGCTCCCCTTAGCGCGGCTTCTGCCGAAAGACGCCCGGCAGCGGCTCTTACCTCCTGAGAGTGGCAGCTTCGGGAAGGTGAAGAAGCAAGCTGTACAACACTGGGATTGTGTGCGCACCTTGCCAACTGATAGAAAACAGTACCTTTGCACTCTCCTGACTTTTCCAATCACAGGAACATTCGATTGGAAGCTGTTTTGGACAACTTTTCTTTTCTTCCTCCCAAACACTTGGCAGACATATCTGCAACTTCTAGAAAACGATGGGAGATGTTTTCTGGGCTGGCACAGTTTTTCCTAGCCAGACATAGTGGAAAAGGGTTTTGCTAAGATGTAGACTACATAAGACGCGAAAGACGAAGGTAGGATGCTCTCCGGAGTTAAGAGCCGCTGCCGGGCGTCTTTCGGCAGAAGCCGCGCTAAGGAGAGCCCTGTGAGCGGCACAATCGTCTTTGCGCGAAGAAGCCGATTCTTCGGTTCCGGGAGCCGGCGAGAGCGGCAGCTTCGGGAAGGTGAAGAAGCAAGCTGTACAACACTGGGATTGTGTGCGCACCTTGCCAACTGATAGAAAACAGTACCTTTGCACTCTCCTGACTTTTCCAATCACAGGAACATTCGATTGGAAGCTGTTTTGGACAACTTTTCTTTTCTTCCTGCCAAACACTTGGCAGACATCCGTGCAACTTCTAGAACACGATGGGAGATGTTTTCTGTGCTGGCACAGTTTTTCCTAGCCAGACATAGTGGAAAAGCGTTTTGCCGAGGTGTAGACTACATAGGACGCGAAAGACGAAGGTAGGATGCTCTCCGGAGGTAAGAGCCGCTGCCGGGCGTCTTTCGGCAGAAGCCGCGCTAAGGAGAGCACTGTGAGCGGCACAATCGTCTTTGCGCGAAGAAGCCGCTTCTTGGGCTCCGGCAGCCGGCGAGAGCGGCAGCTTCGGGAAGGTGAAGAAGCAAGCTGTACAACACTGGGATTGTGTGCGCACCTTGCCAACTGATAGAAAACAGTACCTTTGCACTCTCCTGACTTTTCCAATCACAGGAACATTCGATTGGAAGCTGTTTTGGACAACTTTTCTTTTCTTCCTGCCAAACACTTGGCAGACATCCGTGCAACTTCTAGAACACGATGGGAGATGTTTTCTGTGCTGGCACAGTTTTTCCTAGCCAGACATAGTGGAAAAGCGTTTTGCTAAGATGTAGACTACAAAAGACGCGAAAGACGAAGGTAGGATGCTCTCCGGAGGTAAGAGCCGCTGCCGGGCGTCTTTCGGCAGAAGCCGCGCTAAGGAGAGCACTGTGAGCGGCACAATCGTCTTTGCGCGAAGAAGCCGCTTCTTGGGCTCCGGCAGCCGGCGAGAGCGGCAGCTTCGGGAAGGTGAAGAAGCAAGCTGTACAACACTGGGATTGTGTGCGCACCTTGCCAACTGATAGAAAACAGTACCTTTGCACTCTCCTGACTTTTCCAATCACAGGAACATTCGATTGGAAGCTGTTTTGGACAACTTTTCTTTTCTTCCTGCCAAACACTTGGCAGACATCCGTGCAACTTCTAGAACACGATGGGAGATGTTTTCTGTGCTGGCACAGTTTTTCCTAGCCAGACATAGTGGAAAAGCGTTTTGCCGAGGTGTAGACTACAAAAGACGCGAAAGACGAAGGTAGGATGCTCTCCGGAGGTAAGAGCCGCTGCCGGGCGTCTTTCGGCAGAAGCCGCGCTAAGGAGAGCACTGTGAGCGGCACAATCGTCTTTGCGCGAAGAAGCCGCTTCTTGGGCTCCGGCAGCCGGCGAGAGCGGCAGCTTCGGGAAGGTGAAGAAGCAAGCTGTACAACACTGGGATTGTGTGCGCACCTTGCCAACTGAAAGAAAACAGTACCTTTGCACTCTCCTGACTTTTCCAATCACAGGAACATTCGATTGGAAGCTGTTTTGGACAACTTTTCTTTTCTTCCTGCCAAACACTTGGCAGACATCCGTGCAACTTCTAGAACACGATGGGAGATGTTTTCTGTGCTGGCACAGTTTTTCCTAGCCAGACATAGTGGAAAAGCGTTTTGCTAAGATGTAGACTACAAAAGACGCGAAAGACGAGGGTAGGATGCTCTCCGGAGGTAAGAGCCGCTGCCGGGCGTCTTTCGGCAGAAGCCGCGCTAAGGAGAGCACTGTGAGCGGCACAATCGTCTTTGCGCGAAGAAGCCGCTTCTTGGGCTCCGGCAGCCGGCGAGAGCGGCAGCTTCGGGAAGGTGAAGAAGCAAGCTGTACAACACTGGGATTGTGTGCGCACCTTGCCAACTGATAGAAAACAGTACCTTTGCACTCTCCTGACTTTTCCAATCACAGGAACATTCGATTGGAAGCTGTTTTGGACAACTTTTCTTTTCTTCCTGCCAAACACTTGGCAGACATCCGTGCAACTTCTAGAACACGATGGGAGATGTTTTCTGTGCTGGCACAGTTTTTCCTAGCCAGACATAGTGGAAAAGCGTTTTGCTAAGATGTAGACTACAAAAGACGCGAAAGACGAAGGTAGGATGCTCTCCGGAGGTAAGAGCCGCTGCCGGGCGTCTTTCGGCAGAAGCCGCGCTAAGGAGAGCACTGTGAGCGGCACAATCGTCTTTGCGCGAAGAAGCCGCTTCTTGGGCTCCGGCAGCCGGCGAGAGCGGCAGCTTCGGGAAGGTGAAGAAGCAAGCTGTACAACACTGGGATTGTGTGCGCACCTTGCCAACTGATAGAAAACAGTACCTTTGCACTCTCCTGACTTTTCCAATCACAGGAACATTCGATTGGAAGCTGTTTTGGACAACTTTTCTTTTCTTCCTGCCAAACACTTGGCAGACATCCGTGCAACTTCTAGAACACGATGGGAGATGTTTTCTGTGCTGGCACAGTTTTTCCTAGCCAGACATAGTGGAAAAGCTTTTTGCCGAGGTGTAGATGAGAAGAGGAGCTAAAGAGTGGATGTTAGCAAATGACACCCATCTTCAAAAAAGGCAATTAAGAGGACTCGCCATAGTACAAACCAGCCAGCCTCTTTTTTATCCCCAGGAAGTTGATGAAGCAGCTCTTCCTGGAAATCCTTGCCAGGCACATGACAGATGACCAAATAATGTAGTTAGCATGATTTTTCAGGGGAATTTCATGCTGAACATCACTTTAAACTCCTCTGATGAATCAACTTGACTGGTAGATGAAGGGAATATTATCTGCCTGGGCTTCAGGGAGGTTTTTGACATACCTCTACATGGCATCACACATACATATGGAAGCAATAGTGCAAAGGGGAGGGAATCAGTGTCTTTTCAGTGATGCTGAGGGAAAAGACAAGAGGCAGTGGGCACACACTGAAATACAGGAGATTGCCTTTGAACATCAGTAAATGTTTCTTTACTGTCAGGGTGACTGAACCACGGCACAGACTGCCCAGAAAGATTGTGGAGCCTGGATCTTTGAAGACATTAAAAGTACACCCAGATAGAATCCTGGGCAAGAGGCTCTAGGTATCCTGGTTTAGGCAGGGGGGTTGGGCCTGGTTAGCCCCACCAACCCCTTCCACTCTCTTTCATTCTGTGCTAGTGAATTCTCTTCAAGATGCATTTCAAAGCACTGGCATGACAAAGTTCTGTGCAGACAGAGATCCAAATGGACATGGCATCTAAGTTCCTTAAGCAGTGTTCAAGAAGAATGTAAAACTCTGGCACAAGTGTCTCTTCCCTAACTGAATCCCTTTCATGGGAAAATTCCCAGCTCTAGAAAGATCTTCTGATACGCATGCTTAAGACTGACACTGGCTGAGCAAATTTCTCCCTATGTATATCTAAGACCAGTTAGGATCTTCACCCAAAGTGCAGTCAACATAGTCACAGAATGCCTATTGTTAAGAAGTGACAGCTTCCATCAGAATGGCAGCTATTGGTCCACAAAATGGATTAATGGATGGGAATTATCTACGTGGGTTAAAAACAAAAATAAAGAGTTGGTCTTTATTTATCAATTTCACGGCAATATTGATAAGGGAAGAAAAAGATCTAAGTCCTTGACTTTCTGGACTCGAGGAAAGATTTTAAAAATTCCTTGTAAAAATGTATGATCACAATCAGACTATTGAAACCATTTTAGTTGGGAACAAAGTTCCAAAATTGTCTAGATAGTGGCAAAGAAGCCAAGAAAATAGGAAAGAAACAAAAAGAGAGCAAAAGAGTCAGCTTCAGTGTACAAGCTCGTTCTAGAAGTAGTCTGCTGGGAAAAGGAACCCCCAGCTAAATTTCCAATGTATTCCTGCGCTTGATTCAGTAACTGGTCAATGTAAAAACCAATCCTTTTGTACAACTTCTTCCAGCAACAAAAACTCCAACAGGTTGACACTACCATCATGCCTGTTCCAGACATATTTAAAAGAGAAATGATGATTTTCTTGAAAACCTACTTACATAAAAGTTGCAAGATGGTGGAGGGATTCCCACATCCTCCTTCCTCCATCTGGCTTGAAAGTATATTTGATAAAATATGCAACAAAGCACATGATTTATAAGGGAGAGTCAAATGGATGATTTGGGAATCGATCTCTTGTTGATAGTAAACTTCATATCCACTCGGTGTGACCTTTTTAAAACAAAATGTGGAGCTGAGGCATGAATCTGCCACAACAATTGTAAAGCAAACATACACACTCCCCTTCATATGCCCCCCCCTCCACACACACCTAGGCACACACAGAGATCAGCATAGCAGATCATGAACACCTTGGAAAAGACTGAAATGCTAAATGCCTCTCTTGATGGGCAAAAGAGCTGGTGCAGTAATTCAAATGCCTGGTACAAAAATTCTGTTTAATATTTAGCTCCTATTTAAAACACAGCTTTTCATTTCATTCTATTTACAGAATATTTTCATTTCATTTGTTTCTTTAAAATTACTTAGTTCTCACCTGTTGTATGTCTAGGAATATTTTCTTCCAAAAATAGAAAAAAATAGATGATATCTTTTCAGCAGAAAACATTGGTTGATACAATTTTAAACCATCATGATATGGAAGAATTCTTCTGTCCCTCTCGAAGGTGGAAGAAGCATTTGGATCACAGATCATCTACAATGAAATACTTGACATGTTTAAGATGCTTTCAATCAATTTTGATCGTCAATTGCTTATTTGTTGTAAACAGTAATTTTTCAGTGAAGGGAAAGTGTGTGTGGTATATCTACATGATATGTTCAAAGGCAGTTCCTACTAATGGCCAGGCTGAATTCCAGTAAATAATGTCCCGAATGATATTTTGCCGCCTTCTTTGGCACTTCATGAAATCTTACCCCGATGAAGTGCTGAAACACAGAGATTTTCTCTTAGAGAGTGTCTCATGTTGTAACCTATCCCATGGATTTTATGCTGTAATTCTTATCTCTTTTAAAATTTACTATCTTCTGTACAGTTTTCATGAAACTTTCTGTTACAGTAGTGAATAGCACAGATAAATGTCATTTTGTACAACTTTGAATTTACCCCAAGAGCTGAGAGAAAACTTGATCCTATACTTCAATCCGAGTTTCTTCTATAGTCCAACTTTGTTTCTCTACCATCAAGCTTCTCCTTTGTTGCTGCTCCAAGCCCCGTCCAAGGTGACCTTGAATACTTTCAGGGATGGGACACCCACAACTTCTCTGGGCAACCTGTTCCAGTGTTCCAGCACTCCCACAGTAAAAAAGGCCTTCCTTTCATCTAATATGTGTAGGAAATCATAAATCTAGGCATAGAAGCTTGGAGTGCAAATTTGAAATTCTTTGGATTTGAAGCACATTTTATATGAATACTGACTTACAGATGACTAAAAGATGTTGATGGGCATTTGAGCTGACAAGTTTTGAAAAAGTGCACGGAAATTAAAATTGAAACCACTAAAATTAAAAACTCCTTGCCATTTTCTTTTTCCTCTCCTATTCAAAATTGCATATGTCAGATATCAGTGCTTCATGCAAACCTCTCAGATGCTCTCAGAGAAAAAGCTTTTCTTTCAGACTAAGTTGCGGTTGACGTAGAACACTAGCAGGAGTGAAAGATTTTCTGGGCATCGGGGCAGCCCGTTCTCCTTGGATTTGTGTGCAGAATGCATTTTATCCAAACTGGAAAATAGATCCCAGCTCTGTTCTATTCATCATTCTTACTTCATCAGGCCAGAAGATTCTGTGAAAAGTAGCCTGTGGACCTTGAAGACAGCGCATGTGAACCAGATGAGAGGTGATAGAGAAGTTGAGGGAGAGAAGAAAGAGCATGAGGCTGAAACCAGAAAGTATTTCTCCACGTGATCATGGAAGATTGCAGGAGCCACTTGGTACTATCAAACCAGCCCAACTTGGCACTGGTGCCACCTTGGGTCTGGGAGCCATGTTGCATATCGTGCATTTTAAGGAGCCAGCTGGCCACACCCAGCCATATGCCCCCAAACACAAACCAAGGCCCTTTTCTCTGGCAAACAAAACTCAGCTGCCCTGCTTCTGGATGGCAGATTGCAGGAACCACTTGGTACTATCAAACCAGCCCAACTTGGCACTGGTGCCACCATGGGTCTGGTCACCATCCTGCCTATTGTAGCTTTTCAGGAGCCAGCCGGTCACTCTCAGCCAAAGGCCCCCAAACACAAACCTCGGCCCGTTTCCCTGGCAAACAAAAGTAAGCTGCCCCGCTTCTGGATGGCAGATTGCAGGAGCTACTTAGTACTATCAAATCAGCCCGACTTGGCACAGGTGCCACCTTGGATCTGGGAACCATCCTGTGTATCGTGGATTTTCAGGGGCCAGCCAGCCACTCTCAGCCATATGCCCCCAAAAACAAACCACGGACCTTTTCTCTGGCAAACAAAACTCAACTGCCCCTCTTCTGGATGGCAAATTTTAGGACGCACTTTGTACTACGAAAACCGCCTGACGTGGCACTGGTGCCACCTTGTGTCAGGGAACCATCCTGCATATCGAGCTTTTTAAGGAGCCAGCCGGCCAGGCCCAGCCATATACCCCCAAAAACAAACAACGGACCATTTCTCATGGAAACAAAAATCCGCTGCCCCGCGTCTGGATGGCAGATTGCAGGAGCCACTTTGCACCATCAAACCAGCCCGACTTGGCACTGGTGCCACCTTGGGTCTGGGAACAATCCTGCGTATCGTACATATTCAGGAACCAGCCGAACACTCCCAGCCACAGGCCCCCAAACACAAACAACGGCCCATTTCCCTGGCAAACAAAACTCAGCTGCCCCGCTTCTGGATGGCAGTTTGCAGGAGCCACTTGGGACTATCAAACCAGCCCGACTTGGCACTGGTGCCACCTTGGGTCTGGGAACCATCCTGCGTATGGTGGATTCTAAGGAGCCAGCCGGCCACTCCCAGCCACAGGCCCCCAACAAAAACCACGGCCCTTTTTTCTGGCAAACAAAACTTAGCTGCCTCACTTCTGGATGGCAGATTGCAGGAGCCACTTGGTGTAATCAAACCAGCCCGACTTGGCACTGGTGCCACCTTGGGTCTGGGAACCATCCTGCGTATCGTGGATTCTAAGGAGCCAGCCGGCCACTCCCAGCCACAGGCCCCCAAACAAAATCAACGGCGCTGTTCCCTGGAAAACAAAACACGCCTGCCAACTTTTTGATGGAGTTTGCAGGAGCCACTTGGTACTATCAAACCAGCCCGACTTGGCACTGGTGCCACCTTGGGTCTGGGAAACATCCTGCGTATCGTGGATTCTTAGGAGCCAGCCGGCCACTCCTAGCCACAGGCCCCCAGACAAAAACCTAGGCCTATTTCTCTGGCAAACAAAAGTAAGCTGCCCCGCTTCTGGATGGCAGATTGCAGGAGACACTTGGTACTATCAAACCAGCCCAACTTGGCACTGGTGCCACCTTGGATCTGGGAACCATGCTGTGTATCGTGGATATTCAGGGGCCAGCCGGCCACTCTCAGCCATATGTCCCCAAACAGAAACCTCGGCCCGTTTCTCTGGCAAACAAAACTCAACTGCCCCTCTTCTGGATGGCAAATTGCAGGATGAACTTGATACTAAAACCGCAGGCCGACTTGGTAGTGGTGACACCTTGGACCTGGGAACCATCATGCGTATCGAGCATTTTAAGGAGCCAGCCGGCCACTCCCAGCAATATGCCCCCAAAAACAATCCACGGAATTTTTCTCTGGCAAACAAAAATCAGCTGCCCCGCTTCTGGATGGCAGATTGCAGGAGCCACTTTGCACCATCAAACCAGCCCGACTTGGCACTGGTGCCACCTTGCATCTGGGAACCATGCTGCCTAGCGTGGATTTTCAGGAGCCAGCCGGCCACTCTCAGCCATAGGCCCCCAAACAAAACCCACGGCCCGTTTCCCTGGCAAACAAAATTAAGCTGCCCCGCTTCTGGATGGCAGATTGCAGGACGCACTTGGTAGTATCAAACCAGCCCGACTTGGCACTGGTGCCACCTTGGGTCTGGGAACCATCCTGCGTATCGTGGGTTCAAAGGAGCCAGCCGGCCACTCCCAGCCACAGGCCCCCAAATACAAACAACGGCGCTTTTCCCTGGAAAACAAAACTCGCCTGACAACTTTTTGATGGCAGATTGCAGGAGCCACTTGGTACTATCAAACCAGCCCAACTTGGCACTGGTGCCACCATGGGTCTGGTCACCATCCTGCCTATCGTAGCTTTTCAGGAGCCAGCCGGTCACTCCCACCCATAGGTCCCCAGTCACAAACCTCGGCCCGTTTCCCTGGCAAACAAAAGTAAGCTGCCCCGCTTCTGGATGGCAGATTGCAGGAGCCACTTGGTACTATCAAACCAGCCCAACTTGGCACTGGTGCCACCTCTGGTCTGGGAACCATGCTGCGTAACACAGATTCTACGGCGCCAGTCGGCCACTCCCAGCCACAAGCTCCCAAACACAAACAACGGCGCTATTCTCTGGCAAACAAAACTCCACTGCCCCTCTTCTGGATGGCAAATTGCAGGACGCACTTGGTACTATAAAAACAGCCCGACTTGGCACTGGTGCCACCTTGGGTCTGGGAACCATCCTGCGTATCGATCTTTTTAATGAGACAGCCGGCCACTCCCAGCCATATGCCCCCAAACACAACCCACGGCCCTTTTCTCTGGCAAACAAAACTCAACTGCACCGCTTCTGGATGGCAGATTGCAGGAGCCACTTGGTACTATCAAACCAGCCCTACTTGGCACTGGTGCCACCTTGGGTCTGGGAACCATCCTGCGTATGGTGGATTCTAAGGAGCCAGCCGGCCACTCCCAGCCACAGGCCCCCAACAAAAACCACGGCCCTTTTTTCTGGCAAACAAAACTTAGCTGCCTCACTTCTGGATGGCAGATTGCAGGAGCCACTTGGTGTAATCAAACCAGCCCGACTTGGCACTGGTGCCACCTTGGGTCTGGGAACCATCCTGCGTATCGTGGATTCTAAGGAGCCAGCCGGCCACTCCCAGCCACAGGCCCCCAAACAAAATCAACGGCGCTGTTCCCTGGCAAAACAAAACACGCCTGCCAACTTTTTGATGGAGTTTGCAGGAGCCACTTGGTACTATCAAACCAGCCCGACTTGGCACTGGTGCCACCTTGGGTCTGGGAAACATCCTGCGTATCGTGGATTCTTAGGAGCCAGCCGGCCACTCCTAGCCACAGGCCCCCAGACAAAAACCTAGGCCTATTTCTCTGGCAAACAAAATTAAGCTGCCCCGCTTCTGGATGGCAGATTGCAGGAGACACTTGGTACTATCAAACCAGCCCAACTTGGCACTGGTGCCACCATGGGTCTGGTCACCATCCTGCCTATCGTAGCTTTTCAGGAGCCAGCCGGTCACTCCCACCCATAGGTCCCCAGTCACAAACCTCGGCCCGTTTCCCTGGCAAACAAAAGTAAGCTGCCCCGCTTCTGGATGGCAGATTGCAGGAGCCACTTGGTACTATCAAACCAGCCCAACTTGGCACTGGTGCCACCTCTGGTCTGGGAACCATGCTGCGTAACACAGATTCTACGGCGCCAGTCGGCCACTCCCAGCCACAAGCTCCCAAACACAAACAACGGCGCTATTCTCTGGCAAACAAAACTCCACTGCCCCTCTTCTGGATGGCAAATTGCAGGACGCACTTGGTACTATAAAAACAGCCCGACTTGGCACTGGTGCCACCTTGGGTCTGGGAACCATCCTGCGTATCGATCTTTTTAATGAGACAGCCGGCCACTCCCAGCCATATGCCCCCAAACACAACCCACGGCCCTTTTCTCTGGCAAACAAAACTCAACTGCACCGCTTCTGGATGGCAGATTGCAGGAGCCACTTGGTACTATCAAACCAGCCCGACTTGGCACTGGTGCCACCTTGGGTCTGGGAACCATCCTGCGTATGGTGGATTCTAAGGAGCCAGCCGGCCACTCCCAGCCACAGGCCCCCAACAAAAACCACGGCCCTTTTTTCTGGCAAACAAAACTTAGCTGCCTCACTTCTGGATGGCAGATTGCAGGAGCCACTTGGTGTAATCAAACCAGCCCGACTTGGCACTGGTGCCACCTTGGGTCTGGGAACCATCCTGCGTATCGTGGATTCTAAGGAGCCAGCCGGCCACTCCCAGCCACAGGCCCCCAAACAAAATCAACGGCGCTGTTCCCTGGCAAAACAAAACACGCCTGCCAACTTTTTGATGGAGTTTGCAGGAGCCACTTGGTACTATCAAACCAGCCCGACTTGGCACTGGTGCCACCTTGGGTCTGGGAAACATCCTGCGTATCGTGGATTCTTAGGAGCCAGCCGGCCACTCCTAGCCACAGGCCCCCAGACAAAAACCTAGGCCTATTTCTCTGGCAAACAAAATTAAGCTGCCCCGCTTCTGGATGGCAGATTGCAGGAGACACTTGGTACTATCAAACCAGCCCAACTTGGCACTGGTGCCACCTTGGATCTGGGAACCATGCTGTGTATCGTGGATATTCAGGGGCCACCCGGCCACTCTCAGCCATATGTCCCCAAACAGAAACCTCGGCCCGTTTCTCTGGCAAACAAAACTCAACTGCCCCTCTTCTGGATGGCAAATTGCAGGATGAACTTGATACTAAAACCGCAGGCCGACTTGGTAGTGGTGACACCTTGGACCTGGGAACCATCATGCGTATCGAGCATTTTAAGGAGCCAGCCGGCCACTCCCAGCAATATGCCCCCAAAAACAATCCACGGAATTTTTCCCTGGCAAACAAAAATCAGCTGCCCCGCTTCTGGATGGCAGATTGCAGGAGCCACTTTGCACCATCAAACCAGCCCGACTTGGCACTGGTGCCACCTTGCATCTGGGAACCATGCTGCCTAGCGTGGATTTTCAGGAGCCAGCCGGCCACTCTCAGCCATAGGCCCCCAAACAAAACCCACGGCCCGTTTCCCTGGCAAACAAAATTAAGCTGCCCCGCTTCTGGATGGCAGATTGCAGGACGCACTTGGTAGTATCAAACCAGCCCGACTTGGCACTGGTGCCACCTTGGGTCTGGGAACCATCCTGCGTATTGTGGGTTCAAAGGAGCCAGCCGGCCACTCCCAGCCACAGGCCCCCAAATACAAACAACGGCGCTTTTCCCTGGAAAACAAAACTCGCCTGACAACTTTTTGATGGCAGATTGCAGGAGCCACTTGGTACTATCAAACCAGCCCAACTTGGCACTGGTGCCACCATGGGTCTGGTCACCATCCTGCCTATCGTAGCTTTTCAGGAGCCAGCCGGTCACTCCCAGCCATAGGTCCCCAGTCACAAACCTCGGCCCGTTTCCCTGGCAAACAAAAGTAAGCTGCCCCGCTTCTGGATGGCAGATTGCAGGAGCCACTTGGTACTATCAAACCAGCCCGACTTGGCACTGGTGCCACCTCTGGTCTGGGAACCATGCTGCGTAACACAGATTCTAAGGCGCCAGTCGGCCACTCCCAGCCACAAGCCCCCAAACACAAACAACGGCGCTATTCTCTGGCAAACAAAACTCCACTGCCCCTCTTCTGGATGGCAAATTGCAGGACGCACTTGGTACTATAAAAACAGCCCGACTTGGCACTGGTGCCACCTTGGGTCTGGGAACCATCCTGCGTATCGATCTTTTTAATGAGACAGCCGGCCACTCCCAGCCATATGCCCCCAAACACAACCCACGGCCCTTTTCTCTGGCAAACAAAACTCAACTGCACCGCTTCTGGATGGCAGATTGCAGGAGCCACTTGGTACTATCAAACCAGCCCGACTTGGCACTGGTGCCACCTTGGGTCTGGGAACCATCCAGCCTATCGTGGATTTTAAGGAGCCAGCCGGCTACTCCCAGCCACAGGCCCCCAACAAAAACCACGGCCCTTTTTTCTGGCAAACAAAACTTAGATGCCTCACTTCTGGATGGCAGATTGCAGGAGCCACTTGGTGTAATCAAACCAGCCCGACTTGGCACTGGTGCCACCTTGGGTCTGGGAACCATCCTGCGTATCGTGGATTCTAAGGAGCCAGCCGGCCACTCCCAGCCACAAGTCCCCAAACAAAACCCACGGCCCGTTTCCCTGGCAAACAAAATTAAGCTGCCCCGCTTCTGGATGGCAGATTGCAGGACGCACTTGGTAGTGTCAAACCAGCCCGACTTGGCACTGGTGCCACCTTGGGTCTGGGAACCATCCTGCGTATTGTGGGTTCAAAGGAGCCAGCCGGCCACTCCCAGCCACAGGCCCCCAAATACAAACAACGGCGCTTTTCCCTGGAAAACAAAACTCGCCTGACAACTTTTTGATGGCAGATTGCAGGAGCCACTTGGTACTATCAAACCAGCCCAACTTGGCACTGGTGCCACCATGGGTCTGGTCACCATCCTGCCTATCGTAGCTTTTCAGGAGCCAGCCGGTCACTCCCAGCCATAGGTCCCCAGTCACAAACCTCGGCCCGTTTCCCTGGCAAACAAAAGTAAGCTGCCCCGCTTCTGGATGGCAGATTGCAGGAGCCACTTGGTACTATCAAACCAGCCCAACTTGGCACTGGTGCCACCTCTGGTCTGGGAACCATGCTGCGTAACACAGATTCTAAGGCGCCAGTCGGCCACTCCCAGCCACAAGCCCCCAAACACAAACAACGGCGCTATTCTCTGGCAAACAAAACTCCACTGCCCCTCTTCTGGATGGCAAATTGCAGGACGCACTTGGTACTATAAAAACAGCCCGACTTGGCACTGGTGCCACCTTGGGTCTGGGAACCATCCTGCGTATCGATCTTTTTAATGAGACAGCCGGCCACTCCCAGCCATATGCCCCCAAACACAACCCACGGCCCTTTTCTCTGGCAAACAAAACTCAACTGCACCGCTTCTGGATGGCAGATTGCAGGAGCCACTTGGTACTATCAAACCAGCCCGACTTGGCACTGGTGCCACCTTGGGTCTAGGAACCATCCAGCCTATCGTGGATTTTAAGGAGCCAGCCGGCTACTCCCAGCCACAGGCCCCCAACAAAAACCACGGCCCTTTTTTCTCGCAAACAAAACTTAGCTGCCTCACTTCTGGATGGCAGATTGCAGGAGCCACTTGGTGTAATCAAACCAGCCCGACTTGGCACTGGTGCCACCTTGGGTCTGGGAACCATCCTGCGTATCGTGGATTCTAAGGAGCCAGCCGGCCACTCCCAGCCACAAGTCCCCAAACAAAATCAACGGCGCTGTTCCCTGGAAAACAAAACACGTCTGCCAACATTTTGATGGAGTTTGCAGGAGCCACTTGGTACTATCAAACCAGCCCGACTTGGCACTGGTGCCACCTTGGGTCTGGGAAACATCCTGCGTATCGTGGATTCTAAGGAGCCAGCCGGCCACTCCTAGCCACAGGCCCCCAGACAAAAACCTAGGCCTATTTCTCTGGCAAACAAAAGTAAGCTGCCCCGCTTCTGGATGGCAGATTGCAGGAGCCACTTGGGACTATCAAACCAGCCCAACTTGGCACTGGTGCCACCTTGGATCTGGGAACCATGCTGTGTATCGTGGATATTCAGGGGCCACCCGGCCACTCTCAGCCATATGTCCCCAAACAGAAACCTCGGCCCGTTTCTCTGGCAAACAAAACTCAACTGCCCCTCTTCTGGATGGCAAATTGCAGGATGAACTTGATACTAAAACCGCAGGCCGACTTGGTAGTGGTGACACCTTGGGCCTGGGAACCATCATGCGTATCGAGCATTTTAAGGAGCCAGCCGGCCACTCCCAGCAATATGCCCCCAAAAACAATCCACGGAATTTTTCTCTGGCAAACAAAAATCAGCTGCCCCGCTTCTGGATGGCAGATTGCAGGAGCCACTTTGACCCATCAAACCAGCCCGACTTGGCACTGGTGCCACCTTGCATCTGGGAACCATGCTGCCTAGCGTGGATTTTCAGGAGCCAGCCGGCCACTCTCAGCCATAGGCCCCCATACAAAACCCACGGCCCGTTTCCCTGGCAAACAAAATTAAGCTGCCCCGCTTCTGGATGGCAGATTGCAGGACGCACTTGGTAGTATCAAACCAGCCCGACTTGGCACTGGTGCCACCTTGGGTCTGGGAACCATCCTGCGTATTGTGGGTTCAAAGGAGCCAGCCGGCCACTCCCAGCCACAGGCCCCCAAATACAAACAACGGCGCTTTTCCCTGGAAAACAAAACTCGCCTGACAACTTTTTGATGGCAGATTGCAGGAGCCACTTGGTACTATCAAACCAGCCCAACTTGGCACTGGTGCCACAATGGGTCTGGTCACCATCCTGCCTATCGTAGCTTTTCAGGAGCCAGCCGGTCACTCCCAGCCATAGGTCCCCAGTCACAAACCTCGGCCCGTTTCCCTGGCAAACAAAAGTAAGCTGCCCCGCTTCTGGATGGCAGATTGCAGGAGCCACTTGGTACTATCAAACCAGCCCAACTTGGCACTGGTGCCACCTCTGGTCTGGGAACCATGCTGCGTAACACAGATTCTAAGGCGCCAGTCGGCCACTCCCAGCCACAAGCCCCCAAACACAAACAACGGCGCTATTCTCTGGCAAACAAAACTCCACTGCCCCTCTTCTGGATGGCAAATTGCAGGACGCACTTGGTACTATAAAAACAGCCCGACTTGGCACTGGTGCCACCTTGGGTCTGGGAACCATCCTGCGTATCGATCTTTTTAATGAGACAGCCGGCCACTCCCAGCCATATGCCCCCAAACACAACCCACGGCCCTTTTCTCTGGCAAACAAAACTCAACTGCACCGCTTCTGGATGGCAGATTGCAGGAGCCACTTGGTACTATCAAACCAGCCCGACTTGGCACTGGTGCCACCTTGGGTCTGGGAACCATCCAGCCTATCGTGGATTTTAAGGAGCCAGCCGGCTACTCCCAGCCACAGGCCCCCAACAAAAACCACGGCCCTTTTTTCTGGCAAACAAAACTTAGCTGCCTCACTTCTGGATGGCAGATTGCAGGAGCCACTTGGTGTAATCAAACCAGCCCGACTTGGCACTGGTGCCACCTTGGGTCTGGGAACCATCCTGCGTATCGTGGATTCTAAGGAGCCAGCCGGCCACTCCCAGCCACAGGTCCCCAAACCAAATCAACGGCGCTGTTCCCTGGAAAACAAAACACGTCTGCCAACATTTTGATGGAGTTTGCAGGAGCCACTTGGTACTATCAAACCAGCCCGACTTGGCACTGGTGCCACCTTGGGTCTGGGAAACATCCTGCGTATCGTGGATTCTAAGGAGCCAGCCGGCCACTCCTAGCCACAGGCCCCCAGACAAAAACCTAGGCCTATTTCTCTGGCAAACAAAAGTAAGCTGCCCCGCTTCTGGATGGCAGATTGCAGGAGACACTTGGGACTATCAAACCAGCCCAACTTGGCACTGGTGCCACCTTGGATCTGGGAACCATGCTGTGTATCGTGGATATTCAGGGGCCAGCCGGCCACTCTCAGCCATATGTCCCCAAACAGAAACCTCGGCCCGTTTCTCTGGCAAACAAAACTCAACTGCCCCTCTTCTGGATGGCAAATTGCAGGATGAACTTGATACTAAAACCGCAGGCCGACTTGGTAGTGGTGACACCTTGGGCCTGGGAACCATCATGCGTATCGAGCATTTTAAGGAGCCAGCCGGCCACTCCCAGCAATATGCCCCCAAAAACAATCCACGGAATTTTTCTCTGGCAAACAAAAATCAGCTGCCCCGCTTCTGGATGGCAGATTGCAGGAGCCACTTTGCACCATCAAACCAGCCCGACTTGGCACTGGTGCCACCTTGGGTCTGGGGACCATCCTGCCTAGCGTGGATTTTCAGGAGCCAGCCGGCCACTCTCAGCCATAGGCCCCCATACAAAACCCACGGCCCGTTTCCCTGGCAAACAAAATTAAGCTGCCCCGCTTCTGGATGGCAGATTGCAGGACGCACTTGGTAGTATCAAACCAGCCCGACTTGGCACTGGTGCCACCTTGGGTCTGGGAACCATCCTGCGTATCATGGATTTTCAGGAGCCAGCCGTCCACTGCCAGCCACAGGCCCCGAAACACAAACAACAGCCTTTTTCTCTGGCAAACAAAATTCAGCTGCCCCGCTTCTGGATGGCAGATTGCAGGAACCACTTGGTACTAACAAACCAGCCTGACTTGGCACTGGTGCCACCTTGGGTCTGGGAACCATCCTGCGTATCGTGGATTCTAAGGAGCCAGCTGGCCACTCCCAGCCACAGGCCCCAAAACACACACAACGGTGCTTTTCCCTGGAAAACAAAACTCGCCTGCCAAACATTTGATGGCAGATTGCAGGAGCCACTTGGTACTATCAAACCAGCCCAAC
This sequence comes from Melospiza melodia melodia, assembly GCF_035770615.1. Lineage (NCBI taxonomy): Eukaryota > Metazoa > Chordata > Aves > Passeriformes > Passerellidae > Melospiza > Melospiza melodia. The sequence goes on from NC_086199.1 coordinate 45,670,802, forward strand.
TTGGCACTGGTGCCACCATGGGTCTGGTCACCATCCTGCCTATCGTAGCTTTTCAGGTGCCAGCCAGCCACCCCCAGCCAGAGGCCCCTAGACAAATATTTCGGCCCGTTTCCCTGGCAAACAAAAGTAAGCTACCCCGCTTCTGGATGGCAGATTGCAGGAGCCACTTTGCACCATCAAACCAGCCCAACTTGGCACTGGTGCCACCTCTGGTCTGGGAACCATCCTGCGTATCGTGGGTTCTAAGGAGCCAGCTGGCCACTCCCAGCCACAGGCCCCCAAACACAAACAACGGCGCTTTTCCCTGGAAAACAAAACTCGCCTGCCAACTTTTTGATGGCAGATTGCCGGAGCCACTTGGTACTATCAAACCAGCCCAACTTGGCACTGGTGCCACCATGGGTCTGGTCACTATCCTGCCTATCGTAGCTTTTCAGGAGCCAGCCGGTCACTCCCAGCCATAGGCCCCCAAACACAAACCTCGGCCCGTTTCCCTGGCAAACAAAAGTAAGCTGCCCCGCTTCTGCATGGCAGATTGCAGGAGCTATTTAGTACTATCAAACCAGCCCGACTTGGCACTGGTGACACCTCTGGTCTGGGACCCATCCTGCCTATCGTGGATTTTCAGGGGCCAGCCGGCCACTCGCAGCCATATGCCCCCAAAAACAAACCACGGCCCTTTTCTCTGGCAAACAAAACTCAACTGCCCCTCTTCTGGATGGCAAATTTTAGGACGCACTTTGTACTACGAAAACCGCCCGACGTGGCACTGGTGCCACCTTGTGTCAGGGAACCATCCTGCATATCGAGCTTTTTAAGGAGCCAGCCGGCCACGCCCAGCCATATACCCCCAAAAACAAACCACGGACCATTTCTCATGGAAACAAAAATCCGCTGCCCCGCGTCAGGATGGCAGATTGCAGGAGCCACTTTGCACCATCAAACCAGCCCGACTTGGCACTGGTGCCACCTTGGGTCTGGGAACAATCCTGCATATCGTGGATTCTAAGGAGCCAGCCGGCCACTCCCAGCCACAGGCCCCCAAACACAAACAACGGCGCTTTTCCCTGGAAAACAAAACTCGCCTGCCAGCTTTTTGATGGCAGATTGCAGGAGCCACTTGGTACTATCAAATCATCCCAACTTGGCACTGGTGCCACTATGGGTCTGGGAAACATCCTGCCTATTGTAGAATTTCAGGAGCCAGCCGGTCACTCCCAGCCATAGTCCCCCAGACACAAACCTCGGACCGTTTCCCTGGCAAACAAAATTAAGCTGCCCCGATTCTGGATGGCAGATTGCAGGAGCCACTTGGTACTATCAAATCAGCCCAACTTGGCACTGGTGCCACCATGGGTCTGGTAAACATCCTGCCTATCGTAGCTTTTCAGGAGCCAGCCGGTCACTCCCTGCCATAGGCCCCAGACACAAACCTCGGCCCGTTTCCCTGGCAAACAAAAGTAAGCTGCCCCGCTTCTGCATGGCAGATTGCAGGAGCTATTTAGTACTATCAAACCAGCCCGACTTGGCCCTCGTGCCACCTTGGCTCTGGGAACCATGCTGCGTATCGTAGATTCTATGAGGACAGGCGGCCACTCCCAGCCACAGGCCTCTAAACAAAAACAACGGCGCTTTTCCCGGGAAAACAAAACTCGCCTGCCAAATTTTGACGGCAGATTGCAGGAGCCACTTGGTACTATCAAACCAGCCCAACTTGGCACTGGTGCCACCATGGGTCTGGTCACCATCCTGCCTATCGTAGCTTTTCAGGAGCCAGCCGGTCACTCCCAGCCATAGGCCCCCAGACACAAAGCTCTACCCGTTTCCCTGACAAACAAAAGTAAGCTACCCCGCTTCTGGATGGCAGATTGCAGGAGTCACTTTGCACCATCAAACCAGCCCGACTTGGCACTGGTCCACCTCTGGTCTGGGACCCATCCTGCGTATCGTGGATTCTAAGGAGACAGCTGGCCACTCCCAGCCACAGGCCCCCAAACACAAACAACGGCGCTTTTCCCTGGAAAACAAAACTCGCTTGCCAACTTTTTGATGGCAGATTGCAGGAGCCACTTGGTACTATCAAACCACCCCAACTTGGCAACAAGTGGTTCCTGCAATCTGACATCCAGAAGCGGGGCAGCTTACTTTTGTTTGCCAGGGAAATGGACCGTTGTTTGTGTTTGGAGGCGTATGGCTGGGAGTGGCCGACTGGCTCCTTAAAATCCACGATAGGCAGGATGGTTCCCAGACCCAAGGTGGCACCAGTGCCAAGTCGGGCTGGTTTGATAGTACAAAGTGGCTCCTGCAATCTGCCATCCAGAAGCGGGGCAGCTTACTTTTGTTTGCCAGGGAAACGGGCCGGGCTTTCTGTCTCGGGGCCTATGGCAGGGAGTGACCGCCTGGCTCCTGAAAAGCTACGATAGGCAGGATGGTTCCCAGACCCATGGTGGCACCAGTGCCAAGTTGGGCTGGTTTGATAGTACCAAGTGGCTCCTGCAATCTGCCATCAAAAAGTTGGCAGGCGAGTTTTGTTTTCCATGGAAAAGCGCCATTGTGTGTGTTTGGGGACCTGTGGTTGGGAGTGCCCGGCTGGCTCCTTAGAAACCACGATACGCAGCATGGTTACCAGACAAGAGGTGCCACCAGTGCCAAGTTGTGCTGGTTTGATACTACCAAGTGGTTCCTGCAATCTGCCATCCAGAAGCGGGGCAGCTTACTTTTGTTTGCCACGGAAACGGGCCGTTGTTTGTGTTTGGGGGCCTGTGGCTGGGAGTGGCCGACTGGCTCCTTAGAATCCACGATACGCAGGATGGGTCCCAGACCAGAGGTGGCACCAGTGCCAAGTCGGGCTGGTTTGATAGTACCAAGTGGCTCCTGCAATCTGCCATCCAGAAGCGGGGCAGCTTACTTTTGTTTGCCAGGGAAACGGGCCGAGGTTTATGACTGGGGACCTATGGCTGGGAGTGACCGGCTGGCTCCTGAAAAGTTACGATAGGCAGGATTGTGACCAGACCCATGGTGGCACCAGGGCCAAGTTGGGCTGGTTTGATAGTACCAAGTGGCTCCTGTAATCTGCCATCAAATAGTTGGTAGGCGAGTTTTGTTTTCCAGGGAAAAGCGCAGATGTTTGTGTTTGGGGGCCTGTGGTAGGGAGTGGCCGGCTGGCTAATTAGAATCCACGATACGCAGGATGGTTCCCAGACCAGAGGTGGCACCAGTGCCAAGACGGGCTAGTTTGATGGTGCAAAGTGGCTCCTGCAATCTGCCATCCAGAAGCGGGGTAGCTTACTTTTGTTTGCCAGGGAAACGGGCCGAGCTTTTTGTCTGGGGGCCTATGGCGGGGAGTGACCGGCTGGCTCCTGAAAAGATAAGATAGGCAGGATGGTGACCAGACCCATGGTGGCACCAGTGCCAAGTTGGGCTGATTTGATAAAACCAAGTGGCTCCTGCAATCTGCCATCAAAAAGTTGGCAGGAGAGTTTTGTTTTCCAGGGAAAAGCGCCGTTGTTTGTGTTTGGGGGCCAGTGGCTGGGAGTGGCCGGCTGGCTCCTTAGAATCCACGATACGCAGCATGGTATCCAGACCCAAGGTGGCACCAGTGCCAAGTTTTGCTGGTTTGATAGTACCAAGTGGTTCCTGCAATCTGCCATCCAGAAGCAGGGCAGCTTACTTTTGTTTGCCAGGGAAATGGGCCGAGGTTTTTGTCTGGGGGCCTATGGCTGGGAGTGACCGGCTGGCTCCTGAAAAGCTACGATAGGCAGGATGGTGACCAGACCCATGGTGGCACCAGTCCCAAGTTGGGCTGATTTGATAGTACCAAGTGGCTCCTGCAATCTGCCGTCAAAATTTGGCAGGCGAGTTTTTATTTTCCAGGGAAAAGCGCCGTTGTTTGTGTTTGGGGGCCTGTGGCTGGGAGTGGCCGGCTGGCTGCTTAGAATCCACGATACGCAGGATGGTTCCCAGACCCAAGGTGGCACCAGTGCCAAGTTTTGCTGGTTTGATAGTACCAAGTGGTTCCTGCAATCTGCCATCCAGAAGCAGGGCAGCTTACTTTTGTTTGCCAGGGAAACGGGCCGAGGTTTTTGTCTGGGGGCCTATGGCTGGGAGTGACCGGCTGGCTCCTGAAAAGCTACGATAGGCAGGATGGTGACCAGACCGATGGTGGCACCAGTGCCAAGTCGGGCTGGTTTGATAATACTAAATAGCTACTGCAATCTGCCATCCAGACGCGGGGCAGCGGATTTTTGCTTGCTGGAGAAAAGTTCCGTGGGTTTTTTTTGGGGGTATATGGCTGGACGTTGCCGGCTGACTCCTTAAAAACATCGATACGCAGGATGGTTCCCTGACCCAAGGTGGCATCACTGCCAAGTCGGGCTGTTTTCGTAGTACCAAGTGGCTCCTGCAATTTGCCATCCAGAAGAGGGGCAGTTGAGTTTTGTTTACCAGAGAAAAGGGCCGTGGTTTGTGTTTTGGGGCATATGGCTGAGTGGCCGGCTGGCTCCTGAAAATCCACGATAGGCAGGATGGTTCCCAGAGCCAAGGTGGCACCAGTGCCATGTTGGCCTGGTTTGATAGTACCATGTGGCTCCTGCAATCTGCCATCCAGAAGCGGGGCAGCTTACTTTTGTTTGCCAGGGAAACGGGCCGAGGTATTTGTCTGGGGGCCTATGGCTGGGAGTGACCGGCTGGCTCCTGAAAAGCTACGATAGGCAGGATGGTGACCAGACCCATGGTGGCACCAGTGCCAAGTTGGGCTGGTTTGATAGTACCAAGTGGCTCCTGCAATCTGCCATCCAGAAGCGGGGTAGCTTACTTTTGTTTGCCAGGGAAACGGGCAGAGCTTTCTGTCTGGGGGCCTATGGTTGGGAGTAACCGGCTGGCTCCTGAAAAGCTACAATAGGCAGGATGGTTCCCAGATCCAAGATGGCACCAGTGCCAAGTCGGGGTGGTTTGATGGTGCAACGTGGCTCCTGCAATCTGCCATCCTGACGCGGGGCAGCGGATTTTTGTTTCCAAGAGAAATGGTCCGTGGTTTGTTTTTGGGGCTATATGGCTGGGCGTGGCCTGCTGGCTCCTTAAAAAGCTACGATAGGCAGGATGGTTCCCTGACCCAAGGTGGCACCAGTGCCAAGTCGGGCGGTTTTCGTAGTACAAAGTGCGTCCTAAAATTTGCCATCCAGAAGAGGGGCAGTTGAGTTTTGTTTACCAGAGAAAAGGGCCGTGGTTTGTTTTTGGGGGCATATGGCTGATAGTGGCCGTCTGGCGCCTGAAAATCCACGATAGGCAGGATGGTTCCCAGACCAGAGGTGGCACCAGTGCCAAGTCGGGCTGGTTTGATAGTACTAAATAGCACCTGCAATCTGCCATGCAGAAGCGGGGCAGCTTACTTTTGTTTGCCAGGGAAACGGGCCGAGGTTTGTGTCTGGGGGCCTATGGCTGGGAGTGACCGGCTGGCTCCTGAAAAGCTACGATAGGCAGGATGGTGACCAGACCCATGGTGGCACCAGTGCCAAGTTGGGCTGGTTTGATAGTACCAAGTGGCTCCTGCAATCTGCCATCAAAAAGTTGTCAGGCGAGTTTTGTTTTCCAGGGAAAAGCGCCGTTGTTTGTATTTGGGGGCCTGTGGCTGGGAGTGGCCGGCTGGCTCCTTTGAACCCACGATACGCAGGATGGTTCCCAGACCCAAGGTGGCACCAGTGCCAAGTCGGGCTGGTTTGATACTACCAAGTGCGTCCTGCAATCTGCCATCCAGAAGCGGGGCAGCTTAATTTTGTTTGCCAGGGAAACGGGCCCTGGGTTTTGTTTGGGGGCCTATGGCTGAGAGTGGCCGGCTGGCTCCTGGAAATCCACGCTAGGCAGCATGGTTCCCAGATGCAAGGTGGCACCAGTGCCAAGTCGGGCTGGTTTGATGGTGCAAAGTGGCTCCTGCAATCTGCCATCCAGAAGCGGGGCAGCTGATTTTTGTTTGCCAGAGAAAAATTCCGTGGATTGTTTTTGGGGGCATATTGCTGGGAGGGGCCGGCTGGCTCCTTAAAATGCTCGATACGCATGATGGTTCCCAGGTCCAAGGTGTCACCACTACCAAGTCGGCCTGCGGTTTTAGTATCAAGTTCATCCTGCAATTTGCCATCCAGAAGAGGGGCGGTTGAATTTTGTTTGCCAGAGAAACGGGCCGAGGTTTCTGTTTGGGGACATATGGCTGAGAGTGGCCGGCTGGCCCCTGAATATCCACGATACACAGCATGGTTCCCAGATCCAAGGTGGCACCAGTGCCAAGTTGGGCTGGTTTGATAGTACCAAGTGTCTCCTGCAATCTGCCATCCAGAAGCGGGGCAGCTTACTTTTGTTTGCCAGAGAAATAGGCCTAGGTTTTTGTCTGGGGGCCTGTGGCTAGGAGTGGCCGGCTGGCTCCTAAGAATCCACGATACGCAGGATGTTTCCCAGACCCAAGGTGGCACCAGTGCCAAGTCGGGCTGGTTTGATAGTACCAAGTGGCTCCTGCAAACTCCATCAAAAAGTTGGCAGGCGTGTTTTGTTTTCCAGGGAACAGCGCCGTTGATTTTGTTTGGGGGCCTGTGGCTGGGAGTGGCCGGCTGGCTCCTTAGAATCCACGATACGCAGGATGGTTCCCAGACCCAAGGTGGCACCAGTGCCAAGTCGGGCTGGTTTGATTACACCAAGTGGCTCCTGCAATCTGCCATCCAGAAGTGAGGCAGCTAAGTTTTGTTTGCCAGAAAAAAGGGCCGTGGTTTTTGTTGGGGGCCTGTGGCTGGGAGTGGCCGGCTGGCTCCTTAGAATCCACCATACCCAGGATGGTTCCCAGACCCAAGGTGGCACCAGTGCCAAGTCGGGCTGGTTTGATAGTACCAAGTGGCTCCTGCAATCTGCCATCCAGAAGCAGTGCAGCTGAGTTTTGTTTGCCAGAGAAAAGGGCCGTGGGTTGTGTTTGGGGGCATATGGCTGGGAGTGGCCGGCTGTCTCATTAAAAAGATCGATACGCAGCATGGTTCCCAGACCCAAGGTGGCACCAGTGCCAAGTCGGGCTGTTTTTATAGTACCAAGTGCGTCCTGCAATTTGCCATCCAGAAGAGGGGCAGTGGAGTTTTGTTTGCTAGAGAATAGCGCCGTTGTTTGTGTTTGGGGGCTTGTGGCTGGGAGTGGCCGACTGGCGCCTTAGAATCTGTGTTACGCAGCATGGTTCCCAGACCAGAGGTGGCACCAGTGCCAAGTTGGTCTGGTTTGATAGTACCAAGTGGCTCCTGCAATCTGCCATCCAGAAGCGGGGCAGCTTACTTTTGTTTGCCAGGGAAACGGGCCGAGGTTTGTGACTGGGGACCTATGGCTGGGAGTGACCGGCTGGCTCCTGAAAAGCTACGATAGGCAGGATGGTGACCAGACCCATAGTGGCACCAGTGCCAAGTTGGGCTGGTTTGATAGTACCAAGTGGCTCCTGCAATCTGCCATCAAAAAGTTGTCAGGCGAGTTTTGTTTTCCAGGAAAAAGCGCCGTTGTTTGTATTTGGGGGCCTGTGGCTGGGAGTGGCCGGCTGGCTCCTTTGAACCCACAATACGCAGGATGGTTCCCAGACCCAAGGTGGCACCAGTGCCAAGTCGGGCTGGTTTGATACTACCAAGTGCGTCCTGCAATCTGCCATCCAGAAGCGGGGCAGCTTAATTTTGTTTGCCAGGGAAACGGGCCGTGGGTTTTGTTTGGGGGCCTATGGCTGAGAGTGGCCGGCTGGCTCCTGAAAATCCACGCTAGGCAGCATGGTTCCCAGATGCAAGGTGGCACCAGTGCCAAGTCGGGCTGGTTTGATGGTGCAAAGTGGCTCCTGCAATCTGCCATCCAGAAGCGGGGCAGCTGATTTTTGTTTGCCAGAGAAAAATTCCGTGGATTGTTTTTGGGGGCATATTGCTGGGAGTGGCCGGCTGGCTCCTTAAAATGCTCGATACGCATGATGGTTCCCAGGTCCAAGGTGTCACCACTACCAAGTCGGCCTGTGGTTTTAGTATCAAGTTCATCCTGCAATTTGCCATCCAGAAGAGGGGCAGTTGAGTTTTGTTTGCCAGAGAAATGGGCCGAGGTTTCTGTTTGGGGACATATGGCTGAGAGTGGCCGGCTGGCCCCTGAATATCCACGATACACAGCATGGTTCCCAGATCCAAGGTGGCACCAGTGCCAAGTTGGGCTGGTTTGATAGTACCAAGTGTCTCCTGCAATCTGCCATCCAGAAGCGGGGCAGCTTACTTTTGTTTGCCAGAGAAATAGGCCTAGGTTTTTGTCTGGGGGCCTGTGGCTAGGAGTGGCCGGCTGGCTCCTAAGAATCCACGATACGCAGGATGTTTCCCAGACCCAAGGTGGCACCAGTGCCAAGTCGGGCTGGTTTGATAGTACCAAGTGGCTCCTGCAAACTCCATCAAAAAGTTGGCAGGCGTGTTTTGTTTTCCAGGGAACAGCGCCGTTGATTTTGTTTGGGGGCCTGTGGCTGGGAGTGGCCGGCTGGCTCCTTAGAATCCACGATACGCAGGATGGTTCCCAGACCCAAGGTGGCACCAGTGCCAAGTCGGGCTGGTTTGATTACACCAAGTGGCTCCTGCAATCTGCCATCCAGAAGTGAGGCAGCTAAGTTTTGTTTGCCAGAAAAAAGGGCCGTGGTTTTTGTTGGGGGCCTGTGGCTGGGAGTGGCCGGCTGGCTCCTTAGAATCCACCATACGCAGGATGGTTCCCAGACCCAAGGTGGCACCAGTGCCAAGTCGGGCTGGTTTGATAGTCCCAAGTGGCTCCTGCAAACTGCCATCCAGAAGCGGGGTAGCTGAGTTTTGTTTGCCAGGGAAATGGGCCGTTGTTTGTGTTTGGGGGCCTGTGGCTGGGAGTGTTCGGCTGGTTCCTGAATATGTACGATACGCAGGATTGTTCCCAGACCCAAGGTGGCACCAGTGCCAAGTCGGGCTGGTTTGATGGTGCAAAGTGGCTCCTGCAATCTGCCATCCAGACGCGGGGCAGCGGATTTTTGTTTCCATGAGAAATGGTCCGTGGTTTGTTTTTGGGGGTATATGGCTGGGCCTGGCCGGCTGGCTCCTTAAAAAGCTCGATATGCAGGATGGTTCCCTGACACAAGGTGGCACCAGTGCCACGTCGGGCGGTTTTCGTAGTACAAAGTGCGTCCTAAAATTTGCCATCCAGAAGAGGGGCAGTTGAGTTTTGTTTGCCAGAGAAAAGGTCCGTGGTTTGTTTTTGGGGGCATATGGCTGAGAGTGGCTGGCTGGCCCCTGAAAATCCACGATACACAGGATGGTTCCCAGATCCAAGGTGGCACCTGTGCCAAGTCGGGCTGATTTGATAGTACTAAGTAGCTCCTGCAATCTGCCATCCAGAAGCGGGACAGCTTACTTTTGTTTGCCAGGGAAACGGGCCGAGGTTTGTGTTTGGGGGCCTATGGCTGAGAGTGACCGGCTGGCTCCTGAAAAGCTACAATAGGCAGGATGGTGACCAGACCCATGGTGGCACCAGTGCCAAGTTGGGCTGGTTTGATAGTACCAAGTGGTTCCTGCAATCTGCCATCCAGAAGCAGGGCAGCTGAGTTTTGTTTGCCAGAGAAAAGGGCTTGGTTTGTGTTTGGGGGCATATGGCTGGGTGTGGCCAGCTGGCTCCTTAAAATGCACGATATGCAACATGGCTCCCAGACCCAAGGTGGCACCAGTGCCAAGTTGGGCTGGTTTGATAGTACCAAGTGGCTCCTGCAATCTTCCATGATCACGTGGAGAAATACTTTCTGGTTTCAGCCTCATGCTCTTTCTTCTCTCCCTCAACTTCTCTATCACCTCTCATCTGGTTCACATGCGCTGTCTTCAAGGTCCACAGGCTACTTTTCACAGAATCTTCTGGCCTGATGAAGTAAGAATGATGAATAGAACAGAGCTGGGATCTATTTTCCAGTTTGGATAAAATGCATTCTGCACACAAATCCAAGGAGAACGGGCTGCCCCGATGCCCAGAAAATCTTTCACTCCTGCTAGTGTTCTACGTCAACCGCAACTTAGTCTGAAAGAAAAGCTTTTTCTCTGAGAGCATCTGAGAGGTTTGCATGAAGCACTGATATCTGACATATGCAATTTTGAATAGGAGAGGAAAAAGAAAATGGCAAGGAGTTTTTAATTTTAGTGGTTTCAATTTTAATTTCCGTGCACTTTTTCAAAACTTGTCAGCTCAAATGCCCATCAACATCTTTTAGTCATCTGTAAGTCAGTATTCATATAAAATGTGCTTCAAATCCAAAGAATTTCAAATTTGCACTCCAAGCTTCTATGCCTAGATTTATGATTTCCTACACATATTAGATGAAAGGAAGGCCTTTTTTACTGTGGGAGTGCTGGAACACTGGAACAGGTTGCCCAGAGAAGTTGTGGGTGTCCCATCCCTGAAAGTATTCAAGGTCACCTTGGACGGGGCTTGGAGCAGCAACAAAGGAGAAGCTTGATGGTAGAGAAACAAAGTTGGACTATAGAAGAAACTCGGATTGAAGTATAGGATCAAGTTTTCTCTCAGCTCTTGGGGTAAATTCAAAGTTGTACAAAATGACATTTATCTGTGCTATTCACTACTGTAACAGAAAGTTTCATGAAAACTGTACAGAAGATAGTAAATTTTAAAAGAGATAAGAATTACAGCATAAAATCCATGGGATAGGTTACAACATGAGACACTCTCTAAGAGAAAATCTCTTTGTTTCAGCACTTCATCGGGGTAAGATTTCATGAAGTGCCAAAGAAGGCGGCAAAATATCATTCGGGACATTATTTACTGGAATTCAGCCTGGCCATTAGTAGGAACTGCCTTTGAACATATCATGTAGATATACCACACACGCTTTCCCTTCACTGAAAAATTACTGTTTACAACAAATAAGCAATTGACGATCAAAATTGATTGAAAGCATCTTAAACATGTCAAGTATTTCATTGTAGATGATCTGTGATCCAAATGCTTCTTCCACCTTCGAGAGGGACAGAAGAATTCTTCCATATCATGATGGTTTAAAATTGTATCAACCAATGTTTTCTGCTGAAAAGATATCATCTATTTTTTTCTATTTTTGGAAGAAAATATTCCTAGACATACAACAGGTGAGAACTAAGTAATTTTAAAGAAACAAATGAAATGAAAATATTCTGTAAATAGAATGAAATGAAAAGCTGTGTTTTAAATAGGAGCTAAATATTAAACAGAATTTTTGTACCAGGCATTTGGATTACTGCACCAGCTCTTTTGCCCATCAAGAGAGGCATTTAGCATTTCAGTCTTTTCCAAGGTGTTCATGATCTGCTATGCTGATCTCTGTGTGTGCCTAGGTGTGTGTGGAGGGGGGGGCATATGAAGGGGAGTGTGTATGTTTGCTTTACAATTGTTGTGGCAGATTCATGCCTCAGCTCCACATTTTGTTTTAAAAAGGTCACACCGAGTGGATATGAAGTTTACTATCAACAAGAGATCGATTCCCAAATCATCCATTTGACTCTCCCTTATAAATCATGTGCTTTGTTGCATATTTTATCAAATATACTTTCAAGCCAGATGGAGGAAGGAGGATGTGGGAATCCCTCCACCATCTTGCAACTTTTATGTAAGTAGGTTTTCAAGAAAATCATCATTTCTCTTTTAAATATGTCTGGAACAGGCATGATGGTAGTGTCAACCTGTTGGAGTTTTTGTTGCTGGAAGAAGTTGTACAAAAGGATTGGTTTTTACATTGACCAGTTACTGAATCAAGCGCAGGAATACATTGGAAATTTAGCTGGGGGTTCCTTTTCCCAGCAGACTACTTCTAGAACGAGCTTGTACACTGAAGCTGACTCTTTTGCTCTCTTTTTGTTTCTTTCCTATTTTCTTGGCTTCTTTGCCACTATCTAGACAATTTTGGAACTTTGTTCCCAACTAAAATGGTTTCAATAGTCTGATTGTGATCATACATTTTTACAAGGAATTTTTAAAATCTTTCCTCGAGTCCAGAAAGTCAAGGACTTAGATCTTTTTCTTCCCTTATCAATATTGCCATGAAATTGATAAATAAAGACCAACTCTTTATTTTTGTTTTTAACCCACGTAGATAATTCCCATCCATTAATCCATTTTGTGGACCAATAGCTGCCATTCTGATGGAAGCTGTCACTTCTTAACAATAGGCATTCTGTGACTATGTTGACTGCACTTTGGGTGAAGATCCTAACTGGTCTTAGATATACATAGGGAGAAATTTGCTCAGCCAGTGTCAGTCTTAAGCATGCGTATCAGAAGATCTTTCTAGAGCTGGGAATTTTCCCATGAAAGGGATTCAGTTAGGGAAGAGACACTTGTGCCAGAGTTTTACATTCTTCTTGAACACTGCTTAAGGAACTTAGATGCCATGTCCATTTGGATCTCTGTCTGCACAGAACTTTGTCATGCCAGCGCTTTGAAATGCATCTTGAAGAGAATTCACTAGCACAGAATGAAAGAGAGTGGAAGGGGTTGGTGGGGCTAACCAGGCCCAACCCCCCTGCCTAAACCAGGATACCTAGAGCCTCTTGCCCAGGATTCTATCTGGGTGTACTTTTAATGTCTTCAAAGATCCAGGCTCCACAATCTTTCTGGGCAGTCTGTGCCGTGGTTCAGTCACCCTGACAGTAAAGAAACATTTACTGATGTTCAAAGGCAATCTCCTGTATTTCAGTGTGTGCCCACTGCCTCTTGTCTTTTCCCTCAGCATCACTGAAAAGACACTGATTCCCTCCCCTTTGCACTATTGCTTCCATATGTATGTGTGATGCCATGTAGAGGTATGTCAAAAACCTCCCTGAAGCCCAGGCAGATAATATTCCCTTCATCTACCAGTCAAGTTGATTCATCAGAGGAGTTTAAAGTGATGTTCAGCATGAAATTCCCCTGAAAAATCATGCTAACTACATTATTTGGTCATCTGTCATGTGCCTGGCAAGGATTTCCAGGAAGAGCTGCTTCATCAACTTCCTGGGGATAAAAAAGAGGCTGGCTGGTTTGTACTATGGCGAGTCCTCTTAATTGCCTTTTTTGAAGATGGGTGTCATTTGCTAACATCCACTCTTTAGCCTCTGTTGTCGTCTACATCTTAGCAAAACGCTTTTCCACTATGTCTGGCTAGGAAAAACTGTGCCAGCACAGAAAACATCTCCCATCGTGTTCTAGAAGTTGCACGGATGTCTGCCAAGTGTTTGGCAGGAAGAAAAGAAAAGTTGTCCAAAACAGCTTCCAATCGAATGTTCCTGTGATTGGAAAAGTCAGGAGAGTGCAAAGGTACTGTTTTCTATCAGTTGGCAAGGTGCGCACACAATCCCAGTGTTGTACAGCTTGCTTCTTCACCTTCCCGAAGCTGCCGCTCTCGCCGGCTGCCGGAGCCCAAGAAGCGGCTTCTTCGCGCAAAGACGATTGTGCCGCTCACAGGGCTCTCCTTAGCGCGGCTTCTGCCGAAAGACGCCCGGCAGCGGCTCTTACCTCCGGAGAGCATCCTACCTTCGTCTTTAGCTCCTCTTCTCATCTACACCTCGGCAAAAAGCTTTTCCACTATGTCTGGCTAGGAAAAACTGTGCCAGCACAGAAAACATCTCCCATCGTGTTCTAGAAGTTGCACGGATGTCTGCCAAGTGTTTGGCAGGAAGAAAAGAAAAGTTGTCCAAAACAGCTTCCAATCGAATGTTCCTGTGATTGGAAAAGTCAGGAGAGTGCAAAGGTACTGTTTTCTATCAGTTGGCAAGGTGCGCACACAATCCCAGTGTTGTACAGCTTGCTTCTTCACCTTCCCGAAGCTGCCGCTCTCGCCGGCTGCCGGAGCCCAAGAAGCGGCTTCTTCGCGCAAAGACGATTGTGCCGCTCACAGTGCTCTCCTTAGCGCGGCTTCTGCCGAAAGACGCCCGGCAGCGGCTCTTACCTCCGGAGAGCATCCTACCTTCGTCTTTCGCGTCTTATGTAGTCTACATCTTAGCAAAACGCTTTTCCACTATGTCTGGCTAGGAAAAACTGTGCCAGCACAGAAAACATCTCCCATCGTGTTCTAGAAGTTGCACGGATGTCTGCCAAGTGTTTGGCAGGAAGAAAAGAAAAGTTGTCCAAAACAGCTTCCAATCGAATGTTCCTGTGATTGGAAAAGTCAGGAGAGTGCAAAGGTACTGTTTTCTATCAGTTGGCAAGGTGCGCACACAATCCCAGTGTTGTACAGCTTGCTTCTTCACCTTCCCGAAGCTGCCGCTCTCGCCGGCTGCCGGAGCCCAAGAAGCGGCTTCTTCGCGCAAAGACGATTGTGCCGCTCACAGGGCTCTCCTTAGCGCGGCTTCTGCCGAAAGAGGCCCGGCAGCGGCTCTTACCTCCGGAGAGCATCCTACCTTCGTCTTTCGCGTCTTATGTAGTCTACACCTCGGCAAAACGCTTTTCCACTATGTCTGGCTAGGAAAAACTGTGCCAGCACAGAAAACATCTCCCATCGTGTTCTAGAAGTTGCACGGATGTCTGCCAAGTGTTTGGCAGGAAGAAAAGAAAAGTTGTCCAAAACAGCTTCCAATCGAATGTTCCTGTGATTGGAAAAGTCAGGAGAGTGCAAAGGTACTGTTTTCTATCAGTTGGCAAGGTGCGCACACAATCCCAGTGTTGTACAGCTTGCTTCTTCACCTTCCCGAAGCTGCCGCTCTCGCCGGCTGCCGGAGCCCAAGAAGCGGCTTCTTCGCGCAAAGACGATTGTGCCGCTCACAGTGCTCTCCTTAGCGCGGCTTCTGCCGAAAGACGCCCGGCAGCGGCTCTTACCTCCGGAGAGCATCCTACCTTCGTCTTTCGCGTCTTTTGTAGTCTACATCTTAGCAAAACGCTTTTCCACTATGTCTGGCTAGGAAAAACTGTGCCAGCACAGAAAACATCTCCCATCGTGTTCTAGAAGTTGCACGGATGTCTGCCAAGTGTTTGGCAGGAAGAAAAGAAAAGTTGTCCAAAACAGCTTCCAATCGAATGTTCCTGTGATTGGAAAAGTCAGGAGAGTGCAAAGGTACTGTTTTCTATCAGTTGGCAAGGTGCGCACACAATCCCAGTGTTGTACAGCTTGCTTCTTCACCTTCCCGAAGCTGCCGCTCTCGCCGGCTGCCGGAGCCCAAGAAGCGGCTTCTTCGCGCAAAGACGATTGTGCCGCTCACAGTGCTCTCCTTAGCGCGGCTTCTGCCGAAAGACGCCCGGCAGCGGCTCTTACCTCCGGAGAGCATCCTACCTTCGTCTTTAGCTCCTCTTCTCATCTACACCTCGGCAAAAAGCTTTTCCACTATGTCTGGCTAGGAAAAACTGTGCCAGCACAGAAAACATCTCCCATCGTGTTCTAGAAGTTGCACGGATGTCTGCCAAGTGTTTGGCAGGAAGAAAAGAAAAGTTGTCCAAAACAGCTTCCAATCGAATGTTCCTGTGATTGGAAAAGTCAGGAGAGTGCAAAGGTACTGTTTTCTATCAGTTGGCAAGGTGCGCACACAATCCCAGTGTTGTACAGCTTGCTTCTTCACCTTCCCGAAGCTGCCGCTCTCGCCGGCTGCCGGAGCCCAAGAAGCGGCTTCTTCGCGCAAAGACGATTGTGCCGCTCACAGTGCTCTCCTTAGCGCGGCTTCTGCCGAAAGACGCCCGGCAGCGGCTCTTACCTCCGGAGAGCATCCTACCTTCGTCTTTAGCTCCTCTTCTCATCTACACCTCGGCAAAAAGCTTTTCCACTATGTCTGGCTAGGAAAAACTGTGCCAGCACAGAAAACATCTCCCATCGTGTTCTAGAAGTTGCACGGATGTCTGCCAAGTGTTTGGCAGGAAGAAAAGAAAAGTTGTCCAAAACAGCTTCCAATCGAATGTTCCTGTGATTGGAAAAGTCAGGAGAGTGCAAAGGTACTGTTTTCTATCAGTTGGCAAGGTGCGCACACAATCCCAGTGTTGTACAGCTTGCTTCTTCACCTTCCCGAAGCTGCCGCTCTCGCCGGCTGCCGGAGCCCAAGAAGCGGCTTCTTCGCGCAAAGACGATTGTGCCGCTCACAGTGCTCTCCTTAGCGCGGCTTCTGCCGAAAGACGCCCGGCAGCGGCTCTTACCTCCGGAGAGCATCCTACCTTCGTCTTTCGCGTCTTTTGTAGTCTACATCTTAGCAAAACGCTTTTCCACTATGTCTGGCTAGGAAAAACTGTGCCAGCACAGAAAACATCTCCCATCGTGTTCTAGAAGTTGCACGGATGTCTGCCAAGTGTTTGGCAGGAAGAAAAGAAAAGTTGTCCAAAACAGCTTCCAATCGAATGTTCCTGTGATTGGAAAAGTCAGGAGAGTGCAAAGGTACTGTTTTCTATCAGTTGGCAAGGTGCGCACACAATCCCAGTGTTGTACAGCTTGCTTCTTCACCTTCCCGAAGCTGCCGCTCTCGCCGGCTGCCGGAGCCCAAGAAGCGGCTTCTTCGCGCAAAGACGATTGTGCCGCTCACAGTGCTCTCCTTAGCGCGGCTTCTGCCGAAAGACGCCCGGCAGCGGCTCTTACCTCCGGAGAGCATCCTACCTTCGTCTTTAGCTCCTCTTCTCATCTACACCTCGGCAAAAAGCTTTTCCACTATGTCTGGCTAGGAAAAACTGTGCCAGCACAGAAAACATCTCCCATCGTGTTCTAGAAGTTGCACGGATGTCTGCCAAGTGTTTGGCAGGAAGAAAAGAAAAGTTGTCCAAAACAGCTTCCAATCGAATGTTCCTGTGATTGGAAAAGTCAGGAGAGTGCAAAGGTACTGTTTTCTATCAGTTGGCAAGGTGCGCACACAATCCCAGTGTTGTACAGCTTGCTTCTTCACCTTCCCGAAGCTGCCGCTCTCGCCGGCTGCCGGAGCCCAAGAAGCGGCTTCTTCGCGCAAAGACGATTGTGCCGCTCACAGTGCTCTCCTTAGCGCGGCTTCTGCCGAAAGACGCCCGGCAGCGGCTCTTACCTCCGGAGAGCATCCTACCTTCGTCTTTAGCTCCTCTTCTCATCTACACCTCGGCAAAAAGCTTTTCCACTATGTCTGGCTAGGAAAAACTGTGCCAGCACAGAAAACATCTCCCATCGTTTTCTAGAAGTTGCACGGATGTCTGCCAAGTGTTTGGCAGGAAGAAAAGAAAAGTTGTCCAAAACAGCTTCCAATCGAATGTTCCTGTGATTGGAAAAGTCAGGAGAGTGCAAAGGTACTGTTTTCTATCAGTTGGCAAGGTGCGCACACAATCCCAGTGTTGTACAGCTTGCTTCTTCACCTTCCCGAAGCTGCCGCTCTCGCCGGCTGCCGGAGCCCAAGAAGCGGCTTCTTCGCGCAAAGACGATTGTGCCGCTCACAGGGCTCTCCTTAGCGCGGCTTCTGCCGAAAGACGCCCGGCAGCGGCTCTTACCTCCGGAGAGCATCCTACCTTCGTCTTTCGCGTCTTATGTAGTCTACACCTCGGCAAAACGCTTTTCCACTATGTCTGGCTAGGAAAAACTGTGCCAGCACAGAAAACATCTCCCATCGTGTTCTAGAAGTTGCACGGATGTCTGCCAAGTGTTTGGCAGGAAGAAAAGAAAAGTTGTCCAAAACAGCTTCCAATCGAATGTTCCTGTGATTGGAAAAGTCAGGAGAGTGCAAAGGTACTGTTTTCTATCAGTTGGCAAGGTGCGCACACAATCCCAGTGTTGTACAGCTTGCTTCTTCACCTTCCCGAAGCTGCCGCTCTCGCCGGCTGCCGGAGCCCAAGAAGCGGCTTCTTCGCGCAAAGACGATTGTGCCGCTCACAGTGCTCTCCTTAGCGCGGCTTCTGCCGAAAGACGCCCGGCAGCGGCTCTTACCTCCGGAGAGCATCCTACCTTCGTCTTTCGCGTCTTTTGTAGTCTACATCTTAGCAAAACGCTTTTCCACTATGTCTGGCTAGGAAAAACTGTGCCAGCACAGAAAACATCTCCCATCGTGTTCTAGAAGTTGCACGGATGTCTGCCAAGTGTTTGGCAGGAAGAAAAGAAAAGTTGTCCAAAACAGCTTCCAATCGAATGTTCCTGTGATTGGAAAAGTCAGGAGAGTGCAAAGGTACTGTTTTCTATCAGTTGGCAAGGTGCGCACACAATCCCAGTGTTGTACAGCTTGCTTCTTCACCTTCCCGAAGCTGCCGCTCTCGCCGGCTGCCGGAGCCCAAGAAGCGGCTTCTTCGCGCAAAGACGATTGTGCCGCTCACAGTGCTCTCCTTAGCGCGGCTTCTGCCGAAAGACGCCCGGCAGCGGCTCTTACCTCCGGAGAGCATCCTACCTTCGTCTTTCGCGTCTTATGTAGTCTACACCTCGGCAAAACGCTTTTCCACTATGTCTGGCTAGGAAAAACTGTGCCAGCACAGAAAACATCTCCCATCGTGTTCTAGAAGTTGCACGGATGTCTGCCAAGTGTTTGGCAGGAAGAAAAGAAAAGTTGTCCAAAACAGCTTCCAATCGAATGTTCCTGTGATTGGAAAAGTCAGGAGAGTGCAAAGGTACTGTTTTCTATCAGTTGGCAAGGTGCGCACACAATCCCAGTGTTGTACAGCTTGCTTCTTCACCTTCCCGAAGCTGCCGCTCTCGCCGGCTGCCGGAGCCCAAGAAGCGGCTTCTTCGCGCAAAGACGATTGTGCCGCTCACAGTGCTCTCCTTAGCGCGGCTTCTGCCGAAAGACGCCCGGCAGCGGCTCTTACCTCCGGAGAGCATCCTACCTTCGTCTTTCGCGTCTTTTGTAGTCTACATCTTAGCAAAACGCTTTTCCACTATGTCTGGCTAGGAAAAACTGTGCCAGCACAGAAAACATCTCCCATCGTGTTCTAGAAGTTGCACGGATGTCTGCCAAGTGTTTGGCAGGAAGAAAAGAAAAGTTGTTCAAAACAGCTTCCAATCGAATGTTCATGTGATTGGAAAAGTCAGGAGAGTGCAAAGGTACTGTTTTCTATCAGTTGGCAAGGTGCGCACACAATCCCAGTGTTGTACAGCTTGCTTCTTCACCTTCCCGAAGCTGCCGCTCTCGCCGGCTGCCGGAGCCCAAGAAGCGGCTTCTTCGCGCAAAGACGATTGTGCCGCTCACAGTGCTCTCCTTAGCGCGGCTTCTGCCGAAAGACGCCCGGCAGCGGCTCTTACCTCCGGAGAGCATCCTACCTTCGTCTTTCGCGTCTTTTGTAGTCTACATCTTAGCAAAACGCTTTTCCACTATGTCTGGCTAGGAAAAACTGTGCCAGCACAGAAAACATCTCCCATCGTGTTCTAGAAGTTGCACGGATGTCTGCCAAGTGTTTGGCAGGAAGAAAAGAAAAGTTGTCCAAAACAGCTTCCAATCGAATGTTCCTGTGATTGGAAAAGTCAGGAGAGTGCAAAGGTACTGTTTTCTATCAGTTGGCAAGGTGCGCACACAATCCCAGTGTTGTACAGCTTGTTTCTTCACCTTCCCGAAGCTGCCGCTCTCGCCGGCTGCCGGAGCCCAAGAAGCGGCTTCTTCGCGCAAAGACGATTGTGCCGCTCACAGTGCTCTCCTTAGCGCGGCTTCTGCCGAAAGACGCCCGGCAGCGGCTCTTACCTCCGGAGAGCATCCTACCTTCGTCTTTCGCGTCTTATGTAGTCTACATCTTACCAAAACGCTTTTCCACTATGTCTGGCTAGGAAAAACCGTGCCAGCCCAGAAAACATCTCCCATCGTTTTCTAGAACTTGCAGATATGTCTGCCAAGTGTTTGGGAGGAAGAAAAGAAAAGTTGTCCAAAACAGCTTCCAATCGAATGTTCCTGTGATTGGAAAAGTCAGGAGAGTGCAAAGGTACTGTTTTCTATCAGTTGGCAAGGTGCGCACACAATCCCAGTGTTGTACAGCTTGCTTCTTCACCTTCCCGAAGCTGCCACTCTCAGGAGGTAAGAGCCGCTGCCGGGCGTCTTTCGGCAGAAGCCGCGCTAAGGGGAGCACTGTGAGCGGCACAATCGTCTTTGCGCGAAGAAGCCGCTACTTGGGCTCCGGCAGCCGGCGAGAGCGGCAGCTTCGGGAAGGTGAAGAAACAAGCTGTACAACACTGGGATTGTGTGCGCACCTTGCCAACTGATAGAAAACAGTACCTTTGCACTCTCCTGACTTTTCCAATCACAGGAACATTCGATTGGAAGCTGTTTTGGACAACTTTTCTTTTCTTCCTGCCAAACACTTGGCAGACATCCGTGCAACTTCTAGAACACGATGGGAGATGTTTTCTGTGCTGGCACAGTTTTTCCTAGCCAGACATAGTGGAAAAGCGTTTTGCTAAGATGTAGACTACAAAAGACGCGAAAGACGAAGGTAGGATGCTCTCCGGAGGTAAGAGCCGCTGCCGGGCGTCTTTCGGCAGAAGCCGCGCTAAGGAGAGCACTGTGAGCGGCACAATCGTCTTTGCGCGAAGAAGCCGCTTCTTGGGCTCCGGCAGCCGGCGAGAGCGGCAGCTTCGGGAAGGTGAAGAAGCAAGCTGTACAACACTGGGATTGTGTGCGCACCTTGCCAACTGATAGAAAACAGTACCTTTGCACTCTCCTGACTTTTCCAATCACAGGAACATTCGATTGGAAGCTGTTTTGGACAACTTTTCTTTTCTTCCTGCCAAACACTTGGCAGACATCCGTGCAACTTCTAGAACACGATGGGAGATGTTTTCTGTGCTGGCACAGTTTTTCCTAGCCAGACATAGTGGAAAAGCGTTTTGCCGAGGTGTAGACTACATAAGACGCGAAAGACGAAGGTAGGATGCTCTCCGGAGGTAAGAGCCGCTGCCGGGCGTCTTTCGGCAGAAGCCGCGCTAAGGAGAGCACTGTGAGCGGCACAATCGTCTTTGCGCGAAGAAGCCGCTTCTTGGGCTCCGGCAGCCGGCGAGAGCGGCAGCTTCGGGAAGGTGAAGAAGCAAGCTGTACAACACTGGGATTGTGTGCGCACCTTGCCAACTGATAGAAAACAGTACCTTTGCACTCTCCTGACTTTTCCAATCACAGGAACATTCGATTGGAAGCTGTTTTGGACAACTTTTCTTTTCTTCCTGCCAAACACTTGGCAGACATCCGTGCAACTTCTAGAACACGATGGGAGATGTTTTCTGTGCTGGCACAGTTTTTCCTAGCCAGACATAGTGGAAAAGCGTTTTGCCGAGGTGTAGATGAGAAGAGGAGCTAAAGACGAAGGTAGGATGCTCTCCGGAGGTAAGAGCCGCTGCCGGGCGTCTTTCGGCAGAAGCCGCGCTAAGGAGAGCACTGTGAGCGGCACAATCGTCTTTGCGCGAAGAAGCCGCTTCTTGGGCTCCGGCAGCCGGCGAGAGCGGCAGCTTCGGGAAGGTGAAGAAGCAAGCTGTACAACACTGGGATTGTGTGCGCACCTTGCCAACTGATAGAAAACAGTACCTTTGCACTCTCCTGACTTTTCCAATCACAGGAACATTCGATTGGAAGCTGTTTTGGACAACTTTTCTTTTCTTCCTGCCAAACACTTGGCAGACATCCGTGCAACTTCTAGAACACGATGGGAGATGTTTTCTGTGCTGGCACAGTTTTTCCTAGCCAGACATAGTGGAAAAGCTTTTTGCCGAGGTGTAGATGAGAAGAGGAGCTAAAGAGTGGATGTTAGCAAATGACACCCATCTTCAAAAAAGGCAATTAAGAGGACTCGCCATAGTACAAACCAGCCAGCCTCTTTTTTATCCCCAGGAAGTTGATGAAGCAGCTCTTCCTGGAAATCCTTGCCAGGCACATGACAGATGACCAAATAATGTAGTTAGCATGATTTTTCAGGGGAATTTCATGCTGAACATCACTTTAAACTCCTCTGATGAATCAACTTGACTGGTAGATGAAGGGAATATTATCTGCCTGGGCTTCAGGGAGGTTTTTGACATACCTCTACATGGCATCACACATACATATGGAAGCAATAGTGCAAAGGGGAGGGAATCAGTGTCTTTTCAGTGATGCTGAGGGAAAAGACAAGAGGCAGTGGGCACACACTGAAATACAGGAGATTGCCTTTGAACATCAGTAAATGTTTCTTTACTGTCAGGGTGACTGAACCACGGCACAGACTGCCCAGAAAGATTGTGGAGCCTGGATCTTTGAAGACATTAAAAGTACACCCAGATAGAATCCTGGGCAAGAGGCTCTAGGTATCCTGGTTTAGGCAGGGGGGTTGGGCCTGGTTAGCCCCACCAACCCCTTCCACTCTCTTTCATTCTGTGCTAGTGAATTCTCTTCAAGATGCATTTCAAAGCGCTGGCATGACAAAGTTCTGTGCAGACAGAGATCCAAATGGACATGGCATCTAAGTTCCTTAAGCAGTGTTCAAGAAGAATGTAAAACTCTGGCACAAGTGTCTCTTCCCTAACTGAATCCCTTTCATGGGAAAATTCCCAGCTCTAGAAAGATCTTCTGATACGCATGCTTAAGACTGACACTGGCTGAGCAAATTTCTCCCTATGTATATCTAAGACCAGTTAGGATCTTCACCCAAAGTGCAGTCAACATAGTCACAGAATGCCTATTGTTAAGAAGTGACAGCTTCCATCAGAATGGCAGCTATTGGTCCACAAAATGGATTAATGGATGGGAATTATCTACGTGGGTTAAAAACAAAAATAAAGAGTTGGTCTTTATTTATCAATTTCATGGCAATATTGATAAGGGAAGAAAAAGATCTAAGTCCTTGACTTTCTGGACTCGAGGAAAGATTTTAAAAATTCCTTGTAAAAATGTATGATCACAATCAGACTATTGAAACCATTTTAGTTGGGAACAAAGTTCCAAAATTGTCTAGATAGTGGCAAAGAAGCCAAGAAAATAGGAAAGAAACAAAAAGAGAGCAAAAGAGTCAGCTTCAGTGTACAAGCTCGTTCTAGAAGTAGTCTGCTGGGAAAAGGAACCCCCAGCTAAATTTCCAATGTATTCCTGCGCTTGATTCAGTAACTGGTCAATGTAAAAACCAATCCTTTTGTACAACTTCTTCCAGCAACAAAAACTCCAACAGGTTGACACTACCATCATGCCTGTTCCAGACATATTTAAAAGAGAAATGATGATTTTCTTGAAAACCTACTTACATAAAAGTTGCAAGATGGTGGAGGGATTCCCACATCCTCCTTCCTCCATCTGGCTTGAAAGTATATTTGATAAAATATGCAACAAAGCACATGATTTATAAGGGAGAGTCAAATGGATGATTTGGGAATCGATCTCTTGTTGATAGTAAACTTCATATCCACTCGGTGTGACCTTTTTAAAACAAAATGTGGAGCTGAGGCATGAATCTGCCACAACAATTGTAAAGCAAACATACACACTCCCCTTCATATGCCCCCCCCTCCACACACACCTAGGCACACACAGAGATCAGCATAGCAGATCATGAACACCTTGGAAAAGACTGAAATGCTAAATGCCTCTCTTGATGGGCAAAAGAGCTGGTGCAGTAATTCAAATGCCTGGTACAAAAATTCTGTTTAATATTTAGCTCCTATTTAAAACACAGCTTTTCATTTCATTCTATTTACAGAATATTTTCATTTCATTTGTTTCTTTAAAATTACTTAGTTCTCACCTGTTGTATGTCTAGGAATATTTTCTTCCAAAAATAGAAAAAAATAGATGATATCTTTTCAGCAGAAAACATTGGTTGATACAATTTTAAACCATCATGATATGGAAGAATTCTTCTGTCCCTCTCGAAGGTGGAAGAAGCATTTGGATCACAGATCATCTACAATGAAATACTTGACATGTTTAAGATGCTTTCAATCAATTTTGATCGTCAATTGCTTATTTGTTGTAAACAGTAATTTTTCAGTGAAGGGAAAGCGTGTGTGGTATATCTACATGATATGTTCAAAGGCAGTTCCTACTAATGGCCAGGCTGAATTCCAGTAAATAATGTCCCGAATGATATTTTGCCGCCTTCTTTGGCACTTCATGAAATCTTACCCCGATGAAGTGCTGAAACACAGAGATTTTCTCTTAGAGAGTGTCTCATGTTGTAACCTATCCCATGGATTTTATGCTGTAATTCTTATCTCTTTTAAAATTTACTATCTTCTGTACAGTTTTCATGAAACTTTCTGTTACAGTAGTGAATAGCACAGATAAATGTCATTTTGTACAACTTTGAATTTACCCCAAGAGCTGAGAGAAAACTTGATCCTATACTTCAATCCGAGTTTCTTCTATAGTCCAACTTTGTTTCTCTACCATCAAGCTTCTCCTTTGTTGCTGCTCCAAGCCCCGTCCAAGGTGACCTTGAATACTTTCAGGGATGGGACACCCACAACTTCTCTGGGCAACCTGTTCCAGTGTTCCAGCACTCCCACAGTAAAAAAGGCCTTCCTTTCATCTAATATGTGTAGGAAATCATAAATCTAGGCATAGAAGCTTGGAGTGCAAATTTGAAATTCTTTGGATTTGAAGCACATTTTATATGAATACTGACTTACAGATGACTAAAAGATGTTGATGGGCATTTGAGCTGACAAGTTTTGAAAAAGTGCACGGAAATTAAAATTGAAACCACTAAAATTAAAAACTCCTTGCCATTTTCTTTTTCCTCTCCTATTCAAAATTGCATATGTCAGATATCAGTGCTTCATGCAAACCTCTCAGATGCTCTCAGAGAAAAAGCTTTTCTTTCAGACTAAGTTGCGGTTGACGTAGAACACTAGCAGGAGTGAAAGATTTTCTGGGCATTGGGGCAGCACGTTCTCCTTGGATTTGTGTGCAGAATGCATTTTATCCAAACTGGAAAATAGATCCCAGCTCTGTTCTATTCATCATTCTTACTTCATCAGGCCAGAAGATTCTGTGAAAAGTAGCCTGTGGACCTTGAAGACAGCGCATGTGAACCAGATGAGAGGTGATAGAGAAGTTGAGGGAGAGAAGAAAGAGCATATGGCTGAAACCAGAAAGTATTTCTCCACGTGATCATGGAAGATTGCAGGAGCCACTTGGTACTATCAAACCAGCCCGACTTGGCACTGGTGCCACTATGGGTCTGGGAGCCATGTTGCATATCGTGCATTTTAAGGAGCCAGCTGGCCACACCCAGCCATATGCCCCCAAACACAAACCAAGCCCTTTTCTCTGGCAAACAAAACTCAGCTGCCCTGCTTCTGGATGGCAGATTGCAGGAGCCACTTGGTACTATCAAACCAGCCCAACTTGGCACTGGTGCCACCTTGGCTCTGGGAACCATCCTGCCTATTGTAGCTTTTCAGGAGCCAGCCGGTCACTCCCAGCCATAGGCCCCCAAACAGAAACCTCGGCCCGTTTCCCTGGCAAACAAAAGTAAGCTGCCCCGCTTCTGGATGGCAGATTGCAGGAGCTACTTAGTACTATCAAATCAGCCCGACTTGGCACTGGTGCCACCTTGGATCTGGGAACCATCCTGTGTATCGTGGATTTTCAGGGGCCAGCCGGCCACTCTCAGCCATATGCCCCCAAACACAAACCACGGACCTTTTCTCTGGCAAACAAAAATCAGCTGCCCCACTTCTGGATGGCAGATTGCAGGAGCCACTTGGGACTATCACACCAGCACAACATGGCACTGCTGCCACCTTGGATCTGGGAACAATCCTGCGTATCGTACATATTCAGGAACCAGCCGAACACTCCCAGCCACAGGCCCCCAAACACAAACAACGGCCCATTTCCCTGGCAAACAAAACTCAGCTGCCCCGCTTCTGGTGTGGCAGTTTGCAGGAGCCACTTGGGACTATCAAAGCAGCCCGACTTGGTAATGGTACCATCTTGGATCTGGGAACCATCCGGCGTATCGTGGATTTTCAGGGGCCAGCCGGTCATTCCCAGCCATATGCCCCAAAAAGAAACCACGGACCTTTTCTCTGGCAAAAAAACCTCAGCTGTCCCGCTTCTGGATGGTAGATTGCAGGAGTCACTTTGAACCATACAACCAGCCTTACTTGGCACTGGTGCCACCTTGGATCTGGGAACCATCCTGCCTATCGTTGATTTTCAGGGGCCAGGCTACCACTCTCGGCCATAGGCCCCCAAACACAAACCACAGCCCTTTTCTCTAGCAAACAAAATTTAGCTGCCCCGCTTCTGGATGGCAAATTGCAGGAGCCACTGGGTACTACAAAAACAGCCCGACTTGGCACTGGTGCCACCTTGCGTCTGGTTACCATGCGGCGTATCGTGCATTTTAAGGAGCCAGGTGGCCACTCCCAGCCATATGCCCCCAAACACAACCCACGGCCCTTTTCTCTGGCAAACAAAACTCAGCTGCCCCGCTTCTGGATGGCAGAGTGCAGGAGACACTTGGTACTATCAAACCAGCCCGACTTGGCACTGGTGCCACCTTTGGTCTGGGAACCATCCTGCGTATTGTGGATTGTCAGGAGACAGCCGACCACTCTAGGCCACAGACCCCAATCAAAAACAAAGGTCGGTTTCCCTGGCAAAAAAAACTCAGCTGCCCCGCTTCTGGATGGGAGATTGCAGGAGGCACTTGACACTGTCAAACGAGCCCCACTTTGTACTGGTGCCACCTTGGGTCTGGGAACCATGCTGCGTATCGTGGATTTTCAGGAGCCAGCCGGCCACTGCCAGCCACAGGCCCCCAAACAAAAACCACAGCCTTTTTCTCTGGCAAACAAAACTCAGCTGCCCCGCTTCTGGATGGCAGATTGCAGGAGCCACTTGGTACTATCAAACCAGCCCGACTTGGCACTGGTGCCACCTTGGGTCTGGGAACCATCCTGCCTATCGTGGATTTTAAGGAGCCAGCCGGCTACTCCCAGCCACAGGCCCCCAACAAAAACCACGGCCCTTTTTTCTCGCAAACAAAACTTAGCTGCCTCACTTCTGGATGGCAGATTGCAGGAGTCACTTGGTGTAATCAAACCAGCCCGACTTGGCACTGGTGCCACCTTGGGTCTGGGAACCATCCTGCGTATCGTGGATTCTAAGGAGCCAGCCGGCCACTCCCAGCCACAGGCCCCCAAACAAAATCAACGGCGCTGTTCCCTGGAAAACAAAACACGCCTGCCAACTTTTTGATGGAGTTTGCAGGAGCCACTTGGTACTATCAAACCAGCCCAACTTGGCACTGGTGCCACCATGGGTCTGGTAAACATCCTGCGTATCGTGGATTCTTAGGAGCCAGCCGGCCACTCCTAGCCACAGGCCCCCAAACAAAAACCTAGGCCTATTTCTCTGGCAAACAAAAGTAAGCTGCCCCGCTTCTGGATGGCAGATTGCAGGAGACACTTGGGACTATCAAACCAGCCCAACTTGGCACTGGTGCCACCTTGGATCTGGGAACCATGCTGTGTATCGTGGATTTTCAGGGGCCAGCCGGCCACTCTCAGCCATATGCCCCCAAACAGAAACCTCGGCCCGTTTCTCTGGCAAACAAAACTCAACTGCCCCTCTTCTGGATGGCAAATTGCAAGATGAACTTGATACTAAAACCGCAGGCCGACTTGGTAGTGGTGACACCTTGGGCCTGGGAACCATCATGCGTATCGAGCATTTTAAGGAGCCAGCCGGCCACTCCCAGCAATATGCCCCCAAAAACAATCCACGGAATTTTTCTCTGGCAAACAAAAATCAGCTGCCCCGCTTCTGGATGGCAGATTGCAGGAGCCACTTTGACCCATCAAACCAGCCCGACTTGGCACTGGTGCCACCTTGCATCCTGGAACCATGCTGCCTAGCGTGGATTTTCAGGGGCCAGCCGGCCACTCTCAGCTATATGCCCCCAAACAAAACCCACGGCCCGTTTCCCTGGCAAACAAAAGTAAGCTGCCCCGCTTCTGGATGGCAGATTGCAGGAACCACTTGGTACTATCAAACCAGCCCGACTTGGCACTGGTGCCACCTTGGGTCTGGGAACCATCCTGCGTATCGTGGATTCTAAGGAGCCAGCCGGCCACTCCCAGCCACAGGCCCCCAAATACAAACAACGGCGCTTTTCCCTGGAAAACAAAACTCGCCTGCCAACTTTTTGATGGCAGATTGCAGGAGCAACTTGGTACTATCAAACTAGCCCAACTTGGCACTGGTGCCACCATGGGTCTGGTAACCATCCTGCCTATTGTAGCTTTCCAGGAGCCAGCCGGTCACTCCCAGCCATAGGCCCCCAGTCACAAACCTCGGCCCGTTTCCCTGGCAAACAAAAGTAAGCTGCCCCGCTTCTGGATGGCAGATTGCAGGAGCCACTTGGTACTATCAAACCAGCCCGACTTGGCACTGGTGCCACCTTGGGTCTGGGAACCATGCTGCGTATCGCAGATTCTAAGGCGCCAGTCGGCCACTCCCAGCCACAAGACCCCAAACACAAACAACGGCGCTTTTCTCTGGCAAACAAAACTCAACTGCCCCTCTTCTGGATGGCAAATTGCAGGACGCACTTGGTACTATCAAACCAGCACGACTTGGCACTGTTGCCACCTTGGGTCTGGGAACCATCCTGCGTATTGTGGATTGTCAGGAGCCAGCTGGACACTCTCGGCCACAGACCCCAATCAAAAACAACGGCCCGTTTCACAGGCAAACAAAACTCAGCTGCCCCGCTTCTGGATGGGAGATTGCAGGAGGCACTTGACACTGTGAAACCAGCCCCAATTGGCACTGGTGCCACCTTGGGTCTGGGAACCATGCTGCGTATCATGGATTTTCAGGAGCCAGCCGGCCACTCCCAGCCATAGGCCCCCAAACAAATCCACAGCCTTTTTCTCTGGCAAACAAAATTCAGCTGCCCCGCTTCTGGATGGCAGATTGCAGGAGCCACTTGGGACTATCACACCAGCACAACATGGCACTGGTGCCACCTTGGATCTGGGAATCATCCTTCCTATCGTGGATTTTCAGGGGCCGGCCGGTCACTCTCAGCCATAGGCCCCAAACACAAACCACGGCCCTTTTCTCTGGAAAACAAAACTCAACTGCCCCTCTTCTGGATGGCAGATTGCAGGAGCCACTGGGTACTATGAAACCAGCCCTACTTGGCACTGGTGCCACCTTGGGTCTGGGAACCATGCTGCGTATCATGGATTTTCAGGAGCCAGCCGTCCACTGCCAGCCACAGGCCCCCAAACACAAACAACAGCCTTTTTCTCTGGCAAACAAAACTCAGCTGCCCCGCTTCTGGATGGCAGATTGCAGGAGCCACTTGGTACTATCAAACCAGCCCGACTTGGCACTGGTGCCACCTTGGGTCTGGGAACCATCCTGCCTATCGTGGATTTTAAGGAGCCAGCCGGCTACTCCCAGCCACAGGCCCCCAACAAAAACCACGGCCCTTTTTTCTCGCAAACAAAACTTAGCTGCCTCACTTCTGGATGGCAGATTGCAGGAGTCACTTGGTGTAATCAAACCAGCCCGACTTGGCACTGGTGCCACCTTGGGTCTGGGAACCATCCTGCGTATCGTGGATTCTAAGGAGCCAGCCGGCCACTCCCAGCCACAGGCCCCCAAACAAAATCAACGGCGCTGTTCCCTGGAAAACAAAACACGCCTGCCAACTTTTTGATGGAGTTTGCAGGAGCCACTTGGTACTATCAAACCAGCCCAACTTGGCACTGGTGCCACCATGGGTCTGGTAAACATCCTGCGTATCGTGGATTCTTAGGAGCCAGCCGGCCACTCCTAGCCACAGGCCCCCAAACAAAAACCTAGGCCTATTTCTCTGGCAAACAAAAGTAAGCTGCCCCGCTTCTGGATGGCAGATTGCAGGAGACACTTGGGACTATCAAACCAGCCCAACTTGGCACTGGTGCCACCTTGGATCTGGGAACCATGCTGTGTATCGTGGATTTTCAGGGGCCAGCCGGCCACTCTCAGCCATATGCCCCCAAACAGAAACCTCGGCCCGTTTCTCTGGCAAACAAAACTCAACTGCCCCTCTTCTGGATGGCAAATTGCAAGATGAACTTGATACTAAAACCGCAGGCCGACTTGGTAGTGGTGACACCTTGGGCCTGGGAACCATCATGCGTATCGAGCATTTTAAGGAGCCAGCCGGCCACTCCCAGCAATATGCCCCCAAAAACAATCCACGGAATTTTTCTCTGGCAAACAAAAATCAGCTGCCCCGCTTCTGGATGGCAGATTGCAGGAGCCACTTTGACCCATCAAACCAGCCCGACTTGGCACTGGTGCCACCTTGCATCCTGGAACCATGCTGCCTAGCGTGGATTTTCAGGGGCCAGCCGGCCACTCTCAGCTATATGCCCCCAAACAAAACCCACGGCCCGTTTCCCTGGCAAACAAAAGTAAGCTGCCCCGCTTCTGGATGGCAGATTGCAGGAACCACTTGGTAGTATCAAACCAGCCCGACTTGGCACTGGTGCCACCTTGGGTCTGGGAACCATCCTGCGTATCGTGGATTCTAAGGAGCCAGCCGGCCACTCCCAGCCACAGGCCCCCAAATACAAACAACGGCGCTTTTCCCTGGAAAACAAAACTCGCCTGCCAACTTTTTGATGGCAGATTGCAGGAGCAACTTGGTACTATCAAACCAGCCCAACTTGGCACTGGTGCCACCATGGGTCTGGTCACCATCCTGCCTATTGTAGCTTTCCAGGAGCCAGCCGGTCACTCCCAGCCATAGGCCCCCAGTCACAAACCTCGGCCCGTTTCCCTGGCAAACAAAAGTAAGCTGCCCCGCTTCTGGATGGCAGATTGCAGGAGCCACTTGGTACTATCAAACCAGCCCGACTTGGCACTGGTGCCACCTTGGGTCTGGGAACCATGCTGCGTATCGCAGATTCTAAGGCGCCAGTCGGCCACTCCCAGCCACAAGACCCCAAACACAAACAACGGCGCTTTTCTCTGGCAAACAAAACTCAACTGCCCCTCTTCTGGATGGCAAATTGCAGGACGCACTTGGTACTATCAAACCAGCACGACTTGGCACTGGTGCCACCTTGGGTCTGGGAACCATCCTGCGTATTGTGGATTGTCAGGAGCCAGCTGGACACTCTCGGCCACAGACCCCAATCAAAAACAACGGCCCGTTTCACAGGCAAACAAAACTCAGCTGCCCCGCTTCTGGATGGGAGATTGCAGGAGGCACTTGACACAGTGAAACCAGCCCCAATTGGCACTGGTGCCACCTTGGGTCTGGGAACCATGCTGCGTATCATGGATTTTCAGGAGCCAGCCGGCCACTCCCAGCCATAGGCCCCCAAACAAAAACCACAGCCTTTTTCTCTGGAAACCAAAATTCAGCTGCCCCGCTTCTGGATGGCAGATTGCAGGAGCCACTTGGGACTATCACACCAGCACAACATGGCACTGGTGCCACCTTGGATCTGGGAATCATCCTTCCTATCGTGGATTTTCAGGGGCCAGCCGGTCACTCTCAGCCATAGGCCCCAAACACAAACCACGGCCCTTTTCTCTGGAAAACAAAACTCAACTGCCCCTCTTCTGGATGGCAGATTGCAGGAGCCACTGGGTACTATGAAACCAGCCCTACTTGGCACTGGTGCCACCTTGGGTCTGGGAACCATGCTGCGTATCATGGATTTTCAGGAGCCAGCCGTCCACTGCCAGCCACAGGCCCCGAAACACAAACAACAGCCTTTTTCTCTGGCAAACAAAATTCAGCTGCCCCGCTTCTGGATGGCAGATTGCAGGAACCACTTGGTACTAACAAACCAGCCCGACTTGGCACTGGTGCCACCTTGGGTCTGGGAACCATCCTGCGTATCGTGGATTCTAAGGAGCCAGCTGGCCACTCCCAGCCACAGGCCCCAAAACACACACAACGGCGCTTTTCCCTGGAAAACAAAACTCGCCTGCCAACTTTTTGATGGCAGATT
Source organism: Melospiza melodia melodia (assembly GCF_035770615.1). Taxonomy (NCBI): domain Eukaryota; kingdom Metazoa; phylum Chordata; class Aves; order Passeriformes; family Passerellidae; genus Melospiza; species Melospiza melodia. Next base: position 45,702,615 of record NC_086199.1, read on the forward strand.
GCAGGAGCCACTTGGTACTATCAAACCAGCCCAACTTGGCACTGGTGCCACCATGGGTCTGGTCACCATCCTGCCTATCGTAGCTTTTCAGGAGCCAGCCGGTCACTCCCTGCCATAGGCCCCGAGACACAAAGCTCGGCCCGTTTCCCTGGCAAACACAAGTAAGCTGCCCCGCTTCTGGATGGCAGATTGCAGGAGCCACTTGGTGCTATCAAACCAGCCCGACTTGGCACTGGTACCACCTTGGGTCTGGGAACCATCCTGCCTATCGTGGATTTTAAGGAGCCAGCCGGCTACTCCCAGCCACAGGCCCCCAACAAAAACCACGGCCCTTTTTTCTGGCAAACAAAACTTAGCTGCCTCACTTATGGATGGCAGATTGCAGGAGCCACTTGGTGTAATCAAACCAGCCCGACTTGGCACTGGTGTCACCTTGGGTCTGGGAACCATCCTGCGTATCGTGGATTCTAAGGAGCCAGCTGGCCACTCCCAGCCACAGGCCCCCAAACAAAATCAACGGCGCTGGTCCCTGGAAAACAAAACACGCCTGCCAACTTTTTGATGGAGTTTGCAGGAGCCACTTGGTACTATCAAACCAGCCCAACTTGGCACTGGTGCCACCATGGGTCTGGTAAACATCCTGCGTATCCTGGATTCTTAGGAGCCAGCAGGCCACTCCTAGCCACAGGACCCCAAACAAAAACCTAGGCCTATTTCTCTGGTAAACAAAAGTAAGCTGCCCCGCTTCTGGATGGCAGATTGCAGGAGACACTTGGGACTATCAAACCAGCCCAACTTGGCACTGGTGCCACCTTGGATCTGGGAACCATGTTGTGTATCGTGGATTTTCAGGGGCCAGCCGGCCACTCTCAGCCATATGTCCCCAAACAGAAACCTCGGCCCGTTTCTCTGGCAAACAAAACTCAACTGCCCCTCTTCTGGATGGCAAATTGCAGGATGAACTTGATACTAAAACCGCAGGCCGACTTGGTAGTGGTGACACCTTGGGCCTGGGAACCATCATGCATATCGAGCATTTTAAGGAGCCAGCCGGCCACTCCCAGCAATATGCCCCCAAAAACAATCCACGGAATTTTTCTCTGGCAAACAAAAATCAGCTGCCCCGCTTCTGGATGGCAGATTGCAGGAGCCACTTTGCACCATCAAACCAGCCCGACTTGGCACTGGTGCCACCTTGCATCTGGGAACCATGCTGCCTAGCGTGGATTTTCAGGGGCCAGCGGGCCACTCTCAGCTATATGCCCCCAAACAAAACCCACGGCCCGTTTCCCTGGCAAACAAAAGTAAGCTGCCCTGCTTCTGGATGGCAGATTGCAGGAACCACTTGGTAGTATCAAACCAGCCCGACTTGGCACTGGTGCCACCTTGGGTCTGGGAACCATCCTGCGTATCGCGGATTCTAAGGAGCCAGCCGGCCACTCCCAGCCACAGGCCCCCAAACAAAAACAACGGCGCTTTTCCCTGGAAAACAAAACTCGCCTGCCAACTTTTTGATGGCAGATTGCAGGAGCAACTTGGTACTATCAAACCAGCCCAACTTGGCACTGGTGCCACCATGGGTCTGGTCACCATCCTGCCTATTGTAGATTTCCAGGAGCCAGCCGGTCACTCCCAGCCATAGGCCCCCAGACACAAACCTCGGCCCGTTTCCCTGGGAAACAAAAGTAAACTGCCCCGCTTCTGGATGGCAGATTGCAGGAGCCACTTGGTACTATCAAACCAGCCCAACTTGGAACTGGTGCCACCTTGGGTCTGGGAACCATCCTGCATATTGTGGATTGTCAGGAGCCAGCTGAACATTCTCGGCCACAGACCCCAATCAAAAACAACGGCCCGTTTCACAGGCAAACAAAACTCAGCTGCCCCGCTTCTGGATGGGAGATTGCAGGAGGCACTTGACACTGTGAAACCAGCCCCACTTGGCACTGGTGCCACCTTGGGTCTGGGAACCATGCTGCGTATCATGGATTTTCAGGAGCCAGCCGGCCACTCCCAGCCATAGGCCCCCAAACAAAAACCACAGCCTTTTTCTCTGGCAAACAAAATTCAGCTGCCCCACTTCTGGATGGCAGATTGCAGGAGCCACTTGGGACTATCACACCAGCACAACATGGCACTGGTGCCACCTTGGATATGGGAACCATCCCTCCTATCGTGGATTTTCAGGGGCCAGCCGGTCACTCTCAGCCATAGGCCCCAAACACAAACCACGGCCCTTTTCTCTGGAAAACAAAACTCAACTGCCCCTCTTCCTGATGGGAGATTGCAGGAGCCACTGGGTACTATGAAACTAGTCCTACTTGGCACTGGTGCCACCTTGGGTCTGGGAACCATGCTGCGTATCATGGATTTTCAGGAGCCAGCCGTCCACTGCCAGCCACAGGCCCCGAAACACAAACAACAGCCTTTTTCTCTGGCAAACAAAATTCAGCTGCCCCGCTTCTGGATGGCAGATTGCAGGAACCACTTGGTACTAACAAACCAGCCCGACTTGGCACTGGTGCCACCTTGGGTCTGGGAACCATCCTGCGTATCGTGGATTCTAAGGAGCCAGCTGGCCACTCCCAGCCACAGGCCCCAAAATACACACAACGGCGCTTTTCCCTGGAAAACAAAACTCGCCTGCCAACTTTTTGATGGCAGATTGCAGGAGCCACTTGGTACTATCAAACCAGCCCAACTTGGCACTGGTGCCACCATGGGTCTGGTCACCATCCTGCCTATCGTAGCTTTTCAGGAGCCTGCCGGTCACTCCCAGCCATAGGCCCCCAGAAAAAAACCTCGGTCCGTTTCCCTGGAAAACAAAAGTAAGCTGCCCCGCTTCTGGATGGCAGATTGCAGGAGCCACTTGGTGCTATCAAACCAGCCCGACTTGGCACTGGTGCCACCTTGGGTCTGGGAACCATCCTGCGTATCCTGTGTTCTAAGGAGCCAGCCGGCCACTCCCAGCCACAGTCCCCCAAACACAAACAACGGCGCTTTTCCCTGGAAAACAAAACTGACCTGCCAACTTTTTGATGGCAGATTGCAGGAGCAACTTGGTACTATCAAACCAGCCCAACTTGGCACTGGTGCCACCATGGGTCTGGTCACCATCCTGCCTATCGTAGCTTTTCACGAGCCAGCCGGTCACTCCCAGCCATAGGTCCCCAGACAAATACCTCGGCCCGTTTCCCTGGCAAACAAAAGTAAGCTGCCCCGCTTCTGGATGGCAGATTGCAGGAGCCACTTGGTGCTATCAAACCAGCCCGACTTGGCACTGGTGCCACCTTGGGTCTGGGAACCATCCTGCCTATCGTGGATTTTAAGGAGCCAGCCGGCTACTCCCAGCCACAGGCCCCCAACAAAAACCACGGCCCTTTTTTCTGGCAAACAAAACTTAGCTGCCTCACTTATGGATGGCAGATTGCAGGAGCCACTTGGTGTAATCAAACCAGCCCGACTTGGCACTGGTGTCACCTTGGGTCTGGGAACCATCCTGCGTATCGTGGATTCTAAGGAGCCAGCCGGCCACTCCCAGCCACAGGCCCCCAAACAAAATCAACGGCGCTGTTCCCTGGAAAACAAAACACGCCTGCCAACTTTTTGATGGAGTTTGCAGGAGCCACTTGGTACTATCAAACCAGCCCAACTTGGCACTGGTGCCACCATGGGTCTGGTAAACATACTGCGTATCGTGGATTCTTAGGAGCCAGCAGGCCACTCCTAGCCACAGGCCCCCAAACAAAAACCTAGGCCTATTTCTCTGGCAAACAAAAGTAAGCTGCCCCGCTTCTGGATGGCAGATTGCAGGAGACACTTGGGACTATCAAACCAGCCCAACTTGGCACTGGTGCCACCTTGGATCTGGGAACCATGTTGTGTATCGTGGATTTTCAGGGGCCAGCCGGCCACTCTCAGCCATATGTCCCCAAACAGAAACCTCGGCCCGTTTCTCTGGCAAACAAAACTCAACTGCCCCTCTTCTGGATGGCAAATTGCAGGGTGAACTTGATACTAAAACCGCAGGCCGACTTGGTAGTGGTGACACCTTGGGCCTGGGAACCATCATGCGTATCGAGCATTTTAAGGAGCCAGCCGGCCACTCCCAGCAATATGCCCCCAAAAACAATCCACGGAATTTTTCTCTGGCAAACAAAAATCAGCTGCCCCGCTTCTGGATGGCAGATTGCAGGAGCCACTTTGCACCATCAAACCAGCCCGACTTGGCACTGGTGCCACCTTGCATCTGGGAACCATGCTGCCTAGCGTGGATTTTCAGGGGCCAGCGGGCCACTCTCAGCTATATGCCCCCAAACAAAACCCACGGCCCGTTTCCCTGGCAAACAAAAGTAAGCTGCCCCGCTTCTGGATGGCAGATTGCAGGAACCACTTGGTAGTATCAAACCAGCCCGACTTGGCACTGGTGCCACCTTGGGTCTGGGAACCATCCTGCGTATCGTGGATTCTAAGGAGCCAGCCGGCCACTCCCAGCCACAGGCCCCCAAACACAAACAACGGCGCTTTTCCCTGGAAAACAAAACTCGCCTGCCAACTTTTTGATGGCAGATTGCAGGAGCTACTTGGTACTATCAAACCAGCCCAACTTGGCACTGGTGCCACCATGGGTCTGGTCACCATCCTGCCTATTGTAGCTTTCCAGGAGCCAGCCGGTCACTCCCAGCCATAGGCCCCCAAACACAAACCTCGGCCCGTTTCCCTGGCAAACAAAAGTAAGCTGCCCCGCTTCTGGATGGCAGATTGCAGGAGCCACTTGGTACTATCAAACCAGCCCAACTTGGAACTGGTGCCACCTTGGGTCTGGGAACCATGCTGCGTATCGCAGTTTCTAAGGCGCCAGTCGGCCACTCCCAGCCACAAGCCCCCAAACACAAACAACGGCGCTTTTCTCTGGCAAACAAAACTCAACTGCCCCTCTTCTGGATGGCAAATTGCAGGACGCACTTGGTACTATAAAAACAGCCCGACTTGGCACTGGTGCCACCTTGGGTCTGGGAACCATCCTGCGTATCGATCTTTTTAATGAGACAGCCGGCCACTCCCAGCCATATGCCCCCAAACACAACCCACGGCCCTTTCCTCTGGCAAACAAAACTCAGCTGCACCGCTTCTGGATGGCAGATTGCAGGAGCCACTTGGTACTATCAAACCAGCAAGACTTGGCACTGGTGCCACCTTGGGTCTGGGAACCATCCTGCATATTGTGGATTGTCAGGAGCCAGCTGAACATTCTCGGCCACAGACCCCAATCAAAAACAACGGCCCGTTTCACAGGCAAACAAAACTCAGCTGCCCCGCTTCTGGATGGGAGATTGCAGGAGGCACTTGACACTGTGAAACCAGCCCCACTTGGCACTGGTGCCACCTTGGGTCTGGGAACCATGCTGCGTATCATGGATTTTCAGGAGCCAGCCGGCCACTCCCAGCCATAGGCCCCCAAACAAAAACCACAGCCTTTTTCTCTGGCAAACAAAATTCAGCTGCCCCACTTCTGGATGGCAGATTGCAGGAGCCACTTGGGACTATCACACCAGCACAACATGGCACTGCTGCCACCTTGGATCTGGGAACCATCCTTCCTATCGTGGATTTTCAGGGGCCAGCCGGTCACTCTCAGCCATAGGCCCCAAACACAAACCACGGCCCTTTTCTCTGGAAAACAAAACTCAACTGCCCCTCTTCTGGAGGGCAGATTGCAGGAGCCACTGGGTACTATGAAACCAGCCCTACTTGGCACTGGTGCCACCTTGGGTCTGGGAACCATGCTGCGTATCATGGATTTTCAGGAGCCAGCCGTCCACTGCCAGCCACAGGCCCCGAAACACAAACAACAGCCTTTTTCTCTGGCAAACAAAATTCAGCTGCCCCGCTTCTGGATGGCAGATTGCAGGAACCACTTGGTACTAACAAACCAGCCCGACTTGGCACTGGTGCCACCTTGGGTCTGGGAACCATCCTGCGTATCGTGGATTCTAAGGAGCCAGCTGGCCACTCCCAGCCACAGGCCCCAAAACACACACAACGGCGCTTTTCCCTGGAAAACAAAACTCGCCTGCCAACTTTTTGATGGCAGATTGCAGGAGCCACTTGGTACTATCAAACCAGCCCAACTTGCCACTGGTGCCACCATGGGTCTGCTCACCATCCTGCCTATCGTAGCTTTTCAGGAGCCAGCCGGTCACTCCCTGCCATAGGCCCCGAGACACAAAGCTCGGCCCGTTTCCCTGGCAAACAAAAGTAAGCTGCCCCGCTTCTGGATGGCAGATTGCAGGAGCCACTTGGTGCTATCAAACCAGCCCGACTTGGCACTGGTACCACCTTGGGTCTGGGAACCATCCTGCCTATCGTGGATTTTAAGGAGCCAGCCGGCTACTCCCAGCCACAGGCCCCCAACAAAAACCACGGCCCTTTTTTCTGGCAAACAAAACTTAGCTGCCTCACTTATGGATGGCAGATTGCAGGAGCCACTTGGTGTAATCAAACCAGCCCGACTTGGCACTGGTGTCACCTTGGGTCTGGGAACCATCCTGCGTATCGTGGATTCTAAGGAGCCAGCCGGCCACTCCCAGCCACAGGCCCCCAAACAAAATCAACGGCGCTGGTCCCTGGAAAACAAAACACGCCTGCCAACTTTTTGATGGAGTTTGCAGGAGCCACTTGGTACTATCAAACCAGCCCAACTTGGCACTGGTGCCACCATGGGTCTGGTAAACATCCTGCGTATCGTGGATTCTTAGGAGCCAGCAGGCCACTCCTAGCCACAGGACCCCAAACAAAAACCTAGGCCTATTTCTCTGGTAAACAAAAGTAAGCTGCCCCGCTTCTGGATGGCAGATTGCAGGAGACACTTGGGACTATCAAACCAGCCCAACTTGGCACTGGTGCCACCTTGGATCTGGGAACCATGTTGTGTATCGTGGATTTTCAGGGGCCAGCCGGCCACTCTCAGCCATATGTCCCCAAACAGAAACCTCGGCCCGTTTCTCTGGCAAACAAAACTCAACTGCCCCTCTTCTGGATGGCAAATTGCAGGGTGAACTTGATACTAAAACCGCAGGCCGACTTGGTAGTGGTGACACCTTGGGCCTGGGAACCATCATGCGTATCGAGCATTTTAAGGAGCCAGCCGGCCACTCCCAGCAATATGCCCCCAAAAACAATCCACGGAATTTTTCTCTGGCAAACAAAAATCAGCTGCCCCGCTTCTGGATGGCAGATTGCAGGAGCCACTTTGCACCATCAAACCAGCCCGACTTGGCACTGGTGCCACCTTGCATCTGGGAACCATGCTGCCTAGCGTGGATTTTCAGGGGCCAGCGGGCCACTCTCAGCTATATGCCCCCAAACAAAACCCACGGCCCGTTTCCCTGGCAAACAAAAGTAAGCTGCCCTGCTTCTGGATGGCAGATTGCAGGAACCACTTGGTAGTATCAAACCAGCCCGACTTGGCACTGGTGCCACCTTGGGTCTGGGAACCATCCTGCGTATCGCGGATTCTAAGGAGCCAGCCGGCCACTCCCAGCCACAGGCCCCCAAACACAAACAACGGCGCTTTTCCCTGGAAAACAAAACTCGCCTGCCAACTTTTTGATGGCAGATTGCAGGAGCAACTTGGTACTATCAAACCAGCCCAACTTGGCACTGGTGCCACCATGGGTCTGGTCACCATCCTGCCTATTGTAGATTTCCAGGAGCCAGCCGGTCACTCCCAGCCATAGGCCCCCAAACACAAACCTCGGCCCGTTTCCCTGGCAAACAAAAGTAAACTGCCCCGCTTCTGGATGGCAGATTGCAGGAGCCACTTGGTACTATCAAACCAGCCCAACTTGGAACTGGTGCCACCTTGGGTCTGGGAACCATCCTGCATATTGTGGATTGTCAGGAGCCAGCTGAACATTCTCGGCCACAGACCCCAATCAAAAACAACGGCCCGTTTCACAGGCAAACAAAACTCAGCTGCCCCGCTTCTGGATGGGAGATTGCAGGAGGCACTTGACACTGTGAAACCAGCCCCACTTGGCACTGGTGCCACCTTGGGTCTGGGAACCATGCTGCGTATCATGGATTTTCAGGAGCCAGCCGGCCACTCCCAGCCATAGGCCCCCAAACAAAAACCACAGCCTTTTTCTCTGGCAAACAAAATTCAGCTGCCCCACTTCTGGATGGCAGATTGCAGGAGCCACTTGGGACTATCACACCAGCACAACATGGCACTGGTGCCACCTTGGATATGGGAACCATCCTTCCTATCGTGGATTTTCAGGGGCCAGCCGGTCACTCTCAGCCATAGGCCCCAAACACAAACCACGGCCCTTTTCTCTGGAAAACAAAACTCAACTGCCCCTCTTCTGGATGGCAGATTGCAGGAGCCACTGGGTACTATGAAACTAGTCCTACTTGGCACTGGTGCCACCTTGGGTCTGGGAACCATGCTGCGTATCATGGATTTTCAGGAGCCAGCCGTCCACTGCCAGCCACAGGCCCCGAAACACAAACAACAGCCTTTTTCTCTGGCAAACAAAATTCAGCTGCCCCGCTTCTGGATGGCAGATTGCAGGAACCACTTGGTACTAACAAACCAGCCCGACTTGGCACTGGTGCCACCTTGGGTCTGGGAACCATCCTGCGTATCGTGGATTCTAAGGAGCCAGCTGGCCACTCCCAGCCACAGGCCCCAAAATACACACAACGGCGCTTTTCCCTGGAAAACAAAACTCGCCTGCCAACTTTGTGATGGCAGATTGCAGGAGCCACTTGGTACTATCAAACCAGCCCAACTTGGCACTGGTGCCACCATGGGTCTGGTCACCATCCTGCCTATCGTAGCTTTTCAGGAGCCTGCCGGTCACTCCCAGCCATAGGCCCCCAGAAAAAAACCTCGGTCCGTTTCCCTGGAAAACAAAAGTAAGCTGCCCCGCTTCTGGATGGCAGATTGCAGGAGCCACTTGGTAGTGTCAAACCAGCCCGACTTGGCACTGGTACCACCTTGGGTCTGGGAACCATCCTGCCTATCGTGGATTTTAAGGAGCCAGCCGGCTACTCCCAGCCACAGGCCCCCAACAAAAACCACGGCCCTTTTTTCTGGCAAACAAAACTTAGCTGCCTCACTTATGGATGGCAGATTGCAGGAGCCACTTGGTGTAATCAAACCAGCCCGACTTGGCACTGGTGTCACCTTGGGTCTGGGAACCATCCTGCGTATCGTGGATTCTAAGGAGCCAGCCGGCCACTCCCAGCCACAGGCCCCCAAACAAAATCAACGGCGCTGGTCCCTGGAAAACAAAACACGCCTGCCAACTTTTTGATGGAGTTTGCAGGAGCCACTTGGTACTATCAAACCAGCCCAACTTGGCACTGGTGCCACCATGGGTCTGGTAAACATCCTGCGTATCGTGGATTCTTAGGAGCCAGCAGGCCACTCCTAGCCACAGGACCCCAAACAAAAACCTAGGCCTATTTCTCTGGTAAACAAAAGTAAGCTGCCCCGCTTCTGGATGGCAGATTGCAGGAGACACTTGGGACTATCAAACCAGCCCAACTTGGCACTGGTGCCACCTTGGATCTGGGAACCATGTTGTGTATCGTGGATTTTCAGGGGCCAGCCGGCCACTCTCAGCCATATGTCCCCAAACAGAAACCTCGGCCCGTTTCTCTGGCAAACAAAACTCAACTGCCCCTCTTCTGGATGGCAAATTGCAGGATGAACTTGATACTAAAACCGCAGGCCGACTTGGTAGTGGTGACACCTTGGGCCTGGGAACCATCATGCGTATCGAGCATTTTAAGGAGCCAGCCGGCCACTCCCAGCAATATGCCCCCAAAAACAATCCACGGAATTTTTCTCTGGCAAACAAAAATCAGCTGCCCCGCTTCTGGATGGCAGATTGCAGGAGCCACTTTGCACCATCAAACCAGCCCGACTTGGCACTGGTGCCACCTTGCATCTGGGAACCATGCTGCCTAGCGTGGATTTTCAGGGGCCAGCGGGCCACTCGCAGCTATATGCCCCCAAACAAAACCCACGGCCCGTTTCCCTGGCAAACAAAAGTAAGCTGCCCTGCTTCTGGATGGCAGATTGCAGGAACCACTTGGTAGTATCAAACCAGCCCGACTTGGCACTGGTGCCACCTTGGGTCTGGGAACCATCCTGCGTATCGCGGATTCTAAGGAGCCAGCCGGCCACTCCCAGCCACAGGCCCCCAAACACAAACAACGGCGCTTTTCCCTGGAAAACAAAACTCGCCTGCCAACTTTTTGATGGCAGATTGCAGGAGCCACTTGGTACTATCAAACCAGCCCAACTTGGCACTGGTGCCACCATGGGTCTGGTCACCATCCTGCCTATTGTAGATTTCCAGGAGCCAGCCGGTCACTCCCAGCCATAGGCCCCCAAACACAAACCTCGGCCCGTTTCCCTGGCAAACAAAAGTAAACTGCCCCGCTTCTGGATGGCAGATTGCAGGAGCCACTTGGTACTATCAAACCAGCCCGACTTGGTACTGGTGCCACCTTGGGTCTGGGAACCATCCTGCATATTGTGGATTGTCAGGAGCCAGCTGAACATTCTCGGCCACAGACCCCAATCAAAAACAACGGCCCGTTTCACAGGCAAACAAAACTCAGCTGCCCCGCTTCTGGATGGGAGATTGCAGGAGGCACTTGACACTGTGAAACCAGCCCCACTTGGCACTGGTGCCACCTTGGGTCTGGGAACCATGCTGCGTATCATGGATTTTCAGGAGCCAGCCGGCCACTCCCAGCCATAGGCCCCCAAACAAAAACCACAGCCTTTTTCTCTGGCAAACAAAATTCAGCTGCCCCACTTCTGGATGGCAGATTGCAGGAGCCACTTGGGACTATCACACCAGCACAACATGGCACTGGTGCCACCTTGGATATGGGAACCATCCTTCCTATCGTGGATTTTCAGGGGCCAGCCGGTCACTCTCAGCCATAGGCCCCAAACACAAACCACGGCCCTTTCCTCTGGAAAACAAAACTCAACTGCCCCTCTTCTGGATGGCAGATTGCAGGAGCCACTGGGTACTATGAAACTAGTCCTACTTGGCACTGGTGCCACCTTGGGTCTGGGAACCATGCTGCGTATCATGGATTTTCAGGAGCCAGCCGTCCACTGCCAGCCACAGGCCCCGAAACACAAACAACAGCCTTTTTCTCTGGCAAACAAAATTCAGCTGCCCCGCTTCTGGATGGCAGATTGCAGGAACCACTTGGTACTAACAAACCAGCCCGACTTGGCACTGGTGCCACCTTGGGTCTGGGAACCATCCTGCGTATCGTGGATTCTAAGGAGCCAGCTGGCCACTCCCAGCCACAGGCCCCAAAATACACACAACGGCGCTTTTCCCTGGAAAACAAAACTCGCCTGCCAACTTTGTGATGGCAGATTGCAGGAGCCACTTGGTACTATCAAACCAGCCCAACTTGGCACTGGTGCCACCATGGGTCTGGTCACCATCCTGCCTATCGTAGCTTTTCAGGAGCCTGCCGGTCACTCCCAGCCATAGGCCCCCAGAAAAAAACCTCGGTCCGTTTCCCTGGAAAACAAAAGTAAGCTGCCCCGCTTCTGGATGGCAGATTGCAGGAGCCACTTGGTGCTATCAAACCAGCCCGACTTGGCACTGGTGCCACCTTGGGTCTGGGAACCATCCTGCGTATCGTGGATTCTAAGGAGCCAGCCGGCCACTCCCAGCCACAGGCCCCCAAACACAAACAACGGCGCTTTTCCCTGGAAAACAAAACTGACCTGCCAACTTTTTGATGGCAGATTGCAGGAGCAACTTGGTACTATCAAACCAGCCCAACTTGGCACTGGTGCCACCATGTGTCTGGTCACCATCCTGCCTATCGTAGCTTTTCAGGAGCCAGCCGGTCACTCCCAGCCATAGGTCCCCAGACAAATACCTCGGCCCGTTTCCCTGGCAAACAAAAGTAAGCTGCCCCGCTTCTGGATGGCAGATTGCAGGAGCCACTTGGTGCTATCAAACCAGCCCGACTTGGCACTGGTACCACCTTGGGTCTGGGAACCATCCTGCCTATCGTGGATTTTAAGGAGCCAGCCGGCTACTCCCAGCCACAGGCCCCCAACAAAAACCACGGCCCTTTTTTCTGGCAAACAAAACTTAGCTGCCTCACTTCTGGATGGCAGATTGCAGGAGCCACTTGGTGTAATCAAACCAGCCCGACTTGGCACTGGTGTCACCTTGGGTCTGGGAACCATCCTGCGTATCGTGGATTCTAAGGAGCCAGCCGGCCACTCCCAGCCACAGGCCCCCAAACAAAATCAACGGCGCTGTTCCCTGGAAAACAAAACACGCCTGCCAACTTTTTGATGGAGTTTGCAGGAGCCACTTGGTACTATCAAACCAGCCCAACTTGGCACTGGTGCCACCATGGGTCTGGTAAACATACTGCGTATCGTGGATTCTTAGGAGCCAGCAGGCCACTCCTAGCCACAGGCCCCCAAACAAAAACCTAGGCCTATTTCTCTGGCAAACAAAAGTAAGCTGCCCCGCTTCTGGATGGCAGATTGCAGGAGACACTTGGGACTATCAAACCAGCCCAACTTGGCACTGGTGCCACCTTGGATCTGGGAACCATGTTGTGTATCGTGGATTTTCAGGGGCCAGCCGGCCACTCTCACCCATATGTCCCCAAACAGAAACCTCGGCCCGTTTCCATGGCAAACAAAACTCAACTGCCCCTCTTCTGGATGGCAAATTGCAGGGTGAACTTGATACTAAAACCGCAGGCCGACTTGGTAGTGGTGACACCTTGGGCCTGGGAACCATCATGCGTATCGAGCATTTTAAGGAGCCAGCCGGCCACTCCCAGCAATATGCCCCCAAAAACAATCCACGGAATTTTTCTCTGGCAAACAAAAATCAGCTGCCCCGCTTCTGGATGGCAGATTGCAGGAGCCACTTTGCACCATCAAACCAGCCCGACTTGGCACTGGTGCCACCTTGCATCTGGGAACCATGCTGCCTAGCGTGGATTTTCAGGGGCCAGCGGGCCACTCTCAGCTATATGCCCCCAAACAAAACCCACGGCCCGTTTCCCTGGCAAACAAAAGTAAGCTGCCCTGCTTCTGGATGGCAGATTGCAGGAACCACTTGGTAGTATCAAACCAGCCCGACTTGGCACTGGTGCCACCTTGGGTCTGGGAACCATCCTGCGTATCGTGGATTCTAAGGAGCCAGCCGGCCACTCCCAGCCACAGGCCCCCAAACACAAACAACGGCGCTTTTCCCTGGAAAACAAAACTCGCCTGCCAACTTTTTGATGGCAGATTGCAGGAGCTACTTGGTACTATCAAACCAGCCCAACTTGGCACTGGTGCCACCATGGGTCTGGTCACCATCCTGCCTATTGTAGATTTCCAGGAGCCAGCCGGTCACTCCCAGCCATAGGCCCCCAAACACAAACCTCGGCCCGTTTCCCTGGCAAACAAAAGTAAGCTGCCCCGCTTCTGGATGGCAGATTGCAGGAGCCACTTGGTACTATCAAACCAGCCCAACTTGGAACTGGTGCCACCTTGGGTCTGGGAACCGTGGTGCGTATCGCAGATTCTAAGGCGCCAGTCGGCCACTCCCAGCCACAAGCCCCCAAACACAAACAACGGCGCTTTTCTCTGGCAAACAAAACTCAACTGCCCCTCTTCTGTATGGCAAATTGCAGGACGCACTTGGTACTATAAAAACAGCCCGACTTGGCACTGGTGCCACCTTGGGTCTGGGAACCATCCTGCGTATCGATCTTTTTAATGAGACAGCCGGCCACTCCCAGCCATATGCCCCCAAACACAACCCACGGCCCTTTCCTCTGGCAAACAAAACTCAGCTGCACCGCTTCTGGATGGCAGATTGCAGGAGCCACTTGGTACTATCAAACAAGCAAGACTTGGCACTGGTGCCACCATGGGTCTGGTCACCATCCTGCATATTGTGGATTGTCAGGAGCCAGCTGAACATTCTCGGCCACAGACCCCAATCAAAAACAACGGCCCGTTTCACAGGCAAACAAAACTCAGCTGCCCCGCTTCTGGATGGGAGATTGCAGGAGGCACTTGACACTGTGAAACCAGCCCCACTTGGCACTGATGCCACCTTGGGTCTGGGAACCATGCTGCGTATCATGGATTTTCAGGAGCCAGCCGGCCACTCCCAGCCATAGGCCCCCAAACAAAAACCACAGCCTTTTTCTCTGGCAAACAAAATTCAGCTGCCCCACTTCTGGATGGCAGATTGCAGGAGCCACTTGGGACTATCACACCAGCACAACATGGCACTGGTGCCACCTTGGATCTGGGAACCATCCTTCCTATCGTGGATTTTCAGGGGCCAGCCGGTCACTCTCAGCCATAGGCCCCAAACACAAACCACGGCCCTTTTCTCTGGAAAACAAAACTCAACTGCCCCTCTTCTGGATGGCAGATTGCAGGAGCCACTGGGTACTATGAAACTAGTCCTACTTGGCACTGGTGCCACCTTGGGTCTGGGAACCATGCTGCGTATCATGGATGTTCAGGAGCCAGCCGTCCACTGCCAGCCACAGGCCCCGAAACACAAACAACAGCCTTTTTCTCTGGCAAACAAAATTCAGCTGCCCCGCTTCTGGATGGCAGATTGCAGGAACCACTTGGTACTAACAAACCAGCCCGACTTGGCACTGGTGCCACCTTGGGTCTGGGAACCATCCTGCGTATCGTGGATTCTAAGGAGCCAGCTGGCCACTCCCAGCCACAGGCCCCAAAATACACACAACGGCGCTTTTCCCTGGAAAACAAAACTCGCCTGCCAACTTTTTGATGGCAGATTGCAGGAGCCACTTGGTACTATCAAACCAGCCCAACTTGGCACTGGTGCCACCATGGGTCTGGTCACCATCCTGCCTATCGTAGCTTTTCAGGAGCCAGGCGGTCACTCCCAGCCATAGGCCCCCAGAAAAAAACCTCGGTCCGTTTCCCTGGAAAACAAAAGTAAGCTGCCCCGCTTCTGGATGGCAGATTGCAGGAGCCACTTGGTGCTATCAAACCAGCCCGACTTGGCACTGGTGCCACCTTGGGTCTGGGAACCATCCTGCGTATCCTGTGTTCTAAGGAGCCAGCCGGCCACTCCCAGCCACAGTCCCCCAAACACAAACAACGGCGCTTTTCCCTGGAAAACAAAACTGACCTGCCAACTTTTTGATGGCAGATTGCAGGAGCAACTTGGTACTATCAAACCAGCCCAACTTGGCACTGGTGCCACCATGGGTCTGGTCACCATCCTGCCTATCGTAGCTTTTCAGGAGCCAGCCGGTCACTCCCAGCCATAGGTCCCCAGACAAATACCTCGGCCCGTTTCCCTGGCAAACAAAAGTAAGCTGCCCCGCTTCTGGATGGCAGATTGCAGGAGCCACTTGGTACTATCAAACCAGCCCAACTTGACACTGGTGCCACCTTGGCTCTGGGAACCATGCTGCGTAACCCGGATTCTAAGACGACAGGCAGCCACTGCCAGCCACAGGCCTCCAAACAAAATCAACGGCGCTTTTCCCTGGAAAACAAAACTCGCCTGACAACTTTTAGATGGCAGATTGCAGGAGCCAGTTGCTACCATCAAACCAGCCCAACTTGGCACTGGTGCCACCTTGGGTCTGGGAACCATCCTGCCTATTGTTGCTTTTCACGAGCCAGCCGGTCACTTCTAGCCCTAGGCCCCCAGTCATAAACCTCGGCCCGTTTCCCTGGCACACAAATGTAAGCTACCCCGCTTCAGGATGGCAGATTGCAGGAGCCACTTTTCACCATCAAACCAGCCCGACGTGGCACTGGTGCCACCTTGGGTCTGGGAACCATCCTGCGTATCGTGTGTTCTAAGCAGCCAGCCGGCCACTCCCAGCCACAGTCCCCCAAACACAAACAACGGCGCTTTTCCCTGGAAAACAAAACTGGCCTGCCAACTTTTGATGGCAGATTGCAGGAGCCACTTGGTACTATCAAACCAGCCCAACTTGGCACTGGTGCCACCATGGGTCTGGTCACCATCCTGCCTATCGTAGCTTTTCAGGAGCCAGGCGGTCACTCCCAGCCATAGGCCCCCAGACACAAACCTCGGCCCGTTTCCCTGGCAAACAAAAGTAAGCTGCCCCGCTTCTGCATGGCAGATTGCAGGTGCTATTTAGTACTATCAAACCAGCCCGACTTGGCACTGGTGCCACCTCTGGTCTGGGAACCATCCTGCCTATCGTGGATTTTCAGGCGCCAGCCGGCCACTCTCAGCCATATGCCCCCAAAAACAAACCACGGCCCTTTTCTCTGGTAAACAAAACTCACCTGCCCCTCTTCTGGATGGCAAATTTTAGGACGCACTTTGTACTACGAAAACCGCCCGACTTGGCACTGGTGCCACCTTGGGTCAGGGAACCATCCTGCCTATCGTAGCTTTTCAGGAGCCAGCCGGTCACTCCCAGCCATAGGTCCCCAGACAAATACCTCGGCCCGTTTCCCTGGCAAACAAAAGTAAGCTGCCCCGCTTCTGGATGGCAGATTGCAGGAGCCACTTGGTACTATCAAACCAGCCCAACTTGACACTGGTGCCACCTTGGCTCTGGGAACCATGCTGCGTAACCCGGATTCTAAGACGACAGGCAGCCACTGCCAGCCACAGGCCTCCAAACAAAATCAACGGCGCTTTTCCCTGGAAAACAAAACTCGCCTGACAACTTTTAGATGGCAGATTGCAGGAGCCAGTTGCTACCATCAAACCAGCCCAACTTGGCACTGGTGCCACCTTGGGTCTGGGAACCATGCTGCCTATTGTTGCTTTTCACGAGCCAGCCGGTCACTTCTAGCCCTAGGCCCCCAGTCATAAACCTCGGCCCGTTTCCCTGGCACACAAATGTAAGCTACCCCGCTTCAGGATGGCAGATTGCAGGAGCCACTTTTCACCATCAAACCAGCCCGACGTGGCACTGGTGCCACCTTGGGTCTGGGAACCATCCTGCGTATCGTGTGTTCTAAGCAGCCAGCCGGCCACTCCCAGCCACAGTCCCCCAAACACAAACAACGGCGCTTTTCCCTGGAAAACAAAACTGGCCTGCCAACTTTTGATGGCAGATTGCAGGAGCCACTTGGTACTATCAAACCAGCCCAACTTGGCACTGGTGCCACCATGGGTCTGGTCACCATCCTGCCTATCGTAGCTTTTCAGGAGCCAGCCGGTCACTCCCAGCCATAGGCCCCCAGACACAAACCTCGGCCCGTTTCCCTGGCAAACAAAAGTAAGCTGCCCCGCTTCTGCATGGCAGATTGCAGGTGCTATTTAGTACTATCAAACCAGCCCGACTTGGCACTGGTGCCACCTCTGGTCTGGGAACCATCCTGCCTATCGTGGATTTTCAGGCGCCAGCCGGCCACTCTCAGCCATATGCCCCCAAAAACAAACCACGGCCCTTTTCTCTGGTAAACAAAACTCACCTGCCCCTCTTCTGGATGGCAAATTTTAGGACGCACTTTGTACTACGAAAACCGCCCGACTTGGCACTGGTGCCACCTTGGGTCAGGGAACCATCCTGCCTATCGTAGCTTTTCAGGAGCCAGCCGGTCACTCCCAGCCATAGGTCCCCAGACAAATACCTCGGCCCGTTTCCCTGGCAAACAAAAGTAAGCTGCCCCGCTTCTGGATGGCAGATTGCAGGAGCCACTTGGTACTATCAAACCAGCCCAACTTGACACTGGTGCCACCTTGGCTCTGGGAACCATGCTGCGTAACCCGGATTCTAAGACGACAGGCAGCCACTGCCAGCCACAGGCCTCCAAACAAAATCAACGGCGCTTTTCCCTGGAAAACAAAACTCGCCTGACAACTTTTAGATGGCAGATTGCAGGAGCCAGTTGCTACCATCAAACCAGCCCAACTTGGCACTGGTGCCACCTTGGGTCTGGGAACCATCCTGCCGATTGTTGCTATTCAGGAGCCAGCCGGTCACTTCTAGCCCTAGGCCCCCAGTCATAAACCTCGGCCCGTTTCCCTGGCACACAAATGTAAGCTACCCCGCTTCAGGATGGCAGATTGCAGGAGCCACTTTTCACCATCAAACCAGCCCGACGTGGCACTGGTGCCACCTTGGGTCTGGGAACCATCCTGCGTATCGTGTGTTCTAAGGAGCCAGCCGGCCACTCCCACCCACAGTCCCCCAAACACAAACAACGGCGCTTTTCCCTGGAAAACAAAACTGGCCTGCCAACTTTTTGATCGCAGATTGCCGGAGCCACTTGGTACTATCAAACCAGCCCAACTTGGCACTGGTGCCACCATGGGTCTGCTCACCATCCTGCCTATCGTAGCTTTTCAGGAGCCAGCCGGTCACTCCCAGCCATAGGCCCCCAGACACAAACCTCGGCCCGTTTCCCTGGCAAACAAAAGTAAGCTGCCCCGCTTCTGCATGGCAGATTGCAGGTGCTATTTAGTACTATCAAACCAGCCCGACTTGGCACTGGTGCCACCTCTGGTCTGGGAACCATCCTGCCTATCGTGGATTTTCAGGGGCCAGACGGCCACTATCAGCCATATGCCCCCAAAGACAAACCACGGCCCTTTTCTCTGGTAAACAAAACTCAACTGCCCCTCTTCTGGATGGCAAATTTTAGGGCGCACTTTGTACTACGAATACCGCCCGACTTGGCACTGGTGCCACCTTGGGTCAGGGAACAATCCTGCCTATCGTAGCTTTTTAAGGAGCCAGCAGGCCTCGCCCAGCCATATAGCCCCAAAAACAAACCACGGACCATTTCTCTTGGAAACAAAAATCCGCTGCCCCGCGTCAGGATGGCAGATTGCAGGAGCCACTTTGCACCATCAAACCACCCCGACTTGGCACTGGTGCCATCTTGGATCTGGGAACCATCCTGCCTATCGTAGCTTTTCAGGAGCCAGCCGGTTACTCCCAACCATAGGCCCCCAGACAGAAAGCTCTGCTCGTTTCCCTGGCAAACAAAAGTAAGCTACCCCGCTTCTGGATGGCAGATTGCAGGAGCCACTTGGTACTATCAAACCAGCCCAACTTGGCACTGGTGCCACCATGGGTCTGGTCACCATCCTGCCTATCGTAGCTTTTCAGGAGCCAGCCGGTCACTCCCAGCCATAGGCCCCCAGACAAATACCTCGGCCCGTTTCCCTGGCAAACAAATGTAAGCTGCCCCTCTTCTGGATGGCAGATTGCAGGAGCCACATGGTACTATCAAACCAGGCCAACATGGCACTGGTGCCACCTTGGCTCTGGGAACCATCCTGCCTATCGTGGATTTTCAGGCGCCAGCCGGCCACTCTCAGCCATATGCCCCCAAACACAAACCACGGCCCTTTTCTCTGGTAAACAAAACTCAACTGCCCCTCTTCTGGATGGCAAATTGCAGGACGCACTTGGTACTACGAAAACAGCCCGACTTGGCAGTGATGCCACCTTGGGTCAGGGAACCATCCTGCGTATCGATGTTTTTAAGGAGTCAGCCGGCAACGTCCAGCCATATACCCCCAAAATAAACCCACGGAACTTTTCTCCAGCAAGCAAAAATCCGCTGCCCCGCGTCTGGATGGCAGATTGCAGGAGCTATTTAGTATTATCAAAGCAGCCCGACTTGGCACTGGTGCCACCATGGGTCTGGTCACCATCCTGCCTATCGTAGCTTTTCAGGAGCCAGCCGGTCACTCTCAGCCATAGGCCCCAAACACAAACCACGGCCCTTTTCTCTGGAAAACAAAACTCAGCTGCCCCTCTTCTGGATGGCAGATTGCAGGAGCCACTGGGTACTATGAAACCAGCCCTACTTGGCACTGGTGCCACCTTGGGTCTGGGAACCATGCTGCGTATCATGGATTTTCAGGAGCCAGCCGTCCACTGCCAGCCACAGGCCCCGAAACACAAACAACAGCCTTTTTCTCTGGCAAACAAAATTCAGCTGCCCCGCTTCTGGATGGCAGATTGCAGGAACCACTTGGTACTAACAAACCAGCCCGACTTGGCACTGGTGCCACCTTGGGTCTGGGAACCATCCTGCGTATCGTGGATTCTAAGGAGCCAGCTGGCCACTCCCAGCCACAGGCCCCAAAACACACACAACGGCGCTTTTCCCTGGAAAACAAAACTCGCCTGCCAAATTTTTGATGGCAGATTGCAGGAGCCACTTGGTACTATCAAACCAGCCCAACTTGGCACTGGTGCCACCATGGGTCTGGTCACCATCCTGCCTATCGTAGCTTTTCAGGAGCCAGGCGGTCACTCCCAGCCATAGGCCCCCAGACACAAACCTCGGCCTGTTTCCCTGGCACACAAAAGTAAGCTACCGCACTTCTGGATGGCAGATTGCAGGAGCCACTTTGCACCATCAAACCAGCCCAACTTGGCACTGGTGCCACCTTGGCTCTGGGAACCATGCTGTGTAACCCGGATTCTAAGAAGACAGGCAGCCACTGCCAGCCACAGGCCTCCAAACAAAATCAACGGCGCTTTTCCCTGGAAAACAAAACTCGCCTGACAACTTTTAGATGGCAGATTGCAGGAGCCAGTTGGTACCATCAAACCAGCCCAACTTGGCACTGGTGCCACCTTGGGTCTGGGAACCATCCTGCCTATTGTTGCTTTTCAGGAGCCAGCCGGTCACTCCTAGCCCTAGGCCCCCAGTCATAAACCTCGGCCCGTTTCCCTGGCACACAAAAGTAAGCTACCCCGCTTCAGGATGGCAGATTGCCGGAGCCACTTTTCACCATCAAACCAGCCCGACGTGGCACTGGTGCCACCTTGGGTCTGGGAACCATCCTGCGTATCGTGTGTTCTAAGGAGCCAGCCGGCCACTCCCACCAACAGTCCCCCAAACACAAACAACGGCGCTTTTCCCTGGAAAACAAAACTCGCCTGACAACTTTTTGATGGCAGATTGCAGGAGCCACTTGGTACTATCAAACCAGCCCAACTTGGCACTGGTGCCACCATGGGTCTGGTAACCATCCTGCCTATCGTAGCTTTTCAGGAGCCAGCCGGTCACTCCCAGCCATAGGCCCCCAGACACAAACCTCGGCCCGTTTCCCTGGCAAACAAAAGTAAGCTGCCCCGCTTCTGGATGGCAGATTGCAGGTGCTATTTAGTACTATCAAACCAGCCCGACTTGGCACTGGTGCCACCTCTGGTCTGGGAACCATCCTGCCTATCGTGGATTTTCAGGCGCCAGACGGCCACTATCAGCCATATGCCCCCAAAAACAAACCACGGCCCTTTTCTCTGGTAAACAAAACTCAACTGCCCCTCTTCTGGATGGCAAATTTTAGGACGCACTTTGTACTACGAAAACCGCCCGACTTGGCACTGGTGCCACCTTGTGTCAGGGAACCATCCTGCCTATCGTAGCTTTTTAAGGAGCCAGCAGGCCACGCCCAGCCATATAGCCCCAAAAACAAACCACGGACCATTTCTCTTGGAAACAAAAATCCGCTGCCCCGCGTCAGGATGGCAGATTGCAGGAGCCACGTTGCACCATCAAACCACCCCGACTTGGCACTGGTGCCATCTTGGATCTGGGAACCATCCTGCCTATCGTAGCTTTTCAGGAGCCAGCCGGTTACTCCCAACCATAGGCCCCCAGACAGAAAGCTCTGCCCCTTTCCCTGGCAAACAAAAGTAAGCTACCCCGCTTCTGGATGGCAGATTGCAGGAGCCACTTGGTACTATCAAACCAGCCCAACTTGACACTGGTGCCACTTTGGGTCTGGGAACCATGCTGCGTAACGTAGATTCTAAGGCGCCAGGCGGCCACTCCCAGCCACAGGCCCCCAAATACAAACAACGGCGCTTTTCCCTGGAAAACAAAACTCGCCTGCCAGCTTTTTGATGGCAGATTGCAGGAGCCACTTGGTACTATCAAATCATCCCAACTTGGCACTGGTGCCACTATGGGTCTGGGAACCATCCTGCCAATTGTACCATTTCAGGAGCCAGCCGGTCACTCCCAACCATAGGCCCCCATCACAAACCTCGGACCGTTTCCCTGGCAAACAAAATTAAGCTGCCCCGATTCTGGATGGCAGATTGCAGGAGCCACTTGGTAGTGTCAAAACAGCCCGACTTGGCACTGGTGCCACCTTGGGTCTGGGAACCATCCTGCGTATCGTGGATTCTAAGCAGCCACCCGGCCACTCCGTGCCACAGGCGCCCAAACACAAACAATGGCGCTTTTCCCTGGAAAACAAAACTCGCCTGCCAAAATTTTGATGGCAGATTGCAGGAGCCACTTGGTACTATCAAACCAGCCCAACTTGGCACTGGTGCCACCATGGGTCTGGTCACCATCCTGCCTATCGTAGCTTTTCAGGAGCCAGCCGGTCACTTCCAGCCATAAACCCCCAGACACAAACGTCGGCCCGTTTCCCTGGAAAACAAAAGTAAGCACCCCCGATTCTGGATGGCAGATTGCAGGAGCCACTTGGTAGTATCAAATTAGCCCAACTTGGCACTGGTGCCATCATGGGTCTGGTAAACATCCTGCCTATCTTAGCTTTTCAGGAGCCGGCCGGTCACTCCCTGCCATAGGCCCCCAGAGAAATACCTCGGCCCGTTTCCCTGGCAAACAAAAGTAAGCTGCCCCTCTTCTGGATGGCAGATTGCAGGAACCACTTGCTACTATCAAACCAGCCCAACTTGGCACTGGTGCCACCTTGGCTCTGGGAACCATGCTGCGTAACGTAGATTCTAAGAGGACAGGCGGACACTCCCAGCCACAGGCCTCTAAACAAAAACAACGGCGCGTTACCCTGGAAAACAAAACTCGCCTGCCAACTTTTAGATGGCAGATTGCAGGAGCCACTTGGTACTATCAAACCAGCCCAACTTGGCACTGGTGCCACCATGGGTCTGGTCACCATCCTGCCTATCGTAGCTTTTCAGGAGCCAGGCGGTCACTCCCAGCCATAGGCCCCCAGACAAATACGTCGGCCCGTTTCCCTGGCAAACAAAAGTAAGCTGCCCCGCTTCTGGATGGCAGATTGCAGGAGCCACATGGTACTATCAAACCAGGCCAACATGGCACTGGTGCCACCTTGGCTCTGGGAACCATCCTGCCTATCGTGGATTTTCAGGCGCCAGCCGGCCACTCTCAGCCATATGCCCCAAAACACAAACCACGGCCCTTTTCTCTGGTAAACAAAACTCAACTGCCCCTCTTCTGGATGGCAAATTGCAGGAGCCACTTGGTACTACGAAAACAGCCCGACTTGGCAGTGATGCCACCTTGGGTCAGGGAACCATCCTGCGTATCGATGTTTTTAAGGAGTCAGCCGGCAACGTCCAGCCATATACCCCCAAAAAAAACCCACGGAACTTTTCTCCAGCAAGCAAAAATCCGCTGCCCCGCGTCTGGATGGCAGATTGCAGGAGCCACTTGGTACTATCAAAGCAGCCCGACTTGGCACTGGTGCCACCATGGGTCTGGTCACCATCCTGCCTATCGTAGCTTTTCAGGAGCCAGCCGGTCACTCCCAGCCATAGGCCCCCAGACACAAAGCTCGGCCCGTTTCCCTGGCAAACAAAAGTAAGCTGCCCCGCATCTGGATGGCAGATTGCAGGATCCACTTGTTATTATCATACCAGCCCGACTTGGTACTGGTGCCACCTCTGGTCTGGGAACCATCCTGGGTATCGTGGATCCTAAGGAGCCAGCCGGCCACTCCCAGCCACAGGCCCCCAAAAAAAAACAACGGCGATTTTCCCAGGAAAACAAAACTCGCCTGACAACTTTTAGATGGCAGATTGCAGGAACCACTTGGTACTATCAAACCAGCCCAACTTGGCACTGGTGCCACCTTGGGTCTGGGAACCATCCTGCGTATTGTGGATTCTAAGGAGCCAGCCGGCCACTCCAGCCACAGGCCCGCAGACACAAACAACGGCGCTTTTCCCTGGAAAACCAAACTCGCCTGCCAAGATTTTGATGGCAGATTGCAGGAGCCACTTGGTACTATCAAACCAGCCGAACATGGCACTGGTGCCACCATGGGTCTGGTCACCATCCTGCCTATCGTAGCTTTTCAGGAGCCAGCCGGTCACTCCCAGCCATAGGCCCCCAGACACAAACCTCGGCCCGTTTCCCTGGCAAACAAAAGGAAGCTGCCCCGCTTCTGGATGGTAGATTGCAGGAACCATTTGCTACAATCAAACCAGCCCAACTTGGCACTGGTGCCACCTCAGGTCTGGGAACCATCCTGCGTATTTTGGATTCTAAGGAGCCAGCCGGCCACTCCCAGCCAAAGGCCCCCAAACACAAACAACGGCGCTTTTCCCTGGAAAACAAAACTTGCCTGCCAACATTTTGATGGCAGATTGCAGGAGCCACTTGGTACTATCAAACCAGCCCAACTTGCCACTGGTGCCACCATGGGTCTGGTCACCATCCTGCCTATCGTAGTTTTTCAGGAGCCAGCCGGTCACTCCCTGCCATAGGCCCCCAGACAAAACCTCGGCCCGTTTCCCTGGCAAACAAAAGTAAGCTGCCCCGCTTCTGGATGGCAGATTGCAGGACGCACTTGGTAGTATCAAACCAGCCCAACTTGGCACTGGTGCCACCTCAGGTCTGGGAACCATGCTGCGTATCGTGGATTCTAATTAGCCATCCGGCCACTCCCAGCCACAGGCCCCCAAACAAAAACAACGGCGCTTTTCCCTGGATAACAAACTCGCCTGCCAACTTTTTGATGGCAGATTGCAGGAGCCACTTGGTACTATCAAACCAGCCCAACTTGGCACTGGTGCCACCATGGGTCTGGTCACCATCCTGCCTATCGTAGCTTTTCAGGAGACAGCCGGTCACTCCCAGCCATAGGCCCCCAGACAAAAACCTCGGCCCTTTTCCCTGGCAAACAAAAGTAAGTTAACCCGCTTCTGGATGGCAGATTGCAGGAGCCGCTTTTCACCATCAAACTAGCCCGACTTGGCACTGGTGTCACCTCTGGTCTGGGAACCATCCTGCCTGTCGTGGATTCTAATTAGCCAGCCGGTCACTCCCAGCCACAGGCCCCCAAACACAAACAACGGCGCTTTTCCCTGGGAAACAAAACTCGCCTGCCAAATTTTTGATGGCAGATTGCAGGAGCCACTTGGTACTATCAAACCAGCCCAACTTGGCACTGGTGCCACCATGGGTCTGGTCACCATCCTGCCTATCGTAGCCTTTCAGGAGCCAGCCGGTCACTCGCAGCCATAGGCCCCCAGACACAAACCTCGGCCCGTTTCTCTGGCAAACAAAAGTAAGCTGCCCCGCTTCTGGATGGCAGATTGCAGCAACCACTTGGTACTATCAAACCAGCCCTACTTGGGACTGGTGCCACCTTGGGTCTGGGAACCATGCTGTGTATCGTGGATTCTAAGGAGCCAGCCGGCCACTCCCAGCCACAGGCCCCCAAACACAAACAACGACGCTTTTCCCTGGAAAACAAAACTCGCCTGCCATCTTTTTGATGGCAGATTGCAGGAACCACTTGGTACTATCAAACCAGCCCAACTTGGCACTGGTGCCACCATGGGTCTGGTCACCATCCTGCCTATCGTAGCTTTTCAGGAGCCAGCCGGTCACTCCCAGCCATAGGCCCCGAGACACAAAGCTCGGACCGTTTCCCTGGCAAACAAAAGTAAGCTGCCCCGCTTCTGGATGGCAGATTGCAGGAGCCACTTTGCACCATCATACTAGCCCGACTTGGCACTGGTGCCACCTTGGGTCTGGGAACCATCCTGCGTATCGTGGATTCTAAGCAGCCAGCCGGCCACTCCCAGCCACAGGCCCCCAAACACAAACAACGGCGCTTTTCCCTGGAAAATAAAAACTCGCCTGCCAAATTTTGACGGCAGATTGCAGGAGCCACTTGGTACTATCAAATCAGCCCAACTTGGGACTGGTGCCACCATGGGTCTGGTCACCATCCTGCCTATCGTAGCTTTTCAGGAGCCAGCCGGTCACTCCCAGCCATAGGCCCCCAGACAAAAACCACGGCCCGTTTCCCTGGCAAACAAAAGTAAGCTGCCCTGCTTCTGGATGACAGATTGCAGGAACCACTTGGTACTATCAAACCAGCAAAACCTGGCACTGGTGCCACCTTGGGTCTGGATACCATGCTGCGTATCCTGGATTCTAAGGAGCCAGCCGGCCACTCCCAGCCACAGGCCCCCAAACACAAACAACGGCGCTTTTCCCTGGAAAACAAAACTCTCCTGCCAACTTTTTGATGGCAGATTGCAGGAGCCACTTCGTTTTATCAAATCAGCCCAACTTGGCACTGGTGCCACCATGGGTCTGGTCACCATCCTGCCTATCTTAGCTTTTCAGGAGCCAGCCGGTCACTCCCCGCCATAGGCCCCCAGACAAAAAGCTCGGCCCGTTTCCCTGGCAAACAAAAGTAAGCTACCCCGCTTCTGGATGGCAGATTGCAGGAGCCACTTTGCACCATCAAACTAGCCCGTCTTGGCACTGGTGCCACCTCTGGTCTGGGAACCATCCTGCGTATCATGGATTCTAATTAGCCAGCCGGCCACTCCCTACCACAGGCCCCCAAACAAAAACAACGGCGCTTTTCCCTGGAAAACAAAACTCGCATAGCAACTATTTGATGGCAGATTACAGGAGCCACTTGGTACTATCAAACCAGCCCAACTTGGCACTGGTGCCACCATGGGTCTGGTCACAATCCTGCCTATCGTAACTTTTCAGGAGCCAGCCGGTCACTCCCAGCCATAGGTCCCCAGTCACAAACCTCGGCCCGTTTCCCTGGCAAACAAAAGTAAGCTGCCCCGCTTCTGGATGGCAGATTGCAGGAGCCATTTGGTACTATCAAACCAGTCCGACTTGGCACTGGTGCCACCTCTGGTCTGGGACCCATCCTGCGTATCGTGGATTCTAAGGAGCCAGTCGGCCACTCCCAGCCACAGGCCCCCAAACACAAACAACGGCCCGTTTCCGTGGCAAACAAAAGTAAGCTGCCCCGCTTCTGGATGGCAGATTGCAGGAACCACTTGGTAGTATCAAACCAGCACAACTTGGCACTGGTGGCACCTCTTGTCTGGTAACCATGCTGCGTATCGTGGTTTCTAATGAGCCAGCCGGGCACTCCCAACCACAGGTCCCCAAACAGAAACAATTGCGCTTTTCCCTGGAAAACAAAACTCGCCTGCCAACTTTTTGATGGCAGATTGCAGGAGCCACTTGGTACTATCAAACCAGCCCAACTTGGCACTGGTGCCACCATGGGTCTGGTCACCATCCTGCCTATCGTAGCTTTTCAGGAGCCAGCCGGTCACTCCCTGCCATAGGCCCCGAGACAGAAAGCCCGGCCCGTTTCCCTGGCAAACAAAAGTAAGCTGCCCCGCTTCTGGATGGCAGATTGCAGGAGCCACTTTGTACTATCAAACCAGCCCGACTTGGCACTGGTGCCACCTCTGGTCTGGGAACCATGCTGCGTATCGTGGATTTTAAGGAGCCAGTCGGCCACTCCCAGCCATATGCCTCCAAACACAAACAACGGTCCATTTCCCTGGCAAACAAAAGTAAGCTGCCCCGCTTCTGGATGTCAGATTGCAGGAACCACTTGTTGCCAAGTTGGGGTGGTTTGATAGTACCAAGTGGCTCCTGCAATCTGCCATCAAAAAGTTGGCAAGCGAGTTTTGTTTTCCAGGGAAAAGCGCCGTTGTTTTTGTTTGGGGGCCTGTGGCTGGGAGTGGCCAGCTGTCTCCTTAGAATCCACGATACGCAGGATGGGTCCCAGACCAGAGGTGGCACCAGTGCCAAGTCGGGCTGGTTTGATGGTGCAAAGTGACTCCTGCAATCTGCCATCCAGTAGCGGGGTAGCTTACTTTTGTTTGCCAGGGAAACGGGTAGAGCTTTGTGTCTGGGGGCCTATGGCTGGGAGTGACCGGCTGGCTCCTGAAAAGCTACGATAGGCAGGATGGTGACCAGACCCATGGTGGCACCAGTGCCAAGTTGGGCTGGTTTGATAGTACCAAGTGGCTCCTGCAATCTGCCATCAAAAAGTTGGCAGGTGAGTTTTGTTTTCCAGGGAAAAGCACCGTTGTTTGTGTTTGGGGGCCTGTGGCTGGGAGTGGCCAGCTGGCTCCTTAGAATCCACGATACGCAGGATGGTTCCCAGACCAGAGGTGGCACCAGTGCCATGTTGGCCTGGTTTGATAGTACCATGTGGCTCCTGCAATCTGCCATCCAGAAGCGGGGCTGCTTACTTTTGTTTGCCAGGGAAACGGGCCGAGATATTTGTCTGGGGGCCTATGGCTGGGAGTGAGCGGCTGGCTCCTGAAAAGCTACGATAGGCAGGATGGTGACCAGACCCATGGTGGCACCAGTGCCAAGTTGGGCTGGTTTGATAGTACCAAGTGGCTCCTGCAATCTGCCATCAAAAAGTTGTCAGGCGACTTTTGTTTTCCAGGGAAAAGCGCCGTTGTTCTTGTTTAGAGGCCTGTGGCTGGGAGTGGCCGGCTGCCTCCTTTGAACCCAGGATACGCAGGATGGTTCCCAGAGCCAAGGTGGCACCAGTGCCAAGTTGGGCTGGTTTGATAGTACCAAGTGGCTCCTGCAATCTGCCATCCAGAAGCGGGTCAGCTTACTTTTGTTTGCCAGGGAAACGGGCCGACGTTTGTGTCTGGGGGCCTATGGCTGGGAGTGACCGGCTGGCTACTGAAAAGCTACGATAGGCAGGATGGTTACCAGACTCATGGTGGCACCAGTGCCAAGTCGGGCTGGTTTGATAATACTAAATAGCTCCTGAAATCTGCCATTCAGACGCGGGGCAGCGGATTTTTGTTTGCTGGAGAAAAGTTCCGTGGTTTTTTTTTGGGGGTATATGGCTGGACGTGGCCGGCTGGCTCCTTAAAAAGATCGATACGCAGGATTGTTCCCTGACCCAAGGTGGCATCACTGCCAAGTCGGGCTGTTTTCGTAGTACCAAGTGCGTCCTGCAATTTGCCATCCAGAAGAGGGGCAGTTGAGTTTTGTTTGCCAGAGCAAAGGGCCGTGGTATGTGTTTGGGGGCATATGGCTGAGAGTGGCCGGCTGGCCCCTGAAAATCCACGATAGGCAGGATGGTTCCCAGAGCCAAGGTGGCACCAGTGCCATGTTGGCCTGGTTTGATAGTACCATGTGGCTGCTGTAATCTGCCATCCAGAAGCGGGGCAGCTTACTTTTGTTTGCCAGGGAAACGGGCCGAGATATTTGTCTGGGGGCCTATGGCTGGGAGTGACCGGCTGGCTCCTGAAAAGCTACGATAGGCAGGATGGTGACCAGACCCATGGTGGCACCAGTACCAAGTTGGGCTGGTTTGATAGTACCAAGTGGCTCCTGCAATCTGCCATCAAAATTTGGCAGGCGAGTTTTGTTTTCCAGGGAAAAGCGCCGTTGTTTTTGTTTAGAGGCCTGTGGCTGGGAGTGGCCGCCTGTCCTCGTAGAATCTACGTTACGCAGCATGGTTCCCAGAGCCAAGGTGGCACGAGGGCCAAGTCGGGCAGGTTTGATAGTACCAAATGCATCCTGCAATCTGCCATCCAAAAGCGGGGCAGTTTACTTTTGTTTGCCAGGGAAACGGGCCGAGGTTTGTGTCTGGGGGCCTATGGCAGGGAGTGACCGGCTGGCTCCTGAAAAGCTATGATAGGCAGGATGTTTACCAGACCCATGGTGGCACCTGTGCCAAGTTGGGCTGATTTGATAGTACCAAGTGGCTCCTGCAATCTGCCATCCAGAATCGGGGCAGCTTACTTTTGTTTTCCAGGGAAACGGGCCGAGGTTTGTGTCTGGGGGTCTATGGCTGGGAGTGACCGGCTGGCTCCTGAAAAGCTACGATAGGCAGGATGGTGACCAGACCCATGGTGGCACCAGTGCCAAGTTGGGTGGTTTGATAGCACCAAGTGGCTCCTGCAATCTGCCATCAAAATGTTGGCAGGCGAGTTTTGTTTTCCAGGGAAAAGCGCCGTTGTTTGTGTTTGGGCGCCTGTGGCTCAGAGTGGCCGGGTGGCTGCTTAGAATCCACGATACGCAGGATGGTTCCCAGACCCAAGGTGGCACCAGTGCCAAGTCGGGCTGGTTTGACACTACCAAGTGGCTCCTGCAATCTGCCATCCAGAATCGGGGCAGCTTAATTTTGTTTGCCAGGGAAACGGTCCGAGGTTTGAGTCTGGGGGCCTATGGCTGGGAGTGACCGGCTAGCTCCTGAAAAGCTACAATAGGCAGGATGTTTCCCAGACCCATAGTGGCACCAGTGCCAAGTTGGGATGATTTGATAGTACCAAGTGGCTCCTGCAATCT
The DNA here is from genome assembly GCF_035770615.1 of Melospiza melodia melodia. Lineage (NCBI taxonomy): Eukaryota > Metazoa > Chordata > Aves > Passeriformes > Passerellidae > Melospiza > Melospiza melodia. The sequence continues at coordinate 45,732,973 of NC_086199.1, forward strand.
GCCATCAAAAAGCTGGCAGGCGAGTTTTGTTTTCCAGGGAAAAGCGCCGTTGTTTGTGTTTGGGGGCCTGTGGCTGGGAGTGGCCGGCTGGCTCCTTAGAATCTAAAATACGCAGGATGGTTCCCAGACCTGAGGTGGCACCAGTGCCAAGTCGGGCTAGTTTGATGGTGCAAAGTGGCTCCTGCAATCTGCCATCCAGACGCGGGGCAGCGGATTTTTGTTTCCATGAGAAATGGTCCGTGGTTTGTTTTTGGGGGTATATGGCTGGGCGCGGCCGGCTGGCTCCTTAAAAAGCTCGATATGCAGGATGGTTCCCTGACACAAGGTGGCACCAGTGCCACGTCGGGCGGTTTTCGTAGTACAAAGTGCGTCCTAAAATTTGCCATCCAGAAGAGGGGCAGTTGAGTTTTGTTTGCCAGAGAAAAGGGCCGTGGTTTCTTTTTGGGGGCATATGGCTGAGAGTGGCCGGCTGGCCCCTGAAAATCCACGATAGGCAGGATGGTTCCCAGACCAGAGGTGTCACCAGTGCCAAGTCGGGCTGGTTTGATAGTACTAAATAGCTCCTGCAATCTGCCATGCAGAAGCGGGGCAGCTTACTTTTGTTTGCCAGGGAAACGGGCCGAGGTTTGTGTCTGGGGGCCTATGGCTGGGAGTGACCGGCTGGCTCCTGAAAAGCTATGATAGGCAGGATGGTGACCAGACCCATGGTGGCACCAGTGCCAAGTTGGGCTGGTTTGATAGTACCAAGTGGCTCCTGCAATCTGCCATCAAAAAGTTGGCAGGCGAGTTTTGTTTTCCAGGGAAAAGCGCCGTTGTTTTTGTTTGGGGGCCTGTGGCTGGGAGTGGCCAGCTGGCTCCTTAGAACCCACGATACGCAGGATGGTTCCCAGACCCAAGGTGGCACCAGTGCCAAGTTGGGCTGGTTTGATGGTGCAAAGTGGCTCCTGCAATCTGCCATCCAGAAGCGGGGTAGCTTACTTTTGTTTGCCAGGGAAACGGGCCGAAATATTTGTCTAGGGGCCTCTGGCTGGGGGTGGCTGGCTGGCACCTGAAAAGCTACGATAGGCAGGATGGTGACCAGACCCATGGTGGCACCAGTGCCAAGTTGGGCTGGTTTGATAGTACCAAGTGGCTCCTGCAATCTGCCATCAAATGTTTGGCAGGCGAGTTTTGTTTTCCAGGGAAAAGCACCGTTGTGTGTGTTTCGGGGCCTGTGGCTGGCTGTGGACGGCTGGCTCCTGAAAATCCATGATACGCAGGATGGTTCCCAGACCCAAGGTGGCACCAGTGCCAAGTCGGGCTGGTTTGATACTACCAAGTGCGTCCTGCAATCTGCCATCCAGAAGCGGGGCAGCTTAATTTTGTTTGCCAGGGAAACGGGCCGTGGGTTTTGTATGGGGGCCTATGGCTGAGAGTGGCCGGCTGGCTCCTGAAAATCCACGCTAGGCAGCATGGTTCCCAGATGCAAGGTGGCACCAGTGCCAAGTCGGGCTGGTTTGATGGTGCAAAGTGGCTCCTGCAATCTGCCATCCAGAAGCGGGGCAGCTGATTTTTGTTTGCCAGAGAAAAATTCCGTGGATTGTTTTTGGGGGCATATTGCTGGGAGTGGCCGGCTGGCTCCTTAAAATGCTCGATACGCATGATGGTTCCCAGGCCCAAGGTGTCACCACTACCAAGTCGGCCTGCGGTTTTAGTATCAAGTTCATCCTGCAATTTGCCATCCAGAAGAGGGGCAGTTGAGTTTTGTTTGCCAGAGAAACGGGCCGAGGTTTCTGTTTGGGGACATATGGCTGAGAGTGGCCGGCTGGCCCCTGAATATCCACGATACACAGGATGGTTCCCAGATCCAAGGTGGCACCAGTGCCAAGTTGGGCTGGTTTGATAGTCCCAAGTGTCTCCTGCAATCTGCCATCCAGAAGCGGGGCAGCTTACTTTTGTTTGCCAGAGAAATAGGCCTAGGTTTTTGTCTGGGGGCCTGTGGCTAGGAGTGGCCGGCTGGCTCCTTAGAATCCACGATACGCAGGATGTTTCCCAGACCCAAGTTGGCACCAGTGCCAAGTCGGGCTGGTTTGATAGTACCAAGTGGCTCCTGCAAACTCCATCAAAATGTTGGCAGACGTGTTTTGTTTTCCAGGGAACAGCGCCGTTGATTTTGTTTGGGGACCTGTGGCTGGGAGTGGCCACCTGGCTCCTTAGAATCCACGATACGCAGGATGGTTCCCAGACCCAAGGTGGCACCAGTGCCAAGTCGGGCTGGTTTGATTACACCAAGTGGCTCCTGCAATCTGCCATCCAGAAGTGAGGCAGCTAAGTTTTGTTTGCCAGAAAAAAGGGCCGTGGTTTTTGTTGGGGGCCTGTGGCTGGGAGTAGCCGGCTGGCTCCTTAAAATCCACGATAGGCTGGATGGTTCCCAGACCCAAGGTGGCACCAGTGCCAAGTAGGGCTGGTTTCATAGTACCAAGTGGCTCCTGCAATCTGCCATCCAGAAGCGGTGCAGTTGAGTTTTGTTTGCCAGAGAAAAGGGCCGTGGGTTGTGTTTGGGGGCATATGGCTGGGAGTGGCCGGCTCTCTCATTAAAAAGATCGATATGCAGGATGGTTCCCAGACCCAAGGTGGCACCAGTGCCAAGTCGGGCTGTTTTTATAGTACCAAGTGCGTCCTGCAATTTGCCATCCAGAAGAGGGGCAGTGGAGTTTTGTTTGCCAGAGAATAGCGCCGTTGTTTGTGTTTGGGGGCTTGTGGCTGGGAGTGGCCGACTGGCGCCTTAGAATCTGTGTTACGCAGCATGGTTCCCAGACCAGAGGTGGCACCAGTGCCAAGTTGGGCTGGTTTGATAGTACCAAGTGGCTCCTGCAATCTGCCATCCAGAAGTGGGGCAGCTTACTTTTGTTTGCCAGGGAAACGGGCCGAGGTTTGTGACTGGGGACCTATGGCTGGGAGTGACCGGCTGGCTCCTGAAAAGCTACGATAGGCAGGATGGTGACCAGACCCATGGTGGCACCAGTGCCAAGTTGGGCTGGTTTGATAGTACCAAGTGGCTCCTGCAATCTGCCATCAAAAAGTTGTCAGGCGAGTTTTGTTTTCCAGGGAAAAGCGCCGTTGTTTGTATTTGGGGGCCTGTGGCTGGGAGTGGCCGGCTGGCTCCTTTGAACCCACAATACGCAGGATGGTTCCCAGACCCAAGGTGGCACCAGTGCCAAGTCGGGCTGGTTTGATACTACCAAGTGCGTCCTGCAATCTGCCATCCAGAAGCGGGGCAGCTTAATTTTGTTTGCCAGGGAAACGGGCCGTGGGTTTTGTTTGGGGGCCTATGGCTGAGAGTGGCCGGCTGGCTCCTGAAAATCCACGCTAGGCAGCATGGTTCCCAGATGCAAGGTGGCACCAGTGCCAAGTCGGGCTGGTTTGATGGTGCAAAGTGGCTCCTGCAATCTGCCATCCAGAAGCGGGGCAGCTGATTTTTGTTTGCCAGAGAAAAATTCCGTGGATTGTTTTTGGGGGCATATTGCTGGGAGTGGCCGGCTGGCTCCTTAAAATGCTCGATACGCATGATGGTTCCCAGGTCCAAGGTGTCACCACTACCAAGTCGGCCTGCGGTTTTAGTATCAAGTTCATCCTGCAATTTGCCATCCAGAAGAGGGGCAGTTGAGTTTTGTTTGCCAGAGAAACGGGCCGAGGTTTCTGTTTGGGGACATATGGCTGAGAGTGGCCGGCTGGCCCCTGAATATCCACGATACACAGCATGGTTCCCAGATCCAAGGTGGCACCAGTGCCAAGTTGGGCTGGTTTGATAGTACCAAGTGTCTCCTGCAATCTGCCATCCAGAAGCGGGGCAGCTTACTTTTGTTTGCCAGAGAAATAGGCCTAGGTTTTTGTCTGGGGGCCTGTGGCTAGGAGTGGCCGGCTGGCTCCTAAGAATCCACGATACGCAGGATGTTTCCCAGACCCAAGGTGGCACCAGTGCCAAGTCGGGCTGGTTTGATAGTACCAAGTGGCTCCTGCAAACTCCATCAAAAAGTTGGCAGGCGTGTTTTGTTTTCCAGGGAACAGCGCCGTTGATTTTGTTTGGGGGCCTGTGGCTGGGAGTGGCCGGCTGGCTCCTTAGAATCCACGATACGCAGGATGGTTCCCAGACCCAAGGTGGCACCAGTGCCAAGTCGGGCTGGTTTGATTACACCAAGTGGCTCCTGCAATCTGCCATCCAGAAGTGAGGCAGCTAAGTTTTGTTTGCCAGAAAAAAGGGCCGTGGTTTTTGTTGGGGGCCTGTGGCTGGGAGTGGCCGGCTGGCTCCTTAGAATCCACCATACGCAGGATGGTTCCCAGACCCAAGGTGGCACCAGTGCCAAGTCGGGCTGGTTTGATAGTACCAAGTGGCTCCTGCAATCTGCCATCCAGAAGCGGTGCAGTTGAGTTTTGTTTGCCAGAGAAAAGGGCCGTGGGTTGTGTTTGGGGGCATATGGCTGGGAGTGGCCGGCTGTCTCATTAAAAAGATCGATACGCAGGATGGTTCCCAGACCCAAGGTGGCACCAGTGCCAAGTCGGGCTGTTTTTATAGTACCAAGTGCGTCCTGCAATTTGCCATCCAGAAGAGGGGCAGTGGAGTTTTGTTTGCCAGAGAATAGCGCCGTTGTTTGTGTTTGGGAGCTTGTGGCTGGGAGTGGCCGACTGGCGCCGTAGAATCTGTGTTACGCAGCATGGTTCCCAGACCAGAGGTGGCACCAGTGCCAAGTTGGGCTGGTTTGATAGTACCAAGTGGCTCCTGCAATCTGCCATCCAGAAGCGGGGCAGCTTACTTTTGTTTGCCAGGGAAACGGGCCGAGGTTTGTGACTGGGGACCTATGGCTGGGAGTGACCGGCTGGCTCCTGAAAAGCTACGATAGGCAGGATGGTGACCAGACCCATGGTGGCACCAGTGCCAAGTTGGGCTGGTTTGATAGTACCAAGTGGCTCCTGCAATCTGCCATCAAAAAGTTGTCAGGCGAGTTTTGTTTTCCAGGGAAAAGCGCCGTTGTTTGTATTTGGGGGCCTGTGGCTGGGAGTGGCCGGCTGGCTCCTTTGAACCCACAATACGCAGGATGGTTCCCAGACCCAAGGTGGCACCAGTGCCAAGTCGGGCTGGTTTGATACTGCCAAGTGCGTCCTGCAATCTGCCATCCAGAAGCGGGGCAGCTTAATTTTGTTTGCCAGGGAAACGGGCCGTGGGTTTTGTTTGGGGGCCTATGGCTGAGAGTGGCCGGCTGGCTCCTGAAAATCCACGCTAGGCAGCATGGTTCCCAGATGCAAGGTGGCACCAGTGCCAAGTCGGGCTGGTTTGATGGTGCAAAGTGGCTCCTGCAATCTGCCATCCAGAAGCGGGGCAGCTGATTTTTGTTTGCCAGAGAAAAATTCCGTGGATTGTTTTTGGGGGCAAATTGCTGGGAGTGGCCGGCTGGCTCCTTAAAATGCTCGATACGCATGATGGTTCCCAGGTCCAAGGTGTCACCACTACCAAGTCGGCCTGCGGTTTTAGTATCAAGTTCATCCTGCAATTTGCCATCCAGAAGAGGGGCAGTTGAGTTTTGTTTGCCAGAGAAACGGGCCGAGGTTTCTGTTTGGGGACATATGGCTGAGAGTGGCCGGCTGGCCCCTGAATATCCACGATACACAGCATGGTTCCCAGATCCAAGGTGGCACCAGTGCCAAGTTGGGCTGGTTTGATAGTACCAAGTGTCTCCTGCAATCTGCCATCCAGAAGCGGGGCAGCTTACTTTTGTTTGCCAGAGAAATAGGCCTAGGTTTTTGTCTGGGGGCCTGTGGCTAGGAGTGGCCGGCTGGCTCCTAAGAATCCACGATACGCAGGATGTTTCCCAGACCCAAGGTGGCACCAGTGCCAAGTCGGGCTGGTTTGATAGTACCAAGTGGCTCCTGCAAACTCCATCAAAAAGTTGGCAGGCGTGTTTTGTTTTCCAGGGAACAGCGCCGTTGATTTTGTTTGGGGGCCTGTGGCTGGGAGTGGCCGGCTGGCTCCTTAGAATCCACGATACGCAGGATGGTTCCCAGACCCAAGGTGGCACCAGTGCCAAGTCGGGCTGGTTTGATTACACCAAGTGGCTCCTGCAATCTGCCATCCAGAAGTGAGGCAGCTAAGTTTTGTTTGCCAGAAAAGAGGGCCGTGGTTTTTGTTGGGGGCCTGTGGCTGGGAGTGGCCGGCTGGCTCCTTAGAATCCACCATACGCAGGATGGTTCCCAGACCCAAGGTGGCACCAGTGCCAAGTCGGGCTGGTTTGATAGTCCCAAGTGGCTCCTGCAAACTGCCATCCAGAAGCGGGGCAGCTGAGTTTTGTTTGCCAGGGAAATGGGCCGTTGTTTGTGTTTGGGGGCCTGTGGCTGGGAGTGTTCGGCTGGTTCCTGAATATGTACGATACGCAGGATTGTTCCCAGACCCAAGGTGGCACCAGTGCCAAGTCGGGCTGGTTTGATGGTGCAAAGTGGCTCCTGCAATCTGCCATCCAGACGCGGGGCAGCGGATTTTTGTTTCCATGAGAAATGGTCCGTGGTTTGTTTTTGGGGGTATATGGCTGGGCCTGGCCGGCTGGCTCCTTAAAAAGCTCGATATGCAGGATGGTTCCCTGACACAAGGTGGCACCAGTGCCACGTCGGGCGGTTTTCGTAGTACAAAGTGCGTCCTAAAATTTGCCATCCAGAAGAGGGGCAGTTGAGTTTTGTTTGCCAGAGAAAAGGTCCGTGGTTTGTTTTTGGGGGCATATGGCTGAGAGTGGCTGGCTGGCCCCTGAAAATCCACGATACACAGGATGGTTCCCAGATCCAAGGTGGCACCTGTGCCAAGTCGGGCTGATTTGATAGTACTAAGTAGCTCCTGCAATCTGCCATCCAGAAGCGGGGCAGCTTACTTTTGTTTGCCAGGGAAACGGGCCGAGGTTTGTGTTTGGGGGCCTATGGCTGAGAGTGACCGGCTGGCTCCTGAAAAGCTACAATAGGCAGGATGGTGACCAGACCCATGGTGGCACCAGTGCCAAGTTGGGCTGGTTTGATAGTACCAAGTGGTTCCTGCAATCTGCCATCCAGAAGCAGGGCAGCTGAGTTTTGTTTGCCAGAGAAAAGGGCCTTGGTTTGTGTTTGGGGGCATATGGCTGGGTGTGGCCAGCTGGCTCCTTAAAATGCACGATATGCAACATGGCTCCCAGACCCAAGGTGGCACCAGTGCCAAGTTGGGCTGGTTTGATAGTACCAAGTGGCTCCTGCAATCTTCCATGATCACGTGGAGAAATACTTTCTGGTTTCAGCCTCATGCTCTTTCTTCTCTCCCTCAACTTCTCTATCACCTCTCACCTGGTTCACATGCGCTGTCTTCAAGGTCCACAGGCTACTTTTCACAGAATCTTCTGGCCTGATGAAGTAAGAATGATGAATAGAACAGAGCTGGGATCTATTTTCCAGTTTGGATAAAATGCATTCTGCACACAAATCCAAGGAGAACGGGCTGCCCCGATGCCCAGAAAATCTTTCACTCCTGCTAGTGTTCTACGTCAACCGCAACTTAGTCTGAAAGAAAAGCTTTTTCTCTGAGAGCATCTGAGAGGTTTGCATGAAGCACTGATATCTGACATATGCAATTTTGAATAGGAGAGGAAAAAGAAAATGGCAAGGAGTTTTTAATTTTAGTGGTTTCAATTTTAATTTCCGTGCACTTTTTCAAAACTTGTCAGCTCAAATGCCCATCAACATCTTTTAGTCATCTGTAAGTCAGTATTCATATAAAATGTGCTTCAAATCCAAAGAATTTCAAATTTGCACTCCAAGCTTCTATGCCTAGATTTATGATTTCCTACACATATTAGATGAAAGGAAGGCCTTTTTTACTGTGGGAGTGCTGGAACACTGGAACAGGTTGCCCAGAGAAGTTGTGGGTGTCCCATCCCTGAAAGTATTCAAGGTCACCTTGGACGGGGCTTGGAGCAGCAACAAAGGAGAAGCTTGATGGTAGAGAAACAAAGTTGGACTATAGAAGAAACTCGGATTGAAGTATAGGATCAAGTTTTCTCTCAGCTCTTGGGGTAAATTCAAAGTTGTACAAAATGACATTTATCTGTGCTATTCACTACTGTAACAGAAAGTTTCATGAAAACTGTACAGAAGATAGTAAATTTTAAAAGAGATAAGAATTACAGCATAAAATCCATGGGATAGGTTACAACATGAGACACTCTCTAAGAGAAAATCTCTGTGTTTCAGCACTTCATCGGGGTAAGATTTCATGAAGTGCCAAAGAAGGCGGCAAAATATCATTCGGGACATTATTTACTGGAATTCAGCCTGGCCATTAGTAGGAACTGCCTTTGAACATATCATGTAGATATACCACACACGCTTTCCCTTCACTGAAAAATTACTGTTTACAACAAATAAGCAATTGACGATCAAAATTGATTGAAAGCATCTTAAACATGTCAAGTATTTCATTGTAGATGATCTGTGATCCAAATGCTTCTTCCACCTTCGAGAGGGACAGAAGAATTCTTCCATATCATGATGGTTTAAAATTGTATCAACCAATGTTTTCTGCTGAAAAGATATCATCTATTTTTTTCTATTTTTGGAAGAAAATATTCCTAGACATACAACAGGTGAGAACTAAGTAATTTTAAAGAAACAAATGAAATGAAAATATTCTGTAAATAGAATGAAATGAAAAGCTGTGTTTTAAATAGGAGCTAAATATTAAACAGAATTTTTGTACCAGGCATTTGAATTACTGCACCAGCTCTTTTGCCCATCAAGAGAGGCATTTAGCATTTCAGTCTTTTCCAAGGTGTTCATGATCTGCTATGCTGATCTCTGTGTGTGCCTAGGTGTGTGTGGAGGGGGGGGCATATGAAGGGGAGTGTGTATGTTTGCTTTACAATTGTTGTGGCAGATTCATGCCTCAGCTCCACATTTTGTTTTAAAAAGGTCACACCGAGTGGATATGAAGTTTACTATCAACAAGAGATCGATTCCCAAATCATCCATTTGACTCTCCCTTATAAATCATGTGCTTTGTTGCATATTTTATCAAATATACTTTCAAGCCAGATGGAGGAAGGAGGATGTGGGAATCCCTCCACCATCTTGCAACTTTTATGTAAGTAGGTTTTCAAGAAAATCATCATTTCTCTTTTAAATATGTCTGGAACAGGCATGATGGTAGTGTCAACCTGTTGGAGTTTTTGTTGCTGGAAGAAGTTGTACAAAAGGATTGGTTTTTACATTGACCAGTTACTGAATCAAGCGCAGGAATACATTGGAAATTTAGCTGGGGGTTCCTTTTCCCAGCAGACTACTTCTAGAACGAGCTTGTACACTGAAGCTGACTCTTTTGCTCTCTTTTTGTTTCTTTCCTATTTTCTTGGCTTCTTTGCCACTATCTAGACAATTTTGGAACTTTGTTCCCAACTAAAATGGTTTCAATAGTCTGATTGTGATCATACATTTTTACAAGGAATTTTTAAAATCTTTCCTCGAGTCCAGAAAGTCAAGGACTTAGATCTTTTTCTTCCCTTATCAATATTGCCATGAAATTGATAAATAAAGACCAACTCTTTATTTTTGTTTTTAAACCCACGTAGATAATTCCCATCCATTAATCCATTTTGTGGACCAATAGCTGCCATTCTGATGGAAGCTGTCACTTCTTAACAATAGGCATTCTGTGACTATGTTGACTGCACTTTGGGTGAAGATCCTAACTGGTCTTAGATATACATAGGGAGAAATTTGCTCAGCCAGTGTCAGTCTTAAGCATGCGTATCAGAAGATCTTTCTAGAGCTGGGAATTTTCCCATGAAAGGGATTCAGTTAGGGAAGAGACACTTGTGCCAGAGTTTTACATTCTTCTTGAACACTGCTTAAGGAACTTAGATGCCATGTCCATTTGGATCTCTGTCTGCACAGAACTTTGTCATGCCAGCGCTTTGAAATGCATCTTGAAGAGAATTCACTAGCACAGAATGAAAGAGAGTGGAAGGGGTTGGTGGGGCTAACCAGGCCCAACACCCCTGCCTAAACCAGGATACCTAGAGCCTCTTGCCCAGGATTCTATCTGGGTGTACTTTTAATGTCTTCAAAGATCCAGGCTCCACAATCTTTCTGGGCAGTCTGTGCCGTGGTTCAGTCACCCTGACAGTAAAGAAACATTTACTGATGTTCAAAGGCAATCTCCTGTATTTCAGTGTGTGCCCACTGCCTCTTGTCTTTTCCCTCAGCATCACTGAAAAGACACTGATTCCCTCCCCTTTGCACTATTGCTTCCATATGTATGTGTGATGCCATGTAGAGGTATGTCAAAAACCTCCCTGAAGCCCAGGCAGATAATATTCCCTTCATCTACCAGTCAAGTTGATTCATCAGAGGAGTTTAAAGTGATGTTCAGCATGAAATTCCCCTGAAAAATCATGCTAACTACATTATTTGGTCATCTGTCATGTGCCTGGCAAGGATTTCCAGGAAGAGCTGCTTCATCAACTTCCTGGGGATAAAAAAGAGGCTGGCTGGTTTGTACTATGGCGAGTCCTCTTAATTGCCTTTTTTGAAGATGGGTGTCATTTGCTAACATCCACTCTTTAGCTCCTCTTCTCATCTACACCTCGGCAAAAAGCTTTTCCACTATGTCTGGCTAGGAAAAACTGTGCCAGCACAGAAAACATCTCCCATCGTGTTCTAGAAGTTGCACGGATGTCTGCCAAGTGTTTGGCAGGAAGAAAAGAAAAGTTGTCCAAAACAGCTTCCAATCGAATGTTCCTGTGATTGGAAAAGTCAGGAGAGTGCAAAGGTACTGTTTTCTATCAGTTGGCAAGGTGCGCACACAATCCCAGTGTTGTACAGCTTGCTTCTTCACCTTCCCGAAGCTGCCGCTCTCGCCGGCTGCCGGAGCCCAAGAAGCGGCTTCTTCGCGCAAAGACGATTGTGCCGCTCACAGTGCTCTCCTTAGCGCGGCTTCTGCCGAAAGACGCCCGGCAGCGGCTCTTACCTCCGGAGAGCATCCTACCTTCGTCTTTAGCTCCTCTTCTCATCTACACCTCGGCAAAAAGCTTTTCCACTATGTCTGGCTAGGAAAAACTGTGCCAGCACAGAAAACATCTCCCATCGTGTTCTAGAAGTTGCACGGATGTCTGCCAAGTGTTTGGCAGGAAGAAAAGAAAAGTTGTCCAAAACAGCTTCCAATCGAATGTTCCTGTGATTGGAAAAGTCAGGAGAGTGCAAAGGTACTGTTTTCTATCAGTTGGCAAGGTGCGCACACAATCCCAGTGTTGTACAGCTTGCTTCTTCACCTTCCCGAAGCTGCCGCTCTCGCCGGCTGCCGGAGCCCAAGAAGCGGCTTCTTCGCGCAAAGACGATTGTGCCGCTCACAGTGCTCTCCTTAGCGCGGCTTCTGCTGAAAGACGCCCGGCAGCGGCTCTTACCTCCGGAGAGCATCCTACCTTCGTCTTTCGCGTCTTTTGTAGTCTACATCTTAGCAAAACGCTTTTCCACTATGTCTGGCTAGGAAAAACTGTGCCAGCACAGAAAACATCTCCCATCGTGTTCTAGAAGTTGCACGGATGTCTGCCAAGTGTTTGGCAGGAAGAAAAGAAAAGTTGTCCAAAACAGCTTCCAATCGAATGTTCCTGTGATTGGAAAAGTCAGGAGAGTGCAAAGGTACTGTTTTCTATCAGTTGGCAAGGTGCGCACACAATCCCAGTGTTGTACAGCTTGCTTCTTCACCTTCCCGAAGCTGCCGCTCTCGCCGGCTGCCGGAGCCCAAGAAGCGGCTTCTTCGCGCAAAGACGATTGTGCCGCTCACAGTGCTCTCCTTAGCGCGGCTTCTGCCGAAAGACGCCCGGCAGCGGCTCTTACCTCCGGAGAGCATCCTACCTTCGTCTTTCGCGTCTTATGTAGTCTACACCTCGGCAAAACGCTTTTCCACTATGTCTGGCTAGGAAAAACTGTGCCAGCACAGAAAACATCTCCCATCGTGTTCTAGAAGTTGCACGGATGTCTGCCAAGTGTTTGGCAGGAAGAAAAGAAAAGTTGTCCAAAACAGCTTCCAATCGAATGTTCCTGTGATTGGAAAAGTCAGGAGAGTGCAAAGGTACTGTTTTCTATCAGTTGGCAAGGTGCGCACACAATCCCAGTGTTGTACAGCTTGCTTCTTCACCTTCCCGAAGCTGCCGCTCTCGCCGGCTGCCGGAGCCCAAGAAGCGGCTTCTTCGCGCAAAGACGATTGTGCCGCTCACAGTGCTCTCCTTAGCGCGGCTTCTGCCGAAAGACGCCCGGCAGCGGCTCTTACCTCCGGAGAGCATCCTACCTTCGTCTTTCGCGTCTTTTGTAGTCTACATCTTAGCAAAACGCTTTTCCACTATGTCTGGCTAGGAAAAACTGTGCCAGCACAGAAAACATCTCCCATCGTGTTCTAGAAGTTGCACGGATGTCTGCCAAGTGTTTGGCAGGAAGAAAAGAAAAGTTGTCCAAAACAGCTTCCAATCGAATGTTCCTGTGATTGGAAAAGTCAGGAGAGTGCAAAGGTACTGTTTTCTATCAGTTGGCAAGGTGCGCACACAATCCCAGTGTTGTACAGCTTGCTTCTTCACCTTCCCGAAGCTGCCGCTCTCGCCGGCTGCCGGAGCCCAAGAAGCGGCTTCTTCGCGCAAAGACGATTGTGCCGCTCACAGTGCTCTCCTTAGCGCGGCTTCTGCCGAAAGACGCCCGGCAGCGGCTCTTACCTCCGGAGAGCATCCTACCTTCGTCTTTCGCGTCTTTTGTAGTCTACATCTTAGCAAAACGCTTCTCCACTATGTCTGGCTAGGAAAAACTGTGCCAGCACAGAAAACATCTCCCATCGTGTTCTAGAAGTTGCACGGATGTCTGCCAAGTGTTTGGCAGGAAGAAAAGTTGTCCAAAACAGCTTCCAATCGAATGTTCCTGTGATTGGAAAAGTCAGGAGAGTGCAAAGGTACTGTTTTCTATCAGTTGGCAAGGTGCGCACACAATCCCAGTGTTGTACAGCTTGCTTCTTCACCTTCCCGAAGCTGCCGCTCTCGCCGGCTGCCGGAGCCCAAGAAGCGGCTTCTTCGCGCAAAGACGATTGTGCCGCTCACAGTGCTCTCCTTAGCGCGGCTTCTGCCGAAAGACGCCCGGCAGCGGCTCTTACCTCCGGAGAGCATCCTACCTTCGTCTTTCGCGTCTTTTGTAGTCTACATCTTAGCAAAACGCTTTTCCACTATGTCTGGCTAGGAAAAACTGTGCCAGCACAGAAAACATCTCCCATCGTGTTCTAGAAGTTGCACGGATGTCTGCCAAGTGTTTGGCAGGAAGAAAAGAAAAGTTGTCCAAAACAGCTTCCAATCGAATGTTCCTGTGATTGGAAAAGTCAGGAGAGTGCAAAGGTACTGTTTTCTATCAGTTGGCAAGGTGCGCACACAATCCCAGTGTTGTACAGCTTGCTTCTTCACCTTCCCGAAGCTGCCGCTCTCGCCGGCTGCCGGAGCCCAAGAAGCGGCTTCTTCGCGCAAAGACGATTGTGCCGCTCACAGTGCTCTCCTTAGCGCGGCTTCTGCCGAAAGACGCCCGGCAGCGGCTCTTACCTCCGGAGAGCATCCTACCTTCGTCTTTCGCGTCTTTTGTAGTCTACATCTTAGGAAAACGCTTTTCCACTATGTCTGGCTAGGAAAAACTGTGCCAGCACAGAAAACATCTCCCATCGTGTTCTAGAAGTTGCACGGATGTCTGCCAAGTGTTTGGCAGGAAGAAAAGAAAAGTTGTCCAAAACAGCTTCCAATCGAATGTTCCCTGTGATTGGAAAAGTCAGGAGAGTGCAAAGGTACTGTTTTCTATCAGTTGGCAAGGTGCGCACACAATCCCAGTGTTGTACAGCTTGCTTCTTCACCTTCCCGAAGCTGCCGCTCTCGCCGGCTGCCGGAGCCCAAGAAGCGGCTTCTTCGCGCCAAGACGATTGTGCCGCTCACAGTGCTCTCCTTAGCGCGGCTTCTGCCGAAAGACGCCTGGCAGCGGCTCTTACCTCCGGAGAGCATCCTACCTTCGTCTTTCGCGTCTTTTGTAGTCTACATCTTAGCAAAACGCTTCTCACTATGTCTGGCTAGGAAAAACTGTGCCAGCACAGAAAACATCTCCCATCGTGTTCTAGAAGTTGCACGGATGTCTGCCAAGTGTTTGGCAGGAAGAAAAGAAAAGTTGTCCAAAACAGCTTCCAATCGAATGTTCCTGTGATTGGAAAAGTCAGGAGAGTGCAAAGGTACTGTTTTCTATCAGTTGGCAAGGTGCGCACACAATCCCAGTGTTGTACAGCTTGCTTCTTCACCTTCCCGAAGCTGCCGCTCTCGCCGGCTGCCGGAGCCCAAGAAGCGGCTTCTTCGCGCAAAGACGATTGTGCCGCTCACAGTGCTCTCCTTAGCGCGGCTTCTGCTGAAAGACGCCCGGCAGCGGCTCTTACCTCCGGAGAGCATCCTACCTTCGTCTTTCGCGTCTTTTGTAGTCTACATCTTAGCAAAACGCTTTTCCACTATGTCTGGCTAGGAAAAACTGTGCCAGCACAGAAAACATCTCCCATCGTGTTCTAGAAGTTGCACGGATGTCTGCCAAGTGTTTGGCAGGAAGAAAAGAAAAGTTGTCCAAAACAGCTTCCAATCGAATGTTCCTGTGATTGGAAAAGTCAGGAGAGTGCAAAGGTACTGTTTTCTATCAGTTGGCAAGGTGCGCACACAATCCCAGTGTTGTACAGCTTGCTTCTTCACCTTCCCGAAGCTGCCGCTCTCGCCGGCTGCCGGAGCCCAAGAAGCGGCTTCTTCGCGCAAAGACGATTGTGCCGCTCACAGTGCTCTCCTTAGCGCGGCTTCTGCCGAAAGACGCCCGGCAGCGGCTCTTACCTCCGGAGAGCATCCTACCTTCGTCTTTCGCGTCTTATGTAGTCTACACCTCGGCAAAACGCTTTTCCACTATGTCTGGCTAGGAAAAACTGTGCCAGCACAGAAAACATCTCCCATCGTGTTCTAGAAGTTGCACGGATGTCTGCCAAGTGTTTGGCAGGAAGAAAAGAAAAGTTGTCCAAAACAGCTTCCAATCGAATGTTCCTGTGATTGGAAAAGTCAGGAGAGTGCAAAGGTACTGTTTTCTATCAGTTGGCAAGGTGCGCACACAATCCCAGTGTTGTACAGCTTGCTTCTTCACCTTCCCGAAGCTGCCGCTCTCGCCGGCTGCCGGAGCCCAAGAAGCGGCTTCTTCGCGCAAAGACGATTGTGCCGCTCACAGTGCTCTCCTTAGCGCGGCTTCTGCCGAAAGACGCCCGGCAGCGGCTCTTACCTCCGGAGAGCATCCTACCTTCGTCTTTCGCGTCTTTTGTAGTCTACATCTTAGCAAAACGCTTTTCCACTATGTCTGGCTAGGAAAAACTGTGCCAGCACAGAAAACATCTCCCATCGTGTTCTAGAAGTTGCACGGATGTCTGCCAAGTGTTTGGCAGGAAGAAAAGAAAAGTTGTCCAAAACAGCTTCCAATCGAATGTTCCTGTGATTGGAAAAGTCAGGAGAGTGCAAAGGTACTGTTTTCTATCAGTTGGCAAGGTGCGCACACAATCCCAGTGTTGTACAGCTTGCTTCTTCACCTTCCCGAAGCTGCCGCTCTCGCCGGCTGCCGGAGCCCAAGAAGCGGCTTCTTCGCGCAAAGACGATTGTGCCGCTCACAGTGCTCTCCTTAGCGCGGCTTCTGCCGAAAGACGCCCGGCAGCGGCTCTTACCTCCGGAGAGCATCCTACCTTCGTCTTTCGCGTCTTTTGTAGTCTACATCTTAGCAAAACGCTTCTCCACTATGTCTGGCTAGGAAAAACTGTGCCAGCACAGAAAACATCTCCCATCGTGTTCTAGAAGTTGCACGGATGTCTGCCAAGTGTTTGGCAGGAAGAAAAGTTGTCCAAAACAGCTTCCAATCGAATGTTCCTGTGATTGGAAAAGTCAGGAGAGTGCAAAGGTACTGTTTTCTATCAGTTGGCAAGGTGCGCACACAATCCCAGTGTTGTACAGCTTGCTTCTTCACCTTCCCGAAGCTGCCGCTCTCGCCGGCTGCCGGAGCCCAAGAAGCGGCTTCTTCGCGCAAAGACGATTGTGCCGCTCACAGTGCTCTCCTTAGCGCGGCTTCTGCCGAAAGACGCCCGGCAGCGGCTCTTACCTCCGGAGAGCATCCTACCTTCGTCTTTCGCGTCTTTTGTAGTCTACATCTTAGCAAAACGCTTTTCCACTATGTCTGGCTAGGAAAAACTGTGCCAGCACAGAAAACATCTCCCATCGTGTTCTAGAAGTTGCACGGATGTCTGCCAAGTGTTTGGCAGGAAGAAAAGAAAAGTTGTCCAAAACAGCTTCCAATCGAATGTTCCTGTGATTGGAAAAGTCAGGAGAGTGCAAAGGTACTGTTTTCTATCAGTTGGCAAGGTGCGCACACAATCCCAGTGTTGTACAGCTTGCTTCTTCACCTTCCCGAAGCTGCCGCTCTCGCCGGCTGCCGGAGCCCAAGAAGCGGCTTCTTCGCGCAAAGACGATTGTGCCGCTCACAGTGCTCTCCTTAGCGCGGCTTCTGCCGAAAGACGCCCGGCAGCGGCTCTTACCTCCGGAGAGCATCCTACCTTCGTCTTTCGCGTCTTTTGTAGTCTACATCTTAGGAAAACGCTTTTCCACTATGTCTGGCTAGGAAAAACTGTGCCAGCACAGAAAACATCTCCCATCGTGTTCTAGAAGTTGCACGGATGTCTGCCAAGTGTTTGGCAGGAAGAAAAGAAAAGTTGTCCAAAACAGCTTCCAATCGAATGTTCCTGTGATTGGAAAAGTCAGGAGAGTGCAAAGGTACTGTTTTCTATCAGTTGGCAAGGTGCGCACACAATCCCAGTGTTGTACAGCTTGCTTCTTCACCTTCCCGAAGCTGCCGCTCTCGCCGGTTGCCGGAGCCCAAGAAGCGGCTTCTTCGCGCAAAGACGATTGTGCCGCTCACAGTGCTCTCCTTAGCGCGGCTTCTGCCGAAAGACGCCCGGCAGCGGCTCTTACCTCCGGAGAGCATCCTACCTTCGTCTTTCGCGTCTTATGTAGTCTACACCTCGGCAAAACGCTTTTCCACTATGTCTGGCTAGGAAAAACTGTGCCAGCACAGAAAACATCTCCCATCGTGTTCTAGAAGTTGCACGGATGTCTGCCAAGTGTTTGGCAGGAAGAAAAGAAAAGTTGTCCAAAACAGCTTCCAATCGAATGTTCCTGTGATTGGAAAAGTCAGGAGAGTGCAAAGGTACTGTTTTCTATCAGTTGGCAAGGTGCGCACACAATCCCAGTGTTGTACAGCTTGCTTCTTCACCTTCCCGAAGCTGCCGCTCTCGCCGGCTGCCGGAGCCCAAGAAGCGGCTTCTTCGCGCAAAGACGATTGTGCCGCTCACAGTGCTCTCCTTAGCGCGGCTTCTGCTGAAAGACGCCCGGCAGCGGCTCTTACCTCCGGAGAGCATCCTACCTTCGTCTTTCGCGTCTTTTGTAGTCTACATCTTAGCAAAACGCTTTTCCACTATGTCTGGCTAGGAAAAACTGTGCCAGCACAGAAAACATCTCCCATCGTGTTCTAGAAGTTGCACGGATGTCTGCCAAGTGTTTGGCAGGAAGAAAAGAAAAGTTGTCCAAAACAGCTTCCAATCGAATGTTCCTGTGATTGGAAAAGTCAGGAGAGTGCAAAGGTACTGTTTTCTATCAGTTGGCAAGGTGCGCACACAATCCCAGTGTTGTACAGCTTGCTTCTTCACCTTCCCGAAGCTGCCGCTCTCGCCGGCTGCCGGAGCCCAAGAAGCGGCTTCTTCGCGCAAAGACGATTGTGCCGCTCACAGTGCTCTCCTTAGCGCGGCTTCTGCCGAAAGACGCCCGGCAGCGGCTCTTACCTCCGGAGAGCATCCTACCTTCGTCTTTCGCGTCTTATGTAGTCTACACCTCGGCAAAACGCTTTTCCACTATGTCTGGCTAGGAAAAACTGTGCCAGCACAGAAAACATCTCCCATCGTGTTCTAGAAGTTGCACGGATGTCTGCCAAGTGTTTGGCAGGAAGAAAAGAAAAGTTGTCCAAAACAGCTTCCAATCGAATGTTCCTGTGATTGGAAAAGTCAGGAGAGTGCAAAGGTACTGTTTTCTATCAGTTGGCAAGGTGCGCACACAATCCCAGTGTTGTACAGCTTGCTTCTTCACCTTCCCGAAGCTGCCGCTCTCGCCGGCTCCCGGAACCGAAGAATCGGCTTGTTCGCGCAAACACGATTGTGCCGCTCACAGGGCTCTCCTTAGCGCGGCTTCTGCCGAAAGACGCCCGGCAGCGGCTCTTACCTCCGGAGAGCATCCTACCTTCGTCTTTCGCGTCTTTTGTAGTCTACATCTTAGGAAAACGCTTTTCCACTATGTCTGGCTAGGAAAAACCGTGCCAGCACAGAAAACATCTCCCATCGTGTTCTAGAAGTTGCAGATATGTCTGCCAAGTGTTTGGGAGGAAGAAAAGAAAAGTTGTCCAAAACAGCTTCCAATCGAATGTTCCTGTGATTGGAAAAGTCAGGAGAGTGCAAAGGTACTGTTTTCTATCAGTTGGCAAGGTGCGCACACAATCCCAGTGTTGTACAGCTTGCTTCTTCACCTTCCCGAAGCTGCCGCTCTCGCCGGCTGCCGGAGCCCAAGAAGCGGCTTCTTCGCGCAAAGACGATTGTGCCGCTCACAGTGCTCTCCTTAGCGCGGCTTCTGCCGAAAGACGCCCGGCAGCGGCTCTTACCTCCGGAGAGCATCCTACCTTCGTCTTTCGCGTCTTTTGTAGTCTACATCTCGGCAAAAAGCTTTTCCACTATGTCTGGCTAGGAAAAACTGTGCCCGCTGCCGGGCGTCTTTCGGCAGAAGCCGCGCTAAGGAGAGCACTGTGAGCGGCACAATCGTCTTTGCGCGAAGAAGCCGCTTCTTGGGCAGTACCTTTGCACTCTCCTGACTTTTCCAATCACAGGAACATTCGATTGGAAGCTGTTTTGGACAACTTTTCTTTTCTTCCTGCCAAACACTTGGCAGACATCCGTGCAACTTCTAGAACACGATGGGAGATGTTTTCTGTGCTGGCACAGTTTTTCCTAGCCAGACATAGTGGAAAAGCGTTTTGCCGAGGTGTAGACTACATAAGACGCGAAAGACGAAGGTAGGATGCTCTCCGGAGGTAAGAGCCGCTGCCGGGCGTCTTTCGGCAGAAGCCGCGCTAAGGAGAGCACTGTGAGCGGCACAATCGTCTTTGCGCGAAGAAGCCGCTTCTTGGGCTCCGGCAACCGGCGAGAGCGGCAGCTTCGGGAAGGTGAAGAAGCAAGCTGTACAACACTGGGATTGTGTGCGCACCTTGCCAACTGATAGAAAACAGTACCTTTGCACTCTCCTGACTTTTCCAATCACAGGAACATTCGATTGGAAGCTGTTTTGGACAACTTTTCTTTTCTTCCTGCCAAACACTTGGCAGACATCCGTGCAACTTCTAGAACACGATGGGAGATGTTTTCTGTGCTGGCACAGTTTTTCCTAGCCAGACATAGTGGAAAAGCGTTTTGCTAAGATGTAGACTACAAAAGACGCGAAAGACGAAGGTAGGATGCTCTCCGGAGGTAAGAGCCGCTGCCGGGCGTCTTTCGGCAGAAGCCGCGCTAAGGAGAGCACTGTGAGCGGCACAATCGTCTTTGCGCGAAGAAGCCGCTTCTTGGGCTCCGGCAGCCGGCGAGAGCGGCAGCTTCGGGAAGGTGAAGAAGCAAGCTGTACAACACTGGGATTGTGTGCGCACCTTGCCAACTGATAGAAAACAGTACCTTTGCACTCTCCTGACTTTTCCAATCACAGGAACATTCGATTGGAAGCTGTTTTGGACAACTTTTCTTTTCTTCCTGCCAAACACTTGGCAGACATCCGTGCAACTTCTAGAACACGATGGGAGATGTTTTCTGTGCTGGCACAGTTTTTCCTAGCCAGACATAGTGGAAAAGCTTTTTGCCGAGGTGTAGATGAGAAGAGGAGCTAAAGAGTGGATGTTAGCAAATGACACCCATCTTCAAAAAAGGCAATTAAGAGGACTCGCCATAGTACAAACCAGCCAGCCTCTTTTTTATCCCCAGGAAGTTGATGAAGCAGCTCTTCCTGGAAATCCTTGCCAGGCACATGACAGATGACCAAATAATGTAGTTAGCATGATTTTTCAGGGGAATTTCATGCTGAACATCACTTTAAACTCCTCTGATGAATCAACTTGACTGGTAGATGAAGGGAATATTATCTGCCTGGGCTTCAGGGAGGTTTTTGACATACCTCTACATGGCATCACACATACATATGGAAGCAATAGTGCAAAGGGGAGGGAATCAGTGTCTTTTCAGTGATGCTGAGGGAAAAGACAAGAGGCAGTGGGCACACACTGAAATACAGGAGATTGCCTTTGAACATCAGTAAATGTTTCTTTACTGTCAGGGTGACTGAACCACGGCACAGACTGCCCAGAAAGATTGTGGAGCCTGGATCTTTGAAGACATTAAAAGTACACCCAGATAGAATCCTGGGCAAGAGGCTCTAGGTATCCTGGTTTAGGCAGGGGGGTTGGGCCTGGTTAGCCCCACCAACCCCTTCCACTCTCTTTCATTCTGTGCTAGTGAATTCTCTTCAAGATGCATTTCAAAGCACTGGCATGACAAAGTTCTGTGCAGACAGAGATCCAAATGGACATGGCATCTAAGTTCCTTAAGCAGTGTTCAAGAAGAATGTAAAACTCTGGCACAAGTGTCTCTTCCCTAACTGAATCCCTTTCATGGGAAAATTCCCAGCTCTAGAAAGATCTTCTGATACGCATGCTTAAGACTGACACTGGCTGAGCAAATTTCTCCCTATGTATATCTAAGACCAGTTAGGATCTTCACCCAAAGTGCAGTCAACATAGTCACAGAATGCCTATTGTTAAGAAGTGACAGCTTCCATCAGAATGGCAGCTATTGGTCCACAAAATGGATTAATGGATGGGAATTATCTACGTGGGTTAAAAACAAAAATAAAGAGTTGGTCTTTATTTATCAATTTCACGGCAATATTGATAAGGGAAGAAAAAGATCTAAGTCCTTGACTTTCTGGACTCGAGGAAAGATTTTAAAAATTCCTTGTAAAAATGTATGATCACAATCAGACTATTGAAACCATTTTAGTTGGGAACAAAGTTCCAAAATTGTCTAGATAGTGGCAAAGAAGCCAAGAAAATAGGAAAGAAACAAAAAGAGAGCAAAAGAGTCAGCTTCAGTGTACAAGCTCGTTCTAGAAGTAGTCTGCTGGGAAAAGGAACCCCCAGCTAAATTTCCAATGTATTCCTGCGCTTGATTCAGTAACTGGTCAATGTAAAAACCAATCCTTTTGTACAACTTCTTCCAGCAACAAAAACTCCAACAGGTTGACACTACCATCATGCCTGTTCCAGACATATTTAAAAGAGAAATGATGATTTTCTTGAAAACCTACTTACATAAAAGTTGCAAGATGGTGGAGGGATTCCCACATCCTCCTTCCTCCATCTGGCTTGAAAGTATATTTGATAAAATATGCAACAAAGCACATGATTTATAAGGGAGAGTCAAATGGATGATTTGGGAATCGATCTCTTGTTGATAGTAAACTTCATATCCACTCGGTGTGACCTTTTTAAAACAAAATGTGGAGCTGAGGCATGAATCTGCCACAACAATTGTAAAGCAAACATACACACTCCCCTTCATATGCCCCCCCCTCCACACACACCTAGGCACACACAGAGATCAGCATAGCAGATCATGAACACCTTGGAAAAGACTGAAATGCTAAATGCCTCTCTTGATGGGCAAAAGAGCTGGTGCAGTAATTCAAATGCCTGGTACAAAAATTCTGTTTAATATTTAGCTCCTATTTAAAACACAGCTTTTCATTTCATTCTATTTACAGAATATTTTCATTTCATTTGTTTCTTTAAAATTACTTAGTTCTCACCTGTTGTATGTCTAGGAATATTTTCTTCCAAAAATAGAAAAAAATAGATGATATCTTTTCAGCAGAAAACATTGGTTGATACAATTTTAAACCATCATGATATGGAAGAATTCTTCTGTCCCTCTCGAAGGTGGAAGAAGCATTTGGATCACAGATCATCTACAATGAAATACTTGACATGTTTAAGATGCTTTCAATCAATTTTGATCGTCAATTGCTTATTTGTTGTAAACAGTAATTTTTCAGTGAAGGGAAAGCGTGTGTGGTATATCTACATGATATGTTCAAAGGCAGTTCCTACTAATGGCCAGGCTGAATTCCAGTAAATAATGTCCCGAATGATATTTTGCCGCCTTCTTTGGCACTTCATGAAATCTTACCCCGATGAAGTGCTGAAACAAAGAGATTTTCTCTTAGAGAGTGTCTCATGTTGTAACCTATCCCATGGATTTTATGCTGTAATTCTTATCTCTTTTAAAATTTACTATCTTCTGTACAGTTTTCATGAAACTTTCTGTTACAGTAGTGAATAGCACAGATAAATGTCATTTTGTACAACTTTGAATTTACCCCAAGAGCTGAGAGAAAACTTGATCCTATACTTCAATCCGAGTTTCTTCTATAGTCCAACTTTGTTTCTCTACCATCAAGCTTCTCCTTTGTTGCTGCTCCAAGCCCCGTCCAAGGTGACCTTGAATACTTTCAGGGATGGGACACCCACAACTTCTCTGGGCAACCTGTTCCAGTGTTCCAGCACTCCCACAGTAAAAAAGGCCTTCCTTTCATCTAATATGTGTAGGAAATCATAAATCTAGGCATAGAAGCTTGGAGTGCAAATTTGAAATTCTTTGGATTTGAAGCACATTTTATATGAATACTGACTTACAGATGACTAAAAGATGTTGATGGGCATTTGAGCTGACAAGTTTTGAAAAAGTGCAAGGAAATTAAAATTGAAACCACTAAAATTAAAAACTCCTTGCCATTTTCTTTTTCCTCTCCTATTCAAAATTGCATATGTCAGATATCAGTGCTTCATGCAAACCTCTCAGATGCTCTCAGAGAAAAAGCTTTTCTTTCAGACTAAGTTGCGGTTGACGTAGAACACTAGCAGGAGTGAAAGATTTTCTGGGCATTGGGGCAGCACGTTCTCCTTGGATTTGTGTGCAGAATGCATTTTATCCAAACTGGAAAATAGATCCCAGCTCTGTTCTATTCATCATTCTTACATCATCAGGCCAGAAGATTCTGTGAAAAGTAGCCTGTGGACCTTGAAGACAGCGCATGTGAACCAGATGAGAGGTGATAGAGAAGTTGAGGGAGAGAAGAAAGAGCATGAGGCTGAAACCAGAAAGTATTTCTCCACGTGATCATGGAAGATTGCAGGAGCCACTTGGTACTATCAAACCAGCCCAACTTGGCACTGGTGCCACCTTGGGTCTGGGAGCCATGTTGCATATCGTGCATTTTAAGGAGCCAGCTGGCCACACCCAGCCATATGCCCCCAAACACAAACCAAGGCCCTTTTCTCTGGCAAACAAAACTCAGCTGCCCTGCTTCTGGATGGCAGATTGCAGGAACCACTTGGTACTATCAAACCAGCCCAACTTGGCACTGGTGCCACCATGGGTCTGGTCACCATCCTGCCTATTGTAGCTTTTCAGGAGCCAGCCGGTCACTCTCAGCCATAGGCCCCCAAACACAAACCTCGGCCCGTTTCCCTGGCAAACAAAAGTAAGCTGCCCCGCTTCTGGATGGCAGATTGCAGGAGATACTTAGTACTATCAAATCAGCCCGACTTGGCACAGGTGCCACCTTGGATCTGGGAACCATCCTGTGTATCGTGGATTTTCAGGGGCCAGCCAGCCACTCTCAGCCATATGCCCCCAAAAGCAAACCACGGATCTTTTCTCTGGCAAACAAAACTCAACTGCCCCTCTTCTGGATGGCAAATTTTAGGACGCACTTTGTACTACGAAAACTGCCCGACGTGGCACTGGTGCCACCTTGTGTCAGGGAACCATCCTGCATATCGAGCTTTTTAAGGAGCCAGCCGGCCAGGCCCAGCCATATACCCCCAAAAACAAACCACGGACCATTTCTCATGGAAACAAAAATCCGCTGCCCCGCGTCTGGATGGCAGATTGCAGGAGCCACTTTGCACCATCAAACCAGCCCGACTTGGCACTGGTGCCACCTTGGGTCTGGGAACAATCCTGCGTATCGTACATATTCAGGAACCAGCCGAACACTCCCAGCCACAGGCCCCCAAACACAAACAACGGCCCATTTCCCTGGCAAACAAAACTCAGCTGCCCCGCTTCTGGATGGCAGTTTGCAGGAGCCACTTGGGACTATCAAACCAGCCCGACTTGGCACTGGTGCCACCTTGGGTCTGGGAACCATCCTGCGTATGGTGGATTCTAAGGAGCCAGCCGGCCACTCCCAGCCACAGGCCCCCAACAAAAACCACGGCCCTTTTTTCTGGCAAACAAAACTTAGCTGCCTCACTTCTGGATGGCAGATTGCAGGAGCCACTTGGTGTAATCAAACCAGCCCGACTTGGCACTGGTGCCACCTTGGGTCTGGGAACCATCCTGCGTATCGTGGATTCTAAGGAGCCAGCCGGCCACTCCCAGCCACAGGCCCCCAAACAAAATCAACGGCGCTGTTCCCTGGAAAACAAAACACGCCTGCCAACTTTTTGATGGAGTTTGCAGGAGCCACTTGGTACTATCAAACCAGCCCGACTTGGCACTGGTGCCACCTTGGGTCTGGGAAACATCCTGCGTATCGTGGATTCTTAGGAGCCAGCCGGCCACTCCTAGCCACAGGCCCCCAGACAAAAACCTAGGCCTATTTCTCTGGCAAACAAAAGTAAGCTACCCCGCTTCTGGATGGCAGATTGCAGGAGACACTTGGTACTATCAAACCAGCCCAACTTGGCACTGGTGCCACCTTGGATCTGGGAACCATGCTGTGTATCGTGGATATTCAGGGGCCAGCCGGCCACTCTCAGCCATATGTCCCCAAACAGAAACCTTGGCCCGTTTCTCTGGCAAACAAAACTCAACTGCCCCTCTTCTGGATGGCAAATTGCAGGATGAACTTGATACTAAAACCGCAGGCCGACTTGGTAGTGGTGACACCTTGGACCTGGGAACCATCATGCGTATCGAGCATTTTAAGGAGCCAGCCGGCCACTCCCAGCAATATGCCCCCAAAAACAATCCACGGAATTTTTCTCTGGCAAACAAAAATCAGCTGCCCCGCTTCTGGATGGCAGATTGCAGGAGCCACTTTGCACCATCAAACCAGCCCGACTTGGCACTGGTGCCACCTTGCATCTGGGAACCATGCTGCCTAGCGTGGATTTTCAGGAGCCAGCCGGCCACTCTCAGCCATAGGCCCCCAAACAAAACCCACGGCCCGTTTCCCTGGCAAACAAAATTAAGCTGCCCCGCTTCTGGATGGCAGATTGCAGGACGCACTTGGTAGTATCAAACCAGCCCGACTTGGCACTGGTGCCACCTTGGGTCTGGGAACCATCCTGCGTATCGTGGATTCTAAGCAGCCAGCCGTCCACTCCCAGCCACAGGCCCCCAAATACAAACAACGGCGCTTTTCCCTGGAAAACAAAACTCGCCTGACAACTTTTTGATGGCAGATTGCAGGAGCCACTTGGTACTATCAAACCAGCCCAACTTGGCACTGGTGCCACCATGGGTCTGGTCACCATCCTGCCTATCGTAGCTTTTCAGGAGCCAGCCGGTCACTCCCAGCCATAGGTCCCCAGTCACAAACCTCGGCCCGTTTCCCTGGCAAACAAAAGTAAGCTGCCCCGCTTCTGGATGGCAGATTGCAGGAGCCACTTGGTACTATCAAACCAGCCCAACTTGGCACTGGTGCCACCTCTGGTCTGGGAACCATGCTGCGTAACACAGATTCTAAGGCGCCAGTCGGCCACTCCCAGCCACAAGCCCCCAAACACAAACAACGGCGCTATTCTCTGGCAAACAAAACTCCACTGCCCCTCTTCTGGATGGCAAATTGCAGGACGCACTTGGTACTATAAAAACAGCCCGACTTGGCACTGGTGCCACCTTGGGTCTGGGAACCATCCTGCGTATCGATCTTTTTAATGAGACAGCCGGCCACTCCCAGCCATATGCCCCCAAACACAACCCACGGCCCTTTTCTCTGGCAAACAAAACTCAACTGCACCGCTTCTGGATGGCAGATTGCAGGAGCCACTTGGTACTATCAAACCAGCCCGACTTGGCACTGGTGCCACCTTGGGTCTGGGAACCATCCTGCGTATGGTGGATTCTAAGGAGCCAGCCGGCCACTCCCAGCCACAGGCCCCCAACAAAAACCACAGCCCTTTTTTCTGGCAAACAAAACTTAGCTGCCTCACTTCTGGATGGCAGATTGCAGGAGCCACTTGGTGTAATCAAACCAGCCCGACTTGGCACTGGTGCCACCTTGGGTCTGGGAACCATCCTGCGTATCGTGGATTCTAAGGAGCCAGCCGGCCACTCCCAGCCACAGGCCCCCAAACAAAATCAACGGCGCTGTTCCCTGGAAAACAAAACACGCCTGCCAACTTTTTGATGGAGTTTGCAGGAGCCACTTGGTACTATCAAACCAGCCCGACTTGGCACTGGTGCCACCTTGGGTCTGGGAAACATCCTGCGTATCGTGGATTCTTAGGAGCCAGCCGGCCACTCCTAGCCACAGGCCCCCAGACAAAAACCTAGGCCTATTTCTCTGGCAAACAAAAGTAAGCTGCCCCGCTTCTGGATGGCAGATTGCAGGAGACACTTGGGACTATCAAACCAGCCCAACTTGGCACTGGTGCCACCTTGGATCTGGGAACCATGCTGTGTATCGTGGATATTCAGGGGCCAGCCGGCCACTCTCAGCCATATGTCCCCAAACAGAAACCTCGGCCCGTTTCTCTGGCAAACAAAACTCAACTGCCCCTCTTCTGGATGGCAAATTGCAGGATGAACTTGTTATAAAAACCGCAGGCCGACTTGGTAGTGGTGACACCTTGGACCTGGGAACCATCATGCGTATCGAGCATTTTAAGGAGCCAGCCGGCCACTCCCAGCAATATGCCCCCAAAAACAATCCACGGAATTTTTCTCTGGCAAACAAAAATCAGCTGCCCCGCTTCTGGATGGCAGATTGCAGGAGCCACTTTGCACCATCAAACCAGCCCGACTTGGCACTGGTGCCAGCTTGCATCTGGGAACCATGCTGCCTAGCGTGGATTTTCAGGAGCCAGCCGGCCACTCTCAGCCATATGCCCCCAAAAACAAACCACGGACCTTTTCTCTGGCAAACAAAACTCAACTGCCCCTCTTCTGGATGGCAAATTTTAGGACGCACTTTGTACTACGAAAACCGCCCGACGTGGCACTGGTGCCACCTTGTGTCAGGGAACCATCCTGCATATCGAGCTTTTTAAGGAGCCAGCCGGCCAGGCCCAGCCATATACCCCCAAAAACAAACCACGGACCATTTCTCATGGAAACAAAAATCCGCTGCCCCGCGTCTGGATGGCAGATTGCAGGAGCCACTTTGCACCATCAAACCAGCCCGACTTGGCACTGGTGCCACCTTGGGTCTGGGAACAATCCTGCGTATCGTACATATTCAGGAACCAGCCGAACACTCCCAGCCACAGGCCCCCAAACACAAACAACGGCCCATTTCCCTGGCAAACAAAACTCAGCTGCCCCGCTTCCGGATGGCAGTTTGCAGGAGCCACTTGGGACTATCAAACCAGCCCGACTTGGCACTGGTGCCACCTTGGGTCTGGGAACCATCCTGCGTATGGTGGATTCTAAGGAGCCAGCTGGCCACTCCCAGCCACATGCCCCCAACAAAAACCACGGCCCTTTTTTCTGGCAAACAAAACTTAGCTGCCTCACTTCTGGATGGCAGATTGCAGGAGCCACTTGGTGTAATCAAACCAGCCCGACTTGGCACTGGTGCCACCTTGGGTCTGGGAACCATCCTGCGTATCGTGGATTCTAAGGAGCCAGCCGGCCACTCCCAGCCACAGGCCCCCAAACAAAATCAACGGCGCTGTTCCCTGGAAAACAAAACACGCCTGCAACTTTTTGATGGAGTTTGCAGGAGCCACTTGGTACTATCAAACCAGCCCGACTTGGCACTGGTGCCACCTTGGGTCTGGGAAACATCCTGCGTATCGTGGATTCTTAGGAGCCAGCCGGCCACTCCTAGCCACAGGCCCCCAGACAAAAACCTAGGCCTATTTCTCTGGCAAACAAAAGTAAGCTGCCCCGCTTCTGGATGGCAGATTGCAGGAGACACTTGGTACTATCAAACCAGCCCAACTTGGCACTGGTGCCACCTTGGATCTGGGAACCATGCTGTGTATCGTGGATATTCAGGGGCCAGCCGGCCACTCTCAGCCATATGTCCCCAAACAGAAACCTCGGCCCGTTTCTCTGGCAAACAAAACTCAACTGCCCCTCTTCTGGATGGCAAATTGCAGGATGAACTTGATACTAAAACCGCAGGCCGACTTGGTAGTGGTGACACCTTGGACCTGGGAACCATCATGCGTATCGAGCATTTTAAGGAGCCAGCCGGCCACTCCCAGCAATATGCCCCCAAAAACAATCCACGGAATTTTTCTCTGGCAAACAAAAATCAGCTGCCCCGCTTCTGGATGGCAGATTGCAGGAGCCACTTTGCACCATCAAACCAGCCCGACTTGGCACTGGTGCCACCTTGCATCTGGGAACCATGCTGCCTAGCGTGGATTTTCAGGAGCCAGCCGGCCACTCTCAGCCATAGGCCCCCAAACAAAACCCACGGCCCGTTTCCCTGGCAAACAAAATTAAGCTGCCCCGCTTCTGGATGGCAGATTGCAGGACGCACTTGGTAGTATCAAACCAGCCCGACTTGGCACTGGTGCAACCTTGGGTCTGGGAACCATCCTGCGTATTGTGGGTTCAAAGGAGCCAGCCGGCCACTCCCAGCCACAGGCCCCCAAATACAAACAACGGCGCTTTTCCCTGGAAAACAAAACTCGCCTGACAACTTTTTGATGGCAGATTGCAGGAGCCACTTGGTACTATCAAACCAGCCCAACTTGGCACTGGTGCCACCATGGGTCTGGTCACCATCCTGCCTATCGTAGCTTTTCAGGAGCCAGCCGGTCACTCCCAGCCATAGGTCCCCAGTCACAAACCTCGGCCCGTTTCCCTGGCAAACAAAAGTAAGCTGCCCCGCTTCTGGATGGCAGATTGCAGGAGCCACTTGGTACTATCAAACCAGCCCAACTTGGCACTGGTGCCACCTCTGGTCTGGGAACCATGCTGCGTAACACAGATTCTAAGGCGCCAGTCGGCCACTCCCAGCCACAAGCCCCCAAACACAAACAACGGCGCTATTCTCTGGCAAACAAAACTCCACTGCCCCTCTTCTGGATGGCAAATTGCAGGACGCACTTGGTACTATAAAAACAGCCCGACTTGGCACTGGTGCCACCTTGGGTCTGGGAACCATCCTGCGTATCGATCTTTTTAATGAGACAGCCGGCCACTCCCAGCCATATGCCCCCAAACACAACCCACGGCCCTTTTCTCTGGCAAACAAAACTCAACTGCACCGCTTCTGGATGGCAGATTGCAGGAGCCACTTGGTACTATCAAACCAGCCCAACTTGGCACTGGTGCCACCTTGGGTCTGGGAACCATCCTGCATATCGTGGATTCTAAGGAGCCAGCCGGTCACTCCCAGCCACAGGCCACCAAACACAAACAACGGCGCTTTTCCCTGGAAAACAAAACTCGCCTGACAACTTTTTGATGGCAGATTGCAGGAGCCACTTGGTACTATCAAACCAGCCCAACTTGGCACTGGTGCCACCATGGGTCTGGTCACCATCCTGCCTATCGTAGCTTTTCAGGAGCCAGCCGGTCCCTCCCTGCCATAGGACCCAGAGAAAAACCTCGGCCCGTTTCCCTGGCAAACAAAAGTAAGCTACCCCGCTTCTGGATGGCAGATTGCAGGAGCCACTTTGCACCATCAAACTAGCCCGACTTGGCACTGGTGCCACCTCAGGTCTGGGAACCATCCTGCGTATCGTTCATTGTAAGGAGCCAGCCGGCCACTCCCAGCCACAGGCCCCCAGACACAAACAACGGCGCTTTTCCCTGGAAAACAAAACTCGCCTGCCAACTTTTTGATGGCAGATTGCAGGAGCCACTTGGTACTATCAAATCAGCCCAACTTGGCACTGGTACCATCATGGGTCTGGTCACCATCCTGCCTATCGTAGCTTTTCAGGAGCCAGCCGGTCACTCGCAGCCATAGGCCCCCAGACACAAAACTCGGCCCGTTTCCCTGGCAAACAAAAGTAAGCTACCCCGCTTCTGGATGGCAGATTGCAGGAGCCACTTTGCACCATCAAACTGGCCCGACTTGGCACTGGTGCGACCTCTGGTCTGGGAACCATCCTGCGTATCGTGGATTCTAAGGAGCCAGCCGGTCACTCCCACCCACAGGCCCCCAAACACAAACAACGGCACTTTTCCCTGGAAAACAAAACTCGCCTGCCAACATTTTGATGGCAGATTGCAGGAGCCACTTGGTACTATCAAACCAGCCCAACTTGGCACTGGTGCCACCATGGGTCTGGTCACCATCCTGCCTATCGTAGCTTTTCAGGAGCCAGCCGGTCACTCCCAGCCATAGGCCCCCAGACACAAACCTCGGCCCGTTTCCCTGGCAAACAAAAGTAAGTTATCCCGCTTCTGGATGGCAGATTGCAGGAGCCACTTTTCACCATCAAACTAGCCCGACTTGGCTCTGGTGCCACCTCTGGTCTGGGAACCATCCTGCGTATCGTGGATTCTAAGGAGCCAGCCGGCCACTCCCAGCCACAGGCCCCCAAACACAAACAACGGCGCTTTTCCCTGGATAACAAACTCGCCTGCCAACTTTTTGATGGCAGATTGCAGGAGCCACTTGGTACTATCAAACCAGCCCAACTTGGCACTGGTGCCACCATGGGTCTGGTCACCATCCTGCCTATCGTAGCTTTTCAGGAGCCAGGCGGTCACTCCCAGCCATAGGCCCTGAGACACAAACCTTGGCCCGTATCCCTGGCAAACAAAAGTAAGCTGCCCCGCTTCTGGATGGCAGATTGCAGGACGCACTTGATAGTATCAAACCAGCCCGACTTGGCACTGGTGCCACCTTGGGTCTGGGAACCATCCTGCGTATTGTGGGTTCAAAGGAGCCAGCCGGCCACTCCCAGCCACAGGCCCCCAAATACAAACAACGGCGCTTTTCCCTGGAAAACAAAACTCGCCTGACAACTTTTTGATGGCAGATTGCAGGAGCCACTTGGTACTATCAAACCAGCCCAACTTGGCACTGGTGCCACCATGGGTCTGGTCACCATCCTGCCTATCGTAGCTTTTCAGGAGCCAGCCGGTCACTCCCAGCCATAGGTCCCCAGTCACAAACCTCGGCCCGTTTCCCTGGCAAACAAAAGTAAGCTGCCCCGCTTCTGGATGGCAGATTGCAGGAGCCACTTGGTACTATCAAACCAGCCCAACTTGGCACTGGTGCCACCTCTGGTCTGGGAACCATGCTGCGTAACACAGATTCTAAGGCGCCAGTCGGCCACTCCCAGCCACAAGCCCCCAAACACAAACAACGGCGCTATTCTCTGGCAAACAAAACTCCACTGCCCCTCTTCTGGATGGCAAATTGCAGGACGCACTTGGTACTATAAAAACAGCCCGACTTGGCACTGGTGCCACCTTGGGTCTGGGAACCATCCTGCGCATCGATCTTTTTAATGAGACAGCCGGCCACTCCCAGCCATATGCCCCCAAACACAACCCACGGCCCTTTTCTCTGGCAAACAAAACTCAACTGCACCGCTTCTGGATGGCAGTTTGCAGGAGCCACTTGGTACTATCAAACCAGCCCGACTTGGCACTGGTGCCACCTTGGGTCTGGGAACCATCCTGCGTATGGTGGATTCTAAGGAGCCAGCCGGCCACTCCCAGCCACAGGCCCCCAAACAAAATCAACGGCGCTGTTCCCTGGAAAACAAAACACGCCTGCCAACTTTTTGATGGAGTTTGCAGGAGCCACTTGGTACTATCAAACCAGCCCGACTTGGCACTGGTGCCACCTTGGGTCTGGGAAACATCCTGCGTATCGTGGATTCTTAGGAGCCAGCCGGCCACTCCTAGCCACAGGCCCCCAGACAAAAACCTAGGCCTATTTCTCTGTCAAACAAAAGTAAGCTGCCCCGCTTCTGGATGGCAGATTGCAGGAGACACTTGGTACTATCAAACCAGCCCAACTTGGCACTGGTGCCACCTTGGATCTGGGAACCATGCTGTGTATCGTGGATATTCAGGGGCCAGCCGGCCACTCTCAGCCATATGTCCCCAAACAGAAACCTCGGCCCGTTTCTCTGGCAAACAAAACTCAACTGCCCCTCTTCTGGATGGCAAATTGCAGGATGAACTTGATACTAAAACCGCAGGCCGACCTGGTAGTGGTGACACCTTGGACCTGGGAACCATCATGCGTATCGAGCATTTTAAGGAGCCAGCCGGCCACTCCCAGCAATATGCCCCCAAAAACAATCCACGGAATTTTTCTCTGGCAAACAAAAATCAGCTGCCCCGCTTCTGGATGGCAGATTGCAGGAGCCACTTTGCACCATCAAACCAGCCCGACTTGGCACTGGTGCCACCTTGCATCTGGGAACCATGCTGCCTAGCGTGGATTTTCAGGAGCCAGCCGGCCACTCTCAGCCATAGGCCCCCAAACAAAACCCACGGCCCGTTTCCCTGGCAAACAAAATTAAGCTGCCCCGCTTCTGGATGGCAGATTGCAGGACGCACTTGGTAGTATCAAACCAGCCCGACTTGGCACTGGTGCCACCTTGGGTCTGGGAACCATCCTGCGTATCGTGGGTTCAAAGGAGCCAGCCGGCCACTCCCAGCCACAGGCCCCCAAATACAAACAACGGCGCTTTTCCCTGGAAAACAAAACTCGCCTGACAACTTTTTGATGGCAGATTGCAGGAGCCACTTGGTACTATCAAACCAGCCCAACTTGGCACTGGTGCCACCATGGGTCTGGTCACCATCCTGCCTATCGTAGCTTTTCAGGAGCCAGCCAGCCACCCCCAGCCAGAGGCCCCTAGACAAATATTTCGGCCCGTTTCCCTGGCAAACAAAAGTAAGCTACCCCGCTTCTGGATGGCAGATTGCAGGAGCCACTTTGCACCATCAAACTAGCCCGACTTGGCACTGGTGCCACCTCAGGTCTGGGAACCATCCTGCGTATCGTTCATTGGAAGGAGCCAGCCGGCCACTCCAGCCACAGGCCCCCAGACACAAACAACGGCGCTTTTCCCTGGAAAACAAAACTCGCCTGCCAACATTTTGATGGCAGATTGCAGGAGCCACTTGCTACTATCAAATCAGCCCAACTTGGCACTGGTGCCACCATGGGTCTGGTCACCATCCTGCCTATCGTAGCTTTTCAGGAGCCAGCCGGTCACTCGCAGCCATAGGCCCCCAGACACAAAACTCGGCCCGTTTCCCTGGCAAACAAAAGTAAGCTACCCCGCTTCTGGATGGCAGATTGCAGGAGCCACTTTGCACCATCAAACTAGCCCGACTTGGCACTGGTGCGACCTCAGGTCTGGGAACCATCCTGCGTATCGTGGATTCTAAGGAGCCAGCCGGTCACTCCCACCCACAGGCCCCCAAACACAAACAACGGCACTTTTCCCTGGAAAACAAAACTCGCCTGCCAACTTTTTGATGGCAGATTGCAGGAGCCACTTGGTACTATCAAACCAGCCCAACTTGGCACTGGTGCCACCATGGGTCTGGTCACCATCCTGCCTATCGTAGCTTTTCAGGAGCCAGCCGGTCACTCGCAGCCATAGGCCCCCAGACAAAAACCTCGGCCCGTTTCCCTGGCAAACAAAAGTAAGTCATCCCGCTTCTGGATGGCAGATTGCAGGAGCCACTTTTCACCATCAAACCAGCCCGACTTGGCACTGGTGCCACCTCTGGTCTGGGAACCATCCTGCGTATCATGGATTCTAAGGAGCCAGCCGGCCACTCCCAGCCAGAGGCCCCCAAACACAAACAACGGCGCTTTTCCCTGGATAACAAACTCGCCTGCCAACTTTTTGATGGCAGATTGCAGGAGCCACTTGGTACTATCAAACCAGCCCAACTTGGCACTGGTGCCACCATGGGTCTGGTCACCATCCTGCCTATCGTAGCTTTTCAGGAGCCAGCCGGTCACTCCCAGCCATAGGCCCTGAGACACAAACCTCGGCCCGTTTCCCTGGCAAACAAAAGTAAGCTGCCCCGCTTCTGGATGGTAGATTGCAGGACGCACTTGGTACTATCAAACCAGCCCAACTTGGCACTGGTGCCACCTCTGGTCTGGGAACCATCCTGCGTATCGTGGATTCTAAGGAGCCAGCCGGCCACTCCCAGCCACAGGCCCCCAAACACAAACAACGGCGCTTTTCCCTGGAAAACAAAACTCGCCTGCCAACTTTTTGATGGCAGATTGCAGGAGTCACTTGGTACTATCAAACCAGCCCAACTTGGCACTGGTGCCACCATGGGTCTGGTCACCATCCTGCCTATCGTAGCTTTTCAGGAGCCAGGCGGTCACTCCCAGCCATAGGCCCCCAGACACAAACCTCGGCCCGTTTCCCTGGCAAACAAAAGTAAGCTGCCCCGCTTCTGGATGGCAGATTGCAGGAGCCACTTTGCACCATCAAACTAGCCCGACTTGGCACTGGTGCCACCTCTGGTCTGGGAACCATGCTGTGTATCGTGGATTCTAAGGAGCCATCCGTCCACTCCCAGCCACAGGCCCCCAAACACAAACAACGGCGCTTTTCCCTGGAAAACAAAACTCGCCTGCCAACTTTTTGATGGCAGATTGCAGGAGCCACTTGGTACTATCAAACCAGCCCAACTTGGCACTGGTGCCACCATGGGTCTGGTCACCATCCTGCCTATCGTAGCTTTTCAGGAGCCAGCCGGTCACTCCCTGCCGTAGGCCCCCAGAAACAATACTGGGCCCGTTTCCCTGGCAAACAAAAGTAAGCTGCCCCGCTTCTGGATGGCAGATTGCAGGAGCCACTTTGCACCATCAAACTAGCCCGACTTGGCACTGGTGCCACCTCTGGTCTGGGAACCATGCTGTGTATCGTGGATTCTAAGGAGCCAGCCGGCCACTCCCACCCACAGGCCCCCAAACAAAAACAACGGCGCTTTTCCCTGGAAAACAAAACTCGCCTGCCAACTTTTTGATGGCAGATTGCAGGAGCCACTTGGTACTATCAAACCAGCCCAACTTGGCACTGGTGCCACCATGGGTCTGGTCACCATCCTGCCTATCGTAGCTTTTCAGGAGCCAGCCGGTCACTCGCAGCCATAGGCCCCCAGACACAAACCTCGGCCCGTTTCCCTGGCAAACAAAAGTAAGCTACCCCGCTTCTGGATGGCAGATTGCAGGACGCACTTGATAGTATCAAACCAGCCCGACTTGGCACTGGTGCCACCTCAGGTCTGGGAACCATGCTGCGTATCGTGGATTCTAATTAGCCATCTGGCCACTCCCACCCACAGGCCCCCAAACAAAAACAACGGCGCTTTTCCCTGGAAAACAAACCTCGCCTGCCAAATTTTGATGGCAGATTGCCGGAGCCACTTGGTACTATCAAACCAGCCCAACTTGACACTGGTGCCACCATGGGTCTGGTCACCATCCTGCCTATCGTAGCTTTTCAGGAGCCAGCCGGTCACTCCCAGCCATAGGCCCCCAGACAAAAACCTTGGCCCGTTTCCCTGGCAAACAAAAGTAAGTTATCCCGCTTCTGGATGGCAGATTGCAGGAGCCACTTTTCACCATCAAACCAGCCCAACTTGGCACTGGTGCCACCTTGGGTCTGGGAACCATCCTGCATATCGTGGATTCTAAGGAGCCAGCCGGTCACTCCCAGCCACAGGCCACCAAACACAAACAACGGCGCTTTTCCCTGGAAAACAAAACTCGCCTGCCAACATTTAGATGGCAGATTGCAGGAGCCACTTGCTAATATCAAATCAGCCCAACTTGGCACTGGTGCCACCATGGGTCTGGTCACCATCCTGCCTATCGTAGCTTTTCAGGAGCCAGCCGGTCACTCCCTGCCATAGGCCCCCAGAGAAAAACCTCGGCCCGTTTCCCTGGCAAACAAAAGTAAGCTACCCCGCTTCTGGATGGCAGATTGCAGGAGCCACTTTGCACCATCAAACTAGCCCGACTTGGCACTGGTGCCACCTCAGGTCTGGGAACCATCCTGCGTATCGTTCATTGTAAGGAGCCAGCCGGCCACTCCCAGCCACAGGCCCCCAGACACAAACAACGGCGCTTTTCCCTGGAAAACAAAACTCGCCTGCCAACATTTTGATGGCAGATTGCAGGAGCCACTTGGTACTATCAAATCAGCCCAACTTGGCACTGGTGCCACCATGGGTCTGGTCACCATCCTGCCTATCGTAGCTTTTCAGGAGCCAGCCGGTCACTCGCAGCCATAGGCCCCCAGACACAAAACTCGGCCCGTTTCCCTGGCAAACAAAAGTAAGCTACCCCGCTTCTGGATGGCAGATTGCAGGAGCCACTTTGCACCATCAAACTGGCCCGACTTGGCACTGGTGCGACCTCTGGTCTGGGAACCATCCTGCGTATCGTGGATTCTAAGGAGCCAGCCGGTCACTCCCACCCACAGGCCCACAAACACAAACAACGGCACTTTTCCCTGGAAAACAAAACTCGCCTGCCAACATTTTGATGGCAGATTGCAGGAGCCACTTGGTACTATCAAACCAGCCCAACTTGGCACTGGTGCCACCATGGGTCTGGTCACCATCCTGCCTATCGTAGCTTTTCAGGAGCCAGCCGGTCACTCCCAGCCATAGGCCCCCAGACAAAAACCTCGGCCCGTTTCCCTGGCAAACAAAAGTAAGTCATCCCGCTTCTGGATGGCAGATTGCAGGAGCCACTTTTCACCATCAAACCAGCCCGACTTGGCACTGGTGCCACCTCTGGTCTGGGAACCATCCTGCGTATCATGGATTCTAAGGAGCCAGCCGGCCACTCCCAGCCAGAGGCCCCCAAACACAAACAACGGCGCTTTTCCCTGGATAACAAACTCGCCTGCCAACTTTTTGATGGCAGATTGCAGGAGCCACTTGGTACTATCAAACCAGCCCAACTTGGCACTGGTGCCACCATGGGTCTGGTCACCATCCTGCCTATCGTAGCTTTTCAGGAGCCAGGCGGTCACTCCCAGCCATAGGCCCCCAGACACAAACCTCGGCCCGTTTCCCTGGCAAACAAAAGTAAGCTGCCCCGCTTCTGGATGGCAGATTGCAGGAACCACTTGGTAGTATCAAACCAGCAACGACTTGGCACTGGTGCCACCTCTGGTCTGGGAACCATCCTGCGTATCGTGGTTCTAAGGAGCCATCCGTCCACTCCCAGCCACAGGCCCCCAAACACAAACAACGGCGCTTTTCCCTGGAAAACAAAACTCGCCTGCCAAATTTTGATGGCAGATTGCAGGAGCCACTTGGTACTATCAAATCAGCCCAACTTGGCACTGGTGCCACCATGGGTCTGGTCACCATCCTGCCTATCGTAGCTTTTCAGGAGCCAGCCGGTCACTCGCAGCCATAGGCCCCCAGAAACAATACTCGGCCCGTTTCCCTGGCAAACAAATGTAAGCTGCCCCGCTTCTGGATGGCAGATTGCAGGAGCCACTTTGCACCATCAAACTAGCCCGACTTGGCACTGGTGCCACCTCTGGTCTGGGAACCATCCTGCGTATCGTGGATTCTAAGGAGCCAGCCGGCCACTCCCACCCACAGGCCCCCAAATACAAAAACAACGGCGCTTTTCCCTGGAAAACAAAACTCGCCTGCCAATTTTTTGATGGCAGATTGCAGGACCCACTTGGTACTATCAAACCAGCCCAACTTGGCACTGGTGCCACCATGGGTCTGGTCACCATCCTGCCTATCGTAGCTTTTCAGGAGCCAGCCGGTCACTCCCAGCCATAGGCCCCCAGTCACAAACCTCGGCCCGTTTCCCTGGCAAACAAAAGTAAGCTACCCCGCTTCTGGATGGCAGATTGCAGGACGCACTTGATAGTATCAAACCAGCCCGACTTGGCACTGGTGCCACCTCAGGTCTGGGAACCATGCTGCGTATCGTGGATTCTAATTAGCCATCTGGCCACTCCCACCCACAGGCCCCCAAACAAAAACAACGGCGCTTTTCCCTGGAAAACAAACCTCGCCTGCCAAATTTTGATGGCAGATTGCCGGAGCCACTTGGTACTATCAAACCAGCCCAACTTGACACTGGTGCCACCATGGGTCTGGTCACCATCCTGCCTATCGTAGCTTTTCAGGAGCCAGCCGGTCACTCCCAGCCATAGGCCCCCAGACAAAAACCTTGGCCCGTTTCCCTGGCAAACAAAAGTAAGTTATCCCGCTTCTGGATGGCAGATTGCAGGAGCCACTTTTCACCATCAAACCAGCCCGACTTGGCACTGGTGCCACCTCTGGTCTGGGAACCATCCTGCGTATCGTGGATTCTAAGGACCCAGCCGGCCACTCCCAGCCACAGGCCCCCAAACACAAACCACAGCGCTTTTCCCTGGAAAACAAAACTCGCCTGCCAACTTTTTGATGGCAGATTGCAGGAGCCACTTGGTACTATCAAACCAGCCCAACTTGGCACTGGTGCCACCATGGATCTGGTCACCATCCTGCCTATCGTAGCTTTTCAGGACCTAGCCGGTCACTCCAAGCCATAGGCCCCCAGAGAAAAACCTCGGCCCGTTTCCCTGGCAAACAAAAGTAAGCTGCCCCGCTTCTGGATGGCAGATTGCAGGAACCACTTTTCACCATCAAACCAGCCCGACTTGGCACTGGTGCCACCTCTGGTCTGGGAACCATCCTGCGTATCGTGGATTCTAAGGAGCCAGCCGGTCAGTCCCAGCCACAGGCCACCAAACACAAACAACGTCGCTTTTCCCTGGAAAACAAAACTCGCCTGCCAACATTTTGATGGCAGATTGCAGGAGCCACTTGCTACTATCAAATCAGCCCAACTTGGCACTGGTGCCACCATGGGTCTGGTCACCATCCTGCCTATCGTAGCTTTTCAGGAGCCAGCCGGTCACTCGCAGCCATAGGCCCCCAGACAAAAACCTCGGCCCGTTTCCCTGGCAAACAAAAGTAAGCTACCCCGCTTCTGGATGGCAGATTGCAGGAGCCACTTTGCACCATCAAACTGGCCCGACTTGGCACTGGTGCGACCTCTGGTCTGGGAACCATCCTGCGTATCGTGGATTCTAAGGAGCCAGCCGGTCACTCCCACCCACAGGCCCCCAAACACAAACAACGGCACTTTTCCCTGGAAAACAAAACTCGCCTGCCAACATTTTGATGGCAGATTGCAGGAGCCACTTGGTACTATCAAACCAGCCCAACTTGGCACTGGTGCCACCATGGGTCTGGTCACCATCCTGCCTATCGTAGCTTTTCAGGAGCCAGCCGGTCACTCCCAGCCATAGGCCCCCAGACAAAAACCTCGGCCCGTTTCCCTGGCAAACAAAAGTAAGTTATCCCGCTTCTGGATGGCAGATTGCAGGAGCCACTTTTCACCATCAAACCAGCCCAACTTGGCACTGGTGCCACCTCTGGTCTGGGAACCATCCTGCGTATCGTGGATTCTAAGGAGCCAGCCGGCTACTCACTGCCACAGGCCCCCAAACACAAACAACGGCGCTTTTCCCTGGATAACAAACTCGCCTGCCAACTTTTTGATGGCAGATTGCAGGAGCCACTTGGTACTATCAAACCAGCCCAACTTGGCACTGGTGCCACCATGGGTCTGGTCACCATCCTGCCTATCGTAGCTTTTCAGGAGCCAGCCGGTCACTCCCAGCCATAGGTCCCCAGTCACAAACCTCGGCCCGTATCCCTGGCAAACAAAAGTAAGCTGCCCCGCTTCTGGATGGCAGATTGCAGGACGCACTTGGTACTATCAAACCAGCCCAACTTGGCACTGGTGCCACCTCTGGTCTGGGAACCATGCCGCGTATCGTGGATTCTAAGGAGCCAGCCGGCCACTCCCAGCCACAGGCCCCCAAACAGAAACAACGGCGCTTTTCCCTGGAAAACAAAACTCGCCTGCCAACTTTTTCATGGCAGATTGCAGGAGCCACTTGGTACTATCAAATCAGCCCAACTTGGCACTGGTGCCACCATGGGTCTGGTCACCATCCTGCCTATCGTAGCTTTTCAGGAGCCAGCCGGTCACTCCCAGCCATAGGCCCCCAGACACAAACCTCGGCCCGTTTCCCTGGCAAACAAAAGTAAGCTACCCCGCTTCTGGATGGCAGATTGCAGGAACCACTTTGCACCATCAAACTAGCCCGACTTGGCACTGGTGCCACCTCTGGTCTGGGAAACATGCTGCGTATCGTGGATTCTAAGGAGCCATCCGTCCACTCCCAGCCACAGGCCCCCAAACACAAACAACGGCGCTTTTCCCTGGAAAACAAAACTCGCCTGCCAACTTTTTGATGGCAGATTGCAGGAGCCACTTGGTACTATCAAACCAGCCCAACTTGGCACTGGTGCCACCATGGGTCTGGTCACCATCCTGCCTATCGTAGCTTTTCAGGAGCCAGCCGGTCACTCCCAGCCATAGGCCCCCAGACACAAACCTCGGCCCGTTTCCCTGGCAAACAAAAGTAAGCTGCCCCGCTTCTGGATGGCAGATTGCAGGACGCACTTGGTAGTATCAAACCAGCCCGACTTGGCACTGGTGCCACCTCAGGTCTGGGAACCATCCTGCGTATCGTGGATTCTAAGCAGCCAGCCGGCCACTCCCAGCCACAGGCCCCCAAACACAAACAACGGCGCTTTTCCCTGGAAAACAAAACTCGCCTGCCAACATTTTGATGGCAGATTGCAGGAGCCACTTGGTACTATCAAATCAGCCCAACTTGGCACTGGTGCCAACATGCGTTTGGTCACCATCCTGCCTATCGTAGCTTTTCAGGAGCCAGCCGGTCCCTCCCTGCCATAGGCCCCCAGAGAAAAACCTCGGCCCGTTTCCCTGGCAAACAAAAGTAAGCTACCCCGCTTCTGGATGGCAGATTGCAGGAGCCACTTTGCACCATCAAACTAGCCCGACTTGGCACTGGTGCCACCTCAGGTCTGGGAACCATCCTGCGTATCGTTCATTCTAAGGAGCCAGCCGGCCACTCCAGCCACAGGCCCCCAGACACAAACAACGGCGCTTTTCCCTGGAAAACAAAACTCGCCTGCCAACTTTTAGATGGCAGATTGCAGGAGCCACTTGGTACTATCAAATCAGCCCAACTTGGCACTGGTGCCACCATGGGTCTGGTCACCATCCTGCCTATCGTAGCTTTTCAGGACCTAGACGGTCACTCCCAGCCATAGGCCCCGTGACACAAAGCTCGGCCCGTTTCCCTGGCAAACAAAAGTAAGCTGCCCCGCTTCTGGATGGCAGATTGCAGGATCCACTAGGTATTATCAAACCAGCCCGACTTGGCACTGGTGCCACCTCTGGTCTGGGAACCATCCTGCGTATCGTGGATTCTAAGCAGCCAGCCGGCCACTCCCAGCCACAGGCCCCCAAACACAAACAACGGCGCTTTTCCCTGGAAAACAAAACTCGCCTGCCAACATTTTGATGGCAGATTGCAGGAGCCACTTGGTACTATCAAACCAGCCCAACTTGGCACTGGTGCCACCATGGGTCTGGTCACCATCCTGCCTATCGTAGCTTTTCAGGAGCCAGCCGGTCACTCCAAGCCATAGGCCCCCAGACAAAAACCTCGGCCCGTTTCCCTGGCAAAGAAAAATAAGCTACCCCGCTTCTGGATGGCGCATTGCAGGAGCCACTTTGCACCATCAAACCAGCCCGACTTGGCACTGGTGCCACCTCTGGTCTGGGAACCATCCTGCGTATCGTGGATTCTAATTAGCCATCCGTCCACTCCCAGCCACAGGCCCCCAAACAAAATCAACGGCGCTTTTCCCTGGAAAACAAAACTCGCCTGCCAAATTTTGATGGCAGATTGCCGGAGCCACTGGGTACTATCAAACCAGCCCAACTTGACACTGGTGCCACCATGGGTCTGGTCACCATCCTGCCTATCGTAGCTTTTCAGGAGCCAGCCGGTCACTCCCAGCCATAGGCCCCCAGACAAAAAGCTCGGACCGTTTCCCTGGCAAACAAAAGTAAGTTATTCCGCTACTGGATGGCAGATTGCAGGAGCCACTTTTCACCATCAAACCAGCCCGACTTGGCACTGGTGCCACCTCAGGTCTGGGAACCATGCTGCGTATCGTGGATTCTAAGGAGCCAGCCGGCCACTCCCAGCCACAGGCCCCCAAACAAAAACAACGGCGCTTTTCCCTGGAAAACAAAACTCGCCTGCCAACATTTTGATGGCAGATTGCAGGAGCCACTTGGTACTATCAAACCAGCCCAACTTGGCACTGGTGCCACCATGGGTCTGGTCACCATCCTGCCTATCTTAGCTTTTCAGGAGCCAGCCGGTCACTTCCAGCCATAGGCCCCCAGACACAAACCTCGGCCCGTTTCCCTGGCAAACAAAAGTAAGCTGCCCCGCTTCTGGATGGCAGATTGTAGGACGCACTTGGTACTATCAAACCAGCCCGACTTGGCACTGGTGCCACCTCTGGTCTGGGAACCATGGTGCGTATCGTGAATTCTAAGGAGCCAGCCGGCCACTCCCAGCCATAGGCACCCAAACACAAACAACGGCGCTTTTCCCTGGAAAACAAAACTCGCCTG
The DNA here is from genome assembly GCF_035770615.1 of Melospiza melodia melodia. Taxonomy (NCBI): domain Eukaryota; kingdom Metazoa; phylum Chordata; class Aves; order Passeriformes; family Passerellidae; genus Melospiza; species Melospiza melodia. Next base: position 45,775,977 of record NC_086199.1, read on the forward strand.
CCAACTTTTTGATGGCAGATTGCAGGAGCCACTTGGTACTATCAAACCAGCTCAACTTGGCACTGGTGCCACCATGGGTCTGCTCACCATCCTGCCTATCGTAGCTTTTCAGGAGCCAGACGGTCACTCGCAGCCATAGGCCCCCAGACAAAAACCTCGGCCCGTTTCCCTGGCAAACAAAAGTAAGCTGCCCCGCTTCTGCGTGGTAGATTGCAGGAGCTATTTAGTACTATCAAACCAGCCCGACTTGGCACTGGTGCCACCTCTGGTCTGGGAACCATCCTGCGTATCGTGGATTCTAAGGAGCCAGCCGGCCACTCCCAGCCACAGGCCCCCAAACACAAACAACGGCGCTTTTCCCTGGAAAACAAAACTCGCCTGCCAACATTTTGATGGCAGATTGCAGGAGCCACTTGGTACTATCAAATCAGCCCAACTTGGCACTGGTGCCACCATGCGTTTGGTCACCATCCTGCCTATCGTAGCTTTTCAGGAGCCAGACGGTCACTCCCAGCTATAGGCCCCCAGACAAAAACCTCGGCCCGTTTCCCTGGCATACAAAAGTAAGCTGCCCCGCTTCTGGATGGCAGATTGCAAGAACAACTTGGTACTATCAAACCAGCCCGACTTGGCACTGGTGCCACCTCTGGTCTGGGAACCATCCTGCGTATCGTGGTTCTAAGGAGCCATCCGTCCACTCCCAGCCACAGGCCCCCAAACACAAACAACGGCGCTTTTCCCTGGAAAACAAAACTCGCCTGCCAACATTTTGATGGCAGATTGCAGAAGCCACTTGGTACTATCAAACCAGCCCAACTTGGCTCTGGTGCCACCATGGATCTGGTCACCATCCTGCCTATCGTAGCTTTTCAGGACCTAGCCGGTCACTCCAAGCCATAGGCGCCCAGACAAAAAGCTCGGCCCGTTTCCCTGGCAAACAAAGTAAGCTGCCCCGCTTCTGGATGGCAGATTGCAGGAACCACTTGGTACTATCAAACCAGCCCGACTTGGCACTGGTGCCACCTTGGGTCTGGGAACCATCCTGCGTATCGTGGATTCTAAGGAGCCAGCCGGTCACTCCCAGCCACAGGCCCCCAAACACAAACAACGGCGCTTTTCCCTGGAAAACAAAACTCTCCTGCCAATATTTTGATGGCAGATTGCAGGAGCCACTTGCTACTATCAAATCAGCCCAACTTGGCACTGGTGCCACCATGGGTCTGGTCACCATCCTGCCTATCGTAGCTTTTCAGGAGCCAGCCGGTCCCTCCCTGCCATAGGCCCCCAGAGAAAAACCTCGGCCCGTTTCCCTGGCAAACAAAAGTAAGCTACCCCGCTTCTGGATGGCAGATTGCAGGAGCCACTTTGCACCATCAAACTAGCCCGACTTGGCACTGGTGCCACCTCAGGTCTGGGAACCATCCTGCGTATCGTTCATTCTAAGGAGACAGCCGGCCACTCCAGCCACAGGCCCCCAGACACAAACAACGGCGCTTTTCCCTGGAAAACAAAACTCGCCTGCCAACATTTAGATGGCAGATTGCAGGAGCCACTTGGTACTGTCAAATCAGCCCAACTTGGCACTGGTGCCACCATGGGTCTGGTCACCATCCTGCCTATCGTAGCTTTTCAGGACCTAGCAGGTCACTCCCAGCCATAGGCGCCCAGACACAAAGCTCGGCACGTTTCCCTGGCAAACAAAAGTAAGCTGCCCCGCTTCTGGATGGCAGATTTCCGGAGCCACTTGGTACTATCAAACCAGCCCGACTTGGCACTGGTGCCACCTCTGGTCTGGGAACCATGCTGCGTATCGTGGATTCTAAGGAGCCATCCGTCCACTCCCAGACACAGGCCCCCAAACACAAACAACGGCGCTTTTCCCTGGAAAACAAAACTTGCCTGCCAACATTTTGATGGCAGATTGCAGGAGCCACTTGCTACTATCAAATCAGCCCATCTTGGCACTGGTGCCACCATGGGTCTGGTCACCATCCTGCCTATCGTAGGTGTTCAGGCGCCAGCCGGTCACTCCCAGCCATAGGCCCCCAGAGAAAAACCTCGGCCCGTTTCCCTGGCAAACAAAAGTAAGCTGCCCCGCTTCTGGATGGCAGATTGCAGGAGCCACTTTGCACCATCAAACCAGCCCAACTTGGCACTGGTGCCACCTCTGGTCTGGGAACCATGCTGTGTATCGTGGATTCCAATTAGCAAGCCGGCCACTCCCAGCCACAGGCCTCCAAACACAAACAACGGCGCTTTTCCCTGGAAAACAAAACTCGCCTGCCAACTTTTTGATGGCAGATTGCAGGAGCCACTTGCTACTATCAAACCAGCCCAACTTGGCACTGGTGCCACCATGGGTCTGGTCACCATCCTGCCTATCGTAGCTTTTCAGGACCTAGACGGTCACTCCCAGCCATAGGCCCCGTGACACAAAGCTCGGCCCGTTTCCCTGGCAAACAAAAGTAAGCTGTCCCGCTTCTGGATGGCAGATTGCAGGATCCACTAGGTATTATCAAACCAGCCCGACTTGGCACTGGTGCCACCTCTGGTCTGGGAAACATCCTGCGTATCGTGGATTCTAAGCAGCCATCCGTCCACTCCCAGCCACAGGCCCCCAAACACAAACAACGGCGCTTTTCCCTGGAAAACAAAACTCGCCTGCCAACATTTTGATGGCAGATTGCAGGAGCCACTTGGTACTATCAAACCAGCCCAACTTGGCACTGGTGCCACCATGGGTCTGGTCACCATCCTGCCTATCGTAGCTTTTCAGGAGCCAGCCGGTCACTCCAAGCCATAGGCCCCCAGACACAAACCTCGGCCCGTTTCCCTGGCAAAGAAAAATAAGCTACCCCGCTACTGGATGGCAGATTGCAGGAGCCACTTTTCACCATCAAACCAGCCCGACTTGGCACTGGTGCCACCTCGGGTCTGGGAACCATGCTGCGTATCGTGGATTCTAAGGAGCCAGCCGGCCACTCCCAGCCACAGGCCCCCAAACACAAACAACGGCGCATTTCCCTGGATAACAAACTCGCCTGCCAACTTTTTGATGGCAGATTGCAGGAGCCACTTGGTACTATCAAACCAGCCCAACTTGGCACTGGTGCCACCATGGGTCTGGTCACCATCCTGCCTATCGTAGCTTTTCAGGAGCCAGCCGGTCACTCCCAGCCATAGGCCCCCAGACACAAACCTCGGCCCGTTTCCCTGGCAAACAAAAGTAAGCTACCCCGCTTCTGGATGGCAGATTGCAGGACGCACTTGGTACTATCAAACCAGCCCAAATTGGCACTGGTGCCACCTCTGGTCTGGGAACCATGCTGCGTATCGTGGATTCTAAGGAGCCAGCCGGCCACTCCCAGCCACAGGCCCCCAAACAAAAACAACGGCGCTTTTCCCTGGAAAACAAAACTCGCCTGCCAACATTTTGATGGCAGATTGCAGGAGCCACTTGGTACTATCAAATCAGCCCAACTTGGCACTGGTGCCACCATGGGTCTGGTCACCATCCTGCCTATCTTAGCTTTTCAGGAGCCAGCCGGTCACTCCCAGCCATAGGCCCCCAGACACAAACCTCGGCCCGTTTCCCTGGCAAACAAAAGTAAGCTGCCCCGCTTCTGGATGGCAGATTGCAGGAGCCACTTGGTACTATCAAACCAGCCCAACTTGGCACTGGTGCCACCTCTGGTCTGGGAACCATCCTGTGTATCGTGGATTCTAAGGAGCCAGCCGGTCACTCCCAGCCACAGGCCCCCAAACACAAACCACAGCGCTTTTCCCTGGAAAACAAATCCCGCCTGCCGACATTTTGATGGCAGATTGCAGGAGCCACTTGCTACTATCAAACCAGCCCAACTTGGCACTGGTGCCACCATGGGTCTGGTCACCATCCTGCCTATCGTAGCTTTTCAGGAGCCAGCCGGTCACTCCCAGCCATAGGCCCCCAGACACAAAGCTCGGCCCGTTTCCCTGGCAAACAAAAGTAAGCTGCCCCGCTTCTGGATGGCAGATTGTAGGACGCACTTGGTACTATCAAACCAGCCCGACTTGGCACTGGTGCCACCTCTGGTCTGGGAACCATGGTGCGTATCGTGAATTCTAAGGAGCCAGCCGGCCACTCCCAGCCATAGGCACCCAAACACAAACAACGGCGCTTTTCCCTGGAAAACAAAACTCGCCTGCCAACATTTTGATGGCAGATTGCAGGAGCCACTTGGTACTATCCAACCAGCTCAACTTGGCACTGGTGCCACCATGGGTCTGGTCACCATCCTGCCTATCGTAGCTTTTCAGGAGCCAGACGGTCACTCGCAGCCATAAGCCTTGAGACACAAACCTCGGCCCGTTTCCCTGGCAAACAAAAGTAAGCTGCCCCGCTTCTGCATGGCAGATTATAGGAGCTATTTTGTACTATCAAACGAGCCCGACTTGGCACTGGTGCCACCTCAGGTCTGGGAACCATCCTGCGTATCGTGGATTCTAAGGAGCCAGCCGGCCACTCCCAGCCACAGGCCCCCAAACACAAACAACGGCGCTTTTCCCTGGAAAACAAAACTCGCCTGCCAAATTTTGACGGCAGATTGCAGGAGCCACTTGGTACTATCAAATCAGCCCAACTTGGGACTGGTGCCACCATGGGTCTGGTCACCATCCTGCCTATCGTAGCTTTTCAGGAGCCAGCCGGTCACTCCCAGCCATAGGCCCCCAGACAAAAACCTCGGCCCGTTTCCCTGGCATACAAAAGTAAGCTGCCCTGCTTCTGGATGGCAGATTGCAGGAACCACTTGGTACTATCAAACCAGCAAAACTTGGCACTGGTGCCACCTTGGGTCTGGATACCATGCTGCGTATCGTGGATTCTAAGGAGCCAGCCGGCCACTCCCAGCCACAGGCCCCCAAACACAAACAACGGCGCTTTTCCCTGGAAAACAAAACTCTCCTGCCAACTTTTTGATGGGAGATTGCAGGAGCCACTTGGTTTTATCAAATCAGACCAACTTGGCACTGGTGCCACCATGGGTCTGGTCACCATCCTGCCTATCGTAGCTTTTCAGGAGCCAACCGGTCACTCCCAGCCATAGGCCCCCAGACACAAACCTCGGCCTGTTTCCCTGACAAACAAAAGTAAGTTATCCCGCTTCTGGATGGCAGATTGCCGGAGCCACTTGGTACTATCAAACCAGCCCGACTTGGCACTGGTGCCACCATGGGTCTGGTCACCATCCTGCCTCTCGTGGATTCTAATTAGCCATCCGTCCACTCCCAGCCACAGGCCCCCAAACAAAAACAACGGCGCTTTTCCCTGGAAAACAAAACTCGTCTGCCAACTTTTTGATGGCAGATTGCCAGAGCCACTTGGTACTATCAAACCAGCCCAACTTGGCACTGGTGCCACCTTGGGTCTGGGAACCATGCTGCGTATCGTGGATTATAAGGAGCCAGCCGGCCACTCCCAGCCACAGGCCCCCAAACACAAACCACAGCGCTTTTCCCTGGAAAACAAAATTCGCCGGCCAACTTTTTGATGGCAGATTGCAGGAGCCACTTGCTACTATCAAATCAGCCCAACTTGGCACTGGTGCCACCATGGGTCTGGTCACCATCCTGCTTATCGTAGCTTTTCAGGAGCCAGCCGGTCACTCCCAGCCATAGGCGCCCAGACACAATGCTCTGCCCTTTTCCCTGGCAAACCAAAGTAAGCTGCCCCGCTTCTGGATGGCAGATTGCAGGAACCACTTGGTACTATAAAACCAGCCCGACTTGGCACTGGTGCCACCTCTGGTCTGGGAACCATGCTGCGTATCGTGGATTCTAAGGAGCCAGCCGGCCACTCCCAGCCACAGGCCCCCAAACAAAAACAACGGCGCTTTTCCCTGGAAAACAAAACTCGCCTGCCAAATTTTTGATGGCAGATTGCAGGAGCCACTTGGTACTATCAAACCAGCCCAACTTGACACTGGTGCCACCATGGGTCTGGTCACCATCCTGCCTATCTTAGCTTTTCAGGAGCCAGCCGGTCACTCCCAGCCATAGGCCCCCAGACACAAAGCTCGGCCCGTTTCCCTGGCAAACAAAAGTAAGCTGCCCCGCTTCTGGATGGCAGATTGCAGGAGCGACTTGGTACTATCAAACCAGCCCAACTTGGCACTGGTGCCACCTTGGGTCTGGGAACCATCCTGCGTATCGTGGATTCTAAGGAGCCAGCCGGTCACTCCCAGCCACAGGCCCCCAAACACAAACCACAGCGCTTTTCCCTGGAAAACAAAACCCGCCTGCCGACATTTTGATGGCAGATTGCAGGAGCCACTTGCTGCTATCAAATCAGCCCAACTTGGCACTGGTGCCACCATGGGTCTGGTCACCATCCTGCCTATCGTAGCTTTTCAGGAGCCAGCCGGTCACTCGCAGCCATAGGCCCCCAGACAAAAACCTCGGCCCGTTTCCCTGGCAAACAAAAGTAAGCTGCCCCGCTTCTGCATGGCAGATTGCAGGAGCTATTTAGTACTATCAAACTAGCCCGACTTGGCACTGGTGCCACCTCAGGTCTGGGAACCATCCTGCGTATCGTGGATTCTAAGGAGCCAGCCGGCCACTCCCAGCCACAGGCCCCCAAACACAAACAACGGCGCTTTTCCCTGGAAAACAAAACTCGCCTGCCAAATTTTGACGGCAGATTGCAGGAGCCACTTGGTACTATCAAATCAGCCCAACTTGGGACTGGTGCCACCATGGGTCTGGTCACCATCCTGCCTATCGTAGCTTTTCAGGAGCCAGCCGGTCACTCCCAGCCATAGGCCCCCAGACAAAAACCTCGGCCCGTTTCCCTGGCATACAAAAGTAAGCTGCCCTGCTTCTGGATGGCAGATTGCAGGAACCACTTGGTAGTATCAAACCAGCAAAACTTGGCACTGGTGCCACCTTGGGTCTGGATACCATGCTGCGTATCGTGGATTCTAAGGAGCCAGCCGGCCACTCCCAGCCACAGGCCCCCAAACAAAATCAACGGCGCTTTTCCCTGGGAAACAAAACTCTCCTGCCAACTTTTTGATGGGAGATTGCAGGAGACACTTGGTTTTATCAAATCAGACCAACTTGGCACTGGTGCCACCATGGGTCTGGTCACCATCCTGCCTATCGTAGCTTTTCAGGAGCCAGCCGGTCACTCCCAGCCATAGGCCCCCAGACACAAACCTCGGCCCGTTTCCCTGACAAACAAAAGTATGTTATCCCGCTTCTGGATGGCAGATTGCCGGAGCCACTTGGTACTATCAAACCAGCCCGACTTGGCACTGGTGCCACCATGGGTCTGGTCACCATCCTGCCTATCGTGGATTCTAATTAGCCATCCGTCCACTCCCAGCCACAGGCCCCCAAACAAAAACAACGGCGCTTTTCCCTGGAAAACAAAACTCGTCTGCCAACTTTTTGATGGCAGATTGCCAGAGCCACTTGGTACTATCAAACCAGCCCAACTTGGCACTGGTGCCACCTTGGGTCTGGGAACCATGCTGCGTATCGTGGATTATAAGGAGCCAGCCGGCCACTCCCAGCCACAGGCCCCCAAACACAAACCACAGCGCTTTTCCCTGGAAAACAAAATTCGCCGGCCAACTTTTTGATGGCAGATTGCAGGAGCCACTTGGTACTATCAAATCAGCCCAACTTGGCACTGGTGCCACCATGGGTCTGGTCACCATCCTGCTTATCGTAGCTTTTCAGGAGCCAGCCGGTCACTCCCAGCCATAGGCGCCCAGACACAATGCTCTGCCCTTTTCCCTGGCAAACCAAAGTAAGCTGCCCCGCTTCTGGATGGCAGATTGCAGGAACCACTTGGTACTATAAAACCAGCCCGACTTGGCACTGGTGCCACCTCTGGTCTGGGAACCATGCTGCGTATCGTGGATTCTAAGGAGCCAGCCGGCCACTCCCAGCCACAGGCCCCCAAACAAAAACAACGGCGCTTTTCCCTGGAAAACAAAACTCGCCTGCCAAATTTTTGATGGCAGATTGCAGGAGCCACTTGGTACTATCAAACCAGCCCAACTTGACACTGGTGCCACCATGGGTCTGGTCACCATCCTGCCTATCTTAGCTTTTCAGGAGCCAGCCGGTCACTCCCAGCCATAGGCCCCCAGACACAAAGCTCGGCCCGTTTCCCTGGCACACAAAAGTAAGCTGCCCCGCTTCTGGATGGCAGATTGCAGGAGCCACTTGGTACTATCAAACCAGCCCAACTTGGCACTGGTGCCACCTTGGGTCTGGGAACCATCCTGCGTATCGTGGATTCTAAGGAGCCAGCCGGTCACTCCCAGCCACAGGCCCCCAAACAAAAACCACAGCGCTTTTCCCTGGAAAACAAAACCCGCCTGCCGACATTTTGATGGCAGATTGCAGGAGCCACTTGCTGCTATCAAATCAGCCCAACTTGGCACTGGTGCCACCATGGGTCTGGTCACCATCCTGCCTATCGTAGCTTTTCAGGAGCCAGCCGGTCACTCCCAGCCATAGGCCCCCAGACACAAAGCTCGGCCCGTTTCCCTGGCAAACAAAAGTAAGCTGCCCCGCTTCTGGATGGCAGATTGTAGGACGCACTGGGTACTATCAAACCAGCCCGACTTGGCACTGGTGCCACCTCTGGTCTGGGAACTATGGTGCGTATCGTGGATTCTAAGGAGCCAGCCGGCCACTCCCAGCCATAGGCACCCAAACACAAACAACGGCGCTTTTCCCTGGAAAACAAAACTCGCCTGCCAACTTTTTGATGGCAGATTGCAGGAGCCACTTGGTACTATCAAACCAGCTCAACTTGGCACTGGTGCCACCATGGGTCTGCTCTCCATCCTGCCTATCGTAGCTTTTCAGGAGCCAGACGGTCACTCGCAGCCATAGGCCCCCAGACAAAAACCTCGGCCCGTTTCCCTGGCAAACAAAAGTAAGCTGCCCCGCTTCTGCATGGCAGATTGCAGGAGCTATTTAGTACTATCAAACCAGCCCGACTTGGCACTGGTGCCACCTCAGGTCTGGGAACCATCCTGCGTATCGTGGATTCTAAGGAGCCAGCCGGCCACTCCCAGCCACAGACCCCCAAACACAAACAACGGCGCTTTTCCCTGGAAAACAAAACTCGCCTGCCAAATTTTGACGGCAGATTGCAGGAGCCACTTGGTACTATCAAATCAGCCCAACTTGGGACTGGTGCCACCATGGGTCTGGTCACCATCCTGCCTATCGTAGCTTTTCAGGAGCCAGCCGGTCACTCCCAGCCATAGGCCCCCAGACAAAAACCTCGGCCCGTTTCCCTGGCAAACAAAAGTAAGCTGCCCTGCTTCTGGATGGCAGATTGCAGGAACCACTTGGTACTATCAAACCAGCAAAACTTGGCACTGGTGCCACCTTGGGTCTGGATACCATGCTGCGTATCGTGGATTCTAAGGAGCCAGCCGGCCACTCCCACCCACAGGCCCCCAAACACAAACAACGGCGCTTTTCCCTGGAAAACAAAACTCTCCTGCCAATTTTTGATGGGAGATTGCAGGAGCCACTTGGTTTTATCAAATCAGACCAACTTGGCACTGGTGCCACCATGGGTCTGGTCACCATCCTGCCTATCGTAGCTTTTCAGGAGCCAGCCGGTCACTCCCAGCCATAGGCCCCCAGACACAAACCTCGGCCCGTTTCCCTGACAAACAAATGTAAGTTATCCTGCTTCTGGATGGCAGATTCCAGGAGCCACTTGGTACTATCAAACCAGCCCGACTTGGCATTGGTGCCACCATGGGTCTGGTCACCATCCTGCGTATCGTGGATTCTAATTAGCCATCCGTCCACTCCCAGCCACAGGCCCCCAAACAAAAACAACGGCGCTTTTCCCTGGAAAACAAAACTCGTCTGCCAACTTTTTGATGGCAGATTGCCAGAGCCACTTGGTACTATCAAACCAGCCCAACTTGGCACTGGTGCCACCTTGGGTCTGGGAACCATGCTGCGTATCGTGGATTATAAGGATCCAGCCGGCCACTCCCAGCCACAGGCCCCCAAACACAAACCACAGCGCTTTTCCCTGGAAAACAAAATTCGCCGGCCAACTATTTGATGGCAGATTGCAGGAGCCACTTGGTACTATCAAATCAGCCCAACTTGGCACTGGTGCCACCATGGGTCTGGTCACCATCCTGCTTATCGTAGCTTTTCAGGAGCCAGCCGGTCACTCCCAGCCATAGGCGCCCAGACACAATGCTCTTCCCTTTTCCCTGGCAAACCAAAGTAAGCTGCCCCGCTTCTGGATGGCAGATTGCAGGAACCACTTTTCACCATCAAATAGCCCGACTTGGAACTGGAGCCACCTCTGGTCTGGGAACCATGCTGCGTATCGTGGATTCTAAGGAGCCAGCCGGCCACTCCCAGCCACAGGCCCCCAAACACAAACAACGGCGCTTTTCCCTGGAAAACAAAACTCGCCTGACAACTTTTTGATGGCAGATTGCAGGAGCCACTTGCTACTATCAAATCAGCCCAACTTGGCACTGGTGCCACCATGGGTCTGGTCACCATCCTGCCTATCGTAGCTTTTCAGGAGCCAGCCGGTCACTCCCAGCCATAGGCTCCCAGACAAAAACCTCGGCCCGTTTCCCTGGCAAACAAAAGTAAGCTGCCCCGCTTCTGGATGGCAGATTGCAGGAACCACTTGGTACTATAAAACCAGCCCGACTTGGCACTGGTGCCACCTCTGGTCTGGGAACCATGCTGCGTATCGTGGATTCTAAGGAGCCAGCCGGCCACTCCCAGCCAAAGGCCCCCAAACACAAACAACGGCGCTTTTCCCTGGAAAACAAAACTCGCCTGCCAACTTTTTGATGGCAGATTGCAGGAGCCACTTGGTACTATCAAACCAGCCCAACTTGGCTCTGGTGCCGCCATGGGTCTGGTCACCATCCTGCCTACCTTAGCTTTTCAGGACCTAGCCGGTCACTCCCAGCCATAGGCCCCCAGACACAAATCTCGACCCGTTTCCCTGGCAAACAAAAGCAAGCTGTCCCGCTTCTGGATGGCAGATTGTAGGACGCACTCGGTACTATCAAACCAGCCCGACTTGGCACTGGTGCCACCTCAGGTCTGGGAACCATCCTGCGTATCGTGGATTCTAAGGAGCCAGCCGGCCACTCCCAGCCACAGACCCCCAAACACAAACAACGGCGCTTTTCCCTGGAAAACAAAACTCGCCTGCCAAATTTTGACGGCAGATTGCAGGAGCCACTTGGTACTATCAAATCAGCCCAACTTGGCACTGGTGCCACCATGGGTCTGGTCACCATCCTGCCTATCGTAGCTTTTCAGGAGCCAGCCGGTCACTCCCAGCCATAGGCCCCCAGACAAAAACCTCGGCCCGTTTCCCTGGCAAACAAAAGTAAGCTGCCCTGCTTCTGGATGGCAGATTGCAGGAACCACTTGGTACTATCAAACCAGCAAAACTTGGCACTGGTGCCACCTTGGGTCTGGATACCATGCTGCGTATCGTGGATTCTAAGGAGCCAGCCGGCCACTCCCAGCCACAGGCCCCCAAACACAAACAACGGCGCTTTTCCCTGGAAAACAAAACTCTCCTGCCAATTTTTGATGGGAGATTGCAGGAGCCACTTGGTTTTATCAAATCAGCCCAACTTGGCACTGGTGCCACCATGGGTCTGGTCACCATCCTGCCTATCGTAGCTTTTCAGGAGGCAGCCGGTCACTCCCAGCCATAGGCCCCCAGACACAAACCTCGGCCCGTTTCCCTGACAAACAAATGTAAGTTATCCTGCTTCTGGATGGCAGATTCCAGGAGCCACTTGGTACTATCAAACCAGCCCGACTTGGCATTGGTGCCACCATGGGTCTGGTCACCATCCTGCGTATCGTGGATTCTAATTAGCCATCCGTCCACTCCCAGCCACAGGCCCCCAAACAAAAACAACGGCGCTTTTCCCTGGAAAACAAAACTCGTCTGCCAACTTTTTGATGGCAGATTGCAAGAGCCACTTGGTACTATCAAACCAGCCCAACTTGGCACTGGTGCCACCTTGGGTCTGGGAACCATGCTGCGTATCGTGGATTATAAGGATCCAGCCGGCCACTCCCAGCCACAGGCCCCCAAACACAAACCACAGCGCTTTTCCCTGGAAAACAAAATTCGCCGGCCAACTTTTTGATGGCAGATTGCAGGAGCCACTTGGTACTATCAAATCAGCCCAACTTGGCACTGGTGCCACCATGGGTCTGGTCACCATCCTGCTTATCGTAGCTTTTCAGGAGCCAGCCGGTCACTCCCAGCCATAGGCGCCCAGACACAATGCTCTTCCCTTTTCCCTGGCAAACCAAAGTAAGCTGCCCCGCTTCTGGATGGCAGATTGCAGGAACCACTTTTCACCATCAAATAGCCCGACTTGGAACTGGAGCCACCTCTGGTCTGGGAACCATGCTGCGTATCGTGGATTCTAAGGAGCCAGCCGGCCACTCCCAGCCACAGGCCCCCAAACACAAACAACGGCGATTTTCCCTGGAAAACAAAACTCGCCTGACAACTTTTTGATGGCAGATTGCAGGAGCCACTTGCTACTATCAAATCAGCCCAACTTGGCACTGGTGCCACCATGGGTCTGGTCACCATCCTGCCTATCGTAGCTTTTCAGGAGCCAGCCGGTCACTCCCAGCCATAGGCTCCCAGACAAAAACCTCGGCCCGTTTCCCTGGCAAACAAAAGTAAGCTGCCCCGCTTCTGGATGGCAGATTGCAGGAACCACTTGGTACTATAAAACCAGCCCGACTTGGCACTGGTGCCACCTCTGGTCTGGGAACCATGCTGCGTATCGTGGATTCTAAGGAGCCAGCCGGCCACTCCCAGCCAAAGGCCCCCAAACACAAACAACGGCGCTTTTCCCTGGAAAACAAAACTCGCCTGCCAACTTTTTGATGGCAGATTGCAGGAGCCACTTGGTACTATCAAACCAGCCCAACTTGGCTCTGGTGCCGCCATGGGTCTGGTCACCATCCTGCCTACCTTAGCTTTTCAGGACCTAGCCGGTCACTCCCAGCCATAGGCCCCCAGACACAAATCTCGACCCGTTTCCCTGGCAAACAAAAGCAAGCTGTCCCGCTTCTGGATGGCAGATTGTAGGACGCACTCGGTACTATCAAACCAGCCCGACTTGGCACTGGTGCCACCTCTGGTCTGGGAACCATCCTGCGTATCGTGGATTCTAAGGAGCCAGCCGGCCACTCCCAGCCATAGGCACCCAAACACAAACAACGGCGCTTTTCCCTGGAAAACAAAACTCGCCTGCCAACATTTTGATGGCAGATTGCAGGAGCCACTTGGTACTATCAAACCAGCCCAACTTGGCACTTGTGCCACCATGGGTCTGCTCACCATTCTGCCTATCGTAGCTTTTCAGGAGCCAGCCGCTCACTCCCAGCCATAGGCCCCCAGACAAAAACTCGGCCCGTTTCCCTGGCAAACAAAAGTAAGCTGCCCCGCTTCTGGATGGCAGATTACAGGACGCACTTGGTACTATCAAACCAGCCCGACTTGGCACTGGTGCCACCTTGGGTCTGGGAACCATCCTGCGTATCGTGGATTCTAAGGAGCCAGCCGGCCACTCCCAGCCACAGGCCCCCAAACACAAACAACGGCGCTTTTCCCTGGAAAACAAAACTCGCCTGCCAAATTTTGACGGCAGATTGCAGGAGCCACTTGGTACTATCAAATCAGCCCAACTTGGGACTGGTGCCACCTTGGGTCTGGTCACCATCCTGCCTATCGTAGCTTTTCAGGAGCCAGCCGGTCACTCCCAGCCATAGGCCCCCAGACAAAAACCTCGGCCCCTTTCCCTGGCAAACAAAAGTAAGCTGCCCTGCTTCTGGATGGCAGATTGCAGGAACCACTTTGTACTATCAAACCAGCAAAACTTGGCACTGGTGCCACCTTGGGTCTGGATACCATGCTGCGTATCGTGGATTCTAAGGAGCCAGCCGGCCACTCCCAGCCACAGGCCCCCAAACACAAACAACGGCGCTTTTCCCTGGAAAACAAAACTCTCCTGCCAACTTTTTGATGGCAGATTGCAGGAGCCACTTGGTTTTATCAAATCAGCCCAACTTGGCACTGGTGCCACCATGGGTCTGGTCACCATCCTGCCTATCGTAGCTTTTCAGGAGGCAGCCGGTCACTCCCAGCCATAGGCCCCCAGACAAAAAGCTCGGCCCGTTTCCCTGGCAAACAAAAGTAAGCTACCCCGCTTCTGGATGGCAGATTGCAGGAGCCACTTTGCACCATCAAACTAGCCCGTCTTGGCGCTGGTGCCACCTCTGGTCTGGGAACCATCCTGCGTATCGTGGATTTTAAGGAGCCAGTCGGCCACTCCCAGCCATACGCCTCCAAACATAAACAACGGTCCGTTTCCCTGGCAAAGAAAAGTAAGCTGCCCCGCTTCTGGATGTCAGATTGCAGGAACCACTTGTTGCCAAGTTGGGGTGGTTTGATAGTACCAAGTGGCTCCTGCAATCTTCCATCAAAAAGTTGGCAAGCGAGTTTTGTTTTCCAGGGAAAAGCGCCGTTGTTTGTGTTTGGGGGCCTGTGGCTGGGAGTGGCCAGCTGTCTCCTTAGAATCCACGATACGCAGGATGGGTCCCAGACCAGAGGTGGCACCAGTGCCAAGTCGGGCTGGTTTGATGGTGCAAAGTGACTCCTGCAATCTGCCATCCAGAAGCGGGGTAGCTTACTTTTGTTTGCCAGGGAAACGGGCAGAGATTTGTGTCTGGGGGCCTATGGCTGGGAGTGACCGGCTGCCTCCTGAAAAGCTACGATAGGCAGGATGGTGACCAGACCCATGGTGGCACCAGTGCCAAGTTGGGCTGGTTTGATAGTACCAAGTGGCTCCTGCAATCTGCCATCAAAAAGTTGGCAGGTGAGTTTCGTTTTCCAGGGAAAAGCGCCGTTGTTTGTGTTTGGGGGCCTGTGGCTGGGAGTGGCCAGCTGGCTCCTTAGAATCCACGATACGCAGGATGGTTCCCAGACCAGAGGTGGCACCAGTGCCAAGTCGGGGTGGTTTGATGGTACAAACTGGCTCCTGCAATCTGCCATCCAGAAGCGGGGTAGCTTACTTTTGTTTGCCAGGGAAACGGGCCGAGGTTTGTGACTGGGGGCCTATGGCTGGGAGTGACCGGCTGGCGCCTGAAAAGCTACGATAGGCAGGATGGTGACCAGACCCATGGTGGCACCAGTGTCAAGTTGGGCTGGTTTGATAGTACCAAGTGGCTCCTGCAATCTGCCATCAAAAAGTTGGCAGGCCAGTTTTGTTTTCCAGGGAAAAGCGCCGTTGTTTGTGTTTGGAGGCCTGTGGCTGGGAGTGGCCGGCTGCCTCCTTTGAACCCAGGATACGCAGGATGGTTCCCAGAGCCAAGGTGGCGCCAGTGCCAAGTTGGGCTGGTTTGATAGTACCAAGCGGCTCCTGCAATCTGCCATCCAGAAGCGGGACAGCTTAATTTTGTTTCCCAGGGAAACGGGCCGAGGTATTTGTCTGGGGGCCTATGGCTGGGAATGACTGGCTGGCTACTGAAAAGCTACGATAGGCAGGATGTTTACCAAACTCATGGTGGCACCAGTGCCAAGTCGGGCTGGTTTGATAATACTAAATAGCTCCTGCAATCTGCCATCCAGACGGGGGGCAGCGGATTTTTGTTTGCTGCAGAAAAGTTCCGTGGTTTTTTTTTGGGGGTATATGGCTGGACGCGGCCGGCTGGCTCCTTAAAAGATCGATACGCAGGATTGTTCCCTGACCCAAGGTGGCATCAGTGCCAAGTCGGGCTGTTTTCGTAGTACCAAGTGCGTCCTGCAATTTGCCATCCAGAAGAGGGGCAGTTGAGTTTTGTTTGCCAGAGAAAAGGGCCGTGGTATATGTTTGGGGGCATATGGTTGAGAGTGGCCGGCTGGCCCCTGAAAATCCACGATAGGCAGGATGGTTCCCAGAACCAAGGTGGCACCAGTGCCATGTTGGCCTGGTTTGATAGTACCATGTGGCTCCTGCAATCTGCCATCCAGAAGCGGGGCTGCTTACTTTAGTTTGCCAGGGAAACGGGCCGAGATATTTGTCTGGGGGCCTATGGCTGGGAGTGAGCGGCTGGCTCCTGAAAAGCTATGATAGGCAGGATGGTGACCAGACCCATGGTGGCACCAGTGCCAAGTTGGGCTGGTTTGATAGTACCAAGTGGCTCCTGCAATCTGCCATCAAAAAGTTGTCAGGCGAGTTTTGTTTTCCAGGGAAAAGCGCCGTTGTTCTTGTTTAGAGGCCTGTGGCTGGGAGTGGCCGGCTGCCTCCTTTGAACCCAGGATACGCAGGATGGTTCCCAGACCCAAGGTGGCACCAGTGCCAAGTTGGGCTGGTTTGATAGTACCAAGTGGCTCCTGCAATCTGCCATCCAGAAGCGGGACAGCTTACCTTTGTTTCCCAGGGAAACGGGCCGAGGTATTTGTCTGGGGGCCTATGGCTGGGAGTGACCAGCTGGCTACTGAAAAGCTACGATAGGCAGGATGGTTACCAGACTCATGGTGGCACCAGTGCCAAGTCGGGCTGGTTTGATAATACTAAATAGCTCCTGAAATCTGCCATTCAGACGCGGGGCAGCGGATTTTTGTTTGCTGGAGAAAAGTTCCGTGGTTTTTTTTTGGGGGTATATGGCTGGACGTGGCCGGCTGGCTCCTTAAAAAGATCGATACGCAGGATTGTTCCCTGACCCAAGGTGGCATCACTGCCAAGTCGGGCTGTTTTCGTAGTACCAAGTGCGTCCTGCAATTTGCCATCCAGAAGAGGGGCAGTTGAGTTTTGTTTGCCAGAGCAAAGCGCCGTGGTATGTGTTTGGGGGCATATGGCTGAGAGTGGCCGGCTGGCCCCTGAAAATCCACGATAGGCAGGATGGTTCCCAGAGCCAAGGTAGCACCAGTGCCATGTTGGCCTGGTTTGATAGTACCATGTGGCTCCTGCAATCTGCCATCCAGAAGCGGGGCAGCTTACTTTTGTTTGCCAGGGAAACGGGCCGAGATATTTGTCTGGGGGCCTATGGCTGGGAGTGACCGGCTGGCTCCTGAAAAGCTACGATAGGCAGGATGGTGACCAGACCCAAAGTGGAACCAGTACCAAGTTGGGCTGGTTTGATAGTACCAAGTGGCTCCTGCAATCTGCCATCAAAAATTTGGCAGGCGAGTTTTGTTTTCCAGGGAAAAGCGCCGTTGTTTAGAGGCCTGTGGCTGGGAGTGGCCGCCTGTCCTCGTAGAATCTACGTTACGCAGCATGGTTCCCAGAGCCAAGGTGGCACCAGGGCCAAGTCGGGCAGGTTTGATAGTACCAAATGCATCCTGCAATCTGCCATCCAAAAGCGGGGCAGTTTACTTTTGTTTGCCAGGGAAACGGGCCGAGGTTTTTGTCTGGGGGCCTATGGCAGGGAGTGACCGTCTGGCTCCTGAAAAGCTACGATAGGCAGGATGTTTACCAGACCCATGGTGGCACCAGTGCCAAGTTGGGCGGATTTGATAGTACCAAGTGGCTCCTGCAATCTGCCATCCAGAATCGGGGCAGCTTACTTTTGTTTTCCAGGGAAACGGGCCGAGGTTTGTGTCTGGGGGTCTATGGCTGGGAGTGACCAGCTGGCTCCTGAAAAGCTACGATAGGCAGGATGGTGACCAGACCCATGGTGGCACCAGTGCCAAGTTGGGCTGGTTTGATAGCACCAAGTGGCTCCTGCAATCTGCCATCAAAATGTTGGCAGGCGATTTTTGTTTTCCAGGGAAAAGCGCCGTTGTTTGTGTTTGGGCGCCTGTGGCTCAGAGTGGCCGGGTGGCTGCTTAGAATCCACGATACGCCGGATGGTTCCCAGACCCAAGGTGGCACCAGTGCCAAGTCGGGCTGGTTTGACACTACCACGTGGCTCCTGCAATCTGCCATCCAGAATCGGGGCGGCTTAATTTTGTTTGCCAGGGAAACGGTCCGAGGTTTGTGTCTGGGGGCCTATGGCTGGGAGTGACCGGCTGGCTCCTGAAATGCTACAATAGGCAGGATGGTTCCCAGACCCAAGGTGGCACCAGTGCCAAGTCGGGCTGGTTTGATGGTGCAAAGTGGCTCCTGCAATCTGCCATCCAGACGCGGGGCAGCGGATTTTTGTTTCCATGAGAAATGGTCCGTGGTTTGTTTTTGGGGGTATATGGCTGGGCGTGGCCGGATGGCTCCTTAAAAAGCTCGATATGCAGGATGGTTCCCTGACACAAGGTGGCACCAGTGCCACGTCGGGCGGTTTTCGTAGTACAAAGTGCGTCCTAAAATTTGCCATCCAGAAGAGGGGCAGTTGAGTTTTGTTTGCCAGAGAAAAGGGCCGTGGTTTGTTTTTGGGGGCACATGGCTGATAGTGGCCGGCTGGCCCCTGAAAATCCACAATAAGCAGGATGGTTCCCACACCAGAGGTGTCACCAGTGCCAAGTCGGGGTGGTTTGATAGAACTAAATAGCTCCTGCAATCTGCCATGCAGAAGCGGGGCAGCTTACTTTTGTTTCCCAGGGAAACGGGCCGAGGTTTGTGTCTGGGGGCCTATGGCTGCGAGTGACCGGCTGGCTCCTGAAAAGCTACGATAGGCAGGATGGTGACCAGACCCATGGTGGCACCAGTGCCAAGTTGGGCTGGTTTGATAGTACCAAGTGGCTCCGGCAATCTGCCATCAAAAAGTTGGCAGGCGAGTTTTGTTTTCCAGGGAAAAGCGCCGTTGTTTGTGTTTGGGGGCCTGTGGCTGGGAGTGGCTAGCTGGCTCCTTAGAACCCACGATACGCAGGATGGTTCCCAGACCAGAGGTGGCACCAGTGCCAAGTTGGGCTGGTTTGATGGTGCAAAGTGGCTCCTGCAATCTGCCATCCAGAAGCGGGGTAGCTTACTTTGGTTTGCCAGGGAAACGGGCCGAAATATTTGTCTAGGGGCCTCTGGCTGGGGGTTACTGGGTGGCACCTGAAAAGCTACGATAGGCAGGATGGTGACCAGACCCATGGTGGCACCAGTGCCAAGTTGGGCTGATTTGATAAAACCAAGTGGCTCCTGCAATCTGCCATCAAATATTTGGCAGGCGAGTTTTGCTTTCCAGGGAAAAGCACCGTTGTGTGCGTTTTGGGGCCTGTGGCTGGGAGTGGCCAGCTGGCTCCTTAGAATCCACGATACGCAGGATGGTTCCCAGACCCAAGGTGGCACCAGTGCCAAGTCGGGCTGGTTTGATAGTACCAAGTGGTTCCTGCAATCTGCCATCCAGAAGCGGGGCAGCCGAATTTTGTTTGCCAGAGAAAAAGGCTGTTGTTTGTGTTTCGGGGCCTGTGGCTGGCAGTGGCCGGCTGGCTCCTGAAAATCCATGATACGCAGCATGGTTCCCAGACCCAAGGTGGCACCAGTGCCAAGTAGGGCTGGTTTCATAGTACCCAGTGGCTCCTGCAATCTCCCATCAGGAAGAGGGGCAGTTGAGTTTTGTTTTCCAGAGAAAAGGGCCGTGGTTTGTGTTTGGGGCCTATGGCTGAGAGTGACCGGCTGGCCCCTGAAAATCCACGATAGGAAGGATGGTTCCCAGATCCAAGGTGGCAGCAGTGCCATGTTGTGCTGGTGTGATAGTCCCAAGTGGCTCCTGCAATCTGCCATCCAGAAGCGGGGCAGCTGAATTTTGTTTGCCAGAGAAAAATGCTGTGGTTTGTGTTTGGGGGCCTGTGGCTGGGAGTGGCCGGCTGGCTCCTGAAAATCCATGATACGCAGCATGGTTCCCAGACCCAAGGTGGCACCAGTGCCAAGTGGGGCTGGTTTCACAGTGTCAAGTGCCTCCTGCAATCTCCCATCCAGAAGCGGGGCAGCTGAGTTTTGTTTGCCTGTGAAACGGGCCGTTGTTTTTGATTGGGGTCTGTGGCCGAGAGTGTTCGGCTGGCTCCTGACAACCCACAATACGCAGGATGTTTCCCAGACCCAAGGTGGCACCAGTGCCAAGTCGGGCTGGTTTGATAGTACCAAGTGGCTCCTGCAATCTGCCATCCAGAAGCGGTGCAGTTGAGTTTTGTTTGCCAGAGAAAAGGGCCGTGGGTTGTGTTTGGGGGCATATGGCTGGGAGTGGCCGGCTGTCTCATTAAAAAGATCGATACGCAGGATGGTTCCCAGACCCAAGGTGGCACCAGTGCCAAGTAGGGCTGTTTTTATAGTACCAAGTGCGTCCTGCAATTTGCCATCCAGAAGAGGGGCAGTGGAGTTTTGTTTGCCAGAGAATAGCGCCGTTGTTTGTGTTTGGGGGCTTGTGGCTGGGAGTGGCCGACTGGCGCCTTAGAATCTGTGTTACGCAGCATGGTTCCCAGACCAGAGGTGGCACCAGTGCCAAGTTGGGCTGGTTTGATAGTACCAAGTGGCTCCTGCAATCTGCCATCCAGAAGCGGGGCAGCTTACTTATGTTTGCCAGTGAAACGGGCCGAGGTTTGTGACTTGGGACCTATGGCTGGGAGTGGCTGGCTGGCTCCTTTGAACCCACGATACGCAGGATGGTTCCCAGACCCAAGGTGGCACCAGTGCCAAGTCGGGCTGGTTTGATACTACCAAGTGCGTCCTGCAATCTGCCATCCAGAAGCGGGGCAGCTTAATTTTGCTTGCCAGGGAATCGGGCCGTGGGTTTTGTATGGGGGCCTATGGCTGAGAGTGGCCGGCTGGCTCCTGAAAATCCACGCTAGGCAGCATGGTTCCCAGATGCAAGGTGGCACCAGTGCCAAGTCGGGCTGGTTTGATGGTGCAAAGTGGCTCCTGCAATCTGCCATCCAGAAGCGGGGCAGCTGATTTTTGTTTGCCAGAGAAAAATTCCGTGGATTGTTTTTGGGGGCCTATTGCTGGGAGGGGCCGGCTGGCTCCTTAAAATGCTCGATACGCATGATGGTTCCCAGGCCCAAGGTGTCACCACTACCAAGTCGGCCTGCGGTTTTAGTATCAAGTTCATCCTGCAATTTGCCATCCAGAAGAGGGGCAGTTGAGTTTTGTTTGCCAGAGAAACGGGCCGAGGTTTCTGTTTGGGGACATATGGCTGAGAGTGGCCGGGTGGCCCCTGAATATCCACGATACACAGCATGGTTCCCAGATCCAAGGTGGCACCAGTGCCAAGTTGGGCTGGTTTGATAGTCCCAAGTGTCTCCTGCAATCTGCCATCCAGAAGCGGGGCAGCTTACTTTTGTTTGCCAGAGAAATAGGCCTAGGTTTTTGTCTGGGGGCCTGTGGCTAGGAGTGGCCGGCTGGCTCCTAAGAATCCACGATACGCAGGATGTTTCCCAGACCCAAGGTGGCACCAGTGCCAAGTCGGGCTGGTTTGATAGTACCAAGTGGCTCCTGCAAACTCCATCAAAATGTTGGCAGACGTGTTTTGTTTTCCAGGGAACAGCGCCGTTGATTTTGTTTGGGGGCCTGTGGCTGGGAGTGGCCGGCTGGCTCCTTAGAATCCACGATACGCAGGATGGTTCCCAGACCCAAGGTGGCACCAGTGCCAAGTCGGGTTGGTTTGATTACACCAAGTGGCTCCTGCAATCTGCCATCCAGAAGTGAGGCAGCTAAGTTTTGTTTGCCAGAAAAAAGGGCCGTGGTTTTTGTTGGGGGCCTGTGGCTGGGAGTAGCCGGCTGGCTCCTTAAAATCCACGATAGGCTGGATGGTTCCCAGACCCAAGGTGGCACCAGTGCCAAGTCGGGCTGGTTTGATAGTACCAAGTGGCTCCTGCAATCTGCCATCCAGAAGCGGTGCAGTTGAGTTTTGTTTGCCAGAGAAAAGGGCCGTGGGTTGTGTTTGGGGGCATATGGCTGGGAGTGGCCGGCTGTCTCATTAAAAAGATCGATACGCAGGATGGTTCCCAGACCCAAGGTGGCACCAGTGCCAAGTAGGGCTGTTTTTATAGTACCAAGTGCGTCCTGCAATTTGCCATCCAGAAGAGGGGCAGTGGAGTTTTGTTTGCCAGAGAATAGCGCCGTTGTTTGTGTTTGGGGGCTTGTGGCTGGGAGTGGCCGACTGGCGCCTTAGAATCTGTCTTACGCAGCATGGTTCCCAGACCAGAGGTGGCACCAGTGCCAAGTCGGGCTGGTTTGATAGTACCAAGTGGCTCCTGCAATCTGCCATCCAGAAGCGGGGCAGCTTACTTTTGTTTGCCAGGTAAACGGGCCGAGGTTTGTGACTGGGGACGTATGGCTGGGAGTGACCGGCTGGCTCCTGGAAAGCTACAATAGGCAGGATGGTGACCAGACCCATGGTGGCACCAGTGCCAAGTTGGGCTGGTTTGATAGTACCAAGTGGCTCCTGCAATCTGCCATCAAAAAGTTGGCAGGCGAGTTTTGTTTTCCAGGGAAAAGCGCCGTTGTTTGTATTTGGGGGCCTGTGGCTGGGAGTGGCCGGCTGGCTCCTTTGAACCCACGATACGCAGGATGGTTCCCAGACCCAAGGTGGCACCAGTGCCAAGTCGGGCTGGTTTGATACTACCAAGTGCGTCCTGCAATCTGCCATCCAGAAGCGGGGCAGCTTAATTTTGTTTGCCAGGGAAACGGGCCGTGGGTTTTGGTTGGGGGCCTATGGCTGAGAGTGGCCGGCTGGCTCCTGAAAATCCACGCTAGGCAGCATGGTTCCCAGATGCAAGGTGGCACCAGTGCCAAGTCGGGCTGGTTTGATGGTGCAAAGTGGCTCCTGCAATCTGCCATCCAGAAGCGGGGCAGCTGATTTTTGTTTGCCAGAGAAAAATTCCGTGGATTGTTTTTGGGGGCATATTGCTGGGAGTGGCCGGCTGGCTCCTTAAAATGCTCGATACGCATGATGGTTCCCAGGTCCAAGGTGTCACCACTACCAAGTCGGCCTGCGGTTTTAGTATCAAGTTCATCCTGCAATTTGCCATCCAGAAGAGGGGCAGTTGAGTTTTGTTTGCCAGAGAACAGGGCCGAGGTTTCTGTTTGGGGACATATGGCTGAGAGTGGCCGGCTGGCCCCTGAATATCCACGATACACAGCATGGTTCCCAGATCCAAGGTGGCACCAGTGCCAAGTTGGGCTGGTTTGATAGTCCCAAGTGTCTCCTGAAATCTGCCATCCAGAAGCGGGGCAGCTTACTTTTGTTTGCCAGAGAAATAGGCCTAGGTTTTTGTTTGGGGGCCTGTGGCTAGGAGTGGCCGGCTGGCTCCTAAGAATCCACGATACGCAGGATGTTTCCCAGACCCAAGGTGGCACCAGTGCCAAGTCGGGCTGGTTTGATAGTCCCAAGTGGCTCCTGCAAACTGCCATCCAGAAGCGGGGCCGCTGAATTTTGTTTGCCAGGGAAATGGGCCGTTGTTTGTGTTTGGGGGCCTGTGGCTGGGAGTGTTCGGCTGGTTCCTGAATATGTACGATACGCAGGATTGTTCCCAGACCCAAGGTGGCACCAGTGCCAAGTCGGGCTGGTTTGATGGTGCAAAGTGGCTCCTGCAATCTGCCATCCAGACGCGGGGCAGCGGATTTTTTTTTCCATGAGAAATGATCCGTGGTTTGTTTTTGGGGGTATATGGCTGGGCCTGGCCGGCTGGCTCCTTAAAAAGCTCGATATGCAGGATGGTTCCCTGACACAAGGTGGCACCAGTGCCACGTCGGGCGGTTTTCGTAGTACAAAGTGCGTCCTAAAATTTGCCATCCAGAAGAGGGGCAGTTGAGTTTTGTTTGCCAGAGAAAAGGTCCGTGGTTTGTTTTTGGGGGCATATGGCTGAGAGTGGCTGGCTGGCCCCTGAAAATCCACGATACACAGGATGGTTCCCAGATCCAAGGTGGCACCTGTGCCAAGTCGGGCTGATTTGATAGTACTAAGTAGCTCCTGCAATCTGCCATCCAGAAGCGGGGCAGCTTACTTTTGTTTGCCAGGGAAACGGGCCGAGGTTTGTGTTTGGGGGCCTATGGCTGAGAGTGACCGGCTGGCTCCTGAAAAGCTACAATAGGCAGGATGGTGACCAGACCCATGGTGGCACCAGTGCCAAGTTGGGCTGGTTTGATAGTACCAAGTTGTTCCTGCAATCTGCCATCCAGAAGCAGGGCAGCTGAGTTTTGTTTGCCAGAGAAAAGGGCCTTGGTTTGTGTTTGGGGGCATATGGCTGGGTGTGGCCAGCTGGCTCCTTAAAATGCACGATATGCAACATGGCTCCCAGACCCAAGGTGGCACCAGTGCCAAGTTGGGCTGGTTTGATAGTACCAAGTGGCTCCTGCAATCTTCCATGATCACGTGGAGAAATACTTTCTGGTTTCAGCCTCATGCTCTTTCTTCTCTCCCTCAACTTCTCTATCACCTCTCGTCTGGTTCACATGCGCTGTCTTCAAGGTCCACAGGCTACTTTTCACAGAATCTTCTGGCCTGATGAAGTAAGAATGATGAATAGAACAGAGCTGGGATCTATTTTCCAGTTTGGATAAAATGCATTCTGCACACAAATCCAAGGAGAACGGGCTGCCCCGATGCCCAGAAAATCTTTCACTCCTGCTAGTGTTCTACGTCAACCGCAACTTAGTCTGAAAGAAAAGCTTTTTCTCTGAGAGCATCTGAGAGGTTTGCATGAAGCACTGATATCTGACATATGCAATTTTGAATAGGAGAGGAAAAAGAAAATGGCAAGGAGTTTTTAATTTTAGTGGTTTCAATTTTAATTTCCGTGCACTTTTTCAAAACTTGTCAGCTCAAATGCCCATCAACATCTTTTAGTCATCTGTAAGTCAGTATTCATATAAAATGTGCTTCAAATCCAAAGAATTTCAAATTTGCACTCCAAGCTTCTATGCCTAGATTTATGATTTCCTACACATATTAGATGAAAGGAAGGCCTTTTTTACTGTGGGAGTGCTGGAACACTGGAACAGGTTGCCCAGAGAAGTTGTGGGTGTCCCATCCCTGAAAGTATTCAAGGTCACCTTGGACGGGGCTTGGAGCAGCAACAAAGGAGAAGCTTGATGGTAGAGAAACAAAGTCGGACTATAGAAGAAACTCGGATTGAAGTATAGGATCAAGTTTTCTCTCAGCTCTTGGGGTAAATTCAAAGTTGTACAAAATGACATTTATCTGTGCTATTCACTACTGTAACAGAAAGTTTCATGAAAACTGTACAGAAGATAGTAAATTTTAAAAGAGATAAGAATTACAGCATAAAATCCATGGGATAGGTTACAACATGAGACACTCTCTAAGAGAAAATCTCTTTGTTTCAGCACTTCATCGGGGTAAGATTTCATGAAGTGCCAAAGAAGGCGGCAAAATATCATTTGGGACATTATTTACTGGAATTCAGCCTGGCCATTAGTAGGAACTGCCTTTGAACATATCATGTAGATATACCACACACACTTTCCCTTCACTGAAAAATTACTGTTTACAACAAATAAGCAATTGACGATCAAAATTGATTGAAAGCATCTTAAACATGTCAAGTATTTCATTGTAGATGATCTGTGATCCAAATGCTTCTTCCACCTTCGAGAGGGACAGAAGAATTCTTCCATATCATGATGGTTTAAAATTGTATCAACCAATGTTTTCTGCTGAAAAGATATCATCTATTTTTTTCTATTTTTGGAAGAAAATATTCCTAGACATACAACAGGTGAGAACTAAGTAATTTTAAAGAAACAAATGAAATGAAAATATTCTGTAAATAGAATGAAATGAAAAGCTGTGTTTTAAATAGGAGCTAAATATTAAACAGAATTTTTGTACCAGGCATTTGAATTACTGCACCAGCTCTTTTGCCCATCAAGAGAGGCATTTAGCATTTCAGTCTTTTCCAAGGTGTTCATGATCTGCTATGCTGATCTCTGTGTGTGCCTAGGTGTGTGTGGAGGGGGGGGCATATGAAGGGGAGTGTGTATGTTTGCTTTACAATTGTTGTGGCAGATTCATGCCTCAGCTCCACATTTTGTTTTAAAAAGGTCACACCGAGTGGATATGAAGTTTACTATCAACAAGAGATCGATTCCCAAACCATCCATTTGACTCTCCCTTATAAATCATGTGCTTTGTTGCATATTTTATCAAATATACTTTCAAGCCAGATGGAGGAAGGAGGATGTGGGAATCCCTCCACCATCTTGCAACTTTTATGTAAGTAGGTTTTCAAGAAAATCATCATTTCTCTTTTAAATATGTCTGGAACAGGCATGATGGTAGTGTCAACCTGTTGGAGTTTTTGTTGCTGGAAGAAGTTGTACAAAAGGATTGGTTTTTACATTGACCAGTTACTGAATCAAGCGCAGGAATACATTGGAAATTTAGCTGGGGGTTCCTTTTCCCAGCAGACTACTTCTAGAACGAGCTTGTACACTGAAGCTGACTCTTTTGCTCTCTTTTTGTTTCTTTCCTATTTTCTTGGCTTCTTTGCCACTATCTAGACAATTTTGGAACTTTGTTCCCAACTAAAATGGTTTCAATAGTCTGATTGTGATCATACATTTTTACAAGGAATTTTTAAAATCTTTCCTCGAGTCCAGAAAGTCAAGGACTTAGATCTTTTTCTTCCCTTATCAATATTGCCATGAAATTGATAAATAAAGACCAACTCTTTATTTTTGTTTTTAACCCACGTAGATAATTCCCATCCATTAATCCATTTTGTGGACCAATAGCTGCCATTCTGATGGAAGCTGTCACTTCTTAACAATAGGCATTCTGTGACTATGTTGACTGCACTTTGGGTGAAGATCCTAACTGGTCTTAGATATACATAGGGAGAAATTTGCTCAGCCAGTGTCAGTCTTAAGCATGCGTATCAGAAGATCTTTCTAGAGCTGGGAATTTTCCCATGAAAGGGATTCAGTTAGGGAAGAGACACTTGTGCCAGAGTTTTACATTCTTCTTGAACACTGCTTAAGGAACTTAGATGCCATGTCCATTTGGATCTCTGTCTGCACAGAACTTTGTCATGCCAGTGCTTTGAAATGCATCTTGAAGAGAATTCACTAGCACAGAATGAAAGAGAGTGGAAGGGGTTGGTGGGGCTAACCAGGCCCAACCCCCCTGCCTAAACCAGGATACCTAGAGCCTCTTGCCCAGGATTCTATCTGGGTGTACTTTTAATGTCTTCAAAGATCCAGGCTCTACAGTCTTTCTGGGCAGTCTGTGCCGTGGTTCAGTCACCCTGACAGTAAAGAAACATTTACTGATGTTCAAAGGCAATCTCCTGTATTTCAGTGTGTGCCCACTGCCTCTTGTCTTTTCCCTCAGCATCACTGAAAAGACACTGATTCCCTCCCCTTTGCACTATTGCTTCCATATGTATGTGTGATGCCATGTAGAGGTATGTCAAAAACCTCCCTGAAGCCCAGGCAGATAATATTCCCTTCATCTACCAGTCAAGTTGATTCATCAGAGGAGTTTAAAGTGATGTTCAGCATGAAATTCCCCTGAAAAATCATGCTAACTACATTATTTGGTCATCTGTCATGTGCCTGGCAAGGATTTCCAGGAAGAGCTGCTTCATCAACTTCCTGGGGATAAAAAAGAGGCTGGCTGGTTTGTACTATGGCGAGTCCTCTTAATTGCCTTTTTTGAAGATGGGTGTCATTTGCTAACATCCACCCTTTAGCTCCTCTTCTCATCTACACCTCGGCAAAAAGCTTTTCCACTATGTCTGGCTAGGAAAGACTGTGCCAGCACAGAAAACATCTCCCATCGTGTTCTAGAAGTTGCACGGATGTCTGCCAAGTGTTTGGCAGGAAGAAAAGAAAAGTTGTCCAAAACAGCTTCCAATCGAATGTTCCTGTGATTGGAAAAGTCAGGAGAGTGCAAAGGTACTGTTTTCTATCAGTTGGCAAGGTGCGCACACAATCCCAGTGTTGTACAGCTTGCTTCTTCACCTTCCCGAAGCTGCCGCTCTCGCCGGCTGCCGGAGCCCAAGAAGCGGCTTCTTGGCGCAAAGACGATTGTGCCGCTCACAGTGCTCTCCTTAGCGCGGCTTCTGCCGAAAGACGCCCGGCAGCGGCTCTTACCTCCGGAGAGCATCCTACCCTCGTCTTTCGCGTCTTTTGTAGTCTACATCTTAGCAAAACGCTTTTCCACTATGTCTGGCTAGGAAAAACTGTGCCAGCACAGAAAACATCTCCCATCGTGTTCTAGAAGTTGCACGGATGTCTGCCAAGTGTTTGGCAGGAAGAAAAGAAAAGTTGTCCAAAACAGCTTCCAATCGAATGTTCCTGTGATTGGAAAAGTCAGGAGAGTGCAAAGGTACTGTTTTCTATCAGTTGGCAAGGTGCGCACACAATCCCAGTGTTGTACAGCTTGCTTCTTCACCTTCCCGAAGCTGCCGCTCTCGCCGGCTGCCGGAGCCGAAGAAGCGGCTTCTTCGCGCAAAGACGATTGTGCCGCTCACAGTGCTCTCCTTAGCGCGGCTTCTGCCGAAAGACGCCCGGCAGCGGCTCTTACCTCCGGAGAGCATCCTACCTTCGTCTTTCGCGTCTTATGTAGTCTACACCTCGGCAAAAAGCTTTTCCACTATGTCTGGCTAGGAAAGACTGTGCCAGCACAGAAAACATCTCCCATCGTGTTCTAGAAGTTGCACGGATGTCTGCCAAGTGTTTGGCAGGAAGAAAAGAAAAGTTGTCCAAAACAGCTTCCAATCGAATGTTCCTGTGATTGGAAAAGTCAGGAGAGTGCAAAGGTACTGTTTTCTATCAGTTGGCAAGGTGCGCACACAATCCCAGTGTTGTACAGCTTGCTTCTTCACCTTCCCGAAGCTGCCGCTCTCGCCGGCTGCCGGAGCCCAAGAAGCGGCTTCTTCGCGCAAAGACGATTGTGCCGCTCACAGGGCTCTCCTTAGCGCGGCTTCTGCCGAAAGACGCCCGGCAGCGGCTCTTACCTCCGGAGAGCATCCTACCTTCGTCTTTCGCGTCTTTTGTAGTCTACACCTCGGCAAAACGCTTTTCCACTATGTCTGGCTAGGAAAAACTGTGCCAGCACAGAAAACATCTCCCATCGTGTTCTAGAAGTTGCACGGATGTCTGCCAAGTGTTTGGCAGGAAGAAAAGAAAAGTTGTCCAAAACAGCTTCCAATCGAATGTTCCTGTGATTGGAAAAGTCAGGAGAGTGCAAAGGTACTGTTTTCTATCAGTTGGCAAGGTGCGCACACAATCCCAGTGTTGTACAGCTTGCTTCTTCACCTTCCCGAAGCTGCCGCTCTCGCCGGCTCCCGGAACCGAAGAATCGGCTTCTTCGCGCAAAGACGATTGTGCCGCTCACAGGGCTCTCCTTAGCGCGGCTTCTGCCGAAAGACGCCCCCCAGCGGCTCTTAACACCGGAGAGCATCCTACCTTCGTCTTTCGCATCTTATGTAGTCTACATCTTAGCAAAACGCTTTTCCACTATGTCTGGCTAGGAAAAACCGTGCCAGCCCAGAAAACATCTCCCATCGTTTTCTAGAAGTTGCAGATATGTCTGCCAAGTGTTTGGGAGGAAGAAAAGAAAAGTTGTCCAAAACAGCTTCCAATCGAATGTTCCTGTGATTGGAAGAGTCAGGAGAGTGCAAAGGTACTGTTTTCGATCAGTTGGCAAGGTGCGCACACAATCCCAGTGTTGTACAGCTTGCTTCTTCACCTTCCCGAAGCTGCCACTCTCAGGAGGTAAGAGCCGCTGCCGGGCGTCTTTCGGCAGAACCCGCGCTAAGGGGAGCACTGTGAGCGGCACAATCGTCTTTGCGCGAAGAAGCCGATTCTTCGGTTCCGGGAGCCGGCGAGAGCGGCAGCTTCGGGAAGGTGAAGAAGCAAGCTGTACAACACTGGGATTGTGTGCGCACCTTGCCAACTGATAGAAAACAGTACCTTTGCACTCTCCTGACTTTTCCAATCACAGGAACATTCGATTGGAAGTTGTTTTGGACAACTTTTCTTTTCTTCCTGCCAAACACTTGGCAGACATCCGTGCAACTTCTAGAACACGATGGGAGATGTTTTCTGTGCTGGCACAGTTTTTCCTAGCCAGACATAGTGGAAAAGGTTTTTGCCGAGGTGTAGACTACATAAGACGCGAAAGACGAAGGTAGGATGCTCTCCGGAGGTAAGAGCCGCTGCCGGGCGTCTTTCAGCAGAAGCCGCGCTAAGGAGAGCACTGTGAGCGGCACAATCGTCTTTGCGCGAAGAAGCCGCTTCTTGGGCTCCGGCAGCCGGCGAGAGCGGCAGCTTCGGGAAGGTGAAGAAGCAAGCTGTACAACACTGGGATTGTGTGCGCACCTTGCCAACTGATAGAAAACAGTACCTTTGCACTCTCCTGACTTTTCCAATCACAGGAACATTCGATTGGAAGCTGTTTTGGACAACTTTTCTTTTCTTCCTGCCAAACACTTGGCAGACATCCGTGCAACTTCTAGAACACGATGGGAGATGTTTTCTGTGCTGGCACAGTTTTTCCTAGCCAGACATAGTGGAAAAGCGTTTTGCTAAGATGTAGACTACAAAAGACGCAAAAGACGAAGGTAGGATGCTCTCCGGAGGTAAGAGCCGCTGCCGGGCGTCTTTCGGCAGAAGCCGCGCTAAGGAGAGCACTGTGAGCGGCACAATCGTCTTTGCGCGAAGAAGCCGCTTCTTGGGCTCCGGCAGCCGGCGAGAGCGGCAGCTTCGGGAAGGTGAAGAAGCAAGCTGTACAACACTGGGATTGTGTGCGCACCTTGCCAACTGATAGAAAACAGTACCTTTGCACTCTCCTGACTTTTCCAATCACAGGAACATTCGATTGGAAGCTGTTTTGGACAACTTTTCTTTTCTTCCTGCCAAACACTTGGCAGACATCCGTGCAACTTCTAGAACACGATGGGAGATGTTTTCTGTGCTGGCACAGTTTTTCCTAGCCAGACATAGTGGAAAAGCGTTTTGCTAAGATGTAGACTACAAAAGACGCGAAAGACGAAGGTAGGATGCTCTCCGGAGGTAAGAGCCGCTGCCGGGCGTCTTTCGGCAGAAGCCGCGCTAAGGAGAGCACTGTGAGCGGCACAATCGTCTTTGCGCGAAGAAGCCGCTTCTTCGGTTCCGGGAGCCGGCGAAAGCGGCAGCTTCGGGAAGGTGAAGAAGCAAGCTGTACAACACTGGGATTGTGTGCGCACCTTGCCAACTGATAGAAAACAGTACCTTTGCACTCTCCTGACTTTTCCAATCACAGGAACATTCGATTGGAAGCTGTTTTGGACAACTTTTCTTTTCTTCCTGCCAAACACTTGGCAGACATCCGTGCAACTTCTAGAACACGATGGGAGATGTTTTCTGTGCTGGCACAGTTTTTCCTAGCCAGACATAGTGGAAAAGCTTTTTGCCGAGGTGTAGACTACATAAGACGCGAAAGACGAAGGTAGGATGCTCTCCGGAGGTAAGAGCCGCTGCCGGGCGTCTTTCGGCAGAAGCCGCGCTAAGGAGAGCACTGTGAGCGGCACAATCGTCTTTGCGCGAAGAAGCCGCTTCTTCGGTTCCGGGAGCCGGCGAGAGCGGCAGCTTCGGGAAGGTGAAGAAGCAAGCTGTACAACACTGGGATTGTGTGCGCACCTTGCCAACTGATAGAAAACAGTACCTTTGCACTCTCCTGACTTTTCCAATCACAGGAACATTCGATTGGAAGCTGTTTTGGACAACTTTTCTTTTCTTCCTGCCAAACACTTGGCAGACATCCGTGCAACTTCTAGAACACGATGGGAGATGTTTTCTGTGCTGGCACAGTTTTTCCTAGCCAGACATAGTGGAAAAGGTTTTTGCCGAGGTGTAGACTACATAAGACGCGAAAGACGAAGGTAGGATGCTCTCCGGAGGTAAGAGCCGCTGCCGGGCGTCTTTCGGCAGAAGCCGCGCTAAGGAGAGCACTGTGAGCGGCACAATCGTCTTTGCGCGAAGAAGCCGCTTCTTGGGCTCCGGCAGCCGGCGAGAGCGGCAGCTTCGGGAAGGTGAAGAAGCAAGCTGTACAACACTGGGATTGTGTGCGCACCTTGCCAACTGATAGAAAACAGTACCTTTGCACTCTCCTGACTTTTCCAATCACAGGAACATTCGATTGGAAGCTGTTTTGGACAACTTTTCTTTTCTTCCTGCCAAACACTTGGCAGACATCCGTGCAACTTCTAGAACACGATGGGAGATGTTTTCTGTGCTGGCACAGTTTTTCCTAGCCAGACATAGTGGAAAAGCGTTTTGCTAAGATGTAGACTACAAAAGACGCGAAAGACGAAGGTAGGATGCTCTCCGGAGGTAAGAGCCGCTGCCGGGCGTCTTTCGGCAGAAGCCGCGCTAAGGAGAGCACTGTGAGCGGCACAATCGTCTTTGCGCGAAGAAGCCGCTTCTTCGGTTCCGGGAGCCGGCGAAAGCGGCAGCTTCGGGAAGGTGAAGAAGCAAGCTGTACAACACTGGGATTGTGTGCGCACCTTGCCAACTGATAGAAAACAGTACCTTTGCACTCTCCTGACTTTTCCAATCACAGGAACATTCGATTGGAAGCTGTTTTGGACAACTTTTCTTTTCTTCCTGCCAAACACTTGGCAGACATCCGTGCAACTTCTAGAACACGATGGGAGATGTTTTCTGTGCTGGCACAGTTTTTCCTAGCCAGACATAGTGGAAAAGCTTTTTGCCGAGGTGTAGACTACATAAGACGCGAAAGACGAAGGTAGGATGCTCTCCGGAGGTAAGAGCCGCTGCCGGGCGTCTTTCAGCAGAAGCCGCGCTAAGGAGAGCACTGTGAGCGGCACAATCGTCTTTGCGCGAAGAAGCCGCTTCTTGGGCTCCGGCAGCCGGCGAGAGCGGCAGCTTCGGGAAGGTGAAGAAGCAAGCTGTACAACACTGGGATTGTGTGCGCACCTTGCCAACTGATAGAAAACAGTACCTTTGCACTCTCCTGACTTTTCCAATCACAGGAACATTCGATTGGAAGCTGTTTTGGACAACTTTTCTTTTCTTCCTGCCAAACACTTGGCAGACATCCGTGCAACTTCTAGAACACGATGGGAGATGTTTTCTGTGCTGGCACAGTTTTTCCTAGCCAGACATAGTGGAAAAGAGTTTTGCTAAGATGTAGACTACAAAAGACGCAAAAGACGAAGGTAGGATGCTCTCCGGAGGTAAGAGCCGCTGCCGGGCGTCTTTCGGCAGAAGCCGCGCTAAGGAGAGCACTGTGAGCGGCACAATCGTCTTTGCGCGAAGAAGCCGCTTCTTGGGCTCCGGCAGCCGGCGAGAGCGGCAGCTTCGGGAAGGTGAAGAAGCAAGCTGTACAACACTGGGATTGTGTGCGCACCTTGCCAACTGATAGAAAACAGTACCTTTGCACTCTCCTGACTTTTCCAATCACAGGAACATTCGATTGGAAGCTGTTTTGGACAACTTTTCTTTTCTTCCTGCCAAACACTTGGCAGACATCCGTGCAACTTCTAGAACACGATGGGAGATGTTTTCTGTGCTGGCACAGTTTTTCCTAGCCAGACATAGTGGAAAAGCGTTTTGCTAAGATGTAGACTACAAAAGACGCGAAAGACGAAGGTAGGATGCTCTCCGGAGGTAAGAGCCGCTGCCGGGCGTCTTTCGGCAGAAGCCGCGCTAAGGAGAGCACTGTGAGCGGCACAATCGTCTTTGCGCGAAGAAGCCGCTTCTTGGGCTCCGGCAGCCGGCGAGAGCGGCAGCTTCGGGAAGGTGAAGAAGCAAGCTGTACAACACTGGGATTGTGTGCGCACCTTGCCAACTGATAGAAAACAGTACCTTTGCACTCTCCTGACTTTTCCAATCACATGAACATTCGATTGGAAGCTGTTTTGGACAACTTTTCTTTTCTTCCTGCCAAACACTTGGCAGACATCCGTGCAACTTCTAGAACACGATGGGAGATGTTTTCTGTGCTGGCACAGTTTTTCCTAGCCAGACATAGTGGAAAAGCTTTTTGCCGAGGTGTAGACTACATAAGACGCGAAAGACGAAGGTAGGATGCTCTCCGGAGGTAAGAGCCGCTGCCGGGCGTCTTTCGGCAGAAGCCGCGCTAAGGAGAGCCCTGTGAGCGGCACAATCGTCTTTGCGCGAAGAAGCCGCTTCTTCGGTTCCGGGAGCCGGCGAGAGCGGCAGCTTCGGGAAGGTGAAGAAGCAAGCTGTACAACACTGGGATTGTGTGCGCACCTTGCCAACTGATAGAAAACAGTACCTTTGCACTCTCCTGACTTTTCCAATCACAGGAACATTCGATTGGAAGCTGTTTTGGACAACTTTTCTTTTCTTCCTGCCAAACACTTGGCAGACATCCGTGCAACTTCTAGAACACGATGGGAGATGTTTTCTGTGCTGGCACAGTTTTTCCTAGCCAGACATAGTGGAAAAGGTTTTTGCCGAGGTGTAGACTACATAAGACGCGAAAGACGAAGGTAGGATGCTCTCCGGAGGTAAGAGCCGCTGCCGGGCGTCTTTCAGCAGAAGCCGCGCTAAGGAGAGCACTGTGAGCGGCACAATCGTCTTTGCGCGAAGAAGCCGCTTCTTGGGCTCCGGCAGCCGGCGAGAGCGGCAGCTTCGGGAAGGTGAAGAAGCAAGCTGTACAACACTGGGATTGTGTGCGCACCTTGCCAACTGATAGAAAACAGTACCTTTGCACTCTCCTGACTTTTCCAATCACATGAACATTCGATTGGAAGCTGTTTTGGACAACTTTTCTTTTCTTCCTGCCAAACACTTGGCAGACATCCGTGCAACTTCTAGAACACGATGGGAGATGTTTTCTGTGCTGGCACAGTTTTTCCTAGCCAGACATAGTGGAAAAGCTTTTTGCCGAGGTGTAGACTACATAAGACGCGAAAGACGAAGGTAGGATGCTCTCCGGAGGTAAGAGCCGCTGCCGGGCGTCTTTCGGCAGAAGCCGCGCTAAGGAGAGCACTGTGAGCGGCACAATCGTCTTTGCGCGAAGAAGCCGCTTCTTCGGTTCCGGGAGCCGGCGAGAGCGGCAGCTTCGGGAAGGTGAAGAAGCAAGCTGTACAACACTGGGATTGTGTGCGCACCTTGCCAACTGATAGAAAACAGTACCTTTGCACTCTCCTGACTTTTCCAATCACAGGAACATTCGATTGGAAGCTGTTTTGGACAACTTTTCTTTTCTTCCTGCCAAACACTTGGCAGACATCCGTGCAACTTCTAGAACACGATGGGAGATGTTTTCTGTGCTGGCACAGTTTTTCCTAGCCAGACATAGTGGAAAAGCGTTTTGCTAAGATGTAGACTACAAAAGACGCGAAAGACGAGGGTAGGATGCTCTCCGGAGGTAAGAGCCGCTGCCGGGCGTCTTTCGGCAGAAGCCGCGCTAAGGAGAGCACTGTGAGCGGCACAATCGTCTTTGCGCCAAGAAGCCGCTTCTTGGGCTCCGGCAGCCGGCGAGAGCGGCAGCTTCGGGAAGGTGAAGAAGCAAGCTGTACAACACTGGGATTGTGTGCGCACCTTGCCAACTGATAGAAAACAGTACCTTTGCACTCTCCTGACTTTTCCAATCACATGAACATTCGATTGGAAGCTGTTTTGGACAACTTTTCTTTTCTTCCTGCCAAACACTTGGCAGACATCCGTGCAACTTCTAGAACACGATGGGAGATGTTTTCTGTGCTGGCACAGTTTTTCCTAGCCAGACATAGTGGAAAAGCTTTTTGCCGAGGTGTAGACTACATAAGACGCGAAAGACGAAGGTAGGATGCTCTCCGGAGGTAAGAGCCGCTGCCGGGCGTCTTTCGGCAGAAGCCGCGCTAAGGAGAGCACTGTGAGCGGCACAATCGTCTTTGCGCGAAGAAGCCGCTTCTTCGGTTCCGGGAGCCGGCGAGAGCGGCAGCTTCGGGAAGGTGAAGAAGCAAGCTGTACAACACTGGGATTGTGTGCGCACCTTGCCAACTGATAGAAAACAGTACCTTTGCACTCTCCTGACTTTTCCAATCACAGGAACATTCGATTGGAAGCTGTTTTGGACAACTTTTCTTTTCTTCCTGCCAAACACTTGGCAGACATCCGTGCAACTTCTAGAACACGATGGGAGATGTTTTCTGTGCTGGCACAGTTTTTCCTAGCCAGACATAGTGGAAAAGCGTTTTGCTAAGATGTAGACTACAAAAGACGCGAAAGACGAAGGTAGGATGCTCTCCGGAGGTAAGAGCCGCTGCCGGGCGTCTTTCGGCAGAAGCCGCGCTAAGGAGAGCCCTGTGAGCGGCACAATCGTCTTTGCGCGAAGAAGCCGCTTCTTCGGTTCCGGGAGCCGGCGAGAACGGCAGCTTCGGGAAGGTGAAGAAGCAAGCTGTACAACACTGGGATTGTGTGCGCACCTTGCCAACTGATAGAAAACAGTACCTTAGCACTCTCCTGACTTTTCCAATCACAGGAACATTCGATTGGAAGCTGTTTTGGACAACTTTTCTTTTCTTCCTGCCAAACACTTGGCAGACATCCGTGCAACTTCTAGAACACGATGGGAGATGTTTTCTGTGCTGGCACAGTTTTTCCTAGCCAGACATAGTGGAAAAGCGTTTTGCTAAGATGTAGACTACAAAAGACGCGAAAGACGAAGGTAGGATGCTCTCCGGAGGTAAGAGCCGCTGCCGGGCGTCTTTCGGCAGAAGCCGCGCTAAGGAGAGCACTGTGAGCGGCACAATCGTCTTTGCGCGAAGAAGCCGCTTCTTCGGTTCCGGGAGCCGGCGAAAGCGGCAGCTTCGGGAAGGTGAAGAAGCAAGCTGTACAACACTGGGATTGTGTGCGCACCTTGCCAACTGATAGAAAACAGTACCTTTGCACTCTCCTGACTTTTCCAATCACAGGAACATTCGATTGGAAGCTGTTTTGGACAACTTTTCTTTTCTTCCTGCCAAACACTTGGCAGACATCCGTGCAACTTCTAGAACACGATGGGAGATGTTTTCTGTGCTGGCACAGTTTTTCCTAGCCAGACATAGTGGAAAAGCTTTTTGCCGAGGTGTAGACTACATAAGACGCGAAAGACGAAGGTAGGATGCTCTCCGGAGGTAAGAGCCGCTGCCGGGCGTCTTTCGGCAGAAGCCGCGCTAAGGAGAGCACTGTGAGCGGCACAATCGTCTTTGCGCGAAGAAGCCGCTTCTTGGGCTCCGGCAGCCGGCGAGAGCGGCAGCTTCGGGAAGGTGAAGAAGCAAGCTGTACAACACTGGGATTGTGTGCGCACCTTGCCAACTGATAGAAAACAGTACCTTTGCACTCTCCTGACTTTTCCAATCACATGAACATTCGATTGGAAGCTGTTTTGGACAACTTTTCTTTTCTTCCTGCCAAACACTTGGCAGACATCCGTGCAACTTCTAGAACACGATGGGAGATGTTTTCTGTGCTGGCACAGTTTTTCCTAGCCAGACATAGTGGAAAAGCTTTTTGCCGAGGTGTAGACTACATAAGACGCGAAAGACGAAGGTAGGATGCTCTCCGGAGGTAAGAGCCGCTGCCGGGCGTCTTTCGGCAGAAGCCGCGCTAAGGAGAGCACTGTGAGCGGCACAATCGTCTTTGCGCGAAGAAGCCGCTTCTTCGGTTCCGGGAGCCGGCGAGAGCGGCAGCTTCGGGAAGGTGAAGAAGCAAGCTGTACAACACTGGGATTGTGTGCGCACCTTGCCAACTGATAGAAAACAGTACCTTTGCACTCTCCTGACTTTTCCAATCACAGGAACATTCGATTGGAAGCTGTTTTGGACAACTTTTCTTTTCTTCCTGCCAAACACTTGGCAGACATCCGTGCAACTTCTAGAACACGATGGGAGATGTTTTCTGTGCTGGCACAGTTTTTCCTAGCCAGACATAGTGGAAAAGCTTTTTTCCGAGGTGTAGACTACATAAGACGCGAAAGACGAAGGTAGGATGCTCTCCGGAGGTAAGAGCCGCTGCCGGGCGTCTTTCAGCAGAAGCCGCGCTAAGGAGAGCACTGTGAGCGGCACAATCGTCTTTGCGCGAAGAAGCCGCTTCTTGGGCTCCGGCAGCCGGCGAGAGCGGCAGCTTCGGGAAGGTGAAGAAGCAAGCTGTACAACACTGGGATTGTGTGCGCACCTTGCCAACTGATAGAAAACAGTACCTTTGCACTCTCCTGACTTTTCCAATCACATGAACATTCGATTGGAAGCTGTTTTGGACAACTTTTCTTTTCTTCCTGCCAAACACTTGGCAGACATCCGTGCAACTTCTAGAACACGATGGGAGATGTTTTCTGTGCTGGCACAGTTTTTCCTAGCCAGACATAGTGGAAAAGCTTTTTGCCGAGGTGTAGACTACATAAGACGCGAAAGACGAAGGTAGGATGCTCTCCGGAGGTAAGAGCCGCTGCCGGGCGTCTTTCGGCAGAAGCCGCGCTAAGGAGAGCACTGTGAGCGGCACAATCGTCTTTGCGCGAAGAAGCCGCTTCTTCGGTTCCGGGAGCCGGCGAGAGCGGCAGCTTCGGGAAGGTGAAGAAGCAAGCTGTACAACACTGGGATTGTGTGCGCACCTTGCCAACTGATAGAAAACAGTACCTTTGCACTCTCCTGACTTTTCCAATCACAGGAACATTCGATTGGAAGCTGTTTTGGACAACTTTTCTTTTCTTCCTGCCAAACACTTGGCAGACATCCGTGCAACTTCTAGAACACGATGGGAGATGTTTTCTGTGCTGGCACAGTTTTTCCTAGCCAGACATAGTGGAAAAGCGTTTTGCTAACATGTAGACTACAAAAGACGCGAAAGACGAAGGTAGGATGCTCTCCGGAGGTAAGAGCCGCTGCCGGGCGTCTTTCGGCAGAAGCCGCGCTAAGGAGAGCCCTGTGAGCGGCACAATCGTCTTTGCGCGAAGAAGCCGCTTCTTCGGTTCCGGGAGCCGGCGAGAGCGGCAGCTTCGGGAAGGTGAAGAAGCAAGCTGTACAACACTGGGATTGTGTGCGCACCTTGCCAACTGATAGAAAACAGTACCTTTGCACTCTCCTGACTTTTCCAATCACAGGAACATTCGATTGGAAGCTGTTTTGGACAACTTTTCTTTTCTTCCTGCCAAACACTTGGCAGACATCCGTGCAACTTCTAGAACACGATGGGAGATGTTTTCTGTGCTGGCACAGTTTTTCCTAGCCAGACATAGTGGAAAAGCGTTTTGCTAAGATGTAGACTACAAAAGACGCGAAAGACGAAGGTAGGATGCTCTCCGGAGGTAAGAGCCGCTGCCGGGCGTCTTTCGGCAGAAGCCGCGCTAAGGAGAGCACTGTGAGCGGCACAATCGTCTTTGCGCCAAGAAGCCGCTTCTTGGGCTCCGGCAGCCGGCGAGAGCGGCAGCTTCGGGAAGGTGAAGAAGCAAGCTGTACAACACTGGGATTGTGTGCGCACCTTGCCAACTGATAGAAAACAGTACCTTTGCACTCTCCTGACTTTTCCAATCACAGGAACATTCGATTGGAAGCTGTTTTGGACAACTTTTCTTTTCTTCCTGCCAAACACTTGGCAGACATCCGTGCAACTTCTAGAACACGATGGGAGATGTTTTCTGTGCTGGCACAGTTTTTCCTAGCCAGACATAGTGGAAAAGCGTTTTGCCGAGGTGTAGATGAGAAGAGGAGCTAAAGACGAAGGTAGGATGCTCTCCGGAGGTAAGAGCCGCTGCCGGGCGTCTTTCGGCAGAAGCCGCGCTAAGGAGAGCCCTGTGAGCGGCACAATCGTCTTTGCGCGAAGAAGCCGCTTCTTGGGCTCCGGCAGCCGGCGAGAGCGGCAGCTTCGGGAAGGTGAAGAAGCAAGCTGTACAACACTGGGATTGTGTGCGCACCTTGCCAACTGATAGAAAACAGTACCTTTGCACTCTCCTGACTTTTCCAATCACAGGAACATTCGATTGGAAGCTGTTTTGGACAACTTTTCTTTTCTTCCTGCCAAACACTTGGCAGACATCCGTGCAACTTCTAGAACACGATGGGAGATGTTTTCTGTGCTGGCACAGTTTTTCCTAGCCAGACATAGTGGAAAAGCTTTTTGCCGAGGTGTAGATGAGAAGGTAGGAGCTAAAGAGTGGATGTTAGCAAATGACACCCATCTTCAAAAAAGGCAATTAAGAGGACTCGCCATAGTACAAACCAGCCAGCCTCTTTTTTATCCCCAGGAAGTTGATGAAGCAGCTCTTCCTGGAAATCCTTGCCAGGCACATGACAGATGACCAAATAATGTAGTTAGCATGATTTTTCAGGGGAATTTCATGCTGAACATCACTTTAAACTCCTCTGATGAATCAACTTGACTGGTAGATGAAGGGAATATTATCTGCCTGGGCTTCAGGGAGGTTTTTGACATACCTCTACATGGCATCACACATACATATGGAAGCAATAGTGCAAAGGGGAGGGAATCAGTGTCTTTTCAGTGATGCTGAGGGAAAAGACAAGAGGCAGTGGGCACACACTGAAATACAGGAGATTGCCTTTGAACATCAGTAAATGTTTCTTTACTGTCAGGGTGACTGAACCACGGCACAGACTGCCCAGAAAGATTGTGGAGCCTGGATCTTTGAAGACATTAAAAGTACACCCAGATAGAATCCTGGGCAAGAGGCTCTAGGTATCCTGGTTTAGGCAGGGGGGTTGGGCCTGGTTAGCCCCACCAACCCCTTCCACTCTCTTTCATTCTGTGCTAGTGAATTCTCTTCAAGATGCATTTCAAAGCGCTG
Organism: Melospiza melodia melodia; assembly: GCF_035770615.1. Taxonomy (NCBI): domain Eukaryota; kingdom Metazoa; phylum Chordata; class Aves; order Passeriformes; family Passerellidae; genus Melospiza; species Melospiza melodia. The sequence continues at coordinate 45,816,648 of NC_086199.1, forward strand.
GCATGACAAAGTTCTGTGCAGACAGAGATCCAAATGGACATGGCATCTAAGTTCCTTAAGCAGTGTTCAAGAAGAATGTAAAACTCTGGCACAAGTGTCTCTTCCCTAACTGAATCCCTTTCATGGGAAAATTCCCAGCTCTAGAAAGATCTTCTGATACGCATGCTTAAGACTGACACTGGCTGAGCAAATTTCTCCCTATGTATATCTAAGACCAGTTAGGATCTTCACCCAAAGTGCAGTCAACATAGTCACAGAATGCCTATTGTTAAGAAGTGACAGCTTCCATCAGAATGGCAGCTATTGGTCCACAAAATGGATTAATGGATGGGAATTATCTACGTGGGTTAAAAACAAAAATAAAGAGTTGGTCTTTATTTATCAATTTCATGGCAATATTGATAAGGGAAGAAAAAGATCTAAGTCCTTGACTTTCTGGACTCGAGGAAAGATTTTAAAAATTCCTTGTAAAAATGTATGATCACAATCAGACTATTGAAACCATTTTAGTTGGGAACAAAGTTCCAAAATTGTCTAGATAGTGGCAAAGAAGCCAAGAAAATAGGAAAGAAACAAAAAGAGAGCAAAAGAGTCAGCTTCAGTGTACAAGCTCGTTCTAGAAGTAGTCTGCTGGGAAAAGGAACCCCCAGCTAAATTTCCAATGTATTCCTGCGCTTGATTCAGTAACTGGTCAATGTAAAAACCAATCCTTTTGTACAACTTCTTCCAGCAACAAAAACTCCAACAGGTTGACACTACCATCATGCCTGTTCCAGACATATTTAAAAGAGAAATGATGATTTTCTTGAAAACCTACTTACATAAAAGTTGCAAGATGGTGGAGGGATTCCCACATCCTCCTTCCTCCATCTGGCTTGAAAGTATATTTGATAAAATATGCAACAAAGCACATGATTTATAAGGGAGAGTCAAATGGATGATTTGGGAATCGATCTCTTGTTGATAGTAAACTTCATATCCACTCGGTGTGACCTTTTTAAAACAAAATGTGGAGCTGAGGCATGAATCTGCCACAACAATTGTAAAGCAAACATACACACTCCCCTTCATATGCCCCCCCCTCCACACACACCTAGGCACACACAGAGATCAGCATAGCAGATCATGAACACCTTGGAAAAGACTGAAATGCTAAATGCCTCTCTTGATGGGCAAAAGAGCTGGTGCAGTAATTCAAATGCCTGGTACAAAAATTCTGTTTAATATTTAGCTCCTATTTAAAACACAGCTTTTCATTTCATTCTATTTACAGAATATTTTCATTTCATTTGTTTCTTTAAAATTACTTAGTTCTCACCTGTTGTATGTCTAGGAATATTTTCTTCCAAAAATAGAAAAAAATAGATGATATCTTTTCAGCAGAAAACATTGGTTGATACAATTTTAAACCATCATGATATGGAAGAATTCTTCTGTCCCTCTCGAAGGTGGAAGAAGCATTTGGATCACAGATCATCTACAATGAAATACTTGACATGTTTAAGATGCTTTCAATCAATTTTGATCGTCAATTGCTTATTTGTTGTAAACAGTAATTTTTCAGTGAAGGGAAAGTGTGTGTGGTATATCTACATGATATGTTCAAAGGCAGTTCCTACTAATGGCCAGGCTGAATTCCAGTAAATAATGTCCCGAATGATATTTTGCCGCCTTCTTTGGCACTTCATGAAATCTTACCCCGATGAAGTGCTGAAACAAAGAGATTTTCTCTTAGAGAGTGTCTCATGTTGTAACCTATCCCATGGATTTTATGCTGTAATTCTTATCTCTTTTAAAATTTACTATCTTCTGTACAGTTTTCATGAAACTTTCTGTTACAGTAGTGAATAGCACAGATAAATGTCATTTTGTACAACTTTGAATTTACCCCAAGAGCTGAGAGAAAACTTGATCCTATACTTCAATCCGAGTTTCTTCTATAGTCCGACTTTGTTTCTCTACCATCAAGCTTCTCCTTTGTTGCTGCTCCAAGCCCCGTCCAAGGTGACCTTGAATACTTTCAGGGATGGGACACCCACAACTTCTCTGGGCAACCTGTTCCAGTGTTCCAGCACTCCCACAGTAAAAAAGGCCTTCCTTTCATCTAATATGTGTAGGAAATCATAAATCTAGGCATAGAAGCTTGGAGTGCAAATTTGAAATTCTTTGGATTTGAAGCACATTTTATATGAATACTGTCTTACAGATGACTAAAAGATGTTGATGGGCATTTGAGCTGACAAGTTTTGAAAAAGTGCACGGAAATTAAAATTGAAACCACTAAAATTAAAAACTCCTTGCCATTTTCTTTTTCCTCTCCTATTCAAAATTGCATATGTCAGATATCAGTGCTTCATGCAAACCTCTCAGATGCTCTCAGAGAAAAAGCTTTTCTTTCAGACTAAGTTGCGGTTGACGTAGAACACTAGCAGGAGTGAAAGATTTTCTGGGCATCGGGGCAGCCCGTTCTCCTTGGATTTGTGTGCAGAATGCATTTTATCCAAACTGGAAAATAGATCCCAGCTCTGTTCTATTCATCATTCTTACTTCATCAGGCCAGAAGATTCTGTGAAAAGTAGCCTGTGGACCTTGAAGACAGCGCATGTGAACCAGACGAGAGGTGATAGAGAAGTTGAGGGAGAGAAGAAAGAGCATGAGGCTGAAACCAGAAAGTATTTCTCCACGTGATCATGGAAGATTGCAGGAGCCACTTGGTACTATCAAACCAGCCCAACTTGGCACTGGTGCCACCTTGGGTCTGGGAGCCATGTTGCATATCGTGCATTTTAAGGAGCCAGCTGGCCACACCCAGCCATATGCCCCCAAACACAAACCAAGGCCCTTTTCTCTGGCAAACAAAACTCAGCTGCCCTGCTTCTGGATGGCAGATTGCAGGAACCACTTGGTACTATCAAACCAGCCCAACTTGGCACTGGTGCCACCATGGGTCTGGTCACCATCCTGCCTATTGTAGCTTTTCAGGAGCCAGCCGGTCACTCTCAGCCATAGGCCCCCAAACACAAACCTCGGCCCGTTTCCCTGGCAAACCAAAGTAAGCTGCCCCGCTTCTGGATGGCAGATTGCAGGAGCTACTTAGTACTATCAAATCAGCCCGACTTGGCACAGGTGCCACCTTGGATCTGGGAACCATCCTGTGTATCGTGGATTTTCAGGGGCCAGCCAGCCACTCTCAGCCATATGCCCCCAAAAACAAACCACGGCCCTTTTCTCTGGCAAACAAAACTCAACTGCCCCTCTTCTGGATGGCAAATTTTAGGACGCACTTTGTACTACGAAAACCGCCCGACGTGGCACTGGTGCCACCTTGTGTCAGGGAACCATCCTGCATATCGAGCTTTTTAAGGAGCCAGCCGGCCAGGCCCAGCCATATACCCCCAAAAACAAACCACGGACCATTTCTCATGGAAACAAAAATCCGCTGCCCCGCGTCTGGATGGCAGATTGCAGGAGCCACTTTGCACCATCAAACCAGCCCGACTTGGCACTGGTGCCACCTTGGGTCTGGGAACAATCCTGCGTATCGTACATATTCAGGAACCAGCCGAACACTCCCAGCCACAGGCCCCCAAACACAAACAACGGCCCATTTCCCTGGCAAACAAAACTCAGCTGCCCCGCTTCTGGATGGCAGTTTGCAGGAGCCACTTGGGACTATCAAACCAGCCCGACTTGGCACTGGTGCCACCTTGGGTCTGGGAACCATCCTGCGTATGGTGGATTCTAAGGAGCCAGCCGGCCACTCCCAGCCACAGGCCCCCAACAAAAACCACGGCCCTTTTTTCTGGCAAACAAAACTTAGCTGCCTCACTTCTGGATGGCAGATTGCAGGAGCCACTTGGTGTAATCAAACCAGCCCAACTTGGCACTGGTGCCACCTTGGGTCTGGGAACCATCCTGCGTATCGTGGATTCTAAGGAGCCAGCCGGCCACTCCCAGCCACAGGCCCCCAAACACAAACAACGGCGCTGTTCCCTGGAAAACAAAACACGCCTGACAACTTTTTGATGGAGTTTGCAGGAGCCACTTGGTACTATCAAACCAGCCCGACTTGGCACTGGTGCCACCTTGGGTCTGGGAAACATCCTGCGTATCGTGGATTCTTAGGAGCCAGCCGGCCACTCCTAGCCACAGGCCCCCAGACAAAAACCTAGGCCTATTTCTCTGGCAAACAAAAGTAAGCTGCCCCGCTTCTGGATGGCAGATTGCAGGAGACACTTGGTACTATCAAACCAGCCCAACTTGGCACTGGTGCCACCTTGGATCTGGGAACCATGCTGTGTATCGTGGATATTCAGGGGCCAGCCGGCCACTCTCAGCCATATGTCCCCAAACAGAAACCTCGGCCCGTTTCTCTGGCAAACAAAACTCAACTGCCCCTCTTCTGGATGGCAAATTGCAGGATGAACTTGATACTAAAACCGCAGGCCGACTTGGTAGTGGTGACACCTTGGACCTGGGAACCATCATGCGTATCGAGCATTTTAAGGAGCCAGCCGGCCACTCCCAGCAATATGCCCCCAAAAACAATCCACGGAATTTTTCTCTTGCAAACAAAAATCAGCTGCCCCGCTTCTGGATGGCAGATTGCAGGAGCCACTTTGCACCATCAAACCAGCCCGACTTGGCACTGGTGCCACCATGCATCTGGGAACCATGCTGCCTAGCGTGGATTTTCAGGAGCCAGCCGGCCACTCTCAGCCATAGGCCCCCAAACAAAACCCACGACCTGTTTCCCTGGCAAACAAAATTAAGCTGCCCCGCTTCTGGATGGCAGCTTGCAGGACGCACTTGGTAGTATCAAACCAGCCCGACTTGGCACTGGTGCCACCTTGGGTCTGGGAACCATCCTGCGTATTGTGGGTTCAAAGGAGCCAGCCGGCCACTCCCAGCCACAGGCCCCCAAATACAAACAATGGCGCTTTTCCCTGGAAAACAAAACTCGCCTGACAACTTTTTGATGGCAGATTGCAGGAGCCACTTGGTACTATCAAACCAGCCCAACTTGGCACTGGTGCCACCTCTGGTCTGGGAACCATGCTGCGTAACACAGATTCTACGGCGCCAGTCGGCCACTCCCAGCCACAAGCTCCCAAACACAAACAACGGCGCTATTCTCTGGCAAACAAAACTCCACTGCCCCTCTTCTGGATGGCAAATTGCAGGACGCACTTGGTACTATAAAAACAGCCCGACTTGGCACTGGTGCCACCTTGGGTCTGGGAACCATCCTGCGTATCGATCTTTTTAATGAGACAGCCGGCCACTTCCAGTCATATGCCCCCAAACACAACCCACGGCCCTTTTCTCTGGCAAACAAAACTCAACTGCACCGCTTCTGGATGGCAGATTGCAGGAGCCACTTGGTACTATCAAACCAGCCCGACTTGGCACTGGTGCCACCTTGGGTCTGGGAACCATCCTGCGTATGGTGGATTCTAAGGAGCCAGCCGGCCACTCCCAGCCACAGGCCCCCAACAAAAACCACGGCCCTTTTTTCTGGCAAACAAAACTTAGCTGCCTCACTTCTGGATGGCAGATTGCAGGAGCCACTTGGTGTAATCAAACCAGCCCGACTTGGCACTGGTGCCACCTTGGGTCTGGGAACCATCCTGCGTATCGTGGATTCTAAGGAGCCAGCCGGCCACTCCCAGCCACAGGCCCCCAAACAAAATCAACGGCGCTGTTCCCTGGAAAACAAAACACGCCTGACAACTTTTTGATGGAGTTTGCAGGAGCCACTTGGTACTATCAAACCAGCCCGACTTGGCACTGGTGCCACCTTGGGTCTGGGAAACATCCTGCGTATCGTGGATTCTAAGGAGCCAGCCGGCCACTCCTAGCCACAGGCCCCCAGACAAAAACCTAGGCCTATTTCTCTGGCAAACAAAAGTAAGCTGCCCCGCTTCTGGATGGCAGATTGCAGGAGACACTTGGGACTATCAAACCAGCCCAACTTGGCACTGGTGCCACCTTGGATCTGGGAACCATGCTGTGTATCGTGGATATTCAGGGGCCACCCGGCCACTCTCAGCCATATGTCCCCAAACAGAAACCTCGGCCCGTTTCTCTGGCAAACAAAACTCAACTGCCCCTCTTCTGGATGGCAAATTGCAGGATGAACTTGATACTAAAACCGCAGGCCGACTTGGTAGTGGTGACACCTTGGACCTGGGAACCATCATGCGTATCGAGCATTTTAAGGAGCCAGCCGGCCACTCCCAGCAATATGCCCCCAAAAACAATCCACGGAATTTTTCTCTGGCAAACAAAAATCAGCTGCCCCGCTTCTGGATGGCAGATTGCAGGAGCCACTTTGCACCATCAAACCAGCCCGACTTGGCACTGGTGCCACCTTGCATCTGGGAACCATGCTGCCTAGCGTGGATTTTCAGGAGCCAGCCGGCCACTCTCAGCCATAGGCCCCCATACAAAACCCACGGCCCGTTTCCCTGGCAAACAAAATTAAGCTGCCCCGCTTCTGGATGGCAGATTGCAGGACGCACTTGGTAGTATCAAACCAGCCCGACTTGGCACTGGTGCCACCTTGGGTCTGGGAACCATGCTGCGTATCATGGATTTTCAGGAGCCAGCCGTCCACTGCCAGCCACAGGCCCCGAAACACAAACAACAGCCTTTTTCTCTGGCAAACAAAATTCAGCTGCCCCGCTTCTGGATGGCAGATTGCAGGAACCACTTGGTACTAACAAACCAGCCCGACTTGGCACTGGTGCCACCTTGGGTCTGGGAACCATCCTGCGTATCGTGGATTCTAAGGAGCCAGCTGGCCACTCCCAGCCACAGGCCCCAAAACACACACAACGGTGCTTTTCCCTGGAAAACAAAACTCGCCTGCCCAACATTTGATGGCAGATTGCAGGAACCACTTGGTACTATCAAACCAGCCCGACTTGGCACTGGTGCCACCTTGGGTCTGGGAACCATCCTGCGTATCGATCTTTTTAATGAGACAGCCGGCCACTTCCAGCCATATGCCCCCAAACACAACCCACGGCCCTTTTCTCTGGCAAACAAAACTCAACTGCACCGCTTCTGGATGGCAGATTGCAGGAGCCACTTGGTACTATCAAATCATCCCAACTTGGCACTGGTGCCACTATGGGTCTGGGAACTATCCTGCCTATTGTAGCATTTCTGGAGCCAGCCGGTCACTCCCAGCCATAGTCCCCCAGACACAAACCTCGGACCGTTTCCCTGGCAAACAAAATTAAGCTGCCCCGATTCTGGATGGCAGATTGCAGGAGCCACTTGGTAGTGTCAAACCAGCCCGACTTGGCACTGGTGCCACCTTGGGTCTGGGAACCATCCTGCGTATCGTGGATTCTAAGCAGCCACCCGGCCACTCTGAGCCACAGGCGCCCAAACACAAACAACGGCGCTTTTCCCTGGAAAACAAAACTCGCCTGCCAACATTTTGATGGCAGATTGCAGGAGCCACTTGGTGCTATCAAACCAGCCCAACTTGGCACTGGTGCCACCATGGGTCTGGTAAACATCCTGCCTATCGTAGCTTTTCAGGAGCCAGCCGGTCACTCCCTGCCATAGGCCCCCAGACACAAACCTCGGCCCGTTTCCCTGGCAAACAAAAGTAAACTGCCCCGCTTTTGGATGGCAGATTGCAGGATGCATTTGGTACTATCAAACCTGCCCGACTTGGCCCTCGTGCCACCTTGGCTCTGGGAACCATGCTGCGTAACGTAGATTCTACGAGGACAGGCGGCCACTCCCAGCCACAGGCCTCTAAACAAAAACAACGGCGCTTTTCCCTGGAAAACAAAACTCGCCTGCCAAATTTTTGATGGCAGATTGCAGGAGCCACTTGGTACTATCAAACCAGCCCAACTTGGTACTGGTGCCACCATGGGTCTGGTCACCATCCTGCCTATCGTAGCTTTTCAGGAGCCAGCCGGTCACTCCCAGCCATAGGCCCCCAGACAAATATCTCGGCCCGTTTCCCTGGCAAACAAAAGTAAGCTGCCCCGCTTCTGGATGGCAGATTACAGCAGCCACATGGTACTATCAAACCAGGCCAACATGGCACTGGTGCCACCTTGGCTCTGGGAACCATCCTGCCTATCGTGGATTTTCAGGGGCCAGCCGGCCACTCTCAGCCATATGCCCCCAAACACATACCACGGCCCTTTGCTCTGGCAAACAAAACTCAACTGCCCCTCTTCTGGATGGCAAATTGCAGGACGCACTTGGTACTACGAAAACAGCCCGACTTGGCAGTGATGCCACCTTGGGTCAGGGAACAATCCTGCGTATCGATCTTTTTAAGGAGCCAGCCGGCCACGTCCAGCCATATACCCCCAAAAAAAAACCACGGAACTTTTCTCCAGCAAACAAAAATCCGCTGCCCCGCGTCTGAATGGCAGATTTCAGGAGCTATTTAGTATTATCAAACCAGCCCGACTTGGCACTGGTGCCACCATGAGTCTGGTAACCATCCTGCCTATCGTAGCTTTTCAGTAGCCAGCCGGTCACTCCCAGCCATAGGCCCCCAGACACAAACCTCGGCCCGTTTCCCTGGGAAACAAAAGTAAGCTGACCCGCTTCTGGATGGCAGATTGCAGGAGCCACTTGGTACTATCAAACCAGCCCAACTTGGCACTGGTGCCACCTTGGCTCTGGGAACCATCCTGCGTATCCTGGGTTCAAAGGAGGCAGCCGGCCACTCCCAGCCACAGGCCTCTAAACAAGAACAACGGCGCTTTTCCCTGGAAAACAAAAGTCGCCTGACAACTTTTTGATGGCAGATTGCAGGAGCCACTTGGTACTATCAAACCAGCCCAACTTGGCACTGGTGCCACCATGGGTCTGGTCACCATCCTGCCTATCGTAGCTTTTCAGGAGCCAGCCGCTCACTCCCAGCCATAGGCCCCCAGACAAATATCTCGGCCCGTTTCCCTGGCAAACAAAAGTAAGCAGCCCCGCTTCTGGATGGCAGATTGCAGGAGCCACATGGTACTATCAAACCAGGCAAACATGGCACTGGTGCCACCTCTGGTCTGGGAACCATCCTGCGTATCGTGGATTCTAAGGCGCCAGCTGGCCACTCCCAGCCACAGGCCCCCAAACACAAACAACGGTGCTCTTCCCTGGAAAACAAAACTCACCTGCCAACTTTTTGATGGCAGATTGCAGGAGCCACTTGGTACTATCAAACCAGCCCAACTTGGCACTGGTGCCACCATGGGTCTGGTCACCATCCTGCCTATCGTAGCTTTTCAGGAGCCAGCCGGTCACTCCCAGCCATAGGCCCCCAGACACAAACCTCGGCCCGTTTCCCTGGCAAACAAAAGTAACCTACCCCGCTTCTGGATGGCAGATTGCAGGAGTCACTTTGCACCATCAAACCAGCCCGACTTGGCACTGGTGCCACCTCTGGTCTGGGACCCATCCTGCGTATCGTGGATTCTAAGGAGACAGCTGGCCACTCCCAGCCACAGGCCCCCAAACACAAACAACGGCGCTTTTCCCTGGAAAACAAAACTCGCTTGCCAACTTTTTGATGGCAGATTGCAGGAGCCACTTGGTACTATCAAACCACGCCAACTTGGCAACAAGTGGTTCCTGCAATCTGACATCCAGAAGCGGGGCAGCTCTACTTTTGTTTGCCAGGGAAATGGACCGTTGTTTGTGTTTGGAGGCGTATGGCTGGGAGTGGCCGACTGGCTCCTTAAAATCCACGATACGCAGCATGGTTCCCAGACCAGAGGTGGCACCAGTGCCAAGTCGGGCTGGTTTGATAGTACAAAGTGGCTCCTGCAATCTGCCATCCAGAAGCGGGGCAGCTTACTTTTGTTTGCCAGGGAAACGGGCCGGGCTTTCTGTCTCGGGGCCTATGGCAGGGAGTGACCGCCTGGCTCCTGAAAAGCTACGATAGGCAGGATGGTGACCAGACCCATGGTGGCACCAGTGCCAAGTTGGGCTGGTTTGATAGTACCAAGTGGCTCCTGCAATCTGCCATCAAAAAGTTGGCAGGCGAGTTTTGTTTTCCAGGGAAAAGCGCCATTGTGTGTGTTTGGGGACCTGTGGTTGGGAGTGCCCGGCTGGCTCCTTAGAAACCACGATACGCAGCATGGTTACCAGACAAGAGGTGCCACCAGTGCCAAGTTGTGCTGGTTTGATACTACCAAGTGGTTCCTGCAATCTGCCATCCAGAAGCGGGGCAGCTTACATTTGTTTGCCACGGAAACGGGCCGTTGTTTGTGTTTGGGGGCCTGTGGTAGGGAGTGGCCGGCTGGCTAATTAGAATCCACGATACGCAGGATGGTTCCCAGACCAGAGGTGGCACCAGTGCCAAGTCGGGCTGGTTTGATAGTACCAAGTGGCTCCTGCAATCTGCCATCCAGAAGCGGGGCAGCTTACTTTTGTTTGCCAGGGAAACGGGCCGAGGTTTGTGACTGGGGGCCTATGGCTGGGAGTGACCGGCTGGCTCCTGAAAAGCTACGATAGGCAGGATGGTGACCAGACCCATGGTGGCACCAGTCCCAAGTTGGGCTGATTTGATAGTACCAAGTGGCTCCTGCAATCTGCCGTCAAAATTTGGCAGGCGAGTTTTTATTTTCCAGGGAAAAGCGCCGTTGTTTGTGTTTGGGGGCCTGTGGCTGGGAGTGGCCGCCTGGCTGCTTAGAATCCACGATACGCAGGATGGTTCCCAGACCCAAGGTGGCACCAGTGCCAAGTTTTGCTGGTTTGATAGTACCAAGTGGTTCCTGCAATCTGCCATCCAGAAGCAGGGCAGCTTACTTTTGTTTGCCAGGGAAACGGGCCAAGGTTTTTGTCTGGGGGCCTATGGCTGGGAGTGACCGGCTGGCTCCTGAAAAGCTACGATAGGCAGGATGGTGACCAGACCGATGGTGGCACCAGTGCCAAGTCGGGCTGGTTTGATAATACTAAATAGCTCCTGCAATCTGCCATCCAGACGCGGGGCAGCGGATTTTTGCTTGCTGGAGAAAAGTTCCGTGGGTTTTTTTGGGGGGTATATGGCTGGACGTGTCCGGCTGACTCCTTAAAAACATCGATACGCAGGATGGTTCCCTGACCCAAGGTGGCATCACTGCCAAGTCGGGCTGTTTTCGTAGTACCAAGTGGCTCCTGCAATTTGCCATCCAGAAGAGGGGCAGTTGAGTTTTGTTTACCAGAGAAAAGGGCCGTGGTTTGTGTTTTGGGGCATATGGCTGAGAGTGGCCGGCTGGCGCCTGAAAATCCACGATAGGCAGGATGGTTCCCAGAGCCAAGGTGGCACCAGTGCCATGTTGGCCTGGTTTGATAGTACCATGTGGCTCCTGCAATCTGCCATCCAGAAGCGGGGCAGCTTACTTTTGTTTGCCAGGGAAACGGGCCGAGGTATTTGTCTGGGGGCCTATGGCTGGGAGTGACCGGCTGGCTCCTGAAAAGCTACGATAGGCAGGATGGTGACCAGACCCATGGTGGCACCAGTGCCAAGTTGGGCTGGTTTGATAGTACCAAGTGGCTCCTGCAATCTGCCATCAAAAAGTTGGCAGGCGAGTTTTGTTTTCCAGGGTAACGCGCCGTTGTTTTTGTTTAGAGGCCTGTGGCTGGGAGTGTCCGCCTGTCCTCTTAGAATCTACGTTACGCAGCATGGTTCCCAGAGCCAAGGTGGCACCAGTGCCAAGTTGGGCTGGTTTGATAGTAGCAAGTGGTTCCTGCAATCTGCCATCCAGAAGAGGGGCAGCTTACTTTTGTTTGCCAGGGAAACGGGCCGAGGTATTTCTCTGGGGGCCTATGGCAGGGAGTGACCGGCCGGCTCCTGAAAAGCTAAGATAGGCAGGATGTTTACCAGACCCATGATGGCACCAGTGCCAAGTTGGGCTAATTTGATACTACCAAGTGGCTCCTGCAATCTGCCATCCAGAATCGGGGCAGCTTACTTTTGTTTTCCAGGGAAACGGGCCGACGTTTGTGTCTGGGGGTTTATGGCTGGGAGTGACCGGCTGGCTCCTGAAAAGCTACGATAGGCAGGATGGTGACCAGACCCATGGTGGCACCAGTGCCAAGTTGGGCTGGTTTGATAGTACCAAGTGGCTCCTGCAATCTGCCATCAAAATGTTGGCAGGCGAGTTTTGTTTTCCAGGGAAAAGCGCCGTTGTTTGTGTTTGGGCGCCAGTGGCACGGAGTGTCCGGGTGGCTGCTTAGAATCCACGATACGCAGGATTGTTCCCAGACCCAAGGTGGCACCAGTGCCAAGTCGGGCTGTTTTGACACTACCAAGTGGCTCCTGCAATCTGCCATCCAGAATCGGGGCAGCTTAATTTTGTTTGCCAGGGAAACGGTCCGAGCTTTGTGTCTGGGGGCCTATGGCTGGGAGTGACCGGCTGGCTCCTGAAATGGTACAACTGGCAGGATGGTTCCCAGACCCATAGTGGCACCAGTGCCAAGTTGGGATGATTTGATAGTACCAAGTGGCTCCTGCAATCTGCCATCAAAAAGCTGGCAGGCGAGTTTTGTTTTCCAGGGAAAAGCGCCGTTGTTTGTATTTGGGGGCCTGTGGCTGGGAGTGGCCGCCTGGCGCCTTAGAATCTACGTTACGCAGCATGGTTCCCAGACCCAAAGTGGCACGAGTGTCAAGTTGGGCTGGTTTGATAGTACCAAGTGGCTCCTGCAATCTGCCATCCAGAAGCGGGGTAGCTTACTTTTGTTTGCCAGGGAAACGGGCAGAGCTTTCTGTCTGGGGGCCTATGGTTGGGAGTAACCGGCTGGCTCCTCAAAAGCTACGATAGGCAGGATGGTTCCCAGATCCAAGATGGCACCAGTGCCAAGTCGGGGTGGTTTGATGGTGCAACGTGGCTCCTGCAATCTGCCATCCTGACGCGGGGCGGCGGATTTTTGTTTCCAAGAGAAATGGTCCGTGGCTTGTTTTTGGGGCTATATGGCTGGGCGTGGCCTGCTGGCTCCTTAAAAAGCTACGATAGGCAGGATGGTTCCCTGACCCAAGGTGGCACCAGTGCCAAGTCGGGCGGTTTTCGTAGTACAAAGTGCGTCCTAAAATTTGCCATCCAGAAGAGGGGCAGTTGAGTTTTGTTTACCAGAGAAAAGGGCCGTGGTTTGTTTTTGGGGGCATATGGCTGATAGTGGCCGTCTGGCGCCTGAAAATCCACGATAGGCAGGATGGTTCCCAGACCAGAGGTGGCACCAGTGCCAAGTCGGGCTGGTTTGATAGTACTAAATAGCACCTGCAATCTGCCATGCAGAAGCGGGGCAGCTTACTTTTGTTTGCCAGGGAAACGGGCCGAGGTTTGTGTCTGGGGGCCTATGGCTGAGAGTGACCGCCTGGCTCCTGAAAAGCTACGATAGGCAGGATGGTGACCAGACCCATGGTGGCACCAGTGCCAAGTAGGGCTGGTTTGATAGTACCAAGTGGCTCCTGCAATCTGCCATCAAAAAGTTGTCAGGCGAGTTTTGTTTTCCAGGGAAAAGCGCCGTTGTTTGTGTTTGGGGGACTGTTGGTGGGAGTGGCCGGCTGGCTCCTTAGAACACACGATACGCAGGATGGTTCCCAGACCCAAGGTGGCACCAGTGCCACGTCGGGCTGGTTTGATGGTGAAAAGTGGCTCCTGCAATCTGCCATCCTGAAGCGGGGTAGCTTACTTTTGTGTGCCAGGGAAACGGGCCGAGGTTTATGACTGGGGGCCTAGGGCTAGGAGTGACCGGCTGGCTCCTGAAAAGCAACAATAGGCAGGATGGTTCCCAGACCCAAGGTGGCACCAGTGCCAAGTTGGGCTGGTTTGATGGTACCAACTGGCTCCTGCAATCTGCCATCTAAAAGTTGTCAGGCGAGTTTTGTTTTCCAGGGAAAAGCGACGTTGATTTTGTTTGGAGGCCTGTGGCTGGCAGTGGCTGCCTGTCGTCTTAGAATCCGGGTTACGCAGCATGGTTCCCAGAGCCAAGGTGGCACCAGTGCCAAGTTGGGCTGGTTTGATGGTGCAAAGTGGCTCCTGCATTTTGCCATCCAGAAGTGCGGTAGCTTACTTTTGTGTGCCAGGGAAACAGGCCGAGCTTTGTGTCTGGGGGCCTATGGCTGGGAGTGACCGGCTGGCTCCTGAAAAGCTACGATAGGCAGGATGGTGACCAGACCCATGGTGGCACCAGTGCCAAGTTGGGCTGGTTTGATAGTACCAAGTGGCTCCTGCAATCTGCCATCAAAAAGTTGGCAGGCGAGTTTTGTTTTCCAGGGAAAAGCGCCGTTGTGTGTGTTTTGGGGCCTGTGGCTGGGAGTGGCCAGCTGGCTCCTTAGAATCCACGATACGCAGGATGGTTCCCAGACCCAAGGTGGCACCAGTGCCAAGTCGGGCTGGTTTGTTAGTACCAAGTGGTTCCTGCAATCTGCCATCCAGAAGCGGGGCAGCTGAATTTTGTTTGCCAGAGAAAAAGGCTGTTGTTTGTGTTTCGGGGCCTGTGGCTGGCAGTGGACGTCTGGGTCCTGAAAATCCATGATACGCAGCATGGTTCCCAGACCCAAGGTGGCACCAGTGCCAAGTAGGGCTGGTTTCATAGTACCCAGTGGCTCCTGCAATCTGCCATCCAGAAGAGGGGCAGTTGAGTTTTGTTTTCCAGAGAAAAGGGCCGTGGTTTGTGTTTGGGGCCTATGGCTGAGAGTGACCGGCTGGCTCCTGAAATGCTGCGATAGGCAGGATGGTGACCAGACCCATGGTGGCACCAGTGCCAAGTCGGGCTGGTTTGATAATACTAAATAGCTCCTGCAATCTGCCATCCAGACGCGGGGCAGCGGATTTTTGCTTGCTGGAGAAAAGTTCCGTGGGTTTTTTTTGGGGGTATATGGCTGGACGTTGCCGGCTGACTCCTTAAAAACATCGATACGCAGGATGGTTCCCTGACCCAAGGTGGCATCACTGCCAAGTCGGGCTGTTTTCGTAGTACCAAGTGCGTCCTGCAATTTGCCATCCAGAAGAGGGGCAGTTGAGTTTTTTTTACCAGAGAAAAGGGCCGTGGTTTGTGTTTGGGGGCATATGGCTGAGAGTGGCCGGCTGGCGCCTGAAAATCCACGATAGGCAGGATGGTTCCCAGAGCCAAGGTGGCACCAGTGCCATGTTGGCCTGGTTTGATACTACCATGTGGCTCCTGCAATCTGCCATCCAGAGGCGGGGCAGCTTACATTTGTTTGCCAGGGAAACGGGCCGAGGTATTTGTCTGGGGGCCTATGGCTGGGAGTGACCGCCTGGCTCCTGAAAAGCTACGATAGGCAGGATGGTGACCAGACCCATGGTGGCACCAGTGCCAAGTTGGGCTGGTTTGATAGTACCAAGTGGCTCCTGCAATCTGCCATCCAGAAGCGGGGTAGCTTACTTTTGTTTGCCAGGGAAACGGGCAGAGCTTTCTGTCTGGGGGCCTATGGTTGGGAGTAACCGGCTGGCTCCTGAAAAGCTACGATAGGCAGGATGGTTCCCAGATCCAAGATGGCACCAGTGCCAAGTCGGGGTGGTTTGATGGTGCAAAGTGGCTCCTGCAATCTGCCATCCTGACGCGGGGCAGCGGATTTTTGTTTCCAAGAGAAATGGTCCGTGGTTTGTTTTTGGGGCTATATGGCTGGGCGTGGCCTGCTGGCTCCTTAAAAAGCTACGATAGGCAGGATGGTTCCCTGACCCAAGGTGGCACCAGTGCCAAGTCGGGCGGTATTCCTAGTACAAAGTGCGTCCTAAAATTTGCCATCCAGAAGAGGGGCAGTTGAGTTTTGTTTACCAGAGGAAAGGGCCGTGGTTTGTTTTTGGGGGCATATGGCTGATAGTGGCCGTCTGGCCCCTGAAAATCCACGATAGGCAGGATGGTTCCCAGACCAGAGGTGGCACCAGTGCCAAGTCGGGCTGGTTTGATAGTACCAAGTGGCTCCTGCAATCTGCCATCCAGAAGCGGGGCAGCTTACTTTTGTTTGCCAGGGAAACGGGCCGAGGTTTGTGTTTGGGGGCCTATGGCTGGGAGTGACCGGCTGGCTCCTGGAAAGCTACAATAGGCAGGATGGTGACCAGACCCATGGTGGCACCAGTGCCAAGTTAGGCTGGTTTGATAGTACCAAGTGGCTCCTGCAATCTGCCATCAAAAAGTTGGCAGGCCAGTTTTGTTTTCCAGGGAAAAGCGCCGTTGTTTGTGTTTGGCGGACTGTGGGTGGGAGTGGCCGGCTGGCTCCTTAGAACACACGATACGCAGGATGGTTCCCAGACCCAAGGTGGAACCAGTGCCAAGTCGGGCTGGTTTGATGGTGAAAAGTGGCTCCTGCAATCTGCCATCCTGAAGCGGGGTAGCTTACATTTGTGTGCCAGGGAAACGGGCCGAGGTTTATGACTGGGGGCCTAGGGCTAGAAGTGACCGGCTGGCTCCTGAAAAGCAACAATAGGCAGGATGGTTCCCAGACCCAAGGTGGCACCAGTGCCAAGTTGGGCTGGTTTGATGGTACCAACTGGCTCCTGCAATCTGCCATCTAAAAGTTGTCAGGCGAGTTTTGTTTTCCAGGGAAAAGCGCCGTTGATTTTGTTTGGAGGCCTGTGGCTGGCAGGGGCTGCCTGTCGTCTTAGAATCCGGGTTACGCAGCATGGTTCCCAGAGCCAAGGTGGCACCAGTGTCAAGTTGGGCTGGTTTGATAGTACCAAGTGGCTCCTGCAATCTGCCATCCAGAAGCGGGGCAGCTTACTTTTGTTTGCCAGGGAAACGGGCCGAGGTATTTGTCTGGGGACCTATGGCTGGGAGTGACCGGCTGGCTCCTGAAAAGCTACGATAGGCAGGATGGTTCCCTGACCCAAGGTGGCACCAGTGCCAAGTCGGGCGGTTTTCGTAGTACAAAGTGCGTCCTAAAATTTGCCATCCAGAAGAGGGGCAGTTGAGTTTTGTTTACCAGAGAAAAGGGCCGTGGTTTGTTTTTGGGGGCATATGGTTGATAGTGGCCGGCTGGCCCCTGAAAATCCACGATAGGCAGGATGGTTCCCAGACCAGAGGTGGCACCAGTGCCAAGTCGGGCTGGTTTGATAGTACTAAATAGCACCTGCAATCTGCCATGCAGAAGCGGGGCAGCTTACTTTTGTTTGCCAGGGAAACGGGCCGAGGTTTGTGTCTGGGGGCCTGTGGCTGGGAGTGACCGCCTGGCTCCTGAAAAGCTACGATAGGCAGGATGGTGACCAGACCCATGGTGGCACCAGTGCCAAGTTGGGCTGGTTTGATAGTACCAAGTGGCTCCTGCAATCTGCCATCAAAAAGTTGGCAGGCGAGTTTTGTTTGCCAGAGGAAAGGGCCGTGGGTTGTGTTTGGGGGCATATGGCTGGGAGTGGCCGGCTGTCTCATTAAAAAGATCGATACGCAGGATGGTTCCCAGACCCAAGGTGGCACCAGTGCCAAGTCGGGCTGTTTTTATAGTACCAAGTGCGTCCTGCAATTTGCCATCCAGAAGAGGGGCAGTTGAGTTTTGTTTGCCAGAGAAAAGCGCCGTTGTTTGTGTTTGGGGGCTTGTGGCTGGGAGTGGCCGACTGGAGCCTTAGAATCTGCGATACGCAGCATGGTTCCCAGACCCAAGGTGGCACCAGTAACAAGTTGGGCTGGTTTGATAGTACCAAGTGGCTCCTGCAATCTGCCATCCAGAAGCGGGGCAGCTTACTTTTGTTTGCCAGGGAAAC
Source organism: Melospiza melodia melodia (assembly GCF_035770615.1). Taxonomy (NCBI): domain Eukaryota; kingdom Metazoa; phylum Chordata; class Aves; order Passeriformes; family Passerellidae; genus Melospiza; species Melospiza melodia. Next base: position 45,834,329 of record NC_086199.1, read on the forward strand.
GGGCCGAGGTTTGTGTTTGGGGGCCTATGGCTGGGAGTGACCGGCTGGATCCTGGAAAGCTACAATAGGCAGGATGGTGACCAGACCCATGGTGGCACCAGTGCCAAGTTGGGCTGGTTTGATAGTACCAAGTTGCTCCTGCAATCTGCCATCAAAAAGTTGGCAGGCGAGTTTTGTTTTCCAGGGAAAAGCGCCGTTGTTTGTGTTTGGGGGCCTGTGGCTGGGAGTGGCCGGCTGGCTCCTTAGAATCCACGATACGCAGGATGGTTCCCAGACCCAAGGTGGCACCAGTGCCAAGTCGGGCTGGTTTGATACTACCAAGTGGTTCCTGCAATCTGCCATCCAGAAGCAGGGCAGCTTACTTTTGTTTGCCAGGGAAACGGGCCGTGGGTTTTGTTTGGGGGCATATAGCTGAGAGTGGCCCGCTGGCCCCTGAAAATCCACGCTAGGCAGCATGGTTCCCAGATGCAAGGTGGCACCAGTGCCAAGTCGGGCTGGTTTGATGGGTCAAAGTGGCTCCTGCAATCTGCCATCCAGAAGCGGGGCAGCTGATTTTTGTTTGCCAGAGAAAAATTCCGTGGATTGTTTTTGGGGGCATATTGCTGGGAGTGGCCGGCTGGCTCCTTAAAATGCTCGATACGCATGATGGTTCCCAGGCCCAAGGTGTCACCACTACCAAGTCGGCCTGCGGTTTTAGTATCAAGTTCATCCTGCAATTTGCCATCCAGAAGAGGGGCAGTTGAGTTTTGTTTGCCAGAGAAACTGGCCGAGGTTTCTGTTTGGGGACATATGGCTGAGAGTGGCCGGCTGGCCCCTGAAAATCCACGATACACAACATGGTTCCCAGATCCAAGGTGGCACCAGTGCCAAGTTGGGCTGGTTTGTTAGTCCCAAGTGTCTCCTGCAATCTGCCATCCAGAAGCGGGGCAGCTTACTTTTGTTTGCCAGAGAAATAGGCCTAGGATTTTGTTTGGGGGCCTGTGGCTAGGAGTGGCCTGCTGGCTCCTAAGAATCCACGATACGCAGGATGTTTACCAGACCCATGGTGGCACCAGTGCCAAGTCGGGCTGGTTTGATAGTACCAAGTGGCTCCTGCAAACTCCATCAAAAAGTTGGCAGGCGTGTTTTGTTTTCCAGGGAACAGCGCCGTTGATTTTGTTTGGGGGCCTGTGGGTGGGAGTGGCCGGCTGGCTCCTTAGAATCCACGATACGCAGGATGGTTCCCAGACCCAAGGTGACACCAGTGCCAAGTCGGGCTGGTTTGATTACACCAAGTGGCTCCTGCAATCTGCCATCCATAAGTGAGGCAGCTAAGTTTTGTTTGCCAGAAAAAAGGGCCGTGGTTTTTGTTGGGGGCCTGTGGCTGGGAGTAGCCGGCTGGCTCCTTAAAATCCACGATAGGCAGGATGGTTCCCAGACCCAAGGTGGTACCAGTGCCAAGTCGGGCTGGTTTGATAGTACCAAGTGGCTCCTGCAATCTGCCATCCAGAAGCGGGGCAGCTTACTTTTGTTTGCCAGGGAAACGGGTCGAGCTTTGTGTCTCGGGGCCTATGGCAGGGAGTGACCGGCTGGCTCCTGAAAAGCTACGATAGGCAGGATGGTGACCAGACCCATGGTGGCACCAGTGTAAAGTTGGGCTGGTTTGATAGTACCAAGTGGCTCCTGCAATCTGCCATCAAAAAGTTGGCAGGCGAGTTTTGTTTTCCAGGGAAAAGCGCCGTTGTGTGTGTTTTGGGGCCTGTGGCTGGGAGTGGCCAGCTGGCTCCTTAGAATCCACGATACGCAGGATGGTTCCCAGACCCAAGGTGGCACCAGTGCCAAGTCGGGCTGGTTTGATAGCACCAAGTGGCTCCTGCAATCTGCCATCCAGAAGCGGGGCAGCTTACTTTTGTTTTCCAGGGAAACGGACCGAGGATTTTTCTGGGGGCCTATGGCTGGGAGTGACCGGCTGGCTCCTGAAAAGCTACGATAGGCAGGATGGTGACCAGACCCATGGTGGCACCAGTGCCAAGTTGGGCTGGTTTGATAGTACCAAGTGGTTCCTGCAATCTGCCATCAAAAAGTTGGCAGGCGAGTTTTGTTTTCCAGGGAAAAGCGCCGTTGTGTGTGTTTTGGGGCCTGTGGCTGGGAGTGGCCAGCTGGCTCCTTAGAATCCACGATACGCAGGATGGTTCCCAGACCCAAGGTGGCACCAGTGCCAAGTCGGGCTGGTTTGATAGCACCAAGTGGCTCCTGCAATCTGCCATCCAGAAGCGGGGCAGCTTACTTTTGTTTTCCAGGGAAACGGACCGAGGATTTTTCTGGGGGCCTATGGCTGGGAGTGACCGGCTGGCTCCTGAAAAGCTACGATAGGCAGGATGGTGACCAGACCCATGGTGGCACCAGTGCCAAGTTGGGCTGGTTTGATAGTACCAAGTGGCTCCTGCAATCTGCCATCAAAAAGTTGGCAGGCGAGTTTTGTTTTCCAGGGAAATGCGCCGTTGTGTGTATTTTGGGGCCTGTGGCTGGGAGTGGCCAGCTGGCTCCTTAGAATCCACGATACGCAGGATGGTTCCCAGACCCAAGGTGGCACCAGTGCCAAGTCGGGCTGGTTTGTTAGTACCAAGTGGTTCCTGCAATCTGCCATCCAGAAGCGGGGCAGCTGAATTTTGTTTGCCAGAGAAAAAGGCTGTTGTTTGTGTTTCGGGGCCTGTGGCTGGCAGTGGACGGCTGGCTCCTGAAAATCCATGATACGCAGCATGGTTCCCAGACCCAAGGTGGCACCAGTGCCAAGTAGGGCTGGTTTCATAGTACCCAGTGGCTCCTGCAATCTGCCATCCAGAAGAGGGGCAGTTGAGTTTTGTTTTCCAGAGAAAAGGGCCGTGGTTTGTGTTTGGGGCCTATGGCTGAGAGTGACCGGCTGGCCCCTGAAAATCCACGATAGGAAGGATGATTCCCAGATCCAAGGTGGCACCAGTGCCATGTTGTGCTGGTGTGATAGTCCCAAGTGGCTCCTGCAATCTGCCATCCAGAAGCGGGGCAGCTGAATTTTGTTTGCCAGAGAAAAAGGCTGTGGTTTTTGTTTGGGGGCCTATGGCTGGGAGTGGCCGGCTGGCTCCTGAAAATCCATGATACGCAGCATGGTTCCCAGACCCAAGGTGGCACCAGTGCCAAGTGGGGCTGGTTTCACAGTGTCAAGTGCCTCCTGCAATCTCCCATCCAGAAGCGGGGCAGCTGAGTTTTGTTTGCCTGTGAAACGGGCCGTTGTTTTTGATTGGGGTCTGTGGCCGAGAGTGTCCAGCTGGCTCCTGACAATCCACAATATGCAGGATGGTTCCCAGACCCAAGGTGGCACCAGTGCCAAGTCGTGCTGGTTTGATAGTACCAAGTGCGTCCTGCAATTTGCCATCCAGAAGAGGGGCAGTTGAGTTTTGTTTGCCAGAGAAAAGCGCCGTTGTTTGTGTTTGGGGTCTTGTGGCTGGGAGTGGCCGACTGGCGCCTTAGAATCTGCGATACGCAGCATGGTTCCCAGACCCAAGGTGGCACCAGTGCCAAGTCGGGCTGGTTTGATAGTACCAAGTGGCTCCTGCAATCTGCCATCCAGAAGCGGGGCAGCTTACTTTTGTTTGCCAGGGAAACGGGCCGAGGTTTGTGACTGGGGGCCTATGGCTGGGAGTGACCGGCTGGCTCCCGGAAAGCTACAATAGGCAGGATGGTTACCAGACCCATGGTGGCACCAGTGCCAAGTTGGGCTGGTTTGATAGTACCAAGTTGCTCCTGCAATCTGCCATCAAAAAGTTGGCAGGCGAGTTTTGTTTTCCAGGGAAAAGCGCCGTTATTTGTATTTGGGGGCCTGTGGCTGGGAGTGACCGGCTGGCTCCTTAGAATAAACGATACGCAGGATGGTTCCCAGACCCAAGGTGGCACCAGTGCCAAGTCGGGCTGGTTTGATACTACCAAGTGGTTCCTGCAATCTGCCATCCAGAAGCGGGGCAGCTTACTTTTGTTTGCCAGGGAAACGGGCCGTGGGTTTTGTTTGGGGGCATATAGCTGAGAGTGGCCGGCTGGCCCCTGAAAATCCACGCTAGGCAGCATGGTTCCAGGATGCAAGGTGGCACCAGTGCCAAGTCGGGCTGGTTTGATGGGTCAAAGTGGCTCCTGCAATCTGCCATCCAGAAGCGGGGCAGCTGATTTTTGTTTGCCAGAGAAAAATTCCGTGGATTGTTTTTGGGGGCATATTGCTGGGAGTGGCCGGCTGGCTCCTTAAAATGCTCGATACGCATGATGGTTCCCAGGCCCAAGGTGTCACCACTACCAAGTCGGCCTGCGGTTTTAGTATCAAGTTCATCTTGCAATTTGCCAACCAGAAGAGGGGCAGTTGAGTTTTGTTTGCCTGAGAAACGGGCCGAGGTTTCTGTTTGGGGGCATATGGCTGAGAGTGGCCGGCTGGCCCCTGAAAATCCACGATACACAGCATGGTTCCCAGATCCAAGGTGGCACCAGTGCCAAGTTGGGCTGGTTTGATAGTCCCAAGTGTCTCCTGCAATCTGCCATCCAGAAGCGGGGCAGCTTACTTTTGTTTGCCAGAGAAATAGGCCTAGGTTTTTGTTTGGGGGCCTGTGGCTAGGAGTGGCCGGCTGGCTCCTAAGAATCCACGATACGCAGGATGTTTCCCAGACCCAAGGTGGCACCAGTGCCAAGTTGGGCTGGTTTGATAGTACCAAGTGGCTCCTGCAAACTCCATCAAAAAGTTGGCAGGCGTGTTTTGTTTTCCAGGGAACAGCGCCGTTGATTTTGTTTGGGGGCCTGTGGCTGGGAGTGCCCGGCTGGCTCCTTAGAATCCACGATACGCAGGATGGTTCCCAGACCCAAGGTGGCACCAGTGCCAAGTCGGGCTGGTTTGATTACACCAAGTGACTCCTGCAATCTGCCATCCAGAAGTGAGGCAGCTAAGTTTTGTTTGCGAGAAAAAAGGGCCGTGGTTTTTGTTGGGGTCTGTGGCTGGGAGTAGCCGGCTGGCTCCTTAAAATCCACGATAGGCAGGATGGTTCCCAGACCCAAGGTGGCACCAGTGCCAAGTCGGGCTGGTTTGATAGTACCAAGTGGCTCCTGCAATCTGCCATCCAGAAGCGGGGCAGCTGAGTTTTGTTTGCCAGAGAAAAAGGCTGTGGTTTTTGTTTGGGGGCCTGTGGCTGGCAGTGGCCGGCTGGCTCCTGAAAATCCACGATACGCAGCATGGTTCCCAGACCCAAGGTGGCACCAGTACAAAGTGGGGCTCGTTTGACAGTGTCAAGTGCCTCCTGCAATCTCCCATCCAGAAGCGGGGCAGCTGAGTTTTTTTTGCCAGGGAAACGGACCTTTGTTTTTGATTGGGGTCTGTGGCCGAGAGTGGTCGGCTGTCTCCTGACAATCCACAATACGCAGGATGGTTCCCAGACCAAAGGTGGCACCAGTGCCAAGTCGGGCTGGTTTGATAGTACCAAGTGTCTCCTGCACTCTGCCATCCAGAAGCGGGGCAGCTGAGTTTTGTTTGCCAGAGAAAAGGGCCGTGGGTTGTGTTTGGGGGCATATGGCTGGGAGTGGCCACCTGGCTCCTTAAAATGCACGATACGCCGCATGGTAACCAGACGCAAGGTGGCACCAGTGCCAAGTCTGGCTGGTTTGATTACACCAAGTGGCTCCTGCAATCTGCCATCCAGAAGTGAGGCAGCTAAGTTTTGTTTGCCAGAAAAAAGGGCCGTGGTTTTTGTTGGGGGCCTGTGGCTGGGAGTGGCCGGCTGGCTCCTTAGAATCCACCATACGCAGGATGGTTCCCAGACCCAAGGTGGCACCAGTGCCAAGTCGGGCTGGTTTGATAGTCCCAAGTGGCTCCAGCAAACTGCCATCCAGAAGCGGGGCAGCTGAGTTTTGTTTGCCAGGGAAATGGGCCGTTGTTTGTGTTTGGGGGCCTGTGGCTGGGAGTGTTCGGCTGGTTCCTGAATATGTACGATACGCAGGATTGTTCCCAGACCCAAGGTGGCACCAGTGCCAAGTCGGGCTGGTTTGATGGTGCAAAGTGGCTCCTGCAATCTGCCATCCAGACGCGGGGCAGCGGATTTTTGTTTCCATGAGAAATGGTCCGTGGTTTGTTTTTGGGGGTATATGGCTGGGCCTGGCCGGCTGGCTCCTTAAAAAGCTCGATATGCAGGATGGTTCCCTGACACAAGGTGGCACCAGTGCCACGTCGGGCGGTTTTCGTAGTACAAAATGCGTCCTAAAATTTGCCATCCAGAAGAGGGGCAGTTGAGTTTTGTTTGCCAGAGAAAAGGTCCGTGGTTTGTTTTTGGGGGCATATGGCTGAGAGTGGCTGGCTGGCCCCTGAAAATCCACGATACACAGGATGGTTCCCAGATCCAAGGTGGCACCTGTGCCAAGTCGGGCTGATTTGATAGTACTAAGTAGCTCCTGCAATCTGCCATCCAGAAGCGGGGCAGCTTACTTTTGTTTGCCAGGGAAACGGGCCGAGGTTTGTGTTTGGGGGCCTATGGCTGAGAGTGACCGGCTGGCTCCTGAAAAGCTACAATAGGCAGGATGGTGACCAGACCCATGGTGGCACCAGTGCCAAGTTGGGCTGGTTTGATAGTACCAAGTGGTTCCTGCAATCTGCCATCCAGAAGCAGGGCAGCTGAGTTTTGTTTGCCAGAGAAAAGGGCCTTGGTTTGTGTTTGGGGGCATATGGCTGGGTGTGGCCAGCTGGCTCCTTAAAATGCACGATATGCAACATGGCTCCCAGACCCAAGGTGGCACCAGTGCCAAGTTGGGCTGGTTTGATAGTACCAAGTGGCTCCTGCAATCTTCCATGATCACGTGGAGAAATACTTTCTGGTTTCAGCCTCATGCTCTTTCTTCTCTCCCTCAACTTCTCTATCACCTCTCATCTGGTTCACATGCGCTGTCTTCAACGTCCACAGGCTACTTTTCACAGAATCTTCTGGCCTGATGAAGTAAGAATGATGAATAGAACAGAGCTGGGATCTATTTTCCAGTTTGGATAAAATGCATTCTGCACACAAATCCAAGGAGAACGGGCTGCCCCGATGCCCAGAAAATCTTTCACTCCTGCTAGTGTTCTACGTCAACCGCAACTTAGTCTGAAAGAAAAGCTTTTTCTCTGAGAGCATCTGAGAGGTTTGCATGAAGCACTGATATCTGACATATGCAATTTTGAATAGGAGAGGAAAAAGAAAATGGCAAGGAGTTTTTAATTTTAGTGGTTTCAATTTTAATTTCCGTGCACTTTTTCAAAACTTGTCAGCTCAAATGCCCATCAACATCTTTTAGTCATCTGTAAGTCAGTATTCATATAAATTGTGCTTCAAATCCAAAGAATTTCAAATTTGCACTCCAAGCTTCTATGCCTAGATTTATGATTTCCTACACATATTAGATGAAAGGAAGGCCTTTTTTACTGTGGGAGTGCTGGAACACTGGAACAGGTTGCCCAGAAAAGTTGTGGGTGTCCCATCCCTGAAAGTATTCAAGGTCACCTTGGACGGGGCTTGGAGCAGCAACAAAGGAGAAGCTTGATGGTAGAGAAACAAAGTCGGACTATAGAAGAAACTCGGATTGAAGTATAGGATCAAGTTTTCTCTCAGCTCTTGGGGTAAATTCAAAGTTGTACAAAATGACATTTATCTGTGCTATTCACTACTGTAACAGAAAGTTTCATGAAAACTGTACAGAAGATAGTAAATTTTAAAAGAGATAAGAATTACAGCATAAAATCCATGGGATAGGTTACAACATGAGACACTCTCTAAGAGAAAATCTCTTTGTTTCAGCACTTCATCGGGGTAAGATTTCATGAAGTGCCAAAGAAGGCGGCAAAATATCATTCGGGACATTATTTACTGGAATTCAGCCTGGCCATTAGTAGGAACTGCCTTTGAACATATCATGTAGATATACCACACACACTTTCCCTTCACTGAAAAATTACTGTTTACAACAAATAAGCAATTGACGATCAAAATTGATTGAAAGCATCTTAAACATGTCAAGTATTTCATTGTAGATGATCTGTGATCCAAATGCTTCTTCCACCTTCGAGAGGGACAGAAGAATTCTTCCATATCATGATGGTTTAAAATTGTATCAACCAATGTTTTCTGCTGAAAAGATATCATCTATTTTTTTCTATTTTTGGAAGAAAATATTCCTAGACATACAACAGGTGAGAACTAAGTAATTTTAAAGAAACAAATGAAATGAAAATATTCTGTAAATAGAATGAAATGAAAAGCTGTGTTTTAAATAGGAGCTAAATATTAAACAGAATTTTTGTACCAGGCATTTGAATTACTGCACCAGCTCTTTTGCCCATCAAGAGAGGCATTTAGCATTTCAGTCTTTTCCAAGGTGTTCATGATCTGCTATGCTGATCTCTGTGTGTGCCTAGGTGTGTGTGGAGGGGGGGGCATATGAAGGGGAGTGTGTATGTTTGCTTTACAATTGTTGTGGCAGATTCATGCCTCAGCTCCACATTTTGTTTTAAAAAGGTCACACCGAGTGGATATGAAGTTTACTATCAACAAGAGATCGATTCCCAAATCATCCATTTGACTCTCCCTTATAAATCATGTGCTTTGTTGCATATTTTATCAAATATACTTTCAAGCCAGATGGAGGAAGGAGGATGTGGGAATCCCTCCACCATCTTGCAACTTTTATGTAAGTAGGTTTTCAAGAAAATCATCATTTCTCTTTTAAATATGTCTGGAACAGGCATGATGGTAGTGTCAACCTGTTGGAGTTTTTGTTGCTGGAAGAAGTTGTACAAAAGGATTGGTTTTTACATTGACCAGTTACTGAATCAAGCGCAGGAATACATTGGAAATTTAGCTGGGGGTTCCTTTTCCCAGCAGACTACTTCTAGAACGAGCTTGTACACTGAAGCTGACTCTTTTGCTCTCTTTTTGTTTCTTTCCTATTTTCTTGGCTTCTTTGCCACTATCTAGACAATTTTGGAACTTTGTTCCCAACTAAAATGGTTTCAATAGTCTGATTGTGATCATACATTTTTACAAGGAATTTTTAAAATCTTTCCTCGAGTCCAGAAAGTCAAGGACTTAGATCTTTTTCTTCCCTTATCAATATTGCCATGAAATTGATAAATAAAGACCAACTCTTTATTTTTGTTTTTAACCCACGTAGATAATTCCCATCCATTAATCCATTTTGTGGACCAATAGCTGCCATTCTGATGGAAGCTGTCACTTCTTAACAATAGGCATTCTGTGACTATGTTGACTGCACTTTGGGTGAAGATCCTAACTGGTCTTAGATATACATAGGGAGAAATTTGCTCAGCCAGTGTCAGTCTTAAGCATGCGTATCAGAAGATCTTTCTAGAGCTGGGAATTTTCCCATGAAAGGGATTCAGTTAGGGAAGAGACACTTGTGCCAGAGTTTTACATTCTTCTTGAACACTGCTTAAGGAACTTAGATGCCATGTCCATTTGGATCTCTGCACAGAACTTTGTCATGCCAGCGCTTTGAAATGCATCTTGAAGAGAATTCACTAGCACAGAATGAAAGAGAGTGGAAGGGGTTGGTGGGGCTAACCAGGCCCAACCCCCCTGCCTAAACCAGGATACCTAGAGCCTCTTGCCCAGGATTCTATCTGGGTGTACTTTTAATGTCTTCAAAGATCCAGGCTCCACAATCTTTCTGGGCAGTCTGTGCCGTGGTTCAGTCACCCTGACAGTAAAGAAACATTTACTGATGTTCAAAGGCAATCTCCTGTATTTCAGTGTGTGCCCACTGCCTCTTGTCTTTTCCCTCAGCATCACTGAAAAGACACTGATTCCCTCCCCTTTGCACTATTGCTTCCATATGTATGTGTGATGCCATGTAGAGGTATGTCAAAAACCTCCCTGAAGCCCAGGCAGATAATATTCCCTTCATCTACCAGTCAAGTTGATTCATCAGAGGAGTTTAAAGTGATGTTCAGCATGAAATTCCCCTGAAAAATCATGCTAACTACATTATTTGGTCATCTGTCATGTGCCTGGCAAGGATTTCCAGGAAGAGCTGCTTCATCAACTTCCTGGGGATAAAAAAGAGGCTGGCTGGTTTGTACTATGGCGAGTCCTCTTAATTGCCTTTTTTGAAGATGGGTGTCATTTGCTAACATCCACTCTTTAGCCTCTGTTGTCGTCTACATCTTAGCAAAACGCTTTTCCACTATGTCTGGCTAGGAAAAACTGTGCCAGCACAGAAAACATCTCCCATCGTGTTCTAGAAGTTGCACGGATGTCTGCCAAGTGTTTGGCAGGAAGAAAAGAAAAGTTGTCCAAAACAGCTTCCAATCGAATGTTCCTGTGATTGGAAAAGTCAGGAGAGTGCAAAGGTACTGTTTTCTATCAGTTGGCAAGGTGCGCACACAATCCCAGTGTTGTACAGCTTGCTTCTTCACCTTCCCGAAGCTGCCGCTCTCGCCGGCTGCCGGAGCCCAAGAAGCGGCTTCTTCACGCAAAGACGATTGTGCCGCTCACAGGGCTCTCCTTAGCGCGGCTTCTGCCGAAAGACGCCCGGCAGCGGCTCTTACCTCCGGAGAGCATCCTACCTTCGTCTTTAGCTCCTCTTCTCATCTACACCTCGGCAAAAAGCTTTTCCACTATGTCTGGCTAGGAAAAACTGTGCCAGCACAGAAAACATCTCCCATCGTGTTCTAGAAGTTGCACGGATGTCTGCCAAGTGTTTGGCAGGAAGAAAAGAAAAGTTGTCCAAAACAGCTTCCAATCGAATGTTCCTGTGATTGGAAAAGTCAGGAGAGTGCAAAGGTACTGTTTTCTATCAGTTGGCAAGGTGCGCACACAATCCCAGTGTTGTACAGCTTGCTTCTTCACCTTCCCGAAGCTGCCGCTCTCGCCGGCTGCCGGAGCCCAAGAAGCGGCTTCTTCGCGCAAAGACGATTGTGCCGCTCACAGTGCTCTCCTTAGCGCGGCTTCTGCCGAAAGACGCCCGGCAGCGGCTCTTACCTCCGGAGAGCATCCTACCTTCGTCTTTCGCGTCTTTTGTAGTCTACATCTTAGCAAAACGCTTTTCCACTATGTCTGGCTAGGAAAAACTGTGCCAGCACAGAAAACATCTCCCATCGTGTTCTAGAAGTTGCACGGATGTCTGCCAAGTGTTTGGCAGGAAGAAAAGAAAAGTTGTCCAAAACAGCTTCCAATCGAATGTTCCTGTGATTGGAAAAGTCAGGAGAGTGCAAAGGTACTGTTTTCTATCAGTTGGCAAGGTGCGCACACAATCCCAGTGTTGTACAGCTTGCTTCTTCACCTTCCCGAAGCTGCCGCTCTCGCCGGCTGCCGGAGCCCAAGAAGCGGCTTCTTCGCGCAAAGACGATTGTGCCGCTCACAGTGCTCTCCTTAGCGCGGCTTCTGCCGAAAGACGCCCGGCAGCGGCTCTTACCTCCGGAGAGCATCCTACCTTCGTCTTTCGCGTCTTTTGTAGTCTACATCTTAGCAAAACGCTTTTCCACTATGTCTGGCTAGGAAAAACTGTGCCAGCACAGAAAACATCTCCCATCGTGTTCTAGAAGTTGCACGGATGTCTGCCAAGTGTTTGGCAGGAAGAAAAGAAAAGTTGTCCAAAACAGCTTCCAATCGAATGTTCCTGTGATTGGAAAAGTCAGGAGAGTGCTAAGGTACTGTTTTCTATCAGTTGGCAAGGTGCGCACACAATCCCAGTGTTGTACAGCTTGCTTCTTCACCTTCCCGAAGCTGCCGCTCTCGCCGGCTGCCGGAGCCCAAGAAGCGGCTTCTTCGCGCAAAGACGATTGTGCCGCTCACAGTGCTCTCCTTAGCGCGGCTTCTGCCGAAAGACGCCCGGCAGCGGCTCTTACCTCCGGAGAGCATCCTACCTTCGTCTTTCGCGTCTTTTGTAGTCTACATCTTAGCAAAACGCTTTTCCACTATGTCTGGCTAGGAAAAACTGTGCCAGCACAGAAAACATCTCCCATCGTGTTCTAGAAGTTGCACGGATGTCTGCCAAGTGTTTGGCAGGAAGAAAAGAAAAGTTGTCCAAAACAGCTTCCAATCGAATGTTCCTGTGATTGGAAAAGTCAGGAGAGTGCAAAGGTACTGTTTTCTATCAGTTGGCAAGGTGCGCACACAATCCCAGTGTTGTACAGCTTGCTTCTTCACCTTCCCGAAGCTGCCACTCTCGCCGGCTGCCGGAGCCCAAGAAGCGGCTTCTTCGCGCAAAGACGATTGTGCCGCTCACAGGGCTCTCCTTAGCGCGGCTTCTGCCGAAAGACGCCCGGCAGCGGCTCTTACCTCCGGAGAGCATCCTACCTTCGTCTTTCGCGTCTTTTGTAGTCTACATCTTAGCAAAACGCTTTTCCACTATGTCTGGCTAGGAAAAACTGTGCCAGCACAGAAAACATCTCCCATCGTGTTCTAGAAGTTGCACGGATGTCTGCCAAGTGTTTGGCAGGAAGAAAAGAAAAGTTGTCCAAAACAGCTTCCAATCGAATGTTCCTGTGATTGGAAAAGTCAGGAGAGTGCTAAGGTACTGTTTTCTATCAGTTGGCAAGGTGCGCACACAATCCCAGTGTTGTACAGCTTGCTTCTTCACCTTCCCGAAGCTGCCGCTCTCGCCGGCTCCCGGAACCGAAGAATCGGCTTCTTCGCGCAAAGACGATTGTGCCGCTCACAGTGCTCTCCTTAGCGCGGCTTCTGCCGAAAGACGCCCGGCAGCGGCTCTTACCTCCGGAGAGCATCCTACCTTCGTCTTTCGTGTCTTATGTAGTCTACACCTCGGCAAAAAGCTTTTCCACTATGTCTGGCTAGGAAAAACTGTGCCAGCACAGAAAACATCTCCCATCGTGTTCTAGAAGTTGCACGGATGTCTGCCAAGTGTTTGGCAGGAAGAAAAGAAAAGTTGTCCAAAACAGCTTCCAATCGAATGTTCCTGTGATTGGAAAAGTCAGGAGAGTGCAAAGGTACTGTTTTCTATCAGTTGGCAAGGTGCGCACACAATCCCAGTGTTGTACAGCTTGCTTCTTCACCTTCCCGAAGCTGCCGCTCTCGCCGGCTCCCGGAACCGAAGAATCGGCTTCTTCGCGCAAAGACGATTGTGCCGCTCACAGTGCTCTCCTTAGCGCGGCTTCTGCCGAAAGACGCCCGGCAGCGGCTCTTACCTCCGGAGAGCATCCTACCTTCGTCTTTCGTGTCTTATGTAGTCTACACCTCGGCAAAAAGCTTTTTCACTATGTCTGGCTAGGAAAAACTGTGCCAGCACAGAAAACATCTCCCATCGTGTTCTAGAAGTTGCACGGATGTCTGCCAAGTGTTTGGCAGGAAGAAAAGAAAAGTTGTCCAAAACAGCTTCCAATCGAATGTTCCTGTGATTGGAAAAGTCAGGAGAGTGCAAAGGTACTGTTTTCTATCAGTTGGCAAGGTGCGCACACAATCCCAGTGTTGTACAGCTTGCTTCTTCACCTTCCCGAAGCTGCCACTCTCAGGAGGTAAGAGCCGCTGCCGGGCGTCTTTCGGCAGAAGCCGCGCTAATGGGAGCACTGTGAGCGGCACAATCGTCTTTGCGCGAAGAAGCCGCTTCTTGGGCTCCGGCAGCCGGCGAGAGCGGCAGCTTCGGGAAGGTGAAGAAGCAAGCTGTACAACACTGGGATTGTGTGCGCACCTTGCCAACTGATAGAAAACAGTACCTTTGCACTCTCCTGACTTTTCCAATCACAGGAACATTCGATTGGAAGCTGTTTTGGACAACTTTTCTTTTCTTCCTGCCAAACACTTGGCAGACATCCGTGCAACTTCTAGAACACGATGGGAGATGTTTTCTGTGCTGGCACAGTTTTTCCTAGCCAGACATAGTGAAAAAGCTTTTTGCCGAGGTGTAGACTACATAAGACACGAAAGACGAAGGTAGGATGCTCTCCGGAGGTAAGAGCCGCTGCCGGGCGTCTTTCGGCAGAAGCCGCGCTTAGGAGAGCACTGTGAGCGGCACAATCGTCTTTGCGCGAAGAAGCCGCTTCTTGGGCTCCGGCAGCCGGCGAGAGCGGCAGCTTCGGGAAGGTGAAGAAGCAAGCTGTACAACACTGGGATTGTGTGCGCACCTTGCCAACTGATAGAAAACAGTACCTTTGCACTCTCCTGACTTTTCCAATCACAGGAACATTCGATTGGAAGCTGTTTTGGACAACTTTTCTTTTCTTCCTGCCAAACACTTGGCAGACATCCGTGCAACTTCTAGAACACGATGGGAGATGTTTTCTGTGCTGGCACAGTTTTTCCTAGCCAGACATAGTGGAAAAGCGTTTTGCTAAGATGTAGACTACAAAAGACGCGAAAGACGAAGGTAGGATGCTCTCCGGAGGTAAGAGCCGCTGCCGGGCGTCTTTCGGCAGAAGCCGCGCTAAGGAGAGCACTGTGAGCGGCACAATCGTCTTTGCGCGAAGAAGCCGCTTCTTCGGTTCCGGCAGCCGGCGAGAGCGGCAGCTTCGGGAAGGTGAAGAAGCAAGCTGTACAACACTGGGATTGTGTGCGCACCTTGCCAACTGATAGAAAACAGTACCTTTGCACTCTCCTGACTTTTCCAATCACAGGAACATTCGATTGGAAGCTGTTTTGGACAACTTTTCTTTTCTTCCTGCCAAACACTTGGCAGACATCCGTGCAACTTCTAGAACACGATGGGAGATGTTTTCTGTGCTGGCACAGTTTTTCCTAGCCAGACATAGTGGAAAAGCTTTTTGCCGAGGTGTAGACTACATAAGACGCGAAAGACGAAGGTAGGATGCTCTCCGGAGGTAAGAGCCGCTGCCGGGCGTCTTTCGGCAGAAGCCGCGCTAAGGAGAGCACTGTGAGCGGCACAATCGTCTTTGCGCAAAGAAGCCGCTTCTTGGGCTCCGGCAGCCGGCGAGAGCGGCAGCTTCGGGAAGGTGAAGAAGCAAGCTGTACAACACTGGGATTGTGTGCGCACCTTGCCAACTGATAGAAAACAGTACCTTTGCACTCTCCTGACTTTTCCAATCACAGGAACATTCGATTGGAAGCTGTTTTGGACAACTTTTCTTTTCTTCCTGCCAAACACTTGGCAGACATCCGTGCAACTTCTAGAACACGATGGGAGATGTTTTCTGTGCTGGCACAGTTTTTCCTAGCCAGACATAGTGGAACAGCGTTTTGCCGAGGTGTAGATGAGAAGAGGAGCTAAAGACGAAGGTAGGATGCTCTCCGGAGGTAAGAGCCGCTGCCGGGCGTCTTTCGGCAGAAGCCGCGCTAAGGAGAGCACTGTGAGCGGCACAATCGTCTTTGCGTGAAGAAGCCGCTTCTTGGGCTCCGGCAGCCGGCGAGAGCGGCAGCTTCGGGAAGGTGAAGAAGCAAGCTGTACAACACTGGGATTGTGTGCGCACCTTGCCAACTGATAGAAAACAGTACCTTTGCACTCTCCTGACTTTTCCAATCACAGGAACATTCGATTGGAAGCTGTTTTGGACAACTTTTCTTTTCTTCCTGCCAAACACTTGGCAGACATCCGTGCAACTTCTAGAACACGATGGGAGATGTTTTCTGTGCTGGCACAGTTTTTCCTAGCCAGACATAGTGGAAAAGCTTTTTGCCGAGGTGTAGATGAGAAGAGGAGCTAAAGAGTGGATGTTAGCAAATGACACCCATCTTCAAAAAAGGCAATTAAGAGGACTCGCCATAGTACAAACCAGCCAGCCTCTTTTTTATCCCCAGGAAGTTGATGAAGCAGCTCTTCCTGGAAATCCTTGCCAGGCACATGACAGATGACCAAATAATGTAGTTAGCATGATTTTTCAGGGGAATTTCATGCTGAACATCACTTTAAACTCCTCTGATGAATCAACTTGACTGGTAGATGAAGGGAATATTATCTGCCTGGGCTTCAGGGAGGTTTTTGACATACCTCTACATGGCATCACACATACATATGGAAGCAATAGTGCAAAGGGGAGGGAATCAGTGTCTTTTCAGTGATGCTGAGGGAAAAGACAAGAGGCAGTGGGCACACACTGAAATACAGGAGATTGCCTTTGAACATCAGTAAATGTTTCTTTACTGTCAGGGTGACTGAACCACGGCACAGACTGCCCAGAAAGATTGTGGAGCCTGGATCTTTGAAGACATTAAAAGTACACCCAGATAGAATCCTGGGCAAGAGGCTCTAGGTATCCTGGTTTAGGCAGGGGGGTTGGGCCTGGTTAGCCCCACCAACCCCTTCCACTCTCTTTCATTCTGTGCTAGTGAATTCTCTTCAAGATGCATTTCAAAGCGCTGGCATGACAAAGTTCTGTGCAGACAGAGATCCAAATGGACATGGCATCTAAGTTCCTTAAGCAGTGTTCAAGAAGAATGTAAAACTCTGGCACAAGTGTCTCTTCCCTAACTGAATCCCTTTCATGGGAAAATTCCCAGCTCTAGAAAGATCTTCTGATACGCATGCTTAAGACTGACACTGGCTGAGCAAATTTCTCCCTATGTATATCTAAGACCAGTTAGGATCTTCACCCAAAGTGCAGTCAACATAGTCACAGAATGCCTATTGTTAAGAAGTGACAGCTTCCATCAGAATGGCAGCTATTGGTCCACAAAATGGATTAATGGATGGGAATTATCTACGTGGGTTAAAAACAAA
This sequence comes from Melospiza melodia melodia, assembly GCF_035770615.1. Classification (NCBI taxonomy): domain Eukaryota; kingdom Metazoa; phylum Chordata; class Aves; order Passeriformes; family Passerellidae; genus Melospiza; species Melospiza melodia. Next base: position 45,850,973 of record NC_086199.1, read on the forward strand.
AATAAAGAGTTGGTCTTTATTTATCAATTTCATGGCAATATTGATAAGGGAAGAAAAAGATCTAAGTCCTTGACTTTCTGGACTCGAGGAAAGATTTTAAAAATTCCTTGTAAAAATGTATGATCACAATCAGACTATTGAAACCATTTTAGTTGGGAACAAAGTTCCAAAATTGTCTAGATAGTGGCAAAGAAGCCAAGAAAATAGGAAAGAAACAAAAAGAGAGCAAAAGAGTCAGCTTCAGTGTACAAGCTCGTTCTAGAAGTAGTCTGCTGGGAAAAGGAACCCCCAGCTAAATTTCCAATGTATTCCTGCGCTTGATTCAGTAACTGGTCAATGTAAAAACCAATCCTTTTGTACAACTTCTTCCAGCAACAAAAACTCCAACAGGTTGACACTACCATCATGCCTGTTCCAGACATATTTAAAAGAGAAATGATGATTTTCTTGAAAACCTACTTACATAAAAGTTGCAAGATGGTGGAGGGATTCCCACATCCTCCTTCCTCCATCTGGCTTGAAAGTATATTTGATAAAATATGCAACAAAGCACATGATTTATAAGGGAGAGTCAAATGGATGATTTGGGAATCGATCTCTTGTTGATAGTAAACTTCATATCCACTCGGTGTGACCTTTTTAAAACAAAATGTGGAGCTGAGGCATGAATCTGCCACAACAATTGTAAAGCAAACATACACACTCCCCTTCATATGCCCCCCCCTCCACACACACCTAGGCACACACAGAGATCAGAATAGCAGATCATGAACACCTTGGAAAAGACTGAAATGCTAAATGCCTCTCTTGATGGGCAAAAGAGCTGGTGCAGTAATCCAAATGCCTGGTACAAAAATTCTGTTTAATATTTAGCTCCTATTTAAAACACAGCTTTTCATTTCATTCTATTTACAGAATATTTTCATTTCATTTGTTTCTTTAAAATTACTTAGTTCTCACCTGTTGTATGTCTAGGAATATTTTCTTCCAAAAATAGAAAAAAATAGATGATATCTTTTCAGCAGAAAACATTGGTTGATACAATTTTAAACCATCATGATATGGAAGAATTCTTCTGTCCCTCTCGAAGGTGGAAGAAGCATTTGGATCACAGATCATCTACAATGAAATACTTGACATGTTTAAGATGCTTTCAATCAATTTTGATCGTCAATTGCTTATTTGTTGTAAACAGTAATTTTTCAGTGAAGGGAAAGCGTGTGTGGTATATCTACATGATATGTTCAAAGGCAGTTCCTACTAATGGCCAGGCTGAATTCCAGTAAATAATGTCCCGAATGATATTTTGCCGCCTTCTTTGGCACTTCATGAAATCTTACCCCGATGAGGTGCTGAAACAAAGAGATTTTCTCTTAGAGAGTGTCTCATGTTGTAACCTATCCCATGGATTTTATGCTGTAATTCTTATCTCTTTTAAAATTTACTATCTTCTGTACAGTTTTCATGAAACTTTCTGTTACAGTAGTGAATAGCACAGATAAATGTCATTTTGTACAACTTTGAATTTACCCCAAGAGCTGAGAGAAAACTTGATCCTATACTTCAATCCGAGTTTCTTCTATAGTCCGACTTTGTTTCTCTACCATCAAGCTTCTCCTTTGTTGCTGCTCCAAGCCCCGTCCAAGGTGACCTTGAATACTTTCAGGGATGGGACACCCACAACTTCTCTGGGCAACCTGTTCCAGTGTTCCAGCACTCCCACAGTAAAAAAGGCCTTCCTTTCATCTAATATGTGTAGGAAATCATAAATCTAGGCATAGAAGCTTGGAGTGCAAATTTGAAATTCTTTGGATTTGAAGCACATTTTATATGAATACTGACTTACAGATGACTAAAAGATGTTGATGGGCATTTGAGCTGACAAGTTTTGAAAAAGTGCACGGAAATTAAAATTGAAACCACTAAAATTAAAAACTCCTTGCCATTTTCTTTTTCCTCTCCTATTCAAAATTGCATATGTCAGATATCAGTGCTTCATGCAAACCTCTCAGATGCTCTCAGAGAAAAAGCTTTTCTTTCAGACTAAGTTGCGGTTGACGTAGAACACTAGCAGGAGTGAAAGATTTTCTGGGCATCGGGGCAGCCCGTTCTCCTTGGATTTGTGTGCAGAATGCATTTTATCCAAACTGGAAAATAGATCCCAGCTCTGTTCTATTCATCATTCTTACTTCATCAGGCCAGAAGATTCTGTGAAAAGTAGCCTGTGGACCTTGAAGACAGCGCATGTGAACCAGATGAGAGGTGATAGAGAAGTTGAGGGAGAGAAGAAAGAGCATGAGGCTGAAACCAGAAAGTATTTCTCCACGTGATCATGGAAGATTGCAGGAGCCACTTGGTACTATCAAACCAGCCCAACTTGGCACTGGTGCCACCTTGGGTCTGGGAGCCATGTTGCATATCGTGCATTTTAAGGAGCCAGCTGGCCACACCCAGCCATATGCCCCCAAACACAAACCAAGGCCCTTTTCTCTGGCAAACAAAACTCAGCTGCCCTGCTTCTGGATGGCAGATTGCAGGAACAACTTGGTACTATCAAACCAGCCCAACTTGGCACTGGTGCCACCATGGGTCTGGTCACCATCCTGCCTATTGTAGCTTTTCAGGAGCCAGCCGGTCACTCTCAGCCATAGGCCCCCAAACACAAACCTCGGCCCGTTTCCCTGGCAAACAAAAGTAAGCTGTCCCGCTTCTGGATGGCAGATTGCAGGAGCTACTTAGTACTATCAAATCAGCCCGACTTGGCACAGGTGCCACCTTGGATCTGGGAACCATCCTGTGTATCGTGGATTTTCAGGGGCCAGCCAGCCACTCTCAGCCATATGCCCCCAAAAACAAACCACGGACCTTTTCTCTGGCAAACAAAACTCAACTGCCCCTCTTCTGGATGGCAAATTTTAGGACGCACTTTGTACTACGAAAACCGCCCGACGTGGCACTGGTGCCACCTTGTGTCAGGGAACCATCCTGCATATCGAGCTTTTTAAGGAGCCAGCCGGCCAGGCCCAGCCATATACCCCCAAAAACAAACCACGGACCATTTCTCATGGAAACAAAAATCCGCTGCCCCGCGTCTGGATGGCAGATTGCAGGAGCCACTTTGCACCATCAAACCAGCCCGACTTGGCACTGGTGCCACCTTGGGTCTGGGAACAATCCTGCGTATCGTACATATTCAGGAACCAGCCGAACACTCCCAGCCACAGGCCCCCAAACACAAACCACGGCCCATTTCCCTGGCAAACAAAACTCAGCTGCCCCGCTTCTGGATGGCAGTTTGCAGGAGCCACTTGGGACTATCAAACCAGCCCGACTTGGCACTGGTGCCACCTTGGGTCTGGGAACCATCCTGCGTATCGTGGATTCTAAGGAGCCAGCCGGCCACTCCCAGCCACAGGACCCCAACAAAAACCACGGCCCTTTTTTCTGGCAAACAAAACTTAGCTGCCTCACTTCTGGATGGCAGATTGCAGGAGAAACTTGGTGTAATCAAACCAGCCCGACTTGGCACTGGTGCCACCTTGGGTCTGGGAACCATCCTGCGTATCGTGGATTCTAAGGAGCCAGCCGGCCACTCCTAGCCACAGGCCCCCAGACAAAAACCTAGGCCTATTTCTCTGGCAAACAAAAGTAAGCTGCCCCGCTTCTGGATGGCAGATTGCAGGAGACACTTGGTACTATCAAACCAGCCCAACTTGGCACTGGTGCCACCTTGGATCTGGGAACCATGCTGTGTATCGTGGATATTCAGGGGCCAGCCGGCCACTCTCAGCCATATGTCCCCAAACAGAAACCTCGGCCCGTTTCTCTGGCAAACAAAACTCAACTGCCCCTCTTCTGGATGGCAAATTGCAGGATGAACTTGATACTAAAACCGCAGGCCGACTTGGTAGTGGTGACACCTTGGACCTGGGAACCATCATGCGTATCGAGCATTTTAAGGAGCCAGCCGGCCACTCCCAGCAATATGCCCCCAAAAACAATCCACGGAATTTTTCTCTGGCAAACAAAAATCAGCTGCCCCGCTTCTGGATGGCAGATTGCAGGAGCCACTTTGCACCATCAAACCAGCCCGACTTGGCACTGGTGCCACCTTGCATCTGGGAACCATGCTGCCTAGCGTGGATTTTCAGGAGCCAGCCGGCCACTCTCAGCCATAGGCCCCCAAACAAAACCCACGGCCCGTTTCCCTGGCAAACAAAATTAAGCTGCCCCACTTCTGGATGGCAGATTGCAGGACGCACTTGGTAGTATCAAACCAGCCCGACTTGGCACTGGTGCCACCTTGGGTCTGGGAACCATCCTGCGTATTGTGGGTTCAAAGGAGCCAGCCGGCCACTCCCAGCCACAGGCCCCCAAATACAAACAACGGCGCTTTTCCCTGGAAAACAAAACTCGCCTGACAACTTTTTGATGGCAGATTGCAGGAGCCACTTGGTACTATCAAACCAGCCCAACTTGGCACTGGTGCCACCATGGGTCTGGTCACCATCCTGCCTATCGTAGCTTTTCAGGAGCCAGCCGGTCACTCCCAGCCATAGGTCCCCAGTCACAAACCTCGGCCCGTTTCCCTGGCAAACAAAAGTAAGCTGCCCCGCTTCTGGATGGCAGATTGCAGGAGCCACTTGGTACTATCAAACCAGCCCAACTTGGCACTGGTGCCACCTCTGGTCTGGGAACCATGCTGCGTAACACAGATTCTAAGGCGCCAGTCGGCCACTCCCAGCCACAAGCCCCCAAACACAAACAACGGCGCTATCCTCTGGCAAACAAAACTCCACTGCCCCTCTTCTGGATGGCAAATTGCAGGACGCACTTGGTACTATAAAAACAGCCCGACTTGGCACTGGTGCCACCTTGGGTCTGGGAACCATCCTGCGTATGGTGGATTCTAAGGAGCCAGCCGGCCACTCCCAGCCACAGGCCCCCAACAAAAACCACGGCCCTTTTTTCTGGCAAACAAAACTTAGCTGCCTCACTTCTGGATGGCAGATTGCAGGAGCCACTTGGTGTAATCAAACCAGCCCGACTTGGCACTGGTGCCACCTTGGGTCTGGGAACCATCCTGCGTATCGTGGATTCTAAGGAGCCAGCCGGCCACTCCCAGCCACAGGCCCCCTAACAAAATCAACGGCGCTGTTCCCTGGAAATCAAAACACGCCTGCCAACTTTTTGATGGAGTTTGCAGGAGCCACTTGGTACTATCAAACCAGCCCGACTTGGCACTGGTGCCACCTTGGGTCTGGGAAACATCCTGCGTATCGTGGATTCTTAGGAGCCAGCCGGCCACTCCTAGCCACAGGCCCCCAGACAAAAACCTAGGCCTATTTCTCTGGCAAACAAAAGTAAGCTGCCCCGCTTCTGGATGGCAGATTGCAGGAGACACTTGGTACTATCAAACCAGCCCAACTTGGCACTGGTGCCACCTTGGATCTGGGAACCATGCTGTGTATCGTGGATATTCAGGGGCCAGCCGGCCACTCTCAGCCATATGTCCCCAAACAGAAACCTCGGCCCGTTTCTCTGGCAAACAAAACTCAACTGCCCCTCTTCTGGATGGCAAATTGCAGGATGAACTTGATACTAAAACCGCAGGCCGACTTGGTAGTGGTGACACCTTGGACCTGGGAACCATCATGCGTATCGAGCATTTTAAGGAGCCAGCCGGCCACTCCCAGCAATATGCCCCCAAAAACAATCCACGGAATTTTTCTCTGGCAAACAAAAATCAGCTGCCCAGCTTCTGGATGGCAGATTGCAGGAGCCACTTTGCACCATCAAACCAGCCCGACTTGGCACTGGTGCCACCTTGCATCTGGGAACCATGCTGCCTAGCGTGGATTTTCAGGAGCCAGCCGGCCACTCTCAGCCATAGGCCCCCAAACAAAACCCACGGCCCGTTTCCCTGGCAAACAAAATTAAGCTGCCCCGCTTCTGGATGGCAGATTGCAGGACGCACTTGGTAGTATCAAACCAGCCCGACTTGGCACTGGTGCCACCTTGGGTCTGGGAACCATCCTGCGTATTGTGGGTTCAAAGGAGCCAGCCGGCCACTCCCAGCCACAGGCCCCCAAATACAAACAACGGCGCTTTTCCCTGGAAAACAAAACTCGCCTGACAACTTTTTGATGGCAGATTGCAGGAGCCACTTGGTACTATCAAATCAGCCCAACTTGGCACTGGTACCACCATGGGTCTGGTCACCATCCTGCCTATCGTAGCTTTTCAGGAGCCAGCCAGCCACCCCCAGCCAGAGGCCCCCAGACACAAAACTCTGCCCGTTTCCCTGGCAAACAAAAGTAAGCTGCCCCGCTTCTGGATGGCAGATTGCAGGAGCCACTTTGCACCATCAAACTGGCCCGACTTGGCACTGGTGCGACCTCAGCTCTGGGAACCATCCTGCGTATCGTTCATTGTAAGGAGTCAGCCGGCCACTCCCACCCACAGGCCCCCAAACACAAACAACGGCACTTTTCCCTGGAAAACAAAACTCGCCTGCCAACTTTTTGATGGCAGATTGCAGGAGCCACTTGGTACTATCAAACCAGCCCAACTTGGCACTGGTGCCACCTTGGGTCTGGGAACCATCCTGCGTATTGTGGGTTCAAAGGAGCCAGCCGGCCACTCCCAGCCACAGGCCCCCAAATACAAACAACGGCGCTTTTCCCTGGAAAACAAAACTCGCCTGACAACTTTTTGATGGCAGATTGCAGGAGCCACTTGGTACTATCAAACCAGCCCAACTTGGCACTGGTGCCACCATGGGTCTGGTCACCATCCTGCCTATCGTAGCTTTTCAGGAGCCAGCCAGCCACCCCCAGCCAGAGGCCCCTAGACAAATATTTCGGCCCGTTTCCCTGGCAAACCAAAGTAAGCTACCCCGCTTCTGGATGGCAGATTGCAGGAGCCACTTTGCACCATCAAACTAGCCCGACTTGGCACTGGTGCCACCTCAGCTCTGGGAACCATCCTGCGTATCGTTCATTGTAAGGAGTCAGCCGGCCACTCCAGCCACAGGCCCCCAGACACAAACAACGGCGCTTTTCCCTGGAAAACAAAACTCGCCTGCCAACATTTTGATGGCAGATTGCAGGAGCCACTTGGTACTATCAAATCAGCCCAACTTGGCACTGGTGCCACTATGGGTCTGGTCACCATCCTGCCTATCGTAGCTTTTCAGGAGCCAGCCGGTCACTCGCAGCCATAGGCCCCCAGACACAAACCTCGGCCCGTTTCCCTGGCAAACAAAAGTAAGCTACCCCGCTTCTGGATGGCAGATTGCAGGAGCCACTTTGCACCATCAAACTAGCCCGACTTGGCACTGGTGCCACCTCTGGTCTGGGAACCATCCTGCGTATCGTGGATTCAAAGGAGCCAGCCGGTCACTCCCACCCACAGGCCCCCAAACACAAACAACGGCACTTTTCCCTGGAAAACAAAACTCGCCTGCCAACTTTTTGATGGCAGATTGCAGGAGCCACTTGGTACTATCAAACCAGCCCAACTTGGCACTTGTGCCACCATGGGTCTGGGAACCATCCTGCGTATTGTGGGTTCAAAGGAGCCAGCCGGCCACTCCCAGCCACAGGCCCCCAAATACAAACAACGGCGCTTTTCCCTGGAAAACAAAACTCGCCTGACAACTTTTTGATGGCAGATTGCAGGAGCCACTTGGTACTATCAAACCAGCCCAACTTGGCACTGGTGCCACCATGGGTCTGGTCACCATCCTGCCTATCGTAGCTTTTCAGGAGCCAGCCAGCCACCCCCAGCCAGAGGCCCCTAGACAAATATTTCGGCCCGTTTCCCTGGCAAACCAAAGTAAGCTACCCCGCTTCTGGATGGCAGATTGCAGGAGCCACTTTGCACCATCAAACTAGCCCGACTTGGCACTGGTGCGACCTCTCGTCTGGGAACCATCCTGCGTATCGTGGATTCTAAGGAGCCAGCCGGTCACTCCCACCCACAGGCCCCCAAACACAAACAACGGCACTTTTCCCTGGAAAACAAAACTCGCCTGCCAACTTTTTGATGGCAGATTGCAGGAGCCACTTGGTAGTATCAAACCAGCCCAACTTGGCACTGGTGCCACCTTGGGTCTGGGAACCATCCTGCGTATTGTGGGTTCAAAGGAGCCAGCCGGCCACTCCCAGCCACAGGCCCCCAAATACAAACAACGGCGCTTTTCCCTGGAAAACAAAACTCGCCTGACAACTTTTTGATGGCAGATTGCAGGAGCCACTTGGTACTATCAAACCAGCCCAACTTGGCACTGGTGCCACCATGGGTCTGGTCACCATCCTGCCTATCGTAGCTTTTCAGGAGCCAGCCAGCCACCCCCAGCCAGAGGCCCCTAGACAAATATTTCGGCCCGTTTCCCTGGCAAACCAAAGTAAGCTACCCCGCTTCTGGATGGCAGATTGCAGGAGCCACTTTGCACCATCAAACTAGCCCGACTTGGCACTGGTGCCACCTCAGCTCTGGGAACCATCCTGCGTATCGTTCATTGTAAGGAGTCAGCCGGCCACTCCAGCCACAGGCCCCCAGACACAAACAACGGCGCTTTTCCCTGGAAAACAAAACTCGCCTGCCAACATTTTGATGGCAGATTGCAGGAGCCACTTGGTACTATCAAATCAGCCCAACTTGGCACTGGTGCCACTATGGGTCTGGTCACCATCCTGCCTATCGTAGCTTTTCAGGAGCCAGCCGGTCACTCGCAGCCATAGGCCCCCAGACACAAACCTCGGCCCGTTTCCCTGGCAAACAAAAGTAAGCTACCCCGCTTCTGGATGGCAGATTGCAGGAGCCACTTTGCACCATCAAACTAGCCCGACTTGGCACTGGTGCCACCTCTGGTCTGGGAACCATCCTGCGTATCGTGGATTCAAAGGAGCCAGCCGGTCACTCCCACCCACAGGCCCCCAAACACAAACAACGGCACTTTTCCCTGGAAAACAAAACTCGCCTGCCAACTTTTTGATGGCAGATTGCAGGAGCCACTTGGTACTATCAAACCAGCCCAACTTGGCACTTGTGCCATCATGGGTCTGGTCACCATCCTGCCTATCGTAGCTTTTCAGGAGCCAGCCGGTCACTCCCAGCCATAGGCCCTGAGACACAAACCTCGGCCCGTTTCCCTGGCAAACAAAAGTAAGTTATCCCGCTTCTGGATGGCAGATTGCAGGAGCCACTTTTCACCATCAAACCAGCCCAACTTGGCACTGGTGCCACCTCTGGTCTGGGAACCATCCTGCGTATCATGGATTCTAAGGAGCCAGCCGGCCACTCCCAGCCACAGACCCCCAAACACAAACAACGGCGCTTTTCCCTGGATAACAAACTCGCCTGCCAACTTTTTGATGGCAGATTGCAGGAGCCACTTGGTACTATCAAACCAGCCCAACTTGGCACTGGTGCCACCATGGGTCTGGTCACCATCCTGCCTATCGTAGCTTTTCAGGAGCCAGCCGGTCACTCCCAGCCATAGGCCCCCAGACACAAACCTCGGCCCGTTTCCCTGGCAAACAAAAGTAAGCTTCCCCGCTTCTGGATGGCAGATTGCAGGACGCACTTGGGAGTATCAAACCAGCCCGACTTGGCACTGGTGCCACCTCTGGTCTGGGAACCATCCTGCGTATCGTGGATTCTAAGCAGCCAGCCGGCCACTCCCAGCCACAGGCCCCCAAACACAAACAACGGCACTTTTCCCTGGAAAACAAAACTCGCCTGCCAACATTTTGATGGCAGATTGCAGGAGCCACTTGGTACTATCAAATCAGCCCAACTTGGCACTGGTGCCACCATGCGTTTGGTCACCATCCTGCCTATCGTAGCTTTTCAGGAGCCAGCCGGTCACTCCCAGCCATAGGCCCCCAGACAAAAACCTCGGCCCGTTTCCCTGGCATACAAAAGTAAGCTGCCCCGCTTCTGGATGGCAGATTGCAGGAACCACTTGGTACTATCAAACCAGCCCGACTTGGCACTGGTGCCACCTCTGGTCTGGGAACCATCCTGCGTATCGTGGTTCTAAGGAGCCATCCGTCCACTCCCAGCCACAGGCCCCCAAACACAAACAACGGCGCTTTTCCCTGGAAAACAAAACTCGCCTGCCAACTTTTTGATGGCAGATTGCAGGAGCCACTTGGTACGATCAAATCAGCCCAACTTGGCACTGGTGCCACCATGGGTCTGGTCACCATCCTGCCTATCGTAGCTTTTCAGGAGCCAGCCGGTCACTCGCAGCCATAGGCCCCCAGAAACAATACTCGGCCCGTTTCCCTGGCAAACAAAAGTAAGCTGCCCCCTCTTCTGGATGGCAGATTGCAGGAGCCACTTTGCACCATCAAACTAGCCCGACTTGGCACTGGTGCCACCTCTGGTCTGGGAACCATCCTGCGTATCGTGGATTCTAAGGAGCCAGCCGGCCACTCCCACCCACAGGCCCCCAAACAAAAACAACGGCGCTTTTCCCTGGAAAACAAAATTCGCCTGCCAATTTTTTGATGGCAGATTGCAGGAGCCACTTGGTACTATCAAACCAGCCCAACTTGGCACTGGTGCCACCATGGGTCTGGTCACCATCCTGCCTATCGTAGCTTTTCAGGAGGCAGCCGGTCACTCCCAGCCATAGGCCCCCAGAAACAATACTCGGCCCGTTTCCCTGGCAAACAAAAGTAAGCTACCCCGCTTCTGGATGGCAGATTGCAGGACGCACTTGATAGTATCAAACCAGCCCGACTTGGCACTGGTGCCACCTCAGGTCTGGGAACCATGCTGCGTATCGTGGATTCTAATTAGCCATCTGGCCACTCCCACCCACAGGCCCCCAAACAAAAACAACGGCGCTTTTCCCTGGAAAACAAAACTCGCCTGCCAACTTTTTGATGGCAGATTGCAGGAGCCACTTGGTACGATCAAATCAGCCCAACTTGGCACTGGTGCCACCATGGGTCTGGTCACCATCCTGCCTATCGTAGCTTTTCAGGAGCCAGCCGGTCACTCGCAGCCATAGGCCCCCAGAAACAATACTCGGCCCGTTTCCCTGGCAAACAAAAGTAAGCTGCCCCGCTTCTGGATGGCAGATTGCAGGAGCCACTTTGCACCATCAAACTAGCCCGACTTGGCACTGGTGCCACCTCTGGTCTGGGAACCATCCTGCGTATCGTGGATTCTAAGGAGCCAGCCGGCCACTCCCAGCCACAGGCCCCCAAACAAAAACAACGGCGCTTTTCCCTGGAAAACAAAACTCGCCTGCCAACTTTTTGATGGCAGATTGCAGGAGCCACTTGGTACTATCAAATCAGCCCAACTTGGCACTGGTACCACCATGGGTCTGGTCACCATCCTGCCTATCGTAGCTTTTCAGGAGCCAGCCGGTCACTCGCAGCCATAGGCCCCCAGACACAAAACTCTGCCCGTTTCCCTGGCAAACAAAAGTAAGCTGCCCCGCTTCTGGATGGCAGATTGCAGGAGCCACTTTGCACCATCAAACTGGCCCGACTTGGCACTGGTGCGACCTCTGGTCTGGGAACCATCCTGCGTATCGTGGATTCTAAGGAGCCAGCCGGTCACTCCCACCCACAGGCCCCCAAACACAAACAACGGCACTTTTCCCTGGAAAACAAAACTCGCCTGCCAACTTTTTGATGGCAGATTGCAGGAGCCACTTGGTACTATCAAACCAGCCCAACTTGGCACTGGTGCCACCATGGGTCTGGTCACCATCCTGCCTATCGTAGCTTTTCAGGAGCCAGCCGGTCACTCCCAGCCATAGGCCCCCAGACACAAACCTCGGCCCGTTTCCCTGGCAAAGAAAAGTAAGTTATCCCGCTTCTGGATGGCAGATTGCAGGAGCCACTTTTCACCATCAAACCAGCCCGACTTGGCACTGGTGCCACCTCTGGTCTGGGAACCATCCTGCGTATCGTGGATTCTAAGGAGCCAGCCGGCCACTCCCAGCCACAGGCCCCCAAACAAAAACAACGGCGCTTTTCCCTGGATAACAAACTCGCCTGCCAACTTTTTGATGGCAGATTGCAGGAGCCACTTGGTACTATCAAACCAGCCCAACTTGGCACTGGTGCCACCATGGGTCTGGTCACCATCCTGCCTATCGTAGCTTTTCAGGAGCCAGGCGGTCACTCCCAGCCATAGGCCCTGAGACACAAACCTCGGCCCGTTTCCCTGGCAAACAAAAGTAAGCTGCCCCGCTTCTGGATGGCAGATTGCAGGACGCACTTGGTACTATCAAACCAGCCCAACATGGCACTGGTGCCACCTCTGGTCTGGGAACCATGCTGCGTATCGTGGATTCTAAGGAGCCAGCCGGCCACTCCCAGCCACAGGCCCCCAAACAGAAACAACGGCACTTTTCCCTGGAAAACAAAACTCGCCTGCCAAATTTTGATGGCAGATTGCAGGAGCCACTTGGTACTATCAAATCAGCCCAACTTGGCACTGGTGCCACCATGGGTCTGGTCACCATCCTGCCTATCGTAGCTTTTCAGGAGCCAGCCGGTCACTCCCAGCCATAGGCCCCCAGACACAAACCTCGGCCCGTTTCCCTGGCAAACAAAAGTAAGCTGCCCCGCTTCTGGATGGCAGATTGCAGGAGCCACTTGGTACTATCAAACCAGCCCAACTTGGCACTGGTGCCACCTTGGGTCTGGGAACCATCCTGCGTATCGATCTTTTTAATGAGACAGCCGGCCACTCCCAGCCATATGCCCCCAAACACAACCCACGGCCCTTTTCTCTGGCAAACAAAACTCAACTGCACCGCTTCTGGATGGCAGATTGCAGGAGCCACTTGGTACTATCAAACCAGCCCGACTTGGCACTGGTGCCACCTTGGGTCTGGGAACCATCCTGCATATGGTGGATTCTAAGGAGCCAGCCGGCCACTCCCAGCCACAGGCCCCCAGCAAAAACCACGGCCCTTTTTTCTGGCAAACAAAACTTAGCTGCCTCACTTCTGGATGGCAGATTGCAGGAGCCACTTGGTGTAATCAAACCAGCCCGACTTGGCACTGGTGCCACCTTGGGTCTGGGAACCATCCTGCGTATCGTGGATTCTAAGGAGCCAGCCGGCCACTCCCAGCCACAGGCCCCCAAACAAAATCAACGGCGCTGTTCCCTGGAAAACAAAACACGCCTGCCAACTTTTTGATGGAGTTTGCAGGAGCCACTTGGTACTATCAAACCAGCCCGACTTGGCACTGGTGCCACCTTGGGTCTGGGAAACATCCTGCGTATCGTGGATTCTTAGGAGCCAGCCGGCCACTCCTAGCCACAGGCCCCCAGACAAAAACCTAGGCCTATTTCTCTGGCAAACAAAAGTAAGCTGCCCCGCTTCTGGATGGCAGATTGCAGGAGACACTTGGTACTATCAAACCAGCCCAACTTGGCACTGGTGCCAATTTGGATCTGGGAACCATGCTGTGTATCGTGGATATTCAGGGGCCACCCGGCCACTCTCAGCCATATGTCCCCAAACAGAAACCTCGGCCCGTTTCTCTGGCAAACAAAACTCAACTGCCCCTCTTCTGGATGGCAAATTGCAGGATGAACTTGATACTAAAACCGCAGGCCGACTTGGTAGTGGTGACACCTTGGACCTGGGAACCATCATGCGTATCGAGCATTTTAAGGAGCCAGCCGGCCACTCCCAGCAATATGCCCCCAAAAACAATCCACGGAATTTTTCTCAGGCGAACAAAAATCAGCTGCCCCGCTTCTGGATGGCAGATTGCAGGAGCCACTTTGCACCATCAAACCAGCCCGACTTGGCACTGGTGCCACCTTGCATCTGGGAACCATGCTGCCTAGCGTGGATTTTCAGGAGCCAGCCGGCCACTCTCAGCCATAGGCCCCCAAACAAAACCCACGGCCCGTTTCCCTGGCAAACAAAAGTAAGCTACCCCGCTTCTGGATGGCAGATTGCAGGAGCCACTTTGCACCACCAAACCAGCCCGACTTGGCACTGGTGCCACCTCAGCTCTGGGAACCATCCTGCATATCGTTCATTGTAAGGAGCCAGCCGGCCACTCCAGCCACAGGCCCCCAGACACAAACAACGGCGCTTTTCCCTGGAAAACAAAACTCGCCTGCCAACTTTTTGATGGCAGATTGCAGGAGCCACTTGCTACTATCAAATCAGCCCAACTTGGCACTGGTGCCACCATGGGTCTGGTCACCATCCTGCCTATCGTAGCTTTTCAGGAGCCAGCCGGTCACTCGCAGCCATAGGCCCCCAGACACAAACCTCGGCCCGTTTCCCTGGCAAACAAAAGTAAGCTACCCCGCTTCTGGATGGCAGATTGCAGGAGCCACTTTGCACCATCAAACTAGCCCGACTTGGCACTGGTGCCACCTCTGGTCTGGGAACCATCCTGCGTATCGTGGATTCTAAGGAGCCAGCCGGTCACTCCCACCCACAGGCCCCCAAACACAAACAACGGCACTTTGCCCTGGAAAACAAAACTCGCCTGCCAACTTTTTGATGGCAGATTGCAGGAGCCACTTGGTACTATCAAACCAGCCCAACTTGGCACTGGTGCCACCATGGGTCTGGTCACCATCCTGCCTATCGTAGCTTTTCAGGAGCCAGCCGGTCACTCCCACCCACAGGCCCCCAGACAAAAACCTCGGCCCGTTTCCCTGGCAAACAAAAGTAAGTCATCCCGCTTCTGGATTGCAGATTGCAGGAGCCACTTTGCACCATCAAACCAGCCCGACTTGGCACTGGTGCCACCTCAGGTCTGGGAACCATCCTGCGTATCGTGGATTCTAAGGAGCCAGCCGGCCACTCCCAGCCACAGGCCCCCAAACACAAACCACAGCGCTTTTCCCTGGAAAACAAAACTCGCCTGCCAACTTTTTGATGGCAGATTGCAGGAGCCACTTGGTACTATCAAACCAGCCCAACTTGGCACTGGTGCCACCTTGGGTCTGGGAACCATCCTGCGTATCGTGGATTCTAAGGAGCCAGCCGGTCACTCCCAGCCACAGGCCACCAAACACAAACAACGGCGCTTTTCCCTGGAAAACAAAACTCGCCTGCCAACATTTTGATGGCAGATTGCAGGAGCCACTTGGTACTATCAAATCAGCCCAACTTGGCACTGGTGCCACCATGGGTCTGGTCACCATCCTGCCTATCGTAGCTTTTCAGGAGCCAGCCGGTCCCTCCCTGCCATAGGCCCCCAGAGAAAAACCTCGGCCCGTTTCCCTGGCAAACAAAAGTAAGCTACCCCGCTTCTGGATGGCAGATTGCAGGAGCCACTTTGCACCATCAAACTAGCCCGACTTGGCACTGGTGCCACCTCAGGTCTGGGAACCATCCTGCGTATCGTTCATTGTAAGGAGCCAGCCGGCCACTCCCAGCCACAGGCCCCCAGACACAAACCACAGCGCTTTTCCCTGGAAAACAAAACTCGCCTGCCAACTTTTTGATGGCAGATTGCAGGAGCCACTTGGTACTATCAAATCAGCCCAACTTGGCACTGGTGCCACCATGGGTCTGGTCACCATCCTGCCTATCGTAGCTTTTCAGGAGCCAGCCGGTCACTCGCAGCCATAGGCCCCCAGACACAAAACTCGGCCCGTTTCCCTGGCAAACAAAAGTAAGCTACCCCGCTTCTGGATGGCAGATTGCAGGAACCACTTTGCACCATCAAACTGGCCCGACTTGGCACTGGTGCGACCTCTGGTCTGGGAACCATCCTGCGTATCGTGGATTCTAAGCAGCCAGCCGGCCACTCCCAGCCACAGGCCCCCAAACACAAACAACGGCGCTTTTCCCTGGAAAACAAAACTCGCCTGCCAACATTTTGATGGCAGATTGCAGGAGCCACTTGGTACTATCAAATCAGCCCAACTTGGCACTGGTGCCACCATGGGTCTGGTCACCATCCTGCCTATCGTAGCTTTTCAGGAGCCAGACGGTCACTCCCAGCTATAGGCCCCCAGACAAAAACCTCGGCCCGTTTCCCTGGCATACAAAAGTATGCTGCCCCGCTTCTGGATGGCAGATTGCAGGAACAACTTGGTACTATCAAACCAGCCCGACTTGGCACTGGTGCCACCTCTGGTCTGGGAACCATCCTGCGTATCGTGGTTCTAAGGAGCCATCCGTCCACTCCCAGCCACAGGCCCCCAAACACAAACAACGGCGCTTTTCCCTGGAAAACAAAACTCGCCTGCCAAATTTTGATGGCAGATTGCAGGAGCCACTTGGTACTATCAAACCAGCCCAACTTGGCACTGGTGCCACCATGGATCTGGTCACCATCCTGCCTATCGTAGCTTTTCAGGACCTAGCCGGTCACTCCAAGCCATAGGCGCCCAGACAAAAAGCTCGGCCCGTTTCCCTGGCAAACAAAGTAAGCTGCCCCGCTTCTGGATGGCAGATTGCAGGAACCACTTGGTACTATCAAACCAGCCCGACTTGGCACTGGTGCCACCTTGGGTCTGGGAACCATCCTGCGTATCGTGGATTCTAAGGAGCCAGCCGGTCACTCCCAGCCACAGGCCCCCAAACACAAACAACGGCGCTTTTCCCTGGAAAACAAAACTCGCCTGCCAACATTTTGATGGCAGATTGCAGGAGCCACTTGCTACTATCAAATCAGCCCAACTTGGCACTGGTGCCACCATGGGTCTGGTCACCATCCTGCCTATCGTAGCTTTTCAGGAGCCAGCCGGTCCCTCCCTGCCATAGGCCCCCAGAGAAAAACCTCGGCCCGTTTCCCTGGCAAACAAAAGTAAGCTACCCCGCTTCTGGATGGCAGATTGCAGGAGCCACTTTGCACCATCAAACTAGCCCGACTTGGCACTGGTGCCACCTCAGGTCTGGGAACCATCCTGCGTATCGTTCATTCTAAGGAGCCAGCCGGCCACTCCAGCCACAGGCCCCCAGACACAAACAACGGCGCTTTTCCCTGGAAAACAAAACTCGCCTGCCAACTTTTAGATGGCAGATTGCAGGAGCCACTTGGTACTATCAAATCAGCCCAACTTGGCACTGGTGCCACCATGGGTCTGGTCACCATCCTGCCTATCGTAGCTTTTCAGGACCTAGACGGTCACTCCCAGCCATAGGCCCCGTGACACAAAGCTCGGCCCGTTTCCCTGGCAAACAAAGTAAGCTGTCCCGCTTCTGGATGGCAGATTGCAGGATCCACAAGGTATTATCAAACCAGCCCGCCTTGGCACTGGTGCCACCTCTGGTCTGGGAACCATCCTGCGTATCGTGGATTCTAAGCAGCCAGCCGGCCACTCCCAGCCACAGGCCCCCAAACACAAACAACGGCGCTTTTCCCTGGAAAACAAAACTCGCCTGCCAACATTTTGATGGCAGATTGCAGGAGCCACTTGGTACTATCAAACCAGCCCAACTTGGCACTGGTGCCACCATGGGTCTGGTCACCATCCTGCCTATCGTAGCTTTTCAGGAGCCAGCCGGTCACTCCAAGCCATAGGCCCCCAGACAAAAACCTCGGCCCGTTTCCCTGGCAAAGAAAAATAAGCTGCCCCGCTTCTGGATGGCAGATTGCAGGAGCCACTTTGCACCATCAAACCAGCCCGACTTGGCACTGGTGCCACCTCTGGTCTGGGAACCATCCTGCGTATCGTGGATTCTAATTAGCCATCCGTCCACTCCCAGCCACAGGCCCCCAAACAAAAACAACGGCGCTTTTCCCTGGAAAACAAAACTCGCCTGCCAAATTTTGATGGCAGATTGCAGGAGCCACTGGGTACTATCAAACCAGCCCAACTTGACACTGGTGCCACCATGGGTCTGGTCACAATCCTGCCTATCGTAGCATTTCAGGAGCCAGCCGGTCACTCCCAGCCTTAGGCCCCCAGACAAAAACCTTGGCCCGTTTCCCTGGCAAACAAATGTAAGTTATCCCGCTACTGGATGGCAGATTGCAGGAGCCACTTTTCACCATCAAACCAGCCCGACTTGGCACTGGTGCCACCTCAGGTCTGGGAACCATGCTGCGTATCGCGGAGTCTAAGGAGCCAGCCGGCCACTCCCAGCCACAGGCCCCCAAACACAAACTACGGCGCATTTCCCTGGATAACAAACTCGCCTGACAACTTTTTGATGGCAGATTGCAGGAGCCACTTGGTACTATCAAACCAGCCCAACTTGGCACTGGTGCCACCATGGGTCTGGTCACCATCCTGCCTATCGTAGCTTTTCAGGAGCCAGCCGGTCACTCCCAGCCATAGGCCCCGAGACACAAACCTCGGCCCGTTTCCCTGGCAAACAAAAGTTAGCTACCCCGCTTCTGGATGGCAGATTGCAGGACGCACTTGGTACTATCAAACCAGCCCAACTTGGCACTGGTGCCACCTCTGGTCTGGGAACCATGCTGCGTATCGTGGATTCTAAGGAGCCAGCCGGCCACTCCCAGCCACAGGCCCCCAAACAAAAACAACGGCGCTTTTCCCTGGAAAACAAAACTCGCCTGCCAACATTTTGATGGCAGATTGCAGGAGCCACTTGGTACTATCAAACCAGCCCAACTTGGCACTGGTGCCACCATGGGTCTGGTCACCATCCTGCCTATCTTAGCTTTTCAGGAGCCAGCCGGTCACTCCCAGCCATAGGCCCCCAGACACAAACCTCGGCCCGTTTTCCTGGCAAACAAAAGTAAGCTGCCCCGCTTCTGGATGGCAGATTGCAGGAGCCACTTGGTACTATCAAACCAGCCCAACTTGGCACTGGTGCCACCTTGGGTCTGGGAACCATCCTGCGTATCGTGGATTCTAAGGAGCCAGCCGGTCACTCCCAGCCACAGGCCCCCAAACACAAACCACAGCGCTTTTCCCTGGCAAACAAAAGTAAGCTGCCCCGCTTCTGGATGGCAGATTGCAGGAGCCACTTGGTACTATCAAACCAGCCCAACTTGGCACTGGTGCCACCATGGGTCTGGTCACCATCCTGCCTATCGTAGCTTTTCAGGAGCCAGCCGGTCACTCCCACCCACAGGCCCCCAGACAAAAACCTCGGCCCGTTTCCCTGGCAAACAAAAGTAAGTCATCCCGCTTCTGGATTGCAGATTGCAGGAGCCACTTTGCACCATCAAACCAGCCCGACTTGGCACTGGTGCCACCTCAGGTCTGGGAACCATCCTGCGTATCGTGGATTCTAAGGAGCCAGCCGGCCACTCCCAGCCACAGGCCCCCAAACACAAACCACAGCGCTTTTCCCTGGAAAACAAAACTCGCCTGCCAACTTTTTGATGGCAGATTGCAGGAGCCACTTGGTACTATCAAACCAGCCCAACTTGGCACTGGTGCCACCTTGGGTCTGGGAACCATCCTGCGTATCGTGGATTCTAAGGAGCCAGCCGGTCACTCCCAGCCACAGGCCACCAAACACAAACAACGGCGCTTTTCCCTGGAAAACAAAACTCGCCTGCCAACATTTTGATGGCAGATTGCAGGAGCCACTTGGTACTATCAAATCAGCCCAACTTGGCACTGGTGCCACCATGGGTCTGGTCACCATCCTGCCTATCGTAGCTTTTCAGGAGCCAGCCGGTCCCTCCCTGCCATAGGCCCCCAGAGAAAAACCTCGGCCCGTTTCCCTGGCAAACAAAAGTAAGCTACCCCGCTTCTGGATGGCAGATTGCAGGAGCCACTTTGCACCATCAAACTAGCCCGACTTGGCACTGGTGCCACCTCAGGTCTGGGAACCATCCTGCGTATCGTTCATTGTAAGGAGCCAGCCGGCCACTCCCAGCCACAGGCCCCCAGACACAAACCACAGCGCTTTTCCCTGGAAAACAAAACTCGCCTGCCAACTTTTTGATGGCAGATTGCAGGAGCCACTTGGTACTATCAAATCAGCCCAACTTGGCACTGGTGCCACCATGGGTCTGGTCACCATCCTGCCTATCGTAGCTTTTCAGGAGCCAGCCGGTCACTCGCAGCCATAGGCCCCCAGACACAAAACTCGGCCCGTTTCCCTGGCAAACAAAAGTAAGCTACCCCGCTTCTGGATGGCAGATTGCAGGAACCACTTTGCACCATCAAACTGGCCCGACTTGGCACTGGTGCGACCTCTGGTCTGGGAACCATCCTGCGTATCGTGGATTCTAAGCAGCCAGCCGGCCACTCCCAGCCACAGGCCCCCAAACACAAACAACGGCGCTTTTCCCTGGAAAACAAAACTCGCCTGCCAACATTTTGATGGCAGATTGCAGGAGCCACTTGGTACTATCAAATCAGCCCAACTTGGCACTGGTGCCACCATGGGTCTGGTCACCATCCTGCCTATCGTAGCTTTTCAGGAGCCAGACGGTCACTCCCAGCTATAGGCCCCCAGACAAAAACCTCGGCCCGTTTCCCTGGCATACAAAAGTATGCTGCCCCGCTTCTGGATGGCAGATTGCAGGAACAACTTGGTACTATCAAACCAGCCCGACTTGGCACTGGTGCCACCTCTGGTCTGGGAACCATCCTGCGTATCGTGGTTCTAAGGAGCCATCCGTCCACTCCCAGCCACAGGCCCCCAAACACAAACAACGGCGCTTTTCCCTGGAAAACAAAACTCGCCTGCCAAATTTTGATGGCAGATTGCAGGAGCCACTTGGTACTATCAAACCAGCCCAACTTGGCACTGGTGCCACCATGGATCTGGTCACCATCCTGCCTATCGTAGCTTTTCAGGACCTAGCCGGTCACTCCAAGCCATAGGCGCCCAGACAAAAAGCTCGGCCCGTTTCCCTGGCAAACAAAGTAAGCTGCCCCGCTTCTGGATGGCAGATTGCAGGAACCACTTGGTACTATCAAACCAGCCCGACTTGGCACTGGTGCCACCTTGGGTCTGGGAACCATCCTGCGTATCGTGGATTCTAAGGAGCCAGCCGGTCACTCCCAGCCACAGGCCCCCAAACACAAACAACGGCGCTTTTCCCTGGAAAACAAAACTCGCCTGCCAACATTTTGATGGCAGATTGCAGGAGCCACTTGCTACTATCAAATCAGCCCAACTTGGCACTGGTGCCACCATGGGTCTGGTCACCATCCTGCCTATCGTAGCTTTTCAGGAGCCAGCCGGTCCCTCCCTGCCATAGGCCCCCAGAGAAAAACCTCGGCCCGTTTCCCTGGCAAACAAAAGTAAGCTACCCCGCTTCTGGATGGCAGATTGCAGGAGCCACTTTGCACCATCAAACTAGCCCGACTTGGCACTGGTGCCACCTCAGGTCTGGGAACCATCCTGCGTATCGTTCATTCTAAGGAGCCAGCCGGCCACTCCAGCCACAGGCCCCCAGACACAAACAACGGCGCTTTTCCCTGGAAAACAAAACTCGCCTGCCAACTTTTAGATGGCAGATTGCAGGAGCCACTTGGTACTATCAAATCAGCCCAACTTGGCACTGGTGCCACCATGGGTCTGGTCACCATCCTGCCTATCGTAGCTTTTCAGGACCTAGACGGTCACTCCCAGCCATAGGCCCCGTGACACAAAGCTCGGCCCGTTTCCCTGGCAAACAAAGTAAGCTGTCCCGCTTCTGGATGGCAGATTGCAGGATCCACAAGGTATTATCAAACCAGCCCGCCTTGGCACTGGTGCCACCTCTGGTCTGGGAACCATCCTGCGTATCGTGGATTCTAAGCAGCCAGCCGGCCACTCCCAGCCACAGGCCCCCAAACACAAACAACGGCGCTTTTCCCTGGAAAACAAAACTCGCCTGCCAACATTTTGATGGCAGATTGCAGGAGCCACTTGGTACTATCAAACCAGCCCAACTTGGCACTGGTGCCACCATGGGTCTGGTCACCATCCTGCCTATCGTAGCTTTTCAGGAGCCAGCCGGTCACTCCAAGCCATAGGCCCCCAGACAAAAACCTCGGCCCGTTTCCCTGGCAAAGAAAAATAAGCTGCCCCGCTTCTGGATGGCAGATTGCAGGAGCCACTTTGCACCATCAAACCAGCCCGACTTGGCACTGGTGCCACCTCTGGTCTGGGAACCATCCTGCGTATCGTGGATTCTAATTAGCCATCCGTCCACTCCCAGCCACAGGCCCCCAAACAAAAACAACGGCGCTTTTCCCTGGAAAACAAAACTCGCCTGCCAAATTTTGATGGCAGATTGCAGGAGCCACTGGGTACTATCAAACCAGCCCAACTTGACACTGGTGCCACCATGGGTCTGGTCACAATCCTGCCTATCGTAGCATTTCAGGAGCCAGCCGGTCACTCCCAGCCTTAGGCCCCCAGACAAAAACCTTGGCCCGTTTCCCTGGCAAACAAATGTAAGTTATCCCGCTACTGGATGGCAGATTGCAGGAGCCACTTTTCACCATCAAACCAGCCCGACTTGGCACTGGTGCCACCTCAGGTCTGGGAACCATGCTGCGTATCGCGGAGTCTAAGGAGCCAGCCGGCCACTCCCAGCCACAGGCCCCCAAACACAAACTACGGCGCATTTCCCTGGATAACAAACTCGCCTGACAACTTTTTGATGGCAGATTGCAGGAGCCACTTGGTACTATCAAACCAGCCCAACTTGGCACTGGTGCCACCATGGGTCTGGTCACCATCCTGCCTATCGTAGCTTTTCAGGAGCCAGCCGGTCACTCCCAGCCATAGGCCCCGAGACACAAACCTCGGCCCGTTTCCCTGGCAAACAAAAGTTAGCTACCCCGCTTCTGGATGGCAGATTGCAGGACGCACTTGGTACTATCAAACCAGCCCAACTTGGCACTGGTGCCACCTCTGGTCTGGGAACCATGCTGCGTATCGTGGATTCTAAGGAGCCAGCCGGCCACTCCCAGCCACAGGCCCCCAAACAAAAACAACGGCGCTTTTCCCTGGAAAACAAAACTCGCCTGCCAACATTTTGATGGCAGATTGCAGGAGCCACTTGGTACTATCAAACCAGCCCAACTTGGCACTGGTGCCACCATGGGTCTGGTCACCATCCTGCCTATCTTAGCTTTTCAGGAGCCAGCCGGTCACTCCCAGCCATAGGCCCCCAGACACAAACCTCGGCCCGTTTTCCTGGCAAACAAAAGTAAGCTGCCCCGCTTCTGGATGGCAGATTGCAGGAGCCACTTGGTACTATCAAACCAGCCCAACTTGGCACTGGTGCCACCTTGGGTCTGGGAACCATCCTGCGTATCGTGGATTCTAAGGAGCCAGCCGGTCACTCCCAGCCACAGGCCCCCAAACACAAACCACAGCGCTTTTCCCTGGAAAACAAAACCCGCCTGCCGACATTTTGATGGCAGATTGCAGGAGCCACTTGCTACTATCAAACCAGCCCAACTTGGCACTGGTGCCACCATGGGTCTGGTCACCATCCTGCCTATCGTAGCTTTTCAGGAGCCAGCCGGTCACTCCCAGCCATAGGCCCCCAGACACAAAGCTCGGCCCGTTTCCCTGGCAAACAAAAGTAAGCTGCCCCGCTTCTGGATGGCAGATTGTAGGACGCACTTGGTACTATCAAACCAGCCCGACTTGGCACTGGTGCCACCTCTGGTCTGGGAACCATGGTGCGTATCGTGGATTCTAAGGAGCCAGCCGGCCACTCCCAGCCATAGGCACCCAAACACAAACAACGGCGCTTTTCCCTGGAAAACAAAACTCGCCTGCCAACTTTTTGATGGCAGATTGCAGGAGCCACTTGGTACTATCAAACCAGCTCAACTTGGCACTGGTGCCACCATGGGTCTGGTCAACATCCTGCCTATCGTAGCTTTTCAGGAGCCAGACGGTCACTCCCAGCCTTAGGCCCCCAGACACAAACCTCGGCCCGTTTCCCTGGCAAACAAAAGTAAGCTGCCCCGCTTCTGCATGGCAGATTGCAGGAGCTATTTAGTACTATCAAACCAGCCCGACTTGGCACTGGTGCCACCTCAGGTCTGGGAACCATCCTGCGTATGGTGGATTCTAAGGAGCCAGCCGGCCACTCCCAGCCACAGGCCCCCAAACACAAACAACGGCGCTTTTCCCTGGAAAACAAAACTCGCCTGCCAAATTTTGACGGCAGATTGCAGGAGCCACTTGGTACTATCAAATCAGCCCAACTTGGGACTGGTGCCACCATGGGTCTGGTCACCATCCTGCCTATCGTAGCTTTTCAGGAGCCAGCCGGTCACTCCCAGCCATAGGCCCCCAGACAAAAACCTCGGCCCGTTTCCCTGGCAAACAAAAGTAAGCTGCCCTGCTTCTGGATTGCAGATTGCAGGAACCACTTGGTACTATCAAACCAGCAAAACTTGGCACTGGTGCCACCTTGGGTCTGGATACCATGCTGCGTATCGTGGATTCTAAGGAGCCAGCCGGCCACTCCCAGCCACAGGCCCCCAAACACAAACAACGGCGCTTTTCCCTGGGAAACAAAACTCTCCTGCCAACTTTTTGATGGGAGATTGCAGGAGCCACTTGGTTTTATCAAATCAGACCAACTTGGCACTGGTGCCACCATGGGTCTGGTCACCATCCTGCCTATCGTAGCTTTTCAGGAGCCAGCCGGTCACTCCCAGCCATAGGCCCCCAGACACAAACCTCGGACCGTTTCCCTGACAAACAAAAGTAAGTTATCCCGCTTCTGGATGGCAGATTGCCGGAGCCACTTGGTACTATCAAACCAGCCCGACTTGGCACTGGTGCCACCATGGGTCTGGTCACCATCCTGCCTATCGTGGATTCTAATTAGCCATCCGTCCACTCCCAGCCACAGGCCCCCAAACAAAAACAACGGCGCTTTTCCCTGGAAAACAAAACTCGTCAGCGAACTTTTTGATGGCAGATTGCCAGAGCCACTTGGTACTATCAAACCAGCCCAACTTGGCACTGGTGCCACCTTGGGTCTGGGAACCATGCTGCGTATCGTGGATTATAAGGAGCCAGCCGGCCACTCCCAGCCACAGGCCCCCAAACACAAACCACAGCGCTTTTCCCTGGAAAACAAAATTCGCCGGCCAACTTTTTGATGGCAGATTGCAGGAGCCACTTGGTACTATCAAATCAGCCCAACTTGGCACTGGTGCCACCATGGGTCTGGTCACCATCCTGCTTATCGTAGCTTTTCAGGAGCCAGCCGGTCACTCCCAGCCATAGGCGCCCAGACACAATGCTCTGCCCTTTTCCCTGGCAAACCAAAGTAAGCTGCCCCGCTTCTGGATGGCAGATTGCAGGAACCACTTGGTACTATAAAACCAGCCCGACTTGGCACTGGTGCCACCTCTGGTCTGGGAACCATGCTGCGTATCGTGGATTCTAAGGAGCCAGCCGGCCACTCCCAGCCACAGGCCCCCAAACAAAAACAACGGCGCTTTTCCCTGGAAAACAAAACTCGCCTGCCAAATTTTTGATGGCAGATTGCAGGAGCCACTTGGTACTATCAAATCAGCCCAACTTGGGACTGGTGCCACCATGGGTCTGGTCACCATCCTGCGTATCTTAGCTTTTCAGGAGCCAGCCGGTCACTCCCAGCCATAGGCCCCCAGACACAAAGCTCGGCCCGTTTCCCTGGCAAACAAAAGTAAGCTGCCCCGCTTCTGGATGGCAGATTGCAGGAGCCACTTGGTACTATCAAACCAGCCCAACTTGGCACTGGTGCCACCTTGGGTCTGGGAACCATCCTGCGTATCGTGGATTCTAAGGAGCCAGCCGGTCACTCCCAGCCACAGGCCCCCAAACACAAACCACAGCGCTTTTCCCTGGAAAACAAATCCCGCCTGCCGACATTTTGATGGCTGATTGCAGGAGCCACTTGCTGCTATCAAATCAGCCCAACTTGGCACTGGTGCCACCATGGGTCTGGTCACCATCCTGCCTATCGTAGCTTTTCAGGAGCCAGCCGGTCACTCCCAGTCATAGGCCCCCAGACACAAAGCTCGGCCCGTTTCCCTGGCAAACAAAAGTAAGCTGCCCCGCTTCTGGATGGCAGATTGTAGGACGCACTTGGTACTATCAAACCAGCCCGACTTGGCACTGGTGCCACCTCTGGTCTGGGAACTATGGTGCGTATCGTGGATTCTAAGGAGCCAGCCAGCCACTCCCAGCCATAGGCACCCAAACACAAACAACGGCGCTTTTCCCTGGAAAACAAAACTCGCCTGCCAACATTTTGATGGCAGATTGCAGGAGCCACTTGGTACTATCAAACCAGCCCAACTTGACACTGGTGCCACCATGGGTCTGGTCACCATCCTGCCTATCTTAGCTTTTCAGGAGCCAGCCGGTCACTCCCAGTCATAGGCCCCCAGACACAAAGCTCGGCCCGTTTTCCTGGCAAACAAAAGTAAGCTGCCCCGCTTCTGGATGGCAGATTGCAGGAGCCACTTGGTACTATCAAACCAGCCCAACTTGGCACTGGTGCCACCTTGGGTCTGGGAACCATCCTGCGTATCGTGGATTCTAAGGAGCCAGCCGGTCACTCCCAGCCACAGGCCCCCAAACACAAACCACAGCGCTTTTCCCTGGAAAACAAAACCCGCCTGCCGACATTTTGATGGCAGATTGCAGGAGCCACTTGCTACTATCAAATCAGCCCAACTTGGCACTGGTGCCACCATGGGTCTGGTCACCATCCTGCCTATCGTAGCTTTTCAGGAGCCAGCCGGTCACTCCCAGCCATAGGCGCCCAGACACAAATCTCGGCCCGTTTCCCTGGAAAACAAAAGTAAGCTGCCCCGCTTCTGGATGGCAGATTGCAGGAGCCACTTGGTACTATCAAACCAGCCCGACTTGGCACTGGTGCCACCTCTGGTCTGGGAACCATCCTGCGTATCGTGGATTCTAAGGAGCCAGCTGGCCACTCCCAGCCATAGGCACCCAAACACAAACAACGGCGCTTTTCCCTGGAAAACAAAACTCGCCTGCCAACTTTTTGATGGCAGATTGCAGGAGCCACTTGGTACTATCAAACCAGCTCAACTTGGCACTGGTGCCACCATGGGTCTGCTCAACATCCTGCCTATCGTAGCTTTTCAGGAGCCAGACGGTCACTCGCAGCCATAGGCCCCCAGACACAAACCTCGGCCCGTTTCCCTGGCAAACAAAAGTAAGCTGCCCCGCTTCTGCATGGCAGATTGCAGGAGCTATTTAGTACTATCAAACCAGCCCGACTTGGCACTGGTGCCACCTCAGGTCTGGGAACCATCCTGCGTATCGTGGATTCTAAGGAGCCAGCCGGCCACTCCCAGCCACAGGCCCCCAAACACAAACAACGGCGCTTTTCCCTGGAAAACAAAACTCGCCTGCCAAATTTTGACGGCAGATTGCAGGAGCCACTTGGTACTATCAAATCAGCCCAACTTGGGACTGGTGCCACCATGGGTCTGGTCACCATCCTGCCTATCGTAGCTTTTCAGGAGGCAGCCGGTCACTCCCAGCCATAGGCCCCCAGACAAAAACCTCGGCCCGTTTCCCTGGCAAAAAAAAGTAAGCTGCCCTGCTTCTGGATTGCAGATTGCAGGAACCACTTGGTACTATCAAACCAGCAAAACTTGGCACTGGTGCCACCTTGGGTCTGGATACCATGCTGCGTATCGTGGATTCTAAGGAGCCAGCCGGCCACTCCCAGCCACAGGCCCCCAAACACAAACAACGGCGCTTTTCCCTGGAAAACAAAACTCTCCTGCCAACATTTTGATGGGAGATTGCAGGAGCCACTTGGTTTTATCAAATCACACCAACTTGGCACTGGTGCCACCATGGGTCTGGTCACCATCCTGCCTATCGTAGCTTTTCAGGAGCCAGCCGGTCACTCCCAGCCACAGGCCCCCAAACAAAAACAACGGCGCTTTTCCCTGGAAAACAAAACTCGTCAGCCAACTTTTTGATGGCAGATTGCCAGAGCCACTTGGTACTATCAAACCAGCCCAACTTGGCACTGGTGCCACCTTGGGTCTGGGAACCATGCTGCGTATCGTGGATTATAAGGAGCCAGCCGGCCACTCCCAGCCACAGGCCCCCAAACACAAACCACAGCGCTTTTCCCTGGAAAACAAAATTCGCCGGCCAACTTTTTGATGGCAGATTGCAGGAGCCACTTGGTACTATCAAATCAGCCCAACTTGGCACTGGTGCCACCATGGGTCTGGTCACCATCCTGCTTATCGTAGCTTTTCAGGAGCCAGCCGGTCACTCCCAGCCATAGGCGCCCAGACACAATGCTCTGCCCTTTTCCCTGGCAAACCAAAGTAAGCTGCCCCGCTTCTGGATGGCAGATTGCAGGAACCACTTGGTACTATAAAACCAGCCCGACTTGGCACTGGTGCCACCTCTGGTCTGGGAACCATGCTGCGTATCGTGGATTCTAAGGAGCCAGCCGGCCACTCCCAGCCACAGGCCCCCAAACAAAAACAACGGCGCTTTTCCCTGGAAAACAAAACTCGCCTGCCAAATTTTTGATGGCAGATTGCAGGAGCCACTTGGTACTATCAAATCAGCCCAACTTGGGACTGGTGCCACCATGGGTCTGGTCACCATCCTGCGTATCTTAGCTTTTCAGGAGCCAGCCGGTCACTCCCAGCCATAGGCCCCCAGACACAAAGCTCGGCCCGTTTCCCTGGCAAACAAAAGTAAGCTGCCCCGCTTCTGGATGGCAGATTGCAGGAGCCACTTGGTACTATCAAACCAGCCCAACTTGGCACTGGTGCCACCTTGGGTCTGGGAACCATCCTGCGTATCGTGGATTCTAAGGAGCCAGCCGGTCACTCCCAGCCACAGGCCCCCAAACACAAACCACAGCGCTTTTCCCTGGAAAACAAATCCCGCCTGCCGACATTTTGATGGCTGATTGCAGGAGCCACTTGCTGCTATCAAATCAGCCCAACTTGGCACTGGTGCCACCATGGGTCTGGTCACCATCCTGCCTATCGTAGCTTTTCAGGAGCCAGCCGGTCACTCCCAGTCATAGGCCCCCAGACACAAAGCTCGGCCCGTTTCCCTGGCAAACAAAAGTAAGCTGCCCCGCTTCTGGATGGCAGATTGTAGGACGCACTTGGTACTATCAAACCAGCCCGACTTGGCACTGGTGCCACCTCTGGTCTGGGAACTATGGTGCGTATCGTGGATTCTAAGGAGCCAGCCAGCCACTCCCAGCCATAGGCACCCAAACACAAACAACGGCGCTTTTCCCTGGAAAACAAAACTCGCCTGCCAACATTTTGATGGCAGATTGCAGGAGCCACTTGGTACTATCAAACCAGCCCAACTTGACACTGGTGCCACCATGGGTCTGGTCACCATCCTGCCTATCTTAGCTTTTCAGGAGCCAGCCGGTCACTCCAAGCCATAGGCCCCCAGACACAAACCTCGGCCCGTTTTCCTGGCAAACAAAAGTAAGCTGCCCCGCTTCTGGATGGCAGATTGCAGGAGCCACTTGGTACTATCAAAGCAGCCCAACTTGGCACTGGTGCCACCTTGGGTCTGGGAACCATCCTGCGTATCGTGGATTCTAAGGAGCCAGCCGGTCACTCCCAGCCACAGGCCCCCAAACACAAACCACAGCGCTTTTCCCTGGAAAACAAAACCCGCCTGCCGACATCTTGATGGCAGATTGCAGGAGCCACTTGCTACTATCAAATCAGCCCAACTTGGCACTGGTGCCACCATGGGTCTGGTCACCATCCTGCCTATCGTAGCTTTTCAGGAGCCAGCCGGTCACTCCCAGCCATAGGCGCCCAGACACAAAGCTCGGCCCGTTTCCCTGGCAAACTAAAGTAAGCTGCCCCGCTTCTGGATGGCAGATTGTAGGACGCACTTGGTACTATCAAACCAGCCCGACTTGGCACTGGTGCCACCTCTGGTCTGGGAACCATCCTGCGTATCGTGGATTCTAAGGAGCCAGCTGGCCACTCCCAGCCATAGGCACCCAAACACAAACAACGGCGCTTTTCCCTGGAAAACAAAACTCGCCTGCCAACTTTTTGATGGCAGATTGCAGGAGCCACTTGGTACTATCAAACCAGCTCAACTTGGCACTGGTGCCACCATGGGTCTGCTCAACATCCTGCCTATCGTAGCTTTTCAGGAGCCAGACGGTCACTCGCAGCCATAGGCCCCCAGACACAAACCTCGGCCCGTTTCCCTGGCAAACAAAAGTAAGCTGCCCCGCTTCTGCATGGCAGATTGCAGGAGCTATTTAGTACTATCAAACCAGCCCGACTTGGCACTGGTGCCACCTCAGGTCTGGGAACCATCCTGCGTATCGTGGATTCTAAGGAGCCAGCCGGCCACTCCCAGCCACAGGCCCCCAAACACAAACAACGGCGCTTTTCCCTGGAAAACAAAACTCGCCTGCCAAATTTTGACGGCAGATTGCAGGAGCCACTTGGTACTATCAAATCAGCCCAACTTGGGACTGGTGCCACCATGGGTCTGGTCACCATCCTGCCTATCGTAGCTTTTCAGGAGGCAGCCGGTCACTCCCAGCCATAGGCCCCCAGACAAAAACCTCGGCCCGTTTCCCTGGCAAAAAAAAGTAAGCTGCCCTGCTTCTGGATTGCAGATTGCAGGAACCACTTGGTACTATCAAATCAGCAAAACTTGGCACTGGTGCCACCTTGGGTCTGGATACCATGCTGCGTATCGTGGATTCTAAGGAGCCAGCCGGCCACTCCCAGCCACAGGCCCCCAAACACAAACAACGGCGCTTTTCCCTGGAAAACAAAACTCTCCTGCCAACATTTTGATGGGAGATTGCAGGAGCCACTTGGTTTTATCAAATCACACCAACTTGGCACTGGTGCCACCATGGGTCTGGTCACCATCCTGCCTATCGTAGCTTTTCAGGAGCCAGCCGGTCACTCCCAGCCATAGGCCCCCAGACACAAACCTCGGCCCGTTTCCCTGACAAACAAAAGTAAGTTATCCCGCTTCTGGATGGCAGATTGCCGGAGCCACTTGGTACTATCAAACCAGCCCGACTTGGCACTGGTGCCACCATGGGTCTGGTCACCATCCTGCCTATCGTGGATTCTAATTAGCCATCCGTCCACTCCCAGCCACAGGCCCCCAAACAAAAACAACGGCGCTTTTCCCTGGAAAACAAAACTCGTCAGACAACTTTTTGATGGCAGATTGCCAGAGCCACTTGGTACTATCAAACCAGCCCAACTTGGCACTGGTGCCACCTTGGGTCTGGGAACCATGCTGCCTATCGTGGATTCTAAGGAGCCAGCCGGCCACTCCCAGCCACAGGCCCCCAAACACAAACCACAGCGCTTTTCCCTGGAAAACTAATCCCGCCTGCCGACATTTTGATGGCTGATTGCAGGAGCCACTTGCTGCTATCAAATCAGCCCAACTTGGCACTGGTGCCACCATGGGTCTGGTCACCATCCTGCCTATCGTAGCTTTTCAGGAGCCAGCCGGTCACTCCCAGTCATAGGCCCCCAGACACAAAGCTCGGCCCGTTTCCCTGGCAAACAAAAGTAAGCTGCCCCGCTTCTGGATGGCAGATTGCAGGAGCCACTTGGTACTATCAAACCAGCCCAACTTGGCACTGGTGCCACCTTGGGTCTGGGAACCATCCTGCGTATCGTGGATTCTAAGGAGCCAGCCGGTCACTCCCAGCCACAGGCCCCCAAACACAAACCACAGCGCTTTTCCCTGGAAAACAAAACCCGCCTGCCGACATTTTGATGGCAGATTGCAGGAGCCACTTGCTACTATCAAATCAGCCCAACTTGGCACTGGTGCCACCATGGGTCTGGTCACCATCCTGCCTATCGTAGCTTTTCAGGAGCCAGCCGGTCACTCCCAGCCATAGGCCCCCAGACACAAAGCTCGGCCCGTTTCCCTGGCAAACAAAAGTAAGCTGCCCCGCTTCTGGATGGCAGATTGTAGGACGCACTTGGTACTATCAAACCAGCCCGACTTGGCACTGGTGCCACCTCTGGTCTGGGAACCATGGTGCGTATCGTGGATTCTAAGGAGCCAGCCGGCCACTCCCAGCCATAGGCACCCAAACACAAACAACGGCGCTTTTCCCTGGAAAACAAAACTCGCCTGCCAACTTTTTGATGGCAGATTGCAGGAGCCACTTGGTACTATCAAACCAGCTCAACTTGGCACTGGTGCCACCATGGGTCTGCTCAACATCCTGCCTATCGTAGCTTTTCAGGAGCCAGACGGTCACTCGCAGCCATAGGCCCCCAGACACAAACCTCGGCCCGTTTCCCTGGCAAACAAAAGTAAGCTGCCCCGCTTCTGCATGGCAGATTGCAGGAGCTATTTAGTACTATCAAACCAGCCCGACTTGGCACTGGTGCCACCTTAGGTCTGGGAACCATCCTGCGTATCGTGGATTCTAAGGAGCCAGCCGGCCACTCCCAGCCACAGGCCCCCAAACACAAACAACGGCGCTTTTCCCTGGAAAACAAAACTCGCCTGCCAAATTTTGACGGCAGATTGCAGGAGCCACTTGGTACTATCAAATCAGCCCAACTTGGGACTGGTGCCACCATGGGTCTGGTCACCATCCTGCCTATCGTAGCTTTTCAGGAGCCAGCCGGTCACTCCCAGCCATAGGCCCCCAGACAAAAACCTCGGCCCGTTTCCCTGGCAAACAAAAGTAAGCTGCCCTGCTTCTGGATTGCAGATTGCAGGAACCACTTGGTACTATCAAACCAGCAAAACTTGGCACTGGTGCCACCTTGGGTCTGGATACCATGCTGCGTATCGTGGATTCTAAGGAGCCAGCCGGCCACTCCCAGCCACAGGCCCCCAAACACAAACAACGGCGCTTTTCCCTGGGAAACAAAACTCTCCTGCCAACTTTTTGATGGGAGATTGCAGGAGCCACTTGGTTTTATCAAATCAGACCAACTTGGCACTGGTGCCACCATGGGTCTGGTCACCATCCTGCCTATCGTAGCTTTTCAGGAGCCAGCCGGTCACTCCCAGCCATAGGCCCCCAGACACAAACCTCGGCCCGTTTCCCTGACAAACAAAAGTAAGTTATCCCGCTTCTGGATGGCAGATTGCCGGAACCACTTGGTACTATCAAACCAGCCCGACTTGGCACTGGTGCCACCATGGGTCTGGTCACCATCCTGCCTATCGTGGATTCTAATTAGCCATCCGTCCACTCCCAGCCACAGGCCCCCAAACAAAAACAACGGCGCTTTTCCCTGGAAAACAAAACTCGTCAGCCAACTTTTTGATGGCAGATTGCCAGAGCCACTTGGTACTATCAAACCAGCCCAACTTGGCACTGGTGCCACCTTGGGTCTGGGAACCATGCTGCGTATCGTGGATTATAAGGAGCCAGCCGGCCACTCCCAGCCACAGGCCCCCAAACACAAACCACAGCGCTTTTCCCTGGAAAACAAAATTCGCCGGCCAACTTTTTGATGGCAGATTGCAGGAGCCACTTGGTACTATCAAATCAGCCCAACTTGGCACTGGTGCCACCATGGGTCTGGTCACCATCCTGCTTATCGTAGCTTTTCAGGAGCCAGCCGGTCACTCCCAGCCATAGGCGTCCAGACACAATGCTCTGCCCTTTTCCCTGGCAAACCAAAGTAAGCTGCCCCGCTTCTGGATGGCAGATTGCAGGAACCACTTGGTACTATAAAACCAGCCCGACTTGGCACTGGTGCCGCCTCTGGTCTGGGAACCATGCTGCGTATCGTGGATTCTAAGGAGCCAGCCGGCCACTCCCAGCCACAGGCCCCCAAACAAAAACAACGGCGCTTTTCCCTGGAAAACAAAACTCGCCTGCCAAATTTTTGATGGCAGATTGCAGGAGCCACTTGGTACTATCAAATCAGCCCAACTTGACACTGGTGCCACCATGGGTCTGGTCACCATCCTGCGTATCTTAGCTTTTCAGGAGCCAGCCGGTCACTCCCAGCCATAGGCCCCCAGACACAAAGCTCGGCCCGTTTCCCTGGCAAACAAAAGTAAGCTGCCCCGCTTCTGGATGGCAGATTGCAGGAGCCACTTGGTACTATCAAACCAGCCCAACTTGGCACTGGTGCCACCTTGGGTCTGGGAACCATCCTGCGTATCGTGGATTCTAAGGAGCCAGCCGGTCACTCCCAGCCACAGGCCCCCAAACACAAACCACAGCGCTTTTCCCTGGAAAACTAATCCCGCCTGCCGACATTTTGATGGCTGATTGCAGGAGCCACTTGCTGCTATCAAATCAGCCCAACTTGGCACTGGTGCCACCATGGGTCTGGTCACCATCCTGCCTATCGTAGCTTTTCAGGAGCCAGCCGGTCACTCCCAGTCATAGGCCCCCAGACACAAAGCTCGGCCCGTTTCCCTGGCAAACAAAAGTAAGCTGCCCCGCTTCTGGATGGCAGATTGTAGGACGCACTTGGTACTATCAAACCAGCCCGACTTGGCACTGGTGCCACCTCTGGTCTGGGAACTATGGTGCGTATCGTGGATTCTAAGGAGCCAGCCAGCCACTCCCAGCCATAGGCACCCAAACACAAACAACGGCGCTTTTCCCTGGAAAACAAAACTCGCCTGCCAAATTTTGATGGTAGATTGCAGGAGCCACTTGGTGCTATCAAACCAGCCCAACTTGGCACTTGTGCCACCATGGGTCTGCTCAACATTCTGCCTATCGTAGCTTTTCAGGAGCCAGCCGGTCACTCCCAGCCATAGGCCCCGAGACACAAAGCTCGGACCTTTTCCCTGGCAAACAAAAGTAATCTGCCCCGCTTCTGGATGGCAGATTGCAGGAGCCACTTTGCACCATCATACTAGCCCGACTTGGCACTGGTGCCAGCTTGGGTCTGGGAACCATCCTGCGTATCGTGGATTCTAAGGAGCCAGCCGGCCACTCCCAGCCACAGGCCCCCAGACACAAACAACGGCGCTTTTCCCTGGAAAACAAAACTCGCCTGACAACTTTTTGATGGCAGATTGCAGGAGCCACTTGGTACTATCAAATCAGCCCAACTTGGCACTGGTACCACCATGGGTCTGGTCACCATCCTGCCTATCGTAGCTTTTCAGGAGCCAGCCGGTCACTCCCAGCCATAGGCCCCCAGACAAAAACCTCGGACCGTTTCCCTGGGAAACAAACGTAAGCTGCCCTGCTTCTGGATGGCAGATTGCAGGAACCACTTGGTACTATCAAACCAGCAAAACTTGGCACTGGTGCCACCTTGGGTCTGGGAACCATGCTGCGTATCGTGGATTCTAAGGAGCCAGCCGGCCACTCCCAGCCACAGGCCCCCAAACACAAACAACGGCGCTTTTCCCTGGAAAACAAAACTCTCCTGCCAACTTTTTGATGGCAGATTGCAGGAGCCACTTGGTTTTATCAAATCAGCCCAACTTGGCACTGGTGCCACCATGGGTCTGGTCACCATCCTGCCTATCGTAGCTTTTCAGGAGCCAGTCGGTCACTCGCAGCCATAGGCCCCCAGACAAAAACTCGGCCCGTTTCCCTGGCAAACAAAAGTAAGCTACCCCGCTTCTGGATGGCAGATTGCAGGAGCCACTTTGCACCATCAAACTAGCCCGTCTTGGCACTGGTGCCACCTCTGGTCTGGGAACCATCCTGCGTATCGTGGATTCTAAGGAGCCAGTCGGCCACTCCCAGCCATACGCCTCCAAACACAAACAACGGTCCGTTTCCCTGGCAAAGAAAAGTAAGCTGCCCCGCTTCTGGATGTCAGATTGCAGGAACCACTTGTTGCCAAGTTGGGGTGGTTTGATAGTACCAAGTGGCTCCTGCAATCTTCCATCAAAAAGTTGGCAAGCGAGTTTTGTTTTCCAGGGAAAAGCGCCGTTGTTTGTGTTTGGGGGCCTGTGGCTGGGAGTGGCCAGCTGTCTCCTTAGAATCCACGATACGCAGGATGGGTCCCAGACCAGAGGTGGCACCAGTGCCAAGTCGGGCTGGTTTGATGGTGCAAAGTGACTCCTGCAATCTGCCATCCAGAAGCGGGGTAGCTTACTTTTGTTTGCCAGGGAAACGGGCAGAGCTTTGTGTCTGGGGGCCTATGGCTGGGAGTGACCGGCTGCCTCCTGAAAAGCTACGATAGGCAGGATGGTGACCAGACCCATGGTGGCACCAGTGCCAAGTTGGGCTGGTTTGATAGTACCAAGTGGCTCCTGCAATCTGCCATCAAAAAGTTGGCAGGTGAGTTTTGTTTTCCAGGGAAAAGCGCCGTTGTTTGTGTTTGGGGGCCTGTGGCTGGGAGTGGCCAGCTGGCTCCTTAGAATCCACGATACGCAGGATGGTTCCCAGACCAGAGGTGGCACCAGTGCCAAGTCGGGCTGGTTTGATGGTACAAAGTGGTTCCTGCAATCTGCCATCCAGAAGCGGGGCAGCTTACTTTTGTTTGCCAGGGAAACGGGCCGAGGTTTGTGACTGGGGGCCTATGGCTGCGAGTGACCGCCTGGCGCCTGAAAAGCTACGATAGGCAGGATGGTGACCAGACCCATGGTGGAACCAGTGTCAAGTTGGGCTGGTTTGATAGTACCAAGTGGCTCCTGCAATCTGCCATCAAAAAGTTGGCAGGCCAGTTTTGTTTTCCAGGGAAAAGCGCCGTTGTTTTTGTTTGGAGGCCTGTGGCTGGGAGTGGCCGGCTGCCTCCTTTGAACCCATTATACGCAGGATGGTTCCCAGAGCCAAGGTGGCGCCAGTGCCAAGTTGGGCTGGTTTGATAGTACCAAGCGGCTCCTGCAATCTGCCATCCAGAAGCGGGACAGCTTAATTTTGTTTCCCAGGGAAACGGGCCGAGGTGTTTGTCTGGGGGCCTATGGCTGGGAGTGACTGGCTGGCTACTGAAAAGCTACGATAGGCAGGATGATTACCACACTCATGGTGGCACCAGTGCCAAGTCGGGCTGGTTTGATAATACTAAATAGCTCTTGCAATCTGAAATCCAGACGGGGGGCAGCGGATTTTTGTTTGCTGGAGAAAAGTTCCGTGGTTTTTTTTGGGTGTATATGGCTGGACGTGGCCGGCTGGCTCCTTAAAAGATCGATACGCAGGATTGTTCCCTGACCCAAGGTGGCATCAGTGCCAAGTCGGGCTGTTTTCGTAGTACCAAGTGCGTCCTTCAATTTGCCATCCAGAAGAGGGGCAGTTGAGTTTTGTTTGCCAGAGAAAAGGGCCGTGGTATATGTTTGGGGGCATAGGGTTGAGAGTGGCCGGCTGGCCCCTGAAAATCCACGATAGGCAGGATGGTTCCCAGAACCAAGGTGGCACCAGTGCCATGTTGGCCTGGTTTGATAGTACCATGTGGCTCCTGCAATCTGCCATCCAGAAGCGGGGCTGCTTACTTTTGTTTGCCAGGGAAACGGGCCGAGATATTTGTCTGGGGGCCTATGGCTGGGAGTGAGCGGCTGGCTCCTGAAAAGCTACGATAGGCAGGATGGTGACCAGACCCATGGTGGCACCAGTGCCAAGTTGGGCTGGTTTGATAGTACCAAGTGGCTCCTGCAATCTGCCATCAAAAAGTTGTCAGGCGACTTTTGTTTTCCAGGGAAAAGCGCCGTTGTTCTTGTTTAGAGGCCTGTGGCTGGGAGTGGCCGGCTGCCTCCTTTGAACCCAGGATACGCAGGATGGTTCCCAGACCCAAGGTGGCACCAGTGCCAAGTTGGGCTGGTTTGATAGTACCAAGTGGCTCCTGCAATCTGCCATCCAGAAGCGGGACAGCTTACCTTTGTTTCCCAGGGAAACGGGCCGAGGTATTTGTCTGGGGGCCTATGGTTTTGAGTGACCGGCTGGCTACTGAAAAGCTACGATAGGCAGGATTTTTACCAGACTCATGGTGGCACCAGTGCCAAGTCGGGCTGGTTTGATAATACTAAATAGCTCCTGAAATCTGCCATTCAGACGCGGGGCAGCGGATTTTTGTTTGCTGGAGAAAAGTTCAGTGGTTTTTTTTTGGGGGTATATGGCTGGACGTGGCCGGCTGGCTCCTTAAAAAGATCGATACGCAGGATTGTTCCCTGACCCAAGGTGGCATCACTGCCAAGTCGGGCTGTTTTCGTAGTACCAAGTGCGTCCTGCAATTTGCCATCCAGAAGAGGGGCAGTTGAGTTTTGTTTGCCAGAGCAAAGGGCCGTGGTATGTGTTTGGGGGCATATGGCTGAGAGTGGCCGGCTGGCCCCTGAAAATCCACGATAGGCAGGATGGTTCCCAGAGCCAAGGTAGCACCAGTGCCATGTTGGCCTGGTTTGATAGTACCATGTGGCTCCTGCAATCTGCCATCCAGAAGCGGGGCAGCTTACTTTTGTTTGCCAGGGAAACGGGCCGAGATATTTGTCTGGGGGCCTATGGCTGGGAGTGACCGGCTGGCTCCTGAAAAGCTACGATAGGCAGGATGGTGACCAGACCCAAAGTGGAACCAGTACCAAGTTGGGCTGGTTTGATAGTACCAAGTGGCTCCTGCAATCTGCCATCAAAAATTTGGCAGGCGAGTTTTGTTTTCCAGGGAAATGCGCCGTTGTTTAGAGGCCTGTGGCTGGGAGTGGCCGCCTGTCCTCGTAGAATCTACGTTACGCAGCATGGTTCCCAGAGCCAAGGTGGCACCAGGGCCAAGTCGGGCAGGTTTGATAGTACCAAATGCATCCTGCAATCTGCCATCCAAAAGCGGGGCAGTTTACTTTTGTTTGCCAGGGAAACGGGCCGAGGTTTGTGTCTGGGGGCCTATGGCAGGGAGTGACCGTCTGGCTCCTGAAAAGCTACGATAGGCAGGATGTTTACCAGACCCATGGTGGCACCAGTGCCAAGTTGGGCTGATTTGATAGTACCAAGTGGCTCCTGCAATCTGCCATCCAGAATCGGGGCAGCTTACTTTTGTTTTCCAGGGAAACGAGCCGAGGTTTTTGTCTGGGGGTCTATGGCTGGGAGTGACCGGCTGGCTCCTGAAAAGCTACGATAGGCAGGATGGTGACCAGACCCATGGTGGCACCAGTGCCAAGTTGGGCTGGTTTGATAGCACCAAGTGGCTCCTGCAATCTGCCATCAAAATGTTGGCAGGCGAGTTTTGTTTTCCAGGGAAAAGCGCCGTTGTTTGTGTTTGGGCGCCTGTGGCTCAGAGTGGCCGGGTGGCTGCTTAGAATCCACGATACGCCGGATGGTTCCCAGACCCAAGGTGGCACCAGTGCCAAGTCGGGCTGGTTTGACACTACCAGGTGGCTCCTGCAATCTGCCATCCGGAATCGGGGCAGCTTAATTTTGTTTGCCAGGGAAACGGTCCGAGGTTTGTGTCTGGGGGCCTATGGCTGGGAGTGACCGGCTGGCTCCTGAAATGCTACTATAGGCAGGATGGTTCCCAGACCCATAGTTGCACCAGTGCCAAGTTGGGATGATTTGATAGTACCAAGTGACTCCTGCAATCTGCCATCAAAAAGCTGGCAGGCGAGTTTTGTTTTCCAGGGAAAAGCGCCGTTGTTTGTGTTTGGGGGCCTGTGGCTGGGAGTGGCCGGCTGGCTCCTTAGAATCCACGATATGCAGGATTGTTCCCAGACCCAAGGTGGCACCAGTGCCAAGTCGGGCTGGTTTGATGGTGCAAAGTGGCTCCTGCAATCTGCC
This sequence comes from Melospiza melodia melodia, assembly GCF_035770615.1. Lineage (NCBI taxonomy): Eukaryota > Metazoa > Chordata > Aves > Passeriformes > Passerellidae > Melospiza > Melospiza melodia. Next base: position 45,890,497 of record NC_086199.1, read on the forward strand.
ATCCAGACGCGGGGCAGCGGATTTTTGTTTCCATGAGAAATGGTCCGTGGTTTGTTTTTGGGGGTATATGGCTGGGCGTGGCCGGCTGGCTCCTTGAAAAGCTCGATATGCAGGATGGTTCCCTGACACAAGGTGGCACCAGTGCCACGTCGGGCGGTTTTCGTAGTACAAAGTGCGTCCTAAAATTTGCCATCCAGAAGAGGGGCAGTTGAGTTTTGTTTGCCAGAGAAAAGGGCCGTGGTTTGTTTTTGGGGGCATATGGCTGATAGTGGCCGGCTGGCCCCTGAAAATCCACGATAAGCAGGATGGTTCCCACACCAGAGGTGTCACCAGCGCCAAGTCGGGGTGATTTGATAGTACTAAATAGCTCCTGCAATCTGCCATGCAGAAGCGGGGCAGCTTACTTTTGTTTCCCAGGGAAACGGGCCGAGGTTTGTGTCTGGGGGCCTATGGCAGGGAGTGACCGGCTGGCTCCTGAAAAGCTACGATAGGCAGGATGGTGACCAGACCCATGGTGGCACCAGTGCCAAGTTGGGCTGGTTTGATAGTACAAAGTGGCTCCGGCAATCTGCCATCAAAAAGTTGGCAGGCGAGTTCTGTTTTCCAGGGAAAAGCGCCGTTGTTTTTGTTTGGGGGCCTGTGGCTGGGAGTGGCTAGCTGGCTCCTTAGAACCCACGATACGCAGGATGGTTCCCAGACCAGAGGTGGCACCAGTGCCAAGTTGGGCTGGTTTGATGGTGCAAAGTGGCTCCTGCAATCTGCCATCCAGAAGCGGGGTAGTTTACTTTTGTTTGCCAGGGAAACGGGCCGAAATATTTGTCTAGGGGCCTCTGGCTGGGGGTGAATGGGTGGCACCTGAAAAGCTACGATAAGCAGGATGGTGACCAGACCCATGGTGGCACCAGTGCCAAGTTGGGCTGATTTGATAAAACCAAGTGGCTCCTGCAATCTGCCATCAAATGTTTGGCAGGCGAGTTTTGTTTTCCAGGGAAAAGCACCGTTGTGTGTGTTTTGGGGCCTGTGGCTGGGAGTGGCCAGCTGGCTCCTTAGAATCCACGATACGCAGGATGGTTCCCAGACCCAAGGTGGCACCAGTGCCAAGTAGGGCTGGTTTCATAGTACCCAGTGGCTCCTGCAATCTCCCATCAGGAAAAGGGGCAGTTGAGTTTTGTTTTCCAGAGAAAAGGGCCGTGGTTTGTGTTTGGGGCCTATGGCTGAGAGTGACCGGCTGGCCCCTGAAAATCCACGATAGGAAGGATGGTTCCCAGATCCAAGGTGGCAGCAGTGCCATGTTGTGCTGGTGTGATAGTCCCAAGTGGCTCATGCAATCTGCCATCCAGAAGCGGGGCAGCTGAATTTTGTTTGCCAGAGAAAAATGCTGTGGTTTGTGTTTGGGGGCCTGTGGCTGGGAGTGGCCGGCTGGCTCCTGAAAATCCATGATACGCAGGATGGTTCCCAGACCCAAGGTGGCACCAGTGCCACGTGGGGCTGGTTTCACAGTGTCAATGCCTCCTGCAATCTCCCATCCAGAAGCGGGGCAGCTTAATTTTGTTTGCCAGGGAATCGGGCCGTGGGTTTTGTATGGGGGCCTATGGCTGAGAGTGGCCGGCTGGCTCCTGAAAATCCACGCTAGGCAGCATGGTTCCCAGATGCAAGCTGGCACCAGTGCCAAGTCGGGCTGGTTTGATGGTGCAAAGTGGCTCCTGCAATCTGCCATCCAGAAGCGGGGCAGCTGATTTTTGTTTGCCAGAGAAAAATTCCATGGATTGTTTTTGGGGGCATATTGCTGGGAGTGGCCGGCTGGCTCCTTAGAATCCACGATACGCAGGATGGTTCCCAGACCCGAGGTGGCACCAGTGCCAAGTCGGGCTGGTTTGATTACACCAAGTGGCTCCTGCAATCTGCCATCCAGAAGTGAGGCAGCTAAGTTTTGTTTGCCAGAAAAAAGGGCCGTGGTTTTTGTTGGGGGCCTGTGGCTGGGAGTGGCCGGCTGGCTCCTTAGAATCCACCATACGCAGGATGGTTCCCAGACCCAAGGTGGCACCAGTGCCAAGTCGGGCTGGTTTGATAGTCCCAAGTGGCTCCTGCAAACTGCCATCCAGAAGCGGGGCCGCTGAGTTTTGTTTGCCAGGGAAATGGGCCGTTGTTTGTGTTTGGGGGCCTGTGGCTGGGAGTGTTCGTCTGGTTCCTGAATATGTACGATACGCAGGATTGTTCCCAGACCCAAGGTGGCACCAGTGCCAAGTCGGGCTGGTTTGATGGTGCAAAGTGGCTCCTGCAATCTGCCATCCAGACGCGGGGCAGCGGATTTTTGTTTCCATGAGAAATGGTCCGTGGTTTGTTTTTGGGGGTATATGGCTGGGCCTGGCCGGCTGGCTCCTTAAAAAGCTCGATATGCAGGATGGTTCCCTGACACAAGGTGGCACCAGTGCCACGTCGGGCGGTTTTCGTAGTACAAAGTGCGTCCTAAAATTTGCCATCCAGAAGAGGGGCAGTTGAGTTTTTTTTGCGAGAGAAAAGGTCCGTGGTTTGTTTTTGGGGGCATATGGCTGAGAGTGGCTGGCTGGCCCCTGAAAATCCACGATACACAGGATGGTTCCCAGATCCAAGGTGGCACCTGTGCCAAGTCGGGCTGATTTGATAGTACTAAGTAGCTCCTGCAATCTGCCATCCAGAAGCGGGGCAGCTTACTTTTGTTTGCCAGGGAAACGGGCCGAGGTTTGTGTTTGGGGGCCTATGGCTGAGAGTGACCGGCTGGCTCCTGAAAAGCTACAATAGGCAGGATGGTGACCAGACCCATGGTGGCACCAGTGCCAAGTTGGGCTGGTTTGATAGTACCAAGTGGTTCCTGCAATCTGCCATCCAGAAGCAGGGCAGCTGAGTTTTGTTTGCCAGAGAAAAGGGCCTTGGTTTGTGTTTGGGGGCATATGGCTGGGTGTGGCCAGCTGGCTCCTTAAAATGCACGATATGCAACATGGCTCCCAGACCCAAGGTGGCACCAGTGCCAAGTTGGGCTGGTTTGATAGTACCAAGTGGCTCCTGCAATCTTCCATGATCACGTGGAGAAATACTTTCTGGTTTCAGCCTCATGCTCTTTCTTCTCTCCCTCAACTTCTCTATCACCTCTCATCTGGTTCACATGCGCTGTCTTCAACGTCCACAGGCTACTTTTCACAGAATCTTCTGGCCTGATGAAGTAAGAATGATGAATAGAACAGAGCTGGGATCTATTTTCCAGTTTGGATAAAATGCATTCTGCACACAAATCCAAGGAGAACGGGCTGCCCCGATGCCCAGAAAATCTTTCACTCCTGCTAGTGTTCTACGTCAACCGCAACTTAGTCTGAAAGAAAAGCTTTTTCTCTGAGAGCATCTGAGAGGTTTGCATGAAGCCCTGATATCTGACATATGCAATTTTGAATAGGAGAGGAAAAAGAAAATGGCAAGGAGTTTTTAATTTTAGTGGTTTCAATTTTAATTTCCGTGCACTTTTTCAAAACTTGTCAGCTCAAATGCCCATCAACATCTTTTAGTCATCTGTAAGTCAGTATTCATATAAAATGTGCTTCAAATCCAAAGAATTTCAAATTTGCACTCCAAGCTTCTATGCCTAGATTTATGATTTCCTACACATATTAGATGAAAGGAAGGCCTTTTTTACTGTGGGAGTGCTGGAACACTGGAACAGGTTGCCCAGAGAAGTTGTGGGTGTCCCATCCCTGAAAGTATTCAAGGTCACCTTGGACGGGGCTTGGAGCAGCAACAAAGGAGAAGCTTGATGGTAGAGAAACAAAGTTGGACTATAGAAGAAACTCGGATTGAAGTATAGGATCAAGTTTTCTCTCAGCTCTTGGGGTAAATTCAAAGTTGTACAAAATGACATTTATCTGTGCTATTCACTACTGTAACAGAAAGTTTCATGAAAACTGTACAGAAGATAGTAAATTTTAAAAGAGATAAGAATTACAGCATAAAATCCATGGGATAGGTTACAACATGAGACACTCTCTAAGAGAAAATCTCTTTGTTTCAGCACTTCATCGGGGTAAGATTTCATGAAGTGCCAAAGAAGGCGGCAAAATATCATTCGGGACATTATTTACTGGAATTCAGCCTGGCCATTAGTAGGAACTGCCTTTGAACATATCATGTAGATATACCACACACGCTTTCCCTTCACTGAAAAATTACTGTTTACAACAAATAAGCAATTGACGATCAAAATTGATTGAAAGCATCTTAAACATGTCAAGTATTTCATTGTAGATGATCTGTGATCCAAATGCTTCTTCCACCTTCGAGAGGGACAGAAGAATTCTTCCATATCATGATGGTTTAAAATTGTATCAACCAATGTTTTCTGCTGAAAAGATATCATCTATTTTTTTCTATTTTTGGAAGAAAATATTCCTAGACATACAACAGGTGAGAACTAAGTAATTTTAAAGAAACAAATGAAATGAAAATATTCTGTAAATAGAATGAAATGAAAAGCTGTGTTTTAAATAGGAGCTAAATATTAAACAGAATTTTTGTACCAGGCATTTGAATTACTGCACCAGCTCTTTTGCCCATCAAGAGAGGCATTTAGCATTTCAGTCTTTTCCAAGGTGTTCATGATCTGCTATGCTGATCTCTGTGTGTGCCTAGGTGTGTGTGGAGGGGGGGGCATATGAAGGGGAGTGTGTATGTTTGCTTTACAATTGTTGTGGCAGATTCATGCCTCAGCTCCACATTTTGTTTTAAAAAGGTCACACCGAGTGGATATGAAGTTTACTATCAACAAGAGATCGATTCCCAAATCATCCATTTGACTCTCCCTTATAAATCATGTGCTTTGTTGCATATTTTATCAAATATACTTTCAAGCCAGATGGAGGAAGGAGGATGTGGGAATCCCTCCACCATCTTGCAACTTTTATGTAAGTAGGTTTTCAAGAAAATCATCATTTCTCTTTTAAATATGTCTGGAACAGGCATGATGGTAGTGTCAACCTGTTGGAGTTTTTGTTGCTGGAAGAAGTTGTACAAAAGGATTGGTTTTTACATTGACCAGTTACTGAATCAAGCGCAGGAATACATTGGAAATTTAGCTGGGGGTTCCTTTTCCCAGCAGACTACTTCTAGAACGAGCTTGTACACTGAAGCTGACTCTTTTGCTCTCTTTTTGTTTCTTTCCTATTTTCTTGGCTTCTTTGCCACTATCTAGACAATTTTGGAACTTTGTTCCCAACTAAAATGGTTTCAATAGTCTGATTGTGATCATACATTTTTACAAGGAATTTTTAAAATCTTTCCTCGAGTCCAGAAAGTCAAGGACTTAGATCTTTTTCTTCCCTTATCAATATTGCCATGAAATTGATAAATAAAGACCAACTCTTTATTTTTGTTTTTAACCCACGTAGATAATTCCCATCCATTAATCCATTTTGTGGACCAATAGCTGCCATTCTGATGGAAGCTGTCACTTCTTAACAATAGGCATTCTGTGACTATGTTGACTGCACTTTGGGTGAAGATCCTAACTGGTCTTAGATATACATAGGGAGAAATTTGCTCAGCCAGTGTCAGTCTTAAGCATGCGTATCAGAAGATCTTTCTAGAGCTGGGAATTTTCCCATGAAAGGGATTCAGTTAGGGAAGAGACACTTGTGCCAGAGTTTTACATTCTTCTTGAACACTGCTTAAGGAACTTAGATGCCATGTCCATTTGGATCTCTGTCTGCACAGAACTTTGTCATGCCAGCGCTTTGAAATGCATCTTGAAGAGAATTCACTAGCACAGAATGAAAGAGAGTGGAAGGGGTTGGTGGGGCTAACCAGGCCCAACCCCCCTGCCTAAACCAGGATACCTAGAGCCTCTTGCCCAGGATTCTATCTGGGTGTACTTTTAATGTCTTCAAAGATCCAGGCTCCACAATCTTTCTGGGCAGTCTGTGCCGTGGTTCAGTCACCCTGACAGTAAAGAAACATTTACTGATGTTCAAAGGCAATCTCCTGTATTTCAGTGTGTGCCCACTGCCTCTTGTCTTTTCCCTCAGCATCACTGAAAAGACACTGATTCCCTCCCCTTTGCACTATTGCTTCCATATGTATGTGTGATGCCATGTAGAGGTATGTCAAAAACCTCCCTGAAGCCCAGGCAGATAATATTCCCTTCATCTACCAGTCAAGTTGATTCATCAGAGGAGTTTAAAGTGATGTTCAGCATGAAATTCCCCTGAAAAATCATGCTAACTACATTATTTGGTCATCTGTCATGTGCCTGGCAAGGATTTCCAGGAAGAGCTGCTTCATCAACTTCCTGGGGATAAAAAAGAGGCTGGCTGGTTTGTACTATGGCGAGTCCTCTTAATTGCCTTTTTTGAAGATGGGTGTCATTTGCTAACATCCACTCTTTAGCTCCTCTTCTCATCTACACCTCGGCAAAAAGCTTTTCCACTATGTCTGGCTAGGAAAAACTGTGCCAGCACAGAAAACATCTCCCATCGTGTTCTAGAAGTTGCACGGATGTCTGCCAAGTGTTTGGCAGGAAGAAAAGAAAAGTTGTCCAAAACAGCTTCCAATCGAATGTTCCTGTGATTGGAAAAGTCAGGAGAGTGCAAAGGTACTGTTTTCTATCAGTTGGCAAGGTGCGCACACAATCCCAGTGTTGTACAGCTTGCTTCTTCACCTTCCCGAAGCTGCCGCTCTCGCCGGCTGCCGGAGCCCAAGAAGCGGCTTCTTCGCGCAAAGACGATTGTGCCGCTCACAGTGCTCTCCTTAGCGCGGCTTCTGCCGAAAGACGCCCGGCAGCGGCTCTTACCTCCGGAGAGCATCCTACCTTCGTCTTTCGCGTCTTTTGTAGTCTACATCTTAGCAAAACGCTTTTCCACTATGTCTGGCTAGGAAAAACTGTGCCAGCACAGAAAACATCTCCCATCGTGTTCTAGAAGTTGCACGGATGTCTGCCAAGTGTTTGGCAGGAAGAAAAGAAAAGTTGTCCAAAACAGCTTCCAATCGAATGTTCCTGTGATTGGAAAAGTCAGGAGAGTGCAAAGGTACAGTTTTCTATCAGTTGGCAAGGTGCGCACACAATCCCAGTGTTGTACAGCTTGCTTCTTCACCTTCCCGAAGCTGCCACTCTCAGGAGGTAAGAGCCGCTGCCGGGCGTCTTTCGGCAGAAGCCGCGCTAAGGGGAGCACTGTGAGCGGCACAATCGTCTTTGCGCGAAGAAGCCGCTTCTTGGGCTCCGGCAGCCGGCGAGAGCGGCAGCTTCGGGAAGGTGAAGAAGCAAGCTGTACAACACTGGGATTGTGTGCGCACCTTGCCAACTGATAGAAAACAGTACCTTTGCACTCTCCTGACTTTTCCAATCACAGGAACATTCGATTGGAAGCTGTTTTGGACAACTTTTCTTTTCTTCCTGCCAAACACTTGGCAGACATCCGTGCAACTTCTAGAACACGATGGGAGATGTTTTCTGTGCTGGCACAGTTTTTCCTAGCCAGACATAGTGGAAAAGCTTTTTGCCGAGGTGTAGACTACATAAGACGCGAAAGACGAAGGTAGGATGCTCTCCGGAGGTAAGAGCCGCTGCCGGGCGTCTTTCGGCAGATGCCGCGCTAAGGAGAGCACTGTGAGCGGCACAATCGTCTTTGCGCGAAGAAGCCGCTTCTTCGGTTCCGGGAGCCGGCGAGAGCGGCAGCTTCGGGAAGGTGAAGAAGCAAGCTGTACAACACTGGGATTGTGTGCGCACCTTGCCAACTGATAGAAAACAGTACCTTTGCACTCTCCTGACTTTTCCAATCACAGGAACATTCGATTGGAAGCTGTTTTGGACAACTTTTCTTTTCTTCCTGCCAAACACTTGGCAGACATCCGTGCAACTTCTAGAACACGATGGGAGATGTTTTCTGTGCTGGCACAGTTTTTCCTAGCCAGACATAGTGGAGAAGCGTTTTGCTAAGATGTAGACTACAAAAGACGCGAAAGACGAAGGTAGGATGCTCTCCGGAGGTAAGAGCCGCTGCCGGGCGTCTTTCGGCAGAAGCCGCGCTAAGGAGAGCACTGTGAGCGGCACAATCGTCTTTGTGCGAAGAAGCCGCTTCTTGGGCTCCGGCAGCCGGCGAGAGCGGCAGCTTCGGGAAGGTGAAGAAGCAAGCTGTACAACACTGGGATTGTGTGCGCACCTTGCCAACTGATAGAAAACAGTACCTTTGCACTCTCCTGACTTTTCCAATCACAGGAACATTCGATTGGAAGCTGTTTTGGACAACTTTTCTTTTCTTCCTGCCAAACACTTGGCAGACATCCGTGCAACTTCTAGAACACGATGGGAGATGTTTTCTGTGCTGGCACAGTTTTTCCTAGCCAGACATAGTGGAAAAGCTTTTTGCCGAGGTGTAGATGAGAAGAGGAGCTAAAGACGAAGGTAGGATGCTCTCCGGAGGTAAGAGCCGCTGCCGGGCGTCTTTCGGCAGAAGCCGCGCTAAGGAGAGCACTGTGAGCGGCACAATCGTCTTTGCGCGAAGAAGCCGCTTCTTGGGCTCCGGCAGCCGGCGAGAGCGGCAGCTTCGGGAAGGTGAAGAAGCAAGCTGTACAACACTGGGATTGTGTGCGCACCTTGCCAACTGATAGAAAACAGTACCTTTGCACTCTCCTGACTTTTCCAATCACAGGAACATTCGATTGGAAGCTGTTTTGGACAACTTTTCTTTTCTTCCTGCCAAACACTTGGCAGACATCCGTGCAACTTCTAGAACACGATGGGAGATGTTTTCTGTGCTGGCACAGTTTTTCCTAGCCAGACATAGTGGAAAAGCTTTTTGCCGAGGTGTAGATGAGAAGAGGAGCTAAAGAGTGGATGTTAGCAAATGACACCCATCTTCAAAAAAGGCAATTAAGAGGACTCGCCATAGTACAAACCAGCCAGCCTCTTTTTTATCCCCAGGAAGTTGATGAAGCAGCTCTTCCTGGAAATCCTTGCCAGGCACATGACAGATGACCAAATAATGTAGTTAGCATGATTTTTCAGGGGAATTTCATGCTGAACATCACTTTAAACTCCTCTGATGAATCAACTTGACTGGTAGATGAAGGGAATATTATCTGCCTGGGCTTCAGGGAGGTTTTTGACATACCTCTACATGGCATCACACATACATATGGAAGCAATAGTGCAAAGGGGAGGGAATCAGTGTCTTTTCAGTGATGCTGAGGGAAAAGACAAGAGGCAGTGGGCACACACTGAAATACAGGAGATTGCCTTTGAACATCAGTAAATGTTTCTTTACTGTCAGGGTGACTGAACCACGGCACAGACTGCCCAGAAAGATTGTGGAGCCTGGATCTTTGAAGACATTAAAAGTACACCCAGATAGAATCCTGGGCAAGAGGCTCTAGGTATCCTGGTTTAGGCAGGGGGGTTGGGCCTGGTTAGCCCCACCAACCCCTTCCACTCTCTTTCATTCTGTGCTAGTGAATTCTCTTCAAGATGCATTTCAAAGCGCTGGCATGACAAAGTTCTGTGCAGAGATCCAAATGGACATGGCATCTAAGTTCCTTAAGCAGTGTTCAAGAAGAATGTAAAACTCTGGCACAAGTGTCTCTTCCCTAACTGAATCCCTTTCATGGGAAAATTCCCAGCTCTAGAAAGATCTTCTGATACGCATGCTTAAGACTGACACTGGCTGAGCAAATTTCTCCCTATGTATATCTAAGACCAGTTAGGATCTTCACCCAAAGTGCAGTCAACATAGTCACAGAATGCCTATTGTTAAGAAGTGACAGCTTCCATCAGAATGGCAGCTATTGGTCCACAAAATGGATTAATGGATGGGAATTATCTACGTGGGTTAAAAACAAAAATAAAGAGTTGGTCTTTATTTATCAATTTCATGGCAATATTGATAAGGGAAGAAAAAGATCTAAGTCCTTGACTTTCTGGACTCGAGGAAAGATTTTAAAAATTCCTTGTAAAAATGTATGATCACAATCAGACTATTGAAACCATTTTAGTTGGGAACAAAGTTCCAAAATTGTCTAGATAGTGGCAAAGAAGCCAAGAAAATAGGAAAGAAACAAAAAGAGAGCAAAAGAGTCAGCTTCAGTGTACAAGCTCGTTCTAGAAGTAGTCTGCTGGGAAAAGGAACCCCCAGCTAAATTTCCAATGTATTCCTGCGCTTGATTCAGTAACTGGTCAATGTAAAAACCAATCCTTTTGTACAACTTCTTCCAGCAACAAAAACTCCAACAGGTTGACACTACCATCATGCCTGTTCCAGACATATTTAAAAGAGAAATGATGATTTTCTTGAAAACCTACTTACATAAAAGTTGCAAGATGGTGGAGGGATTCCCACATCCTCCTTCCTCCATCTGGCTTGAAAGTATATTTGATAAAATATGCAACAAAGCACATGATTTATAAGGGAGAGTCAAATGGATGATTTGGGAATCGATCTCTTGTTGATAGTAAACTTCATATCCACTCGGTGTGACCTTTTTAAAACAAAATGTGGAGCTGAGGCATGAATCTGCCACAACAATTGTAAAGCAAACATACACACTCCCCTTCATATGCCCCCCCCTCCACACACACCTAGGCACACACAGAGATCAGCATAGCAGATCATGAACACCTTGGAAAAGACTGAAATGCTAAATGCCTCTCTTGATGGGCAAAAGAGCTGGTGCAGTAATTCAAATGCCTGGTACAAAAATTCTGTTTAATATTTAGCTCCTATTTAAAACACAGCTTTTCATTTCATTCTATTTACAGAATATTTTCATTTCATTTGTTTCTTTAAAATTACTTAGTTCTCACCTGTTGTATGTCTAGGAATATTTTCTTCCAAAAATAGAAAAAAATAGATGATATCTTTTCAGCAGAAAACATTGGTTGATACAATTTTAAACCATCATGATATGGAAGAATTCTTCTGTCCCTCTCGAAGGTGGAAGAAGCATTTGGATCACAGATCATCTACAATGAAATACTTGACATGTTTAAGATGCTTTCAATCAATTTTGATCGTCAATTGCTTATTTGTTGTAAACAGTAATTTTTCAGTGAAGGGAAAGCGTGTGTGGTATATCTACATGATATGTTCAAAGGCAGTTCCTACTAATGGCCAGGCTGAATTCCAGTAAATAATGTCCCGAATGATATTTTGCCGCCTTCTTTGGCACTTCATGAAATCTTACCCCGATGAAGTGCTGAAACAAAGAGATTTTCTCTTAGAGAGTGTCTCATGTTGTAACCTATCCCATGGATTTTATGCTGTAATTCTTATCTCTTTTAAAATTTACTATCTTCTGTACAGTTTTCATGAAACTTTCTGTTACAGTAGTGAATAGCACAGATAAATGTCATTTTGTACAACTTTGAATTTACCCCAAGAGCTGAGAGAAAACTTGATCCTATACTTCAATCCGAGTTTCTTCTATAGTCCAACTTTGTTTCTCTACCATCAAGCTTCTCCTTTGTTGCTGCTCCAAGCCCCGTCCAAGGTGACCTTGAATACTTTCAGGGATGGGACACCCACAACTTCTCTGGGCAACCTGTTCCAGTGTTCCAGCACTCCCACAGTAAAAAAGGCCTTCCTTTCATCTAATATGTGTAGGAAATCATAAATCTAGGCATAGAAGCTTGGAGTGCAAATTTGAAATTCTTTGGATTTGAAGCACATTTTATATGAATACTGACTTACAGATGACTAAAAGATGTTGATGGGCATTTGAGCTGACAAGTTTTGAAAAAGTGCACGGAAATTAAAATTGAAACCACTAAAATTAAAAACTCCTTGCCATTTTCTTTTTCCTCTCCTATTCAAAATTGCATATGTCAGATATCAGGGCTTCATGCAAACCTCTCAGATGCTCTCAGAGAAAAAGCTTTTCTTTCAGACTAAGTTGCGGTTGACGTAGAACACTAGCAGGAGTGAAAGATTTTCTGGGCATCGGGGCAGCCCGTTCTCCTTGGATTTGTGTGCAGAATGCATTTTATCCAAACTGGAAAATAGATCCCAGCTCTGTTCTATTCATCATTCTTACTTCATCAGGCCAGAAGATTCTGTGAAAAGTAGCCTGTGGACCTTGAAGACAGCGCATGTGAACCAGATGAGAGGTGATAGAGAAGTTGAGGGAGAGAAGAAAGAGCATGAGGCTGAAACCAGAAAGTATTTCTCCACGTGATCATGGAAGATTGCAGGAGCCACTTGGTACTATCAAACCAGCCCAACTTGGCATTGGTGCCACCTTGGGTCTGGGAGCCATGTTGCATATCGTGCATTTTAAGGAGCCAGCTGGCCACACCCAGCCATATGCCCCCAAACACAAACCAAGGCCCTTTTCTCTGGCAAACAAAACTCAGCTGCCCTGCTTCTGGATGGCAGATTGCAGGAACCACTTGGTACTATCAAACCAGCCCAACTTGGCACTGGTGCCACCATGGGTCTGGTCACCATCCTGCCTATTGTAGCTTTTCAGGAGCCAGCCGGTCACTCTCAGCCATAGGCCCCCAAACACAAACCTCGGCCCGTTTCCCTGGCAAACAAAAGTAAGCTGCCCCGCTTCTGGATGGCAGATTGCAGGAGCTACTTAGTACTATCAAATCAGCCCGACTTGGCACAGGTGCCACCTTGGATCTGGGAACCATCCTGTGTATCGTGGATTTTCAGGGGCCAGCCAGCCACTCTCAGCCATATGCCCCCAAAAACAAACCACGGACCTTTTCTCTGGCAAACAAAACTCAACTGCCCCTCTTCTGGATGGCAAATTTTAGGACGCACTTTGTACTACGAAAACCGCCCGACGTGGCACTGGTGCCACCTTGTGTCAGGGAACCATCCTGCATATCGAGCTTTTTAAGGAGCCAGCCGGCCAGGCCCAGCCATATACCCCCAAAAACAAACCACGGACCATTTCTCATGGAAACAAAAATCCGCTGCCCCGCGTCTGGATGGCAGATTGCAGGAGCCACTTCGCACCATCAAACCAGCCCGACTTGGCACTGGTGCCACCTTGGGTCTGGGAACAATCCTGCGTATCGTACATATTCAGGAACCAGCCGAACACTCCCAGCCACAGGCCCCCAAACACAAACAACGGCCCATTTCCCTGGCAAACAAAACTCAGCTGCCCCGATTCTGGATGGCAGTTTGCTGGAGCCACTTGGGACTATCAAACCAGCCCGACTTGGCACTGGTGCCACCTTGGGTCTGGGAACCATCCTGCGTATGGTGGATTCTAAGGAGCCAGCCGGCCACTCCCAGCCACAGGCCCCCAACAAAAACCACGGCCCTTTTTTCTGGCAAACAAAACTTAGCTGCCTCACTTCTGGATGGCAGATTGCAGGAGCCACTTGGTGTAATCAAACCAGCCCGACTTGGCACTGGTGCCACCTTGGGTCTGGGAACCATCCTGCGTATCGTGGATTCTAAGGAGCCAGCCGGCCACTCCCAGCCACAGGCCCCCAAACAAAATCAACGGCGCTGTTCCCTGGAAAACAAAACACGCCTGCCAACTTTTTGATGGAGTTTGCAGGAGCCACTTAGTACTATCAAACCAGCCCGACTTGGCACTGGTGCCACCTTGGGTCTGGGAAACATCCTGCGTATCGTGGATTCTTAGGAGCCAGCCGGCCACTCCTAGCCACAGGCCCCCAGACAAAAACCTAGGCCTATTTCTCTGGCAAACAAAAGTAAGCTGCCCCGCTTCTGGATGGCAGATTGCAGGAGACACTTGGTACTATCAAACCAGCCCAACTTGGCACTGGTGCCACCTTGGATCTGGGAACCATGCTGTGTATCGTGGATATTCAGGGGCCAGCCGGCCACTCTCAGCCATATGTCCCCAAACAGAAACCTCGGCCCGTTTCTCTGGCAAACAAAACTCAACTGCCCCTCTTCTGGATGGCAAATTGCAGGATGAACTTGATACTAAAACCGCAGGCCGACTTGGTAGTGGTGACACCTTGGACCTGGGAACCATCATGCGTATCGAGCATTTTAAGGAGCCAGCCGGCCACTCCCAGCAATATGCCCCCAAAAACAATCCACGGAATTTTTCTATGGCAAACAAAAATCAGCTGCCCCGCTTCTGGATGGCAGATTGCAGGAGCCACTTTGCACCATAAAACCAGCCCGACTTGGCACTGGTGCCACCTTGCATCTGGGAACCATCCCGCGTATCGTGGATTCTAAGGAGCCAGCCGGTCACTCCCAGCCACAGGCCCCCAAACAAAATCAACGGCGCTTTTCCCTGGAAAACAAAACTCGCCTGCCAACATTTTGATGGCAGATTGCAGGAGCCACTTGGTATTATCAAATCAGCCCAACTTGGCACTGGTGCCACCATGGGTCTGGTCACCATCCTGCCTATCGTAGCTTTTCAGGAGCCAGCCGGTCACTCCCAGCTATAGGCCCCCAGACAAAAACCTCGGCCCGTTTCCCTGGCATACAAAAGTAAGCTACCCCGCTTCTGGATGGCAGATTGCAGGAGCCACTTGGTACTATCAAACCAGCCCAACTTGGCACTGGTGCCACCTCTGGTCTGGGAACCATCCTGCGTATCATGGATTCTAAGGAGCCAGCCGGTCACTCCCAGCCACAGGCCCCCAAACACAAACAACGGCGCTTTTCCCTGGAAAACAAAACTCGCCTGCCAACTTTTTGATGGCAGATTGCAGGAGCCACTTGCTACTATCAAATCAGCCCAACTTGGCACTGGTGCCACCATGGGTCTGGTCACCATCCTGCCTATCGTAGCTTTTCAGGAGCCAGCCGGTCACTCCCAGCCATAGGCCCCCAGACAAAACCCTCGGCCATTTTCCCTGGCAAACAAAAGTAAGCTACCCCGCTTCTGGATGGCAGATTGCAGGAGCCACTTTGCAGCATCAAAGTAGCCCGACTTGGCACTGGTGCCACGTCAGGTCTGGGAACCATCCTGCGTATCGTGGATGCCAATTAGCAAGCCAGCCACTCCCAGCCACAGGCCCCCAAACAAAAACAACGGCGCTTTTCCCTGGAAATCAAAACTCGCCTGCCAAATTTTTGATGGCAGATTGCAGGAGCCACTTGGTACTATCAAACCAGCCCAACTTGGCACTGGTGCCACCATGGGTCTGGTCACCATCCTGCCTATCGTAGCTTTTCAGGAGCCAGCCGGTCACTCCCAGCCATAGGCCCCCAGACACAAACCTCGGCCCGTTTCCCTGGCAAAGAAAAGTAAGCTGCCCCGCTTCTGGATGGCAGATTGCAGGAACCATTTGGTACTATCAAACCAGCCCAACTTGGCACTGGTGCCACCTCTGGTCTGGGAACCATCCTGCGTATCGTGGATTCTAAGGAGCCAGCCGGCCACTCCCAGCCACAGGCCCCCAAATACAACAACAGCGCTTTTCGCTGGAAAACAAAACTCGCCTGCCAACATTTTGATGGCAGATTGCAGGAGCCACTTGGTACTATCAAATCAGCCCAACATGGCACTGGTGCCACCATGGGTCTGGGAACCATCCTGCCTATCGTAGCTGTTCAGGCGCCAGCCGGTCACTCCCAGCCATAGGCCCCCAGAGAAAAACCTCGGCCCTTTTCCCTGGCAAACAAAAGTAAGCTGCCCCGCTTCGGGATGGCAGATTGCAGGAGCCACTTTGCACCATCAAACTAGCCCGACTTGGCACTGGTGCCACCTCAGGTCTGGGAACCATGCTGCGTATCGTGGAGTCTAAGGAACCAGACGGCCACTCCAGCCACAGGCCCCCAGACACAAACAACGGCGCTTTTCCCTGGAAAACAAAACTCGCCTGCCAACATTTTGATGGCAGATTGCAGGAGCCACTTGGTACTATCAAACCAGCCCAACTTGGGACTGGTGCCACCATGGGTCTGGTCACCATCCTGCCTATCGTAGCTTTTCAGGAGCCAGACGGTCACTCCCAGCCATAGGCCCCCAGACACAAAGCTCGGCCCGTTTCCCTGGCAAACAAAAGTAAGCTACCCCGCTTCTGGATGGCAGATTGCAGGAGCCACTTTGCAGCATCAAAGTAGCCCGACTTGGCACTGGTGCCACGTCAGGTCTGGGAACCATCCTGCGTATCGTGGATTCTAAGGAGCCAGCCGGCCACTCCCACCCACAGGCCACCAAACACAAACAATGGCGCTTTTCCCTGGAAAACAAAACTCGCCTGCCAACTTTTTGATGGCAGATTGCAGGAGCCACTTGGTACTATCGAACCAGCCCAACTTGGCAGTGGTGCCACCATGGGTCTGGTCACCATCCTGCCTATCGTAGCTTTTCAGGAGCCAGCCGGTCACTCCCAGCCATAGGCCCCCAGACACAAACCTCGGCCCGTTTCCCTGGCAAACAAAATAAGCTGCCCCGCTTCTGGATGGCAGATTGCAGGAACCACTTGGTAGTATCAAACCAGCCCGACTTGGCACTGGTGCCATCTCTGGTCTGGGAACCATCCTGCGTATCGTGGATTCTAAGCAGCCAGCCGGCCTCTCCCAGCCACAGGCCCCCAAACAAAAACAACGGCGCTTTTCCCTGGAAAACAAAACTCGCCTGCTAACATTTTGATGGCAGATTGCAGGAGCCACTTGGTACTATCAAACCAGCCCAACTTGGCACTGGTGCCACCATGGGTCTGGTCACCATCCTGCCTATCGTAGCTTTTCAGGAGCCAGCCGGTCACTCCCAGCCATAGGCCCCCAGACACAAACCTCGGCCCGTTTCCCTGGCAAACAAAAGTAAGCTGCCCCGCTTCTGGATGGCAGATTGCAGGAGCCACTTTGCACCATCAAACTAGACCGACTTGGCACTGGTGCCACCTCAGGTCTGGGAACCATGCTGCGTATCGTGGATTCTAATTAGCCAGCCGGCCACTCTCAGCCATATGCCCCCAAACACAAACCACGGACCTTTTCTCTGGCAAACAAAAATCAGCTGCCCCACTTCTGGATGGCAGATTGCAGGAGCCACTTGGGACTATCACACCAGCACAACATGGCACTGCTGCCACCTTGGATCTGGGAACAATCCTGCGTATCGTACATATTCAGGAACCAGCCGAACACTCCCAGCCATAGGCCCCCAAACACAAACAACGGCCCATTTCCCTGGCAAACAAAACTCAGCTGCCCCGCTTCTGGATGGCAGTTTGCAGGAGCCACTTGGGACTATCAAACCAGCCCGACTTGGTAATGGTACCACCTTGGATCTGGGAACCATCCGGCGTATCGTGGATTTTCAGGGGCCAGCCGGTCATTCCCAGCCATATGCTCCCAAACACAAACCTCGGCCCTTTTCTCTGGCAAACAAAACTCAACTGCCCCTCTTCTGGATGGCAAATTGCAGGACGCACTTGGTACTACAAAAAGAGCCCGACTTGGCAGTAGTGCCACCTTGGCTCTGGGAACCATCCTGCGTATCGAGCATTTTAAGGAGCCAGCCGGCAATTCCCAGCCGTATGCCCCAAAAAGAAACCACGGACCTTTTCTCTGGCAAAAAAAACTCAGCTGTCCCGCTTCTGGATGGCAGATTGCAGGAGTCACTTTGAACCATACAACCAGCCTTACTTGGCACTGGTGCCACCTTGGATCTGGGAACCATCCTGCCTATCGTTGATTTTCAGGGGCCAGCCTACCACTCTCGGCCATAGGCCCCCAAACACAAACCACAGCCCTTTTCTCTAGCAAACAAAATTTAGCTGCCCCGCTTCTGGATGGCAAATTGCAGGAGCCACTGGGTACTACAAAAACAGCCCGATTTGGCACTGGTGCCACCTTGCGTCTGGTTACCATGCGGCGTATCGTGCATTTTAAGGAGCCAGGTGGCCACTCCCAGCCATATGCCCCCAAACACAACCCACGGCCCTTTTCTCTGGCAAACAAAACTCAGCTGCCCTGCTTCTGGATGGCAGATTGCAGGAGGCACTTGGTACTATCAAACCAGCCCGACTTGGCACTGGTGCCACCTTTGGTCTGGGAACCATCCTGCGTATTGTGGATTGTCAGGAGACAGCCGACCACTCTCGGCCACAGACCCCAATCAAAAACAAAGGTCCGTTTCCCTGGCAAAAAAAACTCAGCTGCCCCGCTTCTGGATGGGAGATTGCAGGAGGCACTTGACACTGTCAAACGAGCCCCACTTTGTACTGGTGCCACCTTGGGTCTGGGAACCATGCTGCGTATCGTGGATTTTCAGGAGCCAGCCGGCCACTGCCAGCCACAGGCCCCCAAACAAAAACCACAGCCTTTTTCTCTGGCAAACAAAACTCAGCTGCCCCGCTTCTGGATGGCAGATTGCAGGAGCCACTTGGTACTACCAAACCAGCCCGACTTGGCACTGGTGCCACCTTGGGTCTGGGAACCATCCTGCCTATCGTGGATTTTAAGGAGCCAGCCGGCTACTCCCAGCCACAGGCCCCCAACAAAAACCACGGCCCTTTTTTCTCGCAAACAAAACTTAGCTGCCTCACTTCTGGATGGCAGATTGCAGGAGCCACTTGGTGTAATCAAACCAGCCCGACTTGGCACTGGTGCCACCTTGGGTCTGGGAACCATCCTGCGTATCGTGGATTCTAAGGAGCCAGCCGGCCACTCCCAGCCACAGGCCCCCAAACAAAATCAACGGCGCTGTTCCCTGGAAAACAAAACACGCCTGCCAACTTTTTGATGGAGTTTGCAGGAACCACTTGGTATTATCAAACCAGCCCAACTTGGCACTGGTGCCACCTTGGGTCTGGATACCATGCTGCGTATCATGGATTCTAAGGAGCCAGCCGGCCACTCCCAGCCACAGGCCCCCAAACACAAACAACGGCGCTTTTCCCTGGAAAACAAAACTCGCCTGCCAACTTTTTCATGGCAGATTGCAGGAGCCACTTGGTACTATCAAATCAGCCCGACTTGGCACTGGTGCCACCATGGGTCTGGTCACCATCCTGCCTATCGTAACTTTTCAGGAGCCAGCCGGTCACTCCCAGCCATAGGCCCTGAGACACAAACCTCGGCCCGTTTCCCTGGCAAACAAAAGTAAGCTGCCCCGCTTCTGGATGGCAGATTGCAGGAGCCACTTGGTACTATCAAACCAGCCCGACTTGGCACTGGTGCCACCTCTGGTCTGGGAACCATCCTGCGTATCGTGGATTCTAAGGAGCCATCCGGCCACTCCCACCCACAGGCCCCCAAACAAAAACAACGGCGCTTTTCCCTGGAAAACAAAAGTAAGCTGCCCCGCTTCTGGATGGCAGATTGCAGGAGCCACTTGGTACTATCAAACCAGCCCGACTAGGCACTGGTGCCACCTCTGGTCTGGGAACCATCCCGCGTATCGTGGATTCTAAGGAGCCAGTCGGCAACTCCCAGCCACAGGCCCCCAAACACAAACAACGGCCCGTTTCCCTGGCAAACAAAAGTAAGCTGCCCCGCTTCTGGATGGCAGATTGCCGAAGCCACTTGGTACTATCAAACTAGCCCAACTTGGCACTGGTGCCACCTCTGGTCTGGGAACCATCCTGCGTATCATGGGTTCTAAGGAGCCAGTCGGCAACTCCCAGCCACAGGCCCCCAAACACAAACCTCGGCCCGTTTCCCTGGCAAACAAAATTAAGCTGCCCCGCTTCTGGATGGCAGATTGCAGGATGCACTTGGCACTATCAAACCAGCCCGACTTGGCACTGGTGCCACCTCAGGTCTGGGAACCATCCTGCGTATCGTGGATTCTAAGCAGCCAGCCGGCCACTCCCAGCCACAGGCCCCCAAACACAAACAACGGCGCTTTTCCCTGGAAAACAAAACTCGCCTGCCAACATTTTGATGGCAGATTGCAGGAGCCACTTGGTACTATCAAATCAGCCCAACATGGCACTGGTGCCACCATGGGTCTGGTCACCATCCTGCCTATCGTAGCTGTTCAGGCGCCAGCCGGTCACTCCCAGCCATAGGCCCCCAGAGAAAAACCTCGGCCCTTTTCCCTGGAAAACAAAAGTAAGCTGCCCCGCTTCTGGATGGCAGATTGCAGGAGCCACCTTGCACCATCAAACTAGCCCGACTTGGCACTGGTGCCACCTCAGGTCTGGGAACCATGCTGCGTATCGTGGAGTCTAATGAACCAGACGGCCACTCCAGCCACAGGCCCCCAGACACAAACAACGGCGCTTTTCCCTGGAAAACAAAACTCGCCTGCCAACTTTTTGATGGCAGATTGCAGGAGCCACTTGGTACTATCAAACCAGCCCAACTTGGCACTGGTGCCACCATGGGTCTGGTCACCATCCTGCCTATCGTAGCTTTTCAGGAGCCAGCCGGTCACTCCCAGCCATAGGCCCCCAGACACAAACCTCGGCCCGTTTCCCTGGCAAACAAAAGTAAGCTACCCCGCTTCTGGATGGCAGATTGCAGGAGCCACTTTGCAGCATCAAAGTAGCCCGACTTGGCACTGGTGCCACCTCAGGTCTGGGAACCATCCTGCGTATCGTGGATTCTAAGGAGCCAGCCGGCCACTCCCACCCACAGGCCACCAAACAAAAACAATGGCGCTTTTCCCTGGAAAACAAAACTCGCCTGCCAACTTTTTGATGGCAGATTGCAGGAGCCACTTGGTACTATCAAACCAGCCCAACTTGGCAGTGGTGCCACCATGGGTCTGGTCACCATCCTGCCTATCGTAGCTTTTCAGGAGCCAGCCGGTCACTCCCAGCCATAGGCCCCCAGACACAAACCTCGGCCCGTTTCCCTGGCAAACAAAAGTAAGCTGCCCCGCTTCTGGATGGCAGATTGCAGGAACCACTTGGTAGTATCAAACCAGCCCGACTTGGCACTGGTGCCATCTCTGGTCTGGGAACCATCCTGCGTATCGTGGATTCTAAGCAGCCAGCCGGCCTCTCCCAGCCACAGGCCCCCAAACAAAAACAACGGCGCTTTTCCCTGGAAAACAAAATTCGCCTGCCAACATTTTGATGGCAGATTGCAGGAGCCACTTGGTACTATCAAACCAGCCCAACTTGGCACTGGTGCCACCATGGGTCTGGTCACCATCCTGCCTATCGTAGCTTTTCAGGAGCCAGCCGGTCACTCCCAGCCATAGGCCCCCAGACACAAAGCTCGGCCCGTTTCCCTGGCAAACAAAAGTAAGCTGCCCCGCTTCTGGATGGCAGATTGCAGGAGCCACTTTGCACCATCAAACTAGACCGACTTGGCACTGGTGCCACCTCAGGTCTGGGAACCATGCTGCGTATCGTGGATTCTAATTAGCCAGCCGGCCACTCTCAGCCATATGCCCCCAAACACAAACCACGGACCTTTTCTCTGGCAAACAAAAATCAGCTGCCCCACTTCTGGATGGCAGATTGCAGGAGCCACTTGGGACTATCACACCAGCACAACATGGCACTGCTGCCACCTTGGATCTGGGAACAATCCTGCGTATCGTACATATTCAGGAACCAGCCGAACACTCCCAGCCACAGGCCCCCAAACACAAACAACGGCCCATTTCCCTGGCAAACAAAACTCAGCTGCCCCGCTTCTGGATGGCAGTTTGCAGGAGCCACTTGGGACTATCAAACCAGCCCGACTTGGTAATGGTACCACCTTGGATCTGGGAACCATCCGGCGTATCGTGGATTTTCAGGGGCCAGCCGGTCATTCCCAGCCATATGCTCCCAAACACAAACCTCGGCCCTTTTCTCTGGCAAACAAAACTCAACTGCCCCTCTTCTGGATGGCAAATTGCAGGACGCACTTGGTACTACAAAAAGAGCCCGACTTGGCAGTGGTGCCATCTTGGCTCTGGGAACCATCCTGCGTATCGAGCATTTTAAGGAGCCAGCCGGCAATTCCCAGCCGTATGCCCCAAAAAGAAACCACGGACCTTTTCTCTGGCAAAAAGAAACTCAGCTGTCCCGCTTCTGGATGGCAGATTGCAGGAGTCACTTTGAACCATACAACCAGCCTTACTTGGCACTGGTGCCACCTTGGATCTGGGAACCATCCTGCCTATCGTTGATTTTCAGGGGCCAGGCTACCACTCTCGGCCATAGGCCCCCAAACACAAACCACAGCCCTTTTCTCTAGCAAACAAAATTTAGCTGCCCCGCTTCTGGATGGCAAATTGCAGGAGCCACTGGGTACTACAAAAACAGCCCGACTTGGCACTGGTGCCACCTTGCGTCTGGTTACCATGCGGCGTATCGTGCATTTTAAGGAGCTAGGTGGCCACTCCCAGCCATATGCCCCCAAACACAACCCACGGCCCTTTTCTCTGGCAAACAAAACTCAGCTGCCCTGCTTCTGGATGGCAGATTGCAGGAGGCACTTGGTACTATCAAACCAGCCCGACTTGGCACTGGTGCCACCTTTGGTCTGGGAACCATCCTGCGTATTGTGGATTGTCAGGAGACAGCCGACCACTCTCGGCCACAGACCCCAATCAAAAACAAAGGTCCGTTTCCCTGGCAAAAACAACTCAGCTGCCCCGCTTCTGGATGGGAGATTGCAGGAGGCACTTGACACTGTCAAACGAGCCCCACTTTGTACTGGTGCCACCTTGGGTCTGGGAACCATGCTGCGTATCGTGGATTTTCAGGAGCCAGCCGGCCACTGCCAGCCACAGGCCCCCAAACAAAAACCACAGCCTTTTTCTCTGGCAAACAAAACTCAGCTGCCCCGCTTCTGGATGGCAGATTGCAGGAGGCACTTGGTACTATCAAACCAGCCCGACTTGGCACTGGTGCCACCTTGGGTCTGGGAACCATCCTGCCTATCGTGGATTTTAAGGAGCCAGCCAGCTACTCCCAGCCACAGGCCCCCAACAAAAACCACGGCCCTTTTTTCTCGCAAACAAAACTTAGCTGCCTCACTTCTGGATGGCAGATTGCAGGAGCCACTTGGTGTAATCAAACCAGCCCGACTTGGCACTGGTGCCACCTTGGGTCTGGGAACCATCCTGCGTATCGTGGATTCTAAGGAGCCAGCCGGCCACTCCCAGCCACAGGCCCCCAAACAAAATCAACGGCGCTGTTC
The DNA here is from genome assembly GCF_035770615.1 of Melospiza melodia melodia. NCBI lineage: Eukaryota > Metazoa > Chordata > Aves > Passeriformes > Passerellidae > Melospiza > Melospiza melodia. The sequence continues at coordinate 45,913,503 of NC_086199.1, forward strand.
CCTGGAAAACAAAACACGCCTGCCAACTTTTTGATGGAGTTTGCAGGAACCACTTGGTATTATCAAACCAGCCCAACTTGGCACTGGTGCCACCTTGGGTCTGGATACCATGCTGCGTATCGTGGATTCTAAGGAGCCAGCCGGCCACTCCCAGCCACAGGCCCCCAAACACAAACAACGGCGCTTTTCCCTGGAAAACAAAACTCGCCTGCCAACTTTTTCATGGCAGATTGCAGGAGCCACTTGGTACTATCAAACCAGCCCGACTTGGCACTGGTGCCACCATGGGTCTGGTCACCATCCTGCCTATCGTAACTTTTCAGGAGCCAGCCGGTCACTCCCAGCCATAGGCCCTGAGACACAAACCTCGGCCCGTTTCCCTGGCAAACAAAAGTAAGCTGCCCCGCTTCTGGATGGCAGATTGCAGGACGCACTTGGTACTATCAAACCAGCCCGACTTGGCACTGGTGCCACCTCTGGTCTGGGAACCATCCTGCGTATCGTGGATTCTAAGGAGCCATCCGGCCACTCCCACCCACAGGCCCCCAAACACAAACAACGGCGCTTTTCCCTGGAAAACAAAAGTAAGCTGCCCCGCTTCTGGATGGCAGATTGCAGGAGCCACTTGGTACTATCAAACCAGCCCGACTAGGCACTGGTGCCACCTCTGGTCTGGGAACCATCCTGCATATCATGGGTTCTAAGGAGCCAGTCGGCAACTCCCAGCCACAGGCCCCCAAACACAAACCTCGGCCCGTTTCCCTGGCAAACAAAATTAAGCTGCCCCCCTTCTGGATGGCAGATTGCAGGACGCACTTGGTACTATCACACCAGCCCGACTTGGCACTGGTGCCACCTCTGGTCTGGGAACCATCCTGCGTAACGTGGATTCTAAGCAGCCAGCCGGCCACTCCCAGCCACAGGCCCCCAAACACAAACAACGGCGCTTTTCCCTGGAAAACAAAACTCGCCTGCCAACTTTTTGATGGCAGATTGCAGGAGCCACTTGGTACTATCGAACCAGCCCAACTTGGCAGTGGTGCCACCATGGGTCTGGTCACCATCCTGCCTATCGTAGCTTTTCAGGAGCCAGCCGGTCACTCCCAGCCATAGGCCCCCAGACACAAACCTCGGCCCGTTTCCCTGGCAAACAAAATAAGCTGCCCCGCTTCTGGATGGCAGATTGCAGGAACCACTTGGTAGTATCAAACCAGCCCGACTTGGCACTGGTGCCATCTCTGGTCTGGGAACCATGCTGCGTATCGTGGATTCTAATTAGCCAGCCGGCCACTCTCAGCCATATGCCCCCAAACACAAACCACGGACCTTTTCTCTGGCAAACAAAAATCAGCTGCCCCACTTCTGGATGGCAGATTGCAGGAGCCACTTGGGACTATCACACCAGCACAACATGGCACTGCTGCCACCTTGGATCTGGGAACAATCCTGCGTATCGTACATATTCAGGAACCAGCCGAACACTCCCAGCCACAGGCCCCCAAACACAAACAACGGCCCATTTCCCTGGCAAACAAAACTCAGCTGCCCCGCTTCTGGATGGCAGTTTGCAGGAGCCACTTGGGACTATCAAACCAGCCCGACTTGGTAATGGTACCACCTTGGATCTGGGAACCATCCGGCGTATCGTGGATTTTCAGGGGCCAGCCGGTCATTCCCAGCCATATGCTCCCAAACACAAACCTCGGCCCTTTTCTCTGGCAAACAAAACTCAACTGCCCCTCTTCTGGATGGCAAATTGCAGGACGCACTTGGTACTACAAAAAGAGCCCGACTTGGCAGTGGTGCCACCTTGGCTCTGGGAACCATCCTGCGTATCGAGCATTTTAAGGAGCCAGCCGGCAATTCCCAGCCGTATGCCCCAAAAAGAAACCACGGACCTTTTCTCTGGCAAAAAAAACTCAGCTGTCCCGCTTCTGGATGGCAGATTGCAGGAGTCACTTTGAACCATACAACCAGCCTTACTTGGCACTGGTGCCACCTTGGATCTGGGAACCATCCTGCCTATCGTTGATTTTCAGGGGCCAGCCTACCACTCTCGGCCATAGGCCCCCAAACACAAACCACAGCCCTTTTCTCTAGCAAACAAAATTTAGCTGCCCCGCTTCTGGATGGCAAATTGCAGGAGCCACTGGGTACTACAAAAACAGCCCGATTTGGCACTGGTGCCACCTTGCGTCTGGTTACCATGCGGCGTATCGTGCATTTTAAGGAGCCAGGTGGCCACTCCCAGCCATATGCCCCCAAACACAACCCACGGCCCTTTTCTCTGGCAAACAAAACTCAGCTGCCCTGCTTCTGGATGGCAGATTGCAGGAGGCACTTGGTACTATCAAACCAGCCCGACTTGGCACTGGTGCCACCTTTGGTCTGGGAACCATCCTGCGTATTGTGGATTGTCAGGAGACAGCCGACCACTCTCGGCCACAGACCCCAATCAAAAACAAAGGTCCGTTTCCCTGGCAAAAAAAACTCAGCTGCCCCGCTTCTGGATGGGAGATTGCAGGAGGCACTTGACACTGTGAAACGAGCCCCACTTTGTACTGGTGCCACCTTGGGTCTGGGAACCATGCTGCGTATCGTGGATTTTCAGGAGCCAGCCGGCCACTGCCAGCCACAGGCCCCCAAACAAAAACCACAGCCTTTTTCTCTGGCAAACAAAACTCAGCTGCCCCGCTTCTGGATGGCAGATTGCAGGAGCCACTTGGTACTACCAAACCAGCCCGACTTGGCACTGGTGCCACCTTGGGTCTGGGAACCATCCTGCGTATCGTGGATTCTAAGGAGCCAGCCGGCCACTCCCAGCCACAGGCCCCCAAACAAAATCAACGGCGCTGTTCCCTGGAAAACAAAACACGCCTGCCAACTTTTTGATGGAGTTTGCAGGAACCACTTGGTATTATCAAACCAGCCCAACTTGGCACTGGTGCCACCTTGGGTCTGGATACCATGCTGCGTATCATGGATTCTAAGGAGCCAGCCGGCCACTCCCAGCCACAGGCCCCCAAACACAAACAACGGCGCTTTTCCCTGGAAAACAAAACTCGCCTGCCAACTTTTTCATGGCAGATTGCAGGAGCCACTTGGTACTATCAAATCAGCCCGACTTGGCACTGGTGCCACCATGGGTCTGGTCACCATCCTGCCTATCGTAACTTTTCAGGAGCCAGCCGGTCACTCCCAGCCATAGGCCCTGAGACACAATCCTCGGCCCGTTTCCCTGGCAAACAAAAGTAAGCTGCCCCGCTTCTGGATGGCAGATTGCAGGAGCCACTTGGTACTATCAAACCAGCCCGACTTGGCACTGGTGCCACCTCTGGTCTGGGAACCATCCTGCGTATCGTGGATTCTAAGGAGCCATCCGGCCACTCCCACCCACAGGCCCCCAAACAAAAACAACGGCGCTTTTCCCTGGAAAACAAAAGTAAGCTGCCCCGCTTCTGGATGGCAGATTGCAGGAGCCACTTGGTACTATCAAACCAGCCCGACTAGGCACTGGTGCCACCTCTGGTCTGGGAACCATCCCGCGTATCGTGGATTCTAAGGAGCCAGTCGGCAACTCCCAGCCACAGGCCCCCAAACACAAACAACGGCCCGTTTCCCTGGCAAACAAAAGTAAGCTGCCCCGCTTCTGGATGGCAGATTGCAGAAGCCACTTGGTACTATCAAACCAGCCCAACTTGGCACTGGTGCCACCTCTGGTCTGGGAACCATCCTGCGTATCATGGGTTCTAAGGAGCCAGTCGGCAACTCCCAGCCACAGGCCCCCAAACACAAACCTCGGCCCGTTTCCCTGGCAAACAAAATTAAGCTGCCCCGCTTCTGGATGGCAGATTGCAGGATGCACTTGGCACTATCAAACCAGCCCGACTTGGCACTGGTGCCACCTCAGGTCTGGGAACCATCCTGCGTATCGTGGATTCTAAGCAGCCAGCCGGCCACTCCCAGCCACAGGCCCCCAAACACAAACAACGGCGCTTTTCCCTGGAAAACAAAACTCGCCTGCCAACATTTTGATGGCAGATTGCAGGAGCCACTTGGTACTATCAAATCAGCCCAACATGGCACTGGTGCCACCATGGGTCTGGGAACCATCCTGCCTATCGTAGCTGTTCAGGCGCCAGCCGGTCACTCCCAGCCATAGGCCCCCAGAGAAAAACCTCGGCCCTTTTCCCTGGAAAACAAAAGTAAGATGCCCCGCTTCTGGATGGCAGATTGCAGGAGCCACCTTGCACCATCAAACTAGCCCGACTTGGCACTGGTGCCACCTCAGGTCTGGGAACCATGCTGCGTATCGTGGAGTCTAAGGAACCAGACGGCCACTCCAGCCACAGGCCCCCAGACACAAACAACGGCGCTTTTCCCTGGAAAACAAAACTCGCCTGCCAACTTTTTGATGGCAGATTGCAGGAGCCACTTGGTACTATCAAACCAGCCCAACTTGGCACTGGTGCCACCATGGGTCTGGTCACCATCCTGCCTATCGTAGCTTTTCAGGAGCCAGCCGGTCACTCCCAGCCATAGGCCCCCAGACACAAACCTCGGCCCGTTTCCCTGGCAAACAAAAGTAAGCTACCCCGCTTCTGGATGGCAGATTGCAGGAGCCACTTTGCAGCATCAAAGTAGCCCGACTTGGCACTGGTGCCACCTCTGGTCTGGGAACCATCCTGCGTATCGTGGATTCTAAGGAGCCAGCCGGCCACTCCCACCCACAGGCCCCCAAACAAAAACAATGGCGCTTTTCCCTGGAAAACAAAACTCGCCTGCCAACTTTTTGATGGCAGATTGCAGGAGCCACTTGGTACTATCAAACCAGCCCAACTTGGCAGTGGTGCCACCATGGGTCTGGTCACCATCCTGCCTATCGTAGCTTTTCAGGAGCCAGCCGGTCACTCCCAGCCATAGGCCCCCAGACACAAACCTCGGCCCGTTTCCCTGGCAAACAAAAGTAAGCTGCCCCGCTTCTGGATGGCAGATTGCAGGAACCACTTGGTAGTATCAAACCAGCCCGACTTGGCACTGGTGCCATCTCTGGTCTGGGAACCATCCTGCGTATCGTGGATTCTAAGCAGCCAGCCGGCCTCTCCCAGCCACAGGCCCCCAAACAAAAACAACGGCGCTTTTCCCTGGAAAACAAAATTCGCCTGCCAACATTTTGATGGCAGATTGCAGGAGCCACTTGGTACTATCAAACCAGCCCAACTTGGCACTGGTGCCACCATGGGTCTGGTCACCATCCTGCCTATCGTAGCTTTTCAGGAGCCAGCCGGTCACTCCCAGCCATAGGCCCCCAGACACAAACCTCGGCCCGTTTCCCTGGCAAACAAAAGTAAGCTGCCCCGCTTCTGGATGGCAGATTGCAGGAGCCACTTTGCACCATCAAACTAGACCGACTTGGCACTGGTGCCACCTCAGGTCTGGGAACCATGCTGCGTATCGTGGATTCTAATTAGCCAGCCGGCCACTCTCAGCCATATGCCCCCAAACACAAACCACGGACCTTTTCTCTGGCAAACAAAAATCAGCTGCCCCACTTCTGGATGGCAGATTGCAGGAGCCACTTGGGACTATCACACCAGCACAACATGGCACTGCTGCCACCTTGGATCTGGGAACAATCCTGCGTATCGTACATATTCAGGAACCAGCCGAACACTCCCAGCCACAGGCCCCCAAACACAAACAACGGCCCATTTCCCTGGCAAACAAAACTCAGCTGCCCCGCTTCTGGATGGCAGTTTGCAGGAGCCACTTGGGACTATCAAACCAGCCCGACTTGGTAATGGTACCACCTTGGATCTGGGAACCATCCGGCGTATCGTGGATTTTCAGGGGCCAGCCGGTCATTCCCAGCCATATGCTCCCAAACACAAACCTCGGCCCTTTTCTCTGGCAAACAAAACTCAACTGCCCCTCTTCTGGATGGCAAATTGCAGGACGCACTTGGTACTACAAAAAGAGCCCGACTTGGCAGTGGTGCCATCTTGGCTCTGGGAACCATCCTGCGTATCGAGCATTTTAAGGAGCCAGCCGGCAATTCCCAGCCGTATGCCCCAAAAAGAAACCACGGACCTTTTCTCTGGCAAAAAGAAACTCAGCTGTCCCGCTTCTGGATGGCAGATTGCAGGAGTCACTTTGAACCATACAACCAGCCTTACTTGGCACTGGTGCCACCTTGGATCTGGGAACCATCCTGCCTATCGTTGATTTTCAGGGGCCAGGCTACCACTCTCGGCCATAGGCCCCCAAACACAAACCACAGCCCTTTTCTCTAGCAAACAAAATTTAGCTGCCCCGCTTCTGGATGGCAAATTGCAGGAGCCACTGGGTACTACAAAAACAGCCCGACTTGGCACTGGTGCCACCTTGCGTCTGGTTACCATGCGGCGTATCGTGCATTTTAAGGAGCCAGGTGGCCACTCCCAGCCATATGCCCCCAAACACAACCCACGGCCCTTTTCTCTGGCAAACAAAACTCAGCTGCCCTGCTTCTGGATGGCAGATTGCAGGAGGCACTTGGTACTATCAAACCAGCCCGACTTGGCACTGGTGCCACCTTTGGTCTGGGAACCATCCTGCGTATTGTGGATTGTCAGGAGACAGCCGACCACTCTCGGCCACAGACCCCAATCAAAAACAAAGGTCCGTTTCCCTGGCAAAAAAAACTCAGCTTCCCCGCTTCTGGATGGGAGATTGCAGGAGGCACTTGACACTGTCAAACGAGCCCCACTTTGTACTGGTGCCACCTTGGGTCTGGGAACCATGCTGCGTATCGTGGATTTTCAGGAGCCAGCCGGCCACTGCCAGCCACAGGCCCCCAAACAAAAACCACAGCCTTTTTCTCTGGCAAACAAAACTCAGCTGCCCCGCTTCTGGATGGCAGATTGCAGGAGGCACTTGGTACTATCAAACCAGCCCGACTTGGCACTGGTGCCACCTTGGGTCTGGGAACCATCCTGCCTATCGTGGATTTTAAGGAGCCAGCCAGCTACTCCCAGCCACAGGCCCCCAACAAAAACCACGGCCCTTTTTTCTCGCAAACAAAACTTAGCTGCCTCACTTCTGGATGGCAGATTGCAGGAGCCACTTGGTGTAATCAAACCAGCCCGACTTGGCACTGGTGCCACCTTGGTCTGGGAACCATCCTGCGTATCGTGGATTCTAAGGAGCCAGCCGGCCACTCCCAGCCACAGGCCCCCAAACAAAATCAACGGCGCTGTTCCCTGGAAAACAAAACACGCCTGCCAACTTTTTGATGGAGTTTGCAGGAACCACTTGGTATTATCAAACCAGCCCAACTTGGCACTGGTGCCACCTTGGGTCTGGATACCATGCTGCGTATCGTGGATTCTAAGGAGCCAGCCGGCCACTCCCAGCCACAGGCCCCCAAACACAAACAACGGCGCTTTTCCCTGGAAAACAAAACTCGCCTGCCAACTTTTTGATGGCAGATTGCAGGAGCAACTTGGTACTATCAAACCAGCCCAACTTGGCACTGGTGTCACCATGGGTCTGGTCACCATCCTGCCTATGGTAGCTTTTCAGGAGCCAGCCGGTCACCCTCAGCCATAGGCCCCGAGACAAAAACCTCGGCCCGTTTCCCTGGCAAAAAAATGTAAGCTACCCCGCTTCTGGATGGCAGATTGCAGGACGCACTTGGTACTATCAAACCAGCCCAACTTGGCACTGGTGCCACCTTGGGTCTGGGAACCATCCTGCGTATCGTGGATTCTAAGGAGCCAGCCGGTCACTCCCAGCCACAGGCCCCCAAACACAAACAACGGCGCTTTTCCCTGGAAAACAAAACTCGCCTGCCAACTTTTTGATGGCGGATTGCAGGAGCCACTTGCTACTATCAAATCAGCCCAACTTGGCACTGGTGCCACCATGGGTCTGGTCAACATCCTGCCTATCGTAGCATTTCAGGAGCCAGCCGGTCACTCCCAGCCATAGGCCCCCAGACAAAAACCTCGGCCATTTTCCCTGGCAAACAAAAGTAAGCTACCCCGCTTCTGCATGGCAGATTGCAGGAGCCACTTTGCAGCATCAAAGTAGCCCGACTTGGCACTGGTGCCACGTCAGGTCTGGGAACCATCCTGCGTATCGTGGATGCCAATTAGCAAGCCAGCCACTCCCAGCCACAGGCCCCCAAACACAAACAACGGCGCTTTTCCCTGGAAATCAAAACTCGCCTGCCAAATTTTTGATGGCAGATTGCAGGAGCCACTTGGTACTATCAAACCAGCCCAACTTGGCACTGGTGCCACCTTGGGTCTGGTCACCATCCTGCCTATCGTAGCTTTTCAGGAGCCAGCCGGTCACTCCCAGCCATAGGCCCCCAGACACAAAGCTCGGCCCGTTTCCCTGGCAAACAAAAGTAAGCTGCCCCGCTTCTGGATGGCAGATTGCAGGAACCACTTGGTACTATCAAACCAGCCCAACTTGTTACTGGTGCCACCTTGGGTCTGGGAACCATCCTGCGTATCGTGGATTCTAAGGAGCCAGCCGGCCACTCCAAGCCAGAGGCCCCCAAACACAAACCACAGCGCTTTTCCCTGGAAAACAAAACTCGCCTGCCAACATTTTGATGGCAGATTGCAGGAGCCACTTGGTACTATCAAATCAGCCCAACATGGCACTGGTGCCACCATGGGTCTGGGAACCATCCTGCCTATCGTAGCTGTTCAGGCGCCAGCCGGTCACTCCCAGCCATAGGCCCCCAGAGAAAAACCTCGGCCCTTTTCCCTGGAAAACAAAAGTAAGCTGCCCCGCTTCTGGATGGCAGATTGCAGGAACCACTTTGCACCATCAAACTAGCCTGACTTGGCACTGGTGCCACCTCAGGTCTGGGAACCATGCTGCGTATCGTGGAGTCTAAGGAACCAGACGGCCACTCCAGCCACAGGCCCCCAGACACAAACAACGGCGCTTTTCCCTGGAAAACAAAACTCGCCTGCCAACATTTTGATGGCAGATTGCAGGAGCCACTTGCTACTATCAAACCAGCCCAACTTGGCACTGGTGCCACCATGGGTCTGGTCACCATCCTGCCTATCGTAGCTTTTCAGGAGCCAGCCGGTCACTCCCAGCCATAGGCCCCCAGACACAAAGCTCGGCCCGTTTCCCTGGCAAACAAAAGTAAGCTACCCCGCTTCTGGATGGCAGATTGCAGGAGCCACTTTGCAGCATCAAACTAGCCCGACTTGGCACTGGTGCCACCTCAGGTCTGGGAACCATCCTGCGTATCATGGATTCTAAGGAGCCAGCCGGCCACTCCCACCCACAGGCCCCCAAACACAAACAATGGCGCTTTTCCCTGGAAAACAAAACTCGCCTGCCAACTTTTGATGGCAGATTGCAGGAGCCACTTGGTACTATCGAACCAGCCCAACTTGGCACTGGTGCCACCATGGGTCTGGTCACCATCCTGCCTATCGTAGCTTTTCAGGAGCCAGCAGGTCACTCCCAGCCATAGGCCCCCAGACAAAATCCTCGGCCCGTTTCCCTGGCAAACAAAAGTAAGCTGCCCCGCTTCTGGATGGCAGATTGCAGGAACCACTTGGTAGTATCAAACCCCCCCGACTTGGCACTGGTGCCATCTCTGGTCTGGGAACCATCCTGCGTATCGTGGATTCTAAGGAGCCAGCCGGCCTCTCCCAGCCACAGGCCCCCAAACACAAACAACGGCGCTTTTCCCTGGAAAACAAAACTCGCCTGCCAACATTTTGATGGCATTATGCAGGAGCCACTTGGTACTATCAAACCAGCCCAACTTGGCAGTGGTGCCACCATGGGTCTGGTCACCATCCTGCCTATTGTAGCTTTTCAGGAGCCAGCCGGTCACTCCCAGCCATAGGCCCCCAGACACAAACCTCGGCCCGTTTCCCTGGCAAACAAAAGTAAGCTGCCCCGCTTCTGGATGGCAGATTGCAGGAGCCACTTTGCACCATCAAACTAGACCGACTTGGCACTGGTGCCACCTCAGGTCTGGGAACCATGCTGCGTATCGTGGATTCCAATTAGCCAGCCGGCCACTCCCAGCCACAGGCCCCCAGACACAAACAACGGCGCTTTTCCCTGGAAAACAAAACTCGCCTGCCAACTTTTTGATGGCAGATTGCAGGAGCCACTTGGTACTATCAAACCAGCCCAACTTGGCACTGGTGCCACCATGGGTCTGGTCACCATCCTGCCTATCGTAGCTTTTCAGGAGCCAGCCGGTCACCCCCAGCCATAGGCCCCGAGACAAAAACCTCGGCCCGTTTCCCTGGCAAAAAAAAGTAAGCTACCACGCTTCTGGATGGCAGATTGCAGGACGCACTTGGTAGTATCAAACCAGCCCAACTTGGCACTGGTGCCACATTGGGTCTGGGAACCATCCTGCGTATCGTGGATTCTAAGGAGCCAGCCGGCCACTCCCTGCCACAGGCACCCAAACACAAACAACGGCGCTTTTCCCTGGAAAACAAAACTCGCCTGCCAACTTTTTGATGGCGGATTGCAGGAGCCACTTGGTACTATCAAACCAGCCCAACTTGGCACTGGTGCCACCATGGATATGGTCACCATCCTGCCTATCGTAGCTTTTCAGGAGCTAGCAGGTCACTCCCATCCATAGGCGCCCAGACACAAACCTCGGCCCGTTTCCCTGGCAAACAAAAGTAAGCTGCCCCGCTACTGGATGGCAGATTGCAGGAACCACTTGGTACTATAAAACCAGCCCGACTTGGCACTGGTGCCTCGTCAGGTCTGGGAACCATCCTGCGTATCGTGGATTCTAAGGAGCCAGCCGGCCACTCCCACCCTCAGGCCCCCAAACACAAACAACGGCGCTTTTCCCTGGAAAACAAAACTCGCCTGCCAACTTTTTGATGGCAGATTGCAGGAGCCACTTGGTACTATCAAACCAGCCCAACTTGGCACTGGTGCCACCATGGGTCTGGTCACCATCCTGCCTATCGTAGCTTTTCAGGAGCCAGCCGGTCACTCCCAGCCTTAGGCCCCCAGACACAAACCTCGGCCCGTTTCCCTGGCAAACAAAAGTAAGCTGCCCCGCTTCTGGATGGCATATTGCAGGACGCACTTGGTAGTATCAAACCAGCCCGACTTGTCACTGGTGCCACCTCTGGTCTGGGAACCATGCCGCGTATCGTGGATTCTAAGGAGCCAGCCGGCCACTCCCAGCCACAGGCCCCCAAACACAAACAACGGCGCTTTTCCCTGGAAAACAAAACTCGCCTGCCAATTTTTTGATGGCAGATTGCAGGAGCCACTTGGTACTATCATAGCAGCCCAAATTGTCACTGGTGCCACAATGGATGTGGTCACCATCCTGCCTATCGTAGCTTTCCAGGACCTCGCCGGTCACTCCCAGCCATAGGCGCCCAGACACAAAGCTCGGCCCGTTTCCCTGGCACACAAAAGTAAGCTGCCCTGCTTCTGGATGGCAGATTGCAGGAACCACTTGGTACTATAAAACCAGCCCGACTTGGCGCTGGTGCCACCTCTGGTCTGGGAACCATCCTGCGTATCGTGGATTCTAAGGAGCCAGCCGGTCACTCCAGCCACAGGCCCCCAGACACAAACAACGGCGCTTTTCCCTGGAAAACAAAACTCGCCTGCCAACTTTTTGATGGCAGATTGCAGGAGCCACTTGGTACTATCAAACCAGCCCAACTTGGCACTGGTGCCACCATGGGTCTGGTCACCATCCTGCCTATCGTAGCTTTTCAGGAGCCAGCCGGTCACTCCCTGCGATAGGCCCCCAGACACAAAGCTCGGCCCGTGTCCCTGGCAAACAAAAGTAAGCTACCCCGCTTCTGGATGGCAGATTGCAGGAGCCACTTGGTACTATCAAACCAGCCCGACTTGGTAATGGTACCACCTTGGATCTGGGAACCATCCGGCGTATCGTGGATTTTAAGCAGCCAGCCGGCCACTCCCAGCCACAGGCCCCCAAACACAAACAACGGCGCTTTTCCCTGGAAAACAAAACTCGCCTGCCAACATTTTGATGGCAGATTGCAGGAGCCACTTGGTACTATCAAATCAGCCCAACATGGCACTGGTGCCACCATGGGTCTGGGAACCATCCTGCCTATCGTAGCTGTTCAGGCGCCAGCCGGTCACTCCCAGCCATAGGCCCCCAGAGAAAAACCTCGGCCCTTTTCCCTGGAAAACAAAAGTAAGCTGCCCCGCTTCTGGATGGCAGATTGCAGGAGCCACCTTGCACCATCAAACTAGCCCGACTTGGCACTGGTGCCACCTCAGGTCTGGGAACCATGCTGCGTATCGTGGAGTCTAAGGAACCAGACGGCCACTCCAGCCACAGGCCCCCAGACACAAACAACGGCGCTTTTCCCTGGAAAACAAAACTCGCCTGCCAACTTTTTGATGGCAGATTGCAGGAGCCACTTGGTACTATCAAACCAGCCCAACTTGGCACTGGTGCCACCATGGGTCTGGTCACCATCCTGCCTATCGTAGCTTTTCAGGAGCCAGCCGGTCACTCCCAGCCATAGGCCCCCAGACACAAACCTCGGCCCGTTTCCCTGGCAAACAAAAGTAAGCTACCCCGCTTCTGGATGGCAGATTGCAGGAGCCACTTTGCAGCAGCAAAGTAGCCCGACTTGGCACTGGTGCCACCTCAGGTCTGGGAACCATCCTGCGTATCGTGGATTCTAAGGAGCCAGCCGGCCACTCCCACCCACAGGCCACCAAACAAAAACAATGGCGCTTTTCCCTGGAAAACAAAACTCGCCTGCCAACTTTTTGATGGCAGATTGCAGGAGCCACTTGGTACTATCAAACCAGCCCAACTTGGCAGTGGTGCCACCATGGGTCTGGTCACCATCCTGCCTATCGTAGCTTTTCAGGAGCCAGCCGGTCACTCCCAGCCATAGGCCCCCAGACACAAACCTCGGCCCGTTTCCCTGGCAAACAAAAGTAAGCTGCCCCGCTTCTGGATGGCAGATTGCAGGAACCACTTGGTAGTATCAAACCAGCCCGACTTGGCACTGGTGCCATCTCTGGTCTGGGAACCATCCTGCGTATCGTGGATTCTAAGCAGCCAGCCGGCCTCTCCCAGCCACAGGCCCCCAAACAAAAACAACGGCGCTTTTCCCTGGAAAACAAAATTCGCCTGCCAACATTTTGATGGCAGATTGCAGGAGCCACTTGGTACTATCAAACCAGCCCAACTTGGCACTGGTGCCACCATGGGTCTGGTCACCATCCTGCCTATCGTAGCTTTTCAGGAGCCAGCCGGTCACTCCCAGCCATAGGCCCCCAGACACAAACCTCGGCCCGTTTCCCTGGCAAACAAAAGTAAGCTGCCCCGCTTCTGGATGGCAGATTGCAGGAGCCACTTTGCACCATCAAACTAGACCGACTTGGCACTGGTGCCACCTCAGGTCTGGGAACCATGCTGCGTATCGTGGATTCTAATTAGCCAGCCGGCCACTCTCAGCCATATGCCCCCAAACACAAACCACGGACCTTTTCTCTGGCAAACAAAAATCAGCTGCCCCACTTCTGGATGGCAGATTGCAGGAGCCACTTGGGACTATCACACCAGCACAACATGGCACTGCTGCCACCTTGGATCTGGGAACAATCCTGCGTATCGTACATATTCAGGAACCAGCCGAACACTCCCAGCCACAGGCCCCCAAACACAAACAACGGCCCATTTCCCTGGCAAACAAAACTCAGCTGCCCCGCTTCTGGATGGCAGTTTGCAGGAGCCACTTGGGACTATCAAACCAGCCCGACTTGGTAATGGTACCACCTTGGATCTGGGAACCATCCGGCGTATCGTGGATTTTCAGGGGCCAGCCGGTCATTCCCAGCCATATGCTCCCAAACACAAACCTCGGCCCTTTTCTCTGGCAAACAAAACTCAACTGCCCCTCTTCTGGATGGCAAATTGCAGGACGCACTTGGTACTACAAAAAGAGCCCGACTTGGCAGTGGTGCCATCTTGGCTCTGGGAACCATCCTGCGTATCGAGCATTTTAAGGAGCCAGCCGGCAATTCCCAGCCGTATGCCCCAAAAAGAAACCACGGACCTTTTCTCTGGCAAAAAGAAACTCAGCTGTCCCGCTTCTGGATGGCAGATTGCAGGAGTCACTTTGAACCATACAACCAGCCTTACTTGGCACTGGTGCCACCTTGGATCTGGGAACCATCCTGCCTATCGTTGATTTTCAGGGGCCAGGCTACCACTCTCGGCCATAGGCCCCCAAACACAAACCACAGCCCTTTTCTCTAGCAAACAAAATTTAGCTGCCCCGCTTCTGGATGGCAAATTGCAGGAGCCACTGGGTACTACAAAAACAGCCCGACTTGGCACTGGTGCCACCTTGCGTCTGGTTACCATGCGGCGTATCGTGCATTTTAAGGAGCCAGGTGGCCACTCCCAGCCATATGCCCCCAAACACAACCCACGGCCCTTTTCTCTGGCAAACAAAACTCAGCTGCCCTGCTTCTGGATGGCAGATTGCAGGAGGCACTTGGTACTATCAAACCAGCCCGACTTGGCACTGGTGCCACCTTTGGTCTGGGAACCATCCTGCGTATTGTGGATTGTCAGGAGACAGCCGACCACTCTCGGCCACAGACCCCAATCAAAAACAAAGGTCCGTTTCCCTGGCAAAAAAAACTCAGCTGCCCCGCTTCTGGATGGGAGATTGCAGGAGGCACTTGACACTGTCAAACGAGCCCCACTTTGTACTGGTGCCACCTTGGGTCTGGGAACCATGCTGCGTATCGTGGATTTTCAGGAGCCAGCCGGCCACTGCCAGCCACAGGCCCCCAAACAAAAACCACAGCCTTTTTCTCTGGCAAACAAAACTCAGCTGCCCCGCTTCTGGATGGCAGATTGCAGGAGGCACTTGGTACTATCAAACCAGCCCGACTTGGCACTGGTGCCACCTTGGGTCTGGGAACCATCCTGCCTATCGTGGATTTTAAGGAGCCAGCCGGCTACTCCCAGCCACAGGCCCCCAACAAAAACCACGGCCCTTTTTTCTCGCAAACAAAACTTAGCTGCCTCACTTCTGGATGGCAGATTGCAGGAGCCACTTGGTGTAATCAAACCAGCCCGACTTGGCACTGGTGCCACCTTGGGTCTGGGAACCATCCTGCGTATCGTGGATTCTAAGGAGCCAGCCGGCCACTCCCAGCCACAGGCCCCCAAACAAAATCAACGGCGCTGTTCCCTGGAAAACAAAACACGCCTGCCAACTTTTTGATGGAGTTTGCAGGAACCACTTGGTATTATCAAACCAGCCCAACTTGGCACTGGTGCCACCTTGGGTCTGGATACCATGCTGCGTATCGTGGATTCTAAGGAGCCAGCCGGCCACTCCCAGCCACAGGCCCCCAAACACAAACAACGGCGCTTTTCCCTGGAAAACAAAACTCGCCTGCCAACTTTTTCATGGCAGATTGCAGGAGCCACTTGGTACTATCAAACCAGCCCGACTTGGCACTGGTGCCACCATGGGTCTGGTCACCATCCTGCCTATCGTAACTTTTCAGGAGCCAGCCGGTCACTCCCAGCCATAGGCCCTGAGACACAAACCTCGGCCCGTTTCCCTGGCAAACAAAAGTAAGCTGCCCCGCTTCTGGATGGCAGATTGCAGGACGCACTTGGTACTATCAAACCAGCCCGACTTGGCACTGGTGCCACCTCTGGTCTGGGAACCATCCTGCATATCATGGGTTCTAAGGAGCCAGTCGGCAACTCCCAGCCACAGGCCCCCAAACACAAACCTCGGCCCGTTTCCCTGGCAAAAAAAAGTAAGCTACCCCGCTTCTGGATGGCAGATTGCAGGACGCACTTGGTACTATCACACCAGCCCGACTTGGCACTGGTGCCACCTCTGGTCTGGGAACCATCCTGCGTAACGTGGATTCTAAGCAGCCAGCCGGCCACTCCCAGCCACAGGCCCCCAAACACAAACAACGGCGCTTTTCCCTGGAAAACAAAACTCGCCTGCCAACTTTTTGATGGCAGATTGCAGGAGCCACTTGGTACTATCGAACCAGCCCAACTTGGCAGTGGTGCCACCATGGGTCTGGTCACCATCCTGCCTATCGTAGCTTTTCAGGAGCCAGCCGGTCACTCCCAGCCATAGGCCCCCAGACACAAACCTCGGCCCGTTTCCCTGGCAAACAAAATAAGCTGCCCCGCTTCTGGATGGCAGATTGCAGGAACCACTTGGTAGTATCAAACCAGCCCGACTTGGCACTGGTGCCATCTCTGGTCTGGGAACCATGCTGCGTATCGTGGATTCTAATTAGCCAGCCGGCCACTCTCAGCCATATGCCCCCAAACACAAACCACGGACCTTTTCTCTGGCAAACAAAAATCAGCTGCCCCACTTCTGGATGGCAGATTGCAGGAGCCACTTGGGACTATCACACCAGCACAACATGGCACTGCTGCCACCTTGGATCTGGGAACAATCCTGCGTATCGTACATATTCAGGAACCAGCCGAACACTCCCAGCCACAGGCCCCCAAACACAAACAACGGCCCATTTCCCTGGCAAACAAAACTCAGCTGCCCCGCTTCTGGATGGCAGTTTGCAGGAGCCACTTGGGACTATCAAACCAGCCCGACTTGGTAATGGTACCACCTTGGATCTGGGAACCATCCGGCGTATCGTGGATTTTCAGGGGCCAGCCGGTCATTCCCAGCCATATGCTCCCAAACACAAACCTCGGCCCTTTTCTCTGGCAAACAAAACTCAACTGCCCCTCTTCTGGATGGCAAATTGCAGGACGCACTTGGTACTACAAAAAGAGCCCGACTTGGCAGTGGTGCCACCTTGGCTCTGGGAACCATCCTGCGTATCGAGCATTTTAAGGAGCCAGCCGGCAATTCCCAGCCGTATGCCCCAAAAAGAAACCACGGACCTTTTCTCTGGCAAAAAAAACTCAGCTGTCCCGCTTCTGGATGGCAGATTGCAGGAGTCACTTTGAACCATACAACCAGCCTTACTTGGCACTGGTGCCACCTTGGATCTGGGAACCATCCTGCCTATCGTTGATTTTCAGGGGCCAGCCTACCACTCTCGGCCATAGGCCCCCAAACACAAACCACAGCCCTTTTCTCTAGCAAACAAAATTTAGCTGCCCCGCTTCTGGATGGCAAATTGCAGGAGCCACTGGGTACTACAAAAACAGCCCGATTTGGCACTGGTGCCACCTTGCGTCTGGTTACCATGCGGCGTATCGTGCATTTTAAGGAGCCAGGTGGCCACTCCCAGCCATATGCCCCCAAACACAACCCACGGCCCTTTTCTCTGGCAAACAAAACTCAGCTGCCCTGCTTCTGGATGGCAGATTGCAGGAGGCACTTGGTACTATCAAACCAGCCCGACTTGGCACTGGTGCCACCTTTGGTCTGGGAACCATCCTGCGTATTGTGGATTGTCAGGAGACAGCCGACCACTCTCGGCCACAGACCCCAATCAAAAACAAAGGTCCGTTTCCCTGGCAAAAAAAACTCAGCTGCCCCGCTTCTGGATGGGAGATTGCAGGAGGCACTTGACACTGTCAAACGAGCCCCACTTTGTACTGGTGCCACCTTGGGTCTGGGAACCATGCTGCGTATCGTGGATTTTCAGGAGCCAGCCGGCCACTGCCAGCCACAGGCCCCCAAACAAAAACCACAGCCTTTTTCTCTGGCAAACAAAACTCAGCTGCCCCGCTTCTGGATGGCAGATTGCAGGAGCCACTTGGTACTACCAAACCAGCCCGACTTGGCACTGGTGCCACCTTGGGTCTGGGAACCATCCTGCCTATCGTGGATTTTAAGGAGCCAGCCGGCTACTCCCAGCCACAGGCCCCCAACAAAAACCACGGCCCTTTTTTCTCGCAAACAAAACTTAGCTGCCTCACTTCTGGATGGCAGATTGCAGGAGCCACTTGGTGTAATCAAACCAGCCCGACTTGGCACTGGTGCCACCTTGGGTCTGGGAACCATCCTGCGTATCGTGGATTCTAAGGAGCCAGCCGGCCACTCCCAGCCACAGGCCCCCAAACAAAATCAACGGCGCTGTTCCCTGGAAAAAAAAACACGCCTGCCAACTTTTTGATGGAGTTTGCAGGAACCACTTGGTATTATCAAACCAGCCCAACTTGGCACTGGTGCCACCTTGGGTCTGGATACCATGCTGCGTATCATGGATTCTAAGGAGCCAGCCGGCCACTCCCAGCCACAGGCCCCCAAACACAAACAACGGCGCTTTTCCCTGGAAAACAAAACTCGCCTGCCAACTTTTTCATGGCAGATTGCAGGAGCCACTTGGTACTATCAAATCAGCCCGACTTGGCACTGGTGCCACCATGGGTCTGGTCACCATCCTGCCTATCGTAACTTTTCAGGAGCCAGCCGGTCACTCCCAGCCATAGGCCCTGAGACACAAACCTCGGCCCGTTTCCCTGGCAAACAAAAGTAAGCTGCCCCGCTTCTGGATGGCAGATTGCAGGAGCCACTTGGTACTATCAAACCAGCCCGACTTGGCACTGGTGCCACCTCTAGTCTGGGAACCATCCTGCGTATCATGGATTCTAAGGAGCCATCCGGCCACTCCCACCCACAGGCCCCCAAACAAAAACAATGGCGCTTTTCCCTGGAAAACAAAAGTAAGCTGCCCCGCTTCTGGATGGCAGATTGCAGGAGCCACTTGGTACTATCAAACCAGCCCGACTAGGCACTGGTGCCACCTCTGGTCTGGGAACCATCCCGCGTATCGTGGATTCTAAGGAGCCAGTCGGCAACTCCCAGCCACAGGCCCCCAAACACAAACAACGGCCCGTTTACCTGGCAAA
This sequence comes from Melospiza melodia melodia, assembly GCF_035770615.1. NCBI lineage: Eukaryota > Metazoa > Chordata > Aves > Passeriformes > Passerellidae > Melospiza > Melospiza melodia. Next base: position 45,932,368 of record NC_086199.1, read on the forward strand.
CAAAAGTAAGCTGCCCCGCTTCTGGATGGCAGATTGCAGAAGCCACTTGGTACTATCAAACCAGCCCAACTTGGCACTGGTGCCACCTCTGGTCTGGGAACCATCCTGCGTATCATGGGTTCTAAGGAGCCAGTCGGCAACTCCCAGCCACAGGCCCCCAAACACAAACCTCGGCCCGTTTCCCTGGCAAACAAAATTAAGCTGCCCCGCTTCTGGATGGCAGATTGCAGGATGCACTTGGCACTATCAAACAAGCCCGACTTGGCACTGGTGCCACCTCAGGTCTGGGAACCATCCTGCGTATCGTGGATTCTAAGCAGCCAGCCGGCCACTCCCAGCCACAGGCCCCCAAACACAAACAACGGCGCTTTTCCCTGGAAAACAAAACTCGCCTGCCAACATTTTGATGGCAGATTGCAGGAGCCACTTGCTACTATCAAATCAGCCCAACATGGCACTGGTGCCACCATGGGTCTGGTCACCATCCTGCCTATCGTAGCTGTTCAGGCGCCAGCCGGTCACTCCCAGCCATAGGCCCCCAGAGAAAAACCTCGGCCCTTTTCCCTGGAAAACAAAAGTAAGCTACCCCGCTTCTGGATGGCAGATTGCAGGAGCCACCTTGCACCATCAAACTAGCCCGACTTGGCACTGGTGCCACCTCAGGTCTGGGAACCATGCTGCGTATCGTGGAGTCTAAGGAACCAGACGGCCACTCCAGCCACAGGCCCCCAGACACAAACAACGGCGCTTTTCCCTGGAAAACAAAACTCGCCTGCCAACTTTTTGATGGCAGATTGCAGGAGCCACTTGGTACTATCAAACCAGCCCAACTTGGCAGTGGTGCCACCATGGGTCTGGTCACCATCCTGCCTATCGTAGCTTTTCAGGAGCCAGCCGGTCACTCCCAGCCATAGGCCCCCAGACACAAACCTCGGCCCGTTTCCCTGGCAAACAAAAGTAAGCTGCCCCGCTTCTGGATGGCAGATTGCAGGAACCACTTGGTAGTATCAAACCAGCCCGACTTGGCACTGGTGCCATCTCTGGTCTGGGAACCATCCTGCGTATCGTGGATTCTAAGCAGCCAGCCGGCCTCTCCCAGCCACAGGCCCCCAAACAAAAACAACGGCGCTTTTCCCTGGAAAACAAAATTCGCCTGCCAACATTTTGATGGCAGATTGCAGGAGCCACTTGTTACTATCAAACCAGCCCAACTTGGCACTGGTGCCACCATGGGTCTGGTCACCATCCTGCCTATCGTAGCTTTTCAGGAGCCAGCCGGTCACTCCCAGCCATAGGCCCCCAGACACAAACCTCGGCCCGTTTCCCTGGCAAACAAAAGTAAGCTGCCCCGCTTCTGGATGGCAGATTGCAGGAGCCACTTTGCACCATCAAACTAGACCGACTTGGCACTGGTGCCACCTCAGGTCTGGGAACCATGCTGCGTATCGTGGATTCTAATTAGCCAGCCGGCCACTCTCAGCCATATGCCCCCAAACACAAACCACGGACCTTTTCTCTGGCAAACAAAAATCAGCTGCCCCACTTCTGGATGGCAGATTGCAGGAGCCACTTGGGACTATCACACCAGCACAACATGGCACTGCTGCCACCTTGGATCTGGGAACAATCCTGCGTATCGTACATATTCAGGAACCAGCCGAACACTCCCAGCCACAGGCCCCCAAACACAAACAACGGCCCATTTCCCTGGCAAACAAAACTCAGCTGCCCCGCTTCTGGATGGCAGTTTGCAGGAGCCACTTGGGACTATCAAACCAGCCCGACTTGGTAATGGTACCACCTTGGATCTGGGAACCATCCGGCGTATCGTGGATTTTCAGGGGCCAGCCGGTCATTCCCAGCCATATGCTCCCAAACACAAACCTCGGCCCTTTTCTCCGGCAAACAAAACTCAACTGCCCCTCTTCTGGATGGCAAATTGCAGGACGCACTTGGTACTACAAAAAGAGCCCAACTTGGCAGTGGTGCCATCTTGGCTCTGGGAACCATCCTGCGTATCGAGCATTTTAAGGAGCCAGCCGGCAATTCCCAGCCGTATGCCCCAAAAAGAAACCACGGACCTTTTCTCTGGCAAAAAGAAACTCAGCTGTCCCGCTTCTGGATGGCAGATTGCAGGAGTCACTTTGAACCATACAACCAGCCTTACTTGGCACTGGTGCCACCTTGGATCTGGGAACCATCCTGCCTATCGTTGATTTTCAGGGGCCAGGCTACCACTCTCGGCCATAGGCCCCCAAACACAAACCACAGCCCTTTTCTCTAGCAAACAAAATTTAGCTGCCCCGCTTCTGGATGGCAAATTGCAGGAGCCACTGGGTACTACAAAAACAGCCCGAATTGGCACTGGTGCCACCTTGCGTCTGGTTACCATGCGGCGTATCGTGCATTTTAAGGAGCCAGGTGGCCACTCCCAGCCATATGCCCCCAAACACAACCCACGGCCCTTTTCTCTGGCAAACAAAACTCAGCTGCCCTGCTTCTGGATGGCAGATTGCAGGAGGCACTTGGTACTATCAAACCAGCCCGACTTGGCACTGGTGCCACCTTTGGTCTGGGAACCATCCTGCGTATTGTGGATTGTCAGGAGACAGCCGACCACTCTCGGCCACAGACCCCAATCAAAAACAAAGGTCCGTTTCCCTGGCAAAAAAAACTCAGCTGCCCCGCTTCTGGATGGGAGATTGCAGGAGGCACTTGACACTGTCAAACGAGCCCCACTTTGTACTGGTGCCACCTTGGGTCTGGGAACCATGCTGCGTATCGTGGATTTTCAGGAGCCAGCCGGCCACTGCCAGCCACAGGCCCCCAAACAAAAACCACAGCCTTTTTCTCTGGCAAACAAAACTCAGCTGCCCCGCTTCTGGATGGCAGATTGCAGGAGGCACTTGGTACTATCAAACCAGCCCGACTTGGCACTGGTGCCACCTTGGGTCTGGGAACCATCCTGCGTATCGTGGATTCTAAGGAGCCAGCCGGCCACTCCCAGCCACAGGCCCCCAAACAAAATCAACGGCGCTGTTCCCTGGAAAACAAAACACGCCTGCCAACTTTTTGATGGAGTTTGCAGGAACCACTTGGTATTATCAAACCAGCCCAACTTGGCACTGGTGCCACCTTGGGTCTGGATACCATGCTGCGTATCGTGGATTCTAAGGAGCCAGCCGGCCACTCCCAGCCACAGGCCCCCAAACACAAACAACGGCGCTTTTCCCTGGAAAACAAAACTCGCCTGCCAACTTTTTGATGGCAGATTGCAGGAGCAACTTGGTACTATCAAACCAGCCCAACTTGGCACTGGTGTCACCATGGGTCTGGTCACCATCCTGCCTATGGTAGCTTTTCAGGAGCCAGCCGGTCACCCTCAGCCATAGGCCCCGAGACAAAAACCTCGGCCCGTTTCCCTGGCAAAAAAAAGTAAGCTACCCCGCTTCTGGATGGCAGATTGCAGGACGCACTTGGTACTATCAAACCAGCCCAACTTGGCACTGGTGCCACCTTGGGTCTGGGAACCATCCTGCGTATCGTGGATTCTAAGGAGCCAGCCGGTCACTCCCAGCCACAGGCCCCCAAACACAAACAACGGCGCTTTTCCCTGGAAAACAAAACTCGCCTGCCAACTTTTTGATGGCAGATTGCAGGAGCCACTTGCTACTATCAAATCAGCCCAACTTGGCACTGGTGCCACCATGGGTCTGGTCAACATCCTGCCTATCGTAGCATTTCAGGAGCCAGCCGGTCACTCCCAGCCATAGGCCCCCAGACAAAAACCTCGGCCATTTTCCCTGGCAAACAAAAGTAAGCTACCCCGCTTCTGCATGGCAGATTGCAGGAGCCACTTTGCACCATCAAACTAGCCCGACTTGGCACTGGTGCCACCTCTGGTCTGGGAACCATCCTGCGTATCGTGGATTCTAAGGAGCCAGCCGGCCACTCCCAGCCACAGGCCCCCAAACACAAACAACGGCGCTTTTCCCTGGAAAACAAAACTCGCCTGCCAACTTTTTGATGGCAGATTGCAGGAGCCACTTGCTACTATCAAACCAGGCCAACTTGGCACTGGTGCCACCATGGGTCTGGTCACCATCCTGCCTATCGTAGCTTTTCAGGAGCCAGCCGGTCACTCCCAGCCATAGGCCCCCAGACAAAAACCTTGGCCCGTTTCCCTGGCAAACAAAAGTAAGTTATCCCGCTTCTGGATGGCAGATTGCAGGAGCCAGTTTTCACCATCAAACCAGCCCGACTTGGCACTGGTGCCACCTCTGGTCTGGGAACCATCCTGCGTATCGTGGATTCTAAGGAGCCAGCCGGCCACTCCCAGCCACAGGCCCCCAAACACAAACAACGGCGCTTTTCCCTGGATAACAAACTCGCCTGCCAACTTTTTGATGGCAGATTGCAGGAGCCACTTGGTACTATCAAACCAGCCCAACTTGGCACTGGTGCCACCATGGGTCTGGTCACCATCCTGCCTATCGTAGCTTTTCAGGAGCCAGCCGGTCACTCCCAGCCATAGGCCCCCAGACACAAACCTCGGCCCGTTTCCCTGGAAAACACAAGTAAGCTGCCCCGCTTCTGGATGGCAGATTGCAGGACGCACTTGGTAGTATCAAACCAGCCCGACTTGGCACTGGTGCCACCTCAGGTCTGGGAACCATGCTGCGTATCGTGGATTCTAATTAGCCATCTGGCCACTCCCACCCACAGGCCCCCAAACAAAAACAACGGCGCTTTTCCCTGGAAAACAAACCTCGCCTGCCAAATTTTGATGGCAGATTGCAGGAGCCACTTGGTACTATCAAACCAGCCCAACTTGACACTGGTGCCACCATGGGTCTGGTCACCATCCTGCCTATCGTAGCTTTTCAGGAGCCAGCCGGTCACTCCCAGCCATAGGCCCCCAGACAAAAACCTTGGCCCGTTTCCCTGGCAAACAAAAGTAAGTTATCCCGCTTCTGGATGGCAGATTGCAGGAGCCACTTTTCACCATCAAACCAGCCCGACTTGGCACTGGTGCCACCTCTGGTCTGGGAACCATGCTGCGTATCGTGGATTCTAAGGAGCCAGCTGGCCACTCCCAGCCACAGGCCCCCAAACACAAACCACAGCGCTTTTCCCTGGAAAACAAAACTCGCCTGCCAACTTTTTGATGGCAGATTGCAGGAGCCACTTGGTACTATCAAACAAGCCCAACTTGGCACTGGTGCCACCATGGATCTGGTCACCATCCTGCCTATCGTAGCTTTTCAGGACCTAGCCGGTCACTCCAAGCCATAGGCCCCCAGAGAAAAACCTCGGCCCGTTTCCCTGGCAAACAAAAGTAAGCTGCCCCGCTTCTGGATGGCAGATTGCAGGAACCACTTGGTACTATCAAACCAGCCCAACTTGGCACTGGTGCCACCTTGGGTCTGGGAACCATCCTGCGTATCGTGGATTCTAAGGAGCCAGCCGGTCACTCCCAGCCACAGGCCACCAAACACAAACAACGGCGCTTTTCCCTGGAAAACAAAACTCGCCTGCCAACATTTTGATGGCAGATTGCAGGAGCCACTTGCTACTATCAAATCAGCCCAACTTGGCACTGGTGCCACCATGGGTCTGGTCACCATCCTGCCTATCGTAGCTTTTCAGGAGCCAGCCGGTCACTCCCAGCCATAGGCCCCCAGACACAAACCTCGGCCCGTTTCCCTGGCAAACAAAAGTAAGCTACCCCGCTTCTGGATGGCAGATTGCAGGACGCACTTGGTAGTATCAAACCAGCCCGACTTGGCACTGGTGCCACCTCAGGTCTGGGAACCATGCTGCGTATCGTGGATTCTAATTAGCCATCTGGCCACTCCCACCCACAGGCCCCCAAACAAAAACAACGGCGCTTTTCCCTGGAAAACAAACCTCGCCTGCCAAATTTTGATGGCAGATTGCCGGAGCCACTTGGTACTATCAAACCAGCCCAACTTGACACTGGTGCCACCATGGGTCTGGTCACCATCCTGCCTATCGTAGCTTTTCAGGAGCCAGCCGGTCACTCCCAGCCATAGGCCCCCAGACAAAAACCTTGGCCCGTTTCCCTGGCAAACAAAAGTAAGTTATCCCGCTTCTGGATGGCAGTTTGCAGGAGCCACTTTTCACCATCAAACCAGCCCGACTTGGCACTGGTGCCACCTCAGGTCTGGGAACCATCCTGCGTATCGTGGATTCTAAGGAGCCAGCCGGCCACTCCCAGCCACAGGCCCCCAAACACAAACCACAGCGCTTTTCCCTGGAAAACAAAACTCGCCTGCCAACATTTTGATGGCAGATTGCAGGAGCCACTTGGTACTATCAAACCAGCCCTACTTGGCACTGGTGCCACCATGGATCTGGTTACCATCCTGCCTATCGTAGCTTTTCAGGACCTAGCCGGTCACTCCAAGCCATAGGCCCCCAGAGAAAAACCTCGGCCCGTTTCCCTGGCAAACAAAAGTAAGCTGCCCCGCTTCTGGATGGCAGATTGCAGGAACCACTTGGTACTATCAAACCAGCCCAACTTGGCACTGGTGCCACCTTGAGTCTGGGAACCATCCTGCGTATCGTGGATTCTAAGGAGCCAGCCGGTCACTGCCAGCCACAGGCCACCAAACACAAACAACGGCGCTTTTCCCTGGAAAACAAAACTCGCCTGCCAACTTTTTGATGGCAGATTGCAGGAGCCACTTGGTACTATCAAACCAGCCCAACTTGGCACTGGTGCCACCATGGGTCTGGTCACCATCCTGCCTATCGTAGCTTTTCAGGAGCCAGCCGGTCCCTCCCTGCCATAGGCCCCCAGAGAAAAACCTCGGCCCGTTTCCCTGGCAAACAAAAGTAAGCTGCCCCGCTTCTGGATGGCAGATTGCAGGAATCACTTGCTACTATCAAACCAGCCCAACTTGGCACTGGTGCCAACTTGGGTCTGGGAACCATCCTGCGTATCGTGGATTCTAAGGAGCCAGCCGGTCACTCCCAGCCACAGGCCCCCAAACACAAACAACGGCGCTTTTCCCTGGAAAACAAAACTCGCCTGCCAACTTTTTGATGGCAGATTGCAGGAGCCACTTGCTACTATCAAATCAGCCCAACTTGGCACTGGTGCCACCATGGGTCTGGTCACCATCCTGCCTATCGTAGCTTTTCAGGAGCCAGCCGGTCACTCGCAGCCATAGGCCCCCAGACACAAAACTCGGCCCGTTTCCCTGACAAACAAAAGTAAGCTACCCCGCTTCTGGATGGCAGATTGCAGGAGCCACTTTGCACCATCAAACTAGCCCGACTTGGCACTGGTGCCACCTCTGGTCTGGGAACCATCCTGCGTATCGTGGATTCTAAGGAGCCAGCCGGCCACTCCCAGCCACAGGCCCCCAAACACAAACAACGGCGCTTTTCCCTGGAAAACAAAACTCGCCTGCCAACATTTTGATGGCAGATTGCAGGAGCCACTTGCTACTATCAAACCAGCCCAACTTGGCACTGGTGCCACCATGGGTCTGGTCACCATCCTGCCTATCGTAGCTTTTCAGGAGCCAGCCGGTCACTCCTAGCCATAGGCCCCCAGACAAAAACCTTGGCCCGTTTCCCTGGCAAACAAAAGTAAGTTATCCCGCTTCTGGATGGCAGATTGCAGGAGCCACTTTTCACCATCAAACCAGCCCGACTTGGCACTGGTGCCACCTCTGGTCTGGGAACCATCCTGCGTATCGTGGATTCTAAGGAGCCAGCCGGCCACTCCCAGCCACAGGCCCCCAAACACAAACAACGGCGCTTTTCCCTGGATAACAAACTCGCCTGCCAACTTTTTGATGGCAGATTGCAGGAGCCACTTGGTACTATCAAACCAGCCCAACTTGGCACTGGTGCCACCATGGGTCTGGTCACCATCCTGCCTATCGTAGCTTTTCAGGAGCCAGCCGGTCACTCCCAGCCATAGGCCCTGAGCCACAAACCTCGGCCCGTTTCCCTGGCAAACAAAAGTAAGCTGCCCCGCTTCTGGATGGCAGATTGCAGGACGCACTTGGTAGTATCAAACCAGCCCGACTTGGCACTGGTGCCACCTCAGGTCTGGGAACCATGCTGCGTATCGTGGATTCTAATTAGCCATCTGGCCACTCCCAGCCACAGGCCCCCAAACAAAACAACGGCGCTTTTCCCTGGAAAACAAACCTCGCCTGCCAAATTTTGATGGCAGATTGCAGGAGCCACTTGGTACTATCAAACCAGCCCAACTTGACACTGGTGCCACCATGGGTCTGGTCACCATCCTGCCTATCGTAGCTTTTCAGGAGCCAGCCGGTCACTCCCAGCCATAGGCCCTGAGACACAAACCTCGGCCCGTTTCCCTGGCAAACAAAAGTCAGCTGCCCCGCTTCTTGATGGCAGATTGCAGGACGCACTTGGTAGTATCAAACCAGCCCGACTTGGCACTGGTGCCACCTCAGGTCTGGAAACCATGCTGCGTATCGTGGATTCTAATTAGCCATCTGGCCACTCCCAGCCACAGGCCCCCAAACAAAAACAACGGCGCTTTTCCCTGGAAAACAAAACTCGCCTGCCAACTTTTTGATGGCAGATTGCCGGAGCCACTTGGTACTATCAAACCAGCCCAACTTGACACTGGTGCCACCATGGGTCTGGTCACCATCCTGCCTGTCGTAGCTTTTCAGGAGCCAGCCGGTCACTCCCAGCCATAGGCCCCCAGACAAAAACCTTGGCCCGTTTCCCTGGCAAACAAAAGTAAGTTATCCCGCTTCTGGATGGCAGATTGCAGGAGCCACTTTTCACCATCAAACCAGCCCGACTTGGCACTGGTGCCACCTCAGGTCTGGGAACCATGCTGCGTATCGTGGATTCTAAGGAGCCAGCCGGCCACTCCCAGCCACAGGCCCCCAAACACAAACCACAGCGCTTTTCCCTGGAAAACAAAACTCGCCTGCCAACATTTTGATGGCAGATTGCAGGAGCCACTTGGTACTATCAAACCAGTCCTACTTGGCACTGGTGCCACCATGGATCTGGTTACCATCCTGCCTATCGTAGCTTTTCAGGACCTAGCCGGTCACTCCAAGCCATAGGCCCCCAGAGAAAAACCTCGGCCCGTTTCCCTGGCAAACAAAAGTAAGCTGCCCCGCTTCTGGATGGCAGATTGCAGGAACCACTTGGTACTATCAAACCAGCCCAACTTGGCACTGGTGCCACCTTGAGTCTGGGAACCATCCTGCGTATCGTGGATTCTAAGGAGCCAGCCGGTCACTGCCAGCCACAGGCCACCAAACACAAACAACGGCGCTTTTCCCTGGAAAACAAAACTCGCCTGCCAACTTTTTGATGGCAGATTGCAGGAGCCACTTGCTACTATCAAACCAGCCCAACTTGGCACTGGTGCCACCATGGGTCTGGTCACCATCCTGCCTATCGTAGCTTTTCAGGAGCCAGCCGGTCCCTCCCTGCCATAGGCCCCCAGAGAAAAACCTCGGCCCGTTTCCCTGGCAAACAAAAGTAAGCTGCCCCGCTTCTGGATGGCAGATTGCAGGAATCACTTGCTACTATCAAACCAGCCCAACTTGGCACTGGTGCCACCTTGGGTCTGGGAACCATCCTGCGTATCGTGGATTCTAAGGAGCCAGCCGGTCACTCCCAGCCACAGGCCCCCAAACACAAACAACGGCGCTTTTCCCTGGAAAACAAAACTCGCCTGCCAACATTTTGATGGCAGATTGCAGGAGCCACTTGCTACTATCAAATCAGCCCAACTTGGCACTGGTGCCACCATGGGTCTGGTCACCATCCTGCCTATCGTAGCTTTTCAGGAGCCAGCCGGTCACTCGCAGCCATAGGCCCCCAGACACAAAACTCGGCCCGTTTCCCTGACAAACAAAAGTAAGCTACCCCGCTTCTGGATGGCAGATTGCAGGAGCCACTTTGCACCATCAAACTAGCCCGACTTGGCACTGGTGCCACCTCTGGTCTGGGAACCATCCTGCGTATCGTGGATTCTAAGGAGCCAGCCGGCCACTCCCAGCCACAGGCCCCCAAACACAAACAACGGCGCTTTTCCCTGGAAAACAAAACTCGCCTGCCAACTTTTTGATGGCAGATTGCAGGAGCCACTTGCTACTATCAAACCAGCCCAACTTGGCACTGGTGCCACCATGGGTCTGGTCACCATCCTGCCTATCGTAGCTTTTCAGGAGCCAGCCGGTCACTCCTAGCCATAGGCCCCCAGACAAAAACCTTGGCCCGTTTCCCTGGCAAACAAAAGTAAGTTATCCCGCTTCTGGATGGCAGATTGCAGGAGCCACTTTTCACCATCAAACCAGCCCGACTTGGCACTGGTGCCACCTCTGGTCTGGGAACCATCCTGCGTATCGTGGATTCTAAGGAGCCAGCCGGCCACTCCCAGCCACAGGCCCCCAAACACAAACAACGGCGCTTTTCCCTGGATAACAAACTCGCCTGCCAACTTTTTGATGGCAGATTGCAGGAGCCACTTGGTACTATCAAACCAGCCCAACTTGGCACTGGTGCCACCATGGGTCTGGTCACCATCCTGCCTATCGTAGCTTTTCAGGAGCCAGCCGGTCACTCCCAGCCATAGGCCCTGAGCCACAAACCTCGGCCCGTTTCCCTGGCAAACAAAAGTAAGCTGCCCCGCTTCTGGATGGCAGATTGCAGGACGCACTTGGTAGTATCAAACCAGCCCGACTTGGCACTGGTGCCACCTCAGGTCTGGGAACCATGCTGCGTATCGTGGATTCTAATTAGCCATCCGGCCACTCCCAGCCACAGGCCCCCAAACAAAACAACGGCGCTTTTCCCTGGAAAACAAACCTCGCCTGCCAAATTTTTGATGGCAGATTGCAGGAGCCACTTGGTACTATCAAACCAGCCCAACTTGACACTGGTGCCACCATGGGTCTGGTCACCATCCTGCCTATCGTAGCTTTTCAGGAGCCAGCCGGTCACTCCCAGCCATAGGCCCTGAGACACAAACCTCGGCCCGTTTCCCTGGCAAACAAAAGTCAGCTGCCCCGCTTCTTGATGGCAGATTGCAGGACGCACTTGGTAGTATCAAACCAGCCCGACTTGGCACTGGTGCCACCTCAGGTCTGGAAACCATGCTGCGTATCGTGGATTCTAATTAGCCATCTGGCCACTCCCAGCCACAGGCCCCCAAACAAAAACAACGGCGCTTTTCCCTGGAAAACAAAACTCGCCTGCCAACTTTTTGATGGCAGATTGCCGGAGCCACTTGGTACTATCAAACCAGCCCAACTTGACACTGGTGCCACCATGGGTCTGGTCACCATCCTGCCTGTCGTAGCTTTTCAGGAGCCAGCCGGTCACTCCCAGCCATAGGCCCCCAGACAAAAACCTTGGCCCGTTTCCCTGGCAAACAAAAGTAAGTTATCCCGCTTCTGGATGGCAGATTGCAGGAGCCACTTTTCACCATCAAACCAGCCCGACTTGGCACTGGTGCCACCTCAGGTCTGGGAACCATGCTGCGTATCGTGGATTCTAAGGAGCCAGCCGGCCACTCCCAGCCACAGGCCCCCAAACACAAACCACAGCGCTTTTCCCTGGAAAACAAAACTCGCCTGCCAACATTTTGATGGCAGATTGCAGGAGCCACTTGGTACTATCAAACCAGCCCTACTTGGCACTGGTGCCACCATGGATCTGGTTACCATCCTGCCTATCGTAGCTTTTCAGGACCTAGCCGGTCACTCCAAGCCATAGGCCCCCAGAGAAAAACCTCGGCCCGTTTCCCTGGCAAACAAAAGTAAGCTGCCCCGCTTCTGGATGGCAGATTGCAGGAACCACTTGGTACTATCAAACCAGCCCAACTTGGCACTGGTGCCACCTTGAGTCTGGGAACCATCCTGCGTATCGTGGATTCTAAGGAGCCAGCCGGTCACTGCCAGCCACAGGCCACCAAACACAAACAACGGCGCTTTTCCCTGGAAAACAAAACTCGCCTGCCAACTTTTTGATGGCAGATTGCAGGAGCCACTTGCTACTATCAAACCAGCCCAACTTGGCACTGGTGCCACCATGGGTCTGGTCACCATCCTGCCTATCGTAGCTTTTCAGGAGCCAGCCGGTCACTCGCAGCCATAGGCCCCCAGACACAAAACTCGGCCCGTTTCCCTGACAAACAAAAGTAAGCTACCCCGCTTCTGGATGGCAGATTGCAGGAGCCACTTTGCACCATCAAACTAGCCCGACTTGGCACTGGTGCCACCTCTGGTCTGGGAACCATCCTGCGTATCGTGGATTCTAAGGAGCCAGCCGGCCACTCCCAGCCACAGGCCCCCAAACACAAACAACGGCGCTTTTCCCTGGAAAACAAAACTCGCCTGCCAACTTTTTGATGGCAGATTGCAGGAGCCACTTGCTACTATCAAACCAGGCCAACTTGGCACTGGTGCCACCATGGGTCTGGTCACCATCCTGCCTATCGTAGCTTTTCAGGAGCCAGCCGGTCACTCCCAGCCATAGGCCCCCAGACAAAAACCTTGGCCCGTTTCCCTGGCAAACAAAAGTAAGTTATCCCGCTTCTGGATGGCAGATTGCAGGAGCCAGTTTTCACCATCAAACCAGCCCGACTTGGCACTGGTGCCACCTCTGGTCTGGGAACCATCCTGCGTATCGTGGATTCTAAGGAGCCAGCCGGCCACTCCCAGCCACAGGCCCCCAAACACAAACAACGGCGCTTTTCCCTGGATAACAAACTCGCCTGCCAACTTTTTGATGGCAGATTGCAGGAGCCACTTGGTACTATCAAACCAGCCCAACTTGGCACTGGTGCCACCATGGGTCTGGTCACCATCCTGCCTATCGTAGCTTTTCAGGAGCCAGCCGGTCACTCCCAGCCATAGGCCCCCAGACACAAACCTCGGCCCGTTTCCCTGGAAAACACAAGTAAGCTGCCCCGCTTCTGGATGGCAGATTGCAGGACGCACTTGGTGGTATCAAACCAGCCCGACTTGGCACTGGTGCCACCTCAGGTCTGGGAACCATGCTGCGTATCGTGGATTCTAATTAGCCATCTGGCCACTGCCACCCACAGGCCCCCAAACAAAAACAACGGCGCTTTTCCCTGGAAAACAAACCTCGCCTGCCAAATTTTGATGGCAGATTGCAGGAGCCACTTGGTACTATCAAACCAGCCCAACTTGACACTGGTGCCACCATGGGTCTGGTCACCATCCTGCCTATCGTAGCTTTTCAGGAGCCAGCCGGTCACTCCCAGCCATAGGCCCCCAGACAAAAACCTTGGCCCGTTTCCCTGGCAAACAAAAGTAAGTTATCCCGCTTCTGGATGGCAGATTGCAGGAGCCACTTTTCACCATCAAACCAGCCCGACTTGGCACTGGTGCCACCTCTGGTCTGGGAACCATGCTGCGTATCGTGGATTCTAAGGAGCCAGCTGGCCACTCCCAGCCACAGGCCCCCAAACACAAACCACAGCGCTTTTCCCTGGAAAACAAAACTCGCCTGCCAACTTTTTGATGGCAGATTGCAGGAGCCACTTGGTACTATCAAACAAGCCCAACTTGGCACTGGTGCCACCATGGATCTGGTCACCATCCTGCCTATCGTAGCTTTTCAGGACCTAGCCGGTCACTCCAAGCCATAGGCCCCCAGAGAAAAACCTCGGCCCGTTTCCCTGGCAAACAAAAGTAAGCTGCCCCGCTTCTGGATGGCAGATTGCAGGAACCACTTGGTACTATCAAACCAGCCCAACTTGGCACTGGTGCCACCTTGGGTCTGGGAACCATCCTGCGTATCGTGGATTCTAAGGAGCCAGCCGGTCACTCCCAGCCACAGGCCACCAAACACAAACAACGGCGCTTTTCCCTGGAAAACAAAACTCGCCTGCCAACATTTTGATGGCAGATTGCAGGAGCCACTTGCTACTATCAAATCAGCCCAACTTGGCACTGGTGCCACCATGGGTCTGGTCACCATCCTGCCTATCGTAGCTTTTCAGGAGCCAGCCGGTCACTCCCAGCCATAGGCCCCCAGACACAAACCTCGGCCCGTTTCCCTGGCAAACAAAAGTAAGCTACCCCGCTTCTGGATGGCAGATTGCAGGACGCACTTGGTAGTATCAAACCAGCCCGACTTGGCACTGGTGCCACCTCAGGTCTGGGAACCATGCTGCGTATCGTGGATTCTAATTAGCCATCTGGCCACTCCCACCCACAGGCCCCCAAACAAAAACAACGGCGCTTTTCCCTGGAAAACAAACCTCGCCTGCCAAATTTTGATGGCAGATTGCCGGAGCCACTTGGTACTATCAAACCAGCCCAACTTGACACTGGTGCCACCATGGGTCTGGTCACCATCCTGCCTGTCGTAGCTTTTCAGGAGCCAGCCGGTCACTCCCAGCCATAGGCCCCCAGACAAAAACCTTGGCCCGTTTCCCTGGCAAACAAAAGTAAGTTATCCCGCTTCTGGATGGCAGATTGCAGGAGCCACTTTTCACCATCAAACCAGCCCGACTTGGCACTGGTGCCACCTCAGGTCTGGGAACCATGCTGCGTATCGTGGATTCTAAGGAGCCAGCCGGCCACTCCCAGCCACAGGCCCCCAAACACAAACCACAGCGCTTTTCCCTGGAAAACAAAACTCGCCTGCCAACATTTTGATGGCAGATTGCAGGAGCCACTTGGTACTATCAAACCAGCCCTACTTGGCACTGGTGCCACCATGGATCTGGTTACCATCCTGCCTATCGTAGCTTTTCAGGACCTAGCCGGTCACTCCAAGCCATAGGCCCCCAGAGAAAAACCTCGGCCCGTTTCCCTGGCAAACAAAAGTAAGCTGCCCCGCTTCTGGATGGCAGATTGCAGGAACCACTTGGTACTATCAAACCAGCCCAACTTGGCACTGGTGCCACCTTGAGTCTGGGAACCATCCTGCGTATCGTGGATTCTAAGGAGCCAGCCGGTCACTGCCAGCCACAGGCCACCAAACACAAACAACGGCGCTTTTCCCTGGAAAACAAAACTCGCCTGCCAACTTTTTGATGGCAGATTGCAGGAGCCACTTGCTACTATCAAACCAGCCCAACTTGGCACTGGTGCCACCATGGGTCTGGTCACCATCCTGCCTATCGTAGCTTTTCAGGAGCCAGCCGGTCACTCGCAGCCATAGGCCCCCAGACACAAAACTCGGCCCGTTTCCCTGACAAACAAAAGTAAGCTACCCCGCTTCTGGATGGCAGATTGCAGGAGCCACTTTGCACCATCAAACTAGCCCGACTTGGCACTGGTGCCACCTCTGGTCTGGGAACCATCCTGCGTATCGTGGATTCTAAGGAGCCAGCCGGCCACTCCCAGCCACAGGCCCCCAAACACAAACAACGGCGCTTTTCCCTGGAAAACAAAACTCGCCTGCCAACTTTTTGATGGCAGATTGCAGGAGCCACTTGCTACTATCAAACCAGGCCAACTTGGCACTGGTGCCACCATGGGTCTGGTCACCATCCTGCCTATCGTAGCTTTTCAGGAGCCAGCCGGTCACTCCCAGCCATAGGCCCCCAGACAAAAACCTTGGCCCGTTTCCCTGGCAAACAAAAGTAAGTTATCCCGCTTCTGGATGGCAGATTGCAGGAGCCACTTTTCACCATCAAACCAGCCCGACTTGGCACTGGTGCCACCTCAGGTCTGGGAACCATGCTGCGTATCGTGGATTCTAAGGAGCCAGCCGGCCACTCCCAGCCACAGGCCCCCAAACACAAACCACAGCGCTTTTCCCTGGAAAACAAAACTCGCCTGCCAACATTTTGATGGCAGATTGCAGGAGCCACTTGGTACTATCAAACCAGCCCTACTTGGCACTGGTGCCACCATGGATCTGGTTACCATCCTGCCTATCGTAGCTTTTCAGGACCTAGCCGGTCACTCCAAGCCATAGGCCCCCAGAGAAAAACCTCGGCCCGTTTCCCTGGCAAACAAAAGTAAGCTGCCCCGCTTCTGGATGGCAGATTGCAGGAACCACTTGGTACTATCAAACCAGCCCAACTTGGCACTGGTGCCACCTTGAGTCTGGGAACCATCCTGCGTATCGTGGATTCTAAGGAGCCAGCCGGTCACTGCCAGCCACAGGCCACCAAACACAAACAACGGCGCTTTTCCCTGGAAAACAAAACTCGCCTGCCAACTTTTTGATGGCAGATTGCAGGAGCCACTTGCTACTATCAAACCAGCCCAACTTGGCACTGGTGCCACCATGGGTCTGGTCACCATCCTGCCTATCGTAGCTTTTCAGGAGCCAGCCGGTCACTCGCAGCCATAGGCCCCCAGACACAAAACTCGGCCCGTTTCCCTGACAAACAAAAGTAAGCTACCCCGCTTCTGGATGGCAGATTGCAGGAGCCACTTTGCACCATCAAACTAGCCCGACTTGGCACTGGTGCCACCTCTGGTCTGGGAACCATCCTGCGTATCGTGGATTCTAAGGAGCCAGCCGGCCACTCCCAGCCACAGGCCCCCAAACACAAACAACGGCGCTTTTCCCTGGAAAACAAAACTCGCCTGCCAACTTTTTGATGGCAGATTGCAGGAGCCACTTGCTACTATCAAACCAGGCCAACTTGGCACTGGTGCCACCATGGGTCTGGTCACCATCCTGCCTATCGTAGCTTTTCAGGAGCCAGCCGGTCACTCCCAGCCATAGGCCCCCAGACAAAAACCTTGGCCCGTTTCCCTGGCAAACAAAAGTAAGTTATCCCGCTTCTGGATGGCAGATTGCAGGAGCCAGTTTTCACCATCAAACCAGCCCGACTTGGCACTGGTGCCACCTCTGGTCTGGGAACCATCCTGCGTATCGTGGATTCTAAGGAGCCAGCCGGCCACTCCCAGCCACAGGCCCCCAAACACAAACAACGGCGCTTTTCCCTGGATAACAAACTCGCCTGCCAACTTTTTGATGGCAGATTGCAGGAGCCACTTGGTACTATCAAACCAGCCCAACTTGGCACTGGTGCCACCATGGGTCTGGTCACCATCCTGCCTATCGTAGCTTTTCAGGAGCCAGCCGGTCACTCCCAGCCATAGGCCCCCAGACACAAACCTCGGCCCGTTTCCCTGGAAAACACAAGTAAGCTGCCCCGCTTCTGGATGGCAGATTGCAGGACGCACTTGGTGGTATCAAACCAGCCCGACTTGGCACTGGTGCCACCTCAGGTCTGGGAACCATGCTGCGTATCGTGGATTCTAATTAGCCATCTGGCCACTGCCACCCACAGGCCCCCAAACAAAAACAACGGCGCTTTTCCCTGGAAAACAAACCTCGCCTGCCAAATTTTGATGGCAGATTGCAGGAGCCACTTGGTACTATCAAACCAGCCCAACTTGACACTGGTGCCACCATGGGTCTGGTCACCATCCTGCCTATCGTAGCTTTTCAGGAGCCAGCCGGTCACTCCCAGCCATAGGCCCCCAGACAAAAACCTTGGCCCGTTTCCCTGGCAAACAAAAGTAAGTTATCCCGCTTCTGGATGGCAGATTGCAGGAGCCACTTTTCACCATCAAACCAGCCCGACTTGGCACTGGTGCCACCTCTGGTCTGGGAACCATGCTGCGTATCGTGGATTCTAAGGAGCCAGCTGGCCACTCCCAGCCACAGGCCCCCAAACACAAACCACAGCGCTTTTCCCTGGAAAACAAAACTCGCCTGCCAACTTTTTGATGGCAGATTGCAGGAGCCACTTGGTACTATCAAACAAGCCCAACTTGGCACTGGTGCCACCATGGATCTGGTCACCATCCTGCCTATCGTAGCTTTTCAGGACCTAGCCGGTCACTCCAAGCCATAGGCCCCCAGAGAAAAACCTCGGCCCGTTTCCCTGGCAAACAAAAGTAAGCTGCCCCGCTTCTGGATGGCAGATTGCAGGAACCACTTGGTACTATCAAACCAGCCCAACTTGGCACTGGTGCCACCTTGGGTCTGGGAACCATCCTGCGTATCGTGGATTCTAAGGAGCCAGCCGGTCACTCCCAGCCACAGGCCACCAAACACAAACAACGGCGCTTTTCCCTGGAAAACAAAACTCGCCTGCCAACATTTTGATGGCAGATTGCAGGAGCCACTTGCTACTATCAAATCAGCCCAACTTGGCACTGGTGCCACCATGGGTCTGGTCACCATCCTGCCTATCGTAGCTTTTCAGGAGCCAGCCGGTCACTCCCAGCCATAGGCCCCCAGACACAAACCTCGGCCCGTTTCCCTGGCAAACAAAAGTAAGCTACCCCGCTTCTGGATGGCAGATTGCAGGACGCACTTGGTAGTATCAAACCAGCCCGACTTGGCACTGGTGCCACCTCAGGTCTGGGAACCATGCTGCGTATCGTGGATTCTAATTAGCCATCTGGCCACTCCCACCCACAGGCCCCCAAACAAAAACAACGGCGCTTTTCCCTGGAAAACAAACCTCGCCTGCCAAATTTTGATGGCAGATTGCCGGAGCCACTTGGTACTATCAAACCAGCCCAACTTGACACTGGTGCCACCATGGGTCTGGTCACCATCCTGCCTGTCGTAGCTTTTCAGGAGCCAGCCGGTCACTCCCAGCCATAGGCCCCCAGACAAAAACCTTGGCCCGTTTCCCTGGCAAACAAAAGTAAGTTATCCCGCTTCTGGATGGCAGATTGCAGGAGCCACTTTTCACCATCAAACCAGCCCGACTTGGCACTGGTGCCACCTCAGGTCTGGGAACCATGCTGCGTATCGTGGATTCTAAGGAGCCAGCCGGCCACTCCCAGCCACAGGCCCCCAAACACAAACCACAGCGCTTTTCCCTGGAAAACAAAACTCGCCTGCCAACATTTTGATGGCAGATTGCAGGAGCCACTTGGTACTATCAAACCAGCCCTACTTGGCACTGGTGCCACCATGGATCTGGTTACCATCCTGCCTATCGTAGCTTTTCAGGACCTAGCCGGTCACTCCAAGCCATAGGCCCCCAGAGAAAAACCTCGGCCCGTTTCCCTGGCAAACAAAAGTAAGCTGCCCCGCTTCTGGATGGCAGATTGCAGGAACCACTTGGTACTATCAAACCAGCCCAACTTGGCACTGGTGCCACCTTGAGTCTGGGAACCATCCTGCGTATCGTGGATTCTAAGGAGCCAGCCGGTCACTGCCAGCCACAGGCCACCAAACACAAACAACGGCGCTTTTCCCTGGAAAACAAAACTCGCCTGCCAACTTTTTGATGGCAGATTGCAGGAGCCACTTGCTACTATCAAACCAGCCCAACTTGGCACTGGTGCCACCATGGGTCTGGTCACCATCCTGCCTATCGTAGCTTTTCAGGAGCCAGCCGGTCACTCGCAGCCATAGGCCCCCAGACACAAAACTCGGCCCGTTTCCCTGACAAACAAAAGTAAGCTACCCCGCTTCTGGATGGCAGATTGCAGGAGCCACTTTGCACCATCAAACTAGCCCGACTTGGCACTGGTGCCACCTCTGGTCTGGGAACCATCCTGCGTATCGTGGATTCTAAGGAGCCAGCCGGCCACTCCCAGCCACAGGCCCCCAAACACAAACAACGGCGCTTTTCCCTGGAAAACAAAACTCGCCTGCCAACTTTTTGATGGCAGATTGCAGGAGCCACTTGCTACTATCAAACCAGGCCAACTTGGCACTGGTGCCACCATGGGTCTGGTCACCATCCTGCCTATCGTAGCTTTTCAGGAGCCAGCCGGTCACTCCCAGCCATAGGCCCCCAGACAAAAACCTTGGCCCGTTTCCCTGGCAAACAAAAGTAAGTTATCCCGCTTCTGGATGGCAGATTGCAGGAGCCAGTTTTCACCATCAAACCAGCCCGACTTGGCACTGGTGCCACCTCTGGTCTGGGAACCATCCTGCGTATCGTGGATTCTAAGGAGCCAGCCGGCCACTCCCAGCCACAGGCCCCCAAACACAAACAACGGCGCTTTTCCCTGGATAACAAACTCGCCTGCCAACTTTTTGATGGCAGATTGCAGGAGCCACTTGGTACTATCAAACCAGCCCAACTTGGCACTGGTGCCACCATGGGTCTGGTCACCATCCTGCCTATCGTAGCTTTTCAGGAGCCAGCCGGTCACTCCCAGCCATAGGCCCCCAGACACAAACCTCGGCCCGTTTCCCTGGAAAACACAAGTAAGCTGCCCCGCTTCTGGATGGCAGATTGCAGGACGCACTTGGTGGTATCAAACCAGCCCGACTTGGCACTGGTGCCACCTCAGGTCTGGGAACCATGCTGCGTATCGTGGATTCTAATTAGCCATCTGGCCACTGCCACCCACAGGCCCCCAAACAAAAACAACGGCGCTTTTCCCTGGAAAACAAACCTCGCCTGCCAAATTTTGATGGCAGATTGCAGGAGCCACTTGGTACTATCAAACCAGCCCAACTTGACACTGGTGCCACCATGGGTCTGGTCACCATCCTGCCTATCGTAGCTTTTCAGGAGCCAGCCGGTCACTCCCAGCCATAGGCCCCCAGACAAAAACCTTGGCCCGTTTCCCTGGCAAACAAAAGTAAGTTATCCCGCTTCTGGATGGCAGATTGCAGGAGCCACTTTTCACCATCAAACCAGCCCGACTTGGCACTGGTGCCACCTCTGGTCTGGGAACCATGCTGCGTATCGTGGATTCTAAGGAGCCAGCTGGCCACTCCCAGCCACAGGCCCCCAAACACAAACCACAGCGCTTTTCCCTGGAAAACAAAACTCGCCTGCCAACTTTTTGATGGCAGATTGCAGGAGCCACTTGGTACTATCAAACAAGCCCAACTTGGCACTGGTGCCACCATGGATCTGGTCACCATCCTGCCTATCGTAGCTTTTCAGGACCTAGCCGGTCACTCCAAGCCATAGGCCCCCAGAGAAAAACCTCGGCCCGTTTCCCTGGCAAACAAAAGTAAGCTGCCCCGCTTCTGGATGGCAGATTGCAGGAACCACTTGGTACTATCAAACCAGCCCAACTTGGCACTGGTGCCACCTTGGGTCTGGGAACCATCCTGCGTATCGTGGATTCTAAGGAGCCAGCCGGTCACTCCCAGCCACAGGCCACCAAACACAAACAACGGCGCTTTTCCCTGGAAAACAAAACTCGCCTGCCAACATTTTGATGGCAGATTGCAGGAGCCACTTGCTACTATCAAATCAGCCCAACTTGGCACTGGTGCCACCATGGGTCTGGTCACCATCCTGCCTATCGTAGCTTTTCAGGAGCCAGCCGGTCACTCCCAGCCATAGGCCCCCAGACACAAACCTCGGCCCGTTTCCCTGGCAAACAAAAGTAAGCTACCCCGCTTCTGGATGGCAGATTGCAGGACGCACTTGGTAGTATCAAACCAGCCCGACTTGGCACTGGTGCCACCTCAGGTCTGGGAACCATGCTGCGTATCGTGGATTCTAATTAGCCATCTGGCCACTCCCACCCACAGGCCCCCAAACAAAAACAACGGCGCTTTTCCCTGGAAAACAAACCTCGCCTGCCAAATTTTGATGGCAGATTGCCGGAGCCACTTGGTACTATCAAACCAGCCCAACTTGACACTGGTGCCACCATGGGTCTGGTCACCATCCTGCCTATCGTAGCTTTTCAGGAGCCAGCCGGTCACTCCCAGCCATAGGCCCCCAGACAAAAACCTTGGCCCGTTTCCCTGGCAAACAAAAGTAAGTTATCCCGCTTCTGGATGGCAGTTTGCAGGAGCCACTTTTCACCATCAAACCAGCCCGACTTGGCACTGGTGCCACCTCAGGTCTGGGAACCATCCTGCGTATCGTGGATTCTAAGGAGCCAGCCGGCCACTCCCAGCCACAGGCCCCCAAACACAAACCACAGCGCTTTTCCCTGGAAAACAAAACTCGCCTGCCAACATTTTGATGGCAGATTGCAGGAGCCACTTGGTACTATCAAACCAGCCCTACTTGGCACTGGTGCCACCATGGATCTGGTTACCATCCTGCCTATCGTAGCTTTTCAGGACCTAGCCGGTCACTCCAAGCCATAGGCCCCCAGAGAAAAACCTCGGCCCGTTTCCCTGGCAAACAAAAGTAAGCTGCCCCGCTTCTGGATGGCAGATTGCAGGAACCACTTGGTACTATCAAACCAGCCCAACTTGGCACTGGTGCCACCTTGAGTCTGGGAACCATCCTGCGTATCGTGGATTCTAAGGAGCCAGCCGGTCACTGCCAGCCACAGGCCACCAAACACAAACAACGGCGCTTTTCCCTGGAAAACAAAACTCGCCTGCCAAATTTTGATGGCAGATTGCAGGAGCCACTTGGTACTATCAAACCAGCCCAACTTGGCACTGGTGCCACCATGGGTCTGGTCACCATCCTGCCTATCGTAGCTTTTCAGGAGCCAGCCGGTCCCTCCCTGCCATAGGCCCCCAGAGAAAAACCTCGGCCCGTTTCCCTGGCAAACAAAAGTAAGCTGCCCCGCTTCTGGATGGCAGATTGCAGGAATCACTTGCTACTATCAAACCAGCCCAACTTGGCACTGGTGCCACCTTGGGTCTGGGAACCATCCTGCGTATCGTGGATTCTAAGGAGCCAGCCGGTCACTCCCAGCCACAGGCCCCCAAACACAAACAACGGCGCTTTTCCCTGGAAAACAAAACTCGCCTGCCAACTTTTTGATGGCAGATTGCAGGAGCCACTTGCTACTATCAAATCAGCCCAACTTGGCACTGGTGCCACCATGGGTCTGGTCACCATCCTGCCTATCGTAGCTTTTCAGGAGCCAGCCGGTCACTCGCAGCCATAGGCCCCCAGACACAAAACTCGGCCCGTTTCCCTGACAAACAAAAGTAAGCTACCCCGCTTCTGGATGGCAGATTGCAGGAGCCACTTTGCACCATCAAACTAGCCCGACTTGGCACTGGTGCCACCTCTGGTCTGGGAACCATCCTGCGTATCGTGGATTCTAAGGAGCCAGCCGGCCACTCCCAGCCACAGGCCCCCAAACACAAACAACGGCGCTTTTCCCTGGAAAACAAAACTCGCCTGCCAACTTTTTGATGGCAGATTGCAGGAGCCACTTGCTACTATCAAACCAGGCCAACTTGGCACTGGTGCCACCATGGGTCTGGTCACCATCCTGCCTATCGTAGCTTTTCAGGAGCCAGCCGGTCACTCCCAGCCATAGGCCCCCAGACAAAAACCTTGGCCCGTTTCCCTGGCAAACAAAAGTAAGTTATCCCGCTTCTGGATGGCAGATTGCAGGAGCCACTTTTCACCATCAAACCAGCCCGACTTGGCACTGGTGCCACCTCTGGTCTGGGAACCATCCTGCGTATCGTGGATTCTAAGGAGCCAGCCGGCCACTCCCAGCCACAGGCCCCCAAACACAAACAACGGCGCTTTTCCCTGGATAACAAACTCGCCTGCCAACTTTTTGATGGCAGATTGCAGGAGCCACTTGGTACTATCAAACCAGCCCAACTTGGCACTGGTGCCACCATGGGTCTGGTCACCATCCTGCCTATCGTAGCTTTTCAGGAGCCAGCCGGTCACTCCCAGCCATAGGCCCCCAGACACAAACCTCGGCCCGTTTCCCTGGAAAACACAAGTAAGCTGCCCCGCTTCTGGATGGCAGATTGCAGGACGCACTTGGTAGTATCAAACCAGCCCGACTTGGCACTGGTGCCACCTCAGGTCTGGGAACCATGCTGCGTATCGTGGATTCTAATTAGCCATCTGGCCACTCCCACCCACAGGCCCCCAAACAAAAACAACGGCGCTTTTCCCTGGAAAACAAACCTCGCCTGCCAAATTTTGATGGCAGATTGCAGGAGCCACTTGGTACTATCAAACCAGCCCAACTTGACACTGGTGCCACCATGGGTCTGGTCACCATCCTGCCTATCGTAGCTTTTCAGGAGCCAGCCGGTCACTCCCAGCCATAGGCCCCCAGACAAAAACCTTGGCCCGTTTCCCTGGCAAACAAAAGTAAGTTATCCCGCTTCTGGATGGCAGATTGCAGGAGCCACTTTTCACCATCAAACCAGCCCGACTTGGCACTGGTGCCACCTCTGGTCTGGGAACCATGCTGCGTATCGTGGATTCTAAGGAGCCAGCTGGCCACTCCCAGCCACAGGCCCCCAAACACAAACCACAGCGCTTTTCCCTGGAAAACAAAACTCGCCTGCCAACTTTTTGATGGCAGATTGCAGGAGCCACTTGGTACTATCAAACAAGCCCAACTTGGCACTGGTGCCACCATGGATCTGGTCACCCTCCTGCCTATCGTAGCTTTTCAGGACCTAGCCGGTCACTCCAAGCCATAGGCCCCCAGAGAAAAACCTCGGCCCGTTTCCCTGGCAAACAAAAGTAAGCTGCCCCGCTTCTGGATGGCAGATTGCAGGAACCACTTGGTACTATCAAACCAGCCCAACTTGGCACTGGTGCCACCTTGGGTCTGGGAACCATCCTGCGTATCGTGGATTCTAAGGAGCCAGCCGGTCACTCCCAGCCACAGGCCACCAAACACAAACAACGGCGCTTTTCCCTGGAAAACAAAACTCGCCTGCCAACATTTTGATGGCAGATTGCAGGAGCCACTTGCTACTATCAAATCAGCCCAACTTGGCACTGGTGCCACCATGGGTCTGGTCACCATCCTGCCTATCGTAGCTTTTCAGGAGCCAGCCGGTCACTCCCAGCCATAGGCCCCCAGACACAAACCTCGGCCCGTTTCCCTGGCAAACAAAAGTAAGCTACCCCGCTTCTGGATGGCAGATTGCAGGACGCACTTGGTAGTATCAAACCAGCCCGACTTGGCACTGGTGCCACCTCTGGTCTGGGAACCATGCTGCGTATCGTGGATTCTAATTAGCCATCTGGCCACTCCCACCCACAGGCCCCCAAACAAAAACAACGGCGCTTTTCCCTGGAAAACAAACCTCGCCTGCCAAATTTTGATGGCAGATTGCCGGAGCCACTTGGTACTATCAAACCAGCCCAACTTGACACTGGTGCCACCATGGGTCTGGTCACCATCCTGCCTATCGTAGCTTTTCAGGAGCCAGCCGGTCACTCCCAGCCATAGGCCCCCAGACAAAAACCTTGGCCCGTTTCCCTGGCAAACAAAAGTAAGTTATCCCGCTTCTGGATGGCAGTTTGCAGGAGCCACTTTTCACCATCAAACCAGCCCGACTTGGCACTGGTGCCACCTCAGGTCTGGGAACCATCCTGCGTATCGTGGATTCTAAGGAGCCAGCCGGCCACTCCCAGCCACAGGCCCCCAAACACAAACCACAGCGCTTTTCCCTGGAAAACAAAACTCGCCTGCCAACATTTTGATGGCAGATTGCAGGAGCCACTTGGTACTATCAAACCAGCCACACTTGGCACTGGTGCCACCATGGATCTGGTTACCATCCTGCCTATCGTAGCTTTTCAGGACCTAGCCAGTCACTCCAAGCCATAGGCCCACAGAGAAAAACCTCGGCCCGTTTCCCTGGCAAACTAAAGTAAGCTGCCCCGCTTCTGGATGGCAGATTGCAGGAACCACTTGGTACTATCAAACCAGCCCAACTTGGCACTGGTGCCACCTCAGGTCTGGGAACCATCCTGCGTATCGTGGATTCTAATTAGCCATCTGGCCACTCCCACCCACAGGCCCCCAAACAAAAACAACGGCGCTTTTCCCTGGAAAACAAACCTCGCCTGCCAAATTTTGATGGCAGATTGCCGGAGCCACTTGGTACTATCAAACCAGCCCAACTTGACACTGGTGCCACCATGGGTCTGGTCACCATCCTGCCTATCGTAGCTTTTCAGGAGCCAGCCGGTCACTCCCAGCCATAGGCCCCCAGACACAATACTCGGCCCGTTTCCCTGGCAAACAAAAGTAAGCTACCCCGCTTCTGGATGGCAGATTGCAGGAGCCACTTTGCACCATCAAACTAGCCCGACTTGGCACTGGTGCCACCTTGGGTCTGGGAACCATCCTGCGTATCGTGGATTCTATGGAGCCAGCCGGCCACTCCCAGCCACAGGCCCCCAAACAAATACAACGGCGCTTTTCCCTGGAAAACAAAACTCGCCTGCCAATTATTTGATGGCAGATTGCAGGAGCCACTTGGTACTATCAAACAAGCCCAACTTGGCACTGGTGCCACCATGGGTCTGGTCACCATCCTGCCTATCGTAGCTTTTCAGGAGCCAGCCGGTCACTCCCAGCCATAGGCCCCCAGACACAAACCACGGCCCGTTTCCCTGGCAAACAAAAGTAAGTTATCCCGCTTCTGGATGGCAGATTGCAGGAGCCACTTTTCACCATCAAACCAGCCCGACTTGGCACTGGTGCCACCTCTGGTCTGGGAACCATCCTGCGTATCGTGGATTCTAAGGAGCCAGCTGGCCACTCCCAGCCACAGGCCCCCAAACACAAACCACAGCGCTTTTCCCTGGAAAACAAAACTCGCCTGCCAACTTTTTGATGGCAGATTGCAGGAGCCACTTGGTACTATCAAACAAGCCCAACTTGGCACTGGTGCCACCATGGGTCTGGTCACCATCCTGCCTATCGTAGCTTTTCAGGACCTAGCCGGTCACTCCAAGCCATAGGCCCCCAGAGAAAAACCTCGGCCCGTTTCCCTGGCAAACAAAAGTAAGCTGCCCCGCTTCTGGATGGCAGATTGCAGGAACCACTTGGTACTATCAAACCAGCCCAACTTGGCACTGGTGCCACCTTGGGTCTGGGAACCATCCTGCGTATCGTGGATTCTAAGGAGCCAACCGGTCACTCCCAGCCACAGGCCACCAAACACAAACAACGGCGCTTTTCCCTGGAAAACAAAACTCGCCTGCCAACATTTTGATGGCAGATTGCAGGAGCCACTTGCTACTATCAAATCAGCCCAACTTGGCACTGGTGCCACCATGGGTCTGGTCACCATCCTGCCTATCGTAGCTTTTCAGGAGCCAGCCGGTCACTCCCAGCCATAGGCCCCCAGACACAAACCTCGGCCCGTTTCCCTGGCAAACAAAAGTAAGTCATCCCGCTTCTGGATGGCAGATTGCAGGACGCACTTGGTAGTATCAAACCAGCCCGACTTGGCACTGGTGCCACCTCAGGTCTGGGAACCATGCTGCGTATCGTGGATTCTAATTAGCCATCTGGCCACTCCCACCCACAGGCCCCCAAACAAAAACAACGGCGCTTTTCCCTGGAAAACAAACCTCGCCTGCCAAATTTTGATGGCAGATTGCCGGAGCCACTTGGTACTATCAAACCAGCCCAACTTGACACTGGTGCCACCATGGGTCTGGTCACCATCCTGCCTATCGTAGCTTTTCAGGAGCCAGCCGGTCACTCCCAGCCATAGGCCCCCAGACAAAAACCTTGGCCCGTTTCCCTGGCAAACAAAAGTAAGTTATCCCGCTTCTGGATGGCAGATTGCAGGAGCCGCTTTTCACAATCAAACCAGCCCGACTTGGCACTGGTGCCACCTCTGGTCTGGGAACCATCCTGCGTATCGTGGATTCTAAGGAGCTAGCCGGCCACTCCCAGCCACAGGCCCCCAAACACAAACCACAGCGCTTTTCCCTGGAAAACAAAACTCGCCTGCCAAATTTTTGATGGCAGATTGCAGGAGCCACTTGGTACTATCAAACCAGCCACACTTGGCACTGGTGCCACCATGGATCTGGTTACCATCCTGCCTATCGTAGCTTTTCAGGACCTAGCCAGTCACTCCAAGCCATAGGCCCCCAGAGAAAAACCTCGGCCCGTTTCCCTGGCAAACTAAAGTAAGCTGCCCCGCTTCTGGATGGCAGATTGCAGGAACCACTTGGTACTATCAAACCAGCCCAACTTGGCACTGGTGCCACCTCAGGTCTGGGAACCATCCTGCGTATCGTGGATTCTAAGGAGCCAGCCGGTCACTCCCAGCCACAGGCCACCAAACACAAACAACGGCGCTTTTCCCTGGAAAACAAAACTCGCCTGCCAACATTTTGATGGCAGATTGCAGGAGCCACTTGCTACTATCAAATCAGCCCAACTTGGCACTGGTGCCACCATGGGTCTGGTCACCATCCTGCCTATCGTAGCTTTTCAGGAGCCAGCCGGTCCCTCCCTGCCATAGGCCCCCAGAGAAAAACCTCGGCCCGTTTCCCTGGCAAACAAAAGTAAGCTGCCCCGCTTCTGGATGGCAGATTGCAGGAACCACTTGCTACTATCAAACCAGCCCAACTTGGCACTGGTGCCACCTTGGGTCTGGGAACCATCCTGCGTATCGTGGATTCTAAGGAGCCAGCCGGTCACTCCCAGCCACAGGCCACCAAACACAAACAACGGCGTTTTCCCTGGAAAACAAAACTTTCCTGCCAACATTTTGATGGCAGATTGCAGGAGCCACTTGCTACTATCAAATCAGCCCAACTTGGCACTGGTGCCACCATGGGTCTGGTCACCATCCTGCCTATCGTAGCTTTTCAGGAGCCAGCCGGTCCCTCCCTGCCGTAGGCCCCCAGAGAAAAACCTCGGCCCGTTTCCCTGGCAAACAAAAGTAAGCTACCCCGCTTCTGGATGGCAGATTGCAGGAGCCACTTTGCACCATCAAACTAGCCCGACTTGGCACTGGTGCCACCTCAGGTCTGGGAACCATCCCGCGTATCGTTCATTGTAAGGATCCAGCCGGCCACTCCAGCCACAGGCCCCCAGACACAAACAACGGCGCTTTTCCCTGGAAAACAAAACTCGCCTGCCAACTTTTTGATGGCAGATTGCAGGAGCCACTTGGTTTTATCAAATCAGCCCAACTTGGCACTGGTGCCACCATGGGTCTGGTCACCATCCTGCCTATCGTAGCTTTTCAGGAGCCAGCCGGTCACTCCCAGCCATAGGCCCCCAGACACAAAACTCGGCCCGTTTCCCTGGCAAACAAAAGTAAGCTACCCCGCTTCTGGATGGCAGATTGCAGGAGCCACTTTGCACCATCAAACTAGCCCGACTTGGCACTGGTGCCACCTCAGGTCTGGGAACCATCCTGCGTATCGTGGATTCTAAGCAGCCAGCCGGCCTCTCCCAGCCACAGGCCCCCAAACAAAAACAACGGCGCTTTTCCCTGGAAAACAAAATTCGCCTGCCAACATTTTGATGGCAGATTGCAGGAGCCACTTGGTACTATCAAATCAGCCTAACTTGGCACTGGTGCCACCATGGGTCTGGTCACCATCCTGCCTATCGTAGCTTTTCAGGAGCCAGCCGGTCACTCCCAGCCATAGGCCCCCAGACAAAAACCTCGGCCCGTTTCCCTGGCAAACAAAAGTAAGTTATCCCGCTTCTGGATGGCAGATTGCAGGAGCCACTTTTCACCATCAAACCAGCCCGACTTGGCACTGTGCCACCTCTGGTCTGGGAACCATCCTGCGTATCGTGGATTCTAAGGAGCCAGCCGGCCACTCCCAGCCACAGGCCCCCAAACACAAACAACGGCGCTTTTCCCTGGATAACAAACTCGCCTGCCAACTTTTTGATGGCAGATTGCAGGAGCCACTTGCTGCTATCAAACCAGCCCAACTTGGCACTGGTGCCACCATGGGTCTGGTCACCATCCTGCCTATCGTAGCTTTTCAGGAGCCAGCCGGTCACTCCCAGCCATAGGCCCTGAGACACAAACCTCGGCCCGTTTCCCTGGCAAACAAAAGTCAGATGCCCCGCTTCTTGATGGCAGATTGCAGGACGCACTTGGTAGTATCAAACCAGCCCGACTTGGCACTGGTGCCACCTCAGGTCTGGGAACCATGCTGCGTATCGTGGATTCTAATTAGCCATCTGGCCACTCTCAGCCACAGGCCCCCAAACAAAAACAACGGCGCTTTTCCCTGGAAAACAAACCTCGCCTGCCAACTTTTTGATGGCAGATTGCCGGAGCCACTTGGTACTATCAAACCAGCCCAACTTGACACTGGTGCCACCATGGGTCTGGTCACCATCCTGCCTATCGTAGCTTTTCAGGAGCCAGCCGGTCACTCCCAGCCATAGGCCCCCAGACAAAAACCTTGGCCCGTTTCCCTGGCAAACAAAAGTAAGTTATCCCGCTTCTGGATGGCAGATTGCAGGAGCCACATTTCACCATCAAACCAGCCCGACTTGGCACTGGTGCCACCTCAGGTCTGGGAACCATCCTGCGTATCGTGGATTCTAAGGAGCCAGCTGGCCACTCCCAGCCACAGGCCCCCAAACACAAACCACAGCGCTTTTCCCTGGAAAACAAAACTCGCCTGCCAACATTTTGATGGCAGATTGCAGGAGCCACTTGGTACTATCAAACCAGCCCTACTTGGCACTGGTGCCACCATGGATCTGGTTACCATCCTGCCTATCGTAGCTTTTCAGGACCTAGCCGGTCACTCCAAGCCATAGGCCCCCAGAGAAAAACCTCGGCCCGTTTCCCTGGCAAACAAAAGTAAGCTGCCCCGCTTCTGGATGGCAGATTGCAGGACGCACTTGGTACTATCAAACCAGCCCAACTTGGCACTGGTGCCACCTTGAGTCTGGGAACCATCCTGCGTATCGTGGATTCTAAGGAGCCAGCCGGTCACTCCCAGCCACAGGCCACCAAACACAAACAACGGCGCTTTTCCCTGGAAAACAAAACTCGCCTGCCAACTTTTTGATGGCAGATTGCAGGAGCCACTTGCTACTATCAAACCAGCCCAACTTGGCACTGGTGCCACCATGGGTCTGGTCACCATCCTGCCTATCGTAGCTTTTCAGGAGCCAGCCGGTCACTCCCAGCCATAGGCCCCCAGACAAAAACCTCGGCCCGTTTCCCTGGCAAACAAAAGTAAGTTATCCCGCTTCTGGATGGCAGATTGCAGGAGCCACTTTTCACCATCAAACCAGCCCGACTTGGCACTGGTGCCACCTCTGGTCTGGGAACCATCCTGCGTATCGTGGATTCTAAGGAGCCAGCCGGCCACTCCCAGCCACAGGCCCCCAAACACAAACAACGGCGCTTTTCCCTGGATAACAAACTCGCCTGCCAAATTTTTGATGGCAGATTGCAGGAGCCACTTGGTACTATCAAACCAGCCCAACTTGGCACTGGTGCCACCATGGGTCTGGTCACCATCCTGCCTATCGTAGCTTTTCAGGAGCCAGCCGGTCACTCCCAGCCATAGGCCCTGAGACACAAACCTCGGCCCGTTTCCCTGGCAAACAAAAGTAAGCTGCCCCGCTTCTGGATGGCAGATTGCAGGACGCACTTGGTAGTATCAAACCAGCCCGACTTGGCACTGGTGCCACCTCAGGTCTGGGAACCATGCTGCGTATCGTGGATTCTAATTAGCCATCTGGCCACTCCCACCCACAGGCCCCCAAACAAAAACAACGGCGCTTTTCCCTGGAAAACAAACCTCGCCTGCCAAATTTTGATGGCAGATTGCAGGAGCCACTTGGTACTATCAAACCAGCCCAACTTGACACTGGTGCCACCATGGGTCTGGTCACCATCCTGCCTATCGTAGCTTTTCAGGAGCCAGCCGGTCACTCCCAGCCATAGGCCCCCAGACAAAAACCACGGCCCGTTTCCCTGGCAAACAAAAGTAAGTTATCCCGCTTCTGGATGGCAGATTGCAGGAGCCACTTTTCACCATCAAACCAGCCCGACTTGGCACTGGTGCCACCTCTGGTCTGGGAACCATGCTGCGTATCGTGGATTCTAAGGAGCCAGCTGGCCACTCCCAGCCACAGGCCCCCAAACACAAACCACAGCGCTTTTCCCTGGAAAACAAAACTCGCCTGCCAACATTTTGATGGCAGATTGCAGGAGCCACTTGGTACTATCAAACAAGCCCAACTTGGCACTGGTGCCACCATGGATCTGGTCACCATCCTGCCTATCGTAGCTTTTCAGGACCTAGCCGGTCACTCCAAGCCATAGGCCCCCAGAGAAAAACCTCGGCCCGTTTCCCTGGCAAACAAAAGTAAGCTGCCCCGCTTCTGGATGGCAGATTGCAGGAACCACTTGGTACTATCAAACCAGCCCAACTTGGCACTGGTGCCACCTTGGGTCTGGGAACCATCCTGCGTATCGTGGATTCTAAGGAGCCAGCCGGTCACTCCCAGCCACAGGCCACCAAACACAAACAACGGCGCTTTTCCCTGGAAAACAAAACTCGCCTGCCAACATTTTGATGGCAGATTGCAGGAGCCACTTGCTACTATCAAATCAGCCCAACTTGGCACTGGTGCCACCATGGGTCTGGTCACCATCCTGCCTATCGTAGCTTTTCAGGAGCCAGCCGGTCACTCCCAGCCATAGGCCCCCAGACACAAACCTCGGCCCGTTTCCCTGGCAAACAAAAGTAAGCTACCCCGCTTCTGGATGGCAGATTGCAGGACGCACTTGGTAGTATCAAACCAGCCCGACTTGGCACTGGTGCCACCTCAGGTCTGGGAACCATGCTGCGTATCGTGGATTCTAATTAGCCATCTGGCCACTCCCAGCCACAGGCCCCCAAACACAAACAACGGCGCTTTTCCCTGGAAAACAAACCTCGCCTGCCAAATTTTGATGGCAGATTGCCGGAGCCACTTGGTACTATCAAACCAGCCCAACTTGACACTGGTGCCACCATGGGTCTGGTCACCATCCTGCCTATCGTAGCTTTTCAGGAGCCAGCCGGTCACTCCCAGCCATAGGCCCCCAGACAAAAACCTTGGCCCGTTTCCCTGGCAAACAAAAGTAAGTTATCCCGCTTCTGGATGGCAGATTGCAGGAGCCACTTTTCACCATCAAACCAGCCCGACTTGGCACTGGTGCCACCTCTGGTCTGGGAACCATCCTGCGTATCGTGGATTCTAAGGAGCTAGCCGGCCACTCCCAGCCACAGGCCCCCAAACACAAACCACAGCGCTTTTCCCTGGAAAACAAAACTCGCCTGCCAACTTTTTGATGGCAGATTGCAGGAGCCACTTGGTACTATCAAACCAGCCACACTTGGCACTGCTGCCACCATGGATCTGGTTACCATCCTGCCTATCGTAGCTTTTCAGGACCTAGCCAGTCACTCCAAGCCATAGGCCCCCAGAGAAAAACCTCGGCCCGTTTCCCTGGCAAACTAAAGTAAGCTGCCCCGCTTCTGGATGGCAGATTGCAGGAACCGCTTGGTACTATCAAACCAGCCCAACTTGGCACTGGTGCCACCTCAGGTCTGGGAACCATCCTGCGTATCGTGGATTCTAAGGAGCCAGCCGGTCACTCCCAGCCACAGGCCACCAAACACAAACAACGGCGCTTTTCCCTGGAAAACAAAACTCGCCTGCCAACATTTTGATGGCAGATTGCAGGAGCCACTTGCTACTATCAAATCAGCCCAACTTGGCACTGGTGCCACCATGGGTCTGGTCACCATCCTGCCTATCGTAGCTTTTCAGGAGCCAGCCGGTCCCTCCCTGCCATAGACCCCCAGAGAAAAACCTCGGCCCGTTTCCCTGGCAAACAAAAGTAAGCTGCCCCGCTTCTGGATGGCAGATTGCAGGAACCACTTGCTACTATCAAACCAGCCCAACTTGGCACTGGTGCCACCATGGGTCTGGTCACCATCCTGCCTATCGTAGCTTTTCAGGAGCCAGCCGGTCACTCGCAGCCATAGGCCCCCAGACACAAAACTCGGCCCGTTTCCCTGACAAACAAAAGTAAGCTACCCCGCTTCTGGATGGCAGATTGCAGGAGCCACTTTGCACCATCAAACTAGCCCGACTTGGCACTGGTGCCACCTCAGGTCTGGGAACCATCCTGCGTATCGTGGATTCTAAGGAGCCAGCCGGCCACTCACACCCACAGGCCCCCAAACACAAACAACGGCGCTTTTCCCTGGAAAACAAAACTCGCCTTCAAACTTTTTGATGGCAGATTGCAGGAGCCACTTGCTACTATCAAACCAGCCCAACTTGGCACTGGTGCCACCATGGGTCTGGTCACCATCCTGCCTATCGTAGCTTTTCAGGAGCCAGCCGGTCCCTCCCTGCCGTAGGCCCCCAGACAAAAACCTCGGCCCGTTTCCCTGGCAAACAAAAGTAAGCTACCCCGCTTCTGGATGGCAGATTGCAGGAGCCACTTTGCACCATCAAACTAGCCCGACTTGGCACTGGTGCCACCTCTGGTCTGGGAACCATCCTGCGTATCGTGGATTCTAAGGAGCCAGCCGGCCACTCACAGCCACAGGCCCCCAAACACAAACAACGGCGCTTTTCCCTGGAAAACAAAACTCGCCTGCCAACTTTTTGATGGCAGATTGCAGGAGCCACTTGCTACTATCAAACCAGCCCAACTTGGCACTGGTGCCACCATGGGTCTGGTCACCATCCTGCCTATCGTAGCTTTTCAGGAGCCAGCCGGTCACTCCCAGCCATAGGCCCCCAGACACAAACCTCGGCCCGTTTCCCTGGCAAACAAAAGTAAGCTGCCCCGCTTCTGGATGGCAGATTGCAGGACGCACTTGGTACTATCAAACCAGCCCAACTTGGCACTGGTGCCACCTCTGGTCTGGGAACCATGCCGCGTATCGTGGATTCTAAGGAGCCAGCCGGCCACTCCCACCCACAGGCCCCCAAACAGAAACAACGGCGCTTTTCCCTGGAAAACAAAACTCGCCTGCCAACTTTTTGATGGCAGATTGCAAGAGCCACTTGGTACTATCAAATCAGCCCAACTTGGCACTGGTGCCACCATGGGTCTGCTCACCATCCTGCCTATCGTAGCTTTTCAGGACCTAGCCGGTCACTCCAAGCCATAGGCGCCCAGACACAAAGCTCGGCCCGTTTCCCTGGCAAACAAAAGTAAGCTACCCCGCTTCTGGATGGCAGATTGCAGGAGCCACTTTGCACCATCAAACCAGCCCGACTTGGCACTGGTGCCACCTTGGGTCTGGGAACCATCCTGCGTATCGTTCATTGTAAGGAGCCAGCCGGCCACTCCAGCCACAGGCGCCCAGACACAAACAACGGCGCTTTTCCCTGGAAAACAAAACTCGCCTGCCAACTTTTTGATGGCAGATTGCAGGAGCCACTTGGTACTATCAAATCAGCCCAACTTGGCACTGGTGCCACCATGGGTCTGGTCACCATCCTGCCTATCGTAGCTTTTCAGGACCTAGCAGGTCACTCCCAGCCATAGGCGCCCAGACACAAACCTCGGCCCGTTTCCCTGACAAACAATAGTAAGCTGCCCTGCTTCTGGATGGCAGATTGCCGGAGCCACTTGGTACTATCAAACCAGCCCGACTTGGCACTGGTGCCACCTCTAGTCTGGGAACCATGCTGCGTATCGTGGATTCTAAGGAGCCAGCCGGCCACTCCCAGCCACAGGCCCCCAAACACAAACAACGGCGCTTTTCCCTGGAATACAAAACTCGCCTGCCAACATTTTGATGGCAGATTGCAGGAGCCACTTGCTACTATCAAATCAGCCCAACTTGGCACTGGTGCCACCATGGGTCTGGTCACCATCCTGCCTATCGTAGCTGTTCAGGCGCCAGCCGGTCACTCCCAGCCATAGGCCCCCAGAGAAAAACCTCGGCCAGTTTCCCTGGCAAACAAAAGTAAGCTGCCCCGCTTCTGGATGGCAGATTGCAGGAGCCACTTTGCACCATCAAACCAGCCCAACTTGGCACTGGTGCCACCTCTGGTCTGGGAACCATGCTGCGTATCGTGGATTCCAATTAGCAAGCCGGCCACTCCCAGCCACAGGCCTCCAAACACAAACAACGGCGCTTTTCCCTGGAAAACAAAACTCGCCTGCCAACTTTTTGATGGCAGATTGCAGGAGCCACTTGGTACTATCAAACCAGCCCAACTTGGCACTGGTGCCACCATGGGTCTGCTCACCATCCTGCCTATCGTAGCTTTTCAGGAGCCAGCCGGTCACTCCTAGCCATAGGCCCCCAGACAAAAAGCTCGGCCCGTTTCCCTGGCAAACAAAAGTAAGCTGCCCCGCTTCTGGATGGCAGATTGCAGGAGCCACTTTGCACCATCAAACTAGCCAGACTTGGCACTTGTGCCACCTCTGGTCTGGGAACCATGCTGCGTATCGTGGATTCTAAGGAGCCAGCCGGCCACTCCAAGCCACAGGCCCCCAAACACAAACAACGGCGCTTTTCCCTGGAAAACAAAACTCGCCTGCCAAATTTTGATGGCAGATTGCAGGAGCCACTTGGTACTATCACACCAGCCCAACTTGGCACTGCTGCCACCATGGGTCTGGTCACCATCCTGTCTATCTTAGCTTTTCAGGACCTAGCCTGTCACTCCCAGCCATAGGCCCCCAGACACAAAGCTCGACACATTTCCCTGGCAAACAAAAGTAAGCTGTCCCGCTTCTGGATGGCACATTGCAGGAGCCACTTGGTACTATCCAACCAGCCCAACTTGGCACTGGTGCCACCTTGGGTCTGGGAACCATCCTGCGTATCGTGGATTCTAAGGAGCCAGCCGGCCACTCCCAGCCACAGGCCCCCAAACACAAACAATGGCGCTTTTCCCTGGAATACAAAACCCGCCTGCCAACATTTTGATGGCAGATTGCAGGAGCCACTTGGTACTATCAAATCAGCCCAACTTGGCACTGGTGCCACCATGGGTCTGGTCACCATCCTGCCTATCATAGCTTTTCAGGAGCCAGCCGGTCCCTCTCTGCCATAGGGCCCCAGAGAAAAACCTCGGCCAGTTTCCCTGGCAAACAAAAGTAACCTACCCCGCTTCTGGATGGCAGATTGGAGGGGCCACTTTGCACCATCAAACTAGCCCGACTTGGCACTGGTGCCACCTCAGGTCTGGGAACCATCCTGCGTATCGTGGATTCTAATTAGCCATCTGGCCACTCCCAGCCACAGGCCCCCAAACAAAAACAACGGCGCTTTTCCCTGGAAAACAAACCTCGCCTGCCAACTTTTTGATGGCAGATTGCCGGAGCCACTTGGTACTATCAAACCAGCCCAACTTGACACTGGTGCCACCATGGGTCTGGTCACCATCCTGCCTATCGTAGCTTTTCAGGAGCCAGCCGGTCACTCCCAGCCATAGGCCCCCAGACAAAAACCTTGGCCCGTTTCCCTGGCAAACAAAAGTAAGTTATCCCGCTTCTGGATGGCAGATTGCAGGAGCCACTTTTCACCATCAAACCAGCCCGACTTGGCACTGGTGCCACCTCAGGTCTGGGAACCATGCTGCGTATCGTGGATTCTAAGGAGCCAGCCGGCCACTCCCACCCACAGGCCCCCAAACACAAACCACAGCGCTTTTCCCTGGAAAACAAAACTCGCCTGCCAACTTTTTGATGGCAGATTGCAGGAGCCACTTGGTACTATCAAACCAGCCCTACTTGGCACTGGTGCCACCATGGATCTGGTTACCATCCTGCCTATCGTAGCTTTTCAGGACCTAGCCGGTCACTCCAAGCCATAGGCCCCCAGAGAAAAACCTCGGCCCGTTTCCCTGGCAAACAAAAGTAAGCTGCCCCGCTTCTGGATGGCAGATTGCAGGAACCACTTGGTACTATCAAACTAGCCCAACTTGGCACTGGTGCCACCTTGAGTCTGGGAACCATCCTGCGTATCGTGGATTCTAAGGAGCCAGCCGGTCACTCCCAGCCACAGGCCACCAAACACAAACAACGGCGCTTTACCCTGGAAAACAAAACTCGCCTGCACACTTTTTGATGGTAGATTGCAGGAGCCACTTGCTACTATCAAACCAGCCCAACTTGGCACTGGTGCCACCATGGGTCTGGTCACCATCCTGCCTATCGTAGCTTTTCAGGAGCCAGCCGGTCCCTCCCTGCCATAGGCCCCCAGAGAAAAACCTCGACCCGTTTCCCTGGCAAACAAAAGTAAGCTGCCCCGCTTCTGGATGGCAGATTGCAGGAACCACTTGGTACTATCAAACCAGCCCAACTTGGCACTGGTGCCACCTTGGGTCTGGGAACCATCCTGCGTATCGTGGATTCTAAGGAGCCAGCCGGTCACTCCCAGCCACAGGCCCCCAGACACAAACAACGGCGCTTTTCCCTGGAAAACAAAACTCGCCTGCCAACTTTTTGATGGCAGATTGCAGGAGCCACTTGCTACTATCAAATCAGCCCAACTTGGCACTGGTGCCACCATGGGTCTGGTCACCATCCTGCCTATCGTAGCTGTTCAGGCGCCAGCCGGTCACTCCCAGCCATAGGGCCCCAGAGAAAAACCTCGGCCAGTTTCCCTGGCAAACAAAAGTAAGCTGCCCCGCTTCTGGATGGCAGATTGCAGTAGCCACTTTGCACCATCAAACCAGCCCAACTTGGCACTGGTGCCACCTCTGGTCTGGGATCCATGCTGCGTATCGTGGATTCCAATTAGCAAGCCGGCCACTCCCAGCCACAGGCCTCCAAACACAAACAACGGCGCTTTTCCCTGGAAAACAAAACTCGCCTGCCAACTTTTTGATGGCAGATTGCAGGAGCCACTTGGTACTATCAAACCAGCCCAACTTGGCACTGGTGCCACGATGGGTCTGCTCACCATCCTGCCTATCGTAGCTTTTCAGGAGCCAGCCGGTCACTCCTAGCCATAGGCCCCCAGACAAAAAGCTCGGCCCGTTTCCCTGGCAAACAAAAGTAAGCTGCCCCGCTTCTGGATGGCAGATTTCCGGAGCCACTTTGCACCATCAAACTAACCCGACTTGGCACTGGTGCCACCTCTGGTCTGGGAACCATCCTGCGTATCGTGGATTCTAAGGAGCCAGCCGGCCACTCCAAGCCACAGGCCCCCAAACACAAACAACGGCGCTTTTCCCTGGAAAACAAAACTCGCCTGCCAAATTTTGATGGCAGATTGCAGGAGCCACTTGGTACTATCACACAAGCCCAACTTGGCACTGCTGCCACCATGGGTCTGGTCACCATCCTGCCTATCTTAGCTTTTCAGGACCTAGCCTGTCAGTCCCAGCCATAGGCCCCCAGACACAAAGCTCGACACGTTTCCCTGGCAAACAAAAGTAAGCTGTCCCGCTTCTGGATGGCAGATTGCAGGAGCCACTTGGTACTATCCAACCAGCCCAACTTGGCACTGGTGCCACCTTGGGTGTGGGAACCATCCTGCGTATCGTGGATTCTAAGGAGCCAGCCGGCCACTCCCAGCCACAGGCCCCCAAACACAAACAATGGCGCTTTTCCCTGGAATACAAAACCCGCCTGCCAACATTTTGATGGCAGATTGCAGGAGCCACTTGGTACTATCAAATCAGCCCAACTTGGCACTGGTGCCACCATGGGTCTGGTCACCATCCTGCCTATCATAGCTTTTCAGGAGCCAGCCGGTCTCTCTCTGCCATAGGGCCCCAGAGAAAAACCTCGGCCAGTTTCCCTGGCAAACAAAAGTAACCTACCCCGCTTCTGGATGGCAGATTGCAGGAGCCACTTTTCACCATCAAACCAGCCCGACTTGGCACTGGTGCCACGTCAGGTCTGGGAACCATCCTGCGTATCGTGGATTCTAATTAGCCATCTGGCCACTCCCAGCCACAGGCCCCCAAACAAAAACAACGGCGCTTTTCCCTGGAAAACAAACCTCGCCTGCCAACTTTTTGATGGCAGATTGCCGGAGCCACTTGGTACTATCAAACCAGCCCAACTTGACACTGGTGCTACCATGGGTCTGGTCACCATCCTGCCTATCGTAGCTTTTCAGGAGCCAGCCGGTCACTCCCAGCCATAGGCCCCCAGACAAAAACCTTGGCCCGTTTCCCTGGCAAACAAAAGTAAGTTATCCCGCTTCTGGATGGCAGATTGCAGGAGCCACTTTTCACCATCAAACCAGCCCGACTTGGCACTGGTGCCACCTCTGGTCTGGGAACCATCCTGCGTATCGTGGATTCTAAGGAGCCAGCCGGCCACTCCCACCCACAGGCCCCCAAACACAAACCACAGCGCTTTTCCCTGGAAAACAAAACTCGCCTGCCAACTTTTTGATGGCAGATTGCAGGAGCCACTTGGTACTATCAAACCAGCCCTACTTGGCACTAGTGCCACCATGGATCTGGTTACCATCCTGCCTATCGTAGCTTTTCAGGACCTAGCCGGTCACTCCAAGCCATAGGCCCCCAGAGAAAAACCTCGGCCCGTTTCCCTGGCAAACAAAAGTAAGCTGCCCCGCTTCTGGATGGCAGATTGCAGGAACCACTTGGTACTATCAAACTAGCCCAACTTGGCACTGGTGCCACCTTGAGTCTGGGAACCATCCTGCGTATCGTGGATTCTAAGGAGCCAGCCGGTCACTCCCAGCCACAGGCCACCAAACACAAACAACGGCGCTTTACCCTGGAAAACAAAACTCGCCTGCCAACTTTTTGATGGCAGATTGCAGGAGCCACTTGCTACTATCAAACCAGCCCAACTTGGCACTGGTGCCACCATGGGTCTGGTCACCATCCTGCCTATCGTAGCTTTTCAGGAGCCAGCCGGTCCCTCCCTGCCATAGGCCCCCAGAGAAAAACCTCGGCCCGTTTCCCTGGCAAACAAAAGTAAGCTGCCCCGCTTCTGGATGGCAGATTGCAGGAACCACTTGGTACTATCAAACCAGCCCAACTTGGCACTGGTGCCACCTTGGGTCTGGGAACCATCCTGCGTATCGTGGATTCTAAGGAGCCAGCCGGTCACTCCCAGCCACAGGCCCCCAGACACGAACAACGGCGCTTTTCCCTGGAAAACAAAACTCGCCTGCCAACTTTTTGATGGCAGATTGCAGGAGCCACTTGCTACTATCAAATCAGCCCAACTTGGCACTGGTGCCACCATGGGTCTGGTCACCATCCTGCCTATCGTAGCTGTTCAGGCGCCAGCCGGTCACTCCCAGCCATAGGCCCCCAGAGAAAAACCTCGGCCAGTTTCCCTGGCAAACAAAAGTAAGCTGCCCCGCTTCTGGATGGCAGATTGCAGGAGCCACTTTGCACCATCAAACCAGCCCAACTTGGCACTGGTGCCACCTCTGGTCTGGGATCCATGCTGCGTATCGTGGATTCCAATTAGCAAGCCGGCCACTCCCAGCCACAGGCCTCCAAACACAAACAACGGCGCTTTTCCCTGGAAAACAAAACTCGCCTGCCAACTTTTTGATGGCAGATTGCAGGAGCCACTTGGTACTATCAAACCAGCCCAACTTGGCACTGGTGCCACCATGGGTCTGCTCACCATCCTGCCTATCGTAGCTTTTCAGGAGCCAGCCGGTCACTCCTAGCCATAGGCCCCCAGACAAAAAGCTCGGCCCGTTTCCCTGGCAAACAAAAGTAAGCTGCCCCGCTTCTGGATGGCAGATTTCCGGAGCCACTTTGCACCATCAAACTAACCCGACTTGGCACTGGTGCCACCTCTGGTCTGGGAACCATCCTGCGTATCGTGGATTCTAAGGAGCCAGCCGGCCACTCCAAGCCACAGGCCCCCAAACACAAACAACGGCGCTTTTCCCTGGAAAACAAAACTCGCCTGCCAAATTTTGATGGCAGATTGCAGGAGCCACTTGGTACTATCACACCAGCCCAACTTGGCACTGGTGCCACCATGGGTCTGGTCACCATCCTGCCTATCTTAGCTTTTCAGGACCTAGCCTGTCACTCCCAGCCATAGGCCCCCAGACACAAAGCTCGACACGTTTCCCTGGCAAACAAAAGTAAGCTGTCCCGCTTCTGGATGGCAGATTGCAGGAGCCACTTGGTACTATCCAACCAGCCCAACTTGGCACTGGTGCCACCTCTGGTCTGGGATCCATGCTGCGTATCGTGGATTCCAATTAGCAAGCCGGCCACTCCCAGCCACAGGCCTCCAAACACAAACAACAGCGCTTTTCCCTGGAAAACAAAACTCGCCTGCCAACTTTTTGATGGCAGATTGCAGGAGCCACTTGGTACTATCAAACCAGCCCAACTTGGCACTGGTGCCACCATGGGTCTGGTCACCATCCTGCCTATCGTAGCTTTTCAGGAGCCAGCCGGTCCCTCTCTGCCATAGGGCCCCAGAGAAAAACCTCGGCCAGTTTCCCTGGCAAACAAAAGTAACCTACCCCGCTTCTGGATGGCAGATTGCAGGAGCCACTTTGCACCATCAAACTAGCCCGACTTGGCACTGGTGCCACCTCAGGTCTGGAAACCATCCTGCGTATCGTGGATTCTAAGGAGCCAGCCGGCCACTCCAGCCACAGGCCCCCAGACACAAACAACGGCGCTTTTCCCTGGAAAACAAAACTCGCCTGCCGACTTTTTGATGGCAGATTGCAGGAGCCACTTGGTACTATCAAATCAGCCCAACTTGGCACTTGTGCCACCATGGGTCTGGTCACCATCCTGCCTCTCGTAGCTTTTCAGGACCTAGCCGGTCACTCCCAGCCATAGGCCCCCAGACACAAAACTCGGCCCGTTTCCCTGGCAAACAAAAGCAAGCTGCCCCGCTTCTGGATGGCAGATTGCAGGAGCCACTTTGCAACATCAAACTAGCCCGACTCGGCACTGGTGCCACCTCAGGTCTGGGAACCATGCTGCGTAACGTGGATTCTAATTAGCCATCCGGCCACTCCCACCCAGAGGCCCCCAAACAAAAACAACGGCGCTTTTCCCTGGAAAACAAAACTCGCCTGCCAACATTTTGATGGCAGATTGCCGGAGCCACTTGGTACTATCAAACCAGCCCAACTTGACACTGGTGCCACCATGGGTCTGGTCACCATCCTGCCTATCGTAGCTTTTCAGGAGCCAGCCGGTCACTCCCAGCCATAGGTCCCCAGACACAAACCTCGGCCCGTTTCCCTGGCAATAAAAGTAAGCTACCCCGCTTCTGGATGGCAGATTGCAGGACACACTTGGTACTATCAAACCAGCCCAACTTGTTACTGGTGCCACCTTGGGTCTGGGAACCATCCTGCGTATCGTGGATTCTAATTAGCCATCCGTCCACTCCCAGCCACAGGCCCCCAAACACAAACAACGGCGTTTTTCCCTGGAAAACAAAACTCGCCTGCCAAATTTTGATGGCAGATTGCCGGAGCCACTTGGTACTATCAAACCAGCCCAACTTGACACTGGTGCCACCATGGGTCTGGTCACCATCCTGCCTATCGTAGCATTTCAGGAGCCAGCCGGTCACTCCCAGCCATAGGCCCCCAGACAAAAACCTTGGCCCGTTTCCCTGGCAAACTAAAGTAAGTTATCCCGCGACTGGATGGCAG
Organism: Melospiza melodia melodia; assembly: GCF_035770615.1. Classification (NCBI taxonomy): domain Eukaryota; kingdom Metazoa; phylum Chordata; class Aves; order Passeriformes; family Passerellidae; genus Melospiza; species Melospiza melodia. Next base: position 45,975,608 of record NC_086199.1, read on the forward strand.
ATTGCAGGAGCCACTTTTCACCATCAAACCAGCCCAACTTGGCACTGGTGCCACCTTGGGTCTGGGAACCATGCTGCGTATCGTGGATTCTAAGGAGCCAGCCGGCCACTCCCAGCCACAGGCCCCCAAACACAAACAACGGCGCTTTTCCCTGGAAAACAAAACTCGCCTGCCAACATTTTGATGGCAGATTGCAGGAGCCACTTGGTACTATCAAATCAGCCCAACTTGGCACTGGTGCCACCATGGGTCTGCTCACCATCCTGCCTATCGTAGCTTTTCAGGACCTAGCCGGTCACTCCAAGCCATAGGCGCCCAGACACAAAGCTCGGCCCGTTTCCCTGGCAAACAAAAGTAAGCTACCCCGCTTCTGGATGGCAGATTGCAGGAGCCACTTTGCACCATCAAACTAGCCCGACTTGGCACTGGTGCCACCTCAGGTCTGGGAACCATCCTGCGTATCGTTCATTGTAAGGAGCCAGCCGGCCACTCCAGCCACAGGCCCCCAGACACAAACAACGGCGCTTTTCCCTGGAAAACAAAACTCGCCTGCCAACTTTTTGATGGCAGATTGCAGGAGCCACTTGGTACTATCAAATCATCCCAACTTGGCACTGGTGCCACCATGGGTCTGGTCACCATCCTGCCTATCGTAGCTTTTCAGGAGCCAGCCGGTCACTCGCAGCCATAGGCCCCCAGACACAATACTCGGCCCGTTTCCCTGGCAAACAAAAGTAAGCTACCCCGCTTCTGGATGGCAGATTGCAGGAATCACTTGGTACTATCAAACCAGCCCAACTTGGCACTGGTGCCACCTTGGGTCTGGGAACCATCCTGCGTATCGTGGATTCTAAGCAGCCAGCCGGCCACTCCCTGCCACAGGCCCCCAAACAAAAACAACGGCGCTTTTCCCTGGAAAACAAAACTCGCCCTCCCACTTTTTGATGGCGGATTGCAGGAGCCACTTGGTACTATCAAACCAGCCCAACTTGGCACTGGTGCCACCATGGGTCTGGTCACCATCCTGCCTATCGTAGCTTTTCAGGACCTAGCAGGTCACTCCCAGCCATAGGCGCCCAGACACAAACCTCGGCCCGTTTCCCTGGCAAACAAAAGTAAGCTGCCCTGCTTCTGGATGGCAGATTGCCGGAGCCACTTGGTACTATCAAACCAGCCCGACTTGGCACTGGTGCCACCTCTAGTCTGGGAACCATGCTGCGTATCGTGGATTCTAAGGAGCCAGCCGGCCACTCCCACCCACAGGCCCCCAAACACAAACAACGGCGCTTTTCCCTGGAAAACAAAACTCGCCTGCCAACATTTTGATGGCAGATTGCAGGAGCCACTTTCTACTATCAAATCAGCCCAACTTGGCACTGGTGCCACCATGGGTCTGGTCACCATCCTGCCTATCGTAGCTGTTCAGGCGCCAGCCGGTCACTCCCAGCCATAGGCCCCCAGAGAAAAACCTCGGCCAGTTTCCCTGGCAAACAAAAGTAAGCTGCCCCGCTTCTGGATGGCAGATTGCAGGAGCCACTTTGCACCATCAAACCAGCCCAACTTGGCACTGGTGCCACCTCTGGTCTGGGAACCATGCTGCGTATCGTGGATTCCAATTAGCAAGCCGGCCACTCCCAGCCACAGGCCCCCAAACACAAACAATGGCGCTTTTCCCTGGAATACAAAACCCGCCTGCCAACATTTTGATGGCAGATTGCAGGAGCCACTTGGTACTATCAAATCAGCCCAACTTGGCACTGGTGCCACCATGGGTCTGGTCACCATCCTGCCTATCATAGCTTTTCAGGAGCCAGCCGGTCCCTCTCTGCCATAGGGCCCCAGAGAAAAACCTCGGCCAGTTTCCCTGGCAAACAAAAGTAACCTACCCCGCTTCTGGATGGCAGATTGCAGGAGCCACTTTGCACCATCAAACTAGCCCGACTTGGCACTGGTGCCGCCTCAGGTCTGGGAACCATGGTGCGTATCGTGGATTCTAAGGAGCCAGCCGGCCACTCCAGCCACAGGCCCCCAGACACAAACAACGGCGCTTTTCCCTGGAAAACAAAACTCGCCTGCCGACATTTTGATGGCAGATTGCAGGAGCCACTTGGTACTATCAAATCAGCCCAACTTGGCACTTGTGCCACCATGGGTCTGCTCACCATCCTGCCTATCGTAGCTTTTCAGGACCTAGCCGGTCACTCCCAGCCATAGGCCCCCAGACACAAAACTCGGCCCGTTTCCCTGGCAAACAAAAGCAAGCTGCCCCGCTTCTGGATGGCAGATTGCAGGAGCCACTTTGCAACATCAAACTAGCCCGACTCGGCACTGGTGCCACCTCAGGTCTGGGAACCATGCTGCGTATCGTGGATTCTAATTAGCCATCCCGCCACTCCCACCCAGAGACCCCCAAACAAAAACAACGGCGCTTTTCCCTGGAAAACAAAACTCGCCTGCCAACTTTTGATGGCAGATTGCCGGAGCCACTTGGTACTATCAAACCAGCCCAACTTGACACTGGTGCCACCATGGGTCTGGTCACCATCCTGCCTATCGTATCTTTTCAGGAGCCAGCCGGTCACTCCCAGCCATAGGTCCCCAGACACAAACCTCGGCCCGTTTCCCTGGCAATAAAAGTAAGCTACCCCGCTTCTGGATGGCAGATTGCAGGACGCACTTGGTAGTATCAAACCAGCCCAACTTGGCACTGGTGCCACCTTGGGTCTGGGAACCATCCTGCGTATCGTGGATTCTAATTAGCCATCCGTCCACTCCCAGCCACAGGCCCCCAAACACAAACAACGGCGCTTTTCCCTGGAAAACAAAACTCACCTGCCAACTTTTTGATGGCAGATTGCCGGAGCCACTTGGTACTATCAAACCAGCCCAACTTGACACTGGTGCCACCATGGGTCTGGTCACCATCCTGCCTATCGTAGCATTTCAGGAGCCAGCCGGTCACTCCCAGCCATAGGCCCCCAGACAAAAACCTTGGCCCGTTTCCCTGGCAAACAAAAGTAAGTTATCCCGCTACTGGATGGCAGATTGCAGGAGCCACTTTTCACCATCAAACCAGCCCGACTTGGCACTGGTGCCACCTCAGGTCTGGGAACAATGCTGCGTATCGTGGATTCTAAGGAGCCAGCCGGCCACTCCCAGCCACAGGCCCCCAAACAGAAAACAACGGCGCATTTCCCTGGATAACAAACTCGCCTGCCAAATTTTGATGGCAGATTGCAGGAGCCACTTGGTACTATCAAACCAGCCCAACTTGGCACTGGTGCCACCATGGGTCTGGTCACCATCCTGCCTATCTTAGCTTTTCAGGAGCCAGCTGGTCACTCCCAGCCATAGGCCCCGAGACACAAACCTCGCCGGTTTCTCTGGCAAACAAAAGTAAGCTGCCCCGCTTCTGGATGGCAGATTGCAGGACGCACTCGGTACTATCAAACCAGCCCAACTTGGCACTGGTGCCACCTCTGGTCTGGGAACCATGCTGCGTATCGGGGATTCTAAGGAGCCAGCCGGCCACTCCCAGCCAAAGGCCCCCAAACACAAACAACGGCGCTTTTCCCTGGAAAACAAAACTCGCCTGCCAACTTTTTGATGGCAGATTGCAGGAGCCACTTGGTACTATCAAACCAGCCCAACTTGGCACTGGTGCCACCATGGGTCTGGTCACCATCCTGCCTATCTTAGCTTTTCAGGACATAGCCGGTCACTCCCAGTCATAGGCTCGCAGACACAAAGCTCGGCCCGTTTCCCTGGCAAACAAAAGTAAGCTGCCCCGCTTCTGGATGGCAGATTGCAGGAACCACTTGGTACTATCAAAACAGCCCAACTTGGCACTGGTGCCACCTTGGATCTGGGAACCATCCTGCGTATCGTGGATTCTAAGGAGCCAGCCGGCCACTCCCAGCCACAGGCCCCCAAACACAAACCACAGCGCTTTTCCCTGGAAAACTAAACCCGTCTGCCAACATTTTGATGGCAGATTGCAGGAGCCACTTGGTACTATCAAATCAGTCCAACTTGGGACTGGTGCCACCATGGGTCTGGTCACCATCCTGCCTATCGTAGCTTTTCAGGAGCCAGCCGGTCACTCCCAGCCATAGGCCCCCAGACACAAAGCTCGTCCCGTTTCCCTGACAAACAAAAGTAAGCTGTCCCGCTTCTGGATGGCAGATTCCAGGAGCCACTTGGTACTATCAAAGCAGCCCAACTTAGCACTGGTGCCACCTCTGGTCTGGGAACCACCCTGCATATCGTGGATTCTCATTAGCCATCCGTCCACTCCCAGCCACAGGCCCCCAAACGCAAACAACGGCGCTTTTCCCTGGAAAACAAAACTCGTCTGCCAACTTTTTGATGGCAGATTGCCGGAACCACTTGGTACTATCAAACCAGCCCAACTTGGCACTGGTGCCACCTTGGGTCTGGGAACCATGCTGCGTATCGTGGATTATAAGGAGCCAGCCGGCCACTCCCTGCCACAGGCCCCCAAACACAAACAACGGCGCTTTTCCCTGGAAAACATAATTCGCCGGCCAACTTTTTGATGGCAGATTGCAGGAGCCACTTGGTACTATCAAATCAGCCCAACTTGGCACTGGTGCCACCTCAGGTCTGGGAACCATCCTGCCTATCGTAGGTTTTCAGGAGCCAGCCGGTCACTCCCAGCCATAGGCGCGCAGACAAAAAGCTCTGCCCGTTTCCCTGGCAAACCAAAGTAAGCTGCCCCGCTTCTTGATGGCAGATTGCAGGAACCACTTTTCACCACCAAAGTAGCCCGACTTGGAACTGGTGCCACCTCTGGTCTGGGAACCATGCTGCGTATCGTGGATTCTAAGGAGCCAGCCGGCCACTCCCAGCCACAGGCCCCCAAACACAAACAACGGCGCTTTTCCCTGGAAAACAAAACCCGCCTGCCAACATTTTGATGGCAGATTGCAGGAGCCACTTGCTACTATCAAATCAGTCCAACTTGGCACTGGTGCCACCATGGGTCTGGTCACCATCCTGCCTATCGTAGCTTTTCAGGAGCCAGCCGGTCACTCCCAGCCATAGGCCCCCAGACACAAAGCTCGTCCCGTTTCCCTGACAAACAAAAGTAAGCTGTCCCGCTTCTGGATGGCAGATTCCAGGAGCCACTTGGTACTATCAAACCAGCCCCACTTGGCACTGGTGCCACCTCTGGTCTGGGAACCACCCTGCATATCGTGGATTCTCATTAGCCATCCGTCCACTCCCAGCCACAGGCCCCCAAACGCAAACAACGGCGCTTTACCCTGGAAAACAAAACTCGTCTGCCAACTTTTTGATGGCAGATTGCCGGAGCCACTTGGTACTATCAAACCAGCCCAACTTGGCACTGGTGCCACCTTGGGTCTGGGAACCATGCTGCGTATCGTGGATTATAAGGAGCCAGCCGGCCACTCCCTGCCACAGGCCCCCAAACACAAACAACGGCGCTTTTCCCTGGAAAACATAATTCGCCGGCCAACTTTTTGATGGCAGATTGCAGGAGCCACTTGGTACTATCAAATCAGCCCAACTTGGCACTGGTGCCACCTCAGGTCTGGGAACCATCCTGCCTATCGTAGGTTTTCAGGAGCCAGCCGGTCACTCCCAGCCATAGGCGCGCAGACAAAAAGCTCTGCCCGTTTCCCTGGCAAACCAAAGTAAGCTGCCCCGCTTCTTGATGGCAGATTGCAGGAACCACTTTTCACCACCAAAGTAGCCCAACTTGGCACTGGTGCCACCTTGGATCTGGGAACCATCCTGCGTATCGTGGATTCTAAGGAGCCAGCCGGTCACTCCCAGCCACAGGCCCCCAAACACAAACCACAGCGCTTTTCCCTGGAAAACTAAACCCGCCTGCCAACATTTTGATGGCAGATTGCAGGAGCCACTTGCTACTATCAAATCAGTACAACTTGGCACTGGTGCCACCATGGGTCTGGTCACCATCCTGCCTATCGTAGCTTTTCAGGAGCCAGCCGGTCACTCCCAGCCATAGGCCCCCAGACACAAAGCTCGGCCCGTTTCCCTGGCAAACAAAAGTAAGCTGCCCCGCTTCTGGATGGCAGATTGTAGGACGCACTTGGTACTATCAAACCAGCCCGACTTGGCACTGGTGCCACCTCAGGTCTGGGAACCATGGTGCGTATCGTGGATTCTAAGGAGCCAGCCGGCCACTCCCAGCCATAGGCACCCAAACACAAACAACGGCGCTTTTCCCTGGAAAACAAAACTCGCCTGCCAACTTTTTGATGGCAGATTGCAGGAGCCACTTGGTAGTATCAAACCAGCTCAACTTGGCACTGGTGCCACCATGGGTCTGCTCACCATCCTGCCTATCGTAGCTTTTCAGGAGCCAGCCGGTCACTCCCAGCCATAGGCCCCCAGACACAATACTCGGCCCGTTTCCCTGGCAAACAAAAGTAAGCTGCCCCGCTTCTGGATGGCAGATTGCAGGAGCCACTTTGCACCATCAAACTAGCCCGACTTGCCACTGGTGCCACCTTGGGTCTGGGAACCATCCTGCGTATCGTGGATTCTAAGGAGCCAGCCGGCCACTCCCAGCCATAGGCCCCCAAACACAAACAACGGCGCTTTTCCCTGGAAAACAAAACTCGCCTGCCAAATTTTGACGGCAGATTGCAGGAGCCACTTGGTACTATCAAACCAACCCAACTTGACACTGGTGCCACCATGGGTCTGGTCACCATCCTGCCTATCGTAGCTTTTCAGGAGGCAGCCGGTCACTCCCAGCCATAGGCCCCCAGACAAAAACCTCGGCCCGTTTCCCTGGCAAACAAAAGTAAGTTATCCCGCTACTGGATGGCAGATTGCAGGAGCCACTTTTCACCATCAAACCAGCCCGACTTGGCACTGGTGCCACCTCAGGTCTGGGAACAATGCTGCGTATCGTGGATTCTAAGGAGCCAGCCGGCCACTCCCAGCCACAGGCCCCCAAACAGAAAACAACGGCGCATTTCCCTGGATAACAAACTCGCCTGCCAAATTTTGATGGCAGATTGCAGGAGCCACTTGGTACTATCAAACCAGCCCAACTTGGCACTGGTGCCACCATGGGTCTGGTCACCATCCTGCCTATCGTAGCTTTTCAGGAGCCAGCTGGTCACTCCCAGCCATAGGCCCCGAGACACAAACCTCGCCGGTTTCTCTGGCAAACAAAAGTAAGCTGCCCCGCTTCTGGATGGCAGATTGCAGGACGCACTCGGTACTATCAAACCAGCCCAACTTGGCACTGGTGCCACCTCTGGTCTGGGAACCATGCTGCGTATCGGGGATTCTAAGGAGCCAGCCGGCCACTCCCAGCCACAGGCCCCCAAACACAAACAACGGCGCTTTTCCCTGGAAAACAAAACTCGCCTGCCAACTTTTTGATGGCAGATTGCAGGAGCCACTTGGTACTATCAAACCAGCCCAACTTGGCACTGGTGCCACCATGGGTCTGGTCACCATCCTGCCTATCTTAGCTTTTCAGGACATAGCCGGTCACTCCCAGTCATAGGCTCGCAGACACAAAGCTCGGCCCGTTTCCCTGGCAAACAAAAGTAAGCTGCCCCGCTTCTGGATGGCAGATTGCAGGAACCACTTGGTACTATCAAAACAGCCCAACTTGGCACTGGTGCCACCTTGGATCTGGGAACCATCCTGCGTATCGTGGATTCTAAGGAGCCAGCCGGTCACTCCCAGCCACAGGCCCCCAAACACAAACCACAGCGCTTTTCCCTGGAAAACTAAACCCGTCTGCCAACATTTTGATGGCAGATTGCAGGAGCCACTTGGTACTATCAAATCAGTCCAACTTGGGACTGGTGCCACCATGGGTCTGGTCACCATCCTGCCTATCGTAGCTTTTCAGGAGCCAGCCGGTCACTCCCAGCCATAGGCCCCCAGACACAAAGCTCGTCCCGTTTCCCTGACAAACAAAAGTAAGCTGTCCCGCTTCTGGATGGCAGATTCCAGGAGCCACTTGGTACTATCAAAGCAGCCCAACTTAGCACTGGTGCCACCTCTGGTCTGGGAACCACCCTGCATATCGTGGATTCTCATTAGCCATCCGTCCACTCCCAGCCACAGGCCCCCAAACGCAAACAACGGCGCTTTTCCCTGGAAAACAAAACTCGTCTGCCAACTTTTTGATGGCAGATTGCCGGAACCACTTGGTACTATCAAACCAGCCCAACTTGGCACTGGTGCCACCTTGGGTCTGGGAACCATGTTGCGTATCGTGGATTATAAGGAGCCAGCCGGCCACTCCCTGCCACAGGCCCCCAAACACAAACAACGGCGCTTTTCCCTGGAAAACATAATTCGCCGGCCAACTTTTTGATGGCAGATTGCAGGAGCCACTTGGTACTATCAAATCAGCCCAACTTGGCACTGGTGCCACCTCAGGTCTGGGAACCATCCTGCCTATCGTAGGTTTTCAGGAGCCAGCCGGTCACTCCCAGCCATAGGCGCGCAGACAAAAAGCTCTGCCCGTTTCCCTGGCAAACCAAAGTAAGCTGCCCCGCTTCTTGATGGCAGATTGCAGGAACCACTTTTCACCACCAAAGTAGCCCGACTTGGAACTGGTGCCACCTCTGGTCTGGGAACCATGCTGCGTATCGTGGATTCTAAGGAGCCAGCCGGCCACTCCCAGCCACAGGCCCCCAAACACAAACAACGGCGCTTTTCCCTGGAAAACAAAACCCGCCTGCCAACATTTTGATGGCAGATTGCAGGAGCCACTTGCTACTATCAAATCAGTCCAACTTGGCACTGGTGCCACCATGGGTCTGGTCACCATCCTGCCTATCGTAGCTTTTCAGGAGCCAGCCGGTCACTCCCAGCCATAGGCCCCCAGACACAAAGCTCGTCCCGTTTCCCTGACAAACAAAAGTAAGCTGTCCCGCTTCTGGATGGCAGATTCCAGGAGCCACTTGGTACTATCAAACCAGCCCAACTTGGCACTGGTGCCACCTCTGGTCTGGGAACCACCCTGCATATCGTGGATTCTCATTAGCCATCCGTCCACTCCCAGCCACAGGCCCCCAAACGCAAACAACGGCGCTTTACCCTGGAAAACAAAACTCGTCTGCCAACTTTTTGATGGCAGATTGCCGGAGCCACTTGGTACTATCAAACCAGCCCAACTTGGCACTGGTGCCACCTTGGGTCTGGGAACCATGCTGCGTATCGTGGATTATAAGGAGCCAGCCGGCCACTCCCTGCCACAGGCCCCCAAACACAAACAACGGCGCTTTTCCCTGGAAAACATAATTCGCCGGCCAACTTTTTGATGGCAGATTGCAGGAGCCACTTGGTACTATCAAATCAGCCCAACTTGGCACTGGTGCCACCTCAGGTCTGGGAACCATCCTGCCTATCGTAGGTTTTCAGGAGCCAGCCGGTCACTCCCAGCCATAGGCGCGCAGACAAAAAGCTCTGCCCGTTTCCCTGGCAAACCAAAGTAAGCTGCCCCGCTTCTTGATGGCAGATTGCAGGAACCACTTTTCACCACCAAAGTAGCCCAACTTGGCACTGGTGCCACCTTGGATCTGGGAACCATCCTGCGTATCGTGGATTCTAAGGAGCCAGCCGGTCACTCCCAGCCACAGGCCCCCAAACACAAACCACAGCGCTTTTCCCTGGAAAACTAAACCCGCCTGCCAACATTTTGATGGCAGATTGCAGGAGCCACTTGCTACTATCAAATCAGTACAACTTGGCACTGGTGCCACCATGGGTCTGGTCACCATCCTGCCTATCGTAGCTTTTCAGGAGCCAGCCGGTCACTCCCAGCCATAGGCCCCCAGACACAAACCTCGGCCCGTTTCCCTGGCAAACAAAAGTAAGCTGCCCCGCTTCTGGATGGCAGATTGTAGGACGCACTTGGTACTATCAAACCAGCCCGACTTGGCACTGGTGCCACCTCAGGTCTGGGAACCATGGTGCGTATCGTGGATTCTAAGGAGCCAGCCGGCCACTCCCAGCCATAGGCACCCAAACACAAACAACGGCGCTTTTCCCTGGAAAACAAAACTCGCCTGCCAACTTTTTGATGGCAGATTGCAGGAGCCACTTGGTAGTATCAAACCAGCTCAACTTGGCACTGGTGCCACCATGGGTCTGCTCACCATCCTGCCTATCGTAGCTTTTCAGGAGCCAGCCGGTCACTCCCAGCCATAGGCCCCCAGACACAATACTCGGCCCGTTTCCCTGGCAAACAAAAGTAAGCTGCCCCGCTTCTGGATGGCAGATTGCAGGAGCCACTTTGCACCATCAAACTAGCCCGACTTGCCACTGGTGCCACCTTGGGTCTGGGAACCATCCTGCGTATCGTGGATTCTAAGGAGCCAGCCGGCCACTCCCAGCCATAGGCCCCCAAACACAAACAACGGCGCTTTTCCCTGGAAAACAAAACTCGCCTGCCAAATTTTGACGGCAGATTGCAGGAGCCACTTGGTACTATCAAACCAACCCAACTTGGGACTGGTGCCACCATGGGTCTGGTCACCATCCTGCCTATCGTAGCTTTTCAGGAGGCAGCCGGTCACTCCCAGCCATAGGCCCCCAGACAAAAACCTCGGCCCGTTTCCCTGGCAAACAAAAGTAAGCTGCCCTGCTTCTCGATGGCAGATTGCAGGAACCACTTGGTACTATCAAACCAGCAAAACTTGGCACTGGTGCCACCTTGGGTCTGGATACCATGCTGCGTATCGTGGATTCTAAGGAGCCAGCCGGCCACTCCCAGCCACAGGCCCCCAAACACAAACAACGGCGCTTTTCCCTGGAAATCAAAACTCGCCTGCCAAATTTTTGATGGCAGATTGCAGGAGCCACTTGGTACTATCAAACCAGCCCAACTTGGCACTGGTGCCACCATGGGTCTGGTCACCATCCTGCCTATCGTAGCTTTTCAGGAGCCAGCCGGTCACTCCCAGCCATAGGCCCCCAGACACAAAGCTCGGCCCGTTTCCCTGGCAAACAAAAGTAAGCTGCCCCGCTTCTGGATGGCAGATTGCAGGAACCACTTGGTACTATCAAACCAGCCCAACTTGGCACTGGTGCCACCTTGGGTCTGGGAACCATCCTGCGTATCGTGGATTCTAAGCAGCCAGCCGGCCACTCCCAGCCACAGGCCCCCAAATACAACAACAGCGCTTTTCCCTGGAAAACAAAACTCGCCTGCCAACATTTTGATGGCAGATTGCAGGAGCCACTTGGTACTATCAAATCAGCCCAACATGGCACTGGTGCCACCATGGGTCTGGGAACCATCCTGCCTATCGTAGCTGTTCAGGCGCCAGCCGGTCACTCCCAGCCATAGGCCCCCAGAGAAAAACCTCGGCCCTTTTCCCTGGAAAACAAAAGTAAGCTGCCCCGCTTCTGGATGGCAGATTGCAGGAGCCACTTTGCACCATCAAACTGGCCCGACTTGTCACTGGTGCCACCTCAGGTCTGGGAACCATGCTGCGTATCGTGGATTCCAATTAGCAAGCCGGCCACTCCCAGCCACAGGCCCCCAAACACAAACAACGGCGCTTTTCCCTGGAAAACAAAACTCGCCTGCCAACTTTTTGATGGCAGATTGCAGGAGCCACTTGGTACTATCAAACCAGCCCAACTTGGCACTGGTGCCACCATGGGTCTGGTCACCATCCTGCCTCTCGTAGCTTTTCAGGACCTAGACGGTCACTCCCAGCCATAGGCCCCCAGACACAAACCTCGGCCCGTTTCCCTGGAAAACAAAAGTAAGCTGTCCCGCTTCTGGATGGCAGATTGCAGGATCCACTAGGTATTATCAAACCAGCCCGACTTGGCACTGGTGCCACCTCTGGTCTGGGAACCATCCTGCGTATCGTGGATTCTAAGGAGCCAGCCGGTCACTCCCAGGCACAGGCCCCCAAACACAAACAACGGCGCTTTTCCCTGGAAAACAAAACTCGCCTGCCAACTTTTTGATGGCAGATTGCAGGAGCCACTTGCTACTATCAAACCAGCCCAACTTGGCACTGGTGCCACCATGGGTCTGGTCACCATCCTGCCTATCGTAGCTTTTCAGGAGCCAGCCGGTCACTCCCAGCCCTAGGCCCCCAGACACAATCCTCGGCCCGTTTCCCTGGTAAACAAAAGTAAGCTGCCCCGCTTCTGGATGGCAGATTGCAGGAGCCACTTTGCGCCATCAAACTAGCCCGACTTGGCACTGGTGCAACCTCAGGTCTGGGAACCATGCTGCGTATCGTGGATTCTAATTAGCCAGCCGGTCACTCCCTGCCATAGGACCCCAAACAAAAACAAGGGCGCTTTTCACTGGAAAACAAAACTCGCCTGCCAAATTTTGATGGCAGATTGCCGGAGCCACTTGGTACTATCAAACCAGCCCAACTTGACAGTGGTGCCACCATGGGTCTGGTCACCATCCTGCCTATCGTAGCTTTTCAGGAGCCAGCCGATCACTCCCAGCCATAGGCCCCCAGACACAAAGCTCGGCCCGTTTCCCTGGCAAACAAAAGTAAGCTACCCCGCTTCTGGATGGCAGATTGCAGGAGCCACTTTGCACCATCATACTAGCCCGACTTGGCACTGGTGCCACCTTGGGTCTGGGAACCATGCTGCGTATCGTGGATTTTAAGGAGCCAGTCGGCCACTCCCAGCCACAGGCCCCCAAACACAAACAACGGCGCTTTTCCCTGGAAAATAAAAACTCGCCTGCCAAAATTTGACGGCAGATTGCAGGAGCCACTTGGTACTATCAAACCAGCCCAACTTGGCACTGGTGCCACCATGGGTCTGGTCACCATCCTGCCTATCGTAGCTTTTCAGGAGCCAGCCGGTCACTCTCAGCCATAGGCCCCCAGTCACAAACCTCGGCCCGTTTCCCTGGCAAACAAAAGTAAGCTGTCCCGCTTCTGGATGGCAGATTGCAGGACGCACTTGGTAGTATCAAACCAGCCCGACTTGGCACTGGTGCCACCTCTGGTCTGGGAACCATCCTGCGTATCGTGGATTCTAATTAGCCAGCCGGCCACTCCCACCCACAGGCCCCCAAACACAAACAACGGCGCTTTTCCCTGGAAAACAAAACTCGCCTGCCAACATTTTGATGGCAGATTGCAGGAGCCACTTGGTACTATCAAATAAGCCCAACTTGGCACTGGTGCCACCATGGGTCTGGTCACCATCCTGCCTATCGTAGCTTTTCAGGAGCCAGCCGGTCACCCCCAGCCATAGGCCCCGAGACAAAAACCTCGGCCCGTTTCCCTGGCAAAAAAAAGTAAGCTACCCCGCTTCTGGATGGCAGATTGCAGGACGCACTTGGTAGTATCAAACCAGCCCAACTTGGCACTGGTGCCACCTTGGGTCTGGGACACATCCTGCGTATCGTGGATTCTAAGGAGCCAGCCGGCCACTCCCTGCCACAGGCACCCAAACACAAACAACGGCGCTTTTCCCTGGAAAACAAAACTCGCCTGCCAACTTTTTGATGGCGGATTGCAGGAGCCACTTGGTACTATCAAACCAGCCCAACTTGGCACTGGTGCCACCATGGATATGGTCACCATCCTGCCTATCGTAGCTTTTCAGGACCTAGCAGGTCACTCCCAGCCATAGGCGCCCAGACACAAACCTCGGCCCGTTTCCCTGGCAAACAAAAGTAAGCTGCCCCGCTTCTGGATGGCAGATTGCAGGAACCACTTGGTACTATAAAACCAGCCCGACTTGGCACTGGTGCCACCTCTGGTCTGGGAACCATCCTGCGTATCGTGTATTCTAAGGAGCCAGCCGGCCACTCCCTACCACAGGCCCCCAAACACAAACAACGGCGCTTTTCCCTGGAAAACAAAACTCGCCTGCCAACTTTTTGATGGCAGATTGCAGGAGCAACTTGGTACTATCAAACCAGCCCAACTTGGCACTGGTGTCACCATGGGTCTGGTCACCATCCTGCCTATGGTAGCTTTTAAGGAGCCAGCCGGTCACCCTTAGCCATAGGCCCCGAGACAAAAACCTCGGCCCGTTTCACTGGCAAAAAAAAGTAAGCTACCCCGCTTCTGGATGGCAGATTGCAGGACGCACTTGTTACTATCAAACCAGCCCAACTTGGCACTGGTGCCACCTTGGGTCTGGGAACCATCCTGCGTATCGTGGATTCTAAGGAGCCAGCCGGTCACTCCCAGCCACAGGCCCCCAAACAAAATCAACGGCGCTTTTCCCTGGAAAACAAAACTCGCCTGCCAACATTTTGATGGCAGATTGCAGGAGCCACTTGCTACTATCAAATCAGCCCAACTTGGCACTGGTGCCACCATGGGTCTGGTCACCATCCTGCCTATCGTAGCTTTTCATGAGCCAGCCGGTCACTCCCAGCTATAGGCTCCCAGACAAAAACCTCGGCCCGTTTCCCTGGCATACAAAAGTAAGCTACCCCGCTTCTGGATGGCAGATTGCAGGAGCCACTTGGTACTATCAAACCAGTTCGACCTGGCACTGGTGCCACCTCTGGTCTGGGAACCATCCTGCGTATCGTGGATTCTAAGGAGCCAGCCGGTCACTCCCAGCCAGAGGCCCCCAAACACAAACAACGGCGCTTTTCCCTGGAAAACAAAACTCGCCTGCCAACTTTTTGATGGCAGATTGCAGGAGCCACTTGCTACTATCAAATCAGCCCAACTTGGCACTGGTGCCACCATGGGTCTGGTCACCATCCTGCCTATCGTAGCTTTTCAGGAGCCAGCCGGTCACTCCCAGCCATAGGCCCCCAGACAAAAACCTCGGCCATTTTCCCTGGCAAACAAAAGTAAGCTACCCCGCTTCTGCATGGCAGATTGCAGGAGCCACTTTGCAGCATCAAACTAGCCCGACTTGGCACTGGAGCCACGTCAGGTCTGGGAACCGCCCTGCGTATCGTGGATTCCAATTAGCAAGCCGGCCACTCCCAGCCACAGGCCCCCAAACACAAACAACGGCGCTTTTCCCTGGAAATCAAAACTCGCCTGCCAAATTTTTGATGGCAGATTGCAGGAGCCACTTGGTACTATCAAACCAGCCCAACTTGGCACTGGTGCCACCTTGGGTCTGGTCACCATCCTGCCTATCGTAGCTTTTCAGGAGCCAGCCGGTCACTCCCAGCCATAGGCCCCCAGACACAAAGCTCGGCCCGTTTCCCTGGCAAACAAAAGTAAGCTGCCCCGCTTCTGGATGGCAGATTGCAGGAACCACTTGGTACTATCAAACCAGCCCAACTTGGCACTGGTGCCACCTTGGGTCTGGGAACCATCCTGCGTATCGTGGATTCTAAGCAGCCAGCCGGCCACTCCCAGCCACAGGCCCCCAAATACAACAACAGCACTTTTCCCTGGAAAACAAAACTCGCCTGCCAACATTTTGATGGCAGATTGCAGGAGCCACTTGGTACTATCAAATCAGCCCAACATGGCACTGGTGCCACCATGGGTCTGGGAACCATCCTGCCTATCGTAGCTGTTCAGGCGCCAGCCGGTCACTCCCAGCCATAGGCCCCCTGAGAAAAACCTCGGCCCTTTTCCCTGGAAAACAAAAGTAAGCTGCCCCGCTTCTGGATGGCAGAATGCAGGAGCCACTTTGCACCATCAAACTGGCCCGACTTGTCACTGGTGCCTCCTCAGGTCTGGGAACCATACTGCGTATCGTGGATTCCAATTAACAAGCCGGCCACTCCCAGCCACAGGCCCCCAAACACAAACAACGGCGCTTTTCCCTGGAAAACAAAACTCGCCTGCCAACATTTTGATGGCAGATTGCAGGAGCCACTTGGTACTATCAAACCAGCCCAACTTGGCACTGGTGCCACCATGGGTCTGGTCACCATCCTGCCTCTCGTAGCTTTTCAGGACCTAGACGGTCACTCCCAGCCATAGGCACCCAGACACAAACCTCGCCCCGTTCCCCTGGCAAACAAATGTAAGCTGTCCCGCTTCTGGATGGCAGATTGCAGGATCCACTAGGTATTATCAAACCAGCCCGACTTGGCACTGGTGCCACCTTGGGTCTGGGAACCATCCTGCGTATCGTGGATTCTAAGGAGCCAGCCGGCCACTCCCTGCCACAGGCACCCAAACACAAACAACGGCGCTTTTCCCTGGAAAACAAAACTCGCCTGCCAACTTTTTGATGGCGGATTGCAGGAGCCACTTGGTACTATCAAACCAGCCCAACTTGGCACTGGTGCCACCATGGATATGGTCACCATCCTGCCTATCGTAGCTTTTCAGGACCTAGCAGGTCACTCCCAGCCATAGGCGCCCAGACACAAACCTCGGCCCGTTTCCCTGGCAAACAAAAGTAAGCTGCCCCGCTTCTGGATGGCAGATTGCAGGAACCACTTGGTACTATAAAACCAGCCCGACTTGGCACTGGTGCCACGTCAGGTCTGGGAACCATCCTGCGTATCGTGGATTCTAAGGAGCCAGCCGGCCACTCCCACCCACAGGCCCCCAAACACAAACAACGGCGCTTTTCCCTGGAAAACAAAACTCGCCTGCCAACTTTTTGAGGGCAGATTGCAGGAGCCACTTGGTACTATCAAACCAGCCCAACTTGGCACTGGTGCCACCATGGGTCTGGTCACCATCCTGCCTATCGTAGCTTTTCAGGAGCCAGCCGGTCACTCCCAGCCATAGGCCCCCAGACACAAACCTCGGCCCGTTTCCCTGGCAAACAAAAGTAAGCTGCCCCGCTTCTGGATGGCAGATTGCAGGACGCACTTTGTAGTATCAAACCAGCCCGACTTGTCACTGGTGCCACCTCTGGTCTGGGAACCATGCCGCGTATCGTGGATTCTAAGGAGCCAGCCGGCCACTCCCAGCCACAGGCCCCCAAACACAAACAACGGCGCTTTTCCCTGGAAAACAAAACTCGCCTGCCAACTTTTTGATGGCGGATTGCAGGAGCCACTTGGTACTATCAAAGCAGCCCAACTTGTGACTGGTGCCACAATGGATGTGGTAACCATCCTGCCTATCGTAGCTTTTCAGGACCTCGCCGGTCACTTCCAGCCATAGGCGCCCAGACACAAAGCTCGGCCCGTTTCCCTGGCACACAAAAGTAAGCTGCCCCGCTTCTGGATGGCAGATTGCAGGAACCACTTGGTACTATAAAACCAGCCCGACTTGGCGCTGGTGCCAGCTCTGGTCTGGGAACCATCCTGCGTATCGTGGATTCTAAGTAGCCAGCCGGTCACTCCAGCCACAGGCCCCCAGACACAAACAACGGCGCTTTTCCCTGGAAAACAAAACTCGCCTGCCAACTTTTTGATGGCAGATTGCAGGAGCCACTTGGTACTATCAAACCAGCCCAACTTGGCACTGGTGCCACCATGGGTCTGGTCACCATCCTGCCTATCGTAGCTTTTCAGGAGCCAGCCGGTCACTCCCAGCCATAGGCCCCCAGTCACAAACCTCGGCCCGTTTCCCTGGCAAACAAAAGTAAGCTACCCCGCTTCTGGATGGCAGATTGCAGGAGCCACTTGGTACTATCAAACCAGCCCAACTTGGAACTGGTGCCACCTTGGGTCTGGGAACCATGCTGCGTATCGCAGATTCTAAGTCGCCAGTCGGCCACTCCCAGCCACAAGCCCCCAAACACAAACAACGGCGCTTTTCTCTGGCAAACAAAACTCAACTGCCCCTCTTCTGGATGGCAAATTGCAGGACGCACTTGGTACTATAAAAACAGCCCGACTTGGCACTGGTGCCACCTTGGGTCTGGGAACCATCGTGCGTATTGATCTTTTTAATGAGACAGCCGGCCACTCCCAGCCATATGCCCCCGAACAAAACCCACGGCCCTTTCCTCTGGCAAACAAAACTCAGCTGCACCGCTTCAGGATGGCAGATTGCAGGAGCCACTTGGTACTATCAAACCAGCACGACTTGGCACTGTTGCCACCTTGGGTCTGGGAACCATCCTGCGTATCGTGGATTGTCATGAGCCAGCTGAACACTCTCGGCCACAGACCCCAATCAAAAACAACGGCCCGTTTCACAGGCAAACAAAACTCAGCTGCCCCGCTTCTGGATGGGAGATTGCAGGAGGCACTTGACACTGTGAAACCAGCGCCACTTGGCACTGGTGCCACCTTGGGTCTGGGAACCATGCTGCGTATCATGGATTTTCAGGAGCCAGCCGGCCACTCCCAGCCATAGGCCCCCAAACAAAAACCACAGCCTTTTTCTCTGGCAAACAAAATTCAGCTGCCCCACTTCTGGATGGCAGAGTGCAGGAGCCACTTGGGACTATCACACCAGCACAACATGGCACTGGTGCCACCTTGGATCTGGGAACCATCCTGCGTATCGTGGATTCTAAGCAGCCAGCCGGCCACTCCCAGCCACAGGCCCCCAAATACAACAACAGCGCTTTTCCCTGGAAAACAAAACTCGCCTGCCAACATTTTGATGGCAGATTGCAGGAGCCACTTGGTACTATCAAATCAGCCCAACATGGCACTGGTGCCACCATGGGTCTGGGAACCATCCTGCCTATCGTAGCTGTTCAGGCGCCAGCCGGTCACTCCCAGCCATAGGCCCCCAGAGAAAAACCTCGGCCCTTTTCCCTGGAAAACAAAAGTAAGCTGCCCCGCTTCTGGATGGCAGATTGCAGGAGCCACTTTGCACCATCAAACTGGCCCGACTTGTCACTGGTGCCTCCTCAGGTCTGGGAACCATACTGCGTATCGTGGATTCCAATTAACAAGCCGGCCACTCCCAGCCACAGGCCCCCAAACACAAACAACGGCGCTTTTCCCTGGAAAACAAAACTCGCCTGCCAACATTTTGATGGCAGATTGCAGGAGCCACTTGGTACTATCAAACCAGCCCAACTTGGCACTGGTGCCACCATGGGTCTGGTCACCATCCTGCCTCTCGTAGCTTTTCAGGACCTAGACGGTCACTCCCAGCCATAGGCACCCAGACACAAACCTCGGCCCGTTTCCCTGGCAAACAAATGTAAGCTGTCCCGCTTCTGGATGGCAGATTGCAGGATCCACTAGGTATTATCAAACCAGCCCGACTTGGCACTGGTGCCACCTTGGGTCTGGGAACCATCCTGCGTATCGTGGATTCTAAGGAGCCAGCCGGCCACTCCCTGCCACAGGCACCCAAACACAAACAACGGCGCTTTTCCCTGGAAAACAAAACTCGCCTGCCAACTTTTTGATGGCGGATTGCAGGAGCCACTTGGTACTATCAAACCAGCCCAACTTGGCACTGGTGCCACCATGGATATGCTCACCATCCTGCCTATCGTAGCTTTTCAGGACCTAGCAGGTCACTCCCAGCCATAGGCGCCCAGACACAAACCTCGGCCCGTTTCCCTGGCAAACAAAAGTAAGCTGCCCCGCTTCTGGATGGCAGATTGCAGGAACCACTTGGTACTATAAAACCAGCCCGACTTGGCACTGGTGCCACGTCAGGTCTGGGAACCATCCTGCGTATCGTGGATTCTAAGGAGCCAGCCGGCCACTCCCACCCACAGGCCCCCAAACACAAACAACGGCGCTTTTCCCTGGAAAACAAAACCCGCCTGCCAACTTTTTGAGGGCAGATTGCAGGAGCCACTTGGTACTATCAAACCAGCCCAACTTGGCACTGGTGCCACCATGGGTCTGGTCACCATCCTGCCTATCGTAGCTTTTCAGGAGCCAGCCGGTCACTCCCAGCCATAGGCCCCCAGACACAAACCTCGGCCCGTTTCCCTGGCAAACAAAAGTAAGCTGCCCCGCTTCTGGATGGCAGATTGCAGGACGCACTTTGTAGTATCAAACCAGCCCGACTTGTCACTGGTGCCACCTCTGGTCTGGGAACCATGCCGCGTATCGTGGATTCTAAGGAGCCAGCCGGCCACTCCCAGCCACAGGCCCCCAAACACAAACAACGGCGCTTTTCCCTGGAAAACAAAACTCGCCTGCCAACTTTTTGATGGCGGATTGCAGGAGCCACTTGGTACTATCAAAGCAGCCCAACTTGTGACTGGTGCCACAATGGATGTGGTAACCATCCTGCCTATCGTAGCTTTTCAGGACCTCGCCGGTCACTCCCAGCCATAGGCGCCCAGACACAAAGCTCGGCCCGTTTCCCTGGCACACAAAAGTAAGCTGCCCCGCTTCTGGATGGCAGATTGCAGGAACCACTTGGTACTATAAAACCAGCCCGACTTGGCGCTGGTGCCAGCTCTGGTCTGGGAACCATCCTGCGTATCGTGGATTCTAAGGAGCCAGCCGGTCACCCCAGGCACAAGCCCCAGACACAAACAACCGCGCTTTTCCCTGGAAAACAAAACTCGCCTGCCAACTTTTTGATGGCAGATTGCAGGAGCCACTTGGTACTATCAAACCAGCCCAACTTGGCACTGGTGCCACCATGGGTCTGGTCACCATCCTGCCTATCGTAGCTTTTCAGGAGCCAGCCGGTCACTCCCAGCCATAGGCCCCCAGTCACAAACCTCGGCCCGTTTCCCTGGCAAACAAAAGTAAGCTACCCCGCTTCTGGATGGCAGATTGCAGGAGCCACTTGGTACTATCAAACCAGCCCAACTTGGAACTGGTGCCACCTTGGGTCTGGGAACCATGCTGCGTATCGCAGATTCTAAGTCGCCAGTCGGCCACTCCCAGCCACAAGCCCCCAAACACAAACAACGGCGCTTTTCTCTGGCAAACAAAACTCAACTGCCCCTCTTCTGGATGGCAAATTGCAGGACGCACTTGGTACTATAAAAACAGCCCGACTTGGCACTGGTGCCACCTTGGGTCTGGGAACCATCGTGCGTATCGATCTTTTTAATGAGACAGCCGGCCACTCCCAGCCATATGCCCCCGATTAAAACCCACGGCCCTTTCCTCTGGAAAACAAAACTCAGCTGCACCGCTTCAGGATGGCAGATTGCAGGAGCCACTTGGTACTATCAAACCAGCACGACTTGGCACTGTTGCCACCTTGGGTCTGGGAACCATCCTGCGTATCGTGGATTGTCAGGAGCCAGCTGAACACTCTTGGCCACAGACCCCAATCAAAAACAACGGCCCGTTTCACAGGCAAACAAAACTCAGCTGCCCCGCTTCTGGATGGGAGATTGCAGGAGGCACTTGACACTGTGAAACCAGCGCCACTTGGCACTGGTGCCACCTTGGGTCTGGGAACCATGCTGCGTATCATGGATTTTCAGGAGCCAGCCGGCCACTCCCAGCCATAGGCCCCCAAACAAAAACCACAGCCTTTTTCTCTGGCAAACAAAATTCAGCTGCCCCACTTCTGGATGGCAGAGTGCAGGAGCCACTTGGGACTATCACACCAGCACAACATGGCACTGGTGCCACCTTGGATCTGGGAACCATCCTTCCTATCGTGGATTTTCAGGGGCCAGCCGGTCACTCTCAGCCATAGGCCCCAAACACAAACCACGGCCCTTTTCTCTGGAAAACAAAACTCAACTGCCCCTCTTCTGGATGGCAGATTGCAGGAGCCACTGGGTACTATGAAACCAGCCCTACTTGGCACTGGTGCCACCTTGGGTCTGGGAACCATGCTGCGTATCATGGATTTTCAGGAGCCAGCCGTCCACTGCCAGCCACAGGCCCCGAAACACAAATAACAGCCTTTTTCCCTGGCAAACAAAATTCAGCTGCCCCGCTTCTGGATGGCAGATTGCAGGAACGACTTGGTACTAACAAACCAGCCCGACTTGGCACTGGTGCCACCTTGGGTCTGGGAACCATCCTGCGTATCGTGGATTCTAAGGAGCCAGCTGGCCACTCCCAGCCACAGGCCCCAAAACACACACAACGGCGCTTTTCCCTGGAAAACAAAACTCGCCTGCCAACATTTTGATGGCAGATTGCAGGAGCCACTTGGTATTATCAAACCAGCCCAACTTGGCACTGGTGCCACCATGGGTCTGGTCACCATCCTGCCTATCGTAGCTTTTCAGGACCTAGCAGGTCACTCCCAGCCATAGGCGCCCAGACACAAACCTCGGCCCGTTTCCCTGGCAAACAAAAGTAAGCTGCCCCGCTTCTGGATGGCAGATTGCAGGACGCACTTTGTAGTATCAAACCAGCCCGACTTGGCACTGGTGCCACCTCTGGTCTGGGAACCATCCTGCGTATCGTGTATTCTAAGGAGCCAGCCGGCCACTCCCTACCACAGGCCCCCAAACACAAACAACGGCGCTTTTCCCTGGAAAACAAAACTCGCCTGCCAACTTTTTGATGGCAGATTGCAGGAGCAACTTGGTACTATCAAACCAGCCCAACTTGGCACTGGTGTCACCATGGGTCTGGTCACCATCCTGCCTATGGTAGCTTTTAAGGAGCCAGCCGGTCACCCTTAGCCATAGGCCCCGAGACAAAAACCTCGGCCCGTTTCACTGGCAAAAAAAAGTAAGCTACCCCGCTTCTGGATGGCAGATTGCAGGACGCACTTGTTACTATCAAACCAGCCCAACTTGGCACTGGTGCCACCTTGGGTCTGGGAACCATCCTGCGTATCGTGGATTCTAAGGAGCCAGCCGGTCACTCCCAGCCACAGGCCCCCAAACAAAATCAACGGCGCTTTTCCCTGGAAAACAAAACTCGCCTGCCAACATTTTGATGGCAGATTGCAGGAGCCACTTGCTACTATCAAATCAGCCCAACTTGGCACTGGTGCCACCATGGGTCTGGTCACCATCCTGCCTATCGTAGCTTTTCATGAGCCAGCCGGTCACTCCCAGCTATAGGCTCCCAGACAAAAACCTCGGCCCGTTTCCCTGGCATACAAAAGTAAGCTACCCCGCTTCTGGATGGCAGATTGCAGGAGCCACTTGGTACTATCAAACCAGTTCGACCTGGCACTGGTGCCACCTCTGGTCTGGGAACCATCCTGCGTATCGTGGATTCTAAGGAGCCAGCCGGTCACTCCCAGCCAGAGGCCCCCAAACACAAACAACGGCGCTTTTCCCTGGAAAACAAAACTCGCCTGCCAACTTTTTGATGGCAGATTGCAGGAGCCACTTGCTACTATCAAATCAGCCCAACTTGGCACTGGTGCCACCATGGGTCTGGTCACCATCCTGCCTATCGTAGCTTTTCAGGAGCCAGCCGGTCACTCCCAGCCATAGGCCCCCAGACAAAAACCTCGGCCATTTTCCCTGGCAAACAAAAGTAAGCTACCCCGCTTCTGCATGGCAGATTGCAGGAGCCACTTTGCAGCATCAAACTAGCCCGACTTGGCACTGGAGCCACGTCAGGTCTGGGAACCGCCCTGCGTATCGTGGATTCCAATTAGCAAGCCGGCCACTCCCAGCCACAGGCCCCCAAACACAAACAACGGCGCTTTTCCCTGGAAATCAAAACTCGCCTGCCAAATTTTTGATGGCAGATTGCAGGAGCCACTTGGTACTATCAAACCAGCCCAACTTGGCACTGGTGCCACCTTGGGTCTGGTCACCATCCTGCCTATCGTAGCTTTTCAGGAGCCAGCCGGTCACTCCCAGCCATAGGCCCCCAGACACAAAGCTCGGCCCGTTTCCCTGGCAAACAAAAGTAAGCTGCCCCGCTTCTGGATGGCAGATTGCAGGAACCACTTGGTACTATCAAACCAGCCCAACTTGGCACTGGTGCCACCTTGGGTCTGGGAACCATCCTGCGTATCGTGGATTCTAAGCAGCCAGCCGGCCACTCCCAGCCACAGGCCCCCAAATACAACAACAGCACTTTTCCCTGGAAAACAAAACTCGCCTGCCAACATTTTGATGGCAGATTGCAGGAGCCACTTGGTACTATCAAATCAGCCCAACATGGCACTGGTGCCACCATGGGTCTGGGAACCATCCTGCCTATCGTAGCTGTTCAGGCGCCAGCCGGTCACTCCCAGCCATAGGCCCCCTGAGAAAAACCTCGGCCCTTTTCCCTGGAAAACAAAAGTAAGCTGCCCCGCTTCTGGATGGCAGAATGCAGGAGCCACTTTGCACCATCAAACTGGCCCGACTTGTCACTGGTGCCTCCTCAGGTCTGGGAACCATACTGCGTATCGTGGATTCCAATTAACAAGCCGGCCACTCCCAGCCACAGGCCCCCAAACACAAACAACGGCGCTTTTCCCTGGAAAACAAAACTCGCCTGCCAACATTTTGATGGCAGATTGCAGGAGCCACTTGGTACTATCAAACCAGCCCAACTTGGCACTGGTGCCACCATGGGTCTGGTCACCATCCTGCCTCTCGTAGCTTTTCAGGACCTAGACGGTCACTCCCAGCCATAGGCACCCAGACACAAACCTCGCCCCGTTCCCCTGGCAAACAAATGTAAGCTGTCCCGCTTCTGGATGGCAGATTGCAGGATCCACTAGGTATTATCAAACCAGCCCGACTTGGCACTGGTGCCACCTTGGGTCTGGGAACCATCCTGCGTATCGTGGATTCTAAGGAGCCAGCCGGCCACTCCCTGCCACAGGCACCCAAACACAAACAACGGCGCTTTTCCCTGGAAAACAAAACTCGCCTGCCAACTTTTTGATGGCGGATTGCAGGAGCCACTTGGTACTATCAAACCAGCCCAACTTGGCACTGGTGCCACCATGGATATGGTCACCATCCTGCCTATCGTAGCTTTTCAGGACCTAGCAGGTCACTCCCAGCCATAGGCGCCCAGACACAAACCTCGGCCCGTTTCCCTGGCAAACAAAAGTAAGCTGCCCCGCTTCTGGATGGCAGATTGCAGGAACCACTTGGTACTATAAAACCAGCCCGACTTGGCACTGGTGCCACGTCAGGTCTGGGAACCATCCTGCGTATCGTGGATTCTAAGGAGCCAGCCGGCCACTCCCACCCACAGGCCCCCAAACACAAACAACGGCGCTTTTCCCTGGAAAACAAAACTCGCCTGCCAACTTTTTGAGGGCAGATTGCAGGAGCCACTTGGTACTATCAAACCAGCCCAACTTGGCACTGGTGCCACCATGGGTCTGGTCACCATCCTGCCTATCGTAGCTTTTCAGGAGCCAGCCGGTCACTCCCAGCCATAGGCCCCCAGACACAAACCTCGGCCCGTTTCCCTGGCAAACAAAAGTAAGCTGCCCCGCTTCTGGATGGCAGATTGCAGGACGCACTTTGTAGTATCAAACCAGCCCGACTTGTCACTGGTGCCACCTCTGGTCTGGGAACCATGCCGCGTATCGTGGATTCTAAGGAGCCAGCCGGCCACTCCCAGCCACAGGCCCCCAAACACAAACAACGGCGCTTTTCCCTGGAAAACAAAACTCGCCTGCCAACTTTTTGATGGCGGATTGCAGGAGCCACTTGGTACTATCAAAGCAGCCCAACTTGTGACTGGTGCCACAATGGATGTGGTAACCATCCTGCCTATCGTAGCTTTTCAGGACCTCGCCGGTCACTTCCAGCCATAGGCGCCCAGACACAAAGCTCGGCCCGTTTCCCTGGCACACAAAAGTAAGCTGCCCCGCTTCTGGATGGCAGATTGCAGGAACCACTTGGTACTATAAAACCAGCCCGACTTGGCGCTGGTGCCAGCTCTGGTCTGGGAACCATCCTGCGTATCGTGGATTCTAAGTAGCCAGCCGGTCACTCCAGCCACAGGCCCCCAGACACAAACAACGGCGCTTTTCCCTGGAAAACAAAACTCGCCTGCCAACTTTTTGATGGCAGATTGCAGGAGCCACTTGGTACTATCAAACCAGCCCAACTTGGCACTGGTGCCACCATGGGTCTGGTCACCATCCTGCCTATCGTAGCTTTTCAGGAGCCAGCCGGTCACTCCCAGCCATAGGCCCCCAGTCACAAACCTCGGCCCGTTTCCCTGGCAAACAAAAGTAAGCTACCCCGCTTCTGGATGGCAGATTGCAGGAGCCACTTGGTACTATCAAACCAGCCCAACTTGGAACTGGTGCCACCTTGGGTCTGGGAACCATGCTGCGTATCGCAGATTCTAAGTCGCCAGTCGGCCACTCCCAGCCACAAGCCCCCAAACACAAACAACGGCGCTTTTCTCTGGCAAACAAAACTCAACTGCCCCTCTTCTGGATGGCAAATTGCAGGACGCACTTGGTACTATAAAAACAGCCCGACTTGGCACTGGTGCCACCTTGGGTCTGGGAACCATCGTGCGTATTGATCTTTTTAATGAGACAGCCGGCCACTCCCAGCCATATGCCCCCGAACAAAACCCACGGCCCTTTCCTCTGGCAAACAAAACTCAGCTGCACCGCTTCAGGATGGCAGATTGCAGGAGCCACTTGGTACTATCAAACCAGCACGACTTGGCACTGTTGCCACCTTGGGTCTGGGAACCATCCTGCGTATCGTGGATTGTCATGAGCCAGCTGAACACTCTCGGCCACAGACCCCAATCAAAAACAACGGCCCGTTTCACAGGCAAACAAAACTCAGCTGCCCCGCTTCTGGATGGGAGATTGCAGGAGGCACTTGACACTGTGAAACCAGCGCCACTTGGCACTGGTGCCACCTTGGGTCTGGGAACCATGCTGCGTATCATGGATTTTCAGGAGCCAGCCGGCCACTCCCAGCCATAGGCCCCCAAACAAAAACCACAGCCTTTTTCTCTGGCAAACAAAATTCAGCTGCCCCACTTCTGGATGGCAGAGTGCAGGAGCCACTTGGGACTATCACACCAGCACAACATGGCACTGGTGCCACCTTGGATCTGGGAACCATCCTGCGTATCGTGGATTCTAAGCAGCCAGCCGGCCACTCCCAGCCACAGGCCCCCAAATACAACAACAGCGCTTTTCCCTGGAAAACAAAACTCGCCTGCCAACATTTTGATGGCAGATTGCAGGAGCCACTTGGTACTATCAAATCAGCCCAACATGGCACTGGTGCCACCATGGGTCTGGGAACCATCCTGCCTATCGTAGCTGTTCAGGCGCCAGCCGGTCACTCCCAGCCATAGGCCCCCAGAGAAAAACCTCGGCCCTTTTCCCTGGAAAACAAAAGTAAGCTGCCCCGCTTCTGGATGGCAGATTGCAGGAGCCACTTTGCACCATCAAACTGGCCCGACTTGTCACTGGTGCCTCCTCAGGTCTGGGAACCATACTGCGTATCGTGGATTCCAATTAACAAGCCGGCCACTCCCAGCCACAGGCCCCCAAACACAAACAACGGCGCTTTTCCCTGGAAAACAAAACTCGCCTGCCAACATTTTGATGGCAGATTGCAGGAGCCACTTGGTACTATCAAACCAGCCCAACTTGGCACTGGTGCCACCATGGGTCTGGTCACCATCCTGCCTCTCGTAGCTTTTCAGGACCTAGACGGTCACTCCCAGCCATAGGCACCCAGACACAAACCTCGGCCCGTTTCCCTGGCAAACAAATGTAAGCTGTCCCGCTTCTGGATGGCAGATTGCAGGATCCACTAGGTATTATCAAACCAGCCCGACTTGGCACTGGTGCCACCTTGGGTCTGGGAACCATCCTGCGTATCGTGGATTCTAAGGAGCCAGCCGGCCACTCCCTGCCACAGGCACCCAAACACAAACAACGGCGCTTTTCCCTGGAAAACAAAACTCGCCTGCCAACTTTTTGATGGCGGATTGCAGGAGCCACTTGGTACTATCAAACCAGCCCAACTTGGCACTGGTGCCACCATGGATATGCTCACCATCCTGCCTATCGTAGCTTTTCAGGACCTAGCAGGTCACTCCCAGCCATAGGCGCCCAGACACAAACCTCGGCCCGTTTCCCTGGCAAACAAAAGTAAGCTGCCCCGCTTCTGGATGGCAGATTGCAGGAACCACTTGGTACTATAAAACCAGCCCGACTTGGCACTGGTGCCACGTCAGGTCTGGGAACCATCCTGCGTATCGTGGATTCTAAGGAGCCAGCCGGCCACTCCCACCCACAGGCCCCCAAACACAAACAACGGCGCTTTTCCCTGGAAAACAAAACCCGCCTGCCAACTTTTTGAGGGCAGATTGCAGGAGCCACTTGGTACTATCAAACCAGCCCAACTTGGCACTGGTGCCACCATGGGTCTGGTCACCATCCTGCCTATCGTAGCTTTTCAGGAGCCAGCCGGTCACTCCCAGCCATAGGCCCCCAGACACAAACCTCGGCCCGTTTCCCTGGCAAACAAAAGTAAGCTGCCCCGCTTCTGGATGGCAGATTGCAGGACGCACTTTGTAGTATCAAACCAGCCCGACTTGTCACTGGTGCCACCTCTGGTCTGGGAACCATGCCGCGTATCGTGGATTCTAAGGAGCCAGCCGGCCACTCCCAGCCACAGGCCCCCAAACACAAACAACGGCGCTTTTCCCTGGAAAACAAAACTCGCCTGCCAACTTTTTGATGGCGGATTGCAGGAGCCACTTGGTACTATCAAAGCAGCCCAACTTGTGACTGGTGCCACAATGGATGTGGTAACCATCCTGCCTATCGTAGCTTTTCAGGACCTCGCCGGTCACTCCCAGCCATAGGCGCCCAGACACAAAGCTCGGCCCGTTTCCCTGGCACACAAAAGTAAGCTGCCCCGCTTCTGGATGGCAGATTGCAGGAACCACTTGGTACTATAAAACCAGCCCGACTTGGCGCTGGTGCCAGCTCTGGTCTGGGAACCATCCTGCGTATCGTGGATTCTAAGGAGCCAGCCGGTCACCCCAGGCACAAGCCCCAGACACAAACAACCGCGCTTTTCCCTGGAAAACAAAACTCGCCTGCCAACTTTTTGATGGCAGATTGCAGGAGCCACTTGGTACTATCAAACCAGCCCAACTTGGCACTGGTGCCACCATGGGTCTGGTCACCATCCTGCCTATCGTAGCTTTTCAGGAGCCAGCCGGTCACTCCCAGCCATAGGCCCCCAGTCACAAACCTCGGCCCGTTTCCCTGGCAAACAAAAGTAAGCTACCCCGCTTCTGGATGGCAGATTGCAGGAGCCACTTGGTACTATCAAACCAGCCCAACTTGGAACTGGTGCCACCTTGGGTCTGGGAACCATGCTGCGTATCGCAGATTCTAAGTCGCCAGTCGGCCACTCCCAGCCACAAGCCCCCAAACACAAACAACGGCGCTTTTCTCTGGCAAACAAAACTCAACTGCCCCTCTTCTGGATGGCAAATTGCAGGACGCACTTGGTACTATAAAAACAGCCCGACTTGGCACTGGTGCCACCTTGGGTCTGGGAACCATCGTGCGTATCGATCTTTTTAATGAGACAGCCGGCCACTCCCAGCCATATGCCCCCGATTAAAACCCACGGCCCTTTCCTCTGGAAAACAAAACTCAGCTGCACCGCTTCAGGATGGCAGATTGCAGGAGCCACTTGGTACTATCAAACCAGCACGACTTGGCACTGTTGCCACCTTGGGTCTGGGAACCATCCTGCGTATCGTGGATTGTCAGGAGCCAGCTGAACACTCTTGGCCACAGACCCCAATCAAAAACAACGGCCCGTTTCACAGGCAAACAAAACTCAGCTGCCCCGCTTCTGGATGGGAGATTGCAGGAGGCACTTGACACTGTGAAACCAGCGCCACTTGGCACTGGTGCCACCTTGGGTCTGGGAACCATGCTGCGTATCATGGATTTTCAGGAGCCAGCCGGCCACTCCCAGCCATAGGCCCCCAAACAAAAACCACAGCCTTTTTCTCTGGCAAACAAAATTCAGCTGCCCCACTTCTGGATGGCAGAGTGCAGGAGCCACTTGGGACTATCACACCAGCACAACATGGCACTGGTGCCACCTTGGATCTGGGAACCATCCTTCCTATCGTGGATTTTCAGGGGCCAGCCGGTCACTCTCAGCCATAGGCCCCAAACACAAACCACGGCCCTTTTCTCTGGAAAACAAAACTCAACTGCCCCTCTTCTGGATGGCAGATTGCAGGAGCCACTGGGTACTATGAAACCAGCCCTACTTGGCACTGGTGCCACCTTGGGTCTGGGAACCATGCTGCGTATCATGGATTTTCAGGAGCCAGCCGTCCACTGCCAGCCACAGGCCCCGAAACACAAATAACAGCCTTTTTCCCTGGCAAACAAAATTCAGCTGCCCCGCTTCTGGATGGCAGATTGCAGGAACGACTTGGTACTAACAAACCAGCCCGACTTGGCACTGGTGCCACCTTGGGTCTGGGAACCATCCTGCGTATCGTGGATTCTAAGGAGCCAGCTGGCCACTCCCAGCCACAGGCCCCAAAACACACACAACGGCGCTTTTCCCTGGAAAACAAAACTCGCCTGCCAACATTTTGATGGCAGATTGCAGGAGCCACTTGGTATTATCAAACCAGCCCAACTTGGCACTGGTGCCACCATGGGTCTGGTCACCATCCTGCCTATCGTAGCTTTTCAGGAGCCAGCCGGTCACTCCCAGCCATAGGCCCCCAGACACAAACCTCGGCCCGTTTCCCTGGCAAACAAAAGTAAGCTGCCCCGCTTCTGGATGGCAGATTGCAGGACGCACTTTGTAGTATCAAACCAGCCCGACTTGTCACTGGTGCCACCTCTGGTCTGGGAACCATGCCGCGTATCGTGGATTCTAAGGAGCCAGCCGGCCACTCCCAGCCACAGGCCCCCAAACACAAACAACGGCGCTTTTCCCTGGAAAACAAAACTCGCCTGCCAACTTTTTGATGGCGGATTGCAGGAGCCACTTGGTACTATCAAAGCAGCCCAACTTGTGACTGGTGCCACAATGGATGTGGTAACCATCCTGCCTATCGTAGCTTTTCAGGACCTCGCCGGTCACTCCCAGCCATAGGCGCCCAGACACAAAGCTCGGCCCGTTTCCCTGGCACACAAAAGTAAGCTGCCCCGCTTCTGGATGGCAGATTGCAGGAACCACTTGGTACTATAAAACCAGCCCGACTTGGCGCTGGTGCCAGCTCTGGTCTGGGAACCATCCTGCGTATCGTGGATTCTAAGGAGCCAGCCGGTCACCCCAGGCACAAGCCCCAGACACAAACAACCGCGCTTTTCCCTGGAAAACAAAACTCGCCTGCCAACTTTTTGATGGCAGATTGCAGGAGCCACTTGGTACTATCAAACCAGCCCAACTTGGCACTGGTGCCACCATGGGTCTGGTCACCATCCTGCCTATCGTAGCTTTTCAGGAGCCAGCCGGTCACTCCCAGCCATAGGCCCCCAGTCACAAACCTCGGCCCGTTTCCCTGGCAAACAAAAGTAAGCTACCCCGCTTCTGGATGGCAGATTGCAGGAGCCACTTGGTACTATCAAACCAGCCCAACTTGGAACTGGTGCCACCTTGGGTCTGGGAACCATGCTGCGTATCGCAGATTCTAAGTCGCCAGTCGGCCACTCCCAGCCACAAGCCCCCAAACACAAACAACGGCGCTTTTCTCTGGCAAACAAAACTCAACTGCCCCTCTTCTGGATGGCAAATTGCAGGACGCACTTGGTACTATAAAAACAGCCCGACTTGGCACTGGTGCCACCTTGGGTCTGGGAACCATCGTGCGTATCGATCTTTTTAATGAGACAGCCGGCCACTCCCAGCCATATGCCCCCGATTAAAACCCACGGCCCTTTCCTCTGGAAAACAAAACTCAGCTGCACCGCTTCAGGATGGCAGATTGCAGGAGCCACTTGGTACTATCAAACCAGCACGACTTGGCACTGTTGCCACCTTGGGTCTGGGAACCATCCTGCGTATTGTGGATTGTCAGGAGCCAGCTGAACACTCTTGGCCACAGACCCCAATCAAAAACAACGGCCCGTTTCACAGGCAAACAAAACTCAGCTGCCCCGCTTCTGGATGGGAGATTGCAGGAGGCACTTGACACTGTGAAACCAGCGCCACTTGGCACTGGTGCCACCTTGGGTCTGGGAACCATGCTGCGTATCATGGATTTTCAGGAGCCAGCCGGCCACTCCCAGCCATAGGCCCCCAAACAAAAACCACAGCCTTTTTCTCTGGCAAACAAAATTCAGCTGCCCCACTTCTGGATGGCAGAGTGCAGGAGCCACTTGGGACTATCACACCAGCACAACATGGCACTGGTGCCACCTTGGATCTGGGAACCATCCTTCCTATCGTGGATTTTCAGGGGCCAGCCGGTCACTCTCAGCCATAGGCCCCAAACACAAACCACGGCCCTTTTCTCTGGAAAACAAAACTCAACTGCCCCTCTTCTGGATGGCAGATTGCAGGAGCCACTGGGTACTATGAAACCAGCCCTACTTGGCACTGGTGCCACCTTGGGTCTGGGAACCATGCTGCGTATCATGGATTTTCAGGAGCCAGCCGTCCACTGCCAGCCACAGGCCCCGAAACACAAATAACAGCCTTTTTCCCTGGCAAACAAAATTCAGCTGCCCCGCTTCTGGATGGCAGATTGCAGGAACGACTTGGTACTAACAAACCAGCCCGACTTGGCACTGGTGCCACCTTGGGTCTGGGAACCATCCTGCGTATCGTGGATTCTAAGGAGCCAGCTGGCCACTCCCAGCCACAGGCCCCAAAACACACACAACGGCGCTTTTCCCTGGAAAACAAAACTCGCCTGCCAACATTTTGATGGCAGATTGCAGGAGCCACTTGGTATTATCAAACCAGCCCAACTTGGCACTGGTGCCACCATGGGTCTGGTCACCATCCTGCCTATCGTAGCTTTTCAGGAGCCAGCCGGTCACTCCCAGCCATAGGCCCCCAGACACAAACCTCGGCCTGTTTCCCTGGCACACAAAAGTAAGCTACCGCACTTCTGGATGGCAGATTGCAGGAGCCACTTTGCACCATCAAACCAGCCCGACTTGGCACTGGTGCCACCTCTGGTCTGGGAACCATCCTGCGTATCGTGGATTCTAAGGAGCCAGCCGGCCACTCCCAGCCACAGGCCCCCAAACACAAACAACGGCGCTTTTCCCTGGAAAACAAAACTCGCCTGCCAACATTTTGATGGCAGAGTGCAGGAGCCACTTGGTACTATCAAACCAGCCCAACTTGGCACTGGTGCCACCATGGGTCTGGTCACCATCCTGCCTATCGTAGCTTTTCAGGAGCCAGCCGGTCACTCCCAGCCATAGGCCCCCAGAAAAAAACCTCGGTCCGTTTCCCTGGAAAACAAAAGTAAGCTGCCCTGCTTCTGGATGGCAGATTGCAGGTGCCACTTGGTGTTATCAAACCAGCCCGACTTTGCACTGGTGCCACCTTGGGTCTGGGAACCATCCTGCGTATCGTGTGTTCTAAGGAGCCAGCCGGCCACTCCCAGCCACAGGCCCCCAAACACAAACAACGGCGCTTTTCCCTGGAAAACAAAACTGGCCTGCCAACTTTTTGATGGCAGATTGCAGGAGCCACTTGGTACTATCAAACCAGCCCAACTTGGCACTGGTGCCACCATGGGTCTGCTCAACATCCTGCCTATCGTAGCTTTTCAGGAGCCAGCCGGTCACTCCCAGCCATAGGCCCCCAGACACAAACCTCGGCCCGTTTCCCTGGCAAACAAAAGTAAGCTGCCCCGCTTCTGCATGGCAGATTGCAGGTGCTATTTAGTACTATCAAACCAGCCCGACTTGGCACTGGTGCCACCTCTGGTCTGGGAACCATCCTGCCTATCGTGGATTTTCAGGAGCCAGACGGCCACTATCAGCCATATGCCCCCAAAAACAAACCACGGCCCTTTTCTCTGGTAAACAAAACTCAACTGCCCCTCTTCTGGATGGCAAATTTTAGGACGCACTTTGTACTACGAAAACCGCCCGACTTGGCACTGGTGCCACCTTGGGTCAGGGAACCATCCTGCCTATCGTAGCTTTTTAAGGAGCCAGCAGGCCACACCCAGCAATATAGCCCCAAAAACAAACCTCGGACCATTTCTCTTGGAAACAAAAATCCGCTGCCCCGCGTCAGGATGGCAGATTGCAGGAGCCACTTTGCACCATCAAACCACCCCGACTTGGCACAGGTGCCATCTTGGATCTGGGAACCATCCTGCCTATCGTAGCTTTTCAGGAGCCAGCCGGTTACTCCCAGCCATAGGCCCCCAGACACAAACCTCGGCCCGTTTCCCTGGCAAACAAAAGTAAGCTGTCCCGCTTCTGGATGGCAGATTGCAGGAACCACTTGGTACTATCAAACCAGCCCGACTTGGCACTGGTGCCACCTCTGGTCTGGGAACCATGCTGCGTATCGTGGATTCTAAGGAGCCAGCCGGCCACTCCCAGCCACAGGCCCCCAAACACAAACAACGGCGCTTTTCCCTGGAAAACAAAACTCGCCTGCCAACATTTTGATGGCAGAGTGCAGGAGCCACTTGGTACTATCAAACCAGCCCAACTTGGCACTGGTGCCACCATGGGTCTGGTCACCATCCTGCCTATCGTAGCTTTTCAGGAGCCAGCCGGTCACTCCCAGCCATAGGCCCCCGGAAAAATCCTCGGTCCGTTTCCCTGGCAAACAAAAGTAAGCTGCCCTGCTTCTGGATGGCAGATTGCAGGAGCCACTTGGTGTTATCAAACCAGCCCGACTTGGCACTGGTGCCACCTTGGGTCTGGGAACCATCCTGCGTATTGTGTGTTCTAAGGAGCCAGCCGGCCACTCCCAGCCACAGTCCCCCAAACACAAACAACGGCGCTTTTCCCTGGAATACAAAACTGGCCTGCCAACTTTTTGATGGCAGATTGCAGGAGCCACTTGGTACTATCAAACCAGCCCGACTTGGCACTGGTGCCACCTTGGGTCTGGGAACCATCCTGCCTATCGTAGCTTTTCAGGAGCCAGCCGGTCACTCCTAGCCCTAGGCCCCCAGTCATAAACCTCGGCCCTTTTCCCTGGCACACAAATGTAAGCTACCCCGCTTCAGGATGGCAGATTGCAGGAGCCACTTTTCACCATCAAACCAGCCCGACGTGGCACTGGTGCCACCTTGGGTCTGGTCACCATCCTGCCTATCGTAGCTTTTCAGGAGCCAGCCGGTCACTCCCAGCCATAGGCCCCCAGACAAATACCTCGGCCCGTTTCCCTGGCAAAAAAAAGTAAGCTGCCCCACTTCTGGATGGCAGATTGCAGGAGCCACTTGGTACTATCAAACCAGCCCAATTTGACACTGGTGCCACCTTGGCTCTGGGAACCATGCTGCGTAACCCGGATTCTAAGACGACAGGCAGCCACTGCCAGCCACAGGCCTCCAAACAAAATCAACGGCGCTTTTCCCTGGAAAACAAAACTCGCCTGACAACTTTTAGATGGCAGATTGCAGGAGCCACTTGGTACCATCAAACCAGCCCAACTTGGCACTGGTGCCACCTTGGGTCTGGTCACCATCCTGCCTATTGTTGCTTTTCAGGAGCCAGCCGGTCACTCCTAGCCCTAGGCCCCCAGTCATAAACCTCGGCCCGTTTCCCTGGCACACAAATGTAAGCTACCCCGCTTCTGGATGGCAGATTGCAGGAGCCACTTTTCACCATCTTACCAGCCCGACGTGGCACTGGTGCCACCTTGGGTCTGGGAACCATCCTGCGTATCGTGTGTTCTAAGGAGCCAGCCGTCCACTCCCAGCCACAGGCCCCCAAACACAAACAACGGCGCTTTTCCCTGGAAAACAAAACTGGCCTGCCAACTTTTTGATGGCAGATTGCAGGAGCCACTTGGTACTATCAAACCAGCCCAACTTGGCACTGGTGCCACCATGGGTCTGGTCACCATCCTGCCTATCGTAGCTTTTCAGGAGCCAGCCGGTCACTCCCAGCCATAGGCCCCCAGACAGAAACCTCGGCCCGTTTCCCTGGGAAACAAAAGTAAGCTGCCCCGCTTCTGCATGGCAGATTGCAGGTGCTATTTAGTACTATCAAACCAGCCCGACTTGGCACTGGTGCCACCTCTGGTCTGGGAACCATCCTGCCTATCGTGGATTTTCAGGGGCCAGACGGCCACTATCGGCCATATGCCCCCAAAAACAAACCACGGCCCTTTTCTCTGGTAAACAAAACTCAACTGCCCCTCTTCTGGATGGCAAATTTTAGGACGCACTTTGTACTACGAAAACCGCCCGACTTGGCACTGGTGCCACCTTGGGTCAGGGAACCATCCTGCCTATCGTAGCTTTTTAAGGAGCCAGCAGGCCACGCCCAGCCATATAGCCCCAAAAACAAACCACGGACCATTTCTCTTGGAAACAAAAATCCGCTGCCCCGTGTCAGGATGGCAGATTGCAGGAGCCACTTTGCACCATCAAACCACCCCGACTTGGCACTGGTGCCATCTTGGATCTGGGAACCATCCTGCCTTTCGTAGCTTTTCAGGAGCCAGCAGGTTACTCCCAGCCATAGGCCCCCAGACACAAACCTCGGACCGTTTCCCTGGCAAACAAAATTAAGCTGCCCCGATTCTGGATGGCAGAGTGCAGGAGCCACTTGGTAGTGTCAAACCAGCCCGACTTGGCACTGGTGCCACCTTGGGTCTGGGAACCATCCTGCGTATCGTGGATTCTAAGCAGCCACCCGGCCACTCTGAGCCACAGGCCCCCAAACAAAAACAACGGCGCTTTTCCCTGGAAAACAAAACTCGCCTGCCAACATTTTGATGGCAGATTGCAGGAGCCACTTGGTACTATCAAACCAGCCCAACTTGGCACTGGTGCCACCATGGGTCTGGTCACCATCCTGCCTATCTTAGCTTTTCAGGAGCCAGCCGGTCACTCCCAGCCATAGGCCCTGAGACACAAACCTCGGCCCGTTTCCCTGGAAAACAAAAGTAAGCTGCCCCGATTCTGGATGGCAGATTGCAGGAGCCACTTGGTACTATGAAATCAGCCCAACTTGGCACTGGTGCCACCATGGGTCTGGTAAACATCCTGCCTATCGTAGCTTTTCAGGAGCCAGCCGGTCACTCCCTGCCATAGGCCCCCAGACACAAACCTCGGCCCGTTTCCCTGGCAAACAAAAGTAAGCTGCCCCGCTTTTGGATGGCTGATTGCAGGATGCACTTGGTACTATCAAACCAGCCCGACTTGACACTGGTGCCACCTTGGCTCTGGGAACCATGCTGCGTAACGTAGATTCTACGAGGACAGGCGGCCACTCCCTGCCACAGGCCTCTAAACAAAGCAACGGCGCTTTTCCCTGGAAAACAAAACTCGCCTGCCAACTTTTTGATGGCAGATTGCAGGAGCCACTTGGTACTATCAAATCAGCCCTACTTGGCACTGGTGCCACCATGGGTCTGGTCACCATCCTGCCTATCGTAGCTTTTCAGGAGCCAGCCGGTCACTCCCAGCCATAGGCCCCCAGACAAATACCTCGGCCCGTTTCCCTGGCAAACAAAAGTAAGCTGCCCCGCTTCTGGATGGCAGATTGCAGGAGCCACATGGTACTATCAAACCAGGCCAACATGGCACTGGTGCCACCTTGGTTCTGGGAACCATCCTGCCTATCTTGGATTTTCAGGGGCCAGCCGGCCACTCTCAGCCATATGCCCCCAAACACATACCACGGCCCTTTTCTCTGGCAAACAAAACTCAACTGCCCCTCTTCTGGATGGCAAATTGCAGGACCCACTTGGTACTACGAAAACAGCCCGACTTGGCACTGGTGCCACCTTGGGTCAGGGAACAATCCTGCGTATCGATCTTTTTAAGGAGTCAGCCGGCCCTGCCCAGCCATATACCCCCAAAATCAACCACGGAACTTTTCTCCAGCAAACAAAAATCCACTGCCCCGCGTCTGAATGGCAGATTTCAGGAGCTATTTAGTATTATAAACCAGCCCGACTTGGCACTGGTGCTACCATGAGTCTGGTAACCATCCTGCCTATCGTAGCTTTTCAGGAGCCAGCCGGTCACTCCCAGCCATAGGCCCCCAGACAAATACCTCGGCCCGTTTCCCCGGGGAAACAAAAGTAAGCTGCCCCGCTTCTGGATGGCAGATTGCAGGAGCCACTTGGTACTATCAAACCAGCCCAATTTTGCACTGGTGCCACCTTGGCTCTGGGAACCATCCTACGTATCCTGGGTTCAAAGGAGGCAGCCGGCCACTCCCAGCCACAGGCCCCCAAACACACACAACGGCGCTTTTCCCTGGAAAACAAAACTGGCCTGCCAACTTTTTGATGGCAGATTGCAGGAGCCACTTGGTACTATCAAACCAGCCCAACTTGGCACTGGTGCCACCATGGGTCTGGTCACCATCCTGCCTATCGTAGCTTTTCAGGAGCCAGGCGGTCACTCCCAGCCATAGGCCCCCAGACACAAACCTCGGCCCGTTTCCCTGGCAAACAAAAGTAAGCTGCCCCGCTTCTGCATGGCAGATTGCAGGTGCTATTTAGTACTATCAAACCAGCCCGACTTGGCACTGGTGCTACCTCTGGTCTGGGAACCATCCTGCCTATCGTGGATTTTCAGGGGCCAGACGGCCACTATCGGCCATATGCCCCCAAAAACAAACCACGGCCCTTTTCTCTGGTAAACAAAACTCAACTGCCCCTCTTCTGGATGGCAAATTT
The DNA here is from genome assembly GCF_035770615.1 of Melospiza melodia melodia. Classification (NCBI taxonomy): domain Eukaryota; kingdom Metazoa; phylum Chordata; class Aves; order Passeriformes; family Passerellidae; genus Melospiza; species Melospiza melodia. The sequence continues at coordinate 46,014,077 of NC_086199.1, forward strand.
TAGGACGCACTTTGTACTACGAAAACCGCCCGACTTGGCACTGGTGCCACCTTGAGTCAGGGAACCATCCTGCCTATCGTAGCTTTTTAAGGAGCCAGCAGGCCACGCCCAGCCATATAGCCCCAAAAACAAACCACGGACCATTTCTCTTGGAAACAAAAATCCGCTGCCCCGCGTCAGGATGGCAGATTGCAGGAGCCACTTTGCACCATCAAACCACCCCGACTTGGCACTGGTGCCATCTTGGATCTGGGAACCATCCTGCCTATCGTAGCTTTTCAGGAGCCAGCTGGTTACTCCCAGCCATAGGCCCCCAGACACAAACCTCGGACCGTTTCCCTGGCAAACAAAATTAGGCTGCCCCGATTCTGGATGGCAGAGTGCAGGAGCCAATTGGTAGTGTCAAACCAGCCCGACTTGGCACTGGTGCCACCTTGGGTCTGGGAACCATCCTGCGTATCGTGGATTCTAAGCAGCCACCCGGCCACTCTGAGCCACAGGCCCCCAAACACAAACAACGGCGCTTTTCCCTGGAAAACAAAACTCGCCTGCCAACATTTTGATGGCAGATTGCAGGAGCCACTTGGTACTATCAAACCAGCCCAACTTGGCACTGGTGCCACCATGGGTCTGGTCACCATCCTGCCTATCTTAGCTTTTCAGGAGCCAGCCGGTCACTCCCAGCCATAGGCCCCCAGACACAAACCTCGGCCCGTTTCCCTGGAAAACAAAAGTAAGCTGCCCCGATTCTGGATGGCAGATTGCAGGAGCCATTTGGTACTATGAAATCAGCCCAACTTGGCACTGGTGCCACCATGGGTCTGGTAAACATCCTGCCTATCGTAGCTTTTCAGGAGCCAGCCGGTCACTCCCTGCCATAGGCCCCCAGACACAAACCTCGGCCCGTTTCCCTGGCAAACAAAAGTAAGCTGCCCCGCTTTTGGATGGCTGATTGCAGGATGCACTTGGTACTATCAAACCTGCCCGACTTGGCCCTGGTGCCACCTTGGCTCTGGGAACCATGCTGCGTAACGTAGATTCTATGAGGACAGGCGGCCACTCCCAGCCACAGGCCTCTAAACAGAATCAACGGCGCTTTTCCCTGGAAAACAAAACTCGCCTGCCAAATTTTTGATGGGAGATTGCAGGAGCCACTTGGTACTATCAAACCAGCCCAACTTGGCACTGGTGCCACCATGGGTCTGGTCACCATCCTGCCTATCGTAGCTTTTCAGGAGCCAGCCGGTCACTCCCAGCCATAGGCCCCCAGACAAATATCTCGGCCCGTTTCCCTGGCAAACAAAAGTAAGCTGCCCCGCTTCTGGATGGCAGATTGCAGGAGCCACATGGTACTATCAAACCAGCCCAACATGGCACTGGTGCTACCTTGGCTCTGGGAACCATCCTGCCTATCGTGGATTTTCAGGGGCCAGCCGGCCACTCTCAGCCATATGCCCCCAAACACATACCACGGCCCTTTGCTCTGGCAAACAAAACTCAACTGCCCCTCTTCTGGATGGCAAATTGCAGGACGCACTTGGTACTACGAAAACAGCCCGACTTGGCAGTGATGCCACCTTGGGTCAGGGAACAATCCTGCGTATCGATCTTTTTCAGGAGCCAGCCGGCCACGTCCAGCCATTTACCCCCAAAAAAAAAGCACGGAACTTTTCTCCAGCAAACAAAAATCCGCTGCCACGCGTCTGAATGGCAGATTTCAGGAGCTATTTAGTATTATCAAACCAGCCCGACTTGGCACTGGTGCCACCATGAGTCTGGTAACCATCCTGCCTATCGTAGCTTTTCAGTAGCCAGCCGGTCACTCCCAGCCATAGGCCCCCAGACAAAAACCTCGGCCCGTTTCCCTGGGAAACAAAGGTAAGCTGTCCCGCTTCTGGATGGCAGATTGCAGGAGCCACTTGGTACTATGAAACCAGCCCAACTTGGCACTGGTGCCACCTTGGGTCTGGGAACCATCCTGCGTATCCTGGGTTCAAAGGAGGCAGCCGGCCACTCCCAGCCACAGGCCTCTAAACAAGAACAACGGCGCTTTTCCCTGGAAAACAAAACTCGCCTGACAACTTTTTGATGGCAGATTGCAGGAGCCACTTGGTACTATCAAACCAGCCCAACTTGGCACTGGTGCCACCATGGGTCTGGTCACCATCCTGCCTATCGTAGCTTTTCAGGAGCCAGCCGGTCACTCCCAGCCATAGGCCCCCAGACAAATATCTCGGCCCGTTTCCCTGGCAAACAAAAGTAAGCAGCCCCGCTTCTGGATGGCAGATTGCAGGAGCCACATGGTACTATCAAACCAGGCCAACATGGCACTGGTGGCACCTTGGTTCTGGGAACCATCCTGCCTATAGTGGATTTTCAGGGGCCAGCCGGCCACTCTCAACCATATGCCCCCAAACATATACTACGGCCCTTTTCTCTGGCAAACAAAACTCAACTACCCCTCTTCTGGATGGCAAATTGCAGGACGCACTTGGTACTACGAAAACAGCCCGACTTGGCACTGATGCCACCTTGGGTCAGGGAACAATCCTGCGTATCGATCTTTTAAGGAGCCAGTCGGCCACGTCCAGCCATATACCCCCAAAAAAAAACCACGGAACTTTTCTCCAGCAAACAAAAATCCGCTGCCCCCCGTCTGGATGGCAGATTGGAGGAGCTATTTAGTATTATCAAACCAGCCCTACTTGGCACTGGTGCCACCATGAGTCTGGTAACCATCCTGCCTATCGTAGCTTTTCAGTAGCCAGCCAGTCACTCCCAGCCATAGGCCCCCAGACAAATACCTCGGCCCGTTTCCCTGGGAAACAAAATTAAGCTGTCCCGCTTCTGGATGGCAGATTGCAGGAGCCGCTTGGTACTATCAAACCAGCCCAACTTGGCACTGGTGCCACCTTGGCTCTGGGAACCATCCTGCGTATCCTGGGTTCAAAGGAGGCAGCCGGCCACTCCCAGCCACAGGCCTCCAAACACAAACAACGGCGCTTTTCCCTGGAAAACAAAACTCGCCTGCCAACTTTTTGATGGCAGATTGCAGGAGCCACTTGGTACTATCAAACCAGCCCAACTTGGCGCTGGTGCCACCATGGGTCTGGTCACCATCCTGCCTATCGTAGCTTTTCAAGCGCCAGCCGGTCACTCCCAGCCATAGCCCCCAGTCACAAACCTCGGCCCGTTTCCCCGGCAAACAAAAGTAAGCTGCCCCGCTTCTGGATGGCAGATTGCAGGAGCCACTTTGTACCATCAAACCAGCCCGACTTGGCACTGGTGCCACCTCTGGTCTGGGAACCATCCTGCGTATCGTGGATTCTAAGGAGCCAGCTGGCCACTCCCAGCCACAGGCCCCCAAACACAAACAACGGCGCTTTTCCCTGGAAAACAAAACTGGCCTGCCAACTTTTTGATGGCAGATTGCAGGAGCCACTTGGTACTATCAAACCAGCCCAACTTGGCACTGGTGCCACCATGGGTCTGGTCACCATCCTGCCTATCGTAGCTTTTCAGGAGCCAGCCGGTCACTCCCAGCCATAGGCCCCCAGACACAAACCTCGGCCCGTTTCCCTGGCAAACAAAAGTAAGCTACCCCGCTTCTGGATGGCAGATTGCAGGAGTCACTTTGCACCATCAAACCAGCCCGACTTGGCACTGGTGCCACCTCTGGTCTGGGACACATACTGCGTATCGTGGATTCTAAGGAGACAGCTGGCCACTCCCAGCCACAGGCCCCCAAACACAAACAACGGCGCTTTTCCCTGGAAAACAAAACTCGCTTTCCAACATTTTGATGGAAGATTGCAGGAGCCACTTGGTACTATCAAACCACCCCAACTTGGTAACAAGTGGTTCCTGCAATCTGACATCCAGAAGCGGGGCAGCTTACTTTTCTTTGCCAGGGAAACGGACCGTTGTTTTTGTTTGGAGGCGTATGGCTGGGAGTGGCCGACTGGCTCCTTAAAATCCACGATACGCAGAATGGTTCCCAGACCAGAGGTGGCACCAGTGCCAAGACGGGCTAGTTTGATGGTGCAAAGTGGCTCCTGCAATCTGCCATCCAGAAGCGGGGTAGCTTACTTTTGTTTGCCAGGGAAACGGGCCGAGCTTTTTGTCTGGGGGCCTATGGCTGCGAGTGACCGGCTGGCTCCTTAAAAGCTACGATCGGCAGGATGGTGACCAGACCCATGGTGGCACCAGTGCCAAGTTGGGCTGATTTGATAAAACCAAGTGGCTCCTGCAATCTGCCATCAAAAAGTTGGCAGGAGAGTTTTGTTTTCCAGGGAAAAGCGCCGTTGTTTGTGTTTGGGAGCCTGTGGCTTGGAGTGGCCGGCTGGCTCCTTAGAATCCACGATACGCAGCATGGTATCCAGACCCAAGGTGGCACCAGTGCCAAGTTGGGCTGATTTGATAGTATCAAGTGGCTCCTGCAATCTGCCGTCAAAATTTGGCAGGCGAGTTTTGTTTTCCAGGGAAATGCGCCGTTGTTTGTGTTTGGGGGCCTGTGGCTGGGAGTGGCCGGCTGGCTCCTTAGAATCCACGATACGCAGGATGGTTCCCAGACCCAAGGTGGCACCAGTGCCAAGTCGGGCTAGTATGATGGTGCAAAGTGGCTCCTGCAATCTGCCATCCAGATGCGGGGCAGCTTACTTTTGTTTGCCAGGGAAAAGTGCCGAGCTTTGTGTCTCGGGGCTTATGGCTGGGAGTGACCGGCTGGCTCCTGAAAAGCTACGATAGGCAGGATGGTGACCAGACCCATGGTGGCACCAGTGCCAAGTTGGGATGGTTTGATAGTACCAAGTGGCTCCTGCAATCTGCCATCAAAATGTCGGCAGGCGAGTTTTGTTTTCCAGGGAAAAGCGCCGTTGTTTGTGTTTGGGGGCCTGTGGCTGGGAGTGGCCGGCTGGCTCCTTAGAATCCACGATACGCAGGATGGTTCCCAGACCTGAGGTGGCACCAGTGCCAAGTCGGGCTGGTTTGATAGTACCAAGTGCGTCCTGCAATCTGCCATCCAGAAGCGGGGCAGCTTACTTTTGTTTGCCAGGGAAACGGGCCGAGCTTTTTGTCTGGGGGCCTATGGCTGGGAGTGAGCGGCTGGCTCCTGAAAAGCTACGATAGGCAGAATGGTGAGCAGACCCATGGTGGCACAAGTGCCAAGTTGGGCTGGTTTGATAGTACCAAGTGGCTCCTGCAATCTGCCATCAAAATGTTGGCAGGCGAGTTTTGTTTTCCAGGGAAAAGCGCCGTTGTTTGTGTTTGGGTGCCTATGTCTGGAGTGGCCGGCTGGCTCCTTAGAATCCACGATACGCAGGATGGTTCCCAGACCAGAGGTGGCACCAGTGCCAAGTCGAGCTGGTTTGATAGTACCGAGTGCGTCCTACCATCTGCCATCCAGAAGCGGGGCAGCTTACTTTTGTTTGCCAGGGAAACGGGCCGAGGTTTTTGTCTGGGAGCCTATGGCTGGGAGTGACCGGCTGGCTCCTGAAAAGCTACGATAGGCAGGATGGTGACCAGACCCATGGTGGCACCAGTGCCAAGTTGGGCTGATTTGATAGTACCAAGTGGCTCCTGCAATCTGCCATCAAAAAGTTGTCAGGCGAGTTTTGTTTTCCAGGGAAAAGCGCCGTTGTTTGTGTTTGGGGGCCTGTGGCTGGGAGTGGCCGGCTGGCTCCTTAGAATCCACGATACGCAGGATGGTTCCCAGACCAGAGGTGGCACCAGTTCCAAGTCGGGCTATTTGATGGTGAAAAGTGGTTCCTGCAATCTGCCATCCAGAAGCGGGGCAGCTTACTTTGTTTTGCCAGGGAAAAGGGCAGAGCATTGTGTCTGGGCGCCTATGGCTGGGAGTGACCGGCTGGCTCCTGAAAAGCTACGATAAGCAGGATGGTGACCAGACCCATGGTGGCACCAGTGCCAAGTTGGGCTGATTTGATAGTACCAAGTGGCTTCTGCAATCTGCCATCAAAAAGTTGGCCGGCGAATTTTGTTTTCCAGGGAAAAGCGCTGTGGTTTGTGTTTGGGGGCCTGTGGCTGGGAGTGGCCGGCTGGCTCCTTATAATCCACGATACGCAGCATGGTTCCCAGACCCAAGGTGGCACCAGTGCCAAGTTGGGCTGGTTTGATAGTACCAAGTGGCTCTGGCAATCTGCAATCAAAAAGTTGGCAGACGAGTTTTGTTTTCCAGGGAAAAGCGCCGTTGTTTTTGTTTGGGGGCCTGTGGCTGGGAGTGGACGGATGGCTAATTAGAATCCACGATACGCAGGATGGTGACCAGACCCATGGTGGCACCAGTGCCAAGTCGGGCTGGTTTGATAGTACCAAGTGGCTCCTGGAATCTGCCATCCAGAAGCGGGATAACTTACTTTTGTTTGTCAGGGAAACGGGCCGAGGTTTGTGTCTGGGGGCCTATGGCTGGGAGTGACCGGCTGGCTCCTGAAAAGCTACGATAGGCAGGATGGTGACCAGACCCATGGTGGCACCAGTGCCAAGTTGGGCTGGTTTGATAAAACCAAGTGGCTCCTGCAATCTCCCATCAAAAAGTTGGCAGGAGAGTTTTGTTTTCCAGGGAAAAGCGCCGTTGTTTTTGTTTGGGGGCCTGTGGCTGGGAGTGGCCGGCTGGCTCCTTAGAATCCACGATACGCAGCATGGTATCCAGACCCAAGGTGGCACCAGTGCTAAGTTTTGCTGGTTTGATAGTACCAAGTGGTTCCTGCAATCTGCCATCCAGAAGCAGGGCAGGTTACTTTTGTTTGCCAGGGAAACGGGCCGAGGTTTTTGTCTGGGGGCCTATGGCTGGGAGTGACCGGCTGGCTCCTGAAAAGCTACGATAGGCAGGATGGTGACCAGACCCATGGTGGCACCAGTCCCAAGTTGGGCTGATTTGATAGTACCAAGTGGCTCCTGCAATCTGCCGTCAAAATTTGGCAGGCGAGTTTTGTTTTCCAGGGAAAAGCGCCGTTGTTTGTGTTTGGGGGCCTGTGTCTGGGAGTGGCCGGCTGGCTCCTTAGAATCCACGATACGCAGGATGGTTCCCAGAGCTGAGGTGGCAATAGTGCCAAGTTGGGCTGGTTTGATAGTACTAAATAGCTCCTGCAATCTGCCATCCAGAAGCGGGGCAGCTTACTTTTGTTTGCCAGGGAAACGGGCCGAGGTTTTTGTCTGGGGGCCTATGGCTGCGAGTGACCGTTTGGCTCCTGAAAAGCTACAATAGGCAGGATGGTGAGCAGACCCATGGTGGCACCAGTGCCAAGTGGAGCTGGTTTGATAGTACCAAGTGGCTCCTGCAATCTGCCATCAAAAAGTTGGCAGGCGAGTTTTGTTTTCCAGGGAAAAGCGCCGTTGTTTGTGTTTGGGTGCCTATGGCTGGGAGTGGCCGGCTGGCTCCTTAGAATCCACGATACGCACCATAGTTCCCAGACCAGAGGTGGCACCAGTGCCAAGTCGGGCTGGTTTGATAGTACCAAGTGGCTCCTGCAATCTGCCATCCAGAAGCGGGGCAGCTTACTTTTGTTTGCCAGGGAAACGGGCCGAGGTTTGTGTCTGGGGGCCTATGACTGGGAGTGACCGGCTGGCTCCTGAAAAGCTACGATAGGCAGGATGGTGACCAGACCCATGGTGGCACCAGTGCCAAGTTGGGCTGATTTGATAGCAGCAAGTGGCTCCTGCAATCTGCCATCAAAATGTCGGCAGGCGGGTTTTGTTTTCCAGGGAAAAGCGCTGTGGTTTGTGTTTGGGGGCCTGTGGCTGGGAGTGACCGGCGGGCTCCTTAGAATCCACGATACGCAGGATGGTTCCCAGACCCAAGGTGGCACCAGTGCCAAGTTGGGCTGGTTTGATAGTATCAAGTGGCTCCTGCAATCTGCCATCCAGAAGCGGGGCAGCTTACTTTTGTTTGCCAGGGAAACGGGCCGAGCTTTGTGTCTGGGGGCCTATGGCTGGGAGTGACCGGCTGGCTCCTGAAAAGCTACGATAGGCAGGATGGTGACCAGACCCATGGTGGCACCAGTGTCAAGTTGGGCTGGTTTGATAGTACCAAGTGGCTCCTGCAATCTGCCATCAAAATGTTGGCAGGCGAGTTTTGTTTTCCAGGGAAAAGCGCCGTTGTTTGTGTTTGGGGGCCTGTGGCTGGGAGTGGCCGGCTGGCTCCTTAGAATCCACGATACGCAGCATGGTTCCCAGACCAGTGGTGGCACCAGTGCCAAGTCGGGCTGGTTTTATAGTACCAAGTGGTTCCTGCAATCTGCCATCCAGAAGCGGGGCAGCTTACTTTGGTTTGCCAGGGAATAGGGCAGAGCATTGTGTCTGGGCGCCTAAGGCTGGGAGTGACCGGCTGGCTCCTGAAAAGCTACGATAGGCAGGATGGTGACCAGACCCATGGTGGCACCAGTGCCAAGTTGGGCTGATTTGATAGTACCAAGTGGCTCCTGCAATCTGCCATCAAAAAGTTGGCCGGCGAATTTTGTTTTCCAGGGAAAAGTGCTGTGGTTTGTGTTTGGGGGCCTGTGGCTGGGAGTGGCCGGCTGGCTCCTTATAATCCACGATACGCAGCATGGTTCCCAAACCCAAGGTGGCACCAGTGCCAAGTTGGGCTGGTTTGATAGTACCAAGTGGCTCTGGCAATCTGCCATCAAAAAGTTGGCAGACGAGTTTTGTTTTCCAGGGAAAAGCGCCGTTGTTTTTGTTTGGGGGCCTGTGGCTGGGAGTGGACGGATGGCTAATTAGAATCCACGATACGCAGGATGGTGACCAGACCCATGGTGGAACCAGTGCCAAGTCGGGCTGGTTTGATAGTACCAAGTGGCTCCGGCAATCTGCCATCCAGAAGCGGGATAACTTACTTTTGTTTGTCAGGGAAACGGGCCGAGGTTTGTGTCTGGGGGCCTATGGCTGGGAGTGACCGGCTGGCTCCTGAAAAGCTACGATAGGCAGGATGGTGACCAGACCCATGGTGGCACCAGTGCCAAGTTGGTCTGATTTGATAAAACCAAGCGGCTCCTGCAATCTCCCATCAAAAAGTTGGCAGGAGAGTTTTGTTTTCCAGGGAAAAGCGCCGTTGTTTGTGTTTGGGGGCCTGTGGGTGTGAGTGGCCGGCTGGCTCCTTAGAATCCACGATACGCAGCATGGTATCCAGACCTAAGGTGGCACCAGTGCCAAGTTGGGCTGGTTTGTTAGTACCAAGTGGTTCCTGCAATCTGCCATCCAGAAGCAGGGCAGCTTACTTTTGTTTGCCAGGGAAACGGGCCAAGGTTTTTGTCTGGGGGCCTATGGCTGGGAGTGACGAGCTGCCTCCTGAAAAGCTACGATAGGCAGGATGGTGACCAGACCCATGGTGGCACCAGTGCCAAGTTGGGCTGATTTGATAGTACCAAGTGGCTCCTGCAATCTGCCGTCAAAATTTGGCAGGCGAGTTTTGTTTTCCAGGGAAAAGCGCCGTTGTTTGTGTTTGGGGGCCTGTGTCTGGGAGTGGCCTGCTGGCTCCTTAGAATCCACGATACGCAGGATGGTTCCCAGACCTGAGGTGGCACCAGTGCCAAGTCGGGCTGGTTTGATAGTACTAAATAGCTCCTGCAATCTGCCATGCAGAAGCGGGGCAGCTTACTTTTGTTTGCCAGGGAAACGGGCCGAGGTTTGTGTCTGGGGGCCTATGGCTGCGAGTGACCGTCTGGCTCCTGAAAAGCTACGATAGGCAGGATGGTGAGCAGACCCATGGTGGCACCAGTGCCAAGTTGAGCTGGTTTGATAGTACCAAGTGGCTCCTGCAATCTGCCATCAAAATTTGGCAGGCGAGTTTTGTTTTCCAGGGAAAAGCGCCGTTGTTTGTGTTTGGGTGCCTATGGCTGGGAGTGGCCGGCTGGCTTCTTAGAATCCACGATACGCAGGATGGTTCCCAGACCTGAGGTGGCACCAGTGCCAATTCGGGCTGGTTTGATGGTGAAAAGTGGCTCCTGCAATCTGCCATCCAGTAGCGAGATAACTTAGTTTTGTTTGCCAGGGAAACGGGCCAAGGTTTTTGTCTGGGGGCCTATGGCTGGGAGTGACCGGCTGGCTCCTGAAATGCTACGATAGGCAGGATGGTGACCAGACCCATGGTGGCACCAGTGTCAAGTTGGGCTGGTTTGATAGTACCAAGTGGCTCCGGCAATCTGCCATCAAAATTTGGCAGGCGAGTTTTGTTTTCCAGGGAAAAGCGCCGTTGTTTTTGTTTGGGGGCCTGTGGCTGGGAGTGGACGGATGGCTAATTAGAATCCACGATACGCAGGATGGTTCCCAGACCCAAGGTGGCACCAGTGCCAAGTTGGGCTGGTTTGATAGCACCAAGTGCGTCCTGCAATCTGCCATCCAGAAGCGGGGTAGCTTACTTTTGTTTGCCAGGGAAACGGGCCGAGGTTTGTGTCTGGGGGCCTATGGCTGGGAGTGACCGGCTGGCTCCTGAAAAGCTACGATAGGCAGGATGGTGACCAGACCCATGGTGGCACCAGTGTCAAGTTGAGCTGGTTTGATAGTACCAAGTGGCTCCGGCAATCTGCCATCAAAATGTAAGCAGGCGAGTTTTGTTTTCCAGGGAAAAGCGCCGTTGTTTTTGTTTGGGGGCCTGTGGGTGGGAGTGGCCGGATGGCTAATTAGAATCCACGATACGCAGGGTGGTTCCCAGACCAGAGGTGGCACCAGTGCCAAGTCGGGCTGGTTTGATAATACCTAGTGGATCCTGCAATCTGCCATCCAGAAGCGGGGTAGCTTACTTTTGTTTGCCAGGGAAACGGGCCGAGATATTTGTCTGGGGGCCTATGGCTGGGAGTGACCGGCTGGCTCCTGAAAAGCTACGATAGGCAGGATGGTGACCAGACCCATGGTGGCACCAGTGCCAAGTTGGGCTGGTTTGATAGTACCAAGTGGCTCCTGCAATCTGCCATCAAAAAGTTGGCAGGCGAGTTTTGTTTTCCAGGGAAAAGCGCCGTTGTTTGTGTTTGGAGGCCTGTGGCTGGGAGTGGCCGGCTTGCTAATTGGAATCCACGATACGCAGCATGGTTCCCAGACCAGAGGTGGCTCCAGTGCCAAGTTGGGCTGGTTTGATGGTGCAAAGTGGCTCCTGCAATCTGCCATCCAGAAGCGGGGCAGCTTATTTTTTTTTTCCAGGGAAACGGGCCGAGGTTTTTGTCTGGGGGCCTATGGCTGGGAGTGACCGGCTGGCGCCTGAACAGCTACGATAGGCAGGATGGTGACCAGACCCATGGTGGCACCAGTGCCAAGTTGGGCTGATTTGATAGTAGCAAGTGGCTCCTGCAATCTGCCATCAAAATGTTGGCAGGAGAGTTTTGTTTTCCAGGGAAAAGCGCCGTTGTTTGTGTTTGGGGGCCTGTGGCTGGGAGTGGCCGGCTGGCTCCTTAGAATCCACGATACGCAGCATGGTTCCCAGACCAGAGGTGGCACCAGTTGCAAGTCGGGCTGGTTTGATAGTACCAAGTGGCTCCGGAAATCTGCCATCCAGAAGCGGGGCAGCTTACTTTTGTTTGCCAGGGAAACGGGCCGAGCATTTTGTCTGGGCGCCTATGGCTGGGAGTGACCTGCTAGGTCCTGAAAAGCTACGATAGGCAGGATGGTGACCAGACCCATGGTGGCACCAGTGCCAAGTTGGGCTGATTTGATAATACCAAGTGGCTCCTGCAATCTGCCATCAAAATTTGGCAGGCGAGTTGTGTTTTCCAGGGAAAAGCGCCGTTGTTTGTGTCTGGGGGCCTGTGGCTGGAGTGGCCGGCTGGCTCCTTAGAATAAACGATACGCAGGATGGTTCCCAGACCTGAGGTGGCACCAGTGCCAAGTCGGGCTAGTTTGATGGTGCAAAGTGGCTCCTGCAATCTGCCATCCAGAAGCGGGGTAGGTTACTTTTGTTTGCCAGGGAAACGGGCCGAGGTTTTTCTCTGGGGGCCTATGGCAGGGAGTGACCGGCTGGCTCCTGAAAAGCTACGATAGGCAGGATGGTGACAAGACCCATGGTGGCACCAGTGCCAAGTTGGGCTGATTTGATAGTAGCAAGTGGCTCCTGCAATCTGCCATCAAAATGTTGGCAGGCGAGTTTTGTTTTCCAGGGAAAAGCACCGTTGTTTGTGTTTGGGGGCCTGTGGCTGGGAGTGACCGGCTGGCTCCTTAGAATCCACGATACGCAGCATGGTTCCCAGACCAGAGGTGGCACCAGTGCCAAGTCGGGCTGGTTTGATAGTACCAAGTGGTTCCTGCAATCTGCCATCCAGAAGCGGGGCAGCTTACTTTTGTTTGCCAGGGAAACGGGCCGAGCTTGGTGTCTGGGCGCCTATGGCTTGGAGTGACCGGCTAGGTCCTGAAAAGCTACGATAGGCAGGATGGTGACCAGATCCATGGTGGCACCAGTGCCAAGTTGGGCTGGTTTGATAGTACCAAGTGGCTCCTGCAATCTGCCATCAAAATGTTGTCAGGCGAGTTTTGTTTTCCAGGGAAAAGCGCCGTTGTTTGTGTTTGGGGGCCTGTGGCTGGGAGTGGACGGATGGCTCCTTAGAACCAGGATACGCAGGATGGTTCCCAGACCAGAGGTGGCACCAGTGCCAAGTCGGGCTGGTTTGATAGTACCAAGTGGTTCCTGCAATCTGCCATCCAGAAGCGGGGCAGCTTACTTTTGTATGCCAGGGAAACGGGCCGAGGTTTTTGTCTGGGGGCCTATAGCTGGGAGTGACCGTCTGGCTCCTGAAAAGCTACGATAGGCAGGATGGTGACCAAATGCATGGTGGCACCAGTGCCAAGTTGGGCTGATTTGATAGTACCAAGTGGCTCCTGCAATCTGCCATCAAAATGTTGGCAGGCGAGTTTTGTTTTCCAGGGAAAAGCGCCGTTGTTTGTGTTTGGGGGCCTGTGGCTGGGAGTGGCTGGCTGGCTGCTTAGAATCCACGATACGTAGGATGGTTCCCAGACCAGAGGTGGCACCAGTGCCAAGTTGGGCTGGTTTGATACTACCAAGTGCGTCCTGCAATCTGCCATCCAGAAGCGGGGCAGCTTACTTTTGTTTGCCAGGGAAACGGGCCGAGGTTTGTGTCTGGGGGCCTATGGCTGCGAGTGACCGGCTGGCTCCTGAAAAGCTACGATAGGCAGGATGGTGACCAGACCCATGCTGGCACCAGTGCCAAGTTGGGCTGGTTTGATAGTACCAAGTGGCTCCTGCAATCTGCCATCAAAAAGTTGGCAGGCGAGTTTTGTTTTCCAGGGAAAAGCGCCGTTGTTTGTGTTTGGGGGCCTGTATCTGGGAGTGGACGGATGGCTCCTTAGAATCCACGATACGCAGCATGGTTCCCAGACCAGAGGTGGCACCAGTGCCAAGTCGGGCTAGTTTGATGGTGCAAAGTGGTTCCTGCAATCTGCCATCCAGAAGCGGGGCAGCTTACTTTTGTTTGCCAGGGAAACGGGCCGAGGTTTCTGTCTGGGGGCCTATGGCTGGGAGTGACCGGCTGGCTCCTGAAAAGCTACGATAGGCAGGATGGTGACCAGACCCATGGTGGCACCAGTGCCAAGTTGGGCTGATTTGATAGTACCAAGTGGCTCCTGCAATCTGCCATCAAAAAGTTGGCAGGCGAGTTTTGTTTTCCAGGGAAAAGCGCCGTTGTTTCTGTTTCGGGGCCTGTGGCTGGGAGTGGCCGGCTGGCTCCTTAGAATCCACGATACGCGGCATGGTTCCCAGACCAGAGGTGGCACCATTGCCAAGTTGGGCTGCTTTGATAGTACCAAGTGCGTCCTGAAATCTGCCATCCAGAAGCGGGGCAGCTTACTTTTGTTTGCCAGGGAAACGGGCCGAGGTTTGTGTCTCAGGGCCTATGGCTGGGAGTGAGCGGCTGGCTCCTGAAAAGCTACGATAGGCAGGATGGTGACCAGACCCATGGTGGCACCAGTGCCAAGTTGGGCTGGTTTGATAGTACCAAGTGGCTCCTGCAATCTGCCATCAAAATGTTGGCAGGCGAGTTTTGTTTTCCAGGGAAAAGTGCCGTTGTTTGTGTTTGGGGGCCTGTGGGTGGGAGTGACCGGCTGGCTCCTTAGAATCCACGATACGCAGGATGGTTCCCAGACCAGAGGTGCCACCAGTGCCAAGTCGGGCTAGTTTGATGGTGCAAAAATGGTTCCTGCAATCTGCCATCCAGAAGCGGGGTAGCTTACTTTTGTTTGCCAGGGAAACGGGCCGAGTTTTGTGTCTGGGGGCCTATGGCTGGGAGTGACCGGCTGGCTCCTGAAAAGCTACGATAGGCAGGATAGTGACCAGACCCATGGTGGCACCAGTGCCAAGTTGGGCTGATTTGATAGTACCAAGTGGCTCCTGCAATCTGCCATCAAAAAGTTGGCAGGCGAGTTTTGTTTTCCAGGGAAAAGCGCCGTTGTTTGTGTTTGGGGGCCTGTGGCTGGGAGTGGCCGGCTGGCTCCTTACAATGAACGATACGCAGGATGGTTCCCAGACCTGAGGTGGCACCAGTGCCAAGTCGGGCTAGTTTGATGGTGCAAAGTGGCTCCTGCAATCTGCCATCCAGAAGCGGGGTAGCTTACTTTTGTTTGCCAGGGAAACGGGCCGAGGTTTTTCTCTGGGGGCCTATGGCAGGGAGGGACCGGCTGGCTCCTGAAAAGCTACGATAGGCAGGATGGTGACCAGACCCATGGTGGCACCAGTGCCAAGTTGGGCTGATTTGATAGTAGCAAGTGGCTCCTGCAATCTGCCATCAAAATGTTGGCAGGCGAGTTTTGTTTTCCAGGGAAAAGCGCCGTTGTTTGTGTGTGGTGGCCTGTGGCTGGGAGTGACCGGCTGGCTCCTTAGAATCCACGATACGCAGGATGGTTCCCAGAGGCAAGGTGGCACCAGTGCCAAGTTGGGCTGGTTTGATAGTACCAAGTGGTTCCTGCAATCTGCCATCCAGAAGCGGGGCAGCTTACTTTTGTTTGCCAGGGAAACGGGCCGAGGTTTTTCTCTGGGGGCCTATGGCTTGGAGTGACCGGCTATGTCCTGAAAAGCTACGATAGGCAGGATGGTGACCAGATCCATGGTGGCACCAGTGCCAAGTTGGGCTGGTTTGATAGTACCAAGTGGCTCCTGCAATCTGCCATCAAAATGTTGGCAGGCGAGTTTTGTTTTCCAGGGAAAAGCGCCGTTGTTTGTGTTTGGGGGCCTGTGGCTGGGAGTGGCTGGCTGGCTGCTTAGAATCCACGATACGTAGGATGGTTCCCAGACCAGAGGTGGCACCAGTGCCAAGTTGGGCTGGTTTGATACTACCAAGTGCGTCCTGCAATCTGCCATCCAGAAGCGGGGCAGCTTACTTTTGTTTGCCAGGGAAACGGGCCGAGGTTTGTGTCTGGGGGCCTATGGCTGCGAGTGACCGGCTGGCTCCTGAAAAGCTACGATAGGCAGGATGGTGACCAGACCCATGCTGGCACCAGTGCCAAGTTGGGCTGGTTTGATAGTACCAAGTGGCTCCTGCAATCTGCCATCAAAAAGTTGGCAGGCGAGTTTTGTTTTCCAGGGAAAAGCGCCGTTGTTTGTGTTTGGGGGCCTGTATCTGGGAGTGGACGGATGGCTCCTTAGAATCCACGATACGCAGCATGGTTCCCAGACCAGAGGTGGCACCAGTGCCAAGTCGGGCTAGTTTGATGGTGCAAAGTGGTTCCTGCAATCTGCCATCCAGAAGCGGGGCAGCTTACTTTTGTTTGCCAGGGAAACGGGCCGAGGTTTCTGTCTGGGGGCCTATGGCTGGGAGTGACCGGCTGGCTCCTGAAAAGCTACGATAGGCAGGATGGTGACCAGACCCATGGTGGCACCAGTGCCAAGTTGGGCTGATTTGATAGTACCAAGTGGCTCCTGCAATCTGCCATCAAAAAGTTGGCAGGCGAGTTTTGTTTTCCAGGGAAAAGCGCCGTTGTTTCTGTTTCGGGGCCTGTGGCTGGGAGTGGCCGGCTGGCTCCTTAGAATCCACGATACGCGGCATGGTTCCCAGACCAGAGGTGGCACCATTGCCAAGTTGGGCTGCTTTGATAGTACCAAGTGCGTCCTGAAATCTGCCATCCAGAAGCGGGGCAGCTTACTTTTGTTTGCCAGGGAAACGGGCCGAGGTTTGTGTCTCAGGGCCTATGGCTGGGAGTGAGCGGCTGGCTCCTGAAAAGCTACGATAGGCAGGATGGTGACCAGACCCATGGTGGCACCAGTGCCAAGTTGGGCTGGTTTGATAGTACCAAGTGGCTCCTGCAATCTGCCATCAAAATGTTGGCAGGCGAGTTTTGTTTTCCAGGGAAAAGTGCCGTTGTTTGTGTTTGGGGGCCTGTGGGTGGGAGTGACCGGCTGGCTCCTTAGAATCCACGATACGCAGGATGGTTCCCAGACCAGAGGTGCCACCAGTGCCAAGTCGGGCTAGTTTGATGGTGCAAAAATGGTTCCTGCAATCTGCCATCCAGAAGCGGGGTAGCTTACTTTTGTTTGCCAGGGAAACGGGCCGAGTTTTGTGTCTGGGGGCCTATGGCTGGGAGTGACCGGCTGGCTCCTGAAAAGCTACGATAGGCAGGATGGTGACCAGACCCATGGTGGCACCAGTGCCAAGTTGGGCTGATTTGATAGTACCAAGTGGCTCCTGCAATCTGCCATCAAAAAGTTGGCAGGCGAGTTTTGTTTTCCAGGGAAAAGCGCCGTTGTTTGTGTTTGGGGGCCTGTGGCTGGGAGTGGCCGGCTGGCTCCTTACAATGAACGATACGCAGGATGGTTCCCAGACCTGAGGTGGCACCAGTGCCAAGTCGGGCTAGTTTGATGGTGCAAAGTGGCTCCTGCAATCTGCCATCCAGAAGCGGGGTAGCTTACTTTTGTTTGCCAGGGAAACGGGCCGAGGTTTTTCTCTGGGGGCCTATGGCAGGGAGGGACCGGCTGGCTCCTGAAAAGCTACGATAGGCAGGATGGTGACCAGACCCATGGTGGCACCAGTGCCAAGTTGGGCTGATTTGATAGTAGCAAGTGGCTCCTGCAATCTGCCATCAAAATGTTGGCAGGCGAGTTTTGTTTTCCAGGGAAAAGCGCCGTTGTTTGTGTGTGGTGGCCTGTGGCTGGGAGTGACCGGCTGGCTCCTTAGAATCCACGATACGCAGGATGGTTCCCAGAGGCAAGGTGGCACCAGTGCCAAGTTGGGCTGGTTTGATAGTACCAAGTGGTTCCTGCAATCTGCCATCCAGAAGCGGGGCAGCTTACTTTTGTTTGCCAGGGAAACGGGCCGAGGTTTTTCTCTGGGGGCCTCTGGCTTGGAGTGACCGGCTATGTCCTGAAAAGCTACGATAGGCAGGATGGTGACCAGATCCATGGTGGCACCAGTGCCAAGTTGGGCTGGTTTGATAGTACCAAGTGGCTCCTGCAATCTGCCCTCAAAAAGTTGGCAGGCGAGTTTTGTTTTCCAGGGAAAAGCGCTGTGGTTTGTGTTTGGGGGCCTGTGGCTGGGAGTGGCCGGCTGGCTCCTTAGAATCCACGATACGCAGGATGGTTCCCAGACCAGAGGTGGCACCAGTGCCAAGTCGGGCTGGTTTGATTGTGAAAAGTGGCTCCTGCAATCTGCCATCCAGAAGCGGGATAACTTACTTTTGTTTGCCAGGGAAACGGGCCAAGGTTTTTGTCTGGGGGCCTATGGCTGGGAGTGACCGGCTGGCTCCTGAAAAGCTACGATAGGCAGGATGGTGACCAGACCCATGGTGGCACAAGTGAAAAGTTGGGCTGGTTTGATAGTACCAAGTGGCTCCTGCAATCTGCCATCAAAAAGTTGGCAGGCGAGTTTTGTTTTCCAGGGAAAAGCGCCGTTGTTTGTGTTTGGGGGCCTGTGGCTGGGAGTGGCCGGCTGGCTCCTTAGAATCCACGATACGCAGGATGGTTCCCAGACCAGAGGTGGCACCAGTGCCAAGTTGGGCTGGTTTGATAGTACCAAGTGCGTCCTGCAATCTACCATCCAGAAGCGGGGCAGCTTACTTTTGTTTGCCAGGGAAACGGGCCGAGGTTTGTGTCTCCGGGCCTAAGGCTGGGAGTGACCGGCTGGCTCCTGAAAAGCTACGATAGGCAGGATGGTGACCAGACCCATGGTGGCACCAGTGCCAAGTTGGGCTGGTTTGATAGTACCAAGTGGCTCCTGCAATCTGCCATCAAAATGTTGGCAGGCGAGTTTGTTATCCAGGGAAAAGCGCCGTTGTTTTTGTTTGGGGGCCTGTGGCTGGGAGTGGCCGGCTGGCTCCTTAGAATCCATGATACGCAGGATGGTTCCCAGACCAGAGGTGGCACCAGTGCCAAGTCGGGCTGGTTTGATGGTGAAAAGTGGCTCCTGCAATCTGCCATCCAGAAGCGGGATAACTTACTTTTGTTTGCCAGGGAAACGGGCCGAGGTTTGTGTCTGGGGGTTTATGGCTGGGAGTGACCGGCTGGCTCCTGAAAAGCTACGATAGGCAGGATGGTGACCAGACCCATGGTGGCACCAGTGCCAAGTTGGGCTGATTTGATAGTACCAAGTGGCTCCTGCAATCTGCCATCAAAAAGTTGGCAGGCGAGTTTTGTTTTCCAGGGAAAAGCGCCGTTGTTTGTGTTTGGGGGTCTGTGGCTGGGAGTGGACGGATGGCTCCTTAGAACCACGATACGCAGGATGGTTCCCAGACCAGAGGTGGCACCAGTGCCATGTCGGGCTGGTTTGATAGTACCAAGTGGTTCCTGCAATCTGCCATCCAGAAGCGGGGCAGCTTACTTTTGTATGCCAGGGAAACGGGCCGAGGTTTTTGTCTGGGGGCCTATAGCTGGGAGTGACCGTCTGGCTCCTGAAAAGCTACGATAGGCAGGATGGTGACCAAACGCATGGTGGCACCAGTGTCAAGTTGGGCTGATTTGATAGTACCAAGTGGCTCCTGCAATCTGCCATCAAAATGTTGGCAGGCGAGTTTTGTTTTCCAGGGAAAAGCGCCGTTGTTTGTGTTTGGGGGCCTGTGGCTGGGAGTGGCCGGCTGGCTGCTTAGAATCCACGATACGCAGGATGGTTCCCAGACCAGAGGTGGCACCAGTGCCAAGTCGGGCTGGTTTGATACTACCAAGTGCGTCCTGCAATCTGCCATCCAGAAGCGGGGCAGCTTACTTTTGTTTGCCAGGGAAACGGGCCGAGGTTTGTGTCTGGGGGCCTATGGCTGGGAGTGACCGGCTGGCTCCTGAAAAGCTACGATAGGCAGGATGGTGACCAGACCCATGGTGGCACCAGTGCCAAGTTGGGCTGATTTGATAGTACCAAGTGGCTCCTGCAATCTGCCATCAAAAAGTTGGCAGGCGAGTTTTGTTTTCCAGGGAAAAGCGCCGTTGTTTGTGTTTGGGGGTCTGTGGCTGGGAGTGGACGGATGGCTCCTTAGAACCACGATACGCAGGATGGTTCCCAGACCAGAGGTGGCACCAGTGCCAAGTCGGGCTGGTTTGATAGTACCAAGTGGTTCCTGCAATCTGCCATCCAGAAGCGGGGCAGCATACTTTTGTATGCCAGGGAAACGGGCCGAGGTTTTTGTCTGGGGGCCTATAGCTGGGAGTGACCGTCTGGCTCCTGAAAAGCTACGATAGGCAGGATGGTGACCAAACGCATGGTGGCACCAGTGCCAAGTTGGGCTGATTTGATAGTACCAAGTGGCTCCTGCAATCTGCCATCAAAATGTTGGCAGGCGAGTTTTGTTTTCCAGGGAAAAGCGCCGTTGTTTGTGTTTGGGGGCCTGTGGCTGGGAGTGGCCGGCTGGCTGCTTAGAATCCACGATACGCAGGATGGTTCCCAGACCAGAGGTGGCACCAGTGCCAAGTCGGGCTGGTTTGATACTACCAAGTGCGTCCTGCAATCTGCCATCCAGAAGCGGGGCAGCTTACTTTTGTTTGCCAGGGAAACGGGCCGAGGTTTGTGTCTGGGGGCCTATGGCTGGGAGTGACCGGCTGGCTCCTGAAAAGCTACGATAGGCAGGATGTTGACCAGACCCATGGTGGCACCAGTGTCAAGTTGAGCTGGTTTGATAGTACCAAGTGGCTCCGGAAATCTGCCATCAAAATATCGGCAGGCGAGTTTTGTTTTCCAGGGAAAAGCGCCGTTGTTTGTGTTTGGGGGCCTGTGGCTGGGAGTGGCCGGCTGGCTCCTTAGAATCCACGATACGCAGCATGGTTCCCAGACCAGAGGTGGCACCAGTTGCAAGTCGGGCTGGTTTGATAGTACCAAGTGGCTCCGGAAATCTGCCATCCAGAAGCGGGGCAGCTTACTTTTGTTTGCCAGGGAAACGGGCCGAGCATTTTGTCTGGGCGCCTATGGCTGGGAGTGACCTGCTAGGTCCTGAAAAGCTACGATAGGCAGGATGGTGACCAGACCCATGGTGGCACCAGTGCCAAGTTGGGCTGATTTGATAATACCAAGTGGCTCCTGCAATCTGCCATCAAAATTTGGCAGGCGAGTTTTGTTTTCCAGGGAAAAGCGCCGTTGTTTGTGTCTGGGGGCCTGTGGCTGGAGTGGCCGGCTGGCTCCTTAGAATAAACGATACGCAGGATGGTTCCCAGACCTGAGGTGGCACCAGTGCCAAGTCGGGCTAGTTTGATGGTGCAAAGTGGCTCCTGCAATCTGCCATCCAGAAGCGGGGTAGGTTACTTTTGTTTGCCAGGGAAACGGGCCGAGGTTTTTCTCTGGGGGCCTATGGCAGGGAGTGACCGGCTGGCTCCTGAAAAGCTACGATAGGCAGGATGGTGACAAGACCCATGGTGGCACCAGTGCCAAGTTGGGCTGATTTGATAGTAGCAAGTGGCTCCTGCAATCTGCCATCAAAATGTTGGCAGGCGAGTTTTGTTTTCCAGGGAAAAGCACCGTTGTTTGTGTTTGGGGGCCTGTGGCTGGGAGTGACCGGCTGGCTCCTTAGAATCCACGATACGCAGGATGGTTCCCAGACCAGAGGTGGCACCAGTGCCAAGTCGGGCTGGTTTGATAATACCAAGTGGTTCCTGCAATCTGCCATCCAGAAGCGGGGCAGCTTACTTTTGTTTGCCAGGGAAACGGGCCGAGCTTTGTGTCTGGGCGCCTATGGCTTGGAGTGACCGGCTAGGTCCTGAAAAGCTACGATAGGCAGGATGGTGACCAGATCCATGGTGGCACCAGTGCCAAGTTGGGCTGATTTGATAGTAGCAAGTGGCTCCTGCAATCTGCCATCAAAATGTTGTCAGGCGAGTTTTGTTTTCCAGGGAAAAGCGCCGTTGTTTGTGTTTGGGGGCCTGTGGCTGGGAGTGGACGGATGGCTCCTTAGAACCAGGATACGCAGGATGGTTCCCAGACCAGAGGTGTCACCAGTGCCAAGTCGGGCTGGTTTGATAGTACCAAGTGGTTCCTGCAATCTGCCATCCAGAAGCGGGGCAGCTTACTTTTGTATGCCAGGGAAACGGGCCGAGGTTTTTGTCTGGGGGCCTATAGCTGGGAGTGACCGTCTGGCTCCTGAAAAGCTACGATAGGCAGGATGGTGACCAAATGCATGGTGGCACCAGTGCCAAGTTGGGCTGATTTGATAGTACCAAGTGGCTCCTGCAATCTGCCATCAAAATGTTGGCAGGCGAGTTTTGTTTTCCAGGGAAAAGCGCCGTTGTTTGTGTTTGGGGGCCTGTGGCTGGGAGTGGCCGGCTGGCTGCTTAGAATCCACGATACGTAGGATGGTTCCCAGACCAGAGGTGGCACCAGTGCCAAGTCGGGCTGGTTTGATACTAACAAGTGCGTCCTGCAATCTGCCATCCAGAAGCGGGGCAGCTTACTTTTGTTTGCCAGGGAAACGGGCCGAGGTTTGTGTCTGGGGGCCTATGGCTGCGAGTGACCGGCTGGCTCCTGAAAAGCTACGATAGGCAGGATGGTGACCAGACCCATGCTGGCACCAGTGCCAAGTTGGGCTGGTTTGATAGTACCAAGTGGCTCCTGCAATCTGCCATCAAAAAGTTGGCAGGCGAGTTTTGTTTTCCAGGGAAAAGCGCCGTTGTTTGTGTTTGGGGGCCTGTATCTGGGAGTGGATGGATGGCTCCTTAGAATCCACGATACGCAGCATGGTTCCCAGACCAGAGGTGGCACCAGTGCCAAGTCGGGCTAGTTTGATGGTGCAAAGTGGTTCCTGCAATCTGCCATCCAGAAGCGGGGCAGCTTACTTTTGTTTGCCAGGGAAACGGGCCGAGGTTTCTGTCTGGGGGCCTATGGCTGGGAGTGACCGGCTGGCTCCTGAAAAGCTACGATAGGCAGGATGGTGACCAGACCCATGGTGGCACCAGTGCCAAGTTGGGCTGATTTGATAGTACCAAGTGGCTCCTGCAATCTGCCATCAAAAAGTTGGCAGGCGAGTTTTGTTTTCCAGGGAAAAGCGCCGTTGTTTCTGTTTCGGGGCCTGTGGCTGGGAGTGGCCGGCTGGCTCCTTAGAATCCACGATACGCGGCATGGTTCCCAGACCAGAGGTGGCACCATTGCCAAGTTGGGCTGGTTTGATAGTACCAAGTGCGTCCTGAAATCTGCCATCCAGAAGCGGGGCAGCTTACTTTTGTTTGCCAGGGAAACGGGCCGAGGTTTGTGTCTCAGGGCCTATGGCTGGGAGTGAGCGGCTGGCTCCTGAAAAGCTACGATAGGCAGGATGGTGACCAGACCCATGGTGGCACCAGTGCCAAGTTGGGCTGGTTTGATAGTACCAAGTGGCTCCTGCAATCTGCCATCAAAATGTTGGCAGGCGAGTTTTGTTTTCCAGGGAAAAGTGCCGTTGTTTGTGTTTGGGGGCCTGTGGGTGGGAGTGACCGGCTGGCTCCTTAGAATCCACGATACGCAGGATGGTTCCCAGACCAGAGGTGGCACCAGTGCCAAGTCGGGCTAGTTTGATGGTGCAAAGTGGTTCCTGCAATCTGCCATCCAGAAGCGGGGTAGCTTACTTTTGTTTGCCAGGGAAACGGGCCGAGTTTTGTGTCTGGGGGCCTATGGCTGCGAGTGACCGGCTGGCTCCTGAAAAGCTACGATAGGCAGGATGGTGACCAGACCCATGGTGGCACCAGTGCCAAGTTGGGCTGATTTGATAGTACCAAGTGGCTCCTGCAATCTGCCATCAAAAAGTTGGCAGGCGAGTTTTGTTTTCCAGGGAAAAGCGCCGTTGTTTGTGTTTGGGGGCCTGTGGCTGGGAGTGGCCGGCTGGCTCCTTACAATGAACGATACGCAGGATGGTTCCCAGACCTGAGGTGGCACCAGTGCCAAGTCGGGCTAGTTTGATGGTGCAAAGTGGCTCCTGCAATCTGCCATCCAGAAGCGGGGTAGCTTACTTTTGTTTGCCAGGGAAACGGGCCGAGGTTTTTCTCTGGGGGCCTATGGCAGGGAGGGACCGGCTGGCTCCTGAAAAGCTACGATAGGCAGGATGGTGACCAGACCCATGGTGGCACCAGTGCCAAGTTGGGCTGATTTGATAGTAGCAAGTGGCTCCTGCAATCTGCCATCAAAATGTTGGCAGGCGAGTTTTGTTTTCCAGGGAAAAGCGCCGTTGTTTGTGTGTGGTGGCCTGTGGCTGGGAGTGACCGGCTGGCTCCTTAGAATCCACGATACGCAGGATGGTTCCCAGACCCAAGGTGGCACCAGTGCCAAGTTGGGCTGGTTTGATAGTACCAAGTGGTTCCTGCAATCTGCCATCCAGAAGCGGGGCAGCTTACTTTTGTTTGCCAGGGAAACGGGCCGAGGTTTTTCTCTGGGGGCCTATGGCTTGGAGTGACCGGCTATGTCCTGAAAAGCTACGATAGGCAGGATGGTGACCAGATCCATGGTGGCACCAGTGCCAAGTTGGGCTGGTTTGATAGTACCAAGTGGCTCCTGCAATCTGCCCTCAAAAAGTTGGCAGGCGAGTTTTGTTTCCAGGGAAAAGCGCTGTGGTTTGTGTTTGGGGGCCTGTGGCTGGGAGTGGCCGGCTGGCTCCTTAGAATCCACGATACGCAGGATGGTTCCCAGACCAGAGGTGGCACCAGTGCCAAGTCGGGCTGGTTTGATGGTGAAAAGTGGCTCCTGCAATCTGCCATCCAGAAGCGGGATAACTTACTTTTGTTTGCCAGGGAAACGGGCCAAGGTTTTTGTCTGGGGGCCTATGGCTGGGAGTGACCGGCTGGCTCCTGAAAAGCTACGATAGGCAGGATGGTGACCAGACCCATGGTGGCACCAGTGCCAAGTTGGGCTGGTTTGATAGTACCAAGTGGCTCCGGCAATCTGCCATCAAAATTTGGCAGGCGAGGTTTGTTTTCCAGGGAAAAGCGCCGTTGTATTTGTTTGGGGGCCTGTGGCTGGGAGTGGCCAGATGGCTAATTAGAATCCACGATACGCAGCATGGTTCCCAGACCTGAGGTGGCACCAGTGCCAAGTTGGGCTGGTTTGATACTATCAAGTGCGTCCTGCAATCTGCCATCCAGAAGCGGGGTAGCTTACTTTTGTTTGCCAGGGAAACGGGCCGAGGTTTGTGTCTGGGGGCCTATGGCTGGGAGTGACCGGCTGGCTCCTGAAAAGCTACGATAGGCAGGATGGTGACCAGACCCATGGTGGCACCAGTGCCAAGTTGGGCTGGTTTGATAGTACCAAGTGGCTCCTGCAATCTGCCATCAAAAAATTGGCAGGCGAGTTTTGTTTTCCAGGGAAAAGCGCCGTTGTTTTTGTTTGGGGGCCTGTGGGTGGGAGTGGCCGGCTGGCTCCTTAGAATCCACGATACGCAGGATGGTTCCCAGACCAGAGGTGGCACCAGTGCCAAGTCGGGCTAATTTGATGGTGCAAAGTGGCTCCTGCAATCTGCCATCCAGAAGCGGGGCAGCTTACTTTTGTTTGCCAGGGAAACGGGCCGAGTATTGTTTCTGGGGGCCTATGGCTGCGAGTGACCGGCTGGCTCCTGAAAAGCTACGATAGGCAGGATGGTGACCAGACCCATGGTGGCACCAGTGCCAAGTTGGGCTGATTTGATAGTAGCAAGTGGCTCCTGCAATCTGCCATCAAAAAGTTGTCAGGCGAGTTTTGTTTTCCAGGGAAAAGCGCCGTTGTTTGTGTTTGGGGGCCTGTGGCTGGGAGTGGCCGGCTGGCTGCTTAGAATCCACGATACGCAGGATGGTTCCCAGACCAGAGGTGGCACCAGTGCCAAGTCGGGCTGGTTTGATACTACCAAGTGCGTCCTGCAATCTGCCATCCAGAAGCGGGGCAGCTTACTTTTGTTTGCCAGGGAAACGGGCCGAGGTTTGTGTCTCGGGGCCTATGGCTGGGAGTGACCGGCTGGCTCCTGAAAAGCTACGATAGGCAGGATGGTGACCAGACCCATGGTGGCACCAGTGCCAAGTTGGGCTGGTTTGATAGTACCAAGTGGCTCCTGCAATCTGCCATCAAAATGTTGGCAGGCGAGTTTTGTTTTCCAGGGAAAAGCGCCGTTGTTTGTGTTTGGGGGCCTGTGGCTGGGAGTGGACGGATGGCTCCTTAGAATCCACGATACGCAGCATGGTTCCCAGACCAGAGGTGGCACCAGTGCCAAGTCGGGCTAGTATGATGGTGCAAAGTGGTTCCTGCAATCTGCCATCCAGAAGCGGGGCAGCTTACTTTTGTTTGCCAGGGAAACGGGCCGAGGTTTGTTTCTGGGGGCCTATGGCTGGGAGTGACCGGCTGGCTCCTGAAAAGCTACGATAGGCAGGATGGTGACCAGACCCATGGTGGCACAAGTGAAAAGTTGGGCTGGTTTGATAGTACCAAGTGGCTCCTGCAATCTGCCATCAAAAAGTTGGCAGGCGAGTTTTGTTTTCCAGGGAAAAGCGCCGTTGTTTGTGTTTGGGGGCCTGTGGCTGGGAGTGGCCGGCTGGCTCCTTAGAATCCACGATACGCAGCATGGTTCCCAGACCAGAGGTGGCACCAGTGCCAAGTTGGGCTGGTTTGATAGTACCAAGTGCGTCCTGCAATCTACCATCCAGAAGCGGGGCAGCTTACTTTTGTTTGCCAGGGAAACGGGCGAAGGTTTGTGTCTCCGGGCCTAAGGCTGGGAGTGACCGGCTGGCTCCTGAAAAGCTACGATAGGCAGGATGGTGACCAGACCCATGGTGGCACCAGTGCCAAGTTGGGCTGGTTTGATAGTACCAAGTGGCTCCTGCAATCTGCCATCAAAATGTTGGCAGGCGAGTTTGTTATCCAGGGAAAAGCGCCGTTGTTTTTGTTTGGGGGCCTGTGGCTGGGAGTGGCCGGCTGGCTCCTTAGAATCCATGATACGCAGGATGGTTCCCAGACCAGAGGTGGCACCAGTGCCAAGTCGGGCTGGTTTGATGGTGAAAAGTGGCTCCTGCAATCTGCCATCCAGAAGCGGGATAACTTACTTTTGTTTGCCAGGGAAACGGGCCGAGGTTTGTGTCTGGGGGTTTATGGCTGGGAGTGACCGGCTGGCTCCTGAAAAGCTACGATAGGCAGGATGGTGACCAGACCCATGGTGGCACCAGTGCCAAGTTGGGCTGATTTGATAGTACCAAGTGGCTCCTGCAATCTGCCATCAAAAAGTTGGCAGGCGAGTTTTGTTTTCCAGGGAAAAGCGCCGTTGTTTGTGTTTGGGGGTCTGTGGCTGGGAGTGGACGGATGGCTCCTTAGAACCACGATACGCAGGATGGTTCCCAGACCAGAGGTGGCACCAGTGCCAAGTCGGGCTGGTTTGATAGTACCAAGTGGTTCCTGCAATCTGCCATCCAGAAGCGGGGCAGCTTACTTTTGTATGCCAGGGAAACGGGCCGAGGTTTTTGTCTGGGGGCCTATAGCTGGGAGTGACCGTCTGGCTCCTGAAAAGCTACGATAGGCAGGATGGTGACCAAACGCATGGTGGCACCAGTGCCAAGTTGGGCTGATTTGATAGTACCAAGTGGCTCCTGCAATCTGCCATCAAAATGTTGGCAGGCGAGTTTTGTTTTCCAGGGAAAAGCGCCGTTGTTTGTGTTTGGGGGCCTGTGGCTGGGAGTGGCCGGCTGGCTGCTTAGAATCCACGATACGCAGGATGGTTCCCAGACCAGAGGTGGCACCAGTGCCAAGTCGGGCTGGTTTGATACTACCAAGTGCGTCCTGCAATCTGCCATCCAGAAGCGGGGCAGCTTACTTTTGTTTGCCAGGGAAACGGGCCGAGGTTTGTGTCTGGGGGCCTATGGCTGGGAGTGAGCGGCTGGCTCCTGAAAAGCTACGATAGGCAGGATGGTGACCAGACCCATGGTGGCACCAGTGCCAAGTTGGGCTGGTTTGATAGTACCAAGTGGCTCCTGCAATCTGCCATCAAAAAGTTGTCAGGCGAGTTTTGTTTTCCAGGGAAAAGCGCCGTTGTTTGTGTTTGGGGGCCTGTGGCTGGGAGTGGACGGATGGCTCCTTAGAATCCACGATACGCAGCAAGGTTCCCAGACCAGAGGTGGCACCAGTGCCAAGTCGGGCTAGTTTGATGGTGCAAAGTGGTTCCTGCAATCTGCCATCCAGAAGCGGGGCAGCTTACTTTTGTTTGCCAGGGAAACGGGCCGAGCTTTGTGTCTGGGGGCCTATGGCTGGGAGTGACCGGCTGGCTCCTGAAAAGCTACGATAGGCAGGATGGTGACCAGACCCATGGTGGCACCAGTGCCAAGTTGGGCTGATTTGATAGTACCAAGTGGCTCCTGCAATCTGCCATCAAAATGTTGGCAGGCGAGTTTTGTTTTCCAGGGAAAAGCGCCGTTGTTTTTGTTTGGGGGCCTGGGGCTGGGAGTGGCCGGCTGGCTCCTTAGAATCCACGATACGCAGGATGGTTCCCAGACCAGAAGTGGCACCAGTGCCAAGTTGGGCTGGTTTGATAGTATCAAGTGCGTCCTGCAATCTACCATCCAGAAGCGGGGCAGCTTACTTTTGTTTGCCAGGGAAACGGGCCGAGGTTTGTGTCTCAGGGCCTATGGCTGGGAGTGACCGGCTGGCTCCTGAAAAGCTACGAGAGGCAGGATGGTGACCAGACCCATGGTGGCACCAGTGCCAAGTTGGGCTGGTTTGATAGTACCAAGTGGCTCCTGCAATCTGCCATCAAAAAGTTGGCAGGCGAGTTTGTTATCCAGGGAAAAGCGCCGTTGTTTGTGTTTGGGGGCCTGTGGCTGGGAGTGGCCGGCTGGCTCCTTAGAATCCATGATACGCAGGATGGTTCCCAGACCAGAGGTGGCACCAGTGCCAAGTCGGGCTGGTTTGATGGTGAAAAGTGGCTCCTGCAATCTGCCATCCAGAAGCGGGATAACTTATTTTGTTTGCCAGGGAAACGGGCCGAGGTTTGTGTCTGGGGGCCTATGGCTGGGAGTGACCGGCTGGCTCCTGAAAAGCTACGATAGGCAGGATGGTGACCAGACCCATGGTGGCACCAGTGCCAAGTTGGGCTGGTTTGATAGTACCAAGTGGCTCCTGCAATCTGCCATCAAAAAGTTGGCAGGCGAGTTTTGTTTTCCAGGGAAAAGCGCCGTTGTTTGTGTCTGGGGGCCTGTGGCTGGAGTGGCCGGCTGGCTCCTTACAATGAACGATACGCAGGATGGTTCCCAGAGCTGAGGTGGCACCAGCGCCAAGTCGGGCTAGTTTGATGGTGCAAAGTGGCTCCTGCAATCTGCCATCCAGAAGCGGGGTAGCTTACTTTTGTTTGCCAGGGAAACGGGCCGAGCTTTGTGTCTGGGGGCCTATGGCTGGGAGTGACTGGCTGGCACCTGAAAAGCTACGATAGGCAGGATGGTGACCAGACCCATGGTGGCACCAGTGCCAAGTTGGGCTGATTTGATAGTAGCAAGTGGCTCCTGCAATCTGCCATCAAAATGTTGCAGGCGAGCTTTGTTTTCCAGGGAAAAGCGCCGTTGTTTGTGTTTGGTGGCCTGTGGCTGGGAGTGACCGGCTGGCTCCTTAGAATCCACGATACGCAGGATGGTTCCCAGACCCAAAGTGGCACCAGTGCCAAGTTGGGCTGGTTTGATAGTACCAAGTGGCTCCTGCAATCTGCCATCAAAAAGTTGGCAGGCGAGTTTTGTTTTCCAGGGAAAAGCGCTGTGGTTTGTGTTTGGGGGCCTGTGGCTGGGAGTGGCCGGCTGGCTCCTTAGAATCCACGATACGCAGGATGGTTCACAGACCAGAGGTGGCACCAGTGCCAAGTCGGGCTGGTTTGATGGTGAAAAGTGGCTCCTGCAATCTGCCATCCAGAAGCGGGATAACTTACTTTTGTTTGCCAGGGAAACGGGCCAAGGTTTTTGTCTGGGGGCCTATGGCTGGGAGTGACCAGCTGGCTCCTGAAAAGCTACGATAGGCAGGATGGTGACCAGACCCATGGTGGCACCAGTGTCAAGTTGGGCTGGTTTGATGGTACCAAGTGGCTCCGGCAATCTGCCATCAAAATTTGGCAGGCGAGTTTTGTTTTCCAGGGAAAAGCGCCGTTGTTTTTGTTTGGGGGCCTGTGGCTGGGAGTGGCCAGATGGCTAATTAGAATCCACGATACGCAGCATGGTTCCCAGACCTGAGGTGGCACCAGTGCCAAGTCGGGCTGGTTTGATACTATCAAGTGCGTCCTGCAATCTGCCATCCAGAAGCGGGGTAGCTTACTTTTGTTTGCCAGGGAAACGGGCCGAGTATTGTTTCTGGGGGCCTATGGCTGCGAGTGACCGGCTGGCTCCTGAAAAGCTACCATAGGCAGGATGGTGACCAGACCCATGGTGGCACCAGTGCCAAGTTGGGCTGATTTGATAGTAGCAAGTGGCTCCTGCAATCTGCCATCAAAAAGTTGTCAGGCGAGTTTTGTTTTCCAGGGAAAAGCGCCGTTGTTTGTGTTTGGGGGCCTGTGGCTGGGAGTGGCCGGCTGGCTGCTTAGAATCCACGATACGCAGGATGGTTCCCAGACCAGAGGTGGCACCAGTGCCAAGTCGGGCTGGTTTGATACTACCAAGTGCGTCCTGCAATCTGCCATCCAGAAGCGGGGCAGCTTACTTTTGTTTGCCATGGAAACGGGCCGAGGTTTGTGTCTCGGGGCCTATGGCTGGGAGTGACCGGCTGGCTCCTGAAAAGCTACGATAGGCAGGATGGTGACCAGACCCATGGTGGCACCAGTGCCAAGTTGGGCTGGTTTGATAGTACCAAGTGGCTCCTGCAATCTGCCATCAAAATGTTGGCAGGCGAGTTTTGTTTTCCAGGGAAAAGCGCCGTTGTTTGTGTTTGGGGGCCTGTGGCTGGGAGTGGACGGATGGCTCCTTAGAATCCACGATACGCAGCATGGTTCCCAGACCAGAGGTGGCACCAGTGCCAAGTCGGGCTAGTTTGATGGTGCAAAGTGGTTCCTGCAATCTGCCATCCAGAAGCGGGGCAGCTTACTTTTGTTTGCCAGGGAAACGGGCCGAGGTTTGTTTCTGGGGGCCTATGGCTGGGAGTGACCGGCTGGCTCCTGAAAAGCTACGATAGGCAGGATGGTGACCAGACCCATGGTGGCACAAATGAAAAGTTGGGCTGGTTTGATAGTACCAAGTGGCTCCTGCAATCTGCCATCAAAAAGTTGGCAGGCGAGTTTTGTTTTCCAGGGAAAAGCGCCGTTGTTTGTGTTTGGGGGCCTGTGGCTGGGAGTGGCCGGCTGGCTCCTTAGAATCCACGATACGCAGGATGGTTCCCAGACCAGAGGTGGCACCAGTGCCAAGTTGGGCTGGTTTGATAGTACCAAGTGCGTCCTGCAATCTACCATCCAGAAGCGGGGCAGCTTACTTTTGTTTGCCAGGGAAACGGGCGAAGGTTTGTGTCTCCGGGCCTAAGGCTGGGAGTGACCGGCTGGCTCCTGAAAAGCTACGATAGGCAGGATGGTGACCAGACCCATGGTGGCACCAGTGCCAAGTTGGGCTGGTTTGATAGTACCAAGTGGCTCCTGCAATCTGCCATCAAAATGTTGGCAGGCGAGTTTGTTATCCAGGGAAAAGCGCCGTTGTTTTTGTTTGGGGGCCTGTGGCTGGGAGTGGCCGGCTGGCTCCTTAGAATCCATGATACGCAGGATGGTTCCCAGACCAGAGGTGGCACCAGTGCCAAGTCGGGCTGGTTTGATGGTGAAAAGTGGCTCCTGCAATCTGCCATCCAGAAGCGGGATAACTTACTTTTGTTTGCCAGGGAAACGGGCCGAGGTTTGTGTCTGGGGGTTTATGGCTGGGAGTGACCGGCTGGCTCCTGAAAAGCTACGATAGGCAGGATGGTGACCAGACCCATGGTGGCACCAGTGCCAAGTTGGGCTGATTTGATAGTACCAAGTGGCTCCTGCAATCTGCCATCAAAAAGTTGGCAGGCGAGTTTTGTTTTCCAGGGAAAAGCGCCGTTGTTTGTGTTTGGGGGTCTGTGGCTGGGAGTGGACGGATGGCTCCTTAGAACCACGATACGCAGGATGGTTCCCAGACCAGAGGTGGCACCAGTGCCAAGTCGGGCTGGTTTGATAGTACCAAGTGGTTCCTGCAATCTGCCATCCAGAAGCGGGGCAGCTTACTTTTGTATGCCAGGGAAACGGGCCGAGGTTTTTGTCTGGGGGCCTATAGCTGGGAGTGACCGTCTGGCTCCTGAAAAGCTACGATAGGCAGGATGGTGACCAAACGCATGGTGGCACCAGTGCCAAGTTGGGCTGATTTGATAGTACCAAGTGGCTCCTGCAATCTGCCATCAAAATGTTGGCAGGCGAGTTTTGTTTTCCAGGGAAAAGCGCCGTTGTTTGTGTTTGGGGGCCTGTGGCTGGGAGTGGCCGGCTGGCTGCTTAGAATCCACGATACGCAGGATGGTTCCCAGACCAGAGGTGGCACCAGTGCCAAGTCGGGCTGGTTTGATACTACCAAGTGCGTCCTGCAATCTGCCATCCAGAAGCGGGGCAGCTTACTTTTGTTTGCCAGGGAAACGGGCCGAGGTTTGTGTCTGGGGGCCTATGGCTGGGAGTGAGCGGCTGGCTCCTGAAAAGCTACGATAGGCAGGATGGTGACCAGACCCATGGTGGCACCAGTGCCAAGTTGGGCTGGTTTGATAGTACCAAGTGGCTCCTGCAATCTGCCATCAAAAAGTTGTCAGGCGAGTTTTGTTTTCCAGGGAAAAGCGCCGTTGTTTGTGTTTGGGGGCCTGTGGCTGGGAGTGGACGGATGGCTCCTTAGAATCCACGATACGCAGCAAGGTTCCCAGACCAGAGGTGGCACCAGTGCCAAGTCGGGCTAGTTTGATGGTGCAAAGTGGTTCCTGCAATCTGCCATCCAGAAGCGGGGCAGCTTACTTTTGTTTGCCAGGGAAACGGGCCGAGCTTTGTGTCTGGGGGCCTATGGCTGGGAGTGACCGGCTGGCTCCTGAAAAGCTACGATAGGCAGGATGGTGA
The DNA here is from genome assembly GCF_035770615.1 of Melospiza melodia melodia. Classification (NCBI taxonomy): domain Eukaryota; kingdom Metazoa; phylum Chordata; class Aves; order Passeriformes; family Passerellidae; genus Melospiza; species Melospiza melodia. The sequence goes on from NC_086199.1 coordinate 46,046,432, forward strand.
CCAGACCCATGGTGGCACCAGTGCCAAGTTGGGCTGATTTGATAGTACCAAGTGGCTCCTGCAATCTGCCATCAAAATGTTGGCAGGCGAGTTTTGTTTTCCAGGGAAAAGCGCCGTTGTTTTTGTTTGGGGGCCTGGGGCTGGGAGTGGCCGGCTGGCTCCTTAGAATCCACGATACGCAGGATGGTTCCCAGACCAGAAGTGGCACCAGTGCCAAGTTGGGCTGGTTTGATAGTATCAAGTGCGTCCTGCAATCTACCATCCAGAAGCGGGGCAGCTTACTTTTGTTTGCCAGGGAAACGGGCCGAGGTTTGTGTCTCAGGGCCTATGGCTGGGAGTGACCGGCTGGCTCCTGAAAAGCTACGAGAAGCAGGATGGTGACCAGACCCATGGTGGCACCAGTGCCAAGTTGGGCTGGTTTGATAGTACCAAGTGGCTCCTGCAATCTGCCATCAAAAAGTTGGCAGGCGAGTTTGTTATCCAGGGAAAAGCGCCGTTGTTTGTGTTTGGGGGCCTGTGGCTGGGAGTGGCCGGCTGGCTCCTTAGAATCCATGATACGCAGGATGGTTCCCAGACCAGAGGTGGCACCAGTGCCAAGTCGGGCTGGTTTGATGGTGAAAAGTGGCTCCTGCAATCTGCCATCCAGAAGCGGGATAACTTACTTTTGTTTGCCAGGGAAACGGGCCGAGGTTTTTGTCTGGGGGCCTATGGCTGGGAGTGACCGGCTGGCTCCTGAAAAGCTACGATAGGCAGGATGGTGACCAGACCCATGGTGGCACCAGTGCCAAGTTGGGCTGGTTTGATAGTACCAAGTGGCTCCTGCAATCTGCCATCAAAAAGTTGGCAGGCGAGTTTTGTTTTCCAGGGAAAAGCGCCGTTGTTTGTGTCTGGGGGCCTGTGGCTGGAGTGGCCGGCTGGCTCCTTACAATGAACGATACGCAGGATGGTTCCCAGAGCTGAGGTGGCACCAGCGCCAAGTCGGGCTAGTTTGATGGTGCAAAGTGGCTCCTACAATCTGCCATACAGAAGCGGGGTAGCTTACTTTTGTTTGCCAGGGAAACGGGCCGAGCTTTGTGTCTGGGGGCCTATGGCTGGGAGTGACTGGCTGGCACCTGAAAAGCTACGATAGGCAGGATGGTGACCAGACCCATGGTGGCACCAGTGCCAAGTTGGGCTGATTTGATAGTAGCAAGTGGCTCCTGCAATCTGCCATCAAAATGTTGCAGGCGAGTTTTGTTTTCCAGGGAAAAGCGCCGTTGTTTGTGTTTGGTGGCCTGTGGCTGGGAGTGACCGGCTGGCTCCTTAGAATCCACGATACGCAGGATGGTTCCCAGACCCAAAGTGGCACCAGTGCCAAGTTGGGCTGGTTTGATAGTACCAAGTGGCTCCTGCAATCTGCCATCAAAAAGTTGGCAGGCGAGTTTTGTTTTCCAGGGAAAAGCGCTGTGGTTTGTGTTTGGGGGCCTGTGGCTGGGAGTGGCCGGCTGGCTCCTTAGAATCCACGATACGCAGGATGGTTCACAGACCAGAGGTGGCACCAGTGCCAAGTCGGGCTGGTTTGATGGTGAAAAGTGGCTCCTGCAATCTGCCATCCAGAAGCGGGATAACTTACTTTTGTTTGCCAGGGAAACGGGCCAAGGTTTTTGTCTGGGGGCCTATGGCTGGGAGTGACCAGCTGGCTCCTGAAAAGCTACGATAGGCAGGATGGTGACCAGACCCATGGTGGCACCAGTGTCAAGTTGGGCTGGTTTGATGGTACCAAGTGGCTCCGGCAATCTGCCATCAAAATTTGGCAGGCGAGTTTTGTTTTCCAGGGAAAAGCGCCGTTGTTTTTGTTTGGGGGCCTGTGGCTGGGAGTGGCCGGCTGGCTCCTTAGAATCCACGATACGCAGGATGGTTCCCAGACCAGAGGTGGCACCAGTGCCAAGTCGGGCTAGTTTGATGGTGCAAAGTGGCTCCTGCAATCTGCCATCCAGAAGCGGGGCAGCTTACTTTTGTTTGCCAGGGAAACGGGCCGAGTATTGTGTCTGGGGGCCTATGGCTGCGAGTGACCGGCTGGCTCCTGAAAAGCTACGATAGGCAGGATGGTGACCAGACCCATGGTGGCACCAGTCCCAAGTTGGGCTGATTTGATAGTACCAAGTGGCTCCTGCAATCTGCCATCAAAAAGTTGGCAGGCGAGTTTTGTTTTCCAGGGAAAAGCGCCGTTGTTTGTGTCTGGGGGCCTGTGGCTGGAGTGGCCGGCTGGCTCCTTAGAATGAACGATACGCAGGATGGTTCCCAGACCTGAGGTGGCACCAGTGCCAAGTCGGGCTAGTTTGATGGTGCAAAGTGGCTCCTGCAATCTGCCATCCAGAAGCGGGGTAGCTTACTTTTGTTTGCCAGGGAAACGGGCCGAGGTTTTTCTCTGAGGGCCTATGGCAGGGAGGGAACGGCTGGCTCCTGAAAAGCTACGATAGGCAGGATGGTGACCAGACCCATGGTGGCACCAGTGCCAAGTTGGGCTGATTTGATAGTAGCAAGTGGCTCCTGCAATCTGCCATCAAAATGTTGTCAGGCGAGTTTTGTTTTCCAGGGAAAAGCGCCGTTGTTTGTGTTTGGGGGCCTGTGGCTGGGAGTGACCGGCTGGCTCCTTAGAATCCACGATACTCAGGATGGTTCCCAGACCCAAGGTGGCACCAGTGCCAAGTTGGGCTGGTTTGATAGTAGCAAGTGGTTCCTGCAATCTGCCATCCAGAAGCGGGGCAGCTTACTTTTGTTTGTCAGGGAAACGGGCCGAGCTTTGTGTCTGGGCGCCTATGGCTTGGAGTGACCGGCTAGGTCCTGAAAAGCTACGATAGGCAGGATGGTGACCAGACCCATGGTGGCACCAGTGCCAAGTTGGGCTGGTTTGATAGTACCAAGTGGCTCCTGCAATCTGCCATCAAAAAGTTGGCAGGCCAGTTTTGTTTTCCAGGGAAAAGCGCCGTTCTTTGTGTTTGGGGGCATATGGCTCAGAGTGGCCGGATGGCTAATTAGAATCCACGATACACAGCATGGTTCCCAGACCAGAGGTGGCACCAGTGCCAAGTCGGGCCAGTTTGATGGTGCAAAGGGGCTCCTGCAATCTGCCATCCAGAAGCAGGGCAGCTTACTTTTGTTTGCCAGGAAAACGGGCCGAGGTTTTTGTCTGGGGGCCTATAGCTGGGAGTGACCGTCTGGCTCCTGAAAAGCTACGATAGGCAGGATGGTGACCAAACGCATGGTGGCACCAGTGCCAAGTTGGGCTGATTTGATAGTACCAAGTGGCTCCTGCAATCTGCCATCAAAATGTTGGCAGGCGAGTTTTGTTTTCCAGGGAAAAGCGCCGTTGTTTGTGTTTGGGGGCCTGTGGCTGGGAGTGGCCGGCTGGCTGCTTAGAATCCACGATACGCAGGATGGTTCCCAGACCAGAGGTGGCACCAGTGCCAAGTCGGGCTGGTTTGATACTACCAAGTGCGTCCTGCAATCTGCCATCCAGAAGCGGGGCAGCTTACTTTTGTTTGCCAGGGCAACGGGCCGAGGTTTGTGTCTGGGGGCCTATGGCTGGGAGTGACCGGCTGGCTCCTGAAAAGCTACGATAGGCAGGATGGTGACCAGACCCATGGTGGCACCAGTGCCAAGTTGGGCTGGTTTGATAGTACCAAGTGGCTCCTGCAATCTGCCATCAAAAAGTTGTCAGGCGAGTTTTGTTTTCCAGGGAAAAGCGCCGTTGTTTGTGTTTGGGGGCCTGTGGCTGGGAGTGGACGGATGGCTCCTTAGAATCCACGATACGCAGCAAGGTTCCCAGACCAGAGGTGGCACCAGTGCCAAGTCGGGCTAGTTTGATGGTGCAAAGTGGTTCCTGCAATCTGCCATCCAGAAGCGGGGCAGCTTACTTTTGTTTGCCAGGGAAACGGGCCGAGGTTTGTGTCTGGGGGCCTATGGCTGGGAGTGACCGGCTGGCTCCTGAAAAGCTACGATAGGCAGGATGGTGACCAGACCCATGGTAGCACCAGTGCCAAGTTGGGCTGATTTGATATTAGCAAGTGGCTCCTGCAATCTGCCATCAAAATGTTGGCAGGCGAGTTTTGTTTTCCAGGGAAAAGCGCCGTTGTTTTTGTTTGGGGGCCTGGGGCTGGGAGTGGCCGGCTGGCTCCTTAGAATCCACGATACGCAGGATGGTTTCCAGACCAGAAGTGGCACCAGTGCCAAGTTGGGCTGGTTTGATAGTACCAAGTGCGTCCTGCAATCTACCATCCAGAAGCGGGGCAGCTTACTTTTGTTTGCCAGGGAAACGGGCCGAGGTTTGTGTCTCAGGGCCTATGGCTGGGAGTGACCGGCTGGCTCCTGAAAAGCTACGATAGGCAGGATGGTGACCAGACCCATGGTGGCACCAGTGCCAAGTTGGGCTGGTTTGATAGTACCAAGTGGCTCCTGCAATCTGCCATCAAAAAGTTGGCAGGCGAGTTTGTTATCCAGGGAAAAGCGCCGTTGTTTGTGTTTGGGGGCCTGTGGCTGGGAGTGTCCGGCTGGCTCCTTAGAATCCATGATACGCAGGATGGTTCCCAGACCAGAGGTGGCACCAGTGCCAAGTCGGGCTGGTTTGATGGTGAAAAGTGGCTCCTGCAATCTGCCATCCAGAAGCGGGATAACTTACTTTTGTTTGCCAGGGAAACGGGCCGAGGTTTTTGTCTGGGGGCCTATGGCTGGGAGTGACCGGCTGGCTCCTGAAAAGCTACGATAGGCAGGATGGTGACCAGACCCATGGTGGCACCAGTGCCAAGTTGGGCTGGTTTGATAGTACCAAGTGGCTCCTGCAATCTGCCATCAAAAAGTTGGCAGGCGAGTTTTGTTTTCCAGGGAAAAGCGCCGTTGTTTGTGTCTGGGGGCCTGTGGCTGGAGTGGCCGGCTGGCTCCTTACAATGAACGATACGCAGGATGGTTCCCAGAGCTGAGGTGGCACCAGTGCCAAGTCAGGCTAGTTTGATGGTGCAAAGTGGCTCCTGCAATCTGCCATCCAGAAGCGGGGTAGCTTACTTTTGTTTGCCAGGGAAACGGGCCGAGCTTTGTGTCTGGGGGCCTATGGCTGCGAGTGACTGGCTGGCACCTGAAAAGCTACGATAGGCAGGATGGTGACCAGACCCATGGTGGCACCAGTGCCAAGTTGGGCTGATTTGATAGTAGCAAGTGGCTCCTGCAATCTGCCATCAAAATGTTGGCAGGCGAGATTTGTTTTCCAGGGAAAAGCGCCGTTGTTTGTGTTTGGTGGCCTGTGGCTGGGAGTGACCGGCTGGCTCCTTAGAATCCACGATACGCAGGATGGTTCCCAGACCCAAGGTGGCACCAGTGCCAAGTTGGGCTGGTTTGATAGTACCAAGTGGCTCCTGCAATCTGCCATCAAAAAGTTGGCAGGCGAGTTTTGTTTTCCAGGGAAAAGCGCTGTGGTTTGTGTTTGGGGGCCTGTGGCTGGGAGTGGCCGGCTGGCTCCTTAGAATCCACGATACGCAGGATGGTTCCCAGACAAGAGGTGGCACCAGTGCCAAGTCGGGCTGTTTTGATGGTGAAAAGTGGCTCCTGCAATCTGCCATCCAGAAGCGGGATAACTTACTTTTGTTTGCCAGGGAAACGGGCCAAGGTTTTTGTCTGGGGGCCTATGGCTGGGAGTGACCAGCTGGCTCCTGAAAAGCTACGATAGGCAGGATGGTGACCAGACCCATGGTGGCACCAGTGTCAAGTTGGGCTGGTTTGATAGTACCAAGTGGCTCCGGCAATCTGCCATCAAAATTTGGCAGGCGAGTTTTGTTTTCCAGGGAAAAGCGCCGTTGTTTTTGTTTGGGGGCCTGTGGGTGGGAGTGGCCAGATGGCTAATTAGAATCCACGATACGCAGGATGGTTCCCAGACCTGAGGTGGCACCAGTGCCAAGACGGGCTGGTTTGATACTATCAAGTGCGTCCTGCAATCTGCCATCCAGAAGCGGGGTAGCTTACTTTTGTTTGCCAGGGAAACGGGCCGAGCTTTGTGCCTGGGGGCCTATGGCTGGGAGTGACCGGCTGGCTCCTGAAAAGCTACGATAGGCAGGATGGTGACCAGACCCATGGTGGCACCAGTGCCAAGTTGGGCTGGTTTGATAGTACCAAGTGGCTCCTGCAATCTGCCATCAAAAAGTTGTCAGGCGAGTTTTGTTTTCCAGGGAAAAGCGCCGTTGTTTGTGTTTGGGGACCTGTGGGTGGGAGTGGCCGGCTGGCTCCTTAGAATCCACGATACGCAGGATGGTTCCTAGACCAGAGGTGGCACCAGTGCCAAGTCGGGCTAGTTTGATGGTGCAAAGTGGCTCCTGCAATCTGCCATCCAGAAGCGGGGCAGCTTACTTTTGTTTGCCAGGGAAACGGGCCGAGGTTTGTGTCTGGGGGCCTATGGCTGGGAGTGACCGGCTGGCTCCTGAAAAGCTACGATAGGCAGGATGGTGACCAGACCCATGGTGGCACCAGTCCCAAGTTGGGCTGATTTGATAGTACCAAGTGGCTCCTGCAATCTGCCATCAAAAAGTTGGCAGGCGAGTTTTGTTTTCCAGGGAAAAGCGCCGTTGTTTGTGTCTGGGGGCCTGTGGCTGGAGTGGCCGGCTGGCTCCTTAGAATGAACGATACGCAGGATGGTTCCCAGACCAGAGGTGGCACCAGTGCCAAGTCGGGCTAGTTTGATGGTGCAAAGTGGCTCCTGCAATCTGCCATCCAGAAGCGGGGTAGCTTACTTTTGTTTGCCAGGGAAACGGGCCGAGGTTTTTCTCTGGGGGCCTATGGCAGGGAGGGAACGGCTGGCTCCTGAAAAGCTACGATAGGCAGGATGGTGACCAGACCCATGGTGGCACCAGTGCCAAGTTGGGCTGATTTGATAGTAGCAAGTGGCTCCTGCAATCTGCCATCAAAATGTTGTCAGGCGAGTTTTGTTTTCCAGGGAAAATCGCCGTTGTTTGTGTTTGGGGGCCTGTGGCTGGGAGTGACCGGCTGGCTCCTTAGAATCCACGATACTCAGGATGGTTCCCAGACCCAAGGTGGCACCAGTGCCAAGTTGGGCTGGTTTGATAGTACCAAGTGGTTCCTGCAATCTGCCATCCAGAAGCGGGGCAGCTTACTTTAGTTTGTCAGGGAAACGGGCCGAGGTTTGTGTCTGGGGGCCTATGGCTTGGAGTGACCGGCTGGCTCCTGAAAAGCTACGATAGGCAGGATGGTGACCAGACCCATGGTGGCACCAGTGCCAAGTTGGGCTGGTTTGATAGTACCAAGTGGCTCCTGCAATCTGCCATCAAAAAGTTGGCAGGCGAGTTTTGTTTTCCAGGGAAAAGCGCCGTTCTTTGTGTTTGGGGGCCTGTGGGTGTGAGTGGCCGGCTGGCTCCTTAGAATCCACGATACGCAGGATGGTTCCCAGACCAGAGGTGGCACCAGTGCCAAGTCGGGCTGGTTTGATGGTGCAAAGTGGCTCCTGCAATCTGCCATCCAGAAGCGGGGCAGCTTACTTTTGTTTGCCAGGGAAACGGGCCGAGGTTTGTGTCTGGGGGCCTATGGCTGGGAGTGACCGGCTGGCTCCTGAAAAGCTACGATAGGCAGGATGGTGACCAGACCCATGGTGGCACCAGTGCCAAGTTGGGCTGATTTGATAGTACCAAGTGGCTCCTGCAATCTGCCATCCAAATGTTGGCAGGCGAGTTTTGTTTTCCAGGGAAAAGCGCCGTTGTTTTTGTTTGGGGGCCTGGGGCTGGGAGTGGCCGGCTGGCTCCTTAGAATCCACGATACGCAGGATGGTTCCCAGACCAGAAGTGGCACCAGTGCCAAGTTGGGCTGGTTTGATAGTACCAAGTGCGTCCTGCAATCTACCATCCAGAAGCGGGGCAGCTTACTTTTGTTTGCCAGGGAAACGGGCCGAGGTTTGTGTCTCAGGGCCTATGGCTGGGAGTGAGCGGCTGGCTCCTGAAAAGCTACGATAGGCAGGATGGTGACCAGACCCATGGTGGCACCAGTGCCAAGTTGGGCTGGTTTGATAGTACCAAGTGGCTCCTGCAATCTGCCATCAAAATGTTGGCAGGCGAGTTTTGTTTTCCAGGGAAAAGTGCCGTTGTTTGTGTTTGGGGGCCTGTGGGTGGGAGTGACTGGCTGGCTCCTTAGAATCCACGATACGCAGGATGGTTCCCAAACCAGAGGTGGCACCAGTGCCAAGTCGGGCTAGTTTGATGGTGCAAAGTGGTTCCTGCAATCTGCCATCCAGAAGCGGGGTAGCTTACTTTTGTTTGCCAGGGAAACGGGCCGAGTTTTGTGTCTGGGGGCCTATGGCTGCGAGTGACCGGCTGGCTCCTGAAAAGCTACGATAGGCAGGATGGTGACCAGACCCATGGTGGCACCAGTGCCAAGTTGGGCTGATTTGATAGTACCAAGTGGCTCCTGCAATCTGCCATCAAAAAGTTGGCAGGCGAGTTTTGTTTTCCAGGGAAAAGCGCCGTTGTTTGTGTTTGGGGGCCTGTGGCTGGGAGTGGCCGGCTGGCTCCTTACAATGAACGATACGCAGGATGGTTCCCAGACCTGAGGTGGCACCAGTGCCAAGTCGGGCTAGTTTGATGGTGCAAAGTGGCTCCTGCAATCTGCCATCCAGAAGCGGGGTAGCTTACTTTTGTTTGCCAGGGAAACGGGCCGAGGTTTTTCTCTGGGGGCCTATGGCAGGGAGGGACCGGCTGGCTCCTGAAAAGCTACGATAGGCAGGATGGTGACCAGACCCATGGTGGCACCAGTGCCAAGTTGGGCTGATTTGATAGTAGCAAGTGGCTCCTGCAATCTGCCATCAAAATGTTGGCAGGCGAGTTTTGTTTTCCAGGGAAAAGCGCCGTTGTTTGTGTGTGGTGGCCTGTGGCTGGGAGTGACCGGCTGGCTCCTTAGAATCCACGATACGCAGGATGGTTCCCAGACCCAAGGTGGCACCAGTGCCAAGTTGGGCTGGTTTGATAGTACCAAGTGGTTCCTGCAATCTGCCATCCAGAAGCGGGGCAGCTTACTTTTGTTTGCCAGGGAAACGGGCCGAGGTTTATGACTGGGGGCCTATGGCTTGGAGTGACCGGCTATGTCCTGAAAAGCTACGATAGGCAGGATGGTGACCAGATCCATGGTGGCACCAGTGCCAAGTTGGGCTGGTTTGATAGTACCAAGTGGCTCCTGCAATCTGCCCTCAAAAAGTTGGCAGGCGAGTTTTGTTTTCCAGGGAAAAGCGCTGTGGTTTGTGTTTGGGGGCCTGTGGCTGGGAGTGGCCGGCTGGCTCCTTAGAATCCAAGATACGCAGGATGGTTCCCAGACCAGAGGTGGCACCAGTGCCAAGTCGGGCTGGTTTGATTGTGAAAAGTGGCTCCTGCAATCTGCCATCCAGAAGCGGGATAACTTACTTTTGTTTGCCAGGGAAACGGGCCAAGGTTTTTGTCTGGGGGCCTATGGCTGGGAGTGACCGGCTGGCTCCTGAAAAGCTACGATAGGCAGGATGGTGACCAGACCCATGGTGGCACCAGTGTCAAGTTGGGCTGGTTTGATAGTACCAAGTGGCTCCGGCAATCTGCCATCAAAATTTGGCAGGCGAGGTTTGTTTTCCAGGGAAAAGCGCCGTTGTATTTGTTTGGGGGCCTGTGGGTGGGAGTGGCCAGATGGCTAATTAGAATCCACGATACGCAGGATGGTTCCCAGACCTGAGGTGGCACCAGTGCCAAGTCGGGCTGGTTTGATACTATCAAGTGCGTCCTGCAATCAGCCATCCAGAAGCGGGGTAGCTTACTTTTGTTTGCCAGGGAAACGGGCCGAGGTTTGTGTCTGGGGGCCTATGGCTGCGAGTGACCGGCTGGCTCCTGAAAAGCTACGATAGGCAGGATGGTGACCAGACCCATGGTGGCACCAGTGCCAAGTTGGGCTGGTTTGATAGTACCAAGTGGCTCCTGCAATCTGCCATCAAAAAATTGGCAGGCGAGTTTTGTTTTCCAGGGAAAAGCGCCGTTGTTTTTGTTTGGGGGCCTGTGGGTGGGAGTGGCCGGCTGGCTCCTTAGAATCCACGATACGCAGGATGGTTCCCAGACCAGAGGTGGCACCAGTGCCAAGTCGGGCTAATTTGATGGTGCAAAGTGGCTCCTGCAATCTGCCATCCAGAAGCGGGGCAGCTTACTTTTGTTTGCCAGGGAAACGGGCCGAGTATTGTTTCTGGGGGCCTATGGCTGCGAGTGACCGGCTGGCTCCTGAAAAGCTACGATAGGCAGGATGGTGACCAGACCCATGGTGGCACCAGTGCCAAGTTGGGCTGATTTGATAGTAGCAAGTGGCTCCTGCAATCTGCCATCAAAAAGTTGGCAGGCGAGTTTTGTTTTCCAGGGAAAAGCGCCGTTGTTTGTGTGTGGTGGCCTGTGGCTGGGAGTGGCCGGCTGGCTGCTTAGAATCCACGATACGCAGGATGGTTCCCAGACCAGAGGTGGCACCAGTGCCAAGTCGGGCTGGTTTGATACTACCAAGTGCGTCCTGCAATCTGCCATCCAGAAGCGGGGCAGCTTACTTTTGTTTGCCAGGGAAACGGGCCGAGGTTTGTGTCTCGGGGCCTATGGCTGGGAGTGACCGGCTGGCTCCTGAAAAGCTACGATAGGCAGGATGGTGACCAGACCCATGGTGGCACCAGTGCCAAGTTGGGCTGGTTTGATAGTACCAAGTGGCTCCTGCAATCTGCCATCAAAAAGTTGGCAGGCGAGTTTTGTTTTCCAGGGAAAAGCGCCGTTGTTTGTGTTTGGGGGCCTGTGGCTGGGAGTGGACGGATGGCTCCTTAGAATCCACGATACGCAGCATGGTTCCCAGACCAGAGGTGGCACCAGTGCCAAGTCTGGCTAGTTTGATGGTGCAAAGTGGTTCCTGCAATCTGCCATCCAGAAGCGGGGCAGCTTACTTTTGTTTGCCAGGGAAACGGGCCGAGGTTTGTGTCTCAGGGCCTATGGCTGGGAGTGACCGGCTGGCTCCTGAAAAGCTACGATAGGCAGGATGGTGACCAGACCCATGGTGGCACAAGTGAAAAGTTGGGCTGGTTTGATAGTACCAAGTGGCTCCTGCAATCTGCCATCAAAAAGTTGGCAGGCGAGTTTTGTTTTCCAGGGAAAAGCGCCGTTGTTTGTGTTTGGGGGCCTGTGGCTGGGAGTGGCCGGCTGGCTCCTTAGAATCCACGATACGCAGGATGGTTCCCAGACCAGAGGTGGCACCAGTGCCAAGTTGGGCTGGTTTGATAGTACCAAGTGCGTCCTGCAATCTACCATCCAGAAGCGGGGCAGCTTACTTTTGTTTGCCAGGGAAACGGGCCGAGGTTTGTGTCTCCGGGCCTAAGGCTGGGAGTGACCGGCTGGCTCCTGAAAAGCTACGATAGGCAGGATGGTGACCAGACCCATGGTGGCACCAGTGCCAAGTTGGGCTGGTTTGATAGTACCAAGTGGCTCCTGCAATCTGCCATCAAAATGTTGGCAGGCGAGTTTGTTATCCAGGGAAAAGCGCCGTTGTTTTTGTTTGGGGGCCTGTGGCTGGGAGTGGCCGGCTGGCTCCTTAGAATCCATGATACGCAGGATGGTTCCCAGACCAGAGGTGGCACCAGTGCCAAGTCGGGCTGGTTTGATGGTGAAAACTGGCTCCTGCAATCTGCCATCCAGAAGCGGGATAACTTACTTTTGTTTGCCAGGGAAACGGGCCGAGGTTTGTGTCTGGGGGTTTATGGCTGGGAGTGACCGGCTGGCTCCTGAAAAGCTACGATAGGCAGGATGGTGACCAGACCCATGGTGGCACCAGTGCCAAGTTGGGCTGATTTGATAGTACCAAGTGGCTCCTGCAATCTGCCATCAAAAAGTTGGCAGGCGAGTTTTGTTTTCCAGGGAAAAGCGCCGTTGTTTGTGTTTGGGGGTCTGTGGCTGGGAGTGGACGGATGGCTCCTTAGAACCACGATACGCAGGATGGTTCCCAGACCAGAGGTGGCACCAGTGCCATGTCGGGCTGGTTTGATAGTACCAAGTGGTTCCTGCAATCTGCCATCCAGAAGCGGGGCAGCTTACTTTTGTATGCCAGGGAAACGGGCCGAGGTTTTTGTCTGGGGGCCTATAGCTGGGAGTGACCGTCTGGCTCCTGAAAAGCTACGATAGGCAGGATGGTGACCAAACGCATGGTGGCACCAGTGCCAAGTTGGGCTGATTTGATAGTACCAAGTGGCTCCTGCAATCTGCCATCAAAATGTTGGCAGGTGAGTTTTGTTTTCCAGGGAAAAGCGCCGTTGTTTGTGTTTGGGGGCCTGTGGCTGGGAGTGGCCGGCTGGCTGCTTAGAATCCACGATACGCAGGATGGTTCCCAGACCAGAGGTGGCACCAGTGCCAAGTCGGGCTGGTTTGATACTACCAAGTGCGTCCTGCAATCTGCCATCCAGAAGCGGGGCAGCTTACTTTTGTTTGCCAGGGAAACGGGCCGAGGTTTGTGTCTGGGGGCCTATGGCTGGGAGTGACCGGCTGGCTCCTGAAAAGCTACGATAGGCAGGATGGTGACCAGACCCATGGTGGCACCAGTGCCAAGTTGGGCTGATTTGATAGTACCAAGTGGCTCCTGCAATCTGCCATCAAAAAGTTGGCAGGCGAGTTTTGTTTTCCAGGGAAAAGCGCCGTTGTTTGTGTTTGGGGGTCTGTGGCTGGGAGTGGACGGATGGCTCCTTAGAACCACGATACGCAGGATGGTTCCCAGACCAGAGGTGGCACCAGTGCCAAGTCGGGCTGGTTTGATAGTACCAAGTGGTTCCTGCAATCTGCCATCCAGAAGCGGGGCAGCATACTTTTGTATGCCAGGGAAACGGGCCGAGGTTTTTGTCTGGGGGCCTATAGCTGGGAGTGACCGTCTGGCTCCTGAAAAGCTACGATAGGCAGGATGGTGACCAAACGCATGGTGGCACCAGTGCCAAGTTGGGCTGATTTGATAGTACCAAGTGGCTCCTGCAATCTGCCATCAAAATGTTGGCAGGCGAGTTTTGTTTTCCAGGGAAAAGCGCCGTTGTTTGTGTTTGGGGGCCTGTGGCTGGGAGTGGCCGGCTGGCTGCTTAGAATCCACGATACGCAGGATGGTTCCCAGACCAGAGGTGGCACCAGTGCCAAGTCGGGCTGGTTTGATACTACCAAGTGCGTCCTGCAATCTGCCATCCAGAAGCGGGGCAGCTTACTTTTGTTTGCCAGGGAAACTGGCCGAGGTTTGTGTCTGGGGGCCTATGGCTGGGAGTGACCGGCTGGCTCCTGAAAAGCTACGATAGGCAGGATGGTGACCAGACCCATGGTGGCACCAGTGTCAAGTTGAGCTGGTTTGATAGTACCAAGTGGCTCCGGAAATCTGCCATCAAAATATCGGCAGGCGAGTTTTGTTTTCCAGGGAAAAGCGCCGTTGTTTGTGTTTGGGGGCCTGTGGCTGGGAGTGGCCGGCTGGCTCCTTAGAATCCACGATACGCAGCATGGTTCCCAGACCAGAGGTGGCACCAGTTGCAAGTCGGGCTGGTTTGATAGTACCAAGTGGCTCCGGAAATCTGCCATCCAGAAGCGGGGCAGCTTACTTTTGTTTGCCAGGGAAACGGGCCGAGCATTTTGTCTGGGCGCCTATGGCTGGGAGTGACCTGCTAGGTCCTGAAAAGCTACGATAGGCAGGATGGTGACCAGACCCATGGTGGCACCAGTGCCAAGTTGGGCTGATTTGATAATACCAAGTGGCTCCTGCAATCTGCCATCAAAATTTGGCAGGCGAGTTTTGTTTTCCAGGGAAAAGCGCCGTTGTTTGTGTCTGGGGGCCTGTGGCTGGAGTGGCCGGCTGGCTCCTTAGAATAAACGATACGCAGGATGCTTCCCAGACCTGAGGTGGCACCAGTGCCAAGTCGGGCTAGTTTGATGGTGCAAAGTGGCTCCTGCAATCTGCCATCCAGAAGCGGGGTAGGTTACTTTTGTTTGCCAGGGAAACGGGCCGAGGTTTTTCTCTGGGGGCCTATGGCAGGGAGTGACCGGCTGGCTCCTGAAAAGCTACGATAGGCAGGATGGTGACAAGACCCATGGTGGCACCAGTGCCAAGTTGGGCTGATTTGATAGTAGCAAGTGGCTCCTGCAATCTGCCATCAAAATGTTGGCAGGCGAGTTTTGTTTTCCAGGGAAAAGCACCGTTGTTTGTGTTTGGGGGCCTGTGGCTGGGAGTGACCGGCTGGCTCCTTAGAATCCACGATACGCAGGATGGTTCCCAGACCAGAGGTGGCACCAGTGCCAAGTCGGGCTGGTTTGATAATACCAAGTGGTTCCTGCAATCTGCCATCCAGAAGCGGGGCAGCTTACTTTTGTTTGCCAGGGAAACGGGCCGAGCTTTGTGTCTGGGCGCCTATGGCTTGGAGTGACCGGCTAGGTCCTGAAAAGCTACGATAGGCAGGATGGTGACCAGATCCATGGTGGCACCAGTGCCAAGTTGGGCTGATTTGATAGTAGCAAGTGGCTCCTGCAATCTGCCATCAAAATGTTGTCAGGCGAGTTTTGTTTTCCAGGGAAAAGCGCCGTTGTTTGTGTTTGGGGGCCTGTGGCTGGGAGTGGACGGATGGCTCCTTAGAACCAGGATACGCAGGATGGTTCCCAGACCAGAGGTGGCACCAGTGCCAAGTCGGGCTGGTTTGATAGTACCAAGTGGTTCCTGCAATCTGCCATCCAGAAGCGGGGCAGCTTACTTTTGTATGCCAGGGAAACGGGCCGAGGTTTTTGTCTGGGGGCCTATAGCTGGGAGTGACCGTCTGGCTCCTGAAAATCTACGATAGGCAGGATGGTGACCAAATGCATGGTGGCACCAGTGCCAAGTTGGGCTGATTTGATAGTACCAAGTGGCTCCTGCAATCTGCCATCAAAATGTTGGCAGGCGAGTTTTGTTTTCCAGGGAAAAGCGCCGTTGTTTGTGTTTGGGGGCCTGTGGCTGGGAGTGGCCGGCTGGCTGCTTAGAATCCACGATACGTAGGATGGTTCCCAGACCAGAGGTGGCACCAGTGCCAAGTCGGGCTGGTTTGATACTAACAAGTGCGTCCTGCAATCTGCCATCCAGAAGCGGGGCAGCTTACTTTTGTTTGCCAGGGAAACGGGCCGAGGTTTGTGTCTGGGGGCCTATGGCTGCGAGTGACCGGCTGGCTCCTGAAAAGCTACGATAGGCAGGATGGTGACCAGACCCATGCTGGCACCAGTGCCAAGTTGGGCTGGTTTGATAGTACCAAGTGGCTCCTGCAATCTGCCATCAAAAAGTTGGCAGGCGAGTTTTGTTTTCCAGGGAAAAGCGCCGTTGTTTGTGTTTGGGGGCCTGTATCTGGGAGTGGACGGATGGCTCCTTAGAATCCACGATACGCAGCATGGTTCCCAGACCAGAGGTGGCACCAGTGCCAAGTCGGGTTAGTTTGATGGTGCAAAGTGGTTCCTGCAATCTGCCATCCAGAAGCGGGGCAGCTTACTTTTGTTTGCCAGGGAAACGGGCCGAGGTTTCTGTCTGGGGGCCTATGGCTGGGAGTGACCGGCTGGCTCCTGAAAAGCTACGATAGGCAGGATGGTGACCAGACCCATGGTGGCACCAGTGCCAAGTTGGGCTGATTTGATAGTACCAAGTGGCTCCTGCAATCTGCCATCAAAAAGTTGGCAGGCGAGTTTTGTTTTCCAGGGAAAAGCGCCGTTGTTTCTGTTTCGGGGCCTGTGGCTGGGAGTGGCCGGCTGGCTCCTTAGAATCCACGATACGCGGCATGGTTCCCAGACCAGAGGTGGCACCATTGCCAAGTTGGGCTGGTTTGATAGTACCAAGTGCGTCCTGAAATCTGCCATCCAGAAGCGGGGCAGCTTACTTTTGTTTGCCAGGGAAACGGGCCGAGGTTTGTGTCTCAGGGCCTATGGCTGGGAGTGAGCGGCTGGCTCCTGAAAAGCTACGATAGGCAGGATGGTGACCAGACCCATGGTGGCACCAGTGCCAAGTTGGGCTGGTTTGATAGTACCAAGTGGCTCCTGCAATCTGCCATCAAAATGTTGGCAGGCGAGTTTTGTTTTCCAGGGAAAAGTGCCGTTGTTTGTGTTTGGGGGCCTGTGGGTGGGAGTGACCGGCTGGCTCCTTAGAATCCACGATACGCAGGATGGTTCCCAGACCAGAGGTGGCACCAGTGCCAAGTCGGGCTAGTTTGATGGTGCAAAGTGGTTCCTGCAATCTGCCATCCAGAAGCGGGGTAGCTTACTTTTGTTTGCCAGGGAAACGGGCCGAGTTTTGTGTCTGGGGGCCTATGGCTGCGAGTGACCGGCTGGCTCCTGAAAAGCTACGATAGGCAGGATGGTGACCAGACCCATGGTGGCACCAGTGCCAAGTTGGGCTGATTTGATAGTACCAAGTGGCTCCTGCAATCTGCCATCAAAAAGTTGGCAGGCGAGTTTTGTTTTCCAGGGAAAAGCGCCGTTGTTTGTGTTTGGGGGCCTGTGGCTGGGAGTGGCCGGCTGGCTCCTTACAATGAACGATACGCAGGATGGTTCCCAGACCTGAGGTGGCACCAGTGCCAAGTCGGGCTAGTTTGATGGTGCAAAGTGGCTCCTGCAATCTGCCATCCAGAAGCGGGGTAGCTTACTTTTGTTTGCCAGGGAAACGGGCCGAGGTTTTTCTCTGGGGGCCTATGGCAGGGAGGGACCGGCTGGCTCCTGAAAAGCTACGATAGGCAGGATGGTGACCAGACCCATGGTGGCACCAGTGCCAAGTTGGGCTGATTTGATAGTAGCAAGTGGCTCCTGCAATCTGCCATCAAAATGTTGGCAGGCGAGTTTTGTTTTCCAGGGAAAAGCGCCGTTGTTTGTGTGTGGTGGCCTGTGGCTGGGAGTGACCGGCTGGCTCCTTAGAATCCACGATACGCAGGATGGTTCCCAGACCCAAGGTGGCACCAGTGCCAAGTTCGGCTGGTTTGATAGTACCAAGTGGTTCCTGCAATCTGCCATCCAGAAGCGGGGCAGCTTACTTTTGTTTGCCAGGGAAACGGGCCGAGGTTTTTCTCTGGGGGCCTATGGCTTGGAGTGACCGGCTATGTCCTGAAAAGCTACGATAGGCAGGATGGTGACCAGATCCATGGTGGCACCAGTGCCAAGTTGGGCTGGTTTGATAGTACCAAGTGGCTCCTGCAATCTGCCCTCAAAAAGTTGGCAGGCGAGTTTTGTTTTCCAGGGAAAAGCGCTGTGGTTTGTGTTTGGGGGCCTGTGGCTGGGAGTGGCCGGCTGGCTCCTTAGAATCCACGATACGCAGGATGGTTCCCAGACCAGAGGTGGCACCAGTGCCAAGTCGGGCTGGTTTGATGGTGAAAAGTGGCTCCTGCAATCTGCCATCCAGAAGCGGGATAACTTACTTTTGTTTGCCAGGGAAACGGGCCAAGGTTTTTGTCTGGGGGCCTATGGCTGGGAGTGACCGGCTGGCTCCTGAAAAGCTACGATAGGCAGGATGGTGACCAGACCCATGGTGGCACCAGTGCCAAGTTGGGCTGGTTTGATAGTACCAAGTGGCTCCGGCAATCTGCCATCAAAATTTGGCAGGCGAGGTTTGTTTTCCAGGGAAAAGCGCCGTTGTATTTGTTTGGGGGCCTGTGGCTGGGAGTGGCCAGATGGCTAATTAGAATCCACGATACGCAGCATGGTTCCCAGACCTGAGGTGGCACCAGTGCCAAGTCGGGCTGGTTTGATACTATCAAGTGCGTCCTGCAATCTGCCATCCAGAAGCGGGGTAGCTTACTTTTGTTTGCCAGGGAAACGGGCCGAGGTTTGTGTCTGGGGGCCTATGGCTGGGAGTGACCGGCTGGCTCCTGAAAAGCTACGATAGGCAGGATGGTGACCAGACCCATGGTGGCACCAGTGCCAAGTTGGGCTGGTTTGATAGTACCAAGTGGCTCCTGCAATCTGCCATCAAAAAATTGGCAGGCGAGTTTTGTTTTCCAGGGAAAAGCGCCGTTGTTTTTGTTTGGGGGCCTGTGGGTGGGAGTGGCCGGCTGGCTCCTTAGAATCCACGATACGCAGGATGGTTCCCAGACCAGAGGTGGCACCAGTGCCAAGTCGGGCTAATTTGATGGTGCAAAGTGGCTCCTGCAATCTGCCATCCAGAAGCGGGGCAGCTTACTTTTGTTTGCCAGGGAAACGGGCCGAGTATTGTTTCTGGGGGCCTATGGCTGCGAGTGACCGGCTGGCTCCTGAAAAGCTACGATAGGCAGGATGGTGACCAGACCCATGGTGGCACCAGTGCCAAGTTGGGCTGATTTGATAGTAGCAAGTGGCTCCTGCAATCTGCCATCAAAAAGTTGTCAGGCGAGTTTTGTTTTCCAGGGAAAAGCGCCGTTGTTTGTGTTTGGGGGCCTGTGGCTGGGAGTGGCCGGCTGGCTGCTTAGAATCCACGATACGCAGGATGGTTCCCAGACCAGCGGTGGCACCAGTGCCAAGTCGGGCTGGTTTGATACTACCAAGTGCGTCCTGCAATCTGCCATCCAGAAGCGGGGCAGCTTACTTTGTTTGCCAGGGAAACGGGCCGAGGTTTGTGTCTCGGGGCCTATGGCTGGGAGTGACCGGCTGGCTCCTGAAAAGCTACGATAGGCAGGATGGTGACCAGACCCATGGTGGCACCAGTGCCAAGTTGGGCTGGTTTGATAGTACCAAGTGGCTCCTGCAATCTGCCATCAAAATGTTGGCAGGCGAGTTTTGTTTTCCAGGGAAAAGCGCCGTTGTTTGTGTTTGGGGGCCTGTGGCTGGGAGTGGACGGATGGCTCCTTAGAATCCACGATACGCAGCATGGTTCCCAGACCAGAGGTGGCACCAGTGCCAAGTCGGGCTAGTTTGATGGTGCAAAGTGGTTCCTGCAATCTGCCATCCAGAAGCGGGGCAGCTTACTTTTGTTTGCCAGGGAAACGGGCCGAGGTTTGTTTCTGGGGGCCTATGGCTGGGAGTGACCGGCTGGCTCCTGAAAAGCTACGATAGGCAGGATGGTGACCAGACCCATGGTGGCACAAGTGAAAAGTTGGGCTGGTTTGATAGTACCAAGTGGCTCCTGCAATCTGCCATCAAAAAGTTGGCAGGCGAGTTTTGTTTTCCAGGGAAAAGCGCCGTTGTTTGTGTTTGGGGGCCTGTGGCTGGGAGTGGCCGGCTGGCTCCTTAGAATCCACGATACGCAGGATGGTTCCCAGACCAGAGGTGGCACCAGTGCCAAGTTGGGCTGGTTTGATACTACCAAGTGCGTCCTGCAATCTACCATCCAGAAGCGGGGCAGCTTACTTTTGTTTGCCAGGGAAACGGGCGAAGGTTTGTGTCTCCGGGCCTAAGGCTGGGAGTGACCGGCTGGCTCCTGAAAAGCTACGATAGGCAGGATGGTGACCAGACCCATGGTGGCACCAGTGCCAAGTTGGGCTGGTTTGATAGTACCAAGTGGCTCCTGCAATCTGCCATCAAAATGTTGGCAGGCGAGTTTGTTATCCAGGGAAAAGCGCCGTTGTTTTTGTTTGGGGGCCTGTGGCTGGGAGTGGCCGGCTGGCTCCTTAGAATCCATGATACGCAGGATGGTTCCCAGACCAGAGGTGGCACCAGTGCCAAGTCGGGCTGGTTTGATGGTGAAAAGTGGCTCCTGCAATCTGCCATCCAGAAGCGGGGCAGCTTACTTTTGTTTGCCAGGGAAACGGGCCGAGGTTTGTGTCTGGGGGTTTATGGCTGGGAGTGACCGGCTGGCTCCTGAAAAGCTACGATAGGCAGGATGGTGACCAGACCCATGGTGGCACCAGTGCCAAGTTGGGCTGATTTGATAGTACCAAGTGGCTCCTGCAATCTGCCATCAAAAAGTTGGCAGGCGAGTTTTGTTTTCCAGGGAAAAGCGCCGTTGTTTGTGTTTGGGGGTCTGTGGCTGGGAGTGGACGGATGGCTCCTTAGAACCACGATACGCAGGATGGTTCCCAGACCAGAGGTGGCACCAGTGCCAAGTCGGGCTGGTTTGATAGTACCAAGTGGTTCCTGCAATCTGCCATCCAGAAGCGGGGCAGCTTACTTTTGTATGCCAGGGAAACGGGCCGAGGTTTTTGTCTGGGGGCCTATAGCTGGGAGTGACCGTCTGGCTCCTGAAAAGCTACGATAGGCAGGATGGTGACCAAACGCATGGTGGCACCAGTGCCAAGTTGGGCTGATTTGATAGTACCAAGTGGCTCCTGCAATCTGCCATCAAAATGTTGGCAGGCGAGTTTTGTTTTCCAGGGAAAAGCGCCGTTGTTTGTGTTTGGGGGCCTGTGGCTGGGAGTGGCCGGCTGGCTCCTTAGAATCCACGATACGCAGGATGGTTCCCAGACCAGAGGTGGCACCAGTGCCAAGTCGGGCTGGTTTGATACTACCAAGTGCGTCCTGCAATCTGCCATCCAGAAGCGGGGCAGCTTACTTTTGTTTGCCAGGGAAACGGGCCGAGGTTTGTGTCTGGGGGCCTATGGCTGGGAGTGAGCGGCTGGCTCCTGAAAAGCTACGATAGGCAGGATGGTGACCAGACCCATGGTGGCACCAGTGCCAAGTTGGGCTGGTTTGATAGTACCAAGTGGCTCCTGCAATCTGCCATCAAAAAGTTGTCAGGCGAGTTTTGTTTTCCAGGGAAAAGCGCCGTTGTTTGTGTTTGGGGGCCTGTGGCTGGGAGTGGACGGATGGCTCCTTAGAATCCACGATACGCAGCAAGGTTCCCAGACCAGAGGTGGCACCAGTGCCAAGTCGGGCTAGTTTGATGGTGCAAAGTGGTTCCTGCAATCTGCCATCCAGAAGCGGGGCAGCTTACTTTTGTTTGCCAGGGAAACGGGCCGAGCTTTGTGTCTGGGGGCCTATGGCTGGGAGTGACCGGCTGGCTCCTGAAAAGCTACGATAGGCAGGATGGTGACCAGACCCATGGTGGCACCAGTGCCAAGTTGGGCTGATTTGATAGTACCAAGTGGCTCCTGCAATCTGCCATCAAAATGTTGGCAGGCGAGTTTTGTTTTCCAGGGAAAAGCGCCGTTGTTTTTGTTTGGGGGCCTGGGGCTGGGAGTGGCCGGCTGGCTCCTTAGAATCCACGATACGCAGGATGGTTCCCAGACCAGAGGTGGCACCAGTGCCAAGTTGGGGTGGTTTGATAGTATCAAGTGCGTCCTGCAATCTACCATCCAGAAGCGGGGCAGCTTACTTTTGTTTGCCAGGGAAACGGGCCGAGGTTTGTGTCTCAGGGCCTATGGCTGGGAGTGTCCGGCTGGCTCCTGAAAAGCTACGAGAGGCAGGATGGTGACCAGACCCATGGTGGCACCAGTGCCAAGTTGGGCTGGTTTGATAGTACCAAGTGGCTCCTGCAATCTGCCATCAAAAAGTTGGCAGGCGAGTTTGTTATCCAGGGAAAAGCGCCGTTGTTTGTGTTTGGGGGCCTGTGGCTGGGAGTGGCCGGCTGGCTCCTTAGAATCCATGATACCCAGGATGGTTCCCAGACCAGAGGTGGCACCAGTGCCAAGTCGGGCTGGATTGATGGTGAAAAGTGGCTCCTGCAATCTGCCATCCAGAAGCGGGATAACTTACTTTTGTTTGCCAGGGAAACGGGCCGAGGTTTTTGTCTGGGGGCCTATGGCTGGGAGTGACCGGCTGGCTCCTGAAAAGCTACGATAGGCAGGATGGTGACCAGACCCATGGTGGCACCAGTGCCAAGTTGGGCTGGTTTGATAGTACCAAGTGGCTCCTGCAATCTGCCATCAAAAAGTTGGCAGGCGAGTTTTGTTTTCCAGGGAAAAGCGCCGTTGTTTTTGTCTGGGGGCCTGTGGCTGGAGTGGCCGGCTGGCTCCTTACAATGAACGATACGCAGGATGGTTCCCAGAGCTGAGGTGGCACCAGCGCCAAGTCGGGCTAGTTTGATGGTGCAAAGTGGCTCCTGCAATCTGCCATCCAGAAGCGGGGTAGCTTACTTTTGTTTGCCAGGGAAACGGGCCGAGCTTTGTGTCTGGGGGCCTATGGCTGGGAGTGACTGGCTGGCACCTGAAAAGCTACGATAGGCAGGATGGTGACCAGACCCATGGTGGCACCAGTGCCAAGTTGGGCTGATTTGATAGTAGCAAGTGGCTCCTGCAATCTGCCATCAAAATGTTGCAGGCGAGTTTTGTTTTCCAGGGAAAAGCGCCGTTGTTTGTGTTTGGTGGCCTGTGGCTGGGAGTGACCGGCTGGCTCCTTAGAATCCACGATACGCAGCATGGTTCCCAGACCCAAAGTGGCACCAGTGCCAAGTTGGGCTGGTTTGATAGTACCAAGTGGCTCCTGCAATCTGCCATCAAAAAGTTGGCAGGCGAGTTTTGTTTTCCAGGGAAAAGCGCTGTGGTTTGTGTTTGGGGGCCTGTGGCTGGGAGTGGCCGGCTGGCTCCTTAGAATCCACGATACGCAGGATGGTTCCCAGACCAGAGGTGGCACCAGTGCCAAGTCGGGCTGGTTTGATGGTGAAAAGTGGATCCTGCAATCTGCCATCCAGAAGCGGGATAACTTACTTTTGTTTGCCAGGGAAACGGGCCAAGGTTTTTGTCTGGGGGCCTATGGCTGGGAGTGACCAGCTGGCTCCTGAAAATCTACGATAGGCAGGATGGTGACCAGACCCATGGTGGCACCAGTGTCAAGTTGGGCTGGTTTGATGGTACCAAGTGGCTCCGGCAATCTGCCATCAAAATTTGGCAGGCGAGTTTTGTTTTCCAGGGAAAAGCGCCGTTGTTTTTGTTTGGGGGCCTGTGGCTGGGAGTGGCCAGATGGCTAATTAGAATCCACGATACGCAGCATGGTTCCCAGACCTGAGGTGGCCCCAGTGCCAAGTCGGGCTGGTTTGATACTATCAAGTGCGTCCTGCAATCTGCCATCCAGAAGCGGGGTAGCTTACTTTTGTTTGCCAGGGAAACGGGCCGAGGTTTGTGCCTGGGGGCCTATGGCTGGGAGTGACCGGCTGGCTCCTGAAAAGCTACGATAGGCAGGATGGTGACCAGACCCATGGTGGCACCAGTGCCAAGTTGGGCTGGTTTGATAGTACCAAGTGGCTCCTGCAATCTGCCATCAAAAAGTTGTCAGGCGAGTTTTGTTTTCCAGGGAAAAGCGCCGTTGTTTGTGTTTGGGGGCCTGTGGGTGGGAGTGGCCGGCTGGCTCCTTAGAATCCACGATACGCAGGATGGTTCCCAGACCAGAGGTGGCACCAGTGCCAAGTCGGGCTAATTTGATGGTGCAAAGTGGCTCCTGCAATCTGCCATCCAGAAGCGGGGCAGCTTACTTTTGTTTGCCAGGGAAACGGGCCGAGTATTGTTTCTGGGGGCCTATGGCTGCGAGTGACCGGCTGGCTCCTGAAAAGCTACGATAGGCAGGATGGTGACCAGACCCATGGTGGCACCAGTGCCAAGTTGGGCTGATTTGATAGTAGCAAGTGGCTCCTGCAATCTGCCATCAAAAAGTTGTCAGGCGAGTTTTGTTTTCCAGGGAAAAGCGCCGTTGTTTGTGTTTGGGGGCCTGTGGCTGGGAGTGGCCGGCTGGCTGCTTAGAATCCACGATACGCAGGATGGTTCCCAGACCAGAGGTGGCACCAGTGCCAAGTCGGGCTGGTTTGATACTACCAAGTGCGTCCTGCAATCTGCCATCCAGAAGCGGGGCAGCTTACTTTTGTTTGCCAGGGAAACGGGCCGAGGTTTGTGTCTCGGGGCCTATGGCTGGGAGTGACCGGCTGGCTCCTGAAAAGCTACGATAGGCAGGATGGTGACCAGACCCATGGTGGCACCAGTGCCAAGTTGGGCTGGTTTGATAGTACCAAGTGGCTCCTGCAATCTGCCATCAAAATGTTGGCAGGCGAGTTTTGTTTTCCAGGGAAAAGCGCCGTTGTTTGTGTTTGGGGGCCTGTGGCTGGGAGTGGACGGATGGCTCCTTAGAATCCACGATACGCAGCATGGTTCCCAGACCAGAGGTGGCACCAGTGCCAAGTCGGGCTAGTTTGATGGTGCAAAGTGGTTCCTGCAATCTGCCATCCAGAAGCGGGGCAGCTTACTTTTGTTTGCCATGGAAACGGGCCGAGGTTTGTTTCTGGGGGCCTATGGCTGGGAGTGACCGGCTGGCTCCTGAAAAGCTACGATAGGCAGGATGGTGACCAGACCCATGGTGGCACAAGTGAAAAGTTGGGCTGGTTTGATAGTACCAAGTGGCTCCTGCAATCTGCCATCAAAAAGTTGGCAGGCGAGTTTTGTTTTCCAGGGAAAAGCGCCGTTGTTTGTGTTTGGGGGCCTGTGGCTGGGAGTGGCCGGCTGGCTCCTTAGAATCCACGATACGCAGGATGGTTCCCAGACCAGAGGTGGCACCAGTGCCAAGTTGGGCTGGTTTGATAGTACCAAGTGCGTCCTGCAATCTACCATCCAGAAGCGGGGCAGCTCACTTTTGTTTGCCAGGGAAACGGGCGAAGGTTTGTGTCTCCGGGCCTAAGGCTGGGAGTGACCGGCTGGCTCCTGAAAAGCTACGATAGGCAGGATGGTGACCAGACCCATGGTGGCACCAGTGCCAAGTTGGGCTGGTTTGATAGTACCAAGTGGCTCCTGCAATCTGCCATCAAAATGTTGGCAGGCGAGTTTGTTATCCAGGGAAAAGCGCCGTTGTTTTTGTTTGGGGGCCTGTGGCTGGGAGTGGCCGGCTGGCTCCTTAGAATCCATGATACGCAGGATGGTTCCCAGACCAGAGGTGGCACCAGTGCCAAGTCGGGCTGGTTTGATGGTGAAAAGTGGCTCCTGCAATCTGCCATCCAGAAGCGGGATAACTTTCTTTTGTTTGCCAGGGAAACGGGCCGAGGTTTGTGTCTGGGGGTTTATGGCTGGGAGTGACCGGCTGGCTCCTGAAAAGCTACGATAGGCAGGATGGTGACCAGACCCATGGTGGCACCAGTGCCAAGTTGGGCTGATTTGATAGTACCAAGTGGCTCCTGCAATCTGCCATCAAAAAGTTGGCAGGCGAGTTTTGTTTTCCAGGGAAAAGCGCCGTTGTTTGTGTTTGGGGGTCTGTGGCTGGGAGTGGACGGATGGCTCCTTAGAACCACGATACGCAGGATGCTTCCCAGACCAGAGGTGGCACCAGTGCCAAGTCGGGCTGGTTTGATAGTACCAAGTGGTTCCTGCAATCTGCCATCCAGAAGCGGGGCAGCTTACTTTTGTATGCCAGGGAAACGGGCCGAGGTTTTTGTCTGGGGGCCTATAGCTGGGAGTGACCGTCTGGCTCCTGAAAAGCTACGATAGGCAGGATGGTGACCAAACGCATGGTGGCACCAGTGCCAAGTTGGGCTGATTTGATAGTACCAAGTGGCTCCTGCAATCTGCCATCAAAATGTTGGCAGGCGAGTTTTGTTTTCCAGGGAAAAGCGCCGTTGTTTGTGTTTGGGGGCCTGTGGCTGGGAGTGGCCGGCTGGCTGCTTAGAATCCACGATACGCAGGATGGTTCCCAGACCAGAGGTGGCACCAGTGCCAAGTCGGGCTGGTTTGATACTACCAAGTGCGTCCTGCAATCTGCCATCCAGAAGCGGGGCAGCTTACTTTTGTTTGCCAGGGAAACGGGCCGAGGTTTGTGTCTGGGGGCCTATGGCTGGGAGTGAGCGGCTGGCTCCTGAAAAGCTACGATAGGCAGGATGGTGACCAGACCCATGGTGGCACCAGTGCCAAGTTGGGCTGGTTTGATAGTACCAAGTGGCTCCTGCAATCTGCCATCAAAAAGTTGTCAGGCGAGTTTTGTTTTCCAGGGAAAAGCGCCGTTGTTTGTGTTTGGGGGCCTGTGGCTGGGAGTGGACGGATGGCTCCTTAGAATCCACGATACGCAGCAAGGTTCCCAGACCAGAGGTGGCACCAGTGCCAAGTCGGGCTAGTTTGATGGTGCAAAGTGGTTCCTGCAATCTGCCATCCAGAAGCGGGGCAGCTTACTTTTGTTTGCCAGGGAAACGGGCCGAGCTTTGTGTCTGGGGGCCTATGGCTGGGAGTGACCGGCTGGCTCCTGAAAAGCTACGATAGGCAGGATGGTGACCAGACCCATGGTGGCACCAGTGCCAAGTTGGGCTGATTTGATAGTACCAAGTGGCTCCTGCAATCTGCCATCAAAAAGTTGGCAGGCGAGTTTTGTTTTCCAGGGAAAAGCGCCGTTGTTTTTGTTTGGGGGCCTGGGGCTGGGAGTGGCCGGCTGGCTCCTTAGAATCCACGATACGCAGGATGGTTCCCAGACCAGAAGTGGCACCAGTGCCAAGTTGGGCTGGTTTGATAGTATCAAGTGCGTCCTGCAATCTACCATCCAGAAGCGGGGCAGCTTACTTTTGTTTGCCAGGGAAACGGGCCGAGGTTTGTGTCTCAGGGCCTATGGCTGGGAGTGACCGGCTGGCTCCTGAAAAGCTACGAGAGGCAGGATGGTGACCAGACCCATGGTGGCACCAGTGCCAAGTTGGGCTGGTTTGATAGTACCAAGTGGCTCCTGCAATCTGCCATCAAAAAGTTGGCAGGCGAGTTTTGTTTTCCAGGGAAAAGCGCCGTTGTTTGTGTTTGGGGGCCTGTGGCTGGGAGTGGCCGGCTGGCTCCTTAGAATCCATGATACGCAGGATGGTTCCCAGACCAGAGGTGGCACCAGTGCCAAGTCGGGCTGGTTTGATGGTGAAAAGTGGCTCCTGCAATCTGCCATCCAGAAGCGGGATAACTTACTTTTGTTTGCCAGGGAAACGGGCCGAGGTTTTTGTCTGGGGGCCTATGGCTGGGAGTGACCGGCTGGCTCCTGAAAAGCTACGATAGGCAGGATGGTGACCAGACCCATGGTGGCACCAGTGCCAAGTTGGGCTGGTTTGATAGTACCAAGTGGCTCCTGCAATCTGCCATCAAAAAGTTGGCAGGCGAGTTTTGTTTTCCAGGGAAAAGCGCCGTTGTTTGTGTCTGGGGGCCTGTGGCTGGAGTGGCCGGCTGGCTCCTTACAATGAACGATACGCAGGATGGTTCCCAGAGCTGAGGTGGCACCAGCGCCAAGTCGGGCTAGTTTGATGGTGCAAAGTGGCTCCTACAATCTGCCATCCAGAAGCGGGGTAGCTTACTTTTGTTTGCCAGGGAAACGGGCCGAGCTTTGTGTCTGGGGGCCTATGGCTGGGAGTGACTGGCTGGCACCTGAAAAGCTACGATAGGCAGGATGGTGACCAGACCCATGGTGGCACCAGTGCCAAGTTGGGCTGATTTGATAGTAGCAAGTGGCTCCTGCAATCTGCCATCAAAATGTTGCAGGCGAGTTTTGTTTTCCAGGGAAAAGCGCCGTTGTTTGTGTTTGGTGGCCTGTGGCTGGGAGTGACCGGCTGGCTCCTTAGAATCCACGATACGCAGGATGGTTCCCAGACCCAAAGTGGCACCAGTGCCAAGTTGGGCTGGTTTGATAGTACCAAGTGGCTCCTGCAATCTGCCATCAAAAAGTTGGCAGGCGAGTTTTGTTTTCCAGGGAAAAGCGCTGTGGTTTGTGTTTGGGGGCCTGTGGCTGGGAGTGGCCGGCTGGCTCCTTAGAATCCACGATACGCAGGATGGTTCACAGACCAGAGGTGGCACCAGTGCCAAGTCGGGCTGGTTTGATGGTGAAAAGTGGCTCCTGCAATCTGCCATCCAGAAGCGGGATAACTTACTTTTGTTTGCCAGGGAAACGGGCCAAGGTTTTTGTCTGGGGGCCTATGGCTGGGAGTGACCAGCTGGCTCCTGAAAAGCTACGATAGGCAGGATGGTGACCAGACCCATGGTGGCACCAGTGTCAAGTTGGGCTGGTTTGATGGTACCAAGTGGCTCCGGCAATCTGCCATCAAAATTTGGCAGGCGAGTTTTGTTTTCCAGGGAAAAGCGCCGTTGTTTTTGTTTGGGGGCCTGTGGCTGGGAGTGGCCAGATGGCTAATTAGAATCCACGATACGCAGCATGGTTCCCAGACCTGAGGTGGCACCAGTGCCAAGTCGGGCTGGTTTGATACTATCAAGTGCGTCCTGCAATCTGCCATCCAGAAGCGGGGTAGCTTACTTTTGTTTGCCAGGGAAACGGGCCGAGGTTTGTGCCTGGGGGCCTATGGCTGGGAGTGACCGGCTGGCTCCTGAAAAGCTACGATAGGCAGGATGGTGACCAGACCCATGGTGGCACCAGTGCCAAGTTGGGCTGGTTTGATAGTACCAAGTGGCTCCTGCAATCTGCCATCAAAAAGTTGTCAGGCGAGTTTTGTTTTCCAGGGAAAAGCGCCGTTGTTTGTGTTTGGGGACCTGTGGGTGGGAGTGGCCGGCTGGCTCCTTAGAATCCACGATACGCAGGATGGTTCCCAGACCAGAGGTGGCACCAGTGCCAAGTCGGGCTAGTTTGATGGTGCAAAGTGGCTCCTGCAATCTGCCATCCAGAAGCGGGGCAGCTTACTTTTGTTTGCCAGGGAAACGGGCCGAGTATTGTGTCTGGGGGCCTATGGCTGCGAGTGACCGGCTGGCTCCTGAAAAGCTACGATAGGCAGGATGGTGACCAGACCCATGGTGGCACCAGTCCCAAGTTGGGCTGATTTGATAGTACCAAGTGGCTCCTGCAATCTGCCATCAAAAAGTTGGCAGGCGAGTTTTGTTTTCCAGGGAAAAGCGCCGTTGTTTGTGTCTGGGGGCCTGTGGCTGGAGTGGCCGGCTGGCTCCTTAGAATGAACGATACGCAGGATGGTTCCCAGACCTGAGGTGGCACCAGTGCCAAGTCGGGCTAGTTTGATGGTGCAAAGTGGCTCCTGCAATCTGCCATCCAGAAGCGGGGTAGCTTACTTTTGTTTGCCAGGGAAACGGGCCGAGGTTTTTCTCTGAGGGCCTATGGCAGGGAGGGAACGGCTGGCTCCTGAAAAGCTATGATAGGCAGGATGGTGACCAGACCCATGGTGGCACCAGTGCCAAGTTGGGCTGATTTGATAGTAGCAAGTGGCTCCTGCAATCTGCCATCAAAATGTTGTCAGGCGAGTTTTGTTTTCCAGGGAAAAGCGCCGTTGTTTGTGTTTGGGGGCCTGTGGCTGGGAGTGACCGGCTGGCTCCTTAGAATCCACGATACTCAGGATGGTTCCCAGACCCAAGGTGGCACCAGTGCCAAGTTGGGCTGGTTTGATAGTAGCAAGTGGTTCCTGCAATCTGCCATGCAGAAGCGGGGCAGCTTACTTTTGTTTGTCAGGGAAACGGGCCGAGCTTTGTGTCTGGGCGCCTATGGCTTGGAGTGACCGGCTAGGTCCTGAAAAGCTACGATAGGCAGGATGGTGACCAGACCCATGGTGGCACCAGTGCCAAGTTGGGCTGGTTTGATAGTACCAAGTGGCTCCTGCAATCTGCCATCAAAAAGTTGGCAGGCCAGTTTTGTTTTCCAGGGAAAAGCGCCGTTCTTTGTGTTTGGGGGCATATGGCTCAGAGTGGCCGGATGGCTAATTAGAATCCACGATACGCAGCATGGTTCCCAGACCAGAGGTGGCACCAGTGCCAAGTCGGGCCAGTTTGATGGTGCAAAGGGGCTCCTGCAATCTGCCATCCAGAAGCAGGGCAGCTTACTTTTGTTTGCCAGGAAAACGGGCCGAGGTTTTTGTCTGGGGGCCTATAGCTGGGAGTGACCGTCTGGCTCCTGAAAAGCTACGATAGGCAGGATGGTGACCAAACGCATGGTGGCACCAGTGCCAAGTTGGGCTGATTTGATAGTAGCAAGTGGCTCCTGCAATCTGCCATCAAAATGTTGGCAGGCGAGTTTTGTTTTCCAGGGAAAAGCGCCGTTGTTTGTGTTTGGGGGCCTGTGGCTGGGAGTGGCCGGCTGGCTGCTTAGAATCCACGATACGCAGGATGGTTCCCAGACCAGAGGTGGCACCAGTGCCAAGTCGGGCTGGTTTGATACTACCAAGTGCGTCCTGCAATCTGCCATCCAGAAGCGGGGCAGCTTACTTTTGTTTGCCAGGGAAACGGGCCGAGGTTTGTGTCTGGGGGCCTATGGCTGGGAGTGACCGGCTGGCTCCTGAAAAGCTACGATAGGCAGGATGGTGACCAGACCCATGGTGGCACCAGTGCCAAGTTGGGCTGGTTTGATAGTACCAAGTGGCTCCTGCAATCTGCCATCAAAAAGTTGTCAGGCGAGTTTTGTTTTCCAGGGAAAAGCGCCGTTGTTTTTGTTTGGGGGCCTGTGGCTGGGAGTGGACGGATGGCTCCTTAGAATCCACGATACGCAGCAAGGTTCCCAGACCAGAGGTGGCACCAGTGCCAAGTCGGGCTAGTTTGATGGTGCAAAGTGGTTCCTGCAATCTGCCATCCAGAAGCGGGGCAGCTTACTTTTGTTTGCCAGGGAAACGGGCCGAGGTTTGTGTCTGGGGGCCTATGGCTGGGAGTGACCGGCTGGCTCCTGAAAAGCTACGATAGGCAGGATGGTGACCAGACCCATGGTAGCACCAGTGCCAAGTTGGGCTGATTTGATAGTAGCAAGTGGCTCCTGCAATCTGCCATCAAAATGTTGGCAGGCGAGTTTTGTTTTCCAGGGAAAAGCGCCGTTGTTTTTGTTTGGGGGCCTGGGGCTGGGAGTGGCCGGCTGGCTCCTTAGAATCCACGATACGCAGGATGGTTCCCAGACCAGAAGTGGCACCAGTGCCAAGTTGGGCTGGTTTGATAGTACCAAGTGCGTCCTGCAATCTACCATCCAGAAGCGGGGCAGCTTACTTTTGTTTGCCAGGGAAACGGGCCGAGGTTTGTGTCTCAGGGCCTATGGCTGGGAGTGACCGGCTGGCTCCTGAAAAGCTACGATAGGCAGGATGGTGACCAGACCCATGGTGGCACCAGTGCCAAGTTGGGCTGGTTTGATAGTACCAAGTGGCTCCTGCAATCTGCCATCAAAAAGTTGGCAGGCGAGTTTGTTATCCAGGGAAAAGCGCCGTTGTTTGTGTTTGGGGGCCTGTGGCTGGGAGTGTCCGGCTGGCTCCTTAGAATCCATGATACGCAGGATGGTTCCCAGACCAGAGGTGGCACCAGTGCCAAGTCGGGCTGGTTTGATGGTGAAAAGTGGCTCCTGCAATCTGCCATCCAGAAGCGGGATAACTTACTTTTGTTTGCCAGGGAAACGGGCCGAGGTTTTTGTCTGGGGGCCTATGGCTGGGAGTGACCGGCTGGCTCCTGAAAAGCTACGATAGGCAGGATGGTGACCAGACCCATGGTGGCACCAGTGCCAAGTTGGGCTGGTTTGATAGTACCAAGTGGCTCCTGCAATCTGCCATCAAAAAGTTGGCAGGCGAGTTTTGTTTTCCAGGGAAAAGCGCCGTTGTTTGTGTCTGGGGGCCTGTGGATGGAGTGGCCGGCTGGCTCCTTACAATGAACGATACGCAGGATGGTTCCCAGAGCTGAGGTGGCACCAGTGCCAAGTCGGGCTAGTTTGATGGTGCAAAGTGGCTCCTGCAATCTGCCATCCAGAAGCGGGGTAGCTTACTTTTGTTTGCCAGGGAAACGGGCCGAGCTTTGTGTCTGGGGGCCTATGGCTGCGAGTGACTGGCTGGCACCTGAAAAGCTACGATAGGCAGGATGGTGACCAGACCCATGGTGGCACCAGTGCCAAGTTGGGCTGATTTGATAGTAGCAAGTGGCTCCTGCAATCTGCCATCAAAATGTTGCAGGCGAGTTTTGTTTTCCAGGGAAAAGCGCCGTTGTTTGTGTTTGGTGGCCTGTGGCTGGGAGTGACCGGCTGGCTCCTTAGAATCCACGATACGCAGGATGGTTCCCAGACCCAAGGTGGCACCAGTGCCAAGTTGGGCTGGTTTGATAGTACCAAGTGGCTCCTGCAATCTGCCATCAAAAAGTTGGCAGGCGAGTTTTGTTTTCCAGGGAAAAGCGCTGTGGTTTGTGTTTGGGGGCCTGTGGCTGGGAGTGGCCGGCTGGCTCCTTAGAATCCACGATACGCAGGATGGTTCCCAGACAAGAGGTGGCACCAGTGCCAAGTCGGGCTGGTTTGATGGTGAAAAGTGGCTCCTGCAATCTGCCATCCAGAAGCGGGATAACTTACTTTTGTTTGCCAGGGAAACGGGCCAAGGTTTTTGTCTGGGGGCCTATGGCTGGGAGTGACCAGCTGGCTCCTGAAAAGCTACGATAGGCAGGATGGTGACCAGACCCATGGTGGCACCAGTGTCAAGTTGGGCTGGTTTGATAGTACCAAGTGGCTCCGGCAATCTGCCATCAAAATTTGGCAGGCGAGTTTTGTTTTCCAGGGAAAAGCGCCGTTGTTTTTGTTTGGGGGCCTGTGGGTGGGAGTGGCCAGATGGCTAATTAGAATCCACGATACGCAGGATGGTTCCCAGACCTGAGGTGGCACCAGTGCCAAGACGGGCTGGTTTGATACTATCAAGTGCGTCCTGCAATCTGCCATCCAGAAGCGGGGTAGCTTACTTTTGTTTGCCAGGGAAACGGGCCGAGCTTTGTGCCTGGGGGCCTATGGCTGGGAGTGACCGGCTGGCTCCTGAAAAGCTACGATAGGCAGGATGGTGACCAGACCCATGGTGGCACCAGTGCCAAGTTGGGCTGGTTTGATAGTACCAAGTGGCTCCTGCAATCTGCCATCAAAAAGTTGTCAGGCGAGTTTTGTTTTCCAGGGAAAAGCGCCGTTGTTTGTGTTTGGGGACCTGTGGGTGGGAGTGGCCGGCTGGCTCCTTAGAATCCACGATACGCAGGATGGTTCCCAGACCAGAGGTGGCACCAGTGCCAAGTCGGGCTAGTTTGATGGTGCAAAGTGGCTCCTGCAATCTGCCATCCAGAAGCGGGGCAGCTTACTTTTGTTTGCCAGGGAAACGGGCCGAGGTTTGTGTCTGGGGGCCTATGGCTGCGAGTGACCGGCTGGCTCCTGAAAAGCTACGATAGGCAGGATGGTGACCAGACCCATGGTGGCACCAGTCCCAAGTTGGGCTGATTTGATAGTACCAAGTGGCTCCTGCAATCTGCCATCAAAATGTTGGCAGGCGAGTTTTGTTTTCCAGGGAAAAGCGCCGTTGTTTGTGTCTGGGGGCCTGTGGCTGGAGTGGCCGGCTGGCTCCTTAGAATGAACGATACGCAGGATGGTTCCCAGACCAGAGGTGGCACCAGTGCCAAGTCGGGCTAGTTTGATGGTGCAAAGTGGCTCCTGCAATCTGCCATCCAGAAGCGGGGTAGCTTACTTTTGTTTGCCAGGGAAACGGGCCGAGGTTTTTCTCTGGGGGCCTATGGCAGGGAGGGAACGGCTGGCTCCTGAAAAGCTACGATAGGCAGGATGGTGACCAGACCCATGGTGGCACCAGTGCCAAGTTGGGCTGATTTGATAGTAGCAAGTGGCTCCTGCAATCTGCCATCAAAATGTTGTCAGGCGAGTTTTGTTTTCCAGGGAAAAGCGCCGTTGTTTGTGTTTGGGGGCCTGTGGCTGGGAGTGACCGGCTGGCTCCTTAGAATCCACGATACTCAGGATGGTTCCCAGACCCAAGGTGGCACCAGTGCCAAGTTGGGCTGGTTTGATAGTACCAAGTGGTTCCTGCAATCTGCCATCCAGAAGCGGGGCAGCTTACTTTAGTTTGTCAGGGAAACGGGCCGAGGTTTGTGTCTGGGGGCCTATGGCTTGGAGTGACCGGCTGGCTCCTGAAAAGCTACGATAGGCAGGATGGTGACCAGACCCATGGTGGCACCAGTGCCAAGTTGGGCTGGTTTGATAGTACCAAGTGGCTCCTGCAATCTGCCATCAAAAAGTTGGCAGGCGAGTTTTGTTTTCCAGGGAAAAGCGCCGTTCTTTGTGTTTGGGGGCCTGTGGGTGTGAGTGGCCGGCTGGCTCCTTAGAATCCACGATACGCAGGATGGTTCCCAGACCAGAGGTGGCACCAGTGCCAAGTCGGGCTAGTTTGATGGTGCAAAGTGGCTCCTGCAATCTGCCATCCAGAAGCGGGGCAGCTTACTTTTGTTTGCCAGGGAAACGGGCCGAGGTTTGTGTCTGGGGGCCTATGGCTGGGAGTGACCGGCTGGCTCCTGAAAAGCTACGATAGGCAGGATGGTGACCAGACCCATGGTGGCACCAGTGCCAAGTTGGGCTGATTTGATAGTACCAAGTGGCTCCTGCAATCTGCCATCCAAATGTTGG
Organism: Melospiza melodia melodia; assembly: GCF_035770615.1. Lineage (NCBI taxonomy): Eukaryota > Metazoa > Chordata > Aves > Passeriformes > Passerellidae > Melospiza > Melospiza melodia. The sequence continues at coordinate 46,080,577 of NC_086199.1, forward strand.
CAGGCGAGTTTTGTTTTCCAGGGAAAAGCGCCGTTATTTTTGTTTGGGGGCCTGGGGCTGGGAGTGGCCGGCTGGCTCCTTAGAATCCACGATACGCAGGATGGTTCCCAGACCAGAAGTGGCACCAGTGCCAAGTTGGGCTGGTTTGATAGTACCAAGTGCGTCCTGCAATCTATCATCCAGAAGCGGGGCAGCTTACTTTTGTTTGCCAGGGAAACGGGCCGAGGTTGCTGTCTCAGGGCCTATGGCTGGGAGTGACCGGCTGGCTCCTGAAAAGCTCCGATAGGCAGGATGGTGACCAGACCCATGGTGGCACCAGTGCCAAGTTGGGCTGGTTTGATAGTACCAAGTGGCTCCTGCAATCTGCCATCAAAAAGTTGGCAGGCGAGTTTGTTATCCAGGGAAAAGCGCCGTTGTTTGTGTTTGGGGGCCTGTGGCTGGGAGTGGCCGGCTGGCTCCTTAGAATCCATGATACGCAGGATGGTTCCCAGACCAGAGGTGGCACCAGTGTCAAGTCGGGCTGGTTTGATGGTGAAAAGTGGCTCCTGCAATCTGCCATCCAGAAGCGGGATAACTTACTTTTGTTTGCCAGGGAAACGGGCCGAGGTTTTTGTCTGGGGGCCTATGGTTGGGAGTGACCGGCTGGCTCCTGAAAAGCTACGATACGCAGGATGGTGACCAGACCCATGGTGGCACCAGTGCCAAGTTGGGCTGGTTTGATAGTACCAAGTGGCTCCTGCAATCTGCCATCAAAAAGTTGGCAGGCGAGTTTTGTTTTCCAGGGAAAAGCGCCGTTGTTTGTGTCTGGGGGCCTGTGGCTGGAGTGGCCGGCTGGCTCCTTACAATGAACGATACGCAGGATGGTTCCCAGAGCTGAGGTGGCACCAGTGCCAAGTCGGGCTAGTTTGATGGTGCAAAGTGGCTCCTGCAATCTGCCATCCAGAAGCGGGGTAGCTTACTTTTGTTTGCCAGGGAAACGGGCCGAGCTTTGTGTCTGGGGGCCTATGGCTGGGAGTGACTGGCTGGCACCTGAAAAGCTACGATAGGCAGGATGGTGACCAGACCCATGGTGGCACCAGTGTCAAGTTGGGCTGATTTGATAGTAGCAAGTGGCTCCTGCAATCTGCCATCAAAATGTTGCAGGCGAGTTTTGTTTTCCAGGGAAAAGCGCCGTTGTTTGTGTTTGGTGGCCTGTGCCTGGAGTGGCCGGCTGGCTCCTTAGAATGAACGATACGCAGGATGGTTCCCAGACCAGAGGTGGCACCAGTGCCAAGTCGGGCTAGTTTGATGGTGCAAAGTGGCTCCTGCAATCTGCCATCCAGAAGCGGGGTAGCTTACTTTTGTTTGCCAGGGAAACGGGCCGAGGTTTTTCTCTGGGGGCCTATGGCAGGGAGGGAACGGCTGGCTCCTGAAAAGCTACGATAGGCAGGATGGTGACCAGACCCATGGTGGCACCAGTGCCAAGTTGGGCTGATTTGATAGTAGCAAGTGGCTCCTGCAATCTGCCATCAAAATGTTGTCAGGCGAGTTTTGTTTTCCAGGGAAAAGCGCCGTTGTTTGTGTCTGGGGGCCTATGGCTGGGAGTGACCGGCTGGCTCCTGAAAAGCTACGATAGGCAGGATGGTGACCAGACCCATGGTGGCACCAGTGCCAAGTTGGGCTGGTTTGATAGTACCAAGTGGCTCCTGCAATCTGCCATCAAAAAGTTGGCAGGCGAGTTTTGTTTTCCAGGGAAAAGCGCCGTTCTTTGTGTTTGGGGGCATATGGCTCAGAGTGGCCGGATGGCTAATTAGAATCCACGATACGCAGCATGGTTCCCAGACCAGAGGTGGCACCAGTGCCAAGTCGGGCCAGTTTGATGGTGCAAAGGGGCTCCTGCAATCTGCCATCCAGAAGCAGGGCAGCTTACTTTTGTTTGCCAGGAAAACGGGCCGAGGTTTTTGTCTGGGGGCCTATAGCTGGGAGTGACCGTCTGGCTCCTGAAAAGCTACGATAGGCAGGATGGTGACCAGACCCATGGTGGCACCAGTGCCAAGTTGGGCTGATTTGATAGTACCAAGTGGCTCCTGCAATCTGCCATCAAAATGTTGGCAGGCGAGTTTTGTTTTCCAGGGAAAAGCGCCGTTGTTTGTGTTTGGGGGCCTGTGGCTGGGAGTGGCCGGCTGGCTGCTTAGAATCCACGATACGCAGGATGGTTCCCAGACCAGAGGTGGCACCAGTGCCAAGTCGGGCTGGTTTGATACTACCAAGAGCGTCCTGCAATCTGCCATCCAGAAGCGGGGCAGCTTACTTTTGTTTGCCAGGGAAACGGGCCGAGGTTTGTGTCTGGGGGCCTATGGCTGGGAGTGACCGGCTGGCTCCTGAAAAGCTACGATAGGCAGGATGGTGACCAGACCCATGGTGGCACCAGTGCCAAGTTGGGCTGGTTTGATAGTACCAAGTGGCTCCTGCAATCTGCCATCAAAAAGTTGTCAGGCGAGTTTTGTTTTCCAGGGAAAAGCGCCGTTGTTTGTGTTTGGGGGCCTGTGGGTGTGAGTGGCCGGCTGGCTCCTTAGAATCCACGATACGCAGGATGGTTCCCAGACCAGAGGTGGCACCAGTGCCAAGTCGGGCTAGTTTGATGGTGCAAAGTGGCTCCTGCAATCTGCCATCCAGAAGCGGGGCAGCTTACTTTTGTTTGCCAGGGAAACGGGCCGAGGTTTGTGTCTGGGGGCCTATGGCTGGGAGTGACCGGCTGGCTCCTGAAAAGCTACGATAGGCAGGATGGTGACCAGACCCATGGTGGCACCAGTGCCAAGTTGGGCTGATTTGATAGTACCAAGTGGCTCCTGCAATCTGCCATCAAAATGTTGGCAGGCGAGTTTTGTTTTCCAGGGAAAAGCGCCGTTGTTTTTGTTTGGGGGCCTGGGGCTGGGAGTGGCCGGCTGGCTCCTTAGAATCCACGATACGCAGGATGGTTCCCAGACCAGAAGTGGCACCAGTGCCAAGTTGGGCTGGTTTGATAGTACCAAGTGCGTCCTGCAATCTACCATCCAGAAGCGGGGCAGCTTACTTTTGTTTGCCAGGGAAACGGGCCGAGGTTGCTGTCTCAGGGCCTATGGCTGGGAGTGACCGGCTGGCTCCTGAAAAGCTCCGATAGGCAGGATGGTGACCAGACTCATGGTGGCACCAGTGCCAAGTTGGGCTGGTTTGATAGTACCAAGTGGCTCCTGCAATCTGCCATCAAAAAGTTGGCAGGCGAGTTTTGTTTTCCAGGGAAAAGCGCTGTGGTTTGTGTTTGGTGGCCTGTGGCTGGGAGTGACCGGCTGGCTCCTTAGAATCCACGATACGCAGGATGGTTCCCAGACCCAAGGTGGCACCAGTGCCAAGTTGGGCTGGTTTGATAGTACCAAGTGGCTCCTGCAATCTGCCATCAAAAAGTTGGCAGGCGAGTTTTGTTTTCCAGGGAAAAGCGCTGTGGTTTGTGTTTGGGGGCCTGTGGCTGGGAGTGGCCGGCTGGCTCCTTAGAATCCACGATACGTAGGATGGTTCCCAGACAAGAGGTGGCACCAGTGCCAAGTCGGGCTGGTTTGATGGTGAAAAGTGGCTCCTGCAATCTGCCATCCAGAAGCGGGATAACTTACTTTTGTTTGCCAGGGAAACGGGCCAAGGTTTTTGTCTGGGGGCCTATGGCTGGGAGTGACCAGCTGGCTCCTGAAAAGCTACGATAGGCAGGATGGTGACCAGACCCATGGTGGCACCAGTGTCAAGTTGGGCTGGTTTGATAGTACCAAGTGGCTCCGGCAATCTGCCATCAAAATTTGGCAGGCGAGTTTTGTTTTCCAGGGAAAAGCGCCGTTGTTTTTGTTTGGGTGCCTGTGGGTGGGAGTGGCCAGATGGCTAATTCGAATCCACGATACGCAGGATGGTTCCCAGACCTGAGGTGGCACCAGTGCCAAGTCGGGCTGGTTTGATACTATCAAGTGCGGCCTGCAATCTGCCATCCAGAAGCGGGGTAGCTTACTTTTGTTTGCCAGGGAAACGGGCCGAGGTTTGTGCCTGGGGGCCTATGGCTGGGAGTGACCGGCTGGCTCCTGAAAAGCTACGATAGGCAGGATGGTGACCAGACCCATGGTGGCACCAGTGCCAAGTTGGGCTGGTTTGATAGTACCAAGTGGCTCCTGCAATCTGCCATCAAAAAGTTGGCAGGCGAGTTTTGTTTTCCAGGGAAAAGCGCCGTTGTTTGTGTTTGGGGACCTGTGGGTGGGAGTGGCCGGCTGGCTCCTTAGAATCCACGATACGCAGGATGGTTCCCAGACCAGAGGTGGCACCAGTGCCAAGTCGGGCTAGTTTGATGGTGCAAAGTGGCTCCTGTAATCTGCCATCCAGAAGCGGGGCAGCTTACTTTTGTTTGCCAGGGAAACGGGCCGAGTATTGTGTCTGGGGGCCTATGGCTGCGAGTGACCGGCTGGCTCCTGAAAAGCTACGATAGGCAGGATGGTGACCAGACCCATGGTGGCACCAGTGCCAAGTTGGGCTGATTTGATAGTACCAAGTGGCTCCTGCAATCTGCCATCAAAAAGTTGGCAGGCGAGTTTTGTTTTCCAGGGAAAAGCGCCGTTGTTTGTGTCTGGGGGCCTGTGGCTGGAGTGGCCGGCTGGCTCCTTAGAATGAACGATACGCAGGATGGTTCCCAGACCTGAGGTGGCACCAGTGCCAAGTCGGGCTAGTTTGATGGTGCAAAGTGGCTCCTGCAATCTGCCATCCAGAAGCGGGGTAGCTTACTTTTGTTTGCCAGGGAAACGGGCCGAGGTTTTTCTCTGGGGGCCTATGGCAGGGAGGGAACGGCTGGCTCCTGAAAAGCTACGATAGGCAGGATGGTGACCAGACCCATGGTGGCACCAGTGCCAAGTTGGGCTGATTTGATAGTAGCAAGTGGCTCCTGCAATCTGCCATCAAAATGTTGTCAGGCGAGTTTTGTTTTCCAGGGCAAAGCGCCGTTGTTTGTGTTTGGGGGCCTGTGGCTGGGAGTGACCGGCTGGCTCCTTAGAATCCACGATACTCAGGATGGTTCCCAGACCCAAGGTGGCACCAGTGCCAAGTTGGGCTGGTTTGATAGTATCAAGTGGTTCCTGCAATCTGCCATCCAGAAGCGGGGCAGCTTACTTTTGTTTGTCAGGGAAACGGGCCGAGCTTTGTGTCTGGGCGCCTATGGCTTGGAGTGACCGGCTAGGTCCTGAAAAGCTACGATAGGCAGGATGGTGACCAGACCCATGGTGGCACCAGTGCCAAGTTGGGCTGGTTTGATAGTACCAAGTGGCTCCTGCAATCTGCGATCAAAAAGTTGGCAGGCGAGTTTTGTTTTCCAGGGAAAAGCGCCGTTCTTTGTGTTTGGGGGCATATGGCTCAGAGTGGCCGGATGGCTAATTAGAATCCACGATACGCAGCATGGTTCCCAGACCAGAGGTGGCACCAGTGCCAAGTCGGGCCAGTTTGATGGTGCAAAGGGGCTCCTGCAATCTGCCATCCAGAAGCAGGGCAGCTTACTTTTGTTTGCCAGGAAAACGGGCCGAGGATTTTGTCTCGGGGCCTATGGCTGGGAGTGACCGGCTGGCTCCTGAAAAGCTACGATAGGCAGGATGGTGACCAGACCCATGGTGGCACCAGTGCCAAGTTGGGCTGGTTTGATAGTACCAAGTGGCTCCTGCAATCTGCCATCAAAAAGTTGGCAGGCGAGTTTTGTTTTCCAGGGAAAAGCGCCGTTGTTTGTGTTTGGGGGCCTGTGGGTGGGAGTGGCCGGCTGGCTCCTTAGAATCCACGATACGCAGCATGGTTCCCAGACCAGAGGTGGCACCAGTGCCAAGTCGGGCTGGTTTGATAATACATAGTGGATCCTGCAATCTGCCATCCAGAAGCGGGACAGCTTACTTTTGTTTGCCAGGGAAACCGGCCGAGCTTTGTATCTGGGGGCCTATGGCTGGGAGTGACCGTCTAGGTCCTGAAAAGCTACGATAGGCAGGATGGTGACCAGACCCATGGTGGCACCAGTGCCAAGTTGGGCTGGTTTGATAGTACCAAGTGGCTCCTGCAATCTGCCATCAAAAAGTTGGCAGGCGAGTTTTGTTTTCCAGGGAAAAGCGCCGTTGTTTGTGTTTGGGGGCCTGTGGCTGGGAGTGGCCGGCTGGCTCCTTAGAATCCACGATACGCAGGATGGTTCCCAGACCAGAGGTGGCACCAGTGCCAAGTCGGGCTAGTTTGATGGTGCAAAGTGGCTCCTGCAATCTGCCATCCAGAAGCGGGGTAGCTTACTTTTGTTTGCCAGGGAAACGGGCCGAGTATTGTGTCTGGGGGCCTATGGCTGCGAGTGACCGGCTGGCTCCTGAAAAGCTACGATAGGCAGGATGGTGACCAGACCCATGGTGGCACCAGTCCCAAGTTGGGCTGATTTGATAGTACCAAGTGGCTCCTGCAATCTGCCATCAAAATGTTGGCAGGCGAGTTTTGTTTTCCAGGGAAAAGCGCCGTTGTTTGTGTCTGGGGGCCTGTGGCTGGAGTGGCCGGCTGGCTCCTTAGAATGAACGATACGCAGGATGGTTCCCAGACCTGAGGTGGCACCAGTGCCAAGTCGGGCTAGTTTGATGGTGCAAAGTGGCTCCTGCAATCTGCCATCCAGAAGCGGGGTAGCTTACTTTTGTTTGCCAGGGAAACGGGCCGAGGTTTTTCTCTGGGGGCCTATGGCAGGGAGGGAACGGCTGGCTCCTGAAAAGCTACGATAGGCAGGATGGTGACCAGACCCATGGTGGCACCAGTGCCAAGTTGGGCTGATTTGATAGTAGCAAGTGGCTCCTGCAATCTGCCATCAAAATGTTGTCAGGCGAGTTTTGTTTTCCAGGGAAAAGCGCCGTTGTTTGTGTTTGGGGGCCTGTGGCTGGGAGTGACCGGCTGGCTCCTTAGAGTCCACGATACTCAGGATGGTTCCCAGACCCAAGGTGGCACCAGTGCCAAGTTGGGCTGGTTTGATAGTATCAAGTGGTTCCTGCAATCTGCCATCCAGAAGCGGGGCAGCTTACTTTTGTTTGTCAGGGTAACGGGCCGAGCTTTGTGTCTGGGCGCCTATGGCTTGGAGTGACCGGCTAGGTCCTGAAAAGCTACGATAGGCAGGATGGTGACCAGACCCATGGTGGCACCAGTGCCAAGTTGGGCTGGTTTGATAGTACCAAGTGGCTCCTGCAATCTGCCATCAAAAAGTTGGCAGGCGAGTTTTGTTTTCCAGGGAAAAGCGCCGTTGTTTGTGTTTGGGGGCATATGGCTCAGAGTGGCCGGATGGCTAATTAGAATCCACGATACGCAGCATGGTTCCCAGACCAGAGGTGGCACCAGTGCCAAGTCGGGCCAGTTTGATGGTGCAAAGGGGCTCCTGCAATCTGCCATCCAGAAGCAGGGCAGCTTACTTTTGTTTGCCAGGAAAACGGGCCGAGGATTTTGTCTCGGGGCCTATGGCTGGGAGTGACCGGCTGGCTCCTGAAAAGCTACGATAGGCAGGATGGTGACCAGACCCATGGTGGCACCAGTGCCAAGTTGGGCTGGTTTGATAGTACCAAGTGGCTCCTGCAATCTGCCATCAAAAAGTTGGCAGGCGAGTTTTGTTTTCCAGGGAAAAGCGCCGTTGTTTGTGTTTGGGGGCCTGTGGGTGGGAGTGGCCGGCTGGCTAATTAGAATCCACGATACGCAGGATGGTTCCCAGACCAGAGGTGGCACCAGTGCCAAGTCGGGCTGGTTTGATAATACATAGTGGATCCTGCAATCTGCCATCCAGAAGCGGGACAGCTTACTTTTGTTTCCAGGGAAACCGGCCGAGCTTTTTATCTGGGGGCCTATGGCTGGGAGTGACCGTCTAGGTCCTGAAAAGCTACGATAGGCAGGATGGTGACCAGACCCATGGTGGCACCAGTGCCAAGTTGGGCTGGTTTGATAGTACCAAGTGGCTCCTGCAATCTGTCATCAAAAAGTTGGCAGGCGAGTTTTGTTTTCCAGGGAAAAGCGCCGTTGTTTGTGTTTGGGGGCCTGTGGCTGGGAGTGGCCGGCTGGCTAATTGGAATCCACGATACGCAGCATGGTTCCCAGACCTGAGGTGGCACCAGTGACAAGTCGGGCTAGTTTGATACTACCAAGTGCGTCCTGCAATCTGCCATCCAGAAGCGGGGCAGCTTACTTTTGTTTGCCAGGGAAACTGGCCGAGGTTTGTGTCTGGGGGCCTATGGCTGGGAGTGACCGGCTGGCTCCTGAAAAGCTACGATAGGCAGGATGGTGACCAGACCCATGGTGGCACCAGTGCCAAGTTGGGCTGATTTGATAGTACCAAGTGGCTCCTGCAATCTGCCATGAAAATGTTGGCAGGCGAGTTTTGTTTTCCAGGGAAAAGCGCCGTTGTTTTTGTTTGGGGGCCTGGGGCTGGGAGTGGCCGGCTGGCTCCTTAGAATCCACGATACGCAGGATGGTTCCCAGACCAGAAGTGGCACCAGTGCCAAGTTGGGCTGGTTTGATAGTACCAAGTGCGTCCTGCAATCTACCATCCAGAAGCGGGGCAGCTTACTTTTGTTTGCCAGGGAAACGGGCCGAGGTTGCTGTCTCAGGGCCTATGGCTGGGAGTGACCGGCTGGCTCCTGAAAAGCTCCGATAGGCAGGATGGCGACCAGACTCATGGTGGCACCAGTGCCAAGTTGGGCTGGTTTGATAGTACCAAGTGGCTCCTGCAATCTGCCATCAAAAAGTTGGCAGGCGAGTTTGTTATCCAGGGAAAAGCGCCGTTGTTTGTGTTTGGGGGCCTGTGGCTGGGAGTGGCCGGCTGGCTCCTTAGAATCCATGATACGCAGGATGGTTCCCAGACCAGAGGTGGCACCAGTGTCAAGTCGGGCTGGTTTGATGGTGAAAAGTGGCTCCTGCAATCTGCCATCCAGAAGCGGGATAACTTACTTTTGTTTGCCAGGGAAACGGGCCGAGGTTTTTGTCTGGGGGCCTATGGTTGGGAGTGACCGGCTGGCTCCTGAAAAGCTACGATAGGCAGGATGGTGACCAGACCCATGGTGGCACCAGTGCCAAGTTGGGCTGGTTTGATAGTACCAAGTGGCTCCTGCAATCTGCCATCAAAAAGTTGGCAGGCGAGTTTTGTTTTCCAGGGAAAAGCGCCGTTGTTTGTGTCTGGGGGCCTGTGGCTGGAGTGGTCGGCTGGCTCCTTACAATGAACGATACGCAGGATGGTTCCCAGAGCTGAGGTGGCACCAGTGCCAAGTTGGGCTGGTTTGATAGTACCAAGTGGCTCCTGCAATCTGCCATCAAAAAGTTGGCAGGCGAGTTTTGTTTTCCAGGGAAAAGCGCTGTGGTTTGTGTTTTGGGGCCTGTGGCTGGGAGTGGCCGGCTGGCTCCTTAGAATCCACGATACGTAGGATGGTTCCCAGACAAGAGGTGGCACCAGTGCCAAGTCGGGCTGGTTTGATGGTGAAAAGTGGCTCCTGCAATCTGCCATCCAGAAGCGGGATAACTTACTTTTGTTTGCCAGGGAAACGGGCCAAGGTTTTTGTCTGGGGGCCTATGGCTGGGAGTGACCAGCTGGCTCCTGAAAAGCTACGATAGGCAGGATGGTGACCAGACCCATGGTGGCACCAGTGTCAAGTTGGGCTGGTTTGATAGTACCAAGTGGCTCCGGCAATCTGCCATCAAAATTTGGCAGGCGAGTTTTGTTTTCCAGGGAAAAGCGCCGTTGTTTTTGTTTGGGGGCCTGTGGGTGGGAGTGGCCAGATGGCTAATTCGAATCCACGATACGCAGGATGGTTCCCAGACCTGAGGTGGCACCAGTGCCAAGTCGGGCTGGTTTGATACTATCAAGTGCGGCCTGCAATCTGCCATCCAGAAGCGGGGTAGCTTACTTTTGTTTGCCAGGGAAACGGGCCGAGGTTTGTGCCTGGGGGCCTATGGCTGGGAGTGACCGGCTGGCTCCTGAAAAGCTACGATAGGCAGGATGGTGACCAGACCCATGGTGGCACCAGTGCCAAGTTGGGCTGGTTTGATAGTACCAAGTGGCTCCTGCAATCTGCCATCAAAAAGTTGTCAGGCGAGTTTTGTTTTCCAGGGAAAAGCGCCGTTGTTTGTGTTTGGGGACCTGTGGGTGGGAGTGGCCGGCTGGCTCCTTAGAATCCACGATACGCAGGATGGTTCCCAGACCAGAGGTGGCACCAGTGCCAAGTCGGGCTAGTTTGATGGTGCAAAGTGGCTCCTGCAATCTGCCATCCAGAAGCGGGGCAGCTTACTTTTGTTTGCCAGGGAAACGGGCCGAGTATTGTGTCTGGGGGCCTATGGCTGCGAGTGACCGGCTGGCTCCTGAAAAGCTACGATAGGCAGGATGGTGACCAGACCCATGGTGGCACCAGTCCCAAGTTGGGCTGATTTGATAGTACCAAGTGGCTCCTGCAATCTGCCATCAAAAAGTTGGCAGGCGAGTTTTGTTTTCCAGGGAAAAGCGCCGTTGTTTGTGTCTGGGGGCCTGTGGCTGGAGTGGCCGGCTGGCTCCTTAGAATGAACGATACGCAGGATGGTTCCCAGACCTGAGGTGGCACCAGTGCCAAGTCGGGCTAGTTTGATGGTGCAAAGTGGCTCCTGCAATCTGCCATCCAGAAGCGGGGCAGCTTACTTTTGTTTGCCAGGGAAACGGGCCGAGGTTTTTCTCTGGGGGCCTATGGCAGGGAGGGAACGGCTGGCTCCTGAAAAGCTACGATAGGCAGGATGGTGACCAGACCCATGGTGGCACCAGTGCCAAGTTGGGCTGATTTGATAGTAGCAAGTGGCTCCTGCAATCTGCCATCAAAATGTTGTCAGGCGAGTTTTGTTTTCCAGGGCAAAGCGCCGTTGTTTGTGTTTGGGGGCCTGTGGCTGGGAGTGACCGGCTGGCTCCTTAGAATCCACGATACGCAGGATGGTTCCCAGACCCAAGGTGGCACCAGTGCCAAGTTGGGCTGGTTTGATAGTATCAAGTGGTTCCTGCAATCTGCCATCCAGAAGCGGGGCAGCTTACTTTTGTTTGTCAGGGAAACGGGCCGAGCTTTGTGTCTGGGCGCCTATGGCTTGGAGTGACCGGCTAGGTCCTGAAAAGCTACGATAGGCAGGATGGTGACCAGACCCATGGTGGCACCAGTGCCAAGTTGGGCTGGTTTGATAGTACCAAGTGGCTCCTGCAATCTGCGATCAAAAAGTTGGCAGGCGAGTTTTGTTTTCCAGGGAAAAGCGCCGTTCTTTGTGTTTGGGGGCATATGGCTCAGAGTGGCCGGATGGCTAATTAGAATCCACGATACGCAGCATGGTTCCCAGACCAGAGGTGGCACCAGTGCCAAGTCGGGCCAGTTTGATGGTGCAAAGGGGCTCCTGCAATCTGCCATCCAGAAGCAGGGCAGCTTACTTTTGTTTGCCAGGAAAACGGGCCGAGGATTTTGTCTCGGGGCCTATGGCTGGGAGTGACCGGCTGGCTCCTGAAAAGCTACGATAGGCAGGATGGTGACCAGACCCATGGTGGCACCAGTGCCAAGTTGGGCTGGTTTGATAGTACCAAGTGGCTCCTGCAATCTGCCATCAAAAAGTTGGCAGGCGAGTTTTGTTTTCCAGGGAAAAGCGCCGTTGTTTGTGTTTGGGGGCCTGTGGGTGGGAGTGGCCGGCTGGCTCCTTAGAATCCACGATACGCAGCATGGTTCCCAGACCAGAGGTGGCACCAGTGCCAAGTCGGGCTGGTTTGATAATACATAGTGGATCCTGCAATCTGCCATCCAGAAGCGGGACAGCTTACTTTTGTTTGCCAGGGAAACCGGCCGAGCTTTGTATCTGGGGGCCTATGGCTGGGAGTGACCGTCTAGGTCCTGAAAAGCTACGATAGGCAGGATGGTGACCAGACCCATGGTGGCACCAGTGCCAAGTTGGGCTGGTTTGATAGTACCAAGTGGCTCCTGCAATCTGCCATCAAAAAGTTGGCAGGCGAGTTTTGTTTTCCAGGGAAAAGCGCCGTTGTTTGTGTTTGGGGGCCTGTGGCTGGGAGTGGCCGGCTGGCTCCTTAGAATCCACGATACGCAGGATGGTTCCCAGACCAGAGGTGGCACCAGTGCCAAGTCGGGCTAGTTTGATGGTGCAAAGTGGCTCCTGCAATCTGCCATCCAGAAGCGGGGCAGCTTACTTTTGTTTGCCAGGGAAACGGGCCGAGTATTGTGTCTGGGGGCCTATGGCTGCGAGTGACCGGCTGGCTCCTGAAAAGCTACGATAGGCAGGATGGTGACCAGACCCATGGTGGCACCAGTCCCAAGTTGGGCTGATTTGATAGTACCAAGTGGCTCCTGCAATCTGCCATCAAAAAGTTGGCAGGCGAGTTTTGTTTTCCAGGGAAAAGCGCCGTTGTTTGTGTCTGGGGGCCTGTGGCTGGAGTGGCCGGCTGGCTCCTTAGAATGAACGATACGCAGGATGGTTCCCAGACCTGAGGTGGCACCAGTGCCAAGTCGGGCTAGTTTGATGGTGCAAAGTGGCTCCTGCAATCTGCCATCCAGAAGCGGGGTAGCTTACTTTTGTTTGCCAGGGAAACGGGCCGAGGTTTTTCTCTGGGGGCCTATGGCAGGGAGGGAACGGCTGGCTCCTGAAAAGCTACGATAGGCAGGATGGTGACCAGACCCATGGTGGCACCAGTGCCAAGTTGGGCTGATTTGATAGTAGCAAGTGGCTCCTGCAATCTGCCATCAAAATGTTGTCAGGCGAGTTTTGTTTTCCAGGGAAAAGCGCCGTTGTTTGTGTTTGGGGGCCTGTGGCTGGGAGTGACCGGCTGGCTCCTTAGAGTCCACGATACTCAGGATGGTTCCCAGACCCAAGGTGGCACCAGTGCCAAGTTGGGCTGGACTGATAGTATCAAGTGGTTCCTGCAATCTGCCATCCAGAAGCGGGGCAGCTTACTTTTGTTTGTCAGGGTAACGGGCCGAGCTTTGTGTCTGGGCGCCTATGGCTTGGAGTGACCGGCTAGGTCCTGAAAAGCTACGATAGGCAGGATGGTGACCAGACCCATGGTGGCACCAGTGCCAAGTTGGGCTGGTTTGATAGTACCAAGTGGCTCCTGCAATCTGCCATCAAAAAGTTGGCAGGCGAGTTTTGTTTTCCAGGGAAAAGCGCCGTTGTTTGTGTTTGGGGGCATATGGCTCAGAGTGGCCGGATGGCTAATTAGAATCCACGATACGCAGCATGGTTCCCAGACCAGAGGTGGCACCAGTGCCAAGTCGGGCCAGTTTGATGGTGCAAAGGGGCTCCTGCAATCTGCCATCCAGAAGCAGGGCAGCTTACTTTTGTTTGCCAGGAAAACGGGCCGAGGATTTTGTCTCGGGGCCTATGGCTGGGAGTGACCGGCTGGCTCCTGAAAAGCTACGATAGGCAGGATGGTGACCAGACCCATGGTGGCACCAGTGCCAAGTTGGGCTGGTTTGATAGTACCAAGTGGCTCCTGCAATCTGCCATCAAAAAGTTGGCAGGCGAGTTTTGTTTTCCAGGGAAAAGCGCCGTTGTTTGTGTTTGGGGGCCTGTGGGTGGGAGTGGCCGGCTGGCTCCTTAGAATCCACGATACGCAGCATGGTTCCCAGACCAGAGGTGGCACCAGTGCCAAGTCGGGCTGGTTTGATAATACATAGTGGATCCTGCAATCTGCCATCCAGAAGCGGGACAGCTTACTTTTGTTTCCAGGGAAACCGGCCGAGCTTTTTATCTGGGGGCCTATGGCTGGGAGTGACCGTCTAGGTCCTGAAAAGCTACGATAGGCAGGATGGTGACCAGACCCATGGTGGCACCAGTGCCAAGTTGGGCTGGTTTGATAGTACCAAGTGGCTCCTGCAATCTGTCATCAAAAAGTTGGCAGGCGAGTTTTGTTTTCCAGGGAAAAGCGCCGTTGTTTGTGTTTGGGGGCCTGTGGCTGGGAGTGGCCGGCTGGCTAATTGGAATCCACGATACGCAGCATGGTTCCCAGACCTGAGGTGGCACCAGTGACAAGTCGGGCTAGTTTGATACTACCAAGTGCGTCCTGCAATCTGCCATCCAGAAGCGGGGCAGCTTACTTTTGTTTGCCAGGGAAACTGGCCGAGGTTTGTGTCTGGGGGCCTATGGCTGGGAGTGACCGGCTGGCTCCTGAAAAGCTACGATAGGCAGGATGGTGACCAGACCCATGGTGGCACCAGTGCCAAGTTGGGCTGGTTTGATAGTACCAAGTGGCTCCTGCAATCTGCCATCAAAAAGTTGGCAGGCGAGTTTTGTTTTCCAGGGAAAAGCGCCGTTGTTTGTGTTTGGGCGCCTGTGGCAGGGAGTGGCCGGCTGGCTCCTTAGAATCCACGATACGCAGGATGGTTCCCAGACCCAAGGTGGCACCAGTGCCAAGTCGGGCTGGCTTGATAGTACCCAGTGGTTCCTGCAATCTGCCATCCAGAAGCGGGGCAGCTTACTTTTGTTTGCCAGGGAAACGGGCCGAGCTTTGTGTCTGGGGGCCTATGGCTGGGATTGACCGGCTGGCGCCTGAAAAGCTGCGATAGGCAGGATGGTGAGCAGACCCATGGTGGCACCAGTGCCAAGTTGGGCTGATTTGATAGTACCAAGTGGCTCCTGCAATCTGCCATCAAAATGTTGGCAGGCGAATTACGTTTTCCAGGGAAAAGGGCCGTTGTTTTTGTTTGGGGGCCTGTGGGAGGGAGTGGCCGGCTGGCTCCTTAGAATCCACGATACGCAGGATGGTTCCCAGACCTGAGGTGGCAACAGTGTCAAGTCGGGCTGGTTTGATAGTACCAAGTGGCTCCTGCAATCTGCCATCAAAAAGTTGGCAGGCGAGTTTTGTTTTCCAGGGAAAATGCGCCGTTGTTTGTGTTTGGGGGCCTGTGGCTGGGAGTGGCCGGCTGGCTCCTTAGAATCCACGATACGCAGGATGGTTCCCAGACCAGAGGTGGCACCAGTGCCAAGTTGGGCTGGTTTGATAGTACCAAGTGGCTCC
This sequence comes from Melospiza melodia melodia, assembly GCF_035770615.1. NCBI lineage: Eukaryota > Metazoa > Chordata > Aves > Passeriformes > Passerellidae > Melospiza > Melospiza melodia. The sequence continues at coordinate 46,095,587 of NC_086199.1, forward strand.
TGCAATCTGCAATCCAGAAGCTGGACAGCTTACTTTTGTTCGCCAGGGAAACGGGCCGAGGTTTGTGTCTGGGGGCCTATGGCTGGGAGTGACCAGCTGGCTCCTGAAAAGGTACGATAGGCAGGATGGTGACCAGACCCATGGTGGCACCAGTGCCAGGTTGGGCTGGTTTGATAGTACCAAGTGGCTCCTGCAATCTGCCATCAAAATGTTGGCAGGCGAGTTTTTTTTTCCAGGGAAAAGCGCCGTTGTTTTTGTTTGGGGGCCTGTGGCTGGGAGTGGCCGGCTGGCTCCTTAGAATACACGATACGCAGGATGGTTCCCAGACCAGAGGTGGCACCAGTTCCAAGTTGGGCTGGTTTGATAGTACCAAGTGCGTCCTGCAATCTGCCATCCAGAAGCGGGGCAGCTTACTTTTGTTTGCCAGGGAAACGGGCCGAGGTTTGTGTCTGGGGGTCTATGGCTGGGAGTGACCGGCTGGCTCCTGGAAAGCTACGATAGGCAGGATGGTGACCAGACCCATGGTGGCACCAGTGCCAAGTTGGGCTGGTTTGATAGTACCAAGTGGCTCCTGCAATCTGCCATCAAAATGTTGGCAGGCGAGTTTTGTTTTCCAGGGAAAAGCGCCGTTGATTTTGTTTGGGTGCCTATGGCTGGGAGTGGCCGGCTGGCTCCTTGGAATCCACGATACGCACCATGGTTCCCAGACCAGAGGTGGCACCAGTGCCAAGTTGGGCTGATTTGATAGTACCAAGTGACTCCTGCAATCTGCGATCCAGAAGCGGGGCAGCTTACTTTTGTTTGCCAGGGAAACGGGCCGAAGTTTGTGTCTGGGGGCCTATGGCTGGGAGTGACCGGCTGGCTCCTGAAAAGCTACGATAGGCAGGATGGTGACCAGACCCATGGTGGCACCAGTGCCAAGTTGGGCTGGTTTGATAGTACCAAGTGGCTCCTGCAATCTGCCATCAAAAAGTTGGCAGGCGAGTTTTGTTTTCCAGGGAAAAGCGCCGTTGTTTGTGTTTGGGGGCCTGTGGCTGGGAGTGGCCGGCTTGATAATTTGAATCCCCGAGACGCAGGATGGTTCCCAGACCAGAGGTGGCACCAGTGCCAAGTCGGGCTAGTTTGATGGTGCAAAGTGGCTCCTGCAATCTGCCATCCAGAAGCGGGGCAGCTTACTTTTGTTTGCCAATGAAATGAGCCGAGGTTTGTGTCTGGGGGCCTATGGCTGGGAGTGACCGGCTGGCTCTTGAAAAGCTACGATAGGCAGGATGGTGACCAGACCCATGGTGGCACCAGTGCCAAGTTGGGCTGATTTGATAGTACCAAGTGGCTCCTGCAATCTGCCATCAAAAAGTTGGCAGGCGAGTTTTGTTTTCCAGGGAAAAGCACCGTTGTTTGTGTTTGGGGGCCTGTGGCTGGGAGTGGCCGGCTGGCTGCTTAGAATCTACGATACGCAGGATGGTTCCCAGACCAGAGGTGGCACCAGTGCCAAGTTGGGCTGCATTTATAGTACCAAGTTGTTCCTGCAATCTGCCATCCAGAAGCGGGGCAGCTTACTTTTGTTTGCCAGGGAAACGGGCCGAGCTTTGTGTCTGGGCGCCTATGGCTGGGAGTGACCTGCTAGGTCCTGAAAAGCTACGATAGGCAGGATGGTGACCAGACCCATGGTGGCACCAGTGCCAAGTTGGGCTGGTTTGATAGTACAAAGTGGCTCCTGCAATCCGCCATCAAAAAGTTAGCAGGCGAGTTTTGTTTTCCAGGGAAAAGCGCCGTTGTTTGTGTTTGGGGGCCTGTGGCTGGGAGTGGCCGGCTGGCTCCTTAGAATCCACGATACGCAGGATGGTTCCCAGACCCAAGGTGGCACCAGTGCCAAGTTGGGCTGGTTTGATAGTACCAAGTGATTCCTGCAATCTGCCATCCAGAAGCGGGGCAGCTTACTTTTGTTTGCCAGGGAAACGGGCCGAGCTTTGTGTCTGGGGGCCTATGGCTGGGAGTGACCGGCTAGGTCCTGAAAAGCTACGATAGGCAGGATGGTGACCAGACCCATGGTGGCACCAGTGCCAAGTTGGGCTGGTTTGATAGTACCAAGTGGCTCCTGCAATCTGCCATCAAAAAGTTGGCAGGCGAGTTTTGTTTTCCAGGGAAAAGCGCCGTTGTTTGTGTTTGGGGGCCTGTGGCTGGGAGTGGACGGATGGCTAATTAGAATCCACGATACGCAGGATGGTTCCCAGACCAGAGGTGGCACCATTGCCAAGTCGGGCTAGTTTGATGGTGAAAAGTGACTCCTTCAATCTGATATCCAGAAGCGGGGCAGCTTACTTTTGTTTGCCAGGGAAACAGGCCGAGCTTTGAGTCTGGGGGCCTATGGCTGGGAGTGACCGGCTGGCTCCTGAAAAGCTACGATAGGCAGGATGGTGACCAGACCCATGGTGGCAGCAGTGCCAAGTTGGGCTGGTTTGATAGTACCAAGTAGCTCCTGCAATCTGCCATCAAAAAGTTGGCAGGCGAGTTTTGTTTTCCAGGGAAAAGCGCCGTTGTTTGTGTTTGCGGGCCTGTGGCTGGGAGTGGCCGGCTGGCTCCTTAGAACACACGATACGCAGGATGGTTCCCAGACCTGAGGTGGCACCAGTGCCAAGTCGGGCTGATTTGATAGTACCAAGTGGCTCCTGCAATCTGCCATCCAGAAGCGGGGCAGCTTACTTTTGTTTGCCAGGGAAACGGGCCGAGCTTTGTGTCTGGGGGCCTATGGCTGGGACTGACCGGCTGGCGCCTGAAAAGCTACGATAGGCAGGATGGTGAGCAGACCCATGGTGGCACCAGTGCCAAGATGGGCTGATTTGATAGTGCCAAGTGGCTCCTGCAATCTGCCATCAAAATGTTGGCAGGCGAATTATGTTTTCCAGGGAAAAGGGCCGTTGTTTTTGTTTGGGGGCCTGTGGGAGGGAGTGGCCGGCTGGCTCCTTAGAATCCACGATACGCAGGATGGTTCCCAGACCTGAGGTGGCAACAGTGCCAAGTCGGGCTGGTTTGATAGTACCAAGTGGCTCCTGCAATCTGCCATCAAAAAGTTGGCAGGCGAGTTTTGTTTTCCAGGGAAAATGCGCCGTTGTTTGTGTTTGGGGTCCTGTGGCTGGGAGTGGCCGGCTGGCTCCTTAGAATCCACGATACGCAGGATAGCTCCCAGACCAGAGGTGGCACCAGTGCCAAGTTGGGCTGGTTTGATAGTACCAAGTGGCTCCTGCAATCTGCAATCCAGAAGCTGGACAGCTTACTTTTGTTCGCCAGGGAAACGGGCCGAGGTTTGTGTCTGGGGGCCTATGGCTGGGAGTGACCAGCTGGCTCCTGAAAAGCTACGATAGGCAGGATGGTGACCAGACCCATGGTGGCACCAGTGCCAGGTTGGGCTGGTTTGATAGTACCAAGTGGCTCCTGCAATCTGCCATCAAAATGTTGGCAGGCGAGTTTTGTTTTCCAGGGAAAAGCGCCGTTGTTTGTGTTTGGGGGCCTGTGGCTGGGAGTGGCCGGCTGGCTCCTTAGAATCCACGATACGCAGGATGGTTCCCAGACCAGAGGTGGCACCAGTGCCAAGTTGGGCTGGTTTGATAGTACCAAGTGCGTCCTGCAATCTGCCATCCAGAAGCGGGGCAGCTTACTTTTGTTTGCCAGGGAAACGGGCCGAGGTTTGTGTCTGGGGGTCTATGGCTGGGAGTGACCGGCTGGCTCCTGGAAAGCTACGATAGGCAGGATGGTGACCAGACCCATGCTGGCACCAGTGCCAAGTTGGGCTGGTTTGATAGTACCAAGTGGCTCCTGCAATCTGCCATCAAAATGTTGGCAGGCGAGTTTTGTTTTCCAGGGAAAAGCGCCGTTGTTTGTGTTTGGGTGCCTATGGCTGGGAGTGGCCGGCTGGTTCCTTAGAATCCACGATACGCACCATGGTTCCCAGACCAGAGGTGGCACCAGTGCCAAGTTGGGCTGATTTGATACTACCAAGTGACTCCTGCAATCTGCGATCCAGAAGCGGGGCAGCTTACTTTTGTTTGCCAGGGAAACGGGCCGAGGATTGTGTCTGGGGTCCTATGGCTGGGAGTGACCGGCTGGCTCCTGAAAAGCTGCGATAGGCAGGATGGTGACCAGACCCATGGTGGCACCAGTGCCAAGTTGGGCTGGTTTGATAGTACCAAGTGGCTCCTGCAATCTGCCATCAAAAAGTTGGCAGGCGAGTTTTGTTTCCCAGGGAAAAGCGCCGTTGTTTGTGTTTGGGGGCCTGTGGCTGGGAGTGGCCGGCTGGCTAATTAGAATCCACGACAGGTAGGATGGTTCCCAGACCAGAGGTGACACCAGTGCCAAGTCGGGCTAGTTTGATGGTGAAAAGTGGCTCCTGCAATCTGCCATCCAGAAGCGGGTTAACTTACTTTTGTTTGCCAGGGAAAAGGGCCGAGGTTTTTGTCTGGGGGACTACGGCTGGGAGTGACCGGCTGGCTCCTGAAAAGCTACGATAGGCAGGATGGTGACCAGACCCATGGTGGCACCAGTGCCAAGTTGGGCTGGTTTGATAGTACCAAGTGGCTCCTGCAATCTGCCATCAAAAAGTTGGCAGGCGAGTTTGTAATCCAGGGAAATGCTCCGTTGTTTTTGTTTGGGGGCCTGTGGCTGGGAGTGGCCGGATGGCTAATTAGAATCCACGATACGCAGCATGGTTCCCAGACCTGAGGTGGCACCAGTGCCAAGTTGGGCTGGTTTGATACTACCAAGTGCGTCCTGCAATCTGCCATCCAGAAGCGGGGCAGGTTAATTTTGTTTGCCAGGGAAACGGGCCGAGGTTTTGTCTGGGGGCTTATGGCAGGGAGTGACCGGCTGGCTCCTGAAAAACTACGATAGGCAGGATGGTGACCAGACCCATGGTGGCACCAGTGCCAAGTTGGGCTGGTTTGATAGTACCAAGTGGCTCCTGCAATCTGCCATCAAAAAGTTGTTAGGCGAGTTTTGTTTTCCAGGGAAAAGCGCCGTTGTTTTTGTTTGGGGGCCTGTGGCTGGGAGTGGCCGGCTGGCTCCTTAGAATCCACGATACGCAGGATGGTTCCCAGACCTGAGGTGGCACCAGTGCCAAGTTGGGCTGGTTTGATAGTAGCAAGTGGTTCCTGCAATCTGCCATCCAGAAGCGGGGCAGCTTACTTTTGTTTGCCAGGGAAACGGGCCGAGCTTTGTGTCAGGGGGCCTATGGCTGGGAGTGACCGGCTGGCTCCTGAAAAGCTACGATAGGCAGGATGGTGACCAGACCCATGGTGGCACCAGTGCCATGTTCGGCTGATTTCATAGTACCAAGTGGCTCCTGCAATCTGCCATCAAAAAGTCGGCAGGCGAGTTTTGTTTTCCAGGTAAAAGCGCCGTTGTTTGTGTCTGCGGGCCTGTGGCTGGAGTGGCCGGCTGGCTCCTTAGAATCCACGATACGCAGCATGGTTCCCAGACCCAAGGTGGCACCACTGCCAAGTTGGGCTGGTTTGATAGTACCAAGTGGTTCCTGCAATCTGCCATCAAAAAGTTGGCAGGCGAGTTTTGTTTTCCAGGGAAAAGCGCCGTTGTTTTTGTTTGGGGGCCTGTGGCTGGGAGTGGCCGGTTGGCTCCTTAGAATCCACGATACGCAGGATGGTTCCCAGACCCAAGGTGGCACCAGTGCCAAGTTGGGCTGGTTTGATAGTACCAAGTGGTTCCTGCAATCTGCCATCCAGAAGCGGGGCAGCTTACTTTTGTTTGTCAGGGAAACGGGCCGAGGTTTGTGACTGGGGGCCTATGGCTGGGAGTGACCGGCTGGCTCCTGAAAAGCTACGATAGGCAGGATGGTGACCAGACCCATGGTGGCACCAGTGCCAAGTTGGGCTGGTTTGATAGTACCAAGTGGCTCCTGCAATCTGCCATCAAAAACTTGGCAGGCGAGTTTTGTTTTCCAGGGAAAAGCGCCGTTGTTTGTGTTTGGGGGCCTGTGGCTGGGAGTGGCCGGCTGGCTAATTAGAATCCACGACAGGCAGGATGGTTCCCAGACCAGAGGTGACACCAGTGCCAAGTCGGGCTTGTTTGATGGTGAAAAGTGGCTCCTGCAATCTGCCATCCAGAAGCGGGTTAACTTACTTTTGTTTGCCAGGGAAAAGGGCCGAGGTTTTTGTCTGTGGGCCTATGGCTGGGAGTGACCGGCTGGCTCCTGAAAAGCTGCGATAGGCAGGATGGTGACCAGACCCATGGTGGCACCAGTGCCATGTTCGGCTGATTTCATAGTACCAAGTGGCTCCTGCAATCTGCCATCAAAATGTTTGCAGGCGAGTTTTGTTTTCCAGGGAAAAGCGCCGTTGTTTGTGTCTGCGGGCCTGTGGCTGGAGTGGTCGGCTGGCTCCTTAGAATCCACAATACGCAGCATGGTTCCCAGACCCAAGGTGGCACCAGTGCCAAGTTGGGCTGGTTTGATAGTACCAAGTGGTTCCTGCAATCTGCCATCAAAAAGTTGTCAGGCGAGTTTTGTTTTCCAGGGAAAATCGCCGTTGTATTTGTTTGGGGGCCTGTGGCTTGGAGTGGCCAGCTGGCTCCTTAGGATCCACGATACCCAGGATGGTTCCCAGACCAGAGGTGGCACCAGTACCAAGTCGGGCTGGTTTGATAATAACAAGTGGATCCTGCAATCTGCCATCCAGAAGCGGGGCAGCTTACTTTTGTTTGCCAGGGAAACGGGCCGAGCTTTGTGTCTGGGGACCTATGGCTGGGAGTGACCGGCTGGCTCCTGAAAAGCTACGATAGGCAGGATGGTGACCAGACCCATGGTGGCACCAGTGCCAAGTTGGGCTGGTTTGATAGTACCAAGTGGCTCCTGCAATCTGCCATCAAAAAGTTGGCAGGCGAGTTTTGTTTTCCAGGGAAAAGCGCCGTTGTGTGTGTTTTGGGGCCTGTGGCTGGGAGTGGCCAGCTGGCTCCTTAGAATCCACGATACGCAGGATGGTTCCCAGACCCAAGGTGGCACCAGTGCCAAGTCGGGCTGGTTTCTTAGTACCAAGTGGTTCCTGCAATCTGCCATCCAGAAGCGGGGCAGTTGAATTTTGTTTGCCAGAGAAAAAGGCTGTTGTTGTGTTTCGGGGCCTGTGGCTGGCAGTGGACGGCTGGCTCCTGAAAATCCATGATACGCAGCATGGTTCCCAGACCCAAGGTGGCACCAGTGCCAAGTCGGGCTGGTTTCATAGTACCCAGTGGCTCCTGCAATCTGCCATCCAGAAGAGGGGCAGTTGAATTTTGTTTTCCAGAGAAAAGGGCCGTGGTTTGTATTTGGGGCCTATGGCTGAGAGTGACCGGCTGGCTCCTGAAAAGCTACGATAGGCAGGATGGTGACCAGACCCATGGTGGCACCAGTGCCAAGTTGGGCTGGTTTGATAGTACCAAGTGGCTCCTGCAATCTGCCATCGAAAGTTGGCAGGCGAGTTTTGTTTTCCAGGGTAACGCGCCGTTGTTTTTGTTTAGAGGCCTGTGGCTGGGAGTGTCCGCCTGTCATCTTAGAATCTACGTTACGCAGCATGGTTCCCAGAGACAAGGTGGCACCAGTGCCAAGTTGGGCTGGTTTGAGAGTACCAAGTTGTTCCTGCAATCTGCCATCCAGAAGCGGGGCAGCTTACTTTTGTATGCCAGGGAAACGGGCCGAGGTTTGTGTCTGGGGGCCTATGGCTGGGAGTGACCGGCTGGCTCCTGAAAAGCTAAGATAGGCAGGATGGTGACCAGACCCATGGTGGCACCAGTGTCAAGTTGGGCTGGTTTGATAGTACCAAGTGGCTCCTGCAATCTGCCATCAAAATGTTGGCAGGCGAGTTTTGTTTTCCAGGGAAAAGCGCCGTTGTTTTGGTTTGGGGGCCTGTGGCTGGGAGTGGCCGGCTGGCTCCTTAGAATCCACGATACGCAGCATGGTTCCCAGACCTGAGGTGGCACCAGTGCCAAGTCGAGCTGGTTTGATGGTGAAAAGTGGCTCCTGCAATCTGCCATCCAGTAGCGGGATAACTTACTTTTGTTTGCCAGGGAAACGGGCCAAGGTTTTTGTCTGGGGGCCTATGGCTGGGAGTGACCGGCTGGCTCCTGAAATGCTACGATAGGCAGGATGGTGACCAGACCCATGGTGGCACCAGTGCCAAGTTGGGCTGGTTTGATAGTACCCAGTGGCTCCGGCAATCTGCCATCAAAATTTGGCAGGCGAGTTTTGTTTTCCAGGGAAAAGCGCCGTTTTTTTTGTTTGGGGGCCTGTGGCTGGGAGTGGACGGATGGCTAATTAGAATCCACGATACGCAGGATGGTTCCCAGACCAGAGGTGGCACCAGTGCCAAGTCGGGCTGGTTTGATGGTGCAAAGTGGCTCCTGCAATCTGCCATCCAGAAGCGGGGCAGCTTATTTTTCTTTGCCAGGGAAACGGGCCGAGGTTTGTGTCTGGGGGCCTATGGCTTGGAGTGACCGGCTGGCTCCTGAAAAGCTACGATAGGCAGGATGGTGACCAGACCCATGGTGGCACCAGTGCCAAGTTGGGCTGGTTTGATAGTAGCAAGTGGCTCCTGCAATCTGCCATCAAAATGTTGGCAGGCGAGTTTTGTTTTCCAGGGAAAAGCGCCGTTGTTTGTGTTTGGGGGCCTGTGGCTGGGAGTGGACGGCTGGCTGCTTAGAATCCACGATACGCAGGATGGTTCCCAGACCTGAGATGGCACCAGTGCCAAGTCGGGCTGGTTTGATAATACCTAGTGGATCCTGCAATCTGCCATCCAGAAGCGGGACACCTTACTTTTGTTTGCCAGGGAAACGGTCCGAGCTTTGTGTCACGGGGCCTATGGCTGGGAGTGACCGTCTAGGTCCTGAAAAGCTACGATAGGCAGGATGGTGACCAGACCCATGGTGGCACCAGTGCCAAGTTGGGCTGGTTTGATAGTACCAAGTGGCTCCTGCAATCTGCCATCAAAAAGTTGGCAGGCGAGTTTTGTTTTCCAGGGAAAAGCGCCGTTGTTTGTGTTTGGAGGCCTGTGGCTGGGAGTGGCCGGCTTGCTAATTGGAATCCACGATACGCAGCATGGTTCCCAGACCAGAGGTGGCACCAGTGCCAAGTTGGGCTGGTTTGATGGTGCAAAGTGGCTCCTGCAATCTGCCATCCAGAAGCGGGGCAGCTTACTTTTGTTTGCCAGGGAAACGGGCCGAGGATTTTCTCTGGGGGCCTATGGCTGGGAGTGACCGGCTGGCGCCTGAACAGCTACGATAGGCAGGATGGTGACCAGACCCATGGTGGCACCAGTGCCAAGATGGGCTGGTTTGATAGTACCAAGTGGCTCCTGCAATCTGCCATCAAAATGTTGGCAGGCGAGTTTTGTTTTCCAGGGAAAAGCGCCGTTGTTTGTGTTTGGGGGCCTGTGGCTGGGAGTGGCCGGCTGGCTCCTTAGAATCCAGGATACGCAGCATGATTCCCAGACCAGAGGTGGCACCAGTGCCAAGTCGGGCTGGTTTGATAGTATCATGTGGCTCCGGAAATCTGCCATCCAGAAGCGGGGCAGCTTACTTTTGTTTGCCAGGGAAACGGGCTGAGTTTTGTGTCTGGGGGCCCATGGCTGGGAGTGACCTGCTAGGTCCTGAAAAGCTACGATAGGCAGGATGGTGACCAGACCCATGGTGGCACCAGTGCCAAGTTGGGCTGATTTGATAGTACCAAGTGGCTCCTGCAATCTGCCATCAAAATGTTGGCAGGCGAGTTTTGTTTTCCAGGGAAAAGCGCCGTTGTTTGTGTTTGGGGGCCTGTGGCTGGGAGTGACCGGCTGGCTCCTTAGAATCCACGATACGCAGGATGGTTCCCAGACCCAAGGTGGCACCAGTGCCAAGTCGGGCTGGTTTGATAGTACCAAGTGGTTCCTGAAATCTGCCATCCAGAAGCGGGGCAGCTTACTTTGTTTGCCAGGGAAACTGGCCGAGTTTTTGTCTGGGCGCCTATGGCTTGGAGTGACCGGCTAGGTCCTGAAAAGCTAAGATAGGCAGGATGGTGACCAGATCCATGGTGGCACCAGTGTCAAGTTGGGCTGGTTTGATGGTGCAAAGTGGCTCCTGCAATCTGCCATCCAGAAGCGGGGTAGCTTACTTTTGTTTGCCAGGGAAACGGGCCGAAATATTTGTCTAGGGGCCTCAGGCTGGGGGTGACTGGGTGGCACCAGAAAAGCTACGATAGGCAGGATGGTGACCAGACCCATGGTGGCACCAGTGCCAAGTTGGGCTGATTTGATAAAACCAAGTGGCTCCTGCAATCTGCCATCAAATGTTTGGCAGGCGAGTTTTGTTTTCCAGGGAAAAGCACCGTTGTGTGTGTTTTGGGGCCTGTGGCTGGGAGTGGCCAGCTGGCTCCTTAGAATCCACGATACGCAGGATGGTTCCCAGACCCAAGGTGGAACCAGTGCCAAGTCGGGCTGGTTTGATAGTACCAAGTGGTTCCTGCAATCTGCCATCCAGAAGCGGGGCAGCTGAATTTTGTTTGCCAGAGAAAAAGGCTGTTGTTTGTGTTTCGGGGCCTGTGGCTGGCAGTGACCGGCTGGCTCCTTAAAATCCACGATACGCAGGATGGTTCCCAGACCAGAGTTGGCACCAGTGCCAAGTCGGGCTGGTTTGATAGTACCAAGTGCGTCCTGCAATCTGCCATCCAGAAGCGGGGCAGCTTACTTTTGTTTGCCAGGGAAACGGGCCGAGGTTTTTGTCTGGGGGCCTATGGCTGGGAGTGACCGGCTGGCTCCTGAAAAGCTACGATAGGCAGGATGGTGACCAGACCCATGGTGGCACCAGTGTCAAGTTGGGCTGGTTTGATAGTACCAAGTGGCTCCTGCAATCTGCCATCAAAATGTTGGCAGGCGAGTTTTGTTTTCCAGGGAAAAGCGCCGTTGTTTTTGTTTGGGGGCCTGTGGCTGGGAGTGGCCGGCTGGCTCCTTAGAATCCACGATACGCAGCATGGTTCCCAGACCAGAGGTGGCACCAGTGCCAAGTTGGGCTGGTTTGATAGTACCAAGTGCGTCCTGCAATCTGCCATCCAGAAGCGGGGTAGCTTACTTTTGTTTGCAAGGGAAACGGGCCGAGCTTTGTGTCTCGGGGCCTATGGCTGGGAGTGACCGGCTGGCTCCTGAAAAGCTACGATAGGCAGGATGGTGACCAGACCCATGGTGGCACCAGTGCCAAGTTGGGCTGGTTTGATAGTACCAAGTGGCTCCTGCAATCTGCCATCAAAAAGTTGGCAGGCGAGTTTGTTATCCAGGGAAATGCGCCGTTGTTTGTGTTTGGGGGCCTGTGGCTGGGAGTGGCCGGCTGGCTCCTTAGAATCCACGATACGCAGCATGGTTCCCAGACCTGAGGTGGCACCAGTGCCAAGTCGGGCTGGTTTGATGGTTAAAAGTGGCTCCTGCAATCTGCCATCCAGAAGCGGGATAACTTACTTTTGTTTGCCAGGGAAACGGGCCAAGGTTTTTGTCTGGGGGCCTATGGCTGGGAGTGACCGGCTGGCTCCTGAAATGCTACGATAGGCAGGATGGTGACCAGACCCATGGTGGCACCAGTGTCAAGTTCAGCTGGTTTGATAGTACCCAGTGGCTCCGCCAATCTGCCATCAAAATTTGGCAGGCGAGTTTTGTTTTCCAGGGAAAAGCGCCGTTGTTTTTGTTTGGGGGCCTGTGGCTGGGAGTGGACGGATGGCTAATTAGAATCCACGATACGCAGGATGGTTCCCAGACCAGAGGTGGCACCAGTGCCAAGTCGGGCTGGTTTGATGGTGCAAAGTGGCTCCTGCAATCTGCCATCCAGACGCGGGGCAGCTTATTTTTCTTTGCCAGGGAAACGGGCCGAGGTTTTTGTCTGGCGGCCTATGGCTTGGAGTGACCGGCTGGCTCCTGAAAAGCTACGATAGGCAGGACGGTGAACAGACCCATGGTGGCACCAGTGCCAAGTTGGGCTGGTTTGATAGTACCAAGTGGCTCCTGCAATCTGCCATCAAAATGTTGGCAGGCGAGTTTTGTTTTCCAGGGAAAAGCGCCGTTGTTTGTGTTTGGGGGCCTGTGGCTAGGAGTGGACGGCTGGCTGCTTGGAATCCACGATACGCAGGATGGTTCCCAGACCAGAGGTGGCACCAGTGCCAAGTCGGGCTGGTTTGATAATACCTAGTGGATCCTGCAATCTGCCATCCAGAAGCGGGACAGCTTACTTTTGTTTGCCAGGGAAACGGTCCGAGCTTTGTGTCACGGGGCCTATGGCTGGGAGTGACCGTCTAGGTCCTGAAAAGCTACGATAGGCAGGATGGTGACCAGACCCATGGTGGCACCAGTGCCAAGTTGGGCTGGTTTGATAGTACCAAGTGGCTCCTGCAATCTGCCATCAAAAAGTTGGCAGGCGAGTTTTGTTTTCCAGGGAAATGCGCCGTTGTTTGTGTTTGGAGGCCTGTGGCTGGGAGTGGCCGGCTTGCTAATTGGAATCCACGATACGCAGCATGGTTCCCAGACCAGAGGTGGCACCAGTGCCAAGTTGGGCTGGTTTGATGGTGCAAAGTGGCTCCTGAAATCTGCCATCCAGAAGCGGGGCAGCTTACTTTTGTTTGCCAGGGAAACGGGCCGAGGTTTGTGTCTGGGGGCCTATGGCTGGGAGTGACCGGCTGGCGCCTGAACAGCTACGATAGGCAGGATGGTGACCAGACCCATGGTGGCACCAGTGCAGAGATGGGCTGATTTGATAGTAGCAAGTGGCTCCTGCAATCTGCCATCAAAATGTTGGCAGGCGAGTTTTGTTTTCCAGGGAAAAGCGCCGTTGTTTGTGTTTGGGGGCCTGTGGCTGGGAGTGGCCGGCTGGCTCCTTAGAATCCACGATACGCAGCATGGTTCCCAGACCAGAGGTGGCACCAGTGCCAAGTCGGGCTGGTTTGATAGTACCAAGTGGCTCCGGAAATCTGCCATCCAGAAGCGGGGCAGCTTACTTTTGTTTGCCAGGGAAACGGGCCGAGTTTTGTGTCTGGGCGCCTATGGCTGGGAGTGACCTGCTAGGTCCTGAAAAGCTATGATAGGCAGGATGGTGACCAGACCCATGGTGGCACCAGTGCCAAGTTGGGCTGATTTGATAGTAGCAAGTGGCTCCTGCAATCTGCCATCAAAATGTTGGCAGGCGAGTTTTTATTTTCCAGGGAAAAGCGCCGTTGTTTGTGTCTGCGGGCCTGTGGCTTGAGTGGTCGGCTGGCTCCTTAGAATCCACAATACGCAGCATGGTTCCCAGACCCAAGGTGGCACCAGTGCCAAGTTGGGCTGGTTTGATAGTACCAAGTGGTTCCTGCAATCTGCCATCAAAAAGTTGTCAGGCGAGTTTTGTTTTCCAGGGAAAATCGCCGTTGTTTTTGTTTGGGGGCCTGTGGCTGGGAGTGGCCAGCTGGCTCCTTAGGATCCACGATACCCAGGATGGTTCCCAGACCAGAGGTGGCACCAGTACCAAGTCGGGCTGGTTTGATAATAACAAGTGGATCCTGCAATCTGCCATCCAGAAGCGGGGCAGCTTACTTTTGTTTGCCAGGGAAACGGGCCGAGGTTTGTGTCTGGGGACCTATGGCTGGGAGTGACCGGCTGGCTCCTGAAAAGCTACGATAGGCAGGATGGTGACCAGACCCATGGTGGCACCAGTGCCAAGTTGGGCTGGTTTGATAGTACCAAGTGGCTCCTGCAATCTGCCATCAAAAAGTTGGCAGGCGAGTTTTGTTTTCCAGGGAAAAGCGCCGTTGTGTGTGTTTTGGGGCCTGTGGCTGGGAGTGGCCTGCTGGCTCCTTAGAATCCACGATACGCAGGATGGTTCCCAGACCCAAGGTGGCACCAGTGCCAAGTCGGGCTGGTTTCTTAGTACCAAGTGGTTCCTGCAATCTGCCATCCAGAAGCGGGGCAGCTGAATTTTGTTTGCCAGAGAAAAAGGCTGTTGTTGTGTTTCGGGGCCTGTGGCTGGCAGTGGACGGCTGGCTCCTGAAAATCCATGATACGCAGCATGGTTCCCAGACCCAAGGTGGCACCAGTGCCAAGTCGGGCTGGTTTCATAGTACCCAGTGTCTCCTGCAATCTGCCATCCAGAAGAGGGGCAGTTGAATTTTGTTTTCCAGAGAAAAGGGCCGTGGTTTGTATTTGGGGCCTATGGCTGAGAGTGACCGGCTGGCTCCTGAAAAGCTACGATAGGCAGGATGGTGACCAGACCCATGGTGGCACCAGTGCCAAGTTGGGCTGGTTTGATAGTACCAAGTGGCTCCTGCAATCTGCCATCGAAAAGTTGGCAGGCGAGTTTTGTTTTCCAGGGTAACGCGCCGTTGTTTTTGTTTAGAGGCCTGTGGCTGGGAGTGTCCGCCTGTCATCCTAGAATCTACGTTACGCAGCATGGTTCCCAGAGACAAGGTGGCACCAGTGCCAAGTTGGGCTGGTTTGAGAGTACCAAGTTGTTCCTGCAATCTGCCATCCAGAAGCGGGGCAGCTTACTTTTGTATGCCAGGGAAACGGGCCGAGGTTTGTGTCTGGGGGCCTATGGCTGGGAGTGACCGGCTGGCTCCTGAAAAGCTAAGATAGGCAGGATGGTGACCAGACCCATGGTGGCACCAGTGTCAAGTTGGGCTGGTTTGATAGTACCAAGTGGCTCCTGCAATCTGCCATCAAAATGTTGGCAGGCGAGTTTTGTTTTCCAGGGAAAAGCGCCGTTGTTTTTGTTTGGGGGCATGTGGCTGGGAGTGGCCGGCTGGCTCCTTAGAATCCACGATACGCAGCATGGTTCCCAGACCAGAGGTGGCACCAGTGCCAAGTTGGGCTGGTTTGATAGTACCAAGTGCGTCCTGCAATCTGCCATCCAGAAGCGGGATAACTTACTTTTGTTTGCCAGGGAAACGGGCCAAGGTTTTTGTCTGGGGGCCTATGGCTGGGAGTGACCGGCTGGCTCCTGAAATGCTACGATAGGCAGGATGGTGACCAGACCCATGGTGGCACCAGTGTCAAGTTGGGCTGGTTTGATAGTACCCAGTGGCTCCGGCAATCTGCCATCAAAATTTGGCAGGCGAGTTTTGTTTCCAGGGAAAAGCGCCGCTGTTTTTGTTTGGGGGCCTGTGGCTGGGAGTGGACGGATGGCTAATTAGAATCCACGATACGCAGGATGGTTCCCAGACCAGAGGTGGCACCAGTGCCAAGTCGGGCTGGTTTGATGGTGCAAAGTGGCTCCTGCAATCTGCCATCCAGAAGCGGGGCAGCTTATTTTTCTTTGCCAGGGAAACGGGCCGAGGTTTTTGTCTGGGGGCCTATGGCTTGGAGTGACCGGCTGGCTCCTGAAAAGCTACGATAGGCAGGATGGTGACCAGACCCATGGTGGCACCAGTGCCAAGTTGGGCTGGTTTGATAGTACCAAGTGGCTCCTGCAATCTGCCATCAAAATGTTGGCAGGCGAGTTTTGTTTTCCAGGGAAAAGCGCCGTTGTTTGTGTTTGGGGGCCTGTGGCTGGGAGTGGACGGCTGGCTGCTTAGAATCCACGATACGCAGCAAGGTTCCCAGACCTGAGATGGCACCAGTGCCAAGTCAGGCTGGTTTGATAATACCTAGTGGATCCTGCAATCTGCCATCCAGAAGCGGGACACCTTACTTTTGTTTGCCAGGGAAACGGTCCGAGCTTTGTGTCACGGGGCCTATGGCTGGGAGTGACCGTCTAGGTCCTGAAAAGCTACGATAGGCAGGATGGTGACCAGACCCATGGTGGCACCAGTGCCAAGTTGGGCTGGTTTGATAGTACCAAGTGGCTCCTGCAATCTGCCATCAAAAAGTTGGCAGGCGAGTTTTGTTTTCCAGGGAAAAGCGCCGTTGTTTGTGTTTGGAGGCCTGTGGCTGGGAGTGGCCGGCTTGCTAATTGGAATCCACGATACGCAGCATGGTTCCCAGACCAGAGGTGGCACCAGTGCCAAGTTGGGCTGGTTTGATGGTGCAAAGTGGCTCCTGCAATCTGCCATCCAGAAGCGGGGCAGCTTACTTTTGTTTGCCAGGGAAACGGGCCGAGGTTTTTCTCTGGGGGCCTATGGCTGGGAGTGACCGGCTGGCGCCTGAACAGCTACGATAGGCAGGATGGTGACCAGACCCATGGTGGCACCAGTGCCAAGATGGGCTGGTTTGATAGTACCAAGTGGCTCCTGCAATCTGCCATCAAAATGTTGGCAGGCGAGTTTTGTTTTCCAGGGAAAAGCGCCGTTGTTTGTGTTTGGGGGCCTGTGGCTGGGAGTGGCCGGCTGGCTCCTTAGAATCCACGATACGCAGCATGATTCCCAGACCAGAGGTGGCACCAGTGCCAAGTCGGGCCAGTTTGATAGTACCATGTGGCTCCGGAAATCTGCCATCCAGAAGCGGGGCAGCTTACTTTTGTTTACCAGGGAAACGGGCCGAGTTTTGTGTCTGGGGGCCTATGGCTGGGAGTGACCTGCTAGGTCCTGAAAAGCTACGATAGGCAGGATGGTGACCAGACCCATGGTGGCACCAGTGCCAAGTTGGGCTGATTTGATAGTACCAAGTGGCTCCTGCAATCTGCCATCAAAATGTTGGCAGGCGAGTTTTGTTTTCCAGGGAAAAGCGCCGTTGTTTGTGTTTGGGGGCCTGTGGCTGGGAGTGACCGGCTGGCTCCTTAGAATCCACGATACGCAGGATGGTTCCCAGACCCAAGGTGGCACCAGTGCCAAGTCGGGCTGGTTTGATAGTACCAAGTGGTTCCTGCAATCTGCCATCCAGAAGCGGGGCAGCTTACTTTGTTTGCCAGGGAAACTGGCCGAGGTTTGTGTCTGGGCGCCTATGGCTTGGAGTGACCGGCTAGGTCCTGAAAAGCTACGATAGGCAGGATGGTGACCAGATCCATGGTGGCACCAGTGCCAAGTTGGGCTGGTTTGATAGTACCAAGTGGCTCCTGCAATCTGCCATCAAAATGTCGGCAGGCGAGTTTTGTTTTCCAGGGAAAAGCGCCGTTGTTTGTGTTTGGGGGCCTGTGGCTGGGAGTGGACGGATGGCTCCTTAGAACCACGATACGCTAGATGGTTCCCAGACCCAAGGTGGCACCAGTGCCAAGTTGGGCTGGTTTGATAGTACCAAGTTGTTCCTGCAATCTGCCATCCAGAAGCGGGGCAGCTTACTTTTGTATGCCAGGGAAACGGGCCGAGGTTTTTGTCTGGGGGCCTATAGCTGGGAGTGACCGGCTGGCTCCTGAAAAGCTACGATAGGCAGGATGGTGACCAGACCCATGGTGGCACCAGTGCCAAGTTGGGCTGATTTGATAAAACCAAGTGGCTCCTGCAATCTGCCATCAAATGTTTGGCAGGCGAGTTTTGTTTTCCAGGGAAAAGCACCGTTGTGTGTGTTTTGGGGCCTGTGGCTGGGAGTGGCCAGCTGGCTCCTTAGAATCCACGATACGCAGGATGGTTCCCAGACCCAAGGTGGAACCAGTGCCAAGTCGGGCTGGTTTGATAGTACCAAGTGGTTCCTGCAATCTGCCATCCAGAAGCGGGGCAGCTGAATTTTGTTTGCCAGAGAAAAAGGCTGTTGTTTGTGTTTCGGGGCCTGTGGCTGGCAGTGGCCGGCTGGCTCCTTAAAATCCACGATACGCAGGATGGTTCCCAGACCAGAGGTGGCACCAGTGCCAAGTCGGGCTGGTTTGATAGTACCAAGTGCGTCCTGCAATCTGCCATCCAGAAGCGGGGCAGCTTACTTTTGTTTGCCAGGGAAACGGGCCGAGGTTTTTGTCTGGGGGCCTATGGCTGGGAGTGACCGGCTGGCTCCTGAAAAGCTAAGATAGGCAGGATGGTGACCAGACCCATGGTGGCACCAGTGTCAAGTTGGGCTGGTTTGATAGTACCAAGTGGCTCCTGCAATCTGCCATCAAAATGTTGGCAGGCGAGTTTTGTTTTCCAGGGAAAAGCGCCGTTGTTTTTGTTTGGGGGCCTGTGGCTGGGAGTGGCCGGCTGGCTCCTTAGAATCCACGATACGCAGCATGGTTCCCAGACCAGAGGTGGCACCAGTGCCAAGTTGGGCTGGTTTGATAGTACCAAGTGCGTCCTGCAATCTGCCATCCAGAAGCGGGGTAGCTTACTTTTGTTTGCAAGGGAAACGGGCCGAGGTTTGTGTCTCGGGGCCTATGGCTGGGAGTGACCGGCTGGCTCCTGAAAAGCTACGATAGGCAGGATGGTGACCAGACCCATGGTGGCACCAGTGCCAAGTTGGGCTGGTTTGATAGTACCAAGTGGCTCCTGCAATCTGCCATCAAAAAGTTGGCAGGCGAGTTTGTTATCCAGGGAAATGCGCCGTTGTTTGTGTTTGGGGGCCTGTGGCTGGGAGTGGCCGGCTGGCTCCTTAGAATCCACGATACGCAGCATGGTTCCCAGACCTGAGGTGGCACCAGTGCCAAGTCGGGCTGGTTTGATAGTACCAAGTGGCTCCTGCAATCTGCCATCCAGAAGCGGGATAACTTACTTTTGTTTGCCAGGGAAACGGGCCAAGGTTTTTGTCTGGGGGCCTATGGCTGGGAGTGACCGGCTGGCTCCTGAAATGCTACGATAGGCAGGATGGTGACCAGACCCATGGTGGCACCAGTGCCAAGTTGGGCTGATTTGATAGTAGCAAGTGGCTCCTGCAATCTGCCATCAAAATGTTGGCAGGCGAGTTTTGTTTTCCAGGAAAAGCGCCGTTGTTTGTGTTTGGGGGCCTGTGGCTGGGAGTGACCGGCTGGCTCCTTAGAATCCACGATACGCAGGATGGTTCCCAGACCCAAGGTGGCACCAGTGACAAGTCGGGCTGGTTTGATAGTACCAAGTGGTTCCTGCAATCTGCCATCCAGAAGCGGGCAGCTTACTTTGTTTGCCAGGGAAACGGGCCGAGGTTTTTGTCTGGGCGCCTATGGCTTGGAGTGACCGGCTAGGTCCTG
The DNA here is from genome assembly GCF_035770615.1 of Melospiza melodia melodia. NCBI lineage: Eukaryota > Metazoa > Chordata > Aves > Passeriformes > Passerellidae > Melospiza > Melospiza melodia. The sequence continues at coordinate 46,114,532 of NC_086199.1, forward strand.
AAAAGCTACGATAGGCAGGATGGTGACCAGATCCATGGTGGCACCAGTGCCAAGTTGGGCTGGTTTGATAGTACCAAGTGGCTCCTGCATTCTGCCATCAAAAAGTTGGCAGGCGAGTTTTGTTTTCCAGGGAAAATCGCTGTGGTTTGTGTTTGGGGGCCTGTGGCTGGGAGTGGACGGATGGCTCCTTAGAACCACGATACGCAGGATGGTTCCCAGACCAGAGGTGGCACCAGTGCCAAGTCGGGCTGGTTTGATACTACCAAGTGCGTCCTGCAATCTGCCATCCAGAAGCGGGGCAGCTTACTTTTGTTTGCCAGGGAAACGGGCCGAGCTTTGTGTCTGGGGGCCTATGGCTGGGAGTGACCGGCTGGCTCCTGAAAAGCTACGATAGGCAGGATCGTGACCAGACCCATGGTGGCACCAGTGCCAAGTTGAGCTGGTTTGATAGTACCAAGTGGCTCCTGCAATCTGCCATCAAAATTTGTCAGGCGAGTTTTGTTTTCCAGGGAAAAGCGCGGTTGTTTGTGTTTGGGGGCCTGTGTCTGGGAGTGGACGGATGGCTCCTTAGAATCCACGATACGCAGCATGGTTCCCAGACCAGAGGTGGCACCAGTGCCAAGTCGGGCTAGTTTGATGGTGCAAAGTGGTTCCTGCAATCTGCCATCCAGAAGCGGGGTAGCTTACTTTTGTTTGCCAGGGAAACGGGCCGAGGTTTTTGTCTGGGGGCCTATGGCTGGGAGTGACCGGCTGGCTCCTGAAAAGCTACGATAGGCAGGATGGTGACCAGACCCATGGTGGCACCAGTGCCAAGTTGGGCTGATTTGATAGTACCAAGTGGCTCCTGCAATCTGCCATGAAAAAGTTGGCAGGCGAGTTTTGTTTTCCAGGGAAAAGCGCCGTTGTTTCTGTTTGGGGGCCTGTGGCTGGGAGTGGCCGGCTGGCTCCTTAGAATCCACGATACGCGGCATGGTTCCCAGACCAGAGGTGGCACCAGTGCCAAGTCGGGCTGGTTTGATAGTACCAAGTGCGTCCTGCAATCTGCCATCCAGAAGCGGGGCAGCTTACTTTTGTTTGCCAGGGAAACGGGCCGAGGTTTGTGTCTCAGGGCCTATGGCTGGGAGTGACCGCCTGGCTCCTGAAAAGCTACGATAGGCAGGATGGTGACCAGACCCATGGTGGCACCAGTGCCAAGTTGGGCTTGTTTGATAGTACCAAGTGGCTCCTGCAATCTGCCATCAAAAAGTTGGCAGGCGAGTTTGTTATCCAGGGAAAAGCGCCGTTGTTTGTGTTTGGGGGCCTGTGGCTGGGAGTGGCCGGCTGGCTCCTTAGAATCCACGATACGCAGGATGGTTCCCAGACCAGAGGTGGCACCAGTGCCAAGTCGGGCTGGTTTGATGGTGAAAAGTGGCTCCTGCAATCTGCCATCCAGAAGCGGGATAACTTACTTTTGTTTGCCAGGGAAACGGGCCGAGGTTTTTGTCTGGGGGCCTATGGCTGGGAGTGACCGGCTGGCTCCTGAAAAGCTACGATAGGCAGGATGGTGACCAGACCCATGGTGGCACCAGTGCCAAGTTGGGCTGATTTGATAGTACCAAGTGGCTCCTGCAATCTGCCATCAAAATGTTGGCAGGCGAGTTTTGTTTTCCAGGGAAAAGCGCCGTTGTTTGTGTTTGGGGGCCTGTGGCTGGGAGTGACCGGCTGGCTCCTTAGAATCCACGATACGCAGGATGGTTCCCAGACCTGAGGTGGCACCAGTGCCAAGTCGGGCTGGTTTGATAGTACCAAGTGGTTCCTGCAATCTGCCATCCAGAAGCGGGGCAGCTTACTTTGTTTGCCAGGGAAACTGGCCGAGCTTTTTGTCTGGGCGCCTATGGCTTGGAGTGACCGGCTAGGTCCTGAAAAGCTACGATAGGCAGGATGGTGACCAGATCCATGGTGGCACCAGTGCCAAGTTGGGCTGGTTTGATAGTACCAAGTGGCTCCTGCAATCTGCCATCAAAATGTCGGCAGGCGAGTTTTGTTTTCCAGGGAAAAGCGCCGTTGTTTGTGTTTGGGGGCCTGTGGCTGGGAGTGGACGGATGGCTCCTTAGAACCACGATACGCTAGATGGTTCCCAGACCCAAGGTGGCACCAGTGCCAAGTTGGGCTGGTTTGATAGTACCAAGTTGTTCCTGCAATATGCCATCCAGAAGCGGGGTAGCTTACTTTTGTATGCCAGGGAAACGGGCCGAGGTTTTTGTCTGGGGGCCTATAGCTGGGAGTGACCGGCTGGCTCCTGAAAAGCTACGATAGGCAGGATGGTGACCAGACCCATGGTGGCACCAGTGCCAAGTTGGGCTGATTTGATAAAACCAAGTGGCTCCTGCAATCTGCCATCAAATGTTTGGCAGGCGAGTTTTGTTTTCCAGGGAAAAGCACCGTTGTGTGTGTTTTGGGGCCTGTGGCTGGGAGTGGCCAGCTGGCTCCTTAGAATCCACGATACGCAGGATGGTTCCCAGACCCAAGGTGGAACCAGTGCCAAGTCGGGCTGGTTTGATAGTACCAAGTGGTTCCTGCAATCTGCCATCCAGAAGCGGGGCAGCTGAATTTTGTTTGCCAGAGAAAAAGGCTGTTGTTTGTGTTTCGGGGCCTGTGGCTGGCAGTGGCCGGCTGGCTCCTTAAAATCCACGATACGCAGGATGGTTCCCAGACCAGAGTTGGCACCAGTGCCAAGTCGGGCTGGTTTGATAGTACCAAGTGCGTCCTGCAATCTGCCATCCAGAAGCGGGGCAGCTTACTTTTGTTTGCCAGGGAAACGGGCCGAGGTTTTTGTCTGGGGGCCTATGGCTGGGAGTGACCGGCTGGCTCCTGAAAAGCTAAGATAGGCAGGATGGTGACCAGACCCATGGTGGCACCAGTGTCAAGTTGGGCTGGTTTGATAGTACCAAGTGGCTCCTGCAATCTGCCATCAAAATGTTGGCAGGCGAGTTTTGTTTTCCAGGGAAAAGCGCCGTTGTTTTTGTTTGGGGGCCTGTGGCTGGGAGTGGCCGGCTGGCTCCTTAGAATCCACGATACGCAGCATGGTTCCCAGACCAGAGGTGGCACCAGTGCCAAGTTGGGCTGGTTTGATAGTACCAAGTGCGTCCTGCAATCTGCCATCCAGAAGCGGGGTAGCTTACTTTTGTTTGCAAGGGAAACGGGCCGAGGTTTGTGTCTCGGGGCCTATGGCTGGGAGTGACCGGCTGGCTCCTGAAAAGCTACGATAGGCAGGATGGTGACCAGACCCATGGTGGCACCAGTGCCAAGTTGGGCTGGTTTGATAGTAGCAAGTGGCTCCTGCAATCTGCCATCAAAAATTTGTCAGGCGAGTTTTGTTTTCCAGGGAAAAGCGCCGTTGTTTGTGTTTGGGGGCCTGTGTCTGGGAGTGGCCGGCTGGCTCCTTAGAATCCACGATACGCAGCATGGTTCCCAGACCAGAGGTGGCACCAGTGCCAAGTTGGGCTAGTTTGATGGTGCAAAGTGGTTCCTGCAATCTGCCATCCAGAAGCGGGGTAGCTTACTTTTGTTTGCCAGGGAAACGGGACGAGGTTTTTGTCTGGGGGCCTATGGCTGGGAGTGACCGGCTGGCTCCTGAAAAGCTACGATAGGCAGGATGGTGACCAGACCCATGGTGGCACCAGTGCCAAGTTGGGCTGATTTGATAGTACCAAGTGGCTCCTGCAATCTGCCATGAAAAAGTTGGCAGGCGAGTTTTGTTTTCCAGGGAAAAGCGCCGTTGTTTCTGTTTGGGGGCCTGTGGCTGGGAGTGGCCGGCTGGCTCCTTAGAATCCACGATACGCGGCATGGTTCCCAGACCAGAGGTGGCACCAGTGCCAAGTCTGGCTGGTTTGATAGTACCAAGTGCGTCCTGCAATCTGCCATCCAGAAGCGGGGCAGCTTACTTTTGTTTGCCAGGGAAACGGGCCGAGGTTTGTGTCTCAGGGCCTATGGCTGGGAGTGACCGCCTGGCTCCTGAAAAGCTACGATAGGCAGGATGGTGACCAGACCCATGGTGGCACCAGTGCCAAGTTGGGCTTGTTTGATAGTACCAAGTGGCTCCTGCAATCTGCCATCAAAAAGTTGGCAGGCGAGTTTGTTATCCAGGGAAAAGCGCCGTTGTTTGTGTTTGGGGGCCTGTGGCTGGGAGTGGCCGGCTGGCTCCTTAGAATCCACGATACGCAGGATGGTTCCCAGACCAGAGGTGGCACCAGTGCCAAGTCGGGCTGGTTTGATGGTGAAAAGTGGCTCCTGCAATCTGCCATCCAGAAGCGGGATAACTTACTTTTGTTTGCCAGGGAAACGGGCCGAGGTTTTTGTCTGGGGGCCTATGGCTGGGAGTGACCGGCTGGCTCCTGAAAAGCTACGATAGGCAGGATGGTGACCAGACCCATGGTGGCACCAGTGCCAAGTTGGGCTGGTTTGATAGTACCAAGTGGCTCCTGCAATCTGCCATCAAAATGTTGGCAGGCGAGTTTTGTTTTCCAGGGAAAAGTGACGTTGTTTGTGTTTGGGGGCCTGTGGGTGGGAGTGACCGGCTGGCTCCTTAGAATCCACGATACGCAGGATGGTTCCCAGACCAGAGGTCGCACCAGTGCCAAGTCGGGCCAGTTTGATGGTGCGAAGTGGCTCCTGCAATCTGCCATCCAGAAGCGGGGTAGCTTACTTTTGTTTGCCAGGGAAACGGGCCGAGTTTTGTGTCTGGGGGCCTATGGCTGCGAGTGACCGGCTGGCTCCTGAAAAGCTACGATAGGCAGGATGGTGACCAGACCCATGGTGGCACCAGTGCCAAGTTGGGCTGATTTGATAGCACCAAGTGGCTCCTGCAATCTGCCATCAAAAAGTTGGCAGGCGAGTTTTGTTTTCCAGGGAAAAGCGCCGTTGTTTGTGTCTGGGAGCTGTGGCTGGGAGTGGCCGGCTGGCTCCTTACAATGAACAATACGCAGGATGGTTCCCAGACCTGAGGTGGCACCAGTGCCAAGTCGGGCTGGTTTGATAGTACCAAGTGGCTCCGGAAATCTGCCATCCAGAAGCGGGGCAGCTTACTTTTGTTTGCCAGGGAAACGGGCCGAGTTTTGTGTCTGGGCGCCTATGGCTGGGAGTGACCTGCTAGGTCCTGAAAAGCTACGATAGGCAGGATGGTGACCAGACCCATGGTGGCACCAGTGCCAAGTTGGGCTGATTTGATAGTACCAAGTGGCTCCTGCAATCTGCCATCTAAAAGTTGGCAGGCGAGTTTTGTTTTCCAGGGAAAAGCGCCGTTGTTTGTGTCTGGGGGCCTGTGGCTGGAGTGGCCGGCTGGCTCCTTAGAATGAACGATACGCAGGATGGTTCCCAGACCTGAGGTGGCACCAGTGCCAAGTCGGGCTAGTTTGATGGTGCAAAGTGGCTCCTGCAATCTGCCATCTAGAAGCGGGGTAGCTTACTTTTGTTTGCCAGGGAAACGGGCCAAGGTTTTTCTCTGGGGGCCTATGGCAGGGAGGGACCGGCTGGCTCCTGAAAAGCTACGATAGGCAGGATGGTGACCAGACCCATGGTGGCACCAGTGCCAAGTTGGGCTGATTTGATAGTAGCAAGTGGCTCCTGCAATCTGCCATCAAAATGTTGGCAGGCGAGTTTTGTTTTCCAGGGAAAAGCGCCGTTGTTTGTGTTTGGGGGCCTGTGGCTGGGAGTGACCGGCTGGCTCCTTAGAATCCACGATACGCAGGATGGTTCCCAGACCCAAGGTGGCACCAGTGCCAAGTCGGGCTGGTTTGATAGCACCAAGTGGTTCCTGCAATCTGCCATCCAGAAGCGGGGCAGCTTACTTTGTTTGCCAGGGAAACGGGCCGAGCTTTTTGTCTGGGCGCCTATGGCTTGGAGTGACCGGCTAGGTCCTGAAAAGCTACGATAGGCAGGATGGTGACCAGATCCATGGTGGCACCAGTGCCAAGTTGGGCTGATTTGATAGTACCAAGTGGCTCCTGCAATCTGCCATCAAAAAGTTGGCAGGCGAGTTTTGTTTTCCAGGGAAAAGCGCCGTTGTTTGTGTTTGGGGGCCTGTGGCTGGGAGTGGACGGATGGCTCCTTAGAACCACGATACGCAGGATGGTTCCCAGACCAGAGGTGGCACCAGTGCCAAGTCGGGCTGGTTTGATAGTACCAAGTTGTTCCTGCAATCTGCCATCCAGAAGCGGGGCAGCTTACTTTTTTATGCCAGGGAAACGGGCCGAGGTTTTTGTCTGGGGGCCTATAGCTGGGAGTGACCGTCTGGCTCCTGAAAAGCTACGATAGGCAGGATGGTGACCAGACCCATGGTGGCACCAGTGCCAAGTTGGGCTGATTTGATAGTAGCAAGTGGCTCCTGCAATCTGCCATCAAAATGTTGGCAGGCGAGTTTTGTTTTCCAGGGAAAAGCGCCGTTGTTTGTGTTTGGGGGCCTGTGGCTGGGAGTGACCGGCTGGCTCCTTAGAATCCACGATACGCAGGATGGTTCCCAGACCCAAGGTGGCACCAGTGCCAAGTCGGGCTGGTTTGATAGTACCAAGTGGTTCCTGCAATCTGCCATCCAGAAGCGGGGCAGCTTACTTTGTTTGCCAGGGAAACGGGCCGAGCTTTTTGTCTGGGCGCCTATGGCTTGGAGTGACCGGCTAGGTCCTGAAAAGCTACGATAGGCAGGATGGTGACCAGATCCATGGTGGCACCAGTGCCAAGTTGGGCTGATTTGATAGTACCAAGTGGCTCCTGCAATCTGCCATCAAAAAGTTGGCAGGCGAGTTTTGTTTTCCAGGGAAAAGCGCCGTTGTTTGTGTTTGGGGGCCTGTGGCTGGGAGTGGACGGATGGCTCCTTAGAACCACGATACGCAGGATGGTTCCCAGACCAGAGGTGGCACCAGTGCCAAGTCGGGCTGGTTTGATAGTACCAAGTTGTTCCTGCAATCTGCCATCCAGAAGCGGGGCAGCTTACTTTTTTATGCCAGGGAAACGGGCCGAGGTTTTTGTCTGGGGGCCTATAGCTGGGAGTGACCGTCTGGCTCCTGAAAAGCTATGATAGGCAGGATGGTGACCAAACGCATGGTGGCACCAGTGCCAAGTTGGGCTGATTTGATAGTACCAAGTGGCTCCTGCAATCTGCCATCAAAATGTTGGCAGGCGAGTTTTGTTTTCCAGGGAAAAGCGCCGTTGTTTGTGTTTGGGGGCCTGTGGCTGGGAGTGGACGGATGGCTAATTAGAATCCACGATACGCAGGATGGTTCCCAGACCAGAGGTGGCACCAGTGCCAAGTCGGGCTGGTTTGATACTACCAAGTGCGTCCTGCAATCTGCCATCCAGAAGCGGGGTAGCTTACTTTTGTTTGCCAGGGAAACGGGCCGAGCATTGTGTCTGGGGGCCTATGGCTGCGAGTGACCGGCTGGCTCCTGAAAAGCTACGATAGGCAGGATGGTGACCAGACCCATGGTGGCACCAGTGCCAAGTTGGGCTGGTTTGATAGTACCAAGTGGCTCCTGCAATCTGCCATCAAAAAGTTGGCAGGCGAGTTTTGTTTTCCAGGGAAAAGCGCCGTTGTTTGTGTTTGGGGGCCTGTGTCTGGGAGTGGACGGATGGCTCCTTAGAATCCACGATACGCAGCATGGTTCCCAGACCAGAGGTGGCAGCAGTGCCAAGTCGGGCTAGTTTGATGGTGCAAAGTGGTTCCTGCAATCTGCCATCCAGAAGCGGGGTAGCTTACTTTTGTTTGCCAGGGAAACGGGCCGAGGTTTGTGTCTGGGGGCCTATGGCTGGGAGTGACCGGCTGGCTCCTGAAAAGCTACGATAGGCAGGATGGTGACCAGACCCATGGTGGCACCAGTGCCAAGTTGGGCTGATTTGATAGTACCAAGTGGCTCCTGCAATCTGCCATGAAAATGTTGGCAGGCGAGTTTTGTTTTCCAGGGAAAAGCGCCGTTGTTTCTGTTTGGGGGCCTGTGGCTGGGAGTGGCCGGGTGGCTCCTTAGAATCCACGATACGCGGCATGGTTCCCAGACCAGAGGTGGCACCAGTGCCAAGTTGGGCTGGTTTGATAGTACCAAGTGCGTCCTGAAATCTGCCATCCAGAAGCGGGGCAGCTTACTTTTGTTTGCCAGGGAAACGGGCCGAGGTTTGTGTCTCAGGGCCTATGGCTGGGAGTGACCGCCTGGCTCCTGAAAAGCTACGATAGGCAGGATGTTTCCCAGACCCATGGTGGCACCAGTGCCAAGTTGGGCTGGTTTGATAGTACCAAGTGGCTCCTGCAATCTGCCATCAAAAAGTTGGCAGGCGAGTTTTGTTTTCCAGGGAAAAGCGCCGTTGTTTTTGTTTGGGGGCCTGTGGCTGGGAGTGGCCGGCTGGCTCCTTAGAATCCACGATACGCAGGATGGTTCCCAGACCAGAGGTGGCACCAGTGCCAAGTCGGGCTGGTTTGATGGTGAAAAGTGGCTCCTGCAATCTGCCATCCAGAAGCGGGATAACTTACTTTTGTTTGCCAGGGAAACGGGCCGAGGTTTTTGTCTGGGGGCCTATGGCTGGGAGTGACCGGCTGGCTCCTGAAAAGCTACGATAGGCAGGATGGTGACCAGACCCATGGTGGCACCAGTGCCAAGTTGGGCTGGTTTGATAGTACCAAGTGGCTCCTGCAATCTGCCATCAAAATGTTGGCAGGCGAGTTTTGTTTTCCAGGGAAAAGTGCCGTTGTTTGTGTTTGGGGGCCTGTGGCTGGGAGTGACCGGCTGGCTCCTTAGAATCCACGATACGCAGGATGGTTCCCAGACCAGAGGTCGCACCAGTGCCAAGTCGGGCCAGTTTGATGGTGCAAAGTGGCTCCTGCATTCTGCCATCCAGAAGCGGGGTAGCTTACTTTTGTTTGCCAGGGAAACGGGCCGAGTTTTGTGTCTGGGGGCCTATGGCTGGGAGTGACCGGCTGGCTCCTGAAAAGCTACGCTAGGCAGGATGGTGACCAGACCCATGGTGGCACCAGTGCCAAGTTGGGCTGATTTGATAGTACCAAGTGGCTCCTGCAATCTGCCATCAAAAAGTTGGCAGGCGAGTTTTGTTTTCCAGGGAAAAGCGCCGTTGTTTGTGTCTGGGGGCCTGTGGCTGGGAGTGGCCGGCTGGCTCCTTACAATGAACGATACGCAGGATGGTTCCCAGACCTGAGGTGGCACCAGTGCCAAGTTGGGCTAGTTTGATGGTGCAAAGTGGCTCCTGCAATCTGCCATCCAGAAGCGGGGTAGCTTACTTTTGTTTGCCAGGGAAACGGGCCGAGGTTTTTCTCTGGGGGCCTATGGCAGGGAGGGACCGGCTGGCTCCTGAAAAGCTACGATAGGCAGGATGGTGACCAGACCCATGGTGGCACCAGTGCCAAGTTGGGCTGATTTGATAGTAGCAAGTGGCTCCTGCAATCTGCCATCAAAATGTTGGCAGGCGAGTTTTGTTTTCCAGGGAAAAGCGCCGTTGTTTGTGTCTGGGGGCCTGTGGCTGGGAGTGACCGGCTGGCTCCTTAGAATCCACGATACGCAGGATGGTTCCCAGACCCAAGGTGGCACCAGTGCCAAGTTGGGCTGGTTTGATAGTACCAAGTGGTTCCTGCAATCTGCCATCCAGAAGCGGGACAGCTTACTTTTGTTTGCCAGGGAAACGGGCCGAGCATTGTGTCTGGGGGCCTATGGCTGCGAGTGACCGGCTAGGTCCTGAAGAGCTACGATAGGCAGGATGGTGACCAGATCCATGGTGGCACCAGTGCCAAGTTGGGCTGGTTTGATAGTACCAAGTGGCTCCTGCAATCTGCCATCAAAATTTGGCAGGCGAGGTTTGTTTACCAGGGAAAAGCACCGTTGTTTTTGTTTGGGGGCCTGTGGGTGGGAGTGGCCAGATGGCTAATTAGAATCCACGATACGCAGCATGGTTCCCAGACCAGAGGTGACACCAGTGCCAAGTTGGGCTGGTTTGATGGTGAAAAGTGGCTCCTGCAATCTGCCATCCAGAAGCGGGATAACTTACTTTTGTTTGCCAGGGAAACGGGCCAAGGTTTTTGTCTGGGCGCCTATGGCTGGGAGTGACCGGCTGGCTCCTGAAAAGCTACGATAGGCAGGATGGTGACCAGACCCATGGTGGCACCAGTGTCAAGTTGGGCTGGTTTGATAGTACCAAGTGGCTCCGGCAATCTGCCATCAAAATTTGGCAGGCGAAGTTTGTTTTCCAGGGAAAAGCGCCGTTGTTTTTGTTTGGGGGCCTGTGGGTGGGCGTGGCCAGATGGCTAATTAGAATCCACGATACGCAGCATGGTTCCCAGACCTGAGGTGGCACCAGTGCCAAGTCGGGCTGGTTTGATACTATCAAGTGCGTCCTGCAATCTGCCATCCACAAGCGGGGTAGCTTACTTTTGTTTGCCAGGGAAACGGGCCGAGGTTTGTGTCTGGGGGCCTACGGCTGGGAGTGACCGGCAGGCTCCTGTAAAACTACGATAGGCAGGATGGTGACCAGACCCATGGTGGCACCAGTGCCAAGTTGGGCTGGTTTGATAGTACCAAGTGGCTCCTGCAATCTGCCATCAAATAATTGGCAGGCGAGTTTTGTTTTCCAGGGAAAAGCGCCGTTGTTTTTGTTTGGGGGCCTGTGGGTGGGAGTGGCCGGCTGGCTCCTTAGAATCCACGATACGCAGGATGGTTCCCAGACCAGAGGTGGCACCAGTGCCAAGTCGGGCTAGTTTGATGGTGCAAAGTGGCTCCTGCAATCTGCCATCCAGAAGCGGGGCAGCTTACTTTTGTTTGCCAGGGAAACGGGCCGAGTATTGTTTCTGGGGGCCTATGGCTGCGAGTGACCGGCTGGCTCCTGAAAAGCTACGATAGGCAGGATGGTGACCAGACCCATGGTGGCACCAGTGCCAAGTTGGGCTGGTTTGATAGTACCAAGTGGCTCCTGCAATCTGCCATCAAAATGTTGGCAGGCGAGTTTGTTATCCAGGGAGAAGTGCCGTTGTTTGTGTTTGGGGGCCTGTGGCTGGGAGTGGCCGGCTGGCTCCTTAGAATCCACGATACGCAGGATGGTTCCCAGACCAGAGGTGGCACCAGTGCCAAGTCGGGCTGGTTTGATGGTGAAAAGTGGCTCCTGCAATCTGCCATCCAGAAGCGGGATAACTTACTTTTGTTTGCCAGGGAAACGGGCCGAGGTTTTTGTCTGGGGGCCTATGGCTGGGAGTGACCGGCTGGCTCCTGAAAAGCTACGATAGGCAGGATGGTGACCAGACCCATGGTGGCACCAGTGCCAAGTTGGGCTGGTTTGATAGTACCAAGTGGCTCCTGCAATCTGCCATCAAAATGTTGGCAGGCGAGTTTTGTTTTCCAGGGAAAAGTGCCGTTGTTTGTGTTTGGGGGCCTGTGGGTGGGAGTGACCGGCTGGCTCCTTAGAATCCACGATACGCAGGATGGTTCCCAGACCAGAGGTCGCACCAGTGCCAAGTCGGGCCAGTTTGATGGTGCAAAGTGGCTCCTGCAATCTGCCATCCAGAATCGGGGCAGCTTACTTTTGTTTGCCAGGGAAACGGGCCGAGTTTTGTGTCTGGGGGCCTATGGCTGCGAGTGACCGGCTGGCTCCTGAAAAGCTACGATAGGCAGGATGGTGACCAGACCCATGGTGGCACCAGTGCCAAGTTGGGCTGATTTGATAGTACCAAGTGGCTCCTGCAATCTGCCATCAAAAAGTTGGCAGGCGAGTTTTGTTTTCCAGGGAAAAGCGCCGTTGTTTGTGTCTGGGGGCCTGTGGCTGGGAGTGGCCGGCTGGCTCCTTACAATGAACGATACGCAGGATGGTTCCCAGACCTGAGGTGGCACCAGTGCCAAGTCGGGCTAGTTTGATGCTGCAAAGTGGCTCCTGCAATCTGCCATCCAGAAGCGGGGTAGCTTACTTTTGTTTGCCAGGGAAACGGGCCGAGGTTTTTCTCTGGGGGCCTATGGCAGGGATGGACCGGCTGGCTCCTGAAAAGCTACGATAGGCAGGATGGTGACCAGACCCATGGTGGCACCAGTGCCAAGTTGGGCTGATTTGATAGTAGCAAGTGGCTCCTGCAATCTGCCATCAAAATGTTGGCAGGCGAGTTTTGTTTTCCAGGGAAAAGCGCCGTTGTTTGTATTTGGTGGCCTGTGGCTGGGAGTGACCGGCTGGCTCCTTAGAATCCACGATACGCAGGATGGTTCCCAGAGCCAAGGTGGCACCAGTGCCAAGTTGGGCTGGTTTGATAGTACCAAGTGGTTCCTGCAATCTGCCATCCAGAAGCGGGGCAGCTTACTTTTGTTTGCCAGGGAAACGGGCCGAGGTTTTTCTCTGGGGTCCTATGGCTTGGAGTGACCGGCTAGGTCCTGAAAAGCTACGATAGGCAGGATGGTGACCAGATCCATGGTGGCACCAGTGCCAAGTTGGGCTGGTTTGATAGTACCAAGTGGCTCCTGCAATCTGCCATCAAAAAGTTGGCAGGCGAGTTTTGTTTTCCAGGGAAAAGCGCTGTGGTTTGTGTTTGGGGGCCTGTGGCTGGGAGTGGCCGGCTGGCTCCTTAGAATCCACGATACGCAGCATGGTTCCCAGACCAGAGGTGGCACCAGTGCCAAGTCGGGCTGGTTTGATGGTGAAAAGTGGCTCCTGCAATCTGCCATCCAGAAGCGGGATAACTTACTTTTGTTTGCCAGGGAAACGGGCCAAGGTTTTTGTCTGGGGGCCTATGGCTGGGAGTGACCGGCTGGCTCCTGAAAAGCTACGATAGGCAGGATGGTGACCAGACCCATGGTGGCACCAGTGTCAAGTTGGGCTGGCTTGATAGTACCAAGTGGCTCCGGCAATCTGCCATCAAAATTTGGCAGGCGAGGTTTGTTTTCCACGGAAAAGCGCCGTTGTTTTTGTTTGGGGGCCTGTGGGTGGGAGTGGCCAGATGGCTAATTAGAATCCACGATACGCAGCATGGTTCCCAGACCTGAGGTGGCACCAGTGCCAAGTCGGGCTGGTTTGATACTATCAAGTGCGTCCTGCAATCTGCCATCCAGAAGCGGGGTAGCTTACTTTTGTTTGCCAGGGAAACGGGCCGAGGTTTGTGTCTGGGGGCCTATGGCTGGGAGTGACCGGCTGGCTCCTGAAAAGCTACGATAGGCAGGATGGTGACCAGACCCATGGTGGCACCAGTGCCAAGTTGGGCTGGTTTGATAGTACCAAGTGGCTCCTGCAATCTGCCATCAAAAAATTGGCAGGCGAGTTTTGTTTTCCAGGGAAAAGCGCCGTTGTTTTTGTTTGGGGGCCTGTGGGTGGGAGTGGCCGGCTGGCTCCTTAGAATCCACGATACGCAGGATGGTTCCCAGACCAGAGGTGGCACCAGTGCCAAGTCGGGCTAGTTTGATGGTGCAAAGTGGCTCGTGCAATCTGCCATCCAGAAGCGGGATAACTTACTTTTGTTTGCCAGGGAAACGGGCCGAGGTTTTTGTCTGGGGGCCTATGGCTGGGAGTGACCGGCTGGCTCCTGAAAAGTTACAATAGGCAGGATGGTGACCAGACCCATGGTGGCACCAGTGCCAAGTTGGGCTGGTTTGATAGTACCAAGTGGCTCCTGCAATCTGCCATCAAAATGTTGGCAGGCGAGTTTTGTTTTCCAGGGAAAAGTGCCGTTGTTTGTGTTTGGGGGCCTGTGGGTGGGAGTGACCGGCTGGCTCCTTAGAATCCACGATACGCAGGATGGTTCCCAGACCAGAGGTCGCACCAGTGCCAAGTCGGGCCAGTTTGATGGTGCAAAGTGGCTCCTGCAATCTGCCATCCAGAAGCGGGGCAGCTTACTTTTGTTTGCCAGGGAAACGGGCCGAGTTTTGTGTCTGGGGGCCTATGGCTGGGAGTGACCGGCTGGCTCCTGAAAAGCTACGATAGGCAGGATGGTGACCAGACCCATGGTGGCACCAGTGCCAAGTTGGGCTGATTTGATAGTACCAAGTGGCTCCTGCAATCTGCCATCAAAAAGTTGGCAGGCGAGTTTTGTTTTCCAGGGAAAAGCGCCGTTGTTTGTGTCTGGGGGCCTGTGGCTGGGAGTGGCCGGCTGGCTCCTTACAATGAACGATACGCAGGATGGTTCCCAGACCTGAGGTGGCACCAGTGCCAAGTCGGGCTAGTTTGATGGTGCAAAGTGGTTCCTGCAATCTGCCATCCAGAAGCGGGGCAGCTTACTTTTGTTTGCCAGGGAAACGGGCCGAGGTTTGTGTCACGGGGCCTATGGCAGGGAGGGACCGGCTGGCTCCTGAAAAGCTACGATAGGCAGGATGGTGACCAGACCCATGGTGGCACCAGTGCCAAGTTGGGCTGATTTGATAGTACCAAGTGGCTCCTGCAATCTGCCATCAAAATGTTGGCAGGCGAGTTTTGTTTTCCAGGGAAAAGCGCCGTTGTTTGTGTTTGGTGGCCTGTGGCTGGGAGTGACCGGCTGGCTCCTTAGAATCCACGATACGCAGGATGGTTCCCAGACCCAAGGTGGCACCAGTGCCAAGTTGGGCTGGTTTGATAGTACCAAGTGGTTCCTGCAATCTGCCATCCAGAAGCGGGGCAGCTTACTTTTGTTTGCCAGGGAAACGGGCCGAGGTTTTTCTCTGGGGGCCTATGGCTTGGAGTGACCGGCTAGGTCCTGAAAAGCTACGATAGGCAGAATGGTGACCAGATCCATGGTGGCACCAGTGCCAAGTTGGGCTGGTTTGATAGTACCAAGTGGCTCCTGCAATCTGCCATCAAAAAGTTGGCAGGCGAGTTTTGTTTTCCAGGGAAAAGCGCTGTGGTTTGTGTTTGGGGGCCTGTGGCTGGGAGTGGCCGGCTGGCTCCTTAGAATCCACGATACGCAGGATGGTTCCCAGACCAGAGGTGGCAGCAGTGCCAAGTCGGGCTGGTTTGATGGCGAAAAGTGGCTCCTGCAATCTGCCATCCAGAAGCGGGATAACTTACTTTTGTTCGCCAGGGAAACGGGACAAGGTTTTTGTCTGGGGGCCTATGGCTGGGAGTGACCGGCTGGCTCCTGAAAAGCTACGATAGGCAGGATGGTGACCAGACCCATGGTGGCACCAGTGCCAAGTTGGGCTGGTTTGATAGTACCAAGTGGCTCCTGCAATCTGCCATCAAAAAATTGGCAGGCGAGATTTGTTTTCCAGGGAAAAGCGCCGTTGTTTTTGTTTGGGGGCCTGTGGGTGGGAGTGGCCGGCTGGCTCCTTAGAATCCACGATACGCAGGATGGTTCCCAGACCAGAGGTGGCACCTGTGCCAAGTCGGGCTAGTTTGATGGTGCAAAGTGGCTCCTGCAATCTGCCATCCCGAAGCGGGGCAGCTTACTTTTGTTTGCCAGGGAAACGGGCCGAGTATTGTTTCTGGGGGCCTATGGCTGCGAGTGACCGGCTGGCTCCTGAAAAGCTACGATAGGCAGGATGGTGACCAGACCCATGGTGGCACCAGTGCCAAGTTGGGCTGGTTTGATAGTACCAAGTGGCTCCTGCAATCTGCCATCAAAAAGTTGGCAGGCGAGTTTTGTTTTCCAGGGAAAAGCGCCGTTGTTTGTGTTTGGGGGCCTGTGGCTGGGAGTGGACGGATGGCTCCTTAGAACCACGATACGCAGGATGGTTCCCAGACCAGAGGTGGCACCAGTGCCAAGTCGGGCTGGTTTGATAGTACCAAGTGGTTCCTGCAATCTGCCATCCAGAAGCGGGGCAGCTTACTTTTGTTTGCCAGGGAAACGGGCCGAGGTTTTTGTCTGGGGGACTATAGCTGGGAGTGACCGTCTGGCTCCTGAAAAGCTACGATAGGCAGGATGGTGACCAAACGCATGGTGGCACCAGTGCCAAGTTGGGCTGATTTGATAGTACCAAGTGGCTCCTGCAATCTGCCATCAAAATGTTGGCAGGCGAGTTTTGTTTTCCAGGGAAAAGCGCCGTTGTTTGTGTTTGGGGGCCTGTGGCTGGGAGTGGCCGGCTGGCTGCTTAGAATCCACGATACGCAGGATGGTTCCCAGACCAGAGGTGGCACCAGTGCCAAGTCGGGCTGGTTTGATACTACCAAGTGCGTCGTGCAATCTGCCATACAGAAGCGGGGCAGCTTACTTTTGATTGCCAGGGAAACGGGCCGAGGTTTGTGTCTGGGGGCCTATGGCTGGGAGTGACCGGCTGGCTCCTGAAAAGCTACGATAGGCAGGATGGTGACCAGACCCATGGTGGCACCAGTGCCAAGTTGGGCTGGTTTGATAGTACCAAGTGGCTCCTGCAATCTGCCATCAAAAAGTTGGCAGGCGAGTTTTGTTTTCCAGGGAAAAGCGCCGTTGTTTGTGTTTGGGGGCCTGTGGCTGGGAGTGGACGGATGGCTCCTTAGAATCCACAATACACAGCATGGTTCCCAGACCAGAGGTGGCATCAGTGCCAAGTCGGGCTAGTTTGATGGTGCAAAGTGGTTCCTGCAATCTGCCATCCAGAAGCGGGGCAGCTTACTTTTGTTTGCCAGGGAAACGGGCCGAGGTTTGTGTCTGGGGGCCTATGGCTGGGAGTGACCGGCTGGCTCCTGAAAAGCTACGATAGGCAGGATGGTGACCAGACCCATGGTGGCACCAGTGCCAAGTTGGGCTGATTTGATAGTACCAAGTGGCTCCTGCAATCTGCCATCAAAAAGTTGGCAGGCGAGTTTTGTTTTCCAGGGAAAAGCGCCGTTGTTTCTGTTTGGGGGCCTGTGGCTGGGAGTGGCCGGCTGGCTCCTTAGAATCCACGATACGCAGGATGGTTCCCAGACCAGAGGTGGCACCAGTGCCAAGTTGGGCTGGTTTGATAGTACCAAGTGCGTCCTGCAATCTACCATCCAGAAGCGGGGCAGCTTACTTTTGTTTGCCAGGGAAACGGGCCGAGGTTTGTGTCTCAGGGCCTATGGCTGGGAGTGACCGGCTGGCTCCTGAAAAGCTACGATAGGCAGGATGGTGACCAGACCCATGGTGGCACCAGTGCCAAGTTGGGCTGGTTTGATAGTACCATGTGGCTCCTGCAATCTGCCATCAAAATGTTGGCAGGCGAGTTTGTTATCCAGGGAAAAGCGCCGTTGTTTGTGTTCGGGGGCCTCTGGCTGGGAGTGGCCGGCTGGCTCCTTAGAATCCATGATACGCAGGATGGTTCCCAGACCAGAGGTGGCACCAGTGCCAAGTCGGGCTGGTTTGATGGTGAAAAGTGGCTCCTGCAATCTGCCATCCAGAAGCGGGATGACTTACTTTTGTTTGCCAGGGAAACGGGCCGAGGTTTTTGTCTGGGGGCCTATGGCTGGGAGTGACCGGCTGGCTCCTGAAAAGCTACGATAGGCAGGATGGTGACCAGACCCATGGTGGCACCAGTGCCAAGTTGGGCTGGTTTGATAGTACCAAGTGGCTCCTGCAATCTGCCATCAAAAAGTTGGCAGGCGAGTTTTGTTTTCCAGGGAAAAGTGCCGTTGTTTGTGTTTGGGGGCCTGTGGGTGGGAGTGACCGGCTGGCTCCTTAGAATCCACGATACGCAGGATGGTTCCCAGACCAGAGGTGGCACCAGTGCCAAGTCGGGCTAGTTTGATGGTGCAAAGTGGCTCCTGCAATCTGCCATCCAGAAGCGGGGTAGCTTACTTTTCTTTGCCAGGGAAAAGGGCCGAGTTTTGTGTCTGGGGGCCTATGGCTGCGAGTGACCGGCTGGCTCCTGAAAAGCTACGATAGGCAGGCTGGTGACCAGACCCATGGTGGCACCAGTGCCAAGTTGGGCTGATTTGATAGTAGCAAGTGGCTCCTGCAATCTGCCATCAAAAAGTTGGCAGGCGAGTTTTGTTTTCCAGGGAAAAGCGCCGTTGTTTGTGTCTGGGGGCCTGTGGCTGGAGTGGCCGGCTGGCTCCTTACAATGAACGATACGCAGGATGGTTCCCAGAGCTGAGGTGGCACCAGTGCCAAGTTGGGCTAGTTTGATGGTGCAAAGTGGCTCCTGCAATCTGCCATCCAGAAGCGGGGTAGCTTACTTTTGTTTGCCAGGGAAACGGGCCGAGATATTTGTCTGGGGGCCTATGGCTGGGAGTGAGCGGCTGACTCCTGAAAAGCTACGATAGGCAGGATGGTGACCAGACCCATGGTGGCACCAGTGCCAAGTTGGGCTGGTTTGATAGTACCAAGTGGCTCCTGCAATCTGCCATCAAAAAGTTGTCAGGCGAGTTTTGTTTTCCAGGGAAAAGCGCCGTTGTTTGTATTTGGGGACCTGTGGCTGGGAGTGGCCGGCTGGCTCCTTTGAACCCACGATACGCAGGATGGTTCCCAGACCCAAGGTGGCACCAGTGCCAAGTCGGGCTGGTTTGATACTACCAAGTGCGTCCTGCAATCTGCCATCCAGAAGCGGGGCAGCTTAATTTTGTTTGCCAGGGAAACGGGCCGTGGGTTTTGTTTGGGGGCCTATGGCTGAGAGTGGCCGGCTGGCTCCTGAAAATCCACGCTAGGCAGCATGGTTCCCAGATGCAAGGTGGCACCAGTGCCAAGTCGGGCTGGTTTGATGGTGCAAAGTGGCTCCTGCAATCTGCCATCCAGAAGCGGGGCAGCTGATTTTTGTTTGCCAGAGAAAAATTCCGTGGATTGTTTTTGGGGGCATATTGCTGGGAGTGGCCGGCTGGCTCCTTAAAATGCTCGATACGCATGATGGTTCCCAGGTCCAAGGTGTCACCACTACCAAGTCGGCCTGCGGTTTTAGTATCAAGTTCATCCTGCAATTTGCCATCCAGAAGAGGGGCAGTTGAGTTTTGTTTGCCAGAGAAACGGGCCGAGGTTTCTGTTTGGGGACATATGGCTGAGAGTGGCCGGCTGGCCCCTGAATATCCACGATACACAGCATGGTTCCCAGATCCAAGGTGGCACCAGTGCCAAGTTGGGCTGGTTTGATAGTACCAAGTGTCTCCTGCAATCTGCCATCCAGAAGCGGGGCAGCTTACTTTTGTTTGCCAGAGAAATAGGCCTAGGTTTTTGTCTGGGGGCCTGTGGCTAGGAGTGGCCGGCTGGCTCCTAAGAATCCACGATACGCAGGATGTTTCCCAGACCCAAGGTGGCACCAGTGCCAAGTCGGGCTGGTTTGATAGTACCAAGTGGCTCCTGCAAACTCCATCAAAAAGTTGGCAGGCGTGTTTTGTTTTCCAGGGAACAGCGCCGTTGATTTTGTTTGGGGGCCTGTGGCTGGGAGTGGCCGGCTGGCTCCTTAGAATCCACGATACGCAGGATGGTTCCCAGACCCAAGGTGGCACCAGTGCCAAGTCGGGCTGGTTTGATTACACCAAGTGGCTCCTGCAATCTGCCATCCAGAAGTGAGGCAGCTAAGTTTTGTTTGCCAGAAAAAAGGGCCGTGGTTTTTGTTGGGGGCCTGTGGCTGGGAGTGGCCGGCTGGCTCCTTAGAATCCACCATACGCAGGATGGTTCCCAGACCCAAGGTGGCACCAGTGCCAAGTCGGGCTGGTTTGATAGTACCAAGTGGCTCCTGCAATCTGCCATCCAGAAGCGGTGCAGTTGAGTTTTGTTTGCCAGAGAAAAGGGCCGTGGGTTGTGTTTGGGGGCATATGGCTGGGAGTGGCCGGCTGTCTCATTAAAAAGATCGATACGCAGGATGGTTCCCAGACCCAAGGTGGCACCAGTGCCAAGTCGGGCTGTTTTTATAGTACCAAGTGCGTCCTGCAATTTGCCATCCAGAAGAGGGGCAGTGGAGTTTTGTTTGCCAGAGAATAGCGCCGTTGTTTGTGTTTGGGGGCTTGTGGCTGGGAGTGGCCGACTGGCGCCTTAGAATCTGTGTTACGCAGCATGGTTCCCAGACCAGAGGTGGCACCAGTGCCAAGTTGGGCTGGTTTGATAGTACCAAGTGGCTCCTGCAATCTGCCATCCAGAAGCGGGGCAGCTTACTTTTGTTTGCCAGGGATACGGGCCGAGGTTTGTGACTGGGGACCTATGGCTGGGAGTGACCGGCTGGCTCCTGAAAAGCTACGATAGGCAGGATGGTGACCAGACCCATGGTGGCACCAGTGCCAAGTTGGGCTGGTTTGATAGTACCAAGTGGCTCCTGCAATCTGCCATCAAAAAGTTGTCAGGCGAGTTTTGTTTTCCAGGGAAAAGCGCCGTTGTTTGTATTTGGGGGCCTGTGGCTGGGAGTGGCCGGCTGGCTCCTTTGAACCCACAATACGCAGGATGGTTCCCAGACCCAAGGTGGCACCAGTGCCAAGTCGGGCTGGTTTGATACTACCAAGTGCGTCCTGCAATCTGCCATCCAGAAGCGGGCAGCTTAATTTTGTTTGCCAGGGAAACGGGCCGTGGGTTTTGTTTGGGGGCCTATGGCTGAGAGTGGCCGGCTGGCTCCTGAAAATCCACGCTAGGCAGCATGGTTCCCAGATGCAAGGTGGCACCAGTGCCAAGTCGGGCTGGTTTGATGGTGCAAAGTGGCTCCTGCAATCTGCCATCCAGAAGCGGGGCAGCTGATTTTTGTTTGCCAGAGAAAAATTCCGTGGATTGTTTTTGGGGGCATATTGCTGGGAGTGGCCGGCTGGCTCCTTAAAATGCTCGATACGCATGATGGTTCCCAGGTCCAAGGTGTCACCACTACCAAGTCGGCCTGCGGTTTTAGTATCAAGTTCATCCTGCAATTTGCCATCCAGAAGAGGGGCAGTTGAGTTTTGTTTGCCAGAGAAACGGGCCGAGGTTTCTGTTTGGGGACATATGGCTGAGAGTGGCCGGCTGGCCCCTGAATATCCACGATACACAGCATGGTTCCCAGATCCAAGGTGGCACCAGTGCCAAGTTGGGCTGGTTTGATAGTCCCAAGTGTCTCCTGCAATCTGCCATCCAGAAGCGGGGCAGCTTACTTTTGTTTGCCAGAGAAATAGGCCTAGGTTTTTGTCTGGGGGCCTGTGGCTAGGAGTGGCCGGCTGGCTCCTAAGAATCCACGATACGCAGGATGTTTCCCAGACCCAAGGTGGCACCAGTGCCAAGTCGGGCTGGTTTGATAGTACCAAGTGGCTCCTGCAAACTCCATCAAAATGTTGGCAGGCGAGTTTTGTTTTCCAGGGAAAAGCGCTGTGGTTTGTGTTTGGGGGCCTGTGGCTGGGAGTGGCCGGCTGGCTCCTTAGAATCCACGATACGCAGGATGGTTCCCAGACCAGAGGTGGCACCAGTGCCAAGTCGGGCTGGTTTGATGGTGAAAAGTGGCTCCTGCAATCTGCCATCCAGAAGCGGGGTAGCTTACTTATTTTTGCCAGGGAAACGGGCCGAGGTTTTTCTCTGGGGGCCTATGGCAGGGAGGGACCGGCTGGCTCCTGAAAAGCTACGATAGGCAGGATGGTGACCAGACCCATGGTGGCACCAGTGCCAAGTTGGGCTGATTTGATAGTACCAAGTGGCTCCTGCAATCTGCCATCAAAATGTTGGCAGGCGAGTTTTGTTTTCCAGGGAAAAGCGCCGTTGTTTGTGTTTGGTGGCCTGTGGCTGGGAGTGACCGGCTGGCTCCTTAGAATCCACGATACGCAGGATGGTTCCCAGACCCAAGGTGGCACCAGTGCCAAGTTGGGCTGGTTTGATAGTACCAAGTGGTTCCTGCAATCTGCCATCCAGAAGCGGGGCAGCTTACTTTTGTTTGCCAGGGAAACGGGCCGAGGTTTTTCTCTGGGGGCCTATGGCTTGGAGTGACCGGCTAGGTCCTGAAAAGCTACGATAGGCAGAATGGTGACCAGATCCATGGTGGCACCAGTGCCAAGTTGGGCTGGTTTGATAGTACCAAGTGGCTCCTGCAATCTGCCATCAAAAAGTTGGCAGGCGAGTTTTGTTTTCCAGGGAAAAGCGCTGTGGTTTGTGTTTGGGGGCCTGTGGCTGGGAGTGGCCGGCTGGCTCCTTAGAATCCACGATACGCAGGATGGTTCCCAGACCAGAGGTGGCACCAGTGCCAAGTCGGGCTGGTTTGATGGTGAAAAGTGGCTCCTGCAATCTGCCATCCAGAAGCGGGATAACTTACTTTTGTTCGCCAGGGAAACGGGACAAGGTTTTTGTCTGGGGGCCTATGGCTGGGAGTGACCGGCTGGCTCCTGAAAAGCTACGATAGGCAGGATGGTGACCAGACCCATGGTGGCACCAGTGCCAAGTTGGGCTGGTTTGATAGTACCAAGTGGCTCCTGCAATCTGCCATCAAAATTTGGCAGGCGAGGTTTGTTTTCCAGGGAAAAGCGCCGTTGTTTTGGTTTGGGGGCCTGTGGGTGGGAGTGGCCAGATGGCTAATTAGAATCCACGATACGCAGCATGGTTCCCAGACCAGAGGTGGCACCAGTGCCAAGTCGGGCTGGTTTGATACTATCAAGTGCGTCCTGCAATCTGCCATCCAGAAGCGGGGTAGCTTAGTTTTGTTTGCCAGGGAAACGGGCCGAGGTTTGTGTCTGGGGGCCTATGGCTGGGAGTGACCGGCTGGCTCCTGAAAAGCTACGATAGGCAGGATGGTGACCAGACCCATGGTGGCACCAGTGCCAAGTTGGGCTGGTTTGATAGTACCAAGTGGCTCCTGCAATCTGCCATCAAAAAATTGGCAGGCGAGATTTGTTTTCCAGGGAAAAGCGCCGTTGTTTTTGTTTGGGGGCCTGTGGGTGGGAGTGGCCGGCTGGCTCCTTAGAATCCACGATACGCAGGATGGTTCCCAGACCAGAGGTGGCACCAGTGCCAAGTCGGGCTAGTTTGATGGTGCAAAGTGGCTCCTGCAATCTGCCATCCCGAAGCGGGGCAGCTTACTTTTGTTTGCCAGGGAAACGGGCCGAGTATTGTTTCTGGGGGCCTATGGCTGCGAGTGACCGGCTGGCTCCTGAAAAGCTACGATAGGCAGGATGGTGACCAGACCCATGGTGGCACCAGTGCCAAGTTGGGCTGGTTTGATAGTACCAAGTGGCTCCTGCAATCTGCCATCAAAAAGTTGGCAGGCGAGTTTTGTTTTCCAGGGAAAAGCGCCGTTGTTTGTGTTTGGGGGCCTGTGGCTGGGAGTGGACGGATGGCTCCTTAGAACCACGATACGCAGGATGGTTCCCAGACCAGAGGTGGCACCAGTGCCAAGTCGGGCTGGTTTGATAGTACCAAGTGGTTCCTGCAATCTGCCATCCAGAAGCGGGGCAGCTTACTTTTGTATGCCAGGGAAACGGGCCGAGGTTTTTGTCTGGGGGACTATAGCTGGGAGTGACCGTCTGGCTCCTGAAAAGCTACGATAGGCAGGATGGTGACCAAACGCATGGTGGCACCAGTGCCAAGTTGGGCTGATTTGATAGTACCAAGTGGCTCCTGCAATCTGCCATCAAAATGTTGGCAGGCGAGTTTTGTTTTCCAGGGAAAAGCGCCGTTGTTTGTGTTTGGGGGCCTGTGGCTGGGAGTGGCCGGCTGGCTGCTTAGAATCCACGATACGCAGGATGGTTCCCAGACCAGAGGTGGCACCAGTGCCAAGTCGGGCTGGTTTGATACTACCAAGTGCGTCGTGCAATCTGCCATCCAGAAGCGGGGCAGCTTACTTTTGTTTGCCAGGGAAACGGGCCGAGGTTTGTGTCTGGGGGCCTATGTCTGGGAGTGACCTGCTAGGTCCTGAAAAGCTACGATAGGCAGGATGGTGACCAGACCCATGGTGGCACCAGTGCCAAGTTGGGCTGGTTTGATAGTACCAAGTGGCTCCTGCAATCTGCCATCAAAAAGTTGGCAGGCGAGTTTTGTTTTCCAGGGAAAAGCGCCGTTGTTTGTGTTTGGGGGCCTGTGGCTGGGAGTGGACGGATGGCTCCTTAGAATCCACAATACACAGCATGGTTCCCAGACCAGAGGTGGCATCAGTGCCAAGTCGGGCTAGTTTGATGGTGCAAAGTGGTTCCTGCAATCTGCCATCCAGAAGCGGGGCAGCTTACTTTTGTTTGCCAGGGAAACGGGCCGAGGTTTGTGTCTGGGGGCCTATGGCTGGGAGTGACCGGCTGGCTCCTGAAAAGCTACGATAGGCAGGATGGTGACCAGACCCATGGTGGCACCAGTGCCAAGTTGGGCTGATTTGATAGTACCAAGTGGCTCCTGCAATCTGCCATCAAAAAGTTGGCAGGCGAGTTTTGTTTTCCAGGGAAAAGCGCCGTTGTTTCTGTTTGGGGGCCTGTGGCTGGGAGTGGCCGGCTGGCTCCTTAGAATCCACGATACGCAGGATGGTTCCCAGACCAGAGGTGGCACCAGTGCCAAGTTGGGCTGGTTTGATAGTACCAAGTGCGTCCTGCAATCTACCATCCAGAAGCGGGGCAGCTTACTTTTGTTTGCCAGGGAAACGGGCCGAGGTTTGTGTCTCAGGGCCTATGGCTGGGAGTGACCGGCTGGCTCCTGAAAAGCTACGATAGGCAGGATGGTGACCAGACCCATGGTGGCACCAGTGCCAAGTTGGGCTGGTTTGATAGTACCATGTGGCTCCTGCAATCTGCCATCAAAATGTTGGCAGGCGAGTTTGTTATCCAGGGAAAAGCGCCGTTGTTTGTGTTCGGGGGCCTCTGGCTGGGAGTGGCCGGCTGGCTCCTTAGAATCCATGATACGCAGGATGGTTCCCAGACCAGAGGTGGCACCAGTGCCAAGTCGGGCTGGTTTGATGGTGAAAAGTGGCTCCTGCAATCTGCCATCCAGAAGCGGGATGACTTACTTTTGTTTGCCAGGGAAACGGGCCGAGGTTTTTGTCTGGGGGCCTATGGCTGGGAGTGACCGGCTGGCTCCTGAAAAGCTACGATAGGCAGGATGGTGACCAGACCCATGGTGGCACCAGTGCCAAGTTGGGCTGGTTTGATAGTACCAAGTGGCTCCTGCAATCTGCCATCAAAAAGTTGGCAGGCGAGTTTTGTTTTCCAGGGAAAAGTGCCGTTGTTTGTGTTTGGGGGCCTGTGGGTGGGAGTGACCGGCTGGCTCCTTAGAATCCACGATACGCAGGATGGTTCCCAGACCAGAGGTGGCACCAGTGCCAAGTCGGGCTAGTTTGATGGTGCAAAGTGGCTCCTGCAATCTGCCATCCAGAAGCGGGGTAGCTTACTTTTCTTTGCCAGGGAAAAGGGCCGAGTTTTGTGTCTGGGGGCCTATGGCTGCGAGTGACCGGCTGGCTCCTGAAAAGCTACGATAGGCAGGCTGGTGACCAGACCCATGGTGGCACCAGTGCCAAGTTGGGCTGATTTGATAGTACCAAGTGGCTCCTGCAATCTGCCATCAAAAAGTTGGCAGGCGAGTTTTGTTTTCCAGGGAAAAGCGCCGTTGTTTGTGTCTGGGGGCCTGTGGCTGGAGTGGCCGGCTGGCTCCTTACAATGAACGATACGCAGGATGGTTCCCAGAGCTGAGGTGGCACCAGTGCCAAGTTGGGCTAGTTTGATGGTGCAAAGTGGCTCCTGCAATCTGCCATCCAGAAGCGGGGTAGCTTACTTTTGTTTGCCAGGGAAACGGGCCGAGATATTTGTCTGGGGGCCTATGGCTGGGAGTGAGCGGCTGACTCCTGAAAAGCTACGATAGGCAGGATGGTGACCAGACCCATGTTGGCACCAGTGCCAAGTTGGGCTGGTTTGATAGTACCAAGTGGCTCCTGCAATCTGCCATCAAAAAGTTGTCAGGCGAGTTTTGTTTTCCAGGGAAAAGCGCCGTTGTTTGTATTTGGGGACCTGTGGCTGGGAGTGGCCGGCTGGCTCCTTTGAACCCACGATACGCAGGATGGTTCCCAGACCCAAGGTGGCACCAGTGCCAAGTCGGGCTGGTTTGATACTACCAAGTGCGTCCTGCAATCTGCCATCCAGAAGCGGGGCAGCTTAATTTTGTTTGCCAGGGAAACGGGCCGTGGGTTTTGTTTGGGGGCCTATGGCTGAGAGTGGCCGGCTGGCTCCTGAAAATCCACGCTAGGCAGCATGGTTCCCAGATGCAAGGTGGCACCAGTGCCAAGTCGGGCTGGTTTGATGGTGCAAAGTGGCTCCTGCAATCTGCCATCCAGAAGCGGGGCAGCTGATTTTTGTTTGCCAGAGAAAAATTCCGTGGATTGTTTTTGGGGGCATATTGCTGGGAGTGGCCGGCTGGCTCCTTAAAATGCTCGATACGCATGATGGTTCCCAGGTCCAAGGTGTCACCACTACCAAGTCGGCCTGCGGTTTTAGTATCAAGTTCATCCTGCAATTTGCCATCCAGAAGAGGGGCAGTTGAGTTTTGTTTGCCAGAGAAACGGGCCGAGGTTTCTGTTTGGGGACATATGGCTGAGAGTGGCCGGCTGGCCCCTGAATATCCACGATACACAGCATGGTTCCCAGATCCAAGGTGGCACCAGTGCCAAGTTGGGCTGGTTTGATAGTACCAAGTGTCTCCTGCAATCTGCCATCCAGAAGCGGGGCAGCTTACTTTTGTTTGCCAGAGAAATAGGCCTAGGTTTTTGTCTGGGGGCCTGTGGCTAGGAGTGGCCGGCTGGCTCCTAAGAATCCACGATACGCAGGATGTTTCCCAGACCCAAGGTGGCACCAGTGCCAAGTCGGGCTGGTTTGATAGTACCAAGTGGCTCCTGCAAACTCCATCAAAAAGTTGGCAGGCGTGTTTTGTTTTCCAGGGAACAGCGCCGTTGATTTTGTTTGGGGGCCTGTGGCTGGGAGTGGCCGGCTGGCTCCTTAGAATCCACGATACGCAGGATGGTTCCCAGACCCAAGGTGGCACCAGTGCCAAGTCAGGCTGGTTTGATTACACCAAGTGGCTCCTGCAATCTGCCATCCAGAAGTGAGGCAGCTAAGTTTTGTTTGCCAGAAAAAAGGGCCGTGGTTTTTGTTGGGGGCCTGTGGCTGGGAGTGGCCGGCTGGCTCCTTAGAATCCACCATACGCAGGATGGTTCCCAGACCCAAGGTGGCACCAGTGCCAAGTCGGGCTGGTTTGATAGTACCAAGTGGCTCCTGCAATCTGCCATCCAGAAGCGGTGCAGTTGAGTTTTGTTTGCCAGAGAAAAGGGCCGTGGGTTGTGTTTGGGGGCATATGGCTGGGAGTGGCCGGCTGTCTCATTAAAAAGATCGATACGCAGGATGGTTCCCAGACCCAAGGTGGCACCAGTGCCAAGTCGGGCTGTTTTTATAGTACCAAGTGCGTCCTGCAATTTGCCATCCAGAAGAGGGGCAGTGGAGTTTTGTTTGCCAGAGAATAGCGCCGTTGTTTGTGTTTGGGGGCTTGTGGCTGGGAGTGGCCGACTGGCGCCTTAGAATCTGTGTTACGCAGCATGGTTCCCAGACCAGAGGTGGCACCAGTGCCAAGTTGGGCTGGTTTGATAGTACCAAGTGGCTCCTGCAATCTGCCATCCAGAAGCGGGGCAGCTTACTTTTGTTTGCCAGGGATACGGGCCGAGGTTTGTGACTGGGGACCTATGGCTGGGAGTGACCGGCTGGCTCCTGAAAAGCTACGATAGGCAGGATGGTGACCAGACCCATGGTGGCACCAGTGCCAAGTTGGGCTGGTTTGATAGTACCAAGTGGCTCCTGCAATCTGCCATCAAAAAGTTGTCAGGCGAGTTTTGTTTTCCAGGGAAAAGCGCCGTTGTTTGTATTTGGGGGCCTGTGGCTGGGAGTGGCCGGCTGGCTCCTTTGAACCCACAATACGCAGGATGGTTCCCAGACCCAAGGTGGCACCAGTGCCAAGTCGGGCTGGTTTGATACTACCAAGTGCGTCCTGCAATCTGCCATCCAGAAGCGGGCAGCTTAATTTTGTTTGCCAGGGAAACGGGCCGTGGGTTTTGTTTGGGGGCCTATGGCTGAGAGTGGCCGGCTGGCTCCTGAAAATCCACGCTAGGCAGCATGGTTCCCAGATGCAAGGTGGCACCAGTGCCAAGTCGGGCTGGTTTGATGGTGCAAAGTGGCTCCTGCAATCTGCCATCCAGAAGCGGGGCAGCTGATTTTTGTTTGCCAGAGAAAAATTCCGTGGATTGTTTTTGGGGGCATATTGCTGGGAGTGGCCGGCTGGCTCCTTAAAATGCTCGATACGCATGATGGTTCCCAGGTCCAAGGTGTCACCACTACCAAGTCGGCCTGCGGTTTTAGTATCAAGTTCATCCTGCAATTTGCCATCCAGAAGAGGGGCAGTTGAGTTTTGTTTGCCAGAGAAACGGGCCGAGGTTTCTGTTTGGGGACATATGGCTGAGAGTGGCCGGCTGGCCCCTGAATATCCACGATACACAGCATGGTTCCCAGATCCAAGGTGGCACCAGTGCCAAGTTGGGCTGGTTTGATAGTCCCAAGTGTCTCCTGCAATCTGCCATCCAGAAGCGGGGCAGCTTACTTTTGTTTGCCAGAGAAATAGGCCTAGGTTTTTGTCTGGGGGCCTGTGGCTAGGAGTGGCCGGCTGGCTCCTAAGAATCCACGATACGCAGGATGTTTCCCAGACCCAAGGTGGCACCAGTGCCAAGTCGGGCTGGTTTGATAGTACCAAGTGGCTCCTGCAAACTCCATCAAAAAGTTGGCAGGCGTGTTTTGTTTTCCAGGGAACAGCGCCGTTGATTTTGTTTGGGGGCCTGTGGCTGGGAGTGGCCGGCTGGCTCCTTAGAATCCACGATACGCAGGATGGTTCCCAGACCCAAGGTGGCACCAGTGCCAAGTCGGGCTGGTTTGATTACACCAAGTGGCTCCTGCAATCTGCCATCCAGAAGTGAGGCAGCTAAGTTTTGTTTGCCAGAAAAAAGGGCCGTGGTTTTTGTTGGGGGCCTGTGGCTGGGAGTGGCCGGCTGGCTCCTTAGAATCCACCATACGCAGGATGGTTCCCAGACCCAAGGTGGCACCAGTGCCAAGTCGGGCTGGTTTGATAGTACCAAGTGGCTCCTGCAATCTGCCATCCAGAAGCGGTGCAGTTGAGTTTTGTTTGCCAGAGAAAAGGGCCGTGGGTTGTGTTTGGGGGCATATGGCTGGGAGTGGCCGGCTGTCTCATTAAAAAGATCGATACGCAGGATGGTTCCCAGACCCAAGGTGGCACCAGTGCCAAGTCGGGCTGTTTTTATAGTACCAAGTGCGTCCTGCAATTTGCCATCCAGAAGAGGGGCAGTGGAGTTTTGTTTGCCAGAGAATAGCGCCGTTGTTTGTGTTTGGGGGCTTGTGGCTGGGAGTGGCCGACTGGCGCCTTAGAATCTGTGTTACGCAGCATGGTTCCCAGACCAGAGGTGGCACCAGTGCCAAGTTGGGCTGGTTTGATAGTACCAAGTGGCTCCTGCAATCTGCCATCCAGAAGCGGGGCAGCTTACTTTTGTTTGCCAGGGATACGGGCCGAGGTTTGTGACTGGGGGCCTATGGCTGGGAGTGACCGGCTGGCTCCTGAAAAGCTACGATAGGCAGGATGGTGACCAGACCCATGGTGGCACCAGTGCCAAGTTGGGCTGGTTTGATAGTACCAAGTGGCTCCTGCAATCTGCCATCAAAAAGTTGTCAGGCGAGTTTTGTTTTCCAGGGAAAAGCGCCGTTGTTTGTATTTGGGGGCCTGTGGCTGGGAGTGGCCGGCTGGCTCCTTTGAACCCACAATACGCAGGATGGTTCCCAGACCCAAGGTGGCACCAGTGCCAAGTCGGGCTGGTTTGATACTACCAAGTGCGTCCTGCAATCTGCCATCCAGAAGCGGGCAGCTTAATTTTGTTTGCCAGGGAAACGGGCCGTGGGTTTTGTTTGGGGGCCTATGGCTGAGAGTGGCCGGCTGGCTCCTGAAAATCCACGCTAGGCAGCATGGTTCCCAGATGCAAGGTGGCACCAGTGCCAAGTCGGGCTGGTTTGATGGTGCAAAGTGGCTCCTGCAATCTGCCATCCAGAAGCGGGGCAGCTGATTTTTGTTTGCCAGAGAAAAATTCCGTGGATTGTTTTTGGGGGCATATTGCTGGGAGTGGCCGGCTGGCTCCTTAAAATGCTCGATACGCATGATGGTTCCCAGGTCCAAGGTGTCACCACTACCAAGTCGGCCTGCGGTTTTAGTATCAAGTTCATCCTGCAATTTGCCATCCAGAAGAGGGGCAGTTGAGTTTTGTTTGCCAGAGAAACGGGCCGAGGTTTCTGTTTGGGGACATATGGCTGAGAGTGGCCGGCTGGCCCCTGAATATCCACGATACACAGCATGGTTCCCAGATCCAAGGTGGCACCAGTGCCAAGTTGGGCTGGTTTGATAGTCCCAAGTGTCTCCTGCAATCTGCCATCCAGAAGCGGGGCAGCTTACTTTTGTTTGCCAGAGAAATAGGCCTAGGTTTTTGTCTGGGGGCCTGTGGCTAGGAGTGGCCGGCTGGCTCCTAAGAATCCACGATACGCAGGATGTTTCCCAGACCCAAGGTGGCACCAGTGCCAAGTCGGGCTGGTTTGATAGTACCAAGTGGCTCCTGCAAACTCCATCAAAAAGTTGGCAGGCGTGTTTTGTTTTCCAGGGAACAGCGCCGTTGATTTTGTTTGGGGGCCTGTGGCTGGGAGTGGCCGGCTGGCTCCTTAGAATCCACGATACGCAGGATGGTTCCCAGACCCAAGGTGGCACCAGTGCCAAGTCGGGCTGGTTTGATTACACCAAGTGGCTCCTGCAATCTGCCATCCAGAAGTGAGGCAGCTAAGTTTTGTTTGCCAGAAAAAAGGGCCGTGGTTTTTGTTGGGGGCCTGTGGCTGGGAGTGGCCGGCTGGCTCCTTAGAATCCACCATACGCAGGATGGTTCCCAGACCCAAGGTGGCACCAGTGCCAAGTCGGGCTGGTTTGATAGTCCCAAGTGGCTCCTGCAAACTGCCATCCAGAAGCGGGGCAGCTGAGTTTTGTTTGCCAGGGAAATGGGCCGTTGTTTGTGTTTGGGGGCCTGTGGCTGGGAGTGTTCGGCTGGTTCCTGAATATGTACGATACGCAGGATTGTTCCCAGACCCAAGGTGGCACCAGTGCCAAGTCGGGCTGGTTTGATGGTGCAAAGTGGCTCCTGCAATCTGCCATCCAGACGCGGGGCAGCGGATTTTTGTTTCCATGAGAAATGGTCCGTGGTTTGTTTTTGGGGGTATATGGCTGGGCCTGGCCGGCTGGCTCCTTAAAAAGCTCGATATGCAGGATGGTTCCCTGACACAAGGTGGCACCAGTGCCACGTCGGGCGGTTTTCGTAGTACAAAGTGCGTCCTAAAATTTGCCATCCAGAAGAGGGGCAGTTGAGTTTTGTTTGCCAGAGAAAAGGTCCGTGGTTTGTTTTTGGGGGCATATGGCTGAGAGTGGCTGGCTGGCCCCTGAAAATCCACGATACACAGGATGGTTCCCAGATCCAAGGTGGCACCTGTGCCAAGTCGGGCGGATTTGATAGTACTAAGTAGCTCCTGCAATCTGCCATCCAGAAGCGGGACAGCTTACTTTTGTTTGCCAGGGAAACGGGCTGAGGTTTGTGTTTGGGGGCATATGGCTGGGTGTGGCCAGCTGGCTCCTTAAAATGCACGATATGCAACATGGCTCCCAGACCCAAGGTGGCACCAGTGCCAAGTTGGGCTGGTTTGATAGTACCAAGTGGCTCCTGCAATCTTCCATGATCACGTGGAGAAATACTTTCTGGTTTCAGCCTCATGCTCTTTCTTCTCTCCCTCAACTTCTCTATCACCTCTCATCTGGTTCACATGCGCTGTCTTCAAGGTCCACAGGCTACTTTTCACAGAATGTTCTGGCCTGATGGAGTAAGAATGATGAATAGAACAGAGCTGGGATCTATTTTCCAGTTTGGATAAATGCATTCTGCACACAAATCCAAGGAGAACGTGCTGCCCCGATGCCCAGAAAATCTTTCACTCCTGCTAGTGTTCTACGTCAACCGCAACTTAGTCTGAAAGAAAAGCTTTTTCTCTGAGAGCATCTGAGAGGTTTGCATGAAGCCCTGATATCTGACATATGCAATTTTGAATAGGAGAGGAAAAAGAAAATGGCAAGGAGTTTTTAATTTTAGTGGTTTCAATTTTAATTTCCGTGCACTTTTTCAAAACTTGTCAGCTCAAATGCCCATCAACATCTTTTAGTCATCTGTAAGTCAGTATTCATATAAAATGTGCTTCAAATCCAAAGAATTTCAAATTTGCACTCCAAGCTTCTATGCCTAGATTTATGATTTCCTACACATATTAGATGAAAGGAAGGCCTTTTTTACTGTGGGAGTGCTGGAACACTGGAACAGGTTGCCCAGAGAAGTTGTGGGTGTCCCATCCCTGAAAGTATTCAAGGTCACCTTGGACGGGGCTTGGAGCAGCAACAAAGGAGAAGCTTGATGGTAGAGAAACAAAGTTGGACTATAGAAGAAACTCGGATTGAAGTATAGGATCAAGTTTTCTCTCAGCTCTTGGGGTAAATTCAAAGTTGTACAAAATGACATTTATCTGTGCTATTCACTACTGTAACAGAAAGTTTCATGAAAACTGTACAGAAGATAGTAAATTTTAAAAGAGATAAGAATTACAGCATAAAATCCATGGGATAGGTTACAACATGAGACACTCTCTAAGAGAAAATCTCTTTGTTTCAGCACTTCATCGGGGTAAGATTTCATGAAGTGCCAAAGAAGGCGGCAAAATATCATTCGGGACATTATTTACTGGAATTCAGCCTGGCCATTAGTAGGAACTGCCTTTGAACATATCATGTAGATATACCACACACGCTTTCCCTTCACTGAAAAATTACTGTTTACAACAAATAAGCAATTGACGATCAAAATTGATTGAAAGCATCTTAAACATGTCAAGTATTTCATTGTAGATGATCTGTGATCCAAATGCTTCTTCCACCTTCGAGAGGGACAGAAGAATTCTTCCATATCATGATGGTTTAAAATTGTATCAACCAATGTTTTCTGCTGAAAAGATATCATCTATTTTTTTCTATTTTTGGAAGAAAATATTCCTAGACATACAACAGGTGAGAACTAAGTAATTTTAAAGAAACAAATGAAATGAAAATATTCTGTAAATAGAATGAAATGAAAAGCTGTGTTTTAAATAGGAGCTAAATATTAAACAGAATTTTTGTACCAGGCATTTGAATTACTGCACCAGCTCTTTTGCCCATCAAGAGAGGCATTTAGCATTTCAGTCTTTTCCAAGGTGTTCATGATCTGCTATGCTGATCTCTGTGTGTGCCTAGGTGTGTGTGGAGGGGGGGGCATATGAAGGGGAGTGTGTATGTTTGCTTTACAATTGTTGTGGCAGATTCATGCCTCAGCTCCACATTTTGTTTTAAAAAGGTCACACCGAGTGGATATGAAGTTTACTATCAACAAGAGATCGATTCCCAAATCATCCATTTGACTCTCCCTTATAAATCATGTGCTTTGTTGCATATTTTATCAAATATACTTTCAAGCCAGATGGAGGAAGGAGGATGTGGGAATCCCTCCACCATCTTGCAACTTTTATGTAAGTAGGTTTTCAAGAAAATCATCATTTCTCTTTTAAATATGTCTGGAACAGGCATGATGGTAGTGTCAACCTGTTGGAGTTTTTGTTGCTGGAAGAAGTTGTACAAAAGGATTGGTTTTTACATTGACCAGTTACTGAATCAAGCGCAGGAATACATTGGAAATTTAGCTGGGGGTTCCTTTTCCCAGCAGACTACTTCTAGAACGAGCTTGTACACTGAAGCTGACTCTTTTGCTCTCTTTTTGTTTCTTTCCTATTTTCTTGGCTTCTTTGCCACTATCTAGACAATTTTGGAACTTTGTTCCCAACTAAAATGGTTTCAATAGTCTGATTGTGATCATACATTTTTACAAGGAATTTTTAAAATCTTTCCTCGAGTCCAGAAAGTCAAGGACTTAGATCTTTTTCTTCCCTTATCAATATTGCCATGAAATTGATAAATAAAGACCAACTCTTTATTTTTGTTTTTAACCCACGTAGATAATTCCCATCCATTAATCCATTTTGTGGACCAATAGCTGCCATTCTGATGGAAGCTGTCACTTCTTAACAATAGGCATTCTGTGACTATGTTGACTGCACTTTGGGTGAAGATCCTAACTGGTCTTAGATATACATAGGGAGAAATTTGCTCAGCCAGTGTCAGTCTTAAGCATGCATATCAGAAGATCTTTCTAGAGCTGGGAATTTTCCCATGAAAGGGATTCAGTTAGGGAAGAGACACTTGTGCCAGAGTTTTACATTCTTCTTGAACACTGCTTAAGGAACTTAGATGCCATGTCCATTTGGATCTCTGTCTGCACAGAACTTTGTCATGCCAGCGCTTTGAAATGCATCTTGAAGAGAATTCACTAGCACAGAATGAAAGAGAGTGGAAGGGGTTGGTGGGGCTAACCAGGCCCAACCCCCCTGCCTAAACCAGGATACCTAGAGCCTCTTGCCCAGGATTCTATCTGGGTGTACTTTTAATGTCTTCAAAGATCCAGGCTCCACAATCTTTCTGGGCAGTCTGTGCCGTGGTTCAGTCACCCTGACAGTAAAGAAACATTTACTGATGTTCAAAGGCAATCTCCTGTATTTCAGTGTGTGCCCACTGCCTCTTGTCTTTTCCCTCAGCATCACTGAAAAGACACTGATTCCCTCCCCTTTGCACTATTGCTTCCATATGTATGTGTGATGCCATGTAGAGGTATGTCAAAAACCTCCCTGAAGCCCAGGCAGATAATATTCCCTTCATCTACCAGTCAAGTTGATTCATCAGAGGAGTTTAAAGTGATGTTCAGCATGAAATTCCCCTGAAAAATCATGCTAACTACATTATTTGGTCATCTGTCATGTGCCTGGCAAGGATTTCCAGGAAGAGCTGCTTCATCAACTTCCTGGGGATAAAAAAGAGGCTGGCTGGTTTGTACTATGGCGAGTCCTCTTAATTGCCTTTTTTGAAGATGGGTGTCATTTGCTAACATCCACTCTTTAGCTCCTCTTCTCATCTACACCTCGGCAAAAAGCTTTTCCACTATGTCTGGCTAGGAAAAACTGTGCCAGCACAGAAAACATCTCCCATCGTGTTCTAGAAGTTGCACGGATGTCTGCCAAGTGTTTGGCAGGAAGAAAAGAAAAGTTGTCCAAAACAGCTTCCAATCGAATGTTCCTGTGATTGGAAAAGTCAGGAGAGTGCAAAGGTACTGTTTTCTATCAGTTGGCAAGGTGCGCACACAATCCCAGTGTTGTACAGCTTGCTTCTTCACCTTCCCGAAGCTGCCGCTCTCGCCGGCTGCCGGAGCCCAAGAAGCGGCTTCTTCGCGCAAAGACGATTGTGCCGCTCACAGTGCTCTCCTTAGCGCGGCTTCTGCCGAAAGACGCCCGGCAGCGGCTCTTACCTCCGGAGAGCATCCTACCTTCGTCTTTAGCTCCTCTTCTCATCTACACCTCGGCAAAACGCTTTTCCACTATGTCTGGCTAGGAAAAACTGTGCCAGCACAGAAAACATCTCCCATCGTGTTCTAGAAGTTGCACGGATGTCTGCCAAGTGTTTGGCA
This sequence comes from Melospiza melodia melodia, assembly GCF_035770615.1. Taxonomy (NCBI): domain Eukaryota; kingdom Metazoa; phylum Chordata; class Aves; order Passeriformes; family Passerellidae; genus Melospiza; species Melospiza melodia. Next base: position 46,149,952 of record NC_086199.1, read on the forward strand.
GGAAGAAAAGAAAAGTTGTCCAAAACAGCTTCCAATCGAATGTTCATGTGATTGGAAAAGTCAGGAGAGTGCAAAGGTACTGTTTTCTATCAGTTGGCAAGGTGCGCACACAATCCCAGTGTTGTACAGCTTGCTTCTTCACCTTCCCGAAGCTGCCGCTCTCGCCGGCTCCCGGAACCGAAGAAGCGGCTTCTTCGCGCAAAGACGATTGTGCCGCTCACAGTGCTCTCCTTAGCGCGGCTTCTGCCGAAAGACGCCCGGCAGCGGCTCTTACCTCCGGAGAGCATCCTACCTTCGTCTTTCGCGTCTTTTGTAGTCTACATCTTAGCAAAACGCTTCTCCACTATGTCTGGCTAGGAAAAACTGTGCCAGCACAGAAAACATCTCCCATCGTGTTCTAGAAGTTGCACGGATGTCTGCCAAGTGTTTGGCAGGAAGAAAAGAAAAGTTGTCCAAAACAGCTTCCAATCGAATGTTCCTGTGATTGGAAAAGTCAGGAGAGTGCAAAGGTACTGTTTTCTATCAGTTGGCAAGGTGCGCACACAATCCCAGTGTTGTACAGCTTGCTTCTTCACCTTCCCGAAGCTGCCGCTCTCGCCGGCTGCCGGAACCGAAGAAGCGGCTTCTTCGCGCAAAGACGATTGTGCCGCTCACAGGGCTCTCCTTAGCGCGGCTTCTGCCGAAAGACGCCCGGCAGCGGCTCTTACCTCCGGAGAGCATCCTACCATCGTCTTTCGCGTCTTATGTAGTCTACATCTTAGCAAAACGCTTTTCCACTATGTCTGGCTAGGAAAAACTGTGCCAGCACAGAAAACATCTCCCATCGTGTTCTAGAAGTTGCACGGATGTCTGCCAAGTGTTTGGCAGGAAGAAAAGAAAAGTTGTCCAAAACAGCTTCCAATCGAATGTTCCTGTGATTGGAAAAGTCAGGAGAGTGCAAAGGTACTGTTTTCTATCAGTTGGCAAGGTGCGCACACAATCCCAGTGTTGTACAGCTTGCTTCTTCACCTTCCCGAAGCTGCCGCTCTCGCCGGCTGCCGGAGCCCAAGAAGCGGCTTCTTCGCGCAAAGACGATTGTGCCGCTCACAGTGCTCTCCTTAGCGCGGCTTCTGCCGAAAGACGCCCGGCAGCGGCTCTTACCTCCGGAGAGCATCCTACCTTCGTCTTTCGCGTCTTTTGTAGTCTACATCTTAGCAAAACGCTTTTCCACTATGTCTGGCTAGGAAAAACTGTGCCAGCACAGAAAACATCTCCCATCGTGTTCTAGAAGTTGCACGGATGTCTGCCAAGTGTTTGGCAGGAAGAAAAGAAAAGTTGTCCAAAACAGCTTCCAATCGAATGTTCCTGTGATTGGAAAAGTCAGGAGAGTGCAAAGGTACTGTTTTCTATCAGTTGGCAAGGTGCGCACACAATCCCAGTGTTGTACAGCTTGCTTCTTCACCTTCCCGAAGCTGCCGCTCTCGCCGGCTGCCGGAGCCCAAGAAGCGGCTTCTTCGCGCAAAGACGATTGTGCCGCTCACAGTGCTCTCCTTAGCGCGGCTTCTGCCGAAAGACGCCCGGCAGCGGCTCTTACCTCCGGAGAGCATCCTACCTTCGTCTTTCGCGTCTCATGTAGTCTACACCTCGGCAAAAAGCTTTTCCACTATGTCTGGCTAGGAAAAACTGTGCCAGCACAGAAAACATCTCCCATCGTGTTCTAGAAGTTGCACGGATGTCTGCCAAGTGTTTGGCAGGAAGAAAAGAAAAGTTGTCCAAAACAGCTTCCAATCGAATGTTCCTGTGATTGGAAAAGTCAGGAGAGTGCAAAGGTACTGTTTTCTATCAGTTGGCAAGGTGCGCACACAATCCCAGTGTTGTACAGCTTGCTTCTTCACCTTCCCGAAGCTGCCGCTCTCGCCGGCTGCCGGAACCGAAGAAGCGGCTTCTTCGCGCAAAGACGATTGTGCCGCTCACAGTGCTCTCCTTAGCGCGGCTTCTGCCGAAAGACGCCCGGCAGCGGCTCTTACCTCCGGAGAGCATCCTACCTTCGTCTTTCGCGTCTTTTGTAGTCTACATCTTAGCAAAACGCTTTTCCACTATGTCTGGCTAGGAAAAACTGTGCCAGCACAGAAAACATCTCCCATCGTGTTCTAGAAGTTGCACGGATGTCTGCCAAGTGTTTGGCAGGAAGAAAAGAAAAGTTGTCCAAAACAGCTTCCAATCGAATGTTCCTGTGATTGGAAAAGTCAGGAGAGTGCAAAGGTACTGTTTTCTATCAGTTGGCAAGGTGCGCACACAATCCCAGTGTTGTACAGCTTGCTTCTTCACCTTCCCGAAGCTGCCGCTCTCGCCGGCTGCCGGAGCCCAAGAAGCGGCTTCTTCGCGCAAAGACGATTGTGCCGCTCACAGTGCTCTCCTTAGCGCGGCTTCTGCCGAAAGACGCCCGGCAGCGGCTCTTACCTCCGGAGAGCATCCTACCTTCGTCTTTCGCGTCTTTTGTAGTCTACATCTTAGCAAAACGCTTTTCCACTATGTCTGGCTAGGAAAAACTGTGCCAGCACAGAAAACATCTCCCATCGTGTTCTAGAAGTTGCACGGATGTCTGCCAAGTGTTTGGCAGGAAGAAAAGAAAAGTTGTCCAAAACAGCTTCCAATCGAATGTTCCTGTGATTGGAAAAGTCAGGAGAGTGCAAAGGTACTGTTTTCTATCAGTTGGCAAGGTGCGCACACAATCCCAGTGTTGTACAGCTTGCTTCTTCACCTTCCCGAAGCTGCCGCTCTCGCCGGCTGCCGGAGCCCAAGAAGCGGCTTCTTCGCGCAAAGACGATTGCGCCGCTCACAGGGCTCTCCTTAGCGCGGCTTCTGCCGAAAGACGCCCGGCAGCGGCTCTTACCTCCGGAGAGCATCCTACCTTCATCTTTCGCGTCTTATGTAGTCTACACCTCGGCAAAAAGCTTTTCCACTATGTCTGGCTAGGAAAAACTGTGCCAGCACAGAAAACATCTCCCATCGTGTTCTAGAAGTTGCACGGATGTCTGCCAAGTGTTTGGCAGGAAGAAAAGAAAAGTTGTCCAAAACAGCTTCCAATCGAATGTTCCTGTGATTGGAAAAGTCAGGAGAGTGCAAAGGTACTGTTTTCTATCAGTTGGCAAGGTGCGCACACAATCCCAGTGTTGTACAGCTTGCTTCTTCACCTTCCCGAAGCTGCCGCTCTCGCCGGCTCCCGGAGCCCAAGAAGCGGCTTCTTCGCGCAAAGACGATTGTGCCGCTCACAGTGCTCTCCTTAGCGCGGCTTCTGCCGAAAGACGCCCGGCAGCGGCTCTTACCTCCTGAGAGTGGCAGCTTCGCGAAGGTGAAGAAGCAAGCTGTACAACACTGGGATTGTGTGCGCACCTTGCCATCTGATAGAAAACAGTACCTTTGCACTCTCCTGACTTTTCCAATCACAGGAACATTCGATTGGAAGCTGTTTTGGACAACTTTTCTTTTCTTCCTCCCAAACACTTGGCAGACATATCTGCAACTTCTAGAAAACGATGGGAGATGTTTTCTGGGCTGGCACGGTTTTTCCTAGCCAGACATAGTGGAAAAGCGTTTTGCTAAGATGTAGACTACATAAGACGCGAAATACGAAGGTAGGATGCTCTCCGGAGTTAAGAGCCGCTGCCGGGCGTCTTTCGGCAGAAGCCGCGCTAAGGAGAGCCCTGTGAGCGGCACAATCGTGTTTGCACGAACAAGCCGATTCTTCGGTTCCGGGAGCCGGCGAGAGCGGCAGCTTCGGGAAGGTGAAGAAGCAAGCTGTACAACACTGGGATTGTGTGCGCACCTTGCCAACTGATAGAAAACAGTACCTTTGCACTCTCCTGACTTTTCCAATCACAGGAACATTCGATTGGAAGCTGTTTTGGACAACTTTTCTTTTCTTCCTGCCAAACACTTGGCAGACATCCGTGCAACTTCTAGAACACGATGGGAGATGTTTTCTGTGCTGGCACAGTTTTTCCTAGCCAGACATAGTGGAAAAGCGTTTTGCCGAGGTGTAGACTACAAAAGACGCGAAAGACGATGGTAGGATGCTCTCCGGAGGTAAGAGCCGCTGCCGGGCGTCTTTCGGCAGAAGCCGCGCTAAGGAGAGCACTGTGAGCGGCACAATCGTCTTTGCGCGAAGAAGCCGCTTCTTGGGCTCCGGCAGCCGGCGAGAGCGGCAGCTTCGGGAAGGTGAAGAAGCAAGCTGTACAACACTGGGATTGTGTGCGCACCTTGCCAACTGATAGAAAACAGTACCTTTGCACTCTCCTGACTTTTCCAATCACAGGAACATTCGATTGGAAGCTGTTTTGGACAACTTTTCTTTTCTTCCTGCCAAACACTTGGCAGACATCCGTGCAACTTCTAGAACACGATGGGAGATGTTTTCTGTGCTGGCACAGTTTTTCCTAGCCAGACATAGTGGAAAAGCGTTTTGCTAAGATGTAGACTACAAAAGATGCGAAAGACGAAGGTAGGATGCTCTCCGGAGGTAAGAGCCGCTGCCGGGCGTCTTTCGGCAGAAGCCGCGCTAAGGAGAGCACTGTGAGCGGCACAATCGTCTTTGCGCGAAGAAGCCGCTTCTTGGGCTCCGGCAGCCGGCGAGAGCGGCAGCTTCGGGAAGGTGAAGAAGCAAGCTGTACAACACTGGGATTGTGTGCGCACCTTGCCAACTGATAGAAAACAGTACCTTTGCACTCTCCTGACTTTTCCAATCACAGGAACATTCGATTGGAAGCTGTTTTGGACAACTTTTCTTTTCTTCCTGCCAAACACTTGGCAGACATCCGTGCAACTTCTAGAACACGATGGGAGATGTTTTCTGTGCTGGCACAGTTTTTCCTAGCCAGACATAGTGGAAAAGCGTTTTGCTAAGATGTAGACTACAAAAGACGCGAAAGACGAAGGTAGGATGCTCTCCGGAGGTAAGAGCCGCTGCCGGGCGTCTTTCGGCAGAAGCCGCGCTAAGGAGAGCACTGTGAGCGGCACAATCGTCTTTGCGCGAAGAAGCCGCTTCTTGGGCTCCGGCAGCCGGCGAGAGCGGCAGCTTCGGGAAGGTGAAGAAGCAAGCTGTACAACACTGGGATTGTGTGCGCACCTTGCCAACTGATAGAAAACAGTACCTTTGCACTCTCCTGACTTTTCCAATCACAGGAACATTCGATTGGAAGCTGTTTTGGACAACTTTTCTTTTCTTCCTGCCAAACACTTGGCAGACATCCGTGCAACTTCTAGAACACGATGGGAGATGTTTTCTGTGCTGGCACAGTTTTTCCTAGCCAGACATAGTGGAAAAGCGTTTTGCTAAGATGTAGACTACAAAAGACGCGAAAGACGAAGGTAGGATGCTCTCCGGAGGTAAGAGCCGCTGCCGGGCGTCTTTCGGCAGAAGCCGCGCTAAGGAGAGCACTGTGAGCGGCACAATCGTCTTTGCGCGAAGAAGCCGCTTCTTGGGCTCCGGCAGCCGGCGAGAGCGGCAGCTTCGGGAAGGTGAAGAAGCAAGCTGTACAACACTGGGATTGTGTGCGCACCTTGCCAACTGATAGAAAACAGTACCTTTGCACTCTCCTGACTTTTCCAATCACAGGAACATTCGATTGGAAGCTGTTTTGGACAACTTTTCTTTTCTTCCTGCCAAACACTTGGCAGACATCCGTGCAACTTCTAGAACACGATGGGAGATGTTTTCTGTGCTGGCACAGTTTTTCCTAGCCAGACATAGTGGAAAAGCGTTTTGCTAAGATGTAGACTACAAAAGATGCGAAAGACGAAGGTAGGATGCTCTCCGGAGGTAAGAGCCGCTGCCGGGCGTCTTTCGGCAGAAGCCGCGCTAAGGAGAGCACTGTGAGCGGCACAATCTTCTTTGCGCGAAGAAGCCGCTTCTTGGGCTCCGGGAGCCGGCGAGAGCGGCAGCTTCGGGAAGGTGAAGAAGCAAGCTGTACAACACTGGGATTGTGTGCGCACCTTGCCAACTGATAGAAAACAGTACCTTTGCACTCTCCTGACTTTTCCAATCACAGGAACATTCGATTGGAAGCTGTTTTGGACAACTTTTCTTTTCTTCCTGCCAAACACTTGGCAGACATCCGTGCAACTTCTAGAACACGATGGGAGATGTTTTCTGTGCTGGCACAGTTTTTCCTAGCCAGACATAGTGGAAAAGCTTTTTGCCGAGGTGTAGATGAGAAGAGGAGCTAAAGACGAAGGTAGGATGCTCTCCGGAGGTAAGAGCCGCTGCCGGGCGTCTTTCGGCAGAAGCCGCGCTAAGGAGAGCCCTGTGAGCGGCACAATCGTCTTTGCGCGAAGAAGCCGCTTCTTGGGCTCCGGCAGCCGGCGAGAGCGGCAGCTTCGGGAAGGTGAAGAAGCAAGCTGTACAACACTGGGATTGTGTGCGCACCTTGCCAACTGATAGAAAACAGTACCTTTGCACTCTCCTGACTTTTCCAATCACAGGAACATTCGATTGGAAGCTGTTTTGGACAACTTTTCTTTTCTTCCTGCCAAACACTTGGCAGACATCCGTGCAACTTCTAGAACACGATGGGAGATGTTTTCTGTGCTGGCACAGTTTTTCCTAGCCAGACATAGTGGAAAAGCGTTTTGCTAAGATGTAGACGACAACAGAGGCTAAAGAGTGGATGTTAGCAAATGACACCCATCTTCAAAAAAGGCAATTAAGAGGACTTGCCATAGTACAAACCAGCCAGCCTCTTTTTTATCCCCAGGAAGTTGATGAAGCAGCTCTTCCTGGAAATCCTTGCCAGGCACATGACAGATGACCAAATAATGTAGTTAGCATGATTTTTCAGGGGAATTTCATGCTGAACATCACTTTAAACTCCTCTGATGAATCAACTTGACTGGTAGATGAAGGGAATATTATCTGCCTGGGCTTCAGGGAGGTTTTTGACATACCTCTACATGGCATCACACATACATATGGAAGCAATAGTGCAAAGGGGAGGGAATCAGTGTCTTTTCAGTGATGCTGAGGGAAAAGACAAGAGGCAGTGGGCACACACTGAAATACAGGAGATTGCCTTTGAACATCAGTAAATGTTTCTTTACTGTCAGGGTGACTGAACCACGGCACAGACTGCCCAGAAAGATTGTGGAGCCTGGATCTTTGAAGACATTAAAAGTACACCCAGATAGAATCCTGGGCAAGAGGCTCTAGGTATCCTGGTTTAGGCAGGGGGGTTGGGCCTGGTTAGCCCCACCAACCCCTTCCACTCTCTTTCATTCTGTGCTAGTGAATTCTCTTCAAGATGCATTTCAAAGCACTGGCATGACAAAGTTCTGTGCAGACAGAGATCCAAATGGACATGGCATCTAAGTTCCTTAAGCAGTGTTCAAGAAGAATGTAAAACTCTGGCACAAGTGTCTCTTCCCTAACTGAATCCCTTTCATGGGAAAATTCCCAGCTCTAGAAAGATCTTCTGATACGCATGCTTAAGACTGACACTGGCTGAGCAAATTTCTCCCTATGTATATCTAAGACCAGTTAGGATCTTCACCCAAAGTGCAGTCAACATAGTCACAGAATGCCTATTGTTAAGAAGTGACAGCTTCCATCAGAATGGCAGCTATTGGTCCACAAAATGGATTAATGGATGGGAATTATCTACGTGGGTTAAAAACAAAAATAAAGAGTTGGTCTTTATTTATCAATTTCATGGCAATATTGATAAGGGAAGAAAAAGATCTAAGTCCTTGACTTTCTGGACTCGAGGAAAGATTTTAAAAATTCCTTGTAAAAATGTATGATCACAATCAGACTATTGAAACCATTTTAGTTGGGAACAAAGTTCCAAAATTGTCTAGATAGTGGCAAAGAAGCCAAGAAAATAGGAAAGAAACAAAAAGAGAGCAAAAGAGTCAGCTTCAGTGTACAAGCTCGTTCTAGAAGTAGTCTGCTGGGAAAAGGAACCCCCAGCTAAATTTCCAATGTATTCCTGCGCTTGATTCAGTAACTGGTCAATGTAAAAACCAATCCTTTTGTACAACTTCTTCCAGCAACAAAAACTCCAACAGGTTGACACTACCATCATGCCTGTTCCAGACATATTTAAAAGAGAAATGATGATTTTCTTGAAAACCTACTTACATAAAAGTTGCAAGATGGTGGAGGGATTCCCACATCCTCCTTCCTCCATCTGGCTTGAAAGTATATTTGATAAAATATGCAACAAAGCACATGATTTATAAGGGAGAGTCAAATGGATGATTTGGGAATCGATCTCTTGTTGATAGTAAACTTCATATCCACTCGGTGTGACCTTTTTAAAACAAAATGTGGAGCTGAGGCATGAATCTGCCACAACAATTGTAAAGCAAACATACACACTCCCCTTCATATGCCCCCCCCTCCACACACACCTAGGCACACACAGAAATCAGCATAGCAGATCATGAACACCTTGGAAAAGACTGAAATGCTAAATGCCTCTCTTGATGGGCAAAAGAGCTGGTGCAGTAATTCAAATGCCTGGTACAAAAATTCTGTTTAATATTTAGCTCCTATTTAAAACACAGCTTTTCATTTCATTCTATTTACAGAATATTTTCATTTCATTTGTTTCTTTAAAATTACTTAGTTCTCACCTGTTGTATGTCTAGGAATATTTTCTTCCAAAAATAGAAAAAAATAGATGATATCTTTTCAGCAGAAAACATTGGTTGATACAATTTTAAACCATCATGATATGGAAGAATTCTTCTGTCCCTCTCGAAGGTGGAAGAAGCATTTGGATCACAGATCATCTACAATGAAATACTTGACATGTTTAAGATGCTTTCAATCAATTTTGATCGTCAATTGCTTATTTGTTGTAAACAGTAATTTTTCAGTGAAGGGAAAGCGTGTGTGGTATATCTACATGATATGTTCAAAGGCAGTTCCTACTAATGGCCAGGCTGAATTCCAGTAAATAATGTCCCGAATGATATTTTGCCGCCTTCTTTGGCACTTCATGAAATCTTACCCCGATGAAGTGCTGAAACACAGAGATTTTCTCTTAGAGAGTGTCTCATGTTGTAACCTATCCCATGGATTTTATGCTGTAATTCTTATCTCTTTTAAAATTTACTATCTTCTGTACAGTTTTCATGAAACTTTCTGTTACAGTAGTGAATAGCACAGATAAATGTCATTTTGTACAACTTTGAATTTACCCCAAGAGCTGAGAGAAAACTTGATCCTATACTTCAATCCGAGTTTCTTCTATAGTCCAACTTTGTTTCTCTACCATCAAGCTTCTCCTTTGTTGCTGCTCCAAGCCCCGTCCAAGGTGACCTTGAATACTTTCAGGGATGGGACACCCACAACTTCTCTGGGCAACCTGTTCCAGTGTTCCAGCACTCCCACAGTAAAAAAGGCCTTCCTTTCATCTAATATGTGTAGGAAATCATAAATCTAGGCATAGAAGCTTGGAGTGCAAATTTGAAATTCTTTGGATTTGAAGCACATTTTATATGAATACTGACTTACAGATGACTAAAAGATGTTGATGGGCATTTGAGCTGACAAGTTTTGAAAAAGTGCACGGAAATTAAAATTGAAACCACTAAAATTAAAAACTCCTTGCCATTTTCTTTTTCCTCTCCTATTCAAAATTGCATATGTCAGATATCAGTGCTTCATGCAAACCTCTCAGATGCTCTCAGAGAAAAAGCTTTTCTTTCAGACTAAGTTGCGGTTGACGTAGAACACTAGCAGGAGTGAAAGATTTTCTGGGCATTGGGGCAGCACGTTCTCCTTGGATTTGTGTGCAGAATGCATTTTATCCAAACTGGAAAATAGATCCCAGCTCTGTTCTATTCATCATTCTTACTTCATCAGGCCAGAAGATTCTGTGAAAAGTAGCCTGTGGACCTTGAAGACAGCGCATGTGAACCAGATGAGAGGTGATAGAGAAGTTGAGGGAGAGAAGAAAGAGCATATGGCTGAAACCAGAAAGTATTTCTCCACGTGATCATGGAAGATTGCAGGAGCCACTTGGTACTATCAAACCAGCCCAACTTGGCACTGGTGCCACTATGGGTCTGGGAGCCATGTTGCATATCGTGCATTTTAAGGAGCCAGCTGGCCACACACAGCCATATGCCCCCAAACACAAACCAAGCCCTTTTCTCTGGCAAACAAAACTCAGCTGCCCTGCTTCTGGATGGCAGATTGCAGGAGCCACTTGGTACTATCAAACCAGCCCAACTTGGCACTGGTGCCACCTTGGCTCTGGGAACCATCCTGCCTATTGTAGCTTTTCAGGAGCCAGCCGGTCACTCCCAGCCATAGGCCCCCAAACAGAAACCTCGGCCCGTTTCCCTGGCAAACAAAAGTAAGCTGCCCCGCTTCTGGATGGCAGATTGCAGGAGCTACTTAGTACTATCAAATCAGCCCGACTTGGCACAGGTGCCACCTTGGATCTGGGAACCATCCTGTGTATCGTGGATTTTCAGGGGCCAGCCGGCCACTCTCAGCCATATGCCCCCAAACACAAACCACGGACCTTTTCTCTGGCAAACAAAAATCAGCTGCCCCACTTCTGGATGGCAGATTGCAGGAGCCACTTGGGACTATCACACCAGCACAACATGGCACTGCTGCCACCTTGGATCTGGGAACAATCCTGCGTATCGTACATATTCAGGAACCAGCCGAACACTCCCAGCCACAGGCCCCCAAACACAAACAACGGCCCATTTCCCTGGCAAACAAAACTCAGCTGCCCCGCTTCTGGATGGCAGTTTGCAGGAGCCACTTGGGACTATCAAAGCAGCCCGACTTGGTAATGGTACCATCTTGGATCTGGGAACCATCCGGCGTATCGTGGATTTTCAGGGGCCAGCCGGTCATTCCCAGCCATATGCTCCCAAACACAAACCTCGGCCCTTTTCTCTGGCAAACAAAACTCAACTGCCCCTCTTCTGGATGGCAAATTGCAGGACGCACTTGGTACTACAAAAAGAGCCCGACTTGGCAGTGGTGCCACCTTGGCTCTGGGAACCATGCTGCGTATCGAGCATTTTAAGGAGCCAGCCGGCAATTCCCAGCCGTATGCCCCAAAAAGAAACCACGGACCTTTTCTCTGGCAAAAAAAAATCAGCTGTCCCACTTCTGGATGGCAGATTGCAGGAGTCACTTTGAACCATACAACCAGCCTTACTTGGCACTGGTGCCACCTTGGATCTGGGAACCATCCTGCCTATCGTTGATTTTCAGGGGCCAGCCTACCACTCTCGGCCATAGGCCCCCAAACACAAACCACAGCCCTTTTCTCTAGCAAACAAAATTTAGCTGCCCCGCTTCTGGATGGCAAATTGCAGGAGCCACTGGGTACTACAAAAACAGCCCGACTTGGCACTGGTGCCACCTTGCGTCTGGTTACCATGCGGCGTATCGTGCATTTTAAGGAGCCAGGTGGCCACTCCCAGCCATATGCCCCCAAACACAACCCACAGTCCTTTTCTCTGGCAAATAAAACTCAGCTGCCCCGCTTCTGGATGGCAGAGTGCAGGAGACACTTGGTACTATCAAACCAGCCCGACTTGGCACTGGTGCCACCTTTGGTCTGGGAACCATGCTGCGTATTGTGGATTGTCAGGAGACAGCCGACCACTCTCGGCCACAGACCCCAATCAAAAACAAAGGTCCGTTTCCCTGGCAAAAAAAACTCAGCTGCCCCGCTTCTGGATGGGAGATTGCAGGAGGCACTTGACACTGTCAAACGAGCCCCACTTTGTACTGGTGCCACCTTGGGTCTGGGAACCATGCTGCGTATCGTGGATTTTCAGGAGCCAGCCGGCCACTGCCAGCCACAGGCCCCCAAACAAAAACCACAGCCTTTTTCTCTGGCAAACAAAACTCAGCTGCCCCGCTTCTGGATGGCAGATTGCAGGAGCCACTTGGTACTATCAAACCAGCCCGACTTGGCACTGGTGCCACCTTGGGTCTGGGAACCATCCTGCCTATCGTGGATTTTAAGGAGCCAGCCGGCTACTCCCAGCCACAGGCCCCCAACAAAAACCACGGCCCTTTTTTCTCGCAAACAAAACTTAGCTGCCTCACTTCTGGATGGCAGATTGCAGGAGTCACTTGGTGTAATCAAACCAGCCCGACTTGGCACTGGTGCCACCTTGGGTCTGGGAACCATCCTGCGTATCGTGGATTCTAAGGAGCCAGCCGGCCACTCCCAGCCACAGGCCCCCAAACAAAATCAACGGCGCTGTTCCCTGGAAAACAAAACACGCCTGCCAACTTTTTGATGGAGTTTGCAGGAGCCACTTGGTACTATCAAACCAGCCCAACTTGGCACTGGTGCCACCATGGGTCTGGTAAACATCCTGCGTATCGTGGATTCTTAGGAGCCAGCCGGCCACTCCTAGCCACAGGCCCCCAAAGAAAAACCTAGGCCTATTTCTCTGGCAAACAAACTAAGCTGCCCCGCTTCTGGATGGCAGATTGCAGGAGACACTTGGGACTATCAAACCAGCCCAACTTGGCACTGGTGCCACCTTGGATCTGGGAACCATGCTGTGTATCGTGGATTTTCAGGGGCCAGCCGGCCACTTTCAGCCATATGCCCCGAAACAGAAACCTCGGCCCGTTTCTCTGGCAAACAAAACTCAACTGCCCCTGTTCTGGATGGCAAATTGCAAGATGAACTTGATACTAAAACCGCAGGCCGACTTGGTAGTGGTGACACCTTGGGCCTGGGAACCATCATGCGTATCGAATATTTTAAGGAGCCAGCCGGCCACTCCCAGCAATATGCCCCCAAAAACAATCCACGGAATTTTTCTCTGGCAAACAAAAATCAGCTGCCCCGCTTCTGGATGGCAGATTGCAGGAGCCACTTTGCACCATCAAACCAGCCCGACTTGGCACTGGTGCCACCTTGCATCCTGGAACCATGCTGCCTAGCGTGGATTTTCAGGGGCCAGCCGGCCACTCTCAGCTATATGCCCCCAAACAAAACCCACGGCCCGTTTCCCTGGCAAACAAAAGTAAGCTGCCCCGCTTCTGGATGGCAGATTGCAGGACGCACTTGGTAGTATCAAACCAGCCCGACTTGGCACTGGTGCCACCTTGGGTCTGGGAACCATCCTGCGTATCGTGGATTCTAAGGAGCCAGCCGGCCACTCCCAGCCACAGGCCCCCAAATACAAACAACGGCGCTTTTCCCTGGAAAACAAAACTCGCCTGCCAACTTTTTGATGGCAGATTGCAGGAGCAACTTGGTACTATCAAACCAGCCCAACTTGGCACTGGTGCCACCATGGGTCTGGTAACCATCCTGCCTATTGTAGCTTTCCAGGAGCCAGCCGGTCACTCCCAGCCATAGGCCCCCAAACACAAACCTCGGCCCGTTTCCCTGGCAAACAAAAGTAAGCTGTCCCGCTTCTGGATGGCAGATTGCAGGAGCCACTTGGTACTATCAAACCAGCCCAACTTGGAACTGGTGCCACCTTGGGTCTGGGAACCATGCTGCGTATCGCAGATTCTAAGGCGCCAGTCGGCCACTCCCAGCCACAAGCCCCCAAACACAAACAACGGCGCTTTTCTCTGGCAAACAAAACTCAACTGCCCCTCTTCTGGATGGCAAATTGCAGGACGCACTTGGTACTATAAAAACAGCCCGACTTGGCACTGGTGCCACCTTGGGTCTGGGAACCATCCTGCGTATAGATCTTTTTAATGAGACAGCCGGCCACTCCCAGCCATATGCCCCCAAACACAACCCACGGCCCTTTCCTCTGGCAAACAAAACTCAGCTGCACCGCTTCTGGATGGCAGATTGCAGGAGCCACTTGGTACTATCAAACCAGCAAGACTTGGCACTGGTGCCACCTTGGGTCTGGGAACCATCCTGCGTATTGTGGATTGTCAGGAGCCAGCTGAACATTCTCGGCCACAGACCCCAATCAAAAACAACGGCCCGTTTCACAGGCAAACAAAACTCAGCTGCCCCGCTTCTGGATGGGAGATTGCAGGAGGCACTTGACACTGTGAAACCAGCCCCACTTGGCACTGGTGCCACCTTGGGTCTGGGAACCATGCTGCGTATCATGGATTTTCAGGAGCCAGCCGGCCACTCCCAGCCATAGGCCCCCAAACAAAAACCACAGCCTTTTTCTCTGGCAAACAAAATTCAGCTGCCCCATTTCTGGATGGCAGATTGCAGGAGCCACTTGGGACTATCACACCAGCACAACATGGCACTGCTGCCACCTTGGATCTGGGAACCATCCTTCCTATCGTGGATTTTCAGGGGCCAGCCGGTCACTCTCAGCCATAGGCCCCAAACACAAACCACGGCCCTTTTCTCTGGAAAACAAAACTCAACTGCCCCTCTTCTGGATGGCAGATTGCAGGAGCCACTGGGTACTATGAAACTAGCCCTACTTGGCACTGGTGCCACCTTGGGTCTGGGAACCATGCTGCGTATCATGGATTTTCAGGAGCCAGCCGTCCACTGCCAGCCACAGGCCCCGAAACACAAACAACAGCCTTTTTCTCTGGGAAACGAAATTCAGCTGCCCCGCTTCTGGATGGCAGATTGCAGGAACCACTTGGTACTAACAAACCAGCCCGACTTGGCACTGGTGCCACCTTGGGTCTGGGAACCATCCTGCGTATCGTGGATTCTAAGGAGCCAGCTGGCCACTCCCAGCCACAGGCCCCAAAACACACACAACGGCGCTTTTCCCTGGAAAACAAAACTCGCCTGCCAACATTTTGATGGCAGATTGCAGGAGCCACTTGGTACTATCAAACCAGCCCAACTTGGCACTGGTGCCACCATGGGTCTGGTCACCATCCTGCCTATCGTAGCTTTTCAGGAGCCAGCCGGTCACTCCCAGCCATAGGCCCCTAGAAAAAAACCTCGGTCCGTTTCCCTGGAAAACAAAAGTAAGCTGCCCCGCTTCTGGATGGCAGATTGCAGGAGCCACTTGGTGCTATCAAACCACCCCGACTTGGCACTGGTGCCACCTTGGGTCTGGGAACCATCCTGCGTATCCTGTGTTCTAAGGAGCCAGCCGGCCACTCCCAGCCACAGGCCCCCAAACACAAACAACGGCGCTTTTCCCTGGAAAACAAAACTGACCTGCCAACTTTTTGATGGCAGATTGCAGGAGCCACTTGGTACTATCAAACCAGCCCAACTTGGCACTGGTGCCACCATGGGTCTGGTCACCATCCTGCCTATCGTAGCTTTTCAGGAGCCAGCCGGTCACTCCCAGCCATAGGTCCCCAGACAAATACCTCGGCCCGTTTCCCTGGCAAACAAAAGTAAGCTGCCCCGCTTCTGGATGGCAGATAGCAGGAGCCACTTGGTACTATCAAACCAGCCCAACTTGACACTGGTGCCACCTTGGCTCTGGGAACCATGCTGCGTAACCCGGATTCTAAGACGACAGGCAGCCACTGCCAGCCACAGGCCTCCAAACAAAATCAACGGCGCTTTTCCCTGGAAAACAAAACTCGCCTGACAACTTTTAGATGGCAGATTGCAGGAGCCAGTTGGTACCATCAAACCAGCCCAACTTGGCACTGGTGCCACCTTGGGTCTGGGAACCATCCTGCCTATTGTTGCTTTTCAGGAGCCAGCCGGTCACTCCTAGCCCTAGGCCCCCAGTCATAAACCTCGGCCCGTTTCCCTGGCACACAAATGTAAGCTACCCCGCTTCAGGATGGCAGATTGCAGGAGCCACTTTTCACCATCAAACCAGCCCGACGTGGCACTGGTGCCACCTTGGGTCTGGGAACCATCCTGCGTATCGTGTGTTCTAAGGAGCCAGCCGGCCACTCCCACCCACAGTCCCCCAAACACAAACAACGGCGCTTTTCCCTGGAAAACAAAACTGGCCTGCCAACATTTTGATGGCAGATTGCAGGAGCCACTTGGTACTATCAAACCAGCCCAACTTGGCACTGGTGCCACCATGGGTCTGGTCACCATCCTGCCTATCGTAGCTTTTCAGGAGCCAGGCGGTCACTCCCAGCCATAGGCCCCCAGTCACAAACCTCGGCCCGTTTCCCTGGCAAACAAAAGTAAGCTGCCGCGCTTCTGCATGGCAGATTGCAGGTGCTATTTAGTATTATCAAACCAGCCCGACTTGGCACTGGTGCCACCTCTGGTCTGGGAACCATCCTGCCTATCGTGGATTTTCAGGGGCCAGACGGCCACTATCAGCCATATGCCCCCAAAAACAAACCACGGCCCTTTTCTCTGGCAAACAAAACTCAACTGCCCCTCTTCTCGATGGCAAATTTTAGGACGCACTTTGTACTACGAAAACCGCCCGACTTGGCACTGGTGCCACCTTGGGTCTGGTCACCATCCTGCCTATCGTAGCTTTTCAGGAGCCAGCCGGTCACTCCCAGCCATAGGTCCCCAGACAAATACCTCGGCCCGTTTCCCTGGCAAACAAAAGTAAGCTGCCCCGCTTCTGGATGGCAGATTGCAGGAGCCACTTGGTACTATCAAACCAGCCCAACTTGATACTGGTGCCACCTTGGCTCTGGGAACCATGCTGCGTAACCCGGATTCTAAGACGACAGGCAGGCACTGCCAGCCACAGGCCTCCAAACAAAATCAACGGCGCTTTTCCCTGGAAAACAAAACTCGCCTGACAACTTTTAGATGGCAGATTGCAGGAGCCAGTTGGTACCATCAAACCAGCCCAACTTGGCACTGGTGCCACCTTGGGTCTGGGAACCCTCCTGCCTATTGTTGCTTTTCAGGAGCCAGCCGGTCACTTCTAGCCCTAGGCCCCCAATCATAAACCTCGGCCCGTTTCCCTGGCACAAAAAAGTAAGCTACCCCGCTTCAGGATGGCAGATTGCAGGAGCCACTTTTCACCATCAAACCAGCCCGACGTGGCACTGGTGCCACCTTGGGTCTGGGAACCATCCTGCGTATCGTGTGTTCTAAGGAGCCAGCCGGCCACTCCCACCCACAGTCCCCCAAACACAAACAACGGCGCTTTTCCCTGGAAAACAAAACTGGCCTGCCAACTTTTTGATGGCAGATTGCAGGAGCCACTTGGTACTATCAAACCAGCCCAACTTGGCACTGGTGCCACCATGGGTCTGGTCACCATCCTGCCTATCGTAGCTTTTCAGGAGCCAGGCGGTCACTCCCAGGCATAGGCCCCCAGACACAAACCTCGGCCCGTTTCCCTGGCAAACAAAAGTAAGCTGCCCCGCTTCTGCATGGCAGATTGCAGGTGCTATTTAGTACTATCAAACCAGCCCGACTTGGCACTGGTGCCACCTCTGGTCTGGGAACCATCCTGCCTATCGTGGATTTTCAGGGGCCAGACGGCCACTATCAGCCATATGCCCCCAAAAACAAACCACGGCCCTTTTCTCTGGTAAACAAAACTCAACTGCCCCTCTTCTGGATGGCAAATTTTAGGACGCACTTTGTACTACGAATACCGCCCGACTTGGCACTGGTGCCACCTTGGGTCAGGGAACCATCCTGCCTATCGTAGCTTTTTAAGGAGCCAGCAGGCCACGCCCAGCCATATAGCCCCAAAAACAAACCACGGACCATTTCTCTTGGAAACAAAAATCCGCTGTCCCGCGTCAGGATGGCAGACTGCAGGAGCCACTTTGCACCATCAAACCACCCCGACTTGGCACTGGTGCCATCTTGGATCTGGGAACCATCCTGCCTATCGTAGCTTTTCAGGAGCCAGCCGGTTACTCCCAACCATAGGCCCCCAGACAGAAAGCTCTGCCCGTTTCCCTGGCAAACAAAAGTAAGCTACCCCGCTTCTGGATGGCAGATTGCAGGAGCCACTTGGTACTATCAAACCAGCCCAACTTGGCACTGGTGCCACCATGGGTCTGGTCACCATCCTGCCTATCGTAGCTTTTCAGGAGCCAGGCGGTCACTCCCAGCCATAGGCCCCCAGACAAATACCTCGGCCCGTTTCCCTGGCAAACAAATGTAAGCTGCCCCGCTTCTGGATGGCAGATTGCAGGAGCCACATGGTATTTTCAAACCAGGCCAACATGGCACTGGTGCCACCTTGGCTCTGGGAACCATCCTGCCTATCGTGGATTTTCATGCGCCAGCCGGCCACTCTCAGCCATATGCCCCCAAACACAAACCACGGCCCTTTTCTCTGGTAAACAAAACTCAACTGCCCCTCTTCTGGATGGCAGATTGCAGGAGCCACTGGGTACTATGAAACCAGCCCTACTTGGCACTGGTGCCACCTTGGGTCTGGGAACCATGCTGCGTATCATGGATTTTCAGGAGCCAGCCGGCCACTGCCAGCCACAGGCCCCGAAACACAAACAACAGCCTTTTTCTCTGGCAAACAAAATTCAGCTGCCCCGCTTCTGGATGGCAGATTGCAGGAACCACTTGGTACTAACAAACCAGCCCGACTTGGCAGTGGTGCCACCTTGGGTCTGGGAACCATCCTGCGTATCGTGGATTCTAAGGAGCCAGCTGGCCACTCCCAGCCACAGGCCCCAAAACACACACAACGGCACTTTTCCCTGGAAAACAAAACTCGCCTGCCAACTTTTTGATGGCAGATTGCAGGAGCCACTTGGTACTATCAAACCAGCCCAACTTGGCACTGGTGCCACCATGGGTCTGGTCACCATCCTGCCTATCGTAGCTTTTCAGGAGCCAGCCGGTCACTCCCAGCCATAGGCCCCCAGACACAAACCTCGGCCTGTTTCCCTGGCACACAAAAGTAAGCTACCGCACTTCTGGATGGCAGATTTCAGGAGCCACTTTGCACCATCAAACCAGCCCAACTTGGCACTGGTGCCACCTTGGCTCTGGGAACCATGCTGCGTATCGTGGATTCTAAGACGACAGGCAGCCACTGCCAGCCACAGGCCTCCAAACAAAATCAACGGCGCTTTTCCCTGGAAAACAAAACTCGCCTGACAACTTTTAGATGGCAGATTGCAGGAGCCAGTTGGTACCATCAAACCAGCCCAACTTGGCACTGGTGCCACCTTGGGTCTGGGAACCCTCCTGCCTATTGTTGCTTTTCAGGAGCCAGCCGGTCACTTCTAGCCCTAGGCCCCCAATCATAAACCTCGGCCCGTTTCCCTGGCACACAAACGTAAGCTACCCCGCTTCAGGATGGCAGATTGCAGGAGCCACTTTTCACCATCAAACCAGCCCGACGTGGCACTGGTGCCACCTTGGGTCTGGGAACCATCCTGCGTATCGTGTGTTCTAAGGAGCCAGCCGGCCACTCCCACCCACAGTCCCCCAAACACAAACAACGGCGCTTTTCCCTGGAAAACAAAACTCGCCTGCCAACATTTGGATGGCAGATTGCAGGAGCCACTTGGTACTATCAAACCAGCCCAACTTGGCACTGGTGCCACCATGGGTCTGGTCACCATCCTGCCTATCGTAGCTTTTCAGGAGCCAGCCGCTCACTCCCAGCCATAAACCCCCAGACACAAACCTCGGCCCGTTTCCCTGGAAAACAAAAGTAAGCACCCCCGATTCTGGATGGCAGATTGCAGGAGCCACTTGGTAGTATCAAATTAGCCCAACTTGGCACTGGTGCCATCATGGGTCTGGTAAACTTCCTGCCTATCTTAGCTTTTCAGGAGCCGGCCGGTCACTCCCTGCCATAGGCCCCCAGAGAAATACCTCGGCCCGTTTCCCTGGCAAACAAAAGTAAGCTGCCCCTCTTCTGGATGGCAGATTGCAGGAACCACTTGCTACAATCAAACCAGCCCAACTTGGCACTGGTGCCACCTTGGCTCTGGGAACCATGCCGCGTAACGTAGATTCTAAGAGGACAGGCGGACACTCCCAGCCACAGGCCTCTAAACAAAAACAACGGCGCGTTACCCTGGAAAACAAAACTCGCCTGCCAACTTTTTGATGGCAGATTGCAGGAGCCACTTGGTACTATCAAACCAGCCCAACTTGGCACTGGTGCCACCATGGGTCTGGTCACCATCCTGCCTATCGTAGCTTTTCAGGAGCCAGCCGGTCACTCCCAGCCATAGGCCCCCAGACAAATACCTCGGCCCGTTTCCCTGGCAAACAAAAGTAAGCTGCCCCTCTTCTGGATGGCAGATTGCAGGAGCCACATGGTACTATCAAACCAGGCCAACATGGCACTGGTGCCACCTTGGCTCTGGGAACCATCCTGCCTATCGTGGATTTTCAGGCGCCAGCCGGCCACTCTCAGCCATATGCCCCAAAACACAAACCACGGCCCTTTTCTCTAGTAAACAAAACTCAACTGCCCCTCTTCTGGATGGCAAATTGCAGGAGCCACTTGGTACTACGAAAACAGCCCGACTTGGCAGTGATGCCACCTTGGGTCAGGGAACCATCCTGCGTATCGATGTTTTTAAGGAGTCAGCCGGCAACGTCCAGCCATATACCCCCAAAAAAAACCCACGGAACTTTTCTCCAGCAAGCAAAAATCCGCTGCCCCGCGTCTGGATGGCAGATTGCAGGAGCTATTTAGTATTATCAAACCAGCCCGACTTGGCACTGGTGCCACCATGGGTCTGGTCACCATCCTGCCTATCGTAGCTTTTCAGGAGCCAGCCGGTCACTCTCAGCCATAGGCCCCAAACACAAACCACGGCCCTTTTCTCTGGAAAACAAAACTCAACTGCCCCTCTTCTGGATGGCAGATTGCAGGAGCCACTGGGTACTATGAAACCAGCCCTACTTGGCACTGGTGCCACCTTGGGTCTGGGAACCATGCTGCGTATCATGATTTTCAGGAGCCAGCCGTCCACTGCCAGCCACAGGCCCCGAAACACAAACAACAGCCTTTTTCTCTGGCAAACAAAAGTAAGCTGCCCCGCTTCTGGATGGCAGATTGCAGGATCCACTTGTTATTATCAAACCAGCCCGACTTGGTACTGGTGCCACCTCTGGTCTGGGAACCATCCTGGGTATCGTGGATCCTAAGGAGCCAGCCGGCCACTCCCAGCCACAGGCCCCCAAACAAAAACAACGGCGATTTTCCCTGGAAAACAAAACTCGCCTGACAACTTTTTGATGGCAGATTGCAGGAACCACTTGGTACTATCAAACCAGCCCAACTTGGCACTGGTGCCACCTTGGGTCTGGGAACCATGCTGCGTATTGTGGATTCTAAGGAGCCAGCCGGCCACTCCAGCCACAGGCCCGCAGACAAAAACAACGGCGCTTTTCCCAGGAAAACAAAACTCGCCTGCCAACATTTTGATGGCAGATTGCAGGAGCCACTTGGTACTATGAAATCAGCCGAACATGGCACTGGTGCCACCATGGGTCTGGTCACCATCCTGCCTATCGTAGCTTTTCAGGAGCCAGCCGGTCACTCCCAGCCATAGGCCCCCAGACACAAACCTCGGCCTGTTTCCCTGGCACACAAAAGTAAGCTACCGCACTTCTGGATGGCAGATTTCAGGAGCCACTTTGCACCATCAAACCAGCCCAACTTGGCACTGGTGCCACCTTGGCTCTGGGAACCATGCTGCGTATCGTGGATTCTAAGACGACAGGCAGCCACTGCCAGCCACAGGCCTCCAAACAAAATCAACGGCGCTTTTCCCTGGAAAACAAAACTCGCCTGACAACTTTTAGATGGCAGATTGCAGGAGCCAGTTGGTACCATCAAACCAGCCCAACTTGGCACTGGTGCCACCTTGGGTCTGGGAACCCTCCTGCCTATTGTTGCTTTTCAGGAGCCAGCCGGTCACTTCTAGCCCTAGGCCCCCAATCATAAACCTCGGCCCGTTTCCCTGGCACACAAACGTAAGCTACCCCGCTTCAGGATGGCAGATTGCAGGAGCCACTTTTCACCATCAAACCAGCCCGACGTGGCACTGGTGCCACCTTGGGTCTGGGAACCATCCTGCGTATCGTGTGTTCTAAGGAGCCAGCCGGCCACTCCCACCCACAGTCCCCCAAACACAAACAACGGCGCTTTTCCCTGGAAAACAAAACTCGCCTGCCAACATTTGGATGGCAGATTGCAGGAGCCACTTGGTACTATCAAACCAGCCCAACTTGGCACTGGTGCCACCATGGGTCTGGTCACCATCCTGCCTATCGTAGCTTTTCAGGAGCCAGCCGCTCACTCCCAGCCATAAACCCCCAGACACAAACCTCGGCCCGTTTCCCTGGAAAACAAAAGTAAGCACCCCCGATTCTGGATGGCAGATTGCAGGAGCCACTTGGTAGTATCAAATTAGCCCAACTTGGCACTGGTGCCATCATGGGTCTGGTAAACTTCCTGCCTATCTTAGCTTTTCAGGAGCCGGCCGGTCACTCCCTGCCATAGGCCCCCAGAGAAATACCTCGGCCCGTTTCCCTGGCAAACAAAAGTAAGCTGCCCCTCTTCTGGATGGCAGATTGCAGGAACCACTTGCTACAATCAAACCAGCCCAACTTGGCACTGGTGCCACCTTGGCTCTGGGAACCATGCCGCGTAACGTAGATTCTAAGAGGACAGGCGGACACTCCCAGCCACAGGCCTCTAAACAAAAACAACGGCGCGTTACCCTGGAAAACAAAACTCGCCTGCCAACTTTTTGATGGCAGATTGCAGGAGCCACTTGGTACTATCAAACCAGCCCAACTTGGCACTGGTGCCACCATGGGTCTGGTCACCATCCTGCCTATCGTAGCTTTTCAGGAGCCAGCCGGTCACTCCCAGCCATAGGCCCCCAGACAAATACCTCGGCCCGTTTCCCTGGCAAACAAAAGTAAGCTGCCCCTCTTCTGGATGGCAGATTGCAGGAGCCACATGGTACTATCAAACCAGGCCAACATGGCACTGGTGCCACCTTGGCTCTGGGAACCATCCTGCCTATCGTGGATTTTCAGGCGCCAGCCGGCCACTCTCAGCCATATGCCCCAAAACACAAACCACGGCCCTTTTCTCTAGTAAACAAAACTCAACTGCCCCTCTTCTGGATGGCAAATTGCAGGAGCCACTTGGTACTACGAAAACAGCCCGACTTGGCAGTGATGCCACCTTGGGTCAGGGAACCATCCTGCGTATCGATGTTTTTAAGGAGTCAGCCGGCAACGTCCAGCCATATACCCCCAAAAAAAACCCACGGAACTTTTCTCCAGCAAGCAAAAATCCGCTGCCCCGCGTCTGGATGGCAGATTGCAGGAGCTATTTAGTATTATCAAACCAGCCCGACTTGGCACTGGTGCCACCATGGGTCTGGTCACCATCCTGCCTATCGTAGCTTTTCAGGAGCCAGCCGGTCACTCTCAGCCATAGGCCCCAAACACAAACCACGGCCCTTTTCTCTGGAAAACAAAACTCAACTGCCCCTCTTCTGGATGGCAGATTGCAGGAGCCACTGGGTACTATGAAACCAGCCCTACTTGGCACTGGTGCCACCTTGGGTCTGGGAACCATGCTGCGTATCATGATTTTCAGGAGCCAGCCGTCCACTGCCAGCCACAGGCCCCGAAACACAAACAACAGCCTTTTTCTCTGGCAAACAAAAGTAAGCTGCCCCGCTTCTGGATGGCAGATTGCAGGATCCACTTGTTATTATCAAACCAGCCCGACTTGGTACTGGTGCCACCTCTGGTCTGGGAACCATCCTGGGTATCGTGGATCCTAAGGAGCCAGCCGGCCACTCCCAGCCACAGGCCCCCAAACAAAAACAACGGCGATTTTCCCTGGAAAACAAAACTCGCCTGACAACTTTTTGATGGCAGATTGCAGGAACCACTTGGTACTATCAAACCAGCCCAACTTGGCACTGGTGCCACCTTGGGTCTGGGAACCATGCTGCGTATTGTGGATTCTAAGGAGCCAGCCGGCCACTCCAGCCACAGGCCCGCAGACAAAAACAACGGCGCTTTTCCCAGGAAAACAAAACTCGCCTGCCAACATTTTGATGGCAGATTGCAGGAGCCACTTGGTACTATGAAATCAGCCGAACATGGCACTGGTGCCACCATGGGTCTGGTCACCATCCTGCCTATCGTAGCTTTTCAGGAGCCAGCCGGTCACTCCCAGCCATAGGCCCCCAGACACAAAGCTCGGCCCGTTTCCCTGGCAAACAAAAGTAAGCTGCCCCGCTTCTGGATGGTAGATTGCAGGAACCATTTGCTACAATCAAACCAGCCCAACTTGGCACTGGTGACACCTCAGGTCTGGGAACCATCCTGCGTATTTTGGATTCTAAGGAGCCAGCCGGCCACTCCCAGCCACAGGCCCCCAAACACAAACAACGGCGCTTTTCCCTGGAAAACAAAACTCGCCTGCCAAGTTTTTGATGGCAGATTGCAGGAGCCACTTGGTACTATCAAACCAGCCCAACCTGGCACTGGTGCCACCATGGGTCTGGTCACCATCCTGCCTATCGTAGTTTTTCAGGAGCCAGCCGGTCACTCCCTGCCATAGGCCCCCAGACAAAACCTCGGCCCGTTTCCCTGGCAAACAAAAGTAAGCTGCCCCGCTTCTGGATGGCAGATTGCAGGACGCACTTGGTAGTATCAAACCAGCCCAACTTGGCACTGGTGCCACCTCAGGTCTGGGAACCATGCTGCGTATCGTGGATTCTAATTAGCCATCCGGCCACTCCCAGCCACAGTCCCCCAAACAAAAACAACGGCGCTTTTCCCTGGATAACAAACTCGCCTGCCAACTTTTTGATGGCAGATTGCAGGAGCCACTTGGTACTATCAAACCAGCCCAACTTGGCACTGGTGCCACCATGGGTCTGGTCACCATCCTGCCTATCGTAGCTTTTCAGGAGACAGCCGGTCACTCCCAGCCATAGGCCCCCAGACAAAAACCTCGGCCCTTTTCCCTGGCAAACAAAAGTAAGTTAACCCGCTTCTGGATGGCAGATTGCAGGAGCCACTTTTCACCATCAAACTAGCCCAACTTGGCACTGGTGTCACCTCTGGTCTGGGAACCATCCTGCCTGTCGTGGATTCTAATTAGCCAGCCGGCCACTCCCAGCCACAGGCCCCCAAACACAAATAACGGCGGTTTTCCCTGGGAAACAAAACTCGCCTGCCAAGTTTTTGAAGGCAGATTGCAGGAGCCACTTGGTACTATCAAACCAGCCCAACTTGGCACTGGTGCCACCATGGGTCTGGTCACCATCCTGCCTATCGTAGCCTTTCAGGAGCCAGCCGGTCACTCCCAGCCATAGGCCCCCAGACACAAACCTCGGCCCCTTTCCCTGGCAAACAAAAGTAAGCTGCCCCGCTTCTGGATGGCAGATTGCAGGAACCACTTGGTACTATCAAACCAGCCCAACTTGGGATGGGTGCCACCTTGGGTCTGGGAACCATGCTGCGTATCGTGGATTCTAAGGAGCCAGCCGGCCACTCCCAGCCACAGGCCCCCAAACACAAACAACGACGCTTTTCCCTGGAAAACAAAACTCGCCTGCCAACATTTTGATGGCAGATTGCAGGAAACACTTGGTACTATCAAACCAGCCCAACTTGGCACTGGTGCCACCTTGGGTCTGGGAACCATGCTGCGTATCGTGGATTCTAAGGAGCCAGCCGGCCACTCCAGCCACAGGCCCGCAGACACAAACAACGGCGCTTTTCCCTGGAAAACAAAACTCGCCTGCCGACTTTTTGATGGCAGATTGCAGGAGCCACTTGGTACTATCAAACCAGCCGAACATGGCACTGGTGCCACCATGGGTCTGGTCACCATCCTGCCTATCGTAGCTTTTCAGGAGCCAGGCGGTCACTCCCAGGCATAGGCCCCCAGACACAAACCTCGGCCCGTTTCCCTGGCAAACAAAAGTAAGCTGCCCCGCTTCTGCATGGCAGATTGCAGGTGCTATTTAGTACTATCAAACCAGCCCGACTTGGCACTGGTGCCACCTCTGGTCTGGGAACCATCCTGCCTATCGTGGATTTTCAGGGGCCAGACGGCCACTATCAGCCATATGCCCCCAAAAACAAACCACGGCCCTTTTCTCTGGTAAACAAAACTCAACTGCCCCTCTTCTGGATGGCAAATTTTAGGACGCACTTTGTACTACGAATACCGCCCGACTTGGCACTGGTGCCACCTTGGGTCAGGGAACCATCCTGCCTATCGTAGCTTTTTAAGGAGCCAGCAGGCCACGCCCAGCCATATAGCCCCAAAAACAAACCACGGACCATTTCTCTTGGAAACAAAAATCCGCTGCCCCGCGTCAGGATGGCAGACTGCAGGAGCCACTTTGCACCATCAAACCACCCCGACTTGGCACTGGTGCCATCTTGGATCTGGGAACCATCCTGCCTATCGTAGCTTTTCAGGAGCCAGCCGGTTACTCCCAACCATAGGCCCCCAGACAGAAAGCTCTGCCCGTTTCCCTGGCAAACAAAAGTAAGCTACCCCGCTTCTGGATGGCAGATTGCAGGAGCCACTTGGTACTATCAAACCAGCCCAACTTGGCACTGGTGCCACCATGGGTCTGGTCACCATCCTGCCTATCGTAGCTTTTCAGGAGCCAGGCGGTCACTCCCAGCCATAGGCCCCCAGACAAATACCTCGGCCCGTTTCCCTGGCAAACAAATGTAAGCTGCCCCGCTTCTGGATGGCAGATTGCAGGAGCCACATGGTACTATCAAACCAGGCCAACATGGCACTGGTGCCACCTTGGCTCTGGGAACCATCCTGCCTATCGTGGATTTTCATGCGCCAGCCGGCCACTCTCAGCCATATGCCCCCAAACACAAACCACGGCCCTTTTCTCTGGTAAACAAAACTCAACTGCCCCTCTTCTGGATGGCAGATTGCAGGAGCCACTGGGTACTATGAAACCAGCCCTACTTGGCACTGGTGCCACCTTGGGTCTGGGAACCATGCTGCGTATCATGGATTTTCAGGAGCCAGCCGGCCACTGCCAGCCACAGGCCCCGAAACACAAACAACAGCCTTTTTCTCTGGCAAACAAAATTCAGCTGCCCCGCTTCTGGATGGCATATTGCAGGAACCACTTGGTACTAACAAACCAGCCCGACTTGGCAGTGGTGCCACCTTGGGTCTGGGAACCATCCTGCGTATCGTGGATTCTAAGGAGCCAGCTGGAAACTCCCAGCCACAGGCCCCAAAACACACACAACGGCACTTTTCCCTGGAAAACAAAACTCGCCTGCCAACTTTTTGATGGCAGATTGCAGGAGCCACTTTGCACCATCAAACCAGCCCAACTTGGCACTGGTGCCACCTTGGCTCTGGGAACCATGCTGCGTAACCCGGATTCTAAGAAGACAGGCAGCCACTGCCAGCCACAGGCCTCCAAACAAAATCAATGGCGCTTTTCCCTGGAAAACAAAACTCGCCTGACAACTTTTAGATGGCAGATTGCAGGAGCCAGTTGGTACCATCAAACCAGCCCAACTTGGCACTGGTGCCACCTTGGGTCTGGGAACCATCCTGCCTATTGTTGCTTTTCAGGAGCCAGCCGGTCACTCCTAGCCCTAGGCCCCCAGTCATAAACCTCGGCCCGTTTCCCTGGCACACAAAAGTAAGCTACCCCGCTTCAGGATGGCAGATTGCAGGAGCCACTTTTCACCATCAAACCAGCCCGACGTGGCACTGGTGCCACCTTGGGTCTGGGAACCATCCTGCGTATCGTGTGTTCTAAGGAGCCAGCCGGCCACTCCCAGCCACAGTCCCCCAAACACAAACAACGGCGCTTTTCCCTGGAAAACAAAACTCGCCTGACAACTTTTTGATGGCAGATTGCAGGAGCCACTTGGTACTATCAAACCAGCCCAACTTGGCACTGGTGCCACCATGGGTCTGGTAACCATCCTGCCTATCGTAGCTTTTCAGGAGCCTGGCGGTCACTCCCAGCCATAGGCCCCCAGACACAAACCTCGGCCCGTTTCCCTGGCAAACAAAAGTAAGCTGCCCCGCTTCTGCATGGCAGATTGCAGGTGCTATTTAGTACTATCAAACCAGCCCGACTTGGCACTGGTGCCACCTCTGGTCTGGGAACCATCCTGCCTAACGTGGATTTTCAGGCGCCAGACGGCCACTATCAGCCATATGCCCCCAAAAACAAACCACGGCCCTTTTCTCTGGTAAACAAAACTCAACTGCCCCTCTTCTGGATGGCAAATTTTAGGACGCACTTTGTACTACGAAAACCGCCCGACTTGGCACTGGTGCCACCTTGGGTCAGGGAACCATCCTGCCTATCGTAGCTTGTTAAGGAGCCAGCAGGCCACGCCCAGCCATATAGCCCCAAAAACAAACCACGGACCATTTCTCTTGGAAAAAAAAATCCGCTGCCCCGCGTCAGGATGGCAGATTGCAGGAGCCACTTTGCACCATCAAACCACCCCGACTTGGCACTGGTGCCATCTTGGATCTGGGAACCATCCTGCCTATCGTAGCTTTTCAGGAGCCAGCCGGTTACTCCCAACCATAGGCCCCCAGACAGAAAGCTCTGCCCGTTTCCCTGGCAAACAAAAGTAAGCTACCCCGCTTCTGGATGGCAGATTGCAGGAGCCACTTGGTACTATCAAACCAGCCCAACTTGACACTGGTGCCACTTTGGGTCTGGGAACCATGCTGCGTAACGTAGATTCTAAGGCGCCAGGCGGCCACTCCCAGCCACAGGCCCCCAAATACAAACTACGGCGCTTTTCCCTGGAAAACAAAACTCGCCTGCCAGCTTTTTGATGGCAGATTGCAGGAGCCACTTGGTACTATCAAATCATCCCAACTTGGCACTGGTGCCACTATGGGTCTGGGAACCATCCTGCCAATTGTACCATTTCAGGAGCCAGCCGGTCACTCCCAGCAATAGGGCCCCATCACAAACCTCGGACCGTTTCCCTGGCAAACAAAATTAAGCTGCCCCGATTCTGGATGGCAGATTGCAGGAGCCACTTGGTAGTGTCAAAACAGCCCGACTTGGCACTGGTGCCACCTTGGGTCTGGGAACCATCCTGCGTATCGTGGATTCTAAGCAGCCACCCGGCCACTCCGTGCCACAGGCGCCCAAACACAAACAACGGCGCTTTTCCCTGGAAAACAAAACTCGCCTGCCAACATTTGGATGGCAGATTGCAGGAGCCACTTGGTACTATCAAACCAGCCCAACTTGGCACTGGTGCCACCATGGGTCTGGTCACCATCCTGCCTATCGTAGCTTTTCAGGAGCCAGCCGCTCACTCCCAGCCATAAACCCCCAGACACAAACCTCGGCCCGTTTCCCTGGAAAACAAAAGTAAGCACCCCCGATTCTGGATGGCAGATTGCAGGAGCCACTTGGTAGTATCAAATTAGCCCAACTTGGCACTGGTGCCATCATGGGTCTGGTAAACTTCCTGCCTATCTTAGCTTTTCAGGAGCCGGCCGGTCACTCCCTGCCATAGGCCCCCAGAGAAATACCTCGGCCCGTTTCCCTGGCAAACAAAAGTAAGCTGCCCCTCTTCTGGATGGCAGATTGCAGGAACCACTTGCTACAATCAAACCAGCCCAACTTGGCACTGGTGCCACCTTGGCTCTGGGAACCATGCCGCGTATCGTAGATTCTAAGAGGACAGGCGGACACTCCCAGCCACAGGCCTCTAAACAAAAACAACGGCGCGTTACCCTGGAAAACAAAACTCGCCTGCCAACTTTTTGATGGCAGATTGCAGGAGCCACTTGGTACTATCAAACCAGCCCAACTTGGCACTGGTGCCACCATGGGTCTGGTCACCATCCTGCCTATCGTAGCTTTTCAGGAGCCAGCCGGTCACTCCCAGCCATAGGCCCCCAGACAAATACCTCGGCCCGTTTCCCTGGCAAACAAAAGTAAGCTGCCCCTCTTCTGGATGGCAGATTGCAGGAGCCACATGGTACTATCAAACCAGGCCAACATGGCACTGGTGCCACCTTGGCTCTGGGAACCATCCTGCCTATCGTGGATTTTCAGGCGCCAGCCGGCCACTCTCAGCCATATGCCCCAAAACACAAACCACGGCCCTTTTCTCTAGTAAACAAAACTCAACTGCCCCTCTTCTGGATGGCAAATTGCAGGAGCCACTTGGTACTACGAAAACAGCCCGACTTGGCAGTGATGCCACCTTGGGTCAGGGAACCATCCTGCGTATCGATGTTTTTAAGGAGTCAGCCGGCAACGTCCAGCCATATACCCCCAAAAAAAACCCACGGAACTTTTCTCCAGCAAGCAAAAATCCGCTGCCCCGCGTCTGGATGGCAGATTGCAGGAGCTATTTAGTATTATCAAACCAGCCCGACTTGGCACTGGTGCCACCATGGGTCTGGTCACCATCCTGCCTATCGTAGCTTTTCAGGAGCCAGCCGGTCACTCTCAGCCATAGGCCCCAAACACAAACCACGGCCCTTTTCTCTGGAAAACAAAACTCAACTGCCCCTCTTCTGGATGGCAGATTGCAGGAGCCACTGGGTACTATGAAACCAGCCCTACTTGGCACTGGTGCCACCTTGGGTCTGGGAACCATGCTGCGTATCATGATTTTCAGGAGCCAGCCGTCCACTGCCAGCCACAGGCCCCGAAACACAAACAACAGCCTTTTTCTCTGGCAAACAAAAGTAAGCTGCCCCGCTTCTGGATGGCAGATTGCAGGATCCACTTGTTATTATCAAACCAGCCCGACTTGGTACTGGTGCCACCTCTGGTCTGGGAACCATCCTGGGTATCGTGGATCCTAAGGAGCCAGCCGGCCACTCCCAGCCACAGGCCCCCAAACAAAAACAACGGCGATTTTCCCTGGAAAACAAAACTCGCCTGACAACTTTTTGATGGCAGATTGCAGGAACCACTTGGTACTATCAAACCAGCCCAACTTGGCACTGGTGCCACCTTGGGTCTGGGAACCATGCTGCGTATTGTGGATTCTAAGGAGCCAGCCGGCCACTCCAGCCACAGGCCCGCAGACAAAAACAACGGCGCTTTTCCCAGGAAAACAAAACTCGCCTGCCAACATTTTGATGGCAGATTGCAGGAGCCACTTGGTACTATGAAATCAGCCGAACATGGCACTGGTGCCACCATGGGTCTGGTCACCATCCTGCCTATCGTAGCTTTTCAGGAGCCAGCCGGTCACTCCCAGCCATAGGCCCCCAGACACAAAGCTCGGCCCGTTTCCCTGGCAAACAAAAGTAAGCTGCCCCGCTTCTGGATGGTAGATTGCAGGAACCATTTGCTACAATCAAACCAGCCCAACTTGGCACTGGTGACACCTCAGGTCTGGGAACCATCCTGCGTATTTTGGATTCTAAGGAGCCAGCCGGCCACTCCCAGCCACAGGCCCCCAAACACAAACAACGGCGCTTTTCCCTGGAAAACAAAACTCGCCTGCCAACATTTTGATGGCAGATTGCAGGAGCCACTTGGTACTATCAAACCAGCCCAACCTGGCACTGGTGCCACCATGGGTCTGGTCACCATCCTGCCTATCGTAGTTTTTCAGGAGCCAGCCGGTCACTCCCTGCCATAGGCCCCCAGACACAAAACTCGGCCCGTTTCCCTGGCAAACAAAAGTAAGCTGCCCCGCTTCTGGATGGCAGATTGCAGGACGCACTTGGTAGTATCAAACCAGCCCAACTTGGCACTGGTGCCACCTCAGGTCTGGGAACCATGCTGCGTATCGTGGATTCTAATTAGCCATCCGGCCACTCCCAGCCACAGTCCCCCAAACAAAAACAACGGCGCTTTTCCCTGGATAACAAACTCGCCTGCCAACTTTTTGATGGCAGATTGCAGGAGCCACTTGGTACTATCAAACCAGCCCAACTTGGCACTGGTGCCACCATGGGTCTGGTCACCATCCTGCCTATCGTAGCTTTTCAGGAGACAGCCGGTCACTCCCAGCCATAGGCCCCCAGACAAAAACCTCGGCCCTTTTCCCTGGCAAACAAAAGTAAGTAAACCCGCTTCTGGATGGCAGATTGCAGGAGCCACTTTTCACCATCAAACTAGCCCAACTTGGCACTGGTGTCACCTCTGGTCTGGGAACCATCCTGCCTGTCGTGGATTCTAATTAGCCAGCCGGCCACTCCCAGCCACAGGCCCCCAAACACAAACAACGGCGGTTTTCCCTGGGAAACAAAACTCGCCTGCCAAGTTTTTGATGGCAGATTGCAGGAGCCACTTGGTACTATCAAACCAGCCCAACTTGGCACTGGTGCCACCATGGGTCTGGTCACCATCCTGCCTATCGTAGCCTTTCAGGAGCCAGCCGGTCACTCCCAGCCATAGGCCCCCAGACACAAACCTCGGCCCCTTTCCCTGGCAAACAAAAGTAAGCTGCCCCGCTTCTGGATGGCAGATTGCAGGAACCACTTGGTACTATCAAACCAGCCCAACTTGGGATGGGTGCCACCTTGGGTCTGGGAACCATGCTGCGTATCGTGGATTCTAAGGAGCCAGCCGGCCACTCCCAGCCACAGGCCCCCAAACACAAACAACGACGCTTTTCCCTGGAAAACAAAACTCGCCTGCCAACATTTTGATGGCAGATTGCAGGAAACACTTGGTACTATCAAACCAGCCCAACTTGGCACTGGTGCCACCTTGGGTCTGGGAACCATGCTGCGTATCGTGGATTCTAAGGAGCCAGCCGGCCACTCCAGCCACAGGCCCGCAGACACAAACAACGGCGCTTTTCCCTGGAAAACAAAACTCGCCTGCCGACTTTTTGATGGCAGATTGCAGGAGCCACTTGGTACTATCAAACCAGCCGAACATGGCACTGGTGCCACCATGGGTCTGGTCACCATCCTGCCTATCGTAGCTTTTCAGGAGCCAGGCGGTCACTCCCAGGCATAGGCCCCCAGACACAAACCTCGGCCCGTTTCCCTGGCAAACAAAAGTAAGCTGCCCCGCTTCTGCATGGCAGATTGCAGGTGCTATTTAGTACTATCAAACCAGCCCGACTTGGCACTGGTGCCACCTCTGGTCTGGGAACCATCCTGCCTATCGTGGATTTTCAGGGGCCAGACGGCCACTATCAGCCATATGCCCCCAAAAACAAACCACGGCCCTTTTCTCTGGTAAACAAAACTCAACTGCCCCTCTTCTGGATGGCAAATTTTAGGACGCACTTTGTACTACGAATACCGCCCGACTTGGCACTGGTGCCACCTTGGGTCAGGGAACCATCCTGCCTATCGTAGCTTTTTAAGGAGCCAGCAGGCCACGCCTAGCCATATAGCCCCAAAAACAAACCACGGACCATTTCTCTTGGAAACAAAAATCCGCTGCCCCGCGTCAGGATGGCAGACTGCAGGAGCCACTTTGCACCATCAAACCACCCCGACTTGGCACTGGTGCCATCTTGGATCTGGGAACCATCCTGCCTATCGTAGCTTTTCAGGAGCCAGCCGGTTACTCCCAACCATAGGCCCCCAGACAGAAAGCTCTGCCCGTTTCCCTGGCAAACAAAAGTAAGCTACCCCGCTTCTGGATGGCAGATTGCAGGAGCCACTTGGTACTATCAAACCAGCCCAACTTGGCACTGGTGCCACCATGGGTCTGGTCACCATCCTGCCTATCGTAGCTTTTCAGGAGCCAGGCGGTCACTCCCAGCCATAGGCCCCCAGACAAATACCTCGGCCCGTTTCCCTGGCAAACAAATGTAAGCTGCCCCGCTTCTGGATGGCAGATTGCAGGAGCCACATGGTACTATCAAACCAGGCCAACATGGCACTGGTGCCACCTTGGCTCTGGGAACCATCCTGCCTATCGTGGATTTTCATGCGCCAGCCGGCCACTCTCAGCCATATGCCCCCAAACACAAACCACGGCCCTTTTCTCTGGTAAACAAAACTCAACTGCCCCTCTTCTGGATGGCAGATTGCAGGAGCCACTGGGTACTATGAAACCAGCCCTACTTGGCACTGGTGCCACCTTGGGTCTGGGAACCATGCTGCGTATCATGGATTTTCAGGAGCCAGCCGGCCACTGCCAGCCACAGGCCCCGAAACACAAACAACAGCCTTTTTCTCTGGCAAACAAAATTCAGCTGCCCCGCTTCTGGATGGCATATTGCAGGAACCACTTGGTACTAACAAACCAGCCCGACTTGGCAGTGGTGCCACCTTGGGTCTGGGAACCATCCTGCGTATCGTGGATTCTAAGGAGCCAGCTGGAAACTCCCAGCCACAGGCCCCAAAACACACACAACGGCACTTTTCCCTGGAAAACAAAACTCGCCTGCCAACTTTTTGATGGCAGATTGCAGGAGCCACTTTGCACCATCAAACCAGCCCAACTTGGCACTGGTGCCACCTTGGCTCTGGGAACCATGCTGCGTAACCCGGATTCTAAGAAGACAGGCAGCCACTGCCAGCCACAGGCCTCCAAACAAAATCAATGGCGCTTTTCCCTGGAAAACAAAACTCGCCTGACAACTTTTAGATGGCAGATTGCAGGAGCCAGTTGGTACCATCAAACCAGCCCAACTTGGCACTGGTGCCACCTTGGGTCTGGGAACCATCCTGCCTATTGTTGCTTTTCAGGAGCCAGCCGGTCACTCCTAGCCCTAGGCCCCCAGTCATAAACCTCGGCCCGTTTCCCTGGCACACAAAAGTAAGCTACCCCGCTTCAGGATGGCAGATTGCAGGAGCCACTTTTCACCATCAAACCAGCCCGACGTGGCACTGGTGCCACCTTGGGTCTGGGAACCATCCTGCGTATCGTGTGTTCTAAGGAGCCAGCCGGCCACTCCCAGCCACAGTCCCCCAAACACAAACAACGGCGCTTTTCCCTGGAAAACAAAACTCGCCTGACAACTTTTTGATGGCAGATTGCAGGAGCCACTTGGTACTATCAAACCAGCCCAACTTGGCACTGGTGCCACCATGGGTCTGGTAACCATCCTGCCTATCGTAGCTTTTCAGGAGCCTGGCGGTCACTCCCAGCCATAGGCCCCCAGACACAAACCTCGGCCCGTTTCCCTGGCAAACAAAAGTAAGCTGCCCCGCTTCTGCATGGCAGATTGCAGGTGCTATTTAGTACTATCAAACCAGCCCGACTTGGCACTGGTGCCACCTCTGGTCTGGGAACCATCCTGCCTAACGTGGATTTTCAGGCGCCAGACGGCCACTATCAGCCATATGCCCCCAAAAACAAACCACGGCCCTTTTCTCTGGTAAACAAAACTCAACTGCCCCTCTTCTGGATGGCAAATTTTAGGACGCACTTTGTACTACGAAAACCGCCCGACTTGGCACTGGTGCCACCTTGGGTCAGGGAACCATCCTGCCTATCGTAGCTTGTTAAGGAGCCAGCAGGCCACGCCCAGCCATATAGCCCCAAAAACAAACCACGGACCATTTCTCTTGGAAAAAAAAATCCGCTGCCCCGCGTCAGGATGGCAGATTGCAGGAGCCACTTTGCACCATCAAACCACCCCGACTTGGCACTGGTGCCATCTTGGATCTGGGAACCATCCTGCCTATCGTAGCTTTTCAGGAGCCAGCCGGTTACTCCCAACCATAGGCCCCCAGACAGAAAGCTCTGCCCGTTTCCCTGGCAAACAAAAGTAAGCTACCCCGCTTCTGGATGGCAGATTGCAGGAGCCACTTGGTACTATCAAACCAGCCCAACTTGACACTGGTGCCACTTTGGGTCTGGGAACCATGCTGCGTAACGTAGATTCTAAGGCGCCAGGCGGCCACTCCCAGCCACAGGCCCCCAAATACAAACTACGGCGCTTTTCCCTGGAAAACAAAACTCGCCTGCCAGCTTTTTGATGGCAGATTGCAGGAGCCACTTGGTACTATCAAATCATCCCAACTTGGCACTGGTGCCACTATGGGTCTGGGAACCATCCTGCCAATTGTACCATTTCAGGAGCCAGCCGGTCACTCCCAGCAATAGGGCCCCATCACAAACCTCGGACCGTTTCCCTGGCAAACAAAATTAAGCTGCCCCGATTCTGGATGGCAGATTGCAGGAGCCACTTGGTAGTGTCAAAACAGCCCGACTTGGCACTGGTGCCACCTTGGGTCTGGGAACCATCCTGCGTATCGTGGATTCTAAGCAGCCACCCGGCCACTCCGTGCCACAGGCGCCCAAACACAAACAACGGCGCTTTTCCCTGGAAAACAAAACTCGCCTGCCAACATTTGGATGGCAGATTGCAGGAGCCACTTGGTACTATCAAACCAGCCCAACTTGGCACTGGTGCCACCATGGGTCTGGTCACCATCCTGCCTATCGTAGCTTTTCAGGAGCCAGCCGCTCGCTCCCAGCCATAAACCCCCAGACACAAACCTCGGCCCGTTTCCCTGGAAAACAAAAGTAAGCACCCCCGATTCTGGATGGCAGATTGCAGGAGCCACTTGGTAGTATCAAATTAGCCCAACTTGGCACTGGTGCCATCATGGGTCTGGTAAACTTCCTGCCTATCTTAGCTTTTCAGGAGCCGGCCGGTCACTCCCTGCCATAGGCCCCCAGAGAAATACCTCGGCCCGTTTCCCTGGCAAACAAAAGTAAGCTGCCCCTCTTCTGGATGGCAGATTGCAGGAACCACTTGCTACAATCAAACCAGCCCAACTTGGCACTGGTGCCACCTTGGCTCTGGGAACCATGCCGCGTAACGTAGATTCTAAGAGGACAGGCGGACACTCCCAGCCACAGGCCTCTAAACAAAAACAACGGCGCGTTACCCTGGAAAACAAAACTCGCCTGCCAACTTTTTGATGGCAGATTGCAGGAGCCACTTGGTACTATCAAACCAGCCCAACTTGGCACTGGTGCCACCATGGGTCTGGTCACCATCCTGCCTATCGTAGCTTTTCAGGAGCCAGCCGCTCACTCCCAGCCATAAACCCCCAGACACAAACCTCGGCCCGTTTCCCTGGAAAACAAAAGTAAGCACCCCCGATTCTGGATGGCAGATTGCAGGAGCCACTTGGTACTATCAAACCAGCCCAACTTGGCACTGGTGCCACCTTGGCTCTGGGAACCATCCTGCCTATTGTAGCTTTTCAGGAGCCAGCCGGTCACTCCCAGCCATAGGCCCCCAAACAGAAACCTCGGCCCGTTTCCCTGGCAAACAAAAGTAAGCTGCCCCTCTTCTGGATGGCAGATTGCAGGAACCACTTGCTACAATCAAACCAGCCCAACTTGGCACTGGTGCCACCTTGGCTCTGGGAACCATGCCGCGTAACGTAGATTCTAAGAGGACAGGCGGACACTCCCAGCCACAGGCCTCTAAACAAAAACAACGGCGCGTTACCCTGGAAAACAAAACTCGCCTGCCAACTTTTTGATGGCAGATTGCAGGAGCCACTTGGTACTATCAAACCAGCCCAACTTGGCACTGGTGCCACCATGGGTCTGGTCACCATCCTGCCTATCGTAGCTTTTCAGGAGCCAGCCGGTCACTCCCAGCCATAGGCCCCCAGACAAATACCTCGGCCCGTTTCCCTGGCAAACAAAAGTAAGCTGCCCCTCTTCTGGATGGCAGATTGCAGGAGCCACATGGTACTATCAAACCAGGCCAACATGGCACTGGTGCCACCTTGGCTCTGGGAACCATCCTGCCTATCGTGGATTTTCAGGCGCCAGCCGGCCACTCTCAGCCATATGCCCCAAAACACAAACCACGGCCCTTTTCTCTAGTAAACAAAACTCAACTGCCCCTCTTCTGGATGGCAAATTGCAGGAGCCACTTGGTACTACGAAAACAGCCCGACTTGGCAGTGATGCCACCTTGGGTCAGGGAACCATCCTGCGTATCGATGTTTTTAAGGAGTCAGCCGGCAACGTCCAGCCATATACCCCCAAAAAAAACCCACGGAACTTTTCTCCAGCAAGCAAAAATCCGCTGCCCCGCGTCTGGATGGCAGATTGCAGGAGCTATTTAGTATTATCAAACCAGCCCGACTTGGCACTGGTGCCACCATGGGTCTGGTCACCATCCTGCCTATCGTAGCTTTTCAGGAGCCAGCCGGTCACTCTCAGCCATAGGCCCCAAACACAAACCACGGCCCTTTTCTCTGGAAAACAAAACTCAACTGCCCCTCTTCTGGATGGCAGATTGCAGGAGCCACTGGGTACTATGAAACCAGCCCTACTTGGCACTGGTGCCACCTTGGGTCTGGGAACCATGCTGCGTATCATGATTTTCAGGAGCCAGCCGTCCACTGCCAGCCACAGGCCCCGAAACACAAACAACAGCCTTTTTCTCTGGCAAACAAAAGTAAGCTGCCCCGCTTTTGGATGGCAGATTGCAGGATCCACTTGTTATTATCAAACCAGCCCGACTTGGTACTGGTGCCACCTCTGGTCTGGGAACCATCCTGGGTATCGTGGATCCTAAGGAGCCAGCCGGCCACTCCCAGCCACAGGCCCCCAAACAAAAACAACGGCGATTTTCCCTGGAAAACAAAACTCGCCTGACAACTTTTTGATGGCAGATTGCAGGAACCACTTGGTACTATCAAACCAGCCCAACTTGGCACTGGTGCCACCTTGGGTCTGGGAACCATGCTGCGTATTGTGGATTCTAAGGAGCCAGCCGGCCACTCCAGCCACAGGCCCGCAGACAAAAAGAACGGCGCTTTTCCCAGGAAAACAAAACTCGCCTGCCAACATTTTGATGGCAGATTGCAGGAGCCACTTGGTACTATGAAATCAGCCGAACATGGCACTGGTGCCACCATGGGTCTGGTCACCATCCTGCCTATCGTAGCTTTTCAGGAGCCAGCCGGTCACTCCCAGCCATAGGCCCCCAGACACAAAGCTCGGCCCGTTTCCCTGGCAAACAAAAGTAAGCTGCCCCGCTTCTGGATGGTAGATTGCAGGAACCATTTGCTACAATCAAACCAGCCCAACTTGGCACTGGTGACACCTCAGGTCTGGGAACCATCCTGCGTATTTTGGATTCTAAGGAGCCAGCCGGCCACTCCCAGCCACAGGCCCCCAAACACAAACAACGGCGCTTTTCCCTGGAAAACAAAACTCGCCTGCCAACATTTTGATGGCAGATTGCAGGAGCCACTTGGTACTATCAAACCAGCCCAACCTGGCACTGGTGCCACCATGGGTCTGGTCACCATCCTGCCTATCGTAGTTTTTCAGGAGCCAGCCGGTCACTCCCTGCCATAGGCCCCCAGACAAAACCTCGGCCCGTTTCCCTGGCAAACAAAAGTAAGCTGCCCCGCTTCTGGATGGCAGATTGCAGGACGCACTTGGTAGTATCAAACCAGCCCAACTTGGCACTGGTGCCACCTCAGGTCTGGGAACCATGCTGCGTATCGTGGATTCTAATTAGCCATCCGGCCACTCCCAGCCACAGTCCCCCAAACAAAAACAACGGCGCTTTTCCCTGGATAACAAACTCGCCTGCCAACTTTTTGATGGCAGATTGCAGGAGCCACTTGGTACTATCAAACCAGCCCAACTTGGCACTGGTGCCACCATGGGTCTGGTCACCATCCTGCCTATCGTAGCTTTTCAGGAGACAGCCGGTCACTCCCAGCCATAGGCCCCCAGACAAAAACCTCGGCCCTTTTCCCTGGCAAACAAAAGTAAGTTAACCCGCTTCTGGATGGCAGATTGCAGGAGCCACTTTTCACCATCAAACTAGCCCAACTTGGCACTGGTGTCACCTCTGGTCTGGGAACCATCCTGCCTGTCGTGGATTCTAATTAGCCAGCCGGCCACTCCCAGCCACAGGCCCCCAAACACAAACAACGGCGGTTTTCCCTGGGAAACAAAACTCGCCTGCCAAGTTTTTGATGGCAGATTGCAGGAGCCACTTGGTACTATCAAACCAGCCCAACTTGGCACTGGTGCCACCATGGGTCTGGTCACCATCCTGCCTATCGTAGCCTTTCAGGAGCCAGCCGGTCACTCCCAGCCATAGGCCCCCAGACACAAACCTCGGCCCCTTTCCCTGGCAAACAAAAGTAAGCTGCCCCGCTTCTGGATGGCAGATTGCAGGAACCACTTGGTACTATCAAACCAGCCCAACTTGGGATGGGTGCCACCTTGGGTCTGGGAACCATGCTGCGTATCGTGGATTCTAAGGAGCCAGCCGGCCACTCCCAGCCACAGGCCCCCAAACACAAACAACGACGCTTTTCCCTGGAAAACAAAACTCGCCTGCCAACATTTTGATGGCAGATTGCAGGAAACACTTGGTACTATCAAACCAGCCCAACTTGGCACTGGTGCCACCTTGGGTCTGGGAACCATGCTGCGTATCGTGGATTCTAAGGAGCCAGCCGGCCACTCCAGCCACAGGCCCGCAGACACAAACAACGGTGCTTTTCCCTGGAAAACAAAACTCGCCTGCCGACTTTTTGATGGCAGATTGCAGGAGCCACTTGGTACTATCAAACCAG
The DNA here is from genome assembly GCF_035770615.1 of Melospiza melodia melodia. Taxonomy (NCBI): domain Eukaryota; kingdom Metazoa; phylum Chordata; class Aves; order Passeriformes; family Passerellidae; genus Melospiza; species Melospiza melodia. The sequence goes on from NC_086199.1 coordinate 46,190,266, forward strand.
CCGAACATGGCACTGGTGCCACCATGGGTCTGGTCACCATCCTGCCTATCGTAGCTTTTCAGGAGCCAGCCGGTCACTCCCAGCCATAGGCCCCCTGACACAAAGCTCGGCCCGTTTCCCTGGCAAACAAAAGTAAGCTGCCCCGCTTCTGGATGGCAGATTGCAGGACGCACTTGTTACTTTAACACCAGCCCGACTTGGCACTGGTGCCACCTCAGGTCTGGGAACCATCCTGCGTATCGTGGATTCTAAGGAGCCAGCCGGCCACTCCCAGCCACAGGCCCCCAAACACAAACAACGGCGCTTTTCCCTGGAAAACAAAACTCGCCTGCCGACATTTTGATGGCAGATTGCAGGAGCCACTTGGTACTATCAAACCAGCCCAACTTGGCACTGGTGCCACCATGGGTCTGGTCACCATCCTGCCTATCGTAGCTTTTCAGGAGCCAGCCGGTCACTCCCAGCCATAGGCCCCGAGACACAAAGCTCGGACCGTTTCCCTGGCAAACAAAAGTAAGCTGCCCCGCTTCTGGATGGCAGATTGCAGGAGCCACTTTGCACCATCATACTAGCCCGACTTGGCACTGGTGCCACCTTGGGTCTGGGAACCATCCTGCGTATCGTGGATTCTAAGCAGCCAGCCGGCCACTCCCAGCCACAGGCCCCCAAACACAAACAACGGCGCTTTTCCCTGGAAAATAAAAACTCGCCTGCCAAATTTTGACAGCAGATTGCAGGAGCCACTTGGTGCTATCAAATCAGCCCAACTTGGGACTGGTGCCACCATGGGTCTGGTCACCATCCTGCCTATCGTAGCTTTTCAGGAGCCAGCCGGTCACTCCCAGCCATAGGCCCCCAGACAAAAACCTCGGCCCGTTTCCCTGGCAAACAAAAGTAAGCTGCCCTGCTTCTGGATGGCAGATTGCAGGAACCACTTGGTAGTATCAAACCAGCACAACTTGGCACTGGTGGCACCTCTTGTCTGGTAACCATGCTGCGTATCGTGGTTTCTAAGGAGCCAGCCGGGCACTCCCAGCCACAGGTCCCCAAACACAAACAATGGCGCTTTTCCCTGGAAAACAAAACTCGCCTGCCAACATTTTGATGGCAGATTGCAGGAGCCACTTGGTACTATCAAACCAGCCCAACTTGGCACTGGTGCCACCATGGGTCTGGTCACCATCCTGCCTATCGTAGCTTTTCAGGAGCCAGCCGGTCACTCCCTGCCGTAGGCCCCGAGACAGAAAGCCCGGCCCGTTTCCCTGGCAAACAAAAGTAAGCTGCCCCGCTTCTGGATGGCAGATTGCAGGAGCCACTTTGTACTATCAAACCAGCCCGACTTGGCACTGGTGCCACCTCTGGTCTGGGAACCATGCTGCGTATCGTGGATTTTAAGGAGCCAGTCGGCCACTCCCAGCCATACGCCTCCAAACACAAACAACGGTCCAATTCCCTGGCAAACAAAAGTAAGTTGCCCCGCTTCTGGATGTCAGATTGCATGAACCACTTTTTGCCAAGTTGGGGTGGTTTGATAGTACCAAGTGGCTCCTGCAATCTGCCATCAAAAAGTTGGCAAGCGAGTTTTGTTTTCCAGGGAAAAGCGCCGTTGTTTGTGTTTGGGGGCCTGTGGCTGGGAGTGGCCAGCTGTCTCCTTAGAATCCACGATACGCAGGATGGGTCCCAGACCAGAGGTGGCACCAGTGCCAAGTCGGGCTGGTTTGATGGTGCAAAGTGACTCCTGCAATCTGCCATCCAGAAGCGGGGTAGCTTACTTTTGTTTGCCAGGGAAACGGGTAGAGCTTTGTGTCTGGGGGCCTATGGCTGGGAGTGACCGGCTGGCTCCTGAAAAGCTACGATAGGCAGGATGGTGACCAGACCCATGGTGGCACCAGTGCCAAGTTGGGCTGGTTTGATAGTACCAAGTGGCTCCTGCAATCTGCCATCAAAAAGTTGGCAGGTGAGTTTTGTTTTCCAGGGAAAAGCACCGTTGTTTGTGTTTGGGGGCCTGTGGCTGGGAGTGGCCAGCTGGTTCCTTAGAATCCACGATACGCAGGATGGTTCCCAGACCAGAGGTGGCACCAGTGCCATGTTGGCCTGGTTTGATAGTACCATGTGGCTCCTGCAATCTGCCATCCAGAAGCGGGGCTGCTTACTTTTGTTTGCCAGGGAAACGGGCCGAGATATTTGTCTGGGGGCCTATGGCTGGGAGTGAGCGGCTGGCTCCTGAAGAGCTACGATAGGCAGGATGGTGACCAGACCCATGGTGGCACCAGTGCCAAGTTGGGCTGGTTTGATAGTACCAAGTGGCTCCTGCAATCTGCCATCAAAAAGTTGTCAGGCGACTTTTGTTTTCCAGGGAAAAGCGCCGTTGTTCTTGTTTAGAGGCCTGTGGCTGGGAGTGGCCGGCTGCCTCCTTTGAACCCAGGATACGCAGGATGGTTCCCAGAGCCAAGGTGGCACCAGTGCCAAGTTGGGCTGGATTGATAGTACCAAGTGGCTCCTGGAATCTGTCATCCAGAAGCGGGTCAGCTTACTTTTGTTTCCCAGGGAAACGGGCCGAGGTTTGTGTCTGGGGGCCTATGGCTGGGAGTGACCGGCTGGCTACTGAAAAGCTACGATAGTCAGGATGTTTACCAGACTCATGGTGGCACCAGTGCCAAGTCGGGCTGGTTTGATAATACTAAATAGCTCCTGAAATCTGCCATTCAGACGCGGGGCAGCGGATTTTTGTTTGCTGGAGAAAAGTTCCGTGGTTTTTTTTTGGGGGTATGTGGCTGGACGTGGCCGGCTGGCTCCTTAAAAAGATCGATACGCAGGATTGTTCCCTGACCCAAGGTGGCATCACTGCCAAGTCGGGCTGTTTTCGTAGTACAAAGTGCGTCCTGCAATTTGCCATCCAGAAGAGGGGCAGTTGAGTTTTGTTTGCCAGAGCAAAGGGCCGTGGTATGTGTTTGGGGGCATATGGCTGAGAGTGGCCGGCTGGCCCCTGAAAATCCACGATAGGCAGGATGGTTCCCAGAGCCAAGGTGGCACCAGTGCCATGTTGGCCTGGTTTGATAGTACCATGTGTCTGCTGTAATCTGCCATCCAGAAGCGGGGCAGCTTACTTTTGTTTGCCAGGGAAACGGGCCGAGATATTTGTCTGGGGGCCTATGGCTGGGAGTGACCGGCTGGCTCCTGAAAAGCTACGATAGGCAGGATGGTGACCAGACCCATGGTGGCACCAGTGCCAAGTTGGGCTGGTTTGATAGTACCAAGTGGCTCCTGCAATCTGCCATCAAAAATTTGGCAGGCGAGTTTTGTTTTCCAGGGAAAAGCGCCGTTGTTTTTGTTTAGAGGCCTGTGGCTGGGAGTGGCCGCCTGTCCTCGTAGAATCTACGTTACGCAGCATGGTTCCCAGAGCCATGGTGGCACGAGGGCCAAGTCGGGCAGGTTTGATAGTACCAAATGCATCCTGCAATCTGCCATCCAAAAGCGGGGCAGTTTACTTTTGTTTGCCAGGGAAACGGGCCGAGGTTTGTGTCTGGGGGCCTATGGCAGGGAGTGACCGTCTGGCTCCTGAAAAGCTACGATAGGCAGGATGTTTACCAGACCCATGGTGGCACCAGTGCCAAGTTGGGCTGATTTGATAGTACCAAGTGGCTCCTGCAATCTGCCATCCAGAATCGGGGCAGCTTACTTTTGTTTTCCAGGGAAACGGGCCGAGGTTTGTGTCTGGGGGCCTATGGCTGGGAGTGACCGGCTGGCTCCTGAAAAGCTACGATAGGCAGGATGGTGACCAGACCCATGGTGGCACCAGTGCCAAGTTGGGCTGGTTTGATAGCACCAAGTGGCTCCTGCAATCTGCCATCAAAATGTTGGCAGGCGAGTTTTGTTTTCCAGGGAAAAGCGCCGTTGTTTTTGTTTGGGCGCCTGTGGCTCAGAGTGGCCGAGTGGCTGCTTAGAATCCACGATACGCGGGATGGTTCCCAGACCCAAGGTGGCACCAGTACCAAGTCGGGCTGGTTTGACACTACCAAGTGGCTCCTGCAATCTGCCATCCAGAATCGGGGCAGCTTAATTTTGTTTGCCAGGGAAACGGTCCGAGGTTTGTGTCTGGGGGCCTATGGCTGGGAGTGACCGGCTGGCTCCTGAAATGCTACAATAGGCAGGATGGTTCCCAGACCCATAGTGGCACCAGTGCCAAGTTGGGATGATTTGATAGTACCAAGTGGCTCCTGCAATCTGCCATCAAAAAGCTGGCAGGCGAGTTTTGTTTTCCTGGGAAAAGCGCCGTTGTTTGTGTTTGGGGGCCTGTGGCTGGGAGTGGCCGGCTGGCTCCTTAGAATCCACGATATGCAGGATTGTTCCCAGACCCAAGGTGGCACCAGTGCCAAGTCGGGCTGGTTTGATGGTGCAAAGTGGCTCCTGCAATCTGCCATCCAGACGCGGGGCAGCGGATTTTTGTTTCCATGAGAAATGGTCCGTGGTTTGTTTTTGGGGGTATATGGCTGGGCGTGGGGGGCTGGCTCCTTAAAAAGCTCGATATGCAGGATGGTTCCCTGACACAAGGTGGCACCAGTGCCACGTCGGGCGGTTTTCGTAGTACAAAGTGCGTCCTAAAATTTGCCATCCAGAAGAGGGGCAGTTGAGTTTTGTTTGCCAGAGAAAAGGGCCGTGGTTTGTTTTTGGCGGCATATGGCTGCGAGTGGCCGGCTGGCCCCTGAAAATCCACGATAGGCAGGATGGTGACCAGACCCATGGTGGCACCAGTGCCAAGTTGGGCTGGTTTGATAGTACCAAGTGGCTCCTGCAATCTGCCATCAAAAACTTGGCAGGCGAGTTTTGTTTCCCAGGGAAAAGCGCCGTTGTTTGTGTTTGGGGGCCTGTGGCTGGGAGTGGCCGGCTGGCTAATTAGAATCCACGACAGGCAGGATGGTTCCCAGACCAGAGGTGACACCAGTGCCAACTCGGGCTAGTTTGATGGTGAAAAGTGGCTCCTGCAATCTGCCATCCAGAAGCGGGTTAACTTACTTTTGTTTGCCAGGGAAAAGGGCCGAGGTTTTTGTCTGGGGGCCTATGGCTGGGAGTGACCGGCTGTCTCCTGAAAAGCTACGATAGGCAGGATGGTGACCAGACCCATGGTGGCACCAGTGCCAAGTTGGGCTGGTTTGATAGTACCAAGTGGCTCCTGCAATCTGCCATCAAAAAGTTGGCAGGCGAGTTTGTTATCCAGGGAAAAGCGCCGTTGTTTTTGTTTGGGGGCCTGTGGCTGGGAGTGGCCGGATGGCTAATTAGAATCCACGATACGCAGCATGGTTCCCAGACCTGAGGTGGCACCAGTGCCAAGTTGGGCTGGTTTGATAGTACCAAGTGCGTCCTGCAATCTGCCATCCAGAAGCGGGGCAGCTTACTTTTGTTTGCCAGGGAAACGGGCGGAGGTTTTGTCTGGGGGCCTATGGCTGGGAGTGACCGGCTGGCTCCTGAAAAGCTACGATAGGCAGGATGGTGACCAGACCCATGGTGGCACCAGTGCCATGTTCGGCTGATTTCATAGTACCAAGTGGCTCCTGCAATCTGCCATCAAAATGTTGGCAGGCGAGTTTTGTTTTCCAGGGAAAAGCGCCGTTGTTTGTGTCTGCGGGCCTGTGGCTGGAGTAGCCGGCTGGCTCCTTAGAATCCACAATACGCAGCATGGTTCCCAGACCCAAGGTGGCACCAGTGCCAAGTTGGGCTGGTTTGATAGTACCAAGTGGTTCCTGCAATCTGCCATCAAAAAGTTGTCAGGCGAGTTTTGTTTTCCAGGGAAAATCGCCGTTGTTTTTGTTTGGGGGCCTGTAGCTGGGAGTGGCCGGCTGGCTCCTTAGGATCCACGATACCCAGGATGGTTCCCAGACCAGAGGTGGCACCAGTACCAAGTCGGGCTGGTTTGATAATAACAAATGGATCCTGCAATCTGCCATCCAGAAGCGGGGCAGCTTACTTTTGTTTGCCAGGGAAACGGGCCGAGGTTTGTGCCTGGGGGCCTATGGCAGGGAGTGACCGGCTGGCTCCTGAAAAGCTACGATAGGCAGGATGGTTACCAGACCCATGGTGGCACCAGTGCCAAGTTGGGCTGGTTTGATAGTACCAAGTGGCTCCTGCAATCTGCCATCAAAAAGTTGTCAGGCGAGTTTTGTTTTCCAGGGAAAAGCGCCGTTGTTTGTATTTGGGGGTCTGTTGGTGGGAGTGGCCGGCTGGCTCCTTAGAACACACGATACGCAGGATGGTTCCCAGACCCAAGGTGGCACCAGTGCCACGTCGGGCTGGTTTGATGGTGAAAAGTGGCTCCTGCAATCTGCCATCCTGAAGCGGGGTAGCTTACTTTTGTGTGCCAGGGAAACGGGCCGAGGTTTATGACTGGGGGCCTAGGGCTAGGAGTGACCGGCTGGCTCCTGAAGAGCAACAATAGGCAGGATGGTGACCAGACCCATGGTGGCACCAGTGCGAAGTTGGGCTGGTTTGATGGTACCAACTGGCTCCTGCAATCTGCCATCTAAAAGTTGTCAGGCGAGTTTTGTTTTCCAGGGAAAAGCGCCGTTGATATTGTTTGGAGGCCTGTGGCTGGCAGTGGCTGCCTGTCGTCTTAGAATTCGGGTTACGCAGCATGGTTCCCAGAGCCAAGGTGGCACCAGTGCCAAGTTGGGCTGGTTTGATGGTGCAAAGTGGCTCCTGCAATCTGCCATCCAGAAGTGCAGTAGCTTACTTTTGTGTGCCAGGGAAACAGGCCGAGGTTTGTGTCTGGGGGCCTATGGCTGGGAGTGACCGGCTGGCTCCTGAAAAGCTACGATAGGCAGGATGGTGACCAGACCCATGGTGGCACCAGTGCCAAGTTGGGCTGGTTTGATAGTACCAAGTGGCTCCTGCAATCTGCCATCAAAAAGTTGGCAGGTGAGTTTTGTTTTCCAGGGAAAAGCACCGTTGTTTGTGTTTGGGGGCCTGTGGCTGGGAGTGGCCAGCTGGTTCCTTAGAATCCACGATACGCAGGATGGTTCCCAGACCAGAGGTGGCACCAGTGCCATGTTGGCCTGGTTTGATAGTACCATGTGGCTCCTGCAATCTGCCATCCAGAAGCGGGGCTGCTTACTTTTGTTTGCCAGGGAAACGGGCCGAGATATTTGTCTGGGGGCCTATGGCTGGGAGTGAGCGGCTGGCTCCTGAAGAGCTACGATAGGCAGGATGGTGACCAGACCCATGGTGGCACCAGTGCCAAGTTGGGCTGGTTTGATAGTACCAAGTGGCTCCTGCAATCTGCCATCAAAAAGTTGTCAGGCGAGTTTTGTTTTCCAGGGAAAAGCGCCGTTGTTCTTGTTTAGAGGCCTGTGGCTGGGAGTGGCCGGCTGCCTCCTTTGAACCCAGGATACGCAGGATGGTTCCCAGAGCCAAGGTGGCACCAGTGCCAAGTTGGGCTGGATTGATAGTACCAAGTGGCTCCTGGAATCTGTCATCCAGAAGCGGGTCAGCTTACTTTTGTTTCCCAGGGAAACGGGCCGAGGTTTGTGTCTGGGGGCCTATGGCTGGGAGTGACCGGCTGGCTACTGAAAAGCTACGATAGTCAGGATGTTTACCAGACTCATGGTGGCACCAGTGCCAAGTCGGGCTGGTTTGATAATACTAAATAGCTCCTGAAATCTGCCATTCAGACGCGGGGCAGCGGATTTTTGTTTGCTGGAGAAAAGTTCCGTGGTTTTTTTTTGGGGGTATGTGGCTGGACGTGGCCGGCTGGCTCCTTAAAAAGATCGATACGCAGGATTGTTCCCTGACCCAAGGTGGCATCACTGCCAAGTCGGGCTGTTTTCGTAGTACAAAGTGCGTCCTGCAATTTGCCATCCAGAAGAGGGGCAGTTGAGTTTTGTTTGCCAGAGCAAAGGGCCGTGGTATGTGTTTGGGGGCATATGGCTGAGAGTGGCCGGCTGGCCCCTGAAAATCCACGATAGGCAGGATGGTTCCCAGAGCCAAGGTGGCACCAGTGCCATGTTGGCCTGGTTTGATAGTACCATGTGTCTGCTGTAATCTGCCATCCAGAAGCGGGGCAGCTTACTTTTGTTTGCCAGGGAAACGGGCCGAGATATTTGTCTGGGGGCCTATGGCTGGGAGTGACCGGCTGGCTCCTGAAAAGCTACGATAGGCAGGATGGTGACCAGACCCATGGTGGCACCAGTGCCAAGTTGGGCTGGTTTGATAGTACCAAGTGGCTCCTGCAATCTGCCATCAAAAATTTGGCAGGCGAGTTTTGTTTTCCAGGGAAAAGCGCCGTTGTTTTTGTTTAGAGGCCTGTGGCTGGGAGTGGCCGCCTGTCCTCGTAGAATCTACGTTACGCAGCATGGTTCCCAGAGCCATGGTGGCACGAGGGCCAAGTCGGGCAGGTTTGATAGTACCAAATGCATCCTGCAATCTGCCATCCAAAAGCGGGGCAGTTTACTTTTGTTTGCCAGGGAAACGGGCCGAGGTTTGTGTCTGGGGGCCTATGGCAGGGAGTGACCGTCTGGCTCCTGAAAAGCTACGATAGGCAGGATGTTTACCAGACCCATGGTGGCACCAGTGCCAAGTTGGGCTGATTTGATAGTACCAAGTGGCTCCTGCAATCTGCCATCCAGAATCGGGGCAGCTTACTTTTGTTTTCCAGGGAAACGGGCCGAGGTTTGTGTCTGGGGGCCTATGGCTGGGAGTGACCGGCTGGCTCCTGAAAAGCTACGATAGGCAGGATGGTGACCAGACCCATGGTGGCACCAGTGCCAAGTTGGGCTGGTTTGATAGCACCAAGTGGCTCCTGCAATCTGCCATCAAAATGTTGGCAGGCGAGTTTTGTTTTCCAGGGAAAAGCGCCGTTGTTTTTGTTTGGGCGCCTGTGGCTCAGAGTGGCCGAGTGGCTGCTTAGAATCCACGATACGCGGGATGGTTCCCAGACCCAAGGTGGCACCAGTACCAAGTCGGGCTGGTTTGACACTACCAAGTGGCTCCTGCAATCTGCCATCCAGAATCGGGGCAGCTTAATTTTGTTTGCCAGGGAAACGGTCCGAGGTTTGTGTCTGGGGGCCTATGGCTGGGAGTGACCGGCTGGCTCCTGAAATGCTACAATAGGCAGGATGGTTCCCAGACCCATAGTGGCACCAGTGCCAAGTTGGGATGATTTGATAGTACCAAGTGGCTCCTGCAATCTGCCATCAAAAAGCTGGCAGGCGAGTTTTGTTTTCCAGGGAAAAGCGCCGTTGTTTGTGTTTGGGGGCCTGTGGCTGGGAGTGGCCGGCTGGCTCCTTAGAATCCACGATATGCAGGATTGTTCCCAGACCCAAGGTGGCACCAGTGCCAAGTCGGGCTGGTTTGATGGTGCAAAGTGGCTCCTGCAATCTGCCATCCAGACGCGGGGCAGCGGATTTTTGTTTCCATGAGAAATGGTCCGTGGTTTGTTTTTGGGGGTATATGGCTGGGCGTGGGGGGCTGGCTCCTTAAAAAGCTCGATATGCAGGATGGTTCCCTGACACAAGGTGGCACCAGTGCCACGTCGGGCGGTTTTCGTAGTACAAAGTGCGTCCTAAAATTTGCCATCCAGAAGAGGGGCAGTTGAGTTTTGTTTGCCAGAGAAAAGGGCCGTGGTTTGTTTTTGGGGGCATATGGCTGCGAGTGGCCGGCTGGCCCCTGAAAATCCACGATAGGCAGGATGGTGACCAGACCCATGGTGGCACCAGTGCCAAGTTGGGCTGGTTTGATAGTACCAAGTGGCTCCTGCAATCTGCCATCAAAAACTTGGCAGGCGAGTTTTGTTTCCCAGGGAAAAGCGCCGTTGTTTGTGTTTGGGGGCCTGTGGCTGGGAGTGGCCGGCTGGCTAATTAGAATCCACGACAGGCAGGATGGTTCCCAGACCAGAGGTGACACCAGTGCCAACTCGGGCTAGTTTGATGGTGAAAAGTGGCTCCTGCAATCTGCCATCCAGAAGCGGGTTAACTTACTTTTGTTTGCCAGGGAAAAGGGCCGAGGTTTTTGTCTGGGGGCCTATGGCTGGGAGTGACCGGCTGTCTCCTGAAAAGCTACGATAGGCAGGATGGTGACCAGACCCATGGTGGCACCAGTGCCAAGTTGGGCTGGTTTGATAGTACCAAGTGGCTCCTGCAATCTGCCATCAAAAAGTTGGCAGGCGAGTTTGTTATCCAGGGAAAAGCGCCGTTGTTTTTGTTTGGGGGCCTGTGGCTGGGAGTGGCCGGATGGCTAATTAGAATCCACGATACGCAGCATGGTTCCCAGACCTGAGGTGGCACCAGTGCCAAGTTGGGCTGGTTTGATAGTACCAAGTGCGTCCTGCAATCTGCCATCCAGAAGCGGGGCAGCTTACTTTTGTTTGCCAGGGAAACGGTCCGAGGTTTGTGTCTGGGGGCCTATGGCTGGGAGTGACCGGCTGGCTCCTGAAATGCTACAATAGGCAGGATGGTTCCCAGACCCATAGTGGCACCAGTGCCAAGTTGGGATGATTTGATAGTACCAAGTGGCTCCTGCAATCTGCCATCAAAAAGCTGGCAGGCGAGTTTTGTTTTCCAGGGAAAAGCGCCGTTGTTTGTGTTTGGGGGCCTGTGGCTGGGAGTGGCCGGCTGGCTCCTTAGAATCCACGATATGCAGGATTGTTCCCAGACCCAAGGTGGCACCAGTGCCAAGTCGGGCTGGTTTGATGGTGCAAAGTGGCTCCTGCAATCTGCCATCCAGACGCGGGGCAGCGGATTTTTGTTTCCATGAGAAATGGTCCGTGGTTTGTTTTTGGGGGTATATGGCTGGGCGTGGGGGGCTGGCTCCTTAAAAAGCTCGATATGCAGGATGGTTCCCTGACACAAGGTGGCACCAGTGCCACGTCGGGCGGTTTTCGTAGTACAAAGTGCGTCCTAAAATTTGCCATCCAGAAGAGGGGCAGTTGAGTTTTGTTTGCCAGAGAAAAGGGCCGTGGTTTGTTTTTGGGGGCATATGGCTGCGAGTGGCCGGCTGGCCCCTGAAAATCCACGATAGGCAGGATGGTGACCAGACCCATGGTGGCACCAGTGCCAAGTTGGGCTGGTTTGATAGTACCAAGTGGCTCCTGCAATCTGCCATCAAAAACTTGGCAGGCGAGTTTTGTTTCCCAGGGAAAAGCGCCGTTGTTTGTGTTTGGGGGCCTGTGGCTGGGAGTGGCCGGCTGGCTAATTAGAATCCACGACAGGCAGGATGGTTCCCAGACCAGAGGTGACACCAGTGCCAACTCGGGCTAGTTTGATGGTGAAAAGTGGCTCCTGCAATCTGCCATCCAGAAGCGGGTTAACTTACTTTTGTTTGCCAGGGAAAAGGGCCGAGGTTTTTGTCTGGGGGCCTATGGCTGGGAGTGACCGGCTGTCTCCTGAAAAGCTACGATAGGCAGGATGGTGACCAGACCCATGGTGGCACCAGTGCCAAGTTGGGCTGGTTTGATAGTACCAAGTGGCTCCTGCAATCTGCCATCAAAAAGTTGGCAGGCGAGTTTGTTATCCAGGGAAAAGCGCCGTTGTTTTTGTTTGGGGGCCTGTGGCTGGGAGTGGCCGGATGGCTAATTAGAATCCACGATACGCAGCATGGTTCCCAGACCTGAGGTGGCACCAGTGCCAAGTTGGGCTGGTTTGATAGTACCAAGTGCGTCCTGCAATCTGCCATCCAGAAGCGGGGCAGCTTACTTTTGTTTGCCAGGGAAACGGGCGGAGGTTTTGTCTGGGGGCCTATGGCTGGGAGTGACCGGCTGGCTCCTGAAAAGCTACGATAGGCAGGATGGTGACCAGACCCATGGTGGCACCAGTGCCATGTTCGGCTGATTTCATAGTACCAAGTGGCTCCTGCAATCTGCCATCAAAATGTTGGCAGGCGAGTTTTGTTTTCCAGGGAAAAGCGCCGTTGTTTGTGTCTGCGGGCCTGTGGCTGGAGTAGCCGGCTGGCTCCTTAGAATCCACAATACGCAGCATGGTTCCCAGACCCAAGGTGGCACCAGTGCCAAGTTGGGCTGGTTTGATAGTACCAAGTGGTTCCTGCAATCTGCCATCAAAAAGTTGTCAGGCGAGTTTTGTTTTCCAGGGAAAATCGCCGTTGTTTTTGTTTGGGGGCCTGTAGCTGGGAGTGGCCGGCTGGCTCCTTAGGATCCACGATACCCAGGATGGTTCCCAGACCAGAGGTGGCACCAGTACCAAGTCGGGCTGGTTTGATAATAACAAATGGATCCTGCAATCTGCCATCCAGAAGCGGGGCAGCTTACTTTTGTTTGCCAGGGAAACGGGCCGAGGTTTGTGCCTGGGGGCCTATGGCAGGGAGTGACCGGCTGGCTCCTGAAAAGCTACGATAGGCAGGATGGTTACCAGACCCATGGTGGCACCAGTGCCAAGTTGGGCTGGTTTGATAGTACCAAGTGGCTCCTGCAATCTGCCATCAAAAAGTTGTCAGGCGAGTTTTGTTTTCCAGGGAAAAGCGCCGTTGTTTGTATTTGGGGGTCTGTTGGTGGGAGTGGCCGGCTGGCTCCTTAGAACACACGATACGCAGGATGGTTCCCAGACCCAAGGTGGCACCAGTGCCACGTCGGGCTGGTTTGATGGTGAAAAGTGGCTCCTGCAATCTGCCATCCTGAAGCGGGGTAGCTTACTTTTGTGTGCCAGGGAAACGGGCCGAGGTTTATGACTGGGGGCCTAGGGCTAGGAGTGACCGGCTGGCTCCTGAAGAGCAACAATAGGCAGGATGGTGACCAGACCCATGGTGGCACCAGTGCGAAGTTGGGCTGGTTTGATGGTACCAACTGGCTCCTGCAATCTGCCATCTAAAAGTTGTCAGGCGAGTTTTGTTTTCCAGGGAAAAGCGCCGTTGATATTGTTTGGAGGCCTGTGGCTGGCAGTGGCTGCCTGTCGTCTTAGAATTCGGGTTACGCAGCATGGTTCCCAGAGCCAAGGTGGCACCAGTGCCAAGTTGGGCTGGTTTGATGGTGCAAAGTGGCTCCTGCAATCTGCCATCCAGAAGTGCAGTAGCTTACTTTTGTGTGCCAGGGAAACAGGCCGAGGTTTGTGTCTGGGGGCCTATGGCTGGGAGTGACCGGCTGGCTCCTGAAAAGCTACGATAGGCAGGATGGTGACCAGACCCATGGTGGCACCAGTGCCAAGTTGGGCTGGTTTGATAGTACCAAGTGGCTCCTGCAATCTGCCATCAAAAAGTTGGCAGGCGAGTTTTGTTTTCCAGGGAAAAGCGCCGTTGTGTGTGTTTTGGGGCCTGTGGCTGGGAGTGGCCAGCTGGCTCCTTTGAATCCACGATACGCAGGATGGTTCCCAGACCCAAGGTGGCACCAGTGCCAAGTTGGGCTGGTTTGTTAGTACCAAGTGGTTCCTGCAATCTGCCATCCAGAAGCGGGGCAGCTGAATTTTGTTTGCCAGAGAAAAAGGCTGTTGTTTGTGTTTCGGGGCCTGTGGCTGGCAGTGGACGGCTGGCTCCTGAAAATCCATGATACGCAGCATGGTTCCCAGACCCAAGGTGGCACCAGTGCCAAGTAGGGCTGGTTTCATAGTACCCAGTGGCTCCTGCAATCTGCCATCCAGAAGAGGGGCAGTTGAGTTTTGTTTTCCAGAGAAAAGGGCCGTGGTTTGTGTTTGGGGCCTATGGCTGAGAGTGACCGGCTGGCTCCTGAAAAGCTACGATAGGCAGGATGGTGACCAGACCCATGGTGGCACCAGTGCCAAGTCGGGCTGGTTTGATAATACTAAATAGCTCCTGCAATCTGCCATCCAGACGCGGGGCAGCGGATTTTTGCTTGCTGGAGAAAAGTTCCGTGGGTTTTTTTTGGGGGTATATGGCTGGACGTTGCCGGCTGACTCCTTAAAAACATCGATACGCAGGATGGTTCCCTGACCCAAGGTGGCATCACTGCCAAGTCGGGCTGTTTTCGTAGTACCAAGTGCGTCCTGCAATTTGCCATCCAGAAGAGGGGCAGTTGAGTTTTGTTTACCAGAGAAAAGGGCCGTGGTTTGTGTTTTGGGGCATATGGCTGAGAGTGGCCGGCTGGCGCCTGAAAATCCACGATAGGCAGGATGGTTCCCAGAGCCAAGGTGGCACCAGTGCCATGTTGGCCTGGTTTGATAGTACCATGTGGCTCCTGCAATCTGCCATCCAGAAGCGGGGCAGCTTACTTTTGTTTGCCAGGGAAACGGGCCGAGGTATTTGTCTGGGGACCTATGGCTGGGAGTGACCGGCTGGCTCCTGAAAAGCTACGATAGGCAGGATGGTTCCCTGACCCAAGGTGGCACCAGTGCCAAGTCGGGCGGTTTTCGTAGTACAAAGTGCGTCCTAAAATTTGCCATCCAGAAGAGGGGCAGTTGAGTTTTGTTTACATGAGAAAAGGGCCGTGGTTTTTTTTTGGGGGCATATGGCTGATAGTGGCCGTCTGGCCCCTGAAAATCCACGATAGGCAGGATGGATCCCAGACCAGAGGTGGCACCAGTGCCAAGTCGGGCTGGTTTGATAGTACTAAATAGCACCTGCAATCTGCCATGCAGAAGCGGGGCAGCTTACTTTTGTTTGCCAGGGAAACGGGCCGACGTTTGTGTCTGGGGGCCTATGGCTGAGAGTGACCGCCTGGCTCCTGAAAAGCTACGATAGGCAGGATGGTGACCAGACCCATGGTGGCACCAGTGCCAAGTTGGGCTGGTTTGATAGTACCAAGTGGCTCCTGCAATCTGCCATCAAAAAGTTGGCAGGCGAGTTTTGTTTTCCAGGGAAAAGCGCCGTTGTTTGTGTTTGGGGGACTGTGGGTGGGAGTGGCCGGCTGGCTCCTTAGAACACACGATACGCAGGATGGTTCCCAGACCCAAGGTGGCACCAGTGCCACGTCGGGCTGGTTTGATGGTGAAAAGTGGCTCCTGCAATCTGCCATCCTGAAGCGGGGTAGCTTACATTTGTGTGCCAGGGAAATGGGCCGAGGTTTATGACTGGGGGCCTAGGGCTAGAAGTGACCGGCTGGCTCCTGAAAAGCAACAATAGGCAGGATGGTTCCCAGACCCAAGGTGGCACCAGTGCCAAGTTGGGCTGGTTTGATGGTACCAACTGGCTCCTGCAATCTGCCATCTAAAAGTTGTCAGGCGAGTTTTGTTTTCCAGGGAAAAGCGCCGTTGATTTTGTTTGGAGGCCTGTGGCTGGCAGTGGCTGCCTGTCGTCTTAGAATCCGGGTTACGCAGCATGGTTCCCAGAGCCAAGGTGGCACCAGTGTCAAGTTGGGCTGGTTTGATAGTACCAAGTGGCTCCTGCAATCTGCCATCCAGAAGCGGGGCAGCTTACTTTTGTTTGCCAGGGAAACGGGCCGAGGTATTTGTCTGGGGACCTATGGCTGGGAGTGACCGGCTGGCTCCTGAAAAGCTACGATAGGCAGGATGGTTCCCTGACCCAATGTGGCACCAGTGCCAAGTCGGGCGGTTTTCGTAGTACAAAGTGCGTCCTAAAATTTGCCATCCAGAAGAGGGGCAGTTGAGTTTTGTTTACCAGAGAAAAGGGCCGTGGTTTGTTTTTGGGGGCATATGGCTGAGAGTGGCCGGCTGGCCCCTGAAAATCCACGATAGGCAGGATGGTTCCCAGACCAGAGGTGGCACCAGTGCCAAGTCGGGCTGGTTTGATAGTACTAAATAGCACCTGCAATCTGCCATGCAGAAGCGGGGCAGCTTACTTTTGTTTGCCAGGGAAACGGGCCGAGGTTTGTGTCTGGGGGCCTATGGCTGGGAGTGACCGCCTGGCTCCTGAAAAGCTACGATAGGCAGGATGGTGACCAGACCCATGGTGGCACCAGTGCCAAGTTGGGCTGGTTTGATAGTACCAAGTGGCTCCTGCAATCTGCCATCAAAAGTTGGCAGGCCAGTTTTGTTTTCCAGGGAAAAGCGCCGTTGTTTGTGTTTGGGGGACTGTGGGTGGGAGTGGCCGGCTGGCTCCTTAGAACACACGATACGCAGGATGGTTCCCAGACCCAAGGTGGCACCAGTGCCACGTCGGGCTGGTTTGATGGTGAAAAGTGGCTCCTGCAATCTGCCATCCTGAAGCGGGGTAGCTTACATTTGTGTGCCAGGAAAACGGGCCGAGGTTTATGACTGGGGGCCTAGGGCTAGAAGTGACCGGCTGGCTCCTGAAAAGCAACAATAGGCAGGATGGTTCCCAGACCCAAGGTGGCACCAGTGCCAAGTTGGGCTGGTTTGATGGTACCAACTGGCTCCTGCAATCTGCCATCTAAAAGTTGTCAGGCGAGTTTTGTTTTCCAGGGAAAAGCGCCGTTGATTTTGTTTGGAGGCCTGTGGCTGGCAGTGGCTGCCTGTCGTCTTAGAATCCGGGTTACGCAGCATGGTTCCCAGAGCCAAGGTGGCACCAGTGTCAAGTTGGGCTGGTTTGATAGTACCAAGTGGCTCCTGCAATCTGCCATCCAGAAGCGGGGCAGCTTACTTTTGTTTGCCAGGGAAACGGGCCGAGGTATTTGTCTGGGGACCTATGGCTGGGAGTGACCGGCTGGCTCCTGAAAAGCTACGATAGGCAGGATGGTGACCAGACCCATGGTGGCACCAGTGCCAAGTTGGGCTGGTTTGATAGTACCAAGTGGCTCCTGCAATCTGCCATCAAAAAGTTGGCAGGTCAGTTTTGTTTTCCAGGGAAAAGCGCCGTTGTTTGTGTTTGGGGGACTGTGGCTGGGAGTGGCCGGCTGGCTCCTTAGAACACAGGATACGCAGGATGGTTCCCAGACCCAAGGTGGCACCAGTGCCAAGTCGGGCTGGTTTGATAGCACCAAATGGCTCCTGCAATCTGCCATCCAGAAGCGGGGCAGCTTACTTTTGTTTTCCAGGGATACGGACCGAGGTTTTTTTCTGGGGGCCTATGGCTGGGAGTGACCGGCTGGCTCCTGAAAAGCTACGATAGGCAGGATGGTGACCAGACCCATGGTGGCACCAGTGCCAAGTTGGGCTGGTTTGATAGTACCAAGTGGCTCCTGCAATCTGCCATCAAAATGTTGGCAGGCGAGTTTTGTTTTCCAGGGAAAAGCGCCGTTGTGTGTATTTTGGGGCCTGTGGCTGGGAGTGGCCAGCTGGCTCCTTAGAATCCACGATACGCAGGATGGTTCCCAGACCAGAGGTGGCACCAGTGCCAAGTCGGGCTGGTTTGTTAGTACCAAGTGGTTCCTGCAATCTGCCATCCAGAAGCGGGGCAGCTGAATTTTGTTTGCCAGAGAAAAAGGCTGTGGTTTCTGTTTGGGGGCCTATGGCTGGGAGTGGCCGGCTGGCTCCTGAAAATCCATGATACGCAGCATGGTTCCCAGACCCAAGGTGGCACCAGTGCCAAGTGGGGCTGGTTTCACAGTGTCAAGTGCCTCCTGCAATCTCCCATCCAGAAGCGGGGCAGCTGAGTTTTGTTTGCCTGTGAAACGGGCCGTTGTTTTTGATTGGGGTCTGTGGCCGAGAATGTTCAGCTGGCTCCTGACAATCCACAATACGCAGGATGGTTCCCAGACCCAAGGTGGCACCAGTGCCAAATCTTGCTGGTTTGATAGTACCAAGTGGCTCCTGCAATCTGCCATCCAGAAGCGGTGCAGCTGAGTTTTGTTTGCCAGAGGAAAGGGCCGTGGGTTGTGTTTGGGGGCATATGGCTGGGAGTGGCCGGCTGTCTCATTAAAAAGATCGATACGCAGGATGGTTCCCAGACCCAAGGTGGCACCAGTGCCAAGTCGGGCTGTTTTTATAGTACCAAGTGCGTCCTTCAATTTGCCATCCAGAAGAGGGGCAGTTGAGTTTTGTTTGCCAGAGAAAAGCGCCGTTGTTTGTGTTTGGGGGCTTGTGGCTGGGAGTGGCCGACTGGCGCCTTAGAATCTGCGATACGCAGCATGGTTCCCAGACCCAAGGTGGCACCAGTTCCAAGTTGGGCTGGTTTGATAGTACCAAGTGGCTCCTGCAATCTGCCATCCAGAAGCGGGGCAGCTTACTTTTGTTTGCCAGGGAAACGGGCCGAGGTTTGTGTTTGGGGGCCTATGGCTGGGAGTGACCGGCTGGCTCCTGGAAAGCTACAATAGGCAGGATGGTGACCAGACCCATGGTGGCACCAGTGCTAAGTTGGGCTGGTTTGATAGTACCAAGTTGCTCCTGCAATCTGCCATCAAAAAGTTGGCAGGCGAGTTTTGTTTTCCAGGGAAAAGCGCCGTTGTTTGTATTTGGGGGCCTGTGGCTGGGAGTGGCCGGCTGGCTCCTTAGAATCCACGATACGCAGGATGGTTCCCAGACCAGAGGTGGCACCAGTGCCAAGTCGGGCTGGTTTGATACTACCAAGTGGTTCCTGCAATCTGCCATCCAGAAGCAGGGCAGCTTACTTTTGTTTGCCAGGGAAACGGGCCTTGGGTTTTGTTTGGGGGCATATAGCGGAGAGTGGCCCGCTGGCCCCTGAAAATCCACACTAGGCAGCATGGTTCCCAGATCCAAGGTGGCACCACTACCAAGTCGGCCTGCGGTTTTAGTATCAAGTTCATCCTGCAATTTGCCATCCAGAAGAGGGGCAGTTGAGTTTTGTTTGCCAGAGAAACGGGCCGAGGTTTCTGTTTGGGGGCATATGGCTGAGAGTGGCCGGCTGGCCCCTGAAAATCCATGATACACAGCATGGTTCCCAGATCCAAGGTGGCACCAGTGCCAAGTTGGGCTGGTTTGATAGTCCCAAGTGTCTCCTGCAATCTGCCATCCAGAAGCGGGCCAGCTTACTTTTGTTTGCCAGAGAAATAGGCCTAGGTTTTTGTTTGGGGGCCTGTGGCTAGGAGTGGCCGGCTGGCTCCTAAGAATCCACGATACGCAGGATGTTTACCAGACCCATGGTGGCACCAGTGCCAAGTTGGGCTGGTTTGATAGTACCAAGTGGCTCCTGCAAACTCCATCAAAAAGTTGGCAGGCGTGTTTTGTTTTCCAGGGAACAGCGCCGTTGATTTTGTTTGGGGGCCTGTGGCTGGGAGTGGCCGGCTGGCTCCTTAGAATCCACGATACGCAGGATGGTTCCCAGACCCAAGGTGGCACCAGTGCCAAGTCGGGCTGGTTTGATTACACCAAGTGACTCCTGCAATCTGCCATCCAGAAGTGAGGCAGCTAAGTTTTGTTTGCGAGAAAAAAGGGCCGTGGTTTTTGTTGGGGGCCTGTGGCTGGGAGTAGCCGGCTGGCTCCTTAAAATCCACGATAGGCAGGATGGTTCCCAGACCCAAGGTGGCACCAGTGCCAAGTCGGGCTGGTTTGATAGTACCAAGTGGCTCCTGCAATCTGCCATCCAGAAGCGGGGCAGCTGAGTTTTGTTTGCCAGAGAAAAAGGCTGTGGTTTTTGTTTGGGGGCCTGTGGCTGGCAGTGGCCGGCTGGCTCCTAAGAATCCACGATACGCAGGATGTTTACCAGACCCATGGTGGCACCAGTGCCAAGTTGGGCTGGTTTGATAGTACCAAGTGGCTCCTGCAAACTCCATCAAAAAGTTGGTAGGCGTGTTTTGTTTTCCAGGGAACAGCGCCGTTGAATTTGTTTGGGGGCCTGTGGCTGGGAGTGGCCGGCTGGCTCCTTAGAATCCACGATACGCAGGATGGTTCCCAGACCCAAGGTGACACCAGTGCCAAGTCGGGCTGGTTTGATTACACCAAGTGGCTCCTGCAATCTTCCATCCATAAGTGAGGCAGCTAAGTTTTGTTTGCCAGAAAAAAGGGCCGTGGTTTTTGTTGGGGGCCTGTGGGTGGGAGTAGCCGGCTGGCTCCTTAAAATCCACGATAGGCAGGATGGTTCCCAGACCCAAGGTGGTACCAGTGCCAAGTCGGGCTGGTTTGATAGTACCAAGTGGCTCCTGCAATCTGCCATCCAGAAGCGGGGCAGCTTACTTTTGTTTGCCAGGGAAACGGGCCGAGCTTTGTGTCTCAGGGCCTATGGCAGGGAGTGACCGGCTGGCTCCTGAAAAGCTACGATAGGCAGGATGGTGACCAGACCCAAGGTGGCACCAGTGGCAAGTTGGGCTGGTTTGATAGTACTAAGTGGCTCCTGCAATCTGCCATCAAAAAGTTGTCAGGCGAGTTTTGTTTTCCAGGGAAAAGCGCCGTTGTGTGTGTTTTGGGGCCTGTGGCTGGGAGTGGCCAGCTGGCTCCTTAGAATCCACGATACGCAGGATGGTTCCCAGACCCAAGGTGGCACCAGTGCCAAGTCGGGCTGGTTTGTTAGTACCAAGTGGTTCCTGCAATCTGCCAACCAGAAGCGGGGCAGCTGAATTTTGTTTGCCAGAGAAAAAGGCTGTTGTTTGTGTTTCGGGGCCTGTGGCTGGCAGTGGACGGCTGGCTCCTGAAAATCCATGATACGCAGCATGGTTCCCAGACCCAAGGTGGCACCAGTGCCAAGTCGGGCTGGTTTGTTAGTACCAAGTGGTTCCTGCAATCTGCCATCCAGAAGCGGGGCAGCTGAATTTTGTTTGCCAGAGAAAAAGGCTGTTGTTTGTGTTTCGGGGCCTGTGGCTGGCAGTGGACGGCTGGCTCCTGAAAATCCATGATACGCAGCATGGTTCCCAGACCCAAGGTGGCACCAGTGCCAAGTAGGGCTGGTTTCATAGTACCCAGTGGCTCCTGCAATCTGCCATCCAGAAGAGGGGCAGTTGAGTTTTGTTTTCCAGAGAAAAGGGCCGTGGTTTGTGTTTGGGGCCTATGGCTGAGAGTGACCTGCTGGCCCCTGAAAATCCACGATAGGAAGGATGATTCCCAGATCCAAGGTGGCACCATTGCCATGTTGTGCTGGTGTGATAGTCCCAAGTGGCTCCTGTAATCTGCCATCCAGAAGTGGGGCAGCTGAATTTTGTTTGCCCGAGAAAAAGGCTGTGGTTTTTGTTTGGGGGCCTATGGCTGGGAGTGGCCGGCTGGCTCCTGAAAATCCATGATACGCAGCATGGTTCCCAGACCCAAGGTGGCACCAGTGCCAAGTGGGGCTGGTTTCACAGTGTCAAGTGCCTCCTGCAATCTCCCATCCAGAAGCGGGGCAGCTGAGTTTTGTTTGCCAGGGAAACGGGCCGTTGTTTTTGATTGGGGTCTGTGGCCGAGAGTGTCCAGCTGGCTCCTGACAATCCACAATACGCAGGATGGTTCCCAGACCCAAGGTGGCACCAGTGCCAAGTTGGGCTGGTTTGATAGTACCAAGTGCGTCCTGCAATTTGCCATCCAGAAGAGGGGCAGTTGAGTTTTGTTTGCCAGAGGAAAGCGCCGTTGTTTGTGTTTGGGGTCTTGTGGCTGGGAGTGGCCGACTGGCGCCTTAGAATCTGCGATACGCAGTATGGTTCCCAGACCCAAGGTGGCACCAGTGCCAAGTCGTGCTGGTTTGATAGTACCAAGTGGCTCCTGCAATCTGCCATCCAGAAGCGGGGCAGCTTACTTTTGTTTGCCAGGGAAACCGGCCGAGGTTTGTGACTGGGGGCCTATGGCTGGGAGTGACCGGCTGGCTCCTGGAAAGCTACAATAGGCAGGATGGTGACCAGACCCATGGTGGCACCAGTGCCAAGTTGGGCTGGTTTGATAGTACCAAGTTGCTCCTGCAATCTGCCATCAAAAAGTTGGCAGGCGAGTTTTGTTTTCCAGGGAAAAGCGCCGTTGTTTGTATTTGGGGGCCTGTGGCTGGGAGTGGCCGGCTGGCTCCTTAGAATCCACGATACGCAGGATGGTTCCCAGACCCAAGGTGGCACCAGTGCCAAGTCGGGCTGGTTTGATACTACCAAGTGGTTCCTGCAATCTGCCATCCAGAAGCGGGGCAGCTTACTTTTGTTTGCCAGGGAAACGGGCCGTGGGTTTTGTTTGGGGGCATATAGCTGAGAGTGGCCGGCTGGCCCCTGAAAATCCACGCTAGGCAGCATGGTTCCAGGATGTAAGGTGGCACCAGTGCCAAGTCGGGCTGGTTTGATGGGTCAAAGTGGCTCCTGCAATCTGCCATCCAGAAGCGGGGCAGCTGATTTTTGTTTGCCAGAGAAAAATTCCGTGGATTGTTTTTGGGGGCATATTGCTGGGAGTGGCCGGCTGGCTCCTTAAAATGCTCGATACGCATGATGGTTCCCAGGCCCAAGGTGTCACCACTACCAAGTCGGCCTGCGGTTTTAGTATCAAGTTCATCCTGCAATTTGCCATCCAGAAGAGGGGCAGTTGAGTTTTGTTTGCCAGAGAAACGGGCCGAGGTTTCTGTTTGGGGGCATAAGGCTGAGAGTGGCCGGCTGGCCCCTGAAAATCCACGATACACAGCATGGTTCCCAGATCCAAGGTGGCACCAGTGCCAAGTTGGGCTGGTTTGATAGTCCCAAGTGTCTCCTGCAATCTGCCATCCAGAAGCGGGGCAGCTTACTTTTGTTTGCCAGAGAAATAGGCCTAGGTTTTTGTTTGGGGGCCTGTGGCTAGGAGTGGCCGGCTGGCTCCTAAGAATCCACGATACGCAGGATGTTTACCAGACCCATGGTGGCACCAGTGCCAAGTTGGGCTGGTTTGATAGTACCAAGTGGCTCCTGCAAACTCCATCAAAAAGTTGGCAGGCGTGTTTTGTTTTCCAGGGAACAGCGCCGTTGATTTTGTTTGGGGGCCTGTGGCTGGGAGTGGCCGGCTGGCTCCTTAGAATCCACGATACGCAGGATGGTTCCCAGACCCAAGGTGGCACCAGTGCCAAGTCGGGCTGGTTTGATTACACCAAGTGACTCCTGCAATCTGCCATCCAGAAGTGAGGCAGCTAAGTTTTGTTTGCGAGAAAAAAGGGCCGTGGTTTTTGTTGGGGGCCTGTGGCTGGGAGTAGCCGGCTGGCTCCTTAAAATCCACAATAGGCAAGATGGTTCCCAGACCCAAGGTGGCACCAGTGCCAAGTCGGGCTGGTTTGATAGTACCAAGTGGCTCCTGCAATCTGCCATCCAGAAGCGGGGCAGCTGAGTTTTGTTTGCCAGAGAAAAAGGCTGTGGTTTTTGTTTGGGGGCCTGTGGCTGGCAGTGGCCGGCTGGCTCCTGAAAATCCACGATACGCAGCATGGTTCCCAGACCCAAGGTGGCACCAGTACAAAGTGGGGCTCGTTTGACAGTGTCAAGTGCCTCCTGCAATCTCCCATCCAGAAGCGGGGCAGCTGAGTTTTTTTTGCCAGGGAAACGGACCTTTGTTTTTGATTGGGTTCTGTGGCCGAGAGTGGTCGGCTGTCTCCTGACAATCCACAATACGCAGGATGGTTCCCAGACCAAAGGTGGCACCAGTGCCAAGTCGGGCTGGTTTGATAGTACCAAGTGGCTCCTGCACTCTGCCATCCAGAAGCGGGGCAGCTGAGTTTTGTTTGCCAGAGAAAAGGGCCGTGGGTTGTGTTTGGGGGCATATGGCTGTGAGTGGCCACCTGGCTCCTTAAAATGCACGATACGCCGCATGGTAACCAGACGCAAGGTGGCACCAGTGCCAAGTCGGGCTGTTTTTGTAGTACCCAGTGGCTCCTGCAATTTGCCATCCAGAAGCGGGGCAGCTAAATTTTGTTTGCTAGAGAAAAGGGCTGTGGTTTGTGTTTGGGGGCCTATGGCCGAGAGTGGTAGGCTGGCCCCTGAAAATCAACGATAGGCAGGATGGTTCCCAGATCCAAGGTGGCACCAGTGCCAAGTAAGGCTGGTTGTATGGCTCAAAGTGACTCCTGCAATCTGCCATCCAGAAGCGGGACCGCTGAGTTTTTTTTGCCAGAGAAAAGGTCCGTGGTTTCTTTTTGGGGCATACGGCTGGGAATTGCCGGCTGGCTCCTTAAAATGCTCGATACGCAGGATGGTTCCCAGAGCCAAGGTGGCACCACTGCCAAGTCGGGCTCTTTTTGTAGTACCAAGTGCGTCCTGCAATTTGCCATCCAGAAGAGGGGCAGTTGAGTTTTGTTTGCCAGAGAAAAGGGCCGAGGTTTGTGTTTGGGAGCATATGGCTGGGAATGACCGGCTGGCCCCTGAAAATCCACGATACGCCGGATGGTTCCCAGATCCAAGATGGTACCATTACCAAGTCGGGCTGCTTTGATAGTCCCAAGTGGCTCCTGCAAACTGCCATCCAGAAGCGGGGCAGCTGAGTTTTGTTTGCCAGGGAAATGGGCCGTGGGTTTGTGTTTGGGGGCCTGTGGCTGGGAGTGTTCGGCTGGTTCCTGAATATGTATGATACGCAGGATTGTTCCCAGATCCAAGGTGGCAGCAGTGCCATGTTGTGCTGGTGTGATAGTCCCAAGTGGCTCCTGCAATCTGCCATCCAGAAGTGGGGCAGCTGATTTTTGTTTGCCAGAGAAAAGGTCCGTGGTTTGTGTTTGGGGGCATATGGCTGAGAGTGGCCGGCTGGCCCCTGAAAATCCACGATACACAGGATGGTTC
This sequence comes from Melospiza melodia melodia, assembly GCF_035770615.1. Taxonomy (NCBI): domain Eukaryota; kingdom Metazoa; phylum Chordata; class Aves; order Passeriformes; family Passerellidae; genus Melospiza; species Melospiza melodia. The sequence continues at coordinate 46,214,618 of NC_086199.1, forward strand.
CCAGATCCAAGGTGGCACCTGTGCCAAGTCGGGCTGATTTGATAGTACTAAGTAGCTCCTGCAATCTGCCATCCAGAAGCGGGGCAGCTTACTTTTGTTTGCCAGGGAAACGGGCCGAGGTTTCTGTTTGGGGGCCTATGGCTGGGAGTGACCGGCTGGCTCCTGAAAAGCTACAATAGGCAGGATAGTTCCCAGAGCCAAGGTGGCACCAGTGCCAAGTTGGGCTGGTTTGATAGTACCAAGTGGCTCCTGCAATCTGCCATCCAGAAGCAGGGCAGCTGAGTTTTGTTTGCCAGAGAAAAGGGCTTGGTTTGTGTTTGGGGGCATATGGCTGTGTGTGGCCAGCTGGCTCCTTAAAATGCACGATATGCAACATGGCTCCCAGACCCATAGTGGCACCAGTGCCAAGTCGGGCTGGTTTGATAGTACCAAGTGGCTCCTGCAATCTTCCATGATCACGTGGAGAAATACTTTCTGGTTTCAGCCTCATGCTCTTTCTTCTCTCCCTCAACTTCTCTATCACCTCTCATCTGGTTCACATGCGCTGTCTTCAAGGTCCACAGGCTACTTTTCACAGAATCTTCTGGCCTGATGAAGTAAGAATGATGAATAGAACAGAGCTGGGATCTATTTTCCAGTTTGGATAAAATGCATTCTGCACACAAATCCAAGGAGAACGGGCTGCCCCGATGCCCAGAAAATCTTTCACTCCTGCTAGTGTTCTACGTCAACCGCAACTTAGTCTGAAAGAAAAGCTTTTTCTCTGAGAGCATCTGAGAGGTTTGCATGAAGCACTGATATCTGACATATGCAATTTTGAATAGGAGAGGAAAAAGAAAATGGCAAGGAGTTTTTAATTGTAGTGGTTTCAATTTTAATTTCCGTGCACTTTTTCAAAACTTGTCAGCTCAAATGCCCATCAACATCTTTTAGTCATCTGTAAGTCAGTATTCATATAAAATGTGCTTCAAATCCAAAGAATTTCAAATTTGCACTCCAAGCTTCTATGCCTAGATTTATGATTTCCTACACATATTAGATGAAAGGAAGGCCTTTTTTACTGTGGGAGTGCTGGAACACTGGAACAGGTTGCCCAGAGAAGTTGTGGGTGTCCCATCCCTGAAAGTATTCAAGGTCACCTTGGACGGGGCTTGGAGCAGCAACAAAGGAGAAGCTTGATGGTAGAGAAACAAAGTCGGACTATAGAAGAAACTCGGATTGAAGTATAGGATCAAGTTTTCTCTCAGCTCTTGGGGTAAATTCAAAGTTGTACAAAATGACATTTATCTGTGCTATTCACTACTGTAACAGAAAGTTTCATGAAAACTGTACAGAAGATAGTAAATTTTAAAAGAGATAAGAATTACAGCATAAAATCCATGGGATAGGTTACAACATGAGACACTCTCTAAGAGAAAATCTCTGTGTTTCAGCACTTCATCGGGGTAAGATTTCATGAAGTGCCAAAGAAGGCGGCAAAATATCATTCGGGACATTATTTACTGGAATTCAGCCTGGCCATTAGTAGGAACTGCCTTTGAACATATCATGTAGATATACCACACACGCTTTCCCTTCACTGAAAAATTACTGTTTACAACAAATAAGCAATTGACGATCAAAATTGATTGAAAGCATCTTAAACATGTCAAGTATTTCATTGTAGATGATCTGTGATCCAAATGCTTCTTCCACCTTCGAGAGGGACAGAAGAATTCTTCCATATCATGATGGTTTAAAATTGTATCAACCAATGTTTTCTGCTGAAAAGATATCATCTATTTTTTTCTATTTTTGGAAGAAAATATTCCTAGACATACAACAGGTGAGAACTAAGTAATTTTAAAGAAACAAATGAAATGAAAATATTCTGTAAATAGAATGAAATGAAAAGCTGTGTTTTAAATAGGAGCTAAATATTAAACAGAATTTTTGTACCAGGCATTTGAATTACTGCACCAGCTCTTTTGCCCATCAAGAGAGGCATTTAGCATTTCAGTCTTTTCCAAGGTGTTCATGATCTGCTATGCTGATCTCTGTGTGTGCCTAGGTGTGTGTGGAGGGGGGGGCATATGAAGGGGAGTGTGTATGTTTGCTTTACAATTGTTGTGGCAGATTCATGCCTCAGCTCCACATTTTGTTTTAAAAAGGTCACACCGAGTGGATATGAAGTTTACTATCAACAAGAGATCGATTCCCAAATCATCCATTTGACTCTCCCTTATAAATCATGTGCTTTGTTGCATATTTTATCAAATATACTTTCAAGCCAGATGGAGGAAGGAGGATGTGGGAATCCCTCCACCATCTTGCAACTTTTATGTAAGTAGGTTTTCAAGAAAATCATCATTTCTCTTTTAAATATGTCTGGAACAGGCATGATGGTAGTGTCAACCTGTTGGAGTTTTTGTTGCTGGAAGAAGTTGTACAAAAGGATTGGTTTTTACATTGACCAGTTACTGAATCAAGCGCAGGAATACATTGGAAATTTAGCTGGGGGTTCCTTTTCCCAGCAGACTACTTCTAGAACGAGCTTGTACACTGAAGCTGACTCTTTTGCTCTCTTTTTGTTTCTTTCCTATTTTCTTGGCTTCTTTGCCACTATCTAGACAATTTTGGAACTTTGTTCCCAACTAAAATGGTTTCAATAGTCTGATTGTGATCATACATTTTTACAAGGAATTTTTAAAATCTTTCCTCGAGTCCAGAAAGTCAAGGACTTAGATCTTTTTCTTCCCTTATCAATATTGCCATGAAATTGATAAATAAAGACCAACTCTTTATTTTTGTTTTTAACCCACGTAGATAATTCCCATCCATTAATCCATTTTGTGGACCAATAGCTGCCATTCTGATGGAAGCTGTCACTTCTTAACAATAGGCATTCTGTGACTATGTTGACTGCACTTTGGGTGAAGATCCTAACTGGTCTTAGATATACATAGGGAGAAATTTGCTCAGCCAGTGTCAGTCTTAAGCATGCGTATCAGAAGATCTTTCTAGAGCTGGGAATTTTCCCATGAAAGGGATTCAGTTAGGGAAGAGACACTTGTGCCAGAGTTTTACATTCTTCTTGAACACTGCTTAAGGAACTTAGATGCCATGTCCATTTGGATCTCTGTCTGCACAGAACTTTGTCATGCCAGCGCTTTGAAATGCATCTTGAAGAGAATTCACTAGCACAGAATGAAAGAGAGTGGAAGGGGTTGGTGGGGCTAACCAGGCCCAACCCCCCTGCCTAAACCAGGATACCTAGAGCCTCTTGCCCAGGATTCTATCTGGGTGTACTTTTAATGTCTTCAAAGATCCAGGCTCCACAATCTTTCTGGGCAGTCTGTGCCGTGGTTCAGTCACCCTGACAGTAAAGAAACATTTACTGATGTTCAAAGGCAATCTCCTGTATTTCAGTGTGTGCCCACTGCCTCTTGTCTTTTCCCTCAGCATCATTGAAAAGACACTGATTCCCTCCCCTTTGCACTATTGCTTCCATATGTATGTGTGATGCCATGTAGAGGTATGTCAAAAACCTCCCTGAAGCCCAGGCAGATAATATTCCCTTCATCTACCAGTCAAGTTGATTCATCAGAGGAGTTTAAAGTGATGTTCAGCATGAAATTCCCCTGAAAAATCATGCTAACTACATTATTTGGTCATCTGTCATGTGCCTGGCAAGGATTTCCAGGAAGAGCTGCTTCATCAACTTCCTGGGGATAAAAAAGAGGCTGGCTGGTTTGTACTATGGCGAGTCCTCTTAATTGCCTTTTTTGAAGATGGCTGTCATTTGCTAACATCCACTCTTTAGCCTCTGTTGTCGTCTACATCTTAGCAAAACGCTTTTCCACTATGTCTGGCTAGGAAAAACTGTGCCAGCACAGAAAACATCTCCCATCGTGTTCTAGAAGTTGCACGGATGTCTGCCAAGTGTTTGGCAGGAAGAAAAGAAAAGTTGTCCAAAACAGCTTCCAATCGAATGTTCCTGTGATTGGAAAAGTCAGGAGAGTGCAAAGGTACTGTTTTCTATCAGTTGGCAAGGTGCGCACACAATCCCAGTGTTGTACAGCTTGCTTCTTCACCTTCCCGAAGCTGCCGCTCTCGCCGGCTGCCGGAGCCCAAGAAGCGGCTTCTTCGCGCAAAGACGATTGTGCCGCTCACAGTGCTCTCCTTAGCGCGGCTTCTGCTGAAAGACGCCCGGCAGCGGCTCTTACCTCCGGAGAGCATCCTACCTTCGTCTTTCGCGTCTTTTGTAGTCTACATCTTAGCAAAACGCTTTTCCACTATGTCTGGCTAGGAAAAACTGTGCCAGCACAGAAAACATCTCCCATCGTGTTCTAGAAGTTGCACGGATGTCTGCCAAGTGTTTGGCAGGAAGAAAAGAAAAGTTGTCCAAAACAGCTTCCAATCGAATGTTCCTGTGATTGGAAAAGTCAGGAGAGTGCAAAGGTACTGTTTTCTATCAGTTGGCAAGGTGCGCACACAATCCCAGTGTTGTACAGCTTGCTTCTTCACCTTCCCGAAGCTGCCGCTCTCGCCGGCTGCCGGAGCCCAAGAAGCGGCTTCTTCGCGCAAAGACGATTGTGCCGCTCACAGTGCTCTCCTTAGCGCGGCTTCTGCCGAAAGACGCCCGGCAGCGGCTCTTACCTCCGGAGAGCATCCTACCTTCGTCTTTCGCGTCTTATGTAGTCTACACCTCGGCAAAACGCTTTTCCACTATGTCTGGCTAGGAAAAACTGTGCCAGCACAGAAAACATCTCCCATCGTGTTCTAGAAGTTGCACGGATGTCTGCCAAGTGTTTGGCAGGAAGAAAAGAAAAGTTGTTCAAAACAGCTTCCAATCGAATGTTCATGTGATTGGAAAAGTCAGGAGAGTGCAAAGGTACTGTTTTCTATCAGTTGGCAAGGTGCGCACACAATCCCAGTGTTGTACAGCTTGCTTCTTCACCTTCCCGAAGCTGCCGCTCTCGCCGGCTCCCGGAGCCCAAGAAGCGGCTTCTTCGCGCAAAGACGATTGTGCCGCTCACAGTGCTCTCCTTAGCGCGGCTTCTGCCGAAAGACGCCCGGCAGCGGCTCTTACCTCCGGAGAGCATCCTACCTTCGTCTTTCGCGTCTTTTGTAGTCTACATCTTAGCAAAACGCTTTTCCACTATGTCTGGCTAGGAAAAACTGTGCCAGCACAGAAAACATCTCGCATCGTGTTCTAGAAGTTGCACGGATGTCTGCCAAGTGTTTGGCAGGAAGAAAAGAAAAGTTGTCCAAAACAGCTTCCAATCGAATGTTCCTGTGATTGGAAAAGTCAGGAGAGTGCAAAGGTACTGTTTTCTATCAGTTGGCAAGGTGCGCACACAATCCCAGTGTTGTACAGCTTGCTTCTTCACCTTCCCGAAGCTGCCGCTCTCGCCGGCTCCCGGAACCGAAGAATCGGCTTGTTCGCGCAAAGACGATTGTGCCGCTCACAGGGCTCTCCTTAGCGCGGCTTCTGCCGAAAGACGCCCGGCAGCGGCTCTTAACTCGGGAGAGCATCCTACCTTCGTCTTTCGCGTCTTTTGTAGTCTACATCTTAGCAAAACGCTTTTCCACTATGTCTGGCTAGGAAAAACTGTGCCAGCACAGAAAACATCTCCCATCGTGTTCTAGAAGTTGCACGGATGTCTGCCAAGTGTTTGGCAGGAAGAAAAGAAAAGTTGTCCAAAACAGCTTCCAATCGAATGTTCCTGTGATTGGAAAAGTCAGGAGAGTGCAAAGGTAATGTTTTCTATCAGTTGGCAAGGTGTGCACACAATCCCAGTGTTGTACAGCTTGCTTCTTCACCTTCCCGAAGCTGCCACTCTCAGGAGGTAAGAGCCGCTGCCGGGCGTCTTTCGGCAGAAGCCGCGCTAAGGGGAGCACTGTGAGCGGCACAATCGTCTTTGCGCGAAGAAGCCGCTTCTTGGGCTCCGGCAGCCGGCGAGAGCGGCAGCTTCGGGAAGGTGAAGAAGCAAGCTGTACAACACTGGGATTGTGTGCGCACCTTGCCAACTGATAGAAAACAGTACCTTTGCACTCTCCTGACTTTTCCAATCACAGGAACATTCGATTGGAAGCTGTTTTGGACAACTTTTCTTTTCTTCCTGCCAAACACTTGGCAGACATCCGTGCAACTTCTAGAACACGATGCGAGATGTTTTCTGTGCTGGCACAGTTTTTCCTAGCCAGACATAGTGGAAAAGCTTTTTGCCGAGGTGTAGACTACATAAGACGCGAAAGACGAAGGTAGGATGCTCTCCGGAGGTAAGAGCCGCTGCCGGGCGTCTTTCAGCAGAAGCCGCGCTAAGGAGAGCACTGTGAGCGGCACAATCGTCTTTGCGCGAAGAAGCCGCTTCTTGGGCTCCGGCAGCCGGCGAGAGCGGCAGCTTCGGGAAGGTGAAGAAGCAAGCTGTACAACACTGGGATTGTGTGCGCACCTTGCCAACTGATAGAAAACAGTACCTTTGCACTCTCCTGACTTTTCCAATCACAGGAACATTCGATTGGAAGCTGTTTTGGACAACTTTTCTTTTCTTCCTGCCAAACACTTGGCAGACATCCGTGCAACTTCTAGAACACGATGGGAGATGTTTTCTGTGCTGGCACAGTTTTTCCTAGCCAGACATAGTGGAAAAGCGTTTTGCTAAGATGTAGACTACAAAAGACGCGAAAGACGAAGGTAGGATGCTCTCCGGAGGTAAGAGCCGCTGCCGGGCGTCTTTCGGCAGAAGCCGCGCTAAGGAGAGCCCTGTGAGCGGCACAATCGTCTTTGCGCGAAGAAGCCGCTTCTTCGGTTCCGGGAGCCGGCGAGAGCGGCAGCTTCGGGAAGGTGAAGAAGCAAGCTGTACAACACTGGGATTGTGTGCGCACCTTGCCAACTGATAGAAAACAGTACCTTTGCACTCTCCTGACTTTTCCAATCACAGGAACATTCGATTGGAAGCTGTTTTGGACAACTTTTCTTTTCTTCCTGCCAAACACTTGGCAGACATCCGTGCAACTTCTAGAACACGATGGGAGATGTTTTCTGTGCTGGCACAGTTTTTCCTAGCCAGACATAGTGGAAAAGCTTTTTGCCGAGGTGTAGACTACATAAGACGCGAAAGACGAAGGTAGGATGCTCTCCGGAGGTAAGAGCCGCTGCCGGGCGTCTTTCAGCAGAAGCCGCGCTAAGGAGAGCACTGTGAGCGGCACAATCGTCTTTGCGCGAAGAAGCCGCTTCTTGGGCTCCGGCAGCCGGCGAGAGCGGCAGCTTCGGGAAGGTGAAGAAGCAAGCTGTACAACACTGGGATTGTGTGCGCACCTTGCCAACTGATAGAAAACAGTACCTTTGCACTCTCCTGACTTTTCCAATCACAGGAACATTCGATTGGAAGCTGTTTTGGACAACTTTTCTTTTCTTCCTGCCAAACACTTGGCAGACATCCGTGCAACTTCTAGAACACGATGGGAGATGTTTTCTGTGCTGGCACAGTTTTTCCTAGCCAGACATAGTGGAAAAGCTTTTTGCCGAGTTGTAGACTACATAAGACGCGAAAGACGAAGGTAGGATGCTCTCCGGAGGTAAGAGCCGCTGCCGGGCGTCTTTCAGCAGAAGCCGCGCTAAGGAGAGCACTGTGAGCGGCACAATCGTCTTTGCGCGAAGAAGCCGCTTCTTGGGCTCCGGCAGCCGGCGAGAGCGGCAGCTTCGGGAAGGTGAAGAAGCAAGCTGTACAACACTGGGATTGTGTGCGCACCTTGCCAACTGATAGAAAACAGTACCTTTGCACTCTCCTGACTTTTCCAATCACAGGAACATTCGATTGGAAGCTGTTTTGGACAACTTTTCTTTTCTTCCTGCCAAACACTTGGCAGACATCCGTGCAACTTCTAGAACACGATGGGAGATGTTTTCTGTGCTGGCACAGTTTTTCCTAGCCAGACATAGTGGAGAAGCGTTTTGCTAAGATGTAGACTACAAAAGACGCGAAAGACGAAGGTAGGATGCTCTCCGGAGGTAAGAGCCGCTGCCGGGCGTCTTTCGGCAGAAGCCGCGCTAAGGAGAGCACTGTGAGCGGCACAATCGTCTTTGCGCGAAGAAGCCGCTTCTTGGGCTCCGGCAGCCGGCGAGAGCGGCAGCTTCGGGAAGGTGAAGAAGCAAGCTGTACAACACTGGGATTGTGTGCGCACCTTGCCAACTGATAGAAAACAGTACCTTTGCACTCTCCTGACTTTTCCAATCACAGGAACATTCGATTGGAAGCTGTTTTGGACAACTTTTCTTTTCTTCCTGCCAAACACTTGGCAGACATCCGTGCAACTTCTAGAACACGATGGGAGATGTTTTCTGTGCTGGCACAGTTTTTCCTAGCCAGACATAGTGGAAAAGCGTTTTGCTAAGATGTAGACTACAAAAGACGCGAAAGACGAAGGTAGGATGCTCTCCGGAGGTAAGAGCCGCTGCCGGGCGTCTTTCGGCAGAAGCCGCGCTAAGGAGAGCCCTGTGAGCGGCACAATCGTCTTTGCGCGAAGAAGCCGCTTCTTCGGTTCCGGGAGCCGGCGAGAGCGGCAGCTTCGGGAAGGTGAAGAAGCAAGCTGTACAACACTGGGATTGTGTGCGCACCTTGCCAACTGATAGAAAACAGTACCTTTGCACTCTCCTGACTTTTCCAATCACAGGATCATTCGATTGGAAGCTGTTTTGGACAACTTTTCTTTTCTTCCTGCCAAACACTTGGCAGACATCCGTGCAACTTCTAGAACACGATGGGAGATGTTTTCTGTGCTGGCACAGTTTTTCCTAGCCAGACATAGTGGAAAAGCTTTTTGCCGAGGTGTAGACTACAAAAGACGCGAAAGACGAAGGTAGGATGCTCTCCGGAGGTAAGAGCCGCTGCCGGGCGTCTTTCAGCAGAAGCCGCGCTAAGGAGAGCACTGTGAGCGGCACAATCGTCTTTGCGCGAAGAAGCCGCTTCTTGGGCTCCGGCAGCCGGCGAGAGCGGCAGCTTCGGGAAGGTGAAGAAGCAAGCTGTACAACACTGGGATTGTGTGCGCACCTTGCCAACTGATAGAAAACAGTACCTTTGCACTCTCCTGACTTTTCCAATCACAGGAACATTCGATTGGAAGCTGTTTTGGACAACTTTTCTTTTCTTCCTGCCAAACACTTGGCAGACATCCGTGCAACTTCTAGAACACGATGGGAGATGTTTTCTGTGCTGGCACAGTTTTTCCTAGCCAGACATAGTGGAGAAGCGTTTTGCTAAGATGTAGACTACAAAAGACGCGAAAGACGAAGGTAGGATGCTCTCCGGAGGTAAGAGCCGCTGCCGGGCGTCTTTCGGCAGAAGCCGCGCTAAGGAGAGCACTGTGAGCGGCACAATCGTCTTTGCGCGAAGAAGCCGCTTCTTGGGCTCCGGCAGCCGGCGAGAGCGGCAGCTTCGGGAAGGTGAAGAAGCAAGCTGTACAACACTGGGATTGTGTGCGCACCTTGCCAACTGATAGAAAACAGTACCTTTGCACTCTCCTGACTTTTCCAATCACAGGAACATTCGATTGGAAGCTGTTTTGGACAACTTTTCTTTTCTTCCTGCCAAACACTTGGCAGACATCCGTGCAACTTCTAGAACACGATGGGAGATGTTTTCTGTGCTGGCACAGTTTTTCCTAGCCAGACATAGTGGAAAAGCGTTTTGCTAAGATGTAGACTACAAAAGACGCGAAAGACGAAGGTAGGATGCTCTCCGGAGGTAAGAGCCGCTGCCGGGCGTCTTTCGGCAGAAGCCGCGCTAAGGAGAGCCCTGTGAGCGGCACAATCGTCTTTGCGCGAAGAAGCCGCTTCTTGGGCTCCGGCAGCCGGCGAGAGCGGCAGCTTCGGGAAGGTGAAGAAGCAAGCTGTACAACACTGGGATTGTGTGCGCACCTTGCCAACTGATAGAAAACAGTACCTTTGCACTCTCCTGACTTTTCCAATCACAGGAACATTCGATTGGAAGCTGTTTTGGACAACTTTTCTTTTCTTCCTGCCAAACACTTGGCAGACATCCGTGCAACTTCTAGAACACGATGGGAGATGTTTTCTGTGCTGGCACAGTTTTTCCTAGCCAGACATAGTGGAAAAGCTTTTTGCCGAGGTGTAGATGAGAAGAGGAGCTAAAGAGTGGATGGTAGCAAATGACACCCATCTTCAAAAAAGGCAATTAAGAGGACTCGCCATAGTACAAACCAGCCAGCCTCTTTTTTATCCCCAGGAAGTTGATGAAGCAGCTCTTCCTGGAAATCCTTGCCAGGCACATGACAGATGACCAAATAATGTAGTTAGCATGATTTTTCAGGGGAATTTCATGCTGAACATCACTTTAAACTCCTCTGATGAATCAACTTGACTGGTAGATGAAGGGAATATTATCTGCCTGGGCTTCAGGGAGGTTTTTGACATACCTCTACATGGCATCACACATACATATGGAAGCAATAGTGCAAAGGGGAGGGAATCAGTGTCTTTTCAGTGATGCTGAGGGAAAAGACAAGAGGCAGTGGGCACACACTGAAATACAGGAGATTGCCTTTGAACATCAGTAAATGTTTCTTTACTGTCAGGGTGACTGAACCACGGCACAGACTGCCCAGAAAGATTGTGGAGCCTGGATCTTTGAAGACATTAAAAGTACACCCAGATAGAATCCTGGGCAAGAGGCTCTAGGTATCCTGGTTTAGGCAGGGGGGTTGGGCCTGGTTAGCCCCACCAACCCCTTCCACTCTCTTTCATTCTGTGCTAGTGAATTCTCTTCAAGATGCATTTCAAAGCGCTGGCATGACAAAGTTCTGTGCAGACAGAGATCCAAATGGACATGGCATCTAAGTTCCTTAAGCAGTGTTCAAGAAGAATGTAAAACTCTGGCACAAGTGTCTCTTCCCTAACTGAATCCCTTTCATGGGAAAATTCCCAGCTCTAGAAAGATCTTCTGATACGCATGCTTAAGACTGACACTGGCTGAGCAAATTTCTCCCTATGTATATCTAAGACCAGTTAGGATCTTCACCCAAAGTGCAGTCAACATAGTCACAGAATGCCTATTGTTAAGAAGTGACAGCTTCCATCAGAATGGCAGCTATTGGTCCACAAAATGGATTAATGGATGGGAATTATCTACGTGGGTTAAAAACAAAAATAAAGAGTTGGTCTTTATTTATCAATTTCATGGCAATATTGATAAGGGAAGAAAAAGATCTAAGTCCTTGACTTTCTGGACTCGAGGAAAGATTTTAAAAATTCCTTGTAAAAATGTATGATCACAATCAGACTATTGAAACCATTTTAGTTGGGAACAAAGTTCCAAAATTGTCTAGATAGTGGCAAAGAAGCCAAGAAAATAGGAAAGAAACAAAAAGAGAGCAAAAGAGTCAGCTTCAGTGTACAAGCTCGTTCTAGAAGTAGTCTGCTGGGAAAAGGAACCCCCAGCTAAATTTCCAATGTATTCCTGCGCTTGATTCAGTAACTGGTCAATGTAAAAACCAATCCTTTTGTACAACTTCTTCCAGCAACAAAAACTCCAACAGGTTGACACTACCATCATGCCTGTTCCAGACATATTTAAAAGAGAAATGATGATTTTCTTGAAAACCTACTTACATAAAAGTTGCAAGATGGTGGAGGGATTCCCACATCCTCCTTCCTCCATCTGGCTTGAAAGTATATTTGATAAAATATGCAACAAAGCACATGATTTATAAGGGAGAGTCAAATGGATGATTTGGGAATCGATCTCTTGTTGATAGTAAACTTCATATCCACTCGGTGTGACCTTTTTAAAACAAAATGTGGAGCTGAGGCATGAATCTGCCACAACAATTGTAAAGCAAACATACACACTCCCCTTCATATGCCCCCCCCTCCACACACACCTAGGCACACACAGAGATCAGCATAGCAGATCATGAACACCTTGGAAAAGACTGAAATGCTAAATGCCTCTCTTGATGGGCAAAAGAGCTGGTGCAGTAATTCAAATGCCTGGTACAAAAATTCTGTATAATATTTAGCTCCTATTTAAAACACAGCTTTTCATTTCATTCTATTTACAGAATATTTTCATTTCATTTGTTTCTTTAAAATTACTTAGTTCTCACCTGTTGTATGTCTAGGAATATTTTCTTCCAAAAATAGAAAAAAATAGATGATATCTTTTCAGCAGAAAACATTGGTTGATACAATTTTAAACCATCATGATATGGAAGAATTCTTCTGTCCCTCTCGAAGGTGGAAGAAGCATTTGGATCACAGATCATCTACAATGAAATACTTGACATGTTTAAGATGCTTTCAATCAATTTTGATCGTCAATTGCTTATTTGTTGTAAACAGTAATTTTTCAGTGAAGGGAAAGCGTGTGTGGTATATCTACATGATATGTTCAAAGGCAGTTCCTACTAATGGCCAGGCTGAATTCCAGTAAATAATGTCCCGAATGATATTTTGCCGCCTTCTTTGGCACTTCATGAAATCTTACCCCGATGAAGTGCTGAAACACAGAGATTTTCTCTTAGAGAGTGTCTCATGTTGTAACCTATCCCATGGATTTTATGCTGTAATTCTTATCTCTTTTAAAATTTACTATCTTCTGTACAGTTTTCATGAAACTTTCTGTTACAGTAGTGAATAGCACAGATAAATGTCATTTTGTACAACTTTGAATTTACCCCAAGAGCTGAGAGAAAACTTGATCCTATACTTCAATCCGAGTTTCTTCTATAGTCCGACTTTGTTTCTCTACCATCAAGCTTCTCCTTTGTTGCTGCTCCAAGCCCCGTCCAAGGTGACCTTGAATACTTTCAGGGATGGGACACCCACAACTTCTCTGGGCAACCTGTTCCAGTGTTCCAGCACTCCCACAGTAAAAAAGGCCTTCCTTTCATCTAATATGTGTAGGAAATCATAAATCTAGGCATAGAAGCTTGGAGTGCAAATTTGAAATTCTTTGGATTTGAAGCACATTTTATATGAATACTGACTTACAGATGACTAAAAGATGTTGATGGGCATTTGAGCTGACAAGTTTTGAAAAAGTGCACGGAAATTAAAATTGAAACCACTACAATTAAAAACTCCTTGCCATTTTCTTTTTCCTCTCCTATTCAAAATTGCATATGTCAGATATCAGTGCTTCATGCAAACCTCTCAGATGCTCTCAGAGAAAAAGCTTTTCTTTCAGACTAAGTTGCGGTTGACGTAGAACACTAGCAGGAGTGAAAGATTTTCTGGGCATCGGGGCAGCCCGTTCTCCTTGGATTTGTGTGCAGAATGCATTTTATCCAAACTGGAAAATAGATCCCAGCTCTGTTCTATTCATCATTCTTACTTCATCAGGCCAGAAGATTCTGTGAAAAGTAGCCTGTGGACCTTGAAGACAGCGCATGTGAACCAGATGAGAGGTGATAGAGAAGTTGAGGGAGAGAAGAAAGAGCATGAGGCTGAAACCAGAAAGTATTTCTCCACGTGATCATGGAAGATTGCAGGAGCCACTTGGTACTATCAAACCAGCCCAACTTGGCACTGGTGCCACCTTGGGTCTGGGAGCCATGTTGCATATCGTGCATTTTAAGGAGCCAGCTGGCCACACCCAGCCATATGCCCCCAAACACAAACCAAGGCCCTTTTCTCTGGCAAACAAAACTCAGCTGCCCTGCTTCTGGATGGCAGATTGCAGGAACCACTTGGTACTATCAAACCAGCCCAACTTGGCACTGGTGCCACCATGGGTCTGGTCACCATCCTGCCTATTGTAGCTTTTCAGGAGCCAGCCGGTCACTCTCAGCCATAGGCCCCGAAACACAAACCTCAGCCCGTTTCCCTGGCAAACAAAAGTAAGCTGCCCCGCTTCTGGATGGCAGATTGCAGGAGCTACTTAGTACTATCAAATCAGCCCGACTTGGCACAGGTGCCACCTTGGATCTGGGAACCATCCTGTGTATCGTGGATTTTCAGGGGCCAGCCAGCCACTCTCAGCCATATGCCCCCAAAAACAAACCACGGACCTTTTCTCTGGCAAACAAAACTCAACTGCCCCTCTTCTGGATGGCAAATTGCAGGACGCACTTTGTACTACGAAAACCGCCCGACGTGGCACTGGTGCCACCTTGTGTCAGGGAACCATCCTGCATATCGAGCTTTTTAAGGAGCCAGCCGGCCAGGCCCAGCCATATACCCCCAAAAACAAACCACGGACCATTTCTCATGGAAACAAAAATCCGCTGCCCCGCGTCTGGATGGCAGATTGCAGGAGCCACTTTGCACCATCAAACCAGCCCGACTTGGCACTGGTGCCACCTTGGGTCTGGGAACAATCCTGCGTATCGTACATATTCAGGAACCAGCCGAACACTCCCAGCCACAGGCCCCCAAACACAAACAACGGCCCATTTCCCTGGCAAAAAAAATTCAGCTGCCCCGCTTCTGGATGGCAGATTGCAGGAGCCACTTGGTACTATCAAACCAGCCCGACTTGGCACTGGTGCCACCTTGGGTCTGGGAACCATCCTGCGTATGGTGGATTCTAAGGAGCCAGCCGGCCACTCCCAGCCACAGGCCCCCAACAAAAACCACGGCCCTTTTTTCTGGCAAACAAAACTTAGCTGCCTCACTTCTGGATGGCAGATTGCAGGAGCCACTTGGTGTAATCAAACCAGCCCGACTTGGCACTGGTGCCACCTTGGGTCTGGGAACCATCCTGCGTATCGTGGATTCTAAGGAGCCAGCCGGCCACTCCCAGCCACAGGCCCCCAAACAAAATCAACGGCGCTGTTCCCTGGAAACAAAACACGCCTGCCAACTTTTTGATGGAGTTTGCAGGAGCCACTTGGTACTATCAAACCAGCCCGACTTGGCACTGGTGCCACCTTGGGTCTGGGAAACATCCTGCGTATCGTGGATTCTTAGGAGCCAGCCGGCCACTCCTAGCCACAGGCCCCCAGACAAAAACCTAGGCCTATTTCTCTGGCAAACAAAAGTAAGCTGCCCCGCTTCTGGATGGCAGATTGCAGGAGACACTTGGTACTATCAAACCAGCCCAACTTGGCACTGGTGCCACCTTGGATCTGGGAACCATGCTGTGTATCGTGGATATTCAGGGGCCAGCCGGCCACTCTCAGCCATATGTCCCCAAACAGAAACCTCGGCCCGTTTCTCTGGCAAACAAAACTCAACTGCCCCTCTTCTGGATGGCAAATTGCAGGATGAACTTGATACTAAAACCGCAGGCCGACTTGGTAGTGGTGACACCTTGGACCTGGGAACCATCATGCGTATCGAGCATTTTAAGGAGCCAGCCGGCCACTCCCAGCAATATGCCCCCAAAAACAATCCACGGAATTTTTCTCTGGCAAACAAAAATCAGCTGCCCCGCTTCTGGATGGCAGATTGCAGGAGCCACTTTGCACCATCAAACCAGCCCGACTTGGCACTGGTGCCACCTTGCATCTGGGAACCATGCTGCCTAGCGTGGATTTTCAGGAGCCAGCCGGCCACTCTCAGCCATAGGCCCCCAAACAAAACCCACGGCCCGTTTCCCAGGCAAACAAAATTAAGCTGCCCCGCTTCTGGATGGCAGATTGCAGGACGCACTTGGTAGTATCAAACCAGCCCGACTTGGCACTGGTGCCACCTTGGGTCTGGGAACCATCCTGCGTATCGTGGGTTCAAAGGAGCCAGCCGGCCACTCCCAGCCACAGGCCCCCAAATACAAACAACGGCGCTTTTCCCTGGAAAACAAAACTCGCCTGACAACTTTTTGATGGCAGATTGCAGGAGCCACTTGGTACTATCAAACCAGCCCAACTTGGCACTGGTGCCACCATGGGTCTGGTCACCATCCTGCCTATCGTAGCTTTTCAGGAGCCAGCCAGCCACCCCCAGCCAGAGGCCCCTAGACAAATATTTCGGCCCGTTTCCCTGGCAAACAAAAGTAAGCTACCCCGCTTCTGGATGGCAGATTGCAGGAGCCACTTTGCACCATCAAACTAGCCCGACTTGGCACTGGTGCCACCTCAGCTCTGGGAACCATCCTGCGTATCGTTCATTGTAAGGAGCCAGCCGGCCACTCCAGCCACAGGCCCCCAGACACAAACAACGGCGCTTTTCCCTGGAAAACAAAACTCGCCTGCCAACTTTTTGATGGCAGATTGCAGGAGCCACTTGCTACTATCAAATCAGCCCAACTTGGCACTGGTGCCACCATGGGTCTGGTCACCATCCTGCCTATCGTAGCTTTTCAGGAGCCAGCCGGTCACTCCCAACCATAGGCCCCCAGACAAAAACCTCGGCCCGTTTCCCTGGCAAACAAAAGTAAGTTATCCCGCTTCTGGATGGCAGATTGCAGGAGCCACTTTTCACCATCAAACCAGCCCGACTTGGCACTGGTGCCACCTCTGGTCTGGGAACCATCCTGCGTATCATGGATTCTAAGGAGCCAGCCGGCCACTCCCAGCCAGAGGCCCCCAAACACAAACAACGGCGCTTTTCCCTGGATAACAAACTCGCCTGCCAACTTTTTGATGGCAGATTGCAGGAGCCACTTGGTACTATCAAACCAGCCCAACTTGGCACTGGTGCCACCATGGGTCTGGTCACCATCCTGCCTATCGTAGCTTTTCAGAAGCCAGCCGGTCACTCCCAGCCATAGGCCCTGAGACACGAACCTCGGCCCGTTTCCCTGGCAAACAAAAGTAAGCTGCCCCGCTTCTGGATGGTAGATTGCAGGACGCACTTGGTACTATCAAACCAGCCCGACTTGGCACTGGTGCCACCTCTGGTCTGGGAACCATCCTGCGTATCGTGGATTCTAAGGAGCCAGCCGGCCACTCCCAGCCACAGGCCCCCAAACACAAACAACGGCGCTTTTCCCTGGAAAACAAAACTCGCCTGCCAACTTTTTGATGGCAGATTGCAGGAGCCACTTGGTACTATCAAACCAGCCCAACTTGGCACTGGTGCCACCATGGGTC
The DNA here is from genome assembly GCF_035770615.1 of Melospiza melodia melodia. NCBI lineage: Eukaryota > Metazoa > Chordata > Aves > Passeriformes > Passerellidae > Melospiza > Melospiza melodia. Next base: position 46,231,595 of record NC_086199.1, read on the forward strand.
TGGTCACCATCCTGCCTATCGTAGCTTTTCAGGAGCCAGGCGGTCACTCCCAGCCATAGGCCCCCAGACACAAACCTCGGCCCGTTTCCCTGGCAAACAAAAGTAAGCTGCCCCGCTTCTGGATGGCAGATTTCAGGAACCACTTTGCACCATCAAACTAGCCCGACTTGGCACTGGTGCCACCTCTGGTCTGGGAACCATGCTGTGTATCGTGGATTCTAAGGAGCCATCCGTCCACTCCCAGCCACAGGCCCCCAAACAGAAACAACGGCGCTTTTCCCTGGAAAACAAAACTCACCTGCCAACTTTTTGATGGCAGATTGCAGGAGCCACTTGGTACTATCAAACCAGCCCAACTTGGCACTGGTGCCACCATGGGTCTGGTCACCATCCTGCCTATCGTAGCTTTTCAGGAGCCAGCCGGTCACTCCCAGCCATAGGCCCCCAGACACAAAACTCGGCCCGTTTCCCTGGCAAACAAAAGTAAGCTGCCCCGCTTCTGGATGGCAGATTGCAGGACGCACTTGGTAGTATCAAACCAGCCCGACTTGGCACTGGTGCCACCTCTGGTCTGGGAACCATCCTGCGTATCGTGGATTCTAAGCAGCCAGCCGGCCACTCCCAGCCACAGGCCCCCAAACAGAAACAACGGCGCTTTTCCCTGGAAAACAAAACTCGCCTGCCAACATTTTGATGGCAGATTGCAGGAGCCACTTGGTACTATCAAATCAGCCCAACTTGGCACTGGTGCCACCATGTGTTTGGTCACCATCCTGCCTATCGTAGCTTTTCAGGAGCCAGCCGGTCACTCCCAGCCATAGGCCCCCAGACAAAAACCTTGGCCCGTTTCCCTGGCAAACAAAAGTAAGCTGCCCCGCTTCTGGATGGCAGATTGCAGGAGCCACTTTTCACCACCAAACCAGCCCGACTTGGCACTGGTGCCACCTCTGGTCTGGGAACCATCCTGCGTATCGTGGATTCTAAGGAGCCAGCCGGCCACTCCCAGCCAGAGGCCCCCAAACACAAACCACAGCGCTTTTCCCTGGAAAACAAAACTCGCCTGCCAACTTTTTGATGGCAGATTGCAGGAGCCACTTGGTACTATCAAACCAGCCCAACTTGGCACTGGTGCCACCATGGATCTGGTCACCATCCTGCCTATCGTAGCTTTTCAGGACCTAGCCGGTCACTCCAAGCCATAGGCCCCCAGAGAAAAACCTCGGCCCGTTTCCCTGGCAAACAAAAGTAAGCTGCCCCGATTCTGGATGGCAGATTGCAGGAAACACTTGTTACTATCAAACCAGCCCAACTTGGCAATGGTGCGGCCTTGGGTCTGGGAACCATCCTGCGTATCGTGGATTCTAAGGAGCCAGCCGGTCACTCCCAGCCACAGGCCATCAAACACAAACAACGGCGCTTTTCCCTGGAAAACAAAACTCGCCTGCCAACATTTTGATGGCAGATTGCAGGAGCCACTTGCTACTATCAAATCAGCCCAACTTGGCACTGGTGCCACCATGGGTCTGGTCACCATCCTGCCTATCGTAGCTTTTCAGGAGCCAGCCGGTCCCTCCCTGCCACAGGCCCCCAGAGAAAAACCTCGGCCCGTTTCCCTGGCAAACAAAAGTAAGCTACCCCGCTTCTGGATGGCAGATTGCAGGAGCCACTTTGCACCATCAAACTAGCCCGACTTGGCACTGGTGCCACCTCAGGTCTGGGAACCATCCTGCGTATCGTTCATTGTAAGGAGCCAGCCGGCCACTCCCAGCCACAGGCCCCCAGACACAAACAACGGCGCTTTTCCCTGGAAAACAAAACTCGCCTGCCAACTTTTTGATGGCAGATTGCAGGAGCCACTTGGTACTATCAAATCAGCCCAACTTGGCACTGGTGCCACCATGGGTCTGGTCACCATCCTGCCTATCGCAGCTTTTCAGGAGCCAGCCGGTCACTCGCAGCCATAGGCCCCCAGACACAAAACTCGGCCCGTTTCCATAGCAAACAAAAGTAAGCTACCCCGCTTCTGGATGGCAGATTGCAGGAGCCACTTTGCACCATCAAACTGGCCCGACTTGGCACTGGTGCGACCTCTGGTCTGGGAACCATCCTGCGTATCGTGGATTCTAAGGAGCCAGCCGGTCACTCCCACCCACAGGCCCCCAAACACAAACAACGGCACTTTTCCCTGGAAAACAAAACTCGCCTGCCAACTTTTTGATGGCAGATTGCAGGAGCCACTTGGTACTATCAAACCAGCCCAACTTGCCACTGGTGCCACCATGGGTCTGGTCACCATCCTGCCTATCGTAGCTTTTCAGGAGCCAGCCGGTCACTCGCAGCCATAGGCCCCCAGACACAAAACTCGGCCCGTTTCCCTGGCAAACAAAAGTAAGCTACCCCGCTTCTGGATGGCAGATTGCAGGAGCCACTTTGCACCATCAAACTGGCCCGACTTGGCACTGGTGCGACCTCTGGTCTGGGAACCATCCTGCGTATCGTGGATTCTAAGGAACCAGCCGGCCACTCCCAGCCACAGGCCCCCAAACACAAACAACGGCACTTTTCCCTGGAAAACAAAACTCGCCTGCCAACATTTTGATGGCAGATTGCAGGAGCCACCTGGTACTATCAAACCAGCCCAACTTGGCACTGGTGCCACCATGGATCTGGTCACCATCCTGCCTATCGTAGCTTTTCAGGACCTAGGCGGTCACTCCAAGCCATAGGCCCCCAGACAAAATGCTCGGCCCGTTTCCCTGGCAAACAAAGTAAGCGGCCCCGCTTCTGGATGGCAGATTGCAGGAACCACTTGGTACTATCAAACCAGCCCGACTTGGCACTGGTGCCACCTTGGGTCTGGGAACCATCCTGCGTATCGTGGATTCTAAGGAGCCAGCCGGTCACTCCCAGCCACAGGCCCGCAGACACAAACAACGGCGCTTTTCCCTGGAAAACAAAACTCGCCTGCCAACATTTTGATGGCAGATTGCAGGAGCCACTTGCTACTATCAAATCAGCCCAACTTGGCACTGGTGCCACCATGGGTCTGGTCACCATCCTGCCTATCGTAGCTTTTCAGGAGCCAGCCGGTCCCTCCCTGCCATAGGCCCCCAGAGAAAATCCTCAGCCCGTTTCCCTGGCAAACAAAAGTAAGCTGCCCCGCTTCTGGATCGCAGATTGCAGGAGCCACTTGGTACTATCAAACCAGCCCGACTTGGCACTGGTGCCACCTCTGGTCTGGGAACCATGCTGCGTATCGTGGATTCCAATTAGCAAGCCGGCCACTCCCAGCCACAGGCCTCCAAACACAAACAACGGCGCTTTTCCCTGGAAAACAAAACTCGCCTGCCAACTTTTTGATGGCAGATTGCAGGAGCCACTAGGTACTATCAAACCAGCCCAACTTGGCACTGGTGCCACCATGGGTCTGGTCACCATCCTGCCTATCGTAGCTTTTCAGGACCTAGACGGTCACTCCCAGCCATAGGCCCCGTGACACAAAGCTCGGCCCGTTTCCCTGGCAAACAAAAGTAAGCTGTCCCGCTTCTGGATGGCAGATTGCAGGATCCACTAGGTATTATCAAACCAGCCCGACTTGGCACTGGTGCCACCTCTGGTCTGGGAACCATCCTGCGTATCGTGGATTCTAAGCAGCCAGCCAGGCACTCCCAGCCACAGGCCCCCAAACAAAAACAACGGCGCTTTTCCCTGGAAAACAAAACTCGCCTGCCAACATTTTGATGGCAGATTGCAGGAGACACTTGGTACTATCAAACCAGCCCAACTTGGCACTGGTGCCACCATGGGTCTGGTCACCATCCTGCCTATCGTAGCTTTTCAGGAGCCAGCCGGTCACTCCAAGCCATAGGCCCCCAGACAAAAACCTCGGCCCGTTTCCCTGGCAAAGAAAAATAAGCTGCCCCGCTTCTGGATGGCAGATTGCAGGAGCCACTTTGCACCATCAAACCAGCCCGACTTGGCACTGGTGCCACCTCTGGTCTGGGAACCATCCTGCGTATCGTGGATTCTAATTAGCCATCCGTCCACTCCGAGCCACAGGCCCCCAAACACAAACAACGGCGCTTTTCCCTGGAAAACAAAACTCGCCTGCCAAATTTTGATGGCAGATTGCCGGAGCCACTTGGTACTATCAAACCAGCTCAACTTGACACTGGTGCCACCATGGGTCTGGTCACCATCCTGCCTATCGTAGCTTTTCAGGAGCCAGCCGGTCACTCCCAGCCATAGGCCCCCAGACACAAACCTCGGCCCGTTTCCCTGGCAAACAAAAGTAAGCTACCCCGCTTCTGGATGGCAGACTGCAGGACGCACTTGGTACTATCAAACCAGCCCAACTTGGCACTGGTGCCACCTTGGGTCTGGGAACCATCCTGCGTATCGTGGATTCTAATTAGCCATCCGTCCACTCCCAGCCACAGGCCCCCAAACAAAAACAACGGCGCTTTTCCCTGGAAAACAAAACTCGCCTGCCAAATTTTGATGGCAGATTGCCGGAGCCACTGGGTACTATCAAACCAGCCCAACTTGACACTGGTGCCACCATGGGTCTGGTCACCATCCTGCCTATCGTAGCATTTCAGGAGCCAGCCGGTCACTCCCAGCCATAGGCCCCCAGACAAAAACCTTGGCCCGTTTCCCTGGCAAACAAAAGTAAGTTATCCCGCTACTGGATGGCAGATTTGAGGAGCCACTTTTCACCATCAAACCAGCCCGACTTGGCACTGGTGCCACCTCAGGTCTGGGAACCATGCTGCGTATCGTGGATTCTAAGGAGCCAGCCGGCCACTCCCAGCCACAGGCCCCCAAACACAAACAACGGCGCATTTCCCTGGATAACAAACTCGCCTGCCAACATTTTGATGGCAGATTGCAGGAGCCACTTGGTACTATCAAACCAGCCCAACTTGGCACTGGTGCCACCATGGGTCTGGTCACCATCCTGCCTATCGTAGCTTTTCAGGAGCCAGCCGGTCACTCCCAGCCATAAGCCCTGAGACACAAACCTCGGCCCGTTTCCCTGGCAAACAAAAGTAAGCTGCCCCGCTTCTGGATGGCAGATTGCAGGACGCACTTGGTACTATCAAATCAGCCCAACTTGGCACTGGTGCCACCTCTGGTCTGGGAACCATGCTGCGTATCGTGGATTCTAAGGAGCCAGCCGGCCACTCCCAGCCACAGGCCCCCAAACAAAAACAACGGCGCTTTTCCCTGGAAAACAAAACTCGCCTGCCAACATTTTGATGGCAGATTGCAGGAGCCACTTGGTACTATCAAACCAGCCCAACTTGACACTGGTGCCACCATGGGTCTGGTCACCATCCTGCCTATCGTAGCTTTTCAGGAGCCAGCCGGTCACTCCCAGCCATAGGCCCCCAGACACAAACCTCGGCCCGTTTCCCTGGCAAACAAAAGTAAGCTGCCCCGTTTCTGGATGGCAGATTGCAGGAGCCACTTGGTACTATCAAACCAGCCCAACTTGGCACTGGTGCCACCTTGGGTCTGGGAACCATCCTGCGTATCGTGGATTCTAAGGAGCCAGCCGGTCACTCCCAGCCACAGGCCCCCAAACACAAACCACAGCGCTTTTCCCTGGAAAACAAAACCCGCCTGCCGACATTTTGATGGCAGATTGCAGGAGCCACTTGGTACTATCAAACCAGCCCAACTTGGCACTGGTGCCACCATGGGTCTGGTCACCATCCTGCCTATCGTAGCTTTTCAGGAGCCAGCCGGTCACTCCCAGCCATAGGCCCCCAGACACAAAACTCGGCCCGTTTCCCTGGCAAACAAAAGTAAGCTGCCCCGCTTCTGGATGGCAGATTGCAGGACGCACTTGGTAGTATCAAACCAGCCCGACTTGGCACTGGTGCCACCTCTGGTCTGGGAACCATCCTGCGTATCGTGGATTCTAAGCAGCCAGCCGGCCACTCCCAGCCACAGGCCCCCAAACAGAAACAACGGCGCTTTTCCCTGGAAAACAAAACTCGCCTGCCAACATTTTGATGGCAGATTGCAGGAGCCACTTGGTACTATCAAATCAGCCCAACTTGGCACTGGTGCCACCATGTGTTTGGTCACCATCCTGCCTATCGTAGCTTTTCAGGAGCCAGCCGGTCACTCCCAGCCATAGGCCCCCAGACAAAAACCTTGGCCCGTTTCCCTGGCAAACAAAAGTAAGCTGCCCCGCTTCTGGATGGCAGATTGCAGGAGCCACTTTTCACCACCAAACCAGCCCGACTTGGCACTGGTGCCACCTCTGGTCTGGGAACCATCCTGCGTATCGTGGATTCTAAGGAGCCAGCCGGCCACTCCCAGCCAGAGGCCCCCAAACACAAACCACAGCGCTTTTCCCTGGAAAACAAAACTCGCCTGCCAACTTTTTGATGGCAGATTGCAGGAGCCACTTGGTACTATCAAACCAGCCCAACTTGGCACTGGTGCCACCATGGATCTGGTCACCATCCTGCCTATCGTAGCTTTTCAGGACCTAGCCGGTCACTCCAAGCCATAGGCCCCCAGAGAAAAACCTTGGCCCGTTTCCCTGGCAAACAAAAGTAAGCTGCCCCGATTCTGGATGGCAGATTGCAGGAACCACTTGTTACTATCAAACCAGCCCAACTTGGCAATGGTGCCACCTTGGGTCTGGGAACCATCCTGCGTATCGTGGATTCTAAGGAGCCAGCCGGTCACTCCCAGCCACAGGCCATCAAACACAAACAACGGCGCTTTTCCCTGGAAAACAAAACTCGCCTGCCAACATTTTGATGGCAGATTGCAGGAGCCACTTGCTACTATCAAATCAGCCCAACTTGGCACTGGTGCCACCATGGGTCTGGTCACCATCCTGCCTATCGTAGCTTTTCAGGAGCCAGCCGGTCCCTCCCTGCCACAGGCCCCCAGAGAAAAACCTCGGCCCGTTTCCCTGGCAAACAAAAGTAAGCTACCCCGCTTCTGGATGGCAGATTGCAGGAGCCACTTTGCACCATCAAACTAGCCCGACTTGGCACTGGTGCCACCTCAGGTCTGGGAACCATCCTGCGTATCGTTCATTGTAAGGAGCCAGCCGGCCACTCCCAGCCACAGGCCCCCAGACACAAACAACGGCGCTTTTCCCTGGAAAACAAAACTCGCCTGCCAACTTTTTGATGGCAGATTGCAGGAGCCACTTGGTACTATCAAATCAGCCCAACTTGGCACTGGTGCCACCATGGGTCTGGTCACCATCCTGCCTATCGTAGCTTTTCAGGAGCCAGCCGGTCACTCGCAGCCATAGGCCCCCAGACACAAACCTCGGCCCGTTTCCCTAGCAAACAAAAGTAAGCTACCCCGCTTCTGGATGGCAGATTGCAGGAGCCACTTTGCACCATCAAACTGGCCCGACTTGGCACTGGTGCGACCTCTGGTCTGGGAACCATCCTGCGTATCGTGGATTCTAAGGAGCCAGCCGGTCACTCCCACCCACAGGCCCCCAAACACAAACAACGGCACTTTTCCCTGGAAAACAAAACTCGCCTGCCAACTTTTTGATGGCAGATTGCAGGAGCCACTTGGTACTATCAAACCAGCCCAACTTGGCACTGGTGCCACCATGGGTCTGGTCACCATCCTGCCTATCGTAGCTTTTCAGGAGCCAGCCGGTCACTCGCAGCCATAGGCCCCCAGACACAAAACTCGGCCCGTTTCCCTGGCAAACAAAAGTAAGCTACCCCGCTTCTGGATGGCAGATTGCAGGAGCCACTTTGCACCATCAAACTGGCCCGACTTGGCACTGGTGCGACCTCTGGTCTGGGAACCATCCTGCGTATCGTGGATTCTAAGGAGCCAGCCGGTCACTCCCACCCACAGGCCCCCAAACACAAACAACGGCACTTTTCCCTGGAAAACAAAACTCGCCTGCCAACATTTTGATGGCAGATTGCAGGAGCCACTTGGTACTATCAAACCAGCCCAACTTGGCACTGGTGCCACCATGGGTCTGGTCACCATCCTGCCTATCGTAGCTTTTCAGGAGCCAGGCGATCACTCCCAGCCATAGGCCCTGAGACACAAACCTCGGCCCGTTTCCCTGGCAAACAAAAGTAAGCTGCCCCGCTTCTGGATGGCAGATTGCAGGACGCACTTGGTACTATCAAACCAGCCCAACTTGGCACTGGTGCCACCTCTGGTCTGGGAACCATGCCGCGTATCGTGGATTCTAAGGAGCCAGCCGGCCACTCCCAGCCACAGGCCCCCAAACAGAAACAACGGCGCTTTTCCCTGGAAAACAAAACTCGCCTGCCAACTTTTTCATGGCAGATTGCAGGACCCACTTGGTACTATCAAATCAGCCCAACTTGGCACTGGTGCCACCACGGGTCTGGTCACCATCCTGCCTATCGTAGCTTTTCAGGAGCCAGCCGGTCACTCCCAGCCATAGGCCCCCAGACACAAACCTCGGCCCGTTTCCCTGGCAAACAAAAGTAAGCTGCCCCGCTTCTGGATGGCAGATTGCAGGACGCACTTGGTAGTATCAAACCAGCCCGACTTGGCACTGGTGCCACCTCTGGTCTGGGAACCATCCTGCGTATCGTGGATTCTAAGCAGCCAGCCGGCCACTCCCAGCCACAGGCCCCCAAACACAAACAACGGCGCTTTTCCCTGGACAACAAAACTCGCCTGCCAACATTTTGATGGCAGATTGCAGGAGCCACTTGGTACTATCAAATCAGCCCAACTTGGCACTGGTGCCACCATGCATTTGGTCACCATCCTGCCTATCGTAGCTTTTCAGGAGCCAGACGGTCACTCCCAGCTATAGGCCCCCAGACAAAAACCTCGGCCCGTTTCCCTGGCATACAAAAGTAAGCTGCCCCGCTTCTGGATGGCAGATTGCAGGAACAACTTGGTAGTATCAAACCAGCCCGACTTGGCACTGGTGCCACCTCTGGTCTGGGAACCATCCTGCGTATCGTGGATTCTAAGGAGCCATCCGTCCACTCCCAGCCACAGGCCCCCAAACACAAACAACGGCACTTTTCCCTGGAAAACAAAACTCGCCTGCCAACATTTTGATGGCAGATTGCAGGAGCCACCTGGTACTATCAAACCAGCCCAACTTGGCACTGGTGCCACCATGGATCTGGTCACCATCCTGCCTATCGTAGCTTTTCAGGACCGAGGCGGTCACTCCAAGCCATAGGCGCCCACACAAAATGCTCGGCCCGTTTCCCTGGCTAACAAAGTAAGCGGCCCCGCTTCTGGATGGCAGATTGCAGGAACCACTTGGTACTATCAAACCAGCCCGACTTGGCACTGGTGCCACCTTGGGTCTGGGAACCATCCTGCGTATCGTGGATTCTAAGGAGCCAGCCGGTCACTCCCAGCCACAGGCCCGCAGACACAAACAACGGCGCTTTTCCCTGGAAAACAAAACTCGCCTGCCAACATTTTGATGGCAGATTGCAGGAGCCACTTGCTACTATCAAATCAGCCCAACTTGGCACTGGTGCCACCATGGGTCTGGTCACCATCCTGCCTATCGTAGCTTTTCAGGAGCCAGCCGGTCCCTCCCTGCCATAGGCCCCCAGAGAAAATCCTCAGCCCGTTTCCCTGGCAAACAAAAGTAAGCTGCCCCGCTTCTGGATCGCAGATTGCAGGAGCCACTTGGTACTATCAAACCAGCCCGACTTGGCACTGGTGCCACCTCTGGTCTGGGAACCATGCTGCGTATCGTGGATTCCAATTAGCAAGCCGGCCACTCCCAGCCACAGGCCTCCAAACACAAACAACGGCGCTTTTCCCTGGAAAACAAAACTCGCCTGCCAACTTTTTGATGGCAGATTGCAGGAGCCACTTGGTACTATCAAACCAGCCCAACTTGGCACTGGTGCCACCATGGGTCTGGTCACCATCCTGCCTATCGTAGCTTTTCAGGACCTAGACGGTCACTCCCAGCCATAGGCCCCGTGACACAAATCTCGGCCCGTTTCCCTGGCAAACAAAAGTAAGCTGTCCCGCTTCTGGATGGCAGATTGCAGGATCCACTAGGTATTATCAAACCAGCCCGACTTGGCACTGGTGCCACCTCTGGTCTGGGAACCATCCTGCGTATCGTGGATTCTAAGCAGCCAGCCGGCCACTCCCAGCCACAGGCCCCCAAACAAAAACAACGGCGCTTTTCCCTGGAAAACAAAACTCGCCTGCCAACATTTTGATGGCAGATTGCAGGAGACACTTGGTACTATCAAACCAGCCCAACTTGGCACTGGTGCCACCATGGGTCTGGTCACCATCCTGCCTATCGTAGCTTTTCAGGAGCCAGCCGGTCACTCCAAGCCATAGGCCCCCAGACAAAAACCTCGGCCCGTTTCCCTGGCAAAGAAAAATAAGCTGCCCCGCTTCTGGATGGCAGATTGCAGGAGCCACTTTGCACCATCAAACCAGCCCGACTTGGCACTGGTGCCACCTCTGGTCTGGGAACCATCCTGCGTATCGTGGATTCTAATTAGCCATCCGTCCACTCCGAGCCACAGGCCCCCAAACACAAACAACGGCGCTTTTCCCTGGAAAACAAAACTCGCCTGCCAAATTTTGATGGCAGATTGCCGGAGCCACTTGGTACTATCAAACCAGCTCAACTTGACACTGGTGCCACCATGGGTCTGGTCACCATCCTGCCTATCGTAGCTTTTCAGGAGCCAGCCGGTCACTCCCAGCCATAGGCCCCCAGACACAAACCTCGGCCCGTTTCCCTGGCAAACAAAAGTAAGCTACCCCGCTTCTGGATGGCAGACTGCAGGACGCACTTGGTACTATCAAACCAGCCCAACTTGGCACTGGTGCCACCTTGGGTCTGGGAACCATCCTGCGTATCGTGGATTCTAATTAGCCATGCGTCCACTCCCAGCCACAGGCCCCCAAACAAAAACAACGGCGCTTTTCCCTGGAAAACAAAACTCGCCTGCCAAATTTTGATGGCAGATTGCCGGAGCCACTGGGTACTATCAAACCAGCCCAACTTGACACTGGTGCCACCATGGGTCTGGTCACCATCCTGCCTATCGTAGCATTTCAGGAGCCAGCCGGTCACTCCCAGCCATAGGCCCCCAGACAAAAACCTTGGCCCGTTTCCCTGGCAAACAAAAGTAAGTTATCCCGCTACTGGATGGCAGATTTGAGGAGCCACTTTTCACCATCAAACCAGCCCGACTTGGCACTGGTGCCACCTCAGGTCTGGGAACCATGCTGCGTATCGTGGATTCTAAGGAGCCAGCCGGCCACTCCCAGCCACAGGCCCCCAAACACAAACAACGGCGCATTTCCCTGGATAACAAACTCGCCTGCCAACATTTTGATGGCAGATTGCAGGAGCCACTTGGTACTATCAAACCAGCCCAACTTGGCACTGGTGCCACCATGGGTCTGGTCACCATCCTGCCTATCGTAGCTTTTCAGGAGCCAGCCGGTCACTCCCAGCCATAAGCCCTGAGACACAAACCTCGGCCCGTTTCCCTGGCAAACAAAAGTAAGCTGCCCCGCTTCTGGATGGCAGATTGCAGGACGCACTTGGTACTATCAAATCAGCCCAACTTGGCACTGGTGCCACCTCTGGTCTGGGAACCATGCTGCGTATCGTGGATTCTAAGGAGCCAGCCGGCCACTCCCAGCCACAGGCCCCCAAACAAAAACAACGGCGCTTTTCCCTGGAAAACAAAACTCGCCTGCCAACATTTTGATGGCAGATTGCAGGAGCCACTTGGTACTATCAAACCAGCCCAACTTGACACTGGTGCCACCATGGGTCTGGTCACCATCCTGCCTATCGTAGCTTTTCAGGAGCCAGCCGGTCACTCCCAGCCATAGGCCCCCAGACACAAAGCTCGGCCCGTTTCCCTGGCAAACAAAAGTAAGCTGCCCCGCTTCTGGATGGCAGATTGCAGGAGCCACTTGGTACTATCAAACCAGCCCAACTTGGCACTGGTGCCACCTTGGGTCTGGGAACCATCCTGCGTATCGTGGATTCTAAGGAGCCAGCCGGTCACTCCCAGCCACAGGCCCCCAAACACAAACCACAGCGCTTTTCCCTGGAAAACAAAACCCGCCTGCCGACATTTTGATGGCAGATTGCAGGAGCCACTTGCTACTATCAAATCAGCCCAACTTGGCACTGGTGCCACCATGGGTCTGGTCACCATCCTGCCTATCGTAGCTTTTCAGGAGCCAGCCGGTCACTCCCAGCCATAGGCCCCCAGACACAAAGCTCGGCCCTTTTCCCTGGCAAACAAAAGTAAGCTGCCCCGCTTCTGGATGGCAGATTGTAGGACGCACTTGGTACTCTCAAACCAGCCCGACTTGGCACTGGTGCCACCTCAGGTCTGGGAACCATCCTGCGTATCGTGGATTCTAAGGAGCCAGCCGGCCACTCCCAGCCACAGGCCCCCAAACAAAAACAACGGCGCTTTTCCCTGGAAAACAAAACTCGCCTGCCAAATTTTGACGGCAGATTGCAGGAGCCACTTGCTACTATCAAATCAGCCCAACTTGGCACTGGTGCCACCATGGGTCTGGTCACCATCCTGCCTATCGTAGCTTTTCAGGAGCCAGCCGGTCACTCTCAGCCATAGGCCCCCAGACACAAACCTCGGCCCGTTTCCCTGACAAACAAAAGTAAGTTATCCCGCTTCTGGATGGCAGATTGCCGGAGCCACTTGGTACTATCAAACCAGCCCGACTTGGCACTGGTGCCACCATGGGTCTGGTCACCATCCTGCGTATCGTGGATTCTAAGCAGCCAGCCGGCCACTCCCAGCCACAGGCCCCCAAACAAAAACAACGGCGCTTTTCCCTGGAAAACAAAACTCGCCTGCCAACATTTTGATGGCAGATTGCAGGAGCCACTTGGTACTATCAAACCAGCCCAACTTGGCACTGGTGCCACCATGGGTCTGGTCACCATCCTGCCTATCGTAGCTTTTCAGGAGCCAGCCGGTCACTCCCAGCCATAGGCCCCCAGACAAAAACCTCGGCCCGTTTCCCTGGCAAAGAAAAATAAGCTGCCCCGCTTCTGGATGGCAGATTGCAGGAGCCACTTTGCACCATCAAACCAGCCCGACTTGGCACTGGTGCCACCTCTGGTCTGGGAACCATCCTGCGTATCGTGGATTCTAATTAGCCATCCGTCCACTCCCAGCCACAGGCCCCCAAACACAAACAACGGCGCTTTTCCCTGGAAAACAAAACTCGCCTGCCAAATTTTGATGGCAGATTGCCGGAGCCACTTGGTACTATCAAACCAGCTCAACTTGACACTGGTGCCACCATGGGTCTGGTCACCATCCTGCCTATCGTAGCTTTTCAGGAGCCAGCCGGTCACTCCCAGCCATAGGCCCCCAGACACAAACCTCGGCCCGTTTCCCTGGCAAACAAAAGTAAGCTACCCCGCTTCTGGATGGCAGACTGCAGGACGCACTTGGTACTATCAAACCAGCCCAACTTGGCACTGGTGCCACCTTGGGTCTGGGAACCATCCTGCGTATCGTGGATTCTAATTAGCCATCCGTCCACTCCCAGCCACAGGCCCCCAAACAAAAACAACGGCGCTTTTCCCTGGAAAACAAAACTCGCCTGCCAAATTTTGATGGCAGATTGCCGGAGCCACTGGGTACTATCAAACCAGCCCAACTTGACACTGGTGCCACCATGGGTCTGGTCACCATCCTGCCTATCGTAGCATTTCAGGAGCCAGCCGGTCACTCCCAGCCATAGGCCCCCAGACAAAAACCTTGGCCCGTTTCCATGGCAAACAAAAGTAAGTTATCCCGCTACAGGATGGCAGATTGCAGGAGCCACTTTTCACCATCAAACCAGCCCGACTTGGCACTGGTGCCACCTCAGGTCTGGGAACCATGCTGCGTATCGTGGATTCTAAGGAGCCAGCCGGCCACTCCCAGCCACAGGCCCCCAAACACAAACAACGGCGCATTTCCCTGGATAACAAAGTCGCCTGCCAACGTTTTGATGGCAGATTGCAGGAGCCACTTGGTACTATCAAACCAGCCCAACTTGGCACTGGTGCCACCATGGGTCTGGTCACCATCCTGCCTATCGTAGCTTTTCAGGAGCCAGCCGGTCACTCCCAGCCATAAGCCCAGAGACACAAACCTCGGCCCGTTTCCCTGGCAAACAAAAGTAAGCTACCCCGCTTCTGGATGGCAGATTGCAGGACGCACTTGGTACTATCAAACCAGCCCAACTTGGCACTGGTGCCACCTCTGGTCTGGGAACCATGCTGCGTATCGTGGATTCTAAGGAGCCAGCCGGCCACTCCCAGCCACCGGCCCCCAAACAAAAACAACGGCGCTTTTCCCTGGAAAACAAAACTCGCCTGCCAACATTTTGATGGCAGATTGCAGGAGCCACTTGGTACTATCAAACCAGCACAACTTGACACTGGTGCCACCATGGGTCTGGTCACTATCCTGCCTATCTTAGCTTTTCAGGAGCCAGCCGGTCACTCCCAGCCATAGGCCCCCAGACACAAAGCTCGGCCCGTTTCCCTGGCAAACAAAAGTAAGCTGCCCCGCTTCTGGATGGCAGATTGCAGGAGCCACTTGGTACTGTCAAACCAGCCCAACTTGGCACTGGTGCCACCTTGGGTCTGGGAACCATCCTGCGTATCGTGGATTCTAAGGAGCCAGCCGGTCACTCCCAGCCACAGGCCCGCAGACACAAACAACGGCGCTATTCCCTGGAAAACAAAACTCGCCTGCCAACATTTTGATGGCAGATTGCAGGAGCCACTTGCTACTATCAAATCAGCCCAACTTGGCACTGGTGCCACCATGGGTCTGGTCACCATCCTGCCTATCGTAGCTTTTCAGGAGCCAGCCGGTCCCTCCCTGCCATAGGCCCCCAGAGAAAAACCTCAGCCCGTTTCCCTGGCAAACAAAAGTAAGCTGCCCCGCTTCTGGATCGCAGATTGCAGGAGCCACTTTGCACCATCAAACTAGCCCGACTTGGCACTGGTGCCACCTCAGGTCTGGGAAACATCCTGCGTATCGTTCATTCTAAGGAGCCAGCCGGCCACTCCAGCCACAGGCCCCCAGACACAAACAACGGCGCTTTTCCCTGGAAAACAAAACTCGCCTGCCAACTTTTTGATGGCAGATTGCAGGAGCCACTTGGTACTATCAAATCAGCCCAACTTGGCACTGGTGCCACCATGGGTCTGGTCACCATCCTGCCTATCGTAGCTTTTCAGGACCTAGCAGGTCACTCCCAACCATAGGCGCCCAGAAACAAAGCTCGGCCCGTTTCCCTGGCAAACAAAAGTAAGCTGCCCCGCTTCTGGATGGCAGATTTCCGGAGCCACTTGGTACTATCAAACCAGCCCGACTTGGCACTGGTGCCACCTCTGGTCTGGGAACCATGCTGCGTATCGTGGATTCCAATTAGCAAGCCGGCCACTCCCAGTCACAGGCCTCCAAACACAAACAACGGCGCTTTTCCCTGGAAAACAAAACTCGCCTGCCAACTTTTTGATGGCAGATTGCAGGAGCCACTTGGTACTATCAAACCAGCCCAACTTGGCACTGGTGCCACCATGGGTCTGGTCACCATCCTGCCTATCGTAGCTTTTCAGGACCTAGACGGTCACTCCCAGCCATAGGCCCCGTGACACAAAGCTCGGCCCGTTTCCCTGGCAAACAAAAGTAAGCTGTCCCGCTTCTGGATGGCAGATTGCAGGATCCACTAGGTATTATCAAACCAGCCCGACTTGGCACTGGTGCCACCTCTGGTCTGGGAACCATCCTGCGTATCGTGGATTCTAAGCAGCCAGCCGGCCACTCCCAGCCACAGGCCCCCAAACAAAAACAACGGCGCTTTTCCCTGGAAAACAAAACTCGCCTGCCAACATTTTGATGGCAGATTGCAGGAGACACTTGGTACTATCAAACCAGCCCAACTTGGCACTGGTGCCACCATGGGTCTGGTCACCATCCTGCCTATCGTAGCTTTTCAGGAGCCAGCCGGTCACTCCAAGCCATAGGCCCCCAGACAAAAACCTCGGCCCGTTTCCCTGGCAAAGAAAAATAAGCTGCCCCGCTTCTGGATGGCAGATTGCAGGAGCCACTTTGCACCATCAAACCAGCCCGACTTGGCACTGGTGCCACCTCAGGTCTGGGAACCATCCTGCGTATCGTGGATTCTAATTAGCCATCCGTCCACTCCGAGCCACAGGCCCCCAAACACAAACAACGGCGCTTTTCCCTGGAAAACAAAACTCGCCTGCCAAATTTTGATGGCAGATTGCCGGAGCCACTTGGTACTATCAAACCTGCTCAACTTGACACTGGTGCCACCATGGGTCTGGTCACCATCCTGCCTATCGTAGCTTTTCAGGAGCCAGCCGGTCACTCCCAGCCATAGGCCCCCAGACACAAACCTCGGCCCGTTTCCCTGGCAAACAAAAGTAAGCTACCCCGCTTCTGGATGGCAGACTGCAGGACGCACTTGGTACTATCAAACCAGCCCAACTTGGCACTGGTGCCACCTTGGGTCTGGGAACCATGCTGCGTATCGTGGATTCTAATTAGCCATCCGTCCACTCCCAGCCACAGGCCCCCAAACAAAAACAACGGCGCTTTTCCCTGGAAAACAAAACTCGCCTGCCAAATTTTGATGGCAGATTGCCGGAGCCACTGGGTACTATCAAACCAGCCCAACTTGACACTGGTGCCACCATGGGTCTGGTCACCATCCTGCCTATCGTAGCATTTCAGGAGCCAGCCGGTCACTCCCAGCCATAGGCCCCCAGACAAAAACCTTGGCCCGTTTCCCTGGCAAACAAAAGTAAGTTATCCCGCTACTGGATGGCAGATTTGAGGAGCCACTTTTCACCATCAAACCAGCCCGACTTGGCACTGGTGCCACCTCAGGTCTGGGAACCATGCTGCGTATCGTGGATTCTAAGGAGCCAGCCGGCCACTCCCAGCCACAGGCCCCCAAACACAAACAACGGCGCATTTCCCTTGATAACAAACTCGCCTGCCAACTTTTTGATGGCAGATTGCAGGAGCCACTTGGTACTATCAAACCAGCCCAACTTGGCACTGGTGCCACCATGGGTCTGGTCACCATCCTGCCTATCGTAGCTTTTCAGGAGCCAGCCGGTCACTCCCAGCCATAAGCCCCCAGACACAAAGCTCGGCCCGTTTCCCTGGCAAACAAAAGTAAGCTGCCCCGCTTCTGGATGGCAGATTGCAGGAGCCACTTGGTACTATCAAACCAGCCCAACTTGGCACTGGTGCCACCTTGGGTCTGGGAACCATCCTGCGTATCGTGGATTCTAAGGAGCCAGCCGGTCACTCCCAGCCACAGGCCCCCAAACACAAACCACAGCGCTTTTCCCTGGAAAACAAAACCCGCCTGCCGACATTTTGATGGCAGATTGCAGGAGCCACTTGCTACTATCAAATCAGCCCAACTTGGCACTGGTGCCACCATGGGTCTGGTCACCATCCTGCCTATCGTAGCTTTTCAGGAGCCAGCCGGTCACTCCCAGCCATAGACCCCGTGACACAAAGCTCGGCCCGTTTCCCTGGCAAACAAAAGTAAGCTGTCCCGCTTCTGGATGGCAGATTGCAGGATCCACTAGGTATTATCAAACTGGCCCGACTTGGCACTGGTGCGACCTCTGGTCTGGGAACCATCCTGCGTATCGTGGATTCTAAGCAGCCAGCCGGCCACTCCCAGCCACAGGCCCCCAAACAAAAACAACGGCGCTTTTCCCTGGAAAACAAAACTCGCCTGCCAACATTTTGATGGCAGATTGCAGGAGACACTTGGTACTATCAAACCAGCCCAACTTGGCACTGGTGCCACCATGGGTCTGGTCACCATCCTGCCTATCGTAGCTTTTCAGGAGCCAGCCGGTCACTCCAAGCCATAGGCCCCCAGACAAAAACCTCGGCCCGTTTCCCTGGCAAAGAAAAATAAGCTGCCCCGATTCTGGATGGCAGATTGCAGGAGCCACTTTGCACCATCAAACCAGCCCGACTTGGCACTGGTGCCACCTCTGGTCTGGGAACCATCCTGCGTATCGTGGATTCTAATTAGCCATCCGTCCACTCCGAGCCACAGGCCCCCAAACACAAACAACGGCGCTTTTCCCTGGAAAACAAAACTCGCCTGCCAAATTTTGATGGCAGATTGCCGGAGCCACTTGGTACTATCAAACCAGCTCAACTTGACACTGGTGCCACCATGGGTCTGGTCACCATCCTGCCTATCGTAGCTTTTCAGGAGCCAGCCGGTCACTCCCAGCCATAGGCCCCCAGACACAAACCTCGGCCCGTTTCCCTGGCAAACAAAAGTAAGCTACCCCGCTTCTGGATGGCAGACTGCAGGACGCACTTGGTACTATCAAACCAGCCCAACTTGGCACTGGTGCCACCTTGGGTCTGGGAACCATGCTGCGTATCGTGGATTCTAATTAGCCATCCGTCCACTCCCAGCCACAGGCCCCCAAACAAAAACAACGGCGCTTTTCCCTGGAAAACAAAACTCGCCTGCCAAATTTTGATGGCAGATTGCCGGAGCCACTGGGTACTATCAAACCAGCCCAACTTGACACTGGTGCCACCATGGGTCTGGTCACCATCCTGCCTATCGTAGCATTTCAGGAGCCAGCCGGTCACTCCCAGCCATAGGCCCCCAGACAAAAACCTTGGCCCGTTTCCCTGGCAAACAAAAGTAAGTTATCCCGCTACTGGATGGCAGATTTGAGGAGCCACTTTTCACCATCAAACCAGCCCGACTTGGCACTGGTGCCACCTCTGGTCTGGGAACCATGCTGCGTATCGTGGATTCTAAGGAGCCAGCCGGCCACTCCCAGCCACAGGCCCCCAAACAAAAACAACGGCGCTTTTCCCTGGAAAACAAAACTCGCCTGCCAACATTTTGATGGCAGATTGCAGGAGGCACTTGGTACTATCAAACCAGCCCAACTTGACACTGGTGCCACCATGGGTCTGGTCACCATCCTGCCTATCGTAGCTTTTCAGGAGCCAGCCGGTCACTCCCAGCCATAGGCCCCCAGACACAAACCTCGGCCCGTTTCCCTGGCAAACAAAAGTAAGCTGCCCCGCTTCTGGATGGCAGATTGCAGGAGCCACTTGGTACTATCAAACCAGCCCAACTTGGCACTGGTGCCACCTTGGGTCTGGGAACCATCCTGCGTATCGTGGATTCTAAGGAGCCAGCCGGTCACTCCCAGCCACAGGCCCCCAAACACAAACCACAGCGCTTTTCCCTGGAAAACAAAACCCGCCTGCCGACATTTTGATGGCAGATTGCAGGAGCCACTTGCTACTATCAAATCAGCCCAACTTGGCACTGGTGCCACCATGGGTTTGGTCACCATCCTGCCTATCGTAGCTTTTCAGGAGCCAGCCGGTCACTCCCAGCCATAGGCCCCCAGACACAAAGCTCGGCCCGTTTCCCTGGCAAACAAAAGTAAGCTGCCCCGCTTCTGGATGGCAGATTGTAGGACGCACTTGGTACTATCAAACCAGCCCGACTTGGCACTGGTGCCACCTCTGGTCTGGGAACCATGGTGCGTATCGTGGATTCTAAGGAGCCAGCCGGCCACTCCCAGGCATAGGCACCCAAACACAAACAACGGCGCTTTTCCCTGGAAAACAAAACTCGCCTGCCAACTTTTTGATGGCAGATTGCAGGAGCCACTTGGTACTATCAAACCAGCTCAACTTGGCACTGGTGCCACCATGGGTCTGCTCACCATCCTGCCTATCGTAGCTTTTCAGGAGCCAGACGGTCACTCGCAGCCATAGGCCCCCAGACACAAACCTCGGCCCGTTTCCCTGGCAAACAAAAGTAAGCTGCCCCGCTTCTGCATGGCAGATTGCAGGAGCTATTTAGTACTATCAAACCAGCCCGACTTGGCACTGGTGCCACCTCAGGTCTGGGAACCATCCTGCGTATCGTGGATTCTAAGGAGCCAGCCGGCCACTCCCAGCCACAGGCCCCCAAACACAAACAACGGCGCTTTTCCCTGGAAAACAAAACTCGCCTGCCAAATTTTGACGGCAGATTGCAGGAGCCACTTGCTACTATCAAATCAGCCCAACTTGGCACTGGTGCCACCATGGGTCTGGTCACCATCCTTCCTATCGTACCTTTTCAGGAGCCAGCCGGTCACTCTCAGCCATAGGCCCCCAGACAAAAACCTCGGCCCGTTTCCCTGGCAAACAAAAGTAAGCTGCCCTGCTTCGGGATGGCAGATAGCAGGAACCACTTGGTACTATCAAACCAGCAAAACTTGGCACTGGTGCCACCTTGGGTCTGGATACCATGCTGCGTATCGTGGATTCTAAGGAGCCAGCCGGCCACTCCCAGCCACAGGCCCCCAAACACAAACAACGGCGCTTTTCCCTGGGAAACAAAACTCTCCTGCCAACTTTTTGATGGGAGATGGCAGGAGCCACTTGGTACTATCAAATCAGACCAACTTGGCACTGGTGCCACCATGGGTCTGGTCACCATCCTGCCTATCGTAGCTTTTCAGGAGCCAGCCGGTCACTCGCAGCCATAGGCCCCCAGACACAAACCTCGGCCCGTTTCCCTGACAAACAAAAGTAAGTTATCCCGCTTCTGGATGGCAGATTGCCGGAGCCACTTGGTACTATCAAACCAGCCCGACTTGGCACTGGTGCCACCATGGGTCTGGTCACCATCCTGCGTATCGTGGATTCTAAGCAGCCAGCCGGCCGCTCCCAGCCACAGGCCCCCAAACAAAAACAACGGCGCTTTTCCCTGGAAAACAAAACTCGCCTGCCAACATTTTGATGGCAGATTGCAGGAGCCACTTGGTACTATCAAACCAGCCCAACTTGGCACTGGTGCCACCATGGGTCTGGTCACCATCCTGCCTATCGTAGCTTTTCAGGAGCCAGCCGGTCACTCCAAGCCATAGGCCCCCAGACAAAAACCTCGGCCCGTTTCCCTGGCAAAGAAAAATAAGCTGCCCCGCTTCTGGATGGCAGATTGCAGGAACCACTTTGCACCATCAAACCAGCCCGACTTGGCACTGGTGCCACCTCTGGTCTGGGAACCATCCTGCGTATCGTGGATTCTAAGGAGCCAGCCGGCCACTCCCAGCCACAGGCCCCCAAACACAAACAACGGCGCTTTTCCCTGGAAAACAAAACTCGCCTGCCAAATTTTGATGGCAGATTGCCGGAGCCACTTGGTACTATCAAACCAGCTCAACTTGACACTGGTGCCACCATGGGTCTGGTCACCATCCTGCCTATCGTAGCTTTTCAGGAGCCAGCCGGTCACTCCCAGCCATAGGCCCCCAGACACAAACCTCGGCCCGTTTCCCTGGCAAACAAAAGTAAGCTACCCCGCTTCTGGATGGCAGATTGCAGGACGCACTTGGTACTATCAAACCAGCCCAACTTGGCACTGGTGCCACCTTGGGTCTGGGAACCATCCTGCGTATCGTGGATTCTAATTAGCCATCCGTCCACTCCCAGCCACAGGCCCCCAAACAAAAACAACGGCGCTTTTCCCTGGAAAACAAAACTCGCCTGCCAAATTTTGATGGCAGATTGCCGGAGCCACTGGGTACTATCAAACCAGCCCAACTTGACACTGGTGCCACCATGGGTCTGGTCACCATCCTGCCTATCGTAGCATTTCAGGAGCCAGCCGGTCACTCCCAGCCATAGGCCCCCAGACAAAAACCTTGGCCCGTTTCCCTGGCAAACAAAAGTAAGTTATCCCGCTACAGGATGGCAGATTGCAGGAGCCACTTTTCACCATCAAACCAGCCCGACTTGGCACTGGTGCCACCTCAGGTCTGGGAACCATGCTGCGTATCGTGGATTCTAAGGAGCCAGCCGGCCACTCCCAGCCACAGGCCCCCAAACACAAACAACGGCGCATTTCCCTGGATAACAAAGTCGCCTGCCAACGTTTTGATGGCAGATTGCAGGAGCCACTTGGTACTATCAAACCAGCCCAACTTGGCACTGGTGCCACCATGGGTCTGGTCACCATCCTGCCTATCGTAGCTTTTCAGGAGCCAGCCGGTCACTCCCAGCCATAAGCCCAGAGACACAAACCTCGGCCCGTTTCCCTGGCAAACAAAAGTAAGCTACCCCGCTTCTGGATGGCAGATTGCAGGACGCACTTGGTACTATCAAACCAGCCCAACTTGGCACTGGTGCCACCTCTGGTCTGGGAACCATGCTGCGTATCGTGGATTCTAAGGAGCCAGCCGGCCACTCCCAGCCACAGGCCCCCAAACAAAAACAACGGCGCTTTTCCCTGGAAAACAAAACTCGCCTGCCAACATTTTGATGGCAGATTGCAGGAGCCACTTGGTACTATCAAACCAGCACAACTTGACACTGGTGCCACCATGGGTCTGGTCACTATCCTGCCTATCTTAGCTTTTCAGGAGCCAGCCGGTCACTCCCAGCCATAGGCCCCCAGACACAAAGCTCGGCCCGTTTCCCTGGCAAACAAAAGTAAGCTGCCCCGCTTCTGGATGGCAGATTGCAGGAGCCACTTGGTACTGTCAAACCAGCCCAACTTGGCACTGGTGCCACCTTGGGTCTGGGAACCATCCTGCGTATCGTGGATTCTAAGGAGCCAGCCGGTCACTCCCAGCCACAGGCCCCCAAACACAAACCACAGCGCTTTTCCCTGGAAAACAAAACCCGCCTGCCGACATTTTGATGGCAGATTGCAGGAGCCACTTGGTACTATCAAATCAGCCCAACTTGGCACTGGTGCCACCATGGGTCTGGTCACCATCCTGCCTATCGTAGCTTTTCAGGAGCCAGCCGGTCACTCGCAGCCATAGGCCCCCAGACAAAAACCTCGGCCCGTTTCCCTGGCAAACAAAAGTAAGCTGCCCTGCTTCGGGATGGCAGATAGCAGGAACCACTTGGTACTATCAAACCAGCAAAACTTGGCACTGGTGCCACCTTGCGTCTGGATACCATGCTGCGTATCGTGGATTCTAAGGAGCCAGCCGGCCACTCCCAGCCACAGGCCCCCAAACACAAACAACGGCGCTTTTCCCTGGAAAACAAAACTCGCCTGCCAACTTTTTGATGGCAGATTGCAGGAGCCACTTGGTTTTATCAAATCAGACCAACTTGGCACTGATGCCACCATGGGTCTGGTCACCATCCTGCCTATCGTAGCTTTTCAGGAGCCAGCCGGTCACTCCCAGCCATAGGCCCCCAGACACAAACCTCGGCCCGTTTCGCTGACAAACAAAAGTAAGTTATCCCGCTTCTGGATGGCAGATTCCAGGAGCCACTTGGTACTATCAAACCAGCCCGACTTGGCACTGGTGCCACCATGGGTCTGGTCACCATCCTGCGTATCGTGGATTCTAATTAGCCATCCGTCCACTCCCAGCCACAGGCCCCCAAACAAAAACAACGGCGCTTTTCCCTGGAAAACAAAACTCGTCTGCCAACTTTTTGATGGCAGATTGCCAGAGACACTTGGTACTATCAAACCAGCCCAACTTGGCACTGGTGCCACCTTGGGTCTGGGAACCATGCTGCGTATCGTGGATTATAAGGAGCCAGCCGGCCACTCCCAGCCACAGGCCCCCAAACACAAACCACAGCGCTTTTCCCTGGAAAACAAAATTCGCCGGCCAACTTTTTGATGGCAGATTGCAGGAGCCACTTGGTACTATCAAATCAGCCCAACTTGGCACTGGTGCCACCATGGGTCTGGTCACCATCCTGCCTATCGTAGCTTTTCAGGAGCCAGCCGGTCACTCCCAGCCATAGGCCCCCAGACACAAAGCTCGGCCCGTTTCCCTGGCAAACAAAAGTAAGCTGCCCCGCTTCTGGATGGCAGATTGTAGGACGCACTTGGTACTATCAAACCAGCCCGACTTGGCACTGGTGCCACCTCTGGTCTGGGAACCATGGTGCGTATCGTGGATTCTAAGGAGCCAGCCGGCCACTCCCAGCCACAGGCCCCCAAACAAAAACAACGGCGCTTTTCCCTGGAAAACAAAACTCGCCTGACAACTTTTTGATGGCAGATTGCAGGAGCCACTTGCTACTATCAAATCAGCCCAACTTGGCACTGGTGCCACCATGGGTCTGGTCACCATCCTGCCTATCGTACCTTTTCAGGAGCCAGCCGGTCACTCCCAGCCATAGGCTCCCAGACAAAAACCTCGGCCCGTTTCCCTGTCAAACAAAAGTAAGCTGCCCCGCTTCTGGATGGCAGATTGCAGGAACCACTTGGTACTATAAAACCAGCCCGACTTGGCACTGGTGCCACCTCTGGTCTGGGAACCATGCTGCGTATCGTGGATTCTAAGGAGCCAGCCGGCCACTCCCAGCCACAGGCCCCCAAACACAAACAACGGCGCTTTTCCCTGGAAAACAAAACTCGCCTGCCAAATTTTGACGGCAGATTGCAGGAGCCACTTGCTACTATCAAATCAGCCCAACTTGGCACTGGTGCCACCATGGGTCTGGTCACCATCCTTCCTATCGTACCTTTTCAGGAGCCAGCCGGTCACTCTCAGCCATAGGCCCCCAGACAAAAACCTCGGCCCGTTTCCCTGGCAAACAAAAGTAAGCTGCCCTGCTTCGGGATGGCAGATAGCAGGAACCACTTGGTACTATCAAACCAGCAAAACTTGGCACTGGTGCCACCTTGGGTCTGGATACCATGCTGCGTATCGTGGATTCTAAGGAGCCAGCCGGCCACTCCCAGCCACAGGCCCCCAAACACAAACAACGGCGCTTTTCCCTGGGAAACAAAACTCTCCTGCCAAATTTTTGATGGGAGATGGCAGGAGCCACTTGGTACTATCAAATCAGACCAACTTGGCACTGGTGCCACCATGGGTCTGGTCACCATCCTGCCTATCGTAGCTTTTCAGGAGCCAGCCGGTCACTCGCAGCCATAGGCCCCCAGACACAAACCTCGGCCCGTTTCCCTGACAAACAAAAGTAAGTTATCCCGCTTCTGGATGGCAGATTGCCGGAGCCACTTGGTACTATCAAACCAGCCCGACTTGGCACTGGTGCCACCATGGGTCTGGTCACCATCCTGCGTATCGTGGATTCTAAGCAGCCAGCCGGCCACTCCCAGCCACAGGCCCCCAAACAAAAACAACGGCGCTTTTCCCTGGAAAACAAAACTCGCCTGCCAACATTTTGATGGCAGATTGCAGGAGCCACTTGGTACTATCAAACCAGCCCAACTTGGCACTGGTGCCACCATGGGTCTGGTCACCATCCTGCCTATCGTAGCTTTTCAGGAGCCAGCCGGTCACTCCAAGCCATAGGCCCCCAGACAAAAACCTCGGCCCGTTTCCCTGGCAAAGAAAAATAAGCTGCCCCGCTTCTGGATGGCAGATTGCAGGAACCACTTTGCACCATCAAACCAGCCCGACTTGGCACTGGTGCCACCTCTGGTCTGGGAACCATCCTGCGTATCGTGGATTCTAATTAGCCATCCGTCCACTCCCAGCCACAGGCCCCCAAACACAAACAACGGCGCTTTTCCCTGGAAAACAAAACTCGCCTGCCAAATTTTGATGGCAGATTGCCGGAGCCACTTGGTACTATCAAACCAGCTCAACTTGACACTGGTGCCACCATGGGTCTGGTCACCATCCTGCCTATCGTAGCTTTTCAGGAGCCAGCCGGTCACTCCCAGCCATAGGCCCCCAGACACAAACCTCGGCCCGTTTCCCTGGCAAAGAAAAGTAAGCTACCCCGCTTCTGGATGGCAGATTGCAGGACGCACTTGGTACTATCAAACCAGCCCAACTTGGCACTGGTGCCACCTTGGGTCTGGGAACCATCCTGCGTATCGTGGATTCTAATTAGCCATCCGTCCACTCCCAGCCACAGGCCCCCAAACAAAAACAACGGCGCTTTTCCCTGGAAAACAAAACTCGCCTGCCAAATTTTGATGGCAGATTGCCGGAGCCACTGGGTACTATCAAACCAGCCCAACTTGACACTGGTGCCACCATGGGTCTGGTCACCATCCTGCCTATCGTAGCATTTCAGGAGCCAGCCGGTCACTCCCAGCCATAGGCCCCCAGACAAAAACCTTGGCCCGTTTCCCTGGCAAACAAAAGTAAGTTATCCCGCTACAGGATGGCAGATTGCAGGAGCCACTTTTCACCATCAAACCAGCCCGACTTGGCACTGGTGCCACCTCAGGTCTGGGAACCATCCTGCGTATCGTGGATTCTAAGGAGCCAGCCGGCCACTCCCAGCCACAGGCCCCCAAACACAAACAACGGCGCATTTCCCTGGATAACAAAGTCGCCTGCCAACGTTTTGATGGCAGATTGCAGGAGCCACTTGGTACTATCAAACCAGCCCAACTTGGCACTGGTGCCACCATGGGTCTGGTCACCATCCTGCCTATCGTAGCTTTTCAGGAGCCAGCCGGTCACTCCCAGCCATAAGCCCAGAGACACAAACCTCGGCCCGTTTCCCTGGCAAACAAAAGTAAGCTACCCCGCTTCTGGATGGCAGATTGCAGGACGCACTTGGTACTATCAAACCAGCCCAACTTGGCACTGGTGCCACCTCTGGTCTGGGAACCATGCTGCGTATCGTGGATTCTAAGGAGCCAGCCGGCCACTCCCAGCCACAGGCCCCCAAACAAAAACAACGGCGCTTTTCCCTGGAAAACAAAACTCGCCTGCCAACATTTTGATGGCAGATTGCAGGAGCCACTTGGTACTATCAAACCAGCACAACTTGACACTGGTGCCACCATGGGTCTGGTCACCATCCTGCCTATCTTAGCTTTTCAGGAGCCAGCCGGTCACTCCCAGCCATAGGCCCCCAGACACAAAGCTCGGCCCGTTTCCCTGGCAAACAAAAGTAAGCTGCCCCGCTTCTGGATGGCAGATTGCAGGAGCCACTTGGTACTGTCAAACCAGCCCAACTTGGCACTGGTGCCACCTTGGGTCTGGGAACCATCCTGCGTATCGTGGATTCTAAGGAGCCAGCCGGTCACTCCCAGCCACAGGCCCCCAAACACAAACCACAGCGCTTTTCCCTGGAAAACAAAACCCGCCTGCCGACATTTTGATGGCAGATTGCAGGAGCCACTTGCTACTATCAAATCAGCCCAACTTGGCACTGGTGCCACCATGGGTCTGGTCACCATCCTGCCTATCGTAGCTTTTCAGGAGCCAGCCGGTCACTCGCAG
Source organism: Melospiza melodia melodia (assembly GCF_035770615.1). Taxonomy (NCBI): domain Eukaryota; kingdom Metazoa; phylum Chordata; class Aves; order Passeriformes; family Passerellidae; genus Melospiza; species Melospiza melodia. The sequence goes on from NC_086199.1 coordinate 46,258,863, forward strand.
CCATAGGCCCCCAGACAAAAACCTCGGCCCGTTTCCCTGGCAAACAAAAGTAAGCTGCCCTGCTTCGGGATGGCAGATAGCAGGAACCACTTGGTACTATCAAACCAGCAAAACTTGGCACTGGTGCCACCTTGGGTCTGGATACCATGCTGCGTATCGTGGATTCTAAGGAGCCAGCCGGCCACTCCCAGCCACAGGCCCCCAAACACAAACAACGGCGCTTTTCCCTGGAAAACAAAACTCGCCTGCCAACTTTTTGATGGCAGATTGCAGGAGCCACTTGGTTTTATCAAATCAGACCAACTTGGCACTGATGCCACCATGGGTCTGGTCACCATCCTGCCTATCGTAGCTTTTCAGGAGCCAGCCGGTCACTCCCAGCCATAGGCCCCCAGACACAAACCTCGGCCCGTTTCGCTGACAAACAAAAGTAAGTTATCCCGCTTCTGGATGGCAGATTCCAGGAGCCACTTGCTACTATCAAACCAGCCCGACTTGGCACTGGTGCCACCATGGGTCTGGTCACCATCCTGCCTCTCGTGGATTCTAATTAGCCATCCGTCCACTCCCAGCCACAGGCCCCCAAACAAAAACAACGGCGCTTTTCCCTGGAAAACAAAACTCGTCTGCCAACTTTTTGATGGCAGATTGCCAGAGACACTTGGTACTATCAAACCAGCCCAACTTGGCACTGGTGCCACCTTGGGTCTGGGAACCATGCTGCGTATCGTGGATTATAAGGAGCCAGCCGGCCACTCCCAGCCACAGGCCCCCAAACACAAACCACAGCGCTTTTCCCTGGAAAACAAAATTCGCCGGCCAACTTTTTGATGGCAGATTGCAGGAGCCACTTGGTACTATCAAATCAGCCCAACTTGGCACTGGTGCCACCATGGGTCTGGTCACCATCCTGCCTATCGTAGCTTTTCAGGAGCCAGCCGGTCACTCCCAGCCATAGGCCCCCAGACACAAAGCTCGGCCCGTTTCCCTGGCAAACAAAAGTAAGCTGCCCCGCTTCTGGATGGCAGATTGTAGGACGCACTTGGTACTATCAAACCAGCCCGACTTGGCACTGGTGCCACCTCTGGTCTGGGAACCATGGTGCGTATCGTGGATTCTAAGGAGCCAGCCGGCCACTCCCAGCCACAGGCCCCCAAACACAAACAACGGCGCTTTTCCCTGGAAAACAAAACTCGCCTGACAACTTTTTGATGGCAGATTGCAGGAGCCACTTGCTACTATCAAATCAGCCCAACTTGGCACTGGTGCCACCATGGGTCTGGTCACCATCCTGCCTATCGTACCTTTTCAGGAGCCAGCCGGTCACTCCCAGCCATAGGCTCCCAGACAAAAACCTCGGCCCGTTTCCCTGTCAAACAAAAGTAAGCTGCCCCGCTTCTGGATGGCAGATTGCAGGAACCACTTGGTACTATAAAACCAGCCCGACTTGGCACTGGTGCCACCTCTGGTCTGGGAACCATGCTGCGTATCGTGGATTCTAAGGAGCCAGCCGGCCACTCCCAGCCAAAGGCCCCCAAACACAAACAACGGCGCTTTTCCCTGGAAAACAAAACTCGCCTGCCAACTTTTTGATGGCAGATTGCAGGAGCCACTTGGTACTATCAAACCAGCCCAACTTGGCACTTGTGCCACCATGGGTCTGGTCACCATCCTGCCTACCTTAGCTTTTCAGGACCTAGCCGGTCACTCCCAGCCATAGGCCCCCAGACACAAAGCTCGACCCGTTTCCCTGGCAAACAAAAGTAAGCTGTCCCGCTTCTGGATGGCAGATTGTAGGACGCACTCGGTACAATCAAACCAGCCCGACTTGGCACTGGTGCCACCTCTGGTCTGGGAACCATCCTGCGTATCGTGGATTCTAAGGAGCCAGACGGCCACTCCCAGACATAGGCACCCAAACACAAACAACGGCGCTTTTCCCTGGAAAACAAAACTCGCCTGCCAACTTTTTGATGGCAGATTGCAGGAGCCACTTGGTGCTATCAAACCAGCCCAACTTGGCACTTGTGCCACCATGGGTCTGCTCACCATTCTGCCTATCGTAGCTTTTCAGGAGCCAGCCGCTCACTCCCAGCCATAGGCCAGCAGACAAAAACTCGCCCCGTTTCCCTGGCAAACAAAAGTAAGCTGCCCCGCTTCTGGATGGCAGATTGCAGGACGCACTTGGTACTATCAAACCAGCCCGACTTGGCACTGGTGCCACCTCAGGTCTGGGAACCATCCTGCGTATCGTGGATTCTAAGGAGCCAGCCGGCCACTCCCAGCCACAGGCCCCCAAACAAAAACAACGGAGCTTTTCCCTGGAAAACAAAACTCGCCTGCCGACATTTTGATGGCAGATTGCAGGAGCCACTTGGTACTATCAAACCAGCCCAACTTGGCACTGGTGCCACCATGGGTCTGGTCACCATCCTGCCTATCGTAGCTTTTCAGGAGCCAGCCGGTCACTCCCAGCCATAGGCCCCGAGACACAACGCTCGGCCCTTTTCCCTGGCAAACAAAAGTAATCTGCCCCGCTTCTGGATGGCAGATTGCAGGAGCCACTTTGCACCATCATACTAGCCCGACTTGGCCCTGGTGCCACCTTGGGTCTGGGAACCATCCTGCGTATCGTGGATTCTAAGGAGCCAGCCGGCCACTCCCAGCCACAGGCCCCCAAACACAAACAACGTCGCTTTTCCCTGGAAAACAAAACTCGCCTGCCAAATTTTGACGGCAGATTGCAGGAGCCACTTGGTACTATCAAATCAGCCCATCTTGGGACTGGTGCCACCATGGGTCTGGTCACCATCCTGCCTATCGTAGCTTTTCAGGAGCCAGCCGGTCACTCCCAGCCATAGGCCCCCAGACAAAAACCTCGGCCCGTTTCCCTGGCAAACAAAAGTAAGCTTCCCTGCTTCTGGATGGCAGATTGCAGGAACCACTTGGTACTATCAAACCAGCAAAACTTGGCACTGGTGCCACCTTGGGTCTGGATACCATGCTGCGTATCGTGGATTCTAAGGAGCCAGCCGGCCACTCCCAGCCACAGGCCCCCAAACACAAACAACGGCGCTTTTCCCTGGAAAACAAAACTCTCCTGCCAACTTTTTGATGGCAGATTGCAGGAGCCACTTGGTTTTATCAAATCAGCCCAACTTGGCACTGGTGCCACCATGGGTCTGGTCACCATCCTGCCTATCGTAGCTTTTCAGGAGCCAGCCGGTCACTCCCAGCCATAGGCCCCCAGACAAAAAGCTCGGCCCGTTTCCCTGGCAAACAAAAGTAAGCTACCCCGCTTCTGGATGGCAGATTGCAGGAGCCACTTTGCACCATCAAACTAGCCCGTCTTCGCAGTGGTGCCACCTCTGGTCTGGGAACCATCCTGCGTATCGTGGATTTTAAGGAGCCAGTCGGCCACTCCCAGCCATACGCCTCCAAACAAAAACAACGGTCCGTTTCCCTGGCAAAGAAAAGTAAGCTGCCCCGCTTCTGGATGTCAGATTGCAGGAACCACTTGTTGCCAAGTTGGGGTGGTTTGATAGTACCAAGTGGCTCCTGCAAACTTCCATCAAAAAGTTGGCAAGCGAGTTTTGTTTTCCAGGGAAAAGCGCCGTTGTTTGTGTTTGGGGGCCTGTGGCTGGGAGTGGCCAGCTGTCTCCTTAGAATCCACGATACGCAGGATGGGTCCCAGACCAGAGGTGGCACCAGTGCCAAGTCGGGCTGGTTTGATGGTGCAAAGTGACTCCTGCAATCTGCCATCCAGAAGCGGGGTAGCTTACTTTTGTTTGCCAGGGAAACGGGCCGAGCTTTGTGTCACGGGGCCTATGGCTGGGAGTGACCGGCTGGCTCCTGAAAAGCTACGATAGGCAGGATGGTGACCAGACCCATGGTGGCACCAGTGCCAAGTTGGGCTGGTTTGATAGTACCAAGTGGCTCCTGCAATCTGCCATCAAAAAGTTGGCAGGCGAGTTTTGTTTTCCAGGGAAAAGCGCCGTTGTTTGTGTTTGGGGGCCTGTGGCTGGGAGTGGCCAGCTGGCTCCTTAGAATCCACGATACGCAGGATGGTTCCCAGACCAGAGGTGGCCCCAGTGCCAAGTCGGGATGGTTTGATGGTACAAAGTGGCTCCTGCAATCTGCCATCCAGAAGCGGGGTAGCTTACTTTTGTTTGCCAGGGAAACGGGCCGAGGTTTGTGACTGGGGGCCTATGGCTGGGAGTGACCGGCTGGCGCCTGAAAAGCTACGATAGGCAGGATGGTGACCAGACCCATGGTGGCACCAGTGTCAAGTTGGGCTGGTTTGATAGTACCAAGTGGCTCCTGCAATCTGCCATCAAAAAGTTGGCAGGCCAGTTTTGTTTTCCAGGGAAAAGCGCCGTTGTTTGTGTTTGGAGGCCTGTGGCTGGGAGTGGCCGGCTGCCTCCTTTGAACCCAGGATACGCAGGATGGTTCCCAGAGCCAAGGTGGCGCCAGTGCCAAGTTGGGCTGGTTTGATAGTACCAAGCGGCTCCTGCAATCTGCCATCCAGAAGCGGGACAGCTTAATTTTGTTTCCCAGGGAAACGGGCCGAGGTATTTGTCTGGGGGCCTATGGCTGGGAGTGACTGGCTGGCTACTGAAAAGCTACGATAGGCAGGATGGTTACCAAACTCATGGTGGCACCAGCGCCAAGTCGGGCTGGTTTGATAATACTAAATAGCTCCTGCAATCTGCCATCCAGACGGGGGACAGCAGATTTTTGTTTGCTGGAGAAAAGTTCCGTGGTTTTTTTTTGGGGGTATATGGCTGGACGTGGCCGGCTGGCTCCTTAAAAGATCGATACGCAGGATTGTTCCCTGACCCAAGGTGGCATCAGTGCCAAGTCGGGCTGTTTTCGTAGTACCAAGTGCGTCCTGCAATTTGCCATCCAGAAGAGGGGCAGTTGAGTTTTGTTTGCCAGAGAAAAGGGCCGTGGTATATGTTTGGGGGCATATGGTTGAGAGTGGCCGGCTGGCCCCTGAAAATCCACGATAGGCAGGATGGTTCCCAGAACCAAGGTGGCACCAGTGCCATGTTGGCCTGGTTTGATAGTACCATGTGGCTCCTGCAATCTGCCATCCAGAAGCGGGGCTGCTTACTTTTGTTTGCCAGGGAAACGGGCCGAGATATTTGTCTGGGGGCCTATGGCTGGGAGTGAGTGGCTGGCTCCTGAAAAGCAACGATAGGCAGGATGGTGACCAGACCCATGGTGGCACCAGTGCCAAGTTGGGCTGGTTTGATAGTACCAAGTGGCTCCTGCAATCTGCCATCAAAAAGTTGTCAGGCGAGTTTTGTTTTCCAGGGAAAAGCGCCGTTGTTCTTGTTTAGAGGCCTGTGGCTGGGAGTGGCCGGCTGCCTCCTTTGAACCCAGGATACGCAGGATGGTTCCCAGACCCAAGGTGGCACCAGTGCCAAGTTGGGCTGGTTTGATAGTACCAAGTGGCTCCTGCAATCTGCCATCCAGAAGCGGGACAGCTTACCTTTGTTTCCCAGGGAAACGGGCCGAGGTATTTGTCTGGGGGCCTATGGCTGGGAGTGACCGGCTGGCTACTGAAAAGCTACGATAGGCAGGATGGTTACCAGACTCATGGTGGCACCAGTGCCAAGTTGGGCTGGTTTGATAATACTAAATAGCTCCTGAAATCTGCCATTCAGACGCGGGGCAGCGGATTTTTTTTTTTCTGGAGAAAAGTTCCGTGGTTTTTTTTTGGGGGTATATGGCTGGACGTGGCCGGCTGGCTCCTTAAAAAGATCGATACGCAGGATGGTTCCCTGACCCAAGGTGGCATCACTGCCAAGTCGGGCTGTTTTCGTAGTACCAAGTGCGTCCTGCAATTTGCCATCCAGAAGAGGGGCAGTTGAGTTTTGTTTGCCAGAGCAAAGGGCTGTGGAATGTGTTTGGGGGCATATGGCTGAGAGTGGCCGGCTGGCCCCTGAAAATCCACGATAGGCAGGATGGTTCCCAGAGCAAAGGTAGCACCAGTGCCATGTTGGCCTGGTTTGATAGTACCATGTGGCTCCTGCAATCTGCCATCCAGAAGCGGGGCAGCTTACTTTTGTTTGCCAGGGAAACGGGCCGAGATATTTGTCTGGGGGCCTATGGCTGGGAGTGACCGGCTGGCTCCTGAAAAGCTACGATAGGCAGGATGGTGACCAGACCCAAAGTGGAACCAGTACCAAGTTGGGCCGGTTTGATAGTACCAAGTGGCTCCTGCAATCTGCCATCAAAAATTTGGCAGGCGAATTTTGTTTTCCAGGGAAAAGCGCCGTTGATTTTGTTTAGAGGCCTGTGGCTGGGAGTGGCCGCCTGTCCTCGTAGAATCTACGTTACGCATCATGGTTCCCAGAGCCAAGGTGGCACCAGGGCCAAGTCGGGCAGGTTTGATAGTACCAAATGCATCCTGCAATCTGCCATTCAAAAGCGGGGCAGTTTACTTTTGTTTGCCAGGGAAACGGGCCGAGGTTTGTGTCTGGGGGCCTATGGCAGGGAGTGACCGTCTGGCTCCTGAAAAGCTACGATAGGCAGGATGTTTACCAGACCCATGGTGGCACCAGTGCCAAGTTGGGCTGATTTGATAGTACCAAGTGGCTCCTGCAATCTGCCATCCAGAATCGGGGCAGCTTACTTTTGTTTTCCAGGGAAACGGGCCGAGGTTTGTGTCTGGGGGTCTATGGCTGGGAGTGACCGGCTGGCTCCTGAAAAGCTACGATAGGCAGGATGGTGACCAGACCCATGGTGGCACCAGTGCCAAGTTGGGCTGGTTTGATAGCACCAAGTGGCTCCTGCAATCTGCCATCAAAATGTTGGCAGGCGATTTTTGTTTTCCAGGGAAAAGCGCCGTTGTTTGTGTTTGGGCGCCTGTGGCTCAGAGTGGCCGGGTGGCTGCTTACAATCCACGATACGCCGGATGGTTCCCAGACCAGAGGTGGCACCAGTGACAAGTCGGGCTGGTTTGACACTACCAAGTGGCTCCTGCAATCTGCCATCCAGAATCGGGGCAGCTTAATTTTGTTTGCCAGGGAAACGGTCCGAGGTTTGTGTCTGGGGGCCTATGGCTGGGAGTGACCGGCTGGCTCCTGAAAAGCTACGATAGGCAGGATGGTTCCCAGACGCATAGTGGCACCAGTGCCAAGTTGGGATGATTTGATAGTACCAAGTGGCTCCTGCAATCTGCCATCAAAAAGCTGGCAGGCGAGTTTTGTTTTCCAGGGAAAAGCGCCGTTGTTTGTGTTTGGGGGCCTGTGGCTGGGAGTGTTCGGCTGGCTCCTTAGAATCCACGATATGCAGGATTGTTCCCAGACCCAAGGTGGCACCAGTGCCAAGTCGGGCTGGTTTGATGGTGCAAAGTGGCTCCTGCAATCTGCCATCCAGATGCGGGGCAGCGGATTTTTGTTTCCATGAGAAATGGTCCGTGGTTTGTTTTTGGGGGTATATGGCTTGGCGTGGCCGGCTGGCTCCTTAAAAAGCTCGATATGCAGGATGGTTCCCTGACACAAGGTGGCACCAGTGCCACGTCGGGCGGTTTTCGTAGTACAAAGTGCGTCCTAAAATTTGCCATCCAGAAGAGGGGCAGTTGAGTTTTGTTTGCCAGAGAAAAGGGCCGTGGTTTGTTTTTGGGGGCATATGGCTGCGAGTGACCGGCTGGCTCCTGAAAAGCTACGATAGGCAGGATGGTGACCAGACCCATGGTGGCACCAGTGCCAAGTTGGGCTGGTTTGATAGTACCAAGTGGCTCCGGCAATCTGCCATCAAAAAGTTGGCAGGCGAGTTTTGTTTTCCAGGGAAAAGCGCCGTTGTTTGTGTTTGGGGGCCTGTGGCTGGGAGTGGCTAGCTGGCTCCTTAGAACCCACGATACGCAGGATGGTTCCCAGACCAGAGGTGGCACCAGTGCCAAGTTGGGCTGGTTTGATGGTGCAAAGTGGCTCCTGCAATCTGCCATCCAGAAGCGGGGTAGCTTACTTTTGTTTGCCCGGGAAACGGGCCGAAATATTTGTCTAGGGGCCTCTGGCTGGGGGTGGCTGGCTGGCACCTGAAAAGCTACGATAGGCAGGATGGTGACCAGACCCATGGTGGCACCAGTGCCAAGTTGGGCTGATTTGATAAAACCAAGTGGCTCCTGCAATCTGCCATCAAATGTTTGGCAGGCGAGTTTTGTTTTCCAGGGAAAAGCACCGTTGTTTGTGTTTTGGGGCCTGTGGCTGGGAGTGGCCGGCTGGCTCCTTAGAATCCACGATACGCAGGATGGTTCCCAGACCAGAGGTGGCACCAGTGCCAAGTCGGGCTGGTTTGATAGTACCAATTGGTTCCTGCAATCTGCCATCCAGAAGCGGGGCAGCTGAATTTTGTTTGCCAGAGAAAAAGGCTGTTGTTTGTGTTTCGGGGCCTGTGGTTGGCAGTGGCCCACTGGCTCCTGAAAATCCATGATACGCCGCATGGTTCCCAGACCCAAGGTGGCACCAGTGCCAAGTAGGGCTGGTTTCATAGTACCCAGTGGCTCCTGCAATCTCCCATCAGGAAGAGGGGCAGTTGAGTTTTGTTTTCCAGAGAAAAGGGCCGTGGTTTGTGTTTGGGGCCTATGGCTGAGAGTGACCGGCTGGCCCCTGAAAATCCACGATACGAAGGATGGTTCCCAGATCCAAGGTGGCAGCAGTGTCATGTTGTGCTGGTGTGATAGTCCCAAGTGGCTCCTGCAATCTGCCATCCAGAACCGGGGCAGCTGAATTTTGTTTGCCAGAGAAAAATGCTGTGGTTTGTGTTTGGGGGCCTGTGGCTGGGAGTGGCCGGCTGGCTCCTGAAAATCCATGATACGCAGCATGGTTCCCAGACCCAAGGTGGCACCAGTGCCAAGTGGGGCTGGTTTCACAGTGTCAAGTGCCTCCTGCAATCTCCCATCCAGAAGCGGGGCAGCTGAGTTTTGTTTGCCTGTGAAACGGGCCGTTATTTTTGATTGGGGTCTGTGGCCGAGAGTGTTCGGCTGGCTCCTGACAACCCACAATACGCAGGATGTTTCCCAGACCCAAGGTGGCACCAGTGCCAAGTCGGGCTGGTTTGATAGTACCAAGTGGCTCCTGCAATCTGCCATCCAGAAGCGGTGCAGTTGAGTTTTGTTTGCCAGAGAAAAGGGCCGTGGGTTGTGTTTGGGGGCATATGGCTGGGAGTGGCCGGCTGTCTCAATAAAAAGATCGATACGCAGGATGGTTCCCAGACCCAAGGTGGCACCAGTGCCAAGTAGGGCTGTTTTTATAGTACCAAGTGCGTCCTGCAATTTGCCATCCAGAAGAGGGGCAGTTGAGTTTTGTTTGCCAGAGAATAGCACCGTTGTTTGTGTTTGGGGGCTTGTGGCTGGGAGTGGCCGACTGGCGCCTTAGAATCTGTGTTACGCAGCATGGTTCCCAGACCAGAGGTGGCACCAGTGCCAAGTTGGGCTGGTTTGATAGTACCAAGTGGCTCCTGCAATCTGCCTTCCAGAAGCGGGGCAGATTACTTTTGTTTGCCAATGAAACGGGCCGAGGTTTGTGACTTGGGACCTATGGCTGGGAGTGGCCGGCTGGCTCCTTTGAACCCACGATACGCAGGATGGTTCCCAGACCCAAGGTGGCACCAGTGCCAAGTCGGGCTGGTTTGATACTACCAAGTGCGTCCTGCAATTTGCCATCCAGAAGCGGTTTCAGCTTAATTTTGTTTGCCAGGGAAACGGGCCGTGGGTTTTGTATGGGGGCCTATGGCTGAGAGTGGCCGGCTGGCTCCTGAAAATCCACGCTAGGCAGCATGGTTCCCAGATGCAAGGTGGCGCCAGTGCCAAGTCGGGCTGGTTTGATGGTGCAAAGTGGCTCCTGCAATCTGCCATCCAGAAGCGGGGCAGCTGATTTTTGTTTGCCAGAGAAAAATTCCGTGTATTGTTTTTGGGGGCATATTGCTGGGAGTGGCCGGCTGGCTCCTTAAAATGCTCGATACGCATGATGGTTCCCAGGCCCAAGGTGTCACCACTACCAAGTCGGCCTGCGGTTTTAGTATCAAGTTCATCCTGCAATTTGCCGTCCAGAAGAGGGGCAGTTGAGTTTTGTTTGCCAGAGAAACGGGCCGAGGTTTCTGTTTGGGGACATATGGCTGAGAGTGGCCGGGTGGCCCCTGAATATCCACGATACACAGCATGGTTCCCAGATCCAAGGTGGCACCAGTGCCAAGTTGGGCTGGTTTGATAGTACCAAGTGTCTCCTGCAATCTGCCATCCAGAAGCGGGGCAGCTTACTTTTGTTTGCCAGAGAAATAGGCCTAGGTTTTTGTCTGGGGGCCTGTGGCTAGGAGTGGCCGGCTGGCTCCTAAGAATCCACGATACGCAGGATGTTTCCCAGACCCAAGGTGGCACCAGTGCCAAGTCGGGCTGGTTTGATAGTACCAAGTGGCTCCTGCAAACTCCATCAAAATGTTGGCAGGCGTGTTTTGTTTTCCAGGGAACAGCGCCGTTGATTTTGTTTGGGGGCCTGTGGCTGGGAGTGGCCGGCTGGCTCCTTAGAATCCACGATACGCAGGATGGTTCCCAAACCCAAGGTGGCACCAGTGCCAAGTCGGGCTGTTTTTATAGTACCAAGTGCGTCCTGCAATTTGCCATCCAGAAGAGGGGCAGTGGAGTTTTGTTTGCCAGAGAATAGCGCCGTTGTTTGTGTTTGGGGGCTTGTGACTGGGAGTGGCCGACTGGCGCCTTAGAATCTGTCTTACGCAGCATGGCTCCCAGACCACAGGTGGCACCAGTGCCAAGTTGGGCTGGTTTGATAGTACCAAGTGGCTCCTGCCATCTGCCATCCAGAAGCGGGGCAGCTTACTTTTGTTTGCCAGGTAAACGGGCCGAGGTTTGTGACTGGGGACGTATGGCTGGGAGTGACCGGCTGGCTCCTGGAAAGCTACAATAGGCAGGATGGTGACCAGACCCATGGTGGCACCAGTGCCAAGTTGGGCTGGTTTGATAGTACCAAGTGCGTCCTGCAATCTGCCATCAAAAAGTTGGCAGGCGAGTTTTGTTTTCCAGGGAAAAGCGCTGTTGTTTGTATTTGGGGGCCTGTGGCTGGGAGTGGCCGGCTGGCTCCTTTGAACCCACGATACGCAGGATGGTTCCCAGACCCAAGGTGGCACCAGTGCCAAGTCGGGCTGGTTTGATACTACCAAGTGCGTCCTGCAATCTGCCATCCAGAAGCGGGGCAGCTTAATTTTGTTTGCCAGGGAAACGGGCCGTGGGTTTTGTTTGGGGGCCTATGGCTGAGAGTGGCCGGCTGGCTCCTGAAAATCCACGCTAGGCAGCATGGTTCCCAGATGCAAGGTGGCACCAGTGCCAAGTCGGGCTGGTTTGATGGTGCAAAGTGGCTCCTGCTTTCTGCCATCAAGAAGCGGGGCAGCTGATTTTTGTTTGCCAGAGAAAAATTCCGTGGATTGTTTTTGGGGGCATATTGCTGGGAGTGGCCGGCTGGCTCCTTAAAATGCTCGATACGCATGATGGTTCCCAGGTCCAAGGTGTCACCACTACCAAGTCGGCCTGCGGTTTTAGTATCAAGTTCATCCTGCAATTTGCCATCCAGAAGAGGGGCAGTTGAGTTTTGTTTGCCAGAGAAACGGGCCGAGGTTTCTGTTTGGGGACATATGGCTGAGAGTGGCCGGCTGGCCCCTGAATATCCACGATACACAGCATGGTTCCCAGATCCAAGGTGGCACCAGTGCCAAGTTGGGCTGGTTTGATAGTACCAAGTGTCTCCTGCAATCTGCCATCCAGAAGCGGGGCAGCTTACTTTTGTTTGCCAGAGAAATAGGCCTAGGTTTTTGTTTGGGGGCGTGTGGCTAGGAGTGGCCGGCTGGCTCCTAAGAATCCACGATACGCAGGATGTTTCCCAGACCCAAGGTGGCACCAGTGCCAAGTCGGGCTGGTTTGATAGTACCAAGTGGCTCCTGCAAACTCCATCAAAATGTTGGCAGGCGTGTTTTGTTTTCCAGGGAACAGCGCCGTTGATTTTGTTTGGGGGCCTGTGGCTGGGAGTGGCCGGCTGGCTCCTTAGAATCCACGATACGCAGGATGGTTCCCAGACCCAAGGTGGCACCAGTGCCAAGTCGGGCTGGTTTGATTACACCAAGTGGCTCCTGCAATCTGCCATCCAGAAGTGAGGCAGCTAAGTTTTGTTTGCCAGAAAAAAGGGCCGTGGTTTTTGTTGGGGGCCTGTGGCTGGGAGTGGCCGGCTGGCTCCTTAGAATCCACCATACGCAGGATGGTTCCCAGACCCAAGGTGGCACCAGTGCCACGTCGGGCGGTTTTCGTAGTACAAAGTGCGTCCTAAAATTTGCCATCCAGAAGAGGGGCAGTTGAGTTTTGTTTGCCAGAGAAAAGGTCCGTGGTTTGTTTTTGGGGGCATATGGCTGAGAGTGGCTGGCTGGCCCCTGAAAATCCACGATACACAGGATGGTTCCCAGATCCAAGGTGGCACCTGTGCCAAGTCGGGCTGATTTGATAGTACTAAGTAGCTCCTGCAATCTGCCATCCAGAAGCGGGGCAGCTTACTTTTGTTTGCCAGGGAAACGGGACGAGGTTTGTGTTTCGGGGCCTATGGCTGAGAGTGACCGGCTGGCTCCTGAAAAGCTACAATAGGCAGGATGGTGACCAGACCCATGGTGGCACCAGTGCCAAGTTGGGCTGGTTTGATAGTACCAAGTGGTTCCTGCAATCTGCCATCCAGAATCAGGGCAGCTGAGTTTTGTTTGCCAGAGAAAAGGGCCTTGGTTTGTGTTTGGGGGCATATGGCTGGGTGTGGCCAGCTGGCTCCTTAAAATGCACGATATGCAACATGGCTCCCAGACCCAAGGTGGCACCAGTGCCAAGTTGGGCTGGTTTGATAGTACCAAGTGGCTCCTGCAATCTTCCATGGTCACGTGGAGAAATACTTTCTGGTTTCAGCCTCATGCTCTTTCTTCTCTCCCTCAACTTCACTATCACCTCTCATCTGGTTCACATGCGCTGCCTTCAAGGTCCACAGGCTACTTTTCACAGAATCTTCTGGCCTGATGAAGTAAGAATGATGAATAGAACAGAGCTGGGATCTATTTTCCAGTTTGGATAAAATGCATTCTGCACACAAATCCAAGGAGAACGGGCTGCCCCGATGCCCAGAAAATCTTTCACTCCTGCTAGTGTTCTACGTCAACCGCAACTTAGTCTGAAAGAAAAGCTTTTTCTCTGAGAGCATCTGAGAGGTTTGCATGAAGCACTGATATCTGACATATGCAATTTTGAATAGGAGAGGAAAAAGAAAATGGCAAGGAGTTTTTAATTGTAGTGGTTTCAATTTAATTTCCGTGCACTTTTTCAAAACTTGTCAGCTCAAATGCCCATCAACATCTTTTAGTCATCTGTAAGTCAGTATTCATATAAAATGTGCTTCAAATCCAAAGAATTTCAAATTTGCACTCCAAGCTTCTATGCCTAGATTTATGATTTCCTACACATATTAGATGAAAGGAAGGCCTTTTTTACTGTGGGAGTGCTGGAACACTGGAACAGGTTGCCCAGAGAAGTTGTGGGTGTCCCATCCCTGAAAGTATTCAAGGTCACCTTGGACGGGGCTTGGAGCAGCAACAAAGGAGAAGCTTGATGGTAGAGAAACAAAGTCGGACTATAGAAGAAACTCGGATTGAAGTATAGGATCAAGTTTTCTCTCAGCTCTTGGGGTAAATTCAAAGTTGTACAAAATGACATTTATCTGTGCTATTCACTACTGTAACAGAAAGTTTCATGAAAACTGTACAGAAGATAGTAAATTTTAAAAGAGATAAGAATTACAGCATAAAATCCATGGGATAGGTTACAACATGAGACACTCTCTAAGAGAAAATCTCTTTGTTTCAGCACTTCATCGGGGTAAGATTTCATGAAGTGCCAAAGAAGGCGGCAAAATATCATTCGGGACATTATTTACTGGAATTCAGCCTGGCCATTAGTAGGAACTGCCTTTGAACATATCATGTAGATATACCACACACACTTTCCCTTCACTGAAAAATTACTGTTTACAACAAATAAGCAATTGACGATCAAAATTGATTGAAAGCATCTTAAACATGTCAAGTATTTCATTGTAGATGATCTGTGATCCAAATGCTTCTTCCACCTTCGAGAGGGACAGAAGAATTCTTCCATATCATGATGGTTTAAAATTGTATCAACCAATGTTTTCTGCTGAAAAGATATCATCTATTTTTTTCTATTTTTGGAAGAAAATATTCCTAGACATACAACAGGTGAGAACTAAGTAATTTTAAAGAAACAAATGAAATGAAAATATTCTGTAAATAGAATGAAATGAAAAGCTGTGTTTTAAATAGGAGCTAAATATTAAACAGAATTTTTGTACCAGGCATTTGAATTACTGCACCAGCTCTTTTGCCCATCAAGAGAGGCATTTAGCATTTCAGTCTTTTCCAAGGTGTTCATGATCTGCTATGCTGATCTCTGTGTGTGCCTAGGTGTGTGTGGAGGGGGGGGCATATGAAGGGGAGTGTGTATGTTTGCTTTACAATTGTTGTGGCAGATTCATGCCTCAGCTCCACATTTTGTTTTAAAAAGGTCACACCGAGTGGATATGAAGTTTACTATCAACAAGAGATCGATTCCCAAATCATCCATTTGACTCTCCCTTATAAATCATGTGCTTTGTTGCATATTTTATCAAATATACTTTCAAGCCAGATGGAGGAAGGAGGATGTGGGAATCCCTCCACCATCTTGCAACTTTTATGTAAGTAGGTTTTCAAGAAAATCATCATTTCTCTTTTAAATATGTCTGGAACAGGCATGATGGTAGTGTCAACCTGTTGGAGTTTTTGTTGCTGGAAGAAGTTGTACAAAAGGATTGGTTTTTACATTGACCAGTTACTGAATCAAGCGCAGGAATACATTGGAAATTTAGCTGGGGGTTCCTTTTCCCAGCAGACTACTTCTAGAACGAGCTTGTACACTGAAGCTGACTCTTTTGCTCTCTTTTTGTTTCTTTCCTATTTTCTTGGCTTCTTTGCCACTATCTAGACAATTTTGGAACTTTGTTCCCAACTAAAATGGTTTCAATAGTCTGATTGTGATCATACATTTTTACAAGGAATTTTTAAAATCTTTCCTCGAGTCCAGAAAGTCAAGGACTTAGATCTTTTTCTTCCCTTATCAATATTGCCATGAAATTGATAAATAAAGACCAACTCTTTATTTTTGTTTTTAACCCACGTAGATAATTCCCATCCATTAATCCATTTTGTGGACCAATAGCTGCCATTCTGATGGAAGCTGTCACTTCTTAACAATAGGCATTCTGTGACTATGTTGACTGCACTTTGGGTGAAGATCCTAACTGGTCTTAGATATACATAGGGAGAAATTTGCTCAGCCAGTGTCAGTCTTAAGCATGCGTATCAGAAGATCTTTCTAGAGCTGGGAATTTTCCCATGAAAGGGATTCAGTTAGGGAAGAGACACTTGTGCCAGAGTTTTACATTCTTCTTGAACACTGCTTAAGGAACTTAGATGCCATGTCCATTTGGATCTCTGTCTGCACAGAACTTTGTCATGCCAGCGCTTTGAAATGCATCTTGAAGAGAATTCACTAGCACAGAATGAAAGAGAGTGGAAGGGGTTGGTGGGGCTAACCAGGCCCAACCCCCCTGCCTAAACCAGGATACCTAGAGCCTCTTGCCCAGGATTCTATCTGGGTGTACTTTTAATGTCTTCAAAGATCCAGGCTCCACAATCTTTCTGGGCAGTCTGTGCCGTGGTTCAGTCACCCTGACAGTAAAGAAACATTTACTGATGTTCAAAGGCAATCTCCTGTATTTCAGTGTGTGCCCACTGCCTCTTGTCTTTTCCCTCAGCATCACTGAAAAGACACTGATTCCCTCCCCTTTGCACTATTGCTTCCATATGTATGTGTGGTGCCATGTAGAGGTATGTCAAAAACCTCCCTGAAGCCCAGGCAGATAATATTCCCTTCATCTACCAGTCAAGTTGATTCATCAGAGGAGTTTAAAGTGATGTTCAGCATGAAATTCCCCTGAAAAATCATGCTAACTACATTATTTGGTCATCTGTCATGTGCCTGGCAAGGATTTCCAGGAAGAGCTGCTTCATCAACTTCCTGGGGATAAAAAAGCGGCTGGCTGGTTTGTACTATGGCGAGTCCTCTTAATTGCCTTTTTTGAAGATGGGTGTCATTTGCTAACATCCACTCTTTAGCTCCTCTTCTCATCTACACCTCGGCAAAAAGCTTTTCCACTATGTCTGGCTAGGAAAAACTGTGCCAGCACAGAAAACATCTCCCATCGTGTTCTAGAAGTTGCACGGATGTCTGCCAAGTGTTTGGCAGGAAGAAAAGAAAAGTTGTCCAAAACAGCTTCCAATCGAATGTTCCTGTGATTGGAAAAGTCAGGAGAGTGCAAAGGTACTGTTTTCTATCAGTTGGCAAGGTGCGCACACAATCCCAGTGTTGTACAGCTTGCTTCTTCACCTTCCCGAAGCTGCCGCTCTCGCCGGCTGCCGGAGCCCAAGAAGCGGCTTCTTCGCGCAAAGACGATTGTGCCGCTCACAGTGCTCTCCTTAGCGCGGCTTCTGCCGAAAGACGCCCGGCAGCGGCTCTTACCTCCGGAGAGCATCCTACCTTCGTCTTTAGCTCCTCTTCTCATCTACACCTCGGCAAAAAGCTTTTCCACTATGTCTGGCTAGGAAAAACTGTGCCAGCACAGAAAACATCTCCCATCGTGTTCTAGAAGTTGCACGGATGTCTGCCAAGTGTTTGGCAGGAAGAAAAGAAAAGTTGTCCAAAACAGCTTCCAATCGAATGTTCCTGTGATTGGAAAAGTCAGGAGAGTGCAAAGGTACTGTTTTCTATCAGTTGGCAAGGTGCGCACACAATCCCAGTGTTGTACAGCTTGCTTCTTCACCTTCCCGAAGCTGCCGCTCTCGCCGGCTGCCGGAGCCCAAGAAGCGGCTTCTTCGCGCAAAGACGATTCTGCCGCTCACAGTGCTCTCCTTAGCGCAGCTTCTGCCGAAAGACGCCCGGCAGCGGCTCTTACCTCCGGAGAGCATCCTACCTTCGTCTTTCGCGTCTTATGTAGTCTACATCTTAGCAAAACGCTTCTCCACTATGTCTGGCTAGGAAAAACTGTGCCAGCACAGAAAACATCTCCCATCGTGTTCTAGAAGTTGCACGGATGTCTGCCAAGTGTTTGGCAGGAAGAAAAGAAAAGTTGTCCAAAACAGCTTCCAATCGAATGTTCCTGTGATTGGAAAAGTCAGGAGAGTGCAAAGGTACTGTTTTCTATCAGTTGGCAAGGTGCGCACACAATCCCAGTGTTGTACAGCTTGCTTCTTCACCTTCCCGAAGCTGCCGCTCTCGCCGGCTGCCGGAGCCCAAGAAGCGGCTTCTTCGCGCAAAGACGATTGTGCCGCTCACAGTGCTCTCCTTAGCGCGGCTTCTGCCGAAAGACGCCCGGCAGCGGCTCTTACCTCCGGAGAGCATCCTACCTTCGTCTTTCGCGTCTTTTGTAGTCTACATCTTAGCAAAACGCTTTTCCACTATGTCTGGCTAGGAAAAACTGTGCCAGCACAGAAAACATCTCCCATCGTGTTCTAGAAGTTGCACGGATGTCTGCCAAGTGTTTGGCAGGAAGAAAAGAAAAGTTGTCCAAAACAGCTTCCAATCGAATGTTCCTGTGATTGGAAAAGTCAGGAGAGTGCAAAGGTACTGTTTTCTATCAGTTGGCAAGGTGCGCACACAATCCCAGTGTTGTACAGCTTGCTTCTTCACCTTCCCGAAGCTGCCGCTCTCGCCGGCTGCCGGAGCCCAAGAAGCGGCTTCTTCGCGCAAAGACGATTGTGCCGCTCACAGTGCTCTCCTTAGCGCGGCTTCTGCCGAAAGACGCCCGGCAGCGGCTCTTACCTCCGGAGAGCATCCTACCTTCGTCTTTCGCGTCTTTTGTAGTCTACATCTTAGCAAAATGCTTCTCCACTATGTCTGCCTAGGAAAAACTGTGCCAGCACAGAAAACATCTCCCATCGTGTTCTAGAAGTTGCACGGATGTCTGCCAAGTGTTTGGCAGGAAGAAAAGAAAAGTTGTCCAAAACAGCTTCCAATCGAATGTTCCTGTGATTGGAAAAGTCAGGAGAGTGCAAAGGTACTGTTTTCTATCAGTTGGCAAGGTGCGCACACAATCCCAGTGTTGTACAGCTTGCTTCTTCACCTTCCCGAAGCTGCCGCTCTCGCCGGCTGCCGGAGCCCAAGAAGCGGCTTCTTCGCGCAAAGACGATTGTGCCGCTCACAGTGCTCTCCTTAGCGCGGCTTCTGCCGAAAGACGCCCGGCAGCGGCTCTTACCTCCGGAGAGCATCCTACCTTCGTCTTTCACGTCTTTTGTAGTCTACACCTCGGCAAAAAGCTTTTCCACTATGTCTGGCTAGGAAAAACTGTGCCAGCACAGAAAACATCTCCCATCGTGTTCTAGAAGTTGCACGGATGTCTGCCAAGTGTTTGGCAGGAAGAAAATAAAAGTTGTTGAAAACAGCTTCCAATCGAATGTTCATGTGATTGGAAAAGTCAGGAGAGTGCAAAGGTACTGTTTTCTATCAGTTGGCAAGGTGCGCACACAATCCCAGTGTTGTACAGCTTGCTTCTTCACCTTCCCGAAGCTGCCGCTCTCGCCGGCTGCCGGAGCCCAAGAAGCGGCTTCTTCGCGCAAAGACGATTGTGCCGCTCACAGTGCTCTCCTTAGCGCGGCTTCTGCCGAAAGACGCCCGGCAGCGGCTCTTACCTCCGGAGAGCATCCTACCTTCGTCTTTCGCGTCTTTTGTAGTCTACATCTTAGCAAAATGCTTTTCCACTATGTCTGGCTAGGAAAAACTGTGCCAGCACAGAAAACATCTCCCATCGTGTTCTAGAAGTTGCACGGATGTCTGCCAAGTGTTTGGCAGGAAGAAAAGAAAAGTTGTCCAAAACAGCTTCCAATCGAATGTTCCTGTGATTGGAAAAGTCAGGAGAGTGCAAAGGTACTGTTTTCTATCAGTTGGCAAGGTGCGCACACAATCCCAGTGTTGTACAGCTTGCTTCTTCACCTTCGCGAAGCTGCCACTCTCAGGAGGTAAGAGCCGCTGCCGGGCGTCTTTCGGCAGAAGCCGCGCTAAGGGGAGCACTGTGAGCGGCACAATCGTCTTTGCGCGAAGAAGCCGCTTCTTGGGCTCCGGCAGCCGGCGAGAGCGGCAGCTTCGGGAAGGTGAAGAAGCAAGCTGTACAACACTGGGATTGTGTGCGCACCTTTCCAACTGATAGAAAACAGTACCTTTGCACTCTCCTGACTTTTCCAATCACAGGAACATTCGATTGGAAGCTGTTTTGGACAACTTTTCTTTTCTTCCTGCCAAACACTTGGCAGACATCCGTGCAACTTCTAGAACACGATGGGAGATGTTTTCTGTGCTGGCACAGTTTTTCCTAGCCAGACATAGTTGAAAAGCGTTTTGCCGAGGTGTAGACTACATAAGACGCGAAAGAAGAAGGTAGGATGCTCTCCGGAGGTAAGAGCCGCTGCCGGGCGTCTTTCAGCAGAAGCCGCGCTAAGGAGAGCCCTGTGAGCGGCAGAATCGTCTTTGCGCGAAGAAGCCGCTTCTTGGGCTCCGGCAGCCGGCGAGAGCGGCAGCTTCGGGAAGGTGAAGAAGCAAGCTGTACAACACTGGGATTGTGTGCGCACCTTGCCAACTGATAGAAAACAGTACCTTTGCACTCTCCTGACTTTTCCAATCACAGGAACATTCGATTGGAAGCTGTTTTGGACAACTTTTCTTTTCTTCCTGCCAAACACTTGGCAGACATCCGTGCAACTTCTAGAACACGATGGGAGATGTTTTCTGTGCTGGCACAGTTTTTCCTAGCCAGACATAGTGGAAAAGCTTTTTGCCGAGGTGTAGACTACATAAGACGCGAAAGACGAAGGTAGGATGCTCTCCGGAGGTAAGAGCCGCTGCCGGGCGTCTTTCGGCAGAAGCCGCGCTAAGGAGAGCCCTGTGAGCGGCACAATCGTCTTTGCGCGAAGAAGCCGCTTCTTGGGCTCCGGCAGCCGGCGAGAGCGGCAGCTTCGGGAAGGTGAAGAAGCAAGCTGTACAACACTGGGATTGTGTGCGCACCTTGCCAACTGATAGAAAACAGTACCTTTGCACTCTCCTGACTTTTCCAATCACAGGAACATTCGATTGGAAGCTGTTTTGGACAACTTTTCTTTTCTTCCTGCCAAACACTTGGCAGACATCCGTGCAACTTCTAGAACACGATGGGAGATGTTTTCTGTGCTGGCACAGTTTTTCCTAGCCAGACATAGTGGAAAAGCTTTTTGCCGAGGTGTAGACTACATAAGACGCGAAAGACGAAGGTAGGATGCTCTCCGGAGGTAAGAGCCGCTGCCGGGCGTCTTTCGGCAGAAGCCGCGCTAAGGAGAGCCCTGTGAGCGGCACAATCGTCTTTGCGCGAAGAAGCCGCTTCTTCGGTTCAGGGAGCCGCTGAGAGCGGCAGCTTCGGGAAGGTGAAGAAGCAAGCTGTACAACACTGGGATTGTGTGCGCACCTTGCCAACTGATAGAAAACAGTACCTTTGCACTCTCCTGACTTTTCCAATCACAGGAACATTCGATTGGAAGCTGTTTTGGACAACTTTTCTTTTCTTCCTGCCAAACACTTGGCAGACATCCGTGCAACTTCTAGAACACGATGGGAGATGTTTTCTGTGCTGGCACAGTTTTTCCTAGCCAGACATAGTGGAAAAGCGTTTTGCTAAGATGTAGACTACAAAAGACGCGAAAGACGAAGGTAGGATGCTCTCCGGAGGTAAGAGCCGCTGCCGGGCGTCTTTCGGCAGAAGCTGCGCTAAGGAGAGCACTGTGAGCGGCACAATCGTCTTTGCGCGAAGAAGCCGCTTCTTGGGCTCCGGCAGCCGGCGAGAGCGGCAGCTTCGGGAAGGTGAAGAAGCAAGCTGTACAACACTGGGATTGTGTGCGCACCTTGCCAACTGATAGAAAACAGTACCTTTGCACTCTCCTGACTTTTCCAATCACAGGAACATTCGATTGGAAGCTGTTTTGGACAACTTTTCTTTTCTTCCTGCCAAACACTTGGCAGACATCCGTGCAACTTCTAGAACACGATGGGAGATGTTTTCTGTGCTGGCACAGTTTTTCCTAGCCAGACATAGTGGAAAAGCGTTTTGCCGAGGTGTAGATGAGAAGAGGAGCTAAAGACGAAGGTAGGATGCTCTCCGGAGGTAAGAGCCGCTGCCGGGCGTCTTTCGGCAGAAGCCGCGCTAAGGAGAGCCCTGTGAGCGGCACAATCGTCTTTGCGCGAAGAAGCCGCTTCTTGGGCTCCGGCAGCCGGCGAGAGCGGCAGCTTCGGGAAGGTGAAGAAGCAAGCTGTACAACACTGGGATTGTGTGCGCACCTTGCCAACTGATAGAAAACAGTACCTTTGCACTCTCCTGACTTTTCCAATCACAGGAACATTCGATTGGAAGCTGTTTTGGACAACTTTTCTTTTCTTCCTGCCAAACACTTGGCAGACATCCGTGCAACTTCTAGAACACGATGGGAGATGTTTTCTGTGCTGGCACAGTTTTTCCTAGCCAGACATAGTGGAAAAGCTTTTTGCCGAGGTGTAGATGAGAAGAGGAGCTAAAGAGTGGATGTTAGCAAATGACACCCATCTTCAAAAAAGGCAATTAAGAGGACTCGCCATAGTACAAACCAGCCAGCCTCTTTTTTATCCCCAGGAAGTTGATGAAGCAGCTCTTCCTGGAAATCCTTGCCAGGCACATGACAGATGACCAAATAATGTAGTTAGCATGATTTTTCAGGGGAATTTCATGCTGAACATCACTTTAAACTCCTCTGATGAATCAACTTGACTGGTAGATGAAGGGAATATTATCTGCCTGGGCTTCAGGGAGGTTTTTGACATACCTCTACATGGCATCACACATACATATGGAAGCAATAGTGCAAAGGGGAGGGAATCAGTGTCTTTTCAGTGATGCTGAGGGAAAAGACAAGAGGCAGTGGGCACACACTGAAATACAGGAGATTGCCTTTGAACATCAGTAAATGTTTCTTTACTGTCAGGGTGACTGAACCACGGCACAGACTGCCCAGAAAGATTGTGGAGCCTGGATCTTTGAAGACATTAAAAGTACACCCAGATAGAATCCTGGGCAAGAGGCTCTAGGTATCCTGGTTTAGGCAGGGGGGTTGGGCCTGGTTAGCCCCACCAACCCCTTCCACTCTCTTTCATTCTGTGCTAGTGAATTCTCTTCAAGATGCATTTCAAAGCGCTGGCATGACAAAGTTCTGTGCAGACAGAGATCCAAATGGACATGGCATCTAAGTTCCTTAAGCAGTGTTCAAGAAGAATGTAAAACTCTGGCACAAGTGTCTCTTCCCTAACTGAATCCCTTTCATGGGAAAATTCCCAGCTCTAGAAAGATCTTCTGATACGCATGCTTAAGACTGACACTGGCTGAGCAAATTTCTCCCTATGTATATCTAAGACCAGTTAGGATCTTCACCCAAAGTGCAGTCAACATAGTCACAGAATGCCTATTGTTAAGAAGTGACAGCTTCCATCAGAATGGCAGCTATTGGTCCACAAAATGGATTAATGGATGGGAATTATCTACGTGGGTTAAAAACAAAAATAAAGAGTTGGTCTTTATTTATCAATTTCATGGCAATATTGATAAGGGAAGAAAAAGATCTAAGTCCTTGACTTTCTGGACTCGAGGAAAGATTTTAAAAATTCCTTGTAAAAATGTATGATCACAATCAGACTATTGAAACCATTTTAGTTGGGAACAAAGTTCCAAAATTGTCTAGATAGTGGCAAAGAAGCCAAGAAAATAGGAAAGAAACAAAAAGAGAGCAAAAGAGTCAGCTTCAGTGTACAAGCTCGTTCTAGAAGTAGTCTGCTGGGAAAAGGAACCCCCAGCTAAATTTCCAATGTATTCCTGCGCTTGATTCAGTAACTGGTCAATGTAAAAACCAATCCTTTTGTACAACTTCTTCCAGCAACAAAAACTCCAACAGGTTGACACTACCATCATGCCTGTTCCAGACATATTTAAAAGAGAAATGATGATTTTCTTGAAAACCTACTTACATAAAAGTTGCAAGATGGTGGAGGGATTCCCACATCCTCCTTCCTCCATCTGGCTTGAAAGTATATTTGATAAAATATGCAACAAAGCACATGATTTATAAGGGAGAGTCAAATGGATGATTTGGGAATCGATCTCTTGTTGATAGTAAACTTCATATCCACTCGGTGTGACCTTTTTAAAACAAAATGTGGAGCTGAGGCATGAATCTGCCACAACAATTGTAAAGCAAACATACACACTCCCCTTCATATGCCCCCCCCTCCACACACACCTAGGCACACACAGAGATCAGCATAGCAGATCATGAACACCTTGGAAAAGACTGAAATGCTAAATGCCTCTCTTGATGGGCAAAAGAGCTGGTGCAGTAATTCAAATGCCTGGTACAAAAATTCTGTTTAATATTTAGCTCCTATTTAAAACACAGCTTTTCATTTCATTCTATTTACAGAATATTTTCATTTCATTTGTTTCTTTAAAATTACTTAGTTCTCACCTGTTGTATGTCTAGGAATATTTTCTTCCAAAAATAGAAAAAAATAGATGATATCTTTTCAGCAGAAAACATTGGTTGATACAATTTTAAACCATCATGATATGGAAGAATTCTTCTGTCCCTCTCGAAGGTGGAAGAAGCATTTGGATCACAGATCATCTACAATGAAATACTTGACATGTTTAAGATGCTTTCAATCAATTTTGATCGTCAATTGCTTATTTGTTGTAAACAGTAATTTTTCAGTGAAGGGAAAGTGTGTGTGGTATATCTACATGATATGTTCAAAGGCAGTTCCTACTAATGGCCAGGCTGAATTCCAGTAAATAATGTCCCGAATGATATTTTGCCGCCTTCTTTGGCACTTCATGAAATCTTACCCCGATGAAGTGCTGAAACAAAGAGATTTTCTCTTAGAGAGTGTCTCATGTTGTAACCTATCCCATGGATTTTATGCTGTAATTCTTATCTCTTTTAAAATTTACTATCTTCTGTACAGTTTTCATGAAACTTTCTGTTACAGTAGTGAATAGCACAGATAAATGTCATTTTGTACAACTTTGAATTTACCCCAAGAGCTGAGAGAAAACTTGATCCTATACTTCAATCCGAGTTTCTTCTATAGTCCGACTTTGTTTCTCTACCATCAAGCTTCTCCTTTGTTGCTGCTCCAAGCCCCGTCCAAGGTGACCTTGAATACTTTCAGGGATGGGACACCCACAACTTCTCTGGGCAACCTGTTCCAGTGTTCCAGCACTCCCACAGTAAAAAAGGCCTTCCTTTCATCTAATATGTGTAGGAAATCATAAATCTAGGCATAGAAGCTTGGAGTGCAAATTTGAAATTCTTTGGATTTGAAGCACATTTTATATGAATACTGACTTACAGATGACTAAAAGATGTTGATGGGCATTTGAGCTGACAAGTTTTGAAAAAGTGCACGGAAATTAAAATTGAAACCACTACAATTAAAAACTCCTTGCCATTTTCTTTTTCCTCTCCTATTCAAAATTGCATATGTCAGATATCAGTGCTTCATGCAAACCTCTCAGATGCTCTCAGAGAAAAAGCTTTTCTTTCAGACTAAGTTGCGGTTGACGTAGAACACTAGCAGGAGTGAAAGATTTTCTGGGCATCGGGGCAGCCCGTTCTCCTTGGATTTGTGTGCAGAATGCATTTTATCCAAACTGGAAAATAGATCCCAGCTCTGTTCTATTCATCATTCTTACTTCATCAGGCCAGAAGATTCTGTGAAAAGTAGCCTGTGGACCTTGAAGACAGCGCATGTGAACCAGATGAGAGGTGATAGTGAAGTTGAGGGAGAGAAGAAAGAGCATGAGGCTGAAACCAGAAAGTATTTCTCCACGTGATCATGGAAGATTGCAGGAGCCACTTGGTACTATCAAACCAGCCCAACTTGGCACTGGTGCCACCTTGGGTCTGGGAGCCATGTTGCATATCGTGCATTTTAAGGAGCCAGCTGGCCACACCCAGCCATATGCCCCCAAACACAAACCAAGGCCCTTTTCTCTGGCAAACAAAACTCAGCTGCCCTGCTTCTGGATGGCAGATTGCAGGAACCACTTGGTACTATCAAACCAGCCCAACTTGGCACTGGTGCCACCATGGGTCTGGTCACCATCCTGCCTATTGTAGCTTTTCAGGAGCCAGCCGGTCACTCTCAGCCATAGGCCCCGAAACACAAACCTCGTCCCGTTTCCCTGGCAAACAAAAGTAAGCTGCCCCGCTTCTGGATGGCAGATTGCAGGAGCTACTTAGTACTATCAAATCAGCCCGACTTGGCACAGGTGCCACCTTGGATCTGGGAACCATCCTGTGTATCGTGGATTTTCAGGGGCCAGCCAGCCACTCTCAGCCATATGCCCCCAAAAACAAACCACGAACCTTTTCTCTGGCAAACAAAACTCAACTGCCCCTCTTCTGGATGGCAAATTTTAGGACGCACTTTGTACTACGAAAACCGCCCGACGTGGCACTGGTGCCACCTTGTGTCAGGGAACCATCCTGCATATCGAGCTTTTTAAGGAGCCAGCCGGCCAGGCCCAGCCATATACCCCCAAAAACAAACCACGGACCATTTCTCAAGGAAACAAAAATCCGCTGCCCCGCGTCTGGATGGCAGATTGCAGGAGCCACTTTGCACCATCAAACCAGCCCGACTTGGCACTGGTGCCACCTTGGGTCTGGGAACAATCCTGCGTATCGTACATATTCAGGAACCAGCCGAACACTCCCAGCCACAGGGCCCCAAACACAAACAACGGCCCATTTCCCTGGCAAACAAAACTCAGCTGCCCCGCTTCTGGATGGCAGTTTGCAGGAGCCACTTGGGACTATCAAACCAGCCCGACTTGGCACTGGTGCCACCTTGGGTCTGGGAACCATCCTGCGTATGGTGGATTCTAAGGAGCCAGCCGGCCACTCCCAGCCACAGGCCCCCAACAAAATCCACGGCCCTTTTTTCTGGCAAACAAAACTTAGCTGCCTCACTTCTGGATGGCAGATTGCAGGAGCCACTTGGTGTAATCAAACCAGCCCGACTTGGCACTGGTGCCACCTTGGGTCTGGGAACCATCCTGCGTATCGTGGATTCTAAGGAGCCAGCCGGCCACTCCCAGCCACAGGCCCCCAAACAAAATCAACGGCGCTGTTCCCTGGAAAACAAAACACGCCTGCCAACTTTTTGATGGAGTTTGCAGGAGCCACTTGGTACTATCAAACCAGCCCGACTTGGCACTGGTGCCACCTTGGGTCTGGGAAACATCCTGCGTATCGTGGATTCTTAGGAGCCAGCCGGCCACTCCTAGCCACAGGCCCCCAGACAAAAACCTAGGCCTATTTCTCTGGCAAACAAAAGTAAGCTGCCCCGCTTCTGGATGGCAGATTGCAGGAGACACTTGGTACTATCAAACCAGCCCAACTTGGCCCTGGTGCCACCTTGGATCTGGGAACCATGCTGTGTATCGTGGATATTCAGGGGCCAGCCGGCCACTCTCAGCCATATGTCCCCAAACAGAAACCTCGGCCCGTTTCTCTGGCAAACAAAACTCAACTGCCCCTCTTCTGGATGGCAAATTGCAGGATGAACTTGATACTAAAACCGCAGGCCGACTTGGTAGTGGTGACACCTTGGACCTGGGAACCATCATGCGTATCGAGCATTTTAAGGAGCCAGCCGGCCACTCCCAGCAATATGCCCCCAAAAACAATCCACGGAATTTTTCTCTGGCAAACAAAAATCAGCTGCCCCGCTTCTGGATGGCAGATTGCAGGAGCCACTTTGCACCATCAAACCAGCCCGACTTGGCACTGGTGCCACCTTGCATCTGGGAACCATGCTGCCTAGCGTGGATTTTCAGGAGCCAGCCGGCCACTCTCAGCCATAGGCCCCCAAACAAAACCCACGGCCCGTTTCCCTGGCAAACAAAATTAAGCTGCCCCGCTTCTGGATGGCAGATTGCAGGACGCACTTGGTAGTATCAAACCAGCCCGACTTGGCACTGGTGCCACCTTGGGTCTGGGAACCATCCTGCGTATCGTGGGTTCAAAGGAGCCAGCCGGCCACTCCCAGCCACAGGCCCCCAAACAAAAACACCGGCGCTTTTCCCTGGAAAACAAAACTCGCCTGCCGACATTTTGATGGCAGATTGCAGGAGCCACTTGCTACTATCAAATCAGCCCAACTTGGCACTGGTGCCACCATGGGTCTGGTCACCATCCTGCCTATCGTAGCTTTTCAGGAGCCAGCCGGTCACTGCCAGCCATAGGCCCCCAGACACAAACCTCGGCCCGTTTCCCTGGCAAACAAAAGTAAGCTGCCCCGCTTCTGGATGGCAGATTGTAGGACGCACTTGGTACTATCAAACCAGCCCGACTTGGCACTGGTGCCACCTCTGGTCTGGGAACCATGGTGCGTATCGTGGATTCTAAGGAGCCAGCCGGCCACTCCCAGCCATAGGCACCCAAACACAAACAACGGCGCTTTTCCCTGGAAAACAAAACTCGCCTGCCAACTTTTTGATGGCAGATTGCAGGAGCCACTTGGTACTATCAAACCAGCTCAACTTGGCACTGGTGCCACCATGGGTCTGCTCACCATCCTGCCTATCGTAGCTTTTCAGGAGCCAGACGGTCACTCCCAGCCTTAGGCCCCCAGACACAAACCTCGGCCCGTTTCCCTGGCAAACAAAAGTAAGCTGCCCCGCTTCTGCATGGCAGATTGCAGGAGCTATTTAGTACTATCAAACCAGCCCGACTTGGGACTGGTGCCACCTCAGGTCTGGGAACCATCCTGCGTATCGTGGATTCTAAGGAGCCAGCCGGCCACTCCCAGCCACAGGCCCCCAAACACAAACAACGGCGCTTTTCCCTGGAAAACAAAACTCGCCTGCCAAATTTTGACAGCAGATTGCAGGAGCCACTTGGTACTATCAAATCAGCCCAACTTGGGACTGGTGCCACCATGGGTCTGGTCACCATCCTGCCTATCGTAGCTTTTCAGGAGGCAGCCGGTCACTCTCAGCCATAGGCCCCCAGACAAAAACCTCGGCCCGTTTCCCTGGCAAACAAAAGTAAGCTGCCCTGCTTCTGGATGGCAGATTGCAGGAACCACTTGGTACTATCAAACCAGCAAAACTTGGCACTGGTGCCACCTTGGGTCTGGATACCATGCTGCGTATCGTGGATTCTAAGGAGCCAGCCGGCCACTCCCAGCCACAGGCCCCCAAACACAAACAACGGCGCTTTTCCCTGGGAAACAAAACTCTCCTGCCAACTTTTTGATGGGAGATTGCAGGAGCCACTTGGTTTTATCAAATCAGACCAACTTGGCACTGGTGCCACCATGGGTCTGGTCACCATCCTGCCTATCGTAGCTTTTCAGGAGCCAGCCGGTCACTCCCAGCCATAGGCCCCCAGACACAAACCTCGGCCCGTTTCCCTGACAAACAAAAGTAAGTTATCCCGCTTCTGGATGGCAGATTCCAGGAGCCACTTGGTACTATCAAACCAGCCTGACTTGGCACTGGTGCCACCATGGGTCTGGTCACCATCCTGCCTATCGTGGATTCTAATTAGCCATCCGTCCACTCCCAGCCACAGGCCCCCAAACAAAACAACGGCGCTTTTCCCTGGAACACAAAACTCGCCTGACAACTTTTTGATGGCAGATTGCAGGAGCCACTTGCTACTATCAAATCAGCCCAACTTGGCACTGGTGCCACCATGGGTCTGGTCACCATCCTGCCTATCGTAGCTTTTCAGGAGCCAGCCGGTCACTCCCAGCCATAGGCTCCCAGACAAAAACCTCGCCCCTTTTCCCTGGCAAACAAAAGTAAGCTGCCCCGCTTCTGGATGGCAGATTGCAGGAACCACTTGGTACTATAAAACCAGCCCGACTTGGCACTGGTGCCACCTCTGGTCTGGGAACCATGCTGCGTATCGTGGATTCTAAGGAGCCAGCCGGCCACTCCCAGCCAAAGTCCCCCAAACACAAACAACGGCGCTTTTCCCTGGAAAACAAAACTCGCCTGCCAACATTTTGATGGCAGATTGCAGGAGCCACTTGGTACTATCAAACCAGCCCAACTTGGCACTGGTGCCACCATGGGTCTGGTCACCATCCTGCCTACCTTAGCTTTTCAGGACCTAGACGGTCACTCCCAGCCATAGGCCCCCAGACACAAAGCTCGACCCGTTTCCCTGGCAAACAAAAGTAAGCTGTCCCGCTTCTGGATGGCAGATTGTAGGACGCACTCGGTACTATCAAACCAGCCCGACTTGGCACTGGTGCCACCTCTGGTCTGGGAACCATCCTGCGTATCGTGGATTCTAAGGAGCCAGCCGGCCACTCCCAGACATAGGCACCCAAACACAAACAACGGCGCTTTTCCCTGGAAAACAAAACTCGCCTGCCAACTTTTTGATGGCAGATTGCAGGAGCCACTTGGTGCTATCAAACCAGCCCAACTTGGCACTTGTGCCACCATGGGTCTGCTCACCATTCTGCCTATCGTAGCTTTTCAGGAGCCAGCCGGTCACTCCCAGCCATAGGCCCCCAGACAAAAAGCTCGGCCCGTTTCCCTGGCAAACAAAAGTAAGCTGCCCCGCTTCTGGATGGCAGATTGCAGGACGCACTTGGTACTATCAAACCAGCCCGACTTGGCACTGGTGCCACCTCTGGTCTGGGAACCATCCTGCGTATCGTGGATTCTAAGGAGCCAGCCGGCCACTCCCAGCCACTGGCCCCCAAACACAAACAACGGCGCTTTTCCCTGGAAAAGAAAACTCGCCTGCCGACATTTTGATGGCAGATTGCAGGAGCCACTTGGTACTATCAAACCAGCCCAACTTGGCACTGGTGCCACCATGGGTCTGGTCACCATCCTGCCTATCGTAGCTTTTCAGGAGCCAGCCGGTCACTCCCAGCCATAGGCCCCCAGACACAAAGCTCGGCCCTTTTCCCTGGCAAACAAAAGTAAGCTGCCCCGCTTCTGGATGGCAGATTGCAGGAGCCACTTTGCACCATCATACTAGCCCGACTTGGCACTGGTGCCACCTTGGGTCTGGGAACCATCCTGCGTATCGTGGATTCTAAGGAGCCAGCCGGCCACTCTCAGCCACAGGCCCCCAAACACAAACAACGGCGCTTTTCCCTGGAAAACAAAACTCGCCTGCCAAATTTTGACGGCAGATTGCAGGAGCCACTTGGTACTATCAAATCAGCCCAACTTGGGACTGGTGCCACCATGGGTCTGGTCACCATCCTGCCTATCGTAGCTTTTCAGGAGCCAGCCGGTCACTCCCAGCCATAGGCCCCCAGACACAAAGCTCGGCCCGTTTCCCTGGCAAACAAAAGTAAGCTGCCCCGCTTCTGGATGGCAGATTGTAGGACGCACTTGGTACTATCAAACCAGCCCGACTTGGCACTGGTGCCACCTCAGGTCTGGGAACCATCCTGCGTATCGTGGATTCTAAGGAGCCAGCCGGCCACTCCCAGCCACAGGCCCCCAAACACAAACAACGGCGCTTTTCCCTGGAAAACAAAACTTGCCTGCCAAATTTTGACAGCAGATTGCAGGAGCCACTTGGTACTATCAAATCAGCCCAACTTGGGACTGGTGCCACCATGGGTCTGGTCACCATCCTGCCTATCGTAGCTTTTCAGGAGGCAGCCGGTCACTCTCAGCCATAGGTCCCCAGACAAAAACCTCGGCCCGTTTCCCTGGCAAACAAAAGTAAGCTGCCCTGCTTCTGGATGGCAGATTGCAGGAACCACTTGGTACTATCAAACCAGCAAAACTTGGCACTGGTGCCACCTTGGGTCTGGATACCATGCTGCGTATCGTGGATTCTAAGGAGCCAGCCGGCCACTCCCAGCCACAGGCCCCCAAACACAAACAACGGCGCTTTTCCCTGGGAAACAAAACTCTCCTGCCAACTTTTTGATGGGAGATTGCAGGAGCCACTTGGTTTTATCAAATCAGACCAACTTGGCACTGGTGCCACCATGGGTCTGGTCACCATCCTGCCTATCGTAGCTTTTCAGGAGCCAGCCGGTCACTCCCAGCCATAGGCCCCCAGACACAAACCTCGGCCCGTTTCCCTGACAAACAAAAGTAAGTTATCCCGCTTCTGGATGGCAGATTCCAGCAGCCACTTGGTACTATCAAACCAGCCTGACTTGGCACTGGTGCCACCATGGGTCTGGTCACCATCCTGCCTATCGTGGATTCTAATTAGCCATCCGTCCACTCCCAGCCACAGGCCCCCAAACAAAACAACGGCGCTTTTCCCTGGAAAACAAAACTCGTCTGCCAACTTTTTGATGGCAGATTGCCAGAGCTACTTGGTACTATCAAATCAGCCCAACTTGGCACTGGTGCCACCTTGGGTCTGGGAACCATGCTGCGTATCGTGGATTATAAGGAGCCAGCCGGCCACTCCCAGCCACAGGCCCCCAAACACAAACCACAGCGCTTTTCCCTGGAAAACAAAATTCGCCGGCCAACTTTTTGATGGCAGATTGCAGGAGCCACTTGGTACTATCAAATCAGCCCAACTTGGCACTGGTGCCACCATGGGTCTGGTCACCATCCTGCTTATCGTAGCTTTTCAGGAGCCAGCCGGTCACTCCCAGCCATAGGCGCCCAGACACAATGCTCTGCCCTTTTCCCTGGCAAACCAAAGTAAGCTGCCCCGCTTCTGGATGGCAGATTGCAGGAACCACTTTTCACCATCAAATAGCCCGACTTGGAACTGGTGCCACCTCTGGTCTGGGAACCATGCTGCGTATCGTGGATTCTAAGGAGCCAGCTGGCCACTCCCAGCCACAGGCCCCCAAACACAAACAACGGCGCTTTTCCCTGGAAAACAAAACTCGCCTGACAACTTTTTGATGGCAGATTGCAGGAGCCACTTGCTACTATCAAATCAGCCCAACTTGGCACTGGTGCCACCATGGGTCTGGTCACCATCCTGCCTATCGTAGCTTTTCAGGAGCCAGCCGGTCACTCCCAGCCATAGGCTCCCAGACAAAAACCTCGGCCCGTTTCCCTGGCAAACAAAAGTAAGCTGCCCCGCTTCTGGATGACAGATTGCAGGAACCACTTGTTACTATAAAACCAGCCCGACTTGGCACTGGTGCCACCTCAGCTCTGGGAACCATGCTGCGTATCGTGGATTCTAAGGAGCCAGCCGGCCACTCCCAGCCAAAGTCCCCCAAACACAAACAACGGCGCTTTTCCCTGGAAAACAAAACTCGCCTGCCAACATTTTGATGGCAGATTGCAGGAGCCACTTGGTACTATCAAACCAGCCCAACTTGGCACTTGTGCCACCATGGGTCTGGTCACCATCCTGCCTACCTTAGCTTTTCAGGACCTAGACGGTCACTCCCAGCCATAGGTCCGCAGACACAAAGCTCGACCCGTTTCCCTGGCAAACAAAAGTAAGCTGTCCCGCTTCTGGATGGCAGATTTTAGGACGCACTCGGTACTATCAAACCAGCCCGACTTGGCACTGGTGCCACCTCTGGTCTGGGAACCATCCTGCGTATCGTGGATTCTAAGGAGCTAGCCGGCCACTCCCAGACATAGGCACCCAAACACAAACAACGGCGCTTTTCCCTGGAAATCAAAACTCGCCTGCCAACTTTTTGATGGCAGATTGCAGGAGCCACTTGGTGCTATCAAACCAGCCCAACTTGGCACTTGTGCCACCATGGGTCTGCTCACCATTCTGCCTATCGTAGCTTTTCAGGAGCCAGCCGCTCACTCCCAGCCATAGGCCCCCAGACAAAAAGCTCGGCCCGTTTCCCTGGCAAACAAAAGTAAGCTGCCCCGCTTCTGGATGGCAGATTGCAGGACGCACTTGGTACTATCAAACCAGCCCGACTTGGCACTGGTGCCACCTCTGGTCTGGGAACCATCCTGCGTATCGTGGATTCTAAGGAGCCAGCCGGCCACTCCCAGCCACTGGCCCCCAAACACAAACAACGGCGCTTTTCCCTGGAAAACAAAACTCGCCTGCCGACATTTTGATGGCAGATTGCAGGAGCCACTTGGTACTATCAAACCAGCCCAACTTGGCACTGGTGCCACCATGGGTCTGGTCACCATCCTGCCTATCGTAGCTTTTCAGGAGCCAGCCGGTCACTCCCAGCCATAGGCCCCGAGACACAAAGCTCGGCCCTTTTCCCTGGCAAACAAAAGTAAGCTGCCCCGCTTCTGGATGGCAGATTGCAGGAGCCACTTTGCACCATCATACTAGGCGACTTGGCACTGGTGCCACCTTGGGTCTGGGAACCATCCTGCGTATCGTGGATTCTAAGGAGCCAGCCGGCCACTCTCAGCCACAGGCCCCCAAACACAAACAACGGCGCTTTTCCCTGGAAAACAAAACTCGCCTGCCAAATTTTGACGGCAGATTGCAGGAGCCACTTGGTACTATCAAATCAGCCCAACTTGGGACTGGTGCCACCATGGGTCTGGTCACCATCCTGCCTATCGTAGCTTTTCAGGAGCCAGCCGGTCACTCCCAGCCATAGGCCCCCAGACACAAAGCTCGGCCCGTTTCCCTGGCAAACAAAAGTAAGCTGCCCCGCTTCTGGATGGCAGATTGTAGGACGCACTTGGTACTATCAAACCAGCCCGACTTGGCACTGGTGCCACCTCTGGTCTGGGAACCATGCTGCGTATCGTGGATTCCAATTAGCAAGCCGGCCACTCCCAGCCTCAGGCCTCCAAACACAAACAACGGCGCTTTTCCCTGGAAAACAAAACTCGCCTGCCAACTTTTTGATGGCAGATTGCAGGAGCCACTTGGTACTATCAAACCAGCTCAACTTGGCACTGGTGCCACCATGGGTCTGCTCACCATCCTGCCTATCGTAGCTTTTCAGGAGGCAGCCGGTCACTCTCAGCCATAGGCCCCCAGACAAAAACCTCGGCCCGTTTCCCTGGCAAACAAAAGTAAGCTGCCCTGCTTCTGGATGGCAGATTGCAGGACGCACTTGGTACTATCAAACCAGCAAAACTGGGCACTGGTGCCACCTTGGGTCTGGATACCATGCTGCGTATCGTGGATTCTAAGGAGCCAGCCGGCCACTCCCAGCCACAGGCCCCCAAACACAAACAACTGCGCTTTTCCCTGGGAAACAAAACTCTCCTGCCAACTTTTTGATGGCAGATTGCAGGAACCACTTGGTACTATCAAATCAGCCCGACTTGGCACTGGTGCCACCTTGGGTCTGGGAACCATGCTGCGTATCGTGGATTCCAAGGAGCCAGCCGGCCACTGCCTGCCACAGGCCCCCAAACACAAACAACGGCGCTTTTCCCTGGAAGTCAACACACGCTTGCCGACTTTTTGATGGCAGATTGCAGGAGCCACTTGGTACTATCAAACCAGCCCAACTTGGCACTGGTGCCACCATGGGTCTGGTCACCATCCTGCCTCTCGTAGCTTTTCCGGACCTAGCCGGTCACTCCCAGCCATAGGCCCCCAGACACAAACCTCGGCCCGTTTCCCTGGCAAACAAAAGTAAGCTGCCCCGCTTCTGGATGGCAGATTGCAGGAGCCACTTTGCACCATCAAACTGGCCCGACTTGGCACTGGTGCCACCTCAGGTCTGGGAACCATCCTGCGTATCGTGGAATCTAATCAGCCATCCGGCCACTTCCACCCACAGGCCCCCAAACACAAACAACGGCGCTTTTCCCTGGAAAACAAAACTCGCCTACCAACTATTTGATGGCAGATTGCAGGAGCCACTTGGTACTATCAAATCAGCCGAACTTGGCACTGGTGCCACCATGGGTCTGGTCACCATCCTGCCTATCGTAGCTTTTCAGGAGCCAGCCGGTCACTCCCAGCCATAGGCCCCCAGACAAAAACCTCGGCCCCTTTCCCTGGCAAACAAAAGTAAGCTGCCCCGCTTCTGGATGGCAGATTGCAGGAGCCACTTTGCACCATCAAACTGGCCCGACTTGTCACTGGTGCCACCTCTGGTCTGGGAACCATCCTGCGTATCGTGGATTCTAATTAGCCAGCCGGCCACTCCCTGCCACAGGCCCCCAAACACAAACAACGGCGCTTTTCCCTGGAAAACAAAACTCGCCTGCCAACTTTTTGATGGCAGATTGCAGGAGCCACTTGGTACTATCAAATCAGCCCAACTTGGCACTGGTGCCACCATGGGTCTGGTCACCATCCTGCCTATCGTAGCTTTTCAGGAGCCAGCCGGTCACTCCCAGCCATAGGCCCCGAGACACAAAGCTCGGCCCTTTTCCCTGGCAAACAAAAGTAAGGTGCCCTGCTTCTGGATGGCAGATTGCAGGAGCCACTTTGCACCATCAAACTAGCCCGACTTGGACTTGGTGCCACCTTGGGTCTGGGAACCATCCTGCGTATCGTGGATTCTAAGGAGCCAGCCGGCCACTCCCAGCCACAGGCCCCCAAACACAAACAACGGCGCTTTTCCCTGGAAAACAAAACTCGCCTGCCAACTTTTTGATGGCAGATTGCAGGAGCCACTTGGTACTATCAAACCAGCCCAACTTAGCACTGGTGCCACCATGGGTCTGGTCACCATCCTGCCTACCGTAGCTATTCAGGAGCCAGCTGGTCACTCCCATCCATAGGCCCCCAGATACAAACCTCGGCCCGTTTCCCTGGCAAACAAAAGTAAGCTTCCCCGCTTCTGGATGGCAGATTGCAGGAGCTTCTTTGCACCATCAAACCAGCCCGACTTGGCACTGGTGCCACCTCTGGTCTGGGAACCATGCTGCGTATCGTGGATTCTAAGGAGCCAGCCGGCCACTCCCAGCCACAGGCCCCCAAACAAAAACAACGGCGCTTTTCCCTGGAAAACAAAACTCGCCTGCCAACTTTTTGATGGCAGATTGCAGGAGCCACTTGGTACCATCAAACCAGCCCGACTTGGCACTGTTGCCACCTTGGGTCTGGGAACCATGCTGCGTATCGTGGATTCTAAGGAGCCAGCCGGCCACTCCCTACCACAGGCCCCCAAACACAAACAACGGTGCTTTTCCCTGGAAAACAAAATTCGCCTGCCGACTTTTGGATGGCAGATTGCAGGAGCCACTTGGTACTATCAAATCAGCCCAACTTGGCACTGGTGCCACCATGGGTCTGGTCACCATCCTGCCTATCGTAGCTTTTCAGGAGCCATCCGGTCATTCCCAGCCATAGGCCCCCAGACACAAACCTCGGCCCGTTTCCCTGGCAAACAAAAGTCAGCTACCCCGCTTCTGGATGGCAGATTGCAGGAGCCACTTGGTACTATCAAATCAGCCCAACTTGGCACAGGTGCCACCTTGGGTCTGGGAACCATCCTGCGTATCGTGGATTCTAAGGAGCCAGCCGGCCACTCCCAGCCACAGGCCCCCAAACACAAACAACGGCGCTTTTCCCTGGAAAACAAAACTCTCCTGCCAACTTTTTGATGGCAGATTGCAGGAGACACTTGGTACTATCAAACCAGCCCGACTTGGCACTGGTGCCACCTTGGGTCTGGGAACCATGCTGCGTATCGTGGATTCTAAGGAGCCAGCCGGCCACTCCCTGCCACAGGGCCCCAAACACAAACAACGGCGCTTTTCCCTGGGAAACAAAACTCGCCTGCCAAGATTTTCATGGCAGATTCCAGGAGCCACTTGGTACTATCAAACCAGCCCAACTTGGCACTGGTGCCACCATGGGTCTGGTCACCATCCTGCCTATCGTAGCTTTTCAGGAGCCAGCCGGTCACTCCCAGCCATAGGCCCCCAGACACAAACCTCGGCCCGTTTCCCTCTCAAACAAAAGTAAGCTGCCCCGCTTCTGGATGGCAGATTGCAGGAACCACTTGCTACTATCAAACCAGCCCAATTTGGCACTGGTGCCACCTTGGGTCTGGGAACCATCCTGCGTATCGTGGATTCTAAGGAGCCAGCCGGCCACTCCCAGCCAAAGGCCCCCAAACAAAAACAACGGGGTTTTTCCCTGGAAAACAAAACTTGCCTGCCAACTTTTTGATGGCAGATTTCAGGAACCACTTGGTACTATCAAACCAGCCCAACTTGGCACTGGTGCCACCTTGGGTCTGGGAACCATGCTGCGTATCGTGGATTCTACGGAGCCAGCCGGCCACTCCAGCCACAGGCCCGCAGACACAAACAACGGCGCTTTTCCCTGGAAAAAAAAACTCGCCTGCCGACTTTTTGATGGCAGATTGCAGGAGCCACTTGGTACTATGAAATCAGCCGAACATGGCACTGGTGCCACCATGGGTCTGGTCACCATCCTGCCTATCGTAGCTTTTCAGGAGCCAGCCGGTCACTCCCAGCCATAGGCCCCCAGACACAAAGCTCGGCCCGTTTCCCTGGCAAACAAAAGTAAGCTGCCCCGCTTCTGGATGGCAGATTGCAGGAACCACTTGCTACTATCAAACCAGCCCAACTTGGCACTGGTGCCACCTCAGGTCTGGGAACCATCCTGCGTATCGTGGATTCTAAGGAGCCAGCCGGCCACTCCCAGCCACAGGCCCCCAAACAAAAACAACGGCGCTTTTCCCTGGATAACAAATTCGCCTGCCAACTTTTTGATGGCAGATTGCTGGAGCCACTTGGTACTATCAAACCAGCCCAACTTGGCACTGGTGCCACCATGGGTCTGGTCACCATCCTGCCTATCGTAGCTTTTCAGGAGCCAGCCGGTCCCTCCCTGCCATAGGCCCCCAGACAAAAACCTCGGCCCTTTTCCCTGGCAAACAAAAGTAAGTTAACCCGCTTCTGGATGGCAGATTGCAGGAGCCACTTTTCACCATCAAACTAGCCCGACTTGGCACTGGTGTCACCTCTGGTCTGGGATCCATCCTGCCTCTCATGGATTCTAATTAGCCAGCCGGCCACTCACAGCCACAGGCCCCCAAACACAAACAACGGCGCTTTTCCCTGGGAAGCAAAACTCGCCTGCCAAGTTTTGATGGCAGATTGCAGGAGCCACTTGGTACTATCAAACCAGCCCAACTTGGCACTGGTGCCACCATGGGTCTGGTCACCATCCTGCCTATCGTAGCTTTTCAGGAGCCAGCCGGTCACTCCCAGCCATAGGCCCCCAGACACAAACCTCGGCCCGTTTCCCTGGCAAAAAAAAGTAAGCTGCCCCGCTTCTGGATCGCAGATTGCAGGAGCCACTTGGTACTATCAAATCAGCCCAACATGGCACTGGTGCCACCTCTGGTCTGGGAACCATGGTGCGTATCGTGGATTCTAAGGAGCCAGCCGGCCACTCCCAGCCATAGGCCCCCAAACACAAACAACGGCGCTTTTCCCTGGGAAACAAAACTCGCCTGCCAACTTTTTGATGGCAGATTGCAGGAGCCACTTAGTACTATCAAACCAGCCCAACTTGGCACTGGTGCCACCATGGGTCTGGTCACCATCCTGCCTATCGTAGCTTTTCAGGAGCCAGCCGGTCACTCCCAGCCATAGGCGCCCAGACACAAAGCTCGGCCCGTTTCCCTGGCAAACAAAAGTAAGCTGCCCCGCATCTGGATGGCAGATTGCAGGACGCACTTGGTATTATCAAACCAGCCCAACTTGGCATTGGTGCCATCTCTGGTCTGGGAACCATGCTGCGTATCGTGGATTCTAAGGAGCCCGCCCGCCACTCCCAGCCACAGGCCCCCAAACAAAAACAATGGCGCTTTTCCCTGGAAAACAAAACTCGCCTGCCAACTTTTTGATGGCAGATTGCAGGAGCCACTTGGTACTATCAAACCAGCCCAACTTGGCACTGGTGCTACCATGGGTCTGGTCACCATCCTGCCTATCATAGCTTTTCAGGAGCCAGCCGGTCACTCCCAGCCATAGGCCCCCAGACTCAAAGCTCGGCCTGTTTCCCTGGCAAACAAAAGTAAGCTGCCCCGCTTCTGGATATCAGATTGCAGGAGCCACTTTTCACCATCCAACTAGCCCGACTTGGCAATGGTGCCACCTCTGGTCTGGGAACCAACCTGCGGATGGTGGATTCTAATTAGCCATCCGTACACTCCGAGCCACAGGCCCCCAAACACAAAAAACGGCGCTTTTCCCTGGAAAACAAAACTCGCCGGCCAACTTATGGATGGCAGATTGCAGGAGCCACTTGCTACTATCAAACCAGCCCAACTTGGCACTGGTGCCACCATGGGTCTGGTCACCATCCTGCCTATCTTAGCTTTTCAGGACCTAGCCGGTCACTCGCAGCCATAGGCCCCCAGACACAAAGCTCGGCCCGTTTCCCTGGCAAACAAAAGTAAGCTGCCCCGCTTCTGGATGGCAGATTGCAGGAACCACTTGGTACTATCAAACCAGCCCAACTTGGCACTGGTGCCACCTTGGGTCTGGGAACCATCCTGCGTATCGTGGATTCAAAGGAGCCAGCCGGCCACTCCCTGCCACAGGCCCCCAAACACAAACAACGGCGCTTTTCCCTGGAAAACAAAACTCGCCTGCCAACATTTTGATGGCGGATTGCAGGAGCCACTTGGTACTATCAAACCAGCCCAACTTGGCACTGGTGCCACAATGGATATGGTCACCATCCTGCCTATCGTAGCTTTTCAGGACCTAGCAGGTCACTCGCAGCCATAGGCGCCCAGACACAAAGCTCGGCCCGTTTCCCTGGCAAACAAAAGTAAGCTGCCCTGCTTCTGGATGGCAGATTGCAGGAACCACTTGGTACTATAAATCCAGCCCAACTTGGCACTGGTGCCACCTCTGGTCTGGGAACCATCCTGCGTATCGTAGATTCTAAGCAGCCAGCCGGCCACTCCCACCCACAGGCCCCCAAACACAAACAAATGTGCTTTTCCCTGGAAAACAAAACTCGCCTGCCAACTTTTTGATGGCAGATTGCAGGAGCCACTTGGTACTATCAAATCAGCCCAACTTGGCACTGGTGCCACCATGGGTCTGGTCACCATCCTGCCTATCGTAGCTTTTCAGGCGCCAGCCGGTCACTCCCAGCCATAGGCCCCCAGACAAAATCCTCGGCCCGTTTCCCTGGCAAACAAAAGTAGGCTGCCCCGCTTCTGGATGGCAGATTGCAGGAGCCACTTTGCACCATCAAACTGGCTTGACTTGTCACTGGTGCCACCTCAGGTCTGGGAACCATGCTGCGTATCGTGGATTCCAATTAGCAAGCCGGCCACTCCCAGCCACAGGCCCCCAAACACAAACAACGGCGCTTTTCCCTGGAAAACAAAACTCGCCTGCCAACATTTTGATGGCAGATTGCAGGAGCCACTTGGTACTATCAAAATAGCCCAACTTGGCACTGCTGCCACCATGGGTCTGGTCACCATCCTGCCTATCGTAGCTTTTCAGGACCTAGACGGTCACTCCCAGCCATAGGCCCCCAGACACAAAGCTCGGCCGGTTTCCCTGGCAAACAAAAGTAAGCTGTCCCGCTTCTGGATGGCAGATTGCAGGATCCACTAGGTATTATCAAACCAGCCCGACTTGGCACTGGTGCCACCTCTGGTCTGGGAACCATCCTGGGTATCGTGGATTCTAAGGAGCCAGCCGGCCACTCCCAGCCACAGGCCCCCAAACACAAACAACGGCGCTTTTCCCTGGAAAACAAAACTCGCCTGCCAACTTTTTGATGGCAGATTGCAGGAGCCACTTGGTACTATCAAACCAGCCCAACTTGGCACTGGTGCCACCATGGGTCTGGTCACCATCCTGCCTATCGTAGCTTTTCAGGAGCCAGCCGGTCACTCCCAGCCATAGGCCCCGAGACAAAATCCTCGGCCCGTTTCCCTGGCAAACAAAAGTAAGCTGCCCTGCTTCTGGATGGCAGATTGCAGGAGCCCCTTTGCACCATCAAACTGGCCCGACTTGGCACTGGTGCCACCTCTGGTCTGGGAACCATCCTGCGTATCGTGGATTCTAATTAGCCATCCGGCCACTCTCAGCCATATGCCCCCAAAAACAAAGAACGGCGCTTTTCCCTGGAAAACAAAACTCGCCTGCCAACTATTTGATGGCAGATTGCAGGAGCCACTTGGTACTATCAAACCAGCCCAACTTGGCACTGGTGCCACCATGGGTCTGGTCACCATCCTGCCTATCGTAGCTTTTCAGGACCTAGCCGGTCACTCCAAGCCATAGGCGCCCAGACACAAAGCTCGGCCCGTTTCCCTGACAAACAAAAGTAAGCTGCCCCGCTTCTGGATGGCAGATTGCAGGAACCACTTGGTACTATCAAATCAGCCCAACTTGGCACTGGTGCCACCATGGGTCTGGTCACCATCCTGCTTATCGTAGCTTTTCAGGAGCCAGCCGGTCACTCCCAGCCACAGGCCCCCAAACACAAACCACAGCGCTTTTCCCTGGAAAACAAAATTCGCCGGCCAACTTTTTGATGGCAGATTGCAGGAGCCACTTGGTACTATCAAATCAGCCCAACTTGGCACTGCTGCCACCATGGGTCTGGTCACCATCCTGCTTATCGTAGCTTTTCAGGAGCCATCCGGTCACTCCCAGCCATAGGCGCCCAGACACAATGCTCTGCCCTTTTCCCTGGCAAACCAAAGTAAGCTGCCCCGCTTCTGGATGGCAGATTGCAGGAACCACATTTCACCATCAAATAGCCCGAATTGGAACTGGTGCCACCTCTGGTCTGGGAACCATGCTGCGTATCGTGGATTCTAAGGAGCCAGCCGGCCACTCCCAGCCACAGGCCCCCAAACACAAACAACGGCGCTTTTCCCTGGAAAACAAAACTCGCCTGACAACTTTTTGATGGCAGATTGCAGGAGCCACTTGCTACTATCAAATCAGCCCAACTTGGCACTGGTGCCACCATGGGTCTGGTCACCATCCTGCCTATCGTAGCTTTTCAGGAGCCAGCCGGTCACTCGCAGCCATAGGCCCCCAGACACAAACCTCGGCCCGTTTCCCTGGCAAACAAAAGTAAGCTGCCCCGCTTCTGGATGGCAGATTGCAGGAACCACTTGGTACTATAAAACCAGCCCGACTTGGCACTGGTGCCACCTCTGGTCTGGGAACCATGCTGCGTATCGTGGATTCTAAGGAGCCAGCCGGCCACTCCCAGCCAAAGTCCCCCAAACACAAACAACGGCGCTTTTCCCTGGAAAACAAAACTCGCCTGCCAACTATTTGATGGCAGATTGCAGGAGCCACTTGGTACTATCAAACCAGCCCAACTTGGCACTGGTGCCACCATGGGTCTGGTCACCATCCTGCCTATCGTAGCTTTTCAGGACCTAGCCGGTCACTCCAAGCCATAGGCGCCCAGACACAAAGCTCGGCCCGTTTCCCTGACAAACAAAAGTAAGCTGCCCCGCTTCTGGATGGCAGATTGCAGGAACCACTTGGTACTATCAAATCAGCCCAACTTGGCACTGGTGCCACCATGGGTCTGGTCACCATCCTGCTTATCGTAGCTTTTCAGGAGCCAGCCGGTCACTCCCAGCCACAGGCACCCAAACACAAACCACAGCGCTTTTCCCTGGAAAACAAAATTCGCCGGCCAACTTTTTGATGGCAGATTGCAGGAGCCACTTGGTACTATCAAATCAGCCCAACTTGGCACTGGTGCCACCATGGGTCTGGTCACCATCCTGCTTATCGTAGCTTTTCAGGAGCCAGCCGGTCACTCCCAGCCATAGGCGCCCAGACACAATGCTCTGCCCTTTTCCCTGGCAAACCAAAGTAAGCTGCCCCGCTTCTGGATGGCAGATTGCAGGAACCACTTTTCACCATCAAATAGCCCGACTTGGAACTTGGGCCACCTCTGGTCTGGGAACCATGCTGCGTATCGTGGATTCTAAGGAGCCAGCCGGCCACTCCCAGCCACAGGCCCCCAAACACAAACAACGGCGCTTTTCCCTGGAAAACAAAACTCCCCTGACAACTTTTTGATGGCAGATTGCAGGAGCCACTTGCTACTATCAAATCAGCCCAACTTGGCACTGGTGCCACCATGGGTCTGGTCACCATCCTGCCTATCGTAGCTTTTCAGGAGCCAGCCGGTCACTCCCAGCCATAGGCCCCCAGACACAAACCTCGGCCCGTTTCCCTGGCAAACAAAAGTAAGCTGCCCCGCTTCTGGATGGCAGATTGCAGGAACCACTTGGTACTATAAAACCAGCCCGACTTGGCACTGGTGCCACCTCTGGTCTGGGAACCATGCTGCGTATCGTGGATTCTAAGGAGCCAGCCGGCCACTCCCAGCCAAAGTCCCCCAAACACAAACAACGGCGCTTTTCCCTGGAAAACAAAACTCGCCTGCCAACATTTTGATGGCAGATTGCAGGAGCCACTTGGTACTATCAAACCAGCCCAACTTGGCACTGGTGCCACCATGGGTCTGGTCACCATCCTGCCTACCTTAGCTTTTCAGGACCTAGACGGTCACTCCCAGCCATAGGCCCCCAGACACAAAGCTCGACCCGTTTCCCTGGCAAACAAAAGTAAGCTGTCCCGCTTCTGGATGGCAGATTGTAGGACGCACTCGGTACTATCAAACCAGCCCGACTTGGCACTGGTGCCACCTCTGGTCTGGGAACCATCCTGCGTATCGTGGATTCTAAGGAGCCAGCCGGCCACTCCCAGACATAGGCACCCAAACACAAACAACGGCGCTTTTCCCTGGAAAACAAAACTCGCCTGCCAACTTTTTGATGGCAGATTGCAGGAGCCACTTGGTGCTATCAAACCAGCCCAACTTGGCACTTGTGCCACCATGGGTCTGCTCACCATTCTGCCTATCGTAGCTTTTCAGGAGCCAGCCGCTCACTCCCAGCCATAGGCCCCCAGACAAAAAGCTCGGCCCGTT
The DNA here is from genome assembly GCF_035770615.1 of Melospiza melodia melodia. Taxonomy (NCBI): domain Eukaryota; kingdom Metazoa; phylum Chordata; class Aves; order Passeriformes; family Passerellidae; genus Melospiza; species Melospiza melodia. Next base: position 46,302,939 of record NC_086199.1, read on the forward strand.
TCCCTGGCAAACAAAAGTAAGCTGCCCCGCTTCTGGATGGCAGACTGCAGGACGCACTTGGTACTATCAAACCAGCCCGACTTGGCACTGGTGCCACCTCTGGTCTGGGAACCATCCTGCGTATCGTGGATTCTAAGGAGCCAGCCGGCCACTCCCAGCCACTGGCCCCCAAACACAAACAACGGCGCTTTTCCCTGGAAAACAAAACTCGCCTGCCGACATTTTGATGGCAGATTGCAGGAGCCACTTGGTACTATCAAACCAGCCCAACTTGGCACTGGTGCCACCATGGGTCTGGTCACCATCCTGCCTATCGTAGCTTTTCAGGAGCCAGCCGGTCACTCCCAGCCATAGGCCCCGAGACACAAAGCTCGGCCCTTTTCCCTGGCAAACAAAAGTAAGCTGCCCCGCTTCTGGATGGCAGATTGTAGGACGCACTTGGTACTATCAAACCAGCCCGACTTGGCACTGGTGCCACCTCAGGTCTGGGAACCATCCTGCGTATCGTGGATTCTAAGGAGCCAGCCGGCCACTCCCACCCTCAGGCCCCCAAACACAAACAACGGCGCTTTTCCCTGGAAAACAAAACTCGCCTGCCAAATTTTGACAGCAGATTGCAGGAGCCACTTGGTACTATCAAATCAGCCCAACTTGGGACTGGTGCCACCATGGGTCTGGTCACCATCCTGCCTATCGTAGCTTTTCAGGCGCCAGCCGGTCACTCTCAGCCATAGGCCCCCAGACAAAAACCTCGGCCCGTTTCCCTGGCAAACAAAAGTAAACTGCCCTGCTTCTGGATGGCAGATTGCAGGAACCACTTGGTACTATCAAACCAGCAAAACTTGGCACTGGTGCCACCTTGGGTCTGGATACCATGCTGCGTATCGTGGATTCTAAGGAGCCAGCCGGCCACTCCCAGCCACAGGCCCCCAAACACAAACAACGGCGCTTTTCCCTGGGAAACAAAACTCTCCTGCCAACTTTTTGATGGGAGATTGCAGGAGCCACTTGGTTTTATCAAATCAGACCAACTTGGCACTGGTGCCACCATGGGTCTGGTCACCATCCTGCCTATCGTAGCTTTTCAGGAGCCAGCCGGTCACTCCCAGCCATAGGCCCCCAGACACAAACCTCGGCCCGTTTCCCTGACAAACAAAAGTAAGTTATCCCGCTTCTGGATGGCAGATTCCAGGAGCCACTTGGTACTATCAAACCAGCCTGACTTGGCACTGGTGCCACCATGGGTCTGGTCACCATCCTGCGTATCGTGGATTCTAATTAGCCATCCGTCCACGCCCAGCCACAGGCCCCCAAACAAAACAACGGCGCTTTTCCCTGGAAAACAAAACTCGTCTGCCAACTTTTTGATGGCAGATTGCCAGAGCCACTTGGTACTATCAAATCAGCCCAACTTGGCACTGGTGCCACCTTGGGTCTGGGAACCATGCTGCGTATCGTGGATTATAAGGAGCCAGCCGGCCACTCCCAGCCACAGGCCCCCAAACAAAACCACAGCGCTTTTCCCTGGAAAACAAAATTCGCCGGCCAACTTTTTGATGGCAGATTGCAGGAGCCACTTGGTACTATCAAATCAGCCCAACTTGGCACTGGTGCCACCATGGGTCTGGTCACCATCCTGCTTATCGTAGCTTTTCAGGAGCCAGCCGGTCACTCCCAGCCATAGGCGCCCAGACACAATGCTCTGCCCTTTTCCCTGGCAAACCAAAGTAAGCTGCCCCGCTTCTGGATGGCAGATTGCAGGAACCACTTTTCACCATCAAATAGCCCGACTTGGAACTGGTGCCACCTCTGGTCTGGGAACCATGCTGCGTATCGTGGATTCTAAGGAGCCAGCCGGCCACTCCCAGCCACAGGCCCCCAAACACAAACAACGGCGCTTTTCCCTGGAAAACAAAACTCGCCTGACAACATTTTGATGGCAGATTGCAGGAGACACTTGGTACTATCAAACCAGCCCAACTTGGCACTGGTGCCACCATGGGTCTGGTCACCATCCTGCCTATCGTAGCTTTTCAGGAGCCAGCCGGTCACTCGCAGCCATAGGCCCCCAGACACAAACCTCGGCCCGTTTCCCTGGCAAACAAAAGTAAGCTGCCCCGCTTCTGGATGGCAGATTGCAGGAACCACTTGGTACTATAAAACCAGCCCGACTTGGCACTGGTGCCACCTCTGGTCTGGGAACCATGCTGCGTATCGTGGATTCTAAGGAGCCAGCCGGCCACTCCCAGCCAAAGTCCCCCAAACACAAACAACGGCGCTTTTCCCTGGAAAACAAAACTCGCCTGCCAACATTTTGATGGCAGATTGCAGGAGCCACTTGGTACTATCAAACCAGCCCAACTTGGCACTTGTGCCACCATGGGTCTGGTCACCATCCTGCCTACCTTAGCTTTTCAGGACCTAGACGGTCACTCCCAGCCATAGGCCCCCAGACACAAAGCTCGACCCGTTTCCCTGGCAAACAAAAGTAAGCTGTCCCGCTTCTGGATGGCAGATTGTAGGACGCACTCGGTACTATCAAACCAGCCCGACTTGGCACTGGTGCCACCTCTGGTCTGGGAACCATCCTGCGTATCGTGGATTCTAAGGAGCCAGCCGGCCACTCCCAGACATAGGCACCCAAACACAAACAACGGCGCTTTTCCCTGGAAAACAAAACTCGCCTGCCAACTTTTTGATGGCAGATTGCAGGAGCCACTTGGTGCTATCAAACCAGCCCAACTTGGCACTTGTGCCACCATGGGTCTGCTCACCATTCTGCCTATCGTAGCTTTTCAGGAGCCAGCCGCTCACTCCCAGCCATAGGCCCCCAGACAAAAAGCTCGGCCCGTTTCCCTGGCAAACAAAAGTAAGCTGCCCCGCTTCTGGATGGCAGATTGCAGGACGCACTTGGTACTATCAAACCAGCCCGACTTGGCACTGGTGCCACCTCTGGTCTGGGAACCATCCTGCGTATCGTGGATTCTAAGGAGCCAGCCGGCCACTCCCAGCCACAGGCCCCCAAACACAAACAACGGCGCTTTTCCCTGGAAAACAAAACTCGCCTGCCGACATTTTGATGGCAGATTGCAGGAGCCACTTGGTACTATCAAACCAGCCCAACTTGGCACTGGTGCCACCATGGGTCTGGTCACCATCCTGCCTATCGTAGCTTTTCAGGAGCCAGCCGGTCACTCCCAGCCATAGGCCCCGAGACACAAAGCTCGGCCCTTTTCCCTGGCAAACAAAAGTAAGCTGCCCCGCTTCTGGATGGCAGATTGTAGGACGCACTTGGTACTATCAAACCAGCCCGACTTGGCACTGGTGCCACCTCAGGTCTGGGAACCATCCTGCGTATCGTGGATTCTAAGGAGCAAGCCGGCCACTCCCACCCTCAGGCCCCCAAACACAAACAACGGCGCTTTTCCCTGGAAAACAAAACTCGCCTGCCAAATTTTGACAGCAGATTGCAGGAGCCACTTGGTACTATCAAATCAGCCCAACTTGGGACTGGTGCCACCATGGGTCTGGTCACCATCCTGCCTATCGTAGCTTTTCAGGCGCCAGCCGGTCACTCTCAGCCATAGGCCCCCAGACAAAAACCTCGGCCCGTTTCCCTGGCAAACAAAAGTAAACTGCCCCGCTTCTGGATGGCAGATTGCAGGAACCACTTGGTACTATCAAACCAGCAAAACTTGGCACTGGTGCCACCTTGGGTCTGGATACCATGCTGCGTATCGTGGATTCTAAGGAGCCAGCCGGCCACTCCGAGCCACAGGCCCCCAAACACAAACAACGGCGCTTTTCCCTGGGAAACAAAACTCTCCTGCCAACTTTTTGATGGGAGATTGCAGGAGCCACTTGGTTTTATCAAATCAGACCAACTTGGCACTGGTGCCACCATGGGTCTGGTCACCATCCTGCCTATCGTAGCTTTTCAGGAGCCAGCCGGTCACTCCCAGCCATAGGCCCCCAGACACAAACCTCGGCCCGTTTCCCTGACAAACAAAAGTAAGTTATCCCGCTTCTGGATGGCAGATTCCAGGAGCCACTTGGTACTATCAAACCAGCCTGACTTGGCACTGGTGCCACCATGGGTCTGGTCACCATCCTGCGTATCGTGGATTCTAATTAGCCATCCGTCCACTCCCAGCCACAGGCCCCCAAACAAAACAACGGCGCTTTTCCCTGGAAAACAAAACTCGTCTGCCAACTTTTTGATGGCAGATTGCCAGAGCCACTTGGTACTATCAAATCAGCCAAACTTGGCACTGGTGCCACCTTGGGTCTGGGAACCATGCTGCGTATCGTGGATTATAAGGAGCCAGCCGGCCACTCCCAGCCACAGGCCCCCAAACAAAACCACAGCGCTTTTCCCTGGAAAACAAAATTCGCCGGCCAACTTTTTGATGGCAGATTGCAGGAGCCACTTGGTACTATCAAATCAGCCCAACTTGGCACTGGTGCCACCATGGGTCTGGTCACCATCCTGCTTATCGTAGCTTTTCAGGAGCCAGCCGGTCACTCCCAGCCATAGGCGCCCAGACACAATGCTCTGCCCTTTTCCCTGGCAAACCAAAGTAAGCTGCCCCGCTTCTGGATGGCAGATTGCAGGAACCACTTTTCACCATCAAATAGCCCGACTTGGAACTGGTGCCACCTCTGGTCTGGGAACCATGCTGCGTATCGTGGATTCTAAGGAGCCAGCCGGCCACTCCCAGCCACAGGCCCCCAAACACAAACAACGGCGCTTTTCCCTGGAAAACAAAACTCGCCTGACAACTTTTTGATGGCAGATTGCAGGAGCCACTTGCTACTATCAAATCAGCCCAACTTGGCACTGGTGCCACCATGGGTCTGGTCACCATCCTGCCTATCGTAGCTTTTCAGGAGCCAGCCGGTCACTCCCAGCCATAGGCTCCCAGACAAAAACCTCGGCCCGTTTCCCTGGCAAACAAAAGTAAGCTGCCCCGCTTCTGGATGGCAGATTGCAGGAACCACTTGGTACTATAAAACCAGCCCGACTTGGCACTGGTGCCACCTCTGGTCTGGGAACCATGCTGCGTATCGTGGATTCTAAGGAGCCAGCCGGCCACTCCCAGCCAAAGTCCCCCAAACACAAACAACGGCGCTTTTCCCTGGAAAACAAAACTCGCCTGCCAACATTTTGATGGCAGATTGCAGGAGCCACTTGGTACTATCAAACCAGCCCAACTTGGCACTGGTGCCACCATGGGTCTGGTCACCATCCTGCCTACCTTAGCTTTTCAGGACCTAGACGGTCACTCCCAGCCATAGGCCCCCAGACACAAAGCTCGACCCGTTTCCCTGGCAAACAAAAGTAAGCTGTCCCGCTTCTGGATGGCAGATTGTAGGACGCACTCGGTACTATCAAACCAGCCCGACTTGGCACTGGTGCCACCTCTGGTCTGGGAACCATCCTGCGTATCGTGGATTCTAATCAGCCATCCGGCCACTTCCACCCACAGGCCCCCAAACACAAACAACGGCGCTTTTCCCTGGAAAACAAAACTCGCCTACCAACTATTTGATGGCAGATTGCAGGAGCCACTTGGTACTATCAAATCAGCCGAACTTGGCACTGGTGCCACCATGGGTCTGGTCACCATCCTGCCTATCGTAGCTTTTCAGGAGCCAGCCGGTCACTCCCAGCCATAGGCCCCCAGACAAAAACCTCGGCCCCTTTCCCTGGCAAACAAAAGTAAGCTGCCCCGCTTCTGGATGGCAGATTGCAGGAGCCACTTTGCACCATCAAACTGGCCCGACATGTCACTGGTGCCACCTCTGGTCTGGGAACCATCCTGCGTATCGTGGATTCTAATTAGCCAGGCGGCCACTCCCTGCCACAGGCCCCCAAACACAAACAACGGCGCTTTTCCCTGGAAAACAAAACTCGCCTGCCAACTTTTTGATGGCAGATTGCAGGAGCCACTTGGTACTATCAAATCAGCCCAACTTGGCACTGGTGCCACCATGGGTCTGGTCACCATCCTGCCTATCGTAGCTTTTCAGGAGCCAGCCGGTCACTCCCAGCCATAGGCCCCGAGACACAAAGCTCGGCCCTTTTCCCTGGCAAACAAAAGTAAGGTGCCCTGCTTCTGGATGGCAGATTGCAGGAGCCACTTTGCACCATCAAACTAGCCCGACTTGGCACTGGTGCCACCTTGGGTCTGGGAACCATCCTGCGTATCGTGGATTCTAAGGAGCCAGCCGGCCACTCCCAGCCACAGGCCCCCAAACACAAACAACGGCGCTTTTCCCTGGAAAACAAAACTCGCCTGCCAACTTTTTGATGGCAGATTGTAGGAGCCACTTGGTATTATCAAATCAGCCCAACTTGGCACTGGTGCCACCATGGGTCTGGTCACCATCCTGCCTATCGTACCTTTTCAGGAGCCAGCTGGTCACTCCCAGCCATAGGCCCCCAGATACAAACCTCGGCCCGTTTCCCTGGCAAACAAAAGTAAGCTTCCCCGCTTCTGGATGGCAGATTGCAGGAGCTTCTTTGCACCATCAAACCAGCCCGACATGGCACTGGTGCCACCTCTGGTCTGGGAACCATGCTGCGTATCGTGGATTCTAAGGAGCCAGCCGGCCACTCCCAGCCACAGGCCCCAAAACACAAACAACGGCGCTTTTCCCTGGAAAACAAAACTCTCCTGCCAACTTTTTGATGGCAGATTGCAGGAGCCACTTGGTACTATCAAACCAGCCCGACTTGGCACTGGTGCCACCTTGGGTCTGGGAACCATGCTGCGTATCGTGGATTCTAAGGAGCCAGCCGGCCACTCCCTGCCACAGGGCCCCAATCACAAACAACGGCGCTTTTCCCTGGGAAACAAAACTCGCCTGCCAAGTTTTTCATGGCAGATTCCAGGAGCCACTTGGTACTATCAAACCAGCCCAACTTGGCACTGGTGCCACCATGGGTCTGGTCACCATCCTGCCTATCGTAGCTTTTCAGGAGCCAGCCGGTCACTCCCAGCCATAGGCCCCCAGACACAAACCTCGGCCCGTTTCCCTCTCAAACAAAAGTAAGCTGCCCCGCTTCTGGATGGCAGATTGCAGGAACCACTTGCTACTATCAAACCAGCCCAACTTGGCACTGGTGCCACCTTGGGTCTGGGAACCATCCTGCGTATCGTGGATTCTAAGGAGCCAGCCGGCCACTCCCAGCCAAAGGCCCCCAAACAAAAACAACGGCGTTTTTCCCTGGAAAACAAAACTTGCCTGCCAACTTTTTGATGGCAGATTTCAGGAACCACTTGGTACTATCAAACCAGCCCAACTTGGCACTGGTGCCACCTTGGGTCTGGGAACCATGCTGCGTATCGTGGATTCTACGGAGCCAGCCGGCCACTCCAGCCACAGGCCCGCAGACACAAACAACGGCGCTTTTCCCTGGAAAAAAAAACTCGCCTGCCGACTTTTTGATGGCAGATTGCAGGAGCCACTTGGTATTATGAAATCAGCCGAACATGGCACTGGTGCCACCATGGGTCTGGTCACCATCCTGCCTATCGTAGCTTTTCAGGAGCCAGCCGGTCACTCCCAGCCATAGGCCCCCAGACACAAAGCTCGGCCCGTTTCCCTGGCAAACAAAAGTAAGCTGCCCCGCTTCTGGATGGCAGATTGCAGGAACCACTTGCTACTATCAAACCAGCCCAACTTGGCACTGGTGCCACCTCAGGTCTGGGAACCATCCTGCGTATCGTGGATTCTAAGGAGCCAGCCGGCCACTCCCAGCCACAGGCCCCCAAACAAAAACAACGGCGCTTTTCCCTGGATAACAAATTCGCCTGCCAACTTTTTGATGGCAGATTGCTGGAGCCACTTGGTACTATCAAACAAGCCCAACTTGGCACTGGTGCCACCATGGGTCTGGTCACCATCCTGCCTATCGTAGCTTTTCAGGAGCCAGCCGGTCCCTCCCTGCCATAGGCCCCCAGACAAAAACCTCGGCCCTTTTCCCTGGCAAACAAAAGTAAGTTAACCCGCTTCTGGATGGCAGATGGCAGGAGCCACTTTGCACCATCAAACCAGCCCGACTTGGCACTGGTGTCACCTCTGGTCTGGGATCCATCCTGCCTGTCATGGATTCTAATTAGCCAGCCGGCCACTCACAGCCACAGGCCCCCAAACACAAACAACGGCGCTTTTCCCTGGGAAGCAAAACTCGCCTGCCAAGTTTTGATGGCAGATTGCAGGAGCCACTTGGTACTATCAAACCAGCCCAACTTGGCACTGGTGCCACCATGGGTCTGGTCACCATCCTGCCTATCGTAGCTTTTCAGGAGCCAGCCGGTCACTCCCAGCCATAGGCCCCCAGACACAAACCTCGGCCCGTTTCCCTGGCAAAAAAAAGTAAGCTGCCCCGCTTCTGGATCGCAGATTGCAGGAGCCACTTGGTACTATCAAATCAGCCCAACATGGCACTGGTGCCACCTCTGGTCTGGGAACCATGGTGCGTATCGTGGATTCTAAGGAGCCAGCCGGCCACTCCCAGCCATAGGCCCCCAAACACAAACAACGGCGTTTTTCCCTGGGAAACAAAACTCGCCTGCCAACTTTTTGATGGCAGATTGCAGGAGCCACTTAGTACTATCAAACCAGCTCAACTTGGCACTGGTGCCACCATGGGTCTGGTCACCATCCTGCCTATCGTAGCTTTTCAGGAGCCAGCCGGTCACTCCCAGCCATAGGCGCCCAAACACAATGCTCGGCCCTTTTCCCTGGCAAACAAAAGTAAGCTGCCCCGCTTCTGGATGGCAGATTGCAGGACGCACTTGGTACTATCAAACCAGCCCAACTTGGCACTGGTGCCATCTCTGGTCTGGGAACCATGCTGCGTATCGTGGATTCTAAGGAGCCCGCCCGCCACTCCCAGCCACAGACCCCCAAACAAAAACAATGGCGCTTTTCCCTGGAAAACAAAACTCGCCTGCCAACTTTTTGATGGCAGATTGCAGGAGCCACTTGGTACTATCAAACCAGCCCAACTTGGCACTGGTGCTACCATGGGTCTGGTCAACATCCTGCCTATCATAGCTTTTCAGGAGCCAGCCGGTCACTCCCAGCCATAGGCCCCCAGACTCAAAGCTCGGCCTGTTTCCCTGGCAAACAAAAGTAAGCTGCCCCGCTTCTGGATATCAGATTGCAGGAGCCACTTTTCACCATCCAACTAGCCCGACTTGGCAATGGTGCCACCTCTGGTCTGGGAACCATCCTGCGGATCGTGGATTCTAATTAGCCATCCGTCCACTCCGAGCCACAGGCCCCCAAACACAAACAACGGCGCTTTTCCCTGGAAAACAAAACTCGCCGGCCAACTTTTTGATGGCAGATTGCAGGAGCCACTTGCTACTATCAAACCAGCCCAACTTGGCACTGGTGCCACCATGGGTCTGGTCACCATCCTGCCTGTCTTAGCTTTTCAGGACCTAGCCGGTCACTCGCAGCCATAGGCCCCCAGACACAAAGCTCGGCCCGTTTCCCTGGCAAACAAAAGTAAGCTGCCCTGCTTCTGGATGGCAGATTGCAGGAACCACTTGGTACTATAAATCCAGCCCAACTTGGCACTGGTGCCACCTCTGGTCTGGGAACCATCCTGCGTATCGTAGATTCTAAGCAGCCAGCCGGCCACTCCCAGCCACAGGCCCCCAAACACAAACAACTGTGCTTTTCCCTGGAAAACAAAACTCGCCTGCCAACTTTTTGATGGCAGATTGCAGGAGCCACTTGGTACTATCAAACCAGCCCAACTTGGCACTGCTGCCACCATGGGTCTGGTCACCATCCTGCCTATCGTAGCTTTTCAGGACCTAGACGGTCACTCCCAGCCATAGGCCCCCAGACACAAAGCTCGGCCCGTTTCCCTGGCAAACAAAAGTAAGCTGTCCCGCTTCTGGATGGCAGATTGCAGGAGCTTCTTTGCACCATCAAACCAGCCCGACATGGCACTGGTGCCACCTCTGGTCTGGGAACCATGCTGCGTATCGTGGATTCTAAGGAGCCAGCCGGCCACTCCCAGCCACAGGCCCCAAAACACAAACAACGGCGCTTTTCCCTGGAAAACAAAACTCTCCTGCCAACTTTTTGATGGCAGATTGCAGGAGCCACTTGGTACTATCAAACCAGCCCGACTTGGCACTGGTGCCACCTTGGGTCTGGGAACCATGCTGCGTATCGTGGATTCTAAGGAGCCAGCCGGCCACTCCCTGCCACAGGGCCCCAATCACAAACAACGGCGCTTTTCCCTGGGAAACAAAACTCGCCTGCCAAGTTTTTCATGGCAGATTCCAGGAGCCACTTGGTACTATCAAACCAGCCCAACTTGGCACTGGTGCCACCATGGGTCTGGTCACCATCCTGCCTATCGTAGCTTTTCAGGAGCCAGCCGGTCACTCCCAGCCATAGGCCCCCAGACACAAACCTCGGCCCGTTTCCCTCTCAAACAAAAGTAAGCTGCCCCGCTTCTGGATGGCAGATTGCAGGAACCACTTGCTACTATCAAACCAGCCCAACTTGGCACTGGTGCCACCTTGGGTCTGGGAACCATCCTGCGTATCGTGGATTCTAAGGAGCCAGCCGGCCACTCCCAGCCAAAGGCCCCCAAACAAAAACAACGGCGTTTTTCCCTGGAAAACAAAACTTGCCTGCCAACTTTTTGATGGCAGATTTCAGGAACCACTTGGTACTATCAAACCAGCCCAACTTGGCACTGGTGCCACCTTGGGTCTGGGAACCATGCTGCGTATCGTGGATTCTACAGAGCCAGCCGGCCACTCCAGCCACAGGCCCGCAGACACAAACAACGGCGCTTTTCCCTGGAAAAAAAAACTCGCCTGCCGACTTTTTGATGGCAGATTGCAGGAGCCACTTGGTATTATGAAATCAGCCGAACATGGCACTGGTGCCACCATGGGTCTGGTCACCATCCTGCCTATCGTAGCTTTTCAGGAGCCAGCCGGTCACTCCCAGCCATAGGCCCCCAGACACAAAGCTCGGCCCGTTTCCCTGGCAAACAAAAGTAAGCTGCCCCGCTTCTGGATGGCAGATTGCAGGAACCACTTGCTACTATCAAACCAGCCCAACTTGGCACTGGTGCCACCTCAGGTCTGGGAACCATCCTGCGTATCGTGGATTCTAAGGAGCCAGCCGGCCACTCCCAGCCACAGGCCCCCAAACAAAAACAACGGCGCTTTTCCCTGGATAACAAATTCGCCTGCCAACTTTTTGATGGCAGATTGCTGGAGCCACTTGGTACTATCAAACCAGCCCAACTTGGCACTGGTGCCACCATGGGTCTGGTCACCATCCTGCCTATCGTAGCTTTTCAGGAGCCAGCCGGTCCCTCCCTGCCATAGGCCCCCAGACAAAAACCTCGGCCCTTTTCCCTGGCAAACAAAAGTAAGTTAACCCGCTTCTGGATGGCAGATGGCAGGAGCCACTTTGCACCATCAAACCAGCCCGACTTGGCACTGGTGTCACCTCTGGTCTGGGATCCATCCTGCCTGTCATGGATTCTAATTAGCCAGCCGGCCACTCACAGCCACAGGCCCCCAAACACAAACAACGGCGCTTTTCCCTGGGAAGCAAAACTCGCCTGCCAAGTTTTGATGGCAGATTGCAGGAGCCACTTGGTACTATCAAACCAGCCCAACTTGGCACTGGTGCCACCATGGGTCTGGTCACCATCCTGCCTATCGTATCTTTTCAGGAGCCAGCCGGTCACTCCCAGCCATAGGCCCCCAGACACAAACCTCGGCCCGTTTCCCTGGCAAAAAAAAGTAAGCTGCCCCGCTTCTGGATCGCAGATTGCAGGAGCCACTTGGTACTATCAAATCAGCCCAACATGGCACTGGTGCCACCTCTGGTCTGGGAACCATGGTGCGTATCGTGGATTCTAAGGAGCCAGCCGGCCACTCCCAGCCATAGGCCCCCAAACACAAACAACGGCGTTTTTCCCTGGGAAACAAAACTCGCCTGCCAACTTTTTGATGGCAGATTGCAGGAGCCACTTAGTACTATCAAACCAGCTCAACTTGGCACTGGTGCCACCATGGGTCTGGTCACCATCCTGCCTATCGTAGCTTTTCAGGAGCCAGCCGGTCACTCCCAGCCATAGGCGCCCAAACACAATGCTCGGCCCTTTTCCCTGGCAAACAAAAGTAAGCTGCCCCGCTTCTGGATGGCAGATTGCAGGACGCACTTGGTACTATCAAACCAGCCCAACTTGGCACTGGTGCCATCTCTGGTCTGGGAACCATGCTGCGTATCGTGGATTCTAAGGAGCCCGCCCGCCACTCCCAGCCACAGGCCACCAAACAAAAACAATGGCGCTTTTCCCTGGAAAACAAAACTCGCCTGCCAACTTTTTGATGGCAGATTGCAGGAGCCACTTGGTACTATCAAACCAGCCCAACTTGGCACTGGTGCTACCATGGGTCTGGTCAACATCCTGCCTATCATAGCTTTTCAGGAGCCAGCCGGTCACTCCCAGCCATAGGCCCCCAGACTCAAAGCTCGGCCTGTTTCCCTGGCAAACAAAAGTAAGCTGCCCCGCTTCTGGATATCAGATTGCAGGAGCCACTTTTCACCATCCAACTAGCCCGACTTGGCAATGGTGCCACCTCTGGTCTGGGAACCATCCTGCGGATCGTGGATTCTAATTAGCCATCCGTCCACTCCGAGCCACAGGCCCCCAAACACAAACAACGGCGCTTTTCCCTGGAAAACAAAACTCGCCGGCCAACTTTTTGATGGCAGATTGCAGGAGCCACTTGGTACTATCAAACCAGCCCGACTTGGCACTGGTGCCACCATGGGTCTGGTCACCATCCTGCCTGTCTTAGCTTTTCAGGACCTAGCCGGTCACTCGCAGCCATAGGCCCCCAGACACAAAGCTCGGCCCGTTTCCCTGGCAAACAAAAGTAAGCTGCCCCGCTTCTGGATGGCAGATTGCAGGAACCACTTGGTACTATCAAACCAGCCCAACTTGGCACTGGTGCCACCTTGGGTCTGGGAACCATCCTGCGTATCGTGGATTCTAAGGAGCCAGCCGGCCACTCCCTGCCACAGGCACCCAAACACAAACAACGGCGCTTTTCCCTGGAAAACAAAACTCGCCTGCCAACATTTTGATGGCGGATTGCAGGAGCCACTTGGTACTATCAAACCAGCCCAACTTGGCACTGGTGCCACCATGGATATGGTCACCATCCTGCCTATCGTAGCTTTTCAGGACCTAGCAGGTCACTCGCAGCCATAGGCGCCCAGACACAAAGCTCGGCCCGTTTCCCTGGCAAACAAAAGTAAGCTGCCCTGCTTCTGGATGGCAGATTGCAGGAACCACTTGGTACTATAAATCCAGCCCAACTTGGCACTGGTGCCACCTCTGGTCTGGGAACCATCCTGCGTATCGTAGATTCTAAGCAGCCAGCCGGCCACTCCCAGCCACAGGCCCCCAAACACAAACAACTGTGCTTTTCCCTGGAAAACAAAACTCGCCTGCCAACTTTTTGATGGCAGATTGCAGGAGCCACTTGGTACTATCAAACCAGCCCAACTTGGCACTGCTGCCACCATGGGTCTGGTCACCATCCTGCCTATCGTAGCTTTTCAGGACCTAGACGGTCACTCCCAGCCATAGGCCCCCAGACACAAAGCTCGGCCCGTTTCCCTGGCAAACAAAAGTAAGCTGTCCCGCTTCTGGATGGCAGATTGCAGGATCCACTAGGTATTATCAAACCAGCCCGACTTGGCACTGGTGCCACCTCTGGTCTGGGAACCATCCTGCGTATCGTGGATTCTAAGCAGCCAGCCGGCCACTCCCAGCCACAGGCCCCCAAACACAATCAACGGCGCTTTTCCCTGGAAAACAAAACTCGCCTGCCAACTTTTTGATGGCAGATTGCAGGAGCCACTTGGTACTATCAAACCAGCCCAACTTGGCACTGGTGCCACCATGGGTCTGGTCACCATCCTGCCTATCGTAGCTTTTCAGGAGCCAGCCGGTCACTCCCAGCCATAGGCCCCGAGACAAAATCCTCGGCCCGTTTCCCTGGCAAACAAAAGTAAGCTGCCCTGCTTCTGGATGGCAGATTGCAGGAGCCACTTTTCACCATCAAACCAGCCCGACTTGGCACTGGTGCCACCTTGGGTCTGGGAACCATCCTGCGTATCGTGGATTCTAAGGAGCCAGCTGGCCACTCCCAGCCACAGGCCCCCAACCACAAACCACAGCGCTTTTCCCTGGAAAACAAAACTCGCCTGCCAACATTTTGATGGCGGATTGCAGGAGCCACTTGGTACTATCAAACCAGCCCAACTTGGCACTGGTGCCACCATGGATATGGTCACCATCCTGCCTATCGTAGCTTTTCAGGACCTAGCAGGTCACTCGCAGCCATAGGCGCCCAGACACAAAGCTCGGCCCGTTTCCCTGGCAAACAAAAGTAAGCTGCCCTGCTTCTGGATGGCAGATTGCAGGAACCACTTGGTACTATAAATCCAGCCCAACTTGGCACTGGTGCCACCTCTGGTCTGGGAACCATCCTGCGTATCGTAGATTCTAAGCAGCCAGCCGGCCACTCCCAGCCACAGGCCCCCAAACACAAACAACTGTGCTTTTCCCTGGAAAACAAAACTCGCCTGCCAACTTTTTGATGGCAGATTGCAGGAGCCACTTGGTACTATCAAACCAGCCCAACTTGGCACTGCTGCCACCATGGGTCTGGTCACCATCCTGCCTATCGTAGCTTTTCAGGACCTAGACGGTCACTCCCAGCCATAGGCCCCCAGACACAAAGCTCGGCCCGTTTCCCTGGCAAACAAAAGTAAGCTGTCCCGCTTCTGGATGGCAGATTGCAGGAGCTTCTTTGCACCATCAAACCAGCCCGACATGGCACTGGTGCCACCTCTGGTCTGGGAACCATGCTGCGTATCGTGGATTCTAAGGAGCCAGCCGGCCACTCCCAGCCACAGGCCCCAAAACACAAACAACGGCGCTTTTCCCTGGAAAACAAAACTCTCCTGCCAACTTTTTGATGGCAGATTGCAGGAGCCACTTGGTACTATCAAACCAGCCCGACTTGGCACTGGTGCCACCTTGGGTCTGGGAACCATGCTGCGTATCGTGGATTCTAAGGAGCCAGCCGGCCACTCCCTGCCACAGTGCCCCAATCACAAACAACGGCGCTTTTCCCTGGGAAACAAAACTCGCCTGCCAAGTTTTTCATGGCAGATTCCAGGAGCCACTTGGTACTATCAAACCAGCCCAACTTGGCACTGGTGCCACCATGGGTCTGGTCACCATCCTGCCTATCGTAGCTTTTCAGGAGCCAGCCGGTCACTCCCAGCCATAGGCCCCCAGACACAAACCTCGGCCCGTTTCCCTCTCAAACAAAAGTAAGCTGCCCCGCTTCTGGATGGCAGATTGCAGGAACCACTTGCTACTATCAAACCAGCCCAACTTGGCACTGGTGCCACCTTGGGTCTGGGAACCATCCTGCGTATCGTGGATTCTAAGGAGCCAGCCGGCCACTCCCAGCCAAAGGCCCCCAAACAAAAACAACGGCGTTTTTCCCTGGCAAACAAAACTTGCCTGCCAACTTTTTGATGGCAGATTTCAGGAACCACTTGGTACTATCAAACCAGCCCAACTTGGCACTGGTGCCACCTTGGGTCTGGGAACCATGCTGCGTATCGTGGATTCTACAGAGCCAGCCGGCCACTCCAGCCACAGGCCCGCAGACACAAACAACGGCGCTTTTCCCTGGAAAAAAAAACTCGCCTGCCGACTTTTTGATGGCAGATTGCAGGAGCCACTTGGTATTATGAAATCAGCCGAACATGGCACTGGTGCCACCATGGGTCTGGTCACCATCCTGCCTATCGTAGCTTTTCAGGAGCCAGCCGGTCACTCCCAGCCATAGGCCCCCAGACACAAAGCTCGGCCCGTTTCCCTGGCAAACAAAAGTAAGCTGCCCCGCTTCTGGATGGCAGATTGCAGGAACCACTTGCTACTATCAAACCAGCCCAACTTGGCACTGGTGCCACCTCAGGTCTGGGAACCATCCTGCGTATCGTGGATTCTAAGGAGCCAGCCGGCCACTCCCAGCCACAGGCCCCCAAACAAAAACAACGGCGCTTTTCCCTGGATAACAAATTCGCCTGCCAACTTTTTGATGGCAGATTGCTGGAGCCACTTGGTACTATCAAACCAGCCCAACTTGGCACTGGTGCCACCATGGGTCTGGTCACCATCCTGCCTATCGTAGCTTTTCAGGAGCCAGCCGGTCCCTCCCTGCCATAGGCCCCCAGACAAAAACCTCGGCCCTTTTCCCTGGCAAACAAAAGTAAGTTAACCCGCTTCTGGATGGCAGATGGCAGGAGCCACTTTGCACCATCAAACCAGCCCGACTTGGCACTGGTGTCACCTCTGGTCTGGGATCCATCCTGCCTGTCATGGATTCTAATTAGCCAGCCGGCCACTCACAGCCACAGGCCCCCAAACACAAACAACGGCGCTTTTCCCTGGGAAGCAAAACTCGCCTGCCAAGTTTTGATGGCAGATTGCAGGAGCCACTTGGTACTATCAAACCAGCCCAACTTGGCACTGGTGCCACCATGGGTCTGGTCACCATCCTGCCTATCGTAGCTTTTCAGGAGCCAGCCGGTCACTCCCAGCCATAGGCCCCCAGACACAAACCTCGGCCCGTTTCCCTGGCAAAAAAAAGTAAGCTGCCCCGCTTCTGGATCGCAGATTGCAGGAGCCACTTGGTACTATCAAATCAGCCCAACATGGCACTGGTGCCACCTCTGGTCTGGGAACCATGGTGCGTATCGTGGATTCTAAGGAGCCAGCCGGCCACTCCCAGCCATAGGCCCCCAAACACAAACAACGGCGTTTTTCCCTGGGAAACAAAACTCGCCTGCCAACTTTTTGATGGCAGATTGCAGGAGCCACTTAGTACTATCAAACCAGCTCAACTTGGCACTGGTGCCACCATGGGTCTGGTCACCATCCTGCCTATCGTAGCTTTTCAGGAGCCAGCCGGTCACTCCCAGCCATAGGCGCCCAAACACAATGCTCGGCCCTTTTCCCTGGCAAACAAAAGTAAGCTGCCCCGCTTCTGGATGGCAGATTGCAGGACGCACTTGGTACTATCAAACCAGCCCAACTTGGCACTGGTGCCATCTCTGGTCTGGGAACCATGCTGCGTATCGTGGATTCTAAGGAGCCCGCCCGCCACTCCCAGCCACAGGCCACCAAACAAAAACAATGGCGCTTTTCCCTGGAAAACAAAACTCGCCTGCCAACTTTTTGATGGCAGATTGCAGGAGCCACTTGGTACTATCAAACCAGCCCAACTTGGCACTGGTGCTACCATGGGTCTGGTCAACATCCTGCCTATCATAGCTTTTCAGGAGCCAGCCGGTCACTCCCAGCCATAGGCCCCCAGACTCAAAGCTCGGCCTGTTTCCCTGGCAAACAAAAGTAAGCTGCCCCGCTTCTGGATATCAGATTGCAGGAGCCACTTTTCACCATCCAACTAGCCCGACTTGGCAATGGTGCCACCTCTGGTCTGGGAACCATCCTGCGGATCGTGGATTCTAATTAGCCATCCGTCCACTCCGAGCCACAGGCCCCCAAACACAAACAACGGCGCTTTTCCCTGGAAAACAAAACTCGCCGGCCAACTTTTTGATGGCAGATTGCAGGAGCCACTTGCTACTATCAAACCAGCCCAACTTGGCACTGGTGCCACCATGGGTCTGGTCACCATCCTGCCTGTCTTAGCTTTTCAGGACCTAGCCGGTCACTCGCAGCCATAGGCCCCCAGACACAAAGCTCGGCCCGTTTCCCTGGCAAACAAAAGTAAGCTGCCCCGCTTCTGGATGGCAGATTGCAGGAACCACTTGGTACTATCAAACCAGCCCAACTTGGCACTGGTGCCACCTTGGGTCTGGGAACCATCCTGCGTATCGTGGATTCTAAGGAGCCAGCCGGCCACTCCCTGCCACAGGCACCCAAACACAAACAACGGCGCTTTTCCCTGGAAAACAAAACTCGCCTGCCAACATTTTGATGGCGGATTGCAGGAGCCACTTGGTACTATCAAACCAGCCCAACTTGGCACTGGTGCCACCATGGATATGGTCACCATCCTGCCTATCGTAGCTTTTCAGGACCTAGCAGGTCACTCGCAGCCATAGGCGCCCAGACACAAAGCTCGGCCCGTTTCCCTGGCAAACAAAAGTAAGCTGCCCTGCTTCTGGATGGCAGATTGCAGGAACCACTTGGTACTATAAATCCAGCCCAACTTGGCACTGGTGCCACCTCTGGTCTGGGAACCATCCTGCGTATCGTAGATTCTAAGCAGCCAGCCGGCCACTCCCAGCCACAGGCCCCCAAACACAAACAACTGTGCTTTTCCCTGGAAAACAAAACTCGCCTGCCAACTTTTTGATGGCAGATTGCAGGAGCCACTTGGTACTATCAAACCAGCCCAACTTGGCACTGCTGCCACCATGGGTCTGGTCACCATCCTGCCTATCGTAGCTTTTCAGGACCTAGACGGTCACTCCCAGCCATAGGCCCCCAGACACAAAGCTCGGCCCGTTTCCCTGGCAAACAAAAGTAAGCTGTCCCGCTTCTGGATGGCAGATTGCAGGATCCACTAGGTATTATCAAACCAGCCCGACTTGGCACTGGTGCCACCTCTGGTCTGGGAACCATCCTGCGTATCGTGGATTCTAAGCAGCCAGCCGGCCACTCCCAGCCACAGGCCCCCAAACACAATCAACGGCGCTTTTCCCTGGAAAACAAAACTCGCCTGCCAACTTTTTGATGGCAGATTGCAGGAGCCACTTGGTACTATCAAACCAGCCCAACTTGGCACTGGTGCCACCATGGGTCTGGTCACCATCCTGCCTATCGTAGCTTTTCAGGAGCCAGCCGGTCACTCCCAGCCATAGGCCCCGAGACAAAATCCTCGGCCCGTTTCCCTGGCAAACAAAAGTAAGCTGCCCTGCTTCTGGATGGCAGATTGCAGGAGCCACTTTTCACCATCAAACCAGCCCGACTTGGCACTGGTGCCACCTTGGGTCTGGGAACCATCCTGCGTATCGTGGATTCTAAGGAGCCAGCTGGCCACTCCCAGCCACAGGCCCCCAACCACAAACCACAGCGCTTTTCCCTGGAAAACAAAACTCGCCAGCCAACTTTTTGATGGCAGATTGCAGGAGCCACTTGGTACTATCAAACAAGCCCAACTTGGCACTGGTGCCACCATGGGTCTGGTCACCATCCTGCCTATCGTAGCTTTTCAGGACCTAGCCGGTCACTCCAAGCCATAGGCGCCCCGACACAAAGCTCGGCCCGTTTCCCTGACAAACAAAAGTAAGCTGCCCCGCTTCTGGATGGCAGATTGCAGGAACCACTTGGTACTATCAAACCAGCCCAACTTGGCACTGGTGCCACCTTGGGTCTGGGAACCATCCTGCGTATCGTGGATTCTAAGGAGCCAGCCGGTCACTCCCAGCCGCAGGCCCCCAAACAAAAACAACGGCGCTTTTCCCTGGAAAACAAAACTCGCCTGCCAACTTTTTGATGGCAGATTGCAGGAGCCACTTGCTACTATCAAACCAGCCCAACTTGGCACTGGTGCCACCATGGGTCTGGTCACCATCCTGCCTATCGTATCTTTTCAGGAGCCAGCCGGTCACTCCCAGCCATAGGCCCCCAGACAAAATCCTCGGCCCGTTTCCCTGGCAAACAAAAGTAAGCTGCCCTGCTTCTGGATGGCAGATTGCAGGAGCCCCTTTGCACCATCAAACTGGCCCGACTTGGCACTGGTGTCACCTCTTGTCTGGGAACCATCCTGCGTATCGTGGATTCTAATTAGCCATCCGGCCACTCTCAGCCATATGACCCCAAAAACAAAGAACGGCGCTTTTCCCTGGAAAACAAAACTCGCCTGCCAACTTTTTGATGGCAGATTGTAGGAGCCACTTGGTACTATCAAACCAGCCCAACTTGGCACTGGTGCCACCATGGGTCTGGTCACCATCCTGCCTATCGTAGCTTTTCAGGACCTAGCCGGTCACTCCAAGCCATAGGCGCCCAGACACAAAGCTCGGCCCGTTTCCCTGACAAACAAAAGTAAGCTGCCCCGCTTCTGGATGGCAGATTGCAGGAACCACTTGGTACTATCAAACCAGCCCAACTTGGCACTGGTGCCACCTTGGGTCTGGGAACCATCCTGCGTATCGTGGATTCTAAGGAGCCAGCCGGTCACTCCCAGCCACAGGCCCCCAGACACAAACAACGGCGCTTTTCCCTGGAAAACAAAACTCGCCTGCCAACATTTTGATGGCAGATTGCAGGAGCCACTTGCTACTATCAAATCAGCCCAACTTGGCACTGGTGCCACCATGGGTCTGGTCACCATCCTGCCTATCGTAGCTTTTCAGGAGCCAGCCGGTCCCTCCCTGCCGTAGGCCCCCAGAGAAAAACCTCGGCCCGTTTCCCTGGCAAACAAAAGTAAGCTACCCCGCTTCTGGATGGCAGATTGCAGGAGCCACTTTGCACCATCAAACTAGCCCGACTTGGCACTGGTGCCACCTCAGGTCTGGGAACCATCCTGCGTATAGTTCATTCTAAGGAGCCAGCCGGCCACTCCAGCCACAGGCCCCCAGACACAAACAACGGCGCTTTTCCCTGGAAAACAAAACTCGCCTGCCAACATTTTGATGGCAGATTGCAGGAGCCACTTGGTAGTATCAAACCAGCCCGACTTGGCACTGGTGCAACCTCAGGTCTGGGAACCATGCTGCGTATCGTGGATTCTAATTAGCCATCTGGCCACTCCCACCCACAGGCCCCCAAACAAATCAACGGCGCTTTTCCCTGGAAAACAAACCTCGCCTGCCAAATTTTGATGGCAGATTGCAGGAGCCACTTGGTACTATCAAACCAGCCCAACTTGACACTGGTGCCACCATGGGTCTGGTCACCATCCTGCCTATCGTAGCTTTTCAGGACCTAGCCGGTCACTCCAAGCCATAGGCCCCCAGAGAAAAACCTCGGCCCGTTTCCCTGGCAAACAAAAGTAAGCTGCCCCGCTTCTGGATGGCAGATTGCAGGAGCCACTTGGTACTATCAAACCAGCCCAACTTGGCACTGGTGCCACCTTGGGTCTGGGAACCATCCTGCGTATCGTGGATTCTAAGGAGCCAGCCGGTCACTCCCAGCCACAGGCCACCAAACACAAACAACGGCGCTTTTCCCTGGAAAACAAAACTCGCCTGCCAACATTTTGATGGCAGATTGCAGGAGCCACTTGCTACTATCAAATCAGCCCAACTTGGCACTGGTGCCACCATGGGTCTGGTCACCATCCTGCCTATCGTAGCTTTTCAGGAGCCAGCCGGTCACTCCCAGCCATAGGCCCCCAGACACAAACCTCGGCCCGTTTCCCTGGCAAACAAAAGTAAGCTACCCCGCTTCTGGATGGCAGATTGCAGGACGCACTTGGTAGTATCAAACCAGCCCGACTTGGCACTCGTGCCACCTCAGGTCTGGGAACCATGCTGCCTATCGTGGATTCTAATTAGCCATCTGGCCACTCCCACCCACAGGCCCCCAAACAAAAACAACGGCGCTTTTCCCTGGAAAACAAACCTCGCCTGCCAAATTTTGATGGCAGATTGCCGGAGCCACTTGGTACTATCAAACCAGCCCAACTTGACACTGGTGCCACCATGGGTCTGGTCACCATCCTGCCTATCGTAGCTTTTCAGGAGCCAGCCGGTCACTCCCAGCCATAGGCCCCCAGACAAAACCTTGGCCCGTTTCCCTGGCAAACAAAAGTAGGCTGCCCCGCTTCTGGATGGCAGATTGCAGGAGCCACTTTTCACCATCAAACCAGCCCGACTTGGCACTGGTGCCACCTCTGGTCTGGGAACCATCCTGCGTATCGTGGATTCTAAGGAGCTAGCCGGCCACTCCCAGCCACAGTCCCCCAAACACAAACAACGGCGCTTTTCCCTGGAAAACAAAACTGACCTGCCAACTTTTTGATGGCAGATTGCAGGAGCCACTTGGTACTATCAAACCAGCCCAACTTGGCACTGGTGCCACCATGGATCTGGTCACCATCCTGCCTATCGTAGCTTTTCATGACCTAGCCGGTCACTCCAAGCCATAGGCCCCCAGAGAAAAACCTCGGCCCTTTTCCCTGGCAAACTAAAGTAAGCTGCCCCGCTTCTGGATGGCAGATTGCAGGAACCACTTGGTACTACCAAACCAGCCTGACTTGGCACTGGTGCCACCTTGGGTCTGGGAACCATCCTGCGTATCGTGGATTCTAAGGAGCCAGCCGGTCACTCCCAGCCACAGGCCACCAAACACAAACAACGGTGCTTTTCCCTGGAAAACAAAACTCGCCTGCCAACATTTTGATGGCAGATGGCAGGAGCCACTTGCTACTATCAAATCAGCCCAACTTGGCACTTGTGCCACCATGGGTCTGCTCACCATCCTGCCTATCGTAGCTTTTCAGGAGCCAGCCGGTCCCTCCCTGCCATAGGCCCCCAGAGAAAAACCTCGGCCCGTTTCCCTGGCAAACAAAAGTAAGCTACCCCGCTTCTGGATGGCAGATTGCAGGAGCCACTTTGCACCATCAAACTAGCCCGACTTGGCACTGGTGCCACCTCAGGTCTGGGAACCATCCTGCGTATCGTTCATTGTAAGGATCCAGCCGGCCACTCCAGCCACAGGCCCCCAGACACAAACAACGGCGCTTTTCCCTGGAAAACAAAACTCGCCTGCCAACTTTTTGATGGCAGATTGCAGGAGCCACTTGGTTTTATCAAATCAGCCCAACTTGGCACTGGTGCCACCATGGGTCTGGTCACCATCCTGCCTATCGTAGCTTTTCAGGAGCCAGCCGGTCACTCGCAGCCATAGGCCCCCAGACACAAAACTCGGCCCGATTCCCTGGCAAACAAAAGTAAGCTACCCCGCTTCTGGATGGCAGATTGCAGGAGCCACTTTGCACCATCAAACTAGCCCGACTTGGCACTGGTGCCACCTCTGGTCTGGGAACCATGCTGCGTATCGTGGATTCTAAGGAGTAGGCCGGCCACTCCCAGCCACAGGCCCCCAAACACAAACAACGGCGCTTTTCCCTGGAAAACAAAACTCGCCTGCCAACTTTTTGATGGCAGATTGCAGGAGCCACTTGGTACTATCAAACCAGCCCAACTTGGCACTGGTGCCACCATGGGTCTGGTCACCATCCTGCCTATCGTAGCTTTTCAGGAGCCAGCCGGTCACTCCCAGCCATAGGGCCCCAGACAAAAACCTCGGCCCTTTTCCCTGGCAAACAAAAGTAAGTTATCCCGCTTCTGGATGGCAGATTGCAGGAGCCACTTTTCACCATCAAACCAGCCCGACTTGGCACTGGTGCCACCTCTGGTCTGGGAACCATCCTGCGTATCGTGGATTCTAAGGAGCCAGCCGGCCACTCCCAGCCACAGGCCCCCAAACACAAACAATGGCGCTTTTCCCTGGATAACAAACTCGCCTGCCAACTTTTTGATGGCAGATTGCAGGAGCCACTTGGTACTATCAAACCAGCCCAACTTGGCACTGGTGCCACCATGGGTCTGGTCACCATCCTGCCTATCGTAGCTTTTCAGGACCTAGCCGGTCACTCCAAGCCATAGGCCCCGAGACAAAATCCTCGGCCCGTTTCCCTGGCAAACAAAAGTAAGCTGCCCCGCTTCTGGATGGCAGATTGCAGGAACCACTTGGTACTATCAAACCAGCCCAACTTGGCACTGGTGCCACCTTGGGTCTGGGAACCATCCTGCGTATCGTGGATTCTAAGGAGCCAGCCGGTCACTCCCAGCCACAGGCCACCAAACACAAACAACGGCGCTTTTCCCTGGAAAACAAAACTCGCCTGCCAACTTTTTGATGGCAGATTGCAGGAGCCACTTGGTACTATCAAATCAGCCCAACTTGGCACTGGTGCCACCATGGGTCTGGTCACCATCCTGCCTATCGTAGCTTTCCAGGAGCCAGCCGGTCCCTCCCTGCCATAGGCCCCCAGAGAAAAACCTCGGCCCGTTTCCCTGGCAAACAAAAGTAAGCTGCCCCGCTTCTGGATGGCAGATTGCAGGAACCACTTGCTACTATCAAACCAGCCCAACTTGGCACTGGTGCCACCTTGGGTCTGGGAACCATCCTGCGTATCGTGGATTCTAAGGAGCCAGCCGGTCACTCCCAGCCACAGGCCACCAAACACAAACAACGGTGCTTTTCCCTGGAAAACAAAACTCGCCTGCCAACATTTTGATGGCAGATGGCAGGAGCCACTTGCTACTATCAAATCAGCCCAACTTGGCACTGGTGCCACCATGGGTCTGGTCACCATCCTGCCTATCGTAGCTTTTCAGGAGCCAGCCGGTCCCTCCCTGCCGTAGGCCCCCAGAGAAAAACCTCGGCCCGTTTCCCTGGCAAACAAAAGTAAGCTACCCCGCTTCTGGATGGCAGATTTCAGGAGCCACTTTGCACCATCAAACTAGCCCGACTTGGCACTGGTGCCACCTCTGGTCTGGGAACCATCCTGCGTATCGTGGATTCTAAGGAGCCAGCCGGCCACTCCCAGCCACAGGCCCCCAAACACAAACAACGGCGCTTTTCCCTGGATAACAAACTCGCCTGCCAACTTCTGGATGGCAGATTGCAGGAGCCACTTGGTACTATCAAACCAGCCCAACTTGGCACTGGTGCCACCATGGGTCTGGTCACCATCCTGCGTATCGTAGCTTTTCAGGAGCCAGCCGGTCACTCCCAGCCATAGGCCCTGAGACACAAACCTCGGCCCGTTTCCCTGGCAAACAAAAGTAAGCTGCCCCGCTTCTGGATGGCAGATTGCAGGACGCAATTGGTACTATCAAACCAGCCCAACTTGGCACTGGTGCCACCTCTGGTCTGGGAACCATGCCGCGTATCGTGGATTCTAAGGAGCCAGCCGGCCACTCCCAGCCACAGGCCCCCAAACAGAAACAACGGCGCTTTTGCCTGGAAAACAAAACTCGCCTGCCAACTTTTTGATGGCAGATTGCAGGAGCCACTTGGTACTATCAAATCAGCCCAACTTGGCACTGGTGCCACCATGGGTCTGGTCACCATCCTGCCTATCGTAGCTTTTCAGGAGCCAGCCGGTCACTCCAAGCCATAGGCGCCCAGACACAAACCTCGGCCCGTTTCCCTGGCATACAAAAGTAAGCTACCCCGCTTCTGGATGGCAGATTGCAGGAGCCACTTTGCACCATCAAACTAGCCCGACTTGGCACTGGTGCCACCTCAGGTCTGGGAACCATCCTGCGTATCGTTCATTGTAAGGAGCCAGCCGGCCACTCCAGCCACAGGCCCCCAGACACAAACAACGGCGCTTTTCCCTGGAAAACAAAACTCGCCTGCCAACTTTTTGATGGCAGATTGCAGGAGCCACTTGGTACTATCAAATCAGCCCAACTTGGCACTGGTGCCACCATGGGTCTGGTCACCATCCTGCCTATCGTAGCTTTTCAGGAGCCAGCCGGTCCCTCCCTGCCGTAGGCCCCCAGACACAATACTCGGCCCGTTTCCCTGGCAAACAAAAGTAAGATACCCCGCTTCTGGATGGCAGATTGCAGGAACCACTTGGTACTATCAAACCAGCCCAACTTGGCACTGGTGCCACCTTGGGTCTGGGAACCATCCTGCGTATCGTGGATTCTAAGCAGCCAGCCGGCCACTCCCTGCCACAGGCACCCAAACACAAACAACGGCGCTTTTCCCTGGAAAACAAAACTCGCCCTCCCACTTTTTGATGGCGGATTGCAGGAGCCACTTGGTACTATCAAACCAGCCCAACTTGGCACTGGTGCCACCATGGGTCTGGTCCCCATCCTGCCTATCGTAGCTTTTCAGGACCTAGCAGGTCACTCCCAGCCATAGGCGCCCAGACACAAAGCTCGGCCCGTTTCCCTGGCAAACAAAAGTAAGCTGCCCTACTTCTGGATGGCAGATTGCCGGAGCCACTTGGTACTATCAAACCAGCCCGACTTGGCACTGGTGCCACCTCTGGTCTGGGAACCATGCTGCGTATCGTGGATTCTAAGGAGCCAGCCGGCCACACCCAGCCACAGGCCCCCAAACACAAACAACGGCGCTTTTCCCTGGAAAACAAAACTCGCCTGCCAACATTTTGATGGCAGTTTGCAGGAGCCACTTGCTACTATCAAATCAGCCCAACTTGGCACTGGTGCCACCATGGGTCTGGTCACCATCCTGCCTATCGTAGCTGTTCAGGCG
This sequence comes from Melospiza melodia melodia, assembly GCF_035770615.1. Taxonomy (NCBI): domain Eukaryota; kingdom Metazoa; phylum Chordata; class Aves; order Passeriformes; family Passerellidae; genus Melospiza; species Melospiza melodia. The sequence goes on from NC_086199.1 coordinate 46,329,337, forward strand.
CCAGCCGGTCACTCCCAGCCATAGGCCCCCAGACAAAAACCTCGGCCAGTTTCCCTGGCAAACAAAAGTAAGCTGCCCCGCTTCTGGATGGCAGATTGCAGGAGCCACTTTGCACCATCAAACCAGCCCAACTTGGCACTGGTGCCACCTCTGGTCTGGGAACCATGCTGCGTATCGTGGATTCCAATTAGCAAGCCGGCCACTCCCAGCCTCAGGCCTCCAAACACAAACAACGGCGCTTTTCCCTGGAAAACAAAACTCGCCTGCCAACATTTTGATGGCAGATTGCAGGAGCCACTTTGCACCATCAAACCAGCCCAACTTGGCACTGGTGCCACCATGGGTCTGGTCACCATCCTGCCTATCGTAGCTTTTCAGGACCTAGACGGTCACTCCCAGCCATAGGCCCCGTGACACAAAGCTCGGCCCGTTTCCCTGACAAACAAAAGTAAGCTGTCCCGCTTCTGGATGGCAGATTGCAGGATCCACTAGGTATTATCAAACCAGCCCGACTTGGCACTGGTGCCACCTCTGGTCTGGGAACCATCCTGCGTATCGTGGATTCTAAGCAGCCAGCCGGCCACTCCCAGCCACAGGCCCCCAAACACAAACAACGGCGCTTTTCCCTGGAAAACAAAACTCGCCTGCCAACATATTGATGGCAGATTGCAGGAGCCACTTGGTACTATCAAACCAGCCGAACTTGGCACTGGTGCCACCATGGGTCTGGTCACCATCCTGCCTATCGTAGCTTTTCAGGAGCCAGCCGGTCACTCCAAGCCATAGCCCCCAGACAAAAACCTCGGCCCGTTTCCCTGGCAAAAAAAAGTAAGCTGCCCCGCTTCTGGATGGCAGATTGCAGGAGCCACTTTGCACCACCAAACCAGCCCGACTTGGCACTGGTGCCACCTCTGGTCTGGGAACCATCCTGCGTATCGTGGATTCTAAGCAGCCAGCCGGCCACTCCCAGCCACAGGCCCCCAAACACAAACAACGGCGCTTTTCCCTGGAAAACAAAACTCGCCTGCCAACATTTTGATGGCAGATTGCAGGAGCCACTTGGTACTATCAAACCAGCCCAACTTGGCACTGGTGCCACCATGGGTCTGCTCACCATCCTGCCTATCGTAGCTTTTCAGGAGCCAGCCGGTCACTCCTAGCCATAGGCCCCCAGACAAAAACCTCGGCCCGTTTCCCTGGCAAACAAAAGTAAGCTGCCCCGCTTCTGGATGGCAGATTGCAGGAGCCACTTTGCACCATCAAACTAGCCAGACTTGGCACTGGTGCCACCTCTGGTCTGGGAACCATGCTGCGTATCGTGGATTCTAAGGAGCCAGCCGGCCACTCCAAGCCACAGGCCCCCAAACAAAAACAACGGCGCTTTTCCCTGGAAAACAAAACTCGCCTGCCAACATTTTGATGGCAGATTGCAGGAGCCACTTGGTACTATCAAACCAGCCCAACTTGGCACTGCTGCCACCATGGGTCTGGTCACCATCCTGCCTATCTTAGCTTTTCAGGACCTAGCCGGTCACTCCCAGCCATAGGCCCCCAGACACAAAGCTCGACCCGTTTCCCTGGCAAACATAAGTAAGCTGTCCCGCTTCTGGATGGCAGATTGCAGGAGCCACTTGGTACTATCAAACCAGCCCAGCTTGGCACTGGTGCCACCTTGGGTCTGGGAACCATCCTGCGTATCGTGGATTCTAAGGAGCCAGCCGGCCACTCCCAGCCACAGGCCCCCAAACACAAACAATGGCGCTTTTCCCTGGAATACAAAACCCGCCTGCCAACATTTTGATGGCAGATTGCAGGAGCCACTTGGTACTATCAAATCAGCCCAACATGGCACTGGTGCCACCATGGGTCTGGTCACCATCCTGCCTATCATAGCTGTTCAGGCGCCAGCCGGTCACTCCCAGCCATAGGCCCCCAGAGAAAAACCTCGGCCCTTTTCCCTGGAAAACAAAAGTAAGCTGCCCCGCTTCTGGATGGCAGATTGCAGGAGCCACTTTGCACCATCAAACTAGCCCGACTTGGCACTGGTGCCACCTCAGGTCTGGGAACCATGCTGCGTATCGTGGAGTCTAAGGAACCAGACGGCCACTCCAGCCACAGGCCCCCAGACACAAACAACGGCGCTTTTCCCTGGGAAACAAAACTCGCCTGCCAACATTTTGATGGCAGATTGCAGGAGCCACTTGGTACTATCAAACCAGCCCAACTTGGCACTGGTGCCACCATGGGTCTGGTCACCATCCTGCCTATCGTAGCTTTTCAGGAGCCAGCCGGTCACTCCCAGCCATAGGCCCCCAGACACAAAGCTCGGCCCGTTTCCCTGGGAAACAAAAGTAAGCTACCCCGCTTCTGGATGGCAGATTGCAGGAGCCACTTTGCAGCATCAAACTAGCCCGACTTGGCACTGGTGCCACCTCAGGTCTGGGAACCATCCTGCGTATCGTGGATTCTAAGGAGCCAGCCGGCCACTCCCACCCACAGGCCACCAAACACAAACAATGGCGCTTTTCCCTGGAAAACAAAACTCGCCTGCCAAACATTTGATGGCAGATTGCAGGAGCCACTTGGTACTATCGAACCAGCCCAACTTGGCACTGGTGCCACCATGGGTCTGGTCACCATCCTGCCTATCGTAGCTTTTCAGGAGCCAGCCGGTCACTCCCAGCCATAGGCCCCCAGACACAAACCTCGGCCCGTTTCCCTGGCAAACAAAAGTAAGCTGCCCCGCTTCTGGATGGCAGATTGCAGGAACCACTTGGTAGTATCAAACCAGCCCGACTTGGCACTGGTGCCTTCTCTGGTCTGGGAACCATCCTGCGTATCGTGGATTCTAAGCAGCCAGCCGGCCTCTCCCAGCCACAGGCCCCCAAACAAAAACAACGGCGCTTTTCCCTGGAAAACAAAACTCGCCTGCCAACTTTTTGATGGCAGATTGCAGGAGCCACTTGGTACTATCGAACCAGCCCAACTTGGCACTGGTGCCACCATGGGTCTGGTCACCATCCTGCCTATCGTAGCTTTTCAGGAGCCAGCCGGTCACTCCCAGCCATAGGCCCCCAGACACAAACCTCGGCCCGTTTCCCTGGCAAACAAAAGTAAGCTGCCCCGCTTCTGGATGGCAGATTGCAGGAGCCACTTTGCACCATCAAACTAGACCGACTTGGCACTGGTGCCACCTCAGGTCTGGGAACCATGCTGCGTATCGTGGATTCTAATTAGCCAGCCGGCCACTCTCAGCCATATGCCCCCAAACACAAACCACGGACCTTTTCTCTGGCAAACAAAAATCAGCTGCCCCACTTCTGGATGGCAGATTGCAGGAGCCACTTGGGACTATCACACCAGCACAACATGGCACTGCTGCCACCTTGGATCTGGGAAGCATCCGGCGTATCGTGGATTTTCAGGGGCCAGCCGGTCATTCCCAGCCATATGCTCCCAAACACAAACCTCGGCAATTTTCTCTGGCAAACAAAACTCAACTGCCCCTCTTCTGGATGGCAAATTGCAGGACGCACTTGGTACTACAAAAAGAGCCCGACTTGGCAGTGGTGCCACCTTGGCTCTGGGAACCATCCTGCGTATCGAGCATTTTAAGGAGCCAGCCGGCAATTCCCAGCCTTATGCCCCAAAAAGGAACCACGGACCTTTTCTCTGGCAAAAAAAACTCAGCTGTCCCGCTTCTGGATGGCAGATTGCAGGAGTCACTTTCAACCATACAACCAGCCTTACTTGGCACTGGTGCCACCTTGGATCTGGGAACCATCCTGCCTATCGTTGATTTTCAGGGGCCAGCCTACCACTCTCGGCCATAGGCCCCCAAACACAAACCACAGCCCTTTTCTCTAGCAAACAAAATTTAGCTGCCCCGCTTCTGGATGGCAAATTGCAGGAGCCACTGGGTACTACAAAAACAGCCCGACTTGGCACTGGTGCCACCTTGCGTCTGGTTACCATGCGGCGTATCGTGCATTTTAAGGAGCCAGGTGGTCACTCCCAGCCATATGCCCCCAAACACAACCCACGGCCCTTTTCTCTGGCAAACAAAACTCAGCTGCCCTGCTTCTGGATGGCAGATTGCAGGAGCCACTTGGTACTATCAAACCAGCCCGACTTGGCACTGGTGCCACCTTTGGTCTGGGAACCATCCTGCGTATTGTGGATTGTCAGGAGACAGCCGACCACTCTTGGCCACAGACCCCAATCAAAAACAAAGGTCCGTTTCCCTGGCAAAAAAAACTCAGCTGCCCCGCTTCTGGATGGCAGATTGCAGGAGCCACTTGGTACTACCAAACCAGCCCGACTTGGCACTGGTGCCACCTTGGGTCTGGGAACCATCCTGCCTATCGTGGATTTTAAGGAGCCAGCCGGCTACTCCCAGCCACAGGCCCCCAACAAAAACCACGGCCCTTTTTTCTCGCAAACAAAACTTAGCTGCCTCACTTCTGGATGGCAGATTGCAGGAGCCACTTGGTGTAATCAAACCAGCCCGACTTGGCACTGGTGCCACCTTGGGTCTGGGAACCATCCTGCGTATCGTGGATTCTAAGGAGCCAGCCGGCCACTCCCAGCCACAGGCCCCCAAAAAAAATCAACGGCGCTGTTCCCTGGAAAACAAAACACGCCTGCCAACTTTTTGATGGAGTTTGCAGGAACCACTTGGTATTATCAAACCAGCCCAACTTGGCACTGGTGCCACCTTGGGTCTGGATACCATGCTGCGTATCATGGATTCTAAGGAGCCAGCCGGCTACTCCCAGCCACAGGCCCCCAAACACAAACAACGGCGCTTTTCCCTGGAAAACAAAACTCGCCTGCCAACTTTTTCATGGCAGATTGCAGGAGCCACTTGGTACTATCAAATCAGCCCGACTTGGCACTGGTGCCACCATGGGTCTGGTCACCATCCTGCCTATCGTAACTTTTCAGGAGCCAGCCGGTCACTCCCAGCCATAGGCCCTGAGACACAAACCTCGGCCCGTTTCCCTGGCAAACAAAAGTAAGCTGCCCCGCTTCTGGATGGCAGATTGCAGGAGCCACTTGGTACTATCAAACCAGCCCGACTTGGCACTGGTGCCACCTCTGGTCTGGGAACCATCCTGCGTATCGTGGATTCTCAGGAGCCATCCGGCCACTCCCACCCACAGGCCCCCAAACAAAAACAAAGGCGCTTTTCCCTGGAAAACAAAAGTAAGCTGCCCCGCTTCTGGATGGCAGATTGCAGGAGCCACTTGGTACTATCAAACCAGCCCGACTAGGCACTGGTGCCACCTCTGGTCTGGGAACCATCCCGCGTTTCGTGGATTCTAAGGAGCCAGTCGGCAACTCCCAGACACAGGCCCCCAAACACAAACAACGGCCCGTTTCCCTGGCAAACAAAAGTAAGCTGCCCCGCTTCTGGATGGCAGATTGCAGAAGCCACTTGGTACTATCAAACTAGCCCAACTTGGCACTGGTGCCACCTCTGGTCTGGGAACCATCCTGCGTATCATGGGTTCTAAGGAGCCAGTCGGCAACTCCCAGCCACAGGCCCCCAAACACAACCCTCGGCCCGTTTCCCTGGCAAACAAAATTAAGCTGCCCCGCTTCTGGATGGCAGATTGCAGGACGCACTTGGTACTATCAAACCAGCCCGACTTGGCACTGGTGCCACCTCTGGTCTGGGAACCATCCTGCGTATCGTGGATTCTAAGCAGCCAGCCGGCCACTCCCAGCCACAGTCCCCCAAACACAAACAACGGCGCTTTTCCCTGGAAAACAAAACTCGCCTGCCAACTTTTTGATGGCAGATTGCAGGAGCAACTTGGTACTATCAAACCAGCCCAACTTGGCACTGGTGTCACCATGGGTCTGGTCACCATCCTGCCTATGGTAGCTTTTCAGGAGCCAGCCGGTCACCCTCAGCCATAGGCCCCGAGACAAAAACCTCGGCCCGTTTCCCTGGCAAAAAAAAGTAAGCTACCCCGCTTCTGGATGGCAGATTGCAGGACGCACTTGGTACTATCAAACCAGCCCGACTTGGCACTGGTGCCACCTCTGGTCTGGGAACCATCCTGCGTATCGTGGATTCTAAGCAGCCAGCCGGCCACTCCCAGCCACAGGCCCCCAAACACAAACAACGGCGCTTTTCCCTGGAAAACAAAACTCGCCTGCCAACATTTTGATGGCAGATTGCAGGAGCCACTTGGTACTATCAAATCAGCCCAACTTGGCACTGGTGCCACCATGGGTCTGGTCACCATCCTGCCTATCGTAGCTTTTCAGGAGCCAGCCGGTCACTCCCAGCTATAGGCCCCCAGACAAAAACCTCGGCCCGTTTCCCTGGCATACAAAAGTAAGCTACCCCGCTTCTGGATGGCAGATTGCAGGAGCCACTTGTTACTATCAAACCAGCCCGACTTGGCACTGGTGCCACCTCTGGTCTGGGAACCATCCTGCGTATTGTGGATTCTAAGGAGCCAGCCGGTCACTCCCAGCCACAGGCCCCCAAACACAAACAACGGCGCTTTTCCCTGGAAAACAAATCTCGCCTGCCAACATTTTGATGGCAGATTGCAGGAGCCACTTGCTACTATCAAATCAGCCCAACTTGGCACTGGTGCCACCATGGGTCTGGTCACCATCCTGCCTATCGTAGCTTTTCAGGAGCCAGCCGGTCACTCCCAGCCATAGGCCCCCAGACAAAAACCTCGGCCATTTTCCCTGGCAAACAAAAGTAAGCTATCCCGCTTCTGGATGGCAGATTGCAGGAGCCACTTTGCAGCATCAAAGTAGCCCGACTTGGCACTGGTGCCACGTCAGGTCTGGGAACCATCCTGCGTATCGTGGATGCCAATAAGCAAGCCAGCCACTCCCAGCCACAGGCCCCCAAACAAAAACAACGGCGCTTTTCCCTGGAAATCAAAACTCGCCTGCCAAATTTTTGATGGCAGATTGCAGGAGCCACTTGGTACTATCAAACCAGCCCAACTTGGCACTGGTGCCACCATGGGTCTGGTCACCATCCTGCCTATCGTAGCTTTTCAGGAGCCAGCCGGTCACTCCCAGCCATAGGCCCCCAGACACAAACCTCGGCCCGTTTCCCTGGCAAACAAAAGTAAGCTGCCCCGCTTCTGGATGGCAGATTGCAGGAACCACTTGGTACTATCAAACCAGCCCAACTTGGCACTGGTGCCACCTTGGGTCTGGGAACCATCCTGCGTATCGTGGATTCTAAGCAGCCAGCCAGCCACTCCCAGCCACAGGCCCCCAAATACAACAACAGCGCTTTTCCCTGGAAAACAAAACTCGCCTGCCAACATTTTGATGGCAGATTGCAGGAGCCACTTGGTACTATCAAATCAGCCCAACATGGCACTGGTGCCACCATGGGTCTGGGAACCATCCTGCCTATCGTAGCTGTTCAGGCGCCAGCCGGTCACTCCCAGCCATAGGCCCCCAGAGAAAAACCTCGGCCCTTTTCCCTGGAAAACAAAAGTAAGCTGCCCCGCTTCTGGATGGCAGATTGCAGGAGCCACTTTGCACCATCAAACTAGCCCGACTTGGCACTGGTGCCACCTCACGTCTGGGAACCATGCTGCGTATCGTGGAGTCTAAGGAACCAGACGGCCACTCCAGCCACAGGCCCCCAGACACAAACAACGGCGCTTTTCCCTGGAAAACAAAACTCGCCTGCCAACATATTGATGGCAGATTGCAGGAGCCACTTGGTACTATCAAACCAGCCCAACTTGGCACTGGTGCCATCATGGGTCTGGTCACCATCCTGCCTATCGTAGCTTTTCAGGAGCCAGCCGGTCACTCCCAGCCATAGGCCCCCAGACACAAAGCTCGGCCCGTTTCCCTGGCAAACAAAAGTAAGCTACCCCGCTTCTGGATGGCAGATTGCAGGAGCCACTTTGCAGCATCAAACTAGCCCGACTTGGCACTGGTGCCACCTCAGGTCTGGGAACCATCCTGCGTATCGTGGATTCTAAGGAGCCAGCCGGCCACTCCCACCCACAGGCCACCAAACACAAACAATGGCGCTTTTCCCTGGAAAACAAAACTCGCCTGCCAACTTTTTGATGGCGGATTGCAGGAGCCACTTGGTACTATCGAACCAGCCCAACTTGGCACTGGTGCCACCATGGGTCTGGTCACCATCCTGCGTATCGTAGCTTTTCAGGAGCCAGCCGGTCACTCCCAGCCATAGGCCCCCAGACACAAACCTCGGCCCGTTTCCCTGGCAAACAAAAGTAAGCTGCCCCGCTTCTGGATGGCAGATTGCAGGAACCACTTGGTAGTATCAAACCAGCCCGACTTGGCACTGGTGCCATCTCTGGTCTGGGAACCATCCTGCGTATCGTGGATTCTAAGCAGCCAGCCGGCCTCTCCCAGCCACAGGCCCCCAAACAAAAACAACGGCGCTTTTCCCTGGAAAACAAAACTCGCCTGCCAACATTTTGATGGCAGATTGCAGGAGCCACTTGGTATTATCAAACCAGCCCAACTTGGCACTGGTGCCACCATGGGCCTGGTCACCATCCTGCCTATCGTAGCTTTTCAGGAGCCAGCCGGTCACTCCCAGCCATAGGCCCCCAGACACAAACCTCGGCCCGTTTCCCTGGCAAACAAAAGTAAGCTGCCCCGCTTCTGGATGGCAGATTGCAGGAGCCACTTTGCACCATCAAACTAGACCGACTTGGCAATGGTGCCACCTCAGGTCTGGGAACCATGCTGCGTATCGTGGATTCTAATTAGCCAGCCGGCCACTCTCAGCCATATGCCCCCAAACACAAACCACGGACCTTTTCTCTGGCAAACAAAAATCAGCTGCCCCACTTCTGGATGGCAGATTGCAGGAGCCACTTGGGACTATCACACCAGCACAACATGGCACTGCTGCCACCTTGGATCTGGGAACAATCCTGCGTATCGTACATATTCAGGAACCAGCCGAACACTCCCAGCCACAGGCCCCCAAACACAAACAACGGCCCATTTCCCTGGCAAACAAAATTCAGCTGCCCCGCTTCTGGATGGCAGTTTGCAGGAGCCACTTGGGACTATCAAACCAGCCCGACTTGGTAATGGTACCACCTTGGATCTGGGAACCATCCGGCGTATCGTGGATTTTCAGGGGCCAGCCGGTCATTCCCAGCCATATGCTCCCAAACACAAACCTCGGCCCTTTTCTCTGGCAAACAAAACTCAACTGCCCCTCTTCTGGATGGCAAATTGCAGGACGCACTTGGTACTACAAAAAGAGCCCGACTTGGCAGTGGTGCCACCTTGGCTCTGGGAACCATCCTGCGTATCGAGCATTTTAAGGAGCCAGCCGGCAATTCCCAGCCGTATGCCCCAAAAAGAAACCACGGACCTTTTCTCTGGCAAAAAAAACTCAGCTGTCCCGCTTCTGGATGGCAGATTGCAGGAGTCACTTTGAACCATACAACCAGCCTTACTTGGCACTGGTGCCACCTTGGATCTGGGAACCATCCTGCCTATCGTTGATTTTCAGGGGCCAGCCTACCACTCTCGGCCATAGGCCCCCAAACACAAACCACAGCCCTTTTATCTAGCAAACAAAATTTAGCTGCCCCGCTTCTGGATGGCAAATTGCAGGAGCCACTGGGTACTACAAAAACAGCCCGACTTGGCACTGGTGCCACCTTGCGTCTGGTTACCATGCGGCGTATCGTGCATTTTAAGGAGCCAGGTGGCCACTCCCAGCCATATGCCCCCAAACACAACCCACGGCCCTTTTCTCTGGCAAACAAAACTCAGCTGCCCTGCTTCTGGATGGCAGATTGCAGGAGGCACTTGGTACTATCAAACCAGCCTGACTTGGCACTGGTGCCACCTTTGGTCTGGGAACCATCCTGCGTATTGTGGATTGTCAGGAGACAGCCGACCACTCTCGGCCACAGACCCCAATCAAAAACAAAGGTCCGTTTCCCTGGCAAAAAAAACTCAGCTGCCCCGCTTCTGGATGGGAGATTGCAGGAGGCACTTGACACTGTCAAACGAGCCCCACTTTGTACTGGTGCCACCTTGGGTCTGGGAACCATGCTGCGTATCGTGGATTTTCAGGAGCCAGCCGGCCACTGCCAGCCACAGGCCCCCAAACAAAAACCACAGACTTTTTCTCTGGCAAACAAAACTCAGCTGCCCCGCTTCTGGATGGCAGATTGCAGGAGCCACTTGGTACTATCAAACCAGCCCGACTTGGCACTGGTGCCACCTTGGGTCTGGGAACCATCCTGCCTATCGTGGATTTTAAGGAGCCAGCCGGCTACTCCCAGCCACAGGCCCACAACAAAAACCTCGGCCCTTTTTTCTCGCAAACAAAACTTAGCTGCCTCACTTCTGGATGGCAGATTGCAGGAGCCACTTGGTATAATCAAACCAGCCCGACTTGGCACTGGTGCCACCTTGGGTCTGGGAACCATCCTGCGTATCGTGGATTCTAAGGAGCCAGCCGGCCACTCCCAGCCACAGGCCCCCAAACAAAATCAACGGCGCTGTTCCCTGGAAAACAAAACACGCCTGCCAACTTTTTGATGGAGTTTGCAGGAACCACTTGGTATTATCAAACCAGCCCAACTTGGCACTGGTGCCACCTTGAGTCTGGATACCATGCTGCGTATCGTGGATTCTAAGGAGCCAGCCGGCCACTCCCAGCCACAGGCCCCCAAACACAAACAACGGCGCTTTTCCCTGGAAAACAAAACTCGCCTGCCAACTTTTTCATGGCAGATTGCAGGAGCCACTTGGTACTATCAAACCAGCCCGACTTGGCACTGGTGCCACCATGGGTCTGGTCACCATCCTGCCTATCGTAACTTTTCAGGAGCCAGCCGGTCACTCCCAGCCATAGGCCCTGAGACACAAACCTCGGCCCGTTTCCCTGGCAAACAAAAGTAAGCTGCCCCGCTTCTGGATGGCAGATTGCAGGAGCCACTTGGTACTATCAAACCAGCCCGACTTGGCACTGGTGCCACCTCTGGTCTGGGAACCATCCTGCGTATCGTGGATTCTAAGGAGCCATCCGGCCACTCCCACCCACAGGCCCCCAAACACAAACAACGGCGCTTTTCCCTGGAAAACAAAAGTAAGCTGCCCCGCTTCTGGATGGCAGATTGCAGGAGCCACTTGGTACTATCAAACCAGCCCGACTAGGCACTGGTGCCACCTCTGGTCTGGGAACCATCCCGCGTATCGTGGATTCTAAGGAGCCAGTCGGCAACTCCCAGCCACAGTCCCCCAAACACAAACAACGGCCATATTCCTGGCAAACAAAAGTAAGCTGCCCCGCTTCTGGATGGCAGATTGCAGAAGCCACTTGGTACTATCAAACCAGCCCAACTTGGCACTGGTGCCACCTCTGGTCTGGGAACCATCCTGCGTATCATGGGTTCTAAGGAGCCAGTCGGCAACTCCCAGCCACAGGCCCCCAAACACAAACCTCGGCCCGTTTCCCTGGCAAAAAAAATTAAGCTGCCCCGCTTCTGGATGGCAGATTGCAGGACGCACTTGGTACTATCACACCAGCCCGACTTGGCACTGGTGCCACCTCTGGTCTGGGAACCATGCTGCGTATCGTGGATTCTAAGGAGCCAGCCGGCCACTCTCAGCCACAGGCCCCCAAACACAAACAACGGCGCTTTTCCCTGGAAAACAAAACTCGCCTGCCAACTTTTTGATGGCAGATTGCAGGAGCCACTTGGTACTATCAAACCAGCCCAACTTGGCACTGGTGTCACCATGGGTCTGGTCACCATCCTGCCTATGGTAGCTTTTCAGGAGCCAGCCGGTCACCCTCAGCCATAGGCCCCGAGACAAAAACCTCGGCCAGTTTCCCTGTCAAAAAAAAGTAAGCTACCCCGCTTCTGGATGGCAGATTGCAGGACGCACTTGGTACTATCAAACCAGCCCAACTTGGCACTGGTGCCACCTTGGGTCTGGGAACCATCCTGCGTATCGTGGATTCTAAGGAGCCAGCCGGTCACTCCCACCCACAGGCCCCCAAACAAAATCAACAGCGCTTTTCCCTGGAAAACAAAACACGCCTGCCAACATTTTGATGGCAGATTGCAGGAGACACTTGGTACTATCAAATCAGCCCAACTTGGCACTGGTGCCACCATGGGTCTGGTCACCATCCTGCCTATCGTAGCTTTTCAGGAGACAGCCGGTCACTCCCAGCTATAGGCCCCCAGACAAAAACCTCGGCCCGTTTCCCTGGCATACAAAAGTAAGCTACCCCGCTTCTGGATGGCAGATTGCAGGAGCCACTTGGTACTATCAAACCAGCCCGACTTGGCACTGGTGCCACCTCTGGTCTGGGAACCATCCTGCGTATCGTGGATTCCAAGGAGCCAGCCGGTCACTCCCAGCCACAGGCCCCCAAACACAATCAACGGCGCTTTTCCCTGGAAAACAAAACTCGCCTGCCAACTTTTTGATGGCAGATTGCAGGAGCCACTTGCTACTATCAAATCAGCCCAACTTGGCACTGGTGCCACCATGGGTCTGGTCAACATCCTGCCTATCGTAGCTTTTCAGGAGCCAGCCGGTCACTCCCAGCCATAGGCCCCCAGACAAAAACCTCGGCCATTTTCCCTGGCAAACAAAAGTAAGCTACCCCGCTTCTGCATGGCAGATTGCAGGAGCCACTTTGCAGCATCAAACTAGCCCGACTTGGCACTGGTGCCACGTCAGGTCTGGGAACCATCCTGCGTATCGTGGATGCCAATTAGCAAGCCAGCCACACCCAGCCACAGGCCCCCAAACACAAACAACGGCGCTTTTCCCTGGAAAACAAAACTCGCCTGCCAACATTTTGATGGCAGATTGCAGGAGCCACTTGGTACTATCAAACCAGCCCAACTTGGCACTGGTGCCATCATGGGTCTGGTCACCATCCTGCCTATCGTAGCTTTTCAGGAGCCAGCCGGTCACTCCCAGCCATAGGCCCCCAGACACAAAACTCGGCCCGTTTCCCTGGCAAACAAAAGTAAGCTGCCCCGCTTCTGGATGGCAGATTGCAGGAACCACTTGGTACTATCAAACCAGCCCGACTTGGCACTGGTGCCACCTTGGGTCTGGGAACCATCCTGCGTATCGTGGATTCTAAGGAGCCAGCCGGCGACTCCCAGCCACAGGCCCCCAAATACAACAACAGCGCTTTTCCCTGGAAAACAAAACTCGCCTGCCAACATTTTGATGGCAGATTGCAGGAGCCACTTGGTACTATCAAATCAGCCCAACTTGGCACTGGTGCCACCATGGGTCTGGGAACCATCCTGCCTATCGTAGCTGTTCAGGCGCCAGCCGGTCACTCCCAGCCATAGGCCCCCAGAGAAAAACCTCGGCCCTTTTCCCTGGAAAACAAAAGTAAGCTGCCCCGCTTCTGGATGGCAGATTGCAGGAGCCACTTTGCACCATCAAACTAGCCTGACTTGGCACTGGTTCCACCTCAGGTCTGGGAACCATGCTGCGTATCATGGAGTCTAAGGAACCAGACGGCCACTCCAGCCACAGGCCCCCAGACACAAACAACGGCGCTTTTCCCTGGAAAACAAAACTCGCCTGCCAACTTTTTGATGGCAGATTGCAGGAGCCACTTGGTACTATCAAACCAGTCCAACTTGTCAGTGGTGCCACCATGGGTCTGGTCACCATCCTGCCTATTGTAGCTTTTCAGGAGCCAGCCGGTCACTCCCAGCCATAGGCCCCCAGGCAAAAACCTCGGCCCGTTTCCCTGGCTAACAAAAGTAAGTTATCCCGCATATGGATGGCAGATTGCAGGAGCCACTTTTCACCATCAAACCAGCCCGACTTGGCACTGGTGCCACCACTGGTCTGGGAACCATCCTGCGTATCGTGGATTCTAAGGAGCCAGCCGGCCACTCCCACCCACAGGCCCCCAAACACAAACAACGGCGCTTTTCCCTGGATAACACACTCGCCTGCCAACTTTTTGATGGCGGATTGCAGGAGCCACTTGGTACTATCAAACCAGCCCAACTTGGCACTGGTGCCACCATGGGTCTGGTCACCATCCTGCCTATCGTAGCTTTTCAGGAGCCAGCCGGTCACTCCCAGCCATAGGCCCCCAGACACAAACCTCGGCCCGTTTCCCTGGCAAACAAAAGTAAGCTACCCCGCTTCTGGATGGCAGATTGCAGGAGCCACTTTGCACCATCAAACTAGCCCGACTTGGCACTGGTGCCACCTCAGGTCTGGGAACCATCCTGCGTATCGTGGATTCTAAGGAGCCAGCCGGCCACTCCCACCCACAGGCCCCCAAACACAAACAACGGCGCTTTTCCCTGGAAAACAAAACTCGCCTGCCAACTTTTTGATGGCAGATTGCAGGAGCCACTTGGTACTATCAAACCAGCCCAACTTGGCACTGGTGCCACCATGGGTCCGGTCACCATCCTGCCTATCGTAGCTTTTCAGGAGCCAGCCGGTCACTCCCAGCCATAGGCCCCCAGACACAAACCTCGGCCCGTTTCCCTGGCAAACAAAAGTAAGCTGTCCCGCTTCTGGATGGCAGATTGCAGGACGCACTTGGTAGTATCAAACCAGCCCGACTTGGCACTGGTGCCACCTCTGGTCTGGGAACCATCCTGCGTATCGTGGATTCTAATTAGCCAGCCGGCCACTCCCACCCACAGGCCCCCAAACACAAACAACGGCGCTTTTCCCTGGAAAACAAAACTCGCCTGCCAACATTTTGATGGCAGATTGCAGGAGCCACTTGGTACTATCAAATAAGCCCAACTTGGCACTGGTGCCACCATGGGTCTGGTCACCATCCTGCCTATCGTAGCTTTTCAGGAGCCAGCCGGTCACCCCCAGCCATAGGCCCCGAGACAAAAACCTCGGCCCGTTTCCCTGGAAAAAAAAAGTAAGCTATCCCGCTTCTGGATGGCAGATTGCAGGACGCACTTGGTTCTATCAAACCAGCCCAACTTGGCACTGGTGCCACCTTGGGTCTGGGAACCATCCTGCGTATCGTGGATTCTAAGGAGCCAGCCGGCCACTCCCTGCCACAGGCACCCAAACACAAACAACGGCGCTTTTCCCTGGAAAACAAAACTCGCCTGCCAACTTTTTGATGGCGGATTGCAGGAGCCACTTGGTACTATCAAACCAGCCCAACTTGGCACTGGTGCCACCATGGGTCTGGTCACCATCCTGCCTATCGTAGCTTTTCAGGACCTAGCTGGTCACTCCCAGCCATAGGCGCCCAGACACAAATCTCTGCCCGTTTCCCTGGCAAACAAAAGTAAGCTGCCCCGCTACTGGATGGCAGATTGCAGGAACCACTTGGTACTATAAAACCAGCCCGACTTGGCACTGGTGCCACCTCTGGTCTGGGAACCATCCTGCGTATCGTGGATTCTAAGGAGCCAGGCGGCCACTCCCACCCACAGGCCCCCAGACAAAAACAACGGCGCTTTTCCCTGGAAAACAAAACTCGCCTGCCATCTTTTTGAGGGCAGATTGCAGGAGCCACTTGGTACTATCAAACCAGCCCAACTTGGCACTGGTGCCACCATGGGTCTGGTCACCATCCTGCCTATCGTAGTTTTTCAGGAGCCAGGCGGTCACTCCCAGCCATAGGCCCCCAGACACAAACCTCGGCCCGTTTCCCTGGCAAACAAAAGAAAGCTGCCCCGCTTCTGGATGGCATATTGCAGGACGCACTTGGTAGTATCAAACCAGCCCGACTTGTCACTGGTGCCACCTCTGGTCTGGGAACCATGCCGCGTATCGTGGATTCTAAGGAGCCAGCCGGCCACTCCCAGCCACAGGCCCCCAAACACAAACAACGGCGCTTTTCCCTGGAAAACAAAACTCGCCTGCCAACTTTTTGATTGCGGATTGCAGGAGCCACTTGGTACTATCAAAGCAGCCCAAATTGTCACTGGTGCCACAATGGATGTGGTCACCATCCTGCCTATCGTAGCTTTTCAGGACCTCGCCGGTCACTCCCAGCCATAGGCGCCCAGACACAAAGCTCGGCCCGTTTCCCTGGCACACAAAAGTAAGCTGCCCCGCTTCTGGATGGCAGATTGCAGGAACCACTTGGTACTATAAAACCAGCCCGACTTGGCGCTGGTGCCACCTCTGGTCTGGGAACCATCCTGCGTATCGTGGATTCTAAGGAGCCAGCCGGTCACTCCAGCCCCAGGCCCCCAAACACAAACAACGGCGCTTTTCCCTGGAAAACAAAACTCCCCTGCCAACATTTTGATGGCAGATTGCAGGAGCCACTTGGTACTATCAAATAAGCCCAACTTGGCACTGGTGCCACCATGGGTCTGGTCACCATCCTGCCTATCGTAGCTTTTCAGGAGCCAGCCGGTCACCCCCAGCCATAGGCCCCGAGACAAAAACCTCGGCCCGTTTCCCTGGCAAAAAAAAGTAAGCTACCCCGCTTCTGGATGGCAGATTGCAGGACGCACTTGGTAGTATCAAACCAGCCCAACTTGGCACTGGTGCCACCTTGGGTCTGGGAACCATCCTGCGTATCGTGGATTCTAAGCAGCCAGCCGGCCACTCCCTGCCACAGGCACCCAAACAAAAACAACGGCGCTTTTCCCTGGAAAACAAAACTCGCCTGCCAACTTTTTGATGGCGGATTGCAGGAGCCACTTGGTACTATCAAACCAGCCCAACTTGGCACTGGTGCCACCATGGGTCTGGTCACCATCCTGCCTATCGTAGCTTTTCAGGACCTAGCACGTCACTCCCAGCCATAGGCGCCCAGAAACAAATCTCTGCCCGTTTCCCTGGCAAACAAAAGTAAGCTGCCCCGCTACTGGATGGCAGATTGCAGGAACCACTTGGTACTACAAAACCAGCCCGACTTGGCACTGGTGCCACGTCAGGTCTGGGAACCATCCTGCGTATCGTGGATTCTAAGGAGCCAGCCGGCCACTCCCACCCACAGGCCCCCAAAAAAAAACAACGGCGCTTTTCCCTGGAAAACAAAACTCGCCTGCCAACTTTTTGAGGGCAGATTGCAGGAGCCACTTGGTACTATCAAACCAGCCCAACTTGGCACTGGTGCCACCATGGGTCTGGTCACCATCCTGCCTATCGTAGCTTTTCAGGAGCCAGCCGGTCACTCCCAGCCATAGGCCCCCAGACACAAACCTCGGCCCGTTTCCCTGGCAAACAAAAGAAAGCTGCCCCGCTTCTGGATGGCATATTGCAGGACGCACTTGGTAGTATCCAACCAGCCCGACTTGTCAATGGTGCCACCTCTGGTCTGGGAACCATGCCGCGTATCGTGGATTCTAAGGAGCCAGCCGGCCAGTCCCAGCCACAGGTCCCCAAATACAACAACAGCGCTTTTCCCTGGAAAACAAAACTCGCCTGCCAACATTTTGATGGCAGATTGCAGGAGCCACTTGGTACTATCAAATCAGCCCAACTTGGCACTGGTGCCACCATGGGTCTGGGAACCATCCTGCCTATCGTAGCTGTTCAGGCGCCAGCCGGTCACTCCCAGCCATAGGCCCCCAGAGAAAAACCTCGGCCCTTTTCCCTGGAAAACAAAAGTAAGCTGCCCCGCTTCTGGATGGCAGATTGCTGGAGCCACTTTGCACCATCAAACTAGCCTGACTTGGCACTGGTTCCACCTCAGGTCTGGGAACCATGCTGCGTATCATGGAGTCTAAGGAACCAGACGGCCACTCCAGCCACAGGCCCCCAGACACAAACAACGGCGCTTTTCCCTGGAAAACAAAACTCGCCTGCCAACTTTTTGATGGCAGATTGCAGGAGCCACTTGGTACTATCAAACCAGTCCAACTTGTCAGTGGTGCCACCATGGGTCTGGTCACCATCCTGCCTATCGTAGCTTTTCAGGAGCCAGCCGGTCACTCCCAGCCTTAGGCCCCCAGGCAAAAACCTCGGCCCGTTTCCCTGGCTAACAAAAGTAAGTTATCCCGCATATGGATGGCAGATTGCAGGAGGCACTTTTCACCATCAAACCAGCCCGACTTGGCACTGGTGCCACCACTGGTCTGGGAACCATCCTGCGTATCGTGGATTCTAAGGAGCCAGCCGGCCACTCCCACCCACAGGCCCCCAAACACAAACAACGGCGCTTTTCCCTGGATAACACACTCGCCTGCCAACTTTTTGATGGCGGATTGCAGGAGCCACTTGGTACTATCAAACCAGCCCAACTTGGCACTGGTGCCACCATGGGTCTGGTCACCATCCTGCCTATCGTAGCTTTTCAGGAGCCAGCCGGTCACTCCCAGCCATAGGCCCCCAGACACAAACCTCGGCCCGTTTCCCTGGCAAACAAAAGTAAGCTACCCCGCTTCTGGATGGCAGATTGCAGGAGCCACTTTGCACCATCAAACTAGCCCGACTTGGCACTGGTGCCACCTCAGGTCTGGGAACCATCCTGCGTATCGTGGATTCTAAGGAGCCAGCCGGCCACTCCCACCCACAGGCCCCCAAACACAAACAACGGCGCTTTTCCCTGGAAAACAAAACTCGCCTGCCAACTTTTTGATGGCAGATTGCAGGAGCCACTTGGTACTATCAAACCAGCCCAACTTGGCACTGGTGCCACCATGGGTCCGGTCACCATCCTGCCTATCGTAGCTTTTCAGGAGCCAGCCGGTCACTCCCAGCCATAGGCCCCCAGACACAAACCTCGGCCCGTTTCCCTGGCAAACAAAAGTAAGCTGTCCCGCTTCTGGATGGCAGATTGCAGGACGCACTTGGTAGTATCAAACCAGCCCGACTTGGCACTGGTGCCACCTCTGGTCTGGGAACCATCCTGCGTATCGTGGATTCTAAGGAGCCAGCCGGTCACTCCAGCCCCAGGCCCCCAAACACAAACAACGGCGCTTTTCCCTGGAAAACAAAACTCCCCTGCCAACATTTTGATGGCAGATTGCAGGAGCCACTTGGTACTATCAAATAAGCCCAACTTGGCACTGGTGCCACCATGGGTCTGGTCACCATCCTGCCTATCGTAGCTTTTCAGGAGCCAGCCGGTCACCCCCAGCCATAGGCACCGAGACAAAAACCTCGGCCCGTTTCCCTGGCAAAAAAAAGTAAGCTACCCCGCTTCTGGATGGCAGATTGCAGGACGCACTTGGTAGTATCAAACCAGCCCAACTTGGCACTGGTGCCACCTTGGGTCTGGGAACCATCCTGCGTATCGTGGATTCTAAGCAGCCAGCCGGCCACTCCCTGCCACAGGCACCCAAACACAAACAACGGCGCTTTTCCCTGGAAAACAAAACTCGCCTGCCAACTTTTTGATGGCGGATTGCAGGAGCCACTTGGTACTATCAAACCAGCCCAACTTGGCACTGGTGCCACCATGGGTCTGGTCACCATCCTGCCTATCGTAGCTTTTCAGGACCTAGCACGTCACTCCCAGCCATAGGCGCCCAGACACAAATCTCTGCCCGTTTCCCTGGCAAACAAAAGTAAGCTGCCCCGCTACTGGATGGCAGATTGCAGGAACCACTTGGTACTACAAAACCAGCCCGACTTGGCACTGGTGCCACGTCAGGTCTGGGAACCATCCTGCGTATCGTGGATTCTAAGGAGCCAGCCGGCCACTCCCACCCACAGGCCCCCAAAAAAAAACAACGGCGCTTTTCCCTGGAAAACAAAACTCGCCTGCCAACTTTTTGAGGGCAGATTGCAGGAGCCACTTGGTACTATCAAACCAGCCCAACTTGGCACTGGTGCCACCATGGGTCTGGTCACCATCCTGCCTATCGTAGCTTTTCAGGAGCCAGCCGGTCACTCCCAGCCATAGGCCCCCAGACACAAACCTCGGCCCGTTTCCCTGGCAAACAAAAGAAAGCTGCCCCGCTTCTGGATGGCATATTGCAGGACGCACTTGGTAGTATCCAACCAGCCCGACTTGTCAATGGTGCCACCTCTGGTCTGGGAACCATGCCGCGTATCGTGGATTCTAAGGAGCCAGCCGGCCACTCCCAGCCACAGGCCCCCAAACACAAACAACGGCGCTTTTCCCTGGAAAACAAAACTCGCCTGCCAACTTTTTGATGGCGGATTGCAGGAGCCACTTGGTACTATCAAAGCAGCCCAAATTGTCACTGGTGCCACAATGGATGTGGTCACCATCCTGCCTATCGTAGCTTTTCAGGACCTCGCCGGTCACTCCCAGCCATAGGCGCCCAGACACAAAGCTCGGCCCGTTTCCCTGGCACACAAAAGTAAGCTGCCCCGCTTCTGGATGGCAGATTGCAGGAACCACTTGGTACTATAAAACCAGCCCGACTTGGCGCTGGTGCCACCTCTGGTCTGGGAACCATCCTGCGTATCGTGGATTCTAAGGAGCCAGCGGGTCACTCCAGCCCCAGGCCCCCAAACACAAACAACGGCGCTTTTCTCTGGCAAACAAAACTCAACTGCCCCTCTTCTGGATGGCAAATTGCAGGACGCACTTGGTACTATAAAAACAGCCCCACTTGGCACTGGTGCCACCTTCGGTCTGGGAACCATCGTGCGTATCGATTTTTTAATGAGACAGCCGGCCACTCCCAGCCATATGCCCCCGAACACAACCCACGGCCTATTCCTCTGGCAAACAAAACTCAGCTGCACCGCTTCTGGATGGCAGATTGCAGGAGCCACTTGGTACTATCAAACCAGCACGACTTGGCACTGGTGCCACCATGGGTCTGGTCACCATCCTGCGTATTGTGGATTGTCAGGAGGCAGCTGAACACTCTCGGCCACAGACCCCAATCAAAAACAACGTCCCGTTTCACAGGCAAACAAAACTCAGCTGCCCCGCTTCTGGATGGGAGATTGCAGGAGGCACTTGACACTGTGAAACCAGCCCCACTTGGCACTGGTGCCACCTTGGGTCTAGGAACCATGCTGCGTATCATGGATTTTCAGGAGCCAGCCGGCCATTCCCAGCCATAGGCCCCCAAACAAAAACCACAGCCTTTTTCTCTGGCAAACAAAATTCAGCTGCCCCACTTCTGGATGGCAGAGTGCAGGAGCCACTTGGGACTATCACACCATCACAACATGGCACTGGTGCCACCTTGGATCTGGGAACCATCCTTCCTATCGTGGATTTTCGGGGGTCAGCCGGTCACTCTCAGCCATAGGCCCCAAACACAAACCACGGCCCTTTTCTCTGGAAAACAAAACTCAACTGCCCCTCTTCTGGATGGCAGATTGCAGGAGCCACTGGGTACTATGAAACCAGCCCTACTTGGCACTGGTGCCACCTTGGGTCTGGGAACCATGCTGCGTATCATGGATTTTCAGGAGCCAGCCGTCCACTGCCAGCCACAGGCCCCAAAACACAAACAACAGCCATTTTCTCTGGCAAACAAAATTCAGCTGCCCCGCTTCTGAATGGCAGATTGCAGGAACCACTTGGTACTAAGAAACCAGCCCGACTTGGCACTGGTGCCACCTTGGGTCTGGGAACCATCCTGCGTATCGTGGATTCTAAGGAGCCAGCTGGCCACTCCCAGCCACAGGCCGAAAACACACACAATGGCGCTTTTCCCTGGAAAACAAAACTCGCCTGCCAACTTTTTGATGGCAGATTGCAGGAGCCACTTGGTACTATCAAACCAGCCCAACTTGGCACTGGTGCCACCATGGGTCTGGTCACCATCCTGCCTATCGTAGCTTTTCAGGAGCCAGCCGGTCCCTCCCTGCCATAGGCCCCCAGACACATACCTCGGCCTGTTTCCCTGGCACACAAAAGTAAGCTACCGCACTTCTGGATGGCAGATTGCAGGAGCCACTTTGCACCATCAAACCAGCCCGACTTGGCACTGGTGCCACCTCTGGTCTGGGAACCATGCTGCGTATCGTGGATTCTAAGGAGCCAGCCGGCCACTCCCAGCCACAGGCCCCCAAACACAAACAACGGCGCTTTTCCCTGGAAAACAAAACTCGCCTGCCAACATTTTGATGGCAGAGTGCAGGAGCCTCTTGGTACTATCAAACCAGCCCAACTTGGCACTGGTGCCACCATGGGTCTGGTCACCATCCTGCCTATCGTAGCTTTTCAGGAGCCAGCCGGTCACTCCCAGCCATAGGCCCCCAGAAAAAATCTTCGGTCCGTTTCCCTGGAAAACAAAAGTAAGCTGCCCTGCTTCTGGATGGCAGATTGCAGGAGGCACTTGGTGTTATCAAATCAGCCCAACTTGGCACTGGTGCCACCTTGGGTCTGGGAACCATCCTGCGTATCGTGTGTTCTAAGGAGCCAGCCGGCCACTCCCAGCCACAGTCCCCCAAACACAAACAACGGCGCTTTTCCCTGGAAAACAAAACTGGCCTGCCAACTTTTTGATGGCAGATTGCAGGAGCCACTTGGTACTATCAAACCAGCCCAACTTGGCACTGCTGCCACCATGGGTCTGGGAACCATCCTGCCTATCGTAGCTTTTCAGGAGCCAGCCGGTCACTCCCAGCCATTAGTCCCCAGACAAATACCTCGGCCCGTTTCCCTGGCAAACAAAAGTAAGCTGCCCCGCTTCTGGATGGCAGATTGCAGGAGCCACTTGGTACTATCAAACCAGCCCAACTTGACGCTGGTGCCACCTTGGCTCTGGGAACCATGCTGCGTAACCCGGATTCAAAGACGACAGGCAGCCCCTGCCAGCCAAAGGCCTCCAAACAAAATCAACGGCGCTTTTCCCTGGAAAACAAAACTCGCCTGACAACTTTTAGATGGCAGATTGCAGGAGCCAGTTGGTACCATCAAACCAGCCCAACTTGGCACTGGTGCCACCTTGGGTCTGGGAACCATCCTGCCTATTGTTGCTTTTCAGGAGCCAGCCGGTCACTCCTAGCCCTAGGCCCCCAGTCATAAACCTCGGCCCGTTTCCCTGGCACACAAATGTAAGCTACCCCGCTTCAGGATGGCAGATTGCAGGAGCCACTTTTCACCATCAAACCAGCCCGACGTGGCACTGGTGCCACCTTGGGTCTGGGAACCATCCTGCGTATCGTGTGTTCTAAGGAGCCAGCCGGCCACTCCCACCAACAGTCCCCCAAACACAAACAACGGCGCTTTTCCCTGGAAAACAAAACACGCCTGCCAACTTTTTGATGGCAGATTGCAGGAGCCACTTGGTACTATCAAACCAGCCCAACTTGGCACTGGTGCCACCATGGGTCTGGTCACCATCCTGCCTATCGTAGCTTTTCAGGAGCCAGGCGGTCACTCCCAGCCATAGGCCCCCAGGCAAATATCTCGGCCCGTTTCCCTGGCAAACAAAAGTAAGCTGCCCCGCTTCTGCATGGCAGATTGCAGGTGCTATTTAGTACTATCAAACCAGCCCGACTTGGCACTGGTGCCACCTCTGGTCTGGGAACCATCCTGCCTATCGTGGATTTTCCGGGGCCAGACGGCCACTATCAGCCATATGCCCCCAAAAACAAACCACGGCCCTTTTCTCTGGTAAACAAAACTCAACTGCCCCTCTTCTGGATGGCAAATTTTAGGACGCACTTTGTACTACGAAAACCGCCCGACTTGGCACTGGTGCCACCTTGGGTCAGGGAACCATCCTGCCTATCGTAGCTTTTTAAGGAGCCAGCAGGCCACGCCCAGCCAAATAGCCCCAAAAACAAACCAGGGACCATTTCTCTTGGAAACAAAAATCCGCTGCCCCCGTCAGGATGGCAGATTGCAGGAGCCACTTTGCACCATCAAACCACCCCGACTTCGCACTGGTGCCATCTTGGATCTGGGAACCATCCTGCCTATCGTAGCTTTTCAGGAGCCAGCCGGTCACTCCCAGCCATAGGCCCCCAAACACAAACCTCGGACCGTTTCCCTGGCAAACAAAATTAAGCTGCCCCGATTCTGGATGGCAGAGTGCAGGAGCCACTTGGTAGTGTCAAACCAGCCCGACTTGGCACTGGTGCCACCTTGGGTCTGGGAACCATCCTGCGTATCGTGGATTCTAAGCAGCCACCCGGCCACTCTGAGCCACAGGCCCCCAAACACAAACAACGGCGCTTTTCCCTGGAAAACAAAACTCGCCTGCCAACATTTTGATGGCAGATTGCAGGAGCCACTTGGTACTATCAAACCAGCCCAAGTTGGCACTGGTGCCACCATGGGTCTGGCCACCATCCTGCCTAGCGTAGCTTTTCAGGAGCCAGCCGGTCACTCGCAGCCATAGGCCCCCAGACACAAACCTCGGCCCGTTTCCCAGGAAAACAAAAGTAAGCTGCCCCGATTCTGGATGGCAGATTGCAGGAGCCACTTGGTACTATGAAATCAGCCCAACTTGGCACTGGTGCCACCATGGGTCTGGTAAACATCCTGCCTATCGTAGCTTTTCAGGAGCCAGCCGGTCACTCCCTGCGATAGGCCCCCAGACACCAACCTCGGCCCGTTTCCCTGGCAAACAAAAGTAAGCTGCCCCGCTTTTGGATGGCTGATTGCAGGATGAACTTGGTACTATCAAACCAGCCCGACTTGGCCCTGGTGCCACCTTGGCTCTGGGAACCATGCTGCGTAACGTAGATTCTACGAGGACAGGCGGCCACTCCCTGCCACAGGCCTCTAAACAAAATCAACGGCGCTTTTCCCTGGAAAACAAAACTCGCCTGCCAACTTTTTGATGGCAGATTGCAGGAGCCACTTTGTACTATCAAACCAGCCCAACTTGGCACTGGTGCCACCATGGGTCTGGTCACCATCCTGCCTATCGTAGCTTTTCAGGAGCCAGCCGGTCACTCCCAGCCATAGGCCCCCAGACAAATACCTCGGCCCGTTTCCCTGGCAAACAAAAGTAAGCTGCCCCGCTTCTGGATGGCAGATTGCAGGAGCCACATGGTACTATCAAACCAGGTCAACATGGCACTGGTGCCACCTTGGCTCTGGGAACCATCCTGCCTATCTTGGATTTTCAGGGGCCAGCCGGCCACTCTCAGCCATATGCCCCCAAACACATACCACGGCCCTTTTCTCTGGCAAACAAAACTCAACTGCCCGTCTTCTGGATGGCAAATTGCAGGACCCACTTGGTACTACGAAAACAGCCCGACTTGGCACTGATGCCACCTTGGGTCAGGGAACAATCCTGCGTATCGATCTTTTTAAGGAGCCAGCCGGCCCCGCCCAGCCATATACCCCCAAAAAACAACCACGGAACTTTACTCCAGCAAACAAAAATCCGCTGCCCCGCGTCTGAATGGCAGATTTCAGGAGCTATTTAGTATGATAAACCAGCCCGACTTGGCACTGGTGCCACCATGAGTCTGGTAACCATCCTGCCTATCGTAGCTTTTCAGTAGCCAGCCGGTCACTCCCAGCCATAGGCCCCCAGAAAAATACCTCGGCCCGTTTCCCTGGGAAACAAAAGTAAGCTGCCCCGCTTCTGGATGGCAGATTGCAGGAGCCACTTGGTACTATCAAACCAGCCCAATTTTGCACTGGTGCCACCTTGATTCTGGGAACCATCCTGCCTATCGTGGATTTTCAGGGGCCAGCCGGCCACTCTCAACCATATGCCCCCAAACACATACCACGGCCCTTTTCTCTGGCAAACAAAACTCAACTGCCCCTCTTCTGGATGGCAAATTGCAGGACGCACTTGGTACTACGAAAACAGCCCGACTTGGCACTGATGCCACCTTGAGTCAGGGAACAATCCTGCGTATCGAGCTTTTTAAGGAGCCAGCCGGCCACGTCCAGCCATATACCCCCAAAAAAAAACCACGGAACTTTTCTCCAGCAAACAAAAATCCCCTGCCCCGCGTCTGGATGGCAGATTGCAGGAGCTATTTAGTATCATCAAACCAGCCCGACTTGGCACTGGTGCCACCATGAGTCTGGTAACCATCCTGCCTATCGTAGCTTTTCACTAGCCAGCCAGTCACTCCCAGCCATAGGCCCCCAGACAAATACCTCGGCCCGTTTCCCTGGCATACAAAAGTAAGCTGTCCCGCTTCTGGATGGCAGATTGCAGGAGCCACTTGGTACTATCAAACCAGCCCAACTTGGCACTGGTGCCACCTTGGCTCTGGGAACCATCCTGCGTATCCTGGGTTCAAAGGAGGCAGCCAGCCACTCCCAGCCACAGGCCTCGAAACACAAACAACGGCGCTTTTCCCTGGAAAACAAAACTCGCCTGCCAATTTTGATGGCAGATTGCAGGAGCCACTTGGTACTATCAAACCAGCCCAACTTGGCACTGGTGCCACCATGGGTCTGGTCACCATCCTGCCTATCGTAGCTTTTCAGGAGCCAGCCGGTCACTCCCTGCCATAGGCCCCCAGACACAAACCTCGGCCTGTTTCCCTGGCACACAAAAGTAAGCTACCGCACTTCTGGATGGCAGATTGCAGGAGCCACTTTGCACCATCAAACCAGCCCGACTTGGCACTGGTGCCACCTCTGGTCTGGGAACCATGCTGCGTATCGTGGATTCTAAGGAGCCAGCCGGCCACTCCCAGCCACAGGCCCCCAAACACAAACAACGGCGCTTTTCCCTGGAAAACAAAACTCGCCTGCCAACATTTTGATGGCAGAGTGCAGGAGCCTCTTGGTACTATCAAACCAGCCCAACTTGGCACTGGTGCCACCATGGGTCTGGTCACCATCCTGCCTATCGTAGCTTTTCAGGAGCCAGCCGGTCACTCCCAGCCATAGGCCCCCAGAAAAAAACTTCGGTCCGTTTCCCTGGAAAACAAAAGTAAGCTGCCCTGCTTCTGGATGGCAGATTGCAGGAGCCACTTGGTGTTATCAAATCAGCCCAACTTGGCACTGGTGCCACCTTGGGTCTGGGAACCATCCTGCGTATCGTGTGTTCTAAGGAGCCAGCCGGCCACTCCCAGCCACAGTCCCCCAAACACAAACAACGGCGCTTTTCCCTGGAAAACAAAACTGGCCTGCCAACTTTTTGATGGCAGATTGCAGGAGCCACTTGGTACTATCAAACCAGCCCAACTTGGCACTGGTGCCACCATGGGTCTGGGAACCATCCTGCCTATCGTAGCTTTTCAGGAGCCAGCCGGTCACTCCCAGCCATTAGTCCCCAGACAAATACCTCGGCCCGTTTCCCTGGCAAACAAAAGTAAGCTGCCCCGCTTCTGGATGGCAGATTGCAGGAGCCACTTGGTACTATCAAACCAGCCCAACTTGACGCTGGTGCCACCTTGGCTCTGGGAACCATGCTGCGTAACCCGGATTCAAAGACGACAGGCAGCCCCTGCCAGCCAAAGGCCTCCAAACAAAATCAACGGCGCTTTTCCCTGGAAAACAAAACTCGCCTGACAACTTTTAGATGGCAGATTGCAGGAGCCAGTTGGTACCATCAAACCAGCCCAACTTGGCACTGGTGCCACCTTGGGTCTGGGAACCATCCTGCCTATTGTTGCTTTTCAGGAGCCAGCCGGTCACTCCTAGCCCTAGGCCCCCAGTCATAAACCTCGGCCCGTTTCCCTGGCACACAAATGTAAGCTACCCCGCTTCAGGATGGCAGATTGCAGGAGCCACTTTTCACCATCAAACCAGCCCGACGTGGCACTGGTGCCACCTTGGGTCTGGGAACCATCCTGCGTATCGTGTGTTCTAAGGAGCCAGCCGGCCACTCCCACCAACAGTCCCCCAAACACAAACAACGGCGCTTTTCCCTGGAAAACAAAACACGCCTGCCAACTTTTTGATGGCAGATTGCAGGAGCCACTTGGTACTATCAAACCAGCCCAACTTGGCACTGGTGCCACCATGGGTCTGGTCACCATCCTGCCTATCGTAGCTTTTCAGGAGCCAGGCGGTCACTCCCAGCCATAGGCCCCCAGGCAAATATCTCGGCCCGTTTCCCTGGCAAACAAAAGTAAGCTGCCCCGCTTCTGCATGGCAGATTGCAGGTGCTATTTAGTACTATCAAACCAGCCCGACTTGGCACTGGTGCCACCTCTGGTCTGGGAACCATCCTGCCTATCGTGGATTTTCCGGGGCCAGACGGCCACTATCAGCCATATGCCCCCAAAAACAAACCACGGCCCTTTTCTCTGGTAAACAAAACTCAACTGCCCCTCTTCTGGATGGCAAATTTTAGGACGCACTTTGTACTACGAAAACCGCCCGACTTGGCACTGGTGCCACCTTGGGTCAGGGAACCATCCTGCCTATCGTAGCTTTTTAAGGAGCCAGCAGGCCACGCCCAGCCAAATAGCCCCAAAAACAAACCAGGGACCATTTCTCTTGGAAACAAAAATCCGCTGCCCCCGTCAGGATGGCAGATTGCAGGAGCCACTTTGCACCATCAAACCACCCCGACTTCGCACTGGTGCCATCTTGGATCTGGGAACCATCCTGCCTATCGTAGCTTTTCAGGAGCCAGCCGGTCACTCCCAGCCATAGGCCCCCAAACACAAACCTCGGACCGTTTCCCTGGCAAACAAAATTAAGCTGCCCCGATTCTGGATGGCAGAGTGCAGGAGCCACTTGGTAGTGTCAAACCAGCCCGACTTGGCACTGGTGCCACCTTGGGTCTGGGAACCATCCTGCGTATCGTGGATTCTAAGCAGCCACCCGGCCACTCTGAGCCACAGGCCCCCAAACACAAACAACGGCGCTTTTCCCTGGAAAACAAAACTCGCCTGCCAACATTTTGATGGCAGATTGCAGGAGCCACTTGGTACTATCAAACCAGCCCAACTTGGCACTGGTGCCACCATGGGTCTGGTCACCATCCTGCCTAGCGTAGCTTTTCAGGAGCCAGCCGGTCACTCGCAGCCATAGGCCCCCAGACACAAACCTCGGCCCGTTTCCCAGGAAAACAAAAGTAAGCTGCCCCGATTCTGGATGGCAGATTGCAGGAGCCACTTGGTACTATGAAATCAGCCCAACTTGGCACTGGTGCCACCATGGGTCTGGTAAACATCCTGCCTATCGTAGCTTTTCAGGAGCCAGCCGGTCACTCCCTGCGATAGGCCCCCAGACACAAACCTCGGCCCGTTTCCCTGGCAAACAAAAGTAAGCTGCCCCGCTTTTGGATGGCTGATTGCAGGATGAACTTGGTACTATCAAACCAGCCCGACTTGGCCCTGGTGCCACCTTGGCTCTGGGAACCATGCTGCGTAACGTAGATTCTACGAGGACAGGCGGCCACTCCCTGCCACAGGCCTCTAAACAAAATCAACGGCGCTTTTCCCTGGAAAACAAAACTCGCCTGCCAACTTTTTGATGGCAGATTGCAGGAGCCACTTTGTACTATCAAACCAGCCCAACTTGGCACTGGTGCCACCATGGGTCTGGTCACCATCCTGCCTATCGTAGCTTTTCAGGAGCCAGCCGGTCACTCCCAGCCATAGGCCCCCAGACAAATACCTCGGCCCGTTTCCCTGGCAAACAAAAGTAAGCTGCCCCGCTTCTGGATGGCAGATTGCAGGAGCCACATGGTACTATCAAACCAGGTCAACATGGCACTGGTGCCACCTTGGCTCTGGGAACCATCCTGCCTATCTTGGATTTTCAGGGGCCAGCCGGCCACTCTCAGCCATATGCCCCCAAACACATACCACGGCCCTTTTCTCTGGCAAACAAAACTCAACTGCCCCTCTTCTGGATGGCAAATTGCAGGACCCACTTGGTACTACGAAAACAGCCCGACTTGGCACTGATGCCACCTTGGGTCAGGGAACAATCCTGCGTATCGATCTTTTTAAGGAGCCAGCCGGCCCCGCCCAGCCATATACCCCCAAAAAACAACCACGGAACTTTACTCCAGCAAACAAAAATCCGCTGCCCCGCGTCTGAATGGCAGATTTCAGGAGCTATTTAGTATGATAAACCAGCCCGACTTGGCACTGGTGCCACCATGAGTCTGGTAACCATCCTGCCTATCGTAGCTTTTCAGTAGCCAGCCGGTCACTCCCAGCCATAGGCCCCCAGAAAAATACCTCGGCCCGTTTCCCTGGGAAACAAAAGTAAGCTGCCCCGCTTCTGGATGGCAGATTGCAGGAGCCACTTGATACTATCAAACCAGCCCAATTTTGCACTGGTGCCACCTTGATTCTGGGAACCATCCTGCCTATCGTGGATTTTCAGGGGCCAGCCGGCCACTCTCAACCATATGCCCCCAAACACATACCACGGCCCTTTTCTCTGGCAAACAAAACTCAACTGCCCCTCTTCTGGATGGCAAATTGCAGGACGCACTTGGTACTACGAAAACAGCCCGACTTGGCACTGATGCCACCTTGAGTCAGGGAACAATCCTGCGTATCGAGCTTTTTAAGGAGCCAGCCGGCCACGTCCAGCCATATACCCCCAAAAAAAAACCACGGAACTTTTCTCCAGCAAACAAAAATCCCCTGCCCCGCGTCTGGATGGCAGATTGCAGGAGCTATTTAGTATCATCAAACCAGCCCGACTTGGCACTGGTGCCACCATGAGTCTGGTAACCATCCTGCCTATCGTAGCTTTTCAGTAGCCAGCCAGTCACTCCCAGCCATAGGCCCCCAGACAAATACCTCGGCCCGTTTCCCTGGCATACAAAAGTAAGCTGTCCCGCTTCTGGATGGCAGATTGCAGGAGCCACTTGGTACTATCAAACCAGCCCAACTTGGCACTGGTGCCACCATGGGTCTGGTCACCATCCTGCCTATCGTAGCTTTTCAGGAGCCAGCCGGTCACTCCCAGCCATAGGCCCCCAGTCACAAACCTCGGCCCGTTTCCCTGGCAAACAAAAGTAAGCTACCCCGCTTCTGGATGGCAGATTGCAGGAGCCACTTTTCACCATCAAACCAGCCCGACTTGGCACTGGTGCCACCTCAGGTCTGGGAACCATCCTGCGTATCGTGGATTCTAAGGAGCCAGCCGGCCACTCCCAGCCACAGGCCCCCAAACACAAACAACGGCGCTTTTCCCTGGAAAACAAAACTCGCCTGCCAACTTTTTGATGGCAGATTGCAGGAGCCACTTGGTACTATCAAACCAGCCCAACTTGGCACTGGTGCCACCATGGGTCTGGTCACCATCCTGCCTATCGTAGCTTTTCAGGAGCCAGGCAAACACTCCCAGCCATAGGCCCCCAGACAAAAACCTCGGCCCGTTTCCCTGGCAAACAAAAGTAAGTTATCCCGCTTCTGGATGGCAGATTGCAGGAGCCAATTTCACCTTCAAACCAGCCCAACTTGGCACTGGTGCCACCTCTGGTCTGGGAACCATCCTGCGTATCGTGGATTCTAAGGAGCCAGCGGGCCACTCCCAGCCACAGGCCCCCAAACACAAACAACGGCGCTTTTCCCTGGATAACAAACTCGCCTGCCAACTTTTTGATGGCAGATTGCAGGAGCCACTTGGTACTATCAAACCAGCCCAACTTGGCACTGGTGCCACCATGGGTCTGGTCACCATCCTGCCTATCGTAGTTTTTCAGGAGCCAGCCGGTCACTCCCAGCCATAGGACCTGAGACACAAACCTCGGCCCGTTTCCCTGGCAAACAAAAGTAAGCTGCCCGCTTCTGGATGGCAGATTGCAGGACGCACTTGGTACAATCAAACCAGCCCAACTTGGCACTGGTGCCACCTCTGGTCTGGGAACCATGCCGCGTATCGTGGATTCTAAGGAGCCAGCCGGCCACTCCCAATCACAGGCCCCCAAACAGAAACAACGGCGCTTTTCCCTGGAAAACAAAACTCGCCTGCCAACTTTTTGATGGCAGATTGCAGGAGCCACTTGGTACTATCAAATCAGCCCAACTTGGCACTGGTGTCACCATGGGTCTGGTCACCATCCTGCCTATTGTAGCTTTTCAGGAGCCAGCCGGTCACTCCAAGCCATAGGCGCCCAGACACAAAGCTCGGCCCGTTTCCCTGGCAAACAAAAGTAAGCTACCCTGCTTCTGGATGGCAGATTGCAGGAGCCACTTTGCGCCATCAAACTAGCCCGACTTGGCACTGGTGCCACCTCAGGTCTGGGAACCATCCTGCGTATCGTTCATTGTAAGGAGCCAGCCGGCCACTACAGCCACAGGCCCCCAGACACAAACAACGGCGCTTTTCCCTGGAAAACAAAACTCGCCTGCCAACTTTTTGATGGCAGATTGCAGGAGCCACTTGGTACTATCAAATCAGCCCAACTTGGCACTGGTGCCACCATGGGTCTGGTCACCATCCTGCCTCTCGTAGCTTTTCAGGAGCCAGCCGGTCACTCGCAGCCATAGGCCCCCAGACACAATACTCGGCCCGTTTCCCTGGCAAACAAAACTAAGCTACCCCGCTTCTGGATGGCAGATTGCAGGAGCCACTTGGTACTATCAAACCAGCCCAACTTGGCACTGGTGCCACCATGGGTCTGGTCACAATCCTGCCTATCGTAGCTTTTCAGGACCTAGACGGTCACTCCCAGCCATAGGCCCCGTGACACAAAGCTCGGCCCGTTTCCCTGGCAAACAAAAGTAAGCTGTCCCGCTTCTGGATGGCAGATTGCAGGATCCACTAGGTATTATCAAACCAGCCCGACTTGGCACTGGTGCCACCTCTGGTCTGGGAACCATCCTGCGTATCGTGGATTCTAATTAGCCAGCCGGCCACTCCCAGCCACAGGCCCCCAAACACAAACAACGGCGCTTTTCCCTGGAAAG
Organism: Melospiza melodia melodia; assembly: GCF_035770615.1. Taxonomy (NCBI): domain Eukaryota; kingdom Metazoa; phylum Chordata; class Aves; order Passeriformes; family Passerellidae; genus Melospiza; species Melospiza melodia. The sequence continues at coordinate 46,361,965 of NC_086199.1, forward strand.
CAAAACTCTCCTGCCAACATTTTGATGGCAGATTGCAGGAGCCACTTGGTACTATCAAACCAGCCCAACTTGGCACTGGTGCCACCATGGGTCTGCTCACCATCCTGCCTATCGTAGCTTTTCAGGAGCCAGCCGGTCACTCCAAGCCATAGGCCCCCAGACAAAAACCTCGGCCCGTTTCCCTGGCAAACAAAACTAAGCTGCCCCGCTTCTGGATGGCAGATTGCAGGAGCCACTTTGCACCATCAAACCAGCCCGACTTGGCACTGGTGCCACCTCTGGTCAGGGAACCATCCTGCGTATCGTGGATTCTAAGCAGCCAGCTGGCCACTCCCACCCACAGGCCCCCAAACAAAAACACCGGCGCTTTTCCCTGGAAAACAAAACTCGCCTGCCAACTTTTTGATGGCAGATTGCAGGAGCCACTTGGTACTATTAAACAAGCCCAACTTGGCACTGGTGCCACCATGGGTCTGCTCACCATCCTGCCTATCGTAGCTTTTCAGGAGCCAGCCGGTCACTCCTAGCCATAGGCCCCCAGACAAAAAGCTCGGCCCGTTTCCCTGGCAAAGAAAAGTAAGCTGCCCCGCTTCTGGATGGCAGATTGCAGGGGCCACTTTGCACCATCAAACTAGCCAGACTTGGCAGTTGTGCAACCTCTGGTCTGGGAACCATGCTGCGTATCGTGGATTCTAAGGAGCCAGCCGGCCACTTCCAGCCACAGGCCCCCAGACACAAAAAACGGCGCTTTTCCCTGGAAAACAAAACTCGCCTGCCGACTTTTGGATGGCAGATTGCAGGAGCCACTTGGTACTATCAAATCAGCCCAACTTGGCACTGGTGCCACCATGGGTCTGGTCACCATCCTGCCTATCGTAGCTTTTCAGGACCTAGCCGGTCACTCCCAGCCATAGGCCCCCAGACACAAAGCTCGGCCCGTTTCCCCGGCAAACAATAGTAAGTTATCCCGCTGCTGGATGGCAGATTGCAGGAGCCACTTTTCACCATCAAACCAGCCCGACTTGGCACTGGTGCCACCTCAGGTCTGGGAACCATCCTGCGTATCGTGGATTCTAAGCAGCCAGCTGGCCACTCCCAGCCACAGGCCCCCAAACACAAACAACGGCGCTTTTCCCTGGAAAACAAAACTCGCCTGCCAACATTTTGATGGCAGATTGCAGGAGCCACTTGGTACTATCAAACCAGCCCAACTTGGCACTGGTGCCACCATGGGTCTGCTCACCATCCTGCCTATCGTAGCTTTTCAGGAGCCAGCCGGTCACTCGAAGCCATAGGCCCCCAGGCAAAAAGCTCGGCCCATTTCCCTGGCAAAGAAAAGTAAGCTGCCCCGCTTCTGGATGGCAGATTGCAGGGGCCACTTTGCACCATCAAACTAGCCAGACTTGGCACTTGTGCCACCTCTGGTCTGGGAACCATGCTGCGTATCGTGGATTCTAAGGAGCCAGCCGGCCACTTCCAGCCACAGGCCCCCAAACACAAACAACGGCGCTTTTCCCTGGAAAACAAAACTCGCCTGCCAACATTTTGATGGCAGATTGCAGGAGCCACTTGGTACTATCAAACCAGCCCAACTTGGCACTGCTGCCACCATGGGTCTGGTCACCATCCTGCCTATCTTAGCTTTTCAGGACCTAGCCGGTCACTCCCAGCCATAGGCCCCCAGACACAAAGCTCGACCCGTTTCCCTGGGAAACAAAAGTAAGCTGTCCCGCTTCTGGATGGCAGATTGCAGGAGCCACTTGGTACTATCAAACCAGCCCAACTTGGCTCTGGTGCCACCTTGGGTCTGGGAACCATCCTGCGTATCGTGGATTCTGAGGAGCCAGCCGGTCACTCCCAGCCACAGGCCCCCAAACACAAACAACGGCGCTTTTCCCTGGAATACAAAACCCGCCTGCCAACATTTTGATGGCAGATTGCAGGAGCCACTTGGTACTATGAAATCAGCCCAACTCGGCACTGGTGCCACCATGGGTCTGGTCACCATCCTGCCTATCATAGCTTTTCAGGATCCAGCCAGTCCCTCTCTGCCATAGGGCCCCAGAGAAATCCTCGGACAGTTTCCCTGGCAAACAAAAGTAACCTAGCCGCTTCTGGATGGCAGATTGCAGGAGCCACTTTGCACCATCAAACTAGCCCGACTTGGCACTGGTGCCACCTCAGGTCTGGGAACCATCCTGCGTATCGTGGATTCTAAGGAGCCAGCCGGCCACTCCAGCCACAGGCCCCCAGACATAAACAACGGCGCTTTTCCCTGGAAAACAAAACTCGCCTGCCGACTTTTTGATGGCAGATTGCAGGAGCCACTTGGTACTATCAAATCAGCCCAACTTGGCACTGGTGCCACCATGGGTCTGGTCACCATCCTGCCTATCGTAGCTTTTCAGGACCTAGCCGGTCACTCCCAGCCATAGGCCCCCAGACACAAAGCTCGGCCCGTTTCCCCGGCAAACAAAAGTAAGTTATCCCGCTACTGGATGGCAGATTGCAGGAGCCACTTTTCACCATCAAACCAGCCCGACTTGGCACTGGTGCCACCTCAGGTCTGGGAACCATCCTGCGTATCGTGGATTCCAAGGAGCCAGCCGGCCACTCCCAGCCACAGGCCCCCAAACACAAACAACGGCGCATTTCCCTGGATAACAAACTCGCCTGCCAACTTTTTGATGGCAGATTGCAGGAGCCACTTGGTACTATCAAACCAGCCCAACTTGGCACTGGTGCCACCATGGGTCTGGTCACCATCCTGCCTATCGTAGCTTTTCAGGAGCCAGCCGGTCACTCCCAGCAATAGGCCCTGAGACACAAACCTCGGCCCGTTTCCCTGGCAAACAAAAGTAAGCTGCCCCGCTTCTGGATGGCAGATTGCAGGACGCACTTGGTACTATCAAACCAGCCCAACTTGGCACTGGTGCCACCTCTGGTCTGGGAACCATGCTGCGTATCGTGGATTCTAAGGAGCCAGCCGGCCACTCCCAGCCACAGGCCCCCAAACAAAATCAACGGCGCTTTTCCCTGGAAAACAAAACTCGCCTGCCAACTTTTTGATGGCAGATTGCAGGAGCCACTTGGTACTATCAAACCAGCCCAACTTGACACTGGTGCCACCATGGGTCTGGTCACCATCCTGCCTATCGTAGCTTTTCAGGAGCCAGCCGGTCACTCCCAGCCATAGGCCCCCAGACACAAAGCTCGGCCCGTTTCCCTGACAAACAAAAGTAAGCTGCCCCGCTTCTGGATGGCAGATTCCAGGAGCCACTTGGTACTATCAAATCAGCCCAACTTGGCACTGGTGCCACCTCTGGTCTGGGAACCATCCTGCATATCGTGGATTCTAATTAGCCATCCGTCCACTCCCAGCCACAGGCCCCCAAACGCAAACAACGGCGCATTACCCTGGAAAACAAAACTCGTCTGCCAACTTTTTGATGGCAGATTGCCGGAGCCACTTGGTACTATCAAACCAGCCCAACTTGGCACTGGTGTCACCTTGGGTCTGGGATCCATGCTGCGTATCGTGGATTATAAGGAGCCAGCCGGCCACTCCCTGCCACAGGCCCCCAAACAGAAACAACGGCGCTTTTCCCTGGAAAACATAATTCGCCGGCCAACTTTTTGATGGCAGATTGCAGGAGCCACTTGGTACTATCAAATCAGCCCAACTTGGCACTGGTGCCACCTCAGGTCTGGGAACCATCCTGCCTATCGTAGCTTTTCAGGAGCCAGCCGGTCACTCCCAGCCATAGGCGCCCAGACACAAAGCTCTGCCCGTTTCCCTGGCAAACCAAAGTAAGCTGCCCCGCTTCTTGATGGCAGATTGCAGGAACCACTTTTCACCATCAAAGTAGCCCGACTTGGAACTGGTGCCACCTCTGGTCTGGGAACCATGCTGCGTATCGTGGATTCTAAGGAGCCAGCCGGCCACTCCCAGCCACAGGCCCCCAAACACAAACAACGGCGCTTTTCCCTGGAAAACAAAACTCGCCTGCCAACTTTTTGATGGCAGATTGCAGGAGCCACTTGCTACTATCAAATCAGCCCAACTTGGCACTGGTGCCACCATGGGTCTGGTCACCATCCTGCCTATCGTAGCTTTTCAGGAGCCAGCCGGTCACTCCCAGCCATAGGCCCTCAGACAAAAACCTCGGCCCGTTTCCCTGGCAAACAAAAGTCAGCTGCCCCGCTTCTGGATGGCAGATTGCAGGAATCATTTGGTACTATAAAACCAGCCCGACATGGCACTGGTGCCACCTCTGGTCTGGGAACCATGCTGCGTATCGGGGATTCTAAGGAGCCAGCCGGCCACTCCCAGCCAAAGGCCCCCAAACACAAACAACGGCGCTTTTCCCTGGAAAACAAAACTCGCCTGCCAACTTTTTGATGGCAGATTGCAGGAGCCACTTGGTACTATCAAACCAGCCCAACTTGGCACTGGTGCCACCATGGGTCTGGTCACCATCCTGCCTATCTTAGCTTTTCAGGACCTAGCCGGTCACTCCCAGCCATAGGTCCGCAGACACAAAGCTCGGCCCGTTTCCCTGACAAACAAAAGTAAGCTGCCCCGCTTCTGGATGGCAGATTCCAGGAGCCACTTGGTACTATCAAATCAGCCCAACTTGGCACTGGTGCCACCTCTGGTCTGGGAACCATCCTGCATATCGTGGATTCTAATTAGCCATCCGTCCACTCCCAGCCACAGGCCCCCAAACGCAAACAACGGCGCATTACCCTGGAAAACAAAACTCGTCTGCCAACTTTTTGATGGCAGATTGCCGGAGCCACTTGGTACTATCAAACCAGCCCAACTTGGCACTGGTGTCACCTTGGGTCTGGGATCCATGCTGCGTATCGTGGATTATAAGGAGCCAGCCGGCCACTCCCTGCCACAGGCCCCCAAACAGAAACAACGGCGCTTTTCCCTGGAAAACATAATTCGCCGGCCAACTTTTTGATGGCAGATTGCAGGAGCCACTTGGTACTATCAAATCAGCCCAACTTGGCACTGGTGCCACCTCAGGTCTGGGAACCATCCTGCCTATCGTAGCTTTTCAGGAGCCAGCCGGTCACTCCCAGCCATAGGCGCCCAGACACAAAGCTCTGCCCGTTTCCCTGGCAAACCAAAGTAAGCTGCCCCGCTTCTTGATGGCAGATTACAGGAACCACTTTTCACCATCAAAGTTGCCCGACTTGGAACTGGTGCCACCTCTGGTCTGGGAACCATGCTGCGTATCGTGGATTCTAAGGAGCCAGCCGGCCACTCCCAGCCACAGGCCCCCAAACACAAACAACGGCGCTTTTCCCTGGAAAACAAAACTCGCCTGCCAACTTTTTGATGGCAGATTGCAGGAGCCACTTGCTACTATCAAATCAGCCCAACTTGGCACTGGTGCCACCATGGGTCTGGTCACCATCCTGCCTATCGTAGCTTTTCAGGAGCCAGCCGGTCACTCCCAGCCATAGGCCCTCAGACAAAAACCTCGGCCCGTTTCCCTGGCAAACAAAAGTCAGCTGCCCCGCTTCTGGATGGCAGATTGCAGGAACCATTTGGTACTATAAAACCAGCCCGACATGGCACTGGTGCCACCTCTGGTCTGGGAACCATGCTGCGTATCGGGGATTCTAAGGAGCCAGCCGGCCACTCCCAGCCAAAGGCCCCCAAACACAAACAACGGCGCTTTTCCCTGGAAAACAAAACTCGCCTGCCAACTTTTTGATGGCAGATTGCAGGAGCCACTTGGTACTATCAAACCAGCCCAACTTGGCACTGGTGCCACCATGGGTCTGGTCACCATCCTGCCTATCTTAGCTTTTCAGGACCTAGCCGGTCACTCCCAGCCATAGTTCCGCAGACACAAAGCTCGGCCCGTTTCCCTGGCAAACGAAAGTAAGCTGCTCCGCTTCTGGATGGCAGATTGTAGGACGCACTTGGTACTATCAAACCAGCCCAACTTGGCACTGGTGCCACCTTGAGTCTGGGAACCATCCTGCGTATCGTGGATTCTAAGGAGCCAGCCGGCCACTCCAGCCACAGGCCCCCAAACAAAAACAACGGCGCTTTTCCCTGGAAAACACACCTCGCCTGCCAAATTTTGATGGCAGATTGCAGGAGCCACTTGGTACTATCAAACCAGCCCAACTTGACACTGGTGCCACCATGGGTCTGGTCACCATCCTGCCTATCGTAGCTTTTCAGGAGCCAGCCGGTCACTCCCAGCCATAGGCCCCCAGACAAAAACCTTGGCCCGTTTCCCTGGCGAACAAAAGTAAGTTATCCCGCTTCTGGATGGCAGATTGCAGGAGCCACTTTTCACCATCAAACCAGCCCAACTTGGCACTGGTGCCACCTCTGGTCTGGGACCCATACTGCGTATCGTGGATTCTAAGGAGCCAGCTGGCCACTCCCAGCCACAGGCCCCCAAACACAAACCACAGCGCTTTTCCCTGGAAAACAAAACTCGCCTGCCAACTTTTTGATGGCAGATTGCAGGAGCCACTTGGTACTATCAAACCAGCCCAACTTGGCACTGGTGCCACCATGGATCTGGTCACCATCCTGCCTATCGTAGCTTTTCAGGACCTAGCCGGTCACTCTAAGCCATAGGCCCCCAGAGAAAAACCTCGGCCCGTTTCCCTGGCAAACAAAAGTAAGCTGCCCCGCTTCTGGATGGCAGATTGCAGGAACCACTTGGTACTATCAAATCAGCCCGACTTGGCACTGGTGCCACCATGGGTCTGGTCACCATCCTGCCTATCGTAGCTTTTCAGGAGACAGCCGGTCACTCCCAGCCATAGGCCCCCAGACACAAACCTCGGCCAGTTTCCCTGGCAAACAAAAGTAAGCTACCCCGCTTCTGGATGGCAGATTGCAGGACGCACTTGGTAGTATCAAACCAGCCCGACTTGGCATTGGTGCCACCTCAGGTCTGGGAACCATGCTGCGTATCGTGGATTCTAATTAGCCATCTGGCCACTCCCACCCACAGGCCCCCAAACAAAAACAACGGCGCTTTTCCCTGGAAAACAAACCTCGCCTGCCAAATTTTGATGGCAGATTGCCGGAGCCACTTGGTACTATCAAACCAGCCCAACTTGACACTGGTGCCACCATGGGTCTGGTCACCATCCTGCCTATCGTAGCTTTTCAGGAGCCAGCCGGTCCCTCCCTGCCGTAGGCCCCCAGAGAAAAACCTCGGCCCGTTTCCCTGGCAAACAAAAGTAAGCTACCCCGCTTCTGGATGGCAGATTGCAGGAGCCACTTTGCACAATCAAACTAGCCCGACTTGGCACTGGTGCCACCTCAGGTCTGGGAACCATCCTGCGTATCGTTCATTGTAAGGATCCAGCCGGCCACTCCCAGCCACAGGCCCCCAGACAAAAACAACGGCGCTTTACCCTGAAAAACAAAACTCGCCTGCCAACTTTTTGATGGCAGATTGCAGGAGCCACTTGCTGCTATCAAATCAGCCCAACTTGGCACTGGTGCCACCATGGGTCTGGGAACCATCCTGCCTATCGTAGCTTTTCAGGAGCCAGCCGGTCACTCCCAGCCATAGGCCCCCAGACAAAAACCTCGGCCCCTTTCCCTGGCAAACAAAAGTAAGCTGCCCTGCTTCTGGATGGCAGATTGCAGGAACCACTTGGTACTATCAAACCAGCAAATCTTAGCACTGGTGCCACCTTGGGTCTGGATACCATGCTGCGTATCGTGGATTCTAATTAGCCAGCCGGCCACTCTCAGCCATATGCCCCCAAACACAAACCACGGACCTTTTCTCTGGCAAACAAAAATCAGCTGCCCCACTTCTGGATGGCAGATTGCAGGAGCCACTTGGGACTATCACACCAGCACAACATGGCACTGCTGCCACCTTGGATCTGGGAACAATCCTGCGTATCGTACATATTCAGGAACCAGCCGAACACTCCCAGCCACAGGCCCCCAAACACAAACAACGGCGCTTTTCCCTGGAAAACAAAACTCTCCTGCCAACTTTTTGATGGCAGATTGCAGGAGCCACTTGGTTTTATCAAATCAGACCAACTTGGCACTGGTGCCACCATGGGTCTGGTCACCATCCTGCCTATCGTAGCTTTTCAGGAGCCAGCCGGTCACTCCTAGCCATAGGCCCCCAGACACAAACCTCGGACCGTTTCCCTGACAAACAAAAGCAAGTTATCCCGCTTCTGGATGGCAGATTGCAGGACGCACTTGGTACTATCAAACCAGCCCGACTTGGCACTGGTGCCACCATGGGTCTGGTCACCATCCTGCGTATCGTGGATTCTAATTAGCCATCCGTCCACTCCCAGCCACAGGCCCCCAAACAAAAACAACGGCGTTTTTCCCTGGAAAACAAAACTCGTCTGCCAAATTTTTGATGGCAGATTGCAGGAGCCACTTGGTACTATCAAACCAGCCCAACTTGGCACTGGTGCCACCTTGGGTCTGGGAACCATGCTGCGTATCGTGGATTATAAGGAGCCAGCCGGCCACTCCCAGCCACAGGCCCCCAAACACAAACCACAGCGCTTTTCCCTGGAAAACAAAATTCGCCGGCCAACTTTTTGATGGCAGATTGCAGGAGCCACTTGGTACTATCAAATCAGCCCAACTTGGCACTGGTGCCACCATGGGTCTGGTCACCATCCTGCTTATCGTAGCTTTTCAGGAGCCAGCCGGTCACTCCCAGCCATAGGCGCCCAGACACAATGCTCTGCCCTTTTCCCTGGCAAACTAAAGTAAGCTGCCCCGCTTCTGGATGGCAGATTGAAGGAACCACTTTTCACCATCAAATAGCCCGACTTGGAACTGGTGCCACCTCTGGTCTGGGAACCATCCTGCGTATCGTGGATTCTAAGGAGCCAGCCGGCCACTCCCAGACATAGGCACCCAAACACAAACAACGGCGCTTTTCCCTGGAAAACAAAACTCGCCTGCCAACTTTTTGATGGCAGATTGCAGGAGCCACTTGGTGCTATCAAACCAGCCCAACTTGGCACTTGTGCCACCATGGGTCTGCTCACCATTCTGCCTATCGTAGCTTTTCAGGAGCCAGCCGCTCACTCCCAGCCATAGGCCCCCAGACAAAAAGCTTGGCCCGTTTACCTGGCAAACAAAAGTAAGCTGCCCCGCTTCTGGATGGCAGATTGCAGGACGCACTTGGTACTATCAAACCAGCCCGACTTGGTACTGGTGCCACCTCAGGTCTGGGAACCATCCTGCGTATCGTGGATTCTAAGGAGCCAGCCGGCCACTCCCAGCCACAGGCCCCCAAACACAAACAACGGCGCTTTTCCCTGGAAAACAAAACTCGCCTGCCGACATTTTGATGGCAGATTGCAGGAGCCACTTGGTACTATCAAACCAGCCCAACTTGGCACTGGTGCCACCATGGGTCTGGTCACCATCCTGCCTATCGTAGCTTTTCAGGAGCCAGCCGGTCACTCCCAGCCATAGGCCCCGAGACACAAAGCTTGGCCCTTTTCCCTGGCAAACAAAAGTAAGCTGCCCCGCTTCTGGATGGCAGATTGCAGGAGCCACTTTGCACCATCATACTAGCCCGACTTGGCACTGGTGCCACCTTGGGTCTGGGAACCATCCTGCGTATCGTGGATTCTAAGGAGCCAGCCGGCCACTCCCAGCCACAGGCCCCCAAACACAAACAACGGCGCTTTTCCCTGGAAAACAAAACTCGCCTGCCGACATTTTGATGGCAGATTGCAGGAGCCACTTGGTACTATCAAACCAGCCCAACTTGGCACTGGTGCCACCATGGGTCTGGTCACCATCCTGCCTATCGTAGCTTTTCAGGAGCCAGCCGGTCACTCCCAGCCATAGGCCCCGAGACACAAAGCTTGGCCCTTTTCCCTGGCAAACAAAAGTAAGCTGCCCCGCTTCTGGATGGCAGATTGCAGGAGCCACTTTGCACCATCATACTAGCCCGACTTGGCACTGGTGCCACCTTGGGTCTGGGAACCATCCTGCGTATCGTGGATTCTAAGGAGCCAGCCGGCCACTCCCAGCCACAGGCCCCCAAACACAAACAACGGCGCATTTCCCTGGAAAACAAAACTCGCCTGCCAAATTTTGACGGCAGATTGCAGGAGCCACTTGGTACTATCAAATCAGCCCAACTTGGCACTGGTGCCACCTTGGGTCTGGATACCATGCTGCGTATCGTGGATTCTAAGGAGCCAGCCGGCCACTCCCAGCCACAGGCCCCCAAACACAAACAACGGCGCTTTTCCCTGGAAAACAAAACTCTCCTGCCAACTTTTTGATGGCAGATTGCAGGAGCCACTTGGTTTTATCAAATCAGCCCAACTTGGCACTGGTGCCACCATGGGTCTGGTCACCATCCTGCCTATCGTAGCTTTTAAGGAGCCAGCCGGTCACTCGCAGCCATAGGCCCCCAGACAAAAAGCTCGGCCCGTTTCCCTGGCAAACAAAAGTAAGCTACCTCGCTTCTGGATGGCAGATTGCAGGAGCCACTTTGCACCATCAAACTAGCCCGTCTTGGCACTGGTGCCACCTCTGGTCTGGGAACCATCCTGCGTATCGTGGATTTTAAGGAGCCAGTCGGCCACTCCCAGCCATACGACTCCAAACAAAAACAACGGTCCGTTTCCCTGGCAAAGAAAAGTAAGCTGCCCCGCTTCTGGATGTCAGATTGCAGGAACCACTTGTTGCCAAGTTGGGGTGGTTTGATAGTACCAAGTGGCTCCTGCAATCTGCCATCAAAAGGTCGGCAGGCGAGTTTTGTTTTCCAGGGAAAAGCGCCGTTGTTTGTGTTTGGGGGCCTGTGGCTGGGAGTGGCCAGCTGTCTCCTTAGAATCCACGATACGCAGTATGGGTCCCAGACCAGAGGTGGCACCAGTGCCAAGTCGGGCTGGTTTGATGGTGCAAAGTGACTCCTGCAATCTGCCATCCAGAAGCGGGGTAGCTTACTTTTGTTTGCCAGGGAAACGGGCAGAGCTTTGTGTCTGGGGGCCTATGGCTGGGAGTGACCGGCTGGCTCCTGAAAAGCTACGATAGGCAGGATGGTGACCAGACCCATGGTGGCACCAGTGCCAAGTTCAGCTGGTTTGATAGTACCAAGTGGCTCCTGCAATCTGCCATCAAAATGTTGGCAGGTGAGTTTTGTTTTCCAGGGAAAAGCGCCGTTGTTTGTGTTTGGGGGCCTGTGGCTGGGAGTGGCCAGCTGGCTCCTTAGAATCCACGATACGCAGGATGGTTCCCAGACCAGAGGTGGCACCAGTGCCAAGTCGGGCTGGTTTGATGGTGCAAAGTGGCTCCTGCAATCTGCCATCCAGAAGCGGGGTAGCTTACTTTTGTTTGCCAGGGAAACGGGCCGAGGTTTGTGACTGGGGGCCTATGGCTGGGAGTGACCGGCTGGCGCCTGAAAAGCTACGATAGGCAGGATGGTGACCAGACCCATGGTGGCACCAGCGCCAAGTTGGGCTGGTTTGATAGTACCAAGTGGCTCCTGCAATCTGCCATCAAAAAGTTGGCAGGCCAGTTTTGTTTTGCAGGGAAAAGCGCCGTTGTTTGTGTTTGGAGGCCTGTGGCTGGGAGTGGCCAGCTGCCTCCTTTGAACCCAGGATACGCAGGATGGTTCCCAGAGCCAAGGTGGCACCAGTGCCAAGTTGGGCTGGTTTGATAGTACCAAGCGGCTCCTGCAATCTGCCATCCAGAAGCGGGACAGCTTAATTTTGTTTCCCAGGGAAACGGGCCGAGGTGTTTGTCTGGGGGCCTATGGCTGGGAGTGACTGGCTGGCTACTGAAAAGCTACGATAGGCAGGATGGTTACCAGACTCATGGTGGCACCAGTGCCAAGTCGGGCTGGTTTGATAATACTAAATAGCTCCTGCAATCTGCCATCCAGACGGGGGGCAGCGGATTTTTGTTTGCTGGAGAAAAGTTCCGTGGTTTATTTTGGGGGTATATGGCTGGACGTGGCCGACTGGCTCCTTAAAAGATCGATACGCAGGATTGTTCCCTGACCCAAGGTGGCATCAGTGCCAAGTCGGGCTGTTTTCGTAGTACCAAGTGCGTCCTGCAATTTGCCATCCAGAAGAGGGGCAGTTGAGTTTTGTTTGCCAGAGAAAAGGGCCGTGGTATATGTTTGGGGGCATATGGTTGAGAGTGGCCGGCTGGCCCCTGAAAATCCACGATAGGCAGGATGGTTCCCAGAACCAAGGTGGCACCAGTGCCATGTTGGCCTGGTTTGATAGTACCATATGGCTCCTGCAATCTGCCATCCAGAAGCGGGGCTGCTTACTTTTGTTTGCCAGGGAAACGGGCCGAGATATTTGTCTGGGGGCCTATGGCTGGGAGTGACCGGCTGGCTCCTGAAAAGCTACGATAGGCAGGATGGTGACCAGACCCATGGTGGCACCAGTGCCAAGTTGGGCTGGTTTGATAGTACCAAGTGGCTCCTGCAATCTGCCATCAAAAAGTTGTCAGGCGAGTTTTGTTTTCCAGGGAAAAGCGCCGTTGTTTGTGTTTGGAGGCCTGTGGCTGGGAGTGGCTGGCTGCCTCCTTTGAACCCAGGATACGCAGGATGGTTCCCAGAGCCAAGGTGGCACCAGTGCCAAGTTGGGCTGGTTTGATAGTACCAAGTGGCTCCTGCAATCTGCCATCAAAAAGTTGTCAGGCGAGATTTGTTTTCCAGGGAAAAGCGCCGTTGTTTTTGTTTAGAGGCCTGTGGCTGGGAGTGGCCGCATGACCTCGTAGAATCTACGTTACGCAGCATGGTTCCCAGAGCCAAGGTGGCACCAGGGCCAAGTCGGGCTGGTTTGATAGTACCAACTGCATCCTGCAATCTGCCATCCAAAAGCGGGGCAGCTTACTTTTGTTTGCCAGGGAAACGGGCCGAGGTTTGTGTCTGGGGGCCTATGGCTGGGAGTGACCGGCTGGCTCCTGAAAAGCTACGATAGGCAGGATGTTTGCCTGACCCATGGTGGCACCAGTGCCAAGTTGGGCTGGTTTGATAGTACCAAGTGGCTCCTGCAATCTGCCATCCAGAATCGGGGCAGCTTACTTTTGTTTTCCAGGGAAACGGGCCGAGGTTTGTGTCTGGGGGCCTATGGCTGGGAGTGACCGGCTGGCTCCTGAAAAGCTACGATAGGCAGGATGGTGACCAGACCCATGGTGGCACCAGTGCCAAGTTGGGCTGGTTTGATAGTACCAAGTGGCTCCTGCAATCTGCCATCAAAATGTTGGCAGGCGAGTTTTGTTTTCCAGGGAAAAGCGCCGTTGTTTGTGTTTGGGGGCCTGTGGCTGGGAGTGGCCAGCTGGCTCCTTAGAATCCACAATACGCAGGATGGTTCCCAGACCCAAGGTGGCACCAGTGCCAAGTCGGGCTGGTTTGATGGTGCAAAGTGGCTCCTGCAATCTGCCATCCAGAAGCGGGGTAGCTTACTTTTGTTTGCCAGGGAAACGGGCCGAGGTTTGTGACTGGGGGCCTATGGCTGGGAGTGACCGGCTGGCTCCTGAAAAGCTACGATAGGCAGGATGGTGACCAGACCCATGGTGGCACCAGTGCCAAGTTGGGCTGGTTTGATAGTAGCAAGTGGCTCCTGCAATCTGCCATCAAAAAGTTGGCAGGCGAGTTTTGTTTTCCAGGGAAAAGCGCCGTTGTTTGTGTTTGGAGGCCTGTGGCTGGGAGTGGCTGGCTGCCTCCTTTGAACCCAGGATACGCAGGATGGTTCCCAGAGCCAAGGTGGCACCAGTGCCAAGTTGGGCTGGTCTGATAGTACCAAGTGGCTCCTGCAATCTGCCATCCAGAAGCGGGACAGCTTACTTTTGTTTGTCAGGGAAACGGGCCTAGGTATTTGTCTGGGGGCCTATGGCTGCGAGTGACTGGCTGGCTACTGAAAAGCTACGATAGGCAGGATGGTTACCAGACTCATGGTGGCACCAGTGCCAAGTCGGGCTGGTTTGATAATACTAAATAGCTCCTGCAATCTGCCATCCAGACGCGGGGCAGCGGATTTTTGTTTGCTGGAGAAAAGTTCCGTGGTTTTTTTTGGGGGTATATGGCTGGACGTGGCCGGCTGGCTCCTTAAAAAGCTCGATACGCAGGATTGTTCCCTGACCCAAGGTGGCATCAGTGCCAAGTCGGGCTGTTTTCGTAGTACCAAGTGCGTCCTGCAATTTGCCATCCAGAAGAGGGGCAGTTGAGTTTTGTTTGCCAGAGAAAAGGGCCGTGGTATGTGTTTGGGGGCATATGGCTGAGAGTGGCCGGCTGGCCCCTGAAAATCGACGATAGGCAGGATGGTTCCCAGAACCAAGGTGGCACCAGTGCCATGTTGGCCTGGTTTGATAGTACCATGTGGCTCCTGCAATCTGCCATCCAGAAGCGGGGCTGCTTACTTTGGTTTGCCAGGGAAACGGGACGAGGTATTTGTCAGGGGGCCTATGGCTGGGAGTGACCGGCTGGCTCCTGAAAAGCTACGATAGGCAGGATGGTGACCAGACCCATGGTGGCACCAGTGCCAAGTTGGGCTGGTTTGATAGTACCAAGTGGCTCCTGCAATCTGCCATCAAAAAGTTGTCAGGCGAGTTTTGTTTTCCAGGGAAAAGCGCCGTTGTTTTTGTTTAGAGGCCTGTGGCAGGGAGTGGCCGCCTGTCCTCGTAGAATCTACGTTACGCAGCATGGTTCCCAGAGCCAAGGTGGCACCAGGGCCAAGTCGGGCTGGTTTGATAGTACTAAGTGCATCCTGCAATCAGCCATCCAAAAGCGGGGCAGCTTACTTTTGTTTGCCAGGGAAACGGGCCGAGGTTTGTGTCTGGGGGCCTATGGCAGGGAGTGACCGGCTGGCTCCTGAAAAGCTACGATAGGCAGGATGTTTACCAGACCCATGGTGGCACCAGTGCCAAGTTGGGCTGATTTCATAGTACCAAGTGGCTCCTGCAATCTGCCATCCAGAATCGGGGCAGCTTACTTTTGTTTTCCAGGGAAACGGGCCGAGGTTTGTGTCTGGGGGCCTATGGCTGGGAGTGACCGGCTGGCTCCTGAAAAGCTACGATAGGCAGGATGGTGACCAGACCCATGGCGGCACCAGTGCCAAGTCGGGCTTGTTTGATAGTACCAAGTGGCTCCTGCAATCTGCCATCAAAATGTTGGCAGGCGAGTTTTGTTTTCCAGGGAAAAGCGCCGTTGTTTGTGTTTGGGGGCCTGTGGCACGGAGTGGCCGGGTGGCTGCTTAGAATCCACGATACGCAGGATGGTTCCCAGACCCAAGGTGGCACCAGTGCCAAGTCGGGCTGTTTTGGCACTACCAAGTGGCTCCTGCACTCTGCCATCCAGAATCGGGGCAGCTTAATTTTGTTTGCCAGGGAAACGGTCCGAGGTTTGTGTCTGGGGGCCTATGGCTGGGAGTGACCGGCTGGCTCCTGAAATGCTACAATAGGCAGGATGGTTCCCAGACCCATAGTGGCACCAGTGCCAAGTTGGGATGATTTGATAGTACCAAGTGGCTCCTGCAATCTGCCATCAAAAAGTTGGCAGGCGAATTTTGTTTTCCAGGGAAATGCGCCGTTGTTTGTGTTTGGGGGCCTGTGGCTGGGAGTGGCCGGCTGGCTCCTTAGAATCCACGATATGCAGGATTGTTCCCAGACCCAAGGTGGCACCAGTGCCAAGTCGGGCTGGTTTGATGGTGCAAAGTGGCTCCTGCAATCTGCCATCCAGACGCGGGGCAGCGGATTTTTGTTTCCAAGAGAAATGATCCGTGGTTTGTTTTTGGGGGTTTATGGCTAGGCGTGGCCGGCTGGCTCCTTAAAAAGCTCGATATGCAGGATGGTTCCCTGACACAAGGTGGCACCAGTGCCACGTCGGGCGGTTTTCGTAGTACAAAGTGCGTCCTAAAATTTGCCATCCAGAAGAGGGGCAGTTGAGTTATGTTTGCATGAGAAAAGGGCCGTGGTTTGTTTTTGGGGGCATATGGCTGAGAGTGGCCGGCTGGCTCCTGAAAAGCTACGATAGGCAGGATGTTTACCAGACCCATGGTGGCACCAGTGCCAAGATGGCCTGATTTGATAGTACCAAGTGGCTCCTGCAATCTGCCATCCAGAATCGGGGTAGCTTACTTTTGTTTTCCAGGGAAACGGGCCGAGGTTTGTGTCTGGGGGTCTATGGTTGGGAGTGGCCGGCTGGCTCCTTAGAAACCACGATACGCAGCATGGTTCCCAGACAAGAGGTGCCACCAGTGCCAAGTTGGGCTGGTTTGATAGTACCAAGTGGTTCCTGCAATCTGCCATCCAGAAGCGGGGCAGATTACTTTTGTTTGCCTGGGAAACGGGCCGAGGTTTTTGTCTGGGGGCCTATGGCTGGGACTGACCGGATGGCTCCTTAAAATCCACGATACGCAGGATGGTTCCCAGACCAGAGTTGGCACCAGTGCCAAGTCGGGCTGGTTTGATAGTACCAAGTGGCTCCTGCAATCTGCCATCCAGACGCGGGGAAGCTTACTTTTTTTTGCCAGGGAATCGGGCCGAGGTTTTTCTCTGGGGGCCTATGATAGGGAGGGACCGGCTGGCTCCTGAAAAGCTACGATAGGCAGGATGGTGACCAGACCCATGGTGGCACCAGTGCCAAGTTGGGCTGATTTGATAGTAGCAAGTGGCTCCTGCAATCTGCCATCAAAATGTTGGCAGGCGAGTTTTGTTTTCCAGGGAAAAGCGCTGTGGTTTGTGTTTGGGTGCCTGTGGCTGGGAGTGACCGGCTGGCTCCTTAGAATCCACGATACGCAGGATGGTTCCCAGACCCAAGGTGGCACCAGTGCCAAGTCGGGCTGGTTTGATAGTACCAAGTTCGTCCTGCAATCTGCCATCCAGAAGCGGGGTAGCTTACTTTTGTTTGCCAGGGAAAAGGGCCGAGGTTTTTGTCTGGGGGCCTATGGCTGGGAGTGACCGCCTGGCTCCTGAAAAGCTACGATAGGCAGGATGGTGACCAGACCCATGGTGGCACCAGTGCCAAGTTCGGCTGGTTTGATAGTAGCAAGTGGCTCCTGCAATCTGCCATCAAAAAGTTGGCAGGCGAGTTTTGTTTTCCAGGGAAAAGCGCCGTTGTTTGTGTTTGGGGGCCTGTGGCTGGGAGTGGCCGGCTGGTTCCTTAGAATCCACAATACGCAGGATGGTTCCCAGACCTGAGGTGGCACCAGTGCCAAGTCGGGCTAGTTTGATGGTGCAAAGTGGCTCCTGCAATCTGCCATCCAGAAGCGGGGCAGCTTACTTTTGTTTGCCAGGGAAACGGGCCGAGGTTTGTATCTGGGGGCCTATGGCTGGGAGTGACCAGCTGGCTCCTGAAAAGCTACGATAGGCAGGATGGTGACCAGACCCATGGTGGCACCAGTGCCAAGTTGGGCTTGTTTGATAGTACCAAGGGGCTCCTGCAATCTGCCATCAAAAATTTGGCAGGCGAGTTTGTTATCCAGGGAAAAGCGCCGTTGTTTGTGTTTGGGGGCCTGTGGCTGGGAGTGGCCGGCTGGCTCCTTAGAATCCATGATACGCAGCATGGTTCCCAGAGCCAAGGTGGCACCAGGGCCAAGTCGGGCTGGTTTGATAGTACCAAGTGCGTCCTGCAATCTGCCATGCAGAAGCGGGGCAGCTTACTTTTGTTTGCCAGGGAAACGGGCCGAGCTTTGTGTCTCGGGGCCTATGGCTGGGAGTGGCCGGCTGGCTAATTAGAATCCACGACAGGCAGGATGGTTCCCAGACCAGATGTGGCACCAGTGTCAAGTCGGGCTAGTTTGATGGTGCAAAGTGGCCCCTGCAATCTGCCATCCAGAAGCGGGGCAGCTTACTTATGTTTGCCAGGGAACCGACCGAGGTTTTTCTCTGGGGGCCTATGGCTGGGAGTGACCGGCTGGCTCCTGAAAAGCTACGATAGGCAGGATGGTGACCAGACCCATGGTGGCACCAGTGCCAAGTTGGGCTGGTTTGATAGTACCAAGTGGCTCCTGCAATCTGCCATCAAAAAGTTGGCAGGCGAGTTTTGTTTTCCAGGGAAAAGCGCCGTTGTTTGTGTTTGGGGGCCTGTGGCTGGGAGTGGCCAGCTGGCTCCTTAGAATCCACGATACGCAGCATGGTTCCAAGACCCAAGGTGGCACCAGTGGCAAGTCGGGCTGATTTGATAGTACCAAGTGGTTCCTGCAATCTGCCATCCAGAAGCGGGGCAGCTTGCTTTTGTTTGCCAGGGAAACGGGCCGAGCTTTGTGTCTAGGGGCCTATGGCTGGGAGTGACCGGCTAGGTCCTGAAAAGCTACGATAGGCAGGATGGTGACCAGACCCATGGTGGCACCAGTGCCAAGTTGGGCTGGTTTGATAGTAGCAAGTGGCTCCTGCAATCTGCCATCAAAATGTTGGCAGGCGAGTTTTGTTTTCCAGGGATAAGCGCCGTTGTTTGTGTTTGGGGGCCTGTGGCTGGGAGTGGCCGGCTGGCTCCTTAGAATCCAAGATACGCAGCATGGTTCCCAGACCAGAGGTGGCACCAGTGCCAAGTTGGGCTGGTTTGATAGTACCAAGTGCGTCCTGCAATCTGCCATCCAGAAGCGGGGCAGCTTACTTTTGTTTGCCTGGGAAACGGGCCGAGGTTTTTGTCTGGGGGCCTATGGCTGGGAGTGACCGGCTGGCTCCTGAAAAGCTACGATAGGCAGGATGGCGACCCGACCAGAGGTGGCACCAGTGCCAAGTTGGGCTGATTTGATAGTACCAAGTAGCTCCTGCAATCTGCCATGAAATTTGGGAGGCGAGTTTTGTTTTCCAGGGAAAAGCGCCGTTGTTTGTGTTTGGGGGCCTGTGGCTGGGAGTGGCCAGCTGGCTCCTTAGAATCCACGATACGCAGCATGGTTCCAAGACCCAAGGTGGCACCAGTGCCAAGTCGGGCTGATTTGATAGTACCAAGTGGTTCCTGCAATCTGCCATCCAGAAGCGGGGCAGCTTACTTTTGTTTGCCAGGGAAATGGGCCGAGCTTTGTGTCTGGGGGCCTATGGCTGGGAGTGACCGGCTAGGTCCTGAAAAGCTACGATAGGCAGGATGGTGACCAGACCCATGGTGGCACCAGTGCCAAGTTTGGCTGATTTGATAGTACCAAGTGGCTCCTGCAATCTGCCATCAAAAAGTTGGCAGGCGAGTTTTGTTTTCCAGGGAAAAGCGCTGTGGTTTGTGTTTGGGGGCCTGTGGCTGGGAGTGGCCGGCTGGCTCCTTAGAATCCACGATACGCAGCATGGTTCCCAGACCAGAGGTGGCACCAGTGCCAAGTCGGGCTGGTTTGATAGTACCAAGTGCGTCCTGCAATCTGCCATCCAGAAGCGGGGCAGCTTACTTTTGTTTGCCAGGGAAACGGGCCGAGGTTTTTGTCTGGGGGCCTATGGCTGGGAGTGACCGGCTGGCTCCTGAAAAGCTACGATAGGCAGGATGGTGACCCGACCAGAGGTGGCACCAGTGCCAAGTTGGGCTGATTTGATAGTACCAAGTAGCTCTTGCAATCTGCCATCAAATTTGGCAGGCGAGTTTTGTTTTCCAGGAAAAAGCGCCGTTGTTTGTGTTTGGGGGCCTGTGGCTGGGAGTGGCCGGCTGGCTCCTTAGAATCCACGATACGCAGCATGGTTCCCAGACCAGAGGTGGCACCAGTGCCAAGTCGGGCTAGTTTGATGGTGCAAAGTGGCTCCTGCAATCTGCCATCCAGTAGCGGGGTAGCTTACTTTTTTTTGCCAGGGAAACGGGCCGAGGTTTTTGTCTGGAGGCCTATGGCTGGGAGTGACCGGCTGGCTCCTGAAAAGCTACGATAGGCAGGATGGTGACCAGACCCATGGTGACACCAGTGCCAAATTGGGCTGATTTGATAGTACCAAGTGGCTCCTGCAATCTGCCATCAAAAAGTTGGCAGGCGAGTTTTGTTTTCCAGGGAAAAGCGCCGTTGTTTGTGTTTGCGGGCCTGTGGCTGGGAGTGGCCGGCTGGCTCCTTAGAATCCACGATACGCAGGATGGTTCCCAGACCCAAGATGGCACCAGTGCCAAGTCGGGCTGGTTTGATAGTACCAAGTGGTTCCTGCAATCTGCCATCCAGAAGCGGGGCAGCTGAATTTTGTTTGCCAGGGAAACGGGCCGAGGTTTTTGTCTGGGGGCCTATGGCTGGCAGTGGCCGGCTGGCTCCTGAAAATCCATGATACGCAGCATGGTTCCCAGACCCAAGATGGCACCAGTGCCAAGTGGGGCTGGTTTGACAGTGTCAAGTGCCTCATGCAATCTCCCATCCAGAAACGGGGCAGCTGAGTTCTTTTGCCTGTGAACCGGCCGTTGTTTTTGATTGGGGTCTGTGGCCGAGAATGGTCGACTGGCTCCTGACAATCCACAATACGCAGGATGGTTCCCAGACTCAAGGTGGCACCAGGGCCAAGTCGGGCTTTTTTGATAGTACCAAGTGCGTCCTGCAATCTGCCATCCTGACGCGGGGCAGCGGATCTTTGTTTGCCAGAGTAAAGGTCCGTGGTTTGTTTTTGGGGGCATATGGCTGGGAGTGGCCGGCTGGCTCCTTAAGAAGGTCGATACGCAGGATGGTTCCCAGATCGAAGGTGGCACCATCGCCAAGTTTGGCTGTTTTTGTAGTACCAAGTGCGTCCTGCAATTTTCCATCCAGAAGAAGGGCAGTTGAGTTTTCTTTTCCAGGGAAAAGCGCCGTTGTTTTTGTTTGGAGGCCTGTGGCTGGGAGTGGCCGGCTGGCTCCTTTCAACACACGATACGCCGGATGGTTCCCAACCCAAGGTGGCACCAGTGCCAAGTCGGGCTGGTTTGATACTACCAAGTGGCTCCTGCAATCTGCCATCCAGAAGCGGGGCAGCTTACTTTTTTTTGCCAGGGAAACGGGCCGAGCTTTGTGTCTGGGGGCCTATGGCTGGGAGTGACCGGCTGGCTCCTGAAAAGCTACGATAGGCAGGATGGTGATCAGACCCATGGTGACACCAGTGCCAAGTTGGGCTGGTTTGATAGTACCAAGTGGCTCCTGCAATCTGCCATCAAAAAGTTGGCAGGCGAGTTTTGTTTTCCAGGGAAAAGCGCCGTTGTTTTTGCTTGGGGGCCTGTGGCTGGGAGTGGCCGGCTGGCTCCTTAGAATCCACGATACGCAGCATGGTTCCAAGACCAGAGGTGGCACCAGTGCCAAGTTGGGCTGGTTTGATAGTACCAAGTGGCTCCTGCAATCTGCCATCAAAAAGTTTGCAGGCGAGTTTTGTTTTCCAGGGAAAAGCGCCGTTGTGTGTGTTTTGGGGCCTGTGGCTGGGAGTGGCCAGCTGTCTCCTTAGAATCCACGATACGCAGGATGGTTCCCAGACCAGAGGTGGCAGCAGTGCCAAGTCGGGCTGGTTTGATGGTGAAAAGTGGCTCCTGCAATCTGCCATCCAGAAGCGGGATAACTTACTTTTGTTTGCCAGGGAAACGGGCCGAGGTTTTTGTCTGGGGGCCTATGGCTGGGAGTGACCGGCTGGCTCCTGGAAAGCTACGATAGGCAGGATGGTGTCCAGACCCATGGTGGCACCAGTGCCAAGTTGGGCTGGTTTGATAGTACCAAGTGGCTCCTGCAATCTGCCATCAAAAAGTTGGCAGGCGAGTTTTGTTTTCCAGGGAAAAGTGCCGTTGTTTGTGTTTGGGGGCCTGTGGCTGGGAGTGGCCAGCTGTCTCCTTAGAATCCACGATACGCAGGATGGTTCCCAGACCAGAGGTGGCACCAGTTCAAAGTCGGGCTGGTTTGATGGTACCATGTAGCTCCTGCAATCTGCCATCCAGAAGCGGGGCAGCTTACTTTTGTTTGCCAGGGAAACGGGCTGAGCTTTGTGTCTGGGGGCCTATGGCTGGGAGTGACCGGCTAGGTCCTGTAAAGCTACGATAGGCAGGATGGTGACCAGACCCATGGTGGCACCAGTGCCAAGTTGGGCTGGTTTGATAGTACCAAGTGGCTCCTGCAATCGGCCATCAAAAAGTTGGCAGGCGAGTTTTGTTTTCCAGGAAAAAGCTCCGTTGTTTGTGTTTGGAGGCCTGTGGCTGGGAGTGGCCCGCTGCCTCCTTTGAACCCAGGATACGCTGGATGTTTCCCAGAGGCAAGGTGGCACCAGTGCCAAGTTGGGCTGGTTTGATAGTACCAAGTGGCTCCTGCAATCTGCCATCCAGAAGCGGGTCAGCTTACTTTTGTTTCCCAGGGAAACGGGCCGAGGTGTTTGTCTGGGGGCCTATGGCTGGGAGTGACTGGCTGGCTACTGAAAAGCTACGATAGGCAGGATGGTTACCAGACTCATGGTGGCACCAGTGCCAAGTTGGGCTTGTTTGATAGTACCAAGTGGCTCCTGCAATCTGCCATCAAAAAGTTGTCAGGCGAGTTTTGTTTTCCAGGGAAAAGCGCTGTTGTTTTTGTTTAGAGGCCTGTGGCTGGGAGTGGCCGCATGACCTCGTAGAATCTACGTTACGCAGCATGGTTCCCAGAGCCAAGGTGGCACCAGGGCCAAGTCGGGCTGGTTTGATAGTACCAACTGCATCCTGCAATCTGCCATCCAAAAGCGGGGCAGCTTACTTTTGTTTGCCAGGGAAACGGGCCGAGGTTTGTGTCTGGGGGCCTATGGCAGGGAGTGACCGGCTGGCTCCTGAAAAGCTACGATAGGCAGGATGTTTGCCTGACCCATGGTGGCACCAGTGCCAAGTCGGGCTGGTTTGATAATACCAAGTGCGTCCTGCAATCTGCCATCCAGAAGCGGGGCAGCTTACTTTTGTTTTCCAGGGAAACGGGCCGAGGTTTGTGTCTGGGGGCCTATGCCTGGGAGTTACCGGCTGGCTCCTGAAAAGCTACGATAGGCAGGATGGTGACCAGACCCATGGTGGCACCAGTGCTAAGTTGGGCTGGTTTGATAGTACCAAGTGGCTCCTGCAATCTGCCATCAAAAAGTTGGCAGGCGAGTTTTGTTTTCCAGGGAAAAGCGCCGTTGTTTGTGTTTGGGGGCCTGTGGCTGGGAGTGGCCAGCTGGCTCCTTAGAATCCACGATCCGCAGGATGGTTCCCAGACCAGAGGTGGCACCAGTGCCAAGTCGGGCTGGTTTGATAGTACCAAGTGGCTCCTGCAATCTGCCATCCAGAAGCGGGACAGCTTACTTTTGTTTCCCAGGGAAACGGGCCGAGGTATTTGTCTGGGGGCCTATGGCTGGGAGTGACTGGCTGGGTACTGAAAAGCTACGATAGGCAGGATGGTTACCAGACTCATGGTGGCACCAGTGCCAAGTCGGGCTGGTTTGATAATACTAAATAGCTCCTGCAATCTGCCATCCAGACGCGGGGCAGCGGATTTTTGTTTGCTGGAGAAAAGTTCCGTGGTTTTTTTTTGGGGGTATATGGATGGACGTGGCCGGCTGGCTCCTTAAAAAGCTCGATACGCAGGATTGTTCCCTGACCCAAGGTGGCATCAGTGCCAAGTCGGGCTCTTTTCGTAGTACCAAGTGCGTCCTGCAATTTGCCATCCAGAAGAGGGGCAGTTGAGTTTTGTTTGCCAGAGAAAAGGGCCGTGGTATGTGTTTGGGGGCATATGGCTGAGAGTGGCCGGCTGGCCCCTGAAAATCCACGATAGGCAGGATGGTTCCCAGAACCAAGGTGGCACCAGTGCCATGTTGGCCTGGTTTGATAGTACCATGTGGCTCCTGCAATCTGCCATCCAGAAGCGGGGCTGCTTACTTTGGTTTGCCAGGGAAACGGGACGAGGTATTTGTCAGGGGGCCTATGGCTGGGAGTGACCGGCTGGCTCCTGAAAAGCTACGATAGGCAGGATGGTGACCAGACCCATGGTGGCACCAGTGCCAAGTTGGGCTGGTATGATAGTACCAAGTGGCTCCTGCAATCTGCCATCAAATAGTTGTCAGGCGAGTTTTGTTTTCCAGGGAAAAGCGCCGTTGTTTTTGTTTAGAGGCCTGTGGCAGGGAGTGGCCGCCTGTCCTCGTAGAATCTACGTTACGCAGCATGGTTCCCAGAGCCAAGGTGGCACCAGGGCCAAGTCGGGCTGGTTTGATAGTACTAAGTGCATCCTGCAATCAGCCATCCAAAAGCGGGGCAGCTTACTTTTGTTTGCCAGGGAAACGGGCCGAGCTTTGTGTCTGGGGGCCTATGGCAGGGAGTGACCGGCTGGCTCCTGAAAAGCTACGATAGGCAGGATGGTGACCAGACCCATGGTGGCACCAGTGCCAAGTTGGGCTGATTTCATAGTACCAAGTGGCTCCTGCAATCTGCCATCCAGAATCGGGGCAGCTTACTTTTGTTTTCCAGGGAAACGGGCCGAGGTTTGTGTCTGGGGGCCTATGGCTGGGAGTGACCGGCTGGCTCCTGAAAAGCTACGATAGGCAGGATGGTGACCAGACCCATGGCGGCACCAGTGCCAAGTTGGGCTTGTTTGATAGTACCAAGTGGCTCCTGCAATCTGCCATCAAAATGTTGGCAGGCGAGTTTTGTTTTCCAGGGAAAAGCGCCGTTGTTTGTGTTTGGGGGCCTGTGGCACGGAGTGGCCGGGTGGCTGCTTAGAATCCACGATACGCAGGATGGTTCCCAGACCCAAGGTGGCACCAGTGCCAAGTCGGGCTGTTTTGGCACTTCCAAGTGGCTCCTGCACTCTGCCATCCAGAATCGGGGCAGCTTAATTTTGTTTGCCAGGGAAACGGTCCGAGGTTTGTGTCTGGGGGCCTATGGCTGGGAGTGACCGGCTGGCTCCTGAAATGCTACAATAGGCAGGATGTTTCCCAGACCCATAGTGGCACCAGTGCCAAGTTGGGATGATTTGATAGTACCAAGTGGCTCCTGCAATCTGCCATCAAAAGTTGGCAGGCGAATTTTGTTTTCCAGGGAAAAGCGCCGTTGTTTGTGTTTGGGGGCCTGTGGCTGGGAGTGGCCGGCTGGCTCCTTAGAATCCACGATATGCAGGATTGTTCCCAGACCCAAGGTGGAACCAGTGCCAAGTCGGGCTGGTTTGATGGTGCAAAGTGGCTCCTGCAATCTGCCATCCAGACGCGGGGCAGCGGATTTTTGTTTCCAAGAGAAATGATCCGTGGTTTGTTTTTGGGGGTTTATGGCTGGGCGTGGCCGGCTGGCTCCTTAAAAAGCTCGATATGCAGGATGGTTCCCTGACACAAGGTGGCACCAGTGCCACGTCGGGCGGTTTTCGTAGTACAAAGTGCGTCCTAAAATTTGCCATCCAGAAGAGGGGCAGTTGAGTTATGTTTGCCAGAGAAAAGGGCCGTGGTTTGTTTTTGGGGGCATATGGCTGAGAGTGGCCGGCTGGCTCCTGAAAAGCTACGATAGGCAGGATGTTTACCAGACCCATGGTGGCACCAGTGCCAAGTTGGGCTGATTTGATAGTACCAAGTGGCTCCTGCAATCTGCCATCCAGAATCGGGGTAGCTTACTTTTGTTTTCCAGGGAAACGGGCCGAGGTTTGTGTCTGGGGGTCTATGGTTGGGAGTGGCCGGCTGGCTCCTTAGAAACCACGATACGCAGCATGGTTCCCAGACAAGAGGTGCCACCAGTGCCAAGTTGGGCTGGTTTGATACTACCAAGTGGTTCCTGCAATCTGCCATCCAGAAGCGGGGCAGCTTACTTTTGTTTGCCTGGGAAACGGGCCGAGGTTTTTGTCTGGGGGCCTATGGCTGGGACTGACCGGCTGGCTCCTTAAAATCCACGATACGCAGGATGGTTCCCAGACCAGAGTTGGCACCAGTGCCAAGTCGGGCTGGTTTGATAGTACCAAGTGGCTCCTGCAATCTGCCATCCAGAAGCGGGGCAGCTTACTTTTGTTTGCCAGGGAAACGGGCCGAGGTTTTTCTCTGGGGGCCTATGGCAGGGAGGGACCGGCTGGCTCCTGAAAAGCTACGATAGGCAGGATGGTGAGCAGACCCATGGTGGCACCAGTGCCAAGTTGGGCTGATTTGATAGTAGCAAGTGGCTCCTGCAATCTGCCATCAAAATGTTGGCAGGCGAGTTTTGTTTTCCAGGGAAAAGCGCTGTGGTTTGTGTTTGGGGGCCTGTGGCTGGGAGTGACCGGCTGGCTCCTTAGAATCCACGATACGCAGGATGGTTCCCAGACCCAAGGTGGCACCAGTGCCAAGTTGGGCTGGTTTGATAGTACCAAGTGGCTCCTGCAATCTGCCATCCAGAAGCGGGGCAGCTTACTTTTGTTTGCCAGGGAAGCGGGTCGAGCTTTGTGTCTGGGGGCCTATGGCTGGGAGTGACCGGCTGGCTCCTGAAAAGCTACGATAGGCAGGATGGTGACCAGACCCATGGTGGCACCAGTGCCAAGTAGGGCTGGTTTGATAGTACCAAGTGGCTCCTGCAATCTGCCATCAAAAAGTTGGCAGGCAAGTTTTGTTTTCCAGGGAAAACGCCGTTGTTTTGTTTGGGGGCCTATGGCTGGGAGTGGCCGGCTGGCTCCTTAGAATCCAAGATACGCAGGATGGTTCCCAGACCTGAGGGGGCACCAGTGCCAAGTCGGGCTGGTTTGATAGTACCAAGTGCGTCCTGCAATCTGCCATCCAGAAGCGGGGTAGCTTACTTTTGTTTGCCAGGGAAACAGGCCGAGGTTTTTGTCTGGGGGCCTATGGCTGGGAGTGACCGGCTGGCTCCTGAAAAGCTACGATAGGCAGGATGGTGACCAGACCCATGGTGGCACCAGTGCCAAGTTCGGCTGGTTTGATAGTAGCAAGTGGCTCCTGCAATCTGCCATCAAAAAGTTGGCAGGCGAGTTTTGTTTACCAGGGAAAAGCGCCGTTGTTTGTGTTTGGGGGCCTGTGGGTGGGAGTGGCCGGCTGGTTCCTTAGAATCCACGATACGCAGGATGGTTCCCAGACCTGAGGTGGCACCAGTGCCAAGTCGGGCTAGTTTGATGGTGCAAAGTGGCTCCTGCAATCTGCCATCCAGAAGCGGGGCAGCTTACTTTTGTTTGCCAGGGAAACGGGCCGAGCTTTGTGTCTGGGGGCCTATGGCTGCGAGTGACCGGCTGGCTCCTGAAAAGCTACGATAGGCAGGATGGTGACCAGACCCATGGTGGCACCAGTGCCAAGTTGGGCTGATTTGATAGTACCAAGTGGCTCCTGCAATCTGCCATCAAAAAGTCGGCAGGCGAGTTTTGTTTTCCAGGGAAAAGTGCCGTTGTTTGTGTTTGGGGGCCTGTGGCTGGGAGTGACCGGCTGGCTGCTTAGAATCCACGATACGCAGGATGGTTCCCAGACCAGAGGTGGCACCAGTGCCAAGTTGGGCTGGTTTGATAGTACCAAGTGCGTCCTGCAATCTGCCATCCAGAAGCGGGGTAGCTTAGTTTTGTTTGCCAGGGAAACGGGCCGAGGTTTTTCTCTGGGGGCCTATGGCAGGGAGGGACCGGCTGGCTCCTGAAAAGCTACGATAGGCAGGATGGTGACCAGACCCATGGTGGCACCAGTGCCAAGTTGGGCTGGTTTGATAGTACCAAGTGGCTCCTGCAATCTGCCATCAAAATGTTGGCAGGCGAGTTTTGTTTTCCAGGGAAAAGCGCTGTGGTTTGTTTTTGGGGGCCTGTGGCTGGGAGTGACCGGCTGGCTCCTTAGAATCCACGATACGCAGGATGGTTCCCAGACCCAAGGTGGCACCAGTGCCAAGTTGGGCTGGTTTGATAGTACCAAGTGGCTCCTGCAATCTGCCATCCAGAAGCGGGGCAGCTTAGTTTTGTTTGCCAGGGAAACGGGCCGAGGTTTGTGACTGGGGGCCTATGGCTGGGAGTGACCGGCTGGCTAATGAAAAGCTACGATAGGCAGGATGGTTCCCAGACCCATGGTGGCACCAGTGCCAAGTAGAGCTTGTTTGATAGTACCAAGTGGCTCCTGCAATCTGCCATCAAAAAGTTGGCAGGTGAGTTTTGTTTTCCAGGGAAAAGCGCCGTTGATTTTGTTTGGGGGCCTATGGCTGGGAGTGGCCGGCTGGCTCCTTAGAATCCAAGGTACGCAGGATGGTTCCCAGACCTGAGGTGGCACCAGTGCCAAGTTGGGCTGGTTTGATAGTACCAAGTGCGTCCTGCAATCTGCCATCCAGAAGCGGGGTAGCTTACTTTTTTTTGCCAGGGAAACGGGCCGAGGTTTGTGTCTCGGGGCCTATGGCTGGGAGTGACCGGCTGGCTCCTGAAAAGCTACGATAGGCAGGATGGTGACCAGACCCATGGTGGCACCAGTGCCAAGTTCGGCTGGTTTGATAGTACCAAGTGGCTCCTGCAATCTGCCATCAAAATATTGGCAGGCGAATCTTGTTTTCCAGGGAAAAGGGCCGTTGTTTTTGTTTGGGGTCCTGTGGCAGGGAGTGGCCGGCTGGCTCCTGAAAAGCTACGATAGGCAGGATGGTGACCAGATCCATGGTGGCACCAGTGCCAAGTTGGGCTGGTTTGATAGTACCAAGTGGCTCCGTCCATCTGTCATCAAAAATTTGGCAGACGAGTTTTGTTTTCCAGGGAAAAGCGCCGTTGTTTGTGTTTGGGGGCCTGTGGCTGGGAGTGGACGGATGGCTAATTAGAATCCACGATACGCAGGATGCTTCCCAGACCAGAGGTGGCACCAGTGCCAAGTCGGGCTGGTTTGATAGTCCCAAGTGGCTCCTGCAATCTGCCATCCAGAAGCGGGACAGCTTACTTTTGTTTGTCAGGGAAACGGGCCGAGTTTTGTGTCTGGGGGCCTATGGCTGGGAGTGACCGGCTGGCTCCTGAAAAGCTACGATAGGCAGGATGGTGACCAGACCCATGGTGGCACCAGTGCCAAGTTGGGCTGGTTTGATAGTACCAAGTGGCTCCTGCAATCTGCCATCAAAAAGTTGGCAGGCAAGTTTTGTTTTCCAGGGAAAAGCGCCGTTGTTTTTGTTTGGGGGCCTGTGGCTGGGAGTGGCCAGCTGGCTCCTTAGAATCCACGATACGCAGGATGGTTCCCAGACCCAAGGTGGCACCAGTGCCAAGTTGGGCTGGTTTGATAGTACCAAGTGCGTCCTGCAATCTGCCATCCAGAAGCGGCGTAGCTTACTTTTGTTTGCCAGGGAAACGGGCCGAGGTTTGTGTCTCGGGGCCTATGGCTGGGAGTGACCGGCTGGCTCCTGAAAAGCTACGATAGGCAGGATGGTGACCAGACCCATGGTGGCACCAGTGCCAAGTTGGGCTGGTTTGATAGTACCAAGTGGCTCCTGCAATCTGCCATCAAAATGTTGGCAGGCGTGTTTGTTATCCAGGGAAAAGCGCCGTTGTTTGTGTTTGGGGGCCTGTGGGTGGGAGTGGCCGGCTGGTTCCTTAGAATCCACGATACGCAGGATGGTTCCCAGACCAGAGGTGGCACCAGTGCCAAGTCGGGCTGGTTTGATGGTGAAAAGTGGCTCCTGCAATCTGCCATCCAGAAGCGGGATAACTTGCTTTTGTTTGCCAGGGAAACGGGCCGAGCTTTGTGTCTGGGGGCCTATGGCTGGGAGTGACCGGCTGGCTCCTGAAAAGCTACGATAGGCAGGATGTTTACCAGACCCATGGTGGCACCAGTGCCAAGTTGGGCTGATTTGATAGTACCAAGTGGCTCCTGCAATCTGCCATCCAGAATCGGGATAACTTGCTTTTGTTTTCCAGGGAAACGGGCCGAGGTTTGTGTCTGGGGGTCTATGGTTGGGAGTGGCCGGCTGGCTCCTTAGAAACCACGATACGCAGCATGGTTCCCAGACAAGAGGTGCCACCAGTGCCAAGTTGGGCTGGTTTGATACTACCAAGTGGTTCCTGCAATCTGCCATCCAGAAGCGGGGCAGCTTATTTTGTTTGCCTGGGAAACGGGCCGAGGTTTTTGTCTGGGGGCCTATGGCTGGGACTGACCGGCTGGCTCCTTAAAATCCACGATACGCAGGATGGTTCCCAGACCAGAGTTGGCACCAGTGCCAAGTCGGGCTGGTTTGATAGTACCAAGTGGCTCCTGCAATCTGCCATCCAGAAGCGGGGCAGCTTACTTTTGTTTGCCAGGGAAACGGGCCGAGGTTTTTCTCTGGGGGCCTATGGCAGGGAGGGACCGGCTGGCTCCTGAAAAGCTACGATAGGCAGGATGGTGACCAGACCCATGGTGGCACCAGTGCCAAGTTGGGCTGATTTGATAGTAGCAAGTGGCTCCTGCAATCTGCCATCAAAATGTTGGCAGGCGAGTTTTGTTTTCCAGGGAAAAGCGCTGTGGTTTGTGTTTGGGGGCCTGTGGCTGGGAGTGACCGGCTGGCTCCTTAGAATCCACGATACGCAGGATGGTTCCCAGACCCAAGGTGGCACCAGTGCCAAGTTGGGCTGGTTTGATAGTACCAAGTGGCTCCTGCAATCTGCCATCCAGAAGCGGGGCAGCTTACTTTTGTTTGCCAGGGAAGCGGGTCGAGCTTTGTGTCTGGGGGCCTATGGCTGGGAGTGACCGGCTGGCTCCTGAAAAGCTACGATAGGCAGGATGGTGACCAGACCCATGGTGGCACCAGTGCCAAGTAGGGCTGGTTTGATAGTACCAAGTGGCTCCTGCAATCTGCCATCAAAAAGTTGGCAGGCAAGTTTTGTTTTCCAGGGAAAACGCCGTTGTTTTGTTTGGGGGCCTATGGCTGGGAGTGGCCGGCTGGCTCCTTAGAATCCAAGATACGCAGGATGGTTCCCAGACCTGAGGGGGCACCAGTGCCAAGTTGGGCTGGTTTGATAGTACCAAGTGCGTCCTGCAATCTGCCATCCAGAAGCGGGGTAGCTTACTTTTGTTTGCCAGGGAAACAGGCCGAGGTTTTTGTCTGGGGGCCTATGGCTGGGAGGGACCGGCTGGCTCCTGAAAAGCTACGATAGGCAGGATGGTGACCAGACCCATGGTGGCACCAGTGCCAAGTTCGGCTGGTTTGATAGTAGCAAGTGGCTCCTGCAATCTGCCATCAAAAAGTTGGCAGGCGAGTTTTGTTTTCCAGGGAAAAGCGCCGTTGTTTGTGTTTGGGGGCCTGTGGGTGGGAGTGGCCGGCTGGTTCCTTAGAATCCACGATACGCAGGATGGTTCCCAGACCTGAGGTGGCACCAGTGCCAAGTCGGGCTAGTTTGATGGTGCAAAGTGGCTCCTGCAATCTGCCATCCAGAAGCGGGGCAGCTTACTTTTGTTTGCCAGGGAAACGGGCCGAGGTTTGTGTCTGGGGGCCTATGGCTGCGAGTGACCGGCTGGCTCCTGAAAAGCTACGATAGGCAGGATGGTGACCAGACCCATGGTGGCACCAGTGCCAAGTTGGGCTGATTTGATAGTACCAAGTGGCTCCTGCAATCTGCCATCAAAAAGTCGGCAGGCGAGTTTTGTTTTCCAGGGAAAAGCGCCGTTGTTTGTGTTTGGGGGCCTGTGGCTGGGAGTGACCGGCTGGCTGCTTAGAATCCACGATACGCAGGATTGTTCCCAGACCAGAGGTGGCACCAGTGCCAAGTTGGGCTGGTTTGATAGTACCAAGTGCGTCCTGCAATCTGCCATCCAGAAGCGGGGCAGCTTAGTTTTGTTTGCCAGGGAAACGGGCCGAGGTTTTTCTCTGGGGGCCTATGGCATGGAGGGACCGGCTGGCTCCTGAAAAGCTACGATAGGCAGGATGGTGACCAGACCCATGGTGGCACCAGTGCCAAGTTGGGCTGGTTTGATAGTACCAAGTGGCTCCTGCAATCTGCCATCAAAATGTTGGCAGGCGAGTTTTGTTTTCCAGGGAAAAGCGCTGTGCTTTGTTTTTGGGGGCCTGTGGCTGGGAGTGACCGGCTGGCTCCTTAGAATCCACGATACGCAGGATGGTTCCCAGACCCAAGGTGGCACCAGTGCCAAGTAGGACTGGTTTGATAGTACCAAGTGGCTCCTGCAATCTGCCATCCAGAAGCGGGGCAGCTTAGTTTTGTTTGCCAGGGAAACGGGCCGAGGTTTGTGACTGGGGGCCTATGGCTGGGAGTGACCGGCTGGCTACTGAAAAGCTACGATAGGCAGGATGGTGACCAGACCCATGGTGGCACCAGTGCCAAGTAGAGCTTGTTTGATAGTACCAAGTGGCTCCTGCAATCTGCCATCAAAAAGTTGGCAGGTGAGTTTTGTTTTCCAGGGAAAAGCGCCGTTGTTTTTGTTTGGGGGCCTATGGCTGGGAGTGGCCGGCTGGCTCCTTAGAATCCAAGGTACGCAGGATGGTTCCCAGACCAGAGGTGGCACCAGTGCCAAGTTGGGCTGGTTTGATAGTACCAAGTGCGTCCTGCAATCTGCCATCCAGAAGCGGGGCAGCTTACTTTTGTTTGCCAGGGAAACGGGCCGAGGTTTGTGTCTCGGGGCCTATGGCTGGGAGTGACCGGCTGGCTCCTGAAAAGCTACGATAGGCAGGATGGTGACCAGACCCATGGTGGCACCAGTGCCAAGTTCGGCTGGTTTGATAGTACCAAGTGGCTCCTGCAATCTGCCATCAAAATGTTGGCAGGCGAATCTTGTTTTCCAGGGAAAAGGGCCGTTGTTTTTGTTTGGGGTCCTGTGGCAGGGAGTGGCCGGCTGGCTCCTGAAAAGCTACGATAGGCAGGATGGTGACCAGATCCATGGTGGCACCAGTGCCAAGTTGGGCTGGTTTGATAGTACCAAGTGGCTCCGTCCATCTGTCATCAAAAATTTGGCAGACGAGTTTTGTTTTCCAGGGAAAAGCGCCGTTGTTTGTGTTTGGGGGCCTGTGGCTGGGAGTGGACGGATGGCTAATTAGAATCCACGATACGCAGGATGCTTCCCAGACCAGAGGTGGCACCAGTGCCAAGTCGGGCTGGTTTGATAGTCCCAAGTGGCTCCTGCAATCTGCCATCCAGAAGCGGGACAGCTTACTTTTGTTTGTCAGGGAAACGGGCCGAGTTTTGTGTCTGGGGGCCTATGGCTGGGAGTGACCGGCTGGCTCCTGAAAAGCTACGATAGGCAGGATGGTGACCAGACCCATGGTGGCACCAGTGCCAAGTTGGGCTGGTTTGATAGTACCAAGTGGCTCCTGCAATCTGCCATCAAAAAGTTGGCAGGCAAGTTTTGTTTTCCAGGGAAAAGCGCCGTTGTTTTTGTTTGGGGGCCTGTGGCTGGGAGTGGCCAGCTGGCTCCTTAGAATCCACGATACGCAGGATGGTTCCCAGACCCAAGGTGGCACCAGTGCCAAGTTGGGCTGGTTTGATAGTACCAAGTGCGTCCTGCAATCTGCCATCCAGAAGCGGCGTAGCTTACTTTTGTTTGCCAGGGAAACGGGCCGAGGTTTGTGTCTCGGGGCCTATGGCTGGGAGTGACCGGCTGGCTCCTGAAAAGCTACGATAGGCAGGATGGTGACCAGACCCATGGTGGCACCAGTGCCAAGTTGGGCTGGTTTGATAGTACCAAGTGGCTCCTGCAATCTGCCATCAAAATGTTGGCAGGCGTGTTTGTTATCCAGGGAAAAGCGCCGTTGTTTGTGTTTGGGGGCCTGTGGGTGGGAGTGGCCGGCTGGTTCCTTAGAATCCACGATACGCAGGATGGTTCCCAGACCAGAGGTGGCACCAGTGCCAAGTCGGGCTGGTTTGATGGTGAAAAGTGGCTCCTGCAATCTGCCATCCAGAAGCGGGATAACTTGCTTTTGTTTGCCAGGGAAACGGGCCGAGCTTTGTGTCTGGGGGCCTATGGCTGGGAGTGACCGGCTGGCTCCTGAAAAGCTACGATAGGCAGGATGGTGACCAGACCCATGGTGGCACCTGTGTCAAGTTGGGCTGGTTTGATTGTACCAAGTGGCTTCGGCAATCTGCCATCAAAATTTGGCAGGCGAGTTTTGTTTTCCAGGGAAAAGCGCCGTTGTTTGTGTTTGGGGGCCTGTGGCTGGGAGTGGCCGGATGGCTAATTAGAATCCACGATACGCAGCATGGTTCCCAGACCTGAGGTGGCACCAGTGCAAAGTCGGGCTAGTTTGATGGTGCAAAGTGGCTCCTGCAATCTGCCATCCAGAAGCGGGGCAGCTTGCTTTTGTTTGCCAGGGAAACGGGCTTAGCTTTGTGTCTGGGGGCCTATGGCTGGGAGTGACTGGCTGGCTCCTGAAAAGCTACGATAGGCAGGATGGTGACCAGACCCATGGTGGCACCAGTGCCAAGTTGGGCTGGTTTGATAGTACCAAGTGGCTCCTGCAATCTGCCATCAAAAAGTTGGCAGGCAAGTTTTGTTTTCCAGGGAAAAGCGCCGTTGATTTTGTTTGGGGGCCTGTGGCTGGGAGTGGCCGGCTGGCTCCTTAGAATCCACGATACGCAGGATGGTTCCCAGACCTGAGGTGGCACCAGTGCCAAGTTGGGCTGGTTTGATAGTACCAAGTGCGTCCTGCAATCTGCCATCCAGAAGCGGCGTTGCTTATTTTGTTTGCCAGGGAAACGGGCCGAGGTTTGTGTTCGGGGCCTATGGCTGGGAGTGACCGGCTGGCTCCTGAAAAGCTACGATAGGCAGGATGGTGACCAGACCCATGGTGGCACCAGTGCCAAGTTGGGCTGGTTTGATAGTACCAAGTGGCTCCTGCAATCTGCCATCAAAAAGTTAGCAGGCGTGTTTGTTATCCAGGGAAAAGCGCCGTTGTTTGTGTTTGGGGGCCTGTGGCTGGGAGTGGCCGGCTGACTCCTTAGAATCCACGATACGCAGGATGGTTCCCAGACCAGAGGTGGCACCAGTGCCAAGTCGGGCTGGTTTGATGGTGAAAAGTGGCTCCTGCAATCTGCCATCCAGAAGCGGGATAACTTGCTTTTGTTTGCCAGGGAAACGGGCCGAGCTTTGTGTCTGGGGGCCTATGGCTGGGAGTGACCGGCTGGCTCCTGAAAAGCTACGATAGGCAGGATGGTGACCAGACCCATGGTGGCACCAGTGTCAAGTTGGGCTGGTTTGATTGTACCAAGTGGCTTCAGCAATCTGCCATCAAAATGTTGGCAGGCGAGTTTTGTTTTCCAGGGAAAAGCGCCGTTGTTTGTGTTTGGGGGCCTGTGGCTGGGAGTGGCCGGATGGCTAATTAGAATCCACGATACGCAGCATGGTTCCCAGACCTGAGGTGGCACCAGTGCAAAGTCGGGCTAGTTGGATGGTGCAAAGTGGTTCCTGCAATCTGCCATCCAGAAGCGGGGCAGCTTGCTTTTGTTTGCCAGGGAAACGGGCTGAGCTTTGTGTCTGGGGGCCTATGGCTGGGAGTGACCGGCTGGCTCCTGAAAAGCTACGATAGGCAGGATGGTGACCAGACCCATGGTGGCACCAGTGCCAAGTTGGGCTGGTTTGATAGTACCAAGTGGCTCCTGCAATCTGCCATCAAAAAGTCGGCAGGCGAGTTTTGTTTTCCAGGGAAAAGCGCCGTTGTTTGTGTCTGGGGGCCTGTGGCTGGGAGTGATCGGCTGGCTCCTTAGAATCCACGATACGCAGGATGGTTCCCAGACCAGAGGTGGCACCAGTGCCAAGTTGGGCTGGTTTGATAGTACCAAGGGCGTCCTGCAATCTGCCATCCAGAAGCGGGGCAGCTTACTTTTGTTTGCCAGGGAAACGGGCCGAGGTTTTTCTCTGGGGGCCTATGGCAGGGAGGGACCGGCTGGCTCCTGAAAAGCTACGATAGGCAGGATGGTGACCAGACCCATGGTGGCACCAGTGCCAAGTTGGGCTGATTTGATAGTAGGAAGTGGCTCCTGCAATCTGCCATCAAAATGTTGGCAGGCGAGTTTTGTTTTCCAGGGAATAGCGCTGTGGTTTTTGTTTAGGGGCCTGTGGCTGGGAGTGACCGGCTGGCTCCTTAGAATCCACGATACGCAGGATGGTCCCCAGACCCAAGGTGGCACCAGTGCCAAGTTGGGCTGGTTTGATAGTACCAAGTGGCTCCTGCAATCTGCCATCCAGAAGCGGGGCAGCTTACTTTTGTGTGCCAGGGAAACGGGTCGAGCTTTGTGTCTGGGCGCCTATGGCTGGGAGTGACCGGCTAGGTCCTGAAAAGCTAAGATAGGCAGGATGGTGACCAGACCCATGGTGGCACCAGTGCCAAGTTGGGCTGGTTTGATAGTACCAAGTGGTTCCTGCAATCTGCCATCAAAAATTTGGCAGGCGAGTTTTGTTTTCCAGGGAAAAGCGCCGTTGTTTTTGTTTGGGGGCCTGTGGCTGGGAGTGGCCGCCTGGCTGCTTAGAATCCACGATACGCAGGATGGTTCCCAGACCAGAGGTGGCACCAGTGCCAAGTAGGGCTGGTTTGATAATACCTAGTGGATCCTGCAATCTGCCATCCAGAAGCGGGACAGCTTACTTTTGTTTGTCAGGGAAACGGGCTGAGCTTTGTGTCACGGGGCCTATGGCTGCGAGTGACCGTCTAGGTCCTGAAAAGCTACGATAGGCAGGATGGTGACCAGACCCATGGTGGCACCAGTGCCAAGTTGGGCTGGTTTGATAGTACCAAGTGGCTCCTGCAATCTGCCATCAAAAATTTGGCAGGCGAGTTTCGTTTTCCAGGGAAAAGCGCCGTTGTTTGTGTTTGGTGGCCTGTGGGTGGGAGTGGCCGGCTTGCTAATTGGAATCCACGATACGCAGGATGGTTCCCAGACTTGAGGTGGCAACCGTGACAAGTCGGGCCAGTTTGATGGTGCAAAGTGGCTCCTGCAATCTGCCATCCAGAAGCGGGGTAGCTTACTTTTGTTTGCCAGGGAAACGGGCCGAGGTTTTTCTCTGGGGGCCTATGTCTGGGAGTGACCGGGTGGCGCCTGAACAGCTACGATAGGCAGGATGGTGACCAGACCCATGGTGGCACCAGTGCCAAGTTGGGCTGATTTGATAGTAACAAGTGGCTCCTGCAATCTGCCAACAAAATGTTGGCAGGCGAGTTTTGTTTTCCAGGGAAAAGCGCTGTTGTTTGTGTTTGGGGGCCTGTGGCTGGGAGTGACCGGCTGGCTCCTTAGAATCCACGATACGCAGGATGGTTCCCAGACCAGAGGTGGCACCAGCGCCAAGTCGGGCTGGTTTTATAGTACCAAGTGGTTCCTGCAATCTGCCATCCAGAAGCGGGGCAGCTTACTTTTGTGTGCCAGGGAAATGGGCCGAGCTTTGTGTCTGGGCGCCTATGGCTGGGAGTGACCGGGGAGGTCCTGAAAAGCTACGATAGGCAGGATGGTGACCACATCCATTGTGGCACCAGTGACTAGTTGAGCTGCTTTGATAGTACCAAGTGGCTCCTGCAATCCGCCATCTAAAAGTTGGCAGGCGAGTTTTGTTTTCCAGGGAAAAGCGCCGTTGTTTGTGTTTGGGGGCCTGTGGCTGGGAGTGGCCGGCTGGCTAATTAGAATCCACGATACGCAGGATGGTTCCCAGACCAGAGGTGGCACCAGTGACAAGTCGGGCTGGTTTGATACTACCAAGTGCGTCCTGCAATCTGCCATCCAGAAGCGGTGCAGCTTACTTTTGTTTGCCAGGGAAACGGGCCGAGGTTTGTGTCTGGGGGCCTATGGCTGGGAGTGACCGTCTGGCTCCTGAAAAGCTACGATAGGCAGGATGGTGACCAGACCCATGGTGGCACCAGTGCCAAGTTGGGCTGGTTTGATAGTACCAAGTGGCTCCTGCAATCTGCCATCAAAAATTTGGCAGGCGAGTTTCGTTTTCCAGGGAAAAGCGCCGTTGTTTGTGTTTGGGGGCCTGTGGCTGGGAGTGGCCGGCTGGCTAATTAGAATCCACGATACGCAGGATGGTTCCCAGACCAGAGGTGGCACCAGTGACAAGTCGGGCTGGTTTGATACTACCAAGTGCGTCCTGCAATCTGCCATCCAGAAGCGGTGCAGCTTACTTTTGTTTGCCAGGGAAACGGGCCGAGGTTTGTGTCTGGGGGCCTATGGCTGGGAGTGACCGGCTGGCTCCTGAAAAGCTACGATAGGCAGGATGGTGACCAGACCCATGGTGGCACCAGTGCCAAGTTGGGCTGGTTTGATAGTACCAAGTGGCTCCTGCAATCCGCCATCAAAAAGTTGGCAGGCGAGTTTTGTTTTCCAGGGAAAAGCGCCGTTGTTTGTGTTTGGGTGCCTGTGGCAGGGAGTGGCCGGCTGGCTCCTTAGAATCCACGATACGCAGGATGGTTCCCAGACCCAAGGTGGCACCAGTGCCAAGTTGGGCTGGTTTGATACTACCAAGTGCGTCCTGCAATCTGCCATCCAGAAGCGGGGTAGCTTACTTTTTTTTGCCAGGGAAACGGGCCGAGGTTTTTTTCTCGGGGCCTATGGCTGGGGGTGACCGGCTGGCTCCTGAAAAGCTACGATAGGCAGGATGGTGACCAGACCCATGGTGGCACCAGTGCCAAGTTGGGCTGATTTAATAGTACCAAGTGGCTCCTGCAATCTGCCATCAAAATGTTGGCAGGCGAGTTTTGTTTTCCAGGGAAAAGCGCCGTTGTTTGTGTTTGGGGGCCTGTGGCTGGGAGTGGCCGGCTGGCTAATTAGAAACCACGATACGCAGGATGGTTCCCAGACCAGAGGTGGCACCAGTGCCAAGTCGGGCTTTTTTGATACTACCAAGTGCGTCCTGCAATCTGCCATCCAGAAGCGGGGCAGCTTACTTTTGTTTGCCAGGGAAACGGGTCGAGCTTTGTGTCTGGGGGCCTATGGCTGGGAGTGACCGGCTGGCTCCTGAAAAGCTACGATAGGCAGGATGGTGACCAGACCCATGGTGGCACCAGTGCCAAGTTAGGCTGTTTTGATAGTACCAAGTGGCTCCTGCAATCTGCCAACAAAATGTTGGCAGGCGAGTTTTGTTTTCCAGGGAAAAGCGCCGTTGTTTGTGTTTGGGGGCCTATGGCTGGGACTGACTGGCTGGCTCCTTAAAATCCACGATACGCAGGATGGTTCCCAGAGCCAAGGTGGAACCACTGCCAAGTTGGGCTGGTTTGATAGTACCAAGTGATTCCTGCAATCTGCCGTCCAGATGCGGGGCAGCTTACTTTTGTTTGCCAGGGAAACGGGCCGAGCTTTGTGTCTGGGGGCCTATGGCTGGAAGTGACCGGCTGGCTCCTGAAAAACTACGATAGGCAGGATGGTGACCAGACCCATGGTGGCACCAGTGCCAAGTTGGGCTGGTTTGATAGTACCAAGTGGCTCCTGCAATCTGCCATCAAAAAGTTGGCAGGCGAGTTTTGTTTTCCAGGGAAAAGCGCCGTTGTTTGTGTTTGGGGGCCTGTGGCTGGGAGTGGACGGATGGCTCCTTAGAATCCACGATACGCAGCATGGTTCCCAGACCAGAGGTGGCACCAGTGCCAAGTCGGGCTGGTTTTATAGTACCAAGTGTTTCCTTCAATCTGCCATCCAGAAGCGGGGCAGCTTACTTTTGTTTGCCAGGGAAACGGGCCGAGGTTTTTGTCTGGGGGCCTATGGCTGGGAGTGACCGGCTGGCTCCTGAAAAGCTACGATAGGCAGGATGGTGACCAGACCCATGGTGGCACCAGTGCCAAGTTGGGCTGGTTTGATAGTAGCAAGTGGCTCCTGCAATCTGCCATCAAAAAGTTGGCAGGCGAGTTTTGTTTTCCAGGGAAAAGCGCCGTTGTTTGTGTTTGGGTGCCTGTGGCAGGGAGTGGCCGGCTGGCTCCTTAGAATCCACGATACGCAGGATGGTTCCCAGACCCAAGGTGGCACCAGTGCCAAGTTGGGCTGGTTTGATACTACCAAGTGCGTCCTGCAATCTGCCATCCAGAAGCGGGGTAGCTTACTTTTGTTTGCCAGGGAAACGGGCCGAGGTTTGTGTCTCGGGGCCTATGGCTGGGAGTGACCGGCTGGCTCCTGAAAAGCTACGATAGGCAGGATGGTGACCAGACCCATGGTGGCACCAGTGCCAAGTTCGGCTGGTTTGATAGTACCAAGTGGCTCCTGCAATCTGCCATCAAAATGTTGGCAGGCGAATCTTGTTTTCCAGGGAAAAGGGCCGTTGTTTTTGTTTGGGGTCCTGTGGCAGGGAGTGGCCGGCTGGCTCCTGAAAAGCTACGATAGGCAGGATGGTGACCAGATCCATGGTGGCACCAGTGCCAAGTTGGGCTGGTTTGATAGTACCAAGTGGCTCCGTCCATCTGTCATCAAAAATTTGGCAGACGAGTTTTGTTTTCCAGGGAAAAGCGCCGTTGTTTGTGTTTGGGGGCCTGTGGCTGGGAGTGGACGGATGGCTAATTAGAATCCACGATACGCAGGATGCTTCCCAGACCAGAGGTGGCACCAGTGCCAAGTCGGGCTGGTTTGATAGTCCCAAGTGGCTCCTGCAATCTGCCATCCAGAAGCGGGACAGCTTACTTTTGTTTGTCAGGGAAACGGGCCGAGTTTTGTGTCTGGGGGCCTATGGCTGGGAGTGACCGGCTGGCTCCTGAAAAGCTACGATAGGCAGGATGGTGACCAGACCCATGGTGGCACCAGTGCCAAGTTGGGCTGGTTTGATAGTACCAAGTGGCTCCTGCAATCTGCCATCAAAAAGTTGGCAGGCAAGTTTTGTTTTCCAGGGAAAAGCGCCGTTGTTTTTGTTTGGGGGCCTGTGGCTGGGAGTGGCCAGCTGGCTCCTTAGAATCCACGATACGCAGGATGGTTCCCAGACCCAAGGTGGCACCAGTGCCAAGTTGGGCTGGTTTGATAGTACCAAGTGCGTCCTGCAATCTGCCATCCAGAAGCGGCGTAGCTTACTTTTGTTTGCCAGGGAAACGGGCCGAGGTTTGTGTCTCGGGGCCTATGGCTGGGAGTGACCGGCTGGCTCCTGAAAAGCTACGATAGGCAGGATGGTGACCAGACCCATGGTGGCACCAGTGCCAAGTTGGGCTGGTTTGATAGTACCAAGTGGCTCCTGCAATCTGCCATCAAAATGTTGGCAGGCGTGTTTGTTATCCAGGGAAAAGCGCCGTTGTTTGTGTTTGGGGGCCTGTGGGTGGGAGTGGCCGGCTGGTTCCTTAGAATCCACGATACGCAGGATGGTTCCCAGACCAGAGGTGGCACCAGTGCCAAGTCGGGCTGGTTTGATGGTGAAAAGTGGCTCCTGCAATCTGCCATCCAGAAGCGGGATAACTTGCTTTTGTTTGCCAGGGAAACGGGCCGAGCTTTGTGTCTGGGGGCCTATGGCTGGGAGTGACCGGCTGGCTCCTGAAAAGCTACGATAGGCAGGATGGTGACCAGACCCATGGTGGCACCTGTGTCAAGTTGGGCTGGTTTGATTGTACCAAGTGGCTTCGGCAATCTGCCATCAAAATTTGGCAGGCGAGTTTTGTTTTCCAGGGAAAAGCGCCGTTGTTTGTGTTTGGGGGCCTGTGGCTGGGAGTGGCCGGATGGCTAATTAGAATCCACGATACGCAGCATGGTTCCCAGACCTGAGGTGGCACCAGTGCAAAGTCGGGCTAGTTTGATGGTGCAAAGTGGCTCCTGCAATCTGCCATCCAGAAGCGGGGCAGCTTGCTTTTGTTTGCCAGGGAAACGGGCTTAGCTTTGTGTCTGGGGGCCTATGGCTGGGAGTGACTGGCTGGCTCCTGAAAAGCTACGATAGGCAGGATGGTGACCAGACCCATGGTGGCACCAGTGCCAAGTTGGGCTGGTTTGATAGTACCAAGTGGCTCCTGCAATCTGCCATCAAAAAGTTGGCAGGCAAGTTTTGTTTTCCAGGGAAAAGCGCCGTTGATTTTGTTTGGGGGCCTGTGGCTGGGAGTGGCCGGCTGGCTCCTTAGAATCCACGATACGCAGGATGGTTCCCAGACCTGAGGTGGCACCAGTGCCAAGTTGGGCTGGTTTGATAGTACCAAGTGCGTCCTGCAATCTGCCATCCAGAAGCGGCGTTGCTTATTTTGTTTCCCAGGGAAACGGGCCGAGGTTTGTGTTCGGGGCCTATGGCTGGGAGTGACCGGCTGGCTCCTGAAAAGCTACGATAGGCAGGATGGTGACCAGACCCATGGTGGCACCAGTGCCAAGTTGGGCTGGTTTGATAGTACCAAGTGGCTCCTGCAATCTGCCATCAAAAAGTTAGCAGGCGTGTTTGTTATCCAGGGAAAAGCGCCGTTGTTTGTGTTTGGGGGCCTGTGGCTGGGAGTGGCCGGCTGACTCCTTAGAATCCACGATACGCAGGATGGTTCCCAGACCAGAGGTGGCACCAGTGCCAAGTCGGGCTGGTTTGATGGTGAAAAGTGGCTCCTGCAATCTGCCATCCAGAAGCGGGATAACTTGCTTTTGTTTGCCAGGGAAACGGGCCGAGCTTTGTGTCTGGGGGCCTATGGCTGGGAGTGACCGGCTGGCTCCTGAAAAGCTACGATAGGCAGGATGGTGACCAGACCCATGGTGGCACCAGTGTCAAGTTGGGCTGGTTTGATTGTACCAAGTGGCTTCAGCAATCTGCCATCAAAATGTTGGCAGGCGAGTTTTGTTTTCCAGGGAAAAGCGCCGTTGTTTGTGTTTGGGGGCCTGTGGCTGGGAGTGGCCGGATGGCTAATTAGAATCCACGATACGCAGCATGGTTCCCAGACCTGAGGTGGCACCAGTGCAAAGTCGGGCTAGTTGGATGGTGCAAAGTGGCTCCTGCAATCTGCCATCCAGAAGCGGGGCAGCTTGCTTTTGTTTGCCAGGGAAACGGGCTGAGCTTTGTGTCTGGGGGCCTATGGCTGGGAGTGACCGGCTGGCTCCTGAAAAGCTACGATAGGCAGGATGGTGACCAGACCCATGGTGGCACCAGTGCCAAGTTGGGCTGGTTTGATAGTACCAAGTGGCTCCTGCAATCTGCCATCAAAAAGTCGGCAGGCGAGTTTTGTTTTCCAGGGAAAAGCGCCGTTGTTTGTGTCTGGGGGCCTGTGGCTGGGAGTGATCGGCTGGCTCCTTAGAATCCACGATACGCAGGATGGTTCCCAGACCAGAGGTGGCACCAGTGCCAAGTTGGGCTGGTTTGATAGTACCAAGGGCGTCCTGCAATCTGCCATCCAGAAGCGGGGCAGCTTACTTTTCTTTGCCAGGGAAACGGGCCGAGGTTTTTCTCTGGGGGCCTATGGCAGGGAGGGACCGGCTGGCTCCTGAAAAGCTACGATAGGCAGGATGGTGACCAGACCCATGGTGGCACCAGTGCCAAGTTGGGCTGATTTGATAGTAGCAAGTGGCTCCTGCAATCTGCCATCAAAATGTTGGCAGGCGAGTTTTGTTTTCCAGGGAATAGCGCTGTGGTTTTTGTTTAGGGGCCTGTGGCTGGGAGTGACCGGCTGGCTCC
Source organism: Melospiza melodia melodia (assembly GCF_035770615.1). Lineage (NCBI taxonomy): Eukaryota > Metazoa > Chordata > Aves > Passeriformes > Passerellidae > Melospiza > Melospiza melodia. The sequence continues at coordinate 46,405,181 of NC_086199.1, forward strand.
TTAGAATCCACGATACGCAGGATGGTCCCCAGACCCAAGGTGGCACCAGTGCCAAGTTGGGCTGGTTTGATAGTACCAAGTGGCTCCTGCAATCTGCCATCCAGAAGCGGGGCAGCTTACTTTTGTGTGCCAGGGAAACGGGTCGAGCTTTGTGTCTGGGCGCCTATGGCTGGGAGTGACCGGCTAGGTCCTGAAAAGCTAAGATAGGCAGGATGGTGACCAGACCCATGGTGGCACCAGTGCCAAGTTGGGCTGGTTTGATAGTACCAAGTGGTTCCTGCAATCTGCCATCAAAAATTTGGCAGGCGAGTTTTGTTTTCCAGGGAAAAGCGCCGTTGTTTTTGTTTGGGGGCCTGTGGCTGGGAGTGGCCGCCTGGCTGCTTAGAATCCACGATACGCAGGATGGTTCCCAGACCAGAAGTGGCACCAGTGCCAAGTAGGGCTGGTTTGATAATACCTAGTGGATCCTGCAATCTGCCATCCAGAAGCGGGACAGCTTACTTTTGTTTGTCAGGGAAACGGGCTGAGCTTTGTGTCACGGGGCCTATGGCTGCGAGTGACCGTCTAGGTCCTGAAAAGCTACGATAGGCAGGATGGTGACCAGACCCATGGTGGCACCAGTGCCAAGTTGGGCTGGTTTGATAGTACCAAGTGGCTCCTGCAATCTGCCATCAAAAATTTGGCAGGCGAGTTTCGTTTTCCAGGGAAAAGCGCCGTTGTTTGTGTTTGGTGGCCTGTGGGTGGGAGTGGCCGGCTTGCTAATTGGAATCCACGATACGCAGGATGGTTCCCAGACTTGAGGTGGCAACAGTGACAAGTCGGGCCAGTTTGATGGTGCAAAGTGGCTCCTGCAATCTGCCATCCAGAAGCGGGGTAGCTTACTTTTGTTTGCCAGGGAAACGGGCCGAGGTTTTTCTCTGGGGGCCTATGTCTGGGAGTGACCGGGTGGCGCCTGAACAGCTACGATAGGCAGGATGGTGACCAGACCCATGGTGGCACCAGTGCCAAGTTGGGCTGATTTGATAGTAACAAGTGGCTCCTGCAATCTGCCAACAAAATGTTGGCAGGCGAGTTTTGTTTTCCAGGGAAAAGCGCTGTTGTTTGTGTTTGGGGGCCTGTGGCTGGGAGTGACCGGCTGGCTCCTTAGAATCCACGATACGCAGGATGGTTCCCAGACCAGAGGTGGCACCAGCGCCAAGTCGGGCTGGTTTTATAGTACCAAGTGGTTCCTGCAATCTGCCATCCAGAAGCAGGGCAGCTTACTTTTGTGTGCCAGGGAAATGGGCCGAGCTTTGTGTCTGGGCGCCTATGGCTGGGAGTGACCGGGGAGGTCCTGAAAAGCTACGATAGGCAGGATGGTGACCACATCCATTGTGGCACCAGTGACTAGTTGGGCTGCTTTGATAGTACCAAGTGGCTCCTGCAATCCGCCATCTAAAAGTTGGCAGGCGAGTTTTGTTTTCCAGGGAAAAGCGCCGTTGTTTGTGTTTGGGGGCCTGTGGCTGGGAGTGGCCGGCTGGCTAATTAGAATCCACGATACGCAGGATGGTTCCCAGACCAGAGGTGGCACCAGTGACAAGTCGGGCTGGTTTGATACTACCAAGTGCGTCCTGCAATCTGCCATCCAGAAGCGGTGCAGCTTACTTTTGTTTGCCAGGGAAACGGGCCGAGGTTTGTGTCTGGGGGCCTATGGCTGGGAGTGACCGTCTGGCTCCTGAAAAGCTACGATAGGCAGGATGGTGACCAGACCCATGGTGGCACCAGTGCCAAGTTGGGCTGGTTTGATAGTACCAAGTGGCTCCTGCAATCTGCCATCAAAAATTTGGCAGGCGAGTTTCGTTTTCCAGGGAAAAGCGCCGTTGTTTGTGTTTGGGGGCCTGTGGCTGGGAGTGGCCGGCTGGCTAATTAGAATCCACGATACGCAGGATGGTTCCCAGACCAGAGGTGGCACCAGTGACAAGTCGGGCTGGTTTGATACTACCAAGTGCGTCCTGCAATCTGCCATCCAGAAGCGGTGCAGCTTACTTTTGTTTGCCAGGGAAACGGGCCGAGGTTTGTGTCTGGGGGCCTATGGCTGGGAGTGACCGGCTGGCTCCTGAAAAGCTACGATAGGCAGGATGGTGACCAGACCCATGGTGGCACCAGTGCCAAGTTGGGCTGGTTTGATAGTACCAAGTGGCTCCTGCAATCCGCCATCAAAAAGTTGGCAGGCGAGTTTTGTTTTCCAGGGAAAAGCGCCGTTGTTTGTGTTTGGGTGCCTGTGGCAGGGAGTGGCCGGCTGGCTCCTTAGAATCCACGATACGCAGGATGGTTCCCAGACCCAAGGTGGCACCAGTGCCAAGTTGGGCTGGTTTGATACTACCAAGTGCGTCCTGCAATCTGCCGTCCAGAAGCGGGGTAGCTTACTTTTTTTTGCCAGGGAAACGGGCCGAGGTTTTTTTCTCGGGGCCTATGGCTGGGGGTGACCGGCTGGCTCCTGAAAAGCTACGATAGGCAGGATGGTGACCAGACCCATGGTGGCACCAGTGCCAAGTTGGGCTGATTTGATAGTACCAAGTGGCTCCTGCAATCTGCCATCAAAATGTTGGCAGGCGAGTTTTGTTTTCCAGGGAAAAGCGCCGTTGTTTGTGTTTGGGGGCCTGTGGCTGGGAGTGGCCGGCTGGCTAATTAGAAACCACGATACGCAGGATGGTTCCCAGACCAGAGGTGGCACCAGTGCCAAGTCGGGCTTTTTTGATACTACCAAGTGCGTCCTGCAATCTGCCATCCAGAAGCGGGGCAGCTTACTTTTGTTTGCCAGGGAAACGGGTCGAGCTTTGTGTCTGGGGGCCTATGGCTGGGAGTGACCGGCTGGCTCCTGAAAAGCTACGATAGGCAGGATGGTGACCAGACCCATGGTGGCACCAGTGCCAAGTTAGGCTGGTTTGATAGTACCAAGTGGCTCCAGCAATCTGCCATCAAAATATTGGCAGGCGAGTTTTGTTTTCCAGGGAAAAGCGCCGTTGTTTGTGTCTGGGGGCCTGTGGCTGGAGTGGCCGTCTGGTTCCTTAGACTCCACGATACGCAGCATGGTTCCCAGACCTGAGGTGGCACCAGTGCCAAGTCGGGCTAGTTTGATGGTGCAAAGTGGCTCCTGCAATCTGCCATCCAGAAGCGGGGCAGCTTACTTTTGTTTGCCAGGGAAACGGGCCGAGGTTTTTCTCTGGGGGCCTATGGCAGGGAGGGACCGGCTGGCTCCTGAAAAGCTACGATAGGCAGGATGGTGACCAGACCCATGGTGGCACCAGTGCCAAGTTGGGCTGATTTGATAGTACCAAGTGGCTCCTGCAATCTGCCAACAAAATGTTGGCAGGCGAGTTTTGTTTTCCAGGGAAAAGCGCCGTTGTTTGTGTTTGGGGGCCTATGGCTGGGACTGACTGGCTGGCTCCTTAAAATCCACGATACGCAGGATGGTTCCCAGACCCAAGGTGGAACCACTGCCAAGTTGGGCTGGTTTGATAGTACCAAGTGATTCCTGCAATCTGCCGTCCAGATGCGGGGCAGCTTACTTTTGTTTGCCAGGGAAACGGGCCGAGATATGTGTCTGGGGGCCTATGGCTGGAAGTGACCGGCTGGCTCCTGAAAAACTACGATAGGCAGGATGGTGACCAGACCCATGGTGGCACCAGTGCCAAGTTGGGCTGGTTTGATAGTACCAAGTGGCTCCTGCAATCTGCCATCAAAAAGTTGGCAGGCGAGTTTTGTTTTCCAGGGAAAAGCGCCGTTGTTTGTGTTTGGGGGCCTGTGGCTGGGAGTGGACGGATGGCTCCTTAGAATCCACGATACGCAGCATGGTTCCCAGACCAGAGGTGGCACCAGTGCCAAGTCGGGCTGGTTTTATAGTACCAAGTGTTTCCTTCAATCTGCCATCCAGAAGCGGGGCAGCTTACTTTTGTTTGCCAGGGAAACGGGCCGAGGTTTTTGTCTGGGGGCCTATGGCTGGGAGTGACCGGCTGGCTCCTGAAAAGCTACGATAGGCAGGATGGTGACCAGACCCATGGTGGCACCAGTGCCAAGTTGGGCTGGTTTGATAGTAGCAAGTGGCTCCTGCAATCTGCCATCAAAAAGTTGGCAGGCGAGTTTTGTTTTCCAGGGAAAAGCGCCGTTGTTTGTGTTTGGGTGCCTGTGGCAGGGAGTGGCCGGCTGGCTCCTTAGAATCCACGATACGCAGGATGGTTCCCAGACCCAAGGTGGCACCAGTGCCAAGTTGGGCTGGTTTGATACTACCAAGTGCGTCCTGCAATCTGCCATCCAGAAGCGGGGTAGCTTACTTTTTTTTGCCAGGGAAACGGGCCGAGGTGTTTGTCTCGGGGCCTATGGCTGGGGGTGACCGGCTGGCTCCTGAAAAGCTACGATAGGCAGGATGGTGACCAGACCCATGGTGGCACCAGTGCCAAGTTGGGCTTATTTGATAGTACCAAGTGGCTCCTGCAATCTGCCATCAAAATGTTGGCAGGCGAGTTTTGTTTTCCAGGGAAAAGCGCCGTTGTTTGTGTTTGGGGGCCTGTGGCTGGGAGTGGCCGGCTGGCTAATTAGAAACCACGATACGCAGGATGGTTCCCAGACCAGAGGTGGCACCAGTGCCAAGTCGGGCTTTTTTGATACTACAAAGTGCGTCCTGCAATCTGCCATCCAGAAGCGGGACAGCTGACTTTTGTTTGCCAGGGAAACGGGCAGAGGTTTGTGTCTGGGGGCCTATGGCTGGGAGTGACCGGCTGGCTCCTGAAAAGCTACGATAGGCAGGATGGTGACCAGACCCATGGTGGCACCAGTGCCAAGTTGGGCTGGTTTGATAGTACCAAGTGGCTCCTGTAATCTGCCATCAAAAATTTGGCAGGCGAGTTTTGTTTTCCAGGGAAAAGCGCCGTTGTTTGTGTTTGGGGGCCTGTGGCTGGGAGTGGCCGGCTTGCTAATTGGAATCCACGATACGCAGGATGGTTCCCAGACCTGACGTTGCACCAGTGCCAAGTCGCGCTAGTTTGATGCTGCAAAGTGGCTCCTTCAATCTGCCATGCAGAAGCGGGGCAGCTTACTTTTGTTTGCCAGGGAAAATGGCCGAGGTTTTTGTCTGGGGGCCTATGGCTGGGAGTGACCGGCTGGCTCCTGAAAAGCTACGATAGGCAGGATGGTGACCAGACCCATGGTGGCACCAGTGCCAAGTTGGGCTGATTTGATAGTAGCAAGTGGCTCCTGCAATCTGCCATCAAAAAGTTGGCAGGCGAGTTTTGTTTTCCAGGGAAAAGCGCCGTTGTTTGTGTTTGGGGGCCTGTGGCTGGGAGTGACCGGCTGGCTCCTTAGAATCCACGATACGCAGGATGGTTCCCAGACCAGAGGTGGCACCAGTGCCAAGTCGGGCTGGTTTGATAGTACCAAGTGGCTCCTGCAATCTGCCATCCAGAAGCGGGGTAGCTTACTTTTGTATGCCAGGGAAACGGGCCGAGGTTTTTGTCTGGGGGCCTATGGCTGGGAGTGACCGGCTGGCTCCTGAAAAGCTACGATAGGCAGGATGGTGACCAGACCCATGGTGGCACCAGTGCCAAGTTGGGCTGGTTTGATAGTACCAAGTGGCTCCTGTAATCTGCCATCAAATATTTGGCAGGCGAGTTTTGATTTCCAGGGAAAAGCGCCGTTGTTTGTGTTTGGGGGCCTGTGGCTGGGAGTGGCCGGCTTGCTAATTGGAATCCACGATACGCAGGATGGTTCCCAGACCTGACGTTGCACCAGTGCCAAGTCGCGCTAGTTTGATGCTGCAAAGTGGCTCCTGCAATCTGCCATGCAGAAGCGGGGCAGCTTACTTTTGTTTGCCAGGGAAAATGGCCGAGGTTTTTGTCTGGGGGCCTATGGCTGGGAGTGACCGGCTGGCTCCTGAAAAGCTACGATAGGCAGGATGGTGACCAGACCCATGGTGGCACCAGTGCCAAGTTGGGCTGATTTGATAGTAGCAAGTGGCTCCTGCAATCTGCCATCAAAAAGTTGGCAGGCGAGTTTTGTTTTCCAGGGAAAAGCGCCGTTGTTTGTGTTTGGGGGCCTGTGGCTGGGAGTGACCGGCTGGCTCCTTAGAATCCACGATACGCAGGATGGTTCCCAGACCCAAGGTGGAACCACTGCCAAGTTGGGCTGGTTTGATAGTACCAAGTGCGTCCTGCAATCTGCCATCCAGAAGCGGGGTAGCTTACTTTTTTTTGCCAGGGAAAAGGGCCGAGGTTTTTGTCTCGGGGCCTATGGCTGAGGGTGACCGGCTGGCTCCTGAAAAGCTACCATAGGCAGGATGGTGACCAGACCCATGGTGACACCAGTGCCAAGTTGGGCTGGTTTGATAGTACCAAGTGGCTCCTGCAATCTGCCAACAAAATGTTGGCAGGCGAGTTTTGTTTTCCAGGGAAAAGCGCCGTTGTTTGTGTTTGGGGGCCTGTGGCTGGGAGCGGCCGGCTGGCTCCTTAGAATCCACGATACGCAGCATGGTATCCAGACCCAAGGTGGCACCAGTGCCAAGTTGGGCTGGTTTGATAATACCAAGTGGTTCCTGCAAACTCCATCAAAAATTTGGCAGGCGTTTTTTGTTTTCCAGGGAACAGCGCCGTTGATTTTGTTTGGGGGCCTGTGGCTGGGAGTGGCCGGCTGGCTCCTTAGAATCCACGATACGCAGGATGGTTCCCAGACCCAAGGTGGCACCAGTGCCAAGTCGGGCTGGTTTGATTACACCAAGTGGCTCCTGCAATCTGCCATCCAGAAGTGAGGCAGCTAAGTTTTGTTTGCGAGAAAAAAGGGCCGTGGTTTTTGTTGGGGGCCTGTGGCTGGGAGTAGCCGGCTGGCTCCTTAAAATCCACGATAGGCAGGATGGTTCCCAGACCCATGGTGGCACCAGTGCCAAGTTGGGCTGGTTTGATAGTACCAAGTGTCTCCTGCAATCTGCCATCCAGAAGCGGGGCAGCTGAGTTTTGTTTGCCAGAGAAAAGGGCCGTGGGTTGTGTTTGGGGGCATATGGCTGGGAGTGGCCACCTGGCTCCTTAAAATGCACGATACGCCGCATGGTAACCAGACGCAATGTGGCACCAGTGCCAAGTCGGGCTGTTTTTGTAGTACCCAGTGGCTCCTGCAATTTGCCATCCAGAAGCGGGGCAGCTAAATTTTGTTTGCTAGAGAAAAGGGCTGTGGTTTGTGTTTGGGGGCCTATGGCCGAGAGTGGTAGGCTGGCCCCTGAAAATCAACGATAGGCAGGATGGTTCCCAGATCAAAGGTGGCACCAGTGCCAAGTAAGGCTGGTTGTATGGTTCAAAGTGACTCCTGCAATCTGCCATCCAGAAGCGGGACAGCTGAGTTTTTTTTGCCAGAGAAAAGGTCCGTGGTTTCTTTTTGGGGCATACGGCTGGGAATTGCCGGCTGGCTCCTTAAAATGCTCGATACGCAGGATGGTTCCCAGAGCCAAGGTGGCACCTGTACAAAGTCGGGCTCTTTTTGTAGTACCAAGTGCGTCCTGCAATTTGCCATCCAGAAGAGGGGCAGTTGAGTTTTGTTTGCCAGAGAAAAGGGCCGAGGTTTGTGTTTGGGAGCATATGGCTGGGAATGACCGGCTGGCCCCTGAAAATCCACGATACGCCGGATGGTTCCCAGATCCAAGGTGGTACCATTACCAAGTCGGGCTGGTTTGATAGTCCCAAGTGGCTCCCGCAAACTGCCATCCAGAAGCGGGGCAGCTGAGTTTTGTTTGCCAGGGAAATGGGCCGTTGTTTGTGTTTGGGGGCCTGCGTCTGGGAGTGTTCGGCTGGTTCCTGAATATGTACGATACGCAGGATTGTTCCCAGATCCAAGGTGGCAGCAGTGCCATGTTGTGCTGGTGTGATAGTCCCAAGTGGCTCCTGCAATCTGCCATCCAGAAGTGGGGCAGCTGATTTTTGTTTGCCAGAGAAAAGGTCCGTGGTTTGTGTTTGGGGGCATATGGCTGAGAGTGGCTGGCTGGCCCCTGAAAATCCACGATACACAGGATGGTTCCCAGATCCAAGGTGGCACCTGTGCCAAGTCGGGCTGATTTGATAGTACTAAGTAGCTCCTGCAATCTGCCATCCAGAAGCGGGGCAGCTTACTTTTGTTTGCCAGGGAAACGGGCCGAGGTTTCTGTTTGGGGGCCTATGGCTGGGAGTGACCGGCTGGCTCCTGAAAAGCTACAATAGGCAGGATGGTTCCCAGAGCCAAGGTGGCACCAGTGCCAAGTTGGGCTGGTTTGATAGTACCAAGTGGCTCCTGCAATCTGCCATCCAGAAGCAGGGCAGCTGAGTTTTGTTTGCCAGAGAAAAGGGCTTGGTTTGTGTTTGGGGGCATATGGCTGGGTGTGGCCAGCTGGCTCCTTAAAATGCACGATATGCAACATGGCTCCCAGACCCATAGTGGCACCAGTGCCAAGTCGGGCTGGTTTGATAGTACCAAGTGGCTCCTGCAATCTTCCATGATCACGTGGAGAAATACTTTCTGGTTTCAGCCATATGCTCTTTCTTCTCTCCCTCAACTTCTCTATCACCTCTCATCTGGTTCACATGCGCTGTCTTCAAGGTCCACAGGCTACTTTTCACAGAATCTTCTGGCCTGATGAAGTAAGAATGATGAATAGAACAGAGCTGGGATCTATTTTCCAGTTTGGATAAAATGCATTCTGCACACAAATCCAAGGAGAACGGGCTGCCCCGATGCCCAGAAAATCTTTCACTCCTGCTAGTGTTCTACGTCAACCGCAACTTAGTCTGAAAGAAAAGCTTTTTCTCTGAGAGCATCTGAGAGGTTTGCATGAAGCACTGATATCTGACATATGCAATTTTGAATAGGAGAGGAAAAAGAAAATGGCAAGGAGTTTTTAATTTTAGTGGTTTCAATTTTAATTTCCGTGCACTTTTTCAAAACTTGTCAGCTCAAATGCCCATCAACATCTTTTAGTCATCTGTAAGTCAGTATTCATATAAAATGTGCTTCAAATCCAAAGAATTTCAAATTTGCACTCCAAGCTTCTATGCCTAGATTTATGATTTCCTACACATATTAGATGAAAGGAAGGCCTTTTTTACTGTGGGAGTGCTGGAACACTGGAACAGGTTGCCCAGAGAAGTTGTGGGTGTCCCATCCCTGAAAGTATTCAAGGTCACCTTGGACGGGGCTTGGAGCAGCAACAAAGGAGAAGCTTGATGGTAGAGAAACAAAGTTGGACTATAGAAGAAACTCGGATTGAAGTATAGGATCAAGTTTTCTCTCAGCTCTTGGGGTAAATTCAAAGTTGTACAAAATGACATTTATCTGTGCTATTCACTACTGTAACAGAAAGTTTCATGAAAACTGTACAGAAGATAGTAAATTTTAAAAGAGATAAGAATTACAGCATAAAATCCATGGGATAGGTTACAACATGAGACACTCTCTAAGAGAAAATCTCTGTGTTTCAGCACTTCATCGGGGTAAGATTTCATGAAGTGCCAAAGAAGGCGGCAAAATATCATTCGGGACATTATTTACTGGAATTCAGCCTGGCCATTAGTAGGAACTGCCTTTGAACATATCATGTAGATATACCACACACGCTTTCCCTTCACTGAAAAATTACTGTTTACAACAAATAAGCAATTGACGATCAAAATTGATTGAAAGCATCTTAAACATGTCAAGTATTTCATTGTAGATGATCTGTGATCCAAATGCTTCTTCCACCTTCGAGAGGGACAGAAGAATTCTTCCATATCATGATGGTTTAAAATTGTATCAACCAATGCTTTCTGCTGAAAAGATATCATCTATTTTTTTCTATTTTTGGAAGAAAATATTCCTAGACATACAACAGGTGAGAACTAAGTAATTTTAAAGAAACAAATGAAATGAAAATATTCTGTAAATAGAATGAAATGAAAAGCTGTGTTTTAAATAGGAGCTAAATATTAAACAGAATTTTTGTACCAGGCATTTGAATTACTGCACCAGCTCTTTTGCCCATCAAGAGAGGCATTTAGCATTTCAGTCTTTTCCAAGGTGTTCATGATCTGCTATGCTGATCTCTGTGTGTGCCTAGGTGTGTGTGGAGGGGGGGGCATATGAAGGGGAGTGTGTATGTTTGCTTTACAATTGTTGTGGCAGATTCATGCCTCAGCTCCACATTTTGTTTTAAAAAGGTCACACCGAGTGGATATGAAGTTTACTATCAACAAGAGATCGATTCCCAAATCATCCATTTGACTCTCCCTTATAAATCATGTGCTTTGTTGCATATTTTATCAAATATACTTTCAAGCCAGATGGAGGAAGGAGGATGTGGGAATCCCTCCACCATCTTGCAACTTTTATGTAAGTAGGTTTTCAAGAAAATCATCATTTCTCTTTTAAATATGTCTGGAACAGGCATGATGGTAGTGTCAACCTGTTGGAGTTTTTGTTGCTGGAAGAAGTTGTACAAAAGGATTGGTTTTTACATTGACCAGTTACTGAATCAAGCGCAGGAATACATTGGAAATTTAGCTGGGGGTTCCTTTTCCCAGCAGACTACTTCTAGAACGAGCTTGTACACTGAAGCTGACTCTTTTGCTCTCTTTTTGTTTCTTTCCTATTTTCTTGGCTTCTTTGCCCCTATCTAGACAATTTTGGAACTTTGTTCCCAACTAAAATGGTTTCAATAGTCTGATTGTGATCATACATTTTTACAAGGAATTTTTAAAATCTTTCCTCGAGTCCAGAAAGTCAAGGACTTAGATCTTTTTCTTCCCTTATCAATATTGCCATGAAATTGATAAATAAAGACCAACTCTTTATTTTTGTTTTTAACCCACGTAGATAATTCCCATCCATTAATCCATTTTGTGGACCAATAGCTGCCATTCTGATGGAAGCTGTCACTTCTTAACAATAGGCATTCTGTGACTATGTTGACTGCACTTTGGGTGAAGATCCTAACTGGTCTTAGATATACATAGGGAGAAATTTGCTCAGCCAGTGTCAGTCTTAAGCATGCGTATCAGAAGATCTTTCTAGAGCTGGGAATTTTCCCATGAAAGGGATTCAGTTAGGGAAGAGACACTTGTGCCAGAGTTTTACATTCTTCTTGAACACTGCTTAAGGAACTTAGATGCCATGTCCATTTGGATCTCTGTCTGCACAGAACTTTGTCATGCCAGTGCTTTGAAATGCATCTTGAAGAGAATTCACTAGCACAGAATGAAAGAGAGTGGAAGGGGTTGGTGGGGCTAACCAGGCCCAACCCCCCTGCCTAAACCAGGATACCTAGAGCCTCTTGCCCAGGATTCTATCTGGGTGTACTTTTAATGTCTTCAAAGATCCAGGCTCCACAATCTTTCTGGGCAGTCTGTGCCGTGGTTCAGTCACCCTGACAGTAAAGAAACATTTACTGATGTTCAAAGGCAATCTCCTGTATTTCAGTGTGTGCCCACTGCCTCTTGTCTTTTCCCTCAGCATCACTGAAAAGACACTGATTCCCTCCCCTTTGCACTATTGCTTCCATATGTATGTGTGATGCCATGTAGAGGTATGTCAAAAACCTCCCTGAAGCCCAGGCAGATAATATTCCCTTCATCTACCAGTCAAGTTGATTCATCAGAGGAGTTTAAAGTGATGTTCAGCATGAAATTCCCCTGAAAAATCATGCTAACTACATTATTTGGTCATCTGTCATGTGCCTGGCAAGGATTTCCAGGAAGAGCTGCTTCATCAACTTCCTGGGGATAAAAAAGAGGCTGGCTGGTTTGTACTATGGCGAGTCCTCTTAATTGCCTTTTTGGAAGATGGGGGTCATTTGCTAACATCCACTCTTTAGCCTCTCTTGTCGTCTACATCTTAGCAAAACGCTTCTCCACTATGTCTGGCTAGGAAAAACTGTGCCAGCACAGAAAACATCTCCCATCGTGTTCTAGAAGTTGCACGGATGTCTGCCAAGTGTTTGGCAGGAAGAAAAGAAAAGTTGTCCAAAACAGCTTCCAATCGAATGTTCCTGTGATTGGAAAAGTCAGGAGAGTGCAAAGGTACTGTTTTCTATCAGTTGGCAAGGTGCGCACACAATCCCAGTGTTGTACAGCTTGCTTCTTCACCTTCCCGAAGCTGCCGCTCTCGCCGGCTCCCGGAGCCCAAGAAGCGGCTTCTTCGCGCAAAGATGATTGTGCCGCTCACAGTGCTCTCCTTAGCGCGGCTTCTGCCGAAAGACGCCCGGCAGCGGCTCTTACCTCCGGAGAGCATCCTACCTTCGTCTTTAGCTCCTCTTCTCATCTACACCTCGGCAAAACGCTTTTCCACTATGTCTGGCTAGGAAAAACTGTGCCAGCACAGAAAACATCTCCCATCGTGTTCTAGAAGTTGCACGGATGTCTGCCAAGTGTTTGGCAGGAAGAAAAGAAAAGTTGTCCAAAACAGCTTCCAATCGAATGTTCATGTGATTGGAAAAGTCAGGAGAGTGCAAAGGTACTGTTTTCTATCAGTTGGCAAGGTGCGCACACAATCCCAGTGTTGTACAGCTTGCTTCTTCACCTTCCCGAAGCTGCCGCTCTCGCCGGCTGCCGGAGCCCAAGAAGCGGCTTCTTCGCGCAAAGACGATTGTGCCGCTCACAGTACTCTCCTTAGCGCGGCTTCTGCCGAAAGACGCCCGGGAGCGGCTCTTAGCTCCGGAGAGCATCCTACCTTCGTCTTTCGCGTCTTATGTAGTCTACACCTCGGCAAAAAGCTTTTCCACTATGTCTGGCTAGGAAAAACTGTGCCAGCACAGAAAACATCTCCCATCGTGTTCTAGAAGTTGCACGGATGTCTGCCAAGTGTTTGGCAGGAAGAAAAGAAAAGTTGTCCAAAACAGCTTCCAATCGAATGTTCCTGTGATTGGAAAAGTCAGGAGAGTGCAAAGGTACTGTTTTCTATCAGTTGGCAAGGTGCGCACACAATCCCAGTGTTGTACAGCTTGCTTCTTCACCTTCCCGAAGCTGCCGCTCTCGCCGGCTGCCGGAGCCCAAGAAGCGGCTTCTTCGCGCAAAGACGATTGTGCCGCTCACAGTGCTCTCCTTAGCGCGGCTTCTGCCGAAAGACGCCCGGCAGCGGCTCTTACCTCCGGAGAGCATCCTACCTTTGTCTTTAGCTCCTCTTCTCATCTACACCTCGGCAAAAAGCTTTTCCACTATGTCTGGCTAGGAAAAACTGTGCCAGCACAGAAAACATCTCCCATCGTGTTCTAGAAGTTGCACGGATGTCTGCCAAGTGTTTGGCAGGAAGAAAAGAAAAGTTGTCCAAAACAGCTTCCAATCGAATGTTCCTGTGATTGGAAAAGTCAGGAGAGTGCAAAGGTACTGTTTTCTATCAGTTGGCAAGGTGCGCACACAATCCCAGTGTTGTACAGCTTGCTTCTTCACCTTCCCGAAGCTGCCGCTCTCGCCGGCTCCCGGAGCCCAAGAAGCGGCTTCTTCGCGCAAAGACGATTGTGCCGCTCACAGTGCTCTCCTTAGCGCGGCTTCTGGCGAAAGACGCCCGGCAGCGGCTCTTACCTCCGGAGAGCATCCTACCTTCGTCTTTCGCGTCTTTTGTAGTCTACATCTTAGCAAAACGCTTTTCCACTATGTCTGGCTAGGAAAAACTGTGCCAGCACAGAAAACATCTCCCATCGTGTTCTAGAAGTTGCACGGATGTCTGCCAAGTGTTTGGCAGGAAGAAAAGAAAAGTTGTCCAAAACAGCTTCCAATCGAATGTTCCTGTGATTGGAAAAGTCAGGAGAGTGCAAAGGTACTGTTTTCTATCAGTTGGCAAGGTGCGCACACAATCCCAGTGTTGTACAGCTTGCTTCTTCACCTTCCCGAAGCTGCCGCTCTCGCCGGCTGCCGGAGCCCAAGAAGCGGCTTCTTCGCACAAAGACGATTGTGCCGCTCACAGTGCTCTCCTTAGCGCGGCTTCTGCCGAAAGACGCCCGGCAGCGGCTCTTACCTCCGGAGAGCATCCTACCTTCGTCTTTCGCGTCTTATGTAGTATACATCTTAGCAAAACGCTTTTCCACTATGTCTGGTTAGGAAAAACCGTGCCAGCACAGAAAACATCTCCCATCGTTTTCTAGATGTTGCAGAGATGTCTGCCAAGTGTTTGGCAGGAAGAAAAGAAAAGTTGTCCAAAACAGCTTCCAATCGAATGTTCATGTGATTGGAAAAGTCAGGAGTGCAAAGGTACTGTTTTCTATCAGTTGGCAAGGTGCGCACACAATCCCAGTGTTGTACAGCTTGCTTCTTCACCTTCCCGAAGCTGCCACTCTCAGGAGGTAAGAGCCGCTGCCGGGCGTCTTTCGGCGGAAGCCGCGCTAAGGAGAGCACTGTGAGCGGCACAATCGTCTTTGCGCGAAGAAGCCGCTTCTTGGGCTCCGGCAGCCGGCGAGAGCGGCAGCTTCGGGAAGGTGAAGAAGCAAGCTGTACAACACTGGGATTGTGTGCGCACCTTGCCAACTGATAGAAAACAGTACCTTTGCACTCTCCTGACTTTTCCAATCACAGGAACATTCGATTGGAAGCTGTTTTGGACAACTTTTCTTTTCTTCCTGCCAAACACTTGGCAGACATCCGTGCAACTTCTAGAACACGATGGGAGATGTTTTCTGTGCTGGCACAGTTTTTCCTAGCCAGACATAGTGGAAAAGCGTTTTGCCGAGGTGTAGACTACAAAAGACGCGAAAGACGAAGGTAGGATGCTCTCCGGAGGTAAGAGCCGCTGCCGGGTGTCTTTCGGCAGAAGCCGCGCTAAGGAGAGCCCTGTGAGCGGCACAATCGTCTTTGCGCGAAGAAGCCGCTTCTTCGGTTCCGGGAGCCGGCGAGAGCGGCAGCTTCGGGAAGGTGAAGAAGCAAGCTGTACAACACTGGGATTGTGTGCGCACCTTGCCAACTGATAGAAAACAGTACCTTTGCACTCTCCTGACTTTTCCAATCACAGGAACATTCGATTGGAAGCTGTTTTGGACAACTTTTCTTTTCTTCCTGCCAAACACTTGGCAGACATCCGTGCAACTTCTAGAACACGATGGGAGATGTTTTCTGTGCTGGCACAGTTTTTCCTAGCCAGACATAGTGGAAAAGCTTTCTGGCGAGGTGTAGACTACATAAGACGCAAAAGACGAAGGTAGGATGCTCTCCGGAGGTAAGAGCCGCTGCCGGGCGTCTTTCGGCAGAAGCCGCGCTAAGGAGAGCACTGTGAGCGGCACAATCGTCTTTGCGCGAAGAAGCCGCTTCTTGGGCTCCGGCAGCCGGCGAGAGCGGCAGCTTCGGGAAGGTGAAGAAGCAAGCTGTACAACACTGGGATTGTGTGCGCACCTTGCCAACTGATAGAAAACAGTACCTTTGCACTCTGCTGACTTTTCCAATCACATGAACATTCGATTGGAAGCTGTTTTGGACAACTTTTCTTTTCTTCCTGCCAAACACTTGGCAGACATCCGTGCAACTTCTAGAACACGATGGGAGATGTTTTCTGTGCTGGCACAGTTTTTCCTAGCCAGACATAGTGGAAAAGCGTTTTGCTAAGATGTAGACTACAAAAGACGCGAAAGACGAAGGTAGGATGCTCTCCGGAGGTAAGAGCCGCTGCCGGGCGTCTTTCGGCAGAAGCCGCGCTAAGGAGAGCCCTGTGAGCGGCACAATCGTCTTTGCGCGAAGAAGCCGCTTCTTGGGCTCCGGCAGCCGGCGAGAGCGGCAGCTTCGGGAAGGTGAAGAAGCAAGCTGTACAACACTGGGATTGTGTGCGCACCTTGCCAACTGATAGAAAACAGTACCTTTGCACTCTCCTGACTTTTCCAATCACAGGAACATTCGATTGGAAGCTGTTTTGGACAACTTTTCTTTTCTTCCTGCCAAACACTTGGCAGACATCCGTGCAACTTCTAGAACACGATGGGAGATGTTTTCTGTGCTGGCACAGTTTTTCCTAGCCAGACATAGTGGAAAAGCTTTTTGCCGAGGTGTAGATGAGAAGAGGAGCTAAAGACAAAGGTAGGATGCTCTCCGGAGGTAAGAGCCGCTGCCGGGCGTCTTTCGGCAGAAGCCGCGCTAAGGAGAGCCCTGTGAGCGGCACAATCGTCTTTGCGCGAAGAAGCCGCTTCTTGGGCTCCGGCAGCCGGCGAGAGCGGCAGCTTCGGGAAGGTGAAGAAGCAAGCTGTACAACACTGGGATTGTGTGCGCACCTTGCCAACTGATAGAAAACAGTACCTTTGCACTCTCCTGACTTTTCCAATCACAGGAACATTCGATTGGAAGCTGTTTTGGACAACTTTTCTTTTCTTCCTGCCAAACACTTGGCAGACATCCGTGCAACTTCTAGAACACGATGGGAGATGTTTTCTGTGCTGGCACAGTTTTTCCTAGCCAGACATAGTGGAAAAGCGTTTTGCCGAGGTGTAGATGAGAAGAGGAGCTAAAGACGAAGGTAGGATGCTCTCCGGAGGTAAGAGCCGCTGCCGGGCGTCTTTCGGCAGAAGCCGCGCTAAGGAGAGCACTGTGAGCGGCACAATCGTCTTTGCGCGAAGAAGCCGCTTCTTGGGCTCCGGCAGCCGGCGAGAGCGGCAGCTTCGGGAAGGTGAAGAAGCAAGCTGTACAACACTGGGATTGTGTGCGCACCTTGCCAACTGATAGAAAACAGTACCTTTGCACTCTCCTGACTTTTCCAATCACAGGAACATTCGATTGGAAGCTGTTTTGGACAACTTTTCTTTTCTTCCTGCCAAACACTTGGCAGACATCCGTGCAACTTCTAGAACACGATGGGAGATGTTTTCTGTGCTGGCACAGTTTTTCCTAGCCAGACATAGTGGAAAAGCTTTTTGCCGAGGTGTAGATGAGAAGAGGAGCTAAAGACGAAGGTAGGATGCTCTCCGGAGGTAAGAGCCGCTGCCGGGCGTCTTTCGGCAGAAGCCGCGCTAAGGAGAGCCCTGTGAGCGGCACAATCGTCTTTGCGCGAAGAAGCCGCTTCTTGGGCTCCGGCAGCCGGCGAGAGCGGCAGCTTCGGGAAGGTGAAGAAGCAAGCTGTACAACACTGGGATTGTGTGCGCACCTTGCCAACTGATAGAAAACAGTACCTTTGCACTCTCCTGACTTTTCCAATCACAGGAACATTCGATTGGAAGCTGTTTTGGACAACTTTTCTTTTCTTCCTGCCAAACACTTGGCAGACATCCGTGCAACTTCTAGAACACGATGGGAGATGTTTTCTGTGCTGGCACAGTTTTTCCTAGCCAGACATAGTGGAAAAGCGTTTTGCCGAGGTGTAGATGAGAAGAGGAGCTAAAGACGAAGGTAGGATGCTCTCCGGAGGTAAGAGCCGCTGCCGGGCGTCTTTCGGCAGAAGCCGCGCTAAGGAGAGCACTGTGAGCGGCACAATCGTCTTTGCGCGAAGAAGCCGCTTCTTGGGCTCCGGCAGCCGGCGAGAGCGGCAGCTTCGGGAAGGTGAAGAAGCAAGCTGTACAACACTGGGATTGTGTGCGCACCTTGCCAACTGATAGAAAACAGTACCTTTGCACTCTCCTGACTTTTCCAATCACAGGAACATTCGATTGGAAGCTGTTTTGGACAACTTTTCTTTTCTTCCTGCCAAACACTTGGCAGACATCCGTGCAACTTCTAGAACACGATGGGAGATGTTTTCTGTGCTGGCACAGTTTTTCCTAGCCAGACATAGTGGAAAAGCTTTTTGCCGAGGTGTAGATGAGAAGAGGAGCTAAAGAGTGGATGTTAGCAAATGACACCCATCTTCAAAAAAGGCAATTAAGAGGACTCGCCATAGTACAAACCAGCCAGCCTCTTTTTTATCCCCAGGAAGTTGATGAAGCAGCTCTTCCTGGAAATCTTTGCCAGGCACATGAAAGATGACCAAATAATGTAGTTAGCATGATTTTTCAGGGGAATTTCATGCTGAACATCACTTTAAACTCCTCTGATGAATCAACTTGACTGGTAGATGAAGGGAATATTATCTGCCTGGGCTTCAGGGAGGTTTTTGACATACCTCTACATGGCATCACACATACATATGGAAGCAATAGTGCAAAGGGGAGGGAATCAGTGTCTTTTCAGTGATGCTGAGGGAAAAGACAAGAGGCAGTGGGCACACACTGAAATACAGGAGATTGCCTTTGAACATCAGTAAATGTTTCTTTACTGTCAGGGTGACTGAACCACGGCACAGACTGCCCAGAAAGATTGTGGAGCCTGGATCTTTGAAGACATTAAAAGTACACCCAGATAGAATCCTGGGCAAGAGGCTCTAGGTATCCTGGTTTAGGCAGGGGGGTTGGGCCTGGTTAGCCCCACCAACCCCTTCCACTCTCTTTCATTCTGTGCTAGTGAATTCTCTTCAAGATGCATTTCAAAGCGCTGGCATGACAAAGTTCTGTGCAGACAGAGATCCAAATGGACATGGCATCTAAGTTCCTTAAGCAGTGTTCAAGAAGAATGTAAAACTCTGGCACAAGTGTCTCTTCCCTAACTGAATCCCTTTCATGGGAAAATTCCCAGCTCTAGAAAGATCTTCTGATACGCATGCTTAAGACTGACACTGGCTGAGCAAATTTCTCCCTATGTATATCTAAGACCAGTTAGGATCTTCACCCAAAGTGCAGTCAACATAGTCACAGAATGCCTATTGTTAAGAAGTGACAGCTTCCATCAGAATGGCAGCTATTGGTCCACAAAATGGATTAATGGATGGGAATTATCTACGTGGGTTAAAAACAAAAATAAAGAGTTGGTCTTTATTTATCAATTTCATGGCAATATTGATAAGGGAAGAAAAAGATCTAAGTCCTTGACTTTCTGGACTCGAGGAAAGATTTTAAAAATTCCTTGTAAAAATGTATGATCACAATCAGACTATTGAAACCATTTTAGTTGGGAACAAAGTTCCAAAATTGTCTAGATAGTGGCAAAGAAGCCAAGAAAATAGGAAAGAAACAAAAAGAGAGCAAAAGAGTCAGCTTCAGTGTACAAGCTCGTTCTAGAAGTAGTCTGCTGGGAAAAGGAACCCCCAGCTAAATTTCCAATGTATTCCTGCGCTTGATTCAGTAACTGGTCAATGTAAAAACCAATCCTTTTGTACAACTTCTTCCAGCAACAAAAACTCCAACAGGTTGACACTACCATCATGCCTGTTCCAGACATATTTAAAAGAGAAATGATGATTTTCTTGAAAACCTACTTACATAAAAGTTGCAAGATGGTGGAGGGATTCCCACATCCTCCTTCCTCCATCTGGCTTGAAAGTATATTTGATAAAATATGCAACAAAGCACATGATTTATAAGGGAGAGTCAAATGGATGATTTGGGAATCGATCTCTTGTTGATAGTAAACTTCATATCCACTCGGTGTGACCTTTTTAAAACAAAATGTGGAGCTGAGGCATGAATCTGCCACAACAATTGTAAAGCAAACATACACACTCCCCTTCATATGCCCCCCCCTCCACACACACCTAGGCACACACAGAGATCAGCATAGCAGATCATGAACACCTTGGAAAAGACTGAAATGCTAAATGCCTCTCTTGATGGGCAAAAGAGCTGGTGCAGTAATTCAAATGCCTGGTACAAAAATTCTGTTTAATATTTAGCTCCTATTTAAAACACAGCTTTTCATTTCATTCTATTTACAGAATATTTTCATTTCATTTGTTTCTTTAAAATTACTTAGTTCTCACCTGTTGTATGTCTAGGAATATTTTCTTCCAAAAATAGAAAAAAATAGATGATATCTTTTCAGCAGAAAACATTGGTTGATACAATTTTAAACCATCATGATATGGAAGAATTCTTCTGTCCCTCTCGAAGGTGGAAGAAGCATTTGGATCACAGATCATCTACAATGAAATACTTGACATGTTTAAGATGCTTTCAATCAATTTTGATCGTCAATTGCTTATTTGTTGTAAACAGTAATTTTTCAGTGAAGGGAAAGCGTGTGTGGTATATCTACATGATATGTTCAAAGGCAGTTCCTACTAATGGCCAGGCTGAATTCCAGTAAATAATGTCCCGAATGATATTTTGCCGCCTTCTTTGGCACTTCATGAAATCTTACCCCGATGAAGTGCTGAAACACAGAGATTTTCTCTTAGAGAGTGTCTCATGTTGTAACCTATCCCATGGATTTTATGCTGTAATTCTTATCTCTTTTAAAATTTACTATCTTCTGTACAGTTTTCATGAAACTTTCTGTTACAGTAGTGAATAGCACAGATAAATGTCATTTTGTACAACTTTGAATTTACCCCAAGAGCTGAGAGAAAACTTGATCCTATACTTCAATCCGAGTTTCTTCTATAGTCCAACTTTGTTTCTCTACCATCAAGCTTCTCCTTTGTTGCTGCTCCAAGCCCCGTCCAAGGTGACCTTGAATACTTTCAGGGATGGGACACCCACAACTTCTCTGGGCAACCTGTTCCAGTGTTCCAGCACTCCCACAGTAAAAAAGGCCTTCCTTTCATCTAATATGTGTAGGAAATCATAAATCTAGGCATAGAAGCTTGGAGTGCAAATTTGAAATTCTTTGGATTTGAAGCACATTTTATATGAATACTGACTTACAGATGACTAAAAGATGTTGATGGGCATTTGAGCTGACAAGTTTTGAAAAAGTGCACGGAAATTAAAATTGAAACCACTAAAATTAAAAACTCCTTGCCATTTCCTTTTTCCTCTCCTATTCAAAATTGCATATGTCAGATATCAGTGCTTCATGCAAACCTCTCAGATGCTCTCAGAGAAAAAGCTTTTCTTTCAGACTAAGTTGCGGTTGACGTAGAACACTAGCAGGAGTGAAAGATTTTCTGGGCATTGGGGCAGCACGTTCTCCTTGGATTTGTGTGCAGAATGCATTTTATCCAAACTGGAAAATAGATCCCAGCTCTGTTCTATTCATCATTCTTACTTCATCAGGCCAGAAGATTCTGTGAAAAGTAGCCTGTGGACCTTGAAGACAGCGCATGTGAACCAGATGAGAGGTGAGAGAGAAGTTGAGGGAGAGAAGAAAGAGCATATGGCTGAAAACAGAAAGTATTTCTCCACGTGATCATGGAAGATTGCAGGAGCCACTTGGTACTATCAAACTAGCCCGACTTGGCACTGGTGCCACTATGGGTCTGGGAGCCATGTTGCATATCGTGCATTTTAAGGAGCCAGCTGGCCACACCCAGCCATATGCCCCCAAACACAAACAACGGCCCGTTTCCCTGGCAAACAAAAGTAAGCTGCCCCGCTTCTGGATGGCAGATTGCAGAAGCCACTTGGTACTATCAAACTAGCCCAACTTGGCACTGGTGCCACCTCTGGTCGGGGAACCATCCTGCGTATCATGGGTTCTAAGGAGCCAGTCGGCAACTCCCAGCCACAGGCCCCCAAACACAAACCTCGGCAGGTTTCCCTGGCAAACAAAATTAAGCTGCCCCGCTTCTGGATGGCAGATTGCAGGACGCACTTGGTACTATCAAACCAGCCCGACTTGGCACTGGTGCCACCTCTGGTCTGGGAACCATCCTGCGTATCGTGTATTCTAAGCAGCCAGCCGGCCACTCCCAGCCACAGGCCCCCAAACACAAACAATGGCGCTTTTCCCTGGAAAACAAAACTCGCCTGCCAACAATTTGATGGCAGATTGCAGGAGCAACTTGGTACTATCAAACCAGCCCAACTTGGCACTGGTGTCACCATGGGTCTGGTCACCATCCTGCCTATGGTAGCTTTTCAGGAGCCAGCCGGTCACCCTCAGCCATAGGCCCCGAGACAAAAACCTCAGCCCGTTTCCCTGGCAAAAAAAAGTAAGCTACCCCGCTTCTGGATGGCAGATTGCAGGACGCACTTTGTACTATCAAACCAGCCCAACTTGGCACTGGTGCCACCTTGGGTCTGGGAACCATCTTGCGTATCGTGGATTCTAAGGAGCCAGCCGGTCACTCCCAGCCACAGGCCCCCAAACAAAATCAACGGCGCTTTTCTCTGGAAAACACAACTCGCCTGCCAACATTTTGATGGCAGATTGCAGGAGCCACTTGGTACTATCAAATCAGCCCAACTTGACACTGGTGCCACCATGGGTCTGGTCACCATCCTGCCTATCGTAGCTTTTCAGGAGCCAGACGGTCACTCCCAGCCATAGGCCCCCAGACAAAAACCACGGCCAGTTTCCCTGGCATACAAATGTAAGCTACCCCGCTTCTGGATGGCAGATTGCAGGAGCCACTTGGTACTATCAAACCAGCCCAACTTGGCACTGGTGCCACGTCTGGTCTGGGAACCATCCTGCGTATCGTGGATTCTAAGGAGCCAGCCGGTCACTCCCAGCCACAGGCCCCCAAACACAAACAACGGCGCTTTTCCCTGGAAAACAAAATTCGCCTGCCAACTTTTTGATGGCAGATTGCAGGAGCCACTTGCTACTATCAAATCAGCCCAACTTGGCACTGGTGCCACCATGGGTCTGGTCACCATCCTGCCTATCGTAGCTTTTCAGTAGCCAGCCGGTCACTCCCAGCCGTAGGCCCCCAGACAGAAACCTCGGCCATTTTCCCTGGCAAACAAAAGTAAGCTACCCCGCTTCTGCATGGCAGATTGCAGGAGCCACTTTGCAGCATCAAACTAGCCCGACTTGGCACTAGTGCCATGTCAGGTCTGGGAACCATCCTGCGTATCGTGGATTCCAATTAGCAAGCCGGCCACTCCCAGCCACAGGCCCCCAAACACAAACAACGGCGCTTTTCCCTGGAAATCAAAACTCGCCTGCCAAATTTTTGATGGCAGATTGCAGGAGCCACTTGGTACTATCAAACCAGCCCAACTTGGCACTGGTGCCACCATGGGTCTGGTCACCATCCTGCCTATTGTAGCTTTTCAGGAGCCAGCCGGTCACTCGCAGCCATAGGCCCCCAGATACAAAGCTCGGCCCGTTTCCCTGGCAAACAAAAGTAAGCTGCCCCACTTCTGTATGGTAGATAGCAGGAGCCACTTTGCACCATCAAACTGGCCCGACCTGTCACTGGTGCCACCTCAGGTCTGGGAACCATGCTGCGTATCGTGGATTCCAATTAGCAAGCCGGCCACTCCCAGCCACAGGCCCCCAAACACAAACAACGGCGCTTTTCCCTGGAAAACAAAACTCGCCTGCCAACTTTTTGATGGCAGATTGCAGGAGCCACTTGGTACTATCAAACCAGCCCAACTTGGCACTGGTGCCACCATGGGTCTGGTCACCATCCTGCCTATTGTAGCTTTTCAGGAGCCAGCCGGTCACTCGCAGCCATAGGCCCCCAGACAAAAACCTCGGCCCGTTTCCCTGGCAAACAAAAGTAAGCTGCCCCGCTTCTGGATGGCAGATTGCAGGAACCACTTGGTACTATAAAACCAGCCCGACTTGGCACTGGTGCCACCTCTGGTCTGGGAACCATGCTGCGTATCGTGGATTCTAAGGAGCCAGCCGGCCACTCCCAGCCACAGGCCCCCAAACACAAACAACGGCGCTTTTCCCTGGAAAACAAAACTCGCCTGCCAACTTTTTGATGGCAGATTGCAGGAGCCACTTGGTACTATCAAACTAGCCCAACTTGGCACTGGTGCCACCATGGGTCTGGTCACCATCCTGCCTATCGTAGCTTTTCAGGAGCCAGCCGATCACTCCCAGCCATAGGCCCCCAGACACAAAGCTCGGCCCGTTTCCCTGGCAAACAAAAGTAAGCTGCCCCGCAACTGGACGGCAGATTGCAGGAATCACGTGGTACTATCAAACCAGCCCAACTTGGCAGTGGTTCCACCTTGGGTCTGGGAACCATCCTGCGTATCGTGGATTCTAAGCAGCCAGCCGGCCTCTCCCAGCCACAGGCCCCCAAACACAAACAACGGCGCTTTTCCCTGGAAAACAAAACTCGCCTGCCAACTTTTTGATGGCAGATTGCAGGAGCCACTTGGTACTATCAAACTAGCCCAACTTGGCACTGGTGCCACCATGGGTCTGGTCACCATCCTGCCTATCGTAGCTTTTCAGGAGCCAGCCGGTCACTCCCAGCCATAGGCCCCCAGACACAAACCTCGGCCCGTTTCCCTGGCAAACTAAAGTAAGCTGCCCCGCTTCTGGATGGCAGATTGCAGGACGCACTTGGTAGTATCAAACCAGCCCGACTTGGCACTGGTGCCATCTCTGGTGTGGGAACCATCCTGCGTATCGTGGATTCTAAGCAGCCAGCCGGCCTCTCCCAGCCACAGGCCCCCAAACACAAACAACGGCGCTTTTCCCTGGAAAACAAAACTCGCCTGCCAAATTTTTGATGGCAGATTGCAGGAGCCACTTGGTACTATCAAACCAGCCCAACTTGGCACTGGTGCCACCATGGGTCTGGTCACCATCCTGCCTATCGTAGCTTTTCAGGAGCCAGCCGGTCACTCCCAGCCATAGGCCCCCAGACACAAACCTCGGCCCGTTTCCCTGGCAAACAAAAGTAAGTTATCCCGCATGTGGATGGCAGATTGCAGCAGCCACTTTTCACCATCAAACTAGCCCGACGTGGCACTGGTGCCACCTCAGGTCTGGGAACCATCCTGCGTATCGTGGATTCTATGGAGCCAGCAGGCCACTCCCACCCACAGGCCCCCAAACACAAAGAACGGCGCTTTTCCCTGGAAAACAAAACTCGCCTGCCAAATTTTGATGGCAGATTGCAGGAGCCACTTGGTACTATCAAACCAGCCCAACTTGGCACTGGTGCCACCATGGGTCTGGTCACCATCCTGCCTATCGTAGCTTTTCAGGAGCCAGCCGGTCACTCCCAGCCATAGGCCCCCAGACACAAACCTCGGCCCGTTTCCCTGGCAAACAAAAGTAAGCTGTCCCGCTTCTGGATGGCAGATTGCAGGAGCCACTTGGTACTATCAAACCAGCCCGACTTGGCACTGGTGCCACCTCTGGTCTGGGAACCATCCTGCGTATCGTGGATTCTAATTAGCCAGCCGGCCACTCCCAGCCACAGGCCCCCAAACACAAACAACGGCGCTTTTCCCTGGAAAACAAAACTCGCCTGCCAACATTTTGATGGCAGATTGCAGGAGCCGCTTGCTACTATCAAATCAGCCCAACTTGGCCCTGGTGCCACCATGGGTCTGGTCACCATCCTGCCTATCGTAGCTTTTCAGGAGCCAGCCGGTCACCCCCAGCCATAGGCCCCGAGACAAAAACCTCGGCCCGTTTCCCTGGCAAAAAAAAGTAAGCTACCCCGCTTCTGGATGGCAGATTGCAGGACGCACTTGGTAGTATCAAACCAGCCCAACTTGGAACTGGTGCCACCTTGGGTCTGGGAACCATCCTGCGTATCGTGGATTCTAAGGAGCCAGCCGGCCACTCCCTGCCACAGGCACCCAAAGACAAACAACGGCGCTTTTCCCTGGAAAACAAAACTCGCCTGCCAACTTTTTGATGGCGGATTGCAGGAGCCACTTGGTACTATCCAACCAGCCCCACTTGGCACTGGTGCCACCATGGATATGGTCACCATCCTGCCTATCGTAGCTTTTCAGGACCTAGCAGGTCACTCCCAGCCATAGGCGCCCAGACACAAACCTCGGCACGTTTCCCTGGCAAACAAAAGTAAGCTGCCCCGCTTCTGGATGGCAGATTGCAGGAACCACTTGGTACTATCAAACCAGCCCGACTTGGCACTGGTGCCACGTCAGGTCTGGGAACCATCCTGGGTATCGTGGATTCTAAGGAGCCAGCCGGCCACTCCCAGCCACAGGCCCCCAAACACAAACAACGGCGCTTTTCCCTGGAAAACAAAACTCGCCTGCCAACTTTTTGATGGCAGATTGCAGGAGCCACTTGGTACTATCAAACCAGCCCAACTTGGCACTGGTGCCACCATGGGTCTGGTCACCATCCTGCCTATCGTAGCTTTTCAGGAGCCAGCCGGTCACTCCCAGCCATAGGCCCCCAGACACAAACCTCGGCCCGTTTCCCTGGCAAACAAAAGTAAGCTGCCCCGCTTCTGGATGGCAGATTGCAGGACGCACTTGGTAGTATCAAACCAGCCCGACTTGTCACTGGTGCCACCTCTGGTCTGGGAACCATCCTGCGTATCGTGGATTCTAATTAGCAAGCCGGCCACTCCCAGCCACAGGCCCCCAAACACAAACAACGGCGCTTTTCCCTGGAAATCAAAACTCGCCTGCCAACTTTTTGATGGCGGATTGCAGGAGCCACTTGGTACTATCAAAGCAGCCCAACTTGTCACTGGTGCCACAATGGATGTGGTCACCATCCTGCCTATCGTAGCTTTTCAGGACCTCGCTGGTCACTCCAAGCCATAGGCGCCCAGACACAAAGCTCGGCCCGTTTCCCTGGCACACAAAAGTAAGCTGCCCCGCTTCTGGATGGCAGATTGCAGGAACCACTTGGTACTATAAAACCAGCCCGACTTGGCGCTGGTGCCACCTCTGGTCTGGGAACCATCCTGCGTATCGTGGATTCTAAGCAGCCAGCCGGCCACTCCCAGCCAAAGGCCCCCAAACAAAAACAACGGCGCTTTTCCCTGGAAAACAAAACTCGCCTGCCAACATTTTGATGGCAGATTGCAGGAACCACTTGGTACTATCAAACCAGCCCAACTTGGCACTGGTGCCACCATGGGTCTGGTCACCATCCTGCCTATCGTAGCTTTTCAGGACCTAGCCGGTCACTCCCAGCCATAGGCGCCCAGACACAAAGCTCGACCCGTTTCCCTGGCACACAAAAGTAAGCTGCCCCGCTTCTGGATGGCAGATTGCAGGAGCCACTTGGTACTATCAAACCAGCCCAACTTGGCACTGGTGCCACCTTGGGTCTGGGGACCATCCTGCGTATCGTGGATTCTAAGGAGCCAGCCGGTCACTCCCAGCCACAGGCCCCTAAACAAAAACCACAGCGCTATTCCCTGGAAAACAAAACTCGCCTGCCAACATTTTGATGGCAGATTGCAGGAGCCACTTGCTACTATCAAATAAGCCCAACTTGGCACTGGTGCCACCATGGGTCTGGTCACCATCCTGCCTATCGTAGCTTTTCAGGAGCCAGCCGGTCCCTCCCTGCCATAGGCCCCCAGAGAAAAACCTCGGCCCGTTTCCCTGGCAAACAAAAGTAAGCTGCCCCGCTTCTGGATGGCAGATTGCAGGAGCCACTTGGTACTATCAAACCAGCCCAACTTGGCACTGGTGCCACCTTGGGTCTGGGAACCATCCTGCGTATGGTGGATTCTAAGGAGCCAGCCGATCACTCCCAGCCACAGGCCCCCAGACACAAACAACGGCGCTTTTCCCTGGAAAACAAAACTCGCCTGCCGCCTTTTGATGGCAGATTGCAGGAGCCACTTGCTACTATCAAATCAGCCCAACTTGGCACTGGTGCCACCATGGGTCTGGTCACCATCCTGCCTATCGTAGCTTTTCAGGAGCCAGCCGGTCACTCCCAGCCATAGGCCCCCAGACACAAAGCTCGGCCCGTTTCCCTGGCAAACAAAAGTAAGCTGCCCCGCTTCTGGATGGCAGATTGCAGGAGCCACTTTGCATCATCAAACTAGCCCGACTTGGCACTGGTGCCACCTCTGGTCTGGGAACCATCCTGCGTATCGTGGATTCTAATTAGCCAGCCGGCCACTCCCAGCCACAGGCCCCCAAACACAAACAACGGCGCTTTTCCCTGGAAAACAAAACTCGCCTGCCAACATTTTGATGGCAGATTGCAGGAGCCACTTGGTACTATCAAATAAGCCCAACTTGGCACTGGTGCCACCATGGGTCTGGTCACCATCCTGCCTATCGTAGATTTTCAGGAGCCAGCCGGTCACCCACAGCCATAGGCCCCGAGACAAAAACCTCGGCCCGTTTCCCTGGCAAAAAAAAGTAAGCTACCCCGCTTCTGGATGGCAGATTGCAGGACGCACTTGGTAGTATCAAACCAGCCCAACTTGGCACTGGTGCCACCTTGGGTCTGGGAACCATCCTGCGTATCGTGGATTCTAAGGAGCCAGCCGGCCACTCCCTGCCACAGGCACCCAAACACAAACAACGGCGCTTTTCCCTGGAAAACAAAACTCGCCTGCCAACTTTTTGATGGCGGATTGCAGGAGCCACTTGGTACTATCAAACCAGCCCCACATGGCACTGCTGCCACCATGGATATGGTCACCATCCTGCCTATCGTAGCTTTTCAGGACCTAGCAGGTCACTCCCAGCCATAGGCGCCCAGACACAAACCTCGGCAAGTTTCCCTGGCAAACAAAAGTAAGCTGCCCCGCTTCTGGATGGCAGATTGCAGGAACCACTTGGTACAATCAAACCAGCCCGACTTGGCACTGGTGCCACGTCAGGTCTGGGAACCATCCTGCGTATCGTGGATTCTAAGGAGCCAGCCGGCCACTCCCAGCCACAGGCCCCCAAACACAAACAACGGCACTTTTCCCTGGAAAACAAAACTCGCCTGCCAACTTTTTGATGGCAGATTGCAGGAGCCACTTGGTACTATCAAACCAGCCCAACTTGGCACTGGTGCCACCATGGGTCTGGTCACCATCCTGCCTATCGTAGCTTTTCAGGAGCCAGCCGCTGACTCCCAGCCATAGGCCCCCAGACACAAAGCTCGGCCCGTTTCCCTGGCAAACAAAAGTAAGCTGCCCCCCTTCTGGATGGCAGATTGCAGGACGCACTTGGTAGTATCAAACCAGCCCGACTTGTCACTGGTGCCACCTCTGGTCTGGGAACCATCCTGCGTATCGTGGATTCTAATTAGCCAGACGGCCACTCCCAGCCACAGGCCCCCAAACACAAACAACGGCGCTTTTCCCTGGAAATCAAAACTCGCCTGCCAACTTTTTGATGGCGGATTGCAGGAGCCACTTGGTACTATCAAAGCAGCCCAACTTGGCACTGGTGCCACAATGGATGTGGTCACCATCCTGCCTATCGTAGCTTTTCAGGACCTCGCCGGTCACTCGCAGCCATAGGCCCCCAGACAAAAACCTCGGCCCGTTTCCCTGGCAAACAAAAGTAAGCTGCCCCGCTTCTGGATGGCAGATTGCAGGAACCACTTGGTACTATAAAACCAGCCCGACTTGGCACTGGTGCCACCTCTGGTCTGGGAACCATGCTGCGTATCGTGGATTCTAAGGAGCCAGCCGGCCACTCCCAGCCACAGGCCCCCAAACACAAACAACGGCGCTTTTCCCTGGAAAACAAAACTCGCCTGCCAACTTTTTGATGGCAGATTGCAGGAGCCACTTGCTACTATCAAATCAGCCCAACTTGGCACTGGTGCCACCATGGGTCTGGTCACCATCCTGCCTATCGTAGCTTTTCAGTAGCCAGCCGGTCACTCCCAGCCGTAGGCCCCCAGACAGAAACCTCGGCCATTTTCCCTGGCAAACAAAAGTAAGCTACCCCGCTTCTGCATGGCAGATTGCAGGAGCCACTTTGCAGCATCAAACTAGCCCGACTTGGCACTAGTGCCATGTCAGGTCTGGGAACCATCCTGCGTATCGTGGATTCCAATTAGCAAGCCGGCCACTCCCAGCCACAGGCCCCCAAACACAAACAACGGCGCTTTTCCCTGGAAATCAAAACTCGCCTGCCAAATTTTTGATGGCAGATTGCAGGAGCCACTTGGTACTATCAAACCAGCCCAACTTGGCACTGGTGCCACCATGGGTCTGGTCACCATCCTGCCTATTGTAGCTTTTCAGGAGCCAGCCGGTCACTCGCAGCCATAGGCCCCCAGATACAAAGCTCGGCCCGTTTCCCTGGCAAACAAAAGTAAGCTGCCCCACTTCTGTATGGTAGATAGCAGGAGCCACTTTGCACCATCAAACTGGCCCGACCTGTCACTGGTGCCACCTCAGGTCTGGGAACCATGCTGCGTATCGTGGATTCCAATTAGCAAGCCGGCCACTCCCAGCCACAGGCCCCCAAACACAAACAACGGCGCTTTTCCCTGGAAAACAAAACTCGCCTGCCAACTTTTTGATGGCAGATTGCAGGAGCCACTTGGTACTATCAAACTAGCCCAACTTGGCACTGGTGCCACCATGGGTCTGGTCACCATCCTGCCTATCGTAGCTTTTCAGGAGCCAGCCGATCACTCCCAGCCATAGGCCCCCAGACACAAAGCTCGGCCCGTTTCCCTGGCAAACAAAAGTAAGCTGCCCCGCAACTGGACGGCAGATTGCAGGAATCACGTGGTACTATCAAACCAGCCCAACTTGGCAGTGGTTCCACCTTGGGTCTGGGAACCATCCTGCGTATCGTGGATTTTAAGGAGCCAGCCGGTCAGTCCCAGCCATAGGCCCCCAAACACAAACAACGGCGCTTTTCCCTGGAAAACAAAACTCGCCTGCCAACATTTTGATGGCAGATTGCAGGAGCCACTTGCTACTATCAAATCAGCCGAACTTGGCACTGGTGCCACCATGGGTCTGGTCACCATCCTGCCTATCGTAGCTTTTCAGGAGCCAGCCGGTCCCTCCCTGCCATAGGCCCCCAGAGAAAAACCTCGGCCCGTTTCCCTGGCAAACAAAAGTAAGCTGCCCCGCTTCTGGATGGCAGATTGCAGGAACCACTTTGCACCATCAAACTAGCCCGACTTGGCACTGGTGCCACCTCAGGTCTGGGAACCATGCTGCGTATCGTGGAGTCTAAGGAACCAGACGGCCACTCCAGCCACAGGCCCCCAGACACAAACAACGGCGCTTTTCCCTGGAAAACAAAACTCGCCTGCCAAATTTTTGATGGCAGATTGCAGGAGCCACTTGGTACTATCAAACCAGCCCAACTTGGCACTGGTGCCACCATGGGTCTGGTCACCATCCTGCCTATCGTAGCTTTTCAGGAGCCAGCCGGTCACTCCCAGCCATAGGCCCCCAGACACAAAGCTCGGCCCGTTTCCCTGGCAAACAAAAGTAAGCTACCCCGCTTATGGATGGCAGATTGCAGGAGCCACTTTGCAGCATCAAACTAGCCCGACTTGGCACTGGTGCCACCTCAGGTCTGGGAACCATCCTGCGTATCGTGGATTCTAAGGAGCCAGCCGGCCACTCCCAGCCACAGGCCCCCAAACACAAACAACGGCGCTTTTCCCTGGAAAACAAAACTCGCCTGCCAACTTTTTGATGGCAGATTGCAGGAGCCACTTGGTACTATCGAACCAGCCCAACTTGGCACTGGTGCCACCATGGGTCTGGTCACCATCCTGCCTATCGTAGCTTTTCAGGAGCCAGCCGGTCACTCCCAGCCATAGGCCCCCAGACACAAACCTCGGCCCGTTTCCCTGGCAAACAAAAGTAAGCTGCCCCGCTTCTGGATGGCAGATTGCAGGACGCACTTGGTAGTATCAAACCAGCCCGACTTGGCACTGGTGCCACCTCTGGTCTGGGAACCATCCTGCGTATCGTGGATTCTAAGCAGCCAGCCGGCCTCTCCCAGCCACAGGCCCCCAAACACAAACAACGGCGCTTTTCCCTGGAAAACAAAACTCGCCTGCCAAATTTTTGATGGCAGATTGCAGGAGCCACTTGGTACTATCAAACCAGCCCAACTTGGCACTGGTGCCACCATGGGTCTGGTCACCATCCTGCCTATCGTAGCTTTTCAGGAGCCAGCCGGTCACTCCCAGCCATAGGCCCCCAGACAAAAACCTCGGCCCGTTTCCCTGGCAAACAAAAGTAAGTTATCCCGCATGTGGATGGCAGATTGCAGCAGCCATTTTCACCATCAAACTAGCCCGACGTGGCACTGGTGCCACCTCAGGTCTGGGAACCATCCTGCGTATCGTGGATTCTATGGAGCCAGCAGGCCACTCCCACCCACAGGCCCCCAAACACAAACAACGGCGCTTTTCCCTGGAAAACAAAACTCGCCTGCCAAATTTTGATGGCAGATTGCAGGAGCCACTTGGTACTATCAAACCAGCCCAACTTGGCACTGGTGCCACCATGGGTCTGGTCACCATCCTGCCTATCGTAGCTTTTCAGGAGCCAGCCGGTCACTCCCAGCCATAGGCCCCCAGACACAAACCTCGGCCCGTTTCCCTGGCAAACAAAAGTAAGCTGTCCCGCTTCTGGATGGCAGATTGCAGGAGCCACTTGGTACTATCAAACCAGCCCGACTTGGCACTGGTGCCACCTCTGGTCTGGGAACCATCCTGCGTATCGTGGATTCTAATTAGCCAGCCGGCCACTCCCAGCCACAGGCCCCCAAACACAAACAACGGCGCTTTTCCCTGGAAAACAAAACTCGCCTGCCAACATTTTGATGGCAGATTGCAGGAGCCACTTGCTACTATCAAATCAGCCCAACTTGGCCCTGGTGCCACCATGGGTCTGGTCACCATCCTGCCTATCGTAGCTTTTCAGGAGCCAGCCGGTCACCCCCAGCCATAGGCCCCGAGACAAAAACCTCGGCCCGTTTCCCTGGCAAAAAAAAGTAAGCTACCCCGCTTCTGGATGGCAGATTGCAGGACGCACTTGGTAGTATCAAACCAGCCCAACTTGGAACTGGTGCCACCTTGGGTCTGGGAACCATCCTGCGTATCGTGGATTCTAAGGAGCCAGCCGGCCACTCCCTGCCACAGGCACCCAAAGACAAACAACGGCGCTTTTCCCTGGAAAACAAAACTCGCCTGCCAACTTTTTGATGGCGGATTGCAGGAGCCACTTGGTACTATCCAACCAGCCCCACTTGGCACTGGTGCCACCATGGATATGGTCACCATCCTGCCTATCGTAGCTTTTCAGGACCTAGCAGGTCACTCCCAGCCATAGGCGCCCAGACACAAACCTCGGCACGTTTCCCTGGCAAACAAAAGTAAGCTGCCCCGCTTCTGGATGGCAGATTGCAGGAACCACTTGGTACTATCAAACCAGCCCGACTTGGCACTGGTGCCACGTCAGGTCTGGGAACCATCCTGGGTATCGTGGATTCTAAGGAGCCAGCCGGCCACTCCCACCCACAGGCCCCCAAACACAAACAACGGCGCTTTTCCCTGGAAAACAAAACTCGCCTGCCAACTTTTTGATGGCAGATTGCAGGAGCCACTTGGTACTATCAAACCAGCCCAACTTGGCACTGGTGCCACCATGGGTCTGGTCACCATCCTGCCTATCGTAGCTTTTCAGGAGCCAGCCGGTCACTCCCAGCCATAGGCCCCCAGACACAAACCTCGGCCCGTTTCCCTGGCAAACAAAAGTAAGCTGCCCCGCTTCTGGATGGCAGATTGCAGGACGCACTTGGTAGTATCAAACCAGCCCGACTTGTCACTGGTGCCACCTCTGGTCTGGGAACCATCCTGCGTATCGTGGATTCTAATTAGCAAGCCGGCCACTCCCAGCCACAGGCCCCCAAACACAAACAACGGCGCTTTTCCCTGGAAATCAAAACTCGCCTGCCAACTTTTTGATGGCGGATTGCAGGAGCCACTTGGTACTATCAAAGCAGCCCAACTTGTCACTGGTGCCACAATGGATGTGGTCACCATCCTGCCTATCGTAGCTTTTCAGGACCTCGCTGGTCACTCCAAGCCATAGGCGCCCAGACACAAAGCTCGGCCCGTTTCCCTGGCACACAAAAGTAAGCTGCCCCGCTTCTGGATGGCAGATTGCAGGAACCACTTGGTACTATAAAACCAGCCCGACTTGGCGCTGGTGCCACCTCTGGTCTGGGAACCATCCTGCGTATCGTGGATTCTAAGCAGCCAGCCGGCCACTCCCAGCCAAAGGCCCCCAAACAAAAACAACGGCGCTTTTCCCTGGAAAACAAAACTCGCCTGCCAACATTTTGATGGCAGATTGCAGGAACCACTTGGTACTATCAAACCAGCCCAACTTGGCACTGGTGCCACCATGGGTCTGGTCACCATCCTGCCTATCGTAGCTTTTCAGGACCTAGCCGGTCACTCCCAGCCATAGGCGCCCAGACACAAAGCTCGACCCGTTTCCCTGGCACACAAAAGTAAGCTGCCCCGCTTCTGGATGGCAGATTGCAGGAGCCACTTGGTACTATCAAACCAGCCCAACTTGGCACTGGTGCCACCTTGGGTCTGGGGACCATCCTGCGTATCGTGGATTCTAAGGAGCCAGCCGGTCACTCCCAGCCACAGGCCCCTAAACAAAAACCACAGCGCTATTCCCTGGAAAACAAAACTCGCCTGCCAACATTTTGATGGCAGATTGCAGGAGCCACTTGCTACTATCAAATCAGCCCAACTTGGCACTGGTGCCACCATGGGTCTGGTCACCATCCTGCCTATCGTAGCTTTTCAGGAGCCAGCCGGTCCCTCCCTGCCATAGGCCCCCAGAGAAAAACCTCGGCCCGTTTCCCTGGCAAACAAAAGTAAGCTGCCCCGCTTCTGGATGGCAGATTGCAGGAGCCACTTGGTACTATCAAACCAGCCCAACTTGGCACTGGTGCCACCTTGGGTCTGGGAACCATGCTGCGTATGGTGGATTCTAAGGAGCCAGCCGATCACTCCCAGCCACAGGCCCCCAGACACAAACAACGGCGCTTTTCCCTGGAAAACAAAACTCGCCTGCCGCCTTTTGATGGCAGATTGCAGGAGCCACTTGCTACTATCAAATCAGCCCAACTTGGCACTGGTGCCACCATGGGTCTGGTCACCATCCTGCCTATCGTAGCTTTTCAGGAGCCAGCCGGTCACTCCCAGCCATAGGCCCCCAGACACAAAGCTCGGCCCGTTTCCCTGGCAAACAAAAGTAAGCTGCCCCGCTTCTGGATGGCAGATTGCAGGAGCCACTTTGCATCATCAAACTAGCCCGACTTGGCACTGGTGCCACCTCTGGTCTGGGAACCATCCTGCGTATCGTGGATTCTAATTAGCCAGCCGGCCACTCCCAGCCACAGGCCCCCAAACACAAACAACGGCGCTTTTCCCTGGAAAACAAAACTCGCCTGCCAACATTTTGATGGCAGATTGCAGGAGCCACTTGGTACTATCAAATAAGCCCAACTTGGCACTGGTGCCACCATGGGTCTGGTCACCATCCTGCCTATCGTAGATTTTCAGGAGCCAGCCGGTCACCCACAGCCATAGGCCCCGAGACAAAAACCTCGGCCCGTTTCCCTGGCAAAAAAAAGTAAGCTACCCCGCTTCTGGATGGCAGATTGCAGGACGCACTTGGTAGTATCAAACCAGCCCAACTTGGCACTGGTGCCACCTTGGGTCTGGGAACCATCCTGCGTATCGTGGATTCTAAGGAGCCAGCCGGCCACTCCCTGCCACAGGCACCCAAACACAAACAACGGCGCTTTTCCCTGGAAAACAAAACTCGCCTGCCAACTTTTTGATGGCGGATTGCAGGAGCCACTTGGTACTATCAAACCAGCCCCACATGGCACTGCTGCCACCATGGATATGGTCACCATCCTGCCTATCGTAGCTTTTCAGGACCTAGCAGGTCACTCCCAGCCATAGGCGCCCAGACACAAACCTCGGCACGTTTCCCTGGCAAACAAAAGTAAGCTGCCCCGCTTCTGGATGGCAGATTGCAGGAACCACTTGGTACAATCAAACCAGCCCGACTTGGCACTGGTGCCACGTCAGGTCTGGGAACCATCCTGCGTATCGTGGATTCTAAGGAGCCAGCCGGCCACTCCCACACACAGGCCCCCAAACACAAACAACGGCACTTTTCCCTGGAAAACAAAACTCGCCTGCCAACTTTTTGATGGCAGATTGCAGGAGCCACTTGGTACTATCAAACCAGCCCAACTTGGCACTGGTGCCACCATGGGTCTGGTCACCATCCTGCCTATCGTAGCTTTTCAGGAGCCAGCCGGTCACTCCCAGCCATAGGCCCCCAGACACAAAGCTCGGCCCGTTTCCCTGGCAAACAAAAGTAAGCTGCCCCCCTTCTGGATGGCAGATTGCAGGACGCACTTGGTAGTATCAAACCAGCCCGACTTGTCACTGGTGCCACCTCTGGTCTGGGAACCATCCTGCGTATCGTGGATTCTAATTAGCCAGACGGCCACTCCCAGCCACAGGCCCCCAAACACAAACAACGGCGCTTTTCCCTGGAAATCAAAACTCGCCTGCCAACTTTTTGATGGCGGATTGCAGGAGCCACTTGGTACTATCAAAGCAGCCCAACTTGGCACTGGTGCCACAATGGATGTGGTCACCATCCTGCCTATCGTAGCTTTTCAGGACCTCGCCGGTCACTCGCAGCCATAGGCCCCCAGACAAAAACCTCGGCCCGTTTCCCTGGCAAACAAAAGTAAGCTGCCCCGCTTCTGGATGGCAGATTGCAGGAACCACTTGGTACTATAAAACCAGCCCGACTTGGCACTGGTGCCACCTCTGGTCTGGGAACCATGCTGCGTATCGTGGATTCTAAGGAGCCAGCCGGCCACTCCCAGCCACAGGCCCCCAAACACAAACAACGGCGCTTTTCCCTGGAAAACAAAACTCGCCTGCCAACTTTTTGATGGCAGATTGCAGGAGCCACTTGGTACTATCAAACTAGCCCAACTTGGCACTGGTGCCACCATGGGTCTGGTCACCATCCTGCCTATCGTAGCTTTTCAGGAGCCAGCCGGTCACTCCCAGCCATAGGCCCCCAGACACAAAGCTCGGCCCGTTTCCCTGGCAAACAAAAGTAAGCTGCCCCGCAACTGGACGGCAGATTGCAGGAATCACTTGATACTATCAAACCAGCCCAACTTGGCAGTGGTTCCACCTTGGGTCTGGGAACCATCCTGCGTATCGTGGATTTTAAGGAGCCAGCCGGTCAGTCCCAGCCATAGGCCCCCAAACACAAACAACGGCGCTTTTCCCTGGAAAACAAAACTCGCCTGCCAACATTTTGATGGCAGATTGCAGGAGCCACTTGCTACAATCAAATCAGCCCAACTTGGCACTGGTGCCACCATGGGTCTGGTCACCATCCTGCCTATCGTAGCTTTTCAGGAGCCAGCCGGTCCCTCCCTGCCATAGGCCCCCAGAGAAAAACCTCGGCCCGTTTCCCTGGCAAACAAAAGTAAGCTGCCCCGCTTCTGGATGGCAGATTGCAGGAACCACTTTGCACCATCAAACTAGCCCGACTTGGCACTGGTGCCACCTCAGGTCTGGGAACCATGCTGCGTATCGTGGAGTCTAAGGAACCAGACGGCCACTCCAGCCACAGGCCCCCAGACACAAACAACGGCGCTTTTCCCTGGAAAACAAAACTCGCCTGCCAACTTTTTGATGGCAGATTGCAGGAGCCACTTGGTACTATCAAACCAGCCCAACTTGGCACTGGTGCCACCATGGGTCTGGTCACCATCCTGCCTATCGTAGCTTTTCAGGAGCCAGCCGGTCACTCCCAGCCATAGGCCCCCAGACACAAAGCTCGGCCCGTTTCCCTGGCAAACAAAAGTAAGCTGCCCCCCTTCTGGATGGCAGATTGCAGGACGCACTTGGTAGTATCAAACCAGCCCGACTTGTCACTGGTGCCACCTCTGGTCTGGGAACCATCCTGCGTATCGTGGATTCTAATTAGCCAGACGGCCACTCCCAGCCACAGGCCCCCAAACACAAACAACGGCGCTTTTCCCTGGAAATCAAAACTCGCCTGCCAACTTTTTGATGGCGGATTGCAGGAGCCACTTGGTACTATCAAAGCAGCCCAACTTGGCACTGGTGCCACAATGGATGTGGTCACCATCCTGCCTATCGTAGCTTTTCAGGACCTCGCCGGTCACTCGCAGCCATAGGCCCCCAGACAAAAACCTCGGCCCGTTTCCCTGGCAAACAAAAGTAAGCTGCCCCGCTTCTGGATGGCAGATTGCAGGAACCACTTGGTACTATAAAACCAGCCCGACTTGGCACTGGTGCCACCTCTGGTCTGGGAACCATGCTGCGTATCGTGGATTCTAAGGAGCCAGCCGGCCACTCCCAGCCACAGGCCCCCAAACACAAACAACGGCGCTTTTCCCTGGAAAACAAAACTCGCCTGCCAACTTTTTGATGGCAGATTGCAGGAGCCACTTGGTACTATCAAACTAGCCCAACTTGGCACTGGTGCCACCATGGGTCTGGTCACCATCCTGCCTATCGTAGCTTTTCAGGAGCCAGCCGGTCACTCCCAGCCATAGGCCCCCAGACACAAAGCTCGGCCCGTTTCCCTGGCAAACAAAAGTAAGCTGCCCCGCAACTGGACGGCAGATTGCAGGAATCACTTGATACTATCAAACCAGCCCAACTTGGCAGTGGTTCCACCTTGGGTCTGGGAACCATCCTGCGTATCGTGGATTTTAAGGAGCCAGCCGGTCAGTCCCAGCCATAGGCCCCCAAACACAAACAACGGCGCTTTTCCCTGGAAAACAAAACTCGCCTGCCAACATTTTGATGGCAGATTGCAGGAGCAACTTGCTACAATCAAATCAGCCCAACTTGGCACTGGTGCCACCATGGGTCTGGTCACCATCCTGCCTATCGTAGCTTTTCAGGAGCCAGCCGGTCCCTCCCTGCCATAGGCCCCAAGAGAAAAACCTCGGCCCGTTTCCCTGGCAAACAAAAGTAAGCTGCCCCGCTTCTGGATGGCAGATTGCAGGAAACACTTTGCACCATCAAACTAGCCCGACTTGGCACTGGTGCCACCTCAGGTCTGGGAACCATGCTGCGTATCGTGGAGTCTAAGGAACCAGACGGCCACTCCAGCCACAGGCCCCCAGACACAAACAACGGCGCTTTTCCCTGGAAAACAAAACTCGCCTGCCAACTTTTTGATGGCAGATTGCAGGAGCCACTTGGTACTATCAAACCAGCCCAACTTGGCACTGGTGCCACCATGGGTCTGGTCACCATCCTGCCTATCGTAGCTTTTCAGGAGCCAGCCGGTCACTCCCAGCCATAGGCCCCCAGACACAAAGCTCGGCCCGTTTCCCTGGCAAACAAAAGTAAGCTACCCCGCTTCTGGATGGCAGATTGCAGGAGCCACTTTGCAGCATCAAACTAGCCCGACTTGGCACTGGTGCCACCTCAGGTCTGGGAACCATCCTGCGTATCGTGGATTCTAAGGAGCCAGCCGGCCACTCCCAGCCACAGGCCCCCAAACACAAACAACGGCGCTTTTCCCTGGAAAACAAAACTCGCCTGCCAACTTTTTGATGGCAGATTGCAGGAGCCACTTGGTACTATCGAACCAGCCCAACTTGGCACTGGTGCCACCATGGGTCTGGTCACCATCCTGCCTATCGTAGCTTTTCAGGAGCCAGCCGGTCACTCCCAGCCATAGGCCCCCAGACACAAACCTCGGCCCGTTTCCCTGGCAAACAAAAGTAAGCTGCCCCGCTTCTGGATGGCAGATTGCAGGACGCACTTGGTAGTATCAAACCAGCCCAACTTGGCACTGGTGCCATCTCTGGTCTGGGAACCATCCTGCGTATCGTGGATTCTAAGCAGCCAGCCGGCCTCTCCCAGCCACAGGCCCCCAAACACAAACAACGGCGCTTTTCCCTGGAAAACAAAACTCGCCTGCCAAATTTTTGATGGCAGATTGCAGGAGCCACTTGGTACTATCAAACCAGCCCAACTTGGCACTGGTGCCACCATGGGTCTGCTCACCATCCTGCCTATCGTAGCTTTTCAGGAGCCAGCCGGTCACTCCCAGCCATAGGCACCCAGACACAAACCTCGGCCCGTTTCCCTGGCAAACAAACGTAAGTTATCCCGCATGTGGATGGCAGATTGCAGGAGCCACTTTTCACCATCAAACTAGCCCGACTTGGCACTGGTGCCACCTCAGGTCTGGGAACCATCCTGCGTATCGTGGATTCTATGGAGCCAGCAGGCCACTCCCACCCACAGGCCCCCAAACACAAACAACGGCGCTTTTCCCTGGAAAACAAAACTCGCCTGCCAAATTTTGATGGCAGATTGCAGGAGCCACTTGGTACTATCAAACCAGCCCAACTTGGCACTGGTGCCACCATGGGTCTGGTCACCATCCTGCCTCTCGTAGCTTTTCAGGAGCCAGCCGGTCACTCCCAGCCATAGGCCCCCAGACACAAACCTCGGCCCGTTTCCCTGGCAAACAAAAGTAAGCTGTCCCGCTTCTGGATGGCAGATTGCAGGAGCCACTTGGTACTTTCAAACCAGCCCGACTTGGCACTGGTGCCACCTCTGGTCTGGGAACCATCCTGCGTATCGTGGATTCTAATTAGCCAGCCGGCCACTCCCAGCCACAGGCCCCCAAACACAAACAACGGCGCTTTTCCCTGGAAAACAAAACTCGCCTGCCAACATTTTGATGGCAGATTGCAGGAGCCGCTTGCTACTATCAAATCAGCCCAACTTGGCACTGGTGCCACCATGGGTCTGGTCACCATCCTGCCTATCGTAGCTTTTCAGGAGCCAGCCGGTCACCCCCAGCCATAGGCCCCGAGACAAAAACCTCGGCCCGTTTCCCTGGCAAACAAAAGTAAGCTACCCCGCTTCTGGATGGCAGATTGCAGGACGCACTTGGTACTATCAAACCAGCCCAACTTGGCACTGGTGCCACCTTGGGTCTGGGAACCATCCTGCGTATCGTGGATTCTAAGGAGCCAGCCGGCCACTCCCTGCCACAGGCACCCAAACACAAACAACGGCGCTTTTCCCTGGAAAACAAAACTCGCCTGCCAAATTTTGATGGCGGATGGCAGGAGCCACTTGGTACTATCAAACCATCCCCACTTGGCACTGCTGCCACCATGGGTCTGGTCACCATCCTGCCTATCGTAGCTTTTCAGGACCTAGCTGGTCACTCCCAGCCATAGGCGCCCAGACACAAACCTCGGCCCGTTTCCCTGGCAAACAAAAGTAAGCTGCCCCGCTTCTGGATGGCAGATTGCAGGAACCACTTGGTACTATCAAACCAGCCCGACTTGGCACTGGTGCCACGTCAGGTCTGGGAACCATCCTGCGTATCGTGGATTCTAAGGAGCCAGCCGGCCACTCCCACCCACAGGCCCCCAAACACAAACAACGGCGCTTTTCCCTGGAAAACAAAACTCGCCTGCCAACTTTTTGGTGGCAGATTGCAGGAGCCACTTGGTACTATCAAACCAGCCCAACTTGGCACTGGTGCCACCATGGGTCTGGTCACCATCCTGCCTATCGTAGCTTTTCAGGAGCCAGCCGGTCACTCCCAGCCATAGGCCCCCAGACACAAACCTCGGCCCGTTTCCCTGGCAAACAAAAGTAAGCTGCCCCGCTTCTGGATGGCAGATTGCAGGACGCACTTGGTAGTATCAAACCAGCCCGACTTGTCACTGGTGCCACCTCTGGTCTGGGAACCATCCTGCGTATCGTGGATTCTAATTAGCCAGACGGCCACTCCCAGCCACAGGCCCCCAAACACAAACAACGGCGCTTTTCCCTGGAAATCAAAACTCGCCTGCCAACTTTTTGATGGCGGATTGCAGGAGCCACTTGGTACTATCAAAGCAGCCCAACTTGTCACTGGTGCCACAATGGATGTGGTCACCATCCTGCCTATCGTAGCTTTTCAGGACCTCGCCGGTCACTCCAAGCCATAGGCGCCCAGACACAAAGCTCGGCCCGTTTCCCTGGCACACAAAAGTAAGCTGCCCCGCTTCTGGATGGCAGATTGCAGGAACCACTTGGTACTATAAAACCAGCCCGACTTGGCGCTGGTGCCACCTCTGGTCTGGGAACCATCCTGCGTATCGTGGATTCTAAGCAGGCAGCCGGCCACTCCCAGCCAAAGGCCCCCAAACAAAAACAACGGCGCTTTTCCCTGGAAAACAAAACTCGCCTGCCAACATTTTGATGGCAGATTGCAGGAACCACTTGGTACTATCAAACCAGCCCAACTTGGCACTGGTGCCACCATGGGTCTGGTCACCATCCTGCCTATCGTAGCTTTTCAGGACCTAGCCGGTCACTCCCAGCCATAGGCGCCCAGACACAAAGCTCGACCCGTTTCCCTGGCACACAAAAGTAAGCTGCCCCGCTTCTGGATGGCAGATTGCAGGAGACACTTGGTACTATCAAACCAGCCCAACTTGGCACTGGTGCCACCTTGGGTCTGGGAACCATCCTGCGTATGGTGGATTCTAAGGAGCCAGCCGATCACTCCCAGCCACAGGCCCCCAAACACAAACAACGGCGCTTTTCCCTGGAAAACAAAACTCGCCTGCCGCCTTTTGATGGCAGATTGCAGGAGCCACTTGCTACTATCAAATCAGCCCAACTTGGCACTGGTGCCACCATGGGTCTGGTCACCATCCTGCCTATCGTAGCTTTTCAGGAGCCAGCCGGTCACTCCCAGCCATAGGCCCCCAGACACAAAGCTCGGCCCGTTTCCCTGGCAAACAAAAGTAAGCTGCCCCGCTTCTGGATGGCAGATTGCAGGAGCCACTTTGCATCATCAAACTAGCCCGACTTGGCACTGGTGCCACCTCTGGTCTGGGAACCATCCTGCGTATCGTGGATTCTAATTAGCCAGCCGGCCACTCCCAGCCACAGGCCCCCAAACAAAAACAACGGCGCTTTTCCCTGGAAAACAAAACTCGCCTGCCAACATTTTGATGGCAGATTGCAGGAGCTACTTGGTACTATCAAATAAGCCCAACTTGGCACTGGTGCCACCATGGGTCTGGTCACCATCCTGCCTATCGTAGCTTTTCAGGACCTAGCAGGTCACTCCCAGCCATAGGCGCCCA
This sequence comes from Melospiza melodia melodia, assembly GCF_035770615.1. Taxonomy (NCBI): domain Eukaryota; kingdom Metazoa; phylum Chordata; class Aves; order Passeriformes; family Passerellidae; genus Melospiza; species Melospiza melodia. Next base: position 46,447,905 of record NC_086199.1, read on the forward strand.
GACACAAACCTCGGCACGTTTCCCTGGCAAACAAAAGTAAGCTGCCCCGCTTCTGGATGGCAGATTGCAGGAACCACTTGGTACAATCAAACCAGCCCGACTTGGCACTGGTGCCACGTCAGGTCTGGGAACCATCCTGCGTATCGTGGATTCTAAGGAGCCAGCCGGCCACTCCCACACACAGGCCCCCAAACACAAACAACGGCACTTTTCCCTGGAAAACAAAACTCGCCTGCCAACTTTTTGATGGCAGATTGCAGGAGCCACTTGGTACTATCAAACCAGCCCAACTTGGCACTGGTGCCACCATGGGTCTGGTCACCATCCTGCCTATCGTAGCTTTTCAGGAGCCAGCCGGTCACTCCCAGCCATAGGCCCCCAGACACAAAGCTCGGCCCGTTTCCCTGGCAAACAAAAGTAAGCTGCCCCCCTTCTGGATGGCAGATTGCAGGACGCACTTGGTAGTATCAAACCAGCCCGACTTGTCACTGGTGCCACCTCTGGTCTGGGAACCATCCTGCGTATCGTGGATTCTAATTAGCCAGACGGCCACTCCCAGCCACAGGCCCCCAAACACAAACAACGGCGCTTTTCCCTGGAAATCAAAACTCGCCTGCCAACTTTTTGATGGCGGATTGCAGGAGCCACTTGGTACTATCAAAGCAGCCCAACTTGGCACTGGTGCCACAATGGATGTGGTCACCATCCTGCCTATCGTAGCTTTTCAGGACCTCGCCGGTCACTCGCAGCCATAGGCCCCCAGACAAAAACCTCGGCCCGTTTCCCTGGCAAACAAAAGTAAGTTGCCCCGCTTCTGGATGGCAGATTGCAGGAACCACTTGGTACTATAAAACCAGCCCGACTTGGCACTGGTGCCACCTCTGGTCTGGGAACCATGCTGCGTATCGTGGATTCTAAGGAGCCAGCCGGCCACTCCCAGCCACAGGCCCCCAAACACAAACAACGGCGCTTTTCCCTGGAAAACAAAACTCGCCTGCCAACTTTTTGATGGCAGATTGCAGGAGCCACTTGGTACTATCAAACTAGCCCAACTTGGCACTGGTGCCACCATGGGTCTGGTCACCATCCTGCCTATCGTAGCTTTTCAGGAGCCAGCCGGTCACTCGCAGCCATAGGCCCCCAGACACAAACCTCGGCCCGTTTCCCTGGCAAACAAAAGTAAGCTGCCCCGCAACTGGACGGCAGATTGCAGGAATCACTTGATACTATCAAACCAGCCCAACTTGGCAGTGGTTCCACCTTGGGTCTGGGAACCATCCTGCGTATCGTGGATTTTAAGGAGCCAGCCGGTCAGTCCCAGCCATAGGCCCCCAAACACAAACAACGGCGCTTTTCCCTGGAAAACAAAACTCGCCTGCCAACATTTTGATGGCAGATTGCAGGAGCCACTTGCTACAATCAAATCAGCCCAACTTGGCACTGGTGCCACCATGGGTCTGGTCACCATCCTGCCTATCGTAGCTTTTCAGGAGCCAGCCGGTCCCTCCCTGCCATAGGCCCCCAGGGAAAAACCTCGGCCCGTTTCCCTGGCAAACAAAAGTAAGCTGCCCCGCTTCTGGATGGCAGATTGCAGGAACCACTTTGCACGATCAAACTAGCCCGACTTGGCACTGGTGCCACCTCAGGTCTGGGAACCATGCTGCGTATCGTGGAGTCTAAGGAACCAGACGGCCACTCCAGCCACAGGCCCCCAGACACAAACAACGGCGCTTTTCCCTGGAAAACAAAACTCGCCTGCCAACATTTTGATGGCAGATTGCAGGAGCCACTTGGTACTATCAAACCAGCCCAACTTGGCACTGCTGCCACCATGGGTCTGGTCACCATCCTGCCTATCGTAGCTTTTCAGGAGCCAGCCGGTCACTCCCAGCCATAGGCCCCCAGACACAAAGCTCGGCCCGTTTCCCTGGCAAACAAAAGTAAGCTACCCCGCTTCTGGATGGCAGATTGCAGGAGCCACTTTGCAGCATCAAACTAGCCCGACTTGGCACTGGTGCCACCTCAGGTCTGGGAACCATCCTGCGTATCGTGGATTCTAAGGAGCCAGCCGGCCACTCCCAGCCACAGGCCCCCAAACAAAAACAACGGCGCTTTTCCCTGGAAAACAAAACTCGCCTGCCAACTTTTTGATGGCAGATTGCAGGAGCCACTTGGTACTATCGAACCAGCCCAACTTGGCACTGGTGCCACCATGGGTCTGGTCACCATCCTGCCTATCGTAGCTTTTCAGGAGCCAGCCGGTCACTCCCAGCCATAGGCCCCCAGACACAAACCTCGGCCCGTTTCCCTGGCAAACAAAAGTAAGCTGCCCCGCTTCTGGATGGCAGATTGCAGGACGCACTTGGTAGTATCAAACCAGCCCAACTTGGCACTGGTGCCATCTCTGGTCTGGGAACCATCCTGCGTATCGTGGATTCTAAGCAGCCAGCCGGCCTCTCCCAGCCACAGGCCCCCAAACACAAACAACGGCGCTTTTCCCTGGAAAACAAAACTCGCCTGCCAAATTTTTGATGGCAGATTGCAGGAGCCACTTGGTACTATCAAACCAGCCCAACTTGGCACTGGTGCCACCATGGGTCTGGTCACCATCCTGCCTATCGTAGCTTTTCAGGAGCCAGCCGGTCACTCCCAGCCATAGGCACCCAGACACAAACCTCGGCCCGTTTCCCTGGCAAACAAACGTAAGTTATCCCGCATGTGGATGGCAGATTGCAGGAGCCACTTTTCACCATCAAACTAGCCCGACTTGGCACTGGTGCCACCTCAGGTCTGTGAACCATCCTGCGTATCGTGGATTCTATGGAGCCAGCAGGCCACTCCCACCCACAGGCCCCCAAACACAAACAACGGCGCTTTTCCCTGGAAAACAAAACTCGCCTGCCAAATTTTGATGGCAGATTGCAGGAGCCACTTGGTACTATCAAACCAGCCCAACTTGGCACTGGTGCCACCATGGGTCTGGTCACCATCCTGCCTCTCGTAGCTTTTCAGGAGCCAGCCGGTCACTCCCAGCCATAGGCCCCCAGACACAAACCTCGGCCCGTTTCCCTGGCAAACAAAAGTAAGCTGTCCCGCTTCTGGATGGCAGATTGCAGGAGCCACTTGGTACTTTCAAACCAGCCCGACTTGGCACTGGTGCCACCTCTGGTCTGGGAACCATCCTGCGTATCGTGGATTCTAATTAGCCAGCCGGCCACTCCCAGCCACAGGCCCCCAAACACAAACAACGGCGCTTTTCCCTGGAAAACAAAACTCGCCTGCCAACATTTTGATGGCAGATTGCAGGAGCCGCTTGCTACTATCAAATCAGCCCAACTTGGCACTGGTGCCACCATGGGTCTGGTCACCATCCTGCCTATCGTAGCTTTTCAGGACCTAGCCGGTCACTCCCAGCCATAGGCGCCCAGACACAAAGCTCGACCCGTTTCCCTGGCACACAAAAGTAAGCTGCCCCGCTTCTGGATGGCAGATTGCAGGAGACACTTGGTACTATCAAACCAGCCCAACTTGGCACTGGTGCTACCTTGGGTCTGGGAACCATCCTGCGTATGGTGGATTCTAAGGAGCCAGCCGATCACTCCCAGCCACAGGCCCCCAGACACAAACAACGGCGCTTTTCCCTGGAAAACAAAACTCGCCTGCCGCCTTTTGATGGCAGATTGCAGGAGCCACTTGCTACTATCAAATCAGCCCAACTTGGCACTGGTGCCACCATGGGTCTGGTCACCATCCTGCCTATCGTAGCTTTTCAGGAGCCAGCCGGTCACTCCCAGCCATAGGCCCCCAGACACAAAGCTCGGCCCGTTTCCCTGGCAAACAAAAGTAAGCTGCCCCGCTTCTGGATGGCAGATTGCAGGAGCCACTTTGCATCATCAAACTAGCCCGACTTGGCACTGGTGCCACCTCTGGTCTGGGAACCATCCTGCGTATCGTGGATTCTAATTAGCCAGCCGGCCTCTCCCAGCCACAGGCCCCCAAACACAAACAACGGCGCTTTTCCCTGGAAAACAAAACTCGCCTGCCAACATTTTGATGGCAGATTGCAGGAGCCACTTGGTACTATCAAATAAGCCCAACTTGGCACTGGTGCCACCATGGGTCTGGTCACCATCCTGCCTATCGTAGATTTTCAGGAGCCAGCCGGTCACCCCCAGCCATAGGCCCCGAGACAAAAACCTCGGCCCGTTTCCCTGGCAAAAAAAAGTAAGCTAACCCGCTTCTGGATGGCAGATTGCAGGACGCACTTGGTTGTATCAAACCAGCCCAACTTGGCACTGGTGCCACCTTGGGTCTGGGAACCATCCTGCGTATCGTGGATTCTAAGGAGCCAGCCGGCCACTCCCTGCCACAGGCACCCAAACACAAACAACGGCGCTTTTCCCTGGAAAACAAAACTCGCCTGCCAACTTTTTGATGGCGGATTGCAGGAGCCACTTGGTACTATCAAACCAGCCCCACTTGGCACTGGTGCCACCATGGGTCTGGTCACCATCCTGCCTATCGTAGCTTTTCAGGACCTAGCAGGTCACTCCCAGCCATAGGCGCCCAGACACAAACCTCGGCACGTTTCCCTGGCAAACAAAAGTAAGCTGCCCCGCTTCTGGATGGCAGATTGCAGGAACCACTTGGTACTATCAAACCAGCCCGACTTGGCACTGGTGCCACGTCAGGTCTGGGAACCATCCTGCGTATCGTGGATTCTAAGGAGCCAGCCGGCCACTCCCACCCACAGGCCCCCAAACACAAACAACGGCGCTTTTCCCTGGAAAACAAAACTCGCCTGCCAACTTTTTGATGGCAGATTGCAGGAGCCACTTGGTACTATCAAACCAGCCCAACTTGGCACTGGTGCCACCATGGGTCTGGTCACCATCCTGCCTATCGTAGCTTTTCAGGAGCCAGCCGGTCACTCCCAGCCATAGGCCCCCAGACACAAAGCTCGGCCCGTTTCCCTGGCAAACAAAAGTAAGCTGCCCCGCTTCTGGATGGCAGATTGCAGGACGCACTTGGTAGTATCAAACCAGCCCGACTTGTCACTGGTGCCACCTCTGGTCTGGGAAGCATCCTGCGTATCGTGGATTCTAATTAGCCAGACGGCCACTGCCAGCCACAGGCCCCCAAACACAAACAACGGCGCTTTTCCCTGGAAATCAAAACTCGCCTGCCAAATTTTCATGGCGGATTGCAGGAGCCACTTGGTACTATCAAAGCAGCCCAACTTGGCACTGGTGCCACAATGGATGTGGTCACCATCCTGCCTATCGTAGCTTTTCAGGAGCCAGCCGGTCACTCCAAGCTATAGGCGCCCAGACACAAAGCTCGGCCCGTTTCCCTGGCACACAAAAGTAAGCTGCCCCGCTTCTGGATGGCAGATTGCAGGAACCACTTGGTACTATAAAACCAGCCCGACTTGGCGCTGGTGCCACCTTGGGTCTGGGAACCATCCTGCGTATCGTGGATTCTAAGCAGGCAGCCGGCCACTCCCAGCCAAAGGCCCCCAAACAAAAACAACGGCGCTTTTCCCTGGAAAACAAAACTCGCCTGCCAACATTTTGATGGCAGATTGCAGGAACCACTTGGTACTATCAAACCAGCCCAACTTGGCACTGGTGCCACCATGGGTCTGGTCACCATCCTGCCTATCGTAGCTTTTCAGGACCTAGCCGGTCACTCCCAGCCATAGGCGCCCAGACACAAAGCTCGACCCGTTTCCCTGGCACACAAAAGTAAGCTGCCCCGCTTCTGGATGGCAGATTGCAGGAGCCACTTGGTACTATCAAACCAGCCCAACTTGGCACTGGTGCCACCTTGGGTCTGGGGACCATCCTGCGTATCGTGGATTCTAAGGAGCCAGCCGGTCACTCCCAGCCACAGGCCCCTAAACAAAAACCACAGCGCTATTCCCTGGAAAACAAAACTCGCCTGCCAACATTTTGATGGCAGATTGCAGGAGCCACTTGCTACTATCAAATCAGCCCAACTTGGAACTGGTGCCACCATGGGTCTGGTCACCATCCTGCCTATCGTAGCTTTTCAGGAGCCAGCCGGTCCCTCCCTGCCATAGGCCCCCAGAGAAAAACCTCGGCCCGTTTCCCTGGCAAACAAAAGTAAGCTGCCCCGCTTCTGGATGGCAGATTGCAGGAGCCACTTGGTACTATCAAACCAGCCCAACTTGGCACTGGTGCCACCTCTGGTCTGGGAACCATCCTGCGTATGGTGGATTCTAAGGAGCCAGCCGATCACTCCCAGCCACAGGCCCCCAAACACAAACAACGGCGCTTTTCCCTGGAAAACAAAACTCGCCTGCCAACTTTTGATGGCAGATTGCAGGAGCCACTTGGTACTATCAAATCAGCCCAACTTGGCACTGGTGCCACCATGGGTCTGGTCACCATCCTGCCTATCGTAGCTTTTCAGGAGCCAGCCGGTCACGCCCAGCCATAGGCCCCCAGACACAAAGCTCGGCCCGTTTCCCTGGCAAACAAAAGTAAGCTGCCCCGCTTCTGGATGGCAGATTGCAGGAGCCACTTTGCATCATCAAACTAGCCCGACTTGGCACTGGTGCCACCTCTGGTCTGGGAACCATCTTGCGTATCGTGGATTCTAATTAGCCAGCCGGCCACTCCCAGCCACAGGCCCCCAAACACAAACAACGGCGCTTTTCCCTGGAAAACGAAACTCGCCTGCCAACATTTTGATGGCAGATTGCAGGAGCCACTTGGTACTATCAAATAAGCCCAACTTGGCACTGGTGCCACCATGGGTCTGGTCACCATCCTGCCTATCGTAGATTTTCAGGAGCCAGCCGGTCACCCCCAGCCATAGGCCCCGAGACAAAAACCTCGGCCCGTTTCCCTGGCAAAAAAAAGTAAGCTACCCCGCTTCTGGATGGCAGATTGCAGGACGCACTTGGTAGTATCAAACCAGCCCAACTTGGCACTGGTGCCACCTTGGGTCTGGGAACCATCCTGCGTATCGTGGATTCTAAGGAGCCAGCCGGCCACTCCCTGCCACAGGCACCCAAACACAAACAACGGCGCTTTTCCCTGGAAAACAAAACTCGCCTGCCAACTTTTTGATGGCGGATTGCAGGAGCCACTTGGTACTATCAAACCAGCCCCACTTGGCACTGGTGCCACCATGGATATGGTCACCATCCTGCCTATCGTAGCTTTTCAGGACCTAGCAGGTCACTCCCAGACATAGGCGCCCAGACACAAACCTTGTCCCGTTTCCCTGGCAAACAAAAGTAAGCTGCCCCGCTTCTGGATGGCAGATTGCAGGAACCACTTGGTACTATCAAACCAGCCCGACTTGGCACTGGTGCCACGTCAGGTCTGGGAACCATCCTGCGTATCGTGGATTCTAAGGAGCCAGCCGGCCACTCCCACCCACAGGCCCCCAAACACAAACAACGGCGCTTTTCCCTGGAAAACAAAACTCGCCTGCCAACTTTTTGATGGCAGATTGCAGGAGCCACTTGGTACTATCAAACCAGCCCAACTTGGCACTGGTGCCACCATGGGTATGGTCACCATCCTGCCTATCGTAGCTGTTCAGGCGCCACCCGGTCACTCCCAGCCATAGGCCCCCAGAGAAAAACCTCGGCCTGTTTCCCTGGCAAACAAAAGTAAGCTACCCCGCTTCTGGATGGCAGATTGCAGGAGCCACTTTGCACCATCAAACTGGCCCGACTTGTCACTGGTGCCACCTCAAGTCTGGGAACCATCCTGCGTATCGTGGATTCTAAGGAGCCAGCCGGTCACTCCCAGCCACAGGCCCCCAAACAAAAACAACGGCGCTTTTCCCTGGAAAACAAAACTCGCCTGCCAACATTTTGATGGCAGATTGCAGGAGCCACTTGGTACTATCAAATCAGCCCAACTTGGCACTGGTGCCACCATGGGTCTGGTCACCATCCTGCCTATCGTAGCTTTTCAGGACCTAGACGGTCACTCGCAGCCATAGGCCCCATGACACAAAGCTCAGCCCGTTTCCCTGACAAACAAAAGTAAGCTGTCCCGCTTCTGGATGGCAGATTGCAGGATCCACTAGGTATTATCAAACCAGCCCTACTTGGCACTGGTGCCACCTCTGGTCTGGGAACCATCCTGCGTATCGTGGATTCTAAGCAGCCAGCCGGCCTCTCCCAGCCAAAGGCCCCCAAACAAAAACAACGGCGCTTTTCCCTGGAAAACAAAACTCGCCTGCCAACATTTTGATGGCAGATTGCAGGAACCACTTGGTACTATCAAACCAGCCCAACTTGGCACTGGTGCCACCATGGGTCTGGTCACCATCCTGCCTATCGTAGCTTTTCAGGACCTAGCCGGTCACTCCCAGCCATAGGTGCCCAGACACAAAGCTCGACCCGTTTCCCTGGCACAGAAAAGTAAGCTGCCCCGCTTCTGGATGGCAGATTGCAGGAGCCACTTGGTACTATCAAACCAGCCCAACTTGGCACTGGTGCCACCTTGGGTCTGGGGACCATCCTGCGTATCGTGGATTCTAAGGAGCCAGCCGGTCACTCCCAGCCACAGGCCCCTAAACAAAAACCACAGCGCTATTCCCGGGAAAACAAAACTCGCCTGCCAACATTTTGATGGCAGATTGCAGGAGCCACTTGCTACTATCAAATCAGCCAAACTTGGCACTGGTGCCACCATGGGTCTGGTCACCATCCTGCCTATCGTAGCTTTTCAGGAGCCAGCCGGTCCCTCCCTGCCATAGGCCCCCAGAGAAAAACCTGGGCCCGTTTCCCTGGCAAACAAAAGTAAGCTGCCCCGCTTCTGGATGGCAGATTGCAGGAGCCACTTGGTACTATCAAACCAGCCCAACTTGGCACTGGTGCCACCTTGGGTCTGGGAACCATCCTGCGTATCGTGGATTCTAAGGAGCCAGCCGATCACTCCCAGCCACAGGCCCCCAGACAAAAACAACGGCGCTTTTCCCTGGAAAACAAAACTCGCCTGCCGCCTTTTGATGGCAGATTGCAGGAGCCACTTGGTACTATCAAATCAGCCCAACTTGGCACTGGTGCCACCATGGGTCTGGTCACCATCCTGCCTATCGTAGCTTTTCAGGAGCCAGCCGGTCACTCCCAGCCATAGGCCCCCAGACACAAAGCTCGGCCCGTTTCCCTGGCAAACAAAAGTAAGCTGCCCCGCTTCTGGATGGCAGATTGCAGGAGCCACTTTGCATCATCAAACTAGCCCGACTTGGCACGGCTGCCACCTCAGGTCTGGGAACCATCCTGCGTATCGTGGATTCTAAGGAACCAGTCGGCCACTCCCACCCACAGGCCCCCAAACACAAACAACGGCGCTTTTCCCTGGAAAACAAAACTCGCCTGCCAACATTTTGATGGCAGATTGCAGGAGCCACTTGGTACTATCAAACCAGCCCAACTTGGCACTGGTGCCACCATGGGTCTGGTCACCATCCTGCCTATCGTAGCTTTTCAGGAGCTAGCTGGTCACTCCCAGCTATAGGCCCCCAGACACAAAGCTCGGCCCGTTTCCCTGGCAAACAAAAGCAAGCTGCCCCGCTTCTGGATGGCAGATTGCACGAGCCACTTTGCACCATCAAACTAGCCCGACTTGGCACTGGTGCCACCTCAGGTCTGGGAACCATGCTGCGTATCGTGGATTCTAAGCAGCCAGCCGGCCACTCCCAGCCACAGGCCCCCAAACACAAACAACGGCGCTTTTCCCTGGAAAACAAAACTCGCCTGCCAAATTTTGATGGCAGATTGCCGAAGCCACTTGGTACAATCAAACCAGCCCAACTTGACACTGGTGCCACCATGGGTCTGGTCACCATCCTGCCTATCGTAGCTTTTCAGGAGCCAGCCGGTCACTCCCAGCCATAGGCCCCCAGACACAAAGCTCGGCCCGTTTCCCTGGCAAACAAAAGCAAGTTACCCGCTTCTGGATGGCAGATTGCAGGAGCCACTTTTCACCATCAAACCAGCCCGACTTGGCACTGGTGCCACCTCTGGTCTGGGAACCATCCTGCGTATCGTGGATTCTAAGGAGCCAGCCGGCCACTCCCAGCCACAGGCCCCCAAACACAAACAACGGCGCTTTTCCCTGGAAAACAAAACTCGCCTGCCAACATTTTGATGGCAGATTGCAGGAGCCACTTGGTACTATCAAATCAGCCCAACTTGGCACTGGTGCCACCATGGGTCTGGTCACCATCCTGCCTATCGTAGCTTTTCAGGAGCCAGCCGGTCCCTCCCTGCCATAGGCCCCCAGAGAAAAACCTCGGCCCGTTTCCCTGACAAACAAAAGTAAGCTGCCCCGCTTCTGGATGGCAGATTGCAGGAGCCACTTGGTACTATCAAACCAGCCCAACTTGGCACTGGTGCCACCTTGGGTCTGGGAGCCAACCTGCGTATCGTGGATTCTAAGGAGCCAGCCGATCACTCCCAGCCACAGGCCCCCAGACACAAACAACGGCGCTTTTCCCTGGAAAACAAAACTCGCCTACCGACTTTTTGATGGCAGATTGCAGGAGCCACTTGGTACTATCAAATCAGCCCAACTTGGCACTGGTGCCACCATGGGTCTGGTCACCATCCTGCCTATCGTAGCTTTTCAGGAGCCAGCCGGTCACTCCCAGCCATAGGCCCTGAGACACAAACCTCGGCCCGTTTCCCTGACAAACAAAAGTAAGCTGTCCCGCTTCTGGATGGCAGATTGCAGGAGCCACTTGGTACTATCAAACCAGCCCGACTTGGCACTGGTGCCACCTCAGGTCTGGGAACCATCCTGCGTATCGTGGATTCTAATTAGCCATCCGTCCACTCCCAGCCACAGGCCCCCAAACACAAACAACGGCGCTTTTCCCTGGAAAACAAAACTCGGCTGCCAAATTTTTGATGGCATATGGACGGAGCCACTTGGTACTATCAAAGCAGCCCAACTTGGCACTGGTGCCACCATGGGTCTGGTCACCATCCTGCCTATCGTAGCTTTTCAGGAGCCAGCCGGCCACTCCCTGCCACAGGCCCCCTAACACAAACAACGGCGCTTTTCCCTGGAAAACAAAATTCGCCTGCCAACATTTTGATGACAGATTGCAGGAGCCACTTGGTACTATCAAACCAGCCGAACTTGGCACTGGTGCCACCATGGGTCTGGTCACCATCCTGCCTATCGTAGCTTTTCAGGAGCCAGCCGGTCACTCCCAGCCATAGGCCCCGAGACACAAACCTCGGCCCGTTTCCCTGGCAAACAAAAGTAAGCTACCCCGCTTCTGGATGGCAGATGGCAGGACGCACTTTGTACTATCAAACCAGCCCAACTTGGCACTGGTGCCACCTCAGGTCTGGGAACCATCCTGCGTACCTTGGATTCCAATTAGCAAGCCGGCCACTCCCAGCCATAGGACCCCAAACAAAAACAATGGCGCTTTTCCCTGGAAAACAAAACTTGCCTGCCAACATTTTGATGGCAGATTGCAGGAGCCACTTGGTACTATCAAACCAGCTCTACTTGGCCCTGGTGCCACCATGGGTCTGGTCACCATCCTGCCTATCGTAGCTTTTCAGGAGCCAGCCGGTCACTCCCAGCCATAGGCCCCCAGACACAAAGCTCGACCCGTTTCCCTGGCACACAAAAGTAAGCTGCCCCGCTTCTGGATGGCAGATTGCAGGAGCCACTTGGTATTATCAAACCAGCCCAACTTGGCACTGGTGCCACCTTGGGTCTGGGGACCATCCTGCGTATCGTGGATTCTAAGGAGCCAGCCGGTCACTCCCAGCCACAGGCCCCTAAACAAAAACCACAGCGCTATTCCCTGGAAAACAAAACTCGCCTGCCAACATTTTGATGGCAGATTGCAGGAGCCACTTGCTACTATCAAATCAGCCCAACTTGGCACTGGTGCCACCATGGGTCTGGTCACCATCCTGCCTATCGTAGCTTTTCAGGAGCCAGCCGGTCCCTCCCTGCCATAGGCCCCCAGAGAAAAACCTCGGCCCGTTTCCCTGGCAAACAAAAGTAAGCTGCCCCGCTTCTGGATGGCAGATTGCAGGAGCCACTTGGTACTATCAAACCAGCCCAACTTGGCACTGGTGCCACCTTGGGTCTGGGAACCATCCTGCGTATGGTGGATTCTAAGGAGCCAGCCGATCACTCCCAGCCACAGGCCCCCAGACACAAACAACGGTGCTTTTCCCTGGAAAACAAAACTCGCCTGCCAACTTTTGATGGCAGATTGCAGGAGCCACTTGGTACTATCAAATCAGCCCAACTTGGCACTGGTGCCACCATGGGTCTGGTCACCATCCTGCCTATCGTAGCTTTTCAGGAGCCAGCCGGTCACGCCCAGCCATAGGCCCCCAGACACAAAGCTCGGCCCGTTTCCCTGGCAAACAAAAGTAAGCTGCCCCGCTTCTGGATGGCAGATTGCAGGAGCCACTTTGCATCATCAAACTAGCCCGACTTGGCACTGGTGCCACCTCTGGTCTGGGAACCATCCTGCGTATCGTGGATTCTAATTAGCTAGCCGGCCACTCCCAGCCACAGGCCCCCAAACACAAACAACGGCGCTTTTCCCTGGAAAACGAAACTCGCCTGCCAACATTTTGATGGCAGATTGCAGGAGCCACTTGGTACTATCAAATAAGCCCAACTTGGCACTGGTGCCACCATGGGTCTGGTCACCATCCTGCCTATCGTAGATTTTCAGGAGCCAGCCGGTCACCCCCAGCCATAGGCCCCGAGACAAAAACCTCGGCCCGTTTCCCTGGCAAAAAAAAGTAAGCTACCCCGCTTCTGGATGGCAGATTGCAGGACGCACTTGGTAGTATCAAACCAGCCCAACTTGGCACTGGTGCCACCTTGGGTCTGGGAACCATCCTGCGTATCGTGGATTCTAAGGAGCCAGCCGGCCACTCCCTGCCACAGGCCCCCAAACACAAACAACGGCGCTTTTCCCTGGAAAACAAAACTCGCCTGCCAACATTTTGATGGCGGATTGCAGGAGCCACTTGGTACTATCAAACCAGCCCCACTTGGCACTGGTGCCACCATGGATATGGTCACCATCCTGCCTATCGTAGCTTTTCAGGACCTAGCAGGTCACTCCCAGACATAGGCGCCCAGACACAAACCTCGGCACGTTTCCCTGGCAAACAAAAGTAAGCTGCCCCGCTTCTGGATGGCAGATTGCAGGAACCACTTGGTACTATCAAACCAGCCCGACTTGGCACTGGTGCCACGTCAGGTCTGGGAACCATCCTGCGTATCGTGGATTCTGAGGAGCCAGCCGGCCACTCCCACCCACAGGCCCCCAAACACAAACAACGGCGCTTTTCCCTGGAAAACAAAACTCGCCTGCCAACATTTTGATGGCAGATTGCAGGAGCCACTTGGTACTATCAAATCAGCCCAACTTGGCACTGGTGCCACCATGGGTATGGTCACCATCCTGCCTATCGTAGCTGTTCAGGCGCCACCCGGTCACTCCCAGCCATAGGCCCCCAGAGAAAAACCTCGGCCTGTTTCCCTGGCAAACAAAAGTAAGCTACCCCGCTTCTGGATGGCAGATTGCAGTAGCCACTTTGCACCATCAAACTGGCCCGACTTGTCACTGGTGCCACCTCAAGTCTGGGAACCATCCTGCGTAACGTGGATTCCAATTAGCAAGCCGGCCACTTCCACCCACAGGCCACCAAACACAAACAACGGCGCTTTTCCCTGGAAAACAAAACTCGCCTGCCAAATTTTTGATGGAAGATTGCAGGAGCCACTTGGTACTATCAAATCAGCCCAACTTGGCACTGGTGCCACCATGGGTCTGGTCACCATCCTGCCTGTCGTAGCTTTTCAGGACCTAGCAGGTCACTCCCAGACATAGGCCCCGTGACACAAAGTTCAGCCCGTTTCCCTGACAAACAAAAGTAAGCTGTCCCGGTTCTGGATGGCAGATTGCAGGATCCACTAGGTATTATCAAACCAGCACTGCTTGGCACTGGTGCCACCTCTGGTCTGGGAACCATCCTGCGTATCGTGGATTTTAAGCAGCCAACCGGCCACTCCCAGCCAAAGGCCCCCAAACAAAAACAACGGCGCTTTTCCCTGGAAAACAAAACTCGCCTGCCAACTTTTTGATGGCAGATTGCAGGAACCACTTGGTACTATCAAACCAGCCCAACTTGGCACTGGTGCCACCATGGGTCTGGTCACCATCCTGCCTATCGTAGCTTTTCAGGACCTAGCCGGTCACTCCCAGCCATAGGCGCCCATACACAAAGCTCGACCCGTTGCCCTGGGCACACAAAAGTAAGCTGCCCCGCTTCTGGATGGCAGATTGCAGGAGCCACTTGGTACTATCAAACCAGCCCAACTTGGCACTGGTGCCACCTTGGGTCTGGGGACCATCCTGCGTATCGTGGATTCTAAGGAGCCAGCCGGTCACTCCCACCCACAGGCCCCTAAACAAAATCCACAGCGCTATTCCCTGGAAAACAAAACTCGCCTGCCAACATTTTGATGGCAGATTGCAGGAGCCACTTGGTACTATCAAATCAGCCCAACTTGGCACTGGTGCCACCATGGGTCTGGTCACCATCCTGCCTATCGTAGCTTTTCAGGACCTAGACGGTCACTCGCAGCCATAGGCCCCATGACACAAAGCTCAGCCCGTTTCCCTGACAAACAAAAGTAAGCTGTCCCGCTTCTGGATGGCAGATTGCAGGATCCACTAGGTATTATCAAACCAGCCCGACTTGGCACTGGTGCCACCTCTGGTCTGGGAACCATCCTGCGTATCGTGGATTCTAAGCAGCCAGCCGGCCACTCCCAGCCAAAGGCCCCCAAACAAAAACAACGGCGCTTTTCCCTGGAAAACAAAACTCGCTTCCAACATTTTGATGGCAGATTGCAGGAACCACTTGGTACTATCAAACCAGCCCAACTTGGCACTGGTGCCACCATGGGTCTGGTCACCATCCTGCCTATCGTAGCTTTTCAGGACCTAGCCGGTCACTCCCAGCCATAGGCGCCCAGACACAAAGCTCGACCCGTTTCCCTGGCACACAAAAGTAAGCTGCCCCGCTTCTGGATGGCAGATTGCAGGAGCCACTTGGTACTATCAAACCAGCCCAACTTGGCACTGGTGCCACCTTGGGTCTGGGGACCATCCTGCGTATCGTGGATTCTAAGGAGCCAGCCGGTCACTCCCAGCCACAGGCCCCTAAACAAAAACCACAGCGCTATTCCCTGGAAAACAAAACTCGCCTGCCATCATTTTGATGGCAGATTGCAGGAGCCACTTGCTACTATCAAATCAGCCCAACTTGGCACTGGTGCCACCATGGGTCTGGTCACCATCCTGCCTATCGTAGCTTTTCAGGAGCCAGCCGGTCCCTCCCTGCCATAGGCCCCCAGAGAAAAACCTCGGCCCGTTTCCCTGGCAAACAAAAGTAAGCTGCCCCGCTTCTGGATGGCAGATTGCAGGAGCCACTTGGTACTATCAAACCAGCCCAACTTGGCACTGGTGCCACCTTGGGTCTGGGAACCATCCTGCGTATCGTGGATTCTAAGGAGCCAGCCGATCACTCCCAGCCACAGGCCCCCAGACAAAAACAACGGCGCTTTTCCCTGGAAAACAAAACTCGCCTGCCAACTTTTGATGGCAGATTGCAGGAGCCACTTGGTACTATCAAATCAGCCCAACTTGGCACTGGTGCCACCATGGGTCTGGTCACCATCCTGCCTATCGTAGCTTTTCAGGAGCCAGCCGGTCACTCCCAGCCATAGGCCCCCAGACACAAAGCTCGGCCCGTTTCCCTGGCAAACAAAAGTAAGCTGCCCCGCTTCTGGATGGCAGATTGCAGGAGCCACTTTGCACCATCAAACTAGCCCGACTTGGCACGGCTGCCACCTCAGGTCTGGGAACCATGCTGCGTATCGTGGATTCTAATTAGCCATCCGGCCACTCCCAGCCACAGGCCCCCAAACACAAACAACGGCGCTTTTCCCTGGAAAACAAAACTCGCCTGCCAAATTTTGATGGCAGATTGCCGAAGCCACTTGGTACAATCAAACCAGCCCAACTTGACACTGGTGCCACCATGGGTCTGGTCACCATCCTGCCTATCGTAGCTTTTCAGGAGCCAGCGGGTCACTCCCAGCCATAGGCCCCCAGACACAAAGCTCGGCCCGTTTCCCTGGCAAACAAAAGCAAGTTACCCGCTTCTGGATGGCAGATTGCAGGAGCCACTTTTCACCATCAAACCAGCCCGACTTGGCACTGCTGCCACCTCTGGTCTGGGAACCATCCTGCGTATCGTGGATTCTAAGGAGCCAGCCGGCCACTCCCAGCCACAGGCCCCCAAACACAAACAACGGCGCTTTTCCCTGGAAAACAAAACTCGCCTGCCAACTTTTTGATGGCAGATTGCAGGAGCCACTTGGTACTATCAAATCAGCCCAACTTGGCACTGGTGCCACCATGGGTCTGGTCACCATCCTGCCTATCGTAGCTTTTCAGGAGCCAGCCGGTCCCTCCCTGCCATAGGCCCCCAGAGAAAAACCTCGGCCCGTTTCCCTGGCAAACAAAAGTAAGCTGCCCCGCTTCTGGATGGCAGATTGCAGGAGCCACTTGGTACTATCAAACCAGCCCAACTTGGCACTGGTGCCACCTTGGGTCTGGGAACCATCCTGCGTATCGTGGATTCTAAGGAGCCAGCCGATCACTCCCAGCCACAGGCCCCCAGACACAAACAACGGCGCTTTTCCCTGGAAAACAAAACTCGCCTACCGACTTTTTGATGGCAGATTGCAGGAGCCACTTGGTACTATCAAATCAGCCCAACTTGGCACTGGTGCCACCATGGGTCTGGTCACCATCCTGCCTATCGTAGCTTTTCAGGAGCCAGCCGGTCACTCCCAGCCATAGGCCCCCAGACACAAAGCTCGGCCCGTTTCCCTGGCAAACAAAAGTAAGCTGCCCCGCTTCTGGATGGCAGATTGCAGGAGCCACTTTGCATCATCAAACTAGCCCGACTTGGCACGGCTGCCACCTCAGGTCTGGGAACCATCCTGCGTATCGTGGATTCTAGGGAACCAGCTGGCCACTCCCACCCACAGGCCCCCAAACACAAACAACGGCGCTTTTCCCTGGAAAACAAAACTCGCCTGCCAACATTTTGATGGCAGATTGCAGGAGCCACTTGGTACTATCAAACCAGCCCAACTTGGCACTGGTGCCACCATGGGTCTGGTCAACATCCTGCCTATCGTAGCTTTTCAGGAGCCAGCCGGTCACTCCCAGCCATAGGCCCCGAGACACAAACCTCGGCCCGTTTCCCTGGCAAACAAAAGCAAGCTGCCCCGCTTCTGGATGGCAGATTGCAGGAGCCACTTTGCACCATCAAACTAGCCCGACTTGGCACTGGTGCCACCTCAGGTCTGGGAACCATGCTGCGTATCGTGGATTCTAATTAGCCATCCGGCCACTCCCAGCCACAGGCCCCCAAACACAAACAACGGCGCTTTTCCCTGGAAAACAAAACTCGCCTGCCAAATTTTGATGGCAGATTGCCGAAGCCACTTGGTACAATCAAACCAGCCCAACTTGACACTGGTGCCACCATGGGTCTGGTCACCATCCTGCCTATCGTAGCTTTTCAGGAGCCAGCCGGTCACTCCCAGCCATAGGTCCCGAGACACAAACCTCGGCCCGTTTCCCTGGCAAACAAAAGTAAGCTACCCTGCTTCTGGATGGCAGATTGCAGGACACACTTTGTACTATCAAACCAGCCCAACTTGGCACTGGTGCCACCTCAGGTCTGGGAACCATCCTGCGTACCTTGGATTCCAATTAGCAAGCCGGCCACTCCCAGCCATAGGCCCCCAAACAAAAACAATGGCGCTTTTCCCTGGAAAACAAAACTTGCCTGCCAACATTTTGATGGCAGATTGCAGGAGCCACTTGGTACTATCAAACCAGCTCTACTTGGCCCTGGTGCCACCATGGGTCTGGTCACCATCCTGCCTATCGTAGCTTTTCAGGAGCCAGCCGGTCACTCCCAGCCATAGGCCCTCAGACACAAAGCTCGACCCGTTTCCCTGGCACAGAAAAGTAAGCTGCCCCGCTTCTGGATGGCAGATTGCAGGAGCCACTTGGTATTATCGAACCAGCCCAACTTGGCACTGGTGCCACCTTGGGTCTGGGGACCAACCTGCGTATCGTGGATTCTAATTAGCCATCCGTCCACTCCCAGCCACAGGCCCCTAAACAAAAACCACAGCGCTATTCCCTGGAAAACAAAACTCGCCTGCCAACATTTTGATGGCAGATTGCAGGAGCCACTTGCTACTATCAAATCAGCCCAACTTGGCACTGGTGCCACCATGGGTCTGGTCACCATCCTGCCTATCGTAGCTTTTCAGGAGCCAGCCGGTCCCTCCCTGCCATAGGCCCCCAGAGAAAAACCTCGGCCCGTTTCCCTGGCAAACAAAAGTAAGCTGCCCCGCTTCTGGATGGCAGATTGCAGGAGCCACTTGGTACTATCAAACCAGCCCAACTTGGCACTGGTGCCACCTTGGGTCTGGGAACCATCCTGCGTATGGTGGATTCTAAGGAGCCAGCCGATCACTCCCAGCCACAGGCCCCCAGACACAAACAACGGCGCTTTTCCCTGGAAAACAAAACTCGCCTGCCAACTTTTGATGGCAGATTGCAGGAGCAACTTGGTACTATCAAATCAGCCCAACTTGGCACTGGTGCCACCATGGGTCTGGTCACCATCCTGCCTATCGTAGCTTTTCAGGAGCCAGCCGGTCACGCCCAGCCATAGGCCCCCAGACACAAAGCTCGGCCCGTTTCCCTGGCAAACAAAAGTAAGCTGCCCCGCTTCTGGATGGCAGATTGCAGGAGCCACTTTGCATCATCAAACTAGCCCGACTTGGCACTGGTGCCACCTCTGGTCTGGGAACCATCCTGCGTATCGTGGATTCTAATTAGCCAGCCGGCCACTCCCAGCCACAGGCCCCCAAACACAAACAACGGCGCTTTTCCCTGGAAAACGAAACTCGCCTGCCAACATTTTGATGGCAGATTGCAGGAGCCACTTGGTACTATCAAATAAGCCCAACTTGGCACTGGTGCCACCATGGGTCTGGTCACCATCCTGCCTATCGTAGATTTTCAGGAGCCAGCCGGTCACCCCCAGCCATAGGCCCCGAGACAAAAACCTCGGCCCGTTTCCCTGGCAAAAAAAAGTAAGCTACCCCGCTTCTGGATGGCAGATTGCAGGACGCACTTGGTAGTATCAAACCAGCCCAACTTGGCACTGGTGCCACCTTGGGTCTGGGAACCATCCTGCGTATCGTGGATTCTAAGGAGCCAGCCGGCCACTCCCTGCCACAGGCCCCCAAACACAAACAACGGAGCTTTTCCCTGGAAAACAAAACTCGCCTGCCAACTTTTTGATGGCGGATTGCAGGAGCCACTTGGTACTATCAAACCAGCCCCACTTGGCACTGGTGCCACCATGGATATGGTCACCATCCTGCCTATCGTAGCTTTTCAGGACCTAGCAGGTCACTCCCAGACATAGGCGCCCAGACACAAACCTCGGCACGTTTCCCTGGCAAACAAAAGTAAGCTGCCCCGCTTCTGGATGGCAGATTGCAGGAACCACTTGGTACTATCAAACCAGCCCGACTTGGCACTGGTGCCACGTCAGGTCTGGGAACCATCCTGCGTATCGTGGATTCTAAGGAGCCAGCCGGCCACTCCCACCCACAGGCCCCCAAACACAAACAACGGCGCTTTTCCCTGGAAAACAAAACTCGCCTGCCAACTTTTTGATGGCAGATTGCAGGAGCCACTTGGTACTATCAAATCAGCCCAACTTGGCACTGGTGCCACCATGGGTCTGGTCACCATCCTGCCTATCGTAGCTTTTCAGGAGCCAGCCGGTCACTCCCAGCCATAGGCCCTGAGACACAAACCTCGGCCCGTTTCCCTGGCAAACAAAAGTAAGCTGCCCCGCTTCTGGATGGCAGATTGCAGGACGCACTTGGTAGTATCAAACCAGCCCGACTTGTCACTGGTGCCACCTCTGGTCTGGGAACCATCCTGCGTATCGTGGATTCTAAGGAACCAGCCGGTCACTCCCAGCCACAGGCCCCCAAACACAAACAACAGCGCTTTTCCCTGGAAAACAAAACTCGCCTGCCAACATTTTGTTGGCAGATTGCAGGAGCCACTTGGTACTATGAAATCAGCCCAACTTGGCACTGGTGCCACCATGGGTATGGTCACCATCCTGCCTATCGTACCTGTTCAGGCGCCACCCGGTCACTCCCAGCCATAGGCCCCGAGACAAAAACCTCGGCCTGTTTCCCTGGAAAACAAAAGTAAGCTACCCCGCTTCTGGATGGCATATTGCAGGAGCCACTTTGCACCATCAAACTGGCCCGACTTGTCACTGGTGCCACCTCAAGTCTGGGAACCATCCTGCGTATCGTGGATTCCAATTAGCAAGCCGGCCACTCCCACCCACAGGCCACCAAACACAAACAACGGCGCTTTTCCCTGGAAAACGAAACTCGCCTGCCAACATTTTTGATGGCAGATTGCAGGAGCCACTTGGTACTATCAAATCAGCCCAACTTGGCACTGGTGCCACCATGGGTCTGGTCACCATCCTGCCTATCGTAGCTTTTCAGGACCTAGACGGTCACTCGCAGCCATAGGCCCCGTGACACAAAGTTCAGCCCGTTTCCCTGACAAACAAATGTAAGCTGTCCCGGTTCTGGATGGCAGATTGCAGGATCCACTAGGTATTATCAAACCAGCCCTACTTGGCACTGGTGCCACCTCTGGTCTGGGAACCATCCTGCGTATCGTGGATTCTAAGCAGCCAGCCGGCCACTCCCAGCCAAAGGCCCCCAAACAAAAACAACGGCGCTTTTCCCTGGAAAACAAAACTCGCCTGCCAACTTTTTGATGGCAGATTGCAGGAACCACTTGGTACTATCAAACCAGCCCAACTTGGCACTGGTGCCACCATGGGTCTGGTCACCATCCTGCCTATCGTAGCTTTTCAGGACCTAGCCGGTCACTCCCAGCCATAGGCGCCCAGACACAAAGCTCGACCCGTTTCCCTGGGCACACAAAAGTAAGCTGCCCCGCTTCTGGATGGCAGATTGCAGGAGCCACTTGGTACTATCAAACCAGCCCAACTTGGCCCTGGTGCCACCTTGGGTCTGGGGACCATCCTGCGTATCGTGGATTCTAAGGAGCCAGCCGGTCACTCCCAGCCACAGGCCCCTAAACAAAAACCACAGCGCTATTCCCTGGAAAACAAAACTCGCCTGCCAACATTTTGATTGCAGATTGCAGGAGCCACTTGGTACTATGAAATCAGCCCAACTTGGCACTGGTGCCACCATGGGTCTGGTCACCATCCTGCCTATCGTAGCTTTTCAGGACCTAGACGGTCACTCGCAGCCATAGGCCCCATGACACAAAGCTCAGCCCGTTTCCCTGACAAACAAAAGTAAGCTGTCCCGCTTCTGGATGGCAGATTGCAGGATCCACTAGGTATTATCAAACCAGCCCTACTTGGCACTGGTGCCACCTCTGGTCTGGGTACCATCCTGCGTATCGTGGATTCTAAGCAGCCAGCCGGCCACTCCCAGCCAAAGGCCCCCAAACAAAAACAACGGCGCTTTTCCCTGGAAAACAAAACTCGCCTGCCAACATTTTGATGGCAGATTGCAGGAACCACTTGGTACTATCAAACCAGCCCAACTTGGCACTGGTGCCACCATGGGTCTGGTCACCATCCTGCCTATCGTAGCTTTTCAGGACCTAGCCGGTCACTCCCAGCCATAGGCGCCCAGACACAAAGCTCGAGCCGTTTCCCTGGCACACAAAAGTAAGCTGCCCCGCTTCTGGATGGCAGATTGCAGGAGCCACTTGGTACTATCAAACCAGCCCAACTTGGCACTCGTGCCACCTTGGGTCTGGGGACCATCCTGCGTATCGTGGATTCTAAGGAGCCAGCCGGTCACTCCCAGCCACAGGCCCCTAAACAAAATCCACAGCGCTATTCCCTGGAAAACAAAACTCGCCTGCCAACATTTTGATGGCAGATTGCAGGAGCCACTTGGTACTATCAAATCAGCCCAACTTGGCACTGGTGCCACCATGGGTCTGGTCACCATCCTGCCTATCGTAGCTTTTCAGGAGCCAGCCGGTCCCTCCCTGCCATAGGCCCCCAGAGAAAAACCTCGGCCCGTTTCCCTGGCAAACAAAAGTAAGCTGCCCCGCTTCTGGATGGCAGATTGCAGGAGCCACTTGGTACTATCAAACCAGCCCAACTTGGCACTGGTGCCACCTTGGGTCTGGGAACCATCCTGCGTATCGTGGATTCTAAGGAGCCAGCCGATCACTCCCAGCCACAGGCCCCCAGACACAAACAACGGCGCTTTTCCCTGGAAAACAAAACTCGCCTGCCGCCTTTTGATGGCAGATTGCAGGAGCCACTTGGTACTATCAAATCAGCCCAACTTGGCACTGGTGCCACCATGGGTCTGGTCACCATCCTGCCTATCGTAGCTTTTCAGGAGCCAGCCGGTCACTCCCAGCCATAGGCCCCCAGACACAAAGCTCGGCCCGTTTCCCTGGCAAACAAAAGTAAGCTGCCCCGCTTCTGGATGGCAGATTGCAGGAGCCACTTTGCATCATCAAACTAGCCCGACTTGGCACGGCTGCCACCTCAGGTCTGGGAACCATCCTGCGTATCGTGGATTCTAAGGAACCAGCCGGCCACTCCCACCCACAGGCCCCCAAACACAAACAACGGCGCTTTTCCCTGGAAAACAAAACTCGCCTGCCAACTTTTTGATGGCAGATTGCAGGAGCCACTTGGTACTATCAAACCAGCCCAACTTGGCACTGGTGCCACCATGGGTCTGGTCACCATCCTGCCTATCGTAGCTTTTCAGGAGCTAGCTGGTGACTCCCAGCCATAGGCCCCCAGACACAAAGCTCGGCCCGTTTCCCTGGCAAACAAAAGCAAGCTGCCCCGCTTCTGGATGGCAGATTGCACGAGCCACTTTGCACCATCAAACTAGCCCGACTTGGCACTGGTGCCACCTCAGGTCTGGGAACCATGCTGCGTATCGTGGATTCTAATTAGCCATCCGGCCACTCCCAGCCACAGGCCCCCAAACACAAACAACGGCGCTTTTCCCTGGAAAACAAAACTCGCCTGCCAAATTTTGATGGCAGATTGCCGAAGCCACTTGGTACAATCAAACCAGCCCAACTTGACACTGGTGCCACCATGGGTCTGGTCACCATCCTGCCTATCGTAGCTTTTCAGGAGCCAGCCGGTCACTCCCAGCCATAGGCCCCCAGACACAAAGCTCGGCCCGTTTCCCTGGCAAACAAAAGCAAGTTACCCGCTTCTGGATGGCAGATTGCAGGAGCCACTTTTCACCATCAAACCAGCCCGACTTGGCACTGCTGCCACCTCTGGTCTGGGAACCATCCTGCGTATCGTGGATTCTAAGGAGCCAGCCGGCCACTCCCAGCCACAGGCCCCCAAACACAAACAACGGCGCTTTTCCCTGGAAAACAAAACTCGCCTGCCAACATTTTGATGGCAGATTGCAGGAGCCACTTGGTACTATCAAATCAGCCCAACTTGGCACTGGTGCCACCATGGGTCTGGTCACCATCCTGCCTATCGTAGCTTTTCAGGAGCCAGCCGGTCCCTCCCTGCCATAGGCCCCCAGAGAAAAACCTCGGCCCGTTTCCCTGGCAAACAAAAGTAAGCTGCCCCGCTTCTGGATGGCAGATTGCAGGACGCACTTGGTACTATCAAACCAGCCCAACTTGGCACTGGTGCCACCTTGGGTCTGGGAACCATCCTGCGTATCGTGGATTCTAAGGAGCCAGCCGATCACTCCCAGCCACCGGCCCCCAGACACAAACAACGGCGCTTTTCCCTGGAAAACAAAACTCGCCTACCGACATTTTGATGGCAGATTGCAGGAGCCACTTGGTACTATCAAATCAGCCCAACTTGGCACTGGTGCCACCATGGGTCTGGTCACCATCCTGCCTATCGTAGCTTTTCAGGAGCCAGCCGGTCACTCCCAGCCATAGGCCCCCAGACACAAAGCTCGGCCCGTTTCCCTGGCAAACAAAAGTAAGCTGTCCCGGTTCTGGATGGCAGATTGCAGGATCCACTAGGTATTATCAAACCAGCCCTACTTGGCACTGGTGCCACCTCTGGTCTGGGAACCATCCTGCGTATCGTGGATTCTAAGCAGCCAGCCGGCCACTCCCAGCCAAAGGCCCCCAAACAAAAACAACGGCGCTTTTCCCTGGAAAACAAAACTCGCCTGCCAACTTTTTGATGGCAGATTGCAGGAACCACTTGGTACTATCAAACCAGCCCAACTTGGCACTGGTGCCACCATGGGTCTGGTCACCATCCTGCCTATCGTAGCTTTTCAGGACCTAGCCGGTCACTCCCAGCCATAGGCGCCCAGACACAAAGCTCGACCCGTTTCCCTGGGCACACAAAAGTAAGCTGCCCCGCTTCTGGATGGCAGATTGCAGGAGCCACTTGGTACTATCAAACCAGCCCAACTTGGCCCTGGTGCCACCTTGGGTCTGGGGACCATCCTGCGTATCGTGGATTCTAAGGAGCCAGCCGGTCACTCCCAGCCACAGGCCCCTAAACAAAAACCACAGCGCTATTCCCTGGAAAACAAAACTCGCCTGCCAACATTTTGATTGCAGATTGCAGGAGCCACTTGGTACTATGAAATCAGCCCAACTTGGCACTGGTGCCACCATGGGTCTGGTCACCATCCTGCCTATCGTAGCTTTTCAGGACCTAGACGGTCACTCGCAGCCATAGGCCCCATGACACAAAGCTCAGCCCGTTTCCCTGACAAACAAAAGTAAGCTGTCCCGCTTCTGGATGGCAGATTGCAGGATCCACTAGGTATTATCAAACCAGCCCTACTTGGCACTGGTGCCACCTCTGGTCTGGGTACCATCCTGCGTATCGTGGATTCTAAGCAGCCAGCCGGCCACTCCCAGCCAAAGGCCCCCAAACAAAAACAACGGCGCTTTTCCCTGGAAAACAAAACTCGCCTGCCAACATTTTGATGGCAGATTGCAGGAGCCACTTGGTACTATCAAATCAGCCCAACTTGGCACTGGTGCCACCATGGGTCTGGTCACCATCCTGCCTATCGTAGCTTTTCAGGACCTAGCCGGTCACTCCCAGCCATAGGCGCCCAGACACAAAGCTCGAGCCGTTTCCCTGGCACACAAAAGTAAGCTGCCCCGCTTCTGGATGGCAGATTGCAGGAGCCACTTGGTACTATCAAACCAGCCCAACTTGGCACTGGTGCCACCTTGGGTCTGGGGACCATCCTGCGTATCGTGGATTCTAAGGAGCCAGCCGGTCACTCCCAGCCACAGGCCCCTAAACAAAATCCACAGCGCTATTCCCTGGAAAACAAAACTCGCCTGCCAACATTTTGATGGCAGATTGCAGGAGCCACTTGGTACTATCAAATCAGCCCAACTTGGCACTGGTGCCACCATGGGTCTGGTCACCATCCTGCCTATCGTAGCTTTTCAGGAGCCAGCCGGTCCCTCCCTGCCATAGGCCCCCAGAGAAAAACCTCGGCCCGTTTCCCTGGCAAACAAAAGTAAGCTGCCCCGCTTCTGGATGGCAGATTGCAGGAGCCACTTGGTACTATCAAACCAGCCCAACTTGGCACTGGTGCCACCTTGGGTCTGGGAACCATCCTGCGTATCGTGGATTCTAAGGAGCCAGCCGATCACTCCCAGCCACAGGCCCCCAGACACAAACAACGGCGCTTTTCCCTGGAAAACAAAACTCGCCTGCCGCCTTTTGATGGCAGATTGCAGGAGCCACTTGGTACTATCAAATCAGCCCAACTTGGCACTGGTGCCACCATGGGTCTGGTCATCATCCTGCCTATCGTAGCTTTTCAGGAGCCAGCCGGTCACTCCCAGCCATAGGCCCCCAGACACAAAGCTCGGCCCGTTTCCCTGGCAAACAAAAGTAAGCTGCCCCGCTTCTGGATGGCAGATTGCAGGAGCCACTTTGCATCATCAAACTAGCCCGACTTGGCACGGCTGCCACCTCAGGTCTGGGAACCATCCTGCGTATCGTGGATTCTAAGGAACCAGCCGGCCACTCCCACCCACAGGCCCCCAAACACAAACAACGGCGCTTTTCCCTGGAAAACAAAACTCGCCTGCCAACTTTTTGATGGCAGATTGCAGGAGCCACTTGGTACTATCAAACCAGCCCAACTTGGCACTGGTGCCACCATGGGTCTGGTCACCATCCTGCCTATCGTAGCTTTTCAGGAGCTAGCTGGTGACTCCCAGCCATAGGCCCCCAGACACAAAGCTCGGCCCGTTTCCCTGGCAAACAAAAGCAAGCTGCCCCGCTTCTGGATGGCAGATTGCACGAGCCACTTTGCACCATCAAACTAGCCCGACTTGGCACTGGTGCCACCTCAGGTCTGGGAACCATGCTGCGTATCGTGGATTCTAAGCAGCCAGCCGGCCACTCCCAGCCACAGGCCCCCAAACACAAACAACGGCGCTTTTCCCTGGAAAACAAAACTCGCCTGCCAAATTTTGATGGCAGATTGCCGAAGCCACTTGGTACAATCAAACCAGCCCAACTTGACACTGGTGCCACCATGGGTCTGGTCACCATCCTGCCTATCGTAGCTTTTCAGGAGCCAGCCGGTCACTCCCAGCCATAGGCCCCCAGACACAAAGCTCGGCCCGTTTCCCTGGCAAACAAAAGTAAGCTGCCCCGCTTCTGGATGGCAGATTGCAGGAGCCACTTTGCATCATCAAACTAGCCCGACTTGGCACGGCTTCCACCTCAGGTCTGGGAACCATCCTGCGTATCGTGGATTCTAAGGAACCAGCTGGCCACTCCCACCCACAGGCCCCCAAACACAAACAACGGCGCTTTTCCCTGGAAAACAAAACTCGCCTGCCAACTTTTTGATGGCAGATTGCAGGAGCCACTTGGTACTATCAAACCAGCCCAACTTGGCACTGGTGCCACCATGGGTCTGGTCAACATCCTGCCTATCGTAGCTTTTCAGGAGCCAGCCGGTCACTCCCAGCCATAGGCCCCGAGACACAAAGCTCGGCCCGTTTCCCTGGCAAACAAAAGCAAGCTGCCCCGCTTCTGGATGGCAGATTGCACGAGCCACTTTGCACCATCAAACTAGCCCGACTTGGCACTGGTGCCACCTCAGGTCTGGGAACCATGCTGCGTATCGTGGATTCTAATTAGCCATCCGGCCACTCCCAGCCACAGGCCCCCAAACACAAACAACGGCACTTTTCCCTGGAAAACAAAACTCGCCTGCCAAATTTTGATGGCAGATTTCCGAAGCCACTTGGTACAATCAAACCAGCCCAACTTGACACTGGTGCCACCATGGGTCTGGTCACCATCCTGCCTATCGTAGCTTTTCAGGAGCCAGCCGGTCACTCCCAGCCCTAGGCCCCCAGACACAAAGCTCGGCCCGTTTCCCTGGCAAACAAAAGCAAGTTATCCCGCTTCTGGATGGCAGATTGCAGGAGCCACTTTTCACCATCAAACCAGTCCGACTTGGCACTGCTGACACCTCTGGTCTGGGAACCATCCTGCGTATCGTGGATTCTAAGGAGCCAGCCGGCCACTCCCAGCCACAGGCCCCCAAACACAAACAACGGCGCTTTTCCCTGGATAACAAACTCGCCTGCCAACATTTTGATGGCAGATTGCAGGAGCCACTTGGTACTATCAAACCAGCCCAACTTGGCACTGGTGCCACCATGGGTCTGCTCACCATCCTGCCTATCGTAGCTTTTCAGGATCCAGCCGGTCACTCGCAGCCATAGGCCCCCAGACACAAACCTCGGCCCGTTTCCCTGGCAAACAAAAGTAAGCTACGCCGCTTCTGGATGGCAGATTGCAGGACGCACTTGGTACTATCAAACCAGCCCAACTTGGCACTGGTGCCACCTCAGGTCTGCGAACCATCCTGCGTATCGTGGATTCTAAGGAGCCAGCCGGCCACTCCCAGCCATAGGCCCCCAAACAAAAACAACGGCGCTTTTCCCTGGAAAACAAAACTTGCCTGCCAACTTTTTGATGGCAGATTGCAGGAGCCACTTGGTACTATCAAACCAGCCCAACTTGGCACTGGTGCCACCATGGGTCTGGTCACCATCCTGCCTATCGTAGCTTTTCAGGAGCCAGCCGGTCACTCCCAGCCATAGGCCCCCAAACACAAACAACGGCGCTTTTCCCTGGAAAACTAAATTCGCCTGCCAACATTTTGATGACAGATTGCAGGAGCCACTTGGTACTATCAAACCAGCCGAACTTGGCACTGGTGCCACCATGGGTCTGGTCACCATCCTGCCTATCGTAGCTTTTCAGGAGCCAGCCGGTCACTCCCAGCCATAGGCCCCGAGACACAAACCTCGGCCCGTTTCCCTGGCAAACAAAAGTAAGCTACCCCGCTTCTGGATGGCAGATTGCAGGACGCACTTTGTACTATCAAACCAGCCCAACTTGGCACTGGTGCCACCTCAGGTCTGGGAACCATCCTGCGTACCTTGGATTCCAATTAGCAAGCCGGCCACTCCCAGCCATAGGCCCCCAAACAAAAACAATGGCGCTTTTCCCTGGAAAACAAAACTTGCCTGCCAACATTTTGATGGCAGATTGCAGGAGCCACTTGGTACTATCAAACCAGCTCTACTTGGCACTGGTGCCACCATGGGTCTGGTCACCATCCTGCCTATCGTAGCTTTTCAGGAGCCAGCCGGTCACTCCCAGCCATAGGCCCCCAGACACAAACCTCGGCCCGTTTCCCTGGCAAACAGAAGTAAGCTGCCCCGCTTCTGGATGGCAGATTGCAGGAGCCACTTTGCATCATCAAACTAGCCCGACTTGGCACTGGTGCCACCTCAGGTCTGGGAACCATCCTGCGTATCGTGGATTCTAAGGAACCAGCCGGCCACTCCCAGCCACAGGCCCCCAAACACAAACAACGGCGCTTTTCCCTGGAAAACAAAACTCGCCTGCCAACTTTTTGATGGCAGATTGCAGGAGCCACTTGGTACTATCAAACCAGCCCAACTTGGCACTGGTGCCACCATGGGTCTGGTCACCATCCTGCCTATCGTAGCTTTTCAGGAGCTAGCTGGTCACTCCCAGCCATAGGCCCCCAGACACAAAGCTCGGCCCGTTTCCCTGGCAAACAATAGCAAGCTGCCCCGCTTCTGGATGGCAGATTGCACGAGCCACTTTGCACCATCAAACTAGCCCGACTTGGCACTGGTGCCACCTCAGGTCTGGGAACCATGCTGCGTATCGTGGATTCTAATTAGCCATCCGGCCACTCCCAGCCACAGGCCCCCAAACACAAACAACGGCGCTTTTCCCTGGAAAACAAAACTCGCCTGCCAAATTTTGATGGCAGATTGCCGAAGCCACTTGGTACAATCAAACCAGCCCAACTTGGCACTGGTGCCACCATGGGTCTGGTCACCATCCTGCCTATCGTAGCTTTTCAGGAGCCAGCCGGTCACTCCCAGCCCTAGGCCCCCAGACACAAACCTCGGCCCGTTTCCCTGGCAAACAAAAGCAAGTTATCCCGCTTCTGGATGGCAGATTGCAGGAGCCACTTTTCACCATCAAACCAGCCCGACTTGGCACTGCTGCCACCTCTGGTCTGGGAACCATCCTGCGTATCGTGGATTCTAAGGAGCCAGCCGGCCACTCCCAGCCACAGGCCCCCAAACACAAACAACAGCGCTTTTCCCTGGATAACAAACTCGCCTGCCAACATTTTGATGGCAGATTGCAGGAGCCACTTGGTACTATCAAACCAGCCCAACTTGGCACTGGTGCCACCATGGGTCTGCTCACCATCCTGCCTATCGTAGCTTTTCAGGAGCCAGCCGGTCACTCGCAGCCATAGGCCCCCAGACACAAAGCTCGGCCCGTTTCCCTGGCAAACAAAAGTAAGCTACGCCGCTTCTGGATGGCAGATTGCCGGACGCACTTGGTACTATCAAACCAGCCCAACTTGGCACTGGTGCCACCTCAGGTCTGCGAACCATCCTGCGTATCGTGGATTCTAAGGAGCCAGCCGGCCACTCCCAGCCATAGGCCCCCAAACAAAAACAACGGCGCTTTTCCCTGGAAAACAAAACTTGCCTGCCAACTTTTTGATGGCAGATTGCAGGAGCCACTTGGTACTATCAAACCAGCCCAACTTGGCACTGGTGCCACCATGGGTCTGGTCACCATCCTGCCTATCGTAGCTTTTCAGGAGCCAGCCGGTCACTCCCAGCCATAGGCCCCCAAACACAAACAACGGCGCTTTTCCCTGGAAAACTAAATTCGCCTGCCAACATTTTGATGACAGATTGCAGGAGCCACTTGGTACTATCAAACCAGCCGAACTTGGCACTGGTGCCACCATGGGTCTGGTCACCATCCTGCCTATCGTAGCTTTTCAGGAGCCAGCCGGTCACTCCCAGCCATTGGCCCCGAGACACAAACCTCGGCCCGTTTCCCTGGCAAACAAAAGTAAGCTACCCCGCTTCTGGATGGCAGATTGCAGGACGCACTTTGTACTATCAAACCAGCCCAACTTGGCACTGGTGCCACCTCAGGTCTGGGAACCATCCTGTGTACCTTGGATTCCAATTAGCAAGCCGGCCACTCCCAGCCATAGGCCCCCAAACAAAAACAATGGCGCTTTTCCCTGGAAAACAAAACTTGCCTGCCAACATTTTGATGGCAGATTGCAGGAGCCACTTGGTACTATCAAACCAGCTCTACTTGGCACTGGTGCCACCATGGGTCTGGTCACCATCCTGCCTATCGTAGCTTTTCAGGAGCCAGCCGGTCACTCCCAGCCATAGGCCCCCAGACACAAAGCTCGGCCCGTTTCCCTGGCAAACAAAAGTAAGCTGCCCCGCTTCTGGATGGCAGATTGCAGGAGCCACTTTGCATCATCAAACTAGCCCGACTTGGCACGGCTGCCACCTCAGGTCTGGGAACCATCCTGCGTATCGTGGATTCTAAGGAACCAGCCGGCCACTCCCACCCACAGGCCCCCAAACACAAACAACGGCGCTTTTCCCTGGAAAACAAAACTCGCCTGCCAACTTTTTGATGGCAGATTGCAGGAGCCACTTGGTACTATCAAACCAGCCCAACTTGGCACTGGTGCCACCATGGGTCTGGTCACCATCCTGCCTATCGTAGCTTTTCAGGAGCTAGCTGGTCACTCCCAGCCATAGGCCCCCAGACACAAAGCTCGGCCCGTTTCCCTGGCAAACAAAAGCAAGCTGCCCCGCTTCTGGATGGCAGATTGCACGAGCCACTTTGCACCATCAAACTAGCCCGACTTGGCACTGGTGCCACCTCAGGTCTGGGAACCATGCTGCGTATCGTGGATTCTAATTAGCCATCCGGCCACTCCCAGCCACAGGCCCCCAAACACAAACAACGGCGCTTTTCCCTGGAAAACAAAACTCGCCTGCCAAATTTTGATGGCAGATTGCCGAAGCCACTTGGTACAATCAAACCAGCCCAACTTGACACTGGTGCCACCATGGGTCTGGTCACCATCCTGCCTATCGTAGCTTTTCAGGAGCCAGCCGGTCACTCCCAGCCATAGGCCCCCAGACACAAAGCTCGGCCCGTTTCCCTGGCAAACAAAAGCAAGTTACCCGCTTCTGGATGGCAGATTGCAGGAGCCACTTTTCACCATCAAACCAGCCCGACTTGGCACTGCTGCCACCTCTGGTCTGGGAACCATCCTGCGTATCGTGGATTCTAAGGAGCCAGCCGGCCACTCCCAGCCACAGGCCCCCAAACACAAACAACGGCGCTTTTCCCTGGAAAACAAAACTCGCCTGCCAACATTTTGATGGCAGATTGCAGGAGCCACTTGGTACTATCAAATCAGCCCAACTTGGCACTGGTGCCACCATGGGTCTGGTCACCATCCTGCCTATCGTAGCTTTTCAGGAGCCAGCCGGTCCCTCCCTGCCATAGGCCCCCAGACACAAACCTCGGCCCGTTTCCCTGGCAAACAAAAGTAAGCTGCCCCGCTTCTGGATGGCAGATTGCAGGAGCCACTTGGTACTATCAAACCAGCCCAACTTGGCACTGGTGCCACCTCAGGTCTGGGAACCATCCTGCGTATCGTGGATTCTAAGGAACCAGCTGGCCACTCCCACCCACAGGCCCCCAAACACAAACAACGGCGCTTTTCCCTGGAAAACAAAACTCGCCTGACAACTTTTTGATGGCAGATTGCAGGAGCCACTTGGTACTATCAAACCAGCCCAACTTGGCACTGGTGCCACCATGGGTCTGGTCAACATCCTGCCTATCGTAGCTTTTCAGGAGCCAGCCGGTCACTCCCAGCCATAGGCCCCGAGACACAAACCTCGGCCAGTTTCCCTGGCAAACAAAAGCAAGCTGACCCGCTTCTGGATGGCAGATTGCACGAGCCACTTTGCACCATCAAACTAGCCCGACTTGGCACTGGTGCCACCTCAGGTCTGGGAACCATGCTGCGTATCGTGGATTCTAATTAGCCATCCGGCCACTCCCAGCCACAGGCCCCCAAACACAAACAACGGCGCTTTTCCCTGGAAAACAAAACTCGCCTGCCAAATTTTGATGGCAGATTGCCGAAGCCACTTGGTACAATCAAACCAGCCCAACTTGGCACTGGTGCCACCATGGGTCTGGTCACCATCCTGCCTATCGTAGCTTTTCAGGAGCCAGCCGGTCACTCCCAGCCCTAGGCCCCCAGACACAAACCTCGGCCCGTTTCCCTGGCAAACAAAAGCAAGTTATCCCGCTTCTGGATGGCAGATTGCAGGAGCCACTTTTCACCATCAAACCAGCCCGACTTGGCACTGCTGCCACCTCTGGTCTGGGAACCATCCTGCGTATCGTGGATTCTAAGGAGCCAGCCGGCCACTCCCAGCCACAGGCCCCCAAACACAAACAACAGCGCTTTTCCCTGGATAACAAACTCGCCTGCCAACATTTTGATGGCAGATTGCAGGAGCCACTTGGTACTATCAAACCAGCCCAACTTGGCACTGGTGCCACCATGGGTCTGCTCACCATCCTGCCTATCGTAGCTTTTCAGGAGCCAGCCGGTCACTCGCAGCCATAGGCCCCCAGACACAAAGCTCGGCCCGTTTCCCTGGCAAACAAATGTAAGCTACGCCGCTTCTGGATGGCAGATTGCCGGACGCACTTGGTACTATCAAACCAGCCCAACTTGGCACTGGTGCCACCTCAGGTCTGCGAACCATCCTGCGTATTGTGGATTCTAAGGAGCCAGCCGGCCACTCCCACCCACAGGCCCCCAAACAAAAACAACGGCGCTTTTCCCTGGAAAACAAAACTTGCCTGCCAACTTTTTGATGGCAGATTGCAGGAGCCACTTGGTACTATCAAACCAGCCCAACTTGGCACTGGTGCCACCATGGGTCTGGTCACCATCCTGCCTATCGTAGCTTTTCAGGAGCCAGCCGGTCACTCCCAGCCATAGGCCCCCAAACACAAACAACGGCGTTTTTCCCTGGAAAACTAAATTCGCCTGCCAACATTTTGATGACAGATTGCAGGAGCCACTTGGTACTATCAAACCAGCCGAACTTGGCACTGGTGCCACCATGGGTCTGGTCACCATCCTGCCTATCGTAGCTTTTCAGGAGCCAGCCGGTCACTCCCAGCCATTGGCCCCGAGACACAAACCTCGGCCCGTTTCCCTGGCAAACAAAAGTAAGCTACCCCGCTTCTGGATGGCAGATTGCAGGACGCACTTTGTACTATCAAACCAGCCCAACTTGGCACTGGTGCCACCTCAGGTCTGGGAACCATCCTGTGTACCTTGGATTCCAATTAGCAAGCCGGCCACTCCCAGCCATAGGCCCCCAAACAAAAACAATGGCGCTTTTCCCTGGAAAACAAAACTTGCCTGCCAACATTTTGATGGCAGATTGCAGGAGCCACTTGGTACTATCAAACCAGCTCTACTTGGCACTGGTGCCACCATGGGTCTGGTCACCATCCTGCCTATCGTAGCTTTTCAGGAGCCAGCCGGTCACTCCCAGCCATAGGCCCCCAGACACAAAGCTCGGCCCGTTTCCCTGGCAAACAAAAGTAAGCTGCCCCGCTTCTGGATGGCAGATTGCAGGAGCCACTTTGCATCATCAAACTAGCCCGACTTGGCACGGCTGCCACCTCAGGTCTGGGAACCATCCTGCGTATCGTGGATTCTAAGGAACCAGCCGGCCACTCCCAGCCACAGGCCCCCAAACACAAACAACGGCGCTTTTCCCTGGAAAACAAAACTCGCCTGCCAACTTTTTGATGGCAGATTGCAGGAGCCACTTGGTACTATCAAACCAGCCCAACTTGGCACTGGTGCCACCATGGGTCTGGTCACCATCCTGCCTATCGTAGCTTTTCAGGAGCTAGCTGGTCACTCCCAGCCATAGGCCCCCAGACACAAAGCTCGGCCCGTTTCCCTGGCAAACAAAAGCAAGCTGCCCCGCTTCTGGATGGCAGATTGCACGAGCCACTTTGCACCATCAAACTAGCCCGACTTGGCACTGGTGCCACCTCAGGTCTGGGAACCATGCTGCGTATCGTGGATTCTAATTAGCCATCCGGCCACTCCCAGCCACAGGCCCCCAAACACAAACAACGGCGCTTTTCCCTGGAAAACAAAACTCGCCTGCCAAATTTTGATGGCAGATTGCCGAAGCCACTTGGTACAATCAAACCAGCCCAACTTGACACTGGTGCCACCATGGGTCTGGTCACCATCCTGCCTATCGTAGCTTTTCAGGAGCCAGCCGGTCACTCCCAGCCATAGGCCCCCAGACACAAAGCTCGGCCCGTTTCCCTGGCAAACAAAAGCAAGTTACCCGCTTCTGGATGGCAGATTGCAGGAGCCACTTTTCACCATCAAACCAGCCCGACTTGGCACTGCTGCCACCTCTGGTCTGGGAACCATCCTGCGTATCGTGGATTCTAAGGAGCCAGCCGGCCACTCCCAGCCACAGGCCCCCAAACACAAACAACGGCGCTTTTCCCTGGAAAACAAAACTCGCCTGCCAACATTTTGATGGCAGATTGCAGGAGCCACTTGGTACTATCAAATCAGCCCAACTTGGCACTGGTGCCACCATGGGTCTGGTCACCATCCTGCCTATCGTAGCTTTTCAGGAGCCAGCCGGTCCCTCCCTGCCATAGGCCCCCAGAGAAAAACCTCGGCCCGTTTCCCTGGCAAACAAAAGTAAGCTGCCCCGCTTCTGGATGGCAGATTGCAGGAGCCACTTGGTACTATCAAACCAGCCCAACTTGGCACTGGTGCCACCTCAGGTCTGGGAACCATCCTGCGTATCGTGGATTCTAAGGAACCAGCTGGCCACTCCCACCCACAGGCCCCCAAACACAAACAACGGCGCTTTTCCCTGGAAAACAAAACTCGCCTGACAACTTTTTGATGGCAGATTGCAGGAGCCACTTGGTACTATCAAACCAGCCCAACTTGGCACTGGTGCCACCATGGGTCTGGTCAACATCCTGCCTATCGTAGCTTTTCAGGAGCCAGCCGGTCACTCCCAGCCATAGGCCCCGAGACACAAACCTCGGCCAGTTTCCCTGGCAAACAAAAGCAAGCTGACCCGCTTCTGGATGGCAGATTGCACGAGCCACTTTGCACCATCAAACTAGCCCGACTTGGCACTGGTGCCACCTCAGGTCTGGGAACCATGCTGCGTATCGTGGATTCTAATTAGCCATCCGGCCACTCCCAGCCACAGGCCCCCAAACACAAACAACGGCGCTTTTCCCTGGAAAACAAAACTCGCCTGCCAAATTTTGATGGCAGATTGCCGAAGCCACTTGGTACAATCAAACCAGCCCAACTTGACACTGGTGCCACCATGGGTCTGGTCACCATCCTGCCTATCGTAGCTTTTCAGGAGCCAGCCGGTCACTCCCAGCCCTAGGCCCCCAGACACAAACCTCGGCCCGTTTCCCTGGCAAAGAAAAGCAAGCTGCCCCGCTTCTGGATGGCAGATTGCAGGAGCCACTTTGCACCATCAAACTAGCCCGACTTGGCACTGGTGCCACCTCAGGTCTGGGAACCATGCTGCGTATCGTGGATTCTAATTAGCCATCCGGCCACTCCCAGCCACAGGCCCCCAAACACAAACAACGGCGCTTTTCCCTGGAAAACAAAACTCGCCTGCCAAATTTTGATGGCAGATTGCCGAAGCCACTTGGTACAATCAAACCAGCCCAACTTGACACTGGTGCCACCATGGGTCTGGTCACCATCCTGCCTATCGTAGCTTTTCAGGAGCCAGCCGGTCACTCCCAGCCCTAGGCCCCCAGACACAAAGCTCGGCCCGTTTCCCTGGCAAACATAAGCAAGTTATCCCGCTTCTGGATGGCAGATTGCAGGAGCCACTTTTCACCATCAAACCAGCCCGACTTGGCACTGCTGCCACCTCTGGTCTGGGAACCATCCTGCGTATCGTGGATTCTAAGGAGCCAGCCGGCCACTCCCAGCCACAGGCCCCCAAACACAAACAACGGCGCTTTTCCCTGGATAACAAACTCGCCTGCCAACATTTTGATGGCAGATTGCAGGAGCCACTTGGTACTATCAAACCAGCCCAACTTGGCACTGGTGCCACCATGGGTCTGCTCACCATCCTGCCTATCGTAGCTTTTCAGGAGCCAGCCGGTCACTCGCAGCCATAGGCCCCCAGACACAAAGCTCGGCCCGTTTCCCTGGCAAACAAAAGTAAGCTACGCCGCTTCTGGATGGCAGATTGCAGGACGCACTTGGTACTATCAAACCAGCCCAACTTGGCACTGGTGCCACCTCAGGTCTGCGAACCATCCTGCGTATCGTGGATTCTAAGGAGCCAGCCGGCCACTCCCAGCCATAGGCCCCCAAACAAAAACAACGGCGCTTTTCCCTGGAAAACAAAACTTGCCTGCCAACTTTTTGATGGCAGATTGCAGGAGCCACTTGGTACTATCAAACCAGCCCAACTTGGCACTGGTGCCACCATGGGTCTGGTCACCATCCTGCCTATCGTAGCTTTTCAGGAGCCAGCCGGTCACTCCCAGCCATAGGCCCCCAAACACAAACAACGGCGCTTTTCCCTGGAAAACTAAATTCGCCTGCCAACATTTTGATGACAGATTGCAGGAGCCACTTGGTACTATCAAACCAGCCGAACTTGGCACTGGTGCCACCATGGGTCTGGTCACCATCCTGCCTATCGTAGCTTTTCAGGAGCCAGCCGGTCACTCCCAGCCATAGGCCCCGAGACACAAACCTCGGCCCGTTTCCCTGGCAAACAAAAGTAAGCTACCCCGCTTCTGGATGGCAGATTGCAGGACGCACTTTGTACTATCAAACCAGCCCAACTTGGCACTGGTGCCACCTCAGGTCTGGGAACCATCCTGCGTACCTTGGATTCCAATTAGCAAGCCGGCCACTCCCAGCCACAGGCCCCCAAACACAAACAACGGCGCTTTTCCCTGGAAAACAAAACTTGCCTGCCAACATTTTGATGGCAGATTGCAGGAGCCACTTGGTACTATCAAACCAGCTCTACTTGGCACTGGTGCCACCATGGGTCTGGTCACCATCCTGCCTATCGTAGCTTTTCAGGAGCCAGCCGGTCACTCCCAGCCATAGGCCCCCAGACACAAACCTCGGCCCGTTTCCCTGGCAAACAAAAGTAAGCTGCCCCGCTTCTGGATGGCAGATTGCAGGAGCCACTTTGCATCATCAAACTAGCCCGACTTGGCACGGCTGCCACCTCAGGTCTGGGAACCATCCTGCGTATCGTGGATTCTAAGGAACCAGCCGGCCACTCCCACCCACAGGCCCCCAAACACAAACAACGGCGCTTTTCCCTGGAAAACAAAACTCGCCTGACAACTTTTTGATGGCAGATTGCAGGAGCCACTTGGTACTATCAAACCAGCCCAACTTGGCACTGGTGCCACCATGGGTCTGGTCACCATCCTGCCTATCGTAGCTTTTCAGGAGCTAGCTGGTCACTCCCAGCCATAGGCCCCCAGACACAAAGCTCGGCCCGTTTCCCTGGCAAACAAAAGCAAGCTGCCCCGCTTCTGGATGGCAGATTGCACGAGCCACTTTGCACCATCAAACTAGCCCGACTTGGCACTGGTGCCACCTCAGGTCTGGGAACCATGCTGCGTATCGTGGATTCTAATTAGCCATCCGGCCACTCCCAGCCACAGGCCCCCAAACACAAACAACGGCGCTTTTCCCTGGAAAACAAAACTCGCCTGCCAAATTTTGATGGCAGATTGCCGAAGCCACTTGGTACAATCAAACAAGCCCAACTTGACACTGGTGCCACCATGGGTCTGGTCACCATCCTGCCTATCGTAGCTTTTCAGGAGCCAGCCGGTCACACCCAGCCATAGGCCCCCAGACACAAACCTCGGCCCGTTTCCCTGGCAAACAAAAGCAAGTTACCCGCTTCTGGATGGCAGATTGCAGGAGCCACTTTTCACCATCAAACCAGCCCGACTTGGCACTGGTGCCACCTCTGGTCTGGGAACCATCCTGCGTATCGTGGATTCTAAGGAACCAGCCGGCCACTCCCAGCCACAGGCCCCCAAACAAAAACAACGGCGCTTTTCCCTGGAAAACAAAACTCGCCTGCCAACATTTTGATGGCAGATTGCAGGAGCCACTTGGTACTATCAAATCAGCCCAACTTGGCACTGGTGCCACCATGGGTCTGGTCACCATCCTGCCAATCGTAGCTTTTCAGGAGCCAGCCGGTCCCTCCCTGCCATAGGCCCCCAGAGAAAAACCTCGGCCCGTTTCCCTGGCAAACAAAAGTAAGCTGCCCCGCTTCTGGATGGCAGATTGCAGGACGCACTTGGTACTATCAAACCAGCCCAACTTGGCACTGGTGCCACCTTGGGTCTGGGAACCATCCTGCGTATCGTGGATTCTAAGGAGCCAGCCGATCACTCCCAGCCACAGGCCCCCAGACACAAACAACGGCGCTTTTCCCTGGAAAACAAAACTCGCCTACCGACTTTTTGATGGCAGATTGCAGGAGCCACTTGGTACTATCAAATCAGCCCAACTTGGCACTGGTGCCACCATGGGTCTGGTCACCATCCTGCCTATCGTAGCTTTTCAGGAGCCAGCCGGTCACTCCCAGCCATAGGCCCCCAGACACAAAGCTCGGCCCGTTTCCCTGGCAAACAAAAGTAAGCTGCCCCGCTTCTGGATGGCAGATTGCAGGAGCCACTTTGCATCATCAAACTAGCACGACTTGGCACGGCTGCCACCTCAGGTCTGGGAACCATCCTGCGTATGGTGGATTCTAAGGAACCAGCTGGCCACTCCCACCCAC
Organism: Melospiza melodia melodia; assembly: GCF_035770615.1. Lineage (NCBI taxonomy): Eukaryota > Metazoa > Chordata > Aves > Passeriformes > Passerellidae > Melospiza > Melospiza melodia. The sequence continues at coordinate 46,487,487 of NC_086199.1, forward strand.
AGGCCCCAAAACACAAACAACGGCGCTTTTCCCTGGAAAACAAAACTCGCCTGCCAAATTTTGATGGCAGATTGCCGAAGCCACTTGGTACAATCAAACCAGCCCAACTTGACACTGGTGCCACCATGGGTCTGGTCACCATCCTGCCTATCGTAGCTTTTCAGGAGCCAGCCGGTCACTCCCAGCCCTAGGCCCCCAGACACAAAGCTCGGCCCGTTTCCCTGGCAAACAAAAGCAAGTTATCCCGCTTCTGGATGGCAGATTGCAGGAGCCACTTTTCACCATCAAACCAGCCCGACTTGGCACTGCTGCCACCTCTGGTCTGGGAACCATCCTGCGTATCGTGGATTCTAAGGAGCCAGCCGGCCACTCCCAGCCACAGGCCCCCAAACACAAACAACGGCGCTTTTCCCTGGATAACAAACTCGCCTGCCAAATTTTTGATGGCAGATTGCAGGAGCCACTTGGTACTATCAAACCAGCCCAACTTGACACTGGTGCCACCATGGGTCTGCTCACCATCCTGCCTATCGTAGCTTTTCAGGAGCCAGCCGGTCACTCCCAGCCTTAGGCCCCCAGACACAAAGCTCGGCCCGTTTCCCTGGCAAACAAAAGTAAGCTACGCAGCTTCTGGATGGCAGATTGCAGGACGCACTTGGTACTATCAAACCAGCCCAACTTGGCACTGGTGCCACCTCAGGTCTGCGAACCATCCTGCGTATCGTGGATTCTAAGGAGCCAGCCGGCCACTCCCAGCCATAGGCCCCCAAACAAAAACAACGGCGCTTTTCCCTGGAAAACAAAACTTGCCTGCCAACTTTTTGATGGCAGATTGCAGGAGCCACTTGGTACTATCAAACCAGCCCAACTTGGCACTGGTGCCACCATGGGTCTGGTCACCATCCTGCCTATCGTAGCTTTTCAGGAGCCAGCCGGTCACTCCCAGCCATAGGCCCCCAGACACAAAGCTCGGCCCGTTTCCCTGACAAACAAAAGTAAGCTGTCCCGCTTCTGGATGGCAGATTGCAGGAGCCACTTGGTACTATCAAACCAGCCCGACTTGGCACTGGTGCCACCTCTGGTCTGGGAACCATCCTGCGTATCGTGGATTCTAATTAGCCATCCGTCCACTCCCAGCCACAGGCCCCCAAACACAAACAACGGAGCTTTTCCCTGGAAAACAAAACTCGGCTGCCAAATTTTTGTTGGCAGATGGACGGAGCCACTTGGTACTATCAAACCAGCCCAACTTGGCACTGGTGCCACCATGGGTCTGGTCACCATCCTGCCTATCGTAGCTTTTCAGGAGCCAGCCGGCCACTCCCTGCCACAGGCCCCCAAACACAAACAACGGCGCTTTTCCCTGGAAAACAAAATTCGCCTGCCAACATTTTGATGACAGATTGCAGGAGCCACTTGGTACTATCAAACCAGCCGAACTTGGCACTGGTGCCACCATGGGTCTGGTCACCATCCTGCCTATCGTAGCTTTTCAGGAGCCAGCCGGTCACTCCCAGCCATAGGCCCCGAGACACAAACCTCGGCCCGTTTCCCTGGCAAACAAAAGTAAGCTACCCCGCTTCTGGATGGCAGATTGCAGGACGCACTTGGTACTATCAAACCAGCCCAACTTGGCACTGGTGCCACCTCAGGTCTGGGAACCATCCTGCGTACCTTGGATTCCAATTAGCAAGCCGGCCACTCCCAGCCATAGGCCCCCAAACAAAAACAATGGCGCTTTTCCCTGGAAAACAAAACTCGCCTGCCAACATTTTGATGGCAGATTGCAGGAGCCACTTGGTACTATCAAACCAGCTCTACTTGGCACTGGTGCCACCATGGGTCTGGTCACCATCCTGCCTATCGTAGCTTTTCAGGAGCCAGCCGGTCACTCCCAGCCATAGGCCCCCAGACACAAAGCTCAACCCGTTTCCCTGGCAAACAAAACTAAGCTGCCCCGCTTCTGGATGGCAGATTGCAGGAGCCACTTGGTACTATCAAACCAGCCCAACTTGGCACTGGTGCCACCTTGGGTCTGGGAACCATCCTGCGTATCGTGGATTCTAAGGAGCCAGCCGGTCACTCCCAGCCACAGGCCCCCAAACACAAACCACAGCGCTTTTCCCTGGAAAACAAAACTCGCCTGCCAACATTTTTGATGGCAGATTGCAGGAGCCACTTGCTACTATCAAAACAGCCCATCTTGGCACTCGTGCCACCATGGGTCTGGTCACCATCCTGCCTATCGTAGCTTTTCAGGAGCCAGCCGGTCCCTCCCTGCCATAGGCCCCCAGAGAAAATCCTCGGCCCATTTCCCTGGCAAACAAAAGTAAGCTGTCCCACTTCTGGATGGCAGATTGCAGGACGCCCTTGGTACTATCAAACCAGCCCAACTTGGCACTGGTGCTACCTCTGGTCTGGGAACCATGCTGCGTATCGTGGATTCTAAGGAGCCAGCCGGTCACCCCCACCCACAGGCCCCCAGACACAAACAACGGCGCTTTTCCCTGGAAAACAAAACTCGCCTGCCGACTTTTTGATGGCAGATTGCAGGAGCCACTTGGTACTATCAAATCAGCCCAACTTGGCACTGGTGCCACCATGGGTCTGGTCACCATCCTGCCTATCGTAGCTTTTCAGGAGCCAGCCGGTCACTCGCAGCCATAGGCCCCCTGACACAAAGCTCGGCCCGTTTCCCTGGCAAACAAAAGTAAGCTGCCCCGCTTCTGGATGGCAGATTGCAGGAGCCACTTTGCACCATCAAACTAGCCCGACTTGGCACTGGTGCCACCTCAGGTCTGGGAACCATCCTGCGTATCGTGGATTCTAAGGAACCAGCCGGCCACTCCCACCCACAGGCCCCCAAACACAAACAACGGCGCTTTTCCCTGGAAAACTAAATTCGCCTGCCAACATTTTGATGACAGATTGCAGGAGCCACTTGGTACTATCAAACCAGCCCAACTTGGCACTGGTGCCACCATGGGTCTGGTCACCATCCTGCCTATCGTAGCTTTTCAGGAGCCAGCCGGTCACTCCCAGCCATAGGCCCCGAGACACAAACCTCGGCCCGTTTCCCTGGCAAACAAAAGTAAGCTACCCCGCTTCTGGATGGCAGATTGCAGGACGCACTTTGTACTATCAAACCAGCCCAACTTGGCACTGGTGCCACCTCAGGTCTGGGACCATCCTGCGTACCTTGGATTCCAATTAGCAAGCCGGCCACTCCCAGCCATAGGCCCCCAAACAAAAACAATGGCGCTTTTCCCTGGAAAACAAAACTTGCCTGCCAACATTTTGATGGCAGATTGCAGGAGCCACTTGGTACTATCAAACCAGCTCTACTTGGCACTGGTGCCACCATGGGTCTGGTCACCATCCTGCCTATCGTAGCTTTTCAGGAGCCAGCCGGTCACTCCCAGCCATAGGCCCCCAGACACAAAGCTCGGCCCGTTTCCCTGGCAAACAAAAGTAAGCTGCCCCGCTTCTGGATGGCAGATTGCAGGAGCCACTTTGCATCATCAAACTAGCACGACTTGGCACGGCTGCCACCTCAGGTCTGGGAACCATCCTGCGTATCGTGGATTCTAAGGAACCAGCCGGCCACTCCCACCCACAGGCCCCCAAACACAAACAACGGCGCTTTTCCCTGGAAAACAAAACTCGCCTGCCAACTTTTTGATGGCAGATTGCAGGAGCCACTTGGTACTATCAAACCAGCCCAACTTGACACTGGTGCCACCATGGGTCTGGTCACCATCCTGCCTATCGTAGCTTTTCAGGAGCCAGCCGGTCACTCCCAGCCATAGGCCCCCAGACACAAAGCTCGGCCCGTTTCCCTGGCAAACAAAAGCAAGCTGCCCCGCTTCTGGATGGCAGATTGCACGAGCCACTTTGCAGCATCAAACTAGCCCGACTTGGCACTGGTGCCACCTCAGGTCTGGGAACCATGCTGCGTATCGTGGATTCTAATTAGCCATCCGGCCACTCCCAGCCACAGGCCCCCAAACACAAACAACGGCGCTTTTCCCTGGAAAACAAAACTCGCCTGCCAAATTTTGATGGCAGATTGCCGAAGCCACTTGGTACAATCAAACCAGCCCAACTTGACACTGGTGCCACCATGGGTCTGGTCACCATCCTGCCTATCGTAGCTTTTCAGGAGCCAGCCGGTCACTCCCAGCCATAGGCCCCCAGACACAAAGCTCGGCCCGTTTCCCTGGCAAACAAAAGCAAGTTACCCGCTTCTGGATGGCAGATTGCAGGAGCCACTTTTCACCATCAAACCAGCCCGACTTGGCACTGCTGCCACCTCTGGTCTGGGAACCATCCTGCGTATCGTGGATTCTAAGGAGCCAGCCGGCCACTCCCAGCCACAGGCCCCCAAACACAAACAACGGCGCTTTTCCCTGGAAAACAAAACTCGCCTGCCAACATTTTGATGGCAGATTGCAGGAGCCACTTGGTACTATCAAATCAGCCCAACTTGGCACTGGTGCCACCATGGGTCTGGTCACCATCCTGCCAATCGTAGCTTTTCAGGAGCCAGCCGGTCCCTCCCTGCCATAGGCCCCCAGAGAAAAACCTCGGCCCGTTTCCCTGGCAAACAAAAGTAAGCTGCCCCGCTTCTGGATGGCAGATTGCAGGACGCACTTGGTACTATCAAACCAGCCCAACTTGGCACTGGTGCCACCTTGGGTCTGGGAACCATCCTGCGTATCGTGGATTCTAAGGAGCCAGCCGATCACTCCCAGCCACAGGCCCCCAGACACAAACAACGGCGCTTTTCCCTGGAAAACAAAACTCGCCTACCGACTTTTTGATGGCAGATTGCAGGAGCCACTTGGTACTATCAAATCAGCCCAACTTGGCACTGGTGCCACCATGGGTCTGGTCACCATCCTGCCTATCGTAGCTTTTCAGGAGACAGCCGGTCACTCCCAGCCATAGGCCCCCAGACACAAAGCTCGGCCCGTTTCCCTGGCAAACAAAAGTAAGCTGCCCCGCTTCTGGATGGCAGATTGCAGGAGCCACTTTGCATCATCAAACTAGCACGACTTGGCACGGCTGCCACCTCAGGTCTGGGAACCATCCTGCGTATCGTGGATTCTAAGGAACCAGCTGGCCACTCCCACCCACAGGCCCCAAAACACAAACAACGGCGCTTTTCCCTGGAAAACAAAACTCGCCTGACAACTTTTTGATGGCAGATTGCAGGAGCCACTTGGTACTATCAAACCAGCTCAACTTGGCACTGGTGCCACCATGGGTCTGGTCAACATCCTGCCTATCGTAGCTTTTCAGGAGCCAGCCGGTCACTCCCAGCCATAGGCCCCGAGACACAAACCTCGGCCCGTTTCCCTGGCAAACAAAAGCAAGCTGCCCCGCTTCTGGATGGCAGATTGCAGGAGCCACTTTGCACCATCAAACTAGCCCGACTTGGCACTGGTGCCACCTCAGGTCTGGGAACCATGCTGCGTATCGTGGATTCTAATTAGCCATCCGGCCACTCCCAGCCACAGGCCCCCAAACACAAACAACGGCGCTTTTCCCTGGAAAACAAACCTCGCCTGCCAATTTTTGATGGCAGATTGCCGAAGCCACTTGGTACAATCAAACCAGCCCAACTTGACACTGGTGCCACCATGGGTCTGGTCACCATCCTGCCTATCGTAGCTTTTCAGGAGCCAGCCGGTCACTCCCAGCCCTAGGCCCCCAGACACAAAGCTCGGCCCGTTTCCCTGGCAAACAAAAGCAAGTTATCCCGCTTCTGGATGGCAGATTGCAGGAGCCACTTTTCACCATCAAACCAGCCCGACTTGGCACTGCTGCCACCTCTGGTCTGGGAACCATCCTGCGTATCGTGGATTCTAAGGAGCCAGCCGGCCACTCCCACCCACAGGCCCCCAAACACAAACAACGGCGCTTTTCCCTGGATAACAAACTCGCCTGCCAACTTTTTGATGGCAGATTGCAGGAGCCACTTGGTACTATCAAACCAGCCCAACTTGACACTGGTGCCACCATGGGTCTGCTCACCATCCTGCCTATCGTAGCTTTTCAGGAGCCAGCCGGTCACTCCAAGCCTTAGGCCCCCAGACACAAACCTCGGCCCGTTTCCCTGGCAAACAAAAGTAAGCTACGCCGCTTCTGGATGGCAGATTGCAGGACGCACTTGGTACTATTAAACCAGCCCAACTTGGCACTGGTGCCACCTCAGGTCTGCGAACCATCCTGCGTATCGTGGATTCTAAGGAGCCAGCCGGCCACTCCCAGCCATAGGCCCCCAAACAAAAACAACGGCGCTTTTCCCTGGAAAACAAAACTTGCCTGCCAACTTTTTGATGGCAGATTGCAGGAGCCACTTGGTACTATCAAACCAGCCCAACTTGGCACTGGTGCCACCATGGGTCTGGTCACCATCCTGCCTATCGTAGCTTTTCAGGAGCCAGCCGGTCACTCCCAGCCATAGGCCCCCAGACACAAAGCTCGGCCCGTTTCCCTGACAAACAAAAGTAAGCTGTCCCGCTTCTGGATGGCAGATTGCAGGAGCCACTTGGTACTATCAAACCAGCCCGACTTGGCACTGGTGCCACCTCTGGTCTGGGAACCATCCTGCGTATCGTGGATTCTAATTAGCCATCCGTCCACTCCCAGCCACAGGCCCCCAAACACAAACAACGGCGCTTTTCCCTGGAAAACAAAACTCGGCTGCCAAATTTTTGTTGGCAGATGGACGGAGCCACTTGGTACTATCAAACCAGCCCAACTTGGCACTGGTGCCACCATGGGTCTGGTCACCATCCTGCCTATCGTAGCTTTTCAGGAGCCAGCCGGCCACTCCCTGCCACAGGCCCCCAAACACAAACAACGGCGCTTTTCCCTGGAAAACAAAATTCGCCTGCCAACATTTTGATGACAGATTGCAGGAGCCACTTGGTACTATCAAACCAGCCGAACTTGGCACTGGTGCCACCATGGGTCTGGTCACCATCCTGCCTATCGTAGCTTTTCAGGAGCCAGCCGGTCACTCCCAGCCATAGGCCCCGAGACACAAACCTCGGCCCGTTTCCCTGGCAAACAAAAGTAAGCTACCCCGCTTCTGGATGGCAGATTGCAGGACGCACTTTGTACTATCAAACCAGCCCAACTTGGCACTGGTGCCACCTCAGGTCTGGGAACCATCCTGCGTACCTTGGATTCCAATTAGCAAGCCGGCCACTCCCAGCCATAGGCCCCCAAACAAAAACAATGGCGCTTTTCCCTGAAAAACAAAACTTGCCTGACAACTTTTTGATGGCAGATTGCAGGAGCCACTTGGTACTATCAAACCAGCTCTACTTGGCACTGGTGCCACCATGGGTCTGGTCACCATCCTGCCTATCGTAGCTTTTCAGGAGCCAGCCGGTCACTCCCAGCCATAGGCCCCCAGACACAAAGCTGGACCCGTTTCCCTGGCAAACAAAACTAAGCTGCCCCGCTTCTGGATGGCAGATTGCAGGAGCCACTTGGTACTATCAAACCAGCCCAACTTGGCACTGGTGCCACCTTGGGTCTGGGAACCATCCTGCGTATCGTGGATTCTAAGGAGCCAGCCGGTCACTCCCAGCCACAGGCCCCCAAACACAAACCACAGCGCTTTTCCCTGGAAAACAAAACTCGCCTGCCAACATTTTGATGGCAGATTGCAGGAGCCACTTGCTACTATCAAATCAGCCGAACTTGGCACTGGTGCCACCATGGGTCTGGTCACCATCCTGCCTATCGTAGCTTTTCAGGAGCCAGCCGGTCACTCCCAGCCATAGGCCCCGAGACACAAACCTCGGCCCGTTTCCCTGGCAAACAAAAGTAAGCTACCCCGCTTCTGGATGGCAGATTGCAGGACGCACTTGGTACTATCAAACCAGCCCAACTTGGCACTGGTGCCACCTCAGGTCTGGGAACCATCCTGCGTACCTTGGATTCCAATTAGCAAGCCGGCCACTCCCAGCCATAGGCCCCCAAACAAAAACAATGGCGCTTTTCCCTGGAAAACAAAACTCGCCTGCCAACATTTTGATGGCAGATTGCAGGAGCCACTTGGTACTATCAAACCAGCTCTACTTGGCACTGGTGCCACCATGGGTCTGGTCACCATCCTGCCTATCGTAGCTTTTCAGGAGCCAGCCGGTCACTCCCAGCCATAGGCCCCCAGACACAAAGCTCAACCCGTTTCCCTGGCAAACAAAACTAAGCTGCCCCGCTTCTGGATGGCAGATTGCAGGAGCCACTTGGTACTATCAAACCAGCCCAACTTGGCACTGGTGCCACCTTGGGTCTGGGAACCATCCTGCGTATCGTGGATTCTAAGGAGCCAGCCGGTCACTCCCAGCCACAGGCCCCCAAACACAAACCACAGCGCTTTTCCCTGGAAAACAAAACTCGCCTGCCAACATTTTTGATGGCAGATTGCAGGAGCCACTTGCTACTATCAAAACAGCCCATCTTGGCACTCGTGCCACCATGGGTCTGGTCACCATCCTGCCTATCGTAGCTTTTCAGGAGCCAGCCGGTCCCTCCCTGCCATAGGCCCCCAGAGAAAATCCTCGGCCCATTTCCCTGGCAAACAAAAGTAAGCTGTCCCACTTCTGGATGGCAGATTGCAGGACGCCCTTGGTACTATCAAACCAGCCCAACTTGGCACTGGTGCTACCTCTGGTCTGGGAACCATGCTGCGTATCGTGGATTCTAAGGAGCCAGCCGGTCACCCCCACCCACAGGCCCCCAGACACAAACAACGGCGCTTTTCCCTGGAAAACAAAACTCGCCTGCCGACTTTTTGATGGCAGATTGCAGGAGCCACTTGGTACTATCAAATCAGCCCAACTTGGCACTGGTGCCACCATGGGTCTGGTCACCATCCTGCCTATCGTAGCTTTTCAGGAGCCAGCCGGTCACTCGCAGCCATAGGCCCCCTGACACAAAGCTCGGCCCGTTTCCCTGGCAAACAAAAGTAAGCTGCCCCGCTTCTGGATGGCAGATTGCAGGAGCCACTTTGCACCATCAAACTAGCCCGACTTGGCACTGGTGCCACCTCAGGTCTGGGAACCATCCTGCGTATCGTGGATTCTAAGGAACCAGCCGGCCACTCCCACCCACAGGCCCCCAAACACAAACAACGGCGCTTTTCCCTGGAAAACTAAATTCGCCTGCCAACATTTTGATGACAGATTGCAGGAGCCACTTGGTACTATCAAACCAGCCCAACTTGGCACTGGTGCCACCATGGGTCTGGTCACCATCCTGCCTATCGTAGCTTTTCAGGAGCCAGCCGGTCACTCCCAGCCATAGGCCCCGAGACACAAACCTCGGCCCGTTTCCCTGGCAAACAAAAGTAAGCTACGCCGCTTCTGGATGGCAGATTGCAGGACGCACTTTGTACTATCAAACCAGCCCAACTTGGCACTGGTGCCACCTCAGGTCTGGGACCATCCTGCGTACCTTGGATTCCAATTAGCAAGCCGGCCACTCCCAGCCATAGGCCCCCAAACAAAAACAATGGCGCTTTTCCCTGGAAAACAAAACTTGCCTGCCAACATTTTGATGGCAGATTGCAGGAGCCACTTGGTACTATCAAACCAGCTCTACTTGGCACTGGTGCCACCATGGGTCTGGTCACCATCCTGCCTATCGTAGCTTTTCAGGAGCCAGCCGGTCACTCCCAGCCATAGGCCCCCAGACACAAAGCTCGGCCCGTTTCCCTGGCAAACAAAAGTAAGCTGCCCCGCTTCTGGATGGCAGATTGCAGGAGCCACTTTGCATCATCAAACTAGCACGACTTGGCACGGCTGCCACCTCAGGTCTGGGAACCATCCTGCGTATCGTGGATTCTAAGGAACCAGCCGGCCACTCCCACCCACAGGCCCCCAAACACAAACAACGGCGCTTTTCCCTGGAAAACAAAACTCGCCTGCCAACATTTTGATGGCAGATTGCAGGAGCCACTTGGTACTATCAAACCAGCCCAACTTGACACTGGTGCCACCATGGGTCTGGTCACCATCCTGCCTATCGTAGCTTTTCAGGAGCCAGCCGGTCACTCCCAGCCATAGGCCCCCAGACACAAAGCTCGGCCCGTTTCCCTGGCAAACAAAAGCAAGCTGCCCCGCTTCTGGATGGCAGATTGCACGAGCCACTTTGCAGCATCAAACTAGCCCGACTTGGCACTGGTGCCACCTCAGGTCTGGGAACCATGCTGCGTATCGTGGATTCTAATTAGCCATCCGGCCACTCCCAGCCACAGGCCCCCAAACACAAACAACGGCGCTTTTCCCTGGAAAACAAAACTCGCCTGCCAAATTTTGATGGCAGATTGCCGAAGCCACTTGGTACAATCAAACCAGCCCAACTTGACACTGGTGCCACCATGGGTCTGGTCACCATCCTGCCTATCGTAGCTTTTCAGGAGCCAGCCGGTCACTCCCAGCCATAGGCCCCCAGACACAAAGCTCGGCCCGTTTCCCTGGCAAACAAAAGCAAGTTACCCGCTTCTGGATGGCAGATTGCAGGAGCCACTTTTCACCATCAAACCAGCCCGACTTGGCACTGCTGCCACCTCTGGTCTGGGAACCATCCTGCGTATCGTGGATTCTAAGGAGCCAGCCGGCCACTCCCAGCCACAGGCCCCCAAACACAAACAACGGCGCTTTTCCCTGGAAAACAAAACTCGCCTGCCAACATTTTGATGGCAGATTGCAGGAGCCACTTGGTACTATCAAATCAGCCCAACTTGGCACTGGTGCCACCATGGGTCTGGTCACCATCCTGCCAATCGTAGCTTTTCAGGAGCCAGCCGGTCCCTCCCTGCCATAGGCCCCCAGAGAAAAACCTCGGCCCGTTTCCCTGGCAAACAAAAGTAAGCTGCCCCGCTTCTGGATGGCAGATTGCAGGACGCACTTGGTACTATCAAACCAGCCCAACTTGGCACTGGTGCCACCTTGGGTCTGGGAACCATCCTGCGTATCGTGGATTCTAAGGAGCCAGCCGATCACTCCCAGCCACAGGCCCCCAGACACAAACAACGGCGCTTTTCCCTGGAAAACAAAACTCGCCTACCGACTTTTTGATGGCAGATTGCAGGAGCCACTTGGTACTATCAAATCAGCCCAACTTGGCACTGGTGCCACCATGGGTCTGGTCACCATCCTGCCTATCGTAGCTTTTCAGGAGACAGCCGGTCACTCCCAGCCATAGGCCCCCAGACACAAAGCTCGGCCCGTTTCCCTGGCAAACAAAAGTAAGCTGCCCCGCTTCTGGATGGCAGATTGCAGGAGCCACTTTGCATCATCAAACTAGCACGACTTGGCACGGCTGCCACCTCAGGTCTGGGAACCATCCTGCGTATCGTGGATTCTAAGGAACCAGCTGGCCACTCCCACCCACAGGCCCCAAAACACAAACAACGGCGCTTTTCCCTGGAAAACAAAACTCGCCTGACAACTTTTTGATGGCAGATTGCAGGAGCCACTTGGTACTATCAAACCAGCTCAACTTGGCACTGGTGCCACCATGGGTCTGGTCAACATCCTGCCTATCGTAGCTTTTCAGGAGCCAGCCGGTCACTCCCAGCCATAGGCCCCGAGACACAAACCTCGGCCCGTTTCCCTGGCAAACAAAAGCAAGCTGCCCCGCTTCTGGATGGCAGATTGCACGAGCCACTTTGCACCATCAAACTAGCCCGACTTGGCACTGGTGCCACCTCAGGTCTGGGAACCATGCTGCGTATCGTGGATTCTAATTAGCCATCCGGCCACTCCCAGCCACAGGCCCCCAAACACAAACAACGGCGCTTTTCCCTGGAAAACAAACCTCGCCTGCCAATTTTTGATGGCAGATTGCCGAAGCCACTTGGTACAATCAAACCAGCCCAACTTGACACTGGTGCCACCATGGGTCTGGTCACCATCCTGCCTATCGTAGCTTTTCAGGAGCCAGCCGGTCACTCCCAGCCCTAGGCCCCCAGACACAAAGCTCGGCCCGTTTCCCTGGCAAACAAAAGCAAGTTATCCCGCTTCTGGTTGGCAGATTGCAGGAGCCACTTTTCACCATCAAACCAGCCCGACTTGGCACTGCTGCCACCTCTGGTCTGGGAACCATCCTGCGTATCGTGGATTCTAAGGAGCCAGCCGGCCACTCCCACCCACAGGCCCCCAAACACAAACAACGGCGCTTTTCCCTGGATAACAAACTCGCCTGCCAACTTTTTGATGGCAGATTGCAGGAGCCACTTGGTACTATCAAACCAGCCCAACTTGACACTGGTGCCACCATGGGTCTGCTCACCATCCTGCCTATCGTAGCTTTTCAGGAGCCAGCCGGTCACTCCAAGCCTTAGGCCCCCAGACACAAACCTCGGCCCGTTTCCCTGGCAAACAAAAGTAAGCTACGCCGCTTCTGGATGGCAGATTGCAGGACGCACTTGGTACTATTAAACCAGCCCAACTTGGCACTGGTGCCACCTCAGGTCTGCGAACCATCCTGCGTATCGTGGATTCTAAGGAGCCAGCCGGCCACTCCCAGCCATAGGCCCCCAAACAAAAACAACGGCGCTTTTCCCTGGAAAACAAAACTTGCCTGCCAACTTTTTGATGGCAGATTGCAGGAGCCACTTGGTACTATCAAACCAGCCCAACTTGGCACTGGTGCCACCATGGGTCTGGTCACCATCCTGCCTATCGTAGCTTTTCAGGAGCCAGCCGGTCACTCCCAGCCATAGGCCCCCAGACACAAAGCTCGGCCCGTTTCCCTGACAAACAAAAGTAAGCTGTCCCGCTTCTGGATGGCAGATTGCAGGAGCCACTTGGTACTATCAAACCAGCCCGACTTGGCACTGGTGCCACCTCTGGTCTGGGAACCATCCTGCGTATCGTGGATTCTAATTAGCCATCCGTCCACTCCCAGCCACAGGCCCCCAAACACAAACAACGGCGCTTTTCCCTGGAAAACAAAACTCGGCTGCCAAATTTTTGTTGGCAGATGGACGGAGCCACTTGGTACTATCAAACCAGCCCAACTTGGCACTGGTGCCACCATGGGTCTGGTCACCATCCTGCCTATCGTAGCTTTTCAGGAGCCAGCCGGCCACTCCCTGCCACAGGCCCCCAAACACAAACAACGGCGCTTTTCCCTGGAAAACAAAATTCGCCTGCCAACATTTTGATGACAGATTGCAGGAGCCACTTGGTACTATCAAACCAGCCGAACTTGGCACTGGTGCCACCATGGGTCTGGTCACCATCCTGCCTATCGTAGCTTTTCAGGAGCCAGCCGGTCACTCCCAGCCATAGGCCCCGAGACACAAACCTCGGCCCGTTTCCCTGGCAAACAAAAGTAAGCTACCCCGCTTCTGGATGGCAGATTGCAGGACGCACTTTGTACTATCAAACCAGCCCAACTTGGCACTGGTGCCACCTCAGGTCTGGGAACCATCCTGCGTACCTTGGATTCCAATTAGCAAGCCGGCCACTCCCAGCCATAGGCCCCCAAACAAAAACAATGGCGCTTTTCCCTGAAAAACAAAACTTGCCTGACAACTTTTTGATGGCAGATTGCAGGAGCCACTTGGTACTATCAAACCAGCTCTACTTGGCACTGGTGCCACCATGGGTCTGGTCACCATCCTGCCTATCGTAGCTTTTCAGGAGCCAGCCGGTCACTCCCAGCCATAGGCCCCCAGACACAAAGCTGGACCCGTTTCCCTGGCAAACAAAACTAAGCTGCCCCGCTTCTGGATGGCAGATTGCAGGAGCCACTTGGTACTATCAAACCAGCCCAACTTGGCACTGGTGCCACCTTGGGTCTGGGAACCATCCTGCGTATCGTGGATTCTAAGGAGCCAGCCGGTCACTCCCAGCCACAGGCCCCCAAACACAAACCACAGCGCTTTTCCCTGGAAAACAAAACTCGCCTGCCAACATTTTGATGGCAGATTGCAGGAGCCACTTGCTACTATCAAATCAGCCCATCTTGGCTCTCGTGCCACCATGGGTCTGGTCACCATCCTGCCTATCGTAGCTTTTCAGGAGCCAGCCGGTCACTCCCTGCCATAGGCTCCCAGAGAAAATCCTCGGCCCATTTCCCTGGCAAACAAAAGTAAGCTGCCCCACTTCTGGATGGCAGATTGCAGGACGCACTTGGTACTATCAAACCAGCCCAACTTGGCACTGGTGCCACCTCTGGTCTGGGAACCATGCTGCGTATTGTGGATTCTAAGGAGCCAGCCGGTCACCCCCACCCACAGGCCCCCAGACACAAACAACGGCACTTTTCCCTGGAAAACAAAACTCGCCTGCCGACTTTTTGATGGCAGATTGCAGGAGCCACTTGGTACTATCAAATCAGCCCAACTTGGCACTGGTGCCACCATGGGTCTGGTCACCATCCTGCCTATCGTAGCTTTTCAGGAGCCAGCCGGTCACTCGCAGCCATAGGCCCCCAGACACAAAGCTCGGCCCGTTTCCCTGGCAAACAAAAGTAAGCTGCCCCGCTTCTGGATGGCAGATTGCAGGAGCCACTTTGCACCATCAAACTAGCCCGACTTGGCACTGGTGCCACCTCAGGTCTGGGAACCATCCTGCGTATCGTGGATTCTAAGGAACCAGCCGGCCACTCCCACCCACAGGCCCCCAAACACAAACAACGGCGCTTTTCCCTGGTAAACAAAACTCGCCTGCCAACTTTTTGATGGCAGATTGCAGGAGCCACTTGCTACTATCAAACCAGCCGAACTTGGCACTGGTGCCACCATGGGTCTGGTCACCATCCTGCCTATCGTAGCTTTTCAGGAGCCAGCCGGTCACTCCCAGCCATAGGCCCCCAGACAAAAACCTCGCCCCGTTTCCCTGGCAAACAAAAGTAAGCTACCCCGCTTCTGGATGGCAGATTGCAGGACGCACTTGGTACTATCAAAACAGCCCGACTTGGCACTGGTGCCACCTCAGGTCTGGGAACCATCCTGTGTATCTTGGATTCTAAGGAGCCAGCCGGCCACTCCCAGCCATAGGCCCCCAAACAAAAACAACGGCGCTTTTCCGTGGAAAACAAAACTTGCCTGCCAACTTTTTGATGGCAGATTGCAGGAGCCACTTGGTACTATCAAACCAGCCCAACTTGGCACTGGTGCCACCATGGGTCTGGTCACCATCCTGCCTATCGTAGCTTTTCAGGAGCCAGCCGGTCACTCCCAGCCATAGGCCCCCAGACACAAAGCTCGACCCGTTTCCCTGGCAAACAAAAGTAAGCTGCCCCGCTTCTGGATGGCAGATTGCAGGAGCCACTTGGTACTATCAAACCAGCCCAACTTGGCACTGGTGCCACCTTGGGTCTGGGAACCATCCTGCGTATCGTGGATTCTAAGGGGCCAGCCGGTCACTCCCAGCCACAGGCCCCCAAACACAAACCACAGCGCTTTTCCCTGGAAAACAAAACTCGCCTGCCAACATTTTGATGGCAGATTGCAGGAGCCACTTGCTAATATCAAATCAGCCCAACTTGGCACTGGTGCCACCATGGGTCTGGTCACCATCCTGCCTATCGTAGCTTTTCAGGAGCCAGCCGGTCCCTCCCTGCCATAGGCCCCCAGAGAAAAACCTCGGCCCGTTCCCCTGGCAAACAAAAGTAAACTGCCCCGCTTCTGGATCGCAGATTGCAGGAGCCACTTGGTACTATCAAACCAGCCCGACTTGGCACTGGTGCCAACTCTGGTCTGGGAACCATCCTGCGTATCGTAGCTTTTCAGGAGCCAGCCGGTCAGTCCCAGCCATAGGCCCCCAGGAAAAACCTCGGCCCGTTTCCCAGGCAAACAAAAGTAAGCTGCCCCGCTTCTGGATGGCAGATTGCAGGAACCACTTGGTAGTATCAAACCAGCCCAACTTGGCACTGGTGGCACCTCTTGTCTGGGAACCATGCTGCGTATCGTGGTTTCTAAGGAGCCAGCCGGCCACTCCCAACCATAGACCCCCAGACACAAACCTCGGCCCGTTTCCCTGGAAAACAAAAGTAAGCTGCCCCGATTCTGGATGGCAGATTGAAGGAGCCACTTGGTACTATCAAATCAGCCCAACTTGGCACTGGTGCCACCATGGGTCTGGTAAACATCCTGCCTATCGTAGCTTTTCAGGAGCCAGCCGGCCACTCTCAGCCATATGCCCCCAAAAACAAACCACGGCCCTTTTCTCTGGCAAACATAACTCAACTGCCCCTCTTCTGGATGGCAAATTTTAGGACGCACTTTGTACTACGAAAACCGCCCGACGTGGCACTGGTGCCACCTTGTGTCAAAGAACCATCCTGCATATCGAGCTTTTTAAGGAGCCAGCCGGCCACGCCCAGCCATAAACCCCCAAAAACAAACCACGGATCATTTCTCTTGGAAACAAAAATCCGCTGCCCCGCGTCTGGATGGCAGATTGCAGGAGCCACTTTGCACCATCAAACCAGCCCGACTTGGCACTGGTGCCACCTTGGGTCTGGGAACAATCCTGCATATCGTGGATTCTAAGGAGCCAGCCGGCCACTCCCAGCCACAGGCCCCCAAACACAAACAACGGCGCTTTTCCCTGGAAAACAAAATTCGCCTGCCAACTTTTTGATGGCAGATTGCAGGAGCCACTTGCTACTATCAAATCATCCCAACTTGGCACTGGTGCCACTATGGGTCTGGGAACCATCCTGCCTATTGTAGCATTTCAGGAGCCAGCCGGTCACTCCCAGCCATAGGCCCCCAGACACAAACCTCGGCCCGTTTCCCTGGCAAACAAAATTAAGCTGCCCCGATTCTGGATGGCAGAGTGCAGGAGCCACTTGGTAGTGTCAAAACAGCCCGACTTGGCACTGGTGCCACCTTGGGTCTGGGAACCATCCTGCGTATCGTGGATTCTAAGCAGCCACCCGGCCACTCTGAGCCACAGGCCCCCAAACACAAACAACGGCGCTTTTCCCTGGAAAACAAAACTCCCCTGCCAACATTTTGATTGCAGATTGCAGGAGCCACTTGGTACTATCAAACTAGCCCAACTTGGCACTGGTGCCACCATGGGTCTGGTCACCATCCTGCCTATCGTAGCTTTTCAGGAGCCAGCCGGTCACTCCCAGCCATAGGCCCCCAGACACAATCCTCGGCCCTTTTCCCTGGGAAACAAAAGTAAGCTGCCCCGATTCTGGACGGCAGATTGCAGGACGCACTTGGTACTATGAAATCAGCCCAACTTGGCACTGGTGCCACCATGGGTCTGGTAAACATCCTGCCTATCGTAGCTTTTCAGGAGCCAGCCGGTCACTCCCTGCCATAGGCCCCCAGACAAAAACCTCGGCCCGTTTCCCTGGCAAACAAAAGTAAGTTGCCTTGCTTTTGGATGGCTGATTGCAGGATGCACTTAGTACTATCAAACCAGCCCGACTTGGCCCTGGTGCCACCTTGGCTCTGGGAACCATGCTGCGTAAAGTAGATTCTACGAGGACAGGCGGCCACTCCCTGCCACAGGCCTCTAAACAAAAACAACGGCGCTTTTCCCTGGAAAACAAAACTCGCCTGACAACTTTTTGATGGCAGATTGCAGGAGCCACTTGGTACTATCAAACCAGCCCAACTTGGGACTGGTGCCACCATGGGTCTGGTCACCATCCTGCCTATCGTAGCTTTTCAGGAGCCAGCCGGTCACTCCCAGCCATAGGCCCCCTGACAAATACCTCGTCCCGTTTCCCTGGCAAACAAAAGTAAGCTGCCCCGCTTCTGGATGGCAGATTGCAGGAGCCACATGGTACTATCAAACCAGGCCAACATGGCACTGGTGCCACCTTGGTTCTGGGAACCATCCTGCCTATCGTGGATTTTCAGGGGCCAGCCGGCCACTCTCAGCCATATGCCCCCAAACACATACCACGGCCCTTTTCTCTGGCAAACAAAACTCAACTGCCCCTCTTCTGGATGGCAAATTGCAGGACGCACTTGGTACTACGAAAAGAGCCCGACTTGGCACTGATGCCACCTTGGGTCAGGGAACAATCCTGCGTATCGAGCTTTTTAAGGAGCCAGCCGGCCACGTCCAGCCATATACCCCCAAAAAAATACCACGGAACTTTTCTCCAGCAAACAAAAATCCGCTGCCCCGCGTCTGGATGGCAGATTGCAGGAGCTATTTAGTATTATCAAACCAGCCCGACTTGGCACTAGTGCCACCATGAGTCTGGTAACCATCCTGCCTATCGTAGCTTTTCAGTAGCCAGCCAGTCACTCCCAGCCATAGGCCCCCAGACAAATACCTCGGCCCGTTTCCCTGGGAAACAAAAGTAAGCTGTCCCGCTTCTGGATGGCAGATTGCAGGAGCCACTTGGTACTATCAAACCAGCCCAACTTGGCACTGGTGCCACCTTGGCTCTGGGAACCATCCTGCGTATCCTGGGTTCAAAGGAGGCAGCCAGCCACTCCCAGCCACAGGCCTCCAAACACAAACAACGGCGCTTTTCCCTGGAAAACAAAACTCGCCTGCCAACTTTTTGATGGCAGATTGCAGGAGCCACTTGGTACTATCAAACCAGCCCAACTTGGCACTGGTGCCACCATGGGTCTGGTCACCATCCTGCCTATCGTAGCTTTTCAGGAGCCAGCCGGTCACTCCCAGCCATAGGCCCCCAGTCACAAACCTCGGCCCGTTTCCCTGGCAAACAAAAGTAAGCTACCCCGCTTCTGGATGGCAGATTGCAGGAGCCACTTTGCACCATAAAACCAGCCCGACTTGGCACTGGTGCCACCTCTGGTCTGGGAACCATCCTGCGTATCGTGGATTCTAAGGAGCCAGCTGGCCACTCCCAGCCACAGGCCCCCAAACACAAACAACGGCGCTTTTCCCTGGAAAACAAAACTCGCCTGCCAACTTTTTGATGGCAGATTGCAGGAGCCACTTGGTACTATCAAACCAGCCCAACTTGGCACTGGTGCCACCATGGGTCTGGTCATCATCCTGCCTATCGTTGCTTTTCAGGAGCCAGCCGGTCACTCCCAGCCATAGGCCCCCAGACACAAACCTCGGCCCGTTTCCCTGGAAAACAAAAGTAAGCTGCCCCGATTCTGGATGGCAGATTGCAGGAGCCACTTTGCACCATCAAACCAGCCCGACTTGGCACTGGTGCCACCTTGGGTCTGGGAACAATCCTGCATATCGTGGATTCTAAGGAGCCAGCCGGCCACTCCCAGCCACAGGCCCCCAAACACAAACAACGGCGCTTTTCCCTGGAAAACAAAATTCGCCTGCCAACTTTTTGATGGCAGATTGCAGGAGCCACTTGCTACTATCAAATCATCCCAACTTGGCACTGGTGCCACTATGGGTCTGGGAACCATCCTGCCTATTGTAGCATTTCAGGAGCCAGCCGGTCACTCCCAGCCATAGGCCCCCAGACACAAACCTCGGCCCGTTTCCCTGGCAAACAAAAGTAAGCTGCCCCGCTTTTGGATGGCAGATTGCAGGATGCAGTTGGTACTATCAAACCAGCCCGACTTGGCCCTGGTGCCACCTTGGCTCTGGGAACCATGCTGCGTAACGTAGATTCTACGAGGTCAGGCGGCCTCTCCCAGCCACAGGCCTCTAAACAAAAACAACGGCGCTTTTCCCTGGAAAACAAAACTCGCCTGACAACTTTTTGATGGCAGATTGCAGGAGCCACTTGGTACTATCAAACAAGCCCAACTTGGCACTGGTGCCACCATGAGTCTGGTAACCATCCTGCCTATCGTAGCTTTTCAGTAGCCAGCCAGTCACTCCCAGCCATAGGCCCCCAGACAAATACCTCGGCCCGTTTCCCTGGGAAACAAAAGTAAGCTGACCCGCTTCTGGATGGCAGATTGCAGGAGCCACTTGGTACTATCAAACCAGCCCAACTTGGCACTGGTGCCACCTTGCCTCTGGGAAACATCCGGCGTAACCTGGGTTCAAAGGAGTCAGCCGGCCACTCCCAGCCACAGGCCTCCAAACACAAACAACGGCGCTTTTTCCTGGAAAACAAAACTCGCCTGCCAACTTTTTGATGGCAGATTGCAGGAGCCACTTGGTACTATCAAACCAGCCCAACTTGGCACTGGTGTCACCATGGGTCTGATCACCATCCTGCCTATCGTAGCTTTTCAGGAGCCAGCCGGTCACTCCCAGCCATAGGCCCCCAGACACAAACCTCGGCCCGTTTCCCTGGCAAAAAAAATTAAGCTGCCCCGCTTCTGGATGGCAGATTGCAGGAGCCACTTGGTAGTATCAAACCAGCCCGACTTGGCACTGGTGCCACCTTGGGTTGGGAACCATCCGGCGTATCGTGTGTTGAAAGGAGCCAGCCGGCCACTCCCAGCCACAGGCCTCCAAACAAAAACAACGGCGCTTTTCCCTGGAAAAGAAAACTCAACTGCCCTTCTTCTGGATGGAAAATTGCAGGACGCACTTGGTACTACAAAAACAGCCAAACTTGGCGATGGTGCCACCTTCGATCTGGGAACCATCCTGCGTATCGACCTTCTTAAGGAGCCAGCCGGCCACTCCCAGCCATATGCCCCCAAAATCCAACCACGGACCTTTACTCTGGCAAACAAAGATCCGCTGCCCCGCGTCAGGATGGCAGATTGCAGGACGCACTTGGTACTATCAAACCAGCCCGACTTGGCCCTGGTGCCACCTTGAGTCTGGGAACCATCCTGCGTATTGTGGATTGTCAGGAGCCAGTCGACCATTCTCGGCCACAGACCCCAATCAAAAACAACGGCCGGTTCACAGGCAAAAGAACTCAGCTGCCCCGTTTCTGGATGGGAGATTGCATGAGGCACTTGACACTGTCAAACCAGCCCCACTTGGCACTGGTGCCATCTTGGGTCTGGGAACCATGCTGCGTATCATGGATTTTCAGGAGCCAGCCGGCCACTGCCAGCCATAGGCCCCCAGACAAAAACCTCGGCCCGTTTCCCTGGCAAACAAAAGGAAGCTGCCCCGCTTCTGGATGGCAGATTGCAGGAAACACTTGGTACTATCAAACCAGCCCGACTTGGCACTGGTGCCACCTCTGGTCTGGGAACCATGCTGCGTATCGTAGATTCTAAGGAGCCAGCCGGCCACTCCCAGCCACAGGCCCCCAAACACACACAACGGCGCTTTTCCCTGGAAAACAAAACTCGCCTGCCAACATTTTGATGGCAGATTGCAGGAGCCACTTGGTACTATCAAAACAGCCCAACTTGGCACTGGTGCCACCATGGGTCTGGTCACCATCCTGCCTATCGTAGCTTTTCAGGACCTAGCCGGTCACTCCCAGCCATAGGCCCCTAGACACAAAGCTCGGCCCGTTTCCCTGGCAAACAAAAGTAAGCTGCCCCGCTTCTGGATGGCAGATTGCAGGAACCACTTGGTACTATCAAATCAGCCCGACTTGGCACTGGTGCCACCTTGGGTCTTGGAACCATGCTGCGTATCGTGGATTCTAAGGAGCCAGCTGGCCACTCCCAGCCACAGGCCCCCAAACACAAACAATGGCGCTTTTCCCTGGAAAACAAAACTCGCCTGCCAACTTTTTGATGGCAGATTGCAGGAGCCACTTGGTACTATCAAACCAGCCCAACTTGGCACTGGTGCCACCATGGGTCTGGTCACCATCCTGCCTATCGTACCTTTTCAGGAGCCAGCCGGTCACTCCCAGCCATAGGCCCCCAGAGAAAAACCTCGGTCGGTTCCCTGGCAAACAAAAGTAAGCTGCCCCGCTTCTGGATGGCAGATTGCAGGGGCCACTTTGCACCATGAAACTAGCCCGACTTGGCACTGGTGCCACATCTGGTCTGGGAACCATCCTGCCTGTCGTGGATTCTAATTAGCCAGCCGGCCACTCCCAGCCATAGGCCCCGAGAGACAAAGCTCGGCCCGTTTCCCTGGCAAACAAAAGTAAGCTGCCCCGCTTCTGGATGGCAGATTGCAGGAACCACTTGGTACTATCAAACCAGCCCGACTTGGCACTGGTGCCACCTCTGGTCTGGGAACCATGCTGCGTATCGTGGATTCTAAGGAGCCAGCCGGCCACTCCCAGCCACTGGCCCCCAAACACAAACAACGGCGCATTTCCCTGGATAACAAACTCGCCTGCCAACATTTTGATGGCAGATTGCAGGAGCCACTTGGTACTATCAAACCAGCCCAACTTGGCACTGGTGCCACCATGGGTCTGGTCACCATCCTGCCTATCGTAGCTTTTCAGGAGCCAGCTGGTCACTCCCAGCCATAGGCCCCCAGATAAAAACCTCGGCCCGTTTCCCTGGCAAACAAAAGTCAGCTGCCCCGCTTCTGGATGGCAGATTGCAGGAACCACTTGGTACTATCAAACCAGCCCAACTTGGCACTGGTGCCACCTCTGGTCTGGGAACCATGCTGCGTATCGTGGATTCTAAGGAGCCAGCCGTCCACTCCATGCCACAGGCCCCCAAACACAAACAACGGCGCTTTTCCCTAGAAAACAAAATTCGCCTGCCGACATTTTGATGGCAGATTGCAGGAGCCACTTGGTACTATCAAATCAGCCCAACTTGGCACTGGTGCCACCATGGGTCTGGTCACCATCCTGCCTATCGTAGCTTTTCAGGAGCCAGCCGGTCACTCCCAGCCCTAGGCACCCAGACACAAAGCTCGGCCCGTTTCCCTGGAAAACAAAAGTCAGCTGCCCCGCTTCTGGATGGCAGATTGCAGGAGCCACTTGGTACTATCAAATCAGCCCAACTTGGCACTGGTGCCACCTTGGGTCTGGGAACCATCCTGCGTATCGTGGATTCTAAGGAGCCAGCCGGCCACTCCCAGCCACAGGCCCCCAAACACAAACAACGGCGCTTTTCCCTGGAAAACAAAACTCGCCTGCCAACATTTTGATGGCAGATTGCAGGAGCCACTTGGTACTATCAAGCCAGCCCAACTTGGCACTGGTGTCACCATGGGTCTGATCACCATCCTGCCTATCGTAGCTTTTCAGGAGCCAGCCGGTCACTCCCAGCCATAGGCCCCCAGACACAAACCTCGGCCCGTTTCCCTGGCAAAAAAAAGTAAGCTGCCCCGCTTCTGGATGGCAGATTGCAGGAGCCACTTGGTAGTATCAAACCAGCCCGACTTGGCACTGGTGCCACCTTGGGTTGGGAACCATCCGGCGTATCGTGTGTTGAAAGGAGCCAGCCGGCCACTCCCAGCCACAGGCCTCCAAACAAAAACAACGGCGCTTTTCCCTGGAAAACAAAACTCAACTGCCCTTCTTCTGGATGGAAAATTGCAGGACGCACTTGGTACTACAAAAACAGCCAAACTTGGCGATGGTGCCACCTTCGATCTGGGAACCATCCTGCGTATCGACCTTCTTAAGGAGCCAGCCGGCCACTCCCAGCCATATGCCCCCAAAAACCAACCACGGACCTTTACTCTGGCAAACAAAGATCCGCTGCCCCGCGTCAGGATGGCAGATTGCAGGACGCACTTGGTACTATCAAACCAGCCCGACTTGGCCCTGGTGCCACCTTGAGTCTGGGAACCATCCTGCGTATTGTGGATTGTCAGGAGCCAGTCGACCATTCTCGGCCACAGACCCCAATCAAAAGCAACGGCCGGTTCACAGGCAAAAGAACTCAGCTGCCCCGTTTCTGGATGGGAGATTGCATGAGGCACTTGACACTGTCAAACCAGCCCCACTTGGCACTGGTGCCATCTTGGGTCTGGGAACCATGCTACGTATCATGGATTTTCAGGAGCCAGCCGGCCACTGCCAGCCATAGGCCCCCAGACAAAAACCTCGGCCCGTTTCCCTGGCAAACAAAAGTAAGCTGCCCCGCTTCTGGATGGCAGATTGCAGGAACCACTTGGTACTATCAAACCAGCCCGACTTGGCACTGGTGCCATCTTGGGTCTGGGAACCATGCTGCGTATCGTGGATTCTAAGGAGCCAGCCGGCCACTCCCAGCCACAGGCCCCAAAACACAAACAACGGCGCTTTTTCCTGGAAAACAAAACTCGCCTGCCAAATTTGATGGCAGATTGCAGGAGCTACTTGGTACTATCAAATCAGCCCAACTTGGCACTGGTGCCACCTATGGTCGGGTCACCATCCTGCCTATCGTAGCTTTTCAGGAGCCAGCCGGTCACTCCCAGCCATAGGCCCCCAGACAAAAACCTCGGCCCGTTTCCCTGGCAAACAAAAGTAA
Source organism: Melospiza melodia melodia (assembly GCF_035770615.1). Lineage (NCBI taxonomy): Eukaryota > Metazoa > Chordata > Aves > Passeriformes > Passerellidae > Melospiza > Melospiza melodia. The sequence goes on from NC_086199.1 coordinate 46,511,713, forward strand.
GCTGCCCCGCTTCTGGATGGCAGATTGCAGGACGCACTTGGTACTATCAAACCAGCCCGACTTGGCACTGGTGCCACCTCTGGTCTGGGAACCATGCCGCGTATCGTGGATTCTAAGGAGCCAGCCGGCCACTCCCAGCCACAGGCCCGCAAACACAAACAACGGCGCTTTTCCCTGGAAAACAAAACTCGCCTGCCAACTTTTTGATGGCAGATTGCAGGAGCCACTTGCTACTATCAAGCCAGCCCAACTTGGCACTGGTGCCACCATGGGTCTGGTCACCATCCTGCCTATCGTAGCTTTTCAGGACCTAGCCGGTCACTCCCAGCCATAGGCCCCCCGACAAAATCCTCGGCCCGTTTCCCTGGCAAACAAAAGTAAGCTGCCCCGCTTCTGGATGGCAGATTGCAGGAACCACTTGTTACTATCAAATCAGCCCGACTTGGCACTGGTGCCACCTTGGGTCTGGGAACCATGCTGCGTATCGTGGATTCCAAGGAGCCATCCGGCCACTCCCACCCACAGGCCCCCAAACACAAACAACAGCGCTTTTCCCTGGAAAACAAAACTCGCCTACCAACTATTTGATGGCAGATTGCAGGAGCCACTTGGTACTATCAAATCAGCCCAACTTGGCACTGGTGCCACCATGGGTCTGGTAACCATCCTGCCTATCGTAGCTTTTCAGGAGCCAGCCGGTCACTCCCAGCCATAGGCCCCCAGACAAAAACCTCGGCCCCTTTCCCTGGCAAACAAAAGTAAGCTGCCCCGCTTCTTGATGGCAGATTGCAGGAGCCACTTTGCACCATCAAACTGGCCCGACTTGTCACTGGTGCCACCTCTGGTCTGGGAACCATCCTGCGTATTGTGGATTCTAATTAGACAGCCGGCCACTCCCTGCCACAGTCCCCCAAACACAAACAACGGCGCTTTTCCCTGGAAAACAAAACTCGCCTGCCAACTTTTTGATGGCTGATTGCAGGAGCCACTTGGTACTATCAAATCAGCCCAACTTGGCACTGGTGCCACCATGGGTCTGGTCACCATCCTGCCTATCGTAGCTTTTCAGGAGCCAGCCAGTCACTCCCAGCCATAGGCCCCGAGACACAAATCTCGGCCCTTTTCCCTGGCAAACAAAAGTAAGCTGCCCTGCTTCTGGATGGCAGATTGCAGGAGCCACTTTGCACCATCAAACTAGCCCGACTTGGCACTGGTGCCACCTTGGGTCTGGGAACCATGCTGCGTATCGTGGATTCTAAGGAGCCAGCAGGCCACTCCCACCCAAAGGCCCCCAAACACAAACAACGGCGCTTTTCCCTGGAAAACAAAACTCGCCTGCCAACATTTGATGGCAGATTGCAGGAGCCACTTGGTACTATCAAACCAGCCCAACTTGGCACTGGTGCCACCATGGGTCTGGTCACCATCCTGCCTATCGTAGCTTATCAGGAGCCAGCTGGTCACTCCCAGCCATAGGCCCCCAGATACAAACCTCGGCCGGTTTCCCTGGCAAACAAAAGTAAGCTTCCCCGCTTCTGGATGGCAGATTTCAGGAGCCACTTTGCACCATCAAACCAGCCCGACTTGGCACTGGTGCCACCTCTGGTCTGGGAACCATGCTGCGTATCGTGGATTCTAAGGAGCCAGCCGGCCACTCCCAGCCACAGGCCCCCAAACACAAACAACGGCGCTTTTCCCTGGAAAACAAAACTCGCCTGCCAACTTTTTGATGGCAGATTGCAGGAGCCACTTGGTACTATCAAACCAGCCCGACTTGGCACTGTTGCCACCTTGGGTCTGGTCACCATCCTGCCTATCGTAGCTTTTCAGGAGCCATCCGGTCATTCCCAGCCATAGGCCCCCAGACACAAACCTCGGCCCGTTTCCCTGGCAAACAAAAGTCAGCTGCCCCGCTTCTGGATGGCAGATTGCAGGAGCCACTTGGTACTATCAAATCAGCCCAACTTGGCACTGGTGCCACCTTGGGTCTGGGAACCATCCTGCGTATCGTGGATTCTAAGGAGCCAGCCGGCCACTCCCAGCCACAGGCCCCCAAACACAAACAACGGCGCTTTTCCCTGGAAAACAAAACTCTCCTGCCAACTTTTTGATGGCAGATTGCAGGAGCCACTTGCTACTATCAAACCAGCCCAACTTGGCACTGGTGCCACCATGGGTCTGGTCACCATCCTGCCTATCGTAGCTTTTCAGGAGCCAGCCGGTCACTCCCAGCCATAGGCCCCCAAACACAAAGCTCGGCCCGTTTCCCTGGCAAACAAAAGTAAGCTGCCCCGCTTCTGGATGGCAGATTGCAGGAAGCACTTGGTACTATCAAGCCAGCCCGACTTGGCACTGGTGCCACCTTGGGTCTGGGAACCATGCTGCGTATCGTGGATTCTAAGGAGCCAGCCGGCCACACCCTGCTACAGGCGCGCAAACACAAACAACGGCGCTTTTCCCTGGAAAACAAAACTCGCCTGCCAACATTTTGATGGCCGATTGCAGGAGCCACTTGGTACTATCAAATCAGCCCAACATGGCACTGGTGCCACCATGGGTCTGGTAACCATCCTGCCTATCGTAGCTTTTCAGAAGCCAGCCGGTCACTCCCAGCCATAGGCCCCCAGACAAAAACCTCGGCCCGTTTCCCTGGCAAACAAAAGTAAGCTACCCCGCTTCTGGATGGCAGATTGCAGGAGCCACTTTGCACCATCAAACTAGCCCGATTGGCACGGGTGCCACCTTGGGTCTGGGAACCATCCTGCGTATCGTGGATTCTAATTAGCCAGCCGGCCACTCCCAGCCATAGGCCCCGAGACACAAAGCTCGGCCCGTTTCCCTGGCAAACAAAAGTAAGCTGCCCCGCTTCTGGATGGCAGATTGCAGGACGCACTTTGTACTATCAAACCAGCCCAACTTGGCACTGGTGCCACCTCAGGTCTGGGAACCATGCTGCGTATCGTGGATTCTAAGGAGCCAGCCGGCCACTCCCAGCCACAGGCCCCCAAACACAAACAACGGCGCTTTTCCCTGGAAAACAAAACTCGCCTGCCAACTTTTTGATGGCAGATTGCAGGAGCCACTTGGTACTATCAAACCAGCCCAACTTGGCACTGGTGCCACCTCTGGTCTGGGAACCATCCTGCGTATCGTGGATTCTAAGGAGCCAGCCGGCCACTCCCAGACATAGGCACCCAAACACAAACAACGGCGCTTTTCCCTGGAAAACAAAATTCGCCTGCCGACTTTTTGATGGCAGATTGCAGGAGCCACTTGGTACTATCAAATCAGCCCAACTTGGCACTGGTGCCACCATGGGTCTGGTCACCATCCTGCCTATCGTAGCTTTTCAGGAGCCAGCCGGTCACTCCCAGCCATAGGCCCCCAGACACAAACCTCGGCCCGTTTCCCTGGCAAACAAAATTAAGCTGCCCCTCTTCTGGCTGTCTGATTGCAGGACGTACTTGGTACTATCAAACCAGCCCAACTTGGCACTGGTGCCACCTCTGGTCTGGGAACCATGCTGCGTATCGTGGATTCTAAGGAGCCAGCCGGCCACTCCCAGCCACAGGCCCCCAAACAAAAACAACGGCGCTTTTCCCTGGAAAACAAAACTCGCCTGCCAACTTTTTGATGGCAGATTGCAGGAGCCACTTGGTACTATCAAACCAGCCCAACTTGGCACTGGTGTCACCATGGGTCTGATCACCATCCTGCCTATCGTAGCTTTTCAGGAGCCAGCCGGTCACTCCCAGCCATAGGCCCCCAGACACAAACCTCGGCCCGTTTCCCTGGCAAAAAAAAGTAAGCTGCCCCGCTTCTGGATGGCAGATTGCAGGAGCCACTTGGTAGTATCAAACCAGCCCGACTTGGCACTGGTGCCACCTTGGGTTGGGAACCATCCGGCGTATCGTGTGTTGAAAGGAGCCAGCCGGCCACTCCCAGCCACAGGCCTCCAAACAAAAACAACGGCGCTTTTCCCTGGAAAAGAAAACTCAACTGCCCTTCTTCTGGATGGAAAATTGCAGGACGCACTTGGTACTACAAAAACAGCCAAACTTGGCGATGGTGCCACCTTCGATCTGGGAACCATCCTGCGTATCGACCTTCTTAAGGAGCCAGCCGGCCACTCCCAGCCATATGCCCCCAAAAACCAACCCATGACCTTTACTCTGGCAAACAAAGATCCGCTGCCCCGCGTCAGGATGGCAGATTGCAGGACGCACTTGGTACTATCAAACCAGCCCGACTTGGCCCTGGTGCCACCTTGAGTCTGGGAACCATCCTGCGTATTGTGGATTGTCAGGAGCCAGTCGACCATTCTCGGCCACAGACCCCAATCAAAAACAACGGCCGGTTCACAGGCAAAAGAACTCAGCTGCCCCGTTTCTGGATGGGAGATTGCATGAGGCACTTGACACTGTCAAACCAGCCCCACTTGGCACTGGTGCCATCTTGGGTCTGGGAACCATGCTGCGTATCATGGATTTTCAGGAGCCAGCCGGCCACTGCCAGCCATAGGCCCCCAGACAAAAACCTCGGCCCGTTTCCCTGGCAAACAAAAGTAAGCTGCCCCGCTTCTGGATGGCAGATTGCAGGGGCCACTTTGCACCATCAAACTAGCCCGACTTGGCACTGGTGCCACATCTGGTCTGGGAACCATCCTGCCTGTCGTGGATTCTAATTAGCCAGCCGGCCACTCCCAGCCATAGGCCCCGAGACACAAATCTCGGCCCGTTTCCCTGGCAAACAAAAGTAAGCTGCCCCGCTTCTGGATGGCAGATTGCAGGAAACACTTGGTACTATCAAACCAGCCCGACTTGGCACTGGTGCCAACTCTGGTCTGGGAACCATGCTGCGTATCGTGGATTCTAAGGAGCCAGCCGGCCACTCCCAGCCACAGGCCCCCAAACACAAACAACGGCGCATTTCCCTGGATAACAAACTCGCCTGCCAACTTTTTGATGGCAGATTGCAGGAGCCACTTGGTACTATCAAACCAGCCCAACTTGGCACTGGTGCCACCATGGGTCTGGTCATCATCCTGCCTATCGTAGCTTTTCAGGAGCCAGCTGGTCACTCCCAGCCATAGGCCCCCAGATAAAAACCTCGGCCCGTTTCCCTGGCAAACAAAAGTCAGCTGCCCCGCTTCTGGATGGCAGATTGCAGGAACCACTTGGTACTATCAAACCAGCCCAACTTGGCACTGGTGCCACCTCTGGTCTGGGAACCATGCTGCGTATCGTGGATTCTAAGGAGCCAGCCGTCCACTCCATGCCACAGGCCCCCAAACACAAACAACGGCGCTTTTCCCTGGAAAACAAAATTCGCCTGCCGACATTTTGATGGCAGATTGCAGGAGCCACTTGGTACTATCAAATCAGCCCAACTTGGCACTGGTGCCACCATGGGTCTGGTCACCATCCTGCCTATCGTAGCTTTTCAGGAGCCAGCCGGTCACTCCCAGCCCTAGGCACCCAGACACAAAGCTCGGCCCGTTTCCCTGGAAAACAAAAGTCAGCTGCCCCGCTTCTGGATGGCAGATTGCAGGAGCCACTTGGTACTATCAAATCAGCCCAACTTGGCACTGGTGCCACCTTGGGTCTGGGAACCATCCTGCGTATCGTGGATTCTAAGGAGCCAGCCGGCCACTCCCAGCCACAGGCCCCCAAACACAAACAACGGCGCTTTTCCCTGGAAAACAAAACTCGCCTGCCAACATTTTGATGGCAGATTGCAGGAGCCACTTGGTACTATCAAATCAGCCCAACTTGGCACTGGTGTCACCATGGGTCTGGTCACCATCCTGCCTATCGTAGCTTTTCAGGAGCCAGCCAGTCACTCCCAGCCATAGGCTTCCAGACAAAAACACGGCCCGTTTCCCTGGCAAAAAAAAGTAAGCTAACCCGCTACTGGATGGCAGATTGCAGGAGCCACTTTGCACCATCAAACTAGCCCGACTTGGCACTGGTGCCACCTCTGGTCTGGGAACCATGCTGCGTATCGTGGATTCTAAGGAGCCAGCCGGCCACTCCCAGTCACAGGCCCCCAAACACAAACAACGGCGCTTTTTCCTGGAAAACAAAACTCGCCTGCCAAATTTGATGGCAGATTGCAGGAGCTACTTGGTACTATCAAATCAGCCCAACTTGGCACTGGTGCCACCTCTGGTCGGGTCACCATCCTGCCTATCGTAGCTTTTCAGGAGCCAGCCGGTCACTCCCAGCCATAGGCCCCCAGACAAAAATCTCGGCCCGTTTCCCTGGCAAACAAAAGTAAGCTGCCCCGCTTCTGGATGGCAGATTGCAGGACGCACTTGGTACTATCAAACCAGCCCGACTTGGCACTGGTGCCACCTCTGGTCTGGGAACCATGCCGCGTATCGTGGATTCTAAGGAGCCAGCCGGCCACTCCCAGCCACAGGCCCGCAAACACAAACAACGGCGCTTTTCCCTGGAAAACAAAACTCGCCTGCCAACATTTTGATGGCAGATTGCAGGAGCCACTTGGTACTATCAAATCAGCCCAACTTGGCACTGGTGCCACCATGGGTCTGGTCACCATCCTGCCTATCGTAGCTTTTCAGGACCTAGCCGGTCACTCCCAGCCATAGGCCCCCAGACAAAATCCTCGGCCCGTTTCCCTGGCAAACAAAAGTAAGCTGCCCCGCTTCTGGATGGCAGATTGCAGGAACCACTTGGTACTATCAAATCAGCCCGACTTGGCACTGGTGCCACCTTGGGTCTGGGAACCATGCTGCGTATCGTGGATTCCAAGGAGCCATCCGGCCACTCCCACCCACAGGCCCCCAAACACAAACAACATCGCTTTTCCCTGGAAAACAAAACTCGCCTACCAACTATTTGATGGCAGATTGCAGGAGCCACTTGGTACTATCAAATCAGCCCAACTTGGCACTGGTGCCACCATGGGTCTGGTAACCATCCTGCCTATCGTAGCTTTTCAGGAGCCAGCCGGTCACTCCCAGCCATAGGCCTCCAGACAAAAACCTCGGCCCCTTTCCCTGGCAAACAAAAGTAAGCTGCCCCGCTTCTTGATGGCAGATTGCAGGAGCCACTTTGCACCATCAAACTGGCCCGACTTGTCACTGGTGCCACCTCTGGTCTGGGAACCATCCTGCGTATCGTGGATTCTAATTAGACAGCCGGCCACTCCCAGCCACAGGCCCCCAAACACAAACAACGGCGCTTTTCCCTGGAAAACAAAACTCGCCTGCCAACTTTTTGATGGCAGATTGCAGGAGCCACTTGGTACTATCAAATCAGCCCAACTTGGCACTGGTGCCACCATGGGTCTGGTCACCATCCTGCCTATCGTAGCTTTTCAGGAGCCAGCCGGTCACTCCCAGCCATAGGCCCCGAGACACAAAGCTCGGCCCTTTTCCCTGGCAAACAAAAGTAAGCTGCCCTGCTTCTGGATGGCAGATTGCAGGAGCCACTTTGCACCATCAAACTAGCCCGACTTGGCACTGGTGCCACCTTGGGTCTGGGAACCATGCTGCGTATCGTGGATTCTAAGGAGCCAGCCGGCCACTCCCACCCACAGGCCCCCAAACACAAACAACGGCGCTTTTCCCTGGAAAACAAAACTCGCCTGCCAACTTTTTGATGGCAGATTGCAGGAGCCACTTGGTACTATCAAACCAGCCCAACTTGGCACTGGTGCCACCATGGGTCTGGTCACCATCCTGCTTATCGTAGCTTTTCAGGAGCCAGCTGGTCACTCCCAGCCATAGGCCCCCAGATACAAACCTCGGCCGGTTTCCCTGGCAAACAAAAGTAAGCTTCCCCGCTTCTGGATGGCAGATTTCAGGAGCCACTTTGCACCATCAAACCAGCCCGACTTGGCACTGGTGCCACCTCTGGTCTGGGAACCATGCTGCGTATCGTGGATTCTAAGGAGCCAGCCGGCCACTCCCAGCCACAGGCCCCCAAACACAAACAACGGCGCTTTTCCCTGGAAAACAAAACTCGCCTGCCAACATTTTGATGGCAGATTGCAGGAGCCACTTGGTACTATCAAACCAGCCCGACTTGGCACTGTTGCCACCTTGGGTCTGGGAACCATGCTGCGTATCGTGGATTCTAAGGAGCCAGCCGGCCACTCCCTACCACAGGCCCCCAAACACAAACAACGGCGCTTTTCCCTGGAAAACAAAATTCGCCTGCCGACTTTTGGATGGCAGATTGCAGGAGCCACTTGGTATTATCAAATCAGCACAACTTGGCACTGGTTCCACCATGGGTCTGGTCACCATCCTGCCTATCGTAGCTTTTCAGGAGCCATCCGGTCATTCCCAGCCATAGGCCCCCAGACACAAACCTCGGCCCTTTTCCCTGGCAAACAAAAGTCAGCTGCCCCGCTTCTGGATGGCAGATTGCAGGAGCCACTTGGTACTATCAAATCAGCCCAACTTGGCACTGGTGCCACCTTGGGTCTGGGAACCATCCTGCGTATCGTGGATTCTAAGGAGCCAGCCGGCCACTCCCACCCACAGGCCCCCAAACACAAACAACGGCGCTTTTCCCTGGAAAACAAAACTCTCCTGCCAACTTTTTGATGGCAGATTGCAGGAGCCACTTGCTACTATCAAACCAGCCCAACTTGGCACTGGTGCCACCATGGGTCTGGTCACCATCCTGCCTATCGTAGCTTTTCAGGAGCCAGCCGGTCACTCCCAGCCATAGGCCCCCAAACACAAAGCTCGGCCCGTTTCCCTGGCAAACAAAAGTAAGCTGCCCCGCTTCTGGATGGCAGATTGCAGGAACCACTTGGTACTATCAAGCCAGCCCGACTTGGCACTGGTGCCACCTTGGGTCTGGGAACCATGCTGCGTATCGTGGATTCTAAGGAGCCAGCCGGCCACACCCTGCTACAGGCGCGCAAACACAAACAACGGCGCTTTTCCCTGGAAAACAAAACTCGCCTGCCAACATTTTGATGGCAGATTGCAGGAGCCACTTGGTACTATCAAATCAGCCCAACATGGCACTGGTGCCACCATGGGTCTGGTCACCATCCTGCCTATTGTAGCTTTTCAGAAGCCAGCCGGTCACTCCCAGCCATAGGCCCCCAGAGAAAAACCTCGGCCCGTTTCCCTGGCAAACAAAAGTAAGCTACCCCGCTTCTGGATGGCAGATTGCCGGAGCCACTTTGCACCATCAAACTAGCCGGATTGGCACGGGTGCCACCTTGGGTCTGGGAACCATCCTGCGTATCGTGGATTCTAATTAGCCAGCCGGCCACTCCCAGCCATAGGCCCCGAGATACAAAGCTCGGCCCGTTTCCCTGGCAAACAAAAGTAAGCTGCCCCGCTTCTGGATGGCAGATTGCAGGACGCACTTTGTACTATCAAACCAGCCCAACTTGGCACTGGTGCCACCTCAGGTCTGGGAACCATGCTGCGTATCGTGGATTCTAAGGAGCCAGCCGGCCACTCCCAGCCACAGGCCCCCAAACACAAACAACGGCGCTTTTCCCTGGAAAACAAAACTCGCCTGCCAACTTTTTGATGGCAGATTGCAGGAGCCACTTGGTACTATCAAACCAGCCCAACTTGGCACTGGTGCCACCTCTGGTCTGGGAACCATCCGGCGTATCGTGGATTCTAAGGAGCCAGCCGGCCACTCCCTGCCACAGGGCCCCAAACACAAACAACGGCGCTTTTCCCTGGAAAACAAAATTCGCCTGCCGTCTTTTTGATGGCAGATTGCAGGAGCCACTTGGTACTATCAAATCAGCCCAACTTGGCACTGGTGCCACCATGGGTCTGGTCACCATCCTGCCTATCGTAGCTTTTCAGGAGCCAGCCGGTCACTCCCAGCCATAGGCCCCCAGACACAAACCTCGGCCCGTTTCCCTGGCAAACAAAAGTAAGCTGCCCCGCTTCTGGATCGCAGATTGCAGGAGCCACTTGGTACTATCAAATCAGCCCAACTTGGCACTGGTGCCACCTCTGGTCTGGGAACCATGGTGCGTATCGTGGATTCTAAGGAGCCAGCCGGCCACTCCCAGCCATAGGCACCCAAACACAAACAACGGCGCTTTTCCCTGGAAAACAAAACTCGCCTGCCAACTTTTAGATGGCAGATTGCAGGAGCCACTTAGTACTATCAAACCAGCTCAACTTGGCACTGGTGCCACCATGGGTCTGGTCACCATCCTGCCTATCGTAGCTTTTCAGGAGCCAGCCGGTCACTCCCAGCCATAGGCGCCCAGACACAAACCTCGGCCCGTTTCCCTGGCAAACAAAAGTAAGCTGCCCCGCTTCTGGATGGCAGATTGCAGGACGCACTTGGTACTATCAAACCAGCCCGACTTGGCACTGGTGCCACTTCTGGTCTGGGAACCATCCTGCGTATCGTGGATTCTAAGGAGCCAGCCGGCCACTCCCAGCCACAGGCCCCCAAACAAAAACAACGGCGCTTTTCCCTGGAAAACAAAACTCGCCTGCCAAATTTTGATGGCAGATTGCAGGAGCCACTTGGTACTATCAAACCAGCCCAACTTGGCACTGGTGCCACCATGGGTCTGGTCACCATCCTGCCTATCGTAGCTTTTCAGGAGACAGCTGGTCACTCCCAGCCATAGGCCCCCAGACACAAACCTCGGCCCGTTTCCCTGGCAAACAAAAGTAAGCTGTCCAGCTTCTGGATGGCAGATTGCAGGAGCCACTCGGTACTATCAAACCAGCCCAACTTGGCACTGGTGCCACCTCTGGTCTGGGAACCATCCTGCGTATCGTGGATTCTAAGGAGGCAGCCGGCCACTCCCAGCCACAGGCCCCCAAACACAAACAACGGCGCTTTTCCCTGGAAAACAAAACTCGCCTGCCAACTTTTTGATGGCAGATTGAAGGAGCCACTTGGTACTATCAAACCAGCCCAACTTGGCACTGTTGCCACCTCAGGTCTGGGAACCATCCTGCGTATCGTGGATTCTAATGAGCCAGCCGGCCACTCCCTGCCACAGGCACCAAACAAAAACAACGGCCCTTTTCCCTGGAAAACATAATTCGCCTGCCGATATTTTGATGGCAGATTGCAGGAGCCACTTGGTACTATCAAATCAGCCCAACTTGGCACTGGTGCCACCATGGGTCTGGTCACCATCCTGCCTATCGTAGCTTTTCAGGAGCCAGCCGGTCACTCCCAGCCATAGGCCCCCAGACACAAACCTCGGCCCGTTTCCCTGGCAAACAAAAGTAAGCTGCCCCGCTTCTGGATGGCAGATAGCAGGAGCCACTTGGTACTATCAAATCAGCCCAACTATGCACTGGTGCCACCTTGGGTCTGGAAACCATCCTGCGTATCGTGGATTCTAAGCAGCCAGCCGGCCACTCCCAGCCACAGGCCCGCAAACACAAACAACGGCGCTTTTCCCTGGAAAACAAAACTCGCCTGCCAACATTTTGATGGCAGATTGCAGGAGCCACTTGGTACTATCAAACCAGCCCAACTTGGCACTGCTGCCACCATGGGTCTGGACATCATCCTGCCTATCATAGCTTTTCAGGAGCCAGCCGGTCACTCCCAGCCATAGGCCCCCAGACTCAAAGCTCGGTCTGTTTCCCTGGCAAACAAAAGTAAGCTGCCCCGCTTCTGGATATCAGATTGCAGGAGCCACTTTTCACCATCAAACTAGCCCGACTTGGAACTGGTGCCACCTCTGGTCTGGGAACCATCCTGCGTATCGTGGATTCTAATTAGCCATGCGTCCACTCCCAGCCACAGGCCCCCAAACACACACAACGGCGCTTTTCCCTGGAAAACAAAACTCGCCTGCCAACTTTTTGATGGCAGATTGCAGGAGCCACTTGGTACTATCAAACCAGCCCAACTTGGCACTGGTGCCACCATGGGTCTGGTCACCATCCTGCCTATCGTAGCTTTTCAGGAGCCAGCCGGTCACTCCCATCCATAGGCCCCCATACACAAACCTCGGCCCGTTTCCCTGGCAAACAAAAGTAAGCTGCCCCGCTTCTGGATGGCAGATTGCAGGAACCACTTGGTACTATAAATCCAGCCCAACTTGGCACTGGTGCCACCTCTGGTCTGGGAACCATCCTGTGTATCGCAGATTCTAAGCAGCCAGCCGTCCACTCCCAGCCACAGTCCCCCAAACACAAACAACAGCGCTTTTCCCTGGAAAACAAAACTCGCCTGCCAACTTTTTGATGGCAGATTGCAGGAGCCACTTGGTACTATCAAACCAGCCCAACTTGGCACTGGTGCCACCATGGGTCTGGTCACCATCCTGCCTATCGCAGCTTTTCAGTAGCCAGCCGGTCACTCCCAGCCATAGGCCCCCAGACAAAATCCTCGGCCCGTTTCCCTGGCAAACAAAAGTAAGCTGCCCCGCTTCTGGATGGCAGATTGCAGGAGCCCCTTTGCACCATCAAACTGGCCCGCTTGGCACTGGTGCCACCTCTGGTCTGGGAACCATCCTGCGTATCGTGGATTCCAATTAGCCATCCGGCCACTGTCAGCCATATGCCCCCAAAAACAAAGAACGGCGCTTTTCCCTGGAAAACAAAACTCGCCTGCCAATTTTTTGATGGCAGATTGCAGGAGCCACTTGGTACTATCAAACCAGCCCAACTTGGCACTGGTGCCACCATGGATCTGGTCACCATCCTGCCTATCGTAGCTTTTCAGGACCTAGACGGTCACTCCAAGCTATAGGCGCCCAGACACAAACCTCGGCCCGTTTCCCTGGCAAACAAAAGTAAGCTGCCCCGCTTCTGGATGGCAGATTGCAGGAGCCACTTGGTACTATCAAACCAGCCCAACTTGGCACTGGTGCCACCTTGGGTCTGGGAACCATCCTGCGTATCGTGGATTCTAAGGAGCCAGCTGGCCACTCCCAGCCACAGGCCCCCAAACACAAACAACGGCGCTTTTCCCTGGAAAACAAAACTCGCCTGCCAACATTTTGATGGCAGATTGCAGGAGCCACTTGCTACTATCAAATCAGCCCAACTTGGCACTGGTGCCACCATGGGTCTGGTCACCATCCTGCCTATCGTAGCTTTTCAGGAGCCAGCCGGTCACTCCCAGCCATAGGCCCCCAGAGAAAAACCTCGGCCCGTTTCCCTGGCAAACAAAAGTAAGCTACCCCGCTTCTGGATGGCAGATTGCAGGAGCCACTTTGCACCATCAAACTAGCCCGACTTGGCACTGGTGCCACCTCAGGTCTGGGAACCATCCTGCGTATAGTTCATTCTGTGGAGCCAGCCGGCCACTCCAGCCACAGGCCCCCAGACACAAACAACGGTGCTTTTCCCTGGAAAACAAAACTCGCCTGCCAACTTTTTGATGGCAGATTGCAGGAGCCACTTGGTACTATCAAATCAGCCCAACTTGGCACTGGTGTCACCATGGGTCTGGTCACCATCCTGCCTATCGTAGCTTTTCAGGAGCCAGCCGGTCACTCGCAGCCATAGGCCCCCAGACACAAACCTCGGCCCGTTTCCCTGGCAAACAAAAGTAAGCTACCCCGCTTCTGGATGGCAGATTGCAAGAGCCACTTTGAACCATCAAACTAGCCCGACTTGGCACTGGTGCCACCTCTGGTCTGGGAACCATCCTGCGGCTCGGGGATTCCAATTATCAAGCCGGCCACTCCCAGCCACAGGCCCCCAAACACAAACAACGGCGCTTTTCCCTGGAAAGCAAAACTCGCCTGCCAACTTTTTGATGGCAGATTGCAGGAGCCACTTGGTACTATCAAACCAGCCCAACTTGGCACTGGTGCCACCATGGGTCTGGTCACCATCCTGCCTATCGTAGCTTTTCAGGAGCCAGCCGGTCAATCCCAGCCATAGGCCCCCAGACACAAAGCTCGGCCCGTTTCCCTGGCAAACAAAAGTAAGCTGCCCCGCTTCTGGATGGCAGATTGCAGGAACCACTGGGTACTATCAAGCCAGCCCGACTTGGCACTGGTGCCACCTTGGGTCTGGGAACCATCCTGCGTATCGTGGATTCTAAGGAGCCAGCCGTCCACTCCCAGCCACAGGCCCCCAAACACAAACAACGGCGCCTTTCCCTGGAAATCAAAACTCGCCTGCCGACTTTTTGATGGCAGATTGCAGGAGCCACTTGGTACTATCAAACCAGCCCAACTTGGCACTGGTGCCACTATGGGTCTGGTCACCATCCTGCCTATCGTAGCTTTTCAGGAGCCAGCCGGTCACTCCCAGCCATAGGGCCCCAGACACAAAGCTCTGCCCGTTTCCCTGGCAAACAAAAGTAAGCTACCCCGCTTCTGGATATCAGATTGCAGGAGCCACTTTTCACCATCAAAATAGCCCGACTTGGCAATGGTGCCACCTCTGGTCTGGGAACCATCCTGCGTATCGTGGATTCTAATTTGCCATCCGTCCACTCCCAGCCACAGGCCCCCAAACACAAACAACGGCGCTTTTCCCTGGAAAACAAAACTCGCCTGCCAACTTTTTGATGGCAGATTGCAGGAGCCACTTGGTACTATCAAACCAGCCCAACTTGGCACTGGTGCCACCTTGGGTCTGGGAACCATCCTGCGTATCGTGGATTCTAAGGAGCCAGCCGGCCACTCCCTGCCACAGGCACCCACACACAAACAACGGCGCTTTTCCGTGGAAAACAAAACTCGCCTGCCAACTTTTTGATGGCGGATTGCAGGAGCCACTTGGTACTATCAAACCAGCCCAACTTGGCACTGGTGCCACCATGGATATGGTCACCATCCTGCCTATCGTAGCTTTTCAGGACCTAGCAGGTCACTCCCAGCCATAGGCGCCCAGACACAAATCTCGGCCCGTTTCCCTGGCAAACAAAAGTAAGCTGCCCCGCTTCTGGATGGCAGATTGCAGGAACCACTTGGTACTATAAATCCAGCCCAACTTGGCACTGGTGCCACCTCTGGTCTGGGAACCATCCTGCGTATCGTAGATTCTAAGGAGCCAGCCGGCCACTCCCAGCCACAGGCCCCCAAACACAAACAACGGCGCTTTTCCCTGGAAAACAAAACTCGCCTGCCAACATTTTGATGGCAGATTGCAGGAGCCACTTGGTACTATCAAATCAGCCCAACTTGGCACTGGTGCCACCATGGGTCTGGTCACCATCCTGCCTATCGTAGCTTTTCAGGCGCCAGCCGGTCACTCCCAGCCATAGGCCCCCAGACAAAATCCTCGGCCCGTTTCCCTGGCAAACAAAAGTAGGCTGCCCCGCATCTGGATGGCAGATTGCAGGAGCCACTTTGCACCATCAAACTGGCCCGACTTGTCACTGGTGCCACCTCAGGTCTGGGAACCATGCTGCGTATCGTGGATTCCAATTAGCAAGCCGGCCACTCCCAGCCACAGGCCCCCAAACACAAACAACGGCGCTTTTCCCTGGAAAACAAAACTCGCCTGCCAAATTTTGATGGCAGATTGCAGGAGCCACTTGGTACTATCAAACCAGCCCAACTTGGCACTGCTGCCACCATGGGTCTGGTCACCATCCTGCCTATCGTAGCTTTTCAGGAGCCAGCCGGTCACTCCCAGCCATAGGCCCCCAGACACAAAGCTCGGCCGGTTTCCCTGGCAAACAAAAGTAAGCTGTCCGGCTTCTGGATGGCAGATTGCAGGATCCACTAGGTATTATCCAACCAGCCCGACTTGGCACTGGTGCCACCTCTGGTCTGGGAACCATCCTGGGTATCGTGGATTCTAAGGAGCCAGCCGGCCACTCCCAGCCACAGGCCCCCAAACACAAACAACGGCGCTTTTCCCTGGAAAACAAAACTCGCCTGCCAACATTTTGATGGCAGATTGCAGGAGCCACTTGGTACTATCAAATCAGCCCAACTTGGCACTGGTGCCACCTCAGGTCTGGTCACCATCCTGCCTATCGTAGCTTTTCAGGAGCCAGCCGGTCCCTCCCTGCCGTAGGCCCCCAGAGAAAAACCTCGGCCCGTTTCCCTGGCAAACAAAAGTAAGCTACCCCGCTTCTGGATGGCAAATTGCAGGAGCCACTTTGCACCATCAAACTAGCCCGACTTGGCACTGGTGCCACCTTGGGTCTGGGAACCATCCTGCGTATAGTTCATTCTAAGGAGCCAGCCGGCCACTCCAGCCACAGGCCCCCAGACTCAAACAACGGCGCTTTTCCCTGGAAAACAAAACTCGCCTGCCAACTTTTTGATGGCAGATTGCAGGAGCCACTTGGTACTATCAAATCAGCCCAACTTGGCACTGGTGCCACCATGGGTCTGGTCACCATCCTGCCTATCGTAGCTTTTCAGGAGCCAGCCGGTCACTCGCAGCCATAGGCCCCCAGACACAACACTCGGCCCGTTTCCCTGGCAAACAAAAGTAAGCTACCCCGCTTCTGGATGGCAGATTGCAGGAGCCACTTTGCACCATCAAACTAGCCCGACTTGGCACTGGTGCCACCTCTGGTCTGGGAACCATCCTGCGTATCGTGGATTCTAAGGAGCCAGCCGGCCACTCCCACCCACAGGCCCCCAAACAAAAACAACGGCGCTTTTCCCTGGAAAACAAAACTCGCCTGCCCACTTTTTGATGGCAGATTGCAGGAGCCACTTGCTACTATCAAACCAGCCCAACTTGGCACTGGTGCCACCATGGGTCTGGTCACCATCCTGCCTATCGTAGCTTTTCAGGAGCCAGCCGGTCACTCCCAGCCATAGGCCCCCAGACACAAACCTCGGCCCGTTTCCCTGGCAAACAAAAGTAAGCTACCCCGCTTCTGGATGGCAGATTGCAGGACGCACTTGGTAGTATCAAACCAGCCCGACTTGGCACTGGTGCCACCTCAGGTCTGGGAACCATGCTGCGTATCGTGGATTCTAATTAGCCATCTGGCCACTCCCACCCACAGGCCCCCAAACAAAAACAACGGCGCTTTTCCCTGGAAAACAAACCTCGCCTGCCAAATTTTGATGGCAGATTGCCGGAGCCACTTGGTACTATCAAACCAGCCCAACTTGACACTGGTGCCACCATGGGTCTGGTACCATCCTGCCTATCGTAGCTTTTCAGGAGCCAGCCGGTCACTCCCAGCCATAGGCCCCCAGACAAAAACCTTGGCCCGTTTCCCTGGCAAACAAAAGTAAGTTATCCCGCTTCTGGATGGCAGATTGCAGGAGCCACTTTTCACCATCAAACCAGCCCGACTTGGCACTGGTGCCACCTCTGGTCTGGGAACCATCCTGCGTATCGTGGATTCTAAGGAGCCAGCTGGCCACTCCCAGCCACAGGCCCCCAAACACAAACCACAGCGCTTTTCCCTGGAAAACAAAACTCGCCTGCCAACTTTTTGATGGCAGATTGCAGGAGCCACTTGGTACTATCAAACCAGCCCAACTTGGCACTGGTGCCACCATGGGTCTGCTCACCATCCTGCCTATCGTAGCTTTTCAGGACCTAGACGGTCACTCCCAGCCATAGGCCCCCAGACAAAAAGCTCGGCCCGTTTCCCTGGCAAACAAAAGTAAGCTGCCCCGCTTCTGGATGGCAGATTGCAGGAGCCACTTTGCACTATCAAACCAGCCCAACTTGGCACTGGTGCCACCTTGGGTCTGGGAACCATCCTGCGTATCGTGGATTCTAAGGAGCCAGCCGGTCACTCCCAGCCACAGGCCACCAAACACAAACAACGGCGCTTTTCCCTGGAAAACAAAACTCGCCTGCCATCATTTTGATGGCAGATTGCAGGAGCCACTTGCTACTATCAAATCAGCCCAACTTGGCACTGGTGCCACCATGGGTCTGGTCACCATCCTGCCTATCGTAGCTTTTCAGGAGCCAGCCGGTCACTCCCAGCCATAGGCCCCCAGACACAAACCTCGGCCCGTTTCCCTGGCAAACAAAAGTAAGCTACCCCGCTTCTGGATGGCAGATTGCAGGACGCACTTGGTTGTATCAAACCAGCCTGACTTGGCACTGGTGCCACCTCAGGTCTGGGAACCATGCTGCGTATCGTGGATTCTAATTAGCCATCTGGCCACTCCCACCCACAGGCCCCCAAACAAAAACAACGGCGCTTTTCCCTGGAAAACAAACCTCGCCTGCCAAATTTTGATGGCAGTTTGCCGGAGCCACTTGGTACTATCAAACCAGCCCAACTTGGCACTGCTGCCACCATGGGTCTGGTCACCATCCTGCCTATCGTAGCTTTTCAGGAGCCAGCCGGTCACTCCCAGCCATAGGCCCTCAGACAAAAACCTTGGCCCGTTTCCCTGGCAAACAAAAGTAAGTTCTCCCGCTTCTGGAGGGCAGATTGCAGGAGCCAATTTTCACCATCAAACCAGCCCGACTTGGCACTGGTGCCACCTCTGGTCTGGGAACCATCCTGCGTATCGTGGATTCTAAGGAGCCAGCCGGCCACTCCCAGCCACAGGCCCCCAAACACAAACAACGGCGCTTTTCCCTGGAAAACAAAACTCGCCTGCCAACATTTTGATGGCAGATTGCAGGAGCCACTTGGTACTATCAAATCAGCCCACCTTGGCACTGGTGCCACCTCAGGTCTGGTCACCATCCTGCCTATCGTAGCTTTTCAGGAGCCAGCCGGTCCCTCCCTGCCGTAGGCCCCCAGAGAAAAACCTCGGCCCGTTTCCCTGGCAAACAAAAGTAAGCTACCCCGCTTCTGGATGGCAGATTGCAGGAGCCACTTTGCACCATCAAACTAGCCCGACTTGGCACTGGTGCCACCTCAGGTCTCGGAACCATCATGCGTATAGTTCATTCTAAGGAGCCAGCCGGCCACTCCAGCCACAGGCCCCCAGACACAAACAACGGCGCTTTTCCCTGGAAAACAAAACTCGCCTGCCAACTTTTTGATGGCAGATTGCAGGAGCCACTTGCTACTATCAAATCAGCCCAACTTGGCACTGGTGCCACCATGGGTCTGGTCACCATCCTGCCTATCGTAGCTTTTCAGGAGCAAGCCGGTCACTCGCAGCCATAGGCCTCCAGACACAATACTCGGCCCGTTTCCCTGGCAAACAAAAGTAAGCTACCCCGCTTCTGGATGGCAGATTGCAGGAGCCACTTTTCACCATCAAACTAGCCCGACTTGGCACTGGTGCCACCTCTGGTCTGGGAACCATCCTGCGTATCGTGGATTCTAAGGAGCCAGCCGGCCACTACCACCCACAGGCCCCCAAACAAAAACAACGGCGCTTTTCCCTGGAAAACAAAACTCGCCTGCCCACTTTTTGATGGCAGATTGCAGGAGCCACTTGCTACTATCAAACCAGCCCAACTTGGCACTGGTGCCACCATGGGTCTGTTCACCATCCTGCCTATCGTAGCTTTTCAGGAGCCAGCCGGTCACTCCCAGCCATAGGCCCCCAGACACAAACCTCGGCCCGTTTCCCTGGCAAACAAAAGTAAGCTACCCCGCTTCTGGATGGCAGATTGCAGGACGCACTTGGTACTATCAAACCAGCCCGACTTGGCACTGGTGCCACCTCAGGTCTGGGAACCATGCTGCGTATCGTGGATTCTAATTAGCCATCTGGCCACTCCCACCCACAGGCCCCCAAACAAAAACAACGGCGCTTTTCCCTGGAAAACAAACCTCGCCTGCCAAATTTTGATGGCAGATTGCCGGAGCCACTTGGTACTATCAAACCAGCCCAACTTGACACTGGTGCCACCATGGGTCTGGTACCATCCTGCCTATTGTAGCTTTTCATGAGCCAGCCGGTCACTCGCAGCCATAGGCCCCCAGACACAAACCTTGGCCCGTTTCCCTGGCAAACAAAAGTAAGCTGCCCCGCTTCTGGATGGCAGATTGCAGGAGCCACTTTTCACCATCAAACCAGCCCGACTTGGCACTGGTGCCACCTCTGGTCTGGGAACCATCCTGCGTATCGTGGATTCTAAGGAGCCAGCTGGCCACTCCCAGCCACAGGCCCCCAAACACAAACCACAGCGCTTTTCCCTGGAAAACAAAACTCGCCTGCCAACTTTTTGATGGCAGATTGCAGGAGCCACTTGGTACTATCAAACCAGCCCAACTTGGCACTGGTGCCACCATGGGTCTGCTCACCATCCTGCCTATCGTAGCTTTTCAGGAGCCAGCCGGTCACTCCTAGCCATAGGCCCCCAGACAAAAAGCTCGGCCCTTTTCCCTGGCAAACAAAAGTAAGCTGCCCCGCTTCTGGATGGCAGATTGCAGGAGCCACTTTGCACTATCAAACCAGCCCAACTTGGCACTGGTGCCACCTTGGGTCTGGGAACCATCCTGCGTATCGTGGATTCTAAGGAGCCAGCCGGTCACTCCCAGCCACAGGCCACCAAACACAAACAACGGCGCTTTTCCCTGGAAAACAAAACTCGCCTGCCAACATTTTGATGGCAGATTGCAGGAACCACTTGCTAATATCAAATCAGCCCAACTTGGCACTGGTGCCACCATGGGTCTGGTCACCATCCTGCCTATCGTAGCTTTTCAGGAGCCAGCCGGTCACTCCCAGCCATAGGCCCCCAGACACAAACCTCGGCCCGTTTCCCTGGCAAAGAAAAGTAAGCTACCCCGCTTCTGGATGGCAGATTGCAGGACGCACTTGGTAGTATCAAACCAGCCCGACTTGGCACTGGTGCCACCTCAGGTCTGGGAACCATGCTGCGTATCGTGGATTCTAATTAGCCATCTGGCCACTCCCACCCACAGGCCCCCAAACAAAAACAACGGCGCTTTTCCCTGGAAAACAAACCTCGCCTGCCAAATTTTGATGGCAGATTGCCGGAGCCACTTGGTACTATCAAACCAGCCCAACTTGACACTGGTGCCACCATGGGTCTGGTCACCATCCTGCCTATCGTAGCTTTTCAGGAGCCAGCCGGTCACTCCCAGCCATAGGCCCCCAGACAAAAACCTTGGCCCGTTTCCCTGGCAAGCAAAAGTAAGTTATCCCGCTTCTGGATGGCAGATTGCAGGAGCCACTTTTCACCATCAAACCAGCCCGACTGGGCACTGGTGCCACCTCTGGTCTGGGAACCATCCTGCGTATCGTGGATTCTAAGGAGCCAGCCGGCCACTCACAGCCACAGGCCCCCAAACACAAACAACGGCGCTTTTCCCTGGAAAACAAAACTCGCATGCCAACTTTTTGATGGCAGATTGCAGGAGCCACTTGGTACTATCAAACCAGCCCAACTTGGCACTGGTGCCACCATGGATCTGGTTACAATCCTGCCTATCGTAGCTTTTCAGGACCTAGCCGGTCACTCCAAGCCATAGGCCCCCAGAGAAAAACCTCGGCCCGTTTCCCTGGCAAACAAAAGTAAGCTGCCCCGCTTCTGGATGGCAGATTGCAGGAACCACTTGGTACTATCAAACCAGCCCAACTTGGCACTGGTGCCACCTTGGGTCTGGGAACCATCCTGCGTATCGTGGATTCTAAGGAGCCAGCCGGTCACTCCCAGCCACAGGCCACCAAACACAAACAACGGCGCTTTTCCCTGGAAAACAAAACTCGCCTGCCAACATTTTGATGGCAGATTGCAGGAGCCACTTGGTACTATCAAATCAGCCCAACTTGGCACTGGTGCCACCATGGGTCTGGTCACCATCCTGCCTATCGTAGCTTTTCAGGAGCCAGCCGGTCCCTCCCTGCCATAGGCCCCCAGAGAAAAACCTGGGCCCGTTTCCCTGGCAAACAAAAGTAAGCTGCCCCCCTTCTGGATGGCAGATTGCAGGAACCACTTGCTACTATCAAATCAGCCCAACTTGGCACTGGTGCCACCATGGGTCTGGTCACCATCCTGCCTATCGTAGCTGTTCAGGCGCCAGCCGGTCACTCCCAGCCATAGGCCCCCAGACAAAAACCTCGGCCCGTTTCCCTGGGAAACAAAAGTAAGCTGCCCCGCTTCTGGATGGCAGATTGCAGGAGCCACTTTGCACCAACAAACCAGCCCATCTTGGCACTGGTGCCACCTCTGGTCTGGGAAACATGCTGCGTATCGTGGATTCCAATTAGCAAGCCGGCCACTCCCAGCCACAGGCCCCCAAACACAAACAACGGCGCTTTTCCCTGGAAAACAAAACTCGCCTGCCAACATTTTGATGGCAGATTGCAGGAGCCACTTGGTACTATCAAACCAGCCCGACTTGGCACTGGTGCCACCATGGGTCTGGTCACCATCCTGCCTATCGTAGCTTTTCAGGAGCCAGCCGGTCACTCCAAGCCATAGGCCCCCAGACAAAAACCTCGGCCCGTTTCCCTGGCAAAGAAAAGTAAGCTGCCCCGCTTCTGGATGGCAGATTGCAGGAGCCACTTTGCACCATCAAACCAGCCCGACTTGGCACTGGTGCCACCTCTGGTCTGGGAACCATCCTGCGTATCGTGGATTCTAAGGAGCCAGCCGGCCACTCCCAGTCACAGGCCCCCAAACACAAACAACGGCGCTTTTCCCTGGAAAACAAAACTCGCCTGCCAACTTTTTGATGGCAGATTGCAGGAGCCACTTGGAACTATCAAACCAGCCCAACTTGGCACTGGTGCCACCATGGGTCTGCTCACCATCCTGCCTATCGTAGCTTTTCAGGAGCCAGCCGGTCACTCCTAGCCATAGGCCCCCAGACAAAAAGCTCGGCCCGTTTCCCTGGCAAACAAAAGTAAGCTGCCCCGCTTCTGGATGGCAGATTGCAGGAGCCACTTTGCACCATCAAACTAGCCCGACTTGGCACTTGTGCCACCTCTGGTCTGGGAACCATGCTGCGTATCGTGGATTCTAAGGAGCCAGCCGGCCACTCCAAGCCACAGGCCCCCAAACACAAACAACGGCGCTTTTCCCTGGAAAACAAAACTCGCCTGCCAAATTTTGATGGCAGATTGCAGGAGCCACTTGGTACTATCAAACCAGCCCAACTTGGCACTGCTGCCACCATGGGTCTGGTCACCATCCTGCCTATCGTAGCTTTTAAGGACCTAGCCGGTCACTCCCAGCCATAGGCCCCCAGACACAAAGCTCGACCCGTTTCCCTGGCAAACAAAAGTAAGCTGTCCCGCTTCTGGATGGCAGATTGCAGGAGCCACTTGGTACTATCAAACCAGCCCAACTTGGCACTGGTGCCACCTTGGGTCTGGGAACCATGCTGCGTATCGTGGATTCTAAGGAGCCAGCCGGTCACTCCCAGCCACAGGCCCCCAAACACAAAAAACGGCGCTTTTCCCTGGAATACAAAACCCGCCTGCCAACATTTTGATGGCAGATTGCAGGAGCAACTTGGTACTATCAAATCAGCCCAACTTGGCACTGGTGCCACCATGGGTCTGGTCACCATCCTGCCTATCATAGCTTTTCAGGAGCCAGCCGGTCCATCTCTGCCATAGGGCCCCAGAGAAAAACCTCGGCCAGTTTCCCTGGCAAACAAAAGTAACCTACCCCGCTTCTGGATGGCAGATTGCAGGAGCCACTTTGCACCATCAAACTAGCCCGACTTGGCACTGGTGCCACCTCAGGTCTGGGAACCATCCTGCGTATCGTGGATTCTAAGGAGCCAGCCGGCCACTCCAGCCACAGGCCCCCAGACACAAACAACGGCGCTTTTCCCTGGAAAACAAAACTCGCCTGCCGACTTTTTGATGGCAGATTGCAGGAGCCACTTGGTACTATCAAATCAGCCCAATTTGGCACTTGTGCCACCATGGGTCTGGTCACCATCCTGCCTATCGTAGCTTTTCAGGACCTAGCCGGTCACTCCCAGCCATAGGCCCCCAGACACAAAGCTCGGCCCGTTTCCCTGGCAAACAAAAGCAAGCTGCCCCGCTTCTGGATGGCAGATTGCAGGAGCCGCTTTGCACCATCAAACTAGCCCGACTCGGCACTGGTGCCACCTCAGGTCTGGGAACCATGCTGCGTATCGTGGATTCTAATTAGCCATCCGGCCACTCCCACCCAGAGGCCCCCAAACAAAAACAACGGCGCTTTTCCCTGGAAAACAAAACTCGCCTGCCAAATTTTGATGGCAGATTGCCGGAGCCACTTGGTACTATCAAACCAGCCCAACTTGACACTGGTGCCACCATGGGTCTGGTCACCATCCTGCCTATCGTAGCTTTTCATGAGCCAGCCGGTCACTCGCAGCCATAGGCCCCCAGACACAAACCTCGGCCCGTTTCCCTGGCAAACAAAAGTAAGCTACCCCGCTTCTGGATGGCAGATTGCAGGACGCACTTGGTACTATCAAACCAGCCCAACTTGGCACTGGTGCCACCTTGCGTCTGGGAACCATCCTGCGTATCGTGGATTCTAAGGAGCCATCCGGCCACTCCCACCCAGAGGCCCCCAAACAAAAACAACGGCGCTTTTCCCTGGAAAACAAAACTCGCCTGCCAAATTTTGATGGCAGATTGCCGGAGCCACTTGGTACTATCAAACCAGCCCAACTTGGCACTGGTGCCACCATGGGTCTGGTCACCATCCTGCCTATCGTAGCATTTCAGGAGCCAGCCGGTCAATCCCAGCCATAGGCCCCCAGACAAAAACCTTGGCCCGTTTCCCTGGCAAGCAAAAGTAAGTTATCCCGCTACTGGATGGCAGATTGCAGGAGCCACTTTTCACCATCAAACCAGCCCGACTTGGCACTGGTGCCACCTCAGGTCTGGGAACCATGCTGCGTATCGTGGATTCTAAGGAGCCAGCCGGCCACTCCCAGCCACAGGACCCCAAACACAAACAACGTCGCATTTCCCTGGATAAAAAACTCGCCTGCCAACTTTTTGATGGCAGATTGCAGGAGCCACTTGGTACTATCAAATCAGCCCAACTTGGCACTGGTGCCACCATGGGTCTGGTCACCATCCTGCCTATCGTAGCTTTTCAGGAGCCAGCCGGTCACTCCCAGCCATAGGCCCCGAGACACAAACCTCGGCCCGTTTCCCTGGCAAACAAAAGTAAGCTGCCCCGCTTCTGGATGGCAGATTGCAGGACGCACTTGTTACTATCAAACCAGCCCAACTTGGCACTGGTGCCACCTCTGGTCTGGGAACCATGCTGCGTATCGTGGATTCTAAGGAGCCAGCCAGCCACTCCCAGCCACAGGCCCCCAAACAAAAACAACGGGGCTTTTCCCTGGAAAACAAAACTCGCCTGACAACTTTTTGATGGCAGATTGCAGGAGCAACTTGGTACTATCAAACCAGCCCAACTTGACACTGGTGCCACCATGGGTCTGGTCACCATCCTGCCTATCGTAGCTTTTCAGGAGCCAGCCGGTCACTCCCAGCCATAGGCCCCCAGACACAAAGCTCGGCCCGTTTCCCTGACAAACAAAAGTAAGCTGTCCCGCTTCTGGATGGCAGATTCCAGGAGCCACTTGGTACTATCAAACCAGCCCAACTTGGCACTGGTGCCACCATGGGTCTGCTCACCATCCTGCCTATCGTAGCTTTTCAGGAGCCAGCCGGTCACTCCTAGCCATAGGCCCCCAGACAAAAAGCTCGGCCCTTTTCCCTGGCAAACAAAAGTAAGCTGCCCCGCTTCTGGATGGCAGATTGCAGGAGCCACTTTGCACTATCAAACCAGCCCAACTTGGCACTGGTGCCACCTTGGGTCTGGGAACCATCCTGCGTATCGTGGATTCTAAGGAGCCAGCCGGTCACTCCCAGCCACAGGCCACCAAACACAAACAACGGCGCTTTTCCCTGGAAAACAAAACTCGCCTGCCAACATTTTGATGGCAGATTGCAGGAACCACTTGCTAATATCAAATCAGCCCAACTTGGCACTGGTGCCACCATGGGTCTGGTCACCATCCTGCCTATCGTAGCTTTTCAGGAGCCAGCCGGTCACTCCCAGCCATAGGCCCCCAGACACAAACCTCGGCCCGTTTCCCTGGCAAACAAAAGTAAGCTACCCCGCTTCTGGATGGCAGATTGCAGGACGCACTTGGTAGTATCAAACCAGCCCGACTTGGCACTGGTGCCACCTCAGGTCTGGGAACCATGCTGCGTATCGTGGATTCTAATTAGCCATCTGGCCACTCCCACCCACAGGCCCCCAAACAAAAACAACGGCGCTTTTCCCTGGAAAACAAACCTCGCCTGCCAAATTTTGATGGCAGATTGCCGGAGCCACTTGGTACTATCAAACCAGCCCAACTTGACACTGGTGCCACCATGGGTCTGGTCACCATCCTGCCTATCGTAGCTTTTCAGGAGCCAGCCGGTCACTCCCAGCCATAGGCCCCCAGACAAATCCTTGGCCCGTTTCCCTGGCAAGCAAAAGTAAGTTATCCCGCTTCTGGATGGCAGATTGCAGGAGCCACTTTTCACCATCAAACCAGCCCGACTGGGCACTGGTGCCACCTCTGGTCTGGGAACCATCCTGCGTATCGTGGATTCTAAGGAGCCAGCCGGCCACTCACAGCCACAGGCCCCCAAACACAAACAACGGCGCTTTTCCCTGGAAAACAAAACTCGCATGCCAACTTTTTGATGGCAGATTGCAGGAGCCACTTGGTACTATCAAACCAGCCCAACTTGGCACTGGTGCCACCATGGATCTGGTTACAATCCTGCCTATCGTAGCTTTTCAGGACCTAGCCGGTCACTCCAAGCCATAGGCCCCCAGAGAAAAACCTCGGCCCGTTTCCCTGGCAAACAAAAGTAAGCTGCCCCGCTTCTGGATGGCAGATTGCAGGAACCACTTGGTACTATCAAACCAGCCCAACTTGGCACTGGTGCCACCTTGGGTCTGGGAACCATCCTGCGTATCGTGGATTCTAAGGAGCCAGCCGGTCACTCCCAGCCACAGGCCACCAAACACAAACAACGGCGCTTTTCCCTGGAAAACAAAACTCGCCTGCCAACATTTGGATGGCAGATTGCAGGAGCCACTTGGTACTATCAAACCAGCCCAACTTGACACTGGTGCCACCATGGGTCTGGTCACCATCCTGCCTATCGTAGCTTTTCAGGAGCCAGCATGTCCCTCCCTGCCATAGGCCCCCAGAGAAAAACCTGGGCCCGTTTCCCTGGCAAACAAAAGTAAGCTGCCCCCCTTCTGGATGGCAGATTGCAGGAACCACTTGCTACTATCAAATCAGCCCAACTTGGCACTGGTGCCACCATGGGTCTGGTCACCATCCTGCCTATCGTAGCTGTTCAGGCGCCAGCCGGTCACTCCCAGCCATAGGCCCCCAGACAAAAACCTCGGCCCGTTTCCCTGGGAAACAAAAGTAAGCTGCCCCGCTTCTGGATGGCAGATTGCAGGAGCCACTTTGCACCAACAAACCAGCCCAACTTGGCACTGGTGCCACCTCTGGTCTGGGAAACATGCTGCGTATCGTGGATTCCAATTAGCAAGCCGGCCACTCCCAGCCACAGGCCCCCAAACACAAACAACGGCGCTTTTCCCTGGAAAGCAAAACTCGCCTGCCAACTTTTTGATGGCAGATTGCAGGAGCCACTTGGTACTATCAAACCAGCCCGACTTGGCACTGGTGCCACCATGGGTCTGGTCACCATCCTGCCTATCGTAGCTTTTCAGGAGCCAGCCGGTCACTCCAAGCCATAGGCCCCCAGACAAAAACCTCGGCCCGTTTCCCTGGCAAAGAAAAGTAAGCTGCCCCGCTTCTGGATGGCAGATTGCAGGAGCCACTTTGCACCATCAAACCAGCCCGACTTGGCACTGGTGCCACCTCTGGTCTGGGAACCATCCTGCGTATCGTGGATTCTAAGGAGCCAGCCGGCCACTCCCAGTCACAGGCCCCCAAACACAAACAACGGCGCTTTTCCCTGGAAAACAAAACTCGCCTGCCAACTTTTTGATGGCAGATTGCAGGAGCCACTTGGTACTATCAAACCAGCCCAACTTGGCACTGGTGCCACCATGGGTCTGCTCACCATCCTGCCTATCGTAGCTTTTCAGGAGCCAGCCGGTCACTCCTAGCCATAGGCCCCCAGACAAAAAGCTCGGCCCGTTTCCCTGGCAAACAAAAGTAAGCTGCCCCGCTTCTGGATGGCAGATTGCAGGAGCCACTTTGCACCATCAAACTAGCCCGACTTGGCACTTGTGCCACCTCTGGTCTGGGAACCATGCTGCGTATCGTGGATTCTAAGGAGCCAGCCGGCCACTCCAAGCCACAGGCCCCCAAACACAAACAACGGCGCTTTTCCCTGGAAAACAAAACTCGCCTGCCAAATTTTGATGGCAGATTGCAGGAGCCACTTGGTACTATCAAACCAGCCCAACTTGGCACTGCTGCCACCATGGGTCTGGTCACCATCCTGCCTATCGTAGCTTTTAAGGACCTAGCCGGTCACTCCCAGCCATAGGCCCCCAGACACAAAGCTCGACCCGTTTCCCTGGCAAACAAAAGTAAACTGTCCCGCTTCTGGATGGCAGATTGCAGGAGCCACTTGGTACTATCAAACCAGCCCAACTTGGCACTGGTGCCACCTTGGGTCTGGGAACCATGCTGCGTATCGTGGATTCTAAGGAGCCAGCCGGTCACTCCCAGCCACAGGCCCCCAAACACAAAAAACGGCGCTTTTCCCTGGAATACAAAACCCGCCTGCCAACATTTTGATGGCAGATTGCAGGAGCAACTTGGTACTATCAAATCAGCCCAACTTGGCACTGGTGCCACCATGGGTCTGGTCACCATCCTGCCTATCATAGCTTTTCAGGAGCCAGCCGGTCCATCTCTGCCATAGGGCCCCATAGAAAAACCTCGGCCAGTTTCCCTGGCAAACAAAAGTAACCTACCCCGCTTCTGGATGGCAGATTGCAGGAGCCACTTTGCACCATCAAACTAGCCCGACTTGGCACTGGTGCCACCTCAGGTCTGGGAACCATCCTGCGTATCGTGGATTCTAAGGAGCCAGCCGGCCACTCCAGCCACAGGCCCCCAGACACAAACAACGGCGCTTTTCCCTGGAAAACAAAACTCGCCTGCCGACTTTTTGATGGCAGATTGCAGGAGCCACTTGGTACTATCAAATCAGCCCAATTTGGCACTTGTGCCACCATGGGTCTGGTCACCATCCTGCCTATCGTAGCTTTTCAGGACCTAGCCGGTCACTCCCAGCCATAGGCCCCCAGACACAAAGCTCGGCCCGTTTCCCTGGCAAACAAAAGCAAGCTGCCCCGCTTCTGGATGGCAGATTGCAGGAGCCGCTTTGCACCATCAAACTAGCCCGACTCGGCACTGGTGCCACCTCAGGTCTGGGAACCATGCTGCGTATCGTGGATTCTAATTAGCCATCCGGCCACTCCCACCCAGAGGCCCCCAAACAAAAACAACGGCGCTTTTCCCTGGAAAACAAAACTCGCCTGCCAAATTTTGATGGCAGATTGCCGGAGCCACTTGGTACTATCAAACCAGCCCAACTTGACACTGGTGCTACCATGGGTCTGGTCACCATCCTGCCTATCGTAGCTTTTCATGAGCCAGCCGGTCACTCGCAGCCATAGGCCCCCAGACACAAACCTCGGCCC
The DNA here is from genome assembly GCF_035770615.1 of Melospiza melodia melodia. NCBI lineage: Eukaryota > Metazoa > Chordata > Aves > Passeriformes > Passerellidae > Melospiza > Melospiza melodia. The sequence continues at coordinate 46,541,186 of NC_086199.1, forward strand.
GTTTCCCTGGCAAACAAAAGTAAGCTACCCCGCTTCTGGATGGCAGATTGCAGGACGCACTTGGTACTATCAAACCAGCCCAACTTGGCACTGGTGCCACCTCTGGTCTGGGAACCATCCTGCGTATCGTGGATTCTAAGGAGCCATCCGGCCACTCCCACCCAGAGGCCCCCAAACAAAAACAACGGCGCTTTTCCCTGGAAAACAAAACTCGCCTGCCAAATTTTGATGGCAGATTGCCGGAGCCACTTGGTACTATCAAACCAGCCCAACTTGGCACTGGTGCCACCATGGGTCTGGTCACCATCCTGCCTATCGTAGCATTTCAGGAGCCAGCCGGTCAATCCCAGCCATAGGCCCCCAGACAAAAACCTTGGCCCGTTTCCCTGGCAAGCAAAAGTAAGTTATCCCGCTACTGGATGGCAGATTGCAGGAGCCACTTTTCACCATCAAACCAGCCCGACTTGGCACTGGTGCCACCTCAGGTCTGGGAACCATGCTGCGTATCGTGGATTCTAAGGAGCCAGCCGGCCACTCCCAGCCACAGGACCCCAAACACAAACAACGTCGCATTTCCCTGGATAAAAAACTCGCCTGCCAACTTTTTGATGGCAGATTGCAGGAGCCACTTGGTACTATCAAATCAGCCCAACTTGGCACTGGTGCCACCATGGGTCTGGTCACCATCCTGCCTATCGTAGCTTTTCAGGAGCCAGCCGGTCACTCCCAGCCATAGGCCCCGAGACACAAACCTCGGCCCGTTTCCCTGGCAAACAAAAGTAAGCTGCCCCGCTTCTGGATGGCAGATTGCAGGACGCACTTGTTACTATCAAACCAGCCCAACTTGGCACTGGTGCCACCTCTGGTCTGGGAACCATGCTGCGTATCGTGGATTCTAAGGAGCCAGCCAGCCACTCCCAGCCACAGGCCCCCAAACAAAAACAACGGGGCTTTTCCCTGGAAAACAAAACTCGCCTGACAACTTTTTGATGGCAGATTGCAGGAGCAACTTGGTACTATCAAACCAGCCCAACTTGACACTGGTGCCACCATGGGTCTGGTCACCATCCTGCCTATCGTAGCTTTTCAGGAGCCAGCCGGTCACTCCCAGCCATAGGCCCCCAGACACAAAGCTCGGCCCGTTTCCCTGACAAACAAAAGTAAGCTGTCCCGCTTCTGGATGGCAGATTCCAGGAGCCACTTGGTACTATCAAACCAGCCCAACTTGGCACTGGTGCCACCTCTGGTCTGGGAACCATGCTGCATATCGTGGATTCTAATTAGCCATCCGTCCACTCCAAGCCACAGGCCCCCAAACGCAAACAACGGCGCTTTACCCTGGAAAACAAAACTCGTCTGCCAACATTTTGATGGCAGATTGCCGGAGCCACTTGGTACAATCAAACCAGCCCAACTTGGCACTGGTGCCACCTTGGGTCTGGGATCCATGCTGCGTATCGTGGATTATAAGGAGCCAGCTGGCCACTCCCTGCCACAGGCCCCCAAACAGAAACAACGGCGCTTTTCCCTGGAAAACATAATTCGCCGGCCAACTTTTTGATGGCAGATTGCAGGAGCCACTTGGTACTATCAAATCAGCCCAACTTGGCACTGGTGCCACCTCAGGTCTGGGAACCATCCTGCCTATCGTAGCTTTTCAGGAGCCAGCCGGTCACTCCCAGCCATAGGCGCCCAGACACAAAGCTCTTCCCGTTTCCCTGGCAAACCAAAGTAAGCTGCCCCGCTTCTTGATGGCAGATTGCAGGAACCACTTTTCACCATCAAAGTAGCCCGACTTGGAACTGGTGCCACCTCTGGTCTGGGAACCATCCTGCGTATCGTGGATTCTAAGGAGCCAGCCGGCCACTCCCAGCCACAGGCCCCCAAACACAAACAACGGCGCTTTTCCCTGGAAAACAAAACTCGCCTTCCAACTTTTTGATGGCAGATTGCAGGAGCCACTTGCTACTATCAAATCAGCCCAACTTGGCACTGGTGCCACCATGGGTCTGGTCACCATCCTGCCTATCTTAGCTTTTCAGGACCTAGCCGGTCACTCCCAGCCATAGGCCCCCAGACAAAAACCTCGGCCCGTTTCCCTGGCAAACAAAAGTAAGCTGCCCCGCTTCTGGATGGCAGATTGCAGGAGCCACTTGGTACTATCAAACCAGCCCAACTTGGCACTGGTGCCACCTTGGGTCTGGGAGCCAACCTGCGTATCGTGGATTCTAAGGAGCCAGCCGGTCACTCCCAGCCACAGGCCCCCAAACACAAACCACAGCGCTTTTCCCTGGAAAACTAAACCCACCTGCCGACATTTTGATGGCAGATTGCAGGAGCCACTTGCTACAATCAAATCAGCCCAACTTGGCACTGGTGCCACCATGGGTCTGGTCACCATCCTGCCTATCGTAGCTTTTCAGGAGCCAGCCGGTCACTCCCAGCCATAGGCCACCAGACACAAACCTCGGCCCGTTTCCCTGGCAAACAAAAGTAAGCTGCCCCGCTTCTGGATGGCAGATTGTAGGCCGCACTTGGTACTATCAAACCAGCCCGACTTGGCACTGGTGCCACCTCTGGTCTGGGAACCATGGTGCGTATCGTGGATTCTAAGGAGCCAGCCGGCCACTCCCAGCCACAGGCCCCCAAACACAAACAACGGAGCTTTTCCCTGGAAAACAAAACTCGCCTGCCAACTTTTTGATGGCAGATTGCAGGAGCCACTTGGTACTATCAAACCAGCTCAACTTGGCACTGGTGCCACCATGGGTCTGCTCACCATCCTGCCTATCGTAGCTTTTCAGGAGCCAGACGGTCACTCCCAGCCATAGGCCCCCAGACACAATGCTCGGCCCGTTTCCCTGGCAAACAAAAGTAAGCTTCCCCGCTTCTGGATGGCAGATTGCAGGAGCCACTTTGCACCATCAAACTAGCCCGACTTGGCACTGGTGCCACCTTGGGTCTGGGAACCATCCTGCGTATCGTGGATTCTAAGGAGCCAGCCGGCCACTCCCAGCCACAGACCCCAAACACAAACAACGGCGCTTTTCCCTGGAAAACAAAACTCGCCTGCCAAATTTTGACGGCAGATTGCAGGAGCCACTTGGTACTATCAAATCAGCCCAACTTGGGACTGGTGCCAATGGGTCTGGGAACCATCCTGCCTATCGTAGCTTTTCAGGAGCCAGCCGGTCACTCCCAGCCATAGGCCCCCAGACAAAAACCTCGGCCCGTTTCCCTGGCAAACAAAAGTAAGCTGCCCTGCTTCTGGATGGCAGATTGCAGGAACCACTTGGTACTATCAAACCAGCAAAACTTGGCACTGGTGCCACCTTGGGTCTGGATACCATGCTGCGTATCGTGGATTCTAAGGAGCCAGCCGGCCACTCCCAGCCACAGGCCCCCAAACACAAACAACGGCGCTTTTCCCTGGAAAACAAAACTCTCCTGCCAACTTTTTGATGGGAGATTGCAGGAGCCACTTGGTTTTATCAAATCAGACCAACTTGGCACTGGTGCCACCATGGGTCTGGTCACCATCCTGCCTATCGTACCTTTTAAGGAGCCAGTCGGTCACTCCCAGCCATAGGCCCCCAGACACAAAGCTCGGCCCGTTTCCCTGACAAACAAAAGTAAGTTATCCCGCTTCTGGATGGCAGATTGCAGGAACGACTTGGTACTATCAAATCAGCCCGACTTGGCACTGTTGCCACCTCTGGTCTGGGAACCATCCTGCGTATCGTGGATTCTAATTAGCCATCCGTCCACTCCCAGCCACAGGCCCCCAAACAAAAACAACGGCGCTTTTCCCTGGAAAACAAAACTCGTCTGCCAAATTTTGATGGCAGATTGCCAGAGCCACTTGGTACTGTCAAACCAGCCCAACTTGGCCCTGGTGCCACCTTGGGTCTGGGAACCATGCTGCGTATCGTGGATTATAAGGAGCCAGCCGGCCACTCCCAGCCACAGGCCCCCAAACACAAACCACAGCGCTTTTCCCTGGAAAACAAAATTTGCCGGCCAACTTTTTGATGGCAGATTGCAGGAGCCACTTGGTACTATCAAATCAGACCAACTTGGCACTGGTGCCACCATGGGTCTGGTCACCATCCTGCCTATCGTAGCTTTTCAGGAGCCAGCCGGTCACTCCCAGCCATAGGCGCCCAGACACAAAGCTCTGCCATTTTCCCTGGCAAACCAAAGTAAGCTGCCCCGCTTCCGGATGGCAGATTGCAGGAACCACTTTTCACCATCAAATAGCCCGACTTGGAACTGGTGCCACCTCTGGTCTGGGAACCATGCTGCGTATCGTGGATTCTAAGGAGCCAGCCGGCCACTCCCAGCCACAGGCCCCCAAACACAAACAACGGCGCTTTTCCCTGGAAAACAAAACTCGCCTGCCAAATTTTGATGGCAGATTGCAGGAGCCACTTGGTACTATCAAACCAGCTCAACTTGGCACTGGTGCCACCATGGGTCTGGTCACCATCCTGCCTATCTTAGCTTTTCAGGACCTAGCCGGTCACTCCCAGCCATAGGCCCGCAGACACAAAGCTCGGCCCGTTTCCCTGGCAAACAAAAGTAAGCTGCCCCGCTTCTGGATGGCAGATTGCAGGAGCCACTTGGTACTATCAAACCAGCCCAACTTGGCACTGGTGCCACCTTGGGTCTGGGAGCCAACCTGCGTATCGTGGATTCTAAGGAGCCAGCCGGTCACTCCCAGCCACAGGCCCCCAAACACAAACAACGGCGCTTTTCCCTGGAAAACTAAACCCGCCTGCCGACATTTTGATGGCAGATTGCGGGAGCCACTTGCTACAATCAAATCAGCCCAACTTGGCACTGGTGCCACCATGGGTCTGGTCACCATCCTGCCTATCGTAGCTTTTCAGGAGCCAGCCGGTCACTCCCAGCCATAGGCCCCCAGACACAAACCTCGGCCCGTTTCCCTGGCAAACAAAAGTAAGCTGCCCCGCTTCTGGATGGCAGATTGTAGGACGCACTTGGTACTATCAAACCAGCCGGACTTGGCACTGGTGCCACCTCTGGTCTGGGAACCATGGTGCGTATCGTGGATTCTAAGGAGCCAGCCGGCCACTCCCATCCACAGGCCCCCAAACACAAACAACGGCGCTTTTCCCTGGAAAACAAAACTCGCCTGCCAAATTTTGACGGCAGATTGCAGGAGCCACTTGGTACTATCAAACCAGCCCAACTTGGGACTGGTGCCACCATGGGTCTGGTCACCATCCTGCCTATCGTAGCTTTTCAGGAGGCATCCGGTCACTCCCAGCCATAGGCCCCCAGGCAAAAACCTCGGCCCGTTTCCCTGGCAAACAAAAGTAAGCTGCCCTGCTTCTGGATGGCAGATTGCAGGAACCACTTGGTACTATCAAACCAGCAAAACTTGGCACTGGTGCCACCTTGGGTCTGGATACCATGCTGCGTATCGTGGATTCTAAGGAGCCAGCCGGCCACTCCCAGCCACAGGCCCCCAAACACAAACAACGGCGCTTTTCCCTGGAAAACAAAACTCTCCTGCCAACTTTTTGATGGGAGATTGCAGGAGCCACTTGGTTTTATCAAATCAGACCAACTTGGCACTGGTGCCACCATGGGTCTGGTCACCATCCTGCCTATAGTACCTTTTAAGGAGCCAGCCGGTCACTCCCAGCCATAGGCGCCCAGACACAAAGCTCTGCCCTTTTCCCTGGCAAACCAAAGTAAGCTGCCCCGCTTCCGGATGGCAGATTGCAGGAACCACTTTTCACCATCAAATAGCCAGACTTGGAACTGGTGCCACCTCTGGTCTGGGAACCATCCTGCGTATCGTGGATTCTAAGGAGCCAGCCGGCCACTCCCAGCCACAGGCCCCCAAACACACACCACAGCGCTTTTCCCTGGAAAACAAAATTCGCCGGCCAACTTTTTGATGGCAGATTGCAGGAGCCACTTGGTACTATCAAATCAGCCCAACTTGGCACTGGTGCCACCATGGGTCTGGTCACCATCCTGCCTATCGTAGCTTTTCAGGAGCCAGCCGGTCACTCCCAGCCATAGGCGCCCAGACACAAAGCTCTGCCCTTTTCCCTGGCAAACCAAAATAAGCTGCCCCGCTTCTGGATGGCAGATTGCAGGAACCACTTTTCACCATCAAATAGCCCGACTTGGAACTGGTGCCACCTCTGGTCTGGGAACCATCCTGCGTATCGTGGATTCTAAGGAGCCAGCCGGCCACTCACAGCCACAGGCCCCCAAACACAAACAACGGCGCTTTTCCCTGGAAAACAAAACTCGCCTGACAACTTTTTGATGGCAGATTGCAGGAGCCACTTGCTACTATCAAATCAGCCCAACTTGGCACTGGTGCCACCATGGGTCTGGTCACCATCCTGCCTATCGTAGCTTTTCAGGAGCCAGCCGGTCAGTCCCAGCCATAGGCCCTGAGACACAAACCTCGGCCCGTTTCCCTGGCAAACATAAGTAAGCTACCCCGCTTCTGGATGGCAGATTGCAGGAGCCACTTTGCACCATCAAACTAGCCCGACTTGGCACTGGTGCCACCTCAGGTCTGGGAACCATCCTGCGTATTTTGGATTCTAAGGAGCCAGCCGGCCACTCCCAGCCACAGGCGCCCAAACACAAACAACGGCGCTTTTCCCTGGAAAACAAAACTCGCCTGCCAACATTTTGATGGCAGATTGCAGGAGCCACTTGGTACTATCAAACCAGCCCAAGTTGGCACGAATGCCACCATGGGTCTGGTCACCATCCTGCCTATCGTAGCTTTTCAGGAGCCAGCCGGTCACTCCCAGCCATAGGCCCCCAGACACAAAGCTCGGCCCGTTTCCCTGACAAACAAAAGTAAGTTATCCCGCTTCTGGATGGCAGATTGCAGGAACCACTTGGTACTATCAAACCAGCCCGACTTGTCACTGGTGCCACCGCTGGTCTGGGAACCATGCTGCGTATCGTGGATTATAAGGAGCCAGCCGGTCACTCCCAGCCACAGGCCCCCAAACACAAACCACAGCGCTTTTCCCTGGAAAACAAAATTCGCCGGCCAACTTTTTGATGGCAGATTGCAGGAGCCACTTGGTACTATCAAACCAGCTCAACTTGGCACTGGTGCCACCATGGGTCTGATCACCATCCTGCCTATCTTAGCTTTTCAGGACCTAGCCGGTCACTCCCAGCCATAGGCCCGCAGACACAAAGCTCGGCCCGTTTCCCTGGCAAACAAAAGTAAGCTGCCCCGCTTCTGGATGGCAGATTGCAGGAGCCACTTGGTACTATCAAACCAGCCCAACTTGGCACTGGTGCCACCTTGGGTCTGGGAGCCATCCTGCGTATCGTGGATTCTAAGGAGCCAGCCGGTCACTCCCAGCCACAGGCCCCCAAACACAAACAACGGAGCTTTTCCCTGGAAAACAAAACTCGCCTGCCAACTTTTTGATGGCAGATTGCAGGAGCCACTTGGTACTATCAAACCAGCTCAACTTGGCACTGGTGCCACCATGGGTCTGCTCACCATCCTGCCTATCGTAGCTTTTCAGGAGCCAGACGGTCACTCCCAGCCATAGGCCCCCAGAAAAAAATCTCGGCCCGTTTCCCTGGCAAACAAAAGTAAGCTGCCCCGCTTCTGGATGGCAGATTGCAGGAGCCACTTTGCACCATCAAACTAGCCCGACTTGGCACTGGTGCCACCTTGGGTCTGGGAACCATCCTGCGTATCGTGGATTCTAAGGAGCCAGCCGGCCACTCCCAGCCACAGGCCCCCAAACACAAACAACGGCGCTTTTCCCTGGAAAACAAAACTCGCCTGCCAAATTTTGACGGCAGATTGCAGGAGCCACTTGGTACTATCAAACCAGCCCAACTTGGGACTGGTGCCACCATGGGTCTGGTCACCATCCTGCCTATCGTAGCTTTTCAGGAGGCAGCCGGTCACTCCCAGCCATAGGCCCCCAGGCAAAAACCTCGGCCCGTTTCCCTGGCAAACAAAAGTAAGCTGCCCTGCTTCTGGATGGCAGATTGCAGGAACCACTTGGTACTATCAAACCAGCAAAACTTGGCACTGGTGCCACCTTGGGTCTGGATACCATGCTGCGTATCGTGGATTCTAAGGAGCCAGCCGGCCACTCCCAGCCACAGGCCCCCAAACAAAAACAACGGCGCTTTTCCCTGGAAAACAAAACTCTCCTGCCAACTTTTTGATGGGAGATTGCAGGAGCCACTTGGTTTTATCAAATCAGACCAACTTGGCACTGGTGCAACCATGGGTCTGGTCACCATCCTGCCTATAGTACCTTTTAAGGAGCCAGCCGGTCACTCCCAGCCATAGGCCCGCAGACACAAAGCTCGGCCCGTTTCCCTGACAAACAAAAGTAAGTTATCCCGCTTCTGGATGGCAGATTGCAGGATCCACTTGGTACTGTCAAACCAGCCCAACTTGGCACTGGTGCCACCTTGGGTCTGGGAACCATGCTGCGTATCGTGGATTATAAGGAGCCAGCCGGCCACTCCCAGCCACAGGCCCCCAAACACACACCACAGCGCTTTTCCCTGGAAAACAAAATTCGCCGGCCAACTTTTTGATGGCAGATTGCAGGAGCCACTTGGTACTATCAAATCAGCCCAACTTGGCACTGGTGCCACCATGGGTCTGGTCACCATCCTGCCTATCGTAGCTTTTCAGGAGCCAGCCGGTCACTCCCAGCCATAGGCGCCCAGACACAAAGCTCTGCCCTTTTCCCTGGCAAACCAAAATAAGCTGCCCCGCTTCTGGATGGCAGATTGCAGGAACCACTTTTCACCATCAAATAGCCCGACTTGGAACTGGTGCCACCTCTGGTCTGGGAACCATCCTGCGTATCGTGGATTCTAAGGAGCCAGCCGGCCACTCACAGCCACAGGCCCCCAAACACAAACAACGGCGCTTTTCCCTGGAAAACAAAACTCGCCTGACAACTTTTTGATGGCAGATTGCAGGAGCCACTTGCTACTATCAAATCAGCCCAACTTGGCACTGGTGCCACCATGGGTCTGGTCACCATCCTGCCTATCGTAGCTTTTCAGGAGCCAGCCGGTCAGTCCCAGCCATAGGCTCCCAGACAAAAACCTCGGCCCGTTTCCCTGGCAAAAAAAAGTAAGCTGCCCCGCTTCTGGATGGCAGATTGCAGGAACCACTTGGTACTATAAAACCAGCCCGACTTGGCACTGGTGCCACCTCTGGTCTGGGAACCATGCTGCGTATCGTGGATTCTAAGGAGCCAGCCGGCCACTCCCAGCCAAAGGCCCCCAAACACAATCAACGGCGCTTTTCCCTGGAAAACAAACTCGCCTGCCAACTTTTTGATGGCAGATTGCAGGAGCCATTTGGTACTATCAAACCAGCCCAACTTGGCACTTGTGCCACCATGGGTCTGGTCACCATCCTGCCTATCGTAGCTTTTCAGGACCTAGCCGGTCACTCCCTGCCATAGGCCCCCAGACACAAAGCTCGACCCGTTTCCCTGGCAAACAAAAGTAAGCTGCCCCGCTTCTGGATGGCAGATTGTAGGACGCACTTGGTACTATCAAACCAGCCCGACTTGGCACTGGTGCCACCTCTGGTCTGGGAACCATCCTGCGTATCGCGGATTCTAAGGAGCCAGCCGGCCACTCCCAGCCATAGCCCCCCAAACACAAACAACGGCGCTTTTCCCTGGAAAACAAAACTCGCCTGCCAACTTTTTGATGGCAGATTGCAGGAGCCACTTGGTGCTATCAAACCAGCCCAACTTGGCACTTGTGCCACCATGGGTCTGCTCACAATCCTGCCTATCGTAGCTTTTCAGGAGCCAACCGCTCACTCCCAGCCATAGGCCCTGAGACACAAACCTCGGCCCGTTTCCCTGGCAAACATAAGTAAGCTACCCCGCTTCTGGATGGCAGATTGCAGGAGCCACTTTGCACCATCAAACGAGCCCGACTTGGCACTGGTGCCACCTCAGGTCTGGGAACCATCCTGCGTATTTTGGATTCTAAGGAGCCAGCCGGCCACTCCCAGCCACAGGCGCCCAAACACAAACAACGGCGCTTTTCCCTGGAAAACAAAACTCGCCTGCCAACATTTTGATGGCAGATTGCAGGAGCCACTTGGTACTATCAAACCAGCCCAAGTTGGCACGAATGCCACCATGGGTCTGGTCACCATCCTGCCTATCGTAGCTTTTCAGGAGCCAGCCGGTCACTCCCAGCCATAGGCCCCCAGACACAAAGCTCGGCCCGTTTCCCGGACAAACAAAAGTAAGTTATCCCGCTTCTGGATGGCAGATTGCAGGAACCACTTGGTACTATCAAACCAGCCCGACTTGTCACTGGTGCCACCTCTGGTCTGGGAACCATGCTGCGTATCGTGGATTATAAGGAGCCAGCCGGTCACTCCCAGCCACAGGCCCCCAAACACAAACCACAGCACTTTTCCCTGGAAAACAAAATTCGCCGGCCAACTTTTTGATGGCAGATTGCAGGAGCCACTTGGTACTATCAAATCAGCCCAACTTGGCACTGGTGCCACCATGGGTCTGGTCACCATCCTGCCTATCGTAGCTTTTCAGGAGCCAGCCGGTCACTCCCAGCCATAGGCGCCCAGACACAAAGCTCTGCCCTTTTCCCTGGCAAACCAAAGTAAGCTGCCCCGCTTCTGGATGGCAGATTGCAGGAACCACTTTTCACCATCAAATAGCCCGACTTGGAACTGGTGCCACCTCTGGTCTGGGAACCATGCTGCGTATCGTGGATTCTAATTAGCCAGCCGGCCACTCCCAGCCACAGGCCCCCAAACACAAACAACGGCGCATTTCCCTGGAAAACAAAACTCGCCTGACAACTTTTTGATGGCAGATTGCAGGAGCCACTTGGTACTATCAAATCAGCCCAACTTGGCACTGGTGCCACCATGGGTCTGGTCACCATCCTGCCTATCGTAGCTTTTCAGGAGCCAGCCGGACAGTCCCAGCCATAGGCTCCCAGACAAAACCTCGGCCCGTTTCCCTGGCAAACAAAAGTAAGCTGCCCCGCTTCTGGATGGCAGATTGCAGGAACCACTTGGTACTATAAAACCAGCCCGACTTGGCACTGGTGCCACCTCTGGTCTGGGAACCATGCTGCGTATTGTGGATTCTAAGGAGCCAGTCGGCCACTCCCAGCCAAAGGCCCCCAAACACAAACAACGGCGCTTTTCCCTGGAAAACAAAACTCGCCTGCCAACTTTTTGATGGCAGATTGCAGGAGCCACTTGCTACTATCAAACCAGCCCAACTTGGCACTGGTGCCACCATGGGTCTGGTCACCATCCTGCCTATCTTAGCTTTTCAGGACCTAACCGGTCACTCCCTGCCATATTCCCCCAGACACAAAGCTCGACCCGTTTCCCTGGCAAACAAAAGTAAGCTGCCCCGCTTCTGGATGGCAGATTGTAGGACGCACTTGGTACTATCAAACCAGCCCGACTTGGCACTGGTGCCACCTCTGGTCTGGGAACCATCCTGCGTATCGTGGATTCTAAGGAGCCAGCCGGCCACTCCCAGCCATAGGCACCCAAACACAAACAACGGCGCTTTTCCCTGGAAAACAAAACTCGCCTGCCAACTTTTTGATGGCAGATTGCAGGAGCCACTTGGTGCTATCAAACCAGCCCAACTTGGCACTTGTGCCACCATGTGTCTGGTCACCATCCTGCCTATCGTAGCTTTTCAGGAGCCAACCGCTCACTCCCAGCCATAGGCCCCCAGACAAAATCTCGGCCCGTTTCCCTGGCAAACAAAAGTAAGCTGCCCCGCTTCTGGATGGCAGATTGCAGGACGCACTTGGTACTATCAAACCAGCCCGACTTGGCACTGGTGCCACCTCAGGTCTGGGAACCATGCTGCGTATCGTGGATTCTAAGGAGCCAGCCGGCCACTCCCAGCCACAGGCCCCCAAACACAAACAACGGCGCTTTTCCCTGGAAAACAAAACTCGCCTGCCAAATTTTGACGGCAGATTGCAGGAGCCACTTGGTACTATCAAATCAGCCCAACTTGGGACTGGTGCCACCATGGGTCTGGTCACCATCCTGCCTATCATAGCTTTTCAGGAGCCAGCCGGTCACTCCCAGCCATAGGCCCCCAGACAAAAACCTCGGACCGTTTCCCTGGCAAACAAAAGTAAGCTGCCCTGCTTCTGGATGGCAGATTGCAGGAGCCACTTTGCACCATCAAACTAGCCCGTCTTGGCACTGGTGCCACCTCTGGTCTGGGAACCATCCTGCGTATCGTGGATTCTAATTAGCCAGCCGGCCACTCCCTACCACAGGCCCCCAAACACAAACAACGGCGCTTTTCCCTGGAAAACAAAACTCGCCTACCAACTATTTGATGGCAGATTACAGGAGCCACTTGGTAATATCAAACCAGCCCAACTTGGCACTGGTGCCACCATGGGTCTGGTCACCATCCTGCCTATCGTAACTTTTCAGGAGCCAGCCGGTCACTCCCAGCCATAGGTCCCCAGTCACAAACCTCGGCCCGTTTCCCTGGCAAACAAAAGTAAGCTGCCCCGCTTCTGGATGGCAGATTGCAGGAGCCACTTCGTACTATCAAACCAGCCCGACTTGGCACTGGTGCCACCTCTGGTCTGGGACCCATCCTGCGTATCGTGGATTCTAAGGAGCCAGCCGGCCACTCCCAGCCACAGGCCCCCAAACACAAACAACGGCCCGTTTCCGTGGCAAACAAAAGTAAGCTGCCCCGCTTCTGGATGGCAGATTGCAGGAACCACTTGGTAGTATCAAACCAGCACAACTTGGCACTGGTGGCACCTCTTGTCTGGTAACCATGCTGCGTATCGTGGTTTCTAAGGAGCCAGCCGGGCACTCCCAACCACAGGCCCCCAAACACAAAAATGGCCCTTTTCCCTGGAAAACAAAACTCGCCTGCCAACTTTTTGATGGCAGATTGCAGGAGCCACTTGGTACTATCAAACCAGCCCAACTTGGCACTGGTGCCACCATGGGTCTGGTCACCATCCTGCCTATCGTAGCTTTTCAGGAGCCAGCCGGTCACTCCCTGCCATAGGCCCCGAGACACAAAGCTCGGCCCGTTTCCCTGGCAAACAAAAGTAAGCTGCCCCGCTTCTGGATGACAGATTGCAGGAGCCACTTGGTACTATCAAACCAGCCCGACTTGGCACTTGTGCCAACTCTGGTCTGGGAACCATGCTGCGTATCGTGGATTTTAAGGAGCCAGTCGGCCACTCCCAGCCATACGCCTCCAAACACAAACAACGGTCCATTTCCCTGGCAAACAAAAGTAAGCTGCCCCGCTTCTGGATGTCAGATTGCAGGAACCACTTGTTGCCAAGTTGGGGTGGTTTGATAGTACCAAGTGGCTCCTGCAATCTGCCATCAAAAAGTTGGCAAGCGAGTTTTGTTTTCCAGGGAAAAGCGCCGTTGTTTTTGTTTGGGGGCCTGTGGCTGGGAGTGGCCAGCTGTCTCCTTAGAATCCACGATACGCAGCATGGGTCCCAGACCAGAGGTGGCACCAGTGCCAAGTCGGGCTGGTTTGATGGTGCAAAGTGACTCCTGCAATCTGCCATCCAGAAGCGGGGTAGCTTACTTTTGTTTGCCAGGGAAACGGGTAGAGCTTTGTGTCTGGGGGCATATGGTTGAGAGAGGCCGGCTGGCCCCTGAAAATCCACGATAGGCAGGATGGTTCCCAGAACCAAGGTGGCACCAGTGCCATGTTGGCCTGGTTTGATAGTACCATGTGGCTCCTGCAATCTGCCATCCAGAAGCGGGGCTGCTTACTTTTGTTTGCCAGGGAAACGGGCCGAGATATTTGTCTGGGGGCCTATGGCTGGGAGTGAGCGGCTGGCTCCTGAAAAGCTACGATAGGCAGGATGGTGACCAGACCCATGGTGGCACCAGTGCCAAGTTGGGCTGGTTTGATAGTACCAAGTGGCTCCTGCAATCTGCCATCAAAAAGTTGTCAGGCGAGTTTTGTTTTCCAGGGAAAAGCGCCGTTGTTCTTGTTTAGAGGCCTGTGGCTGGGAGTGGCCGGCTGCCTCCTTTGAACCCAGGATACGCAGGATGGTTCCCAGAGCCAAGGTGGCACCAGTGCCAAGTTGGGCTGGTTTGATAGTACCAAGTGGCTCCTGCAATCTGCCATCCAGAAGCGGGTCAGCTTACTTTTGTTTCCCAGGGAAACGGGCCGAGGTATTTGTCTGGGGGCCTATGGCTGGGAGTGACCGGCTGGCTACTGAAAAGCTACGATAGGCAGGATGGTTACCAGACTCATGGTGGCACCAGTGCCAAGTCGGGCTGGTTTGATAATACTAAATAGCTCCTGAAATCTGCCATTCAGACGCGGGGCAGCGGATTTTTGTTTGCTGGAGAAAAGTTCCGTGGTTTTTTTTTGAGGGTATATGGCTGGACGTGGCCGGCTGGCTCCTTAAAAAGATCGATACGCAGGATTGTTCCCTGACCCAAGGTGGCATCACTGCCAAGTCGGGCTGTTTTCGTAGTACCAAGTGCGTCCTGCAATTTGCCATCCAGAAGAGGGGCAGTTGAGTTTTGTTTGCCAGAGCAAAGGGCCGTGGTATGTGTTTGGGGGCATATGGCTGAGAGTGGCCGGCTGGCCCCTAAAAATCCACGATAGGCAGGATGGTTCCCAGAGCCAAGGTGGCACCAGTGCCATGTTGGCCTGGTTTGATAGTACCATGTGGCTCCTGCAATCTGCCATCCAGAAGCGGGGCAGCTTACTTTTGTTTGCCAGGGAAACGGGCCGAGATATTTGTCTGGGGGCCTATGGCTGGGAGTGACCGGCTGGCTCCTGAAAAGCTACGATAGGCAGGATGGTGACCAGACCCAAAGTGGAACCAGTACCAAGTTGGGCTGGTTTGATAGTACCAAGTGGCTCCTGCAATCTGCCATCAAAAAGTTGGCAGGCGAGTTTTGTTTTCCAGGGAAAAGCGCCGTTGATTTTGTTTAGAGGCCTGTGGCTGGGAGTGGCCGGGTGGCTGCTTAGAATCCACGATACGCAGGATGGTTCCCAGACCAGAGGTGGCACCAGTGCCAAGTCGGGCTGGTTTGACACTACCAAGTGGCTCCTGCAATCTGCCATCCAGAATCGGGGCAGCTTAATTTTGTTTGCCAGGGAACGTTCCGAGGTTTGTGTCTGGGGGCCTATGGCTGGGAGTGACCGGCTGGCTCCTGAAATGCTACAATAGGCAGGATGGTTCCCAGACCCATAGTGGCACCAGTGCCAAGTTGGGATGATTTGATAGTACCAAGTGGCTCCTGCAATCTGCCATCAAAAAGCTGGCAGGCGAGTTTTGTTTTCCAGGGAAAAGTGCCATTGTTTTTGTTTGGGGGCCTGTGGCTGGGAGTGGCCAGCTGGCTCCTTAGAATCCACGATACGCAGCATGGTATCCAGACCCAAGGTGGCACCAGTGCCAAGTCGGGCTGGTTTGATTGTGCAAAGTGGCTCCTGCAATCTGCCATCCAGACGCGGGGCAGCGGATTTCTGTTTCCATGAGAAATGGTCCGTGGTTTGTTTTTGGGGGTATATGGCTGGGCGTGGCCGGCTGGCTCCTTAAAAAGCTCGATATGCAGGATGGTTCCCTGACACAAGGTGGCACCAGTGCCACGTCGGGCGGTTTTCGTAGTACAAAGTGCGTCCTAAAATTTGCCATCCAGAAGAGGGGCAGTTGAGTTTTGTTTGCCAGAGAAAAGGGCCGTGGTTTGTTTTTGGGGGCATATGGCTGAGAGTGGCCGGCTGGCCCCTGAAAATCCACGATAGGCAGGATGGTTCCCAGACCAGAGGTGTCACCAGTGCCAAGTCGGGCTGGTTTGATAGTACTAAATAGCTCCTGCAATCTGCCAGGCAGAAGCGGGGCAGCTTACTTTTGTTTGCCAGGGAAACGGGCCGAGGTTTGTGTCTGGGGGCCTATGGCTGCGAGTGACCGGCTGGCTCCTGAAAAGCTACGATAGGCAGGATGGTGACCAGACCCATGGTGGCACCAGTGCCAAGTTGGGCTGGTTTGATAGTACCAAGTGGCTCCGGCAATCTGCCATCAAAAAGTTGTCAGGCGAGTTTTGTTTTCCAGGGAAAAGCGCCGTTGTTTGTGTTTGGGGGCCTGTGGCTGGGAGTGGCCAGCTGGCTCCTTAGAACCCACGATACGCAGGATGGTTCCCAGACCAGAGGTGGCACCAGTGCCAAGTTGGGCTGGTTTGATGGTGCAAAGTGGCTCCTGCAATCTGCCATCCAGAAGCGGGGTAGCTTACGTTTGTTTGCCAGGGAAACGGGCCGAAATATTTGTCTAGGGGCCTCTGGCTGGGGGTGGCTGGCTGGCACCTGAAAAGCTACGATAGGCAGGATGGTGACCAGACCCATGGTGGCACCAGTGCCAAGTTGGGCTGGTTTGATAGTACCAAGTGGCTCCTGCAATCTGCCATCAAATGTTTGGCAGGCGAGTTTTGTTTTCCAGGGTAAAGCGCCGTTGTGTGTGTTTTGGGGCCTGTGGCTGGGAGTGGCCAGCTGGCTCCTTAGAATCCACGATACGCAGGATGGTTCCCAGACCCAAGGTGGCACCAGTGCCAAGTCGGGCTGGTTTGTTAGTACCAAGTGGTTCCTGCAATCTGCCATCCAGAAGCGGGGCAGCTGAATTTTGTTTGCCAGAGAAAAAGGCTGTTGTTTCTGTTTCGGGGCCTGTGGCTTGCAGTGGCCGGCTGGCTCCTGAAAATCCATGATACGCAGCATGGTTCCCAGACCCAAGGTGGCACCAGTGCCAAGTAGGGCTGGTTTCATAGTACCCAGTGGCTCCTGCAATCTCCCATCAGGAAGAGGGGCAGTTGAGTTTTGTTTGCCAGAGAAAAGGGCCGTGGTTTGTGTTTGGGGCCTATGGCTGAGAGTGACCGGCTGGCCCCTGAAAATCCACGACAGGAAGGATCGTTCCCAGATCCAAGGTGGCAGCAGTGCCATGTTGTGCTGGTGTGATAGTCCCAAGTGGCTCCTGCAATCTGCCATCCGGAAGCGGGGCAGCTGAATTTTGTTTGCCAGGGAAATGGGCCGTTGTTTGTGTTTGGGGGCCTGTGGCTGGGAGTGGCCGGCTGGCTCCTGAAAATCCATGATACGCAGCATGGTTCCCAGACCCAAGGTGGCACCAGTGCCAAGTGGGGCTGGTTTCACAGTGTCAAGTGCCTCCTGCAATCTCCCATCCAGAAGCGGGGCAGCTGAGTTTTGCTTGCCTGTGAAACGGGCCGTTGTTTTTGATTGGTGTCTGTGGCCGAGAGTGTTCGGCTGGCTCCTGACAACCCACAATACGCAGGATGGTTCCCAGACCCAAGGTGGCACCAGTGCCAAGTCGGGCTGGTTTGATAGTACCAAGTGGCTCCTGCAATCTGCCATCCAGAAGCGGGGCAGTTGAGTTTTGTTTGCCAGAGAAAAGGGCCGTGGGTTGTGTTTGGGGGCATATGGTTGGGAGTGGCCGGCTGTCTCATTAAAAAGATCGATACGCAGGATGGTTCCCAGACCCAAGGTGGCACCAGTGCCAAGTCGGGCTGTTTTTATAGTACCAAGTGCGTCCTGCAATTTGCCATCCAGAAGAGGGGCAGTGGAGTTTTGTTTGCCAGAGAATAGCGCCGTTGTTTGTGTTTGGGGGCTTGTGGCTGGGAGTGGCCGACTGGCGCCTTAGAATCTGTGTTACGCAGCATGGTTCCCAGACCAGAGGTGGCACCAGTGCCAAGTTGGGCTGGTTTGATAGTACCAAGTGGCTCCTGCAATCTGCCATCCAGAAGCGGGGCAGCTTACTTTTGTTTGCCAGGGAAACGGGCCGAGGTTTGTGACTTGGGACCTATGGCTGGGAGTGACCGGCTGGCTCCTGGAAAGCTACAATAGGCAGGATGGTGACCAGACCCATGGTGGCACCAGTGCCAAGTTGGGCTGATTTGATAGTACCAAGTGGCTCCTGCAATCTGCCATCAAAAAGTTGGCAGGCGAGTTTTGTTTTCCAGGGAAAAGCGCCGTTGTTTGTATTTGGGGGCCTGTGGCTGGGAGTGGCCGGCTGGCTCCTTAGAATCCACGATACGTAGGATGGTTCCCAGACCCAAGGTGGCACCAGCGCCAAGTCGGGCTGGTTTGATACTACCAAGTGCGTCCTGCAATCTGCCATCCAGAAGCGGGGCAGCTTAATTTTGTTTGCCAGGGAAACGGCCCGTGGGTTTTGTATGGGGGCCTATGGCTGAGAGTGGCCGGCTGGCTCCTGAAAATCCACGCTAGGCAGCATGGTTCCCAGATGCAAGGTGGCACCAGTGCCAAGTCGGGCTGGTTCGATGGTGCAAAGTGGCTCCTGCAATCTGCCATCCAGAAGCGGGGCAGCTGATTTTTGTTTGCCAGAGAAAAATTCCGTGGATTGTTTTTGGGGGCATATTGCTGGGAGTGGCCGGCTGGCTCCTTAAAATGCTCGATACGCAGCATGGTTCCCAGGTCCAAGGTGTCACCACTACCAAGTCGGCCTGCGGTTTTAGTATCAAGTTCATCCTGCAATTTGCCATCCAGAAGTGGGGCAGTTGAGTTTTGTTTGCCAGAGAAACGGGCCGAGGTTTCTGTTTGGGGACATATGGCTGAGAGTGGCCGGCTGGCCCCTAAAAATCCACGATAGGCAGGATGGTTCCCAGAGCCAAGGTGGCACCAGTGCCATGTTGGCCTGGTTTGATAGTACCATGTGGCTCCTGCAATCTGCCATCCAGAAGCGGGGCAGCTTACTTTTGTTTGCCAGGGAAACGGGCCGAGATATTTGTCTGGGGGCCTATGGCTGGGAGTGACCGGCTGGCTCCTGAAAAGCTACGATAGGCAGGATGGTGACCAGACCCAAAGTGGAACCAGTACCAAGTTGGGCTGGTTTGATAGTACCAAGTGGCTCCTGCAATCTGCCATCAAAAAGTTGGCAGGCGAGTTTTGTTTTCCAGGGAAAAGCGCCGTTGATTTTGTTTAGAGGCCTGTGGCTGGGAGTGGCCGGGTGGCTGCTTAGAATCCACGATACGCAGGATGGTTCCCAGACCAGAGGTGGCACCAGTGCCAAGTCGGGCTGGTTTGACACTACCAAGTGGCTCCTGCAATCTGCCATCCAGAATCGGGGCAGCTTAATTTTGTTTGCCAGGGAACGTTCCGAGGTTTGTGTCTGGGGGCCTATGGCTGGGAGTGGCCAGCTGGCTCCTTAGAACCCACGATACGCAGGATGGTTCCCAGACCAGAGGTGGCACCAGTGCCAAGTTGGGCTGGTTTGATGGTGCAAAGTGGCTCCTGCAATCTGCCATCCAGAAGCGGGGTAGCTTACTTTTGTTTGCCAGGGAAACGGGCCGAAATATTTGTCTAGGGGCCTCTGGCTGGGGGTGGCTGGCTGGCACCTGAAAAGCTACGATAGGCAGGATGGTGACCAGACCCATGGTGGCACCAGTGCCAAGTTGGGCTGGTTTGATAGTACCAAGTGGCTCCTGCAATCTGCCATCAAATGTTTGGCAGGCGAGTTTTGTTTTCCAGGGAAAAGCGCCGTTGTGTGTGTTTTGGGGCCTGTGGCTGGGAGTGGCCAGCTGGCTCCTTAGAATCCACGATACGCAGGATGGTTCCCAGACCCAAGGTGGCACCAGTGCCAAGTCGGGCTGGTTTGTTAGTACCAAGTGGTTCCTGCAATCTGCCATCCAGAAGCGGGGCAGCTGAATTTTGTTTGCCAGAGAAAAAGGCTGTTGTTTCTGTTTCGGGGCCTGTGGCTTGCAGTGGCCGGCTGGCTCCTGAAAATCCATGATACGCAGCATGGTTCCCAGACCCAAGGTGGCACCAGTGCCAAGTAGGGCTGGTTTCATAGTACCCAGTGGCTCCTGCAATCTCCCATCAGGAAGAGGGGCAGTTGAGTTTTGTTTGCCAGAGAAAAGGGCCGTGGTTTGTGTTTGGGGCCTATGGCTGAGAGTGACCGGCTGGCCCCTGAAAATCCACGACAGGAAGGATCGTTCCCAGATCCAAGGTGGCAGCAGTGCCATGTTGTGCTGGTGTGATAGTCCCAAGTGGCTCCTGCAATCTGCCATCCGGAAGCGGGGCAGCTGAATTTTGTTTGCCAGGGAAATGGGCCGTTGTTTGTGTTTGGGGGCCTGTGGCTGGGAGTGGCCGGCTGGCTCCTGAAAATCCATGATACGCAGCATGGTTCCCAGACCCAAGGTGGCACCAGTGCCAAGTGGGGCTGGTTTCACAGTGTCAAGTGCCTCCTGCAATCTCCCATCCAGAAGCGGGGCAGCTGAGTTTTGCTTGCCTGTGAAACGGGCCGTTGTTTTTGATTGGGGTCTGTGGCCGAGAGTGTTCGGCTGGCTCCTGACAACCCACAATACGCAGGATGGTTCCCAGACCCAAGGTGGCACCAGTGCCAAGTCGGGCTGGTTTGATAGTACCAAGTGGCTCCTGCAATCTGCCATCCAGAAGCGGGGCAGTTGAGTTTTGTTTGCCAGAGAAAAGGGCCGTGGGTTGTGTTTGGGGGCATATGGTTGGGAGTGGCCGGCTGTCTCATTAAAAAGATCGATACGCAGGATGGTTCCCAGACCCAAGGTGGCACCAGTGCCAAGTCGGGCTGTTTTTATAGTACCAAGTGCGTCCTGCAATTTGCCATCCAGAAGAGGGGCAGTGGAGTTTTGTTTGCCAGAGAATAGCGCCGTTGTTTGTGTTTGGGGGCTTGTGGCTGGGAGTGGCCGACTGGCGCCTTAGAATCTGTGTTACGCAGCATGGTTCCCAGACCAGAGGTGGCACCAGTGCCAAGTTGGGCTGGTTTGATAGTACCAAGTGGCTCCTGCAATCTGCCATCCAGAAGCGGGGCAGCTTACTTTTGTTTGCCAGGGAAACGGGCCGAGGTTTGTGACTTGGGACCTATGGCTGGGAGTGACCGGCTGGCTCCTGGAAAGCTACAATAGGCAGGATGGTGACCAGACCCATGGTGGCACCAGTGCCAAGTTGGGCTGATTTGATAGTACCAAGTGGCTCCTGCAATCTGCCATCAAAAAGTTGGCAGGCGAGTTTTGTTTTCCAGGGAAAAGCGCCGTTGTTTGTATTTGGGGGCCTGTGGCTGGGAGTGGCCGGCTGGCTCCTTAGAATCCACGATACGTAGGATGGTTCCCAGACCCAAGGTGGCACCAGCGCCAAGTCGGGCTGGTTTGATACTACCAAGTGCGTCCTGCAATCTGCCATCCAGAAGCGGGGCAGCTTAATTTTGTTTGCCAGGGAAACGGCCCGTGGGTTTTGTATGGGGGCCTATGGCTGAGAGTGGCCGGCTGGCTCCTGAAAATCCACGCTAGGCAGCATGGTTCCCAGATGCAAGGTGGCACCAGTGCCAAGTCGGGCTGGTTCGATGGTGCAAAGTGGCTCCTGCAATCTGCCATCCAGAAGCGGGGCAGCTGATTTTTGTTTGCCAGAGAAAAATTCCGTGGATTGTTTTTGGGGGCATATTGCTGGGAGTGGCCGGCTGGCTCCTTAAAATGCTCGATACGCATGATGGTTCCCAGGTCCAAGGTGTCACCACTACCAAGTCGGCCTGCGGTTTTAGTATCAAGTTCATCCTGCAATTTGCCATCCAGAAGTGGGGCAGTTGAGTTTTGTTTGCCAGAGAAACGGGCCGAGGTTTCTGTTTGGGGACATATGGCTGAGAGTGGCCGGCTGGCCCCTAAAAATCCACGATAGGCAGGATGGTTCCCAGAGCCAAGGTGGCACCAGTGCCATGTTGGCCTGGTTTGATAGTACCATGTGGCTCCTGCAATCTGCCATCCAGAAGCGGGGCAGCTTACTTTTGTTTGCCAGGGAAACGGGCCGAGATATTTGTCTGGGGGCCTATGGCTGGGAGTGACCGGCTGGCTCCTGAAAAGCTACGATAGGCAGGATGGTGACCAGACCCAAAGTGGAACCAGTACCAAGTTGGGCTGGTTTGATAGTACCAAGTGGCTCCTGCAATCTGCCATCAAAAAGTTGGCAGGCGAGTTTTGTTTTCCAGGGAAAAGCGCCGTTGATTTTGTTTAGAGGCCTGTGGCTGGGAGTGGCCGGGTGGCTGCTTAGAATCCACGATACGCAGGATGGTTCCCAGACCAGAGGTGGCACCAGTGCCAAGTCGGGCTGGTTTGACACTACCAAGTGGCTCCTGCAATCTGCCATCCAGAATCGGGGCAGCTTAATTTTGTTTGCCAGGGAACGTTCCGAGGTTTGTGTCTGGGGGCCTATGGCTGGGAGTGACCGGCTGGCTCCTGAAATGCTACAATAGGCAGGATGGTTCCCAGACCCATAGTGGCACCAGTGCCAAGTTGGGATGATTTGATAGTACCAAGTGGCTCCTGCAATCTGCCATCAAAAAGCTGGCAGGCGAGTTTTGTTTTCCAGGGAAAAGTGCCATTGTTTTTGTTTGGGGGCCTGTGGCTGGGAGTGGCCAGCTGGCTCCTTAGAATCCACGATACGCAGCATGGTATCCAGACCCAAGGTGGCACCAGT
The DNA here is from genome assembly GCF_035770615.1 of Melospiza melodia melodia. Classification (NCBI taxonomy): domain Eukaryota; kingdom Metazoa; phylum Chordata; class Aves; order Passeriformes; family Passerellidae; genus Melospiza; species Melospiza melodia. Next base: position 46,563,715 of record NC_086199.1, read on the forward strand.
GCCAAGTCGGGCTGGTTTGATTGTGCAAAGTGGCTCCTGCAATCTGCCATCCAGACGCGGGGCAGCGGATTTCTGTTTCCATGAGAAATGGTCCGTGGTTTGTTTTTGGGGGTATATGGCTGGGCGTGGCCGGCTGGCTCCTTAAAAAGCTCGATATGCAGGATGGTTCCCTGACACAAGGTGGCACCAGTGCCACGTCGGGCGGTTTTCGTAGTACAAAGTGCGTCCTAAAATTTGCCATCCAGAAGAGGGGCAGTTGAGTTTTGTTTGCCAGAGAAAAGGGCCGTGGTTTGTTTTTGGGGGCATATGGCTGAGAGTGGCCGGCTGGCCCCTGAAAATCCACGATAGGCAGGATGGTTCCCAGACCAGAGGTGTCACCAGTGCCAAGTCGGGCTGGTTTGATAGTACTAAATAGCTCCTGCAATCTGCCAGGCAGAAGCGGGGCAGCTTACTTTTGTTTGCCAGGGAAACGGGCCGAGGTTTGTGTCTGGGGGCCTATGGCTGCGAGTGACCGGCTGGCTCCTGAAAAGCTACGATAGGCAGGATGGTGACCAGACCCATGGTGGCACCAGTGCCAAGTTGGGCTGGTTTGATAGTACCAAGTGGCTCCTGCAATCTGCCATCAAAAAGTTGTCAGGCGAGTTTTGTTTTCCAGGGAAAAGCGCCGTTGTTTGTGTTTGGGGGCCTGTGGCTGGGAGTGGCCAGCTGGCTCCTTAGAACCCACGATACGCAGGATGGTTCCCAGAGCCAAGGTGGCACCAGTGCCAAGTTGGGCTGGTTTGATGGTGCAAAGTGGCTCCTGCAATCTGCCATCCAGAAGCGGGGTAGCTTACTTTTGTTTGCCAGGGAAACGGGCCGAAATATTTGTCTAGGGGCCTCTGGCTGGGGGTGGCTGGCTGGCACCTGAAAAGCTACGATAGGCAGGATGGTGACCAGACCCATGGTGGCACCAGTGCCAAGTTGGGCTGGTTTGATAGTACCAAGTGGCTCCTGCAATCTGCCATCAAATGTTTGGCAGGCGAGTTTTGTTTTCCAGGGAAAAGCGCCGTTGTGTGTGTTTTGGGGCCTGTGGCTGGGAGTGGCCAGCTGGCTCCTTAGAATCCACGATACGCAGGATGGTTCCCAGACCCAAGGTGGCACCAGTGCCAAGTCGGGCTGGTTTGTTAGTACCAAGTGGTTCCTGCAATCTGCCATCCAGAAGCGGGGCAGCTGAATTTTGTTTGCCAGAGAAAAAGGCTGTTGTTTCTGTTTCGGGGCCTGTGGCTTGCAGTGGCCGGCTGGCTCCTGAAAATCCATGATACGCAGCATGGTTCCCAGACCCAAGGTGGCACCAGTGCCAAGTAGGGCTGGTTTCATAGTACCCAGTGGCTCCTGCAATCTCCCATCAGGAAGAGGGGCAGTTGAGTTTTGTTTGCCAGAGAAAAGGGCCGTGGTTTGTGTTTGGGGCCTATGGCTGAGAGTGACCGGCTGGCCCCTGAAAATCCACGATAGGAAGGATCGTTCCCAGATCCAAGGTGGCAGCAGTGCCATGTTGTGCTGGTGTGATAGTCCCAAGTGGCTCCTGCAATCTGCCATCCGGAAGCGGGGCAGCTGAATTTTGTTTGCCAGGGAAATGGGCCGTTGTTTGTGTTTGGGGGCCTGTGGCTGGGAGTGGCCGGCTGGCTCCTGAAAATCCATGATACGCAGCATGGTTCCCAGACCCAAGGTGGCACCAGTGCCAAGTGGGGCTGGTTTCACAGTGTCAAGTGCCTCCTGCAATCTCCCATCCAGAAGCGGGGCAGCTGAGTTTTGCTTGCCTGTGAAACGGGCCGTTGTTTTTGATTGGTGTCTGTGGCCGAGAGTGTTCGGCTGGCTCCTGACAACCCACAATACGCAGGATGGTTCCCAGACCCAAGGTGGCACCAGTGCCAAGTCGGGCTGGTTTGATAGTACCAAGTGGCTCCTGCAATCTGCCATCCAGAAGCGGGGCAGCTGAGTTTTGTTTGCCAGAGAAAAGGGCCATGGGTTGTGTTTTGGGGCATATGGCTGGGAGTGACCAGCAGGCTCCTTAAAATGCACGATACGCAGGATGGTTCCCAGACCCAAGGTGCCACCAGTGCCAAGACGGGCTGTTTTTGTAGTACCAAGTGGCTCCTGCAATTTGCCATCCAGAATAGGAGCAGTTGAGTTTTGTTTGCCAGAGAAAAGGGCCGTGGGTTGTGTTTGGGGGCCTATGGCTGAGAGTGCCCAGCTGGCCCCTGAAAATCCACGATACGCAGAATGGTTCCCGGATCCAAGGTGGTACCAGTGCCAGGTCGGGCTGGTTGGATGGTGCAATGTGGCTCCTGCAATTTGCCATCCAGAAGCGGGGCAGCTGAGTTTTTTTTGCCAGGGAAACGGGCCGAGGTTTGTGTCTGTGGGCCTATGGCGGGGATTGACTGGCTGGCTCCTGAAATGCTACGATAGGCAGGATGGTTCCCAGACCCAAGGTGTCACCAGTGCCAAGTCGGGCTGGTTTGATAGTACCAAGTGGCTCCTGCAATCTGCCATCCAGAAGCTGGGAAGCAGAGTTTTTTTTGCTAGAGAAGAGGGCCGTGCGTTGTGTTTGGGGGCATATGGCTGGCAGTGGCCAGCTGGCTCCTTAAAATGCACGATACGCAGGATGGTTCCCAGAGCCAAGGTGGCACCAGTGCCAAGTTGGGCTGGTTTGATAGTACTAAGTAGCTCCTGCAATCTGCCATCAGAAGCGGGGCAGCTAAGTTTTGTTTGCCAGAGAAATGGACCAAGGTTTTTGTTTGAGGTCCTATGGCTGGGAGTGGCGGGCTGACTCCTCAAAAATCAACCTTACGCATGATGGTTCCCAGACCCAAGGTGGCACCAGTGCCAAGTAGGGCTGGTTTGACAGTGTCAAGTGCCTCCTGCAATCTCCCATCCAGATGCGGGGCAGCTGAGTTTTTTTTGCCAGGGAAACGGGTCGTTGTTTTTGATTGGGGTCTGTGGCTGGGAGTGGTCGGCTGGCTCCTGACAATCCACAATACGCAGGATGGTTGCCAGACCCAAGGTGGCACCAGTTCCAAGACGGGCTGGTTTTACAGTGTCAAGTGCCTCCTGCAATCTGCCATCCAGAAGCGGGGCAGCTGAGTTTTTTTTTGCCAGGGAAACGGGCCGTGGTTTTTGATTGAGGTCTGTGGCCGAGAATGGTCGGCTGGCTCCTGACAATCCACATTACGCAGGATGGTTCCAAGACCCAAGGTGGCACCAGTGCCAAGTCGGGCTGTTTTTGTAGCACCAAGTGTCTCCTGCAATTTACCAACCAGAAGAGGAGCAGCTGAGTTTTGTTTGCCAGAGAAAGGGGCCGTGGTTTGTGTTTGGGGGCCTATGGCTGAGAGTGGCCGGCTGCCCCCTGAAAATCCACGATAGGCAGGATTGTTCCCAGATCCAAGGTGGCACCAGTGCCAAGTCGGGCTGGTTTGATGGTGCAAAGTGGCTCCTGCAATCTGCCATCCAGAAGCGGGGCAGCTGATTTTTGTTTGCCAGAGAAAACGGCCGTGGTTTGTTTTTTGGGCCATAAGGCTGGGAGTGGCCGGCTGGCTCCTTAAAATGCTCGATACGCAGGATGGTTCCCAGACCCAAGGTGGCACCACTGCCAAGTCGGGCTCTTTTTGTAGTACCAAGTGTCTCCTGCAATTTGCCATCCAGAAGAGGGGCAGTTGAGTTTTGTTTGCCAGAGAAAAGGGCCGTGGTTTGTGTTTGGGGGCCTAGGGCTGAGAGTGGCCGGCTGGCCCCGGAAAATCCACGATAGGCAGGATGGTTCCCAGACCCAAGGTGGCACCAGTGCCAAGTTGGGCTGGTTTGATAGTCCCAAGTGGCTCCTGCAATCTGCCATCCAGAACCTGGCAGGCTGATTTTTTTTTGCCAGAGAATAGGGCCGTGGGTTTTGTTTGGGATCATATGGCTGGCAGTGGCCAGCTGGCTCCTTAAAATGCACGATACGCAGGATGGTTCCCAGAGCCAAGGTGGCACCAGTGCCAAGTTGGGCTGGTTTGATACTGCTAAGTAGCTCCTGCAATTTGCTATCCAGAAGCGGGGCAGCTGAGTTTTGTTTGCCAGAGAAATGGGCCAAGGTTTGTGTTTGAGGTCCTATGGCTGGGAGTGGCGGGCTGACTCCTGAAAATCAACCTTACGCATGATGGCTTCCAGACCCAAGGTGGCACCAGTGCCAAGTCGGGCTGGTTTGATGGTGCAAAGTGGCTCCTGCAATCTGCCATCCAGAAGCGGGGAAGCTGATTTTTGTTTGCCAGAGAAAACGGCCGTGGTTTGTTTTTTGGGCCATAAGGCTGGGAGTGGCCGGCTGGCTCCTTAAAATGCTCGATACGCAGGATGGTTCCCAGACCCAAGGTGGCACCACTGCCAAGTCGGGCTCTTTTTGTAGTACCAAGTGTCTCCTGCAATTTGCCATCCAGAAGAGGGGCAGTTGAGTTTTGTTTGCCAGAGAAAAGGGCCGTGGTTTGTGTTTGGGGGCCTAGGGCTGAGAGTGGCCGGCTGGCCCCGGAAAATCCACGATAGGCAGGATGGTTCCCAGACCCAAGGTGGCACCAGTGCCAAGTTGGGCTGGTTTGATAGTCCCAAGTGGCTCCTGCAATCTGCCATCCAGAACCTGGCAGGCTGATTTTTTTTTGCCAGAGAATAGGGCCGTGGGTTTTGTTTGGGATCATATGGCTGGCAGTGGCCAGCTGGCTCCTTAAAATGCACGATACGCAGGATGGTTCCCAGAGCCAAGGTGGCACCAGTGCCAAGTTGGGCTGGTTTGATACTGCTAAGTAGCTCCTGCAATTTGCTATCCAGAAGCGGGGCAGCTGAGTTTTGTTTGCCAGAGAAATGGGCCAAGGTTTGTGTTTGAGGTCCTATGGCTGGGAGTGGCGGGCTGACTCCTGAAAATCAACCTTACGCATGATGGCTTCCAGACCCAAGGTGGCACCAGTGCCAAGTTGGGCTGGTTTGACAGTGTCAAGTGCCTCCTGCAATCTCCCATCCAGATGCGGGGCAGCTGAGTTTTTTTTGCCAGGGAAACGGGCCGTTGTTTTTGATTGGGGTCTGTGGCTGAGAGTGGTCGGCTGGCTCCTGACAATCCACAATACGCAGGATGGTTCCCAGGCCCAAGGTGGCGCCTGTGCCAAGTAGGGCTGTTTTTGTAGTACCAAGTGTCTCCTGCAATTTGCCAACCAGAAGAGGAGCAGCTGAGTTTTGTTTGCCAGAGAAAGGGGCCGTGGTTTGTGTTTGGAGGCCTATGGCTGAGAGTGGCCAGCTGACCCCTGAACATCCACGATAGGCAGGATTGTTCCCAGATCCAAGGTGGCACCAGTGCCAAGTCGGGCTGGTTTGATGGTGCAAAGTGGTTCCTGCAATCTGCCATCCAGAAGCGGGGCAGCTGATTTTTGTTTGCCAGAGAAAACGGCCGTGATTTGTTTTTTGGGGCATAAGGCTGGGAGTGGCTGGCTGGCTCCTTAAAATACTCGATACGCAGGATGGTTCCCAGGCCCAAGGTGGCACCACTGCCAAGTCGGGCTCTTTTTGTAGTACCAAGTGTCTCCTGCAATTTGCCATCCAGAAGCGGGGCAGTTGAGTTTTGTTTGCCAGAGAAAAGGGCCGTGGTTTGTGTTTGGGGGCATAGGGCTGAGAGTGGCCGGCTGGCCCCTGAAAATCCACGATACGCAGGATGGTTCCCAGACCCAAGGTGGCACCAGTGCCAAGTTGGGCTGGTTTGATAGTCCCAAGTGGCTCCTGCAATCTGCCACCCAGAAGCGGGGCAGGTGAGTTTTTTTTGCCAGAAGAAAAGGCCGTGGGTTGTGTTTGGGGGCATATGGCTGGGAGTGACCAGCTGGCTCCTTTAAATGCATGATACGGTGGATGGTAACCAGACCCAAGGTGGCACCAGTGCCAAGTCGTGCTCTTTTTGTAGTACCAAGTGGCTCCTGCAATTTGCCATCCAGAATACGAGGAGTTGAGTTTTGATTGCCAGAGAAAAGGTCCGTGGTTTTTGCTTGGGGGCCTATGGCTGAGAGTGGCCAGGTGGCCCCTGAAAATCTACGATACGCAGAATGGTTCCCGGATCCAAGGTGGCACCAGTGCCAAGTCGGGGTGGTTTGATGATGCAAAGTGGCTCCTGCATTTTGCCATCCAGAAGCGGGGCAGCTGATTTTTTTTTGACAGAGAAAAGGTCCGTGGTTTGTTTTTGGGGGCCTATGGCTGGGAGTGCCCGGCTGGCTCCGTAGAATCTACGACATGCAGGATGGTCCCCAGACCCATGGTGGCACAAGTGCGAAGTCGGGCTGGTTTGATAGTGCCAAGTGGGTCCTGCAATCTGCCATTCAGAAGCGGGGCAGCTTAGTTTTGTTTGCCAGGAAAACGGGCCGAGGTTTGTGTCTGTGGGCCTATGACTGGGAGTGACTGGCTGGCTCCTGAAATGGAACGATAGGCAGGATGGTCCCCAGGCCCAAGGTGGCACCAGTGCCAAGTAGCGCTGGTTTGACAGTGTCAAGTGCCTCCTGCAATTTCCCATCCAGAAGCGTGGCAGCTGAGTTTTTTTCCCAGGAAAACGGGCCGTTGTTTTTGATTGGGGTCTGTGGCCAAGAGTGGTCGGCTGGCTCCTGACAATCCACAATACGCAGGATGGTTCCCAGACCCAAGGTGGCACCAGTGCCAATTTGGGCTGGTTTGATAGTACCAAGTGGCTCCTGCAATCTGCCAACCAGAAGCTGGGCAGCTGAGTTTTGTTTGCCAGAGAAAAGGGCCGTGGTTTGTGTTTGGGGGCATATGGCTGGGAATGGCCAGCTGGCTCCTTAAAATGCACGATATGCAGGATGGTTCCCAGAGCCAAGGTGGCACCAGTGCCAAGTCGGGCTGTTTTGGTAGTATCAAGTGGCTCCTGCAATTTGCCATCCAGAAGAGGGGCAGTTGAGTTTTGTTTGCCAGGGAAAAGGGCCGTGGTTTGTCTTTGGGGGCCTGTGGCTGGCAGTGGCGTCTGTTCCCTGAAAATCCACGATACGCAGAATGGTTCCCGGATCCAAGGTGGTACCAGTGCCAAGTCTGCTGGTTGGATGGTGCCAAGTGGCTCCTGCAATCTGCCATTCAGAAGCGGGGCAGCTGATTTTTGTTTGCCAGGGAAACTGGCCGAGGTTTGTGTTTGTGGGCCTATGGCTGGGAGTGACCGGCTGGCTCCTGCAAAGCTACGATAGGCAGGATGGTGCCCAGGCCCAAGGTGTCACCAGTGCCAAGTCAGGCTGGTTTGACAGTGTCAAGTGCCTCCTGCAATCTCCCATCCAGAAGCGTCGCAGCTGGGTTTTTTTCCCAGGGAAACGGGCCGTTGTTTTTGATAGGGTCTGTGGCCGAAAGTGGTCGGCTGGCTCCTGAAAATCCACAATACGCAGGATGGTTCCCAGACCCAAGGTGGCACCAGTGCCCAGTTGGGCTGGTTTGATGGTGCAAAGTGGCTCCTGCAATCTGCCATCCAGAAGCTGGGCAGCTGAGGTTTGTTTGGCAGAGAAAAGGTCCGTGGTTTTTGTTTGGGGGCCTGTGGCTGGCAGTGGCCGGCTGGCCCCTGAAAATCCATGATACGCAGGATGGTTCCCAGATCCAAGGTGGCACCAGCGCCAAGTCGGGCTGGTTTGATAGTACCAAGTGGCTCCTGCAATCTGCCATCCAGAAGCTGCTCAGCTGAGTTTTGTTTGCCAGAGAAAAGGTCCGTGGGCTGTGTTTGGGGGCATATGGCTGGGAGTGGCCAGCTGGCTCCCTAAAATGCACGATACGCAGGATGGTTCCCAGACCCAACGTGGCACCAGTGCCAAGTCATGCTGTTTTTGTAGTACGAAGTGTCTCCTGCAATTTGCCATCCAGAAGAGGGGCAGTTGAGTTTTTTTGCCAGGGAAACGGGCCGTGGTTTGTGTTTGGAGGCATATGGCTGAGAGTTGCCGACTGGCCCCTGAAAATCCACGATAGGCAGGGTGGTTCCCAGATCCACGGTGGCACCAGTGCCAAGTCGGGCTGGTTTGAAGGCGCAAAGTGGCTCCTGCAATCTGCCATCCAGATACCGTGCAGCTGATTTTTGTTTGCCGGAGGAAAGTTCCGTGGTTTGAGTTTGGGGGTCTGTGGCTGGCAGTGGCTGGCTGTTTCCTGAAAATCCATGATACGCAGGATGGTTCCCAGACCCAAGGTGGCACCAGTGCCAAGTTGGGCTGGTTTGATAGTACCAAGTGGCTCCTGCAATCTGCCATCCAGAAGCGGGTCAGCTGAGTTTTGTTTGCCTGAGAAATGGGCCGAGGTTTGTGTTTGAGGTCCTATGGCTGGGAGTGTCGGGCTGACTCCTGAAAATCAACGTAACGCATGATGGCTTCCAGACCCAAGGTGGCACCAGTGCCAAGTCGGGATTGTTTGATAGTACTAAGTGGCTCCTGCAATCTGCCATCCAGAAGCTGGGCAGCTGAGTTTTGTTTGCCAAGGAAAATGGCCATGGTTTGTTTTGTGGGCCCAGTGGCTGGGAGTGGCCGGCTGGCTCCTGAAAATCCATGATACGCAAGATTGTTCCCAGAGCCAAGGTGGCACCAGTGCCAAGTAGGGCTGGTTTGACAGTGTCAAGTGCCTCCTGCAATCTCCCATCCAGAAGCAGGGCAGTTGAGTTTTTTTTGCCCGAGAAACGGGCCGAGGTTTGTGTTTGGCGGCCTGTGGCTAGGAGTGGCCAGCTGGCTCCTTAAAATCCACGATATGCAGGATGGCTCCCTGACCCCAGGTGGCACCAGTGCCAAGTCGGGCTGGTTTGATAGTACCAAGTGGCTCCTGCAATCTGCCATGGTCACGTGAAGAAATATTTTCCTGTTTCAGCCATATGCTCTTTCTTCTCTCCCTCAACTTCTCTATCACCTCTCATCTGTTTCACATGCGCTATCTTCAAGGTCCACATGCTACTTTTCACAGAATCTTCAGGCCTGGTGAAGTAGGAATGATGAATAGAACAGAGCTGGGATCTATTTTCCAGTTTGGATAAAATGCATTCTGCACACAAATCCAAGGAGAAGGTGCTGCCCCGATGCCCAGAAAAACTTTCACTCCTGCTAGTGTTCTACGTCAACCGCAACTTAGTCTGAAAGAAAAGCTTTTTCTCTGAGAGCATGTGAGAGGTTTGCATGAAGCACTGATATCTGACATATGCAATTTTTAATAGGAGAGGAAAAAGAAAATGGCAAGGAGTTTTTAATTTTAGTGGTTTCAATTTTAATTCCCATGCACTTTTTCAAAACTTGTCAGCTCAAATGCCCATCGACATCTTTTAGTCATCTGTAAGTCAGTATTCATATAAAATGTGCTTCAAATCCAAAGAATTTCAAATTTGCACTCCAAGCTTCTATGCCTAGATTTATGATTTCCTACACATATTAGATGAAAGGAAGGCCTTTTTTACTGTGGGAGTGCTGGAACACTGGAACAGGTTGCCCAGAGAAGTTGTGGGTGTCCCATCCCTGAAAGTATTCAAGGTCACCTTGGACGGGGCTTGGAGCAGCAACAAAGGAGAAGCTTGATGGTAGAGAAACAAAGTTGGACTATAGAAGAAACTCGGATTGAAGTATAGGAGCAAGTTTTCTCTCAGCTCTTGGGGTAAATTCAAAGTTGTACAAAATGACATTTATCTGTGCTATTCACTACTGTAACAGAAAGTTTCATGAAAACTGTACAGAAGATAGTAAATTTTAAAAGAGATAAGAATTACAGCATAAAATCCATGGGATGGGTTACAACATGAGACACTCTCTAAGAGAAAATCTCTGTGTTTCAGCACTTCATCGGGGTAAGATTTCATGAAGTGCCAAAGAAGGCGGCAAAATATCATTCGGGACATTATTTACTGGAATTCAGCCTAGCCATTAGTAGGAACTGCCTTTGAACATATCATGTAGATATACCACACACGCTTTCCCTTCACTGAAAAATTACTGTTTACAACAAATAAGCAATTGACGATCAAAATTGATTGAAAGCATCTTAAACATGTCAAGTATTTCATTGTAGATGATCTGTGATCCAAATGCTTCTTCCACCTTCGAGAGGGACAGAAGAATTCTTCCATATCATGATGGTTTAAAATTGTATCAACCAATGTTTTCTGCTGAAAAGATATCATCTATTTTTTTCTATTTTTGGAAGAAAATATTCCTAGACATACAACAGGTGAGAACTAAGTAATTTTAAAGAAACAAATGAAATTAAAATATTCTGTAAATAGAATGAAATGAAAAGCTGTGTTTTAAATAGGAGCTAAATATTAAACAGAATTTTTGTACCAGGCATTTGAATTACTGCACCAGCTCTTTTGCCCATCAAGAGAGGCATTTAGCATTTCAGTCTTTTCCAAGGTGTTCATGATCTGCTATGCTGATCTCTGTGTGTGCCTAGGTGTGTGTGGAAGGGGGGGCATGTGAAGGGGAGTGTGTATGTTTGCTTTACAATTGTTGTGGCAGATTCATGCCTCAGCTCCACATTTTGTTTTAAAAAGGTCACACCGAGTGGATATGAAGTTTACTATCAACAAGAGATCAATTCCCAAATCATCCATTTGACTCTCCCTTATAAATCATGTGCTTTGTTGCATATTTTATCAAATATACTTTCAAGCCAGATGGAGGAAGGAGGATGTGGGAATCCCTCCACCATCTTGCAACTTTTATGCAAGTAGGTTTTCAAGAAAATCATCATTTCTCTTTTAAATATGTCTGGAACAGGCATGATGGTAGTGTCAACCTGTTGGAGTTTTTGTTGCTGGAAGAAGTTGTACAAAAGGATTGGTTTTTACATTGACCAGTTACTGAATCAAGCGCAGGAATACATTGGAAATTTAGCTGGGGGTTCCTTTTCCCAGCAGACTACTTCTAGAACGAGCTTGTACACTGAAGCTGACTCTTTTGCTCTCTTTTTGTTTCTTTCCTATTTTCTTGGCTTCTTTGCCACTATCTAGACAATTTTGGAACTTTGTTCCCAACTAAAATGGTTTCAATAGTCTGATTGTGATCAAACATTTTTACAAGGAATTTTTAAAATCTTTCCTCGAGTTCAGAAAGTCAAGGACTTAGATCTTTTTCTTCCCTTATCAATATTGCCATGAAATTGATAAATAGAGACCAACTCTTTATTTTTGTTTTTAACCCACGTAGATAATTCCCATCCATTAATCCATTTTGTGGACCAATAGTTGCCATTCTGATGGAAGCTGTCACTTCTTAACAATAGGCATTCTGTGATTATGTTGACAGCACTTTGGGTGAAGATCCTAACTGGTCTTAGATACACATAGGGAGAAGTTTGCTCAGCCAGTGTCAGTCTTAAGCATGCGTATCAGAAGATCTTTCTAGAGCTGGGAATTTTCCCATGAAAGGGATTCAGTTAGGGAAGAGACACTTGTGCCAGAGTTTTACATTCTTCTTGAACACTGCTTAAGGAACTTAGATGCCATGTCCATTTGGATCTCTGTCTGCACAGAACTTTGTCATGCCAGTGCTTGAAATGCATCTTGAAGAGAATTCACTAGCACAGAATGAAAGAGAGTGGAAGGGGTTGGTGGGGCTAACCAGGCCCAACCCCCCTGCCTAAACCAGGATACCTAGAGCCTCTTGCCCAGGATTCTATCTGGGTGTACTTTTAATGTCTTCAAAGACCCAGGCTCCACAATCTTTCTGGGCAGTCTGTGCCGTGGTTCAGTCACGCTCACAGTAAAGAAACATTTACTGATGTTCAAAGGCCATCTCCTGTATTTCAGTGTGTGCCCACTGCCTCTTGTCTTTTCCCTCAGCATCACTGAAAAGACACTGATTCCCTCCCCTTTGCACTATTGCTTCCATATGTATGTGTGATGCCATGTAGAGGTATGTCAAAAACCTCCCTGAAGCCCAGGCAGATAATATTCCCTTCATCTACCAGTCAAGTTGATTCATCAGAGGAGTTTAAAGTGATGCTCAGCATGAAATTCCCCTGAAAAATCATGCTAACTACATTATTTGGTCGTCTTTCATGTGCCTGGCAAGGATTTCCAGGAAACGCTGCTTCATAAACTTCCTGGGGATAAAAAAGAGGCTGGCTGGTTTGTAGTATCGCCAGTCCTCTTAATTGCCTTTTTTGAAGATGGGTGTCATTTGCTTACATCCACTCTAGGCATCTCATGTCGTCTACATCTTGCCAAAAAGCTTTTCCACTACATCTGGCAAGGAGAAACTGTGCCAGCACAGAAAACATCTCCCATCGTGTTCTAGACGTTGCATGGAGGTCTGCCAAGTGTTTGGCAGGAAGAAAAGAAAAGTTGTCCAAAACAGCTTCCAATCGATTGTTCATGTGATTGGAAGAGTCAGGAGAGTGCAAAGGTACTGTTTTCTATCAGTTGGCAAGCTGCGCACACAATCCCAGTGTTGTACAGCTTGCTTCTTCACCTTCCCGAAGCTGCCACTCTCCCCGGCTCTTGGAGCCCAAGAAGCGGCTTCTTCGCGCAAAGACGATTGTGCCGCTCACAGTGCTCTCCTTAGCGCGGCTTCTGCCGAAAGACGCCCGGGAGCGGCTCTTAGCTCCGGAGAGCATCCTACCTTCGTCCTTAGCGCCCCTTCTCATAAACACCTGAGCAAAAAGGTTTTCCAATATGTCTGGCTAGGAAAAACTGTGGCAGCACAGAAAATGTCTCCCCATCGTGTTCGAGATATTGCATGGAGGTCTGCCAAGTGTTTGGCAGGAAGAAAAGAAAAGTTGTCAAAAACAGCTTCCAATCAAATGATCATGTGATTGGAAGAGTCAGGAGAGTGCAAAAGTACTGTTTTCTATCAGTTGGCAAGGTGCGCACACAATCCCAGTGTTGTACAGCTTGCTTCTTCACCTTCCCGAAGCTGCCGCTCTCCCCGGCTCCCGGAGCCGAAGAAGCGGCTTCTTCGAACAAAGACGATTGTGCCGCTCACAGTGCTCTCCTTAGCGCGGCTTCTGCCCAAAGACGCCCGGCAGCGGCTCTTAGCTCCGGAGATCATCCTAACTTCGTCTATAGCGTCTTTGGTACTCTACATTTAGCAAAAAGATTTTCCACTATGTCTGGCTAGGAAAAACTGTGCCAGCACAGAAAACATCTCCCATCGTGTTCTAGAAGTTGCAGAGATGTCTGCCAAGTGTTTGGCAGGAGGAAAAGAAAAGTTGTCCAAAACAGCTTCCAATCGAATGTTCATGTGATTGGAAGAGTCAGGAGAGTGCAAAAGTACTGTTTTCTATCAGTTGGTAAGGTGCGCACACAATCCCAGTGTTGTACAGCTTGCTTCTTCACCTTCCCGAAGCTGCCGCTCTCCCCGGCTCCAGGAGCCGAAGGAGTGGCTTCTTTGCGCAAAGACGATTGTGCCGCTCACAGTGCTCTCCTTAGCGCGGCTTCTGCCGAAAGACGCCCGGGAGCGGCTCTTAGCTCCGGAGAGCATCCTACCTTCGTCTTTAGCGCCCCTTCTCATCTACATCTGTGCAAAATCTTTTCCAATATGTCTGGCTAGGAAAAGCTGTGGCAGCACAGAAAACGTCTCCCCATCGTGTTGTAGAAGTTGCAGAAATGTCTGCCAAGTGTTTGGCAGGAAGAAAAGAAAAGTTGTCCAAAACAGCTTCCAACCGAATGTTCATGTGATTGGAAGAGTCAGGAGAGTGCAAAAGTACTGTTTTCTATCAGTTGGCAAGGTGTGCACACAATCCCAGTGTTGTACAGCTTGCTTCTTCACCTTCCCGAAGCTGCCGCTCTCCCCGGCTCCTGGAGCCCAAGAAGCGGCTTCTTCACGCAAAGACGATTGTGCCGCTCACAGTGCTCTCCTTAGCGCGGCTTCTGCCCAAAGACGCCTGGGAGCGGCTCTTAGCTCCGGAGAGCATCCTACCTTCGTCTGTCGCGTCTTTTGTAGTCTACATATCAGCAAAACGCTTTCCCAATATGTCTGGCTAGGAAAAACTGTGCCAGCACAGAAAACATCTCCCATCGTGTTCTAGAAGTTGCAGAGATGTCTGCCAAGTGTTTGGCAGGAAGAAAAGAAAAGTTGTCCAAAACAGCTTCGAATCGAATGTTCATGTGATTGGAAGAGTCAGGAGAGTCCAAAGATACTGTTTTCTATCAGTTGGTGGGGTGCGCACAAAATCCCAGTGTTGTACAGCTTGCTTCTTAACCTTCCTGAAGCTGCCGCTCTCCCCGGCTCCCAGAGCCGGAGAAGCGGCTTCTTCGCGCAAAGATGATTGCGCCGCTCACAGTGCTCTCCTTAGCGCAGCTTCTGCCGAAAGACGCCCGGAGCGGCTCTTAGCTCCGGAGAGCATCCTACCTTCGTCCTTAGCGCCCCTTCTCATCTACATCTGAGCAAAAGGGTTTTCCAATATGTCTGGCTCGGAAAAACTGTGGCAGCACAGAAAACGTCTCCCCATCGTGTTCTAGATATTACATGGAGTTATGCCAAGTGTTTGGCAGGAAGAAAAGGAAAGTTGTCCAAAACAGTTTCCAATCGAATGTTCATGTGATTGGAAGAGTCAGGAGAGTGCAAAAGTACTGTTTTCTATCAGTTGGCAAGGTGCGCACACAATCCCAGTGTTGTACAGCTTGCTTCTTCACCTTCCCGAAGCTGCCGCTCTCCCCGGCTCCAAGAGCCCAAGAAGCGGCTTCTTCGCGCAAAGACGATTGTGCCGCTCACAGTGCTCTCCTTCAGCCCGGCTTCTGCCGAAAGACGCCGGGAGCGGCTCTTAGCTCCGGAGAGCATCCTACCTTCGTCTTTAGCGTCCCTTCTCATCTACATCTGAGCAAAAAGTTTTATAATATATCTGGATAGGAAAAACTGTGCCAGCACAGAAAACATCAACCCATCGTGTTCTAGAAGTTGCACGGAGATCTGCCAAGTGTTTGGCAGGAAGAAAAGAAAAGTTGTCCAAAACAGCTTCCAATCGAATATTTATGTGATTGGGAAAGCCAGGAGAGTGCAAAGGTACTGTTTTCTATCAGTTGGCAAGCTGCGCACACAATCCCAGTGTTGTACAGCTTGCTTCTTAACCTTCCCGAAGCTGCCGCTCTCCCCAGCTCCCGGAGCACGAGAAGCGGCTTCTTCGCGCAAATACAATTGTGCCGCTCACAGCGCTCTCCTTAGCGCGGCTTCTGCCGAAAGACGCCCGGCAGCGCCTCTTAGCTCCGGAGAGCATCCTACCTTCGTCTATAGCGTCTTTTGTACTCTACATTTAGCAAAAGGATTTTCCACTATGTATGGCTAGGAAAAACTGTGCCAGCACAGAAAACATCTCCCATCGTGTTCTAGAAGTTGCAGAGATGTCTGCCAAGTGTTTGGCCGGAAGACTAAAAAAATTGTCCAAAACAGCATCCAATCGAATGTTCATGTGATTGGAAGAGTCAGGAGATTGCAAAAGTACTGTTTTCTATCAGTTGGCAAGGTGCGCACACAATCCCAGTGTTGTACAGCTTGCTTCTTCACCTTCCCGAAGCTGCCGCTCTCCCCGGCTCCCGGAGCTCAAGAAGTGGATTCTTCGCGCAAAGACGATTCTGCCGGTCACAGTGCTCTCCTTAGCGCGGCTTCTGCCCAAAGACGCCCGGGAGCGGCTCTTAGCTCCGGAGAGCATCCTACCTTCGTCTGTCCCGTCTTTTGTAGTCTACATCTCAGCAAAACGCTTTCCCAATATGTCTGGCTAGGAAAAGCTGTGCCAGCACAGATAACATGTCCCATCGTGTTCTAGAAGCTGCAGAGATGTCTGCCAAGTGTTTGGCAGGAAGGAAAGAAAAGTTGTCCAAAACAGCTTCCAATCAAATGTTCATGTGATTGGGAAAGACAGGAGAGTGCAAAAGTACTGTTTTCTATCAGTTGGCAAGCTGCGCACACAATCCCAGTGTTGTACAGCTTGCTTCTTCACCTTCCCGAAGCTGCCGCTCTCGCCGGCTCCCGGAGCCCAAGAAGCGGCTTCTTCGCGCAAAGACGATTGTGCCGCTCACAGTGCTCTCCTTAGCGCGGCTTCTGCCCAAAGACGCCCGGGAGCAGCTCTTAGCTCCGGAGAGCATCCTACCTTCGTCTTTAGCGTCTTTTGTAGTCTACATCTTAGCAAAAAGATTTTCAAATAGGTCTGGCTAGGAAAAACTGTGCCAGCACAGGAAACATCTCCCATCGTGTTCTAGAAGTTGCAGAGATGTCTGCCAAGTGTTTGCAGGAAGAAAAGAAAAGTTGTCCAAAACACCTTCCAATCGAATGTTCATGTGATTGGAAGAGTCAGGAGAGTGCAAAAGTACTGTTTTGTATCAGTTGGTAAGGTGCGCACACAATCCCAGTGTTGTACAGCTTGCTTCTTCACCTTCCCGAAGCTGCCGCTCTCCCTGACTCCCGGAGCCCAAGAAGCGGCTTCTTCGCGCAAATACAATTGTGCCGCTCACAGTGCTCTCCTTAGCGCGGCTTCTGCCGAAAGACACCCGGGAGCGGCTCTTAGCTCCGGAGAGCATCCTACCTTCGTCTGTCGCGTCTTTTGTAGTCTACATATCAGCAAAACGCTTTCCCAATATGTCTGGCTAGGAAAAGCTGTGCCAGCACAGATAACATGTCCCATCGTGTTCTAGAAGCTGCAGAGATGTCTGCCAAGTGTTTGGCAGGAAGGAAAGAAAAGTTGTCCAAAACAGCTTCCAATCAAATGTTCATGTGATTGGGAAAGCCAGGAGAGTGCAAAAGTACTGTTTTCTATCAGTTGGCAAGGTGCGCACACAATCCCAGTGTTGCACAGCTTGCTTCTTCACCTTCCGAAGCTGCTGCTCTCCCCGGCTCTTGGAGCCGAAGAAGCGGCGTCTTCGCGCAAATACGATTGTGCCGCTCACAGTGCTCTCCTTAGCGCGGCTTCTGCCGAAAGACGCCCGGCAGCGGCTCTTAGCTCCGGAGGGCATCCTACCTTCGTATTTAGCGTCTTTTGTAGTCTACATCTTAGCAAAAAGATTTTCCAGTATGTCTGGCTAGGAAAAACTGTGCCAGCACAGAAAACATCTCCCATCGTGTTCTAGAAGTTGCAGAGATGTCTGCCAAGTGTTTGCAGGAAGAAAAGAAAAGTTGTCAAAAACAGCTTCGAATCGAATGTTCATGTGATTGGAAGAGTCAGGAGAGTCCAAAGATACTTTTTTCTATCAGTTGGTGGGGTGCGCACAAAATCCCAGTGTTGTACAGCTTGCTTCTTAACCTTCCTGAAGCTGCCGCTCTCCCCGGCTCCCGGAGCCGGAGAAGCGGCTTCTTCGCGCAAAGATGATTGCGCCGCTCACAGTGCTCTCCTTAGCGCAGCTTCTGCCGAAAGACGCCCGGAGAGGCTCTTAGCTCCGGAGAGCATCCTACCTTCGTCCTTAGCGCCCCTTCTCATCTACATCTGAGCAAAAGGGTTTTCCAATATGTCTGGCTCGGAAAAACTGTGGCAGCACAGAAAACGTCTCCCCATCGTGTTCTAGATATTACATGGAGTTATGCCAAGTGTTTGGCAGGAAGAAAAGAAAAGATGTCCAAAACAGTTTCCAATCGAATGTTCATGTGATTGGAAGAGTCAGGAGAGTGCAAAAGTACTGTTTTCTATCAGTTGGCAAGCTGCGCACACAATCCCAGTGTTGTACAGCTTGCTTCTTCACCTTCCGAAGCTGCCGCTCTCCCCGGCTCTTGGAGCCGAAGAAGCGGCATCTTCGCGCAAAGACGTTTGTGCCACTCACAGTGCTCTCCTTCAGCGTGGCTTCTGCCAAAAGACGCCGGGAGCGGCTCTTAGCTCCGGAGAGCATCCTACCTTCGTCTTTAGCGTCCCTTCTCATCTACATCTGAGCAAAAAGTTTTATAATATATCTGGATAGGAAAAACTGTGCCAGCACAGAAAACATCAACCCATCGTGTTCTAGAAGTTGCACGGAGATCTGCCAAATGTTTGGCAGGAAGAAAAGGAAAGTTGTCCAAAACAGCTTCCAATCGAATATTTATGTGATTGGGAAAGCCAGGAGAGTGCAAAGGTACTGTTTTCTATCAGTTGGCAGGCTGCGCACACAATCCCAGTGTTGTACAGCTTGCTTCTTCACCTTCCCGAAGCTGCCGCTCTCCCCGGCTCCCGGAGCCCAAGAAGCGGCTTCTTCGCGCAAAGACGATTGTGCCGCTCACAGTGCTCTCCTTAGCGCGGCTTCTGCCCACAGACGCCCGGGAGCAGCTCTTAGCTCCGGAGAGCATCCTACCTTCGTCTTTAGCGTCTTTTGTAGTCTACATCTTAGCAAAAAGATTTTCCACTAGGTCTGGCTAGGAAAAACTGTGCCAGCACAGAAAACATCTCCCATCGTGTTCTAGAAGTTGCAGAGATGTCTGCCAAGTGTTTGCAGGAAGAAAAGAAAAGTTGTCCAAAACAGCTTCCAATCGAATGTTCATGTGATTGGAAGAGTCAGGAGAGTGCAAAGGTACTGTTTTGTATCAGTTGGCAAGGTGCGCACACAATCCCAGTGTTGTACAGCTTGCTTCTTCACCTTCCCGAAGCTGCCGCTCTCCCCGGCTCCCGGTGCCGAAGAAGCGGCTTCTTCGCGCAAAGACGTTTGTGCCGCTCACAGTGCTCTCCTTAGCGCGGCTTCTGCCGAAAGACGCCCGGGAGCGGCTCTTAGCTCCGGAGAGCATCCTACCTTCGTCTGTCGCGTCTTTTGTA
This sequence comes from Melospiza melodia melodia, assembly GCF_035770615.1. Taxonomy (NCBI): domain Eukaryota; kingdom Metazoa; phylum Chordata; class Aves; order Passeriformes; family Passerellidae; genus Melospiza; species Melospiza melodia. Next base: position 46,582,384 of record NC_086199.1, read on the forward strand.
GTCTACATCTCAGCAAAACGCTTTCCCAATATGTCTGGCTAGGAAAAGCTGTGCCAGCACAGAAAACATCTCCCATCGTGTTCTAGAAGTTGCAGAGATGTCTGCCAAGTGTTTGGCAGGAAGAAAAGAAAAGTTGTCCAAAACAGCTTCCAATCGAATGTTCATGTGATTGGGAAAGCCAGGAGAGTGCAAAAGTACTGTTTTCTATCAGTTGGCAAGCTGCGCACACAATCCCAGTGTTGTACAGCTTGCTTCTTCACCTTCCGAAGCTGCCGCTCTCCCCGGCTCTTGGAGCCCAAGAAGCGGCTTCTTCGCGCAAAGACGTTTGTGCCGCTCACAGTGCTCTCCTTCAGCGTCGCTTCTGCCAAAAGACGCCGGGAGTGGCTCTTAGCTCCGGAGAGCATCCTACCTTCGTCTTTAGCGTCCCTTCTCATCTACATCTGAGCAAAAAGCTTTTCCAATATGTCTGGCTAGGAAAAACTGTGGCAGCACAGAAAACGTCTCCCTTCGTGTTCTAGAAGTTGCAGAGATGTCTGCCAAGTGTTTGGCAGGAAGAAAAGAAAAGTTGTCCAAAACAGCTTCCAATCGAATGTTCATGTGATTGGGAAAGCCAGGAGAGTGCAAAAGTACTGTTTTCTATCAGTTGGCAAGCTGCGCACACAATCCCAGTGTTGTACAGCTTGCTTCTTCACCTTCCGAAGCTGCCGCTCTCCCCGGCTCTTGGAGCCGAAGAAGTGTCTTCTTCGCGCAAAGACGATTGTGCCGCTCACAGTGCTCTCCTTCAGCGTGGCTTCTGCCAAAAGACGCCGGGAGCGGCTCTTAGCTCCGGAGAGCATCCTTCCTTCGTCTTTAGCGTCCCTTCTCATCTACATCTGAGCAAAAAGTTTTATAATATATCTGGATAGGAAAAACTGTGCCAGCACAGAAAACATCAACCCATCGTGTTCTAGAATTTGCACGGAGATCTGCCAAGTGTTTGGCAGGAAGAAAAGAAAAGTTGTCCAAAACAGCTTCCAATCGAATATTTATGTGATTGGGAAAGCCAGGAGAGTGCAAAGGTACTGTTTTCTATCAGTTGGCAAGCTGCGCACACAATCCCAGTGTTGTACAGCTTGCTTCTTCACCTTCCCAAAGCTGCCGCTCTCCCCAGCTCCCGGAGCACGAGAAGCGGCTTCTTCGCGCAAATACAATTGTGCCGCTCACAGTGCTCTCCTTAGCGCGGCTTCTGCCGAAAGACGCCTGGGAGCGGCTCTTAGCTCCGGAGAGCATCCTACCTTCGTCTATAGCGTCTTTCGTACTCTACATTTAGCAAAAGGATTTTCCACTATGTCTGGCTAGGAAAAACTGCGCCAGCACAGAAAACATCTCCCATCGTGTTCTAGAAGTTGCAGAGATGTCTGCCAAGTGTTTGGCAGGAAGACTAAAAAAATTGTCCAAAACAGCTTCCAATCGAATGTTCATGTGATTGGAAGAGTCAGGAGAGTGCAAAAGTACTGTTTTCTATCAGATGGCAAGGTGCGCACACAATCCCAGTGTTGTACAGCTTGCTTCTTCACCTTCCCGAAGCTGCCGCTCTCGCCGGCTCCCGGAGCCCAAGAAGCGGCTTCTTCGCGCAAAGACGATTGTGCCGCTCACAGTGCTCTCCTTCAGCCCGGCTTCTGCCAAAAGACGCCGGGAGCGGCTCTTAGCTCCGGAGAGCATCCTACCTTCGTCTTTAGCGTCCCTTCTCATCTACATCTGAGCAAAAAGCTTTTCCAATATGTCTGGCTAGGAAAAACTGTGGCAGCACAGAAAACGTCTCCCATCGTGTTCTAGAAGTTGCAGAGATGTCTGCCAAGTGTTTGGCAGGAAGAAAAGAAAAGTTGTCCAAAACAGCTTCCAATCGAATGTTCATGTGATTGGGAAAGCCAGGAGAGTGCAAAAGTACTGTTTTCTATCAGTTGGCAAGCTGCGCACACAATCCCAGTGTTGTACAGCTTGCTTCTTCACCTTCCGAAGCTGCCGTTTTCCCCGGCTCTTGGAGCCGAAGAAGCGGCTTCTTCGCGCAAAGACGATTGTGCCGCTCACAGTGCTCTCCTTCAGCGTGGCTTCTGCCAAAAGACGCCGGGAGCGGCTCTTAGATCCGGAGAGCATCCTACCTTCGTCTTTAGCGTCCCTTCTCATCTACATCTGAGCAAAAAGTTTTATAATATATCTGGATAGGAAAAACTGTGCCAGCACAGAAAACATCAACCCATCGTGTTCTAGAATTTGCACGGAGATCTGCCAAGTGTTTGGCAGGAAAAAAAGAAAAGTTGTCCAAAACACCTTCCAATCGAATGTTCATGTGATTGGGAAAGCCAGGAGAGTGCAAAAGTACTGTTTTCTATCAGTTGGCAAGCTGCGCACACAATCCCAGTGTTGTACAGCTTGCTTCTTCACCTTCCCAAAGCTGCCGCTCTCCCCAGCTCCCGGAGCCCGAGAAGCGGCTTCTTCGCGCAAATACAATTGTGCCGCTCACAGTGCTCTCCTTAGCGCGGCTTCTGCCGAAAGACGCCCGGGAGCGGCTCTTAGCTCCGGAGAGCATCCTACCTTCGTCTATAGCGTCTTTTGTACTCTACATTTAGCAAAAGGATTTTCCACTATGTCTGGCTAGGAAAAACTGCGCCAGCACAGAAAACATCTCCCATCGTGTTCTAGAAGTTGCAGAGATGTCTGCCAAGTGTTTGGCAGGAAGACTAAAAAAATTGTCCAAAACAGCTTCCAATCGAATGTTCATGTGATTGGAAGAGTCAGGAGAGTGCAAAAGTACTGTTTTCTATCAGATGGCAAGGTGCGCACACAATCCCAGTGTTGTACAGCTTGCTTCTTCACCTTCCCGAAGCTGCCGCTCTCCCCGGCTCCCGGAGCCCAAGAAGCGGCTTCTTCGCGCAAAGACGATTGTGCCGCTCACAGTGCTCTCCTTAGCGCGGCTTCTGCCCAAAGACGCCCCGGAGCGGCTCTTAGTTCCGGAGAGCATCCTACCTTCGTCTGTCCCGTCTTTTGTAGTCTACATCTCAGCAAAACGCTTTCCCAATATGTCTGGCTAGGAAAAACTGTGCCAGCACAGAAAACATCTCCCATCGTGTTCTAGAAGTTGCAGAGATGTCTGCCAAGTGTTTGGCAGGAAGAAAAGAAAAGTTGTCCAAAACAGCTTCCAATCGAATGTTCATGTGATTGGAAGAGTCAGGAGAGTGCAAAAGTACTGTTTTCTATCAGTTGGCAAGCTGCGCACACAATCCCAGTGTTGTACAGCTTGCTTCTTCACCTTCCCGAAGCTGCCGCTCTCCCTGACTCCCGGAGCCCAAGAAGTGGCTTCTTCGCGCAAAGACGATTGTGCCAGTCACAGTGCTCTCCTTAGCGCGGCTTCTGCCGAAAGACGCCCGGCAGCGGCTCTTAGCTCCGGAGAGCATCCTACCTTCGTCTGTCGCGTCTTTTGTAGTCTACATCTTAGCAAAAAGATTTTCCACTATGTCTGGCTAGGAAAAACTGTGCCAGCACAGAAAATATCTCCCATCGTGTTCTAGAAGTTGCAGAGATGTCTGCCTAGTGTTTGGCAGGAAGAAAAGAAAAGTTTTCCAAAACAGCTTCCAATCGAATGTTCATGTGATTGGAAGAGTCAGGAGAGTGCAAAAGTACTGTTTTCTATCAGTTGGCAAGGTGCGCACACAATCCCAGTGTTGTACAGCTTGCTTCTTCACCTTCCCGAAGCTGCCGCTCTCCCCGGCTCCCGGAGCCCAAGAAGCGGCTTCTTCGCGCAAAGACGATTGTGCTGCTCACAGTGCTCTCCTTAGCGCGGCTTCTGCCGAAAGACGCCCGGGAGCGGCTCTTAGCTCCGGAGAGCATCCTACCTTCGTCTTTAGCGCCCATTCTCATCTACATCTGACCAAAAAGCTTTTCCAATATGTCTGGCTCGGAAAAACTGTGGCAGCACAGAAAACGTCTCCCCATCGTGTTCTAGATATTACATGGAGGTATGACAAGTTTTTGGCAGGAAGAAAAGAAAAGTTGTCCAAAACAGCTTCCAATCGAATGTTCATGTGATTGGAAGAGTCAGGAGAGTGCAAAAGTACTGTTTTCTATCAGTTGGCAAGGTGCGCACACAATCCCAGTGTTGTACAGCTTGCTTCTTCACCTTCCCGAAGCTGCCGCTCTCCCCGGCTCTTGGAGCCAAAGAAGTGTCTTCTTCGCTCTAATATGATTGTGCCGCTCACAGTGCTCTCCTTAGCGCGGCTTCTGCCCAAAGACGCCCGGGAGCGGCTCTTAGCTCCGGAGAGCATCCTACCTTCGTCTGTCGCGTCTTTTGTAGTCTACATATCAGCAAAACGCTTTCCCAATATGTCTGGCTAGGAAAAACTGTGCCAGCACAGAAAACATCTCCCATCGTGTTCTAGAAGTTGCAGAGATGTCTGCCAAGTGTTTGGCAGGAAGAAAAGAAAAGTTGTCCAAAACAGCTTCCAATCGAATGTTCATGTGATTGGAAGAGTCAGGAGAGTCCAAAGATACTGTTTTCTATCAGTTGGTGGCGTGCGCACACAATCCCAGTGTTGTACAGCTTGCTTCTTCACCATCCTAAAGCTGCCGCTCTCCCCGGCTCCCAGAGCCGGAGAAGCGGCTTCTTCGCGCAAAGATGATTGCGCTGCACACAGTGCTCTCCTTAGCGCAGCTTCTGCCAAAAGACGCCCGGAGCGGCTCTTAGCTCTGGAGAGCATCCTACCTTCGTCCTTAGCGCCCCTTCTCATCTACATCTTAGCAAAAAGGTTTTCCAATATGTCTGGCTCGGAAAAACGGTGGCAGCTCAGAAAACATCTCCCCATCGTGTTCTAGAAGTTGCAGAGATGTCTGCCAAGTGTTTGGCAGGAAGAAAAGAAAAGTTGTCCAAAACAGCTTCCAATCGCATGTTCATGTGATTGGAAGAGTCAGGAGAGTGCAAAAGTACTGTTTTCTATCAGTTGGCAAGCTGCGCACACAATCCCAGTGTTGTACAGCTTGCTTCTTCACCTTCCCGAAGCTGCCGCTCTCTCCGGCTCCTGGAGCCGAAGAAGTGTCTTCTTCGCGCTAATATGATTGTGCCGCTCACAGTGCTCTCCTTAGCGTGGCTTCTGCCAAAAGACGCCCGGGAGCGGCTCTTAGCTCCGGAGAGCATCCTACCTTCGTCTTTAGCGTCTTTTGTAGTCTACATCTCAGGAAAACGCTTTCCCAATATGTCTGGCTAGGAAAAACTGTGCCAGCACAGAAAACATCTCCCATCGTGTTCTAGAAGTTGCAGAGATGTCTGCCAAATGTTTGGCAGGAAGAAAAGAAAAGTTGTCCAAAACAGCTTCCAATCGAATGTTCATGTGATTGGGAAAGCCAGGAGAGTGCAAAGGTACTGTTTTCTATCAGTTGGCAAGGTGCGCACACAATCCCAGTGTTGTACAGCTTGCTTCTTCACCTTCCTGAAGCTGCCGCTCTCCCCGGCTCCCGGTGCCGGAGAAGCGGCTTCTTCGCGCAAAGATGATTGCGCCGCTCACAGTGCTCTCCTTAGCGCAGCTTCTGCCGAAAGGCGCCCGGAGCGGCTCTTAGCTCCGGAGAGCATCCTACCTTCGTCCTTAGCGCCCCTTCTCATCTACATCTTAGCAAAAAGGTTTTCCAATATGTCTGGCTCGGAAAAACGGTGGCATCTCAGAAAACATCTCCCCATCGTGTTCTAGATATTACATGGAGGTATGCCAAGTGTTTGGCAGGAAGAAAAGAAAAGTTGTCCAAAACAGCTTCCAATCGAATGTTCATGTGATTGGAAGAGTCAGGGGAGTGCAAAAGTACTGTTTTCTATCAGTTGGCAAGGTGCGCACACAATCCCAGTGTTGTACAGCTTGCTTCTTCACCTTCCCGAAGCTGCCGCTCTCTCCGGCTCCTAAAGCCGAAGAAGTGTCTTCTTCGCGCTAATATGATTGTGCCACTCACAGTGCTCTCCTTAGCGCGGCTTCTGCCGAAAGACGCCCGGCAGCGCCTCTTAGCTCCGGAGAGCATTCTACCTTCGTCTTTAGCGTCTTTTGTAGTCTACATCTCAGGAAAACGCTTTCACAATATGTCTGGCTAGGAAAAACTGTGCCAGCACAGAAAACATCTCCCATCGTCTTCCGGAAGTTGCAGAGATGTCTGCCAAGTGTTTGGCAGGAAGAAAAGAAAAGTTGTCCAAAACAGCTTCCAATCGAATGTTCATGTGATTGGGAAAGGCAGGAGAGTGCAAAAGTACTGTTTTCTATCAGTTGGCAAGCTGCGCACACAATCCCAGTGTTGTACAGCTTTCTTCTTCACCTTCCCGAAGCTGCCGCTCTCCCCCGCTCCCGGAGCCCAAGAAGTGGTTTCTTCGCGCAAAGACGATTGTGCCGGTCACAGTGTTCTCCTTAGCGCGGCTTCTGCCCAAAGACGCCCGGGAGCGGCTCTTAGCTCCGGAGAGCATCCTACCTTCGTCTGTCGCGTCTTTTGTAGTCTACATCTCAGCAAAATGCTTTCCCAATATGTCTGGCTAGGAAAAACTGTGCCAGCACAGAAAACATCTCCCATCGTGTTCTAGAAGTTGCAGAGATATCTGCCAAGTGTTTGGCAGGAAGAAAAGAAAAGTTGTCCAAAACAGCTTCCAATCGAATGTTCATGTGATTGGGAAAGCCAGGAGAGTGCAAAAGTACTGTTTTCTATCAGTTGGCAAGCTGCGCACACAATCCCAGTGTTGTACAGCTTGCTTCTTCACCTTCCCGAAGCTGCCGCTCTCCCTGACTCCTGGAGCCCAAGAAGTGGCTTCTTCGCGCAAAGACGATTGTGCCGCTCACAGTGCTCTCCTTAGCGCGGCTTCTGCCGAAAGACGCCCGGTAGCGGCTCTTAGCTCCGGAGAGCATCCTACCTTCGTCTTTAGCGTCTTTTGTAGTCTACATCTTAGCAAAAAGCTTTTCCACTATGTCTGGCTAGGAAAAACTGTGCCAGCACAGAAAATATCTCCCATCGTGTTCTAGAAGTTGCAGAGATGTCTGCCTAGTGTTTGGCAGGAAGAAAAGAAAAGTTGTCCAAAACAGCTTCCAATCGAATGTTCATGTGATTGGAAGAGTCAGGAGAGTGCAAAAGTACTGTTTTCTATCAGTTGGCAAGGTGCGCACACAATCCCAGTGTTGTACAGCTTGCTTCTTCACCTTCCCGAAGCTGCCGCTCTCCCCGGCTCCCGGAGCCCAAGAAGCGGCTTCTTCGCGCAAAGACGATTGTGCTGCTCACAGTGCTCTCCTTAGCGCGGCTTCTGCCGAAACACGCCCGGGAGCAGCCCTTAGCTCCGGAGAGCATCCTACCTTCGTCTTTAGCGCCCCTTCTCATCTACATCTGAGCAAAAAGCTTTTCCAATATGTCTGGCTCGGAAAAACTGTGGCAGCACAGAAAACGTCTCCCCATCGTGTTCTAGATATTACATGGAGGTATGACAAGTTTTTGGCAGGAAGAAAAGAAAAGTTGTCCAAAACAGCTTCCAATCGAATGTTCATGTGATTGGAAGAGTCAGGAGAGTGCAAAAGTACTGTTTTCTATCAGTTGGCAAGGTGCGCACACAATCCCAGTGTTGTACAGCTTGCTTCTTCACCTTCCCGAAGCTGCCGCTCTCCCCGGCTCCTGGAGCCGAAGAAGTGTCTTCTTCGCTCTAATATGATTGTGCTGCTCACAGTGCTCTCCTTAGCGCGGCTTCTGCCCAAAGACGCCCGGGAGCGGCTCTTAGCTCCGGAGAGCATCCTACCTTCGTCTGTCGCGTCTTTTGTAGTCTACATATCAGGAAAACGCTTTCCCAATATGTCTGGCTAGGAAAAACTGTGCCAGCACAGAAAACATCTCCCATCGTGTTCTAGAAGTTGCAGAGATGTCTGCCAAGTGTTTGGCAGGAAGAAAAGAAAAGTTGTCCAAAACAGCTTCCAATCGAATGTTCATGTGATTGGGAAAGACAGGAGAGTGCAAAAGTACTGTTTTCTATCAGTTGGCAAGCTGCGCACACAATCCCAGTGTTGTACAGCTTGCTTCTTCACCTTCCCGAAGCTGCCGCTCTCCCTGGCTCTTGGAGCCGAAGAAGCGGCTTCTTCGCGCAAAGACGATTGTGCCGCTCACAGTGCTCTCCTTCAGCGTGGCTTCTGCCAAAAGACGCCGGGAGCGGCTCTTAGCTCCGGAGAGCATCCTACCTTCGTCTTTAGCGTCCCTTCTCATCTACATCTGAGCAAAAAGCTTTTCCAATATGTCTGGCTAGGAAAAACTGTGCCAGCACAGAAAACGTCTCCCCATCGTGTTCTAGAAGTTGCAGAGATGTCTGCCAAGTGTTTGGCAGGAAGACTAAAAAAATTGTCCAAAACAGCTTCCAATCGAATGTTCATGTGATTGGAAGAGTCAGGAGAGTGCAAAAGTACTGTTTTCTATCAGTTGGCAAGGTGCGCACACAATCCCAGTGTTGTACAGCTTGCTTCTTCACCTTCCCGAAGCTGCCGCTCTCCCCCGCTCCCGGAGCCCAAGAAGTGGTTTCTTCGCGCAAAGACGATTGTGCCGGTCACAGTGTTCTCCTTAGCGCGGCTTCTGCCCAAAGACGCCCGGGAGCGGCTCCTAGCTCCGGAGAGCATCCTACCTTCCTCTGTCGCGTCTTTTGTAGTCTACATCTCAGCAAAACGCTTTCCCAATATGTCTGGCTAGGAAAAACTGTGCCAGCACAGAAAACATCTCCCATCGTGTTCTAGAAGTTGCAGAGATATCTGCCAAGTGTTTGGCAGGAAGAAAAGAAAAGTTGTCCAAAACAGCTTCCAATCGAATGTTCATGTGATTGGGAAAGCCAGGAGAGTGCAAAAGTACTGTTTTCTATCAGTTGGCAAGCTGCGCACACAATCCCAGTGTTGTACAGCTTGCTTCTTCACCTTCCGAAGCTGCCGCTCTCCCCGGCTCTTGGAGCCGAAGAAGCGGCTTCTTCGCGCAAATATGATTGTGCCGCTCACAGGGCTCTCCTTAGCGCGGCTTCTGCCGAAAGACGCCCGGGAGCGGCTCTTAGCTCCGGAGAGCATCCTACCTTCGTCTTTAGCGTCTTTTGTAGTCTACATCTTAGCAAAAAGATTTTCCACTATGTCTGGCTAGGAAAAACTGTGCCAGCACAGAAAACATCTCCCATGGTGTTCTAGAAGTTGCAGAGATGTCTGCCAAGTGTTTGGCAGGAAGAAAAGAAAAGTTGTCCAAAACAGCTTCCAATCGAATGTTCATGTGATTGGGAAAGCCAGGAGAGTGCAAAAGTACTGTTTTCTATCAGTTGGCAAGCTGCGCACACAATCCCAGTGTTGTACAGCTTGCTTCTTCACCTTCCCGAAGCTGCCGCTCTCGCCGGCTCCCGGAGCCCAAGAAGCGGCTTCTTCACACAAAGATGATTGTGCCGCTCACAGTGCTCTCCTTAGCGCGGCTTCTGCCGAAAGACGCCCGGGAGCGGCTCTTAGCTCCGGAGAGCATCCTACCTTTGTCCTTAGCGCCCCTTCTCATCTACATCTGAGCAAAAAGCTTTTCCAATATGTCTGGCCAGGAAAAACTGTGGCAGTACAGAAAACGTCTCCCCATCGTGTTCTAGAAGTTGCAGAGATGTCTGCCAAGTGTTTGGCAGGAAGAAAAGAAAAGTTGTCCAAAACAGCTTCCAATCGAATGTTCATGTGATTGGAAGAGTCAGGAGAGTGCAAAAGTACTGTTTTCTATCAGTTGGCAAGGTGCGCACACAATCCCAGTGTTGTACAGCTTGCTTCTTCACCTTCCCGAAGCTGCCGCTCTCGCCGGCTCCCGGAGCCGAAGAAGTGGCTTCTTCGCGCAAAGACGATTGTGCCGCTCACAGTGCTCTCCTTAGCGCGGCTTCTGCCCAAAGACGCCTGGGAGCGGCTCTTAGCTCCGGAGAGCATCCTACCTTCGTCTTTAGCGTCTTTTGTAGTCTACATCTCAGCAGAACGCTTTCCCAATATGTCTGGCTAGGAAAAGCTGTGCCAGCACAGATAACATGTCCCATCGTGTTCTAGAAGTTGCAGAGATGTCTGCCAAGTGTTTGGCAGGAAGAAAAGAAAAGTTGTCCAAAACAGCTTCCAATCGAATGTTCATGTGATTGGAAGAGTCAGGAGAGTGCAAAAGTACTGTTTTCTATCAGTTGGCAAGGTGCGCACACAATCCCAGTGTTGTACAGCTTGCTTCTTCACCTTCCGAAGCTGCCGCTCTCCCTGGCTCTTGGAGCCGAAGAAGCGGCTTCTTCGCGCAAAGACGATTGTGCCGCTCACAGTGCTCTCCTTCAGCGTGGCTTCTGCCAAAAGACGCCCGGGAGCGGCTCTTAGCTCCGGAGAGCATCCTACCTTCGTCTTTAGCGTCCCTTCTCATCTACATCTGAGCAAAAAGTTTTATAATATATCTGGATAGGAAAAACTGTGCCAGCATAGAAAACATCAACCCATCGTGTTCTAGAAGTTGCACGGAGATCTGCCAAGTGTTTGGTAGGAAGAAAGGAAAAGTTGTCCAAAACAGCTTCCAATCGAATATTTATGTGATTGGGAAAGCCAGGAGAGTGCAAAGGTACTGTTTTCTATCAGTTGGCAAGGTGCGCACACAATCCCAGTGTTGTACAGCTTGCTTCTTAACCTTCCCGAAGCTGCCGCTCTCCCCAGCTCCCGGAGCACGAGAAGCGGCTTCTTCGCGCAAATACAATTGTGCCGCTCACAGCGCTCTCCTTAGCGCGGCATCTGCCGAAAGACGCCCGGGAGCGGCTCTTAGCTCCGGAGAGCATCCTACCTTCGTCTATAGCGTCTTTTGTACTCTACATTTAGCAAAAGGATTTTCCACCATGTATGTCTAGGAAAAACTGTGCCAGCACAGAAAACATCTCCCATCGTGTTCTAGAAGTTGCAGAGATGTCTGCCAAGTGTTTGGCAGGAAAAAAAGAAAAGTTGTCCAAAACAGCTTCCAATCGAATGTTCATGTGATTGGGAAAGTCAGGAGAGTGCAAAAGTACTGTTTTCTATCAGTTGGCAAGGTGCGCACACAATCCCAGTGTTGTACAGCTTGCTTCTTCACCTTCCGAAGCTGCCGCTCTGCCCGGCTCTTGGAGCCGAAGAAGTGGCTTCTTCGCGCAAAGACGATTGTGCCGCTCACAGTGCTCTCCTTCAGCGTGGCTTCTGCCAAAAGACGCCGGGAGCGGCTCTTAGCTCCGGAGAGCATCCTACCTTCGTCTTTAGCGTCCCTTCTCATCTACATCTGAGCAAAAAGTTTTATAATATATCTGGATAGGAAAAACTGTGCCAGCACAGAAAACATCAACCCATCGTGTTCTAGAAGTTGCACGGAGATCTGCCAAGTGTTTGGCAGGAAGAAAAGAAAAGTTGTCCAAAACAGCTTCCAATCGAATATTTATGTGATTGGGAAAGCCAGGAGAGTGCAAAGGTACTGTTTTCAATCAGTTGGTGGGGTGCGCACACAATCCCAGTGTTGTACAGCTTGCTTCTTCACCTTCCCGAAGCTGCCACTTTCCCCAGCTCCCGGAGCACGAGAAGCGGCTTCTTCGCGCAAATACAATTGTGCCGCTCACAGTGCTCTCCTTAGCGCGGCTTCTGCCGACAGACACCCGGGAGCGGCTCTTAGCTCCGGAGAGCATCCTACCTTCGTCTATAGTGTCTTTTGTACTCTACATTTAGCAAAAGGATTTTCCACTATGTATGGCTAGGAAAAACTGTGCCAGCACAGAAAACATCTCCCACCATGTTCTAGAAGTTGCAGAGATGTCTGCCAAGTGTTTGGCAGGAAGAAAAGAAAAGTTGTCCAAAACAGCTTCCAATCGAATGTTCATGTGATTGGTAAAGCCAGGAGAGTGCAAAAGTACTGTTTTCTATCAGTTGGCAAGCTGCGCACACAATCCCAGTGTTGTACAGCTTGCTTCTTCACCCTCCCGAAGCTGCCGCTCTCCCCGGCTCCCAGAGACCAAGAAGTGGCTTCTTCGCGCAAAGACGATTGCGCCGGTCACAGTGCTCTCCTTAGCGCGGCTTCTGCCGAAAGATGCCCGGGAGCGGCTCTTAGCTCCGGAGAGCATCCTACCTTCGTCTTTAGCGTCTTTTGTAGTCTACATCTCAGCAAAACGCTTTCCCAATATGTCTGGCTAGGAAAAACTGTGCCAGCACAGAAAACATCTCCCATCGTGTTCTAGAAGTTGCAGAGATGTCTGCCAAGTGTTTGGCAGGAAGAAAAGAAAAGTTGTCCAAAACAGCTTCCAATCGAATGTTCATGTGATTGGGAAAGCCAGGAGAGTGCAAAAGTACTGTTTTCTATCAGTTGGCAAGCTGCGCACACAATCCCAGTGTTGTACAGCTTGCTTCTTCACCTTCCCGAAGCTGCCGCTCTCCCCGGCTCTTGGAGCCGAAGAAGCGGCTTCTTCGTGCAAAGACGATTGTGCCGCTCACAGTGCTCTCCTTAGCGCGGCTTCTGCCCAAAGACGCCCGGGAGCGGCTCTTAGCTCCGGAGAGCATCCTACCTTCGTCTGTCGCGTCTTTTGTAGTCTACATCTCAGCAAAACGCTTTCCCAATATGTCTGGCTAGGAAAAGCTGTGCCAGCACAGAAAACATGTCCCATCGTGTTCTAGAAGTTGCAGAGATGTCTGCCAAGTGTTTGGCAGGAAGAAAAGAAAAGTTGTCCAAAACAGCTTCCAATCGAATGTTCATGTGATTGGAAGAGTCAGGAGAGTGCAAAAGTACTGTTTTCTATCAGTTGGCAAGGTGCGCACACAATCCCAGTGTTGTACAGCTTGCTTCTTCACCTTCCCGAAGCTGCCGCTCTCGCCGGCTCCCGGAGCCCAAGAAGCGGCTTCTTCACACAAAGATGATTGTGCCGCTCACAGTGCTCTCCTTAGCGCGGCTTCTGCCGAAAGACGCCCGGGAGCGGCTCTTAGCTCCGGAGAGCATCCTACCTTTGTCCTTAGCGCCCCTTCTCATCTACATCTGAGCAAAAAGCTTTTCCAATATGTCTGGCCAGGAAAAACTGTGGCAGTACAGAAAACGTCTCCCCATCGTGTTCTAGAAGTTGCAGAGATGTCTGCCAAGTGTTTGGCAGGAAGAAAAGAAAAGTTGTCCAAAACAGCTTCCAATCGAATGTTCATGTGATTGGAAGAGTCAGGAGAGTGCAAAAGTACTGTTTTCTATCAGTTGGCAAGGTGCGCACACAATCCCAGTGTTGTACAGCTTGCTTCTTCACCTTCCCGAAGCTGCCGCTCTCGCCGGCTCCCGGAGCCGAAGAAGTGGCTTCTTCGCGCAAAGACGATTGTGCCGCTCACAGTGCTCTCCTTAGCGCGGCTTCTGCCCAAAGACGCCTGGGAGCGGCTCTTAGCTCCAGAGAGCATCCTACCTTCGTCTTTAGCGTCTTTTGTAGTCTACATCTCAGCAAAACGCTTTCCCAATATGTCTGGCTAGGAAAAGCTGTGCCAGCACAGATAACATGTCCCATCGTGTTCTAGAAGTTGCAGAGATGTCTGCCAAGTGTTTGGCAGGAAGAAAAGAAAAGTTGTCCAAAACAGCTTCCAATCGAATGTTCATGTGATTGGGAAAGCCAGGAGAGTGCAAAAGTACTGTTTTTATCAGCTGGCAAGGTGCGCACACAATCCCAGTGTTGTACAGCTTGCTTCTTCACCTTCCGAAGCTGCCGGTCTCCCCGGCTCTTGGAGCCGAAGAAGTGTCTTCTTCGCGCAAATATGATTGTGCCACTCACAGTGCTCTCCTTAGCGCGGCTTCTGCCGAAAGACGCCCGGGAGCGGCTCTTAGCTCCGGAGAGCATCCTACCTTCGTCTTTAGCGTCTTTTGTAGTCTACATCTTAGCAAAAAGATTTTCCACTATGTCTGGCTAGGAAAAACTGTGCCAGCACAGAAAACGTCTCCCATCGTGTTCTAGAAGTTGCAGAGATGTCTGCCAAGTGTTTGGCAGGAAGAAAAGAAAAGTTGTCCAAAACTGCTTCCAAGCGAATGTTCATGTGATTGGGAAAGCCAGGAGAGTGCAAAAGTACTGTTTTCTATCAGTTGGCAAGGTGCGCACACAATCCCCGTGTTATAGAGCTTGCTTCTTCACCTTCCCGAAGCTGCCGCTCTCCCCGGCTCTTGGAGCCAAAGAAGTGGCTTCTTCACGCAAAGACGATTGTGCCGCTCACAGTGCTCTCCTTCAGCGTGGCTTCTGCCAAAAGACGCCGGGAGCGGCTCTTAGCTCCGGAGAGCATCCTACCTTCGTCTTTAGCGTCCCTTCTCATCTACATCTGAGCAAAAAGTTTTATAATATATCTGGATAGGAAAAACTGTGCCAGCACAGAAAACATCAACCCATCGTGTTCTAGAAGTTGCACGGAGATCTGCCAAGTGTTTGGCAGGAAGAAAAGAAAAGTTGTCCAAAACAGCTTCCAATCGAATATTTATGTGATTGGGAAAGCCAGGAGAGTGCAAAGGTACTGTTTTCTATCAGTTGGCAAGCTGCGCACACAATCCCAGTGTTGTACAGCTTGCTTCTTCACCTTCCCGAAGCTGCCACTTTCCCCAGCTCCCGGAGCACGAGAAGCGGCTTCTTCGCGCAAATACAATTGTGCCGCTCACAGTGCTCTCCTTAGCGCGGCTTCTGCCGAAAGACACCCGGGAGCGGCTCTTAGCTCCGGAGAGCCTCCTACCTTCGTCTATAGTGTCTTTTGTACTCTACATTTAGCAAAAGGATTTTCCACTATGTATGGCTAGGAAAAACTGTGCCAGCACAGAAAACATCTCCCATCATGTTCTAGAAGTTGCAGAGATGTCTGCCAAGTGTTTGGCAGGAAGAAAAGAAAAGTTGTCCAAAACAGCTTCCAATCGAATGTTCATGTGATTGGTAAAGCCAGGAGAGTGCAAAAGTACTGTTTTCTATCAGTTGGCAAGCTGCGCACACAATCCCAGTGTTGTACAGCTTGCTTCTTCACCTTCCCGAAGCTGCCGCTCTCCCCGGCTCTTGGAGCCGAAGAAGCGGCTTCTTCGCTCAAAGACGATTGTGCCGCTCACAGTGCTCTCCTTAGCGCGGCTTCTGCCCAAAGACGCCCGGGAGCGGCTCTTAGCTCCGGAGAGCATCCTACCTTCGTCTGTCGCGTCTTTTGTAGTCTACATCTCAGCAAAACGCTTTCCCAATATGTCTGGCTAGGAAAAGCTGTGCCAGCACAGAAAACATGTCCCATCGTGTTCTAGAAGTTGCAGAGATGTCTGCCAAGTGTTTGGCAGGAAGAAAAGAAAAGTTGTCCAAAACAGCTTCCAATCGAATGTTCATGTGATTGGAAGAGTCAGGAGAGTGCAAAAGTACTGTTTTCTATCAGTTGGCAAGCTGCGCACACAATCCCAGTGTTGTACAGCTTGCTTCTTCACCTTCCCGAAGCTGCCGCTCTCCCCGGCTCCAGGAGCCGAAGGAGTGGCTTCTTCACACAAAGACGATTGTGCCGCTCACAGTGCTCTCCTTAGCGCGGCTTCTGCCGAAAGACGCCCGGGAGCGGCTCTTAGCTCCGGAGAGCATCCTACCTTCGTCCTTAGCGCCCCTTCTCATCAACATCTGAGCAAAAAGCTTTCCCAATATGTCTGGCTAGGAAAAACTGTGGCAGCACAGAAAACGTTTCCCCATCGTGTTCTAGAAGTTGCAGAGATGTCTGCCAAGTGTTTGGCAGGAAGACTAGTAAAATTGTCCAAAACAGCTTCCAATCGAATGTTCATGTGATTGGAAGAGTCAGGAGAGTGCAAAAGTACTGTTTTCTATCAGTTGGCAAGCTGCGCACACAATCCCAGTGTTGTACAGCTTGCTTCTTCACCTTCCCGAAGCTGCCGCTCTCCCCGGCTCTTGGAGCCGAAGAAGCGGCTTCTTCGCGCAAAGACGATTGTGCCGCTCACAGTGCTCTCCTTAGCGCGGCTTCTGCCCAAAGACGCCCGGGAGTGGCTCTTAGCTCCGGAGAGCATCCTACCTTCGTCTGTCGCGTCTTTTGTAGTCTACATCTTAGCAAAAAGATTTTCCACTATGTCTGGCTAGGAAAAACTGTGGCAGCACAGAAAACGTCTCCCCATCGTGTTCTAGATATTACATGGAAGTATGCCAAGTGTTTGGCAGGAAGAAAAGAAAAGTTGTCCAAAACAGCTTCCAATCGAATGTTCATGTGATTGGAAGAGTCAGGAGAGTGCAAAAGTACTGTTTTCTATCAGTTGGCAAGGTGCGCACACAATCCCAGTGTTGTACAGCTTGCTTCTTCACCTTCCCGAAGCTGCCCCTCTCCCCGGCTCTTGGAGCCGAAGAAGTGTCTTCTTTGCGCAAATATGATTGTGCCGCTCACAGTGCTCTCCTTAGCGCGGCTTCTGCCCAAAGACGCCCGGGAGTGGCTCTAAGCTCCGGAGAGCATCCTACCTTCGTCTTTAGCGTCTTTTGTAGTCTACATCTCAGCAAAACGCTTTCCCAGTATGTCTGGCTAGGAAAAACTGTGCCAGCACAGAAAACATCTCCCATCGTGTTCCAGAAGTTGCAGAGATGTCTGCCAAGTGTTTGGCAGGAAGAAAAGAAAAGTTGTCCAAAACAGCTTCCAATCGAATGTTCATGTGATTGGGAAAGCCAGGAGAGTGCAAAAGTACTGTTTTCTATCAGTTGGCAAGCTGCGCACACAATCCCAGTGTTGTACAGCTTGCTTCTTCACCTTCCGAAGCTGCCGCTCACCCCGGCTCTTGGAGCCGAAGAAGCGGCTTCTTCGCACAAAGACGATTGTGCCGCTCACAGTGCTCTCCTTTAGCGTGGCTTCTGCCAAAAGACGCCGGGAGCGGCTCTTAGCTCCGGAGAGCATCCTACCTTCGTCTTTAGCGTCCCTTCTCATCTACATCTGAGCAAAAAGTTTTATAACATGTCTGGATAGGAAAAACTGTGCCAGCACAGAAAACATCACCCCATCGTGTTCTAGAATTCGCACGGATATCTGCCAAGTGTTTGGCAGGAAGAAAAGAAAAGTTGTCCAAAACAGCTTCCAATCGAATATTTATGTGATTGAGAAAGCCAGGAGAGTGCAAAGGTACTGTTTTCTATCAGTTGGCAAGCTGCGCACACAATCCCAGTGTTGTACAGCTTGCTTCTTAACCTTCCTGAAGCTGCCGCTCACCCCAGCTCCCGGAGCACGAGAAGCGGCTTCTTAGCGCAAAGACGATTGTGCCGCTCACAGAGCTCTCCTTAGCGTGGCTTCTGCCGAAAGACGCCCGGGAGCGGCTCTTAGCTCCGGAGAGCATCCTACCTTCGTCTTTAGCGTCTTTTGTAGTCTACATCTCAGCAAAACGCTTTCCCACTATGTCTGGGTAGGAAAAACTGTGCCAGCACAGGAAACATCTCCCATCGTGTTCTACAAGTTGCAGAGATGTCTGCCAAGTGTTTGGCAGGAAGAAAAGAAAAGTTGTCCAAAACAGCTTCCAATCGAATGTTCATGTGATTGGAAAAGTCAGGAGAGTGCAAAAGTACTGTTTTCTATCAGCTGGCAAGGTGCGCACACAATCCCAGTGTTGTACAGCTTGCTTCTTCACCTTCCCGAAGCTGCCGCTCTCCCCGGCTCCCGGAGCCGAAGAAGCGGCTTCTTCGCGCAAAGACGATTGTGCTGCTCACAGTGCTCTCCTTAGCGCGGCTTCTGCCCAAAGACGCCCGGGAGCGGCTCTTAGCTCCGGAGAGCATCCTACCTTCGTCTTTAGCGTCTTTTGTAGTCTACATCTCAGCAAAACGCTTTCCCAATATGTCTGGCTAGGAAAAACTGTGCCAGCACAGAAAACATCTCCCATCGTGTTCTAGACGTTGCAGAGATGTCGGCCAAGAGTTTGGCAGGAAGAAAAGAAAAGTTGTCCAAAACAGCTTCCAATCGAATGTTCATGTGATTGGAAAAGTCAGGAGAGTGCAAAAGTACTGTTTTCTATCAGTTGGCAAGGTGCGCACACAATCCTAGTGTTGTACAGCTTGCTTCTTCACCTTCCCGAAGCTGCCGCTCTCCCCGGCTCTTGGAGCCGAAGAAGCGGCTTCTTCGCGCAAAGACGATTGTGCTGCTCACAATGCTCTCCTTAGCGCGGCTTCTGCCCAAAGACGCCCGGGAGCGGCTCTTAGCTCCGAAGAGCATCCTACCTTCGTCTGTCGCGTCTTTTGTAGTCTACATCTTAGCAAAAAGATTTTCCACTATGTCTGGCTTGGAAAAACTGTGCCAGCACAGAAAACATCTCCCATCGTGTTCTAGAAGTTGCAGAGATGTCTGCCAAGTGTTTGGCAGGAAGAAAAGAAAAGTTGTCCAAAACAGCTTCCAACCGCATGTTCATGTGATTGGAAGAGTCAGGAGAGTGCAAAGGTACTGTTTTGTATCAGTTGGCAAGCTGCGCACACAATCCCAGTGTTGTACAGCTTGCTTCTTCACCTTCCCGAAGCTGCCGCTCTCCCCGGCTCCCGGAGCCCAAGAAGCGGCTTCTTCGCGCAAAGACGATTGTGCCGCTCACAGTGCTCTCCTTTAGCGTGGCTTCTGCCAAATACGCCGGGAGCGGCTCTTAGCTCCGGAGAGCATCCTACCTTCGTCTTTAGCGTCCCCTCTCTTCTACATCTGAGCAAAAAGTTTTATAATATGTCTGGATAGGAAAAACTGTGCTAGCACAGAACACATCACCCCATCGTGTTCTAGAAGTTGCACGGAGATCTGCCAAGTGTTTGGCAGGAAGAAAAGAAAAGTTGTCCAAAACAGCTTCCAATCGAATATTTATGTGATTGGGAAAGCCAGGAGAGTGCAAAGGTACTGTTTTCTATCAGTTGGCAAGCTGCGCACACAATCCCAGTGTTGTACAGCTTGCTTCTTCACCTTCCCGAAGCTGCCGCTCTCCCCGGCTCTTGGAGCCGAAGAAGCGGCTTCTTCGCGCAAAGACGATTGTGCCGCTCACAGTGCTCTCCTTAGCGCGGCTTCTGCCCAAAGACGCCCGGGAGTGGCTCTTAGCTCCGGAGAGCATCCTACCTTCGTCTGTCGCGTCTTTTGTAGTCTACATCTTAGCAAAAAGATTTTCCACTATGTCTGGCTAGGAAAAACTGTGGCAGCACAGAAAACGTCTCCCCATCGTGTTCTAGATATTACATGGAAGTATGCCAAGTGTTTGGCAGGAAGAAAAGAAAAGTTGTCCAAAACAGCTTCCAATCGAATGTTCATGTGATTGGAAGAGTCAGGAGAGTGCAAAAGTACTGTTTTCTATCAGTTGGCAAGGTGCGCACACAATCCCAGTGTTGTACAGCTTGCTTCTTCACCTTCCCGAAGCTGCCCCTCTCCCCGGCTCTTGGAGCCGAAGAAGTGTCTTCTTTGCGCAAATATGATTGTGCCGCTCACAGTGCTCTCCTTAGCGCGGCTTCTGCCCAAAGACGCCCGGGAGTGGCTCTAAGCTCCGGAGAGCATCCTACCTTCGTCTTTAGCGTCTTTTGTAGTCTACATCTCAGCAAAACGCTTTCCCAGTATGTCTGGCTAGGAAAAACTGTGCCAGCACAGAAAACATCTCCCATCGTGTTCCAGAAGTTGCAGAGATGTCTGCCAAGTGTTTGGCAGGAAGAAAAGAAAAGTTGTCCAAAACAGCTTCCAATCGAATGTTCATGTGATTGGGAAAGCCAGGAGAGTGCAAAAGTACTGTTTTCTATCAGTTGGCAAGGTGCGCACACAATCCCAGTGTTGTACAGCTTGCTTCTTCACCTTCCGAAGCTGCCGCTCACCCCGGCTCTTGGAGCCGAAGAAGCGGCTTCTTCGCACAAAGACGATTGTGCCGCTCACAGTGCTCTCCTTTAGCGTGGCTTCTGCCAAAAGACGCCGGGAGCGGCTCTTAGCTCCGGAGAGCATCCTACCTTCGTCTTTAGCGTCCCTTCTCATCTACATCTGAGCAAAAAGTTTTATAACATGTCTGGATAGGAAAAACTGTGCCAGCACAGAAAACATCTCCCCATCGTGTTCTAGAAGTTGCAGAGATGTCTGCCAAGTGTTTGGCAGGAAGAAAAGAAAAGTTGTCCAAAACATCTTCCAACCGCATGTTCATGTGATTGGAAGAGTCAGGAGAGTGCAAAGGTACTGTTTTGTATCAGTTGGCAAGCTGCGCACACAATCCCAGTGTTGTACAGCTTGCTTCTTCACCTTCCCGAAGCTGCCGCTCTCCCCGGCTCTTGGAGCCGAAGAAGCGGCTTCTTCGCGCAAAGACGATTGTGCCGCTCACAGTGCTCTCCTTAGCGCGGCTTCTGCCCAAAGACGCCCGGGAGCGGCTCTTAGCTCCGGAGAGCATCCTACCTTTGTCTTTAGCGTCTTTTGTAGTCTACATCTCAGCAAAACGCTTTCCCAATATGTCTGGCTAGGAAAAACTGTGCCAGCACAGAAAACATCTCCCATCGTGTTCTAGAAGTTGCAGAGATGTCTGCCAAGTGTTTGGCAGGAAGAAAAGAAAAGTTGTCCAAAACAGCTTCCAACCGCATGTTCATGTGATTGGAAGAGTCAGGAGAGTGCAAAGGTACTGTTTTGTAACAGTTGGCAAGCTGCGCACACAATCCCAGTGTTGTACAGCTTGCTTCTTCACCTTCCCGAAGCTGCCGCTCTCCCCGGCTCCCGGAGCCCAAGAAGCGGCTTCTTCGCGCAAAGACGATTGTGCCGCTCACAGTGCTCTCCTTTAGCGTGGCTTCTGCCAAATACGCCGGGAGCGGCTCTTAGCTCCGGAGAGCATCCTACCTTCGTCTTTAGCGTCCCTTCTCTTCTACATCTGAGCAAAAAGTTTTATAATATGTCTGGATAGGAAAAACTGTGCTAGCACAGAAAACATCACCCCATCGTGTTCTAGAAGTTGCACGGAGATCTGCCAAGTGTTTGGCAGGAAGAAAAGAAAAGTTGTCCAAAACAGCTTCCAATCGAATATTTATGTGATTGGGAAAGCCAGGAGAGTGCAAAGGTACTGTTTTCTATCAGTTGGCAAGCTGCGCACACAATCCCACTGTTGTACAGCTTGCTTCTTAACCTTCCCGAAGCTGCCGCTCTCCCCAGCTCCCGGAGCACGAGAAGCGGCTTCTTCGTGCAAATACAATTGTGCCGCTCACAGTGCTCTCCTTAGCGCGGCTTCTGCGAAAGACGCCCGGGAGCGGCTCTTAGCTCCGGAGAGCATCCTACCTTCGTCTATAGCGCCTTTTGTACTCTACATTTAGCAAAAGGATTTTCCACTATGTCTGGCTAGGAAAAACTGTGCCAGCACAGAAAACATCTCCCATCGTGTTGTAGAAGTTGCAGAGATGTCTGCCAAGTGTTTGGCAGGAAGAATAGTAAAGTTGTCCAAAACAGCTTCCAATCGAATGTTCATGTGATTGGAAGAGTCAGGAGAGTGCAAAAGTACTGTTTTCTATCAGTTGGCAAGGTGCGCACACAATCCCAGTGTTGTACAGCTTGCTTCTTCCCCTTCCCGAAGCTGCCGCTCTCCCCGGCTCCCGGATCCCAAGAAGTGGCCTCTTCGCGCAAAGACAATTGTGCCGCTCACAGTGCTCTCCTTAGCGCGGCTTCTGCCCAAAGACGCCCGGGAGCGGCTCTTAGCTCCGGAGAGCATCCTACCTTCGTCTTTAGCGTCTTTTGTACTCTACATCTCAGCAAAACGCTTTCCCAAAATGTCTGGCTAGGAAGAACTGTGCCAGCACAGAAAACATCTCCCATCGTGTTCTAGAAGTTGCAGAGATGTCTGCCAAGTGTTTGGCAGGAAGAAAAGAAAAGTTGTCCAAAACAGCTTCCAATCGAAGGTTCATGTGATTGAGAAAGCCAGGAGAGTGCAAAAGTACTGTTTTCTATCAGTTGGCAAGCTGCGCACACAATCCCAGTGTTGTACAGCTTGCTTCTTCACCTTCCCGAAGCTGCCGCTCTCCCCGGCTCTTGGAGCCCAAGAAGCGGCTTCTTCGCGCAAAGACGATTGTGCCGCTCACAGTGCTCTCCTTAGCGCGGCTTCTGCCCAAAGACGCCCGGGAGCGGCTCTTAGCTCCGGAGAGCATCCTACCTTCGTCTGTCGCGTCTTTTGTAGTCTACATCTTAGCAAAAAGATTTTCCACTATGTCTGGCTAGGAAAAACTGTGACAGCACAGAAAACGTCTCCCCATCGTGTTCTAGATATTACATGGAAGTATGCCAAATGTTTGGCAGGAAGAAAAGAAAAGTTGTCCAAAACAGCTTCCAATCGAATGTTCATGTGATTGGAAGAGTCAGGAGAGTGCAAAAGTACTGTTTTCTATCAGTTGGCAAGGTGCGCACACAATCCCAGTGTTGTACAGCTTGCTTCTTCACCTTCCCGAAGCTGCCGCTCTCCCCGGCTCTTGGAGCCGAAGAAGTGTCTTCTTTGCGCAAATATGATTGTGCCGCTCACAGGGCTCTCCTTAGCGCGGCTTCTGCCCAAAGACGCCCGGGAGTGGCTCTTAGCTCCGGAGAGCATCCTACCTTCGTCTGTCGCGTCTTTTGTAGTCTACATCTCAGCAAAACGCTTTCCCAGTATGTCTGGCTAGGAAAAACTGTGCCAGCACAGAAAACATCTCCCATCGTGTTCCAGAAGTTGCAGAGATATCTGCCAAGTGTTTGGCAGGAAGAAAAGAAAAGTTGTCCAAAACAGCTTCCAATCGAATGTTCATGTGATTGGGAAAGCCAGGAGAGTGGAAAAGTACTGTTTTCTATCAGTTGGCAAGGTGCGCACACAATCCCAGTGTTGTACAGCTTGCTTCTTCACCTTCCGAAGCTGCCGCTCTCCCCGGCTCTTGGAGCCGAAGAAGCGGCTTCTTCGCACAAAGACGATTGTGCCGCTCACAGTGCTCTCCTTTAGCGTGGCTTCTGCCAAAAGACGCCGGGAGCGGCTCTTAGCTCCGGAGAGCATCCTACCTTCGTCTTTAGCGTCCCTTCTCATCTACATCTGAGCAAAAAGTTTTATAACATGTCTGGCTAGGAAAAACTGTGCCAGCACAGAAAACATCACCCCATCGTGTTCTAGAATTCGCACGGATATCTGCCAAGTGTTTGGCAGGAAGAAAAGAAAAGTTGTCCAAAACAGCTTCCATTCGAATATTTATGTGATTGAGAAAGCCAGGAGAGTGCAAAGGTACTGTTTTCTATCAGTTGGCAAGCTGCGCACACAATCCCAGTGTTGTACAGCTTGCTTCTTCACCTTCCTGAAGCTGCCGCTCACCCCAGCTCCCGGAGCACGAGAAGCGACTTCTTAGTGCAAAGACGATTGTGCCGCTCACAGAGCTCTCCTTAGCGTGGCTTCTGCCGAAAGACGCCCGGGAGCGGCTCTTAGCTCCGGAGAGCATCCTACCTTCGTCTTTAGCGTCTTTTGTAGTCTACATCTCAGCAAAACGCTTTCCCACTATGTCTGGGTTGGAAAAACTGTGCCAGCACCGGAAACATCTCCCATCGTGTTCTAGAAGTTGCAGAGATGTCTGCCAAGTGTTTGGCAGGAAGAAAAGAAAAGTTGTCCAAAACAGCTTCCAATCGAATGTTCATGTGATTGGAAAAGTCAGGAGAGTGCAAAAGTACTGTTTTCTATCAGCTGGCAAGGTGCGCACACAATCCCAGTGTTGTACAGCTTGCTTCTTCACCTTCCCGAAGCTGCCGCTCTCCCCGGCTCTTGGAGCCGAAGAAGCGGCTTCTTCGCGCAAAGACGATTGTGCCGCTCACAATGCTCTCCTTAGCGCGGCTTCTGCCCAAAGACGCCCGGGAGCGGCTCTTAGCTCCGAAGAGCATCCTACCTTCGTCTGTCGTGTCTTTTGTAGTCTACATCTTAGCAAAAAGATTTTCCACTATGTCTGGCTTGGAAAAACTGTGCCAGCACAGAAAACATCTCCCCATCGTGTTGTAGAAGTTGCAGAGATGTCTGCCAAGTGTTTGGCAGGAAGAAAAGAAAAGTTGTCCAAAACATCTTCCAACCGCATGTTCATGTGATTGGAAGAGTCAGGAGAGTGCAAAGGTACTGTTTTGTATCAGTTGGCAAGCTGCGCACACAATCCCAGTGTTGTACAGCTTGCTTCTTCACCTTCCCGAAGCTGCCGCTCTCCCCGGCTCCCGGAGCCCAAGAAGCGGCTTCTTCGCGCAAAGACGATTGTGCCGCTCACAGTGTTCTCCTTAGCGCGGCTTCTGCCGAAAGACGCCTGGGAGCGGCTCTTAGCTCCGGAGAGCTTCCTACCTTCGTCTTTAGCATCTTTTGTAGTCTACATCTCAGCAAAACGCTTTCCCAATATGTCTGGCTAGGAAAAGCTGTGCCAGCACAGAAAACATGTCCCATCGTGTTCTAGAAGTTGCAGAGATGTCTGCCAAGTGTTTGGCAGGAAGAAAAGAAAAGTTGTCCAAAACAGCTTCCAATCGAATGTTCATGTGATTGGGAAAGCCAGGAGAGTGCAAAAGTACTGTTTTCTATCAGTTGGCAAGCTGCGCACACAATCCCAGTGTTGTACAGCTTGCTTCTTCACCTTCCGAAGCTGCCGCTCTCCCTGGCTCTTGGAGCCGAAGAAGCGGCTTCTTCGCGCAAAGACGATTGTGCCGCTCACAGTGCTCTCCTTTAGCGTGGCTTCTGCCAAAGACGCCGGGAGCGGCTCTTAGCTCCGGAGAGCATCCTACCTTCGTCTTTAGCGTCCCTTCTCTTCTACATCTAAGCAAAAAGTTTTATAATATGTCTGGATAGGAAAAACTGTGCCAGCACAGAAAACATCACCCCATCGTGTTCTAGAAGTTGCACGGAGATCTGCCAAGTGTTTGGCAGGAAGAAAAGAAAAGTTGTCCAAAACAGCTTCCAATCGAATATTTATGTGATTGGGAAAGCCAGGAGAGTGCAAAGGTACTGTTTTCTATCAGTTGGCAAGCTGCGCACACAATCCCAGTGTTGTACAGCTTGCTTCTTAACCTTCCCGAAGCTGCCGCTCTCCCCAGCTCCCGGAGCACGAGAAGCGGCTTCTTTGTTCAAATACAATTGTGCCGCTCACAGTGCTCTCCTTAGCGCGGCTTCTGCGAAAGACGCCCGGGAGCGGCTCTTAGCTCCGGAGAGCATCCTACCTTCGTCTAGAGCGCCTTTTGTACTCTACATTTAGCAAAAGGATTTTCCACTATGTCTGGCTAGGAAAAACTGTGCCAGCACAGAAAACATCTCCCATCGTGTTCTAGAAGTTGCAGAGATGTCTGCCAAGTGTTTGGCAGGAAGAATAGTAAAGTTGTCCAAAACAGCTTCCAATCGAATGTTCATGTGATTGGAAGAGTCAGGAGAGTGCAAAAGTACTGTTTTCTATCAGTTGGCAAGGTGCGCACACAATCCTAGTGTTGTACAGCTTGCTTCTTCACCTTCCCGAAGCTGCCGCTCTCCCCGGCTCCCGGAGCCCAACAAGTGGCCTCTTCGCGCAAAGACGATTGTGCCGCTCACAGTGCTCTCCTTAGCGCGGCTTCTGCCGAAAGACGCCCGGGAGCGGCTCTTAGCTCCGGAGAGCATCCTACCTTCGTCTTTAGCGTCTTTTGTACTCTACATCTCAGCAAAACGCTTTCCCACTATGTCTGGCTAGGAAAAACTGTGCCAGCACAGAAAACATCTCCCATCGTGTTCTAGAAGTTGCAGAGATGTCTGCCAAGTGTTTGGCAGGAAGAAAAGTTGTCCAAAACGGCTTCCAATCGAAGGTTCATGTGATTGAGAAAGCCAGGAGAGTGCAAAAGTACTGTTTTCTATCAGTTGGCAAGGTGCGCACACAATCCCAGTGTTGTACAGCTTGCTTCTTCACCTTCCCGAAGCTGCCGCTCTCCCCGGCTCTTGGAGCCGAAGAAGCGGCTTCTTCGCGCAAAGACGATTGTGCCGCTCACAGTGCTCTCCTTAGCGCGGCTTCTGCCCAAAGACGCCCGGGAGCGGCTCTTAGCTCCAGAGAGCATCCTACCTTCGTCTGTTGCGTCTTTTGTAGTCTACATCTTCGCAAAAAGATTTTCCACTATGTCTGGCTAGGAAAAACTGTGGCAGCACAGAAAACGTCTCCCCATCGTGTTCTAGATATTACATGGAAGTATGCCAAGTGTTTGGCAGGA
This sequence comes from Melospiza melodia melodia, assembly GCF_035770615.1. Taxonomy (NCBI): domain Eukaryota; kingdom Metazoa; phylum Chordata; class Aves; order Passeriformes; family Passerellidae; genus Melospiza; species Melospiza melodia. The sequence goes on from NC_086199.1 coordinate 46,608,468, forward strand.
AGAAAAGAAAAGTTGTCCAAAACAGCTTCCAATCGAATGTTCATGTAATTGGAAGTGTCAGGAGAGTGCAAAAGTACTGTTTTCTATCAGTTGGCAAGGTGCGCACACAATCCCAGTGTTGTACAGCTTGCTTCTTCACCTTCCCGAAGCTGCCGCTCTCCCCGGCTCTTGGAGCCGAAGAAGTGTCTTCTTTGCGCAAATATGATTGTGCCGCTCACAGTGCTCTCCTTAGCGCGGCTTCTGCCCAAAGACGCCCGGGAGTGGCTCTTAGCTCCGGAGAGCATCCTACCTTCGTCTTTAGCGTCTTTTGTAGTCTACATCTCAGCAAAACGCTTTCCCAGTATGTCTGGCTAGGAAGAACTGTGCCAGCACAGAAAACATCTCCCATCGTGTTCTAGAAGTTGCAGAGATGTCTGCCAAGTGTTTGGCAGGAAGAAAAGAAAAGTTGTCCAAAACAGCTTACAATGGAAGGTTCATGTGATTGAGAAAGCCAGGAGAGTGCAAAAGTACTGTTTTCTATCAGTTGGCAAGCTGCGCACACAATCCCAGTGTTGTACAGCTTGCTTCTTCACCTTCCCGAAGCTGCCGCTCTCCCCGGCTCTTGGAGCCGAAGAAGCGGCTTCTTCGCGCAAAGACGATTGTGCCGCTCACAGTGCTCTCCTTAGCGCGGCTTCTGCCCAAAGACGCCCAGGAGCGGCTCTTAGCTCCGGAGAGCATCCTACCTTCGTCTGTCGCGTCTTTTGTAGTCTACATCTTAGCAAAAAGATTTTCCACTATGTCTGGCTAGGAAAAACTGTGGCAGCACAGAAAACGTCTCCCCATCGTGTTCTAGATATTACATGGAAGTATGCCAAATTTTTGGCAGGAAGAAAAGAAAAGTTGTCCAAAACAGCTTCCAATCGAAGGTTCATGTGATTGGAAAAGTCAGGAGAGTGCAAAAGTACTGTTTTCTATCAGTTGGCAAGCTGCGCACACAATCCCAGTGTTGTACAGCTTGCTTCTTCACCTTCCCGAAGCTGCCGCTCTCCCCGGCTCTTGGAGCCGAAGAAGTGTCTTCTTTGCGCAAATATGATTGTGCCGCTCACAGTGCTCTCCTTAGCGCGGCTTCTGCCCAAAGACGCCCGGGAGTGGCTCTTAGCTCCGGAGAGCATCCTACCTTCGTCTTTAGCGTCTTTTGTAGTCTACATCTCAGCAAAACGCTTTCCCAGTATGTCTGGCTAGGAAAAACTGTGCCAGCACAGAAAACATCTCCCATCGTGTTCCAGAAGTTGCAGAGATGTCTGCCAAGTGTTTGGCAGGAAGAAAAGAAAAGTTGTCCAAAACAGCTTCCAATCGAATGTTCATGTGATTGGGAAAGCCAGGAGAGTGCAAAAGTACTGTTTTCTATCAGTTGGCAAGGTGCGCACACAATCCCAGTGTTGTACAGCTTGCTTCTTCACCTTCCGAAGCTGCCGCTCTCCCCGGCTCTTGGAGCCGAAGAAGCGGCTTCTTCGCGCAAAGACGATTGTGCCGCTCACAGTGCTCTCCTTTAGCGTGGCTTCTGCCAAAGACGCCGGGAGCGGCTCTTAGCTCCGGAGAGCATCCTACCTTCGTCTTTAGCGTCCCTTCTCTTCTACATCTGAGCAAAAAGTTTTATAATATGTCTGGATAGGAAAAACTGTGCCAGCACAGAAAACATCACCCCATCGTGTTCTAGAAGTTGCACGGAGATCTGCCAAGTGTTTGGCAGGAAGAAAAGAAAAGTTGTCCAAAACAGCTTCCAATCGAATATTTATGTGATTGGGAAAGCCAGGAGAGTGCAAAGGTACTGTTTTCTATCAGTTGGCAAGGTGCGCACACAATCCCAGTGTTGTACAGCTTGCTTCTTAACCTTCCCGAAGCTGCCGCTCTCCCCAGCTCCCGGAGCACGAGAAGCGGCTTCTTTGTTCAAATACAATTGTGCCGCTCACACTGCTCTCCTTAGCGCGGCTTCTGCGAAAGACGCCCGGGAGCGGCTCTTAGCTCCGGAGAGCATCCTACCTTCGTCTAGAGCGCCTTTTGTACTCTACATTTAGCAAAATGATTTTCCACTATGTCTGGCTAGGAAAAACTGTGCCAGCACAGAAAACATCTCCCATCGTGTTCTAGAAGTTGCAGAGATGTCTGCCAAGTGTTTGGCAGGAAGAAAAGAAAAGTTGTCCAAAACAGCTTCCAATCGAATGTTCATGTGATTGGAAAAGTCAGGAGAGTGCAAAGGTACTGTTTTCTATCAGCTGGCAAGGTGCGCACACAATCCCAGTGTTGTACAGCTTGCTTCTTCACCTTCCCGAAGCTGCCGCTCTCCCCGGCTCCCGGAGCCCAATAAGTGGCTTCTTCGCGCAAAGACGATTGTGCCGCTCACAGTGCTCTCCTTAGCGCGGCTTCTGCCGAAAGACGCCCCGGAGCGGCTCTTAGCTCTGTACCTTCCAATTGAATTTTTTGGCTAGAGAAACCAAATGGTATACTTGCAACAGTAGGGCAGGATAGTGAACTGGACTTTCTCCTTGTAGAGAGAAGGTAATGAAAAATTTTCACTGCAATCAGAGCAGGCTGTCAAACAAGAAAAATGTCATGAAAATAAGCCAGCCTTATCCTCTTAGTCTTGCTTGTTTGATTGGCCAAGAATGAAATTTGTCAACTCTGTGTTTCTGGATATCACATCAGTAACAGGTACTTCAGCTGCTGTACTTCTCTCCTAAAATTAAGAGCAGAATCCAAGGAATTGTGATTCCATGGTCTGAATTCACCCGATGAAAAAGGAGTGGAAGGTGCAGGGGTCAATTAACTTGAATGGCCTATGTCAATCAGCGGTGACTGATTTCCTGAAGGCTTCAACAGGTTACTTGCCTATGTTTTTCTTGGAATTGTTTTAACCTTTGGTCATGTTTTTCTTGGGATTCTTTTACCCTTTCCCCATTTGTTCAGCCTTTGCTCTCAAGCCTTTGCTGACATTTCCAATATCTCGGTAGCCTGGAAAAGTGTTGTCTTGATTGATCACATCATTATTCCCTTCCAAGGGTTGTTTGCCTCAAGTCTCAGTTTGGCTGGTTTTCTGCTAGTTGATTGTCAGAGGGCAGCAGGTGTTTTGTAAGAGCAAGTACACAATCCCATAGCTTGCTTTTCTTTGGATTTGGCCTGTCTAGAAAATGGAATGACTAAACATCTCTGAGAGGCTTTTCTCTCCCCATTAGGTTTCACTGGAAGGGCAGATGCAAATCGTCTACCTAAAGTCTTGGCACAGAAGAAAGTAGTGGTTTGCTGCTGCATATAGCTAGAAGCTTACAAAAGGAAGGCCTTGGGCTGAGGCCCATTACTTTGGCTAAGTAGAAAAGGACGGTGGGAGGTGGGGCAGCTGAATTAGAGGTAAATCAACAAGTTCTAGAACCGTCGAGTGTTCACAGCGTGGTGCATGATGATTGATTGAATTGTGTTTGTTATGGCTTAAAGCTATGGAACTGATAAAGGCCTGATGTTGGAATCCATAAGGTTAGAGGATTTTTAAGAAATGGTTAAAAAGAAGTATGTAGCCCTAGACTGGAGTTTTGTGAGCACTGCAGAAAAGTTTCCCATGCAAGCAGAAAAGTTTTCCGTGCAAGCAGAAAAGTTTCCCAAGCAGTAGACGTGACAAATGGAAACAAGATTATTTAATGTATATCTTTAGAAGATTAGCATGAATAGAACTCTGTTCTTTGTCTCTTATCAACTAGTCTTTGTTTTAGCTACGATTACCTATGTTTTATAAGATTGGATAGAATGCTTGTCAAGATGTGTTTTCTGTGTCTGATTGGCTGAATTCTAGTCTGAGATGATTTTATGTATTGCTGTATGAGCCCTGTTGAAGGAGACATTTTTTGGTGTGGATCAGTGAGCTGTCATGTCTCCATTTTGTATTTTGAGACTGATGTGCTGGAAATAAAAGCAAAAATCTCTTCACTGGTCTGATTACCATGTTATCCATATTTGGATATTTTGCCGCAGCCTAGTGGGTTCCTTTTTTAAGGCGTGGGTTCCTGACACCATTGGACTTATACCTGTCCCGTCCCCCGCATATTGGTGCTTCGTGTGAGGATGTAGAATAGAAGAAAAAGAATGAAAAATCGTGGAAGTACCAGCCGCGGAGACCCAAGTGTTAAGAAGGAGGACGCTGTATCATCTCTCCCGCCGAAGCCAAGAAAATTGTAAGTAACTTATCTCGGGAGAGCGCTTGGGTGACGTTGGGAGGCAAAATAGAGAAAAAGAAAATTATTAAAAGAACACAAAAATGGGAACAAATTTATCAAAAGTTGAATGGGATGTTTTTCATCAATTAGAGACAATGTTACAAGAAAAAGGTCACTCTGAAATTTCAAAAACTGAGCTTAAAAACTTACTTATCTGGGTTAAAGCGAATACGCAAGATTTAAATCTGCAGTCTGCTTTTACTTTTCATTTTTGGGATCAGATAAACTGGAGAATCTATAATCTAGTCTCTCTCAAAAAAGATGAAAGCTTAAGAGAACTTATGCCAGTTTGTAGAGTGCTGTTGGAGCGCTGTTTTAAACAAACGGATAATAATAAGATCAACTTGGACTCAGAAAACAAAGCTTCTGGTTCTGTCTCATTAAATTCCAGTAAACCAGAGACTGTGTGTGTATCGGAGAATGTTACAAGTGTTGTTGCAAATGCTGAAAGTATTGCTTTGAACTCTGTGGAACAAAATCTTTCTTCTCTCTCTCTGGGAAAAAATGAGACTCTTTTGGACTTTTCTTTGTGTTGTTCTGTTAATGTAAAAATATGTGACTCTTGTAAGGGGGATGGAACAAAGTGTGTAAAAGATGGAAATGAAAAAGTGACTGTACTTCCTAAAATTGTTTGTGCAGGGACACTGAAACCTGAATTGGATTCTGTTGGGCCTGGGGTGGAGGCTGAGGTGGCTGCTTCCACTTGGGAAATTGTGATTCTGGGGAACTCTTTTTCAGTTAAGCAAAAACATGGTTGTTCTGGTGTTTGTCAATCTATAGATACAGAGAAAGAAAAATTGGCTTTAAGGGTGGGACATTTGAAAGGAAGAGATGGAAGAAACTCGCGACTGTGTTGTTGCTGAAATTCAAAAAGCTGGACTTGAAATCTCTGCAACGAAAATTCAACAAGTTTCACCTTAGAAGTACCTGGGATGGAAGATGACTGAGACGACAAGAAGACCACAGAAAATTCAGATCCGAACCAGAGTCAACAACCTACAAGAATTACAACAACTTCTAGGAGAAATTAACTGGGTCAGACCGATGCTGGGAATCACCAAGGATGAACTGAGTCCGCTCTTCCATTTGCTGAGAGGAAGTTGCGACATCACTTTGCCAAGAACTTTAACCCCTGAAGCTCGTGCTGCTCTCGACAAAGTCACAGAAGCTCTTCAAAAAAGACAAGCTCATCGCTGCGTTCCTGAAAATCCTTTCTTTCTTGCAATCTTAGGAGAGAAGATGCAGCTTTGTGGTCTCATTTTCCAGTGGGATGCCACAGAACAAGATCCTTTGGTAATAATGGAATGGGTTTTTCCTCCCTACAGGTTTTCAAAGACCATTTGCTCAGTTTTAGAAATGATTGCATACATTATAATTAAGGCTAGAACCAGATTGTTAACTTTGGCAGGTCAAGAATGTTCAGTTCTCTATTTGCCATTGAAAAATGATTATTTCAATTGGGCAATGCAAAATTCTGATGATTTACAATATGCATTCTTAGGTTTTCCAGGTGTTTGTTCCATACACTATCCAGCTCACAAACTACTGCAAGCAAAATTGAGTTTCAGAGAAAAACATAAATTAAGTGAAGAACCTTTACATGCTGTGACTCTCTTCACTGATGGCTCTGGTAAAAGCCACAAGTCCGTTGTGACTTGGTTTAATCAAAAGACTGATGTTTGGGAATCTGATATTCAAACAGTAGAGGGATCCCCTCAAATTGTTGAGCTGGCTGCAGTAGTTTGAGCTTTTCAGCTGTTTCCTCAGCCTTTTAATTTGGTCACAGATTCTGCTTATGTTGCTAATGTAGTCAGGAGAATAGAAGGTTCCATTTTAAAGGATGTTAGTAATGAAACTTTACATCGTTGGCTTTCATGTCTTTTTATAACTTTGCAATATAGAACTAATCCATATTTTGTTTCTCACATTAGGGCGCATTCTTACTTCCTGGATTTTTAGTGGAAGGAAATGCAAGAGCGGACAAGCTGACAATGGTCATTTCTAACACATTGCCAAATAGTTTTGAACAAGCAAAATTGAGTCATGCCTTTTTCCACCATAATGCACAAGCACTCATGCGAATGTTCCAAATCACTAAAAGTCAAGCTAAAGCTATCATTCATACTTGCCCTGACTGTCAATTGGTACAACCTCCTGTTTCTACAGGAGCAATCAACCCCCGAGGCTTACAAAGCCTACAGTTGTGGCAAACAGGTGTTACTAATTATCCTTCTTTTGGTAAATTTAAAAATATTCATGTTTCCATAGACACGTTCTCTGGTGCAGTTTTTGCTTCCCTTCACACAGGTGAAACTGGCAGCCATGCCTGTCATCATTTCCTGCAAGCTTTTGCTTCATTGGGTATACCCCAAGAAGTAAAAACTGACAATGGTCCCCTATACATATCTCAAAAATTGGCCACATTTTTAAATGAATGGGGTGTTCGACACATTTTTGGTATTCCCCACTCTCCCACAAGCCAAGCAATCATTGAAAGAACACATCAAACCTTAAAACGCATATTAGATCAACAGAGAGGGGGAACGGAAATCACCCCACAGATGAGACTGAGTAAGGCTTTGTATGGTTTTAATTTTCTAAATAGTTCAAGTACAGAACCAGATCCACCAATCTTTAGACACTTTTCAAATAGCACACAGGCAAAACTGAAAGAACATCCTCCTCTTCTATTTAGAAACCCTGACTCTGGAGAGATGGAAGGCCCGTTTCAATTAATAACGTGGGGCAAAGGGTATGCTTCTATTTCCACAGGTGCTGGAAGAATTAAGTGGGTTCCTGCCAAAAACGTCAAACCGTATCGCACTTCAGAACCTGTTGATGAGCCTAGAACTGAGGAAGCAAGTACGCAGACGTGGACCGAATGAAAGGATCCCGGGTCTTGCCTGACGCCTCTTGTGCCTGACGTTCTTTGTGCAACGGTGGAACCCATGAACTCTGATTTTGTGCCAATGTTATTTATGAGTGTATGAATTGAATGCTGAATGTTTGTTTAACAAAGCTAATTTTTGGCTGAAAATTTAGGTTCTTGTTTTTGTTTAGAAAGAATTCTGCCAAAACTTAGTTCTTGAAAGAGATGGGGCAGAATCAAATGGTATACTTGTTTTGCTTGATTTTAATTGTTTTTTGTTGTGCAGATTTGCCTGTGGATCAACCGAAAACGAATGTTTGGGTGACCTTAGCCAAGGCTGCCGGATCGGATACTATATGTCTTTCTAATTCAGAACGAGAAAAGCCTTTCTCAACCTGTTTGGTTGGTGTGCCAGTGAAAGAGTTTCCTTTGGTCAGAAAAGAATCCAATGGTAAACCAGGTGGAATTGACAATGGAAACAGTCCTTCCTTCAATTGGAACATTTGGTCCAACAAACTTCTCAGGGCAGCAAATGTTTCCAACAGTTGGGATGTGTTTCTGGAGACGGACCAATATCCACGGCAATTGCCAAAAGGGTATTGGATCATTTGCGGAGACAGAGGTCGGCAAGGCATTCCAGCCCACCTTGAAGGTGGCCCTTGTAGCATTGGTATGCTTACCATCATTGCCCCCACTGCCAAAGCAGTGATGAAAAAGAAACAAAGGAAAACAAGAGCTGTTCCTCATTAGGATGAGAACTGTCAGAGTGATTTTATGCCTTGGAATGCCGCCAGAAGGCTTTCAGCAGGTATATTTCTACCCCAATTGGCTTCAGCTGTGGCATTGAGACAATTAGATCGAGTTGGATGTTGGCTGAGCAAACAAGCTAATGCCACATCCTCCGCAATCAGTGATATGTTGACCGATGTTGATAGTATTAGACATGCTACTCTTCAAAACAGGGCAGCCATTGATTTTCTCTTACTGGCAGAAGGACATGGTTGTGAGGAATTGGAAGGATTGTGTTGTATGAATTTTTCTGATCATTCTGAATCCATTCACAAAAGCATTCAAAAATTAAAGGATCTGACAGCCCAAATTAAAGAAGATGGAGGTTCCTGGTTGGATGATTTGTTTCAAAATTGGAGTTTTGCACCTTGGCTAAGGCAACTTTGCAAGATAGGTCTTTACATATTAGGTGTTCTAATCCTGATATTGATAGTGGCACCTTGTATACTCTGTTGTGTTCGGCGAATGATGAACAAAACCGTCCGAGAAGATTTTGTCATTCAAGCAAGAGAATTAGGAAGTAGAAGCACAGAGAGTGTACGAAATCTCACGAAAGCAGTAGATGAGGGTATTGACATGAACGAAGGTTTTGAATTAAGGCCTTGGAATCGACCAGAGTTTTTTGAACGATGCCTTGTGACTGTTGCCAAACGTGATTCATATCTCTCTTTCAGGGATTGGGTCTTCACAGCATTAAGTTGCTGTGCCGTAATATAGCAATGCTTCAGTTTAGTGAAAATAGGTCTTCAGCAGATAATAAGCAGAAATTTTGCAATAGAGCTATGAAACGCAAATAGCAAGCGACAAGAAAATGAAAGCTTCTGGGTCAAACAGAGAGGGGGAAATGTTGGAATCCATAAGGTTAGAGGATTTTTAAGAAATGGTTACAAAGAAGTATGTAGGCCTTAGACTGGAGTTTTGTTAGCATTGCAGAAAAGTTTCCCATGCAAGCAGAAAAAGTTTTCCATGCAAGCAGAAAAGTTTCCCAAGCAGTAGACGTGACAAATAACAATAGGCTTCTGTAGAATTGGCTTTAGGATGGCAACAAGGTTATTTAATGTATATCTTTAGAAGGCTAGCATGAATAGAACTCTGTTCTTTGTCTCTTATCAACTAGTCTTTGTTTTAACTACTATTACGTATTTTTTATAACATTGGATATAATGCTTGTCAATATGTGTTTTCTGTGTCTGATTGGCTGAATTCTAGTCTGAGATGATTTTATGTATTGCTGTATGAGCCCTGTTGAAGGAGACATTTTTTGGTGTGGATCAGTGAGCTGTCATGTCTCCATTTTGTATTTTGAGACTGATGTGCTGGAAATAAAAGCAAAAATCTCTTCACTGGTCTGATTACCATGTTATCCATATTTGGATATTTTGCCGCGGCCTAGTGGGTTCATTTTTTAAGGCGTGGGTTCCTGACACCATTGGACTTATACCTGTCCCGTCCCCCGCAGCTTGAGCGTTTCAAAAGCCTGGTTTTTGCAAGAAAGCAGCTCTCCTTTGCATCTGCCTGGGGACTCTGCATCACCACGAACCCTCACTCCCAGTTTGCCAAGGAGATGATCAGTAGGAATGTTGCAGAGCTGCTGTGTGCATCTGAATGGAATGGCAGAGAGCAAAGTGCTGGACAGTTCTGGCTTTAGTACAATGCTGCTGCATTGGTGCCAGTTGAGTTGGTTTTCCATCAGTGGCCTTTCTGTCTAGAAGTACACTGCCCAGGGTATTTGATGCCATTTCCTTCCTGTTGTTTTCATACCTTCCTTCAGTTGAAAGGATGATACAACCTTTCCAGTTTGAAGATCCCTGTTAGGAAACACTATGCCAGAGGAGTCATCGCTCCCTTTTCTTCTGCCTCCTTTGTCATTTTCAGAGACTCATTTCAAATTTCTGCTAATGTCAAGAAGAATACTGAGACTACTTAGCAGGGTTGACGCTCTCAGCTGCTTTCCTCTTTCATACCACTTCATACTGGATGTGACTTCAAGACCTCGTTTTGTCATCTGCATTTTGCCATGATCCAAAGCTAAATATTCCAGGCCTGTGAACACAAAAAGAACTCTTAGTCTTTTGCAAGAACTACCCCTAGGAGGATTTGTGTTCAGTTTGATCTCTACAGTGTTTCAGAAAAAAGGAGATTGTACTCTCTTCTTGTGTACTCTCTTCTTGTGCTCTCATTTCCCTCTCTCTGCCTTGCATGCCCTAGTTAATCCGCCGGCGTGACTCATTTGGCATCATCTCACGGTGCAAATTCTGCATAGTTTCATGTCCTTACAAATGCCAGTTGCCAAGGAGCCTATCTAACCATTCAAGGGGCAAAGAATTGTAGGGCTGGCAAGTTCAGGTGCTGAAACTGTAAGTCATGCCATATCAAAGTGACAGAGCAAATCAATTGATCTAGGACTTTCAGCTGGACACCTCTGAGAATAGCAGCTTCTCAGCAATGACACAGCCATCTTCCTAGCTGTATTCCAGAAAGAGGAAAGCGACACCTTCAATGGTTAATATGTTTGGCATGAGAAACAGCAAGAAATGTACTGCAAAATACTTGAGTTAGATCAAGTGCGTTTCTCTAGTGAGAAGTTTGCACTTGTTCTTTCTTGTCTGTGCCTTTACTTTTCACAGAAGACAGGGGAGCATTTCATTATTACTGTTCTTTTGTTTTCTTTTGTTGGCCTCCCTCTTTCCACCTGCAATTAACAATTTTGCCTTTCTTTACTGGCTTCTCTTTCTTTACTTCTACAAGTTGACATGAGGTCATCCAACCTTATCATCAATGTTCTCAGACAGTGGAGAGAAGTAGAAGGTACAGCTAAATGGATAAAAGAAACCCACAAAAATAGACAGGTTTTTACAGTCTTCTGTGAGAACATTAGGACACAAGATGTCTTTGAACTGAGTAATGCTCTATTGATTTAACTTTTAGTCCACTCGTTACTATTATTACACGTGTTTGGCCTTTAGTACAGAGCCTTGGAACTAACCCAGGCCAATACTTTGGCTAATTTTGTTTTATTTCTAGTGAGGACTTTGTTTCTTAAGGAATAGTCCAGAGAAAGAGCCTCCACGGTACAGTTATGGGTCATAAATTCTGGGACAGTTTGTGCTGGTAATACGTCTAGGAAAGAAAGGTTTGAAGGAAAGAAAGGTTTGACATCTTTTTTGACTTTCAAATGGAACCATGATTTGAAAAACCTAAGAGTTGCGGTTCCCCCTCCCACCCCACATCCAAGTACTTCTCTTTGCACTGTTACTCAGGGATTACACATAAAAACCCACCCTGTAAAATACGTTGCAGATACTTTGCAATAAGTGCAGCTTAGCAGCTAGAGATGATAACGTGGGTTAAATAACATTGCTTCTGCAGTGATGGAAACTCTGTCTACGCAGACATACTCAACAAAGGTTACGATGGCTTAGCTCCTGTGCTCAAGTTAACGTGCATTTTAGAACTTCCCAAGAAGGTGAATTCAACCTCCTTCATTGCTCTCTGCTGGAGTCCCAAGAGAATTTCAGTCTGCTTTTTGTCATTTACAGCTGTCACTGCTTAGCTCTTGAACATGAGACTCCCTCATGACTGATGAAAGTTGTCTAGTTAAGAGTGGCTGAAAGACATGGTCTTGCTCTAGAAGGAGATGAGAAGGTTTCTGCAGTCTTTGTCATCTCTACTGCTTGTGATTTCTATACAAAACCAGTGGGAAGTTTTCTGAAGGCAGTCCAGAAGCTGGCAATATGGACAGCTTACAGCCGAATACTTGCTGCAGTGCAACCATGGTGACACCAGAAAGGACTTCAAAAATTTAAAAGGGCAAACAAAGCAGTTGGAAGGAAAAGAACATGAACCATTATTCCATTTTTCTAATCTATCTTTCTTTCAATCATCATTTTCGTCCAGTTTTGCGGCTTGCGTTGGTATCCCTCCGAAGGAATCTGAGAGAGAGTAAGCTTTTGAATGGAGTAGAAGTGAGAAACGCAGGCCAAGTTGCCTTTTTTGCCATCAAATACCAGTTACGCTTGAACTACCCTTTGCTTAAGGTGCTTAGCTTACACTAAGAATTGATTAGCACATTTTAATATGAGCAAATTTTACTGTCATGACTGAGTAAATTTTGCTGTCACTCAGAATTTTACTGTCGTCTGAATAGCAATGTTTGTGTCAAAATAGTATTTTGTCTCCTGTATCTGCAGCAGGTAAGCCTTTTGCTGTCAGCAGTGTTGCTTACCCTTTCATGTCATATCCCTCTTCACATCCATCTTCTGCTTAAGGCTTATTAATCTACTTTAGAATTGGCACGTGGAATAAGACTACTTTTCCTTTTTGAAAGCTAATGTCATTTGACCTACTTAGAGCAAATAATTCATTAATTGCAAGTCCCCAGCTAGCATCTTTTCAGCATATTCTAAACTTTTAAAGAAGTAACAAAAGCACTCTCCAATACTTGGCTTTCATATCACAGTGGGAGTGCTGGCCCTGTTTCCAATAAACAATCATGGGTATAGTAAAACAAAAGGAGGGGTTAGAGTTTTCGCTGTTAACCTCTAGTGAGCTTGGATTTTGCAATATGCATGAAGTTAATTACCACTGTTATATAAAGTGGCTGATTTAATCAATAAATTGGAGTCAATGCTGATCAACGACAAGGTGGATTGGCTTCCCTTCGTTTTCAACACAGTGCCAAGTCGGGCTGGTTTGATAGTACCAAGTGGCTCCTGCAATCTGCCATCCAGAAGCAGGGCAGGAGAGTTTTGTTTGCCAGAGAAAAGGGCCGTGGTTCGTGTTTGGGGGGCGGTGGCTGGGAGTGGCCGGCTGGCTCCTGAAAATCCACGATACGCAGGATGGTTGCTATGCCCAAGGGGGCACCAGTGCCAAGTCGGGCTGTTTTGAGAGTGTCAAGTCGCTTCTGCAATCTGCCATGCAGAAGCAGGGCAGGTGAGTTTTGTTTGCCAGGGAAAAGGGACGTTGTTTTTGTTAGGGGGCCTATGGCAGGGGGTGGCTGCCTGGCGCCTGAAAAACCACGATTCGCAGGATGTTTTCCAGACCCAAAGAGGCACCAGTGCCAAGTTGGGCTTGTTTGACAGTACCATGTTCCTCCTGCAATGTGCCATCCAGAAGCGTGGCAGGTGATTTTTTTTTTGCAAGGGAAAAGGGTCGAGGTTTGGATTTGGGGGCCTGTGGCCGAGAGTGGTCGGCTGGCTCCTGAAATTCAGTGATAGGCAGGATGGTTCCCAGAGCCAAGGTGGCACCAGTTCCAAGTCGGGCTGGTTTGATGGTGCAAAGTGGCTCCTGCAATCTGCCATCCAGAAGCGGGGCAGCTGAGTTTTGTTTGCCAGGGAAATCGGCCGTGGTTTGTGTTTGGGGGCATATAGCTGGGAGTGTCCGGCCGGCTCCTTAAAATGCACGATACGCAGGATGATTCCCTGTCCCATAGTGGCACCAGTGCCAAGTCGGGCTTGTTTGATAGTACCAAGTGGCTCCTGCAATCTGCCATCCAGAAGCGGGGCAGGTGCATTTTGTTTGCCAAGGAAAAGGGCCGTGGTTTGTGTTTGGGGGCATAGGGCTGGGAGTGGCCGGCTGGCTCCTGAAAATCCAAGATACGCAGGATGGTTCCCAGACCCATGGTGGCACCAGTGCAAGTCGGGCTGGTTTGAAAGTACCAAGTAGCTCATGCAATCTGCCATCCAGAAGCGGGGCAGCTTACTTTTGTTTGCCAGGGAAACGGGCCGAGGTTTGTGTCTGGGGGCCTAGTGCTGGGAGTGACCGACTGGCTCCTGAAAAGCCACGATAGGCAGGATAGTTACCAGACCTATGGTGGCACCAGTGCCAAGTCGGGCTGGTTTGGTTGTAACAAGTGGCTCCTGCAATCTGCCATCAAATAGTTGCCAGGCGAGTTTTGTTTTCCAGGGAAAAGCGCCATTGTTTTTGTTCGGGGGCCTGTGGCTGGGAGTGGCCGGCTGGCTCCTTAGAATCCAAGATACGCAGGATGTTTCCCAGACCCAAGGTGACACCAGAGCCAAGTCGGGCTGGTTTGATAGTACCAAGTGCCTCCTGCAATCTGCCATGATCACGTGAAGAAATTCTTTCTGGTTTCAGTACTGGGCCATTTGCTCTTTCTTCTCTCCCTCAACTTCTCCATCACCTCGCATCTGGTTCACGTGCGCTATCTTCAAGGTCCACAGGCTTCTTTTCACAGAATCTTCTGGCCTGATGAAGTAAGAATGATGAATAGAACAGAGCTGGGATCTATTTTCCAGTTTGGATAAAATGCATTCTGCACACAAATCCAAGGAGAAGGTGCTGCCCCGATGCCCAGAAAAACTTTCACTCCTGCTAGTGTTCTACATCAACCGCAACTTAGTCTGAAAGAAAAGCTTTTTCTCTGAGAGCATCTGAGAGGTTTGCATGAAGCACTGATATCTGACATATGCAATTTTGAATAGGAGAGGAAAAAGAAAATGGCAAGGAGTTTTTAATTTTAGTGGTTTCAATTTTAATTTCCGTGCACTTTTTCAAAACTTGTCAGCTCAAATGCCCATCGACATCTTTTAGTCATCTGTAAGTCAGTATTCATATAAAATGTGCTTCAAATCCAAAGAATTTCAAATTTGCACTCCAAGCTTCTATGCCTAGATTTATGATTTCCTACACATATTAGATGAAAGGAAGGCCTTTTTTACTGTGGGAGTGCTGGAACACTGGAACAGGTTGCCCAGAGAAGTTGTGGGTGTCCCATCCCTGAAAGTATTCAAGGTCACCTTGGACGGGGCTTGGAGCAGCAACAAAGGAGAAGCTTGATGGTAGAGAAACAAAGTTGGACTATAGAAGAAACTCGGATTGAAGTATAGGAGCAAGTTTTCTCTCAGCTCTTGGGGTAAATTCAAAGTTGTACAAAATGACATTTATCTGTGCTATTCACTACTGTAACAGAAAGTTTCATGAAAACTGTACAGAAGATAGTAAATTTTAAAAGAGATAAGAATTACAGCATAAAATCCATGGGATGGGTTACAACATGAGACACTCTCTAAGAGAAAATCTCTGTGTTTCAGCACTTCATCGGGGTAAGATTTCATGAAGTGCCAAAGAAGGCGGCAAAATATCATTCGGGACATTATTTACTGGAATTCAGCCTGGCCATTAGTAGGAACTGGCTTTGAACACATCATGTAGATATACCACACACACTTTCCCTTCACTGAAAAATTACTGTTTACAACGAATAAGCAATTGACGATCAAAATTGATTGAAAGCATCTTAAACATGTCAAGTATTTCATTGTAGATGATCTGTGATCCAAATGCTTCTTCCACCTTCGAGAGGGACAGAAGAATTCTTCCATATCATGATGGTTTAAAATTGTATCAACCAATGTTTTCTGCTGAAAAGATATCGTCTATTTTTTTCTATTTTTGGAAGAAAATATTCCTAGACATACAACAGGTGAGAACTAAGTAATTTTAAAGAAACAAATGAAATTAAAATATTCTGTAAATAGAATGAAATGAAAAGCTGTGTTTTAAATAGGAGCTAAATATTAAACAGAATTTTTGTACCAGGCATTTGAATTACTGCACCAGCTCTTTTGCCCATCAAGAGAGGCATTTAGCATTTCAGTCTTTTCCAAGGTGTTCATGATCTGCTATGCTGATCTCTGTGTGTGCCTAGGTGTGTGTGGAAGGGGGGGCATGTGAAGGGGAGCGTGTATGTTTGCTTTACAATTGTTGTGGCAGATTCATGCCTCAGCTCCACATTTTGTTTTAAAAAGGTCACACCGAGTGGATATGAAGTTTACTATCAACAAGAGATCGATTCCCAAATCATCCATTTGACTCTCCCTTATAAATCATGTGCTTTGTTGCATATTTTATCAAATATACTTTCAAGCCAGATGGAGGAAGGAGGATGTGGGAATCCCTCCACCATCTTGCAACTTTTATGCAAGTAGGTTTTCAAGAAAATCATCATTTCTCTTTTAAATATGTCTGGAACAGGCATGATGGTAGTGTCAACCTGTTGGAGTTTTTGTTGCTGGAAGAAGTTGTACAAAAGGATTGGTTTTTACATTGACCAGTTACTGAATCAAGCGCAGGAATACATTGGAAATTCAGCTGGGGGTTCCTTTTCCCAGCAGACTACTTCTAGAACGAGCTTGTACACTGAAGCTGACTCTTTTGCTCTCTTTTTGTTTCTTTCCTATTTTCTTGGCTTCTTTGCCACTATCTAGACAATTTTGGAACTTTGTTCCCAACTAAAATGGTTTCAATAGTCTGATTGTGATCATACATTTTTACAAGGAATTTTTAAAATCTTTCCTCGAGTTCAGAAAGTCAAGGACTTAGGTCTTTTTCTTCCCTTATCAATATTGCAATGAAATTGATAAATAAAGACCAACTCTTTATTTTTGTTTTTAACCCACGTAGATAATTCCCATCCATTAATCCATTTTGTGGACCAATAGTTGCCATTCTGATGGAAGTTGTCACTTCTTAACAATAGGCATTCTGTGACTATGTTGACAGCACTTTGGGTGAAGATCCTAACTGGTCTTAGATACACATAGGGAGAAATTTGCTCAGCCAGTGTCAGTCTTAAGCATGCGTATCAGAAGATCTTTCTAGAGCTGGGAATTTTCCCATGAAAGGGATTCAGTTAGGGAAGAGACACTTGTGCCAGAGTTTTACATTCTTCTTAAACACTGCTTAAGGAATTTAGATGCCATGTCCATTTGGATCTCTGTCTGCACAGAACTTTGTCATGCCAGTGCTTGAAATGCATCTTGAAGAGAATTCACTAGCACAGAATGAAAGAGATTGGAAGGGGTTGGTGGGGCTAACCAGGCCCAACCCCCCTGCCTAAACCAGGATACCTAGAGCCTCTTGCCCAGGATTCTATCTGGGTGTACTTTTAATGTCTTCAAAGACCCAGGCTCCACAATCTTTCTGGGCAGTCTGTGCCGTGGTTCAGTCACGCTCACAGTAAAGAAACATTTACTGATGTTCAAAGGCAATCTCCTGTATTTCAGTGCCCACTGCCTCTTGTCTTTTCCCTCAGCATCACTGAAAAGACACTGATTCCCTCCCCTTTGCACTATTGCTTCCATATGTATGTGTGATGCCATGTAGAGATATGTCAAAAACCTCCCTGAAGCCCAGGCAGATAATATTCCCTTCATCTACCAGTCAAGTTGATTCATCAGAGGAGTTTAAAGTGATGTTCAGCATGAAATTCCCCTGAAAAATCATGCTAACTACATTATATGGTCGTCTTTCATGTGCCTGGCCAGGTTTTCCAGGAAGAGCTGCTTCATCAACTTCCTGGGGATAAAAAAGAGGCTGGCTGGTTTGTACTATCTCGAGTCCTCTTAAATGCCTTTTTTGAAGATGGGTGTCATTTGCTTACGTCCGCTGTTTAGCCTCTCTTGTCGTCTACATCTTAGCAAAACGCTTTTCCACTATGTCTGGCTAGGAAAAACTGTGCCAGCACAGAAAACATCTCCCATCGTTTTCTAGATGTTGCAGAGATGTCTGCCAAGTGTCTGGCAGGAAGAAAAGAAAAGTTGTCCAAAACAGCTTCCAATCGAATGTTCATGTGATTGGAAAAATCTGGAGAGTGCAAAAGTACTGTTTTCTATCAGTTGGCAAGGTGCGCACACAATCCCAGTGTTGTACAGCTTGCTTCTTCACGTTCCCAAAGCTGCCGCTCTCCCTGGCTCCCGGAGCTGAAGAAGCGGCTACTTCGTGCAAAGACGATTGTGCCGCTCACAGTGCTCTCCTTAGCGCGGCTTCTGCCCAAAGACGCCCGGGAGCGGCTCTTAGCTCCGGAGAGCATCCTACCTTCGTCTTTAGCGTCTCTTCTCATCCGCATCTTAGCAAAACGCTTTCCCACTATGTCTGGCTAGGAAAAACTGTGCCAGCACAGCAAACATCTCCCCTCGTGTTCTAGACGTTGCACGGAGGTCTGCCAAGTGTTTGGCAGGAAGAAAAGAAAAGTTGTCCAAAACAGCTTCCAATCGAATGTTCATGTGATTGGAAAAGTCAGGAGAGTGCAAAGGTACTGTTTTCTATCAGTTGGCAAGCTGCGCACACAATCCCAGTGTTGTACAGCTTGCTTCTTCACCTTCCCGAAGCTGCCGCTCTCCCCGGCTCCCGGAGGCGAAGAAGCGGCTACTTCGTGCAAAGACGATTGTGCCGCTCACAGTGCTCTCCTTAGCGCGGCTTCTGCCGATAGACGCCCCGGAGCGCCTCTTAACTCCGTACCTTCCCATTCAATTTGTACACTCGACAAACCAAATGGTATACTTGCATCAGTAGGGCAGGATAGTGAACTGGACTTTCTCCTTTTAGAGAGAAGCTAATGAAAAATTGCACTGGAATTAGAGCAGGCTCTCAAACCAGAAACGTGTAATGAAAATAAGCCAGCCTTATCCTCTGAGTCTTGCTTGTTGTGATTGGCCAAGAATGAAATGTGTCAACTCTGTGTTTCTGGGTATCACATAAGTAACAGGTACTTCAGCTGCTGTACTTCTCTCCTAAAATTAAGAACAGAATCCAAGGAATTGTGATTCCATGGTCTGAATTCACCCGATGAAAAAGGAGTGGAAGGTGCAGGGGTCAATTAACTTGAATGGCCTATGTCAATCAGCGGTGACTGATTTCCTGAAGGCTTCAACAGGTTACTTGCCTATGTTTTTCTTGGAATTGTTTTAACCTTTGGTCATGTTTTTCTTGGGATTCTTTTACCCTTTCCCCATTTGTTCAGCCTTTGCTCTCAAGCCTTTGCTGACATTTCCAATATCTCGGTAGCCTGGAAAAGTGTTGTCTTGATTGATCACATCATTATTCCCTTCCAAGGGTTGTTTGCCTCAAGTCTCAGTTTGGCTGGTTTTCTGCTAGTTGATTGTCAGAGGGCAGCAGGTGTTTTGTAAGAGCAAGTACACAATCCCATAGCTTGCTTTTCTTTGGATTTGGCCTGTCTAGAAAATGGAATGACTGAACATCTCTGAGAGGCTTTTCTCTCCCCATTAGGTTTCACTGGAAGGGCAGATGCAAATCGTCTACCTAAAGTCTTGGCACAGAAGAAAGTAGTGGTTTGCTGCTGCATATAGCTAGAAGCTTACAAAAGGAAGGCCTTGGGCTGAGGCCCATTACTTTGGCTAAGTAGAAAAGGACTGTGGGAGGTGAGGCAGCTGAATTAGAGGTAAATCAACAAGTTCTAGAACCATCGAGTGTTCACAGCGTGGTGCATGGTGGTTGGTTAAACTGTGTTTGTTATGGCTTAAAGCTATGGAACTGATAAAGGCCTGATGTTGGAATCCATAAGGTTAGAGGATTTTTAAGAAATGGTTACAAAGAAGTATGTAGGCCTTAGACTGGAGTTTTGTTAGCATTGCAGAACAGTTTCCCATGCAAGCAGAAAAAGTTTTCCATGCAAGCAGAAAAGTTTCCCAAGCAGTAGACGTGACAAATAACAATAGGCTTCTGTAGAATTGGTTTAGGATGGCAACAAGGTTATTTAATGTATATCTTTAGAAGGCTAGCATGAATAGAACTCTGTTCTTTGTCTCTTATCAACTAGTCTTTGTTTTAGCTACGATTACCTATGTTTTATAAGATTGGATAGAATGCTTGTCAAGATGTGTTTTCTGTGTCTGATTGGCTGAATTCTAGTCTGAGATGATTTTATGTATTGCTATATGAGCCCTGTTGAAGGAGACATTTTTTGGTGTGGATCAGTGAGCTGTCATGTCTCCATTTTGTATTTTGAGACTGATGTGCTGGAAATAAAAGCAAAAATCTCTTCACTGGTCTGGTTACCATGTTATCCATATTTGGATATTTTGCCGCGGCCTAGTGGGTTGCTTTTTTAAGGCGTGGGTTCCTGACACCATTGGACTTATACCTGTCCCGTCCCCCGCATATTGGTGCCCCGTGTGAGGACGTAGAATAGAAGAAAAAGAAAGAAAAATTGTGGAAGTACCAGCTGCGGAGACCCAAGTGTTAAGAAGGAGGATGCTGTATCATCTCTCCCGCCGAAGCCGAGAAAATTGTAAGTAACATGTCTCGGGAGAGCGCTTGGGTGACGTTGGGAGGCAAAATAGAGAAAAAGAAAATTATTAAAAGAACACAAAAATGGGAACAAATTTATCAAAAGTTGAATGGGATGTTTTTCATCAATTAGAGACAATGTTACAAGAAAAAGGTCACTCTGAAATTTCAAAAACTGAGCTTAAAAACTTACTTATCTGGGTTAAAGCGAACACGCAAGATTTGAATCTGCAGTCTGCTTTTACTTTTCATTTTTGGGATCAGATAAACTGGAGAATCTCTAATCTAGTCTCTCTCAAAAAAGATGAAAGCTTAAGAGAACTTATGCCGGTTTGTAGAGCGCTGTTGGAGCGCTGTTTTAAACAAACTGATAATAATAAGATAAACTTGGACTCAGAAAACAAAGCTTCTGGTTCTGTCTCATTAAATTCCAGTAAACCAGAGACTGTGTGTGTATCGGAGAATGTTACAAGTGTTGTTGCAAATGCTGAAAGTATTGCTTTGAACTCTGTGGAACAAAATCTTTCTTCTCTCTCTCTGGGAAAAAATGAGACTCTTTTGGACTTTTCTTTGTGTTGTTCTGTTAATGTAAAAATATGTGACTCTTGTAAGGGGGATGGAACAAAGTGTGTAAAAGATGGAAATGAAAAAGTGACTGTACTTCCTAAAATTGTTTGTGCAGGGACACTGAAACCTGAATTGGATTCTGTTGGGCCTGGGGTGGAGGCTGAGGTGGCTGCTTCCACTTGGGAAATTGTGATTCTGGGGAACTCTTTTTCAGTTAAGCAAAAACATGGTTGTTCTGGTGTTTGTCAATCTATAGATACAGAGAAAGAAAAATTGGCTTTAAGGGTGGAGTCCTTTGGAAGGAAGAGATGGAAGAAACTGGCGACTGTGTTGTTGCTGAAATTCAAAAAGCTGGACTTGAAATCTCTGCAACGAAAATTCAACAAGTTTCACCTTAGAAGTACCTGGGATGGAAGATGACTGAGACGACAAGAAGACCACAGAAAATTCAGATCCAAACCAGAGTCAACAAGCTACAAGAGTTACAACAACTTCTAGGAGAAATCAACTGGGTCAGACCGATGCTGGGAATCACCAAGGATGAACTGATTCCGCTCTTCCATTTGCTGAGAGGAAGTTGCGACATCACTTTGCCAAGAACTTTAACCCCTGAAGCTCGTGCTGCTCTCGACAAAGTCACAGAAGCTCTTCAAAAAAGACAAGCTCATCGCTGCGTTCCTGAAAATCCTTTCTTTCTTGCAATCTTAGGAGAGAAGATGCAGCTTTGTGGTCTCATTTTCCAGTGGGATGCCACAGAACAAGATCCTTTGGTAATAATGGAATGGGTTTTTCCTCCCTACAGGTTTTCAAAGACCATTTGCTCAGTTTTAGAAATGATTGCATACATTATAATTAAGGCTAGAACCAGATTGTTAACTTTGGCAGGTCAAGAATGTTCAGTTCTCTATTTGCCATTGAAAAATGATTATTTCAATTGGGCAATGCAAAATTCTGATGATTTACAATATGCATTCTTAGGTTTTCCAGGTGTTTGTTCCATACACTATCCAGCTCACAAACTACTGCAAGCAAAATTGAGTTTCAGAGAAAAACATAAATTAAGTGAAGAACCTTTACATGCTGTGACTCTCTTCACTGATGGCTCTGGTAAAAGCCACAAGTCCGTTGTGACTTGGTTTAATCAAAAGACTGATGTTTGGGAATCTGATATTCAAACAGTAGAGGGATCCCCTCAAATTGTTGAGCTTGCTGCAGTAGTTTGAGCTTTCCAGCTGTTTCCTCAGCCTTTTAATTTGGTCACAGATTCTGCTTATGTTGCTAATGTAGTCAGGAGAATAGAAGGTTCCATTTTAAAGGATGTTAGTAATGAAACTTTACATCGTTGGCTTTCATGTCTTTTTATAACTTTGCAATATAGAACTAATCCATATTTTGTTTCTCACATTAGGGCGCATTCTTCACTTCCTGGATTTTTAGTGGAAGGAAATGCAAGAGCGGACAAGCTGACAATGGTCATTTCTAACACATTGCCAAATAGTTTTGAACAAGCAAAATTGAGTCATGTCTTTTTCCACCAAAATGCACAAGCACTCATGCGAATGTTCCAAATCACTAAAAGTCAAGCTAAAGCTATCATTCATACTTGCCCTGACTGTCAATTGGTACAACCTCCTGTTTCTACAGGAGCAATCAACCCCCGAGGCTTACAAAGCCTACAGTTGTGGCAAACAGGTGTTACTAAATAGCCTTCTTTTGGTAAATTTAAAAATATTCATGTTTCCATAGACACGTTCTCTGGTGCAGTTTTTGCTTCCCTTCACACAGGTGAAACTGGCAGCCATGCCTGTCATCATTTCCTGCAAGCTTTTGCTTCATTGGGTATACCCCAAGAAGTAAAAGCTGACAATGGTCCCGCATACATATCTCAAAAATTGGCCACATTTTTAAATGAATGGGGTGTTCGACACATTTTTGGTATTCCCCACTCTCCCACAAGCCAAGCAATCATTGAAAGAACACATCAAACTTTAAAACGCATATTAGATCAACAGAGAGGGGGAACGGAAATCACCCCACAGATGAGACTGAGTAAGGCTTTGTATGGTTTTAATTTTCTAAATAGTTCAAGTACAGAACCAGATCCACCAATCTTTAGACACTTTTCAAATAGCACACAGGCAAACGTGAAAGAACAGCCTCCTCTTCTAATTAGAAACCCTGACTCTGGAGAGATGAAAGGTCCGTTTCAATTAATAACGTGGGGCAAAGGGTATGCTTCTATTTCCACAGGTGCTGGAAGAATTAAGTGGGTTCCTGCCAAAAACGTCAAACCGTATCGCACTTCAGAACCTGTTGCCGAGCCTAGAACTGAGGAAGCAAGTACGCAGACGTGGACCGAATGGAAGGATCCCGGGTCTCGCCTGACGCCTCTAGTGCCTGACGTTCTTTGTGCATCGGTGGAACCCGTGAAATCTGATTTTGTGCCAATGTTATTTATGAGTATACGAATTGAATGCTGAATGTTTGTTTAACAAAGCTAATTTTTGGCTGAAAATTTAGGTTCTTGTTTTTGTTTAGAAAGAATTCTACCAAAACTTAGTTCTTGAAAGAGATGGGGCAGAATCAAATGGTATACTTGTTTTGCTTGATTTTAATTGTTTTTTGTTGTGCAGATTTGCCTGTGGATCAACCGAAAACAAATGTTTGGGTGACCTTACCCAAGGCTGCTCGGATCGGATACTATATGTCTGTCTAATTCGGAACCAGAAAAGCCTTTCTCAACCTGTTTGGTTGGTGTGCCAGTGAAAGAGTTTCCTTTGGTCAGAAAAAAATCCAATGGAAATCCAGGTGGAATTGACAATGGAAACAGTCCTTCCTTCAATTGGAATATTTGGTCCAAAATGGTGCCACCTTGGGTCTGGGAACCATCCTGCGTATCTTGGATTTTAAGGAGCCAGCCGGCCTCTCCCAGCCACAGGCCCCCAGACACAAACAACTGTGCTTTTCCCTGGAAAACAAAACTCGCCTGCCAACTATTTGATGGCAGATTGCAGGAGCCACTTAGTACTATCAAACCAGCCCGACTTTATACTGGTGCCACCATGGGTCTGGGAACCATCCTGCGTATCATGGATTTTAAGGAGCCAGCCGGTCACTCCCAGCCATAGGCCCCCAGACACAAACCTCGGCCCGTTTCCCTGGCAAACAAAACTCACCTGCTCCGCTTCTGGATGGCAGATTGCAGGACCCACTTGGTACCATCAAAATAGCCTGACTTTGCACTGGTGCCACCTTGGGTCTGGGAACCATCCTGCGTTTCGTGGATTGTCAGGAGCCAGCCGGCCACTCCCAGCCATAGGACCCCAAACACAAACCACGGCCCATTTCTCTGGCAAACAAAACTAAGCTGCCCCGCTTCTGGATGGCAGATTGCAGGAGCCACTTGGTACTATCAAACCAGCCCGACTTGGCACTGGTGCCACCTTGGATCTGGGAACCATCCTGCGTAGCGTGGATTTTCAGGGGCCAGCCGGCCACTCTCAGCCCTATGCCCCCAAACACAAACCACGGCCCTTTTCTCTGGCAAACAAAACTCAACTGCCCCTCTTCTGGATGGCAAATTGCAGGACAGACTTGGTACTATAAAACCAGCCTGACTTGGCACTGGTGCCACCTTGGATCTGGGAACCATCCTGGGTATCGTGGATTTTAAGGAGCCAGCCGGCCACTCCCAGCCATATGCCCCCAAACACAACCCACGGCCCTTTTCTCAGGCAAGCAAAAATCTCCTTCCCCGCTTCTGGATGGCAGATTGCAGGACCCACTTGGTACCATCAAAATAGCCTGACTTTGCACTGGTGCCATCTTGGGTCTGGGAACCATCCTGCGTTTCGTGGATTGTCAGGAGTCAGCCGGCCACTCCCAGCCATAGGACCCCAAACACAAACCACGGCCCATTTCTCTGGCAAACAAAACTCAGCTGCCCCGCTTCTGGATGGCAGATTGCAGGAGGCACTTGGTACTATCAAACCAGCCCGACTTGGCACTGGTGCCACCTTGGATCTGAGAACCACCGTGCGTATCGTACATATTCAGGAGCCAGCCGAACACTGCTGGCCATAGGCCCCCAGACACAAACCACGGACCTTTTCCCTGGCAACCAAAACTCACCTGCCCCACTTCTGCATGGCAGATTGCAGAAGCGACTTGACACTGTCGAAACAGCCCAACTTGGCACTGGTGCCACCTTGGGCATAGCAACCATCCTCCGTATCGTGGATTTTCAGGAGCCAGCCGGCCACTCCCAGCCACCGCCCCCCAAACACAAACCACCGCCCGTTTGCCTGGCAAACAAAACTCTCCTGCCCTGCTTCTGGATGGCAGATTGCAGGAGCCACTTGGTACTATCAAACCAGCCCGACTTGGCACTGTGTTGAAAACGAAGGGAAGCCAATCCACCTTGTCGTTGATCAGCATTGACTCCAATTTATTGAATAAATCAGCCACTTTATATAACAGTGGTAATTAACTTCATGCATATTGCAAAATCCAAGCTCACTAGTGGTTAACAGCGAAAACTCTAACCCCTCCTTTTGTTTTACCATACCCATGATTGTTTATTGAAAACAGGGCCAGCACTCCCACTGTGATATGAAAGCCAAGTATTGGAGAGTGCTTTTGTTACTTCTTTAGAAGTTTAGAATATGCCGAAAAGATGCTAGCTGGGGACTTGCAATTAATGAATTATTTGCTCTAAGTAGGTCAAATGACATTAGCTTTCAAAAAGGAAAAGTAGTCTTATTCCACGTGCCAATTCTAAAGTAGATTAATAAGCCTTAAGCAGAAGATGGATGTGAAGAGGGATATGACATGAAAGGTTAAGCAACACTGCTGACAGCAAAAGGCTTACCTGCTGCAGATACAGGAGACAAAATACTATTTTGACACAAACATTGCTATTCAGACGACAGTAAAATTCTGAGTGACAGCAAAATGTACTAAGTCATGACAGTGCTTGGGCCACTGTATTTGCAGTGGACATGTGACGTGTACAGCATTCTAGCATTTGCTCTACAGTGGGGTCTGTATCCATGGGTAAAGACCTCAAAATGGCCTTACACTTCTCATTTGAGTTGCTGAAAGCAAGCTTACATAAGAGTTCCTTTCTTGCCTCAGTACTGTCTATTTGTTTCTCCAAAGCATCTCTAAGTCTGTCCACAAATTTTATAAAGCTTTCTTCAATGCCTTGTTTTATAGTAGAAAAATGCATTGTTGGCATTGACTCATCCTGCATAAGTAGCAAGGAGGTTTTTGCTGTGATTGCTACATCCTGCAGCGCTTCTTTATTCAGAGTTTCCATTTGTTCTGTTGGCTTTTGAAAGTCTCCTTCACCGGCCAATTGTTCTACTGTGAAGTTGGTCTTAGTAGCATCGGCAGTATATGAATCTAATATCGTTTTTAAGTGTTTCTTCCAATGCCTATCCCATAACAAATATTCTGCCAGTGACAGAAGGCATTGTGAAATATTTTTTATATTGTGAGGAAGCAAGACATGTGCAGAGAACATGGCTTCTAGGAAATTTCTAAAGATATGTGAACTACGTCCATGTTCCTTGGCTATATTTCTCAATTGTACCAGTTCCTTATTAGAAATTGGTTTCCATGCCTTGATATTAGATTCCCCACCATTCCTTCCTTGCCTGTACTCGACGGGAAAGTCTGTGATTTTCTGTGCTAGGTCCCAGTTCCCAGACTTTGTAGCTTCTATCTTAATAAGAGCCCATGGGTCTATATTAATCGCATCAAAATCAGATTCATCAGAAGAGCTCTCATTGTCTGAGGAACACTGTGAGGGATATGCTACCCGTGAATTCCTTTTTTTTCATTTAGAAGCATTTTTCATGGTTTTCAATGACTGGCCAGGAGTTGGCACTATTGGTTAAGGGATGGCAGCGCAGCAGGGACCGGATTGGGTGGAGGGGGTGACGCCACAGGGGGTCTCTGATCCATTCGGGTGGCAGGAGGGTTGGGTCAGGGGTTGGAGGGACGGGTGGGGGCAGGGGGGGTATGGGGACTGTGGATGCACGCCTGGGGGGTTTGGGGGTACGTAAGCAATGCCGCTGGTTTGGGGTACTACAGGTATAGGGTGAGTTGGTGTTACTGCACATGTGTGCGGCTCAGCGCAGGAGGACAGGGTGTGAGCATGGATCGGGAAAGTGGCGGGAGGGGCCGGGAGGGCCGGGGCGGTCTCGGGGGGGGCGGGACCGGGGGCGGTGACGGCGGGGAGGGCGGTCGCGGGGGCGGGGGGGAGCAGCGCAGGGTTGGGTGGGGTGGCGGCGATAACGGGACTGCGGAACGCGGCGGGGGGAGCGGGGGCAGGGCGGGAGCAGCAGCGGGAGTGGGGGATACCGCGACGGAACAAGCGGGGGCGGGGACCGGCGGCGCGGGGGTAGGGGGGACCGGAATCGCGGCGACGGGAGGCGGCAACGGCAGCACGGGCGCGGGGGGAGGAGGAGGGGGTAGAGCGGCGCAGGGGGAGGGGTGGTCGCAGCGGAGGGTACGGCGGCAGGGACAGGGAACGGGGCCCCCGGGGCCGGACACGGGAAGGAAGCGAGGCTGGGGGGGGGTGGGGGGGCTGGAGGAAATGGGGAGTTGGGCAGCGAGGGTCCCGCGAGGGGGGGGAATGTGTGTGGGGGGGCTGCTTGGCCTCTTCCTGCGAGGTGGTATGGGCAGGAAGCACTGCAGCGCCCAGTGACTGTGAGGCATGCAAGCCACATCCCTCTGTTATCTTATCAGCGCAATTAGCATATGAAGAGGAAAGATCTGTTAGTTTGGAACTTTTTTCAGTGTTCGATTTTTCAATCGTTTTTGTTATTATATGAAATAAAGGTAAGAAGTTAGTAACAGAAAAGTCCTGTTTTGTTTGAGACATATAAATGGTGTTTCCAACTGTATCCCAAAAGGAATTTTCAGTAATTGTGGTCTTATCAGTTTCAGGGAAATTCAGCACAATCCAAGATACAAATTTTTTAAGGGTCTTTTTTGACAGACTACCTTTAGAAAAAGTGAAATTGTTAACAGATAAGGTTTCTACAATGGTTAAATATAACTCTCTCTCACGTGTTGTTAGTCTTAGGGTGCTTAAACAAGTACCATGATTTTTCAAGCCCTTTCCACAGAAAAATGAGAAAAAAAGAAAAAAGACCAAAAAAGGTTTTTAGAGCACCCAAAGGTACGCACGCAATCTTAATACTTACGTCCTTTGGGGTCAGGGGTCTGTGGAAGGGGGTCTGCTCCTCAATTCTCCTCAGACTTTATCTCGTCCAGATGTATTGTTGAGGGTCGAATTGAGCCTTCCGCAGAGAGGATTTTCTAAAACGAAAAGTCCTTTTGCAGAAAGAGAGGCTTCTTGAACAGGCAATAACGGGAGGCCCTGAAAGGCTCCGATGCTCCGGTGACGCTTCGCTCCTGGGGGCCAGTGTCCGACGACACGTTTGGGCGGCCACTTAAATGAGCCTTGCTTGGTCTTATCCTAGGCAAGCTGTTACAGATCCAGAGCTCAGTCCCCAAGGGGACTGGGTGCTAGAAGCCAGCTCGCTCTCAGACCAAGGCCGTGGGACAGCCCTAGCAAGCAGGGAATATTCAGCTCTTAGTGATTATGCAGCTCTTATGATTTCAAGCTCTTTGCTTGCTAGGTAGTTTTTCCCTTGGCCTAAGGCTCCAGCAGACGGTAGAGAGAGGAGAAGCAAAAGACGCTGGCTGTTCCACGAGTATGGCTTTATTGGAGGGTCCATGAAGGGTCTCAGCTCTTCTTCTTCCGAGTTAGTAGGGGTACAGTATGCTACTTTTATACCCTTGGCCCGGATCCAATCCTGAGCAATGGCAAATGTGTTAGAGTGACCATAAGTGACCAATAGTAGGGTTAACAACATATTGCCTTACATGGCTATAGGGATAAGATACAAGGCGAATGTCCCTGGAGACAGGAAACTTCTTTGCCGCTGTGTCAGCATTCTATTCTCCAAGGGGCCCTGGCTAAACCTGAGGGGTTTACTACACTAAAGGATGACCACAGCAACGACCACTCCACTTCCTCCCAAAGACTCCTTTCCCCCTCCTAGGTCTGCAGATACGTTTGCAGCTCCTCATTCTAATGTTCTACCTCCTGCCATGAAATTCTCTTTTTCTGCACCTTCCTCAGGACGTGCTTATCCTGCAGCATCTCTGGATGGTTCAGTTCCTGGGCCTCATGCCAGCCTCGGGGCTCTTGGTTGCTCATCATTTGCTGGAACTCTCTGCAGGCTGCCAGGTAGGATGGAGACACTTCCACCTCAAGTCAAACAGAACAAAGCAGTCAGAGACTACAGCTTGTCCCCGTCAGCCAGGAGTCATTGACTGGGAGGAAAGTAAAGGAAAGGACAGGAGCAGATTCTTCACAAGGGATACAGACAGCTTGTAGCTCATATTCAAATTCTATGTGAGTGACCGTGTTCACCTGCAAAAACACCTCAAGGAAGAAGGTCACCTGAACGAAGCCAGCAGGAGTTCATTCAGATGACTGCTGGCTAAATGGCCAAGGGAGTAATGCCACTGTCTAGAGCATCAGTTGAGATCCAGCAGAGCAGGAAGTGTCCTTGAGAGCAGCTCTGACAGAGGCCTCATCAGGATGGCACTCAGAGGCATCACCCACCCCCTGCTGTTCTGCACTGGAAGGGCAAGGAGGGCAGAAACAACCCCTTGGGTGACTGCAGTGCCTACTGCTATTTCAGTCACCTGCTTTTCTAGAGCCTTTTGCTCCTGAAGGAGATGATTCATTTCCTCTTTGATGATTTTAATTTTTTCATCTAGCCTCTTCTTCCTTACCTTGATTCTAGCCTCAGTTTCATGCAGCTGTGCCTGCATCTGTGTGTCAATTTTCTGTAACAACATTGGAAAGGACTCTCTTTCATGAGTGGAGTGGCTGCCATTCCTTCATTCACCTGTTTTTGTTGATTGCCCCTTTGCATAGGGAAATTCTTCTCCTCTTGCATGTCTTCATTCCTCCTCTTTGCTGCCGTGATGGCACTCTGAGCTTCAGGCAGCTCTGCTTGTGGCTCTGCCTTGATGTTCTGTACAAACAAAAGCAGAGCAAGGGACTGAGAGCTGCCTTCAAGCTCAGCTTTTCCCTCTTTTAGCCTCAAAATCACATTTATTCAGCTCCTTCTTTCTGCTTCCCTACCCAGCTCTGCTTCTTGTGACTGGCAGTGTTCCCTGGCTGAGTTCACCGCAACTGTTGTCGGCCTACGAACAGGATGTTGGTCCGTTCCAGGCGGCTCTGAACGAACGAGACCAGCTTGTTCAGCAGGCATGGTCCGAAGGTAACTGTTAGAAACAGCATCGCCAATGGACCTATCAGGGCAGAAATCAGAGGGGTTAGCCAAGGTGATTGATTGAACCAGGACTCGTACCAGCTCTGTTGGGCCTCCCTGTCTTTCTGCCTCTGAGCCAGTCTGTTCCGGAATTCCGTCATGGAGTCTCTCACGACTCCCGTGTGGTCTGCATAGAAACTCTTTCAAGGCAGCACACAGGCCCCCTTGCTGCATGAACAGGAGGTCTAGGCCTCGCCTGTTCTGCAAGACCACTTCTGAGAGTGAGGAGACCGACTTCTCTAGATAGGAGATGGATTTCTCGATCCTCTGCAGGTCCTCGTCAATCGTTGCCTGCAGTTGGGACAGTCCTTGATGCTGGGTCGCTAGGGCTGAGACACCCGTGGCTGTTCCTGCTGCTCCCAGGCCGAGCAGCATTGCGATAGTTATACCTGTCATTATTTCTCTTTTGTGGATCTGGCTGGGTCCCTCAAGAAGATGGTACATCTCTTCGTCTGAGTGGTACAAGACGCTAGGAATGATCAGAACTTGGACACAGAAGTCGTTAGAGTCATCGAATTTGGGAAGGAACACACAGGGACTCACTCCGGATCGCTGGCAAACCCACATCCCCGATGCGGATGGGACTGCCCACTTATTGTTTTTCCTGTTAGGCTTGACAATTTTGGTGCAGACGTTACCTCCCCGCTTAGCTAAGGTTGAATTGCCAAAGCATCTGCCTCGGCCTGTGACTTGACTCAGGGTGATTCCTTTGCGAGGGGTGTCCTATCTGCACTGGTGAGGGGTGTCGGCTGAGGAATAACTGAAGGGAGTGTCTAAAGCGACTCCTTCGTAAAAGGGGGGTTTGACGTCGTAACAAAGCCAGCAGGATTCGGTTAGGTTAGGGTTGGATTCGTTCAGGGATACAAAGGTAGCCTCTAACATACGAAGGATTGGGTCTGCGTCTGACCCGGTTAAGCGACTCATCTGAAAGGTTTCCGCTTGACCGGTCGGGACATTGCTGACCCCTGTGGGTAAGGTTTTGGGGTAGGTTACATTTCTCCCTTTCGGCACACTTTTAATCGCTTTGTTGGGTCTGACTGCTCGGGGTGCCGACGGCTGGAGCCTGATAATTTGCACGTTCACCCTCTCTTTTGTCCCTTGAAGGACCACTGTCCACGTTCTGCCTGTGGCCCAGCTAGGGTGATCTGGCTGCAAGACCGTCATGTTGTAATCAGTGCATGCCCGAAATTTAGGGATTTTAAGTTGGTTTCGATGGGAGTTTTCGCGAAAGAAGAAGGGTATTTTGCAACCGATGGGTGCCCAGGTGAACTGTAAGAATTTGTCTGGCTCTTGTGGGTCCCACCCAGGCCCCAACAGTCTGGCATCAGTAACTATGGTTTCGCAGCCCCAGTGCCCACAATATCCCCACCCTGGGTGATTGCAGTAGCTTTTCCCAGGGTTTGAAGCTGGGCACCAGTAGGATAGGTACGAGTGTTTGACGTGTAGGGAATAGGGGTTTGCCCTTGGCTGTCCTGGAAACAGGTCGGTGATGCGGAGCACGAAGGATAGGGTGTTTGGTGTGGTGATTTCTCTGAGTGCTTTGCCACTACTAAGGTGTCGCATGACCCACCTGAAGGGCCGATGGGGGTAGTGGTCTGGGCTGGCTTGCCCTCTGGTGACAAGCCCCAACAGCAAAATCACACAGAAACACCTTTGGCGGTTGGGTCTCACCCGTGCGGGTCTCTCAGGTGCTGCCTGACGGCTTGGTGGTCTGTCGCTTTCCTCTGGAATGGGGATGTACGCGTCACGAGGACGTCCCACGAGCAGGTCCTGTAAACAAAGACTCACAATTCTCGTCAGTCTCATCCTGCTCGCTATGAAGGTCCGGTTTAATCGACTTAAGTGGACACCACCTGATTTTGCCATCCTTTTTGACAGCCGCGTACCCTCGCCCCGTGAGCATCAGCCTCCAACCCTGTTCCCACTCGCCTAGCTCGTTTCTAATTACCACCTGTGGGCCCTCTTCTAGTGTTCGAGTGGCCCAGTGTTTTTGGATGGGACTGTTTGTTTCGTCTCCCCTAGGGAATTGATTCAGTGCCAGCAAAGCGGTTGCCAGCATGCGTGCCTGATCTCCTGGGGGAATGGCATTGGCAAAGCCCTCTGCTTTTGCCAACACTTCTAGCTTGGTTTTCAGGGTTTGGTTTGCTCTCTCAACTATGGCCTGTTTGGTACTGTTGTATGGGATGCCTTGCACTAACGTGATGCCCCATTTTGCAGCGAATTCCTGTACTTGTTTGGAGGTGAAATTGGAGCCGTTGTCCGTTTTGATCTGCTTGGGGATACCAAGCCAAGCCATGGCTGTCAGCCAGTGCTGAATTGTGTTTTTGGAGTTAGTTTTGGGGTGCTGTGTGGCTATGATCGTCCCGCTATAAGTGTCTACTGTCACTGCAAGCCATGCTCGGGGCTTCATCAGTTCGCACCAGGTGAAGTCCGACTGCCAGATTTCTGAGGGCTTGAGACCTCTTGGGTTGACCCTGCAGGTCCAAAGGGGTGACTTCTGGCAATGAGGGCAGGTGGCTACCACATGTTTCGCGTCTGCCGTCGGGATTCCGCATCTCTTCGCCAGTGCTTTGACTCCGATGTGGAGCGACTCGTGCAGTTGACGAGCTCTTTGCAAGGTCCAAACGCCTTTTGCTGCGGCGTCCGCTTTATCGTTGCTGGTCTGGAAGTAACCTTTGACTGGGTCATGGCTGTTGATGTGGATGACTGACACGGTGCCCTGTCGCGAGGAAAGTGCTTCTTCCAGCATTAGGGCTGCTGCTGATGTCGACACACCTGGTCCTGCCATGGCTAGGCAGAGCCTTGCCATGAATATAGAGTCCGTTATGATGTTGAGGTGTCCGTCTTGGAAGAGTCCGCACGCCAAAACCACTGCTGCTGCCTCCAGCTGTTGCACTGACAGTGTGGGGTCACACGCTTTGACACAATGCCATTGTTCTCCTGCCTGCCACACTGCTGCTGCAGTTGAAGTCAGGGAGGAAGCGTCTGTGAAGACCGTTGGTCCTGGCTGTGGTCTGTCCTTGACCTTCGGTGGCATGTCCATGTCGACCACGGTCAGCAGCTTTGTCCAGGGTGGCTTGGAGGAGTAGGAGATTTCTCCCCCGAAGCCGGAAAGAGCAAGGGCCAGGTACTCCGATATCGTGGCTGACTCCGAGGTCGGCTGCTTGCGAAACGGAAGGTGAATGCTTGTCGGCTCTGTTCCTAGGTGTTTCAAGGCGAGTCTCCTGCCTTTCATAATGAGGCTGGCGATACATTCGATTCCCGGGGAAAATGCACGAGCGAGTCTTCCGAGGACCACCCATTGGATTGGTCGGGCCTTTTCAGAAGGTCCTTGGGCCAGCGTTCCCACTCCCCCCTTCGGTGTAAAGTGGACGTATAGGTCCAGCGGCATGGCTGGGTTCCACCTGGCAAGTGTGCCAGTGGACATCTGGTTTTCGATGAAGTCAAGGGAGCTCGTTGCTTGCGGTGTCAGCTCCTTGGGTTCCCAGGGGTTCTTCCCTTTCAGGAGGTCATATAGAGGGTCCATGACCTCGGGAGGAATCAGAACAATGTTGCGAAGCCACTGCAGCAATCCCACCAGGCATTGCACGTCGTGGAGCGTCGTGACTTCTCGGTTGATCTTCATCTTGGGGGGTGTCACGTAGGAGCTTGTGATTCCTACTCCCAGGAAGGTCACGCAGGGTCGTCTCTTGATCTTTGCACTCGCGATCTCGAAGCCGTTGGCCTGAAGGGTCTCTGTGATTGTGGTCACCAGGTCATCTACTTGGCTTGTCGATGGTGCTGCAACCAGGATGTCGTCCATGTACTGGATGATGGTTGCGGTGGGATTGGAGTGTCGGACCGGCGTCAGTGCTTTGTCCACGGTGATCTGGCATATGGTCGGGCTGTTGACCAGACCTTGTGGAAGCACTCTCCATTGGAAGCGAAGATTGGGCCGCTCGCCGTTCCGAAACGCCATGGAAAAGGCGAATCGTTCTCTGTCCTCAGGGAGCAGGGGTATTGAAAAGAAGCAGTCCTTGATGTCCAGTACTGCGCACGGCTGCCCTGTGGGGATGGCTGAGTTCGTGGGTAGCAGTGTCTGGACTGGACCCAGGGGTCGGATCGTCTTGTTCACCTCTCTCAGGTCGTGGACGAGGCGATAGCCTTGTCCGGACCTCTTGGGGATCACGAATACAGGGGTGTTCCATGGGCTGGTGGAGGGTTCTATGTGACCCTTTTGCAGTTCGCGGTCGACCAGTTCCAGCAAGGCTGCCATTCGAGGCTCTGTCAGGGGCCACTGCTCAACCCATACAGGGTCTGATGATTTCCAAGTCAATTTGATTGGCAGCGGGGGGTGCACGGCAGTGGCCCTCATGATAAATTTGTAATCCGAAATCCGAGCATGGAAAGGACATCCCGTTTCCCCGGGGCCGGGATGCTTGGAGTGAGGGTGCTGCCAGGGAAAGCTGTGCCGGCTGGGGACAGCTCGCTGAGTTGCTGCCCTTCCTCGGAAGCCTGGGCTAACGCGGTCGTCCTGCCATTCCTGCTTAGATACAGTCCGCCCCGCCCCATCAAAAAGCATGCGGCTTATTTGCGTAATATCAAAAGTGAGCAGATCGTTATTGCTAGAAAGGTCATCCTCGAGAGTGGGTACTACAGCTGAGTTGATTCCTATTTCTGAAATCGCTTTGGCTTCTTTTGGGTTAACTGGGGTATATGCCCTTTGTTGGTTCCCCCGCGCTCCGGCAACCCCCCCCGGGAAAGCGTGCATGGAGGCTGCCGGTGCCCGGTCCCCACAGGCTGCTTTTATTTTTCCCCTATCGCTGAGTTTGTGTTGCCATTGTTTCTCGATATTGTTTAAATCTTTATTCGGTTTCGCTCGAAACCGCATTAATTCTGCTCTCTCGGTTTCCGAGTCCCAGCCGGACTCGGTCGGCTCTTCCGAGCTGTCTGAGCAGCTGTTACTTGGCTCTGAGGCGGAAGCTGACTGCCGGTACACTTCCGGCACTCCGTGCCATTTTGTTCGGCTTCGACCTCGCTCCTCCCTCTGGGGGTGGTGCCGCTCCCTCCCCCTGGGGTCCCCCCGCCTCCTGCCGGGGGAGGTCCTTGCCCCATAAGGACCTAATTTGAATAGAGCGCTCTGGTTGTTCTTACGCTCCTCCGCGGGGGCCGCCCCGTCTCCCCGCTCGCCCGCGCATGCGTTATTAAGCAGGCTGACTCCGTTTCCGCCCCCCGCCTCCTCCCTTCCGCCCTCGCCATGTGGTTCGGCGCCATTTTTAAACGCACATGGCGGGGCCGAGTTTTTACCGATCCCGGTGGGGTCCGACAATCTGGCCTCGTTCCGCGCCTCCTCCATGAGTCCCTGCCAGAAGCATCGCGTGCGCTGCTCTGCTTCTTGCGGCGGACCGGCGGCCGGTGGGGAAGAGACGGATAGAGAAACCGCGGCTTTTTCGGACGGTTCCGCGGGGGGGCTAGGACCCGGCGGGCTCCGCGGGAAGGTCGGGGGGTGCCCTGGGGGTTCCGGGGGGTCTCCTGGGGGCTCTGGGGGGTCTGGGCTCGGGCTCGGGAAGGGGTGGAACGCGCCCGGCCCCCACGTATTCCCGCCTTCAATCCGATCGCTCTCAGAGGCGGTCTGCATCGCGGCCCCCACCCCCGGCTTTGGTGTAGCTAATAAACGTATACGCGCGGCTTCCCGCGTCTCCTGTTCTTCTAACGTCTTGCGTAGGGCCTCTTCTACTTTCCCCCACGCTTTGAGGTTTTTACCACTGCCTGCGGACTTAGAGTCCTCTGCTGAGGCGGCAGTGCACTTCTCCCGCGCTTCCCAATATAATATATTTACCGGACGTTCGATCGTCTCCAGCTCTAGGAGCCTTGCAATAGCAAGATTAGAATTCCTGAGCTCACCTTTAATTCCCCATTGCTCATGAGCCTGACTTACGACCTTCGCTATGGATTCCATGGACCAAGCTGGTCCGGGGGGCGTCCCCCCCCACTGCGGTCAGTCCCGCTGCCGCAGCCGCTGTCCTCTTTCCAGGAGTATCCCCGTTCCCCGGGCGCAAGCCGCTGTCCCGGGTTCCGGCACCAGAATGTTGCCTTCTATACCAAGGCAGGCGACTTGGTTCTGAGGTACAGCTCGACAGCCCTCTCTCCAGGGCCATTCGGGCCAATGACACACGCAGACACCAATATGGTGGACAGTCAAAAGGCGTTTATTACTTCTTCTTCTGGGGTCTTATAGTCTTAGGGGTCTCTACGTCAAAAGGGGTTTGTCTTCCTTATCTATGGTTAGTAGGGAATGGAAAAGTACTGGGCAAGGAGTAGAGAGTTGCTGACTTTACAGTTAGTGGGGCAGCACTCCTATTGGTAGTGGGGCCACGTTCCTATTGTTAGTTTCTTATCTATGAGTAACTGAGGGTCTTATCTATGGGAAACAGAGGGTCCTGGCTTTCTGTGACATCGCGACATCTTCTGCAGCGCCTCTTCCCTAGCTACCACACAAGATAATGGAATTTGCTCACTCTTTAGTATTTAAAACCATAATGATATCTGAAATAAACAGGGACAGGAGACTTCCTCTCCTGTGTAATGCCTTTATTAAAAAGTGATCAGCTCAGGATTGGGCGGCTCGACGGTCTGCAGCGTCCGTCGTCTCTCCCAAGGCGACTCAGAGGAGGAGGATATGCGCAGCTCTGTCCACTAGGGGCAGAGCTGGGGGAAATCCAGTCCTCGTGGGAGCCTTTACGGCGTGATGTCCCCGTCAGATGTTGCCTCGGTCCGGGTCTCCAGACCCCCCAGTCCTGGCCCGGCAGATCTCGAGGACAGGGTGAGGAACGATGAAGGTTTCTCGCATCTCTGCAGGCTCAGCACTTGGTTCCTCACGTCCAGACATCACTCCAGTCTCTCAACTCTTAGGTGGCTCGTTGTTTTTGGGGTTTCTCCATGAGTTTGGAGATGGGGGTCCCACAAAGCATTCTGGTCTTGCGAGTCACTTTGCATAACCCCCCCCACCTTCTCAGGTGTCTTCCCTATTCTGAGAAAGGTAGCTTCGGGCAAGGTCCCCACCCTGGAGAAGGGCCATTACCTCGCCCCAGCCAGGGCTTTTACTAATACAAAAACAACCATTAACGACAACGACCCGTGATTACAATAACAAAACACACAGAACTTGGGCAGGGCCAGTGGTCTGGCTGCCTTTTTGAAACTTTTTCTCATAAAAAAAATATTAACCGAGTTTTTGTTCATAACAGTCCCCCCTCTTTTTCTTTGATCGAGCTTAAACTCTAAGCTCGCATCAACTCTTAATTTTTGTTTTGAATCTAATATAAATCTCTTGTGCACTTTGGTAGTCATGGTTACTTAACCTTGTTACTTTCCTTGGTTTCTTCAGGTTGGTCTGCACGGCCAGTACTATTTTACTAAAACAGATAAACAAGCATAGTAAAAAGAGCAATCCTCCAAGTATACACACACTGAGAAAAACTACCTTCTCCCATACATCCTTTTGGAAAATCTTTAGGTTCTCCCACCCACTGGGATCAAGTGTAGGAGTTTGATCTTCATTATTTACACATGCTAACCGTTTTATTTCGTTTGAAATGCTTCTAATAATTGAATTCTTAATTTTTAATACTGCCTGGAGCCGGATAACTTTGTTTAACATAGATATTGGGATCCGAATTTGGCTTTTACAATTTTGGATTTTCTCAATTTCTATTTCACTGTGCCTGTTCTGTTTAATTTCTCCCAAATTATTATATATAGGAACTCCCAAACTTGATCCAGTTTCTTTGGGTAATAAGAAAATTGGTTTTATCACTCTAGCGGTGCAGCTGCCAGACAAGATCAAATCTAGGGGTTTAAGGCTCCCCTGAAATGTGTTCCTAAAGGGGTTTATCTCTTTTCCAGTACACTCTTATAAATACTTGTAACAAACAATTTTTCTTACCATTTTCACCATTTCTTTGCTTTTTACTAGATCTGCTGAGCTTGTTTCAGCAGCATCCCATTTAAAGCACAACCAGGCTTCCCCTATAGGGCACTCTCCTAGGAGTGGCTGCCTAAAAGTGGCAGTATTGTATACTATCCAATACACTCTCTTATTTTTTTGATAAAAGACCAATTGGGAGAGGTTAACACAATCAGGGTTAGAACTGATGTGGACTCTCGACAAGGAGCTCACTTCCTCCTCACAGCGGGCTTGGTAGCATTCATTGCACGGCTCAGCTGGGCTCCCCTGAGCACCACCAGCAATCAGAGCCATCATTACTACCCTTCCCAAGAGTCCAGTATGGGTCATCTCACACAGCCTGCCCACCCGGCCTTGCCTCTTGGGGAACTTTACTGAGGAAAAGCTTCCAAGCTCTTTAGAGTCCCTTCTACCCATTTCTCTGGTTAAACCTCTCTTGGTCTGTTCCCTACCAATTTTGGTTTCCCCTCCCAGGGGAGTGTTCTGTAGAGGATTAACCTGGAATCTTTAGAAATAAATTGGGGAACTTAACCAGAATTACTTATTTACAGTCCTAAACTTTTTACCAAC
This sequence comes from Melospiza melodia melodia, assembly GCF_035770615.1. Lineage (NCBI taxonomy): Eukaryota > Metazoa > Chordata > Aves > Passeriformes > Passerellidae > Melospiza > Melospiza melodia. The sequence goes on from NC_086199.1 coordinate 46,646,859, forward strand.
ATAATTTACACAGAACAGTCTTAAAACATTTTAAGCAATATTAGAACTCTTAACAAACAATTTTTTTCCTACACAGTTCAGTCTTTTTGACTCTTCCTTCTGAGAGTCAACTTTAAATCCTTTGGTCCTTTTACCACAGTGTACTCAGGTGATTTAGCTTGTGAAGCAGATGAATCTCGTCCAGCGCCGGGGGGTGAGAGTGGTGTAGACTCTGGTCCAATGCCAGAGGGGGAAGCTGATGTTGGATCCAGTCCCGTACCTGGGGGTGAGACTGGCCCTTTTATTCTTGTGATATGAGTCCAACCTTTTTCTTTGGTCTGCACAGCTGAATTTGTGATCAGGAGCACCTGGAAGGGGCCTTCAAATTTAGGCATTAATGTTCCCGTAGTCCATGATTTTATCAAAACCCAATCTCCTGGACTAATGTTGTGAACTTTTGTGTCGAGAGGGGAAGTTTGAGGAAGGTATCCTTTCTTTCTAAGTCCCTCCAGAGTTCTTCCAATTATTTCTAAATACTTTCTGGTAGCTTCTTCCCCTTCCAGATAGTCTCCTGTGCTATAAGGTGTTAACAAGAATGGCAGCCCAAACATCATTTCATAAGGTGAAATTCTTATATCAGCCCGAGGTCTTGTTCTGATGCGCAATAGCGCTAGGGGCAAACACTTCAGCCAATTCATCTTTGTTTCCTCAATCAATTTAGTTAATACATTTGAGAGTTTTGTTCATTCGCTCTACCCTCCCAGAACTCTGGGGGTGCCATGGAGTATGCAACCTCCATTTCATTCCTAAAGCCTCAATTATATTTTGTAATGTTTGGGACACAAAATGTGGACCTCGGTCTGAGTCTATGGTGTTCACAATACCATATCTGGGGATAATATTCTCTAGGATTGCTTTTGCCATGACTTGAGCTGTTTCCCTCCTGGTCGGGAAGGCTTCTACCCAGTGTGTGAGATGATCAACTATAACCAGTAAATATCTGTATCCTTGCACTGGGGGCATTTCAGTGAAATCTATCTGTATGCTTTGGAAGGGTCTCAAGGCTAATTCCCTTCCTCCAGGTGCTACTTTTCTCATAACTTTCTGGTTCACTTTTTGACAAATGATACACCCTCTAGTAACAGCTTTAGCCAGGCTATATACCCCGATGCATAGGTTATTTCTTAGGAAATGATCACATAGTCCTTGGACTCCCCAGTGAGTTAATTTATGTAGTTCTGTTAGCACTGTCCGAGCCAGTGCTTTATTCAAAAACACCCGTCCATCTGAGGTTAACCAATCTCCCTGTTGTCCTTGATGTAACTTTAAATCTTTTATTGCTTCTAATTCTTCTTCACTAAATATAGGTTCCTCCCCTTTTTCAGGTGTCGTTTTTGTCTTCAAAATTTTTACTGGGTCCCCTGGTTCTAGAGCTGCTTCTTTGGCTATCTGATCAGCCAGTCGGTTTCCTTTAACTTCTAAACTGTCTCCTCTTTGGTGCCCCTTTATATGGACCACTGTTATTTCTATAGGTTTTTGTAGGGCCTCTAGTACTGATCGGACTAGGTTCTCATGGGCTAAGCTCTTTCCCTTTGAACTTAAATACCCACGTTCCTCCCATATTTTCCCAAATGTATGAACTGTCCCATATGCATATTGGGAGTCTGTAAAAATGGTTCCCCGGTCCCCCTCCAGTAAGTCCAGTCCCCTTTTCAGGGCATATATTTCACAACTTTGGGCTGACCAGCTTGGGGATAGTTTCCCTTTTTCTGCAATTTGTAATGTTTCTCCATCTATAATGGCATAACCTGAAGCTTTTTTTTCCATTTCCATTTCCAAAATAAACAGCACTAAAAACACAGTTTTCAGAATAGATCCCAACCAGCCCGAGAGTCCCCAGCCTTTGAACAGTCCATTCAGCCAGTTGTCAGTTTCTCTGTTGATGTCCGAGAGCCTTTGTCAAGGTAGTCCATATGTGGTTTGGGCTGTGGCACTATGCAGGAGATCGCAGGTGGGATGATCACGAGTAGGACGAGAAGCAGGCTCGGTCTCATGGCGTCTCAAGGCTACGCATGAACAGCGGGATCTAAACTGGCACAAAAACTTGAAACAAACATATATTATAAACTATTCCAGATAGGAGGCTTAAATGGAATTTCCTCCAGAGAACACGTGCGGCGTTTTCTTCTCCAGGCAGCATGAGCAACCTGGGGTGCTTCTGTAGATTTCTCTGGGACCTTGGGAACATAGGGCTTTACCCATTTGGAAGGAACCCACCTTAAACCAGAGGGGGTGGACACACAGGCATATCCACGTCCCCAAGTAACCAATTTGTAGGGTCCCACCATTTTCCAAGTCTCAGGGTCCTTTACTAAAACTGGAGGTTTTTCCTTAATTAACCTATGATTGCTCCCCCCAAAGTGGCGTAGGATGGGTGGGTTCAGGCTGTCAAAAGAACAATTCAGAAAATTTATTGTGAATAGCGCCCTGGATAACCGGATGTGGGGAGGTTCTACCTTCAGAACCTGTTGTTGCTGGTCCAGGACCCTTTTAATATCACTGTGAGTTCTTTCTACAATGGCTTGACCTGTAGGGGAGTAGGGGATGCCAGTTTTGTGCTCTACTCCCCATTGCTGCAGGAAGCTCCCGAATTCCTTGGATTTGTAAGCAGGCCCATTATCAGTTTTCAGCTCCTTGGGGATGCTCATGAAAGAAAAAGCCTGTAAGAGGTGCTTAATAGCATCAATAGATGATTCTCCTGTGTGGGCAGAAGCATAGACCGCTCCAGAAAAGGTATCTACACTAACATGAACATATTTCTGCCGTCCAAAAGACTGTATGTGTGTTACATCTGTTTGCCACAGTTCACAACTGTTCAGTCCCCTTGGGTTTGCTCCCGTACTCACTGTAGGGAGTGCATGTTGTTGGCAATTTGGGCATGCGGCCACAATCGCTTTGGCCTGTTCTCGAGTGATGTTAAACTGACGAACCAGGCCAGGTGAATTTTGGTGGAAAAGCTGGTGGCTGATTTTTGCCTGTTCAAAAGCATTTGGGAGAGTGGCCATCACTGCAGGTGCAGCAAGAGCATCTGCCCTTCTGTTGCCTTCAGCGATAAACCCCGGCAAGTCAGTGTGTGATCTGACATGCATCACATAAAATGGTTGCTCTCGGTGAGTGACTAACTTTACCAGTTTTGAGAGAAATTCGAAAAGTGCGATGTTAGATACATCTTGCAGTATTGCTTGATCTGCCCTGGATACTACTCCTGCCACATATGCAGAGTCTGTAATCAGATTAAATGGTTCTGAGAACCTTTCAAAGGCCCTAACAACCGCAGCCAATTCAGCAACCTGAGGTGAACCTTCCATCTCAGCAATGTCTGTCTCCCACTGCTGGGTTTGAGGATCCTTCCAAGTCATAACGGACTTGTGGGACCTCCCGGATGCATCTGTGAAGACAGTTAGAGCCCTTTTTAAAGGTCTCCTACTTAGAGCACTTCTCAGTTTTAAGGTAAATTGAACATCTTGTTCGAACAATTTGTGAGCGGGCCGCGCTACCGAAATTTGTCCTGAGTAGGAATCCAGAGCAAACTGCAACACTTCATTTTCTTGAAACAATTGTTCCAGTATTTTCATAGTATTTTGACCTGATTTTAACTCAACTGGAATGTGAATGCACTTAAAATCACATCCTGCTAACTCCCTGATCCGGGTCCTTGCTTTCCGGATCAGTTCTGCTACCAGCTCCTGAGGCTTTGTCAGTCTCTTGGACCTTTTGTGACTGAGGAAAACCCATTCTATGATCAAGAGAGGGTCCCTCTGGTCCCGGTCCTTTTTTGGTGTGTTCTTTGCCTTAGGTGTTTGTTTTTCCTCCTACTGGAAAATAATTCCATGGAGGTGTGGCAACTTACCTAGGATGATAAATTTGAATGGCAGGTCAGGCCGGCATCGGTTGGCCTATCTTGTGGACATTGCAATCTGAACCTTTTCTAGAGCTTTCCGTGCCTCTGGGGTAACAGACCTAGGAGCACCTGGGTCCTCTCCCCCTTTCAATAAATTGAAAAGAGGGGCAAGGTCTTCATTAGTCAGACCGAGCCATGGTCTTACCCAATTCAAAGACCCACACAACCTGTGGACATCCGCAAGGGTCTTGATCTTTGGATTAATTTCTAATTTTTGAGGAACAATGGTCCTATTTCCAATTTCTAAGCCCAAATACTTCCAAGGTGGCATCTTTTGAATTTTCTTTTCCTGGAGCTCGAACCCTGCAACAATCAATGCATCTATCGTTAGGTCAAGCGCATGCGTGAGTAAATCATCATTGGGGGCACACACAAGGATATCATCCATATAATGATAGATGATGGCCTTCTCTGCGGCTGCACGTACTGGGGAAAGCAGGGAAGACACATACCACTGGCAGATAGCTGGAGATACCTTTAATCCCTGAGGAAGAACGGTCCAATGGTACCTTTTCATAGGGGATTCCATATTAATAGAAGGGACTGAGAATGCAAAACGCGGTGCATCGTCAGGGTGCAAGGGGATTTGGAAAAAACAATCCTTAATATCAATAACAGCTAATTTCCAATCTTGGGGAAGCATTGTTGGGGATGGCATACCAGGTTGGGAAGAACCCTTATCTTCAATTACATTATTAATTTGTCGGAGGTCGCAGAGGAGCCGCCATCTCTTTTTGTCAGCTTTTTGGATGACAAACACTGGAGAGTTCCATGGGGACATGGTCTCCACAATGTGGCCCTTTTTTAATTGCTCTTCCACTAGTTCTTCAAGCACCTTTATTTTTTGTTTACTTAGCGGCCACTGTTTCACCTGAACTGGTTTGTCTGTTATCCACTTCAGTTTTTGGGTGGGGCGCTGTTGTTTAGTGACTGCTGTACAAATATGCTGTGGAGAGTCTGGAATATCAATTGTGACACCCCACTGGGCCATTAAATCTCTCCCTAACAAAGGTTCTGAATAATCCAACACAAATGGACGGATATTAGCCAATTGTCCGTTTGGTCCCTCAAATTGAATAATGCTTTTGGATTGTCTTGCCAATTGCAGACCTCCTACACCTTGAAGGTGACCGGCAACATTTTGCAAAGGCCAATGTGCTGGCCAGTCTTGTACTGGAATTACTGTGCAGTCTGCACCTGTGTCTACAAGCATCTCAATGCGTTTAGACTCCCCACCCCCACTGACATTACACCATAATTTGGGTTTGTCTTTTCCAATGACTTGGACCCGGGCGACTGTGGGCCCTTGTTTTTTGATATTTTCAGGTAAAGATGGCACAGGGATAGCTTGTGCAACAATTTGTCCCTTGGGAAGAAACAGGGGTGGGTGGAAACAATGCAGGCCGAGAACGAATTGCTCAGGATCTGATGTTGTCATTCCCGGAGCAATTTCGATCTCTTGTGGTGTGTGTTTGGTGTCCCCAATGACGATGTACTTACAACGAATCCGGTTCCAAGTACCTTTCTGTTCAGGATTTACAGACACAAAATGCCAATCAGTGTCCTCCAGATGGCGTGACTCAGTCAGCTGCAACCTGTAAGGCTCATTGACAGAAGACGTGGTTAACACAGGATCACCTAAATCATACACATTCTTTGAAGCACCTGCTTCACTTACACAAACATTAATATTATCGCGCACTTGATTTGTTGTGCTACCCTTATTCCCTTGGCCTGCTCTTTTTGTGTCTACGCGCCTGGCAGGCCGGCGCTGGCTCTTCAGTTTTTTTGTTGTTGTTGACCCCCAGGGAGGGCTTGGAGTTCTCTTCCCCTGCCATTTCTAAATTCATCAAATTCCCTTTTCAGGGGGCACTGGTTACTCCAGTGCCCTAGGTTGTTACAAAGCAGGCATGGTTTTGTGGGCTCAACCATTGCTGGTCTCCGCTGCTGCCCAGGGTACTGCTGTGCTGAGGGGAAAGGCGCAGGGCTGGCAACGGCGACACGCTGAGGTGGTCTTGGCAGCAGCCTTGGTCTGGTATCTTCAGCCACACTCATCAGAGGCACTTTCCTGTTACAGACTAGAAGCATGTCCTTTAACGTAGGGGTAGGTTCGAGAGGAAGGCTGAGGATTGCTGCTTGACACTGATTATTTGCATTTCTAAACGCCATTTCTTCTAAAATTGCTTCCCTAGCATTCTCTTTTTTAACTTGTATTTCAATAGCTCTAGTTAACCTTTCTACAAATTTCAAAAAAGGCTCCGATGGTAGCTGTTTAATTTTACTATAGGGCTCAAAAGGCCCCTCAGGTTCTAGGGAAAAGAATGCTTTTTCCGCTGCTTCCTTTACTTTTTCGAGTGTTTCTGCAGGAATTGCAGTAGCTTGGATCGAGGGAGAAGACCATTGGCCCTCACCATAGAGGTGCTCAATGGTGATAGGGTTACCACTGTTGTCTTTGGCTGTGTTTGGATCAGCATGCAAGCCTGGGAGAGCATCTTTTAGCATTTGTTTCCATGCTATTTCCCATAACTTAAATTCCGTGGAGGTCATTAGACAGGAAAAAAGCTGTTTTAAATCATGTGGAATCACTACAGTCCTACTCAATTCAGAATTTAAAAGGCCACGGAAATATGGACTGTGTGGACCATATTCTTTATGAGACTTACAGATCTCTTTAATCAATTGCCGTCCAAAAGAACTCCAATTAGCAGTTGGAGCTGCTCCCCCCTGAGCAGCAGGCTGAAAGGTAACAGGAGCCAGTGACAACATGGGACTATGCATTGGGTCTGCTGTTCCCTGCTCTGTATCCCTTGAAACAGAAGCATTGGGATCATAGCTACAGGTTTGGGGGATGGCAGTGGGTGTGTCCCCACCGTGGGAACCCGGGGAGGGGGCGGGGACGCAACGGGGACAGGGGGCGGGGACAGGGGGCCGGCAAGGGGCGGGGACACCGTGGGAACAGGGGGCGGGGTCAAGGGGCAGGCAGGGGGCGGGGATACCTGGTGACATCACGTCAGCAGACGCCCCCTGGGAGGAGTAGAGGGGCGGAGCTGAGGGTACTGCAGGAAAGGGAGGGGGAGGGGGGAAGGTGTCACGAGGAACAGGAGGAGAGGGGGATGGGGCTGGAGTTTTGGGATGCTTAAGGGGATTTTGGGAAGAAAACCAGGTTTGGGAAGATGCCACGTGGCCTCCACCATCTTGTGGACCCCCTAGGGGCTGGGGGCCATTTTGGGTAACACTACTCTCTGCAAAGCTAACACGTGCTGTTGGTTTCTGAGGATGGGACACAGGGGATTGGGAAAGGTTCCACGCAGCCTGGCCAGGGCCTTGTGGACAGGGCAACTCAGGCATTTCAACAGACTTTGGGCGTCGACTTCCCAATGAGTTTGATCTGTTTAAAATACTAAGTTTTGGGGAAAGAGGTTTAGGGGTTTTAGAACTAGGAGAGGGAGAAACAGGGAGAGCAGAGGTACATGGCTTTACATTTGGCTTTTTCTCCATTTCCTTTTGTTTGAGCAATGCTGTTCGAATTTGTAAACTCCAAAACACAAATTTAGCTGAGGGGGCATTGCCAGATTGTCCTAAGGATATCAATTCATTTCCAACTTTATCCCAGAATTGAATATTGTGGATTTCTTCAGGGGAGATTTGTGGGAAGTGGAGGAAAAGCCATCTTACAAACTGTTTCAATTTTCCTTTAGAGAACTTAACATTACCACTGTCCAAAATGCTTAAATATTATAATACACTCCTTTTTGTACAATGCTGAGTTTCAAACCCATCTTAGATGTAAAAAGCAAAGTACTAAATCCCGCCTGACCAAGAACAAAGCCAAAATCAGCTACCGATTTCTAAAAAAAAAAACCACAGATGGAAAGGGATAACGAGCCGACAAAAGCTTCACAATGCAGCTGTATATACTGCTTTTAAAATTCCCGGGCAGCAGCAGCAGGGCACGCCCTGCTGAGCTGAGGCAGAAACAAAGCCTCCCCCCCCCGCCGTGGAATGCAACCCCCCGCGGAGCAGAGAGAGCAGCTACGCCACGTGGCAAGCCGAAACCGGGCCCCCCCTGCGCCGCGTGTGCAGAGAACCCCCCTTCCTCCACAGAGAGAGAGAAAGAGAGTCCCCCGCGGCAAGAGAGCCGAGAACCCCCCCTCCCCCGCACAGAGAGAAAGATCTCCCGACCACGTGGAGAGAGCCGAGCCTGCAGAGCCGGGAGGGAAGGGCAGAGAGCTCCCGCGCGAATTCCGAAAGACAGCAAAACACGCGGCAGAAAGCTAATAGCTAGAAATCAATGAATTCCCGTCTGTGGGGCTGCGCAGCCAAAAATGCAAATGCAAAAAGGAACAGAACTCACAGCAGAGTCTGTTTTTGAGATCCTGCCCTACCGAGAGCAGAGATACTCACCCAAAATGGAAGCTGTAGCTGGCTGGGTACAGGCAGGTCTCTTCACCGGAACAGGACCTCTCTGTGGGCGAGAGAGGCTACCCTGTCCTCCGTCTGGAAAATCTGCTCACCAGAAAGGAGCTGGGCTTTCCAGAGGCGCCGAACAGTCCACGAAACTTCTTCTGGGAATATTCCCTAAGTCTCTAGCCGAGGGCGATGAAACCAAACAAAGCCCCTTTCAGCTGGATGCACGGCTGCCAGAAGGTTCTCCAAGGTGCTGCGGGTCCGTCTTGGGCTGCAGAGTCGCTTTGCCCACCTCAGGGATGCCAAATATTAAGAAAAAAGGGCTCCCAATATTATCAGTTAGATTGTGCCTGGGCCAGTCTGACCCTCGCTGCTGGGCCAAAGGCAGCAACTGCGGTGTGTCACCCCAGAGATACCTTAGCTTGCTGGTGGTTGCAGCTGGGCACTGAACAAGTCCAGGCTTGTAAGGGACCCCGTTACCTCAGGAGGATAGCTTCAGGCGATGGTGAAGAGAAAAAGGAGAGGATTCTGCTGGAGGGTTTAATGTCCAGAGGTTTATTCCATGGTTACAGAGGTCTGAACGTGAGGAGCTGCTCCAACAGAACCCAGCCGCATGCTCTGATCACCTTTTTAAGCTCAGGGACAGGGGGAGGGGAGGTACAGGTGAGCCACCAACCAGGTGAGAGGGGCAGGGTCTCAGGGGAAGATGACACCCAGACAGGCCAATGACCTCTGGGCATAGGGGCATCTTTTGAACTTGACCAACCACACGACGCCTTGCTGGAATGTTAGGTGTGAGTGACAGGACTCACTCAGCATGGGGGTAAGGGGGAAGGGAGAGAGACATAGGCACACCTGGGAAAGTGACCTGGAAGGCCAAAATGGGACAATACAGCACACCACAACAAGGAATTGTGCTGGATTGAGGGCATTTGATGTGATAAATTCTAAGTACTCTGTATTCATTAGTATTATCTCATATCTTAATATTCTAGCATCGGTTAACCACTGCGGAGCTCTCTGTCTCAGTACTGCCTTAAGATCATGAGGAGTATGCACTTTAATTTTTCCCTGTCAGGTCAATTTTTGAGTCTCTTCTATCAGGATTGCAGTTGCTGCTACTGCCTGTATACAAACTGGACAGCCTCTAGCCACTGGATCTAACAATTTGGATATGTAAGCCACGGGTTTCCTGCACCCTCCCCACTCTTGAGTTAATACTCCATAGGCTATACCTCCTTCTGCACTCACAAACAGATCAAAGCCCTTCCTGAGGTCTGGTAAGCTTAGGACCGGGGCAGAAGACAATTTGTTTTTTAAGTTTTCCAATTGTTGATCATCTTCAGCTGTCCAAATTAGGGGTTCTGGATCTACTAGTTTATTATACAGAAATTTCACACTCTGTGTGTATTGATCCAACCATAACTTACAATACTCGAACAAGCCCAGGAGTTTTCTCACATCTCTTTTCATTTTTGGGGCCAGGAGAGCTAAAATACCTGAAATTCTGTCAGGGCTTAGTTTCTTATACCCTCCCCCTATTATGTGCCCCAAGTATGTTACTTCTGATTGCACAAATTGTAGTTTCCCTTGGGAAGCTTTTAGTCCTTTCTCCCCCAGAAAATTCAAAAGTTTAATACTAGTTTGTCTGACCTGATCTTTTTCCTTTCCTGATACCATCAGGTCATCAACATACTGCAAGATCTGCACTTCTTGTTCAGGGACAAATTGTTCCAACAAACTCTCTAAAGCTTGTCCAAAGAGATTGGGGGATTCAGTGAACCCCTGTGGTAATCGGGTCCACCTTAGCTGTTGTCTCCTTTTTGTACTCGGGTCCTCCCATTCAAAGGCAAACCAATCCCTACATTCTGTTGCCAGAAGACACGCCCAGAAAGCATCCTTCAAATCTATGACAGTGAACCAAGCATGTTCTCTTGGAATTCTGCTTAGGAGACTATATGGGTTGGGCACAACTGGATGTCTGGCAATGGTTCTTTTGTTGACTTCCCTCAAATCTTGTACCAGCCTATATTTCCCTTCAGCCTTTTTAACTGCCAGTATAGGGGTATTATGCGGTGACATGCAGGGTTCTAAAATTCCCTCCTGCAACAGTTGCTCGATAACTATAGCAAGCCCCTTCTTTCCTTCTAGGGAAATCGGATACTGTTTAACCCATATGGGTGAGGTATCATCCTGCATTTTTATTGTTATCAGTGGAATGTCTAATAAACCTCTCTTTCCCCCCTCAGCCCATACCTCAGGGTTTATTTCTGCAACATCTCCTTGAGACAGCTTCATCACTTGTACTACCATCCTCCCTTCCCTTGGAACAATCCCAACCCCCAAATGGACTTGCAGATCCCTTCCTAACAAACTTTTTTTCTAAGTTAGGCAGATAAAGAAAATTAGCTTTATATTGCCTTGAGTTTCCAATTATTTTCACTTCTTCAATCACCGATGCTCTAAATGGTCTCCCCTCTGCACCCAATACTTCACAAAATTGTCTCCCAATTTCCATACCTTGTGGTATTTTGTTGAGACAGGACTTATTTGCCCCTGTATCAACCAAAAATTCAAATTCTTCATTTAGGGGTCCCACTTCAAAATTTACCAAGGGCTCTTCTAGATGTTTCATCGGGTCCCCTATAGTAAAAAGCCCTTGACACCCCTAGTCCTCTCCCTTAAGAATCCTTCCTAAATTGTCTTGTTCCTTGGCTATTGCCTCATCGAGACTGAGCTTTTTACAAAACCTCCTCACGTGTCCTGCGTTTCCACAGTAATAGCAATGTCGTTCTCTCAAAGGGACTTGAGGTCTCTCCATCCCTCTTGTACCTGACAGTACTGACCTATCCTTGCCTCCTCCTGGTGGTGGACCCGCCCACCCTGCACTTTCTCTAGCTACTGCAACCATGATCTTAGCCTTGGCCTTTGCTTTTTCTTCCTCCCTCCTTAAATACACCTTCAATGCCTCCTTTAATAACTCATTAATGTCCTTCTCTTGCCAATCTTCCATCTTTTCCAGTTTTCTCCATATATCAGGCCAAGATTTGGTAACAAATTGGACTTTTAGTAGCATTTGACCTTCCAGGGTGTCTGGGTCTATTCTAGAGTACAACTGGAAGTTCCGCCTTAGGCGGTTAAGCCAGGCAGCAGGAGCTTCATCCTTCTCTTGTGTACCCTCAAATGCCAATTGGGTATTAGTTCCTTTGGGAACTGACTCTTTGATCCCCCGTATTATCAAAGACCTATATTCCCTCATGGCCTTCCTCCCCTCCTCCTGGTTAGGGTTCCAGTTGGGCTCCGTTAGTGGCAATTTCTGTTCACCTGATGGCACCTGGGGTCCTGGACTGTTATCTTTCTCCCAAATTTTTATGCCAGCCGCCCTTATCATCTGGACCTCTTCTGGAGAAAATAATATACTCAGGATGGAATTCATCTCCCCCCAAGTGTAGATATTTGGACCTAGAAATTGATCCACTTGGTTGGCTATGCCCACTGGGTCCTCAACCAAATGCCCCAACTCTTTCTTGAATCCTCTCACCTCAGAAGCAGTTAGGGGAGCATTCACAAAGCCAACACCTCCCGCTACTCCTCCCATAGGGACCTCTCTGAGGGGAAAGAGTCTCTCTGCCTTGGAGGTCTTGGATCTGGTGCTACAGTATGGCCCATCTTCAGATGCCAAACTACTTTGAGGGTTTTCTGGGTTACCCTGAATGTTCTGCCCATCAGCAGGTGTATTTGCTGATAGTTGTCTATCGGGCGAGGAGGCATTTATGTCCCAGGTAGAAGGAGGTAAAGGGACAGCAATAGGAGGGGGAGAAGAGCCTGAGTAGATATTAAGCGGAGCTGGAGAAGGGGTGTAGAATGCAGCAGGTGGAGTATGCACTCGTGGTGGTGCAGAAGGAACTGGAGGAGATACTGGGTTTATCATAGCAGAAGCTGAAGAGGTAGAAGGAGGAGTTTGAGCAGGTGGTAATGAGATGGCAGCCGGGGGAGGAACCAGACCTGCCATTTGAGGTGCTTGAAGAAGAGGATTATAAGGTGGAGGGGCAGAAGGAGGCAAATAATCCAGGGGGTCCCATCTTTTACTAGTCCTATTATCCCCTCCTTCATTCCCCTCTTTCTTCCTCTGTACCTTACAAATTCGCACCCCTTCATCCTCAACAGTGCTCTTTACCCAGCAAGCTACATACAATAATTGCTCAGGATCAGTATCCCCTCGAGCTGTCAGATAATTATTTAATTGTTGGCACATCCACTTATCCTTTGTCCCACACCACGGCCATCCTCCTTGCACCTCTAATTCTGGCCAGACTTCCATAAATAATGGATCATTTTCACTTTATCTAATCCCTCCGTGGCCTCTATAGAATCCCATTTTACTAACAGTTCTCCTAAGGGACTATTGGGATGTATATACCTCAGTCTCTTGCCGGTCTTTTTACTACTACAACATCCCATTTTTCAGGTCTCAAAAAATCCCGAAGGTGCCTCTACTGACCGGAATTTCAAAAAAAACCTTCCTTGAGGAGCTCCAGCCTCCTCCACTGAACTTCAAATTTACTGCCTGATGCTCAGGACTTTATACTGAAACAACTGCCCAATCTCTTGATTGCCCAACTTCCCAGCGTCAGGTCTTACATCTATTGGGACTTAAACACACGAAGCCACGGCCAAGAATCCGGATCCTGCCTGACACCCTCAGTCAGGAGAAACAACTGCCTGATTTTTAGTTTGCCTAACCTGCCAATTTTTAGGCTTCACCGTATCAGGACTTAAAAGCAAACCGCAGCCTCCTTCGCTGGGGTTTGTGCCTGACTCCTTTGTCAGGACTTACTTTGCCTGCAGGGCTTGTGAAACACCCGAATCCTTCTCGGGACTGACAAATCTTACTCGAATCCTTCTCGAGACTTACAAAAGTGCCTGACCTTCCTTTGTCAGGACTTTGGGGTGCGTGCCACTCATACACAGTAATTCACTCCACACGCCCGGAGTGGGGGGGCCCTTTATTCCCCCTTGGGAGACGACTTCGCTCACGCTAATTCCACTCGCGTCCCCCTGTTCCTGGCCGCTTTTCTCACGAAAAGCCGGAACCGCAGTACTGAGGGGTCCACTCTCGCTTCGAAGGTCTGGCTGCCGGCCCTCGTCTCACTCACACACACATGCGCACGTCTCCCACTCCCGCCACCGAGTTTCTCACCAGTCCAGTGCTCCGGTGCTCCTCTGCGTCGCTGTCCTGAGCTGGTCCCTCTGGTCCTGGTAGCCAGCTGTCCTCTGAAGATCCAAGATGGCCAGTCCTGAGTCCTCTTGCGGCGTGGCTATCCCGGACGAGAGCCCCCAGCTGAAATAAACAGGGCCAGGAGACTTCTTCTCCTGTGTAGTGCCTTTATTAAAAAGTGATCAGCTCAGGATTGGGCGGCTCGACGGTCTGCAGCGTCCGTCATCTCTCCCAAGGCGACTCAGAGGAGGAGGATATGCGCAGCTCTGTCCACTAGGGGCAGAGCTGGGGGAAATCCAGTCCTCGTGGGAGCCTTTACGGCGTGATGTCCCCGTCAGATGTTGCCTCGGTCCGGGTCTCCAGACCCCCCAGTCCTGGCCCGGGGGATCTCGAGGACAGGGTGAGGAACGATGAAGGTTTCCCGCATCTCTGCAGGCTCAGCACTTGGTTCCTCACGTCCAGACATCACTCCAGTCTCTCAACTCTTAGGTGGCTCGTTGTTTTTGGGGTTTCTCCATGAGTTTGGAGATGGGGGTCCCACAAAGCATTCTGGTCTTGCGAGTCACTTTGCATAACCACCCCCACCTTCTCAGGTGTCTTCCCTATTCTGAGAAAGGTAAAACTTAGCTTCGGGCAAGGTCCCCACCCTGGAGAAGGGCCATTACCTCGCCCCAGCCAGGGCTTTTACTAATACAAAAACAACCATTAACGACAACGACCCGTGATTATAATAACAAAACACACAGAACTTGGGCAGGGCCAGTGGTCTGGCTGCCTTTTTGAAACTTTTTCTCATAAAAAAAATATTAACCGAGTTTTTGTTCATAACAATATCCAGAAAAGCAAGCATTTACTGTGTCATTAAACCAAGGTGGGAAGGACTGACTCAAAGAGTTCTTGATGCCTTACAAAGCTTTTTTATCATTTCAATTAACATTGCCAAATGTTCTGGCTTATATTGCAGGCATAAATGAAGTTTTACAGCCTTTCTAGGTGTATTTATGTCCTAATTAATTTTAGCTACTGAGATCAGTTTCAAGAGTGAGACTGCACACAGAAATCTCAGGAAAAGCTGCTAAAGGCCAGGGCCATGAAAAGCAATTTAGGTGCCTCTACCCAGGGAAAGGTGCTCAAAGGCATCTGCAGTACAGGGCGTGCACAACTTGTTTGCCTGCTAACTTCATCATTCCTAAATGTCAATTTAAGAGTTCTGCTGCTCCTTCTCCCGGTGCTCTGACAAAGGAAAAATGCCCCTCACAAAACCACGTTTCTGTTTCCTTATTCCCTGGGACAGCTGAATGGTGCTGAACCAAAGATGCCTCTTCCCAATGGCCAGTCCATCCATTTTTCGCACAGAGCAGAACCCTTTGAGCAGGATTTGGGGTGTTGGCTCCTTTGTTCATCACTCTGCCTCTGCAGGGCAGATTGAGCAGCAGGCTGAGCCCAGCATAGCCATCCAGAGCAGCTGCAATTCCCTCAGCAGCAGAACGCTGCCTCCCTGGGGCACTCCCGACTCTGCTCCAGGTTCTCTCTCTCCCTGTGCCCTTCTCCATGCCTGGAGGTGCAGGGAATCCATCCTGCCCTGTGTTCCCTGTGCTTGGGGGTGCCAGGGCACTGCAGGGAGCATGGACTGACCGCAACAAAGTTATTGCTTTGCATTTGTTCTCATTGATTCACTGCCAAGTGTCGCAGACATTTTTTCATTAAATCCTCTCTTTTAGGATTTGTCCTTTCTGGGAAGCTGGGGCCCCAGAAGAAAAATGTAAACAATAATTATCTGCTGCTGTGGAATGCAATAGGTGCAGTGGTGATTGGTCTTCTGTGAGTGTTTGGATTTGCTGACCACTCATGGGAGAGTTTGTCCTTGCTTTCTGCTGGACACAGAACTTTGTTATGCATTCTTTTCTATGCTATTTTTAGCTTAGCAGCCTCTGCAACTTCTCTCTTTATTAATTTTAGTATAGTAATAATGTATTATATATCATATATCAATAAATCCAGCCTTCTGATCATGAACCAAGATTTTCGTCCATTTCTCTCACCCTGAAGACCTCATCAGGTCGCAGTAATAGCCAAGGGCAAGATCCTGGCTTTTCAAACAAGGCAGCTGTGGTGTCTCCTTTTAACAAGTTCATAAAAGTAAATATCCCACAGCAAAGGCCCTTGGTGATGGGGCACTGCTGGGTGCTAAAAGCTCTGCTCACAGAGACCTCCTAAAATGCAGCACTAATTTATTTTTCTAAAGCAAATATTCATGTTTTCTGCAAATTCTTTTTCTACTAAGGACCACTAACTTTTTAAACAAAGAGTTAAATTTTGTTGCTAATGGAGTAAAAGTTTTATAGATATTGTGCTCCCCCTTTCAAAAAGAAAAAACAAAGAGCAAAATTTAAAATTTATGTGGAAACCAAAATTCCAAAATCATTCCCATTAAGAAATAAAAGCCTTTTCATTCATTAAAAGGTAAACTTGTTTCTTGCATTACAACTTCAGCAACAAGTCAGGTTTAAAACACCCTTGGAAAAATTCTGAACATTTTGAAAATTGTAACATACCCGCTTCAACTGTATTGAGAAGTTAATATAAAATTTTCTTCCACATATATATATGTTAACAGTTTGCCATTCTTAGAATGAACATTTCCTTATAATAATGTCTCACTTATAGCTCTCATGAGCAGCTGAAGATTGAATAACTCATCTCAACAGTTTATTCCAGAGCAGAGCGTCGCCCACAGCTGTTACTGTGGGACACCCCAACAAAAGGCACCCAGAGCAATTATGGCAGAAGCTCTGCTCTCCCTGTTGATGTGCGGTAATTCAATTACCACAGCCAAGAGCCAATACTGCCAGCAGGGCTGAAGCTGCCTGTGCTGTGTGCACAGAGGCCATGGCAGCACCCTGAGCCCCAGCCCTGGCAGCAGCAGGCACACCCTGCTGGCCCAGAACTGCTGCTTTGTGTCCCTGCCTCCCGAGCTGGGACATCAGCCCTGGGCCTGCATGTGCAGAGCCCTCAGGCAGCAATGGCACAGACTGGAGTTTGCTCTGGCTGAAATCAGGAATGGCCAATTTGAATTACAGGACAGGAGCTTGGAGGTTCTGTCACCAAAGACCAGATCTTTGATGGATCTGGCTTTCCAGAATAGTTAATTTTGTATTTATTCTGTTTTGTAGGTAATTAAGAGCACATTTACAAAGCAATGCCCCTAAAAATTCCTTCAGTAAGGAATCCAGGTCAGCCCTTATCCAGAGGGGTGTTTTGCTGTACTGAGAGAGGTTTTTTCTCTGCATCTTTCCAATATGAAAAGATGTAGGGAAAGAAATATCAGCAATACCAGCAATAAATATCATCACCCCTGATTAACCAGACAGAATATCTGAAATGTGAACACAGCATGTGGCTGCACAACAGTATAACACAAGAGTTAGCATGGGTAATGAATGAGTGATTCTTTCTCATTTCTTGTGGTAACATGAAAGAACATAAAGATCTGTCAACAAATCATCAGAATAAACCACTCTGGGTAAGAGAACCAATTGTTTCTCATTTACAAGCTTCTCTAAGTTACTGGTTTTGTAGGGACTTCAGGCACTACATGTTAGAATTAGATTTATCCGGACAAGATGTCTAAGCTCCTTTCCAGGGAATTCAATCAAGAAATTTCAGTATAAATCCACACAGAAAATGTTATCTTAATTATTAAAGCCACCTTGCATATAAATCTTCTGTTCCTGACAAGTTATTTTTCATCTCCTTCAAGCCTGGCAATGGAGAAATGGGCTGAGAAGCAGCTGCAGGCTGGGGAAGGGGCTCCCTCTTACACCCCTGGCAGGATTTATCTGGGACAAAGGAAAACAAGGTGTTGGCACTGGGCCTGAATTATGAATGAAGTACAGCACAGAAGATGTTGATATTTATTATCTAACCTTTTTGGGAGCTTTCTTTTAAGGACACAAACATCCTGAGCTCTCTGACAGATCCTGTAACAACATCAAAGCCCATGGGGCAGGTTGGTTGTTGCCCCATTGTTTAAGGCATTGACCATCCCAAAATGGTTTTTTCTCTTAACCCTTAAATGAATGTTGGGAAACCAGTGAGAACTGAAACGGATTTCAGACTTCCTTCCCAGGACAACAAGTCCAGGAGAGGAGAGATTTACTGTACTTTATGTATAAAACAAATGTGATTTACAAGTAGCCACAGGCTGACACTGATGACTTCACAGGAGCCATGCAGAAACCTCAATGTGTATTTAGCTCTGCCAGAGCAGGCAAAGAAAAAACTATATTATTTACCCATATTTTTAAACATTTGGGCTTTAATCAGGGCAAATTAGACCTAAGGAGAGATTTCCTTTTGCTAAGTGAACTAGTTAACTTAGTATCTGGCAAATGATGGAGGACCTCTGTGGGGAAGGCAAGATATAATCAATACTTTTTGTTTAAAATCAGGTTTGAAAAAAACTTCAGACACTAAAAAAGTAATCCTTACTAGGGAAAAAAAAAAGGCAAGAAAAATAACCTGAAAGAAAATTAAAAGCAATTCAGAAAAATTAGAATGTCAACAATGAACTCAGCAGTGATGCAGTTATTGTTTCACACTCCAAATGCCTGTGGGAAATTTTCAGTTGAATGTCTCCTTTTTTCATACACCTTTTTACTCTGAAAACCTACTGACCTCTCCATAATTCTCTGAATTTTCACTTTGCCTGCTAAGCTACAGGTAATTCATTTCACTTTGCAAATTCAGCCCTGTCTCCCCCTGAATAAAATGAAAGCCTCCATTCCATGTGCACAATGCTTTTCACAGCTCTAAAACATCTGCAGGAGCTGATTGATTTAACATTTTAATGTACAGGGAAGGGTGAGTATGTAAATATTCATTCTGCCTTTCTCCCATATATTCTGCCGTGGCACAATTAAGTGTCATGTATCAAACTCATATAAAGGGAATGTTTTCTTTCTTTGCTCGTACAAGAACCAACAGTTTAGCTGCCTGTGGCTTTTTCCAGGCTGGAGCATTTCACTGTACTTTCCCTCAGTATGTACTTTGTAGTTTTTGGTTGTTTTTTTAAAATGGTAATGTAATGACACTTGGTTAAAAACAAACAAAACTGATCAGCCGAAAGCTCCCCTGAAATCCCCAATGCAATTCTCACCAGTTTGCTTTCCTGAGAGCAGGAGTGGCTCTGATACCTGCCATCCTGCCATCTGCTTTCCAAAGAACCTGCTCTCCTGATTTCCCCATGGGTGGCATTTCTATTGGCTGTGCTTTCCCATAAGGAAAGGCTGGGATATTTGAAAGGTTCTACTTGGATTAGAAATTTGCTTTTAAGAGCTGTGAGGTTCCTTGCTGCCTACCCAGTACAGTGTTGGCACTAAAGTTTTAAGAACTGCAGGGGTCACAAGGACAGCCCCTCTGCACAGCAGCACAGACCAACAGGCGCTGTTTAATTCAGGCAGTGTTTAATTCTGCCACTCAAAGCAAGCCAGGCTTTACTGCCATGAACTTCAGGAATCTCCTAAAGCTCAGCATCCCTCTCTGTGCAGTGAGCTCCTCTATTACAGTGTCAGAGTGATTCCAGCTGCTGCAGGAGCAATTCCCTTGTCTCCCCTCTATTTCAGCAGAGCAGGTAAATGACACAGCATGACCTGTCCATGGCAAGCAGAGCACTGGAGGATGGTGCTGCTCCCCTTCCTCCTGGGCAGGCTCTTCCCAGCCCTGCCTGTGATATGGGGCCCTGCCAGCTGCTCAGTGCTGGGAGAAGGTGCCCAGGACCCACACAGAGACCCCCTGAAACTGAGGCTCCATACTGCCTTCACCCCACCAGCAGATTGTTTCTATTGCCCTCTCTTCCCCTCTTGCAAAGGAAACAGCTCAAGGCACTGCAGAGAGAGGCCACAAATGAATTCATTGCTCTTTCCCAGAGTCCATTCCTATCCATAGCAGCTGTTAGCCCACGCCTGGGCAGTGCAAGGAGGCACAGTCAGTGCTGGGCCATTGCTGTGCTCCCTAAGGACTCTGGCAATGCCATGGGAGCCTGGGAAAGAGACAGCAAAACAGCTGAGTGATACTTGTGACATGAGGAGACAAAGAAATGGCTCCTTTACCTGAAAGGCAAAACTTTCCAGGTAAACTCAGGCTTAGAGAGAGAAAAGTGAAGGGCAGGAAATGGCAGCTGTGCCTCTTCTACCAACCTGGACTGAATGTCTTACTCAAGGAGTTACACTGAAATTCCTGTAGGAAGTGAATTCTTCCAATTCCTATTGTGAGAACTCACCCTACCTAATTAACAGTGGGTGTGTACCATCTAGGAAAAAATACTTAAGCAAAGTGCAAACCACACACCAAAATGAATTTCTGAATCAAATACTGAGGACAGAAGTCCCACTAAGTTGAGAGCCATTATGTGTTGGCATTTGTCTTGATGAACTGCCTTCAAACCCATTGAATCCTATGGCCAGGATTCTCACTCCTTGGGGAAATAAGTTTGAGTCCTGTACCCATGACCCAGAGCACAAAATCAGATCAGTTTTCCTCTTTGTTGCTAGAGTTCGTACTGTGACAGTTGGAATTGTCACATGTACATTCATTACAGATCTTATTGTCAAAAGACAACTTGTTCCCTATTTCCCTTTCTCCTTCCTCTCATGTGACTGATGAAGCAAAATGAGAATTCCAAGCCAAAAGAGCAGTCAAAAGTTTAAAGAAGAAAACATCCAGTTCAAATGCCTGTTTGGCAATCACAGACACTTGTCCATTTCTCTTTACAAACATTAAATCAAGAGTTCTTTAATCTTGCCGCTTCCTACATAGATACTCCTCTCTCAGTGACTGCCACTTTTGCTTCTAAGTAAACTGTGGAGATTTATGAAGGCAGGCTCAGGAAAATACATTTCCACAGGCTTATTAATTTCTTTAATCTAAAATCTAATGTCCCCCATTTTTGTATCTGAAATACACCTCTACCATCATAAAGCTGCTTTAGGAGCTTTTTCCCAGCCACAGCAATCTGGCATCCAATGATCGCTGCAAGTTGCACATTTAATTAGTCTGAGAAATTCATTAAGGTACCTGGAATACTGAGATGCCAGCATTGTTGTAAGCAGCCCAGTGCACACTCTAACATGGCAGATGGCACAGGCTGCTGCACCTGGGCTGCTTTGCCATCTTGCTGACAGACACAAACAGGCAGCAGTATAACTGTGACATACATAATCATAAAAAAGGGTCTCAGAATAAAAGACCCATCAGATCCTCTGCTTCCTGGGTGCCTGCTGGTTCATCAAGAGGCATTTTGTGTTCAGTTGCTGGGTTTGAAACAGGAGAAGCCCAGGCTGAGGCTCTGCTGTTGGCTCTTCAAAAGCCACTCAGGATTTTCTGCCCCCTCCAGGAGGAGCTGAGTGCCGGCTCTGGGGCTCAGGGGGAGCTTTATTCCATTCCCCCTGCCCTCAGTGCTCAGGCGCCACATTCTCTGCTGCTCCTCACCTGCCCAGACTCAGAAAGCACTCCCAGAGCTCTAGGGATCTGATCACAAAGGGACAAGCTTTAGGATGCTGCAGCCTGTGCCTGCTTTTACCTCCAGTGCCAACACTGATGTGCTGGGAGCTCCCTCTCCTCCCCAGCAAAGTGCAGGGTGTTTTTAGGGTCTGGAGAGATGGGCATGGCCCAGACAACCCAAAGTTAATCAGCAAATCTTCAGGCACAGGGTGTGCCCCAAATCATACCCAGTGGGGAGGAAAATGGCACTGCAGGTGTGTGTGGGAAATGGAGTTTTGTTTGCACACTTGGGTAGGAATGATGGCCACCAGCATAGCATCAATTGCCAGCAGAGGGAGAGGAGAGTGTGAGCACTTGTGTCACAATGAGCTTCTACACAGAATCCCTGCCATTAAACATTTCTCCAATGCCTAAACCCTTTACAGCCAAAATTAAAAACATTTCCTCATCAAATCTCCTCAGCATTTCCAAGAGACCCCATTTCCTTTTGATTTGCTGCAGGTAAAGTAACAGAGGAAATAGTTCAGGGCTGCTTCAGCTGCCAGGAGCAGGTCAAGTCTCACACCCTGGTTTGGTGCAGAACCTGCTGAAGTGCCTTTCCAAAGGGAGAGGAATTCCTGGGATATATTTGCTATCATCCAGGTTGCTACTGCAGAGATGAAATGGAGCATTACTCTCACAGAGAACTAGTGCAGTAAAATGTTTCTCTCCTGCACCACTACTCTTATCTATGAAATGATGATTTGTAGTTGAACTTTTAAAACCCTTTCACATAATTCCACGTGAAATTGTTCCAGAAGCTTGGATTGCTGCAGGCAGCCTTGTCAGAAAGTGAGCTGCAAGCTTTAGTGCTGCAGTGCTTGGGGTTATTTTTCATTATTGAAATCAGCCTGGACGCCTTCCACTGATCAATGCAGGAAATTAATTTCTTGTATTTCCTGGCATAAATGTGTCTCAGGGGCCCTGACTCTTTGTGCCACAGCCCCAGGAGGGCACAGCATGCCAGCCCAGGCATGGTGACAAATCTGCAGGGACTGACAGGCAATGGAAACGTGTTTGAGGAAGCTGCATTTCCACAAAACTCTCAGTGTACATTTATGTGTGTGTGCAGATATATTGGTTTATTTATTTCTCTGTGCTGGCATCACCTCTTGTGGTTTTAATGGCACATGTTCCACTTCCCCAGCTGCACCTTTCACCTCAGGGCAGAGGTTGGGCTCACCAGACCCAACTCTTCTGTTCTCAAGTGTTCCTTCCCTGCCCTCTGGGCCAGACACTGTCCTGCAGGGAGCAATGCTCTCACACAGGACACTGATGGCACTTGGGAGAAAGGTAATGGTGTGATTTCTTTCCCTGAGAAGAAATTGAACAGCTCACAGCACAGCACAACAATTTCTACGCTTAAAAAACTAAAATGCTTTAAAAATATCACATTACTGCAGTTTTTAACCTCCTGTTACTGCAGTACCTGTTTATTGAGAGCTCACAGAGCTGGCCCACCCAGTTAATTTAATGCCACACAGGCAATGCTAGCCCTGTGTGACAGGCTGTTAGCCAAGCACAAGTATCCACATCCCATGGGAAGATGTTTGAAACACAGAATTAAGAAGATTTCTTAATACCAACATACACAATTAGTACAGAATGTAAAGTGTTCTGTCAGTTCCAAGCAGATCTTTGGAAATATAATGAAAAAATTAGGTGAGTTGGAAGCTTAGAGTAAATCCCTTAACTAAGCCAAAGAAACCAACTGGCCAGATGCCTGAAACATGTCCTCTCTCCTGTCCCATTCCTGAGGCTGCCCCACAGCCCCTTCCAGGACAAGTCCCACCACCCTTGGCTGGACAAGCTTTCCTCCTGAGCTCCTCCCAGCATAAAGCATTATTTATTTTGATCAGATGTACAGAGGGAAAGGGAGAGAGGGCAGCTGCCAAGAAACTGAGTGCAAGCAGGAAAACCTGAGCTCTCCCCAGACACAGGCTCCTATTAATCTTTCTGCCCAGGGGGAAAGGAGAGAGCCTGAAAGGCTGCAGAAGAGCCAAGTGTCTGAAGAAAAGGAACAGCCCGTTCTCTCTGCAGAACCAAAATTAAGGAATTCACAAGTATCAGTGCTCCTGTGAGCACAGTTTCAATACATATGCTCCAGTCAGATTAGGCTGTTTCTTAGCACAAATTGGTGCTGCTTCACTTGGTACAACCAAACACAGATGAGATTTGTTGCCTGTGAGGGTGGATTTGCCAGTTGCAATGCAAACACAGATCTCCTCAGAAAGCCACCTCCTTCTCATGGGACATGGTGAAAAACACAGACTGGGAGGAAAAGGGGGCTTGGGAAAGGTTCTTCCACAACAAACCTGCATCTAAAGCAACTGCCTGGATCAGAGTTCTCAGCTGTAGACACACAGGTTGGAGAAAAATCAGTGCTGAACAAAAAGACTCGAAGGGAGGCATAGAAAAACCTGCCCTGCAGGAAGGAAGAACTTACAGAGTTTCAGTTTTGATAAACACCAAAAGAAAATAAAGCCAGGAAAGACCAGATGATTCATCCCAGCCCTAGCTGTACATCCTCCATCCATAGGACATGCAGCCATCTCCCTTTTCAGAGACACATTCCATCCTGAAGCAGGACTAGTCTGTAAGGCTTCATTTAAAAGCTGCATATCAGAGGAATTTCAGGGAGGAGAATTTCCAACTCAGAATTACTTTATTTTGGGGTACCATTTGCTCTGTAAAGGGTAAATTTTTAAAAATAATAAATTCTAAGTGAGTACCATACTAATGTGGGTATACAAAAAAATAATAAATTCTAAGTGGGTAAAATACTAATTCTCTTTGTGAGAGCTGCTGTAATTCCCATCTGTCTTTCCAAGAGAGCTGATTGCAGAGATGATGTTGGACACAGGCCTGAGGTGAGGGCAAACCCCAGCAGGATTCCATTAGCTCACTCCTCTGCCACATGACTTCCATGGATAGATTTCCATTTAAAGCTGCATTTTTACTCCAGGCTGGTGCAGTGGACAATCAGCCCCAGGCACTTGGAAAGGATCTCAATTTGACAGC
The DNA here is from genome assembly GCF_035770615.1 of Melospiza melodia melodia. Lineage (NCBI taxonomy): Eukaryota > Metazoa > Chordata > Aves > Passeriformes > Passerellidae > Melospiza > Melospiza melodia. Next base: position 46,670,984 of record NC_086199.1, read on the forward strand.
AGGACCTAAGTGGATATCAGCTTTCAGAATGGGAATGCTCTCTGGAGAGCCAATTCCACTCTCAGCACTTCAGCAGCAGACTCAGGAAAGAGGATTATATTAAAACTGAGCCTAGCAGGAAGCTTCCAGCACTGTATTTTGGATTTCTTTCCTGGTCCTCCCCATCTCTTGCCACCTTCATGGGTGACATGACTGCTGATTACTGCAGTCTGTTGGTGGCAGTCAGGAGTGTTACCAGTTGTGCACCTGAAGAACAGAAAACTCCAGCAAACATCTTTTCCTTTTCCAGGGAAATGATGGGTTTGCAGGCATACTGTCTTCTTCAGCCCCTGCTTTTACAACTACCAGAGCCTGAAGTAGAACTCTTCATACATTACACCTTCAAGGTTACCACCAGCAGTGCTCCAGGCATCATCAATATTCATCACTTGGCACTTTGATTTTCTGATTAGGGAAGGATTGACAGGGCAATAAGACAGCTAAAGACCAGGGAAATCACTAATCAGGACCCAAGGTATTGTCACATCTGGCTTCTGTCTTACACCATTACATCCATGCCCTGCTCCTTGCCCAGTCTCCTGCCTCTGGAAAAGGTTTTTCCCATCACTGCTGGAACCACACACCCCGTACAGCTGAGCAGGGCTTCTCTCTTTTGAGGCAACACATCTGAGCCACAGTAAATTACACACTTCATTTACCATTTATTTACTTGTTAAGTGACTCAGTCCAAGCCTCTCACATTTTAATTTCCAGCAGCGATGCCGTGTCTGGCTGCTCTTTACTTTCAGAGTTTTTCTGCTGAGTCACAGAGCTCAGTGCTGAGCTCCCGATCCAGTTTCCTATGCCATTCACCCCATCCTGACCCAGTCCCAGATCTGGATTCTCACAGAATGATGTGATTCCTGCCAGGAGGCAAGGAGGGAGAGAAGGCTGCAAACAGCCCCACTCAGATGCTCAGAGCACAAACTCATTTCCTGGGTGAATTCCAGTCATCCAAGTGAGCCAGACCCAGAGTTTGTCTGTTTGAAATGTGCTGTGCTGTGACTGACTGAGGGCACCAGGAACTCCTTTCCAGTTTGCTCACATTTAAGGACTTGGTTGTTATCAACCCTTTTTCTGTTTCTGCTTTATTCTTAGATGCAGAACATTAATAGCTCATTAACAAGCTGTAAACATCCACTGTGACAAAATATGAGTAATTTATAGATGGATAGAGCATCAAGTGGGCTGTAGCTAGATTTTGGGGAGGTGTGGGAAGGTGGGTGAGAGCTTTTCCCAACCTGCAAAGAACAGATGAAGTGTGCTGGCTGTGAAGTCCAGCTGCAAATCTTAGTGAGGTTTATTATTAGCAAAAGGACTGGATTTAGATTCTGACAAATCACGGTGGGGAGAAAAAGCAAGAGAACTAAAGGGATACAGCCTGAGATTCAGACACTGTGTTTTATTGAAGATAATGTCTGAATGTGAAACTCAGAATTCTTCAGGACAAGCACTCCAATCCTTCATGGCCAGACAGAGACCCATGTGTTGGAGCCCAAAACCAGGACAGCTTCTCCTGGCTTCCTCAGCCAGCTTTCCACCCCAAAAATGCCTTAAAAACCTGGGCCTGTCTCTGATGCACCACAGAAACACATCCCAACTGCCAGGAAGGATTCACACTTGCATGACAGGGAAGAGAACAGAGTGGGGAGTAGAACAGCACTGGTTAGAGACAAAACAGAGCCCACCCTGCAATTACACCCCATTTGTAAGGGGCTGTTGAGGCAATGGCAGACATGAGCCAAGGGGGCAGATTACTCCTATTTTATTATTTCTTTGGAAAATCAGCTTAAAACTCTCCCCTGTATAATTTCTTAATTGTGCAGTGTCACCCTTTCCCTTTAAAATAAGAATGTAAAAAACAAAGACAAAAGGCCTGCTTGTTAAGGCTTGCTTGCCATGGCTGAGGACGCCTCCAGAAGTCAAATAAAACCTCAGTAAATGCAGCAACAACATCAAAAACTCTGCTACTGCTCACATCCTTCACTGGCTCCTGGGAGAAAAGAGTTGCCTGAACATCTTCAGCTTCTCACCTTGATGTGCTGGGCGAGACTGGAAGGGAACAATTCCAGCTGGCTGTGTACAAATGCTCACAAGTTCAGCAGGGCTCAAAGCCAGCAATTCCCTGCCCTGGTGAACTTCTGTGAGCCTCTCTGAACACTCTAACTAAAAAGGAAATTGTAAAATGCAAAGCCTCAGATTTGGAGAGTGCCCTGTGAGCTGGCACCACGTGCCTGATTTGACTGGGCTAACAACTGATGAGCCAGGCCCTGCTTCCCAGAGAGCAGCTCATCCTCACAAGGAACACTCCAGCCCCAATGAAATCCACCCCCAGCAAAAAAAAGGGAGGCTTTTCCTTCACATGTCAGAAAGGAAAAGCCTTGCTGTGAAAGGACAGGGAGTCCTTGCTGTGGAAAAGGACACAGAAACAAGAGATGGCATCAGAGAGCAGCCAGCCTGGTGATTTCAGTAATCCTTGGAGATATGGGAGAGGGATCTCAGCTGCTTCTTTCTCCTGAACCACAGCAGGGCATCCTGGCAAGGACCTGAACCAGCAGCATCCTTCTCTCCCTTTCACTAATTTTACACAGTGTTGGCAGAAGCTTAAAATATATATTATTCCACCACTGCAACTTCTGCCTGCTTTTGCAAACCACTACTGCAGCATCTTTTTCTGAAGCTACAGATCTACAAAACCTGTTGATTTCCTTTTTAACTTATGGTGTAAAATTCCCTTCCCTGCTACAATCCACTGTTCTTAGGAGAAGTGAGGACAGATGTGTGGAAACACCATTTTGTGTTGTTTTTGCTAGCAAACTCTTTTACAACTGCCTATTCTGGTTCAACCAACAACTCTCTGTTGGTCTGGATTTTTTATTTTTATTTTAAAGGATGCTTATTCTTAAGTAAAAATCAATTATTTATGTATGAACCCTTAGAAGAACAGCACTAAGTCAATTCACATTACTTAGCCCCAGCACGTGCACTTTGAGCACTTCAATATTCACTGGCTATTAGAAACTCTCAGTATTTCTGCCACTTCACACTGGCACAGTAGCCAAGGTGCTTTAACACTCTGTTTTGTCTGGTAATCCCGTGGCTTCAGAATCACAGTGAGAATTACATCCCCAGTAAAATGTGTAAAAAGACACATTGATACTTTAGTTTTATTGAGGCCTATTTCCTGCAGAGCTGAATCTCCCATTTTTCCATGGGGAAAGCATTTCACAGCTATCCAGAAAAACATTTGTTGTGAGCATTGTGGTGTAGGAGCTGTCACAATATCCCTGCCTGCTCCCCTGCTCACACCTCAGCCTTTTCCTGTACTTCTCAGTCACAACATGATCTGCAGAGTTCAGGATGCTCCAGGGCACACACCAATTTTTACATGTCCCAGCTTTTTCTTGGCTTTTTCCTGCTGTGGCTGTTCCCTCAGCATGCTCAGGGACAGGGAGAGTCTGTTCTGACCGAGATGCATCCCATACACACGCATACATTGAAGTCCTGTTAACAGCAAGCAAGGAACCAACAAAAACACTAATTGAATTTCAGTGAGAAATCCTGCATAAATGGTATTTAGTCCCAAAAGGTTATTCCTCTCCCCTGCAATAAAGCTGATGGGGTAGATGACTGATTTTCCTTTGTCACTCCTCAGCAGCTGGGAACTCCTTGTTTCTTTCTGCACACACCTCAACACTGCAGGACACCTCCACCTGTATTTGGGGGACTTGTGCTCGTGCACAGCTGCCAGGCTGCTTTCCAGCTTTTTCAGCAGGCACAAGAGTTCAGTCCTTTCCTGCCCAGCAGCATTTGCCACATTTAAACTGCATTTAAATAGCAGGAGATGGAGGGGAAAAAAACAACCACCAAAAAGTACAGGAGGGCAGCAAAGTTGAGAGCTGTGGGTCAGACTCCTGTGGCCAACAGGAGCAGCCTGTTCCTGGCATGAGCAGTGCAGCTGGGCATGGGGGCACAGGGGGGCACAGCCAGCTGCTGGGGGCTGGAGGGCAGCAGGGCAGGGCCCACAGCAGCTGCCTTCAGCTCCTGACCCTCAGCCCTGCCCTGGGTGGGGATCAGCCCCCCCTGCTCAGGTGGGGAAGGCGCTGGGAGCCCCTGGCTTTGCTCCCTCAGGGCTGCCCCTGCTGCTCTCGGGATCAGCTCCTGGAGCCAGCTCAGGGCACCCCTGCACTCAGGCAGCAGAGAGGCAGATGGCATTTGGTGCAGGAATTATGGCAGGAGGACAGCTCAAGCCATTTCCCTAAACAGCCAGCAAAACCATTTCATCAGAGGGAAAGTATTTCAGAGATTTAGCAGAACTCAAGAGCAAGTCCATAGGTCAGATAAGGAAGCTGCTGGGAGACATGAAATAAATTTAGATAATTCCCTTTCACCTACCACGGGGAAGGAAACTATAAAAAGAAAGCACTGCACAGCTATAAAAGGCCTTGTTAGGTTATATAATGGGTGACCATCAGCCATTTTCACATCTTACCCTTCACAAAGCACACAGTCTTTTCACAATTGCTGGCCCTTGATAACCCCACACTTGTGTATCCATTCCAATGTCTGCAGACCCCGTCTCCCTCCTGCTGCAGTCAGAGCCATTTGCTCACTCAGATCCAGAGCCCAAACACCTTAAACACCTTCACCTTCCAGGTGGTCTGCTTAGCATAAATTACTGAACATACACTATCTACTTCTAGTCTGTAATCTTTAGTGCACAGGGTCATAATTTCATATCAGAGCCACTGATAGGTAGATTTTCTCCTCCACATACTCTTGTCAACATCTCAGCTCTAGGAAGACCTCATCTGGTTTGGAAGGATTCAAACAAGACAAAACCCAAAGACCCCTTTGGAGCTGATGACTCCCACAGAGGATTGACAAAGGCCATAAAGAGTGAGAATAATGACGCTGCTCAGGTGGGTTGGAACCACAGAAAGAGAAGAACAAGACCAAGTGCCAAGGGAAACAAGGGCTGTGTGCCACAGCAATGGCCTGGCAGCAGGATAAAGAGAAACGTAAGCACAATGTCAGGAAAAACTGCATTAAAGAGTTCCACAGAGGAAAATGTGAAAGTTTTGCCACTTGACAATGGTCTTAAGACTGCACACCCATCTGGAAGAACACCAGAGACACAGATGGACACAGAGCACAGGACTTGATGGAGCCCTGTCCATGCAGGGTCCTCAGGCAACACAAAACCAGCACAGCAGAGAAATGGGAATTGCCCAGCCTGGACTTTTTTTGGTCAAGTTTGAGGTGCTCCTTAGCAGAACAATAGGGGGAGAGAAGAGTAAAGCTCAGCTCTGCAATGACGGAGCTCCTGCAGCTTCAGATAGAATTAAACATCAATATAGAAATCACCCTTATAAACTTGTAAATGAAATCTCAAATTTGGGATTAAGACATTGTAAGCTCTTCCCCAGTTTTCTGCTAAAGGAGATCTTTTCTAGTTCAGGCATGTCAAAATGAAGCTATCTGCCTCCATCACAAACTAATTTGAGTCAGCATTTTCAGCCCTGTCTAGCACAGAGATTAGATAGGCCAGGCAATTTTTTACAGCAGGTCCCAAGCTGGAGAGGTCCAATTGCTCCTGGGGAGATTTATGGAAAGCGATTTCTGATTGGTATTACTGACTGACACTGATTAGTACTCCTGCAAAGATAACTCTTATTTACACCACATGGTCACAGAATATCAATTACAGGCAGGGAATGGCTGAGTTTACACATTTTCTCTCTCATTTCTAGATGGAGTGAATCCATCATTCACCACCAGCATCCTGAAAAGCTGAAAGGAGCATTTTGTGGAACTTCATTGCTTCCACCAAATAGCTGCATTTCCCTTTTCTCTTTTGTCAGTCTTGCGCATCTTCAGAGGCACATGAGGCTGTCAGAGGAGTTAAATGGCCCAGGCTGTAACTTCCATCCTAATTATAACTATTATTATAACTATTGTAACTCAGGCAGGCTGCACATCTGTCAAACAGGGAATTGAACATCCTGGGGCAAGAATCAACCCTGGCTGGAGGCACTGAGGGCTCAGCTGGGCAGCCCCAGCATTTCCTCACTCTGCAATAATGCCCTGAGAGCTTTAGTGCCATTTCTGCACTGCCCCTTCGCTGTGGGTCCCTGAGCACACCTCAGGTGCTCCAGATGACCCCTGCAGGGGTGGAAGGTGCCACAAGAGCAGCTCATAGAGCAGCTAAACATCAACCAGGGAGTTCTGGATCCCAGTCAAGTTAAAGAAACTACTTCAAATCAAAATGGTCCTGAGCAGCCCCGGGAGCATAACTAGTTATCTACAGGCTTAATTAGCAAAAACCCCTAAGTGTTTGAGTGCATTAAGCAGGTCTGAGATACCAGCAACAACTTTTCTGAGAAGTTCTGAATTTTTAATATGTGCATCACTTATATCCTTTGTGGAGAAAAAGCATGTTCTTTAAAACAAACTGAATGAACGTTTGCAAATAAATTATTTACTTGTTGTTTTGGACAGGAAAACAAGCAAACTAAAAGTGGTTCAGTAACAAGTCATTCACATTCTGCTTCCAAAAGGCAGAGCAGCACCTCTGTATGTAAAGAGGAAAGGGTGAACTCTGCTCTTCCTCAGAACAGAACAAAACCTCACTGCCTCATCCATGAACTTCTCACAATGTGGATCTAAACCTTTCCCCTAGGCATTTCACTTGCCAAAATGCTCCTTCAAGCACTAACAAAATGAATACAATCTATTTACATGAGGGGAGGTAAAATGTGACTTTGCAAGATAAAATAAAATGCAAATTCTTTATTTATTCATCCTCTCAGAACAAACCATAAGCCTGTAGCTTACACACTGTGCTTCACCTTGCACATCCATGTGAGTTTAAAAAGTGTAGTGTTGGCAAAAAGCTCTAATCAGGACTTGTTCTGCATTGATTTTCTGTTCTGCAAGGTCAGATGCCACGTTCTGTGAGCACAATTCCAATGTTGTCGTGCAGACACAAACTGCTCTTGGCCTCCAAAAGAGCTGCAGTGCAAGAGCAGCACGAGCACAGCTGGGACTCCTTGCTGCCTTCCACACAGGAGGTGGTTATTCCAAAGAGAAGATTTTTCCTCAAACACGTTCACATTATCCACAGTCACACATTTGCCCATTTCTAATAACTTGCTCTGAATCACACAATTTGCTTTTCCAACTCCGAGTCCCTTCAGGAGCACTTTGCACGTCCTTAGCAGGAGTTGTTTATTCCTCTCTGTTCACTTTAGAGCCAGAACCCACCCCCACATTACTGCACCTTACACACAACAGGAGCAGACAGATGGCCAGGTTGCACTGCAAGAAAAACTGCAGGTGGAAGCCCCTAAAAAGAACAAGACTATGTGAATAACCATGTGTTTTCCTGCATTTAAAGCCATGCATGCTGAGATAGGTGCCAGCACCTAATACACTGATATCAGCTTCAGCTCTGGAAAACATGAGCACTGTCTCCAGTGCCAGACCAACAATGCACATTCCTGCCCCTGAGTTGAGGAATTCAAACTTTTCCTTCTTGTGTGGTCATCATTTTCTGCCATGAACATTTTGTTAGGATCTTTACACTGCTGGGCATTGAATATGGGCCCTTTGGAAGGGGTTCACAGTCTGTGCTTCACTGAACTCATCTAAGAGAGAGGAAATCCTGGACTCCTCAGGTGGGTTTGGTTTTGATGAAACCTTTGCTGCTCACCCTTGCACCCTTCAGCATTACCTAGATCACCTTTACTGCAGAGTCTTTGCTGGGATTCAGCTGTTCCCACATGTACAACCTGAAAAATGCCCCATTCCCAGCAAAAGCCTCCCTCATGCTGACAGCAGAGAAGCAGCAGCCTCTAATGCTCATGTCACTGAATCCATGTCTGTCCCCAGGGCAGCAGGGCCTGAGCCCCAGTGAGTGGGAGCCAAACTCAGGTGCTGTGGGATGGCAGTGAGTGCCAGAACCTTCCAGAGGGCTCCCAGGCACCCCCACCCTGCTCCTGGGGCCAGAGGCTGCTCCAGCAGCGCCCCAAATCCTGCCTGCCAGCTCCTGTGCTGCAAAAGGCTTTCTCATCCCCAGGAGTGCCAATTATTGGGAAGGAAGGGAAGTTTTAGGAGCAAGCTTGCTTTATAAAAGATGTGGGTTTTAAGCTGTATTGAAATACTGCAGCCTGAGCCAGAATTTCCAAATCCTCTTTTTCATAATTATCTCCATCATTTGTCACTGCAATGCATGGTGTGCTCACAGACAGAGTAAAACCCCACAGATTGCCTGCAGCTGATCTGAATATTGGATATATTCACCCCCACACCACAGAATTCCTGAGAGCATTCCCTTACAAAATTCCACCATAGATCCTGACTGGAATGCCACTGGAATCTCAAGAGATCAAAATAATTTGGTGTGTCTGTGAAAAGACAAGAGCCCTTGTGTTAAGGTCTCACCCCTGGACTCCTAAAAGGTTCTAAGAGCCCAGTAATTTATTTTTTAAATTAATTTCCAGAATGTAGAAAAAACTGTTTCCCTCTTTCTCCCAGGTCATGGGAGAAAGCCAAGGTTACCACCAACAGATTCCAGCACTGATTGCTGAAACAAGAACTCATTCCTCCTGTATCCCCCTTCCTCAGGGATGGAAAACACCAACACACCTCCATCAGGGAGGCTCAAAAACTGAATCATGCCTGCCAATGCCTTTCAATGTGCAAACAATGTCTGCATCTGCTTAATACTTTCCACCAACAAATATCACCATTTCTGAAGTAAAATGTGAGAGATAATCAATTTTGTGACTTGCCTGGCTGTGACACCCAGGTACTGAGCACACCTGCTTTCTCCTCTGTTAGAAAAGTGATACTTTGATCTGATGAAATCCAGCCCACAGGAATAAAAACCTAACCTGTAATAAATTTAGATCACTTCTTCATTACTATTCCCAGTTGATTACATACTTGGGATGAGTCAGTGAAGCTCTTTGCAAACAACTTCCAGACTGCAAGCATATGGGATGTCTTGGAGGAAATGGTGCCAGCTCCAGCCATATGCTGTGCTGCAGCAGCAAACTCATCCTGTGCTCAGAGAATCCGTCCTGGAGGACTGGGAGATGATGGGGTTTGATCCCAGCAGCAGAGCTGGCAGCACTTCTGGCTCTGCCTTTGTGAGTGGTGGCTCAGCAAAGCCAGAACAGCTCCATCCCTCAGGCCCTGCCTCTGCAGGGCTCCCGAGCACCCCAGGCCCTCTGTGCTTTTCATGAGGGTCTCCCCAGACCAATGAGATTTTAGAACACAAACCACTCATTTCCTCATAGCCTTTCCTTCACTGTTTCATCTTCAAACAGCCTGCAGATGTCTGCATGCCCCAGCCAGCACAGGAAAGCACTGATCCCTCTGCTCTGGTTCTAGCACTTTGGATTCAGCAGAGCTGCATTCCCACCCCACACACCTTCATCTCCAGAACTGACGTCACCCTTGTTACCACACCAGCCCTGACTGATCATGGTTCCATCTCCATGGTGCTCTGCCAAGTGGGGCAGTGAAACCTCTGTGTCCTGGCTGGATCAGTGCATCCCCAGTGCCACGAGGGGCTGTACCCAGGGCTGTGGGAGACCTGCAGCTGAGCAGCAAACAGATCTTCTGGCTCCCACTGCAGCCTGAGCTTCGGTTAGAATCAGATTTTGCCTTCCAGCCAGGCTCAGCTCTATTTCCCTCTCCAGGAACAGGTCATTTATTTAAAGGATAACCACACTCTCAGGCTCTCATCACTTCCACAGAGCAAAGGCACAGGCTCCTGAAATCTGCTGATGTTCCCAGCTCCTGCCAAGTCATCAACACCCTCATTTCCCCCAGGCCTTGGATGCTCTTTGCCATCCTCTTCTGGGCAGTCCTTTGCTCCCTCACACCTCCTGGCACTGCCATGCTCTGACCTAGGCCTGGTCCATTCCAGCCCCTTTTCACGGTGACAGCGACAAAAGGCCTTTGAAGTCTGCACACAAACACTTGGGAGGCCAGAAATGAGATTTTCAGAGCCCCAGATCAGCAACAAGAGAAGCAGGTGTGAGTCTCTACTTATATTTACTTCTGGATGACTTTTCCTTTAAAATCTGAGTGAGTGATGCCTCCAGGTAACAATGAAGGAATTTTTTTCTCTTGACATGCACAGCCACTCAAAATAAAAACTGAACTGTAAATGCCTTCCTAGCAGGAACATCAGGCATGAAATAATAATTCCTCTTGATTGCTCATTAAATTTGCAGGCTAGGAACCTGCATCTCAAAGCTCAGTTATATCTAATTCTCAAAACCCCATGGATCTTAGACAATTGCCTTCCAGACACTGCAGGCAATCCTTCACTTCATCTCATTGATGTTTCAGTTATGCTGCAACAGCCAAACAAAATTTGAAAACATCCTAAGGAAAATACTCCACACTACCTGTAAATAAATAATCCCAGCCCACAGACTGCTATTCACAGGGTTCTCTGTGAGCAGCACTAATTACTATCAGATAATTCAGTAATTTATTATTCCTTTGGCAACTATACTGAAGACTGAGTTCACACATAAGCAGAAGATCTATTTTATGCTGGCTTGCTGACCTGAAGTATTTTAGGAAGGATAAAAGTACTAAGTCCTTGCCTTTCAAAGCAATAGAGCAAAAAAGAACAAGCACACAGTGGAAATTAAAAAGAGAATGTCTCTAAAATATTGCATTCTTGGTTTAAATTGCACTATATTTCTTATTTTATTTTTTACTATCCACAGGTAAAAGTTTCCCTTAGGAGTTGGTCAGACAAACCTTGTTTGCCCCAAGCAGATGGATGAAATCAGTGGGGAGTTGTGGAAGGTGGAATTGCTTGTGCAAATACCACTTGTCCCATTATGCTTATTGAAGTACTTCAGCAAATTTTTAGCTGCTGTCTTTCTTCCCATGACAGTAATGCAGCACCCTGGCAAGGCCCTTATTGGTGTGTGTTTACTCACAGCCCTTTGGACACTTCCCAGGACTTGGAGCTGCTCTAAGTGACGCAGATGTTGCTTTTCCCCATTGCTTTCATTAGCACAAATGTTAATGAAAACCGTATAACAGTTTTTCTTGAAAAATACAAAAACAGTTATGGGGGGGGGGGGGGCAAAGCTACTTAATACTTTCCATCTTAAGGAAGGACAAAAGCCAGGCCTAGAGACACAAATTCATCAATTGTTCCTGTGGGGTGTAGAGCTCTCTGATGCAGCTCTGTTTACAGCAATATATTCCCATACTAAATACTAAAATATTCAAATCCACAAAGTTTAAATGCATGCCTGCTGCATTTTTCAATGCGATAGTTAAGATGGAGTCTTTACTTTCTAAAATTACCTTAAGCTCTTCTACAAACCAGAAATTTTATAAGCTAATACCATTATCACTACCATTACAAAATTGCTTAAATTTCAGAGTATGAAAAGCTACCAATTGTAACAAATTGAATATTTCTTTTAATGAACACATTTCATTCAGTGAGCAGAATATTTTCAGTAGAATATGCCCACTTGGTTCAAATAAGCCATTAAGTTCAACTACATGGGATTTCCTGCCTCAAGTGCTTCATAATGAGCAGCAGTAATAAAAATGGAGATCAAGTGAATCAAGGGAATTGACTTCCCTGCTATGTTTTGTTTGCCTTTGCTTGCATCACATCATAAGGTGTGTTCAAAGGAATGACCAATTTTAGGTCAGAAAGGCCAGGGTTGATGACCATGAAGGGAGGAGCCCTGGGTCTGAACTGCTCCATTGCTCCCTGAGCACTGCACTCACAGGGATGGAGCAGTCAGGAGTTCCATGATCCCAGTAATTAACAGGAGTTAATAAAGGGTAACAAACCCCATTTTGTGACATCAGTTATGTCTCTGGACACAACAATGAGGAGGTTAAAACAACAGACAGACACACATGGCCAGGTATGAGTTGCAGCCACTACCAGTGACCTCAGACACAGCATAATTCAATTTGGAAGATATTAATGGTTAAACTAATTCACTATAATTGCAGTCTGGAAATCATTTGCACTTCTAACATAAAGTCACATCTGTTTTTTTTCAACAACAACCATTAATCATCCAGATAATGCAAGAAGAGACCCTGTTCCATTAAGAGTCATATAAACACAGATGAAATAGAAAGATTAATTCAGGAATCATGATGTAGAAACAAGAGAAATCTTATTTTCCCTATTTGTCACATAATGGGTGACAAAGGACAACGAAAAAACAGAGACATGACATCAGAACATTTACTTGTCCAGCCAGACAAGGTCACTCCCAAGCAATCCCAACCCCACTGCAAGTGCTCCACAGGACAAAAGCCCACAGAGAATTCTGGCTATGTGTGAGGAAACCAGGCTTCTCTGCAAAGCACCAGAAGCTGAATTTTGGGAAGCAGGAGCCAAAGAACTTTGGAATTGCCTCCTAACCATCCTTCTCATTAATGAGAGGCCCTGAGGCAAAGCAGAGAAACCATTTGCTTCCATGCCAGAAAGTGCCTCTGCACACTGTTCTAACACATCAATGCACCCTGTCCTTCTCCCAGGGTGCTCTGAAACCCAAGGGCAGAGTCTGCACCTCTTCACAACCCTCCCCCTGCCCATCTGAGAGGGTGAGAGACAAGGAACAGGTGCCACCAACTCATTCATGTGCCTGTAAGGCTCACCTCTGACCCAGCACTGGATGTTTCCATCAGAATATTGGAACATTTAATTTCCACTGCTAATGACAAACTCAGAATCAGTTACTGAACCACCTGACCACCAAAACATCCATTTATGCTTCCATACTTGAGCCAAGCCCTGACCAATTGCAAATCCTCAGCTATAAAGGACTAAGGTGGGATGACAGACACCTTAAATTTATACTTCATTTCTCTTTCCCCAAAAAGCTTGCCCTGCACAGGCCTTTGCTGAAGTTCATATTTAAATTCCTACTAGTAAGAACTGATGTCTTCAGAGATCCCTGCTCCCTGATCCTCTGGCTTGGCACAGGTCTGAATTATGAAAACTTTAATGTCTGAAAAGAATCACTCTAAAACCAGCAGGGAATCAGATCCTGACTCCAAGTCTGGCCTAATCCCAGGTAGTGTTTTCTGTGGGTATCAATTAATGCAGGTTTCAGTGACAGTTCCTCGTGTTCCATCAGCCTCTGAGCCCTCCTGCTGTCTCTCTTACCTCAAAATGAGTGAAACAGAAACAGCAGCCTGGTGACTCAGAAATGATGGAGAGGGCAAACAAGGCAGGGTGAGGCCCCTCTGTTCTCTGGGAAGGAGCTGGGGCTGGTGCTCAGTGCCTGCCTTTGCCCAGCAGAGCCTGGAGTGCCCAGCCCAGCTGGGACAGCCCAGCCTCCATCCCCACTCCTGCCAAGGGCAGGGATCAACCCCAGGGCATCTGCTGCCCCAAACTTTCCTCTGCACTGCTCAGCACAAAACACACAGCAGGAGAAGATCATTCCTGCCTCTGCAGAAGCTGCAGGTAAAGCAACAAACACCACCCTACCCAAGGCAATGGCAACTTGCTGATGACTTCAGTGGATGCAGATTTCATCTCCAAACATCTTATTTGTGTCTGGAAAGATTAAAAAAACCTAACCCAACAGCAACAACAAAACCCCCAAATAAGTCCACAAAAATAGCCCTCAAACCTACTGAGGAACAAACTGGCTATTGGAATGGGCAAGATTGTTCCATTGGTGTTTAGGGATCAAACAGACAAACTGCTGAAATAAAAAAGGGGGCTCTGCATGATGCACTTCCATGCAAGATACAGAAAAGCTATTAAAAGGCTTTGGAAAATCCCAATCAATAATGATATCTGCTATAATTTTATTACTGTCCATGTGGTTTTGGCTGCAGCTTCAAGAATTCCCTTTCCCATCCATGAGGTATGAGGTAACCAAGCCTGCTGGGTTAATTTCATTTTGCCCATCATTTCCTGAGTCAGGACCTTATCCCCTCCCTCAGCTCAGAGCTGCTGTGCCTGGCAGTGCTACAGGCAGTGTCAGCCACACACTCCTGGCATCCCCTGCCCCAGGCTGTGCCCAGCACGGAGCCAGCACCAGGAGGTGGCAGCAAGGACTCAGCTGAGCCCACGGAGCCAGGCCAAGCTCAGTCAGGATCCTCATCTCACACCTTTGTACCTCACTTTGAGTAAATAACACCAGAACTGTGACCCCTGCTTATCCACCCCTAAAGTACTCCCTAAAAGCTTGGGTGGCTCTGACTGTGGAAATCAAAATCTGATCACCTAAAATTGTATTTATGGTTACACTGAAGCTGTCTTGTGAATAACAGTTCTAGAAAGGTTAATAAGGGAGAGGAAAACAAAAGCATTTAAAGTTTAAAAAGTAATTGGTTTAAATTACTGAGAAGCAGGAGGTTTTGCTCAACAAGAATATACAAGACTTATATAACTGTTTTATATGGTAGGTCGCTGTGCAATAATTTCTAAATACTTTAGGAAAGAATTGAAATAAGCTAAAGGCTGTAAAGGAATAGAAGCCCCATCCTGAAATCTGTTGAGCATTTACAATTCCTAGAATCTAACTCAGTATCAGCAAACACATTTTAATAATTTCAAGTTTACAGAAAGGTTTAGCAGATAGAAGGCAGCAGATAGGAAGACATCTCCATTTCCCCCCCCCAAACCCAGTAAAAATGAAAGCTGACTAAATCACATTACTTTTTTAATGTTGTCTCGAGAACCACTGAACCTTTTTACTTAGGATATGAACCTCAAAGATCACAGCTTTGTTAAAGCCTCTGAGAAATTAATCCAATTTATCAAGTTCTCTGAAAAAGGGGTGAACAGGCAGTGGCTTACAGAAGAGCAGATGACATTCTGTGGCACTGTAGAACAACCAATTCCATTTCAGAGAATTCCTACCATATTCACCACAACCAGTACACACAGCAATACATGAATATGCTGCTATTAGGCACAAACAGCTGCAGGAATAATGGTAATGAAGATCCCACACACCCTGATTTCACTTGGAATTTTCCTCACATTTATTCTTGTTTGCGCTGTAGTAAATCTGAACTAAATGGAATTTGTTGCTTTCAGTGCTCCTGAACACCAGCCTCAGCAAATCTAGCTTTCACCCGCTTGGGTGGCAATTCTGTTTCCAGCTGTCATCTACACCAAACCTTTATGCTGTCCACAGCTATCATGAAAAAGACTAATAAGACACATGGGCTATTTTTCTTCCTTTCCTTTATTAAAAAGAATGCTTTTTGTAGTCATTCAAGTATTTTAGCAAATTATTTTGGAGTTACAATAGCAGAAGAAAGAACATTGCCATCAAAAGCTAGTTCAGAAAGCCATTAAAAACCCAGGAAGAAAGTCCAAATCTTAATTCAAAGATTCTTCTGGTTTTCCAGATAATTACAGCTGCCAATTTTAATTTATTCTAGCTCAAGAGCATTCAGATGCAAAAAAATAATTCCCAAAACAACTGTGAAAAAATTGGATGCTTTGCTAAAATGTGCATATTTTGGTTCAATTAAAAATTAATTCCATTTTGAAATGATTCTTCACAGCACTTTTTTCATATCGTGCATTTCTTTGTAGAAATTTGTTCTTTCTTGCAAGGAAGAAAAAATCCAAAATGAACTGACTGATTGACTTATGCTGCAGCATCCATCAATCAAGATGGCCTCTCCTGTCAGGGAACAGACTTCAGTCTTTTATCACTGTAATACAAATAACTGTCCTGCTGAGGAAGAACAACAAAAGCAGCATTCACAAAGGTACCCAGACACCCTCACCACAAGGTTCCCCACAACATGATGGGAAATTTTATAGAAGACTGGAGAGGTTACAAGTGAAAAGAGATTTCTGGTGTCTCAGCCATGCCAAAGCAGTGACTACCAAGAGGCCACAGCCCAAATTTGGATGCGAACCAAGCTGAAATGAAAGGCTGCTGAAAGCTGGAGCTGTTCAGGTGTGGCTGTGCAGAGCATTCTCTCCAGCTTCTCCCCACCACATCTCCCCAAATTCCAGCAGCTGCAGCAGAACTGTGCTCCCAACATAATATCAAATTTTATCAACACTGGTGTCAGATTGATGATGATAAATTTATGAATTGTGAAAGGCTTTGTCTGTTTGGACTAACTGTAATTAACAAGGCACAAGGTTGAACTGCAAAGTTGTGTAAGAATGATTCCCAAGGGCCTTTTCACATTGACTATTATGCAATACACAATAACCAGACTCAGTGTGCTCTATCCATTATCATCATCCATTTGTGTTGTCATCTTATTGCAGGGGTTCCATACTGTTGTCTCTTATCACAAAAGTTTCAGACCTCCTTGGTGTTTCTCATGGACAGCCCCTCAGAGCACTGACTTGTTCTTCTTCACAAAGCAGCCACCAGACTCCAATTCCCCTCTCACCCAGCCACCCCACTCTTTTATAGCGTTCTTCCTCTCACTGGTTACAGCTGTGGCCTGTTACAGTCAGGCCTGTTCCTAATCTTGGAGAATTGGCCCAGCTGCAACTCCTTAGGGGTAAGATTACTTTCTGCACTATCCTAATTTTTCTTATATTCTATCCCCCCACACATTTGTTCCATTTTCTCTGTCTGCTTGGACTGCTGGCCCTCCTCAGCAGCGGAGTCCCCTACACTGTGTGTTGCTCCCAGCAGCATTTCCTGCATCCTCCCTGCTGCAGTCAGCAATCACAGCCCTGTCACTTGTGGCCAGAAGTGACAGTGAAGGCTGAGAGAGCAGAACTGCCACGTCACTCAAGTGCAGCTGTCCGAAGCATTCAGTGTCCCCTCTCCTGGGCACATTCTGGCAGCCTTGGGAGGCATCAGGGCCCAGCAGTGAGGGGCCCTGGCTCCAAATCTGAAAGAACTGGGTTACAAGCCCTGGCTGTCACTGCTGTGCTCCTGTTCTGGGCACATCAGCTCACCCTCTTCTGCAACCCCTGTCCTGTCAGATCACAAGTGCTGTGCATTACTGTCTCTCACTATTGACACAGCCTAAATCCCATGGAATTCCATGGAAAATATCCTACATGGGCTCCAGCAGAATCACATCTTTAACACTGTGCTGATGCTGAGCACCAAACAAATCCTCACCTCCCCTGGGGTTACCAGGGCTGCTGCAGAAAAACAGCTGTGTTTGAGAAGAAATGTCTCCCAGGGAGTCTGGAAATAACACCTGAGAACACTTCACTGCAGCTAAAGCAGCCCTGTCTCAGCACAGACTGGTGACTGCACCAAGGAAATAAAGCCACCAGGGTTTGGGCAGCTTTGGAAACATTCTGAGTTAGGGGCTCCCCGTGGTGCTGTGCCCAGAACTGTTCTCCTGGATGTGAAAGTGCATTTCCACAGCTCCAGCAAAACAGACTTGTTCTTTGAGGGGGGACACCAGGGAGCTGCATTGTGGGAATGATGGCAAACTACACCCAGTGGCCAAAAGGTAAATCCTGTCAGTTTTGACTTGGCACATCTGCAAGATCAGCACCTTTAAATCAGCCTCCATCCTTGGTCTGACAGTGGAGCTCATGGTTAAGGTCAGTTCCTTTCCATGCATTAACACCTGAATCAGCCAGGACAATTTATCATAGGTTAATTCTTTCTGATGCTGTAATAAATCCCAAATTTACTATAAACCAACACTGCAGTACATGGAAAGAAAAGGCTCATCTGAGCCCTGCTGAATTGTACTCTCATTTCAAGAGATGTTGAAAAAACTTGACTCTGAAGTTATTCCTAACCAAAAATTCTATCAGTCCTATAAACTGATGAATTAAAACAGCTTGATTAGAAGTATTTATATCAGATTTTTTTCATTTCAAAGTGGATATTTCTGAGAGAAAATATCTTCATTAAATGTTCCAGTTTTGATAACATTTGCATCTCCCAAAAGAAAGTGCCTGTCAAAGTTTTCCAATCCCCTCTATTTCAGAGTTTCAAGTAAATTCTATGTATAGATCAGCAAATTTTTTTTTCACTAAAAACCTCCTTCCTTGATTAGAGAGGCAGAATCAAAATACAACAACATTGTCAGAAATTAGTATAATGCAATCAGCTGAGAGCCAAGCTGGTCTCTGTGTTTCGCGCTCTACGATGAGATCTCTGTACAGAGAGACACAGGCCAGTGCACAAAGGAGGAGGAGGAGGAGGAGGTTTTGGAGAACTCAGGTTATTCTGGTTAATCGGAACATCCAGGGGGGTTTGATGCTGATCTGTGCAAAGGTCAGACTGTAAAGTGACACCCAAAGGAGCAAACAATGAAAAGAAAACCCCCACAACAGAAATAAGGCTCCTGGAGACATTTGCTCCTGATACAGGGAATTGGCCTTCTGTTTGTGGTCCTCTGAAAAATATTTGCTGAAGACCCAGACCACACAGACAGCTCAAAAGATAAGCAAGTACATTTTAAAATTAAGAAAACAAAATGAAGCCCTGGTTCTGGTCACATTGCACTTCACAGTTTAAGGTGATGATTTTGTTTTACATGATACCCAAACCAAAACTTTCATGCTCAACTTTCAGAAAGAGGAGGGGGAAAGTTCATTTGCTGTATAAAACTACTTAAATACATTTTCTTCGCTGTTTTCCAACATCCTCTACCAATGACACCAAACAACACAGAACAGTCACACCAGCTGACTTTGAATTCATCTTCTCCCTGATATTAGCACCAGGTGATAGCACAAACTGAAACACATCCACTCAGGATTCCTCATTTCATCCCTTTCCTTGGATTCTGCCTGCTCCTTGACAACCTGGACTTGCTCTTTTGCTCAGGTAATCCTGCCCTGAGCCCTTGGTCCCCTCTCCTGGGGGGATGTTCAGCTGCCCTGTTCCCTGCACTGCTTTTACTCTGCAGCAGCACCACCAGCACAAAGGACCCTGAGGGACAGGAGATCTCTGAATCTGACTGCAAAAATGAACAATATCACTTAGCAATTAAAACTATCCCAGCTCTCCTTTTTCTTTCAGGATGAAGCCAGAGGGGAAGAATCAAAGCCTTTCAATGCAAAAATTGCAAAAATTATTAAACATATGGTGGGAAAAATTATTTACAAAGGAAAAATGTTTCTAGATTAACCAAATACTGAAAAAAAAACTTCTGTAAATACTCAGAAGTTTAATGGAAAAAAAACTCTCTTTAAATATTTTCAGAATACAAATTCTGCACTTTGCTATCTGAAATACTCGTAAAGAAAACTATTCAAGACTACAGAATTTATTATGACCAAAAGCAGGGAGATGAAACTGGGTGGTTCCCTTCCAGCAGTTATTTCACAAAACAACTTTACTTTCTATTTTCAAATTCTAATGGCAGAAGCTTTTTTCAACGGTAGAATTCCTGTTTGCAAATTTCAAATTTTGCTTGTTTAAAACAACATTCTACTATACATGGTTCCATGGAGTTTAGTTGGGTTTTTTCTGTAGCCTAGGAAAACTTCACTAGTCAAGGATCCATAGTGAGGGGAGTTTGTTTGAATATTTTTTTTTTTTATGAATACAGAGAGCGCTCAAGACAGTAATACAGTCTAATAACTGGAATAGTTTAGTCCATTTGAGTTACAGTTTCTGTGTTGGACAAATAATTTCTGCTCCTGCACTCGACTCTGCTTCAATCTGCAGCAAATGAAAACTGTGTTCTTATGTTCAGTGCAAAACAAATTAAAAGGAAAAGAAGGTCAGACCAAGCAGAATTTACTCAGAAAGGCTGCAGAGATATTGGCAGCAGTGAGCTCAGACTCACATCCCGTTGAATGTGACCCTGGAGGGCTGAAATTGCTGTCTGAGTGTTCCCATAAGGGGACAAGGAAAGATCAGAGAATGTTCCCAGACTTGCTAATTTCCCAAGCAGAGGTAAACTTGGCACACACTCACCTCCTGCAGAATGAGACATCCTCACCCTGTCAGACAAGGAGGGAGAGCCTGTGCTGAGGATATCTGTCTTCCTCAGCAGTGGCCATTTGTAAAAGGTGTGTGCAATATTTACTGAGATTGATGTTTCTCTGCCCTTGGTTTAGCCTGAGGAAGAGATTTAGATACACTTGAGAGATCACAGCACCTTGAGCCCAGCCATTTGGCACTAATTTAAGGCCCAGGCATCACAGGAGTTTGATTAAAGCCTCTCCTGCCTCAGCTGCCAATCAATGAGCTACAGCACACAGGGGCAAAGGCACAAGGGTTCAAGGGCTCCTGCAGTGCCCATAGGAGTGAGATTGATGGTCAATATGTGCAGTTACAGATCCTTTCTCCATGCATTGGTCAACCTAACACTTGGTTAGCACTTCCTTCTCCTTGCCTCTGCTCCTTGCCTCCTAAAGAAGGGGAGCAGAAGAGGCAGAGGTGACTTCCTACCATCTGTCTCAGTACTTGTTCTGTGCCAGTGCAATGGAAGTGGCTCCATGTGAAATGGGATTAAGAGTGCTGAGAAGAATTCAAGCTGGACTTGGCTCAGCTCAGTGTGACCCCCTTGGCTTTGATCCCACACATCAGAGAGGCCCAAGAGTGCAGCAGGTCAGGAGATGAGGCCCTGATACTGTGAGCCCATCCCCACCCTGGAAACTCAGAGAGGTCCTGCTACAGACTGGGGAGCAGCAGGACCATGAACTGCACTTGTGGCTTTGGAGGGTTAAATATTTACTGTGCCTTGGCTGCAGATGCCAGTAAAATCTTAAATCAATGCTTTTTGTGTATTTCTTCATTACTTAAGTATGAACACTCTCTTCTCCTTACAATAAATTTCAACTTCATTTGGTTTTTCTCAGTTTGCTCTGAATAATGTGTTGGCATGGAAAAAACTTTTTTAAATCCATCCATTTGATATTAGAGTACTAAAACATCACTGGGTCATAATTTTATGGTTATGTTATATGCACAGTTTCAGGCTTGCCCCTAAAGCACATGATTGCAAACCATTATAATTGCAAAGCAAGTACAGAATTGCAAATGAGCAAAGAGTTTCAAAATAGAATGGTTGAAATTATAATTATGTTGATCCACTCAGTGTCATTCAAATAAATTCTTTAGAAAACTCTGTTCAGTTTCCAAAAGTAAAACTTTTCCCTTCCACGTGCATTATCTGTCCTTTCCACTAAGCTGAAGAATCAGGATTTTTTTTTTTAGAAATCCAAAGCACTTCCAAGTTTGTATATTTGTGTCATATTTGTATGATATTGTGTCACAAGTTTTGCCTTGAGATTTAGGCAGAAGCCTGGAGTTGTGAGAACATTTCAGACTTGTGCCCCTGTGCTGCTGCTGTTTTTGTGAAAGGATGGCTCAGCTTTTGCCAGGGAATCAGCAGCACTGAGCTGGGCTGCACAGATCAGAGTGCAGCAGCATGGACAGAATCTCTGGGCATTACATCAAGGAATTCCCTGGGCTTTGCTGGAATTAGGGAAGCTCTGAAGTAGGGAAGGATGAACAATGCTGAGGAAATGTCTGAATCAGTCACATTTGTCAGGTTCACCCAGACACTCAGCTCCTGTGCATTTCCCACAAACCTAACTCCAAATGTCTGAGAACCTGGCACACAAAGACTCAGAAATAAACACCAATTGTCTCCTTTTGGACAGAAATCATGCCCTGACCCAAGCAAGCAGTAGGTGCTGTGCTCAGCCTTCTGACACAAGAGTGTTCCCCTCACATGACACTTCCACATCTTGGACAAAGAGAACAGAGCAAAAGAAAGAACGGGCACATTCCAACTCCTCAGCAGAGGTTTGGGGAAGGAAAAAAAGGAGGCAAGTATCACAACAGGGCAAGACATGCCAGTGTTTTCTCCCTTTTTCCAATAGATCAAGCAGCGTCCATACCTACATACACCTGAAATACATCAGCAGGTGACAGAGAGTGCAAAAGCCACCAGAACTCCCCAGCTTCAGACACTTCCAGAGGTGGCAGCATTTTTGGATTATTTACTGTCTGGTCTCTGAGAGACCACAGCATCTTAAATATCACAAGAAAATTTAATTAAATCAAATATCTCCTATTAAAATGATTAATGCCTCAGAAAGGAACCCAAGACTTGTCAAGACAGCAAAGGCAGAACACTTCTGCTTTATCAGGAAGTTTTTCTTCCCCATCCCAATTTCAGGCATTAACCACCAGTCTTAACGAACTGTGTTTGTCCACCTGGAGCAGGTGTGCTCCAAGTCCCAAATATGGATCCTTAAGTAATATCAGCTTAATTAGTAGCCCACTGCCTGCATTATTTCTGCTTCACACTCCAAGGCAGCAAACCCTCCTGTACTAATTCTGTAGTTACAGGGATCAGACTGCTGAGGCTGAGCCTTTCCTTCTGCCCTGGCTCTGGGATTTCATGAGACACTTTTCAAGTGGCCTCCTGGAAGGCAGGAGCCCAGCACTGCCACAGGGACATCAGCAGAGCCACAGGGGCAGTGACCGAAGCCCCTCCTTTCCCCAGCTGTGACTTGGGGGTGCCCTTCCCAGGGGGTGTCCCAGGTCTCCTCCAGAGCCAGCCTGGCCCCCAGACACCTCCCTTTGCTCTGCAGCTCTGGCCTCCAGCCCTCTGATGTCATCTGAGGTGACACAAAGGACTTGGGCATGGACGATGGGACGCTGAGCAGCACAGGCATCATCTCTCTCCCTTTGGAGCTCAGCAATGTTTCACCATTGACTTGCACTTCATGAAGTCTGACAAACAGCTTATTCTTAATTTATTTAACATCAGCTTCAGTTATTTTGCTTTGTGCTTTTTCATTAGTGAAATGCCCTCTGATGCTGAGGGTATCTTTATGAAATTGAATTCTATTGTTTCATGCAGGTAACTTTATTAAGCAAGTACAGAATCATTTCAGAGATTTCCTGTTATTGATTACATTGCTATCCTGAGGTCTTTTTATATGCAGCTCCTCATGAGGCTTTTTACTCTTCAGTCAAGAATAAATGCAGCATAACCCATCTATAAGTAGCTGTTTTTGTTCTACTTAGTCTCTTATTTCTGGAATTTCTAAACTTTTACTTTGTTACAACTCACATTAAAATTTAATGCCAGCTGATGGAGACTTCCCTCAGCTTCTTAGAAACCCGAGATGAATTCCATTAAATTTGAAAATATGGAACATAGCTCCTTTGGGGTGGGAAGTTTATCAGCACCTTGATGAAATGCAAGTACTTGCTTCTACTTTTGGAATGCATTTGCATACAAGCCCTGAAATGCCTCTCTCTTGCCTTTTTCATTGACCTTTTTCCTCTCCCTACAGCAGGCGTGGGCAGGTTGGCAAAGACAACCCTTTGTGACACCTCTGTGCTGGCAGCCCCTGAACAACAGGGAGTGCACTGTGTCACTGCAGAACTGTCCATCTTTCTCCCAAAGTCCTCCTCCTGGCACTGTCACTGCCAAACACCGGCTGGGTGGGGCTGTTCTTGGGGACAGGTGTGACTTTCTCTGACTCAGGCAATTTTGGGCAGCCAGGCCCTGCAGCCATGCTATGGAGCATTTGTAATGGCTCACTGTGCATTCAGCACTCCTACAATATTATCATTCTGGAGCCAAGAATATGGTGCCATTAAAATTTTGGATTCATTTGTTTGCAGTTGTTTCCCTGACTCACCCCACTGCCATCTGAACATTCCAATACCAATGGCAGTGTCTCCCAGTTCTGATGTCAGGGTAATTCAGCCTCACACATTTCCATTTCTTTATGCCAATATTGGTTGCTTCCCACAGCCCCTCTGCTGATGTGAACTGTGCTGGCTCAGACAGTTTGACTCACACAGCCACCATTCCAGAGATACAGAACTGGAGGTTATTGGCAGTACCTGGACTCTGGCCTGCCATTTACATCAAAATTAATACAAGATCATGTTAGTTGTATGAAGAAAAATGAATTCTATTGAGATTAATTCCACTCTAAAGCATTTGGATTAAAAGTCTATTGTGAAGGAGGAGGGGAAATCACTTTACAGATCTTCAGCTATCACTTTACAGATCTTCAGCTACAGCACATTTACAAAAAAAAAAAAAAAAAAAAAAAAAAAAAAAAAAAAAAGAGATATTGTCACAGACATCTTTTGTGAAAAATCCTTTCTTTAGGATTTTTCCCTCTTCTGGGAAGCTGAGGCCCCAGAGAAAGAATATAAACAATGGTTATCTGCTGCTGTGGAATGCAACAGGTGCACCTGTGATTGGCCCGTGTTGGATGTTTACAATTAAGGGCCAATCAAAGACCAAGCTCTCTCTGGGACAGAATCAGAGAGAGCTCCTTTGTTTATTCATTCCTTTTCTATTCTCAGTTTAGCAAGCTTCTGAACTTTTCTCTCTATTCCTATTAGCATAGTCATAATGTAACATATATATCATAAATTAATAAATCCAGCCTTCTGATCATGGAGTCAAGATTCTCATCTCTCTCTTCACCCCTGAAAGACCCATGCGAGCCCAGTAACAAGATATGCTTTCCAGAGTTCTCTAAGTTTTGTAAAACATTTCAATAGAAAAGTGTGCTTAGGATTGCAAACACATAGGTGAAAAATTTTTATATTTCCTCCCTTTTTACTGTATGAAGGACCTGAACATTCTTCTGCTTTTCAAAACATTTCAAACCAAGTTTAGCCCCAGGAGCCCAGCAGAGAGGATGGAGCCTGGCAGGCTCTGCTCCCTGCAGCAGGGAGCAGTGAATCCCAGGGCTGTGTCCTGGGCAGGGACAGGGAACAGGAGGGCTCCTGGTTGAGGAGTTGCCAGTGCTGAGCTCACAGCAGGGCCCCCCCCAGTGCCTCACAGGGAACCTTCCTGCCCTGGAACCTGCCCTCGCCCTTCTGCTCCTGCATCCCACACACCTCAGAGAGAGGAGCAGCCACGTGTGCCCCGCAGAGGGGAGAAAATCCTGCTTTTATCCCCAGAGCCAGAGAACCTTCACATACCAAAAGCTAGACCCTGCTTTCAGAACCACACCCAAAACCATCCATTTGTGCCAGTAAGCAGCCACTCAGGAGCAGAGAGGGGAAAACCATAATTCTGTGCAATGGGGTAAGTACAGAACAAGAACTCTGTAACTGCCCTGTCTCAGCTGGCTCCAACTCCTGCTGCTCCTTCACATCCCAGCCATCAATATTTAGAAAAGACAGATCAATAAAAATGAGGGTCAAATGTTCATTATGACAATAACAATCAATAATCATGTTATTGACCTGGAAATACAATTTTAAAAAATTAAATGCAAGAAACTCTTAGTGCATCTCTTTCATTAAAGTGCTTACTGCTATGCTCCTCCAATACCATTTGTCTGAACTGTCAGCTATTTTTACAGAATTACAGAAAAAATATGACCCACTTGTAGGTTTATTTGGAGTTTAAAGACATCATTTCTGTTGGCAGCAAAGAAATAACTGAAGTTAAAAACCCAAAAGCAGCTACATGAAAGAGCTCTAATATCCCAATAGATTGTTTTATAGGCTTTCTGAAAGTTTACAATCAACCTTTTTGCCTTGCCCTCTGTAAGTGGAGAAAACTCCAATTAAGAAAAAACTAGACACAAAATAAATGAAATTATTTGCAGCAAACTATGATGGCTGTCTTTGCATGACAGGTACCTTCCTATGGCTTTTCTCCTCTTCTATTCTAGCCTCATTTGCTAGTTTTCTGCTAAATCCAGCAGTTTAAATGTGCTTTATCACAAATGTCTCCAAGTAAGAATCAAGCACATCAGGAATACTGTGCCAGCGTTCATAGGCTTGAGTTAATGCAGAGTTATAACCCACTGGAGAGCACTGATGCCAACACATCCCAGCCATGGAGCAGGGCAGAGTCACCAGGAGGGGCCTGCAGAGAGCCAGGTGTGAGTCACAAAGTGCCAGAGTGAGAGCTGTGAGTGCAGCAGCCCACAGCTCAGCTGTGCAAGAGGCCCAAAGCAGCCACAGCCTATTCAGGACATAAAAGATGGAAGATGTTCACAATTATCTAAATTAGAAATTGTTTTCACAAGAAAACCTGTCCAGAGAGAGTTGCTGAATAGCAGCATGGCCAGGTTACTGCTGCATCACTTTATACACTCAGTGTACTGGCACTTAATCCAATTAATTCCTGAATTGTTTTCATGCTTCTGTCTTTGAATGCAGACACCCAAGGTCTGTTTAAGAAATATGGGGAGAAAAATCTGTTTCAAGAGTGAAAACTCTCCTGTCCTGCAGACAGCCATACAATTCTCTTTTTGCTATTACCATGTCCTTTTCCAGCAAGGACAGGAAAATTGCATTCTCCAGGTTTTTGGGCTGCAGCACTCTCTGGGGAATATCTGAAAATGGATCCCTATTTCCATTACACTCCTTACACAGGATTTTACTCACCTTGCTGCTTTTCCTGCCCTCATTATTCACTCAGCTCAGGAGCAGGACAGGGGTCCCAGCACTGCAGAGCTGGAATCCAAGGAGCTCTGCCTGAGCAGGAAGTGCCCTGGGAGAGCTGCACTCCCACTTTTACCTGCACACAGCCCTGCTCCTCTGCTCCCTTTGGGGGTGGATGCCTGGCATTCAGCAGCTCCCTCAGCTTCCCTCCCTAAACTGGCTGCCTGTTCTCAGGGCCAGCAGTCCCCTCTCTGCACCAGCCTAAAATGAGGTTTCTTTAATAGTTCTGAGCACTTGCAGTGGCTGAACCAATTTGTCCCTGGCTAAATTTGGCTAATAAAGCAGTTTAGGAACCTCAGCAAGTTCAGCACATACTTACACCAACCTGCATAGGAACACAGGAACACAGGTTCAGGCTTTCCCCTTGCTCGCCTCGTAATCACCAAGTTATTTATCCCTTTCTGATTAGACAACTAAGAATTTTTCCTCCCCACTAATACAGATACTTTCTGACAGTTCTCTGAAATGGAGGACTCCTGATCAGTTTCTGTTAATTTGATAAATATAATCAAATAAATCAAGTATTAAAAAAGAAATTTTAAAAAAGACAAAATGCATCACTCTAAGTGCAGGGCCTTAAAAACTCATTTGGTCTGGGCACTGTGCCCACCACTGAGCTGCTGGAAGGGGAATCAATTCCATGCACCTTAGGGATGATCTTGTCTAAAAAAGCCCTTTCTGTGATATCAGGTGTTGTGGAATTGCTGTAGCTCCATTCTAAATGATGAAATTAGGTGTTGTTTTCTCGAGTGCTGGTAGGTCTGCATGATCTGTTTTCATAAAAAGGGAAGAACCACAGGAAAAGCTGTGAGGAACAGGTACCAAGAAAACTCCTATAGGTAATCCGCTCAAATGTCAACACCTTCTGAAAATATTTCACAGTTTGAATTTCAGTGGTACAGTACCATCTCCTTTCTAAATTTCGACATGAAACCCAGGAAAGACATGAACATCTTTGGCTAGCCAAAATTATTCACCAGGAATGAAGAAACCAATGCTCTGTGGGAAAACCTGATCTCAGGCTATAAAGGCACAACCTGGAATAGGCACAAAGCTTTGATACAGAATTTTTTGAGGCAAAACTGAACAAGAGATGTCTTTGCTCTCCTTTTTTGCTGTCTAGTCCATCAATATGCTTTTAAGTGTTAACAAATTCAAATAGCACTATATTAGTACCAGACTACTCGTATGCATCAATGAATTCGTAGAGATCCTGTAATTATCTTCAGCTGATCTGAAGGATGCTTCGTTTCTGAAATGAAATCATAGACTTTAAGCACACGATACAGCTGAATAATCTAAATATGAGAAATAACACTCAGTGTTAGGAAAGGATCAGCAAAATGGAATGCTTAGCAGTGCCACCTCCTGCCTAAGCTGGCTCAAGATTTTGTCCTTCCTTGAGAGGATCAAGAGACATTAAAAAAAGCAGCAGATAGGGAAAGTCTCCACAGGCCCTGTTTAAGGAAACTGTTTTGGTTGTCCCAAGGCAAGGGAGGAAAGGAAACCAACGCAAACATAAATTAAACACAAATACAAACTCTGCTCTGTTAGAGCTGTGCCATCCATTCAGCCAGAGCATCCTTGGGGAAATCAGCTGTCTGTCAGTCCATGCTGGATGCTTTGGGAACTCCCTTTGATCATGGAGAAGCTGAAATCATCACCCGCCCTTCCCAGTGCCAGGGAGGCTCAGTCACCCCCTGGTGGCTGCTACCAAGGGCCCAGGGCCCAGCAGCACCCACTCAAGAGGAGCATTTCACAAATAAACAGGAGAGCACTGGATGGAAGGCACTGCAGAGAGAACCAGGGTCATGCCTGGCTTTGCAGGTTCTGCACAGGAAGAAAATCTTTAATACAGTTGCAAGAGAAGCTTTCCAAGCCAAGTCCTGCTGGGTTTGATTTCCAAATCCTTATTTGGAGACTCCTTATGTGAACAGCATTCCTCCACCATCTCCCAGAGTGACAAACTGGGTTTGCTCAGCTAAGCCTTCCACAGCAATAACAGACTGAACAGGCAGTGCCAGCAATTCCTTCTTGTTTCACCTCTTCCAAGGTTTAAAACAGCTGCACTTACTGATCAAACTGGGTTACAGACATTGTTCAGCTTCTTTTACAGAAAAAGTATAAAGTATACATGCAGCTTCTTTGCACTTCTGCCCTTGGCTTTCACATCAAATGTATTTCTCATCTTTTTGAATATTCAAAATTACCAACGCCACCATCCCTTTCCAGCCCCATTAGGTGTGGAAAACATTTGACAAAGGCCTGAACAGTAGCACTGATTCTGAGTTCAGCTTGCAGAGATTCCAGAGCCTCAGGACAATTCTCTGTTCCCAACCTCTCCCATGCAAAACAGGGACAGAGGGGATTTTAAGAGTGCATTTGGGAAGATAAGTCTCAGCTACATTAATTCAGTTTGTTCAATTTTAGTCACAACATTTGAAATGAGATAACACAACACCATAGAGAGGAGCTCCAGCAATGTGCCAAATGTTTTTCTAATTCACCACAATATCCTTACATCCTGCTGTTCAGCTTACAGCGACTTTTCCTTTGCCAGCCAGTAAAACCACTCTAATCACCTTCTGTACTTGAATTTCCCCATAAGAACTATATATTTGATATTATTAGTGCTCCTGTACAAACCTGTAATAATAGTCCCATTTCTTTAATTTAATTTTCTATCTAGGAAAAAGGTACTTGAATGTGCAAAACCTGACAATAAATTCTGAGAATTGGGAGTTCAGAATGAAAACCCCCACCACAGAGAATTATTTGCTCAGTCAGTGAATTATTTGCACATTTCTGTGGGGGCTGACAGCCAGCAGGGCACCTGCTGTGATCTATCAGGGTGAATTACACCACCATGAGACCAAAGGCAAGAGAAAAACATATACAAAATGGAGGAAAAAAAGCAAAAATGAAGCAAAAGAAAGGCATGTTCCCTGTGAGTTTGCAAATTGCGCAGAGGAGAGTCAGGAATCAGGACCTTGGAGAGACTTCTGTCCAAATTCTGTTCTGGTTTCCAAGCCAGTACAACTTCCCACTATCAGAGATCATTTCCAGCCTGAGCAGTGCCTGTTGAATTTACAGAGCCTTGATGAATGATGGGGCTTACCTGTGCACAAGTACTGCCATGATGAGGAGGCACAAAAGTTGTGCTTAATCTGCAAAAATCTCACAACTGTTTCACTGATTTGGATGGGATTTTTTGAAATGCTGCATTGTAAAAGCAGAATTATTATTCATTTGTACCTACAAATGAAGTAAGAGCACAGAAATTTGTATGGTTCCTGGTCAAAAACAATGTTTGACAAATTCGATGAGATAAAAATCTGGACAATTAATATAAATATATGGTATTTTTGGCTTTCTAATGGTGTGGTCCTAGCATTGCCTACTTTACATTACAGTCTACTTTTAAGTCCTGCAGCACAAACCCAGATTTTATAACTTTACACTTACAATTGAACCTGCTGAATTCACTGCTGAAAGCTCTTTGGGCTGCTTTAGCAGTTACAATCACTGCTTGGAAATATTACATGATCTATGAGGCACTCACATTCCTTCTGAAATATGAGCCACCTTTTATGTTCCTTGCAAGGTTCTATCTTTTTTTAGCAGCTGAAGCAGTTTGCTTGAGATTTCTGAGATTAGTGCCTCAGCCCTGAAACAGAAAATACTGGACCTTGTTCCTAAACTGGCAGTGTTTGTCAAACCTTCTAAACCCAGTGCAGAGACTCATCTTAAAGGATGTTGTGTTAATTCCTGACACTGACTGAGCTCATTACTCTGATACATGAAGTAGTGCAAGGCTTAAACCTGGCTACTTCTGGCTTTTCCTTTATTCATTATTCTTGTTTATCACACAGGTTTCCATGCAGCCTGAAGTACAGCTGGGAGACACCCTCTGTCTGGTTAAGCTTTTCTTATCATTTTCAGCCTGAAGTCATCTCCACTGAAGTCAGTGTAAGACTCACTTCACATGAAGCCCTGGATTTGGTTCCTAATTGTCAGAGGCCTTTAGTTCAGTTCCATAATTTTACTTACAAGGCTCCATTCACTTTACATGTGCTGCCAAATCCAGCTGGCCCCAGCTCTTTAAAATAAAGGTTATTTGTCTGAAATGCACCTTCTCCAAATTTCACTATTCAGGGTGCTTGATAACAGGTTAAATATTTACTTTTAGTAACAATAATTCCAAGTCCTATTAAAATACTCTTGAGAAGTTATTCCAAGAGTCATTTTACCTAAAAAGAAAAACTGAAAAGGTGTTTCTGCCATAATATAACAAGGACACATTTTCAGGTTATCAGTACCAAAGGTACATTTAGCTACAGCACCTGAAATTCTTTAGGACACTCACTGGATGATATTTTCAGCTTGAACAAAGAACTTCCTGCACATGCTCATATTTTTTAAATCCTTGAGCAACCTTATGTTACCCTGAAACAGCTCTCAGCTGGCTGTCCTCCTCAGGATGGAATGTAAATGCATTTCTCACTGCACTAATGAAGGCAGAGCTGCAGGGCATTTGAAGGGTTGCCAAAGTGCCAGTGCAGGCCTTGAAACAAAATCATTTGTCAATGGTCTGAGCCAAGGGCAGGGCTGTTCTGAGCAGTGATAAATGGGTACAAAGCCCTTGAGCTCTGTCCCAGTCCTGACCCAGACTTACTCCAGGAACACTTCCTGCTCCTCACCTTCAAGTCCTACCAGGGGTTCTGGTGTTCTGGTGCTTGATTCATAACTTGGGGTTTAGGAAGAGAAACTCTTGGGCAAAGGCAGATGAGAATCACAGCCTAACGCTTCCACCTAAAATGTCATTGTGATTATTTGGCAACCTAAAATTACTTTCTGGAAATGTTCCAATGATTGCTCCAGGCAAAGGCCAACAGTGAACAGGAGTTAGGACAATTTGCTGCTGCCAGATTTGATTTCCTACATGCAAAACAGCAAATAACTCCTCAACTCAGAACTGCAGTGAAACATTGGGAGGTTCTTGAAATTGCAAGCCATCCTGTACTTTTGGGTCTGTCCAGGAGTGCTTTTAGGATTTTTAAGTGAGCAAAATTCCACAATATCTTGGGGTAAATTTGGAATTTCTTACTAATGATAATAAAAATGGGTACCACTAAATACCATTTACTACCATAAAAGGCAAAATGCCATTTCATTTCCTGCTAGCACTGAATAACACAGCCCTCACCATTTTTTGTACGCTGGATGCAATTTCAGCCCTGAACAAGTCTGAAGTCTTCCATTTGCCACTTACACAATAAATATTCCTATGGCAGATTAGCAGAGGATTAATAAAATAAAATGGGTCATTTTAGTTTTGCCTTTTGTGCAACAGTAGATAAACTTCTGAAAGAGGAGAAGAAAGAGAAGATTTGCCTAACAGGGTTTGTCAACTACAGTAATTATGAGTGTGCTCAGGCAGAAATACCCAAATACATTTACAAGGAAAATGAAAAATGATACACAAAATGTTGTGTATCTGTAATATCTGTGTTTATTATTAAATATATGTATCTTGTACTAAATAAAAACATTGAAGTATCACGAAGAAAGTTTATTGCAAAATAACAGCTCCTATTTGGATTGAATTACACCAATTCCAGCTCCCTTTGGATATATTTCACCCAGGCTTCAAAGAAACTGAATAGAGTTTAAAAGGGTTTAATCTATCTTGGAGAAGTAATTTAATAATAATAGTAATTTAAATACCTGTGTCACAGTAAAATTTCTGCTACTCAAATCATGAATGGCCTCACAGCTTTTGTACAAAGCCATGGTACCATAGGAGAAACAAACCCCTTATCTGAAATCATTTAAATGCCAATTAATTTGCAACCGGAAAATCCCAAGCTGGAGAGAGACACTGGCTCAAGAACTTTCCAAGCTAATACTGGAAATACAGAGATTTACACAGAGCATTACAAACCCACTCAGCTGCTCTATAAAACACACTCAGCACAAACATCTCTTGTTTGGTAGGAGGCTGTTATTAAACCAGATTGCTATTGACAACTCTCTCTGTGCAGAGTCATTACAGGTGAATTACAGTGACAGTTTTTGTTGGGACTGACTGTCATTAGAAAGTCTTTATTGGGTTGATTAAAACCCCCTGAATCTCCCACTCCATCACATTTTTCCCTATTGCTCTCAGTCTCAGCTTAAATATTTTTGAATAATTTAAGCAACTTATCCCCATCAGAAAAAAATCTATCTGTTCTCATTTTTAAAAGAGTCAGTACAAGAGTGAAGTTTTGGGTTGTTTTCAACTCGTTTTTAAAACATGAGAGACATGGGCATGACCTCCTTCCCCAGGATTTTGTGCCACTGAATCCCCATTTGTAAGGACCTGCAGAGATACACAGAACTGTGTCACACAGAAAATGACAGATGTGGCAACAAACTGGCCAAGTCCTTGTCAGCCCTATTTACAAGCCCTACCGGTCTCCCTCAAAACTGGCATTAACACCTTGTCAGACGTGTAGCACTGAAAGATCTTTTCACAAGGCCAACTTTCCTGCAGAAAACACTCTGTCTTCTTACATTATTCACAGACATTAAAAGACATTATTAGAGAAGAACAAATCAAAGAGTGACAATTTCCTTCATTTGTTTACTATTGTATAGTCACTTCCTCCCAACTTGCACTTGGATCTAGGATTCAGTGCAACCCCATAAAAGCTCTGCAATTTCACATGGAGGAGCTAGGCTTGTACAACACTGTGCGACTGGAATGTCCTTAAAATCTGCAGCCCAGAAGATGTGAAGGAAGGACAAGTAAGAGACATTATTAATGTTACAGGACATGCACCATACAGGCAGCAGTTCCTGAGCCTCACCTGGGCCTAGCTCAGGCTCTCATAAAGGTCCAAACAGCAGCATTCCTCCACTCACAAAGAGAGCTTATAACTCAAGTGGTCCACATGTAGAAGCAAATTATGAAATAGTAAAATTAGAAGTTTTAAACCGAATTACTGCAATGTGCTTTGCTAGAATAAGGAATAATCTCCCCACCCAAGACCTGCACTGGTGTCTTTCAGCAGACACTTCCTGAGGACTGCAGGGGATGGAACTTGGAGCAGCCCTCCCCTGCTCACTTGGCAAACCTGCAGCTCAATCTTGCCTGGCTGAAGGCAGGAAAACAGAAAACTTCAAATCAAATCAGAATGTACCAGGCACCCAGACTGTTTGCATTTGCCTTTTCTCCTCCTCAGCTCTCCCAGGACTTCCCACTGAGCTGCAGAGCTGAGTTTTCTTCAGGTCACCCCTGAGCACAGATTCTTTCACATTGCCAGTAATGGGAATTCAGATCAGTCCCGGGGATTTCAGTGCCCAGGCAGAAATCTGCCATTGCTCTGAAGCTGTTTCTGCAAATCCCTGGCTGTTCACACAAGTGGAACCCTCAAGTCCATGGCTGCTTTAGCATGAGCAGATTCAGCCTCCTCAGATACATTTTGTTCAGTGGAAAGGAGCCCACATTTCTCTCCCTACTGCACAGATCCTCTGCGGATCAGCACAACAAACAATGGGGGGGATTCAGACCTTGGATCAGTGATAAAAGCAGGCTGCACCACTCCAAGGACACGAGTTCACAATTATCTTCCAGAAGGGAGATCCTGCAGTGCACATTGTGCACAGAGTGATGGATGAAGAGTTATGGATCTGGACACTGCTGTCCTGAAAATGGCTCACTTTAAAACCCAACTACAAAAATAAAGGGCAAAAACACCCCGACACGAACAAACCCTGCATGTTCATGCCATCAATAATAGGAAGCATTCACATGGTCCATTCCATGATCAAAAGGCAGTTTGGTCCCAAGGCCCATTTGCTATTAGTAATTATATCTTTGTCATTTAATTAACACTTCATTAGTAAAATGAACAAACAATTATAATCTTGAACAGCGCATAATCCTAGATATAGATGGAGTGAAATAAGATGCAACTGATGCATTATTTGTCACTAAATATTCTTTGCTATGCTGGTACTCAATGCTCCTGCTGTGGTGATGAAGTTTCTTGCATTCCCTTCTAAAGACAGGTACCCACAGCGTAACAACAAAGAAACAGAGAGAAGAAAATGAAAAGGTCAAAAATAAAAAAGAGAAAAAAATTACTTGGTCTTGGTCACTCTGTCCCAAATGGAAAGCTCAATTAAGCAGCAGACTGATTCATACAGGAAAAACAAAAACAAACACACAAACCCCACAGGTTTTAACTGGATGTGTTCTTCCCTCCTTTTCCAGGCAGGCTGCACTTCAGCCAGGGCCAGCACCATGACCAGGGATGATCCAGAAGAAAGTGCCCAGGTGTGGTGGCCAAGGCTGCCTTGGGCAATGGCTGAATCCTGAAGTGCCCCCCTGGCCAGGGAGGGGCCTGGGGGCAGCCAAGGGCTGAGAGCTCTGCCTGCTGAGGGGTGAGGATGCCAATTTTGGGCAGTGCTTATAACCATGACCTCCTTGAATAAACCCAGAGGTATTTTCCAGCCCACACACTGCAGCACACCTTATCCTCTGCCCCCAAAGACAACCAGCTGCACTTGGTTTGCAGTGAGAGCTGCCACTGAAACAGAGGCTTGAGAATGGATCTGGCAGCTTTTCAACCTAGGAAAGGTGAGGGATGGAAAGGGGATGGATGGAAAGTGGATGGACTGCTGCTTCAAACAGGTTCAGTTTATGTCAGACACAAACATACATACATAGATACATACACACACATTTTAACATGACCTATGAAATGGTAACCTGCTGTTTTATCACCTCTACCAGCTGGGTGAGTCTGCCACAGGCATCCTCTGTGTTGGACCAAAAGGAAAGAAAGATGCTGGAATTCTTTATATTAATTGTGACCTCAGCAGCCTGACTGCCACTGATGTACTAAAGGAGAGAAGAGCTGGAGCAGCAATCAGAGGTGAACAAGAGGCAAAATGAAAATCTCTAAGATGTGAATACAGATGAAAAAGCTTTCAACGTGCATTTCTCAAAGTGATTGGTATCAAAATGTGCACAAAGAGAATCCTGCCTGCTGACATAAATCCAAGTGTAATATTCACCTGTGTTCCTGGAGCACATCTCTCTCTGGATACCCCACACAGCAGGCTGGAAGCAGTTCCAATGCTATTTCTCAATATATTTCACAGCATTTTTTTTGTTTGTTGTTAATTACTTAAGTACCTCCAAGTTCTGTGAGTTTATAACATATTAATATTCTGATTTTGAAGATATATAAATTAACTTCCCATGCCTAGGCCCCATATGATAAGAGCACCCAGGTACATTTTTTAAAAAAACACTAACTCTCCAGCTCCAAGTAAGTTTGAAGAGTTTTGCTTCAGGCAACTCAAGGATTCTCAGACCTCAGGCACACGAGCCCCAGCCTCCAATCCATCAGTGTTTATGTTATATTCCAAACTGCCTTGTATTAAGCCACTTGACAGGTAGCCCTGATATAATAACTTTCTAATATTCTACCATTCAACACTTTTTAAAAAATGGTTATTTTTATTTTAGATAATGCTTGTCTGTGATCAAAAGGGAAGTGTTCCTGCCCATGGCAGCATAACATCCTCAGCAAGGGCCAGCAGCAGAGCTCAGCAGCTGGCCCTGAACTTCAAGTGGCATCTGTGGAGCTCCCAATCAGTGGCACAGGCAATTGCTGTCCCTGCTCCAGGACAGATGTCTCCAAGTGGCCAGCTGCCAGTGGCACAGCACAGGTGAGGATCCTCTGCTCCCACTCCTGCCATGGGACAATCAGCACTCCCTTGAAAGGGGGTGAAGCGTGGATGACAGTGGCTGGGCTGCCACACACACCTGGGAGCCCCTGGAATCACCTTTGGGATCTGAGGGTGGGCTTTCCTGCCAGAGAGGGCAGATATTGTCTTGGATAAAGTGATTTATCCCTAATCACCACCAAAATCTCCATGGAAAAAAGGCTGATGGAAGCTGTAAGTGCATGTGGAAATTGTCAGCTAAGGCTGGGGAGTCTCAGTACAGAAAGGCAGCAGGAAGAAAAGCTCTGACAGGCACAGCGTCTTCCCTCTTTTGTCCCTTTGCTGGGGAGCTGCAAAATGTTCCTGTTAAGGTGAGATGACCTTGTCCAAGTGATATATTTATTACCCAAGAGTTCATCCATAAGGACAGTACACAGATAAGGCCCCAGGATCAGTGACAGCAGGGAAATAATGATTGGTTTCTATTTTTCTACAAGCTGCGGTGGCAGGTAGGGCTGTTGCACGCCTCTAACCTCTCACCAGGCTACATACACCTACTTCAAAAGGGCCCCACATTTCTTGTTTGTTTAAAAATAAGTGATAGAGTAGGCAAATTATTAGAATATTTAGCAGAAAATGTTGCTGACTCATTTACATGGAAGCAGAGAGGGAAAAGGGAGAGCTTTGGGGAGGACATAACGAATATGGAGACATAAAAGCATAAGGAGGGAAAGAAGGCTGGACTATAAAGCACCTCATGTACATTGGAGGAGAGCAAAGAACCCTTCATTTGGCGTTTGACTGTCAGTGAAACCACAAAAACTCAGAGAGCTATATAATCTAAAATAAGGTGGTTCATCTCTTGCTTTATGGCTTTGCTGACAGGTAGAGCAGATTCAAATCTTTCCTTACAACAAACTGGAGATAATTTTACAGCCATGCTCTCCTTCCTTCCTCCCTTTTCCCTGACACCCTTGGTTCAGTTGGTACTGACACTGACACTAAAAATTACTCCCTTGTCTGATCAGCATCTCCTCAGCCATGGAAGAGGAGGGGCCAGAATCCCTTCTCCCTTTGGAACTCCAGCCCTCCCACGTCACCCCCAGCCTTCCTCTGCCAAGGGACACCAGGCTTGAACTTCCCATCACCTTTTATTACTGCCTAGTCATGCGTGTCTCTAACACAGAGAACATTTCCTCCATGCTTTTCCTGCATGTCCAAATAACATAAAACAGTCACAACCAGAAATAACAGGCTGGTGACCTGTTATTTTCTTTGGTACCTTGTGGAGAGTTTAGTTCAAGCATGGCTTAAAGAAAAAGGCCATGAAGGCATACAGTTGAGAGAACAGTAAAAGGTAGTTGCGAAGCAGTTCCAAAAGCAATTCCCAGGCTGACTTCTATAAACAATTAGGCTCTCTCATGTATCACTTTATAAACAATAAGGTTCTCAGACAGTCTTCCCATAACAAGCAAAACACCCTCTCTGGGAAAAGATGGCACCCTGGGAACAGATATGGAAGTTTTGGAACTGCTTCGCAACTACCTTTTACTGTTCTCTCAACTGTATGCCTTCATGGCCTTTTTGTTTAAGCCATGCTTGAACTAAACTCTCCACAGTACCTCTATCCACATCCCTCCCAGCAGTCACTCAGCAATCTGTCAGGAATCCAGGTGCAGTGAGTGCCTGGATGCCAAAGGCTTCCTTGTGCAGGCTCAGGTTGCTCTGTCCCCCTCTCTTTCCAGAGCAAGGCAGCCAGAACAAGGCAAGGCACGCTCTGGGCTGAACTGACCCAGTACCATGACTCCAGCCCATTCTCTAGGATTTCAGGCTTTGTCATGATGCTGGAAAGAGAATTGCTTTGCACTCCAAGGAGGGCTGCAGTGCAGGGAGTGCAGGAACAGGAACTGTCACACGTGAGCCACACCAGGATACACTTTTATCAGACTTTGTACCTTCAGAAGGACAGGGCACAAGAGTGCTTTTGGGAAAGATGACTACAGGGAATCTGATACTGGAACAAGGAATGATGGCATTTACTATAAAACTTCTTAGCACTGCTAAACACCTACCTCATGAACACACACAGCCAGGAAAACAGGGATTCAGATTTACATTTTCTCAGGCTGTATCCCATGGCCACAACTGGCCAGCAGTAGAGACAAACTCTCCAACATTATTGAAATGTTAAACCAAACTGAGAACCATATTACAAACCACACACACAGAGCAGGAGGTTTTCCAATTATTTAGCAGTATGGTCATTATGTTTTGGTGTCAATCCCTGCACAAGTAGAAGTTAGGTTGAGGGCAGTTTAACCATCAAAAAGAAAGGCAGAATTTAATTTGTTACTTCTAAGTTCTCTCTTACTGTAAACTGTCAGAAACCAAAGGAAAGGAACAGAAAGATTTTTTTTTATCATGATTTTCATAAAATCCATTCTACACTGATACTTCCTATGTTAGAGAGTGGCATGTACTTTATTATGACTGACACATACAGGGATTACCCATTTGTTCCTGACAAATAACAACTGGTGATCTAAGTTAGGGCGCAGTTAGTGAAAGCAGCTGGGAATGGTGACAGGGAAAGGGAGAGAAAGAAGAGGGGAGTGGAACACTTCCATCCAAATCCTACTCAGATCAACTTGAACAAAGTGTGTGTAGGGCTGCCTAGGTGACCAACATCATGCCTTTTCTTCCCAAGAGAGTCAGGAGAGGTGATTTTGAAATATAAAAGCCTGGAAATAGTTAATCTATGAAAGTGCTTCAGACAGGAGCAACACCACTGAAGAAAGCTGGAAAGGTACGTATGGGACAAGGGGGCAGAGTGAATAGAAAAAAAATGCTGGAATTTCAAGAGGGAACAGTCAATACATGCCTCTACATGTGAAAACTCCCTAAATATTTTTATGTGGAAACCTTACATTAAATACCTTAGAAAACAGTATCTAATATACAGAGTTGAAAGATTCCCAGTCAACTTTATCTTTACTACATCAGTCATTATTCACTTTTTGATATCGTTTTAGACAAGCAAAGCCATTGTCAATAAATTCTAAAATTATAAAACATCAGTTACTTAAAAAAGAAGTATCTGTAACTGCATATGTAAAAACTGACAACTACAAACACAAGATATGCAAGATGGGGCATGCATTAAAATGGGACCATTGACAAAAATTAAGAGTTCTCCACACCTGCAGCAATACTTTTTCTATTTGTTAGGTGGTGTTGTGCCCTTCACACAGGTGTAAACAAGGCAGTACCTAATTACCACCTGTGCTCAATTCTCTTAGAACAAACACAGACTGTGGAGAGCACTGCTTGCAAGATTATTGTCACACCTCCAGAGCCCAGCCTGAAGGAAACCCTAATTAATCTCACCATCACTTGGAGAACAAGTGCAAGAGTTGCAGAACAACCATGAAGGCATCAAAAAAAGCCACAGAAAAGTTAAAGCATAACCTCTCCCTAGAGAAGAGATTTAAGGTAACAGGCAGGCTGAATACACCTTTTCCTCTCCTTTTTATTTCCAGGAGTAAATAGTTTCTCCCTAGATGTCCACGTGGTGACACTTGGGAAGAGGGAATAAATCCTGTGTCTTCAGGGAACTTGACAGGTTAGGGATTAGATTTCTGTGGGACTCTGCAGTTTGGGTGCTTTATCTATGATGGCAATTTCTAGGTTAAAGCCCAACTCCTTCCACACAACTGAAAGATGTTCTACAAGTAACAGATTGCCAGGTTTGTGTTGCAGCAAATACTGCAGTTGGGACAGCCAGGACACAGAGTAACATCACACAATTTCAGAAGGCTTTAAGC
Source organism: Melospiza melodia melodia (assembly GCF_035770615.1). Classification (NCBI taxonomy): domain Eukaryota; kingdom Metazoa; phylum Chordata; class Aves; order Passeriformes; family Passerellidae; genus Melospiza; species Melospiza melodia. Next base: position 46,710,933 of record NC_086199.1, read on the forward strand.
ACTCCCCATACACAGTAACCCCACACCTCATCAGAAAGCTCCATGTTGGAGTCACATCAGGGTCACCATTATGTCAGGATGACAGCAGAGGCACAACCAACACTAAAGAAGGCTTCAGGCCTCTCCCCACACAGAGGGACATCAGGTCACCTCAGAAGGCTGCAAGGATCTGCCCCTCTTGTTCCTCAGCCCAGCCTTTTATGCCCTCCTGTTGATGCACGGCACCTGTGTGCCCTCTGCTCCCCTGAGTGATTGGTCAGTGCCCCGGGCACTCCATGGCTCCTTACCCTCAGTGCTGCTTACCTGCCTGGCACAGCTGCAGCCCATTGGGGAAGAGGCTCCAGCCCCACTCCCAGTTACCACAAGCTGCGCTCCTACACAGCTATGGATGTGCTAGTAAAGGAAATTAAAGGAATACTTTTGGAAACATTTGAGACAATACTCAGCAAATGCACAAACTGACATGACCACACTTAGAGTGTAAGAGGGAAACAGTAATTGGAAGCAAAGAGCTCAGTCAGAGTGACTGACTTGGAGATACCCAGCAGAGAAGTGACCCAAGGAGCTGCACACGGGCACAGCTTCCCTCTCCCCCAGAACATGGTGCTGGAAGCTGTAAAGCTATTGCTGAGAGCAGCCTGGGCTCCATGAGCAGCAATCCCAGTGGCAAAATGACTTCTGACTTCAGCCAAAGGTTCTTCAGACATGAGCACAACCAGCAATTGAAAACCTGGTTTAACACCCCTAAATCAGGCACAGGCCGGTGCATGAGCAGTGCATTGCTATGACTGACACATGCCAAAGGTTGGCATTTACCAGCACCACAGGTCAGGGCATTCACAGCTTTTTATGGTCTGTGTTTGTTATCAGAGAAGCCAAATCACCCAAACACGATTTTAACTCCTGTGTAAAGTACAAGCAATGTTCCTACCTGACAAAGACATGTCATCAATAAAATACTAGCCTGCCCTAAGTGGCATACCTAGGAGCAAAGACCTCATCACAGCAAACACCAAGACCTTCCCCCCACCAGCTGAAAGAACACAAGATGGCCTGAGGAGAGCTGATGCCACACAAGGCTGGTGGAGCTGCCCAGTGAAGCACCCTGACCACAGCAGCACCTCTGCCTGCTGCAGAGGCACCAGAGCACAGAGCCAGCAGACACAGCCCCAGGCAGGATGGGCACTCACAGACTGCCAGAGGGGCCTCTGGACCCGACCTCCTCTCACCAGAACAGCCAGGACAGGAACACTCTGCTAACCAACACTGCCTGTGCCAATGGAAAGCTTGGCACCTTTATTCTGAGCTGCCTGCAGGGTTACCAGAAACCACTGTGCCATTATTCAGCTCCAAACCAGACTTCATCACTGCTGTGACATTTGATGACAGCACTTCCCTTCTGCGAGGGCTTTATGGAGGTGCAATAGAAGCCACTTATCTAACCACAGAATTCCTCTTCTCTTACTCAAATGTGATGTTGTTACAAGTTGTTGCAATGCCAGTTCACCTAGCAATAATAACTATGTAAAATTGCAATGCAATTGAATTAAATCAATCACTGGAGGATTGCTTTGGGGTTTTTTATTGGTTTGAAAGAACATGGGGGGAATAAAGGCCCAGATGCTAAACAAAATAACTCAGAGAAAGAAATTATAAAGGCCATTACACAGTGATGTAGACTGTGAATCTGACTTCAAATTGTTAGAAGACTTATTCAATTATCAAACTGTTCAAAGTGAAGCTAAGAATAGCTGTAGAAAGATAATTACATTCTCATGGTTTAGTGCTGCCATTTGATTATTTGAAATGTCCTTTAGACTTTCCAAACTGATGCAATATAAGAACAAAAACACTTATCTCGTGCTCAAGTCAAAAGTGCTTTTCAAATATTACATGCTGTATAGTTTAGCATTTATGGAACAGTTAAAGATCTTATTGAGCTGGAAAATAAAGAGACTTTCCTTTTCCAATTTGTTCTTCAGTTATTTTCCAGTCGAGTAACATAATCCTACTTTAAAACTTACAGTCAGTAAAAAGCAGTTGACTGTTCACAAGTTTTCAGCAGGACAAATTGACAGTCACATTTGATAAAATATGCGGCCCTCTGCAAGAAAGTTGTCTTGACAATTTTTAAAATATAAATTATGTAACTTCATGCATTTTATTGTATTATTTTCCTGTAACTGCCTTTTATATCACAAACTAGTATGTTTATATATTTACATGTGTTTGTGTAACAGTAAAAATGGTACTGCTTTAAGTGGAGAAAGAAATAGCATGCACACAAAATAAAAAAAGTTCACATGTTAAAAGAAATCTACACATAAAAGAAATTTGTGGCTTAATTTTCATTTGCTTAATTGTAAATAAGCACGAAGCCTACACTGTGTATCGCTGATGCAGTCAGCACTTCTGTGGTAAATGGATTAATATATCATAGATAGTTTTAAATGTTATCCATTGTGTACATTATGGATAAACAGACACAGCAAAAACACCTCCAAGCAGTGCAAGATCCACCTTTGCTGAAAGGTTTTGTTTCAAAAGCAGAACCCTCAGAAATGCATCAGTTTTGACAAAGCTCTGAACATGAAGCTGTCCAGGGTGAACATTCCTTGGTTACTCCTCACTCAGAGACTCCAGCTGAAAACTTGACCTTTCAGACTGGTAAGAGACATTTCAACAGTTCCATTTCACAAAAATAGATAAATTCCTCTGCTTCATTCTCACCAAGAATGCTTGCCAAGGACAGCTGATGCTCTCTAAACATCAGCAGCCAGTCATTTTAACAAGGACCATGTCATATTCTTTTCTTGTAACTTTCCAAAAAACTATCAAATGCTAAGATGATGGTATTTTAGTTTGGGGGTTTTTTTGGGCAAGGGAGGGTTTTGGTGTGGGTTATCAGGTTAATTTTAAATTATTCCTGTCCTTTACATTGTGGAGACATGCAGTCCTATAACCAGAAGAAACATCATCTCTCACCAGCTATCCAGGCAATTACAAAGGTGGGGAGACATAAATGAAATTTAAAATGTGAGCTGTTCCTCTCATTTGCAGTAGGAGTTTCAGCTAACCACATCACCTTCCCAGAGACCCAAATGCAGATTGCTGCAATGTGAGAACTCATGACAGCCTGGCACCAGGAAAACACCATGTAAAGTACTCTGGCTTTGACTGCTCCCCCAATTCCTCAGCCATTCCAGCTGCAATGTGCATTGTCCATTAGGTCCATGCAATACATTTTGGTGTCCATCCCTGGGCCCACCCACAGCCAGTCAGATGGATGTGGTCAGGGGTGCTGCACTCCTCCTGCACAGGCAGGGAGCAGCTGGCAGATATCCTCCATGGCATTTCCATCACTGCAGCCAGAACAGGCACAGCCCTCACACTCACAGCCAGAACAAAGCACAAGCCAGCCTTTCATATCAGAAAAACAAACACCTCTTTCCAACACCAGTAAGAAGTTTCTGGAACAGTAAGGGCCTGTTAAGTAACCCAGACCTGAGCTGTGCTGTGAAGCTTCCATGGAACAGCTACTCAACAAAGATGAGCCTGAACTTTGAAAACAACAAAGCCTTCACCAGTGTTCAAAGGAGCTTCCAGGCAGAAGAAAACATTAATACCCTTTTCTTAAATACTACAAAGATCAGGCATATATATGTGAGGTATATCATCATAAGCAATCTAGAAATGCTAGTATAGCTTCTTTTCTTCAGCAGAAAGGAAAATGTAAAGTCCCAAGGCAAAAGCCTCAGAACACAGGATTCAGGCAAGAAAGATGTGCAAATACTTCTGGAGAAGAGCAGGCTGCTAGTAGAGATTAACCAAATGCACCAAATGTTCACGTAGAATGGGTAAAAGAGTTTGCAATTGCTGTCATGTCACATTTCTTGTTTTTGTCATGGGCCTCCATTGTCTTCTTTTAGGCCAACCAGACTTCAGCAGGAGACTGTCACCACACTTGAACTCAGCTTCAATCTGTTAGATACATCCTTGCACAAGTGTAAGGTGAGACAGTTTTGAAAGGAGATATTTAATTGCAAATGGGATCCAAGCTACAGACCGCCCCCTAGCCATGACAGAAATATATACATGCGTATATCTATATATTATATATGCACAAATGCACATATATATTTGCACATATGCATATTTTTAATATTTTATTATTACACATATACACATGACTATGTCTGTTATGAAGTTCTAAGCAGAGAGATTTCACTGGATCAATAGTTATTATCAATTATTATCACAAGTACTGAGAAGAGAGAGTGGGACATGAGAAAACACCATTAACAGCCAGCCCCTGAATAATTCCCACAATTCAAGGGACATTCTTTGAAAGCAAACTCGAAGTGCCCTGCACTGAATTCACCTGAAATGAACATAAACCCCTTTAGACCACCCCAAGGGAAAGTCTGAGCAGAGAGGCCACAGCTGGTCAGGAACCCACCCCAGGCTCTGCTGCCGTTGCTTAAATGTCACCCTGTGACTGAGCCCAGACTCACCACAAGCCTGTTCTCCCCCTCTACAGAACAATAAATATGATCCCATTAGCAGCATCAATTAAGGTAGATCAAGTAATAGCCCAATTGAATGCTCCAGGAGGCCAGTGGCTCTGCCTCTCACTGATAATGGATTGCACTCCCTGCTCTGTGCTACAGAGCCAGACATGGGATCAATACTTCCTTCTGCTTAGGAAGCCTGCTTGCCTGGAGCATAATAGATATCTAATTTAAGAGTCTTTGCTCAGGCTTTCTTCTCTTAATCAAGGAATAATATATCATTTCTTAAAAAGTACTTTTTTTAGGGGTGTAATTTCCCCATCATTGCATTTTAAGGAAGTTTTAAGTAACTTCTCCAGCTTTAATTCCATGGAAGCAAAAGGTCCATTTATCTTAGGACACATTCCAATGCTCCCTTGGTAAAGGAGATGCTGCTGACCAGCTCAGCTGCAGGAATGTGTCCCTGTCTGCAGCCTCACTCTCCCAGAAGGGCTCTTGGGGGACTGCAGAATGCAGAGTTTGCATTTTTACAGTTAAATTGTGGGGGAAATCAGTTTGGATAATTCTATTGTTTTTCTTGTTCAAGGAAGCATATGGGGTTTTTCTTCCTCGAGGAAGGCTAAAGTGAAAAATTTTGTAGCATTCCAACCCTGAATCAATGCAAAGGAGAACTCTCAGCACCAAAATGCATCAGGAGACTGAATGCATCCCAGAAAAATGCAGCTACATCAATATAATTGAGAGCTCACATTTTCAAGGACAATAAATATACACTTGCTATTGATTGCTGGAGAAGTTTGTCATGAGCAACATGGAAAAACCTCTCAGGTTATTGTAGGATAGTGACCTTTGCTGCCTTTAACTGAAAAGATGCTTCTACTAACAGAGAGTAACCAAACAGACTAAATGGCTGCAAATGAGGTTTCAAAATACTAAACAAATAATGGCATAATAAGATTTGAATTTAGTACTGAAATCAGTGAGTAGCTTTAGCAAAGAACAGCTTTTTTAGGCTGCTGATTCTGCATTTACCCCAAAAATCAGAGCAATCATGCCCACAGGAGCCAAGGTGTGAAATTTGTTAAGGATAAGACAAATCCAAGGGGCTTTAGGACTCTGTCGATTCCTCAGGGTGACGATACTGTGGGTCTCTGGTGCCAGTGCCTGGTGCTGCCCAGCAGGGGATGATCACACTCAGTGAGAGCTGGAAGCAGAAGGAGGAGCAGGCAAGAGCTGCTGCTGGCACCAGGTGCAGGCTCCAAGATGAGCTAAGGAGGGCTCTCAGAGAAGCCCTGGATAAAACAGGAATCCCAGAGCACACCCCTCTGAGCAGAGACAAGCAACACCTCCAAGGAGCCACTGCCAAGGAGGGAGGCTGAGCTATTTGGGGACTGAGAGTAGTCACTGACTTCAGGCAGTGGTTACAGATACCCTAAATGGGTCACACAATGTCATTTACCCACTGCCACCATGGCAAAGGGGGACTGGAAACTGCCTCTGAGACTGACATGACCTGATCCAGAGACAGCTGGAAGCAGCACTGAATGAAGCAGATCAGGTACCTGGTCCCAGAGTGATTCCTAAAGACTCTTCAACCATGTACCTTTTACAGGTGTGCCATGCAATAAACATTTCCAATCTCTATTATTTAAAGCAGCCCCTCCAAATGACTCCCTTTGCTACTCTGAACTGACCAGTCTGCATTATCAGTCATTCTCCTGAGGAATTCCCAAGCCCCTTCCACCACTGACTTGGGTCTGAAAAAGCTCCACCTCAGTGCTATCTGTATTAAATCAATAGATTTAGCTCACAACTTGAATTACAGGAAATGCATATAAATAACTTCTAACACAGTAAGAAGTCAATTAATCCAGAAACTTCACTGTGAAGTCTTCCCCATATATAAAATTCTGCTTTTATTGCAGTACCTAGACAATTTTCTGAACAATGGTTAAGAAAAAGGTTTTAAGTGTCAATACAGAGGAGGTGGGCAACACTTTCTGAAATATAAATAAGTATATATATATCTTTCTAATACAAACACAGTAATCCCAGGAAATGCACACTGCTTCTACTGCTTTTTACTCATGGACAACCCAAGAACTCTTTAAAAGCCTTCTTAAACTGGAAAACAAGGTGCCTGTACTTGGAAGGAAACTGCAGACAAAGCAGTCAGATATAGAACCTGGCCTCATGAGCTCAGACATCCCATTTCTGGTCTGCACATGCTGAGAATGGACACTTGCAGAGCTATATTCCATTCCTAAGGATGCTACAAATGCTCTCATGTCAGTGCAGAGACCTCTGAGAATTAGAATGAGAGACAAGAGGTGTGAGCAGAACTATTTTATTGCCATTTAGCTCTTCCCAAATGTGCCCAAGTCTTCGAGGCTTGTCTCCCCACAGCCAGTCTCTTGAAGTTCTTCAGCACATCAGGGTTTTTCAGTGAGCTCCCAAGATTTACTTTACAAAGGACCTCTCTGATTTCTGCAGTCCTGCTCTAAATCCAGGATTATTTTGCTTTCACAGTCCCTCTCTGCCCATCCATGGCCCCCAGACACTTTGTGTTAAGCCCTTATAAATCAGAAGGGAGGGAGGTTTTGTTTTTCCTCTGCCACCATTCCACCATTCCTATCTGCACCCAGTCCAACAGCTCACAGGAAAACCACCCATCCTATCCAAGTGTGCATTTGTACTGCTCCTCCCTGAGGGAATTTCAGCTCCCTGCTCACTCTCTGCACACACAGCATGAGAGGAGGCTGGGCTTGCTTCTGCACTCAGGCTGCCCTTCCAAACTGGAACCACTTCCTAGGGACTGTCAGAGAGCAGCAAGGCACTCAGGACTGCCCAGGTGAGAAGGGAGGATGCTCAGTAGGAAGGAGGTAGAGACAAATTCCTGACGTGCCCAAATGAGGTGTACAAGTGACAAATTGAGGTCAAATGAGAACAACATCACTATCAGAGCTTACCCCTGAATATTTCTTCATAAAGACATATTGCAGAAAGCCTGGCTAAACACATCCTTTGCCTGCTTTGAACTTAGCATTCTCAAGACACCAGCTGCATGTCATCCATGAAGCATCTTGTAATTCGAAAATTTAATTTGATAATCATTTCTGTCTCCTCTATTAACTCTAATGAAGCAGGCACATTAATTTTCCAACAGGTACTGCTCATTTCATCAAGATGATCTGTCAAAGTACAGCAGTGTGAGGAGGGCATTCCCTCCTTCTCCAGGCCTGCAGAAATTGCTCTGAAAGGCAAAGTGCACACCTGGGGTTCAGTCTGGGGTCCCAGAACAGTCACACTTTGTAAAGCCTTGCACAGTTATTGCTGCTGGACTGGAGACAGCAGCACTTCTGTGACACATGCAAGGACACTAAGGCAGTGCTGTTATCCTTCCTACCCCTGACAGATGAGGAGCACTCAACAGAAAAAACCGAGTCCCTTCTGATGTCTTAGCACAAGGCATATTTAAATGCTTAGGAGAAGACACCAGCTAGCTCTTTATCTCTGGAGAGTTAAAAACACACACATCAATTCTGTCACTTCATCTCAGGTAATAAAACTGCCGTGCAGGAGTCACCCAAATCACAGCAATGGGGAACAGCCAAAAAGCTGAAGGCCCCAAAATCTCAACTACTGGCAACACCTCTGACAGGGGAGGCTGAATTTCCAGGAGAGAGCAAACCATGGACTGTGGCTGCATGCTGAAACAAGAGACATCTGTAAACCCCTGTAAATCAGAGGCTGCCAACAGCTTCAGAGGTTTTTATAGAAAGAAAAACCCCATGCTAAGTGGAGTTTTAAGCATCCAAAAAGGAGACTCAGAGAGCAGCATTCTGGAATTGGAAAGGCAAAAAAGTCATCATGTTTCGTATAACTAGTTCTGATTTCTCATTATACAAATGTGCCTTGAGGAGTCACATTACTGCAGGGTTATTACACCCAGTCACTGCTGACCCTAGGTCACAAATTAAAATCAACCAGATCTACAGCTCTATTTAAATTATAATACACCTCTCATTTCATGGAGGAAACTCATCATGAAGATCATAATTGCAAATTGCCCACCACACACATTAGGCAGAAACTGGATTTATTTAAATTAAAAAGTAGCATTTCTTGTACCCCACCAGCATACTATAAGGGTCATTAAAACATTTTGGAAAACTCCAGTTTTAGCTTGCCTTCAGCTTTTCTGCAGTACAAAAATAAGTTCCTTATTTGAATTTACATTCTTGATCCATGATGTTAACTCTTTTCTGGCTTATCTTGTCTTGGGTTATCAGAAACAGTTAAACTTATCCTTCTACCATAGAACATCAGAAGAGTTTAGGACCCAACTGTTAAACATGGATTTGAAAAAAATATTTTGATCAGGTTAGGCTTTGTTCAAGTTTATGCTGCAAGGAAAGGAACATCTGCATCCAAATAGGCCATAAAAGATATTGATGGCACTGACCAAATGTAAACTGTTTGATAATCTGAAGTGTGTCAAGACAGGTAGAACTTTTCCACAAGACTTGGCAATAATACAAAATATTTCAGAGAAGAAAATATTTTAGTTGGAAGGGAACCATAACAATCCTCTGGTCCAACTGCAATGTGTATCACCTGTAACTTTTATCCCAAAAGAGCTTAAAATATTTGTCTGACTTTGTGCATAAAAATCACTTAATCCACTGAAATACAGCAGCTAAATTAATTAGGGCTGGGATTGAAGAATAGGGATAAAAATTTGAGAGAACATTGTCACTGTTTGGAGTCTATAACATTTGTTAAAGGACAAAAAATCCAACTATGGAAGAGCACTTTAAAAAAACAAGCAGGAAAATAAGCACTAAAATTTAGATATGAAACTGAAGCTATGTACTCTGGAATTCAGTTTCAAAGCATTAGAAGTGAATCAGTGCTTAACATCTTCTGTGGATTATATGTTTAAATTTTAGCAACCCAATGAGACATTTTTCTAAGAATGCACATGAAATGAGCGGGGCAAAATCTTATTACATTTAAATTTCCAGGAAATTTTTTTCCATCTCTGTTTGGCCAAAACTGAAAAACATCTATGTGACACACAGTTTGACCCATCAGAGTGTGCTGGGTATGATCAATTTGTCTAAAAATTTTTCTTTTACATTATTGCTAAAAGGGTCAAGGAAACATCATATCCTTGTCTAAGCTCTCATGGTGTAAAATGAAATAAAGCACAAAAAATTGAACAGAAATCACAAATACCAAAACATCAGCCAAGTTTAACTCTACAGGCAAAATTCTGTTCTCCAAGCACCAATAAATTCCAAACAAAGGCTAATGGAAAATGAACCACCACAAGCTGTCAGCTCAATCCCTTTCTGGACAGGGATTGTTTGTGAATTGTCCCTGTGCTGCCCTGGACAAAGGTAGGGCACAGATTTCTCACTTTGAGCAGTCAGCCTTTAAAGGGAAGGGCTCCCAACAGGAACAGAAACCAAACCCCTCTGCACAGAGCAAACAGCGCTGCCCAGAATGTCCCTGCAGCAGCCCTTGGGCAGCCAAGGCCAGGTTCCAGACTCACTGCACAAGAGGCAGCAGGGAAAGGCAGAGCCAGGCAGAGCTGATGAACAGGGACAAGCTGCAGTGGCACTGGGAAATGGAGGGACACGGATCATCACGATGGACAGCTGACATGTACATGGGAGAGTCACTGTCAGGTTCAGTAGCGTTCAAAAAAGGTGTTGGAGACGATGAAGTACAGGTGTTTCTAGAAACTCTGTCACATGCAATGTGGGGTCAATACACTGAAAAAGCACACAGAGGTGTATTTGAGGGAAATGGACCCAGGCAGAATCCAACCTCTGGGTAAACACCAGTGCAAAAAGGGGAAAGGGAAGGAAGATCCTCTGAAGGCTTAGGTAAAATGTTTGATGTGAAAGAAAATTGGGAGGCTGCAGAGGAATAAAAAGCGAAGTTAAAAATGATCAGAGCCATAAGCAGTACACAATCTTTTGGCAGCACTCTCCAATCATACACGAATTTGTTACAAAAATTGGGACATTAAGCTTTCAAAGTCTGTTCACAGAGCAATAGAGCAAAGCAACATCTTCAAGATGCTTTGGAGAAAGAATCTGTACTGGCTAGAGGCTGAAAAGACTGAACTAAAGCAACCCAAGGACCTGATAACGGAGCCACAGAGCACCAGAAAGGAAATCAGTGCCAGTGTCCCTCAGAGAAAAGGGCAGAGGGACAGCAACCTGTCCTGCTCATCCTGAGCTGGATCTAATGGCAAAGGGACGGGCAGTGGGGTAGACAGATTGAGATGTGAGCTCAGAGAGAAAATAATTCTGAAAGGGAGCTGTATCCAAGGGGTGCTCACATGAAGGAAATTATGTGCACATGCTCACAGCAAGGCACGCCACTACACAGGCACAAACCACCCAAGTCACAGGAATAATATTCCCTTTGAGTCTTTCCTGGTGCCAAAGTTTAAAAACATCACAAAGCACACCACAATATTTAGCCTGTTTTGTCCCTAAGAACACCCATAAATCCTTTCTCAACAGATTTTGTTCCAATCTCAGCTGGAAGCATCCTTTTCCATTTTAATTCTCCGCCAGTTTTATCACTGGATGACTGTGGGATCTCAGCACCTCAGGACTGATGTGCCGAGTCACCAAGACCACCCTTGGGGGGCTCGGAGGTCCTGGAATGTTGCCAGAAGTGTCTGGTGGCTGGACTTTGATCCTACACGGGAGATGACACCTGTATGAGGATGGGAGGATTTCACCGGGGTAAATGGTGAAGGGAAAAGTTAATTAGAGTGTGAAACACAGGGTTTAAGATTTCTGTACACGGGGTCTAAAGAAGTAAGATGGAGGAATTGGGGCATGTCCTGTCCTTCTTCTTCTTCTTCTTGGCCTCCATCTTCTGTGGTGATGTTGGCACTTTGGGATTGGTTATTACTAAAGGTGTACTGGTCAATAAGGGTAAAAGGTATTGGGGGAAATAGGTAAATATTGTATATGTAGTTTTGAGTATAAAGATAAGTGACCGCCCTGGGGGCTCTCAGTGTGCTCATGGCTGGCTTGCTGTGCAGACCTCTGTCGGGCCGAGAGAAAATCTTTTAGATAAAAAACTAATAAACACTGAAGACCGAGAAAAAACCTGAAGCCTCTTTTCGTCCTTTGGAGCGCGGGCTGCCCAAGGCCACCCCGAGCCTTTCCAAGTCATTAAAACAGCCGAGAAACCAACAGATGACAACAGGATTACAGAAGGCTCTGATCTCTGCTCAAGTACCAGGCAGACAAACACTCAAAGTCTGCAGGTGAAATATAATTCTTAGAGTGCTTGGGCTAGGGTTTATGTTTCTTTTTTACCCTTTTGGGGGGTTGCTGGGTTTTGGCATGAGTTTTAAAAAATTGTTTCATTTCTGCTTTTCTTTTTAAACCCAATTCTTCACATTCACGTGTTTGAGGCAGTGATTTTTAGGTAATTTCAGAGAGTTGTCTGAATTTTTCCAAAGTTAGTTAGCTAGGTAAATCAGCACTCAAATGCAGGTTGCAGCAAGGGAAATGCTTTAGCTGAACACACAGACAAGATTTCCCAAGCCTGTTTCCTGTGCAAATACCCAGCACAAAGAAGCTCACACAGACCGAGCTGGTTTCTCTGCCAGGCTTTATCCACACTCAGTGACTGAACTGTGGATAACTGAGTGGACCTTCAGGAGTACAAGATAATGCCCAGAATTATTCTTTTTTGCTGCATATTTGCTTTTCATCATTTCCATTGTGGAGCCAGCTAGACTGCTAACCTAGAGACAGTCCTTGTTTGGCTGGATAGACCCAAATATTTGGGTTTCTGTTTTTATGCAGCAATGGTTTCCAGTTTACAACCAACACAGCAGGCAGGGGACTGGAGAGGCTCAATTAGTACAAATGTTCTGGCCAAAGATTATCCATAAAGCCAATGCTGCAGAGTGCTGCAGGTTTCTCTTGTTTGTGTCAATATTCTCCATGCAACACAAAGTTCACGACAAGAACAAGTAAGAAAACTTGGCTATGAGGTATTCCACTGTTTATAACCTAGTCTAATGATTTAAATGAAACTTTAACTGTTTTCATGATGAAATGCCTTGTCAGTAGCAACCAGGGCATCAAATTCAGTTTTATTTTCTCTAGAGGAGTGGCAGTGAGCTGTTTCAATTACAGTGAAATTGTTTTGTCAGCACACTGTTTAAAAGAGCAATAGGGCTGTGCTGTACAAAAATACAGATGCTGCTTACTGTGACTTACTAAACAAGAGAAATGGCATAACCTACTCATCTCTTCAGAGGGCTCAGTACTAGAAATATGTAAAAACTCCTGAAATCTCCATATTCAAGTATTTGAGAAGGTAGAATGTGAGTAGAAGACATTCACTCAAAGACATTACCACAAAGAGCCTTTGGAGCTACATTTTACAATGTCATTCAATGAAAAGCTAATAGAGATTTTTATCTATCCTTGATTACTAGATCATTACATTTAATAAATGTAATGGTGTTTAACCCTGTTGCAAATGAAATGTACTCTTCCAATGGCCTGAGTCATCTTGTGCCTTCAGCCTCCTCTTCAAAGCACTGCTTGCTTTGGACTGACCATTAAGTTCTGATTTCATCTATAAATAATTGAGAGGGAAAAAGCTCTGTTGCCACTCAAAAAGTAACCAAATTTTTACACTGAAAAATGAAAACCTGTCCTGTAATGCTCCCATATCTATAAATAATTGGATCTCAAGTGCTTTCTAAAGGTCAGTGATATTATCTTTTTCCTCCTGAGAGGCAAACCAAGGATGCAGCAGAGCAATGTGGCTTCTCCACACCCACCCAGTGGCAGACAAAAACAAAACCAGGTCTCCAGAGGTCCAATGGGCTGCTCCACTTTCAATCCTTGTACACAGATGCACCTCAGGTATGTCTGTGGCTTTAGAGATCAAAGGAGTCAGCTCTGACTCATGTAACTTGCAGATTAAATGGAGCATGTGAATTAAATGAAATACCTAAAACATTTTCAACATGTAATATGAAGCAGTGATTTTAACCTCCTAGAGGTGGAAAAATGGCAGGTGAATTTTTGTGCTCACAGTTAGGCACGGACTTAGCTGAAGAAATTAAGTCTGTAATTGAACAAGGCACAAGGATGCATATTCTTAAACATCTCTTGAAAACATTTGATTTCATTTAAACCAACACTCTTTACTCCCCCAGTTTTTTGCCTGTTTTGATTATTCAGAAGCACACACCACCTTTCCAGTTCCTGGGCTTACCTTGATCGTCTCAAATCTGACTGGAAATGTCACTTCAGGCATCAGGTCCTCAGAGCATGCAGTTTCCACTCCCTGCTTGAATTTAACACCAGCCTTCTCACTTGCACATGTTAAATTAGATTAGCACTTTTTTTGCCTTTGGACACAGAACTCTTAATGAATTAGCCTGGTTACAGCCTCCTCTACCAATTTAACCATTACATCAGGGTGGGTGGAACTGGATGATCTTTATGGTTCCAAGACTCATCAAGTCCATTTCCCATCACCTTGTACCTTCTCTCCTCCAATTGCCACCTCAAGCTACACAAGGGGTCAAAAACAGATCTACCTATGGCTCAGAGATCTTGGAACTCCTGAGACAGTTTGAAAGAGAGCAAGCCCCAGAGCAAATAGGGATCAAAGGAAAACAAGGTCTGAAATCCACTGTCAAACAACAGGACAGAATTTAAAAAATTCCCAGCAGGTCATCTGCAGGAAATGTTGTATTGGTACCAGAATACCAGAATGTGCTGATTGAAATAAATTCTTTTTTTTAAACCAGGGAAATTCAAAATGCAGAACTCAGACTGTTTTTATCTCATCTTAAGATTTCCTTTTTCTCATTTCAAATTCCCTTGTCCCATTTATCTTTAATCCTCCTGTATGCATTGATATGAATTATTCAATTTCAGTGAAAAATAATGTTTTCCAAAGTTCATTTGATTATTTTAGCCTTTCCTTGAAATATTTTGAGACTTTGATTTTTTGCTATACTTCAGAGTGAAACCACTAAATTGCTTGAAAATTTCCCTGTTATTTTTCCAGCTCATGAAGTAATAAAGTTATCATGGGGGAAAAAGCAAGAATATCCCCTCAACATGCTAAAAATCAAAGAAACAGTCTCCAACTAAAACCAACATGATTTTCTAGCATGATGAAAACACCAGACTAGGAAGGTACAGCCCTCTGTGAGGTCATGGTACCTGAAGTTCAAATAAAAGCCAATAACATTTTGTGTTCATGTGTGATCTGCAGTACCCAGTGGCCCCTCATGTTGTGTCAGGTTAGGACGTTCACCCAAAAAGCATTGCTTGATAAAATACTGTGAGGAATTCTACTGTAGGGCAGAGCTGACCTCACACAGCCTAAGGGCAGGTGCCAGGGAAGCACTGTCACCACCTGAGGTGAAAATTCACCTCATTTCCTTAACAAACCAACCTGATTTACATCCTTTTTTTTTCCCTGGAGCTGTGTAAGAATGTCAGGACCTGACCTACTCTGAATCTGCTCCCTGAGGGACAGAGTGCCATTTTTCTTACTGCAACTTTCATCTCTGAGATGAGGAACAAACCAGTAGGGATGTCAGTTTTATGGTGTGTCCTGGAATAATTTGAGACAAGAAGCTCCTTTTCTGACATGAAAAGGCAGTTTTCTACCGAGTGTCTGAGGCCAGCAACAGGAAAAGGGTTATTAGCACAATAAAAACCATGAATGGTTCACAACCATATTCCAAAGCCAGAAACAGCATTTGGATTTATGAGTTATAAATGTTCTCAGAGTCAAAGGGAACCCAGCATCCTTTGGCTCTGTCCCTATCACTCCACCTTTTCTTCTGAGAAAATATGTAATAAAAATAAAATGCATAAATGGGTATGGAAAGGCTGGAGCTGCCCTTTCTTTTCCTGTAGGGTATGCAGCTGGGTATCATGGACAACCTTCCTCTTTAATTGTTATTATAAGCCAGTACAAGTGCCACCATATCCTGGCAATTCCTCACACCCCAAAGTCCATCTGTTCACCCCGAGCAAAGCTCCTGACAGAAAGCTCCAGTCCATGCTAACAGAATTGGCATTGCAGGCTCTGTTCCCTGGAATTCAGCTCAGGCTGCTTTAGGGCCATCTAGGCATCCTGTCAGACCCCTCCTGATGAGAATTGCCAAATGAAGCTCTTCCTCTCAATTGTCTTGAGTGCCTGATTCCAGCTGCAGCCTTGATTGCCCCTTCAAGTGCACCAGGGAAGCACTTGCTGTGCACATCAAGCAGGAAGATGGGAGAGTGCAAAACACAGGTCTAGGGTGATTATCCAAAAACCACACTTCTGAGAGATGAAACATGATATCAGTTCAAGTGTCACTGAAACAGAGTGATGAGCATAGTCAGGTAAAACACTTGATAATTGCTTGTGATTTTCAGTTTTTGGAAAACAATTTCGTGGCCAGGTGTTTTCACATTGTATCAGACGCTTCCCTCCCTGTCAAGTATTGTGCATTTCTCTCAGTTTATGATTCAAGCTGTTAATCACATCCACTCTTTCAAGATGATTACCTGGTAGCATTAACATACAAATGCACAGTGATTCTCTCTGCTTTTCAGAATTCTTTGCATTTGGCACAAGGAAAAAAAATAATAAAAGAAATAAATCAGTCTCCTTCAAGTTGCATGATGCCTATTACAAAATGAAATTACTATGAATTCACAGTCTATGAAAATTAGGTATTCATCAACTTCAAAGTACAGAAAACTTTCACCTGAGCTTGAAGCAGCAACACAAAGTTAGAGTCTTTCGACAGGCTGGAGCTGACAGGCATTACTGCCTCATAAAACAAGCACATTCCTTACCTCAAAGAATCATCCAGTGCTTTCATATCCTGTTGATCACACTTACCTAGGGCTGAGTATCTGCAGCCATTCCTGAGAAATATACACCAATTTACAGTATAAATCATATAAAATCAGGACACTATTTTAGAATGTAAAATACTGTTGAATCTCCAGGCTTCTATCATGAAACAGTAAAAATTAATGTAGTTAAATTGGGTCATGTTCAACACAACCTGAATCTAAAAAAAATAGAGGTTATGTACAAAGGAATTTGATGAAGGCAGTATGATGGGAATGCATCTCCAGTTTCCAGTGGTTTCACATGAAGTATCTAAATTTGTTCCTAGTGCATTAATACAGTCATTTTTCTGTGTCTGAATTCATTATGTGCTGCTGCTGAAAGCAAACAGGACAAACACAGCAACAGCTCTGTGTAGAGTCATTGCCAGACACATTTATGCAAGATTTGCATTTTGAACCCTTGTCTTGTTAGATTTCTGAATGAGTTCATAAAATAAACTTTCATGTCCATAGCACAGTGTCCTGTAACTGTGAGATCACAGAATCACAGAATTTCTAGGTTGGAAGAGACCTTTGAGATCATCCAGTCCAACCCATGTTCTACTACCTCAACTACCTCACCAAGTGCCACATCCAGTCTTTTTTTAAACACATCGAGGGATGGTGACTCCACCACCTCCCTGGGTAGATGATTCCAGTATTTGACCACTCTTTCTGTAAAAAACTTCCTCCTTAATTCTAGCCTGTATCTCCCTTGGCGCAACTTGAGACTGTGTCCTCATGTTCTGTCCATTGATGCCTGGAGAAAGAGACCAACCCCCAGCTCACCACAGCCACCCTTCAGGAAGCTGAAGAGGGTGATAAGGTCACCTCTGAGTCTCCTTTTCTCCAGGCTGAACAACCCCAGCTCCCTCAGTCGTTCTTCACACAGCTTGTGTTCCAAGCCCTCACCAGCCTCGTTGCTCTCCTTTGGACTCGCTCAAGCATCTCAACGTTCCTCCTAAACTGAGGGGCCCAGAACTGGACGCAATACTCCAGGTGAGGCCTCACCAGTGCTGAGTACAGGGGAAGAATGACCTCCCTGCTCCTGCTGGCCACACCATTCCTGATACTGGCCAGGATGCCATTGGCCTTCTTGACCACCTGGGCACACTGCTGGCTCATATTCAGCCGACTGTCAACCAGCACCCCCAGGTCCCTTTCCACCTGAGCACTGTCCAGCCACACCGTCCCCAGCTTATTATGTTGCAGGGGGTTATTGTGGCCAAAGTGCAGGACTCGGCACTTGGACTTCTTGAACTTCATCCCATTCGATTCTGCCCATCCATCCAACAGTTCCAAGTCCCTCTGCAAAGCCCTCCGTCCCTCTAACAGATCAACACATGTTCCCAGCTTAGTGTCATCTGCAAATTTGCTAATGAAAGACTCTAAACCCTCATCCATGTCATCAATAAAAATATTAAACAGAACTGGCCCCAGCACAGAGCCCTGAGGGACACCACTGGTGACTGGCCGCCAGCTGGATGCAGCACCATTCACCATCACTCTCTGGGCCCGGCCATCCAGCCAGTTCTGAACCCAGCAAAGAGTGCTCCTGTCCAAGCCACGGCCTGCCAGCTTGTCTAGGAGTATGCTGTGGGAGACAGTGTCAAAGGCCTTGCTGAAATCCAAATAAACAACATCTACAGCCTTCCCTGCATCCACTAGGTGGGTTACCTGGTCATAAAAGGTGACCAGGTTGGTTAATCATGACCTACCCCTCCTAAACCCATGCTGACTGGGTCTCATACCCTATCCATCCTGTAAATTCTGTGTGATGGCACTTAATATAAACTGTTCCATTATTTTGCCAGGTACTGGGGTCAGGCTGACTCGTCTATAATTACCAGGATCCTCCTTTGCACCCTTTTTGTGAATGGGTATCACATTGGCCAGCTTCCAGTCATCCGGAACCTCACCAGTGAACTAGGATTGTTGGTAAATGATGGAGAGTGGCTTTGCAAGCTCATTTGCCAGCTCTCTCATTACCCTGGGGTGGATCCTGTCTGGTCCCATAGATTTATGAACATCCAAGCATTTCAGGAGTTCTACGACAGCCTCCTCTTGGATAATGTGGAGACCATTCTGCTCCCTGACACCACCAACCAGCCCAGGCGGGCAGATGTCTTGAGGGCAAGTCATCTTTCCACTAAAAACTGAGGCAAAGTAGGCATTAAGCACTTCTGCCTTCTCCTCATCTGCAGATACTAAGTTCCCTCCCTTGTCCAATAAAGAACAAAGGCTGGTCTTACCCTTCCTTCTAGCATTAATGTGTTTATAAAAACATTTTTTATTATCCTTTACAGAAGTTGCCATTCTAAGTTCAAACTGAGCTTTGACCTCCCTAATTTTTTTTCTGCATGCTCTAGCAGCCTTCTTGAATATTTCCTTAGAGACCTGACCCTCCTTCCAGCGTTGATACATCCTCTTTTCATTCCTGAGTTCCTCCAAAACCTCCCTGCCCAGCCAGGCTGGACGTTTACCGCGTTGACTGATCTTTCGGCACACAGGGATAGTCTGTTCCTGTGCCCTCAAGATCTCTGTTTTGAGGCATGCCCACCCTTCCTGAACTCCTTTGTTTTTAAGGGCTGCTTCCCAAGGGATGCTCTGAATAAGTCTCCTAAACAGGCCAAAGTCTGCCCTCCAGAAGTCCAATGCAAGAGTTTTACTGGCGCTCTTCCTGAGATATCCAATGGCTCATGACAGGTGTTCAGAGGGACAGAGCACAAGCCTCCTTCACTCCCAGCAGCAATCAGGGCTGAGTCCAAGGGACCACAGCCCAGGCAGGAGCACCAAACCCAGATTTACACACACCCCCCCACTAACATGGCCCAATGCCTTGGCTAACTCCTGCTGCTGTGCTCTGCCCACTGCTCTTGCTTCTGTTTTTCTGTTGGTCCTTTCATGCTACAGCATCAGGGCTGAGTGATTTAAAATGAAATAAATCCGATTAATATTTCAGTCCCTTCAGTTCATTTTTATTCCTTTGCTCTCATGCTTGATACTCCCCCAGTCCTTTCAACCCCTCCACAGTTCACAGTTCTAGTACTGAAAGATATTATTTTCAAAGAATATGGGAGAAAAATCCAGTGGGAAACATCAATGCATCCACATTTCCCTTTGTTTTTCCTCACTAAATTCATACATATTGGCACTGCAGATTAACAATCAGCTCCTCTTATCAGGCAGGAGCCAGGATCACCTATTCCAGAGTTTTTCACTATTATCTAAACACCTGGACTCAAAACCAGAACTGATAAATCATCAAAAGCAGCAAATTAAGGGAAATGCTTCCCTAGGTTCAGAGGAAAAAACATAAATGGGAAAGTTTGGATCAAATCAATCACAAATGAGTTGCAGCATTTTGCCAATAATTGATTAGTCCTGATTTCACTATGATGAGAGTGCACCTGCTCCTGCTCATGTCTAGTGCTGGTAGACATTTGCTCCTTCACACTGAGTGCTCTCTTTCTTTGCAAGCAAAGCCAACTCACTGCCAAGCCAGACTCTGAGCTCCAGTGGCACTGATGGCTCCAGGATTTTTGGGGTGAGGTGCCACCAATGTCATCCACAAGTCCCAGAAAACCAAACCTGTGCCTAAACCACTCTCCTGATCTCTGTTCCAGGCTGGTTCTCAGAAGTTAAGGTAAATTCCTGGTACTTTTGGCCATTTGCTAGTAACTTGCATGAAAACAGGATGTCACTTTAAATTTTGCACCTCAGAGCCTCATTAAACATAGAATCTGCTACTGAAAGAAATGCCATAAAGAGTAAGAGCCAGAAGAATGAATCCTGGCTTTTATTCAAGCCACAGGCAAAAGGATTACAAACTTCATGATGTGAAATGATGTCTGCACAGCGTAGGAATGACAATTAAGAGCTGGGCAAGGGATTTATTTCCAACAGGCACAGTGATGATGTGCTCTGTCTAATGTGCTCAAGCCCACATTCTCAATACATCTCTGCATTTAATATTAATTCAACTTTTCTCTGTATCAATTCCATCATTTATCTATACACATCTGATTTTATTTTTCTTCAATTTTTAAAGTCTAGCTAAAAAATAAAGCCTATGCAGAAATTGCACCAAGCTTTGCCCCCAGTGACTCACCAAAATCCCTGAAGCATTTAAGAAAACCTGCTCAAATCTTATCAGCCCATAGCATGTTCTCTTCTTGACATTGGGCTTTTAAACTTCTTCTGGTGCACACCAGTGTGGTCTGCTGAGTTATTACCTTAGAGACTGCATTTCCAAATAGAGACTGCATTTCCAAAGAAGGAGACTGACTTTTGCTTGGCTATAAGGCTTGCTGATTGACAAGGGAAAAAAAATCCCCACAGTGCTTTAAGGGCACAAGCCCCCATCATCACCTTTCCTAAACCTTGTTTACTCTTCCTGTGAGAGTTCCTAGAGGTAAATCAGCATCCAAGAAAAAGATGGAAGGATTTTTTTTAAAAAGGTACCTCAAAAGAGGAACTATTGGCCCAGCAGATAGTCTTCATTCTCCACCTCATGTTCTGAATTATGCATCTTTTATTCCATATGATTGCTTTAGCTCTAAGAGCAGTAACATGTAATAAAACTGGAGGCAAACAACATTTACCTAGCTCCATTTGAAAGGAATAATTATTGTAACACAGAATATGACTTAGAATTTCAAGCACATTAATCTATATTGACACATGTTGGTACTCAAGATATTTTTCTGTTAAAACTTTATTGATTATTTAGAAACAAGGAGGCAAAGTGAGTGTTATTCCTGGAAAATGAGCCATCTTCCAACACTAGCTAAGAGAAAGTCCCAACAAATGTAACTGTTTGAGGAGTAATTAATGCACTTGATGTCTATTTCTATTGCAGGACTACATGATTAATGAGCTGTCATGTTCCTAAGGCATTCCCTGGCATGTTTCTGTGAGCCTGTTCAGATAATGAGCCTTAAGAGATGAATGAAGCATGTCCTGCCATCCTGCTAGGATGATTTCCTTGTACCATAACCAGGGGACATGAACTATCTCAGCTATTCCTAAAACAAATCTGTCTGCTCATTAATCACATCCTGTCCACACTGTGTGAGAGCCACGATGAAGAGCAGAAGCACATTACAATAATGCACACACAGCATCCAACAACCTGGACTCCTCAGCTGTGTGGGCTTCCCCAGCTGGAGGAAAGGTGCACACGAGGTGTTGTCAGTGTGCAGTGACCATGACCACAGATCACCTCAGACACAGCCAACAAAACTTACCTCAACCTGATCAACCATTTTCCAGCATCTTGGGAGCAGGACTTCAGTCAGGACACAGCACAGCCCTCCAGCCATTGTCCTTTCCTGTGGGCTTACCTCAGAGAGAGCAGGTGCACACAGGACACTGGGGCATCCCTGCTCCAGGAGTGAGTTCTGCTCTGGAAAGCAGGATCAGGGTGGTCAGCTGGGTACTCCTGGCAGGTTCTTCTGCAGACACTAAGTCAAGAGGTCATTAGAAAGCATTTTTTAAACAGAGGAATTCTACAGCAAACACAGGGTACTTTTAAAGCCTCTTTGTCTCATTTCTGGGTGGTGGTGCAGTGTTTTGGCTGCTTTTCTTGTTTGTCTTTCTTCAAAACATAATCTGAACTTCCCTGACTCAGATATTGCACCTAAAGCCATGTGGACAGAAGGCATTGCCCAATAATCTTTGCTCACTCAAGTTATTTGGCAAACTCCTGAAATGCACCTGCTGATACCAGGAAATTATTTGGATGGCTTTAAACAAGCGTGGAGCTAGACATAGTGAGAGCTAAAACTTGTGCCCTGATGGTCCCTCCGTACCTACCAAATGAAGGAGAGAGTGCAGCAGAAAAGCCACCCCTGCATCTACAATAGCAGCTCTGGCCTATTCATCACTAACACCAGCTACAAATGCAAAATGACCAATTAGAAGTGAAGCCCTATCACCTCCTGGGTTTCTTTTCCCTGCTGCCATGAGCAGAGCTTTAGACTGCCTGAACAAAAAGGAAAGCTTGTGAAACAAGCTGTAAAATTTCACATCACTGTCACATCCAATGAATTTAGAGAGAAGCATCTCGGCACTGCAGTGTGCTGTGAGAAAGTTGCCAGGAAACAAAGTATTCCTCCTGTTCTCTCTTATGTTTCTCTAACCTGCTTTTCCTTTCCCTGTTCCCATTCATCAGATGCAAAGATTGTCCACCTCATTTTGTACCATAATATTTTGGCAGACTACAGGTTTTTGACAGTCAGATGGTAACTAGCTTTACTAGTTTTCAATTGCAAAAGAAAATAAATCCCAGAACAGCCGGCATTTCTTATAACTTGTGTCTTTTCGTTCTATTTCTTTTATTTGCCAAGCATAAAACAAGGACTGAAACTAGAGTAAGTAATTTTCACAGTTTGTTCCAACAGAGCAACAGCAACTTATGATGCTTTCTCTCACTTCCTAAAGACCTAGGAGACAGGATTTAGGTTTTATGATTTGTTGGTTTTGTTTAGGGCTTTTTTTAAACAAGAATTAAAATCTGAAGGATTAGTTTGAACAAAGAGGTTTTCAAAACAGAAACACTTATTGTAAGGTTAGCTGCAGAGAATCCTGATAAAGATCAGGGAAACTGGATGCAATGATTACAGCTCATCTCTTGACTGAAGTCTAGGCCAGAAACAGAAAACTGCAATCTTCTAACTAGACGGCTACTTTTGCAACACAATCATCCCATGCTGGTGCTCATTAAACAGCAAAATCTGTCCACACCAACTGAATGAAATAAATTTCTAATGCCTGAGGAAACAAATAGAGGACAGGGGAAATCTCTTCCTATTCTTTTCTCAGCTAATTGGGGGGATCAGCTTTACTAGAAGCATTTTTGCAGTAATAGGTATGGCTTAGTAGATGATTGATTGTGATGCAAGAGAATGCACATCTAAGTTTACACCAAGAATTAAGTCCAACATTATTGGATAATTAGTGTGACATTGACAGAGCAGCTTGCTGTATGCACACATTACTTAGCAAGTCTCAAATACATTTGTCCTTTTCTGATAAGCAGCTGTGCAATAAATCACAGAAGCTTTTCTGTCTAATTCTGCAAACTACAACTTAAGGACTGACAGCATTAAATCATGTCACTTTCAGCTCCATGCAGGATCCAAGCAGTTTCCTGAACTGGGCATGGCCCCTATTGGAATTTAACCATGGCAGGCACCCAGGCCTAAACTCAGCAAAACATGGAACCACACAGGATATCACAAGGGAAATTAAATTCCCTGTGTCCAGCCCAAAGCAGCACAACCCCCCACACACAATGGCAACACCTGTCAAACTGAGGCTGTCTCAATTCTAAAACCTCAATAGCTGAGACCTCCCACAGCAAGAGAGACAGGCTCAAGGAAACCAACCTCTCCTGTACTCAAATGACAAACTCTGGGGGATTTTGTGTGTGTGTGTGGGAGAGAAACAATGCTCCGTAGTCTGAAAAAGAAAACATGAAAGCAAATACATAGAAATGTTGCTTTCTTTTTGGAATTTACAGGTGACTTTTCAGTAGGCTGCCTTTCAGCATCAAATGCTTCATTAGACTGAAAAACTACTGAGGTGCTGGAGACTTAGGAAGCTTTTAAAAGAATAAAAACCAACAAAACAAACTAAAACATTTGCTAGTAAATAAAACAAGCTGCATCAGTTCTAGAGGGTAAAATAAGACACACCTGTCTGGGGTGGACACTGTGAGAACACTGTTTCTCTCAGTCCTCAGAGCAGGGTTAATCAGGACCTGTCACCAGAATCACTTCTCAATCAGTACTAATGTGCCACGTGCAACACAGACCATGTGGAGGAGAAGGAACAAATACTGGAGAACATCAGAGAGCTGCTGTGTTGAGCTGCCTGGGAGGCTCAGATCTTGTTTTGCTCTGAGCAAGACCACACAAAGTCTGTTCGTAAGCAAGCACAAGTTTGGGTGTGCTTGTGGTTGCTGTGCTCTGCCCTACACAAACACACAGAGCAGAAGGTAAAGCTGAGCTTATCACACCTTGTACCTCCCCGAACTCCCCCAAAAAACCACTGCCAGTGCAGGCTGTGTTCCTGGTGCCGTCTGCCCGAGCGCAGGGGGCACAGGGGGCACAGGGGGCACAGGGAGCGCAGGGAGCGCAGGGAGCGCAGGGAGCACAGGGGGCGCAAGGGGCGCAGGGGGCGCAGGGGGCGCAGGGGGCGCAGGGGGCACAGGGGCACAGGGGCACAGGGGCACAGGGCCGGGGCCCAGAGGAAGCAGGGCCCTGCCGCAGGCTCGGAGCCCCGCGGAGCCCCCGCCGAGCCGCGGGAGACTCAGGAGCCGGCAGGGATCGGGAACAGCCCAGCCGCTCCCGCTCTAAGTACCCGGCACTGCCCCCGATGAGCTGCAGCTGCTGACAGGTGACAGAATCATTTGTCTTTTATTCAGCTCCAGCGCTGAGTTACTGCGGGCTGGAGCTGTCTGGGGCCTAGAGGGAGGCATCGTGCTGGAGTTTCATTTGCTGCTATCGAAGGAAAGAGGTTTATAAAAGTTAATGAAATACAGCCAGAAAAGAGGCTGCAGAGGGTCTCCATCTCAGCAGCAGCACACAGATGCCTCTGGCTGTTACACAGGGCAGCAAAGGCACCAGCCTTTCCAGGCTCTGATGCCATAGAAAACATTTAACATTTTCACTGGAACTGCTGGTTTTCCATCATTTGACTAACTGCTAGAGCTGTTAATTTTCCTGATATTTTTTTATATTTTAAGTCAAGCACAGCAAGCTTATAGAACAGACACTGAAATGAAGACAAAATAGCCCAATGCTATTGAATATTTTCATGCCTTAAGAGAATCTCTCAAGCAGTCCATGGCTACAACTGGCACACTTCAAAATCTGCAGTTAAAGATGTGTCCTGCACCAGCCTGTTGTTAGGGAGATGCTCTTTACCTAAGGAACGAGTCTCATGTGGACTCTGACTACAAAAAGTGCAATTCACTTCCAAAAAACTTTCTGACAGTTCGAAATTTAATCCTATATGAGGCACAGAAAGTCACATAATCCTAGTGTAAGATGAAAAGCAATTTGACAGAAAAAAAAATTAACATTGCTTTAGAGTCATCACCAAAGGACTTAACACCTGTTTACAAGGTTTGGTTGTGTGGGTTTAAAATAAATCTCACTAATACTTTGGGAGAAATCATGATGCTATTTGCTTTCTGGGATATAAAAAGAGATTAAAATGTCAGGAAAAGCATCACGTTTTCTAAGATGCACTGTTTACTGATAATGGCTAAATAACTTTCTCTCATTACAAAGGAAAATGATTCTGTAGCAAAATATCCATGGATATCCAGTGTGAGGAACTCCGTCTTTAAAGCAGCAATGCTCTTCCACTAGAATAACTTGGGCAGAAGAATTGCTCCCACTTTTCTCTTTCAAATGAAACAAGGGCAGAAAGGTTGACCTTGAGTGTCACTTTTACTACAGCAGCTCCTCCAGCTCTGTCACAAAGCCCCAAGGTCAGCAGGGCTCTGGAACCCAATTTCCCTGCACAGCAGCACCGGCGCTGCTCTGGCTGCTGAGCACGTCCTGAGCTGGGCAGGGGAACACCAGGAGGCTCCACAGGAGTTTCCCAGGGCCTCACCTATCACAACTCCAAGCCTGTCTTCTGTGCCATCAGAGCTGCTGCCTGCACGCCCGAGCAGTGTCCCAGGGAAGGTCCTGCCCCAAAGTGCACAACACTGAACTCCTTGTTCTTCACCCAAACTCTCTCTCCATAAATCTTCACACTCTGCCCTTTCCACAAGCACCACAGCAGAGCTCCTGCTGGAACACCACCCAACCCCTTCCCATCCCCTGCAGCTGATTTTCTGGGGAAGCTGAAAGTTGCAGTAATTCCTGTTCTGCTTTTGACCATCTCAGTCAGAGAGGCAAATTAACAAACAGAACAAAACAGTGAGAACACAGGGGCAGGTGTACAGGAGGCCAAAGAGGAGCACAGAAGAAAAATTGCTCCAAAGAACCAAGAGAGGGGAGAGGAAGGGAGAGAGGGAAGGAAATGGCTGAGCAGCACCTCAGGTGAGGCTTTCCTGTTGCTTCTGATTTCTGCTATGAACAAAGCTCCTCTCCAGTTAAAAATGAGCTTTTTCAAACTGCTGCAGAATAAAGTTGTACCCACACAACCCCCTGAACTTCTCATTTGTCCCTGGGTGAGGTCTTAATTCACTGCAGCCAAGCACTGCTGTACAGCACCCTCCAGCCAGAACCCCTTATTCATACACAGATACAAAAACACACCAACAGTCCCACACTTTCACATTTATTTACAGCTCCCTTCAGTTTTCCTTCAGCATTAACAGCAGTGAGATATCAAGCATTGTGGGTTTTACCTTGAAGGCTTCTGCATGTCTGAACCGGCACACTCTTACCTGTCAAAACCTGGAGGCTGCTCCTCACCTGATAACATTCAGTGTTAGGCCAGGATGAAAACTTCCTTTGCAAAGAAGTCCTGAGGCAAACAAGCTTTATTTACTCACAGGAAGGTAACAGTGCATTCAGAGCTGAGAGAAGTGAAAGTTTTTCTACTGAAAACTGATGTAGGAACAAGTAAAACTTGAACAATGACTTCAAGGTTCTTTGATGCTCTATGAACTATTTTCTTTCACCATTATGCTGTGTTGCAGATTCATTTAGTACACACCAGCTACTCTTGGCTCTGTGGAAATGTAATCCTATTCCCTCCAAGTAAAACAGATTTTTTCTCCCAAGAATAAGCAGGATTGCACCCTTGCAATTACATCCCCCAGAGTTACCAATGCACATTGAGCACGCTTGCCAGAAGTACTTTTATCAGTCTGTCATTTCATAAAAGACCAAATGCTGTATAAATCCCTGGAAATGATTGTGCTGAACATTTTAATACTCTCTATACTCCATTTTCACTGCACTGAAGAATGCTGCCTGCACATTGGCCCACAGGGTTCTGCCTGAAGATACTCACTAGTTCTGCACTGGTGGAGAAACACACTCAGGTTTCTGAAAAAAATGCTTCTCCTTAAAGTTTAAAGCATTTTTTCTTCATTCTTGTTCATTCTTTGATATATCATTTCTATAAAATACCTGCTTTTATGCTGCTCTCTAATCTTGTTCAAGCACTTGAACAAGTTGATTTTGGAGGAAGTTGGGGGGTTTTGTTTTGTTTCTTTCCTTGATCAGTTTGTTTATTTTTTTAGAAAATTTGTTTCTTTGGTTTGGGGGTTTTTTGGTGTGGTTTTTTTTTTTTTTTTTTTTTAATTTGTTTTTCCTTCTATTATCCCAGATTCAGATTTTTTATACCAAACTATCTAGGTTCTCTTGTCTCACATTTTCCCCCTTTTTCCATCCATGGAACCAGACTGTCTTCAGGTTTTCCAAATGCCCCAGTAGAAGCTCTGAAATCACAGGAGACTCCTGTGGAAGCTTTTGTACAATTGTGCAGAATTGTGCTTGCCCTGAAGAATACTTTGTTAAAAATTCTGAAGGTTAGAAAGTGTTCAAAGCTGATATGATGTTCAATTTTTTTTCTGCTAAGCCAAGCACAGAAACATTGAAATGCTTTTCAGATTATTGAGAAAACTGATAGTCTTCAACAAGCAGGACTCACCTTTCAGAACCTCACCATGAAAAAAGCTCCACAGGATTCCCACCTGTTTAGCTTGGCTTCAGAAGCAGGTAAGCCAAGTTTCTATAGCAGGAGCACAGCTTCTCTTCTAAAAATGACACAGGAAAACACAATATGCACACAAATCTGAATACATGTCATCAACCAGACACTCTACACTGAGGCAGCCATGCACAAGGGATAAGTTTAGTTCCATGTTCCTCATTTAATCTTATTCCAAAAACTTGGCTGATGTCTAACTGTGGACATCAATAGGAAAACCAGAAGAAACCTCACAGCACAGACGGCAGAACAGGTAATAAAACAAAATAATAAATCCAAGTTTTTATTTCATAACCCCAGGGTTTAGGGCTGCTGGCAGTGTGTCCATTCCCACCCTGCCTGTGCCTGAAGGAGCAGTTCCAGGCCCGTGGTGGCTGTGCCATCCCTGCACAGAGGATGGAGTGCAGGGTTTCAGCCAGAGCACTCCCTGCTCCCTTGGCTGGTGCTGACGGACACCCCTCAGTGCTCCCTGCTGCTGACAGCTCTGCAAACCCCACACTGCCTGCAGGGCCCCAGTCCATGCTCCACAAGTGCCTCGGGCCAGGATTGCAGCTGCAAGTTCCTGCTAGAGCAGCCTGTCATTTCCAAGAAACATTATCATGTTCTCTTCCCCTTCTCTGTCCTTCTGCCCCCTGAAGACTTTGTTTCATCCATGCTGAAATAGGCTATTTTTAATCAGCTGTCATCAGATTTCCATACACCTGCTCAAGGCACTGGGGTTTGATGGTGATGCTAAAGGTCATCCAGCTGCAATTTGATTTTATGTCTATGAGCAACCACCTAGACACAGAAATGCCAAGTGGGGTTTTTTTGTTTGATTAGAAGTTTGGAGTCTACTATCACGGATTTCCCAAAGCACTAAGCTTCTAAAAAAATTCACATGCACTGAACATACAACACCTTGAGGTTAACCAACATTATTTGCACTTGATTCTCCCAGGAAATGAGGGAGGGTCTTACAGAAAGAACTCCTGCATGACAACAGAACCAAGCAGAGCTGCACTTGCAGTGCACAGTACCACATCAGCTCATAGATCCCACCTAGATGTGTGTCAGTGTTTCAGTCCCACCCCTGTTGGACTTGAGGAGCCCTGGAAAAACTCAGCTGTGGCTGCAGCCTGTGCAATGCTGCAGAGCAATGGCTGCTCACAGCTCTGTTCCTCTTCTCTCATTTCCTTCTTCTCTCTCCTTTCCCTGCCCTCACACCCCTGCTCATTTCCCCTCCCACACTGTACCCAAGCCCAGGAACAGACACACCTGATAATTCTGCACTGGGGACGTGCTGACTCCACACAGACTCCTCAGTGGCTCTCTGCCCCTTTTTGGAGCAATTTCAGGATCCCTGAAGGTGAAGAAGCTGAGAGCTAAGCCAGAAATCCAACAGCCAGCCTACTTTTCCTGTAGGATTGCTGTTCAGCCTGTGTGGGAGCTCCCTCACTGCACTGGGTTTGTGATTCTCCCACACTCACTGTCTGAAGCAGACTCTGGCCTTGAGAAATGAGGCTCTGCTGCAGCCCACACATGCATTAATTATGGGAAAGATTGCAGATTTTTATTATGTTTTCTCAGAGAAACTGAATGAAAAGTACCTGAGGAGTTCTATTAAAACCTTGCCACAAGCGAAAAAGCTTATATGCCAGCAGAAAATGTGCTGGATTTCTCCTTTGTGGCATGCAGAGAGAAATGACAGAATGGTTGGGTTGGAAGGGACCTTAAAGACCATCCAGTCCAGCCCTCTGCCAGGGGCAGGGACACCTCCCACCAGCCCTGCCTGCTCCCAGCTCCATCCAGCCTGGCCTCAAACACAGCCAGGGATGGGGCAGCCACAGCTCCTCGGAGCAACAAACTGGGGAGCACCAACAGCACTGCAGAGCCCTCCACACACGTCTGCACAAAAGTGTGGAAGGGGCTAGCAGTGGGCCTGTTAGCTAAAGGAGCGAGAAGTAAGAAGAAGAAGAAGCTGATAAGGAGCTTTCTCCAAGGCCGTAACCAAGGAGATCGAGAGAAGGAAGATAAGAACATTCTTCAGCTGGATGAAGCATTTTTAGAAAGTTAGGTGGAGTCAGAGTAACTTTTCACCAATGGCATGGTATTGAATTATTGTGGCCAATAGCTAAGGTAGAGGAAGAGTAAACAACTGAAAAGTGTACAAAAGATCAGCCATTTTCATTAATAAACTGTTGCCAAGTGTTACCAACTGAGACTGCTTGTGGTCTCTGCTTTATGTCGTGACCGCCTCGACTGCGACACAAAAGTCATGAGGAAAACGCTCCCCCCTTAAACCTTCCATCAAGTGCTACACCTGCTTTAACTGGAAGCCAGTCTCCCACACTATAATGGACATTGGATTCTCAGCTCCTGCAGCTTTCAGACTCCTTGTCACAGGAGGGAACTCTCAGGGCAGTCACTCTGTGTGGCCTTGTGTGCATTTATTGGTTACAGTCTGGCATTGACAAACACCAGCGTAAGAGTTTCTGAAGGGGAGGTCCCTGCACAAGACAAATTGTCATTTTGGCAATTCAGAAAAGTCTTGAGCTTCAGCCCTGTTTAGGATGGGAAGTACTCAGAATGACAGGCCATGCCTTTCTCTGTTATGGGAACTGCTCAGGGAATGTGGTCAAGGAGCTGTCAGCTCCCACCAGAGGAGCATTTCTGCTGCACTCTGCTTGGAGCATCTCCTTTCAGCAGGAAAGAGAAAGGAAAGGGTCAGAAGCACCCACAGGTTTCCTCCAGCAGCTTTCCCAGGCAGGGATTTGGAGCATTTTGCATTTTGTCACCACCCATGACTGGTTGGGCTCAGTCAGTACTTTGTACTTGGGCTCTCCAAGCTGTACCCAAAGGGAGAAATGTGCTCTTTTTAGATAAAGATTCATTTGCTGTGTCACACCCGAGGCCCTGTCCTGCTGTGCACAGATCTGAGGCTCAGCACACAGGAGCGTTTGTAACCTGATCTGACCTCGGGGGAGGCCAGGCTGCCTCCATAGGGACCCTCGGATTTGGGAGGCTGCAAGCCCAAGCAGCCAAACTCCCAAAGGCTCCTCCCCAGCATCTTCTGAACTGCTTTACAGATCTGACTTGAAAAGTCCCCCAGCACGCACTGACAAAGGCAGCAATGAGCCTTTATGGGATGTGAAATAGCCCAGACACGCCAAGGCCCCAAGATAGAGGCTGTCATAAAAGAAAATTTCTTGTCCAAAAAGCTTTAAAGGCTTTCAAATCCTGCAGGAAATTTCTGCATTCGCTCCTTTCCCCCGTTACACACTGCAGTGACGGAGCCCCCTGCAGTTACCCTGCACTTTCAATACTGTAGCAACAACTCTTTCAGACAGAAACAGTTTCCCAGCCATCACAAAAACACTGTGTCTTCCTGCTACCGACACCAAAGCCTCGTCTGTGCTTACCCCTTCCATTTCCTTTTCTCCTCATTTGCTGTAGTTACAGCGTTGGACCTAATCCTTATCCCTTTGCTTGAGGCAACACTTAACATCGAGGTATTTCCAAGCAGATGTTTGCTAGTTTACAGAAAACACAGAACCTCCCGAAGAACTTACAAGTATTTGCTTCCATTCGAGATAGGACTAGGCAAAAATGTAACTCAGGTAGGATACATGCAATTTGGTAAGTTTGTGCTGAAAAAACAAACATGGATTTTATACAGAGTAACCTTGAAATCAGCTGGAAAAGTAACAGTCCAAAGCTGCTTCACAATTACCCAAAAGAATGGTAAGAGGTTAAAAGCAATAAAGCTGAAATGTCATTATTTATTTAACATGGTAAGCCTCTCTCAAGAACATTTTCGTTTTTACTTTAGGAACAAAAGGCTCTCTAAGAAAAGATGTCAATACCACCATGCAAGTTTATCTGATAAGAATCGAGACAATGGTAATCAAAAAGCCAGGAAAAAGGAATTCCTAATTAGCCCTGTGTCCTTACAGCTGGAATGGCAGCCTGAGTGAACACAAGGGCCTGCTTTTCTCTTAGGTTCACCTGAAACACCTGGTGGGCACTTGAAGGCATTTCATCTCCTCAGCGCCCGGTCCCGCCGCCTTCGCACCTCGCCCCGCCCTCAGCGCCCCTCACGCCGCCCTATCGAAGGCCAGAACTCGCCAAGACCTGGCGAAGCTCATTGGAGCGGTTTAATACGTGCCTGCCCCGAGCCGCCTCATGTCCATCTCCTACCTCGGCGGCTCTTACAAATAAATAATGCGAATTTACACCGATACTCCCGCTCGCCTCCCGCCCCGGCCCTCAGCCGCCCTCGCGCGCGAGCCACCAATTGCCGCCCTCAGGCGCCGCGCGCGGGGGCTCCTCCTCAGGTGCTCCCGGCCCGGCGGGCCCGGCTCAGGCGCCCCCCTCAGGGGCACAGGCGGGCGGATCGGGCGGGCCCGGCTCTGCTCCCTCAGGGGCACAAGCAGGGAGATCGGGCGGGCCCGGCGTCGCTCCCCTCAGGTGCTCCCAGCCCTGCAGGCCCGGCTCAGGCGCTCCCCTCAGGGGCACAGGCGGGCGGATCAGGCGGGCCCGGCCTCGCTCCCCTCAGGGGCACAGGCGGGCGGATCGGGCGGGCCCGGCTCTGCTCCCTCAGGGGCACAAGCGGGCGGGTCCGTGACAGGAGCTGGGCAAAGGAGAGCGACCAAAGACCAGAGGCAGCAGCGCTGACCCGAGATGGAGGTGAGGGAGCCCCGTCCCTGAGCCCCCGCTGTCGGCTGTAGCCGAACTGTTCCCGCTCAGGCCGTACCTGGTGAGGAGCTGCTGGCTCAGGTTGATTTCCAAGAGTGCTGTCCCTGGGATTTAGCAGGTGTGGTGGGCAGGCTGCCACTAGGTCTTTGAGATCCTAATTGTAGATCACAGCAAATACCACCAAACTGTTTTATTAAATCCCAGATAGATTTAATATCACATTTCCTAGACTGTTATACCATGTGGTAATTAGTAATAACAGTAATCTGAATCTTAGTACCTGTAACCTCACCCATATGACCTGGAAGTGTGAGCAATCTCTAACTAAAGTTTGGTAAGTGGCAGCTGATTGCAAAAGAATTGATACCCCACAAAAATTAAAAAAGTCTCCGTGCAGCAAAAGAGCTCATAGCTTTAGCAGAGGAAGTTTGGGGAACACAGAAGGGTTTTTGCGCCAGTGCTAAACCCAGTATATTTTGTACTCTGTATTTCGCAAAGCACTGCAAAATACAGAGTACAAAACATTGGAGAGGAGCAAAATGTTTGCCAGTTTCCAAAAGCTCCATCTTGGAAATCAGTGGTGGAAAAGCTAAACAGGATTATGTAGGCCAAAATAAACCCAAGAGAAATGTGTTATGGAAAGATTAGAAAAATTAAGCCCAGTTTTGAAGGAAAGCTTTACCAAACCTTCCATTGATGCTTTTCATGGCCATTACCAGCACAGTTTTTGTGAACATCTTGAAGATTAACTTCCCTCAAAAGGCCCATCCCATTTCTTTGGCAATAAAGCTGATGGGATTAAGAAAAAATCCATTACTGTGAATAATGCATAATATGAAGAGTTACATTGGCTGAGTCTGAGTACCCTCTCTGTCAGAGGTAAATTCAGCACAGAAACACTGCCCGCCCACTCTGCAGAACCCAGCTCAGCCACACTGAGCTGAATGTGTTACAGCAGAAGACACCGGGCACGGCTTTTCCAGTGGAACACCATGCAGGAGGCTGCAGCTCATGAATGTTTCACACAGGTCAGGTTAATTGCAGTAGTAATAATCAGCTTTTTGTTGGTACGAGGCACCACAGTCAGATTCAGCCTGCCCTGCCCTGGCTGTGGGGACGTGCAAGGAAACATTCCATCAGTCAGCTCCCAGCAGGCCTCTGCCTTATCCTGTGTTAAACAATTTCCAACAGCCTGCTCCTAAGCACAGCTTTCTCCCAGCCTTCAGAGCAATCCAAACTTGCAAGCAAAGCAGGACTTTAGGGGTCAACAGTAATCGGAGGAAAAGGTCACCCATTGTAGTTGTTAAATGTGGGTTTGTTTCACTCTAATCACCCATTAATGGTGAAACATTCTTTGTGTGCCTCTATATAATTTATAATATATAGCTCTATACTTCATGCCTCTATTTAGACATGTATAAAGTATATGCATTTATAATTCATACTATATAGTGATATAATCAAGTTTAACTTCTGAAATTAACAGTTCATTTACATTTTTACCATGTACGTAATAGAAATTTGGGAATGCTTAGATTAGCCTGATCCACTCTGGCTCAGCTTGGTTATGGAATGAGTGGATGGCAGCAGGTATCTCCTGTGATGTGGAGTGCAAGGAAGGATCTAGCACACCTCAAAGTGATTTTGTTTAATTCGTGCAAGTCCTCGGGTCTCAGGAATTGGTTTGAGGCTTTCCTGATCCAATTTTGTGTAGCTTCTTCCCCTTGTATGGTTGTTAGTGTGCTCAAGGGAAAAGTGGCTCTGTTCTGCTCCTGGCATTCCAGGCTTAAGGCCAAATGGAGCTGCACAGGTGTAAATAAAGAGCAGATTTCATTCCCAGTGTCCCTCGTGCAGGACTTGAAGCCTAACTCAAAAGAGAAAGGAACAAGTGGGCTGAGCTCCTGCCTTATTTAATTCCCCTAGTAACTACCCTGTTCTTTCATTACAGTTATGTAACTGCAGAACCCAGGAAAAGACTTACATTTAGTCCCCGTGACTGGAGTTTTTGCTTTTGAATTTACATCACTGGCTAGTTAAATACATCCTGTAGTCGTACGGCCAGGAACTGAGTTAGTGTTGATCTGTTTGACATGATAATTACTGTTGTGACTGAGTTTACAGCTTCTCCTTGGAGCAGGGCACTCCAGAGCAATCCCTGCTCAGAGATCTTCCTGCCAGGCAGGGCTGTGGCTCAGCAGCTCTGCAGCACTGCTGATCCATGAACTGGCAATTAAGGGCTGGTAATTCAGGTACTGCAAGGCACGGGGTCCCTTCAGCAGCACAAGCACCCCAAGGTGTGAGTCTGTGCTGAACACACCTGATGGTCCTTGTTCATGGGTGGGCACAGGAGCAAATGTCCCTTTATTTTTCCCAAATGGAAAAAGGATCTCAGGAGAAACAGGCTCTTTTAGGGTTTGCCTCCCAACTATGTTTGACTTTTCAGTTTCGGAGAACTGATCCTGTTCTTACTGAGTAAAGGAAGTTTAAGAGCAATCATTCTACATCTCTGTGCAACTTATCCTTGTGCCAGGTTTTGGTTCCACTAAAGAGGGAAAATATCCTTGTATTTTAGATTTGCTCATTAACCAGAATTATGAGATAGCAGACTCTGAACCTGAGCTGTAGAGGAAGCAGAAATGGCTTTGACAACACCCACTGCAGCAATTTTGCTCTGTGGGTATTAATTAGACAACATGAAAAAAATGCTGAAAAGTTCAGAGCTGAACTTTTCTTGCCCAAAGAAGGAATTTAACTGTGAGAGCAATTCCTCACATTTCCAAAACCAACTCCTGGTCTGCACGGTGGACGAACACCATCCATGTGTTCTCTGACCAAAGGGATGTGCTCTGATTTTCTCAATGCAAACTCCTCCAGTCTCCATGGAGCAGGACCTGGACTGCCTGGCACGAGAGCACGTGGCCTGGCTGTAAGGCAATACATCTACATCCCCATGCACACTGCTAATGTTTAATTTAGGCGTGCCCAGTGAGCAAATACATCAGTGCATTCATTCCTTTGCAGTCTCCTGACGTGTACAGCAGCTCTGTGATTTGATTTGAATTGATTTTGCTGCTAACTCTGGTGACCTCCAACAAGAAATTGTTCCATTTGCCACAAAGTGATTTAGGATGGCAGAACTCTTTATTGTATAAATACTCTGCAATGCATTAGTCAGAAATCCACTATCTTACTTCATTAAACCAACAAATACAATCAATTCTTATCCAATTTACAGTTTTTATGCATGGAAAAATGATTTTACCTTTATGCCAAATGGAGTTGAAATGTAGCTCACACAATAAGAAATGTCTCTGCCTCAGCATGTAAGTGCCACTAATCCCAATCAGAGCCTGCAGCTCGCGACTGAGGCTCTGATCACTCTGGCTGGCACATGACAGCAGTGAAAAGCACATGCATGTTTTGGTAAACAGCGCTGAGCATTAGCACCGTGCCTGTTGGCAGCTAAACACCCACCTCGTTTTAATCACAATGGGAAATGAAAGGCATGGCTGGAATGCCAGCATGGGACAAATGGCATTAGGAGACCAAGTGTTTACCAGCAGTACATTATTAGTTACTGCCTCTCCTCTCAAACATCTCCCAGGTCTGTAACAGCTGTCCTGTGCATGCTGATATGTGAATCTTAAAAATATCATACACAGGAATCACTTC
The DNA here is from genome assembly GCF_035770615.1 of Melospiza melodia melodia. Lineage (NCBI taxonomy): Eukaryota > Metazoa > Chordata > Aves > Passeriformes > Passerellidae > Melospiza > Melospiza melodia. Next base: position 46,747,405 of record NC_086199.1, read on the forward strand.
AGTCAGACTTGAAATGCAGAGCCAGGACTTGCTTGCTGTATGTATGCAAGCAGAATAACACATTTTCAGAAGTCATGCGTCTTCTAACTTAGGAGGATGGATGTGCTGCTGAATCTATGGCTCCTTATTCCAACAGAGAGTCAGTGAAAAGAGCTCTCACCCAACTCCTCTGCAGTCCATCCCTAATTCTGCCAGAACCTCTAAACACTGCATTGCCCATGGAGTCCCTCTGTCCCAGCCATTTGCATCATGCTCCAGGTGCTGCTGATGCACAGCCCTCCCCTCTCTCCCATACTGATGGGGAAAGGGCCCTGCCCATGGCTGCTGCTGCTGGGAGGGCTCTGCATTTCTGTGTCATCAGCTGCACCTCTGCAAAGGCACATGGCAGCTCCTGAAGGAACAATCCCACACAGATCCATTGCCTGATTCCTGCTCTTGGTGGGCACAGGTCGGACACCAGTGGGGCACTGTTAGCAGCACACTCAGCATCATGTCATTTGCTAGACAAATTATTTTTGAGCTTTTAGGACCCAACACTTCCAGTTCCACAGTAGGCTTTTTTCTGTAAGGAATGGCAGGACCCTGGACAGATGCCTGGAATGTCAGGGGACACTCACAGAGGAATCAATCTGTCTCTTTTTGAGCCCCTCAAACTAGAGCAGTGACTCTGCTAGCTGTCAGGAAATCACAGACCCCTCTCTCTCTCTGAAGCAAAACATCTGATCTTGATTATAAAGTTTGTGCCCTACATCATTAATAGGAAAAAAAATTAAAAAACCAGGAAACACTTGATAGCTGGGAAGGAACAGAACCACAAATCTTTGTGGCATCTAAGAATGTTTTCTGTTCTCTCTTGTTGCAAGAACGAGGGAAAGGATAAAAACCACTGGTATCAAAGGATTTTTCTTGTCAGAAAGGCTGCATTGTTGTCCTTATTAAAGGAATTCCAAGTGGCTTTGATTCATCTAGACAGTTCAGTGATATCTGTACCTGTCACACCTATGGACTTTTTCCAGCTCATACATTTTTTATCAGCAGGTAAAATGTTGCTATGTCTTCCAGGAGTTCCTAAACACTAAATTGCTGTTTCTGGAATCAGAGATCCTTTTGTACACGACCCAAGAGGCTGGATTTCCACTAGTTCTAAGAAACCCGCCCAATTACACTGCAATATACCATGAAACCATCTTCACAAAGATGGAATTAACAAAGATATCAGATGAATACATAGACAAAGCCTGACTTCCAGAACCAAAGTCCATTTAAGAAAATGTTTCTCCCAGGCAAGGAGGTTTCTCAGCCTGATACACTGTCAGAGCATTTTCCTGTAAGATTTTTATGGTAACTTCATGCACAACTGAGGGCACAATTCATAGGTCAAAACTTTTTGTTTCCTATTTTCTCACATGCTCCTTTTCCCTTTGCCCCTGTCACACCGTGGCACTGCAGATTGTGCCTGTGCAATGTCACAGGGGGTGTGCTGGGCTGGGACAGAGAACAGTGACACCCTCCTGGTTACAGGGTATCCCTGAGGAGTGGCCAGGTGTGAGTGCAGCTTTTTAAGGGCTGATCTTTGGAGAAAGGTCAAAACAGAAACTTCTGATTTGGCATCCCCAGTTTGGGAACTGAGTCCTCTTGCTGAAAGGTGAGAATGAACAGCAGGGACAGAAATGGCCCCCAAGGCTCTTTAGGCTGGGCTGACCCGAGCTGCAAACACAGCTGCTCACAGGCACTGGGGAATGAAGAAAAGGAGTTTTATAAGTGCCACAAAAAAGCCTTGCTGGTTGTTCCTCTGCCTCCACTTCTCACTGGTGGAAATCTGTGCCTGGGAATGGCAAGTAGTGCCTGAGCCAAGGACCTGACACCTGCCTGTGGAATGGCCCTGGTGGAGGGGAACTGCTTCACTGATAAATTCATGGACAGAGTGCTTTTCTGGCTGAGCATGTGCTCCAAAATGGAACCAGGAATAAATAAATGTTTGGAAGATCCTCTTGGTTATGAAAAAAATGAGAGTTTGCATGTGTTTCCAATGAGTTGAAGGCTTATTTCCTGCCAATTTCCCACTGAGAGCCCAGTTGTAGGGATGTCTGCCCCTGCCTAATCTTTCCAGAGTGGGAAAGCCACTTAGCTTGTGTACTTAAAACACCATAGCAAAATATTGGGAAAAAAAAAAAAAAGGTATGAAATGAGTTTGATGTGAGCTGCAAAACCCCAAGTATTCATTCTGTGAGCAGGTGAGAAGCTCTCATTAGCAGGTGCAGTGCTCTTAGAGAGAAAAATGGCATTTGGAAATTACAGCCCACATGCTTTCTTCAAAGCAAACAGCCAAGGGCACAAAGACAACTCCTCAATGAATCATGAACTCCTGTTAGTGCAGCGTGCCTTATGGTCAGAGGTTTGGCTGAAAGGGTGAAAAAATCACCTCCTTTGGTGGAGCTGTATTAGCACAGTGCCAGAAAAGTGAGACAGAAGAAACTTCTTGGTGGCCTCACAGCAGACAAGCCTTGCTTAAATGATATTCTGCCATGTGAAATGTGTGTTTTTAGCTATTACCTGTAGGTTTTCCTTTCAAAGGTGCTTTCTCTAGAAAGGATTTTGCCTTCAGAATGATGTGAGACAATTTATCCATGAGTTTCAGGCCTATCACATGAAATTAAGCACCAGAATGCTCAGTAATCAGAGACCTCACCCTGGAAAATGGATAATGACAGAGTCCTTGAAATCAATGAAGCTGCCTGTTTATGACAACACCTCTATAAACCCAAAATAAGATGTTGATTAGGATATTGTATCAGCCACATAACAATTCTATTTAATGCTGTAGGGAGAGTTTATTTTGAGCATTGCATGACCTCACAGGTTTAGCCAGCAAACAACCTCCCTACTTTGCCAAGACACAAATATTATGCCTTGTTCCACCTTGTCCCATGTGCATACACTTCTCCCAGATAATCACGTAGGGATATTAGTGAGGAGTTCCTGAAAAGAAATGTCTGCAGCAAATCAACAAGTCCAACGTTGTTTTTCCCAAGAGGAATGTGTAAACGAGCCATAAGTCAGCCAAAGCTCAGGCAAAAGTTCCCTACAAAACAGCTACAAATTGTATTTAGGTCAGTTTGGAACCAGCTGATTGTTAAAGCAAATAGATGTGGTGCTCTCCTCTTGCCCTGCCTGCCTGAGAGGCTGCCTGGCAGGTGGCACATGTCCCACCCTGCAACCATTCCAGGCTGGGCAGAGTTCTGAGCACCCTGATGTGGCTGCAGATCAGGGTGCTCAGTGCAGGGAGCTGCTCCAGGTGCCCTTTAATGGTCCCTTCCACCCCAAACCATTCTGGGACTTTGTGACCTTCCCAAGGGACTGACATGGCTAAACAGAAACCATCCCTTGGCCTTTTCCTCATGGATTCTCATTATTGAGTAATTACAGCTTTTGGAAATATGTTGGTTTAAGTTATGCTTTTAAAACAAGTTTATAAATATTTTACAATTTTGCTTTCATACAACAATTTTAATCTCACAGGCAATAAGGTTCTCCAAAATGATCTGTACAACCTCACACCTACCCCTGAGCAAGGATTCTCACACAGGCAGTGCCTAATGCGAGGTAAGCCCACACTCTTCATTTCTCTGTTTGCATTATTCCTGTAGCTCACACTTGAATGTACCCCTAAAGTGTTAGGAAAGATCAGACTTCCTTAAAATTTGATGCATGCTGTTCATAAAGAGTTAAAGATTTCAGGGGAGGTGAAATTGTTTTAGTACTCCTCAGGCCTTATAAGCATTTGGGTGTTTGCAACAAGATGTGTTTTGTTTTCCTGGTCAAGAACTGAAAAATAGGATTATGAGGGAGGAGGAAAGAATATCTGACCTTCTCTAAACACTGCAATTTTTGTCACCTGAAATCAGATCTACCTTCCATTACATCCACACAGCCCTGTCAGCATGTACATGACTGGAAAGATGAGCTCTAAATCCTTCTGAGAAGTTCAAGTCCACAGCTTTGCAATAGATCTTCCTTTGTGCTCTTTTGTCTCTAAGTTTGCTCTTACAAAGAATCCATGAGCTACAGGATTTGATTTACTATTTCTCACTCCTGGCTGCATTCAGCTTTTAGAGTCCAGCCCTGATCTAATTTTGGTGGTTGTGAACAGTTTCTTTAACTGAAAAGAAAATCACCAGAGAATTTCATTGTGTTGCCCTATCTCCTAATGAACAAAGGCAGTGCTGCTCTAGAAAGTTCCAGATTTCAAAGGACAAGGTTTTGAGTTTTAGTAGTTCATATTGACCAGTCAGAGATTTCCTTCTGGCAGTGTCAATAACTTAAATGCTGCAGATCTCTGCACTGTGGAACCTGTCAGCTGAGAACTTGCTCCACACTAACTGTGATTAAAGTGCTAGGTGATAAAACTTTCCAGCTCAGCCTAACTGTTATTAAGCCTTGTTTATGATTTCTAAGGCAAGGCTCATCTGGGATTCTGAAGTGAATGGAACTCAACACCTGCAGCTGGACAAGAGGCTGTCTACTGTGCCTTGTTTCTATGCCAGAGCCTAAGTAACCAAGGAATTCTTTCTCAAACATCCCTTTGTGAAAGGTTATGTTGTGTAAATAACAGCTTTAGGCCCAGACAGATAAAATAAAACACATCTGTTATTTCTTCCTCTTAGCCTTAGTATCTGGTAAAAATAATATTCATTCTTTCAACTGACTCAAAGCAGCAGGTTTGTTTCTTGTGATTTTCCTGCTTTGCTGGAAGGTAAGTTAGCAGCATCAATTGTATTAGTGCTTCTGTCAACATCCACATTAAATATGTTTCTGTCTAGGAGACATCACATTCCAGCCTACTCTGGACATCTAAATTTATCAAACTTTCATCACATCCATATTGAAATCCAGCTACCACCTGGATTCCTGTAAGGTTTACTTCGTGAAATGTTCAGAATATTTCTGTTCCAAATACCACATGAAAAATTAACTGAAGTTTATATTTAGGCAGCACAGCCAGTAAACCACAGACACTTTCTCTTCCATCTTTCTGCTTTTTTGTAGTGTCAGAGAAAACTCCCATAATCCAAATCAGAATTTGGTACATGCTGTGATTTTTTGGTATTCCTTTAACCTGCACTTATTTTCCATCATTTTCCAAGTTTAGAATGCCTTAGTGGCACAGCCACTCAGCCCTTTGCACTCTTGACTCCAAAACCAGCTCCAAAAGGGAAATATTCCTGCCTACACTTTTGTTTACTGATTCCTTCCAGTTTTTTGCAAGACAAGACTCTCTTGATTCAGGCCAGGGAAAGCCATGACAGGCTGTAAACAAAGGAGGAAATTCTATAAGCCTATTAAAATCCCAGCTGAATGCAAAATTTAGCCCAGGCTTAGCTGTAAACATTTAAGTGGCCTTGTTTTGCTGAACTGGGGTCTAAAGCTCCCTACTTACAATGGACAACAATTTAACTTTACACTCAGGATCACTGTGAATGAGCTAACGCAGAAATCAATGGTAAAACCTAATGGAAAGCGAGAAGATTTGAAGTTTCACTTTTTCTTTTCTTTCCTTTGAAAAGAACTATGCCCTTCTTCCCTCAGTCCTCCCCACCTACCCTGGCATACCCATAAATGCACATTTAAGAATGCTAATTAAGAACAAATTCAAAGCAAGAGCAGTAGAAAGGTGGACACAGAAAAAGGGTTCAAGCACCAAAGAGCAAATTAATACCCATAAAGAAGAAACAAAGACAGGAGAGAGAAAATGAGGAGAGAAGAGAGTTTGCTCTGTGCCTGTAAATAAGCTGAAAATTACATTCCCAGATGGATGCCAATAGCCTTTTCTGTCACCAGAGCACCAGGATTACTGCCACATGATTGAACATTATATATATTTCTTGAAGTTTACAGGACTTTATGTGAGCATCTAAAACAATTAAGGAGCCACTCCGAGCTTCCCCCATAAAAGCGCTGTGGTGGCTGGTTTTGCAGAATAATAGGGTATTAAAGCATCCATGGGAATGCCCATTTACCTGCTAAATGGATGTGTGCAGCCCTAAGTGTGGATACAAATTCTCTAGGAGCAGCTTTTCAGCTGCCATTTTGGGTGATGCTTGGTAACAGCACCCTGGGGCTGGGCAGAAGCGCAACTGCCTGAACAGATGTGGGACACTGACTACAATTTTTCTTTTGGTAAGGTCAAGGACCAAAATTTCTGGTGTAAAAAAAATTATTGCAGGTAGCCAAAACATCTCCATCATTGTAAACAACACAGCTACTGCTCAGAAATTCTGATGACAAAAAGTAGTCTTTCAATTATCTTTGAACACTTGCTCTGAAATTTTGTTCATGCACACAGGTATTTGTATTCAGGGATGTTGATTTCCTGCCATGGGATGAGACTGCTGGATCCTGTGGTTATCAGCATTTGGTTAATGGAAATATAAAAATGTTGTGGGAAGAAAGCACAGCCCCATTGGATCGTATTTGATATCAACTATTTTTTGAACAAGCCTGTCCACAAGAGTGATGTGCTGTGTCTTAGCCACCCATGTAATCCAAGGGATTTCATCTCAGTCTGTTTCACGGGAGATTTGGAGGTGGGAAGTGGCATTTTGTTATGAGTGCCTGGCAAAACACCTACAAGCAAAGGATAATATGTAGTGTACAAAGAGTGACTCCTTGTTCTTGCTCACCAGAGTCAGTAAGGGGCACTTATAAAACATCATTGTTACCTGAAATGCCTTGGTAGTCTGCAAAAAAATTCACAGTGCCCATCAAAAATTTATTAGCTAGAACAAGATGAAATGGTGTCGTGGCTTGACCGGAAATGGGACATCTGGGATATGTTGTTTTTGCAGTGGTCACCAATGGGTGTTCGGATTTTAAGATGAGCACCTGGTTTGACCAGTGGGGTATTGTATCCGCCTCTTGAGACTACAAACCCAAGGAGTTAAAAGCAGGGCTCTTGTCCTTCAGAGCCCTCTTTGGATTTCCGGTGTGAAAGGTTGGGCCTCCCTCCCCCGGCCCAGTTGCTGGCTGGGCTGGGGGAGGGGAAAGCCACGTGGCCCATCTACGGTAGGCCCGGATTCGGTGGAAGGGTGGGGGAGCATTGAGCGACCTGTTTATTCCCCCCCCCCGCCCTTTTGGAGACGGAGAGAGAATGCAGCCTGTGCCGTTACCTTGAAACTTGATATCATGTGCTGGCAGCACGGCTGGGAGGAGAAGGGGGGGGGCTGTGAGCAGCCCAGCCGCCTGGGAGAGCTTTTAACTCTTGTGGATAGTGAGAACTTCACAGAACATTACCTTTCCTAGGAAAAGGATAAGAGTGGAAGATGAAGGAAGGAACAGGCCAGTAAGGGGGTCTGGCAAAGAGAAAGAGAGATGTTGAAGGAATAGGGGAAGATGGAGTGGCAACTTTGCTGGACTCTTTTGTTGTAGATCCATGGACTGTTTCCTGGCGATACAGAGGCTGCATTGCAGGGGGAAGCGGAGGCTCGGAGCCAGGAGAGTTTGGTGTTGAGACCCCTCGGCCCCAGGGGGTATAGAAGAAATGGGGGGGACAAAGGTCCCAGAGATGAGACTGTGCTCTGCTTGGAACGAGATGAGGCATCCTTAAAAAGGTCCACCCTGAAAGCAGGCCTCTGCCCCATCCCATGCCTGGTGGTGAGAGCACCTTGGCATGGAAAGGAGATGTCATAAGATAGCAGGACTCCAGGCGGTGCTAATTGTGATAAGAAGTCCGTGGTACAAGGAAGGACTCCGTCTACTCTTCATAAGCTGAAGATTTGATTTTCTAAAGGGTGGTGCCAGACCGAGTGTGGATAATTTTGGGAAATGAATTGTACTGGGATCTGGAGGAGGAGGGGGAAGTGTTTCTGTGTAGTTTTCATTCTCCTTGTGTTTTTTTTTTTGTGTGTGTGTAGTTTAGTAATTGTGTGTAGTTTAGTTAATAAACTTTTCTTTATGTTTAAGCAGGAGCCTGCTTTGCTTATTCCTGCTCACATCTCACAGTGGATATCAGGTAGAAGGTATACTCATGGGGGCTCTGGCTTTGCCAGGCCTAAACCATAACAAATGGAAAGTTAGAAGTGCTTGCATTACTATAACAGATTATGAGTATGACCAAGGTAATTTTTATCCACTTTTAGGGACCTATTCAGACTAATTATGAGAGGCACTGCTACCAGAAAACACATGAGCAGAAGAACAGGATGTTGTAACAGGTTTCAAATGTGTCCAAGAAAACACTGATGGTTTGGATTAGCATTTCCCTAATTGCTGGAGCTGTGAGCTGTCAGGAACCCCTCCCACCTAGCTCTGTGTTTCAAGCTGTTTAAAATACTGCTTCATCCAAAATAACAGCATTGGCTGAGTTGAAGCGGTGGCCTCAGCTGGAATTTAAGCTGGAGCTCCTCCTACACCAGAGGAGATTTACTGTAGTCCCAGTTTCTCTAGGAAAAATGGATGAGTCGACTGCCTTTGGGGCAAGGACACCTACAGGCTGAGCAGACCTTAGTGCATCCTACTGCAGCTAGCTGAGCCAGGAACGAGCTTCCCAAGGAGTGCCAGGCCAAAGGAGAGAGACCCTGCCAATGAAAGCACAGCCCTCCTTAGAGACACAGCATTTCCCCACTGCTGTGACACATTCTGGCTCATTTTACAGAACTGACACTGCCTGCAGCAAGGGGTGGCTTGGAGTCCCACAGGTATTCATGCTGGGGAAGCCTTTCCCAAGTGCTGAGCGTTTATTTCTTGAAAACCAGCACTTGGAAAGTGCTCCAAGTTGAGGAGCCAAAACCACACCGGTCTTAACACATCAGGTTTGTCATGGAGAATGTCAAACACAAAGCTTTTCCAGTCTTCACAAGGATTTTTTCCCTGTTATATTGTATACCAAGCTTTGGAGAGCCTGTAGAACACAGAAACCAGCTAAAAACCAAGCCCTGATTTACTCCATGTGTAAGCTGTGCTAAATCACACACTGAGAAAACACAGCATCTCTATATTTCCAGGCTCATTTCAAGTTAGATATTTAATATTCTGTCTTATTTCTTGGGTAAAACTTTTAATTTCTTGGCTTCAGATTATTCCTGAGCAACCAACATTTGACATGAAGAACATTTTGATGGAACATTTGGTGCTCTCAATATAGGTTGCTTCTTGATTGTCTGCAAGCCCTTAGAAAATCAGAGCCATGGTGCTTTCATTCACAATTCCAAATTTAATTGCTGTAACTCTTCTGCAATTGTTGCTTTAAAGGCTCTGGTTTGACCAATGCTCATAGTCCCACAAATGAACTAACAAGTTCAAACACAAAAGACCTTGGTGATGGAGGATGGGGCACAAAAGCTCTCTCCATCCATTGTCTGATGACAGATTTCTACAATCAAAGTCCAAGGGTCACAGGCACCAGGGCTAGCACAGGAAATCCCCTCCCACAGCTCCAAGGACAGGCTCATCTCCCCTGCAGTGCACTCCCTGCACTTTCCCTAGCTCTGTTTCCCACTTGTGTTCACCTTTTGCTCAGACAGGGAAGGCACCCAGCTGATGTGTCCTTCTGCGCTGGGAGCTGCTCTGTCTCATGGCTGGGACAGCAGCAGCTTCTCTGCTTAACAGCTTTTCAATTCTGTTTCTATCATTTTTCCATCTACCTTTCCTGCATTGTGAGATTTCCAGTACAACAGGACTTCTGTTGGCTACCAGAAAAGTCAAATCTCATTAAATAATTTTACTGGCTGGCAATCAACCACACTTCTGTCACCTGTCTCTCTTCAATCATGCAAGTAAAGCAGAAGTATTTGGAACAGAGATCCCTTGTTTTTATTTTCTTTTTCCCCCTTTCTCTTCATCATGCTTTATTGATAGGTGAAAGGCGAATTCAGTCTCAAGAGTGCTCTGCATCCACCCCATCTATTTCGCTGCAATAAATGACCTTGCTGTGAATACATTTTAATTAGTGATTTCATAGTTGGAATTGTGCAATTGGAATACAGTAGGCGTGAGGAGCTATTGAAATAGTATAAAAAGGCATAATTATTTTCAAAAGCTCTGTGGGAATAACACAGGTTAAAAAATCCCCTGCTGGCACCTGTTTTCTGTGTCCAATGTATCATTAGCACCTCACATTCTCTCTGTGTTCATCAAAGGCTAGATCACAGGTGCTGCAGGATGCTCCCACAGTGCTGGAGAGTTTTCCTTCTCTGTTTGCTGTTCCTTGATGAGGTCATTATAATGAAGACCAGATTTTTACTTCATTTGACAATTTTGTTCAAATTGACTGAAAGATGTTACAAAGAAAAATGGGAACAAACCCCAGAGATTCTGAAGGATTTTCCTGACTCTCTGGGCCTGGTCTGGGATTCTTTCATGCAATGTGGAGTAAATTAAGCAGGGCCTAAGAATAAAAAAATCAAACCCTTCTCATACCTGATACTGCTGAAGGTCGGCTGGCAAGGGCTCTGAGGAGTGAGCAGAAGAAAAATCTTGAAAGAAGCATCAGCTCATTTCAGATCTGAACTCGAACTTGCAAGCAAGATGCTGGGCTAGAGGAACTTGGTATAAAATGAAGGGTCATGACAATGCCTGGGATGGATTACATCAGGCACTGGTTACCTTTACTGGGATGCAGCTCAGTTAATTTGGCCATTGCTCTCAGGACACAGAAGAATAAGAGTGGTAAAGGCCAGATGCATTTTTAAAACCGGCTGCATTTGATTTACATGTGCCCTTGAAGGCCCTTTTTGTATTTTATACAAAATTATCATGTTTAAGAAAACTGCCAGAACTTTGCTGGCATGTCAGTGAAAACAAGAAAGTTGTTCTTAAAATGCAGCAATTTACACCTACTTAGAGTGACTACAGCTAAGGAACAGCACACATGAGCTGTCATGTCTGCTCCCTTCAACTCCCTCGCCTGTGCTGTGGCCATTCTGGCAAGATTCCTGCCCTGCACCGGCTGAGGGAGTGGCTGCCTTCAGCTCCAGTGAGCTGGCACCTGAGCCAGCTCTGCCAGCCTGGCCAGGGCAGCCTGGCAGCAGGGGCTCAGCAGCCCTCAGTCCCTCTGCAGAGCAGGGAGCCACGGGGTGTGCCCAGGCTGCTCCTCCTGTCTGGGATAGCCACCATGCTGGTAATTCCCACCCTACCTCTGTGCTCCCATCTCCCTTTGGTTCTGGACTGCAAATCCCAGAATTAAGAGAGGAAGTAGCTGCAAAGCTTGGATCCAGTCCCTGTCTGAGCTGAGCCCTGTCCCTGACACAGCCACCAGAAGCTCAATGGGCTCCTGGGCACGATGGCATTTCCAAGAGGGAAGTTCGCTGCCCCTGCAGCCACATGTGCTTCTGCAGAGGGAGCTTGGCAGTCCTGAGCTCTGCTGTCCCCTGGGCCTGCAAGTGGCAGCTGCCACTGGCTGGGTGTGGCAGCACAGAGTTCAATGCAGCTGACTCCAATCCTGGCTCAGCCGTGCCGTGGCTGCTCTGTCAGAGATTCTGTGCTCACAGCCCTGCTCAGTACCTGACCATGGTTAATAGGGAGAGATAAGCTGACTGTCTCAAACCAAATTCCTTGGAAAGGCAGTGAAATGGGAGTGTTGATACTCCATTTGGAACTTGACTAATTCAGAAAAGAGACTTTTCAAATCCTGTAAAATGAACAGATTACAAAAGCAATTCACTGAACCTGCCATGCCTTTGAATGTGCATCTCACTGCAAAGGCTGACAGTGTCTCTGCTTCTCCTCTTGCAATGCAGACTTGGCCTCTACCTTACTCATCCCTGAAATAAACAAAAAGGGCCAGGAGACTTCTTCTCCTGTGTAATGCCTTTATTAAAAAGTGATCAGCTCAGGATTGGGCGGCTCGACGGTCTGCAGCGTCCGTCGTCTCTCCCAAGGCGACTCAGAGGAGGAGGATATGCGCAGCTCTGTCCACTAGGGGCAGAGCTGGGGGAAATCCAGTCCTCGTGGGAGCCTTTACGGCGTGATGTCCGCGTCAGATGTTGCCTTGGTCCGGGTCTCCAGACCCCCCAGTCCTGGCCCGGCAGATCTCGAGGACAGGGTGAGGAACGATGAAGGCTTCCCGCATCTCTGCAGGCTCAGCACTTGGTTCCTCACGTCCAGACATCACTCCAGTCTCTCAACTCTTAGGTGGCTCGTTGTTTTTGGGGTTTCTCCATGAGTTTGGAGATGGGGGTCCCACAAAGCATTCTGGTCTTGCGAGTCACTTTGCATAACCCCCCCCACCTTCTCAGGTGTCTTCCCTATTCTGAGAAAGGTAAAACTTAGCTTCGGGCAAGGTCCCCACCCAGGAGAAGGGCCATTACCTCGCCCCAGCCAGGGCTTTTACTAATACAAAAACAACCATTAACGACAACGACCCGTGATTACAATAACAAAACACACAGAACTTGGGCAGGGCCAGTGGTCTGGCTGCCTTTTTGAAACTTTTTCTCATAAAAAAAATATTAACCGAGTTTTTGTTCATAACAGTCCCCCCACTTTTTCTTTGATCGAGCTTAAACTCTAAGCTCGCATCAACTCTTAATTTTTGTTTTGAATCTAATATAAATCTCTTGTGCACTTTGGTAGTCATGGTTACTTAACCTTGTTACTTTCCTTGGTTTCTTCAGGTTGGTCTGCACGGCCAGTACTATTTTACTAAAACAGATAAACAAGCATAGTAAAAAGAGCAATGCTCCAAGTATACACACACTGAGAAAAACTACCTTCTCCCATACATCCTTTTTGAAAATCTTTAGGTTCTCCCACCCACTGGGATCAAGTGTAGGAGTTTGATCTTCATTATTTACACATGCTAACCTTTTTATTTCGTTTGAAATGCTTCTAATAATTGAATTCTTAATTTTTAATACTGCCTGGAGCCGGATAACTTTGTTTAACATAGATATTGGGATCCGAATTTGGCTTTTACAATTTTGGATTTTCTCAATTTCTATTTCACTGTGCCTGTTCTGTTTAATTTCTCCCAAATTATTATATATAGGAACTCCCAAACTTGATCCAGTTTCTTTGGGTAATAAGAAAATTGGTTTTATCACTCTAGCGGTGCAGCTGCCAGACAAGATCAAATCTAGGGGTTTAAGGCTCCACTGAAATGTGTTCCTAAAGGGGTTTATCTCTTTTCCAGTACACTCATATAAATACTTGTAACAAACAATTTTTCTTACCATTTTCACCATTTCTTTGCTTTTTACTAGATCTGCTGAGCTTGTTTCAGCAGCATCCCATTTAAAGCACAACCAGGCTTCCCCTATAGGGCACTCTCCTAGGAGTGGCTGCCTAAAAGTGGCAGTATTGTATACTATCCAATACACTCTCTTATTTTTTTGATAAAAGACCAATTGGGAGAGGTTAACACAATCAGGGTTAGAACTGATGTGGACTCTCGACAAGGAGCTCACTTCCTCCTCACAGCGGGCTTGGTAGCATTCATTGCACGGCTCAGCTGGGCTCCCCTGAGCACCACCAGCAATCAGAGCCATCATTACTACCCTTCCCAAGAGTCCAGTATGGGTCATCTCACACAGCCTGCCCACCCGGCCTTGCCTCTTGGGGAACTTTACTGAGGAAAAGCTTCCAAGCTCTTCAGAGTCCCTTCTACCCGTTTCTCTGGTTAAACCTCTCTTGGTCTGTTCCCTACCGATTTTGGTTTCCCCTCCCAGGGGAGTGTTCTGTAGAGGATTAACCTGGAGTCTTTAGAAATAAATTGGAGAATTAACCAGAATTACTTATTTACAGTCCTAAACTTTTTACCAACATAATTTACACAGAACAGTCTTAAAACATTTTAAGCAATATTAGAACTCTTAACAAACAATTTTTTTCCCACACAGTTCAGTCTTTTTGACTCTTCCTTCTGAGAGTCAACTTTAAATCCTTTGGTCCTTTTACCACAGTGTACTCAGGTGATTTAGCTTGTGAAGCAGATGAATCTCGTCCAGCGCCGGGGGGTGAGAGTGGTGTAGACTCTGGTCCAATGCCAGAGGGGGAAGCTGATGTTGGATCCAGTCCCGTACCTGGGGGTGAGACTGGCCCTTTTATTCTTGTGATATGAGTCCAACCTTTTTCTTTGGTCCGCACAGCTGAATTTGTGATCAGGAGCACCTGGAAGGGGCCTTCAAATTTAGGCATTAATGTTCCTGTAGTCCATGATTTTATCAAAACCCAATCTCCTGGACTAATGTTGTGAACTTTTGTGTCGAGAGGGGAAGTTTGAGGAAGGTATCCTTTCTTTCTAAGTCCCTCCAGAGTTCTTCCAATTATTTCTAAATACTTTCTGGTAGCTTCTTCCCCTTCCAGATAGTCTCCTGTGCTATAAGGTGTTAACAAGAATGGCAGCCCAAACATCATTTCATAAGGTGAAATTCTTATGTCAGCCCGAGGTCTTGTTCTGATGCGCAATAGCGCTAGGGGCAAACACTTCAGCCAATTCATCTTTGTTTCCTCAATCAATTTAGTTAATACATTTGAGAGTTTTGTTCATTCACTCTACCCTCCCAGAACTCTGGGGGTGCCACGGAGTATGCAACCTCCATTTCATTCCTAAAGCCTCAATTATATTTTGTAATGTTTGGGACACAAAATGTGGACCTCGGTCTGAGTCTATGGTGTTCACAATACCATATCTGGGGATAATATTCTCTAGGATTGCTTTTGCCACGACTTGAGCTGTTTCCCTCCTGGTCGGGAAGGCTTCTACCCAGTGTGTGAGATGATCAACTATAACCAGTAAATATCTGTATCCTTGCACTGGGGGCATTTCAGTGAAATCTATCTGTATGCTTTGGAAGGGTCTCAAGGCTAATTCCCTTCCTCCAGGTGCTACTTTTCTCATAACTTTCTGGTTCACTTTTTGACAAATGATACACCCTCTAGTAACAGCTTTAGCCAGGCTATATACCCCGATGCATAGGTTATTTCTTAGGAAATGATCACATAGTCCTTGGACTCCCCAGTGAGTTAATTTATGTAGTTCTGTTAGCATTGTCCGAGCCAGTGCTTTATTCAAAAACACCCGTCCATCTGAGGTTAACCACTCTCCCTGTTGTCCTTGATGTAACTTTAAATCTTTTATTGCTTCTAATTCTTCTTCACTAAATATAGGTTCCTCCCCTTTTTCAGGTGTCATTTTTGTCTTCAAAATTTTTACTGGGTCCCCTGGTTCTAGAGCTGCTTCTTTGGCTATCTGATCAGCCAGTCGGTTTCCTTTAACTTCTAAACTGTCTCCTCTTTGGTGCCCCTTTATATGGACCACTGCTATCTCTATAGGTTTTTGTAGGGCCTCTAGTACTGATCGGACTAGGTTCTCATGGGCTAAGCTCTTTCCCTTTGAACTTAAATACCCACGCTCCTCCCATATTTTCCCAAATGTATGAACTGTCCCATATGCATATTGGGAGTCCGTAAAAATGGTTCCCCGGTCCCCCTCCAGTAAGTCCAGTCCCCTTTTCAGGGCATATATTTCACAACTTTGGGCTGACCAGCTTGGGGATAGTTTCCCTTTTTCTGCAATTTGTAATGTTTCTCCATCTATAATGGCATAACCTGAAGCTCTTTTTCCATTTACTACCCTCGAAGAGCCATCTATGAATAAGCTTCTTCCAGTTGCTAGAGGCTGATCTTCCAAATCTTCTCTTACTTTTGTTTGGAGATTAACCAATTCTAGACAATCATGTTCTAAATTCTCTATAGGCTCTCCCATTAGGAATTGTGCTGGATTGAGGGCATTTGATGTGATAAATTCTAAGTCCTCTGTATTCATTAGTATTATCTCATATCTTAATATTCTAGCATCGGTTAACCACTGCGGAGCTCTCTGTCTCAGTACTGCCTTAAGATCATGAGGAGTATGCACTTTAATTTTTCCCTGTCAGGTCAATTTTTGAGTCTCTTCTATCAGGATTGCAGTTGCTGCTACTGCCTGTATACAAACTGGCCAGCCTCTAGCCACTGGATCTAACAATTTGGATATATAAGCCACAGGTTTCCTGCACCCTCCCCACTCTTGAGTTAATACTCCATAGGCTATACCTCTTTCTGCACTCACAAACAGGTCAAAGCCCTTCCTGAGGTCTGGTAAGCTTAGGACCGGGGCAGAAGACAATTTGTTTTTTAAGTTTTCCAATTGTTGATCATCTTCAGCTGTCCAAATTAGGGGTTCTGGATCTACTAGTTTATTATACAGAAATTTCACACTCTGTGTGTATTGATCCAACCATAACTTACAATACCCGAACAAGCCCAGGAGTTTTCTCACATCTCTTCATTTTTGGGGCCGGGAAAGCTAAAATACCTGAAATTCTGTCAGGGCTTAGTTTCTTATACCCTCCCCCAGAAAATTCAAAAGTTTAATACTAGTTTGTCTGACCTGATCTTCTTCCTTTCCTGATACCATCAGGTCATCAACATACTGCAAGATCTGCACTTCTTGTTCAGGGACAAATTGTTCCAACAAACTCTCTAAAGCTTGTCCAAAGAGATTGGGGGATTCAGTGAACCCCTGTGGTAATCGGGTCCACCTTAGCTGTTGTCTCCTTTTCGTACTCGGGTCCTCCTATTCAAAGGCAAACCAATCCCTACATTCTGTTGCCAGAGGACATGCCCAGAAAGCATCCTTCAAATCTATGACAGTGAACCAAGCATGTTCTCTTGGAATTCTGCTTAGGAGACTATATGGGTTGGGCACAACTGGATGTCTGGCAATGGTTCTTTTGTTGACTTCCCTCAAATCTTGTACCAGCCTATATTTCCCTTCAGCCTTTTTAACTGCCAGTATAGGGGTATTATGCTGTGACATGCAGGGTTCTAAAATTCCCTCCTGCAACAGTTGCTTGATAACTATAGCAAGCCCCTTCTTTCCTTCTAGGGAAATCGGATACTGTTTAACCCGTATGGGTGAGGTATCATCCTGCATTTTTATTGTTATCGGTGGAATGTCTAATAAACCTCTCTTTCCCCCCTCAGCCCATACCTCAGGGTTTATTTCTGCAACATCTCCTTGAGACAGCTTCATCACTTGTACTACCATCCTCCCTTCCCTTGGAACAATCCCAACCCCCAAATGGACTTGCAGATCCCTTCCTAACAAACTTTTTTCTAAGTTAGGCAGATAAAGAAAATTAGCTTTATATTGCCTTGAGTTTCCAATTATTTTCACTTCTTCAATCACCGATGCTCTAAATGGTCTCCCCTCTGCACCCAATACTTCACAAAATTGTCTCCCAATTTCCATACCTTGTGGTATTTTGTTGAGACAGGACTTATTTGCCCCTGTATCAACCAAAAATTCAAATTCTTCATTTAGGGGTCCCACTTCAAAATTTACCAAGGGCTCTTCTAGATGTTTCATCGGGTCCCCTATAGTAAAAAGCCCTTGACACCCCTAGTCCTCCCCCTTAAGAATCCTTCCTAAATTGTCCTGTTCCTTGGCTATTGCCTCATCGAGACTGAGTTTTTTACAAAACCTCCTGATGTGTCCTGCCTCCCCACAGTAATAGCACTGTCGTCCTCTCAAAGGGACTTCTTGAGGTCTCTCAACCCTTCGTGCCCCGGTCAGTACTGGCCTACCTCTGCCTCCCCCTGATGGTGGACCGGCCCACCCTGCACTTTCTCTAGCTACAGCAACCATGATCTTAGCCTTGGCCTTTACTTTTTCTTCCTCCCTCCTTAAATACACCTTCAATAGCATTTGACCTTCCAGGGTGTCTGAGTCTATTCTACAGTACAACTGGAAATTCCGCCTTAGGCGATTAAGCCAGGCAGCAGGAGCTTCATCTTTCTCCTGTGCACCCTCAAATGCCAATTGGGTATTAGTTCCTTTGGGAACTGACTCTTTGATCCCCCGTATTATCAAAGACCTATATTCCCTCATGGCCTTCCTCCCCTCCTCCTGATTAGGGTTCCAGTTGGGCTCTGTTAGTGGCAATTTCTGTTCACCTGTTGGCACTTGGGGTTCTGGACTGTTATCTTTCTCCCAAATTTTTATGCCAGCCGCCCTTATCATCTGGACCTCTTCTGGGGAAAATAATATACTCAGGATAGAATTCATCTCCCCCCAAGTTTAGATATTTGGACCTAGAAATTGATCCACTTGGTTGGCTATGCCCACTGGGTCCTCAACCAAATGCCCCAACTCTTTCTTGAATCCTCTCACCTCAGAAGCAGTTAGGGGAGCATTCACAAAGCCAACACCTCCCGCCACTCCTCCCATAGGAACCTCTCTGAGGGGAAAGAGTCTCTCTGCCTTGGAGGTCTTGGATCTGGTGCTACAGTATGGCCCATCTTCAGATGCCAAACTACTTTGAGGGACATCTGGGTTACCCTGAACTTTCTGCCCATCAGCAGGTGTATTTGCTGATAGCTGTCTATCGGGCGAGGAGGCATTTGTGTCCCAGGTAGAAGGAGGTAAAGGGACAGCAATAGGAGGGGGAGAGGGACCTGAGTAGATATTAATCGGAGCTGGAGAAGGGGTGGAGAATGCAGCAGGTGGAGTAGGCACTTGTGGTGGTGCAGAAGGGACTGGAGGAGATACTGGGTTTATCATAGCAGAAGCTGAAGAGGTGGAAGGAGGAGTTTGAGCAGGTGGTGATGAGATGGCAGCCGGGGGAGGAACCAGACCTGCCATTTGAGGTGCTTGAAGAAGAGGATTATAAGGTGGAGGGGCAGAAGGAGGCAAATAATCCAGGGGGTCCCATCTTTTACTAGTTCTATCATCCCCTCCTTCATTCCCCTCTTTCTTCCTCTGTACCTTACAAATTCGCACCCCTTCATCCTCTTTAACCAGCAAGCCACATACAATAATTGCTCAGGATCAGTATCCCCTCGAGCTGTCAGATAATTATTTAATTGTTGGCACATCCACTTATCCTTTGTCCCACACCAAGGCCATCCTCCTTGCAACTCTAATTCTGGCCACGCTTCCATACAATAATGGATCATTTTCACTTTATCTAATCCCTCCGTGGCCTCTATAGAATCCCATTTTACTAACAGTTCTCCTAAGGGACTACTAGGAGGTATATCCCTCAGTCTCTTGCCAGTCTTTTTACTATTACAACATCCCATTTTTCAAGTCTCAATAAAAAATCCCGAAGGTGCCTCTACTGACCGGGAATTTCAAAAAAAACCTTCCTTGAGGAGCTCCAGCCTCCTCCACTGAACTTCAAATTTACTGCCTGATGCTCAGGACTTTATACTGAAACAACTGCCCAATCTCTTGATTGCCCAACTTCCCAGCGTCAGGTCTTACATCTATCGGGACTTAAACACACAAAGCCACGGCCAAGAATCCGGGTCGTGCCTGACACCCTCAGTCAGGAGAAACAACTGCCTGATTTTTAGTTTGTCTAACCTGACAATTTTTAGGCTTCACCGTATCAGGACTTAAAAGCAAACCGCAGCCTCCTTCGCTGGGGTTTGTGCCTGACTCCTTTGTCAGGACTTACTTTGCCTGCAGGGCTTGTGAAACACCCGAATCCTTCTCGGGACTGACAAATCTTACTTGAATCCTTCTCGAGACTTACAAAAGTGCCCGACCTCCCTTTGTCAGGACTTTGGGGTGCGTGCCACTCATACACAGTAATTCACTCCGCATGCCCGGAGTGGGGGGGCCCTTTATTCCCCCTTGGGAGACGACTTCGCTCACGCTAATTCCACTCGCGTCCCCCTGTTCCTGGCCGCTTTTCTCGCGAAAAGCCGGAACCGCAGTACTGAGGGGTCAACTCTCGCTTCGAAGGTCCGGCTGCCGGCCCTCGTCTCACTCACACACACATGCGCACGTCTCCCACTCCCGCCACCGAGTTTCTCACCAGTCTGGTGCTCCGGTGCTCCTCTGCGTCGCTGTCCTGAGCCAGTCCCTCTGGTCCTGGTAGCCAGCTGTCCTCTGCAGATCCAAGATGGCCAGTCCTGAGTCCTCTTGCGGCGTGGCTATTCCGGACGAGAGCCCCCAGCTGAAATAAACAAAAAGGGCCAGGAGACTTCTTCTCCTGTGTAATGCCTTTATTAAAAAGTGATCAGCTCAGGATTGGGCGGCTCGACGGTCTGCAGCTCCGTCGTCTCTCCCAAGGCGACTCAGAGGAGGAGGATATGCGCAGCTCTGTCCACTAGGGGCAGAGCTGGGGGAAATCCAGTCCTCGTGGGAGCCTTTACGGCGTGATGTCCCCGTCAGATGTTGCCTCGGTCCGGGTCTCCAGACCCCCCAGTCCTGGCCCGGCAGATCTCGAGGACAGGGTGAGGAACGATGAAGGCTTCCCACATCTCTGCAGGCTCAGCACTTGGTTCCTCATGTCCAGACATCACTCCAGTCTCTCAACTCTTAGGTGGCTCGTTGTTTTTGGGGTTTCTCCATGAGTTTGGAGATGGGGGTCCCACAAAGCATTCTGGTCTTGCGAGTCACTTTGCATAACCACCCCCACCTTCTCAGGTGTCTTCCCTATTCTGAGAAAGGTAAAAATTAGCTGGGCAAGGTCCCCACCCAGGAGAAGGGCCATTACCTCGCCCCAGCCAGGGCTTTTACTAATACAAAAACAACCATTAACGACAACGACCCGTGATTACAATAACAAAACACACAGAACTTGGGCAGGGCCAGTGGTCTGGCTGCCTTTTTGAAACTTTTTCTCATAAAAAAAATATTAACCGAGTTTTTGTTCATAACAGTCCCTCTTTGGGGTTCAATTGTTCTACCATTTCTCCTGACTGGCTCTTAAATTTCTCCAATCCTCATCATCAGCTGAGAGGAGCAGGACTGACAGAGGAGGAGCTTGCTTGGGAGTGACCTTCTCAGCCCAGCCCAGCAGCATCCCTCCCTGGCAGCAGACTGCTGGAATTAATGACCTGGACATGGCTCTGGGCAGGAAGGTGCTGTCACCGAGAGCACCAAACAAACAGGAGTCCTGTTTGCAGAGAAACCTCAGGATAAATTATGTCCAGGTGTCATGGGATCACCTGCCTGAATCCATCAGTACTAAGGGCTTTGGAAGAGGAAGAAGAGATTCAAAGATGGAGACTGGGAGTTCAGAAAGCAGCCAGGTCACCTGAAATGCAGCAGCCCTAAAACCTGGGGTCAAAAGCAGGGGAAAAGCCAAAAATCATAAAATAGTCCCAAGTATGAACACTTAGTCAGTGATGCAAGACATGAAGACTGAGTGTATTTGCCTGTGCTTTTCTATAGATGCTTGGGAGGAAGTCTGGGCAGCCTGCACAGACTTGAAAGGAATATGTAGTAAAGCAACTCAGCAGCAGAGAGTTTAAAAACTAGAGAGGGGTGGATGAAGAGTTAAGATACAAAGGTCCCTGTGCAAGGACCTTGCCAACTCTGTATTGGGTGCTTTCTTGGCCATCTCAGTTCTAAAAGGGAAGAGAAGCACACTCAAGTTGCAAAGTGGAATAGACTCCAGTCTGTTTTGTATAGACAAAGCTCCCAAAATATTGTATATCCCTGAGGAAATCAAAACACAAAGCAAAGTTCTTCTGGGAAAAATTAAGACTGAAATCAAGTGATAAACAGAAAAAAAAAATATCCCTACCTGCTGCCTTGCAGTTGGTGGAAATTGAACATCTTGGATGCATCTGTCTGCCCTGGAGAAATAATTGCTGTTTACCATCCATGGGGAAAGCCAGGAAAGCAGGGGAGGGAGATCATAATCCTCAGAGCATTCCCCTCCTTTTCATGGAGTGTACTCAACAAAGCTGTGATCACTTAGAACCCCTGATGAGATGCCTCCCCTGATGACCAAAGCTCAGCTTTTCCCAGATATGGCAATCTTAAAAAGAGGAGAGCAAGGAAATTGTCCACTCCATTTAATTGCTGAAGTCTGAGTGAGAACAGGTACCTCCAGCTGTTCAAGGAAAGGCAGAGGGATGGACCACGTGCTCTCCACCTCCCTCTCTGCTGCATTGGGCTCTCTGTGCACCTCAGTAAGAAAAGAGGCTGAGTTCTATTCCTTCCTGATGTTCCAGAGAGGAGCAAGCACTCAGGACTGCACAGCAGCCTTACAGAGGTTGCACTCTGCTCCTACAGAACAACCACCCCCTTCTCCCTGTACTTTCTGGTGGAGGAATGAGATGTGGGTGCTGTGGAGTTGAACAGAGGGAAAACACAGCTGAGACACTCAATATTAGCACTACAATATTAGCACTACGCTTTCTGGGTCTCCAAATTAGGATGCAAAAGAAGGATGCAGTCCCTGTCTTAGCCAATGTAAAGGGAACATTTTTGCATCTTTTTGCATCTGCTGTGATCTTATCAGCAGACAGCTTTTTCTTTTCAGTAAAATAAATCCTTGTAATTCCACAATACAGAAATCTGACAGTACAGAAAGGAATCTTTATGATGGCTGAAAGTCTCTGCACAGCAAATACTGCAGCTTAGGATAATTATTTATTACTGGTGCTACCATTCCTGAGCCTTTAATGCACTTGTGGCCAGTGGGCAGAAAATGAGCAGTCCCTGGTGACAACAGCAGAAATGCACTTCTTCTCATGGCAAGTAACTTTTTCAAGTTCTTGTCAGGCTGCAATATTTTCCCCTCCATGCAAGAGTACTAAAATGAAAACCTTGGATATATAAATCAGAGTAGGGTGAGTTCACTCCTGTGCCAAGAGGGAGCCAAATGAATCCTGGGGATGTTAAAGCTGAGAGGGGCCTCCTAGATCATCTTGGTGTGCCTCCCTTCCCCTGGCCATGAACAGCTGCTGCTGTCACTGGAGCAGAACCCTAAACAGCCCAGGGATGGGGAAGGAATGCCAGGCTCTCCCCTCCAGCTGCTCATTAGTGCATTAACATTTTCTACAAGCTATTTACTACAACAAACTACTTCCTATTTACTAGTTACTTTTCTATGCCTCTCTGTTTTCTCCTGTACCTTATCAACTACTCACATCATCACCTCTACAGTCACAGTCAACTTTCTCTACCTAGGTTATTGTCAGACTGACCTTCCCTCAAGAGGGCCTTTTTCTCCTAAAGCATAGAAATTACTTTATTTGGTTTGGTTTCCATCCATTACATCTTTTAAATACTCAATAATTCCTCTGCATCTTTTGAGTCCCTACAGTGCAGGTATTTATAGAAAAGCACATCCCTCCCTCTCTGCTCCAGTACGGAGGCACAGAAGTGACAGCCATGTGACAAACAGCCAAGCTGAGGAACCATGTGGGAGCCTTTCAGAGCCATGAAGAGGAATTGCCAATCCCCAGTGCCAGCATGTGCACACACACAGGTGTGCCAAGGAAGAAGCAAAGGGAGCAGGGATTTGCTGCAGGACCAATATTCCTCCTCTAGGAATGGCTCTCTGAAGGTGCTTTCAGAGCAGTCAGATGGATCTCCTGGGATGCAATTTCATCTATTTCCACTTTACAGAAACAATCACTCTGGGGGTGAAATAGGTCACATGAGGGGATCCCATCCATCTCTTTGCCATTAGGCTCTGCAGAATAAAACCTCATGTTTCCTGAGTTTAGCTGCCCAAGCCTTAAACAGGAGGCTCTCCTTGCTTGCCTGTATTAGCACCTGAGGTTTAGCCATGTCATGCTTCCTCACTGGCTGGACCAGGAGCAGAGACCTGCCAGTGCCCGGCAGGAGCTTCATCCCCTTTCCCTCTAGGTCTTCTCCAGCTGCAGCACCCAAGTTATCCACCACCACTTCCCTTAGGTGGAATTCATCATCCAAACGTGGCCCTGCTTCCTCCTGGTGTAATGGTACCTGTGTTTTCCCTAAAAGGGCTTTGCAGATGTCATCTTGAAAGAAATCTACCACAACGTTTTACACTCACAGCTGACTGCATTTCCTGGTTTTCCAAAGGGAAAACTTTCTTTGCCATGTTCCTTCTCTCAGCAATCTGCTTGTTACAGCTTTTGAATATCTTCAGACCCTTTACCTGGTATTACCTTTCTGCCTCCTGAACACCAGAGTACCTGCCTAGCAGTTTTCTGATGGATCATCTGAATGCAGGCTACTCTTTCCCATTATGGAAATACATTTTTTACTGAGATTTTGATCCATTTCCATGTACATTAAAGAGTGTAACAGCTGGTGCTCTTAGCAGTAGCTGCAAATTACACACATCCTGAAACTAACACTGTTAATGCTGGTAGTATAAGCTTAGTAACAGATAAAACTTACCAAACATGTTGGAAAACCAAAAAAAGTTCAGTAGGTTTGGAAGAAAAGGCTAGCTGAATCCTCATAGTAACCAATTTAAATATTGCTAAATATAAAGTTTTATCCACTGTAAAAACTTCACAGGATGGTCTCACGTTCGATTTCAGTTTAGTTCAGGTCTGTGATTTTCAAGAGACTTCTTTTGCTGTAGTTCAAAGCTCCATGAAGTAGGTGCAGAGTTGGTAGCATAGCAACCACCACAAAGTGAGTTTAAACACGGAGAAAATGAGCTTTTAGCTTTCTAATAGCAGAGCTTTCATATTCATATCTTCTTGCTGGCTTTGAAACACCTGTGCCTATTTCAGCTGACTAGGTTCATTCTATCAGTACAGAAAGCTGCATGGCATTACTGAACTGCAATTAAATGAACCTGGTTTATGTGAATATTCTTTGGCCATAGACAAACAGAAAACTGAATTGTCAATGGTGAGGAACTAATTTCATTTTTAAATTAAATTATCATTTCCTTGAAGCAGAAGAAGGGTGGTTTTTTGCATGAAGAAGAATTGGTTCCCAGAGGGGGCACAACAATAAATCTGCTTTTTCCTGCTGACTCAGGAAAATCAAATAAACCCAAACATTCACCACTGTGATTTTAAAAATCAGCTTTGAGGTTATAGATGTGTCCTGTCTGCACAATTATGTGAAGTCTGTCAGAACAGCTGAGGGACCAAGAGTTCAGAGTTTTGGCACCTCGGCGACTTCTCCTGTTCACCTGAACTGAGTTTAAAACTGTGATTGGTCTTGGCTTTGCACCTTTGTTTAAAAAGATCTTGGTGCCTGGAGAAGTAGATGTGAAATGCTGATTTAAAGAGCATCTCCAGCTGGTAACATCTGCATGCCCATGCAGGCACACAGCCAGAAAAGCAGTGGATAATAATCAATGAACACTTTTAAACTCCAATTCTGCATCTTTGTTAGGCTTGAAGCCTTTTGTCTTCTCCATTATTTTTTAATGAGGTAGATTTTTCCTGCTCATGTATTAACTGCAATGGACACAGAAGATCCCATGGGAGGTATCTCACACCAGGCACACCCTCCAGCTTGGATTTATCCTGGAATGAAATGATTTCTACCCCACTGCAATCTCCCTATCCCCACACTGCAGTTACTGACAGAGGATCTTGGGCCAGTGCATTTTCACCTGCTCTCCCTCCTGGGCAGTCAGCCCCACAGACAAACAGGAAGACTCTAAACCTCTAATAGCCAAAATTGGTTCCAAACACACCAGTGCAGATTGTGCAGCTGGGTGTGATCCTCTGGGAATGCCAGAGGTGGCACAGAGGTGTCCAGGGCACCTGGATCCTGTCAGTCCCACTGACAGGTGCCTGGGAAAGGCAAGGGTTGGATGGCAGGGCCACCAGGCAGGATGGAAAGCTGCTGGAGTGCCCTCAAACGAGCTTCCACCTCCAGGCTTGTGCTCAATGAAATAATTCCCTACTCTTACACCCTGCGTGCAAATCTTCACTCCCACTCCTGCCTGTTCCGTACCCAGTGCTTCACAAAAAGTCAAAGTGAGAAGTTCTTGAAGAGAACCCCACCACTGAGAAGCAGCAAGCTGCTACCACTTAGACATAAAACCTCAAAACTTGTAACTCCAGTCAATCTTTTGCATGACTAAACTTCTAGGATGCACTTTACTATGGAGTTTTCCATTTCTAACCCAAACACTAAGCTTTCCTCTTCCAACAATAACTCTGCTGGCAGCATTTCAGTAGTTCTAGAAGTGGTGTTATAATTCTTCTCACCAACGTGTGCAAAGCCTCTCAAATTACAGAGCTTACAAAGAACCTAAAATTCTTACATCCAGGTTACAGGGGATTATCCAAACCCCCGAGGTTATGCAAATTGGCTGTAGTTATGCAGAGCAGAGCTCTGGAGAACATACCCATGTCCTTACTCCACACCTCATTCCTGTTTGATGGGAGACAGATCCACTGCCATAATTAGTGCTCCTATTTATGACTGACATCAGCTTTCAGTATATGCTGCTTACTCATCTTCATTTTCCATTAACATTCTGCATTGGAATGTAATTGCCAATGACTTATTAGCAGCAAAATAACAACAGCAACACAAAGAACAGCTGTGTTGGATAATTATTGATTATTGAAAAATGTGTTATTAAAAATGTCAAGTATCCATGTCATTCTAGAAAGCCTCAAATAGATTCATCAGAGCTCCCTTCTAACTGTTGTTTTGGGTCTAATCTAAGTATTCTTGTATTCACCAACATAGGGTGGTGTTGGGAAGTGTTGCTTTACCCTACTCTGTGCTTGTACAGATTGATGGCTACAAATGCCATGAGGTGTCATCAACTCACTTTTAAATAACCCCTGAATGTGTGAATTAATGAGATGTAAACTGCACAGAAGTGCAGAGAAACCCACTCTGCCAAATCTCACATTAGTTAAGAGCTGGAAATTGTCCTTTACAGAGCACAGACCCCTGCATTAACTGTGAGTTGCCTGTAATTCTTGTCTTTCCACCTCTTTGCATCCACCTCTTTGGGACCCTGGCTAGTACAGCCAGCCACTCTTTCCCACTCTCTCCAGATTCCTGAAGTAGCAGAGAGCAGAAAATGAGACACATGGCCCCAGAGAGGAGGCCCTGGCTGCCAGCACAGACTGCCACATCAGCAACAGGAGAGCTCCTAGGGATGCATCTGGATGCCCAGGAGGGGACCTGGCTTCAGGTAAAAAAACCTGGATGGAAAATTGAATTCAGAGTAAAAACCCAAACTCACTCATACACCCAACGTTTGATAGCCCATTTTCATGTTCTGGACAAAAGCTTGGGGCTTTTTCTACTCCTTTTTGTATCTCTGGTTTCTGCTCCTGTTGGTTACTTTTCTTTCCTAGTCTGTGAAGAATTCCATGATGCCAGCAACAAGAAGCTGCTGTGAGGCTCCCTGGATCAGTTCTGCTGGGAAACAGTGAAACAAGGAGTGCCATGGATTTCAGCCTCACTGACTGAGCTCCAGGGCTGAGTACAACATTTACAGTGGGGCTTGTCCTTAGTGTCACTGCTGGAATAGAGATGTAATAAAAATAATTTAACCATCTCTGTACTTCCACAGCTTAGGCAGGATAACATAGCAGAGATTTCACGCAGTAAATAAGTATAGGAGAGAAATTTAGGGTATGAACTTGTTTTAAAGGGGCATGGACCTTTCAGTGTTCCAACTACCCAGGGGGTTGAGACAGATGGAAATCAGAGCCTTGTGCTGAACCACACATCAAAACCAGAGAAGCACAAAAGGAAAGCATAACTATAAATGTGTCTATGTGTCCCACAGGCAGGAAACAGGGGATACAATCAGAAATGCAGAGGATTCCATGCACCCCAGACACATCTCTGCAAACCCTGTGTCCACAACAGACACCACCAACTTGGGTCCTTTTTCTTATGGGTTTGTCCAAGCACCTGTATTAAAGGAGGGCTCACACTTGCTGTGACCTGGTTACTGAACAGAACACTGTAAGCTAAAATGGGACTTTCCCCCTAAAACCTACAATAGGTAATCTACAAAATTAATTTCCTTCATGTCTAACGAGGCTCTGTGATGTGGTTTGGCATGCATTACTGTGTGTGTTAGTCACAGCCTGGCTGAAGGGAAATGCACCATCAAATTTACTGTAACAGCAATTTTCCTTAAGGTACATCAGCACAGATGAATTGGCAGACCCCTAATCCAGGGCTTAAAACCATCTGTGATACAACATTGCCCTCTATGGGAGCCCAAGGTGTAACAGATTTACAACAGAAACACGGCGCTGTTGCTCTCTGGTCCCGTTCATTTTTTTAGCATAGTATCTACTTTCCTAAAACACTCCTCTTGAACATAAAAGCTTTATGCCACCAGGAGAAATCAACCTCCTATCCTCTTATCATGTAATTTATTTCTTTCAAGCTTACCCTTGAAATTGTAACAGATATCTCCATTACTGGCATTTAGCTTTTATGTGATAATTTCAGTCCACAGAAGCCCTGCTCCATGTGTGTCAGCATTTCTGTCACACAAAGACAATGAATAAACAAAAATTAAACCCAAGTGCACACAAGGCAGTAGCCTCAGCACTGGTATGAACAGGCAAACAACATATAGAATATTATTTCTAAAGTGCCCCAAACTCTTCGAGGAGCCAAGATGCAACTCCAGAATATCATTACAGATATTTTCAAATGTAACCTGCTGAACATTAGGGCCATAAGTAAAGCAGGAACGAGCATGATAAAGAAGTACAAGGGTTAAGTATCAAGTTCTTATTCACTCGGAGTGCTCTCTGGATTATTCCATCCATATTTTCCTTTGCTTATTTTAATTAAGTCACCCTTGTTTTCTTTCCATGAGAAAAATGTATTTTAAAAAGAAACCTCAGTCAAAAGATGGCTGGAGAGCAATGATCACTGGGCCTTGTTCACACTGAACTGTATTGCATACCCAAAACAAAAACCCAACCATTCCTTATGCCGTCATCCTGATATTTTAGGGTTAGTGCTGGAAGTCTGTAAGCAATTCCTACCTCCAGCAATGGGAAGCAATAGCAGTGAGACATTAAAAGTATTTCTTTAGATTATTAACTCTGTTCTAGCAGATGTTGCAGAGACATTTCACATCTCTAGAGAAGGCCAGTTCAAAGTAAGTATAACATCATGATCTTGATTTCCCTTGTCAGACTAGAGCATTTTCAAGTCTTTAGCCTCCCTTTTGCTGAGCCCAGGTCTGTGTGGGTTTTTTAAATTTTATTTTCAAGCACAGCCTAGTCACATCAGTCTAAAAAGAGACCTTAGGGCACACTTCCATTTCCCATTTCAGGATTTCCCACCCTACTGGAGCATGAGCACGAGGCCTCCTCCTATAGCACCAGATAAAGCAGAAAACAAATTATAATAGGATTACCTAAAAAATTAAAAATTGCTAGGAGGTGAAACAAAACCCTGCACAACAGGATCATTTATTACAGCAATTCCTGAATACCAGTTTGAGAGTGTGTCAGTAATGAATTTTTCACTTTAAGTGTTTTTTAAGTTTTAAATTGTGGGATATAAAAAGCTCTGCTTGTGTGAACTAACCTAGAAAAGAGTCATCCTTAGAATGCAATGGAAGCTTGATATCTAGATGGCAAGGACAGAAGAGCAAAAAGAGAAAGATAAATGTTCTTTGTAGTTCCTTCTTTGAAACTACCATTCCTGGTTTCACCTTTAATTCAGAGGTGGATTAGAGTATTAAAAGAGTCTCTGTAGGCAAGTTAAAGGGGACTCCCACTGGAGCTCTGGTCTAATTAAGTTACTTTAGGAATCATTCCAGTTTGACTAACTCAATTTCTTTTAAAAAGTAATCACTTAATACATCAAACCAAGAGTTCAAGCCCCTTTGTTTTTAATAATCAAAGAAGAAATGCTTGGGTTTGAGATTTGTAAGCCATCACTTCATGTTATGGATGACACTCCCTATGATAATTGCTGTGCCAGCAGCTGGCCTGCATTGCTGCCTGTCAGCAGCCCTGCCACAGCTCAGACATGGCAGCAGATTGCTGCTGTCACACAGAGATCATTGTCCCAACCCATGGAGATCATCAGTTAGCTTTTGGTGCTGGCTTGGCTGGAGATCTGCGGGAGCTGGAAGGGCCCTGCTGAAGTTCCTGCAGGGAACAGCAGAGCCCTGCCCACCCTGTCAGGAGTCCCTTGCAGGTGCTGTGAGCAGAGCTGTACAAAATGTGTCACCACCCAAACCAGCCCCTGGCCAGCCTGAACTGGGGCTGGGAGCAGCTGCACAACGGGGTGACCCCACTTCTCTCTGCAGCACTGGGGACCAGAGAAACCCTGTGGTGGTCTCTGGTGAAGCACAACCTTTGTGAGTCACACAGCAAAGGATTCCCTGAGCTTTCACAGGAAGGGGACATGGGGGCACAGCCAAAGTTCCTAGATCTGGTTTTGTGACAGTTTGCCACGTAGGGGGGCAGCAGCCAGCTTTTCTGGGTGAAGCAGTCTGGTGAATGGGACCTGCAGCTGCTTTTAGTCCTGTTCTTGCAAGGATTTACAAAACCAGACAGACTTGCTTACCAGCAGGGAGGTCACAAAAGGAGTCATCATGGAAACAGAGCAAAGGGGACACAACTCTTAGAGAGTGTCACATGCTACAGGGACAAACAACAAACCCAAGGGGGCTGAGCAGAGCTTAACCCTGCTCACTGCTTTAGTCTCTCCTGCTATACTCAAGTGTGGCCTGGGAAAAAAGCTCTTCTCTCTCCAAGCTCCAGTCCTGCCCCCTTTCACTTCCCAGGAACTGTCAGCTGCTTCAGGCCAAAGCAGAACCTGGGAAGGATTCTGTAAGGAAATTGTGGGGCAGAGTACAGAAGGCTCCATGGATACACACAGACATCCATCTTTCTCACACATCAGGAGCCCTTGGCTCAGTGTCACAAATGGTGACAAAGGTCAGGCTGTGGATTAAGCACAAACCCTATTTTTGCTTTGATGGTATCTCAATAGGAGCACTTAAAACTGCAGTTTATATTTTCATAGCTGAGTAAGACATAAAACAGTAATGTAATTAGAGATACGTGGAGCAGCTCTAATGCTGGATGTAAATGAATGTCTGTTGGTTTAACAGATATTTCCACATCAGTTTCTATCAGCACCCTCTCTGAAACTAATACATCAAAGCCATACAGGAACAAAGCCACACTGGGATATCAAAGTAACCTTAGAGAGGAATAAAAGCATAAGATAAAGGTCATTACAGAACTGGTATGCACTGATTTGCCTTTATCATCTGTACAAGTGTGTCCAGACATAAAAAGGGGATCATAGAAGCTGGAAAAGAGATTGTGTAGCTGGAAAAAGTCAGCAGTCAGGAAATCCAGCTATTTTTTACATTCTTTAATTTTACTTGAGGACTGAGCAGCATTTTTGCTGTTGATGTTGTTGCAAATCAGCACTTCATGCTTAAGAGCACCACCAGCAGCATGTTCTCCCCTGACATCTGGGAAAAAAGAACAGCCCAGGACAAGGCAGGCACTGCCAGTAGAAGACATGAATGCCTTAACTGAGTTCTAATGCACAAAAC
Source organism: Melospiza melodia melodia (assembly GCF_035770615.1). Taxonomy (NCBI): domain Eukaryota; kingdom Metazoa; phylum Chordata; class Aves; order Passeriformes; family Passerellidae; genus Melospiza; species Melospiza melodia. The sequence goes on from NC_086199.1 coordinate 46,778,637, forward strand.
TCAGCTCCAAGTGTATCCACATTTCATCCCTGCATTTCTGCTTCTGTAAAACCTCTGACATGTTTTGAGCCAGAGCCAAAATAGTCAGATGAAAAACCCCAACAATTTATTGAGAAATCAAGACAACAAAATAGACTTTTCTTAATGAAATATATGAATACACAAAGAAACCCAAACCACATTCCATTATGCCTTTGTGTTTCTCGTACTTTTGATGTTAATCAAGTTCTGCATATCTCAAACTGCTGCTGGAGAACTACGACTAATCTATAACTCTTATGAAGTTGTCATAGTTCCTCTGAAATCAAGGGAGGTTTTGACAATTTGCACCATCTGAGGAACTGCTCTGTGTGTCTAACAAGACACACTGCTGTTTAATTACAGGCAGGTTCAGAAGGAATCTCCACAGCTCCAGAAAAAGCTGGTTCTGCCAGGAAGAGTCATTTTTTTGTTCTTTTAAACTTATTCTGAACTTCAGTGTCGAAAGCCATCTTTCTTTCACTAAAGACCATAGACGTGTCTTGAGCTGAAAGAAAAGGTTCTGTGTCCTGCAGGCAGCTTTGAAGCGTGGCCTTGGTGCTGTGAGGGGGTTTTTGAGAGGAGAAGAAGGGATTGCCCATTCCAGTGTCCTCAGGGCACTGGAATAACAGGTGGGGAGACTGGGAGCAGCCAGACCGCAGAAACTCAACATAGGAGCAACAGAACCTCAATCCAGACATTCCTGTGACAGTTTCCAGACAGTCTGGAGAGTGAACCAAGGAGATACCACGTGTTCACACACTGACTTCTGAGAGGATTTGCTCGCTCTGTAGCACATTTAGGAACATCATTTAGTGCTAGGCTTGGCAGTACTGGGTTAATAGCTGGACTCCATAACCTTAAAGGTGTATTTCAACATAAATGTTCTAGGATTCTGTGTTTCCAACCATAGAACTGCAGGAATTGTGTTTTCCACATCTGCTAGTGTGAAGATGAATACTTTAAAATGTGTACAGACATTGCAGTGAGAGGTGTGTAAACTGCAAGAAGATTTGGACAGAACACAGCAACACTCACTTTCACCTGACCAACAAAGCACAACAAACAAACAACCACCTAAAAAAACCCCACCAAAACTCAAAAAACCCAACCACTGTCAAGCCTACAGTTCAGAACCAGAAAGTCACGTTTTCCACAAAGTTTTGGGCAAAGCAGTGGTAGGTTCCATCTCTAGGTTTTGTGCTACCAAAATAAGTAGAATAAGCTGTTGTGATTGCCTGCCTGTACAGGGAGGAAACAAACCACATGAAGATTAACAGCTACAGAATAATGTACAGCACCCAATGCAAAATCTGTGCTGCAGGGTAAGAGCCAGAAAAACTTATATCCTGGGGCAAGGATCTCAGCATAAGTGTGCTGCCTCATTAATAGACTGTTTTATTACTAGGATTTCTCTTATTTTCTTGTTTCTCTCCATCCACACTCAATTTCTGTTTCTTGCTGTCCTGTTTTCTTTCTTGTCTATTTTCCTCTCAAGCAGAGCTTCAGGATTATGTCATGATCAGAAGGACATTCCAAGTACCTCAAGTGCATCTGTGACTGAGCTAGAAGAGTTCAATTCTCTCTACTACCCAAAGGAGAGGGAAGTGAAAATTCAAACTGCACTCTCGTCTCCCGAGGGTTGGTGTGCTCTTTCTGCTACACAGAGTTGGAGCAATTCTGCCAGCAGATTCCCACATGTTTCTCATGAGGGCAGACCCTGGCACAGTCATTGTCCTGATCCCACGCTTGAAATCACCAGCAGAGCAAACAGCTCCGGAGGCAGCCCTGTGAATCCGCAGCCCTACTCCTTCATGTTGAATTCACCCAGCACAGCTGGGCTTAAGCCAAGGATTTCAGTTCAAAGAGTGACTTTAGCATCTGAATTAAAACACTCTCAACAGTTTGTGCAAGCACTTGGCCACTGGCCCACCCAGGAACATCCACAGCGCAGCGGTGGCTTCCAGGGGGCAGAGCGCTGCTCCCATCACACCTGGAGCAGCACAGCTGTCCCTCAGCCAAACCCTCCTGCTCACAGGCACCTCTGCAGTGCTCCAAGTGCAGCCAGGAGCCAAGGACAGCAGTACCAAGAGCAACAAACTGAACTTTTCACCCCATCAGATAAGCAATGGAACCTCTGGCACTTTTCAGACAAAATGCACCAGAAGATTTCCTTGTGTTGGGAAGAAACTCTGTAACTCAGTTTGGCTGTTTTAGTTTGCAGCCTGACCAAAGCTCTGACCTTCACACAGAATGCAAGGAGGCACTTGCTTACCACCCAGCTGCAATGGGATCTCCATGCCCAGCATTCCCAACAGTCTCTGGAAAACAAATCCCAAATCTAGAGCCAGGCAATAGGTGTAAGGCATTTTTTAAAGATCTCTCAGCAAGTACTTTGTAATTAGGAATTGCAGGAAATTACTCAGTGGTTTGAATCTTAATTTTCCATCAGTTTCTAATTTAGCCAGAAGGAATCAATAAGTCCCCAGTTCAGAATCTCTACCTGAAACTAGTCTCTGAAACTTGGATATTCACAGAGAGCAAACAGCTCTTCATGTAGAAGGTCCCAGCTGAAGGATGTAAATGCTGAACTGCATGGAACGCCATTTATTCACGCTGCTTTGAAAACACAAAAGGTTGAGCTGACCCTCCTATAAATTCAAATCTGAGTTTACAGTGTCATTCATCATCTCAGACCAGGTCTGTTCCAGTCTCCTTGAACAAAACTATTTTCTCTTCACATTTGCTGCACAGAACTGGCTGAATTTCAATTCCAAGGTGCATTGTACAAAGAACAGTTTTGGAGTGAAGGATGTCAAGCTGGCAAAAACTGAAAATTAGATTGGAATGAAATCTAATTCTTTTAATATACAAAGTGTTTAGTTTTGCCTCTGTAATATAATTTGAAATCACGTAGCAATCATGTTTCTTGGCTGTGGAGGCTGGTTTTGTATCCAGCTGGATGAAATGAAGGATTTTAATAAGAAATTATGCAACAAATAGGTGGAACTTGTGTCACGTACAGCAAGAAAATACTTTTCACCTCCGAGCACCGAATATTTGCTGGTGCCAGGGAATGTTTGCTGGGTGACTCCTCCTTGATTTTGGTCATGCACTAAAACCCACCTTTTATTGTATCAGATGATCTTATCAGTGACCTAACAAGAGAAGGAACCAAAAACCTTCCAGCCCTGGGATTTTGTTAAGCCTCTATTTTTAGCACCTGGAGACAGTGAGAAGTGATGGGGGGCACTGGGGGCACAAGCATCCTCCTGCTAGAAAAATGATTCTGCCAACTTTGCCTTGCTCCAAGACTTTCCGCTGCAGGCTCCAGGTGTAACACCGGGAGCTGGAAGAGGCACTTCCCTCCCGCATTTGGGGCGGGCAGGAGGGGAGGTGGTCCAGCCGCGCGGTGACAGATGATGCAAATCCTCGCGGAGCGCGGAATCCATCGGGGCGGCGGGAGAGGAACGCGGCTCATCTCCGAACCAGCCCCCGCCGCGGCGTCCTCGCCGAGCATCCCCCCTCGGCCGGAATGACATCAGGGCAGCTCCGAGTCCCTGCAAGCCTGCGGGCTGAGTAGCGGCGGGATCGGCCGCTGCTGCCAAGCGCAGCCCCGCGAAGCCGCCGCGCTGCTGCTGGAGGTCCGCGGGAGCCGGAGCCTGACTCCGGCACTCGGAGCGCGGCGCCGGCGCCAGGACCGCGAGCAGCGGCTCCTGGGCTGATCCCAGAGTTCTCGCAGCCTTTCTGCCGGAGCCCGGCGTCATCCCCGTGCCCAGGAAGGAAGCTGCATTTGGAACGCTGTGCTGAGCAGAGGTGTGAATCGTTCCAGCTGACTGCTCACTCTGAAAGGACAGGCTGGGTACAAATGAGATGTGACTGCGCCGGTGGAGTTCAGTGACTGGGGCCGGAGCAAGAGGAGCCTCCCTGGGATGCTGCTGAGAGCTGCTGGCAGCTGAGAACTCTGCCTGGTTCACCTGGAGCCCTGTGAAGAGCTTTGAATAGCAGGAGTCTCTTTGCTGCACACCAGGAAAGAAATTCTTCTCTAGGTAAGCTGTTCAGCTTCTCAACCTCCGCTTGTGGGCACACATTCATACATTCATACCAGCACACAGACAGTGCCTACACTCAGAGCAGGTACAAATACCCAGAACGTGCCCAATGATCTGCCTGGAACCTCTGCACAGTAAGTGCTTCCAAAAGCTGCCCGGGGCCTGACATCCCAAGGATTGTTTGAAAGTTTGAGATGAGATAGTCTTTGCCACATGCCCCTGATGCCAAGGGATATTGCTCCCAAGGGAAGCAGCTGTCTGCCTACATGTATGAAAGATCACAGAAGGGAGAGCATGGGAAGTTAGGTGAGGTTAGTCTTCTCCACATTCTTTGCCTTTTTTGCTACCATTCAGCAAAGTTCAGCAGTACTACTGCACTGAAATGACTTGGTAGAAGCTTTCCACGGAGATACATTAATTGTGCACCAAAGGAAGAGTAATTGTACTGTGAGGAAGCCAAAACCTACAGATCTGCTCTCTTCCAGCACTTTGATAGCAAACTACATCTGTCAGAAACTTTTTTTTTAATAAACAGCATGATCATTTATAGAGTGAAAGCAAGGATTGTTAGAGGTAGTAAGAGCTAAACTGAAGAAATCGGTGTGGGCTCTTCAGATGCTCCAGAGCCCAGTCCAGCAGCAGCCCAGGGGTTTTATCCCACAGCTGGCACAGGGGCTCCAAGTCACTGCTGCTGGGAATGAACAGTCACAGGAAAATGCTCAGAGGTGAAGAAGTCTCTTCCCACAAGCCCTGCACTGTCCTAACCACACATACCAACAAAACTCCAGGCTCAGGAAATTCACTCTTCCCCAGGGAATTTACCAGGCCATTTTTTATTATCTCCTGTTAGTAAAACACTAGTTTTCCACATTCTCATTCATATTGCCTGAAGCCTCCCTCCTTCCCTCTGTGTGAATCAACGCTGCAGAGTCTGGCCTACCCCCTGTAGCAGGTTACTCCACCTCTCCTAGCTTTGAATGCTCTCAGAGAACAAGATAAAAAGAGAAGCAACTCATTTTCACCCCATTTCTTCAGTAGCTTGAATCATGATCCTCCTGCTCTAAATGTTCAGCCTGGAAGGACAGCAGGATCTCCTTGTTCACAAAGTTCCAATAGCTGGCCATGTTTCCAGGTGCTCCCTCTCTTGCCCCATCCTGTCTGTGCACTCTCCCCATGCACTTCTTCCCCTCCCTAAAGCTGTACTGCCTGCATTGCTTTTGGGAATGCTGCCCTAAAGGAGGGGCTGGGGTGGGCTCTGAACTACCAATCCATTTAACTAAAGAAATTCTTGGATTTGAGTTCCTTCCAGAATCTTACCAACCAGACTCTATGATCTGCTCAGTTGGGTTGGATGTTCTCATGCCATTGCTCTGTGCACAAGTTTACAGCTATCTGTCAGCTTTTGTGCCATTTCCCCAGAACATGGCCTTTTTTGGATTCATAATAGATGCGTAATGTCTGAAAGCTTCAGAATTGAAAGCAGAGTATCTTCATGTCTTGTTGACACCACTCTCTTCTGCAAGGCTGGGGAAATGTTCCTCTAACTTGCCTTTTATCAGAGTAAATCAAATTCAAAGGGTTACATTTCAGCAGAGAGCAGGATGCTTCAGTGACTGACCACTTGCACACACACACACTCCCCACATACAAATCCTTTTCAGCCTGAATACCCTATTAACCCACACCATCAAGTTCTGCAAGTCCTATTAAAACTTTATGGGTGTTTAGAGGCTGTGATATCTGCTGTATCACTCCCTGTAATGCCCATGATCAGCCTTAGCACCGTGCAGCAATCATGAGCTGCTCTAGAGTTCAACTGCCATACTCACTATGAGCAGGATAAAAATATGCTAAAAGTAAAGATGGGCTTTTTTAAGGTTGCAGTACAGGAATTATCCCAGCAGTACAATGAGATACTTTAAGGAAAATGTGACCATATATTGCAAACCCACAGCAATACTAAGCACAGAAAATGCTGATAAGTTCTTATTAGTTCTGACTATGAGTTTTCAGTTAGATAAACAAAAAATTGCATTTAACTCTATGTCCCCAGAAAAAGATTCATCATTTCTCTACAAGCAGTAAAGGAAGCCATATAATGAACTTCTACCAAATAAAAAGTATCATTTATGTTCCAAATCATTCTGATTTGTCCACAGACAATTTTGCTTTGACTGCCTCTATGACCATAGGGCTGGCTGAGCTTCAGCTGCATGAATATTCTGCTGTTTGCTTTCATCAAGCATTTGCCTTGCAAAGCTTCCATAATCCCAGAATCTAAGAATTGTTTGGGTTGGGAGGGACCTTAAAGAGCACCCAATCCCAACCCTCTTTCTGCAGGTCCATAGGTGCATCCAAGAAACTGCTTTCCATACCCGCACAATTGGCTTTTCTGAACAAAGCGACCCCTGGGCTGAGAGCAGCAAGGCATTGCAAGCTGGGGCCTGGATGGCTGAAGGAAAGGTTACCTTGGAATTGTGCAGGAAGCTGCACTTGGCCCAGCCTGGGGAGTCATTTCAGGAGCAGGGCATTGAGCTTAGGGTGAGCCAAGGGCTCTCTACGCTTCCCAAAGGGAGGGGAGCCTGGGTTGAAACCATTTGCACATGTAAAGGAACACAGTGTAATGGGGCAGCCCATCACATCCCTTGTTCTCAGGCCTGGGATGCAGTTGAGAACCATCAGAGGAGGTAGAAGACTGGACTCTTAGAGAAGGAGGGTCTCTGCTGGAAATTGGGTAGAACATCAGAGTCCTGCCTCCCACGTTGAGATAGGCTGAAGAAGGCACAGCTCACAGCAACAAGTCTCTCTCTCCTATTGAGATGCTAAAGCAATGCCCCCCACCAAGGTAAGCCACCCAGAAGAGTGCTAGATAGAAGTTCAGCATCAATTCTCCATCTATGTCAACATTCAAATTAGAAAAAATTGAGCCATTAAAAGTATCAGGTGCTGGAAGAAAATGAAAATCATGCACATCAATCCTAAACATTTATTACAACTACAGTCTCAAATAATTACAATGGAATTGGAATTCCTACTGAAACAACAGTTGCTACAGAAAAATAATAACATTTTACCTAAACAGCAATGCCACCAGAATTACATGGCAACAGCACACCAGAACAGAAACCATATCAGTATTTGATGAGGAAAACACATTGGTACCACAAGTCATGGATGGCCATTTGAACTCAATTCAAAAGGAAGAGAGAAATATTAAAACCTATTCCCTTCCCTCTGGCTACAGAAGGGGTCACAGCTGCTCTCCCCAAGTGGAGGCAAAGGAAGCAAATTCATCCTCCCTCCTCTGCTGCAAGGATGGGTTTTATAGAGCCAGAGCAAACACAGAAGGAGAAGCCAGGGCAGGGTGGGAAGGGATTCCCTCTTCCTCCTTGGATGCTGGTGGCATAAGAACTCCCCTTACTAAACCTGGCCAAGGGAGATCAGGCTGATGCCCCACAGCTCCAGACTCTTACTAATGTCTGGGTTTTCATCTCCCACATGTAAATATCAGTACCAGGCACAAACAGCAGAGAGAATCATGTGGACAGGCTCTCCCCTGAGCAGAGCTCTGCACAAAGCCTCCTCTCCTGAAGGACTATCCACAGCTACTTATTCCAGCCCACTCTCTGCCAGTCTCCACTGAAAGGACTGCATTTAGCTTTTAGTGTATAAATAAGTGTTCTGATAAATAACTAATAGTAGCTGCTGGCCGTAGAAGAGGCGGCTGTTTGGAAAGTTAAAGCAGTCTGTCATGAAATATGCACCCACCTCCTCTGTGCTCTACTTCCAGGGGCTGTTCCAGCCAACATCTTGTCCTTTTCCATAGGACCATAATGTGCAAGGAGGAGGCCAGGGTTCAAGTTTCAGACCCTCAGAGTATTCTTGAATTTAATCTCTCTCACTGGGGTATAGATTACCCCCTAAAGCACCAGAAGGGAGGGCAGGTGGTCAGTAATTCACAGAGAAATGTTTGGAAATGAGAGGAAAGGGCACTCTTCTAGGCTTCGAGGTAAGATACAGAAATTAGACTTATTGATCACATTTGATTTTAAAGCCCTCAGAGCTTCTTAGGGTTTTTTAATTTAAACAAAAAAAAAAAAAAAAAAAAATCAGGGCCCGCTGCCTTGATATTTTGCCAGACTACCTGCAGTCCACCCCCCCTAAATAGTTGGTGTAACTATAGGGCATTTTTAGTTATTACTACTCTATAGACCCTATTTGGGGTGCAATTTTAAATGGCTCCACTACTCTGCCCCTTTGAGTCCTGCTGTTTAGAGTGGAACTGTGCATCAGCATCCTGGTGAATTAATCACCTGCAGAAGGGCATGGTACCATTGTTTGTACCTCAAAAATCACAGTTAAAGACTAAGAGAATTTTGTGATATCCAGTGTGCACACAGCAAGCAAAGTGAGCCACACATGCCTCCAAACACCTGACAGGCTCCCATCAGACTAACTCCCCATCAGCCTTGGTGCAAGATCCATGTGCCTGCATCAACCACAGGCAATCATTCTGCACACTTAGATTTTTAACTGAAGGACCTCCCATAAGGTGTTCTCCCCCAGGAAAAAAAATATTTGGCAGAAAATAAAGTCTCTATGTATATAGAGTTACCTAAAACTGAGCTTTATGGATTACAAGATATTGTGTCAAATGACGAGGCACAATTTTGTCAGCCCCTTCCATAACCCAGAAAGTCAGGCTGGATTTCCTTGTCCATGATACACCCTGGAGATTGTTTTTGAAAACCAAGTGGAGTTCTACATTCAGCCTCCAGGAGAGGAGGAGAGGGATGTAAAGACAATTCCAGCCTGATTCAGGAGCACTATGTTCAGAAAGACTGACAACCATTTGGATTTATTTTTTATTCCACACTCTCCCCCTTCAACAATCAGTTAATGCCTCAGTAGTTCAATAAACAGAGATTTTTCAAGAAAGCAAGAGGTTAATCAAAGCCTGTCTATTCCATCACAGAGCTCTAATGGCATTAGTTCTAGTTCCAGTCTCCGAGCTGAGCATGACTCAACAAAAAAATCCCTTGAATTCCCAAGCAGGACCCTTATCCTACTAGTGGCATTTCCAAATTGAACTTTATCTAGACAAAACAAAGAATAGATCTTTCAAAAGGAAACATTTGTTTGTATTTTGAACCAAGAGCAAAACAGTATCTATAGGTCACAGATGACACACCAGAAATCTCTACAGAGATCTTTCATTTGGCTGACAAAGTGGCTTCTCTCAGAGAAACCCCATAAAGCAGTGGCAGGAATAAACACAAAGGAATTTAACCAGGGTACAACAAAAAAGAAGAAATAGGAAGCAAGCACAGCAAACACATTTGCCTGCACACGAAAGCACGAATTTTGCACTGGCTTTCCCAAAAGCACGCTTCGCAATATCCCTGCTATACACATCCGAACCAAACAAATAATCTTAGAGCATTTTACAGCTAATATCCATGTAAAGGTAGAAAAGACCAGTATTCCCTCAACAAAGACAGGGAAAATGAAATACTGAAAAAAAAATCATTGGCCTCCAGAGGGCAAAGCATGACAGTGGCAGAGACAGAAATTAAAGGTTCTACTCCCTGCCTTATCTTTTCACCATAAAGCATTTTTCCTCTTGATAGGCAAACAGTACCCCCTCAGTCATTTCAAGGTAGGAATTTCAATTTGTGTTAATCATCTTGCATGAAACTTCCTCTGACTGTCTTGTCTGCAACACTTAAGTACATTAAAGGGAAAGTCTCTTGGATACTGTAGTATTTTTATTACATGACCACATTTCTCTGTCTAGATTAGGTTTACTGACGGCAGTCATGTGTGCAGCCCTAAGTGGTCCCCACAAAAAGCTGATCTTGCCTGTAAAGAACTGGTACTAAGACTCAACATTTTCTTGGAGGACTGCCTAGGACCTAGTGTAGAACTAAAACTAGAAAGAGACAGGAGAGATACTACAAACTTAACTTGCTTCTCCCCAACTGCCATGCAACAGAAGCAGTGCTAAATGCAAGTATTTATGAGCAAGGTGAAGAGACTGAATTTTGCCCTTTAGAAGGTGTTTGGAAGTCCAAGAAGCACACACACACACACAAAAAAAAGGAGGCACACGTGGAGGGTCACCCTGGCTTCATCTACTCTCCTTGCTTCATTTTGCTTGGAAGCCACTACTTGCCAAGCCCTGCCAGGTTGACACCAGGACTGGTGGCTTGGGTAATGCCCCAGCCCTCACATCTGCTCTGATCAGAGATTGGTGGGACCAAACTCTGAGCCTTCTCCCTCTTTTTCTACCAAATCCTCTCAACAATAACCAAATCCTTGAGCCAGTGAGGACAAAGGTAGAGATAGGGGATTCCGGCAGAAATTACTCAAAGAATAAATAAGGAGAAGTTGTTATAATGAGAATCAATGTACACAGAGCTTGAAAGCTGTGTCTGACTGGCTGGAACTGGGCCTGAGCAAACTCAGCATAAAGCCCTGTTTAAATTTCATGTGGCAAACATGCTGTATGAGAGATTAAAGTACAAAGTCTTTCTTATCTGGGTTTAAATAGACTTCCTCTGCAGTAGCAATAGATCACTACTATGTGACAGCAGTAGTCCCTCTGAAATAAGTTAGTGGCCTCCTTTTAATTCCTAGCACAAATGTGACCACATCTGACTTGCTCACAAACAGTTCCTGTGACAGGATACAGACACCACAAAACATGTTATTCAATGAAATATATTGGCATTGGTAAAAGAGTGGACACATTTTAATTATCTTACATGGTGGCAAACATTTTTAGCTCCCAGAAAAGCAATAGGACAACAGAAAGTGTGGGAAACAATTAACTACAAAAAAAAAAAAAATCATAAAGACCAAATACTTCAGCTTCTAACAGGCTGTTCCAGAGCCTGGGAATATATCTCTCTTTTTTTGTAAAAGTAAATTTTAGTAATCACCCATAAACCTGTAATCCTTGGTAAATTGTCAAAATCAATATAGAAAATCTGCAGCTACTTGGTTCTAATAGAACCATAAGAAAGGTTTTTAACAATTTTTTTTTTTAAGGCTTAGCTTTTCTACCCATTCAGGCAACACATACAGAGTTTGGCTACTACATTGATTGACTTTTAGGAGTCCTAGTTAGGCAGCCATTCTACTGCACAAATGTTGTGTCTCAGCTGAGTTCACAGCACAAATCATTCTGTTGGAACTGGAGAGCTAATTGACAGCCTTAGGAAAGGGGAAAACACTACCAGAATAGATGGACTCTATTACAACATCTGATAGAGCATCTCACAAAAGTTTTATTTGAAGAGTTAAATGAATTCAAATTGGCTTCCATTGGAGCATTAAACTATGAATTGAAAAGTGATGAAGAGCTATTAACCAAGCGAGAGCAGGAGATTTGCTGCATCAAGTCAGGGCAATGTTTTGTGGGCTGCCTCAGAGCACCGTGCAAAGCCTGTTTTTATTCACCTCCATTCCCCTGGGCTGGGGCACTGAAAGCATGGTGATTCCACTTGCCCTCTCCAGTAATCCCACCAGGAAAGCAAAGCAAGGACTCAATCCTGCAGGGCACACACTTCTGTGACTGCAGCCCCAACTCCCTGCCCTGACATTTTGGTTCTGTCATCGTGGCTTTGGCACTAAGCTGCTGCCCTTCAGATCATCTCTCAACACCACCTTCTCAGCCTTTTGCTGTCCTACACACATCAAGAAACAGCTGCTGAAGGCCATTATGCAGGGGGCTGCTGTTTCCAGCTCAGCCACGGGGTGTCTGAGTGACCTTGGAAAAGCCACGCTTGATCCCTTTAATGCTGTTTAGCTTTTGCAATTTTTGGTGAGTTACTGGTGAGAAGTGGTGGATCTTAACACCATCAGTCATTCTAGAGAGACACATTTATTAGAAACTGCATTGAGAAGGTATATTTAAAATAATCATTAAGTCTGCCCTGAGAGTTAAGCTGTTTTGCCTGTGACATCAAAATATCATGTGTATTGTGATAATTGTGGTACCACCACACAACATCTGGAGCTGCTCAGATGGTGAGTGTGGTCACTAACACTTATCTGTTGTGATGATCACTAGAGCCACTCTGTCATGAAACAGGAAATACATGTATAGATTCTCTCTTCATGCATGGATCTCCTCAGACTATACCTTAATTACTGATTGCTGGGAGCTTCCACTCCTGACACTCCCGAGAGAGCACGAGTCAGAAATTCCTGAGAAAATGTTGCAACTACTCATTATGTTCAGAAGTACCAATGCATTAGAGACCCATAAATGGTGCCATTTGGAGGAAGCCTCACTGAAACATCCCAGATGGGATATTTATGGAATTTCTGGGTGGTCCAAAAGACCGTGGGACTGCTGGAAGTTAATGGGTCACAAGAAGGAAGCGGTGAGGCTGAACATCAGGCAACATTCACCACAAGGGTGGTCTGGCTAAGTCTTAAAACACATTTCTACAAGGAGCTAAGCCACATGAAATGTCACATTTGGGCTGGGGAACCAAAGGATGGGCACAGGTGTGAGAAGATCCCTATGGGCAAAACTCATCTGCAAATCACCCTCCAACCACTGCTCCACCAGGGAGCCCTCTCACCACTTTCTAAAATCATCTGGAAAAGCTCAAAGTCAAAGAGAAATAGAAGTCAGAAGGGTCAAACAGCTCCCTTCCAAGTATTGTTTCATGCTAAAAATCACACCAGCTTTCATCAAGTGCACCAGTTGAGGTATTTCAAACTCTTTGCTTTATATTCATTGATTATTGACTTCACCCTCTGGCATCATTTAGCTTTCTGAAATCACACAAGATTATATGTACAATATAGACTTGATCAAACAGCTGAAAATACTGAAAAACTGGGTGTTCAACTTACCCATGATAATGCATATAAAAGCAACAAAAGAGGTGAAAGTACTGAGCAGCCTCTCAACTCAAAAATAATAAAATAGAAGTCAGAAGCTCTCCAGCCCTTATCAGCTCAGAAGCTGGCCTTATGCTAGGTAAAAAGAGTTTTCTAATACTTTGTGATGAGCTATGAGAAGCTGGTATTGAGACCTCTCTCAAACAAAGCCACATTTACAAACATAAAACACATTGCAGCTTAGTTAAGTTTGAAAAAAAAAATTACTTTCAAAGAGGATGTAAGTTTTGTGAGTTTAGCCAAAAAATCTCCTGGAAACTTTTCTGAGGGAAAGAAAAGAAAAATGCTCTTTTTCTCCTTCCTCAGTGAACAGAAACCCTGAATTTTTGCAAATGGTCACCAGGAGTCATTTATCACTCAAATCAGGCTGCTTGTTTCTGTAATGAATGAGGAGTCTCATGCAAGGAGCAGCAAGGCAGCTGTCATAATTCATTGGGCTGGCAGTAAATGACAGGAGTCATACAAGCTTAGAAAGAAAAGAAAAAGGAAAGGCTTTACATTAGGTTTTTAGCCTAAAGGGAAGTTTTATATACAGACAATAAAGACATTCTGACTTCTGATTTATGACAGAATAAGGAAGGGGAAGCTCTGGTCTGCCTCCAGGTGAATTGCTCCCAGCAGTGCACTGTGGTGCAGACAGGAGATTGGGAATGGCCACAGTGCTGTGGAACAACCAGGGTCCTGCTGCTCTGCTGGGCAGTGCCAGCACTGCCACTCTCTGAACCCACTGCAGATGTCAAGCCCATTAGCTCCATCCTCAGGGTGAGCCAGCACAGCTGATGGCTTCATATCCATATTTCTACTTCCCACAAGCTCAAGGAGCTCAGAGATCCTCTGCCTACCATGATCAGAGGCCAGAGGAGCTCCCCCAGCCCACACACCAAGTGTGCTGGCTAAGGCACCGAGCCCTGGGGGAAGCTGTCCCCGTGGGAGCTGGCCCATGAGGAGCCAGCCTGAATTCCTGCTGCACAGCTATCACATGGCATTACCAGGGGGCTGCTTCTCCTGGCTGTCCTGCCATCAGATTTAAATAGTCAAATCCAAATCTCCCAATCAATCATCTTCAGAAGCAGCACACTTTAGTCATCCATCAAACGCCTTTCTGCAGGCAAGCAGGAAGTGTTATTTAGCAAGGAGGCAGCAATTTTTAAACCTCCATTTTTCTTCAGCTGCCTGAATTAAAGAAAAATTAGAGTCCCTGCAGATGTGTCTGACATCACAACAGAGCTGTACTGCAGCATTCTGCTCTTGCTGGCCCAAGGCCCCACATGGAGGAAATCAGCTCAATGGACAAGATCTACTGAAGGACTAACCCTGGATGAGTGCAGCCTTGATTCCTCAACCAAATGCGCTCAGCTTTGGCCTTTAGCTCTCTGAAGAGTCAGTGAGCGCTCATCAGTGACCACAGGAGCACAGGACCTCAAATACCAGTAACCAAAATGAAGCTCCATAAGTAATACTAATTATGAAATATGGCCTATTTTCATGTTGCTCAAATACATCTAGCACAGGAACTCTACGAAGATAGTTGAATTCTGGAGTGAATGCAAAGCTGTTGAACTTTAAGGAGGAGAGTTTCAAAGGCACAAATGGCACTTAACTTGGAGAAAGTTCCACTAATGGCTAATTTAGCTGATTTATTTTCATAACCTTTAATTACTTCACACCATTTTTTTTTTTTTTTGAACAGTATAATCAGTTCAACAGAGCAGTTGAAAAACAATGGGCAGACTAAAAAAGGTCCGCTCCAATGCCAGGTTTCCTTATGCAAGTTTAAATTCTTTATCAATTTTAGGTAATTATGCATCTCAATAAGTGGGAATACTCGCACTTAATTACAACATCTACATACAACAGATAGTAGCTAATATGAAATCTGATTATTCATATTTTGTCTCAATGAGATTTTACCAGTGTTATTGGGAGGAAATAATTAGGGATGAAAACCATACTTTTGTTTTTACTAGTATAAAGTCAGGGGCTTCTCCTGTTTTAGTAACACAAGCTATAATATTAGTGAAGTTGATTGTTTTGACAGCTTGCAATACCAGTACCCAGGAGATCCAGCAGGGCCAAATACTGAAGAAAAACTGTGCCATTTTAGGTCTTCTCACAAGCTATTCCCTTGTGCCACAGGTGGAGGCTGAAACATTTGCAAACCATCCAGGGTGATCCAGCGGCACATTTTTTCGAGCAGAACTCCTGCCTTTTATTTATTTTTAAACATCGGAGTCTTAATTAAGGTTTTTACGTGCCCTGGGGATTTGCGACGCCTTCTGGCGGGAGCGTGGCCGGAGGCAGGGCACTGTGCTGCGGAGCGAGGGGAGAGCCGGTGCTGCCTCGCAAAAGCAAGAAGCGATTGCCCTCTGGTGCCCAAAGCAAGCCAAGGATGCACAGCCCGGGGAGCGGGAATTCAAAATTCTTTCCCAGTCACCTGCCTGTCTGGTGCTGACCGAACAGGCTTTTTGCAGTCAGCTCTTTGCTGGGGGGACACATGACCCAGCCCTGGAGGCTGCCCCTCCCACGGAGAGCAGGAGTCCTGATCTGATAAAGTCCTGAGGGAGTCCTCAATGCCACCCAAACTCCAGCACCATCTTGCAGAGGATGCTTCACTTGATCCAGTGTTATCTTTTGAAGGAATCTTAATTGGAGGTTTAATAAGAAGTGAAATCCCAGCAGGCAGACAATTGTAGAACAAGGGAAGCACCAAAGCAGGGCAAATGCTCTTAAGATTATCAGGATGACTTCAAGTTCCTAATGGTAGCTGTGATTCCTCTTACATTTGTTTTCTCACACATAAGAAATGAGTAAATGCATAAGAGGTTTCCTATTTCTGTCCCTACCTCACTCCCCTCTTGGCCAGTTATGTGACAGAGAAGGGTCACTACTGGAACAGCTCAGAATCCAGGGGTCTCAATATCTCCTTCCAAACTTCCAACTGAGGAAGGTAAATCAGATAAGAGCTTCACAAATGGTCTCAGAAAACAAACTCCTTCTTTCTAAATGCTTCTTACAAGCATTTTCCAGTTTTAGGTGCAAACCTTAAGATGAATGAATAGTTTTCAGAACACAAGTCAAAAATGTAATCTGAGTTAATGGAAGAGGACACATCAACTGGGAAGGATCTGCCTGGAAAAAGCATTTCTTCCCAGCAGTTCCAAAATAGTTCATTGTTTACTGTCTCACATTGTTCCAATAAACAAACAATATCAACAATTCACAAAGATGTTAATTCCTGCTTAAATTCATAGAGCAGCAAAGGCTATTTATTTAGTTAGCTTTAACTGCCTCTGAATCATGGGGTTTATTGTTACCAGTGGCAATTTCTCATGAACTTAGGCAGAACTGCCAGGAATTGCACAAGGGCTTCAGAGCAATGAGGTTTAAGCACCCTGTCCTTGATGCATACAGGAACAGACCAGAGGCTGAGGGCTTCAGCCAGAGGTGCCATGGACCAGCACACACACCACCTACTTGCCCACCCAGCACTAAAACAGCTTCCTTGAGGTACTTCTCCTTCTACACAGCACCTCCCACTGATCACTGAGGGAGGCAGAGCCAAGCACAGCTGTACCCCAGATTAGTAGCAGCCTGCTCATTCATTTGGAAAATCCCCACAGAATCTTTATAGTTCCTAAACCGGACCATGAACTCTGATTGCTCTAAGTGCAGAATGGAAACTGGAGAGAAAGCCCTACAAATCTCTCCTCAAACTCCTGTCATATCTTTCACTTTGGTAACATTAGTTTTTCAACCCAACACAGAATTTATACCTTATGCAGTTTGAATTTGATGCAGAATATGGTCCCAGATTTAACAAATATTCACTTGGTCCAAATGTTGCCCCTAAAATCTTCCATTGTTCCATCTGCAATAGTAATGACACATTTTAGATAAGACAAGCAGATAAGGAGATGCACATCCTCAACTGGTTTTCTTCAGAGTTCATTTCTGTATCCTAAGAACACGGGGGAGCTGTTTAATGCAGTTTATCTTAATGCACCAAGAAAGCAAGTGACACTGAGTGCTCCTTGAACTACTCAGAACTTCCCTCTTTACTCACATTACCAGTATCAATCACTGGCCTTATTAATGTGTGGTTTTAATTGCTTTATGGATTTTGTTTTACTTACTCTTCTTTTACTTCCTACATTTAGATAATGTTAAGAGTCCTCTTCATTGATTATTGGCAGCTGCTGCTCTGTGAGAAAACCTCTTCCAATTTGTCTTTCCCGATCCTTTGACTTCCCGCTCCGACAGCCTTACAGCCTCCCCGAACGCCTCATAAATGTACTGCAATGGTCACATGAATACCTCAGAAAGGGAACTTCTGCAACTCCTCATTCCCATGGCACATTAGGAAGAGTACCTGGAAGAGTGCTAAGTCTAGCAGGAACTGGAAGCCCTGCCAAAGATGAATCTCATCGGGAAGCTCCACAGAAGCTTCCGAATGCTGGTCATTCTCCTGGCCACCTTCTGCTTGGCAAGTATTGTCATCTCCACCTATTTCCTCTACACTGGCTACAAGCAGGAAATGGCCCTCATGGAAACCACTGGGCAAGCAGAGTGCGAGGACCTCAAACTTCTGCCCTACAGGTCTGCGGAGCTGAGAACACCTAAGCCAATTGATCCCTCTAGGACTGATCCCACTGTGCTCCTGTTCATGGAAAGCCAGTACTCCCAGCTGAGGCAAGATATCATAGCCATCCTCGAGTCCAGCAAGTTTCAGTACCACATGGTCATTGCACCAGCCAAGGGGGACATTCCCCCTCTCACAGACAACGGGAGAGGGAAGTACACCATCGTTATATATGAGAATATTTTAAAGTATGTGTCCATGGACTCGTGGAATAGAGAGCTTCTGGAAAAATACTGTGTGGAATACAGTGCTAGCATAATTGGTTTTCATAAAGCCAACGAGAACAGCTCCCCCAGCAGCAGGCTGAAAGGGCTGCCCTTGCAGCTGTACAACAACGTGGCCCTGCGAGACTGTGTGGTGAACCCTCGCTCACCCCTGCTGCGCATCACCAAAGCGCCCAGGCTGGAGCAGGGCCCCCTGCCCGGCCAGGACTGGATGGTGTTCCAGTTCAACCACTCCACCTATCAGCCCGTGCTGCTGGGCGAGCTGCAGCCCGCCAGGCCCACCCCAGCCTCGCTGCCCCACACCGCTCTCCATGCGACCGTCATCCAGGACCTGGGCCTGCACGACAGCATCCAGAGAGTCCTCTTTGGGAACAACCTGATCTTCTGGCTCCACAAGCTCATCTTCATCGACGCCATCTCCTTCCTGTCGGGGAAGAAGCTGACGCTCTCCTTGGAGAGGTACATTCTGGTGGACATCGATGACATCTTCATGGGGAAGGAGGGGACGAGGATGAACATCAACGATGTGAAGGTAAGGCAAGAACTGGGGGATACCATCCCAGACATGGGTGCATGCTAATGGGAGTTTAAAAGGAGGCAAAGCTTGTACAAGCTGAGCAGCCCTTTTTCCTGGTAAAGGCTGGAAGTGCACAAGTGCAGCCAGCAGAAGCATAAACCACAGCCTGAGATGAAAAGCCATTTTTCCCACAAACATACAGAGATGCACTTAGGGATGTGTCTACGTAGGGGCATACACATGTTGCACATACATAATATCTTGCACATACATAATATCTTCTAGAGGCCTGTTCTGTATTATTTCTCTCACTATTGCTGTCAAGTAGCCAGAACACTACAAGACGGTTGCCTTTTTAAACCTCACCATCACTGCATTTAAAAAAAAACAAAGAGCAAAAGGAAAAAAAGAGCCTGAAGAAGTCACAGCCCCAGCATGACTCCTAAGAGTTATCAGGATAATTCTCATTACAGACTAGCAGGTAAGCATTTAAAGTTACCAGTGACAGGGTGGAAGCACATCATGCACTTGAGCAAGTGACATAACCATCTGACAGAGTGAAAGGCCCACAGACTACTCACTGGGGGCTCTTCCACACTTATTTTCCTGATTTGTTGTATCCAGGGACACCATTAAATTTGGTCAGAGTAATTCTCAAAGATATGTGCAGCTCGGAAAGAATAGACAGAGCTCAACAGCATGACAGTTATTTCTTGTCATTTTCCAGATGTGGGAATCATAGAGATTGATTGAATCCCTAAGCATGCAATATCACAATCTGCAGCATTTATTCTGGAGGGTTTTTCCTGTAAATACCCAATGCTTTCAGGAACAATAAGCAAGCCTTTTGTTTTCAAAAGCACATTTCTATTTCATTTCTAAACCCTTATTTCCATTTCTACAAATTCTATGTTCCTCAGCCTCCTCTCCAGACCTTTGGGGTAGCCAAACACCCAGCAAGAGCAGTAGTCACATACAATTGAAACAATTTTGCACATCAGAACAGCCATTCGCCACATCAGGTGTATGAATGCTCATCAGGGCTGATTCTGAGCACCAAGCACTCGGAGTGCCTGGTGCCTTTGAGATCTGAGCACTGTGCATCAAGTGCTTTCTCTCTGGAAATACATGGGGAAATGCTCTGAGCAAGGGCTCATACACAAGAGGAAACTCACTCCAAAGGCACTTGTGAAACAAGTTTTTCAGCAATAGCTTCCTGCCTGCACCTTTTTGAGAGCACCTTTCTGATGTGGTTTGCTGCGCTAAGGAAGCCTTAATGTTACTGTCGCACAGCAGTTCAAGAGCCCCCACTGCCAGCAGAGCAGTGTCCACACAGGACACTTGGAGATTCAGAGCTGAGCTCTCAGTGGAATCACCTCATTATGCAGGAAAAAACCCAAGTCACCCCCATTACTGTCCAGCAGTCAACAACATTGCCAGGCAAACCTTTCCAGCTGTGCTTGGCACAGCAGCCACACTTCTGCGCTCATTATAGGAGACACGGCAGAAAACTCCACATCCAGGGGCTGCAGTAAGAGCTGGATGCTGTTAAAAGCATTCAGAATTATATTTATGTGCTGCTTGCCTTTATCCATCTGAAAACCAACCAGTCCACGCTGCTGAACAACTAAACAATAACAAGGAAAAACATCTGCCTGGGATTCAGACATTTTTAATTTTTTTCCCAAGCAATGCATGGTGAGCCTTCTTTCATTCCTTATGTTTGAGTCAGGGTACAAAGGGAAGCTTTCATTTTCCCCACATTTCTCAATGCCAAATTAGCAGCCCACCTTCCTCACAAAAACACCAGAAGTGCCACTCATAGGATAAATCCCCTCCTCACCTCACACAAGTAATCACACCACAAACACTAACCACAAGGAGAAATCTCCTACAGGCACAAGCTCAGAACAAACCTTCCCCTCAAACTCTCTTTTGGGGACAATAAAAAGTTTATCTCCCATTTTTAGGTGAATGTTTCACACATAAATCCACCCTGCAGCTTGAGCACCCACAGATACTCTGTCCTCAACATTATGGATTTCATTTCAAACCTGGCAGAGATTTGTTCCTCAGGGTAACTCACAAACACTTACTACACAAATCAGTCTGCTCCTACAGACTGGACATTCCCAGCATCCATTAACCCACAGAAGAGAATCCTGTTAATGAGCATAACACTGAAAGTAGAGTGCACTTTGATTAGTTTACAGAAAAAGGTAATTACAGCCAATTAGAGAATAATCTCCCAAGTCACTGGGGAAGGAGGAAATTAAGAACCAGCAGACCTGCCTTCACCCTGTAAGGCACAGCAGCTTTGCTTGAGAGGCAGAAATAACTACTTAGGAGGCTGATATTTCAGTGATGGCAAAGCCTTGCCCTGCCCTTGGGAGGAGGGGCTGTGGCTGCTCACAGAGAGCAGAGATTTAGGGACTCTCCGCTAGGCTCTCTAAAGGTGCCATGCCCATCCAAACCCCTCAGGAATGCTTTAATACCCAGCCAGTCCCTTGATAGCAATATTGGCATATAACAGCAATCAAACAAGTCAACCTGTGCCTGGGTAATGACTTCCTGCAACGCAAATGTTCCTATTCCCTCACAAAGCCATTTGTCAATTAGGTGCCTCAGGGAGATAAACATATATATATAGACACACACACACACTTTTATTAAGGGTGGCATCAGCTACAGAAACAGAGATTAGAGAACAGGGTTACTATGGGCTCTGTTTACCACAGAAGATCTCCTAGTCCCTGGTGTTGAAGAAGTTGTGCAAGGTCATGTCTGGCTAAGTAATTAACAGGAACTCAGCAGAGCCACAGAAAGCTGTTTTTCCCAGCTTTGTGGAGTTTTATCTTGAGCCTAGCGAGCCTCTGCAAATGAATTTCTCCCTTTCCTGCCTGCCAATACATTATCTCAGTGCTTGATTTTCAAAGGCAAAAGATTTCTTCAGTTAATTTGCAGAAACGGTGAATTTGTGTTCTTGTAAATGATACTGGGTCCCAGCCACATGAGTCCAGTATCACTGGCATCAGTGATTTGGCAAAAAAAACCTGGAAAAGTCTTTTTATGCTGTCTCTGGGAGAGCCAAACAGAAAAAACACAAAGCTTTCACCCCTAAAGTTTGCTTTTAACTGAGCACAAAGAGGGCTGCATTTCCCAAACAAGGAGTAAGAGCTTGCTGAAGTATTGCTATTTTTCCTGTTGCCATAGTATGAGCCAGTTTTTTACAATATTTACTCACCCAGGAAGAGCTCCATGCAGCCACCAGGGTTTTCCAGCACCTTTCACAAATACACCCTCTATTGTTAACTCAAAAGCCCCGCAAGAGCACAGTGCAAGCTAAGGCATTTACCCCTCAATAAATAAAACAAACAAAAACCTACTCCAAATGAAACAAAAAGCTTTAGCTTTTCACTTGGTACCCTCCTCTCAGCCCCAGGATTTAGACTGCAACAAACCTCCTTCTGGGTGGAGTCAGAACCACCTGCTCCCCTCTCTTATCCCACTCTCCCAGCTGGAGCTGATGAGATAATCGAGGAGAAATTGCCTGTCCCAGCACCACCATATTCCAGAGCTCCCTTCCCTAAAAGCTCCATTTCCCTTTTCTGTAACCCCTCTAATTGTCACTATAGGGATGGGAGGATCCTGGGGCTTTCTCAGCTGCAGTAAATGATGGAGCCATGCTTGAGAATGTCATTTCTGTTAGTGCTGACTGGAGGCCTCCCTTCTCCCTGCAGCCTGTCTGCCTTCTCCTGCTGCTTTCCCCCTCTGAGCTCCACTTCCTTCAGTGGAAATAACAATTTGTCTCTGACACCCCCTCACTGCCACAGTCTGCACTTTGTCTTTGACCTTCATCATCATTAAAATGCCTGGAACACTTAAAGCCTGTGATTTCTGGCTCATTTTAGTGTTTTCAAGACAAAAATCATGTTGCAGTTGCATCTTTCCTGGCAATTCCAAATTAAAGAGTACTGGAACAGCAGGGAGCTGAGCTCAACCTCTCCATCTCTCCAGCATATGATTATCCCTGGTTTTTGTGCAAGGACAGCTGCTTTCAGGTGGAACTACTGGAAATGTCTGGGCCACATCACCAGGTATGGCAGAATGGTCAGTCATGAGATAAAACAGTCACCATGATACCCTTTTAATCATAATAAGCCCCTTCCAGTAAAGGAACCATGGCCATGGCCAGCTCAGGGAGAAGCTGAGCCCAGAAACCCAGAGCAAGCCAAGCATTAGTCACTGAGCCTGGGTGGCACTTCTGTCACCTTCTGAAGCACTTGAGAGTGACACAATGAAGTGGAGTCTGCAGCTCCCACTTTTGGACAGTCTTAAAGTCCTTAAAAATGAATTCAAAAAGCAACTGAGAGGCATTACATGAAAATTTTAATAATCTTTTTTTTTTAAATGGGAGTCCCTGCTCCGTTCTGCTTCATCAGAGATGACAGTTAATTCAATATTTTCCTTGTTCAGGTCTCTTGAATCACCCAATTCTTTCTGTAATAATTTGAGTGTTGAATACCACTCAAGTGCCTTGTCAAGACACATCAGACAGAATGTTTCATTCTTCTTTTGTTTCAACAGGGCCTGTTCTTTCATTCACAACTTCAGTAGCAGTGTAGTTAAACACCACAATTCCCTTGGCACCAGCAGAACCCGTATCCTTCTCCTTGGCAGCCTGATGGATTGACTGTCTATCCAAGGACCCTCCCGAATTCTAATAGATTTGGGGTTTTCTCATCTGCCACCTTCCCACTCAAAATTAGGTGGTCTTCAGAGTTTTATAGAGTCTTGTCAGAAAACAGATTCTGGTGGCTCAAATTTTCTACCTCTTGAATTTATTGAACAACTATGTCCCTAGCAAGATTTTCCTCAATGTTTGAAAACTCACTTGGTATTCTTCTGTCCCAGGGAACACACTGGTGTTTGGTCTGTAGGGTTCAATTTGGTATTGTTTGTACAAGCAATTCATCTCAGAATAATCTCTGTTAAACACAGAATTAATCTCAGATGTTTGGGGTTTTTTCCCCCAAGGAAAAAAGTCTAACACTGCACAAAACAACAAATGAATTATTTAAAAAAGTGAGAGAAATCATCCTTCATTCTGGCTATAAGAACTCAAGAGAACTTCATTTTGAAAAGCATTTTAAAATGTGATGTTTTAAAAAATGTCACAATACATTTTATAATATAGAAATGGCAGGTCTTCCAGGTCAAATTCAGATTTCTGGTGCTCACAAGCTGACTTGTGTCGCATTGCTCTTCTACACTTGCACTGATTTCCTGGATTTGTACTTATTTCTTGAATCCTTTCTCCAAACTAATTCTGAAGTCATAGGTTATAGCAAAATGGAATATATTTTCAGGGTACACGTGGTATTCTATTTAATTTAGCCTCACTTAGGAATCCATAGGAGCCAAAAAACACATCTGCTTAATATCAACCCCTCCAGAGACCTGCATTAACCTGAGCTTTAAAACAACACATATTAGTTAAAAAGGAGCCCTAGCAGCTGCTTCCTGCACAGAAAACAACACTCTGGAATGATGGAATGGCCTTGTAGAAGGGCCAGGCAGTGCAGACTGCAAGAGCAGTGATAATTATTGCCTTAAAAGCACTTGAAGCAGCAATTAACACATTAGCAGGAGCCCATCCATAATGCAGCTCCTTCAGCGGCGTTACTTAAGTGACTTTAAATAAGCCTTTGTCATCCAAATGGGAGCAGGAGGAACACTTGGAGCAAAAGCTCAATTTAGCACTCTTGGCATTATTCAAATGATGTGCAAGTGGCAGTGCCCAGGAAAAGGGTGGGGACAGGGAGGGATGGACAAACAGGTGAGAAACTGAGAAAATCTCCCAGAAAAAATGAGAAATTTGAGACTTAACTACTTAGCAATAATTAACCAGGAGTTTTCTGCCAACCTCTGTGTCACAATGAAGTATAAAACCAAATATTTGACTATGTCTGGCTTCAAATCCTTAGCCATAACCATCCACCCCTATACTTTACATACATATGCTCATAGAAATTAAGTCTTAAAGTCTTTGTCTTTTTTGTGAATATGGCCAAAGATCCTTTCAGTTACTGCTTTTACTCCCAGTGTTCTACACCTCCACCTGCCTTCTTTCCATTCAGGCAGAAAAAAACCCCAACAAAGTACTACAGAGTTTTTTTCACCTCATGGGAAATTCTAATATAAGACTATTTAGGAATTTAACTTTGTCATTTTGTGTCAACAAAATTTCTAATGTTAAATACAGTAATTTATAACTTAAATAGTCACACACATTTTATAGATAATATCTTAAGATATTAAGTTAAGTTAGTTCACAATTTCTCTCCAGAAATATCAGGGAGAAAACAAAACCATTTTTATTCAATTCCATTAAGAATTTCATTTTCAGTGTTTACCAGAAAATTAAAGGACAAGCTAATAAGAATTTCCTGCAAAGCAGTGTATTAGTTAAAACACTTCATGGCTTTCTTTAGGAAACAAAGCCATGGATCAAGTATTTTTTCCCCTTCAGAAGCACAAATTTTACATGTCCTTTACCAAGCCATGACAATTTCTCTAGGTATTTGTAAGTCTTACCCTTGTCTATGTTTATGTTCTTTCTGCGAATTACCAGCACTCTCTTAGTCTGCTGTTCCCATTTTCCATCCAGACAACACCCAAACACAAGTGGGATCTGTGGTGTGGGACACACTCAGCTTCTCTGGCACATCACATCCCTGTTATTTTTAACACTTCTGATCGGAAAAGGATGAATCTCTTATCTCAGAGTTTAATTTTTTAATTGATGCCATCATTTAATTGGAATTTTAACATTTATTTTAAAAAACCCCACAAACTAAATCTATTAAAGATAATACCACCCTCCCAATACTTTCTGACAAAGGTATGGAAATACTCAAAGAGTGAGAGGTTAGGATTTTAATTTTCCTTCCATCCTACTTGTTTAGCCATTTATCCTTATACTTATAGATGGGTAGAAAATCCTTCTAAAATGGCAAAGTGACAAGGCAGAGGAAAATGCAGTTTATACTCCAGTTACTTGATCAACCTGGATTGCTCCACTGAAACAGCTTTCTGTGGCAAAATGTTGATTTATGAAATGCACAATGTTTCACTGAAATATGATTCAAACAAAATTGTGTTCTGCCAGCTCATCTGCTCTGGCAGACTAAAGGAAAAGGGGGCAGTTTGTAGAATATTAAAAAAAATAAATTCCAAAGATCATAATTAAATGTAGCCTTGGAATTGCTGATCTTCCAGAAATTAAAAAATGCAAGTAACTCACAATTTGCTGAGACATTCCTTTAATACAAGAATTTCAAGGAAATGGATATTTCAGGTTTTTGCTGCCTCTTCATTTTACTTAAGAGACAGAATTATTAACGTAGCTTTTACATTACACATTAAACCTAAAATACCAACTCTGAGGCAATTCCTTAAAGTTGTTTCAATATTCCACTTGAACTGCTGGGATTGAATCAGAATCAATTAAATCCATTGGCTTCAGCACCTGTGTGTTTTTCACCCCAAAACATCAGCCCTTCAAGTAAAAAATGGTACTAAAAAATGATGGAATTCACATTTTTGACAGCAGACTGTATTTGCCTGCCTGGCCCAAACCTGATGAAATATTGGCTCTTCAAGCTGTCAGTGATTCTTGATAGCACAAGTGCTTTTTTTTTGGTGGAGACCCAATTGTTTTTAGAGGGCAGCAAGTTGTACCTAGGGAAAAGCAGCCTGGTGAAGAGCAGGACAAGGGAAAAGTGCTTTGTCCATTTCCCAGTAATATTTAATCCCTGAGGGCCACAAGACTGGAGACCTCCTTTGTAATAATATTTACTGTAGGTTTTTCAACAAATTAGCACAAATGTTTGGGAACTGAATATACATACATAAATAAGCATTAATCTCCATGAATCTATAATTAATAGAGATTAAATACTCTATAATCTTATTACTTTAGGAGTTACAGGGACAAGTGTGAACTGCTGAGGCTATGCTCTGCATGGTTAATAGCAACAATAATAACAACAATAATGCATTACATTTAAAAAATAGGTTCATCTGCAGAATGTGAATTCTTTATTGAAAAAAGCTCTGCATGTCTCTTCCTAGTAACATATCCCAAGATTTATGTGCATTATAAACAAACATGTCTGTGGTATTATCAAGTGTAATTCCTCTGTATTTGTTATTAGGAAAGGGAATATGGTTTCCCATATGCTTTCCCTCTTATTTCTGCTGTAACTGGGCACAGGCTCCCAGTACATTATCAGGAAACAAAACCCACCATCCCTGCTGTAAATATTGCAAGGTGAGTGTTAAAGACCAGAGGGAATTTTGGGCAGGAAACCTCTGCCTGGAAAGAGCCCACTGCAGGATGGCTAAAACCACCTTTCTGCTCTTCAACTGCTCAAAGCCAGCTGAGATTGCACGCACAGAAATATTCTGGATTATTCATTTCACTGGTGACCTAACACATAGGGTGTGCTGAACCCCAGCGGGGCAGAGAGGGGGCAAACAAGGGGGAATGCACAGCTCAAAGGAGAGCTTGAGGTGTAAGGAAGGATTTCCACAATGGAAAAAAACACCCAGCTTTTAGCACTTCCTCATCTTACAGCTGCAAATTATTTCCAGGATTTGGATGTACACCTGGCCAAACAATCCTGTTGGGCTAGCAGAGCAATACCCAAGCAAAGCCTGTCACAGCAATTCAGTATTTGTCATTTCTAAACAGCTATTCCCATATAAAATAAAATTATGGCATTACCCTTCAGCTGTGAGAGTAATAGAATCTCTCACTTCAGAAATGAGTGGAATTTAGTGTAACAACTATAATTAAAAGCTCGATAGTTTGCTGAACATATTTTTCCCAGTTTAATGATCCTGTGTTACATGAAATCATACTTTACACTGCAAGTAGCTACAGAGTTTTCAGTGGGAATATTTAGAGGGAAAAGTGCTGCCTTTAATGATTAAGATCAAAAGCAGGTAGATTTAAAAGTTAACTGCCTCAGTAATGCCACTTTCTGGCTGCCACCAGAATCCCTATGAATGGCTCTGAAATAGCAATCTGTTTTAAGCAAAAACCAAACCTTCCTCTCCAACCTTTCTGTCTCAATTTAGCACTCTTGGCATTATTCAAATGATGTGAATTGTCTTTTTTAAGACGATGCCATGCAAGTATTCCATGTGCTGGTGAGATCAGCTCTCCTCCCTGTTCCCAAGTGCTGGAGACCTATCACCACAAGGGCTCACAACCAGGGTGCTCCTGGATGTGAGAACAGAGGAAAGCCACGAGATCCAACAGTTAGGAGACTTAGGAAAGGATGGCACACTGATTTTTCACTGGGCCATTATTGCCATCAGCCATTATTACTCTTGGAAGATATACTGCTCCTCTAGGGTGTGCTCAGGGAGCTTGGGAGCAGCTGGCTGGCTGTGGGCACTCACACAGAATCATAGAATAATGAAGTTGGAAGAGACCTCTAAGATCAGAGTCCAACCTATGCCCTAGGTATAGGTTCATTGAGGTTGAACACCTCAACTGCACTATAGCACCAAGTGACATGTCCAGTCTTTTTTTAAACACATCCAGGGATGGTGATTGTACCACCTCCCTGGGAAGAGCATTCCAGAACACAAGGAAAAAGGCTGGAAAAGCCATGTAGAAGGGCTTCCTGTTAGCACAAGTTTCTTTCCTAGGAAGTTACTGCAAGGACTGAAAGACTTCACCACTTTTCCACAATTACCTTGGACCACTTGAATTTCTCAAGGTACAGGTTTGAGTTTTTTGCCAGGTTCTATTCCAGAGTGATCTGAGGAGCAGCAGTACTTCAGTTTTGCTCTGAGTGTAATTTTCCCACATATGGGAAAGGTGTGGTGATACTTTTGAACCTGAAGCATTTCCTTTGACTGTTAAAGAGCTTTGTTCTCAATTTTACCTGAAATCACCTAGTTTTATGAAGAAGCAGCCTACTGAAACTTCTGCAATTGTTCATTTCAAATGTGCCAGCCTCAGTTGGTGGTCTGGGTTGATTTTGTTGGACAACATACTGGCCTTTCATGTTTCTGTTCAAGAGAATTGAGTGGAAATGTAAGATGGGCATTGCCATTTAACTTTGGATCTTCAGCCTTCTCCTCTGGACAGCTCACTATGCTGTCTTCATGCTGGGAAGGATTTTCTGGCATGGAGGGATTTTAAACCTATCCTGGAGGACAACAAAGGCTTTAGCTCTCTCTGCACTGAACCTGATGGAACAGGGGGTGGCAGAAGCACTCTGATCTCTGGTGAAAGAAATGCAGTGCAAAGCAAGAACATTTACCTTGAAATTCCCTTTTTGTTCCACAGAAATATCCAATTCTAGTTATCAAAACACTGAAGCCAGCTCCCTGGATAATGGAAGGCAGCATCACAAAGAAGGGAGGAAGGTCAGAGAAGTTAAGCTCTGCCAGACAACTATCAAGCATCTCAGAAATATTAAAAAGCAACACTTAATCCTAGTGGTTTTTAGAGCACACCCTTACTCATCAAGATTCTGCAAAATCAAAGTTTGACAATAACCAAGGAAAACAGTTCTCCAGACTTCCCTGGCTGCTGATTTTTATGGAGAGGGTGGGCAATGGGCAGACTCACACAGGGAAAAGCCCCAAACGTGGAGGCACTCTCTTAATGCCACAGGACAGATCCATCCTTGTGCCAACATGCCCATTCTGAGCCCTGAAGGACACACCTCAGCTCAGGATGGATCACCTGCTCCAATCTCTCCTCTATGATTGAATGTGTGCAGAAAAAAACCCTTAATTCCCCACCACAAAGCATATACAGCAGGTAATTTTTAAGCAGTAAATTTAAGGCAGGGATTTGACACTGCTGGTCGGTGCTCAGAATTTTGAGATGAATGTACATGATGAGAACTTGAAGGAAGTTTGATTTCTGTGACAAGTTATGCAAGTGAATGATTTCCAAGGGCAGTGAAGGAACAGAAAACCACTCTAATTAAACCTTAGTAGATCCAAGTCCATAAATTAAAGAAGATAAATAAGGTAGCCTCCATTAGTCTAGTCTTCAAATAATTCATAGCAACTGAGAACCCACCTGTAACAGACTGTAGAGTTTATTTGTAATTCTTTCTCTTTTTTTTGCTTAAGAAAACAAGTCTGAAGCACCAAAACACAAGAAAAAGAAAGAATATACAACTCAACCAACATGTAGTTGTTGCTGTTACTTGTCTTTTACCCTATATTTGTATTGTGCCAAGGAGAGAGAGAGACTTTGGGGCATGGCCTAGTCATGACCTGAGCTAACTAATGAGCAGTGTGGGTTTTATGTGGGTGACATGCAGCACAGTGACTGACACCAGCACAGTTTCCTGCCACAAGACCACAATGGCTCAACAACCATTATTTATTAACATACTACTTTAGACCTTGATGCTGTCCCTGAAAAGTCTTGAGACAGTTTTGCCATTCAATTTCTATTTTAGGGATTAATTTTGTGATTGATCAGAGCTGACATGAGGACTCTGTCCCTGCCTTTTGGGCCTCTTCCTTGGGGGCTCTACAGTGGAATTAGAGAGACAAACCCCACCTGCCTCGTGCAGATTGGATATGGGGAAATAGAGCATCTCTTCTTTATTTCATGGAGCTGTTGTTCTGGCCAGGCTGAACTGCAGCCACAGGGAGCAGAGCCACTGAAATCAAAACAAGCATTCCTGATCATGTTGTTTCAAAAACTGGACCAATAATCCTTGATCTCCCACTGGCAGATTGCCTTTCCTGAGTCTCCTGCTGAAGAGCCTTTCTTCAAGAGATTTCTTTTGCTGGAAATGCTTAAGCTTCCCAAAAGTCAGAACTGATAAGAAATAATCTCTAAGTCCCTTTGCTGCTCTGCTCCAAGTGCCACCAGCTCCTATCCCTGCTGCATGGACCTGCAGGGAGGGATCCTGCTCAGCCCTGGGCTTGTGCCAGCAGCGCCCCACAGCCCAGGAGATTGCTCCTGCTCTCAGCTTGGGCACAGGCTGGCTTTTCCCCTCCCAGCACTTGGCAGCACATTTGGTTAGTATTCCTAGAAAATCCTTCAGCATCAGCAGTGATTGATACTGGAGACCCTCAGCTCTGGCCCAAACAGGCTGTAAATCTTCTCTCTTCTAACACACAGCAGCAATCACTGCTGGCAGGGAGCCACTGCAGCCACTCCCTGCCTCTGCAGCTTCAGCAGCAGCTCCTGTGGATGCTCCCAGCCAGGCCTAATGCCTTTGATCCTCCCCAGAATGGGAGCAATTGCCTTAGCTCACCTGTGTGGCCCTGTTAAAATAAACCCGCTTCTTATTCATGCTCCCTATTTTCCATTCATACTTTCCGCCCTGTTACACTGTCCCCTTGCTCTTCATTTGAGCTTTTTGCTGCTAGGTGCTCTAACAAGGCCAGGAATTCCTTTTTCCAACAAGAGACTGAATGATTGCCATGGATATTTTTATGTATCTGTGCACCCACACTTGAGCAGTTGGTCAAGGTGCTCTCACTGCCAGGCTGTGTCACACACTCAGCATCATCTCTCTTCTAATACTGAATCAAGAGCCACCTCCTGAGTTCTCAGGGATGTTATTCACCACTTAGTCATCAGCGAGTTGTCAATTTGCTGCAGGATCCCCCCATTCATGTCCTTCAGCTGGAACTGGCTGAACCTCTACTGGGACAGATGCACTCCTCTAGGTCCAATTAAATGCAGGTAGACTCCTGACAGTTTTCTGACTTTAGGACAGAGTTACAACACAGCCACAGAAATGGATCTGATAAAGTGGGTATTCCATTCAAGAAATAAAAAGATTTTTTTTCCTGTTTTCAATAAACATACTACACAAATATTTGCAGATCATCGCCTGTTTCTTGCTTCTAAGAAACCCACCTATCCTGTCAGACCTCACACAAAGGCAGCCAACTCCAGGGAAATGCTGAACAGGCTCAAATAATAGCTCTACAATGAAAAATAGATCTGCAGCCAGAGCTGGCTGTGTTCAGCCCCAGCTGAGAGCTCCCTGTTAATTATTTATATGGCACTACAGATTAGCAGGCTGCTTCACAGGAATAAAAGCACCAGGAAATGCAGTCCCAGCCCTAGGGAAGGCAGGGCCAAAGCCCTGGCTGTGCCCAGTGCTCTGCAGCCAGCACTGGGAGAGGCACCATTTGCAGGAAGGACTGGATGAGACGTGCCTCCAGGTCTGTGAGGTTTGGCAGTTTCCCTCTGATCCAGGCCCTGCTATTCCAGCCAGGATTGGCGTAGGGTATAGAGCAAGTGATTTCAAAATCCCATTAAAGATTTTACTGACACCAACCCCTAAACTGCTTTCAAACTCTAGCCACTAAGTCAATAATGTGGATTCTTGCTAATTCCTACACTGGTATTATCTGCTATAAGCATGGGAAGTTGGCTAAAATCCTCACCACACAGAAATCATCATCTCAGCTTCCCTGGGCTTAAAAATTCCTCAGCAAGTTGAGTTTTAACAAGTGCAGACACAGCTGAGTTGATTGTCCCCCTTATGACAGAAATTTATGCTCCAATCTGAAAGCTGAAAATAAGGAACTTAAAATCCCAGTCTTGCAGTGACCCCATCAGTAATGTCAGGCTAGACATCACTTTTTTACTGATGGCTTTCCTGTCAGAAAATAGCAGTGGCTAGTTATTTCACACCTTCCTTACAGTCATTACTATGATTTTAAGTGCTTTGTGGTTTTCCTATCAATTCCAATTCCACCAGCTTTGAAAATTGCCAAGACCACAGCAGGCTTAGTCAGATTTTTTATCCTAGCATAGATTTCAGGGAGGGAGCAAGAGCAGGAAGAGGCAATCAAAAAATCACATCCTGACATCAGCTGCCTGCAGTGCAGAGAAACATTGCTGGAAGTACTCTTTGCTTCCTCTTTTTTCCTTCCAAAAAATTTCAGCTGGAAATTTAGAGTAAAAACTATTACTTTGTAGCCCTCCAACTTTGCACAGACCAGCAGCAAAGTGCTGCACAGAACGGCTTGGGAATGAACCTCAGGGCTACGTAGCTGCACAAGCACTGAGGACAGATGTTAGGGACAAAAATGAATAAATGCATTAAAAATTGTTATTAATACCATGTTCTTGGTATTAATAACAACTATGTACCATAGAAGCCTGAGAAAACTGTCTGGAAGTGAAAAACAATTTTGGTTGGAAGGATTTTCTGGAGGTGAGCTAATCTAAGCCTCAGCTCAAAGCAGAGGTAATGTTAAAGTTACGTATGTGCAAATATTTGCACGTATTTTCTGCCCACAGTATAGATAAATAAAAAGTATTGTGTATATGGTGAGCATATCCATATTTTATACACACAGACCAGAGCAGAAACCTGCAGCAGTGCAATCACTGTCCAGCACTAGGATCTGTCCCCAAATGAATCATGACTTTGAGTAATGGCAAGTGAGCCCATTTTTGACAAGACTCAGTCATACCCTCAGAAGGTGATGGGACAGTGCAACCTTGGCCGGCACCCCTGGGAAGCCAGGCACTGGCACATCCTCCTGTGCCAGAAGCACTTCCTCAAACCAGTCTGTGCAAGTCAACTCAGGATGACAGCAAATTACAGATCCACAGCAAAGCAGGGATATCCAACTTCCCCTCCTTGCCTAGATCTCCTTCCAGACTGAGTGAAGAACTTCCTCACCTGCCCCACCCACTGAGCATCCTCACCAGCAGGCTCTGCAGTAAATTGGGATGGGGTTTCTTTGGGCAGCTCTCCCTTGTGGAATGCCCCAGAGCACCCCAACCACACAGACCCTGCCATGGACTTCCAAGACCTGGAGATTTTGCTGCTTGCCAAAATTCACATTCACAGCATTGCCTCTGGAAGGGCACATGTATGAGCAGGAGCCCTAATGAAATGCCTGGCTGGCTGCTCCACACTGGGGAAATGTTCAGTCCTGCAAACCTTGTGTCCCTCCTGTGCTTTTCCTGATGCTCTCAGTTTCTGGCAATGTCCCTGAGACACCTCTGAGTGTCAGGAGTTGGGTTCTGCTTTGCAGAAATAATGTTTAGAGGTGTCATAAAGATGTTCTGACAACTGCAGTTTTCAATCTAAACAATGTCTACATCTCAGAGACTTTCAGGATTTTTCCTCCAAAACTAGTCTCAGTTTTCACCAGCTGATCTCACAGGCACTGATCCTTTCTTTCTCAAGGGCCTTTCTTGTCTCTAATGCTGTTACCTCCTGTGGGAACAGAATGAAGGGCACAACAAACAACACTGGCTAATAGAATACTAGAAAAAGGACGAGGATCTGTGCATCAATTCCCATAATGAATCCATTTTTGGTTTAACTGAAGTTTCAGGGATCACCAGTCCCTGTCTGTGCACTTGCACACACACCAACCCACAGCCGCACATGCATCTGTCTCCCTACAGACAGCCCCAACATGGAGCCCCAATATTTGCCTCACTTTCCCTAATAAAAACATGGGATTCCATCATGCTGGCTCAATCCATGTGGCATCTGCCCCCCTCCCCCCAAACACCACTGCCCATGCAAGGAAGGGCTCGTGCTTTACCAGCTCTATTGATCCACTCAGACCTTTGGGTGGGAGGAAAGCATCTTTAATTACTTCGGCTGATTTTCAAGTTCTGTTTTGCCTTAACAATATCTTCAGAAATCCAGTACTGCATTTTAGCATTGTTATCGCCTAACTCAGATTTGGAGTTTTGCTCCCCAGAGAGGCACCTTCTACCTCAGCCTGGCCAGCCCATGCTTGGCATCAAAATCACACCAAGTCATTCATTTGCCTTCTCTAAGGATTTGATAACCTCTACACTTCCCTCAGCCACAGGTGTTTTGGCCTTTAATTAAAAGGAAAATTTGTTGTCTTCCACTCAGAAGGCAGCAAATAATGAAATCATTAAAATGAGGTTACTGTTCAGGCCTTAGAGCGATAAGAGCCAAAGCCTCATTAGCAGCTAACAATCCAGAACATAGCACATAAATAAATCTAATATGGCAGAGCAAAATGCCTTGGTGCATTAAATTTGAGCAGAATCAAATGTTCACAGTCAATGATGTCTGGGGCATGAAGTCTTAATGTACTTAATGAAGGAAAGCAAATTACTTCTTATTAGGCATGAAATGTTCCTGCAGAAATCGCCCTAAAATGTTTATTATGTAAATGAGGGATAGAGTTAGAATTAACAAGGACATAGCAGGGAAATATCAACCTCTTCCTAATAGATGCACCAATTATGAAGAATAAAGACACAGCAACTTCAAATTTAGAAAAGGTAATTATATGGATTAATGTAAAAAGCTACTGAATGCAATATAATGAAGAAACTATCTTGTGAGTGTCAGAGAGAAGCTTCGCTGACAAAGCAAAGAATCAATTAATAAAGTTAAATCCATGAGTTTTGAGAGATTCCAGGCAATTAAGGGCTTACCTTAAAAAAAGCCCTGTCTTTGCTTAGCCAGGCATAGAGATGTGCCTGTTTGTCCCTGCACAGTGTGCTCCATGGCTCTTTCCTTGGAAAGCGATAATCACTAAGCATGATCTGTTCAGCTGTCCAAAAATAACCACCTGTGGTTCAACAGGAAATGCTGGTTTTACTTCCACAGGCATGCAGTGGGGACAGGGGTGGGATGGAGATCACTGAGCCCCCAGGGAAGGGGGGATGCCTGTGAAGCCAGGGACAGCAGGCAGAGTGGGAATAGCTGTGTGGCACCTGGCCTTGGAAAGGGAGCAGCTTTCCAGCTGTTAAAATTCAATAGACCTTCTCCACCTTGCAGAGCCTTCAGAATCAAATCAAATAAATACCTTCTGCCTCCCATGGAGCCTGTGCAAATCCTAGGAAGGTTTCTGGCCCTGGGTGCCAGGGATATGCAGCTTCTCCACTCTTTCATTAAAAATAGGGAAAGCAGACCCTAATCACCTAAAAAGTTGTTCCATATTAAGGGTGTGGAAGACATGAGTGGCCTTCCTCCAAACAGACAAGCAGTGTCAAAATGAGTTTGGACTGCCTTAGCTGACAATATCTTCTTAGCATTAAATAGAGGGGAGGTCATGACAACAAAATTGAGCTGCCTATTATATGAATTAATATGCATATATGGAAATTGAAATGGCAAGAAAAAAGCCTTTAGGACCAAGCTAAAGCCAGTTTGAGTGACAGATTTGCCCTTTAGACAGAGGAAAATGCTTGACACACTGCAGGTTCCAGGATTCACATCTTAATCCTCGCTCTGTGTTTTTAATGAGGCCAGGCTGGGCTGGGAGGCTCCTGCCTATCCTGCAGCTCTGTCATCTTGCTGAGATGTGAGGGGAGCAGGAGAGGAGCCC
The DNA here is from genome assembly GCF_035770615.1 of Melospiza melodia melodia. Classification (NCBI taxonomy): domain Eukaryota; kingdom Metazoa; phylum Chordata; class Aves; order Passeriformes; family Passerellidae; genus Melospiza; species Melospiza melodia. The sequence continues at coordinate 46,814,376 of NC_086199.1, forward strand.
CAGTGATGAAATGATGTTTGTTCCCTGCCCCTTCTCCTACTGCACCTTAAGTGATGGTAATTTCTCAAGATGTTCTTCCCTCAAAGGAAAATTCAATTGATTTTGCTCAGCCCATCAGTCTTTCTCAACATATCTAAAATGCTCTAGATAGCTTGGAAAATTATCTTCTAAAATATAACGACTCTGATTCTACGCTTCTGACTTTAATGGTGTCAATTTAGTGGGGATTTTTACCAGTTGGGGATTTTCCTCAATGTCTCAGCTAACAGTGGTGTTCATCTCTGAGGTTTTGCATTTTAGTGAACGTTTACTTGTTATATATTATGTAAATATAGTCCCACATGTGAGATTGTCACAGGATTGAAATAATCAACTTAAAAATGTCTGGCAAGATAGGCTGGAAACCATACAATCACCTTAATATTTACTATTAAATCACAAGATTTACTGACATAAGATTGCTTTATTTCCTTCGGCAAGGAGAGGAATTTGCTTGGTGACTGTTGCAGCTGATAAACACTATCTCAATTTTACATCTTCCTTGCAACCCTAAGTATGTTTCTATTTTAAAAACTCAAGGCAGATGCACCCTGCCTGGAAGTCTGTTGTATTACACTCACACACCTCAGCTGCTTAAACCCTGCTTTTGTGGTTTATCCTGCACTGGAGATACTTCTGGTTTCTGGTCCTTGTTTAAATTAGATTAAAAAACTATTTTCCTATGAAGTTAAAGGAAATTATGACCATACAGAATGTAATTTTTCAAATGAAGGACATTAGCTGGGCTGGGGTAGGGTGTAAACCACTGCAATCATTTTATCTTTGAACTCTGCAAGAACATGAAGGTCCAATCTATAGGAGTGTTATTAATAGATAATAGGAAAAGTTCTCAAGGGCCACATAATGGAGGCACAGAAAATGGATGAAAACAGAGTTTATAACCTATTCAGCATTGGCAAGGCCAACAGGGAGAGAAATGCACTCCCCATCTCACATGCAGCACCCCCAAATTCTAGGGGCTGGGGACCCAAAGCAGATCTGTGAGCAAGGAGCAGCTCCAGGAGCAGTGCAGAGCTAACAACCAGTAGTAACCATCAAGTAAAGCTCACACAGGTTTAATCATCTTCTCCCTTTCCCTAGGAGCTGGAAATACGTCCAGAACAAAAACTGGACCAGTGGCCAAGACTATTTCTTCCATAAGCAGCACCTTTTGCTTCCTTTCATTTCCAGTGGACTTACCTTAGCTTGGAGGAGAGAATATAAATAAACATTAATTAAATTAAAAATGCATTTATGACATGGACACAGCTTCTACCACAGGCCAGACCTGAAGCTTTGCTCATTCACACTTAAGCCTGAATTTGCTATTCAGACACAGCCCAAAATGGTCCTGCAGGTAAGCAAATCCCAACACCTTCATGCCTAGATGATGAGCAGTATTCCTAATTTTATTTTGTGGTGTAAGCACATTTTATCAAGCTTCATTAATGAAGTGAGCCAGTATATTGCTGCCTCTGAATGGCAGGGTTTGAGTCCTGCTATGGATCAGTGCCCCAGGGGAAAATGTCCTGGGCCAAGGCACAGAACCATCACCTCCTTGGACATTCAGGCACTCCCACTACCTTTTCTAGCCCATCAAACTCTCATGGAACAAATTAAGCTCTCTGTAATAGTCCTATAAAAAAAAGATGAGCCCAAAATAATATTAATTTTTCTAAATCCATGTTAATTTCTCATTTATTTCAGGCTTTACTAGAGACTCAAAATTTACTGCGCACTCAGGTTGCAAATTTTACCTTCAACCTTGGATTTTCAGGAAAATTTTACCACACAGGTAAGAAGGAACTTCATGCAGTTAAATAGGTGACAGAATTTTAAATCTACCTTTAAACATTCCCTTTCTAAATAATCAGAGGCTCTGAGACATCATTTTCCCAATCTTTTATATTTCATCATACCTATCACACCTGAAAAACCTTACTCTGTCTCCTGAGGAAATAGAGAGATCTCTGCAACCACTTTGCCTCCTTTATAACACTAAGATTTACCACCACACATCTTTCAGGAAAACACCAAGGGCATCCTTGTGTACCTGAGCAGTTCATCCATAGTGTGTCTTTACCCCTTTGGACACTGAAATGGTGGAACATCTATTTATTCTTCTTTAAAACAGAAAGGATTATGCTTCATCTTGGTTGGGTTTTGTTATAGTAAAAGTGCAAAGTTTTATTAGGTGTATATCTCAATGTACGAAAAAAATAATGGGGAAAAGTAGGTTTTTTTCAAGAACCACACTCTACTTCACAAGTTAATAAGGCACTAAATTGACCTAAATCTACAATCTCTTCTTCTAGTTCTTTTTGTATTTCAAATACCCACTTGTTTCCTCTCCATCCCTAACTTGGGCTTATCAAAGAAACTCACAGCTGCCTCACAAACTCCATTTTCTCCCTGCTCTGTCCCATTTTGAAGGCCTGGGTTAAGTTTCTTCACTTGCCTATGCCTGAGTGACTGCAAGTGAATCACAAACCCCAAAACCAGCCAGCATTCACTCTCAAAATGCAGGGCACAGAGGGAGCAGCCATCAGGCCTTTCTCTTCAGTATGGAATTCTCCAGTAAACAAGGTTGTTTTCTTTTTCCTGCAGCACTCCCATCATAGGAGAGCAGCTTCCTTAGAACTTGCAGAGTGCTGCAAAGAGGGAAGCAAAGGGATTCAGTGACTCTGGGAGAAAGGTTCAAAGTACTGCTCTCCTTGTGTAGTGGCATTCTTCAAAAACCACGGCAGAAATGGAAAATAAAAGCCAAGAGCTGAAGTGCAGGCACTGAACAGGGATCTCTGGATGTTCCTGCCAAGTAAACAGTGACATCCGTGGAGCTTTCGCTTCCAATGAGTTTTGCAAAACATTAAAGGGCCTCTAAGAAGACAAGATTTCTGTGTTTGCATCAGGAGACTGATTTTGGCAATTATTTCTTAGACTGAAACAAAATGAAAGCATTCAAATTGCAACGAACACAAAGGAAATGTGCTAAAAACCAAATATTGTTGGGTGGCTTGAAGGTGAGGTTACTGGAATGTCACTGTGCCTTTCCAGGCTGGAAAAGCAGGGCAGATGTGTCTGCAAATGGTGGCAGCAGCATTGTGTCCTCTCTCAAATTGAAGGTTTTCTTTGTTACAGCCACAAATCTTTGCTTCTGCCTTAAGCAGATCCCCTTCACTAACACAGGAGGTTTTATTGGGTTTCCTTCAAGATTAAATCTGGTCAAAATTGAATATTGAACCCTAAGAAATATTTGGAAGCCTTTGCCATTACAGCTTCATGCTTTCCACCTAGTTGTATTTTAAAACTTGTTTCACACTTTACCAGAAATGATCAGATTTCAATTAACCAAGGCTAATAAAGGGGTAGTTACAAGGAGGATAGAGGGGAAGCTTTGAAAAGATTTCATTTTTATCCATATGTTGCCTTTATGGAGAGTACTTGGTATTTAACAGTGACATTATTATCGGGACAAAATGGAAAATAACTGATACCTTTTCTTTAATACCAAACATCATCATTTGTCCAGCTTTCAAAAGACCTGGAAAACAGCATTAATATTCCTGGCACTGTTTTTTTATATTAAATCCATCAGCCAGGTTATGGGGATAAAAAGATAGTGTGGCATTAAAATAAAGTAAATAGAGAAAATGGGGAGGAGGTGGTTTTGAAGATCATTATATATTAAAAAGAAAGTCCTACTGTTTATATTTAATATTCCCATAGTTAGTAAACATAATAGGAACACAGTGAGACAAGCCAAGGACACCAGGGTTTTTGGCAGACTCTTCTGTGTTTAAAAAGCAATTATGGGCCTTTTTTGCTTTCTAGTAACTTTTTTGTTCCTTTCTTCCCTCTGCAGGGACTGAGGAGGAGGATAAGGGATCAACCTGCTGCTGAGATCTGTGGATGAATTCTGGTGGTTTCCCCACATGTGGAGTCACATGCAGCCACACCTCTTCCACAACGAGTCCTCCCTGGTGGAGCAGATGATCCTCAACAAAGAGTTTGCAATGGTGAGGAAGAGTTCCCAAGAGATTTACTGGGATGCCTTCACTACCGTGGCCATGCCTTCCCCACTGGTTTCATGCTTGTCTATACAATACCTATAATTTACTCAGGCATGCAAACAGAGGCATGAGTGAGGTTAGAAACTCATCCCAAACCCAGCCTGTTTGTGACTAAAACTGAATTTTGTCTTGGCGTTTCCCACTGACACAGGCTCTCTGCAGAGGCAGCAGCCCTGCCCCAGTATCCTGGCAGGACCATGGGGATCAGAATCAGTGCAAACACAGCAGACAGCAGTTGGCCTAAACAGCTTTAGGCAGCACTTTGTACACAGCTTGGCAAACTCTGCTGCAAAATACTCAGTAAGGCAGGGAGGAAGCTGCAGTGAACTCAAAACCTGGTGTGTGGTTTGGGACAAATCTTAATGCTGACAAGTGAAGCTTCTGGGTTTCACTGTGTCTTTTTAAATGACCTGCTTGGAAAATGCAGGTCATTGAATACAGCTAACCTCTTGCTGATATTGACAGATAATTGTGCTTCCCTTTTCCTCATTTGTGCTCTGAACTTCCATGAGCCACCCTCCCCCTTGCCCAGACCTCACAGTACTTGTACTATTTACAGCCTTTTCAGGATAATTCTGCTGGCTTATTGCACATGGCAAAGAGAACCTGAAATCCATAAATGCTGGCTTTGGAAAGACACTGTGTGGTCTTTGGTGAGGCAAAGCCAAGCAACCAGAAATGCCAAGCAACCAGAGCTGCTCACAGGAGCTGAGGGACACAGTGGGGCTTTCTCAGCTGCTTTGGGAACAGCAGTTCCCCAACCCTTCCCAGCTTCCAAAGGCCAAGCCCCTGCCTCCCAACCTTCACATCAGCCAAGGCACATCAGGAAAAAGGCAGAGGCAAATGCCTGAACAAGCAGTTGGAAGCAATTTATTCCCTTGTTTATGGAAATACTTTCCAACCAACCTTTAAAGAAAATTAATTAAAAATGGCTTAACTGTTTACTTGTTATGCCAGACTTGCCTCCCTTCCCATCTCCTGCTTGGCAGGATGGCTTCCTTTGCTTTCTACACTCCTGCTTCCCTGTCAGCCTTCCTGGCATGGCCTGTTCATGCCTTTGGTGTAGCCTGGCCCAGAGACACAAACAGAGCTGAGACTTGAAATGCAAGAGTAATTTTTAAAATAATCCATATCTCAAAAATACACAACCCCTTCATCTTTAAACCTCTGGGGAAATTCTAGTATTTTCAGGAAGCATGGAGTCACCCAGGTCGAGCCACCTTTGGGAGTAAAATCTATAGCATGGCCTGAAAACAGAGCTGGTAATGGAATCTGTTTGTAACTTCCACTCCAGAGAGATAAAGCCTGTGTCCTGAAGGGTAGAGATTCCTTAGGGTGCCTATAAATAAGGAGCTGATGTCAGTGAAAAGCTGCTGTTATTACACTTTTATTTCCTGCTAACATTTCAACAGGGGTTGTATCAACCCCTTGACCTTGAATCTATATGAGCTGTACCATTTACTTATGAGAACATTTCTTTTCAAAAGGCTTCCTCTGAAATTCTCTCTTGTGGGAGAAATTCATCTTCCCTCTATGACAGCCTCCCTGATAGCTATCAGAGAGGTCCCAGCCATGACTTCAGAGTGGTTTCATTCCTCCCTGGCTGTCTCATCCTCAGCATCATGTCTTACTTAAGAAACAAATTCCCTGTTCTGCAGCTGCACTTCTCTAAGACCTCCAAGTTAAAGCAAACCTCTTCCCATTAGTCTCTGATGTCCAAGGTGGATCCAAATTTAAATTAGACGTCTGGAACAATACATGGAAAATTTGCTTGATGTTACATGTGTTTTGTCTGTTGTCCACTATATTATACTCAGGAGAACGCAGCTTGATGCTGGTGCCATTTTCTCCTGCATTTCTCATTTATTGACCATATCTCCCTACCTCCTGTTTTGGCTGCACATACAGGTGACACTTTGTGTCAGCTTCTGCAAGAAAAGCTGCAGTAATTATTTGGAAGTGTGATCACATTAATTCTTCACCTAAGGTGCTATTTCTTTGTTCACATTTTTTAAACATGGCTAAGAAGGTAACAACGTTTTCTGGAAGGGAGAGCACACCATTATATCCAAGAACAATACTCAAGGTTGCTGAAGATGCCAAATAACACCCAAAAGTTCTGTTTATTATGACCTTTTGTCTCCTCTGGCTGGTTGATAAAAGCCTTGGCTCTGTTTCACATGGCTTTATCCACACCTCCTAACAAAGCTCTGTAAAATGGAGGTTACAATTGCAGCCTGCCTCAAATAGCCCTGTCAGCACACAGATAGAAATCAGGTACCTAAACAGCTTTTTACACACAGAACTAATTGCTAATTAGGTATCTAATTGCCTTGATCTCAGTGCAGATATGGACACCTCTGTGCATCTGCCTTCAAAGATTCCCTTCCACGCACATTGCATGTGAACCAGGAGGCTGCCTTCACCCAGAGCCCTCCAAATTGTTCCATGCATCCCTGAGATATTTATCATTTCCACTGCCTCCGTGGTGAGAGGAAGAAACTTGCTCACATCCTGCAATAAATGTCATTGTCCCATTGCTCTGGATCTGGTAGGCAGCAGGGGAAATTTGCCTGGCAAAATCCTTATCCAATTGTACCTGAGTGATGGCCCCACAGCTGCACCATGCATAGCCCCATTCCCAAAGTCCTCACAGCCAAATCTCTCATCAAGCATGAGATCCTCAGCCCCAGAGGAGCAAGAGGCAGAGGTTTTAACTGTGCTAAAGTTACAGGCTACCCAAAGCTTTGCTATCCCAATGTCATCCTATTTATGCAAATATGGAGGGTGTGTTCCAGAGCCTACCTAAGGAAGTGGGAAATTAAAATTATTTTGATTATCAGTTGGGTTTGAGTTGATCGTGTTTTGTGGTTTGGGTTTTTTCTCTATCAGAGAATCCCAAAATCCATTAAAAACATTAATGAACAAAATCTCAGGTTAAATTTTACAAACTGATAATTCCTCAAGTACTATTCTCCTTGTTTATAGGCTTTGCAATGGATACACAGAGAGGCAAAAAAATTACTCAAGGGGAAATCTCTGATAGCATATATTCCAAAAATAAAACAAACCAATAAACCAATAAAACAAACTTTCCCTGACATCAATAACAAGATATTCCTCCTCCCCCTTTGTACATCCTTATCTGACAAAAACAAGTAGAATGTATCTAATCCAAAGCCTGTAGCTCTTTATTCCATCCCTGGTTTGTTTGCTCAGTGATTATCTTCTGTGCTCATTTGTGAGTACAAAGCCCAAAGCACAGCAGAGACAGGGCAAAAACTGTCACTGGCTCCACGAGGCAGCTGGGAGCTGACAGGAAGGAGAAACAAAGATGTAGAACTAAATAAATCAATTGAGGACCTCTCTAGCAGCACTCCTTGGCTCCCACCTCCTGCTTACAGCCAACTGCAGATGCACATTAGCACTTCCTCTGCCTGCACTTCTTGAGCTGCTCAAACCACAAGTACAGCGGGAGCTTTTAATACACCAATTAAATCCCAGCAATGGGAGGGCTCAGTGAACACAGAGTCAAGGCTAAAGTATCTACATGTGATGAAAAGAGCCTCATTTGGCCCATTATTAATATCTGTACTTCATGTGGGGAAGGAGAGCTGCCCACTGCCTCTAAAAATGGGCTGTGAATAGAGGATAAAATCATCCTGTGCAGCAGGATCAGATTTATTCTGCCTCACCTTATTTTGTTCTGAAATACTCATTTGCTGCATCACCTGCTATCAGACAAAGCCAAAAGTTTGTGCAAACTTAGCGGAGGTTGAACTTAGCTTTTGCATCTAATAAAAGCCTTCACACCTGCACCTTGACTGACTGTGTACAAAGACCTACAGCAGACATAAAATTTATTAAATTAAAAGTTAGCATTCTTATTTTCTCTAACAATGGCAAATCATACCTACATTCCAAACTAAACCAACAAGCACAAATTTTGAAATCAAAAAACCCAATGTACATTTTCAAGGCAAAAATCAGGCAATTGCTCCTTAGAATACACAAGAAAAATACTCAGTATTTCTCATATCTTGACACACCAGTATACTCCTCCTTTAACACATGAGTTTTCACTCCCAAAATAAGTTTAATAACAAAAAATCAGAAAATCATTAAAAGGGGGACACACAGTATTTAATCTTCCCAGGTAAACTGCAAATAGAACTGCCCAAAGAAAACATAATTATTTGATAGTTGTTTTTTCTTAACTCCATATTGGCTATTGGATGTATTTGTGTGATGAGCTATGCAGTGAGCAGGTTTTATTCAGAGACTAACTTGTGTTTTATGTTGAGAACTCCTGAAAAACTGCCAGATTTGATTTGTGAATGGCAGATCACCATTTCAGCATTCTGTCGCCATGGCAATTCCAGCATCAAACAGCCAGGAGATAAACAGGATCTTACACATATTCATCCAAATCCCTACTTTGGGATAAGTCATCCGGAGCAGTGTTCATTGTCAACCCTAGGACACATTTGCCTTACATCTCTGTTTCTGTGTACTCCCTACCCCACATTTTGTGAAGGTTTGTCCATGAAAGCTGAGACAGGATATTCAGGTTAACAGTTTCACAGTCTGAGCATCACAGACCTCCCAGGCATGGCAATAAATGGCCAGATTCAAAGAAATCTTTTGATACAGCTTTTTCCTTTTTACATGTCCATGGCAAAAAAAAAAAAATTAAATAGAGAACAGGGTGATTTACCATCTGTCATTATAGAGCTATCCCTCATTCCACCCTTAAACTGACTCATGCCTCTCAAGTAGGTAACAGCATTAAGAAACTGAAATTACTTTATGTCCTCAGTAAATGACAAAATAGAGAGTTTGGGTTTCTCTTTTACAGGATTGGTCTGTAACCAGAGGTCTTTATTATAAGGAGTGGATCATTTAAAGTGGTTGCATTACGTAATGTAGGAATTAGTGTTTCCTACAGATTTAACCTCATTTTTGCCAATGAATCAAAACCCTTTCTTTGTTAAGTACTTGATGCCCAGCAGAACCTGCTGTTCCTGGAATTAAAGTAATCAATGGATAATGTGGGCAAAAGGAAGGACAAAAAACCCCCCATAAAATAATCATCTCATATTTTAGCCATTTCTCTCTGCAGATCAGTTTTAAAGGAGTAGAAAAGGGCTGACCTGTCTGGTAGTACTGGGAGCAAGATGAATTTGTGTCTTTGGAGGAAATTTGCAAGATAACCTATAGATTATATGATGAACGCATATATTTCCATAGAGGAATTGAGCTAAATATAAATATTGATAAAATGTAAAAGTAGTCCAAGCTATTTTTTGCTATACTCTAACACCATGTAAAAAATCAGGAGATTCAGAAGATATGAGGAATATTTACTTATAAAACTAGGAAGGAATCTTTCTCCTATGCCAGAACTAGGAATTGAAAACCCATATATGTCACTGCAACATTTTTTTCCGTCTGTTTACTAGCTTAGTAAATAAGCAGCAGTGGTTCACTAGATTACCTTTAAAAAGAACAAGGCAAAATATGGGCAATATGTAATGGAACAGGAGGCAAATCTATTCCATGCAACAGCAATGGAACATAATCCAGAAGGATTACTTCTTCCTCATTGCAGTCACCCAACTGTAATTCCAGTTCCTTCCAGCTCATGCTACAGTAGGTACAACTCTGTCTAGGGACAGCAGCTTCTCCAGTGCCACAGCGTGCAGGAACACAGCTTTGAATGATGGCGTGGGAGGGTGTTCTGTGTGTCCCTAATGTGTCCATCCCTGTGGTGCCCTACCCTGCAGGAGCACGGCATCCCCACAGGCGTGGGCTACGCGGTGGCCCCGCACCACTCGGGGGTGTACCTGGTGCACGTGCAGCTCTACGAGGCCTGGAAGAAGGTGTGGCACATCCATGTGACCAGCACAGAGGAGTACCCACACCTGAAACCTGCACGGTATAGATGGGGCTTCATCCACAATGGCATCATGGTACACCGCATTTCCATGTTCATAGCAATACTACTGCAGGGACTCCAGAGGGGGCTGCTCTTACTGGAGGCCTCGCCTCTGCCAGCATCCTTAACATTCCTTAAAATTCCCCAGGATCCAGCAGCTGTAAGGATGCCCAAAGAGTGCATTTGTTAGGCAGTTTAAAAGAGGGGGACAAAAGTCACACAGTCTCAGGCAACTGTAGAAGTGTTCCTCAGAAACTAAATGTGCTTGTGGCCCCATCACTACCAGCCAAGTTGTGGCTGCACTCTGTGAAATCATTAAATGGCCTAAGACCTCTGTTCCCAGCTCTGCTTCATCTTTATGCATGAAAGGATTAGAAACCCATCACCTGGGAAGGTGAACAGGTGTAAGTAATCTCCTCCAGCACTTCTGCAAAGCTGAAGTTTCAGCTCTGCTCCTGAAATTCCCAGAGGCAGGACTGGGACACCTGCCTGACTCTTACCCCCCTCGCCCAGGGGAGAGAAGTCTCCTCCCATGCACTTAAAAGTGCACAGAGGACAGGAAAACTTAGCAAGCCCTTTGGCCTGTCCTACCAAGCTGGGTGTTCTAAAGTGAACTGACAAATATTCTAAGGGATGGTTTCAAGTCCCAAAAGCTGCTCTGAATATTGCCTGTGCATACCAAGTGCAATTTGTGATCCCCTAAACAAGGCAGAGGGAGTGGCTCAAAAGCAAATTCCTGCAGAGTCCAATTACTGCTGGAACAGACTCAAGATCAGCAGTATTTTCACACATGTACCCAAATGCTCTACAAATGCAGGTTTTGGTTGTTGTTTTAACTGAGTAAAACTATATAAAATATTGAATTAAAGGAAACCAAAGTCCTTCCCCAGGTTGATTATGGCACTGCAATACCTGAATAAGCTGCTGTTCCTCTGTTCCCAGGTGCTCCCTCGACAGACCTGTGGCCTTTTCACTCACACTGTTTTTTACAAGGAATATCCTAGTGGTCCTCAGGAGCTGGACAAAAGTATCTGAGGAGGGGAACTGTTCCTCACCGTTCTCCTGAACCCCATAGGTACCTTCTTGTGCTGTTTTTGGATGTGCTGACTGGCAGGGAGGAGGGAGGGGGAAAGGGAAGGAGATCAGGTTGGGAAATCAAAACCAGGACCACTTGCTCAGACTTAACAAGCAGTTTAAGAACAAAGGAAAAAAGTGTCTTCTGCCAATTTCCAGCTACAACGGTACCTGCAACAATTTCCTGGGAAATGCATTAATTCCAGCTCCTTATTGTTTCCCAGCCTGAAGCCAGGTCCCCCTGAGAGACGTGTGAAGCTGAAACTAACCTGTGAGGGTAGAAAAAACTGATCTTGTTCATTTTTTTTCTTTTTTTTCATGAGCTTAGCTCCTCAGGCACTCCTCATATAGCTCAATGGAAACCCCAGGGCTCAGGCCTGATACTATTCCTCCATCACCAGCTCCTAAAAACAGGTTTTGAGCTGCTAAAAAATGCCCGGTACCATTTAAGACAGGAGCCTAGAGGTGCAAGGAGCAAGCAAAAGACCCAACCCCCCTATGTATTGATTATTTTTTCTTGACATTGTCCTCCCTCCTTCCCATTGCACCCAAACAAGCTGCACCAGGCACAAGATGAATGTCCCTGTCTTTCCAGGTGGCCTCATTTTCAGTGAGTTTAAACTCCAGTATTCATTGACTCCTCTGCAGAGCTAAAGCAACTTCAGATAGAGCTGACTCAAACCCAGGTCACTTTTATTTAGACACCTAAAAATAGATTTTTGGTGCTATACAGTTAGATGCTGGTGAGTGAACATTTGGCTGGGTAAGTAAGTTGGTGTCCAAGTGGGATTCAGTGGTCTTAGAGAAATGGAACTTTTCTATCAGAAATTTTTCTATACCATACACATGACAGCTCACTTGAGAATAAAACAGATCCTTCTTCTTTATCCTGCCTCCCCACTACCTGCAGTTCTCTCAGGCTGGCTTTTCTTCCCATGCTTTCCTGAACTGTAGCTTGGAATTCACACTGAGCTTTATCATCCTTGGATGAATACCTGTGCATTTCTCACTTAGGTGAAGATTTCCTCAGATTTGGGCAGTGCAGCAGCCTGCAGCAGAGCATGTACAACTCCTAACCCCACAAGCAATGCTTAGAACAGCCCAAATTCCTCAGCCAATCTGTGTCCCAATAACTTGAGAGTGCCCTAGATATTGGTGGTAGTATTTGAAAAAACTGCCATGATCAACTTTTGATTAAACAGTTTTTCAAAAGATATATACAAACTCCATCCCTTCCTCAGATCATGGTTAGCAATTTCAGCAAATATATTACAAATACCTATTAAGCTCAAATACCAAAAATGTTTGTGCTTCCATGAAGAAATATCACACAGATGATTAAATTAGAAAGTGCCCAAGGGACACTGCATTGAAATAAAGTTTGCAGAGAGATTGTCAAGGGGATCTTCTGATGGAAATTTTTTTTTTTAAATGGCTTCTACTAAATACTCTGTGACTCAGAGAGATATTTTCACTGTCTAATTTATGAATCCTAAAGATGAGTCATGTCTGGCAGAGATGATTTAGTAGTAGGCAGAGGAGGGATAAATTCCACCAAGACAGACAGAAATCAAACCAACTTCCTTGGAGTTTTAATGAGGGTTACAAGAATCCCAGGCAGACCTTTCCAGGATCCAGCTAAGGCAGCAGGCTGCTCAAGTCTGCAGTTTGGGGTACTTACTCTTTGCATAAACACTTCAAAGAAAAGCTCATTGAAGTTAGTGGGGAAGGCTCAGCAAACAGACTGGCCTTGAAATAAACCCAAATAGCCAAACTCTTTCAAAGGTATCAATCCAGCTCCCCTCTGAAGGGTTTCCTTCATGTGGAGGCTAAGAGCAATAACAAGGAGCTTCAGATGTATGTACAAATAATAAATACAAATACAGTTTGGGGCAGAAAATTAATATTATCTTCTTAGACTTTTGCTTTACTATTTGATACAAGTAAGAAAAATTTCAGTTTAAAGTTTCCTATCTCCCTTGCCAGACAAAAGCTGACTGTTCAATCAGAGTTAAGTTATAATCATCTTTGATGTTATTTACTATGTGGTTTGACAAACATCAAAACCCAGTTAGTCACTAAATCTTAATTAGGATAGACCTCCCAAAAGCTGTAGCATCAGCACTTGCACAGCAGCAGCGAAAAGAGAGCAGCAAAACCACCACACTCACTAGAAATAAGGGAAGAGAGAAAAATTACATCTAAAGCTACAACCAACCAAAATGTAAAAAAGCTTTACAAAACTGGTTTTGTGCCCAATCTAATTTTGATGGCAAAATAAAACTTGTCCCAACACTATGATTCTTGTAACAGCATAAGTATTTCTATTAAGTATAGGTAGATCTTAAACCAAGAAAACACATTAATACTCCAAAAAGTACATTGCTGCTCATGATGTATCTTCAAAGACAGGAGTGCAATATCAAAGAGCATCTTAAAATAAAATCACCATGTCCTTAATGGGAAAGTAACACTACCCAGCTATGTAAATATGCTAGAAAATTCTCTGATTCTGATCAGCATTATGAAAAAAAATATTTATGTTTTCTGCAGGTGTGCAGCATCCCACAGCTCCAGCAGCAGAGGCAAAGTCAGCTTGAAACTTGTAAAAATTTATTTTCTGTTTAAAACCACGTTGAACAGCATCATGTGATTTTTTTTTCTCTTCCTAAACCTTCTCAATTCTTTACAACTTTTTGCAGTGCTTTGAGATATCTTTTTAACATTTGCTTCATTGGGTTATATAAGATGAAAAAAGAAAGCTTATGGCATTTCAAAGGAGTTCAACATTTCAGTTATTTTCAGCCTTTTAAAAATTCTACCGCTCATTATTTGCTTAGCTTAATTGTGCTTTAGAATAACTTTTTCTTCTCACAGAATATGTTCGTACAATCTCCCTCCCTCACTGTTTATTTCACCGGTGCTGTGCCACATTGGTTTTCTTTTAAACCTCTTCCCATCAACTCTCCAGGCACTTCTGGTTTTGCCACACTCCATAGAGAAACGAGCAGTAGAACCAGCCTGCTTTAAGGTGCCTGCTTTTTTTTTTTTTTTTGGAAAGGGAATTTGGTGTGGAAGCTGTGCTATTTTCCCAGGCTCCCATCATCTGCTATCATGACCAAACACAGAACAGGAGGTGGAGAGAGCAAATGGGATGAACAGAGCAAATACCTCTCTGCTTCCAAATGTAACCTGTGAAAACTCAGAATTAAAGGCAACCCATTTGTAACAAGGTCCCCAAAACCTTAGAGCTTTCAGCAGCAGGAAAAAAAAAAAAAAAAAAAAAAAAAAAAAAAAAAAAAAAAAAAAAAAAAAAAAAAAAAAAAAGCAGGTTTCTCATAGGCAAAGTTAGAGAGCTCCATTGGTGCTGAAGTTTTCAGGGAGATTTTCCACATCCAAATGTCAGACTCAAAACCGAGTGAGTTCTCTGACCCTGCCCTTCATTCAGTCTCCCGGGAAGAGCCTGACATGTTTAATGCTTTTACAAACTGTTCTATTTATCATGTCTTGAGTATCCACAAGGTCTCCCACTATCTGTTTGATGGCTCCTTTCCTTTCCTCCCCTGCTCCACAGGCCATAAACAACAGCCATAAACATTTAACAGCCAAGATAAACTAATAAATACAGCCCTAAATATTATTGCCTCCATGAACAACAGCGAGAGAGACATTTCTCCTAAAAAAAACCTCCTTAAACCGGAGAGCTTTTTATTAAGCCAGCAAGTGACAGCACAAAAGGCACCTCAGTCGAGTACTACAGCAAAAATGAGTGTATGGGGCTTTGAGGAGAAGCAACAACACCCACGGGCTTGGTTGAGCAGTCAGTGAATTGGATTTATTTGCCAATGGGATACACGTTTTCCCATTACCCATTCATCTTGAAAAGCTTTTGGGTAACCCAGGATCCTGGCACGCCTTTCCTGCAGCACCCTTTTTTCTCTCCCTGTTACAAAGGAATTCATCAGGACTGACTCTTCCTTTCCCCTTCCTCTCACAGGGTGTTTTTACTCCATCTCCCACTGACTCCTTTCCAAAGTTCCACCATCAAAATGGGCTCAAGTAATTTTTCTCCCTATTTTTATATGCATAACCCTCCCTATTCTAGGTTTACACCTGCCTCACCACATAGGATGTAGAGTCAGGCACACCCTGCACAGCATTTGGCCCATAAAGCCACCAAAGTATCACATATTTGCAACTGACAGATCAGGTTAAAAATGGAAAAGCAGCAGAAAAAGGGTTCTCTTCAGGCTTCTCTTCCCACTTCAATCAAACACCCCTGAGAAGCTTTAAGCAGAGGTGAAACATGGCAGATGAATTTCAGGAAGATTAGCTTTTCTTCACAGGAATTTGGTTGTCAAGAGCAAAATCAGACCTGTGATTGAAAGGTAACTTTGAACTCCCCTCAGCAGAAGCTACAGGCAGCCCATAATAATGTACATTATTATTCCAACTCCCTGGGAAGTGGCATGGGACACTTTTAATTCTGAGGGCCACTTAAAGGCATTTCCATTTTTAAACTCTCCCCATGACTAAAGGGCTTTTGCTCATTCCCAGCCTGTTGGATCTGCATTCTCCACATCCTGCATGTGCCACACTTGGAAGACTTTATTCTTGTTCCCTGCTCCCTCTCATCACAGAGACAGGAGAATCACACATTATTGCTTTGGCATATTAAAAGCAAATACAGAGAGGGGTTAATTTATACCTTCCACAAGAGACTTGGGAATGTTATTATGGAACATCTTGAGTGCTGGTAATGTTTTTCTTTTTATTTGCTTTGTTTCTCTGAGCATAGTTATAGAAAGAATAAAAAATAACCTTGGGCATTGTAGGAAATGTGCTGCAATCCAAAAGTAATTCACAGTGCGGTTCTGCTGAGGGCTCTGTGAGCTGAGCATCTCAGCACATTTTGGGGACAGAAAAAATCAGGCAGGCAACCTCCCAATAAAAAATGTCAATATTTGTGGAGCTGCAGTTATCAGGGTGCAGCTCACAGGGACACACGTGTTCCTCTCCAACCTGACAAGAGGGAAAGGTTCATTCCACCAAATTAAAAGGGAGTTTTGTTAACAAGTTACATCAGAATTTATCTTAATGTTCATAAACACACAAATCAACCTTTCCTCATGGTCCTGAATATTTTTCCCCCCCGTGGTAAATAATTATTTTTCCCCCCCATGGTAAATAATTATTTTTCCCCCTTCATCCCACATGAAGCACAGAGCTACTACAGGGAAATATTTTCCCATGGAAACTCAGGCCTTCAGCAGCACATTTAGAAACTAATTAGCTTGAAACCCGGAGGATCAGGAAAACATTTCAAGGATAGCACATCTCTTTTCCTTCTTTCATGACATTTTCCTGCTTTATGAAAGCTGCTGCTCCACTCCACACATTTTGATATTTCACCAGAATTCCTTCCCAGCAAGTTGGGTGATGGCAGAAATTGCAGCCAACGACTGCATGTCAACCAGGGGGTACTGGGGAGAGAGGGAAAGAATCCAATACCTTCATGCACACACCATGCAATTATTTATTCAAGTGAGAGGAGCAAGTCTTCCAGGTGAAAACAAGCTGACTCAGAACTCTCTGATTATTGAAAATGAATCCTTAATAGAAGTAAATGGCCAAGAACTAAATTTCCTCACTGTGCTTGCCATTCAAATTAATTGGAAAGTGGCTGATTTGAGAATATTATATCTTCTAGTGAACTGAAAATGCTGCCTTTTTTTTTTTTTTTTCTCTGAAACCAAGAGTGGAGAATTAAATTAACTCTGAGGTGTGTTTGCTCAGAGTAGGCCACCAAACTGGATTAATTAATCATCATTTATGAACACTATCACCCAGAGCAGTCAGAAAACTGCTAAGATAGCAACATGACAGTAGAACTGCTATAAAAACAAATGATAAATTTCCTGTATCTCCAGCCTATAGTAACTTGCCAGGCATTTCTTTGCAGTTCAAAAGAAAATATCCTGGTGAAAACTCTTTCTTAGTTTTTATAGGAGTGCTCAGAATAAACAGAATGATTTACACTTGTTCTGTAACTTAGGGTCCATAGGGAATGCCAGGGAATGTTTCCTTCCTCCGCCTGGAGATTACAGAGGGTCATGTCAGGGATAAGAGACATCATTCCTCCCATCATTCCAAGCCCAGTTAGAAGCAGATTTTCATTTACCACATGTCTAAAGAGAAATGGCAGACGAACTGTCATTTATAGGCACTTATCCAAAGTCATCATCCTTTGGGCTTCTTTTTGCCTGCATGTCCCTTGTCCTCCACAGCTCTGCCTCATGTTCAGCTTGACCTAAACCAACAGTATCCAAAACCCCTGCAATCTGCTTCATTTCCTTAATTTGAACTTGGGTTTGTCCTTAAGTCTGAACTGAGTAGATTTATTTCCTTTTTTAAGAGAGAGTTTATAGTCTGAGGAAGTCTTTTCAATGAGAAAACACAGATGGCAAGAAAACAAATTCCTGTATCATGAATTTCACTAGAAAATGGAAATAACAAGAGAATTGAATTGCTGTAGACTTCTGCAAAGGCTTCCTGGGGCACACAGATGTGACTGGCAGCAGCTTTGGCCACAATTAGCTGTGCTGCTCATCACTTGCACAAGTGTGACAAATGAACAGCCATAAAACTTCCATTCAGATCTTCCATCCTCACCCAGCTACACACCAATTGCACAAATTCATCAGAAGCAGTAGTTACTTTTTTCACAGCCTCTCAAAGCATGTGCTGAGAGGGGAAAAAAACTAAAACCCCTCTTTTTTCTACTTTCAGGCTTTGAAAAAAAAAACAATATATAACTAATATATATAACTAATAGATTAGAACCTCCCAACCAGTTTTCTTCATCTGGGACCCCACATATCATGAGGTGTCACAAATGTATATGATCGGGGGAGCGGTGGCTGTGTTGGAATGTGCTCATGATTTAGCCTTTACTTTAGAAGCAAAACTTGGAGAGATAACAGGAAAAAAAATAAAATATCAAACATAGCAACTGTATTCTCAGAAGGAAAGGAACAAGGCAAAAGATTGTTCTGTCAAAACTGAGGAATTCATTTAATCCTGCCAACTAAACAATGGAAAAGCAGAAAGCGTTCCTGGGTAAATGAGAACCAATTTTGCTTTTCCAATAGGGAATTTTAAAAGAGCATAGAGGCTCTGCAGCATTTGTACAGCTGTCCCAAGGCCACTTCCCACCACTGCTGGACAGCAGCTTCCAACTCCCATCCTGGGAGCACTCAAGGTGGAGAGCAGACACAGTAATGAATATGGGCACAGGAAATAAAATGCCATTCCGTGCTTTTGTTTCCCCTTCAATCAAAGACAAAAATATTTCTGTCCAAACACTGACTTTGTTGCTTTCTTTAGAGATATTATATTTGGAAAATATTTAATTATCCTGTCAAGAGTATTAAATTATAAACAGATGTGCAGAGTGGAAAGAGAGCAAAACTAAAAAAAAAAAAAAAAAAAAAAAAAAAGGTGCGATTTTCAGGCATATAAATGATTTTGCTTCAGCAGCAGAAGGGTCATGAATATGAATAGTGCTGAATTCTAGAGAAGCCATTTGTCATTATTAAAATTAGTGCTTTGTCAACACAAAATTCTCCCTCCCAGCCTCCCCCTAGCTGCAGAAGAATCCACACATTAATTCCTCCCTTCTAGCAAACCTTATTTTAAAAAAGCTAAAGACACTAAACATCCATTTCCTCCCAGAACAGTGGAATTCCCACATGACACCCAACTCTGGCTCCTGGGCTTTCTAGCAATGCGCCAAGCAGCAGGAGGAAAGGACCTAAAGAGGAACATTGATCCTATTTAATTGTGGAGTGGCTGAGAAGATGAGGTGGAACACATTTATACCTAAGTTTCCTAATGGATTTTTTCATTGCAAGCGCTTGATCGATGGGTAGGGAGAGTTTCAGATAGCAACAGAAAGGAATCAGCCAATCTTTTATTCCCAACACAGAATTGCCATCCTTGAGATCGTGATGCATACCAGCTGTGCCCTCCAGAGGCAGGTGGCTAATCTTTGTCCAAAACCAAGTGCTTTTAGGTAAAGCTGTGCTAAGTCTGGCAGTTACAGAAGGAAAAAAGTGCTTTATTCTGAATTAATAGGGCAGTGCATCCAGAGCAAGCACACAAACTCTGAGTAGAGAATACAGTTTCAAGCCACTGGTTTCTATTCAAATAGCTTTTTTTTAAAGCCCTTTGTTTCTCTCTACTAACTACTGTAGGTTTCATTTTCTATAACACAAGCCTGCATATACAAGCATTCCATATAGAGAAAACAAGATTCCATATAGAGAAAACACTGTATATCTAAATTCTAGATGTAAGTGATGTGAAATAGCCCTAGAGACAAAAAGCACACAGCGAGAGGGTGCGATGGTCCTGCCATTAGTTTGCAAACAATCTGCGATCATCCATGCTCTAAAGTGAGCAGTTAAAACCCATCACCTTTCATCCCCAGTGATTTGGAGGTAGACAGCAAAGAATTAAATCCCATTTTACTCCATGAATAATGCATCATATCTGGGGCTTTTTCACTTCCAAAAAGACCACTGGAGCAAAAGAAGTCAAAAGAGTGTCCAAGATCTTTTGACTCCATGAAGAGCGATTAACTGGATCTTTTAAATTGGTTTGCAGCAAAATGAAACTCCTAGAATAAGCTAATACTCTTCTCCTACAAGTACATTTTAACATTGAAAACAATCTCATCCATTTTCAAGTGTAAACAAAGCACGAGGAGCACACAGATTTACTTGCATACTTCATTTGGTGCAATAACATTAAATGTCATTTAGCACTCATCAAACAAATGCTCCAGAAACAAGGTGATATTCTCCAGCAACATTCCCTACAAATGTTTTCCTTTTCAGCACTTTAAAACAGTTTACAGGAAAAACTTTGCACATTTGCGGGAGTTGAACTAGCAAGGATCTGTTTGCATTGGCTGGGGTTTATTTTGTGAGAAGAGGATGATTTATTTCCTTCCTTATGGTTACTGGGGTAGTACTTAGGGACATGCACCAAGTTCAGGGTAATTTTAAGAGTCACTCTGTTTATGTCAAACACTTGGGGTCATAAAACGCACAAGAACTGGAATCCACCAAATCAATCCACAGAAAAAAACAACTTGTACAGCTTCCAATCTCTGCTTAGCCCAGGCCCAGAGCAGAATAAAAGGGAAGAATAAATTACCTTTTGTGGCATAAAGTGTGCAGAATGCCATCCCACTGCAGAGGAGCCATGAGGGACACTTTCTCCTAAGCTCCATCTCTCTCCCCCTTGGAGGAGCACTAAAAGCTCCTTGTTAATAATTTAACGAACTGATGGACACATTTCCAAGCACGGGAGGCTGGTGCTTAAAGAAGCACCACCTTGGCACAGGCAAGAGTGTGAGAGCGGGAAGCTGGTGGCTTCTCATCCCCTGATGGACTAGGGACAAGCCTGGGACAGCAGAGCAGGAACCTGCAGGAGGGAAAGCTTTTCTGCAGGTGGATCACTGCTAAAAACCCTCCTGAGACACACAGAGAGGTATTTCAGAGCCTATCTCAAGCATATCTGACCCACAGCCCAGGCTCCAAAGGAGTGCTGCGTAAACACTGTCCCTCAGGCCTGGGTTGGGCAAGGCATCGCTCAAAACACACCCAGAAACCCTCCAGCACATCAATTCCATTCATTTTGAATTTACAAACTCAAAATGCACTGACCTAAACATGACTCCTGTAGCAGCTTCCAAAAGAAGAAAGCACAGCCACTGTCCTGCACGTGACTTTATAAACTTCTCCCGTTCCTAATCATCTCAGACAAGGCTCACCTGGACACAATTATCTCTGTGCAGAGCAAACCATTTACTGGGAACCAGGTGTCCCCACTGTTGCCAGCTGTCCCCACTGCTGACAGCTCATTTCTTCAGAATGAGGCTGCTTCAGTCCCCCAAATCTGCCTGCAGTTGTGATCCCATTTCACTGTCAGTCCATCCCAGCTCAGGCCACTGCACTCACTAAAACAGCCAAGGGACAACATTCAGTTTGGTGCCATCTTCATAAAAGTAAAAAATTACAATCTACAGGTAAAACAGCCACAAAACTGTGTTTAATCACCTCATGGAAAGAAAATGCTGGGAAATACATTTGTCACTTTATTCCTATAAACTCTCTTTATTCCTCTGAAAAAAATCATGAGATCTACAAGGCAGTGGCCACATAAAAGCTGATAACAAGAAGTTATATCAGCTTTAAGGAGAAAATGAAGACAGAGATACTTAGCTGAGATACCATCCTTCACAAAGCCTGGGAGTGTTTGTGTCAGAATTTATTCCCTTACTTACAGCCATGCTATTCTAGGCACACCAGCCAGCACCGGGGGGGACAGCAAATTGGCTCCTCTTGCCCCCAGATCAGCATTTTCATGACTCACCTGTCCAACTATGGCAACGACCACCTGGGCCTCTACACCTTTGCCAACCTCGCCAGCTTTGTCAGGAGCTCCACGAACCTGAGGCTGCAGACGCTGCCCCCCGTGCAGCTGGCCCAGAAGTACTTCCAGCTCTTCCCCGAGCAGACTGACCCCCTGTGGCAGGTAAAGGCACCTCCTTTCCCTCCTCCTGCTGCAATCCCCTCGTTGGAACGAGCATCTTTTCTTCTAAAAAGCCTTTTTCGAGCGTGGGAATGTGAGTTCAACACTGTCATCTAATGGTTACCTGTACCTGCCTCTTCTACCTGGAATACTGCGAGCCACACTGAGCTTGTAGGTTACACAGGGTTAAATCCAGGAGGGCACCAAGGAAACCTGTGCAGTTATTTAGGGCTTACACTTGCAAAAAGGTGCAGAAAATTTCCCCTATAATTTTTGGCCCAG
This sequence comes from Melospiza melodia melodia, assembly GCF_035770615.1. NCBI lineage: Eukaryota > Metazoa > Chordata > Aves > Passeriformes > Passerellidae > Melospiza > Melospiza melodia. Next base: position 46,836,381 of record NC_086199.1, read on the forward strand.
CTACAAAGGAAGTATAAATCTACAATATTTTCACTGGGCTGCAGCAATTCTGTTCAGCTGATTATTTTCTCCATCATATTTAGTTAATTTTATTCACCAGCAAAGTGTATCCTCTCTTACCTCTGCACAAGCAGCATCTGTATGGTAACTGCTTTGAATAGCAGCCAGTCCCAACCTTTTCTGCAGGGCCTTTTGTTCACAGGTTTTTATTTTGCATTCATAGGTAGGAGAAAGATAAGGAGATGAAAAATATCCCACATTTCTATTTTGTCCTTCCCTTTTGCATTCTCACGTAAATTAAAATTGGCACTAAGCCCCATGCATCCAAAACCACTCTGACAGCTCAAAAAGTAATGCCTCAAAGCCATCCAGAGGCTTCCATCTGAACCTCAAATGGAAATTTGATTAAATCAATGTTCCAATTTTTCCCCCTTCTTTTTCTTTTCTGCTAATGACTGAACCTTGTCCTCAGTCATTCAAAACCACTGTACAAACACTGTGGGATGTTGCTGCTCAGTATAGGGCCCTGGCATTAGTGCAGAACACTCAGACCCTGCAGAGGTTTCAGATTCCCAGTGTGATGGGCACCACCACCTTTTGTCCTTCAGAACCCGTGTGACGATGAGAGACACAGGGATGTTTGGTCCAGAGACAAAACTTGTGACCACCTGCCCAAATTCCTGGTGATAGGACCCCAGAAAACAGGTAAGGAGCACAAGGAGAGCTTTTAAAAGTTTCTACAGAGTCAAAGGTCCTTTTTAAATTTTTTTTAATATTTCCTAATGGCGCCTCTTTTCATTGTCATAGGTACAACAGCCGTTTATTTATTCCTTCTGATGCACCCTTCCATTATCAGCAATCTCCCCAGCCCAAAAACTTTTGAGGAAGTTCAATTCTTCAATGGCAACAACTACCACAAGGAAATTGACTGGTAAGGAGAATGACAAAATCCAGGTGTTCATTCTTAATGCATGGAAAATCACAGTGGAACAATTCCAGGAGTGGGTGTGACATCCCCTTAATTACTGGATGAATTTGTTATGCTGGGAATTATTATTAGATGGAAAGAGAATCTAATTGGTAATGATGGGGCATTTAATCAAGCCCCTAATTTTGTTTAGATATTACAGTAAGAATTTTCTGAGTTTTCACACAAATGAATGCAAGAGGCAGTTCTGTCCTGAGTAACATCTCTGTCTTGTCATAGCTGTAGCTGCACTGACTTACACTCTGTTCCTTCCAAAGTGGCTTTTCATGAAGTGAGGTTCTGTTTATCTCTTCACAAGGATCCATCCAATCAATTTTAAATGGAAAAGACCATTCAAAGCCAAAATTCAAATCTTGTAATTCTGAAAGCGTCCAAAAGCAAAAATGTGTCAGTCCCAAAATGAAGTACTTCAACAATGTTAACATTAAACAGTTTGACATTTAAATGTTGACATTAAATGTTGACATTTTGAAGCTTTTCCCAATTTTTTTCTGCAGCTAAAACTGAACTCACTCCAAACTGGTGAAAGATATCCCTTTGACACTGAAGTTATTAGCAAAAATCCCATCCATCACAGGAAAAACCTAATTACCAGACTTCATGAGGGCTTTAGCTATTACCAGCACCACCTAAGAGCCAAGATGCATTCCCATTACTCCAGTCTGGGCTGAGCTGAAAAATTCAATTTTGCTTCTTGAGAATTATGTCTGAAAATTCACCTTGTCAGCCACCATGAAATGGGAAGCATGGGGCCATGACCTTGTTGTGCTGCTGCTCATTCTGACAAGTCTCTTCCCCTCCAAGGTACATGGAATTCTTCCCCACTCCTTCCAACACCACCACTGACCTTCTGTTTGAGAAAAGTGCCAACTATTTCTACTCTGAGGAAGCTCCCAGGAGAGCTGCTTCCCTCATCCCCAAGGCCAAGATCATCACCATCCTCATTGACCTCATTGGAATTCTGTGCCCCAGGAATGCACAGTGGGGCCACTGCCAGGGGATGGTGGTGGCATCAGTGGGAACCTGTGTCCTTGGGCAATAATGGGAGTTGTGGCACAGCCTTGGCACCCCGTGGAAGCAGGAGGTTGCTGGATGCCACCTTGTGCAGCTGGCACCTGTGACACTGGTGTTGGGAATGATGGAAGTTCCCAGCACAGAGCTGCCACCAGCTGGGATCAAACAGTTCAGTCTCAATTACAGCTGACAGGGCACAGAGGGAGAGCAGGGCTCCATGCCCAGGGAGATGCACAGGGAAGAGGAGCATGGCCCAGCCAGGGAATCAGAGCTCCTGATGCTGAGCTCTGGCCCCACTCCCCTTCCCCCAGCATGTGCTCAGCAACCTGCAACCGTGCTCAGATGCACCCAGCGTCTCCTGAAGTTTCCAAGGAAGTAAAAAGGGCTGTGATTGGAGACACTGGCTTTTTTCTCTGCTTGGAAACAAAAGCAAGCCTGTTGTTTTCCCCAGGAAACTCCAGGATGCTCTTCTTTGCCTTTTACTGAGCCCACACCCTTCCATAACAAAATCTTAACTACTTAAAAATTCTATTTTTAGGGAAATATATAATCATGCTTGGTAAAATGGCATAGGCAAACACATAAAGGAAACACTAAATGCAGTGTTAAAATAGCCTGGGATTAATAATCCTGGGAGACAGCATGAAATACATAATTTCTGATCCTGCCAGCAAGTTCTGCAAGGAGCAAAGCACGACCAGGGGCTGCAGCTTGTACCGGGTCATGTCTCACTGGCAGCTTTCCAGCTGCCGAGGCAAAGCAGTAAAACAGTGATTTTTAAGATTTTTAAGAATTCAGGCTTCATCTGCAGCATCCATACCGTTGCACGTATTTCCTTCCCTGCCTTCCCGCAGCACCAGCGCTCCCACGAGGACCCCGCCGCCCTGAGGTTCGATTTTTACGAGGTGATCGCGGGGGGGGCCCCGGGCGCCGCCGGAGCTGCGGGCGCTGCAGCGGCGCTGCCTGGAGCCCGGCTGGTACGCGCTGTACATCCACAGGTGGCTCTCGCACTTCCCGCCCGCCCAGGTAAGGGAGCCCGCCCGGCTCGGCTGCCCTTGGCACGGCCCGAAGCTGTCCCGAGGCTCCTGCGCCCCGGGAAAGCCGCAGCTGCAGCGTCACACCTTGTGCCAGGGCTTTTAAGAAATATAAATTTCATCCTTCTCCCTAGTCAGTCCCCATCATAGAAAGCTTCACATGTCTTTGATCCTCATATGGAATTGGCCTTTCTTAGAGCTGGAGCACAGATTCCTTCTTTTGCCCCCTCTTCCTTCAGATATTTTATTGCATTGTCTTTTATAACTTCACCGTGAAAAATTTACCTAAATGCATAGATCTAAAGAATACCTCCATTGTTGAAGTAATAATAGCCTAATAATAAAAAAATAATAAAATAACCTAAAGCAAACATTTTAGTACTGCAAAGCACATGCACAGGCACTCCTTATCCAAGGACATGGCCACATGGCAGTTCATGTCTGTGCCTCCTGTCAGGCAAAGCTGGAAAAGGCTCTGTCATCAGCAAGGATCCCCAGAGTCTGCCCTGGGTGGGACAGTATGTGCTGAAAGGAGGCAGAGCTGAGCGTTGCCTACTTTGTCAGGGACCTGGGGAAAAAAAACCAAACCAAACAACAAAAAGAATTAGAAGCTCTGTCTTCTTGCAATCCTGATTTTTCTTTTTATCCAGCCTCAGCTGTACTAAAGAGAGGAGAAGCAGGAGAAGGGAGGAAATCTCAGTCATTTACTTCTTTCTTTCCTCTGCCCTTTGTACTCTTTGATAAATGGGGAGAAGTCCTGCCCAGAGCTGCTGAGCTGGCAGCAAGGGCAGCATTGCCCTGGGAGCAAACAGGCCACGTCTCCTCCTTGCCCACCTCATCCCAGCTTATTCCTCCAGAGGAGAGGGGGATGTCCTGGCAAACTGAGCATGCAGAGGGTGCTGAGCATCCCATGCCCTGTTCCCTGGGCTCCTCCTCTGCCCTCACCTGGAGCTGCTGCCTTCTCTCCTCAGGACTTCCAACAGACACATCGTAAACCTCAACAATATTTTACATCCTTTCCTTATCTCTTTTCTCAGAGTTGTCTGAGTGTCAGGTTTGGCTTGGGAGGTTTAACTCCTGCATTTGAACAAGGTGCACACACAGAGTTACAAGGTGCCCACCTATGCAAATCCAACTCAACAAGGTAAAAAGCAAACCTAAAAAGGGGTTCATCCACATGAATGCTTTTAGCACTGTATAAAGTCATTAAAAGCTAATTTAAATCCAGGTTGTCACAGAAGTGAAATAATGCCATTTTTTGGTTACCCTTAGTCCTGTTTTCAAATCAGTGCCATATTTACCCCTGCAGTTGCTCATTATTGATGGATGGCAGCTGAGAAGTGACCCTGCTACTGTGATGGATGAAGTGCAGAAGTTTCTGGGAGTCTCTCCTCACTACAATTACTCTGAAGCCCTAACGTGAGTGTATTCCCTTTCTTATCTGCCCTGTGGAGTCCCAGGGCACATCCCCTCCCACCAGGATCCCTGCATTACTAATTACAAACACATCAGGACAACAATAACTTGGAGAAGCCGGGGGTTCTTTCCCATCAGTGTCCAGGAGCTGAAGCCTGCAGTGTCAGGTGTGGAAAGTTTGCCTTCACCATTCCAAGGAGCCTGATGGCAGAGGCTGGGTGAGAAGTGCTCATTCCCCAATCCCATTTTCCTGTCTGCATTTCCATGTACAGCTGAGACTCCTGCAGGGGAGGGAGTGGGCTGAATTCCCCTCTCCCCTCGTAGTCCAGCAGAAAATTGTAAGAAGCTTTTGCCCTGAGCCTCCCTGTGTGAGGAGCATCATCTCTTACAGCCCCAGCCCTGGGATATTTGTGGCCTGGGAAGCCTGGCACTGCTTTTCCAAGCCCCTAAGCCAGCACATGGAGTGGGAAGCAGCACAGCCTCTGCTTCACCTTCCCTGCAGGCTGGTCCTGAGGGAAACACAACCACGGACTTTGCAGCTGCCCCACACTGCTCCTCTCTGCTTGCAATTTCCATTTAATGTTTCCTCTCCTGGCAGGGTTCAGCTTATTTATATCACAGGTTCAAAGTAAGACTTCAGTGCTTAAGGAAGTTGCTCTGCCAAAACCTTTTTCTAGAGAAAGAATTTTGAATTTCAGAATGCAAATTTTTAAGTCACTAGTTTTTAAAGAGGGTGGAGGGGAGGAGGAGTCTGATCACAGAGCCGAGCTATTGATGCTTGAACAACTCACAACTGCACATCTGCAGTGCCTTCTGCTGGGTTTTTAAAATCCACACCCACAGACATACATCTTCCTTGCTGGAACTAAATTAAAGTCATGGAGTCGCACAGCAGGAAGAAATTTGGCCTCTCATACTGGTTTGGACAGGAAAAATGGATTGTAAACAGATCCATAAAATTATGCACTCCCTGTGTAGAGGCATCAAGAATGCAAATGTGCTGTGGAAGCCCTCACTTCTGCATGGATTTGGGATGGAAGGGGAAAATGCATTAAAGTGTGTACCTGCTTTCTGGCAGGGCTTGTCAAAGGGGAAAAGATTGCCTAGGATTGTTCCTAGTCATTACTGCCTAACCACTGCACAGCACACATTCCTAAAGGCGTCAGGAAGCAGCCTAAGGAGCCGGGCCTGTGAACAGCACTGGGCAACAAGTCCATCACCCTGAGTAATTGTGTGAAAGTCCTGCAGGAGAGGGAAATCAAGCCAGGCAGAAGGGAGCCATGGGAGGGGAGCGAAGGAGCACAGAGGCAGGGCTGGAGGAAAAGACAGGATGAGAGGAGTGTGCTTAGGAAAGTGTTCTCCCTTGGAGGGCTGCTACATTCTGTCAGAGTGAGAGAGAGATCCTCATGGTGGCATTGCTTGGCTCTGCCCTCCCAGGCATTCCCTGCCTCTGGCATCAGGTACTGCCTTCCCAGAACCCTGCCTCTCCCCCAGGCTTCCTCTGCAGGGAAGGGAAGATAACCAGGCCTCCAAGGCTTGCTGCTGACAGCTCTAAAACGCTCCCCTGTAGCTTCAGCCTTAGGGCTATCACTATTTTTAAATAAATACCTCCACTGTGCCCAATTACATTCACAGAAGCCCTGAGAGTTCTGTGATTTCTGAACACAGAGGGTTGAATTCAGCCTGAACTGTCTCACCCTCTTTTCCCCTTCCCAAATTTGCACATCATAATGTTCAATAAGCTGCTTCTGAGGCAGAAGGATTGTTTGGGGCATAGTTTTGCAGTTTCCCTTTCACCCAGCACATGATGTTGCTGCTCCTCTTGGGAAATCAATGCAAGGCAGCTAAAGCACTTCACCATGCAGGGAGCAGATGGGAAAGGCCAAAGCAGAAATGAATCTATCATCAATATACCCATTTAATCAATGATTTATTTGTTTTTAATTGATACAACTGCAGAGACAATTTAGAAAACAAAGGTCAGGCTGCATTAATAGGCTGGGCAAGAAAAAACCCATGGAGAAGGTTCACCCTTCTCCTGAAATTCACTCACTTCTGCATCTGTATCGTAGGGACAGGGCAGGGGCAGAAAGGTGGTGTGTAACTAATTAACTCTGTGCTCCAGCCAATTATCTTTCATCCCTCTCAAACATCTGCTGAGCAGCAGGAATGAGCAGTGTTTGGATGTTTTATAGCTGCTTCCAGTCCCAGAGCAGTAAATTCCAAACCCGACGCCACGTGGTGTGCCGTTCGTTCCTCAGCGAGCCCGTTTCCAAGCCCTCATCCAAACCCCTTCTATCTCTGCATTTCAGACTCCACAATCAAATGCCATGGCCCAGATAAGGCTGCTAAGACAGTGTTTATGCTACAATGCCACCCTAGGAAGGAAAATGGTATTGAGATGCAGTGATAGGGAGCAGCCAGCTTCTTCCTCAGGAAGGTTAAATCATCAGCACCCAAGCAGCGCTTCCTCAGGAGACCTGCACATCACCCTGTGGGCTGGACAAGAACAACAAAAGTTACCAAGTGCAGGTAGTGAGAAAAACTTCCTGCCTTTAGACACTTCCAAGGCAGATTTGTGGGAAAAAAATGAATCCCCAGAGTTTATACAGGTTGCCCCCTCTGTCCTCAGAATTCCAGTCATCCAGGGAGATGTGTGCAGCATTAATTTTGGGCTAACACTGATGTCTCAGTAGCCAGGAAATGTTTCTGTAGCAAGGTCTTTTAAAATATATGATCCTCCACTGGTCTGACCCTCAGAAAGGCTTCTGGTGCCAGTTATTGGAAGGAGGGAAAACAAAGTGCCTGGGGAAAAGCAAAGGTCGGAAATACCCACCAATGGACCAAGAGGTAAGGGCTGTTCGGAAATTTATGGGAGCAAAAAAGGTCAGTTTTAATACTGACCTTAAACAAACACACTGATTACTTTCCCCCCTTTGTTGTATTTTCAATGGATGGATGTTTTTAAAAATCAGAAACTCGGGCTTTGGAAGAGAGGGCATTGAGTTCCCCCTGTGAGAGCCAATTTGTGGGGGGTGTTATAGGTTAGTTGCGGTGGGGAATGAATCACCGACTAATAAGTCCAAATAACATGAAATTTATTAATTGATAGAGCAAGCGATAATAGGCAAAGTCAGTGCCTCAAGCGCGCTGGGCGACAGGAGAGTCTCCGCTCTAACACTGCCACACTCTTCTGGTTTTCTGTGGAGTTCTTATACAGTCCTTCTTCCGGGTTGATGTGTAGCACGCTGTCATAGTCCACCTCCCGGGATCTGAAGATGAAGGTTGGTAATTTTCCTTTGTCTGATTCCTGGAATTTTTAGGTTCAATCTGCTGAGTTCTTGGAATCTTAGATTTACTGAGCGGATAAGCTGATACTGTGTTATCAATCATAGCAAACCCACCACCCATATTAACAGTTTACTAAACAGATAAACAAATGTTTGTGAAACCTATTGTCTTTTGGTTTCATCTTCCTTATATTTTAAAGTCTGGAAATTTACTTAAACAAACTAGAGATGTTGCAACAGTCTTACTGGAATTACTTTGTCAACTTTGATGAACAAACTTAAAGTTTTAACCCATTACAGGGGGGGTCTCCTTTAACCTGATCTTGGTTTGTTTCTCCCCCCTCTCAGTCCCGAGCGTTTCTGTCGAGCTACTACCGCGAGCACAACGGGGAGCTGTCCAAGCTGCTGCACAGGCTGGGCCAGCCGCTGCCCTCGTGGCTGCGGCAGGAGCTGCAGAAGGTCAGGTAGCACCGGGGGCGCCCGGCCCGGCGCATCCCTGCCCGCCCGCACCCTCCCGCTCCTCCGGCTCACTCGGCATCGTCAGGACAGGACCTCACGGACCGCGCCCTTCCCAGCGAATCCAGACAAACCACAGGAGAATACATAAAAAGGCCCAAACCCAAGCCCGACAAGTGTTGGAATGGCCGCGCTGCCGGCGGAGCGGCACCGAGCCCCTCGGGCGCCTCCCGGCCGCTCCTCCTGCATCCCGGCCGGGGCCGCGCCGAGCCTCGCTCCTCCCTTCAGGGGGCACCAGGAACGGACGGACACCGCACGGACAAACTGCAGTCTGTCCGGACACGGGCAAAGGATGGGAACGTCTCTCGCTGGACTGGGAGGTTGGTCATGCGCTGGGCTTTTCCCGCTTTGTTTGCAAATCCTTTCATGTTCCCAGCAGGCCGTGCAGCGGGCACTGCCTGCAGACTGTTATTGACAGCTGAGCTTCTGTCTGCTGAGCAGCGCTGTGCTTTTGAAACCTCAGACACTGCGTGAGTCATTTAGGGTCTCAGTCTGCAAACTGGTGCAGAAAAGTACCTTTAATTACCTTTTTCAGTGTTCTGGACACAAACAGTGTGCTGGAGCACAAACCCTTCCTGTAGACTTTTATGGAGTTGAAAGGACAAACACAGCCCGTGTATATCACACAAACATGTATGACATACATATCTTCACTCCTGAATATCTGCCTTGTGTATCTCTAGATCAGACACACACTCACTTTTAAATATCTGCTTTTTGTGCCCACAGGGAAATGAAAGGGTGGTTTACCAGAAATGTGACATGAACTGTGCTTGGTTCTCAGAGCTGTGGGGGCAAGGTCAGCAAGGCAGAGCAGAAACTCCTTACTTGTCCTGGATGGAGGTTATTCCTCAGACCTGGTAGTGGTAAACACATGTATTTGTATGTAACATAGAAACCCACAATCCCTTATCTTAGAGCACTGGCAATACCACAGATGACTGGAATAATGAGAGCTCTGGATAAGTAAGGCTTGGTCAGAGAAGAGTATCTAAATGGAGCATTTGATAGAATTATAGCTGTTAAAATGCATTAAAACTGGCTCAGCTTTAATTAGAAGAGGACTGCCTCACTCTTGATTAAAAGCTGAATAAACATGACACTGGTTTCAGGAGCTTTTCAAGGAAATGAGACAAACACTAGAGAATCCAGAAAATTATTTCTTGTTCTTAACTTTTTGTTTAGAAAGAAGTCCATCTCTCCAGCTCTCAGCTCTGTAATGGCACCATGTCCTGAAAATCCACCAGATATTTTTATACCTCACTCGTATTTTTTAGGTTTGAATGGGCCTCACATTTCCGAGAGATCTCATGTTCCATTGAGAACTGACATTTGAATTGACTTCTTTATGTGTCATAAAGATGAAATAACATTATTTCCAGGTTCACTCCCTCCACTTGTAACAGGACCCACCAGCACAGAATTTCTCTGCACCACCGTGTGACAGAGGAGCCTTTGTGAACTGCCTGGAAATGATCTCCTTTGCTTTTTTATGCCTTTTTATGTCACTGACCACATCGTTGTTGGGATTCTTACAGACCAGCAAAACAAAGGCAGCAAAAATGCAACAATTATTGAAGGCAAGAGGGCTGTGGCTGGGAAAGACCGTGCTGGTCCTTCTTTCTGTCTGTAAGCCACGGGATTCCTGTGCTGCAGGCTTTAATTCAGAGTTTCACAGTGCTGCAGGGGGGCTGCAGCTCCAGTTTGCTCCCATTGCCCTGGAAATGAGAATTCCAGGATGTGACCCTGTGGGGCAGGGAGGGGAGTCAGGGCCCGTGGCAGCAGAGCTGATGATGAAAGCAGAGCTTTGGGAAAGCTGAGCTCCTATAACTGAGGTTGTCTTTGAGCAAGAAGCAATCAGAACAGAATCCAAACCCCTCTAAATTATGCATTGACCTCTCAAGGTCTAAAATAAAGTTGCAAGATTAACTGCTCCGAGATGTTGTCTAATAAACCAAATTTCCTCTCTGACAGGGGAACAGGCTGCCAAGAGTCCCCCAAACAAATTAAAATGGCAGAATTAGAAATTCCTGGGGGAGGAATAGGTTGTGTAATGAAAGCGCTGATGGGTCCAGGCTCTCTGATGTGATAATGAGGCAGTGGGGATGTGCCCTGAATACAGAACCAGGAGCTGAGTGTTTGCTCATCTTCCTTCTCCCCCTCCCCACATGAGGCAGGGAGATGGGGGATCTTTCATCCCCTGAACTACCAGGGGGTGGGGTGCTCCTTTCCCCTCTACTGGGCCACCCAAAAGGGAGACATCAACCACTCATTTAGCTCCCATCAGTAACAAATTACGTTCATAATAGGCTTAAAATTGATGTTTCTAACAGGAATGTGAGTGTGCGACATCTGTGTCAAGCAGGGACATAAATCAGCAGTGACCAATGGCTGATTTGATTGTACTGAACTAAGGCTAAGTTTGGGGTTTCTTCTACATAACTCTGTGTTCATGGGACAGGAATTTCCCTGTCAGACAACATTTCTTACACTGTCTTTACATTTCTTACACTGTCTTTATTTCTCTTTTTGTGTTCCAGTTCATCCTTTTAGTGTGACTGCAAAGGTGTGGACCTGCCCACGGACTCGATTCCTCCATCACTCTCCTACCTAGAAAAGCTGCCAAAAAGAAATCAGGATTTGCAGGTGACACAGATTTTGAAGTGTTCAGTGCTCCAGTGACTGGATAACTTTTATAAGACTTCTATGATTTCTGCAGTATTTCAGAGCAAAGGACATCCTGTTGATAGAGCTGAGGAAAAATTTCACTGTCTTGCCCAAGCTCTTTTTACTTAAATTTTTCTTTCCCCTCCTACATGACAACAGCAAATCCAGTTGAAAAAATACTTGGTGTTGAAGCAGAAGGAATGAAAATAAATTTTGATCACTCCAAGTATTTTTATTGGGGGGGTGGGGATGGTGAGGGAGGTCAAGGGCTGTACTTGCTGGAATTGTTTTAAATAATTGATGTGCTCACAGCTGATTATGGGTTCTTCTCACTGCTACAGAATAAACACTTCTGATGGTGTATTACAGACAGAGCTTTGCTTCTTCCCTTAAACCCTCCTTCCCATTCCCTGAGCCAAAATCTGGGCCTGCCCTCCCTAAGTTTGGCCTCCCTGCACCCCACAGGAGAGGGACACGCAGCCCCAAGCAAGCTCTTGCCCTAATTAAAAATAATTTTCTTCTGCTCCGTTTGAGGAATCTTGAAAGGCCCTGATTCCAGCTACTGCAAATTCCTCAAACTGTGCACTCAGAAGTATGAGATAGCTTTTTTTCTCTCCCTAAAATCTCCTAATGCTTCTATTTTTTATTATAAAATATTCATTTGTTTTACTGATCTGTGTCAGAATGAGGTTAAATCATAGCAGAGTCGAGGATTCGTTCTACAAACCTTCCAGAATAGCTAATTCCACCTCCCTAGAGCTTCTATCATTGAGCAAATTAGAAATGACATTACAGATATCTCACCACAAGTTTTGCCCTTTTTTCCAGGTCTGCCTGGTGCTTGTAGACAAATTTTCAAAGGTAGCTAAATTTCCAAAGTATTTTAGGAGTCTAAATCCGTTAAAAAAACCAAGGAAAACAAAAAACCCCAAACTTGTGGGCCCCTATACTTGTAGGCCCTAAAAATCAGCTGGCTTTCCATCGGGCTTTCCAGGTCCAGGCAAATTTCCTGCCTCAGTCTTATTTAATAAAAGAACAGCAGAATTCTTGAAAAATTTTACTACTTCCAGAAAATTCATGAATCAGACTATTCCCTCCTAGAACCTGGAAACCTGAACTAACTTGTGAGGTGATCTGTTTGTGTAAAGAGCTTTTCCTATGTGAGGAGAGGAGAGGAGAGGAGAGGAGAGGAGAGGAGAGGAGAGGAGAGGAGAGGAGAGGAGAGGAGAGGAGAGGAGAGGAGAGGAGAGGAGAGGAGAGGAGAGGAGAGGAGAGGAGAGGAGAGGAGAGGAGAGGAGAGGAGAGGAGAGGAGAGGAGAGGAGAGGAGAGGAGAGGAGAGGAGAGGAGAGGAGAGGAGAGGAGCTCTTTGTCAGGCCTGTAAATGTCCAAATCCCAGTCAGCAACTGATTTATAGAATGGCAGAAATGAATCCTGCATATAATTTATATTCCTATTTCTGCTCATGAGGAATTAAAGACTTCCCAGGAAACCAGATTGATATTTGCATTTCAGTCAGGTGCAGCTGCTGGGTGTGGAGAAAAACATTTGAAACATCTCAATAAAGCCAGATCTGCCACTTTGGGTTTGCAAAGCTGTTTGTCCTGCTGCAGCTCCCTCTAACCAGACCTGGGCCAGTTTTATAGTGCTCCTATTTCTTTGGGACTGGGAATGTGACACGTTAATACACAAATCTGTCTCCATCACAGAAGGTCAGGGGGGTTTATGGGCTGGCAGTTGGAGTCATCCTGGGGTTTTCTCAGAGGTTATTTTCAGCCAGGAGAAGGTCAGCAGCGGGTGGAGTGGGATTTCTCAATCTGAATTGCAATTCCATAAAATGCTGTGGGGGTGGAAAAGTGTGGTTTATAATTTGGGAGATAACTGCATGTCATTCAATTGACTTTGTACTTGCCACTTCTCAGAGTCTGGTGGATGTTCTGCTGCCTTGCAGAACTTATCTGTAACACACATCCCCTGTTGGTAATTTAGCTTCCCTTCAGAGGAGGAGCTGAGCTACAAGGAAGAGCTGGATGTTGGAGGAGATGAGTTTTTTCAGAACTTGCTCTGAGGCAGATATTTATTTACAGTTTTTCTTTAACTCTCTGTGCGTGTTTCACTGTGTTTGCCTTAGCTGGGGAATCATCTCCACATTAAATCTGCACGCCCTCCAAAGGCTCTCAATTCCCATCAGCATCAGCGGCAATTAAATATTCTGGTGAAGGAGAGAATAGACCCACCAACAGAAAATGTTATTCAATGACATTGTAGCTGCAGCACATCTTCCTGCAGAGCTTTGTGTAATCACACCAAGTAAGCAAAGAGAAATTGTTCTGCAACGTGAAGCATTTAATATTTCACAAGCAATCTGATCTAAAAAAGAAAAAAAGGCACAAAATCACCTTTTGTGTACTTTTTTCTTTTAGGAGAAAGTTTTGTGTCTTAGATTTTGGGGTTTCTGCCTTCCTACAAGGAAGTGCTGTAGCCTGCTTCCCCTTTGTGCTTTCCTACTCATCCACACTCCTTGGGGCTACTTCTCATCATCAGCATTTATTTATTCACCTGCAAATTTCAGTCCCAACTGAATTTCTTCCTTGGCTAACTTCTGCTCCCTGCTTCCACAGAGGAAAACTGCAGATCTCCCAGGGAAGCATCACCTTTCATTGCCTAGACCTCTTCAGGACCCTTTTCCTAAGGAGCTGGAGCCTTGACAATACTACATCCCAGTCTGCATAGGCACCTTCCAGGTGACGTGTCACTTCTGGACAGGATGGGTAGCCTTGGCGGCCGTGGAGCACACGCCAGTTATCAAATGTCAGTACATCTCCTATAAAGAGATTGCACCAAAGACAAAGGTCAGTAGTTGGAATGTTAGAGTTGATTCCTTCAAAAGACACAGAGGCAGATTCATATCAACAGTTAGTGAGCAATAATTTTAAGTAGCCCAGCTGGAGATGCACAACAACAACACAGTAATTTTAACTTTCTCAACCAGAGAGGCCAGTTCCTTTTGAGACCTCTTTCATTTCTTGTATAATGAGGAGTTAAAAAGCAGGCTGCTAGAGGAGTGCATACTGAGAAAATCAAGCCCTGAGGAGAATGCAAATCCATAGGGGTGAAATAAATAAAATGTGTGAAAACCATTAGGATACATTTTATTTGACCAGTCTAGTACTAGCTGTACTATACACATATATGCTATCCCTGTTAAGAGAATTTCATAACAACAAAGTCAAAACACAGAGTTAGGAAATTGCATAAATAATGCTAGAATACCAATTTAATTTTTCTCCCTTGTGTGTCTCCATTATGGTAAATCTTGAATTAAATAAACTCATAGTCTTTTTTATCTTCTCCTCATTCCCCATACCACCCTTTCCATTAATCAACAAAATGGATGCCACTAATGTAATGTAAGGCACTTTGTTTTTCCATTAATGTGATCTTACATATTATTTTATTGTGTGTTTCCAAAGGAGAGAGATTAATTTCCTCACAGACATTTTAGACACAAGTACATAGTATATGAGGCAGTCAGATACAAAGATTAATTTACTTTCGTAATATCTCTTGAGAGATTCATATATTTATTCTAATGCTGAGGAATGAAAGAACAGAGATTAAGGCCACACAAGACATTACACATAGGACTGCCAATCGATGGTGCTATTGAAACATCAATTTCTAATATCCTATGTAGCATAAAATGCTGTTTTGTATTTAGTTTAGAGATACATTTGACTAATCTATAGGTAGACTATTTTCCCCTGCCACTTTTTTCTTCTTTATAGTGTAACAATGGCAAAAGAAATCTACGAGATTAATGCAAGAAAGCAGTATGAAATAAAATAGATGATTGAAAGACTTGAAGTTCCTCCCAGTACTAGTGCTAGCAGTGTTCAAGTATTTTGATTGTCAGGAAAAACATGTGAAAAATTGTTGTAAGGAGAAGGAACTTACTGACCTGGTTTCATCTTGAAAGTAAACTTGTGTTCTGCGCTGTTCAATAAATCATTAAATTCCTTTAGAGCTGCATAAAATGGCCTCACTTTTTCAGCTGGTACATCAAACACTGTGTCTCTTGTTGCATTGTTAAAATTGATGCGAATTGCTTGACCTCTAGAATCTGTGCTATAAAACAAAGAAAAGGGGAAAAAAAGGAAAAGAAAAAAGAAAAAGGAATGTATTCTGTTTTTACTGAAACAGTTCAAGATGATTAAACAATAACTGAATTCTCCTGATGGAATATCAGTATGTTTCTATAGTAAAATTCAGATTGATATTGGATTGGATTTTGCTAATTAAGACTAACTAGGAAAAGGGATAACCAGGAAAAAGTGTAGACACTTAATTTGCCCAAAGATCTATATTATACACTCTTTAATTGTAGACTTTTTAAAATAAATAATCAACTTCTTTTTTTTAATCAGGAAAGAATATGAACATTTACATTTCATCTTCTGATAGTATATAGTTCTTAACCTAAATGTTTCAAATGATGACCTCTCCTTGGCATGACATATACATGTACATTGGCTGGCATTTGGCTGTTTGCTCACCGGTAATTAGAGTAACTCTAATTACCACCACTTCTTGTTTGTGTGTGGCAAAACCAACTAAGTGGCACAATGCACAGTACAAGTCACACATTTCCCCAAAAAACCAGACTAAAGATCCCAACCAATCAACCAAAAAAACTCCACACAAACCTAGAACTACAGACCAAGTTAAACCAGTGTTTTCCCACAAGGTGGCAGGAGCAGACCTTCTCTTACCAACACATCATCCACCAGATGACAACAGGGATTTTCTTTTTAGGTATTGTTGAAACTACTCACTCTATAATCCTTTGTTTGCTGTGCACAGCAAAATCACAGTAATCCACCCCAACATCAGTATAGTCTACAGCAGTAGAGGACAGGATCTGATATGCCTCAGGATTTTGTTTCTTCAGCTTGTTGCATACATGAAATCCATCTACAACTTCACTTTCACCTCCTGCAGCTGTTTGCTTTATACAATGAAGAAACTGAACCTGGAAGGAATTAACAGCTCTTTAAAAAAATAATTGGCTTGCATATTTAACAGTTTATTAGTATCAGTTCTCTCACATCTGTGGTTCTTTTATTCTGGTTGTTTGGTTTTTTTCTCAGTGACAGACTGAGCTCTCATTTACTGCAGCTCTGCCACCAGTATCACAAAGGCAGAAAATTAAAATAGCGTGTTCATAAATCCATCCCATTGGGATATCCTCTAATGCTTGCAACCTGTGAGTCAGTGGCAGAGGTCTTGCTTCTTTCCTTTGAGTCCCTCTTTCTCTTCCTACTACTTTCCAGTTCTCTGGAATGATGTGAGTTATGTGGATTACAGTTTGATATGACAGGAACGGGGTGAAAACATCTTTTCTGTGGTTGTCCAGTTTTACAGAAGGGCCCTGATTTTTTGTCTGTTATGAAAGGGCAAAAAAGTATTTATCTTTTACCAATTCACAGAAAACAGAATATACCATCTTAATCTTCATTCTTTCTCTGTTACCCTCCTGAGCTGAAGAGATGAGTCCTAAAATGTCACAACCTGACTATAGCATTTAGACACTAACTTTTGTGAAATAATGAGAGCAGTACTCACAGCATATAAAGGACCTGAAAGTTTTCTCATACGGCAATATTTTCAATACTTTGTGAATTTAATTTTAAAATTATGGGATATATGGGAGACATGCTGAATTTATATCATACCATATAAATTGTATGCCATGTGTATATAGATCAGCATTTGCAGTATAATATATCGATATATTTACATTGCTCTTTTAAGACAAAATTCAGAGCCACTGATCACCAATCATTTTTCACACTACAAGAACATTTCCCTTTCTCCTTTTGTGGAATGAAAAAGCCAGTAAACTCAATTTACCCCAGGTGGATGCTGCAGAGCAGGGTAATCAGTGTGAAAACAGAGTCTCTCAGTTGTGTATGCTACATTGTTAGCATCTGCTTTGTCTTGCACTTGCCAAGTTGGTCTTTATAATGAAAGGGAAAAGAGAAAACACGTTAGAACATCCAGCCTGCATGCCAGACAGTACACATTGAAACTGTGAAATCACAGCACAACAGTCACTTCATCTTTGGACATGAAAATATTGTAACATTATAAGGAAATAAAGATTTAGCAGTGTCCCTCCACCCCAACAGAGGCTTATTTCAGCAGTCCTAGATAAAACTTCAGTGTGTCAAGGGACATCTGGCTTCAGGGCAGTACCTGGAAGAAGGATGGCTTTCCAGTGGTGGAAAAGGCCAGCTGAAGACACTAACCAAGAGACTTCTGCCAGTAGAAATCATCCTAGTAATGATGCTTCAGAAATAAGTGAGTAGAAGCTGGCCCATTTCTTTTTATCAACCTTTCACTTCCCCTCTGCCACATGGAGCACATTATCAATGAAATGCAGAACTTGTAAAGGCCATGTAATTTTCCCCAGAAGTTATTTTTAAGGCTTCATAATCTTAGAAAATATAGAATATCCTTTACAAGGGGATCTTTCCCGTAAGCTGAAAATTTGCTTCTGGAGAAAAATGTCTTGATGAAAGACTTTGAAACTTCTTCCCTTTCTATGACATCCTTTTTGAGAACTAGCTCTGTTTATTTTATTATATAGTTCATCTCTTGGAATATGGCAAATTCAGTAAAAAGTTTTCTGACAATTGCAGTGAAAAAAGTAAGTCACAGCTATATGACAATGACATGAATGCCTCATGTTGCTGCACAGACAAAATGTGTTTTGAGTGACACACCATGCAGGAGAATTTGAGACCTAGAACCACAGGTTTTGTTTATACAAAGCACATGTGATGGAAGATAATCCTCAGCAGATGCATGTTATAGATCCAGATGTTTGTCTGGAAAAGTGTAATTTACCATACAGACATGATATAATTGCACGCACATCAGTGACCAAAAAGAAATTGTGAAACTCATTTTCCCTTGTGGAATACTATAGACAAAATATGTTCCAGATGGTGTGTGTCTACTTTTACTTCTTAATAACAGTTTAAAAAGAAAATAGGTTAAAGATCATGCAGATAAAATTATTCATATATAGTATATAAACACTTTTGTTCTAGGAGTGCTATTTAGTATAGAAATTATGAAAAATGCTAAAATTAGTTTTCTACAATTTCCAGAGGGAAAACCCTCTTGAGTATTTGCAAATGTGTTTAACTGACTAGAAGAAATAGTTTTTATTATTTGGTATGGCACATATTCATCAGTACATTACTTGAGTAACAGCACATATTCATTATCACATGACCTCAGCACTCAAGCGTGACAATTTCAACCACATTTCCACAGTCTGACAGCCAAAAAATAGCCCCTTTTAATAATTCCTGCAATTAGTGCTGAAGGCAGCTAGATTTGCTCCATCTTTAAATTCATAAGCTTTGGTGTCACTTGATGGTTCTAAAACAATTTAACACCGTCTTATTTAGATAAAATATATAAAATTGCTGGAGTGGTAACATTTTATAGAATCATCAGAAGCTTTTGTAAAAGCAGTCATTGCTTTAGTATTGTCAGGATTTGCAAGGGAAGCTGCTCTCCAGGAGCTTTCCTTCCACACAGTGAGCTTTGGTAAAAGCCCAGATTACTGACTTGAAGTCAAAGAGGCTAATGGGGAGCTCAGCATTGAATAGGGAAAAATCAACCTCACTTTGTCTAAGTCTCATCTGAGCTGAAGCATCTTGGCCATGTTGGGGGCACAGGTAGTAAGGTTATGTTAGAGGACTCTGGGACCTTAAGGAGAGCAAAGTGGGTTGGAATGATTTGTGGTTTAATAATTAGGGTCAGATTCCAAAGCCCATTGTTCAGGCTGTTTGATAGAGTAGGAAGATTGGCACCAAGCAGGTGTAGCAATTTTTTTGCATTAGATAGCAACATGGGTTCAGACTTCATCAGTAGAAAACCAGGCTGACTGTCACCTCCTTAGTCCTGCCAAAGTGCAGCACTAGGAACTGAAGACACATTTGAATAATTTGATCTTACACTTCATTAAAAGTGTATGTCTTATACATATGAGATTTGGGACACGTGTCCTTTTCTTGCTGCTGAGGACCTCCAGGTGACACTGATGGATTGGCTGTTTCCATGGCAGTGCTGGAGCCCTGAAGGAAGGCCTTCACACCACACCAAGCACTGGACAAGGCTTCAGAACAGAGGAGGAACACAAGGTCTCACAAGGTGAGAAGTTGGAGAAACAAATAGCAGTATGACTGGAGACTTCATTAATGCAGTTGGGTCTCCATAATGGAAAGAAAAAAGTTAATTTAAAAAGTGGAAACTCTTGGTGTTGTTATATGGCTGATATAGAGAATGTTTCCACTTTTTACAGTAATGACATTTTAGGGAGGTCACACCAAGTAGACATCTAGACACAAAGAAAGGCTTTTTTCTTTCATGTGTTAGAATTGTATTCATTGCTGTTACATTACAGTTTAAAATTCAGGGTTCTGTTGCGGTAATGTTTAATTTGGCAGGCTTGCCAACTCCAAGTTTATCCTTTTATTTCTCATATTTTGTATGCCATGTATTTGGCTCCCAGTAAAACACCAGGGAAATAATGATCCAAAGTTATTACTTTATTACAGTTGTAAAAGCCACCCCAGGACTGGAAGCCAGCAAGAACTGAACTTCTGTTTTGGAGTGGAAAATTATGGTAAGTACTAGCTACAAACACTTTTTCTTAGTTAGATAAAGGTTACTGATTCAGCTCAGCAAGATCTGAGTTGCCACCATGGTTTGTCTGCTCATTTAGTAGGTGCTTGCAGAGGTAGAGCTTCAGTTTGCCAGTTCTTGGCATCAAAAAGATAATTTCCAAGTGCCTGCTTGTGTGCCTTCAAGCTGAATTCTGGTTGTTGGGATTGGCTATGGCTTTCCAGAGCAGGCTCTGTTGAAAGCAGGAAAATGGGTACTCAGCCCATTTTCTTGGTGAGGTAGGCCATGATACCATCATCTAAGTCTTACCTATAGACATAACTCAAAATCAGACTAAATAGAAGTTTCAGAACAGATAACTTCCTCTGTTCAGAACAGGACTGAATTAGGGATTCCATGGCATAGATAAGTAAGTCTGTCTCACTGTTACCCTATATTCAACAGCATTTTCCTTCTCTTTGCAGTTAGTGTTATTTCTGCTCTTCTCTACATACCCTACCTGTAACAGCAGAGCAATTATCTTTTAAAGTATATGAACTTGATGCCAAATTTTCTAAAATATAGAGAAAAAAACATACACTTTGCTTTAGCATATAAATCCTCAAAAGAGATATAACAAGCTTAGACTAAGAGCATTAGAGGTGATTACAACACTGGCAAAACAAAGATTTTATAAAACAAACTCACCCATAAAATGTGAGACGCAGGAACCCAATCCTGTGGCCAAGTCTAATCAATTCTCCCTGCCCTGTAGCAGCTCCCGTCAGTAGAACAATTCCTACTTTCTTTAGGGTGCACAACCACCTGTATGCACTTTCATCATTGTACATGATCTCTTCAAAAGGTATTTTGGGAAGTTGAAGGTCTGAGCCCCAGTACTGATGTTCTGAAAGGGAAGAAATAGAGAAACAAGTTCTTAGCTGTTTTAGTATCAAAACTCTTCCATTTACTGGCTTGTATGCACAAACATACACACACATTCAAAGATAGTGCACAGGAATGGGTAAAAAGGACAAAGATGCTCATTCTTACTTTTTTTGTTTTGCTTAGAGTTAGCATTGATTCTAGTTTCTTGCAAAACTTGAAACATTACTGGTTTAAGTCAAGCATTCTCAAAAATATTGAATCAGGGCTTTTATTCTTACAGTAAAGACATAATTGTTTTTCCTTGCTATTATATATTTAATCTGAAGCTGCTATTCTTAGAAGAGTGTATTATAAAGCATAAAAAGGTTTTTTCTAGAATAATTGTTTTGTTTAAATCATAACTACCTTACTTGGTGTTTTAGCTAATATTCAGATAACTTGCCCAATCATCAATCACAGAGATCACACACTAAAAAACGAGACCACATAAACATTTGTAAAATTACACAGGTGGCATGACTTATAAAACGCCTGTATCTCCATTTATTCCAACGTCTCTTCGTGGACAGGACAAATAAAAACTACAAATTCCAAGGAGCTTTCAGAATTGAGAACTTTGGGTAATTTTACCTTGTGACTGAAGGACATCCTATAGTTCAAACAAATGCGAAGATCAGGTTTGGGCTTCTTTTTTTACCTCTTTCTAGATATAGGTAGGAAGCACAAAATACAATATGCTCTTAAAAAAAAATTAACTCAGACACTACAGAGTTAAAATATTTTTTAACCAGTAGTGTTCTTCTTTCATCTGGCTAAGGCTACTTAGAGATGGTCCAAGAATCAGAACACACATGACCAGGAATAAGCTATCCACAAAGACCATCTTTTATGGTCTACCCGATTTTCAAAGAAGAAGCAGTATGATTCAACAAGCTGTTCAATTTTGTAACACATGTCTGCGAAATAAAAAAATGCAAATCATGAGGAGACATATAATCTCACATCATTAAATTCCTTTTTGATACCACTCCATGGTCAGTTACTCACTGATCCACTGTGTTTAACTTAATATACATCTTTTCACATGTTTGAAAGATGGTGAAAAAATAAAGTATGAATATTTTCACTTTACTCTATTAGAAGTTAAGAAATTTAAATAGACTTAAGTATGTTGTATAAGAATATCCTTTGAAAGACAGAGCAGGTGAATAACTATGTGAAAATTAATAGAACATTTTAAGTTTCATCTTTTCCATCCTAGTTTTCTTACTGACTTGCTAATAAATATTTTCCTAATTTTCCAGAAACAAGAAGTAGAATTTCAAGGAATATATCAACATATTTTCTTCACTTTGGAAAATAAATACATGCACCTAGAATTGAACTGCAGCTCCAGGAGTCCTAGGCTTCCAATGGTACATGGACTGTAGTGTGCTCTTGTTCAAGTTCCCAATTGCTCTTGCTAGAAGTTTCACCTGATATGAGATGATCCTTCTGGAGCAGAGCATGGCCTGTGGTGTTGGGTTTTCCAGTGGGTTTGGCTTTTGTTACAGACCTGTGCTTTGTCACAGCACTGCAGAACAGCACATGCTCAGCATAGCAGGCTGGGATTGCCTTGGATTTTGGCATGACAAACCTGCCAACCCCTACAGCTGCCCTGTGGAACCACCACCCTCCATCCTCCACCCAAGCAGACCTGCAGCACTGGTGCCTGTCCTCTGGCCTCAGATTCAAGCTGTGGAGCCAAAGGGAGGTAAAAGCTAAATTCAAAATGCTTCTCATATCACTTAACTTGAAGAGAAATAATTTTTCTGGGAATTTAGCCTTTGCCAGACTCTGAAATGTATTTGGGAATAATACTGTAACCATAATATGCCTGCTGACTGAAGAGATATTTAACCTCTATGTGGTACTGCTAAAGGTGGAAATTGCAAAGTGTCAACAAAACTGAACTCTACACTGATACTCCTAAAACAGCTACTAAAACTGAAGAGCTTTATTTTTCTTTAATGCTTCACCACTTTGCATTTTAAAAACAACAACAAACAAAAATAGTTGCCAAACACCAACAAAACAAAAAAGCTAGAGATTAAATACAGTTCAATCCTGCCGTGCAAAGCCATAGACTCTTTTCCCCAAAGCTTCACTTTTGTTATATAAATTCCCTTCCAGTGACAAGTGTAGCCAGCACCCTTAATGCTTTAGGTTTGTCTTTCTTTTCAAAGGTGCAAGCTGGTACACAAACGCATGTAAATCCACCTCAAATTTCAGAGAAGAAAGGCTCCAAGTTTCCAGCCCCTCCTGACATGCTGATGCAGTCAAGAGCTTAGCCTTTGAGCTACTGCAGGAGCAGCCTTTTCCTCTTCACATTTGCCAGTGTACTCCATAATGACACCATGGTAAATACACCAGAAGTTGGGACATTGCATATAGCTCCAAGTGGTAATATGAATGTGACCACACCATTTAATACTAATTATCCCAAAGAAAATTATTAATTTTAGCACAGGATCTCCAGCAGACTTTTTAGTCTTTATGCTTTACATATTAGTAATTGTGGGGTTTTTTCAAAGAGCTCTTAGAGCTTAATTTAAATACATTAGTGCCAATTTTGATCCTTCTACTAGCTGCAATAGTTCTGAGGTCTAATTTCTCACACTTATGGTATACACATGAACAGCTTTTAAACAATTCATATTTGTATGAAAAACAGTGAAGGAATTCTCCTGACTGGTCCCAGAGAGCATCATAGTCAGGTGAGCACAACAGCAATAGGTGAGAGACAAGTCATAGATCTATGCTAAAAGAAGCAGCATTTACACCTTGGCTCCAGAAGAAAATGCTCTATGTTGTCCAATATTTACAATTTGACAGATTACCAGATCCATAATTAATTGGAAAAGGGACAGGAAAGCAAAAGAGAATGGAAAAAAGATCTTGTGGTATGCAGGTTCTTCCACTTAAAAGTGTTTTTTAAAAAGACTTCCTGAAAGTCTTAGAAAACCCATGGCATGTTATTCTTCCACATACCAAACAACAGGAACTTTCTACCCATTTTTATTCACAAAATCTCTTCAGCCTGAAAATCTATCAAGGAGCTGCACTGGACTGCACAGGGACTGTACTCTTTGGCAGTATTTCCTTGTGGATCCCAATCAAGCACTTCATTGTTTTATCATGTCATCATAGAACAATTTCTTCCCCCTGCTAAGGCAGTAAATACAGTTTCCATTGTACTATAGTAGAAGTAGTAGAACATATGCTCTGAAAGCTGAAGGGGTAAGAAAGATAAGGGTGAGGCATTAGTGTCTGGACAGCCTTAGGTCTCACTTGCACAGCACAGCTGCAGTTGCCAAATTAAAAATCTTTATGTTTGCAAATCACAGTCAGCTAGGTTGGGAAAGACTTTTGTGATCATCAAGTCCACCCCATGACCTGGCACCACCTTGTCAACTAAACCAGGGCACCGAGTGCCACATCCAGCCTTTCTTAGACATCTCCATCACAGTGACTCCACCACCTCCCTGGGCCACCCATCCCAATGCCCAATCTCCCTTTCTGTGAAGAAATTCTTCCTGATGTCCAGCCTGAACCTTCCTGGTGCATCTTTAGTCTGTGTGCTCTTGTTCTGTGGCTGGTTGTCTGGGAGCAGAGCCCGACCCTCACTGGGCCAACCTCCTTTCAGGGAGCTGTGGGGAGTGATGGGGTCACCCCTGAGCCCCTTTTTCTCCAGGCTACACAGCTGAGCTGCTCCTCACAGGACTTGTGTTCCAACCCGTCTCCAGCCTTGCTGCCCTTCTCTGGACATGCTCCAACATCTCAACGTCCTTCCTAAAGTGAGGGCCCAAAATTGGACACAGCACTCCAGGTGCTGCCCAACAGGGGAACAGTGACCTCCCTGCCCCTGCTGGACACATTCCTGATCCAGGCCAGGAGCCATTGGCTTTCTTGGCCACCTGGGCACACTGCTGGCTCACATTCAGTCTGCCACAAGTCAGCATTCCCACGTCCATTTCTGCTTGGCTGTTGTCCTGTCACTCTGTCCCCAGCCTGTAGTGCTGTAGGGGTTGTTGTGGTTTGGATGAACCTCACCTTGCTGGATTCAGCCCATCTATCCAATCTGCCCAGGTCCCTCTGCAAATGTAACTGAACAACTCATACAGGATAAAAACAAGTCTTATAAAATAATTTTGTATCTTTATTGATAATTTATATTATGACTACTAAATCCCCAGATCTATGTGCTTTTCAAAATGGGAAGAATGAAAATCTTTTGAAAGAATTATTGCCTCTTTCAATAATTTCAGAACAATAATTGGGGGGGGGGAAGAAAGGAAAAACAAAAATCCCATTTCTTGATCATACCAGGTTAGTCCTAACTACATTAGAGTTTGCATAAAATGAGAAGATACCCTTTGTTCAGTACCTGCAGATGGTGTGCATGCATCAACACTTGGAATTATCCAGCATTTACTACACAACTTGGGACAATGCTGATCAAATTTTCTGGAGTAATAAAAGAAAGTCAAGACACCACTAGAGTAAATTACTTCATTTAAAATTATTTTGCCTACAGCATGTATTTTAATGTTTGTTGAAAGCCAAGTGTATTTTTGCTGTATCGTAAGTTATGTATATGGCAGCCTAACTTGTCATTAAGCCCTTATTAGTTATTACTGCAGGATAAATTCAAATGACCAAACTTTTAAAGTAAAAAACTACTTTTAACTTCATCCTCCTAAAATTATCATCTCTCAGGACCTAGCAGAGAAACTGAAAACAGCATTGATACTGTTAGCACCCTGATTCAAACTTTTATGGAGCTGGATGTAAACATTCAGTACCATATTATCACATTTTAAAGAATTATCATCATTTGAAACCTTTAAATTGCTGTTTAAACATTAACCTAATTTAATATTAAAAATATTAGGTACCACTACAGACTAGCTCTGCAGAATCTTCTCTTTCACCCAACATGAAAATATGATTGTGATGTTATCTAATTTCCACCCCCACCTCCTGAACCCCCCAGCCCCATCCTATTGTTGGAATACCAGCATGTTGGAAAATGAGCCTCAGCAAACACAATGGAGTTAGATAGTGGATACTGGCTTACTCTGTGTCTCTCACAAGCACCCTCTACTAACCCCAGCATCTGAATTACAGACATGATAAATCATTCCTGCGACATCTGCTGTGTAGAACTCCAGTAAACAAAAAGAAAAAAGAGTATCTTTGAGACACCACAGCTCTAGAAGTAGAATATGGCTCTTTGGCTGTTCTTTTGGGAGCATCTTGTAAGTGGGGCTGAAATGAGCCTTGATATACACAAATAGCAGATTTTGATTTTGCATATTGTATGGATAGGATTCTGGCAATGTTTTAAAAGAGAAATCTTGACATACTGCCATAGAGCTATTTATAGTCACTTGATCATGCACTGAAAATCTGACCTACTCTTCTTTTTGGGCTTGACAGAATGTCTGACATCTATGTTTCTGGAATCAGAAACCATGATGGAAAAACATTTTTTTTTTTTTAAAAAGCAGCACTAAAAGCAAATAACCCCTTGCAAAAGAAAAAAAAAAAAAACCACAAAAAAACCAGCCACAGCTCTGAATGTCAGCAGTGAAGGAAGGTTAACCTTTAACTACAGCAGTCTGGCAAGCTTGCATTTCTCTTTGTTGAAGTAGCATGCAGGGCTGGCATTTCATAGCACTGTCTGTAACATTATACTCCTGGGCTATGGTTAGTTGCTTAAGGGCATGTAATTTGCAGTGTGCATCACCACAAGAAAGTGTGTTCTAAACTTACCAAAATATACAATGAAAAACAGATCTTAAACAGCCAGCAAGCAAACTCACAGCCTTTTTTTGCAACTGAAACCTGGGGAAAACTGCAAGAAGGTGTCAATCATAATGAGCTAGGGAGCTCATTATTATCATTGTCTGAGAGCATGAGGAAGATTAATGACACCACTAAAATAAAGCCAGTTAATTGGTGTAACATTTATACACAATTTCTTCAGACCAACCATGTGAAACAGAATCTGAAAAAGCATTGCCCAAAGAATGAAACAGATCTTTGGTGTATATTTTAACCTGGATGGCTCTAATGGAGGGGAGCAGTGGCAGAGCAGAGAACTGGCTTCCAAAACATGCGCTGTATTTAGATGCCAAAGGTAACCACTGCGCAAATTCATGCATGTGAAGGCAAATCACAGTCAGTTAAGACTTCGTAATAGGTGAAAAATGTAGCATTACATCTGAAATATTGAAATCTCAGTAATTAATACCTTTGCCAATGAACACAACCTGAGATCTAGATTATTTTGCATGGGTACTAATTAAAGCAATTTACATCGATCCCTTTGAAGACTACAAAACATCCTGCTAGCTTTCATAGGACATTCATTTTCACAAATAAAAGTTCTTGCCATCTGAAAAATCAAGTCTAGTTTCCCTGAATGAGGTCTGCATCTTCACCATATTCACTCTGGAAGCATGCCAAACTCTTCAAAATACTAAACACAACCGTTTATTTTTGCCAAAAGTAAAGTAGATAGAAACATTTATATTATCAGGGGAAATAGATCCATTCTGAACTATGAAGAGTTTATTACACATCCATTGAAATGAATGGAGATATTTCTTATCTTTTAAACCAGTAATGTCCTATTTTAACAGATACTGTATTAACACTGAACACAGATGCACAGCTTTCTGCAAGAGCAGATCTCACAGGAACACCATCAAGAGCAATCGCAGGCATCCTCCAAGCTTTCACACCTCCATGCTCAGTCTGAAATGCTGTCAAATTTCTGACTGATGAAATGCATCATGCCAAACCTCGTGGCTCTATAATTATCCACTTTAAAGGGTAAGTGATCTGTACAGGGTAAATGTCACAAAGACAGTTGAACAAAATACTTTGTGATCAAAAGACAGTCTACCACTAAAACACGCGCGGGAAGCAAAGCAAACACAACCTTAACTTCAGCACTACACACTGCCAGGCTACACAGTTACTTTTTAACAAGAAGGCCATGAAAAAGGGGAAAAATATTTCAGTTGTAACTCCCTTGCAGTTCCAAATAAACTTTCTTTTTAGAAAAATTTAGAAAAAATTTAAATATTTTAAATAGCACTCAGACACTTGCCTAGCCACAGACCACTAGTGGTCCATGGCTCATTTATGAGACCTACTAACACTTTCTGGAAAGAGAAGGCTTTTAGGAAAGTAAGTGTAGCCCAAGTAGTTGCATTTCTCCCAGGTATAGAAGGTAGAAGAGGGAAAAGATAACCACAGGTCCCTGTCACACATGCACAGCCTGGCACTGGGCACCAAGGGCTGTTCCCACAGCTTCAGTTGGGTAGACCTGGTCCTCACACAGGCACCTCAACCAGGACTGTCAGTGTCAAACCCCTTGCATTTGTCACAAGCATGGCAGACATGGATTTAATTCCTACCTGGCAAAAATAAATCTACTCGCATTTCAGCTCTGGCTTCTTCAGAGAAGCACCGTTTTTTCAACCACTCAGCTTCATATTCACTTGTGTGTTCATCAGGCCATGTAATAGAGATCTTTCAACACAAAGGAAAAGTTGAATTAGGAAAAAAAAAATTGAAAAACATCATCTAGAACAACAAAATTCCTTAGCAACAGCAGAAGTTGTAATACTTAGATCAATAATATCAGAGTTAAACTTTTCCTGAAACATGATAGCAAACAAGTAATGAAAACCCCACTGAAACACCATTCACATTCTGCTACTTCCTATAAATGTTAATTTTCATTTCAACCCATGACCTAATTTGCTGGTTTGTGTGGACTGTTTCCACTGTGGGAGCTGCACTTAACAGAAAGAAGGGAATTGTAAAAACTGGCACGTATCACTGGGGAGAGCACCTCAACCCAGCTCAGAAGAGCAAAAATTTCTTGCAAAACACTGACAGGTCATGAGAAAAGAAAAAGAACAAGACAGACAAGGACCTTTTTCTAGGACAGAAGTCCACCTCCTACTTTTGAAGTCTTCCCTCTATCAAATAAATTTTTAAAAAGTGTTGAGTTTTTCAAATTCCTGAAAGAAAACATGGATAGAAAGCATATGGCTTTGCTTGTCATGAACTGAAAGAGATCAGTCCCGCACAGACCCCTAGCTGAATTTTTAAGGTGGATGAATAGGTATCAATTCCCAATTCACATGACTCTGCTCATTCACATGATGGTAAAACACTGTCAGTATCATTTTAGTATTAATGCTGTGCTTTTATCAGTTTCTGAATTTAAGTGGAAGCAGACAATTCCTAATTTGCCTGATCAAATACTGAATTTACATGGCATTAATTTTGTGTACAATCAACTTGGGAGTCCAGAATTCCTCACCAGGGACCCTTATCCTGTGGCTGAGCTACTCACACATGAGCCAGCCTCTGCAAACTGCCCCTGCAGCGAGGCTGCCACATCTGACACAGGGCTGACTGCTGCATTTCCAATATGTTTAAAATATCTTAAAGTATAAAACCGAGGAAATCAGTTTGCCAAAGGAGCCACGAACTGTTTTTAATAAAACATTAAAAAAATCTAAATCATATGCTAGGATTTTATATGTCAGGAAAGGTTGACATTCATAAGGAGGGCAGCTCCTCTCCTCTCTTGCCTGATAACCTTCTATTTTGCAGGAAGAAATGTTAATGTAGATAAGTAGACAGGGATACAGACATTAGTCCAATTCTGATTATTTGCTTTAATTTTGGATCGAGCGTTCACTCAAGATAAAGGTTATTTTGCATCGAAAGTTTCCTAATAAAGCTGATATTTTTGTTATAGATTAAAGTCATTCATCATCTTACCATTATTTTTTCATATTTTCAAGCCATTTACTTAAAAAATTAAGAGAGGAAGAAGTGTAAGTGTGATTAAATGTGCAAGAAATGTCTGAATTTTCAACAACTAGTGATGAAGAAGGATATGGCAGAATTTTGAAAAGCATTATTATATTATAAAAGCTGATGCTTGAGTTTATGCAGCCTCTGCATAAAATCCATACAGTGAAGTTTCACATGAAGGTGGAAAGATCCGAATTCCCCAAAATGCGATTCTTCCTGAAAGCTTTGCAAATACCTGCTAAGGCGTGCAAACAAGCAAACTGTCATTAGAGTGCGACTTGCAATTGTCTCGAATTTAAATTAATAAGCATCGTTAGACGACTTTCACGAGAAGGTGAACGACGGCTTGCTTCAAATACCTTTTTGCTATCTGCCAGAGCAACCTGCTTGGCCACGATGTCCACATCCAGGTCCTCGAGGCGCAGCCTGCGCGCCCCGGCGGAGGGCAGGAAGCAGAGTGGGCACTGGCAGCTGTCCCGCAGCCACACGCTCGGGTAGCTGCTCTCGCTCCCGTCCTCCCACTGCACGCACACCGAGCGGCCCCCGCCCGCAGCCCGCACCGTCCGCACGGCCGCGCTCATGCTCAGACGCCGGGACTCCGAGACACCGGGACTGCGCTCCGCGGCGCTGCCGCCTCCTCCGCTTTCTGGACTCTGTAGCCAAAACGTCACAGGGAGACGTCAAAGGGAAGTCATGGAGCTCCTGAAACCAGTTGCCATTTGTTTTTCAGAGTTTCAAGCCGTTTACTTATAGAATAAAGAGAGGAAAAAGTGTAAGTGCGATTAAATGCATGAGAAATGTCTGTATTTTCAACAGCTGGTGGTGGAGAAGCATATGGCAGAGTTATAAAAAGTATTGTATTGTATTGTATATTGGGTTCTACCTTTTGGGTCCTATAGCAAAAACACCAGAGGGAACTCAGTCACGGAGATCCTAAAGCACCACCAAGAGCAGCTTATTACTGAAGAAGCAAGAACAGCACAAGGACAGTGTTACAACGATTCCCCCTTCCCTTCCAACTACCTAGACTACGGGAATATTCATTATATTGTGAAAAACGCAATTAAAAAAAAGTTTTTAAAAAGACATGTTTTAAAATTTTTTTTAAAAATGTTAACAGTTTAATAACAATAAAATGGTTATAAAAATAGCAATATAATTAGAGTAATAATTATTTGGACAATTTGGATTAGGACGACATGAGACAATAGAAACAAATAGTTATGGACATCCATGTACCTTTTTCTGGGCATAATAAGCCTGAAAATGGACACCCGTTAACAGAGGATTAACCCTTAAAAGCAACAGCCTGTTGCAAATTCATACACCATAAGATGCATAAATTCCATTCAAACACAGGATTCTCTCTGGTCAGGGTCAAATTTTTCCTCCTAATCCTAATGGCATCTTCAGGGCTGAGCGAGGCAGGAAGAAGTTAGTTTATTCTGATCATGGAGCAATAAATTCTCTTTCTCTGAAAGATTTAGATGTCCTGTGGCTGCTATCTGGTGCAAGTACCTCATTCCTGTCTTTAAAAAAATATCCCACATACATAGTTTCTATTTTAACATTATGTTATAACCTAAAACCATATTTAACACATTACTTAAGAAAATTAATTCAGCATAACCTTCTAACATAACACATATAATATTCATTTCAATATTTGCAAAAAGCCAATCATAAAATAGGCATTTTTCACAATATGTTACTGACAGAGGGTATAGTCAGACATATCTATTCAAAAATCCCTTCCATTTGATGATCTGTCATCTTGGCTGTCTTTCGTTGCCATGCCCTCTGACCAGAGATGATGCAACAGCCCTGAAACCTCCTCTCCCCTTGGTTGGGGGGAGGGCAAACCTTGCCTCAGCGGGTGAGTCTGTGGCCTCCCCCACCCTGGACACAGCCAGAGCTCATTTTCAGGACAGATGCTGGGTCTGGCTTTCTTCTGGATACCTTTTCTTCCCCAGCCTTGTTTACTTCTCCCTAGCCCTGAGGTAACTGGACAGTACTGTCACTGTTATCTCACGTCCCCTTAGGCAGCTGAACTCTCAGTCCAAAGTTCCAGTCAGAAGGCACATTCAGGAAGGGGTGGGCTTTGGTGGTTACAGTTTCATTGTGCAGTTTTGCCATAAAGGGCAAATTCCTTTATAACAATGCTTGAGCCCTTAGCCATAATGTTTCAGTCTCTCACAGAAAGACACCTCAAAACCAATTCCACAAACCAAAAGCCAGAGCTGCTACTAACCATGTTCAAAATCCAAAGTATGAAAGTACATACACCAGAACTCCTGCTGTGGATACTGTGGAATAGAAAACATGAAATCCACCTCCCTGCAAGGAAAAGCTTTGTAAACATGACTTTAGCAACAGGGTTCTGTGAGAGTTCCTCTCTCCTTTCACAGCCTTTCTATGGATATACTCTTTTATTTAAAGCCAGCTGCATACTGTCCTGCAGAATGATGGTGTACAGATGCTAGAATTAGAAAAGCTCTGGTCTAATGTTTTTGAATATTCAGAAAAATTCAGGGGACACTCCCTGAATCAATAAGTCATTACATATGTATTTTAATGACTTTATCAGTGTCAAATATTGCATATTTATTAAGTATCTTCTTGTTTTGCTCTTAAGCTCACAGGGCAACATATGGATGCTACCAGGACCGAAGTCTTGCCAGCTGAATTTGTGCACAAAAAAATGTCCTGGGCTTCAGTATTTTGACTCACAAAGGCCTGCTGGAGTTATCAGATGGTTTTTCCTTTGCTGCAGTTTAGAACTAGGCTACACAGGACCAGAATATAAGGGTCCTGTGTAGCCTAGTTCTAAACTGCAGAATATTTTTCCTTTGCTGCAGTTTAGAACTAGGCTACACAGGACCTTGGGTCTTCACAATCCCAGCAGCAGAGTGATTCTCAGCTCTCAGCCCAGCAGCGGTGACAAGAGAAAAGAGACTCGAGCACTGTGTGGCAGGTTCCACAGAGTGGAGACCTTTATTAGAGTAGGGCCCTCTGTGAAGGGAGCCAGGGACAGCAGCTCCAGTTTCACAGGGGAAAATAGGGGTTTATATAGGGAACTGGAGAGCAGGGAGAAACTAGTAATGAATGGGATCCACGTAACTTGGAGGAGTGACAAGGGAAAAACAAATGAGGTACAACAATTAACACAGAACTGCGAAGGATCATGGGCGGGAAGGGTTCCTCACCCTAACTGAGGTGTGCCTCATTCAAGGCTTGGCTCTCCAGGGGAGAGGAACCACTCCTTTGCTGGCTGATTCCTCGGCCCCCACAACAGGCAGGGAGAGACTAAACATCTTCAAACCCCCACTGCCACACCATACCTTTTCAGAAGGCTGCAGACATCTGCCCATCTAGTTCTTTAATCCAGCCTTTTATATTCTTCATCTTAGATGCACTGCACCTGTGCGCCCTCTGTTCCCTGTATGGCTGGTCGGCACCCCTGGGCACTCCATGGCTCATTGCTGTCAGTGCTGCTCACCTGTCCTGCACAGCTGAAGCCACTGGGAATCAGCCACAGCTCCACTCCCAATCACCACAAACTCTGTGCCCACATGTGCCAGTGTCTGCACAAAAACATTTGTCTGATGCTGTTACCTCACAAGCCAACAGCAAATATGCCCCGTGAAGGCACAGAGCCCTGTGTACCCACCTTCCTTCATGGCTGCACAGCTCTGCAGTGGAGACACTGCCTGAAAACCACTTCAGCCTCCTGGGAGGGAGAGGGAGTGGTGGTGGTGTGTGGAAAGAGCAAAAGAACCTGGGCTTTTAAACACCAGATGTAATCTACATCTGGTAGATTAGATGAAGATGGCCTCTTGTTCATTCGCTCTTTTTTCTAGGGTTACTCTTCTGAAATTAGAGGATGTGAAATATTATTTAAAGTCACAAATTTAATAGCATCCTAATTTATATGCAGATCCAGTTATGAATTATGAATTAGCTTGCATTTTGTTGTACCTCTGTTTGAATCCTGAGTAAAAAGTGCATTACTTTAATACAAATCTCAGATAAATTACAGTAAATTAGAAACAAAACAATATCAATTAAGAAAGGACAAAGCCTGCTACTAAGAAAACTTAACTGCTCTTCATTAACCAAAAAACTGTCCACACAGAAAGTGTAAAAGAAATAATTCTTAATCATTACCCCAAAAAAGGCATAAAAAGGTCTTAGATAAATCCAGCTGAGAAACTAAAAGTCAACTGAACTGATTTTTGTGGATTAAAACCTAACACAAAACTAAGAAGAGATAACAAGTACACAGAAAAAAACCATCTTGCAGTTTGGAGTATATCCAAATTTTTAGTGTACATTTATTTACGCTATATACCAAATATATAATACCAAACTATTAGCATTAATAATAGTAAATTTCTATTATAACACTAAAACTACTCGATGGTTTCCCTGTCACAGGGAAAAAATTGCAGAGTGGAAAAATGTATGGAAAATATCACGCAAGTATATATCTTTTTTTTGTCATCACACTCTTAACAATATCCACATTATCCACTTCACTGGATAATGAATCTCTTTCCTAAGCCAACCCACCCCAATGACTTTCCTCCCCGACCCTCCAAGAGAGTTTAGACACAAATAATGACTACTAAACAGTTTCGAAACACCTATAAGGAGTGTCTGCAGTCACAGTAAGGTTGTCATCTGAGAAAACATGATACTCTTGGCATTGTCTTTTCTTATGAAAGAATGTTAATGGCATGCTGGAGACTGCCAGCAGTATCTCCAAGGTAAGGTAGTTTTTAAGGAGGAATGGCTCTGTCCAAGCCACATCATTAAAAATGTAATGGTTATGGAGACCATATGTTTTCCTTGTTACAGACGTAGTCATTAAATTCTGCCTTTTCCAGTGATAAATTGATCCTGTAGGCAGGATGACAACTCAATGAAAAAAATAAAACAGGCAGTTTTAGTCTTTTTTTTTTTACACATATGTTCTAATAACAGCTTTTTAAAGAAGCACAGTTTTTTCGCCAGTTTCACATATTATAGGAATGAAATGCAGACCCACAAATTGAACTACATTTTGCTAATGGCTCACAAAAAAAAGATTTAGTTAATGAAAAAAAATTCCCCAATGAACTGCAAGTAAAAATACATTTTAAAAGACAGAAAAATTACAGACTTTGAATCCACAGGCGTACTTCAGGAATAGTGGCTGTGAAATGCACTTCACTCACAACACTTCAGCGTTACCTGAAAATTTCTTTAATAGTCACAAAATTGATATTCAAGAAGCATGAGCAAGCAACATGAAGGCCATCTAAAGAAACAGTCACACCAACAGTAATAGACACATCCAAAGAATTTCTCCACAAAATACACATTTCCTAGACAAGATTATGACCAGAGCTCTGTAGCTCACAAGGTTGTTTCTAGTGACTAAGCCAGGTATATTTTTTGCTTATGAGGTTTACATCTTGCCAATCTGCATCTGAGTACATGGCAACCTATAGGAGCAACAATTTAGCTTCAGACAATTCATACACCCCAGCTTGGCACACATAAGGTTTTTTAAAGGCTTACTGAGGTTTTGGAAGTTTCCCTTAAATTCTCTTTGTGATGATGGTCCTGGGTAAGTCAACCTGTGAAACTGAACATCGCAGTTTTGAAATCCAGCTTGCACACTCCCCTCCGAATCCCCAACCATTCACTTGGCCCAAGGCAACACAATTTCTTTCTCAAGCTTTTGTTAATGGTTTTGTGCATGCTCTGAGCTTCTCCTGTTCTGTGTGTATCAGTAGATGTGAGAATGCCCACATCAGAGCACTGCCTTCAAAAGTGAGCTACCTGGAGAGAAGTGCAGGTGGGTCCCTTAGTGCCTTGATCTGACTCTGATCATAGAACACTTTGAGTTGGAAGGGGCCTTAAAGATCATCTCATTCCAATCCATTTGCCATGGGCAGAGACAGCCTCTACCAGACCAGGCTGCTCAGAGCTCCTCCTAGCCCGGCCTTGAGAACTTCCATGGATGGAGCATTCACACCTTCTCTGGGCAGCCTGCTCACCTTGATGAAAAACTTAAATATTAAGTGAGCTCTCTATGATTGTTCCAGCTGCAGCACATTTTTTTCCCCAGAAAAGGCATTTGCTCTTCAGCACCATCAACTCTTTAATAAATTCAGAAATAATACATGTTTTGAAAATCTTTAGAAAACTACAAAAAAGCCCTGCTGTCACCTCAATTTTAGCTCAAACTTCTGCATTCTGAAAAAGAAAAAATCTAGTACCAATATAATATTTTAACATAAGGACATAATGGGGATTACTGCTGCTACAACCATCCTTTTAAAGCTCTCTGCTTAAAGGTAATTACCAAATTTTCAATGATAAAAGGGCCTTTACTATTTAAAATAGGCTGCATGAAGATCCAGATCCAGGGCATCTTCATACCTCCCAAACAAATAAGTTTTATTAGATAAAAAGCAAAAGCAAGACATTTATAAGATTGCAAAGAGTATTGCAATATAGTTTTCATAGTTTTTAAAGAAAAAAATTGAATTTAAAACTTTAAAATGTTGAATATCACTAAGCACTCAGTTCTTGCAGGCAGCTCTATGAAAAACATTTAATATATCAGCTCTGACTCAAAAAATGATATATTTAATGTACACATTTGCTTTGGTCAGCCAAAATTATGTAAATCAAACTCTAGTAGATTTAAATTTCCTAAAAGATTTTTGTATTGGCTTCTTCAAGTCCACATAAGATGGACCATTTGTATTAAACTTATACATAGACCAGACTCAGATATCTTCATTTTCTCCTAGAAAGGACCATTTAAAGCCTTCTGAAATCAAGAATAAAAAATAAAATCAGAATTCTGCCATATTTAAAATAGAAAAATGTTTATGTTTTACTGAAACATAAAAGAATGTCAAGTATTCATATATGATATGAAATAATGTGGACTATAGTGTGGACTATAAAGTACCACAGTCTTGTTTCATTAGATGACAATTTACAGGGCATTGGGTCGAATGAGTTATTCTGTAAATACCCACACATCTCCTGCTTTGCAAAGTAAGCATTCTGCTAACATTTACTCTTTTGGTATGCTGCACACATTGGAATAGTTTCAGCTTGACCAAACATTTGCTACTGCAAACAGAACAGTCAAGCTGCTTAAAGAATATTCAAGAAGCGGTTTTATGCTACTACTGCTTTTTATTAGGATTTGAATACTGCTCTCATATGCCTAAAAAATAGCACTCTCATGCCATTTTTGTTTATTTACTGATGTTGTAACAAACAGTTTGATGTTATACAAACGCTGATGTTTATTTACTTCATGTTATAACAAATGACTCAAAGTGAGTAAAACACAGACTTAAACTTCCCTTAAGAAGCCTCTGGGCACAAATGGAACTGCATGACATCTTTGGGGGAGACTGGCATCAGCACTTCTGGAGCTTGGCCCAGCCCAGAAATGCTTTTATGTTTTGCTAAGAGAGTGAGCACACAAGACTCAGTGGCTTGGCTCACTCTTCTGTTGTGCCATCCATCTCTAGTGGCAAGGAAAGTATCACTGAAAAATGAATTTTTAAGAGCTAGAACTTGTCATA
Source organism: Melospiza melodia melodia (assembly GCF_035770615.1). Classification (NCBI taxonomy): domain Eukaryota; kingdom Metazoa; phylum Chordata; class Aves; order Passeriformes; family Passerellidae; genus Melospiza; species Melospiza melodia. The sequence goes on from NC_086199.1 coordinate 46,873,373, forward strand.
TAGTTTCTAACTTGAGAACAGAAAAATAACATTGAGTGGTTCCACCAGAGTCAACCAATAAAATGGTTTTTTGGTTTTTTTTCCCAGCAAATCTTTAAAGATCCTGAGGACTTAAAAATGCAAAATGACATGTAAAGTATCTTGCCAGTAGATTACATTTCACTGCCTTCAGCAAAATGAGCTGTCTGGTTCTGTAAGCACCTACCTTCATGAGACTTTCCTGGTGCCTTCAGCACTCTAGTCCAAGCTGACTTATGTTGAGCCACTGCAATGCTGAGTAACTTACCCACTGAATGGCTTGCAGACTGAAGTATAACTAAATGGGAGCAGGGTTAACAGGAACAGACCTCAGAAGTACATCAGCTTCTCTTCCATGGGTGCTTAAAAAGGCTTAAAAACTCAAACAAGTCTGGCCCACAAGGCCTTTTGTATTGTTGCTTTTAATGAAACTTGATTACTTCATGGGTCTGTACATTTTTATTTGTTTTTACTAAAAAGCAAGTTATTTCACTTGGCAAGGGCTACAAACTTCCAATGTTTTGCTGAAAAGACACATCCAACAGAATGTTTTAAAATCAAGAGAGTCTCTGCAACTAATAACAGAAATGTACTTTAACATTGTTTTCAAATATTTATTACAACAACCCATAAACTCTTTTCATCCCAACAGGTATTCTGCCTGCAGTATCTGTAACCTAATAGCCACATTACCCAAAATTGTCAGTTAAACAGCAACGAGTCTAAAAACCCCACCCTCCTTCCTACCAGACACTTTTGCTATTGTCTAGGACCACGAAGTTACATTAATAACTTAGCTAGCAAAAGTAAAAAGGCACTAACAAGAAAAGTCAATGTGTTTGCACAGACAAAACCTTTTAGTCAGCTTTAGAAACATGCTCCTGGCTCTCAAATCTGGGATCCAAAACTCTAACCAGTGCTAGAGCTCATTCTTTTTGCTATAAAAATCTCTACCAGCATTCTCAGGATCTGACTTAAGCCTTTTTGGCTGCTTCTCAGGGTTATGATAGCTTAGAGTCACAGATAAGCAAGCCTGGAAATACCAATCCTGCCAGAATAGTTCCCATCTTTCCAAACACAAATGAAAATCACAGCTTTACATAGTGGAACAACATTTAAGGAGCATATAATACATAGCATTAGAAAGGAACTTAACAGAGGGCCAGAGGTGTCACCCTGAAGGACTAACAACAAAAGCAATTTAAGAATTTGCTACACAGGAGTCTGGAAGGAGCTGGCCAGCACCTCACTTCAACTACACTTAGCGCAGGTGAGCCACAGCAGGGCAGGTAATACAAAAAAACAAAAAACAGGGAATCAGACATGAGAGAGCTTACTTCAATTGCATCCAAAGGTGAATGATATAACAGAAGGTAGCTTTTTTGAATATGGGATATTAATTTAAACATACCTCGGACATTAACTTAAACATACCTCGAACCTCCTGGTTTATACAATTGTGCTATTTGTTTGGAAGGTAAAATAAATAAGGGGTTTTTTTCCATGAAGAAGAATGTATTTTCCGTTACTATCCCTGGAAGCGTTCAAAAACGAGCAAATGCGGCACTTGTGGTTTAGTAGGCGTGGTGGTATTCAGTCAAAGATTGGACTTGATGAACTCGGAGGTCTTTTCCGAGCTTCGTAATTCTAGGGTTTGTCCAAGGAGGTGCTCCTTCCAGGCGGGCGCCAGGGCCGTGCATTGCGGGGGACGGGCGGTCGGGACGGCGGTGACCCCAGCAACGGGGAGGCTCAGACGCGGAGACAGTCGTTCTTGAGGCGTCCGAGGGGAGCTCAGACGCGGAGACAGTCGTTCTTGAGGCGGCTGAGCGGGCTCAGACGCGGAGATAGTCGTTCTTGAGGCGGCTGAGGCGGGCGCCGTGGCTGCGCACCGTCAGCGCCAGCAGGTCGTACTTGTCGCGCAGCCCGCTGGAGACGTGGCGGGTCTCGCGGAGCAGGGCGCGGGCGTGCAGCAGCAGCCCCAGGAAGCTGTCGCCCAGGCGGGACTCCTCCCGGCCGCCCTGCTCCTGGCCCTGCCGGAATTTGCCCTCCAGCTCGCTCAGCGAGCGGTCCGAGCTGGAGTAGGCGTCGCTGATCTGGGCGGACTCGCGGCGCAGGTAGGCGCCGTAGCTCTCCTCCCCGTCCAGGTCGTAGGAGATGCTCCTGCCGATGCCCTCCAGCACCCGGCCCGCGTCCTCCACCTGCCGGCCCAGCACCGTCAGCTCCTCGCGCAGGGTGAGCCCGCCGCCCGGCGCCGCCGCCGCGCCGCACCGCCGCTGCTCGCTCACCCGGAACAGCAGCTGGCACCGCTCGGGATCGTCGTTCTCCTCGTAGTCCCCATCAGGGACGAAGTAGTGGTGCAGGCTCCCGTTGGACATCTCGGGGTACAGTGGCCCCTCGAAGTACCCGCGGCAGAGGCTGCAGAGCCCCAGCAGCCACGCCAAGCGCACAAGGGGCGGCATGCTGCGGCCGGCGCGCAGCCTAGGGCCGCCCGTGCCGCATGGGGCTCCCCGCCCCGCCGCTGCCGGCCTCGCCTGGGCTGCAATGCGGGCCGAGCACGGCAGCGCGGCCGGAGGGCTGGCGGCGCTCTGGGGCCGGCCTCACCGCGCCGCCCTTAAGAGCCGCGGCCCCGCCGAGGGGGAAGCGGCCCCGCGCCGAGCCCGACAGGGCCGGGCCACCCCCGCCCCGGGCAGCGGCCGCAGGGCCCGCGAGCACCGCCCCCGGGGCTGCCGCACGGGCGGGGAGGGAGCGAGACGCGTACACTGCTCGGCTCTCAACAGAAAACTCCGTAAACCTGACCTCCACTCTTCTTCCCCTTAGAAACGACGGCTTTGCTGACAGCCTGATCTATGCAGCGCCTCAAATGCACGACTTGCGACAGAAGAACTTCTCCAAGTTGCTCAGGCACATAGTTGGTCATTGATAAAAAATTTGGATGGGAAAAAGATGCAGGATCAAGTAGAAACTGTAAAGCAATAAAGCTTGATAGGGTAAGATGGGAAAATGAAACACAAATATGCTCTTAAACAAGATGTCTGATGTGTTTAGATAAAACCCCATTACAGTGCATCTTATGGGGCTGACTTTGTAAGAAGCGTTTGTTTTCATTAAACAGTATTTTGGGTGAATCTAGTAGCAGAATTGTGGCACAGCTGAACTGTGCGCATGACTTTTAGAAATCTATCTTTATCATTTTTGAGTTGTTAAATCAAGGTGGGATCACGAAAAGAAAGGGTCTGTAAAGTTACCAACTCCTTTCATATCATTTTTCCTCCTTCTTGGAAAAAAATCACCACCTAGCAAAGATTATACCAAATCCTGCAGTCTGGATTGGGAGAGATTTACATGCAACAATATTTATGTTGCCTCTATAAAATAAGCACTTTAACTGTCATCTTGACACTTTCTGCATGTTGTAGATAACTATGGTGCTTACAGTTAATTTAGTTGGGAAAATAAGCCAGACCAGCTTTTTTTCACTATTATTCTGGGCATTGTAGATTAAAGGCTTATGGGGCTCAGGGGCCTTTGGGTCTACAATTTCTTATGCTGCCATTCATTTTAGACACCTATAATTCAAACACTGTCTTGATCCCCTTCCCTCACATCAGCTTCTTCTGTAACCACAAGCTATCCTGTCTCTGGGCACATGTGAAGCAAATAACAGCTGTAGAGACCAGCTCCTCATCTTAATTTCAAGTGTACTGAGCTCCACAAGCTGCTCCTTTCTTTGCTGACTGTTCCTTGAGGGAAGGCACCTATTCCCATGTGTCTGGTAGGTTCTTGGGAGCTCAGGGATAAACTTAACTGCAAGGCCCGGCCCTTTAATGTAAGACACAAAGTTACTGAGAGCAAGCTTTCACCTGTGCGTGGCCTTTAATAAATACTCCATGGTAACCTGTGATATCAGTGTGCCTGGGTATTGATTTTGGAGCCTACTGCAGCACTTCACATAAGCTCAGATGGTCATAAGATTTACACCAAGAGACAAAAGCAAAAAATAAACCAACCAGTCAGACAACCAACAAAAAACTAACCAGAGACAGCAAGAGCAATAACTGAAGCCTTCATCTACTTAATTGATTTAAGGTAGTCTCTGCAAGTTCTGGAGTCCTTTGAAATCACAAACACCTCAAGATGAGAAATATTTTCAGTGTCTAGGCAGCTGGTGCGAAGCCCAGCTAGACAAGCTATTGTAACAGAAGCACTCCATTCATTTGGAAACATTTTAAATTTGTAATTAAGTTCACAAAACACTCACATAAATAAGTTGGATTAGACTAAGTCTTTCAGCTTTCTATAACATGTTTAAAGCTTATTCAATTGAGGCTGTTTGGTATTTGTCCTTGGTCTCTGTTGGCCAACAGGGGCTCCTTGAAACAATTTCTATTCCCAGGGTGCTCTTGTTTCACCTAATGTTTTGTTTGCATTCCTGGTCTTTGCCGATCATGGTACATAGTCTCCATCCATTTCCACCCAGGCTGGTATAACTGACAGCCAGCTGGTTTGGCTCATACTTGGGTTCTAGTGGACTTCCATTTTGATGTCTCCGCATGGAAGTAATGGACTGTAAATCACCCAGCTATGGCTTTGTCAGCATGGTTATGCTTTCAGCAGTGCCACAGAGAGTAAAAAACCCCTAGCTTTAGTGACTATGTCGTCTCTGTGTACATTTAGAGACTGAGTATATGCTCTTCCCAGCTACAGCTGCTGCCTGCCACTGCTGTTTTCAATCGGGCTCACATTATCCAGGTTTACTTTAAATTTTATATCCAAATAGTCCCACCCCAATGGAAGGCAGACTTGGAATGTCTATTTTTTAAGGAAGTCTGCAATTCGAGATCTGCAGTCTTAGTTACTCAGGGGGCATAGGTTTGGAAAAACTGGAACTTGATGAAAGATACACAACAGCCTGATATAAGGCAATACCTATTATGGGTCAGGATTACAAAGGAACAGAATACTAAGTTTTAACATCATCAAATGGTGGAAAAGATGAAGACTCACACTGACAGAACAAGACTGTGAATGAGTAGCCACCATCCATTCCAAAATCACACCTAAAGGACAAAAGTCTCAAGACTGCAATGATATAATCTAATATGAATACCCTTAAGCTGTCCACGAAACCATGAAATGGTACAAATGAAAATCAGTTGTTTTTTTTTTTTTCTGAAAGACATGTACTGAAAGTAACAATTACCTTTCTCTATGAAGACTTCAGTTGAAGGGTCTGAAATCTTCATCACAGTTAACAGCAGCAGACACACCACAGCAAAGGCTGAAGGAAAAACAAAAAAAATCAGTCGGTGTAGAACTTTGTAAAGTAATTTCTGGCAATAGCTGGAAGTTTAGAGGACAATAAAACTGAAGGAAGACAGAAGGAAATTGATCAGAAGTACCAGAAACCTGGGATGCAGAGAACCGGGGAAATGAGCAAGGGCTTTCCTGTTGGATGTTGCATTTTCTGCTAGGAGTCCATAGGGATTGCTGCATGACATCAGATATATGGGGAGCTTTTGGGATGCATCCAAGAAACAGATCTTCCTTGTGGCACGCTCCCATGAAGGCCCTCATTTAAATCCTGGCATTGTCAAAAGACTGCTTGATTTCAGTATTTTATCCTCCATGCCTGCTCAAGCATTTAAAAGTTCCTTCTGTATAAATGAGGAAAAAGTACAGGAAGCAAAAAATAAAGCAGCCTACTGGTACTGTTGTCTTACAAATACTTGGCATTATATACTCTGCTGTGGTAAAGCCACTGTTTTTCCACTGAACAACATTTTAAACAAAGTTTAGAATAACATAAAGAACTGCAGAATTTACTCTGCATAACCTGCTTATGCAGCACCAAAATCAGCCTCCAGCCCAGAAATTGCCTATAAACAGATGGCAAATGCACAGCTCAGCACTGGATTTCAGGTGATTTCAGTTGTATACAATTTCTTCTGCAAGCTATGCTTCATCTTTGGTTTTTGGCTCACATGTAGTTGCTATTTCTGTTGTAGATCATGGTAAATGTTGCGACATCAGAATATTTCAGCTGTAAATGGCTGTTTATTCAGAGAACAGAAATATGTTATATGGTCCTAAAGGCCCCACAGGCTTCAGAGTATAAACGTTTTCTGACTACTGGCTTCTGTTTTCCTGCTATGAGCAGTACTATGCCTTTACATTAAGAAACCTTGTTTTAAAACAGGACTAAAAAGTATATGTATGTAATTTCTAATTGGAGGGTGCAGTGCTAAATGCTCAAATGGCATCAAGTGAGGGGGAGGTATGAAATAGTCCATGAAGGAGTAATGCCAGGAGTTTTTGTAGGAAAATTGCCATAAGAACATACCAGAAATTCTATAAAGTGAAAAAAGGTTTGGGAAATGAAGCTTTTATAAGGCGTTTAGTATTCATTCAGTATAACTTTGAAATACAGCAGAAATTCAGAATCAGTATGCTGAAGCACAAACCATACTGAGTATTCCAGGACCAGAAGAATGTCTGAGGTTTCACTGAAATTTGAATTTGAAAACATTTTGAATTTCTCAAAAAGGCATATTTAATTCAGAATTGGAACAGCTGACCAACAGATAACTCAAAAACAAATTTGTAGAGAAAACAACTTTAATGTTAGCTTGTTAAACTACCTGGTCATGATAACCCTTTTCTCCTTCAGAAGCGTCAGGCTGAAACCACATCTATATCTGGGCACAGAATCCTTTGAGTCCATTAGCACTGGCCTGTCTTGGATAAACATTACAGAAAACCAAATTAAAAAAACACAAGTAGCTATAGATGGATTGGGTATGAGGATGAATGTGAATATAACTAATGGAAAAGGTCTGTCAGGCTGTTTGTCTCAGAAGAGTTTGCAATTAATATTGAACCTACTTCAGTTTTAGCCAACACCAAAATGACCTTGGCCTCGGCAAAAAAATATGGAAAAAGATTTTACCAAAGCCTTTCTCTGTAGTGGGTGCTGGTTTACTTTATGGAAATATCATTTCCTTAAAGCAGAAAACTGAGGCTGTGCTCAGTTTGCTTTTATAAAGTGAAGCGATGCATCTGGATGCTTCCTAAGAAGGGAAAAGGTTAAAAGAGAGTTGAAGCAGGATAAATATGTACTGGTATTTTAGTAGTGGAGTTTCTGCCTGTTGATGAAAAATCCTGAACCCCAAGAGGGATATTGCTAGCATCTCTTCGGCAAGGTTCCTGAAGTGGAAATAATAACACTTCCTCACTGGAAATGAAAACACTTAAAAAACATCATTGCTGGCCAGCACATGGAGAAATTTTCCACTTACTGTAAATGTGGCTTGTTACAGAGACAGCATATCATGCTTTTAACATGATGGTTTGATTTTCAATCCTTTCTGTGTTATTTTTAATGTTCTCTGTAAGCATGAAAACACTGCATGTGGAAACACATACTTTGCAGTTGTTACAGAAACATAGTTCACTAATTATTCATAAAAGATACTTTCTCCTTCCATCTAACCTGTTAGGAGTAAAATAAGATTTTAAAACCCCTAAAGTTTCTTTTTCCTTCTCTCCCTGCCTCACAAAGTAGGGAAAGCTTACAATCTGACACGTCCTTCTCAGGCAAAGGTAGTACAGAATTTAAATAAAAGCCTTGGAAGAAATTTAGAAGAGTCTGGTGAGGAAATGCTGATGTCATCTCCAATGGGATTAATCCATTTATACAGTTTCTCAGGTTTTGTAGATCTGTGATCTAATGTATTCATTTGAGGCAAGGTCTTGAGGACATAAATTTTCTGAAAGCTGGATTTCACCAGGTCTGTTTTTCAGGTCAAATCCCCAACAATTTAAACACACTAAAGAATTTCCAGTTTTACCAGCCTTGCAAGGATAGTATTTTCTGATTTATACGTAATCTTATATATTAAGATCATGCATGAATTTCTGAATAAAAGCTAGATCCTGACATGTTTATACTGGTTATTCATCAAATTTCCTCTCCTCACTAATCTTTTAAAGTCTTCGCTCATGAATTTAAAGGGGGAGCCTACCTGTAACCAAATGCATGTAGTTTTATTAAACATGTCTCCACAGAGGATTAGCCTTCCTGCCTGAGGTAAAACTCAAATATATGTAATAGTATCCTCTGTGCAGATAAAAGTAAGATGAGATGGGAAATGTAAAAAAATACATATGATTTAACTAGTTTAATCTCCTCTCAGCCATATCTTTCCAATTGTAGCATAAAAAGAATAACCCCTACCCCATGCTTCTATAGTAAAATTCACTTGTATTCACAGATCTATTTTTTAGGAGTTTGTATCCTAACACATTCACTCAGATTTTTATTTAGTTGTTTTTAACAGGGTATTAAACTTAAAACTAGTCAGACATTGTATGTGAGCAGCATAAACCCAGACATATGGTTTCAATTCAAATATACCAAAATCTCTGTGTTAAAAAAAAACCAAAAAAAAAAAAAACCAAAAAAACAACATTCCCTTTACCAAACATTTTTATAAAATTCTACTAGAAAAAGCAGGTGAAGGAATTACTTACAGTCAGCTGTATATTTATTTTTGTGCAGCCATGGTTGACTATTCCACAGGTTTTTAATGACTCAGTGCACACAGAGCGCTCATTCAGCAGCCTGAACAGTGTGTTATTCTCCCATGCTTGAGGCTGGAGCAGAATGTCTATATGGAATTTCTACCTCCTACTACAATTTATGACTTTTATTTGGAATGGCGTAGCTTAGGAATTGGCATTCAAGGTTATTTCCTCGTGGCTTTGCAGATCCTTCAATAGATGCTGGTGAGATTTGCCTCTGCATCTCGACCTGGAGCCCCAGGATGGTTGTTTGCCCTGACTCTGAACCACAGTGTATGGGATGCTTCTCAGAGCTGCAGGAATATGACCTGCCTGCTTCCACATTTATGGCCAAAATGCAAAGACCTATGGCCAGCTTTAAAGTCTGGGGGCTAGTTTAGGCTTAGGAAATATTACAGCTCCTCCAGCTTGGTTGCCTTGGATGAGAAAGCCCCACTGGGTGTCACTCACAGCCTCTGAACGTGATGTTTGGGCTCAAATATAAGTTTGTTCAGGTTTTTTAATCCCACTGTTGTTCATGCTCCCAGAAATTGTGCCAGCTGTGCAAGCTTTTTGTGTCTTTTCTGGGTGCTGAAAAGTCTGAGGCAGCAGTGCTGTAGTACCTTGACAAATTTGGAAGGATTTCCCATAAGATTAGATAGGTGATGCCTGAGTGTCAATATGCAAAAGGGTCTCCCAAACACACAGAAGCACACAGAAAAGTAGATTCCCTTTAGTAACAGAATGCTTCAGTTTCACAGTAAGCAGCTTTGGAGCCATTTTAACAATTTCCTATTCAGAGCCCTAAGAAGGTTCAGCAAAATCAAAGTGATGCTGTGACAACTGTTTGAAATTAAAATTAAGAGGGTATATTCAAAAAGAAGTAGTATCTGAAAGGCAAGACAGGACAACCCACCCTCTCCACTGGAGTAGCCCGGAGTAAACCTCTGTGGTTAAATGCTGTCACACTGTAGTTTGGGTTGGAGGGGACGTTTAAAGGTCATTTAGCCCAGCCTGCCTGCATGGAATAGTGACCCACATTGCAGCAGTTTGTGGAGAGCTGTTGCCTGTGGCATGGACTCACACTGGAGAAGTTTGTGGATGACTGTTTTCTGTGGGAGACAACATCATAGAGCATTTTCTACCATCCACAGGTCAGCGCAGAGGTAAAGTGCTGGCCATTTCCTTCCTTCAGTAATGTCCAAAACCAGCTGTACCTTCAGATCTGCAACCTGGCTTGATCCACCTTGTCCCTTGAAAGCTTCTGGCACTCACTGTGTAGGTCTCCATATAGAAGTTTTCTATTTCTAATGTGTTCCTACAGTATGTCAGCAACGACCAGTGAAGAGAGTGCATCGCTATTTGGATTCTGGCAGTTGATTAGATGGTGGGGCACCCCCAGCACATGTCACCTTCTCTTCTTCCTCTGATGACAAAAGTCCGAAGTTTTCACCTTCAGGCCGCTTTGTGATGAATTCCAAGATTCCTGGGCAATTGGGGTTTCCAATTCAAACTGGCTGTATGATCAGCACGACTCCACATAGCATCAGTGGCATGATGTGAGGAAGGGACTTTCTTGGATTTTTTCCAGTACACTTGGGTTTGATTATTTTGTTTTGTTTGTTTGCTTTGAGGTTTTTTTTCTTCAGGAAACTATTACTTTATCTTGTTTAAGCTTTAGTTTAAACTATTGTATTTCCTCAAATGATTCTTTCTTACATTTCTTACATCCAATCAATGTTTTGAATTATTGTACCACAGCTTCAGGCTCATGTAACCAGATGTGGAGGATCAGGGATGAGCATGTAAGAACATTTTTTCTCCAACATTCTGACTGACAGTTCTGACTGGAAAGTTGTGATTGGATAAGAAGTCCCCTCCAGAGTAGTGGCAGCACTGTGCTGATCCAACTTTTTTTCTGTCTTCAGGCTTATGCTCATTGCATCTGCATCAACTTTCCCCATGCCAACTCAGTTCCTGGAGGGCTTGAAATGGCTGGTGTGGACCAAATGGCATGAAAAATTCAGTTTTCATGAGAGGCATGCAGCAAGTTAACTATAAAAGGAAGTAGATCAGTCCCCCTCTGTTTTTCCTCCCTTTCTCTTTGTCTCACTACCTCAGATCTGGACCACCCATGCAGCAGGACCAACACAGGATCTAAGACCTGGTGATCTTTTTTCTCCTTTCTCTCTCCTCTGCATTTATTTCTCTCCTGTCTTGCTTTGTCTTAAAGTCTGGCTATCATATTATACCCATGATTTTATTCAGAAGTTTGTTTGTGGGAGTTGGGATCTTGTTGAAATGTGTTGTAAAAATTAAGGGCTTATGAGCCAAGGCTTATGAGCCAAGGCTTTTGAGAGCAAGTAGTGGGCTAGCTGCCAGAGTTAAAACAATTCTACAGTAAAGCAGAAGATTCCCTGACACATGGACTGGTGTGTTTGTTCAACCTGACAAGAATTTATAATGAACATCATGCCCCCTATCAAGTGGGTCATGACACCAGGAAATAAAGCTGTAGCACTCTAGCTGCATAATAAAATTCCCTATAGACATACAAGGTTGTGGTAAGACAAGTATTTCCTTTCTTTTTTTTTTTTTTTTTTTTTTTTTTTTTTTTTTTTTTTTTTTTTTTTTTGCAGTTATTGTCACACCTATACTTGACCAGATCTAGTAGATGCTGGCATTTTCACTATGACAGCGCTGCTGGGATACAAAGCAGGGATAAATGGAAGAGGTAAAGACGGGACTACTTGTCATACTTTACATATCAGGGAAGAAAAAACCCTCTAGGCAACATAATCCTGTGTTTAAATCCTCAGCTACAAAGGACAGAGCTTCAGTAAAGATTCAGCACAAACCAAATGAACAAAAAGTATCAAGTTGAGGTCATATAATTTTTCTAAATGCATTGAGGAATGCTCATGTTCAGTTTTCCCAGCCTGTCTCTCAGTGGTGGCAGCTTCCACTAGTCAGGGATTGCAGAGCATTTTTGCTTCTAAGGTCAGCTGTTTCTGGGACATAAAGTCAGTTTTGCCTCGAGATCTGGTATGCAGTGTTTGGAATGCTGAGGATAGTGTGAGTCTGCTGAATATCAGGAGGCTCAGAGAGCCTTCAACTATATAAATCCCCAAACTCTGATTTATTCTTAGGCTTAACAAATTCTAGCAATTTTGGTGTGTGCAGATCCCTTGATCTTATCCAGGCCACCAAAGAGCCTCCCCATCTCCTACAGGGCTTTGGCTCCCTGGGCAGGGCAGTGCATGTCAGCATCACAGCCACTCATATACACAAAAAAGGTTTGTATCTGCGACTCTCAGCACAAAAAAAATGGCATCATGTGGTCTAGCTGGGAAGACAGGAGTAAAACAAAACCTTCTACTTCAGCAGTTTGTGCCTGAATATCTTTCCTCTTTATACAGAAAACTCAAAATTGGCTCCAGACAAACACCCTCACACAAAACTTCTTGTCTCAGTGAAATTTTGTGCTTTGACAGTGCAGACATACAAAAAAATATGTCTTTTTATCAGCAAGATAACCCTACTAGTGCTACTTTGTCCTCACTGCCATATTTTGCAGGAAATGTTTAGTCTGTTTGTATCTGTTTATGGAAAGAACAGGAATTTCCACAGAAAGAGAAAAAAAGAACAGCAAACTGGGAAAAGGCTTTCTTTGTCAGCATTACAATATTAATAGTGCTTGCCATTTCACTCAGCAATAAATAACAACACGTTTGTTTCTTAAAAACAAAAGGCAGCAAGAACACACCCTTAGCCAAAACCATCCCAGGCAGAAAGGCCAAATTTCCCTAAGTGCAAGACCACATTGATTCCACGTCTAAGCACTCCTCAGCATTTGCAGAAAGCAACAGATCTTTTTCAGAGAGTTACTTTTATGTAAATGACAGTTACTATACCACAAAAGTTAGGGCAGGCAAAACATTCTCATTACTTTTACCATCAAAATGCCCAAGCACTGACAAAACAATTCGATTTAACTTTGCCACAGGCATGGGATGTACTAAATAGTTGCTCACAATGTCAGCAGACTCCTCCTTTGCCAGAAATATTAGGTACAAACCCACAAGGGTTGAAACCTAATGACATTTGGCAAACAGATGTAACACACATATTGAGCTTTGGGACTTATAAATATGTCCATGTTTCTATTGATACCTTTTCCGGATCCATAGCAGCAACAGCACACAAGGGTGAGAAATCAAGAGGTGCCACCTGACATTGGCTCCATGCCTTCGGCACAATGGGTGTCCTTCAACAGATAAAAGCAGACAATGGGCCCCATACATCTCTTAAAACACAATAATTCTTCCATGCTTGGGGTATCAAACACATCACAGGTATTACCCATTCCCCAACAGGGCAAGCAATAGTCTAAAGGACACATTTCACATGAAGAAACACGCTACAAAAACAAAAGAGGGGGAATCTAATAGGCATGCTCCCTCAAGAGCAGCCTGACAAAGCAACCTATGTTTTAAATTTTTTGAATCTCTCCAGTAGAGATGACTTAACTGCACATAAAAGGCTTCTGGGTCAGACCGCTGATTGAGAAGGAGTTTGCTCAGAAGTTACACACAAGGATGTCACAGTGATCAATGGAAAGGTCCAATTCCACTGTGAGCCTGGGGAAGAGGCTATGGGTGTGATTCTTTACCTTCAGGACCGTACTGGCTTCCAGCAAGATAGATCAAACCCAGCCAAGGATGACAACAATGAACCTCTTTGTCTTTCTACTGCTGTGCTGCCATCAAATGGAAGAAGGGACAATCTGCTGGACCCACATCATTTAACCTCTGCTGTTCTGTTTCAGCCTCTGACCTGGTGAGATCCAGAGCCTCCCATCAGCACCAATGGAACAGAATGGACAGGAGGAACTTGGCTTCCTCCCCTGGGTCAGGATACATAGAGTATTAACACTACTTTTGTTACTGATTTACCGCCTATCTGCTTAACATGGAATCAAACAAATGCCTCTTGACCTTTACCTTGTGCTAACTTTTCTGTGCAATTGCATTTGATATATGCACACTCAGACAATGCAAGAAAATTGACTTCTACTACATCGCCAGCCATTCTGTCTGCTTCCAACTAACCTGTGGATGCCCTCCACCCCATTTCCCCAAATGTCATTTTACATCCATCTCCAATATAGGGCATTTGGAATGGATATCATGCACAGGACAGCAGCCACAACAGCAGTTCTTATAGTATGGGAGGGTAATTGATTGGGGACCACATGGTATCTTGAAAGACAATGGGACCAATACAACCATTCCCCCATCCCAAAAGGCAAACCACAGTATTGCTTGGCATGGTGGTGGGATAGCCAGATCATTAATTCAATATTATTGAGGTAATAATCAGTCCCGTGTGCGCAAACAGTTGTGGAAAAAGTTGTTGCCTGCTTATGGCAATAGGATATACCAAGTAAAATTAGATAAGAATGCTACAATTGCTACTTCAACACTGCAAGAGGAACAATTACTATTAACTTGTACTGCATACCTGTATGTTTTTGCTTTAGTTAATGATTTCTTGATAGAATATAGAAATGGTTTGGTTTTTTATCTGCTGATTCTTTTGTTTTCAACTCATGCATAATCTATGGAGATATGTGTAACTATTCTGTCCTTCTTCTATTTAAAAGATGATTTAAAATTTGGGTACCTGTAAATCCGACTCAGTCTTGGGAAGGACAGGATGGTCTCTCACAATTGGCTCAACTAGTACAAGAGGACATCCAAATGAGTTTGCAAATTTCTGGGTTGGTTAATCTTTGCTATTGTTTGTGTTGCAATAATATTAACCACAGCCTCTGTGGCTGTCACTGCCTTAAATCATTCCATTCAAACTTCTCACACTATGGGACAAATTAACTAATATCACAAAGCAGTTACAAAGACAAGAAAACATTGATAAAGAAATAACAGCCATATTAGATGCCTTGGAAAGTGCTCTTATGAGGGTAGGCAAGAGAGTTGAGGCCCAAAAAACTCACCTATCCCTGCACTGTGATTGGGAAGATATCCATAATTCCTTATGTGTCACTCCCCTTCCATGGAATGACATGGAACACAATTGGGAGACAGTTAAAAACCACCTCCAAGGGGCCCTTGATAAGGCCTTACAACAGAATATACAGCCACTTCACACTCAATTAAAAGATCAACTCACAACTTTACAAACTCTGCAGGAACAAAAGGTGTTGACAGATCTGAAAAATGATCTCTCTTGGTTAAATCAAAAAAATTGGTTTTCTGGGATAAATTTATGAGTTTGGGTTTTCATTGGACTGAGTTGTCTAGCAATAATATTGTTTTTAGTCTTCTGTCTTGTCCTTTTTAAAATAATCGAGCTGTTAAAAGCACGCAAAAACAAGTAATGGTTACCTTAGCCTTAACTATTACTCCTTTAAAAAGAAAAGGGGGAAGTGAAAAGAAATAGCAAAGCCTGGCACTGCAGAAAATTCCTGGGAAGCATGAGACAAAGTAGATTACACGCTATCTGAGAGCAGGAAAGGCATCCTCTTTCTTCAAAGCCTGCAAACCTTGAGGAAACTAACAGTCAGGCCAATGGATTCATTACAGGCCTGCAGCCAGTTGCGTTCAAAGGACTGAACAAAGATTCTCACTCTGTGTGTAAATACTGCCTTAACTCTGCAATAAACTGGTTCATTTTGCTTTCAGCTTGTGAGTCTCGTTTTCATATGCTGTAACCCATAAATGTTCTTTCTAACCCGAGTCATTCTATGATGTAAGTGGAATTCAAGTAAAGAATAACATTGTGCTATACTAGATTCAGAATTCAAACACAAGTGTTAACACAGGAACAGAATCAGACAAAAATATAGAAAAGAAATTGGACCTGAAATGCTTCATTGGAGTGCCTCATCTTCAACATGTTTTCACTGAACCCAAGACAGGAATTTGCAGCTCCCCATAAGAGCAGTTTCTCAATGCTATGGCAATTATTCCCAGGTGAGGTCTAGACACTGCAAACAAACACGACTCATTAGCAGCAGGTTTAAGAATGACTACTCATCTGAGTGTCTAAAAGAGCCACTTGGCTAAAAAGAGAGTTGAATTTAGTTTGATTTCACTCAAGGTAGACTTTGAGAAAACATAATTTCCTGGAAGCTTGAAACCTGGCGTCTCAGGGACCTTCAGAAGGGAATTTTGGATCCCTGAGGATAGTCCCTGGCTGCTGTGGTGGCTGATGTGTGTAATCCTTTCCATTACCTGACTGCATGCCGGCTTTTGCAGGATAAAGCTGTCAAAGAATGACACCTCAAAATGTTTTATGAAGAATTTTGCGGGAAATAATATTTTATGAAATCCTCAATCAAAGTAAGAAACTGTCTAAATTTACTAATAGATCATCCCTCAAAGGAAAATTGGTTTTTACTTAGTTCCCAGAATTAATGGAACATTTTTATCCCTAGTTTAGGTCTACTGTGATATTCCATAAAATACCTGGAACATTTTGCTTATGAATTTGTGATATTTCCAATTTCTGATTGGGCCACTTTTCCTTTGTTAATTTTCTTAATGCAACCAGTGGAGACTAAAAGACAAGAGTCCTTTATCTTAAAACATGTAAAAATTGAAGTGTCACTTAAACTAAGTACAGCAGCCAGATCAAATCACTCAACTATCAAGTATTTTTCCATCTCTACAATAAGACTGCTACACTGCATTTCATTCTTTGATTAATACTGTTCTAATAACATTTGGAACACTATAAATCTTAGAACCACAGAATGGTTTGGTTTGAAAGGGACCATAAAGATCATCTAGTTCCAACTGCCCTGCCACGGGCACAACACCTTCCACTAGACCAGAGCCCCATCCAACCTGCCTTGAACATTTCCAGGGATGTGGCAGCCACAGCTTCTCTGGGAAACTTGTTCCAGTGGGTCACCATCCTCACAGCAAAAAATTTCCTCCTAATATCTAACAAGTTGGAGAAAATGTAATACAAAGATGTTGTGGATTACAAAGATATCTTTTGGTGCCAGTAATGACTATTTGAAAATCCTAAATATGTTACAGTAATGGTTGTTAGTTACCATCAAAGCAATGTTACCATTAGTTGTTAGTTACCATTTTACAGAGCAGGGGTAAAATTAAAGAAAGAAAGTGTTACAAAAATACCAGACAGCATTGCTGAGGGGAGATGAAAATGGAGGATGGAGCAGGGTGGAAAGTTACAGACACAGTTATAACAATATTTAAAATTCCAGGGAGAAATTGCTGTGGCTACTCCCAGGATGGAATGTGGTCAGCAGGCCCAACTTCTCACACACAGTGCATGCTGAGGGGGCCTAAATAGAGGGTGGAGTGAAGTGGAAACACCAAGCTCAGGCTCTGCCAAAATTCTTGCAAAAGGGGATGCTAGGTGATACCTGGTACCTGATTAGTCACATAGCACGTGTCAAATAAGGGAGGAAGAAGATTTCTTGCTGTTGAACCAGCAGCCATGGTGAGATCACAGACATCTATCCCCATTCCCAAAGGTTACTTCAGATGCAATGCAGATGTTTCCCACCTCCAAGGCACGACCACCCCACATGGAACGTGATATACCACTGGTAATTCAAGGTGTACCAAAGCACAAAAATTAGTATCAAAATAGTAAGATTAAAAAGTGCAGAAGATAGGGAAGACTCAATTGATGGTTCTGGCATCAGCTGACAGGCAGAACATATCTCCACCACCACAGGGACACCTGTGGGGTAAGAACTGCAGTCTGTGTGCAGATCACTTAGCTCAGGCTAGGCTTTTCAGTAATTAGATCTTGTTAGTATATTGCTTCGGATAGATTTTTTTTCAGCCAGATACTATCACCTTCAATCTTAAAACCTTAACAGTTTTCTGTTATATTAATAATGCGTGTTCCATAAATTGTCACATGTGAGTCCTTCAAGGAGGCTACCAGTTGCCCGCAGTAGATAACATAGTTGACTGTGGAGACCTGGGAGGGGGTGTCTCTTACCCTGAATCTTCCCTGAGGCACCACAAACCAATTAAAGGTGTGGAGACTTGGGAGGAGGTCCTTCTGTCTCCGTGTGACCCTGAACTGCCCTCTGACTCCCCAGACTTTTTAGTGAAGGGCCCCCAAAACTGGAGTCTAACATATTTGGTTGTGCACAAGGGTCTCAGCTGACCCAAGGCACTGACAGACTAATCAAACACAAAGGGTTTGAGAAAATCTCCTCTTTCACATGACAAGTTCTTTGAATTTACATGACACAGTTCATGCAAACATTATAGTGACTTGCCAGAAAACAAAATAATAGCCAAGATTTAAATAGCGAATGTAGTGAATTGGAACAAAAATTGCTAAAAATTGCTAAATATTGCTAAGAAGAATTCATCCTTTAGAAACAGCCAAAATATGTAGCTCACATATTACTGTTTTTCTTCGAAGGTAGGCATAATAATTCAGTTTTGAGCTAGGTCTTTATTGACTCAGCTAGACTGACAAATGTCTTTAATATTTTAAAGTACATTGATGATTTTCTGATATAAACTAAAGAGAACCCCTTATTTTCTTGTGATTTATTAATTGTCTATAAAGACAAAATATACATCATTGATGAGCATCATCTGCTTCCACTCTCTCGTAAGATGATGCAGTTCAGTTATTGCAAAACTCATTTATGTGACACCTAATAAGTTAGGTGACTGCTAACTTAAAACTGTGTGAAGAAAGACATGTTAAAACTGTTTCCTTTTACTGTGCATTTTAGTTCACAGTTCTTTTTCCCCTTTTCATTTTAGTATGAAAAGGGGAAAAAGAACACACTTTCATTGTCCAGAAAGCAGATTAAATTCTCATTAAATCCTCCTCCTCCTTATATTTTAAGCTAAGTTAAACATTTCAACTGACGTAAATCCTGAAATTCAAACCAAATGAAATTATCAAGAGTGAATTTTTAATGATTGTGACAAGCCCCTTACATGCACTAAACAGAGCTGGAAAAATGCAGGATCTAAACTAACTTACAAGAATGGCAGATTTCCACTACAAATAATGTTTTTCTTAATGACTGATGTCAATCTTGCTTTATGGTTCCAAAAGAGTCAAATTGCTCAAACCCCCCACACTATGATTTTGTAATTTGTTATTGTAAGAAAATACTTATTAATGATTTTAAGGGAAAAGTCTTACTTGTAAAGTAATCAGCAAGCATTACATAATCCAAGATAAGTCTTCTCCTTCCAGAAATGCTTAAGTGTTGCTAAGGTGGAAGACCAGGTGCTTCTATTGTAGTAAAATACAAATACCCATCTTCAACAAGACAGCTTATTGAGTTCTTACAGAGCTGTTCTTGGAACCAACATAATTTAATATTTTCATAAATGATTTTGCCACAGAGAGCCAGAGGATACTAACTAAATATGATGGTGCCCTAAAACAAGAAGACATAATTAATATAAGGAGGATAAAGAAGAATTTACAACTTGCAAGCAGAATCAGGATAAAATTTGGCAAAAATATGTGCTCTGGAACTAAGAGCAAGAATTTCTGTCTTGAGTTTGGAACTAACAAATTAAAGGCAGAAGAGGAGAAAAATCTTTGGATATTAATTGATCACAGGATAACTAAATCACTCTATTACAGCTGTGGAAGAATCTGAAAGGAGTCCATTCTATTTCAACCAAGATATTTGGGATAGAAATAAATAAGTATTAGTGTGATTGTATTAGTTGGACTAATGTACTTTGCAGTGTGCTAGCAGAAATTTCGTGTTTGAGCAAGATAATTTCAAATTTTAAAAAAAAGCCAACACAAAGCAAGAAATATCTGTCTTATGACACAGACTGGAAGACATTGCATTAAGGCTATGAAAATAAAGCCTGAGAAGCAATATAGTTACTTTCTATAAATGCACTATGAGCTCATAGGAACATATGAGAACAATTTAGGCTAAATGACTATATATGTCCACATACATACAGCAAATAGACATAAAATGGAGGGAAATGAGCCATCAAAGAAAAAGAGTTCTTAAGTATCCTCCCAGTAAATCTCCACAGGCCAAGGACTGATAGAACTCAGAAATTAGGTTTGAGCAAATCGTGGAAGTAATTGTGTGCAGTGGCTGACCCTCAGAACACGGTACTGCTTTCTGTGAGCAAAAGGGCTCATGGATGGACTCTGAGGCTGAGTGTTTGCTGAATTCATTTGGATGAGTAGAGAAAAGCCCAGGAACTAACCAGCACAATTCAACAACTCAGGAAGATGCACAGTGGCTGCTCATCAGGAAAGCAGCTGTCCCAGGGCACATGGAAAAACCAGTGGGGAGCTAGGTCTTTATTGACTCACTTAGCTAGACTGATATATGTCTTTAATACTTTAAAGTACATTGATGATTTTCTGATATAGACTAAAGGCATTCGGATATAGACTAAAGACATTCAGCAATTTTAATCACTGCCATTCATCCCTATAGACTAGGGATGAATGGTAGTGGTTAAAATTGCTGAATGCTGTGACACTACTGGGTGGGATAGTGCCACATGGACTGGCACACACAGGAGGGGCAGGAGGGGACTGGAAGGGGAGGTGAGTTACAGCTGGCTGGAAAACCAACCAGAAAAGGGTATCTGCCAGTTGTGTCCTTTTTATTTTCCAGCTGCTTGACTTGGAGACCTGAACTTAATCTTGAAAATTCACTCACTTATAAAACCAACTCTAAGATTTCTTGCACTAAGCACTTCAAAATACTGTGTAAGTTAGGTTCTCAGACCTCAACTGGGTTCAGTCTTCAACTGAAAACAGTCAGCATCTTCTATAAAAACCCTTCACATGAATGTTTCTTTTCCAGTTGAACAAACATTTCATTTAAGGATTCTATACTAAAGATTCACACTATTTTAGGCATTTCCCTAGTAAAACACTATCCGTATTCCTTAAGTGTACTTTGTTTCTTGGCCAACTTTTCAGGAAAACCTCAACCTCAGCATACATTATCACAGCTGAGGTATCTATACCACATATATACAATGTCTAATTTAACTGATGCCAGTTCTTACTTTCAGTAACAGTACAGGGAGATAAGTCACTCCTTTTCAGAAAAATCCTGTTGTAGGTGGGGTTTTTTGGTTTTAAAATATAGGGAAATACGGAAGGAATGTTTCTCCGATGCCTTCTGAAAGACCATGCCATACCTTATATATACATACCTACTTCCATCTTTTTTCCCCTTGCATATTCATTGTCCATTCAAAACAGGCATTACTGTAGTTCTTCCCAAACTTTAGGTCAAAATTTATTTGGTACATCTGTTATGGTGGTTAGTAAAACCTCTCAATTAAAAAGTCATGTAGACAAGTAAACAGTTATATTTCTATTTGTGGAAGGCAGTTTAGTTGGAAAATGGCCAAAAAGAAAATACCTGCTCCACTGTATTTTACAGTCAAAGCTTCTGAAAAGCGTGAAGAGTGTGATTACAAAGATATCACAATAGATGTTTTATGTATTCAGAAGATGCTGCAGCTGAGTAGTTGGCTGTGAATCCCTTGCTGGGTGACAGGTCCCAGAGCAGAAAGGGCTTGCAGGGATAGCTTGGGGGGCTCAGCTGGGGACGGCACACAATGGCTGTCGAAATAATTGAACTGACACACAAAAAGTGCTGCCTGGGAAAGAAGGAAATGACAAGGGAGGCTTAGAGAAGAGGAGAAGCAGCAGTAAGCAGCATCACCACTGGTGGCAAGAGGTGAGACCCTGAAGGAATCTCTGAGTGTCACACACATATTCTTTGTCATGCCTGCATGCTGAGGGTAGGTGGAGATGGCTTGACTTAGAAGGAAGCACACAGATGGGACCTGGAGAAGTAGTAAACTTCCTAAATAGCTATCTTGTAATGCAGCTAAAGCTGGCACAACTCCCATCTACAGCAGTTGCACACTGGCAGCTGACCAAGCTGCTTCAGCCTCACTGTCCATAAAAAGTTCTCTGACAATATTCAAACACAAGCCAGCTTCTGACTGCCCAGGTAAGTGTTCTTCTGGGTGAACACAGACCACAGAAAGACCTTGCAGGAGTTTTGAGAAGATTTAGTAGTGCTCACTCTCTTGTCCATGTCATCACCTGAGCAGTTTTTTCCTTGGCAATATCTTTAGACCTTTGGAATCTGTACTCTGCTTGGGACTGAGCACCTAGGTCCAAAAAGCACTTGTGTCCTGACTATCTGCAGTGGCCAGACTCTATCCACAATCACCAAAAGGGATGCAGCTAGAGAAGTTAAATCCAAATCTCAGAAATAAAGTGATAATATATTAGGAATTTATATGTAATACAGCATTATATATTACATAAACCCATATCAACAGCAGTCCCCCAATTTCTCGCGCCTTCCCAAAAGAATAGTAGCACTAGACAGAGTTCCTTATCTTTGCCAAGAATGATTGAACAATCCTGCATTGCTCCTTTTCTACTCTGAGTTTTTCTCCTCAGGAAAAAAAGCCCTGTCCTTGGTTAAAATTATCAAATAAATTACATTGTTTTGATTTGGCCATGTGTGCTGATAATTAGGAATCTGGATTCTCTTTTGATAAAGTTTGTTTGCAGCAATGAAAATGTAGGACTGCAACAATTAACCTGCAAGTTACTGCAAATTTGTCTGCAAGTTACTTTCTGTAATAAAATGTGGACTGATTTTGCCTCTCTGGTAAGCTTACTTAATTGGTTGTTTAACAAACTATGTAACTATAACTAAAATTGTATGCAAGCTTTACCAATGAATTCAACTGGCTGAAATTCTTTTCTTGTTCTGCTTGAACATCTAGTTAACACAGCTGGTTAGAAACTTCTCTATGTGTATTTGTGCAAATGTGGTTTTAGCTAATTTCTAGTTTGCATGATTTTAGTTGAAGCAAAGTAATCTATGGTGTCTAGACCTTCTTTCCCACATGACTCCAGTATGGATGGTTTTGACCAGCACTATTCCAGCCTGTGTAATTTATACATCTGCAGTGTATTTTCTCTGCATGCAGACCAAGTTCCTGTGTAGATGGATCTCTGCCAAAGAATTTTTCCAGTCCTTGTTTGATCACTCAAGCCATGATTCTAATACCAGCTCACTTCTTACTACAAACTGACAGGAACCAATCATAAATTTGTTAAAAACTATCCACTGAAATTATAACAAAATCATCTTTCTTTTTATTAGTCTGGTTTTATGCTTTTGTTGGTATTTTAAATTTGCAATGAAATGTTATTTGTCAAGCTATTTCTCAGTGCTAGAAGAAGAATTCTTTGCCATTTCTTAGCTTCCTTTTGATTTCTTGCAATGGCTGTTGAAACAATTCAATTGAACCTGAATATATGGAATGCCAGATGGCAATTTGTTTCAGGCAATTCTGCACAGACAGTTTTAAATGTATTGCCCAAACCAAACAGATTTTAAAGATTCTTTAAAATTTGATTTTAAAATAAAATATGAATGATAATGCAAGTCTAAATTCTAATGTCATTTCACCTGTAGATTTTGCCCATTTTGGAGAAAAAGTATTAAACTGATTGACTTTTTAAAAAGTAACAGAACTACTACTACTGGATTTGCTTTAGTCTGAGATTTTATGTGCCTTGATTTCACCTTGGGCCCACTTAAACAGTGTGGAGACAATGTTTGATGACCAAAATACACAAAGAATTTTATCTAAAATATGGTTGAAAAGGACATCAAATTCAGCCTTAGAGCTTGGTCTTGACACATTTTTCAGTAGCTCATTCAGAGGGACATATTGCATTTAATTCTCTGAGTTGTGACCCTTGGAAACAGAATTTAGGTCCTGTTGGTGCCTACCTTTTTAGGATCCTCCTGTAACTCCCACAGTACCAGAATCAGTAGCTCACATTGAAGCTCATTTTCAAGGGCTGCAACACTTTTTGTTAATCGAGCAGCAGAACCACTTTCTATTTGATGTTTCACCCAAAAGAAAAGGAGAAAGGTAACTTACATGATGCTGAGATCATGTTCCACTTCCAGGGTAGTGACTGCTTGAATCATTAGACAAAGAGAGGCAATGTGTGTCTGAAGATATATTTACTGTGACTCCTTTCCCCATCTCCAGAGCCAAGCACTGCATTCCAGTCCTAATGTGCCTTGCTGCATTTTATCAACACTTTTTGCCAAATCTCTGAAGCTCCTCTGGGGTTTCTTGAGTGGCGCAGGATGCCGAGATACAGCAGATACCTTTCCTGTGAGATTTCTGCTGTCTTTTGACAGGCTCAGGAGCTCTGAGCCCTATTAACCCTTTTTTGCTCACTGTGTCTTACCATCCTTTCAGCCTCCGTGAAGGACCAGACACAAACATGCTTTGTCTCAAATGTTCTGTTAGGACAGGAAAGGTGTGATTGCAAAAGAGGGTCCCAGGGAGGGGTGCAGACCTGTTCTGAATCAACATCCTGCTCCACCCCTTGGGATTCCTGCTCAGTCCACTGTCCCTCTACTTGCTTCCTGGAGAAAGGCTCAAAGGGGCTGTCTGCACACGGGCAAACAAACAGCAGGAAAAATCTAGTTTGCATCAGAGGTATACACCAAGGTAACTGTAAAAGGAAGTGGATCAGGCCCCCTTGTGCTCTTTTTCTTCCCTTTATCTTTGACTCTTACCCCAGCTCTGGACCATCCATGTGGCAGGACCAATGTAGTATCTAAGGACTGGTGATATTCATTGTTCTCTTTCTCTCTCTTCTGTCTTTATTTCTATCCTTCCTTGCTTTGCCTGTGGAAAGAACAGCTATCATATCCTACCCCAGACTCCATCCTGAAGTTTGTTGCTAGAGGAGCTTGTGGAAGTGTGTTGGGTTTGTTCCAGTACCTTTGAAAAGCAGTGTTGTGGCTTATGCCAGCACCTTTGAGAAGTGCTGTAGTGTGGCCTCTTAGCCGGCAGCTTTGAATTGTGGGATTTGAGAGCTTATTAAAATGTAATGTAAAAAGTAAGAGTGTATTAGCCACTGCTTTTAATAAGTGTTAAAACTTAAGGGGTTGATAACCAATGCCTTATGTGTCTAAATAGTGGTCTGGTTGCTGAATCTAAAGCAGATATATAATAGAAGCATCAGAGTTCTTTGACACATAATATCATAATATGTTCAGCATGAGGAGGACCTAGAACAAAGATCGTGCCCCATTCCAGTGGGTCGTAACAGCCTCCAAAGCAGCCCTTCTGCAGCATGTGAGACTCCATTAAGCTCTCAAACAGCTATTTCCTATTTCATGATCTTCTGACACCAGTATCAGCAGCATTGAGTGGTCCTGGAACAGGCTTTTCCAGGAAAACAGGATTAGTTTCATTAGTCATCCTCATTTCAGCTTCAGGGTGGCATGTGGAAAATCCATGTCACTAAGAAGGCTACAGAGCTTTTGCCATGGTTTAAAGAACTTGCTCCTTATGGATATTTCTTTTCCAACTTATTGTACTGCTGGTGCAGTTTTCCAGCCTTACAAAGCCTAGGTACCAGTCATCTCCTCCTCAAATCTGCTTTTCAAGACACACATTCTGCTCTTGGGATTCAGAAAGAGCCACCTGCATCTTGATGTCTGAGAATGCTATGTACTTATATATATGTACATGTCCACATACAGTTATACATATATATGCATATATATAATGCAAAACATCATCCTGTAGCCATCCCTAAATGGAAAATATTCTGATAGCTCACAATTACTTGAATGAATGAATTACCAGAAATCATATAATTTTTATTTTAATCACAAACATATTGCTTCACAGCAGAATTACAAGCCATGTTTTTCATGATACAACACATGAAGGATGAGCCATATGTCTGCAAAACAAGGCATATAAGTTGCTATGTAGAAGCAGAATCTTTGATTTTAAATATAACTCACAAGAATTCTTGTGTACTTAGTCATTCCTAGCCTTTCCTACTTGGAAGCAAAACACACTGGGGTCAGATTCAGCCACAGCTCAAGATAACATAACACAGATTAGTTCAATGTGGTTACATTAGTAGGGACCCTTTTTGAAATCTCAAGACAAAAGCTTGTAGTACAGATTATTTCAAGTGATAAACTCCACTGTACTGCTGTGTGGCATGCAGGAACAGAGTTATTCCTCTACTGCAGCCACCCACCCTCCAGCAACTTGTCCCTTACTAGACAGATCCATGCAATTTCCCTATTCAGGTGAAAGTTTATACCTCTTGGCAAGCCATAAAACCTTCCTCTTTTGGGGCAGTGCAGGTAGTTTGAAACAAGAGGATTCTTTCTTTTCCTTTGCTTCAATGATATATATTCCTTTGGCACAAGAGGAAGGCAGTCTCCCTGTGGCCCCACAGCTTGTCCCACGGGCTGCACTCAGAGACAGAAGGAGATTTCTTCCCTCTTGGTGCAGCACCAGCTAAACACAAGGGCTGCACTATTAGCAAATTTCTCTTTTCCACAGATCCTCTTTTACTGTTAAGCCCTCCCTGGGGTCTTGCCAAGGTACCATTCTGGACTTAACAAGTTTTTTGATAGAAAAGGTAAAAATTGTATTTAGAGAGACAACAGATATTCATATAAACACAGACTTCCAGATATCTTTGGATGTCACAGAAAATGGAATTCCTTCCTTTCTTGACCTGCCTCCAAACTTGGAAACAGTTTCCAGAAATAAGGAAGTTTTTGGTTATTCTACAAACTTGTAAGATACAACCACCGAAGTAAAATGAAAAAAGACTCTACTTCAGAAAATGTGAGATCATATTTTTGTGTGTGGCCCACAGAGCCTTGAATTTTTGTTAGCCTTTAGAAAGGATTTATCACTCATGCCGATGGAACAGCCTCAGAGCCTGGATGCACAGAAATCACAATGCCCACTCCAAATGTACTTTCTATTAAAATTAGTTTCACTTGGGAATTCTTGTTTTCAAACAAGTTAATTGCACACAAACTGTGAAAACTTGCAGCTCAAGATAAAACTGAGTCTCAAGCACCAAAGTAGTTAAATTGCACTGAGAGTGCCAGTGATCCAATCAGCCAGAAGCAAAGGGATGGGGCTTTAATCCTGGTCTCAACCTGTTGTCCCTCAGTGGACAGACCAGTGCCAGAAGAGGCAGGAGCATCTGTAAGACAACAGTGACAGCCTCAGAGCTGTCACACAAGTGATTTCAGCCCTGGCCTCGTGGACAAGACTGTCCCCTCTCCAGCCCTTTCCAAGGGAGGGGAGAACCACTCCTCCTCAACAGCCCAGCTCCTCAAATCTGCCCCTCCTTTCTCTCAAGATAGAAGGATACCAAAAGTGAGAACCTCTGGGTACTTCTGTTGTATTTCATACAATAATGTAGAGGGGATGCCACCTGATGTTAGAAAAAATTGTACCATATTAAGCCTCATTGCAAGCTACTAGTCATCCATCAGGATGGTACAGCTTCACAGCAGATCAAAGCATACTAGTGGCTTTGCAATTTAAGCCTCAGGTTTATAATAGCCTGATCACAGGCTGAAATCCCAGAAGTGTCAACTCTTCTCCTGGAAAGAGAAGATTAGTATTTTGCAGGTGGTTTTCATACTCATTTCAAATAGGATATAGCTTTAAAAAATAAAAGGTGTCTTTATGTGTGTGATTACAAAGTACTTTCTTTAGAAGGGAAGGAGATTGATTTTATTTTCACCTTCTACTTGCTTTCAAAGCTGAGATGAACAAACACTTGGGAAACCTAAAGCAATCCCCCAAATTCCATATGCATGTACATGTTTATACACGTGTATGTGCATGCATGACACTGTATTAACACTCCTTAAGAATAAGTTATTGTTCCTTATATTGAGTAGGATAGCCAAGACTTCAATACAATACTTCCAGGCTTCAAAACAATACTTCAAGGCTTCAATACTCTTGCAGATTAGACAGCAATTAATTTGGGATCAAGTCCCCAAGAGTACAGAAGGCCTTGCAGATACTGCATGACATGTGTTGCAATCCTGTGCAGGAGTCCAAGTGGACATTCAGACACTGCATGTTTCTCCCAGAGTACCAGTTACACTATCTATGTTCCCTTCCCATTAATGGATCCCCTGACAAGGTCCCAGCCACAGCTCTTAGATATGTGAAAGCAGAAGTGGGAGACGTCAGAAAGTCTGAGCTCAGTTTGTAGGGGCTTATCCATCTGGCAGGCAGCCTCATCCTAATGGGAAATCATCTCACATTTGGCCAGCAACCTCAGGGGCAAGATGCCAAAGCACAGAGGATATTTCCTCAGCAGCAGATAAGCTGATGGCTGATCATAGTCCTTCCACTGCCAGCTCTTCACTTGCTTCATGTCTTATGAGAAGAGCTCCCACAGCTGCCTTGCCCTCCTATTAGCTAGGTGGCTGACTGACACTCCATTATGTTGCAGGAGATTTAAATTCAGTTTCCTGCCACAGGAGCTTTTGTCACTGAAAAGTGGAATGTGCTTATATGTCCTCCTTTCTTTTTATCTTCAAATTTCAAGGCAAAGTTGTACTGCCTGGTCAGCCCTACAAATCCCTTTTTTTTAAATCTACCCTTCTTCAAACTCATCTTGCACAAACAGCACTTTGAACACTGTTGTTGAATTGCTGCTCAAATAAAGGAGCTATGGCACAAAGTTGTAATTCCCCACAAACATACAAAACATTACTGCATTACTGCAGCATGTAAGTGAAGCAATTTCCAGTCTCTCATTTATTCTTACATTCTTAGAAAATTTCATTTCTTTAAGTTGCAAGTCAAAATTTAAAGGGCTGAAACTAATATCAAATCGCTGTTTTCCCTTGACACTGAAATGATATGTTATCTGTAATGCACTAAACATGTCACAACATGAAATTTTACACCGCTACAGGGCTGCCATACATTATTCATTAAGGGCAGAAGTTTCTAATAACACGACTATGTGCACTTCTATCATCTTTTCTAATGACAATAATTTTCTGAAGGCAGTAGGGCAACTTCACAGGGTAAAATTTCACATATCTTTGCAGTTTAAAGGCCTAATTAATTATACAAATTTCTAAGTTCATAAAGGCAAACAAGTCAAACTTCCATTTACTTTTTACAGCAACCACAGAGCATGATCAAGATCTGCTGGTGTTACTTGACTAGATTCATCCCAGCTCCCCTGTGCTGAGAGATCCCTGAGTACATCTCTGACGAAGGTCTCTGTGACCTAGTACAGGATGGGACACACAGCTGCTGGAAGAGTTTGTATTCTACAAGAATGGAATTCTGTGGGGCAGACTGAACCTCTCATCAAATACAAGCAACTTCCCACCACTCCCTGTCCAAAGTGCTATGACTGTACGGGTTAAAGTTGCTCTCTATAGGGTTTGGGTAAGTTTGTTGTAGACAAATATATCCTAAAGAGTAAGGATGGTGATAGTAATTAATTTCCCATTGCCTAATATACTCTTTGGGGATCACAACATAACAAAAACACATATAAATGTTCCAAACCCTTTAAAATATTAATACTGACTTTGTACAAAAACATTCTGTCTCTCAGTCTTGGTTATTAGCCATTTTTGTGACTTCCTGCATTGTTTCATAAAAGGTTATGTCCCAAACTATCTCTCACTTGTCAGGAAACTCCTATTAATTAAAATAGGAAAGCAGTGAAAATTTCACAGAAAATAGCTGTCTCACTACTCATGCAGGACTGCTTTAGATTACATTAGATTACAAGTTGCAAATAATTGATAAACTGTACCAGCATCATTAAACCAGTTCACCAACACTAATCAAACAAAACTCTCATAGAAGAAACTCTCATGCAGAAACAAAACTCTCATGCTCCTCACAGAAGCATGTACTGTCAATAGGTGTAATTTCTGGAATAGATGCAGAAAAAAAATCATTAATGTGTCAGGTATCTACCAATAGCTCAATTCAACAGCAGAGAAGAGTGACTCTGATTACCGGTTCCAGAGCAAGAACCATATTAAAAAGTGCTGGTTTCAGTTAAAATATAGAGACTTCATTACATTCCACTACCTCAGTACATTTATAATTATTTTAGGGATTATAGATAGTATTCCCAGGATAATTCAAATTTCCATACAAATTTGCATTCAAAGATTTTGTGCATGACAGACCTCAACAACAGTTACCACACTGTACTCACTTTTACACATTGTTGACTAATCTTTCTATTTATGATTGCTATTGCAGGGGTCAGCCAGACCCAGACCATATGAGTGCTTTCCAAGAGCAGGCCAAAAAAAGTCCCCTGCCCAGAAGGCCATGCTACCAGCAGATCTATCCAAAAAAGACAAGAGAGGCAGGAGCGTAGCCACCATCCTGCAAGGGAAAAGCAATTTGCTCAAAGCTCAGAGCACACTGTGGATCTCCTCTCTCTGCCTTGAGCTATAGGATTACATTTTCTGTGGTGACAGAATGAAGTCTGACAGCCTAAATCTGAATAACCCTGGCCCCAAGAATCACTTACGTAATTGAGAACAATTGAGATACAGCATCATGGGTATTTTCGGGTTTTTTTCCATGAGCTGTTCTGTGGTTAAGCAAAATGTTTGCCCTGCTCCAGCAGTAAAGAGCACACACGAGTTGCTGCCATGACATCTTGTCTAGGCAGCTGAGATGCTTTGGGAAAACACCTGTGATGCAAGTACATGTTGTGCTTGTGAGCTTTGCCAAAGTAAACCTTTAATCCATGTGAACACTGAACTGTTCAGTCCTTTCTTCCTTCCCATCTTTTATGACCAGATCCCTTTCCTGCAAACTATAGAATAAAAAGTAAAATGATGCACTTAATCTCAATGCAGCCCTATAGGCAGGACTTGCTTAAAAAAAGTAAAAAAAAAAAAAAGGAAAAAAAAAGAGGAATAAACATCCTGTTATTCTTTTGCTGGTTAGCAAAAATGGAAACAGCTTGAGCACAGGCTGGTGGCAATGAGCCAGGACTGTCATATTCTGCAACTGGAAGCACTCACTTCTGATGTTCTGAATTTTAATAACTCTCATTACTGCTGTGTAGTGGCAGCTTCTTGGGCAACTGCTGGGCTTTACAGAGAACATTCCTCCTCCTGTCTGAGGCTGTCATGAGAAAAAAGTTCTTTTAAGTGAAGGCTTCAAAAGAAGACAAAGGCCTGTCCTTTCCCTACCATGGAAGACTCTAAGGATGGCAAACTACAAATAATAAAAATAGAGCATGCTGTGTTTTCAGGGACTGCAGTATCACTCTATACAACCCTGATATGTGGAGGTGATGATGCCCAATTTTGCCAACCCTTTGGAATTAATATGCCATAAAACAGCATCTTAAAGTCTTCTGCATGCCAAACAAACACATCCAAAGCTAACTGCTACAGCCCCCAAAAAATGGAAGTCAAGAGCTGGCTTGGGTATTTATATTATACTTAAGGTAATGACAAAAACCGGAAAATTACAGAAGGTCTTGAGGGCAGAATCCAGTCATATTAAGCTGGCAGGAAAATAAGAAGTTTAAATTTACATATTAGTAAAGGAGCAGTTGGCACATGTAGGGAGCCTAGCAAGAAGGGAGATGTAATTGGTGGTAATTTTTAACAGATTGAAGCAAAGAAGGAAAAAAATTTCAGTGGGGAGGCAAATACTATCTACATAAAAGTATCAGTATCAGAGATTTTAAGAAGAAATGTGAATGTGAGAGTAAGTATGAAGAAGTAGAGAGTAATAGAGGTTTTCAGTTAGTCTTCAAAGAATCCTGATTTGCTTTTCTGTTGCCTTTGTTCCAAGTAAAAGGGAGCTCAGAGCAAATGGATACATGTATGTTCTGGGGACATCTCTCTCATTACCAATGCTTTTTGTTATAAGGACAGTTTCATGTAAGGCTCAAGACTGGAAACTTTCATCCTAAAAGAAATTTGGTTCCAGCTTCAAGATTCTCAGTTTCTTTTTAAATAATAAAACATTAATATAAATTTACTTGGCACCTTTTATTTGTGAAGAGTGCTCTACCAAATAAAAAAGGGACAATATAAGGGCTTCTGAAAGAAATAAACGCCTTTTCATGTGTTTGTAAAGTGGATCCACAGGATTCTGTCGTGGTTGTACCCATTGCATTTTAGGTTGCATTTTAGTGATGATGTAGGTCTAGAGGCTTTTGCTCTGGCCGCCTCAGTCTGCTCATCTGTTGCATCATATTACTTGCTAATATAGACACAGCAAATTTAATATAAACCTCAGACTTTTACAAAAAACCCTAACATATAGATCTGAAAAATGATCAAATTATCCAACCAAGTTTTAGACTAAACTGGAGTCTGCAACTTTTTTATCAAACAGTAAGTGTCTCAAAAGATGTGCTGCTATTTGCATTTTGATTATCACAGGATCCAATTCAAAGCTCATTAAATCACTAAAGGAATTCATCCACTGGTCTGCAGTGTCCTTCCTTTCAGCTCATTTCTATGCTTGGGTAGGAAGGACCTAACAAACACCTTTTTTTTCTTTTTTCTAGGAGAAAATAATCAAGTGTTTATGTTTGCGAACAAATGAGCATCTGCTCTGACGCCAGTTAGGTTTCTTTCAAATGATACAAGAATTCACCCAAAAAGCAAGTTTTTGTTCCACATACATCTACAGCTGTAAAGCTCTGATCACCCTCAATGCCTGATACAAGCTGGGAAAGTTGTCATGGTACATACGATGAAGCCCCATATTTGTCATTCCATTAAAAATACCTTTTGTATGTACACGACCTCATGAAAAAGTAATAGAAGATAATTTACCAAAGGAAAAGGAAATTAATTTTTATTTATTTTAGTTATTTTTCACAAACTCTGCATCACTATATCAAAAACCTCAGCCTGCAAAGCCATTTCAGTATGAAGGAGCAAGTGGAGTTTTATGCCTGAGGAATGGTTGTAATTACAAACAAGGACCAATTTTCAAATTTATAAGCAAATTTATATATGCTATTATCCTTCTGTTATGCAATTGTATTTTTTCTAATGACACAAACACCTCAGTCTTGGTAAAACATGATACCAGACCTTTGCATGAATAGTCTAAGACATTACCCTTGATTTCAGTATAGTTGGTGCTGAAAATTTTACCACTACTGAAAAGTTTCTTTATTCATTACATTAAAAATAACTAAAAAAAAATGCCATTTCAAAATAACACAAGACTTTTAGCCAGCATGCCTTTCTTTCTTCCTGCCATGGAAGATCTTGCAGGTTTGTGTCATAGCCACAGTCACTGACACGATTCAAAGGCTACCAACATTAATTTGGCAGCAACAGCCAAACATCATATCAAAGCTGACTACAAATCCTTGCATTTCTGCTGTATTGTTTAAAGAAATATAACTGAAGTGTGAAAAAGAGATTTTAAATTGGAGCCATATATCCACAGCTATTGCCAAATAACTTTCAGGCAGCCGCCCCTCCCCTGGGGGCAAAGAACGTTTATTATGATCCTTGAAAAAAACGCCTGAGCATGCAAAATGCCAACAAAAACCTAAACGAAGGATAAATGAAAAATTAGCATTAAATGCAGCAGGTTTAAGTTGTGGAAATGTATATAATTTTTTTTTTATTATGATGATGATAAAATGGGTGTTTAGGAGGCTGCTCTTGCAAATAATAACAAAAATGAACAAATGAAGCACCAAGCATAAGTGCCGAAGAAAGAAAACAGTGATATTCAACAGAGGCAAACGGTTCAGGAGGAAAGAACTCTGCTCAAAAGAAGATGAGATGTAATGGCTTCAGTTGCATATGGGCAAAAAAAGTCTTTCTGCTTAACTTTTCAGGTATACCCTTCTGTGAAAACTTTAAACACATCACAAAGACAGATGCAGGTTTAGTTTCACAAAGAGCAGTCCCTCTGACACTGAGATGCCCCCATGCTGCTAGAAATGTTTTCTTTGCTCCTCCTTCATGCTGTGGATGTAAAAATTAGCATTCAGCTCAGTGTTGTCTAA
Organism: Melospiza melodia melodia; assembly: GCF_035770615.1. Lineage (NCBI taxonomy): Eukaryota > Metazoa > Chordata > Aves > Passeriformes > Passerellidae > Melospiza > Melospiza melodia. Next base: position 46,906,877 of record NC_086199.1, read on the forward strand.
AGTGGGGAGCACTCCCTTTTGGTGAGGGATAGTCAGGAGAAAATGGGTCAAGAATATGTATGACTCCATGGTGCTTAAGAACAGTAATTGCATGAAGAATACGTGGGGCCCAACTGAAACACTGGTTAAAATGGTATTAAAAAGATACATGGGAATGTGTTAAAACACTTAGCTGAATTTGCAATTATACATAGCATTTTTAGGAAGTTTAGCAAAATTCCAAAAGCAACACTGATGTCTTTAATTTAAAAAACAAACCACCAAAAGTTAGTATTTCAAATAAGTTCTAGAAACAGCCTGGAGAGGTTAATAAAAAAATATCTCCTCTTCATGCCCTGTTCAAGACATTTTCAGATATAGAGTTTTTCTTATAAATGGTTAAAATTGCCTACAGCAACAGACCACTGTCTACCACAACTCAGGTTTTTTAGCAATTATACATATATACACACACATTTAACACCAGACTCTGGAGATCACAAGTGCAGGGTACAGTAGTTTATATCCACCACTCCAGCACTGTGTGACATACCTGAAGGACAGAAAGCTGTTCAGAGGGACCTGGACAAGCTTTAGAAGTGGTGCCATGAGAATGCACCAAAAAAATCAAAAGTCAGTATGTATCCAAAGCTGAGGATCTGAGCCATTTTTACCCCACTATAAGGACAGATAGAGATATTTTGCAGATATTGGCTTGTACAAATGAACAATATCTAGACCAGAGACTGAGCTGCTTGCATCAAATTTAAATAACCATATCTTTCATTGCTGTATAGACAAGAAAGGGTGTGAATAAAAAAAAACCCAGAAAGAAGATGTAGTATATACAGGGAAAAATGCCAAAGTTCAGATTAAAAATATTATAGTAGGCAATCCTCTTGCATACCCCATCTGAAGAAGCATTTGTGGCTACAAAACCATGTTTCTTTTGAACAACATAGAAAGGAAGCTAAGGGTTCCACTTTAGGACTGCATTTTCAGAGAAACACAAGGTGACAAAACTCAGGCTCCTGCTCTGACCTCACTTTACACTGAGAACTTTTTGATATAAAGTGGGGAGAGCTGCCGCCCCGGTCCTCTTCCATAAGCAAGGAATGCAGCAGCTCCTTCTAGATCATGGCTGCTACTGCTGTGCTTTTAGCGCCTGCACAGTGCCAATCTGCCAACTTCGTGTTCATTTAGAAAGATCTGGCAGCCATCAATATTTGAATCATGCCAGTCCAGAATAAATAAAAACTTGGAAGGTTTCAGAAAAAAAAAAAAAAAACAGACAAGAAAAACAACAAACCAAAAAGAACCAAATCAAAACCAACCAAAAAAAAACTCCACTCTGAAATTTCATATTCTTTTAAGTGTATTTTTCTTTCCCCCAGACTGGAGCTATTTTTAAATCCTATTTCCTTAGTGTTCTTTGCAAAGCAGAGCAAACTCTCTCCTTCATACCTACAAGTTAAAGTTGCTTTCTCTTTATTTGCACAAGCCACTAAACCATTCCTATGTTCCTTATGCTTCAAAAATTTCAGCTTGCAGAAGAAAATGTTATATCTGGGTTACATCAAGTAATGTTCATTCTGGTACGCAGACAGCAATTTCCTTGCCAAGTTTTATATTATTAATCCCTTGGTAAGCAGAAGGGGAAAATATCTGGTTCTAAACTCCTCATAAAGGGAAGAAGGGAAATCCACCCTTGTGGGAGCAGGGAGAGGGGGAATAAAAATCTAATCTGTGGAATTTTTACCACATTTATGAACAGTGCTGTTAAAAGTAAAAGAATAAGAAAGGTTGAAGTAAATTTCAGCTCCTAATAAATACAATTAATTAAAATATTTACAACAAGATGGACGTTTTTTAACTTAACTGCTAGGTCATTTTTAATAAGAAAACAGTAAGGTAACTCCAGACTCTCATCTCTTAAAACATTAATTGTTTCCAGATATGATAGGTATTACCTTTCCCCTACATATTCTAAAATTTATTAACTAAACTTCTCTGGCTGAATCAGCATAAACCTGACGTAGATGTATGTGGAAACAATTTGCCTTAGGTGAAGACATTCCAATACAGGTGTGGAAAAGCACTTAATGTGCACCCTTGCACTTTATGACAGGAGGTAACTCTTGCCATGTCAGCCCCCTCACTGCTGACCTCTGCATGCAGCATCCTCACAGGCAGCCACAAAGGACAGTTTCTGCCTGGATTACTCAAAATGAGATTACCCTGTAGAGCTTATATATAATATGTTACATTCTTTATATGTTGCTTAAATCCAAATGTTTGTAAGAATAACTGTGACGGTGTTCACAGGGGTCCAAGGATGAGGGAAGAGACGAGGATCTGACTCCATGTTTCAGAAGGCTTGATTTATTATTTTATGTTATATATCATACTAAAACTATACTAAAAGAATAGAAGAAAGGATTTCATTAGAAGGCTAGCTAAGAGTAGAAAAGCAAGAATGATAACAAAAGCTTGTGTCTTGGACAGATTGTCCAAGCCAGCTGACTGTGATTGGTCATTAATGAGAAACAACCACATGAGACCAATCACAGATGCACCTGTTGCATTCCACAGCAGCAGATAACCATTATTTACATTTTGTTTCTGAGGCCTCTCAGCTTTTCAGGAGAAAAAATCCTAAGGAAAGGATTTTTCAGAAAATATAATGGCTACAAGTAACCCACAGGGCAAACATGTTCTCAGTAGTGACTTCATGAGCATTTTTATGTACAAGTTAGGAAACAGCTAACACTTCAATTAAATGATGTTTTATTGGTGCTCACTGCCATCAGAATCCCAGGTAATCTGTGCTGGTGGGGGGAATTGCTGCAGTGACAAACTGCACTCACCATCCCAGTGTGCTGCTGAGGGTAAGTACAGCAAAGCACAGCCCAAGGCAAAACCTGTTCCACTTGGCACAAACCAGCAGGACAGGCTGGATGCTTGAGCTGCACACAAGCCAAAGACAAACCACCCATTCAGCTGCCTGGCTAGTTAGCTCCAGTGGGCTGTGAAAATGCAGGTTTACATAATGGAATACAGCACTCCAGTGTATAGCATTTCAAGAAGAGTTCATTTTTCCTGGCATTTACTTTTCTTCCATGTTATTTCACTCCCTCAAGAAATCTCTCAAATATGCTTTGGTGTGAGCAATCTGTCTACCAAAGCATTAGCAAGACAACATCTTTGCATGAAATGATTTGCCAGAAAATTTTGGACAATCCCTTCAAGGTTTTCTTGCACAGTATTTTGTAACAACAGTTAGTGCAGCTATATTGAAAAATCGTCCAGATGCACAAGATTGCATATCACACATGTTCCCATTGTTATGATGCCCCTCCAAGCCCCCTGTGTAAATACATTACCTTACCTCTTTGAAAAATCAGTAAACCCTTTTAACATGCTAAGTTCTTTGAAAGAAAACACCATCAAATTTTTAATAGAAAAGTAAAATAAGCTCAGACAGTACTCAGGTAGCCAAAACCCTAAGACTGAACCATGATTTGAAACCTTATTCCACATTCCCTGCACACACATAATATATTGTTTTCATTGTCATAACAGACTGCTAAATCATACATTTAAATAAAAGATGAATTTTCCAGATTTCAAAACTCTCTGCAAACCACTAAAGAGACATAGGCATATGGCAGCATCCCTGTGGGGCAGACGATTAAATCTTCACATTGAGGTGAAAGCTATGAAAATTCAAAATATCAGTGAGGTGCGGTGTAAATTGAGAAGGTCCTCAAGTTTTCTGAATTCCACATCAAAACTCCTAATCATAAACAAAATTTAATAAAGTACTATGAGGATATTAGCCAAATGTTCCCCTTCAGGCAGCCCTTCCATTGAGCATGTCTTCTCCTTCATTCAAATAGTCTGAGCAGAATATGTCCTTAACGAATATGAAAGCAAATTTTAAGGTTTTATCAGATCCCAATAAAAGTTCTTCCAGAAGCCTGAAGCATATAGTGTACAAAAATAAGGTGCAACAATGAGAGAAATAAAAGCATAAAAGTGGGAAAAGATAAGATAGTTGTTACGCAGTTAACTTGAGCTGATCATAAATTTTTATTAAAGTAGCTTTACTAAGACACATGAGTCAAGCCTATTTAACCTAGTTGTGGGTAATAAGTTTTACATAGTATATTTTGTGTTTGGATACTCCTGTATCTTCTGCTATCTTTTACATATTGCATTGAGATGATTCATTCCATAATAAATGCCTTTTTTCCTCCCCTGACTAGATCTAAAGCAGAGGTATTCTTGTAGATTTTGTTTTATACCACATTTACATGGGATTATCTTTATGTATGAACTCAAGTGAAACATTCTTACCTAGCTCATTCACATTCACAGAGCAAATTTGTAGGGCTGTTACAGAAAAGAAGGCAACAGCAACCCCATACACAGTGCTATATGGCAAAGATGAGAGGTTCTCATGCCCAGTGGGCTTCAGAAATCACTGGATTTCTACATGAAAAAAAAAAAATCAAAACAGAACAAAAAACCCCCTTCTCCAGCTCTGACACAGAATTTGCACCACCTGACAACCATTTAAGTTTCCTGGACTTGGAATAGGCTTCACTTTGTTCACATCGCAAGCCATGGCACAAAATTAAGAAACAAAGCTCTTTGCTTCTACTGGGAGTCTCCCAATAACCAGCACAGTTATTGTTTCACTTGCCTCACAAGCTATGGTTTCTTAATGAGAAGAAAACATAGAAAAGCATGATGCTGCATGGATTGGCAGAGACTGAAAAGGTTAACTGGAAAGACATTTTCGGATCATGTTGGGGGACAGGGGGCAGGCCAGGTGATGCCACTGCTGTGCCTGTGATTGGCAGCACTGCCAGGCAGGGACAGAGGCTCCAGGGCTGGGGGCAATGCTCTACTGTGCCCTAACCCAGCTCCCCAGTGGCCAAATTACCTCAAGTCTTCCCGGGGGGAAAGGCACAGGAAGGCCAAAGCATTTCTCTTGACCCTACCTTCATCTTGGAGTTCCTATCTGAATACCACTATATGTATGCTTTTCTGTATCTTTTCTGTCTTCCCCTCTTGTCACAGCATATATCACAGCAGAAGTCACAGTGGAGACAGCTCCAATACACAAAATATCACCATACAGTATCAGAAAGCTTCAACCCATAAAAATAACACCTTACCTCTTCAGAAGGCTTCAGGCACCCGCCCATACAGAGTAACACCACACCTCTTCAGAAGACTTCCAGTGTCTGTCAATGCAGAATAACCTCATGTCACTTCAGAAGGCTACAAGTATCTGCTCTCTTTGTCCCTCAGCCCAGCCTTTCATGCCCTCCTGTTGATGCCCTGCCCCTGTGTGCCCTCTGCTCCCTGTGTGACTGCTCAGCACCCCATGGCTCCTCACCTTCAATAGCATTCACCTGTCCTGCACAGCTGGAGACAATTGGGGATCAGCCACAGCCCCACTCCCAGTCACCACAAACTCTGTGCCTACACCCTCTTTCTTTTTCTTCTAATTCCCTCTTCTTGGAACTCTGAGTAAAATAACACTGAGTGAGTTTGATATTTGCTAAGTCAAATAGGCCAAGTTAATGCTCTAAGAAATGTTTTTCATTGACTGGATGTTGTACTAAATATTTTACTAAAGCTTCCTGACTTTCTAAAGTTTGCCAGTAAAGTTGTTTTGACCTCTTGAGAATATCTGGTATTGGTATTTCTCCCATGTGTCCTACCCAGAGGTACAAGAACTACTGTAAACCCTTTCAAAAGCCTCCTTGAGGGAGTGGATTGAGGGCTTACAATGGATACTATTATTTGTTCATTTCAGTACCATCCATTTAACAGCAAACCCACCCTTTTCTTTCCAGTCTCTATCTTCCACCTGCCAAACCCTGCACTGGCATATCCAAAAAATTAGCTGCTTAGGGTGCAAAATTTGAAGCCATATAAAAATCTAACTTTTTCAGTTAGGAGTTTAAAAATACCTAACTGATTAAGCTGTGGTCTTAAAACAGTTGCTAATGTACCAAAAAAGAAAACCCAAACAAAACAAAGCAAAACTAAGCCAAGCAAAACAAAAGAAAACCCAACAACAACAGAAACCCCAAACAAATTCCAGAACTATTAAATACAAATACATGTACAGATCTGTGCTGAGAGAGATCCATCTTATACATAATATGTACATCCACATTTTTCAAACAAGTAAACTCACAGGATGGGTCTGAAAGAAGAATTCTCGGAAGAGTTCTGCAGGGGATGCAGAGATCCACCCACAGCCCGTGGGATCCATGGGGATGAAGAGATCCACCCCCAGGCTGTGGGGATCCACAGGGGATGCAGAGATCCACAGCCCATGGGATCCACGGGAGATGCAGAGATCCACGCCAAGCACATGGGATCCATGGGGATGCAGAGATCCACCCACAGCCCATGGCAGAGGTGCCCACACCAGAGCAGGTGGGTACTAGAGGAGGCTGTGATCCAATGGGAGACTAAGTGGAGAAGGGGCCCTGCTGCCAGGCTGGAGCAGCCTGTCCTTGGAGGAATGCACCCCATGGAGCAGTGACCCACACCACAGCAGTTTTTGGAGGGCTGTGTGCCCCTGCAGGGAATTCACATCGCAGCAGTTTTGGGAGGACTGCTTCTGGTGAGACTGGAACCATGTCATTGAGGTTTGTGGAGAACTGTCTCTCCTGGGAGAGACCCCATGGTCTCACAGGGAAACAGCTTCTATCCCTGAGCCAAGCAGAAGAAAACCTTGGGTGATGAACTGACCAAAACCTCACCTCCTGTCTCCCTGTGCTGTTGGTGGGAAGGAGGGAAGGGTTGGAGAAAATTGTTTTGAAGGGCTTATTTTAATTCTCATTATCCCACTCTGATTTTGTTAGTAATAAATTCACTTTGTACCTCTAAGAGGAGCCTGTTTTGCCCCTGGAGTGTTTTCTTCAGGTCCTTATCACAACTCATGGACCCTTTGTTCAATTTTCTCTCCTCTGCCCAGCTGTGGCAGGGGTGTGTGAGCGTGGTGCCTGGTGTTTGGCCAGTGTCAAACCGCAACAGCTTCTAATCTGCAATACCAATTTCAATTAAATCTGCACTGCAGAGACGCAGATGACATTTCCAATCCCTCTTGAGGGAACACAGCAGTTTGCTTCATCTCCTCCTCTAAAAGAACACAGAGGCTTCTCCCAGGCTTTGTTAATATGACAGCCGTAAAGAGGGGCTGTTCAACTACCTTTTGAACAAACAAGAATTAAAGTTTACTACTAAAAAGAAATTTACATCTGTACATAAGGAAAATAAAATAATCAAATAATCTCTTTAGTCATCCTTGCCTATGAAGTCTGATCTTCAACCCTTCTTTAAGCCCTTGTAACAAGCAGAAACCCAAATCTCCCCCCACAAAAAGACATCAATAAATCTTCACCAATCTAATTGGGATTTGCTTATCTACTACAGCAGGAGAATCAAAGTCCTAGTGTGCAGAAGGAAACTCCAGCTCCCATCCACAAGACTCAGACAGATTAAGAATAGTAACACAAGTAGCTGGAGTACTGAAAAAGTGATCTGCTTCTAAACCTTAGGAAAATACTCATTCCTACATCAACACACACACTCAAAGGTTCCATGTAATTGAAAAACCAGATTATATGATCCCCACACTAAGATCATCCAGCTCTGTGTCAGTATTTTTTCCCCATTTCTTTTGAATTTTTGTTTTCCAGATGAGGAGTGGGGTGAAGGGAGCTAAAAAAAAAAAAAAAAAAAATCATTCTCATTCTGAAGTCGCCTCTAACTAAGTTAACATGAACTTCATTTTTTAAGTCCCCACTGCTCCTGATTTACTGTTTTTCTTTCTACCTGATTTATTTTCCAGATGGAGAACTGTAGAAGGCAGACAATTTTTCAGCATGGTGTCTTATTTCCTGCTGGGTTATTTTGTCTGTCCAAGGAGCTCTTAGAGAAGAGAACAGAAAAATGGATTTATGTTGCTGTACCTGATAAAGACACAAATAGCCACACGTGAACATTTTTTTCAAAAGCTTTTACTGAAGATTTCACAGGCAACTACATTAATAATAGGCATTGCCTGCAGCAAAGTATAACAAAGTACCTCTACTTTCTCCTTCTGTCCTCCACTCTCTCACCTCCCATTTTGCAACCTGCCTGGCAGGGCATCTTACACACACAAACACACACTTCACAGCTTTATTTATTTATGATGACTCTGACAACACCATCTGTAATACCAGTTTTAAAGCAGCAGCAATGATGTAAAATAAGCCCAGTGAAAGGTATAGAAAATAGTTTCATAAAGTGTAGATCATATCCATTCATTTTTTAGCAAAACTGCTCTAAAACTTAGTAACCTTCCAAAATTAAAAAACAAAACCACATAGATCAAGACCCAGCAATATCTAAACTCCTTAAGCACCTGGCCAGCCTATTTTTCACCATACCCTACCTTGTATTTATTGTACCTCTCAGATCCCTGCTCTTATCTTGATCCACCTTCTTTTTTGCCTTACAAATGGCTTTGTATTATATATTGACATAAGTGCATGCTCTCACATGGAAATACTTTAGCCCAGAGAGGCTGTGCGTGCCCTGTCCCTGGAAGTGTCCAAGACCAGGCTGGCTGGGGCTGTGAGAAACCTCCTGTCATGGGAGGTGTCCCTGCCCATGGCAGGTGATCTTTGAGGTCCCTTCCAATCCAAAGCATGCTATGGCTCTCAGATTGCCCTTGAATGTGACTGTGCAGTTATAGCCAGGAGTGAAGCCTTTCTCCTGTGAGTAATAGCACTACTCCTCTTTCCCAGAGCATTTACAACTCTTACAAAGGCAGAGAAAAGAGGGGACAAGCAGGAGATGAAGGAGTAGGAGAATAAAGACAATGTTGTAAGATGCAGAACCTTCTTCATTTGCCCCAAGGACTTCCATAAGGGTTTGATTTTCTTCATTAATACAAGATTTAGTACCAGGAGTTTTCATCGACTGAAAAATTAAACATACCACATTAGTCTACGAAAAATATCAAAAATTAATATATAGCAGATGTGCTACATTGAGCATGAGAAAAGTATGCATTTGTGTGAATGTATTTCAGCAAAATCTTCAAAGCATAGTGATACCACTGTCAACTTGCTCTTGTGAGTAATGCCACGGGCTTTTTCGCTATTCATTCAGCAAAAAGCGACAGAAACTCTCAATTTTTAAGTTACTTATATAGAGAAGACCATGTAATTAATTAAAATACCATTTTTTATGAATCAAAGCAAGTTATCAGGACAGGTATTGTGGCACTGAGTAGAATTGCACACCAGTCCATGCAATTACAAAGCAATTGTTTCCCAAATATTTCCTACTGACTTACACAGGATTTCAATTAAAACAGCAGTTGAACTACAACTGTGAGGAATTTATGAGATTGGGTGACATTTCATGTAAAGAGGTTTATGAGTTAGGCAGCAGGATCTAATTTTTGAGTTATCTTGATAACACGTTCCTCATTTTTTTAAACTGTGATGCTATAGAAAATTAATATATGCTGGTTTTTATTTCCTCTGAACATTATCTAAGGTTGTCCTTGGAAATAATTTTTCTTTCATTTCACATCATTACAAGGTAAATCTAGACAGCTGATTCCCTTTAAGGAAAGCAATCCACTGCCATATTCTAATTTCTGCCCAACAGAGTGCATGAAGAGGTGGGAGCAGCACCTGTCCTCTTCTGGGAAACTTTATACAGAACAGCAACAAGCACATCAAATCTTTCACTAAGCATCAAAAGCATGTTTTATTTAACATTATCTTAGGATTTACTTAAATATTTAAATATTAATTACTATTATATATTTTGTAGTAATTATTAATAATAATTTAATATGAGGACAGCTTTGTTCACTCCATTCTTGGAAAAAATCCACGCCCCATCTCTTTCAGCTTTCTTTGTGCAGAACTGTCCTACTGAGAGAGTTGCCACACCTGTATAAGCAAGATTAGGGAGTTAAAAACATGGACGGCAAGAATTATATTGGACTTCGGGCAAGGAAATAAATATAATTATACTAAGTTGTATATAATACAAATATAGTATAATTTAATATATGATAATATATAATGTCATAATTTAATATAGAATAATATATAATACTATATAAATAAAAATACAACATAAAAAGAAATATATAATATCCATCAGTAAAATTATACTATGTGCCAAGTAGATTGTGAACCTTCTAAAAAATAACAAAGAGGTATTTTCTTAATGCTGATTCATTCTCCTGAACAATGTGGGAAGTTGCTAAATTTGCCATTCAACTTATGCCTACCTTGAATTATTCCGAGAAACAGAGGAACCAATATCAAAGCTTGATGTGGTTTTGAGTTCAGTATTCTCTATTTAACTATTATTTTCACACCATCTAAACCCACACAAAACGCAGAAATAATATTCACTTGAACACAAACTAAATTGTGTTGGTCTAGGAGCTTTACCCCAATTATAAAGGTGTTTACTCACTAAATTATGTACAGTCCTTATGTCTTTTTTTCAAAATTAGTCAACTTCTAAAAAAGTAAAGTGTAAGAATGTTCTCTTCCTATGATTTTTGCTACTACTCATTTTTAAGCAAGATGTTTAATCACACTGTCTATGCCTTCATCAATATAAAAGCAGATCAAACCCGGTACTACAAATTTCACTCATAGTTCCAAAAAAAAAAAAACGGACTCCATCCAAACCACTTCTTTTCAAAACAGTATTAGTCCAAGCCTTATATACAGTTGTGTTCCAAATTCTTTATTACTATTTCTAGTTCATTTCTATCTCATTTCTTCTCCAGACTTGTCAGTTCTCAGCTGTTTCTGGGTCATGGAGCTGCGCCTAGTCATCATGTCTTTGGAAGAAAAATGATAAAGAACTATGCATATTGCAAAATGAATTCACAAATATTTAATGTACACGCCAGTAGTCAGGAGAAGTAGTCCAGAGAGGGGTTTGTAGGAGTTGCTGCGGGTCGCACAGTTTGGACAGACAGAGACGAGATCTCTTTGAAGCTAAGTCTTATAACTTGCAGTTTATTTCAAAGGGTGTGGGTGCAGGGCCCTGCTGCGAGCTGCCAGCCGCAGCTTGGAGCAGCCCCGAGAGAAGAGAGGCTGAAGTGTAAGAGAGTTAAAGGCAAAGGTTTAAGAGCAGAGAGCATGTAAAAGGAAGGGGTGAAGGAGTGCAGAGAAGAAGACAAAGAGAGAAAAGGGCGCGAAGAGGAGCGCGGGACAAAAGGAGAGAGAGCGAGAAGAGGTAAGAGAGCGCGAAAAGAGACCGAAGTTCCTGTTGCAATACAATAAATCATCTTCAGTGTTGAATGTTCAGATTCTCATTAACTAATCTACTACAGCATGCATATCCTATAACATTTCCATACAACCTATAAGAATCACTACATCACCATACTATGTTTACATTTTAAACCTTAAATTTTATTCTTTGGGCCCCATCTACCAAGCTGCAGGGCCTGGTCTCACTCTTAGGCCTGCCTGTTTGCAGAGGGAATTCTTTCCTCCAGGGGGGATTACATTCAGCTGGTCACATTATTGTTTTTCAGCAACTAAGGCATCTCAAAGGTTGCTTTCATTTCAATCTTGCTTATAGTTTCTATATTCTCAAAATCTTTTGCCAGGCAGTCATATTTATAAGGCTTTCTTGTTTCATCCTCCCCAACAGGGGTCCTTTGTGTTAGCATCATTAAACTACCAGGTTAGATAACATTTTGAAAGCAAAGTGTCCTACAACTTGTCCTAGTTATAAATCAAAGATTACAGCCTGTAAAGAGCATTTAGGTCAGAACTACAAATGCCTGTAAAGTTATACTGGTGGAGCTGAGGAAAGGCAACTTGAGTATTTCTGCATTTGTGAGGGGGATCCCAAAAGGTTTCCGCCTGCAGCAACCTTTGGCTACCTCTTAAAAAGCTGATTAGCCAAGTAATTTCCAACAGCTCTAGTTCAGCATCTGATCTTTTTTATTTTTCTTTCCTATGGAAAAAGAAAATGAGAACTTGAATTACTAACCCAGACCTGTGCAGCCAGCTGGCAGGAGCTAGGCATCCCATCAGAGGTCCCACTTCCAAGTCTTCACCCGCAGATAAAGCCTGCTCAAAAAATAAATCTAAAAAAAGACTGCTGCCTTTCACTTTTCCCTTCTCTCCTCTAACCAGAAAGCAAAAGTTAATGTTCCACAGATGTTACAGGGCAAAACAACACCAAAGATATATACGCTAATTCAAAAACATCCAACAAAAAGCCAAAGCAGAAAATCCCCTAGCCAAAAAACCCCCAGATTTAATGCAAATGGGGGAAACCCCATACAGTAGTAAAAACATTATTCAAAAATTCAGCAAGCTACTACTCTGCACTGGGTGTGTTTCATACAAGAAGGCAAAGGAAGATGATCAGTTGCAAAAGCCAAATGCTGAAAAATAATTCCTTTCATTTTCATGTCAAAAATTCTTTCACTCTGATGTTGATTATCAACAGCAAGCGATTTACCATGAATTTTTCAGTTGCCCTGTCACAGATTAAAAAGGAATCTAAAGGAGAAGCAAAATAATTGATCTATTCTCAAGCCTGCAGGGGACAGGCAATATTTGTTTCACTTCTGAGTTTTCATTCCACCAAGGCAGCATTGAATAAACATGAAATAGAGAGATGGCCTGTTTACATGTACACTTACATTCATATTAAAGTAAAGTAAAGTAAAATAAAGTAAAATAAAATAAAATAAAATAAAATAAAATAAAATAAAATAAAATAAAATAAAATAAAATAAAATAAAATAAAATCTTTTCATCTTAGAGAGATGTGTTTAAACAGCTTCACGTGTTCTGTCAGGACAAAAATTCATCTCTCCTCAACAATATATAGTACATCAAAAGTGCAGTTTTCCACCATAGGCCATCACATACAGCAAAAATCTTGGTTTAGAATTTATTGCTGAATGGATGCTCATTTGCAATATCCTTAATTTTGATGTGTAATTAATGCCATTCCTAAATAGCATTTTACTATCATAATATTTTTCTTTTATATGTATGATTTCAGGGATCAGCTTTCCATAACAGTTCAACATGTGTACTCAGAATCAGTTTTCCAAATGGATGAATGACTCACACTGCATAAAAATAACACTAAATTCCCTGCAGCTTAAACAGAGAACCACACCAAAGTATTTTGTTATACAAGGAAAAATGTGAAATCTCAAACAAAACCAACATGACTAACAGAAGCTCTTCCACTTGATTCTTTCAAGCCAAATATATCATGTAGTTGTAAGCAAAATCCTATTTATTCACTTATTTTGATGGATTATTTTAACTATGACTAGATCTTTATTTTTTAACTTTATTCATTTTAAGCTAGGGGAAAAAAATAAGATATCATAATTGAGGGAATTTAATAATAACAAGCTATATAACAAAGTTCAAGAGAAGCTATTCTCTGCAGAAAAATACAAAAAACTTTTTGCTGTGTAATAATATTGCACTCTAATCTATACAAAGATAAGGATGTAAGTACACAAGGAAACTGAAATTACATAGGCAAAACAGGATTACGAGATCCTTCTGAAGTACACTAAGAATGAAAAGTGAATGTGACAAAATAAGCCAATAATGATTAAAGATGATTAATCTCCAAGTCCTACTAAAGAAGGTATCCCCTTAATTTGGATTTTCTGTGATGTGGGAAAACACACTTTTTATAACACAAGTACACTAGAGTGCATGAACCATCTTATCTGGGGGAAGATGTCATGCCTCTTTGGTGTTAAACATCTTCACTCCTCAGGGAGTGCCTGGGTTTCTCCTTTATTAGCTTAGCAGGGTATCACAAAGGTGAGGGGATGTTTGTGATCCTCAGCTCTGCTGTGGGCAGGGATGCTCATTAACGCTGCTCATGAACAGCACAGACCTTCAGACCTCAGCTGCAATCCTGTGAAGTACATATTATCTGTCTGTCCCTAGGATTGCTGCCTGACTGTTCCCAAATGCTTCCTTTGCAGGGTTAGGGTGGAATGTCTATAACTTATTAACAACTGAAGACCAAATCAGATGACTCTGGTTTCTGAAGCTTTGAACAGCACAGGAATAATGAAGTGCACATTACTTTTTCATTTTCCTAAAGCATGTTCTGCTTCTTTATTCTTAAATCACCTGCAGTGATATCTCAACCCCCTCTTTCCTTACCAATTGCAACTACTTTCTCCCCAAAGTGCTTTTTAATTAATGTATAAAGTGGCTTACTCTTGCTGTGCCTTTTCCTCATTTTAAAACAAAGTAGAACTGTAATGCTGCTATTTTGTTCAGTCCTTGACTGCCTTCTTTTGCTGAGGTACACTGGAATGCACAGCTGGTCCATCTGTCAGTCCACAAGTTTTACAACCTCTTGGCTTGTTCAGCAACTAAAAAGTCAAACCAAATTTAACGGCCTTTGTCTGCAAAGCTGTAAGCCAAAGAGAAAATAAGTCATGTTCTCTCAGAAATAAGTTATGTTTATTCATTAGTTATTGGTAAAGAGTAGTATTCTACTCTTCCCTGTAAGGATCTCAGATGGCCACTGCAGTGAGTTTCCCCAGTGCAGCCTAGCCCTGCCTTCCCTCAGGCAGCCTCCTTCCCTCCTCTCTGCCATGCTCAGCCTCATGCATACTCCCTCTCACAGAGTCTTCCATTGGCAAAGTCAGAAAAAAAATAGAGATGACCAAAGGACAGCCTTACCTCCTTGGTGTCCACACCAAGAGCACAGCAGCCTTCCCAGCCTGCTCTGTTTCACCAGCAGATCTGCACCAGCTGTTTCCACACCTTCACCCACTCTGGTCTGTTATGAGCTCTGTCGCTTGGGCTATCCAGCTTGTGATCCAACTGCATTAGCCAATGATTGATTGATTTTGGGTGATTTTTGGATAGAAACATCTTTCTACATCATATCTGTGCCATTTCTAGAAAATTATTCATTTGGTTGTCTCTCTTTTCCACATAGACACTGTGGCAAATACTCCCTGAAAGGTGGGACTGGGAAATGTCCCATCCTGTTTTGGAACACTCCCCAGCCACAGTGCCAGGATGTGATTTGTCTCACCCTTGCTCTGCACTGATGTCTGCCCACTGGTGCCAGTTTATAGGCTTCAGAGGAAGATACTCCCTGGGCAGATGAGCGGCAAGCTACTTTGCTGTATCCCACTTTCCTTCCCACTGCTGGGAAGAGGCAGCTGGGAAGATGTGAGGATGGCTCAGGGCCTTGGGAAACTGCAGCCCCAGAGGGACCCTCCATCACTGTCACGGTCATATTTTCTGAAAAAATCTCCTTGCCCAAGATTCTTCTCCTGGGAAGCTGACAAGCCTCAGAGAAAAAGGAAAACATTATCTCATTTGCTACTCCCTGTGTTTTGCTGCTTTGGAATGTGGTTGGAGATTGTTTATCTAACAGGTGGTTGTTTCATTAGTTTCATGTGAATTGTTTTAACTTAAGGACCAATCACGGTTAAGCTGTGTCGGGACTCTGGAAGGAATCACAAGTTTTCATTATTATCTTTTGAGTCTTCTGTTTGTATCCTTTCTGTATTCTTTAGTATAGTTTAGTATAGTATTCTTTAATATAATAGAATATCATAAAATAATAAATTAGCCTTCTAAGAACATGGACTCATTCATCATTCCTTCCTCTGTCTGGGGAACCCAACAAATACAAGACACCACTGCAGTTGTGGAGGGATAAATGATAACTGACATATGATTTTAAGCTGGTTTGGTTTTTTTTCTTAATAATATGACTATTGAAAATCCAGTGTTTCAGATTTTTCTTCCCATCCAACTTTCTAGCTGTCTTTGTAGAAGAAAATCCAATTCTCAGCGTAAACCATGCATTTTTCTCCTGAAAAATGCTCACAAAGTGAACAATTGTGTTTGCAAGCAGCTCCACAAATTTTGCATCCTACAATGAAAGTAGAGGGAAGCAGGACTGGATGGGTCCTGATCACTCGCCACAAAGGCCACCAGGTGCCCTGATGTGACCTGGCACTTCCAGGGAAGAACAATCCCACAGGGAGGACTCTGTGTCCCCAGAGAATGATCTATTTTGAAACTCTAAGCAATACCTCCAGTTCCTCATACTACTGAACTATAATCATCTTTTTATAGATAAATGAGCAAACCTTCTGAGGAAAGAGTAATCATTAAAGAAGAGCTTCTTAAGAAAAACCAAAGTCCACTGTCAAGGAAAGATAATAACCCCTAAGTTTAACTTCTTTCTGGAAGACACAGTTTTCAGTGCACTTCTTTTGCTCCAGAGATTTACTTTTTCTCAATAAACTAGTTAGCACTTCTTTTTTGCCTATCCGATCAAATGTGACTTAAATCCTCCAGTACCTATTTCTATGAATTTTTCACAGCTTGCTATTGAAAAATAATGAAAAGGAATATGAAAATAATTTAGTTGTATATTAGGATACAGCAAAATAGTTGGGATTTTTAGCAAAATATCCTATTCACATATTTTATTCTATTATTTGCATTTTTAGAAGGAAAAGAAATCCTTCAGTACTGCACAGGTATTTATTTAACTGACAGTTGCACTTTAAATGATTTCTAGTGGAAAGCAATATACTAAACAGAGAAACTTTCTGACCTAGGTGTTAGAAATTCTTTCCTTAGAGAAATACATGTAATGTTTATTTTTTTTGTAATAATATTTATAGGCTGTTGCTGTTTATGAATACTATGCAAAGTATACAACCTGTGAGATCTTAATTTTGTAAGTTAAATCAAGTGTATTTTCTATGTATAGACCTAAGCACCAAGAAATGGATATCAACAAAGGGATATCAAATTTACATGTGACTTGATCCTATGTCACAGAATGACCCATTTATAACAGTGGACACATCTCAGACTCAAGTACTGGACTTCGGCATCAAAATAAGTGCAGAAGATGAAAAAATAGGAAGTAATTTAGGAATTCAAAACCCACTTTTCTTCTTCTCAGTACTAGTGACCAGTCAGTCTTGGATCAAGGGTCAGGTCCTGGATCTGTTACACATGACAAATCTAGCAGATTAACTCAGCTGAAGCCAGAAAAAAATGTTCATGATCTGATCACTGAGCCTCAGACTACATGATTCTATTCTGGCCTCAGACAGGCATGACTTCCATCCTCTCAAACTGGCATTTACTCCAAGCTGAAAGCTCTCATTGTAAGGAGAAAAAGAAGAAAAAAGGACAAGAAAAAAGGGCAATGTAGCTGTGGTGGTGAGAGCATTAGGCAGAGGTGTCTTCAGCTTCCTCCTAGGGAACTGCTTGTAAATTTGCACAGTGTGCACATACAGCATCACTTTTCTGCATTTTAGGATAAATTATTTTAATGATATAAATATAAAAAAGTATATATAACTGCATTTTAGGATAAGGCAGGTGTGTCTCACAAGTGCTCAACTCTCAAGCCAGTAGAATGCTGAATAAAGGTTTGTCTTTTCCCTGATCCCAAACTGAAAGATGCAATGATATATATATCCATACACCCAGCTATGTCTCCTCTCCCCCTCAAAAGGCTTATGTTCCCCATAGACAGGGGCAAAACGAGACAGCAGCTCATGGAAAAGAGCATTCCTTGCAAGTCTTCCTGCCTGACTGCAGCAAGTCAGGCTGCAGCTCATTAGTAACACCCTAAACTTTGCTATCCTCAAGTGCTTTTTTCCCATGTTGAAATGGGGCCTGACATAGAACCTCAGATACCTAGAACCTGGAGAGGAAAAATGAAACACTCAGTTTGGAATTTCTTGTCAGATTCTTGGTCAGATATTGAAAGAGGTATTGAACCTTCAAAAAGTGAAGGTTCTTCCTTGGATTACCCTGGCTAAAAATTAGTTTCACAAGAGTTTGCATAAATAAATTTAAAATAATCTTATTATTTCAGGGAAATAAAAATACCAATTATTTCCATATAAAGTATAACATCATGACAGAATAACAAACGTTTCCATACTGTTTAAAAATACCTTTTTCTCCAGAAATTGTATTTCTAAGTTATATTATTTTTTCTGTATGAGATTTAGCCAAAATGGTTATTCTGAACAACCCCATGAGAGGATGCTGAAAATGTGTCAGAAGACTATGGCATGATAAATACACAAATTTACATTTCTAGCTTGATTTTCAGTTTGTTATTCCATCAGTTTTTTCCTACTTTGTGTAAAATACTATCATTCAAAAAATCCTCACTTTTCTGCTGGAAAAAACATTTGTAATTTAAAAATATTTCTGCAGACTTATATTTATGCCAATAGGAATTTTTACACTACACTTATTTTCCTAGAATGGATATTACAGGGATCTTCCACTTACAGTTTCTTTGGCAACATGACTAGGAGAAAAACGTTCTGACTTAGATGATTGTTTTTTCATTTACTTTATATTTTCAATTTTTATCCCAGGCTTTAGAATCAGTTTCCCCAGTGCAGAACTCAATGTTGAGTTCTCTGCCCTCTCAACACTGTACAACCGATGAGGTCTTATTTAGATAACACATGTTCAGCAGCTCAAATTTAAGAAGAAATACCCTCAAGTTTGAGGGTTTTGCATCTTTTTGTGAATTCACTTGATGTCCCTGTGCTCAGGCTAGATCAATCTATGATTTTCCTGGTTGGCCCTACAAACTGCATGCAAACCCCATTAAATTAGCCTCCTGCCAGACCTGGTTGATGGTTGACCCCAGAAACTCCATGTTGTAATGGCATAGGTCTTACCATTGCCAGAGACATTTATTAATAAGACCCTCTAGGTATGAAATAAAACATGCAGAAAATATTCAAATCCATATCCACACTTATAAGGAGAAAAGAGCAAAAAGCTGGGGGAGGAAAGGCAAAAAATTCACCCTCTTAAAAGCAGAGGAACGCTTGGCTATTTTTTTGAGAGTGCAACACTCTAAGGCATTTGGTCTGAACAAAAGAGAAATATTAACTAGCGATGGTTGCATACTGGGATAGAGTTGTGTGAAAACTCTCAGCTTGTTACCTGTACTGACTCTAATCCACACCATGGAACGTGGTTCACTGCTGTCTCCTCTGGCCCCTCCATCTCACCACCCACAGGCCACAGGTTAGACAGTGGTGTGCCATGGCAACTGCTACATCCATATCCTGGCTTTCACACATTTGGGGTCATGGGTCCCAAACCTGCACTCCATATTTTTAACTTACATGGACTAAAAATGTTTTCTCTGTATGCAGCAGTACCTTTAAAGAAGTACCTTTGGTTTGGGTTTTTTATTTGTCTTTTTCAGCTC
The DNA here is from genome assembly GCF_035770615.1 of Melospiza melodia melodia. NCBI lineage: Eukaryota > Metazoa > Chordata > Aves > Passeriformes > Passerellidae > Melospiza > Melospiza melodia. The sequence goes on from NC_086199.1 coordinate 46,926,191, forward strand.
ATATTTGGCAACAAAAGGGGAATTTCAACTTCCCCCTTCACACTCAGTCTCACCAAAATCAACTATAAAATTGCACAATCTCTACTGCACACATGGGCAGAAGAAGTTCTTCCCCTGAGCAATGGATGGGAACAGGCAAGACTTCAGGTCTGGTCACACACTAAGTTGCTACTGACATAGCAAAACCACCTCTATTTACCAATGACTTAACAGAGAGATGTAAGGATCCATCCCTCACCAAGACAAGGCTGAAGAAAAGGACTTCTGCTATTTAAAGCTCTTCCAGGTTACGTAATTTCTTTTTAAAAATTTTCCTCACAATACACTCTCCACTCTTCCTTCAGGGTTGTGACTGCACACAAACTCTCTGTAAAAGTTGATCCTTCAGGATGATAAGTAATTTCCTGCTTCTTTGGAAAATGTATTGTTATGGCATTAATGAGGATAAAATGAATGTTCAATTATTTAAAACAAACACAAAAGGAAAACCTAATAATTGAATTTACAAAATTATGCCAAAGACATAGTTAAGATAAATGTTGCAGTTCAGTCTGTTTTTCTATGATTCTGTAGTCCTGTAAGTCCAACAGAGTTTTATATGGATAAACAAAATAAGCAATTTCTCACATGAACCCACAGAAACTATATTGTCTTTGGCAGAAGTCAGTTAAAAATTAGTTTCTAACTGAAACTCACCCTCAGCACAAACTACATATCTAGAGGCCCATTGGGTTTCCAAACACACCAACGCTGAACTACAGCAGGTGGGGGTGGAGCACCATAATTAGTTTTAACCATTAAACACTTTAGTTTCTTATGGCCATGGTAAGTTCCAGAGAATTCTACCCAGGAGCACACTTAGCATCTCAAAGGACAGCTGGAAAGCCTATTGCTGGCATTCAAGATCAGTTTTTAACCATATGAGGAAACTGCTTCTCTGAAAATGAACTCACTACTGAGATTACAGGTTTGTACACTGAGCTTCTCTTCCTTTTTCTCTCCTTCTCCCCCCCTCTATTGCTCTCATTTCATTATTTAAAAATGCTGAGACATTAGAAAAGAGTTGGATCATGTCAATGTGCCAGGCTAATGTTTAACCTTAAACTTACACAATACAGATAAAAAGGAATTGTACTACAGATTTCACAGCTAACTCCTTTATTTCAGCTTGCCTGGCAGAAGCACCCACAGTACTTGGGTCTAAGTGTATTCCTCCTTAACTCATCCTTAGCTACCTTTTTTTTTAACTCCTTAGAACAGAACTGGATTAGAAAAAGTGTTCTGGCTGAACACTCTTCCAGTTTATTTTTTGTCATTGCTGAGCTACAGATAAGATTCATCTTTGTTGTCAACAGAGTCAATCTGGTCAGAGCAGCAGACACAGTAAAACAGAATCTTCCATCAGAGAATTATACAATTGGTATATCAATTATACCAATTGGTAAATTGGTTTGGCAATGCCAAACTTTGTAGCTCCAGAGGTTAAAAAATTTGTGACTTGGGACTATATTGTTTTTGCAGCCCTATTTTTAGTCTCTGCCAGCATTGGAGTCTTTTTTGCAGTTAAAGAGAGGAAAAAGAAAACGTCAAAGGAATTTTTGGTGGGCGGTAGGCAGATGACATGTGGACCCATAGCTTTTTCTCTTACATCAAGCTTCATGTCAGCAGTGACGGTCCTGGGGACACCCTCCGAAGTTTATCGCTATGGGGCATCCTTTGTGCTCTTTTTTCTTTCATACACACTTGTCATCATTTTTACTTCTGAACTTTTTCTACCTGTTTTTTATAGATCTGGCATCACAAGCACTTATGAGGTAAGTAGAAATCATAAAATAAAGGCATTATTCTAGCATAACTAATTATCATGAATATATTTTTTTAGAGAAAAATCTTCGACAGAAAGCTTTCTGCAGTGTTTTACAGAACAAATATATTGATATACTAATTATTTTTAGAAATAATTTGCATTTAAATTTAATTTACTTATTTAAACTAGCTATTTATATGGCATAAGCTGAAATCCTAGTCTAAGGGTCAGAACTCCTTTTATGCACATATAGCACAGACTGGATAAGGGTTTATGCACAGCATCAAGTTAAATTACAGCTGGAAAATATTTAAGCGTATCCAAATGTTTCTGGTCTTTGAGTATTCTGCTCTGGTTTAGAGAGACAGACTTAAAGAACAACATTCAATACTATTCAATTCAAACTTAGTCTAGATATGGTAAATTTGACCAAGTTACTATATCTAAGTAGCTGCAGTGGGAAGAAGAGAAAGAAGGTGGCAGGCTTGTTCAAAAAAATAAAAAAGAAAGAAGACGAAAAACCAGTCAGGGCTGGAGAATAAATTCAAGCATTCTCTAGGAAAAGAAATCAATGACTTCTGAATTTTGTAGAGTTTTTTGCCTGGCATTTTCTCTGGAACACATTTTTTCCTTCATAACAAAGTTCAGTAGCAGTCCTTATAAACAGCACATCCACAGGACAGCTACTGACCATTTGGGATGGCCTCTTACTCACTTCAATCAGCTCCTGCAAGTTTGGTTGCTCCACTGTGGGCAGTTTCAACTAGGCATGAATTGGATGACAAAGCTGGATTCTTTCACACGGAACCTTCTGGTAACAGAAAAGCTGCTTGTGCTCACTGAGCCCAAATCCAAGGAAGGAAATTTGGCCAAACAGATCTGCCTGGGTATTTGGAAATACTTTCAGGTCTGTGAAGAGCAAAATTGACCATTGCTGCAAGTAGTTGCATTTTCTAGCTGGTTTTGATACAATGTTAGAGAATTAATTATTTTTGTCATACGAACCAGCAAAAGGGTCATTGTAGATGGAGAGACCCTTCAAGCATGCTGCAAAGATGACTGTTGGCTTCACAAATTATTTTTAGAAATAGATCAAGTTACATAAATTAGCCATGCACTTATATGGCAGACTGTGGGGTTTATTATGCAAGAAACACAAGATCAGCATGAGAAAAATGGAAAAGAAAAAGATATTTTGGCAGTAGGAAGTGCACAGCCTAGAGACTCTGCAAAGACCCCAGGTGGTGATTCAGCCTTAAAATCTGGGCCTTTGGGTCTAGAGATCCACTCACCTCTGCAGTTCTTTTGAAGGTGGCAACACCTTTCCACATCCTTGAACCTGGAAGTCCCTAAGATCCCCCTTCGCGCCTCTCCATATTGGTGATGTGCAGATTTGGCTTTAGGCTAACACAGAAAAAGGGGGAAAGCCAGCTCAGCTCCTGCACTAGCAAACTCCATGCTGATGTTTCACCATCTGCTCCACCTCCACTTTTGGCACTACTGGAGTCAATGCTATTTCTGCTAGAGACGAGCTCAAGTTTCCTCATTGTAGAGCTGGAATATACCTTCATTTGAAGTTAAGATTTCTTTGTAGTTCTTGGGATCTTCCAGTTATTCCTGGTGCAAAGAAGGTATTGATTACTGCAACCCAATATAGATCTTCCCCTGGTTCAGAATAGGAGATTGATTTCTTAAATCTAATTATCATTCTGTCTAATGACAATCTTGCTCTCCTCATTAGCTGCTCACAGCAGCAGGGCCAGCTGCCAGGAAGTTTACTGGTAAGCACAGTAAGGTGTCACTTGGGGCAAACAGAAGGTAACAGCTGTGTCACAGATGCTACATGTGCACTTTACTGACATTACGCTTTTTCCTAGTATTTGGAGTTAAGATTTAACAAGATTGTCCGTCTTGCTGCAACACTGATTTACATCCTCCAGACGGTAAGACAACATTGACTCTTTTTTTATGCTATTTTCACTCACCATTGATTTTCACAGCCTAGTCCCATACACCACATTTTTTATAATGAGATGTTTTAATGAGTAGTCTTTTTTCTTAGTTTTTTCACTTGAACTATGAATGCTAAAAAGAAAGTCAGATTGTATTTTTAACTGTCTAACTGCCCTAACCCTTCCTGTTTAGTATTAAGAATGCCATTTTAGTTGTCTTTAACACTCTTTAGTTGTCTTTAACACTCTTTAGCTGTATTTAACACATGTTGGGCTGTACTCGTACAGCACATTCTTGGTCACATTATATTCATTGGAAGCCTCTCTCTTCCCAAACAAGTGGATTCTGTCTTTCTTGAGAAGCTGGTCAAGCTTCACTGGGTATGTTTAGTTACCCATTTATGACACTGAGGTGAAGTGTCCTATTTGAAAACTGCTTTACAAGGTATCCTTGTAGGGCAGATGCCCTGCTAGCTGCAGTCCCATGATGGTCACTGCTGTCACCATCTTGAAAGGTTACATTATTTGTGTATTTAATGGAAAGATAGGTTTTAATGGGAAATTAGGAGACATTTTCTTCTGCATTAATTCCATTTTAATTATTCCCAAACATTTGGCAACAGATCTGAATGCTTAGTGGCTTTGATGCTTAGTTTCTCCATCAGCTCTCTCAGATCTTAGACATAAAAGGTATTAAGTCAGTTACATTGAAAGGGATTGAATGGAAAAATGAAAATTTAATTTCTAATATCAATGCAACTTTATATCTGTATCACTATTTGTGTTTTCTGGAGATATCCTTTTTCTATTTCATGAGGATATTTTGTCATGTACTTGTCTTAGCAGTAGAGAAATAGGTAATACAAAGACAGATAATGGTTCTCCCCTCAGAAAAGAACTAAACACAACATTTTAATTTTTAAGGGCTGAAACAGAAAGCCATAGTACAATACAAGCTGATCTAAAGAAACCCTAGATCTGCTATTTTGCTCACAGCCCTACTCTAAATACAAGTTCTATCACTGAGCATTCAAACACATAATTTTTTTCCTTCAGATCCTTTACACAGGAATAGTGGTCTATGCTCCATCACTGGCACTCAACCAAGGTGAGTTCTTATGCTGCACTACACTGCTACCCCAAATAACCACTCCAGAGGGATTGTTTCAGTAAAAGAAGTACCAAAAATAGATAAAAACCCAACCCTGCTCAAAGGTGCTATAAGAAGGTTTTTGCCTTCACCTCGTAGCTCCACATCTGACTCCCCTAGCTCCTCTCACACCCAAAATTAGCAGGAACCTCATGGTTGCTCTTCTGCTCTCCTTCCCCCTCATTACCGTCTGAAGAGACCTGAAGCAAACAATTTCCCAACATCCTGACAAAGTCCACAGTACAAGCTGATGATCCAAAACCATACTATGAACTTTGATTGGCCCCCGTTCCTGTCTCTTGTGTTCAGGTTTCCTTGGGAATAGCTCCTTTTCCTGCAGCCAGAGATGAATGCTGTTCATCTGTCTGCCCCTAGACTTCTTCAATTAATATTTGCAAATTAGGCATAAAGCCATCACCATAGGTGGGATTTGTAATTTTGCTGTCATAGGGCACAAGGAATCATTGTGGCCCAAAACCTGATTTTACCAAAATTGACTGGGAAGAGATTGTAAATGTCTTTTCTTTGTTTATTATCTGAGTTGCATTCAGACTGATCCCACCGCTCACACAGCACCAAATTTTCTTCCTCTATCATGCAGCTGAATTCCATGTGAAAGTTCTCATTCATTATCACACCACACTAACTTTGCTAATAAGAGAACTTTTACAAATAGGTTTTGCCCTCACAGGTTATGACTGGTGGGTGAGATTTCAGTATCAGCCAGAACAAAATGTGTGCATTTTGTGTAAAGAAACTTTACGAAGCAAAATGAACACAAAAATTTGTTTTAATGAAGTTCATTTTAGCATTAAATCATTCTTAGATGCAGGTAATGGAATTACTTAGGGGTTGGGGGTTTTTTCATCTTAGGATTTTTGGGAATCTTTGAAGAACTTAGTTTCTCAAGACGAAGTCTGGACTAAGAACAGAAGTGAAGCATTGCTTATAAAGCTCTGTCCTGTCAGAATGACATTTTTGCTTTATGCAAGTATTCTTACTTTTGCTTGAAAGTTAGTTAATTTCAATTCAAAAGAAAACAACAATGAAAAGCAGTATCCAGAAGTTCTACAAAACTTGAACAATCCAGCAAAGCTCCTAATAGACACGAAAGATTGAAGTTAGTAATTTCTCCTATCCTTCTAAAGCTAAAGGATTACAGCTCTTCTGCTACCTTCCAGATGACTCACACCCATTTCACTCACAATTTTGTTTTCATTGGTTTCACAGTCACTGGATTTGATCTCTGGGGCTCTGTAGCTGCAACAGGAATTGTCTGCACTTTCTACTGCACTCTGGTATGTAACAGGCGTAACTGAATACTTGGAACACAGACAGTTAATTCGATCATCCTTTAAACATTACACACTATCAGAAAAAGATGGCTCCTGTGAAGAACACAGATAAATTTCTTCCACATTCTGTGTTATAAGGAAATCTATTTGGTGGAAAAAAAAAATCTCTCTAATCCTCTGCTGTATGTCTCCATGTTTAAACCAGATATCTTGAGACAGAATCCAGATAAGGAGGCAATAAGCTTCTCTTGTCTTCTTTTGAGAAGATGATTCTTATCGTTTACAAATTATAAGCTGAAAAACACTGCAATGAAAATTGTGTTCAAGAATAAAGCACTAAAACCTAGGAAGGATAATAAAGGTCAGAGAGCTTTACTTTTGAGTGGAAGCAACGTGAGACTCAAAATTCCAAACCAAATATATTGTATAGATATTTGCAGCAAAGCAGCAGAGCCCTGTGGCTCAAGACACAAATAATTACCATTCTCATTGCCACTAATGATTTTTTTTTTTAATACACTGCCTCTTGAAAACACTTATTATGTGCTCTAGTACTGATTTGATCAAATAAGAAAGCTATGGAAGAAGCTGAATGGCAAATTGTCTGGAGATGTTTTTCTGTGTTGTGCTAATTGTGGGCTCTGAGAACATATGGAGTCCTATGGGATGTAGGAACAGGCCAAAACTCCCTAAGTTCCACACTATCATATGTTCTTCAAATGCATATAAAGGAGGCAGTAAAAAAGCTTTTAACTGAAAGTCAAATATTCTTCTGTGCCTGTGAACAAACTATTTAGGCTTTGAAATTTTCTGACCTGCAAAAATACACACTTTGTGGTAGAATACAGAGCCCTGATTTGCTGGGTGCTGCACATACAGATCAGAAGCTGTCAAAATAAGGAGTCTTGCTACATTTTTCAGTACTTGAGCAACAGAAAAGAAGACTGGGGGTGTACAGTTTCTCTTTGTTCTAGGGAGGATTAAAAGCTGTTGTCTGGACAGATGCATTTCAAATGGTTGTTATGGTGGCTGGCTTCGTGGCGGTTCTGATTCGAGGCACTAGTCTGAACGGTGGAGTGACCAAAGTCTGGGAAGATGCCCATGAAGGATCTCGGCTAAACATATTTGAGTAAGAAACAAATGATGCAAACCATTCCTCTCTGTTCTAAACATATTTAATGTTTAGGAACCATTCCCTCAGTAAGTCAAAAATACACAGACTTGCTATTAAATAACTCTGCTGACTCAGAGAAGTCCATTCCTCATCTCTTCAGCTACTGGCAGTGCATTTGACCTTTAGGAAAACTTTACTCCTTGAAAAAATCAAAGGTCTGCTGAACTGAAGGGGAGATTTGCCATTTTTCCATGTGTAGCCACAAATGCAGCCTAATTATTCCTTCCAATTTCATACACAGAATAGAGTTGGAAGGGATCCACAAGGATCAACAAGTCCAGCTCTTAAGTAAATGGCCCATAAAGGTATCAAACATGAAACCTTGATGCCATTAGCACCATGTTCTAGTCAACTGAGCTAATCTCAGTGGCTAATAGTATATATCTTTCATTTTCTATTCATAAAACAGGCACTGTTTTACTTGCACTTACCACAGCAGCAGGCATTAGTGCACCAGTGCACTGGGATAGAAATCTGATCTTCATTTGGTTGTTTGGGGCATTTGTTGGTTAACCAAGGCAAGTCAGTGACAGAATCCAGCAGCAAGGTCAAATGTTACCTGCTGTCCCAACCAAGATAAGAAGAACTGCAAAGACTACACATTTGAGACAGAAAAATATACTTGTACAAGTTAGATTTGCAGAGTAGCAGAATTTTGTTAGATAACACAGAAGCTGAAGCAATTTCTTGTAAAGGCAGTTATAATTATTATTAATTATAAATAAAATTATTAATAATTATTAAAAATTATTACTAAAACTCTGCTGGAGTTTTTTAGAGTTTGGTAAACAACCTTGCCCCTTACAGAAGATGGGGTCCCAGGCAGGATGGCTTGTAGGTCTGCTACAGCATGACACAGGTCAGATGTCTGAGCATAAGCACCGTTATAAATTTAATTAATCTGAATTAAGTGATCCTCTGACTAGGTCTGAATGATATTTGTTTATCCTGTCTTGAAAACAGTGTTCCAATATAAAAGTATAAAACCTTCCAAACCTGAACACATCCGATGCCGTCTGTTCTGGAAAACTGTATTACCAATGCAGAATTTTTTTATTCAGGTGGTAGGATACACCAGATAGTTCTGAAAAAATCACCTACCTCTTGCTGAAAAAAATATGTTTAAATAAAAAAAAATTAATTGCTTCTTTCTTTCTTTCTTCTAGCTTTGATGTTGATCCTTTGAGACGACATACCTTCTGGACAATAGTTATTGGGGGAACATTTACCTGGCTAGGGCTCTATGGAGTCAATCAGTCCACAATACAGAGATGCATTTCCTGCAAATCAGAAAGGCATGCTAGACTGTAAGCTACCTCTTGTTAACCTATTCCTGCAATCAATCAAGAATTACACTAAGTCTGTCAGCTATACTGAAAAAATATATTTATATGATAAATAAATATTGGGATGCCATTAGGTGGTAGTAAGCTAATTTTGCTCTGACAGACTTACTACCTCTGGCTCAAAATGACTTAAGTATATGTAGAGGAAAAAGTGAAATCCATCTCTTGCAGCTTATCAATTTGTGATCAGGCTGACAAACTAATCCTCAGAAGGAGAGTATGGCAAAGAGGCCAACACCGAAGTTGCGCTATCTACAATCTCATTGTCAAAATGTATCTATTGGAACTGTGTTTATGTTATACAGGATTAAAAGATGTTATTGATTTAGTGGAGCACTACAGTACAAGGTATTACCTAAATAAAAGTAAATCTTAATTTCTTAAAATTCTGCAGTGTCAGAATAATCAGAATCAATGAAGAACAAAGTGAATCTTCACAATATAGATATACAGGTCTCCAGCTTGCTACCTGCCTCAACTTCAGCAGTAATATATTCATAACTAGACATATTTTACTAAACAATCAGATTTTTTTCACACACCTAGGGCCAATTGCCTGCACATGCAGCTAAAGAATAAAGGTATTAATTTTTTCCTTTTTAAAACAGTTAGATTTTTGCTGACTGTAAAGCCATTAACTTCTCTGAAGGTCATGACTGTCTATATGAATTCATCCTGTACATAATTCAGTGTCTGAAAAGCATTTAGAAGTCACACCAGGGAGAACATCACCAGTAACAAATTGTGTTAACCTTTGTTTCCTGGCAGCACACTCTGAACTGGCCTTAGCAATAGATCTTGTGCAAGGTGTGTCCAAACAGGATGTGAGCTCTGTAAATCCTGGCAGCTCTCAGAGCCTGCAGGATTGCTGACCCACAGCCATACAACCTCCCCAGCAGAGGCTGTCACCCACATCCATTCATGGAACAGAGAAAAGCCACCAGGACTGTTACTGTCCTGTTAAAAAGTCACTGACTGTTACTGTACTACCGACTGTGCGGTAACATTGGAAACAATATTCTGTGTGCTCTAAAGGGGGAGCAGCATCAGCATCTCCCAACAGGCAAAAATCTGTTCTTACAAGGGAGAGGCATTATAGACCCAGCCCTCAGTGCAGCCCATTCTGCATTGAGGTTACTTGACTCTCCCAGCTCTATGGAGTTGCTTGGAAACTTTATCCTTGCCCTATAGCACAGAGATGGTGTGCTTTTCCTTTTTTTTTTATTTTTCATCTTGCTTTGAATTATACAGCCAGTTTGAATTATATAACCAATTGAAATTAAGAGATCTCCCAAAAAACTTCAGAATAAGTATCTTATAACAACTTTTTAGTTTATCTTCCATTTATCAGTTTCCCTCTTTTCCTCTAGGGCACTTTACCTGAATCTATTGGGACTTTGGACAGTCCTGGTGTGTGCAGTATTTTGTGGATTGGTGATGTACTCTCATTACAAGAGTTGTGACCCTTGGACAGCTGCTTTCATTTCAGCTCCTGATCAGGTACAGATGTCCATTACAATATTTAGGAGCTGCTTTGGGCTCAGATATAGCACATATCAGAACAGTTTAATTTTATGCAATGTTCTATGTCCTTCCAGCACTCAGGGACTAAGGTGGGTGCCAGATCAGAGCTACAATAATATCTATTCTGGCACTCCTGCAGTATTAATTCAGTTGAGTATTTTCCCCAAAAGATATTCCCTTCGCTCAAAATCTGAAACCATGTTATTTGGGACAACATCAGAATTTAGCAACATGCTAATAAACATAAAATACTTTGCTTCCATTACCTTAATTAATTTCTTGTGTTGCTTGTGTGCTCCTTCTATGCTAGCTCATGCCATACTTTGTTATGGACATTTTTTCTTCGATGCCAGGAGTCCCAGGACTGTTTGTTGCCTGTGCATTCAGTGGAACACTAAGGTTCGTGAATCTGAATTGACATTTTAGCTGTTTATGGTAATTTCTTGAGGATCCAGAATGAGGTCAAAATATGAAACCCTACGAATTTGTTTAATTATGTTACATCCCTGGAGATATTTGAAAGACACGTGGATGTGGCACTTAGGGACATGGCTTAGTGGTGGACTTGACTGTGCTGGGTAAACAGTTGGACTCTGTGACCTAAGGCGTCTTGTACAACCTAAATTATTCTATGATTATGTTTATGATAAGTCTAACTCCACATCTCCAATATCTTTTTATCCCAAATACATTTTAGAATAATGTTACCAATACAAAGAAAGTGTAGAAAAACTGAGTTTAACTTCCCAAAATACTCTTGGGAGCTGCTCATGGTGAAACTGTCTTTACTTAAGGTAACTGCCACAATATCGTAGTCAGGGGTATAAACATTTTCACTAAGTCTATCTGAACTGTATTCACCAAAAACAGGCGCACTCACCCAGCTAAAAGAGTTGGGCCATTCATGGAGGACCAGGGTGGCAGTAGTGGTTACTGCACATCCTTCAATTTGTGAGGGAGTAGGGTTTTAATTCTGGAACATGTCTATACTTAAAGTCTTTGCAAACTTGTAAAAGGAAGGGTCACTTAGGATGTGTTTTTATCTTGTTCCATGCCAGCACGAAGCAGAGCCCCCAGCAATTGCAGAAGCAGCAGGAACCTCCCCAGTTAAAGTAGCATATATGAAAAATACTGTGAATCATACAGTTCTTGAAGAGCATTACTGCTGAAAAAGAGGAAGCATTTCTATATAAATACAACTTGATTCCAGATTATATTGCTTCCTATTTACTTACCATTCTTCTCCCTTTCTACAGCACGGTAGCTGCCAGCATCAATGCTTTAGCAACTGTTACCTTTGAAGACTTGGTCAAGAAAGGTTTCCCAAACATCTCTGAGAAGATGAGCACATGGATCAGCAAAGGCTTGTGTGGGTACTCCAGATGGGACCCCTTTCTTTAGCAGCAAAGGGCACTGGCACAGAGAGACTCCCTCAGAAACAGGAATGCAACACTTTATAAATCCCCCAGGTGAACATCAGCTGAGGCCTTGGTAGCATCATCAGCACCATAGGGCAGAGGAACAAACAGAGACTAGCATGAACAACTCCCACTCAAAATCCTTGGAAAAGTCTGGTCTACTGAAAGTATTGGAAAACACTCTTCGTAACACAGAATGAATGTTAATGTAGTTATTACCATATTACTCTATAGTAGTATTTATTTAGAGTAATACAGTAGATAACTTCTATTCAGAGTATCGCATAAGCAGGTTATTCAGCTTTTCAGAGAACAAAGCATAAAAGCAAAACAAAACAAAACCACTAAACATCAGCAACATATCAAACATCCAACATTATTTAAACTTTTATGACATTTGTTACAATTATTGCAGTAACATCATAAGCCTTTTATGAATACCATGATAATACCATAAGAATTCTATTAAAATTCATAAATATAATGAAAGCAGCAAACTCATCTATTTTCTATCCCTGTAACTGCTTCTAGTCTTCTCCCTTCTTGTTTTTCCACTTACTACTTAGTTTTTTCACTCTGGACCTAGAAAGATAATTTTTATATCTGAAACCAAGGTTATCTAGCACAGAAGTTTTGGCTGGCTTTACTCAAGGCTGCTGCATACAGAGTTTCACCTACCATATAGTAAAAACTTGTGTCAAGGGAAAAAAGCCATGCTGTTTTATCATTTCTCAACTCATTTATTAGATTATTTTAGAAGTGATACTTAAAGGCAACAGAAACATTCCTATATGAGGCATAACTTCCAAATTAATTTCATTGCTATTGTTCTACTTTGTAAGAAATATCAATCCACCAAAAACCCAACAAGACTTCATACAAGCCACTTACGGGTGTGTAATGGTCTATTCTAAACACCCAATAAGAAGTGACAATTCCCCTCTGCTGGCTGGTCACCTCAGACATTACTGAGCTAGAAGCCATCCCCACCTTAACCAGCACTGAGAGCCTACCTACCTTACCTTTTCCAGGTGTATTGTACGGTGTCCTGTGCACTTCCATGGCTGCAGCAGCATCGCTGCTGGGAGGAGTCGTGCAGGTATTTCTTGCTTCAGAAATGCAATTAATGGAATAGGAATGAACACAAAATATAATGAACTGAGCAAATAATGCTGCCAGCTCTGATGGCTACTAGATTTCCCAAACCATTTCTGTGGACATTTTGCTGAGAGGAATAAGTAAGGGGAAAATAAAGTCCTCTAACTCCTTCACTATTGACTCACTGCTAGGAAACAATACTGAGCACAATTCTCTCTTTAACTGTGTCCTGAAATCACTACCTATCCCTTCTCCATCACCATTTTCCCAGAGAAAATTACAGATCAAAATCAGAACTGGGCATGCTTCCCCTCAGCTGCTGCCCTGAACTCCTCTTTCTTCTCTGCACCCACAGGCTTCCCTCTCCATCCATGGGATGTGTGGGGGACCCATGCTGGGATTATTTACTCTGGGAATTGTGTTTCCCTGTGCTAACTGGAAGGTAAGTAAACAAAAATCCTGATCTAAAAGATCAAGTTGTTTTTTGGTTAAAACCCAATTTTGAAAATTGTTTAGGTCCTTGAACTGCTTTTCAGATTTAACGCCTGAGGATCTAAGATCTATTTATATGTGCCTTTTCCCTGCCTAAATTTATCCTGCTGAATTTATGTCTACCCAGCTGTGGAATAACTGGTGATTAGATTCACATGAAGGATTTCCTAATTTTTTTTTCTGAGTTTCATTAAGAAGAAAAAATTATTCAATACTTGCCCCAGCTTTGGGATGCACAGACTGATTTCAAAAGCTTTGCCTTCATTCTTTCACTCAAAACACATCATGAGCTCATTCCATATTGCCCCATCAGGATTCCTATCAAGGCTAGCAGAGGTAAAACTAAAATCTGTATCACAGCTTTAAGCACACTTCTGCTTTAACTTTTACAAACAGAGAGCACTAAAACACCATGTTTTATAGCTTAGTTGAGAGAGAACAGAATTTATTTACACCATAACCCATCATTACCTACTACTGGCTATTTCACATTCACAGAAAAGCACTTTGCACATACCATCTTTTAACAGTATCTTTCCATACTTTCCAAGGGTGCCCTTGGAGGCCTCTTAGCTGGGATCAGCCTGGCTTTTTGGGTTGGCACTGGCTCTTTCATTTACCCTGCACCACCAACAAAGTCCATCCCTCTGCAACTGTCTACCCTCAACTGCACCCTGGCTAATAGCACCGAGGCACTGCTAACAGCAGCTCCCACGCTGGCTCCGGAGAGGTATTTTTCCTATTGTTACCATTTAAGCCTATGCTTTGCCAAGTGTGCCCCCCAGCCTGCAGCTGGGGTGCAGGCAGTACTGACAGGGCAGGCTGGAAGTGCAGACTGGTGCCAGACGTCACACCAGCTGCAGCTTGACCTGCACTGTGCTGGCTCAGTCAGGCAACAACTCAAATTTAACTGATGCTCATCACTAGCTGTTTCTGTCACCTCTTCACAGGCCTCTGCTGGCAGACACCTGGTACTCCCTGTCTTACCTGTACTTCAGTGCCATTGGCTGTGTGGGCTGTGCCATCACTGGGCTGTTGATAAGCTTTATAACAGGTTGGTGTTCTAAACATACATAGACATATATATATACAGACATATATAAATAATCATACCTTTGCATAAGCTGACTCAGCTGTTAAAAAAAGCTTTTTAAAAGCCTAGTGGGTGACTTGGGACACAGACTCAGAAGTGGGCAGTGGGCTCTGATCCTGCTCACCCACCTCATGGTCTGTGGTCTGAGGCTCCCAAGGCTCATAGCCAGCTATCCATAGACTCACTTATTACTATTTTCTTTTTGCAGGACCTAGTAAAGGAGAAGACATCCCACCAGTGTTAATTAAGCCAGTCTGCGACCTGTTTTGCTTTTGGTCCAAAAGACTCAAAGTATTTCTCTGGTGTGGCGTGCAGCACGACAGCCTGGAGGTGAGTGCTGAGCCTATCAGCTCAGCCCTATTGTGGCCCAGGAGCCACAGGAACATATGAGAGCATGTGCCCACATGAGGGCATGGGCTGAGCAGAGAAATAACCAGCTTTCAACAGCCGCTCTTGAACTTCTGCAAGGGATGCTGCATAAGCAGCAGAGACTGGAAATGAAATCAGCTAAACCCTGGTCAGTATTAAGTTGCCTATTATTCCCTGAGATTTTTTCCTATTGTTCCCATTTTCATCAAATATGGGGACTCAGGCCCTCAGAAAACAAAGAGCCCTCAGGAAAGCCAGGAAGCTGATCTAGAACAGAGGCTGGACAGAGCTAAACAATAAAGCAGGGATTTATTCAAAGGATCTCCTCCATGGATCCACCTTGGGCAGCACAAGAGCCCAGCCAGGGCTGCACCCAAGAGGAACCAAAATGCATGACCACTCATGGGGGTCTCACTTTTTTAAGTTCTGCTCCATTTGCATATTGGAGTTAATTGTCCCATTCCAGCTTTAGCCCATGCAGTCCCATCCTGCTTGTTTTTCACTCTTCAGTCCTTGTTGTTTGTACTCTTGGGCTGAGATTTGGATCATTTGTCCTTGGCCCCATGGTAGAAAAGGAACTGTTTTGTACAGCTGCTCTGTGAAGTGAGCTCACCAACACTTAATATGAAGCTCAGAACTCCGCACTAAAGCAGAACAAAATCTGGAAAACATAAAAGCTAAAATCTAAGGCATCAAAACAGGGTCTGACCTCCCTCTCCCTGCTAGGACAAAACTGCACTTTACACTCTAGACAGTTCACCAAGCTATTGCTTTCCACCAAGCTCAGAGAAAAGGACTTTAGAAACGACACTCTCATGAAGCTCTCTTGCTGCTGTCATCCCCACCACCATAGCCCCTGAGGCTTCTGCCCTCCAGAGCAGCACCAGAGAGCAACAACCAGGCAGTGCTGCACTCACCAGCATCTGACCTGCTCCTTCCCACCTCCTCCTCCTCCACAGCAACAGGGCCAGCTATTCTCCAGGTGTCCCAAAGCTTTGTAGCCCATTAAAAAGGCATACAGAATGAACATCTTTTTTCTTCTGCACTGTTTCCATAATTTTTCTTTAATCAAAGGAAAAAAGCAGTGAAGACAGGCTTCAAACTACAAGGGTATTTTCTTTCTTTTTTCAGATGGACTTTGAGAAAAAACTGCCTGAAGCTGCTGCAAATAAAACCAGAACAGATAACACCTTCAAGAACAATACCAATAAAGAAAATAACTACCAGATCTGTGGTTACAATTCCGAGGAGAATTCATATACAAATATAAGCAGAGAAACTCGCCTCTAGAAGCTTAAGGACAAGGGACATTTAATCAAACTTTAGTTCTTCAGCTTCAGAAATTAATACCTTCTTTTACTGCACTTACCACCTTGTAGGTGACCAAGAGGGAACAGCTGCTCTCAATAGCAATAAAGGTCAGATTTTTATTCCCCAATCTCTTGGCAGACCTGGGAAATGATGGGACAATCAAGTTTTGGAAGCACTGCTATTTCAGAAGAAATGTTTCATGAATTTTGTTATGGAAGCTCCCACTCAGACACAGCTGCAATACATCTGCATCACATGCTCTATTCAGGAACTCATCATTGAAGGGAGTGTGCAAAGGTGAACTTGAGGTAAATTAAGACTTTGGAGAAGTTTGTGGGGTATCTCACTAAGGTGAGTCTGTGAGCTGCCCTCTGATGGAGGGAAAGGAGAGGTCAGACTGAGCCTACACCCAAGCATCACAAAGAGTCTCCTCACAGGAACTCTGTACAGACCAGAATGGTCTTTCAGTCACCAAGATAACTGTGTTTGCTCCCTCTGGGGAATTCAAGTTTTCTTTATAGCTTCTCATTGTAAAAGCTATAGGATGGAGTAATAAATTTTATTTTGAATTCAGGATAGTTCTTTATCTGTGTTAGTTTTCACCTCAAAAGGATCCACTTTTTAGCAATAAAGAAAATAAACCAACATTTAATGATGATCATGCCTCCTAATTGATAATTCATGCTGAATTTTGAAAAAAAGACACATAATTAGGCAAAATAATCTGTCTGGTACACTGTCTTGGAAGCAGAGCACATTCAGTGCTCTATTCCAGTCAAACACATTTCCTTGAAAACTTGCTGGTTGAAAATAAAGCCAACAGATCACCTCTCACCTTGACTAACTTCTGGATATAGTTTTTCAATAAATATATTTGTTTTAAAACAAAAGTCACAATTGAGTGAAACAGACTGAATGAAAATATCAAAGACAACTCACAGACTCACCTGAGACATTTAGCTTGTATTTCTTTGAAGAGCCTCTCTTTGCTTTTGCTTTAGCAGTGACCATCTTCATGATGCAGATGTATGTCAATTCTGGTCCTTGAAGTCACTTGCCCTGTCTGGGTTCATGCTCTACCCCTGGAAGTGGTCCCAGGATTTTAATCAGAGAACAGAAATAGGAGCCTGTAAATGACACTCCCTTGCTTGCATGGAACAGTTTGTCAAGAAACTGAGAACCAAGTCACTATTTGTGTTAATCCTCAATATTTGTGTTTATCCCTTTTACGGTGCCCTTATCATCTCATCAAAGCTTCCAGTTGAGTCTGGCTGCAAGGCAGCTGCTTGCTGTCTCATGGAGCATGCTCTCCCTTCCTGCTGCCACACCTGGGATTGCCAGCAAGGTGAAGAGGGAAACTCAGTAAATGCTACTGGACCATTTGTATCTCATGGGCACACACCTTACATTTTCAAACAAACAAACAAAAAAAAATTGGTTTTTTTTCATCAAAATACACAAACACTTATACAAATATTTCACATTTCCAAAAACCAAACAAAAACCATTATTACTACTTACCTTAACTATCAACTTCTATAACTTCCTGTTTCTACAAAAACTGTTAACCCTCAAAAATTATAAACTTTACAACTATAACAAATATTACCAAATACCCATCTTTTATGAAATTTAAAAGCATTCATGTGTCTATTAATACTTTTTCAAATACAATTTTTACTTTGACACACAAAAAAACAACCAATCATAATTACCAACACTTTCTACAAACTTTTCCTTCATTAAATATACCCCCAAAAAAACAAGACAATAACCTCACATACACAACCCAAAATTTAACCACATTTTTAATAAATTAAAATATTCACCACACTTTTAAAATTCCCGAATCCCCTACAAATAAAAAAATTAAAAAAACACACCACACTCTAAAACACATTTTAAAGCAACAACAAAAAAATAACCAAAACAACACCTCACATAAAATTACACAAAACTTTATATATCCTTAATTTTTTTAATAACTCATTGATAAAATCTAATCCTCCAATTTTAAAACACTTTTTAAATAATGCAGAAATGAAATTTTTAAAAATCATCCAATTTTAATCAAAACCCCTAAAACAAAAATTAAAACATAATTTCCACATATAAGTTAAAATAAAAATTATATTTCCACAAATACAAAACCCAAATAAATGTCCACAAAAAACATAAAACCATATCCCACTCAAACTCACACCAACAATTCCACAAACAAAAAAGCAAACACACAAACATAAACTACACAAAAAACCTATTATTTATACCAAACATTCCCTATTCAACCTACAAAACTACAAATCTTAAACTTTATATTAATATTTAGACTACAAAAATTATTAATATAATAAAACTCTTTTAACAAAAACGTAATATTTTTTAAATCCTAAAATAT
Organism: Melospiza melodia melodia; assembly: GCF_035770615.1. Lineage (NCBI taxonomy): Eukaryota > Metazoa > Chordata > Aves > Passeriformes > Passerellidae > Melospiza > Melospiza melodia. The sequence continues at coordinate 46,944,618 of NC_086199.1, forward strand.
CTAAATTTATAAAAATTAAGTATTAAAAAAACAACTTAATACCTTATAATTAACCAATCCCTAAAGAAATACTAAAAAATTTACTCTCCACTTCCTGAGCCATTGATCCTTTCAGAGGCAAATCTGGCCTGTCCACTTTGGTTGAAAAAATGAGATTATGAAACTAAGCACAGATAAATCCTAGAAGAGATTACATTTAAGAAATTGTTAGTCACTAGTCAAAGCAGTATAACATAAATGACTGAAAATTTGAAAACTCAGTCTAGCTGTGCCTTGAGGCCAAAATAATTGACTATTTAATTGTTATAAATTCCTAAGCCAAGTATGACCCTGAAATTACTTTCATACAAGACTATGGTTTGAATGCTCATGAGCACTCACTTTTCAAGTATACAATTCTTTTAATTATCTTTGACTATTTGGAATAATAAAGCTCACAGCCTTTTTCAAAGATATCCAAGTTTATTACTGAAAAAAGTAATAATCAAATGTGCATGATACAGCAAGTAGTTGCATTTGTAAATGTAAACCTTGATAAAGTAAACAGCATCCCAAAGACAAATTTATGCCAAAAGTGTCTTACAATAGTTAATCAGATTTACAACTTTTTCCTCAGTGAATTCTTTAATTTCTGGGGTACACAGCTGCTTGTAAAAGCAATCTTAAAACACAAAATAAACTGAAAGCTGACATGCTGGAGAAACTTACAGCTGTTGCACAGAAAAGTAGATTTCTCCAAAAATGCTCTCTGATACTGTAAAATTGTTACAAATATTACTTACAAAGTGTAGATTTATGAGTAGAAAAAATAGCTGAAATTTTGTTCTTTCTGCTTACTTAGAAATCAAGTTGTATTTAAACATTACATAAATGTCAAATATATACACATTTTAAGAAATCTGTTATGATCATGATATTGCAAGTTAGCCAGGACTATCAGAGTAAAAAATATGATTGAAGTATCTTATTCAGTTAGATTTTACATGAGATTATTTCAAAGAACTGAACTTTCAGTGATACTACTCTAGGTAAAAATTATAGCCAACAGTTTGGAAGATTTTTCAATACGAAACTCCAAGTCAATTAAATAGAACAAGAAAAGAAAATGTGATCTGTTTGGTTTTTTTTAATTAACAGAGAAATCATCATGTTCTTAGTGGTTAAAATCTCACCAGCTTTAGACTCCACTAGGTTTAATTCTAATTTCTGCCCCTGTTGCATCTGAACAAGTAGCTCATGTAAGTAAGAATGCAAACTCCAGAGAACAGCCAGCAATACAGAGCTTGTATCAAGAAGACAGAATGAGCCAGAAGAACTCACACAAGACCATTCTGAGTGCAGTGCAGAGGGAATACACCATTACATTTCAAGACTACATCCCAGTCCTGGATTTAAAAAGTTCCTTTATACCATGGAGTAGTGCAGTGATTTCCCTACTGTTCCTTGTTGTGCCATTAGAACTTTGTGCTGCTGTGGTAATGTGCTATTATGGCAATGCCAAGCTTGTGACAATCCAAATTTCTAGTAAATATGTTTGCAATGGCAATATCTGATAAAAATTGTTAAAAGGAATTCATGGTAGAAATTTTAAAATTATACGACTGTGACAGTTTCCAAGGATTTACTGAAGTCATCATGAGGGTTGCCCTGCTTCAAAATATCCAAAGAAGGGTATTTAGGATGTATGTGCATGTGTAGGAAGAGACATAATGGGAAAAGACTGTGGTGCTTGGGGAAGTGACTAAAAGGACAGGAACAGCACAGGGAGAGGTGCCCCATACTTCCTCACACTGCTTCATCCCACCAAGGCAAACTGATTTGTAAAAAGACTGTTGCGCACTTTCTGCTGTGGCATCTCAGTCAGGGACATCCAAAAAGAGCCTATAAAAAAAAAATTCTGCTTTTACAGAATTGCCCTGGAAATGGGACTGTCACCCAGCAGGCAGTGTTCAATAAAACACTAAGGATAAGTAAAGAATGAGCGAAAGGAGGAAAAAAAAAAAGATCAGGAGGCCTGTCCTCATGCTTCCCATTCTCAAACCCTTATTTTTCAGAGCCGGTTGCAATTCTGGAGCAAAACTTGCTGGGGTGAACAGGAGCCCTTTGCTGCCTGGTGCTCATTCTCACCCTCCACATGCTGGCTCTGAATTTGACCTTAGAAGAACATGTGTTTTGCAAGTGTGAGGTTGAGTATGAAAGGACTCCGGGAATTTTTGAAGCTACTAGATTTTCTACTACAGGAATATAGGTTAGAATTCACTACAACACTTCCAGAAAGTGTCATTGTATGCATCTTAGTCAGACAAAGTATGCATTGGAAGCAAGTAACAGGTCTGCCTAGAAGAGGAATTCTATTTGAATTCTAGAATCAGTCTTAACATCAAATAATTATTACAAAATGCTGCCCTTATATTTGTTTCAAACTTTGCCCCCAAACAAGCAACATCAGCACTTTATGAGGATTCCAAAAAAATATAATGCTTCTGGAAGTACTACTGCATTGTAAGTGATTACTGACACCACTATTTTCTTCTCTGTCCATTTTCTTAATAGAAACTAAATAGAAAATGTGGGGGTTTTTTTTATTTTCCATCAACTTTATCGCATTCATAAGTAGCTGTTTGTATAAAATGAGCTTTATTGATAAGGCTACTACCCAGTATATACAAAAAAACCCCTAGTTTATAATAGTTTTAATGAAAATTGGTGACATTTACAGGCTAACTATGCTAATTTGCCTCCAAATAAATTGTTACATAATGCAAAAGTTTGCTAAGTCCCACAGTGCCATGTAGGACTTGGCAGGTAACTCCAACAGACTCCATAGCTCCAGAAATTCTCTCTGGCAACACCCCCAGTTGGAGTCTGCAGTGAAGGAAGCCACAGCAAGGATGTGCATTACACATATGATTAGACGGATCATCTTAATGGCACATTAAGAACAAAACATCCCCAAAACTCTTGCCTTTCCCCATATTAAAACTTGCTCTGAAGCTATGTTTCCCAAAGTATTTTTCCTTCTGTAGAACTTTTTATGAAGGAAACTTCTGGAAATTTATTAATTTTTCCATTAAGGTATTTATCTACTAACCTTTAGGTACCAGTTTGTCTAGATATTTTCCTTTTGAGCTTTCCACAGGACACAAATGAGCCTAACTGTGCTCAGAACACAACTTATGACAAGCTGTTGTTGGAAAAGGCCACAGCTAATATGTATTTCATACTAGTGAAGATATGTACTTCCAAAGAAGCATCTAAGAAAAAAAAACTCACTTAATCACTATTGAAATTTTAGCCCTGTCACCATTTTCTCAAATCCTTGAATGAAAACAGGAAAAAACAGAATCATTATTGCTGGAAAACATCACCAAAATTATCAGGTCCAATCTTTGACCAAGTATCACCATGAAAAATAAATCACAACACTAAGTGCCATGTGCAGTCATTTCTTGAACACATCCAAAGATTATGACCCCACCACCTCCCAGGACAACCTGTTTCAATACCCTCAATGAAAAAATTCTTCTTTATATCCAACCTGCACCTCACTGTGTGCAGCCTGAGGTTATGTTCCCTTGTCTTGTCCCTAGCTGCCTGGTAGAAGAGGCTGATTCCCACACCTGCTACAATCTCTTTCCACCTAGTTGTGGAGAGTGATAGGACTCCTCTGAGCCTCCTCATCTAACTAAACAACCACAGCTCCTTCAACCAATCCTTCCTATGACTTAATCTTTCCAGATGCCTCAGCAGCTTCACTGCCCTTCTCTGGACATGCTCCAGCACCTCAGTGTCTGCCTGGAACGGAGAGGCCAGAACTGGACACAAGTCTCAATGCATGGCTTCACCAGTGCTAGGTGCAGGGGACAATCAGCTCCTGCTCCCACCCTGTTTCTGACACAGGCCAGGATGCCATTGGTCTTTGTGCCCACCTGGGCACAGCTGGCTCATGCTCAGCTGCTCCTGGCCAGCACCCCCAGCTCCTTTGCCACTCTGCCCCCAGCCTGCAGCACTGCAATGGGTTCTTGTGATCCAGGGACAAGACTTGGCCACACTGAGCACTCCACTGACCTGGGACCATGGATCCAGCCTGTCCAGGTCCCTCTGCAGAGCCTTCAACAGTCCCACCCAACTTAGGATTGGCTGCAAACTCACTGAGGATGCCCTTGATCCCCTGTCCGGATCATTGATAAGGACATTAAACAGAACTGGCCCCAACAGAAGTGGTTCGCCTGGGGAACCACACTCCTGACCAGCTGCCAGCTGGATAAACAGCTTTCACTGCCACCCTCTGGGCATGGCCATCCAGCTTTAACCCAGCTAAGAGTGCACCTGCTGCCACCTTCTCCAGGAGAACACCATGGGTGACAGTTTCCAAGGCTTTACTGAACTCATCATGAGGTTTGCCTTGTTTCCAAATATCCAAAGAAGGATTCTCAGTCAGTGTGCTGTGGGAGCTGAGCTCAACACTCAGGCAAGCCTTAGCACTCAGTTGTGAATACTCTTAATGCCTCCCTGATTGTAGAGACAAACTTAGGGGAACCTCTCATTAGGATGGGCAATAAAATAGAATTCTTATCTTTCTTTTTTTATTCATCGAAATTCATATCTCATACATTAGGCACAAATTAAGAATAAAAAGTTGTAAGAAATGAGGTGCATCTCATGTATCTGGACTTTGTGCCATTCCTGAAATAGAAATATTTTTTGTCTGAATCAAGATGCAGAATTTGGTTAAGAATAATTAACACATTTTGAACAAATACTTCATATATAAAAAAATCCAGTTGCTCATGCAGTCTCTCTAAGGGCGCATGCATAGAGCAAACTTTCCATAGATTAGATCTGCAATGATCTAAAGCATTTTTGCACAAACTGAGGTTCTAAAGCTTTGTCAAATTTCACAAAGGCAGCCTGCATGCACAGTCTAGTCATATTAGTCATTTGTTTGAAAAGACAATATTTAAAATATTAAAAGATCATTCACCATTCAAAAAATACATTATTCCTGAGGACAGTGTGTGCCTTATTATTTAGGAAAATAACGTGCAGTCAATGAAAACAGCATACTGAGCAAAGTCCAGCAAAAAGGTTTCTCTGCTTAAGCAAATGGCTAGACAGTTGATGTCCTCCAAAAGTAAAGGACATAGAGAGTGTTTCTCCAAACTTCTTGTCCTTTCCCAGGGCATAAAATGCACCATGTCAGATCTACATACTTGCCTTTCATACGCTCTTATATCCCAGTGTTGAAAAAAATTCATAATATATATAAATGTAAATCTCAAATACAAAAAGATTGTTTAATGTGGTTTTGGAATTTGCCTTGGTATGTATTGACACATGCCAATATCAATAGCAAAACCAAAAAAGTAAAAATAATGTTTCTGATTTTTGCCTGATTTTACTCTGTATCTTTATAACTTGGGCCAGCCAAGACATTTTGTTTTTAGAGAAGATATTACAATGAGCTCATTTGTGGCCTTCTGTAGCATTCAAATATTATCACAAGCTGGCACACAAAAATTGTGAAACACGGTTACTGCTGTCAAACAGTGCTTGACAGTCCACAGAATGAGACAAAGAAACAATAAATTAAATCAAACCTCGTGACTGTATTAGCACTGAAGAGAGTGCAGTAATTTTTTCTGATAATGACTTCTGAGGAATTTAATGCACAACCCAGAAGATGAAGGAACAAAACAGTCTTTCCAAAATATGGCAAGCTGCGTTCCATCCGCCCTTTATCACAGAATGAATGGGAACCTGATTGGGCCAGATCTTCAAATTTCCTTCCTCCTTTTATGCCGTACTATAGATACTCCTACAAGTACCTTTTCTGGTAACAGAGCTGAAATTAATCAAGAAAGCTCATGAATGTGGTGAAACAACTGAAGAACTTGAAAGTCTGATGTTAGGCTCTCTGGATACAACAGATCCTATTTACCTACTTTGATGGGCTCTTGACTCTTGAAATTAATTTCAGTGAAATAAAATAAAATTATTGTGCTAATAAATGCAAGTGAATACTAAAATCACACTTTTTAATTACACAAGATTAATGTAAATAGCAAAAATTCAGGTCTTTTCATAAATGCCAGCAGTGATTTTGTTGCAGCTTTATCCCTAAAAATAATGTCAAAATTTGTAGACTTTGTAGCTATTGTGCTTTGCTGACTCTTTGTTTTTTAGATTTTTCTCATCCAATATAGAAAAGCATTATTTAAAACTGTAGGAGAGAAACAGAACAACTGTAACTCTGTTTATCCATTCCCTTCCCTTCAAGGTATCCCTTAAATTTGTGTAAACATTAAGCGCTTTTCCTGTATTATGAAATGCTAGTAACAGACAATTTCATGACCAAAATGTGACTATTAACCACTAGCAACACTGCAGTATGCTGTTTGCACATAAAAACTGAAATTTGATTCTTCAATGAACATCTATTTTTTTAGTGATTTTATCAAAAAATCCACTCCAAGTGTAAGAAGGCATACTACTACTACTAATAATAGTAAATACCGTGTGTGTATGCATTTATATACAATCTGTATACATATTTGCCTGTATCCAGCTCCAATGTTATGACATATTTAGGCCAATAAAAGAAGTGTACATTACTGCAACATTTACTATTACAAGAACCTTGTTACAAATTCCTCTTCTTCTCCTTCCCTGAAAAAGCAAGCCACAATGCTATACTGTGTGCCTCATATATATTGGCAGAAGCTTGCATACTATAAAGATGTAATTGTATTTGAAGAGAAAGTAATTTGCACTGCATGGGAGTATTTCAAGTCAGCACTCTGTGAAGTCATGGAATCATTGCCCAGGCAGATCAAGAGGAACACTAACACAGTTAGCATGAAAATGACAGTTCTTTCATGCTGGAAGCGTGTGGACATGGCCTTTCACACAGAAAAGTGCAAGGACAACTCAACAGCTGTGTAATTTTCAAATAGAAAATTACCTTCTCCTGGTACTGCTGTTTTCTTTCTGAATTTGGACTTTTTGGTTTTCAACTAGATGTATAAATTAATGACACTAATGACACTAATGTGCAAATCTTAAACTGCATAGTATATATTTAGCAGCCACAGACCCCTTTTTTAGGGTAGGACCACATCCACAATCTCAACAAGAGACTAGGACAAACCTGACAAAACAGTAAGCCTTAAAGATCAAGTCATGGCCACAAAGGCAACAATTGCTCTTTTCTTCAGAGGCATTACAGATGGAGCTGAGCAATCAGAAGCTGTAGAAGTAGTGGATATCACGTAAGTTGGTTTTAGTCATGCCCTTACTCTATAGGTTCACAGGTAATTTTCTGTTTTCATCATGCTGATAGTATCTTCATAAACAGCATGAAAACCCATTGCTTTTTTTTTAAACAGTGTTCAGATTTTTACTCTGCACATTTCTGAATGCCAATTATCATTGGAGCTCATCACAGACCAGTTACAGGCAAGGCTTTTCATTGACATCACTGGAAACATCCATTTCTTGGTGCCCACCAAAGTATGCAATTGCACTGCCTAGCAAGAACATAAATACACCACCACCAAATCTCACACGGATGCCAGACTGACTTCATTTTGCAACTTCTCTCTCCAATTCCAAAGTGTTTTTGTTGTAGCATGGTAGTGACTAAGGCCATTCATGGTGATACTGTTTCCCATTCTTTTTCCTTTCTCTTTGCAAATGTTCCAGTTCAGCCTCATACATCATTTCCTGGACTAAGTATTTCTCTCTTCTCATTCTGTCACACAAGTCTTTGGGTATGTCTGGAATTAGGTAGGCAATGAAAGACTTTATTCCAAAAACAAGATGCTGAAAAGAAAAACAAAAATAATTGCTTAACATATCAATAAGTATTCCTTTGTAGGACTACAGTTTAGAGCCTAAAAGTCTGTGGCAAAACTGGAACTGAGATTCAATTTGTGACTGAAAGGTAACTCCTTTGGTTTTTTCTTAATAAAAACACTCCTATGGGAGTAAATGAGTCATCTGAAAGAAATGGGCAAATGCTGAAGTTTTCTAAGAAGGAAAACAAAGAGTAGAGTTGGTGACTTAAATGAAGATGTGACTACAGGATATGCTAGTTTGATCAACAAATGCCAACACTACCTACAAGCAGTCTTTGTTCAGGGCTTATCAAAGAAATAGGTGATTAGAGTCCTGGGGAGTATGCAATACGTACTTCAAACTTAGTATACATGTTTCAACTTTTATATTAACCTAGAATCATGTATCATCTTCCTGACACACACTCTATCTTGTAATAACCATACCTAATATACACGAAACTTGCATTTCTTCTTTTTCAATAAAATAGGAATGATTGGGCAGGGAACCAACATGATGGATAAGATGACTGTCAAGGAAATATGATTTTAGAGGAGTTCTACAGCAAGTGCATGTTCTGTCAGTTCTGTTTGAAGTAGCTGATAGTCAACAGTTTGGGGAACACAAATTTTTTTCCTCTGTCTTGACTGTAATGAACAAACATGATTAAAATGAACAAAAATTATTAAAATGACAATTTACTTATAGGACAACTATAAAGAATCAACTCAGACCTATAAAAGGTAGAAAGGGCTTGCTCCCTTCCACAACTAACCTCAAATACTATGATGAAGGCCAGCCGTGCTGCCAGGACATGCCAAAACTGCAAAGTGAATTCATACGGAGTCGAACTCCATGGTGGGGCTCTGTAGTCTCTGTACCTGCAGAGCAAAGAGAAACCCAGTGAGTTACTCTGTGCTCTCTTGAGCAACTAAAACTTTTGACATGGCCAAGGGCTCTCTGGTTCATCCCAGATCTGGCTAAAAGGAGAGAAACTGAAGTGAAAGCAGACTTCAAGAGGAGTTAAACTGAAAGGGAGAGCTGTCCAGAATACAGGCTGTTAAATAAAGCTGTTTATGAGACAGTACTTTTTGCTTCCAAAAATCCAGAGCAAACAGTTTCTTCGATTGTTACAAAGCTGGAGTATTAAATGTATTGATTCTAAATTGGTTCTTGTCTTTGCTTACAAGCCTTTGAGAGTCTCCAGACAAAGTTTGCATAAATGAAATATGATCCTAATTTAAACTAATGCTTACTGCAAACCTAAGTCAGAAAACAGAAGTGTGCTCATGTCCTATTTCATTTTTATGCTGTATTTCTTATATTCATCTTGCATAATTGTTTGCAAGAATTGTAATCTCAATCTGGTTTAGAGAGGTAACAAAAATTTTAATTGTGTATTTTAATTTATTGACTTGAGAATGCTTAACAAAATTGAAATGAGGATTTTTACCCTTCTTGGCAGCTGGTAAAACAATTATATTAAATAATTCATAGAGACATGAAAGATAATGGCTTGCAGGAGTCCTACAAAAACTTAAAACACAAATTTCCAGTATGTTAGCAGTGTATCTTACCACACACTCTTTGTACCCAAGGACTCCATGTTGAACAAACATGAACTCCAACGCTTTTAAGGGCAAAAAAGGAATGCCAGCAATTTCAGCACTGTTAATTTACTGTCTGCATGAATGTCCATGCCTGTATTGCAATAAGTGAGAGCAAGGAAACGTACCGACAATATCCTGAGTATCCCATCCCAAGTTCACTCAAATCAAATACTGACAAGCTGCTGTTGACATATCCTTTTAAGCATCTGAAAGAAAAAGCCATATGGGCAGCACTTTCTTCATAAAGTGGTTATACAATAAACATCCTGTATGTAAACATATTCTGCTATCAGATACTGTGAGCATAATACTTTACTTGCTTATCAGGACAAAAGCAATTCTGAAATTCATGCAGAGAAGCAAATTTTACTGGAAAAAAAGGACTAACAACTGTTTCAGCTATAGCACTGTTTACATCTATTTTCAGCACTTCTTATGGTTTTGCTTCTTACCTGCTGGGAGATATATACAAAAATTGTTCCTACAATGCTTTTAACTGTTTTCTAAAATTACTGATCTTTGAAAGATGGATAGAAAGACAGAGAGCAGAATAATTTAACACCCTTGCAGACTTGGCCACCAATAATGCAGCATATACAAAAAATAACAGGTTTTATGAGTTTTCATCAACAGTAACATGAACAGTGTATATATACCAAACACTTACATTAAAGGCAAAAATGTATTACTATTAATTACAGAAATTATATAAATATATTGATTTATGACTGTTGGAGTGAATTTTTGCTGTTGCTTGAAAAGCACACAGACATGAAAGATATCCTGTCTTCTTTAAATGTCTTGTAACAACTAAAGCACATTTGAAAGTCAAAGAAGATATAAGAAGAGATGCATGAGGAATCCTTTTACAATCCTGGATCTTCTGGTTTGCTGTAATACCGCAAACCACTACTGACAAAAGAACTACACAGTTCTCTCTTAAACGGATAGGGTGCATCAAGCACTAACATTTTTCTGATGGTGTCTCTTTTCTTCCTATCCCATCTCATTATTTTGACCCTTGAACTCTCTTTTCCTGTGACAGCTCAGGAAGAGTAAATCACTATTTTTGGGAGCATATATGCGTATTTGGGAATGCACTGGAGAAGACAGCATAGACCTACTGCAGAGAAGAGGAAAAGCTTATCTAGAAAAGATCTGAGAACTGATGCAATGTACAGACTTTTTTGTTTGCATTCAGGAGGGAAGAGATGGTTTTCCACTTCTATACAGAGCTACTCTGCAAACTCTTTGGACTTACTCTTCAGATCTGGGAAGGTTTGCACAGGTGTAAAGAAATATATCTGATACATGTTATCATAGAAATACAGCAGTAAATTGTGTTCCACTCAAAAATACATGTATATATAAAGAATATCCTAATTACTTTTCTTGTCTGTACCCTTGATCTGTACAGGGACCATATTTATATGCATAGACAAAACGTGGAATGTAATCAGAAGTAATGGCAATAACAAAGGCATTGGTGATGACAGCCAGAACTCCAATTCCTTCCAGAATTCCATACCAAATACCTAGAAACAAGAGAAATTTCAACAAAATAGTCAGGTTTTTTATAGTCATATTGAGTCATATCAGTGATAATAAAGTCATTATTAGTCATTCAGTTTTCCTTTCTTGTAGAGAATGAGTTATGAGACAGAAAAACTAATTAGATGAAGCCATGTGCCCACATTGCAGCCACCACCCGTGCCACCCAAATGAAATCTTACAACAGGGTACACCCTGCTGAGAAGATAAGCCAAGCAACAAAGCCATAACAAGTTGTTATGAAGGCCAAATAGGAAGTTATGGAAAGAGATTTCTTATTTAATTAAATTTTAAATTAAAAGTTAATTCAGTCCTTTTATTTAACTTCTAAATTCAATTTATTTTAGACCTGGAGTTCCACAAATCAGAAGCCTGAAATAATTTTAGCCTGTTTCCAATATTCAAATTACAATAATTCCTTATTGTAAATGGGAAACAAACTTGAGGAATCCTCTATGCAAATCAACCAACTATTTCTTTGTTGCCAAAAAGGAAAGCTGTCACTGAAATCTGTTGGTTATGTCACCATCCTGACACATGAAATACTTCAGGGGTGGAGCTGTTCTCAAGAGGAAAACCCAAAGAGATGGTAGCTGGCAGTGGCAGTCACTGGGTTTTCTCACCTATATCTGTTGCTCTTGCAGGCATGGGTCTTCGCCACTGAGTGACAAACTTGTATGCATCTAATCTGATTTCTATGATGTTGTTGAGCAGTGCCAGGAGAGGTGCTAGGGGGAAGGCAGCCACAAAGATGGTGGTAAAGCCAAACTGTAAAACTAGACAGGCATTTCCGTGGTTAGAAATTGGAAATTCAAAAAAATCTTATAACGTGCAACATAGTTCTACCTTCTGAAGAAAACCAACACCTCCCAGATTTGCTCACCCATCTCTAAATATTCGTCCATTAAACCATGGAGATTCATAGGTTGCAGATTCCAGTCTTTTTCCCATTGAGGTAGAGAAATTTTATTCTCCATTGATTGCCCTCTTCTCTTCATTTTGCGTCGTGACCACCAATTCTGTAATAAACTTTATTAGATAAAGAGAGTATTAATGACTGTATCTGCTCACAGATCTAAAATATGTTCTTGTACTGTTCTGAAATAAACAGCCCTGTTTTGAACAGCATCTGAATGATTACTTAAATATTTTATGGAAAATTTTACAATATCCTCTTAGATATAATGCAAAAAACTTACAGAAGATCTCATAATTCTGCATTATTATTTTAATTGTCTTTAATGTAGCATGTTTTGCATTGTATAAATAAGCTTTTCAGAATATGGAACATGCTTGCATGGACTTTTTTTATTTTGGTAGGATTTACCTGAATGACTAAATAAAAAAAAAAAATTAAAAAATCATGCATAGCAAGAGCACTAAAAAATAAATAATGATTTATTTTAATCCTGTAAAAGACAAACCACGTCAGTGGAACCCAGCAAAAATACCATAGTAAAACACACTGAATAGTAGAATACATATATTTTTGAACAAACGTAAAGGTCTGGATGTTCTACAGAATACTTCTCTTTATAAAGCAGGAAAAAGCATTTAAAGAGGTGTTGCTGTATGTGAAAATATTTAAGACTATTCTTCATAAAGCTGTGCAAAATCTTTTCACAAAGTAGTCATAAATATTATGGAGATAGTAGGCTCATGAATTAAAATGTTATTTAAATGAAAAATATTATCTAGTACTGACACATGGGCTAACTAAAGGCTTCTATTTGTTTCTAGATAATATGGAAGAGAGACTAAGGATGGGAAATAACTTTCTTGTAAGTGTTTTCATAAAAAGGCTGCTCTTTTTTCTCTCAAGCTAATTTAGTGTTTGGCTCTTGATCCCTCTCGTTACTGAAAGAGCAGTTTTTGTTTGCTTGAAAGATAAACAGTTGCCTATGTTGCAAACAATGGTTTTGTCAAAACAAAACATTTATTTCCGTAACAGAACATAAGCATGTTCTAAAATAAATTTTAGACAAGGTTAACATCCTGCTTGGCTGAGAAGACAGGAAGCCTGGCAGTTAAAGTAGGTTTCTTAATTTCAAAAATCCTCATTCCACAACATGGAGTACACTGTCCTTCATGTGCAGAACAATTGCAAATTTCACGTTGTGAGCAAAATCCTTTCTAACACATTTTCAAGGTTGAGACTTTAATTTGATCAATATTTGATGATCAACATTATACAGGAAACATATTCTTACCGTTTCAAGAGAAGTGTAAGACTCTTAGCTCATTAGTCATTTCAGAGGCTGAACATCTCTGTATTATGGAAAATGAAATCCTAATAAACAACTGAGATTCTTAATATACCCTGAGAATCTTTATCTCAGAGTGGAAGACAATGCTTTCCTTGGGAATAAAGTGACAATATCTGAGGTGGAATGAGTGAAAACATTCTCCAAACATAAAACCACTTCTCCCCAGCACTGAATCAGGCTAACATGGATTTACTGTTTTTAAAATGAACTTTAGCATCTGAACTTACGGGTAGCCTAGTTCCATGAAGTTGTTCCACATTTGTTTTAAAACCATAATAACTCCCATTTGTAAGCACAGATCTATCAAGCAGCCACTAGGATGACACTGAAATAAAGTGGAAGAGATCAACAGCCAAAATCAGAGAATTCATTTATTTTTATTTGTTCAGAGTGTAAATAAAAAATATTAAGTATGTGTGTTTAAAAACATTATTTGCCATCTGCAGAAATATTAAAAGAAATGTTAATAAAATAAAAATTAACAGACTTCAGCTGAACAACCTTCAGACATATTGTCAGATATTAGATCATATTGGCTAATTTAAAGGTATGTGTGCTAGATTTATGATAAATGATAGAGACTCTTTCACTTAGACCAATAAGTACTTACTCATTTCAAAAAAATGGAGCAATATTTCATCTGCAATAATCTAATTCTAAAGAAAGACTTCATTAGCAGAATTTCTGGTACTGGTATGTTATCTATATATATCTATGCTTGTGTGTGTACTGCCATGTTTAAATGTTAAGTAATTACAGAACTATTTTTCAATTAATTGACTACAAAGTTATAATATTTTACTCTTTGGCTACCAAGCTGCAGTAGAAGTAGTTTGATTTTCAGAGAAAAGAAGAAACTTAAGCATGCTGGTAAGTTGCAATTCTAACAGTCTAGTTAAATTTTGAAAATACTATTCATCTTCCTCTAGAACTCTATAAAATTATAGATTATTTTGGGTTGGAAAGGATCCCTTAAGGTGATCTAGTCCAAACTTCTGCAGTAAGTGTGGCCATTTTCAACTAAAGGAGTCCCATCCAACCTGACTTTGAATGTTTTCAGGGATAAGACATCCATCACCCCTCTAGATAACCTGTCCCAGTGTTTCATCATCATCTTCATCATCATATTTTAAAAACCTTTCCTTACACCTAGTCTAAACCTAGCCTCTCTTAGTTTAAAATCATTAATCCTTGCCCTGTCTCAACAGCCCCTACTAAAAATTTGTCACCTTCTTTCCTTGAAGCACCTTTAAGTAATGAAAGGCAGTAGTAATGTCTCCTTGGAGCATTCTCTGCTCCAAGCTGAGTATCTCCAACTCAGCCTGCCTTCATAGGAGAGCTGCTCCAGCCCTCTGATTCGTTTTGTGGCCCCATCTCTGGGCCCATTCCAATAGATCCATTTTTTTTTTCTGTGCTGAGAGAAATTAAGCAAGTTGATTAAAAAGCTGATGGCTTTATATTTATGTCCTCTATCCAAAAATCCCAAATACCAGGAGATTCCAATCTCACAGGAGTCACAGTGCATGTGAGGTAAGGATCTATTACTGATGGCTTTTCCCTAAGACAGACAGAAAGAACTCATGTGCCTTAGGCACAGTCACTCAGCACACTGGAGAACACAGAAGGAAAAATCCATCACCTGGATCCTATTCTTTGCTATAAACTAGAGTTTAATATTTGCTGTGCTTGGAATAATAAAATCTTTAAACTGGGCTTCAGCCACCGCCTTTTTACTCATGGAAATATCACAGGAGCAGAAAACAAGATTGTTTACCTCTTCCAGCCTCCATCTGTTAAAAAGCTTGTTGTACTTTCCTGGGCGGCCTGCAAATCTGGAAAATAAGATTTCTGTTTCTCAGTGGACATTCCAGAAACACCCTGTATCAGTAGTTGTTTCACAACATCCACTGAATTCAGGAAATACCAACAGAATAAATCACACAGGCTTAAATCTGGTGTAGGATATGGAAGTTTCAGAATGCAAACAAAGACTATCATTTTGCAAACGATCCTAAACTTTTATTATGTCCTGAATAAAAATCCTAGCTTCAGAGATTTTAGATGTTAGCTATTCAAACTCTAATCTACTTCTAAGAAGTCAAGCCAGCCACTACAACTAATGGGAACTAACTGCAGCACAGGGATCTGCTTGCCCACATGAAGTGTACACTTGATTTGTAAAGCAAATGCCAGCTCTTGATGACCTCAATGAAATTTATAAAAGAGAGAAAGAAACCCATGCCTGGTCCTGTTAGGTACAGGAGAGAGCAATACAGACAGAAATTTTGGTATTGTATGGTGAATACCCCACTGAATGCAACAAACAGATTCTCACCAACAGTCTTTACTAGGCTTTTTTTGTTTCTTTGCTTTTTGTTTTTGTTAGTTTTTTTCCAAACAATCCTGAACTGAAATTATACTGTAAAACTTCATAGAAGATACCCTGAAATGTTCTGTAGGTTGTGCAGGAATGGTATGTGTGATCATTACAAAATTGAACTGAAAATGAAGCAAGGTTACATCTGTGCTGTATCTCATGCTCTAACCTAAAGATACACATAAAAATTAGAGCCAGAATTTTTGCTTCCTGATCTTGTATAACTTTTGCCAGACAATATTTAATATTTACAGAAATGCATTTTTGGAAATGTAACTCAAGCAGAATAAACAAGAAAATATTAATCAACCCTATTAACGCAGGGCTAAATACAGATCCACATCTAGGAAGTGACTGCATTTTCAAAAGTTCTGCCTTCTTATTTAGTAAGAAAGTAATGTACATTCCAATAAAAAGTAGAATTTTTACTCTCCAGTTTCATGAATAAACATTACAATGGTCCAACCCTTCTATACATTTAGAAATAGTGGTTTAATTATGCCCAGAAACCAACTCATACCTAAACCTTACAGTTCATACTGTCCCTGTATTTTCTTCAAATCTATAAAATTATTGAAGATTTTGAGTTCTGTGCAAGTTTTCTTTTAAGTGCAATTGGCAAACATAACTTACCTGCCAAGAAAAAAGGCGATGTAGAAGATGGAGCTGTTCAAGTTGACAAACTGGAAGAGGAACATTTTCAAAGCAAAGCTGTTTTCCCACTCAGATTCTGTTCTAGGGTGCTCTTCAGAAAGACACAACATACATTATAAAAACAAAAATGAAACTGAGTTATGCATAAGTTTGCTCACAAATCAATCAATATTAACAAAATAAGTGATGGTTTTAAATCATGGTGCCCCATCATGTTGCCATTGATTTCTTTTCATTGCCCCAGCTTAGACTACGTTGTTTCTATGTGGAAGCAGAAGATAGGAACCCCTTGGTCATAATCATAAACCCCTAGCATAAATTAAAATACTATGGGAGGATACCTGTTTCACTTCCATGAAAAAAACTGGAAACCAGTGTGAATTTTTTATCTTAAGATTAAAGATATCTTGAGTCAAAGAAAAAAACTCATCACAAAAATTCCCCACAAAACCCAAACAAACTCCAAAACAAACAAAACCCAAACCAACACAACCCCCCCCCAAAAACTTGAAAGCACTTGGAATCAGTAGAGCTGCCCAGGGAGCAGAGGTGAAAGAGTCACCTAAAAGCTAGCTGATTTCTCATCCAAGCTCCTCATCCTCTAAATCCTTCTGTAAAACCTTTACTTCATCCTTAGGAGTTCCCTTCCATAAAGCTTGAGGAGTGCCAAACAATTTATAATTCAGCAAGGAAAGGACAGAGGCTCTCTCTTGGCTTCTTTTGGAAAGAAATGTAGAAACGTGTAGTAGGGCTACAAGTGCTCTGTGTGGGTCTGCACTGCCTTGGATATCTTTCCTTAAGATTATTTATGTCTGAATTAGAATTTGGTCATAATGTTTACAAATTAATTTTTACAAAATCCATCTTCGATAGACATATCAAAGTTGGAATATAGTACATTGGTAAAAATTTTAAAGCACATGAGTCGTAAAAGCATATGAGTTGTAAGTTAAAACTTCCTGGATTTGTCAGTTAAAATTTGTTCTACTTAACTACCCTGGTCTACTGATGACTAAATTTGGATAGAAATATACAGGATACTACTAGCTTTATATAGAGACAGTCATCTCCAGAAGGGTGTGCTTTTCTGATGTAAAACACTTAGCAAGAAGAATGAGTGACCTATCTGAAACACCTAATGCTCCTTTATATTTCATTCAAGAAATCTTTCTTGAAAAAAATTCTTTCATGTATTTTGGGAAAAAAAACTGCTTAAACACTTAAACAATTATTTTCTTTCCCATTCTGTGACCTGTAACAATACAAAATACTTTAAAAGGAATAGAAATATTTTTGATATGAAAGAATACTTTAAAATATTTTAAGAATTCAAGTAAGTTGGCGATAAATTCTGAATTTTTCTAGCCTGTTCTACTGCCTCTTAGGTGAAGCACTATAAAGCTTTGAGCACCTCGTTTAATACTTTAACCAAAAGAGGGAGCTGTGGAATTTAAGAGCCAGCTGGCATTTAACCAAGACAAAATTACTTGCATATTTTGACATGAGCTAAAAGTGAGCATGTAAAATGAAACACTAAATAGTAACACGTTGACACAGCCAGAGATCTTAAATTCTATCTTTGTTTTCTTGTTTTCTATAAGCTAGAAAGCTTTATGTCTGTGATTGAATCATGACTATAGGCTTCAGTATAAAATTTTAATGCTACCTAATTGGAGCTACTATAAAATTCATGACTCAACATTTTTATCTGGGACAACTTAATTTTATCTTAACCCATTTTTTTCCATCTGAAAGATCAAATTAAAACTTAATAAAAAATAAACCAAGAACTTGGGGATAATAGAAAAAACTCTTCAGCATGCTAAGAAAGAATAAGTTTTGACTTTTGCTTCAAAATAAGATTACTATTTTTCAATGTATACCACAAAACATTAAAAGTAGAAGAACAAATTCCTTAGTTTTATTTTTTTTTCTCACTGAAATACTAATGTATTTTCTTTCTGTGATATTTCTCACTTGCTTAGGGAAATGCCAAAAATGTACTTCACAGATCAAGTTTTCAAAACACTTCTTTAAAGTCAAATAAAGAAGTATACTATAAAGGTATATGCCACAGCCATCAAGAACCACACCATTAGTAAAGACCTACATACCTAAATCTGTCAGGAGATAGGCAACTTTTTCATACACCTAAAAAAAGAAATTAAATGGTGTAAGTACAGGACATCCTGGCTGTAGTGATGATAAATCCACACTGAAAACAAGCATCAAAGCATGGTATTCTCTTGCTCTATGGCATCAAGGTAACATAATTCCGTTTTCCTTTGCTGAGGATATCAGCCTTGTACCGAAAACTTTTCTCTCTATATATTGACCATCTCAAGTTTTTACTTTAAATGTCATTTAGCCCCAGGCAGTTGCCGACTCCAAAATACGTTTCCGACAGTACACTACAAATAGCAAGTTATTTTGGATAGCTTTGCTTGTTCACTTGAATATACATTTTATGATGTGGAGCAATCATACATAATAACACAAATAACTAGAGGACTCTGATCGGAAGAAGTATTTCTTATTGCAGCGAGTGCAATTCCTTAAGAGACCTAAAAGCCAGTGTTTGCTGGGTTATTATTCCTTTTTATCTGTTTGTACTTGCATGGGAACAGAAAGATGATGAATAATAAAGCAGCTGAAATAACAGAGTTTCTCTCCGTGTAATGCTATAAGAGCAAATTATTAAACCTGTGCTATTACATGACAGAAAAAACCTAATACCAAAATCACATATCACAGTGATTCCAGGACTGTGCAACACTGATATCACAGCTGCATTTTAATAAGAAGTCATTAATCAAAAACAACCTAGAAACCAAATTCTCAGTCAAGAAAATAATGTAGTTCAAATTAGAACTACATCTTAAATTAGAGATCTACTGCAAAAGTTTAATATTAAAAAAATACAAATGTAAAAAGTAGCAATCTATACCCTTGTAACTTGGTGACATAAGTGAAGATGTGCAGCGACAAATCAAGGAGGATTTAGATAAAAACATTAACAAACATTGTATCAGAGGAGGAAAATCCACTGCAATACTAGCTTCAGATGCTACTACCTTAAAAAGCATGAACATGCATATATCTAACACATGGGTAACTCAGTAAGCTTTTAAAAATTAGTCTTTTAAATTAATTGTTGTTTTAAAAGAACAGAAGACTTACAACATTGAGTGACATGATGATCATAAAATTGATACAGACTCCAGTGCCAGATGTTGCAAACTGCCAATACTTCTTGATGAAATACCACTTGAAAGAAGCAAACTGCTCCATGGCTACCAGTCGATACACCACAACTGCAAACACTGCAGTAAGGACCAGTGAAATCTACAGATATGTATTTATGAGCAGAGGTATTAGAACAAAAGGAATCACATCTGAAATTATATCCGCTGAAATAATAAAACAAGTGTTTTAAAGACTAATATTTGTTTTGGAGAGCAGAATTTGAGAGAACAAAAAACTAAGATGAGTTACAGCATTTCTTTACTGTTCTTTTCCAATATAATTATACTCCATCTTGGGAAACAAAGCAGTAAGACAGACAAGCAGTTTTGCCTATGTTACGTAAATCCACTAATCTTAATGAATGCACTCATGCTGAGTTACTATTTACATCACAGTAAGATGAATTACAATCCAACAGTTCTAATATTATGAAACATCACCATGAAGAATATTCCTGAGACAGACACCATCAGTCGACTGAGCTTATCAGGGAAAGGCTGAAAAGGTTCGGGTTTTCCTGTGATGGGATTTACTCTTTCCACTTGGGAATATTTAGCTTCAAACTGGGGACGCAGCTCTTCCTGGAATGACAGGGTGGATTCCATTTGTTGTATTACTAATTTCTTTCAAGGATCAGACATACATGTAGAACATTATACTGATAAGGATCATTTTTCATAATGCTGCAACTCAAATACCTAAATAATTTGCTCTTTTGAAAATCCAAAGAACAGAAACCACAGGAGCCTTCCCCACTATGTGAGGTGTTAAAAAGAATCATGGGTCATATTGCTGACTTACACACTAGATTTTCTGCAAAAATTGGTAACAAAACTATAAATTAGGGCCACTTAGAATGGTATTGTTTGTGTTATGAGAGCATTTATTAAAAATAGCCACCAGCTTCTATCTACCCATCCACAGAAAGCTGCAAAACAAGTGAAGTCTATAGACTTAAACTGCAATTAAATCACCATCATACAGGTAAACTACAGCTATGCTGACTAGTAATTTATAGAATAAAATAAATTATTAATTATTGCTGATGCCGATAACAGAATGTTCAAGGATAGGCTATGCCTCTCCAAGGATACTAAATCTAGTTTCTGTCTTGTTGCTTGTCTTGGTCTTATTTTTATGCAGGATCAAGAATTTCCAGAACAAGAACCATGGAACTGAAAGGCATCTGTACTGACATCAGAAGCAGCTACTGTCCTTTGTATTTGTACAGTATTACAAATACAAATACAGGAAGTATTTGCACTCAGTTTTTCCAAGGACACTTTTAATAAATGTACAATTATATTTGGAATTATAACATTAGTTGCAAAAAGCAAAGTATCCTTGTACAATCTCAAGCATACCTTTGTATTCTGCAACTAGTGCTATAAATACAAATATGATCTGAATGACAAACTCAGATGACTAACATACAATATGGATTGATACTGAGACTTTAACCATGCTGATAGCATGGTTTACATGTAAACTTCTATTTCTCCTTACCTCTTCATCTTCCCAGTCTATGAGGTCCCAATCATAAGTCAATACAGCTCTCCGTCTTTTCCAAAACTCCAGAAAGACTGTTGCTGTGGAAAACAACTGTACTTTAGCTACAGGAGGGGAAAGGGCCATGCACATCTTAAGAAAATCAGCAATGTAACATATCATTAGCCACTTTCTGACAGTTTCCCTCATAGAATCTGAAAACTCTAAGTAGCTTCAGGATAATCCCTGTGAAATTTAAAACAGTACTTAACAATGTTTATCTAAGAAACATTTTTGCTGTCTGCAGTAGCTGTACAGAAATAGGCACCTGACAATATGAGACACTGTCATCCCTTTAAATTCATCATTTTTCTTTTCATTTTATTCAACACGTAGAATCTTCTCTTGAAGAAACAAGGAAACACATACACAATGATATCTATTAATAAGGAGCCAAGAGCTATCTCCTTCTATTCAGTTCAAATAAGAACCTCACTTCTTTCCCAGCTATACCAGAACTGCATATATACTGTATATAATACTGTATATACAGTATTATACTGTAGCAGTCTTGCTACTAGAATAATTCTTTAGATAATTATTTCTAATAATTCTTAGATATGAGACCATAATCAGATTTTCCATACACTTAGGGGTTTGGATAAGATAATTACACCTAATAATTAACTCCAAATTTCCAAAACACTGTTGTCTGCCACTGAGGAGAGGTAACCTTGCTTAGGGTGTGACTCCTGAAAAAACTCAGAATTGTCCAACTGTTCTTTGAAAAACAATGAATTCAAATAGGAAGTAGGAAAATTTGCTTCCTTCTAGAAAGCCAACTGCTCAAAAGAAGGATTTCTAACTCAAAATAAACAGGAGGGTCACATATTCCTACCTTTATCTATATTTCTGTACTATGCTTAATATCTTTTTGGGTTTCTAGACATACTTGATACATAATTAGTTATCATAATTAGTTATATATTATACCAATATCTACATAATTGTGTATAATTTATATAATATATACTCTTCACATTGCTCTTAACAGTGTTGCATACAAAGAAGCTAAGC
The DNA here is from genome assembly GCF_035770615.1 of Melospiza melodia melodia. Lineage (NCBI taxonomy): Eukaryota > Metazoa > Chordata > Aves > Passeriformes > Passerellidae > Melospiza > Melospiza melodia. Next base: position 46,966,727 of record NC_086199.1, read on the forward strand.
TGGGAATAACACACACTCAATAAAAAAACCCAAATGAACAAGTTAATAGAACCAGCCCTTATTCTCTCTGGCCCCTGCCCGAAACAAAACGAACAAAAAATCTAAAATAAAATTTAAAAAAAAAGAAAAACAACAAAACACAAACCCTCTAAAAAAATCACTCATGGGAAAAAGCATAAGAAAGTAGGCGAGGCTTGCAGACAAAAGAAATAAGCTACTTTTTTCAGGTATAAATCTCCTTCATTCAGGTGGTGAAATACCCACATACATGGACAGCCAAATAATTAATGATGCTGAAGAATAACTAATGATAGAATTTACTGTGCTGTCATATGAGAGCTCATGTGTGGGAGTTAAAAAGTGGATCATCCCAATCTGCTTCATAAATAGAAAAAGTACCCCTCACCAAAACCTCACTGAACAACATATGCTGAACAGCAGACCTACCACAATCATGTGACTTCAAGGTGAGGTTTTCTCATCCTTCTCAATCTAACATTTGAAAAATTAACGCTTAATACACAGTTTCCAGTTTTGTACTGCAAAACAACTTTGCACACAAATTCAGCCTCATTCATAACCTCTGGACTGATTTAGTTTTCAATTTGCTCCTGGCAGCGTTCACATGACACTCACTGCTCAAGGCCACAAAATATTATCCATCAACTTTCCACATTAATTGTAAAAATTCTAATTCTTCACAAGGCAGCAGAAATCTTTGGCATGCTCTTAGAATTGCTATCTGCCCAGAAAACATTGCCTTGAGAACACCATCCATATATGTTTCATGACCTCACTCCATAGCAACATGGATTTGAATTATCAATGTGGTTTTGATTTACTCCCCTCTGAGTATGAGGTCTGTTTATAGAAACATGGCATTTTCTTACAAAATGAAGCTTTTGTTCCAGAATCATGAAATGTGAAATGGGTAAGATAGGAAGGGAGTGGATCATCTGGTCTAACCTCCCTGCTCAAGGAGGGTCATCCAAGAGCATATGGCACATGCCTGCCATATGCTGACTGAGATATTCAAGAACAGGCAGGTCTTGAATATCTTCAATGCGGGAGGCTCCACAGCCTCTCTGAGCAGCCTCTTTCAGAGCAAGCAGGAGAGAAGTCCTTCCTCACATTCAGGTGAAAATTACTGTGCATTAATTTCTGCTCATTGCATCTTGTCCTATTGTTTGGCACTAAGCAGACTCTTAACACCCTCCCTTTCAGATACCCAGATATATTGATGAGATCCCCTCTGTCATCTCTCCTCAAGGATGAACAGGCCCAGCTCCCTCAGCCTTTCAACAACTCCAGGAGCTCCTTGTCTTTCTTGACATGAGGAGCCCAGAGCAGGACAGAGCTCCAGATGAGCCTCACCAGGCACTCCAGATGTGCCTCACCAGGCACTCACTTCCAATGTGCCTCAAGAGGGCTGAGCAGAGGGGCAGGATCACCCACCTCAACCTGCTGTTCTCCCTAATGCACCCCAGGACCCCACTGGCCTCACTGCCCACAGGGCATGCTGCTGGCCCACGGACAATTTATCATCCACCTGCTCCTTTTCCACACAGCTGCTGCCCAGCAGGTCAGCCTGTACTGGTGCATGGGCTTGTTCCTCCCCAGGTGCAAGACCCTGCATTTCCCTCTGTTGAATTTGACACAGTTCTCTGTCCATCTCTCCAGCCTGTTGAGGTCCCTCTGAAGGGATGCACAGCACTCTGGGGCCATTTCTCCCATCTTTGTGTCATCAGCAAACATGCTGAGGGGGCATCTGCGCCTTGGTCCAAGTCATTGATGAGTAAGTTACACAATACTGGGACCAGTATTGAACCTTGGGGTACACCAGCAGTGACAGGCCTACAGCCAGACCCTCTGCCAACGATTGCAGTTCTCTGGGATTGAGGTGAGGCTGATTGTTAAGCAGTTTCCTGGGTCCTCCTTCTTTCACTTGAAGATTCGGATGACATTTGCTTCCTTTCAGCATTTGGGAACCTGTCCTGATCACCAAGACCTTTCAAAGACGTTTGCAAACAGCCTAGCTTTGGTGTCTGCCAACACTTTCAGCACCCATGGATGCATCTTGTCAAGGCCCATGTACTTGTGGATGTCAAGTTTGTCTAAGGGTTCTCTCACCCAGTCATGCTTGAGCAAGGAACCCGACGTTCTTTTACCCTGGGCAGCTGGGACAGAGATTCCTGGGGCTGGTCATGTCAGGGAAGACCAATGCAAAGAAGATGCTCAGTAGCTCTGCCTCTTCTGTGTCTTCAGCTACAAGGGCCTCCCTCCACTTAGTAATGGGCCACGTGATCCTTAGTTTTCCTTTTGTTATGGATAAGCCTTTGTATAAGCCTTTCTTGCAGCCCTTCACATCCTTGTCCAGATTTAATTCCAGATGGGCCTTGGCCTTCCTTGTTTCAATTCTACTTCCTCTGATCACTCTCTATATGCATGCCAAGTGACCTGACCCTGCTTCAATCTCCTGTATTGGTATTTCCTGCTCATGCTTGACAGGAATTCTTCATTCATTCACACAGGTCTTTTGACTGCTTTGCCTGATTCCTTTCTCAATGGAATTCATCATTCTTGAGCCTGGAGAAAGTGGTCCTTGAACATCAACCAGCCCTCTTAGACCCCTCTTCCCTGCAGAGCCAATGCCCAGGGGATTTTTCCAAGAGATCCCTAAAGAGGGTAATGTGATCTCACCTGAATACCATGGTTGCAATTTTACTTGCTGCCTTGTGTCCTCTTTATCCAGTACTGACCTCCACAATCACATGATCCCTGCAGCCAAGGTGGCTCCCAACCTTCACACTTCCAACCAGACTTCCCTGTTTCTTAGTATGAGGTCAAGCACATGCCACTCCTTGGGGAATCCTCTACTACCTGTTTCAGAAAGTTGTAATTAATGCTTTCCAGGAGTGTCTTGGACTGTTTGTGCTGTGTTGCTTCTCCAGCAGATGTCAAGGTAGGTAAAGTCCCTCACAAGAACCAGTGCTGTGACTTTGAGGCTGCTTCAAGCTCTCTACAGAAAACCTCATCCACTTTTTATTCCTGATCAGCTGGCCTGTAGCAAACACCCACAACAGTGTCACCCTTACGAGTAATCCCCTTTTTCCTGACTCATAAGTTCTCGACTTACTCCTACCCCAAGTCAGAGCTGAATACATTCCAAGTCTTGCCTCACACAGGACAACTCTGTCGCCATGTCCTTCCTGGTCCTGTCTATCCTAAGCAATGTGTAGCCCTCCATGACAACATTCCAGCCACGTGAGCTATCCTACAACATCCCCACCAGTACATTGAGATCAATATTGCAATTGATATTGATCAAGATGAGATCAATTTTATTGATCATCAATATTAATTTAGGTGATTCTTATGTCATTAACACTTAGGGACATAATGTTTCCAGCATCAACATGTGATAAATCAGTGAGATTTCTATTGCATAACACTAACTTATTTTACCAACTTATTTGGGTCTTCAGTGAGTAACTTGGTTTGGTTAAATAAAACTATTTTAAAAAGTGAATTTCTTGCAGGTTCTCTATAAAATAAACTTTGAACCCAACACCCTGCAACTCTCCTGTGGAATGACTCATTTTTCTGCATTGTAAGACTGCAATGGAACAGAAGCAATACTGAGGCTGAAGAAGTAAAAGAAACAAGTAAAGGAAATAGCTCTGTTACAAAAAAACCATCAGTTTCCAGTGCAACTAACTTCACAGAGATTTGTTCTTCATATGACTACCACAGTAAGTCCTCCGACCACAAGTCATGCTCTACCAGCAGCTGCCAATGTCAAAGAGAATGTAGTGAAAAGAACAGAAATTATCAGCAAAGCAAAAAGCAGATCCCTTAGGCCCTCTGATGGCACCACCTTCTCTTCAAATGTGTCGAAAAAATGGAATAACTCAGCTACAAATATCCACAGAATGTCTTTAGCAACATTTGGAATAACAGGTGACTTTTCTGAAGTGAACAAAAGTGCTGAGCTACATCTCCTTCCACAGTGACACCAAGGTATTTCACAGTCATCCACACCATCCCTGGGACTTTAGTGCTTCCAGTGATAACTCTTCAGTCAAACCCACCATGTTATTCCCCCATCAGTATCATTCTCACATCACCCATGGTGAAGCAGGACAATCCTACCTCAAATTTCAACTCTATTCAGCAGACAACAAAGATAAATCATAATTCCAGCAACCCTCCTACTGCATCACCAAAAGATGCCGATGAAGGTAAGGATCTAACTAAAATTCAAGTGGTTTAATGAAATTATAATGCTGATATAAAACCTTTTTTTAAATCAAACTGGAGGCTTTATAAGACATGTGAACTTACAATTTATCTAGTACAGACTAAAACTGAAGCTCACCCAAAATAAAACATGTACTTTCAAATTATTTATACTTTAATTAATTATTTAATGCTTCCAGAGTGGGAGAACCTAGTGAAAATAGGTATTGTCTATTTTCACTGGAATGGATCTTCAAAGCAGACGTGTATAAATTAGATGTAAAATATACAGCACATCAGCTTATTAAAGTTCAGAAATTTTTGTGACCAAAGATGACTTCTTATAAACAAAGTTCCAAAGGAATTACTCATTGTGCGTTTAATTACCAAGTTAAGTATGCGTGGGAAAACAATGGAACATAAAATTGTCATTGCACTTTTCTGCTATTCTGAATCAGATCTTCAGAAAAAGAAAATATTAGAAAGGCACAGTAATTTTTTGCATTAATTAGCTTTCAAGCTTTTAACACAGGACTGAAAGTACAGTTTGTACTAAGAACTGAAGGATCATCAGACTTTCATGTTTCCCATCATAGTTAATATATAGCTAATAATTAAAAGGCACCTGATTTTTAGCTAACATCAATTGAAAAGGAATGAGAGTTGGAGAGCGCGTTCACTTGCAAGAAAAACTGAGTATCTTGAAGAAAGGTTTTATGAAATTTGAAGGAAAATCTTGAAGAAATGCATTTATTCTGCTAATTAAACAGGTGCATGAAGCATTACTGAATTTTTAACTTTGCACACATAGAAACTGAAATTCAGAGGCTGCAATTTTAACTGCTGTCTTAAATGCTTACAAATAATTGCATTCAAAGAATGATTACTGGTTTTTTGTTTAATTAAAAAATAGTTGTGATTCCGTAATTAATCCTGAAACCTTTGTATTTGATTAAAAACTCATTTAGCGGCTTTTTTATTTTTCCTAAATCCCCTTTATTCCTCCAAACTTCAAGGATGGAGATGTCTGTTTTCATTTACAAAGGCAGACAGTTTCTGCAGATAGGCTGGTTTACTTATAGCTTGCAAAGTGTTTCAGACCCTTGTTGAAAGTCTCACTCACTGGTTTTATAGATTTATTATTCCCATTCAGCTCTTTAATCTTTGCTTCTTTTTCTCACAGACAAAAACAACAAAGAAGAAATAATAGCTGGCATCTCTGCAGGAGCATTTTGGGATCTGTATTAATTGGCCTGGTTGGATATTTTATATGTGCTACAAAGAGGCCTGAGTCATTTTCCCCCAGAAAATTCCTATTTCCCACAGAAAACTTCCTATGCTGACACAAGGAGTGACCCAGGTAAGGAACAGCACAAGCGTTTGCCGCGGCAGCTATATATAGACACGAACGGAGACGGGGCAATCCGAACCAGTGACATGAGCTATTTATTCAGCACATCAGTCTCAGCACATTGTTAGGACAATGGAGACAGATTATGTTAACAGCTCTCTGATCCAAAGGGAATGCAAAGGGGGTGTTACATTACATCATAGCACAAAGCTATCTTAGCCTAGGTTTCAGCTAATCACACAGAGCAAAACATATTGACAAAAATTCTATCCAATCATACGAAACACATGTAATAGTAGTTAACACAATAAAGACTTATTTTCTAACACAATGGCTCGTTCATGAGAGACAAAGCACAGAGACTCATTCATACTAACCTTCTAAAGGTATACATTAAATAACCTTGTTGCAACCTATGAAGACACATTACAAAAGTCTATTGTGCTATTTCTCACGTCTGCTCTACTGCTTAGAAAACTTTTCGCTGTATTAGCAATGTTCACAAGTCTGCTGTCTGAAGCCTGCCTTTTTAACCACTTTCTCAAAATCCTCTAATTTTATGAATTTCAACAGTGTTTTGCATAAGTGTTCCTTATTTCTGCACAGGGCTGCTTAAATTGTTGTCTTACTGAATTATTAGGATATCATTGACTCCAGCCAAACTAGCTTTCAACTGACATTAATTTATTATTTAAAAATTTTAGCTTAACCAATATGTCTCTTAACTCTGTATCTCCTCCTTACAAGTTCTTTCTTTAAGCTCTGAAACATCAGGAAAATAGTATCTAGTATCAGTGAACGTGTTCAAAGAATTGTGGGGCAAATTTAAAACTATAGCTCAAAAAGCTCTCCCAAACCGAAGAAAATCTAAACTCTTTAGTCATCCAATATCAGTTACAAAATTAGGGATGAAGCTACATCTGTTTTCAGAAGTAAAAATATTTTTAAGAGGTTTAAAAACATGACTGCTTTTGTCTTCTCTGTGAGTATGTAAAAATGCGTACTGAAGTGCAATCACAGTCCAAACATTTGTATCATGTTTCTGGTCCTTATTTTTAAATATTTAAACAATTACTGAGAGGCCAAATACACCTTTTTTCTCATAGAAAATAAAATCAAAATAAATTTTGGCAATATGCCCTTTCCAGCTTAAAAGCAAGAGCTGAAAGCTGCCAGAACATCAGATTAGGAAGCAGCTTTGAAAGCTGACCACCCATGGGAGTGCTGAATGGGTGTTGCTAGAAGGACATGAGTTATCTTCAAAAATAATGAATCAGGGCATTCATCTCTTTGTCTCCCCTATGTCAGAAAGCAGTTAACTGGACTTACATGTGAGGGACTGCTGAATTAAATTATGAGGTACCCAGCAGATAGTGATTCAAATCTTTCAAGCCATATATAAAAAAAAAATTATTATGTTATTCCCTCAGTAGTTCACTAAGACAACTCCCTTGAACCATATGAGAAGAGTCAGAGCTGCCTCACAGCAGACAAGACAGAGGAAGACAATGCAGGGTGCCCATCTGATGGCATTCCAACTGCTGACATCACACCATCCCACCCCTCATTGCAATGCTTGCTTCAGATTATATTCCTGCCTGTTATCTACATCCCTTTCATTTTTTCCAGAACATGCTGGCCATTGTTACCTTACAGCCATTACTGAAGTGAAACTATTCCATCCTAATATAATTTCTATCTGAAAAATGACTCAGGTCATTATTTTCCCAGATTTACCTCTGTACCTTCTTCAGTGAATATGCCAAGATTGATTAGGTTTACTTGGATTATTTAATTTGGATTACTTGAGGTTTGCTGGGGAGAATGGAATTACTGAGTAAAATGAGCTACATCTAACCTTTGACAAGATGACACTGATTTACTATCACTATCAAGGGGAAAAAAGATGACAAGCTTCTATTCCTCTGTCAAACAGATCTTTTGTCTGAATTGCAGGCTAGATCTGTAGAAATCATTTAAAACATATCAGTATAGATTAGATAGAAGAAATACTTAACAAGAGAGGAAAGGATATATATATCCTCTACCTACATATATAGGTATCCCAAAAAGCATGGTCCAGTTCTGCCCAGCTAAAGAGTAAAATTATGGCAACATAAAGCAAATAATTGCATAGCTGATCTGCTTGCAATTACCAGATGTGTCTAAATAGAAAGAAAGAATATGTAAAAGAAACAATTGTAAAGGCTCAGAATAAACAAAATAAAGTGCAGAGAAAACTACCCATGAGGGATATGTCCTGGTTATTATGCTCTGCTAAAACACTTTAATTAGTGTGGAGACTGTGGATCACACTGATGGAATGGAATTATCTCACTGTCTGTGAATGATGCCATGAGGTTTTATTCAATATGTGAGTAAATTACATGCACATACACCCCAGAGAGAAACTATGTCAGTCAAACCGAATATGAGCAAAACAGGTATTTATTTTAAATATCAAAGATTTCAGCCCATATATGCATTTTTGCCTTTTTTTTTGAGTTCAGTCATAAAAACAGCATTATGTCCCATCAGTGCCAGGACCTGATTACTAACATATGCAGGATGTTTGGTAGTACATAGTATGCAGCACATAGTATGCAGCATGTTTGGTAGCAGACTGAAAATCTGAGACAGATTCACCTATATTACATGAGAATATCAGTCTGATGCTTGAAATGAAGAAATATGTAATGGTCAGCTTTCACATTCCTTAGCCCATATAATACCATCTTCCCAGTGGTAAAGCAGTGTCATACAAGCAAATTCCTTGTCACACTTGAATCTTGGCCTCAGATGAAAATGGAAGGAGCTCTCTTGAAGGAGAACTTAGAGATGAAGAGATGCTAAGAAGCTATCTCTGTTGTCTGCACTGCTAACTATATAATTAAATGCACTGTATTTTAGAAATTTTACCAAGTAATAATTAATAATTGGAAGACAGTAATAGCAAGATTAGCAGTAAATGAAGAAGCATGAATGAGGAAATTAATCAAAGTGTGCCCGTTAGTTATAGCAAGTTAATTTTTAACAACCCCATCATAATTTTTGCACGTATGAGGATGTGCTTCTGTTCTCCATGTAACTATTTGATGTTTTGCTGTTGTTTGTACATTGTTACTTGCTTTTACCATGCCAGCCTCCAAAATCTGTGACATTTGTTCTTACTTTAAGTTAGAGTCATTAATACTTATTCATACACATTACATAAATAAAGATGTTGTGTACCATTTAATTCAAAACTGTGAAACTCTGGCTTGAATGCAGACAGCTCTGTGTATGTGAACTAGGGCTATTTTCTCAGTGTTTACACAGACAAACATGTTCATTGGTAGAACCAATTATCTCTGGTTCTGTCTTCTTCCCTATTTCCCAGCAGCAAAATCCTCTTAGCTGCAGTGAAGGCGAATTCTACTGAGGATTTAATGCTGGGCCCATTAAATCTGTCTTTTATGGCACTATTACACTGAGAGTCAGGACTGTTTTTGTAACTCCAGCTCAGCAGTGTCCTCTGTGGATGCACCCCTGCTTGGCTTTGTGCTGCACAACACAATGTGTGCAATGGCAGTGGGAACATAACAAGAGATTCAGACTGAGAATTTCAAAGGAAACACCTTAACTGCAGTAAGCACTTACCCTCACACATTTCCTATACCTTCCTCTAATTAGTTTCCATAAAACCATTCTCATTTATTCCGTAAGAATACTCTACAAGATGTGTTTTTGATATTGGCGCAAGATCAGTAACACAACCCACGTGTTTTCCTCTAAAAGGACTTTGTCCTAAATAATATAAAATTCAGGCTTAAAGACATTTAAGACCCTAAAGAAAATCATTACATTAAGCGTTTATATACATACATTTACATAAAAGGTGTTAGCCATTACAGCATGGAAATCTAAGTTAATGAAAATGAAAAAAAATTCATTTATGGGGCAAAATAATAATCCTTCTTTAACTTTTATCTAGAGCTATAATCTCCTTTGTCAAGTAATCATATAAAAAGGTCAGGTGAACAAAAAAAAAAAAAAAAACAAAAAAAAAACCAAACAAACAAAACAAAAACAAACCAGGAAAAAATGTACTTACCCCAAATTGCCATGAAAATTGCAAAGAAGACAGTCCCTCCGTTATCAAACAAATGTGTAACCTGAATAAAAAAATGAACACATGAGGAAAAAATAATCATGCCATCTCATCTTTTGCCCCAAGTAGTCCCAGAGTACATAACTGGCATCAGAAACCAAAAGCTAAGCTTTCTCATAACTAGTCCTACTAGCATGTTTCTTCTACCAAGGTTTGTCAATGTCACACTGTGACTGCCAGTGTAATTTGAAATCTGCTGTTCCAGACTATTACTTCACGCATCACCCGTCATTTTGTTTCACAGACACTGAGCTGTTTTGTCCATGTCCAGACAGACTAAAATTTCATCCAGAATTCTTGTCATATGGTAGGTCAAACTTAATCTCAACCATTTCTATTTAAAGGTTTTTATAAGCGAAAAAACCTCTTCACTTTTCTCCATCTACATACTTACTGTCTCTTGATTCCATTTTCTTGTTCTACCTAGGTATTTTGCAATTTCTGGTGCGATTATTTAAGTTTGAAGAATAGATTCTTGCAGCAAAATATTTAATTGTATAAAATCTTCACATTAGTTTGACAGACCAAAGCAGGAGCAAAAATTCAAATAGAAAGTAAGCAAAGGAAACAGAGTAACAAGATAGTTACAGAGAAGAGTAATAAAAACCTTACAAAAAGTTTAATTATGAAGTCCTCACAGAGGAATTAATAAGTTGATGAAAACAATATTAATTTATTTATAAGGAAATTCTCACAGAAAGGAATTTTAGAAAAACCCCAGATCACTTTAGAGCACTCCCTTATTAGAAAGATGCATTGCAAAGGCTGAAAACAACATCTGTAGAGAAACAACATGATTTTTAGGAAACTTGGCAGAAACAAGGGCAGCTATTTTACAACCACAATCATCCTGATTGCAATAACACAATAATTACCTTGGCATATATGCAGCTTTCGTTGAGTTTTTGTAGTGTGCAATTGCGTTCACACATAGGGCACATAATGGTTTCATTTGCCTCGCAGATCTCTTTGCTTTAGTATGAGAGAGGAAAATAAAGGTTATAAAAACACTTCTAGCATTCACAAGGTTTTCTGAGTTACGCCATTTATATTCTCTGTTTGTCAACAGTGCGTGCACCACAAAGCTGAGCAAATAAAATAAATTAAAAGTGAATATTTGGCTTGGAAAGTCTAATCCCAAATCAGGAACCTGAACACTATGGGCCATAGAGTAGCATACAATATTTCTAGGCATCATGTTACACTTCTCACACTAGCAAATTCTCTCCCAAATATCTCAAACAGAAAAACAAAAAATTGCTCAATACCCTTCAAATGCATTTACAGCCTATTTTTCTAAGTTATTATAAGATACCAAACATTCAGAGGATAGACAACACTGGTACATCTACATTGATCTCAGTCAAATAGCATCATTTGTATGTAATTGAGCAAAGAAGACAGACACTATGACAAGAGGCAAAAGTCAGTAGGAGAGGGGGATATTTGCTCCCTTTTGGTGGTACCCTTCCTTCTTCTCCATTTCCAGCTTGCCCATGGCAGCCAGAGAGAAGAGCTACAGAGAGAATCTTCTTATACACAGAGGGCAGAGACTCATGGCCCTGTGCCGAGCTGAGATGGGCTCCTGACATAGGCTGATAAATACATATATATATATCTTACATGTAGTATATATTTATATAATGTTTTTATACGTGTATATATATATAGCCAACTGCTAGCAGACCCTGAGCATGGAGCAGAGGCAGGCACTTGGACAAGTCATAAGACAAACTAATTCTTAGATGTGACATCCTTCTGCATCATCCTCAAATTACTGCTGCACAAAACCTATGGCTGGCATGGTTTGGTTCTATGGCAGTACATACTCCTGTATTTGCTTATTACTTCTCTATTGAAACTGTGCTGGATATCTGGGAAAAAAAAAGAAAATTATAGTTTCCTTCCTGCAGCCACTAGAGGTGGGCTGATGGCAGCTTCCTGCACCTGAGGGGTGAAGGCACATCAGTGAAGAAAGTATCCTTCTGCAAAACTGATTTGATCATCTCTTAAATTCAAATTTTGTAGTACATAAGACATAAAAAGTAGGGCTTTGTGATGGAATTTATCATACTTAAATCAACACATTCTAACAGCAATGGATTCCTCTTAACAGGCATAATAAACCTGTTTCACACGAAACAGTGATCAGCAGAAAATATTGAATCTGGGGCAACACGCCAGTTCTGACATTGCCATAATGCCCCAAAATTGTGTTTCAATTTCTAATTTCCACTTTAAAAAAATGTTTACATTTTTTTAAGATAACATATCCAGTTCTGTTTCTGCCAGATTGCTGTTGAACACTGCATTTGTGTATGGCGGCAGCTGAAGTGCTTAAAATCAAATGATAGATTTTAATACTCTTACAGATGCTTATCTAGAATTTTCTTTACAAGAATGCAGAAACACCAGGTAAATAATCTCTCAATCCCAGACTACAGCAAGAATAAGAACAGGTGTGCAAGTCCATCTACCTGCTAATGGATGACACCTGTCTGCTCTAGGTACAAAGTTCCTGTCTAATCCTTACACCTTCCAGGCTAAGTAAAAAAAAATCCGGCAAGGACATGGCAACAATATCTGTTATCAGTGGCCTTTAGAAATGCATAAGTGCACAAGGTGATACAGAAAACGTCTACATATATTTTATCAGCCAGGTATAATCAACGTGAGTCACACATTTCACAGCTGCTCTTACTAACAAAGTTGTAGCAATGCACTGACAGGACAGTGCTGTGCCATGACTGACCAGAAGGACTGCACACATTCACACAACCAAAGGCAGGTAGCACCTTCTCCACAGAATTAACACATCCAGATTATAGATGTGGGGCTGCCACAGAGCACCTGGTTAGGACTTCTGCCATAACCCATCCTCTGGCAGCATTGTGAAATTAACACTGGCTAATGATAGCTATAATAAATAAATTAATATTCACCTTCCCTTGTAGGTATACAGAGCTTATATGAGGGTTTACCTAACTTTGAGTCTATTGTTTTTCACACAGAGCACAGAGGCCTGGGGCACACTGGCACTTTGTGTAGCACAGCACAACACTGAGGTGCCTCAGGATGAGACCCAATAGAACCAGCCCCACAGGAACACACTCAAATATTCTTTGTCTGTGTTTTCTCTGCAGCTACTAAACAGCAGCCAAAGGAAAAAACTGAGGACAGAAACCCTCAAAAGACAGCCTACCTCTGTGCTCATTTACAATACCCTGCAACCTTCAGCAAGGAAGATAGCTGCATTTTTCTGTTAAAAATGAGTCGTACCTGCAAGTCTTCCTGGGAGAAGCATATGACACACAGGAGGTGATTGCCTGTTCTATTCTGTGCTGGCGCAGCCTCACCTTGAATATGGTGTGCAGTTTTGGGAGCCACAATACAACAAAGAAAGAAAGCTCTTAAGACAGTCTCCAAAAGAGGGCCACAAAGATGGTGAAAGGCCTAGAGGGGAAGCCATATGAGGAGCAGCTGAAATCACTTGGCTCGTTCAGCCTGGTAAATAGGAGATTGAGGGGAGAAATCACAGCAGTCTAACAGCTGGAATCTAACAGCTTCCTCTCCTTCTGGTGACCAGTGACAGGACCACAGCAAACACATGAAGCTGTGTCAAAGGAGCTGGAGGTTAGATGTTAGAAAAAGGTTTTTCAATCACAGGGCAGATGGGAACTGGAACAGATTCCCCAGGAAAGTGGTCACAGTACCAAGATTGACAGAGTTAAAAAAAGAATGTGAACAATCATCTCAGGCACATGGTGGGATTGCTGGGGCAGTCCTATGCAGCCCCAGGAGATGAACTTCAATGATCCTTGTGAATCCCTTCAAATCCAGGATATTCTATGATTCTATGGTATAAAAACACGTAATAGCTTACAGTTTGAAAGAATGAAATTATTAGAAATTTTGTTCTTTCTCTCGGGGAGTTGCCAATGACACACCTTTCTCTTCCACAAGAAAGAGCTATACCTTGATAATAGTAGATTATGGCCCCTTGTTCCCCCTTTGTTGGTACTGTGTCATTGTACATGTGACAAATACAAGACTGACAGTTCAACAGCTGTGGTCCCTGTGCTCTAAGAATAGGCTGATCCTCGACTTTACAACCACTGCATTTTGAAGGTATTTATGATGAAAAACAATCATAATACAGTATCTTAAAGATAGTATAATTTCCTGGCTGTTAAGTTCATTGCATTTAACTATATTTGATGTGGTTTGAATTAGTACAGTTTCTAAGGAGTTTGCTGTACAAAGCAAGCTTAAAAAAAAGTGTTCATTACAGCACTGTAGAATATAATAACTCACTGTGAAATAGAAGTTAAAGAAAACTCCTCAGATAAAACTTGAATATGGTCTTGCTCAAAGCCAGACAAACAGTATTTTTTATGAAATCTGACTCCAAGTATACATACAGCCTAAGCACCCAAACTGCTTGGAGCAACACCTGCAATTGTGAGAACAGATACTGATACTGTCTGATAACAGCTAATGGAATACTTTGCAGTACAGTGGATCCTCAGAGAGTTCCCAGAAGTACAGTCAGCACTTGAGCACCCTCATCACAATATCGAAACTGACACAGAACCCTTCCCAGAGCAAAATCACAAAAGTGAGAAACTTGAAACTTGGTTCATTTTATGTGGTTGCAATCTCCCTGAAGCTGAGTCTCCTGGCTGCAAGTTACATTGATACAGATAAGAATTTTGTTAGAGTCCAAGTTTGCCACTATTAATGAAGAAGGAAAAAAAGACATAGGTCAAATTTGAAGTTTAGTAACTGTACTACACTCTGGAAGTTATAGGAAGATGGAGGTAATGAGGGAATATGGCTGGTTTTTCACCCATTAGCCTTAATTAGATCAACAACTACTGCAGTATCAGCAACATGAGCATTGGTCCTTACAGACTGGTCTGTTTTTCCTTAGTGGGAATCACTGCAATGCAGTGATAAGAATGGCCACTGCCAGCAGTACACATTTTACTTGATGCAAAACAAATGTACTATGTGCAAATACTTGACTCAAAGCCCCAGTATTCTATTTTGGTTATTCTTACATTATTACCATATCTGCAAAACATTTAAAAGTACATCAATCTAAGATGTGCCCGACTGTTCTTAATCAGCAACAGGCTGTTACATATTATTAAATAGAATTTTACCTTACTTGGCTGGAATCCATTGTAAATAATCCATAGAGGAAAACAAAGAGCCCAACCAGGGCAGCAGGAATAAGCATTCCAGTATACCATCCCAGCCAGGCAAAATACAGTCCAATTTTTTCACCAAAGTATCGCCTACATGAAAAGGAAACACATATATTGTTTAAAACTAAATTTTCTGATGACTTCTCTCTATCTCTACTGTCACAGTAGCAGAATAATTCTAACAAGGAACTTTCATTACAAGTTTCTGGTAAAATTATCACTTTGCCAATCAGTTTTTTTTCAGGCTAGCATAATATTTTAGTGACACTAACTGCAGATTTATGAGAACAAGATAACTGCAGTGCCTCTGTAATTGTGATGTGCTTGCAATGACTAAGTAGATGGACAAGGAGCAACATTATTAAACACAGGACAGACAGACAAATGCATGCACACAGAAAAAATCTGGAAAGGGATAAGGTAAGTTAGTATGACTTAAGTATTCAATTTAAAATCATTTATGATAGATAATCATACATAGATAATATCACATATTTCCAACTATATTAGTGAAAACAATGCTCTGAAAACACAAGCTGAAGACAACTTCAATTCTTCAAAACTTGGGTATCAATTGCCAGAACAGATGAAATAGCAGTGATCAGAAAGTCAATCAAGGATGAAACAGCATAAAATTGCCCCATGGCACATGCTTAGCTCCACTAATAACCAGTTATGACTCAGATCAGGAATAAAAACTTACAGCAAGGAAAATTAATTACTGGTATGCAATGTCAGAGGGGGAAACTGTGAAACCCAAACATCATCATTATTTAACTTAAATTATATGTATTTCTCTATTTTACATTTGGTAACCTATGACACTAAGTCTAACACGTAAAATAAGAGTTATTTAAATCCACATGGAAAAGTTAAAATTCGGTTGCATTTTAAGTCCTCTGCATCTGGTAACTCTGACTATCCATGTGGATAAGAGTCTGCTTTCAAAGGTGCTCTCAGAAGGGGCAAGTGTCTCTGATCAGCAGACCACATTATGGGTTTGTATTTTAAGTTTCACACTGCACATCTTGAGCAGTTGGAACTACATGTTCTTTAAGAAGACTCATTTGAAATTAACCTACAAAAGACCATCCAAAATAAGCAACTTCAAGAACTCCAGCCTTACCCAATAATAGGGAATATATAAATGTTATAGGAAAGCACAAGGAATTTATGAATATAGTTAGCACACTGTTGCCAGGCTTTTTGTACCAGAGAAAATCTTCAAAGTACTCATACCTGATTAAATCAAGAGGTTGGTATTTGTACCACATTCCCCACCGTGCCCAGCGCTCATACAAGAGGTGTCTGTGATTCTGTGCTCCGTGTGTTTTGATGGGATGCCTGCTTTTGTGGCTTCCCTGCAAAAAATCCACAAAGACATGTAAGTACATAACCAGGCACTATGGAAAATGTATACGTTTCTTAGGTATTTCTGATTATAATTTTAATAGAAATGTTCCTTATATTTAATAAATAGGTCTCTTATTCTGGGCACATCTGGAACATGTCATCAGGAGCTAAGTAAGGCAAGTCTGACATAAGAGGCAGGGTTACATACACTTCTGAAATGGTCAGTTTCTCTAATAATTAATGACTGAAACATATTAATACAACTTTAAAGAAGTACTCAGCTCTGTATTTATTTCACTAATAGATCCTACTTGTATGCTTTACCTATTTAAATTTTTCAAGAAATGCTTGTGGTATATTTTTATTTCTTCTATAAAATTTTTTAACATTTCTAGTATGTCTGCTTTCTTCTCCCAGACATTTTTTATCACTTTCTTTCACTACTGTTGAAGGTATAGAAAAGTATATTCTTTCTGTGGTACATACTTTCTAAGATGAAGGAAACAGAATTGGCATTATTTTGAAGTTACATAGGACTCTCAAGGCATTAAAAGCAAAACAGAGTCAGTCTGATCCAAAAGGTGTCCTTCCAGGCCGTGTCTGACATTTGTAGACCACCTAACAGACTAAAAGAATAGCCTCATGCTTGGCAGTCAAAAGGTATCACACACATCTGCTAGAATCATCTTGAGCAGAATGTCTTGCATTTGTAATTTTGATCCAATTCTGAAGCAGGACATATCCCTTACTTTAACTTTTTCCCCAAAGAACTTCCATCACTCAGCAGTGGAAAAGTAAATATTTCATCAACTGTTGACTGCAAGTGAGCCAAGTAATTCTCTTGTGAGGAGAGCAGAGTTCTCCAGTGCCCAACTCAGTTAGTGATCAGGTAGATTCTTGACCCTGTCAGATGCTGGTAACTAAGCAATTTAGATTTTATCAGGTATTTGAAATCTTGAGCACTCCTCAAAGTTCAAAGAACATCATCAACTTGTTGCAATCTGCTGACCCTCTGACTTAAGAATGAGTTACAACCAAAGCTAAACACAGCAAAAGGTCCAAGTCTACTCCTTTCTCTTTAGTGTCAGGACAGCAGCATACCAAAGATGCCAACACTGAGTGCGACCTTTGCAGAATTTAGGAACACCCAGGAAGAGCACATCAACTTATTCTCACAGCAGGCTGGATAAATAACTGGAAAGTATTACCCAGAATTACATGTTTTCATTTTTTTTCCTGATTCTTTCTGCACTGTTATACATAAAAGAGTTAAACTCAGCATTCCCACTGGGATTGAATTTTCACTCTTATTTGTTCATGTGGAAAAGGAAAAAAAATAAATTGAGTGTTCCACCAGTAGTCCTCAGCATCAGTCAAGGAGCAATTAAGGTAAGAGTGGCTTTAAACTATGATTTCACTAATTTTAACTGAGATGTGGAAGCAGTAGCTTATGCCATAACAAAGGAACATGTAAAATGGATATGACAGCATGGCTTTGATGCCAGAGAAAGCTTCACAGGTTTTTATGGTAGTAGAGCCAGCTTTTCCCTGAAGTCAGTAAAGCACAGCTGAAGCATTAACAATGATGTTACATTATTTATCTAAAATACTCCTTCTCTAACTTCCTAGTAATTAATTATTAAAGCTAAAGTATTTAATAATTTAAAAAATACTCCCAGCCATTTGTAAAGCCTTTGAAATATGAAACCAAGTCACAATATTCAGCTGAAACACCCAGAGTTCAGAGCTACAACCACCATGTTCCTCAGTGTGGAATTTGCAGACAACCCCAACAAGGGAAGAGATGAGAATCTTGACTCCATGTTTCAGAAGGCTTTATTATTTTATTAAAGATATTAAAAGAAAATTATATATTAAAACTATACTAAAGAAAGAGAGAGGAGACCTCAGAAGGTTACCAAGGAAGGAATGAATAATAAAATCTTGTGATTGCTCACAGCCTTAACAAAGCTGGTTGCCATTGGTCATCAAGTAAAAACAATTCACATGCTGGGTAAACAATTCTCCAAATCACATTCCAAAGTAGCAAAACATGGAGAAGCTGAAGCTTCCCAGCTTCTCAGGAGAAAAGATCCTAGCAAAAGGATTTTTCAGAAAATATGTCTGTGACACCTGAGAGCATTTCAAGGACTGAAATGTGTGGTTTGCTGGTTTGCTTCTTCTTTTCAACATAAGAGAGTTTTCTCAAAACCCTCTTAAGTCAAACACAGGTTTTTAGTTCATTTTGTGGGTTTCCAGTCTTCAGTAGAGTTTTGAACTAGAGGAAAAAGCACTGTCAAGTGTAGCAGTGTGGGGTTTAGATGGTGGTTGGTGCTACCTCTATGTCATTGCCCAGTGAGCATCTCCTGTGGAAAAGCTGCTTGGGGCGCATTCAGGCAAGGCAGCCAAGTCCACACGCCACACTCACCACAGCTGGCCCAGCCAAGAGAGGCAGGAGGGCCTTCTGTAGGGTCAGTTCCAGCAAGGTTCATTTCAGCACACCAAAGAGGAACCAGGGACAAAAGACCAATCAGGTTCTCTGCACAAGGCTATTATGGGGGGGCCTATGGGGGTGCTACCAAGGGAAGAAGGGGCTGGTCACAGGGGTATCCCAGCCACTGAGGAAACAGGGAAAGGAGAAACCAGGGGAAGTTGGGACAAATGGGGATGGGAACTGGGATGGATCAGTGTTGTGCAAGACTCCATGGGGAAGTCTTTTCCCTCTGCCCAGGTGTAGAGAGACTCTATGGTAAGTCTCTCCAGGGGAGAGCCCTGGGGATTTCCCTGAGGGGGAAAGATCCTGAGAATTCCACAACTCCTCTGTTTTTTTCTTACTATGAAGACTTCCCCAGTGAACATCTGCAGACACTTCACAGGGAAACATGAGTAAAACAATAAAAACTAAATCCAGCTCCTTCAACAGCCTGAATAGTCTTTTTGAGAACCATCTCTAAAGAACAGTCTCAGTGTGTATTAGAAATTACCCAGAAGTATTCTGAAAATAGTAAACAGGAAATAATTACGCAGTCTCCCTAACTGTGATCAAGTGGACAAGCTATTAGAAAAACAAATCCTTTGGTAGGTGGCAAGTAAAAATAATTTAATACAACTAATTGGAACAATTTGGAACAACTGATACTCTCCTTAAGAACTCAACAGGAAATGTAGAGTTCATAAAAACCAGAAAATAGTTATAATAACCTAGTCAAACCATAAAATGTTCCAGGATGTTATTATAATATCCAAATTATCCAAAATTTGGAAAATTTTAAAAGCCAATATCAAAGTAAAAGCTATAAATTAAAGAAGCATCGAAAAATTACAATATGAAATGAAAAGTTTGCAGGACAGAATTAAAGTAAGATCCCAAACCACTAGTGGAAGCTTTAATCTAAATATGAAACTAAAAATCAAATTAACCAGGTTACCTCATGTGGTGGAAATGCTGCTTCATATGTGCCATTATTTAGTAACCTATTAATACCTAAAAAAAAAAAAACCAAAAAAGCTTTAGCTCTTATATAGATTTTTCATACACATTTTTCAAGTCACATTTGGAGAATGTAACTTAGTGTTAAATGATAAGAATGCTGCTGAAGATGACAATCAATAACCCCACCAACAACTTCAGCAGTGGTGCTTTCAGATTTCTGGCTCTGTCAAACTAAAGAGCAACTTGCCAAAGCACCAAAGCCTGAAAACTTTCCCTCAGGGCTGAGTGCTCGTACCAAATTGATTGTGAGAAAATAGTTACATTCACACTGTATTCCTCAGGGCATATAATACAGATTTTATGGGTGACCAGATGATCTGATAAGAGTGGTATGGATAGACAATCCTTGAGGCAGTGAAACTCCTGCAGGGTTAAAAACTATTAGGTATCTATTTAGCTACCAGCTAAACCCTGGTATTTTTAAATATAAGCCAGCTGAAAATTCCATATCAGAGCAGTGCTCTGTACCAGACTGACTACTGCATTTTGGATCAGTTCCTAGAGTCTTTCTAAGCCCAGATTTGTTGTACTAGCACAGCACATTACAAAACTTGAAAAAAATAAATAACCATTGATAGGTACAACAAGAAGTTTCAATAGCCTTTAAGAGCAAATCTGTAGCCAAAAGTTTCCTCAAGAAATAGGTACATATGGTGGAACACAGATTGGTCTCTTAAAATATACAAATTATACTAAACTAATCTTATAATGAAATTTCCCATCATCAACTTCAAAGGTGCTAGGTATGAACATTTATTCTACCTGTTTTTCTTACTACCACTTTTGTTCAGAAACTCAAGAAACAGTTTTCTGTAACTGGAATCACCCAAGCCTCTGCATATTAAAACTTTAATTGAATTCCTGCAGAAAATATAGAAAATCATGCATACATTCCCTGGTCATTGAAAATGAAAATTGGTAGTTTGACCTTCTAAATGGGTAGTTTGACTTCTGTATTATGAGTGTTGATATAAAGCAAATTCAGTCTTAGATCAGCTGTCTCTGAGCTACACAGACATCTCAAATAAATCAAGTGTGGCACACATTGATTCTACTGGACTGAAACTGATGGACAATAGCTGAAGTACTAGGATCAGTCCTTGAAAACATTTTCAGCTTTCTGAGGTAGATGTAACCCTTACTGTGGCTCTCAATAATGTAAAATTACAATAATCTCTCCATTTTATTTTAATGAATGAGTAATTAAGTGAAAAATATTGCAAATTTTCACTGAAATATTTAGGTAGAAAATGATGGGACAATGTTTCAATTCTGTTACTGTGTGAAAGATTTCAAGAATAGGAAAAAAATTAACTGAGTTTATTCAAATGGTATTTTTCCAGACAATTAAAGATGAACAATTTTATAGCTTTGGGTTAGGTAAAAAAAGTAGCATACTCACCCATTTTGGATTTTCCATCTTCATACTTAGTTCTCTGTAGCACATGATGCACAATTCTACTTCTTGTGGAATTGCTGAAGAAGCTGTCTTTGTTGTTTATCGTAAAACTATTAAAATAATGAATGTCTTAATATTCATAACAATGCACACACATTGAAACATAGCTGTTCAAGTGTTTTTGTTTGTTTTTTTTTACAATGATTTAGTGGAGGTTCACATTCCTTACACATAAGGTTATACACTGTTACAGCAGGTCCAATGAAGTTATCCTTATCACAAATTAAACCAAAAATATCCTACTATCTAGTTAATTTCTGTTAAATAAAGATCTTCAGTAACAGTGGTAGCCTTAAATTCAAATTACTTATGAGTTGACAGTTGTCTGTGCACTGGAACCACCAAAATTATTATTAAATAAAAACCAAATCCACACACTGGAGACTTGCGAAGCAACTCCACAACCATTTTCCCTTAGAGGATCCCAGGATGGAGCCAAGTAAAGCAGCCTTGGCCAGATGGCTCTATTCTGGATGCGGGAAATCTGATATGCAGGGGCTTCTTCCTGCTCAGCTGTGCCAAAAGTTGCTACTACAATTCATTACATCAGCTGAGCTGATTGAGAAAAAAACACCAGAACCAGGGGATTGATCCAGTGCAGTATGGTAAATTACTGGGAAAAAAAAAATTGAGTCTATAATGAAATTACTCTGTTTTTCTGGGGTAAAGTCAGTTCACTACATTTAGGTTCTTTACTGAGTGGAAAAATCCTGTTTATCCTAATTCATACTTCTATTTTAAATTAACTTTTATCTTCTAAAACAGTTATCACAAAATAACTTTAAAATTAAGAAACAGAATTTTAAAACCTAACTTTTTAGGTACTGAAAAAAATTTATGTCACATTTTAAATATAGCATTATCAACATGCTGATTTGAACACATATAGTTTCGTTGTATATATATTTGTATTTTCAGAGGCAATAGATCTTTTTAAATGCAGATCTGGTAAGAAAGAAAAAGAAAATTATCACTGGTCTTAGCTTGCTTCTGGTGTTCCAAATCTCAACTGGTTTTTGCCTACATAAAGTAAATAATAAGCACAGAAATCTTGAGCAAGTATTTGCATTTTGTAATGTAAGGGAACAAAAACCCAAACATCTTCTAAACTAAAATGGAAACATTCATCTTTCCATCAAATTTCAGATTATGTTACTGAGTGACCATCAAATAGCAAGTAACAAAGAGCAGATTTTCACTTGCAGAGAATAAAATCAGATATGATACTTGGTACTGCCAGTGACCATCTGTCAGCAGCTCCCTTTCTGGCCCTTGCTCAGAAGTGAGGAACAGAAACCCTTGTGGTGCGTGGCGCTGCCTGCCCACCCCAGCACTCACTGGTGGATGCGCGCGCGGCTGAAGGGGGCTGTGTAGCAATCTGTCTCCTCCAGATCAGGCAGGGCCTCCTTATCCAGCTTCATGGGATTTCTGGGCAACCAGCTTTTCAGCTCTCTAATGTTCCTCTGCAAACTGAGACAAGAAGTCAGATTCACACGCTCTCATTTCCTCGTCATTTCTATCACTGGCACTGCATATTTATTGACATCATACTAGAAATGAAATTAAATGAAAGCAGGAAACTTCCACATTAAGTAAACAAAAGAAAAGAAAGTCGAAAAGCAAAATGAACAATATTCGTTTGCAATCCATCTTGAACACTTTACTTGAGTAAAACTCATCCTAAAATTAGTGAGCTTACGGCTCAAAATGGGACTGTGGTATTGAGTCTGCAGAAATTAATTTTCCAAAGCAGTTCATCTGGCAGAACTGTAGGTGCTTATGCTTTAGCCAAGAACATACCCAGCTGCACTGAACAAAGCAAGTGAAACTCCTCCCCACTCTCTTGCCTGGCAACGTGGACACTAAAACTAATAAATTTTTTAAGTATATTTGAGAGTGCTAAGGATCCGATTATGGTTTTCTGATTGCAATAAAGTTTTCCCCTGCAAAATTTTCTTAAAAATCCAAGAGCTGATATTGCCTTATAAAATATACAACAGTATACCTAAATATCATATAAAATAAAGGTCATGTTACACTAAAATGGTTATGCAGTATTTAGACAAGAAAACTCCTAAATATGGCTTCCTCCAGATTCTTAAAAATGGATACTACAAAATACAAACAGAACATCAATGCTGTATCTTCAATTAAATTACATACTGGCAACATAAATGGTTTTTCTCTCTAACGGCACATTGCCCAAATGATGTCTCAGGACATCATTCATACATGTGTAAATCCAGTCAAGTGCAGTTAATTTTTTAAGTGAGCAAATTCAATTTTGCCCTCCTTGCTGACCTATATCTTTTCATATTCAATTGCAATGCAACATGGTTATTTAAGGAGTAGATCTCAAATTAAATGTGCTATATCATGACACAATAAGCACATCAGAGATTCAGAAAAAGCCTAAATTTGAGGAAAAACATTCCCCAAATAGTATTTTTTTCGGTGGAATTCGGGTTCTACTCAATGAATATGTATGCATGATATATAAAGCATATATATTTTACATCCACAAGAAGTGTAAAGCTAAGCAACAAATTCTTTTCTTTGAGGTGAATACTTCATTGCCTGTGCTAAGAAGCAGCACAGCCACACATTTCATAATGCCCATAATAAAAAGTTACATTTCATAATGTTAATAGTATTCCATAATGTGAATGCACCTATTTTCATAATGTTCCTAGTATAGACTAATAAGTGATGATGTGGTAAATTGCTCTCATGCAACAAAGTAACCCTTATGAAAATGTACTTCTTATTATCAACAAAAACAGAAAACCCCTATTTCACACAGTATCAGATAGAAATTTCAGCCAAATGTAAGAGAAGGATTTTACAGTTACATTTAAAATTCTCAAAATTTTCTTCTTGCTATATATTGCAAGATATTGGTGCACACTGTGTTGTAGCTGATACTGCACTTGAGGGACACCACTTGTGTTCAACACCAACCACTGTAAGCCAAAGAACATAATATGTTCATGATATTGGAACACAGAACACAGTACAGAGGCTGGTGGATTCCTTAAGTGTCTCCTTAATAATACCTTAGTGAGTTGATTATCTTTATTAGTTCCAGCAGAAGCTCTCTTAGTACAGTTTATATAAACACAGTTTCCCCTTTATTCTCTTGAACCCTTTTTTCTGTTGTACACTTGCTGACTTCTTAGTCGAAATCCAGAATTTTTTTTTAATAAGGAAAATACGCAGATGCATCAGGAAGAAAAGAAAAACAATGCATCTAGTTTCAGATTTTTTCATTATGAAAGTGCTTTAAAATTGGTTATGGGAGAAGTCTTGATCACTTCTCCCATACAAAAATCTAAAAAAAAGTTGATAAATATTATGTTAAAAAAGACAGCTCTTGTTTAAAATTCATGACTGCTTCTTTTAACATGAAAAGCAGCATTGGAATAAATTATTGCTAGTGTCCCCATTACAGTTGCAGTTTCTCTTTTGAGAAAATTGTAATGCCTTTAGTATTAGATAGCATAGGTAGATAGCATAGAATATTGCAACTGAGAAATGTATAAAGATGATACAAGAGAGCCATTTTTAGGTCATTTTACTGTTGAAGAAGAAACTGAGTTTTCATGGAGCTTGCCTTTAAACACAAAATTTTTGCCTAAATCATAGGACTAAGTATTAGCATTTTTACTCAGAGTGGCTTTCTAGGTTTAAAGCAGCACTTTAAACAGATTCCTGACTTAATCTGTTCAATGTAGCCTATTTAGCTACAGTAAAAGCAGAGAGAACTGCTCTGGGGAAGTCAGTAGCTCAGGCAAGGAGATAAAAAATGTCCCAGTGGAATGGTGCTGCAATGTTATGGGATACTGCTTCATGTATGCTTTTACCGAAACCACTCCAGCTGGTGCTACAGGAACACCTCAAACCAAGGAACAGCGCTCTTGAAATGCATGTGCATTTCATTCTTAGCTATACAATTTAATATTTTATGAAGACACTTGTAATTTCAGCTTTTCTCGACTCCCATTCTCAGTTTTACGCATCTGATTTATTTGGTTGGTTAGTCTTTTTTTGCAGAAAAGCTCACCCAAAAATCCTTGCAGATTATGTTTACTCAACAGACTACAATGCAAAGGAACACAGTATATGGATGATTTTAGCATTATCTGATCAAACTCATGGAATGAGATACCAGAATTAAGCAGCTTCACCAATCATGTTAGGCAGCTTTGACAGCAACAATCACCGAGCAGTTTGCTTGATGTTTGTGTCTCTTGAGACTGGCCACAAGTGCCAGCTACGTGCCACCAAGTTACCTGGGCTCAGTGCGTTTCCATGTAATAGGAAACACGTCAGTGTTGACAGATTCAACATACAGACACAATCATCACTAAAAAAAGAAAATTATCATACCTTTGTTTACCGGAATGATATCAACAATTTCACTTCAGTGTGCAGACTGAAACCCCAAAGATTTTAAGTCCTTTTGCAAAGCAAACTAACTGCAGGTCAGGCTCTGAACAAAGTCATTTTTGGTTCTCTATTTTTAGAAGTAATAAGTGATTTTAACATTTCAGTGGGTAGAGTGCAGCTGCATAAAAGACAACTACATTTTCATTTTCTTTTCCTTAATGCCATCCTTTACCAGCATGAAATCAGCAGGTCCAATGTGGCAATTACAAGACAGTCTTACTAGATTATTCAGTCTTCAATCTGAGAGCTCAGACAATTTTTGATACCAACCCTATTTATAGGTGTATTTCTTTCTTTTGAGAAGAGCAAGGCTTTCCAAATAATGCTCATAATGAATATGACAGATTTATTTCTATAGTGTGATTCAATGGACAGAAAACAAGCTTCTTAGAATTAAATACAATGTTAAGGGCTTTTTAAAGGTGTGTAAATAAACAGACCACATAGATACCACATAAAAGAAATTAAGTATTACATTTTTCTTGTCCTTTCATTAATGCACCTAATAATCTTTTGCAGATCTTTTAAAGAACATTTATAGATACATATCTACCTATCATATAACCGTGTCAATAAAGTTAAAGAAGTGTACAGGCTACAGCAGGTCTAATATACTAGAATTATACTAGAATACTTTGTAGTCTTAAATCATAGAAACTTTATAAGCTTAATATTTTGGTATACAAGAATTTTAATATACTTCATGTAGCTCATATAAACTCTATTTAACATAGAAATTTTAACAAGAGATTAAATAAACTACAGGGAAGCAGTAAAATTTGAAAAGTTGCAAGATGCAAGGTAACAATGACAGTTGTAGAAGTATGCATGTGATGTGTATGTCAGCAATTTTAGAGTCAGCTTTCAACTTTAAATATAGCTTCTTTCTATATTTCTTTTGTTTCACACAATTCCTATGTGCACTGAATTTTATAAGGTGCCAGAAAATATACACATAAAAATATTTATACCCAAATTCTCACAAAGTAAATCACAAGTAAAAGTGTTTATCTCAATACAAAATCAATCTGGCATGGAAATTACTCATTACTCAATTCACAGGTACTGTGCAATTTCAGTTGCATCTTTCAGATATTTGTCCTTCTAAATAAGGAAAACAAAATTTATGTAATATCCAGGACCCACCAGATGGATTATAGACAAAACAAGACAATTTTGAAGTAAAGCTTGTTGATTCTGCCTTTTATTGCAAGCATTTCACTTAGACTTTTCATAATGCATGCTAAAATGGAGCAAACATGCGAACTGGGAAGAGGACAAAACACAGTTGTAAATCTATGTTATAAATTGGTTTACTTCAACATATGTTATCAGCTCATATGTTTAAAGTTTTCTCACTTTACCATTCAACATTCTGCTGTTGTTAGCTGATCGTCTTGGAAATTGTTATCATGAGACTCCCTAAATTGCTCCAGAGAAATGAGAGCTCTTTACCATCTAAAGTGACAATAGGAGAACCTAAAGTGATCTCAAGATCCATCCCAAGAAAACCTATGATGGGGAACTCTTTCAGGAGAATTCCCTCATGTGAAATACTGTCAGGTATCTTTTCTGCTGGGGATTAGGATTCACAAGACATAATTATGTCTGACTAAAGGGATAGGGAGTAACTACAGCTCAGTGACCCCCATTCTCATTTCCTAGCACTCCCAGGCTCCTTTCCCCTGCCCCTACAGGCTCTTGTACCCTTCTTCTGGCTGACAAAAACACCACAAGTAGCACCAGCTAGCTAAAAGTGAGTTTTGCAAGTTACTCTCTCAGCTAGCAAACAAAAATTCAAAGCAGCCTTCACCATGTGGCATTAATTTGTTCCTGATCACGACGACAGGAGAAAAAGTATGTTTGCATATCTAAGGACGTAGCTGACTGCTAGAATCTGAGGCACACACTCAAAAGCATCCTTCATGCTAAAGAGGTATGCCTTGGTGTCAGCAGATATAAGGGCAGAGGTAGATGCAGTATTAAATCCTTACTGCAAAGATAAGGTCTCTTTTTTGTTTGTTTCCCTAGCATAAACATTTTTACATTTCTAAAATGACAACTGGCAAAGCTTTAAAGAACTGCACCTTGTTGCAGATGAATATTTTAGCACTTTGAGCTGACATATTTTGAGTTTTCAGAAAAATAATCTAATTTTCCAAGTGTCACGGATAAATTTACAACTGCGAATGGGTTTTCTTTAGCAGGGTCACTATCTGACAAAATTAGAAGCTACACATCACCCACCAACCTGCCCATGGTTTTGCTCCTCCAGTCAGTGTAATAACATTTTTTCCTGAAAGAACAGCAAAAAATCAGCTGAGATTAATCAAGTAGGACATAGTTGAAAGGGACATACATGTTACAAAAGAATGCTATACATTTTAAAACATGCATTTTCATAGACAAAAACATGAAAAAACTTTAAAAAGGCAAGTGAAATAGAATAAGTCATTACAATAACATAGTTTCACATTTTTCAAGTTTGTTCTAAAATAACAGATTTGTAGCTACTGACAAAAACGATAACTGATCAATAAGCCACTTAATAGTTCTTTTCTCCCCACCCAGTAGAGTCTTCTCAGAACAGTTATTTTGAAACCAAATGGAGACATATTTGCTACATGGTTTATATTTCCCACACCTAGCTTCAGGCTTTTTGTTTGGCCTCCTCCTTTAATTTCATGTCACATTTCAACCACAAAAAGAGCCTTGATATTGCAGATTCCTCAGGAGTTAGGAAGATCTGCAACTGCACACCTGGGCAGCACATGAGATTCATAAAATTACATTACTTACATTGAAGATCCATTGAAATTAATACCTTAAAAGGAGGGTGAAAGACTCCTTGCCTGGAAAATATGTGGTCACTGAAAATTATGTATCTACCAATCTGCAGACTGTTGGCAGCCTGACACTTGGTACTGCTAGGCAGCATTGTAAATGAAGCAATGAAAGGTATTAAAGGGTTTTCAGACTTTTTTTTAACAAAACCCTTAATTATCCTTAGCTGTTTTGCCCAGATGGAGTTCAGCTGTTACAAATAACTTATTAACTACAAACAATAATAATTATGAGTTGCAAGACACTTGTAGACAAAATTAAAGCTTTGCCTCAATTCTAGAAACAGATATAGTTTTATTTCTATTGACAGACCATATACTTAAAAATACCCATGACAGTTAAAAAATCATAACTCAGTCATGACCTAGCTTTGATGCTTACACAAACCCTGTTTGAAACCATGTACATATGCTTCCAAATAAAGCAGCATGGCAAAGTCAGCCATATATACAAGACAGTAATGATCACTACACACTGTCTATTGAAATTTCAGAAAAATTTCATTCTGCAATTGACACAATGAGATTCCATCTATATTACATATATGATACATATTATATATCTGTCAACACATTTTGGTATAATACCATGCTAAAACAGTTCTGGGGTGTGGGTGAATCTCAAATGTATTTTTACTTTTCAGAAACAGAGAGAAGTAACCTGTGTGATAATAATTCTGTTGATTTTGTTTAGATTCCTGGATTGAGCAAAATGAAACTAAAAAGTTTGAATTGAATTCTTCATGTGTTCAATATTCATATATGATATTGACATATGGCATATTTTAGTGACCATAACTAAAAGTCAAAATTTTGCAAGACTGTGCAAGAACAAACAGGTATACTGCATTAAAGTATTGCAGGGAAGGTTATCTGTCATCTTTAACTTTGTACTAGAACCAGTCAGAAAACACTGATGAAACAGATAAATGAGAAATAATTTGCTTTTTAGAATTACAGAATATCTCAAGTAAGAAGGGATGCATAAAGATCATCAAGTCCAACTCTCTTTTCCCCTTAGGCTTACTTAAATCTATCTAAGGATGACCTAAAATTTTTTGGGAGGAAGATGCTCTAGTTCACTGAGTAATCACTAATTGTGGGAGAATTGCAGCATTTGAGGTTCCTTTGTCCATTGAATGGTTACCTCAGAAAAACAATACACACCATCCAGGTAGGAATCATTTCATTTAAAAAAGCAAGTTCAACACCTCAAACACAATTGTTCTTAACAGAATATGTAATTAAATTATAAAATGTGCGGTCACAGGATGTTGTTACAGGAGTGCAGGTTTATATTTCTGCATCCATGAAAAAGCCATCTGGGCAGATATGAACAAAGATGAAGAACTGTGTCTCAGCAAGTTTCTAAAGCACAGCCTTCTACAGAGAAGGAAGGTATCATGAAAAACTGCTCATCTCCTGTAGGGGACACTTTGGAAAGGCTGCTGGCAAAGCAGGGCAGACCATTCCTCTATTCTGCTACATCCAGCTTGTGTTTGCAACAGAATTGTGTCGAGTTTTCTGTTTGAAAAGGTAAAGAAATTCAAGAAATATACTAAAATAGTCACACAAGTTCTAGACTGCAATTTCATTTAAATACCTATTAAAATCTTTTTAAAGATAACAAAAATGTTGACCAATTTACTATTTCTCACAGTTCTATTATGGAGGTAGAGGTGGAAAAATATCTTCCCAAATGTATGTATTTCCTTGTACAGCAAAACTACCAAAAAGGTGAAATTGGAAAATTTAGTATTTCATCTACTTTTGGTTTACTGAAATTAATTGGATAAAAAGAAGCCAAAGCAACAGAGACCCTTTGGGGGAAACACTAAGAGAATATATTTATACGGCATTAATAATATAACAAACAAACATGATTTAGAATGTCTTCCAAATAAATCAGGATTGCAAAAGCCAGCCTTTTATGTCCTGAGAGCACTATAGATCTATGAAGTAACTAAAATTATGAAGAATTCAAACCCATTGCTAAAACACAATTTTGTGAAGTAATGTATCAAAAGGAGGAAGAAATAATTTTTAATTGCAATTTTGATTATTTATGTCTGTATGCCCATATATAAACACTTCTATACTTAATATACTGGCAAGTATTTTTTGAACTAGATAAACTCAAATAGCACTATAATAATATTTTTAAACATATGGAAGATGACTATTACTAAAACATTTTTTATGGAAAGGCCTTTGAAGGCTTAATGGGATGATGTGAAAATTCACTACAGAACTGGGTATGTGGAGCAAGATTTGAGCAACGATGATTCACAATCACTGTTTCTGTCTTAGGACCAATGCAGGAGACCACAGTGCCATAGCATAAAAGACTGAGCATTTGGCAAGGGCGTTTTCCATGGCTCACACAACTTCGGCACCTGGTTACCACTTGAACTCATGCACACAACATGCTCTTCTCCAAGAGCATTATCAATCAATTTGAAAAGGCACATTTTCTCCTTTAAAGACTTAAGTATTGTTGCAGAAAATATCAACCTGTCCCACAAATTAATAACAAATATTAATTTGTTAATACGATAGAACTTGTTTTACATTCAGACAAGGAAGTCAGTTCAGGCCATTATTCTGCCTAACGAAAGTTACTGGACCTCAGTTTACTCAAATTGTGACAATATGTGTTATAGTGGAGACATGGAAGACACTTTCTGTCATTTCACCTGCCTTTCAATAAGACTCCAGAAAAACCCTAAAATCATGGAGGACACTCAAGCTCAGATGGAGAATATCTGAAACTCTGCCAAGAACATCCAAAACAATGTGTGAACTACTGTTGTCTAAAAGATATATGCTCAATCTGATGTAAAAGGCAAGTTTGAAAACAAGTAACACATAGTATTGTGTAAAAATGAGGAAAGAACAGAACTTCTTATTTGTTTCTCCTCTCTCCCTATCCCATCACTAAAATAAATATGAGCACTCCTGGCTACAGAGCAGTAAAGACTGCACTTTTAGACTTGAGTAAGTGACGAACTTTCAATATTAAGCACTAAATCATAGATTTCTTAAAATATTTTCCACAATACCTGAAAGGCATCCTGATGTTCATTCTTTCTGCATACTTGCACAATGTCTCCCATGGACAGTGAATTTTAACAAACATGATATCACTGTTGGTAACAGCTGGCTGCAAAGAGCAGTAACATGCAAATACGTATTAATAATTTAAACCTACAGCAATCACCCTTCCAGAAGCATTCTACCGGGTCAAATTCTGATTTTAGGCCTGAATTGGGCATGCAACTCTGAAAATAAATGCTCTTCTAGACAAAGGAAAATCGGTAACCTTTCTCGCTTACAGGCTCTGTAGTATGTGTAGACAAGTGGGACAAAAGGCATCTGTAGGGAAAGATCTGTGGTCATGAACTTAAGTAAAGACTTTATGCAGCACCTTTTTACATGGAATCAATTTAACATGGAATTAATTTTAAATCTCAAAAAAATCACCTTAGATAACTAGATCGAAGACCATTCTGTGTCTCCCATTAAAGAAAAAGTGTGGTCAGTGCTAGAGGCATGAGAACAGATGAGAGAAGGCTCCAGGTTGCGAAAATGGTAACTCAAGGGAATGGTTGAGCAATTGAGTTATCTGCTGGGAATTTTTAAATGTGTATGAACTGGGATATTTAATTTACAATGTGTACTCTACACAAATGTTTTTCATCATTAATTTATTTATACGTAAAAAATTATTTTCAGCCTTAGAGATTTCTATATTCACCTCCTCTTGTGAACACTTCAGTTCCCCACACTCTTCCCAGATGTATTTGCTTGAGATTCTATAACTAGATATTTTTATAGTTGAATTGTGTCTGATTAAAGCCTCCAAAAGCCTGACTTTGTAAGGTTTGGTAAGTAAAGGTAAAAGAAAATGCAGTTAAACTTAAAATGTTGCCAATTTTACCTACCCGTTCCATAAATCATATCACAGTTCCATAGTACTACCTCAAATATTTTACTTTCTTGAAAGTTGTGGATAAAATACAATGCTTGCGGAAAACAAAATAATTCAGAACTTTGTTTCCGAATGTCAGAAATTCTGAACTGACAAAAGCTCTATATATTAAAACTGGAACAAAATCAGCTATTTTTATTACCATACTGTAAAAATTCTTAAAAGTCTTAAAACCAAATTTTAGTCAGGCTAGCTATTTATGAATATTTAACATGCTATATTGTGAGCTATATCTTGCAAGCTCATTGCTTAAACCCAGAACACATATTACAATTCTACTGAGATGAAAAATCAAGACAAAAGACACATGAACAATAGGAGCTTACATCAGAATAGAGTAAATATATACCTGTTCTGCAGGTCATTCATGAGACAGCAAAAATGCAAGGCAATGTTTCCCTGGCTCCATTTTCTTTCATTTTTTATTAATACTACTATTACTAGCCACAGATTAACCAGAATAGTGACAATCTTAACCCCTTGAGAAACAGTGAGACATTTAACATCAGGCATTCTGCTGAAAGACATAGAGGATATGTATTAAAGCAACAACATGGGTTACTGAAGCTGCTTCTGTTCTGCAAGCATGAGAAGCTGGAACTTTTCCCCCTGTACTGCATGACACTTCTGTGTACAAGCATGTATCTCCAAATCATTTTAAAATACACACTATCAAACTATTCTTATTAGTTTAATACAGTTAAGCAGATGATGAGAACTGCCTGGAAAGGCTTGTAATTTTGTCTGGAATCTTTTATCAGTTCAGTAAAGTAGGATGGTATAATAAAGGGCTTTTTTTATGCCACATAAGCTACAGGACTCACCTCCCGTTCTAACATAAGCCCTTCTGCTCTCAAATTCTTCTCAAATGTGCTTCTTTTCTCTACCTGTGGGCTTGATTTCTTGTAGACCAAGATGTAATCAATGCGCTTTTTGCCATCTTTGAAGAAGAGTCCTGATGATGCCATGGCATCACTCTAGCAAACATAAAAGAAACATACTCTAAATATGGCATCTATAAAGATGAAGAGCTCCATTGTGAATTGTATATAACATAGCACTTCCTAAACCATGGAAACAGCCACATATCTAAAGGATGATGAATATGCAAGAAGTTCAGAAGAACAAAAAAGTGATATGCATCAGTTCCTCAGGATTTCAAATTAATTACAACAAAACAAAATAAAATAGCTTTGCAGAGCCCATATTCCAGTTATTTCAGTTGAGCAAAAACCTTAAAATTCTTGAGTGGTGCATATTGATATGAACTTTTGTTTATCCCTACTTTCAATTGGAAATTAAAAAGAAAAAATGAAGAAGTCAATTAAAGCAATTTTCTCAGCTTTATACCTGTGCAAATTTTATAAAACAAACATACCTATATTTTCTCCAAGGCAGAAATAAAGCTAAAAAATTTATAAAGAATGCTATTGATCGGAATGTTTGCACGGACAGTCTAGTTGAAGTGCTTTTTCAATGCCATGTTAGCCATGTTTCAATCTTGACTAGTTCCTTCCTACCATGCTTGCAAACATATCAAGGTCAGGAATTACCTGACCTTGATATGGAAAACCCTGCTTTACATGCTGCTGCTGCTGCGGAGCTATTTTTGCATTCTGTGATTTGCATGCTTCAGAACAGAGACCAAACCAACTGGTGACAGACTACAGAATGTTAGAATTATTAGGTTAGGATGGACCTCCAAAATCATTGAGTCAAACCAAACACCACCTTGTGACGACTAAATCACAGAACAAGGTGCCTCATCCAGTCATGTCTTGAACACCTCCACAGATGGTTACCCTGCCACCTCCCAGGGCAGCCTCTTCCAATGCTTAACCATCCGTGCAGTGAAAAAATTGCTCTTGATGTCCCATCTGAGTGTCTCCTTGTACAATTTAAGGCCATTTCCTCTTGTCCTGTTGACTGGTAGAAGAGGTTGATCTCCATCTTGCTACAATCTCATTTCAGGTAGCTTTAGAGAGGATGACTCCTCCGAAGCTTCTCTTGTGACTGAACAACTCCTGTATCCCCACCTTATGAGGCATGCCACTCCTCTTACAAGGAGTGCCTCGTAAGCCTTAGTCTCTCTGGACCCTCACCAGCTCCACTGCCTATCTCTGGACAGTGGAATTAATTAATTAATTAACTCCAGCACCTCAATGTCTCTCTTGCAATGAGGGGCCCAGAACTGGATGCAATACTCAATGCGTGCCCTCATCCATGCAGAGAGCAGAGGGACAACTACAGCCCTGCTCTATTTCTGATACAGGCCAGGTGCCATTGGCCTTCTTGGCCAACTGGGCACACATATTCAGTCAGCTGCTGAGCAGCACCCCCAGGTCCTGAAAACTTTAAAATCTGAAAAGGAAAACTGAGAAACTATCATCATCCTCTGGAGAATGCAGCACTTATTTAGACATGAACCATCCAGAAGAATGTTGGTTTCAAGAAGTATGCATTACACCCATCATAAATGGGTCCAAATGTTTATGAATGCTGCATCTTCTGAACAATGGGATGATGCTGGTCCTAGGAATTAATCGTATTTGGATTATTTGGATATGAAATTTACAATAGTCAGTTATACCCCACAGGGACATTCTCTATTCAAAACTAGAACCATGTATCAGTGCATGATATCAGCATTATATATATTGGATACCAGCTCACTTGTTTCTATGTGAAATGTTTTTCTTACGCCCACATCTCTCACTGCCAGCTTTCTACACATTTAGTGCTTCTGAGAACTCCTCAGTCTGCAAAACCTAAAGCATTCTAACAAGATTCTTTCTCTGTCTTTGCTTTTTTAACTCCCAAAATAAAAAACAACAACAGTCTGTCTCAGACAATCTACCGTTACAAAGGAGTGCACCAGAGAACATTATTTAAGTACATTAAGCTTCAATTTAAGCTCTAAGATCATTGAGTCCAACCATTAACCCAACACTACACCATGTCCCCAAGGGTCACATCACACACCTTTTAAGTACCTCCAGGGATGGTGATTCCACTTCCCTGTGCAACCTTGTTCCAATGCTTGACCACCCTTCCAATGAAGAAATTTGCCCTAACAGGAGATCTAAACACATCCTGATTTAACTTGAGGATGTTTTATCTTGTCCTGTCACTTGTTATTGAAAGAGACTGAGTCCCACATGGCTAAACCTCCTTTCAGGTACTTGTAGAGAGCAGTAACACCCAGCATGAGCTTCCTTTTCTCCAGACTAATACTTCCAGCTGCCTCAACCACTCCATGTAAGACTAGCACCCTGGATCCCTCTGGGAACACACTCCAACACCTCAATATCTTTCTTCATATTTAGATAAATAATATCTGAAGTCCAAATTAAGGTTGCAAAGAGTGTCAACCAAGACTTTTAGTGTTCGTGAATATAGGGTCTGCCACCCCTTCTAAGAATTCTGAATGGGAATGGTAGTAAAACCATTATTTTTTATAATGTTATAGATTTAATGATCTAAATCCATAAGACCCAGAGGTTTGAGGGTGAGGTAGTAGACTGAAGGTTCAAAAGTGCAAGTTTGAATATGCAAGTTTTTAAAACACAAACTTTTTCAGGTTCAAGACATGAACAATGACTCTCCTCTTGAACACTGAAGGATTCCTGCATAAGTATTTTACAAAACCAGACCAGGACTGCTTTTACAGTTCATGAAGCAGGCACAATAAGATACAAAAAACCTGGCCAAAACTCCCCCAAAGGGGACATCTGGAACTTCTCCAAAACACTTTCTGCTCATGCAATTTCCGTACAGACATGCTGCAAATTACACCCACCTTTTGTAATACATTTCTACTGCCTTTCTTTAGGTTATTATTTCTAGTCTTTCTTTCCTCATTTCCAAAACATCTGATTTTCTTCAGTCTTAGAAAAACATGCTTTGTTTCTCAGATTAATGACAGTATTCAAATATGACCTCGTATTCATTAACATCAAACAGAATTATTTGGGGTCAATGTTAAAGACATAATGAGCAGTGAAGACAGTAGAAAGAAATCTTCTATCCCAGTTTAAACCAGACCACTTTCAGAGAACACCCCCACAGGGGGTTTAGAAGTGCAATAGTGAAGCCACTTGCCACATTCATGCAGTGAACCTGGCCTACATAACACTGATTTCATGACTGATTCACTTTAATGCTACTGGCACCATTAGTTTCACTTTTGTCCTATTCAAAAAAAACCAATGTTGACCACCTATATTAGCAGTAATATAAAAATTACTGCTAATATAAAAATTAAGTAATTTTTAAAAATACTGCTAAAAATATAAAAATTAAGTAATTAAGTACTAGTAAAAGAATTTATATGCTTGATTTGTATGGATTATTTAGTTGGGTCTTTTCAGTTGATCTGAAGGAGCTCCATAACACAAAAGGGCAACAGGCAGCAGTAATTTCAATTAAACATCTAAGTCAGAGTATATTATCTATACCTAGCAGAAGGAATCAGCTGTTAGTGCAGTGGGCATTCAAGCACAGATCATTTATTATTTATCTGCTGGTTTAGACCAATACATTAATTCATTCTTTCACCTTTTTAAAGAGAGAAAAAGATCAGAAAAGGAGAAAAGCATCAGAAGAAATATTTTGTGCAAAGACTCTCTAAGATTTCCTGTTTCACCTGAAAAATGAGTATAAAAGGACTAATCAAAATTCCTTCATCCTCTCCATCACCTTACTCCTCCAGATTTTCTGAAACAGTATCCATCTGTTAAGCTTTCTTACATTTACACACATATGAAAACTCATTTGTTTGGAAAACCTCCTTTTAGAGTATTGCAATATAGTTCAGATAGTAAACTCAACAATTTAACCTACCCTTGTTCTTTCAAAGTCTTTAAATAGAAGAACTTCAACTGTGAGGCTGTGAGGCACCACTTGACTCAAGCTTGTCCATTATGCAGAATCATAATACACTGGCTTGCATCAGAGGCTTTGATACCATAGATGCTGCAGTTTCTTGGTTTTATTATGTATCAAGATTTTTGATTGCTTCATAGTTTGTGGTTAGTATAACAAATCACATGACAAGCTGCTTTGAAGTCTGAAAGTGTAAAATTCAAAATACTGCCACTATCATTCAACTGAAGTTTACACAAGGCAAAACACATCAATCAATTTAGCCTAGAAAAAGGAGTTTTGGCTCAATCAAAAAGAAAAAAAAGGTGGAAGCACAATGCAAATATTTAGCAAAGCTATAAAATAAAAAGTTTGTATTTTCATTCAAATGTATAAAAAGAACTTCCTTGGAGGGACATCCCTCCAACATGGAGGGATTTCTCAATAAACTATTTTTCAGATTCTAATTAATTAGAAATGCCCTTTTTACAAAGTGGGAACATCTGTTTTACTGGATCTTTCTCTCCCCAGTTAATTTAAGTAGCACATTTCACAGTAATTGTAACTATTTCAACTTCATTTGTCTCACTGCTGCTCTGATCTGTAAATTAAACTTTTATCATTTTTTCAACCCAAACACAGAAACAAATATTTCTAAAGAGGGAGTTGAAACCATTCTCAAAACAGGAGCAAATTTTAGATTCATACAGTCACTGTATCCTAATTTAGTGGTATATTTTCTTTGTTTTCCACCTTATACAGGTAAAAAGTTTAAGATAGTGAATAATATACTCTACTTAGGTGAATTCAGATGTTAATGAGAACCACACATAGGTACAACATACATGTTGTAGCCATTTGTTTCACGTTCAGTCCACCACTGACAACTCTCCCCAAAAATAACATAACAGCAAGGCTTAAGGCCTGACAAAATAGGTGTTTACATTTTAATGGATTTTAAGAAAATTCCCATTCACTTGTTCAAGCATTTGCAGCTTGAACTGTGCAACAGCAAAATACAAGTACATTCAAACCACTATGAAAGGCTCTAATTTGTTTATACATTAAAGGTACTAGGATAGAGCATGTAACTAAGAAATGTAATTAATTACTTCCCTCTACCACCTGCTCAGAGTTCAGCCAGTGTCAGCTCTGATTTCTATGTATTCAGTAACTTTCTAGAACATCATCCAGCAGCCCTCAAACCCATATAATCTTTAAAACCCACAAGATCTCTCATAAGGATGTCCACAGCTCATTTCTGGGAGAACTGCTTGCTATTCCTTGTTCTGAATTCAGGACAAATTTGTTTTTTTGCAAAAAGCACAAAAAAAAAGATGTTTTATACATTCATATGGTATCTTAGAGCCCAAAAAGGCCAGTATGGATTATCATATATGTACATATATTTATGTGTATTATTAGTGTGTATATATGTATATACATACACTCTCAAACACACAGATATGTATACATGCATATTCACTATTGCTGTCTACACTTGTAAGGAAAATCAGCTAGGAACACAGTAAGAAGAGCAGAAAGACACTTAAAATGCAAAACCACACTGGTTTCTAGAGGGATGTCAAGGAAAAGCAGTTTTCTGTACTTCTTGATGCTTTTAAGAAAACTTTCAGAGATAATAATGGATTAATTCAGGGTTTTAATATAATGAAGTAAGAAAAAGCAGCCATGGAAACAATTTGAAGAACTAGGGCTGGAATTCTGACAGAGGTCAAGTCTGATCTGTTAACTTCTTCAGCATGGCAACTACCTGAAACTGAAACATCTACATGAACAGTTTTTCTGTTCTATCTCTGAGAAGAATGGTTCTCTGTAATAAAAGAAAACTTTCTTCCAATATAATATATTGATGATCTTGATCTTCATATGATGCTAATATGTTGGAAGATTAATGGAAGATTAATGAAAAACATCCCATTTGTTTAGGTTACTAATTCTCCCAAACTCTGTTACCATGATCTTGGCATTAACATCTTCAGTAATACTCACACCAAAGGATGCCACCATTTAAGTGGTGAGTGTCCACATCCACAGCTTATGGTTCATATTACACCTTAAGTATTTTCTGGAAATAAACACATCTGTGATTCTAACTACAGTGGATATTCCATGAACAAAAGTAGGATACCTAAATAATGCTTGCTTTATTTCAGGATGTTTAAAAATCAAAGCTGGGACTTCAATAAGTTTTAGACTTCTTAAATTACTTGGAATTAGCTGTGAAGTGTTTTTAAATAGTACAAGACTCATTTTTTACATTCTAAAAACATACTCTGATTAAGAATAATCTAAGGCATGCTTTATGTGAAATTTTCAAAGCACACATCTAAATTAGACTTCATCATTTTGTGTTTGTAGGAATGGATAAACCATAAACAGATTTACTAGAATCATCCTTTCAATTACTTAGTTTCAAAAACAGATTGATGATTTCAAATGTATATTGTTTTAGCGTTCTTCTTGTGCAAATAACCTAGGAAAGAAAATAGGGGACATATTTGCATATGCAAAGACATCCAAACTACCCTGGGCATCAAAGACAACATGACAGGCTTCCATAATTACCCACACTATTGCATTTCTGTGAGATTACACTGCTGGGCAGAACAAAGCTTTTTTCTGTGGAGACAAAGACTTCCAGAAATATCTGACCTTCCTAATTAAACTGCATTTTAACCTTTTAGGATTTACTAATTTAGCAATTACTTCAGCTTCCTCACAGATGATTTTTTTTTCCATTTATAGTCTACTCAGACTTGTAGAGTAAGCATGAAAAATGCATTTGTATATATTATGAAAAACATATCTGACTTCAGGAAAGGAGTGGGTTAGGTGATATGCAAAATTTTTAAAGGAAGTCTTTTAAATATTACCATATGAGGGAGCAGCAATGGAGGATGTTTGGAGACAGGAGGAGGCTTTTTTATATTAAACCTCTTCTAATTTGCTCTTGAGGTCTAATAGGGATGTCTTAAGAAGCATACTAACATAACCACTGAAAATTCTTCTTTACATATTTTTTTTCAAACATTTTTGTCTATAAGTTGAAATTACTTGCCACTTACCCCGAATTTCCTGAAATATTTTCTGAGCTTTTTTGGCTTTTTTTCTTTAATAAAACCTCACAGGAAATGAGAGCCAAGCACTAAAAGCACAAGCATGAAGTCAACTTTTGTTGCACTTTACCACATCCTTCCATTGTAGGATAAGGATTTTATCTGTTATCATTGCTTTTAGGCTTTACTCACTTCCGTGTTATTAGACTGCACTTTTAGACTACCAAAAAAAGGCAGTAAATTGGGCCATTGTATAGGTAGCATTTCTTCATAGTTCCTGAATCCAAGAGATAATAATGCAAACCTTGTTCCAAAAATTATTTCTTTACCTTCCCAGACAGCAAAATGCATTACCTAGATAAAATATTTACAGGATCAAAGAGAGTAACAGTGATCTAGTGAATGAAAGGAAATGGAAGAGCAATTTCTCAAATATTCCTATCTTGCTACTATACATGCAATAGCAATAGGTAAAGAATTGGCTGCTACTGATTTTGCCACTTCTCTAGGAAAACATTGCCTTCCACTCAAGATAAAGTCTTAGCCTGCTTCCCTTTCCTAAGGAAACTAGAGCATTTCAAGTATCAGCCTGCTTCCCTTTCCTAAGGAAACTAGAGCATTTCAAGTATCAGCCTTTCACCCAGGGACCTTCTCATTTTCTACATTTCCCTTGCAAAGCAGATACTACTCGTTTTTGCTCAATAGACACTTGTTGGCCTCATTTTTCCTTGTGAGACCCCTTGGCAGAACCACATACATAAAGTGGTACTTTCTGTGCAATTTCAAGAGCAGCTGGTGATGAGAAGCTGGCAGAGATGGATAATGATGACCGCTTTTTCATGGGTCTGAGCGACTCACAATTTTTCAGTA
The DNA here is from genome assembly GCF_035770615.1 of Melospiza melodia melodia. Taxonomy (NCBI): domain Eukaryota; kingdom Metazoa; phylum Chordata; class Aves; order Passeriformes; family Passerellidae; genus Melospiza; species Melospiza melodia. The sequence continues at coordinate 47,008,081 of NC_086199.1, forward strand.
TGAAATCTGTGGATTCTGAAATACACCAACCCACACTATAGGAAACTATCAGTTATAAATCATAATCATGCAAACAAGTAGATGAATACACTGGCATCTGGTTGCTCTAAGAAAATTCTCTGATTTTTCAAAGCTTTAAAATGTAATAACAAGAATCAGATTTATGGAGGTATCATGCATGTAAGCTGAAAACTAAACAATTCCTGAAAAAAAAAAAAGTGTATTGGGTTTCATCATGTCAGCAAGACACATTCACTACTGCTGAAGTATCCAGCCAAGTTATTGCTGAGAAAGATAATGGCACCAAGTAGTAATTGCAGACAAATTTTTTTGCAATTTTCCCCATAATCTCTCAAGAATACAACAACTCTTCTAAAACAAGCAAAAATTTTAGAAACATTTAGAAGTAGAGAAGAAGAATATGTTTTTATCCTTGTACTCCTGGTCAATGCAGTGTTTCACATTCTCATTATCTGGTCAGACTGAGGAGACCTTTTTATTGTGGCAGATCAGTTTACACTTCAAATATGTGAGAGTACTTACCAGCTGTAAAGCTGTACTGCAGTATTCTATGTTTTCAGCAGTCTCAGAAAGAATTAGAAGCCTTCTTTTGCTAGTTTTATATCAATTTGGGGAAGAAATTTCCCTAAGGCTTTTTAAACTAATTGCCACAAAGACTCCTATAATAATCCAAAGGCAAAACTTTTTTCTAAGACTAAATTCCTTTCTAAGACTAATCTAAATTCCCCTTGCCTTTTTCCTGTGGAAGCAGGCAAAGATGAAGGGAAGGAGAATCCTGGTTGCTTCAGGTGTGGCTTTTTGCTGGGATAGAGTTCATTTACTTCACAGTAACTGGTACAGGGCTGTGTTTTAAATTTTGCATTTAACCCAGCTAGGGTTAAACCAAACCACCTCATTTGCAGAAACAGTCCTTCTAAATGGAGAAGGAAGTTTCCAGAGTGGTTGTTGTGATAAAAGAAATTGTCAAAGTTAAAAGCCAGAGGCACTGTGAGAAGACTGTTTTTGAACTCTGAACTAGTTTGCTCAGTAGTTTGGTACATACAAAGACTGTAATATAAAAAGTGTATTTTTGTTTAAACTTAATACAAATATAAAGCTCCTCTTTAAACTTTGAAAGAAAGTTAGCTTACTGGCTGATTATGAACTTCATAACCATCCTGAATGCAGGGCTTGGAAAAAATGCAACTAGTAATTATTTTCTATTTCACATGGAAATAGAAAAAAAAGTATTTTGCTTTAGCGCAGTGAAATCGCTGTTACTAGACAGACAGTACAGCATCTGTTACTAGATTGTTTTGGCAGCAGCCTTACCTATTATTAAAACTATTTAATGCTCAGTAACAGGATCTAAATTCTACAGACTCCACATTGCTTTTCTGCCTTTTCAGCCACAATTGACATAAAAGGCTTTGTCTGTTTAATCAACAAAATCAAACAAGAACATCTATTATTATTTGTCTTTGTTCAGCCACTTTTGCAGAAACAGACAAAGAAAATCTTTGGATACAAGAAGTTCTCATTGCAACAGTTTAGATTAAAATGTAACCAGAAAAGGTTACATATATGACATATGGATTTAATATATAATCTCTGAAGTTTCATTTTCATGTCACAGATTCCCAGTCTGTAAATACAATTTCCTGTAAGCCTATTTAAAACTTATTACATAGCTACTATTATAGAAGATCTTTCTAAAAGCATGCTATGAAATGAAGCCTCAGAGGACACATCTACCTGTGTTCCAGAATACTGCAGTAATGATGATGAGTGTTACAAGCATTAGAGCTGTTGTAGGACTTGAAAAAAATGAATTCAATGCCAAAACCACAAAGTGCCATAGGTACCATCCATGAAACAACTCTGGAATGGTCTCCTGAAGAGAACAGCACATGTGCTGTGAATACAGCAGAGAAGCTTACAGTAATTCAAGCATTACTAGAGATTTGTAATACAGGATTACTGATGTTACAGTAAAAAAAACCCTGTGCTGCAGAATTCACTATTTCCACAGTGTGATGAAGAAATTATTCAGAACTTCTTGAGGTTAAGTCATTTGTCATATATATGCAAGCAGTTAGGCTTAATGGAAAGGAGAATTAAGGGTCTCCTACTTGAAAGTATGACTAAAAAAATATACATTTTGTGAACAGAAAATCCATCATAATTCTTTGACATTATAGTGGATTAAGTGCTGGAGAAAATGCATTGTGATGAATAGTATAATTATGCAATTACTAAGCAAGATAGCATGCCAGATTTATCTGATGAGATGGCTTTTCCAGTGCTTGAAAACTCAACTGCCTTCCAGTTGAGGTTTCTGACAACACTCCTACACTCACCTACACATAAGTGAGTTTTATCTCTCTTTTAATGGGTCTAGATATCATTTTGATGCTGCTTAGAAGAAGGATCTTATACTCTGTCTAGATCACACTTGACTGACCATACTTTTTCTACACTCTCAGAATTTCTGAGACCTTCCAGACAACATGAATTCCACTCCATGTTCAGAATCCTATATCCTAAATTCTGTGCAATATAAATTTATTGAAAGAAGGCTACTACCTCTTAGATGAGTCAATAAAACACATAAGAATCTTTGATTTTATATAATTTTGCTTGATTTTAGTACAGAGAATTCCATTCACTGATTCTGTCACTCAAACTATAATATTGTTACTAACACCTTCCAAAATCATCAGGATGAATAAAATACTCTAACACTGTCTTCTTAATGTTAGCAAGCAAGGCAAAATTCCAGCCTCCAAATAAAAATTTGTAGAAAACTTTTTAACCTGTTTATACATTTTTAGCAAACAAAGAAATTTGTGTTCATTAGTTCTAAATTGCATCATTCTTTTTCATTAATATTCTATCCTCAATTGCTTATTTAGTTCTCTTGGAACATCCTAATTGCCCATATTTTTAATATCTCTTTCCTCCAGCTCACATACTTAGTCTCTTCTTTATGTTCTGGTTTCTGCAAAATGACCTTGTGATCCAAAAATTCTGCACTCCTTGTATCCAATTTCAACAATACATCTTCCTTCTCCCAGCCTTTCTTCATTGAAGCATATCAAGTTCAGTTTAACAAAAATAATTTCAGTTTAACAAAACTAATTTTAGTAATTTTATGCAGTTGTGTTCCCATAATAGCAGCTCATGACAATTTTGCTAAATGCTAACTAAAAGTGATTTAAGACTTAACACACTGCTTATGATTAATTTAAAAAATAATTAAAAGTTATTTAAAACCATTAACTAAAATTATTTTACAAGTTTCATCATTTTCAACAATTTGGGAGCCACCTAAATTTCTTACCATGAGACCCCTATTTACTTAGGCTGCAACATATGTTGCTTTAGAAATCACATTTTAAAAATATTTAAGCACATTCTGACAGCTGATACGATTTAATAGAATTTTGTGTCCATTACCTTTAAAGAAGATTTAGTTCGAGGTTCTGTTTTCTGCCTGGTGAGCTTATTTTGAATAAGCAATGACTGATCTGTACGAGCATCATAATTCCCATGTTCTGAATCATCTGTGTATGTATCTTTTTCCTTGCCTACATCTGAAGGAAAATCAGAAGAAAACAATGGGCTCATTTTAGATTATAATGGATAGAAACAAACAGCATTATTACAGCCACAGTTGAATATTCATTTTATGTGTACACATTTTAATAATGCACTTATTTTCCTGTTAAAGCTTTATACGTGAAATGTTACAATGTTCATCTTAAATTGGATGTGACTGCTATTTTTAGTAGAAGGCCAAGAGAAATGATTTTTTTATTAGCCTTCAAATAAAAAAGTCCATAATGTCCTTTACAGTAGTTCTAAAAAACAAAGTAATATGAATATTCAACTGCTTGAGTCACAGTTGTTGAGGCTCAGGATGTTTCACCAAACAGGCAGCACAGCCTGCAGACCAGAGGAACATCTCATGTTTTAAATCTAAACAAACAACTGAAATGCCAGTTCCCCTATACACATGCAGATATTCCATTTGAAAATTTGCAGTCAGATATTGCAGTAAGTGCCTCAGAACACATTTTAATAGGTGTACCTTGTTCAAGGATGGTGGTAGGAGGTAGGAGATCTTCATGGAGAAAACGTTCGCTTTCTCACTGGATTTGGTTTTAATTGCTCAGCTGAAGATTTTACGAAAACTTAGCTGAGTACCATAACAGAGCTGCAGGAAACTGAGTACCTCCCTCAGAGATCACCCATATTGTTCATCAAAAATCATGACAATTCTTGCCCTACACACCCAGAAGAAGTAAAATGAAGGTCAATGCCTGTGCAGTGCTGGACTGTAAAGTTTTAATCCATGTTAGGAAATGGCTAGATTTGAAAAAATATATTAAAGATTAAAAAGACGGAATAATCATTGCCACGCAAATTTATCTTGGCCAAATCGGAAAAAGAAACATATTCAGACAAAAAATTTACCCACAAATCCTAAGTTGCCATCTCAGCTTTCACATCAACATGGGAAAAGTCAGGTGGACTAGGAACAGCATTTAGCTCAGTATTTTGAAACCCTAAATAGAAGCCAAGAAAAAAGTCAAGGTTGCTGTGGGAACCACGATCTTGAATTTCATGGATTTTAAATTCATAAATGTTCATCTGAAACATTTAAGTATTTTTCATTAAGTTGTTCAGTTAAATTCTCTACACTAAGTACTATAGAAATTAAGAAAAACAACCACAATTATCTCACGCACCCTAAACATTTCACACATTAAAATATTTAAAACCAGAACATTTACTGAGCGCTATTTTTTCCTCAATTTAGTTACTACATAATGATTATACAAAATGTACCCTTGATAATTTCTAACACTGATATTAACCATGGTAAATCTGTGATGGGATTTTTTAATGTACAAACCAGCTCATTTTTATTGTCAATGTGCCTCATTCAGGAGTTTTGTTTATTTTAAACAATGATGTAATTATAAACATATAATTTATGTTTATATTATATATTATTATATATATATTATATTGTTTATATATACTACTTACTCTCTGCTCAGCAAAAATGAATGTAGTTAAAAGAAGGCTTCAGGTAGGAAACAGTACTTAGCAACTCTGCATATTTGACTTATGCCTAGGTTTGAGCTCTTAGTTTTAGGAGCCAGTAAAATGAAGAGGCAGGCCTATGAAACCTAAACTAGGTCATTTAAGCTGAAAGAAAGACTATACTTATATCAAAAAGTCTATTTCAATGAGGGAAGTTTTAGAGGATTAGACATTATGAGTACACCTAGTACTAAAAAACAAAAAACATTTGCAAAACTTTTGCAACTTTTTAAATTTAAGTAATTTGAAGTTATGAATGTTTAACTTTTTAAGCAACTTTTTAAATTTAAGTAATTTGAAGTAATGAATAAGTTCTCCCTCTGTGCTCAATGCACTTCACCTGCTAAACATTTTTATGCTTTCAAGGACACCTATTTCAAATTGCAGCATCTCCCTTCTATAAAAAAAATCTTTCACCTAGAGACGTCTGCTATTTTGCCTGAAATGTAGTCAAAATTTGTTTTAGCAAAACAAAAACCCCAAACAGCCTTTAAAATTAAGTGAATTTATAAAGAAATGTTTTCTAAAATTCAAAGATACTTCCTATTCTATCTTTCAGCAGTTGATGACTTATTTTATACATAAAAGTACTCTCCCACAATGTAATGCTATGAATACAGTAAAAAGGGGAATATTATTTAGCTCTGAACAAGCCCCTTGAGGCTGAAAGCTGCTGGTCCCTGCCCCACCATGGACCTCTACAGGCTCCAGGGGCACAGCCTGCCTCACCATGGTTTTCACTACGGGCTGCAAGAGAATCTCTGTTCCAGTTGAAGTTGCTCTTGTGTATTTTTTTCTCCCTTCTCAAATCTGTTACTCCAAAGGCACTTCCACAGCCACTGATGAGTTCAGCCTTGCCAAGCAGCAGGCCTGCCTTGGAGCTGCTGCCATTGGCTCCATCAGACACAGGTGAAGCTTCCAGCAGCTTCTCAGAGAAGCCAGCCCTGAAGCTGCACTGCTCACACAGACCCACCACAGCTTCTCAGCGACAAGAGTCTCACTGACGCAAACACAACCTGCATGACCCTTGACATGACCTCTCTGTGTGAGTTTCCAGAGTACCAACTAACAGCAGAAAGATTTTAACATCCATCTTTTTACCAAGTCTTACATCTCAAAGACCATGTTCAGGGGCTGTTCTCACAAGCAGAGGCTCACCCCAGGGCAGCAGAAGCAGGGCTGGGCTGGGCTCGGGAGCAGCCAATTGCCTCCTGAGCAGCCACCCCAGCCCTGTCCTTTACCTGCCCAACTCCTGCACTATCTCCCCCCATCAGAGAGAAATTCTGGGACAAGACAAGTGCAAACACATGCTCTCCTCCCCTGAGGCTTGGCCATTTCTTTGGTTTTCCCAAGTACTCAGTTGCTAATGTATCCTAGCAACTTATGGGAAAAAATTCTAGAAGTCAATTTTATAAGTAAAAAGGAGCAAAAGGAAAGAAACTTAAACCCCCACCAATCACAAAAACTAATAACACTTCCTGACACATAATTTGGCAACACTTAACACATGACAGTAAGATTTGCCCTATAAGGTCACTTATATGATAAAACATTGAAGACAATTTCATTTCTGGAAATCCTTTACACAGTAATGCAGAAGCATTTAGTTTAGAAATAGATAACTAAGTTCACATTTTGAATCTTTTTGGGTCCTTGGCTACCTTTCTTACTATCATACTTTTCTGAAGGGCCAAAACTGCATTTCAATTTTATGACAGGACATAAAAAGCAGTTCTGATTTCTCTGTATCCTGCAATCCAGCGATATATTTTATATACACCCAGTAGTGTCTGGTAGCAAATGTTTTTCAATTGAAAAGTGGCATAGTTATTGAAAGAAAAATTAATATAAATATTTCTAAATAGTTTCTGTTTCATGAACTTTGATACAACAACTCTACTCAATCCTTTGAGCCTTTACACATTTGAGGATAGGCTTTGCAAAGCTTTAGTAAGAAAGAGATTATTGGTCAAGTAAATAATCCCCTTTTGTCCTAATTTAAATCCTAGGAAAATCATGAAGAAGAACATCACTAGACACCTAGATAAATGACATTGTGATAGATTTAGGTCTTATTTTATTTTGCTGTGCACCTGGAACACTATCTTATACAGATAACATAGAAAGGTTTTCACCTATCTGTGTATGTATATTTAGATATGAAAAACCATAACTACCAGAAAAACTCTGAAGCCACAACCTACACCAAAAGAAGCTTCAAGCATCTGCTGCTTGTTGCTCTTCAGCCCAACCTTTTATACCCCTCATGTTGATGCATTGCACCTGTGTGCTCCCTGTGTGATTGCTCAGCACCCCTGGGCACTCCATGGCTCCTCACCTTCAATAGCATTCACCTGTCCTGCACAGCTGGAGACAACTGGGGATCAGCCACAGCCCACTCCCAATCAGCACACACCCTGTGCCTACACACAACAGACAAAGACCTTCCTCAATGTACAATTTTTTATGAACTTTCAGACAGTGGTAACTGTTACACAGAATATTTCTAATTTTTTTAAAAGGGAGTCAGTCATATATTATTGCTCTTTAGATGAGTTAAAATGGTGCATAAAACTGCTAGAGACAGATTAAATGCCTAAAGCACATCAATATTTTGGACTGCATATTAAGTCCAAAGACTAATCCTTATTATGCTCCCATGAGCACTGAAGAGATTACATAATTTCTTCATCCATACTGCCAGCTCTCCAGGCATGAACCAGCTCCAATACGGGAGCGTGACAGCTCTGGGTATAGGACAAACTGTTCTCATGCAGCTTGTCAGCCACCTCACTACACAACCACAGCAGACGTGACACCCTCATTTACGTAGGCACTGACCACAAACTTAGGATAAAATTATTCTAGAAGGCATAATGGAAACACCATATTTCTCTTGAAGCAGAAACTGAACCTGGTTTCCTGGAATCATATCTTCTGTGATCTTTCAGTCCCTCTTTTTATATAAACATGGTATGTACTGCACAGGTTATACATATATTTATGCCCATTTCAATTTATCATAACATCACAAAATTGACTTACAAACACCTCAATAATTGAGCATTGAAAAGCAGTTTTTATCATTCAGTTATTATGATTCTTTGTTGGATTGTTAATTTTGGTTCAGCTTTTCATTTGTCAGTTCACTGTATTGCAGCATAGCATATAAATACACTGTTTTTTATATATAAACTCTGTAGTAATTGGATTCATGATAAATTCAGAATACAAGGTATCTGTCACAGCAAAATTGTTAATTATCTAGGGAAGCTTTCATGTCCTGCTAAGAAAGATGAGTTATTATGCACAAATCCTCATAATTAATCTAAGGGAAAAAAAAAACAGAATTAAAAAAAGAATAAATTAGTTTGTGATGTTTTACTTGCTACTGAATGTTACTTTTGTTCTTATTTCAACCCAGTACTCTCCACCTTCTGTGTCTCCCACCAGAAGTGGGAGGGGATTGAGTGAGTCAGAAAGAGGGGCATTCCATTATGCCTGAAACCTCAAAGTTCACGATATACATTAGAGAAGCTCAATATTTATCACTTGGATTGAATGTACCACTTCCTCAAACTAAAAACACTACTGACTACCTAAAACTGGCAGAGGAAAAATTACACAAATCCATAATGTCCTTGATCCCGTTTATCCCATTTATTTATGTGTAATTAACAAAGGTGTAATACATTGACTTTTTACTTCATAAATCTATTAAGATCATTAACTAAGCTTGTCTGACAGCCTCAGCTATAGCCAACTGAAATAAAAGTGAAGCTTTCCACTGAAGTTCTTTATTTGATGCCGGTTAATCTTCGCTCAAGATAATTTTGTCTACAAACAGCTCAGGAAGAGGAGAAAGCCATTGGGCCTACATTTCTACAACACTGCCTAATTAAAAATTCACCACATTCACTTAATTCCGCTTTCTTTCATGTTCTCAGAGAAGCAGTTTGAAAATATTCACTAAGATGATGATACCCATTAAACAGCCTTCTTTTCAAACTCCATGAAACTGCCAGAGTACCTACAAAAGCATTGTTTTAACCTATCTGGGGATCAAAGCTGAAGCTGCAATATTCCTTTTTCAGGTTTATTTTTTACATCCCCTCCCTACCTACATCCAGACTCAGGATTAAACTGAAAATTTTAGACTTGGAGACAAATTCTTACCCACATAAACACAATAATTAAGGATCAACAAACTGTATTTTGAAGGTATACAGGCCATTTTGTTACATGCACCTTTTAACTGTCCCTTATTTCTCTTCATGAATCTAACAGATAGTGCTAATATAAAAATAAGGCAATTCTTATTACTGACCTCTGGCAGTAATGTTTTTAATACTGTTTTCTTGCTTGTTTATAACTGACTAACCTAATCAGTTACATTTCTGTAACTTCTATAACTGTGAATAACTTAACAGATTTCACTCATGTCATTTGGGATTGACTCAACATGAGCAAATTCATCAATCAAGTTAGTAAAGGGCAACTATTTAAATACTTTTTCTTCCACGAGCATAGCTGTAGCCAGAAGAGAAGAAACATGCGCACCAAAATTTAACACAATTTTGAACTAAAAGGAATCAATCTATCTTCTCCTGAGTTGCTGAGCCCTCCATGTATCTTTTCAGGTTAAAACTAAGTAATGGGACTGAAAACCAGCAACATTTATTGTGAGAAAGAATTACTGCTGACATATATAAATACACAATAATATCAGCAAGTGTATGTGTAAGCAATTCGCATACATAATAAAATAGAGCAAGATATTACAAATAGAGCAGGGTATTAAAAAAAAAAAGAAAAGAAGGAAATTATAACAGTAAAATCTCCTAGTATCCATGCTTGCCAACCAATTGCCCCAGGAAAGGGCAGCAGCTTTAACTGGAACCTTACTAAGACTTGATTTTCTTATATAATCTTCATGCCAAATTCTTGTTCTGCGCCATGATTTTGGAATATCTGGTTTTGAAGAAATATCAATTTCACTATTTCCAGTAGTTAGCTACCCAGGAAACCTTGAGGAGCCCTCTTATCTATCATATATTTTAGGGATCAAGAAAATTCAATGCTAAATAATGTGAGAGGTGAGCAGACCTAGCTTTCTGAAAGCAGATATCTTGATATCTTTCATTCAGCATGAATATCTGATTTCTAGTTTGATGTTCATCAACTGTGAGTAAAAATATCTTTCCTAGTAGTTGTGCAAGGTGCAGAAATATCTTTGTGTCTGTATGGGTAAAATAGATGGCAACTACCTCATCCTGGAACTTGTAAATTACTACCCATGTGTGTATTTACAGATTCAATTTGCAGTTACAAGATAATTCTAAGAATAACTTTTTCCCTACTTACTCTGACTTAATTACAATATCAAAATGGTAGAAAAGCATTACAAATATGGCTATTTTCTCCATTACCTTTTTTTTGCTTCCCAAATTTTAACACTTTTTGTATGTAAATGTCCAAAGCAAATACACAAAATATCAAAAAAAGCCCAACAAAAGAACTACAGCCACAATAATAGTGAATGACATGACTATATAGGAAAAATAAGTGAATAATAGCAACTTTAAAGGAATTTCAAGTACATTTGTTCAAAATTATTATTTTATGAAGAATTGTTATAGGAAAAGGATATATTCAATATATGACACTTCTCTGTCTTCAGTCCCTGCTTTTAGTCTAAAAGGTGAGACAGTATCAGGAAATTTATGACAGACACATTTCTTTAATCACACTTAGTCTCCCCTTTCAAAAAAAAATGGAAGTTCAGGGTAAGTATGGCCTTTCCACACTTAAATACTGTGAGATTAATCAAAGAATCAGTAATTTTTCATTGTTTCAGTTCAGACAACAACTTACCTGAAAACGGATCACCATATTCTGTATTAGACAGTTTAAGCAAGTTGCTTTCCAAAGTCTCCACCACTTTAGCTGAAATAAATGCAATAACTGTATCAGCATTGACATGTATTTTCTAAGTAAAAAATCTTTACTGTAAAAAACACTTTTCAAAGTCGTCAGTAACTCAAATAAAACACTTTGGACTGAAATTTTGAAGAGCACTTTCTATCAATAGAAAAAAGAGTAAGATCACTTTAATGAAGACTTCCTAATACTAAGAGAAGTTTAACTCAATAAAATAACTCACAAGAACAATAATTAATGCCTAGTGTCCATCAACAATAAAGACAGACTTATCAAAAGCTACTACCAGATGAGTTAATTTATTCTACAAAGCTTCACACACATCTGGCAATAGAGGATGGCAAGAGTTGGTAACAGGTGACACACAGTGACTGGGATTCCAACTATACTAGTTCCTCCGACAAGGCATGTGTATCTGTTAAATTAGAAATCCTAAAATAAAAGTAGTTCATTATCCCACACGAGCTAAAATTTGGAAGGATTTTCTCCATTCATTTTCATTCTTTCCATACAGCTCTTCCCTGATTCTACTGTTTGTGAATGAATGCATCTCCTTCTACATGTTCATATATGAAGACATTTTTTGCCTGAAGCCTAATATTTATTCTTTCTTTCTCCTCTAGGACAGACTACAAAAACTTTCATACTTTTCTCCAGCATAAATGAGCAAGACTTTCTTGTCTTATTACCAGTGAGAAGGAAATAATGTCATCATTGACAGAAATAAAAATTAGTTTAAAACTCACTTCAAACATTATAAAGATTCACTTAAGAACCTGTTAATGTAATATGTGTAGGTGTTTTCTGCAAAAACATTTCTTCAACAAACATAGATATCTAAATAAATCAGTTTATCAGAGCTGGAGCAAACTCCTGAAAGGGAAAAACGTCCTACCTCGTTCTGACACGACATCCACTGCAGCTCCTGACGTCCCTGCACTCAAAGGCTGGGGCTGGAGCTGTGGCTGCACACGGTTTGGCTGCAGAAATGATGAATGCTTGCTCAGGCTCTGAGGATGTGTTTGGCTCTGGGCAAGGCATGGCATAGATCTTCTAGAGGGTTTTAATGGGTGCTCTTTCACTGTCTCGCTCTTGCTTGTATTCATACCTGAAATAGCCAAAAGAAAAATAACAAAATAACATAATAAGCTCTAGCATATTGGACCATGACAAAGAAAGATGGCTAATTATGAATCCACTTAATAAGCCACTCCTCAACTAAACAAAAATGCTGTGCTAAAAGGTTTGAAGTTATTAAAAAAACAATGTAATGAACTAAAATACAGAGGCTAAAACTATCCCATTCTGTAAATTATTTACATTTTCCTTTCAAAGCTACAAAATTTCCCCTTCACCATTATGGAAATAAATTAATGTTCTTAATCCTTTGACCTGTTGGGTAACCTTTGTGAAAAAATACTGTAGAACTGTGGTGGTGTTTGAGGGTCCCCAGGATGACGGAAGAGATGAGAATCTTGACTCCATGTTTCTGAAAGCTGATTTATTATTTTATGATATTGTATTATATTAAAAGAAAATTATATATTAGAACTATACTAAAGAAAGAGAAAGCATACACCAGAAGCTAGAAAGGAATGAATAATAAAGTCTTGTGATTGCTCACGGCCTCGACACAGCTGGCTGTCATGGGTCATCAAGTAAAAACAATTCACATGCTGGGTAAACAATTCTCCAAATCACATTCCAAAGTAGCAAAACATGGAGAAGCTGAAGCTTCCCAGCTTCTCAGGAGAAAAAATCCTAGTGAAAGGATTTTTCATAAAATATGTCTGTGACATAGAACAACAAACAAATGTGGCAAAAGAGACCCCAACCATTCCAGGGTCAGTTAGAACAAAGCAGCTGTGACAATGATTTGTCTCTTTAAGAGTTGTTTCTGAGATACCTAGAAATAAAGTAGCTTTCCTAAGTTTACATGGAAGAAAAACTCAGTATTATACACCTCCTGATTCAATACAGAGCAATGGCACACACAATCCTTGTAAAAGTTAATTCAACACAGAGCAAAACCAAAGTCCACTAGTGTAGCTAGTTTCTTTCACTGTACTGTTTCTCTGCTCAACAGAACAATTTACTTTATACACAGGTAAGCTTCTGTTGCCTCAGAAGATACCATAAGTCTTTAAATAAGTATGTGCAGAAAGAACTCCGCCTCTCAATAAAAAGGCTGCTGTGTGCCAACAGAGAACACAGTGGGCACTGGGCCTTGACAGTGCCTTGTTCAGAGCAGAGCAATGCCACACGTCTGTTGTGCTACCTGCAAGGTTTCCAGAGAGTCTCCGTCATAGTTCTTCCTAAATGGACATTTATTAGACAAAAATCTGCAGCAGTTAGACACAGCAATGGGTAATATAGAATAATATATAAAGACATACACTTTGTAATGTCTCCTTTATAGTTCTTCCTAAATGGACATTTATTAGACAAAAATCTGCAGCAGTTAGACACAGCAATGGGTAATATAGAATAATATATAAAGACATACACTTTGTAATTGTTCTGGATGGCTTCAGTGATAAATTTCCTAAGCAGGGATAGGCTGCCTGTAAGTATGGACCCCACTGCATAATTATTAGAGTTGCCAAAGAGAAATGGTTCTTTCATCTACACTGGAGTCACTATGTGTGGCGAAATGAATCACTGTTACCAAAGAAATTTATGATAATGCAAATAACACATACTGACATTCAATTTTAGCCCAAATTTAAGTGATACATATAAAAAAACAGAATGCAATTATTTTATGACATAATGCCTCAATTGAAAAGAAAATTCTTCCCTTTTGCTCTCTCTTACTCTATATTTCCCTGTGTCATTTCAAATGGATTCCTTAATATCATGCTGCTTCTGCTTGAAGAAAGTGAATCACAACAAAGTAATCTCACAGCAGATTTGCTCTTATGTTATTGGTATGAACCACCTTAAAATTTGGAAAAGTTAATTCATACTCTGCTACTATGCCAGAGTCCAGTTCTGTGATATGCTAGTTTTGATGGCACTTGCTGCTGCTGCATGGAAATGCTTACCCAGCATGAATAACATGTGGCTGACATCATTAATTGGATCACTAAATTGAGTTACTGAAATTTTTTTCATTCCTTCCTCTCTTTTCCACAGAGTAGTTTTCTAGACTATATATTTTCCAGCTAGAACTTTGTTACACAGTCCTTGCTTGTTCAGGGATCTTTTCATCTGCAATAGTAGACATATATACACTTAGCAGAAAAAGCCCAACAGACTTGTTTTTCTACAACAATTTCATTTATTCCTTCTTTTCCTACATAATATTCCTCTGGCAGCTAGCATGAGCATGGGAACAATTATAACATGAGTGTAGAAATTCCTCATGTAGGCAAAAAAGGTAAATAATATATGGTTTAATTAGATGCTGCCCTTTTTTTTTAGCACTTCTGCCTTGGAAAGTCTTCTTTCCAAGGGGATGCTGGGGATTCCTGTTACAGAGGCAAATCTCTACGTGGCTCAAAGCCAGAAAAGAGGGCTGTACTACAGCTGTAGAGCCAAGAGAGAGCTGAACTACTCACAGCTTTCTGATAGGTCAGGAAGGAAAGATGGAGCTAGAATATGAGAAGCTTTTCTGGTTTTTAAGTGAGTATGCACAATTTAATTGCATGCTCAATATTATGCCAATCTAGAAAGACTCTAAATAAAGCAAACTCTCAGAGGCCTTCAGGTTTTGGCCACTAGAAACATAAAGAAAAATTTTGCTATCCCTCATTCTGTGAAATACAAACTCAGATGATAATTTTTGTACTGTTAAGAAAAGAATTGATCTTTCATTTGCTCCTTATTTTACATGAGGAGAGTTTGGCAGCTAGTCCCTATTAATTGTTAACTCAATGCTGTAAGCAAGGCTGGATCAGTGCTAGCCTCATAAAGAGCAGCCCAGTAACTATCCCCCATTTAATCCAGCACAAATCTTAGCATCAAAAAGAAGTAGCTTCTATAGAAGCCAAATCATAACACCAGCTTTTGGCCAGCTAATGAGGTACACATCACGTATGCTGTGCTGCTTGAGGCCTTGCCCTGAACAACACTTAGGCACTGATCTCCTGACAGAAAACGAAGTCACTTATTTTGGTCACTGCATTTTCAGTCAACCAATACTGCTCTATATATTCCCAGTTTGATCTGAAAAAACACCCCTAATCCTCCTCCCTCCCCTCCAACCCTATCCCCAGATTTCATTTACAGAGACAGACCTAGTTTATAACAACTGCCAAGCCCTTGGTCCTATCATTCAATTCCAGTAAGGTTGATTATATTCAGCTGAAAACCTGATGCTAGCAAAACTTCAGTGGAGAATTGCAGGTAGGCAGAAGGTACTCAGGATAATGACCTGGCTAAGGCTTACAGTATTTCTATGGGAAAAGTGCTGCAGTAAAACTGAATAAAAAATGGAATTTGTGCCAGAAGATATTTTTTGCAGGGGATATTCTTTTCCCTTTCACAGGGTTATTTGAATGCTTAAGTTATATTTTTAAGTCTTGAAAAACTTCTGCAGAAAAGGTGCATGCATTTTACTACTACTTTCAAAACACTCCCTATAGGGTTTCAAGCATCTGAAGCCTGAAAGGGATCATAACCTCTGGCATTACTACTGACAACACCAATCAAGTATCTCATTAAAATATTTATTTCTCCTAATTATTAATTTCACTACTTTAAAGTTTATATTTTTTTCACAGTCATTTCATTACTGAAAAACACAGCACACCAGATGGTTACAAATGTTTACTGAACAAACAAGCTATCCTAAGGAGCCTCAGCCATATAAATCTTCAGTTTTTCTCAACCAGAGATGTTGGTATCGTCTATTCAGTATGAGCAACACTACTTTTGTTATGTGGGAATGACTTGGAAGAAAATAAGGAACAGCAATTCCTTCAAATACAGAAAACACACTGTGTTTATGTTCCATCACATAGATTGTAGCTCCATCTGGACCAAGATAAAAACTTAGACTATTCTAAAGCTTCACATGACGAAGCAAGCTCAGAATCCTAAGACCAGTATCTTGAAATTTCCTTATTTAACTGGTCTACTTTTCACTGTGAAACTCCAATGTAACTCCCAAGCTTTTTAAAATGGAAGCTTTAAAATTGATTCCTTTGCCCCATAAAGTCAACTAGTACCAAAATCAAAGCAAAGTAACACAGTCTAGAAGCAGAGCTACGATCCATTTCTCTCCTAAACACGTTTGGGTGAGACACAGATCGGGATGACTTCACATCTGAGGTTACAGACAAGGCTGAGGAAGAGGCACAGGGGATGCTGATGTGAGACCCAGAAGAACTGATGAGTTAGGATGCCCAGAAGAACAGAGGATGCTCCTTAACCCCAGCTGCCAGTTTGCCCTGGAACAGCCAGGTTTTGTTCTCACACATTTATTTGCTCCCACAAACAAAGTGAGATGTGATTTTGTTGCCCATAGCTATGTATGAAAGTCACACTGATTTTGGCAGCTCGTGGCTGTACAGCTACTGCTCACCTGAGAACTCCTCTGCACATCCTTAGAGCTCTCAGTCCTGAAGAGCTGAGCATTTTTTTCGTGTTTGAACTGCAGTGCAGTTTCCTGGTAGCTTTAAGTGACTACTGAGAGGCAGCATGTGACAAAGGCTGCGTGGAGGAAGGAGCAGGATACAATGGAAAGCTTGTTAAAAAGACCGCTTTTTTTTCACCTCCTTCAGCAACCTTTGTACCAAACTCAATACAGCTACTTGAAGATTAGGCCCACGTAGGCAGCTCAATGGTGTGGAGGTGTACAAAGCTATTTAAAAAATCTGTAATTTTACAGTTTTCATAAATTACAGGGAAAAAGTTGAGATTATAACTTAAGTACTTAAAAACTCTAAAGGTTAAATACCTGAAAAAAAAAGTTACCCGTGCTTTTTCAAAGCTTATTATTTAAAGAGAAAATTATATCCTTTCAATAAACACAATTAAGCAAAATGTACAGAACTAAGTAACTCTTCTATGTTCATCTTTGCACCTGACTAAGATTTCAATATTGGAATATATTGAAATACATAACTGGAAGATTTTTTTTTGCATGCATAATGCATTTCATTAACGTTCTATAACTTCATTAAGTTACAGAATTGCTCATATAGAACATAATTCTTATCACTCTGTTTCATAACTAGATGCAACTACATTTCAACCTTTATTTTGTCACTTTTTAAAATATACACTGTGTCTCCTTTCATAAAAACATGGAACATCCACCAATCTCTGACCTTTGGTGGAAAAAGATTTAATTTGCAACAGGTTCATGAGAGGCTGCAGTACAATGCATCCTGCAGGACACATGTCTTAATACATGCATATTCACACAAGAAATTAGGAGTGACAAAAGGTCTTTCCTGACAATTCCCTTCACTGAACACACACCCCCATCATAAATGCATTCAGATTGCTCTCATCTTTTACAAATGAAGCATGCTACTGAACCTATCAAGCACATTCAAAGTAAGAGTTCACTTCAGAGAAGAGACACTTCAGTAAGAGTTATGAAATACCAAGATGACCCTGATTAATTAAAATTCAGTTAAATCAATTAGATAATCTGAAAGAAAAGACAGGGAATTGTGTTTAACAGATGTTGTTAATCTCATACCAACTTATTAATTTACATTTGAAATTTGCAGCTTTCATTTTGGATTTGCAAATAGTTCTTACATGCTAAGAAGCTTATCTGACTTTTCTAGTTATGGCAGCAATTAAAAGACACTTTCTCTAGCACTGCAAAACTTGCCTCACTTTCTCAGAGCACAGTCCATAAAATTATTAACATTATAATAAATTCTGTGGAATTAAATACAAAGGAAACATATCCAACACAAAATCAGAGTCTAAGTTAAATCCACAAAAAGTTTTCCTGGAAGTGATTATTGACTTTTTTAAAATTACTTCTTCCATTTCAGAATTTGAAAACCATGTCTATATATGTTAATGCATACAAGGGGGAAAAAGCAAATACTTTCAGTTTTTAAGGATGTAAAATAAAAGTGAATATAATATTAAAAACAGCTGGCACTAAAGAGACTGCAAAAATTGTAATTTGCAATTAACTCATTTCATTTAACATGAAGACTCATATACCTATTAACTTTTTTCAAAATTTCCTGAAGCACAACTCAGAACAGTAAAACCTGACTAAAAAGCCCACCCTAAACACCAAGCAGAGTGTGTGGGCCTAGTGACCAACCTTTGAAAGGTTGCTTTAGGAAGGGTAAGGATTTATTCTCTTTGTTTTGCTACTAGTAGGACACATGACTTGATAATAGTGCTTTTATTGCTGGCAGCTTTTTAGGCCCAATTAATTTAGTGTGTTGGGTTAAAAGTAAATTAAAATAGCACAGCTCATCTACAGCAGGTGATCTGCCTTCTTTAAGTCATCTGTGCCTATAAGATCTTCTAATAATAGCCAGAATTCTAAATTAGCAGGCATTTGGTATTTGGAGCCTTGAGACCAAAGTTTGATGATGACCTGTCGCCTATTCAGTATTTACAAGTTTTTGCTTGTCAGAACAAACTGTAAACCTCTCCAGCGGCAAAACCATCCATGTTCACACCAACTGACAAAGCCATGCATACTTCTTTTGAACAGCTGCCTCCTCACTTTGCTGGTGAAACCAATAAAACAATTTCATTTAGAAATTCATGGCACTGGCTATTTGCTGTAATAACTGGCACTGCACTTCTCAACAGGTTGACTCCCAGTTGTGTCAGCAGTGAAACCCTTGCAGAAACAAAAGCTGATTCTTTCTTGAGCTACTTTGATATGTGTGAAGTTAGGAGGTCAAGGGAAGAGATTACTCCTCTCTAGTTGACTCTCCTGCAGCCACATCTCAAACAGCATCCAGCTTTGGGGTGCTCCTGGTAAATAACATGGAGAATATAAATTTTCAGTCCCCCTGAAGTTGCTGAACAGAGCTTCAAAATTTCTGCGCAAAAAAGATAAAAGGATGCAAAGGCACTTGCACAGGATGATAAATATAGCTGGAACCAGGGGAGAAGAAATAAAGAGAACTACAGGGGGGTTTGGGAAAAGTTACGTAACAAGGAGCAACAGCACATGCCCAAAGAAAAAGTTCAAGGAAAGGTTGCCTGTAATATCAAAGCATTCAGTGAATACAACCACCTTGAGAGGACCCTCCAGGGCCATATAAGGACCTCCAGTAGGAGGAAGATGCATGCAAATCAGTTCTAGGAAAGTGATGTTTATGTATTAGGTAGGAAGCACATTGTAATGAATGTGCATGATTATGATGGATAAATATCTAGTGGTGAAGTCTTGTCACACACATTGGATTGAAGGAGACAGCCTTCTAACATGTCCTGCACTGATAAAGAATGCCTGCTTCATAACACTTCCAAAGTTTATTTTCCAGCCCCTTCCAGTATCAGCTCTGTACAGGACACCTCAACATACCGAAGGCTGGGCAATGGAGGGTTACAAACATGGTTCAGAAGCCAGAGGGCATGGAACAGGAAAAGCAGCTGGTGCAGCAGCACTTTACCAGCAGAGTCTAACAAACAACTTATCTGCACATCCAGGCCACTCTGAACATAACTCCACCACCTTAAAATAGAAATTACAGAGGGAAAAGAGAGCAACTTAGATGCCTCTCCCTTTATTCAAAGTTACAGAACTCCTCTGTCTCCATTTTGGTCCTAAACCCCTGACATCATGGATTAGTTTTCCTGATAAAAGCAAAACAGCCAAAACCACATTAATACACATTTCTAGTGGAAACTGTATTCAATAATCACCTAACAATCAGTAAAAAATAATGACAATAGCAGCAAGAAAATTGTGTTGCCCCTCTCCCCTCCAGCCCTTCACCTCTGGAAAACAGTGTAATTCAAATGGAGAGAGAAAAAAAATAGAGGAAATTACCTTACTGAAAATAAAAGAGGCTAAAGTAAACTAAAAGTCCAACAAAATGTACTTCTCATGAAGGTATATGCTCAGAGGACATTCTTGAAGAAATCTATGAAATGTTCTGGACAAAGCTTCTGATTTAAATTCAGCTGTTATAATTTCTTTTTTAATATTAATGCTCACAGAATTAGTCTTCTAAACAAAAAATTTGAAAAGGAAATTTGAAAGTGTCAGAGCTTAGCACTGGTATAAATGCTTTTCAAAATTAAAGGGGTAGTTGTTTTGAAAGCATCTCTCTATTTTTTCCCTTGTTAAAGGGAAAAAATACTGAAAAACCAGTTTAATCCATTACTTGGTGCCTTGCTTTGCCTTCTTTCCATTCCAGGCTGCCAGAAATTTGAATTCCTTCTGCTTGGGCAGAAAAGACTGATAGCAAATACCTATGATGGCCACAGGTATGAAATTATAATGTCTAATAGACTATGCATGAACTGGATGATGGCACTAGTAGACCCCTAAGACAACACTCCAGAACCAACACGCCAAAACTGAACAAACAACTACAAGCGGCAACCAAGAGGGAAAATGCCCAGTCAAACTGACAAACAGATCACTGTCGCCATGACACTAAAAAATAATTTTTCTCTCTAAAGAAACTCCTTCCATTAAAGTACAAGCATTTATGAATGCATATTTCAAAATTTTTTTTTATGACTGAGCTTGAATACAAGTCAGTCTCAGGTTTATTTTGAGATTTCCTACAATATAAAGTAATAAAAAGTTGTAGATGCTCCCTTCCAACACTACAAAAGAATAGAAAGTTTTGTTTAGTCTCTACCAACACATTATATTTAATTCAAAGTAATATCCTAAAAGGTGTTTGCTGGGGTTCTGGTTGGTGTTGCTGCCAGGGTTGTTTGTCTTGTTACACATAAATATACAATAAAGAATTGTTATTCCTTTCCCCATACCTTTGCCTGAAAACCCTGTAATTTCAAAGTTATAATAGTTTGGAGGGAAGGTTTCCATTCCAAGGGAGTTCTCACCTTCCTTAGCAGACACCTGTCCTTTAAACCAGACAACAAAATAGCCCATAATGAAAAACAGACTTCTCCAAAAAAATAAAAAAAACCCCAAAAACAAACAACAACAAAACCCAAACATATAAACAAACAAAACCTAAAAAATGAAACAACCCTAATGCTTCAGGAAAACTAATTCATTAAAAGCACTAACTTCATTAGTTTAATGAACCAGAAAGATAAGAGAATACAAATATTACATAAGTTAGAGATCATCTAGATTATAAAGACATATTATTGATAAAGCTACTAAACAAATAGTAAGGAGTATGGAAATTTTTGAGCAAGAGTAATTCTGCTGAAGCAGACAGGCAGAGAATAGAATATGACATCTCAAACATATTTTAACTCCAGAGCTTGCCATCACCATAGGAGCTCTCTGGAGCATACGTGACTGGCTACAATTCTTGTGCAACTGTGATGTACTTAAAAATTTTTCAATGCAGATTTGAGCGAGCTCTGAATTCCTTCGCTTGTGCATCCTTCTTGTGCTGGGGTGCTGTGGAATTTGTAGGCAACGCCGACAAGGGAAGAGATGACAATCTTGACTCCATGTTTCAGAAGGCTGATTATTTTATGATATTATATTATATTAAAAGAAAATTATTTACTAAAAACTATACTAAAGAAAGAGAAAGGAGGCATCAGAAGCCTGGACAAGAATGAATAAAATCTTGTGACTGCTCACAGCCTCGACACAGCTGGCTGTCATGGGTCATCAAGTAAAAACAATTCACACGCTGGGTAAACAATTCTCCAAATCACATTCCGAAGTAGTAAAACATGGAGAAGCTGAAGCTTCCCAGCTTCTCAGGAGAAAAGATCCTAGTGAAAGGATTTTTCAGAAAATATGTGTGTGACAGGGTCCTACACAGGAATCCGGTAACAGCAACAGACAAGATGCAACAAACAAACACTTTGTCCTATGTTGTTACTAATCAAATCAATGAAAACCCTATGAACAGTGGCAATTTGTTGCTCAAAAGGGATTTCTGCAGATACTCTTCAAAGCACACTTCCTTCTCCTGAGTTGCTGATGGATTTTAACTCAGCAGGATTTCACAGTATCTTTTTTCCTACTCACAAGATCCTACCTTTAAGCAGAGCAAACAGTTACATAATAGTAAGGCTATTTGCCTGATGTATGAATATTAGACAGGACCCAAAGGGAAAATCTAATGTTTCTGTTTCTTCAAAACCTCACTTAAATACTCAAATATGCTGAGAATTAAACTGTGACCTCACCAGTCAGAAAAATGAACGATTCCTCCCTTAAGTAACTGCACCGGCTAAAAGCCCTCACGAGAATAATGATAATCAAAATTGAGGCAGACTCAGACTCTCTTTCTGAGAAAACAGTGATGAATTTGCATTCATTGTAGCTCAGAGTTGTTAAAACATATTGTTGTACACTGCAGTTTGGTTTTGAGTTCACCTGTCTCTAATAAATAATCTACTGTAACTTATCTGTAGAATATATAGAGCTGACCTAGCTCCAGAACAAGTCTGGTAAAGATTTGTAATCTGAGTAATATATATACATATATATGCATAATATATACAATGCTTTCCGCAAATGTGATTGCACGTTTGACTCAAGACAACACAAACACACTCTTCAGTTTAGACAGGCCAAAGCAGAAAACAAGTAATCTTCATGTTGCTCAGCAAACTTGTGAATTTAGCACATCCACTTTCTGCTATCATGCTATGTCTAAAATATGGATGGCTGGGGTTTTTTCCATTACTTTCCCAGTTACTGCTTAGCCATCTGCATTAGCTGTAATGCAAGGCTCTTGGTACTGTTAGCTAAGACAGTGTTTTAATTTCTCACAGTTACTGGAACTTCAAAATACCTCTGATCATAAAATATGCTGACTAGTCTTGATTTTGAAACAAAAACTGATATATTCAAAATGCTACTACAACAGAATACAAAGTGAAAGGGCTGTTTCATTTATACTCATTTAGAAGATTTCAAAAATGACCAAAAGCAGAATAAATAAAGCAAAATATGGAAGCAGATCAGGAACTTGCAACTTTGTGGTATACCCAGTGAAATATAACTGATGAGAGTTCTAAAGAAAATGAGTGGTGGCTAGGGTTGCTATTTTCACAGGTCCTTACTCAGGAAATTTTGAAAAGCTGTGGAATAGGTACAAGGTTTGTCCACAGATACAACTATATCAAGCTATACTTAAAGAGATTGTAGGAAGTTAATCTAACCACAGCAGCATCATCTTCTTTAGCTAGAGAGAGTTATGCAACATCCCAAAATTTTCTGATATCCTTTAGTTTCTCATTTCTAATATCCATTCCGTGAAAAAAAAGTTACTTTTTTCTACAGCACTCATACACCTGCATAATATAAGGTTTAATATCTCATGTTTAGTGATTGTTTTCAAAAACCTCTATATTTTTTCAAGTTACAAGCCACAACAGTATAATCTGGAATAAAAAGACATATTATGGGCCCTTCAAAGGTGTTTGAGTGAAAAAGATGGAGTGGATCCTAGGCTGAGTAGTTGTATCAGGCAAAAGAAGTAAGAGCAAATATAGCCTTATTAAACATTGGACCTTACTTTTCAGTGCCCTGAGAAAACATTTTAAGTAACACTGTTTAAATATAGTATTGTTTTAAGGGATTGTACTAATAGCTGCATTGCTCTCAGCTTTCAGAGTCAACATGAGTATGGCACTGAAATTTTCTCTGTGTGTTAGTGCTCCTTGGAATGAAAACTGAAGAGCTGAGGCCAAAAACTTGCTTCATTCACACTGACATGAAAACTTGGCCTTTCTGTTCTGAAGAACAGTGGCAAAGGGTAGCAGTCTATCATAACTTTTTGTGTGACAGAATTCCATCTTCTAGTAATTTCAGCAGTCTCTTCAAATTATTAAGTTCACTAGGTTTACTCATGCCACAGAAGCACCAAACATCCTTGGATAAGCCTCCATGGAATTCTTTATCACAAGGCCAAGTTCCTGAATACTGAAAATTCTGGTAATAATACAATATATAAAATGTAAAATTCTGGTAATAATATAATATATAAATGTAAAATTATAATATATAAAATATAAAATGTGATGTTTACAAATTCTCATTGAAATTCACAAGAAATGAAAGTCAGTTTCACATGCTGTTTTATAAAGAATGCAGATCACTAAGAGCTTAAAATCTGAGTAAAGGAACCATAAAGGAAAGCTTTACTCCACAACAACAGTGCTTCTCAAAGTAGCTCCAAGTGATTTAACAAAAAAGCCAATGAAGCAACAAGCCTCCCAGTGAAGGCAGAGCTATTCAAGATTCTCCATCCTCAATCCCTCTAAATCACACTACAACTTCAAGTGGCAATATATAAAATGAAACAAAATATTTGGTAGAGATAAGAATTGAAATGTGTCTAAATACACATCTTCTATGAAGATCCCTGATTTCTTCAGGAGTCTCAATTCAAGCTACTCCAAGCTAAATCCCTTGAGAGGCTAAATCAGTGCCCTCAAAGACTTAATGAGTATTGACATTGATTAACTTCTTCCTGCCTCACTGAACCAGGAAACATTGAACTCCTTGACCAGACACCTGAGAAGCCACCAGATTTCAATCTGCACTCCACGTTCTTAAATCTCATACACCAAGATGAAAGCAATTCCATTCTAAAGCACAAAACATCTTTTCTTCTTCCCAGCATTGAACTCCTTCATTAAAAAGCTTTGATAGAGGTATTAAAAAAACAACACTATTCAGTAAAAGCACCCAGCAAAGTATCCAGGAAAGTGTAGTCTGCGTATTTGGATAAAAGTCCTAGACATTTAAAATTTTAAGCATAGCAATTGCCTTGACCTACACCTTAAACACAGATTTATTCAAACTCTACCACCAGGTATCTGTTACAAGAGCCCACTGCAAATCATGTTGCCTTTCCTTCTGAAGAACTCAAGTTTTCAGTAGAGTCCCCTAATAAAACAAGCAATTGCTTGGTACCTGTCCCACACCTATTATGGAATCCACAAAAATCTGCCCTAAGGCTGCAGCATATTTTTATGTCCTGCATGTAAAAGATTATGACTCCTAACTAGCTAACTTTCCCTGGAATTATGAAACTACAAATTACAGTAGAGATTATCTTTGCTCTTGTCATCATTAACTGATTTCTCCTTTATGAATAACTATTAATTACTTACTAGTTTTAAACAAACCTGTATATAAAGAAGTATATACAGTAATGTACAGTATATATTACCTGTATATTAATCTTTAAGGAAGAACATTATTCTTTTGTAAAGGATGGTTGGGAAGAAACCAGTAAATAATAAGAATTTCTTTCCCTTTCCTCTGACATAATTCCTCAGAGGCCATAGGTTGCATCGCCTTTTGAAAAAGTAAGAAGTATCAAGGTCTATATCACTTATATGATTTTTATCTGAGAATATTACTGAGGAAAATAATTTCAGAAAAACCAGTTTCTGCCAAAGCAGAGGTTAAAAATAGCCAGAAAATACTATACAGATGGCTAAACAGATCTAACACACTGCTGTGTAGAGACACAGATTAGTCTACCTCTAGGACACTGCTCTTCTCCACAGACATTATCTTTGGATACAAGTAGAAGAACAAGAATTGCGGGGGTGAAGAAGAATGAGATTATTTTTTTCAACCCTTTCTGTGTCTTTTTATAACACTACACTGAGTTCTGCTGCAGGTTTTGAAACTGAGGGTTTCACTCTGCATACACAATTTGAACAAAGAGCAAGACAAAAAGATGGCAGCAGCCTCCTACTCTGAACACCTCCTCACTTTGTCAAGAAGGGAAAGCTAAATCAAAGAAAAGCAATACCTAAATTCTAAACAGTAACAAATCCTCAGGATGTAATTTCATTCTTTCTTTATTTTCTCCTTCCGGTTGAAGGCTCCTAGATACCCACGAGACTGGAGAACTTAATCTTTTTCCTCCAAACCTTGTAAAAACTTCTCAGCTAGAACAAAGTGCTCAGAGTAAGTAAAAGAAAAAAAAAAAATGCTCTCTACCACATTCTGTGTCCCATTTTAAAAGTTAGTTCGCTTTAGCAATTGAGTTTGAATATTATGTTACCTAGCAATAGATAAGTTCTGTTTCTGAAAAATTTAAAATGATATTCTATTTGTTTTCAGGATCTATGAGATTTGCTGATGTGTATTTTTCCTATATGACTGAGAATCCACATAAAAATTATGTCCTTTCAATGCCCCCCCCCCCAAAATGAAGCTTAGGCTTAATGCAAGTGAAGCATACAAGGCACAGCTGTGATGGGCATTTGGCCATTTCAGGAAGATTACCCCCGATTCTGTAAAGAAAGGGAATTTAAGGCACAATTTAGTGAGCACCTGGAAAACAAACAATGCATTTAGCCAAAATCTCAGCAACAATAAGCCAGAAATTACAGTAAGCAAAATATTAAATTTTAAATAAAGACTGATGTAAAATACTAAATGAAAAGGAAAAAGACAACGTTTTTTTGCTGCTGAGATCAGTGTCCATGAACTTCAGAGTACCAGATGCTCAGCTTCTTCTCAGTACCTCATGGTAAGATGATGAATTCTTGATTACCATTTATGTTTGCTTAGTTTTGTTATAGCCTTTTGCTCAAGTTTTCATGTTATCCTTCCCCATTCCTAAAAGCTTTAGGCTGAGAAAAGCAGGCTGAACTCAGGTACATTTTGTACAAAGCACACTGCATTTGAGAACTTTGGGAAAGCCACGGTCATGTTAGTCAATGCTGTACAGGTTACCCAGTTCCATAAAAGCATCATCTCATCTCCAAAGCCTGATGACTGGCAAGGTACCTCAATCAGGATTTTGGGGAAATAAGGAGATGAGAACAATAATCTTCTCAAAAAGTAACTGCCAAAACTCACTTAGTTTTTACAAAGTTTTTTGACTTGTGCAAACACAGAGTTTCATAAATCACAAGTCAAAGAACCTGAATATAGTTGAAGTTGACAGACATTGTTGAGAGAGAAATTGAACACAAAACAAGTTTCAAAGGATGGCTGTGCCAAATAAGACTGGATACTTTGAAGAAATTGAACTGAAAGATGAAAGATGCACTGTAGTGGGACCCACAAGGGGTAGTTTAGATAAGTGGCTTTAAGGCATCTACAGCATGAAGTGGCTAAAGCTGACAGGCCAAGAAACACTTAAAATGTCTTGTAATTAGGAAACAGTTGCACTTCTAATTGTGATGGTGTCAATTATAACAGCTGTATTCTCACCCTTCATGTGAGACTGAAAATGGAATAAACATTTTTTAAATGCCTCTCAGCTGCCCCATCTCTGGGTCAGAAAAGGGTATAATCTGACAAATGAAAGTTGGGTTTGGGGTTTTTTAAAGATTATTACAGAACAGCTGCATTTTTTCTGAAGAGCCTTGACAACGATTCTGGAGCTTGCTAATCATTGCTGTAATGTAAGAAATGCTGTCTTATGAAAAAGGACTAACACTGTTCCTTCAAGTCTTCTAATGCTTTTGTAAATGTTGACTTGACAGTTGAAAAAATACGTTTTTATACTAATTAATTACCTTTGAGCCTGACTAAACTAGAGTTTTTACAATCTGAGACAGCACCACTCATTACTGCACACACGACTGGCATTAAATGCAAAACCTCTACTGCAAGGAAGTAAATTTATTATGTGATTATCAGAATGGATAAAGCACTTTGAATTATTTATTTTCAACTAACCAGTCAAAGAGAAGAACTTGAATGAGGCAAAATCCAATAAGTGACCTCATAATTTATGTATAATGAATACCACTTCCTATCATAATTTACACCATACTGCACTATAAGAACAACAAAAAAAAAAGTCTGTCAATAACTGAAAGAGAACAAAGTGAGAGAAATCTTGGTTCATCTGATCCACAAAATATAGAAAAATATTGGTTCCGTGATAAAGAAATAAATTTTAGAAGTTCATTGAGAGAATTACCTTTTTTCTAACATGAACACAATACAGGTTTTATGGTGATGGTAATCAAAACTGGAAATTCACCTTTATATTTGCTGACCAGCAAAGAGCTTCTGTTTGGCAATTAAATCCCAGACAAAAAAAACAACTCAATACACAGACCGAACCTAAGCTGTATCTGCACCTAAAACACCAGATCCCTGCTCACAATTACAATTAATATTCTTCCTCTGCTTTTGTACTTGGGTAACAGGATGACACGAAGACTAAAACCTAAAAACAAACCTACTAACAACCGCAGTGAACTCTGGAGGCTGAACGACCTGTCCGTATCACGCATGTAGGCATCTTTAGACTCACCTGTACGGTGAGAACCAAAGCAGCACCGCCCTTCGCGAAGGAACGCTTGGGCGGGGCCGGGCCGGGCCCTTCGGCCCCCAGCCCCAGGGCGCGGACAGCTCCGGGCTCGGCCCCGCCGCAGCCGCATTGACGCCCAGCAAAGCATCCGAGAGCACCGGTGCGCCTCCAGAGCAGGAGCAGGCACGGCCGCATGCCGACACCCCGGGCAGGGAGCGGGCACGGCCGCATGCCGGCATCCCGGGCAGGGAGCGGGAACGGCCGCATGCCGGCACCCCGGGCAGGCAGCGGGCACACACACAGAACGCGCCGGCACCCGCGGGCGATCCCGCACGGCCACCGCGGCCAGACCTGCGCGTCCCCCCTCAGGCTGCCCTTTCTGAAGATGCCCTCCCCTGAGGCTGACATCCTTCAGACTGCCCGCCCTGAGGCTGCCCCCACTGAGGCTAGCATCCCTCAGGCTGCCCCCTCTGTGGCTGGCATCACTCAGATTGCCCCCCCTGAGGCTGACATCCCTGAGGCTGCCCTCCCCGCGTCCCCGCTCCCGCAGGGCAGGCAGGTGCGGTGGCCTCCCGATGGGTGCGCTCGGCAGGGCTCGTACTGACCTTTCTGCTGCCGAAAGGACTGGATGGAGCCCGAGTGGTGAACCATGCTGGCGGAGCGCAGCCTCCCAGCTGCCAGCCCGCCGGCTGCGGCGGCGGGGGGCGGGCACCCAGCGGCGCGGCCCGGCCCGGCGCGCAGCGGAGGCCGGGGGAACGAAGGGCCCGGGGAATGGCGGCGGCAGCGGCCGCGGGGGAGGCGGTCACGCCGGGCCCGGGGGGCGAGGGGCGGGCGCGGAGCCGGGGCTGCGCCTCCGCCCGCAGCGCGGGCCGGGAATGGTGCCAGCGGGAATCGGTGGGAAAGGCTGTGCGCACCCCGCTGAGGAGGAGCGCTGGCCGCAGCCCCGTTATCCCTATTGCCTGGCTGTGCCCTCGGTCTCCCTTTTTAGAAAACATCAGGTGTTCCTATTGAGGTGAAGGGCAGCGAAGTAAAAATTGCATCGGCTTTACGCGGTAACGGCTGCGTTTGAATCTCAACGTTGTGAGTTAAGTTGGTGTTGCATCGCTTCCATCCCCGTCCTCACACTGCGTCCCTAAGTTGCATCACAGCTTTTTTTATTTCTATGTATTTTATAAAACTTAGAGTCTCAACCTTACTGCAGATAATTTTTTACAAGATACTAAATAACAAACTCAAGCCTGATGTGGCCCATTTCTATCCTATTTGTATCATAATCTCTCCTTTCTTTACAGTGTGCCAGTAGCTCATTCTAGACAACAGAAGATTCAAACTAAAAAGGGTTTTATTTCTTTCCTTGTTGCTCTCTGGTCACATTATTCTCTCTGGATTCTGAATAAATTTTATGATAGTATCCTTCAATCCCTGTAGAATGCTTTGGATTTCTTTTCAATTTTTTTTTTCTACCACAATATTCTGGAGGGTTTGGTCCTCCTAAATTAATTCAGACAAATATTGTAGCCTGCATCTAGGAGTATCTATATCCTCTTCTCCATTTAGGGGTACAAATATCATTTACTCATTAGAAGTCAATTCAATCACCTAACTAGCACAGGTTACTACAGTATTCCTTCAAAGTCTGTGGCTCCATTTGTGTCCTGTCAGATTTCCTCTGACAGTAACGGCAGAACTTCCCCATAGCTGACTGGGGCTTGTCATGTACAATGTGCCAAAAACATTACATAAATGCTACCCCATACTACAGTCTGTACTATAAATTGTACTACTTTGTCTATATGGGTGTAGTTAAGCAAACAAGACGGATACACACTTTTTTGTGTGTGTGTAAGAATGTTTTTCCACTATGAAAACATATTAAACAACCATATATAAACCAATACATCCATGCATGTAGAAAGGCAGACAAAAATTGCATCCTAACTGGTGAGGTATTCCCCAGCACTTTTTTTAGAGTACAACAGATATTGCTCTTACATAACATGCAGCTGACACATCCATAAGGGGAAAAAATAAACTTACCTCCTCAGGATAGCTGACCACATTTCAGGCTGCTCTGCGCCATTTGCAGAAGGTTTGTTGTTAGTTTAAGAAAAGATGCAGAAGCTATAGTGCTATAGTATGGATCTTACTCATTTATTGGTCTCCAGTGGCAGTCTGCGCAGTGAAGGTAACAGATGAGGCATTCCTCTGCACTCATGAAATTTTAGAAAAGCTCCTCAGAACAGCTTTTTCCTGCTGAGATACAGCACTATAAATGTTGCATGGCAGAGTAAGTCAGCCAGCTGACTTGCTGATCAACAAGTTCTGGCAAACTAAAAGCTAGCTAAAAAAAAGAGGTAGAATAAAATCTTTGTTGTTTACTTTCAAGCTTCAACGTAGACATCAGAGTGGACTCATGGAGATTAAAACCAAATCTGTTCCCTGAAGGTCAGCCAGAAAAAACAAAAAGAGAGTGTAATAAAACCTATAAACTTAATAAAGATGTGCAACCTGTAACAAGCAAAGGTAGTTCTTGCACTGTAAGGGTCTAAACCTTTGCCAGGTTCTAGGACAGATCTATTCTTTGGGAAACCTTGGCTGACACCTTTTGACTTGCCTACAAAGTAGAAGAGTGTGCATTGTGCTCCTTCTCTTAGCAGCACAAAATAAAAGAGGGCCATTGCTGGCTCTCCAATGATAGTAATTATAAATTGCAGAGGGGAAGGAGAGGGGCTCACAAGTAAAATTAAAGAAGAAAGAGATTATCATACTCAGTCTTGGAAAAGAGGCTGTCAGCTGCCTGGTACTCAGTGCCATCCTTCTAATTTCTGGTCCACAATCCTCCACAAGGACTTACAGAACTCCTGAATCCAAGCAGATTTCACTGACTCTAGTAGATTTCAAGTAGATTTCACTGACATAATACAAAAAATGATGGGAAGAAGAAGCCAGGGTAAGGCAGTGCTCAGAAATCCTGTACTGGATTAAATGCTGAGACTAGAAAATTATAAATTACATACATTATAAAGCTCTATTTCTAACAGTAGGTGGTATGTATGCATCAAACTACAGATAAGGCATTTGAAGCTAAGGTCTGCAAAAGAGAAGAAAAACTACCTCTACAAAGGTAATTAATTTTTAAATTAAATCCTTCACAGTGTCAACTGACTTAACTTAATAATTGTAAAATATGATCATATGAGAATCTTGAAATATAGTTCTTTGGTAAGTAAGGAGAGTTTGAAGATCATTTTAGGGTGCAGATAACAGAACAATTAAGAATTGATGGCTAAGATATGTAAGAAATGCATACATCCTTAGGCTTCATATGCATTGGCTACATTGGCTTTGAAGGCCATTGAAATAAAAATCCACCCTCATAAGCACTGTCTAATAAAATATTTTGTTCTATTGTGCTATGTCTTACATTTATCTCTTAGTAAGCTTTAATAAATCATTTCTAAAACCAATGAAAGATGGAGAGATCAGGATCAAACAGAACTAGATTAAAATCTTCTACCTTGACAATCAACAGAACCAAAATCACGACTTAAAAGCTTAAGGTTGATCACATTGAATTTTTTAACTAAGTTTTAGGTTTTTAGTTTTGACAGTGAGATTAATTCTCTGTGATAGACATAATTTTTCATGAGATATTTCCTTATATCTTCTGACAAAGACTAAGATTTGTTCTTGCTTCATCATAATACATCTAGCCTTATGAAAATCTGTATTATTTGAGATCTGCAAAACTTTGAAATTATGAGAACAGGAGGACTGAGTTGTTTTGCCACAAGAACAGGCTATGAGAAAGAGATGCTTTAAATGAATTTTTGTACTTTCACAGTGCTTTTCAGAAAGTCAGAGGAAACAGAACCCTAAATTAAAGCCTAATTCACCTGTGTTGTGTCTTATGCCAAATATTTCCTTAAATAATACAGCCACCTCAAAAGTTGACTATAGCCATTGTTAAGTATTGCCCAGAAAGAAAATGGAACTTACTCCAAAGAAACTCAGGAGGTTCAGCAAGTGCAAAATCCTGCCCCTGAGAAATCCCCATACATAATTCATGCTGAGCAGCAGATCTAGCAGAAAGGACCTGAACTTTATGGGAAGCACTACCTTGAACACCAGCCAGCTGTGCACTTACATCATAAATAAAGAAACCTTAGGAGAAATGGAGCCAGGAGATGAAATTGGCATTAATCCCCTTTACTTGACCTGACTGTAGCTGTACCTGCAATTTTGTGTCTAGCTTTCCCACTTGAAGCCCACTCTATTCAGGAAAGGTGTTAAAAAATTGGAAAAGATCCATAAAATGCTACTCCAGAAGGTCAGGGATCTACAGTAAATTAACTGTGAGAAGTTGAATAAACTAGGCTAATTTAATATGAAAAATAAACTAAGGAGTTTCAGGAGCCTACCACTACTGGGAAACACTTGCAAAGGTTACAGTAATAAACCCTTTATAGTCCTAAATGATCTGCTTGGTGACAAAAGCCACACATCATGGCATGGGAGGCTCAGACTGAGCCCTACTAATGAGTTTTTAGCATTGGTGATACATCATCAGAGCTTGTAACCCAAAAAGAGGTGAAATACCTGTCCTTGATGGTTTTCAAATTATGCCTTGACAAAGCTGTGTCTGACCCAGTCTGGTGATGGCAATGGTAAAGCTGCAGAACAGGAGGCTGGATCTGCAAGGGCTATAATAAAGGATGTAATAAAAATAAAATTCAAGGGAGTTGGAGCCAGATCAATTCAAAACAGGAAGTAGACACACAATTTCAAATTGTAATTAAAATAAATCCAAAAGGGGTTTTTTTCGTATCGACAGTGAAAGATTTTGTTGACTATATGCTTATGCAGTTTTCAAAGGACAAAATAGGAAGATGATATTAAATGTCCTTTCTCAAACATATTAATTTCTAAAATTCTTGTGGAGTACAGTTTCTTATAAATTTGCAGGAAAGGTTTTGAGACAGGGTGATTCTTTAGCGTAAAATGTTTGAATAAGAGCATTAAATATTTACAGCAGCACCCAAATTTACTTATTTTGCTATCAATTTTTATCTAATACATTTAAATAGTATGAAAAATCAGTGTTTACAGAATTGTTGAGTCCACCTCTCAAGAAGAGCAGTTCCATACTACTTAATGTTCTGCAATGCAAAAATCATCTTGTTCAAATATTTACAGTAATGTTGTTCTCAGATTTTTTGATCTTACTGAAAACAGTGAGAATTTTGCCATAGAGAGTAACACAATTATTCTCTCATGAAGCTGTCAGTCACTATGTAGAAGGTTTAAAAAGCAGACTTGCTAAAGTATGTAGTAGATTAATTAAAAAACTGAACAACATATTGATAATGATTTTACCTTGTGTTGCTAAGACACAAACTCTTGAAATCTCACTGATTTCCATATTTTAATATTTCATTTATATGGTAATTTAAGAGACATTTTCTCCTGGTATAGATAGAATTTTGTCTTATCCATGGAGCTGTGTTTTCTGACTGATATAAAGTGTTTGGGATTCAATTCTGCAGCTCACTGCAATTGCATGCTTACTTTAAAGCTTGTAGTTTACTTTTATACATTTGTGTTTGCATCCTGATCATCTCCCTGAATGGAGTCACTTTTGCAGTATGAGATTGATTTATCAAGGCAACATGAAAGAGAACCAAAGAAACAAACTTTGCAGTCCATATTTTTTGTAAAATTTCATTTTCCTCAGCAAAGAAACTCAATTTTGTTGTTAAATATTTGGGTCAAACACTAAACTAGAATTGTAAAGAGTTCCTCATTCTTATGCCTGGTATACACTGGAATCTTTGCAACATACCTATATAGAAGTGAAAACATGAGTGAATTGTCCATTGCTAAAAACCCTTATATCATAATGCAAAGAGATTCTAAAGAAAATACTAATGTCAAGAAACATTAAAAGGTGTAGAGGAAAAACTGAATTTTAATAGCAGCATCCAATTTATGTACCTATCCACATTTTTCAGGTACGAAAACTTCTATATTGTGATATTTTTCTCCTCTATTACTCAGCTCAGTTTTCTTATTTCGTGTTTTATCTGAAGCAAGCAGCAAGAAAGTTTATTCTCCTCTAACTGCAGTACCAGCTATCAAACTGCTGTAATATATTTCTGAATCACAGCCTCATTTTTCAAGTAAGGAAGAAAATTAGCTAGAGTATTAAAAATCACTGTCAGTGATGAAACTATCCCTCATCTAATTTGTTTTCACAGTGTAGACCTATTCTGCAAATGTGCCCATTGTTTCTTGAGTATCATGTTCTTAGTACAAGAAGCTTCAAGAATTACAGTGCTAGATACTTTTAGAAACAAGACATAGTCCTTAGCTGCAAAGTCTAAATTTACAGTTTTTTTAAAAAATCTGCCATTTAGGCATTTCTTCCTAGATTTAGGAAAAATTTCTTGTCTTGTCTCTAAGAAGATCTGGTCTCCTGGGTATTCAGTTCTTTGGTTTAGAGATTAACCCTCTATTGCTGCTTAGGGCAGTTTTGACAGCCAAGTCTTTCATCACCTTCAAGCTAGTTCTGTGTAGAGAACCTCTTAGATCTTATTATTTATAATGGATATAAATCCATTTCCTATTTGCTGATGGCTCATGGAAAAATTCAATGCACAAGGAGAGAAAAAAAAAAGAAAACTTACTTATAAAACCATACAAAGTATATTCGTGTTCAGAGCAAAATGTTGCAAAGGCTGAATAACCCTTAGAAAACTAATCTAGCTTGACAGTTACACAGTGTTAAAGTTTTTCACTGTTCCTTTAAAACTTATGTAGCTCTGCCGTCACTTCTTTTTTTTCTCCATATCTCTAAAGAAAAAACCTATCATACTCTCTGTAAACTGACTGTCCTGTTAAGAATGTACACAAAGACATACAAAAAAAGACAATAATCCCTATTGCTACAAGCATTATGTACCCAGACCTCTTCCCTGGTGGTGTCTGGCAGGAAAAAATTGAATAACACATATTATTTATAGTATTAAAATATTAAAAATTACAATAAACAATATTATTTCATCTTGATCCTGAGGAACTGTTCTGCAGGAAAGCAGACACGATGGGGAAAGCATTTATGCTGCAAAAAGGAGCCTGTGTTTGCAGAACAGAGCAGCAGGTGAGAACCTGAGGTAAACAAGGAATGTGGCCTTAGATGGTTGAACCTTTTTCTGTCTTGTATTTCTGTCATTCTGTCAGTTCTGGAGAAATAAAATGTGTGAAACAGTGCTCAAGGATGGTGGGAGGAAAATGCTCGCTGATAGCTCTGTGCCATAACTGTTTGAATATGAGGCACTTGTCAGTTTGATGTTGATGCTTTGAGAAGCAGATTTTGGGAGAGGCATCAGGAAAAGAAATCATGCTGCAACTGCCTGCAGAGCTTTGTATTTATTTCAGATAAATCGGTTAATTATTTATCTGAGTTATTTATGCCATGGGGTATTTCTTTCACTGTAAGAATACTCAAGGATGAACTGATAAAAATAAAAAAAATTTGAATGCTCACTGAACAGCTCACAGGTACTGTTCTTCCTCCTTCCCAGGGGATTGCTCACACTAACTCTGTGCTTGTGGAGCTGTATCAGCCTGGCACCTAGAGCCTCTTATGCACAGAGATAGATTTATTCTCAGAAGAGGTAAGAGACTTGAAGTACCCATGAAGTGCATTAACGTAGTCTCCCTTACAGGCCTGGATAGAGAGAACAGCAGAGATGCCACAGAGGTAATGTAACAATAATTTGGATGTAGATTTTACAATAGCTAGGAAGCAGACTATTGCTTGCAGAAGGCAGTGGCTGGCAGGAGCTACTCCAGCTTTTTTCCTTTTTTTTTAACAGAAGCTGTTGAAACTAGAAAATAATCCAGTTACAAGTAACTGCAAAGAACAAATTAAAAACTGCATACTGTTTTTATCCATGAATTTTGTCCTCTAGGGATCAACAAGGCCCTGTTTTAACAATCAGTGGGGTAAGGGAGAGATAAGATGTTAGGTATATTAAAATTAAAAAAAAAAAGCTCAAATGTTTCCTTTCTGAGCCTTCCTGGCCTTGGATTTATCTGTCTGCACCCTACCCAAACGTGGGCATTCAGTCCTAGGTTCTCCTCCCCTTTTCCTTGGTTGTTAATGGAACTGCCTCTACCAGTACCAAAGATTCATGGTGAAGGTTCTGGAAAGTATAAGAAATAATTCAAATCTCTGCTCTCCCAAAGCCCATTTCACTCCAATTGAATATTTATGTGACCACAGGGAAGGTATTTGATGTCATGTCATTCCAGCTGACTGAAAATCATTGCTGTGATAAACATTTAATAATTTATACAAAGCAGTGGCTCCCAGAATAACTTCTATAGGAGAAGGAAAAGAAACATCTGGCAGATAGGAGACACCTGGAATTCGAGAGGTTTAGTCTACTCTGTATAAGACATAGCACTGCCACTGTCACAGACAGCTATGGCAACTTCTACACCCTTCAATTCTTGGCCAGGACCCGCCCAGCTGCTTTGCTAAAGCCAAAGTATTGATATGTACATGCCAAAGGCATGAAGAAATTTTCCTGAGGAGCTGTGCTGAGTGTGAGTTACGCTCAGCTGAGGAGTTGAGTCAGCATTCTGTGAGGACTAGGCTCCAGCACCCAAACAGACAAGAGGATGCCCACTGGTAGGGCTGGGGTTGATCTGGGTAAGCCTGCTCACAGAAGAAATTTTGGCTGGATTGATACCATATGTGGTGCTGGAAGATCTAGGAAGGAAGTTAACTTCCAATTTCCAAGTTTCTGCAATATCTTGGCAAAAACCTCCTTTGCATCTCTCCAAAGCCATTTTTCCTGTGAGTATCTACTCAAAGAAAGACACATTTGGAGAGGAAACTAAAATTAAGCTACATGAATATCAATTGTAGTTACAAGCAAAAGTTGATTATGCACTCATGACAAGAAAGCTAGTTATATCTTTTAAGGCTGAAGAATTGAGTAAGATCCAAATACACAGGCTGTAGTTTACAAAGGGTAAGAAAAAAGAGTGGAAACTATAGGACATTAAATATCAAAAAGCATGAAAAAGAAGCTAAATGCTTAAGAAAATAGGTTGGGAATCAATATGTATATATACATATATACATATATACATATATACATATATACATATAAATATATAAATATATAAATATATAAATATATAAATATATAAATATATAAATATATAGATATATAAATATATAGATATATAAATATATAAATGAAGGGTACATAAAGAGTTTTTGTCATTATCCCGCTCTGATTTTGTTAGTAATAAATTCACTTTGTACCGCTAAAAGGAGCCTGTTTTGCCCCTGGAGTGTTTTCTTCAGGTCCTTATCACAACTCATGGACCCTTTGTTCAATTTTCTCTCCTCTGCCCAGCTGTGGCAGGGGCACGTGAGTGAGCGTCTTCCATCGTGCCTGGTGTCGGGCCAGTGTGAGACCACAAAAAAGCTTTTCCCCTCTCTGGCTCCAAGGAGCTGCAGCAGTCATCTTTCAGCTGCTTTGAGGTTAACTGGAGCCCACTTGCTAGTTCAAGACCAGAGACCTGGGACCCATGGGAGCAGCATCACCCCATGCCAGCCCCAGGCCTCCAGGAGCACCTGTAGATTGAGACAAAAGGCCAGCAAGGTCATAAAGCTGGAATTCAGAAATATGTTTTCTATCTGAAGCAGACATCTTCCTGTTTATTTGGGATTAATTAGCAAAATCATCATAATGGTTCACACAATCAAAACCAGAAGATCTTCACCATGGATTATGAAACCCCATCTCTTACACCCCATTGCTCCGTGGTGTAAACAGCTATGTTTGGTTTAGCCAGAGACACTACAGACATTTTTATTAACTCAGAACAGCACTTGCTGAAAGTGTAATAATATAAACTGAAGTTCCTGTGATCTCATTTGTAAAATAGTGTTAAACAAGTACTAGACACCAAGTATTGTCAGCAAAAAACTGTAAAAGATGTAATTGTTAGGAGATAACAGCTACAGGTTATTTTGTAGTAGATTTGGACAATTTTTTTTTCTCTGCACATAACTCATCTTAGTTGTACTCTTCCTCCCAAACATATTTACAGCTTTTAATGATAATGGCAGAGAGAAATATTTACACATCTTTTCAAAGGCAACACGTACAAGTTGCCTTTGAATCTGCAAGTCATCATGCCAGCAAACTATCAACAATACCAGATGGCAGGGGATTCCTTTAATGCTTTCCATTCCACCATCAGTCATTCCCTGCTGCATAACACACGTATGTTGAGTCTCATCTAAAATTCATTGAAGGTTTTCAAATGCATTTCAGCATTGTTTGTAGCAAACCATCTTTTCACCCCTAGTATTCTTAGGCCACCAAGAGGTAGCATACCTCCCCAGAAGGGAAGTTCCAGCCCAGCAGAGGACTTTGTCCTTGGGACACAGTGCTGCTGGAGCACCAAGTGACACTGGGACAGTGGCTTGGACAGGCAAGGTCCCCAACACAGCAAAAGTTGGTTTGTAAGCTCAAGCTTCCAGCAGGCAAGAAGAAAACAGTGCCCTCATGAAATTATCTGTGCCTTCTACATGCAGTGAAAGAAAGCATGTCATTTTTCTGAGGAATTTTCTAGACAGTTTGTAACCTCAGGTTTGAAAGGCTAACATGGGGTTAACATATTATATAAACTGTTAATTGTATTCAATTCTTCCCTTCAAGAGCTAAACACAGAGGAGTTTCTGTTTATTTGAAAAGCAGAGACAGCATTTCATCAAGTGTTGACATGCCTGCTCTTTGAAATATGACATCTATCAAGCCAAGTCAAGCCACACTCCAGCAAGAACAATTCTTTGTTCCATTCTGGCATCTGGGCCAGGAAGATCTTGAGGAAGATACTTTTTCAACTAGTTCCACCATTTGTTCCTTTAGGATACTACCCCATTGATTCCAGAAACCTGAAAATAGTTGGTGACATCTGCTCAAGGTCTCTGCTGGGATAAGGACTACAGCACTAGCTGGAGTGTCATTCAGCCAGCCTTTCTTATGCCACTTTCATGTTTCCAAAGCAAGAGAAGGGAGAAAGCCAAAAGAATAATCTCAAGATAGTCTATAAATAAAGTAACAGACTTCAACCTAACTCCTCTTTCAAAAATTGAACTCTATTAAGAAAAAAAACCAAACACCAAAACTATACAGCAGCAAGCAGAAATACATCATAATTCACACTATATGAAGCAAATACAGAGCTTAAAGGCATAGAACTTAAATGCAAAAGAAGAAGCTTTAACTGCCTTGTGCCTTACTGGACAGGAAAAAAAGTTTGTGTTAGTAAAAATAATGAAAAATGCTTTTCTGACACTGAAAATATTTCCAAAGACAATTTAGTTTTCAATCAAGAAAATCAATCATGCACCACCAGAAGTTCTCAAATACCTTTAAAATTTTGAAAATACCTGCCTAATGCTTCATGAGACACACTTGTGTGCAGTTCAATTTAGTTACAAAGATATTTGTGGAATTATAGCTTTTATATAGGAAGACTGTTGCACAGAAAAGAACAGTGGAATTTGCTTTCATGTAACAAATGGAATATGAAAAGTTCTAGAACTGTATACTTAAGTGTAACCTAAAGGCCAAGTTTCAAAATTGAAACTTGTTCTGAACAATAGAACTGAGTCCTCTTGATGACTGGGCACCTGAAAATACCATTCTTGCCGCTAAGACAACATTCAAAAGACAAAAGATAGCATTAAAGTTAAAAGATAACATTTTATCAATTGATTATTTAATCAAGTTACATGAACCAGGAAACCAATTATTGCAATAAATCAGTTACTTAATAAAGCACTTCTTTCTCCTTTTAGAAAACAAACTCCTCAGTCTCAGAAAAATTTCAGGCAGCAAAGAATTGCAGACAAGATTCTATCTTTTGCCATGTCCTTATAAGCCACCATCAAGTTTAACACTGACTTAAATCACCATGTAGTGAAGGAATACCAGAACTGTGGCCTGCACTCACCTTGCTAAGTCTAGAACTTGTTCATTTATTAGCCCAGAAAAACCCACCTCTATTAGATTCTACTTGGTTTGGATATCACATAGTCCAAAGATTTCAAGGAAGCACAGGCTGAGCTTTTGTTTCTTGCAACATTCATGCAAAGAAGTGAATCAATAATTCTGTGAACATGGATGCAAAAAAACCCAAAGCACATTTTACCTATCGATCTCTACAGTCACTCATCCAGGCACAAATCCCCCATCATGGTAGTTAAGTAGAAAGGGAGTCAGAAAGGTTATTGATGGGAGAATACACAAGACAAAAATAAATTTGCCATGAAGCTATGCCTGACAATCAATTTTATGTTCTGCAGAAAGATTGCACGATAAGAACAGAGGCAAAGTTCTTGGGACCACCATGTTAACACAGTAATTTCTGACAAAGTAATACAAAGAGGGATTCCAACTACTAAAAAAGCAAACAGAAAAAATTACCTGAATATATTTAATTATCTAAGTAACACAATGCTAATCTATTTCTAGTAATTGATTCCAGAGTCCACATGTACCTGCCAGGATCATAGCTTTAAAGAAAATGTTGGATCATGTTTTCAGTGTTGGAGATGGGTTTCCTCACCATCAACAGACCGTAGCTTTTCCACCACTCTCCAGATTTTGTCCTAAAAATTCCACGTGGACCTGCCAAGTTCAGCCAGGGCAAAATTCTGCATTCTTCCTGAGTAAGTTCACTACAGTTTTCTAAGTGTGTTGCTTACTGTGGAACTGTGTTTTGGATTTGCTCTGAAAAGAGGACTGATAACATGGAGATGTTTTCATTACTGCTGAGCAGTGCTCAAAGAGTGTAAATGACTTTTCTGCAGCTCCCTCTGCCCCAGCAGAGTAGGGTGGGGCACACAAGGAGCTGGGATGGCAGACAGTGAGGGCGGCTCACCTCAAATGACCCAGAGACATCCCACACCACATGGTGCCCAGTATATAAAGCAGGGAGAAGAAGAAATGGGGAACATTTGGAGTGATGATTACATTTATTGCAGCCCTAATTTCCAAGAGATGGCTGACCACCTGCCCATGGGAAGCGGGGAATGAATTCCTTTTTTTGCTTTTCTTGCATTCACTGCTTTTGCTTTGCTTATTAAATTGTCTTTATCTCAACCCTTGAATTTTCTCATTTTCATCCTCCGGCTTTTCTCCCCCATCCCACTGGTGGGGGAGTGAGAGAATGGCTGCATGGTGCTTAGTTGCCTGCAGAGGTTAAACAACAACAAAAAGAAAAAATTAAAAAGTTTGCTTTATTTAGAAGTAAGACTTGGAGCAAAAGTTGAGACAGGGACCACCTCTATGACTTCATCTATAGTGCAACTGTAAGACTACGATTTCTGTTAAGAAAATACTGTAAACTCTAGTCTCAATACTGGTCACATCTGACTTTTTGATTAGTAGAAATTTTACAAGCAACCCTTGTAAATGTTTGTATGTGTCACTGTCATATTTTCTGAAAAATTCCCTTGCCCAGGATTCTTCTCCTGGGAAGCTGAGAAGCCTCAGAGAAAAAGGAAAACAGTATTATCTCATTTGCTTCTCCTGTGTTTTGCTGCTTTGGAATGTTTGGAGTTGGTTTATCCAAGAAGTGGTTATTTGATTGGTTTCATGTGAATTGTTTTAACTTAATGACCAATCACTGTCAAGCTGTGTCAGACTCTGAGGAGAAAGTCACAAGTTTTTCATTACTATCCTTCAGCCTTCTGTAAGTATCCTTTCTCTATTTGTTAGTATAGTTTTAGTATAGTATTCTTTTATATAATATCATAAAATAATAAATTAGCCTTCTAAGAACATGGAGTCAGATTCATCATTTTCTTCCCTTTGTCCAGGGGACCCTGAAAATACCACATGTACACCCTCCTAAACAGGTCAATTACTCTGCCTCTGATTCTAGTACCCAAAATTATATGTTCAGTGAAAAGGCAGCTTGTAATTTATCAGTACCTACTGCAAGAAGTACAAGACCTAAACCTTTAAGATATCAAGATGGTCTAAAAGGAATTGCAAAATGACAAACATTGACAGATGATTGCAAACTCAATACAGTGGCTCCACAATTATGTTCTTCCTCTTTTAATTGTGAAAATAGTAACAAACATTGAGCTTATTGGTAGCCTTGAAACACCATGAAAGGGGCCAAATGGGAAAGGCTGAAGAGTAAACAAGGAAGCTGAAACTTAAGGTCCCTTGTTTTCTAGCTCAAATTAGCACAAAGCCTTATAGTTTCTGTGGAAACTTGTCTATTTGGCACCACAAGAAAAAGTTGCAGTCTCAAAATGAGAAATAAGTCAGAGTACTAAAAAAGCAATGAAATTAATGTTAAGGTACTGAAGGCAACCAAAAGGTAAACTGCTGGTTGTAAGGAAGAAACCAAAGATGCATGTTTAAAATATATTATGCTTACAAATAATTATCACTTCAAAAGTGGAAAGGAATGAGAAAACTGACTTTAAAAACCCCAAACCAAACAAAACCACAAAGAAACAAACACCAAACAAACAAAGACCAAACACCATGTAATGTGAAGTGAAATTCCCAAATGAGATTAAACCAAAAATGTTGATGGGCAGATGAGGCAAGTCACTTTTGTGCAAAGGCCAGGAAAATTTAGCAAGTTGAGGAGAGACAAAGATTGTTTCAAGAGCTTTATAATGAGTAAAACAAAAGGAACATGATAATATTTTCTTGTTGCAAGGAAAAATGAGAGCAACAGACCTTGTTAAACTTTGAAAAAAATGAGATATGCAGAAAGAAAGGGATCAACACTGGCGACAAAATGGGAAAACAAGATTATGAGCCAAATTCCTAGTGTTAATTATTAGTGTTTTGAGGGATAATCATAAGATGATCAGTTCTAGAGAGTCTTTTTTTCCTCCCAGATTCATTTTACACCCTTCACCCCAGGCTGGAACTGGGTGAGAGCAGTGGTGTGGGAATATCTGCCTCAAGTGACTGAACTCTGCATTTTCCCCAAGCCGAGAGCCATAACCCTTTCAGTGCTTCAGTGCTGCTAATTTGGAACAAGTGGTAGGATATCTTTGAAGATAGAAAACCTGGAAACGTGACCAAGATGCTTTCCTGTTTTCCTCCCCTCTGAAATAGTGGATATTGATTGTTGCCACCACAGGATATCAAAAAAGTGATTTTGACCTGAGTCTGTATAGGAATTCCTTTGGGTTATGAAGGGCAGAAGAAGATAACAGTTCCTTCCCAGACCTCCCCATTATCTGTGCTTTGCTTTTCCCAGCACAGCAAAGGAGTTCAGAAGGAAAGCATATGGAAATCAGAACAGCAGAAAACAAAATTTTATAAAAATAAAAGTAATAGGCACCATATTTAATTCTACTGTAACAAATACTATTAACAGAAAGAAAACATGCCAAAAAAGTGTTGTAATAAACTCTGTGAATTTTGAGGATGACAAGATGTCTATAAA
Organism: Melospiza melodia melodia; assembly: GCF_035770615.1. NCBI lineage: Eukaryota > Metazoa > Chordata > Aves > Passeriformes > Passerellidae > Melospiza > Melospiza melodia. The sequence continues at coordinate 47,051,982 of NC_086199.1, forward strand.
TAAATTAAGAAAAACTATTTGTACTTGTTTGAATGGCCCTCACAATTTCCTTCCTGAGGTAAGTGAAGAGGCCAGTCATATCCTGTGTGAAAACTATGTACAAACTGCATTCTTCCAGAAATGAAGAAAAAAGGTGAAACCCCTGAGCATTAGTTGCGTCATTTAGTTAAATTACCCAGAGGACAAGATGAAATCACTCTCAAAAATAATAAGATGTCATTCAGCTTATTTTGATTATCTATGAATTGAGAAGATTTATGTTCTCCAAAGGTTTTTGTTAAGAAAAATAAAAAGAGTGCATAAACATAGAGTCTCCGTTATTCCTAACTGGAGTATTGAATTACTCCAATTTCTGTCTAGTTTTGACAGAACTTTTAGTCAATTGAAGTGAGCAGCAACAATTGGCAACTCATACTAGGTGTTCTATAGAGTCTCGAAGAGCAGGAAAGCCAACCATCCTAGCAAATTCATATTCTATTTCCATTGTTTTTTATTTTATGGGTGAAAACTTCCAGTTTTCTCCCATAAAATAGAGTTCATGGATTTTTCAAGACAGACATTTCTAAGAAACACACAGGTCAATATAATTGCACTTTGATTGATACACTCCAGGAACTGCCTTTCTGAAAGACTGGCTTTATTAAATCCAGTCTTTATTCTGTCAAAGTGAGTTTATAAAAAAGGCATTTTGCCTTGCCAAAGCTGACAGGGCAAGAACATCTATTCATTAGTAATTTTCTCCTTAAAGCCACACTAACAGAGCTTCCCCTAGCCAGGATCCTGGAAGGTCCATGCAGACCTTGGGCAAAAGAGAATCAGGCAGGAGGAACATAGAGTATGGAAACATGAGCTTTTGATGGTGGCTCAGTTAAATAATTCATTAGTTCACTTAGTCAGGTTCAGCAAAATGTTTTTTGGGTGAAGGAAGGATTGAGTAAACTAATACTTCTACAAGGGGGTTTTCTTTGGATGTTCTTTGAGTATCAAAATCAAAACCTTTAGAATATAAAAGGCAAAGGTGTACCAAAATAAGATGAGAATAATCTTAAATGTGGGCTGACTCAAGTTAATTTAGTGATTTCATAAATTTCTTATATTTAGTTCTTTCTCAATGCCCAGGTAGAGAAAGCAAAAATCAGTTTTGCCCTCATACTCATGGTCCCAGCACCGTGCCCATTATCGCTGGCCTGTTATTCTTTATTAGGTCAGGAAAATAATGGGAGAAAAACAAATGAAGGAAAAGAAGAGTTAATGTACCTACCAGAAGAAGACTTTGCTAATAAGAGAATTTATTTTCTACAAGGAAGTCTCAGAAAAAAAAGTTTTTCCAAGATATTCAAGAAGGCACTGTAGAAATTAGCATGTATTTCAGTAAACAGGTAGGACAAACAGTTCATCTTTGACATACATCATTAAGTGCTTTTGAATCAAATTTGGTAAAGAATTTACTACCTTTTTTGTTAACAGCACCTTAAGAAATTAATATTGGCATCTGACTACAATCTGAGTTTACAGAAAGCCTGTTGCATTAAAACACAAAAAGTATAACGTATAAAGAAAATATAGCAGCAGAACAAGGACTATTGCTTTTTTAAAAGATTTATGATACATCATGCAATTTAGAGTGCTATTTTGAAGTGTTATCTGTTTTCTTTTCATACTCAAAAGAATATATGCATTTGAGAAATAACAATCCTAAATAGTCAAATCTTCAAAACAGAAGCCTGAGGCTACCTATTCCAAAATCTATACAGCCAGATAGTTTTGACATAGCTGTCCTGCCACAAGAAATAGATGTATTTGGATCTGAGTGACTCCAACGTGCCCTTCCTCTTCCCCCACAAAGGCAGGAGCACAAAATGAGAGAGATCTAAATGACTACAAATACTTTTGCATATATAGATACATAATTCCTGAAGATACCATTCCTTGTCGGTTTCTCGGCTGTTTTAATGACCTGGAAAGGCCCGGGATGGCCTTGGACAGCCCGCGCTTCAAAGGACGAGAAAAGGCTTCAGGTTTTTTCTCGGTCTCGGTGTTTATTAATTGTTTATCTAGAAGATTTTCTCTCAGCCCAACAGAGGTCTGCACAGCAAGCCAGCCATGAGCACACTGCGAGCCCCCGGGGCGGTCACCTATCTTTATATTCAAAATTACGTATACAATATTTATCAATTTTCCCCAATACCTTTTACCCTTATTAACCAGTGCACTTTTAGTAATAACCAATCCCAAAGTGCCAACATCACCACAGAAGATGGAGGCCAAGAAGAAGAAGAAGAAGGACAGGACACGCCCCAATTCCTCCATCTTACTTCTTTAGACCCCGTGTACAGAAATCTTAAACCCTGTGTTTCACACTCTAATTAACTTATCCCTTCACCATTTACCCCAGTGAAATCCTCCCATCCTCATACAGGTGTCATCTCCCGTGTAGGATCAAAGTCCAGCCACCAGACACTTCTGGCAACATTTCAGGACTCCCGAGCCCCCCAAGGGTGGTCTCGGTCACTCTGCACATCAGTCCTGAGGTGCTGAGATCCCACAATTCCCAATTTCTTTTACCAGTAAAACAGCACACTTTAGGACTGAGGTTAATAAGCAGCCAAATCCTTTCTCACCATATACTTTTGGAAAAAGACCCTTGAGTCTTCCAGTACCACTCAGAACTTTCAATTTATAACATTCAGCTCCTGCACAGATAATTCCATATAATTCTCTCTCTCTCCCATGACGTCCTTTCTAAATTTTACTAAACTTGTGTTTTCAGGAAGAAAAATAAAAATAAGATTTTTTTCTTTGCTTATTATTTTGGTTTTTTTAATCAGATTAACGTAGATAATATTACAATGCTGGTACAAATATCACAAGGGTTTATAAAGTTTGCCAGAGTTTCTATCCATTTTTAGTAGTGTAATAATGAAATAACCCATATTGGGGTTTCTAACACTGCAAGAAGTAGCTTATATACAGTGTACTAAGTGACATCATTTGTTTCCTGACTGCATATTGTCTAGATCCATGAGCATTTACAGTTAATTCAGTGTTAAAACATGAAATACAACTGTATTCTGCATCACCATAGGAGCCCCCTTTACTTACCAAAGTTCTTGATTCAAGACCATCAGTCCATTCTAGTTATGATGCTCACAGGCTTCAGACTCCGCTTTTAAAAACACATTGTTACAGTTGCATATAGACACATAACTCAAGATTTAACTTGCAAGAAACCTGAAATTCCTAAGTGATCTCCCCATCTACACTGAGTCATTTGGCATCTTCCAACATACTGGAGACCTGCTCATCAATTTATGCTCATTGTTCAAGTAAAAAGGACTTAAGCACAGAGATAAAATGCAAGTATTTCACTGTTGTATTCAGGCTTTGCAAGTGTAAGACACACTGTGCTACAGGAAGAGTTCTCAGACTTCACTCTGGCTCCCATTTTTCCACTGTTGCTACCAAACCTGCACTCATCTGTTTTGCAGCTATTGACCTCACATTTCACATCAAGGCAAGTTTGATCTGTGAGGTCAGCATACCCTTTACATAGACATACTTCTATTGCTACTGAGATAATTTGTGAAACAAAATCCACTATTACGAGTCATTAGTGCCTTTTCTTGGAGTCTGCTGAAAGCCCCATTCTCCACTGAAAGTAAATAGCCCGTTAAACGAAGGAAGTACATGTAAATGAAGCAAATGAAGAAGATAAATTATGCCTCTGGGGAAAGTTAAATTTTTGGCTCAGTTTAGTTTCCATTTATCCACACCCTGTAAGGACAGAAGTTGTGACTCCTGAGGAAGAGGTGAATGCCTCAGTGTGTTAGGCCTCTCTGCTACTTCTGAATTATTCTTTAGATATAGGCTCATTTTGTGTATTATTAATGAAATTCTAGTTCAGAGGGCAGTGCCAAAGAGTGATAGAGCTTCCAGTTGGAGCTCATGGTACATCTTTACTCCATCCCTGTATGAGCTAATATTCTCTTCCTCCCCCTTTCTCTTCACTTGCATTCACGATAGGAGATGCCCCAGAAAACTCATCAGTGAAAGAATCACATTAAAGGCAAAACCCAGTAGGTGTTCTTCTAGCCTTGTACCATTCCAGTAACAGTCACAGAGTCAAACCCATGTGGTTTTCTGCATTTCTAATTTCAGGACAGCTCAAGTGCTGCACTCTGACTTGGCCAATGAAGATTTAGGTCAAGTGTTTTCAGTCTCTTCCAGACTAACAAGAGATGAAGTGGAAAAGCAAATATCAGGGATAAGAGGGTTTAAATCTGCACAAATATTTACATCTGCAATATTCAGATAAGCTTTGTCGGCTGTGAGAAGTCTGAAGAGCAAATAGACCAGGTTTTGGAGGAAATTCTACTCTCAGCAGTAAAACAGAGAAATGGTTCTGTATTTCTATATTAGGAACAGCCTGTTTTCCATTGCAGACAAAGTGCTGTGGCTGTGACACTTTCATTCATGTTATATATTGTATTAAAGACTCTTCTTTGCAGAGTAAATATCTTAAAAATCAAGATGGGCTTGATTTTTTAAAGATTGCTCAACATCTCTAAGATGTCAATCCCTCCCAACCTCACATTATCTGCCATGTCTAAAGTGTCACTGCTCCATTCAGGCTCCCACCCAGAGAGAGTCCAGGTAATCTAAACACCATGGAAGTCTCTGATCTGTTCACCTAAAGATTTCAATAAGGCTCTACATGAAAAAAAAGAGTACAGTTACTCTGTACTCAGAACTTATCCATACTTTAGTTATTTTTCTTCTTCTGTTATTAATCTGCAGTGTATTTTTGATGTACGTGCAGATCACCAAAAAAAAACCCCTCTGGACTGGTACCTGCATCAGAATTGAAAATAAAACAAAATAAAAATATGGTTAATATTTTTCTGTCACAGCAACATTTCCTGAACATCAGAGTGTATTTCAGGATACCACTTTGTCAGTGTTCACTTTTTCTAAGTCTTATGTTTAAAAGTAGCAACACATCAGCACTACATGGAAAGCTTTTTTAAGTGAAATCTCTCTATATTGAATCCTCTGCTTTATATACCAAAAGAATTATATGACAAGCACTGCATAATAAATTTTAAACTATAACCTCTCAAAGGAAACAATATTGTGAACAGCAAATTGAACAGAAGGACAAGGAGGTGTTCTCTGTCACTGCTTTTCTGTAGGTTAACACTGAGTACGTCATGTTTTCATAGCATTTCCTGGTGATATGAACAACTTTATATGAGTCCTTGAAAAATTATTTTCAAAAAAAACCAGTTTAAAATCTAAAGTGCATTGCCACTAAATATAGAGATTCCCAAGGCTGCAGCTGTGGAAATGCAGTCCCCTGGGGCAGAGAAGCCAAACCTCAGGGCAGCACTCAGATGTAGGATGTGGATTCCCTGGAGGTTTTTATATAACCATTTGAAACAAATGCAAACAAACAAACCACACCAACCCAAAACTTAATTCTAAGAGAAAAATTTCTGTCAATTACTATAGTTTGAATTTTTTTCTGCCTGACAAACAGCATTGTTGGTAAATAGTCTACTGAAAGAAATAGGGTCCATCATTTTAGTATAACCAAGAGCTCCTTAATTTTATCAATAGCCATGGCTGAGCAAGCAGAAGTTCATTTTAAGAACTTCTTTTTAGGAAAGAATTCCTTTTAGTAACTTTTAAGAAAAGACATGTGGAAGGCAAATAGAACTTGTTTACACTTCTCCATTCAGACTTCAACCAATACAGCACCACACTAGAAACTACAAAAGGCTTGTCTAAAGACAGGTAAAATAAATATATCAAGGAAAACTTTACAAAGTAAAAAAATGAGATGGAATTTCCTTTAAGTGATCATTTATAACACCCCAAAACACTAAGACAATGCATCAGTATTCATTTGATTCTGCTCACAATGCAAAAATATAATCCAAGAAAATCTCCATACTCAGACAAAACATTTGTCAGAGATGCTTATTAGCACTCTGATTAGATGTTTGTTATTCTGCTTCAGGAATATTAACCAGTGTTTCCAACTGTTTATCCTTTAACATTCCTTTAAAAATTCTTTTTAAAAGAAAATATTATTTTTTCCTGAATGGAAGAATCAAATGAGGAAGTGTCTTTATTTATTACCTTCTTTGCAGAATTCTGAACAACACTATGTTGCTTGTACTGGAAGTTCATTTAATTCTTTATCAACAAGACAAAAAAGGTTACTTTTTCATTTAATGAATATGGCTCAGCAAGTCACCCAGCACACATATAAGTCCTTTAGTGACGCTTGTAGGTGTAGGAAAGGTATTTTGAAAATTATGCAATAGGATCCCAGAGGAGCAGACAGACCTTACAATTCCTGACCTTACAAACCCTGCTGTCATGGAACAGAAAATTTCAGAAGTGCATCGACTATGAAAATTCTGTTTTACAAAAGTTACTGAAAGCTTTAGAGAAAGAGAAATTAGAAAATTTCTATTAGGGAAAGCACAAGCCATCTGCATTTCCTGCAAAGGAAAGATCCCAACCATTAGACCATTTTAATGTGTAAGAACTGAATTTATAACTAGAAAATGTTCCAAACATGTGTTGCAAAGTTGAAAATATAATTTTGATTTATTTGATTCATATCTTCACCTACTTCACCCAATCTGAAAGGTGCAGACTTGCACTGCATTTCAGTTGTCCTACTACAGGATATCAAGTGTCAATACTCAGATATTCTCCACTTGTCAAGTCTGTGTTTTGTTCTGGGCAAGGGAAAACATGATGAAAGTGAAATTACTCTTTGGGAGTTGTGAAAGCCATAATGCATACATAGTCAAAGAGAAATCAGAGTAGCTATTCTCAGAAGGGTTTTTCCCATGTGAAGAGCTATCCAATACTAAAGAAGATGTGTTTATTATTAAATAATAAATATAAATTAACTGAGATTCCATTAATTAACTACAGATGTGTCCCCTTGGTTATATTAGATAATCCAAGGCAGCTACAGTCTGTATTTTTCATGTCTATAAATTTTTGGAAGAATTTAAGTTTCACAATGCTCATAAAATTGACATTTTTGTGAGTATAACACCTGTACATAACACTTGTCCAATACAAAAACAAGCAAAATGCATTTCCCTCTTTACATATGACAAAAAGAAAAGAAAAAAAGCAGTCAAGGAGCCACAGTGCTGGGCACTAGAGAGCACAGCTTACAGACACACTTGGCCAAGTCTCCTCTCAGAGCAGCAGCTCAGGCTGCTATTACTCACACAAAAGTTGTATCATCTCCTATGGAAAGTTCATCCATCTGTAATGCCAAGGATACAGGCTCCTGGAATATCCCTGCCACGTTCTAGAGAGTTCAGGAGACACAGATTCTTTTTAAACGATCATTTGTTCCCACCCTTTAGCTGAACTAAAAATTAATTCCTATAATGCTTGCATGACAGCATCAATTCCTATTTTTCCTTGTTGGGTCTTACAACTGTAAGTTTAATTGCCACATTACATGAATAAATAGACACAGATTTGAGGAAATAAATAATAGAAATGTATCCTTACCAGCTGGTGCAGAACGTGAGCAGTGAAGTTGAAATCCATGATGATGATCAACACATGATTGACTGGATTTGCCTTGCTTCAAGTCTGGCTTGGAATCTCTTTTGCTGTCAGTCTCATCTGACGAAATCTTATCCAGTTCAATTGTAACAGCTGACATTTTGATAGCTTCAGTAGACATTCCAATTTTAAAAAAAACAAAAACTGAATAAAAGGAGAAGTGAGTTTTAGTTCAGCTTGCTCAGATTTGCAGTCCAAAACCAATTCTTATCATAAAGAAAAGAACACAAAAAAACAGACTGTAACAGTGCAGAAAGTTCAGGTTCTTTCTTTTGGTGGTGTTGTTAATTCAATGACAGAGAAACTCTAAACTCTATTTCCATTAAGCTGTTCTTCCATCTCTGGAGCATCTGATAAACACGGCAGCTCATTTCTGAAAATGGAAAACAACTACTTTAAAAACTTCTTCTGTCCTTGCAGTGAGAACCATGTTATGAATAGCTTCCAGAAACACAGCAAGGGTAAGCAGAGACATTTGTATGCCTGCTAATTGGGGACTTCCTAACTTTGAGAGTCCAACTCTGATTTTGTTCCTGGGAGGGGCCAACACCAGTGGGAGTGAGTGCATCCCAGCCCAGCCCATGCTGGCACCTGTGCCACAAGTCAACACCCAAGTCATTGTATAGCTTGTGTGTAGGAGGATTAATTACCAAAAGCTGTGTAATTCCTTGAAAGTGAGTAAGAAATGCATCACACTTACTCTGCTTATTATTTTAGAGCCTTGATCATAAAAATGTGTCTTTCTAAGCAAATGTTAAGGAAAGTGGTTTAATCTTTCAAACTTTATAACTTTTGTTTCCTTAAATGCAACTAAATCTCAACACAACTCAAGGCATGAAAATGATCAATCACTTTCTAACCTGTGCCAGCAGAGTCTGAGCACTCTGAAGAAATGAATACATCTGCTTACCAGTGGGATACTTCTTTAAATATTTAGGTTAAGGGAATTTCTATGAGATAATGGGACATGATTGCAGCTAGGAACCCAACTGAGGTAAAAAGGCTAATACTAATAAGTAGAAAAACATGGAAATGGGACTGTAAAAATCAGTCAGAGGGGAAGCTTTCCAAGGAGACCAGAAATATGTGACAGTTTTGCTTTCATTTCCCTTCAAATAATGCACATCAGGGGCAGGAAAAGCTTGATGCAAGTGTCACAACACTAAACAAAACTTTAGAAAGGGTTATATAACAGGAAAAACAAGTGTGGTTTTTGGAAGGCAAACCCAGCGTGGCTTACACCAAAAAGGGAAAAGGCAAAAATATCAGACAAAAAACATTGCATCTTTTTTTAAAATAGCCCTCCATTCCAGTCTCTCTTAAATATGTAAAGTCTACTTGTGTAATGTATGCTGGCTGAACTAATCTTACTTTGTCTTCTGAAAGAAAGTTCCCCAAATGAAAATGTTGGCTGCCAAGTTTTTCAGAAATTTTACAGGAGGTAACAGCCCTATCTGTTTATTCAAAAAAATTTATTCCAAAAAATCCATAGCTTAAGTTGCTCTTTCCTGCTCATAAAAATTTAAAACTTGTATTTTACATAGAGGTGTTACATAAATGAGTCCAGTGTAGTAAAACCAGTAAAAAAAGAAGCAGCTTAATCCTCTAAAGGCAGAGCACCTCAAATGCCCAGAGGCTGGATAATTTCTTCAACATTCAGTGTCCCATAGCTTTTGCTGGATTCTTGTAACTTTTCCTGGACATGGAAGCAATTTCACTTCCTGTACAAACCTTTGTCTGAAGGGTTTGTGTTTCTTCCAGTAACATTAATGTCAATGGGACTGCATTTTTTTTTTCTCCCATTACCATGCTGCTGTTTAAACTCTGAATATGTAAATCAATCAAGAGCAGTCTGTGACTGTGTCACACCCAGGTCACTCAGACCCAGGGCTAAACCAAGGGTGTTTTACTCTGGGTGGGTGCAAAGGAGAAAATTTCACCCAAATATTCTCAAAAAGCTCCACAAAATTTTACTGGCAAACTATAGAAAATTAAAGAACATTGTCAAAAGAGTAAATACAACACAACATCACTTATCAGAGCACAGACTTCATCCCACTAAACACAGAAAACCTTTAAACTCATTTGATGCTGTGTTCCTTGAGAAGAGCGATAGAAGAAGAACAAAGGAAGAAAAACAGAAAGGTAGGAATTTTTTTTTCCAGCTAATTTTGACATACCTTTTCCATTAACCTGAGTAGGAAATGCAGGCAAATTAAATCCCCCCCCTTGGGCTGCACAGGGAATGTTCCTGCCACGGGCTCAGCTCCACCCAGCACAAAAGCTGGAGCAGGAGAGCTGGATAAAGAGTGTCAGGGAACTTGTACACATGACAGGAACCTAAAGCAGGGTGTGCAAGGCTCTGCTGCTGCTCAGGGGGGAGATGCTCTCATTCAGCACCTGAGGCACCACTTGAACTTCCAGCAGGGACACCTGGAGTTTGGCAAGCCTTGGAAACACAGGAGGTGTCATGGGGCAGCAACAAAGGCACCAGGCAGTGCCCCTGCATCCCCTCACACCAGGGCAATGTCAGACTGCACAGGTAACTCACACAGTCCTGTGCTTCTCACCACTTAGAAACAAAAACTGGTGCTGTTCTGACTTGCCAGTCTGAGTTTTCACCACTATTAAAGCAGTTTGCACACAGTAGCTGTTGAGTCAGTTGTTGTTTTGAGTCACAGGTTGATGTGCTCACCAGCACAGTGACACTGGAGGAAACAGTCTCCCTCATGCTGACAGCCAATGTGAGAATGCAAAGGAAAACTGCTCCTAAACTTCAAGGGTTAAAAGAGAAGAAAATAAACCCATGATTTTTCACTAAGTATGAGACACTTTTCAACTATAACCATAATCAGTCAAGTGACTGGTTTAAAATGTTTATTAAACCATCAAGAATTTGCTGTAGTAACACTAAGATTTTTTTTTTACAGTGAGCTGTATTACTACTGAGTTTAAAAAAAAAATTACACTTTACCTTTTCACAGTTGCAGAACTCCCATAAGAACTGAGAAAAGCCTTTTTAAAGTATGAACTTCTGGAACTATTTGTTTCCCAGTTAGAAAAACCAGCTGAACAGCTGCAGATATAGGATGTGATCTACTTTGGAGTAATCATAAAATCCTAGAATAGCCTGGGTTGGAAGGGAGCCATAAAAATCACCCAGTTCCAACACCCCTGCCATGCACAGAGATCCTTTCACCAGACCAGGTTGCTCAGAGCTCCATCCAAACCTGGCCTTCAACACTTCCATGGATGGGACATCCTGAAATTCTCTGGGCAACCTGATCTAGTACCTCAGACCCTCTGAGGAAAGAATTCCTCCCTTATATCTCACCTAAAGCTGTTCTCTCTCAGGTGGAAGCTCCCCACCCTTGTTCTGTCACTTCATGCCCTTCAAAACATCCCACCTTTCCTGCAGGCTCCTTCAGGTACTGGGAGGCTGCAATTAGGTCACCCCAGAGCCTTCTCTAATACAGGAGGAAAAAAACCACTTCTCTCAGCCTTTCAATCAGGTGAAAACCAGAGATTTCACCTGAATAATAAGGGAGATTGGGTTTAGATGCCATGCCCCTAATGTTAACTTATCACCCCATATTCTCTGGCAGGAAATAATTACCAGCCATTCCTAGCAGGCTGACAGAAGGGAACTAGATGGCTAGCAAAGATAAATGAAGCATATTGTTTCCTGTTTACACTGGACATGAGCTTTGTGCAATTATCCCCCCAGTTAGCATGGAGTGGGCAAGTATCCTGGCAAACAGTGGCACATTGAGGGCAGCCAGACAAAGGCAGCTCAGAGCCCCTCTGAGTTCCTCAGTGCTGGCTGCCATCCCAGCACCAGCCACGCTCCAACAAGGCTGCACAGTCACGGGGCAGCAGCAAGGGAAACAGTTTTCCTGACCTGGCAGCATTTAACAGCACAAACATTTTTTCTCACCACAAAAGGAGCTGAAATCTGGAGGGAAGAGTGTGTGTGCAGCAGAACAGAGTGGCTGGGGAGAGCGGTTTTGCTTTCCATCCTTCTGAAATGTTCCCATTCGATTTTCACCTCCTTCATCCAAGTGAAAGCAGCATTTCAGCAGTGGAATGGAACAAAGAGAAAGTATAAAAATTGGAATGTCAAAGGACTTCTTTTTTTCTTGACCCCAAGTCCATATAGCAGGAGCCTCAGCAAGCTGAGTCTTTCTTGGCAACAATTCCATCTCAGTGCATTTTCACTCACTTTGTCAGGGGAATTGTGAGCAGACACAGCCCGCGGTTCACACAAAAGAAAGGGATGACACAGCAGGGCCATTGCCATGACTGCTTCTCCAGCAGCCAGGAGTGCTCGGGTCTGGCAGGGAGGGCACCAGGCTCTGCAGGAGCACTGCTGCAGCTCCTGCCATGCCAGAGCCCCACCAAGCCTGAGCCACAGGAGAGGATCCCTGACAGCCTGGTGGAATCTGGGACAAATCCTGTCTGTACCCAACCTGCACAGCCCTGCAGCACAATCACAGAAATGAAAGGAATTATTCCAAACACTGACACTGCCTGTTCCTGAGGCAGGTGAAGGCTGCTCTGAGGTGCTCTGGTGCCTGCTGGATCCCTGTTAACCGAGGATTGCCAAGGCACCAGAAGTTGAGATTTAAGTCATAATCTGGTCAATTCTATTTAGCCTTATTAATAGCTCTTTTGCGCCAAGAAAAAGGATATTTCTCTTATTATCTGAACACAAATAAAAAGATGATTTTGACTGCAGAACATCTCACACCAAATCTTCAAGTAGCTACTACCTTATGTACTTAAAACCCCAAATCTTTAGACAGAGATTGAATATCTACAACAAAATTGATCTTTAAAATCCTCACTATGAAATACTTCAAACGTTGTCTCTATAGCAATACCTACAACCAGTTTTGCTTTCCATCCTCCTGAAATTGATCTTTAAAATCCCCACTGCTGAAATATTTTAAACATTGTCTCTAGAGTAATACCTACAACCAGTGTCTTGAAGGAAATCAGAGCTGCAAATATCTATTGATTATCTAAATTCCACATTCCCTAAGGTAAACGAGCTGCACTGTGAGAGCTGGTGCTGTGCAGCTGTGGACAACGCTTATTCCTGAATAATTTCACTGCCTTACTGAGGCAAAAGTAAAAACTCCAGCAAAACAACCTCATGCCTCAACCAAATTTAAAAAGGGACAAATTCTCAGTTTGGTGGATCCAAGTTAAGAATGAAATCTAAAACTCAGTGATTTCTGTGAATTTAAGTTGCTTTTATTCTGTTCATTTTTTTTCCATTCTGGACACTTGTAGCCACAGACAGCTCTGTAATCCTCTTCTCCATCCATTGCAGATATATACTAAGGAAATAAGAGTTCCCTTCACTTTAAGGAAACTCATTACACAGGCACATTTTCTTCCAGAAATTGAAGAAAGCTGGTATTTAGCTTCTCCTTTGGTCTTTTTGTGTTTGATTTTTGGTGGAATTTCTGAAGGTAAAGTGTAGCAAAATATAGGAAAAAATAATTTAGCATCTGCTTGAGTTAGCAAAATACACTGGAGAAAACAAGAGAAAGGACCTTCACACTTCCACACTTGAAAGCAGGAAACAAGCACAGGGTGGATGCTTTTTAATGAGTGTGCTGCTGCTTTTACCTCCCTGTTCTCTGGACACCTGTATTTTGGTTTTGACTGATAATAGCAGGTTTCCTGCCACTAACAAGGAGGTTCCTGTCCCTTCCCAGCTCATCTGTTCCTTGGTCCTTGGCCCTGCACACACCAGTGCTGGCTGGTGTACTCAAAGCACACACCAAAATGTTTCCTCTGTGCTTCTCCTGCACTTCTGAAACTCCAGTCACACCCCAAAATATTTCCTCTGTACTGTGATGGTGTTCACAGGGGTTTTCAGGTGAGGGAAGAGATAAGAATGTTGACTTCATGTTCAGAAGGCTTGATTTATTATTTTATGATATATGTTGCATTTAAACTACACTAAAAGGAACAGAAGGAAAAGTTTCATCTCAGAAGGCTAGCTAAGCTAAGAATAGAAAAGAAAGAATGCTAACAAAGGCAGCTGCCTCAGACTCTCTGTCTGAGCCAGCTGACTGTGACTGGCCATTAATTAGAAACAACCACATGAGAGCAATCACAGATGCACCTGTTGCATCCCACAGCAGCAGATAACCATTGTTTACATTTTGTTCCTGAGGCCTCTCAGCTTCTCAGGAGGAAAAATCCTAAGGAAAGGATTTTTAATGAAAAGATGTCTGCGACACTGTGCTTCTGCACTTCTGAAACTCCAGTCACACCCCAAAATATTTCCTCTGTGCTTCTCCTGAACTTAAACTCCAGTGACAAGGTGACCCAGAGCAGAGTGAAATCCATTTTAATGGGGTCTTGGTTAAATCGGTCAACTGAGTCCTTGCTGAGCAAGGCAACCCTGTGCAGAAATACATCCAAAAACCAACCAAAACCAAAACAAGAAACCCAACAACCCCAAGCCCAATGGAAAATACATTCCTGTTTCTGTTGGCAGACCTAGAAATCAAGGCCAGATGATGTTTTCAGTGGTAATCCCTTGCTTCACTGTCAAGCTCATCAGCACCACCCAAACACTGGCCATGCCCCTGTGGTGCATTTTGGCTCATTTGGGCAGCACTGCTCAGGGCCTGCTCTACACTGGGAACAGCTCAGGGAAATAAGTGCTGAAGGTGAAGTCAGTGCTTCCGACTTGCACAAACTCAGTAGTGATGTCACCCCCTGGCGATGACACGTTCCAGCAAGGAACAGAACTGACAATTGCAAAGGAACACATCCAAGCTGGGTAAAAAGAAAGTAGGAATGTGCCTGTATTCCACCAGAACATCAATATTTTTATCTCTTTTTTCAATCTGTACTCTAATGAGAGAAGCAGAGCTGTAACAGGAGATGTATCACATTATCTCTGTTGTGCTTTTCTCTGGAGCAGAAGTGCATTATGTTTAATTGTACCCTAGAAATTTTAAGATTAGTGCACAGAAAAAATACCAAAGAAGTGGGATGTCTTAAAAAACTTATGTTATTTGCATTGTAAACATCAATCATCACACATCCAAACTCCTGCAAGTATGATAAATCCACCTCACCAAATTAATGCATTCTTTAATCAAATTTTCATTTGAATTAGATTAACAATGACAAAAGAGGCAAGTTTTGTGAAAAAATATGGCCAAATTCCAGCCCTTTGTATTTTCGTGTGTATTTAAACAAAATCAGTTGCACCAAGAGAGTAACAAAGTGAGGAGCACACCTTTCCTATTGCATGAGGAACAGGTAGCCAAGGACATGCAGGAGACAGTGGCGAGGGACCCTCCCAAAGTCTGATTTTTACCTCCTCACTGAGTATATTTCAGTCTTCCATTGACCTTGAGGCGCAGCTCTGTGAGATCCAAACCCAAACCAGCCGTAAGTGCAGTTTGATGCTGCAGTCCCAGGTGTTGAGCTGTTTATTTACAGAATCTGAAAAGTTTGATTAAATCCTGCCAGGGATTTAATCAAACCAGGGTTTCAGGCCTCCACACCCACAGTTCCTTGAGCAACTGCATCCATGTGCATTATGTAACACCATTCTCTGTGACTTCAGCACACATTGCCTCAGGTCTCCCTTGCCTTTTGTATTTCTGCATCAGCAGCCTGACCTTCTACCAATCCACAGCTACACAAAATGTACTTTCATTCTGGCATTTCGTCCTATTTTCAAAAACATTTTTAGGAATGAGTTCAAGATAAAGAAATTTTCTCAAGTATTGAGCAATTTCTGATTTTGAAAATCTTAGCATGTTATTTCGATGGCCACCTATGAGACCCTAGGCAAATTTTCAGTACTGTGAAACAAAGGAGACACTCTCCTTTCAGCATCACCAGTATTTAAAAGCCTTATACACTTGAAATTAAGTCCTTGAAATTTTTGCTCTATCCCCAGGCACTCTTTAAACAAAAGGTGCCCACATTTGCTGAGTGGAAAGATGATAGGAAAAGTTTCTTACAGTGAAAACCACAGAAACAAGGAAAACACCAGTTTAAATTCAGAGCCACAGCTGGCAAAGGGTCAGCACCTCCAGCAGAAGGGAATCCCTCTTCCACCCCTCACATTATTTATCCAACTAATTCCTGGACTTCCCTTAAATAATAGCACCATTTCTCCTCCATTGGTTTTGTTTGCCTCTAAATTCTGAGTAGTTTAGCAACAGCTGGTCTAAGTAAGGAAGTTACTAAGGGCTGGTATGACCCTGCATGCCTCTGTTTTCTTTGTGGCTCTTTTACCCAACCACCAACACCCAAGCTCTGCTCTTTCCTTTACCCATAACTTGGACACACTATATTTACATTAAACAATCCCAGTCCTTTCAATTACTCCAGTCTAAAAGCAATCACTGCTCTCAGCCTTTGTGAACTTTACAACTTGTTGGATTTTTCTTGAAATGGGTCTGTTCTCAAAACCCAGAGCCATGGAAAAAGAACTGAAACCAAAATCCACGTGATCAAGCAACCACAACACACGAGAGCCCAAAAACAACAGGAGAGGCTGTGGCCATGTCTGACCCTCTGAACCTGCACATGGCCTGCAGCAAACAGCTCAGAATCTCATTTTACAGGGTGCACATTGCTCCTGCATTTGGAGTTAAACAGCTCGTAGTCTCATCTCACATGGTGCATGCTGCTCCTTCATTGGCAGTTCAGAAGATCTCCATTGACAGGGCCGGGATTTTACAGCTTCATGGACTTGCTTCAGATGCCAGAAACTCCTTTACATTTGGAATAAGCTTAAAAAAGGTCACAGTTGAACTTCATGAGCTTATATGATCAAAACCAATTAAGCAGGCAGTTTCAATGGCTGCAGACATTCCTTCTATCTCCTACCACCTTTCCACCTCAGAAAGGGAAGGTGCATGGGTTGATTTTCTGTTCTGAACCTCTTTAAACATGGAGTTACTCAGGCTGACCTGAAAGCACCAGGTCACAAATTTTTATTTAGAATATACTGGCCACACAAATTCAACAAGAAGTTTCTTACAGAGGTGTTATCAGCCTGCTCAGCTCTGCATCCAGCACTTAACTCTAATAATAATAATAATAGTAATAGTAATAGTTATTATTATTATTATTACTATTACTATGGCCATCAGTTACACTCTGATAATCCTTGTACAAACTGAGCGCTTGTAGTCCTACAAATAGGACGACAAATAACTATTATAACTACTAACCAAACACGCAGATTATGTTGCTGCTGACAAAGATATCAGAGCCCTTCATTTAGATCCAAATATGCAGGGTGTTATTGCCACCAGTAGCCCTACTGACAAGAAATAGTGATTTTTGTGTAGATAAAGGCCCCGTGAAATATCAATAAACTCAGGAAAGCTTTGGCAGCTTTGCTGGGTAACAGCCCCCTGCATAATTACCCAAATTACATGCACAGGCACTCAGGATGTTCAGTAGCTGTTGCTGCCATGAGCTGAGCTAAAACTCAGTGCAAACCATCAATGCTGTGCAAAAGTACACATGCTACCCTCAATCCAGCCTAAATATCTGAGAAACAAGACAAAACCAAACTGCAGACATGCCACCTTCACTCCAAAGTAAGTATATGCAGGTTTTCCCAAGAATTAATAAAGAAATTTACTGGGAAATATTTTTAACAGGCTGTGCAACTGTGACACCAGGAAAGGAAAAACCAGGGGAGGAAAATCCTGATCCCCTTGTAGCTGAAAGTTCTTCTGCAGCTGGCAGCAACTCAGACCAGATTTTCTTCATGAACAGACCTTTACTTAATCAAAGAGTTTCATTGGAGTGCAGAGAGGAGACTTACAAGAACTATGCACAGGAGTTTCCTCTCTCACTCCTCCTAGGAGTACAGATACCCTTGTGTGCCCATTCTCACAGGCCTCCTGCAGCAGAAGCTACCAAAGATCTTGGCACAAGTGGCCAAATCAAGAGGTAAAAAACACCAAAACTGTGCAATTTGCCATTCTCTACTGGATAAATAATCACCTGAAATGGGCAGTTTTTGGAAAAAAAAAAAAAAAACAGTTTTGACAACAAAGTGAGATGTGGCAGCCAGACTACAGAGAAAATAACATATCCAACACGAAAATAAAGGGAACTCCTGCAGGAGACAGGACAGAATGGGCAGAGGATGAACTGCTACAGCAGCTGATTTTGGCAAGGGATGCTGCTCCTCTGTGCTACTTCCTGCAGGTCCCCTTGTGCCAGAAACCGGCTGGCCAGAGCCCAGAGTCACTGAGCACCAGCAGAGAGCACTCACACCGAGAGGAAAGGGGCAGATTCAAAACCTGCATCACCACCTCTTCCAGGCCCCACAAACAGAGCCACATAAAGGGACACTTCCTTTGCATGGAAGTCAGTTAAGTGGATGTTTCTAACCGTAAGCAGGGATACTTCTATTCATGTTGCTTGAGGTTTTTTTATTATCTTCCATCAAGAATGCTGAATTATTTTTTCTTCTCTGTTTGTTCCAACCACAAAAGGGAAGATGAACACAGGGAACTGAGAGTGGTTCACACAACAAGGCACAGGGCTGACCCCAGGTGAATTTGTTTCTGTTTCACCATCCTGTGCTCTCTCTGCTGTTGGCAGCATCCATAATGCTCTCATCACAACACTGCAAAATGTTATTTTGCAGAAATGTAACCCTACAGGCAGAAAAAAAGAACAGTTGCTGCAAAGTCTTTCTTCTAAAGTATTATTTAATAATGAAAAGTCCAATAACTTAATATGATCAGGATAGGAATCCTTCAGCTCTGACATCTGCCCACTCCTATGGGGCAAAGGATGATCCTGATCTTGCAAAAAAATCTCTCTTCATCTGCCTCCACTCCCACCCTTTCAAAGCACCAAGTTATTCACCAGCACTTGTATAACTGGAAGAGGAAATTGAACCAATTTCAACATCCTCAGCTTCAAAAATTATCTTGTTCCCTTGTGCTGTATCACTTGCTGCCTTTTGAATCCTGATCAAGTACAAACCAGAACAACATGCATGAGCTTTGCTTAGCTTCAGTTTTTAACACTCAGGCTTAATTCAGGGCTTGAGCTCAAGGGCCTTACTCCAGAACACTGAATTTTAGAATCACCAAGGTTGGAAAAGTCCTTTAAGATCAAGTCTGACTGTCAACCTACCAACACCACTGCACCCTCTAAGCCATAACACCCAGGAATTTTTACCTATACAAGATTTTAAATGCTGTCATTTCTGATTTCAACAAAATATTGTCATTCCTCTGTACACTGTGCCCTCTTTCTAAAAACAGCTTGAGCTTCCTGTCTCAAAAATTGGTCTGGCTTCAGACACTGAAACAGGATAATACAGAAAATTTCTCCTCCAATTACCTGAAAATTCAACACGTGCTAGAGGGCAGCAAATATCAGTGCAATTCTTCATAATAATTCTGATTACAGCTATATCCTATTAAGTAAAAATCAACAAAAATGCAGACCAGTCACACAATACTCTATTAAGAAACAAAATATACACACCTTTATACATGTTTAGCCATGTCCTATCCTGGACAAGATAATTCAGGGAAAGTAAAACCACTCAGGTATAGCCTCATCAAGAAACACTTACTGAAAATTGTCACAGTTATGCTTTTTCCTAGAAGCTACAGCACTCCCCAGATTAAAAATGCATGGTAATGTGTTAATATTGGGCTTTGAAGAGAGTTTTGTGATTATAGAAACTATAATAATTATTTGGAATAATTCTGGCTTACACACTTAACAGCAGCTCAGCCCTGCCCTGTCACAACTCCCCTCTGCCCTGCCTGTGCCTGGTTTCTGTGCATTGGTAGAACTGTCTGGTTGCTCCCCAATCACCTGGAATGAGCTTTTTTTCTGCCTGCAGCACCTTAATTACAATCCTAAAAGGGTTTGAATTGGAAGAGCTTTGTTGCAATCACCCCTGCCATGGCTAGGAACGCCTTCCACCATCCCAGGCTGCTCAGAGCCCCATCCAGCCCGGCCTTGGACACTTCCAGGATCCAGGGGCAGCCACAGCTTCTCTGGGCAGCCTGTGCCAGGGCCTCAGCACCCTCTGGGTAAAGAATTCTTCCAAATATCAGAGCTATATCCACCACCTTTCATTTCAAAGCCATTTGCATTATATGCCCTTGCAGAAAGTCTGTAGGAAAAATCAGCTTGTCAGGAAGGGGGAAGCTGCAGCTCAGGAGTCCATGGCAGAGGTACAGCTCGCCTAAAAGGCAAAATGTCAGAGCAGACTCCCAGAATCTTTGCCATGAATCTCTCTTTTGCTGAGGTACCTCAGTCTCAGCAGTCCTGCACTTCAAGCCCTCCTACAGACACCAGGAATAAATAAATAAAATGTGCTGCCAGCACAGATGTCAAAGGCAGCACCCCTTCCTCTCACTCTGACCATTTATCTTTTTAGCAACAGCAAGTTCTGGTTTTCATGGATTTCTGTGCCTACTTCATGACAACAGCTAGAAAACAGAGTGAAGCAAGCACAAAGGCAAGCCACAAGAAATGCAATGGGCTGGCAGCATACCAACAATTTGGGGAGCAGAATGAAGGGCTGCCTGTTTGCAGCTTCCTCCTGCTTGTTCCATCACGTAAACAAGAAACCAAAGAACATTTTTAAAATGTTTTTCCACTAACTTGTGTTTCCAGAGCTTTGCCACCACTGGGCTCTTGCAGGAGGTGACAAGATCTATGTTCATATGCACAGCATGCAGATGTGCACAGATGTTAGCAGGGGATGTCTGTTCACACATTTAGTTATCCCTAAAATGCTGAATGGTGGCAGAGCCCCCTGCCCTCTGCTCCTGCATGTGCCTGCCAAAGGTCAGATTACCAATTCCAGAGCATTGTTTTAATTCTTAGGGCTGAGGGTCATCCACCCAAGCCAAGCCAGAACAAGATGAGGATTTACAGCTTAAAACCAGGATGAACAATTGCCTTGGTTTCAAGACAAGTTTAGGAGAAAAACACTCTGGAATAAGTGAATAAATGCTGAATAAATGCTAGATATTGAATTTTCAGGCCTTACCCCCACATGCGCACACGCACAATAGAAAAAGAAAAAACAAAGCACCAGGGAAAGAGGCAACATGGTAGGGAGAAAAAATTGGTGCTGGCCCCTGTCTCAAGGGAAAAAGAAACCAAAACAAAACATTCATGCTGCAGCTTGCGCAAAACAGACGGAAACCTGTGAAATTGCTGGTGTTGGTTCCCTCTTCACAGCTGTGTCAGTTTTGAGACAAATTTCAGGAGAAAATGCCCTGGAATGAGTGTTTCATATAAAGAGGAAGAGTTTCAATAACTCTTCTTCTGCCAATGACAGAAATGGATAGCAGTGAGTGAAAGGGCAGAAAAAGAGAACTGCTGATTAATGAAAAAAGAAAACAAACAAAAAAAATAAAAACAAAACAAAAAACCAAAACTAAACAAAACAAAAACAAACAAAAAAAACCCATATTAAAAAATATTATTTTTTGTGTTGTAAAGAGAATTGACTCTGCTTTCCAAGCTCTTGGGTTCAGGCTGCCTCCTAGTCACTGCAAGGAAGGTCAAGCCGAAACAGTTCAAGGAAGAAAAAAAAAACCAAACAAAAAAACCCAAAGAAACACAAAAAAAAAACCCCCAAACCACCAAAATGATTTGCTGGTGAAAGGCCTCCAGAGCAGGGGAAGAAAGACCAGAAGCTCCTTGCCCAAAGCACAAAGTGGAAGCCAGAAAGTCCGGGCAGGCACAGCCGGGTTGGGCAGGGGCAGCCTGAACAAACCCAGGGGGTCCCTGGTTCCCACTGAGCCACAGCAGCCGATCCCGGGCACTCAGCAGGGATCAGGGAACAGAACTCCACCATCAAAATGCCCAAGGCAGCAGCAGAACAGGGGCATTGGGGATTCTTTGCTCCCGCCTGGCTTTGTCAGCTCCAGAGCAGCCCTGGCTGTCCCACTGGGTCTCTCTGCCCTTGGACCAAAAACAAAGTGTCCAGTTTGGCACAAAAGCCACCCAAGGATGGCTGTCACAGCCTCCGAGGCCAGGCAAAGGAAAAAACCCATCCTCCTTGCCTAAGCTAACCACAAACCCTAGCTAGGGTTAGGAAAATTAATCTGTAGCCGCGATATTTTCTGAAAAATCCTTTCCTTTGGATTTTTTCTCCTGAGAAGCTGTGAAGCCTCAGAGAAAAAGAAAATGAATAATTATCTGCTGCTGTGGAATGCAACAGGTGCATCTTTGATTGGTCTCATGTGGTTGTTTCTAATTAATGGCCAATCACAGTCCTGAGCTGTCTCTGACTCTCTGATCAGTCACAAGATTCTGTTATCATTCCATGATTTTCTATTCCTTTCAAGCCTTCTGATGAAATCCTTTCTTCTATTCTTTTAGTACAGTTGTAGTATATAATTTTCTTATAATATGTCATAAAATAATAAATCAACCTTCTGAAACATGGAGTCAAGATTCTCATCTCTTTCCTGGTCCTGGGACCCCTGTGAACACCAGCACATTAATCCACAAACACCAGAGGTTTATGTCCAAAAAAGAGACAGAAAAGTCCTTTCTGGCTTTATTAGAAAAAAGGGAGAGGCCATGGGGCATTCCCCTGGGATCTCTCAAATTTTTGGAGGACACAGCCTCCCTTTCTATCCCAATTTCCTGGCTGCATTTCCCTTCCCTCTTTCCCCATTGGCTGAGGGACTTGAGAGGTTAAGATTTCCCAAAGATTTCCCTCTCATGTATAACCCCTCCCTTTTAATTTTTAATTCTTACAGAATTTAAAAGTTTTTCTTCTCCATTGTTTCTTTCATCTCTCAACATCTGATTTTGTTTACCAGCAGATCTAAAGTTTATTTGTAAAAGCAAATATCCTTTTTCCATTCATCAATCAGTGGAATCCTTCCCATTGTTTCTTTTACCTTCCAGAGCTAGTTTTATCTACCAGCAGACACACAGCTAAAGACAAATCTGCTATTCTTCTCACTAGCAAAGCAAAAATCCCCCAAAACCCCAGAGCACACAGCAGGACAGACACCCTGGAGTGAGGCTGTGGAAGAGCCCCAGGGCTCCCTCCTGCCCCAGACCCAGCTCAACCCAACATCAGCCATCCCCGGGCATGGGGCAGGGAACACAAAACCTCCCCAGGACAGCGGCTAATGCCTGCACTCAAAAACAAACAGAGCCTGAATGCTTGCAGCCTAACGAGACACCTCAAAATTTAGATTGAATCTGATATTTCACCTTCACGACACAGACTTAACACATGGAATACAATTTCCTGTATTTCACGCGTATATCCATAGGGAAAATACAGCCAGATCCTGTGCCAGACATTGAACTGCCCTCCTCAGCGGCTTTTAATCTTTGGATCCTCTTTAGATGTGCAGATTAACTCTTTTGTAAATATTTTAGCCAGTCACAAATATTCAGCAATAGAAAGAACAGTAAGGTCATATTTTTGCTTTCCACAGCAGTTGAGTCTTCGCACAACACTTTATGAAATATTTTGTGAAAATCAAGCCTCCAACAATGCAATTAAATATCAGCTCTCTTTCTGCTTTTATTAGATGAAAGCATACTGATTAAGATTTAAGCAACTGGTGAAATGAAGCCTCTGCCGTGTTTAGAAGTTGCCTCCTTAATCTGAAGAAACTTGGAGAAGCTTTTTAAAGCACATACACCAACACAAAAGTTTATAGGCAATATCTACAGGAAGCACACTTCTTCCCTGAAATAGGAATGCAAAGGAAGCCTCTTATATTTGTGGGGTTCCCAGATTAAGGAATGAATGATGAATCTGACTCCATGTTCTCAGAAGGCTAATTTATTATTTTATGATACTAGAGTATATTAAAGAATGCTATACTAAAACTATACTAAAGAATACAGGAAGGATACAGACAGAAGGGTAAAAGATAATAGTGAAAACTCATGACTCTCTCCAGAGCCCCGACACAGCTTGGCACTGATTGGCCACTGAGTGAAAACAATTCACATGAAACCAATGAAACAATCACCTGTGGGTAAGCAATCTCCAAACACATTCCAAATGAGCAAAACACAGGAGAAGCAAATGAGATAATTATTGTTTTCCTTTTTCTCTGAGGCTTCTCAGCTTCCCAGGAGAAGAAATCCTGGGCAAGGTGATTTTTCAGACAATGTGACAGTGACAGAAGCCCACAGCAGCACGGGCTGTGTGTGCAGTTCAGGCCATGCCAACCCAGCTGATGTCTCAGAACTCACTGTGCATTAATCGTTGCACCCCACCATTACACTGGCCTTGTGACAAAAGGAGAAAAGTCCTTTTCTTTCCCTGCCTTCACTAACAAGGCCTACCTGGAAGGGGTGAAACAGGAGATAAACAAAATATTATTAGGGGGTTCAGAAGAACTCCAGGAGGGAAGACCTGGAAGGTATGAGGTGTGCCAAAGATGAAACATTGGCATTCCAAAGCACTTGAGGAGAATGAACTTCCAGCAATAAGAGAACTTAGAGATGTCTGAGGGCCCAGAATTTAACTAAACAGAAAAAAAAATCCCATTCATTGCTATCATAATTTTCATCTAAACAGAACAGATTGAAAATGTCTTTAGAGCCAAACTCCTTGCCATTTGCCTAATGCACCAATTAAGTGATATTTTCTTTTAATTACTTGCTTCACAATCTTTTTATTACTTAAATCAAGTTGAACAATTCCATATTGTAAGAAACTAAGGCTAATGAGAACAGCAACATTATTTTCTACTGAGTCAATAACTGGACAAATATCACAGACCTTTAATTGATGCTAGGATTGTTTTGCTTGACAGAATTGTTTTCAGATGCAAAAGTGCCCATCCCTTCTCAAAAGGCAAAATTAGTGCTATGGGGTACAATTATATATTACAAGGAATGTACATTTTAGGTACCTAAATCCAGAGAAGGTTCTCAAATGCAGGAGTGGAGGAATGGGAGGTTTGCCAATTATGATTTCAGAAATATTGAAGAACCCAGTAATGTCACGTCTCCAGCTCTTTTCCAAGACTGAGTTTACCAAGGATCACACCATGTCCACGGTTTTACAGAGCACTAAGACATCTAGTGAGGGAAAAATATACTGCAAGTGGAATTACTGAATGTTATGTAAACTAAGCAGAGCTGTTCAGCTATGAGATGTAGGCAGTCTGTGGGATCACTGCTGCAGGTCAGTTATTGCCTCATGATTTTTCACTGTACATTTCAAGTTTTTACAGGTCTCATGGAAAGAAATGACTACACCAAAACCCAACTCACTGCAGTGCTCTGGACTTTCATAAAGTTCTTGTTTTATTGTCACAGAGCTCGTGTCACACCAGCTCAGAGAAATCATGTCACTGCTTTTACCAACATGCAGGTCTGGCAGTGAGTCCCACCCATTAAACACACGCCTGGCACACTTATTATTTATATTGTATTTAAATTGTAATTTAAATTACAATTCAGAAACTGGTGTGAATCCCATGGCACAGGACGTCTAAACCATCCTTTCTAAAGGAAACACAAGCTTTCCACAACTTTGTTGACATGGAGTATAACAAAAACCTGGAATGACTTAATTCTTGATTCAATAAAAAGATCAAACTAACTATTTTCCCTATGGCCCTGGCAAACACAGTTTAAACAAAATTGCCATTGTCAGCTTCAAATACATCAGAACAGCTTCTTGGGGCTCACAAAATAAAGAACATTAGTTCAGAGCAGATCCTTTCATGTTCTGCCAGGAAAACGTGTGTGGAAAATGACATAGAAAAGATGTAACACCAACACATGAATAACGCTAGAGAAACTAAAGGGTACTCCTGCAAACTGAAGCTGAAATTATCAAATGATCACAACAAAAAAAGTGGAGGGTAAAAAGAAACTTATCAAAGTATTGTAACGGGTTCACTGTAAGTTGCAAGGTTTGGAAATTATAAGAAATGTTCAAACACCTTGAAATTGAAAATTTAGGTCAGATTCCCTGATTTATGTAATTTTCTTTATCAATTTCTCTTTTTTCAACCTAAAATAAATAGTATTCACTTTTGTACACAATAAAAAGCATATACTGTTTATACACCACATCTATATTTCTTTCCCTATCCTTCACCTAGAAAAATAAATTCTTTACAATAGGAGCAATAGTACAAGGATTTAGTTTTTCCTTCAACGGCTTCAGGGGAAAAACATATTTTCTCTGTCTGCTGACAGGTAGGCAGACCTTGCATTACCCACTAGCTGGATGTTACACTGGGCAAACATTCTTGGATTAGGACTCTTGCTTAGGTTTTAATTACTTATGTTTGACCTGGTATTTTCAGATTTCTTGGTATTTAAACTTTGCTTTTTGCAATGTTGTGAGAAAATTTTGGATTGAAAAGCATAGGAATCCCATAAATCTTAAGTTTAGACTGACTTCAGTTATCTAAGAGAGTTTTCTGCCTCTCATCAATTAGGATTCCATCATTAGTTATTTTCATGTACCAAATTACTTTTTTACAAATCTCTTGTATTGCAGTCCAGCCAGAAACTCCTCAGCAAGAATTTCTCAAAAATTTCTAAACATTTCACTCATTGCAACACGTCTGTATTTTAAAATGTGTTTGCAGAGCTTCTGGAAAGCAGGAGAAAACAGAGTTAGGTGAGCTAGGAGCGTGAGTGAGTCACAGGCTAGTGACAGTGAACACAAAATCAAAGTTTATATACTGGATATTCCACTGTCATGAAAGAACATATTTTAAAGTACATTAATCAGATTTCATTTAGAAGATCCTGTTTTTTTCACATACCACAATCTCCAATGTTGCAATATCATTACTACCCTGCACTCCAAAAATTTATGCATCTCCTCAGCTCCCTACCTCACCATGTCTCAACTGCACAGGCTCCAGAAGTCTCCTACAGGTTTCTTCACCAAAATCATCTTCCAGACAACTTGTAGGGAGTTTAATTTAACAAAGTAAAATTTTGGGAGTATCATTTGTTGCTTTTGTTTGTTTCATTGCAGCAGGCAATGATGCAGGGGACTGTCACTGTCATATTTTCTGGAAAAATCCCTTCACCAGGATTTCTTCTCCAGGGAAGCTGAGAAGCCTCAGAGAAAAATGAAAACAATTATTATCTGATTGCTTCTCCTGTGTTTTGCTGCTTTGAAATGTGGTTTGGAGATTGTTTACCCAACATGTGAGTTGTTTTAACTTAATGACCAATCACAGCCAGCTGTGTTGGGACTCTGGAAGAGGTCACAAGTTTTTAATTAGTATTTTGTTAAGCCTTCTGTAAGGATCCTTTCTCTATTCTTTAGTATACCATTCTTTAATATAATATATTAATATATTATATTATAATATGTTATACTTTAATATAATAGACATAATATCCATCATATCATATCATATCCATTATATCATATCATATGTAATACCATAAAATAATAAATTAAGCTTCTGAGAACATGGAGTCAGATTCATCATTTCCTTCCGAAAATACCACAGGGGACCAGATGCACCACCCACACTGGCCATTGCTCTATGACCCATTTTGGTCCTGCTCAAGTCACACTGGAAACTCCTCAAGGACTCAGGATACTCTGTCCTACCCAAAACCCACACAGCCACATAGACAAAATTTGTCTTTCTAACTTCTGAGACAGCTTCTCAGTTTTCTCCACCTGACTGAGAGTTAAATTAACTATGAGACACTAAAAATGAAATCTGACAGACAGGGATAACTTATGTCTGGGAGGAACTGGAACCCAAACAAATAGAAACTGAATTTTGATTGGCCAGTAGCATCGCTTACCAAAAAACACAACATGCATTAGTTGATTCTCAGTAGATTGCTGGAACATTAGCTTACAAATCGCAACAATAAACCTCCTTGATTTTCACAGCAGCTTTAGATTTTGTTCTTTGCTTGTTTTTAATCAAAGTGGGGTTCAGTCTGGGATTGTAAGGGAAGAATGCCCACAGGTAAGGCTCAGAATGAAGCTGTGACAGTGACTGGAACAGACACAGCAGGTGCTAGAGGAGCCACGGGCTGCAGAGACACAGGTTGGACACGTGGCTCTGTGAAGCTGCAGACCCCACACAGCAATGCCCCCAGAAGAGCAGTGGCACACCCTGGAAAATCCACACACCTCTGGAATCACCTGCCTTTCTCAAAGAGCACTGCTGCACCCTGAGCATGCCAATCAGGGCTGAAGTTAGGTGAGATGAGAGCCAACCCAAGTAACTTTAATTTTCCCTTTGCCTCCCATTAGTTGAGAGAAATTTTAGCAAAGGCTTATCAGATTTACACTGTTGAGCAACTTCTCAAAACCCACTTAAGACACATACCATAACTTAGTACCTGGGGAAAAAACAGCTTTTAAAGGCACTCTTGCAAGTACAGAGCACTGGAACCAGTGATGTTACAAATCAAGCTACATTTGAAATCTGTGAGAGGCCCTCAATCCGACTCTCCCTTTTCCAGCAGGAGGGAGAACTCGTTTATCCAGAAAACTGGATTACAAACTCTGCCTCAAGCTGCTGTGAGTCAAGCTTTTATATTAGACTGTTGTTTTTTTGTCTTATGGTTTTTGCTTTTGATTCCCCTAAAAAAAAACTACGGAGGGAATTTGGTGTTGACTTAAAGTGCAGAAAAGTAATCTACAAGTTATCTTTTGTAACTGGGAATAGAAAGGAAAACTTTAAATACTAATTTTTCTGTACATGGCATTTATTTGTGTGGTACTGCACACACATAATTAGTTATAATTTACTTTACTGCCAAGGTTTTTCTGAGGCTGTGTTTTTGAAAGAGCAATCACTTCTGGCTTTTAATGTTAGTTCCAGACATTGTTTGAACTTGGTTTATGCTCTACCAGTAAGTCTTTAGTATATTATTTTTAAAAGTTCACATTTCCAATTGGATTTAGTTGCCTAGCAGAGCGTGCCTTTAATCATAACCAACAACAACAGCATGGCAGCAAAGTAAGAAACAAAATTAAACCAAAGTCATGGAAAACACATCGTGATCTGGTTCCTAGATACTATTTAATTGCATTTGCTCGAGACAGTTCCTTTCACAGAGATGTGTCACTGGAGCAGTCAAGCACTCCTTCACATGCCAGCCACTACTAAAAAGCCAGATTGCTTCAGACAACTGAAACAATTGTTTGAAAACAATGGAATTCAATGAAAAACAAAGAAATCTCCCCTCACTCGGCTGCACAGGGCAACCCAGGCTCCCACACCCTGGAAAAGCACACATGTGCTTTGCACCTGGCAAGCCAAAGGGCCATTTATGAAAGCCAGCACCTTTCAGACATGCCATAACTTTGGCAGAGAGAAGTTACTTAACATGTCCTTGATCTAGCAAAGATTCAGATATATAACTCGTGAAATTTAAATCAAGTTCTTTGATTTGATTACAAGGCAGCATTTTTCACCCATTATATATTGTCTCAACGTTAATTAAAGAGCACACTGTGTAATTTTATTAACTACACCTAGACAAGAATTATTTTTTGAGAACACGATAATTCAATTTACTTTGCTTTTGTGTTAAGAAACTGAAGCAATACTAAAACTTAGCCCAATGTTTTTCATACATTTAAATATACACATATATTAAGACTATGAGTGAAGTATGTATGAAATCTTTATGCAAATAAAAAAGTAATTTCATATATGTTTCTACTCATGAACAAGTCCCAAGATAAAACAGAACAAAAATGCTTCAGAGAATTAAGCAGAAAGGAGAAAACAAAGCAATCCCCAGACAAGCTTTGTAGATCATATCAGCAGCTTCTGAGGTGTGTCTTTTGCTTCCCAGTGATTTGGTCTAGAAATTCTAGACTGTACGAAATCCTTTTCGTACACGACGTGCACAAAATTTACAATTGAAATTGTGGAAAGCTAAAAGCAAACAGTAGCACAGTGTTGCAATACTTGTGAAGTCAAAATGCCAATTCAATGTTTCTCTTCCCAGCCAGCCTCCCTGTGGAGCACACAGGAAACACAAGCAGTGCAGAAATGAGAGTTACCATCCACACATCCATGTCCTGCCAACCAGCTGCGTGCAGCGAAAGCTTAACTCAGATACCAAGGGACACAGGTGTAAAAGCAATCAGGGATTTAGCATCAGTAGAGGATCAGCATTTTCATAAGCAGCATCATTTTCCCACCTCAGGTATTTCCACTGAAATATCACTTCCCTGAAATAAATATCACTCAAACTGCATCCAAACCCATTCTAAAACTTCCCACAGACAGCCAAAGGCTAAAATATTGTCCACTCAGCATTTAACACACAATTAAAAAAAAATCATAAATATGATTCAAAGATTTTTCACAGACCTTCTGAAAAAAACAAAAAAAAAACAAAAAAAACCAAACAACCAAAACAGAACAGTATCTCTCAATAGCCACCTTGTATTTTCATTCATTTCATCCATGGTACTCAGGTGAGAGAATAAATTACCTTGAGCTGTTGAACCCTTCTGCTGAAAGTATTTTATTTTGCATGTGTAAGTAAAAGTTCTTGGATCAGAGACTGAAACTCACATATCTTATTTTCTAGGCCACTGGCTCTGGAATTATTGTTATTTGTAAGCTATTTCAGAAAAACCACAACCATTGCAAGAGGAATGTCAAAAGTTTCAAGAGGAGAGATGTTAAATTCTGTAAATCTATTGACAAGGACAGTAAACGAACAACAAATCACTGGTCCAACTTAACTAGGCATGAAGCAGATGAACATTTTAAGTGACTGTACCAACCATTTAAACTGCTTTACAAGATGATTATGCTTTAAAAGTCGCAAAGGCTTAAAGGTAATAGGCAATGACACTTTTCAATAATTTTAAAAGGCACAAAGTTAAAGCTCATTGTCCTTAATCCTGTTTAAGCATTTTAATCCTGAAATCTTACACCTCTGAAGCAGTCTTAGAAGAACCCTAACAATTTCATGTCAGAGCAACACACCCACACCACCTGAAATAACAAAAAAGGAGATTTTTTTTTTTCAAAGACCTGTTTGTGTTGGAATCTTGTGAAATATAATCAGCACATCCACTTCACTCAGGAAATTGCATAAAATATTTTCAATTTTTAAAGCTGGAAGCAAAAACGGTTCCCTGGTCAGCATTTAAGCATGGACTGTACAAATAAATCAATAATAACATCAGCCTAAAAAACTCAGTTAAGAAAAAAAAAAAAGAAAAAAAAAAGAGAAAAATATCAGCAACAGTACCTAAACCCTAGAGTTTCTTCAAATTACATTCTCTGTAACATTTTGTATTAGTAGCTGATTAAACCAGTATGAAAATACATTCCTTGCTAAATTCATTTGGGTTATATTACCCACTTTCTCTCCACCAAGAACGTTGTTAGTTTTACCCTCCCATTTTCCTTCCTGAGAAGTAGAAGAATTTGGATATGAAACAGAACTAAGGTCTGAAAGCCACGTGTGAGTTTGAAGTAGGTACAAGGAAGTTCCACACAGGTCATGTCGGCTGCAATGGGCCGGAACATCACAAACAAGAAGCAGCCACAAACTTCAGTGTTCATTCCTGGATCAGTGCAGCAGCTTTGGCCCTTTATTAATAAACATCCCTGTCCAGATTCTGCTGCTGAGGGCACCTCAAGCTGCTGCCATGCACATTTGGCTTGAGACACCTGTGACAAACTGTGCACATATAGAGTGGCATAGGAGAAAGTGCTGGATGGGCACAGGAACTCACTTTTCCCAGTGCAAGACTGCACAAACTTTGATATTATGTGAAATAAATAATATTTATTTCAGCAGAGGCATCATATTGTGCCCAGTCACAGCTGCAGCCTCACCTGCCATCCATCCACCTTTCATCTTTGTTCCCTGCATCCTGGCATGGAAATTGGTTTTGCAATTTTGTTATCAGCACCTTTCTAGCCAGCAAAGCAAGGCACAACACTGTGAGATTGCTGTGGGGAAATGAACTCCAGCTCAGCCAGACCCCAGACACATCCTATAGATCTGCCCGGCCTCCCTCAGTGCACTGTGAGCTGTGCTCAGCCTGGCACAGATATCCCAACAGAGAGAGAAATCCCTTCTGAGCAGAGGAAATCAAACCATTGCTACCAACCCTTTAAACCAGTTGCTCCAGTGTCATGATTTTATCTTCTAACATCTGAGAAAGAATGGTATAAGTTATTTACCACAACAGCATAAAATTATAGCCTTCTGTGGCACACAATCTGAAATTATGCTGCAAGGCTAGCCCATTTTATTGTGCAGTTGATATCTTGTTGGAAAAAAATCCAAACATCATTTCTCTTCTTAAGTAAAATCATTATGTAGATTAAACTTAGGCCAATATGTGCATTCAGCAGCTATCTTGCCTTAACCTTGTGCTGTAACTTAGTTAGGACAGAAATGTCTTTACGATGCTATGGATAAGCTGCAGCAAGGGCCTCATTCTATTTTAGGGTCTCTAAGTCCACTAGTTAATTTTATTTCACTACAAGCAAATAAATCCAAAAAGAAATACAAAGCCATCAGCATACACTCAGATAATCATGTCAAAACACATTCAGAGAACGTGTCAGAGCAGAGAAAACAGTAAAATAGTATATGACTCTTCAACTAAATCAGTCCAAAAAAATCTCTGCAAGCTAATCCAAAATTAATCATTTGCATTACAATAAAATACTGTGCCTTTATCTTAAACACTCACAAGCTTCACACAGCTTACCCAATATTGGGGCAAAGACAATGCCATGAGGACACCAAAGGAGGCTTCAAGCACCTGCTGCTCCTTATTGCTCTTCAGCCCAGCCTTTTATGCCCTCCTGTTGATGCCCTGCCCCTGTGTGCCCTCTGCTCCCTGTGTGATTGCTCAGCACCCCTGGGTTGAGCAATGGCTCCTCACCTTCAATAGCATTCACCTGTCCTGCACAGCTGGAGACAATTGGGGATCAGCCACAGCCCCACTCCCAACCACCACAAACTCTGTGCCCACAACATTTCCCCCCCTTTTTTCGTTCTTTTAAATAAATGCCATGTCTGCCATCCTTCTAGAGGGCCCTTGAAGAAGAAATAGCAAATATGGTACAAGTATCCTTTGTGGAGCCTCCACTGACTCTGGACTCTGTCCTGACCTTGGTTCAATCCCCAAACTCACATTTCATATCATCAAAATCCTCATATCTACACTTCTACAATACTGACAATATCAGTAGCAGCACAAGTTTATAAAGCAACACACAAGAATTACAGAATTACAGAATTCCATCCACAGCCACACAACTTCATAAATTAACACACAAGAATAAGACAGAATCTGCATGTTCCCATCCTAAGAACTGCAATCCACAAGCACAGTACACAGATTTTACCAGCAAATGAACATGTGGCACTGAACAACACTCTGCCTCTAGCTCCTACTGCTGCTCTAACTTCTCTTGCTCCTTCACAGCTTTTGTTGCATTAGATGGTCTGAAGTTGTCAGGACCCAGGACATTCCTCTGGCTGCCCTGGGTGATTGGAGACACTGGCAAGGGGCTCAGAGACCTTGGCACAGAGCCACAAACACCTGTGCCTTTGATTTTAGCCCCTGGAAACAATTACCAACCTTGTGTGACGAGTTACAGGCCACAAGGGTTTGAATAGAATGATAGTGAATTTGTCACAGGGTAAAAAGTAGAATTTTGGGGATTTAGAACGGGGGTTCAAGAGGCAAGATGGAGGAATCTGGGCATGTCCTGCCTTTCTCCTTCTTGTCCTCCATCTTCTGCTGTGGTGGTGACACTTTTGGATTGGTTTAGAGTAGAGACAGACTGTCTAACACAGGTGATAGGTATTGGAAAACTATTGTAAATAAAGTACATGCAGTTCTTAGTATCAAAAAATAACACCACCCCAAGGGCAGGGACTGTGCCACAAAGCAACCTGCTGGACAGACCTCAGCAGGTCAGAGAAAGAATGTAACAGAAAAAAGCAAATAACCTTGAAAACCAGAGCTGAGGAATCTCAACAACTTCTTCGGTCACAGGGCTGGAAAAAGACTTTCTAACACCTTGGAGTAATCTTACCCACAGAAACCCAAGATGAAGTTATTTCCCATGGTGTTCCCAGCAGCTCACCTGTGCCCCAGGTGCCAAATCCAGCCTGGTCCAACGGGCAGTGTCCCCACACTGCTCTCAAGGCTACGCTGCTGCGTCTGCACCTCACCCAACAGCAAAACCCCAAATCCTGCTGGGGTCACCATGATATGGGAGCCACCACCAACACCAAAGAGGGCTTTGAGCATCTGCTCACAACCTTTTATCCCCTCCTGCTGATGCCCTGCCCCTGTGTGTCCTCTGCTCCCTGTGTGACTGCTCAGCACCCCATGGCTCCTCACCTTCAATAGCATTCACCTGTCCTGCACAGCGGGAGACAACTGGGGATCAGCCACAGCCCCACTCCCACAAACTGTGCCTACAAGAACAGAATTACAGACAAAGATGGACACAGAGTTCTACATCCTGAAGATAATGTGCAGCCTTCTGTGTGCTGCTACTTACCAGAAACACAGTTTGATGTTCCATGTGTTATACAGACACCAGACTTCTCCTAAATGCACACAGTAAAATTAAGACTTTGTGAAAGTCTAAATGCAAACACAAACCAAATAATCTCTTAAATCCAACTGTAAGGTGTTGCAGTCTTGTTAGCATTTGCCACTATTTAGAAAGAACAGACAGGCATATTGTATAAACTGATTCACTCAAAGTCATGGTACAAGTAATGTATTAGGTATAAACTTGATATGAGATAGTTTAATATTTTTTACAATTTGCTCTGAAGAAATTAAAATATTATATTAAGCCTAGAACTAGAATCAATAGAAATTCCAGAATGTGACTTGGTGTGTTTTCTTACCACATAAATTTTATAATGTGCAATATACTTTTTAATATTCTAACTTTCTAAGGATAACAAGGTATTTCTCACAGTGATACAACTACAACAGGAAAAATAAGTCTTCTTTATTTCTGCTTTTTTCACCATTAATAACAGAATTGTTGAGACTGGAATGGACCTCTAGAAATTATCTAGTCCAACTGTGTTGTTCAAAAGAGGGCCAACTGGAGGTGGTTTCTCAGGGCTATGTCCAGTCAAGTTTTGAGTATATCCAAGAATGGAAACTCCACAACATCCCTGGGCAATTTGTTCCAGCATTCGATGACTCTTCCTCTTAACATTTTTGCCCTCTGTTTAAATGGAATTTCCTGTACTTTGATTTCCACTCCCTGGGCACTAGTGAGGAGGGTCTGCTCTCTCTCTCCAGCCACCAGGTATTTACAGACATTGCTCAGACATTAGTGAAGTTTCTCTCCTTCATGCTGAACTGTCACAGCTCTCTCAGCTTCTGAAAGAGATGCATTCTTGTCAGATGCTGCAATCCTTTAATCATCTTTGCGGCTCTTCACTGAGCTTGCTCCAGAACATCAGTGTCACTCTTTTCCTGGCACATTGCTGCCCAGGAATGGGCCCAGCACTCCAGTGTGGTCTCACATAGTTATGGCACAAGGGACAGGCTCTTCCTCTGCAGCCCAGGAGGCTGCTGGCTGCACTCACCACATCCATCATCAGCTGTCCAGGTGACTGATGTGAGGCTGTGCTGGCCTGCAGCTCTGCATCCACACCCCTCCTGAAGGCTGGCCTGACATTCACTTCCTTCTAGCTCTCAGCAACCTCCCCTTATCATCAGACCTCTCAAAGATAATTGAGAGCATCCTTACAGTGACATGTGCCACTTCCTCAGCATTCTCAGGTGCACCTGACCAAATCTCACAGATTGAGGCATGTCATCACTAGCCCCAAACTTCACACCCCTGAGCAGCTCTCCCTGGTTTGTGCATATCAGGGCCAGCAAAGAGCCCGTGCTTCCTCAAGAGCCTGCAGCCATTCCTTGCAGCACTCCAGCCATCCCACTAGATCTCTGTAATCCCAGTGACATGATAACCCTGGAACTGAGGCAGGCCAATTCCTTCCGCATTTAGCCAAGAACTGTTTTAAAATTTGTTACAATTAAAACAATTTGTTACAAATTAAATTTATCTTTAAAATAACCTAGTCAATACTGTTGCCCAAAAGAATAATTAGATCTACAAAAGAACTCCTTCAACAACAAGAGAGGAAAAGAAGAAACAACCCTGTGCATTTTATTGGCATTGAGGTACAGTCCCACAGTCCCATTACAATTAATCTTTTCCTTTTTCTTAAACTAAAATGCAATATAGAAAAAGCATTAAAAGCCTGATTGGTCAACTAGCAGTAAACACAAAACCTGCTCCAAAAAAAGGGGAGGAAAAAAAAAAGGGGGGGGGGGGGGGAAGGCAGGCACAAAGCAAACTGCACTGGACATATAACTACACAGAATTTCACATTTATGGCCCCATTTGGTCAAGGTTGTAAGAACATTTTTTCTTCCATCTATAGCTTCTTTCTGCACAGGGATCCACTACAAGGGTTACTCCTGGGCTTAGAAATCACCACTGGTAAAGCTGCACATGGCTGACAAGATGCAGGTCTCTGACTCCTCTTCCTGCTGAGAACTGTGTCTTCCTTTGGGGGAGACACATGTACTGGCTTCCAAGGAATGGGGTTACAATATGCTGGAGCTGGATACAGATTTCTATCAGCACTTCCTAGAATATTTAGAAAATACACATAATTTAGAAGGAATATTTACACCACAAGCTTGCCAATACAAGCAGTTACAATAATTATACAACACAACAACATCTTCAGAGAAAGCACAGTCACATCACATAATTAAAGTGACTCAAAATGATAACCAGTCCATCTTTTTGCTTTTTAAACAGTAACTGGTATATTCTTCACTTCTACTTAAATAATAAGCAGGTTGAATGCTCAGTCCTTTGTGTTCTTAAGAACTGTAAATGTCTACAAATTGGCTACTTTGTTTTACCCAACCACGTGATGGAAGGATATAGTTCAAAGTTTGTAACACATTACACTGAATCACACGAGTGAGTAGACAAATATTCTTCAAAAATGACTGAAATAAATGATTGCAGCTGTCAGTCTGTAATGCAGGTCCAACCAAAACAGGAAGGCAAGGTATATCACTATTTAAAAATAAATGTAAGCAGAAGAGTAAAGGCTGTTCAGCTGCTTTATACCTGTCTCTTGAACATTCAAAAATCAGAATTTTGGTCTCAAAACTATTTCTGTTGCAAAGTCAAATAGAAGCAATTATTTCAGTTGCACAGAAAAATAAGATGTTTTCAAACAAAAATGGAACACGATTACAGAAGCCAAGGAGGTGCAATGCAGGTGAAAAACAAAATTTTAGCTCAGAACACAGGTTGGTGCCCGTCTCCTTTTTCAGACAGGACTTCTGTCAGCTTCTAATAGTTCTTGGATCTCAAAACCTCACCTCTTTTCTAAGGTGGATTCAGGTGTGCTGACACACACTTTCTGTAACACAAAACTAACTTGACAATAACACAACTAATTTGCTTCACAGGACCCAAGACTTTGCTCTAGTGATTCCTATGCCTGGTAAGAAAAATCAGGTAAAATCATCCTTTGGTACACCACATAATTATCTCAAATAATGTCATTTTCCTCCCAAATAACAAAAAATAAAGGCTAAGAAAAATACACAAAAGGTCTCAACCTGTTTCCCTGATTTATAGCATAGTTAAAGTAACCATTCCTATGTGACAAATATTAGATGAGTGTCTTAATTAGATAGTATTAGATGAGTGTCTTAAACAGCCTTCATTTTACACTAAAATAGAAGAAGGAAGGAACCACAAGCCCAAGTCACTTCCTATTTGTGTACTGTACATACAAACCTGTAGACCTCCCATTTGGGAAACCATTTAAAGCAGGCTGTGGTTTATTTCGAGCATTTTGCAGCCATTCCTTAAAGATTTTCTCTGATCTTGTTCTCTTCTCCTGTAGCTCAGCCATCCGTTCTTTTTCTTTTTCCTAGAAATAAAAAAAGAAAAGGTACTACTAGACAAAGCCCTGTACAACATACACAAAATAGTAAATAGTATTCTGCAGATTTCCAGACTGCTGAATACAATTCAAGTATTTCTTCAAATACAAGCACCTTCTCCTAACAATGGAAAAGATGCACTTTTTTGGTTTAAGACTGAGAAAAACCCCAACCCCCAATTTCCATGTTAATCTAGTGTTTCCCAATGAAAAAAACCAAAGGCTATTAGCAAAAATGCATTAATATGCATCTTACTTTGCTGACCATACCACAGTGCCTTTAATGCACTAACATGGTAACTCTTGAAAGATTTTTCTTCATGTACAACACTGCCATTTGATGTCCATATATTCAATGTAAGATTTGAATATATCAAATCTGAATCTGCAATAAATTGCAGATTAAGTAACTCCATCCAAATAAATTGTGAGTTCATTAACACCTTCTCTTTCTTCATCTTTTCTGCCTCTTCAGCTCTCTTCTTCTCTAACCATTCTTTATACTTTATGTCAGCCTTTTCTTTTAGCTGCATTTTTTCCAGTTCCCTTGTGGCCTTTTCTGCCATTTCTTTGCTCAGCTTTCGTTTCCTTTCTCTTCTTTCCTATGTGAAACATATCAAAGAAATGGAACAGACATTTTTTTAGTATATTTCCGTGAGTGATTCTTTTGAGGAATACAGTAAATTTTATTACACATTTACAAAGAAAATTATCATAAACATTAAAAAATATGTGATACTGTAAGATCTTTGAAGTAAGAACCAATCCACTGCTATATTCCAGGTATGATAGACATAGAAACTTGTCAAAAAAATACTATAAAAAATTTACTTTCTGATCTCCTCAGATTTACTGCTCTGTTTTATTTATTCTGAGATTTTTTTAGACACTTTAGACGCATCTCAATATTTCTGGGAATGAAATACATGTTGCAATTCTCAAAAATGGTGTGTTAGCTTTACCTGTCAGTGAATCTAGAGCAAACTACAGTTCCAAATGCAAGTCAGGTAAACTTCCCCCTTCTATTGAGATATGCAGATTGTTCAGCATACTTCAGCATGAATTAAACAGTAAAAAAAGTTCACATAAAAATACAGTTCATGTTTTGTGGTATTCTCTAAGTATTTTATACCCTTTAGTTTATCCACATAGAGACTACTTCAATAAATCAATCCACACATTCCTCCTGCTCCAATTATGAAATGGAAAATGAGAAAACACATTCTAGGGTAAGCAAAATGGTAACTTGAGGGTGAAGTGAAATTGCTGCCTGTATGACTTGGAAGACAGAACACACCAGTGGTGTCATTCACTTCTGCATCTTTGCAGTGTGTGTGCATCCAACAACAGTGTTCTGAGGAGCTTTCTCTAAGCAAACAACCACGCACCCATTGGCCTTTGCCTGATCTGGACAGGGAGGTATTTTCACTTAAATAGTGACAATAGCTCTCATTTCTGTTTCTTGTAACCTTTATGAAGTGTCTGGAATCTACTGATTGATTTTCTTTCTGCTTAACTCAGCTCTGAAGCAACTGCATCCACGTGCAGAAACAAAAATCTACCAGATAAGCTGTGCACATGACTTGGAAGACAGGCACAAGGCTAAAGACCAGTTTCCTCTTAATAGAAAAGAGCTGTTGTTTTTCTTTTAAGAAATCTACTTTTACACTTCCCTGCACACTCCTCTTGAACGAAGGAGATGGGTAACTTAGCAGAAAGTCATCCTGACTCAGAATTATTACAGTTGGCAGTGTGGATATAAA
This sequence comes from Melospiza melodia melodia, assembly GCF_035770615.1. Classification (NCBI taxonomy): domain Eukaryota; kingdom Metazoa; phylum Chordata; class Aves; order Passeriformes; family Passerellidae; genus Melospiza; species Melospiza melodia. Next base: position 47,091,347 of record NC_086199.1, read on the forward strand.
TGCCTAGAACTACAGCTGCAAACCATAATAAATAAATGCAATATGGGAAAAAGACGTTCACAAGAAAACCAGAAATTCCCATTTTACCATTATATATTACAATTTTCCCATTAAAAGAACAAAAAGGCAGAAATCTCGAGCTCTCCCTGTCCCTCCCCCACCTTTTTCCCAGGTTTCCTGCAGTTATGGAAACTCCAGTTATGCATAATGAAGCAGAAGCCATAATACTGCACTGGGGACCAGCACAACTCCCAGACTGGCCTGAACAGGATGGTCTAAACTTGCTGGCCCAGTGCTTGTGCCCCCACACCAAAACCACCAGGAACCCGATAAAGCCACACAGAGAATAAAATCCTCAGCTCATGTTGCTCTGCAGCACACTTACCTGATTTCTGCCAGCTCACAGAATCACTGGAGTTAGTATGTCCTTTTCTGTTTGCCAGCAGCAGGAGCAACACTACAGCTGTAACATCAGCAGCTGCCCTGGGCACTGTGGGATTTCCCCCCACCCACCTCCTCTTGCAAGCCAGACTTTAGCAGCTCTATTTACCATCATCTCCAAGGGGGATGCTGTTTCACCTAAAATCATTAGGATATTTTCAGTAGTACTGCCTGGCATACTCTTGTCAAATACTCTTATGTGACAACAAAGACTTCTCTGTGGACACAATTTCACAGAACAATTGCAATTTGTGTTCTAGCTCTATTTTCCCCTTGATTTTTTGTTGTTTGGTGGGTTTTTTCCATTCCACTTCTAATACATTCTAGCAATTATCAGCTTAATCTCTTTGGTGGTGTAGGGAAAATGTTAATACATTCCAATTACAATGCATATTCTGGAATGTAAAACTACACAGAATTATAAATCAGTTGGTCCTATTAAAACGACTTCCCAACAGTGAGGCCTGTACACGTGATAAAACAATTTACAACCAAGACTAATGAAAAAATACATTTCATTGTGGGAACTAAAAGAAATTCAGATTCTGACATGTTTTTATGCTAATGAAGCACGGAAACAAGATCATTCCTAACATGAAACAAACGTTTCCATATTTTAAAATGCTGAAAAGAAAAAACAACGGATTTTTGGCAAATTACTTAAACACCACCTTCCTGAAAATAAACCAAATAACCAATTGTCTAGGCTTTTCCTCCTTCTTCACCTACAATTCATCTCAATCCCTTTTATTCAGAGCTGCTTCTCTGTCTCTTCATTACTAAATACTCCCTAAATGCAGGAACAATGGCTGTCCAGGACACATAAGAAGCATTAATGTAGATGAGAGATATCTGTGAAATCACTGAGTTAAACTATGCGAGAAGGTGGCTTACAAAGGTTTTGCACATTTTGTTTTTTGCTGACTTACCTCTGATACACATGAAAGTCACAAAACTAAGAATCATCCAAAACTACAGTCTTTAGCTAAGGGTCCTATTATATAAAAGACATGAAAATAAACATAGGAGAAAACTGATAACAAAAGGGCTACTTCCACACCTAGGGGAACGGTTCCATAATGGAAAACCATTATAAGCAGAAAGAAGACAAAATCTTTCTAAATACTATAAAAGAAAGACAGGGAAGTTCTTTACTTATGTGTCTTAAATCACAGTATTTAGATGAGTTTAGCTGCTCTCTAGGCTGACTCAAAGTTCAATTAGGTCCTATGTAAACAATAACATGCCATACACACTAAAGCCACAACTGTTGCTGAGTTTTACTTCCACTGAGACATCCCTAAGATGGGGACTCCCTGCAGAATTGTAGACTTGACACTGCCTAGAAATTTTTCTACAGACAAATCAGAAATGTTTCCTCTTTCTCTCACAATCAGAACAGATTTTCCTTCATAAAGTTACTGTAGATCACATTCCCAGCTTTAGTAACCTGTTCCATGTCAAGCTTGTCACCCTGACTGTCCCCAGCTTTTTTCCCATCCTCACTATAAAAGCCTATCAAAAATTCTGTCCTTGTGCATATTAATGTCCATGTTCTTCACTCCTTTTCCTTTCTTTCCATGTATATGAGAAGGAAGAAATTACTTGTGTATGCTTGGTGTTGTTCAGATTGGGTTTTAAAAATTCTCTTTGATCTTGTGTTCAAAACAGTCACAACCTATTCACTAAACCCCCAGTAAATTTACACACACTACTATATGGTTGTGGGTATGACCTAAATTAAGGTATTGATTGTAAAACATCCAAGAAAGGCTTGTTCTCCTCCACCCTGGCCAAGCACATGACCAAGGAGAAAGGATACAAATCTACGCTGAAGGTTCAGTGCTCTGTGCTGTGATTCCATCAGCTCTCAGAACCCATTGAAGCCTGGCTCAGGTGAGTGCTTGGAAATCCCCCAGCCCACACAAATCATTTGTCCCACAAAGCTGTCACGGTGACTGTCCACAGCTTGTGTCTTACTGAGTCAATGCTAACTACTAACTTCTCCAGAAAAATCACACCTACATGGATGTGGTGAATGCTCAAAGGATTTTAAAATCTGAAGAAGTGTCCCACTTCCTTCCTGACAGAAGGTAGAAATAGTAAATAACTTTCCATGCAGGGAAAAAACCCCTAATTGCTTTTGAAACAGAGGCACTATATCAACTAGAAGAAAACTACTAGAATATGTATTTCCGTATTTTCACATCAGTGAGTAATTGAGAGGCTGGAATGTGTAAAGTGCAGAGGTGCTTTCTGTTCTGCATTTTCTATGTAGACTGTCACTGAGCTGAAGTACTTCCAGAAACTAATGATGTGATTGATATTTTTAACATAGTTCTCAAGGCAATCCTTTCCATTTTAGGATCTGCAGAATGTGACATTCTTCTTTTCACAGGTAAGTGTTCTACTTCACAGCTGTTTGCTGACATCTTAGCTACATATTCTAGCATCAGTTAATGCTGACTGATGGCAAAATACAGGAAAAGCCCACATGGCCAACATCAGAACACACATCCTAATTTACTTGTTTATCTTCATAATAATTGTGAACATCAACCACTTCTGGCAGTCTTGGAAATCTGGGTCCTTCAAACAACTGTAATTATCTTTTCAACTTTTCCCCATAACATCACTCAGTGACCACGCCTAACCCACACCAATACTTCTTAATCTCTCTAGAATTTCCATGTGAAAACAACAAGAGGCTAGAAAGCAGATCAGCAACAGTCTGAGCTGCAGATGGCTCTTGACAAGCTGGTTTATACCAATTTACTGCTCAAGTTCCCAGAGTCAGGGCAGACCCCACTGCAGTCTGGGAACTGGAGAATTACTGCATCTTTCTCCCAAAATGTGTTCATGTGGGGACTCATGTATGGGACAAGCACAAAGTTTCAGTGTATTTATTCCTGGAACACTCTTGGGATCTTCAGAAGAATGTGGATTCTATAACTGCTGCTGAAATACATGAGCACTCATTCACCTGTCACACTGAATTCCTCTTCCAAAACTCTGTCTAAAACTCATTCTAACACTCACCATAAGAAATTAGTTCATTCTACTTACAGAAATCTAAAGGTAATTAAGATTCAGGTAAAACCTAAAATTATAACCATGGCATTGATCATACATGATACCACAGAAAAATTCTGTGTAAAGACTTTTCAGGTCCAGAGAGCAAAAGACCCACAATGTGGGGGGAAAAAAAAATCCTTAAGAAATTAGGCCCAGACTCAGAAAAAAAATTAGATTCGTAAAGACAGATTTAGGTATGTAAACAGAAAATTTTCATTCTTAAATGCAGCTGGTTCTCATGACTGGAAAGCATTTCTACTAGAAGCTTCCCTCACAAACACACTTCTTGAAAGGTTCCAGTCTTAAACAAGTGGACATCTTAGCATCTCTTTCAAGTCTAACTGCCAGCAAAAACCATGTCACATCATCAGGCTCTCCATTAGCAACCAGAGCTTTGACTCAACAACAGTTCAGCTGTAAGAACATGAACCTAGACAGGGAAGATCTGGATTTCATCACATTTCTGCCAGAGGAGATTGCAATTAACGTGTCCCCAAGCTGCAGGCTGGCATGACAGGATTCTACACCCCTTCTGTGGGAGTGCTGCCATTCCTCACAAAATCATTATCAACCCATTGCATGAAAGAGAGAGAGCATGAGCAAGTCCAGCTTTTGAACTTGAAAGTCATGCTCAAGCTGTGGAACAATGTGTGCTCTGCATTAACCATGCTGAGATAAAACACACATTAAACAAAAAGCCTTTGGTGTAAGAGTTGGCATCTAGGTGTCTCTTCTGGAGGAACCAGCACACCAAAAAGGGAATTCTGCTCCAAGAACACTGTCATTCATTGCTGCACACTGGGTTGGTTCTAGGCTTTCATGTACTCCTTAATGCAAATCTTCAATGAAAAAACATTCCAACAGAACTTTTCCATCCTGTACCTAACTTCCATTAAAAATTGTATTTTTCAGTAAGTAAAGAGGACTCATAGAAAAGAATAATAAAAACTGTTGAACATCCAAATTCCATTTTTAATACCTGCTTGGTAATATTTACTTTTATGGAAAAAACCATAAAAAATTGTTGCCTTACTCTCTATTCAACCATGCATGAAGTATTAGAAATGCTACAGTCAATTTTAGATTGGCATTTGAATAATTGATTTTTCCAATGAAAATTCTAACTTCACTACTTGTGCTCTTACAACTTTGCTAGTGTCCTAGGTTGACTATATGATGATTTTATCCTTAATTGTCTTGTTCTGTTTATGCTGAGTAATAAGTTTTGTACCTTTAAGATCCAGCTAGGTATCACATTATTACAGGATAAAGAATTACATGCAAAGACTAAATACAGGGATGTTACCAAAAGGAATGTCAGAATTATTCAGTTATTTTGGAATGCAAGTATTCCTCTTTGGGGATTTCCATCACTGCTGCAAACACATGCACAACACATGTAGTGGGTTTTGGTTTGGATGGAGTTAATTTTCTTCATAGCAGCTCCTGCTGTGCTATGTTTGCATTTGTGAACAAAATAGTGTTTGTGATGACAGGTTATCAGTAAGCAGTGCTTACAAAGCTTCAAGATCTTTTCTGCCTCTCCCCCCATGGCACCAGGGCACAGTCTGGGGGTGCACAGCCAGAACTGACACCCACCTAGCCAAGGGAAACCTCAGACCATCCTGCTCAGCAAGAAAAGCTGGGGCAGCAAGGTGGGGTCTCAGCTGCCTCCTGGGGCTAACCCACAACAACAATAATATAAATATTTATATGTACACATGTATACATATGAATTGGATACTCCAGATCTTTCTAACTTCATGCTCTATTGACATTGTAAAAATGAAGCAGCTTTGCAGAGCCAGTAAAGGTGGATTAAATATGATTTAAAGATATTATATTAGATTGCAGAAGATAGAGTGCACTGCACCAGCGTTGTTTTTTTAATATGCAATCAAAAAGCTGCTGTCATCAGGCCTCAGCTTTAATCCTAACATTTTATTCAGCATTAATTCCTAAGAGGTTCTGACTGTGATGACAATGATAAAGAATTAAACTGTCATGGCAGTTTACAGGCTCTCCACACTTTATGCATTCACAATGCATTTCTCAAAAGCTTTTCATACTTTGATTTTAAATCAGCAATTTCACAATTACAGGTGCCTTACTAAAGTGTTCAGTCCCACAGCTGAAGAGAGAAATGAAAGAGATTTCACATCAGAAGTTCACATAAAACAGGAAATGAACACCAAACTTACTTGCTCAGCATTTATAACAACATTCACTTCATTTTTATCAATAAATCTAACAGTAACTCAGAGATAAACATTTTAGTTACATAAAAAATCATGTTATGTTCATTTTCCTTCGGGAATCAAAAGCATGCTAAGCATTATTTTACAGTTAAAAGATTTCAATTGACACTTGCTAAAAAGTCAACAGACAATTTACTGTCTGCCCACAAACGGCTCAACTTTAAGAGGGAGACAAAGTAAGACTGTTTTTGTCCAGGAGGGATCTAGTATCTTGCTGAAAATTGTAAAGGCATTATTAGGTCCAAGATAGTGCCTAAAAATTTGTTTTATAAAGCTTTTAATTCCTAGTGAGCTGAAAAAATTTGCCATGAACTAATATTTGTATAAACATATTTCATGGCTTAGAATGTTCTTTGATGACTCATATTTCAAAATATTACTTCTAGTTCATTTACCACCTTTAAGAACCACAAAAGCTATTTACACAGAAGAATACTAAATAGCTAGGATTCCTTTACTTTCAAAAATAGCTTCTGTAAAATTATTAGAAGCATAAGAAAACCGTAACAGCATATGATTTTTAATCTATATTAAATAATTAAAACACCAATAGTGGACAAAAATAGTGTTCAAGCTTTGCTTCCTAAGCTCACCCTAAAGGACTATATTTAACATCACAACTAAAATTGCCATGCAGAGATACTGGGTTGACATACAGAAAACCAGAATTGTTTTATGCATATACAAACATCCCTCACATTTCCAGCACAATGACTGTTCCAGCAGTGTCTCCTGGTGCTGGATGCTCAAGATGAAGGAAGAAGCTTGATGTGTGCTCACTGTGCTTTCCTTTCTTTATCACTGCTGTACTGAGCAATGGGAAAGGACACAGACTTGAGGGGATTACAGAGCTCAGGTCCCTAAAGCACTGCCTCTTCCAAATAAAGCATTTTCTGCTCTCTGCACACAGGGCTCAGAATCAGTAACTCAGCTTGAAAAAGGTCAGTGCTTAATGCAAATTTCAGTGAAAAGTACTGCAAGATTTGCCCCAGGAAGCATCTTTGGATACTTCTATGAGGAAATGAAGTGTTTCCCAAATAGGAAATATGTACACACTCCCCAGGAGAATTATATCAACTGTCAGTGCTCCTGACTCACACCTCAACTACAGCTGAAATCTTGATGCACCTTTAAAATCTTAGTCACTGAATTGACCTATTTGTTCTTCAGTCTGTATCCAAATCCACAAATAATCTTGCAGAAACTTGAATTGGGAAGTCTACACAGCACAAATGTTCATATCCTATGGACAGCTAAGCTTTTAAATTCAGTTGATCCTTGATTTGAGTGTGGTGTATAGGAAAGACTAACCAATTAATCATCTGATTTAAATGAAAATCAGCTTACTGTTTTCTAAACACTTGCTCTAAGGATGACCCTATGCTTCCAAAACATAATTTGATGAAGTCCAGACACAAGCATGTTTTTTCTCCTGTCCTCTGGGCTGCTGCAACTACCATAAAAAAGACCTCCTAATCCCATTGAGAAGAGAAGACAAGTTGTTAACCAGTAAAACCACGAAGTTCCAAGGAAAACCCAAATCAGTAGAAATGTATGGAAACTGAAGGAGGTGGTAGGGGTAGTGAGGAGGAGAGAGAAGGAAAACTTGTGGTTCTGAACTTGAACTATTTTAAGAGGCAGACCAACTCTTTCAAGCCAATGAATAGTCACAGACACACAGAATTTAATTTTCATTTAAATTTCATTTTGGAAGAGGAAAATGGAATTGTGTGTGCTGAATAATAAATCTACTTTTTCCTGTGTACTTTAACTAGTAATATAAACCATAAGAAATTAATAGAGCAGGATAGGTACTGCAGTGGGTTTCTGCCAATTACCCAACCAGCATTAAGACTAAGATTAATTAAGTTAGATTCAAATATATGTTATTCTAGTGGTTCTAGGCTGAACCTGAAGGAGTTCTAAAATCATGGAAACAAATGTAGGAGGTCTGCCCACCCAACCCAGCTAGTGCTGTAGTGATATTTTGGGTGAATGTTCATCTGCTTTTGCTCAGAAGCAGAAGTCAATGCAGTGAGCAGCTGGAATTGCTACAGACCATGGGACTATGAACACAGGAACTGCCAGGGCTGGACACACCCTGGGCTCCCAAGGGCTCCCACTGTCACTGGCATATTGTCTGAAAAATCCCCTTGCCCAAAATTCTTCTCCTGGGAATCTGAGAAGCCTCAGAGAAAAAGGCAAACAATAATTATCTTATTTGCTTCTCCTGTGTTTTGCTGCTTTGGAATGTGGTTGGAGATTGTTTATCCAACATGTGGATTGTTTTGACTTAATGACCAATCACACTCCAGCTGGGTCAGGACTCTAGAAGGAGACACAAGTTTTTCATTATCATTCTTTGTAGCCTTCTGTCTGTATCCTTTCTCTATTCCTCAGTATAGTTTTAGTATAGCATTCTTTAATATAATATAGATCATGAAATGATAATTTTGCCTTCTAGAAACATAGAGTCAGATTCATCATTTCCTTCCTGCCACAGGGAATCCCCAAAAATACCACACTTCCTTTGCTGCCACCCAGGGCACGTGCTCACCTGCTTTGACACAGCTGTCACACAGCCCCACTGAGATCACCAATCTGTTTCTGACCCTGGACCCAGGCACTCCTTCAAGAGAACTTAAAAGCCTTTTGATCCCACCCAGAAATTAATTACCAACTGAAGGAATTCCCAGTTGCTAACTGTGCTCCACTGAGAATTCCCTCCATCTGGCCCCATACCTCAACTTCCCCTCCTAAACCATATCCTCTGGTAAATACTCCTTGCCTGCCCCTGGTGATATTTAACTAAATCCTCCTTCTGGCTCTACCTGGTGTACAAAACATTGCACACAGTCAAGATGTACACTTACCCAAAAATGTTTGGGCACTGAACCTGGGAAGTCTCGGTGCACTGAAGACCAAAACCCCAGCTACCATCAGCAGAAGGCTACTGCACAAGATGCACACCCACTGTCAGCTTTGTGACTACTCAGAAAACAAATCCCTTTGTACCCTATAGAAAATAAAAATCACTCTCGAAAAAATGTTCAGCTGCTTTGGCATGTTTTTATAATTTTCAATTAAAGCAGCCATTTACTTAGCAAACTGAAAACATGGATGGCCAAACAGACTGAGTAAATTTTACACAGGCTTACTCAAGCATAGCATGCACTAGAATATTTCCAGCCAAAGCAATATTTACCTCTTCTCTCTTTTTTAGGACCCATTCCTTGTGTTTCTCTTCAGCTATCCTTTTTCTTCTTTCCCATTCTTGATTTCGCTTCATTTCCTCAAGCTGTTTATTCACTTCCTAATTAGAAAAAGAGTATATATTTCAAAGCTGTGGTGACCACTTACAGCAATACTGGCAGTAGTGCTGCAGTGAAAACAATGTAAGCATTAGATTTTGGTAATTTTTCTTCATTAAGATTCTGGAAAAGAGGAATGGCAGTCAACGCAGAAATACTATGAAATACAATTAATGAAAATCCCTAATTTTTAGGATATTAACTGGAAATACATATTTTTATTAGGCTTTGGAAGCAATTAAATGCATCAAATCATTCCTCAGTTTATTGAAATGCCTTTTTAGTCAGTAGACTCTTAATTTGCAGCAGTACTTTCTTACAATATTTAAAATTTAGCATGTGTACTGCTCTGCACTGTGGATGGTATGAAAAGCAAAGCAAAATATTATTCACCTGTGATTTTTAGTACCAGAACTACTAGAACTTTAGGGCTTAACCTAAGGCTTACTAAAGCCAAAATTATTGTAGATTCTAGCAAATTTTCAAACAGGAGTTTTAATTTGAGAGAAGAAATTTTCCAAGTATATTAATATGACATACAGTATATATGCAACCATTTGTATCTCTCCAGTGAAATTAATAAAGACAAAACATAACTAAGGAGACAACTGAGATGTCCACCTTCTCCAACAGTAACATTAACACAAAGCATTAATTTTCAATGAAAATTCATACCTTCAAACACAGACAGATGGAATTATTTCCATGAAATTGATTTTTATGGTGCCTACATTGCAGTCAGTTTCAGAGACAGCCCCCTTTCTTATGACATAGAATTTCAGTTTAGTAAGACATCAACAGAAGCTTACAGAAAGCTCAAACACCCACAATAGAGACACAATTTCAAAATACAGTTGTTGCTGTATTGAGGCAAAGTTACCCCAAACAACATGTCTTTTGAGTTCCAAGACACCTGTATTGCAGGGATCTGGTTGCTGTAAAAGCTGATTGTCACTGTCATATTTTCTGAAAAATTCCTTCACCAGGAGTTCTTCTCCTGGGAAGCCGAGAAGCCTCAGAGAAAAATGAAAACAATATTATCTCATTTGCTTCTCCTGTTTTGCTGCTTTGGAATGTGGTTTGGAGATTGTTTATCCAACATGTGAATTGTTTTTACTTAATGACCAAGTGTTGGGACTTGGGAAGAGTTCACGGGTTTTTCATTAGTATCTTGTTAAACCTTCTGTAAGTATCCTCTCTGTATTCTTTAGTATAGTTTCAGTATAGTATTCTTTCATATATAATACCATAAAATAATAAATTAGCCTTCTAAGAACATGGAGTCACATTCTCAATTCTTCCCTCATCCTTGGGACCCTGAAAATACCCCAGCTGATGGCACTCTGAGCACCTTACAAGACTCAACCTAATTGCACTCCAAATGTTTATCCACCTTTTTGACATGCAGGGCAGACTTTGTACTAATGTCAGCAAAAGATCTGAAACCTCACTGTTGTTTCTCAGGATACCAGTTTAGAATACTTTTATAATGCAAACAGAGCAATATTTTTTGGTATAAACATCACACATTTAATTCTCTTCTGGCATCTTACAAAAATGTTGATTATATCACACTGTCTTGCTGCAGTTTAACATCTAATGTTTTCAAAATCTTACAAATGATATGGCTGTTTTCTACATGGCCTTAAGTAATGCTTATTCTACGGCTGCTCTTAATACTGAGTTGAGAGACATCTGCTAGCTTTCATTTCCATTGCCAATCCAGGATATAAATGGGAAGTCATGAAACGTTTCGTGCATGTGGATTAACAGATCAAAGCATATTCCTCAAGCTTAACAAACTCCTTTGGAGTACTGCTGACCAACAGTGGTAGGTGTTCTATAAACAACATGAGGTAGCCAACATAAAACTTTACAGACAATCCCAGAAAGGCTAGGAAAAAATTCAAGGTCAAATAGTTACTCAGTAACTGAAGTGAGAAATTATCTAATTTTGATGTGATTGTTCTAATCACTACCCAATACTTCCCATTTGATTTTCTAGAACGGTATCATTTAATCAACTGCAACTACAAACAGAGTAATCAGGAAAAGACAGGGTGCTCTCACTTAGTTGTGTCCCAGCCCTGGTTCTCAAGAACTGTTCATCTGCAAGGGGGAAAAAGATAGAATGAGGGAAAAAAATGCAGCAACAGGGATCCCTTTCCTGGGAAAGGACACCAAAGAGTTGTAAAGTTAGGTGCTGAGTGGGTAACATTGTTCCTCAAAACTAACTGAGTAGCTTGGCATTCTTACAATCAGCACACACCTCATTTTCTTCTACAAACTACATGCAAGCCTATGTACCCATGATGAAAATTAAGGCAGTAATTATATAAATGTTTACATCTTCTAACATGGAACCATTACCTGACAACTGGATAAACAAAATATTATACAGCACCAGTTCAATGAAGTACAACATGCAGCAAAAGAAAATGCACATGACATGACTCACACCAGCACTGACAAACACAAACACTATGGAGGCCTAAAACACTGCAAAAAACAAAAGGGGAAAAAAAAATACTTGTGTTTCTACAACCAAGGAAAAGAAAATCCTGTGTCTGCTCTCTTCTGCTGGACTCAGACTCAGAAGAGCTGGATGTCATCACCTCTGCAGCCTGAGCCTGCAGGCGGGCACGGAGCTCCTTCTCTTTGCCAATGAACCACTCTTCCCATGGTGACAGGTTATCTTTCCAAGGTGACACTTTTCTCTCCTCTGCTGTTTCAGAGCGTTCAGCCCTCCTGAATTAAAAACAAGAAACAGAAGAGAGTATTATCTATAATGTATTTGATTGAGAAGTTAAAGTGCTACTGTCTTGAAAAAGTACGTTTCTTTCATGGCATAATGTGACAACAATGACATAATTTTTCTACTTGTTTAGTAATCTCCTTAATGGATAAATGGCATTTATAATGCACCTCTGACCACCCTCCTTACAGTCTACATTTCTCTTGCTAAACTCTAAACTGTGGAACAGATTCAAACATTACCTTTTAGGAACTAAACTAAAAGAATACCCATAACATCAAAGTGTCACTTTGCTTCTCACAGATGGAAGCCGAGGAAAAACAGAGATTTAACATTAACATCCTGTCTGTGGTCACAAGATGCTCCATGTATCCAGTGGTCTTTAGCACAAGCAAAGCAAAAGCAGAGAATGTTATTTTCTTTGTTCAACTCTTACACCAGTGGATTCATGGTATCAAGCAACCTCAGCATTAAGAGTCCATTCATTATGAATCCATCCGTTCAATCCAGGAAGTCTTCCACATTAAAACACTTTCACAGGAAATGTGCTTAAGAAATACAGCCAGCATACAACACTTGGTGGTATTATACAAGGTTCAATTAGACTTTTAATAGGACACCTTATGTAAGTCACTCATGAATAACGCAGCATTCCCAGCCCCAGGTCACAAGTATCTTTTATAAGATTCTATACATGTACTATTTCATAAGTAACACAATATATTAGGGTCCAAGTCAGCAAAATTTGAAAACAGGTAAAGAAATTTCTTTAACAGATTGCTTCTATCTGCCACAGTGTGGAAGGGGCTAGCAGCAGGCCTGTTAGCTAAAGGAGTGAGAAGAGGAAGAAGAAGAAGAAGCTGATAAGGAGCTTTCTCCAAGGCCGTAACCAAGGAGATTAAGAGAAGAAAGATAAGAGCATTCTGCAGCTGGATGAAGCATTTTTAGCAAGTTAGCTGGAGTCATTATAACTTTTCACCAATAATATGCTATTGACTTCTTGTGGCCAATAGTTAAGGTAGAAGAAGGGTAAACAATTGGAAAGTGTATAAAAGATCAGCCATTTTCACTAATAAAATATTGCCAACTGAGATGCTTGTGGTCTCTGCTTTGTGTTGTGACTGCCTCGACTGCGACACCACAGAATTTCTTGAGAACAAAGCAATGAAACTAGACTTTACTATTTCCTATGGATGTACAGGCTCTGGAAATACCTACCTACATACATATTCCACTACAGTGAGGAATTCTGTTTGCTGAACCTAAGCTACACAAGAAGCATCCAACAAGCATATTAGGCTAATGCTGCAGAAATAAAATTTGTAAATGTAAGGCATCTGTATTTTATCAATCTAAAGTACAATATATTAATGACACAGCAGTACTCCAACACTCAACTGCACAACATTTTCTGTCCCACTCATCTTCAGAGTACATTTCTGTGCTAGTAAGCATTTGGGGACAAAGTCAGTGTTACAGAGTGTGTCCTACTCTTCCCTGTTGTTTTACCCATGTATGTTTGCACTAACAGGATTTTGCTGGTCAGCTCAGGGTGACTGATTCAGACTGAAACTACCTGAAGCAGGTTTATTTCCCCAGACAAACCCACTTTTACGGTGTGAAATGCAAAATAACAGAACTGACAGGGACAACCCTGTCATTCTGCTGCACTCCAGGGCTTTTATGCTGCATCATTAATAAAGACCAAAAATTTAACAGAGGCAGCTCTTAAACACATACATATAATAAGAGATGCCACTTAAGAATGCCTAATAACACATTCTGTAAGAAAATAAATCTCTGAAAGTTCATTAAAGAACAAAAGTATGATACATTCACATACAGGAAAAAACCCCATAACTTTGTACAGACTTGACATTTTGGGCAGGGACATTTCCTCAATACATTCTTTTGCTTTGTGTGATTTGCATTATGGCACCTAGTGGAACACGACTGACAAATTAAACCAACTGTAGAAAAGGTACAAATAGGAGAACAAATAAATTAGGAAAAATAAGATTTATTATGTCTTTTCTTGTATCAGTACTCATGAATTTCAGGCTGTCAACTTCTCAAAAAAAGTTATTCACAGTAATAGATTAAAAACTTACTGCAGACAAGTAAGAAATAACACAAAATGAAACTTAAACAGAGGAAAACACAAGCTCAGTATTAAGACCTGTTAGGAGAAACACTTCTCCAATACTGTGTCTAAAGCTCTCCAATTGCACCAGAACCCAGAACACCTTCCTTGGTGTGCATTGCAGCCACCAGTCACACTCTCCTGGCACATCAACTATGCATTTTAAACCTCACACACCTTGAATTTCACAGGACCATTTTCTGAAATTCTAGCAGTTATGAACTTCTTCAAAATAATCAAAGTAATAAACTTCTTAAAATAACCCATGCTCAAGTGCTTACTTACATTTAGCTGTAAGTATCTTAAATCACACCAGACACATTTGGCATTAGACCTAAGTCTGATTAACAGTGAACAGCGATTATCGGTTGCTGTATATTCACTAAGGTGACACATCAAACATAACACTGGACCCACAAACGAAAGCATGAAAATGCCTAACAGCATTAACAAGATCTTGCTTTTACCCTTTCTTTTCTGCAAATATTGCATTTCCCACACTGAGTAGCTGCTTCCAGCTAATTTTTGTGTTGTTTTAAGAGGAAACAGCAACAACATTCAGAGTGCATGAATACATGGGGAGCTGAATAAGAAATAGTTTTTCATTATTATAATTCTGGTACCTTGGTAGCTACAGACATAAGCTGCCATATGAACACAAGGTAGGCACTTGGTGCAGCACAGCAGCAGTGCTACCCAGCAGCACAGGGTATATTTAGCCCACTGTTTAGTCATGTGAAAAATGCCTATTTTATGATTGGCTTTTTGCAAATATTAAAATGAATATTATATGTGTTATGTTAGAAAGTTATGCTGTACTAATTTTCTTAACTAGTGTGTAAATACAGTTTTAGGTTATAACATAATGGCAAAATAGAAACTATGCTACATAAGATACTTTTCTTAAAGAAAGGACTCTCACCGAGCTAGCAGCCACAGGACACCCAAATCTTCTAGAGAAAAAGAATTTATTGCTCCATTATCAGAAGAAATGAACTTCTTCCTGCCTTGCTCAGCCCTGAAGAGCTGTCAGGATTAAGAAAGAGTTGACACTGACCAGACAGAATCATGTGTGAGAGGTATGAATATGCAACAGGCTATTGTTTTTAAGGGTTAATCCTCTGTTAATGTGGGTCCTTTTTCGGGCTTATTTTGCCCAGAAAAAGGTACCCAGGCTGTCCGTAACTCTTTGTTCTTATTGTCTTGTATTGTCCTAATCTCAATTGTTCAAATTTTTATTACTCTAATTATATTACTATTTTATAACCATTTTATTACTACTAAACTTTTAAAATTTTAAAAAACAAGTGATTGGCGTTGTTCACAGTCAGACTGCCAGCTCAGGCCCTACAAGTGGCTGTGTTCAGCTGCACCTCAGTGCTGCCAGACAACACTGCAGCGACGGGCCCGAGTTGGGAGCTGTTCCCAACAGCCTCTGAAGCTGCAAAGACGTGCTGCAGCTTGAACAAACTCCAAAGGGCACGAATAAAATTGCTCATTGGGAACAGTATAGAGAGAGCTAACAGAAAAACCGGAAGAAGGGACCATAAACCGGCTGGTTTCTTCACTCAGAAGCTTCTGGCTGCACTTGAACACTCTTTCCCCGGACTTTTAGCACCTTTTTCAAGAAATGCTTGTAAGTAAAGTGCAGTGTGGTCCATATTCCTTCACTGCTCTCCATGGAAATTTGAGAACCCTGCTGGAAATCTGCACCCCGTGAAGCTCTGCTGCCCTTCCTTTACTTCACCGGCACTTTTAGCTCAGCTCAGCCTCGCTAGCTGCATTCACCCCGAGTAAATGCACAAATCTGTGAAGTTTCCATCATGAAACTGTTTTCCAGATTAGGATCGGCTCTCCCTGCTCTTCCCCCTTCTATTTTAGAGGGAAGAGGAATGATTCTCCTGTCAAGCCAGCGAGATCCCAAGTAAAAAGAATGCATTTTACGTTTGCATATTATTAAAATGGAGTAAGATTAAGCCACCGGAGCAGGAGCTGTGCAACGCTTACGATACAAAACTGACTGTGGACCCAGCTACAAACTATGCAAAACAACCCTACAGTCTGCAAGCACTTTTAAATTAAGGCAGGAAAGACTGTAGCCTATAAAAATACTCATGTGTCCACTGAGAAGACTTTCCAAGACAATAAAAAGGAACAAAGCTCTTAAAGCGCTCATCTCCAAACAAGGCTATATTTATGTAAAATAATCTCCTGTCTCCGGCGGAGGGAAGCGAGTACAAGGGCAGAGCCCGGTCCCTGCCGCGGGGGTTACCTATGGCCCGGCGGGCTCCGGGAGGCTCCGGGAGGCTCCGCCCGCTCCGGGGAGCTGCAGCGGGACGGGAGCGAGAGCGGCGAGCCCTCCGAGGGGCTGGGGGAGAGCCGGCCCTCAGCGGGCGAAGGGCTCGGGCCGATGGCCCCGCCGCTCATGGCGGGGGCCACGGCGGGCGCCGACGGGAGCGTGCACCGGTTACCGACAAGGGCGGTTACCGACGCCGGCAGGGCGGGCTCCGGCAGGGGCGGGCTCCGGCCGCGCTCCCGACGATCCCCGCGGGTCTGCCATGGCCGCTCCCTCACGGCCCCGCCGTGTGCGGCCCTGAGGCACGGCCTGGGGAGAGCCAGCGGCCGAGAACGGCGGCCGCTGCCCCGCTGGTGGGAAGCGAGCCGAGGCCCCGCAGCGCTGGGGTGTGCCGGAGCTGCCCGCCAGGGCGAGCACTGACACGCCTGTGCTGATCCATAGCAACTCCTCGCAGCTCTTTATTCCTCAACGTTTCTGCGCACGGACCGGTGCAATAAACAGGGACCGGTAACCTCATCTGCAGGTGGCAATCCTGACAGATCACAAGGAGGAGACATCTTAACATTCAAACACTCTGTAATTATACTGGCATTCAATTGCAAGATCCCATTTCAATCCTCACAGTTACTATCTTGTTTCTGATTCGAAGTTCTAAAGCTTGGTTTTCATACACCTCTGCTAGGAAAATGGTGTCCTTTGTCTTCTCATCAGTTAATTTTCCACTAAGTCTACAACTATATGTAATAGATAGGTCAGATTATATATCTATATAGATATTCCTATCCTTGTTTTCCACTACATTCTTTGTCAGCCTTCTATTTGGGTTCCAAACCCCAGGAACACTGTTCTCCTTCATTGCTTATGTTGGGCCACCCTTATCCTCCCCCCGCCTTTCAGCCAAATCTTAAGTAGAATCAGCAACAAACATTTGCACAACCAAAGCTTTCCATTACCTTCAAATTTCATCAGCCACGGAGATAACTTGGTTATCTTAGCAGTTAGTAAAATTTCCAGCAGTTGGTAAAATTTTATAAAACTTTGAGTAAATTTGCTGTGGCTGACTAAGCAGAAGCATTACTGATATTCACATGAGATACAGAAGTTTGAAAATTAGTGTAAATTTGGCTGCTGTATTAATTGTTCTTGTGGAGATTCTTCAGGTGAATTTAACAAGAAATGTATTTTTAATTAGATAGGCAAGTTGAAAAATAGGAAATAGTATTGGAAATGCTTTGTCTTAATCAGGAAAATCAATTGTGATATCTGAGGCAATTGACTTGCCATAACAATTGAATTTCAGGAGCTGAATGATACAAAAAGCTTGTCAAATCTATACACCCATTACCACCACCAAAAATGAGTGCTGTGAGGGAGGAGACATCTCAATGCCATCATTAACAGTCCTAAAAGATGCCTAAAATTATCATATTGGAAAATTTTAAGTGGGGATGTTTGGTTGGGCTGCAGACTGACAAGCACCCAAATCTGTATTTTCTCTGCCAAACAGGCTGCATCTCTCCTGTCTCTCAGGAGCACTTCTCCCTCCATCTTGCTCTTTGGAACCCTTCATTGCCACACAAAGCCTTACTAAAATGGTGGTAGAAAAACACTTGGCCAAACAATGTGTGGTCTGAGCAAGATAAAGTTCAGGGTGCATAAGACAACTGCTGAGGCCAGAACCAGGAACACAGGGACCAGGAACACAGCCACAGACTCAGAGGGAGAGGCAGAGGTGGAAGGGATTTGGGATTTCCCCCTTCAGCTGTGCATTTGGCTTACCATTTCACAAGGAACTGCACTTTTAACAGGCTGGAGAAATAACATTATGGGTCCTGTAAGAAAAGAACACATGTTATTGCATTGCTGATAATCATACAGAACTGTTTTCTAGCAAGCTGAAAAACACAAAAAAAGGCCTGAATACATTTCTGATCTAAGCACCTCCAGAATATTGAATACATCACTGTGCACCAAACTGATGTGCATGATGCTTAAATAACTCCATCCAGTTGTGGCAGATTGTTGATTGCTATTTTGTGATTATCATCAAATAAAGAATTAAGTATGATTAGCGAAAGTATCTCACAAACAAATTATTCCCGTTGAAATAATTTGATGATTCAAGTATTGCAGACAACTAGAATCTAAATTTCATGCCAAGTTACAACAAGAATATTTGAAATTGGTCTGAATTCTTAGGATACAAGTTACACAATCCAATGCCTCAGGTTTGTTCAACACAAACCACCTGTGGTTTTACAGGCACTTTTGTATATGTGCTGCATTCAGCTGAGAAATAAAAGCAGCATAAAAGTTGTCCACTCCATGGCTACCCAAGCACTGTGAGCAAAGCTCCATGTCATGGCAAGCAGGAAAACCTCAGCTATTTCAACAGCCTGCAGACCAAGGTAATTTTAAAACATCTCAGGAAGGTCTGAAAACCTTCCCTGACATTAAAGCCCATCTCACAGTAAAGAGTGGCAACAATCATAAATGAACAGGAAAAATGAAAAGCCCGCTGTTGTCTCAGTGAATTGAGGAATTGTAGAACTCACTGCACTGGGCATCTCTCACTTCCAATGGAGACCTACATCACCTGGAATGGCCAGAAACTCTGAAATGGATGTCTCAAGGAGAGGCAGCAGCAACTTTGCCAAACACAAGCATTTCAGCTTGTCAATTCCCTTCCAATCCTGTTATACAGAATATGAGAATTTCTCAGGATGCCAGAGCAGGTATTTGGGAAAATAGCTTATATTAACATAAAAAAACCTTAGCACTGGGACAAGCTAGTGGAGTTTATGCACTGAGAGTGCCCACAGGGAAGGTGGCAAAAGCCAGTTCACCCTTTGGGGAATTAAAGCATTGCTGCTGGAATGGCAGAAGCACTCCAACTTTGAAGAGATGCGAAAACATAATATTGTTACTATCCCACTTACCATTGTGCCCAGCTTGTCAAGCCAGCTCCACAGCCACTGTGCCCTAGTTAACACAGGAAAGGTATGAGCCCAAACAATGTAATTTGGTTAAAAAGCATTGAAACAACAATCCTGCAGGTTCACTACATAACTTCTATGGCCACAGAAGGACTGACAAAATAAATGGCATACTGCAAGGATGGCAAATCCCCAATTCTGTGAACTGAATGCCAGAAGCAGCTGCCCTAGCAAGAATTACATGCCAACACTGCTAAAACTCACAGGCAAAATCAAACTGCCACAATGAAGCACAGAAGTTGCCACAAACAACTGAATGAAGTGAATAAATACACACACACAACCCCTATGGTTGATACCAGTGTGCAAAATCATCATAATTTTTCACTAAAGAAACTACAAAAACTACATTCAGTCTTTCACTGCTAGCTCACTGTCACAGACTATAGAATAAGCACTTAGAGCTATCTAGCAACAGTGAGAAAATTCAGAGTAAAAATAGCATGATGTGTTCACAGACCTATACTTTCTGTCTGCATGCTCATGCCAATCAGTGTGTCTGAACAACCAAATGCTTGTGACAGATTTCTCAAAGTATTCCCCAATAGCCACCCACAGTATTTAAAAAAGCATTTTACACATAAAATATCAAGAAAGCAAATTCATATGTAACAGACATAGAAAAGATTTATATTCTAGACACAAATCAACTACTCTGAATCACTAAGCACTTTGATTTGCCAACTGTTGTTTATGAAATCGTTCCATTTTAGAAACTGGACTGTAATCTGATGATCTGATGAAGTCAGTCTCTGAAAACACTACAGCCAGCAGAAGGAAACTTCTCAGTTCAACTTGATGAACACTAGCCAGGTTTAATGAAAAGAAGGGGATCACATTGCTTGTAGATGTCATGTCTAATTCCCCACTAGACATTAAGGAACACAGAAGCATAAAAATAATCAAAAGGTGTCGCAGACATTTTTCCACAGAAATCCTTTCTTTCAGATTTCTGTGTCTTCTGGAAGGCAGAGGCCTCCGAAGAGAAGGTAAACAATTATTATCAGCTGCTGTGGAATGCAACAGGGACACCTTGATTGGTTCATTTTCTATGTTTATAATTAAGGGCCAATCACCAGTGCAAGCCAGGGGACTGAGTCCCTGGACACAACTTTGTTTGGGATTCTTTTCTATCTATTCTTAGCTTAGCTAGCAGTTCTGCAAACCTCTCTCTATATTCTATTTAGTATAGTCATAATGTATTATATATCATATCCTAATAAATCAGCCTTCTGATCAAGATACAAGATTCACCGTCTCTCTATCACCAGCCGCGCCCACTCAGGTTGCTGTAATAAAAAGGGGAAAAAAAGCTTGAAGAAAATACTTTTACTTGCAACCTTGAAGAGCAGAAAATTTGAACCAAATATAGTTGAATTTAAATCCCCTTAAGTCTTGAGATTTTCCAGCATAAGGAAAAATACTGTGGCAGGCACAGGAGCAAGGGAGAAAGCTACTTGGCTCACCCTCCATGTCAGAGCTTAAGAACACTACCTGTACTTGTCTGCTGGCTATTTTTGTGCCTGGATGTGTAGTTCTGCTTGAGTAGAGGCTGTGAAACCTGAGAGGTCCTGGATTGCTTCACTTTCCTTCATGGTATGATATATTCTCTTCCTTGCAGTGCACTGCACACATGGCCAGTCCCAGCCCAGGTTCTGCTGCCTGCAGATGTGGAAGGCTCTGCTTTAGAGGGACAGGGCCTCCAGATGGGAATTCCTTTTCTCTGAGGGAATGTGCAAGGGCTCTATGCAACACATTTAGGTTAAAATCACATCTTTGTGAATCACCAGCAGGATTCCCACTCAACCCAGCTGTTTTATGCTAGCTGGAGACCACAGCCCTCCTGCTTTTGAACAGCCTTCACTTCTTTAGCTAGAAAATAGTTCTGCATAAAGTTTTCTCTCTTTTAAAAAGCATCAGCTACTAACAGATTTTCTTGCTGATTTTTGGGCTGGAATTTTCAGAACACAGGTTATGCTTTTGTTACTGGAAACCAGTGAGGCACTTCATATTTTGTTACCCTCCAATCAAAATTAATTCCCTATAGCAAACACCACAGTATTTCTTATGGAAAACCTTCACTGTTACTTTATACTGGAGTATGAAATATGTCCATTCACCTTCCAAGTTCTTACATAAAACAGCAATCTGTACAGTGATACATTATCCCATTTCACTTCCTCACTTATGAAATCATCTTCAATTGAACCCAAGTGTTAAATCAGACTCTACAGTACAAGATGTGAAAGGTAATATTGAAAAAAAAACTCAAAAAAAAATTAACTTGTGCTAACAGTAAAAGATCAAAAGCATTTATGTAATTAAAAATTGAGAGCACATATAAAACAAACTGTGCATTGTGCTTTTAATTAAAAATATTACCCTGTAAATTGAAACTGAAGGCTTAAAAATAGTAATCAAAGTGAAAAGAATTACTGAAGTATCTTTTTGTAAGATTGAAATTTCCGAGTAAATTCATAAATAAACAGGAAAGTTCTACAGGAAAGAAATTTTAAAAGGCAAAAGGCATCTAGGTCAAAAAGTTGCAAAGCAGATGCATTATTTTTATAAGAGAATGAAAAAGCTCAATCTCAAAACAAAGAGCTCTCACCAGCATATTGCCACAGAGCAAGCTAATAGCCATCTCTAAGAAATTACTCTTAATGGAGGTAAAATAAGGAATACCTTTGGCAATTTTGTGACCATCTCCCTGCAAAAAGGTGCTTCCTCCCAACAGCAGAAGGAAGAAAAACAACAACAAAATGCTCTCCTTGCCCTATGTTTTTCATTTAGTCAACAGCAAAGCCTTTTTGACTGCTAATCCCAGCACTGGAGCTCAGTATAGCAGCTGTGGAGAGGTCCAGAGGCAAGATGTGTGCCACTGCTGTAAAAACAGTTTCAGCTAGCTTTAGACTCTAGAAAACCACAGGAGTTATTTTCTGTGGGCACTCCAGAAGGGTGTCACTTGTTTCAGTCTGAAAACTGAAATTAGGAAGCTCTACCTACCTGAAGAGACTGCTGAGGTGACAGCTCAGAAAGCCACTGGTAACAAAAATCCCACAGGCTGCTAACACAGAACAGCTTTAAGGCAAGCTGTCCCCATGTGTTTGACATTGCTTTTGGAGCAGCAGCAAGTTCCCAGTGGATGAGAACACCTGAGCACTGTGCCCTGGGCTGGGAGCAGCTTCCCCAGCAAAGACACAAAGAAAGTTGATGGTTGTTATCTGGATTCTCCTGTGGCCATTGCCCATGGGTGTCACACACGAGGTTGCGCTGAGAGAGGCAGGTCTGCAGCACTGCTCCTGAACAGCCTGGCTCCAGGAGCTGCTCTCATATTCCTTCCCCTCCAGCAGCTGCAAGGCACTGGGCTGACTGCATTAAAGAGTTAATTGTAGGGTAACTGAACTCCAAAAACATCCTGAGATACAGCGAAATACCAGAGCTTCAAATGCATCACATCACCTTTGTACACAGCACGGCAGCAAAGGCTCGCTTGCAGAACAGAAGAAATAAATCCACATGTAAGAACATGGAAAACACAACAGGCTCCCCACTGATTAGAAATGGTAGCTGACATTTACAGTCCTTTTTGAGAAACATTCTTATTGCCTCTGACACGTTGGCCAACAGAGGGAACATGGGATGAGCTGTGTCTCTTATACAGTGATGGCTCAAAAAACCCCCACAGTTTTCAACATTAAACAGTATAAATATGAAAATTATAATCTGTATGATTATTCAAAACATACTAAAAACATTTCCACTCAAACACAATACACAACACCTTTAATCAAGAGATTGCTTCATAAGAGGCCTAATACTTCATTTAAGGTTTTTAACCTTTTGCATGCCAAGAGTCATCATTATTCTGAAATCAGATCCACTTGTAAATTGGCAACTTTCTTGCTTTTCTGGCAGTTCTTTGCTGAAACTTTCACTACATGTAGCCAAGAGCAGATGAGACATTATTTATGGTCAGTAACTCTACATGTGCACTGTTTTTAGCTTTAACCTTTGAAAAACAGAGATAAATAACCATAGGTATTCATGTACCCTTTATTTGCTTTAGTGTAACATTCCATGCTAATTGAAGACGTAATATTCATGAGTGTAAATATAAGAATTAACAACTCTTGGATGGTTTTCTTCCCTTTTTACACTTGAATATTTTGGCTTAAAAAATTAACAGCATACAGTAAATATTCCTCCCATACTTTGTACAAACTACATGATTTTGATATACAAGGATCCTGTTTTTATTATAGTGACAATATACAACCACATCTATTTACAATGAAAAAAGTACATAAACCACATTTTAAACATTCTGCTACTGGCAGCCACTATTGTTTAGGAGGTAGCTTTAATTAACAAAATGAACTGAAGCCACATTTCCCATCATGGGTTCTATCAAATAACTTACAATACAAAGATAAAAATTCATTGTATGAACAGTATGTACAGTTTAATTCTCAAAACAGCAATCTAGCTTTAGATCTTAACAATAATTTCTCCAGAGTAACTGGGATGGCAGTGGATTTACTCTTGATCTAATGTATCATCCAAAAACCTTACATAATTACTTAATCATGCATTATTAAATTTGTATTGATCGTATTTTAAACTAAATATATAAAATTGATCGCTGGTTGTACTTAAATCACTTGGGTCTCAGAACTTTAATGCTTTAAAAAGATTGCACTGATTTAGGTGTAAATCAGTGACTTTGCACAGTGTACTTCACTATCAGTAAAGTATATTGGAAAAATGCTTTTTTTTTTCAGTGCCAAATTGCGTTGCATTTTCCCTCCATTTCCTGAAATCTCAGCCTGTCATAGGTATTCCTGGAGTGCTGTGACACTGAGCAGGCTGCAGAGCACTGGCAGCCTGATGGCACAGACACGAGCTGTGTGCAGAGGCAGCTCTGCTGTCAGCCCGCACCCCTCCCTGCTGCCAGTGCTGCCACTCGACTCCTAATACTGAACAAACTTGTGTGGTTCACCTGAAGCGATGCGCCATCACTGGCAAAATGTGTTTCACCCTACTGTTCCTGACAGCTGTTAATATTCTGATTCCAATAAATCTACAGAATATTGGATTACAAGTACTTTACTGCAACAAACTTTTTTTTTTTAAATTGAACATTAGCTAAAATACAAAACAAACACAGTATTCTGATATTGCTGTCACAGTTACATATGGCAGAATTAATCCCTTTTTTGGCCCTGCAATAAAATGCATCCTGAGATTCAATGCTGAATATACTATACAAAGCTAGCAATAGATTTTTTTGCTTAATTATAGAAAAGTCACATTAAAAAATAATTTCTATAATATTAAACAGCTGTCCTTTATATTGTGCTTTGTCAGGGGGGGAAAAAAAAAGAACTTACCTCACCACCAGAAGAAGCAAAGTATGACTGCAATATGATGTGGAAACACACTATTAGCATGTAAAAACTGTATAAAAGAAACAACTATTTTGTGAAAAGAGTAAAAATATTGGGTAACAATTTTAGTTTACCAATTATTTACAGTCAGGGCAATCGATTTATTTATTTTTTTAAAAAACGTATGGCTCAAGAAGTTACCGCCCACTTCCCTTCTTTACAAAATGACACTAAATAACAATTCCAAAAGTGCTTCCTGCTTGAAAGGTCAAAACAGGTGACAGTCTGCCAAACACGATACCTCTTTTACTGGAACAGCTGAGGGCAGAGAGCCTTGTCAGTCTTTGATCCTGGGGATGTTGTAGGCGTAGCGCACCAGGGGGAAGCCCCTGCTTTGGTAGAAGCAGGCGCGGCCGCAGGCCTGCACTTGGTCCGAGCTGTCCGACACGAAGGAGTCGTCCTCGTCCGCGTAGTCCGAGTGTGCCGACTGCGTGCCACAGTCCGACCAGGAGCCCTCCTGCCTGGGGCACGGCGCCACGGCCAGCGCCGGACAGCTCTGTGACTTCATTAAATGTTTGCAGGGCACGGCCTTGGCGAGAAGGAGCGACTCGCAGCACTCGCACAGAGCCACGTTGCCGCCCTGCAGGTGCGAGTAAATGCCGCAGTCGTAGTAGAAGTCCTGCGCCACGTCCCCCTGGGCGCCCGCGGCGATGGCCACTGCCCCGCTCCTCCTGCTCAGCTGGCGCCTCAGCACCTTCCAGTCTTCCTTGAACTTGGGGTTGAAGAACACGTAGAGGACTGGGTTCAGGCAAGCAGGCAGCGGGAAAAATATCAAAGTGACAGACTTCATGATTTCGGGGCTGATAGAAATGGCCGTGATCAGCGGTGCGAAGGAGAAGAAGGCAACAGGACAGAAGAAGATGCAGTTGGTGAAGATTAGCCAAGCCACATGCTTAATGGTGCTGGACTGGGAGTTCTCGGAGAGATCCTCCTTCTCCAAGTTGCAGTAGAGTTTAGTGTAGATAACAGCCATCAGCAAAAATGCTAGGGAATTCAGCAGCACCAGAGTTACTGTGAAACCTAACAAAGGTGTTTCTCCAGTGGGGAAGGGCAAGCAAAGGGGTGATGCTGAGTACTCTGCTTTATAAAAAAGCGGTAAGCAGCCCGCTACCAGAGCGCACAGGAAAGCAAAAAATGCTGCAATTTGAAATTGTTTTTGGCGGTTGCTTTTCCCCTTTTTAATAAACTCCTTTGCAGACAAGCTCCGTTCAACAGCTGCCAACATCAGGAAAAAAATGGCACTTTCTGATGAAAAAACTGCAAGAAACCCAGCAATTCTGCAACCACTGCCAGTCTCCCACCATATGCCAAATTCAGCAAATCTTCCCCAAGATACAGCATCCAAGAAAGTTAGAATACCAGTGTAGACTCCCATAAATAAGTTAGAGACAGAAATCAGGCTTATGAACAGTTTGGAAGATGGCAATGTAGTACAGGATGCAAATATTGTTAACATGACAAGCAGGTTGAAGAACAAAGCGACCAAAAAAATAAACCAGACAGTAAGGCGAATCATCCAGCTGCCCAATAAATATTCACAAGGCTTAAAAGCACCTAGAAGAAAACAAAAAAGAAACAGAAGGACAACCAATTTAGGAAAAGATTCTGCCTTAATAAGCAAGATTTTGAGAAGGTCTTAAAAGTGAACTCCTCATTAATTCATGAATAGAATACACAGCTGAACTGCTAAATAGGTCAGCTGAAAGCAAACTATTCTGCTGGAGTTATTTACTAATTAATTATGCCTGAAATAATAATTACTGCAGTGAATGGTCACTTGAGAACATTTTGTATAAACAAGCCAGCTAAGCAAACTTAATTACCAATTCAAAATAGCTTTTATTAGTGTGACCTAAATACTTTTTTATGTAGATTTCATATTTTATGGAAAAGGATGGCAAAAAATACAAAAGCGAATGTCCACAATCCCCTTGTAAGGGAGAAAAATTTTTGAGAAAGAACATGTTCTCTCTAAAAATTATTCACAGACATGCCTTCGGGAGTAACTTTTGGTGACAAGGAAACATCTGTAGAACAGCAGACAAATTCAATTTAAGCAGCTTTAATAAGGACAGGAATTTACCACAAGCCCTGTCCCCCAGCCCACCACTGAAGGGCACTGTGAGCTTGAAAAGTTATATGAAAAAGTTATTTTTTTTTCTTTTTTGCCACTTTAAAACAGCTTACATAATAAAAAAGTCCAACAAACAAAATAAAGGAGACAAGACAAAGAACAAAAGTCACTATTACTGCATACCCTTCTAATTCCCCTAATTGCCATTTATTCCATAGGAAAATCCTACTGATTTTAAGTAACAATTAGAAGAATTTAACCTCTCCTATATCCCCATTAGGCACCTCTAATAGTCCTAAGAACAGTAGCTCAGGATCCCTCCCTGCAGCTGAGGAGCACTCGAGGAGCAGATTAAAAATGCCAGCCTGCAAAGGCTGGAGCCTCTGAGCTGGAGTCAGCCTGTGACTGAGGGCTGGCTCTGTGCTGCACTGCCTTTCCTCCAGGCAGGGGAAAGGTAAGGACAACCCATCCCTGGTGTGGGCAGGAACAGAACTGCCAAGAATGATTCAATGGCAGTGCAAAAATCTCCCAAGGCCTAAAGCAACTTCCAGAAATTAATGACCTGACAAGCCAAAAAAAAAAAAAATCTTTTTGTTTAAATGGTCAAGCTTCATTTTTGGGCAGAAAATAATGAAGCCCACTAGATTATCAGAAAATCAGGAGTAAAACCCCTTTTTAGCAGGTACTCCCAAGTAAAACATCAATTAACCTTACAATACATTTGTGTGAAACAACACTACCTGCTATGCTGATCTACTTAAAAATAAAAACAACTTCCTGCTTATGAAATTTTAAAATATCAATTCTGTGCTTCCAAAAATCAATTTGAAGCCATTTTTCTAGTAGTTGTACTTGAGACAAATAAAATCCACTACCCTTTCCTGCCTTTCTCCCAAATCCTTTGGGTTAAATGTTTTACCCTCCTCTCACGCTGATATTCCCAGCCCATGCTGGGATGGGGCAAAAATTCACTTTTGGAAGGATGTTTCAGCAAACTTGAGCTCCTTGAGCACCATTGCTCAGCAATCCATTCTTTAGGCAAGGTGCAAAGTGGATGTCCAGGCTGAGCAGTGATTCAGAACTGACATGGTGGGTGGAGTATCCTATGAGCAGATGGCAGCATGGCATAGAAACTTGTTAGTACAAGAGGGACGGGTGAAAAACAAGGCAAACAGTGAACTTGTGGAACAAGCTCTTTCTTCTAGACCTACTACAGCATTTCTGGCATGGACAAAAAGAATGAGCTAAAGACTTCCAAAATTTAACGATGTAACACACTATCTTAATTCTCATTCTGTAAACAGGAGATCAAAAGCAAATAAGCACCTTTAACAAATTAACTTTTAGATTATGTACAATTACATTAATATATTTGACTTTCTGACTACAGGTTTTTTCGGCTGTGATCAAGAAATCCTTATGGTATTCTGGATACTAAAGGCAGAGCTAGCTCAAAAGATAAACAGATTTTCATAACATAAAATAGTAGTTAGGAGAAGAGAAAGAAGTAAGACTTGGAAAGCTCCTGCTCACCCAGGAGTAACTTCATTGGAAGCATAGCGTATCTGTGTGTTCCTGTTTATGCAGACAAAAGGGTACAGGAGGTAGGGAAGGAAACTTCTGGAGAGGCAAAGGCAAAAAAAGCAAGAAAGCAAGAGGCACCACAGCAAGTGCTTCAGGAGCTGAGGGGAACCGTGTACAGAAACTGGCAGTCTGAGTAAAAGAAACAGAAGGGCAGAAACAAAGCTGCCTAGAATGAAAATATTCATTGCAAGATCAAAGACTTGCAACACTCCTGGACTGTTCAAGCCTGACTTAGAGTAAGTCTGGCATGCCAATAGGACTGTTCACTGAACAAGTGTCTTGAGCAGTTTAAGATGCTGCTGCCTGCTCCAGCCCTCTGCTCACAGTTAATGCACCTACAGCAGGGCTGGGGAACAGATCACGTGGCTGCTCCTCATTCTCTCTCCTGGAAAGACATCAAGCTTCCTTACAACCACCAATGATAGACAGCAGTTTGAGTTAAGCTTTTAAAGCACAGGCTGAACCCTCACTGAAACAGATGAGCATTCACACAGTCTGCTCCAGACAGCTCCTTGGAGAAATAAGGCAGAATTAGGAAGCAGGGCATTAGCAGACTCCAAATATAAGCATTTCAGTCTTTGATTATTTTGCTTATGGAAAGAAATTTTAGTATTTTTCCTAGCACAGCTCTCCAATGAAGGGCTATGTGTCTAAAGCTGAGTCAGATCTTTGTGACTGCTCGTCCAAAACAACACTGACATCTAATCACTGAAAGCACTCGAGAATTTAATCTTCTGTGTACAGAATGACTACCAGGAATCAAACATCTAATTCACACAACTCTCTGCGTAACACCATGCCTGAAGTTCAGTGTGGCTAAAGCACATGAGGAGATTTACCTGTTGCTGGTGTACAGTGAATAATAGTCTGTCCCAATTCCTCATTTTTCTCATTTCTTAGAATATCTGCATTAGCTGTAAAAGTGAAAAACATGTTAGTTGTAGGAAGAAAACTAAGGGAAATGGCAGTGAAGTTGCCTAGGATGGAAGTAGTTCACTGACACCTGAGCCTTGTAATAAGTGAAGTGGTTCTGGTTTGCCACATAAGGTCAAGATGCTCAGTGCAGAAATTTCTGCTCACAAGGCTTTGTAACCAGGCAAAGAAAGGAAGGATCTGTGGAGCCTGAAGTAGTCAGGGGAAGGACAAGTCCTATCTGAATAGATAGGCTGAAACACTGAGAACAATAAAACCATGACAGAAGCAATATCTGCAGTTTGCCTTTTTTTAAAAATTACTATTTTTTCAGACAGGCAAGTCTTGCAGCGTCCAGCATATCTTTCATGTGTTTGGAAGAAACATGGCACTACTGATTTGAAAGCAATTGCTAAGCACTTTCAGAGACCTCTTCTGTATCCCTATAAAGAGTTCTATTTTTCCTATTCCCTTATTCAAAGGTAACACACACTGTTATTCTAGTCAGGTACAAAACAATACTGCTGGTTAAGTACATGAAACATTTACCCTTCTCGTGATCCATCAAGGCACCTTGATCTTGGTGACTGGAATCTTCACCATTGGAGTTTAGATAAGAATCACAACCCCAAAATGCACAGCACTGATAAGCATAAGGTACAGAGAGTGACCTGAAATACAGGCAGGACAAGGAAGACCATTAAACTTTGTAACCAAAGTTAAGACTACCACCTATTAAAAATATCTAAGTAGCACACTTCAGTGCTAAACTCAAATCTTCCTTTTTCTCACAGTGGCTGATAAAAGCTGTTTCAAATTGGTATAAGCATTTCTAATGAACTCTTGCACTGAGATAAAGGACATGCGATGTATACAAGTGAGAAGTACAAAGATGATGATATTTAGCTCTCTACTATTCTTTCTACTCCATATACAAACCAAATTCTGATCACGGTTACTTTGTGGCATCGCTGTAAAAATTAAAGTGAATCCTAATTAAGTAAGCTAATTAAAGAGTAACTGTTTTGTAAGAAAGTTAATTCCCAGATTACCACAACCTTGTGTTACATCTTTCCTTCTCACTCTTCATTCTGTGATATCAAAAAAAGATTTATAATTTTTGTGTGTTTGGCAGAAATGGTACATACTGTTATTCTGGCAGAGAAGAAGTACATCTTCACACAGAGTTCTAAAAAAACCACATAAACAATGAGGGAATAGCAGACCAGAATCTAATTTTTTTCACTCAGGACTACAATATCAACTATCCTGAATTATCTTCTTGAAAATATTTAGGAGGAACATCAGACTGCTTCTTCTAAATGTGCAGAAAGATCTTTGTGAGATGGAAAACAGTTCATCACTGTCTGATCCATCTCCCATAGAAATCAATTACAGGTTTCCATTTGAATGGTTATTTTTATTCTTATCATTTGCCTCCTAGAAAATATATATAAAGCATGGTGATTGTGTGATCAGACACCTGCCTGTCTGCTCCTGTTTTCCTCACTGTGAAACACAGATGTACTCAGTTCAGTAACAAATGGAAATCTACCCAAAGCACTACTCTCAAACCAGATGACATCTTGCCTGAAAAGTGGTGGAGGATATTAAAAGACCCCAGGAAAATTATCTGTAACTGGCTTGTACACCAGAGCAGTCAAATGCTCTGAGAATCTCTGCTGGTCAGAGTGACCCTGAGATGTTTTAGAAAGTCTCTTTTCCCAGCCTGGCGGTTGAAGAAGGAGTCAGAACGCTTCAGTTCTCGTTCTCAAGGTTGTTTATTGTTTCTTGTCTATAAAATTATTTCTCCTGTCCTGCCAAGGTCTGCTCAGCAAGTCGGACAGAGGCACTCTGCCCAGCTCAAAAGGCAGTGTTGTCTTTTTATACTAAAAATTACATGTACACTATTTGCAATAACTTCCCTATTAATACCTATCACCTATGTTAGACAGTGAGCTTCTACCTTAAACCAATCTAAAAATGCCAAGATCACAGCAGAAGGTGGAGGCCAAGAAGAAGAAAGGAGGAGGACAGGGCACGCCCAAATTCCTCCATCTTGGGACCCTGACCCCCATTCTAAAAACCCAAAAAAATCTATTTTTCACCCTGTGATAAATTCACTATCATTCTACTTAAACTCTTTTGACTTGTAATTCTTCATATAAAGGTTGGTAATTGTTTTTTCATGGGTCAAGATCAAAGGCACAGGTCTTGGGCTCCATGCCAAGGTCTCTGAGCCCCTTGACAAGGTCTCGAGCGCTCCAGGGCAGCCAGAGGAATTTCCTGGGTTCCCACAAGATGCCCTTTCTGCAGAGCAGCACTGAGGGCCCGCAGGACTCAGCACAGACCATTTGCCACGGGCGCTGCACACCCTGGCTCCATTCAGCAAAGCCTGCTGGGCACTGCAAGCACCCTGGGCTGTTCTTCACCAACGTACCGCAGCTTGGCGAAGTTCTTGGCTGCCAAAGCTTCCTTCAGCTCAGAATTGCCTGTGAGTTTCAGCTGGTTCAGGCCACTCAATCCTTCAGCTGGAACTGAACTGAGCTGGTTGAAACTCAGGTCTCTGGAATGTGAGTATTAACACCATGTTACAAAGTAAGTTTGAAGACCCTCTGGCCCACATTTCATTAAAGTAGGGAAGGGCTTTATCACACCAGGCTGTGGTCTGGAAATGCCTGTTAGTGCACAGGCACTCTAAAGAAGTGTGCCCTGCATGTATTCGGCTAGCAGGAGCCTTCTTGATTTACAGGTGTTAAACAAATGATGAACACATCATGTGGTGGTGTTTGCAGGTCCCCAGCATGAGGGAAGAGATGAGAATCTTGACTCCATGTTTCAGAAGGCTGATTTATTATTTTATGACATTATATTAAAAGAAAATTATATATTAAAACTATACTAAAGAAAGAGAAGAAAGGATTTCCTCAGAAGGCTAGCAAGCAGAGGAATGGAATGATAATAAAATCTTGTGACTGACCAGAGAGTCCAAGACAGCTGGACTGTGATTGGCCATTAATTAAAAACAACCACATGAGACCAATCAAAGATGCACCTGTTGCATTCCACAGCAGCAGATAAACATTGTTTACATTTCGTTTCTGAGGCCTCTCAGCTTCTCAGGAGAAAAATCTTAATGAAAGCATTTTTCATAAAATATGTCTGACAGCATCACTTTTAAGCTAAAAAGATTTATTAGCTCAGCAGCAGAATGCTAGAGAGAGGAGGTGACTGCACAGAACAGCCTACTTACAGGTTAAGAAGAGCTCCAAGAGTGATGAAAGCTCCCTTGTGGATCTGATGGATCCGATTCCTACTGAGGTCCCTGCAATGAATGCCAAAGGAGATTATTTGGCAGTTTCACCGACTGTAACAGCCACTGTACTGAGAAAAAAGCTAAGGTGCCAAATACACCATGGCTGTATCAGAAAAGCAGAACATATCCCCTCTCTTCCCATTCAGCCAGGTGCAATAGCAGCCAAATTCCTTGGTAATGCAGCTGTATCCTGCTCCACCTCATCTCCCATTCCTGCTCCCTCTCCCAAGGCAGAGGCTGCCTCTGGCATCACCTATTCCCAGCATGAAGGTGCCAGGATGACCACTTTGGTGACAACTGCATCTATAGCAGGGCATGTTGGCACCTTCAACAAAAAAACAAGCAGAGGAGCATCTGGTTTGCTGCATTTCAAATCCAGCTCCAGCTTCTGCTGGACCACCATGAGGAATAACATTCCTCTTAAAATACTTGTCTATTTCTGGATTGTTCTTGCTGCTAACTTAATACAGCTTGAGTTGTAAGGGGAGAAGATAATTGTTTACTTATATGCTTCTCCTGAGGAAAATAGATAGCATCTCTCCAACAAATACTACATAATGAACTAATACAGTTACAATGCAAAATATTGGACCACTGAAAAAAATCTCATTCTTTTAGACTTAATATTTATAAAAATATTTTCATAGGCTAGAAAAATATAATGGAGAATAGAAGGAACAGGGCTGAAACTGGCTGCTGGCCTTTTGCCATCAATCAAACTTGTAACACCAAATCCTGACATCAGTTTACATGGGAATCAAAACCAGGATCTTGTTTTACTCAGCATGCAGCAACATCTGCACTCACAGGACACGAAGGGAGGATAGTCCTTGAAAGGTGTCCTCTGCAATTTCATGGATTTGATTATGCTGTAAGGAACTGCAAAGGGAAGAAGCAGAAACAGAACTTTATTAGCTGATTTCAAAGGGTAGCTTGGTGTCTGCTAATGGATGGCTTTAGCCTTTACCCATTCCCCCTCCCAGACAGACTGTCAAATGTTTTGCATCAGCTATGTTCATACAACCATGGAGCACTTTTTCCTGGCATCTCTGCCCAATCCCAATTCACAGCTCATTTAATTTAGAAGAAACTATTAAGTGTGGCCTGAATTACTTACAAGCTAAAAGTAACACTTTGTGAACCCTAAAGAGTCATACTGAAATTTAAAACAACTCTCCATTCTGCATGGAGTCTTTGGGCATATTCTAACCATTCCATTTATGTGCAGAGCAATACTACTATGAAATGCAGGATTAAGCTATGTCTTTCATTACTTTTGTATCACAGGAATAATTAAGCATTAGATAATTAAGAAAGGCAGAGAATTCTCATGAGATCTATCTTTTAATGTCCTTAATTTTTAAAAATTTGGATCAAACATGAAGCAAAAACATCTCTAGAGATGTTGTCTCAGAATACTAAAGAGTTTAGAAAAATAAACAACACTTATTTCTACTTACATTTCTTCCAAGGTGTGACAGCCCTTAAAACTTGGGAGGTCCTTGATATTGTTATAAGACAAGTCCCTTCAAAACAGAAAATGGGAGAAGAGTGCTTAGTTCAACTCCTTTCTATTTGAAATATCTCATCACTTGTAACTATTAAACAGATTGACAGAAAAATCATCCTGTTAGTACCATTCTGCTAAGAAACCAAGGGTAGTTTAGAGAAAAATCACAGAGGATATCACAAGTATGAACTCTACATCTCACTACACACTTATCCTAAAAACATTCAGGATATGTTCCCTGAATTCTGAGAGTTATAATCTAAAAAATTTATTCATAACCTGCTTTTTTAGAATAAACTAAGTAAATTGCATGTAAAGCATACAAATTCGGTGCCAATTTTGTTTAGTGTGCTTAAGCAAAGCTAGGAAAGTTCAGAATATTCTGTGAAAGAATGAAGAAAAAAAAAGACTAGAAACAAGCAAACAACCTTAAAGTTTCTATTTGCAAGGTAAATGGCTGGTAGAAAATAAATCCCACCTCATCATTTTTTTTCTCCTGTTTTTTCTTCTGTCAAACAGAATGTATTTTTTCTCCTCCATTTTTCAGGATTTGTTTTTGTTCCACATTTTCCTATGTGCATCCTTTGCAAACATGGTTCGTTCCCATCCCCTAATGGTTTCTGTTACCAGTTTGGGTTTTTTTGCATTAATTTTAACACATCCTCACTGGTTTTTATGTCTAGCCTTTGCATTGCCATGTTCTTCCTAACTCTTCTCTCCATTTCTTTGGTTCCTGATGCTCTCTCCTCTGCTCCTGAACACCAGAAGTTGAAGCTCTGTAACTAAACTCTACTTTAACATCTGAATGTAGCTGAGTACATTTCTGTTAACAATGAGTGGTGGCACAACAAATTTGAAGATTGGTCTCTGCAGCACCACCTGACATATCTCTCTAACGCATGAAAGAAATGCAACATACCCCTAATAAAGGGGACTCTGCTTAAGGAATGTAAGGCATTACACCAAAACAAAAAACAATCAAGAAACCACATTTCCAACTTTGGAAGGACTACTAGGATGAAAAGTTGAAAGCAACACTTTTATTTTAAATTAGATTTAAGTTTCTTTCAAAACATTCTGATGCATGAAGAGAGGCACAATATTATACTTACAAAGTTCGAAGCACCTTTTGCTCTTGGCATAAATTAACAGGAATACTGTTTATCTTGGTTCCTGTAAGGGTTCTGGGGGGGGAAAAAACCAACAAAGCCACACATATAAATGCTTGTTTTATTTATGACAGATGGCATAACAAGGATATATAAGAACAGAATGCTATTGGGATGCTAGATTCACCCACCAAATTTTGTTTGGTTGGTTTGGGATATTTTTGCTTTTGTTTTCTGGGAGGTTTTTTGTTGTTGGTGGTGGTTTTGGGTGTTTTGTTTTGGGTTTGTTTTTTTTTTTTTTTTTTTGTTATGGGGTTTGGTGTTTTTTGGGTTTTTTTTTTTTTTTGGGGTTTTTTTTTTTTTTTTTTGTTATAGTGGGGTGGTTTTTTTTGTTTTTTTTTGAAGAGGACAATTTTTCTGTTTTTCATTTCTGGGAGAGGGGGTTAGTATCAATAGCCTTTTTCATAGGCTTTTCTAAGCTTCCCCTACTAAAAAAGAACCCACTAAGTGTCACCCAGGTATCACAGTGAGGAAAACTGTACTGTTACATTTATTGTCAGGAAGAGAACATACATGCTGTTTCTCTCCAGATCCACTAATCAGATTTCAATTACTTCCCAAGAGGTAAACCCATTAATTTATTTCTGCAGAAGGCACTTACAAGCTCTCCAGATTTACAGTTCCTGTCAAATTAGGAAACCACTGCACCATGCTGGCACCCCGAATGACCCTGGAAAAAATCCCCATGAAAATCAGGTGTGAAGTACTATGAAATTGAATTGTGACATTCAGTCTTATTATCAGGTAGATATTTACACCAAGGAGACATTCTAACATTCTTACTGCTTTTAAATTTTATACTTGAATAATGTGTGAAAGGCTGTCTTTTCACTGCTTCTTCTGCTACTCATTTGCTTAATAAATTACTCCTCCACGAATAAAGAATTGCAGTTCATCAAGCTGCAAAGAGTGCTATCAATACACATGAAAAGTGCAGCTTGCAGTTCCAAGTCTCACTCCATTTTGCTTATTCATCAGCCCCAGAAGTGGTATCTTTTAAGAGCATACATGCACTAACCTGCAAAACATTCTCACCATGTACATCCCTGCTCAAAAAACATATTGCAGATTGTTTAACTAAGAATCTGAGCATTTGGCCTTGGGTTATATATTTTATGAAAGGTAATTTAATAAACAAGTTGTGGAGCATATTTAATAGAGCTTCTTAAGAAACTAGATATTCCCAACAATAAGAATATTTATTAGAGCCTACTGAAAAAAAAACCCTCTTAGGTAAGAGGGAGCCAGAAAATTTGAGTTCTTAGCCACAACATTTCATATCTATTTATTGTACACTATTGTCAAAAAGGTACTTACAGGGAATGCAGATCTGACAGATTCTGAAATGCTGAGTTCCCCACAAAAGACAAAGGATTATCATACAAATGTCTGGGAAATGAAAAACACATTTCAGTGTTTGTTCTTACAGTCACTGTCTGCAAAAGGCTAAAAATAGACAGGTGAAAACTACTTACATCGTTCTCAGAAGGGGGTTTCCTGCAAATGCACCATCAGGAATTATGGAAATGTAGTTACTGTGAAATCCCCTAAAGATAATAGCAAAGAAAAACACTTAAACATTAGCATTTAAAACTATACTGGCAGCAGATTCAACCAGTAGTCATTTTCATCATACCTACTCAATTCCCAATCCTGCCTTAACAAGGATTGCAACAGGACTAAGTCCATCTGCAGGAATAATTTTAATGATTTCTGTCTACTGCACAGCAGCTAAGCTGAAAATATTTCATTAGAAAGGAATTATTTTGACCCAACATGATGCTGTACTTTCACTTTTCCCACTCATCTCTTAAGGAGGGCACAAGGAAAACGTGCATCACCGAGCACCTAACCTGGAGGCCAAAACCCTCTCCTGATCCAGATGCTAATGCTTCTCCTGCTTATGTAACTCCAAAATAATTTTCAACAATGCCCTCTGCAGATGATGATTATATTTTCTTTTAATTATAACCTCACTTAGCATAACTTAACCTAATTTAGGCTCCTGCACAATGAGTCAAGCATTCTTAAATCCAGGATTTTTTTCCCCTTTTTATTTATGAAAAGGAGAAAGAAAACCAGTAAAAAGGGAGAGTAAGTAATACTCACAACTCCTTTAGACTTGGAAGTGCTTTTATGGCTTCAGGGAACTCTACCATGTTATTATAATTTAAATCCCTAGAAGAAATAAAGCAAGAACATTATAAAATTTTTAACAGTAGCCATGAATTGTCAAAGTAATTTTTGTTTAAGACAGTCCAACAAAAGAAAAAAGTTCTCAGAACACCTTTAACTAGACCATAGAATAACTTCAATTTAGATTTAATCTTCTGATGTTTTACATACTTTGTAACCAGCTAATAACTCAGGTAAGATATTTAATATTACCCAGAGGATTATTCATATTAAGTCATATAATATTTCCTTACAGCAAAGCTCCGTATTTTTCAATACCTCATAGATTTTTCTTCAGCAGAATTTACACAGAAATGAACTATGATTTCAAAGATTTTTTTTTAAAAGTAGATACAAATCACTACTCTTTACTATCATCTGACTAAGAATACCTTTTGTTAAGGCTTTATAAAACAAACAGTAAATAAACCATTATGTAAAAGCAGATCTTGCAGCAAAACCAATTATAAATACTGACTATCAGCACAAAAAACCTCATGACAGATTGGTGATGAGGATCTATTGAATTCTCAGTTAAGCTGTCACTGTTCCAGCAGTAATGTCAGGACCTCTGCAAAAGGGATTCCTTATAATGGAATAAATATGTATATTTATTCCATTATATAAATATTTATTCCTTATAATGGAATAAATAATGGCAAAGCCATTTTCAGAGTGCTGTGTCAGCTGTATCTATTTACCCAGCACGTCATTGCTCAGTTGAGGGTGAGAGAGATGAAGTAAGCAGCATCTCTGGACTCCTCCCAGATCCTCATGTTAACAGAGCTTGTCACTGGCTTGCCCTTGCCCTCCCTCATTAGTCTCACTAATTTGGCATTCCCCAAAGCATACCAAAAGGCACTGCTGAGGGAGATATCACTTATCAGACATCCTCTGAGTGAGCTGCAGGGAAATGACAAATGTGACCCAAGCAGCTGAAAGCCAGTCCTTGCCACTGAGGCACTCGGGAGGTTCAGGACAAGGAGCAGTGGAGCAGCAGCCCTCTGAGACTCCCTCAGAAAGCTCCTGTTGTCACACAACAGCTTTGGCCACGTATCCTAGAGATGTTTAACCCTACAGGAAACCTGAGAAACAAATATGTGTCCCTTATCACTCATGGGGCCACTCAAACACCTGTGATCTGTCCACCTGGCTCAGCAGAGTGCTGTGCAAAGGTACAGCAGCTAGAGCAGGGCTGGGAACACTGCAGCCACATCAGCCAGCATGACACCTCACCCAGGCTGGTATTTACCTGCTTCTCAATGTAGTTAATTCCTTTTTGGTGGGGCAATGCACTGATACCAGCCTTCAGCTCCAAAACTGGGCTGGACACAACTGTCAGTGCACACACGCCTGATTTGCAAAACTTTCATCACACCAGCATGGCAACCTTGATTAAGCTGAGACTGAGACAAACACTAGCCACAAGTTAGTTTAGGAAACATACTTACAAGGTTTCAAGGTTGTCTAATCCATCAAAACAGTGTTTTCCTATAGTTTTTATTTTATTATTATGAAGATGTCTGAAAAACAAAACCAAAACACAAGTGAATGACTTCATATAGGTTAACAAATTAGCAGATATTTCTGTGAAATCAAGAGGTTAAACAGTTTAGGAAAAAAACATTGCATGGGATGGATTACACAGAAAAATACCTTTCACTTCCAGACAGAATATTTCATCCTCATATGGAAAAAGAATAGATTGCTTGCAGTCAGGACAACCTATTTTAAATCTTTAATCACTATCCAGAAATGTGATAAAAAATAGCAAATACAGAAATCAAATATATTTTTCTTATTATTCCACAGAGATTTTTAATATTACAAAGAGACAGGTTTCAGCTAAAATAATTTTTTCTTCTTTTCGTATCTCTGAAAGCTGTGACAACCATTGTTTTGAAGTATTCATGATGTAATGAGATGTCAGAAATCAAATCTCATTACCCACAAACAATGTGGCTTTTTGTTTAAGAGAAAGTCTTTAGCAAACCTTAAGCACGTTTTCTACCATACATGGTATCACCTCAGGTTGGCAATGGCCAACTGAGCTAAAACACAGCAAAATATCCATTTTCAGTGCCACCCTGGATGAACTACAACTGTCACTGCAGAGAAAAGCCAAGTGCCCTGTGAAACACAAACACTCACAGAACAACCAGGCTGGAAAGGTTGGTGAATGCATAGTCAGGAATGTGAGTTATCCTGTTGAGAGCCAGAGTCAAGGCTTGCAGGGAGGGGAGATTGCTGAGTGGAGAGATGGGAACCTCTGTCAAGCTGTTGTCATCCAGCCAGAGGTGCCTCAGCTGCAGCAGCCCCTCAAAGCTGTCCTCTGGGATGGCAGTGATGTGGTTGGCATCTAAACGCCTGCAGGGGAACAAAGAATTCATCAGCAAACTCAAACTGCACAGCAGCAAAGCCCAGCTGAAGTCCTACTATTCATTAACATCTCTGTTCAAGCTTATGTGTGAATTATTTTAAATAATTCAATACTTCCAAGTTTGAAGTGTTATTAAAAGATCCATGAAAACCTTTTCAAAGGCAAATGAAGACCCTATAAAATAAAGTTTCATAATAAACTTTTCAGACATTTTTAATAAAACATTTGAACAAATTGATATGCTTATAATGCTAACCAAAATGAATTAATAACTCTATAAGGCATCTCCCACAAAACCCCTAGCTTTAAACACAGCAAAAATTCTTTCAAACAGTAGCTTGACAGCATGGCTAAGACTGCAGAGGCATTGACTCATTTGAATGGATTATCCCTACGTCACCCTTATTGACAGCATCGTGTACTGTTGTATGCTTTGGTTTGTGGCACTGCTATACAGTAACAAAGCACCTACTTTAGAGAACAAGATTATTAAAAGCTGTTTGTGAAGAAAGTCAAGTTATGAATTATCCCACAAATTAAAACATCTCAACTACAACTGATTGCTGTATTGCCCCTGATCTTTTCTAACATTCTCCAGAACAAAAGGCAAAATAGCACATCAGCACTATTACCTACTGTGCACCACTGCATTTGCCATCATATTTTTCCCCTAAATGAATCCAAATTGAAAAATTAGCTATAGTAACTGTCCTGGTTCCAGCCATGACAGGGTTAATATTTGCAGTAACTAAGGGTGGACAAGGGGACATATCTAGGACCCAGAGGTTATACAATATGCTGGGAAGAAGCAAAACATTCCTAGTCCATGGACCTCAGTGGGTCTGAGAAGGCACAGAGCAGAGAGCACTGAGCAGCATTTGATGGCCCTTCTCCAGGTCACCACACAGCTGTACCAGGGTGACTTCCCTGCAAATATAAGGAAAGAGGATGGACAACAGAGGGCACAGTTTCAAGCTACATCAGGGAAGGGATAGGTTGGATATTAGGAAGAAATCTTTCACCCAAAGAATAATAAAGTACTGGAATGCTCTTCCCAGGGAGGTGGTAGAATCACCACCTCTGGATGTGTTTAAAAAAAGACTGGCCATGGCACTTGGTGCTATAGTCTGGTTGAGGTGTTAGGGCATGGGTTGGACTCGATCTTAGAGGTCT
The DNA here is from genome assembly GCF_035770615.1 of Melospiza melodia melodia. Lineage (NCBI taxonomy): Eukaryota > Metazoa > Chordata > Aves > Passeriformes > Passerellidae > Melospiza > Melospiza melodia. The sequence continues at coordinate 47,132,365 of NC_086199.1, forward strand.
CCTCCAACCTCATTATTCTGTGATTCTGTGACAGCACCTTGCACAGCTGGTGTGAAACAACTGCTGCACCAGCCATGGTGCAGAGACACAGAACACACACCCTCCTCCAGTAACAGGGATGCTCATTAAGATACAAATCAGCACAGCTCTGGAATTCCTTAGCACTCTCCAGTTTCTAAAGCCAGGAACAGATATGCTCTTGAAAGTCTAGCTGGGTGAGTTTCAGAAGTAATTTCCCCCAGCCCTTCATCCTGTCCTTCTCTGGGCAGGCAGTGTGGACCAAGTGACTTCACTGCATTTGTCCCCAGGCACAGTCACAACAGATCTGATCCCAGTATTTAAAGGACATGCAGAATTCAAAGGGAAAATACAACCCTGACTAAGAGTTAATGAAGAAGACAAGGCTGATCACAAATTTAACACACTTCATCTTTTTCCTTAAAACAGAGGTTTGTTGTCATGATGCATGCAGTTTGTGTGTTTCAAATTATTATGAAAAAAACCCATCAGCTGAATTTCCATGCAATAAAAAGTCCAAAAATGCACCAAATTAAGCAACAAATATGTATTACAATTGGGAATTTACAAAATTATCTGCAGTGAAAGTTCTCTCCTAAGATGAGTGAGGTGTCATTAGCTCTAAAGCCATACATCAAAGAGTGAATTCCTATGGTTCATACACTGGCATCCCCTCATCATTTGCCCATGGTCTGAGAGCTGTGTATGATGTTCTACTTGAATGCTCTCAGGCTGAATGGAGACCAGAACATCTCACAGAAACTCAAGTCTGATGACAATAAAGGAGGAAAACAAAGAGGCTGGGGGAGAGGAAAAAAGCCTGAGGCTCTGTTTCAGAAAAAAAGCAACTAGAAATTACCTTTCTTCTCTCCTAAATTTACACAGCTCCCTGAAGATCAAAGAATTATTTCCCAATGGAATAAACATATCAGAGTTCTTCTAATTTCTCCCCTCCCTTTTTTTCTGAGGTTTTTTTGGGGTTTTTCTTGGGTTTTGTGTTTTGGTAGTTTGGGGGTTTTTTGTGGGTTTGTTTTTTTTTGTTTTTTTTTTGGTTTTTTTTGTTTTTTTTTGTTGAAGGAGGGGGTCAGTTTGGGGTTTTTTTTAAGAGCAGAAGCATACTCAAGAGACAGGCCTCATCTAGTCCATCTGTACTTCCACTGGCACCTTGCTAAATCCCATTTATTCTAGGAGACTTTGGAAAACAAAAGCACACAAGAAAACCTGCTGTCCTGCCCCTCCTCTCCTCCCCTTAAAGGAGGAAGGGAACAGAGGAATGATGGACACACACAGTGAGGAGCTGAGCTCAGCCAGGAAGAACAGAGACAGTCATGGAGATGATGTCTCACCCTGAGTTTTCAGCTGGCTTTGCCAAGCCCTCTGTCTCCCAGAACAGGAAGGAGGACTGAGTACCCAAGTACCCCACTTCAAACTGATGACTCCCCACAGCCATCCCAGCTGTTATGTTTATTTTCTACAGCCCACAGCAGCAGAGGTGAGGGGAGAAAGAACACCACCACCCACCAGTGACATTACCAGGGAGGTGTGGAAAGTGAAAGAGGTATTTTTAAGTTATTTGGCCTCATCCATAATTTTTTGTGTTCCTTCATTTCTCCTAAGAGCCTAATATGCCATGGCTTTCCTTTCTCTTCCAAACAGTCAAAGCTTATCCACATGATACTGAATGCACACAGCAGGAACACTCCTATTTTGTGTGAAATGCACATAAAGCACTTAGTGAAACAACTGAAAAGCAAACCTAAAATATTTGACAACCTTCACAAAACATTAACAATTAAGGACCACAACTTTTCTTTAAAGGGCATATTCCCTAGCTCCAATAATTAACAAAGAACAAGCAATATTCTTTGCTTGGACTGGACTTTGTACAAAGACTGTCTTTTTCCATTATATTGTTAAAGATACAAGTATATTCTTCAAATTAGACCTTAATCTTTCTGAAGCTACTTCAATTCCAGCTTTCTTATAGACACTGGCTTGTGAGAGACCTTTACATTACAGTCTATAAATTAAGAGTTCAGTTGTGGAGCTGTCATCTTCACTTTCATTCCTCTCATGTTCCCTCCTCACACAAGCCCCAACTCCAGAAGAAGAAAAGAGCAGAAGGATGATAGAAACCTAAACATTCAGCAGCTCTTCCATCAGTATTTGATATATTGTTAAAAGAGGATAAAGCAGGCTCTTCAAACAACTGACTCTGCTTTAAGGAAACCAGAATTAGTAAGAATGCCTACCCCAATTCAAACGAATAGGAGTTCCAAACGTAACACACACATATAAGTGAAATTTTACACACAAATGTACACACACTGCTTAGGGCAACTGCCCTACAGCCTGCATCCCCCATAGGTAACACCTGGGAGGCCTCCAGGACCAGCCTCACCAGCTCTCATCCCTGACCACAGGCTCTTTCAGGCTTCAGTGACTAGGAAGCTTTAACAGCCTTGTACTAATAGCCTAATTAACAGCCTTGTACAGCAGGAGTTCACTACTGCTGATGTTAATAAAAGGCATATCACTCCCAGCTCTTGTGTTAAACCTCTTCTGCTCAATAGCAATCACTAAAGAACACTGCTCTTTACAGAGCTCCTTCAAAAACCACAAAGAAATCACTCCAATAGCAGTGGAGGAGGTTTTCAGTCGGGAAGCGGAGTGCTGATAAGGCTGGTACCTGGGAAATCCTGCTGCAGGGGGAGGCAGTGACCCATGTTAGCAGAGGCACTTCAGAACACCGAGAGTTTGCTCACTGCAGCAAGCAGTGGCTCTCTAGGCCACTGCGTGTTGAGAACATCAACACAAGGATTTGCTTGATTCAAAGACAAATTGACAGCAGCCCTCAGAAACTAGTGATACATGCTGAAGCTGTTTCCATCGCTGGTACTGATGGGCCAGTACATCTGTTTCTCCACATCTGTTCACATGGTACCAGTCAAAGGCCACAGTTTGCTGTAAAGTCCCCACAGAGGATTCAGCTAATTTTGCCTCCATGCCACTTAATTTTACCATCGCATTTAAATTTCTGATCATTCAATTTCTAAATAATTCCCTGATTTGATTTAAACTTAGCAATTTATTAAGCAAGCCCAGACAGTTAAAAAAAAAAAAAAAAAAAAAAAAAAAAACCTAGAATAATGCCAGAAATTCCTGAAGTTCACAAAAAAACGCACCCCACTTTCAAGAAAACCAGAACACCTTCTAAAGATAAAGATGGCATGGAAAAATAGGTGAAGTGTACAAAGCAGTATACTTAAAGATTTTTCAGCACAATCAGATAATGCTCAGAAGAGATCTTATACATTCTTAACTCTAAATATTCAAGGAACAAAAACATATACAGTGTAATTAAGTCTGTATTGGTTTTGCAGGTTAAAGAGAAAATGTGTCCATTTCTTCCATTCCCGTTCTGATTAATCCCATATTTTAACACAGACTAAATCTGAGGGCCAGTGCCCTTTAACCCCTCAGTAACAGCAAAGCAGGGAACTAGAAAACCTCTGAAGACAAAGCATTAAAAGGTGCTTAGCTGAAAAGACACCTGCCATAGTAAGGGGTGCATGCTACATATAACACAGTTTAAAGCTTCTAAACTTCATCTAGTCCTTGCTGCTGATGAGCACCTTCCACAGCCTCACTACTGTCCCTACAGACATGTCCTGTCCTTCCAAACTATAATCCAGAATCACAGAATTATCAACTGGAGCACTAAAGCACTCTTTAAGAAGAAGATAGCAGAATTAGAACAGAACAATGTATTTTTTGATATAAGATTATATTTGCATTGTTGTCTCCAAGTTCAGGAATCTTCCCTTCTGACACATTTTGTGTTTATGGCTTATGTTACTGAAATTGTCAGCAACATGAACTATGGCTTAAAATCAGACAGTTTCATTACCAGCAGAATGTTTCTAAACTGACTTTTTAAATAAAGACAGATATTAACTTGATCTGTATAAGGAACCCTTCCTAAAATACAAAAAAGCTAGAAATTCAAGCCTGCAGCTGATACGTGCTATAACATATATTTTAAATATGTCTGAATTTATTTATAATGTTTTAAATTTATATTAATTTAAAGTCAGAGATACTGAAAATTACTTTGCAATCAGAAATATTTCAGTCAACTTTCTATTTTTAAATATGACTGAAATATGCCTCCATTCTCTGTCCCCATGCTTTAGCCATACATTTTACCTGGCAAAACATGATTCTGCTGTCATTTCTTTCAGTTCTACATTAGGAGTCCAGTGTTTCCCACGTGGGCTGAGATGATTCCCATTCCCAGAAAACATTATCCCATGCCAGTTCAGCACATTCATGCCTCCTGCCTTATCCTGCCTCAAGGCTGCTCCAGTCTCCTAAGACAGGGAAGCAGACTGAAGAACTGGTTATGGTCCTGCTGAACAGATCAGGCTGTTGAGGGAGTCAGCAGCGCCAGCAGGGAGTGCAGAAATGCCTACTGACCACAGGCATGGAGACACTCACCATGCAGCTCAGGTGAGCACCCACCCAGCAGGAGGGGCAGGAGCTATCAAAGCCCAGTATCGCTCTGGCAGGATCCCAAATCCCACAGTCTGCCAATCTGGCAGAACTGCTAAGCTGCAATGCTGTGAACTGCTCCAGTATTCCCTGCATGTGGACAAGTGTGCACATGTGCTGGGACTACAATTACAGTAAATCATACCTAATACATCAGCAAATATTGACAGGCTTGCAGAAGACTCCTGGGTTTGATGGCAAACGCATGGTGGCAATTAGGTTTGTGGGTTTTTTATACAAGTGGAATAAAGCTTTCCTTTGTAAAGCATCTGAAAGTCTTTGTTTAAATATTGTCATTCCAATATTTGTTACACACTGGGGACAGCACCAGAATATTCCTACTAGCCCTATGTAGCTGGGTTTCTGGGGTCAGTCAGAGCAGCCCTAAAGATTGCTGCAGCTCACATTCCCATTTTACAAATCCCCAGATTCTGGGTCAAAGTTCAGAATAAATACAAAATAAATCATCACAGTCAAATATGCCAAGGCACTTAGAGAAGAGACTTTCCTCAATGGCTTCCTGGTGGTTCCCAGGAAGCAGCTCCAAAACTGTGCTGCTGCACCTCCTGCTCTCTGTGTGACCCTGGGAGTGCCCACAAACCTCCCCAACACCACGTGCAGACCTAAAACACAAAGTACTGCATGGCCTCACAGTAACAACAACATGCTGTTGATGCTTTGCAGTAACCAAAATGCACCAAGACTGTTGTTTACATTTGTGAAGCTCTTTGTCAGGTTGTTGTGCTACTGAGAGAGGCACAAGCTGGACAAACAGTGGCTTCTCCCTCGAGCTGTCCCACAGCCACACCTATCACAGCACCCTGCAGTGTGAGCACACATCCTGCCAGATAAACTTTTCTGGGGTGCTACATAGCAAGCTGCCACTCAGTACAGCTCCTTAGTTTTGCTAAATTTCACCTTTGTATAAAGAACCCTACTCAGTACTTCTTAATTTTGCTAAATTTCACCTCCATATAAAGAGCCCTATTCTAACTCTCTTTTGGAGGCCAGAGCTGGGAAAAAAATATTCAATGCAAACAGAAAATAAAGAGTTGCCATTCAGTATTCTGAACCAGGCTGGCTACTCACCAGCTGTAATATAAACACTACAGACCATGAAGCCCCTATAACCATCTTCTTTATTTCCACCCAGGTATGTTTACTGAGTCTGTTAATACACACCACATTGTGGCAGCTGCCTTCCTATGAAGCTAAAAAATGGAGCACATGAAGACAGAAAACACTTGTAAAGTTGTTTAAAATGAAATTATTATCAATATACTTTAAAGTTTTGAGGAAGTAATTTGTGCCTTCACCAAGGAAAAAAATACCCCTGAACCATACTTCAGAGCAAACTGGGAAACTGCCAAAAGAGAGGCAGTTCAGTGATGTTTAAACTTGCAGGTTTGGGATGCAGATCATACAGAAGAGTAGAAGCAGGTTTTTCTAACATATTCTGCAATGAATTATTTGTTTTAAAAGAAGCTTGCAGCAACTTGGGAGTTTTGAATTAACAAAAATTCTTTAGGGAGGGGAATAAATCACTTTTTTCCTTTTTCTTTATACAATAAAGCAGGATGTTGACACTTATGTTTCCATGTTCAGACACAAAATTCAGAGGATCACTCTTATATTCCTTTGCCAGAAGGTGCTATCTGCATTACTAGGGGATATGCATAATCAGTGTAATTATGCATGAATAATGCTAACAAAGTTTTCCTGAAATTGATTAAAATCACAGAAATGCATTCTGGTGAAGTAAACAAATTGCATAAAAAAATACTTTTGATCTCTCACTACACCTGTCTCAAAACCCAATTTATTCTCAAATTCCTGCCCATTTCTAACAAATTACAAACAAAAGGCTGAGTCACATCAGTAGATGGAAAAAAAAAGACCAAGATAAAATCCCCCTGAGCTTCAGATGAGCTTGGTTGGTTAGAGCATGGTGCTGATAGCACCAAGGTCATGGCTCCAACCCCTGTGTAACTCATTTATTCCTTAATTCAATTCCCTGAGAGCTGGATGCAGTGATCCTTCCAGCTCACAACTGTCTGAGACTCTGACACCAGTGACTTCCAGGCTGGACTTGCCCACCTTATTTCCAACTAGTTATCTGGAAATCTCAATTTGCTTTTCCTCAGAAAAAGAAGTAACAAGCAGCTTGTTACTACTTACTAACGTCATTTCCTCCTTTTTCACCATCCTAAAAATGATATATTTTATAATTTGCTCTTGAACAATGAAGCTCCTAGAAAGGGAACACTCTCCACATTTTAAACTGTTACTCTTGTATCTTAATTGTAAGGATGTTTGGTCAAGTGATTATAATGATTACATTATGCAAGCCTACATAATCATCATTTTTTTCAAAATGAAAACATTTGCCTTTTTAAAAATAACTCTAACACAGTCATCTTGTCAAAAATATTAAAAAACATATGATTTTAAAAAATATATAATGACTTAATTTGTACATTCATTCTTTTTTCTCTTAAATTTTGTTCCTTCCCTTTTGCACATAAAAATATCATCTCCAGCAACTGGAGATTTAAAATTTTAAACTTTAATTAGAGAACAAACATTACTGTATATGTGTATAGAAAAAAAAATGTTTGCTGAAAATGAAACGGATGATAGACAAACATTTTTACTAAAGCAGTTTCTCTTTTTGGCATCAAAGAAATGCTGGAAGCCAAGAAGTTGTTTTTGTTTTGTTTAAAATTATTATTAAAGGTTTATTCTCATCATGCAATTTGAAGGGCTTTTATTACAATGCATAGTGTTTGCACCAAGATCAAGGTTTTTCTCTTCCATGCACACACTAAAACAAGAGTCAAATGTGGACACTGTATTCCCTCCTTACTGGAATGTCCAAGCAGCTGCAACAAGAAGGGCTAAGATCCAAGACTAGGGAATGCAAAAATGCACCTTTGCTGAAGCTGTGCAATAGTTTGCATATCTATTTTGAAAAACTATTTTTTTTTTTTTTCCAAAAATGCATCATCTGAAAGAAACAGGGTCTTGGGCCAGAAACCTGAACTTTGGCACAAAGAGAATAGATAATTTACACTCCCTCTCCCCCTCCCTCTCTCTCTGGAGGTAAGTGGGAAGAAGGAAATATTTTGCAGCCCCTCCCACCTCCTCCTCCTCACAGTGATAGGTATCTACCACCTAGAGAGCTCTAACTAACTATTAAGGTCTGATTAAGATGCTTTATAAAACATAATAAGCCATGAGATAGGATAAGCACGTACGAAATACCTCATGTGCAACTGGCAATCAGGGCTGAGGTATTCATAACTGTCTGTGAGATTTCAACACCTTTCTGTAAAACCAATACTCTGCATGTCTCAAGTCATACTTCCTCCCAGAAATCCCTTTTCTTGCTCTGGATACAACAGGCTTGGGCATTATTCATTTTTGCCCAACATTTAAGAATTGCTCAAATAGCTTGGGATGTGCAAGAGGGTTTAGAGTTTAACTACACCACTGCTGCATTCACACAGCAATCTTGTACCGGGTGTTGGAGTTTTGAAAGAGTTTTGCATTTGGGTCACTCCACCAAAGATGACAAATAAAATTCCTCATGAATTTTAATTGTGAAACTTTGTTCCAGCTGCAATTGCACTTTCAGAAACCCCATGTACATTATGACACATACATTATTATAGTTCATAACTCTACAGAATGAAGCAAAGGTGACAAGAGTGACTGAAAGTGGAACTTGGAGAGCAAGCCCAAACCAAAAGCAAAGTAAGGCAACTTACAAGGACTGCAAGCCACTCAATCCTCTGATGGCCTCGTTAGGTACCGTCTTCAGCTGATTATTCTGGAGGGTTCTGTAAAAATCCACTATGTTAATAAAGTAGAACTGGACAATCATCTTTATCAAAGCTATAGGTAACAGGAAAGGCCATATTCCTGCTATGGTCTCCCAGATTTCTCGTGTATGTCAATGCATGCAGAATTCCCAAGACCAGATGCCCCAAAGGCAACAATGAAACAATGTTCTATTTCAGTTTTATTTACAACTCATTCACTAAGTGCATTAATTTGCAGAGAACAAGCTGACACAATATGCTGAAATTCCCTTGGGAACTCACTGAAGAGGTTAAACAACAACACTAGGGCAAATTTGCTACAAGAGATGATATGTTATTGTTTTCTTGTGGAATCATCTTCCACATGCTAGAAAACACACAAACCTGTAATTTTTCCTGAAGTTGCATCAATACACAATGTATCAACAAACTAATTTATGAAGTGTGGTCACAACAGAGCATCCCTGGGCCAAGGTGAATTAAGCTATACTGTTGTGGGTTTCTTCAAAATTCTCTTACAGGACAATGTATGTCATGTGAGTTCTTTTATAAAGAGAATGTAAATGACCTTATAAAATCTTACTCAGTTTTGGTGCATACTGGGGTAAAAATTCACGTCACAGCTTTTAATTAAGAGACACGTCCCACGTTTTTCCAAGAACTGCCAGAATTTCAGGCACCTCCAGTGTTAATATTGCAATGGGTATGTCTTCAAGAGTTTTGACACTTTTCATTCAATTTACAGCATATTGTATTAAATAGTATTGCAAATGGGCAGCTCCCTAATCTGTACTCTAGAAATAGTGTCTATGGTTTTCTTCTTTAAAACCTCAAGGTCTGCTAATTTTTTAAAATTTCTTTAATTAACCACCTATTACCCTGCCAGCACCTGGAAGTCTTTACATAATCAGAAATGCTGTAGTTTTCAAACTGAGTTTTTTAAAACCTTAAAACAACAGGAAGCTTTTTTTTTATCCTTAGCTATGGAAAAACAACTGCCATGAAAATTCTTATTTCTGAAGGAAAAATAAAAGGTTTTTTTTAATAGAAAGCCATTTTCACCTAGAGAAGCATCAAGCTATGGCAATTTTTTCTATTGCCAGTAGGAAACAATCAGTGTATTAAACCTCTAAGTATAGTACCACCTGATAATGTCAGGTACCTGACAGAATATGCTGAAGGTGTGGGGAACAACAAAAGCTTACATGCCCTTTTCAGGATATTTCCTCTGATTCTTCTGCTACAAGATATACTTCAGAAACAAATAAGTGTTCTAATAAAATACAGTAATTCTAATTTAGTCAAGTTCATCACTGTCATCTTGACCACATGCAGCAAGCTTTGTAAAGAAAAAAGTAGAAAGTAGGAGAGCTCTACTTTAGGAGGACAGAGGGCAAAAAAATTTCCTCCAGCCCACCAGTAAACAGTCTGGCTATGCACTAAGAAAGCATAGATCAAGCTATGAAGCTCTAAAACCCAATTACTTACAGAACTTTGAGTTCTTTCAACCCAGACAAGGCCTTTGGATGGATAAAAGTAAGGTCATTGCCAGCCAGTCTCCTGGAAAAAAATTGCAATAATAATTTCAGTCACAAAATCCAGTACTTCTACAGCCATCTAACAAGGAAAATCACTGCAATATCAAATCTTGAAAGCAATTATGCATTTTGCATTCACTTATACTACATTCACAATCTTCCAAGTTTGTAACAGTTCTTTTACTTACAGCACGTTTTTAAAAATGAGGATGCATTACTCAGCCTTGTGGATATTCTTTTGCAAAGGTGCTAGAAAAAGCACACCTTGGAATGATGAAGAACCTTCTTATGGTGCTAGGTTTGAAAGTGCATTTACCAACACAGTCCTCTGGCTTTCAGCATTGCTCCACTGAAACAGGCTCTGGTTCCCAGGTATTTTTAATCTATACAACAGTTTCTAAAGACAGTATGAACTTAAGTAAAAACAGATGTTAGATGCTACAGTAAAGCAGCACAAGCCTCTATGAAAATCCCAAATACGAAAACAATATTCACAAGCAAGTGGTATGTTCACCCAGTGCTGACATTTGACAGGACACCTGTTGATATACCAAGACATAATACTGGCAATATTTTATCTTTTTGGTCAGCTATTTGGAGCAACTTTTGAAGAAAGGAAACTCTTTTTGGGCAGGGAGAAATGGAATAGGATTCTCTCTCAAAATGTGGCTGGTTTCAAATTTGGACTGCTAGACATTAACACAGAGTAAATTATGAAGATCAATGTGATATTAAAAGTAATCAAGATGGGAGATGCTGCAAAATACAAAGCAGGAAAGCAGAAGCAGCAGCCAAAACAGCTGCTCCCAAACAGCTCTTTCCCCCTTCCCCCACTCCTTTTCTTTCTCCAACCTTTTACTTCTCCTTTGCCCAGCAGATCCAGCCTTGGTTGAGCTGCTAATAGCAGTATCTCATCAAGGGTAAAGACAATAATGCAAAACACCTGGTGATCCATAACTGACAAAAGATGCAAAAGTTTCAGCCAAAGTATTTGGTTTTAGACTTGGGTTTCATATCCCAGTTAAGCAAAAGCAACATTGGACAAGGTTGTGCAATGAAATCACCCATGGAAATACTATGTACAATCCAATAAGTGTTAATAATTAAAAAACAATCAACGTGCTTTTACAAAGGTTACAGAATATCAAAACCCATCCCTGCTGTTACAAGGCACTGTGAAGCAAGCCAGACACAGCAAAGGGAAAACATTATTTCAAAGAGGCAAACAAAGGAAGTAACAAGAGCAACACCTAAAGGATCAGCCTGCCAGAACATAGCAATGTTATTACATTTTTATCTCCTTCTCTAACTACATAAAAGAGATTACCAAAGCCCTTAATGCTTACATAAATCTGCTTGCAACAGAATTAGTGACTTAATAAAATGGTGCCTGATAGAGAGGATGCTAGTTATCTTTACTAAATCCATTTATCAAATGCAGATGGTGATATTTATAAACCAAGGGAGAAGAGGACAAGAATACCTTCATGAACAAGAAGGTCACAGCAGAAGATCCTACTTGTTCTTAGAAAACTGTTACTCTTGCTTGTTAAGGTGGATTTTGGGTTCTAGTCTTGGTATTTTCACACACTCCCCAACTGTTGCTGTTCTGACATCACTACAAATATGTTTAAAAAACCCCCACATCTGCTGACTGCTGAAAAATGTTCGCCTGCATGCTTGAGTATAATCAAACAGCTCTGAAACTAGAAGGAAAATAAGAAGAACCTATGTATGCTTATTTTTGAAATCTCCTGTCTGCAAGCAAATTTCAGAGCTGGGACATGATTTTTCAAATACTTTGAATTTTTAACATTAATGGAAGTTTCCAGATGGCAACTAAACAGTTCCCTAAAAATCATTTTATTGTCAGTAGCTGTCCAAATCCACTTGATTAACTTTATCTGGGGGGATGTGGAGGGAAGTTTGCAGTATTTCATGTCTTTCCTTCTAATAATTGATTTACAGGTTCACCGTAAACAGAAAGAAGTACTGATGAAACATGCTGGGTCTCTACAGCAGAGCCAGTAATCTGCAAAACACGGTTCTGTTAAAATGTGTTTGAAACAGCATAACGCAAACCCTTAAATCAAACAAAATTCAACTGAGGCTGTTGCACCTCATCATTTTGCATGCAAACACTACTATGATTACACATTACACAACTCAAGGAGTGGCCGCCCTGGTAAATGTGTCAGGCAGCTCTGGCTGCAGCTCTGCCAAGGCTCCCCATTAATCTGCACTGTGTGAGGCTTCTCAGGCATCTGCTCCCTCTCCCAGAGAGACTGGGGCTTGTTACTTTAGCTTTAAAAAAGCTGAACTAAATACAGCTGAACAGTCTCCCTGAACCCGAATGGCACCAACAACAACCTAGAGAGCACTGGAAACAAATGACAGCTGAGCCAGAGCCAGACTGGTGTGACTTCAAATAGCAGGACACTGCTTTCCTCAAGGCAGCTCCTGCTTCTTCAGCCTTTTTCCAACCAACCGAAAAACCCCAAACTTTGTGATCAATTACATTTCCATTTCTCCACTATCTGGCAGTGTTCCAGGGTTTACTCATCAGTTTGCCAAACACACGTTTATCATTCACATCCTAGCCTTGGGGAGCTGCTCATGAGGAAGTTTCAAGTGCAGCTCCCAAGCAGGCAAAGATCAGTATATCACACATTGCTCTCAACACATTTTCCCTGCAGCAGCTGGAAGGATGGAAATGTTTTTCTTTACACAACCAGGTTCATTTTAAAGAGAGAACTGAAAAATAAATAGCATACAGTATAGCACACGTACAGCATTATAAATTATCATTGAAATCATCCAGTCAGGTTTTCCATGTTACCTTCTTTCAGCAAGTCTTAAAAATATTTATTATTAAATAATTTAAAAGCATCTCTGTTTCTCTCTCTCACACACACATCTCTAAATGGGCTAAGGGAAATCACAGTTTTACCAAGGCCAAAACTCTAGCACAACAGAAAAAACACAACTTTCATCTCCTTGCAGCAAGGCTCACTAGAGCCCTGGAAGTTGCTGCTCTATGGTGGGACAATTTCAATTGTCGCAAAGCAGCACCTTAAGGCAGCCCCACATTTACACTATCATGGGCTGAGTTTCTATCCTTCCCCTCATTCTGAGTGGAAATGGTTACAGATATCTAGTCTGAAATCCACCTGTTGCCACTGAACCACGGTATATCACCATTAATTAGAGCTCTTTCTCCAAAAGGCAGCGGGCTGCAAAACAGATTCACCCATAAAGACAGTAAAAAATTGAATTAAACAGACAAGTGTAAAGTGCCCTGCCATGCTATAAGGCCACAAAACCCTTTGCTATCTCTTACTTCTCAAGGGACAGAGCAGCAGGCATCATCTGAAGTATAAATGTGTATCACACTGACCATGAGTTTCTCTACTAACTCTATCCTGGCTCCCCTTGTTTGGAGACTCTGCCAAGGACTGCTGTTATTATCATCATCATCATTACTATTATTATTATTACTATATTATTATTATTATTACTACTACTACTACTATTATTTCTAGCTGGAATTAGTGTATCTGAGTTAAACCTTGGAGGTTTCTCCAGTGGAGTCCCAGACATAATGCATGGCCACAGTAGGGATCTTTCTCGTAACTGCTTAGCATTGCATGTTGTAGTCCTCTATTTTTACTTTAAAAATAAAAATTGAGTGTTTTAATGGTAAGTTTCAACAAATTCAAACTTACAAATTCAATTTCAGCATAGCAGGATAACGGAATAGGACACACAAAGAACAAAGCCTGTCATACAGAGGCAAGCAATATCCTTTAATCATTATTTTAGTGACCCAGTAAATCATCTCCAGATGTGGAGAACACCTTATTATTACAGATATCAGGGTGATGCAATGTAGCTGAAGACTAGACTTCCATGGTGTCTCATTCCCAGAGTACACACCAAGCCTAGGTCCTTGCACTGAGCTGCAGCTAATACGGTTTTCTCTCCTTTGGGAAATTAAATTTTTTGCAATTATGAGTCTGGCAACCCAGCTGCATGTTAACCAAGCCAAGTTAATCACTGGTGTGGCTCCAAAAGTCAGGGAGGGTGTTCCAAAGATACATTTTTGCCTGTAACAATTAAAAGCATCACTCTTGTTATGACAGGACACAATAAAACCTCTTGGAAACCTCTGTCCTTGTCCTGCATCCCAGATGGTAGTGAACCCTAGGATACTTGAGCAAAGAGTTTCATCTCCTTCCATCCCTCTGAATGTCTTATGCTCATACAGTAAATGTTTCTGATGTGGACTTTGGGTTGGTTTTTCTTTTCCTCTTGGTAGTATGCTCCTAACCTTTTGCCTCTCTTGGCTCTGAGAAAAATATAATGGTTACACAGAACAAATTCAAAGAGCGTCAGAGACTGCAGCCCTGACATGTCATAATAAAACACCTGATTTATTATTTTTACTTCTACATTAGCTGATTTGTGGTAAGAGCCAAGACTCCTAGTTCAAGGTTTAGTCAAGCCTGAGCCTCCCATACCCATCACTGTTCCTCTGCCTGGCCAACATTTAGTTTTAGCTATCCAACTTTTACCTTCCTATTTTCATCCTATTGGAAAACACTGCACTGCTTCTCCACCCGTACTTTCACAAACTCTACTTTTTGTGCTGTTTTACATTGAACTATTCTGTTATCTTTACATGCCTTCCACTTTTTCTGGGTTCTCTGTGTTTTCCAAATACAAACTTGAATTTTAGCTCAAGTTCTCCCTTGACAGAAGTCATCTTTGGAGATGCCTCATAGATAACTTAATCCAGGATACCCAGCAAGTGTTTCCTCAAATCTGAAAGAGCTTCAGTTTCCATCTGTGCCAAAATAGCAGCCAGTTTAGAACAGAATTTTGTTTTTCTCGACAGATGATGCCTATTTATATGCTATAATTTACTAATCAAGGTTGAAAGCTCTACAGGAGAGGAACAGTCTCTCCGTATTTGCAGGAAAATACAGGGTTTTGCTGCATGCCTTGTGCAGGGCTGGCTGCCCTGCCTGGTGAGGGCACATGCCTCCGCAGACAGCTCCTAGCCCAGATGGGCAGCTGCAGAAAGGAGGAGCTGGGAAATGGAATCTGGGTCTCCAGACGAAACCTGGCTTTGCTTATCTGGGAGTAGCAAACAGCCCCTTGGGGACTTGCTGCATTGCTGGGAAGCCAAACTATTGCCTCCAGGTTACCCCAAATTCCTCCACACCAATTTACCAAAACTGAATGGATACTTTACTTCCCTGCTACTAATAGAAAATGAATTTGTCTCCTCCTTTTCTTGCAGCAGTTTTAGTATTACACAACCTCCACCATTATTTATAAAATTGTGAGTACTACACCAAGACACATCATGACTGAAGAAAGAGAACTGTAACTACAAGAGCACTGAAACTGCACCAACTCCACTTCTTGTTATGATCTCTCCCTTTCTAGCATTTACAGCTTTCTCAAAGTTCTACTGAGCTTTAAGATAATTACTTGTTTTCAAAATGCATTTTGGTCTAAAAAGCTAAAATATCTAAGTAAACGAAATGGACTGATTAAAAAGTCTAAAGCTTGTTCATAACTTCTATGGCTAAACTGTCAGCAAGAGTCACCAGTATCTACCAGAAGACAAAATATGCTCTATGGTAATGCTTTTCATGCACTATCAAAAACAGAAAAATAAATGGCAATGGGTTTTCAGGAAAGCAAGCATTTATAACCATGCAAAATATGCTCTATCCGTTCATTTTCAAGCAGTATCTGTATTTGGGCAAGACCTCAAAGTAGAACCCACAGACTGCAATACGTGCACTAAAAGAAATAATATAACACAAAACAATTCTTATACACTACAAGTTGTTGAAACCAGTGGTCTTTGTATTCTCAATTAGTATTCTGCAGCAAAAACCCTCAGAAGTTTGCATAAATTTTTTAACAAGGACATATTTGTTGTAAACATAAGCAACAATACCATGGTATCTAGAAAACTGGTTAACACCTAGTGTGCAGCAGAAATGCTGAGTTGTTGCAGAAAGCAATTTTGTTACCTCTCACCTCCAAAGCAAAATGCAGAAAAAAATTTATAAAATGCATTCTCCTCTCCCTATTTGTCTTTGCACATCTTGTACTATGTTGTGGTAACTTTGCTTTTCTTTACTATAGGCCAGATAGACTTTTCTGTTGATAGCCATCTCAACACTCAGGTAATAATGCATTTCACTTACCTAGTCTGCACAGCCGAGACAGAGATGGAAGCCACCAAGTCTGGGTTTGATCAACTGGGATGCAACAACTCCACTAACTACAGATTTGTGATTTTAGCAGATAGTGCTATCCAGATGCTCAGAAGGTTTCCAAGATCATCAATATGTTAATAGTCAGACAAGAGAGGGTGAAAAAATTGCTGCTGATACAGCAAATCTTCAAAGTTGCTTTGGTCTGTTCATACAGCCTTGTCTCCTATCCAGGCATGAAATCTTTGAATGACCATGCATCTAGCAAGTGACACTGCAAAATGGCCAAGTAGTTTAAGTCTACATGTATTTGGCAATTAAACTTTTGTTACTGGTTTTCCAATCACTTCAGATGCATATTGGGCAAATGCAAAACACAGGTTATGCAGTCACCTTCACAATTAATGACCTTAGAGAAATTGAAGTACTTTTCAGTATGATTCTTTGATTCAGCTTAGGTTGACTGTTAGCTTTTTCCAGCTAAAATAAAACCAAATATTTTAACAGAATCATCTAGAAATTTACTTTTCTATAAGAAGGGCAGGAAAAATAACTTCATAGGAATCTGGTTACTATTTCTGTGCCAGAACATCTGCCAAAGCTAATTAGCCAGGAATAACTCAGTGCTAACAAAAAAATACAAGAACACAAACATCCAAGCAGAGGCGAGGAAAGGAGCTAAAAGATTGGCATCATCACCACATCTCATGGCAACACACAGCATCCTACTGTGATGAAACTGTGATGACAGCAAATACCCACTTACTTTCTCAGAGGATAAGGCATTCACCTTCAACACACAGGATTTATTTTTTTCTCCTTTTTTGTCTAAGGTTTTCAGAGCCCATGTGATGAGTCTTGAGACCCTGGCCTCAAACTGGCTACTTGATATCACATACACACACCCCCCCTTTTGTTCCACGCTCCAGTTTCTGAAACTGAAAGGAGAAGCAGGGAGGACTGCATGGCACGAGCACCATTTGGAGATCTGTACTTGGGGAGAGAGAGCTTAAGAGCTTCTCAAGTTACTGCTCAGCCTCCAGAAGTTTCTTATCTGGTTTATACCTTCAGACAGGCCCAGCCTGGCAACTCAGGCAGCATAATAAATAAGGCTTGTAAGACTGGTCTTGAAGTGTAACACGGCAAAGTTCAGCCTTCAGGCCATTCAGCTAAGCCAGCTGCTCTGTGCGTGCATGTGAGCAGAACACTGAAACTCAAAAAAACCAACTACAGCCAAGGAAAAGGTTTTGTTGTCCTCTAAAAGTACTTGCAGCAGAATAACCAGTCTTGGGATCCTTATATACAACCATGTCAACTTTGGAAATTAACATGTAGAAACAGAAACTGGAAAGAAAGAACCTCCTCATCTTCCAAAAAACAATGGAATTTACTCAACCTACTAGCATCTATCCCCACAAACAGGAAAAAACATGCAGCTGTCAAGCAGAGCAAGAATCTTCTAAGCTACAGAAATATTCTTGTATCAGCAGGACTAAAACTCATCCAGAACCAAATTGATTTAGGACTCCCAGAGATAAGAAAACACTAATTAAACACAGGTTGGCCAACATGTTTTGAAACATCATTTAGCATTTAATGCAGACCAAGTAAGTGATGTTTAAAAATATCTTAGCTGACTGTGGTTAATTCTACTTGGGAGTCTTTGCCTAAAGGTTTGTCTTGACTGGAATTTGAAGGGGCAAGTTACAACACGCTGCTAGCTCTGTAAAGCAGGGCACACAAGGCAGCGAGCGTTCCTAATGTGAGCAGGCTGGTCAAGTTGGGCTTTTAACTTGCTACCACACGAGAAACCTACCCCTTGCATTTTATTCACTAACATTTTACCTCTTGGAATTCAGGCTGAATCAACTGAGGAAATCACCTCCTGCAGCTGTCCAAATACTCAGAGCTGGTAGATCGATGAAGGGCACTCACTGGCTTCCAAACTGAGTCATATGGCTCTTTTTGAGGAACCAACAGCTGGTATCTACACTGGCTGCCTTTGTAAAAAAGCAGCTGGAGAAAGATCTCTGCCTGTTCTTCAGACTCTGCTGGTGGGGCTGAATGGACAGAGATGGGGTGTGGGGGTTCCAGTTGTGGGTTTCTCTGGGTCAGGAGACAGTAGCTTGAGACAGTAGCTCATGTTCAGACTCAGGTGTTTATTATTTCTTATCAGTAAAACAGTCTCACTACTGAGTTCTGCAGCTTTCCATTAGAAGGCACAAAATGGCCAACAATCTCTTGGTACAAGATCTTTTAAGACTAAACTATCCAATTAAGAACTGACACCTGGATTATTTTCCCTTTTAACCCAATAACTGATCCCAAAAAGCCCCCATTGTAGACTTTTCTGCCCAATTACCAAATGCCACCCAAACCCATAAAGGAGGAGGAGGAAGAAGCATGAAGGAGAAACCCAGGACAGCACCCTGTGCCCTCCATCTTGCTTCCATTCACAACATACTACAAATCCCCAAACCTGTATTTCTCAGCAAGTGATACACCTAAACTGCTCTCTATAATCTATTTCACACTTTTGTGAATTCCAGTCTATCTTGAAGTCTGGGAAACTTTCTCCATGAATGAGGGTCAAAGTCAGTGCTGCCCTGGGGGTCAGGGCACCCCAGAGCAGAGAGAGAGAAATATTCCCAGTGCCCTGGGTTTCCACAATGGGGCAGTAATGCCTCCAATTGTGCCAGCCCGTTTTATAAGAGGATGTTTAACCACAGTTTTTGTTATCACATGTGAGCTAACACAAGGCATCAGGACAACATGAACATTCATTCTTACCTTTTCTACTCAAAGCAAGTCCTTCACCTCCAGTTTCTAACTATAAACCTTGGGATTTCTCACATACATGAAAGAGAAAAGAATGGCACCATCTCATCAACATTCACACACTACCTTGAAAATACTGTTCTTGAAAGACACTGAAGGACAAGGCAAGCTTTTCCACCAAGTGTTCCACAGCCAGGTGAGAAAAGACACAGCCACTTGAACTAACAGCCGAGCCTTGGCATAGCTCCAAGACATGTCCTACTCTTAAATCCAGGTAATAAAAAGACACAATACTCACTCTCCCTGTCCAGCAAAGATACCACTTGGTGCTGACTGAGAAATTAGGAGGAAGGGTACCATCTAAATTACACACTGAAACAGATACTACAAAAATAAGCAGCTGTGGCATTTCAGCCAGGTGGTCATCTTCAGCTGCAGTCAAGAGGGAAAATAACTCTAGACATCTCCCTTGCAGACACTTCCTGATTACAACCTTATGGCAAAAACCCACCTCATTTTCACTGCTAGTATACATTTTAATTATTCCTTATGTTCCTAAAATATACTTTGTCAACTAAAAGCCATGAGCAGAGACTCTGGAGATATTTAAGCAAGACCTCTTAAGACTTGTAATCAACATGGATATAATTAAATAGTCAAGCAAATACTCAGTCACACTATTTATTTTCTTGCAAAAATTAGTTGCACGTGTGTGGTCTCTTGTTCACTGTTTATTCATTTCTCAAAAAGCACATTAGCATTGTGTTTCAGAAAAGAGAAGACTTTTACTGACCTAACTCTTCCTTTTATTACTTATTTCCCCAACTATTTTCAACCAGCCATTAAATAAGAAAGTTTTGCCCTTGCCTGATAAAACAAACAGTATCTGAAGGTAGCATCACAGGAGAGAGACTATTGCATATCATGTATGAGCAAAAAACAAAACCACAACAGATCTTGGTATCTGTACACATCTAGAAGTTGACTGAGCCCTGGTGTCTGTTGGTGCTTTCAGGAAGGATTCCTTTCCTTGCAGCATTACTGGCTGTGATATGGTTTTTAAACCCAACAGCCCAAGAGTGGAGAGCACCCTCCTCCCTGACCCCTGCAGGAGAAGCTCAGGGCTGACTGGCTGGGAAATTACCTGTGTTCCCTTTGGATAATCACATCTTTCTGTCACAAGTAACCCACAGACAGACAAGGAACAGATTGTAGTCCTCTGCTTCTCACATGGACCAGCAGACACACAGCTCAAAGCTGATCACGAAATCTTGCCCATGAGTGCAGGGCAAACAAGATCACAACATTCTAAAGGGTTAAGAGTGGAAATCAAAACAAGCTTAAAAGGTCATTAAGTCAAAGATACTTTTGCATTATTGGAGTGGTTCAAGTTTCTGAAGATAGACTAGAAAATTGGCCAAGAATAAAAATAATTTTAATTTTGCCTTCCTCAATAAGAGACTGACTTTTTAATTAAATCTAGTAGATAATTAACAAATAAAGTGTAAAATTCTTCAAACTACTTTAGATAACTTTACATATTGGAAGGGACTGCCACCTTTTAAAAAGGCCATCAAAACATAACAAAACCTGGATGTTCTAGTTAAAAATTCACACCAGAAAATGGTTTCTACTTTCTAAAAACACTGCATTATCTAGTTATATTTTCCTCTTCTAGCTTTCTATAAATACTTCAGGTGTGGTTAGAAAACCACAGCCAAGTTCTTCAAGAATTTTTAGTTTCCATATCATGTTTAAGGCTCCGGCATGTTTATGTTAGCATTTTCTGAAGAATACACATCATTAACTGCTAAGGCAAAACCCTTGGTGGTCTGCTTCTCCCTGACTCTGACCATTGCCATTCCAATAGTTTGCAAATGACTTCCAGATGGGTATCAGTTACACAGACAGGGAGAATTTGTGTAACATTTATAAACAGTGCTCATTCCTGCTGCCATCTGGTGAGTGTGCTGCGGGGACACGCGTGATGACCCTGGGAACAGGGCTGTGAACGGAGCACTCAACCCAACGGGCACATCCTGTCCCTGCACAAGGCAAAAGCCCTTGGCTTGTACTTGTGATGGGAACAATGCTGCCATAGCACATCACCTCAAAGTTACAAAATCCCAGATTGCTCCTGCAAATTTGGTCTTTGCTGGGGAGTCAGTTGCCCTAACATGGCCATTTAGTGCTGCTCCAGATGTCCTCTTCCACCTGGCCCCAAAACTGCCATTCACAGCACCCACTGGTTTCCCATCTGTGTCACACCTGTCAGTCTGGTGCAGGTGTCTTGGATAATCCAGAACATCTGAAACCAGCCTGGGATGCATTATTGAAGTACCCAATTATCTTTGGTGATGCAGAAGGTACTTCTGAATTGAGCTGCCAGCTTTTCCAAGTCTGGTGCTCTGCTTCTTCCACTAGTGTTCTTTTCAGGATTTGGAAAATGATCCTCTGAAGCCTCTGCAGACTACCAAATAATTTCATTGAAGAAATGACAACCCCCATTTCAAATGGCTCCTACTGAACATTTTAATCTCAGCCTCTCCATACATGTAACCCAGTTGCCTAAATAATACATTCTAATTGTCTCCTATTTCCATTCCATTAAATTCTACGATACTATTTTGCAACATTAATTAGCCAACTCTGCCAAGGGCTAACTGAACACAGCATTTGACAGTGGCAGGGCTATGGCATGGTATGAAGATAAAGGTGTCTGGGGCTGTCTCCTTGATGGACACCCACTAGACTGCATGCTGGTGTGGGTACTTACTGCATTCCCATTAGTTTGTGGGATTTTAATTTTCTTTAGTGTAATTCTTGGGAGAATTTCTCAATGAAAAGTCACTTTTAGCACACATTCCAACACCACTTTAAGTCTTTTCTTTAAATCACTTTTCTTTGGCATGGACACTGACTCCCAGGTTAGCGCGCTGAAAAAGCAAAAAAAGCAAAAATTTGCTGGGGCCTGGCAGTCAGAATTTGGACCTGTTCAGCTACAAATAAAAGCCAGGAAAAAACTGTGACAATCATACAAAGGAAAAACTGTGGTTGTACAGAAGGAAGTATGAGAGTTCAGTTGCTCCTGCTCATAACCAGCAAAATTAAAGAATGAAACATTTTTGTACCCTTTCCCATAGAGAAAAGGGAACAGGGAGAACAAAACAGAAACCTGTCATATCTGCTGCTGGACATTTCTATTAAGGAGGAAAGCTGTTTCATTTGAACTTACTTCATTATATTCCCATTTAAGAATAACTTGAACTGAAACAAGGGAATTTGGAATTGTGTTTTTGTTTTGGGTTTTTTTTTTTTTTTCCCAGAAGTTGCTTTAACACATCAAGTAAGCATGCTAAGAGTGATTTAAAGCTTCTTGGTGTTTACACATAATTCTGAGCTTAATGCTAGCCTATTTTTTTTAAACTGAGCACCTGAAATTTAGGGGGACAATGAGATACATGTAGCAAATGGCCACTCAGGCAATAAGCACAACAGATGAGGGCTGAAGGCTCTGCCCTTCCTCTTTATCTCCTGACGCACCCCAAGGTTTATGAAGTTACACAATAACACCCACCCATTAGGTTTTATTGCTTAATTACTTACTGGGGAAAGAAAATGAAGTCTCTCACAGTCACCTAAGTTGGAAAAACAGACTTGTTTGGGCTTTTCAACTTCTTGTGTGAAACATGCTTACAAAGAATTAAAATTTAAAAAGTGGGCTACAGATCTAGTCTAACAAAACATACAGACATACAGAATCACATATTATAAAGCACATATGGAATGTTTGCTAGTATATATTCTGAAGCCAACCAAGCCTTCCTAGGCCACTCTTTTTTCCAGCTGACTACTCATGCCATAGAGCCTTTCTTAAATTCTGTCAATTACACAAAAGCACCATCTGAAAATCTATTTTTCTACATAAAGCATTCTTGCCTATATCACAGATACAAGCAATACTTTAAATCAGAGGGAATAAACCAGAACCTGTTAAACATGAAATGAGATATATCACACACAATTTCTCTGGCATAAATCAACTCAACTGCACTTCACAGGTGTACTGACCTGAGTCAAAACTATTTAAGAACCAGGTAAAATGGAGTTATTTAAGTGCATTAGTAATTAGTGCTACGTTATCAGGGTGTGAGACCAAAATTCTAAGGAGAGGTGGAACACCTTATTAGAGTAACTAGTGAGGGACAAGTGCAAAGAAGCAACCTTCAGGAACCCAAATCTTTCTTCAAAAGCAAGCAATCCATCTCTTACCAATTTCTCAGTATCTTTGTTCCAGTGAGGTGCAGTGGTTGTACTGGTTATAACAGATAACCAGAGTCAAAGGGTTCAGGGCTTTATCTGCAGTTTTGCTACAGGGTTCATTTAGTCTTTTGCCCTCTACAAATGGTTTTCATTTGTTTCCTTCTTTATGAAGTCAGAAGAACACTTGCCTAGCTCATAAGGGTAGTGCCTTTAGGAAAACTGTTCTTTCCCTAAGGTGATTTACTGAAAAACCTCTCAATGCAGCAGCATTCACAGTCCTATCTTGCCAAAGTCACAAATAGAGACAGCTTTAATTTGTATTTTAAATGCTCTTTAATAAAAGAAATCCTACTTTGCCACTGAAAATATAGGAGAGGCAAAGCAAATTGCAGGGGCTTTGTCTTATCTGTTGCTTAGTACTGGAAGTTCTCAAAGCTCTCTTGCACAGGTTGAACCATTACCCTCACCCTCTCTTCACAGATAAGGAAACTCTAAGGCACACAGAAAGCACGTGTCACCCAACAGTACTTAAAGCAGTAAGTGAATGTCAAACCTGTGTACTGACTCTGAAACCCAACCTAATTAAGGACAATGCTGTTGAAAGCATGCTTCAGCTTTGCCAAGGCATCTTCGCTAAGACTTCAGCAAAATACTGAGCACATGAGGTCAAGGATTCAGAAATCCAAGTAGCAGACAAGTAAAACATAAAAAAGAAAGCTAAAATGAGAATAGGACAAAAGGAAGGTGGGAAGTGGGAAAAAAATTCTGCCAGAGAAATTAAAAAAAAAGCAGCAACAATTATTTCAACAGCCCTGTACCGAAGAACTTCTGATATAGGTCAGGATGGGCTTGTGAGCATTGCATCTGCAGCCTTCAAGGACAATGGAAGCCAGCAGCTCAGTAAATGAAGCAACACCTATTTTATGGAACTTATGCAACAGCTATACTGTAGCTCTTTCAGAAACAATGGTAATTACACAACTCTTGTGTTATCTTTGGATAACACTGTAATTAGTGTCATCACTCTAGCCATGATTAAAATAATCACTATAAAAAGTCCCTTGTAAGTAGCATTTACTGTCCTGGTTTCCAAACACGTACAAGATTATATTTTTAAAGTATAATTGCTTTTTCTGTTCACAGCTCAACTTAACAGTGTTTCTCCACCCACCTTCCACTTTATACAGCCATATGATGTTGCAGCAAAACTTTAACATGTGTAGAATACTTACAGCTCTTCCAAGTAGGGAAAGTTCTTGAAGGCATCTTCTGGTAGTCTCGTGATGTTATTCATGCTGATATCTCTGGAAAAGAACAAATACAGATGCATTAATAACCAAGAAAGGTTTTTTACATCCTATGAGAAGGATACAAAAAAGAAAGTCTCATCAGATAGTACAGTAACAGAAAAAAAACTACTGTAGTATCACAGAGTAAATATCTCTTTCCATAAATTTGCATGCTGAACTTTCAAGTCACTGTAATTTGAGAATCAAGTTGCAGCAAAGGCCTATAAAATGGGAAGTTGACAAAATAAAGTTTTCCAACACCTCTAAACAAAAATAATTACTGTGAAACTACAGGGAAGGCATGCATGGAAGAGGCTCTACAGTACTGTTATCTACAGTACTAATTTTTACCAACTTACACTTATATACAGTTTTAACTCAGATGATTAAGAATACTCTAAAACCACAAACATATGAAAAAAAAATATTGTGACCACCCACCACGCAAATTTTCATCCCACACCGTCTTTAAAAAAAATAATACATGCATTACGACTTAATAAATAGCTTCTGGCAAACAGCACTTCTGGAACAACTGGCAAGAATAGCAGAAAAATGTCCTAGCTCTACCACAGTCTTTTATTGTTTTCTTTTGTTTTCCTTCTACAAAACTTATAAAGTCCTCGAGGTAATAGTTTTAAGCAGATTTCATTCTCAGTCCATAAGCAGAGGGAAGCTGGCAGCAAGTGCTTACATGATTGGTATGTGGACCTGCTCAGCTCTTTTCTTTACAAAGCAGTACTAAGTGGCAAACTTGGTGCCATCACCTCACTTCACAACTACACAACAATCACAGATAATCCACTCCTAAAGCAAGTTATTGCTCAATGTGAATAAAAGCAGCATGAAAACAATTTGGTTTGATAATTAAACTAGCTGCGTAACAATTCATGACATAATCCAAGTTCTTACCTTCCACTCGGTCACTGGTTTGGGTTTTTTCAGGATGTAGTTAATAAGCAATTCAGTAACACTTGTCAGTAGGGCCTTCCCTGCTTGCTGTCTTCCCCGTTGTTCTATAATACCTACATGTCACCTCTCCACAATTCAAATAAAAACAAACAAACCCAAACTCTCCTTTTATCTCAATAATGACCAACAAGTACCACTGAAGCTCCTCCCTGACGTTAACAAGTGACAGGCAGCTGATATGCTACACCACCTGTGCAGCAGAGACCCTCAGGTGCTGCCAGTGTGAAAACCGCCCTCTTACACTAAATCCAGACAGCACAGCCATTCCTGTAAAAATGTGCTTACACTAAATCCAGAGACAGGCATTCCTCTAAAACTGCCCTCTTACACTAAATCCAGAGACACCCATTCCTGTAAAACTGCACTCACACTAAATCCAGAGACAGCCATTCTTCTAAAATTGCCCTCTTACACTAAACCCAGAGACAGCCATTTCTCTGAAATAAATGTTATAGTAGTCCAAAACCTTAATTTCTCACTTCTCAGAATAAACTAAGAGATTGCTCCTCAGCAGCTGCTAATAGTATACTAACCTAACTCAAGAGCATCAAAATAAGGTTCAGCACATACTAAACAAACCCAGCTGTGATAAGAGCCAAAACAAATCCACTATGGTACAAAAGCCTCCTTTCACTAAGCTCCAGAAGGAGCTGAACTGCAGATGTTTCATCCCCAGACTCGACAGCCCACACGCTTTAAGCAGTGTTTTGTGCCTTGGCAGCAGCCTGGTCACAGTAAAATGTTGCTGTTGAGGATGTTTTTCTTCTTGTGCAGGAAAGTAAATAAATGTATCAGGTACATGACCCTGTCATCTGTCCGCTCCATGGGAGACTGCAACATCTATTCTCCTCATTTTCCAAATTCTCATAAATACACACATTTCACACATCCAGGCTTGTCCTCTCCTTTTTAGAGAGCTGCAAATCCAGTTTTGCTATCAGCTAGGAAGCATTTATGAATAGGGCAGAAGAGTAAGAAGAGAGTGCAGACCCTAATCTTAAGAACCAGTAACCTGTGTAAGAAAATCCCATCTCTGAAAAAACACTCCAGGTGATATAAAACTCTACTGTCACATGCACCACAATAAATAGTGGGAGTAGAAATAAGCCAACAGCACATAGCATCAGAAAGCACTGTGTGAATGCTTATGCATCACTTGGGCAAAGACTGTGGCTGCACACAAATTTGTTGCTCTTTGACAGCTGAAAGCAATGGTCTTGAAATTCCCAGAGCTATAAATGCCCAGTTTCAGAAGTGCCCTATGCAATCCTAAACAAAGTCAATGGAAACCATGCAGACACACAGAATGGTTGACATCCCAATTCAAAGCAATTTTGGCTTTCTCTGGAATCTGACATTAACTAAAAATGGTTTTTCCCTGGAGCTTCAAGAATTAGGCTCTACAGTTTTAATTTGGGAAGTAGATTCTTTGGATGTAAGCATGAAACAGATTGCTTTAATAATGAGAACCATCATCAACATTCTCAAATTCTACAGAAATCTATTCTCAGTGAAGCTGAATTTGTAAAAAATCCAGACAGAAATATCAACTGCGACTGTCTTTATCACACGAATCTTCAGGGACTGCTTATCATGATGCCTTGCTAAAAAGCTGGAATTTTTACAAAGTTACTGCATTTGCCTTCATTACATGTGGTAGTAATTCTTACTAAATAAATAAGTCAGTCATTATAGCACTGATTTGCAAACTTTGGGCAATATCCAAGCACCAGCTCTGAAAGTCTCCTAATGATCATCATAAAAGTCTTAAAACAATTCTTGTTTAATGAAGAACACTATGTAAAAGCAGCTTTGCTGATACATATAATTTTTTTTTCTTTTCATTTCACTCTACAGAATCTCCTCAAAGAATGAGTTCACAAGCACTATACACTGGTAATAAAATATTAAGTAGTTCATGACCAAGAATTTTCAAACAATATTAGGAACACCCATGACACTAAAATTAGATTACTTAATAACTAGTCTCTATAAAGTTTACCTAGTTAATTTGGGAAGATACTCTTAATAACACATAATTAATAGAAGAATTGCAACAAAAATGGCAGAGCACAATATACTATAACAAAATAATGACAAATATTTTTGTCATTACTGTGCCAAAACCACAGTCCAAAACAAAAATAGTCCTTGCTAAGTTTCTACTGTTTGCATTTTAGAAATAGTCATTTTACTACTCCTAAACTTTAAAAGAAAAAAAAAAGGGATCAGTCTATGCAAGAAGGCTGTCTATTTCATAAAGATAAATATTAGTATGTCCCTTGACATGTCAAAGAAATCTCCATTGAGAAGCTGTCATACACCACCTGTTTCTCTCCTAAGAATCCCTTGGGAATATAAACCCAGAAATCATTTAGGATGCTAATATATTTTAAAAAGTTCCTTAGAATTAATAAAAGAACATTAACAGTACTATCCCAAGCCCCAGCAGTTTTCATGGGAGTGATGCTATCACACAACAGAAGGATCATGCCAGCAGCTGCCTAAAGCTCCTTTTCAGCAGGACTAGGTTGGAAGACCTACTATGGATTGGGTTCCTACATCCAGATCTAAGTGCCCTAAAAGCAGCACAACACCTGCAAACCTTTGAACCGCCACCAAACACACAGAACCCCCAACAAATAAAACACCAAAACCCCCATCTATTTGCCCTAAATTTTATTGGTTAACTCTAGTTCAGACTCTGTATCTAAAAGGCTTGTCACAGTTTTCTTGTTCCTCCAACAAGTCCCCAGTATGGTCTGTCAGCCCAGCAAACTACACCTCTGCCTTAATTTTAAGCTCAGACCCACATTTATGCTTGGGACAGACAGAAATATCAACTGTGATTGTCTTTATCACATGAATCTTCAGGGACTGCTTATCACGATACCTTGCTGAAAAGCTGAAATTTTTACCAAGTTCCTTTTCCCCAGGAAGTGCAAAACATACACAACAGCTCAAAGAGAGTTAAGATGATGGTAATACCACGGTTTACACTGCAGATTCATCAGGAAAAAGGAGAACCATGGGTAGACCTGTACCTTTCACCAGGCAGCCATTAACTGGGTTTATCTGTCCTAAAGAGCCAGGCTAACTTAACTCTTCACTCATTGACAACATTACCAAGGCAGAGGTGGCAGATGCCCCATTCCTGCAAACACTGAAGGGCATAATGGGGCAAAGAAGCTGGCACTGAAACGAAAAGGATGGCCAAGAGGCTGGCATTGAAACTAAAATATGAGCTGCCAAAGGTGGTAACCTCTTAGCAAGAGGCTGCATCTCAGGGGATAACATGAATCACAGCCTTATATTTATAGTTGATGTCCATTTCAGGGAGGAGAGATGTAACACAGAAAATAAACAGTTGCACCCCCTCCTATAGTGCCATGGCTGCAGTTTTGAATGATACATAAGGCACCCTACACTCCAACAGAAGCTCTGTCCTTCTTCCAAGAAGGTACTACAGAAAAGAATAAAACTAACTAAAACAGTAGCTTGTAGCTGTGAATGTTCTTTCACCATCCCAGGTACTGCAGAGATTCATTTTTACAGGCAAAAGGTGAAAAGTCAAGCCAAGGCACTCCAGCACTCATTTGTTGTCTCCAGCCTGCTCAGATAGATCCTTCCAGTTTATTCTGACAACTACTTGAATATTCACTTCCAGCTGAGTTTAGCAGTTTCCTGCTTTCACCTAACACAGAAACACTTTAAAGTCATTAAAAATACTTGTACTAACTGGCAATCATAGTAAAAGCAATTAAACCCTCCCTCTGCTGAAAACAGGCATCAAATGAGGTTTCTGTGTTCTTATGAACATGAAACTGTTGGGTTTTCCCCATTTAAAGCTGTTGTGTCCATTTTCCTTGGAAGAGGAAAAGCAGCTTTGCTGGACATAGTAAAAGACAATCTCATCTTGCATAATGCCAAATATTGAATCACTTTTAGATCAACCAGCAGTGAAGACTTCAGAACTGAACTAGAAAACATAAGGCACTTAAACTTTTTATTAAACTCCTTCTGCAAGAATTCCAGCTCCTGATGTGAGGTTTTAGTTACTTGGATTTATTTTTTTTCCCCAAGGATTGTTGATTTTACCACTAACCAAAGTCAAACATCCCCAGGCTTCAGGATAGGCAGCCATACTTTGTCTCTTGGATGGCAACTTACTGATTCTCTCATATTTTACAAACAGAAACTCTCATCTTTAAATAGCGGCTTCAATCACAGCTTTCATAAGTGGCATCAGACAAAAGAGCATTAGATGCAAAGCACAGCATGTCCCAGTGTCTCCTGCAGGCACAGGTAGCCTTCTCAGTCATCTTAGCACTGCCTCTGCCAGAAAGGAGCCTGAGCCCTGCTAGATTTCCCTCTTACCCCAACTGCCTGAGGGTGACTGGCTGGAAAGAACAGATGACTAGCAGTGATGGACAGGGAGGAGTGGGACGATAATTCTGGCACGAGAAGAAAAGTTGCAACAACAAAAAGGGACAACAAAATGGGAAGTATAGACTTCCTATAGGACAGAAAGGACAACAAAATGATAGATAAACTAGCCCAAGATATAAGCACAGAGACTGGCATTGTTTTCCTTTTCAATACCCAAAATAACTGATGGGTATTGAAAAGGAAAACAACACCAGTCTCTGTGAACTGAGGGACATTCAGCTGCAAGAGTCTTCTTTTTTTGTAAAGACAATACCTACCATTTCTAACTGTATCTCCTCCAAATGTGTGCACATCTTAGGCAAAGAAACTTTCTGCACATGTCTGTTGTGTTGGCATGTCTCCTAAAACCCACAGGAGATGCCAGTGTTACACTTTCTGTCCTAGCTCGCACTCTCCTCCCTCAACACTTGGCTCTGCACTGAACTGGGGGCACAGACACCTTCCCACCACATCCATGCACTGCATGCTAATAGCCTAAAACACTCTGCTTTGTAAAAAGGGCCTTAAGCCAAACCATGAAATACCCAGCTACAGAAAAGCAAAATTAAATCTCAACAAAACCAAATTGAGATTGGCGGTTTAAAACAAATAAGATCAAAATGCATCCCTGTGCTTCCCAGTACTTTATAAATAGCTATCTACTTTTAGGCTTTTTGATTCTGTCAAGTTTGGAAAAGAAGAGAGAAAGGGAAGGAGATAGAAAAAGAGAGGGGAGCGTTGGTTGAAGGAAAGATCATGTTTCAACAAGGCACCTTTAAATTCCTATAAAATGCTGCCTCTGAGCAAGCTTAACCTGTTTGTTGATAGATAATAGCATGTAATACTGTAGGCTCCATTCAGTCTTTTCCAACGTCTGGGCCGTCTGCCACTGAGTTATTTAATTATAACATGCAGAAAATTACTTAGGCAGAGCTATCTATATTTGAATAAAGCCCTCCTACCTACTTGTACAAAACCATTAGGTAATAGGTCTTCATCTTATATAAAATTCCCCAGGTAGTTTCATGATCCAGTTTCAGCAGTAGGAAAAGCTGAGGCTGTTCATATTTTTAGCAACTACATTAAATAAGCCAGGATATTGCAAATACACCTCAACATGATGCTGGGAAGTACCCAGCAGCAACCAGCCATCCTTTCCCATTTGGACCATTGATAACATGGATCATGACCTGATTACAGTAACACTGGTGAGGATAAAGACAAAGTGACACAGATTTTTTTTTCTTAGCATACGAGACCAACGGCTTTTCACCAGTTATCAGAAACAAATAAAAAACAAAACAACAAAACCCCACAAAGAAACAAACAAAAAGGACCCATTATACAGATGCATGGCAATGGTCAGTACTTCAAGTTTTGTCCAGGTGTTAACCTGTGTCTGTGTTACCCAAGAGAACTCCCTGGTGTTGCGGCAGTGGGAAAGGCAGAGACACTGGAGCCAAGGCGAGTGGGCAGGGGGAGAAAAGAAATCAGACAAACTCAAGCTGAGACTAATATTAAGTTGTATTGCAATGCTACAGTCTTGAAGAAATACATTCAGTGCCCAGCTCCTTGTAGGAACATGTTCACATGATGAAAACCAATGTGATTTCCATCCAAATCACACCCCTCAGCAGCCAGTCTCATGGGAGAGAAGGAACTGAATATTATATCTCTGGTTTAGATCTTCTTTCCCATTTAGCCAGTTCCTTCAGGATGGTGATAAAACTACTGAAGGGACAGAATAAATTAAGTCACATTAATACTGCCCCATGTCTTAATTGTATTCAGTATGTAATGAAAGCATAGAAAGCGTAGAGGATCAGCATGAAATTTTCAATTCAATTAAAAAGAAACAAATTTGGTAGTAGAGTGTTGTTTTATTCTATCTTTCTGATGACAAGAAGCCAACAATTCTCTTGGAAGCAGCACCACACCACAACTACTGCTTGGAATGGTAACTGCCTGCATTAGGAATCCAAAGAGTGCAGCTAAAATCCAGGGATACACATTACACACAGACATGCCAGCCCCAAAAGTGAGAAATCGTCAACAGCAAGAAAGGAAATACCAGGCAAAGATGATGTTTACAGAGCAAACTACACTTGGAAAGTGTCTGAGTTTGCAATGAAGTTTGAGTTCAAAATAAAGTTTAAATAACATGCTGAGAAATTAATTTCTTACCTTTTATCTACCACCTACATCTCTTACTGCAAGGCAGTAGTATGATAGTGTAATATCCATACTATTACCTAACATTTCTATGGTGAGAGGACACCAGTGTCAGACTGGCATTGCATTTAAAGTTTGCACTCTCTCAATTTCTGACAGTCACAACTACATGTGCCCATCTTCCAGTGGGAAGGGTTCCCTGGGTATTC
Organism: Melospiza melodia melodia; assembly: GCF_035770615.1. NCBI lineage: Eukaryota > Metazoa > Chordata > Aves > Passeriformes > Passerellidae > Melospiza > Melospiza melodia. The sequence goes on from NC_086199.1 coordinate 47,164,649, forward strand.
CACCAGACAGAACTCTGCAGTATTAACCATCCCTTATCTCCAATCCTTACTGCCTGTCCCAACACATTTTTTCCTTTTGATACTTATCTACTGTTGCTTTTAATGTGAACAAAGCTGTTAATGGCAAAAGGGAAGATTTTAATTATTACAGATTTTTCTTCTTATTTTTCCATCTCACCCCAGCAATCTTAAGCATGTTTCTATTGCCTCTGACAAGAACATAGAGACCTCCAAAACTTAAAGGCACACAAACCTGTTTCTGTACTCACAGGCCATTCTGGAGTAACAGAAAGCCTATGAGACAGGACATCATTTACAAGCATGCTTCATTTTCCTATTCTTCCAGAAAAACACTCTTACAAGAAATAAAATATCCAAATATTTAAAGCTTCAGTCAGTACCTGCAGTGAGTGGCTAAGCAAGACACAGGTTGCATTCCCACCCAGCAAATCCACCTGCGATTTCCTAAGTACCCGTGCTATCTCACTAATGAGCACCAGCTCTTATCACCTGTTGTTTGCATTGCTGGAGAAGCTGAGGGCCCTGCTCAACACGTCAGTGGACTGGTGCTGTGCAAACACACAGCTGGAGACACTCCTCACCTACAGGGGTTTGCTGCCTAAATGCACCGAACAAACAGCAGGGTAAGGAATACAAGTGTGCAGAGCTACATGAAGTAAGCTAAAAACAAAAGTCACCTACAGAGCCTGAAGCCCCCTCCAGCTGACCAAGGCTGCTCCCATGTTCTGTGCCCAGCTACCACCTGTCATGACCTTTCCAAAACCCAGTAATTACCCTTCTTCCCCTGCCCCTTTTGTTTGTCTAACAGGAAAACAGGACAGGAGATTGTTCTGACAATTTCTTGTTGGCTAGATATGTAGCTTCTCTCCATTTGGTAGCAGCAGAAAGAAATTATGCTCTGACTTATAAGCAACGTTTCCATTCACTTTGCTGTGGCTCTAACTGGAAACTAAGTGACAGCACTTGATCTGACTTTCCATAATACTCAAACTTCAGAAATAATTAAACTTTTTATATTAATCAAACTTCAGATCATCCACCGCCCCTGGTTATTAAAGAAGATTTTGATTATCATTAATTTTAGTAAATAGTGGTACACAGAACCTTTTTTGAAAAATGTAAAAAAAAAAGAGCAGCATTTACATCCTGTAGCTTTCAGTAAGCTTTTAGCATTTTGCTGAAGCAGGACCTACAACTTTATCACTGGCAGCAACTGAAAACCTGCAAAACTTCAGGCAGGCCTGTTCCTGCGAGCGAAGTAACATGTCGCTCTTTCTCCCTCCGTATCTCTAGAGTTATTTTCCTGCCTCCTTCCCGTGTCACATCAACCTGTTGTTGGTTTTTTTTCCTTCCACCATGGTGTTTTAGCTTTCTTTCAGACACAGTAACTAGCTCTAATGTACCCCTATTCATGTGCCAGTCAAGCCATCATCAAGATGTTGGCGAGAACAATACCTGCACGCAAAGCCCTGTTTTGAACTGGTATCTGAGTCACTGCGGGCCAGCCATTAAGCAATCACACATACAGTTAATGGCTCTTGTTGACACATGGTAGGGAATTAACCTAGAAAAAATTCCACTGCATTATTATGAAAGTGATCCCGTCCCGGAATAGGAATATAGTGCAAGTTAACATGATCATCAGTTAATTTTTAAGAGACACACTTTGAGAGCAGATTACAGCCTAAAGGAAAGGCTTATTCTAAATTGGTGGAGGGAACAAAATGTCTTTCAGTGCAGGAGTATTCCTTTTATACAGAGATTTACACAGAGATGATTTACAGCAGAGAGTAAAATTATGTATTGTTCACAGTTTCATAATTATTTACTCTAAGGAATACAGTAACGACAGGGAACTGAGTACAAAAAAAATCAAACCATGTGACAGGCACACTAATCCAGCAATCTGAGAGCAAATCTGCACCACGATACTCCTCTTGTAGCTACGAGCATTCATCACAAAATGTGAATAACCAGTGAGACCACAAAAAGGTCCAGGGACAAAAGCAGGTGGGAACTCACATCATGCACATCCCTGATCTGGAACAAGTTTGCACGTCCTGCTATCAGCCAAACTCCTGACAGAAAAGCTTTCAGAATGGTTACATCACAGCAACCCTCTGACTTGAGACCTTTTAAAAATAATTTATACAAAGTAAGATCATCTTAGCTCAAAAAATATGCATCTAAAAACTATAAAATACAATTTTTGGCAAGACTTGACATTATTTGTAATTGCCAGCAAAGGAAAGCAGAAATATTTCTATTTCTTTTAACCTGTAAGTCTCCACACATAGAGAAGAGGGGAATCCAGCAACAGGTTACACATTTAAGAATTCAACCAACTATACCCTGGCTGTAATTTTTTTTTTTCTGTAATCAGATGATGTTAGCTGCCTTTTATGGAGCAACTGACTCCTATGGTAGTAGGAGAGGAAAGTACTGAAGAAGACACTAAGAAAAAAATGTCACATGTAGCTCGTTCATGCCTGTAATAAAATCAACAACAGAAAACCTAAAGGACCTTAAAGGAAGGGTATTTGTTATGTTTCAAGTAAATAAAGTTTAACACTACACCAGCAACTAAGTTAAAATAGGGCAGCCTTGCCAGTTGCATCAGCTGTCCTTACCACAATGGAATCACCAGTCACTGAGGTTAACTGTGCCATTTTTCAACAATGCTAACTGGTTTGTCTTTATTGAGTTCTCAGTTCCAGGTTTAATCCATATCTGTGGTTGAAGTTAAAACATACTGCAAAACTCGACAGCAACACTTCCCACACGACCAAGCCACAGTTGCGTTCATTAGCGCTGAAGAAGTTCTGGAGCCCTTTTCCCTTATCAGGAACACGAGGGCAGTATGTAACCAAACCAGTTCCAGGAGATCTGGGTCCGTCTGTCTGTCCCGCCTCCAGTCTCAGGTTTCTGCTGCACAACCCCCAGCACCCACCCTGCACGTTTCAGTGCAGGATCAGCTCCAAGGGCAATGCCATAAACCCCAACCCGCCCTAGCAGGAGCGTGGGGAGTCACACTCACCCTTTGGACTCCAAGGACACCACATCCCTCTCCACGTAGCAACACAAAACAACAAATGCCTCACACCATAAATCCCAGCCAGCTCCAGCGCCTTGCCTTGTTCCAGCACAGAGAGATCTCTCGGGTTTACACGGGTTGCTTTGCTTCCCAAGTCTTGGGTCCAAAGGAGAACACTTCTGCATCTCTGCGAGGTAGGAGGAGGCTAAAGCTACCCATGTTCCTGAACTGTGATATCAATTCACACATATATATTCATATAAAAACCTCCTGTTGCAGCTTCACTCTGTGTGTTTTTGCTGTACTGCAAAAAGAGAACATAAACAGCTATAAATCCAATTCCATAAAAACGCCAACTTTAGTAGCTATAAGGACTTTGAATTTTATTCATTTTTTTTCTGGTTTATTTTGGTGTTCTAGTCTGTCCCGCCCAATGTTTTGAAAGCAACCAGAGTCTCAAAATCTGGGCAAGATCTACATTTTTAGAAGGCTAAAACCAAAAACATAGCAAAACAAAACTGGTGTATGAACACAGTCACTGATACAATGACGCCACACGACAAAATTTAAGTGTTAGTCCAAGCCTATATACAACAGCTTTAGCATTTAAGCATTTTTTTCAATCACATATAACACGTAACTTGGATGAAACTAAAAACTATTTCTGGCAAAAAGCACTAAAAATATCTATACTGTGGGAAAACTAAAAGCACATAGTACAACTTCCTAGTGCCAAAATAGACTTCATGGCAGCACCTGGAAGGGCCTTTTTAGAACCAAACATGCTTATATGCAGTAATTTTCAAGGTATCGTAATAAAATTATGAAAAACAATTTTGCTAAGATGTAAAACTTAAGTTTTGAACATTTTTGGTCATCAATTACTGCATAGCATTTTAACATAAGAGTAATTTCTACTTTATGACATCTAAAGGATTGAAGTCTGCCTAAAGTTTCCCATGTGGCTGAGTTCATGGGTGCTAGCACACAACCTGTGCTTCTCTCAGGAAACTGTGCCTTCAACAAATGGCAAAGCTGCTGCCTATTGACAAGGAGTGTAGCTCAATACAAGAACCCAAACAGCCTCATCAGCCTTCCTGCTCTGTAGAGTTATGATGGTTTCAGCTACATTTCTCTTCTTGATTTGAGATCCATGTCCAAGTTCCTTATAGATACATATGAAGACATGGGTTAAGCATCCACCTCAGCTTCCTAAGACATGAATTAAAATGAAAGCTGCCCAAAGCATCTGCCAGGACACAGAAGAGCCACGGGTTCATCTTCTATTTCAATAGTATAGGACTGAACAAGGGACATCAAGGGAGTCTTCAAACCCCATTTTATTTCTTTTCACACAGAGTCCTAGGAATTATTTTGTTATTATCCAATTTCTCACACAGCTATTTATTTCATTTCAAGAAGCCAAATCCACGTATGCTTTTTGCCTCATGAAAAAACACACAACTCTTGCTGGTTCCTTCCCTGAGAGCCAGGCTGCCTGCCCATTCCCTCAGCCCCAGCAGAGTCACCTCAGCACTGCTGGCACACATCTCTCCTTTTCGGGAGTCTGCAGCCCCACACCTGAAAACACCCCACAAATGCCAAGTGCTTTCAAGTCACATCCTCTGAGGATTCTCTGAGCCTCAGACAAAGCTGCCTGCACCAGGCTAAGCTTATGGGGGCATAACTCACTTCAGAACTTCAGTCCATGTTGGTGAGCAGCACAGCAGGATGTGGCAGCAGCAGTCCCATCTGTGGGTAACAGACCATGCCACACACACACAAAAAAATCTATAAAGGAAAAAATTCGGTCTGGCTAAAGAGAAACCAAAGGAAAGCATCAAAACTCCATTCACCAGGAGATGAAGGAGGAACGTACTCAGCATTTCCACTTCCAAAGGTCTGAGGAGAAAAGGCAGACTCTGCTCTCACCTGCAGCAGAAAATCACGAAATCACATTGAGGAGCATCACCTTTGTCCCCATGTTTAATATTGTTACTGTTGATAAAAACGAGAGCAAGCTCCCGGTACTAAAGTGGTTTCAGCATTTATTATAAGAAAAAGAAAGGCCCAAAGCAGGGGGGCCCGGGCCGAGCAGGAGCGTTCCCATTGAGGATGGAGCAGCACCGGCGCTGGGGCTGCTCAGCAGCGATGGCCCCGATGGAGCAGCACGACCTCAGTGGGTCAGAAGCCCCTTTTTATCCTGTATGTTGTCCCTCTGGATTGGTTTCTTTTTGGGTCCTTCATTTGCATGAAGGTTTAAGGCACTCGATTGGGCCATTGCAGTTCTGTGCAGGCTGGCTGGTTTCCCTTGGGGGTTGGGGCACTTTACTGAGGTGTGCTATGGTACGTTGAGTACCCTACTTCTTATAACTACCCATTTAACCCCTTTTACAATATAAAAACCAAACTAACAGTACATGCTTAACGATCTATCAACTATTTTACAACAGTTTGTAACCTATTTTTAACAATTGTGAACTATGCCTAAATGCAAAGAGGCTTCCAAAGCAGCCCAGCTCAAGCAGTGACAGGCCAAGGAGCAGCCAACACGACAAGAAGTCTGCTGTGTAACAAAAGCACATCAACTCTGACTGAGACATTGGCCCTTGCTCTAAAATTGCCCCTAACTGGAGGGGACTTCTCCAGAATCCCAACAGTCAGAGAATCTGGTTTTTAGTCCACTGAGCCTCATTACACATTTAAACTACAACCACTGGAAAAAAGGAAATTCGCAGGGAAAAGAAGACATTTTTAATTATAAAAGAAAGAGTTGGGGAAAACATTTTTACAATGTACTGGACCAAGCAATAGAGACGTGAGAGAAGGGGTGACAAGTTTCAGGCACAGACACCTTCTGGGTCCTTAATGGTGTGCTTTGCTGTTGTAGGGCTTCCCACTAACCTGCAGCAGTTGTCTCTCTGTCATTACTGCATACAGAGGAGCCAGCAGAGCCTGAGCTGGCAAGCCATAAGAGAGCTAAATGCACACTATGCACCAGTTAGAAAAACTCTACAGTTCAAATCAACTGCAATTTCAAGGTAAAAAAAAGAAAATAAGAGGAGAAAAGTAAATTAAAAAACCCTCACTCATTCACACACTGACAGAAAAAGTTGAGTACACTGTTAGCATGGGGAATCCAGTCCCTCACACGTTCCCATTCCCTGCCAGCATATTCACAGTAGTTTTCAATAAACATCTACACAAGTCACTGGAAGGCAAAAAAAAGATCTGTTTTCTTTCGTACAATTACACAAAAATAACTGTCATCACAACCATCCTTGTGGTAGAAGAGTCCATATTTGCCTGCAGTGAAATCCGTCTGCAGCTGCCCTGTGGAAAAGACAGCCAATAATTGGCTTCTTTCACCTCTGTTAACCATGAACAAAAGTGTCATTCAGCTCGCAAAAGGATAGAAGGCACCAATGGATGGTCAGCTCTCTGAGCCAATGGGCTGGAATAACAATAACCCTGTAGCATTTTCTTTTTCCTTTTGTTTAGTCTTTCAAAGCCCTTAATTAAGCCCCTCACAAAGCACTCCTACAGGCTTCTTTCAATGAGGCATTACACGCCTGTTTTCTTGTATTGAAAAAAGAAAAGTAACAGGGATTTCTGAAACACATTAAGCAGTACACACAATTTCCACGTATTCACAACTGAAATACTGTTACATTTGAGCTTTTAAATATTATCATCAATAAGAAGAAGTTCAAGCTTACTCTGCTCATTGTTTGCTGTCCATCCCCTGCTTATACAGGTAGTCAGAAACCCAGCCTATCTGCAACAGCTCGCTCAAAGCCATCACGAGACAGCAGCCCCCGAAATGAAAGCATGTGGAAAAGGCATGCTGATGAAACATCCCTGGGCGTCCCGAGGCACACAGCTGAGAAAGGACCGGGAACTGCTGACACTGCACATGACACATCAGCATGCTCTGAAAATACAGCTGCTCAAGGCTTAAGTGTAAACCCTGCTATCTAACTGGCCTCTCATACAATTAAATATCTGCTTGCATTTAAAATAATGAAGGTAATCTGTACTCACTATTTAGGACCAAACTGGTGTAATACTGATGGTTGTGTATTAAACAGGACATTTGAGGATTTTCAGCAGCACAGGCAGATTCTGTTTGACAGAAATGCTATAGAAACTTGTAATATTTGAGCCACAAACACAAAACAAAACAGTTTTAAGAAAACACCATTGAAATATCATCCTCACAGGTGCAGGCTGGTTGGAGGAGACCAAGTCATCTAATCCCTTCCCACCCCAAACCAGCCAAAGCAGCAGACTAAGGTGGTCACTGTTTTTTGGGAGGCAGCAAGAGCATGTGGTGAAGGGCTCAGGGGTGGGTAAGGAGTGCCAGGTACAAGCACCACTTGAAGCCATCGCTTGCCCAGCCATGGTCCAAGCCCTCCAGCTGCTGCTGCCTCACTCCATTATCCTGCAGATGCCCTTGTCCTGTGAATACAAGCAGCTTCCCTGTGGGAGACTGGCCCAGCCAGTCCAGCCAAAAGCTACCAGAGTCATTACCAGAGGATATTTTTCACATTAAAGAACCACAGGCTGAGGCTCTGGTGATCCCTAAAACACCTTCTCCCTGAGAGAAAACTGGAATAGCCTTTCTGTGATTGACATGAAGAACAGAAAAAGCCATACACCAATCTGAGTGAATGCAAAAAACAATGATTTAAAATCCTCTCTACACCACCTACGTATCAAGGCAGGCACTATTTAACAAGCACCACATGCTATAAACAAAAATGTGTCCAGGCAAAACCTGGGATTGTTCACCTTGGAAAAGAGAAGGCTCTGGGGTGACCTAACTGCAGCCTCCAGTACCTGAAGGGAGCCTAGAAAAGCAAGGGATAAAGACTATTCACAAGAGCATGGAGTGGCAGAAGCAGGGTGAATGGGATCAAGGTGAAAGCAGCAGGCACACATTAGATACCAGGAAGACTTTCATTACTGTGGGAGTGGTGAGACTCTGAACCAGCTGCCCACAGAAGCCTTGGAACATTCCTTGCTCAGGCCAGGTTGGATGGGACTCTGACGTGGTCGGGTGGAAGGTGTGCCTGCCCATGCAGGGGGGTTGGAACTAGGTGATCTTTGGTCCCTTCCAACCCAAACCATTCTATGATTATATGAAAATGCAACCGGGTACAAATCAACATGGATCTTTCTATTATTTTTAAAATAATAGAAACCTTTTTTGTGTTTTTTTTTTTTTTTTAATACATCAGAGAGTCAGCTGCAGGTAATTCTGTTCACGTAATCAAAGAAGCAACTTTCCTTTCAGCAATGGTCATCTCATGGTTCTCAGTGATTTTGCTTTTCAAAGATAAGAAGGCCTACTTAGGTATTACACACTAAAATCTCTTTCCAGGCTTACCTTAGACCACTGAATTAAGGCCACAAAAAATAATACATGATGAACACCTGTCCTAAATGGTGTTCCTGTTTCCTCCTCCTACAAGAAAATATGAAGTAACTATACAAAAAAATAAGGAGGAAAAACCCACAGCAATGTCTGCATGGCTTGGTTTGAAGGCCTAAGTCCAAGCATATATTTTTGGAAAGCCTATTCACAAACCTTTATCAGAATGTCTTGTATCCCTGACCTCAGCAGAGTTCAACATTGATAAAGGACTAACTGCACTCAAATTCAGTTACACTATTGACAATTCCTGTGATTATTTACTGATTTCTGTGATTATTTACTTCTGCCACAGCAGTTCAGCAGGAACTCTTCCCTAGCAGCAAAGAGCAAGAGCAGTAATTTACGTTCTAAAACCAAGCATGAAAGCTCATCCTAAGTTCATCCAATGCATCAGCGACAATCAAATTGCATCAAGCTGATAAAAACACTGCAAGAACATCTGATAAAGCTGCACTATAGTGTGAGAATATGCCACTGCAATATAATATAGAAAAGCATAACAAGACCCTGTCCATCCTGTGCAACCCAAGGCCCACACTTTGCCTGTCACTAGCTGCAGGGCTCAGAGTCTGTAGCTGTGATATTTTCTGAAAAATCCTTTCTTTAGGATTTTTTCTCCTGAGAAGCCGAGAAGTCTCAGGAACAAAATGTAAACAATGATTATCTGCTGCTGTGGGATGCAACAGGTGCATCTGTGATTGGTCTCATGTGGTTGTTTCTAATCAATGGCCAATCACAATCTGCTGGCTCAGACTCTTTGTCCAAGACACAAGCCTTTGTTATTCCATTCCTTTTCTATTCTTAGCTAGCCTTCTGATAAAATCCTTTCTTCTATTATTTTAGTATAGTTTTAATGTAATATATATCATAAAATAATAAATCAGCCTTCTGAAACGTGGAGTCAAATCCTTGTCTCTTCCCTCTTCCTCGGACCCCTGTGAACACAGTAACAAGTGTCTAATCTGCTGTTGTCAAAAAACAAACACCTCCCCCAACCAACCAAACAACAACAAAAAACCAACAAAAACCCCCAAACAAACTAAAACAAAACCAACCACCCAAACCAATCAAACATGGCCATAAACTAAAACATGAAGTCCCACTGAGGTAGCAACATGAGCAAGTCCTTCTCTACATTGAGGGCAGCTGGGTCTCCCTCTGGGTACATCCAAACCCCATCTGGGCACAGACCTATGCCACCTGCTCCAGGTGACCCTGCCTTGGCCAGGGGGGTTAGCCTGGATCATCTCCAGAGATCCCTCCAGCCCTAACAGTTCTGTGGAAAAAAATGAAACCAAACAAACGCCCCCAAACTACTCAGACATCAGAGGCACTCACAAACATGACTATTGGTTAGGAATTGCACCCCAAACTGGACAGTTGTGCTAACCAAACTTAGTAAAACACACAGCTCTGGACTTCTGGATTCTGCCCTAACATGAATAAAATCAGTAATATTTACTATTGCTGACACAACAATATAAGCAAATAAAAACTTAGTGTATTTTCTAATTTTTAAGGAAAATATATACAAACATGAAATGGTCCACAGAAACCCTCTACCAAAAAGAACACATAGCCCTCACTTGCAACTATAAAAAAGAGGTCAAAGAAGCTCTCATTACTAGTTATTTCCTTGAAAAGGTTAAGTTATCTCTTCAGTTTAACTTTGTTCTCAGTATTTAAATGACTACACTTCTTTAAAACCAATCAGATTTTAATCACTAAACTGTCAAGAAAAAAAAACAGCTTACTTAATGCAAATAGAACATTTCAAGTATTCACATGAAAAACAAACACCTACCACATTGACTACCTGGTCCACGCTCCTTGCAACAGAGATTAAGGCTTGTCAACTTTGATCATGTACATAGAATCAATTTTTACACAAACACACCTAATTCATGTGTGAGTGAAAAGAAGCAATCCACAGAAGGCAAAACCTGCATGTATTTCCAGCTTGCTTATAGACAGAAACAGTATGTGCATTTTCCCAGCAATATGCATTTTACAGATGAACTCCAACAAACAAACTTGGCTTAAGAACATTTGTCCCTCTTGGTTATCTCCACAGGACGAGCATGGGCACATTTTCACATCATCACAGCTATTCTACAGCCAAGGAAATACACCTCTGCTCTTACCTAAAGACCACTGACCAACATAAATTCACATGGAAACAACTAAAATCGATACAAGGTGAGCAAAACGTACCCTTGCTAAGCTCTCTTAATAACATGATCTGGTTTGTCTTGCTCTTGCTTATTTTGAAGAAGTCAGGTTCCTCCTACCTTGAGAGACTGAATTTTACTGGCTCAGTAAACCAAGGGCAGTAAAACTTGCCACACAGCCTGAAACCTGCTGCTAACACTGACACCTTTAAGCTATTGACACCCTGTTTCCTCATTACCAATTTAATAATTTGCTTCCATTAACACACCCATTTTTCCAATTTATCAGCAAAACTATGAAGATAACATAAAAAAAAAAGAAATTAACACCCTGAAAGTTCACAGAGTGAAAAGGGTTCCATTGAAACTGGCAAGCTATTTTTAATGCAACAAATGAAATTATGCTCTGCAAATACAGTGTCAGATGACACAATAAATAACAATCTATCTTATATTCACTACCCAATCTAAAAAGTGTAAAGCAGATGCAGTGATTTATATTAAATTTTAGTTGAGGGACAGGTGATCAGATTAGAGATTTAAGAGAGTACCTTAGGGGAAAAGGTGAGGAAATGGGCAAAACATGATTTTTGAGCAAACACAAAGAATGAAGAAGGCAATTTTATTTTAAAAGATCTATAGCTTTGTCAAGTTAAAACAGTTTCTTTTTTCACATACAAAAAGATAGTAAACTTCACAAATATTTACTGCCATTAACAGTAGAGTTAAGTGATTATTCCATCTTAATAAGAACACTAAATATTCAAAGGTTCAAGACAAATGGAACCTTTTCCTGCTCTTCATTATATTTACCACAAATTAGTTAGATATAAGGACTATTTATAGTAACCATAGTAGAGTGAAGCAACCATCCCTTACATATCAGACTGTATCTTGTACAGCATATAGATTAATTAATGAAACAGCTTTCAGAAGTAATTCTGTACCACTCAGCTCAAGAAATTCTCTAACTACAATTGAATTAAAATAAAAATGGTTTTGACAAAGAATGTATGCACTTTGTCTAAGGCATTTTCTTTTATCCATACTATGTATTAAGAAGTTCATCATGGAAAGCAAGCAGAAGGCTATAATCCTGAGAAATTTCCACAAGATTAAATATGTATTTCTTTGCTGCCACAGGAGGAATCTGTCTGGCAGCATTGCATCACATTCATCTCATAAATACATTTGAGTACTGTATGGCTAAACAGCTGCCAGTAGAAAGCAATGGTTGAATGAATGGATGTTATTAGGTAACCTGCATGTCTTTGTACCTGCAAATAGAGTATTGAAGGGCAGAGTGAACTGGTGCTTTCCTGATGAACTCACAGGGCCTACAGCTCAGGGAGAAATCTTTAGAACTTGCTTATTCAGTACATCTAGTCGTTTACTTTCTGCACATGAAGCTTAACATGCTATTTAAAAGGTATAATTTATGTTTCCAAGACAGCTCCAGGCACTGCCTTGTTTGGAGCTGCTTACCAAGCAACTATGTTTCTCCAAACAAACTTATGAGCAGAAGGGTAAAGGGCAGTAAAGGTAATTATTGGAAGGAAATCTCTCCCTAGGCCAGAAAAGAATAACTAAACTTGTGTGTGTTAAATCACATGGAGAACTGGACACTGAGATAGTTGAGTGTAAGTGATAGCAAGACTGATCTAAAATCTTCTTGAAAAGAAATTAAGGCAGACATAATATAAAGTGGGATTGTGTAGGCAACACAAAGGCAATACTCCCAAACTTCATTCACAGGTCTTTGCATAAACGTTCACATTTTCACTTACACACACACACTCCCCACAGCAGAGAAAACCTACAGTAACCCAATAATTAAATGAGTGTGCTGAAACCTAAAGCAGTTAAACTGCATTCTGCAATCCTGGATTCAACACAGTTTACTTATTGCTTATTAATTTCTCCACAGATGTTATCTTTGTAACAGCTAAAAAAACTTAAAATACAACCAAGATTTTCAATGTTTAAGATGCTTCTTGTGCTTCATTCACCACCTTGTCTAAATGCATGCAACCTATGGCAATAAGTGTGCTGAGTTTCCAGCCCAGTCCTTCCCCAAGAGCCCTGGGCTACTCTGTGAAAACTGAATGAAAGGTATTTGCAGTGAAAAGCTGCTAAAGAAAAGCTGTAACAGAATCTCCTCCTTCCAAGGAGGTTGTACACCTGGAGAAAAGAGCCTTTCCAAGGCTGCTGCTGAGAGGATGGCAGCACAACAGGGCCTGTTTGTGCTTTTACCTGCACATGCAGTGAGGCTCTGCTGAGGCTTCTTGGGTGATCTGCACATGTTCTCTGAAATTATCCCATGTTTTATCTGCTTTAAAAATACAAAGCAAATAGGGAGCGATATCCTGTATTTCTAGCACACTGTGCACTTCAGAGACACCTAAACCAAAGGCTGACTATTTCATAGAGACAGGTTAAGAAGTAATCCCATTTAAGGCTGTGCTTGTCTGTTTGAGCTCCCAAAGGAGTTAAGCAACATCTATAACATAGACAGATCTTAAGGCTTTCCCGACAGTTCTGCAGATATGAATTGTTAAGATATCTGCTGTCAGCCTCAAGAGAAGCATCTGCTAGCACTGCTCTGCTGCAGGAACCTGCCTCCTTTACCGAACTTTAAAATTTTCTAAGTCACTCACTCTAAACTCTTGTAGCAAAGCCCTTAGATTAGGTTGCCAAACCAGATATCCACGTGCTCCTGCAGATCTCCAGTGATGTACAGCAGAGCTAAACAGAACTCACCACTACCATACATCAGGCTTCCATTTCAACACAAACACAGCAGGGTTCAAATCCCAGGGGAGGGTGCTACTACTCAATGGCTTTTCTTTCTTTAAATTAGAGATGCAAAAAACTTGTAAGGCTGAAAATGGTCATATGCAAAACTACCTCTACACTTTGCCTGTTGATTCACACTGAGATTCCTAAGTTCTCTTAAGAAACTACTTTTCAATGTGATAGTTCAAGGAAGGCACCAACAATTAAAACTTATTCAGTACATGGGACAACAGTAGGCACTGTGTAATTCTTGTTCTCTTTCTCAGTAACAGCACAATGCAACTAATGTATCCTCTTTGGAAAGAAGTGGATTTTTTTGAAAGAGGTACATATATCATAAACACTGTAGAATCCTCAGCTGCTCCAGTACCTCTAAAGTATATCTACTGATGGGCACTTGCAGGCCAGAGATGAAACACAAGCTGCCTATTCCCACTGAAGATGCCAAAGGACAAACTGGTGGGAAAGTCAATTTGAACAGTGAAGTGGCCAGCAGTATCAATCCTGACCTTTTTATAAAAAAGTAATCAGACTGGGCACCAAATTCAGTGAGGCAACTTCAATGACAAATGGCACGAAGGACAATTTTTTTAATTTTTACATTATTATTCTGCTATTCTCTTTTCTTGATGGCACTGAACCAACCCAGACCAGGTGATGCACCTTGCCTGAAGGACATAGGGAATATATTTGGTGAGGCAAATACCAAGGGTATTTGAATATTTATCTGATGTTTGTTACAGAATTTCTCACATTGATGCTTTTAGACAAAAAAACCCCCTATTTTGTGTAAGTGAAGATACCATCACAGTGCAAGCAGTCCTACTCTTAAATGAGATTTCACGTATATTATTGTTTTCATGCTAGCCTCTTTTGAATACACAGACTTGTTTTACGGGCGTGATTACTCAGGAGAGTTGAAGAGTTTTAAGGAGGAAAAACCGGTCTTGCTGCAATACTGCAAAGTATTCTGCTGAAGAAGTAAACAACTGCCACTTATTATACCAAAAACAAATTAAATCCTTGCTTAATCCTCTTGAACATTCGAGATATTGTTCATTTTTGGTCTGAAAACTAGAGACCTGCCTTTGCAGTAAGCAGGTTACAGAAAAAGAACATGCAAACAAACTAGTTGAAATTTCTGAGAAAAATGTCAAGAGCAAGTAAATTCTAAATAAATGACTAACCTGATATTGAAGAGATATAATGCCTCCAGCAAACACTTAGCCATAGTAACACAGAGCCAGATTTGCCCTTGCAAAAGACATGGATTTTCTACACCCAGCAAGACTCACACTAGGTTCTGTAAAATATTAACAGTTTGGTCAATATTAGCCCATCCACTTCCATTATGTTTTTTTTTTTAATTCAAATGTTAAGGCAAATAGCAGTAAAAAATTTCCAAAAAGGCAGAAGCCTGTGCAGGCCCAAATCATCAGTAACTACATTCTCAGAGTAGGACTCTTTACAATGAACCATTTCCCTTCTCTCTCCCCAGCTAATTCCAGGAATGCCACCAAGACCCCAAGAGGACACCCAGCACAGTGAACATTTCATGTCTCAATGGAGCAGCTACTTGAGTGAAACTGTAAATAAAGGAGATGAACCAGAAATATGATTATGTATTATATAAATAAATGATTATGTAGGTTACTGTTGACAATGGCTTTGCAAAATTCCCCTAAAGAATGTGTAAGCAACCATCTTCCAAACAGTGCAGGGCTCCTGGCAGTAGGTTAAAGGACTCCTAATTTGCAGGAGCAGCTCACAGAACTGCTGAGAGCACTACTACAGGCATGTCCCCCAGTCTGGGAAAGGTTTCCCCTAGCCTAGTTAAAAAAATCAACATATTTCTAGGGCTTCCAACCACGGCATCCGAAAAAGATGGCAACCTCTTCACAGCTTTTACACACAGGAGTGGAGTGAAGGTCAGATGCACCAGTTCTGCCATAGGGAGAGCACCATGCATGTTTCCAGACACAATGTCCCACTGCACCAGAGAGGGTCTGCACTCCAAAGTCACAGGTTTCAGTCTCTTCACTCTTCCAGATGAACAAACTACATCTGCTACTAATCTGGGTCAGCATTTAGAAAACAGCAAGGAAACTCCTCCAGTAAGAATTATTTTTAAAATAACATGAGACTCAGTTTTAAAAAGGACAGCCAGGATATCCCATGTATCAAACTCTAATAACAAAGAAAGGACTGAGGTTATACAGCACCAACTCCTTCTGACAGGCAAGGGGCAGCCAGCTTCCCCAAACATCCTTTCCTGCCCTGCACCATCTCCTCCTCCAGCAACAGGAGCTACTGTCCTGCTTTCCTGCCACAACCCCAAAGCCCTGAGTGCAGGAAAAACAAATCCTCCCTTTACAAGCTAACACAGTGCCACGTCCTGTTTGGACAGAGGGAACAACATTTGCATTTTGTGCTCTGAAAGGGGAAGCCATGGGCACAGGAGACACCAACCCCAGGTACATCCCAGCAGGACCCACGTCTGCACTCATGTCTTCTGCATCTGCTGAACACCAAACACAACCCCCACAGCGCCCAAATGGTTCACAAAGAAGCACTGCACAGTATCACACCCAAAAGGATGAAACACAGCCACAGTGAGCTGCGCTGCATGGTCTCTGCAATACACTGCATTACTGCAATGCCAAACCAGCACTGTTCCACATCTGGGCTTTCCTGTGCCACCACTGAGCAGTGCCAGGCAAAGCACAAGAGCTTCAGCAAGAGCTGAACTGCTCCCAGCAAACTTAGCAATGAGCCCCCGGCTGTCCAGCCCCGCGCAGGGCTCTCCAGGACGGGATGAAGCAGCCCATCTGTTCTCACTGGCAGGGACATGGCTATGAAAGCACAGCCATGCTGCTCTCCCCGCTGGGCACTGGGGCAGGCTATCCGTCTGGAACCCTGCACGTGTCAGCAAGGTAACAGCAAAACCCTCCAGTTAAAATACATTTTCAGAGAGCAACCTTACCAAATATACAACTGCATCTGCAGCATTAAGCTAAATTAAATAGGTTTAGGCCTTCCCTGAGTACCTCTGAAACTGCACATTCATTTATGATGTGCAATTTCAGAGGTACACAGGGAAGGCCTAAACCTGTAACTGTTTAAAAGTCCAGACACATCTGATTAAAAGCTTTAGGGTGAAAAATACCCTTGCAAGACCTAGCATTTTACCACAACTGGTTGGAGAGAGAAAAGGAAGAGGCACATCACTTTAAAAGAAAAAAAAAAAAGCCTTCATATTTTAGTAAGAAAATGTTTAAGTGATATTCTTATTTCCCAAAATCAAACATATCTCTGACAGATGTCAGACCACAGTCCACCAGGGAATACCAACATCACCTGGTCAAAAATAGCTATCTGTATTTTTAAAAACATGTTACCATATCGGCTGACATTATGCATAATGCCCTAAGTTGGCTATTATCCATTCAAATTCAACAGCAGTTCTCAGACACCAACTTTAAACTGTTATTTTTGAGATCACTACAGTCCCCTCCGTGGTTTTGTAAGAGATGTATATCATCATTGTGCCTTCAAATTCTTGGTGAAGCTGAAATACAGATTTCCCTTACTCTCTGAGCAACAGGAGTACATTTTTGGGAAGTGGAAAGTGCTGACCTTGTCACAATCCTGTAACAGTTAAATCATTCAAGAGTGAAATAAAATGGATCCTGCTATGTCAAGTATGTATTTTAAAACAAATTACACACGATTTGAAAATATTGGAAACTTTCAGTTCCAGTGAACTTAGCACTTTAAAGAAAAAGGCAAAAAGGTCAACTATTTTGCAGGTATATCACAGGCCATTTTTTCATTGTTTAATTATACTTCCCAGCTACCCTTATATCTACTGCTGCATGTTTGTCCAATTTGGACATACCAGCTTTATTTGGAACAAAAGTGCATGAATCTGGGCGTGATTCTGAAGAAAAGCTCTCAGACATATTTATAGTGAGGACAGTATTTACACAATAACACCAAGATCTTCCTGCTCTCCATATGAGCTCCTGTGACAACCATCCCTGCACACAATTCCCCACCAACACCACCAGCTGGCCACCTCTCAGCAAAGGAAATACCAATTGCTACCTCCACTTCTTCAGCAGGGCTGTGCAGGGCAAGAGCAAAGGAAATACCAATAGCTACCTGCACTGAGAACCAACATCACATGACTGAAAAGCTCTTTTCAGACCAAAGCTTGAGAACATCTTACCCCAAACCGCAACAGTACCTGAAAGGCAGACATGAAAAACTACAGAAGTGTATTTCTCTGTAGCAAAATCCTAGGTCACTGATGAAGCAGATGGTGAATCTACCAGGTGGAGAGGATGGCCAGGGCCTCTAATCCATGACACACTATTGAGACCTCTGTAAACAAAGGGCTTGTAGCATTTAAAACTCTGCTGCTTCAATTTACAAGTTTCTTCAAATAGGAATGGCTGCTTCTGCTCTACCTTAGTCTCCTATTTCTAGGATCATACAAATCTCTCTGATTCTTCCTTAAGCTATTTTTAACATTCTGCTTCTTCCATGGAGAGACCCAAACCCACAGTTTGGCAGCACAGAGCTGCTGCCTGAAACACCCTCACCCTGAGCAGAGCAACTGCTGCCATGCAGCTCCAGCAGCCCTGCTGAAATGAGCCAGTCCCATCCACCTCGCTCCCCTGCTGGTTTTAAAACAAGGGCCAGGCAAACCCAGGCTGTGGGCAATCACCCCACAAAGTAAACACAACACCAGCTCCTACCCATTCCCAAAAGAGGCTCATCTTTAGGAAAAAAGTTTTAGGAAAGGCCCAGGGGTGGCTGAGAGGAAGATCTCTGACATCCAGAGTTAGTCCCAGAGCCCTGCAGCCACCATGCTCTCTAAAATGTGATATGGGTGCTTAGCCCTTCGGAAATCTAGGCCAGTAATTTTCTCTGGGTAAATAAGAGCTTGTGTTCTGCAAAAATTCCTGGCTTAGATGTAGAGTACAAAACAAACAAAGATCCTTGCAGAGGAGGTTTTTTTAGTTTTGCTTTGTTTTTTAGTCCTTATATTACAGCTTCCATATTTTCCCTCTCAAGTAGATAGTTACTAGCAAATTCCTCTCAAGAACTGAAATGGTATTTACCTCCTTACTAGCATAAGCTTGATTCTATGTTGCAGACTTATCTTAGTATTTATTCCCCAAAATCACACTTAGAAGCCCCTGCCAGTACACATCAAACAAGAAATTACATATGATACAAATGAGCTCGGTGTACAAAATAAATGCCAAATACCTGAGAATTACATGCTATGGTAGAGTGTTGGGGGTTTTGGAGGGGGATAAACACTGAAGAGGAAAACACCAAATTTGATACCAACAAAAACATTAAAAAGGCAAAAATATTTAACACTGAAACACCAACAGCTTCACTTTGTGTACACTACCTAAAAGCATCTACTTTTTTACAAGACTGACAGATAAATTGGCCAGCTTAAAATGAAGATAAAGACTCCAACCCTTGGGTGATATATGCTGGAAAGACTTGCTGGAATCACTGAATGTTCACCAAACTGAAATACTCCTCCTGTCTGTGGGATTGCATGAGCCTGTACAAATGTAATAGTATTTCTGCTGACTTACAGGAATATTCAAATTGAAATGACATAACCATGTCTTTCTAAAAGAAGTATGGAATTACTACTTGCCATCACATCACCAGTAGGTAGCACAGGCAAATGAAAAACTAAATGGTCTACCTGCAAAACCTTCACACCTGCAATTAGATAAGGCTTTTCTACCTCAGAAGAATTGCAATCATGCTACATTTTCCAGACTCAAGGTCACATCTGGACATCTTCACTTTTCACCACAACAACTCTACCAGACAGCATTAACAAAACCCAGCCAGGTCCTTCTATACTTAGACATCTGACCAGAGCAGTACACTAAATATCTCTATCTATCTATCCAGATGTATCAGAAGACACCTCGCACCTCCCTACTACGTTTTATCGCCATTCTACAAAAAAATAACAGTGACGGATAAAAAGACAAAAAAAAAAAAAAAAAAAAAAAGGGCAAGCTCTGCTCACTCCCAAACAGAAACACATCATTTTGCCATTTATACACAGAGCAAGCGATCTCACTCAATATTGAGAGCATGGAGGTAGCTCCAGAGCATGTATTCCAAAATACAGATTAACAACTCTCTGTGATTGCTGAAGCAACCTCTAGTGAAGAACAAGTGAAAAAAGGATCTCAACAAGTGAAAAAAGGATCACAATCTCATAAAGCTAGTGCACAACAGCACACAGAAATACAGCACTCTTAGGTTAAATGGGCAATAAAACCCAAAAGATCAAGATGACAATTTCATCCTGAAGATTTATCCCCTAGTCTAGGGCAGCCAGAGCTCCCAAACCCCCCAGCCTTTCACACTCAGAGAAAGCAAAATTAAAGCAAGGGATCCTACCCTTCCTTCTTGTGTGAAAATACACACAGGAATCATTAGAATGAAAACTATCTGTATTGTTTTCTTATTTCAAGTGCCTAAAATATAATAGCAGGCACCGACAAGGGGCTGTATTCCTCATGGTTGTCAGGCAAGACCTAAGTCAGCCAGGCCCATAGAAGATCTCTCCAAAAGTAATTATCTAGAATTCCTTGCTTTAATCTCCTGCACAAGACTCATACAAGTATCAAACCTTCCAAACTGGAATGTGGATTCTCAAACTGACATCCATGAGGAGCTCAAGCACATATGTATGCCTCACCAAAATTTCCTCTCACTAGCATGAGGTTTTCTGGAACATGGCAAGTGGAACACCACAGCAAAAATTAGGAGCGTGCAGCATTGAAAAAAACCCAAACAAAATCCATTTTCATATGCTTTATATGGTGCACAGGCACCACTTACTCATATCAGAAGGATGGTGGAGCCACAACTGACACCAAAGGAGGCTTCAAGCACCTGCTGCTCCTTATTGCTCTTCAGCCCAGCCTTTTATAACCTTCAGCTTGAATGCCCTGCCCCTGTGTGCCCTCTGCTCCCTGTGTGATTGCTCAGCACCCCTGGGCACCCCATGGCTCCTCACCTTCAATAGCATTCACCTGTCCTGCACAGCTGGAGACAATTGGGGATCAGCCACAGCCCCACTCCCAATCACCACACACTCTGTGCCTACAACGTGCACACACTACAGTTATTTTGCAACCAAGCAAACTGAACCTTCATAAACAGAAGAACTGGCACATGGCAATTAAGAGTTACATAAACACCTACCTAAATTATACAAATGGTTGCCTACAGTAAAACTATCAAGCATTTATCCTTGCTCATGTCATCCCAACTCCCTGTGAGCTCGTCCCCATCCATGCCATCCCCTGAGAAAGGTCTGACCTGGTGCTGTCATCTGTCTTTCCTGAGCACTTGTACATGTCCCAGTAATCTCTTCACTGAGCTGACTGCAGCTGGGACAGCTTTATTCAAATTCCACCTCCCAAAGTTCACCAAGGACTCAAAAGCAGTGACCAGATACTCCATCTTTTTGAGCTGCTCAGTCTGAGAGAATTACCCTCAAGAGATCTCACCATTCTCTGGTAATCATATAATCCCCCACTATCACACCAGCCCCTCTCTCCCTGCTTTCAACCCACCACAGTAAGCAAGAGGCAGCAGGGGATCAGTCTAGAGCTGAATAAACAGAAACAAGGAATGGGAAGGATATTCTGTAAGGATAATCTTGAAGGATCTACAGAAATCCCTGTCTGACCATTCATGGCAGCACCTGGGAAGTTAGGCTAAATGGTTAGACTTAACACAAAGAAATTAAGACTTCAGGAAAACAGAACTAGTAAAAATTAAATACTGGGTTCCTTCCATAATTCTCAACTGCCTTGGAACTCATTCACTGCCAACTTCAATTGTGAGCAGCTTTTTTTCTCTCATGGCCAAAGCAAAAATCTAGGCATACCTTTGCTTTAGTATCACAGAACATCACCTGTAACACTCTTTCAGCCACCTCTGTGCTATAGGCTCTCTGCTGACATGGCTATAATCAAAAACTAGCCCAGCAGCAATGCTGAGGGGCTCTCCTGACATCATTAAGGTGCCTGACATAAAGCACAGAAAAGTTCTCTTCTCTTCACATAGCTAAGGTGCTTTGCCATGAGACAAACATGTCACATAGGAATGTGATTTTATTTTTGTGTCTTCTTCCACACTAACTAACTGAGCATCTCTGGCAAAACTATACATTGTCCAGTCCAAGCAGGTCAGAAGTGAGTTCCTCATTGTCTCCAAAACTGTCTTCTACATACCCTAAATTCTAGTGCCCTCACTACAAGAGAGACTGGCTAAGCTCAGAAGCACCAAGAAGCCATCAATTATTTTCCTTCTGTAAACAAGGAAGCAGGAACTGAACGCAAACAGGGATCAGAGTATCCTCCACTGCCACAGCACCAGGTTCTTCTCAAGTTCAAGAAAGATTCTTCTCAAGTTTAAAGAGCATAAAATCAAAAGCTACAAAAATTCATTCCAAAGCCCATTTCAGTGTGCGCAGGCCTCCTCTCACTTTAGCCATAAGTATCACATGCCTGTGTGAAATTTCCCTGCACAGTAAAGAGGAACTCACAATTTGCTGTGTGAAATTTACCTGCACAGCAAAGAGGAACTTACAACTGGCTGTGAGAAATGTACCTGCAGAGCAAGGAGAAACTTACAAAATTAAACTCTCCAGCAGTTTTCTCTCTAACGGCTGTTGGCTATGGCAACCTGTGCCCATCAGACAACTTATGTCATGTTGCAGACACTCAGGGATGCACCAATCTATTTTATTAGACAGCCACACAATCTAGGAGCCATAAAATCTTATGCTTAAATGCAGCTTTTGCCAGAGAGACTTCAAGCACCTTATTAATTTCAGCAACTTCCCTGTTTTATCTGTGAAGAGAAGACTGTTTAGCAGTAATGCCAAGGGTTCATGATGGCAGCGTCTAATTCCCTACCCCAAACACTCAGAAACCACCATTTCTGCCACAGGAAAAACACCACAAAGCGAGGTCCCACTTAACACCTTATAAGCACAAAAAAAGGAACAAAATATTTAAGCACAGATAACAACTGAGACCAGATGCAACTTCTACCATTCATCAACTAGTACACAAGAAAAAAGGCCCAGTAATCTTTCTCCACCCAGCCTGAACAACTAAAAGAAACAATCCAAATATGTAGGAGAAATTGGAAACCTTCTCCGTAAACTAAACACCCAGTGTTAGTATGAATTAGTATGAATCAGACTCCCTCCGCATATTAAGCGTGGGCAAACAAAGAAATAAAATAATGCAATTTTCCAAGGCATACACCTCTGCTGTGTTCTGACAAAACAGCAATTCAGTACCGATGTGAAACGTCGCACTATCGTTTGCCGTAGTGTGCTGTATGACATGCTGTAAACACGGCAAAGCTTTAGTAATACCAGACTTGACCACTGGCCCATACCAGACCTTGCTCCACCCTGAGAAATCTGCGCTGAGAAGTGGGGCAAGACTGACAGGTTTTATTGTGAAACTTAACAGGTTTGTGGATTAGCAAAGCTACCGTATTGAAAGCTGCAAATCCCTCGCCGGTCATGTCTCTACAGAACCGTGCTCATTCCTCAATTAAAATTTTATTATTAAAGTTACCAAAACGCCACACAAGACCTACCAGTTTCTGCCTGTTCTACAACATTATCATAGTACAGGGGATAAAATGTTTTGGTTTTCTTTAAGAGTTTGTTTTTCGTCACTCACGAGCAAAACTCGACCACCCCCCGATGTTGGGCTATGCTGTTTTTTTCCAAGGTTCCCCTGTGCTTTACCATCGTGAAGATTTCGTAAAAGCGAAGGCACGGTATTTAACCAGACTTACGCCGTTCTTCGGGCTGAAAATGCCTTTAACTTTTGAGAGCGAACTGACCAGCAATGGCAACCGGTTTCTAGAGAAGATCGAGGAGAAAGGCGACCCGGGGCGCGGACGCACGCTGAGGCAGGCACACACATACACACACACACACGCGAGCGAGGGCAGCAGCTCCCCCCCGCCTCAGGACGGCACCGGCATCGACCCGGGCCCCACCGAACCCCCGAGCCTCGCCTTTCACCGCCGCAGCTCCGAGCGGCTTCCTCCCAGCCTTTACACCGCTCCCTTCGCGCTCGGCCGGCTCCCCTCGGCCGCCCGGAGCCGCCCCAGGCCCTGCCGAGCTCACCTGCCCCGGTAGCGCCGGGCCCTGCCCGGAGGCCGCACCGCGGCTCGGCCGGGGAGCGCGGCGGCGCCAGAGCCGGCCGCGTTATTAGACCCGCACCGCAGCAACCCCCGCACACCACAATGGCCGGGGGTACCGCCGCCGGTGGTGCCTCCCCCCGCCCGGCTACCTGCTCGCCCGGCCCGGCCCCGACTCACAGTGCGTGCGTGAAGGCGCTGAGTCCCGCGGGCACGGCCGCAAGCCCCCGCCCGGAGCAGTCCACGCCGCGGTCGCCGTCGCAGCTGCACGGGGCCGGGCAGGGCGGGGGGGACGCTCCGCCGCTGTGTCCGGCCCAGCTCCCCAGGCCCCAGGCGACGAGGCCAAGCAGAGCGAGGCACCGCATCGCCGACCCCGCCGGCCGCCCAGCCCCCTCGGCCCGGCTCGTCTCGGCCTGCGGCTCTGCGCTGGCGCCCTCCGCCTACCGAGCCCGGGCGGCCGCCAGGAAAACGTATAAAAACCCACCAAAAACAACAACGACCAAAAAAATCAAAATAAAGGGGCTCCGTCCGGCGCGGCTCCGGGGCTGCCTCAGCGGGAAGTCAGCCCTCCGCCGTCTGCCTGCCCCATGCACAGCCCGCAGCGCTGCTCGCCACCGCTCATCTCAGCCGCGCAGGCAGCGCTCGGGGGAGGCCGTGCCGGTGGCGGTGCCGGGCCGGCCCCGGGGGCTCCGCTGGCGCTCCCGGCCCTCCCGGAGCTCGGTCCTGCGGCTGCGGCGGCTCCGCGCCCAGGGCAGAGGTGCGTATGCTAATGAGACGGCCGCACCCGCGCTCCCATTGGAGCGAAGCCGGCGCGGGGTGGGGGATATGCAAAATACGGCCGGGCCACAACCAACGGGCGCGAGGGGCGGGGCCGGCGCGGGCAGCCCCGCCCTCCACCCCGGCGGCCGCCGTCCCCCGGGGCCGCTCCCTCACGGCGCCGGGACCGCCGGGAGCCCCAGGCCCAGGGAACCCGAGCGAACGGGGCACAGCCGCGGACGGGCCGGCCTGCGAGCCGGGGCAGCGCCGGGCCCCGGCACCTCAGGACACCATTTCTAGCCCTGGCGTTGCCGCGGCAGGAGCGGGCGGGCGCCTGGGCCCGCGTCCCCCCGCAGCCGGCAGGCGCTGGCCCAGACCGGGCTCAGACAATGCACTGCCGGAGATAAAGCCGCCCCGATCGGGGCCCAGGAGCAGAGGATTCCAGCCGGCATGGCCCACCCATGCCCTGGGAGGGAGCACGGGGGCCGTGCCGTCCTGCTGGCCCAGGGACACAAAAGCACTTCTCACTGCTGTTCCCAAAGCTGCAGTGACTGAGCACAAGCTCTGCTCAGAACCGACGTGCTGTGAAAGAGCTGTTCCCTTCCCACACAAAGCACTGCCGTGGTACCTGGCTGCTGTACAGCTCACACATCGCTACCAAACCTCTGCCCGTCTGCCTCCTTTTCTCCTAACTACCTTAAAAATAGCACTAAACAAAACGGAAACCCTATCTATCTAACCTTGTCGTTAGTGCCCTCCATCCCCTGACTTTTTTTTTAAATGCTTTCTTTTGGACACTTCTATCCTGCAGCCACCACCAGAAATGAGCCTGTTGCATTAGCTTAGCTCACTCACACACCATGCCCCGCACACAATCACTGTTTTTCTCCCAGATTTACCCTAAACCAGGACAGAGTGTCACAGCAGCCCTTGGGTAACCTCTCAGTGCCACCCGCTCTGAGCCAGCAGATCTGGCTGGAGAAAGCCCAGCAGGGGCACAGGCTCATGCTCTGGTGCACAGCCACAGCACCTGCTTCACATGTTGGGGCTGGATGCTAAGCCCAGCCCAAAAAGCCCCCAGACCCCAGCAGCTAGGCAGGAACCCTGAGGAGAGAAGACAAAGGATGCTGCAGATTCAATGTGAATGTTTGTTGTGCTTCTAAATGTTATTTACTTCTTACCTTGGGTCTACACAGTCACACGTTGTTTGATTTGTTGCTCCACTTTGTCCACTCCTGGTTGGCAGCTCTGTTTTGTCCACCAGGCAGCACACATCCTTTTCTTACTCTAATTGATAGAAGCTGCAAGTGTCATTTCACTTGGGTTGACACCCCTTTGTCTGTCAGCAACTCTTCTTCTTACATCATCAGCTTTTTTTATCCCCAAAGATGACCTTGTTCTTTAGTTGCAGAAGGTCAGGCTGGTTCATGTAGTACATGCCCACTTTCCTGTGGATATGATCCCACAGGGTCAGGCTGGTTCATGCAGTACATGTCCATTTTCCTGTGGATATGATCCCACAACAGCCTTCTGTCCATCCTGCAGGTAAATAGACAGAAGCACAGACAGGGCTCAGTAGCTGACAACCTGCCCCCGCCACAGCAGAAATGGGCTGAACCCCACCACCCTGCACACACAGAGCTCTGCCAGCTCCCCTAAAGCCAGGAGCAGATCTGCAGTGGTAACTGAACCTCAGTCCAAAGTCCAAGCACCTGTCCAAGTGTGTCACACGGCCTGGTGGCACTCACTTCAATTTCCTGCAGTTGCACATGAAAAATCCTGAATACCTGCAAATAGGTGGTAAGGCAGAGAGGCCGGGGATGAGGCAGGCCCCATCACACAGTGCAGAGCCAGTGTCCACAGCACCCCCGGCCAGGCACTGCTGCTCAGCCAGGAGTTGAGAGCTCATCCCTCACACTTCACCTTCCAAGGGCTGCCTGTGACAACACTGATGTCCCAGAGGACACCCCGTGCAGGGCTGAGGTCTGTGCTAATCACACCTTTCTTGAGCTGACTGAGGTAAAGGGAAAAAAAGCAAAAAGTCTTTGCTTAAAAAATGGTCACTTGGTGAAAATTAAAAATCAGGCATGTCAATGGTGGGGACCTGAAGATTTAAAATTATCTGTGCCCAAGAAAGTACAGTGCACGGTGAGGACTCTAGGACTACAGACCCTCCAGCCACCACCACCCCCATCCCCTACATTTCTCATTATTTTTCAACTTTTCTAAAGTGTTTCAACCCTTCTAAAAGTGTTATGATTAATTTATCTAGTTGCAAAAATGGTTATTTTCTTGCATTTAGGAATCCTGTTCCTGCTGCACTGATTTTACATGAACATCATCACTTACCTGTGAAAAAGTGAGGTCCCTTTAATAACAGGCTGTGTGCTTGTCCCATACCTTGTGAGAAATATGAAGTTCTCAAAGTGGAAGGTACCCCTGCGTGCTATAAAAGTACCAATGTTTGCTATAAGTACAGATACTGGGTTATCTTTTGTCATCCCTGGCTGCTCTTGGCAGAGAAATGCTGCTGTCAAAGCCATGTTGTTCTAAGAAATGTCAGGGCCAAAGCCACCATGCATTCATGTCACTTTCTGTGCCTGTGCTCAGGGATAGCAGAGGAGAACCAGCAGCCAGAGCAGAAGGGGAAAAAAACTCAAAGGAGTTCTCTCAATTTCCTGCAACAAAACAGATCCAAACCAATCCCCACAAGAAAAAGTGACCTTTTTCTTCTACTACTGGCAAAGAAAAATAGCAAAACACTCGCTCTGCAAATAGTCTCACTTCACTAAGCAAAGATAATGGGAGCAGAAATGGCCCTCGGTGCCTGCCTGGATTTTGGAAGACAAACAGTAGCATGGAGTTACTCCATACAGCAGCAGTGGTACCCTACAATGCCCCCCAGAAGTTCTCTGGACAAAAGGGCCCTAGTAAAAGCAGAATAGCAGAGCTTTTTTATTCTTTTTTTTTCCTGCATGCTTTGAAGCACTGCAATAGTCTAGCTTTTCCTCCCCATCCTTGCCTGATTTCAAATTTTCTCTTTCTTTTAGCAGCACCACTTCAGATTTCTTTCCTTAGTGCAGCTCTCTGAAGTGGCCACATTTGACACTCCTGTCCTAGGAGCAATCCACTTCCCCTTTTTATCCAGCCAATACTGCTTCCAGTTAGTCTGGAACTCACACTGCCAATTAATACTTTCCTTAGTTTTTCAACCTCTGCCTTGCCGGTACTGAGGGATCACTGCTCTCTTCTCCATCAACAACTCCAATTTTTCTCACTTTCTGCTTAGGCAGACACCTGCTTGCAGGCATTTATTGATTTTATTTTCCTTTATAAATAAAGCCCTAGCATTTTCTGTGAAGCTGGCTTATTTTTATAAGAAAGATCTACATGCTAAGACATTTTTAAGCTGAAAAAATATGGCCATATTTTACTAAATGGCCTATTTAACAAAAAATTATACTGTGGATTTTGAAATTACCATAATTTAAAAATCTAGTCTGAAGCAATCCTTAATATCACAAATCCCAAGAAGCATCCGCCAAAATACAGCATAAGGCAGCAATTAGCTTATTAAATTAAAAAAAAAATAAAAAAAAAAAAAAACTTGCAAAAGAGAGAAAAATCCTGAGGTGTGCTTTAAACAAGGTGAAGAAGATGAGGGTCAAACTATCAAGTCAATAAAAAAATTATATAAAACTAGCTCATTTTGGTTGAGCTGTGGAGAAACTATTTGGTGGAGAAACTATTCTCTGTTCCTCTTCAGGGAAAATGGGAAGCACCATAAACTGATTTATTACTGCGAAACATCTCCAGGATTTGATGCCTGATGTACAGGCACAGGGCTTTGAAACTTGTGTCAGACATTTGGTAAAAAGGCATCAGGAAAGTTTGAGAGACATAGGGGGAAAATACCAACATGGCGTTTTTTCCTTCTATTGCCACAGAACTGTTCAGCAATGTACCTATTTCTGACAAAACCCCACTTCAGAGACACAAATTCATTTGGATTGAATGGGAGTCCGAAGTGGAAGAGCATGCAGATTAAAACCTGAAACACGGACACAAAAATAAATACAAAGTTGTGGTAGACTGGAGCATCAGAACTCCTGCTGCTAGAGCTGTGCCATGAGGGGATGGCAGGAGAATGGGAATGTGAAGATCATAGACGTGATAAAAAACTGTTTTCCTGTAAGAATTTCTTAGACTTTACAGAAAAAACAGGGATTTGCATGGAGGTTTTAATTTCTAAATTGGGATAAAAACAGAGTCAGTGTGTTAGTCCTGCAAGGTGAGCTGTTCCACACATCCCAATTATCCTTCATCAGAAATGCTGATGGGGCAGGATGTGCCCCAAGGGCTGTTCCCCTCCCTAAGGATGGCCCAGACCCGGTTTAGTATGCAGATGTAAACACAGAAATGTATCCAGTTTAGAGCAGCTTTAAATTTTATCTGTCTAGTGATGAAAATAAGCTCCAATGGGCTGGAAATGGAGCTGAAGGACTCATGCAAACTGTGAAAGAGGCATCACAGCAAAAGCTCTGCTGCTGTTACTGAGCCCCACACTGCAGGGAAATTCAATTAGCACTTGGATTCTGCCTCCACAGTGTGCTGGCTTTGGCTGGGGTTAAACCACGCCACCAGGAAATTTAAGTTATGCTGGAAAACATGACACAGAGCTGCTGTGTGTGGAGAAAGAACACTCTGGAATACATGCACTGACAAAGCAAGCTCTCTTTAAAATGGAAGTGCATTTCTTGACTCAAAAAAGGTTGAAACTTTTACTCAGGTGAAGTAGAACTGAAAATCACTTCAGGAAACAAGTGACAAAAGAAAGGCTCAGTCAAGTTCAAAGCTTTGTTAAGAAAATTAAGGTAAAAAGCCTAACCTTGGTATAGCATAAATAGAGAAACAATTTAAAGCTTCAGAAAATTTATTGGAAAAAAAATTATTTTGGTAGAGTCAAAAATTTGCCCAGAAAATTTGTTTCCCAATATCTACTTCATGCCTCTGTAAAACAAGAAAAACTAATGAGGACAAGCAAGACCACAAAAATCCACAGTTTAGAAACAGCACATGTAGAGTGAAGGGAAAAACAGACAAGTTAAATAGAAACCTGAGAGAAAATAATTTTAAAATTGCTTATGAATAAATATCACACTTCTCTATGTAAACAATGCTTAACTTCCAATGGTAGTGTCTCTACCACCTGTCCCTGTGCATGCATTACCTCGGTGAGCCACAGCAGAAAGTGTTTTGCAGTTTGGCCTGCTGATTGTATCCTTGCTCCATTATTCCTAAAGATGCCTCTGAAATGCAGCAAGCAGGGCTGCCAGCAGAAATGAGATGTTGTACCACAGCTAAAAGAGAATGACTGCAGGCAGCTTATTCCAACCTTCTGTCAATTGGATAGAGCAAAGCCAAAAGAGAGGACAGCTCAAAAATTTGTGTGGAGGGTTGTTATTTTTATTATTTTGTTCTTTTTTTGTTGTTGGAGTTTTGTAAACCTAGATGTGCCAAGCCTTCTGCTGTCTAGAGTTCACTCTGGAGTTTCTCGTGTGTTCCCCTTGAAAAAAGAGGGACACAGTAATAGCATCATAACAAATTAATTTTGTCTTGTCACTCTAACCCATCAGCTGAAATTAGGTAGCTATACAGGAATTAAAAAGCAACTTAGGACAAAACTACTGGAAATTAAATTCAGGGTTCAGTCCAATATTCATGTCAGTCTGTATTCTAGCTACAAAGTTTTTGTAATAAAAGAAGAGGTTTTAATCTCACCCAGTCCCACCCCCTGCCGCAGGCAGGGACAGGGACACCTGCCACCACTGCCCTGGTGGCACTTCTCTTACCGGAGGGGCAGAGGCACCTGCACAGCTGCGCTGGGGATGGGATTTTTTTGAGGAGTGGGAAAGAAATTGTCAGCATGCATCTGTGCAGACTTATTTTAAACCTTTGGCTACAAATAAAATGCCCAATTTACTCACCCCTGCCCCCAAAAACCCCAACGAACCACACAAAGCCAACAGAGGTGAGGAGTACAGAACTTGTTTTACTTTCATTATTTTATCACTTGATACCTGACGCGTCTCTAAAGCAATAGGAAACAGTAATGCATCAAAGCCTCAAATTATTTCTAATCTAATGTTAAAGGGCAGCTTTATAGGTTTTTCAAATGATTAGAACTAGCAATCTATTTTATCCTAAGGCCCACTGCTGAGTACAGCACACATCACACAGGACACCATCACACACAACATGTCACCAAGTTCCAACCCACACACAGTAACACCACACCAATTCAGGAGGCTGCAAGAGTAACACCTGAGTAAGACTTACTCTGCAGAGTAAGACCTCACCTCTTCAGAGGGCAGCAAGGGTCAGTCCACGCAGAGCAACACCTCACCTCTTCAGGAGGCTGCAAGCTCTGCCCTTCCTGTCCCTCAGCCCAGCCTTTTATGCCCTCCTGTTGATGCCCTGCCCCTGTGTGCCCTCTGCTCCCTGTGTGATTGCTCAGCACCCCTGGGCACTCCATGGCTCCTCACCTTCAACAGCATTCACCTGTCCTGCACAGCTGGAGACAATTGGGGATCAGCCACAGCTCCACTCCCAAACACCACAAACTCTGTGCCTGTAAGACTCTCCAGACTTTGGACAATTCCTCTGTAAAAGTGAATGCTGCAGCCCAGATTTACCTCTGAAACCAGCTTATCACCAGGATTTTAGAAGACAATCACAGAAACTCCAACTGCACCTTATCCACCATTTCCCTGGAATTCCAGTGTTTACCTACCATCTTTTCCTTGTACCAATTGAATTCCAGCTTTGCTTTTTGAATTACTTCACTGTCATAAGTCAGGGCACTGTAACTATTTGGTTTTTAAATAAAACTGAAAATGTGTTATTTCCTATCATCTACATCAAATGTTTACATTTCTCCATGTACTTTCAGTCCAGCCTACTTAAATTTGAAAAAAAAAAAACCAACAAAACCCCAACTTATTTTACAATCAAAACTGAAGCATTTTCTCTGTTAATCTCAGTTCCTAACTCTTGAAATATTTTACTAACAACCTTACAAACTTTGAAGGACTTACAGAAATTAAGTTTTACAGAAATTACAGTCCTTTGAAGGACTTACAGAAATTCAATATAGTTTTAAAGATACTTGATTCAAACAATTAAAATATCTGCCTCAGAATGAGATACTTGATTCAACAACTAAAAGGTAATATCTGACTCAATAACATGCATCTTTGAGTTTATGTAGCTGACTTCTCAAAAATGCAAAAGGTTCTATTACAGATGCTTTATAGAACTCTTTCCCCAGCAAATCACCAAACACTGGTTAGAAAAGGTACAATTCAAAAGCCACCAGGAGGCCAACGAAGCAGAGATTTAAACTTTCTCTTTGGATGCCCACACACCCCCAGGTGTTTATGTTATGCCCTAGAGACTATAAACAGCCAATTGAAGCAGTCTGCAACCTGGACTTGAAATGGAAAATCAGAACAAAAACATACAAACACGATGGTGTGAGACTGAATTTTTATTTTTCTGTTGATAAACACAAAGATCCTTCACAGCAGCAACAGATGCAGAAGTCACTTACAGAAATGACAGCTCTTGTTAATATGTTGGTATACCCATGTGTGAGAA
Source organism: Melospiza melodia melodia (assembly GCF_035770615.1). Lineage (NCBI taxonomy): Eukaryota > Metazoa > Chordata > Aves > Passeriformes > Passerellidae > Melospiza > Melospiza melodia. The sequence goes on from NC_086199.1 coordinate 47,196,774, forward strand.
GTGTGTAGGGACTGCAGATTATCACAGTACAGGCACTGCTCAGTAGTAACAGAGATCAAGTTTCTTGGAGTATTTTAATCAACCCTTTCCTTATTAATAAAGGGTTCTTGTAGCATCAAAGATGCTTATTAATTAGCTGGCTGTTATTTTTTTTGTTACTGCAATTTAAAAACATTTTATCAAACTCTATACGTACTATTTATATGCCCAGGTACACCTCTCCACATTTTGTAGTGGTTGCCAAACCAGAACCAAATGCTACAATTCACAATGAAAATGCTACTGCATTTAGCAGCTCTAGCTGCAGTGAAGTAAATATTTCATCAGAGTAACAAAACACACCCTGTTCAGTAATACAAGGGACATGGTTTGTAACATGAACATTCCTATCTTGTATCCATACCTTTCTGTAATATATATATTTATATATGGCTCTAAAACATATCTCTACTAATTAACAATTAAATTAAAACACATCCACAATTGGTCTAACAAGTGATTTTGGTCTCAATATTTAAACATTAGTTGTTCCATAAAAATATACAATTCAACAACATGGTTGTATCAGCAACATGAGGCCTTTTGAAAGAGGCCTATGACATAAAACCAACCATGCAATTCAGTGCTCAATGTCATCTAACTGATAAATATTTATACTGCATTTTCAAATTACCAGTATCTCCCAAAGGTCTCTTTGCAGGCTTACCATGCTTACAGACATGCAGAAAGCAATCACATTTCTCACTTGCCCATAGCAACCACATTTTCTGTTCAAATACATCAACTGACAAAGCACAAGCTTCAAGCTGTCATTTTAAGATTACTAACCTTTTCCTTTCTTTCACATATTGCTTCATGTGAAATAAGACTAGGGATTAGCCACACAGCAAGAACTGCACTTCTCAGTTAAAGCCTCTAAAAATCAAATTACTAACAGTCAATTAGGATGTACTCATAGCTGCCATACAAGTGAACTGATACCCAGTAGACAATGAAGTTAACTCTTCAAAAGGTGTAGCTTAAAAACCCAAAGCCAGAACCTGAACTACACAAGTACAGCATCAAACCTGGTAGGTGCCAAAAAGTGGATCTCTGTAAGAAATTGTCCAAATGGTACACAAAACCCATGGCCCCATCAAGAATCCATGAGCTAAGACAGGAGCTGTCCACAGATGGAGATGTCCTTGTTCAGTAGTTGTGATGCAGTACTTGTGCAGGACAAACAAGAAGCCCCCAAGTCAGAAGCAGTCAGTACTCAAACCCCAGACAGGCTCACATGTCACAGTAACCTGGCATATAAGATTCAATAACAATCAGTAATTTAGGTACTAATTCCAGAAGCAATACATTCAATATGGAAATAAGACTACAATAAAAGAGAATAGAAAGACAAGAATGGTATGACAATGAAGATGAGTAATTCTTTTACAGAGCAGAAAGTCAGGGGAATATCTGGACTTCTTTTGCACTGCATTTACATATCTTCTGTTTCTCAATATAAAAATACATCTAGAGAGTCAATCCAGAACTGCAAACAGCAATCATGTTTTTCCCCATAACTGCTTTAAAATTAGTACAAAATAATGTAAAGTACAGGAATGATTGTTGTAAATTTGTAAATGTTGGCCATTACATCATTATATAAGAACACCAACCGTAAATTATTTACAGGAGAGGTAATACAATTTCCAGAGTAGTGAATTATAATTTAGCAGAAGTGTAAAAACAAGGTACTTACCAAAACCATTACAAAATCTGGTATTGTTATCAGCTACACAGTAGATTGTGATTACATTTTGTAGTTGACATACAACATATCCCTAAGAAAAGTGCCAAAATACTGCTACATAAGAATCTTTTTTTAAAAAAAGTCAGTTAGCAAAACCCCCAGCCGATTCTAAGTTAAGCAATGTCAAAAGAAAGCAGGAAAAAAGAATGCTGATTGTACAACTATGTCTTATTAAATGCCTTTGAAAAATCTGTAAATTCACTTTGTCACTTAAAAGTCTGACACAAGACTTACTAAAAAGCCAAGAGAAATATCACCATATATGCTTCCCCAGGGCATTTCAGGCCATTCTAAACCTACACATAACCCTAACCCACGGGGCACAAGGAGACTGCAGACATTCTGAGACTGGCTGAGCTGCTGAGGGTTGCTGTGCTCAGGGGCCAAGTGTCCGGCCGGGTGCCAGCCAGCAGCAGTGCAGCCAGGGCCCTGCTGGGGCTCACACTCTGCAGGCTTTTAACATCAGCCCAGGGGCTGGCACTCATCACCCTCAGCAAACCCTTCAGAGGGACTCAGCAGGCTGGAGAAACGGGCAAACAAGAGTCACAAAGGTCAGCAAAGAAAAGTGCAAAGTCCTACACGAGGGGAACAGCCCTGTCCAGCAGCACAGACTGGGGACTGAGCAGCTGCAGACAGCCTTGTAGAGAACAGCAGCGAGCCATGAGCCACCCCAGGCCCCTGCAGCAAAGAAACCCCACAGTGCCCTGCTCTGCACTGAAGGAGCATGCCAGCAGGCTGGGGGAGGGCACTCTTCACTCTGCTCACTCCTGAGACACAGCTCGAGCACTGGGTCCAGCTTTGGGCTCCCCACCTAGCACAGAAATGGGCACACAAGAGTGAATCCAGTTAAGGGCCACAAAGGTGGTGAAGTGACTGGAGTATCTTACAGACAAGGAGAACTTGGGAGAGCTAGGATTGTCTCTCTCACCTGGAGAAGAGAGGGCTCAGGTGATCTCACCAGCCTGTGTCAATGCCTGAGAGGAGGAGTGAAGGATGAGCCTAACTCTTCCAGTAAATCTAGGGATGGACAAGAGGAATGGAGCACAAGTGGAAACAACAGAAGCTCTACTTAAACACAGAAATGGATCTTCATAGTGTAAGGGAGAGCAAAACACTAGAACAGACTGCCCAGACATCTTCTGGAGTCTCCATCCTTAGAGATATTGAATAACTCAGCTTGTCACACTCCTGGGCAACCTGCTCCAGCTGGCCCCCCTCTCAGCTGGGCAATGGGGCACAGACTAGATCCAGTCCCTCCAACCTCAACTGTTTCACGATGCTATGAAAAGGACAGGGTTTTAGGACAGGCATTGGATCAACTGAGTCACAAAGAAACTACAAAATGCAAAAGGAATATATATTTTCTCTTTAAGTTATTGCACACAGTGTTAATTTTGCTGCCTTCGTTTTGCTGATCTCATCTTTTCAAACCTCGACTCCATTTCTTCCAGGACTTTTGGTGTGTATCGCACAACCAACTTCACCTTGCCTTGAGCTGCCTTCAGCAGTTCCACTGCCTTCTCATGGTGCTCCCCTTCCACGCTCTGTGAAGCACAAACCAGCTGGTGTTAGTAAAGACACACACTGAAAACTGATTCTTACATTCTTTGTACAATTCTATATAAGTATAAGCCATTATATTGATATATTTATTTATATGTACTCTATTTTCAAGACTGCGTAAGGACAATGTAAAACAATTTCAGGAGTTACATTTGAACAAACCAAGTGAGGGGATGATAAAAATGCTAATTAGTGTTAGCAAAAGAATAGTGCAAAATCTTTAATTTATGCTGAACAATTTTGAAAATTCTGCAGTGATAACCTTAGTCGATTATGAAATTACACTCACAACCCAGAAGCTTCAGGAGAATACTTACATCAAATTTAATATTATTTTTCTTCTTTTGCACGCATTTTAAATTTACCAGTCACCCTCAATTTGCTTAATAAATTGGCACAGCCAGCTGCAAGGTAACTGCCTTCTTGTGCTACCTGGCATCACAACAAGGCAGAACAGTGCATGCTGGTTGCTTGAAATGGAGCAACTAACATGCAGCGTGTTGCTCCACGTGGCTCTCAGCAAACCCACACCATTCCAGTTCACTTCCTCTCAACTCATCAATAGCCTAACCCAACTCAGAAGACCTATACCAACCAATGCTTTCCTATACCAACTCTCAGAATTTCTTAGAATTAGATCAGATTATCTATTATCTAGATTCATCTCATTACAATTTTTAAGCAGCACTTCTCAAAAATGGCATCCAGTAATTCCTGCACAGCATACATTTTATCAGCAACATTTCTTCCTCCCAAACTTATGAAACACAATGCCAGGACCACTCCAAGCCCATCTCCCACTGCTGCTATTAGAAGGCAGGTGATGTACCTATTGATTGGAGGGTTTCCCTGTTCTATAAAGTTACTTACAGAAAGAAAAACAACAGTTAAAAAAACCCAAGATATTTCTTTTCTACCAGACCACATACATCTGAATGTTTTCATTTTTGTTATTCAAGTGGATGCTTGTAGGTTGCTCTGTTTAAAACTGGTAATAAAAGGTTTGTAGAGCTCTGTTTAATTCTACGAAAACACCTAAATTCTGGAGTACACTAAAGATCTCCCACCTGAAAAAAATGAACTAGTTTTTCAGTCATATTCCCTGCAGTCCTGGCAGTGGCATTTTCTATTATTATTACTGAAGTATAAATTACAATCACAAGAAAATGCCTGTCATGCATTATGATGATTCCACCTGTAAATATCAGATGACAAGGATTTTCTGAATACAGCAGCATTCTTAACAGCATTTATGCACTTGCTGTATTCTTACAAGGGCTATATATATATATATATATTTATACATGTGCATGCATGCAGAGATCCACTGTTAGCTGTCCCAGCTGCCTGATGATCAGGCTCAGTTTTGGGTGGGGTGGTGGTTTTGCTGTCCTTAACAGAGTCTGTGGGTGAGGAAGGCCCCATCTGAGGACAGTCTGGCTCCAGTGCCAAGATGTCCCCCAGTAACAGAAGGCAAAAGCAAGCACAGCTTCATCAGTACAGCTGATTTCTCTGATGCCTCTTGAGGAGGAAGCTGGAGTCCCAGGTAACAGTCAGGAGCCAGGTATGTCAGAGATTTGTGCCAGCCAGGAGCTCCTAGAGTACAGACACCCAGATCTGTACCCAGCCACTATTCCTTTCAAGAGTCAAAACCCCCCAGAATCTAGTTTGACCCTCAGTCTTAAAATAAAACTTGGTTTACAGATGTAATAAGAATATTAATTTTAAGCCTGCGTAGAGCCTCTCTGTAAATAAAAGCAAGTGTTTGGGAGATATTCACATGCATGTGACTGAAAGATGTCTCAAGTCAAAACCCTTCCTTTCCAGCCTCCCCTTGTTTCACTTTTTATATTGTTGATTCTTCAGAAGAGCTTACTAAAAAAAAAAATAATTCACAACAGCACTTTAGACACACAATTCTCAAAATACAGTAAAAAGCTTCCTTCTGAAGGTCAGTAAAGGTAAGTGGAAGGATAAAAAATACCATACAAGGTAACACCACCTAGTAGTCCCATCTCATTACAGCTTCCATCATGCAGTAGCATGAAAAAATAAGAATCTGGTTAGCCAAAAGGAACATAGCATAATTTACTACCTACCTTAGAAGGTGCAGAAAACTGCATTAGTAGAAATCTGCATCATGAAACTCCAATTAAAAAGGAAGGCAGTTTGTATTTTACAAAACTCTCTGACTACATTTATACAACCCCTCAGAATCTGAAATACTGATATAGATAGTACAGTTCCTTTTTGAGACAGATAACCAAAGCATAATCCCAAAATTCACAATGCACACAACTCTACAGAAACCTAAGCAAATTTGTTTTGGGAGGACAAAAAGAAAGCGTTTTGCCAAGATCAGGAGAACAAGGAGCTTGAGCCATGTGTTCTCTGTGCCCCCTCAAGTGGAAACAAGCAGCCACTGCTACACAAAGAGAGGAAAGCAGCTCCTACCACTCCGTTGACAGAGAGCAGCTGGTCTCCACGTTTCAGGCCTCCATGTCTGTCAGCTATGCCTCCAGGGATAATGCGAGAGATATAAATTGGAGAGTTTTGTTCTTTGCCTCCCATAATGTTGAAGCCAAGGCCTTCTTCTGTTTTGGGTAGTTCAACCACTCTGGGATGGGAATGACCTTCACTAGCAGCAAATGCAGCTACTGTGGCCTGGAGAAAGGAGATTGTCTCATTTACAGGAAACAGAATACAGTTCCTTTAGCTAGGCACAGTAAGCAGGCTAAAAATGTATTTCATCTCAAAGTACTTACATGTTAAGACAAATGAGACAATTAATTCCCTACCTACCAACACTAGCATGAAAAATTCAGAACTCCAAGAATAAAACTGAAATGAAAGAAATGTAAAAACCACAAGTCTTGTTATACCCTTTAATAACCTGTTCAGCTCATCCATTTTATCAGACATCTAGATAATAGCCTTCTGAATTTTAAATAATCTTCTGCTTCTGAAGTAATGAACTACTGTATTTTTTGCAAGTTGTATTTCTTGCAAGTTATGGTTTGGCTTTTACCTTTGCTGTTGCATTAGCTCTGACTTCGGGGCTACTGCTGATATCCACAGTTTCATACACATGTTCATACACCTTTAGAGACAAAAGAGTTTCAGTATGAGTAAAACAGATATTTTCCTGCTTAGGTAATGTAACAAAATATCAGGTGCAACTCAGAAGTGTGTACATTAAAGGCACACATCCCTAATGTTGCTCCCTGACTCACAACAAGAACAGGCCATCCAACACTCTCTGAAGAAACAACTCTCTCAGTATTTTTGATGCTCAGTCTCAGCCTAAGGCTCCCCTCCTTGCACAGGACCCAGACCCCATCAGGACTCAGGGAATGCTCATGGCTGGGCTGCCACACATCACTCCAGGTATTTTCTCTTGCTGGATTCAAGCTGGACTTGTTCAACATGGATACACACAAAACCACTTCAGGGCAGTGTCAGATATCTTTTATGAAAAATCCTTTCCTTAGGATTTTTCCTCCTGAGAAGCTGAGAGGCCTCAGGAACAAAATGTAAACATTGATTATCTGCTGCTGTGGAATGCAACAGGTGCATCTGTGATTGCTCTCATGTGATTGTTTCTAATTAATGGCCAATCACAGCCCAGCTGGTTGGGACAGAGTCTGAGACAGAGCCTTTGTTATTCATTCCTTCTTATTCTACTCTTAGCCAGCCTTCTGATGAAATCCTTTCTTCTATTCTTTTGGTATAGTTTTAATGAAATATATATCATAAAATAATAAATCAAGCCTTCTGAAACATGGAGTCAGATCCTCATCTCTTCCCTCAACCTCAGACCCCTGTGAACACTGTCACAAGTTCTTCACGACTTTGTTGACAACCCATCCCTCCCCAAAAGCTCCCAAATTTTCCTTCAACTTTATCAACTAACTGAGCATCTTAGGGAAAAACAAGGACTGAAAACACAAAGACAATAAGGATACTAATGCCAAGGAGGTGCTTCCACTGCAGGCTAACCCACGTCTCATCTGCCTGCCAACCATTTGTACTTGCTAAGCAACAAGTAGTGTCCTCAATGGCATCAAAACATCAAGATGACACCTGTGTCTACAAACAGGTTTTTTAAAAATCATTTCAGCTGTTATTATCAGTATTAACATAAGGAACAGCAATAGCAAGGCACATACAATCACCTAAAAGTCTCCAAAACAATACTTGGGATGAAGATGAGGTGGCACAAGACTCCACCTAAAGATGGTGTGGATTTGGCTTAAAAATAACATTTGGTACTTTGTCTTACATAGGCAATTGGTACTTTGTCTATTCTTACATACCAACTGGAAAACATCCTGCTAGCTGCCAGTAAGGACAGACTCTCCTTTAAGAGTAAATAACCTTTAAGAAGTAATTTGCTACTAAGCCATTATTTTATACACCTATGGTGTCCCAAATTATTTTATTTTGAAATTACTTAAAAATAAGGCTTGTTCTGTTAAGCTCTGTAAATTAAATGCTGCTTTATCAAGTTCCAAATCAGCTTACTGCAGTGAACACAAAAAGCAAAATGCAAATCATACTGGTCTTTGACTGAAGGTAACTGCTCCATCAAGTTAACTTACCTCTCTTACAGCATTACAGAATTCACTCTGCAGAACCCTTTGCAATGCCTGTAGCTTTTGTGGTGGCACTTCTCCACTTCTCTGTAACTTTTCCAGCAATTCAATTGCTCTGCAGATGTCTATGAAAAAAATAAAGCACTAGTAATGAGGAATGCCTGAGGAATTTCAAGGTATCTTTGTTTTTTTTAAATTAAGTTAAGGGAGCAGTCTGTGCGTGCACTTGCATACACTTTAAAACTGTGCTTTAAGTTTTGTTATCCATTAAACCATGTCCTTACAAAAGGCTACAATAAAACACTACCTCCAGCCTGTTATAAATCAGCCACAAAAACAACCTGGACAGATCTGGACAACACTGACATGCAAATTGCAAAGACAATCCAGTTTGTCCTCAAAGGACTGAAACATTGGTATGTGTATTAAAGTACTGGAAGTGTACTCTTCATAATACTCTATGGATGGTAGTTTGTTAACACTAGCTTAATATTACCAAATATGCTCATTATGAAATATTATAATATTTTAATATTATCAAATATGCTAATATTCCTTTTATATTCAAAAATTAGTTCAATAAGGTATACTCAATACTGCCCAAAGAAGAGGGCTGAAAACTATCTGGCCTATTTCTTTCCCCTCCTCAGTGTTTATAAAACCAGCACAACTCCTTTTTATATTCTCAGCTGAGAGACAACATCTCCATAGTCTAGAATCCTGAACCCCAAACATCTTTCAGTTCCTTGAAATTTGTTCCTAAGAGTTGGCACTGTCCATTTTCTCATAAATGCTGCTCTGTGTAATGAACTCCATGAGGGATTTGACTCCAGAATGACTCAAGACAGGCACCAAATGCAATGTGACATTCTCTTGGCAGCACCAGAAGAGCAGAACACATTCACATCCCTCACTTGTACTTCCAAACTGTTACATGAGTGATTATTCTGAAACACAGAAGTCCTTGAACAGAACTAGAACAGTCTCTTAGAAAAGCAGATTGAAAGGATTATTTTCATTATCACAAAGACAAAAGAGCAGTGATTAATCTACTATATAAAATTATGCACAGATCATTTTAGAACAGGATGAAGTCTGGAACACTGCTAGTCCCAAAGGCATTACTTCCTTTTTTCTGTAATTAACCTCTAGGTACTCATTTTTCATGTGAATGCACACCTACTCAGTGCTACCACGGCAGCACAGAGGAGGCACAAAAGCCATGAACCTCTGAAACAGGAGTGTAAAAAGAGAGCAGTTCTGTAACAGGATGAGAAGGTAGCAGGGTGCATGCTCTGAAATCAGGACACGGCCCACAGCAGTGCTCTGCCCATGGCATGAGTTACCAGACACACCCAGGTTGTGCAGTAGAGTGAACAAGGCAAACCGGAAGCACACAGCCTGGTCATCCATGCACTGGAAACAAATCCTTCATGGGAAAACACTCAAGCATCACAGCCACAAGACTCAAATTATTTCTGATGATAGTTAACATTCCATATATTTCCATGTACCATGAGAACCTGGTGCTTTCTGGCAAGCATTTCCAAGCTTTATAAGCATCAGCTATCTAGAGCAATGCAGTATCAAAACCTAAATGAGCTACTAATAATCCCATGTTCTACAGAGAACACATTTTTCACAGTTACTATCTGTATAACCGCAAAAAAAAAAAATTAAAGCTTATTTCCCAATATATATTTTGTAATTCATTCAGAACCCAAAACAGTTGGTGAAATTAAAGACATTCTAGATGATACAAAATCACCAACATTCTTAGTAACCCCTGTGCTCAGCACCAGCAGTACTGATTAACATAGCACTAACTGATTCATCAAGCAGCCCATTGATCAACCTGAAGAGCTGTGATCAAATGGAGACATCAGCACTTCCACCCTGACAACACTCCATGGGTCAATGACAAATGTCATTCATCTATCAACTAAAGCACCACTATAGCACCACTATCATTTCAGTACCTGCAGATGTTTGCAGACAAATTATTATTACATGCATATAAGGGCTACAGCCCCCTGTAGCCATTCCTGAGCCCATGGTCTGTGAACCACATCAAGATGTAAAGTGTACAAACTTGCTATCAGTTTGACTGGTATTCTGCAAGAAACTTTAAATGGTGACAACAATGTACTGGTACAAGGAGTAGCTGGAGAAATGAAGACACCAAAATTCCAAGTCATAATTTATCTTTTTTCCACCTTCATGTTTTGTCATTAAATTAGATATGCTTCCTACCTGTAGCTCTTAACAGACTAAACATTAGCGACACAGCACTTTTTACCCTAAGGTAAAATTGGTTTCTTTGGGAGCCAGCTCTGTCTTTCATTAACTACAGACTAAAACACAGAATCAGCTTTTCAAAAAGTGATCAGAATAGAATGAACTGGATTCATTTTAGATGAAACTAAAGTAAGGACACAAATAAAAAAGTGTTTTCAGATCAAGGACCAAACTATTGGTATAAAGTAAAAACTCAGAGCAGTCTCACACAGCATGCGAGTCAGATCCTCAGTTCTCAATAAACCGTCTATGCCACCACAGTTCTTGCTCAGGCAGGTAGAGAGCACATCCCATTAGCAGGACACTGCTCCCAGCAGCTGCTCTGCTGTGTGTTACTGACAGGATGCCACTATACCAGTGTGGGAGTGCAACAGCTTTCTTCCACTGAAGTGCACTGGGCACCACCAGTCAGAAGCTGAATATCCAATCTGTCCCAGCAACACTGCCTTAGGAAAAAGTTTTTTCCTTCATTTTTCAAGAGAAGCTTGCTGACTACTGTGATGAGGTAATCTGCTTCCTCCTGAATAACTAGCTGGAATATGATCAGCTGAAAGCTGTGCTCCTCCCAATACAGACACCAGAGCCCAACCAACTGCTCAGCACCAGAGACCAAAGTGAACAGTACCCAAGTGGTCCAGTGATGGATTTCAACAAGGATCTACACAGATGTAGCTCCAGAGGTGGATAACTAAAAAACCCCAAACCATAAAACTAACTGTAAAAAAACGCCCATACATAATGGAAAATTTGCTTTTCACCTCTTCTTCCTTGTTACACCACACTGCCTGCTCTTCACAAATCATTTTTGGGATCACTAGACTGAAGTCCCGAAAAAAAGAAAACATTTAAACTAAAAGAATGTTGTGGGGGAAAAGCCAGCAAGATGGCATGTGTGACCAAAACACAGAAAGAGAAAAAACACAGCATCCTCACAGATACTCCTGATTATTCACCTGCACTGCTTATGTGCAAGCATTCTAGATTCCCGAGCTGTGTGCAGAGTTAGCACATCACCACTAAACTGTAAGAAGGACTGAAATGTTAACTGTGGTTTCATTCCTGCCCTCTGGTGACTTGGGGAGGTGGTGTACAAGAATTTCCAGTGGCCCTCGTGGTAAGCATAAAGTACTGATTTAAAATCAGCTCATTTCTACACTATTCTCTCCTTTCTTCTGCTGTATGCCAACAACATGAGTGACTTTCACTTTCAAGCCAATTATGACTCATCATCAGGTTAAGTGCAGCCAACCCCACACAATTAACAGTTACCTATTTCTGTAAATAAAGCTCTTGCTTTTATAAAAGGCTCCCTTTTTTCTCCTTTCCTTAAAAAGACCAATATGCCCGAAGAGCAAACAGCTCCTCTGCTTCACCGATCCCGAAGCAACTCTGCAGATTTGTTTGTTTTCAGGCACAGAGCACAGTGGCAGGGTAATGAGCTGAAGGATGAGCCTTAAATCTGCAGACCTCCCAAGCACAACTAATCCAGTGCTGCAGCAGCTGCCCTAATTAACAAGCTCTGAGTAGGGAGAGTAGATGAGCTGTGTGAAGCAGAGACCTTACATAACTCACTGTTTACAGGCAAACTCACACAGTACAAGGGGTACCTGGGGGGAATGGGAAGCAGGGCTGGCAAAACCAGAAAAACTGAGCTCCACAGCAGGTAACACAACAGCAGCAAAAAAAGGAAGTGGGTATGTACAGTGTGTTACACACCTACAGAAATACATCTAGCAGCAAGAGCAGAAGTGGTGCTGCTAGTGGGAATGGTAACGGGAAAAGTCAGAGCAATCAATCACCTCTACTTCACCTGTTTTCCATTTCAAAAACATGATTTCTAATTATCAATAATCATTTCCCATGTACACCTCATTTTCCAGTCCCTACTATCCTAAATCCACAGCAACAAACCAATCGTCTATATTGTTATAAAAGCATCTGTGGACATTACACGGTACCAGATCATCACATTGAAGGAAATTTATAATTGTTTCCTAAAAGATGGGGACAAATCTCACAAACATACTACACAAAAGTATCCAACTAGGTTCTACACTTGATCTGTTTTGCTCTTCAGTTATACAGCACATGTATTAATAACACAAATTAAGACTACATGCCAGAAAAAATGGGATGAAAACAAGTATGAGAGGGTAACAGAACACAATCATGAACAAATGTAGCAGGATCCCTGCATGTGTCAGCCGTCCTCTATAAAAGAAGTAAATGATTATTCCTAACACAGCCAACCGACTGAACTCAGAACTCTAAGACTTCTGCTGTGTTCAGATGAAGTTTTACCACGAGAGCAGCAGAAACCGAGAGACAGCAGGCTGAGTAAGAGCAGGCTGAAGCGTTCACAGCAGCCCAGGCAGAGCAGACACAGCTACAGAAGGCCCCAGGCGAGTGCCCCTATGGAAATTCGGCCGCAAACCGAAACGGAGAAAAACCTCCGGGGGCTGCACAAATCCAAGCCCAACAGGTCGGCCCCACCGAAACGCTCCCAAGAGCCAGGAGCGGCGGCACCCCGCTCAAATCCCATCAGCTGTCCGAACGAGCCGCGGCTGCGCCCGGCGGAAAGCAGCGGCGGGGCTCCTGCGGCAGGCCGGGAGCGCGGCACGGCCACTGCTGCGGCCAGCCCGCGGCCCCGGGCCGGGCCGGGAGCTGCACGGCCGCCTCCGCCCGGCCGAGCGGAAAGCGGAGGGGCGCCCGTGCGGGCCGCGGCCGCGCTCACCTCGCTCCAGCCGCACCGGCTCGCCCAGCGCCGCCATCTCCTCCTGCCCGCCCCGGCGGAAGTGACGCGGCAACGCAGGAAGGGCGAGGCGGCCCGACCGAGGGCCGAGCGCCGTGAGGGGCGGGGGAGCTGCCGGGGCCCGGCCGCGATCGCCGCTGCGGGGCCGTGCGGGCCGGCAGCTCCAGCGTACCTGGCCATTATTCCTCTGGACCGTGCGATGCCCAAATCCTGATGGGAATTTTCGTGGAAAATGTTCTCTCCGTTTTGTTCCCCATGCTTTAGCGTGACTGAGGACTATTCACACAACACCACACTGCGGGGGCAGATCCTTCTGTGCGGCTGGAGTGCCCCTGGAGATGGGATCTGTACATATTCCAAATACGTAAATAATGTTAAATACACGTACGTATACAGACTCACAGAGAGAGAACTGTTGTCCACCTGGACTCCAGCACGGTTTTTGACACTGTGCAGAAAAAACAGTGTCGACAAAGGCGACAGAAGAGTTCTGCAACTTCTTCAAACAGTGGACTCTATAGGCCTGCTATACAATATTGTATTATATAACAAATATTACAAATAACATATTATATTTAAATATATATAAATAATATATAAAAATATATAATATATAAATATATAACATATAAAAATATATACATTTATTATTTATTTTAAATATTATTAATATATCTATATATGTAATATATAAGCATATTTTAATATATAACATATATAAATATATATGTTATAGATTTAATATATAATATATAAATGTATTATAATTTTTATAATTATATATTAAATAAAAATAAATGTACATTATATATTATACATAATATTCTATTATATAATTTATATATATTATATAAATTTTATAAATTAATATATTTATATAAATTACTTAGATATATTTAAATAAATAAATTATAAATATATTTATATAGATATATATAAATAATAAAAAATATATCATATATAGCAAACAGTATATATATTACACGTAATAGCCATTTTTCTATTTACAGATATATACACACATAAATACGGTTGTGCCTGTGTGAAATGTGAGACGTGCTTTATATTTCCTGTTTGGCACCCGTTTCATCTCTTTGTGGGGCTAATGCATTGAATTTACCATCTGCCTTAAATCACTGCAAGTACAAGCATGACATACTTTGTGAGTTTCTTCTGGAAAATAGTAGGGGACTACTTCAGAACATGTATTTATATGCTCCTAATTTATTCTGAGGGTAGAACTCTCCCCATTTGGCTTTGATTTCATCCGCATTTTGTGCGTTTTGCTTTGAAAGAGAATTCTTCTCAACAGGTCTCAAAGTGTCCGCCAGAGTGGCAGTGATGTACTCGCTTTTCTCTGTGATTTATTTCCATGTCAGTTCCTCTCAGTCTGAGGGCTCTGCACGTGCGTTTCAGTGGGAAGGTCACACAAATGGAATTCTGCCGGTGAACAGAATTAAACCTTCACAGACTCGTTTCCGGCGAGAAGTGTTTTAGCAGCCGGAATTGTGAAATGCTTCTGGAACAAAATCCAGATGTTTCTATCAGTGGTGCAGGAGCCACCATTCTGTTATAAGTGTTTGAAATTTTAAATAACCCGCCCAGACTTTAGACAGATTAGCCTATGGAGAAAAATGAGTGTTCAGCAATGCTTCATCAGTCCTAAACCTTTCTGAAGGACATATATGAGGGTACATGTTTGAACATTTAAAGTGCCATTCTTCTGACTTCTGTAAGGACTCAAGATTCAGAGGCTAAAGTGGCTGCTTTAAATTTCCTGTAGACCCAGTGACCTGGACAAGGACACTACAAGCACAAGAAAACCTGAAAAGCAAATTTTAACTAGTGCTGTCACTGTCTATTTGATAGCACTCTCCAGCTTAAACCCCATCACTCCAGCAATTCGCACTGATTTATATCTGCGGGGAAAAAAAAAAAAACAGCAAAACAAACAAAAAAAACCCAAGCCAGAACAAAGTTTGGGTTTCTAGGTTGTGATCTGTGAAGAAGAATATTGATAATGTAATAGTTAGCAGGAGACAGGGTTCGAATACCAGCTGAAGAAGTGGAAGGCCAGTGCAGAACAATGGAGGGAAGTAAAGCAGGGCTACAGGTTGTACAGAAGAAGAAAAAGCCAGGCATACCCACTTGCCTTTTCCTTTCTGAGGTAACATCCAAGCACTCTGCTGCATTTTTACAGCACTGCCTGATTTCTGCAGCAGTGTCTTCAGTTGCAAAGGTGGACAGAAGTATTTCAGTGTGGTTTTTATCTTCAAACAAAAAAAATGTACTTAAAGAAATAGGTACTGTGTAAGTCCCAAGTCTGTGCTGATGCACTGGAAGAGAGTGAACTGCTGAGTCTAGAGCATGCTGTGTTTTTCTCAAGAAAAATTAAATCCATAAATGGATGCTGACACATTAAGTGTTGACATGACAAACTCTGTGCCATTTTAGTCAGGAAAACCAGATCCCAAACCTGGCACTGCAGCCAGAGCCTGGTGTGTTTAGAAGTGAATACAAAGGAGCAGACTTGGTTGGAAAAATTGATATATATTTAAATTAAAAAAAAAAAGCTCGGTACTTACTTTCACTAGCATCAAGATGAAACCCAGGATTAAAATTTTTAAGGACAAACTACAATGAGAGAAAGACTGCAGAATATCTAGGAATTTTGTGGCTAGAAAGCTCTTGAGGAAATGTGATAGAAAGCAGGGAGTCAAACCCAAAGATATCATGTCTGAGCTCAGCTCACTAGTCACAAGGCTACTGTATTTTCTAACATTTTTCTATCACCTGTTGGTTTTTACATTTCCCCCTACCCCTTTAAATGCTTGCTTTTGTTTCAGTCCAGATCAAAACCAACTACTACAACCACAGGTTCATGTTTTCATTGTAACAAGCAAAACCAGTAATTTGCAGTCTTTGCACAAATGTACATTGACATGAGAATGGAAAATTAAAAAGTTCCACTTAAAGAAAGAGGCAAGTGTATGATCAGACACAGAAACCATAAAACTACCTGTACTTACCAGTTACTTCTAGTTCCAAATTAATATCCTAGGCTACCTCTTTCGAGGTGAATAAAGTAATCATGAGGACATGGCCTATTCTGGAAGTGCTCCAGCGTTACCCATCTCCCTCACACCTCTTATTTTAACTAGATATTCTTGCTTAAGCCCAGCAACTTAGTAGTAAACGTATCTCTAAGAAGCCCACTCCAAATTTGGTCAATAGCACTTTTTCTCTTCATTCATTTCTTTTCATTCTTTCTCTAGTGGATTTGTGCAACTTCACAGGAAGTTCCCTTAGCACAACTCAATTACTGCACACCTTTAGCCTTTAATGTTTTCTGATGAGGACATCTGAGGCCACACTCTGCTCATGCTGGAATATGTTAGCATTTCTGGAAGTGAATATAAAAAAAAAATATGCAGCTGAATAGGTGCTCATGATTTTCTTTAAATACAGCAACTAAGTATCCATTAACAGGTTTAGAAAATACAAATAAAAATTTCCACATTGGTGGGCACCAGACTATATTAATTTTGCTAAATAAAAGACATACAGCTTTATTTAAAAAAGTCCAGCTAAAAAATATTAAAAAATCAGGATTTGTTGTAATAAGCAGCTGCACTTCTAGTTCTGCTTTAAGACCAAGTTTTCTAGTCCTTTCCTGTTGCCTGCCCCAGGTGAGTAACACGACCCTGGTGAGATAATGGAGGAGGTTCTCCCGTGCCTGCCTTGGGCCAGAGTGCGGCTGTGGTGACAGATGCCTGTGCCTGCGTGTGTCAGGCAAGGGCTGCTGCTCGCTTCCAAATGGCTCCTTGATATGGCATCCCCAAAGAGCCTGTAATCCTTGGCTGCTTTGTTCTGCATTGCTTAATATCCAGTGACTCAGCAGCACTCCCTGCCACCCACTGGCACATCTCCCCTGTTATTTTATGCATTGTGAAACAGCCACTGATTTCATTTCACGGGTGAGGAATGAGCCTGCCACACGTAATTCCCCAGCACTTATGTGGGATCTTATCAGGGAACTTCACAGCCCCAGGAAAAGTTCAGCTGGCATCTCAGTAAAGGCTCTGCTTTGTGGAAAGCCAGTTTTAAAGTGTTTATCCCAGTGATCATCCAGGGCCCAGGAAGCCAAGGAAATGGCAGGGCAAGCACCAAGGGACACTTCCTGCAGGAGTGATGAGCAGATGCTCCAGGAGAGGCACTGAACCAGCTATGGAGCAGCACTGCCACAGCCCAGGAGCTTCTCCAGGAACAGCAGCTGCAGTTCCCCTGCTCCGTGGGACAAAGAGAGCCAGCTGACCCAGCTTCAGCATTGAAGGGACTTCAAAAGGCTCATAATGCTCTGCTCCATGTGATTTTGAAGACTAGGTTGGTATATTCAGCTGTGTAACTCTCTCCTGTTCTTTTGAAACAAATTAAAACCTCTGAAGAACTCTCTCTCTTACCAACACTTCTGAATGGATGTAGCTCTCTGCTCTGGCCATTAGGATTTTCCCCTGGGAGGAGCTAGCCTTGATAGCTTGCTAGTTTGAGTTAAATGACTTAAAAGATAAGTGGCATTTTGTTCTCATAACACTAAGAAAAGCCAATCAATATAAAGCCCATCAATGCATTAATATAAAAGCGGAAACCAAAGAAAACTGATATTAAATGGAAATTCAGGATCCATTAGATTGAACACTACAACTCAGTTTCCTGAACTAGAGTTGACAAACCAGCAGTAAGTGTCCAGCAGGGAGTAGTTTTGCTTGATTATACTGACTGGATGATTTAATAGGTCTTTTTCCTCTCTAATACCTATGACCATATGGAAATCGATGGTACTTACACTTAGTGGAAGTACCTTCCCTCCCTTGCTCCAGATGCATGGCTGGAGCTGCCTGAGCAGAGCAGAGATCCAGCTGGGACTCACCTCCTCACACAGAAACTCTAGGCCAAAACCCAAAGGATTTCATCTGAACTCCGAAGAACACCACCTCCTTTCCTTTGTAGGACTTCAGGCAGAACCTTGCCCCAGGAGAGGACAGAGTGCCTGTGGGAACCCAGGAAATTCCTCTGGCTGCCCTGGAGGGCTCCAGATCCTGGCATGGAGCCCAAGACCCCTGTGCCTTTGACCTTGACCCATATAAAACAATTACCAACCTTTATATGAAGAATTACAAGTCAAAAGAGTTTAAGCAGAATGATAGTGAATTTATCACAGGGTAAAAAAATAGAATTTTTGGGGGTTTTTAGGATGGGGGTTCAGGAGGCAAGATGGAGGAATCTGGGCATGTCCAGCATCTCCTTCTTCTTCTTGGCCTCCACCTTCTGCTGTGATGGTGGCACTTTTGGACTGGCTTAGAGTAGAAGCTCACTGTCTAACACAGGTGATAGGTATTGGGAACTTATTGTAAATATTGTACATTTAGTTTTTAGTATAAAAAGATAACACCACCCCAAGGACAGGCAATGTGCCTCTGTCTGACCTGTTGAATGGACCTCAGCAGGCCAGAGAAATAATTTTATAGATAAGAAACAATAAACAAGCTTGGAGTAAGAATAGAAGAGCTCTGACTCCTTTGACTGCTGGGCTGGGAAAAGAGACATTCTAACACATCTGGGGTCACTGAGCAGCAGAGATTCTGGGAAGTGCCAGCTGTCTCTGGAAGGGCAAAGTGGGCAGCAGCTGGCAGCACAGCGAGCTCTCTGCCCTGCAGCTGCCCCCTTGTGGGACACAGGGGAAGGGATAGAACCGTGCAGCTGGGAGCACACACTGAGGTGTCCCCCCCTTTCACAGCCCTGGGAACACCCACCGGAGCGATGTGGCGAACAGCCCAGCCAGGAGCACTCACCCAGAGCGAATTCTCCTGTCCCACAGGCTGAGGAGATGCCGTGTCTGAGGAGTGGAAGCAGCTGCCCCCGGGTATTGCGAGGTTTCATTGTGCGTTTTGTTTCTGAGCTGTCACTCCATCCCATTCCCAGCAGATACCACTCTGCTCTAGATCTTGCTCACCAGGAACTGCTCCTTACCCAAATGCCAGACCTTGACAGAAACATTTCTTCGTGTATTTTCAGAATGCAGTCTCAATCTATCAAAAACTGATCAACAGTATGACACATCTAATTAACAAGCAAGAAGGAAGGAGCAGGGCCGTGCCTACCCAGTGAAGACCATGGTGATAAGCCAGCGCAGAACTAAGCTCAATAAATTAAAAATATTTCAGTAAACAGTAGTAGGGCTATGGGAGATCACATTATACATCAGCAGTGCTGGTAAACAGCACAGGTGTAGGAGAAACAATAAAATCTTGGAATTTGGTAGTGAAATAAGGGAAAAGGGAATAAAACATCCCTTCTGAAGCAATCTTTATGAATTAAAACAACAAATATGACACAAATCTCCCTGGCTCCAAATCCCTTTGTTTCTCACCTGAACGCCAGATAATACCAGTAGGAACCCCAGCGGAGGCAAGCCTTGCAAACAGGACGCTGCTGCCTTGCACAGGAGATAATCTTTCTGGAACATTCTGTGTGAGGGCTGCGAGCCGCCGTCAGGAGAAGGACGAGCAAGAAAGCGCCTCAGGAAGCGAAGGGGGCACATGGATACGGGGGTCCGGAGGGCACGGCCGCGGTGCACATCACCATCACACGGCTCTGCCATCGGCAGCCGCTCCTCACGGTACCCTCGTACCCCACGGGGGCCGCATGCGTATGGGAGCCTCGTGAGGGGAGCGGGCTGAGCACGAAGCATACCGGGCGGGGCCCTGAGGGACAGAGCGCGCCCCGCCCCCCGCCCGGCCTTTTATAGGGCACGTGAGCGACTCGCCCTGCGCTCTCATTGGTCAGATCTCCACACCCACTCCGGAATCTGGACCAATGAAATACCAGCAGCCTTAGGAGAGATCTGATTGGCTAAGATAGCTGTCAATCAAACCCGGGGGTGTTAATTGACAAAATAGCGACACCTGTGGAATTAATTACAAACATTTGTGATAATTCACAAAAATGTGCCATAATTCACAAAAATGTGCCATAATTCACACAAATCTGTGATCTGTGAAATGTGAAATTCACACAAATCTGTGATAATTCACAAAAAGTGCAATAATTCACACAGATCTGTTAAAATTCACACAAATTGCTGATATGTGAAATATGAAATTCACAGAAATCTGCGATAATTCAGAAAAAACTGGGAAATTCACACAAATTTGTGACAAATCACACAAATCTGTGATTTCTGAAATGTGGAATTCTGACAAATCTGTGATAATTCAAAAAAATCTGTGATAATTCACAAAAATCTGTGATAATTCAAACAGATCTGTGACAATTCAAACAAATCTGTGATAATTCAAACAGATCTGTGATAGTTCACACAAATCTGTGATCTGTGAAACGTGAAATTCACAGAAATCTGTGATAATTCACACAAATCTGTGATAAACCACACAAATCTGTGATATGCAAAATGTGAAATTCAAACAAACCTGTGCTAATTCACAAAAATCTGTGATAATTCACATAAATCTGTGATCTGTGAAATTCACAGAAATCTGTAGTAATTCACACAAAACTGTGATGTGTGAAACGCGGAATTCAGACAAATCTGTGAAATTCACACAAATCTGTGATACTTGATATGTGAAATTCAAACAAACCTGCGCTAATTCACAAAAATCTGTGATAATTTACACAAATCTGTGATCTGTGAAATGTGAAATTCACACAAATCTGTGATAATTCAAACAAATCTGTGATACATGATGTGAAATTCAGACAAATCTGTGATAGTTCACAGAAATCTGTGACAGTTCAGAGAAATCTGTGATCTGTGAAATGTGAAATTCACACAGATCTGTGATAATTCGAACAAATCTGTGATAATTCAAACAAATCTGTGATCTGTGAAACATGAAATTCACAGAAATCTGTGGTAATTCAAGCAAAACTGTGATGTGTGAAATGTGGAATTCAGAGAAATCTGTGGTCTGTGAAATGTGAAATTGAAACAAATCTGTGATAATTCACACAAATCTGTGAAGTGGGAAATGTGAAATTCACACACATCAGTGAAAATTCATACAAATCCGTGACAATTCACACCAATCTGCAGTAAATCACACAAATCTGTGATCTGTGGCATTCACACAGTGCTGTGTTATGCTGATCAGGAATGGATATGTGACCTGTGACATGCGAATTGATGATGTGCCATGTGAATTGATGATGTGCCATGTGATTGATATGTTCTGTATGACTGACACGTGCCATGTGATTGATAGGTGCTCTATGACTGACACGTGCTATGTGATTGATATGTGCTGTATGATTGACATGTGCTATGTGATTGGCATGTGCCCTATGACTGACACGTGCCATGTGATTGATATGTGCCGTGTGACTGACACCGTGCTATGTGATTGGCCTGTGCTGTATGACTGACACGTGCTATGTGATTGGCATGTGCCCTATGAGTGACATGTGGCACATGGCAGCACAGAGGGGCACACACGAGGGAATGGACCCTCGAGGCACACCATGAACATCAGAACATCGGGCTCACCCTGCCCAGCTGAGCTGCACCCAGAGCTGCCAGGGCTGCCAAGCAGGGCAGGGGCAGTGCAGGTGCCAGCCCAGGGCACAGGGACAGTGCAGGTGTCAGTGCAGGGCACAGGGCACAGTGAAGGTGCCAGCCCAGGGCACAGGGACAGTGCAGGTGCCAGCACAGGGCACAGGGACAGTGCCCACTGCAGGTGCCAGCACAGGTCACAAGGACAGTACAGGTGCCAGCCCAGGGCACAGGGATCCAGGCTCTCTGGGCTCTCTCCTTTCCCTCCCAAGGAAAGGTGCCAGGCCAGCCTGCTGAAGGAAGGCACAGGGCGACTGTGGCCCTGCGCTGCTGTGGGATCTCAGTGGGTTCCCTCAGCTCAGGCAGCCACAGGACACCTGCAGGAGTGCTCTGCACCCTCACATTCTGCAGGGTGAGCTGCCCCAGCAGCACTGTGATTCATGGGTGGTTTCTCCTGCAGTTCACATTTGTAGCAGGGTAAGGTGGAGATGATTTCCCTTCCATGCAAACTGGAACCCAGACAATATGCAAACACATCTGCCTCCATCAAAGCAGAATTTCCAGCCTGGCCCATCCCTGCTCAGGCACAAACGCTGGCAGCAATTAGGGAGAAAATCAAATCAGAAATCAAACACGGAAAGGAAGATGAGGGGCACACAACTGCATGTTTAAATGAGATAGAGTTGGTAAAGGAAAGGAATCTTTCCCAAAAGGTCGCCTAATCCACTAGGACAAAAAAAGAAGTACTTGTTATTATTTATTCCATTCTCATGAAATAGATACGTATTCTTCCACCTTCTCTGGTGTCTATGTGAGTCATTAATTCTCAGGTAATGAATGATAATGAATGATAAATGAATGAGACTTTTCCAGAAAAAGGGAAGAGATGGGCCTGATGCCTCACTTATGCTATAATTAAACCAGCAATTACATCCTGCACTACCCAAACCCCACAGGCCTGGGTTCTTTGCTTTGCAGCTGGGTGCAGCATAAACACATGCTGCATGTCTGAACGTCTCTGACGGTGGATTTAATTGATCATGGCATTGATCATCTGCTTGCAGAGGCTGGAGCTTTCCTCTGAGAAGTTTCTGGTGCCTCACAGTGGTGCTGATGAAAGCACAAGAGCTGGTGGCTGACGTGACTCACATTTCAGCTTTAGTTTCTCCACTCCACCCCGGTGGTTTCTCATCCCCTTTCCATCCCCACGGCTGAGCTGTGATGCTGAGCTCTGGCCAGTTTGGAGCAGAGGGAAGGGACTCTCAGCAGCCTTGCTGTTGTGACCTTGCCAAGCCAGCACCTGGCACCTGGGGACCCCAGATCTGAGCTTGCTGCAGCAGCAGCAGCGTTGGAACGTTGGGGGGCATAAGGGAGATTATGGACTTTGTACCTGGTTAACATGAGAGATTTGATAACAGGATGCCTTGGCAAAAGCAAATGGAACGTTGAAAATTAGACCTGAATAGCAGGATTGTAAGAACCCCTTAAATCAAAGTGGTTTACCAGAAAAAGAAAATCCCCTTAAACTCTGCAAGCAAGAGATGTTGTTATATGCATGTTTGTGTATGTGATTTTAACCTAATCACTGCAGTACACATCACTAGTCTCCCTGAAATAGTGTATAAGCATTTGTATCCCACAAAAAAATTGGATTCTGATCACCAAGTCAGTCTCCCCATCTGTCTCTATCGCCAGCACAGCAGGATTATTTTTATTTTTAAGCTCCTTTCTGTCCATATGTGGGGCTGTCAAGAGCAGCACGAAGCAGATGCTCTTGCACGAGCGTGTGCTGGAGCCTGGAGCGTGGGTGGGGCTGCACATCTCCAGCAGATGTCCCAGGAGCCACAGGGAGGAACATCTGCTCCTCTGCAGGGCTGGAATATCTGCTCCTCTGCAGGGCTGGAATATCTGCTCCTCTGCAGGGCTGGAATATCTGCCCCTCTGCAGGGCTGGAATATCTGCTCCTCTGCAGAGCTGGAATATCTGCTCCTCTGCAGAGCTGGAATATCTGCCCCTCTGCAGGGCTGCTCCTCTGCACACCCTGGGGCATGCAAGCACCACCAGGCAGGGGCTGCTGGTGCCCAAATCCCCCTGTTGTAAAGAAGTAAAGAAGTTGTCTCTCTGTAAGATAAAATATTCAACACATAAACTGTTTTGTCCAATTGTACCTAAAAAAGTTCTCCCTGCAAAGGCAACTCTGATGCTGGTGAGGGAGAGGGAAGGATGCATGTGACTCCATTGATGTCAGAAGGCTAATTAATTACTTTATTATACTATGTTATTCTGTACATCTAAAACTGAACCTGCCAAACACTCAACCCTGCGCACAACATTCTGAATCTCCTGACTGTCACCCAACAGTCCAGATACACACTACACACACACCTGGCCCTGACAGGCCAAGGAAACAAAACACCATCACTGTGGGCAAACAATCTCCATGTTGCATTCTGCTTTGGCACAAACACAGGCACAGCAAGTGATAAGAACTGTGTTTTCCCTTTCTCTGAGGTTCAGAGAATGTGAATCCCAGAAATATTCCGGGGAAGAGCTGTGCCTTGCTTTTCTTTGTGGAGAGAAATGTGGGGCTACAAGGCCCCCTTGGTTGGCCCAGCAGCATCCCTGCTCTGCCAGCCCCACAATATTCCAAGGGAAGTGTTTCGCCCTGGCTGGCTGCACTGCTCACATTTCTTTCTCTCCTTTTTGCAAGCACACTCACTCAGCTAACACCACCTTCCCCAGTTTCTCTGACTTTTCTTTCCAGTTGTTCTGCCCAGTGCTCCTCAACATCTTAGCCTTGTCTTCCCAGGGCAAGGGGATTTTCTGTCCCCTTCCCCTGCTGCTCCTTTCTGGGGCAAATCCCATCCTCTCTGCCAGAAATGGCTTTGTCCCATTTTTTTAATTAGTGGGAAGCTGTTAATCAGCCTTGCTTCCTGAGGCACACACCCAGCCAGCCCCTGCCCCCCTCCCGTGTCCTGCAAGCTGCTCCTCCATGCAGATGGGCTCTCCAGAGGGGTCTGTTCTGCTGGAGGGGGAGCATCTCTGCTGCCACCATGATGTTTTCTGAAAAAGCCCTTTGCCAGAATTTTTCTCCTGAGAGGATGAGAGGCCTCAGAGGAAAAGAAAAACAATAATTATCTGCTGCTGTGGAATGCAACAGATGCATCTTTGATTGGTCCATGTGGTTGTTTCTAATTAATGGCCAATCACAGTCCAGCTGTCTCGGACTCTCTTTCGTTATTCATTCCTTTCTATTCCTTGCTAACCTTCTGATGAAATCCTTGCTTCTATTCTTTTAGTGTAGTTATAATATATCATTTACATATAATATAATATAATATAATATAATATAATATAATATAATATAATATAATATAATATAATATAATATAATATAATATAATATAATATAATATAATATAATATAATATAATATAATATAATATAATATAATATAATATAATATAATATAATATATATAATAAAATAATAAATCAGCCTTGTGAAACATGGAGTCAAGATTCTCATCTCTTCCCCCATCCTGGGACCCCTGTGAGCACCACCACACTCTGCCCTGCCCTGGTCTGGTCTGTCTCTGGGGCAGGTTTGTGTGCTGGGCTTGGCTGTGCAGCAAACCTGAGCCCACCCTGGGCTCCCCTGCAAGTGAGGAGTTTGAGAAACAAACAGAGGGAAGCAGAATGGAGAGAACGAGACCAATGATGGTGTGATCAGCAGTTAATTATCCACAGGGATTTTTGAACAGGTACTACTGATGCCTCAGGTTTCAGCTTTTCTATTTTCCCCATTCTGTGCTGCTTTAGTGGGTGGGTCTGGGCTTCACATTCAGGGATGTTGAGCTCTGTGCACAGAGCAGGGAGACAAAACAATTCCTGCTCCAGCTGGGCACCAAGGACAAATGATCCCAATCTCAGCCCCAGAGCACAAACCCCGTGGGCTGCAGAGAGAAAAACAAGCAGGGTGGGAGTGCCTGGGCTAAAGCTGGAATGGGACAATGAACTGCAAGGTGCAAATGGAGCAGAACTGATCCCAGGGAGAGAGCCCGGGAGCGCTCGTGCATTTTGGGGCCGTTTTGGGTCATCTTGGGTGCAGCCCTGGCTGGGCTCTGGTGCTGCCCAAGGTGGATCCATGGAGGAGATGCTTTGAATCAATCCCTGCTTTATTCTGTAGCTCTGTCCAGCCTCTTCTCCAGGGCAGCCTTCCCAAGGGATCACTGCCAGCTCCTCACGTTTTTCCCCAGTCCCCAGCCAGGGTCTGACTCTCGGATCCCTGTGTGAACCCACCTGTCCCACAGTTTTGGGCTGGAGTGTCTGTGGGAAGGGACACACACAGCCCTGGCCCCTGGCTGGGCTGCATCCAGGACTTCAAAGATGTCACATTTGCTTGCCAGGCCAAAAAAAAAAAAAAGAAGTCTGGAGCCCATTATTTTCCAACATTTCAAGTCTGCAGTGTACTTGAGAAGTCTGAAGTCTTTGACAGGGTTTTATACTTGCAGAGGGGGATTTTATTTTGAACATCCTTTAAATACTTTGTGGGTAGGAGTATTCCCAGTTTTGGAGTGGTGCATGTATTCTGATAAAATCAGCCTACAGTGTGGACCTTTGCATTGGTAATCAATACAGCTTCATCAGTGACTCACACAGCCTGCCACACAGGCTTTGTTCAGATATTTAATGAAAGGTTGCATTTATATCACCAAATATTTACATTGTAGATATTTTAGCATCATTGGACACATATTTTGCAATATGTAATTTATTAAAGAATAAGAGTTTTGCATCCTGTGATGTGCTGCAGTCTTCATAAGTGTGTCTCAAACCTCAAAAGCTTTTGGCACCATCATATATTGCTCATTTCAAAAGATAGAAAACTGTAATAGTTTTCTGTTAATAGTTGAAAGAAACACTTTTCCTAATCAAGTTAGTGACCCTAACTTCCCAACCCAAATGATGTGATTTGCCCAAATTCTCCTATCAGGTACACTTTTTATTCCCAGAATAGCTGTAAGGAATAGCTCTGTGTTTGCTGCCTTGCAGACCAAGCTGGCCAAGAAGAGAGGTTGGTGTGCCTGCCATGTGAGGAGAAGAGGCAGAGGTCTGTCTCTGCAGCCTAAACTTTGTATTTGAATGACTTGAATACAAATAAATTCAAATAAAACTAGAATACAAATTCTTGTAATTTCCTAGTTACTACTTACAGCAATCAGAGCTTTGGCAGAAGATCTTTTCTGCTTGTGCTTGGTTTTTAAATATCCCTGTTCAGCAGAGTTCCACAAGAACACAATGCAAAACACTGCAGGACCCTAAAGAGAAATATTTTAGTGACTTTTAATGGGGACCCAGCAATGCTTAGGGGCAGGAAAACCACTCCTGGGTAATGGCAGAAAGCTCCGGGTGCAATGGATGGCACACAAAGAGCTCAGCCTGCTGGTAAAACAGAACCAGCCACACTCAGAGCAGCAGCAAAACCTGGTGGGAGAGCAGAGCCAGAGGCCAGGGGAAGGCTGCAGCACCCTGGGGACATGGCAGGGTCCTCATCCCTGCTGGTGCCCGTGGCTGAAGGCACCTCAGACACATCCCTGGGAATCACACCAAACACATCCATGAAATTCCACACCAAACACATCCCTGGGAATCCAAACCAAACACATCCCTGGGAATTCCAAACCAAACACATTCATGAAATTCCAAACCAAACACATCCCTGGGAATCACACCAAACACATCCATGAAATTCCAAACCAAACACATCCCTGGGAATCCAAACCAAACACATCCATGAAATTCCACACCAAACACATCCCTGGGAATCCAAACCAAACACATCCATGAAATTCCACACCAAACACATCCCTGGGAATCCAAACCAAACACATCCCTGGGAATTCCAAACCAAACACATCCATGAAATTCCAAACCAAACACATCCCTGGGAATCCACACCAAACACATCCATGAAATTCCAAACCAAACACATCCCTGGGAATCACACCAAACACATCCCTGGGAATCACACCAAACACATCCATGCGAATCCAAACCAAACACATCCATGAAATTCCAAAAGAAGAACCCATTTCCATGTGAACTCAAACCGAACATATCCATGAAAATCCAAACCAAACACATCCATGAAAATCCAAAAAAACCCCACATCCATATGAATTCAAACCAAACACACCCCTGAGAACCCAAACCAAACACATCCATGTGAATACAAAAAACCCACACCCATCCCTGTGAATCCAAACGAAAAACATCCATTAAAATTCAAACCAAACACATCCATGTGAATCCAAACCAAAAAAGTCCCTGAGAATCCACACCAAACACATCCATGAAAACCAAAAATAAAACAACCCTACATCCATTAGAATCCAAAACAAACACATCCCTGTGAATCCAAACCAAACACATCCATGTGGATTTAAAAAAAAAAAACCCACCCATGTGAATTCAAACCAAACACATCCATGAAAATCCAAACCAAACACATACCTGAGAATTCAAACCAAATATATTCATGTGAATCCAAACCAAACACATCCATGAAAATAATAAAAAAAACCCCCACATCTGTGTGAATTCAAACCAAACACATTCTTGTGAATCCAAACCAAACACATCCATGAAAATGCAAACCAAGCACATCCATGAAAATTAAAAAAGAAAAAAACCCACATCCCTTAAAACCAAAACACATCCCTGAGAATCTAAACCAAACACATCCATGAAAATCCAAAAAACCCCACATCCATGTGAATCCAAACCAAACATGTCCGTGAAAATCTAAACCAAGCACGTCCCTGGGAATTCAAACTCCTCTGCCAGCCTTCATCCCAAGTTTCTCCTGATTCTGTCCAGCATGGCTTCTGCTAGGCTTATTCTCTATTGATTTATTGAGTGCTCTTTAATCCTCCAACTAAATTCAGGAGACACTGTGCTTTTCAAAGGCAGAATTAGGCTCTGTGATTAAGGAAAAACTGTCCTATTTAAAGGAGAGAAAAACAAAAGCTGCAAGAATGAATCTTTGCAGAGGTCTCTGGGCTTGCAGCTTTGTTCTGCAGTGCCCCAACTTACTGCAGAGGTGGTCGTTTCACTGATGTAAATTCCACCATGGTTACAGCCCTGCTCCATACCTGATCCGTACTTTATCAGAGAAACTGCACCAATTCTTGGAAACCGTAGGAATCTGTTGAGTTGGGAAGCACAAAACAGTGTTGTGTTTCCTAAGGGGAATTTATGGGGGGACCATTGCATGGGTAGTGGATTGCAGACCCCCACAGGCTACAGGAACCCTTTATTTCAGGATCTCTTCCCATTGACATACTGCCTTGGAAGTTCAAGCAAGGCAGTCCATCCACTGTTTTCAGTCACAGGCAGGGCTAATTAGCTGCTGTAACTATTGTTTGCACTGCTTTATCTTCATTGTTCCTCTCACTTGGCATGCAGGCAACAATTACCAAGCCGTGGGGACATGCAGAGTTATGCCTGGAATCTCAGGTTTAATTGGAGAGGGCACAGACAGGAGCAGCACTGCTGACTGCAGATGCCTGCCTGAGAGGTTTGCCGAGGGATTTCATGTTTGCCTGCCTCTGCTCTGTGCCCCACACTGTGACAGCTGGCAGGAAGGGCTGTGTGCTCCCTGAGACCACTGAAACACACACCTGACCCTCGGGGGCCCCATGTAGACAGCCCTGTGGAGACTGCTGCCTTTTTGGGAATCTACAGCCATGCATGTTTAAGGGAACACAGCTTTAAACTGATGCTTTCCTTCCATCAGCCTCTTCCAATGTAAGAGCCTGAATGAGAGATGTGGGACTCCAGGGGCTCTCCAAAATGCAGTTCATTCCATCCAAGAGTTACAGCAGTCCAGGGTGGTGGGTGACAGAGCTGTGCCCACAGCTGTCAGCTCCAGCTGCAGGCAGGCCTGAGACCCTTTGGTTTTGGTTACACTGCATTATATACTTTTCTTTAGGTTACAATGCATTATATACTTTAGGTTACAATGCATTACACACTTTTCTCTAGGTTACAATGCATTATATCCTTTTCTTTGCTGAGCATCTTCATACAGTAGAACCAATCTATACCTTAACTATTATCTATAACCTATCATAACTACTGTAATTACCATATTCATGTTACTATTCTCCAATCACTAAAAGTACATTACAGTTTAAGCTAGAAATTGTTTTTCAGTTTTCTTGCAGTGGAAAATTCTGAGACATTTGTTCTACTTGCACCATCGGCAGGCTTGTTTGCCTGTGCTGTCTTTCTGCTTGGTAAAAACGTCTTCTTGTTTGGGGCGGGTTCATCCTTTTCTCTAAGCCATAAAAACCCCTTCTAACTAACACACCCTTTGCCTCCTTGGTTAGCCAGTAAGACTGGCCCAGCAATTCTTTTCTTCTATATCAAAACTTGCTTCCATCTCTATTCCTTCTTCATATTGTACATTTAAAAATCTTTCTGCTAAGCATCCATATGTGTGAGACCTTCTTATCAAACTTTCATCCTTCCCAACATTCCAAGCCCTTGCCCTATTTTCCCCTGGGAAGGCAAAGCTGCTGTTTGGCACACCAGGTGATGAATTTCTGTTTTCACTAGACAGCTTTGTTTGCAGCAAGGCTCCTGAAAACAGGGGCATGGCTCGTTCCTCCTGCAGGGCTGGGCTGCCAGGCTGGAGCACAGGGCCATCCCCCTGTGTGCTGTCCTGCAGGGAGCCGCCAAGGAGCTGTGTGACACCTTCCAGTGACACAGCAGGGCTGCTCTGCTCCCTCTCCTGCCCTGAGAGCTCTGAGCAGGGCCCAGCAGAGTGCACAGCAGCCAGGAGGGGTGGGCATGCCTGAACTCATACCCCTGACAGGACAGTGAGTGATGCACAGCAAGGAGGGGCAGCTCACAGGGAAAGAGAACAAGAGAATATGGCTGCTCTGAACAGCTCAGCTGCAGCTGGGTGAGGCTTTCTCTGGACCCTTCAGACACTTCCAAGACTTATTTACTCAAAGCCAAGGGAAGAGTGGTCACAAGCTGGGAGGTGATTTTACCTTGGGTGACACAGCCACGTGTCCCCTCATTGCTGCAGCCCAGCCCAGGCAATCCCCTGTCAGCAGAGATCTGCACATCCCTTTGGCTCTACCCTCAGGAGCAGGAGCTCCCACGAGGCAAAAAAAAAAAAAAAAAAAAAAAGAAGTCTTAATTTACAAGGTGATGTAGTGATTTGATTTGATTTGATGTTTTTTTAATGAATACTTGCGTTGCTGAAGCTGTTCTTGCTCACCACATGGCCTGCATCTCACAGGGACATCAAGGACAGACATTTTGCTTAGCCCAAGAATAAAGCAAACCAGAGGGACTAATAAAAAAAAAAAAAAAAAAAAGAGCTGCACAGTTTGAGTTTCTTGTAGCTAAACAGGACTACAGGACTTTAGATATGCATTTGTAGCTGAATGGCCAAGGTGGGGATGTCCAGGGGAAGCAGCAGTACGTCACCTGCTCTTTGCTCTCAACAAAGCTGCTAGATTTGTTCTTTTTCTATTTCCCAAAGCTTTTTTGGGTATGTCCTTCCATTCCGTTTTACAGCTGTTCCAATCAGAGCATACATCTGGAAGAGAAAGGGCCTCACTGGGCAGTAAATGGTGACACTGGCAGCACTATTTTTGTAACAGAAACATGGTCCCACATATTTCATATTACCTTGAAATAACACATTCCCAAGGTTGGAGTCCAAATATAGTGGAACTTCAGTGAAGGACCATGTTGTGGTTAGAGAAAAAATGAGTCTGAATGGTCTTTAAAGGTCAGAGAATACTGTAACTGGAAACCTTCTCAAGATAATTTAAAACCCTGGAAGGAATTTAAAACCCTGGAAGTTGAAGGAATATTTAGTCCACCAGTTACCTGTATCCCTGTTTAGAGTCTGAGCAATTTTAAAGGCTGTTATAATTAACATAACACAGGAGGAGCAGGCAGCTTCGTTTAAACTGCAGTTTGAACTTCACAGGCTTTAAGCCACAGCAGATTTTTTTACTAAAAGGGCAGGAAGGGACAGGATAAGGAAAGGATTCTTCTAGCAAAGGGAAACATTCTCAGAGTGTAGACTCACGAGATGCCGTTTGTGGAAGCGCCAACAGGAGGATATCTCCTCCTTGCAAGCCATCCCTTGGCTGGCCCAGGCAGGACACGGGATTTAGGCAAGAAGCCTCATAGCCAAATCTCCTCTCTGCATGAGCAGCCTGGCAGCTGTTGCTCAGATGAGCTCTCCAGGGAGGCAGGGGAGGGCTCTGGGCTGCAGGGCAGCCCCTGCTCCTCCCAGGCACTGCAAATCCTGGGAACTCTGCAGAGCAGGGGTGCAGCAGCACTGGGCTGGCTGCAGTCCTGGGGGCTCAGCACCCCAGCCTGAGCAGCAGAGACACCCTAGCAGCACCAGGAGTGATTTCAGACCTAGATAAACACAGCTCCACGTGCGGGACTGCAGCCTGGAGGATGGAGCAGGTGAGCAGGTCACAGGCAGGTTCTACAGGCTGCACAGCAAAGCAAAACCTGCAACTCTGTGCCACTGCATCAGTAGAGACAAAGAGCAGTTTGTCTCCAAGTGCTTTCTGCCACTGTCTAACAGGATTTAAAAGACTTGAAAGACTTACCAGAAGCGTTTTATATTCCACAGGTGAGCCCAGATCTTGTGTGGAAAAGCAGGATCACTTGTGCTCTCTCCAGTCCATCTCCCACAGGCATCAAAATAAAGCTATCAGCCTAAATTCTCTGGTTTATAGCAACACCACAGTCTCTGAGTACTCAAAATGGTAGCAAGTCGTTTTAAAAAAACAAATTCTACGTATAAAAAAAGTTCAGGGAAAAAATAAATCTCCTCCTCTTCCAAAACACCATCTACAGACACTCCCTGACTTTAAAATTCCAAATCCTTCACAAGGTCAGACGTCAGTGCTCTTTATATTTACTCAAAACAAGTGCATCAATTACTTTTCCATTTTAATGGACCTGCCAGAAGGTGTCTCCTCAATGAGGACCTAATTAGGGGAAGGAGCCTGTGGAAGCCATGTATTAGATCCACTTGGGACACACTGAAATAAACATCCTCCCCCTCTCATTACACTTCAGTGTAGCCTTCTCTTCTCTTCCAAAACCTTTTACTGCTTTCTATTATTTTTTTTTTTTTTGCTGAGTAATTTTAAAGTCCAGCTATGGATCTTTTTTTTTTTTTTTTTTTTTTTTTCCTTTTAATTCTCCAGGTGAGAAAAGCCATGGGAATTCCTTTGTTTTCCCCTTTTCCAGAGCTAGGCCTCAGTAGAGTGGCTGGCTGGATGGTAAGCACAGCACCTGTACCTTCCTGTGCAGCTCAAATCTGCATTTTGAGTGTGTGCATTCCATTCCCTGGGCACCCATGTCATACCATCAACACAGATTTAACTGCTGAAGCAAAAGGCAGCTCTGCTCATCCACATCCCAAAGGCTGCAGCATCCATGGGAGGGTGACAATAAAAAAGCAGTGTGCACACAGGTGTGTTTAATATCAGTGACCATCTGCAGAAGAATAATTTCCTCAGTTTTTGTGAGATATTGCTGGTACTGGACTCCTGAAAAATCTGCAGCAATAGGTTTTTGGGGAGAGTCTGGGTTTGTGCTCCCCCCCACCCCCCTCCTTAAGTTATATGCAAGTTTCCTACTCATCGTGAGGATTTATTGATTATTAAAGGTCTGTGGGATAACTAAATGTACAGGCTCAGCAGTTGTAGTAGAGATTATTTTAGAAATGCTAATGAGGTGTTAAATCCAAGGAATCCCACTCCTAATACTGGGTAGGGTCATAAATCAGCGCAGGAGATATAAATATAAATTTAAAAATAACAATTTAAAAATCAGGTACATGACTGTAGCGATTGAGTTTATGTGTCACTTATCCCTTAGCTACTAAGGGTAGAAACTCCCACCCCCTTATGCTCTTTATTTTATACTTGAGTAAAACCATATATATGTCATTCATGGGCTTTTAGTTCATGAGGACTTTTGTGCTGGAATTAAATGGAAATGCATCATCCTGCAAGCATCCCCAGCTTTCATGTGAAGTAAATTCTTGCTATCCCTCCCCTCCCAATGCTAACTATGAAACAGGGGGCTACCTGCCCTCTGAGTGAGATTTTATTGCTAAAATAGAGTAAAAATTGTTTTAAAACAAAGAACACACATATTTATAGTAAAACTCAAGTTTGTTTTACAATTAGAGAAAAGTCACATGGTCCCCCAAAAAACCCCATTTTATATATATATATATGTATTTCGAAAATATATTTAAAAACATAAAAAACTCTAGTTAAACATATATTATGTTAATCAGTACACTTAAATATAGCTCAATTATATTTACAATATGACGCAGTTGCTTTTAAATTTTAATGCCAATTTCAGTATTTTCCCAAAAAACCATAAAATTATATAAATATACAATAAATATTTATGTTACACAAGATGAATAATAGAGAACAAGGCCACAGACATGAACTTACAGTTGCAAGAGTCCTTTAACACAGCACTAGGCCTGCTGACATGCATGGAATACTTCTGTCACCAACAGACCACAGCAAGAGTTAATGAAGTTTAATTAAGAGTTTAATGAAGTGATGTGAAGGAAAACCAACCCTCCCCTCTCTGTCTCTGTGTTAACTGAAACTGCCCAGCCTGTGAGCATGGATGTCTAATGTCAGAGCTATGGGGCTGCAGGTTAATTGCCAATATCAATAATATCAATATATCAATCACTACTGCAGGTTAATTGCCAATATCAATAATATCAATTATTGATCAGTTACTGAGCACAGAGCTGGCATGTTCTGGTGAATATTGTTCAATATGTTCTGGTGAATATCAGTACCAATAATATCAATAGTATCAATTACTGATCAGTTACTGAGCACAGAGCTGGCATGTTCTGGTGAATATCATTCTGGTGTAGGTGCCAGGCAGAGTTCTACAGGTTAATTGCCAATATCAGTATCAATAATATCAATAATATCAATTATTGATCGGTTATTGAGCACAGAGCCGGCATGTTCTCAATCCCATCTCTACAATCTCTGCATCACTCTGGTGCACAGCTCTCTGGGCCCCCAGCTCCATGGGATGTCCTTCATCCCTCCGGAGCCACCATCCCACTCCTCTCGTTCTGCCACACCTGCACCACCCTCACTGTGCCAGCTGAGCATTTACTCAGCTTGCCAGCTGAGTAAAGGATATAGCCACAGCTAACTCTGGGAAGGAAGGAGCTTTATTTCTAGCATGATTTGGGCATTAACATTTCTCTCTTGGAAGTCTCTTTGAACTGGCAGTTATTTGATTCCTGTATGTGAATTAGGATCCTGTCAGATCCAAGCTATCTCTTGCAGTCTAGCTGAGTAACGTGTTTGTTATCCCCACATCAGCATCATCCTTTCCTTCCCAACAGCCAGCCCTTGTTTTGAGAGGAGCTGCCATCAGAGCACCTCTCTGCTGCTCAGAGCAGCTCCTGAGTCACGCTGCCTTTACTCAATGCAAACCACAACACACACACAGGTGTACCCCAGGGGAGTGAAATGCTCAGGTGGAAGGTGGACCTGCCCATGATAAACATGATCTTTAAGGTCTCTTCCAACACAAAACAGTCTTTGATACTATCATTTAATTTGCATGAAGAGTATCTGAGATGAAGTTTTGAGAATTTCAATAAGGTTTCAGGTTGGGGGTTTTTTTTTGGTTTTATTTTTTTTCTGTGTGGGAAATGCCCATCAGCAATCAATGGGAAAGGCTGAAGTTTGAAGCTCAGGTGGGTCACACAACCTTCTCTTCTCACTCACAGTCTGGCCACTGGCACTTGGACAGGCAGTTACCCTCAGGAAGGGGCTGCCCTTCTACCCAAAGCAGAAGTAATCACTGATGTGAAGTGTCTGTTAGCTTCCAGCATGGGTTTCTACCAGTGATGACACAAAATCAGTTTTAAATATGCTCTTCAAAGAGCATTACTGGGGCAAACATATTTCTGTAAGCTTTGCCCAGTCAGAGTTTTAATTAACACAGATTCTACAGCATTCAGAAGCAGATTATATTTTGCAGTATTCTCCTACTTGTTCAGCTATTTTTTATCTCCAGGAACTACAAATATAGCCTGAGCCTCCAGTGAGCTTTCTAAGGAGCTATTTCGGCGCTCAGCCCACTGTGGCCAGTGTGCTGTGCACAGCTCAGCCCCACAGCCTGCCTTTCTAGCAGCACTTCTGTCAGCAGAGGGGGAGCACAGAGTGAGCACAGCCCTCAGACCTAAGCCACCTAAGCCAGCTCCTCCAGCACTTGCTCCTGATTTGCTTCCAGAGTGGATTTTTAGTGGCAGTATTTGTTTCACAAGGTAAGCCTGCCGGCAGAGGTGGAGCCACACGAAAAAAGTGCCAATTACTTTCTGCTGGAAGCAGCTCCTCTCTGTCCATTCCCAAGCTGGTTTCTAGGCTCCTTCAGGCACAGATGCCCCAGAGTTTGCCCACCTGCTCTGCAGGGCTGGGGCTGCTGGCATGCTCTGCAGGGGAAGGGCACCCACGCACATGGCCAAGCTCTTGCTCTCTAACAGAATGCACATTCAGTGATGACTGCAACTGGGACAGCCTCAGCCAGCCCAAAGCACTGTTATTTGTTCCCAAACTGGCTGAGCTATAAAATCCCACAACCAGCCTGATTTCAGACCCTCATCCTCTTTTCTAGACCCTTTTTCTAGTGACACTCTCACCGTGCTTCACCAAGACATTTGATCCAAGCACAGTCTTTTATTATAGGAAAATAATTGCTCTGAACACTATAGAATATTCTCTATATGACAAGCTCCAGTTCTATGGTAAGTGAAATACTTCAAGTTCACAACCAAGGTCCCTCCAGAGGGAGAAAAGGGGAAAAAAAATTTCTCAAACACAAGCAAACATGGTATAAGCAAATGCATGTCTCAAAAGACTGAAAATTAAAAAAGAAAGACAAAAAAAAACCCCCAACAACAACAAACCATCCCCCCCAACAACTAAAAAAAGCATGTTGCCATACAGTTAAATAAGTGTTGTCTTTAAGCCTGAAGTTCAACAATGTGAAGTGGAACATCACCATTCTTTTTCAGTTGCCTCTTTTTATTATTTTTTGTCAGTAGTTGGACTGCTATTGCAAACACCTTCACAACATACAAAAACCAAATTGTTTTCTAATCCAGAATAAGGTAATGATTTTTTTTTGTTTGTTTTTCAATCTGATGGGAGTTCAAAAGTAAAAGAGAAACAGTAAAACTATGACAACAGCACCTTGACATTGTTTTAATTTCAACGCTATCAGAAGTTAGAAGCAGTAAACATATATACTAACAGACTAAAGATACTTACTGTCTAAAATGTAAACAGAATGTTTTGGTTCAATTTATTTTTCTGAAAGAGGACAGTTTATCATTAATTCACAATTGAAGCAGCATGCAATTTTATTCTTTTTTTTAAAATTTTTTATATTTTCAATTCTTGGCAACGGCGACAAACCACAATGTTATGGAGGAATGTAATGCAGACTTTTTTGTTCACTTTTTTTTTTTTTTTTTTTTTTTTTTTTTTTTTTTTTTTTTTGTTTCTTTGTTTAAACTTGTGCGCAAATGACTATTGTTCCCCTTCAGGTCACGGATATGTTCAATAAATAGATTGTGTAACCACTGTACTGTATAAACTTCAGTCATACATGCAGTCCATAAAATTATTTTTTACCGAATAATTTACCCTGTTATGTATATATACAAATAGATAATTTTGTCTCAATATAATCTATACAACACGAATCCACTATCTTCCCCTTTTAATGGTCAATGTACATACACAGGAAGTGTCTATCCTTATGAAGCGCCAGCCAACTCTCTTTTTGTTATCCATGGTGAGAGCTCTCACGTAAGACTGCGTAGTTCGGCACTGCGAGTTCCAGTGCCTCTTGTCTATGCCCCTGCAGCCCTCCTTTGTGTACCCCTTGGGGTTGCATTTGGTCTCGTAGAAGTATTGCTTCAGCTGGCCTTTGGGCACGGGCACTTTCTCCAGCACGGTGACGGTGGCCCCGGACATGTCCACCGCAGTCTTTTTCTCGGCGGCCGTCACCCACTCGCTGGTGCTGTCGCAGACGCTCAGCTCCCCGCGGCGCGCGGGGTCTGAGTGGCGCCGCACGCGCATCGACATGTTGGCGGCATCCAGGTAGTTTTTGTACTCCTCCAGCAGGAATAGCAGTGGTGGTTCCAAAGGCACTTGGCTGCTCAGCATCACTCGGGATGTGTACAAGTCTGCATCCTTGTTTCCCTCGCCGGGCTGGATGTCCTGCTCCTCGTCCAGGAGCTCCTCTATGACGTGCTCAAAGGTGTCTGCCAACGATGTCAGCGCCCTGGAACCGGCACTGGGCCCGTTTATGCTCTCCAGAGTCCCGTGGGTCCGGAGGCCTGGGTAAGCCAAGCTGCCTTGTCCTCTTAGACTGGCTTCTTTCATTGGGGCAGCTTTCATGCAAGTGAAGTATGAGATAACCATAGTAAAGAAAAGGATGGTCATCACTCTTCTCACTTGGTGGAACTGTAAAAAGCAAGAAAAACAAATTAACTTACAAGGTTTGGAGTAATAAAAACTCACATGACTGTGCATTTTCTACACAGGTGCTCTGCACACAATTGCAACTCATTACCAGTGATAAAGCATACTCTTGTTAAAGAGTGTTCTTTAAATTAGAGTTTCAAAAAAAGCACAGGCTGCAGCACAGGCAACATTGATCCCAGCAACTCGGTAGGCTAAGATCACTCAGTGCAAGTATTAGATTAGATACTACACAGACTCCTTATTTATTGACCAATTACACCTATTCCAAGTAACAGCAAAAGCAGAACTGCTCTTTAGCAATACAGCATTTCAGCAATAAAAGACAGCTCCACAGCTGTGAGAGGCAAGACTTGCATTTCAAGTGCAAATGTAAATACTTGATTTTGAGGATCTAAGGCAGAAAATAGTTCATCATTCTGCCCACAAAAACAAATAAACAAACAACTGAGCAGCACCAGGATAAAGCATTTGTGTTTTGAAAGCAATCTTCAAAACACAGGAAGAAGCCATACAATTGTCAATTTCTCATCTAAACGTAGAAGGTGTACATATACATAAATACAGAACAAGAAAATGGCCTGGGGCAGTAAACTTGAGCAGGACAGATGCTTGCAGCATGTGAATGGCACGGAAAGGGCGTGCTGGAACACAGAGCTGGGAAGAGCTACACTGAAGTGACAGCAGCAGAACCACTGCCCTGTGCTTCTCCAGGGCCCCACAGCCCCTGTTCTCAGGTGGGGAAAACATTTATTTACACCTACTTAGAGCCCAGAGGCCACCATGAAACCCAGCATCACCAGCCCTACTGCCATTCTGAAACCCAGCAGTTGGCCTGCTTCTCTCACATTCTGCCCCCAAATCTGGCATGTGTTATGGGTTTATGTGCATGCTCATCTCTGTCCTCACTGGGAGGGGAGGGGTAGCACCAGAGAGGAGTGCTGGTCAGGCAATTCCTCACCAGGCTTGGAGTTAGCACAGCTCACTCCTGTCAGGACTCCCAGCTGCAGGGAGCTCACATGAACTCCTCCCCAAGTGCTTTGCTAAGGCTGCTCAGGTAGAAATTATTTCCTCCTCAAGGGCAGAGTAGACGCTGTAAGTCCTGTTACAAGAACCACCCCCAAACCCTGCAGTGACAGAGAGCTATGCCTTCTGTCTGATCCCCAGCACTACTATAACATCTACCACACCAGTTGTTATTTTTTCCTTTCCAATCCCTCTTCTCACCAGTTCTGTTTGCTAGAAAGCAGCGGCATTGCTCACATTTTTGAAAAAGCAGCTAATGCATGTTTCAGAGCTTTTGAACTTCATTTGGAAGTACCTCATACTTGGCAACACACATTGGAGTAAATGCTATTTCTGTTTGCCAACAGGGTGCTATGTAAAAAGACTTTATCTCCAGTAAATGTACTGTGGGAAATGAGTACTCTTATGACTTAACATGGAAAGGCAATTTATCATAAAACATACAAATAAAATGAAATGTGCAGTAGAAAGGCAATGCCCAAAATGTACTTAATGAAGGCAGGGTGGGAAGTGTTCAGGTTTATGCCCATGCCCCCCTCATCCCCAGACTCCCACTAAAAATTTTGGCCAAGAATCCTTTCTAACCCCGCACAACTCTTCCTTCATCCCTCCATCCCTCTTCCTGTTTAATAGTGTTGTTGTGGCATAGATTTATTAAGATTAAACAAACCTGGCATCTGTGACTCAGAGGAACATGGTGTTTGCTCTAACCATGCAGAACATTAAGATTTTGCAGTTTTTTCCCTGTTGGAATTTTTAAAACATTCTACGGGAGTGTCAGATTTCTTCCTCAAAGGGGAGGAAAAGAGGCATAACAGAGGTGATTTACAAAAGAAGGGAAAAGATTGCTAGTCTTCCTTTACCAAATGAGAGACAAAACAACTCTTCTTGTCTTGAAGATGGGTGGCTCAGCTAACATACAAATGCAGAGCCAGTGGAACAGAAAAATAATATTTATACACTCTCTCTTCAGAGAATTGTTTAATATAAAACCTAAAATGAAAAGAACCCCAAACACTCACATCACACTCTGTGGCCACCAGAGCAATGAACAGAAAGCAGATCTCCTGGCTCCTAACCAAGTTCCTGTTCTTTTTATGGAAGCAGTGCCCAGAGGTCCTGGCCAGTTCCTGACGCTGTGGGACAGTCTCTCTGAGCATGTGGGGCACAAGGGGCGCCAAACAATCACAGGGCAGGGAAAAGTTTGCCCCATCAGGTGAGGACACCAGCTGGAGCTGCTCTGTGCTTTTCAAGCTAGACAGGTGAACAAAGGAGAGAAGAACCCTGGACCAGGTCACATCCTTCACCACTGTCTGTTCACCTTGCACAGGGAGAGAACAGAACAGAGGCTGGGCATCTTCACTCACAACAAGCTGCAAGAAATTGTGTACAACTACACTCTGAAAAGCAACAATTTTTAGACAGGAATTACCCACATAACATCCTGATGATACAGTGCTTAAAAGCCAATCCTCTTCCTCTCATTTAAAACTGTAGAAGAGCATGTCAGAGTAAGCTTTAGCAGCACAGATAAAGGAATATTGCCAGCAAGAAACCACAGATCAAACATCTACTGCTCTGCAAGTGAGCCCCAGACTAAGCTGAACTCCAGAAGCAGGATGTAAAAACATTCTTCTCTCTATCTTGACAGCGACTTGAGCACTATACAGAGTCCTTATCTTTGGCAGCAAAATTATATCAAGTGATTTAATACAAGGGTGTAGTGTTTTACCACCTGGGAAATATCTTCATTTTAGAGACGACAGCAATTCATATTAGCAGCTTATAAAAATCAACTAGTTTAACATGCTGTAGCAGAATAAGGTATCTCATGTCACAGACAGAATCCCACAACCTTTCAGCTATTGTTGAACTGACACACAAAAGCATATATGCTGGTTTTACCTGGCTTGATTTTTTTTGATGAGGAGGGAATAAGCCAGCCACAGAAGTGATTTTTTAAAATACCTTTTAAGTTTTGAGCCTATTTTGCCCTTCAAGTATTTCTTCCCAATCCTTACCTCAACTCATGAGCCCCTTTGGGTTTTCTTTCCCCATTCTCTGCTCAACTATAGCAGAGGAGAATGGCTGAAGAGTTTTTCCCTGGGTGCCTGGCATTTAGCCAGCATCAAAGCACAACAGCATGGTTAATCTCTTTCTCAACGAGGCAGAACTAATATCCCAATGTAGCACCAATAAGGTCACTAGAACACTTTGGATGGCAGCTTCCAGTCCTTTTCCTCTCTGTTCTCCAGCCACCAAACCTTCACTATAGTGCAAAGATTAAAGATATTGCCTGTTCTGTTAGCTTAAGTGTCTTGTGAACCCCAAACATTTTGTGCACATCCTTCTGATTATGAGCCAGTCACTGTGCCACCCCGTGTGGAAGGAGAACTGAGCTGGGAACATGGGAGAAAACTATTTTCCTATTTTCCCAGCCTGCTACTACCAAGAGAGGTATTGATCCTTTCTGTGCTGGCCACAGCCAGCAGGGAGAGGCCTTGCATGGAGATGCCCCAGCATTTCTGTGTACATCCATCCCCGAGGCTCTGCTGGCAGACTGAGCCACTATTCCTCACAGAGGCTCACCACTGGAGCAGCCAGGCTGATAACGCACGTTCTGAGGGCATCAACACCTCTGCATGCCAGACTAACAGTGCAGTCATGGCTACTTGTAGTAGGATGTGCACCCACAAACACACAATAAAAAATCACTGATGTTACAACATCACTCGTTTTCCTTCCCTTCTCAGGTGTAGGAGGTTCAGGTCTCTACACCACACCTTCTAGAAACAACGAGTAAAGGCTGCAACCCTTGTGCACTCCTCTTCAGCCACACCTCTGGGCATCAAAGATTGCAGACCTCTCTAGGAGAGGAGATCTTGGTCCAGCTGTTGTCCCAGGCACTGAACACCCACTAACATGTACAACATAGATACACAGCAGCCTCCCTGAGAGCCTTAAGGTGCTCCCTTGGGACATGAGGTGTGTCCATCAGAAATCCCACCTGAGTCCAGCTTTGGGAACACTGTCCATTCTCATGGCCTCAAGAATGTCCCCTCTGCTTTCACACAGCCCAGTGGAGCTGGAGCAATGAAAAGAGGTCACCCATTGGAGTGGATCTCAGGAAGATGTGACCTACTTCACAGCCCAATAAAGTCCAACAGTTACAGCTAGAGTAAGGACATGGAATTGTGGCAGGCATCTCCACTAATGGGAAGCAGGCTCATTAAATGAAGGTCATGTCAATTAGCTACAGCTACTTTACATATGCAGTCAAATACCTTGCTGTACTATTTATTTCAGTATTTGTATTTAATGAAGATTCATCAGTTAATTATTTCAATACTTTTGGGTCTTTTAAGCAAACATCCAGCAGCTTAACAGGCTAATTTCCTGCAGAGGGACCTAAGGAATAGCTGTGACCATGTACTTGCTTTCCTGCATCCCAGTATGTGCCATGTGAGTTGAAATAACATTCAGTAGTGAGTAGATTCATGCTTTAATCTCCAGAAAGGAGTGCGCAAAGGAAGATAAAATTAGCAGCAAGTGACATTCGTTTTGTGCCTTGCCATTTTCTAAGATCTTTACACAAAAGTTCAATTTACTAAACCCTACTGAATGCCACAGGCATGAGTTCCTGCTTTATGCATCATTACCAGAGCGTGTGAACGGATATCAAAATAGGATGCATGTCAGCACATGATTTGCAAAGACTAAATGTACTGAGAACAAACAGTATTAACCTTTATCACATGCATAACTGGATGTCTGACACACTCTACTCATCCTCAAGGCTATTTATGCAGCAAAGTATATAATTACATTTTATTACTGCAAATAAAGCACCCACTCCCCAATACATATACATGCACACCCATATCCAATTTGTATTCTTCTAAGTTGGTGCTTCTTGTCAGGAAGAATAAACCTATTTTATTTTTATTCTCATGTTGGTTTTCCCTAAGGTAATGAAATCTACTTAGTCTTAATGCCAGAGATAGCAGACACTATGAAGTGTTTTGAAGTCCAAGATAAACAGCAAGCAAATTTACAAGCAGTGTTAACTTTAACTAGAACTTTTAGCATAAGAAATTGACTTTCTTATGTTGCTAAATATTGTCTGTGGTACAGCTTCCGAGAGCAAAGAAACTCAAGCAATGTCTATATTGGCTCTGCAAAGCATGCATCTGTCTAAAGGAACACAAGGTATTATTTGTGGGGTTCCAAGGTTTTATTGGATTCTCTCCCCAGTACATACAGGAATCAGCTTCTGACAACCAGAGGTGAGAAAGCACCCAAAGAAAATAATGGCAAAATAATAATGCCATGACATCACAGTCTTGATCCTTCACAGAGCCACATATCAGAGTTTCCTACAGACTTTGCTCATACCTTCCTAGACACTCAAACAGACCTCAAACACTCACCGAGTGAGAATTCAGCTGCTTTAGTGAGTGCAGAGCAGATTCATTGCAAACACACTTAACTGCATTTAAATTGGCTAAGTGCAGGACTGCAAGGTGTTCCCAGCAGGATCTCTGCTGGACACACTCAGACCCAGTCTGCCCATACCAGTAAACAGGCAGGAGGAGTTTTGACACTGTGCACAAGTGGAGGAACAGACCAGGTCCACAGATGGTAGCATACATTTTCAGAGAGACATCTTTAGAAGAGATGTGCACTTTTTTAAAGTTGTGACAATGGGAATTGATGACTGATCCAGTGACACACTTACTGCCTTTGCAGCTGTTCGTGCAGCATACCACACTTGGGGCACTCAAACCACAGAAGTTGTGATTCCAGCTGTACTCAAAGAAACTCAGCTCCCAAAGGAGCCTCTGTGTGTGCCACCATTCCCATCAAACACAATGTGCTTCACCACAACATTTTTTTGCCAAAATTTCACGTTGAAATCCCAAGGTA
Organism: Melospiza melodia melodia; assembly: GCF_035770615.1. Lineage (NCBI taxonomy): Eukaryota > Metazoa > Chordata > Aves > Passeriformes > Passerellidae > Melospiza > Melospiza melodia. Next base: position 47,240,919 of record NC_086199.1, read on the forward strand.
TTCACTGAAATGTCCTCTACAAATAAAAGCACTACTAACAGGTTTATTTCTGCTTTTCAGAATACCATGGGTAGAGTAACATGCTGCACTTCTATCCCTGTGTCACAAACACTGTACAGTAGGGATGATACTCTAAGCCCAAAACTTGTGCATTAGCAAATTCCAATTTCTAAACTGACTTCAGAAATCTGCATTTATCTCTTTAGAGTATCCATCAAGGTATGTTCATGCCATTACTGTGGTCATTCAGAAGTAACATGAAAGCAATCTCTGTGAAAGGAAGGTTCACCTATGGAATAGGGTACATACTCTCCATCATGAGACCAATCCGTAAGTAATTCCTCCATGCCAAGATAATTACAGCTCTCTGAAATAATTTGTTTCAATAGCCACTAGAGCTTTATAAAATGCTAATTCAACCTGTGTGCAAAAGAGCATTAAGGCAGAACCTCAGACCTCTGAGCAGCATCTGTAGTTTGTCTTCTGTTTCACTAGGGCTCTTTGGTATGAAACACTGCACTGAATCACCACAGGACTAAGCTATTCTGCCAAGTACACACATGAAGCTCACAGAGGAGTCAAGGATAACTGGCACCCAGAAGCAGGAACAGAATGGATCATGTTGTGCAATCTAGCACAAGTTGGATCCCTTGAACAGTGACATGTGCCCAGCACCCTGGAACAACCCAGGAGTGCCTGCACCAGTTGAGCTTGGATCTCAGGGTGCCTACAAACTATTGAACAGCATGTGAAGCATCCCACACAGGCACTAGTTCTGCTGCAAGTGGCAGCTTCCTAGGACCTACAGAACATTAGGCACCCAACAGGAACATAAGTGAAGATTTGCCAGGGAAAAGAATGGTTAAAAAGCATGATGATGATCAGATGGAGCAGTTACCAGTGGTTTGGGCAGGCAGTGCTTTCACCAGGGTGAGGAGAGGAGAGCAAGGGCTATTCCTGCTTGTTGCAAGGCTCTTACCTTTGCAGAGAGCCCTGACTGTGTGTGGCACTGCTGTGAGACAATGCCTCGCTTTTAGCCATAGCCAGTACTTGAAATGCAGCTGTGCATTGTGATGTGCAGGAACAGAAACCAGAACTGCTTGTTGTGAGAGCCCTGGCAGGTATTAACAGTCCTCCTGCATTTGCTAGTGGAGTTTCAGTCATCTTTTGGCTGTCTTCCCTTGTGTGTGGATTTTTCTTGACACATGCTCAGTCCAGCTGTCAGCAGAGGATCTCCATGGAAATAATTTCCCTACACAGGGCAAGGAAGAAAAGCTTACTCTGAGGTATCACAGCACTTCCTGGGAGTATTCAAGTCCAAAACTACATGGAGCAGAACCACAGCAGAAGCAGGAATCTGTAGGTTTGCAGATGTCACCTCAATCAATGCTAACAGGATTTGTATAAGGATATAAGGATTTGCTTATTGGGAATCCACTACACTGGGCAGCCAGCCCTGCATTTGTCTTGCTGTGACAACAGCTTTATCTTTGAAGATAACACTACTGGAAAATTATGTCACTATGTTAACATAACTGTACTGAAAACACTTTGGCAAGAAGTGGTCTTTCACCAATGATGTTTTGCAATGACAATACAGCTTCCCACAGATTTCAAAGCATTATAGTTTTCAGCTTTTTTTTCCTCACCTTCTCAGTGCTTTCATGTTGAAACAAGACTTATGCGCTTCCTATGGCTGGTACTCTATCCCTAATCTATTTTAAAACTCTGGGGCCAACTTCAGCCAGATTCAGCAGAGGGATACACAGGGTCATGTTGTATAACCAGCATGCCAGCACCTCAGAGTGACCCAAACAACCTCTTCTGCTCCTCCATCCTTGGGCAAACACCAGTGTACAGGCTTATGGACTTAGAGCACTGTATTTTCCCTTTCATTTCACAAGCTCCACTGAGGGAAAGGGTTTGGAATCCCTAGAAGGAGTAAGGAGGGTACATCTGGCAAAGATGCAAGGGTTTGAAAACAATCTTCATTAGTTGTACTGCTCAAGGTACAAACATTTAATGGAACATAAAGAAAAAAGCGCCTCCCTGCAATCTTACAGGAAAAATTAATTTATCCAACTCCTGCATTCTCCCAGCTGTATAATGGTGTAATTTCTTTCACCAAGGAGTGTTACACTGTGATTTCGGTGAATTAAACATTGGAACCTTCTCTTTCCTAATTAAAAATGAGGTTACATGCTTCCTGACTTTTCATATTTGCCACCAGATATAACAGATTGTGGCATCATGGAGAATTATATCCACAAAAATTATGGAAGCTCCTTGAAGCAGTAAGTTCCAGTGGACATGACCCTGCCTGGTATAAATCCACAGTGTTTCATTCACAGATTTATATCACTTGCAAAGGTGACCAGTATTTATGTGGTCTGAAAATCAGATGGGGTCATAACCTAAACTACAGCTAATAGCTGTATCAGAACAAAATGTGACAGGTTCCAGCAAAGCAGCTTCTTCAGGACTCCTGACGGTAATACAGTTTAAAAAGAAAGGAAAAAACCTTTCTAGGTGTGCAGGCTAGCTCTTCTCTCGCTGATATAAGCACATAAACAGCCTGGACATGTCTATAAAGAGAAGTATGCAAAATCCAGCCCAACACCACTTAATGTTCCTCACTTGGGTGTCCCATTTCATGCACAACCCCCCACTGAAGAAAGTGGCTTTCCTGCCAGCAAAGCACTGTTCTCACTGTAAGAGCCCTTAAGCTCCAAAGGGTAGGTTTGTATATGAGATTTCAGTCTTTAAATAAACACGTCTCTAGAAAAACTTCAATACCTGTCCCTTCATGTAAGCAGATCCCACTATGCTGCAGGGAAGGACAGCTTCTCTTCTAATAGCTGGGGGTGGGGGAGGAAAGAGAAAGTTAAGGCAAGAAACATTAAATTACACAGTTAGTCTTGGAAAGAGCTGAGTTTTCTCCCTCTCCCAAACATCTCCACAACACAACAGAATAGCTGTAGAAGTCACCATCCTATTCAAAATCAAAAGCAAAAATGTCGCACCAGAGATAATTAGTAGTTGCAGAGAGGAAAAGAGGTTGCCAAAGCTAAGAAATCTGGTACTTAAGCTGTTGTGACTCCCAATTGTACAACACTTTTTGGAGAACGTGCTATCAAAGCCTCCAAAGTGCTTTGCAAACACTGAATCCCAACATCCTTAGGTGAGAAGGAACCACATGAGAAACGGTGTTTTCCCTCTGGGCAGCCTAAAGCCCAAAGGTATTTTAAATATTTTACCCCAGACTGCAGCAAGTCACTGCTGAACCAGGGGAAAACAGGGGAGCTCTTGCTCCAAACCCCTCAGTTCAACCACTACACAAAGCTGCTTTTACCATGTGTACCACAGGCATATTTTGCTAATCTCTCCATGGCAATTTAGATGCCTGACACAGAAAGATGCTGATTAAAACCTGAGGGGTATTACTTTGAATACACATGCTAGCTCACTGCCATGTGGGTCATTATTAGTTCCTGACTGTAGGTTAACTACAGGGCATGTTGTCACGAGCCTAAGGTGGGGTGGCAGAAACTCCTGCTATTGCCATATGGCTTTTTGTTTCTGCTTGCATTTTTCAGCTTCTAGCCTCATGCTTCCAATTTGTGGGCTCAAGCACTACATAACAAAGAGCAATAAGGAAAACAAAGCTAGTGTTAAAATACAAATATCCTTCACCATGAAAACCTCTAAGTTAGATTTGAAATGCAACACAAGTTCCTATCTCGTCCAGACCAGAGACTGCTTTTACCTGCAGCAAACTTGCTATGAAATTTGGGGAAGACCAATTCCCATAAAGAAGTACTACTGCACAAGCAGGTATTTACCAGCCCTACAAACACAAACCAGGCAGCTTTGCAAGTACCAAGGGTCATCCTTAATTTAGATAAAATGGAGAACAGCAAGGTTATGCCTACTTGTAACATGGGTAGCAGCACCATCAAAGCAATAAAAGGAAAAAAAGATGACTGAGTTCCAGTTATCTTCATTCCCAGTGCACATCCAGAGATCCAGCTTTATGTTAAAATACCAATGGCTCAATGCTGTCCTTAAAAAAACTACGGGTCGTGTTTTGACATCCACCTGATCATGACAAATTACAAAATATGCAGAATATCAGCAGTTCCCCTGCAGCCATTTTCTAGTGAGCACAATTTGAATACTAAAAGGTCTGTCTGGTGGTGCTTTGCAACTGAAGACTTGCTCTAAAGTGTTTAATTCAAAGTAGACATGGAAGTTATTTATTGTGTTTTCTAGGTCTCACTGCATACCTGTGTCCTTCCATTAGCTAAAGGCAGGGAAAATGATTTATAGTATTTCCAAGCAACAGAGTCTGTAAATTTTGTAACAGTTACAGGAATCAGAGCAGGTTAAAAATATGCAAACGTTACCAAGTTGGACAAAATTGATTAAGAACTAGGTGATATGACTTCATGCTTGAAGTTCATGGACTTCAAGATGTTGCCTACAGCTTTGTCACTCTCAAAGGCAGACTTCTTGGAGGCTTAGACTTCTAACTAACTTATTCTTAAACATTATTTCTGACTTTTTTTTTTTAATGGAGGCACATTGAATTCACTCATTCTTTTGCAACAGCCTTGTTCATTGGTCAATTCTCCTACTTTTGCAGTTACAATGGCAAAAAAGTTTTGCACAGGGGACAGTAGAAATTTATCATTAGTGCAAAATCAAGAGAGACAAAGGACTAAAATAAGTCTTTCAAGGAAGGCAGCTTCATTCCTTGATTTAAATTCATGTGCCAATCATTAGCCTTTAAGGGGAAAGCTCATTTCCAGACATCTCTTGCTAGTCAAAAACACTCTGTGTCTGTGGAAGATGTAAAGAAGCACCTGGTTCTTCTCTTTGCACCATTCCATTGGCATCCATTTGCCAATGCCACACCAGTAAATACTCTGGGGCTGTAATGACATGTGAAACATCCTTGTCTGCCTCCCATAAAACAAAAACAATCCCCCCACCAGTCTACAAGACACAAGTTGATAACAACAACAACAAAATCATGACATTGACATAAATGGTAATGTTCATATCTGAAAAAGCAAAAATGCAGAAATTCAGATGTGTTTATTTCTAGTTGTGGTTCAACCCATCATAAAGCTAAAGGGTGGCCATGGTTTTCAGAAGGACATTGATAGTTCACCACGGTTTCCTGCCACAGGTTCTGGTTAAATCACTCTTGCCAGCCCCAACTTGTTATTGAATTTGCTTCCTCCTCACACTGCCTTTCTCAGTACAAATTCTATCAAACAGCATTTCTCTCTCAGCACTTACAGCTCAGTAAAACTGGATTATCAACTCAGAAGGAATGTAAATAACAAGAGAAGATCCAAGTCTTAATGGAGGCAGCCAGCAGGCAGAATTACCTAGAAATACTTCAAAACAAGTTCTGTCACTCGTCCCAACAGTATCCACACACTTCTGTGTTGGAAACACAGTGGAGCCACAACAAAACCAAAGTAGGCTTCAGCCACCTGCTCTTTGTTGCTCCTCAGTACAACCTTTTATACTTTTGATCTTGCATGGACTCCACCTGAGTGCTCCTTTGGGTGATTGCTCAGCACTCCTGGGCACCCCATGGCTCACTGCACCCCAGGGCACCCCACGGCTCACTGCATCCCTGGGCACCCCATGGCTCCCCTGGGCACCCCAGGGCTCACTGCTCCCCTGGGCACCCCAGGGCTCACTGCTGTCAGTGCTGCTCACCTATCCTGCACAGCTGTACCCACTGGGAATCAGCCACAGCCCCGCTCCCAGTCACCACAAACTTTGTGCCCACAACACTTCTGTGCTACACTGAGAGCTGTGACTAAGGGGAGAGGTTGGCTTTACTAATCCAGCTTTTCAACAAAAATTAGATTTCTTTTCTTCTCAGTGTATCACGTACTGAATCTCTACAAGAGCACCACGGCCAGTGTAAAGATGGATAAACTAAACCACATGGATGCTAGATGTTGCACCAAGCTTAAAAAGTGAATGACTAAGGAATCCAGAGATCAGAACCTTTAATTTCTTGGTCAAGATGAAACAGCATTTCTCCAGGAGCAGTTAAAAAAAAACAGGGTTTAGATCACATTAGATAAGGCACAATATGCACACCGGATTAAGCTTAACTCATTTTTAAAAGATATATAGTAAAGGATTCTGGGTTGAGTCTTTTACATGCTGAATTAATAAACAGCATAGAACAACATTTTGCTCAAGCTTTTGCCTAGTTCCATTTTTTTTTTCCAGATTCCTCCTGCATTCATGCAAAGCCTACTTGTAACTCAGTGCACATACCGGAAAGGTTGAGGCTGATGTGGAACTCCAATGAGCCAAGAACAGTTTTGCAAACTCCAGTTTGCTATTACAACTCTCACGCACCCTGATATGGGATAAGCAGTTTGCAGTTGCCTCCTGACTAGTGGCAAATATCCCTGCATCACCGTTTCCCACAGGGGAATTCTGTTCCCTCAGAAGTTTTGGATTAAGCTCTTACTCCAATCCCACTGACAGACTTCAAATATCTTAAGAAATGTAAAAAACCATCACCTGGGAAGTAACACAGCACATGCAATTAATGAGCGGGTCACATTTTCAGGGCTCTGTGAGATGATTTTATCAGCTCCAGGTTTAATTATGTTGGTTTGCTTATTCCAGAAGGCATTTGATAGCTGAGAGTAGCAGTTAGAAAAGCTCCAAAACATACTGTGTCTCTAAGAGTCAAACAGAAATAACTGAACATGAGATTAGGAGTTCAGGGGGTAAAAAAGGCTCATTGTTTCCCTCTGTAATCAGGAAACAAATTAAGTAGGGAACACTGCTTTTCTCTCAAATGCAGAGGAAAAAACTGCTTTAGCAGTTTCATGTACAAAACAAAAAAACAAGGAGCAGATACTAGGGTATTCCATGTTGTTAGATTTGAGATAGTAATAAATAGCTACGTATTCAACTTAACTTTGATACTTAACTTTTAGATTGAGAAAATTCTCAATCTAGCGAAAGCAGTCTAAAGGCTGCTGAGCTCATACATTTGGGGAAATCACTTTTTAGCTATTCCAGTCCCCAACAAGTAGACTTCGAAGATGGGATAGGGAACAAACCAACTTTCAAAGGAACTCAAAACCTTAAATCCCTATTCTACACTGCATATTATTGGTGTAAACTTTACAAAAGCTATGGAGCCTCAGCAGCAGCTGCACTGAACCCTTATAAATTTGACTTGCAAATACTTCTTTAGGTGCAGTCCTAATTAAATCAGCAAATGCTTTACTGAAAGTGATGCTTCTTTGCTTACCTACCTAAGCCACACAAGGAAGACTGTACAAAACTTAAGTTACCTGCATCACTAGAAGAGGATTCACAGGTAATCATCAACTACAGGGCTAAAAAAGTCTGCAGTCATGCACTAAATCTATACTGTGGAGCAAGGGCTGGGATTATTAACTCATTTTCAAGGTGCAGGCTCCCTTGCCAGAGGCAGCCGGAGCACCCTGTGTGGTTCGTGCATCTCTAGGTGGCAGCAGCTGCTCAGATTTTGAGATACTGTAAGATGCTTATCTCAAATTTAGCAACCAGTATCCTTCCATCCTCCTAGAATTGCCTTTCCCAACGTGAAATGTGACCCCCTCCCCCATTTCTTCATAATTTATAGTAGTCTGTAGCTGAGTCACAAGGATTTCTGCATTTTCCTAACCAAGTACACAAGAAAAGAACTGAACTGCCAAAGGATTGAGGTAATTTATAGCGTAAAGCATTGAGAGCTTCTAGTCGATCAAAGGACTCAGAGAAACAAATATAAGAACAATCGTGCCTTCTGTTCTCTACAAATGCCACGGCCAGAAATAACTGTCCTAATTAACCGGTTTCAGAAAATGACTTCTCTGAAAAATACAATATTCTTACCAAGGAAAGTATACAACTGCTACAGCCTTATGGCAGTTGTCAGCAGGGCATGAAAAATTATTAAATGAAATTTCCTTTTACTTCCTCTGGTTGTGCTTGGTACTCATCTTTAGACAGCTGGATCTATTCATGGTGTCTAAATGATGCTGTAAGGGGATATTGCAGTACCCCTGGTACCAGTGTCACCAAGAATTACAATCACATCAGGCAGTACCAGCCCAGCCAACCTCTGTTCACTGGTTATAAAGGGCAGACATTGTACCTGAGATGAGGTTGGCTTTTTAAAATTTTTTGTACAACTGTTGCCTGGTCAGTCATGCCCACGGCATTTCCAGTACTCCAGACAGTTCTGTGCTCACTGTTGCTGTTGGGTGTAGCAGTTGAACTCCACGAGTCCACAGCTGCCTGGCTGTGAGCTGCTGAATGCTGGGAAGGAGAAAAGGCTGAGGCTCACCCTACACATCACCTACACTTCACACATAAGACTTTGCCCTGTTCCACATGGACAACTCCTGCCAACAGTGTCCCTCTCTGGACTGCTCAGCACCCGGAATTGGTAACATGCAAGTTTAAGATGCCACGGCAGAGGTGCACAGCAAAATCTGTTATTTATTGTTTGTATTACAAGAGCACTGGTGAGCTCTTGCTGGGTACCAGAAAGAGCAGACAGGCAAGACTACCTCTGTCTCAAAGAGCCTGCAGCCAAAGGTAAGAGAGGATGGTAGATGAATAAGGAAACAAAGTAGGCAAGATTTGTGAGCTGACAGACAGGGGCACAGCCTACCAGCCCCATCCCAACTCAGGGACCAGGCAGCTCACCCAGGGCTGCTTCCTAATGGGCTATCCCAGCATCCAAAGGCTGCCACAGAGCCTTTCCTGCTGGAACTGAAGGCAGTGGGTTGTTGGTCAACAGTTCACTTCAGCAACACACAAAACCAGCTTAGCTTCAGTGCCTTTAAAAGCTTCCTTTTAAAGGGTGTTTACAACTAAGGATTACCAAGAATGCCAGTGTATGAACTGATTTAAGAAATGATTGAGAGTTTCCCAATTAAGCAGCATTTCAGCTATTTAGAAGAAACCAAGTGCTCACAACACACGCTTGAAAACAGGTCAAGACAAGTTGGCAATTAACCTATTAAAAGCACATATCCTTCTCTAGTTGAGCCTCCAACAATTCACACAATGCCTCATGTGAGATTTCTAGTGTAGGCACGGGGCACATTCTTAGAAGAACTTTTCAGCCTTTTATACAAACCAGGAAGGCAGGTATGATAAGTACCTTTTTTTTTTTTTTTATAGGACCATACTTATTGCACAAGTCACTCACTGGAGTGACTTGTTTCTCCTCTTCATGCAGTGCTTACCCATAGGAGGGTTGAGAGGGTCTCCTTATTCCAAGATTCTTGTGACCTGCTTTTATACATGCATTCCCTGAGAGAATTCTTATCTGAGCAAAATGTGCAGCTTCTGTGTTTTTCTTACAGCAACAGCAGAGTAAGAGTTGCACAAATGCTTCAGCTACAGCAAGGACTTTTTAAGTGCAGCCACTTTCAGCTCAGCACTATCATGTATACAAAGCTTTTAAGCAAAAGCACAGAACCTTATTTTCCCCTATATTTTTTCACGTATTAACGAGCCTTTAAAAACCTTTGCATCTGTGCACTACATTCTGTAGTATCCCAGCATATTGCAGTACTTCCCGAGCACTACTGTTACAACATAATGCCTTGCTGCTTAACAGTTTGAAGTTACAATTTTTTTCAGTTTAGTCCTGCTCTGTCCAAGATAAAAGTCCTTTCCCATCTTCCTCCACCATTATATCTGGATTTATTCAGATGAAATGCTCTTCATCTTTCTGACCTGGTTTACCCTGATTTCACAGCCACATAACAACAGGATATACCCTGCAGTTCCAGAAAGCAGAGAGCACTTGCCGCACGAACAGAAGGCACACTGCTTACAAATGGGTTTTCCCAGACAAGGTTCAGTGAAGCTGAACATTAGTGGTAGTACTACAGCAGAAAATAGATATGTTCGAGTTGAAGCAGAGGCGCTGCTTTGCTCCGAGACCCAGGTGAAGGACGGCACTCATTCCTGCAGAACATCACCGCCTGTCTTCTCCCTTCCCCGGCTCTGTTTACACAGGCAGTGCCCTGGAACTCCGCTCACAGGAAGCCGCAGCATCCCCCGGCAGCTGCTGCCTCCTCTCACACGCCAAACTACGGGATCCGCAGCGAGCCTGACGCCAGAGCATCCCCTCTGCTGACGTCCTTCCATCCCCACACCAACCCTGCAGCTCTCACCTGAGGGCTGGTAGGCAGCAGCCAGCGTTGTAAGCAGAGCCCACGACTGACACAAACACACTACCCAACACAAAAGAGCAGGCAAGATGATGATCTTACTTAGGACAGCCACTTGTGTTAACAGAGCAGTCCTCACTTTTGTGACCAAAAAGCCTTTAAAAACTTGGTGCTGTGAAAGTTCCTCCTGCCCACAAGCAGGCGGCTCATTATCCAGCCCTTTGCTCGTATCTATAGACAACCAAGGAAATTAATTTTATCTATTTTTCACCATGAATTAAAGATTACAGAAATACTGGCTGAAGAAAAATGTATTGCCAGGATAGATTCTTTGCATTCATTAGAACTGTGTTACTAGAAACATAAATAAGTAATGACTATTGATCTTGCATAACCTCAGAAGAGCAAACTACAATAAACTGAGAGGAAAAGGACAGATCTTAACTGGAATGTACAAACCAAAACACCAACAGCACCTCTTAAAAACAACCAGGCAAAGCAAGCGTGGCCCACAGCTGTGACACCTCACGCTTTTAATCCTAGGGGGAAAAAAAGAATAAATCTATGGGACAGCCCAAGGTTCCCAAAGTATTAACTAAACCTCTTCCGAACAAATTTACCATTTAAGCTCAGGGTTTTTTCCCGGGTGCGGGCGTGTCTGACCCCGATACGAATCCACAGCCGGTGGGTCGAGGCCAGTCGCTGCTCCTTGCCGAGCCCCGACACCTCGGGCCGCTCCGTGCGCCGCCCTGCCTTGCCCGAGCTGCCGGGGCACCGGGGCTGCCCGCGGTGCTGCACCGGGACGGCCGGAGGAGCGGGCACCCGCGGCACCGGCTCCGGGAGACGGTGCCGGGCATGCTTCGCATTCCAGCGACGGTCCAGCTTCAACAAGTGCATCGCGCCCCTCCCTGACGGCGCCCGGCCCTCCCCGCACCCCGGCTGCTCCGCGCCGCCCGCCCCACGGCCGGGCTCCGCAGCCGCGCCCCGCCGCCGCTGCTGCTGCCCCACGGCCGGGCCTCGCCGCTCCCCCGTCACGGCCCCACCGCTGTCTCCCCCCGGCCCCGCCGCCGCCCCGTCACGGCCGGGCCCCGCCGCCGCCGCGCTCGGAGGGAGGAGGCCGGGCCGCCGCCCCGCCGCGCGCCCGCCGCCAGGGGGCGCGCCCCGCCGCCCGAGGGGCCCCGCCGCGCCCCGCGCCGGGCGCCCGCCGCCGTCGGGGAAGCGCCGCCGGGCCCCGCGCTCCGCCGGCCCCGCGCCGCCGGCACCGCGCTCCCGCTCCCGCCCGCCCCAGCAAAAGCCCCGCCGGGCACCGGCAGCACCGACAGGTGCGGGAACAAAGGGGCGCGCCGGCCCTTGCCCGCCCTTACCGCTCCCCGACGCCTCTCGCCGGCCGGCGCCCGCCCGGCTCCGCGGCCGCCCGCACCCCCTGCCCCCCGGCCCCTTAAGTTTCCCGGCGGGGCGCCGCGTACCTTGTCGTCCACACAAAGCCTGTCCGGGTCCCCTCCGGGAAGTCACATCCTCTCCCGGGCGCCCAGTCCCACCGACCGCCTCCCGCCGCCTCGACAACACAGGCGGCGTCTCAAGTGTCTCATCAAAGCTTTATGAGGGGCGGGAGGGCAGCGCGGCCGGATCCCACACTCCCGCCGCTCCGCCGGAGCCTCCCGGCCCAGCCCCACCGCCTTCTCCTCGCCGAGCGGCTTCGCCCCCGGCCGGCGGCTGCGGCGGCCGTAGGCACCGCGCTGCCCCGCTCCGAGTCTCCGCACCGCCTCCCGGCCCCGCCACCGCCCCCGCCCCGCCCGCCCGGCCCCGCTCCGCTCCCCCGGCGCTTCCCGAGCGGGGAGCGGGGCGGGGGGGGCGCCGGTCCGCCCGCGGCGGGATATTGGTTTACTCCGCCGAGTATTAAGCAAGCCCAATCCATTTAAATATCGCTCCCGCGCTGACCTCTCCGTAGTCCGCCTATTAAGAATGCAATCAAGATAATAACAGGCATTGCTTATTAATGAGCGCCCCAGGTAACGTTACACCGATGACTTTCTGCAGGCGCCCAGCGAGAGCTCAGTCCCGGCCGTCCCGAGGCGGCTCTGCCCAGCCCGGCACCGGGATGGGACCGGCACCGACAGCGGGGCCGCCCGTCGCACCAGCGCCCGCCGGTGGAGCCGCGGCCGAGCGCGGAGCCCGGGGGTGCCGGGCGGAACGGGCAGCTCGGCTCTGCCCGGCTCCCCGCCCGCCCGCGGGGAGCGTCCTGTACCCCGACAAAAATCTGTTTGGCCATGTCCTCCTCCTCCTCCCGCGCGTGTAGCGAGCACAGTGAATTATTGATAGTGGAAATTGAATGGCGGAGGCAATAATGGTATCCCCTGATTGACCGGCTCCATTTGATCTCGGTAAAGACAGAGGGATGGCACACTCCGGGCTGGGCTGGGCTGGGCTGGCCGCGGCCAGCGGGAGCGCACGCGTGTGCCGCCGGCTGGAGCGAACCGAGAGGAGCCGGCTTCACCCCCTGCGTGGCATAGGCTCCGGCAGCCTCGCCTCTTCCCTTCCCTCTTCCCTCACAGGCAAAATTGGAAACAGCTGATTTTCAGGAGAAGTTAGCACAACTCTTTCGAAACAACGTATTTTTCCACGCCTCAAACTCTGACTGCCATCTAATTTGCAATTAATGCCAAGGGGCCATTCACTCCACGCACTTGTGAAAATTTATTTATCCTAGGAGAAATGTGTGCAACTCATTGCTGCCCTCAGACAGTCTGATTGCCTGTGTGCTTTTGCTATGAAACACCTGCATTTATCAGTAAAGTAAAGAAAATAACCCAGGTGTTTGAAATTTGAGTACACCTAAGGCCTTCCATATAAATCAGCTTTTAATATATATTAAAGGAAAGATTCCTGGTGGTTAATAACCTTTGCAGCTTTAAGAGCTTAAAAAAAATCATGCTTGACTACCACATCACCATCCTTCTTGCACTTGGGGGTTTGGTTTCGCGTGTTTGAACTAAAAATGTCAGCGAGCATGAAGACAGTTCTACCTCTTTTTGTCTCAATGTTTTCCAGTTCAAATCTATCCAATTTATGAGAAAGGAGGAATTTTCAAAGCCTTCACTAACAGCCTGGGCCTGAGGAATCACATCCAGCCCTTGCTGGCTGATGGGTAGTCACTAATCCAGGTAGCTCTTCAGGCCAAGTCCTGCTCTGCTATTTCTGTGTTATTCAAATTCTGCCACTGGGGATACATCAACCACTCCTTTCCCCAGTATAAGCTTACAACTCCCAGCAACAATGCAGGGTGGATCTTCCAGAGGCGTTTCAAACCCGTGGTTGTACCTGGAATCTGCAAAGTTAATGTGTGCATTTTATTTTTCTGTTTTAGCCTTTGCTCCGCAGCACCGTTTAACTTTGTGTTAGTGTGGGTACCTGATTTCACCAAGGCAGCCTGCTTTCAGCAGCCCTTTTGCGCAGCCACAGAACAGCACAATTCCAATATTCCGTGTTTATGAGGTGGTGAGTGCAAGTATTTGGATGATCAAGCGGACAAGTTAAACAGCAGCAGGAGAGGCTACTTTAATCAGCTGTAATGTAATACATTGCCCACTTGTTATTCCTGGAGGAAAGGCTCTTCTGCTAGGACACCAGGCATGCAGATGAGCAGCAGCAAATATCATGCTTTAGAAACACTGCTGGCTTTTTCTCAGGTGTGAAGGAGAAGGGATATATTCTGAAAAAAATCTGCTTGCAATCAGATTTATTTTTTTTTCAATTTTGGAAAGGAAGCATGTTACAGACAGCCTGACAAGTGCTCACTCTGTGGGAAGCGCCTTCAGCTCAGCTCTGCTGAGAACATGAGGACCAGTAATTCCATGCAACCATGAAATTCCCACTTTTCTCTGCTACAAACGTGTTGCCTTTTGCATCAGTGTAGAGATTTTCCCAGGGAAGAGGTGTGGTCAGAGGAGCTGCTGTTTCTTGCTGGTGTAATCAGCCCTTGGAGCATTATTACCAGCCAGTGCTTGATTACTCACAAAATGAAAAATAGCGTAAATAATGACTTGTTTGGATTTTTACTGCACATGTAAGCTGGCTTCCATATTGTTAAATCAGACCCTGACTTCCAAGAGAATTTTTATGAATGAACCCCCAAAAATTGTATCTTCAAGGTATCAGTTTGTGAAGCAACTGATAGTCCTGGGGACATGGACACTGCTCTGGTTGGAGCTCCACTCCTTAGTCCATAAAATGCACTATAAATTTGGAGGTTACATGAACCATCCCCTTTGGGATTTGTGGGATACATAGGATGCAAAGGTCAGGCATCCTGATGTTTTCTGGGTAGACCCAAAAGGAGTTCTCTCTTGTTGTTTCTCCTATTTGGATTGTACAGATGTCACATGTAAGAGGCTCTTGGAAAGAAAGTCACACCACAATTGCATGGGGATGAAAAGGGCAGGCAGATCCTATTCTGGTGGTTTCAGATAATTCAGTGTATCAAGTCTCTTAGTATGCCCACTTTAAGCATTCACCTTGGAACCAAGTGTTTTTTCTATTCATGACTAATTAAAATAATTTTTTGCATACACAAATCCTACTTCGCCATTTTCCAAAGAGCAGCAGGAAAAGAGTATGAGTTGTCAATCAATAAAATGTTGATTTATCCCTGCAATGTTGATATTGCTTGCAGGAGAGTAAGACCATTGCTTTTTGCTGAATTCAATTTAAACTGTAGCATGGGCACTAATGATGCTGTAGATACTATAAAGAAGGAAGCAGAAGCACGCACACCTGGTTTCTGTCTCAGCGGAGGTTTATGCATTATAGTGATTGATGTATGAGGTCCAAATTTACTGATAAACTAATTATATGATAAAGTAGTTTGTGGGGCTCTTAAATTCCCCCATTGCAATTGTAGGAGAAGCAATAAAAAAGTCAATATTTGAAAAGAGTAACATTCATAAAAGATACATAATTAGACAAAAGGCAATGGGTGATTGAGTCTCCCCTCCCCCAGACTGTCTTTACACTCCCCATTTTATTCACGTAGGATCTTGGCCTGTTTTTGAATGAGAAAAAGGTCAAGAAGCTGTAATTTGGAATTCTTCTCACTTGGCTGTCAGGAAATATAAACTAATCCTGATTACAAAAAGGACAATGCTATTGATGTACTCGGGTTTTGATGCTACAGGGGTTTTTTTCTGTTTAAAATTTTAATTGGCTGAAGTAATTCCTTCTATCATTACAAGCATTTTATATTTGATTATGTTTATTCATGTTTCCTAGTTACCTTTATTTGCTATTTTTTTCACATTAAAGAGATGGAAAATTCATGGAAATAAACTTTTCCCACTCCAGCAATGCTAAGAATTGCAGCGGATTATATACACAAGTTATATACACAGCCAGGGTTGCAGACATGGTGCATTTGTAGGATGACAGGGCTGTGATGCTGCTCTGCAATGATTCAGTGGCTGCAGCACACACAAGAGAGCCCCTAGTGCCCCACACCAATGTCAGTGCCCTGGAAAAACTTCAGCATCTTTGAGGACCAAAGCCAAATTCTGTGAAACTTTGTAAAATCTTTGTATTTTAGAGGCTTTGACTGAGATGAAGAGACAAAGATGGTGGGGGTGACTTCCCCTTGCATTCAGGGATTGGCCAAGCTGTGGGCACAGCCCCTGCCAGCCCTCAGTGTTGTGTCAATGCCCTGGAGCTGCTGGCTCTTGGGTCTCGCCAGCCCAAGGTTTACATTGGTTCAGCCCACAGAGCTGCTGCTGTTCTGCTCTGCAAGCAGCTTGCTGGCTGACCAGAACAGACCCTTACAGTGCCTTAAGTAGTGCAGGGTAGCTGCTCTTAATTTCAAGCATAATTTCACCTTCAGTGAACAGCAGTTCTTGAAAGGCCTCATTTTAGCAGGGAAAGTATTAGGTGAAACAGCAAGGATGGGAATACAAACCCAAAGATCTTAGACTTGGTTTGGTGGCTGCATGTACACACGATAAAGCAGGAAAAGCTACTCTTTGAATGGCAGGCACCAAAACCACAACATTTTTCCTGGAGAAAATACCACTTAATAGCTCAGAATTGTCACCCTGCAGCTACAGCAAAAGTGATTTTAAAACTCTAACCAACAATTAAAATAATTGTTTTCTTCTCATGTCTGCTAAAGGTATGCCAGCTTTCCATCCCATGGCAGGATCTGTACCCTAAATCTTGTCCCATGCCTTCTAATCAGGGATTTCAGCACAATTTATGTGCATGAAACCATTTCTCTGACAGAGTTCTGTGGTAGGTGCAGATTAGCCTTTTGCAAACAAGGAAATGCATGTGTCTATCACACATCCATCTATTAAGCTGCTCATGAACATACTTGTTTGGTGAGCACGCCAGCTCCGGGTTTGTTCCTCGCCACTGCTCATGTAGCTGTCTCTGCTCTGGCATGAAGTGTTGTGGAAATAGAACGTGTGATATGTGGCAATACCACCTGCAGTGACGTGCACACACACCCCAAACCCTCCCCATCCGAACCTCTGGGCTTTTCTTTTGGGGTTTTGCATGATCTCCATGCTCTGCTGGGACAGAGGGACCCCTAAAGCCCACGTGAAGGGCTGAGGGAAGCCAGGAGGATAACTCACCCTTCCTTCTGACACCTCTCCCATGGCCAGGCTTGCCCTACACTCTGGAGTGCAGGGCAGCTGTTGAGGATGATGGCACAGAAAAAAAGTGAGAACAAGAAAAAAAAAAAAGTAAGGAGAGAATGAATCCAACCCCGCAGAAACATTAAAAGTTTGGTTTGTCATTTCCTGATGCTCTGACATTCACTAAAGCTGGCAATTCATCTCCTGAGTGTCTCTGCCTTACTGCTGTTGTTTTGGAGGCATTAAACACCCACTACCTGAGCAAAGAGGAAAGTGTCTGGGCTGTGCCCAGGAGTATCAGTGTACCAGGTGTCTGGCGTGCAGTGCCTGAGCTTCCTGCCAACAGCCCAGCCACCAGCAGACAGAAAAGAGGGCATGGGACAAGAACAACAAAAATGCACACTCTGAGGGAGCAGCAGACATGGGAAGGGAGAAGAAAATCCCCTCTTCCCCAAAGAGGTTGTGTGTGATTCTTTGGGATGGTGGAAACCTGAGCCAGGTGTGGAAAGGTTAGATGGCTAGAGATGCACTCCTGTGACGAATCAGGCCATTGGAGCTCTAGGATTAAAGGAGATCAGAAAACTGGTGCTGCACTTGTGGGTGAAAGGTGTTGGGATTGACTCTTCTCTCCTTTCCCCTAAGTATTCAGTGGGTTTCAGTTAGATGCAATATGGTAGATTATTTTTAATATTTAAAGGGATCAGATTCCAAGGGCTTTATAAACTTAGCCAGGCATCTTATCAGAGCAGGTTTATGCCTTAGCAAACCCTGCTCAGTGCATAACTTTGGAGAGCTTATTTTGACTGTGTGCTTAAAATAAGCAGGCCCCAAAATCCCAGGTCCACAGCCCTACGAATGCCCTTTTGCAGCTTATTCCTGTTGAAGCCACAAAGATCTCCTCTGGCATCAAGCTCTGCCTTGGCCAGGTGCAGCAGCTCAGCGATACTGCCGGAGGGTGATGGGCGATAAGGGATCTGCAAGCAGCTGGGGAGGGGAGGGAAGGTGCAGGTGGAGCTTGGCACCAGGGCCAGGGGGCTGTCCCAGGGTGCCCACCACCCACGGGGTCCCACTCTGCCAGGGGCTGGCAGGAGGGATCCTCCTTGGGTACACAGAAATCCTTGGGAATGCAAAGCATGTGTAAACATTAAATAGTTCTGCTGGCTCTCCTGCCCTTCAGGACTTTCAGATTAACATATTTTATGCTGCACTTAGATCGTTGTCTTCCTCTTTCCGAAGGGGTTAAGGTACTTTGGCTCCGTCCTTTTTCAAAGCAGAGCCACACCAATGCTTTAATCAAGCTGATGTGTTTAAAGATAAATTCAGGATATTTTTTCTTTAAATAGCTTATTGAGCTATTTCACCTAAGAAACAAAACATAAGAGTTCAAAACATTTTCCATGTTACATTTTCTATGTTAACCACCTAAAGCATTAAAGAGAGAAGTGTCTCCAAAACAGTAGATATTTTTGTTAATTGCAAACTAAAATTATCAATGCAGCAACAGGCATTAAAGAGAGTCCTCAAAATGAAGCTCAGACCCCATTAGGTTCTCCTCCTCCAGTCACTGTGACTTGTGGCTCAAGAAACAAGTGCTGGATTAGTCACATCAAAGTAAAAGTTTCCCTTGACTGAAACATTTCATTTGTGTGGTGTAATTTCTGCATGTTGAATATTTGGGATTGTTAATCCTTGGGTAATTTAATGACTGGGAGCACACTGTGTGTTACATTCCCCTCTGGAGGTCAATGTGTCTGCCCAGGAGTTCTCATTTGTCTAAGTGAAAGGAATGGTCTGCTCATCCATGGCAGAGGGGTGCTGCTCACCCACTCTTCAGGGCGTGCTAATACACAAAAAAGGCAACAAAGAAGGTGCAGTCGTCACTTCCTCTGTCCTCCCGCTGCAGCACCCAGCTCCAAGGAGCAGGAATTGCACAGGGGCTCTTATTAACTCTGTACCGGCCAGGTGAAATTGTTTCACTGACTTGCATGGCAGAATTGCTTTAAATAGTGCCAGTGCAGCTGGGGTTTTGGTACTACTATTAAAACACAATTTTCCTGCTCACTGGCACAGCATGGGAGTAGTTGGATGCATGGCTGGTTCTCTCTCTGCAGCATGTGATGTGCTCAGACCATCATTTCCAGATGCAAAGAGAGGGAAACAAAGCCCAGGTGGATGTATGGCTACTTGGGAATTCAGAAATCCTGAAATATCGACCCACAAAATCAATACAAATTTTAAGCTATTTTAAAATAACTTTCCTCACATTCCACACCATTTCTCAAATGGGGAAACACATTGATTTCTCTGCCCAGCCTGCTCAAGGTCAGGATGGCTTTTGAGGGGTGGGCACACCCAGCAGTGGAGACAGGGCCACCACCACAAACCTCATTTGAATATAATCTGAAGCAATCCTGCATTCTGATGCTCAAAGGCCCTGTATTTTTAGTATTTTAGGCCCTGTTGGATATCAAAGACTCAAAGAATACCCAAGTAAAATTTACCCCTGGCTTTGGCGAGACATTTAGTGGGGCCTTGGTGGTTCAGGACTTGTGCCATTAGAGTATAAACTCATAAACAACATAATATACATTTATTTTCTGGACAATGTTTCCTTTTCACATAGTTTATACATCTGGAAGGTAAATGCTTACAAGGGAGTGTTTTAAACACCTCTTTGTATTTCATTAGCTGGCTGTTTAATCTGCTATAATTTATTGCAAATTGCAGTTGTACTATATGGCCTCATGGTGCCTTTACTTATTTGAACATAAACGCCACTGAAGTCAGCAGGAATGCAAAGTTTTTAAATCAGAAGGGAGCCAAATGCTAGGTTTTCAGCAAGGACTTTGCACCAAGGCATTAAACCCCTTATTTTAGACTTTTGTTATGTTTCAGTTTGATGCTTTCCCCTGCTATGTGCTCCAAGCAGAATCATTTTCCCTTCCAGGCATGTATAGCTCCTTCCCCTTTGGTTTCTTAATTTGGGTTAGATCCCGTAATATGAAAAATATACTCAGATATTGCACCTAGAGCACATTGATGAGACCTAAAGAGCTCTTCTGTGAAGGGAATTAAGATCAAAAAGACTGTGGAATTTAAATATTCAACATTTCTTCTTGGATATGAAACAGAAAAATTGTTTTGATGCAAAAGTTCTTGTGACAGAATACGTTACTTAGACTCTGAGACCATATTAGGATAAAATGCCTTTTTTATATAGGAATTGCACTCCTTCATATGGAAATTATGACATTTTGTCTATTGCCTCTTACTACAAATGTTTAAAGGATCTGTTAAAAATATTCTTTTAAGAAGTTGTATCAAGATAAAAGAAAGTAAATAAGAGCCAGTACAATTTTCAGGCTTATTTCTGATCAGTTTCTTGATTTAGACCCCATTTGCTGCCAGAAAATTGCACCAGCTACCAGAGCTGGGGAAGCATGTAGCTGACACCACAGTTCACTTTGCAGTTGGGGTTTGCTGTGCTGTTGCCAGACCCTCGCCCTGGCAGAAAAGGAACATTAATTACATAAATTAATGTTAATTCCATGATCTGATGGGCTTACAGAGACCCAGGAAAAAGGGCTCAGCCTGAGTGCTGATACAAATGAAAGACAAGCAGATGAAATACCCATTCTCATGGTCTGACTAACTGCTGCTGGACCTTCATCTACATTTAGCTGATGGATTTTTAACTGACCACTCATCTTTCCTAACACCCCATGAAAAGCATGGACTGGGAGGGTGGTGGGCACCTTCCCCCAGCAAGGCTTCAAGTAAAGGGGGCAGGACACTTGCAGATGGCTGAGGGATTGCCAGATTGCCTGTTGGGAAGGCAAAGGAAAGGGAAGAGCCTTCACCCTGTGCTCTTCCACACCAGGCAAGACTCAGTGCTATTCCTTTTCCATCCAAGCACTGCTCTCCCAGTGTGGGAGGGCTCCAGCCAGGACTCCAGCACTTTCCACCACTTCTGCTTGCCCTTCCCACACCTCCTTGCTGGCAGAGCCCCATGGGGGTGCCAGGAGCCCTGCAGGAAGGATCTGAGGCCAGTGAGAGCCCCAGGCAGCTGCCAGGGTCTCTGGAGACTCAGGAGCTGAGCAGGAACAAAGCTTTGGTCCTGCCCTGCTGCTCTTGGACAGGCTGATGCATCCAAAGAAAATAATTTGGAAAGGTCCATCATGGGATGCATCACACCCATCAGCCATTTCAGAGACTTTCTCCATCAGGAGACTCTGAATTTGCACTCTGCATCCTTTCTCCTGGCCTGAAGGCCTCACATCAGTCTGAATTTCTTCCCTCTTTGTCCCTACAGAAAATTAATAGGAAATTCTGGCCACTCCAAATGAACTTCCTAGGTTCCTAAGTCTTTTTTTAAGGACTTAGCCTTCTTGTCAGATGTTTTGGCTTCCTTAAAATTTGGGAGCCAGCAGAATTTTCTTAAGGGACTGCTGCAGAAATACTTTGATGGGAAAGTAGATGATAAAAATAACCATTAGGTGCCAAAGGCAGTGGACTGGGAATTAAAAGCTCTTCTGAAGTCAGAGACATTTGTGTCTTTAAAAGAGCTCAGAAAAAGAGGTGAGAAAAGCTATGAGTGTGGCTGGACAGCTGACTGAGTCCAGGTGAAGGATTTGGGAGAGGAAAACAACAGGTGGTGGGCAGGAAGGGCCAGAGAATCAGATCTGCCTGGGGAATAGCCTGTGGATAGAGTGACTGGTGCAGGAGCAAACACAGAAAGAAAAGAGGTGAAACTAGGATTAAACTTTACCTCCTGCTACAACAAAGATCTTTGTGAAAGACTTATGCACAGCAACTAAACCCGTCAAAAACTAAAACTAGGGAAAAATCCTAGAATGAAGTACTTGTTCCCTCAGAAGAGGATGAGAACAAAACCTGTGACAGAGGTTATTCATGTCATTTTTAAAAAGTGTTCAAAAACAGTGATCAATGATGAGTGTGCTGCAAGCACTTAAAATATCTCAGTAAACAAACCAAATTTGGGGCACAAAAAGGCATTAATATGGAAAATACTGTAAAATTCATTCTCTGTGGATGACCAATAGACACAGTAGGTTTTTTTCCCTCTTTGATGCAATAAGTTTTCAGCAATATAGTAAAGGCTATCACACTTCAGGCTACAGCAAAGGATTGGTACAATAGCAAAAGACATTTGAGATGTATCAGCATCCACTGGAAAATTTCAAACCTAGAATTTAGCCTCATTTAAAAACTGCTAAATCTTTCTGTTTTCTTGGTCAATACTATATTATCAACTATCTGTTCACAAAATTCAGCCAAATACTCTCTCAGATGGTTTTACAGACTTTTGGCAGCCGTAGGTGAACATGTATTTTACAGAGCAAACCAACACATGAGCAGCTCCAGCCTCTTGACCTCTGCTCATGTCTCTTGCTTCATCTCATTCTCAGTAGAGTTGGTTGGGTTTCAAAAGGTATTTGCTATCAGAAAACAGCTGCCTTTTTTTTTTTTTCCTTTCCTTTGGTAGCCACCTGTTTACCTGAAATCCATTAAATCCATTGTCTTTTCATGATATTGTTTGGGTTTGAATCTGAATATTTTATCAAATGTCATTGTCAGAGTATTGAGGATAGCTTTAGACAGAAGTACTGAAAGCCTCTTTGAATACTCTGTTGAACAATAGAACTCAGTTTGTGCTGAAAAAATACTGGAAAAAAAAATTAATTTTGAAATGTCAAATATTTTCCCATCTCTGTCTGCCTTGACAATGTATGGCCTTTTCTGATTCCTGAGAGGAAATCTGAATGGGAGCTAAGTGACAGATGCAGAACTGCTTGTGGGCCACCATACAACCTCCTCCTCCTGCTGCTGTTTCAAGGGGTGAAACACGTAAAAGGATAAAGAAACCTGAATGCAGGATCAGGGCTGACGTCAATATTTTGACATTTCCATGGCTGTACAGGTTTAGTGGCTCTAATATTAGAATAATGCACTGCAAGAGGTAGCATGTGAAGCTGTACTGCTATGCCTTGTCTTAATATGAGCAGTAAGCATCTAAACAGCCCCCATTGTTCTCTTCCCATTCTCAAATGTTTTTTTAAAACATATCCTTCAGATAAAAGGTTGTGAGCTTTGTGGTTGGGTTTTGCTCTGGTTTAAATTGGTGGCATGTTTCCCCTCACTCAGTGCTCAGGGGGGAGCTTGGTCCCACCTCTGCACGGCTGCCGGACAAATGGAGGTGGAGGGGCTGGGAGGATCTGCCACGCAGCACACGAGCTGCACAGGAGCTTGGCTTTGCTGTGGCTCATCCAAGGAACCAACCTGGCTGCTCCTCCCTGCTGTGTGCCTCTGGGGAGCACAAACACACACAGAGAAAGGCAGCCCCCTTTCACAGACACTGCCTATGTGCCACTTCTTCTCTTGCCAAACAGATGAGAGAAAAGTTTATCCCAAAGCCTTCCCACTGCCAGGGTCCCTTCCACCTCAGCATGCCTCACCCAATTTTTTTTAACTGCTTCAATTTGCAGCTTACCATTTGTTATAATAATGGAGTCTAGTGAGAAGCTTTTGGCCCCATAAACTTTGGACATAATTTTAACTGTGTCAGCTTTAAAAAGTCAGTATCTGCCTCATCAAAGGGCAATCATGTCCAATGTGGGTGTCTCTGTCAATTGTGTTCTGAACTGCAGCAATAATCCAACCAAACCGTGCAAAGATCTTTTCTACACCCACATTTCTTAATTATCATCATGAGACTGAGGTAGCTGAGACCAGATCTATAATGTTTTCTGGATGTCAAAATGCCCACACACCTTCTGTAATCCTTGTGCTACCAGCCCCCTTTCATGTTGCTTTTAGCTGGTCCATCTAATTATCTACTACCAAAACTTTTTACTGCATTATTCCCAAATCCCACAAAGGCTCTGTTTAACAAAGAAGAAACAACTGGTCTGATGAGACCTCCTTAACTGAACAATCCTTTTAACATTTTAGTGGATGATAAACCCCTCTTCACCCCTTTCAGAAATGAACCATTTTTCTTACAGTCAGGGAAGACCCAGGCCCTTAAAAGTCTCTGCATACATTGCATCCATGAACAATGCAATTTCTTGGGAGTTTTGGGGTCTACTGTCCATTTGGAGAATAAATAACTTCGTTATTTTCACATGTGCTACAGTCAATAAGGAGCTGGAATGGGAAAGTAGCAAAAATTTTATGACTTAATGAACACGTTGCAAAATCATTCTTGCCAAATGTCAAAATAAATTGGAGGCCAGAGTGCATGGTTTATGCTTGTTAAATTGGGGGTTTGTGTGCTATTTTGGGAAGGAAAAAAAAACCAAAAACAAGACAGGCTGCACTATGCAAAAGCAGGGGGAACAGAAAGTGTACACTTGGCCACTCATGGCAAGAGCTTGGCCCACTGCAGTCCCTGCGCCAGTGCTCCCCACAGGAGCCAACACAGCAGTCTGTGGCTGTGGGGAACCCCTCCCTGACAGCACAGCTGGCTCTGGGGCACTGCCCTGGCCCCCAGGCTCTGCCCCAGGCCCCACAGCCCAGCTGGGAGCACATCCCTTCCCTCTGGAAGCACCAGTGCCAGCGTGAAGATGCCTCACACCCACCAGCCACTTCAGAGACTTCTTCCATCAGGGGACTGTAAATTTGCACTCTGCATGAGAACCATGAAGCTCAAATGCCAGCAGGGATAATGTGGTTGGAAGCAGATGTGCTTCTGCTGGAGACTCCTGTGCCATGCCTGGTCATTGCCACCGATGCCACTCCTGGCACAGACATGCTGAGAAGAGCAGGTTGTGCCTACATTGCAGAGAGTTTTCTGTTTGTCCAAGCAATGAGCAGCTTCAAAGGTCTAAGTTTAGAAATACCTACACAGCTGAGGACCTGATCCTTTCAACACCAAAGCATGTCACAGCTATTTTCCCTTTAAGATTGCCTCAGGAAAAGACCAATTAGGATTACATGATAAGTAAAATTATTCCCATACTTACATGGCTGGGAAAATAGGTCTCTCCAACTGCATATTCAAAAGGAGATCAAAGCAACATTGTTCTTTTGCAGCTAGATTTTGACTTATTTATGTTTTTCCCCATTATGGTGCCTGTTCCAGCAGCACCAAGAGGCCACAGACATGTGCTTCTTACTTCCCCTCTACATCTAGTAATGGGAGTGCCATGAAAGTGCCTCTATTTCTGGCTGCCTGCATGAAAATGTGTGGATACATATATGTGGCTTTCACTTATTTTACTTCACGACACAAGGAGGGAGGGAAAATCTTTTTCATACACCTACATCTATCACAAAGCAACTAAGAATAGAAGCAATATTGAGACAGATGGAAATGTTAATGGTGACAGCTCACAAGCAAGAATCACACATTTGTGAAATAATGAAATGGGTGGGCAGTTGTTATATGAACTCCATGTCAGTCGGTATGTTTTCCTGGCTATCATTTTGCAGAAGTATGTCTCAGAGATATTTTCAGTTCATGGGAGAAGCCTGTGCCCTACCCTACACCTTGCTGCTGGCACGTGGGTGTAGGAATTCACCAAAGGTGGCGAGCAGCTTGCCAGTGACCCTGTCCATCATGTGCCCTGGGGGCTGCAGGATGCTCCCTGACATCCCCCTGCCAGGGCACTTCACTACTCCCAGCAATGTGGTGGGAGAGATGCAGAAAGGAAGGGTAAAAATATTTGGAAAACCAAACATGAGAGAAACATGGGATACCCACACTTGTTCCAAAATCTTATTTCCAGGCTTACAATTATTACTTTTCATTGACATTTCATCTTCTGCATTCCTTATTGTGAGCTGGACTTGCTGACCACAAACGAAAACGGGCATTACAAAACCAGCCCTGCATTTCTCCACTCTTCCTTTCTAGCTCTCCATGCCCCAAAAGCCATCAAATCCATTTTAAGGACCACTTTGACAAGCCTGCTTTTGCCAGCCCCAGTTTCTTAGCCCCAGTCTAATGTTAGCTCAAAGGGGAGGGAGCCGTGAAAGTGTCTTTTCAGACATCTTTTACCTTGCATTACCTGTCTCATTCCCGAGGTCTGGGGAATCTACTGATTTTCAACAACTTTGATAGGTACTGTTTCTTGCAGATGCTGTTTACTGCACTTGACGTTACTATTTTTTGCCAGAGGAATGAACTAGTTCTCCTGAAATCTTAGGGATGCTCTCTTTGTTTGCGTAGCTGATTAAAAAAAATAAAAATTCTAGCAGCTACATCTTCAAGTGCTTAGTGGTGATTTACTACAATGATTCATGGTAAGACTTACAGCTCTGAGGAAAATCTGTCCCTCGGGATTTATCCACCTTTCCAGAATTTCTCATGGCAGGGCAACCATATGCCACTGTATTTAGGAAGCAACTTATGGTTACTGATTGGCAGCCAGTCTGCATTTTCTTAGTGCATTTCTAAGAGCTCAACAGCATTAATGTGATAAAGAAAGGAGAAAAAAAAAAAAAAAAGGACTCTCTGTACAAAGCCAAATGTATGCACCCAGCCACCTCAGATTAATGAAATGCTAGACATTAATCCACTGGCATACATGCCTGTGAATGCTGGCCACTAAAAATAAATAGTGAGAAATATCAGACTGTTTGAAACAGGAAATTGTTGAGCAATCCTAAAAATCAAAAGGTTATCCAAATGGTGAGCTGCTGAGAATGACAAACTTGCATAGAGACAAGGCCTGTGTCAAACACCATATATTATAAAAACCATCTTGTGCTGAGCACAGACACCTGACAGACACCAAACCACTGAAGCCAACACTTGTGGTACCAGGTAAAAAAAAAACCTCAAAAAAAGGCAAAAAAAGACTGCCACACCAAAACTTTGGAGGATGAAGACATAGTCCAAGGACATTGGCCATTTTACAGTACTGTAACTGTAAGAGATGAAAGGTGGTGATGAACCACCACCAAAGCAGTGACAGCTCCTGGAGAAACAGGAGATACTAAAATCAATGAAGCTACTTGCAGATGAAGGTATGAGTCACCAGGATGGGACCAAAACCGGCCCGTGTCATTTGTTAGCAGCCATCCATCCCAGGCCTCTCTGCAGAGAATGATTAGAATTCCAGAGAAACGTGGCAACAGAGGCAGAAAGGAAAATGCTGGAGTTTTTTAAGAGCTGGCAAGAAAGTAATGGATGCAAACTTAAAATACAGGAAGATACACAAAATTATGCATGGAGTGGAAAATTCATATAACTAGAAGCTCCTTGACAACCTCCTAGATAACAGAAAAAAAATTATTTTGGGAAGTGGGTAGATTTTTAGTAGGGCTCATCAACCTCTAGTTCAGAGTGGATGTGTTGAAATATTGGCTCTACCACATTACTTTTCCCTAAGTGAAAAAAGGTCAGAGGACGTTTCATTATGAGTTTAATGAGACCAATACTGCAAATCATGAGTTCTTGAGTGTCACCCAGCCTCCTGCCGAAGGATGCTGCCGAGACCCGGCTCCTCTCTCCTCGCCTTTAGAGCTGCCTCCTACGGCACCCTGACAGGTATCCCCAGCAAACGCGAGTTCTCCAGGTGGAAATGGAAAAATCCACGGAGGGATGCTGCCGCTCCCTCCTCCGGCCGGCCCGGCGGGTGTAAAGGGGGACGGCGCTAAGCCAAGGCCGCCGGTAGCGCATCTCCCGGGCAGGCGAGCGGCTGCTCCCGTTACCGGCCAGCGCCCAGGGCAGACACGGCCGCAGCTCAGGCGGCAGATGCCCGACTTTATCCGGAGCGAGCCCCGTCCTGCGCCACCTCCATTTTAGCATTTTGGCTGCGCCGTGCCCGATGCGGCTCCGGTGCCGCCGTCCAGGGGCCGGGGCCGCGGGGCGGAGGGGGCGGCGGAGGGGCGGCATCCCCGGCGCCCCCGTCCCATCCCATCCCATCCCATCCCATCCCATCCCATCCCATCCCAGGGCACCGCGCCCCGCTTCCGCAGCACGGAGCTCCCGGGGGGAGGCGGTCGCTGTGGCAACCGCGCTGGGGAGGGCGGGGGGACCCGGGGGACGCCGGCGGGGGCGGCCCGGCCCGGCCCGGCGGGCGCGGTGCCTGCGCGGCGTCTCCGCCCTGCTGCGCGCCGGGGACGCCGCCCCCTCCCCGCGGCGGGCCGGCCTCCATCCATCCATCCCTCCATCCATCCATCCATCCTTCCCTCCCGCCTGCCGGGGGCTTCCCTGCCCTGCGGCGCTACGTGCGAGCCGAGCGGGAGGGAGCCCGGCGGGAGGCGGGGGCGGCGGGGCCGGGATCCGCCCTCGCTCCGCAGCGGGGCCGGCGCGGGGCGCTGCCGCAGGGAGGGCGCGGGGGGCTCGCCGGGAGGGGGCTCCCCGCGGCCGGGATTCCCCGGGCGGTGTGCGCCGAGCGGGCACGGCGGGGCTCCGGGCGGGCTCTGCTCCCCCGGCGGAGCGGGGATGGGGGCGATGCTCAGGCTCCGTGCGGAGCCCGAGACCCCTTGAGCCTGTCTACCTGCGAGCGCTGCTGCCGCCGCCGCGGCTCCGCCAAACTGCTGACTTTCCAGAGCTTATTTTTAGCCCGGAGACTAAATATTATTAGCTACATTTCTACGTAGGAAGAATCGGAAGCGCGGGGAGGGGTGGGGGGAGGCACTAGAGATAGGGAGGGAGATGAGCAGAAAGCTTATCCGAATGATCTCCAGTTGGGGGGGCTGCGTTTGGGTTTCAGCCTTGCCAAACGCGCGCACACACACACACGCACACACACCATTAATTATAGCAAAGTAGATGCGGATATTGGATCATCAGCAATACATGCACGGCTCTCCCTTCGAGCCGTAGGTTGCGTACACGGAGGGGTCAGCTAATCTCCGTGTAGGTAAAGATCAGCTGCGTCCCTTTATCTGTGAAAGATCAGTCCTGCACAGTGCCAGCTTGAGCTCAGCTGCATCTCTTTAGCTATGCAAAATCAACTTGCATCCTTAGCCAGGGAATAAAAAAAAATCCGTCGCATCTGCTTCTTTTGGTTGCATCTCTGCCCAAAGCATGCACACACACACAGACGAGATTCCCAGGTTAAATCAGGCGCAACTTAAGTTAACTCGTAGTTAAATCTCATCCAGCTTTTCCTTCCTTCCTCCTCTAGCCCTCACACACCAAGCAGCCAGCAAGGTAACAAAACTAGGCGAAGAGCAGGCACCCATCCCCGCACCACAGAGAGGGAGAGGCAGGAGCCAGAGGGGCCGCCGGGGGTATCCCCCCTGTGCTTACCTTGGTTACAGCTAACACCACGAGCAGTGGCTAGATCGCGGAGATAAATACTGGCATTTCCCAAAGTTGACACCGTCAAACCAACCCCCGGAGCTTGCAAGACTCTTTTTTTTTTTTTTTATATCCCTCCTCTCTTGTTCCTATTCCAGTCCGCACCGCTAGGAATTCAACTTCGCCCAGCTCCAGCTGGGGCGAGAGGGCGGCGGGCGGGGAGGGAGGGGAGGAGAGGGGAGTGGAAGCAGCACCGGGGCTCGGCGGGGGAGGGCAGCCGGCACCCGGCGCCCGCCGGGTCGCGGAGCACTGCGGAGCCGGCCCCGCCGCCGCTGTCCAGGGTGCTGCCGGTGCCGCCGCCGGTGCCGCCGCCTCCCCGCGCCGCTCCCCGCCCCCTCCGGGGCAGCCCCGAGCCCCCGGCCCCCCCGGTGCCCGCCGAGGGACGGGCGGCAGAGCGCCCGGCCGCCGCAAGCTGCAAGTTTGTGGCTCAGACGCGCCGTTTGCATCGCAGCCCTAAATCAAAGAGCGCCGCAATTAAAGTTACACCGTCTAAAGCACAATTCTGCCGGCCTCCGCGGGTTACGCTCTTTGGCGTATTAAGTACTAGAAAGCCGAGCCCGTGATACCAGATCCTGTCGTTAAGCAGCATCTCGAGCTCTTTTGGTGTAGTTGTTTTGTTCCTCTCTCTCCGGGTATTAAAAATAAGCTTTTTTTTGTAGGTACTCACCATTGTTTCTTTGCTGTCCTGGAGACAGAAGTGGTTTAAAATCCAGTCTCTCCAACAGATGCTGGAAGGTAATGTGTCTTGTTTGAAGTCATCATGTGAGAACTTCTGCTTTGCTCAGTGGATCGCCCACCACTTGGTGTGACTTATGAATCTAATAACCCTTTGCAATATCCGCAAGCTTAAACTCTCCACCACCTTAGTGCCTACAGAAGACAGAAAGCAACTGGCAGGGAGTTTTAAAAACCTATAGATTTACGCAAACGCCTTAGCTCAGAGTCACGTTTCCCTCCGAGTTCTTACGTGATCTTAATGAATGAGAGGGGTTACCAACCAATACAGTATAAAACGTGATCGCAGCCGCCTCCCAGGAAACCGGAGCGGGACACCAAGTTCCCGAGCGCAGTCCTGGCCGGCCGGGCGCGCTGCGCTGCGAGCCGAGTCCCACCGCCCTCCTTCCACCTCCCGGGGCCGCGCACGGCCAGCCGGCTCTGCGGATTTACGCTCGGGACAGGTAAGTCAGCGTTTGGGGGGCTGCTTGCTCGTTTGTTCGTTTGAGTGGCACGTTCACCGCGCTCTCACGGGAAGTGCTCCGGGGACTTGTTGCATACTAGGTCCTGCCACAAGAGGAGCGTGGCACAGTTGCCAAGACGAGTTCCTTTCCGAAACCCCTGCCTTTCCCGAGCTGCAACTTCCCGCACGCCTCTCCTCCCCCTCCTCCCTCCGCCCTCACCGGGAGGCGCATCCCGGGGGCGGGATGCTCGGCCGGCCGGCTCCGAGCCCCTGCCGCCGCCGAGGCACAGCTCGGGAGGGGAGGGCAGCGCATCATCCCCGGCTCCTGCCTTTGCTCTCCCCCCTTCCCCCCCAGCAGCGCCCCGGCTCCGCCCGTGATTTCTCTGGCCAAGCCAATTCCGCTCTGCTTGCGCTGCGAGAACGCCCGCACACCTGGGCGCCCCTGCAGCCCCTTTCCCCGAGAGGCGGCCGAGCCCCAGGGTCACTCCTGCCCAGGCTCACGAGTCCCCATCCCCATCTTGTCTTGGCATCTGGGGTTTATTCCCCGCGGCTGCCCCGCCTCCCCGGTTCCGAGAGCCCCGCGGGAGCGGCGCGGGAAGGGCTGTGGGAGGCGGTGGGGAGGGTTCCTGCGCTTCCAAGGCGAATTGCAGTCAACTGAACCTGGACTTGCCAAAGTTTATGGGCGCTGCCTCTCATAAGGAAAAAAAGAGACCAAGAGCGAGGAGCTCCTCGTCCGCTCCCGTTCTCTCCTGACTGAGTGCTGGAATTACATGGACGGGTCATTTCTCTCCCAAGCGCCTGTTCCTCCCGCCCCCCAGCCCCAGGTACCTCCGCCTGGGAGCCAAAGCAAGCAGCCTCTTCCATGACAACCATCTATGTTGATCCATGCAATAACCAGCAGATGCTGCCCTAAGACTGGTACAGCTGGTACTTTCCTGCCTCGGCTGTCCTGGGCACAAGGTGTTAGAAGAAAAGTCAAAGTGGCATCCAGCAAAGCCGCCCTGAGGAGAGGCACGGCAGCCCCTGAGTGCATCACACCCTGCCCGTGTGCCATGTGCAGGCAGAGCCTGCTGCTGCTTCTGGTGTAACCCTGCACCCGGCACATCACCCTGCCACTGACACCCGGTGTCACTCGAGACACCTCCTCAAGGGCTGAGCCCCAGGCAGGAAGCTGAAGTTTTCCCCCAATAGTTGGAAGTACTCATAGCGAGTGTTAATACTGGTCAGGAACACCAGTTTTAAGTGGCATTAAAGTTGAAAAAAAAACCCCAAACCTAAGTGTTTCAACAAGTGGCAAGACTGCAATGAGTTCAGCTTTCTCCCACATTCTTCAAAGCAATTTGCTCCTGCCTCTTCCTCAGGGGAATAAAATAATTTGGTAGTATCTGCTTTGGGTAGTAAGTTACACAATTCATGTTTTGACCAAATAAACACATATCTAAATCTTAAAGGTTTCTGACCCTGTGGAGTCCTCAGTGTTTTATAGAGAGAACTTCACAAAGTTATCATTTAAAACATATTTCTACATACTTATTTTAGAGCTCAAGAAACATAGTCTTTGATTGAGAAAGCAATTCCCTCTGTAGCACTTGTAAGAAAGTACTTTGCAGCACTGTTCCTCCCCTACTCCTCATTTCACTTACTTCTAGGTGTCCTCATTTTCTGATGAAGGTCTCAGTTGTTAAGAGATGCCCAGGAGAAACCTTTGGGGGGTCGTAGTATCATATTGATGTAATAAAATTAAATTTACAGAAAAAAAATCCTTCCTCAAAGCTTCCCCCTGAGGTCCAGAGCAGGAAGTAGCCTGGTGTCATTTCAGCCCTGTGCAGATGCATTTTCTACAGGAGACTGATGGGGTTTGCCAGCAGTGATGAGGCAGGGAGAACTTGTGTTTGCTGGGGATACCACGTGGGACAGAGCCACAAGCAAAGTCACTTCTTTGGACAGCTAACTAGGAGAGCTCCTGGTCAGTATTCCTGCTGAAGGACAGGACTCCACCCACCTCCCTGGGGATAGGTGACAACTGATAGCACCAACATCACATCTCATTCTCAATAGACCAAATTAAGCAGGTGTTTGCTGAAGGGTGTGCTTTAGATAGTGTCAGTGTAATCAATGAAATAAACGGGACTGCAATCAAGGGAATGCTACAAAAGTCTATGGAAAAACAAAAGGTCATTGGTAGGGTAATAGGGGGTGCTATACGGAGAATGGGAATTACCTGGCAGAAGATGAGTAGGAGGAGGCAGTATGAAACAATCGGAGTTCTTTCCTTGTAGTGGCACTCACAGGTGAGAGAACAGCCCAGGACATTCTGCTGGGCCAGAGCTGAAGTTGTGACACCAGTCAATGCACCAGTCAATCCTCTGTCAGGGATTCCTGCAAGAAGGGCATTAGAAAGGGGATGACTAGAATTAAACCTAAATGCCTCTTGAGTTTCAAGGCATTTCCTTTCCCTGTGTCTTGTTTCCAGCTATTTTTTTTTCTCTTGAAGACCTTATCCCCAGGCCATGGGAGACCCAGCCATAAAAAATCACTGGAAATGAGATGGTGTGGAGGGCTTTTTTCCTTAGCACCATAGAGGGGCACAAGTGACTCAAAGTTACTCACCTGACAAGTCATACACTTCAGTAAAAGCTGGAGCAGTGAGTAGAGCTTAGCCCATTATTTCAAACTAATAATCAGGTGGTCTGTTTCCAGGCTGTTGAAACAGAATAGCTGCTAGCATTTGCCAGAATGACACGGCACAGCATTGGCTGCATGCAGGTAGTTCATACATATAAGGCAATGTACATCTCTTGTTCCAAGTCTGTTTATCTTGGAATCACATTGTTACCAGATGAAGTATACAGCTGCAGGACCTGCCTTCAGTGGGGACTACTCCTACGTAAATAGTGACAGAACTGTTTAGCAGATGAGGCCTAATTAAATGGGAATCAGCCATACATTTTCCTTCTCTTAGACAAAACAAAGTGAAGAATCCTGCAGGAGCATTGCTAGAAAGTCACAGTGCCTTGAATCAACTTGTGAAGCATCCCAAAATCCTAAGCAAGCTACAAATGCTCTTTCCCTGCCTTAAAACACCTTAGAAAATGATGAGCTGTTACTGGTTGGCTTTTTCATACAGTTGAAAGACTACCAAAATACGTGGATAACTGCTAAGCACCTAAGTGCTAAGGTGCTAAAAGACACCTTCCATTCATTATGTACAGCTGCTCCCTCAGGGACCACTGAAAACCTGCCTCAGCCACCAACATTAGCAATCTGAGCAGAATCAGAGGAGATAGCTGTCAACTTCACAGAGATGCTTCTGAAATAAGAGCTGCGTGACATCATCGCTGGTGTGAAACGGGGCTGCCAGCTTCTCTCCATGCCAAAAATCTAATGGTGTGTTTGCAAGAAGGGTCCCCCAGGGTTATGGTGTGCTAGTTCTGCTGGTAACCTCCTGCTTCTCCAACCGGCGGATTTGGCACCTGCCCTGCTACTGCCTGGAGGGTAAATACCAGCCTCCCAGTAGGTATTTAGGGTAGCCTCCCATCAAGTGTTGATTTTCTGTGCCTGATTTCCTCCTCCTGCAGATTATCCTGCTCTGATATTTCCATCTTTCCCCTGATCTTCGCGCTGCAAGTGTTAGCAGTCTTTCACTCTGCCTCCTCCCTCCCTGGAAGTTTTCCTTTCTTTCTGAGCCTACTTGTCTTCAAAGTGCGTATATTCCATGCTGGTAACATGCAGATGAGCATCGTAGTCATGATCCCACTCAGATACTAAACAAGCCTCCCACCAATGCCTTGTCCTCCTTTAGAGTGCTGGAACATTTCAGCTTGCTTTCAGTCTCCTGCAAGCAGCAGGAAATCCTCTGGAGCAGACAGGCAGCAGCACACGTGCTCGCTGTGGTCGTACCTCCGAGGAGGGCTCGGCACCGACTCCTCTCCAAGTGTCTGCGGGGAAGGGAGGCTGAGATCCCCACAGGAATCCCACAGAGCCTGGGCTCCAACCCTCCTCAGCCCACAAGAGAAGGGCTTCGTGTCACCATCAACGGGGGGTACCCTGCCCGGTTTTTAACATCACAAACTGTGCCGGGCTCATATTCACATTTGGTAAGAGAGGAGAGCTCGGTGTGCTTAAGGAAAGCCAGCCCTGCTACAAGCCAGGATAAATCAGGGTTTCCATCATCCACAGTGTCTGAAGCAAATACGTTGGGACAGATGCCTTGGCCAGCCTTCCTGATCTGTGCAGGCAGCAGCACAGGTTACAGAGGCAGGACATGCATCAGGGCTGTCAGCTTTCAGCCAGCCACCAATCCTGGGGAAATCCTCTGTCCTGCACTTTCAGCTGTCCATAGGTGCATCCCTCTCACAGGGGAGTGGGACTGTAGCAGGACTTCAAGGACGAGTCTGAGAGTTTTGCTTTAATTAATTATTTGCCATGAGCTTATAGCAAAAAAGCCCTGTTGTAGAAAAGTTTTGCCTAAACTATTTCTGTCATTTATGGAAAAGCTGTGTTTCAGGAAACCTTCTAGAATTAAAGTTTTGTTTTTCTCAAACTACCACACATGCAAATGTAGTTCAGTACTTGCATGGCACTCATTTAGGTTAGCTGGAAAAGACAGGAGATTAGATAAATGTAATGGAAACTATTGGCCCATGTAAGTTCTCCTGCCTGACCTGAGCAAAATGAGACACCGGGTATCTCTTACGAGAAGAAAACCAGAGATAGGGAGAGAAATCAGAACCTGGAGAAAAAGAAACATGACAGCTGTAATCTGTTACTATTGCAACCTGATTATAGGATTCATTGACAAGGTGGGGGACCCTTTCTTTTGGCATTAAAGTCTACACCTTGCTTCATGTAACCACAAGAAAAACATCTCCAGGCATCAACCTTTAAAAGAGATTCTTTCTTCAACCTTCTTTAAAGAGAAAACATACAGCATGACTATGAACAAAATAAGCTACACCCCTGCTTCATCATAATTTTAAATGTTGGTACATGCAGACCTGAGTTAGTAAAGAAAACCAGCACTCACAGTACACATGTACAACCACAGGGGATTAGCCTTAATTGTACTTACAGGTGAAAAGTAAACACATACCTTAATTCTCTTCCAAAGTTAATGTTTTATAAGCAAACTACCTTCCAAACCACATGAATCCACTTCTCACCAGTCAAATCCCCTCTCAGCTTCCATGGGAGCTCGCAGTCACAGCTTGGTGTTTGAGCATGGCAGAAACCTGTTATTGTGGAGAACAAAATATCTGCGGGAGGAATTACACCCTGAGTTAGGGAGAGCAGGAGGAGCTGGGTGCCTGTCATATGAGGGTTATTAAGGGGAGCTGGCAGGCTCTGAGTAAGAGTGACCCTTGGCTTTGTCCCTGCACTCACCTGATGAACTCTTTCAAACAGAACTGTGTTCTCTGCAAGGCCCTGTGTGACAGAGGAAGAGGGTGAGATGGCAACTGAAGAAGAGAGGAACAGGCAATAGTGTAATGGGGCAAAAATGCTGAAGGAAAGTAGAAATACAGAGAAGAAAAAGTAGAAATACAGATAAACTCTTACAAGGTTACTGCTGAACCGGGGGTATTTAATAAAATAATAACCTCCATCCAGGCTCTTGCAACAAGTTAGCTAAAAACACCTCCCCTACCAGTTAGGTATGAAAGTGTCCCATCTATTTTTATCCTGGGATTTTCAGACTAAAATGACAAATTCTCCCCTGAGATAGTATTCACAACAACCAGGAAAGAGTGCTAATGTTGACCTAAATAAATAAAGCTGCTCCTGTGTAAGAATTCCTGCAAGGATCCTTTAAAACAAGATACTTTGAAAACATTTGCTGCAAAACGCATATGAAACCCTGGGGGACAAACAGCCTGCCAGACACTATGGTCTCACTATCCCAGTTTCCAAACTAGG
Organism: Melospiza melodia melodia; assembly: GCF_035770615.1. Taxonomy (NCBI): domain Eukaryota; kingdom Metazoa; phylum Chordata; class Aves; order Passeriformes; family Passerellidae; genus Melospiza; species Melospiza melodia. The sequence goes on from NC_086199.1 coordinate 47,277,129, forward strand.
CTGAGAGCTTTACAATTGCACTCCAAGAGAACAGGGGTGTTAGAGCAAGGCTTCTGATGCCAAAGCACAGGGTCCTGGTATTCCTTCCAGTTAGGGCACAAATAAATTTTCAAAGAAAAAAGTGTTATTTTTGTGGAGTTGTACACATGTTTTTGAGCCAAGGTGCACATGAAGTTTAACTATGCCTCATGACAATTTGCATGATGCTTTCTGTCTCAGGTGGTGCTGTCTCAATTTTTTGATAGGATCATTCATTACTGCTAAAGCGTGCAGTTACACTCAAACCAAACAGATCTCTCCAGATCCATTCTTTGTACAGATGAATTAGGTGTGTCATCCTTATTCAATCTGAAGCTGTAGAGCTGAGATCTGTTTCCAAAACCAAGCTTCACAAAGGCAGGGGCAAGTCTAGATGAAAATTTTGTTTAGGAGGTTTGTTTGGGATTTTGTGGCAAACTCACCAAATGCAGCAGTGTTAGAAGTTGTTGGTAAAAATATTATTGCTACTCCTACTTTGTATCTGCACCAGTTTTCTCATCTCTTCATGTCTTCAAACATGTCTTTTCCTTTGCAGCCCAGATCCTGCTGCAGCATCCCTTCCTCTGCTCTGCCTGATAACCTGTTAAAAAGGGGGGCTATAAGGAAAATCTCCACTGTGCAGCAATTAGCAAATCTCTGTTCCAGCAGAGATTAAAAAACCCTGACTTTTTTCCCCAAGACCTGAGCAGTTTACCCACAATAATAATGCCAGTCAAGATCTGGCAGTCCCAACACTTTTTTCTAAGAAATTTATAATGACTATTCTCTTGTGCCTGCTGAGTGTATTACTTTGACACTGGGAAAAGATCCATGCAAAGATATTTGCATCATAATATCGAGGATATGCCATATCATTCAAGACCTGAAACTAGAATGGCCAGAAGGGGCCATTATTTTCCCTTAGTGCCCCTTGTAGTGCCACCCATTTACCTTGAAGATGTTTCGCATGGGCTGTAGGAGTCAGAGCCTTTCCTAACTGCAGTGCACATGTGGAGACTTGGGATGCAGCGATGTCATCATGAATTAATCCACTTCGGCCAAAAAAGGCCTTTTTGCCTTTCACACCTCCACTGGAATTGAACCAGATACAACCTGTACATTTTCTCTTCCACTTTCTTCTCTGATGTGCTCTCCTGCTCTAACTACTCCTCATAGGAGCTGAAGTAACCTTTATTTGTGACTTGGGGAACTTTATTGAATATACATAGAAGCGTTCCTAATGCTGAACAGCACACAGATTGCATGATTACTTTTAGTGTCTCTTATTGAAATGAAAATATTTTAATAACTGGAAAGATTCTTCAGTGAACCATCCTGGATCTATGCAATTTATAGCATATTTAAATATTTTTACATTGTACCCGAGATTGAATTCCAATATTTCTCTTTTGTCTCTCTGTGCATTTTAATACACTTCTGGGAACACTTACCTTTTATGACTAAACCAATATTTTCTAAGGTAGAGTGGTGATTTCAGCTTAAGTGCAACCATATGTGTCTTAAGGCACAGGCTTTTGGTTCTAAATAACTGGTTAATGTTAAGCATCTCTCACCATGAAAATGTCACAAACTACCATATACCAGCTTTCTCAAAGAAACCAAGATAAAACACAGAAGAGCAGAGCTTCTATAGTTAAGGATAAATACTTTGAGGCACGACTAAAAATTGAAACTTTTTTTTTCAATTAAAGTGGTATAACTACAGCGTTATCAAGTCTGCTTGATTTTGTGAGCCTGTCTCTCTTGGTATGAATTAGATAACATCCCATTTTAGTTTACCAATCTGATAACTGGTGGGTAACAACATCACTGAACATAATTGCACAAAACTATGCATATAACTTATTCTTGAATCTGTACATCATATATCCCTCATCAGTAGCTGCATCACATCTGATTATTTTGTTTCGCTGCAAATCTGTCAGAAACCTGAATAAGCCTTTCCAGCTTTGAGGGACATTTTTGTGTCCATTTTCCAAAAAGACAAACTGAGGCAGAGAGCATTTGAGCTGCCAGTAAATGACTCTGATAGTGCAGCTTGGTCCCTGAGCAGTTTACCCACAATAATAATGCCGGTCAAGATCTGGCAGTCCCAACACTTTTTTCTAAGAAATTTATAATGACTCTTCTCCTGTGCCTGCTGAGTGTATTACTTTGACACTGGGAAAAGATCCATGCAAAGATATTTGTATCATAATATCAAGGATATGCCATATCATTCACAGCAAAACACTGGCAAGGAGGAATTATAAATATGGGGGTAAAATTACTTGAGTTTTCTGAAGTGTGCATAAATTAGAAGAAAACGTAGAGGACTTGGGCAAACAGTGAGAAATAGGAATCAGATTTTCCATCTCCTATGCCTTCTCAGGCTCTATCCTAAATGTTAAGAGTCACCTGTGGGTCACAACATATTTCTTGTGCATTTACTGCATGGTCTGCACCTCGAGGTAGTGCATTTGGAAGTTTTGTGGAAGAACTGTGAAGTCATAGAACAGAATCCTGGAATTGTTTGGGTTGAGAAAGACCTTTAGGGTCACTGAGTCCAGCACTGCCAAGCCCACCACTAAACCATGTCCCCAAGTGTGCCATCTTTTAAACACCTCCAAGGCTGCTAACAAAACCACCTCACTGGCCAGCCTGTTCCAATCCATGAACAAAGCTTTCCGTGAAAAAGTTTTTCCTAAAATCCAATCTAAACCTCCTCTGGCCTGGAATTTAACACATTATTTGATGCATGGCCTCACCAGTGCCAGGTGCAGGGGACAATCAGCTCCTGCTCCCACCCTGTTTCTGACACAGGCCAGGATGCCATTGGTCTTTGTGCCCACCTGGGTACAGCTGGCTCATGCTCAGCTGCTCCTGGCCAGCACCCCCAGCTCCTTTGCCACTCTGCCCCCAGCCTGCAGCACTGCAATGGGTTCTTGTGATCCAGGGACAAGACTTGGCCACACTGAGCACTCCACTGACCTGGACCCATGGATCCAGCCTGTCCAGGTCCCTCTGCAGAGCCTTCAACAGTCCCACCCAACTTAGGATTGGCTGCAAACTCACTGAGGATGCCCTTGATCCCCTGTCCGGATCATTGATAAGGACATTAAATAAAGACATGAAGCAGAACTGGCCCTGGGGAAGCTGACCTGTGCGCAGTTGCCAGCTGGGTGTAACTTCACTCACCACTCACCATTTGTCACGTGTAACTTCACTCACCATCCCTCCCTGGGCTCAGCTGCCCACTCAGCCTTTACCAAGCCCAGAATAAACCTATGCAGGCCATGAGCAGGCAGCTCCTCCAGGTGTCACGCACTTTGCTGAGGTCCAGCTGAACAATACCTGCAGCTTTTCCCTAATCCACTGAATGGGTCACCTTGTCACACAGGCATGGCCTGGGAGGTCATGGACACAGGAGCTGGCAGTGCTCCTCACCCTCTGCCTTCCTTCCATCTGTGGCTGGGGGTCCTCCTGAGCCCTGCCCTGCCCCAGAGCCATTTGGGCACAGGGCTCACCCTGCAGAGCCTGGGGGGCACAGGGCTCATCCCCAGAGCCATTTGGGCACAGGCCTCACCCTGCAGAGCCATTTGGGCACAGGGCTCACCCTGCAGAGCCTGGGGGACACAGGGTTCATCCCCAGAGCCATTTGGGCACAGGGCTCACCTTGCAGAGCCAGGGGGCACAGGGCTTGCCCTGCAGAGCCATTTGGGCACAGGGCTCACCCTGCTGTGCCATATGGGCACCGGGCTCACCCCCAGAGCCATTTGGGCACAGGGCTCGCCCTGCAGAGCTAGGGGGGCACAGGGCTCATCCTGCAGAGCCAGGGGGGCACAGGGCTCACCCCCAGAGCCATTTGGGCACAGGGCTCACCCTGCAGAGCCTGGAGCCAGGTGCTGCTGTGCTGGGTGGCACTGGCAGGCAGCCTCACCTGCAGAGCCCTGCAGTGCTGGGGGCCCTCCCTGGCACAGCAGGCACCCTGTGCTGTGCCACCAGGCTGCTCCCTCTAGTCAGGCTCTTTAGCAATCAGCACAGGGTCACAGCACAGGCTTGAAGAGCACATCATGCATGCCAACATTTTCTGATTTCTTATAGGTGAATCATTTTTGGGCAGCCTGCCCTCTGTGAGGAGGAGAAGGCAACCCCGATACCAGCAGGGAAGGAAGATGGGCAGATTCAGATAAGTACAATAAATGTCACTCCAGATTATCTGTTGGGATAACAAGATGTCTATCATTATTAATAATCTGTGTAAGTGCAGTTATGTGAGACCAAAATGAAACCTGGCCTAAGGTTTCCCTGGCTTTCAGTGGGTTTGATTCCCAGTTCCTATGAAGTTGCTGTCTCATAATCTCATAATTATATTTTTGTTGTATTTCTCATAAGTCTTTTGACATTCCTTGCTCAGGAGTAATCCCCACTAAACCTGAATCATGTGGCAATACTTGAAGGAAAACAATTGTGACTAAAATCTAGGAGATAAAGCATATGGTGGAAAACAAATGATTAATTGCAAGTAAGTAGATAAGAAGTAAGTAATGGAATAATACTACCTCTCAATTACTTAATTAGGAGAATATAAATCACTGTATCTAAACATGACACCCTCCTGTATTACCAAGTCTCTCTAAAAAAACCTATATTTTGGTTATTGGTCTAAAGAGCATTCTTGGAGATTAGAGCAACACAACCCAAAACAACAGCAAGATGAAAAGATTAAAAAAATTATATAATTAAATAACATAAAGAGCTTTGAATACTTTTAGATAAAAGTAAAATTTACATGCACTTGTGTGTTTCTTACATGCAGACCAAGACTGACTATAAACCAGAGTAGAAATATGGCAGTTTAGAGGATAAAAATGAGACTTTAGAGAATGACTGAGAGCAATGACATGATGTAGGTTGAAATGAGCTCTCAGAAGCCTTTCCTTAGAGGAGCACCAAGGCACCACTGCCAGCACGGGTGCTGCAGTGAAACCAAGTTATTTGTGTGAGATAGGGTAAAAACCAGTCTATTTTTGTGTGAGATGGGGTAAAAAACGGTCAGGAGGACTCTGTCTCTGCCATTCTCTCCTACAGATGTGACCCTTTAACGTGCAAAGCTCTTGGTTTGCAGGGATGACATTATGACAGCAAGATCTGAAATTCTCTGTGTTTATCCCCAGTCTTATCAAAAGCAAAGCACCATCAAAAACTGAAATTGAAAAAATAATTCTAACCCATTGTCATTATTTCCCACCCATAAATTATGGCTAGATTGGTAGCCATAATCTATTATAATAATAATTATAAAGATTCTTACTTCACCACTCTCCCATATGATACACACTTCAAGGGCCAGCTGCTAAATGGAAAGGTGACCACTGTCACTACAAAGTGAGAGTGCTTCTCCTAATAAACCTAGGGCAGTTCAGGGTGTAAAAACCACTGTAGCTCTGCAGTCTCAGACTCCTTTACCTTCCCCTCCTACCCATGCATGTCTGTAGAGGACACAGGCAGTGGTGAGTTAGGCATGCAGTGTGAGGAAAACTCTAAACCCAATTGGCTTCCTAGCTCCCCACACCTTCCTGGACAAGCAACCTGGTCCCTCCTCTAGAAGGTGTCAAAGTGAGCTCCTCACCTCCTGTACTTACCAAGTCTCTCTAAAAAATATATATTTTGGTTATTGGTCTAAAGAGCATTCTTCGAGATTAGAGCAATACAAGCCAAAACAACAGCAAGATGAAAAGATTAAAAAAATATATAGTTAAATAACAAAGAGCTTGGAATGTAATTGGAAAAGTGCAGCCTGGATTCTTAGTTGCTTAAATTGATGCAGCACCACAGCTTCGTGGAGCTCATCCACCTTGCAGAAACCATCCTGTAACCTTGCATCTGTCTGATGTGTGTCTTGGAGCTCTAAAAGAAACAAAAACTGTTCAAATCAGCCCAGTATGGCTTGATTACTCAATGGAGCTACAGGGGAGTCAGTGCTCAGAGGGAGCAGGTTCGTGCAGGTGTGGGTTGGTGCAGGTTGTGTAAGAGCCCAGGTGATCTCCGTGTGCTCTCTGCAGATGGGCTGAGCTGTGCTGCCTGCAGTGAGAGCCTGCAGGTCCTGCAGGGAAGTTTGCAGGCTCCCACATGCACAGCCCGAGGGAGCAGAGCCCTTGGAGCCCAGTCAAGGCCGTGATTCAGAGGCACAGCAGCACAGGCAGGCTGAGCAGCTGCTGTACGGGGACTTGCTGGGTGGGCTTGGGTTGATTAAGCTGATTGGAGAAAGGAATCAAAGATCCAGGATTGAGAAGAGAACAAAAATGCAAGTCAAAATTCAGCATCCATTAGCTTGATGTGTAATCTTTATGGCAGTTTACATGAGAACAAAGTGGGAAACATCTATTTTCATGTTGTGGAGGGATGCTGAGCTGAAGATGAGACAGTTCACAAAACATGGTTTGGCTTTTTAGTCTTAATCCACCTCCTGTTACACACTCCTCTGCTCAAAACACCCCACATCTTCATAACATTGCTTGCATGCAGGGTAATATTGTTTTGTTACAGGACTGGGATCAGGGAGGAAATTGGTTTCTGATGCTTGGAATGGCTTTGTAAATGAATGATGAATGAAGATGCAGGCAAACTGGGAGATATAGGGAAGAAATTGATAAATAGAAGAGAATGCTGAAGGAAAAAACCCCAAGAGTATCTAAATTACTTACACAAAAGGCACTAGTAATTTGTGTGCTTGTTAGTAGGTATCAATGGCATCTCTCTCCCTGCTGCACCAAAACATGCTTTATATGCACAAATAAAGGAAACTGCCAGCCACTCCAGCCTCTCTGTTAGTTTTAGAGAACCCCCACATTTTAATTTCCAAGCTTAAAAGCAAATAAGAAATCTGGAGCTCTAGAACTCACTGCTGTTTCCTTTCAGAGCAATTCTGCATGTTTGACATCCCATCTATTGTTGATATCAGGCAAACAGAGGCTGGACAACATGGAGTGGGCTGCAGTGCTGAGACAGGGAGTGAATACCTATGAGCCTCGGTGATTCATCCTTCCAAGGAGCTCTTGCTTTAATCACAGAGGGCTGCCAGATGAGGAAAACCATCAGGATTTATGACTTTGGGGCAGAGTGACAGCTGTCCTAAGCGTTTCAACCCAAAACCACAAATCAAGACTTTTATTAGGAAGTGACGGCGAAGGGCTGAGCAACCAAACATCCTCCAGGACAGAGCTGCCATGTGAAAGAGCAACCCTGCTTGACCCATGGAAAAAAATCAATCTGAAATCAAAGCTTTTCAGTGGCTGAAGGATCCACCTGTAGGATTCCCTGTAGCTAAGGTAATCTGGCCTTTCTGGATGTTGGTCTGCCTGTCTTGTCACAGAAAAGAAGAAGTTCAGTGCTAGGACCCTGTAAGCAGCAATTAACCATGGAGCCTCACTCAGCCCTGCCAGCATCCCTCCATGGCCACTGCCCTTCATTGCTCCACTTTCAGAGACCTTTTCGCCCCCAGTCTGCTGCTTTAGGTGGTGTCCAGTGTCTGTATCATGGTTTACATGAGACTGATGCTCCCTTCACAGCTGCACTTCTCCCCTGCCACAATCAGCTGTGTCCTGTCAGCAAGCAGCCATCCCTACAGGCCATGAAAAAATGAAAGTTTACCTCAAAACTTGTGGCTGGATTGTATAGCTGGAAATGAAGAAACCTGGACTCTACTGTGCAGGTGAATAAATTTGTTTTAGTTAGTTCCTCCATCTCTGAAATGGAAAAGCTGCCTTTGTGGAGGGATATTTCCCAAAAATGGATTTAAGTCTCAGTCAGGAGGAGACATAAAAGTACCAAGTGCTAATATGGGCAGCAGCTGTAGCCTGATTACACCCAAAAATGAAGAGAATGAACTGAAGGAGGGACATAGCAAATTCCTTCGTATCTCTTACTGCACAAGCATCTCTCTAAACCAAGAAATGCATTTTATTTTAGCAGAGGGACCTGCCCTGGATAGAGCAGGGAGGTACAGGGGAGCCTTATGTAGAGCCTTCTCCCAGACTGACCTGCTGCAGTGAAGGTGATACCTGATTTCTAGCCTCAGAGAAATTCCCACAGGAATTATGTCCTTTTCCCAGGCCTACTTTAATCCCTTAGAGCTGGAAGACTTTCCAGCTTGCAAGCACCCAAAGATCAAGGTGTTTCAGCCCATACCTGCCAGGAGGACTGAGCCATGTTGTTGCTGAGGGGGCCATCAGAGCTCCATCAGCTCTACCCACCACATAACCAAGATCAAGTGTTATTCCTGAGGATGTGAATTTTCCATCATTGATGGGAGAGATGAGAACTATCTTCAAGTCATTGCAGTTATCAAGGAAAAAACACTAAAAATATTTTGACACCTATAGAATAGAATGGTATCAAACAACTTCAAAATGAAAAGAAAGTAAAAATAACAAGTTGGCAGCACATTTGAAATTCCTGTAATAATGTGAAACATTATTCTACCACTTCTTTGAAAAAGGATTTTCTCTGCAGTTGCCTCTACATGTGCAAGGCAACTGTTTACATGACTAGTTCCTCAAGTCCACGCATTTTCAGCTGAAAGATCAGAAAAAAATGGACAGGTTTGAGATTGTCATCTCAGCTGGGACTTCTGATCACAGGGGATTCTTAGTAACAACAATCTTTCATGGGATAAGATGACAGAGTGTTTGAAAGAGACAAAAAGGTGATGTTGTCAAGGTATTTCTGGTGACTTGAGGAGAGTTTTGCAAAGATACAACAAATATTGATGTTGCTGTGATCTGTGATGCTCCAAACCATCTACCTGCTTAGCACTTCTGAGCTGCAGGAAATTTGAATTGTGACTGTTTTGCTCTGTCCAAAAGGGGATGAATAAGCAGGCTTGGAAAACAACAGATTCCAAGATCTGCCATTAGAGGATTTCTAACGTCTTAAAGACCTGGAAGCCAACAATTTATTTTAAATTTTGTTTTTTTTCTGGCGGGGGTGGTTGGTTAGTATTTCAGTAACATGCCTGCGATGTTTTGCTTTACTCCTTAACCTCCACCATGGTACAGCACAGCCAGGTATTGAAACACATACTATCTCAGGCAGGCATGAGGAGTGCTGCATCTACAGTGGGAAAAATGCAGCAGTGGCACACACACCCAGAGCCAAATGCACACTTGTTACTGTCCAATGGCACACAAACCACCCAGACTCACTTGTTATTTCTATTTACTCTTCTGTGGAGGATTTTTTCCCAGAGCTCATAAGCTGCTCCCTTCCATCAAGCTTGCACTGGAGAATGGACCTTCAGTGAGTTTCTTTCCAGCTCCCCTCCCATCCCAGGTGATACTGGGCAAACACTGGCTTTTAACCCCTAAGGAATTGAACTTGACCTTTGCAACCACTGCAAATACCTTCCTAAATAAATGCTCGAGTAACAAGGGAGGACAAAATGAGGAAGGACTCAGGAGAAAAATAACACATGCAGAACTCAGTTGACCTGTTTGGTCCCTGCATCCTCAGACAAAGGTGGTTGGGAGGTTCTGTGATGGATGGATAGCACGTCATTCTCAGGGCTCTGTCTCTAGCTGGCAGCACAGAAAGGGACCCTTAAAATTACAGCAGCTGTAACCCTGCTGTGATCCATCAGGAGAGAGAACAGACACCCACCCTCCCTTGGCCAGCACACGAACCCAAATGGCAAGCATAACTCACAATGATTCTGTTTGTGCAAATCTCCCTGGCCATGAATGCCCAGCCTTGGGAATACACTACATCCTTACACCTGAGAATGACTGATTTCGTAAAACATCTTGGACATGAGATCACTGTGGTTCCAACCTCCATTTGTAGGCATTAAAGTACTATTTTAACCCAATTAATCTTTTTTTTTTTGCCTTTTGATTGTCACCCATCACATGGTGTGCAGAGTAGAAATTGGTTTTATCTGCCTTTGTTTGGATCTCAGCAGCCTTAATTTTTAATTGAAAGCCGTGCTCTTACACCAAAAAACAGATTAAACTGATTTGAATTTCAGTTCTTTGACTGGGCTTTGAGAACTTTACATGAGTTTAGACTAAAATAATAATAAAAAATAGATCTATGCAATGTACTCACCCTTCAGAATGTTTGGGGAGTTTTTCAGATTTTCCCAGCTTTTCACCCTGCAGCTCTTGGTTACTTGGTCTGCTTCCCATGCTGCTTATTCTGGCTTAATGCAGACTAATTTCTACCAGAATAAATAGCATTTCTCAGTTGGTACAAGGGCATGTGACTTCTTTGCCTGAATCCCAAATTCTCCACGGGTTACACCTGCGGCCAATATGGCCTGAGGGATAAAGCAGTACAAAAGCAGGTAAACACGGGATGGTGCCATGAGGAAGTATTTGACTCACCAGGTGGCAGAGAGAAACAGCAGCGTTCCTCTGCTGCTCCGCACTTCTTCCTCAGACTGGGAGCCCCTGGCCATGTTTCACCTCCCACAGCTGCCTTCCCTCAGCCCTGTGGCTGAGGCTGTGCTTTCAGGGGTGACACAATCCAAGCAGGAGCCTGAGCTCAGCAGCTCTTTCTCCCACTGGCTGGAGGCAGCAGCTGGAGAACACCTGTGGCTAACGGGAGCAGCATTTCAGCACAGAGGACATGGGGCAGCTGGCAGAGGATGGCACAGCTCACCACGGGGCTAACCAAGGTGGAGATGTTCCACTTGGAGCAGATTCATTGCCTCTGTAGAGTTCCTATCATTTCATACTGACTTGTCTAGGCTGGAGGGGTGTTGTGTTTGCGGGTTTCCCAGATAAGGGGAGGAATGATGAATGTGACTCTATGTTCTCAGAAGGCTAATTTATTATTTTATGATACTATAATGTATTAAAGAATACTAGACTCTGCTATGCTAAAGAATACAGAAAGGATACAGACAGAAGGCTAAAAAGATAATAATGAAAACTTGTGAGTCTTTCCAGAGTCCTGACACAGCTTGGCCCTGATTGGTCATTAAATCAAAATAATTCACATGAAACCAATGAAACAACCACCTGTGGGTAAACAATCTCCAAACACATTCCACATGTGAGCACAACACACAAGAAGCAAATGAAATAATTACTGTTTTCCTTTTTCTCTGAGGCTTCTCAGCTTCCCAGGAGAAAAATCCTGGGCACAGGGATTTTTCAGAAAATATGAATGTGACAGAGGGGAGCTACCTGATGGAGACAGAGGGCTGGGGAGGGTTGGGCACTGCCAACTGGGCTGGCTGCATGGCTGGGTGACCTGTGCAGGAGGGGCTGCATGGCTGGCTCAGATCACCCCTGTGGCTCAGGTGAGGGGAGCTCTGTTATTGACTGTACACACAAACCAACACCAGGAGCTGTTATTGACCCTACACACACAACCCAACACCAGGATATTATTGACTGTGCACACACAAACCAATACCAGGATCTATTATTGACTGTACACACAAACCAACACCAGGATCTATTATTGACCATGCACACACAAACCAACACCAGGAGCTGTTATTGACTGTGCACACACAACCCAACACCAGATCTATTATTGACAGTACACACACAGGTACCAACACCAAGATCTGTTACTGACCCTGCACACACAACCCAACACCAGGATCTATTATTGACCATGCACACACAAACCAACACCAGGATCTGTTACTGACCCTGAACACACAACCCAACACCAGGATCTATTATTGGTGCCTCTCCCCTGCTCGCCATCGTGACGTCCAAGCTGGAGGCAAGTGCTCATGCCCTTATAAGGCTCTGTGCATACATTTGCATGTGTTATCCTTGGGCCGATGATACAAACTGCTATCTCAGTAGCATACGGCATGGGGAGGTGGGAGATTTTCTTGGCTCTGTGGTGAGAGAGAAATTAAAAAGGAGCCTACAATGCTGAGTCACTGTGACAAATAACTTACTATGGAATGCATTCAGGCTTTAGCAAGGAGGCAGCTGATAGTGAGTCAGTGACTGACTAGTGCCTCCTAGATTTTCCTCCTTGGGAAAGCTTCAATTTAATGGGATGAAGTGCCAACAAAAAGTCATTCTCACTGTTACTGAGACAATATCACTAATTATACACATGGTTAAAACTGTCAACTTGTGTTATATGTCACATAAGATGTGCTTTTTTTTTTGATGAATACAGCATCGCCCTGTTATAAAGCAGTTTAAAGTCCCATTACAAACACTGACTCTTAGGAGCTAGAAATTTTGCTAAACTTCAACTCTCAGCTGTGTTAATTCAAGAATCTCCTCTCTTTTGGTCCAGCTTGGTAGGCTTATGGATGTCCTATTTAGTGTTCTGGTTTTGCACTCCATGACACAACTTAAACCAAAATAGATAGTTAAATGCTAAAAAACCCCCAACCTCTAAGTGCAAAATGGGTAAGAATTTGAGGCAGAAGGCAGAAGAATGTCACAATTTTTTGGTTACGAGTAAAGTCAAATTTGTATTTGTTTAATCATTACCAAATTAGAATCTTCTCTCCTCCCCTCTCCAGTCTGACAGACCTATCCTCAGTCAGGGTCTTGCCCAGAGAAGTATCTCACTCAGGACCATGGACCTAGAGGAGGGAAGAAGGGAGGTCTGGCCAGCTTTGCTCTTGCCCTTTTCCCTGGACACCTGCTCATGTACCTGCCAGTAAAATAGCAGAAACATCAGGAAGCAAAACCTCCCAATACCTGAAAAGCTGCAGCCAAACACCCTTCCTGTTCACACATCTCTCTGTTCATGCTGCCTGGCACAGCTGCCAGCTGTTCTCAAACAGCCATGTAACCTCCTACCCTCCCCTGGCTGAGGCTGCTCCTGATAGGACACTTTGCTGTCTTGATGAATGCAAAAAGCACGGAGAAAAGGTAAAGGGCAGAGCTATCACCCCAGAGCCAAGCAGCAGAGCCTTTTCAGCCAGTCTGTCCTTGGCAGCAGGGGATCAAGGGACCAGAACAGCGTGATCCCTGCTGTGTTTCCATCAGGCTGCTCCTCTGGCTGATGTTCCTTTCCCACTTGCCTGTGCAAGAGAGACCCCATAGCAGCAGCCCTGAAATTCCTCAGATACCATGCTAACCACTCCATCATGGGGGAGGTTACAGCTCTTCCCCAGCAGACCACAACCAGAGGGAAAGAACATTCTGCCTCCACCTGCACTCCAGGAGGAGACACGAGGCTCAGACTGGCAAGGGGAGCATTTTCCCTGAAGGGATTCCAGTTGAGACACTGCAGTCAGGCTGCCCTTTCTGAGCATGTGTATCACAAAGGCATGGAACAATCTACTGCTTGCTTCAAGGGCTGACTGGCAGGTGAATTATACTAATGCTGTTCTCTACTAAAGATTGGCTGCTCAAGTGCAACACCTGTGGCCCAGCTCATGTGAATTCCAGCGGTCCACTTGCCAGTGAATAGGGCTCCTAAAGCTGGTCAAATAGTTTTCATGATACTTTTATTAATACACTTCTGTCAATACACCTAAAGTGTAATTTTTCTCTCCCTAAAACAAAGCTTTTCCTGAGAAATGGTGTTGTCATCAACAGCTTCACTGTCCTTTTTTTGCTCAGCGCACCTCTCCCCAACCCTGTGGGACAAAGGGCCTCCTTATTTCCACCACAGCTCTGTTAAACCCCACTATTAAAGCAATTAGAAGAGCAGAGGGGCAGCCAAGGGCTCCTCCAGGCCAGGGGAGAGGGATGTCTAACAGGGCTGCAGGGAGGTACTCATTCCCCAGTGCCAGCACCAGATCATTTGTGGCAGTTGAAGGACTTGGGAGCGAGGCTGTCACTCATTTTGAGATGGTGAAGTGGCCTTAAAGTGGATGGGAGCACACAGTTATGATCAAAGGAGTCTTCTTCTAAGGAAGAATCATCTATCTGTGAAAAATCATACACAGACCCTGCTTTTAAAGGGAGCAAGTTCATACCATGTCAAAGAAAGAAAGATAATAAGGTTTTTCTTTGTATTCTTGTGAAGAGAGGCTCTCAGCCATGACCTTTCCAAAACACCTGCCAATGCTCAGCTGTAAAACAAGAGATCCCAGTAATATTTTTTCTAATGCAGAGTAAAGAGCAGCCAACTTCCCATAGGAAGGGTTTTCTCCAGCTAATTTTATTTCCTTATCTTTAGTCATCTGTTGAAAAGAAAACACTAAATATATTCCTCAGTCTACTCCTTCCAGTGATAGCTCGAAGGAGTAAAGAACCATATGGTCCTTCAGCTGATCTCTACTGTCTCCATGACAATGCACATTTGCAAAGTTGGCTTCTGACAACTCGGTAGTAGGAGATCCAACTGCTTGTAAGTGAGGGCAGGAGAAGCCTTTTGGGAGGGAGGGGCTGCTTGATGCTGAGCCTGGGCTCTCCTGCCACCCCTGCAGGGTCACAGGGCTTTGCTAAGGCCCCTGCGCACTTCTGGGCAGGAATTCCCAGCCCTTCAGCTGGGGGAAATTAGTTTATCTTCAACCACGTCAGTCCAGTTTCAGCCAAGAAGCTGATACACTTCAATCCTTCAAGTTCTGTACGAGTTTTAACGCACAGGACACCTTGAAAGAGCTTTTGTTCCTCAGAAATCTGGTATTTTCAGAGTCTCCTCTTTGCTAATGCTCCTGCATTGGTTAACTCAGTGAAATCAGATTTCCCACAAGTTCTCGACTCTGGGCTGTAATGGGGTATGGACCTCCTGGAGCAGGAGAGAAGAGGGGCTGAGCAGGGGTGCCCTGCATGTGGGCACCCACCACAGCTGAGACACAGCCAGGGGAAAGGGGGGAGCTGCTTGGCAGGGCAGGGAAGCAGCACAGCAGAAAATAAAAGGGCATGATATTCTAGACATAGACATTTTAAACTAGGGGAAAAAATCCTTGTTTGATCATCTTGCCTTCTCTTAAGGCAGAGTGAAAGTTAGAGAGCCCTGTATTTAAGGATTTTACTACTCTCTGGGCCAGCCCTGCTCAGCTCAGTGCAGTGGGCCAGCATTTCTCTCCAGG
The DNA here is from genome assembly GCF_035770615.1 of Melospiza melodia melodia. Classification (NCBI taxonomy): domain Eukaryota; kingdom Metazoa; phylum Chordata; class Aves; order Passeriformes; family Passerellidae; genus Melospiza; species Melospiza melodia. Next base: position 47,292,130 of record NC_086199.1, read on the forward strand.
CTCAGGGGAAACGCCAGGAGAGCTCTTCCTGGCCTGGGATGCAGGTCCTACCATGCCAGGAGAGAGGACACTGCCTGTCCTGCAGGGACTGGGTGCTGTGAGCATGGTTTGGGCTCCTGCCCTGCCTGCTCAGGACCCAGATCCCAGCAGTGTCCTGAGCCCTGTGGCACCACAGGCTCACCCCAGCATGGGTCTGCGTGGCTTGCTGAATTTTCCTGCTGTGCTCTGTGATGTGCAAAGGGTGGGGAGCCACCCAGCAGGGCACTTAGCCTGGGGCACCTCCAAAATGTAAGGACCTTTCCAAAAACAGCCTTTGGAGTGGCCACTTTACAGCTCCAAACACATCATATGTCCTGTCAGTAAATACAGTCAGCTTTTTACACATTAAATAAATACAGTTTGCCCTTGGCAAAGCACCTGTACTGGAATATCTGGGAGTTCTCCAGGAAAGACAGCAGCCAACAAAAGTCAGCCACCAGCACTCCTCCTGCCCCACAGCTCTGTCAGGGCAGCACCAGGGAGAAACACATGAGAGGTGATGGTGCAGGGGCAGATTTTACATTTTGGACACTTAGATCTTTTATATCTGTCTTAACAAGAGTAAAGAAAGGATCTGAAATGCCAGCAGGTGGGCAAAGGAGTGACTGATGCCATGTTGGTGGGCACAAAGGAGCACAGTGCCCACCATGGGAGCCCACTGCTCGTGGAGGTGCAGGTGACCCAGCTGAAACAAGGTCTCACCACCAAAAGGGTGGTGGACTGCCTCATTCTCCTTTGAACTCATATTTATGTTTTTCCTGACTTTCTTGGGTTTTTTTTCTTTTTCTAAAAAGTAGTAATAATTTAAATAATATAAATAAACATAATATGAAATAATATAAATAAATAGAATTTAAATAATATAAATAAATAGTATTAAAATAATATAAATTTGAACCCATTATATTTATGCTTTTCCTGACTTTCTTGGGTTTTCTTTTTTTTTAAAAATGTAGCAATTTAAAGAATATAAATAAATATCATTTAAAGAATATAAATAAATATCATTTAAAGAATATAAATAAATATCATTTAAAGAATATAAATAAATATCATTTAAAGAATATAGGTATAAAGCAATAAACAATAGTTTATTGGTTTATATTTTTTATCTACATTAAGAGGAGGTTTTTTTCCTATCACAACTGCAAAAATAGCTTCCAGTTGAATACATCATTTGCCAGAAATTTTTGACATATTCCCATACTTACAGAAGCCACTTCACATACCCAACAGTGCACAGCAGTTTGGATTTACTTCTACCCAAGCAAGCCAGGGTGTCCCACTACTTTAATGGACAAAAATAACCTTACACAGCAATATAAGAGCAGAAGAGAGTCCAGGCTGCATCGGGGCCACAGGCTGTCCACAGAGATATTGTTATATTGTTATTTCCAGAGCCTCTTGCTGCACTACCTCAGTTGCTACAATAGCTGTCAACACTCTTGTTCTGAATTTCACACATTTGCTTATCAGAAACCAATAGAAATGCTCAACCACTTGAAGTGGTGCACAAGGCAAGTATTATTATTATTATTTTTTAAATTGAGTGGCCTAAAATATGGGTTGCAGATCAGGTTTAACCCACATAGTTTCAAACAGATCTATAGCACATATTTCAACTCAATAAAAACTCCAGCTGGCTAAGTTTTGACTGTAATAATAAAAAAGTATTCAAGGATAATGACACATTTATTTTGAAACAAACCTGACACACTTATTTGTCAGAAAGACAAAAAGCTCTAAATGTTTAATCCTGTAATTTGCATGCCCATAAACTGACACAGGCAGCAAATTCCTAGGAATTTATGAGGTATCTGGATTTTTTTTCTAGACTGGTGGCATTCACTAGGAAACCCCTGGCATTAACATTTTCACTGTTTTTTAGATCACATTTAAACACAAACAGGACTTGAAAGCCTTGCTCCTCTGAGCAGCTCCCTGCTGACCTCTGTGGTGGCATTCACAGGGGTCCCAGGAACAGGGAAGAGATGAGAATCCTGACTCCATGGTTCAGAAGGCTGATGTATTATGTTGCATATGTTATATATGTTATGCTTATTATGTTATGATATATATTATATTAAAAGAAAATGATATATTAAAACTGTACTAAAAGAATAGAAGAAAAGATTTCATCAGAAGGCTGGCGAGGAAAGGAAAGGAATGATAATAAAATCTTGTGACTGAACAGAGTCTGAGACAGCTGGACTGTGATTGGCCATTAATTAAAAACAACCACATGAGACCAATCACAGATGCACCTCTTGCATTCCACAGCAGCAGATAATCATTGTTATTTTTTCCCTCTGAGGCTTCTCAGCCTCTCAGGAGAAAAAAATCCTAATGAAAGGATTTTTCATAAAATGCGTCTGTGACAGACCTGCTCCTCCCAGATCTAACCCCAACCCTGCTCCTCTGAGCAGCTCCCTGCTGACCTTCTCCTCTCCCAGAGGTCAGCTCACTGCTCACAGAGCATCCCCACATCCCCTGGAACTACATGTCAAGTTCTACTGATGCCTAACAACCCTCTAGAAATTCAGATTTCTTTCTTTTTCTTTTTGCCTGCCAGGTTCCTCCTGCAGCCTATTTTGGGGTGAAACTAAGGTCTTTCTAAGGAGAGCAGAGCCTGCAGCTCACCCCACACACCAGGAGGGAAGGCAGAGCTGCCAAGAGGAGTCACCTCCAGACGAGTCTACCATCATTATGCAATGGAAGAAGGCGTGCTGAGCAAGGAGGGAGAGACAGCTCAGAGGCACAGCTTCCTCCTGAAGGCTCCAAAACTCACCAAGAGTTGGTTTTTCTGGTCAAAAACGCCCCTCTTTTGGCAAAGAGCACACCCCTGTGTGGTGGTGTTCACAAGGGTCCCAGGACGAGGGAGGAGATGAGAATCTTGACTCCATGTTTCAGAAGGCTGATTTATTATTTTAGGATATATATTACATTAAAAGAAAATGATATATTAAAACTACACTAAAGAGTAGAAGAAAGGATTTTATCAGAAGGCTAGCGAGGAAAGGAAAGGAATGATAATAAAATCTTGTGACTGACCAGAGAGTCCTAGACAGCTGGACTGTGATTGGCCATTAATTAAAAACAACCACATGAGACCAATCAAAGATGCATCAATTTCATTCCACAGCAGCAGATAAACATTGTTTACATTTCATTTCTGAGGCCTCTCAGCTTCTCAGGAGAAAAAATCCTAGCAAAAGGATTTTTCATAAAATATGTCTGTGACAGCCTTGCACGGGCTTTGCTGGTCTGCCCCCTCAGTGGGACAGCACACGAGATGCCTGGAGCTGAGGGAGCAGCACTCAGAGCTGTTTGGTGCCTCTGGAGCGCCCTGGTGAAAGGAGACAACCTAAGGGATTCAATGTGTGCCTCCAATGTGCTGCCTGTTAAAGGCTGCAAGGACAGGAAATGCTTTCCAGACACACCAGCCAGCTCCAAGGGATTTGCTACCCTGTAGGATGTCAGACACATCATGCCAATGCCATAAGTGTGACCAGACAGCAGTTTTCATTCAGAAAACAGATGACTGATGCCAAGAAAATGCAAAGAAACATCTCCCTTTTAATTCCTCTTACCCCCTGTAATTTTTTTTTTCTGGGGATTTGGGAAACAGGCTTCAGGAGAAGCTTTGAGGAGTCATGAAAAATCGTCTCCAGCTTTCAGAGGGTGGGGAACAGCTAAAAACTCCCACATCTTTGGAGAGCACCAAGAAAGGGGTGCAGACGTTGCACAGAGCCCCAGCACAGGTCTGGTGCTGGTGCCCTGTGCTCCTGAACCCCACAGAGCTGCCAGCACAGCCCTGGCAATGAGGGCTGCTGTCCCAGGGACACAGCAGAGCTGTTGTGCCAGGACTGATTTCAGGCAAAAGCCTGTCAGGGAAAAAAAACAGTGAAGGCAGAAGAGTTGCTTACTTCCTGCAAGATTATTGTATTTAGCAAACAAAAACCCAAATAAAAACGTATTTTTTCCTATCCTGTTTGGGGCACACACAGCAAAGAGCAGATGGAGCCAGGGGCATTTTACAAGGCTGTGGTGACACAAACCCCACGGAGTGCAGGGATGGCAGCAAACCCTGAGCTCAGGAGCATCTCTGCTCCTGTAACTCTGACTTCACCCTGGCACTGGGATGCTTCTCCTCCCCTTCCTCAGCTTCAGGAGCCCCCTTCCATTCCCTTTCCCAGTTTTGGAGAGAGAACCAATTTTTCTTATTCCTATTTCCTATTTGTTCAGTCTGCATTTCCCCAAGCCCAAAAGCACTGCTGTATTTGTTGGTTTTGGTGCCAGAGGAGCTCCCCTGGAGGGGCAGGGTGGGAGGCCTTGGACAGGAGCACTCTGTGCAGGGAGGCTCAGAGCTTGGCTCTGTTCATTTAAATGCCTCCAGCTTTGTCAGCAGGCAAAGCCAGCCAGCTCCAGGGGTGAGCCCAGCTCAGAGGGACTGAACACCATGGAGGTGAGGCTGTGCAAGGCCTTACAGCAATGGCCCTCCTGGTTTAGATGTGTTGGACAAGGGGGGTTGGTTCAGGCTGGCTCAGGGTTGCATCCAGGCTTGGCCTCAAGCTGGAAGAGGAGCTGTGCCCAAATCCTTGAGAGCTCAGACCAAGGTTTGGACTGAATTGTCACCCAGTCTGTCACAGACATATTTTACAAAAAATCCTTTCCTTAGGATTTTTCTCCTGAGAGGCTGAGATGCCTCAAGAACAAAATGTAAACATTGGTTATCTGCTGCTGTGGAATGCAACAGGTGCATCTATGATTGGTTCATGTGGTTGTTTCTAATTAATGGCCAATCACAGCCCAGCTGTCTCAGACTCTGGTCAGTCACAAGCCTTTGTTATCATTCTTTCCTTTTCTATTCTTAGCTGGCCTTCTGATGAAATCCTTTCTTGTATTCTTTTAGTATAGTTTTAAGGTAATATATATCATAAAATAATAAATCAGCCTTCTGAAACATGGAGTCAAGATTCTCATCTCTTCCCTCATCCTATGACCCCGTGAACACCACCACACCAGTCCCTCCTTTTTGCTGTTCCTGTGGTGTTTTACAGTCACCAAGGTGACTTTCTCCCTGCTCAGCTCCCAAGAAGTGACTCCCCAAAGTGGGCTGCTTGTCCCCCCAGCAGAAAATAGTCACAGCAGCAGCAGAGGGTGTGGGGGCAGATGCTTTTTGGGCATAAGAACTGGCAGTTTTTAGAGCCTCCAAATGAGTAGGTGACTGTGCTGAGGCTCTTTCTCCCACCACAAATCACGAAGCCAAATATCTCGGTTGCGCTGCATGTCTGCAGCAGTTTCCTCTCCAGGGCTGGCTAGTGTGGGAAGGAAGGGCTCTGTTGGCACACAGCTTGCCCAATCTCTTGCCTGTGTGTGGCCAAACTTGAGGGGACCATGTGTTCAAGATGCACATGTGGGCAGGGCCCTTCTGCCACTTCTAGCCTGCTTGGCTTCATCAGGGACACCCAGAGCAAACACGGACCTGCCTGCAGCCAGGCAAATCCTGCAGGGGTCTGGGCACTTGGAGAGAGATTCTTGTCAGCATCCCCCTTGCCTGGTGCTAGAGAAGGGAGAGAAACCAGTCAGCTGGAGGTAATAGGAACAGCTGACCCTGTGTGCCCTGTGCCCTACAAGGGAAAGGCCTTTTCCAGGGGAACAGATGGGTTTAGGTGCCATTTAAAGCAGCTCCTGTTTTACCCAAGAAAGCCTCACAAAATTTCAGAGTGGATTACACAAGCAGTTTATAAAACAGAGAGTCTGGCAACACATCTCTAACCCCATGGAAAGCCTTTTTAAGTACAGCTGAACAAGAGGAGTCCAAAACAGCCCCTGTGTCCTTGAAATTCAGGCAGTGCTACTGACTTAAGCTACCTGCGGCTGAACTTGAGTCTGGAACTGCTGCTTCTTCTGGTCCTCTGCTCCCACTCGTGGCAGCTCAGTCAGTGGAGACTTTTTGGGAATGTGTAACAGCATGGCTCCATTGTTCCTCATGAACTGTAAAGGCCAAAAGTGCAAAGGCAAAAGGTGAAGAATAGCAATTTCAGAATAGTAATCACACAAGCAGAAGTTGCCATTGGTGTCATGACTTGAAACTTTTCAGAGTCTAGCCACTGATTTAGCATGTGCTGCCTCAGCCTCTCAGCACCTTCCTGTACACTATTTTCTTCAGGGACCTGACCAGTGATGGCTAGCAATAGCTGCCAGAGACTCTCTTCTTCCTTTTGCAGTCATATGAACACCAGAGTTACAACCAACATGTGCATTGGAGCTGCAAATGCTCACAATTTTGCAGAAGTCAGGAAATTCCTCATCATGTTTAGAGAAAAAGCCCTACACACAGAAAAACAAAAAATAATTATTTGTTCTCTTCCAGTAAAAAAAATCAAAGCAGTGAAAGTGATAAGACAGTCAGACTTGGTTAGAATAATCAGTATGGACAGAGGAAAGATTGGCTTGAATGAAATTTAGGGAGAAAAATGTCCTCCCATCCTTCCTCCATGCAGAGTTGTACAATCACTGCTGCCATCGCAGAGGTGATAGCTTTGAGAAGAACCAGGGCTGGCTTTCAGTGCTGAGCTGATGGAAACACATGTATGCAACAGGTGAACACAAAAATGCAGAGGAAATGAAAACATTTTCTAAAGGAAACAAAACCCTAAACCCAGGAGTACAAACCAGAGGGGAGGAAATAGAGCAGAGTCAAGGCAAAAGGCTGCCAACAGTGAAAGGAAGGCTGCAGTTTTGGCTCACTGCTTAAACCAGGGCTTAAGAAAGTCTGGTTCTGACAAAGAGACATCTTCAACTACATCAGGTTGCCCCAAGCACCACCTTGTTGTCTTATACAGCAAGAGTTCTACTATAATTATAGTGCAAGGATTCCATATCACCAAAGTTTCACACCTCCTCAATGTTTCTTGCAGGCTTCTCCTCTAAGCACTGACTGCTCCTGGTCCTTGCAGCAGCCATCTGACTCCAGAGCCCACTGATCCACTCTTTTATACCGCTTGTTCTTATTGGCTACAGGTGTGGCCTGTTAACATCAGGCCTGCTCCTAATCTTTAGTAATTGGTTGAGCTGCAACTCTTTAGGGGATAAGATTACATTCTATACCACCTTCATTTACCCCCTACAATTCCTCCTTTTTCTTTTAATTTAATTAAGAGTTGCAGCATTACCAGAAGAACATATTCAAATAAATTAACATTATGACGTATTTATACATTTCATTTAGAACTAAGAGTTATGCAAAGGTTCAAACAGCTGTATTATAGTACAGATACACATACATATTTCTAAATGTTAGTTCAGTTTTATATTTTAAAGGCGCTTATCTTCATGTTTAACAAACACTAATAGCTGTAATTGATATATTTTGCCAATAGTTTAGTATTCAAATCCTGTTTCCCCGAATCCACGGGGTTATGTGGTCAAATCCCATTTCCCTGAATCCACAGGGTTATATGGTCTAGTCCTGAATCATGTTGGGGCCACCATTTGTTCTCTTATATAGCAAGAGTTCTATGATCACTATAGTGCAAGTATTCCATATCACCAGAGTGATCAGGCCTGCTCCTAATCTTTAGTAATTGGTCCAGCTGCAACTCACTGGGGGATAAGATTACATTCTATACCACCTTCATTTACCCAAACTGTATCCCCCTACACCACCCAACCTGGACTTGAATGTTTCTGGAGACGGGGCATCTCCCCCCTACCCTAGGCAACCGGGGCCAGTTTTTCACCACCCTCACTGTAAGAACTTCTACCTCATACCTAACTTAGTTCAACTCTCTTTCAGTTTAAAACCATTATCCCTTGTCCTATCATAGCAGGCTGTGCTAAAAAAGTTTGTCCTCATCTTTCTTCCAGGCCCCCTGTGATGCTGAAAGGACATGATGAGGTCTCTGCAGAGGCTTTGCTGGGTGAGTGCAAAGCACTGGGGTAAACATGGATAAGTCAGCAAAACTGATGCAGCAAAGTGTTCTCACAAATTTGAAAGTAAAGTGACTGAAATGTAGCTGCTGTTGCAGGATAGGACTGCATGTTAGGAGGATATTTTCATACCGGAAGGTATTTTCACAGGATAACAAATTTGTACAAATTTTCAGTCTCCATATTTCCCATTTCTCTGACCAGATTTCTGGTGGCTCCTTCTGCATGGAGTGTTTCCACAGGTGTTCCTTATCTTTCCAACCTTCCTGCTAACAGACAGAAGGAAAAGAGAGGGAAATAATGGCAAATAAAGGATTTCCAGGGCTATTACTCTTCTTACCTCAGCGTGGCCCCTTCTGTCTTGTGACAGTGAGTCAGGGCTGGAGCTTGGTTGGAGCCTGCTGGGTTTGGTCAGTGCTGTGGACAAGGCTCTGAACAGCCCTGCCTCCTCCCCAGAGAGCAGGAGCAGAGTCCTTTCCATGCCTGTGCCTCATGCCACACAATTCAGAAAGGCATGCGGAAGGGCAAACACCCAACCAGCACTTAAACAGCCTGAAGGACCATTCCTGAGGAGATAAAGGGTGAGAGAGAAGCGTCAAGATGAGGGCAGTGAATTTTGTGAGTGTAGTCCTAAAGTAAATATTTGAACAGCAAGCTGGAATTCAGCCAGCTGGAGTATTTTATTTAAAGGAATCATCTTAGGGACAGCTGAAGCTGGCATCAGGGTGCTACAGAAAAATTAACCACATCCTGGCCACAACCAGGACTGAAGAGTTTGGGCAAAGCAAGGGAATGACTGAAACTACAACATGAGGAAAGAAGATACAGTCATAATTAGATATAATTTCAGCATGATGGTGGTTTTCAGACCAAAAATAAAACGAACAAATCTTCCAACTGAGCATGAACAGAGCATAAAAACATTAGAAAGACGTTTAGAACATGTTATTCATCATTTAGAAAGATGTTTAGATCTTTAGCAATAAGAAGCTGTATGAAGGCAAAAGAGGACTTCATGACAGAAGAAATCTGTTTCTCTGAGGGTGGTTGTACAGCACCCAGTGGTTTCAGTGGAGCAGGCATTCAGGCTGTTTGTTGTAGCCTCAGACTCCACATAAACAGGAGGATGTGGTTTTCATGTCAGGGATGATGAATGGGGAATCTCTTCCTAGAGCCAATTCACCCCATCTCTTCTAGAGAGTCAAAGAGAGCAAAATTGGCTTTTTTACAGCTGAATTTGGAAAAAGTGCCAGTTTTGGGCCATTGGGATGGTGCTGTTTTGTGTGCTTGCTCTCCTCTGTTTGAGAAATGCTGGGGAAACAGCATTCCCTGGTTTCTGGGTGCATTCCTTTACAGGTGGAGAAGGATGGAGCTTGCAGCCTTTGACAAGGAAGACAGAACAAAATCTACAACAAGAGAAGGAAACACTTGTAGGTGTTTTTCCTTCCAGATGCCCATTCAAACATTTCAGCTAACATTAAAAAAAAAAAAAAAAAAAGCTTAAAACAGACTAACCAAAATCACTTTTAATCAGGTTTTGTTTCCATGGCACCTTTGATGTCATAAGCTTAATGGCTCTTCGGTGATCCATAGAGTCTTCCAGGAAAAGAAAAAGAAGAAAAAAAAAAGGCTAGACAACCTGAATGCCAAATGTTGAATACACCTTTAAAAATATCCTTTCTGAAAAGTTTTCAGGTCTCCCTTCTCTTTTAAGAACCAAGAGAAACCAAAAATTCCAACCAGGAATTTCCCCTCCCACGAGCCCCCACCCTGCACATCAATGGAAATCTTTGCAGAGAAGTGGGGATAAATATGGAGACCCACAAATACACTATTAAACTGCAACGGAAATGCATAAAAAGACTGCTATAAAAATAGCCAGAAACCATTGCTTTTTTTTTTTTTTTTTTTGTTCTACAGATGCAAACTCTCAAGAAACATCTTTCTGTCAAAACTGAAACAGATTGTGGTGTTCAGCAGCACGTTTCCCTGCTAGGAAAACATTCTTGGTACAGTATTTTTGCTCTTTGTCTGATGTTTTTTCCAAGGATTTTCGGATTAAACGTGGTGATGATGGATGACAGCAGTCACACTACGGTTGCTACTAACACACACAAGCCTTGCCAGAGGTGAAGTAGATGTAATTTGCTTTTATTTAAAAGCTTGTGCTCAACAATACTTTCACTGCCTGATCTGGCACTTGTAGTCAAGCAACATTCCCAGTTCCATCAGCCCTTAAGGTCCTGGTTTGATTTTGTATGAAAAAAAAAAGGGGCAGACCTTTGGCTTGATGGTTTTCTGGGGTCTCTGCCACAGTTTGGAGAGCAGGATATTCCTCTACTTGGTGGTTTTGGTGTGTGTAGGAAAGGAAATAAATCTTCAGATGACTTGCTGCTGGACACTGGCAGTATCATGGAATGTACTAAAAAATAAGAAAAGTCCTAATCCTCATTGCTTCTTTGAAGTAATGATTTTTACATGCTGACAGTAAAATACACAGCAAAGGTACACTGTACTAACTTCAGTGGAAAGAACAACTTAAAAATTCTAATTTGAAAAGGAAAACCTGATAAAACTCTGAGTAAGAGATGTAAAACATGCATATCAAATGATATTTGTACAACATATGAACAAAATAAAAATGGAAATGGCTGGTGGGGGAAACAGGGCCAGCGGTTCCCTGATGTGGAACCTGGACAGGATCAACCTCTGGGTGCTGTGGGAGCCTACAGGGAATTTGAATTGGTGGAACTCCTTGGCAGTGGCACCTAGGGGCAGCAGATGCTCTCTGAGTCAGAGGAGAGGAGGAAGTGAGGGAAAACTCACTTGTTTTCACTTGAAAGCTTGGTGACACCAGGGGCAGTGGGAGAAAAGGAGGGGAGGAGGTGCCTCAGTCAGAGCCAAGGTTGCTGGGCAGGCTGTGGTGAGCACCATGGGGAAACAAACTGTCCTGCTGTGAGGCATGAGGCCCAGGGGGATGCAGGGACCAAGGGGGGATGCAGGCACCCAGGAAGGGATGCAGGGATCCAGCGGGGGATGCAGGGATCCAGGGGGGATGCAGACACCCAGGAAGGGATGCAGGGACCCCGGAAGGGATGCAGGGATCCAGGGGGGATGCAGGCACCCAGGAAGGGATGCAGGGATCCAGGGGGATGCAGGGATCCAGGGGGATGCAGGCACCCAGGAAGGGATGCAGGCACCCAGGAAGGGATGCAGAGATCCAGGAAGGGATGCAGGGATCCAGGGGGATGCAGGGATCCAGGGGGGATGCAGACACCCAGGAAGGGATGCAGGGATCCAGGGGGATGCAGGGATCCAGGGGGGATGCAGGGATCCAGGAAGGGATGCAGGGATCCAGGGGGGGATGCAGGGATCCAGGGGGGTTGCAAGGACCTTCCTTCCAAAGCAGAGCAGCCCAACCTTGGAGGACTGCGCCCCATGGGCCAGTGGCCCACTCCCAGCAGTTTTGGGGTGATTTTTGCCCATTGGAGGGACTCGTATGGCAGCAGTTTGGGCAGGACTGCTGCTGCTGAGATTGGAGCCACGCTGGAGATGTTCATGGAGAACTGGCTCCCATGGGAGGGACCCCCTGGCACAGCAGAGAAACAACTCCTCTGCCAGAGTGAACAGGAGATCTCAAGTGATGAACTGCCCCAAACCCCCTGCCCTGTTGGTGCGAAGGAAGGAGAAGCTGAGGGGGGGAAAAGGTGTTTTAAAGGCTTATTTCACTTCTCATTATCCTCCTCTGACTCTTTTACTAATAAATCTACTTTACATCTTTAAATTTGAACCTGCTTTGCCCTTAGAGCCTTGTTTCCCAGTCCTCATCTCAACTCATGAGTCCTGTGTTAAATTTTTCCCTCTCCTCTGCCCATCTGAGAACAAGAGAGGGTAAGAGAACAGCTTTTGTGGGTTCCTGGCATATGGCCAGTGCCAAACCACAAGATCATCTCCCTAACCTTGTGGCATTATGAAAAAAAAAGAAACATGTAGCTACAATGTACTGAAAATCAGAAAGAAATCCTCCTTATATTTTGATAATATTTCTTTTTAGAGATTTTGCATGGCTTGTGTTTTGCACAAGGGGATGGATTTGTCTATATAAATACATAATTTGTATATTATATATAAATATTTATATATGTATATAAAATATATTTATATAAACATATAAATACATAAATATATAAACACCACATATATAAACATATTACTCATGTATGTTTATAAACTCATGTATATATAAGCCCTTATTGAGAATTATGTTCTTTAAGAAATCCCATATGACACTTTTCTCACTGGGAGCTCTTCTAGGTAAAGTTGCCCTAGTGAACCCTGCAGACATTAATGTTCATTCATGTTCATGTGCATGAGTGTGCAGAGCCATGGTCAGGTTTTAAAATGTTCCTATTTATCCTGTTTCAAACCAAATATTTCCAGACAAAAGAGATTAACAGACACATTGAAGTCCCAATCAATGCCTTATAAACAGGAGCATGCTCAAGTCACACTTAGAGGGGTGCTTTCCAAAATACTCTTGGATATGAGAACATGCCTTATAAATTACTTTATAAGAGATAGATAGGGAAAAGTTATTTCATCTCTGTACCTGATATTGGGAAGCACTGACAGCTGAGCTGGGTGGAAGCTGGTTGCTGATATGCCTAAAAGGTCTGTTAGATATGGCACTCACAAGGGAAAGCCAAGCAAAACATGCCTCCCTGTTAGGTCAATAAGAAGTGCATATAACTATAAATCTTGTGAAGTTATACATATCTGTCTTCTATTTTGAAAATGAGTCCCTGATTAAAGACAGGGGGCAGGACCCTGTAGGAATCCAGATCCAAGACTGGAGCAAGTGGAAGCCCCAAATAATCCAGTATTTTTAAGAGCATGTTGTTATCATCATTACACACACACACATCTGCACACACTGACTTATACTAACATTTTGGGGAGCTTTTTGGTAATTGTAACTAAAATAAGAGTCTTTTAAAAGGAAAAAAATAAGTCTTACTGAAAGCTGCAATTTAACTTTTCCATCTTGAAAGTATTATCCTCCTTTTTTTTTCTTCTTAGTCATGATTTCTCCCTCCTCAGACTTGTCTTAGCCACTCTTTCCCTCCTGCTTTCTTTCTGTCTTGGAGATGAATGGGTTTCAGGAATGAACTTCAGAGCAGTCTCAAAGAAAAAAAAAATCCCTTCCAGATTGACTATTTTTCGATTAAATCCAACAAATGCATATTGCAGGCAGTTCAGCAAACTGGCCATAAAAGAGCCAGTCTTTCATCTCTGTGCTACCTTTCCAGCTGCACTTTCAGCCAGATCAGAAGCAGTTGGCAGACTTCAGTCAGCGCCCCTTTCCTGAGGAGCCAGGACCTTCTGCAGCACAAATTCACCTTTGTTTAAGATGAATATCCAAAGGTGTCCTTACAAACATGCCACTTTTCCCCATTCTTCCATCACTTAGTTGTTTCTGCTGATATTCTGGTTTTTCCCTTAAGGGCATATTAATTTTCTTCTTGTTTAAATCTTCTCTTGAACAGAACAGAGTCGACCATCCTCTGGTTTCATGGTCGGTGGAGGGATTCCTGCTCCTTTTCTCTCTGCACCACTCACTTTACAGCACTTTTTGTCCCCCCAGCACGTTCTTTTGAATATCCCAACTCAGGCTGCAGCAATTAACTTTGCCTTAAAAAAACCCCTTTTCTCTTATCCATTCTCCCTCCCTGCCTCCCTTCCACCCAATCAGGAGAATATTAAAAGTAACCATTTTTTCCTCAAACCCACTCAGCATTTCTGCCCAAGTTAGATAAAGAATATAAGTTTTCTATTCCCATTTTAAAGTTTTCCCTTTAAACTATTGTTTCAGAACCTTTTTCCTTTGCCTGTTCTAGAGATAAAATTTCTCTTATGTTTAATTGTCCTCTGTCCTAAAGTTCAGTGTAAGATCAAATATTCAAAGGTTCAGCATAAGATCAAATATTCACTTTAAGTGCCATATCTATCCAGAGGTACCAAGTAGCTCCCAGTTCTCCCAGATTTACATTACACTAACAGAGAAAATCTGGACTCAAAGCCCCAGAGAGATGTCAGTGCCACAGATGTCCTTGTTGTTTGCATGTACTACAGTGCCCTGATAAAAACCACGTGGCTCTGACTTACACAGTGACCTCAGAGCCAGCTTTTTCCTCCCCAGACACATAAAATACACATAAGGAGAAATTAGGGGCATGGCTAACATAGAGGCAAGCTGAACAGCAGCAGCTTCAGGCTGAGCAGTTTCTGTCTGCTCCACTTGTGTAGGAGATTTAGGAGTGGCCAAGTGGAAGACAGAAAGCACCAACTGCACCACAGCCCAGCCAGGAGCTCAGGAGTGCCAGACTGCCATGCAGATTTTTGCTTGTTTGTTTAGAAATTAAACCCAACAGAGCAATAAATACTCAGCTTGGTACACCTCAGATCAAATCCTTCACTGTCCTCCACATGTATCATTTCAGGGCTGATCCCATCATCTTTAGACTAGCAGCTTGTGTAATGATTACAGTAAGGAATGAGGAGCTGAGAGTCCTAGATTGTGTCTTCGCTCTGTTTGAAATTCCTCCACCAAAAGGGAAATGCAAGAGTTTGGAGAGCTGGCTGGCAGGCGCTGCACTGGCTCCTGGAGCCAGCTGCGATTTGCCCTGGCTGGTGTGACCAAGGCTCCACTGCTCCTGCCCCACAAGCCCTGTTCTGTTTGCTTTCCCGGGAAGAAGAATGCCTGTGCTTCTTTGCTTAAACCTGCTCGTTTGAGAAAAGGGACAGGCTGGCTGCTCTCCTGGAGGAATGAGACCACGAGCTGCTGAGAGGAGAGGGGTCAGTCTGTGCTTCCAGCTCATGCCTGCTGTGTTTGTCAGGATGAGGAACAGCATGATACATCCTGCAGGGAGCTGCCTTTTAATCATGGAACTCGAGCAGGCTGACAGAGCCCTTCTGAGTGAGACCTTTACACAGGTACTCAAAACCAGCCATTAAAAATGGACTAAATTGAATTGAGCATTGGCTGGTGTACTGCTACTAGTTTCACCCTCCCAACACTTTCCAAAAGCTAGAGTATATAGAAACCCTCTTCATCTGACTCATGATTGCTTCAGATCGATCCCAACAGCCTTTACAATATTTGAATGCTCTGTAATTTTATTAGTCTGGCTTTTTTCACAGATGTTTTTGCTGTGTTCTGATGATATTAGAGTAAATCATACAACCTTGCACTGGCTTTTTGGTGATGACCATCCAGCAAGTAAAATAACAAAAACAAAAACAAAAACCAGAAGTCAAGAGACTGTGATTGCTGCTTTTAAAAATTTTTCTATACCCAGGATGTCAGCCACATAACTTCTCCCCCCTTTTAAGGGCCTTATGTAACCAAAGCCCTTTTCACATGTTTGAGGTAGTACTCACAGCACTGTGATGTATTTGTGGGACTGCTTCTCCACACAACAAACATTCCCTAAAATGTGCTCAGGGGTCTGAATCACAAAAGGGAATGGCTTATTTTATGATCCTTTTTGTGGCTGCTGCCTCCAGTTGTCCTTCGAACATCTCTGCAGAGCTGCCTCAGTCACCAATTTGCAGTGAAGGAAATCCAGGCTTGGTACAACTTCACCTCAGTGCAAAGCACAGACTGTGAGCAGCTGCCTCGTGGAGAGATGAGACAACACCACAGCAAGTGTGGGAAGAGGGGCAACGTGGACCTGTGCCTGAGAAATCACTGCTCATCGTGGACTGAGTCATGTGTGTTTATCAGCCACAGCCCCAAAGGTCTAAGTTGGCATCTAACACATTTTTACACAAGTCCAGGGGTCTTTGGGTGGCTATAAATAGGAATTGGAGCTATGGTAAAGCCCCTTTACTTTGAGGTTTACTGTAAATAAATATTCAGGTGAAAGCTTTTAAAAAAGGCATGGTGTTTGGGATTTGTGACAAGAGAGATAATTTAAATAAAGTGTGTATTTTGAAACCACACTATCTTGTTCTCTGGGTAAGGGCCATGCAAAACATGAATTGGTCACTGAATAATGGTAGATTTGGTGGAATTTGTTTTTTTTGGATGGGTGCCCAAGTAGTCTAAATCATGTACACACATGCTGACATCACTGGATGTGAGATTACAGAAATGGAGACTTAGATCTGCCTTTTTAGTAATTAAAATTTCTATTGTATTAGGTGTCCTTATTAGGAGTCCCTGATCCCTTTTAATTCCCATTGTTAGAGTCCCTGTTGCCTATTTTTAATATTCCTGCAATGTAAATACATTTTCACATTGCTTTAAGGATCTTACGTGAATAATACCCAAATAAACAGCAAACAGTGAACCATATAATTTCTGGATATTCCACATGCAAGTAGTGTGAATTCAGGTCATGGAGAACAGTGAATTTATGGGGATACTACACGGGCTTCTAAGACCAATTAAAGAAAAAGGTAGAGTAGATTGCTTTAGCCAGTTTGCAAAGAAAGCTTTGAATATTTCATTTACATTTTGTTTACCAGCAGCTCCAAGTGAGTTTCAGGCAGTTGTGTGTCCTCAGGAGCTGGGCCACCCCATTTGCATTTCAGCACTGCCACACTGCTGTGGTGGCACAAGCAGCCAGAGGAGACCATTGCTGTGGAAAGGCAGAATTCAGTGTTGTGAGCAGAGGGCTGGCCCTGTCCCCTGCCCCACTGCAGAGGGGCACCTGCACACCCGGGTGAGGGCACCAGCAAGGGACTGACAGGGTGAATAATGCACGGGGTGCTTGCACATTCTTACCTTGGAAACTGTCCGTGTGTCCCACTGTGTGTGCATCCCACTGTCTGTGCATCAAAATGTCTGTACGTCCCACTGCCCGTGCATCCTGCTGTCTGTGCGTCCCACTGTCTGTGCAAACTGTCCGTGCGTCCCACTGTCTGTGCGTCCCACTGTCCGTGCAAGCTGTCCATGCGTCCCACTGTCTGTGCAGCCCACTTTCTGTGTGTCCAACTGTCCGTGCATCCCACTGTCCATGTGTCCCACTGTCTGTGTGTCCCACTTTCTGTGCGTCCAAATATCCGTGGTCCCAACTGTCCGTGCGTCCCACTCTCTGTGTGCCCAACTGTCCGTGCGTCCCACTGTCTGTGCATCAAAGTGTCTGTACGTCCCACTGCCCGTGCATCCTGCTGTCTGTGCATCCCACTGTCTGTGCAAGCTGTCCATGCGTCCCACTGTCTGTGCAGCCCACTTTCTGTGTGTCCAACTGTCCGTGCATCCCACTGTCCATGTGTCCCACTGTCTGTGTGTCCCACTTTCTGTGCATCCAAATATCCGTGGTCCCAACTGTCTGTGCGTCCCACTGTCCATGCAAACTGTCTGTGCATAGCACTGTCCGTATGTCCCACTGTCCATGCGTCCCGCTGTCCATGTATCCAACTGTCCATGCAAACTGTCTGTGCATAGCACTGTCCATATGTCTCACTGTCCATATGTCTCACTGTCCGTATGTCTCACTGTCCGTGCGTCCCACTGTCCGTGCGCCCCACTGTCCATGTATCCGTCTGTGCATCCCGCTGTCCATGCAAACTGCCCGTACGTCCTGCTGTCCGTGCAAACTGTCCGTGTATCCCACTGTCTGTGCAAACTGTCCGTGCATCCTATTGTCTGTGCAAACTGTGTATCCAACTGTCCGTGCGTCCCGCTGTCTGTGCATCCCACTGTCCGTGCGTCCCACTGTCCGTGTGTCCCACTGTCCGTGCATCCCACTGTCCGTGTATCCCACTGTCTGTGCAAACTGTCCGTGTGTCCCTCTGTCCGTGTGTCCCACTCTCCATGTGTCCCACTCTCCGTGTATCCCACTGTCTGTGCAAACTGTCCGTGCATCCTATTGTCTGTGCAAATTGTGTATCCAACTCTCCGTGTGTCCCACTGTCCGTGCGTCCAACTGTCCGTGCGTCCCGCTGTACGTGTGTCCCGCTGTACGTGTGTCCCGCTGTTCGTGTGTGCGTCCCACTGTCCATGTGTCCCACTGTCCGTGCGTCCAACTGTCCGTGTGTCTCACTGTCCATGCGTCCCACTGTCCGTGTGTCCCACTGTCCGTGCGTCCCGCTGTCCGTGCATCCCGCTGTCCGTGCATCCCACTGTCCGTGTGTCCAGCTGTCCGTGCATCCCGTTGTCCGTGCGTCCCACTGTCTGTGCAATCCCACAGCAAGGCTGCCCTGTGCTCCTCCTTCTCCCGGGACTGAACAATGCTTCTGGCTTGGTGGTACCTACTCTGGATGCCACAGTTAATATTTTAATATTATTCTAATATTTTATCGAATTAAGTAATACAATTAATTTTATTAATTAATTTAATATTTTAAATTTCTATATTTCAAACTGACATAAGTCCAAATTCTCACAATATAACTGAAGGCAGGATGTTTGGATAGGCAAGAAAGGAGAAGGAGCAAGAACTTTGTATGTACTGCAACGGCATATCCAGCTGTACCTAATACTAAGTTCAAATTAAGTTCAAATTAAATATCACTGTTAGCTAACACAAGTGAAGTGTTTCACCGATATTTTCTATTTAAATGCCATTCCTCTCACATTTTGCTTGGCAGATATCTGGAATGTCCATCAGACCAATTTGGTTTTGCCCTGCACCACTCATTATGGTGTTTTGACTAGCAGAAAAACTGTAGTTGCCATAGTAAATCCACCTGGTACTAACTCTGGGAAAGGCCAGTCCTAGCTTATATTTTACCTTGCAATTGAGAAATTTTATGTTTACCTTGAGAGATGTCCTGAGAAGAGAGTACTGAGATGTTTTTCCCTGCAGTTTTAGGAGCAGGTGCTCTTCTGGGTCTTAGCAGTTCCCAGCAATGTGGGGCAGGCTCAGGGCTTTCTCTTGGCTTCAAGGCAGGACAGAAGCTTTGGCACAATGAGCAGGACATGCCTATAAAAAAAGATGTGACATCATATATTTATCTTTCAGAAAAAAGCTCCATTCTCTACATTAAATTATAACTCCTTAAATCTACCATATTAATGTGAAAATCAGTTGTCTTCCCTGGTTCATAGAGTCCCCTGAATATGCTGTATGTATGCCTCAACAATGAGTGCAAAATTTCAGTTACCAAAAAACCAATTCATAATACTGGATAAAAGCAAAGACATTGAGAAAAAAATCCTGTAATATTTTCTTCTTTAGATCAAATCAAAAGTATTTTGAGAGATGTTACTTTAAATAACAGGGGGGAAAGAACATGTTACTAAAATCTTCAATATGCAAAACTTTTTTCTGCCCCCAAACACTTGCATTTCTTTTGGCATTGGCTTCCTTTCCAAAAGAGTTAGAAGCAATACCAAGCAATGTGAGTGCATGTTGAACATATTTTTCCAGGTCTCTACACTCACAATATCACCTTGCAAAAGGTTTTGCTGGGGAGGTTTCAACACTGCATGTTTCTGCAACAATTCCAAGCATCTGGATACAGAACATTCCTGGGCAATTCCTGGTCCTTCTATTGGTACAAACTGCAGAGCAGTGTTCCCATCAGGCTTGCAGATGACTCTCACTTTTGTCAGATTTTTCATCCAAGTTTGAAAGAAACTTGGATGAAAAAGGGTCAGAGAGTTTTATTAGTACAGGCTTTAGAAAGCTCTAAATAAAAATGAAAATTTTCTTGTTGAGAGAAATATTTTGTCCAGTATGAAACATATTAATTATTAACTTTGCAATCCTTTGATTTTTAACTTCTTTTTTTTCCTGTGAGCGAGCCAGTAACTCTAGAATCAATCTCCTGAAGGTAAAACTTGCCCTTTCCAAAAGGACTTGAGAGGCAAATCAAGTGTTCCCAGATTGTTCAAGTGACCTAGCAGCAGTATTATTTCCCTTCACCCCAGGCAAAAATGCACACCAAAGCACCTGCATGTGTGCCTTTGCATACCATGCAAATGCTCTGGGGTCAGGTGAGGGCTCTCCACAGGGACAGCAAAGCATTTTTCCCAAGCCCCTCTCTTTGTCTTCCTGCCTCACCTGTACCTCTCTGGTCCCCCCAGAGAGGGAGAGGTGCTGCTGGACCTGGGGTCCTCCTCAGCAACCTGTGTTCTGATCCAAATGATGAGATACATTTCCACTCTCCTCGAATATTCAAAAATAGGGGGAGGAATCAGCTTCCTGTCACAGAGATTTTTATATAATAGAAGACTGTCCAGCCTTAGTCACTCCTTGCCCTTCAGCATGGCAGCTCACCATGGAAATGAGAAGTCCCCAGCACAGGTGGCAGCTGTTCCTGTTCCTGCCTCACAAGATGACGTTGCCCACTGGTGGAGTCCCTGCTCATCACACAGGGAAAAACAGAGTCGGGAATAATGCTGCCCCAGAGCTGTCATTAAAGAAGAACAGAGAAGCATGCTGACCCAAGGCCCTTGAGGATGACTGGAAATAAGGGCATTGCTTACACCACCTGTGTCACAGACATCTTTTATGAAAAATCCTTTCCTTAGGATTTTTTCCTCCTGAGAAGGTGAGAGGCCTCAGGAACAGAATGTAAACAATGATTATCTGCTGCTGTGGGATGCAACAGGTGGATCTTTGATGGGTCAAATGTGGTTGTTTTTGATTAATGGCCAATCACAGTCTGCTGGCTCAGACTCTCTGTCAGAGACATAAGCCTTTGTTATTCATTCCTTCTTATTTTATTCTTAGCTAGACTTCTGATGAAATCCTTTCTTCTATTCTTTTAGTATAGTTTTAATGTAATATATATCATAAAATAATAAATCAAGCCTTCTGAAACATGGAGTCAGATCCTTATCTCTTCCCTCAACCTGAGACCCCTGTGAGCACTGTCACACACCTGCTCACCAAGCTTCAGCAGTGGCTTCCCATGTTGTTAACCAAACTGGAAGTGTCAGAGCTCCAAGAAACATCTCCCAAATTGTGGTAAAGGACAAGACAGTGTCACAGTTTCAAAGCAACAGCACATTCACCTTCCTCCATCTCCTTTTCTCTATTCATCTCCTACCTTCACGCACAACTGTTGTGGAAGCAAGATTGTGCATTAAGCAAATTCCCTTGGCTGTGTACACAGATTTCTCCTTTTTCAGATATCACAGCCAATTAGTCCCTTTTCATTGGCCAGCAGGGGCAGGGAGGTCATTGTTCCCCTGTTGGGCAGCACCTGGAGTGCTGTGTCCAATTTTGGGCCCTCACTTTAGGAAGGACGTTGAGATGTTGGAGCATGTCCAGAGAAGGGCAGCAAGGCTGGAGACGGGTTGGAACACAAGTCCTGTGAGGAGCAGCTCAGCTGTGTAGCCTGGAGAAAAAGGGGCTCAGGGGTGACCCCATCACTCCCCACAGCTCCCTGAAAGGAGGTTGGCCCAGTGAGGGTCGGGCTCTGCTCCCAGACAACCAGCCACAGAACAAGAGCACACAGACTAAAGATGCACCAGAAAGGTTCAGGCTGGACATCAGGAAGAATTTCTTCACAGAAAGGGAGATTGGGCATTGGGATGGGTGGCCCAGGGAGGTGGTGGAGTCACTGTGCTGGAGATGTCTAAGAAAGGCTGGATGTGGCACTCAGTGCCCTGGTTTAGTTGACAAGGTGGTGCCAGGTCATGGGGTGGACTTGAATTTTAAGGGTCTTTTTCAACCCAGTTAATTCTGTGATTTTCAGATTTGTATCCCTTACCTATTGCCATGACATCTGATGAGATAATCCAGCAGGCAAACCCGATCTAAGCTCAGGTTTTTCCCTTCCCCCAACACAGGGGCAGAAGCAAATAGAACTGCTTCCATCTCATTCACAAACAAAAAAGCCAAACATTTTACATATAGGCTCTGGAACCATAATTTTCTAATGTCAGAGTTCACATGAAATACCTCTTATGTTGTCTCAGCCCGTTTCCTGGCAGAGAGCTGTGATCTCCGAGAACACATAAATGTTTCAGTATTAGTACTAAGAAGCCACATGAGGGAGCATTTGGAGAATTGAAATGCTTTCCTTGTATCATTGTAAATAAGGGAGGGAATCAAACCTGATCCCTCTGGGATATATGGAATTCAGACAAATCTAGATGTTATTATTCATTTCTCCACTCGCACTGGGATGCGGAAATTGTGATTCCCACTGAAGACAGAGGTTTTTGGTTTTTTTTTGAAAAAGCCCATTAGTGTCTGAAACAGACAATTTCTTACTCTGGCCAAGGTATGCTGTGACTGGTATACCTGAAAGGGAGTACAGATAAATGGGTTTACATTTCAGCTAAATGGAATTATGGGACACTCTGTAGAGGTTATTCCAGGCTGAGTGTGACAGCAGCACCAGTTTTCCCAGATTATCAGCAGCCTTGGCTGCCAGTGTCAAGGAGTGGTAATTTCTGCAATATTCTGACTGGGCAAATAGCTCAGCCTACATGCTTCTAAATGATTTTTACTTTTATATTTTAGAGCTTACTAAAAAACCAAAATCCACAGGTGTATAAAGTTAAATTAATCCCACTGTTCTTATGAAGTAACTCACAATTTTTTTAATATCTGGGGTTAGCAATAGTGAAAGCAGTCAAAATGGGAAATAAAAACTTGTCCACGTGAACTGTAATGAGAAACATGCATAAATTTCTGCTGTATTTTATATCAGAAAAAGAAATAGTCAGCTGCCACTTGGGCTATCCTTATTGACAGTCAGCTCAGTCAAATAACATCATGTGACTTTACCAAAAACATTTTTGTCAGTAGTGCTAAACAGGTGTTCAATAAATAAAACATTTAGCTCTCTACCTCAAAAGTCAATATTCATAGGACTCGTTGTCAATCAAAGAAACTCGTATTAAAGGCAATTTTGAAATCAATAGGAAAGGACTCCACCAAGATCCTGTTTTTCCCCTCATTATTTATACCTAAAATTGGCTAAAGAACAAGCAACTAATGAACTGCATAAAAATCAGGTTGCAGCTATGACCACACACAGCTGTGAACGTTTGACTGCAAAATTTGCAACTCCTTTTAAGGGGCACGCTTCCTTTAGTCACTTTCTGCCTAAATTATATAATAACCAACTCCAGGCGTGGCAGAGAGGTGGAAGGGAAATGAAATAAAAGAAAAAAAAAAAAAAAAAAAAAAGAGGAGCACAAAATTTTAGCTTTTAAGTGGGTTTGCTTGGGGCTGCTGGAGGAGGCTGGGTGTGCTGTTTTGGGGGAAGGGGGAAAGGGGTGGTGGGTGCCCGCTGAGCCATGCCAGGCGCCCAGTGACCACCTCTGAGGGGCTTGGCTGCCTGCCTGCAGGGTGGCCCTGCAAACCCCCCTGGGAAACTGATCCTCCCTGCAAATAATCCCTGTTTGTCAAGGGATTAAGCCTAACCCAGATGGCTGCAGGCAGCGGCTGGGTCTCGGTGCCCCCAGCACAGGGGGATGCTCAGGGGGCTGCAGCTGGGGCAGAGCTCTGCAGGTCCCCTCTGCTGCCAGCCCCAAAATCCTGCCCTGATGGGGCAGCACATTCACCCCCTATTGTTGCCACCCTCTCACTGCCTGCTGCTCCCTTTGCACCAAGTCATCTGACCCTTCTCAGCAAGGCAGGGCAGCTCTGGAAATCTGGTGCTTGCCGATATCCTCATCTCCAGAGAACAATTCTTTCCTGCTCCAGTAAATAGGACTTTAAAGGTAAATGGTATTATAGTGTTAATTTCAAAGTGAATTATTCAAAAAGTGCTCCATATATCAGCAAGCACCATTTTGTGGAACTATATTAATGTTCTTAAATACAGTTCTCCCTTTCTAAAAGCTGTTTTATAGATCCAGGAAATATGTCTGGTATGAAGAAGTGCTTATTGTAAAGGATGTTTCAGCAGTTGTGTCCAATTAATGAGGAAGACAGGATGTAGTCCTATATAAGAAATAGCACAACAGCAATAATTCCTTGGGGCTTGAGAATCTTCACACTTTCAGATCCTGCACAGTTATCCATTCATTCAAGATACCAGATCAGTTTTGTTTCATATTCTTATTTTAACTCATAAAAAAGGAGAAAAAAAATAAAAAGAAAAGAAAAAAAGTAAGCTCTCCTTTCAACAAAGGCTCCCTGTAAAGAATTGAGAAGCTGAAAATAAGAAACTATAGCTTTTCAGCAGAGATGCCTCCAAGTAAATGACTCAAAAAGGACCTTGAAGCTTCCAGGATTAGCTGAAACAAGCAGAAAACTCCCAATGCTGACAGCAATGGCCATTCAATAACGAAAGGACCAGACTGCAAAATTCCATTTTATCCCTGTGATTCAACCATCAGCCCCCTTACTTGGTTTATCAAATTTAAAAGGTGAAAAGAAGACATATGAGGTGCAGAAGGCCCCCTCCTAGATTTCTCCATATCGACATGTTACTGAACACATTTCAGCAAACAAACTATAGCCTTACTTTAAGGGACAATGTATGTTCTTTGAAACTGTACGGCAATAGGAATCTGAGCAGAAATCTTGGTTTTCTGGATTTTTCCCAGTCAGATGAAAGGGCCAAAACTTCCCATCCCTTATGCCCCACATCCATTACATGAACTCCATGGCACTGAGGATTAAAAACAAATAAATGCAAATATTAAGAGGATTTAAAATGTCTGTGAGGTGGCTGTGTCCCTGTTGTCTTTAGTAAATAATGGCTGAATCTATCTTTATTTGTGTTACCAAATTGCTTATGGGCTCAGCCAGGCTTGGAATCCTACAGTGAGGGCCAGGGCAGGCTGGGGCTGGAGGTGACAGCAGGCAAGAATTGTTCTCATCCCTGTTGTGCTGAGATAATTGTGGCATGGGGAGATTACACCCAACTGAGCACCAGCAGCAGTTGCTGCCCTTGGGAGCTTGAGGGAGGCGGCAGGAAACTGGAGCTGCTCCCTCTGAGGTTAACAGGGCCATGGCTCACACTGTAAACACCAAAAGGTGCTCCTTAAAAAGCAGCCTGCCCCCTTGAACTCATGATTGCCTTCCTGAGCCTCACAAAGCCCTCCCTGCTCTTGACAGAAGAGCTGGTGGCTGTGGTGTCAGTGCTGGGAGCCCCAGTTCACTGGGGAGGCTGGATCTGAGAGCCAGGGTTTGGTCTTGGCTCTTGCTGTGCAGGTGAAAAATCCAGTCACAGTTTATTTATATTTTATGTAGGGTTATATTTATATCAAATACCACCTGGATTATTGCACTGTATTACAGGATGAGTGCTATTATTCTGCTCCTTAGTCTCAAACCTTCCTCTCATGAAGAGATGGTTTCATCTACACTGTTCATACTTAAAATACAGAGGAGAGCACATTTGTGGTGACACTTTTTACATCAATTGGAAGCCCTGTAATATTCAGCTGTCTTGCACACCTGCAACAAGGAACTCTGGCAAATCACACTGGCTGCTTGTGATGGAAAACAAAAGAATGAGATATCTCCCATTCAGTGGGTTTCAGACTTTTTCTTTTTAGAGTGAGTTTGACACTTATGCATTTGAACTGACCACAGTATTGTCTTTTCACACTGACAGTTAGTATATATATTTGTGCAATATTTTTTTATCAGAGATGACTTGGTTTTAAATCCTCAGGTTTATTAAAGAAAAATAAAACAATCCCTCTCAAAACTCGTGGTAGAGACGATAAATCTTAAACTGCCCTTCTTTGTGAAAAACCCTCACTGGCATTCAGCTACCTTGTGAAAATCACCTGCATGGCAAGCAGCCAGAGAGAAACAAAATCTTAAAACATTTTCTTATGGACAAGTGAAGGATGAGAGCTTAAAATCCAAAACTCATCTTGTTGGCTAGCAGATGAAACAGGTTCAGACAAACACTTGTGCCACACATTCAGCCCTGGGCCATGCCAGCATTATGGTCTCTTGACCATGTTTTAATGCCATACTGCCAAAGCCTAACTACTACTACTTTACTACTACTACTAATTCTGGAGATTCAATAGAAGGAGAACTTGATGGAGGAAAACTGGAGGACAGCCCACCACAACCCTGCCCAGAGCTACAGGTGCAGCAGAGAATTTCACCACTGCTCACATATGGTGCTGAGCACAAGCAAACAGAATTTTTTTTCCCTGGGACTTACAAATTGGCCAAGTTTCAGCAGATTTTCATGAGGCTGGCTAAAAGAACATCATCAACATGAGGCTGACAGACCTGCTTACTTACCAAATAACACTTAGCCAATTTTTGAATTCCTGTTCTCAGGCAGGAAGGCACCATAAATGAAACAAGTTTTCCCCAGAACAAAAATAAAGTACTAAACTAAAATATTTCTCGCTATCTTTACTCCAAAGGTTATTCTGATTTCTTTCTCACACATACACAAATCATCTTTACACCATCTTCAGCAGAGAAAATGCCATTCCCAGAAACAAAACTCTACTGAAGTTAAAAAAACAGAGATAAAGATGGTCCTTACTGGGCCATGTCAGGCAGCTTTCATCATGGTGCTCCAAGCTGAGCCAAAAAAAGATGCATGGTTCAACAGAGCAAGAGAGACAACCAGCAGGGGAAACACATCCGAGGCATGTCTGGAGGTGAGATTTGCACAGGAGAGGTTTGCAAAGAGCTTTGGCTCTAAAGGTAACGTGTGGGGTGAGTGATGTTTGCTATACATTTCTTTGCTGTTTTTCTTAACCCACATGTGCTCCTCCTTATAAGCCAGCCTCTGTGGGATGAGGGCTGTTCCAAAGGCAATCCTCACAGCCTGCAGTGCTGCAGGTGTTTGCAAATGCCACCATGCCTGTGCTCTCTGACTGGAGAGAGGTGCCTGCTTTGCTATTTATACAGCTATTTACCCCAAAACAAGCCTTATTTCAGCTCATTTGGACAAGGCCAGCCACAAGTCCAGCTCTTGCTGTCCTTCCCATCCCGACACACCTGGGGAGAGCTGCTGGAAGGAGAGGTTCTGGGTGCCAGTTCTCATGGCTTGTGTCAGCTCCACGGCTTTGCTGGCAGGCTGCGGGCCACAGCCACCTTGAGAGCGGCCGGCAGAAGGCACAGACTGCAGGGGAGCCAGCTGGTGCAGGGAGGGACTGGCTCTCAGGCTTTCAAACACACCCACTGTGCTCGGGAACAGCTTGCACAGGGGCACTGTCTGTGCACTGCCCCTGCACAGGCTGAGATTCAGTAGAGAGGCCCTGGTACTTCTCTCTTCGTGCATCCTTTCCTGAGAGCATTAGAATGGGTCTGAGGAAAAATTTACCTTTTTTCCCCAGCTTTCTTGGCCCCTCCTGCCCCTCCAAGCAGACAGAGGTGCTTGGAGCCTGGTTTCTGTTTCCTGAGCACCATCCCCAGAGCTTTGCTCCCTTCCACCTTTCATTCTCCCAGCTCTCCATGTCTGCCCTACTGGGATTAGAGTGACTGGGCTTTGTCACAGCCCTTGGTGAGAGTCACAAACCAGACTGGCCCAGCTGGACCTGCTCAGCACCGGTTTGCTCCCTCCCCATTAGATGCAGTCATTTCCATGCAATGGGAAACCTCCTTTCCCTTCTCCTGGAGGGAAAGGAGGCTTTCCATAGTGTTACCTGCAGTTTTTCCACCCATGCAGGAACGTGTGACCTTGGCACCAGCCCTGCCACCACCACTGGAGAAAGCTGCACTCACCTGCTTAACCTGTGTCACAGACTCTGCTCAGGACAAAATGGATAACAGCAAAGCAGAAAGGGTAACATGTGCTGCAGTCTTCAGTTTCCATCATCTCTCTTGTCCTTTCTTTCCATCTTCTCTCCCCCCTGAAAAATAAATCAGTTTCTGTGTGGTCTGCTCAGCACACAGGGTTTGAGTTCACATTTACTGCACGTGAATTTACATTTTGGAGTGAATTCACAAACTTGTGCCCTTACAGTACCAAAACAGACCACATCAAGTGATGTCTGTCCCAACAGCTGGATACCAGTAACTCCAGTTGTGTTTTCAGTTGCCAAACCCCAGAGAATTGGGAGTTTTGTGGGTGCTGAAATTGCCGTGCATGTCCCAAAGCAAGGGCAGGTGTTCAGGGATTTTCTGCCATGCATGGCTTGTTCACAGGACAGCATCCTTAAGTGGAATTTGTCTAGGAGCTGCTTAAGGGATGGAACAAAATGACTGCACAGCAAAATGGCAGCTGATCAAAAAAGTGCCAGCTGATAAGATCATTCTCCACTCTGTTATAAACATATAAACCCTGTGGGCTCACTGAGATGAAAACCTTAAAATCCCTACAATGGCTTTTCCCAGATAGTGCAGATGGATCAGTTCTGTTTGTCTGTGCTCCATCTATCTGTCAGTGTCTGTGTTCTGGAAGGGCACACTTCCTTTCATTTTTTTTCTAGATTTTCAAATTCTAATTAATGGAAAATTGGCAAGAATTTCGTTACACTTTATTTTGTTTTTGTTAGCTATCTCCTCTTCTCTTCCAACTTCAGAACTGCATGCCACCAAGAGAGCCCACAGTGCACTGTAAGGCACTGAAAGATGCTGATATGTCAATTCTAGATTCATTTGGTTTTGTCTCAAAGTCCATCATTTTCCTCTTTCATATCTCAATCACTTCTACTTCAGCTGTCTCTCTTTTCACATTTGGTGTGGTGACAAGAAATAAAAATGGCATTTTCAAAAGAAAAAAAAAGGAACTGACTGATTTCTAAAATAAAATCATATATTTATACTTTCCCCCCACATGATTTATATTGCCTGGTTTTCTCATCCCTTTTGGGCTTGCCAGGTTTAGATTTAGAGCACGTTTTAATTTTTGGCCACTAGCCTCTTTCAACTCAACAGCACTTTACCTCTCATTTCATGCTTTCTCTACTCCCTTACCAGTCATTTGTGAATATAAAAAATCAAGATATTAAGGATGCAGATCTTCCCTTCAGGAAGAGGCGGCTTTTCCTTTCAGTTCATGTTCCCTGCTAAACATTTGGAACATCCACATGATTGGTTTTACAGGTTTTCCTAGAGGTAACGAACAGCAACTTGAGCTTCATTGGGGTCATCATTCCTTCTACAGGACACTGAAAACCACTGCTTCAATTTCCCTATAATATTAGATATTATATATATATATATATATATATATATATATATATATATATATATATATATATATATATAATAATATATATGTATATAAATATTATATATAGAAAATATTATATATATAAAATATTATATCCCTATAATTGTATATATTGTATAATTGTATTGTATGTACCTACTACATGTACACAGATAAAGTACAACATATGCACAATATGCTTCCAATACATATTGGTATCTTCATGTTTTAAATATTTACACCCAGGCTTCTCTGGAGCCCAAGTAGTCAGGTATTTAATTGACTAAATTTGGTGTTTTGTTATCCACAGCTGATTACTTTTTTTTTCAAAATGCATTAAAGCAGCACCTCAGCCCCAGAATGGGTCATCTTTGTTGCCTGAGGGAAATTGGTGCCTCTCCAGAGCCTCCCCAGAGGAGACTGGCAGAAGCACATCTGTGAGGACCTCAGCAATATTCCTTAATCACCTCTCACTTTTATTTTCTGGTAACCTACTTGTCACAATATCATCTTTACTTTTCTCTTCCGAAGAGTTCCTTGTTTGTTTTCATACTTTGACCTCCTATTTTCCAAATCTGCCCTTAAATCCCTCAGAATGTGGACTCTATTGGCTTCACAGTCTACCCAAAGTACTTTTGTTATTTAACCATGAGAAAGTTTTGGTGGTTTTTTTTTTTTTTTTAATGTGCCCAAATACATTTGAGGGCCAATTAGTTGCTAAACATTTGTGTTGATAGCTTACCCTCCCATCTTCTCTGATTTTTGTTCATCTTTGCCATTCTTTGTGGCTTTCTTTCTGATGCTCACAGATTATTTTTAGACTGGAATTCCTGGCTCACACCCAAAAATGAAAAGATTGACCTATTTTTGCCTGCCCCAATACTCTCACACTGATTGCTCCCCTCCTGTTTTCTGAAGATACTCAACATCCAACATACACTGCCTTAGACATCCAAATTTCACACCCACTGACAAAAACCTTTAAAGGGGGATTTACACCTGATAACAGACTCCCAGGAATGGACCAGTTCCAGCCTTTGAGGGACCTTCTCCCCCCTCCACAGTGGTGAAATCTTTAAAATGATGCTAACATTTAAATGACACATTTGGAATTACAAATGAGACAAAGACAACGTTGTGCATGGGTCGATTGAGGGGGTTTCTGAATAAATAATAAAGTTGTGGGATATATCACATAAAGATCAAAATCACTGAACTTTTCTCATTCAAAAAAACCAGGAGCAAATACTAAGCTCATCCAAGTGCAGTAAAAATTTATCTGCTTCTGAAAATAAAGAGCTAATCGAGACTGATATGAATCTGTATGATTTCCAAAGGATTAGGGAGTTCTCAAAATATGGTCCAGGCATAATGGATATCCAATTCTATTCAATGTTCATCATAAACAAAGTAAATTAATGTCTTGAGGTACATATAGGCAGAAGTTGGTCTCCTAAATGTTTTACCACGTAAGATTTACAGGAAGTGTTCATATTAGACTGGGTAAGAGAGGCCCTGGTATTTAAGATATATTTCTAGGTTGAAAGACAGTCTTGAATCTGAAAATTTGATTTGTTTTCAGGCCAACCAGAAACCAGTGGAATTGTTTTAATGCTTTGGTAATTTCCCCTGACATAATTTGATCCATGGGAAGTTTTGCAGAGTAAATTGCATGGGAAGAAGAGTAAATGATGGTGTTAATTAAGAGGGACAGGGACATGGATTATGCTGGCTGTTGTGTATATATCACTGTGCCATGTACATTAGCTCAAGCACCTGCAGTTACCAATAGGTGGCAGAATATTAAAAAAAAAAAAATTAAACTCATCTTTAAGTAGAAATTCAAATTAAAGCCCTTTTCCCTCCATCTATCCCACATCTGCATGGAATTAAATGCAAAGAGAGAGAAAAAAATATTTGTGAAGGTGGCAGATTACTTGCTAGGATTTCCTGTATTTTTAAATAATCCCAGCAATTTCCCTGGAGCGTGTGAAAGCCCACAGTGCAAATTATTTGATCCTTGTCAGTGTTTATATAATAAGCCATAAACACCTCTGAACTATTGGGTATAGTGGGATAGCAAAGTACACTGGCTCTACAGTTCTTTACCTTCTCACATCAACCAAGAGATCAAGAAAATTTTTTAAAAAAGGAGGAAACTGTAGTTAATGAAACTTAGGTCCATAAGTATTTATGGTTTATTTGTTTCCTAAAAAGTAATTACAATGACCAAGGTCTTCATTTCATTAGTGGTAGCTATTAAATTTGCACAAAAGAAGCAGAGCCAGATGTACTGATGAGAGAGGTCTAGGATATCTAGTTGCAGGTAAAATTGCTAATGCAATATTTTTAGCACTAAAATGCATTTATTAAAGTTCTCCTCACATCTTCTATCTGTTCCCATCACAGTCAAATGGAGGAAAAAAAGCAATTGAGCTAATAGGATTTAACCTTCATTCCATCAGGGACATTACCATCAACTGTAAAACTAAATGAAAATACTTATACCCACAAATGTAGGCTGCATTTTCTCTTTTTTTTTTTTTTTTTTTTTCTTCCCGAAGAAGAGCAAGGCAGCTCTGAAATTTCCAGTACTTTGCATTTCTGAGCAGAAGTGGTCCACGTGGTTCTGTCAGCTGTCGGAAACCACAGCACAGAGCCATGAGCAGTGAAGGAATGGGAGCTGTCCTGAGCACAGACCCATGAGGAGTGAAGGAAGGAATGGGAGCTGCTCTGAGCACAGACCCATGAGGAGTGAAGGAAGGAATGGGAGCTGTCCTGAGCACAGACCCATGAGGAGTGAAGGAAGGAATGGGAAATGCTCTGGGCACAGAACCATGAGGAGTGAAGGAATGGGAGCTGTCCTGAGCACAGACCCATGAGGAGTGAAGGAAGGAATGGGAAATGCTCTGAGCACAGACCCATGAGGAGTGAAGGAATGGGAAATGCTCTGAGCACAGACCCATGAGGAGTGAAGGAATGGGAGCTGCTCTGGTCCAAGTACAGACCAATAAGGTACGGCTGGAGTGAGATGCTCCGAGCACAGCCCAGACCCATGAGGAGTGAAGGAACAGGATTTGCTCTGGGCACAGCCCAGACCCATGAGGAGTGAAGGAACAGGATTTGCTCTGGGCACAGCCCAGACCCATGAGATGTGGTTGGAATGGGAGCTGCTCTGAGCCCAGCACTCAGGGCCACCTGCCCTTGGTGCCCAGGATGTGAGCCAGCCCTCCCAGGCACCCAGAGCCAATTTCAGCACTCCTGCTTTCAGGCACACTGCCGGCCCAACAGGTGCTCCCCAGGAGAGCCCAGATCAGGGATTTAAACATCAGTGATGTGCACACCCAGTGGTGTCTGCACCCACCATGGACGCAGCCCAGGCACCTCCGGCTCCCTGCAGCTCCAGGAGAGCCTTTCCCGCCCCTTTCCTGCAGGGAATTCCTGCACATCTCATGCCTTGGCTGCAGATGGAACTGTGCCATGCACCCGGCTGCTGGAGAGGAGGCAAAAGAAAAATTGCAATGTTACAGAATTTAAAACCATTGTTTTCATACTCAAAACAGTTGAAGAAAGCCCTAGTTTTTCTATCTGCTTCCATCTCTAATGGGGGACTTTTTCTATTTCATAACTTCTATTTCATAGAAACAACAACTCATCTTTAAAACAGCACCCCATAAATTAACATAGCCCATAAACACAATTACAAATTACAAATTTCACGGTTGCACAATTTTTTGACAATTGCAAATTTCCCCCAACAACTACTAATTGTAAAAAAATTAAAACCCACAAAAAGCCTATTTTCTTATGAAAAAACCCCCATAACATTAACAACAAAAACCCTTCTCTCTCTAAGTAAACAAACCCCCCTATTCTATAAGTAGTAAATTAACTAAAATTCTCTTAAAATTATCAATAAAAAAGTTAAAAAATAAAAGAAACAGTCTAAACATTTTCTTCTAATTCTGATTACCATTAATAATTTTTCTTTATACTCTTTTAAAATTTGAAACCTAATTTACCTTTCTCCTAATCCTATCTTAAAACAAAAATTAAGCATATTCTAATGAGTACACTGGTAATTAACCAACACTAAACCCACCACACTCATTAATGCATTAATCAAAAAATCTCAAATTCACAAACCAAAACCACTACATCTACCTAACTGCTTAACAGCTAACCAAAGAAACATGACGAATGTTAAAGGAAAAGCATATTTCACTCTCTTCTAAAGTTGGGGTTCTCTAATGGTTTTTGTCTTTTATTTGTTTGGGGTTTTTTTTTCTTAGTTTCTTTTTTGTACTGTTTTAATTAAAAAAAAACCCAAAACATTTAATAGAAAGAGAATGTTCTCTCCAGGACTGTTTTTCTAAACTCATGCTGCTCTGTTACTCACAAAAAATAAAATAAATAAGATAATTCATAACATCATCACATCTAGAGTGAAATAATGCCGGAAGATTTTCCCCTGCGTGGCTTCATGCTCATTCAAAGACCTAAAGCCAAATAAATGTCAAGCAGCCAGCACTAAATAACCCTCAGGAGCTGAGGGGTGACAGACATGCCTACACTGCCCAGAAAGCATGGGAAAAAGGAGATGAGAGCACTTGTCAGCTCCAAAAATCTTCCTGTAAGCCCAAGCACAGAGAGGTTTAATGATCTTGGAGTAGAGCACAGTCAGCCTCAGCCTGAAGCCTCAGGTTTAGCTTTTCTATTTTTCACATTCTGTGCTGCTTCAGTGTGTGGGTCTGGGCTTCACATTCAGGGATGTTGAGCTCTGTGCACAGAGCAGGGAGACAAAACAATTCCTGCTCCAGCTGGGCACCAAGGACAAATGATCCCAATCTCAGCCCCAGAGCACAAACCCCGTGGGCTGCAGAGAGAAAAACAAGCAGGGTGGGAGTGCCTGGGCTAAAGCTGGAATGGGACAATGAACTGCAAGGTGCAAATGGAGCAGAACTGATCCCAGGGAGAGAGCCCGGGAGCGCTCGTGCATTTTGGGGCCATTTTGGGTCATCTTGGGTGCAGCCCTGGCTGGGCTCTGGTGCTGCCCAAGGTGGATCCATGGAGGAGATGCTTTGAATCAATCCCTGCTTTATTCTGTAGCTCTGTCCAGCCCCTGCTCTAGGGCAGCTTCCCAAGGCATCACCCCCAGCACTCAGGCAGGGCCTGCCCTTCTCCTTGTCACCAGAGGCACAGGGGTGACCCCAGTCCAGAGCAGGGTTTTGGGATTCATGCTCAGTTTAGCAGGCTTGATGTGGGAATCCATAAAATAAGAGGTTTTTGGGGAAAGCTGCAAAAGGCAGGCCTCAGAGGCAGCAGAACTGTGATTGGAGCTAAGCAGCAGCCATGAGATTGTTCAGCAGAAAAATTATGTAAGATGTAGAAAAGCAAGGACAAGTAGAACAATGGTCTGTGTATTATTTCTGGTCTAGAATAACTCCCTAAGCTGCAGAAAAGTTTATCTAGTGAGATATTAGGAAGTTTTAAGCTTAATAATGGAGCTCTGTGCATTGTGTTTTAAGGCTTACAAGCAGGTATAGTATTTGA
This sequence comes from Melospiza melodia melodia, assembly GCF_035770615.1. Lineage (NCBI taxonomy): Eukaryota > Metazoa > Chordata > Aves > Passeriformes > Passerellidae > Melospiza > Melospiza melodia. The sequence continues at coordinate 47,326,669 of NC_086199.1, forward strand.
AATAAGCAAGTAGTGTTTAACCAAAGGTACGTGTGCTTATAGTGGTTGGATAGAACTGCTGTCAACGTGCTTTTGCTTTGTGTGATTGGTCAAAAAACTTCTAAAGTGAGTTGTAGCATTAAGTTCTTGCTCTGCTGCCTGGGATGTGAGCTGGTGGCATCTTCCCATTGTCATAACCATGGAATGAGAGTGATGCTGGAAAACAAACAGCTCAAGGCACGTTCACAGACAGCAGTGCTGTCCTGTTTGTGATTTGTACATAGACCCCAGCCGGGGATAGATTGAGTAAAAAGCTGAAGCAAAAATTGCTGGTGAACCTCTGTTGGTGCCCTGTCCCCAGGTTTCCCTTTTCCCTCAGAGGGTTTGGCAGTGAGCGCTGAGTGACAGTGTGGAGCTGGCATGGTGAGCAGTGCCAGCCCAGAAAACACACACTAAAACAGAGGGGCAGATAGCACCCTGCCAGTCTCATTCTTACATTTTCATTTCTCAAACTTTTCCCTTAAGGTCAGCAGGTTAATAATGTAGTACTCATTTCTGAATGAGTAGGTCAGTAACTTACTCTAGGATCTGAAGTTTCCCCCATCTATAACTTCCCAAGCCATTAAGAGATATTGGGCTACATTTAATTTCTCTGGACACGCTCAATTGTTTAATCTGATTTGCCAGATTGGGGCATGAGACATTTATTCTTCATTATTGTCTGGTTAGAGCAGTCTGGAAGTTGCCCTTGCCTGGGGGGAAGCAGCAATCTGCTGCTCCAGGAATGGAAATATTCCCAGGCAGGCACCGAGAGCAAGTGGGTTAAAGCTGCCACAGGTGACAAGAGGAGGCTGGAAACAGCTAAAAGGTGTGCTTGATAAAACAACAGCATACCTGGAGGAAGGACATTAAAATACTGCTGGGAAGTTCTCTCTCCAAGTGTCTGCAGCTCTCCCCCCAGCTCCTGATGTTCTCATCTAATTTCCAAGACATGCTTCTGAGGCCTTAGCATCCTTCTGCAAATGTCAAAGTCAGATTTTCTGTCTGCAGAGGAGAAAGGCACTAAATTTGAGAGTACTGCAATGTGTTTGGGTAGTACCACTGAAGCATGGATGTTACCACAAAATATAATAATATTATTATTACTACTACTACTATTATAACCATGATTACTATTATTACCATTATTATTATTACTACTAATATTAATCATCAAAATAGAATATATTTATAACTTATATAGCTTAATTTATTATTATATTTATATTAATATTTCATAATTATAATAGCATTTATAGTTATACTGAGAAATCTATAATAATATTTTTGATAATGATAATATAAAATAATAATATACAAATTAAATAAAATGTTAACTTATAAAATAATGTTAATTTCTGTTACCTGCAGCCCCAGATATTGAAGTATACATGTATGTATACTCATAATACCTGAGCTCATGTATACTTGGATATTGGATACTTGGATAAATCATAATACATAATAGGAGAGGTTTTACATCTTTTCAGAAAAATGTGCACAAATCCCAAGGCAAAGCAAAGTGTGAATGCAAGAGCTCTCAAACCAAGATTTTTTAAATAGTATTCACCAGGCTCACCATTGTTATGTTTGGCATATGCAGCCTCTTGTGTCTAAAATATTTGAAATTCCAAGATTCTTCCCACCAAGTGTAGAAATTATTGCGCCAGGAGAAGTTTCTATCCTGTGTGTGGCTGTGACAAAGACACTCAGAGCACGTAGGTAGTTAGAGCAGCAAGGCAATAACAAAGTCTATCTTCACCTCTATTTAATCACAGCATTAAGGAGCCAAGCCTGCTCAGAGGAGAACTTTCCCTGTATTAGTCAAAAGCAATAAACAGTAACAAGTATTTAATTTCTTTACAAGGCACAGACAATCTCCGAGCCAGCCACTGTTTCTGCCAGCTTACACAACAGTGTCCCAGCTAGATAATAAAAATAAACATTTTTGGGGTAAATTCCTGCAGGAGAATTAATTTCCCAATACATCAAAGAATGTATACCCAGATGACATTTCACTTTATCACTGATCAACACAAAGATATTTCCTGCAAAGCCTCCTTCCATTTTGCCTGCTCAAATTCCAAATGATGACTTTACCTCCATTGCAGTGTGGGGCTCTTTCCTTGTCATCCTCCCCCTCCATTTGACTTAGCACTGTGTATTTAAATTTAAGGGTAAAAACCAGCAAAATTACTTAGAAGATAATTGGACTTTCCTCTTTAAATACAGACTCATTGGGCTGGACAAAGCAATAGCTAGAGGCATTTTGGTTTGGTTTTTGGGTTTATCATTACACTTTTGATGATTTCCACAGTTTGCTGTTGACTTTGGCAGTTTGATTCAAAGAGCCCAGCTGAGGAGAGGGAGCCTCCTTCCTGCTGTTCTGGAGCAATACAAATAAAAATATTTCCTTCAAATTTCAGCACCACCTTGGGAGATCAGACTAAGACACTTTACCCCTTCCTTTCACCAGTCATTATGTTTTCTCAAGGCAGTTTATGTCACCTGCCACGTCTAGGAAAGATGGATCCACAGCAGCAAGAAGCAAACCCAACCCTAGGCCACAGCTGCATTTTCAGCATAAAACCATTTTGAATATTTAAGCCATTTTTTTTGATGAGTTTAATTAATAATATCCAAACCAAAATAATTTATGATTAGCTCTTGTGAGGTCCTTGAGCAATCAAGAAAATTAGTGATATTCTGTGTTGAACTGTGGATTTGATCTGCAAGTAAGCTAAAGAATAACTAAAAGGGAACTCCTCAAATACTATTTTTTCATGCTGCATGGATCTCCTTTCCACAAAATCACAACCTTCTACACAAAGCTGTTTAGCAGGAATAATTTATTATTTATGTTACATTACCAGCTCATTAGCTTGCTTCAACCACAGCAAAGTTTTACTGTGCAGGGCAGTGCACAAATATATAGAAATGACACAAATATATAAAAATGACACAAATACATAGAAATGACACAAATATATAGAAATGACATTCCTGGAGCTGTGTGTGACACAGACCATCAGGTACAGGGTACACATGGAAGTAGGATTACATCCAGCTGAAAGCACAGGGGCTGAGTGCAGATGGAACTTCACTCGCATAAATTAAGGCACCAAAAATTAGTGGATTTCCTTCCTTGAGGTGGGGCAGGAGGGGTGGGGAAGCGCAGTGAAGGGCATTTTGTTTTCATTCTTAGGTTGAATCCAATGAACCATGGATCAGACCAAACATTCAGTTTTATATATTCCCATTTAGATCAAAGCCTGGGATTATCCATGCAGTATAAATTTCCACTCAGAAACACAGGACTCTATTACACAACCCAGCAATGGAAAACATTTTCTTTGTCCACCATCATTCCACACATATAAACAAAAGTGGAGAAAATGTAGTTAGCCATTTGAAAAAATTGTTTTTGATGATGAATGTATTTATTTGGTGTTTGATGCTTGCTAATGAATATATTAATGTTGCCCCTTAGGGATAGCTTAGAAATTCTGGCCATTTGTTGCTTGCATGCCATAAGTGTGTCACACATTGAATACTGTGTAACAATCCAATAAACCTCTTAGGCTAATACACAAGACTAATAAATAATTTTCTGTGCTTATACTTAGAATATAATAAAATATATTGTTGTATAAAAAGAAATATTTTTATGTGTTCTGTCCTTTTTAAAATAATTTTTTCTGTTTTTCATTATTGAGAATATAATAAAATATACAAGCTTTTAAAAATACATAAGCTATATATTATAAAAATATTAATATATAATATATATTAATATATACACAATATATAATATATAAAATATAATTATATCTTATAAATATATTAAATATATTAAATATATCTTTTTGCTAATAAGCCTGCATTCCAGCCCTGTACATTTGTTCCAGTATCTTGCATTTGAAGAAAAGAAGATTAAGGCAGGAATTCCCATGCAGCAGGCTTGCCTGGTGTTCTGCTGGGCTGCAGCCCCCGAAGATGTGCTGTGTGGGACACCCATATTAAAATGATTAATGCACATGACAGAAAAATTCAGGCTTCAAAAAAAAAAACAAAAAAACAAAACCCAAACCCACAACTTCAAATCCTGTTTAAGCTTTCTGTTGTGGTGTAATGGTATGAAGAGGTGAGATGTATTTTTGGTTGGTTTGCTTTGGGCTGGTATTGGTTCCAAAAACAGCAGTGTACTCCTAGAGAAGGAGACCTGTGGCAGGAAGGAGGTTGCACATCACCAAACCCAAAATTCAGTTTTGAGTCACAAAACCCAAAAATCCCATGTGTTGGAGTCTGCTGGGTGACCTCTGGTACATCCAGGGCTGAGATGAAAAATCCTGGCAGGAGAAATAGTGCCAGGGTCCCCTGTCAAGACTGAAGTTGCAAAGAAAACAAAAGTTCCATCTGAAATCCACATGCAATTGTCACAGCACGGGGGAAAGTCTCATGCTATGAATATTTCAGTACCAAAGTGGGAAAGCGTTTTCCCCTCAAGCAGATTTTGTTAGTTAGCACTTTTCATCTCCAGCCTTTGCAGCAAAATCCCAGGCTGAATTACATGCTCCCTGAAATATGTTGAAGGAATTCCCCTCTGCTCACCACAAAGTCATTTTCTGTGGCAGAGCATGGAAAGAAGGATAGAGAAAGAAAAATCAAAGACAATTAGAAGGGGGAAATGAATAAAATATCACTAGGAAAATTCCTGCTGTGGTGCATCAGGGAAATCAAGGAGGAAATGAGTATCTCTAAGACCTCTTTTTCAGCCTAGATTCTTCCTTATAAAGAAAATATACAGCCAATAAGCCATGGACTGGAAATAAATTACTGAATATAACATGCAAATATAAAAATGACACCTATTTTACCATTGATACCTGAAGAATTCAAAACATTTTCTTACATTTTTTCTCTCTCTCCTACTCTCACACATGCAATATGCAATATTAAAAATGCCAATGACCATTGTTAGAAGAAGGAATGAAAACAAGATTTGACCAGTTGTACACTCTCCTATTTTAGCCACAATTGTATTAGCACTGTCAGCGCACAGACGTCCCAAAACTTTTTACAGACTGCATTGTGTAGAATTTTAAAGGGAATTTTTTAAATGGACCAAGCTTAGATATGGTCCAGCCACTAAAGGGTACAAGAGTTTTTTCACTTAGACATCAAAATTATGACTAACTCATATCAACCTTTTTTTTCCCCACTGGACAGGGGCTTTTTCAATAATCATAAACCAATAATTGGAGTTTATTTTAAGTTTTATTTACTGTCTTATAAGTAGGCTTAAGAAAATGTTTGTATAAGTTTGAATGCAAAGTTACTGCATGAGATGTGGAGGGAACAATCCTAATTACATTATAGGGGGTTTTTATCTATAAGGCATGTGCTCTGAGATAAAACTTACACTGCATAAATAATGTAATCATCTATTGTTTTGTAATTATCTGCTTATTTTTTAATCTAGAGCATAGTGCTCATCATTTAAGGATGTTTTATTTTTTTATTTATAAACCTTTCCAAGCCTTAACATTAAACGTTAACAATAGGGTCAAATTGAAAAAAAAAAAAAAAATTGAAACAAAAAAAAAGAAGAGTGGCTATTACCACAAAATAAATTTCAAAGAAAAAAAAAAAAAAACCAACATTCAGGAGGTGTAGCCTCCTCGGGAAATGTAGATTTCTGTATGCAACACACATGGGAGAAATGGAACCAGCAGTGCTTCCTTCTCTGATTTGCAAGACATGATGAGGCCATGGGGAGCAGCCAGTTTTTGGAACATCCCTGGCATAATTACATTAACCTCATCTGGTGAAATCTGAATGTAAATTACTTCTTCACTCAGTAAGAGGATTTAATTGAAGTTGTTCTCAGTCATTGTGGCAGATTTCTTAGGGAAGGTTTGATATGATGCACATTTTAAATGGTTCTTGGGTTTTTAAAAAAGCCTGTTGAAAAGGAATTTTACATCTCAGTGATTTTTAAGAATGAACTTCAAAGAAAGCAGGAAATATAAGTATTCTTGTCCTCACTGCAGCTATAAATGGTTGGGATCTTGAGTCACAGTAAATGAGAACAGGGGATTTATGAATTAAAGTATCAGGCAGCCAATTAGCTGCAGAAATAACATCCTTCCCCTCAGGATGGAGTCATCTCCTCCCAGTCACAGCAGCTCAAATGTCAAATACGTAGTAAATGTTGTGAATGAGAAAACCTCAACACCTCCTTGCCTCATTGCAAACAAAACCACTTCAGTTTTGGGTTTTGTGGGGTTTTTAAAAAGTAATTATGTTTTTCGACCACCCAGCCCAGTTTTATGCCTCCTCTGACACTGTCAGAGGTGGGAACCGGGGAGGGGGACAAAACACTTTTCCAAATGGGTAAAAAACACTGTAATGTTTGGCTACTAATTTTCTTCTCCCACCACTGACTTTTTAAGTGCCTTTTTATAACACTTTATTACTGAATACATTTAGTGATATTTATTCCCCTTAATAAGGCTCGAGGTGATGACAGACAAGAGAGAATTTCCTATAACAGAATTTTCTCTAGCTCAACACTTTTAGCCTCACAGAAAATATAAAATATCTTTTATAAAAATAACAATTTAAAAATATATTTTATAATAATTTAAAAATATATTTTATTTTTTATTTATTTCTGAGCTGAATGAAACTGTTAATAACTTCTTCCTCAGATTATTTTTTATCAAACAAACTTTCTTTTTGCTAGAAGATACTTAAATATTCTTAATATGGAATTTTCCATCCTTGTTTTGTGAAATATTGCAAAAAAAGGAAGACATAAGAAATAATTTCTTATTAAACTGACTACTTAACAGTTGGTCACAAAAACTTCTTGGCATCTCAGGGAGGGCTTATAGGTTCAGTTTTTTGTTCCATATCTCCACCTCCTTCCTCCCCAGTCTGGATCAGCTGGTCTAATAAAACATATGAATATACCCTATGATCTTTATGTCTCTTATACCTTTGGATTATCAAAGCCAAATCATTACCACTCTTTAAAAAAATGCAGTATTTTAAAATGCTTTGACAATACCAAAATGCTTCTTTACTGTAAAAAGAAGCATTCTGAATGGGGAGAAAAAAAGTGCTGTGGTGAAAAGATGGGTGACGTTAGCACTAAAACCTTACTGAAGGAAAAAAATAAAAAAAGCATGTTTAATTTCAAAACCTCCAAAGGAAAAACAGCTTGCTGAAAAAACAACACCGAGATAATAAGCTATAACTGGAATCTGACACTAGATGACTTTCAGCTAGAAATAAGATGCAAATGTTTAACAGTAAGAGTAATTAACCATTGCAATAAGTACATTAAAAGGAAGACAGGATGTTTCCTAAGAGGTATCACTTTAGCCATATTTATGGAACTGGAAGCAGGAATTAATTCAGGGAAGTGCATCCATTAGATGCCATGGGTGAGTCAGCAACCTCTCAGAAAAGGCAGCATCAATCTTCCCATGAAAATACCATGTAGCCCTTTGTCTGCCACAGGCATTTCCTTGGCCATAGGCGTCAGTATCTGCCTTAATCCAGACTGGAAATTGCCCTGAAACTGAGCTGATAACCACCAAAGAACCTCAGATGAGCTCTGAACCATCTCCACCGTGGGCACTAATGAGAAACAGGTTTGGTGGGGTTCCCGTGATGGGGCATTAACAAACCTCTCTTATTTGAGGGGAGCTGGCTGCCCCAGAATGGGGCATCAGTAATGCTGTAGCAAAAACCCCAAACCAAAGTAGAAAAACACACTCAAAATAGGACAAATGGAGAAAAATCCATCCTCCCCACACCCTGTTACCCAGGCACCAGCACAGACCAAAAGCATGTGCCAGTACTACTCAATATATCTTTGGGAACCATGAATGCTGGTTTTATTTCCCCTTTGTGTACCAGAGCTGATCCATGTCTCGAGGGCAGCAACAAGGACTTTCCTAGGTGGCCAGCTGTGGGATGAGCCATGATCTCCCAGCTGAGCTCTGCCTGTGAATTCAGCTTGTCAGATGAAGCCAAAGCCTCCTTTTTGCTGCACAGTGGCAGCTGTCAGGTGTTTAAAAACAAAGGTGTGGTGGCACAGGTGCAGCTGCTGAGACACCAGGTTTGCAGTGAACATTTCTGCAGAATCACACACACCCCTGTTCTTCACCCTCCTGTCACCCCTGGGGCTTTCCTGTCACATTTTTCATTGTCCCCTTCACTGCAAAGAAGTCACAAATATCTACAAAGTGCAGTCATACAGCAAATGATATAATAAATCAGCATGAGCAGATCCCTTTCAAATAATGCTTCTCTTCAGAGTGAACCCTTCCTGTCTCACCCACAGAAGCATGGTTCCATGGATGAGCTTAAAAAAGTGGGGTTTTTTAAGAGCTGGGATGAAAAAGTTTTGTTAAAATGGAATTTAAATAAACTACCAATCAAAGAAATCTTGCAAAGCATATGAGCAATGGCTTTAACTTTTTTCCCCTCAATGTAAACTTCTACTTATCTGTGCAGAAACATAGGATGAATCAAATGCCACTCAAAACAAATAATATAAAACTGACTGTGCCCCTTTTCCAGACATCTTTAACCTGTGGCTCCCCTGTAAAATGAGAATTTAATGTGCTGACAAAAACATGAGAGCCGCCCCTTCCTTCACCATCAGTGGAAATCATCCTGCAGGATGTGGCACTACCTCTGCTGGCCACTGGTAAAGCCAGGCTCCCTTTGCTGCAAGTGAGAACCTGTGAAACACCCATCTAATTACCATTATATTTGGTTTTTGACAATGCATTTAGATACAAAAAGTCTGAAGCAGCACCTTGAAATTCCTTCTGTTCACTGCAGAGGGATTATTTTATATTCAGGCACATCATTAATGTTGTTAATTTAGGAATAAAATGACTTGAAGACTTTAGCAGCAATGATAAAGTTGATGCTTCCTTTTTTTTCCTTGCAATCAGACAACTGAATTTCAACTACAGCAATATATGCAACTAAACAAGATTATGTTTGCAATTTCTGAAATTATTGATAAGTCTGAGTTCCCTTTAGTATGATACTTACAACTTTTATTCACATTATTTCATTACCTGTAATGGAGGGAAACCATAAACAGGGACAAATAGATTTTTATTCTTTTTCAAACAAGACTTTATCATGATAGTCACTTCATTTTAACATCATCCTCTGCCATGAGATCACTGTGCTGAACATTACAGAGAAGTGCCTTGTGAAGGAGCAATTACCCTGACTAAATGGATTTCTAAGCAGATTCAAAGAGAAAGATATCAACAAGCAACAAAATGTACATTAGTGAAATAAAGCTAAATCAAATAAAGATATGAAGATGCTGCTAAATGATCCTCAAACAATGCAGTACTCTAACTGCTTAATTAAAAAATGGTTTTCATGTTCAAGAGACTGTTCCATTGAGGTGCAGCCATAGGGTGTTCAGAATTGGCTTAGGAAGCTCCTCTGTGCCTGCCTTCTCCAGCTGTAACAAATAATCAAAGGAGAGGCCGCTGGAAGAGCACAAGAACAGGATTTGTGTCCCTTGTATTGTCACCCTGAGGATAAACCAGAGAACTGGGGACCCTGTCTCACAGCCCCCCGTGCAGGGAGTGTCCAACCTGGCCTTGGACATTGAGAGATGGGGCAGCCACAGCTCCTCTGGACAGCCTGTGCCTCCCCTCCTCACAGGAAAGAATTTCTTCCCCATATCTGTTCTAAAGCTGCCCTCTGTAATTTCAAAATGACAAAAATTGTCACTGTCATATTTTCTGAAAAATCCCTTTGCCCAGGATTTTCTCCTGGGAAGCTGAGAAGCCTCAGAGAAAAAGGAAAAAATAATTATCTGATTCGCTTCTCCTGTGTTGTGCTCACATATGGAATGTGTTGGAGATTGTTTACCCACAGGAGATTGTTTCATTGGTTTCATGTGAATTGTTTTCACTCTTTGGCCAATCAGGGCCAAGCTGTGTCAGGACTCTGGAAAGAGTCAGGAGTTTTCATTATTATCTTTTTAGCCTTCTGTCTGTATCCTTTCTGTATTCCTTAGTAGAGTATAGTTTACTATTCCTTAATATAATACAATATAGTATCATAAAATAATAAATTAGCCTTCTGAGAACATGGAGTCAGATTCATCATTCCTTCCTGCCATGGAGCACCACCCAAATACAACAAAAAAATCAAAATTCACTCTTTATTCCTTGAGAGGAAACAGTTCCTCTCCAGGTGTTTTGGAGGCTTCCTTTGGGTACTGAGGGACAACAATGAGGTCTCCTCAGACCCTGTCCTTCTCCAGCTGATGCTCAGCTCTCTCTCCTGATGAAATTAAATTCTGAATATCATCAACTTTAATGTCCCGTGCAAGTTCCAAAGCTTTGGAACTTGATGGATTATATATATAATTTTTAGCAAGCACCTGTAGAACTGTCCTACTGCTGAGGAAGGGCCTGCAAAACTTCTTTCAGCTGTTCAAGGAGCAGTGTTATCACTGCACAAGCCATTGCCCTTGTTTCCCTAGAAATTTTTCTTTTTACTGATGGGGAAAGCTTTGCTTTTGACACTACCACATTTTTCAGTGTATATATTAGCATGATGTTTGTTACCTTAAAGAGGTAAAGGAAAAGAACTCCTTGGTAGGAGCTTCTCTACCAGTTGATTAATTTTGATCAGACTAGCCCAAGGTGGACAATCCAATTGTTGTGATCACAGGTTCATTCAAATCCTACTTTCCTCCATCATTTGAGAAGCCCCACTGCCCAAAGTGAGGCAAACTTGGGCTGTACACATGGCAGCTTAGGCTGATGAGGGAATTTTGCTTTGGCAGGTTAGTGGCTGAAATGTTGAGGATAAAATACTGATTTTAAAGCCAATTTAGGGAGCCTTGTACCTCCCTGCTTCAATCAGGCTTACCATTCCTCTAAAGAGAAAGAGAGAAATGTAGCCTGAATTTTAGTGAAAAGGGTGGCTGGGTGGCCAACCTGGGAAAGCTGAGCCTCCTGAAATAAAATATCCAGGTGGCAAATCAGGAATTGGGAATTTAAGCTCCAAGACTGAGTAATGAGTAACACTCTGATTAACCTGATCTTGTTTTGACTCATGAGCTACTGTAAGAGAGGAAGGCTGCTGGCTCCACAGCCACCTCTGTCATGAGAACTTTTGTTGGAGAGGTTCTTGAAAGACTGCAGGATTTCACTGAGGTTGCAATGAATTGGAGACCACGTAATATCTGTGTGACCTGGGTTCAGATTTAGCAGAGGAGAAAATGTCAAGAGCCCCTCCATAGCCACTGACCTCACCGCAGGTTTAGAGCCTGATTTGTTATTAGAACTGATGGAATGAAATTCTCAAACTGAAGCAGCACAAGAGATTTATGCAGCTGACTTGAATCAGAGCTAGGCTTTTGCACATGCTGTTAATTTACACAAAACAGCTGTTCTATAGTCCCAATCAGGATGCATTTATAAAATGAGACTTTGGAATACGTTGCAAAACCTCAGAAGCAAACACTCAAAACACCAATTATTCAATCACAGTGAAGCTGTGCTCATTTCCAAGAGAGAACATTTTGTTTGACACGCCAGCTCAAGGCTTCTGTGTGCTTGACTGTGTTGATCCTTGAGAAATTACATACATTAGAGGTTTGAATAACATACAACAGATTAGCTAGAAATTGGAAAGCATTGTTTGGAAATGAATTTCAGACTACAAAAGGCTGAGTGGCGTTGGCAGGCATCCTTGAATTTGACAGCTGATGCACAGAGGGCAGGAACAATACACATTTATTTTTATTTTTTTTTGAGGGGGGGAAATTCTCTCAGGGAGTTCTCCAAGAAAGTGTTACAGAGAGTGACAATAGCGACAAAGTTGTAACTACATCTTGTTATCCGTGTGAAAGGCAGGAGAGAATTAATTAGAGTCTGTTCTCTTTGTTGTTGATGCCACAGTGGCTCATGGAGTCTCAAATCCACAGTGCATATGGCACTGCACAGACACAACGTGGGGTGGGGAAAGGAGGAGAGGAGAAAAAAATGAAAGGAGGAGGAGAAAGAAAAGGAGGAGAGAAAAGAGGGGAAAAAAGGAGGGGAAAAGAAGAGAGAAAAGAGGAAGGAGAGAAAGGGGGAGAGAAGAGGGTTTGCTCCCCACCTCCTCAGCATCCTGCAAGACCTGACTCAAGATTTTTACCTGAAGTGCCATCCTTCAAACGCTGTGATGCTCTTTGCGTATCCGAGCACTGATACCAAAAGTTGACTCTACAATATTTGCATTTGTCTATTAAAAATTAATTTTGAATATTGAAACCATATTTTTGCAGCTGTCATGTGAGCTTAAAGGGGTTTGATGGAAGAGAGGAAAAACAGAATGATGGAGGAATGGGATAGATATTTTGTCTACATCCCAAAATTATTGCAAACATCTTCCTCTGCAGACCTTATTCCTTCACTTAAACCTTCCATATTAGCAACCAATCCCCTGAGAAAGGGTGACTTCTGTAACCTATATTAAAAGATGTTTGAAATCTACAGAACCTTTTAATGTCCCAAATTCCATGAAAGACCACTGACCTCCTGAAAGATATTTTCCTACCTTATTGATCTTCTCAACTTTTGGTGGAGTAATAGAACAAATATAAATTTCAACTGTATTTTAAATTTAGCAGATTGTTGAGTCTACAAAGGTAGTGTTCTAAATTTTACCTACTTAAACCCCATACTGTACACTCCTTTCTTCCAGCCAGTTTCAGGGCACCTTCCCAAATTAACCCCTGCATTGCTTGTCATCACTGCATTCAATTCCTCTTATGAAGCGTTACCTCCTAATCAAATGGCACTCTCATGGACGGGCAGTAAATCATCTTCCCACCTCATTCCACTGCAAAACATTGTCACCCACTGTGGCAGCACATGTCACAGGTGAGACAGCCACAATACCCAGAGTGTCACCATACAGTATCAGAAAGCTTCAACCCATAGAAATAACACCTTAAATCTTCAGAAGGCTTCAAGTGTCTGTCCATACAGTGACATCATGTCACACCAGAAGGCTGCAAGCATCTGCTCCTCCTGTCCTTCAGCCTTCTATGCCCTCCTGTTGATGCCCTGCCCCTGTGTGCCCTCTGCTCCCTGTGTGATTGCTCAGCACCCCTGGGCACCCCACGGCTCCTCACCTTCAACAGCATTCACCTGTCCTGCACAGCTGCAGCCAATTTGGGATGAGGCTGGGCCCCACTCCAAATCACCACACACTCTGTGCCCACAAACCACTATATAAGAATTCTTAAACAGATTAATTCAGTAAAACTCTTATTAGCCATATGAAAATTTTCAATAAATTCAAGGAGAAACCTTTGTTGAAAGGATAACCAGAGGATAAAAGAAACTGATATATGATAAAAATAAATAAATAATACAGGTAATAATATAATAAATATCATATATTACATTACATTATATTATATTAAATATAATATATACTATATGTTATATTTTAATATTATAATATATATATTAAGTAATATCTATTATATTATTAAGTTATAATATATGTAATATTATATAATGTATATAATATAATACATAATATATATTATATAATAATAATAAATAAAATCATATTAAAATAAATAATATAGGTGTTTGCTGTTTTGAAATATTTTACATATGCATGTACATTAGAAGCACTGGTAATCTCTGCCCTTCACTGACTTGTGGTATCCAAGGAAAAATAGTTACAATGATAACTCATTGCCCTGTGCTTAACCCATAAATAGAGTAGGTTCAGGAATAAGACCAAGGGGTGATAATGAATCAGATAAACTGAAAAGGAAAAGTTGTTGACTTGTACATCTTAGCTCAGCTTCAGTATTTTTGCACTTGCTAAACCCATGATGACAATTCTCAAAGATTTTGTTTTATTCTGTCAGTCCTTACCCTTTTAAGATTAAATCCTTTCAGCTCAATCCTGCCTTTCTCTAGACCTTTTCTCTGGCCATGAGCAGCACTGGTGAGGAGGAGATGGGTGGAACATCCCAATTGCCAGAGCAATCACTGGATGTGTGTAAGAGATGCAGCCCATGAGTTCCAGAGCAACCAGCTTACAGGCTCCTGACACACTCACCCTCCAGTCCTTCTGCTGAAGATTTCTCTTCAATAATGAGGACCTGGGAAACAAAAGGTGCAGGAGCAGCGTGGAGCAAACCTCCATAACTCCAGCCCTATCACAGAGTGATGCCTCAGGTTTCAGCTTTTCTATTTTTCACATTCTATGCTGCTTTAGTGTGTGAGTCTGGGCTCCACATTCAGGGATGGTGAGCTCTGTGCACAGAGCAGGGAGACAAAACAATTCCTGCTCCAGCTGGGCACCAAGGACAAATGATCCCAATCTCAGCCCCAGAGCACAAACCCCGTGGGCTGCAGAGAGAAAAACAAGCCGGGTGGGAGTGCCTGGGCTAAAGCTGGAATGGGACAATGAACTGCAAGGTGCAAATGGAGCAGAACTGATCCCAGGGAGAGAGCCCGGGAGCGCTCGTGCATTTTGGGGCCATTTTGGGTCCTCTTGGGTGCAGCCCTGGCTGGGCTCTGGTGCTGCCCAAGGTGGATCCATGGAGGAGATGCTTTGAATCAATCCCTGCTTTATTCTGTAGCTCTGTCCAGCCTCTGCTCTAGGGCAGCCCTCAGAAAGCATGGAGGGAGCAGTTCCTGGCTTTCTTTCCAAAACCCAAATGCTGTCTATGATGAGAGACCCTCAAGCAGACCCCCCCTGTGCCCAGCCTCAGGGCTGAACTCCACCTGTCCTTTTCTCCAAGCTCACATTTTCAAGGACACCAAAACAGGTCTGATATTGGCATTTTTCATAACGCACATCATCAGCAGTGGTATTTCTTTTTCAGTGTTCAGTCACTACCATTCCTTTTGGAAGTGGTGACTAATAGGAAATAGACATCAATGTGAATTAACTTGAAATTAAAGCAGCTCTCAAGTGGGGCTCTGGATGTGTTCCTTACAGATACAGCAGGACTGAGACATTAAGGCAAGTCATCCTTGTTTTAAAGCAATGTGACATCCCATTCACTCTGCTTTTACATCACCTCATGTTCTTTCAACACAGAACTCAACAGAACCATTAAAAAAAAGAAAGAAAGAAAGGGAAGGTTTTCTAACACTAATTTCTATGGTTTTCAGAATTTATCTCAGAGATATTTTTCACATGATGAGATATTAATTCACTGCATCAAGATCACTTTTACAACCAGACAAACTGGGGACAAGATCCTTTTCTCTCAGCAGACACCATTCTGGCAGCTTGGCCTGTAGGAATTACATCACCAAATTGTCTGCATGCTCTCACATTACACTCTGCCATGTTTCCCAGTGACACTGGGATGGATTTTATTACCTTTTTGGGTAAAGTATCACTTGCTTAAGTCTTTCTAGAATTGAAACAGAACTACTTCAGAGAAATTCATATGGTATATCACAACGAAATAATATGATTTTATAATACCATAATATTTTAAATCATATAACAAATAGCTATATTGTCAAAAGCACAGCATGTAGAGCTGGGGTTAAATTCTCAAAAGGGCTCAATTGTCCCTTTGGGTGCACAGATTACTCTGTTTTTTTTTTTTTAATTCTGCCTCCTTTGTCAGACAGGTTTTAAAACCCTGGTCCTTGGTACTGTGTTTTTGGAATACATTTGGCATATTGAATAATTAAGAGCATAATACCTAGTAAGAAATACATTTGGACCTGACAGTTGTGAAAAAGTTGAACTTGGGGCAGCAGCAAAGTCATGTTTAGCTATTTATTTTGAAGTAGAAAATAATACAAATTCTAAGACTGAAGCTGAATGTGTGAAAATGGGGCAGGACATAGGATAGGACAGAATGAGTTAAGTTAGGAAGCATCCATTTCTTTCCCTAGATAAAATGACATTTCAAACTCAGTTATGTGTATAAATCACATCATTTGTTTCATATGAATTAAGCAAAGAATCTCAGTGAGAGTAGTCATGAAAACTTCTCTGTAATTACCATAGAAAGATACAGCCTGCCAATTTACATTAAAGGGCCAAAAATCTTCTGCACATCTGATAAATTAGCTTAGTTGTTACATCCAGCTTTGAGGGGGTTCCTTTTTTCCCTTGGTACTTTATATTACTATAAATTACACTTCAGGGGAACTCTTTCAACTACTGTTGGTACTGTCAAATTACCATTTGAAATCAGAGGAGCTGGAAGAAGATTGGCATCCCTTCACAGGCAGGTCCAATCTTCTAGAAATACAAACACTCAGAATTCAGAATAAAATATGAAATGACTGTGTCTCCCATAGGATAAGTTCCAAGGAATTTTTAAATATAATTTAGAAATATTTCATATGGATGTCTAAAGTAAAAGATTGAAGATACACATTTGTCCAGTGTAAGTAATATTAAACTTAATTGTTTTTAAAATCATGCTTGTCATAATGGAATTAATGAACAGGATTACCTTAAAGTCTGTATCATTTCTTAAAACTTTTTTTAAACACTTATTCTAGGACATAATTATGAAAAATAAGTATGGGTTTTTTCTCAACAAAAAAGGAAGCACAGTGAGTCAGAAGATCTGGCTCTGGCCCCAGATACATCCTGTGATTAATTGCTCTGAATGCATTCTCTGTGTATCAAGGTTCTTTTTCTCTAAAATGGGAATAGTTACCTAACTCTGAATAGTTCAGGCTTTGGACAGCAGCTCAAATTGTTGGTGAGCAGAAGCTGAGGGAATACCTTTGCACATTCCCTGAGCATTGTTTGTCATGCACAGTGATAAACATAAAATAACACATTTTTTAAATGGTGTGAAATTATTGTTTCATTCAGATTTGCTCTTTGGGCACTTCAGTATTCATCAGGAGAGAAGAAGTTTTCAGTTCTCTGCAGACAGGAGCATGATTTCCTGAGCGTGCCTTGCAAACACACGTCAGGTTCAGGTTCACTTTTCTGGTTCAGGGCACACTTTTCTGAGGGATTTTCTTTAACAGCTTTTCCCCTGCTCAAGCCATCCCCACCCAGCATCACCCTTGGAGCTCCCCTGGCACACAGACCCCAGGAAGGAGAGCAGGGGCTGCACCCTGAGCCCAGCCAGGGGGGACTGCTCTGAACACAGATGCTCTGTCTGCTGGCTCCATTCCACATAGCTGGGAACTCCTCCTCCTGTGTGCCCAGGAGGTGGCACAGACCAGGAATGAGAAATGCTATCAGGACACACAGTGCTGCCACCAAACACACAGCCCTAGCTGTGGTACTGGGGAAACACATTGAAGCACATTCCCTTTCTGAACCGTATTCCACTTCTGAACCATATCCCACTTGGGAAACACATCCACTTCTGAACCATGTTTATTCAATTTCTGAGCCACATCCAAGCACTGGCACCAATGAAGCAAGGCAGGTATAAACCCCCCCAAAATGAAACCTTACCCAGGGTTCTGTGCAGCCTGGGGCAAGGGGCATGCAAGGAGAAGGAATTCCATAAGGGGCTTATGGAAAAGAGGGAGAAGGGTTTCCTCACAGGCAGACTGTGGCAGGGGAAGGGAGAAGAGTTTAAAAGTATAAAGAGGAGAGATTTAGATTAGATGTAGGAAGAACTTCCTGGCTCAGAGGGTGGTGAGGCACAGGGTGCCCAGAGAAGGTGTGGAGAGCCCATCCCTGGCAGTGTCCCAGGCCAGGCTGGATGGGGTTTGGGCAAACTGCCCTAGTGAAAGGTGCCCCTGCCCATGGCAGGGCATTGGAACTGGATGGGTTTTGAGGTCCCTTCCAACCTGGTCTGTGGAGTTCTATGAAGGAGAAAGACCCCATGGAAGAGCAAAAGGGCAATCACAATCTCCTGCATTTGCAGGATCTGGTGACCTGCCAGCTTCATGGGAGCTGTGCATGCAGCAGGCACTTTTCACACATTTATATTGCAGCCATGGGTTTGGGATCACGCACACAGAAACTTTTACATTTATCACATCCTAAATGCTGTGGCATAAGCTGATGACTTCTGGGGTAATACATTTCTTCTCAAGTCCAGTGTTGGCTGATTGGCAACAAAGAATGTAAGATCTGGTATTAGCTATTATTTGAAGACAAGACTTTTTTTGGTGGATGTTGAATTAAGTATAAATGGGAATTGGAGCTTTTTGTAACTAAGAGAGGATTTGATTTAAAGTACAGGATGTGTATAAAGGTCATAAGAGAAAAAATGAGGCAACTGTAGATTATGTATTATTTATGGATATAGAGAGGAATAAATATTCATAATTCAAGGAAAACAGATAACATGGGCCTAAGTAATTGAGTGTTGTCTACTAAGAAAAAGAAGAAGTCCTTTTAAATGAAGAGAGATTATTCCTTCCCGTATGTGTAAAGACAGTCAGAAAAGTGTGATTTGTTTGACTGTGACTCATCCTTCCAACATTTGACGGATATGAATCAGATGACCTTCCCCTGGGAGCATATGCTGAAAACAAACCCAAGTTTCTGATTGTTTAGAACTCCTCAAAGATAGTTCTTGCAGTCAACAGGATCATCTTCATTTAGTGCTCATTTTTGTGGCTTTTTCCCTCTCCCATCAGGCACAGCCAAAGGGCATTATTCCCTGATGGGGACTTGTTTCTCCAGCACAGGGTGAGCAAGGTGCTCAGACAGGTCATGCGCTGGACCCGAGCATGGGAGACATGGAAGGGCTCCAGCTGGACGTGTTGATGGTTGGTTTGACACCACTGAGCCACAAGAGAAACATCTGGAGGCACCAAGTCTGAGTGAGAACACTCGAGCACACCAGTAAATTGCCCTGTGAAGAGGTCTGGTCTTCAATTTGTGGACAAGTCACGTACTGAGCGGGTCTCCCTGGAAACCTCTTTTAATTTTTATGAAATGCTCTCCATCCACCCAATGGACAATGACAAAGCTGGTTTGTAACCACTCCAGTTCCTCTGAGGTATTTAATTGACCTTGGGAAGAGGTCAAAGGGTTGAAGCAAGGAAGGTGCCAGTAATGAAAAAATATTCCTTCTATTCCCACAGTAACTGTTTTTTCCTACGGCACTTTCTGAAAGTCAGTCTGCCATAGCTGATAAATCTGATTAAAAAGCAACCACAGGAAATTTGATGCTCAGGTTGGGATCTCCCACAGCTGTGGGACTGGAGAAGCCCATGGGAAGAACAGTTTACATTCAGTAGGTACAGACATTCCCAAGCATTCCCAAAGGGTTACTCACAGCCCTGTGGCTCTGGGTATATACCATGCACTGGAGGAACTAAATCCCAGCTGTCCTAAGGCTTCCCAGCTCCACCAGTGACATTTTATATCCTCTTGGTCATAAAACACAAAGAGCTCTGCTGCCTTGGTTCTCCTGATTTAAAAATGAAGATGTCCAGAGACTGAAGCATGGCCTGAACAGATTTCATTACTTGTGAATGAGTCCAAAACAGCAAAGTTCTGACATTTTTCTCAGGAGGCTGGGGGGAAATCTGAAAGCAGTAATCCTGAACCAGACCTAAGAGAAATATGGAGGGCTGATGGAATGGGATTTCACCAAGGAATGTGGCCAGGAAATGGAGAAAACCTGTTTGGACTTGCCTCTGCCAAGGCATGCTGTGCAGAACAGGGGCTCCACAGGGCTTTTGGGAATGCTGCAGCTCCCATGGAGGAGCTGACGGGGATGCTGCACCACCTCATCTTGGCTAAGCTTGGCAAAATCACAGGTGCCAAATAGCAGCCCCTCTTGTCTGGGTGTCTGAAAGGAGAAATACAGTGGAGGGAGAAGAATTAGGATGTATGCAG
Source organism: Melospiza melodia melodia (assembly GCF_035770615.1). NCBI lineage: Eukaryota > Metazoa > Chordata > Aves > Passeriformes > Passerellidae > Melospiza > Melospiza melodia. Next base: position 47,346,529 of record NC_086199.1, read on the forward strand.
CCCTATCTGGAACAGGACGCAAAGAAGAGAGCACTGTTTTGCCTAATTTCACAGGGAAAATAGATCTAACAGTGAATGCATCTAACACAGGAACACAGGAAAATATACCTAACAGTGAGGCAGGTATGCGTATATATATATATATATATATATATATATATATATATATAATTAATGATATATTATTTATATATATATAAAGTATATATATACCTAACAGCTCTGTGTCACCAGCTCTGAAAGACACAGGATCTCTCTTACTTGTGACATTTTAAATGGAATGGAATAAAACACCAACAGAGATGCTAGGGAAGTAGATATCTTCAAGCAGGAACATGTACAAATGTAAGAGTTCTTCACTAAGTTTGGTGATAAAAAGAGAGATCTGTAAGATTTAACAACAAAGGGCAAAAATGCTGGTTAATGAATGATTCTAACAAAATTTTGAGATTTTTTCACAGCTTTTCAGAAGTGAGAAAACACATCATTAGTTATTAATCTTTGACAATTCATTCTATTACAAATCCCAGAGCATCACTCCTTAGCCCTCTCTCCCTTCCTCTTAGACAGCAATGCCTCAGCATGTTGCTAGAAGGTGATGAGATCTTGCAGGAAGCCCAGAAACAGAGCACCATAAAAGATAGGGAAACATATAAATAATTTACAGCCAAAATAATGCTGAAGAGATTCCTGAAATTAAGATTCAGGAAATTCACAGGCAACAATTTAAGATATAAAGATAAAATATTAAATGGCCATTTTCCTCCGCCTTTCAGGTCCCTTTGTCTTTTCTACATTACCTTTTGCTCCTTCCCACTGCAATAGCAGCTTGCTATTAGGGTGAATCAAGTTTATTTCTGCTTTATCAATAAGAAACTGATTAACCTCTTACTTTAGTGGTTGTAAAAGTTGGCATCTGTACTGCCAAGCAGTGCTGGACAGGAACATCAGCTTTATTTCTGACCTGCCAAATGAGGCCCAGCTCACAGGCAGTCTCTGCTGATGTCAGGTTGAAATGCTAAATTAGTTTCCATTGCTTCAAGACATCCATCACCATTGTTTACAGGTGGGAGCCACCTGGACAGCTCAACCCAGCTCTCCTCCATGGGCTTTGCCTCAGTAATTCTGCTTCCAACTCATCTAGTGGCAGCTATCCCTGCCCAAGGCAGGAGGCTGGACAGGATGCTCTTTAAGGTCTCTTTCAACCCAACCCTTTCTATGATTCTGTGATTTATTTTGAATTATAGGAGCAAAAATAATTGAACATGAGCACAGCTGGTGAAAACTGAAGCAAGCCCGAAGTGAAAGAGAGGAAACCTGCATTGCTCCTATTCAGTCCCCTGGCAAAGTGAAAAAATCCCTGCACCTCTGCTGCCACTTCCTGTGCTAAATGAGCCAAGGAAAACTGCTCCTGAAGGGCTGTGTTCAAGGCAATGCGTAGGCTTGCTGGAGAGTGGAAGGCTGTGGTCAAAAGCATTTTGAGACAGCAAAGTTAAAGAGTGCAGCAGGAGAGCCCCTGCAGCTCCTGGCACTCTGGAGGGCAGTGTCAAACCCACAAGTGCAGTGGTTTTGGTGGACGATGCATTCCAAGAGATTTACCAATGGACTGCAATTCCAGCCATGAGAGCTCAGGGAGCACTCTGAATCCAGAGCCAGATGGAAATGGTACCGGATTAAGTTTATATTGAATGTTTTTTTAGAAGGAGGTTAGAGCAAGAGATGTGAAGTACATGAAAAAATGATGTTTAATAAAGTGAAACCATGACCTCTGGTGGGATGCAATCACAAGCAGCTCCAGAGGTCAAGGACTGAGTTTACACAACCCAAGCCAGGCCTGCACTGCCCAGCAAAGGTGAACTCCTAACTGGAGTCAGTTGAGTAAATATTCTGGCAAAGGCAAGGCAGTCTAAAACTCCCCTGTGAATCACTGAGCAGAAGCAAAGTTTCCCATGCTGTGAGCTTTTGACTCAACCTGGTAAATCACACAAAAATTACACCATGCTTCATTGTCCACACATTGTCTACCTGATGTTGAAACCCATCACTTCTCACAAAGAGAAGATAGGGCTGCCTGTGGAAGATGAAGAGGTGCCTTTTGCAGGGATCTAGGTAAGTATTAATCGGTCTCATTTCTAAAATCTGGAGATTAAACCATAAATTCTTACCAGATGTGAGCGCCCACACAAACACCTAAGTTTTGCATAAGCTCAGCTTTGGAAAAACCTGGGCTTTACTTTCAGTTTGGCTGTCAGGTTAGTGTAGAATTAATAAGCAGATTAATGAGATCCTCAAGTAATTTGCAGTTTAATGGTTCATTGAAGATTAAGGTGCCCCAAATGCTAGTAAAGGCCATTTCTTCAGGGGTGTAGAAGTAGCAGAGATATCTGGGGGAGCATCCTGCACTTGCTGAGCACAGAGACAGGAGACTGGATATCAGGAGGAGGTTTTCCACCCAGAGGGGGCTGGGACTGCAACAGCTCCCCAGGGAGTGCTCACAGCACCAGCCTGGGGCAGTTCTGGAAGTGTTTGGAAAACGCTGGGATTTTTGGCCTGTCCTGAACTGGGCCAGGAGCTGATGATGCTGATGGGTCCCTTCCAACTGAGCGCATTCTGAGATTCTGTGATACCATCTGCAGCTATGCAGCACTGTGTGAAGCTGCCAAACATTCTTTTAGGAGTGTGTATCTACAAAAAAAAAAAAAAAAAAAAAAAAAAAAAAAAGTATAAATGATACTGGCATTCTTGGCTGGAAAGCGCTGATATTCATACCCTGACCTATTCTCCTAATCCTATCTCACAGGAAAAAATAAATGTACAAATAATTAACCAACACTAAACTCACAACACTCATTATTATTGACCAAAACAAAACTCACCACACTCATACATTAAGCAAAAATGTTCAAAATTAATAAAATTTCAAATTAACAAACCAAAACCACGACACCTGTGCAAAAATAAAACTGGCATTGCAACAAGGCATGTTGGCAAATAACAGGGTTATATAGACAAATGAGCAATGAGAAACAATGCTAGGCTCAAGTATTCAGAAATCTCTACACAGATGACGAAAGTCACACAAATCACTTAAAATTCAAGAGTTCCATCAAGGAATAAGTGCCCAATTCTAATTTGCTGCACAATTTAGCAGTGTTTTTCAGCTTTTAGTGAAATTCTGAGAGCCAGACTTTTTTTCTAAAAAATTCTAAAAAATTATAGCTGGTATTCATGTGAGATTTTGTGTTTCTGGCACCTCATTTGGAAGTTTAGACAGTAGTATTCAGAGTTTTGCCATAAAACTGATCTTGTAAAACCAAAATGTTTAACCCAAACCAATATGATGATAAAGAGGAATTGTGCTTTTTCAGCCTGAGGCTAGAAAACAAAAAAATTAACTCAGAAATATTTTTTCAAAAATTTAAAAATAGAGGTTACTGGGCTCTCCTGACAAAGGAAAGGAAGACTCATTCTAGCTTTGATGTTCAGTTAATGTAATGATATCTCTCTTTGTTTTCTGTACAAGGCCCCTGGAACTGGGGTTTATTCAAACAGACTGAGCTGTTATTCAAACTCTTTTCTTTATCTCATGTTGTGGTGTGCTGTAATGTCCCATTTTGGCCTTCCAGGTCATTTCCCCAGATGTGCCTATGTCTCTCTCCCTTCCCCCTTGCCCCCATGCTGAGTGAGTCCTGTCAATCAGACTTAGCATTCCAGCAAGGCGTCCTGTGGTTGGTCAAGTTCAAAGGATGCCCCTCAGGCCTGGGGGTCATTGGCCTGTCTGGGTGTCATCTTCCCCTGAGACCCTGCCCCTCTCACCTGGTTGGTGGCTCACCTGTACCTCCCCTCCCCCTGTCCCTGAGCTTAAAAAGGTGATCAGAGCATGCGGTCCTGGTTCTGTTGGAGCAGTTGCTCACGTTCAGACCTCTGTAACCATGGAATAAACCTCTGGACATTAAACCCTCCAGCAGAATCCATCTCCTTTTTCTCTTCACCATCACCTGAAGCTATTCCTCCTGAGGTAACGGGGTTCCTTACAAGCCTGGACTTGTTCAGTGCCCAGCTGCAACCACCAGCAAGCCAAGGTATCTCTGGGGTGATACACCGCAGTTGCTGCCTTTGGCCCAGCAGCGAGGGTCAGACTGGCCCAGGCACAATCTAACTGGTAATATTGGGAGCCTTTTTTCCAATAATCTCAAATACTGCAACCTCCCACCTTGACAAATGCAGCCTTACCCCGCTGATCTCCACCATGAATATTCCACCAATGGAGTTTTTCTGACTCACCTGCTCATGCTGCTCCTCCTCTGCCTTGCTCATGCTGCACACTCCAAGTGTCCAGCTGCAAAGTGTTGGAACCCAGGACATTCCTCTGGCTGCCCTGGAGAACTCAAGACCCTGGCAGGGGGCTCAAAAACCTTGGCACGGAGTCAAAAACACCTGTGCCTTCAATTTTAGCCCATGGAGAAAATTGCCAACTTTGTGTGAAGATTTACAAGCCACAAGATATTGAGTAGAATAACAGTTAATTTGTCACAAAGTAGAAAAGTAGAATTTTGGAAATTTGGAATGAAGGTTTAAGAGGCAAAATAGAAGATTCTGAGAGCGTCCTGTCCTCCTTCTTTTTGTTCTCCATCTTCTGCTGTGATAGTGACACTTCTAAATTAGAGACAGACTGTCTAACTTAAGTGATAGGTATTTAAAAATTATTGTAAATAAAGTACACATAGCTCTTAGTATAAAAAGCCAACACCACCCCAAGGGCAGTGACTGTGCCACAAACCAACCTGCCAGACAAACATCAACAAGTCAAAAAAGAGAATGTAACAGATAAGAGAAAATAAACAACCTTGAAAACAAAAACCAAAGAATCTCTACTTCTTCTTCAGTCCCAAAGCTGAGAATAAAGACTCTTTAATATCTCAAAAGCCATTTCAGTCACAAAAAACCCAAGAGCTAAGGACACCTGCTTTGCCTCTCAGCCTCCATCCACTGGAGAATATCTGGTGCCATTCAGCAGCAGGCACACTCCTGGTCCTGGTGCCTACAAATCCAGAGTGTGGGATGGGCCCAGCTCCAGCCTGCTCTGCTGAGCAGCACTGCCTGCTCTGTAAAACCACAGAACTGCTGAGGGTGTGTGGTCACCAATTGTTGGGGCGTTGTGAGGGTCCCAGGATGAGGTGAGAGATGAAAATTGACTCCAAGTTCTTAGAAGGCTGATTATCATATAATATCAATCATATCATATCATACCATATCATACCACATGAAAATGCTATACTAAAACTATACTAAAGAAAGAGAAAGGAGACATCAGAAGGCTGGACAAGAATGAATAATAAAATCCCGTGACTGACCAGAGTCTGACACAGCTGGACCGAGGTTGGTCATTAAGTAAAAACAATTCACATGGAACCAATCAAAGATGCACCTGTTGGTAAGCAGCCTCCAAACCACATTCCAAGCAATCAGATAATTATTGTTTACATCTCTTTTCTGAGACTTCTCAGCTTGTCAGGAGAATAACTTTTCATAAAATATCACAGTGACAAGGGTGAGGGAGACTTCCAGGGCTGTCCTGTCTCTTGCCATCTCACCTTTCAGGCAGGGCTTTTCTCTCTGTTGTGTGTTACACTGGTTTTGGGTCTTGCTCCATGTTAAAACTCCCAAACACTGCCTTCACAGATAAACACAGGTAACAGCAATAGTTAACCATGAGGAAAATGAGGAATTTCAGAACACAAAGTGATAATGGGCAGTGCTCTATCCTTTCTTGGAGACTAGGGCAGAATGCATCCAACCTCTACCAGCGCCCCAGCCCAGTGGGAGCAAGAGCAACATTCTACAGAAATGCCTGTAAATCTCAACTCTTCAAATCCTTGTAAGAGCACAAAGTTCTTGGTGCTTACTGAGAACAAGTAGCAGCAGAAGTTATTCATTTTTATGCCTTTTCTTTCTGTCTAGAAATACCCATCCATTCAGAGTGCAAGGCCAGGCAGAATGTGCTGGGTCTCCCTGAGAAAGGCATGCACCTGAAACAGAGCCAAACTCTGCACAGCTGCTGTTTCTGTTCAGCCAATCCTAGTTTTCCAAAATGCACAAATGTAATACTTTAAAAATCATAATAGTGGCTACAAATCCATAATGAGATTTTGATGTTAAATTACTATCTAAATGCATAGTTAGTGCTTATCCTCTAAAGCTTGAAGTCTGTGGTTCCATCTGATTCTTTCTCCTCAGGGGATTTTTCATAATCATTAATATGAAAAAAATACCAAAAAAAAATCTTTTACATTGATAAAGAAACATATGTTTTTGTGATGAGACCAAAGCAAGCGGGCATGAAGCATTGCAAGTTTTAATTGCAGCAAACTCCTTTGTTCTTAAATTTACTTATCTTTCCAGGAGATGAAAATCATCTTACATTGCTGTTACACCTTAGCCTTTTTTGACACTCTGAAGCTTATAAAACCGACTCCACTGCTTTGAGAATGCATAAAAAAAAAAAAAAAAGGAAACCATACAACAAAGCTACAAAGAGCAGAAGCTGAAGTTCCAAAGATCCTAAGACTGAGCACTCAGGCTCATCTTTAACTTCTTAACTCACCTTTAGGTTTTACACATTCTTCATATTTCTGAGGTGCTTGAACTCTGGGATCACAGAGTTAGTTAAGATTCAGGGTCTAAGGCTGAAAACCATTTCCCCTGGAAATACATTTACCTCAGAGTGTAATTTCTCCTAGGATGGAACTTCTTGTTGAGCCTCTCTCTTCTGCTGTGCCAAATTGGAACTCGAGCAATGCCGTGATGATGATATTGTGATGAAGCTTTGCTTAATCCAGTTAGGGTAAATTAAATTTGAAAGGAGAGAGGTGTAGGATGCTGTGCCAAGTAATTTGCTCAAGTTACTGAGCAGAAAAATGAAGCACCTGTTAAAAGTGTGTGGTGTAATCTTTGAATGGATGTGCAGAGTGTTTATGGAGGTGTTGTTGTATCCTCCCCAGGCTCAGGTGAAGCAGAGTCATGGTTTAGCAGTGGCATTCCCCAGTTCAGTGCTCCTAGCAAAAAGATCAGTGGAAGTCTCTCCTCCCCAGCACTCTCCAGTGGGAGGCACAGAAGGCAGGGATCATGGGTTGAGATAAGGACAACTTTACTGGAAACAGCAGTGAGATAAGGAAAAGAACAGCAGCATATGGAGGGGCTTGACAGCTGGTTTGCAAGCAAAGCTGAGTTAATAGAAGAAATAATAATTGATGGTTTTTGAGTGCATCCATAGCAAGCAAGAAGACAAGGCCATCAGTAGGGAAACAGATTAGAGAAGATACATGAAAATTTTTGTAAGCTTGACTACACGCCTAAGTAGATGTGTATACGTGCCTTATTAAATTTCTGCAAAACTTTTGCCAATTATATTGATGTTAATTTCTTTGCACCAATGAATATAATCAGTTATTATGATGTAGTTAATGACTTAAGATCATGCTTTGTTAAGACTATATATGTTGCCATGATATTTTATGAAAAATCCTTTGCTAGGATCTTTTTCTCCTGAGAAGCTGAGAGGCCTCAGAAACGAAATGTAAACAATAATTATCTGCTGCTGTGGAATGCAACAGGTGGATCTGTGATTGTTCTGATGTGGTTGTTTTTAATTAATGGCCAATCACAGTCCAGCTGTCTCAGATTCTCTGGTGAGTCACAAGATTTTATTATCATTCCTTTCCTTTCAAGCCTTCTGATGAAATCCTTTCTTCTATTCTTTTAGTATAGTTTTAATATATAATTTTAATATAATATATATATTAAAAAAATAAATCAGCCTTCTCAACCATGGAGTCAAGATTCTCATCTCTTCCCTTGTTCTGGGACCCCTGTGAACACCACCACATATATAAGTTAGAGCACATACGAAGTAAAAAACTTTTTTCTTCTTAGACCCTGATCACGTGTGTATGCCATGACCAACTGAACAGTGGCAGCAACAGCAACAATCTTGATAATGAAAGTATGCAAAAGAGGGTGATTCACATGAACAAACACTCACTGAGGGCTCTGGGACGCAGAGAACAAATGGCAGATGGCTTCCCCTGCCCCTCTTTGTCCCCTGGAAGCCCTGCCCTTCTTATCAGTGGCAAGAGAGCCCCTTGTCCCCAGCAAGGATGTGGGGTGTGTGGGGTGTTATCAAACCACATTGGGCTCTAGAGACACGCCCCTGGCCACTGCAAGGAACGAGCACTGTCCTTGCTGGACACCAGGACACTGAGCATGCTGGGCTGGGAGTGAGGTGAGGGAGGCACAGCCCTGCTCTCTGCATGGAGTGGGATTGTCACTGCTCACACCTGTCTGCACTAAATCACTTCCACTCATTACTGCCCGTGTCAGAGAGAATTTTGGGAAGTCTTTGGCGATAAGACCGGAGTGTTGGAGCCTCTACTTGCAGGTAATGAAGTGCATGAGCTTGTGGGAATGCTTAATTCCTGAGCTGGAGAGGATGCTGACACCACGGGTGTGCAGAGTGGGGATCCCTGCAAACACAGTGTGCCAAGGCCTGCCTGCCATCCACAAGGAAAAACACAATTCTGCCCTGGCTGGCTTCACCAGGCACCTCAGGCAGAAAGCCAGAGGAAGACCACAGCTCCTGACAACCAGGAGTCATTCCTATTTCCACAAAGGCAGCCAATTGTAGCTGCACTCCCCTGTAACTGAGGGAAAAGAATTAATCCCTTGCTAGGAAATAAGAGAGCAATTTCTCATGAAGAGATGTCACACAGATCCCTTTCAGAGGGATCCAGATAGGCTGGAGCATTGGGACATTCAGTTGTACTAGAGGAGCACTTTTGGTCTTTTCCAGATGAAATATTGTAATCTATTCTATCAAACTCATAAACCACAGAACCACAGACAGAGCATGGCATATCTACAACTCCTGTGTCTACAACCGCCATGAACTATGAGTATTTCTTGGAATGAATACTCTGTGTAACACAGCCTTCAGTGATTTATCAGAAACAGAAATAAAGGCTGGCAGTCATTTCAGTTCCTCATGTCTTTTACTCACATTCCTCTCTTTCCCTGTATGCAGACACAAGTGCAGGTGCTCAGGCCCTGCATTTATATGGAATCATGTTCCCACTCCCATCCAGCCCACAGCACTGCACCTCTGCATGGTGGGAGTCAGAGGAACCCATTTCAACCACACCACATCCTTTATCTCCCTTTATCTCCCAGAGCTTGTGCTGTGCTGGCACTGCTGGAGGTGTCTGACCACAGCTCTTTCTCCTGTCACATTCTTTGGTCTCACTTCAAGGGCACAGAAACCTTTTCTTCCACACACATGAGACTTGCAGAGACACTCCACTTCCCTACACTCCCTTTCCAAGACTTCCCTTCACTCCCCTAAATGCTACTGCGGTCACACCCTCATTGCCCATGTGAGGGGTTTAAGGATTTTTTAGAGGATAAAATATTTTGCATGTGTCAAATCATGGCCCAGACTAGTGAAACAGTCTGTTATGACACATTTGACATCAAACCCCAAATCTGAAACACATTTATGTCTGCACAATTTGCCCTAGACAATTACCTAATGATTGAGCTGTGCAAGGAATCTTGTCTTGTACTGCTGCTTTCATGTTATATTACCCAAAGTGTTCAGTTATTACCTTACCAGATTGGGTTTCTCTCACTTTCATTATTTACAAAGGCTCAACCTGCACAGCAAAACAACCCCAACATAAAATTGGAGGAATCCAAGGCCTGAACCTGAAGGAGCACAAAGCAGCACCCCGTCTGAGGCTGTCTCAGCCTCCTTCAGTGATCCACAGAGACCTCCAGGAGGCAGACATAGACGCTGGCAGATAACATTTCACTGCTCCTTTGATGTTCCCCATGTCAGTAAACCATGGCAAATGGCAGAGGCAGCAGGGCTGCAGCCCATTGCTCTCTTTTTTCTCACCAGCACGGGGAGCACAGCAGCGAGCAGGATAATGCAGCGGAATGCAGCCCCAGGATCAGCCCAGCAGGTGCAGTGCACACACACAGTCCCTCCTGTCCCCTGGGCTCATTGTCCCGGGGTGTGGCTCACAGAGAAAGGATCACAGGAACATTTGGAGCTCTCCTGTGCCCAGGCTGGGCTGTGCGTGGCAGCACAGGGAGCATTTGCTGCTGTGCCACAGGACACCAAGGGGCAGGCATGCCTGCCATTGCAGGGATAGCAGCACAGCCCAGCCCCCTCCCTGCCAGGGCCTCTGGGCTCCCTTTGCTCACACTGGGCAGGGGTCACTGCGGCATTCATATTTTCTGGAAAAATCCCTTGGCCCAGGATTTTCTCCTGGGAAACTGAGAAGCCCCAGAAAAAAAGGAAAACAATAATTATCTGATTTGCTTCTCCTGTGTTTTGCTTATGTGGAATGTGTTTGGGGAGTGTTTCATTGGTTTCATGTGAATTGTTTTGATTTAATGACCAATCAGTGGCAAGCTGTGTCAGTGCCTCTGAAAAGAGTCACAAGTTTTCATTATTTTTTTAGCCTTCTGTCTGTATCCTTTCTGTATTCTTTAGTATAGTTTAGTATATGTTACTAAACATATGTTTATATATATATATGTTGCTAAACATATTATGTTTATATATATATAACATGTATATATAGTTTAGTATGTGATACTATAATATAATATAGTATCATAAAATGATAAATTAGCCTTCTGAGAACATGGAGATAGATTCATCATTCCTTCCTTTGCCTGGGAACCCCACAAATCCAACAGGTGCCCCCTGAAATGGGGGAGCAGAGCTCTTGCACAGCCCCACAGGCAGCGTTCCTCCCCTGCCAGGGCCAGCCCAGCCCCAGTCCTCGTGTCCTTGTGACTCCAGCTCCAATTACACACCCATCTGAGCTCAGAAGGGGAAGTGTGAAGTAGATGGACAGGCTATAGGTCACCTGAAAGTATTCCATGAACTGAATCCCTCCTCCAAACCAGAGTCTAATGCTGAGAAACATTTCTGCCCTCTGCTCTGCCAGCAGACCCCTACGTGGTGATGCTCTGGTCAGTGCTGAAAGCAAAATCCTTGCCATGGAGTGAGATCTGTCATCAGGGCAGCAAGCACAGCCTTAAAGCACATTCTTGCACTGCAGCTGTGAGTGCCAGGGGCTGAAGCTCCCTGATGTTTCTCCCTGAGCTCTCACAGAAGCTTTCAGATGCACAGGAGCTCCTGCTCCTCCCTTGCCCACGTGCACCAAACCAAGCCCATCCCAGGGCCATTTCCATTTTTTTCCTCCAGGAGAATAGGATAACTTGGGCAGAAACCCTGGACTTGATGAGAATTAGGACTAGAGACCTTCCTTTAGGCCAGGAGCACCGTTGTGAGCCCAGCCCAGCTGCTGGCCCTGAGGAGCTGCCTCACTGGAAAGGTGTCTGTGCTGGGGAAAGTGTCACCCAGTGCTCATGGGGCAGGGGAAATGCACAAATCCTGCACAATTTCAGTATTGTTTTGCCCATTACCTTCTAAAGATTGCTGCTGGTTAGCACACCTTCACCTTGTCTGCATTTAAATAAGAATTAAATTTGCTGTTGAGTCCTAACCCTAAAAGAATTGTTATTAGGAGATGATGCCTCTTCAGCCATGTTAAGAATATCAGATGCTAAGCCTGACTCACTAGCAATACCTGCTGTTTGATGAGAGTGGAACCAAATCCACCAACCTAAATCTGATCAATTATTTTTCAATACAAATTTTAAAAAAGCAAATTTTGAACACTCTAAACAGCATAAACAGCATTTAGATAACAACATTTGCTCTTATCATAATGGTGTTATACAATAAGCATGTTTGCAAAGTAAGGCAAGGTCTTGGGTGGGTTTTGAAAGATATTAACTCCCAGATATATATATATATATATATATATATATATATATATATTTTATATATATAAATATATAAGATATATATATAAAATATATCTATGTGTATATACACACACACACACATCCTTCATTAGTTCTAGCAAGCCTGTACCATCAAGCCCCATCTTCAAGGATCACATTTTCATTATCCATGTCAAAGCACCAGGAAAAAAAATAGAGAAGGGTGACACGGTATAAGAGACAAGATCTTGTGTTTTCAACATAAAATATTTTGACTTGTCTTTTGGATGTTGCCAGAGCTACTCTGAGGCTTTAGCTAAGGCATTTGATACTCCAACTTGTCACTGTGCATGAGTTTTCCCACTTTCAAAACAGAAATAATACATCCCTACCTTCTGAGGTGCTTCTTTCTCATTCCATAGGGGAAAGCTTTGAGCTCCAAAGTAAATTCAAACTGAAAGACAGAAAAATATTTTCAATGAAAGTAAAAACCATCAAAGTCTACAAAGACACTATTTTTCTTCTTAAAAAAATCAAAAACAAAGTGAGAGGGAGGGTTTCTGTGCCGAATAAAACCCACTAAATCTTACTCTCTCTGGGATGCCCTAAAGCTGCCCTCACAAGTCTGCTTATTGGGGGGAATCTTTTGCCTCTCTTGCATCTTGATGGCTTTCTGAAAAAAATGGCCTTGCTCTTTGCTTCCCTTACAGGACAGAAAGGGATGGGCTTCCATTGCACTTGTGTCTCTTGGTATGAAAAATCACACAATCATAGAATGGCTTGAGTTGGGAGAGACCTGAAAGGCTGCCCAGCTCCCACCTCTGCTGTGGGCAAGGACACATTTCATTAGACCAGGTTTCTCAGAGCCCCATCCAAGCTGACCTGAGCACCTCCAGGGACGAGGCATCCACAGCTTCCCTGGGCACCCTGTTCCCATGGGGAAGAATTCCTTCCCAACATCCAGTGCAGACCTGCCCTGCTTCAATCTGGAATTCCTGCTCCCAGATGAGCTGTGGGGACATGCAGGGGACCCGCCACAAGCAGGTGGGGTTAATTGAGGTTTAGCTGCCACCCAGAGCTCTCTGCCTGCTCAGCAATCCCTCTCTTCCCCCTCTGGGTGGCTGCAGAATCAGCCAGCTGTCCTGGCAAGGCAGGAGGGGACAGCTCTGCTGGCCACTGAGTCACTGACAGGTGCCAGGTGAAGAGCAGAAAGTGCTGTCACAGCTGCCACATCACTGGCAGCATTTAGCCATCATTTTGTGCCCTCTGACAATATCCAGCTGTGACCTGTGGAGGGATGAGACTTCTGCCCCCAGACTCAGTTGTACTGAGAAGCCACTGAAATGATTAATGTCTATGCCAGCAATCATGGGCAGATATTCAGGTGTCTGCAGTGACCTGAATATCTGCACCTCTCATGCAACATCAGAAACCTGAACTTGTGACTAAGTTTGAATAACAAAATGTGTTAGACACCGTCACCAGGATATTTTATGAAAAATCCCTTCACCAGGATTTCCTCTCCTGGGAAGCTTCACCTTCTCCCTATTTTGCTGCTCTGGAATGTGATTTGGAGAATTGTTTACCCAGCATGTGAATTGTTTTAATGTCCAATCACAGCCAGCTGTGACAGACTCTCTGAGTCTGTCATAGGTTTTTATTTCCCTTCTTGTTTTAGACTTCTGATGTCTCCTCTCCCTTTCTTTAGTGTAGTTTTAGTATATCATTATAGGAAGAGGATGAGATGAGGATGGGATTGAGATGAGATTGAGATTTGAGATATAATATAGTATATAGTATATAGTATATAATATATAATGAAATACAATAGAATACAATATAATATAACAATATAATATAACAATACCATAAAATAATAAGTCGGCCTTTTGAGAACATGGAGTCAAATTCCCATCTCTCACCTCGGCCTGGGGACCTCACAACACCACAAGGTATCACCCAGAGAAGTGAGGATCATCTGCACTCCTCCTGAAGCAATGAGCAAGAACTGTGCTCAGGCCTTAGGAAAAGTCACCTCCTGAAAATGCTACTTATCTCTGCGATAGCTCATGGCCAGTCTGAGCATCAAAAATGCAGAATAACAACAACAAGAAACCATCTCTAGTTCTGCCTGTTCATTACAGAATAACATCATCTTAAACAAAGAACCCAAGAGAATAAATGGCTCAACCAAGGACGTTGCTCAGTTTAGGAATGCTAAACAGGACAGTTTGCATTGGTTAAACTTCAGCAGGCATGTGTTCAGCAACTGAAAAGCCACAAAAGATTCATTTTACTAATTGTTATGTGCTTATTTCTGTTTTGCAGACTGTTAATTACTTGTGCATGGTGTCAGTTGGCACGTGCCAGTCAGGATTTTGTGTTTTGGTTATTCTGCTGCCAAGAAAAGACCTTTAAATGCTGCAATTGTTCCTCCTTTGGCCATTTAGTGACAGCAGATAAAATGAATGCACTAACATTCCAAATGAGGGGGTCAGGACACCTTCAACAGTCTTTATTTGGCTGTTGAATCAAAGCTGACAGTAAAAATGCAATATACTGGATTAGCACTTCAGCAAATTACTCAGTTAATTGGGACACTGGAAATTAAAGATCATCTGTGTTATGCTCCCACACATATTCCTTGAGACAAAGACCTGGGATCACATCTCTGATGTGATAAATTTGGGGCTAAGCAGGCTTGTTTTAGCTGTCTTACACACGTTAAGAAAACTGAATTTATCCCTCATGGCCAAACTCAAAGCTAAGTATTCCTTTCCCAGCACTCAAAAGGCATCCTGAAAAGAAAAGAACAGATTTCCCTCAGCTCAAATGTTTCTCATTCTTACCTCTTAACTGTCAATTTAAAGATGTAGTAATTTTTACTTTTATTCTGAAAATAATTACAGGCAGTTAATACATTTGCCTAAATAAGGAGAGAGGAGAAAAAAGAAAAAAAGGCATACAACAGCTAGGCAGAGTAAGTTGAGTTCTGATGAACACCAAATTGCAAAGATGGCCAGTACAGTTGTTCAGGTATCTGTCCACTAGAGTTGCTATTATTTACAGGTGATAGATACAATTTATAAATACCAAATTGATATATAAATAATTATTCATTTATTTGTAGATAATCTGTTTATATTATATATTTATTAATCTATTGATATTTAAATATTTATAAACACCAAATTTATACATTTGGTATTTGGAATTAAATTTGAGTATGAGTAAGGTGAACACTATGGTAAAAGACACAAAAAAAGTATTGCCCAGAAAGCCTTATCCTCCTACCAGGATTTCATCCCATCTTTTGAAACACCAGAATCCTTGATGTGCTTCACTCCCTGTCCATCAAGTGTCTGCTTTCCCTTCATGCATCCCATGTTCCCACCTTGGCCTTAGGAGAGGGAGTGCAAAACCCTGCATGTGTTTGGCCATGGGTGAAGATCTTCTCACAGAGCTCTTCTGCTCCTGGGACGAGGCCTGGCACTGAGAACAAATGAGGAAAATGCATTGTGGATGCACTAAAGGTCTGAACCTCTGTGGTCTTCTGCTGGGTTAGCCAAGCAAGGTTTCACCTCCAGAAATAACACACACATATCCAGCATCACTCCCATTATTAAGGTGCCCATGAAAATGAAAAGCAAAAAATTATTTCGTTTTAGAGGTTTGTGGAACAGAATATTTTTTGGGGTGTAATTTGTGGTGTAAATTTGTCCTAAAGTCACAATCAGAGAAGAGACAGAAGGAGAAATCCTGCCAGGTGAGGTCACAGCTGGGGCTGACCAAAGAGGCTGAAACACCCAGCTGTCACTGTGATATTTTATGAAAAATGCCTTGGCCAGGATTTCTCCTGGGAAGCTGAGAAGCCTCAGAGAGGAATGAAAACAATGATTATCTGATTGCTGCTTTGGCATGTGGTCTGGACATTGTTCACCAACAAGTGAATGTTTGATTGGTTCCATGTGAATTGTTTTTAATTAATGATCAATCACCATGAGCTGTGTCAGACTCTGAGGAGTCACTCACAAGCTTTCATTCTCATTCTTGCCAAGCCTTCAGATGTATCCTTTCTCTTTCTTTAGTATAGTTTTAGTATAGCATTCATATAATATAATATATTATCATATATTATATTATCATATATCATGTATCATATATCACATCCTATGTCATATAATATATATCATGCATCATATAAAATCATACATCATTTCATACATTGTATATCATCAATCATGTATCATATATCATACAATAAATCAGCCTTCTGAGAACATGGAGTCAGATTCTCACTTCACACCTCGTCCTGGGGACCCTCACAAACACCACATTAAAGAATTACAAGTTTTAACTGACAGATTTCCTCCAAGGTTCTTCTATTCCCCTCAAAATGAGCCAAGTGTAGTCCTTTTGATGTGTTAATGGATTAACACTCTGCCAATGATGTCAGGATGTAATTTTTCCAGAGTGTGATACCTTCAAATGGTTTACACATTGCTAAAGCCAAAGCCATAGAATTCAGTCCATTATACAGGCATACTGATAATGTATGTAGATTTCAGAAAAAATCAGACCATGGAGGAGGTCCATAATAGCTCTTCTATATATGGAATTTGGTATCCCAAAGAGCAGAAAAACTCACAGTAAAGGATAAAAAGACTTAGTGTTGATACCCAAGTTTTACTGCAGCATTCTTTCTTAAACCTGAATGCATTATATTCATGCCTACCTGCCCAAGATGAAACACTTTCCTGCCTCTAAAAGTAGTCCAAAAATGTAAATACTGTTTCATACTTTTTAGTGATGTATCTTATCAGCAAATACATGTCAATGGATGCCCTATCAATCACAGGGAACATTTCATCCAGTGTAAACAGTTCTATTGACTGGAATGCTGTTAATGTAGCTGAAGCTTTGAAAAGGTTCCTGCCTTCAAGCACATGATTATGGGAAATGCACACTGTGCGTTCTTTCACACATGTACAGTAAGGGCTGATCAAAAAACAACAATCAAAAAAATTAATTCCTGAAAATCCCTTTCAATACAAAGGATCTGAAATCTTTGCATTCTCTTCTGTTGTTCCTTAGCTCTACACCTTTTACATCTACACACGTGTTTATGAATATTGCAAAATACATTTATAGATTTTGGCATATTGAAAATATAATTTGAAATTGCAAATTAATTTTAAAATTATTTTAATTTAAAAAGAATTTCAGAAATTTTATTTGAAATATGGAAAAATTACAATTTTACCTTCAAAGAAAAAAAAATGGAAATGGAGGCTATTAATCTAAACCTCCTCCTTTTGTTATACTTTTTTCAATAGGCCCATGCATTATTGAAGGGGTTTTGCAGAGATACACTTACATGAGTTCTGTATCACATTACAGCTGATGAATGCCCAACACACAGGTATGTTATGAAAGGTCATCAGTTACAAGTGAAGCTGCATAATGCATGCCTGCTGAATACATCTGCCACTTATCTGCACTGCCTCTGTGCCTGCCCTGGCAGGGCAGCTGGGAGCACCAATTTAACCCAGTTTCATTCTGGGCACTCACTGGGAGCTCTCATTCAGCACAGGCAGGCTTTGCTCCAGTGCCCATCCGGGATCCTCTCAAAAGAGCCACTGGAAGTGAACCCAAAGTGCTCTAATGCCAAAAGGACCACCAGAGAAACACACAAAGATCCCCATAATTATCCCAACTCCTAAATTTTTTCAGGTTTTCTTAATATGGAAAGAAGCAAGGAGCCATTCTGCATGTGAATGAGAATGGAAGGAGGGTGAAAAGCCCATGACTTGTGCTGAAATCCTGTCCCACAGCCATTCCTCTGTGCCCTGGTGTGACAGTGTTCACAGTGGCCTCAGGATGAGGATCTGACTCCATGATTCAGAAGGCTTGATTTATTATTTTATGATATATATTACATTAAAACTATACTAAAAGAATAGAAGAAAGGATTTCATCAGAAGGCTGGCTAAGAATAGAATAAGAAGGAATGATAACAAAGGTTTGTGGCTTGGGCTCTCTGTCTGAGCCAGCTGACTGTGACTGGCCATTAATTAGAAACAACCACATGAGAGCAATCACAGATGCACCTGTTGCATTCCACAGCAGCAGATAATTAATGTTTGCATTTTGTTTCTGAGGCCTCTCGGCTTCTCAGAAGGAAAAATCCTAAGGAAAGGATTTTTCCTAAAATGTGTCTGCGACACCCTGCTGATGACAACCCCTCGTAGCTCACTCCTGACATCAGGGATGTGCTCTCCTGTGCTGTCCAACCCTGTTAAGAACAAAAAGCCATTGCCTGCACGTTCTCCGCTGCCTCTTGCCTCTGCTAGCACTCCCACAAACATCTCCCAGCCTGACCCACTCCTCCAAGGAGCTCTTGGACCAGAAAAGGACAGCCCTAGGGAGCTGCAGTCACTCTTACTTTAGTTGGGAAGGGTTTCCACATGCCAAGAAGCATAAAAATATGCAAGCAAACACAAGCTCCATCGTTCATCAGCAGATCATGTTTGCACACAGTATTTAAAAGCTGCAGTTTGATTCTGGAAAAGACCCCTGCATCCTGGAGAATGCTGGATGAGATGGAGTACTGTATAAAGCTCTCCTGGTTGTTCCAGTGAACTTGTGCTTGTTTCAGGTGCTTGTGCAGTTCTCCCCAGAGCCCAGCCCGGGTCAGGTGAGGCTGAGCATGTGAGGAGAAGGGGAGTTGAAGCCAAGGCACCCTGGCTGCTGCCCATGCTCATCTTACCTGTGACACCCAGCAGCCCTGCAGGGAGCAAGGCAAGTTGCTCTTTTTCCAGCCTCCGTGGGCATCAATCCCATTAGGGCTGGGGAAGGCTGCTTCATTATCCAGACATCTATTTCATTATGAATATCTGTCTAGACGTGGCAGAGATCAGAGTACAGAGAGCTCCTGGTGCAGCACACGAGCAGGGAGCTGAGCAGCGCCCTGAGCTCACCCTGGCAGCTCCTCCTGCGCAGGAACAGCAGCAGCAAAGCAGCTCCACGAGGAATCATCCTCCCAAACACCAGGGGAAGGCCTGGCAGTCTGGCCCTGCTCACCCTTGCACTCAGCCAGAGCAGGGGGGAAGTTTCTCCCCATAACAAGGGATGTGTTTTCAAGGGAGGAAAAATTAAAGCTAATTACAGAAGAGAGCAGATTTCATTGTGATAATTCTTCAGTTCCCCATCGATTTCTGAAGGACAGAGAGGAAGACACAGAGGTTCATAGCTCAGCATGGGTCTGGGGGCATGGGCAGCTCCTCAGAGCAATAGCTGCCAGCAGCAGGGACACTGAGAGTGGCAGTGTGCACAGTGTGTGTGTGTGTGACACAGTGGCAGTGTGCACAGTGTGTGTGTGTGTGTGACACAGTGACAGTGTGCACACTGTGTGTGTGTGACACAGTGACAATGTGCACAGTGTGTGTGACAGTGGCAGTGTGCACAGTGTGTGTGTGTGACACAGTGGCAGTGTGCAGTGTGTGTGTGTGTGACACAGTGGCAGTGTGCACAGTGTGTGTGTGACAGTGGCAGTGTGCACAGTGTGTGTGTGTGACACAGTGACAGTGTGCACAGTGTGTGTGTGTGACACAGTGACAGTGTGCAGTGTGGGTGTGTGTGACACAGTGACAGTGTGCAGTGTGTGTGTGTGACAGTGGCAGTGTGCACAGTGTGTGTGTGTGACACAGTGGCAGTGTGCAGTGTGGGTGTGTGACACAGTGAGAGCGTTCACAGTGTGTATGTGACAGTGGCCGTGTGCACAGTGTGTGTGTGTGTCACAGTGGCCGTGTGCACACTGTGCGTGTGTGACAGTGGCAGTGAGCACAGTGTGTGTGTGTGTGATACAGTGGCAGAGTGCACAGTGTGTGTGTGTGTGATACAGTGGCAGTGTGCACAGTGTGTGTGTGTGTGTCACAGTGGCCGTGTGCACACTGTGCGTGTGTGACACAGTGGCAGTGCGCACAGTGTGTGACACAGTGACAATGTGCACAGTGTGTGTGTGTGACACAGTGGCAGTGTGCACAGTGTGTGTGTGTGACACAGTGACAATGTGCACAGTGTGTGTGTGTGTGATACAGTGGCAGTGTGCACAGTGTAAGAGCAGTTGTGCCTTTTGTCACCTTCATTGTCCCCAGCAGCCTCCCCAGTGCCTTGTGTTGGTTCTTTGTTTTACCACACAGGCTTCTTCCCAATTTTGTGTTCACAATCGTCCTGTGAGAGCCTGGCAGCCTCTGTTTCATCTCTTACTTCATTACCTTGTAGACATTACTTAATCAAGTACTGACAAATTTACTTTTTTCACCTACAAAATTTAGAAGATAACTGTCATTGTTCCAAGTCTACTCTTAAAGTCACACATAAACACTTGCAGAGATGCCTAGCCATGGATAGCTACCAATTCATTGCACACATTAATGAATACAAATTAATTCTCCCTTTTTAACTTTTACTTCCAATTTAATTATCTTTTAAAAATTAATTTACTAGGTGATATATTGTTGTGCTTATTAGTTAATGAGTATGACAGTTTACACAAGTCAAGTAATGGCCAGTTAAACATTTTCTGGGTAACTGAGGTTGTCTAGTGTGCAAAAACAAACACTTTTAGAAAATACCAGTGATGATGTTGAGAGCAAAAACACTAACTATGCATGAATCAGTAAGGGCAGTGTCGTACATGATCTAATTCCCTTCTTAAAAAGTGAACAAGGTCTAGAAAGCACATTCCCTTTTCTGCTCCAGGTTCCCCTTAGAGCTGAAAGAGTTGAGCTTTTTTTGGGCTAATCTTTTTATAACATAATTTAGTAAAACTTAAATAAAAATTTAAGCCCCCAAAGAGAAAATTAAATTAGGACACTTGGACTCCCAATTTTACTCTTTCAGTCCTGGATTCAGATGCATTATACAGCTATTATTCTTATTGAGTGTAAAGTTTAAAGGAAAAAAATATTTTGTCTTCAAGAAAAAACAAACCTGGAATCATCGAGAAATAAGTATTGCAACAAAACCCCTTGGTTTCAAATTTGTCCTTTTCCTTCCCTCCTTATTTTTTGATATTTCTATTACTGAAAATTGGCAGGTGCAAACACCATTCTTCAGAATCCTTAGTGATGAAAAATCCACTTGTTCTGCCACAATGCAGCATCTTCCACCTCCTGCCTGCGCCCGCAAACACACCACAGAGCCTGAACTTGCACAATTTGCCCAGTAAATAGATATTCCTTAAATCCTCAAGTCAGTTCTGAGCACCTAATTCGCTACGTTGCCAACAGCAATAGTTCAAGAAATTAACCTAAATTTCTATTTGAATGGCTGGTTTGACATTTTGATATAATTGTCAAATGATTCTGTGTTTTTTGGTATTTTTGGTTTATTTTTTTTGCTTTTTTATTTCATTTGTTTGGCTGTGGTTTTTTTTAGATTGATTGTCTAAACAACTGTGTTGTCTTCACCCATGCATAGCCCAGAATTCCCCACATGGGCCATTTGTTGCAGTATTTAATCACCTGGTTTAATGACCTAATTTAATCACATTTCCACAGGTAAACATGCTTTCTTAACGGCCCTCCACGAACTGAACACATGGATTAATACCACCCACCAGTTCCCACTAATTTTCATGTTTTCTGCCACTCTTCACTCTTTAAATGTACACATTTAAAGGAGATGCTGAATAAAGTCATGTTCCATCCACTTCTAGATTTCTACCAGCTGTTAACTGGAGTTTCTGCCTAAATGTTCACAGCTCTGAATAGTTTGAGCAACTCTGAGTGGCGTATTTATTGTTACTCCACGGAACAAAGAAGTTTGGTGTTTCCCAGTCTGTAAATGCCCAGATTATCTGACATGATGGGATTCTCAGGTTCATGGCAGCAATTAAAATGCACTTCCCAAGCTGTTCCTTGAAATCCTCACTCCTTGCAGTCTCTGTGTGCTGCGCAAAGCTCTCTGGCAGGTGCCTGAAATACCAGGTGTGAGCTTCAGAAGGTGCAGGGCTGCTTTTAAACCACATGAGCAAGATTCTCTCAGGGGGTGGTTAAACAAACATCTCATTTGCTTGAGCGCATATTAAACAGCAATAGCTACATTTTATACTAGGAGAACATTTAAGTGTCCCATCAAAATCACATTTTTGAGGGTGCAATATGAGTGTGTCTGTGTGTCCATCCCTGCAGTACAGATGCTTTACCCCTCAACATTGCTTTCTGTGCTGCTCCTGGCACACAGAGTGGGCAGTACCCACAGAAGGGAAGAAAACTTCCCAAGAAAAAGGTTATATTGATATCCCTCTCATGCAGTGCATAATCCTATGAGTTATTGACTTACCATAACCCAAAGCCTACAATGAACACAGAATTAATAATTTCCTTATGGGATTTTGCATGGTGATTTCACTACAGCATCTGAATTCTTTGAAAACATTAATGAACAGATCCTCTCAACATCCCTTTGAAGTTCGAGGATATTTTTATCACTGTTTTACACAGGGGGAACAGAATATTTAAGATAAAAGCCAAAATGTTCAGAGTGTCAGCTAATTTTGTTTGCCAATTTTGGAAGTCTGAGGTTCTGAGTTTTCCAAGAGCTAAGGGTTTTTTTTTTAAGGCTTTTTATATGCTCAGAGGAAAGAGCCTGATTCCACCAGTTGCTGCTAGGAACACAAAATGCTCCACATGTTCAACCTTATTTGATATCAACATTATTTGATACCACGCTTCAGCTGCCTCAAAACAAGCATGGTGAGCCCATTTCTTGAAAGGAGCCATCACTCTGGCCAAAAACCAAAACAGCATCCTTTCCCTCCCTCCCTTCCTTTTAGTGTTTCACAAGATTTCTTCCATCTTAAGCAAGAAATGAGATTTTGGATAGAGCTCTGTCCTCTTCCCTGAATGCTCCAGATCACGACCAAAGGAATTCCACCAAAAGGGCTAAATATTGAAAAAAACCCCAAAAAATAAAAATCCATCTCATCTCTTTAAACAGGAGACTGGGTAAGTCCTGGAGTGACTTTATCCCTATTCCTCTGTGTGGCTCAGAAATAAGTTTTGCACCTTTGAGAGCAAAGAGGGGGAAGAAGAGTTTTTTTCAGAAAAAACTGAAAACCTGTCATTCCTACTGCAAAGCAACATCGTCCACAACACAAACAACAAACCAGAGCTCTCCTTTATTTTAGTTAGTTTTAGCCAAGTAAAGCAGAGAAGTTCCCTCAAGTTTAGTTTTGTTTCCTTTTCTTTAAACCTATTTAAACCTGCTCTAAACTAAAACACCCAAAAAACCACCAAAATCTCACACCTGCAACCCACCAAGCCAAGCCTAAGCCACAACATTTCCAGCACCAAAGAAATTAATAACAAACTGAGTAAATCAAGATACAGCCCACAAAAAAAAAATTCTGTGTTTTTAATCTCTTTGGGTTTCATTTTTTAATATTGTTCATTTCTTTGTGCTAGTGAATGCTTTCCCTGTCAAACAAACAGTTTTTTCTACTTTTCTCAAATTCTTTTTTTCTGAACCAGTTAAGGGAAAAGTCACTTACTTTTACTTTCTAAAAGAAACACCTTTACAAGTTTTTCTCCCAAAATTACCCTAAACCAAAACATTATAATTTTTTGTGCCCAACATGTAGCTCGAGAAAGCAGAAAAAACCTGTACTGATTGCATTTTAGTTTTGTTTATTTTATAATGAGATAAAGGAGGCAGTAATAATTTTAAATTCCTAATGTCTCTCAGAGTAAAAGTGTCTCTTCATGTGTTTCTAGTCCCTAAGTTTTTTTTAAGTTTTGATACATTTCTAGTCACTAAAATTATTTCTTATCCAAAAAGAGCTCCAATATTATCTGTAACACAGTTTTTACAGTAGAAAGCACAGATTGAAATAGCCATTGCACTAAGCTCAGTAATAATTTATAGAGTTTAGAAAAGTACTAGTCTGTTCAAGCTAAGTTTATGGTTTCTTTGTCCTACCCTGCAACCCAATTCCAATAACATGTTTTAAGATGCTTTATTAATATTTGCACCCAGTTTGTTAGAAGAAAAGCAAAAAATTAAGGTTTTCAGCCTTTCCTTTCCTTCTAATCCTTTAAATCTATTACATCACTTTTTAAAAAGGGTCAGTTTCCCCTAAATGCTAAAGACACCACTTTCCTAGTATTTAACCTAGTAAGCGTCCTCTATACAGCCTACAACCTCTCTGAAATAAAAGCTAAAATATCCAGAACAACTAATAAAGCCCCTAACCCAAAAAGTAAACCCACGAGTCAAAAATCCTGAATAGTATAAAAAATAAAAATAAATAAGCCAAACTTTAAAAAAATTTTCTAACCTAAAACTTTCCACATATACAAATTAAAAACCCAACTAAAAAGTAGAGAAATACCTAAAAAAGGACCATAATGACTCTAAGGAGAAAAAGAATCATTACAATAAGCTAAGCCCTAACCTATATTTATCACACACTCCTAAATACTGTAAAGCAACAAATAAAAGCAAAAAGACAAAACCATAAATCAGCAGCTCCCCCAATCACTCAAGCTACAGCCAACATCCCAGCCACTCAAGTCATAACTTGTCACAGACACATTTTATGAAAAATCCTTTTCATAGGATCTTTTCTCCTGAGAAGCTGAGAGACCTCAGAAACGCATTGTAAACAATGTTTATCTGCTGCTGTGGAATGCAACAGGTGGATCTGTGATTGGTGTCATGTGGTTGTTTTTAATTAATGGCCAATCACAGCCCAGCTGTCTCAGGCTCTCTGGTCAGTCACAAGATTTTATTATAATTTTTTCATTATCATTCCATTCTTTTCTTTGCTGGCCTTCTGATGCAATCCTTTCTTCTATTCTTTTAGTATAGTTTTAGTATACAATTTTCTTTTAATATAATGTATATAATAAAATAATAAATCAGCCTCCTGAACAATGGAGTCAAGATTCTCATCTCTTCCCTGGTCCTGGGACCCCTGTGAACACCACCACAATAACTAAACCAAACAATAAACCTAAACCATGGCAGCCACTGCAAAAAAAACCACACAAAAAACCCAACTGGCCAGTGACCAACAATAACAACCCAGGGCAGAGACCCTCCAAACCAAGCACTGAGACCAAAGTTAAAGCAACTAACACAAAGCCAAAAACACTATTAAAGCCCTGTTCCCTAAAAATCCTTGGTAGCCTAAAAAAAATTACACTCAAAGACCTAATAAATCTATAATTAGTTAGGTAATCACTCTTTAAAACTACAATTCTAAATAGCACTAAAGCAAAACATTGAAAATCCCCATCACATAATCCAATTTTCAACATAAGGGGGTCTGACTCTCACCATCTCTGAGCACGGGTCCTAAGAAGTGTAACACAAAAATAACTATATACAAACCATCTCTAGATACAACAAACTCAATAAAAAACCAGAAACCTAAAAATTCAATGCTTCAAAAAAATGGCAGTAGCAGAAATTGTCTTCTCAAATAACCTAAAGACTATAAATCCAGACTTAGTACCATGTACATCCATAATATAGTGAAAAACTTGTACAACTTAGACCACAAAAATGCACTTGTACTTTAACAATAATTAAAAAAAAACCAAAGAAACCCAAAGAAAATATAGCAAAACCCAAAACCCCAAAGAAAATACAACAAAAAAACTCCAAACATATACAAATACTGCACATAACCCAATACCTAGAAAAATCACAACTGTAAAAGCATGTCTACAAAAATTAAAATATAAAACTAAAAAAAAAATCACAAAACACTCAAAGAAAAAATTTAAAAATACCTTCTCCATATCTCAGCAATACCAATCAGAAGTTCTAATACCAAATGTAAATGTCCCCCAAACAGAGAGAGAAGGTACCCCCACTACGTGATGGTAAAAAAAAATTCCATAAGGAAATTCCCATAACTTCTATTTCCATATTTTTATTTTCTATTTCCATAAGGAAATAAGAAAAAAAAATCTACTGCTACTGTAACACAGCAAGTGCCTAAATGAAAAAAACAAGACTCAAAGAAAAAGTTCCCCCAAAAAAACTCAGCTCCAATAACCCATAACCAAACTACCAAATATAATAATAATAAAACAAACATATCCAATCCCCATAAAAAGCACTACAAAAGATATACCAAGAGAAAAAAAAAAAAACCAAACTTCAAGTAAAAGCTAGAAAAAACTGGTTTTAAACTGCATAAATTCATTAACCTAGCACATCAAAACCACAAAAATATAAAACCTTAATCAACACTAGCACACAGTACCCAATTATCCCATCAAAATATATAAAGACAAAATCTGTTTCTATTACTAGAGTAACAGAAAGATCACAAAGTTTTACTTTAGTAAAAACTAAATAACTAAAAGAATGTCCAAAAAGCCACTCTGTTGTAACTAGCTCAAAGCCCCCATCCAATTTAAGCACAGACTTCCTCCAAAGTCAGTTTTTCAAAAACCCAAAGAAACTCATGTAAACATTTAAAATAACAACTGTAAAAATAAAAAGCATCAAACAATTAAACACCTGACCTTAACTATCAAAAAACTCCATCTACAATAAAACTTAAAATATCCCCAACAAATACCAATTACCACCTCAACAATACACCACCAGCAGCACCAAACAACCCAAAACAGTGTAATTCCCATCCAAAAAATACATCATAAACTAAAACACCAAAAAAACCCCAAAACCCACTCACTCTTCAACAAGCCCATTTAGCCTATACCCAAATCTAAAACAAATAAAACTTAACTATAAACTATCATACCTTAAATACTGCTGTATTAAACGCTAATACCACCATTAAACACTGCTCTATCAAATGGATTAAAACTCTAATACAAACTAAAATCCAAAACAACAAAATAACACTATTAACATTACCAGTACATTTTTCTCCTTTCCTCTAACAACAAAATATAAACCTGTTTACTCTTACATAAAAAACATACAATACACCTAAAACCAACTGCCCAAAAATAAAACCACTGCCCCACCATCTAACATAAACTCATCCAAACTACACTAAAAAAGAGTAAAACTCCAAACCATCTACAATACATTCATTACATCATTGAGAAAAATAACACAGCAACAAAAATGTTTAAAACCAATTTCACCATCAGAAAAATTAAAAAGCCTACTCAAAAAGTCCAGTTCCTAAAAATAAAGTAACAAAATAAACAGCATCAAATTCCCACCAATGTCATCAACAAACTCACAATATCTCCACCAACCAATAAAAAAACTCAACAGATTTTCCCAAGCACAATAAGCTTTTAAAAAATGCACATTCCTAAATACAACCCAATGATAAACCCTCTTTACCTAATCACCCACAAAAAGATCACTTTCCAATAAAACCCTAAAAAACAACAAATCTTGACCACAGTTAAACAAAAAATTGCTCACACAATAACCCTGAACAGAGTCCAAACAAAATCACACATAAAAAATGTACTCTGCAACCAAGAACCATCATCTGTCTTTAAACCTTTAACAGAAAGTGCCTAACAAAACTCAAGGCCAACCACGAAGATTTTAAAGTAAAAACTACAAAAAGCGAGTAAAAAAAGGAGTTAAAAAACAAATAAACACCAAAAAACCCCACCAAAAACCCCACCAAAAAACCCACCAAAAGAAAACCCTCCACCAATGCCAAAGTAAACACTCAAAGAAAAAAAATTCCCTCTGCTCATCATGTCACCACCTCCACATAATGCAGATTGCCCTCATCACTCAACACACTCATATTAAAACACTAAATCACCCAAAGATTTTAAAAATAATTACAAATTAACCTAAAAGGAAAAAATATAGTCTCACTAACCAAAAAACCCCAAAAGTAACACATATTTAAAAACTGCACCATGTAGCCAACTACCAACAAAAAAAAACTTTACACTCTTTTCACTAATGATTCCTATCCCATTGTGAAAATCAACCCAAAACTCCCCAACTATATAAAACCCCACAAAACAAATCACAAAACTACTAAAACAGTACATCAAACCAACTCACTAAACTCAAAGCTATTCAACTAGCCCAAAACATTACTAAAAAACCCCAAAATTCTACCTCTACTCTAATTTGTAAACAGTAACCAATACTCTATAAAACTAAGATATAAAAAACTAATTAACACTGTAGAAAAACCCAATTTAAGCTACTAATAAGTAAAAAACTATCACTATCAAAGTAAAAAAAAAATTCCTATAAAAGTCCATCATATAAAGACCCATATTCTCAAAAATAAAGCTAATAAAAACCACCAGAACAACAAATAAGTAAATCAAGCTACAAAAGTACAAGTATCAAAACCAAATTTAAATTAGCAACACAAAAGTGAATCCTAACTAAATAAACTCAGAGTGCCTCCAGTCATCAAAATAAAAATACCACCTGTAGGTAGACACAAAACCCAAGAGCAAAGCTAACCATAAAGAGTATTTCTCAAGTTGTCCACTAGTGTAAAATATGTACTACTACCGTCAACCAAACCAAACCCCCTATAACATAATGAGCAATAATCCAAATATAAATATAAAAAACTAGCAAATTAATGACGTTGCACTACCCCAAACACACCAAAACAAACCCTATGTGCTCACAGCAACAATAACCACCACTGAGTAACTTAAACCCTTCCCTATAAATACCTCACACTACAGCCCATAGCAGCATGCTAAACCTTAAAACACACATCCTTTACAAGCATAGAACCCTGAAAAAATGAAATCAAACCACAGAACTCATTTCAAAACCGACCTTATCAACACCTAAACGAAAAAATCTAACATTAAATAAGTATATAAATAAGTATATACCATATCTCCTACCATACACCAACTACAAGGTAAAAAAGTACAATAGACTGCTAAAAGCCCCCTTAAAATATAGGGTGGGGGATCTTTCAGTAATTAAGAACAATCTCCAACAAAAGCCACCTAATTAAGACCCAAAGTTCCACTAATCCAACAAACCCTACCCAACCTAAACCCCTACATACAATAAACAAAAGCAAAGTCCTATTAATGCATTAGTTTTGAAGTTTATTGTAAAAGAAGATTTAAATAAATTCTACCTCAAATTAAAAAAAACCAAATTCATAAAGTTGTTTTTACTAAAAGACCAAGTGACACATAGTAAATAATACAAAGAATAAAAGAGCAACACAATGTATACCTCAAAAAAAATCTAATTATTAAGTAAGAACTATGGGTAAATATCACTGCTTGTTAAATGTTACTGTGATTGTCTATATATAACTGTATGCTACATATACCTATGTATAATATGTGTTTATAAAGTTAGAATACATAATAGTTTTAGTAATGAACCATATATAAAATATATAGCATATAAAAATAAAAAGTAAAATATCCTAAAGTAACTTTATAATACTCCTATCCCTGTTCATCTGTGTAACTCAAAAATAAGTTTTACACTTTTAAGATTAGTCCTAAAAACAACAGAAGAACAAAATCCCAGAGTTTGTTTTCAAGAAAGCTGCACTCTCACTCCTGCACATTCCTACTGCAAAACAATTCTGTCTATAAAACACAACCAGACAACAAACCAGAGCTCTCCTTTATTTTAGTTAGTTTTAACTAACTACAGCAGATGAGTTCCCTAAACTGGAGGGTTTTCCCTTTTCTTTAAACCTACTCTAAACAAAAGCACCCCAAAAACCACCAAAATCCCACACCTGTACCCCACCAAACCAAACCTAAACCACAACACTTTCAATGCCAGAAAAATTAATAACAAACTGAGTAAACCAAGCCACAGCCCACAAAAAACTTTATAACATCTTCTAAAGCAACAAGAAGTTTTATTCTTCAATATTGTTCATTATTTGTGCTAGCAAATGGTTTGCCTATTAAATAAACAATTTTTTTCCACTTTTCTCCAAAACATTTTTTTTCCAAACCATTTAGGAAAAAGCAGCTTAAATTTGCTTTGTAAAGAAAACCCCTTTAAAAGTATTTCTCTGAAAATTACCTGAAAGCAAAACACATACCTGTGTGCAAAGGGGAAGACTTAGAGAATGCACAAATTATAATGTGCAAACATTCTGATCATCTCTGAAAAGTCTTAGACCAGGGACTGAGGAATGGGAATTGATTCAGTAAGAAAATATTCTATAATTCCAATATATTTCATCATATTCAGTATATATTTCTGTGAGCTTCCACAGCACCTTTAAATTCTGGATGCATGAATAGTGTGAAGGCAATCCAGCTTCCAGAGCTTCCCACTGCTTTAAAACTTCTTCAGTGCTTAAAAATTTCTTTATCTTTTAACAGGCCAATGAGCCTGAAATGAAATATCCTAAAGCAACCACAAAATTAACCCCCCCTGTAACAATGTCCAACATATATTTTCTCTTCTAGGTGAAGGAGAACAGAAAAGTGTCACAGAATAGAAGCCTGAGAAATGCATGATTTAAAGGTCAGCTGGAGGGAAGACAAACTGAGAACCAGATTAAAAAGCAAAGCCAGACTATGCAATAAGATTATGATGCAAGATGAAAAGATGAAAATCACTATTTCCAAGTTTTATAGCTATACTGGAATGTATGTGGATTCTGTGGTTTTGTTTTGGTTTGTGGTTTGTTTTAGGTTGTTGCAGCTTTTTTCTGTCACTCTCTGTGGTAGTTTAACATGGGAGACATCTATAGGTGTAATTCAAATGCTTCTACATATCTGTCTGTCAATCTCAAAATTAAAAAATTCTCAAAGCAAAACCACTACACTCTCCAAAATGGGAATTCCTAATTTACACAAAGCCATTACCCTGCTGAGATCAGAAACAGCACTTGGTGCCCATTATGGTTCCTGGACCTCTTCATCTCCATGAGGGTGGACTCTCACCTACAAGTCCCAATCTCAGAAAGATGCCCCAAACCAGGCCAAAAGGTCAGAAATTTTCATCCATTCCTCATCCTGGTGCATTATTATAAAGCCACACATATGGAATAATTATAAAACTACATATATGGGATTATTATAAATCCACACATATAAATATGGAGAGTAAACATAAAACTCATTTGGGAGGAGACATCCAGAACACCAAGCTTCAAGGTCTCTAGGAACAAGACTTTCCTGTTCGGTGAGTGCATTGCCAAAAGAATCCAAGCCAGCTGCCCACTCTGAGCTGCCTTCTGTAAGAGTTTCTTCCACCACCTCTGTTCTCTGTTGACACAGGCTGTCGGAGGGCTACCCTCCTGTGTCACAGCACGTCCCAGCTGAGACAGCCACCATACCCAGAGTGCCGCCACACAATTTCAACTCCAGAAAGCTTCAGCCCAGAGTAACACCACAGCACTTTAGGAGGCTGCTAGTGTCTGCTCTTTTGGTTCTTCAGCCCAGCCTTTTGGTGCCCTCCTGTTGATGCCCTGCCCCTGTGTGCCCTCTGCTCCCTGTGTGATTGCTCAGCACCCCTGGGCACCCCATGGCTCCTCACCTTCAATAGCATTCACCTGTCCTGCACAGCTGGAGACAATTGGGGATGAGGCTGGGCCCCAATCACCCCAAACTCTGTGCCCACAAATGGTATTATACAAGTACAACCCCCAGCCTTCCCCCTGCAAGGGAGTCCTTCCATGACTGTTGTCAGGTGAAGGTAGCACCAGGTAGTAAATAAAAATTCTCTCCCTTTCCTTTCTTTCAGGCTTCCATCAGCAGCTGCTGTTGAGCACTGCTGGTGCCTTGTGAAGGCTGGCCTAGAACAGAGGCTAGACAGAGTTAAAGAACAAAGTATTCCACAGATCTGAGTAATCAGTTTTGAACTCAACTCTTTTGACATCCATCACATTTTAAGCTCCAGACTTCGTCATCACATATGCTATTCAGGGAGGAAATGTCATGTGTTTTGAACTTGCCATTTAGGTCTCATACAGCAAGAAGCAGTGAATAATTGTTGCCTAGTCCCTTTTTCCATGACTTATTTTATACACTTTGAACAGAACTCCTCACTTCCAGGGTGAAGTGCTCCTAAACTGTTATTTGTATTCAGGCTGTTCACTGCTTTAATTGATCCTCTCATCCATTTTTATACTCTTTGTAATCCAACCACATTTATTTGAAATGTGTAAGACAGCACCAGGACTCAGGCAAGGAATTTGCACAAGGGTTTTTTCCTCATGGGTTTTTGTGCTATTTTGACCACAGAGATGATGTTCTCATGGCATTTTTACAATAACTCCAAGGTCTCTTTCCTGACTAGTAATATCTATTTGAGAACCTATTGCCACATATGTACAGTTTGGGCTGTTTTCCTTCTTGAGTTGCATTCGTTATTTTATTGCCCAGTACTTCAGCAACTAACATGCTTCTCCATCTCTTCTTTTGTTGCAGCTAACTGAATAATTCAATTTCAATAATTTTTGTCAGTTTACCCTGGAAGCCCTTTTTGAAATGATTTGTGGCTCTATTAAAGCCTCTGAAGTGCCCCTGGAGCCTCTGTCCCAGGCTGGCAAGGGGAGCCAAGCACAGGCACAATGCTCCACTCGGCCCTAACCCAGCTCCTGAGAGCCAAAGGGGCACAAGCCCCAGCTGGGGGAAGGCACAGGGCTGTCTGAGGCCAGACATGAGGTGAACATTTCATCTTGACCCTGCCTTCATCTTGGAGTTTCCATCTGAACACTGCTGGAACCCAGAATGGGGCAGTGAGCTTTTCTCTTTCTTCTAATTCCTCCTTCTTGGAATTTCTTGAGTAACTAAAAATCAGTTGGGCTTAAAGTTTGCTAAGTTGAATGGGCCAAGTTAATGGTCTGAGAAGCATTTTATGTTGATTGAATGTTATTATAATAGTGCAAACCATAGCCTGGAGCCTTTGAATGTTTTTGTAAGAATTTCCCAGTGGGACGAGATCTTTAACATCTTTTTCACACTTGCAACACTGACACAACTTAACCCTGTGTGGTACAACAGTGAAATCAGCAAAATGTGTACTTCAGATAAATGTTGTTCCTTAATTAGTTTGTAAAGACAAGCCAGCAGGTAGCAGAGTAGATTGGCAAGGAAATGAAATGAGCTATGTCACACCTCCACTGCTTCCCAAACACACATTGCTTTCTACCTAACTGGCAATCTGACAGAAAAACTTCTTGGGTAATGAAAAGTTATGAGAAGTTTTGTGCCAGTAATGTGTGAGAAATGTGCTGGGAAGCACTTTCTGCCTATGAAGTCTAGATATGCTCACAGTAGGTAAGAAAACAAATGCATGTACAATTAATAGTGCAGAACGTTACTCAATAGCAATATGAAATAAAAAACCTCCCTTCAATCTGCTGTATCTCTGGAAACAATTTATGCTAGCTATAAATGGTAAATATGTACCTAGCTAACAAATCTATGATCAACTTCTGATTGAGTCACTCTCAAATCACAGGTTTTAATTTTCTCAATAATTTTTTTGTCCCTGCAAGTGTTGCAAGTGAACCAAGCAATTCCACTCAAGTGCATGCCAAAGCCATTAAGAAAACATGGGAGTCATCAGTTTTATGTTTTGACTACCAATATGGTGCATGCACAAGTTTGTCTAAAAGCTTTGCAAGATTTTGCTGCGGACATTTGTGTGTCTTGCATGTCATGAGAGCAATGAAAGTAACAAGTATATTTAGCAAAACCCAACATGCCTCTTGTACACATGACAGCAACAAAAGAAGCTCCCTCTGTACATTTTACAATAAACACTGAGAATCTGAAAAAAATCACATAACTCAAAAAAAAAAATAGTCTTTACAACTTCAGCTGTATCAAAATCATAAATTAAAATTAATTCCAAAATCTTGCTGTTTGTCATGATAGGGAAATATTGAAGTGACCCTCCCTCTTTGTTCTACTGAAATGACTTCACCTTGCTATGTGGACAAAATATCCCAAATCCTAGTTTTCAAGCTTCACAGAAACCTTTTCCCAGTTCTCATTACACTACAAGATCCCAGGCTCACCACAACTATATTAACCATAATCCTTTTAGAAAGCAACTAGGAGGATTCAATTTCTCTCTCCTAGTATTTTTAGCTAGCAATGCTTATTTCTTAAGAAATGATTTCTTCCTCTTTGAACTTCTCCAATGAAGACTGCTCCTGCACCACGGTCTGCTCCTCCCAGAGGTGGTCCTGGAAGTTTCTGCAGGCAGTTTCCATTTCCTTCTTCAGAGGCTTGTGAAAAATGCTCCTTCAATGCATGAATTCTGCAGCACAGTAGTGAAATGATCAAGCTCTGGGAAGCTCCTTGCTTCAGACAGTTCTGACACCACAAACTACTTACAGGACTTCTTCCTCTGGCTCTCACCAGATTGGCGAAATTCACTTCACTTGCACAGGCCCAACAGAGCAGAATGACATTCTGAAGGCTGGGCAGGCTGTCAAGGTTTCAGCACAGCTATACATTGCTCTGTCTCTGAACATTAATGATTTGCTAGGAGTCATTATAAACAGTATGTACTTATAAAAAGATTTGTCAAAATCTATTTAGACATTTTTCATAAAAGAAGAAAGGAACAGCTTTTGCTAGAAATACATTTCACATTACATTGGTCTTAATATTAAATTTTATTTGCAGTCATTAATAAAAGACATTTACAGCTGAATTAAATTGAAAAAACAGAACAGGAACATTTACAACCAAGTAACAGACGAAAAACCAGAAAGACAAAAAAAAAGGAAAAAATGCCAGTTTTGGAAATATTTTTCTGTCTCTTTGAACTCCACAGGTCATCCATAGATGCTAACAATCTAAGAGCATCTAAGGCATTGTAATGCTAAGCATGAACATGTTCCAATATTAGCATCTGCCTAACTTGCTTCCAAATGAAAATCTATTTTAACACAAGGAAGCTACTCCAATGAAAATAATTTAGGGGTCAAAATAACTTTTGTAAGATATCCACCTCGAAGCTCTCAAAACTATTTACAGGAGGAAATCACAATTAATCCTATTCATATTTGCTATCCATCAATCCTGCTTGAAATAGGGATGAACTCTGAACTAAATCCTATTTTTTTTCTTGGAAACACAAAGTAAATGATTTTTTGATGTCCTTGATTTAACATCCAGTGGGACACTTCCTTGAGAAAGGCTTCTAATGAAGTTCATTGGCACAGTCTGTTCTTGCTTCCTGCTCTTCATTTTAACTCCTAGTGAAGAAAAAAATGCTATTAGAAACAGAGAGAAACTCCTTTAATAAACATAAGTAGACAGTAGCTGACATGGATCTCCTTTTCAGAATAGGTCTAGGAGTTTTTACACATTACTTTCCTTTACTGAAAGCCTCATTTTAATATGCAAATATGTAATCACTCTTAGCTGAGTAATGCAGTGTTTTAATTGTCTAGAAAGTCCCATGATTAGATGCTCAACTGACATGAGATGCTATTAAAAAAGCACCTTGGTCTATCAAAATATGTAGAAATACAAAAAAATGTTATTAATCCTTCTTATTATAGAATAGCATTGAAAAATAAACACTATGTTATTATAGAAAGTTTGGTCTTTTTAATCTGAAAACAACCCTTTCTCTTTGGTATTTGGTTAAGGTTTATTCTGCTCTTGTAATGCATGCTCTCAAAAATCACATCTATTTCATATTCAGTTCAATGCTGAATAATCAAAGTTTTATTCTCATTTCAAAATGTGCTTCTGCACTCCATAGCTCCTTAATTCCAGAGTTGGGATTGAAGAGTGGAACCTTCCTAACCTGGCCTGCTGGAGCAGACATTGGTACTGATATAACCCTGTCTGCAATCTACCTAATAAGTCACTTAGTTAGACAGAGCTTAGACTCAGATATTCAGTTTCCAGAAAGCTTGTTGTAACACAACCTCAACACTTCCACTGAATACAGAGTAAGACCTTTTCCCTCACATTCCCTCAGCAATTTTTACTTAAAAACATGTATGTGCTGTAAAAGCAGTGTATTGCTCATAGCATGGGAAAAAGCTATACAATGGAAATGTTTTCTCACATTGCTTTTCTATTTCATAAGAAAAGCAGACTAAAATTTAAAAACTAATATTGGATTTCCCCTAGATAGCCCATGGAGATTGTCAAGTGTATCTCTGAAGACAGAAATTTAGTACAGATTTAGCATATTAAAATCTGCGTCATATGCCAAGCAACTTGATGCCATGCACTAGAAAAGGCAGAGGTTTTTATAGAATTGTGAAGACATTTGTGAATATTGGCTGAAAAAATTATTCTAACTGATTTTATCACAGAAAAGATTTATGCACCTCATAGAGAAGCCATATAATTGACCAAACTCTCACACAACAGAACTTGCTAATATTATTATCAGCAGTATGTTAAAAGCAAAATAATTTTGCCTCTGTTATTGTTTCTGCCCAAAATAGCCCCAAATTTTAAGACCAATAAATCTCTGAAAATACATTTTAACTGTTAAAACAAATCAGTTTGGTGTTGTAAAATAAAGCAAAGAACTGAAAACTGGTATGGAAATTATTAGACAATTTTATTTCTTGATAAGCCACACTTGGGCAAAGACATAATTAGTAATAAAAATTTCTCAACAAGTTAATAAACTATTCTGATGGAAGACCTTGACACCTGGGAAAAAGCGTTTCCCAACAACCTTGCAATAATACTGAATTGAATTCTGATTACACTATCTGTATAACTGACATTCTGACTCTTTTTTTAAACAAAAAAGGATATGCTACTCAAACCAAAGGCTTAGTACACTGTTATAGCAACACGTGCTATTAAAGTGACAAAATGAATTGAGAGGCAAGTGCAAAATTAATTAACTTGTGCAAAATTAATTAACTTGTGCAATCACTGTTACCAAGGTGATGCCTGTCCCAGAAACTGACACCTTGTGCAGGCTGCCCTGGAGCAGAGGCTGGACAGAGCTACAGAATAAAGCAGGGATTGATTCAAAGCATCTCCTCCATGGATCCACCTTGGGCAGCACCAGAGCCCAGCCAGGGCTGCACCCAAGATGACCCAAAATGGCCCCAAAATGCACGAGCGCTCCCGGGCTCTCTCCCTGGGATCAGTTCTGCTCCATTTGCACCTTGCAGTTCATTGTCCCATTCCAGCTTTAGCCCAGGCACTCCCACCCTGCTTGTTTTTCTCTCTGCAGCCCACGGGGTTTGTGCTCTGGGGCTGAGATTGGGATCATTTGTCCTTGGTGCCCAGCTGGAGCAGGAATTGTTTTGTCTCCCTGCTCTGTGCACAGAGCTCACCATCCCTGAATGTGGAGCCCAGACCCACACACTGAAGCAGTACAGGATGTGAAAAACACCAAAGCCAAGGGCTGAGGCAGCCAAGGCAGTGTCCCCAGGCCAGCCCTGACACTCACCAGCCCCCTGGGGCACTCTCAGGGCTGCGTGGCTCAGCAGCACGTCCTGCCGAGAGCGCTTGGCAGCCACTGGCACCTGCAGGCTGCCCAGCACCGCGTTCGAGCTGGAGCTGCAAAAGAGCCACAAAGAGTTTGCCTTCAGTACAGCCACTGCTCACAGGGCTTCTGGCTTGCAATGTAGAAATACTTTAAATATTATCCAGTGTTTGCAGAATCATAACAGAACGCAAGGAATAAACTAATTTATTATGTATATCTATGGATACTTTGCCCTTTCTCCTTTTTAAAAATTTACAAGAATGCTTCAGCTGTGAAAATAAGAACTAATGTTGGCACTTGTATTCAAAGGCAGGACAATATGTCACAGTTTTGTTTGAAACCATAGAAGCCAGTTTGATGGCTATCACATACAAATTATACTAAGAAATAATCTTAAGGCATGTTACAAAATCCTTGAAATGACCAAGCTGTGTTTATTGAACAAATCACATTTTTTTATTGCTACAATAACTTTTCTACATCCTCCAACACAGTTGGAGGGGGTGGCTTCATAGCAGACAATACTTTTTAACTAAGCTACAAGAAAACTGTTACAGCTTCATATTCATTAAAACAAAACCTCTATATTTTATCCACAGCACTTTATGTGATGGACTTAAGGTCTACAGTGAAAATTATGAACCTATCTGATCTCACCCTTCTGCAATTGCCTCACAAACCTCCTCAGTTCCACTCTGCCAGACAGCCTCGTAAACAAGCTAATGGTATTTATGTCCCAAGTTCCTTGGCTTTTCCTATTCCTGTAATAAATATTGTATTATTTCCACTTTAGAGTCCCCTAACTCACACTTTCTTAATAATAATTTTCTGCCTAAATGAAAATATATAGCAAGGAGCAAAGACTAAGACTTTCCTTGTGCCAGTCCTAAAAATCTACTCATGCATGCCTCTTTCATGAGAACTTATGCCAATAAGAATATACCATTATTTGGTAAAATAGTCTCTTATGACTGACTTGCCCCTAATCCCTTGTCCTGAAAATACAACTGTTTCAAATTATACTCATAATGCAGACCATATGACTGAAATTTATATTTTTATTCTAGCATTAGTAGGAGATGAATGACTGGATTGAGCCACTTCAATTAGGGAAAGCATGGGGGAGAAAAGAGGGAAAAAGTAAAGAAGAGAAAGGAATGAAGGCACTCTGAAAAGTAAGAGCATACTCCTTTTCTCCTTCAGAAATGTGTTTTTATTCCTTCTCTTCATCACCAACTGCTAGACAAAACCAGAAAAAAATTAATTCTACAGGCAAGTTACTGAGGCACGACAATCTCTATAAAAGGAACAGAAGTTGTGGGATTTTTCTGTAGTGTACTGGGAAATAAGTTTGAGACACAGAAGAAACAAGGTGAACAGAAACAGCTACTCTTTTGGGAAGAAATAAGCATATATATAAATGCTTTAAAATTATTGCACAGTTATTACAAAAAAAAAAGTACCTCAAAAGCCTGTCTGAGAACTTTTACCTTAGGACTAGACAAATCAGGCTTCAAAAATTCCCTCACCTTTCCTTAGAGAGAAAGTAGAAAAAACTAGCTTGCCTTCAGAGAAGAGCTGATTCATTTTGCTAAATTCATAATCAGCTATTTGAAAAAGTGAGCAGCGCCTCCCTTCTCATTCTAGAGCAAAAGAATTTATTCCTCCTCCTAACAAGACAGTTTAGAACAGTAATTGATAACAATCACAACAGTTACATGAAACTAGACCAGATGACTGATCTTTGAGGATAATTCTCTATTTTAAAAGTGCTAATAAACAAAAAAGGCACTAAAGCTTCTTCCATGTCCTGTGATCTGTCTATAGCCTTGTCCCAACAGTCTAGAGATATTCTTTATAAGACCTGTGCAGTGGTAGCTCCACTCATGTCTAGCAACAGGTCATTTGTAACATGATTTTAAAAATGGTTGTATCAATTTCTGCTTTTGGAAATAGGAAAAAAAAGACCAGCTGTTTCACAGCTGATCAGGTTTAAATACAGTAAAAAAAACCCCAAAACCAATGAAGTACATACACAAAAAAATTACAATTCAACTTAATGTCTATTCAGTTTCAGCTTTTCTGGTGTTCCTGCTAATAAATCTCTTTTAGGGTCATAAACAAAAGTTCTTCCTAGAGCAGACTGCAAAAAATAAGTTGCAATATGAGACTGAAAATGAATTATCAGAAAATCAAAGTTGATCACCTAAGTATTGCCATGTATATTTTTTCCCCTGCTTTCTATTTTGGTAGTTTCTAATGTGCTCCAGCAAAGGTAGAACATTCTCAAAAAACTTAGATTTTTAATTGATGACAACATTTTTCTTTTCAGAATTATGTGCCATCTTTCTATTTTGAGCAGACAGCAGCTACACAAGACATGATATTAGTTTGTAATTATTAAAACAGAAGTTCTTAAACTAAGACTAAAGAAAAAAAAAAATCAACAGAAGTTACCCAGAAAAGGAACAAAAACATTCAATTGAATTCAAGCATATTTGAATCAGAACATGTCATATGCAGGTTCAAATGACTTTTATTAGAGGTTTTCAGATTTGAAATAGTAGAATGAAACTGAAATAAGAACATTAGAAATGAAAATTCATTTTGTATAAGATTTTGTATAGGATTTTTTTAAGGATTAATTTAATCTTACCTCAGTATCTTTCTTTTTCTCTGAGCAGATGAAGTCATTGCCATATATGAGGGCTTCTCAAATACTGGAGCAGAATTTTTGCTTCTTAGGGAAGAAAGATCAAGTCTGAAATAAAAGAATTCTAGTTTTGTAAAACATATCTCGGTAAAAGTCAAGTAAATTTGTTCTTAACTGTAAACATATATACGGTAAATTGAAAACTGAAACTGGAAATTAATTTCATTAATGTTATTTGAAGAAGCTTTGAAGACTGAGTTCTTTTCAAGAACTCGGCAGCTTTAAGCATGGCATTTCACAATGTGGAGAGGTTAAGTATCCATTTTACAAACAGAAAACATAAGGCTTAGAGAAAGTAACTTGCCTAAGGCATCACAATCAATTTAGAAAGTGCGTTTTTTTTTTTTTTGGTACGTATCTTCTAAAACAGGATAAGCTTTTGACCTCATTTGTTGTCACTAACATACTACTCTTTTAAAAATAATGGCAGAATTGAATTTGATGTTGATCAAAACTGA
Source organism: Melospiza melodia melodia (assembly GCF_035770615.1). Taxonomy (NCBI): domain Eukaryota; kingdom Metazoa; phylum Chordata; class Aves; order Passeriformes; family Passerellidae; genus Melospiza; species Melospiza melodia. The sequence continues at coordinate 47,386,963 of NC_086199.1, forward strand.
GGGTTTGATTTTCAAAATGTTAGGTGTATTTATAAAATGGATAGAAATGGAAAAACCCAGCTGTAAAGACAGGCAGGATTAAATGACTTGATAATGTTTCTCACCCATAAAAAAGGAAAATACCTTTGCACAATGCTATTGCTGCATGGCTGAGACTCCTTCACAGATGAGTAAGCAGACATTTCAGCTGTTTCATCTGTACCTTCATAGAGAATGATAGTGGAGTTCATGAGAGCTTGGTGGCTCTCTGGGATCACGTCACACGTGATGTCCATGATGCTGCCCTTCCTGGCAGCCACATCTGCACTGCAGGCACTGACTGTCCCCAGGCCTGCCAGGTGCAAAGTCTCCTGCAGCACAGCCTGAGCACAGAAGCTGTGCCCTGGCTTTTTGCAGGAGTCTGGAGTATCCACCAGAGGGTACACCTCCTTGGCCAGAGAATCCTCCAGGTGCTGCAAGCTGCACTGGCTGGAGGCAGGAGGGCTTGGAGCTACCACTGGAGAGTCAATGAGCTTCCTCCTCGTTCTCTTCTGTGGTGGTTCTGTGCATGCTGACACCTGTTGGGTACTGTTACTCATTTCTTGTGATGGTGTACCTAAAGAGGTGCCTGTAAAACATGAGTAATGATGGTTAGCACATCTAACTGCACATACAACTCACAGCTGGCTTTTCCCCTCCCCTCCCCTTCCCTAGTGAGACATTAGCAGAAATTATTACAAATACTGTTTATTTCATATACATATCAACTTGATCATGTAAGTGAAATTATTTCTATTGCAGCATTGTCTAAGATGGCATTTGCTGTGACACTCTGTTGCCATATTTCTCTTCACAGAGAAAAGCAAGGCACAATTCTTCCCAAAGATTTCTGAGATTCACATTCTCTGAACCTCAGAGAAAGGGAAAACACAATTCTTATCACTTGCTGTGCTTGTGTTGTGCCAAAGTAGAATGCAATATGGAGACTGTACACCCAAAGTGAGGATGTTTTGTTTCCTTGGCCTGTCAGGGCCAGCTGTGTGTGTGTGGGGGGACTGTCAGCTCACAGTCACGAGATTCTGGGCAGTGTGAGCAGGTGAGTGCAGAGTGACTGCTTGGCACATTCAGTTTAGAGGAAACGTATATAGTACAGGATAATAAAGTAATTAATTAGCTTTCTGATATCCACAGAGTCCTCTTCATCATTCTCTCCCCTTTGTTGGAGTCACCTTTGATTTACAATAAAACTCAAAATATTACAAACGTGCATAGGTTGGCATAGTTAACCCCAGAGGTTATAGAAATAATCACAACTCAGATGTGACACATGACAAGAGGGAATGCAAGAGTAAGAGTATTGAAAATTATTGTACCACCATGACAAAACTCCTACTTTAAGGTGGTACAATCACAATAACCTAGAGCTGACTCCTGACCACAGCAGTTTTTCCCCCAGCAAGTACCATGCAGAATAACGAGAAACTGTTGAAAAAGGAATGACACAGAACCATCTAGAAGGACAAAATCTTCTGACACTGCAAATGAGAAAGCAGTAAGGAGGCAAACAAAGAAGTTAAAGTTACTAGGATTCTGTCACCCTGCTGAATCAACTGTGGGGAGCAAGGCTCTTGACTAACAACTTCCCCCACCCTCAAAAATAAAGCAAGCAATACAGTGCAATTGGCCATTCTCATTCATCCTGATTTCAACTACTTTTCTTGAAGTGTCATAATGGTTTTATTTTCAAGTAAGTGGTAATAAAAGCAATGTCCAAAGCAAGACAGAAAAGGCCTTTCTCTTTCTCAAGCTTTCAGTGAAGGAGGATCATTTTAAGACACAGCTCACTGTTCAAATGGTGACTTAAACAGTTATAATACCAAAAAGCTGTGGAGTTGTTTTAAACAAATCAAGAGCGGGAGAGGACTGTCAAAACCCCAAGTGCTTCTATATTTAACTTCCAGTGTAAATTTAAGAAATGAAGCCTAGTATCCTTAAAATGCCTATGGATTGGATCCCCTTCAGCTGGCAGCCAGACTCATACTCCTCTTTTCTGCATTGCCTACTTCAAGCCTATGAGCAATTCAACTGCAAAAGAACTCCTGCTTCTTAAATTGATGCAAGTTACTCAGGAATTAGCTACAGTATTCCTACAACAGTGTTGATAAATATTTATTTCTTCTAAATTTCATTCTGTTTTTGCCTCAGACTAAGAAAGCTAGTTTGAACTCCTCAATCTGAATGCTTCTATAGTTCTCTGTCATGTGTTAACACTTAGGGCATTTTAACTGTTCCAAAAACATACTTTGAACACGACAAAGATTGATTAAGAACATGTATGCATGTTCTTAATGTATTACTTCACCTCCACAAGCTTGATTTGTTACAGAAATCAAGGCTTAAATAGTTGTAGCTTTTTCTCAGGCCCCATTTAATGTTGACCTCATTGCCCAGTTGCATCCAAACTTGCCAAGAGGCTTTACAAAAGCTGATTCCCCAAGCACAGAAATCTTGGGAAAAGGCCCAAGCAAGGTCCTCATGCAGAAAAGCCAAGGAGGGTTGAGCCCAACACTGGTTTTGGTACACACCTTGGAACCAGACATGCCATATGATGGGATACTCAGCTATGTGAGATGATGCCCAGTCAGAAGACAGAAAACAGAGCTGTAAAGGACAGCCAAGGATTTAACAACCACAGTGAGACGTAGACCTGTGCCAAGAGGATACAACAGGTAGTATCAAAGTATCTACAAGTACCAAGGAAATTGATACAGGCCACAAGTCTTTTTATGTTGTCACAACTTAATTCAATAATGAAACCATTGAAAAAACAAAGCAAACATTAATTCCTCACTCAGGGGCTCAGTGTCAGAATGAGAAATGTTTAAACTGCTCATGGGAAAAGCAGTGTGGACAATTACATGAACAATTCCAATTCCATGACATTGCCTGGAGCTTTGAAGAAAGCTTCCACATACATGGAAAACTTGGGCCTGAGAGGACTACCCGGCATGAAATAACTGAATTGTGAATTTGTCTAGGTGTGCTCTTATGAACGGCTCACTTAATGTATGTAAAGGACCTTTTCTTAGTTAAAATACAAAACATATTGTTATCTTTTACCACATCTAATCCACAGCCAGCTTTCACCAGGTGAAATGCAGCAGGTTGCTGAAATGCTGACTGTAATCTAAACATTAAACTAATTCAGGGCCTGAGTGTTCCCCAAATAATCTTCACTTCCACCCAAAATAAAGAAGGCCCACTGTGATAAAGACATACTTCTCCAAGACTTGGTTGGATTTAGCAACAAACAAGAAACTTATTTATGAACAATTTAGAACATCTACTCTCTGTCACTATCAACAATGTTTATTATGTATGTACTAACAACAAACTTTATTATGTACTTGCTCTTTAATTTTGTTTTAATAAGTAGAATATATATCTCAGTGTAATAGACTGAAACATCTTAAAAAAAATTCTAGTCATCACAACCAAAAATTGAATCCAAATCTTTTTTAAAAAGACTTAACATCTTATATTCTTAAATACAAGAATAAGGTTGATATAATCTAGTGTTTGACATAACTATCCATTAAATGACTCAGGACACATTTAAAATATTCATTTATTAGTTTTTACTCCTATTTATATGCATCTGAATGTCTCTTTCAGGAAAAATAATGGTTAGAATTCTATTAGTCCATTGCTACATTAGGACAGGGAGGTTTCAGTTTCACAAAGTTTGCTTACTGTAAGACACTGAGGTTTTGCTAATGTCCTAAAGTTACTAGAAGGAAGTCTGATGGAGAAACATTTTGGTGGGAGTGCCAAGGTTTAGAAGCTTCTACAGGCCTAAATATTGGAAGCATTTTCAAATTAACTGTAAATACCAGCATTTAAATCATTAACTAAATACATAAAGAACACAAAAGTACTGCCAACATAAATAATTTGATGAATTCCATCATACTGGAGAGCATTTTTACGGTAATACAAGTAAACTAATAATGATAGTTGCAGGAATTCTATAAAAGGCAAATATAAGCTATTAGTAAAAACAAAGACCTATTTTAAAATCTATTTATTTCTGGAATAAAACTCACTGTTAAACGAATTTAAAACACAACAAGCTTTTCTTGTCATAAAAGTGTTGGAAATAATACAAGATATTTAAGAAGTGTTCCTTCCCACAGCTTTTTGTGAGGATATTAGATTGCTCCTAACACCATAAACATGTAAACAAACCAGCAATATTGTATTTAACCTTCACTAAACAACATAAACCAAATATGATGTGACAAAAACAACTCCAAAATCCTAATTCCACTTTGGCTTCTTGTTCTACTGCATTAAGCTCCAATCAGTTATGACCTCAGGTAAATAAACATACAGCAAGAAAAACACTGAGATCCACAAAAGAAAGAATTGCCACTGTTGCTATTTCCACCTTACTGAGGAAGCAAGATACTGAAGCTAATTGATAACTTTTTGGCAAGTGCTTTTAATAGCTACTATGGAGTAGTTTATGCAAAAGGGACTCGGACAACAGAAGTTGCTACAGAAACTCTACTACTTCCATACATTCTTAAATACCTGGTACTGAGGACAATGCAGTGGAGAACCAAGTAGGGCTATTTATATTTCCTTAAAGTTCCTGAATGGATGGCTAATGGTAATCATTAAATATTGCCATTTTTTTCCTACTGAAAGATAAACAACATGCTCCAACCATAAAAAAAATAATTTCAAACATGTTCCATAATAAGGCAGGGATATTATGTTTATAGACTATATTTGCTTCATGTTTTATAGCTACTTCAATCTTTTGCATCAATATCATCATAGTACAGTAATATTTTTTATTTCATGTACAAAAATTAATCACTTATATGCTTTACAGAACAGCCACAGTTAACTTGATGAAGTAGCTTAAAAGAAAAACATGGAACTTTTATTTCCTTAACTAGTACTTTCACAGCTACAATGTATCACTTTAAAAACAAACATTATTCCAAATATATTTTAAAGAAGAGATCACATATTAGCTGATCCTTAATTTCAGGCTGATGTTTATAAAAGATAATTATCAAAATTCTTGAAGATACTATTTAAGAGATTCACTCAGAAATTAAACATAACAGCCATCACCCACTGATCAACCATCCCCACCCAGTGACATGAGGGGGTGTTGGTCCTGAGTCTGCTGTATCATTTGTCCCAAAAGACTACTCAGAAGTACTCATTTATCTGACAAGAAACAGCAATAGCAGATATTTACAGCCCTGGGCACTAATATCAGAAGCAGAATGCACTATGTGTGAAACATGAGTCACAGGAAAAGTGAGCAGAGCTCATGGCAACACAGCTCTGATGAATTGAGTTAGTTCTAATTGACATTAGGGACAAAATAATGGCCAAGACTTGTCTTCTTCTGCAACTCATGCTAATGCATGCAGAAGGGGATTATTTCTGGAAACTGTGCTAAATTAAGTCTAGCAGGTTGTTCTGCTAAAGTGAAATTAAATATTAATGTATTCATTTCAATAAACATTTCTGGGCTACCACTGATTGATCAAATTACAATTCTAATCATACATTTTCATTCCTTTAACAACTGACTCATGGAATTCCAAACTGCAAATGACGTCTAGTCAATGCATTTCAATTATTTCATATTCCTGTGACCCAAAGGCATCATCACTGTGATGGCAAGTTTCACAACAGGTTCACAAACAACAGCTGTGAACTGAAAAAGGCTCAAATCCAAGCTGCATTCTTGCAAGTCCCAGTGATCAGGTGTACTGCTTTACACAGCATGAGAAAAAACACTCAGAAGTCACCTAAGACAGTATGGAAGAGTTGCTTAGAGAAATCTTTCCTGTTCAAGGCACATGCTTTTCCTACTTTTTATTAAAATCTTTTACTATGTGCAACTATACCTCAATTTTTCCTGCCATACAAAATAAAAAATTGACTCTTCAGATCAGAACGTTTGTGACAAGGGGAGGCAATGGATTCCTTTTATTTTTTCCTATGCATCAATTGCATCCTCTCAGTGGTAATGTACAGTAAGGCTTCTGGAAATGGGATGCTTGAAACAATGCCAAGAACTTCCCCATTCAAAGAAATACTTGCAAATACCAGTCAGAGCTCTCCACCCATCAGGCTGAACTCTGAATACTCTATGGCTCCCCATGAATGAGCACTTAAGGCAGGGTTCCCAAATACATTCTTAAATGGACTTGTTTCCACAGCCTGTGCTTTCTTTGAGACAAACAGTTAAATTGTGCATGACATTGCATGCTTACAGTTACAATAAGCATACACACGCTTCACCTAAATTTTTAATCTATGTGGCAAAAAAAAGAGGATATTGGAAAGCCAGCATTTTCTGTAAAAAGCAACAAATCTAACTTCTAATTAAGGTCAGAATTTTACAAAAGGTGTTTAAAGATTTCAAAGGCTAAAGGAAAAAGAAGATAGAAGGAGGTCAAGTCCTGTAGTGAAGCCTTCCATGTGCTTTGGCAAAGCACATGAACTTTAATTAGCTTTCACTAGAAATCAAGAGCTGATTCACAAGAATTGACCACCTTGATAATTTGAACATAGAAACAGACATTGAATAAATGGACAGAAAACATCTTTATCTTTTCCTCCCATACTATGACTTTAATACTATTTAATATATGAGAGACCCTTTCCAAGGAAGTCATCTTCATTACAAACAAAGACTTGGGCATTACTGCAAATCAGCTGAAATTCTTTGCTATTTTGAAACTCCTGATTGGAAGAAGGATCTTACAACAAGATAATATCAAAATCAATTAATATAATAAAGTAAAAAATATTTAGAATTATATTCCAAGAACTTATCTCTAAAGAAGACTTTTAACAGAACTAGAATAAATCCCACCACCCTTTCACCTTTGCCATTCTTTTCTTTGCAATTTTCAGATTCTTTTCCCATGTCAATTACTAGGTTTGACTTTGCTCTTCAGGATCAGTTAAACAAATGTAATCAATTCCAAAGAAACACACAAGACTTTAAAGTCCTGCTTGCATAGTTTTACCCATTCTGCAGAAATTATGTAGCTGCTTTGACCTTTTGGAGAGTCAAAGTGCTTGTAATCAGAAAAGTTATTTGACTTAAAAGACCATAATTTTTAGGTAAACATAAAATTTTTATGAACATCTAATTTTTATGAAAGCATCCAATAACAATTAGCTTGCATTTGAATATTGTCATGGTTCTCTCAAAGAACCACAGGCAAAAGTTTATGTCATTAATAAAGTTTCTGCAATAATTACTGCAACACAAAGAATTCACATTGTCTAAATACTGATGGTTTCTTGCATCCCTTCCAATTTAAACACACAGTAACTAAAGAGGGACCTGTAGTTTGTTCATGACTGAAATTTCCAAATTGGATAAGGGGTGGATACTGCACACATCCCTAGATACTTCTGAGTATCACAAGTGATACAATTATTTATTCTGTAAGCCTACACTGAAGAGAAATGACCATTTTTCTCATAAAGCTTCGTGTTTTATACATTAGTGCTGTAATGTATAAAACACAATGCTACAATTTTTCAAAAAAACTGTCTTTCAAATGTGTTAACATAGGTTCAAAGCAACACCTGAGATTTGTTACTAGCAGACCTAGTACGCTGTCTTCCTCAATCTAAATGCTCCAGACTTACATTTCATAGCAAGGAATCATTGCATTCCCATCAAACAAACAGTTGAAGAGGAGCAATTTGGTTGTGTTTGTGCTGAACAGGAAAAAAATCCTCAAGCATTAGCAAGTGGGCCACTTTTTTCCTCCCCACTGGTATTGAAGTGATTGTATCAACACCATTAGTATTTTAGGTAACCTTTCCCTAAAGGTTGCAAAATTTGGAGAACAGTTGTTTCTACCATGTTATGATAGGGGGAAAAGAGTAACAGGAATGCCTCCTATTTCCTCTTCCAAAGAGCAAAAAGCAAATAAAAATACCACAAAAGTTTTTGTGATAATCTTCAGGCAAAGACAATTTACAACTGAAAAAAGTCTGTCTTAGCTGAAAACTGAAAATCATTTACCTACTTGAACATAAAGTTCAAGAACTTTAGGATAATAGAATAATTGGAAAACCTACACAGAAGGTTTTCAAGAAAACTCCTTAAATAGTGTCAAATGACTTAAATATAGTAAAATGTTAATGTTTTAATAGTGGAATTTAAATAAGAGTGGAATTTAAACAAGTATAATTTTAGTATTGATTTCACTAAGAACTGATGAGGCCTCTTCCTTTACAAAACTTCAAGAAAGGTACAAAAGAAGTAGATTAATCAAGAACTCTAACACAGCTTACTATCATCAGAAACTAAAATTCACAAGAATGGCAACCTACATATGACAAGACAGAATCATTACAATCAATATTTCCTTACAAAGGATATTACAGAGCTTCTGGATTAGTGTTCCTAGATATTCTGTCAGAAAAAAGAGTACCTGTACCCCAAAACCCCAGTATCTAAAACCATAAGCCTATGATTTAAACTGAATACCAGCTTTCACCCTTGCTGAATGAATCCCTGACTGACATGGGCAGAACAAGAAGTGTAAGCATGCAAATCTGCTAACTTTCTTTTCCTCCTCTCTGTGGCAAAAGAAGTAAGCACACATTAAAAAGAAAAACCAACTCAAACTAAAATCAAACCAATGCCACTCAGGAGTAAAACCCCTGAAACAACCAAAACACAAACAAAGCAAACCAAACAACTCCAACACAGTCTGAATTTGACACTGCAGACAGTGAAACACTGTGTATCAACTATTTGGTACCATCAACAGCAACAGAAACACGTGCCAAAAATCACAGATGCTCCCTATGAGGAGAGGGGCAATACATGGTTTTGATAAAATAATTCTCAAGCTACAGAGAAGAAGAAAGCTCCCAAAAGGAGGGAACTCATTTCACTCTTCACCAGGAGTCAATGCTCTTTTTGGGACTACCAGCTTTTGAGAAGCTGAAGTATTTTTGCAGCAGTATTTATCTCTTTTTGCCTAGTTACCTAGGGATGTCTGTCAGTTATGGATTACTGGCAGTAATGAGAAAGCCTCAGGGTGTTGAGTGCTCCCTGTCCACAGCACAAAACACAAGCATGGGCCCCACAGCAGTTGCACCATCAGGATGAAATTTGGCATGTAATCCATCAGAACAGTACCATCTAGAAGGATTCTTCATCCCTTTTTACCCAGACTATGCTCCACAGCAACTCCCTTCACAGCTAAAGAAGAAAAGCCAGCAATATAGAATTATGGGGAAAAATTGGGGCCATCAGGATATAGGACAAGTCAGTTCCATGGCAGATATGGTGAATCCTTTGATTCTTTGAAACAGAAACTCCTGAAATATTGTAGTAAATTGCTTCCAAGTGAACCTGTAATTAATAGTAAATCTCATCTCCCCCAAGGCTATTAGAAACTACAGAAAACTGTACCTGCTTAATGTTTCAAGTCACTTTAACAGAATTATAACCAACTAACACTGATTCCTTTCCCATCAATGTCACATGAAAGATTGAAATGCAATTTTTAATAGCACTCACAGGATCTATGAACATTGATACATGGGATACATTATAATAAGAAGAGGATGAATTCATCTGTTGCAGTGTGTGTCTAGTCATTGAAAAAGTAAATTACTTTCCCATATCCAATTAAGAATGGTGCAAAATTTATAGAAAGTAGGTCTGAGAATCAATTTTACATTTGGCTACAGTGTCTGCAGAAGTGCAATCTGTGTTTATAAATGATATCTGACTGTTGCAGGAGATATTTATAAGTACTTCCAACAAAGAAAAAATTAATGATGTACTTACTGCATGGGGTGTTTGGTCTGCTCACAAGCTGTGGGAATGAAAAGATAGCTGACATTTCTACTTCATGGTTTTGATTTTGATCCTTTTCTTCAGTCTGGTCAGCCCAAGCTACTGATTTTTGTCTTTGAATCAGCTGCTCAACCTCTACATATTCAGTCTCACTTAAGTCATTTGTCAGCCCAGCTTCTTTCAGCATCAGGTGCTGCTTGCGAAGCACTGGAAGTGCCGTATTTAGTACTCTGAAACAGCAAGAGGCAAGACAAGCTCCCTTGAGAAAACACAATTTTAACCCAGAAAACAAAAAGTTTGAGAAGAACCTTGCTTCTGTTTCAATTAAAACTAAATTCTCTAAACAGGTATTGTCAAGTTACAAGTCAGAATGTAAGTCTTATCCCACCTGCCATGAAACCATACTTACTTTTCTGTTTGCTTGTTATACTGATCTTGAAGAGACACCAGAGCCAACATGTGTTCAATCTGGGCTTTAAGGGCCTGAACTTCTAGATTTAAATGGCAATACTGCAGATCTTGACAAAGTTCCTTTAGGAAATTAGGAATAAAAATGAAAATCAAACAGCTGTACATCAAACTGGTAGAAAGAAACTAAAAATTCAACTAAAAATAATTAGATCAGTAAAGATGGAGTGGAGCTATATTATTATAATAATGTTTTACAGTAGAAAAGTATTAATTATTTGATTTTTATTTCCATGCATAAATATGAATTTGTAGATTCCTTTGACCAACAGTGTGTGTGTTCTGCAATCAGCATTAAAAGTCCAACAGGCCCACATGGATGCTTATCTATGCATGCCCAAACACGTTTGCCTCTTTCTGTAACCTCTTCCCATATACTTCATTTTATTTCAATTATTAAGCTGTTCCTAACTGAGAGGTTTTACCCTTTTTCCAGTTCTCCCCATCCCCAAGCATGACAAAGGGAAAGGTGTTTTACGTTTGGGATGCTCCCATCTGGACCCAGGAGGCGCATTTCATTCTCCACACGGTGCAGCCACTTGGTGTTCTCCTCAAAGAGATTGCTCTGCTCTTCCTTCTTCTTCTGCATGCGGACATAGTGGCTGTTCAGTGCTGAAAGCCTCAGATCCCGCTTGCAAGTGGCCTGAAAAAAAATCCCACCCCCCAAACCATCAGCATTTAAGGTGGAAACTTTCAAAGTATGTTCACCAAATTCTCTTTATATATAAAGACTTTTTTTTCCTTACTTTGATATAACATAACCAAATAATTCCTACTAAGTCGAGTATGTCCTACAAAAAGCCTACTAAAGGATAAAGCACTGAGTAAAAAGGAAAATCCTGTATGTTCAAATATCAAACTCTTCTGATGTTTGCACTGTTTCTGAAATATGCCAACTAGAAGGCACAAACCCAGCAAGAGCAAGCTGGATATAAGCAAGGCAGTGTCCTAACCAGGCAGAGGGTTCCCTTTTCTATTTAGAAAAGGACAATCATACTCTGCTCTTGACCTCAAAAATGAGATCATTACATCAACAGTCACAGAGGAGTGATAATCTGTGTTTCCCATTTGAAAGAAATATTTATGGATTAATTAATTACACAGTTACTTAAGAAAAATTAACACAATTATAACAAAATGAAGAGATGATACCCTGCACTACATTACAGAAAACTCACCTTTTCTACTCTTTCTTCAGAGCATATCAGTTGAATTTGTTCATGACATTGATTCTGATAATATTTCTTCAGTGTATTTTCTTTCAGTTTCTTTTCCACCTTGAGGTACTCTTTTCTGATTTCCTCACGATTTGTAAAAACATTTTTAAGTATTTCTTTGTACCTAAAACCAAAGCATAATAATTAATTATTTACTGAAGACTTTTTATGATCATCTCTTTGGTAAGGGAATTTTTAAATCTAAATTAATAAAACCAAAAAATGAAAAGGAAATGAGTAAAGCCTAATATAGATAGGCACTAAATAAAATGTCAGTACATCAGTAAGAATTTTATGTATTTGACCTGAAAATGGGATGGGAAATTTGGAAGGAGTCACTGAAAATAAATCCTGTTATAATTATGAAGACAACACGGGGATTTAAAAGGCTTATGTGAAGGAGTTTTAGATGCCTTTCTCTAACTCCAGAAGATACTAAATACCTATGTTCTCTACTTCAAACATCTATTTATTAAACAGATAAGACTACTGTTGCCATAGACACACATGGTGCTCAAAACCCCACAAGCTATCCTCAAAGAAAAAGAGAGCCACAAAGGTCTTTGGATGCTCACTTTCCCTCAAGGAGCTGTACAATTTCCATCACTTATGGAGGACAAAAATCAGAACATTCACCATGTTTTAACACCAGGAGGAAAACCAAACTGTGGAGGATGGTACTCGAGGAGTTATTGAGTAACCACTTCTCTGGGTACCCCTAGTCTGCCACACAAGCCAGAGTAACAAGAACAACTCCTGGAAGCATTGCCATACTGCCATGTAACTTTCACTGGTGGCACCTCTTCACTCCTGAATACTGAAAATGAACAGTACAGAATGGCCAAAAAGATACTGTACATATCAATAATTACCAACCACATACACAAAGTATTTCATTGTATCCTATCTTGTTAGAACTTTACACAAAAATCAAAGTTTAACATGCAAGTGTTCTAAAGACATGCAACATTTGAGGTTATGCAATTTTTAGTATTAAAAAGCCTCATAAAATTAGAGCTGTAAAAATGGTAAAAAAACCCATGTTCAACTCCAGAACAAGCTGAAGAGACATTCTTGTCATGCAATTGACTTCTTGCCAGTGTTTCAGAAGCAGCAATTCTATTTCACAGTCTAAAGTTTGAATAACTAAGTCTTTTATTCTATTCTGAGTGTTTTATCACTCACCTTTTAAAAAGAAACAGAATTAAGAAAATAATTCTTCTCCACAGATTTAGCAATACAAGAGCTTTTCACTGAGTGTCTAGAGGATGCTATCATATCTAGGTAAAAAAAAAGTGTACTAAAACACTCACAGAATTCATAAGAGCCATTTCTTTAAGGAACAATAACAGGTTAATGGTTGGAGTATATGATGTTTGAGGTCTTTTCTAACCTAAAAGATTCTATAATAATGCAACAGCCAGCTGCAGAGTATCAGAGCTTTACCCTACACTGCTCCTATCTATACAGCTTTACTACTGATTATACTGCCTGCAGAATTTTTGTCCTCCACAGAAACATGCTTCCTCCCAGCTGCTAGGCAAACACAGCAATAAGGGATCAAAGTGAATCCTCCCAGTTTCCATCACAGTAGAAAGTCGGGCATAATTCAGGTGAGGATGGAGATTCTGCTTCTTTTTACCCTCCTTATGGGGGGCCTCTGCTGTAAAACCAACCTTTTGTGTACTTCTATTCACCAGTGTTCCCAATACAACATCAAGTACAGAAGCCTTTGTGGATTCAGTCTTTCAATGAGCACATTCCTGTTCTTATGGAGTTACCTTTACCCTCTGGTGTGCACTGTAAAAATGACAAAGTCACCCTGTAGGCACACTGAGGGTATGAGCCCCCCTACACTACCTGGTGTCCAAGAGCTCAAAGACCTGCTGGTTGTAGTTATGGAGCCAGTGCCCACTGTCTACCCTAAGAGGCTCACGACTTGAAGGGCTGGCACACAACCCACCTCCAAGTTTTAGCAGAAGGATGAATGACTTTTAGGTTTGAAGAAGCAAGTGATGCTTCTTCAGTGATGCAAAAACCACGGGTGGATGGACCTAAACACCAGATCATGGACAAGGCTCTCTTCTCTGTCCCCACTAAAAGGGAGAAGGCAGCACAATACCTTCAAAAGCTGTAAATGAATGGGAGAAATCAATTCATTACCCACACCACAACAGTATGGTGAGCCTGGCAGGATACTCATGAGAAGGAAGAGAATGACACAGGCACATAATTCCTGACATCCAGAGGGACTGGGACAGGTCTACATTTGGCCCTTTGGATTTTCCATAACAAATATTCTCTGACCAGCAAACCTTGGCATAGAATACATCCGGCCTTTTGAAAGGATATTTTAGAGACCTTGCCCTTGACTGACTCTTCCCACACACAAAGAATGAAATAAAGGGCAAATCACAGGAAATAAATCAATCTTAAAGACATACAGTGCAAAAATATGCAGGAAAACTGTCAGAACTATCAACATGACTTAGAAGCCCACACTTCTTTTGAAAATTTAATTTAAATAACCTGAATGAAAGGGTTTATTGAAATGTCTGCAATGCCACTAAAATAAAATGCAGAGAATATCTTGCTTCGAATGAGTTCTTACTATACCTCAGAAAGCTTTCCAGGTTAAAAACCAGCATATTCAAAGGGCCAAATAAAAAAAAAAAAAAGTTAGCTGAATCAACTTAGGTGAGTAATTGTCAGAAAGATGAGATATGCAGAGACCATCCAGAAAGTCTTTCACTACAAAACCTACCCTCTTCATGGAATACAACGATTTCTGCAACAAATTGCTACTTCACATTTTAGTTTGTTACACTTTGTGTTCTCTCATGAGGCTGTCACAAGAGAAAAGATAGACAGGAACACTACCAAGAAGAAAAAGAGGCCAAGAAATATTAAAGCAATAGAAAATAAGGAATCTACAAACATAAAGTGATCCCTTTGTAGAAAAACTTCCAGGTTTTGTCTCTCTCAAGCCTTGCAGCAAAGATCCCACTTGAGCTAGTGCCTGCCAAGAGTGGCAGAGCTGCTGTCACTTATGCAAACGACATTCTGCCTACCCACAAACACAACCTGTTCAGGAGCTGTGCTGGGAGCCAGCACTCAGATGCTCCTTCCTGTCACATGGCATTTCCTACGTCCTCCCCTTTCGTTTTAAAACCACCAACAAGTTGTTCTGAACAGAAACAACACGTTGGGCAAAGCCATACCTAGATCTAAGTAAAGCAATGTTAAAATGGGAAAACCAATACTGGAAAGAGTAGGTTTGTTTTACAAATGCTTTTACAATTTAGACAAACTCCAGCTTGGAGGCAAATGTGATTCATTTACCTTTCTATTTCTATTTGCTGGTTGTTTGAAAGTTCTGCAGTATTATGATTTTCAGGAATGCTTGCTTGCTTTTCTTCGTATTCTCTCAGCTTCTCCTTCAACATTAGGATCTAAACCAAAAGAAGCACCCTTTAATAGAAATATGGTTTTTGGTTTATTTCCCAAAGTTGTCATTCTGTGCTGATATTGAACAGCCTTACAAATGGCAGCAGGTGATATTCCTCTTAGAAGACAAAATTTTCTTACTTCAAAATACATTAGACCCTTATAAATTTAATCCCATTAATTATTTTTTTATATTCAAAGTTAACAGTTAACCTTTTAACCTCTTAACAACAGATTTTTTATGTACCTCTTTCTTTTGTTCATTGCAAATTTTAGCATACTGGCTTATGTGACTGTCCAAACTCACAACGTTGCTCTTCAACTGGAAAGAAACAAATCAGAATTTAAAGGCAGCTCCTCAACGTTTTCATGCATAATAAGCACAGTGTGTATACGTAGCACATAGTTACACATTCACTATGTTGTGAGGAAAGAGATTAATACAATTCTGACTTGCACAATGAGAAAATGACTGTCAGCTTTTGCTGTCATCTGTTGCACACCCATGGCCAGGACATTTCCCTCAACAAACCAAGAATAATTACATTTACATACGCAAGCACATTTTGCATTTTTTCAGATTAGTTTAACTGCTTAAATGTCTGTCTTGTGCATTTTATTATAAAAGCTACCTTTAAGTACACAACAAATGGAAACTACCGTGAACCCTGTATTACATAAAAAGAATTAGGAGCTGCAGCAAAAAAGATAATGAAAAATAAAGTTAAACAATAGAGAGCAGAAAAGGACATCCTAGCTTTTCATTTATCAAGACAATCTCACTGAGCTTCTTGACTCCAGCTGAATTCTACCTGTACAATCCTAGACTGGCTCTTGTACAACTGGTCAGAAATTTCTTTAATGTACATTACAGCTCTCTGAGAAAGTAAGAGCAAAACAGTAAAAAAGGATGTGAATTCTACTGGCTGAGAATTATTCTAAATCTCATGCTCACAAAACAAACTGTTTCAAACTGGCAGCATCATATCACTAACACAGCTATGGTGCTTTTGGGTTAGATCTACTTTGTATCTGCTACACCTACCAGTCAGATAAGAAAGAGTTGACCATAGAGAAAGAAGATGTAACAGAACAAATTTTTGAGTCAGAAGGGAAGGAAAATATAATATTCCAAAAGAAATAATTTTTCTTGTAATAGTAGATTATTGTACTTCGACAAGAGAACAGTAAAAGCAATATACTCACAGAAGACTTGATATCCTTTGCTCGGTTTGCATACTTCAGAGTGTTGTAGGTATCATCATAAAACAAAGAGGAGGGGCTAATAGCAGCTATCATGATTGTTCTGCAATTTCCTCCAAGAGAATCCTTCAGTAAACGAGTCAGCTTGCTGTTTCGATAAGGAATGTGCTTCTTGCTCTAAGAAGAGTGAGAGATATTGGTAAGGTTTATTTAACTGTACTTCAAATAAAAGTCTGCTTGGAATTTCAACGGTAACACAAACCATGAGAAACAGCCATGAAAATTTTCTTTGACACAAGTAATTTTCCTTTGAAGTATCTGTACATCTTAAACAGTTTAAGTCTCTTGGAACTGTTCAACACCTTTGCAACACACATATTAGCTAGGTTATTTCCTGATGCCTGGATATGTAACTCCTACTTCTGTGATAGAGCAGCTAACAAAAAAAGTAAACTACATTAAATTACACTGAGTTTACAAAATCATCCAGATTGTGAAGGACCTCTAAAATCCCTCTAGTTCAATCCTTCTGCTCAAATCAGGGTCAGCTAGAGTAAGATGGCAAGGACTATGCCCAGTAGGGTTTTGATTACCTCCAAGGATGGAGATTTCACACGTTTCCAGGCAACACATACTCTGCTTTGTGAAGCTACAGAATTTTCATCTCATTATACCAAGTTTGGTCACTAGGAACCCAATCCCTTATCAAGTAAATCAATGTGATTTTTCCATGTGTCTGTGGCACAGACTTTAAACTCCACCCTCCCCTCCAACAAGATGGTGACAAGGACATGCAGCATCAGGAAGGGAAATTAAACCTGATTTTCTCCTGGCATATTTGAAGGAGGAATTTGCTAGTTGAGCAGAAGGACAAAAAGAGTGTTATGGTAGACAGTGGACTTCACTTATGCAAAAATTCAGGAGGTTTTATCATTCTGCTACACAACTGTACCTCTTCCTTGCCTTGAGCTGGTGAGCCAGATCAGGAGATTGACTCATTGCTCTGAGCAGGGATGTGTGTGTGTATGGATGTATGTGAGATCCCAAAAGAACAACTTGGAAGACATACTGTTTTATCCTACAAAAGCTGCTCCTCCCCCAAGATTAAAGGTTAATTGTAAGGTTATTCATGTACTCATGCAATCTTCTCTACATATGCTTGATTTTGAACATAAGAAAAGCAGGTACCATTCATCTTTGATACTATCCTTAGGCAGCTGCACATAACTTTTGAGAATTTTCTCTCACTGGGACTGTCTTTTAGCTATCACAGATATGATGGTAGAAACCCTTAAGACAATCTTACATGAGAATGATGATGTGAGTAGCACCAACAATGTAAACCACATTATTCCATCAGCTGAGCACTTTTTAAAATGGTTTCTGAACTGCATGGGAAAGCAGCACCTACCTTAGGATCTGCCAGAGCATTAATGACATTTCCAAGAGCAAGCAGGGACCTGTTAATGTTTGTTCCCTCCACAAAGCGAGCCCCCTTGGCACTGGTGGCTTTGGCTCGCTCAGACCCTGCCAGGTCAATCAGAGACATTTTGGCAATACGAATATTCTGATTAATACTGGCTGTTTTATCTTGCTGCCGTAGGTAAATCTACAATAAAAAAAAAAAAAAAAAAAAGAAGAAAACAATTAAAAAGTAACAACTAACTAATCTAAGTAGTAAATTAATTTCATAGCATAACAACTGGTTTAAGACATTTGTATTGGATGTCCTGCCACTTTGCCTTCACTTAACTGAATCACAAGGTACCTCCTTTTCTTGCTCCTGATTCTCTCTCCCTTCCTGCTGCAGAGGATTAAGTGACCAACTGGCCCAGGCTCACAAAGCAGCAAAGATAAGTGAGGTTTTTTACAGGAAAAATGAATTTCACAGCTCTTCTTGTGCACCACAAATGCATACTACACTCCTGAACTTGAAATTGAAAGAGGTGTTCCTTTTTCAAATGCACATTTAGGAGTACACCATAAAGAAATGCATAGGGATAAACCAGGAAAAGGCTGACCCTACAGTGATTTAGATTTAATTGTATCTTCCATGAATAGGAAACAATATCCATTTACTGCTGTGAAAATATACTTCAGGATCTTTTCAAATGTGATGCCTCCTGAAGCCACTTGCTTCATCCCATTTGTCCTGAAATTTCACAGTACCAAGATGGACAAAGAACTAAAAGCTTCTGGTGGTGAAGGTATTCTTTCTTCAGGTTTATAAGGAGGCAAGCAAAGCATGAATATACAGTCAGTAAGAAGAAACAAAGTTATCCTTAGATGGCTTTCTACTTTATACAGTATTTATTTTATCTTCTCTTGTGTTGAGTGCCCTGCCATTTGTTAATATAATTAATAATGGTTAGTGACACTTTAATGAATGCCCTTCTGGACAGTGAATTAGAAAGGAGCTGCCATCAGCACAAGGTGACTGACTAGTAAAGACTCGCCACTGCTGTGGCTTTAAGCTCTGTGCATGAGAAATGAAGCCTTCACAATAAGGCTTCATCATAAGTTTCTAACAGAAAACAGATTGACAAGCACTGTGAAAGAATAAAATAAAATTCCTATGACTTGCCATGAAATGTAAATCTATTTCAAACAGATATGTTTCTATATCAAACAGTATAACTAAGTTCAGTTGCACTGTTTCCAGTATAATAGACAAAAAAAAAAAAAAAAAAGAACCTCAGGCTGGGAACAGGCTACCAGAACAACACAATAACTATCATTAATGAAGGAGGGAAAGGTAGAGTGACAGCCAAACTCTGTTGTATGACTCAAGCCTTTGTAAAAATTCAAAAGATACAGGAAATGCCCCAAAGCAGAACACTCTCAACAGAACAGTGTAGCAATTCAGATTTTTCTCTCAGATGCAGTAATTGCCTGACCCAGATAGATATTTCAAACTTAAGACATATGGTACAGTAAAGCAAAACTTGCATCTTTAAAATCAGCTCAAAATGTCCTGGGCCAAGACTTACCAACTTCTGAGTCAGTTTCAGAAAATATCCTGATCCCACGTTAACAAGAAAAGCCAAAAATAACCTATCTCTACAAAAAAGCAACTCTTAAAATAATAGAAACTTTAAAAATAAAGAGCAATCATGACAGCACTGGGGATTTCTCACCACTTACATCTCTGCAAACAAAGACACAATTTCATTATGCAGAATGTCACAGATTTGTGGAAATATATGAGGAACTGAAGTGATTTATTCAATTGCTTGCCACTTGTAGAAATGCACTGAGAAAAAGCCTGCCAGATAATAAAATGCAGAGCTTTTTCCCAAGAGGTGAGGGAGAGAAGAGATCCCAGCAGCAGGTAAACAAGCAGAAAGCAGCAGTTCCCTCTGGTCTGTGTGCAACTCTGCACCTGGAGCCTTCCTGAAGGCAGCACACATCCATGACAGGGCAGCTCTCAAGCCAAACCACTTCAAAAGAACTCTTTGTGCAGCCCTGTACAGCACACAACAAGGGCAGGCCCTGGGGGAAATTCAAAACAGGAAGGGCAATTGCTAGCATAAGTTTAAGGTATATAGGAAAACAGAAGCTTTTAGAGTGGTAATGGCTTTTGCTCTGTTCCATACATAGAAGATGTTTTTTAAAACTTTGTTATAGTTATTTAGTATTGACTAAGTCTGTAGGTACTGTTAAAAACTTCTCAACACTTAAGTGCTCTAATGCAAGGACCAGAATCAAATGTGTTTCAATATTTTTCAATCCAGAGTGAAACACATAAGTCATTCAAGGTATTGCTTTGCACTGTGTAACAGCAAACAGGACAAAAAAAAAAAGACATTGTTGATAACAGGACTAGTTTCTAAATATCACAGGCTGTATTTAAAAAGAGAAGACAGGAGAATAAGGCAGTGTAGCCAACCCCAAAAACCTTGGGAGAAGTCTTAAGTTTTTGCATATTTGCACAACTCATTCAAAACTCATTTCTGAAAACTAAGAAGCATCATTTCAGTTTTCTAAAACTTGATCCATAGCAGGATATTAGGAAATCACTTTATTGTAGAAATTAACATTAACCAAGTAAAATAAGAAAGTACTACTTGAGATTCTTAGTTTACTAAGATATTTACATATTTACATAGTTTACATTCTGTAAATTATTTTTCTCAAAGAAATGCTAAGCAACATCATGATACCAGAAAGCTTTACAAATACCCCACCAATACCTTTCAGTTTATAAAATTACAATATGGAAGTCTATTAAAGCTTTAAATTACGATTTTACATGAGTTATTTCTTCAAAGGAATATAAGTTAAGAAGGTATAAGTACATATTTTATACATATAAGCTCAAACAATTGGAATTAGAGATCTTTGCACTGAATTAATTTCTTCCAACATAAATACTAACAACCATTACATCCTTCCAAGGACTAAGGAGTAACAAGAAGAGTAAACTGAAAATCTTCAACCCCCCCTTACCCAAACTGAGGTTCAGCACAGTTTAAAAGCTTCCCTTCTGTCCATCTTTAAGCAAAACCTGCAGCTGCAGTAATGGCCACAGATCTGGCTGTACCACCTCACCTGAAAGACAGCATGGGACCGGGAAGAGGAGGCATTCACATCTGTGGGATGCTGGGTCCTGTTTTTGTTCCCATAATCCAACATCTGAAGGATTTCCTCTGCTGATTTAGGCTTTAGGAATAGAGCACATGACAAATACAGGATTCTTTTCATTTCCAACAACTATAGTAACACACTGATTCTAAAATACATTTGCTTTAACATTCACCTCCAAAAAAAGGCACTTCAAATAAATATTCTCAGCTGAAAAGCAGTAAGGTATGACAAGTAAGCACTTAATTCCAGCAACATAAATCAGCAAATATTTTTAGTTTAGAATTTAAACAAATATGAAAGATTCTCCATAGTTAGAATCAGCCTCTTTTAACAATGTCTGGACTTAAATTAGTATATCACTATTGAATGCATTAGTACAAGAAAAGGTTTTTCCTCACAGAACTCAAGGTTTGGGAAGAAGGATGTTCAGAGGTTAGAATACAAACTAAGAATATTGTTTCCTGTCACAGCATGTAAATACACAAGGAAGCTGCAAGAAAATAGGTCCACAGGAATGGATATTCAGATTGGAAAACTAAGTTCTATCACTGACCTTACCTAAGAATTGCTGTGCTGGCCTGGAAAAGTAATTTACCACGGACTTCTTCAAATATAGTTATTTACAAACAAAAACAACCTTTAGCCTTCACAGCTGTGTAGGTGGTGATGAAGGCAATGCCAAGATATTTTAGCCCAAAAAGAAATCTTCCAAAATCTGCTGGATGAGCATCCAGCCAACTGTACCCTTTTACAACAAGGACTGAATGCTCCTATATTTGCATTCAATGAGACTAGCAGGTTTTTTCCACAATGTGCTTTTAACTAATTAATTAGATTTTCAAGTTACTGGTGCTTATGGCCAGAAAAAAACCCACTAGGAAATGACCAAATTCCATACAGCTTTCAGAACAATGGGAATGTTTCTCAAATATCTCAAGCACATTTAAGTTTCTAGAGATATTTACATACCTGATGCAGTGTCAGACCTTGAACTATCACCCCTTGCTGGCCATCCTCACGAACAGCCAGAGGTCCAGAGTTGACCAGCAGATCACGAATCTGTTCATTGTAAACCTTTGAGAGGGAATTGACAAGATTTTGTTAAGATATCCTCCCATAGCTGACAGAATTAAATAAGCAGAAATCAGCAGTCTTTTTTATACTCCTTTAAGACAAAGTAGTGAATTCATGCTATAAATTTTTGACATTTTTCATATACCAAGCTTAAAGTATTCAATTAATATTATTTCTTTTTAGATTTTAGAAGTAATTATTTTTAGTAAATAATCTTCATTCTTTATTGAAAAAGAACTTTTTTTTTTACAAAAAACAGTTTGGCAACAAGCATGAATGCAAAGCATTTCTTTTTTCTCCACGGTACATCACGATCCACACTTCTGCAACACTTCTTAGTTCAAAGCTACCTCTGTTAAAATTTTTAAATGTCTTGTTTCTTGGTCTGTGAAAACATATGGCAATGCACACTTTCCCCTCCCAAGTACCACCTAGGATCCATGAAGACTTTGAGGAAGCTAAAAAGATAACCATTTTACTAGCACCATTCAGCAGTGGTGCCAAAACATTTCCCTGTAAAATCACAACATCATTTTGTTGTGCTTTTCCAGTGTTATAGGATGTTACTGTGAGTCCTAAAACATTACCCTGAAAAGAAATTTCCTTGTACACATTAACAGATGCTGAGAGGCACGTAATTGGTCAGCAAGACACAAATCATGAACAATCAGTAAATATATCAGAAGTGGAGGTTGTTTGTGGGCAGCCTTCTGTAAATCAGCCCAGGAACACCAAGTTTGCAGAGCACAACAGAGTTTCACTCGTGTAAGGACACACTTTGGCAAGCCCCAGAAGGGACCAGAGGAGAGTAAAACCAGCTTCTTTTTATTTATAAAATATGACTTATTAAAAGCAACATAGCAAATGCAGGAACTCACCTCTAAATAAGAGACAGCAACATCACATGTTTTATCATCTTTGATTTGATCCATGCGTTTATAAAGTGTCATCATGGTTAAATACATGACTCCAGGGTCTTCAGGAGAACCCAACATTGTATGAGTCTTTCCAGCTCCTGTTGCACCATATGCAAGCACTGAATTTTCCCCAAAAGACAGCAAAGCAAAAACATGTAATTTATTTGTAAGCTAATCAGGAAGACCAAAGTAAAATGAACATTTACAGACCTCTGTCATTCTGCACAACTGTTTCATAAATGGATAAAGTTTCTTACTTAGGCTATACCTTTCAGATCTATAATTAGAGCAAGATGTTTCCAAATAACATCTTTGAATTTTCAGTTCAAAATTCATTCAGTGATACATCTCATGAAAATATTATTTACTGACTCTCATAACCCTAAGCCATCAACTTACTGCTGATAAGTATTTAATTTCCTCACCGCATTGCAGCAGCCAATTAGAAAACCCCAAGATCTTCAAGAGTTCATAAAGCAGTTATGTCACACACTCTGTGACACAACTGCTTCTGCTTGAATAACTCTAGATGACTCCCATATATTTCAGATAAATTTCCCAAGTCTATTATAACCTTAACACAAACTTATTCTTAAAATAGAGTAGAGCTATCCTAACTTCCACATGCTAAAAAGTCAGCCTTTCATAGCTATGAATTAAACCACAATGTTTCATTTCTATCTCAGGCTTTTTTAACAGCTCTGCAGCCACTGGACAGAACAGTAGAAACTTTGAGAAATTCCCTTAAGTTTTTTTTTAACTAAAGAGGATGAAGAACAAAGTTACCTGTACAGTTATATCCATTTAGGAAGCCATCAATTAGATTTTTGGTAGTATGCTCAAAAACCTCCAACTGGGATGAGTTGTCATCAAATATGGCATCAAACATGAACTTAAGATCCTTCCTTTGCCTTTTGTTAATATCCCTGTGGGTCACTCTCCTCCTATTGAAGAAGCTGACTTCCTCCTCCTTAGGATCAAAGACCAGCACGTGCTGGTCGATGACACGGATCACCCTGCTGAAGCTGCCCTGCTTTTCCTTCTGGCTCTCTGGGCGCACTCGCACCACCACTTTGACATGGCTGCACACATCTTCTTCCTTGGCAGGAGCCATCCCTGCTGCCCCCCAGCTCCGCTCCCAGCGCTCTTTCAGGTCCAGCAGCCGAATCCTTTCTGCAGCAGACAAGAGAGGTTTTATTTGCAATAGGAGCCGTTCACTCCTCCCAGCAGTTCCCACGTTTGCTCAGGCCCCCGTGCTGGGCCCAAGGGCCGCCCCAAGGAGACTTTGGGAACTCTGCGATGCACCGAAAGGTGCCTGAACTCAGCGCCGCTTCCAGAAAGGAACCAACCAGCACTGCCCCAGGGAATTCTCGAGTTTATTTCAGAATGTAAACTGGCTTACAGGCTTTCCTTCATACAGACCAAGCTTTCAGAGGAGACACAGCATTTCTGCGGACCAAGGCGAGCAGTCTTTTTGTCCTTCAGCACAAAGAGGAGCTGAGCTGCCCGTGTCGCCCTCCCCGGACTGAGCCAGGCACGTCGCGCGTACATTTAAAGAGAGTTAAAGCGGGATTTGCGTTACCGTGCCCCGCAGGGGATGCAGTAACCGGCCCCAAAGCGGAATTCCCTTCAAACAGCCCATTGCTGCTGTTGGCAGCGCGCTGCCGGCTCACCCCTGGAGGGTACACGAGCAGGGCTGCCAGCGCCGCCGCTGCCGCTCCAGGGCCGGCTCGTCTCCCTCAGCCGAGCCCCTCTCGGCCCCTCCCGGCTGTCCCGGCCCCTCCTCACCCACCGCAAGGCGGCTCTTCCTGGGGGCACAGCGCCAGGCTGGGCCCTGCGGCCGGAGATTCCCCCGTACCGCCCGTTCACCCTGCCCGGCACTCGCTCACTCTGCGGGCCGGGCCTTTCCCTCCCCGGGCTCACCCCCGGCACTCACCCTGCGGGCGGGCCCGTGCCCGGTGTCACCCCCGGGCCGTGCCCTCGGCCGTCCCCGGTCTCTCTCTCTCTCTCTGTCAGCCCCGGGCCGTACCCGCACCGCCCCGGGCTCCGTCTCTCGGTCCCTGTTCCGCACCAACCTCCATCCACCGGCCGCGCAATTCAAACACGGGCAGGCCGCGCTCCTCGCCTTCTCATTGGCTGTGCGCCGTGACGTCAGCAGAGCGCCGTGCGCGGGGTCCGCGGGGAGGCCGGGAGGGAAGGGAGCGCGGAGGGAATGAGGGCGGCCGCGAGGGAAGGGCGGCGCTCCCGGGGCTGCCGAGGAGCGGCCGCCTGTGGCTCCGCGTGTCCGGCTCCAGCCCCCCGGGCTCTCCTCGCGGCGCTGCTCCGGCCGCCTCCGATCCAAAGCGCTTCGGGCTGGGGTTTCTGTCCCCGCCGCCTTTGGTTCTGCTCCAGCGCCGGTGCCGGCCCGAGGTGGCGGCCTGCAGCCGTGCCCCTCAGGCTGCCCCTGGGGGCGTGCGCTGTGTGAAATGAAATAAAACACGAACTGTGCTCTCGCCGTGAGGAGGAGATGCCCGGGGTGCAGAAGGAGGGGGCTCTCTGTGGGCAGCGTCCCTCGCGTTTCCCCAGGGCAGGGCAGGGCAGGGATGGGGGCACGGCCGGGGCTCAGCCGCTCCTCGCCCTCAGCAGAGCGGCCGGGACGGCAGGGTGTGAAAATCGCCAATCATTTGTTTTTAAAATGGAAAAGTTTAATAGTAATAGAATGGTTATAAAAATAGCAATATAATTAGAGTAACAAAAACTTTGGACAATTTGAATTAGGACAACATGAGACAATAAATCAAAGAGTTATGGACGTCTGGGTAGCTTTTTTCTGGGCAGCATAAGCCCGAAAAAGGACACCCGTTAACAGAGGATTAAAAACAACAGCCTGTTGCATATTCATACACGATACATGATGTGTAAATTCCATTCAAACACAGGATTCTGTCTGGTCAGTGTCAACTTCCGCTGAATCCTGATGGCGTTTTCATGGCTGAGCAAAGCGGGAGGAAGTTCATTTCTTCTAATAATGGAACAATAAATTTGTTTTCTCTGAAAGATTGAGAGGTGTCCCGTGGCTGCTATCTCTGCGAGTCCTTCCTTTAAAAAAGTATCTTACATAGCATAGTTTCTATTTTAACATTGTGTTATAACCTAAAACCATATTTAACACACTACTAAAGAAAATTAATACAGCATAACTTTCTAACATAACACATATAATATTAATTTCAATATTTGCAAAAAGCCAATCATAATCCACACATTTTTCACAATGGGAAGGGACAGGAGGCACAAACTCAGCGGTGCCATGGAGAGAATTCAGCAGGAGAGTCAGAAGCTGTGCGGACAAGCAGGGCAGAGCAAGGAAAGCCTTCCCGTAGGCTCAGCCATCTCCGGAGAGAATGGCCCATCTCAGGTGATAATTAATGGTCACCATGGTTGGGAACACCGGTGCCACCACCCCGATCCTGCTCTGCCCCTGTAAGAGCCTGAATGAGAGATGTGGGACTCCAGGGGCTCTCCAAAATGCAGTTCATTCCATCCAAGAGTTACAGCAGTCCAGGGTGGTGGGTGACAGAGCTGTGCCCACAGCTGTCAGCTCCAGCTGCAGGCAGGCCTGAGACCCTTTGGTTTTGGTTACACTGCATTATATACTTTTCTTTAGGTTACAATGCATTACACACTTTTCTTTAGGTTACAATGCATTATATCCTTTTCTTTGCTGAGCATCTTCATACAGTAGAACCAATCTATACCTTAACTATTATCTATAACCTATCATAACTACTGTAATTACCATATTCATGTTACTATTCTCCAATCACTAAAAGTACATTACAGTTTAAGCTAGAAATTGTTTTTCAGTTTTCTTGCAGTGGAAAATTCTGAGACATTTGTTCTACTTGCACCATCGGCAGGCTTGTTTGCCTGTGCTGTCTTTCTGCTTGGTAAAAACGTCTTCTTGTTTGGGGCGGGTTCATCCTTTTCTCTAAGCCATAAAAACCCCTTCTAACTAACACACCCTCAGCCTCCTTGGTTATCCAGTGAGATTGGCTCGGCAATTCTTTTCTTCTATATCAAAACTTGCTTCCATCTCTATCCCTTCATCAGACTCTACATTTAAAAATCTTTCTGCTAAGCACACATATCTGTGAGACTTTCTTGTCAAACTTCCATCCTTCCCAACATGCCCCTTTCTGTCTGGAGCACGGTGTCCTTTGCTCTGGGGAATCCCTTCAGTCCCCTGGGTCGCTGCCCCAGCTGTGTCTCCTCGCTGCTGTGCCCAGCAGGAACCCAAAGCAGCCCCAGCTCAGCCCCTGGGGAGGGAATGAACTGCAGCCCAGCCAGAGCCAGCAGAGCACACCGTGGTAATGCCCGTGTTTTCTACACGTTTTCTGTAGGCACACCAGGGAGTGTTGCAAAGCACACATCTGTGTGTCTGCTCAAAGTTAGCCATGTGCACTTTCAAATTTAAGATGGGGGAATTACTGCCCTGTCCCTGTAGTACTCCTGTCTTTGAAGCAAAGACTACAAAATTAGATTTTACCAATCTACCTCACTTCTCAATGAAAAGTCTGTGCACTAAGTCCACACATAAAGAAAACACGTGGAATGCATAATTAAAATAAAAATACAATAGGGAAGGAAAAAAAAGGGATGTTTTTCATTCCAACTCCAGCAACATCAAGTATGGTTCTTAAAATCCCCTTCTTATGCACAGAACTGGATAAACAAGAGAAAGAATGGCCTTGGATTCTTGCCCTTTATTTGCCTTGAACATCACTCAGAGAACAAAGATAATAGACTTCTTCACCTTGTCCCCTTCTTTTGTGAGAAAGGACATCTGCAACATATTTATAGAAAAAAAAGATGCACTATATAATGAAAAAAACTCTTGATGTATGTGCATGGTAGATAAAGTAATTTGTGGGCTGAAGTTAACACTGGAAAAGTTAACTCAGCTCTTCAGAAAGGTTGATCTGTTGTTTGCTATGTGTGTGTCCTGGCATAGGTTCTGGCCAGGACAGGGTTAATTTTTGCAGTGGCCAGAACCCAGAGGGTATTTTCCACCACCTGATGTGATTTTGTGGGCATGGGGAAGTGTGGGGGCACTCAGGTACTGTTGAGCACCCTGCGGGACCATGGTGAGAATTCCCGTGGGGATCCCTTGCCTCCCTTGGGCAATTTGGCTGTTAATTTATTGGTTACTTTTTATTTTCTTATCCCATTGCCAGTTCCTGTAAATTGTTCTTACCTCAACCCATGGTCTTTGCCTCTCAGTGCCACGCAGGCAGTGGAGTGAGGCAGGGAATGGAACAAGCAGTGCATGTTTTGGGGTGGTTCCAGTGGGAACGCCAAATTCAGGAGTGCCATTCCTATACCACAACAGCCCTGTCTGGTGCCCAGTGTGGGTCATGCTGGGTTGAGATGACAGCAGACCTGCCCAGAGCAGGCTGGAAGCAGGTTTGATTTGCTGTGTTGGGTTGGTGCCCCTGCTCCCTGTGTTGCTGGGTCTGTTGGTGTGGCCGTGGCCCCTGACCCTGTGCATCTTTCCATCCCTGCACTCTGTGCCCACCTCGTGCTCCTTGTCCAGGCAGGGACAGGGGTCAGGATTGCTGTGCTGTGGCATATCAGTGTGTGGCATGGTGACATCAGGGGCAATGAAGGTGTTTTGGGATGTGGGTGCAGTGCTGCTCTCCTGCCCTTACCTCAGATATGGTAGTGTTTTTGGGTCCCCAAGATGAGGGAAGAGATGAGAATCTTGACTCCATGTTTCAGGAGGCTGATTTATTATATTATGTTATATATTATATTAAAAATGCCATACTAAAGAAAGAGAAAGGAGACATCAGAAGGCTAGCAAAGAATGCATAATAAAATCATGTGACTGACCAGAGTCTGACACAGCTGGACCTGTGAATGGTCATCAAGTAGAAACAATTCACGTGAGACCAATCAAAGATGCAGCTGCCACATTCCACAGCAGCAGATAATAATTGTTTTCGTTTCTGAGGCCTCTCAGCTTCTCAGGAGAAAAACCTTGGCGAAAGGATTTTTCAGAAAATATGTCTGTGACACTCAGGCACGACCTTTGGGAGTCCATTAATAATCATATCCAGCATGTGGGTCCAGGGGAGGGTGATTTTCCCCAGCCTTTTACCTCCTTTTCCTTCTGTTACAACGGCTTTTGAGACTTGAATTCCCTTTGGATGCTAAGGAGAGCATATTCTTGTTCCTAAGTCTTCCAGGTCTCCTCAGTGGGGCCCACACCACGTTTGGAGTCATGAAAGAGATTTCTAGGGAGATGTGCCCCAAGAGTGGATAGAGATGAGTGGCATGGAATGTGCGAGAAAATGGGTCATCTTCTGAAGGATTGTTCTGCTCCAGTGGTTTGGAAGTTCACCCCTAAACAACGACAAGACTCTGATAAAGTGGCAGAATATTTGAAAAAAAAAAAATGCTCTGGCAGTTCCATAGAGGCATAGAGAATACCACTCCTAAGGCATGACAGACTGGTTTATTTAGTCCACTCCTTCACAATCTTTGATATATATGTACATATTAAAGAGTTCTTGATGTACATGTAGAAAAGTATGAATTACTTGAACCTCACTGGCATGGGAAGGTGTAAAAGGTTTCTCTGCTGTCTCTAAAACTTCCAACAGCCTTTGACCAGTTAAAGCACCTTGACCTCCTGGCAAAAATGTTTACTCATCCACACTGTGAACCAAAGTGGGGAACTGATCTCACTGACAGGTGTCCAGCAGAGAAAATAATAGGATTGAGCTGGTTGAAGTCCCCAGCTGCACAGCTAGCTGTCCCAGCACACTGAAAGGGAATGAGAGGAATTAGCAGCTGGAGGTGGAGCCTGGTGCAGCCTGATTAAACCAGCACTGCTCCTGAAGCGTTGGACATCCCAGGGCAGCCTCAGGCCTCCTGAATGTTGATGACATGTTAGACAATACCACAGTGCTGCAGCTTACTTTGCTTATTTTTTAGCAGCTAGCTCCCCTCCAATATAAATCTTTTGACACAATTTTTAGATTGTGGACAGCGAGGAAGTTGTAATTTTTACAATGTTCAGGTGTGTGCCACAGGATTATACTTGCCTTACTTAAACTAACAGTTTAGATATGAATGTTTTAACAGGCACATTATTCCTAGGACTGCATGTTTTAAACACATCTGGGTTGCTTTCAGGTTTTTTTTTTTCTGTGCAGCTGTTGAGTAAATTGAGAAAGCGAAACTAAAAGGAGCGTACTAAACAGGCACCCAAAGCCCGGGCATTCCTTTGATGACATGTGGAACTGATAACTGCACTGAGAACAAAGCTGGGAGCGCCTCAGGATGCAGTAAGATGAGCCAAAAAAGTGAAATACATAATCCTTGTGAAAAAAAGTCCTAACAAGAATACACAGTGCTATAAGGAAACTGACATTTGCAGGGGTTTAAGAAGAAACCCATAAGAACTCTTTTCCCTGATAGTGCTGGGACTTGTGATACTTTCATGAAACTTCATGTATTTTACAACATGAAATGCCTTGACTCAGACTTACTACATTTTTTAATCTTTTCCCTTACAACTCAAAGGCAAGATGCAATAAATCTTCCAGACTACTTTTCAAAAAAATGAGATGTGTGTGTGCCTGAACCAAGAGGCACAACTTTATTAATTCGGGGTAGCAAGTAATTAACTATTAACTACTGAGTAAGGGCACACATTCTTCCTTCCCTGACCCCTTATTTGTCTTTAAGACATCTGCCTAAAAGGAAGTTTAAATGTTCAGCTGCTCATCTTTTTTGCTTTGTGCATGTTTATTGAAAATAATATTATGCTTCTGTATAATTTTGTAACAGACATTTTTATAAAACCTACCAACACTGCAACCTTCTACTCTATGTAAAGTTAAAATGAATATTGTCATTTTCTATTGTAATACTTATGGCAGGGTAAGCTGCTGCAACATGGGATCTTACACAAACCTCAGGTTATATAGATAATTAGAGGCTGACAGGACTCCACCATGTGACCCTTCAGGGCACAAACAAGAACAGCTGTGCTAACCTCTAAACTGCCCCTTGGAAAAGTTGCTCTCTCTCCACTGACTGCTCTGAGAAGTGAGGGAGATTTATCCTGTGCCAGAATTAGCTGGTGTGCATTCCTGCTCTGTACCAATGCAGAGATGTCCATCAACATCAGTCAAATTTCTACTCCATCTTCAGCTACTACAGTGCCATTTGTGAAAATATCTCACATTAAGAATTCTGCTATATCGCCTGCTAGACAGAAAAAAAAGAGATTCATAGCCTCAATTCATAATTCCCATTTAAAATTTAATTTTTAATATTAAATATGTAAATCTGCTACCCATAAATAATTCCCAAATGTTAGTGGAATAATTTTGCACACTGCTTTCATGTAGCTAGTGTGATTCTTGGAGTAGTCCTGTGCAGGACCAAGAGCTGGACATCAGTGATCCTTGGGGATCCCTTCCAACTCAGGATGTTCTGTGCTTCTATTATTTTAATTTAAACTTCAAAGTAAAACAGAGAAATAAAATGTGCTCATATATGGTTTTGGAGGGTAAAATCCTTTTGAATACCCACAGTATCCATATATAAAACTATATCATTACAATTACTATTATCAATCAGCCTGGAAAAATACAGGCTGCTTAGTAATAGTAATAGTAGATAGAAAAATACATAATTGGTCACCATGTAGTACTGAAACAAAAAGAAAAACATTTAGGTGGCATTCTTGAAACCAAAATAAATTTTTTGGGAAACTTAAAACAACGTTCTTGTTGTGCCTGAAACATCTGACCAAAAAACCCCAATACACATAAATGGATTAAAGCATAGTCTAAAATGTTTCATATAGAGCAAAAGAAAGCAGTGCAAGTATCTAAATCTGAAAAGAAGATCTTAAGAGCTCTTGGAAAAGATTAAAGCATAGTCTAAAATGTTTCACATAGAGCAAAACAAAGCAGTGCAAGTATCTAAATCTGAAAAGGAAATCTTAAGAACTCTTGGAAAACCAGGTGAGAGGATTAAAGCACAGTCTAAAATGTTTCATGTAAAGCCAAACAAGGCAGTGCAAGTATCTAAATCTGAAAAGGAAATCTCAGGAGCTCTTGGAACAGCAGGTGAGATAAGAAACCAGAAGTGAGCGCTGCCTGTCAAACAAACAAGGCAGAGCCTGTGTGTGGCAGAAGCCCTGGGCTGGACTTCAGGCCAAACCTTTCTCTCTGGACACTGTTCAGGCTGGGCTGGGAAGAGGCAAGCCCGTCCTGGCAAGGGCAGTTTTGGGATCCTGCTTCCATGGACACTCCTCCCAGTCCAGCACCATCTTTTCCAGCTTTCTCCTCTCCCCTTTTTGCCCACCACGGTTACCCTCCAGCTGCTGCTTGTGAAATCATGTCAGCTCCATCAATTTGGCCTGAAAATGAGCCTTGGAAAATAACTGCACAGGACAGGAATGAACTGCTGACACCATGGCAAGACCAGCCTCACCTGGCACTCCTGATGAGAGAAGCAGATGTAATAATGTTGTCATAAATGAGAAAATGATTGTTGATTGTGATTTTACAAGGGCTCAGTTCTCAAAAAACGGGTTCTACACAAAGCAAACAGAAAGAACAATTTTATTTAGTTTTCTTGGAAGAGATCTCATTGATTGGACTAAAAACGTGGTGTTTACTTACACCTTGTGTTCTAAAAGAGGAAATACAGGGTTTGTGCCAATATTGTATGTTTCCTGCTTTTTTTAATGGGGAAACTAATGCAATTTTTTATATTTGACTCTGACCTTTCTAGCCTGTAATAAGCTGGGTTGGCACAAACCAAAAAGTTGAAATGGGTGAATACTTTCTTCTGAGCTAAATCTGAATTCTGATAGAAACAAAACATGTTAATTTTGGTAGGTAAATTCCACGCATAATAGCTCTTTGACCCTGGGGGAAAACCAGGGAGAAAATACAATGCAAATTATTCAGCTTTAAAGGCTGATTCTCAAACTCTGTAGAAACTTGTCTTTTAACCTACCCTGTGGCAATGAATGTCTGAGGAGTAAGCACAAGTGAAGAAGATCAATAAGCTCCACAGGTTCTCTGGACAGACACCAGAAGAGTTTGTATTTACCTGAAAAGGGTCTGTCATTCATAAAGATGGAGTTCAAAATGTCCTGTCACTGAACATTTTTTCCTGTCTCCCCCAGGTGACTCAAATATTTTGTCTTCACACAAGACATCTGAGTATCAGGGGAAGGGGGACAAAAAGAAATGAGGCAAATTTCTGTTAGATTTATGTTTTCTTATGCATTTAAAATAATTTTTGTTAAATACTTTCTCATATACTAAGCTGATCATGTCTTAAAGAACTACCTAGATTTATCATTATTCAGTGCCTTACATTGCAGTGATAACTAAAACCCCAGTGTTGAAGAGCTTTTCTTTTTTCCAACCAACATTCCTTTTTCTCTAAACATGTAAGTACATACTTATCTGAGTTTCCAGATTTATGCATTCCAAAGTTATGTGAATGCATTTCCATAAAACTAAGCTACAGCTAAGAAAAAGAATTTTTAGACTGCCTTAGCAGTGTATTCAGGCAGAAGAAATAAACAAACAAAATTATTCAATTAATGGCAGCACTTGAGAGCCCAGTCCATGATTTGAAGGCTGGGGACAAGAGCACAAATCTTATGTCTAAAACTTTTCAGGATTTTTGTCATCCTTTATGCAAAGGGTAAGACAAACAAGACATGACAACCCTGCTCCTGCTTAGCCTGAGGCAATACTGCTGCCAAACAGGGACTACCCAAAAGAGCTTTATACAGCAGGGCTGCACACAGAGCAGAGCCCAGCAACACCTTTTATGTCAAGTTCCCTGCAGCATCATGCTACATGTTTCTTTCCCAGGCACACATATTGATAGGCACAGCCAGGAGAACCCTGTGGTGGCTGGTCCCTTGTCACAGTGCTGCTGTGGGGACAGAGACCTCTTTTCCAATGATGGAATTCACACACCAGGCTGACTCTCCAATGCCAAAAGTCAGTTTCTTTACCAGCTCCTGCAGCTGAGCAGAACATCAGTGAAAGCTGGGAATACACAAAAAGGCCTCAATGGAACATGGTGAGACAAGCAGCAGCTCTGTGTGATGCCCTGTGTGCATGCATCCTTCCCTCATGGAAAGGGAAAGGCAGCAGGAAACTGGGCACTAACACCTCAGCAGAATTGGGTTGGAGGTCCTCTGTCCTGTGCCAGTCTCAGCTCCAATCCTGCCCATTTGCACCATCCTGAAAAGCTGGCACCTGAGTCAAAATGCTGCCCTTTCAGGAGGTTATCACCATGGGAACCGCGTTGCTAAATGATTAGAGTGAAAATAATAACTTTGTATTTTGATAAGTGTATTAATTATCAAGTAAAAAAAAATATCTGAGAAAACAATGTTTTTCTCAGGAGCTACTGTACACTGGTTTGTGAGTGTGAGAGGATACAGGCAGCACTGTATGATCTTATTTTTTTAAGTGACACAAATCCAAGGAGATGCATGCCAGTAACCACAGAGGAGATACATCTTTGCACTTTATTTGGGACAGGACTCAGATTACCAAAGGAAATCGCAACTACAGCAATTTATAGGAGCTATCTCATAAAGCAGGCTACACCCTGGGCACACAGGATGAAAATCTCACCTACTGCTTCTGGAAAACAGGCTCATCCATCTGCAGGTTCCTCCCTTGTAGCACAGCCATTCCCCTGTGACACAAGGACAGAAATTCTGCTCCATTTCCATTTCTGGGGTGATGCTTGTCAGGAGCTTCTCCTGCTCCCCCTATTTATGCCACTGAGCTGACCCACCCTCTCCCCATTGTGGAAACCCAGGGCACTGGGAATATTTCTCTCTCTGCTCTGGGGTGCCCTGACCCCCAGGGCAGCACTGACTTTGACCCTCATTCATGGAGAAAGTTTCCCAGACTTCAAGATAGACTGGAATTCACAAAAGTGTGAAATAGATTATAGAGAGCAGTGTAGGTGTATCACTGGGTGAGAAATACAGGTTTGGGGATTTGTAGTATATTGTGAATGGAAGCAAGATGGAGGGCACAGGGTGCTGTCCTGGGTTTCTCCTTCATGCTTCTTCTTCCTCCTTCTTTATGGGTTTGGGTGGCATTTGGTAATTGGGCAGAAAAGTCTACAATGGGGGCTCTTTGGGATCAGTTATTGGGTTAAAAGGGAAAATAATCCTGGTGTCAGTTCTTAATTGGATAGTTTAGTCTTAAAATATCTTGTACCAAGAGATTGTTGGCCATTTTGTGCCTTCTAATGAAAAGCTGCTGAACTGACAGTAGTGAGACTGTTTTACTGATAAGGAATAATAAACACCTGAGTCTGAACATGAACTATGTCTCAAGTGCCTTCAATCCTGACCCAGAGAAACCCACAACTGGAACCCCCACATCCAGCAGACATCCAGGAGTGGATGTTTTACATATGACTTTAACAAAGGGGTTTCCATCAAATGCCAAGTGGCCAGCAGAGGAACAGCTCGTGTAGAGCAATGCTCACATCTGCCGTCATCCCAGACCACTGGGGCTTTGCTCTCATGGTTACCATGATATCATCACCTCCCTCAGAGTGTGCACTGCCTTCTGCCTCAGCACACTGTCAATTATTAATGCTGCTCATCAGAACAGCACATCATCCAGAAAGGCATCTTCTGTATCCCAGCGTATCTTCAATAAAAAAAAAAAATCCCCTCTCGTGATTTCTAATATGAAAGCATGCATCAAAAAAAGAAGTGTTTGCAGATGTCCTGAAGAATTTGCCTCTCCTGGATTAACGGGTCTGCTAATTACCCACAACAAGAGGAGTGAGTATTTGTCACTGGAGGAGAGATAAGCAAGGCAGGTGGGAAATGTTTACACAGGCCAGATAACTGAATGTTCCTGGTGCCAAAACAAACAGGTGTGGGTTTTATTGAGGCAACAAACAAGGAAACAAAACCAAACAAATACACAGTTGATGGGGAATATTTCTGTTCCACAAAAACAGTACCTGCAAAGTAAAACAAAAGATGTTCTCTCTCCTGGTGGCAACACTTTCAAAGCTGGAACTTCTCCTCGACCTTCTGAATTTCAACACGAAGGATTACAGCCAGGGGATTTCAAGAAACTTGTCCCAGAACAATTCCAAGGGAATAACTGATTCCATTGCACCCAGAATCACACATCAAACTGAAACCCTGATGCAGATGCAGCCTGGGAGCTTTGAAGTCTGTGAAGTGAATAATTTCTACCGTGCCCATGTAACCAATGTGGTTCACCAACATTAGGGTGTGCAGAGTAGAACTAAACCAGAAGATGCACACAGCTTCTAGTGGTGTTCTGCCCATAAAACCAGCACAGAGGTCATCTAGAACATATTCACCACCCTCAAAAATATACACCACGAGCTCTGGATCATCTGCACCCACTGTTCTACTCAAGAAACTCAATTTATTAAGTAATAACTCTTACTAACCCCGCTGGGAAAATCTAACCTCAATTTTTACCATCTACTTTGGACCAAATTAATTTTTTTCTTCTTTTCACTGCTTTCAAGCAACCGAGACGAGCAATTTACCTTCCTGCTGAACTGTTTTATACACACAAATGTAAAACATTTGTTTGTTAAGCTTTGTTTTTAAGAACAAAATACAGATAAGAGAAATCAGATCAGTGATGGCTGTATGGTAAAACATGCATACTAACAAATAAGAGCTGCAATAAAGTCCACTGTTAAGACTGTACAAAGACCTGAGCTGCTTTCTAAAAGAAGATGTTTGATATGTCTCATCAGAGCAGAAATGGCTGCGAAGGTGCCTACAAAAATCATTGAGTAACATTCCATGCTCAAGCCTCATGCATGTTTTACAAAGTCTTGTAAGGCTAAAAGATGGATTTCAGCAATTCTTCTGGCTGAAAACCTGAGCTGGAGGGAGATGGGCAGCTGTTTCACACTTGAATGATGATGAGATGTGACAGGGTGGTGTCAGTTCTGTGGAGCTGGAGGTTGTGGTATTCCTCTGTAAATTACTGCATTTCCTGCCCAAAGACAGGCATGAGGTTATCCCACATATCCAGCCTCAGAGCTTCTGCTCCCCCCTGTCACTTTGATTTTTAAAAATTTTCTAAGTCTTCTCATGTTTACATTCTTGTAACAAACTTTCTCACTTTCTGTAAGTAACTCATTGTTTTGCATTCCTTTATAGAAGGAGAAAAATTTGATAGACTGTTGGTTTGTCCAGTGTCACTGGAGAGATGGCACTTTCACCCTCCAATCCACTGTCACTTTTAGAAAACTATAAATGTTAAAGTCAGAAAATAAACTTCCCCTTTTTCTTCACCTGGGGAGCAGCAGTGTGAGCAATCGTGTTGTTTCGTGTCCTATAACAACACCCCCCCTCCTGATGAGAGCACTAGTAAATAATTCTGCAGGCAGCTGAAGCAATGCCTTCTCATACCCCTGTGACCACCTGGTCATTACCATATCACAGCAGATGTGCTTCACTTCCCCAGTCTGGAACCCAGGGATGCCCAGAGTGAACAAACTGGGGAAACCTGCTTACCCTGCTGTGGGGTTTTGGGAACCCCCTCAGTGAGGCCCTTTGCAGAGCTTGGCTATACAGAACCTTAGGTGGGACAAACAACTTCAATTTCTGTTAGAGTAGAGGCATGCCACTGACCTTGAAATAGCAGAACCAGCTTGGAAAGCAGCCAAAGCTCCCTCATGGATCTCTTTCTCAAAAGCATATGGCTGTGGATGAAACAGGGGGCTGTGGATGAAATAGGATAGCTACTGCAGTGTATTTTAACTCCCTAGCTGCCTGTGTACCCCATTCTGCAACTATTGAAATCATTGTAATCATTGAAATCATTACCTGGACTGTGAGATGCTCTTTGTTTCCCATCTCCCTTCTTCCTTTTCCCCAGGAAGGTTTCCCATCTCCCTTCTGCCCAGGAAGGTTTCCCATCTCCCTTTTCCCCAGGAAGGTTTCCCATCTCCTTTCTGCCCAAGAAGGTTTCCCATCTCCCTTTTCCCCAGGAAGGTTTCCCATCTCCTTTCTGCCCAAGAAGGTTTCCCATCTCCCTTTTCCCCAGGAAGGTTTCCCATCTCCTTTCTGCCCAAGAAGGTTTCCCATCTCCCTTTTCCCCAGGAAGGTTTCCCATCTCCCTTTTCCCCAGGAAGGTTTCCCATCTCCCTTTTCCCCAGGAAGGTTTCCCAGCCCTAGAGAAGGGAGGACAGAAAAAAGAACAATGCAAGAACTAATGCTTCACTGAACAAGATCAGGTTCTGAAGTGTGGGAATTTAGGGTTTCCCATGGAACAGAATCACCTTGCTGTGGAGCACCCCATCAAAAGGCAGCTGCTGCTCACTCCCAGGATGTCCCTGTGGTGGGCCCTCAGCCTCCTATAAACCTGATTTTCTCCTGACAGCACTTCCCAGTGAAGGAGAGGAATGTATTCTGCAGAAAAACTGACATGTCCAGTGCAGCCGGTAACCACTGCAACATGGCCAAATTTCAGTATTTGAAATATTGAACACTGGATAGGACCATCTCTATAAACACTTGATGGTCTCAGCTCTCAATGGAAGTTGAGACATATATGTTAGTTTAGATTTTTGTCTCTGAATATATTCATATACTTGCAGTTGTCCTTTTTCATCTTTACTGCTCCTTTATTGTTGTCATTTTTTGCTAGAAATACCGGAAAATTTATCAGGAATTATTTGCTTATTATTTTTAAAAATTTGATAAGGTTTTGCTGATTTGAGAAGTAGCAAATCAATCGTTTATTTAGTGACCTTAATGACAACTATTTTTTAGAGCTTTGACATGCAAAGTTAATGGATTATTTTTTCAAGAAATCTTGCTTAAATCTGAGTCTTAGCCACCATACCCTATCAACATGAACCATTTTCTAAGTTATTCAAATAGAATTCTGTATTTTCTTCTCCCTTTTCTATGTAACTGTTGCCTGTAAACGAAATACTTTCCAAAACCATTCCCAGCTGCTGTTTCTTGCTCCTGTCTCAGTGGTCCATTTTAGTGATTAGTACATGACATTTTTTACTGTGCTAGTAACCTGTGTGGACTCAGACTGTTCAGATTCTTTACTGTAATTGCTCATTTCCTACCTTTTTGAGCAACAACCTAAAAACAAAAATGACAAATCCATATTTCAGAGCACGCGATCACTATGTACCTGTAGCCTTGCAAGAGTCAGATCCTCAGCCACTAAGTAGAAAATTATTATATTAAAATGAAAACCAGAATATTTATACAAAACATACCACATTTCTTCGCACCAGCCAGCTGCTTTTCTTATCACTAGTGCTTGGAAAATGTTTAATTATGGCACCTCTCATTTCTTTCCACAAAACAGAAAATCTGTAGCTCTGTGAACATTTCCTTCAGACTGCTGTAACTACTATAGAAGGAATCCCCTTCTTCTCTGGTGACAACTAGTGACTATGACAATGGTTGTTAATTAAAGAACAGAAATTGTCAAATTAACTAAAGAATTTGTCAACATATGAGCGTATAGAATAACAATTTATAACTTCTTAGGAAAAAATTTTGCTGAAGTTAATCCACAGAAAGCTCACGGATATCTGAACTACTGTTGGAAACAAAAGGCATCACTCACTCATTTGTTAAACTGTCAGGAGCAATCAGGCTGATCTTTCTATTGTGAAATAACTTAAATACATATCTTGAAAATGAAAAATTCAAAACCTAATCTTTATATTATATACATACATATAAAAGATGCATTATATTATACAGATAAAAACATTATATATAATATATATTATATAATAAATATTTTATATATTTATATATTATAAATATTTAAATACAGACGTTACACTTATTTATTTATATATTAGAAAAAAATATATATATATGTACCTGCACAATGAGCCAAAAGTCTTCCTAATTCTTCAATTCCCAGCCTGAAGGATCTGAGCTATTTACCTCGAGCCCTGGTTGTGTCTGCTGCAGCTTTGAAGGCACCTTGCAGCACAGCAGAACCTCAGTGTTTTCACATCAAAGGATGAACTGGCACACAGGGCATACACACACTTATTTGTTGACACACGTGGTAGCAGGAGATAGCAATTATTTTTAAATTTTTTGTTTAGCATTTAAAGCTTTGCCATTTAACATTTTGGCCGTATACCAGGGAGTATTATGGTAAGACTAGTTCTTTGAAACAATAATCAACGTGTTAAAAAATTTGCAAATAATTGCTATGAATTTGAAATGATGAAAAAATAAACACAGAGCTTCAACAAAACTATTAAGTTCAGTTTATGTAACCAAATTTGATTCTTGGTAAGTATTTCAGATTTGGATAGAATTAAGAATAGAGAATCATAATAGCACACATGGAGGATTTTTGTTGGTAGCAGCAACTTTTATGAGAAATATTTACAAACTGGACATGGCTATGAACTCTCGTGCTATCACTGAGCTCTCCTAACAGGACAAACTTGCATGGATAAAATTTATAGGAGTACATTTCTAAAGGAGACACTGGCCTCCCTGTATTTCTGAAACCAAGAAGATCAAGGTCTGGCAGCACTGAAAATTTCAGTGGAATATAATTGAAATCATCAAATAGAAAACCAATAATCTGGTGATCATACCCAGACTGGAATGGATATAATGTTTTTTATTCACATTGTGAATATTTTTACTTCTCTACTTCACAGAACTTGAAATAGTCTTCTACTTCTATTTCTTAATTAAAGAAAGGATGACTTTTAAATATCTCAGTTTTAAATATAAATATATAAAAAATATTAGCTTTTGAATACATCAGTTTTCAAAATATATCTTAATTTCTTCTATAGTCAACCCTTTGTCACAGGATATTCCCAGCAGCAAACATTATCTGACGTCAAATAAAGCCATTTAGAAAACCTGATTTATTTTGTGTCTTTGTGTCCTAAGTTTTCCAGCAGCTCTGCATTTATCTTTTGACAAGCTGGAAGGGAAGAATATATTTGGGCTTTTATCTTCTTCAAAAATATGTAGACACTGAATTTTTAACCACTATCTAGAGCAGGAACATCTCAGTTGCTAGGAAAAGTTGTGTTCATGTATTGTATCACAACAATTGTGGACATTTTTGTTACCAAGGTATTTCCTAGAAAAAGTTTCTGACATTTATAGAATACAACACATTTGATAAGGTCTTCAGTCTATTTACATTTTTTTCCCATAGATTTGTCTTCTTTTCTATTTCTTCTATCATTTTCATACTGGTTTAGAGAAAGATTCCAGCTGCAACTTTATATCACTTTTGCTGCAGTTTTAGGTTTGTGTGGCCAGCATAATTTGAGATATATACATGCAAATAATATAAATATAAATCCATAAATATATAAATATATAAATATACAATCCGCAAATATAACTATATAAATATAAAAATACAAAATATAAAATATATGAATATAAGTATGAATACACAAATATATAAATATATAAATATAAGTATAAATATTTAAATATAAGTATAGATATATAAATATAAAGTGTATAAATAGAAGTATAAACATATAAATATAAAATATAAACCATATAAATATATACATATAAATCTTACAAATATAAGTATAAATATAAGAAAATAAAACTTATAAATATAAAATACAAAATACAAAAATTAGAGCTATAGATATAAATAGCATGTATTTTCCCCTGAATTTCTAGGTGTCCCTAAGTATATTTCACTATATAAATATAAGAATAAATATATGAATATAAATATAAACACCATAAATCTAAATCTAAATCTAAATCTAAATCTAAATCTAATATGTTTTCCGCTGAATTTCTAGGTGTTCCTAAGTATATTTCACTGTTTCAAAGTAAGGCTGCATCAGGCTCTGTATATTTCTCTGCATTGTTCCATTCAGTGAGAAGCTGACATTGGCCCCGACCAGTGCCAGTTTATAGCATTGACTTTTCTGCAGTGCTTTAATTAATTAAGGTGTGCCTTGCA
This sequence comes from Melospiza melodia melodia, assembly GCF_035770615.1. NCBI lineage: Eukaryota > Metazoa > Chordata > Aves > Passeriformes > Passerellidae > Melospiza > Melospiza melodia. The sequence goes on from NC_086199.1 coordinate 47,428,787, forward strand.
AACTCTGATCCTGTGCAAGAGCAGTGCCTAAGAGCCAGCCCTGGCTGCCACCCCCATTTCCTGCCAAGGGGGAGGCAAAGTGCCTCTCCTAACACAAGGCACAGGTGAATTACTGAATGTTGGTAAACTCAAGCTCTGCACCTAGAAGGAATCACAGCTGGCTGTGCTACAGACACAAAGAGCCAAATCAGACTTATGTTCCAAGTTAGCTGGTCTTGCATATAAACTCAAGTCTTACCTTTGGAGAGGGGAGCAGAACTGAACCAAATCAAGTTTAGAATAGCGATTTCCACAAGTTCAGGGTAACTAACATTTGGTCTAAGTTCTGTTCTCAGTCCTGGAGAGCAGCCAGAAGAATAGCCAGTTTAACAATAAAGCCAAAAGAACACACAGCTTCCCCCAGAATCTTCCCCTGCAAAATATCTGCCAGTCAGATCCACTGACGTGAGAGTAGAACAGAGAAATCTGTGGGTGATGAAATTACTTTTCTGCGGAGCTGATGGCTTCAGAAGAGAGCCAAACCTATAGATTTTACAGTGTTCCCCAGTCACTGTGACAAGCTTTTCCACATAAAGGTCAAATGTGTTCCACAGGATTCCTCTCACCAACTGTGGAGCAGACAGTGGGATTGTGAACATGACCCTCGAGGCTGCTGAGTAGGATGGCTCAGAAAAAATGGAATGGAATCTGTTTTGGAACCAAATCCCCAATATACATATGGTAAGGACGTGTTTGCTAGCTCACAGTGCAAGGCCATCTATTTCCTTATTCCTCTACTTCCATTTGCACCCATCTTCTATTTCTATTTCCATTTCCATCCATTCCCTCTATTTTCACTGTCCTTTGGCACAAAGCTGCTGAGAGGGAAGGAGGCAATTACTGTGGGATGAAAGTAATCTGAACGAGGAGACAACTGGTGTGGCCCCCCTGTATGTTTTTGGAAAGTTCCTGAAGGCTTCACACTGAGACAGCTCAGCTCCACCACAACAAAACAGATATGTCTTATAGCTAAACATAATGAGGGAAAAGTTTGATTTTCTTTGGAGCCTTTTAGAAATTCTCTCAGTTGTCTGCACTCCCCCAGTCCATGCAGATAAGAGGAGTGTGTGGGGGCAGAAGAGAACCCACTTGCTGGAAGCTGCCTAGAGTGAGAGCAAAATCAAAAAATACCAATTACAATGCAATTACTCCTCAGGCATGACTGTACTGCTACCCACTCACCAACTGCCCATGTCTGTGGGTTGTCTCTAGCTTAGTTTTACTACAGTTAAGGAAATATTGTATCACTTGTCGTTCAGATGGATGCCATGGATTTAACTACTGTACTGCTTTCTCCTTGTTATTTTAAAAGACGTGTTGCTTTTCAAGGGGTTTTTTTTTGGTTTGTTTTTTTTTTTTTTTTTTTTTTTTTGCTTGGAAGACAGACAAGTACAGCTACTTTGACAGCACAAGGCAGATTTACCACTCTAGACCCATTTGCTTTGTTATTTTTATACCTAAGTAGTGGTGGAGATAATTCCAACATGGATAATGTGTTATTTACAAAGCACGTTATAGTATGCCAAAATTAATCCAGAACTTCCTCCCACCTCCAATTCTGTTTATTAAGACCTGAGTTATTTTAATTGGAATAAGGTCAGCCTATCTGAAAGAGCTTTGCAGAATAAGATTTAAATTTGTTACAGAGTACAGTAGAAGCCAAAGGGTCACTCTTAGGCAACTGAGCTGGATTTTGAACTAAGAAACATAGGGATTACTCTGATATTGGGGAGCACAAGACCACAAGAATAGCAGAGACAAAATTAAAGACCATAAACTTTTTCAGCCACAGAGACAAAAAAGAGACTGTTAAACACAAGCAAACGAACAAACAGAAAGAAGATCACAGTGAAAAGAGAGGAGTGGCAGGTCACTTACCTCCAGGAGCAGAGAAAGACAGGAAAATACAATTCTCATTTGTGATCATTGCCATGGTTTAACTCCAGGTGGCAACTAAGAACCATGCAGCTTCTTGATCTCCACCCTCACCTCTGGCCCCTGCCCAGCCCCACACTGGCATGGGGAGGAGACCTGGGGAAAAACCTAAAACCTGTGGGCTGAGATAAGGACAATTTAACAACTGAAACAAAGCTTAATTTAATAATACTAATGATTGCAATGGAAAAGGAAACAATGACATGAGAGGGAGAATAAAACCAAGAGGAACAAAGGCTGCACAGGGACAGCATTGCTCAGCAGCCATGCCAGCCCATCCCCAGCCAGGCAGTTGGGACTCCTGGCCAACTCCCCACTTTCCCTACTGGATGTGACCCTCCATGGATGGAAATCCTTTTGGCCACCTTGGGTCACCTGTCCCAGCCCTGCTCCCTCTCAGCCCCTTGTGCACCTGCCCCTGGCAGGGCTTGGGACACTGAAAAGTGCTGGATTTAGGGTGAGCCCTGCTGAGCAACAACGAAACACTAGTGTGGAATCAATGTTCCATCAGTTATTCCCATAATGAACCCAAACCACAGCTCTGCACCAGCTACTGGGGAGAAAAATAACTAATCATTCTGAAACCAGGACAGTAATTCATGCATCACCATGGTTTTATGGGAACAGCACCCCTTCCTTCCTCTACAGTTTTTACTCCAGAAATCCTGTGGAATTTTTCTTTCTTCATATCCTATATTGTTTCATAAGAAGAAGTTATACTGGGCTTCCAGAAAACCTGGAAAAGATGTTTCTACCCTAGTAATACTCAGTGTTTTACAAGGTGCTTATAAAAATGAAAGGGCAGCATCTACTAGACGACAATGTAATCTGCTTAGAGGTGTGAGGATTAAAAAAATCAGTGTGCCACAAACATAATGAGCAGGCAGTCATTTCAGTAGAGCCCAGTGATGTCAGATATGGTCTTTTGAAGGTCAGCAGTTAAGATGATCTGCATTATTACAAGTTTAGAAAAGGACTAAAAGTTCTTTGATCTGCATAAAATGTCCTACAAATTATTTTTGGTAACCTTTGCAAATAATTAATTTTAAAATGTAATGTGTTTTGGTGATCTACCTCAAGGAGAGAGAGGTCCATGGTTCAGCAGGAGGATGCAGCCATTATTCCCTGTGTTCTAATTATTTCTAATTATAGATCCACAGTGAAATCTCTTGTTTTCACACAGGCTGTTCAAGCAGATATTTAATAATTTCCTTAAAAGATGGATTTCTGATATACCTATGTATAGACTCATAGAATAGTTGGAGCAGAAAAGGACATTAAAACCTATCTGGTTCCAAGCCCCTGCCATGGGCACTGGATCCTTTCACTGGATCAGGTTGCTCAGAACTCTATCCAGCCTGGTCTTGGGCACTTCCAGGGATCCAGGGGCAGCCACAGCTTCTCTGGGCAGCCTGTGCCAGTCCCTCAGCACCCTCACAGTAGGAATTTCTCCCTGATGTCTAATCCAAACCTGTTCAGTTTGCAGCCATTCTCCCCTATCCTGCCACTCCTCCCCTTTATGAGAAGCCCCTCTCCACCTCTCTTGTAGGTTCCCTTCGGGTCCTGCAGGGCCACAGGGAGGTCCCCTGCTCCTCTCCAGGCTGAACGACCCCAATTCTCAGCCCAATTCTTCAGTGCTCCAGCCCTCTGAGCCCCTCATGGCCTCCCCTGCATTCAGTCCAGCAGGTCTGTGCCCTTTTATTGCTGGGGAGCCCAGGGGTGGATGCAGAGCTCCAGCTGGGATCCCCAGAGCAGAGAAGAGGGGCAGGATCCCCTCCTCATCCTCTGCTCACCCTGCTCTGGCTGCAGCCCAGGGCACATTTCTAGGCTGAGAATTGGGGTCGTTCAGCCTGGAGAGGAGCAGGGGACCTCCCTGTGGCCCTGCAGGACCCGAAAGGAACCTACAAGAGAGGTGGTGAGGGGCTTCTCATAAAGGGGAGGAGTGGCAGGATAGGGGAGAATGGCTGCAAACTGAACAGGTTTGGATTTCAGGGAGAAATTCCTACTGTGAGGGTGCTGAGGGACTGGCACAGGCTGCCCAGAGAAGCTGTGGCTGCCCCTGGGTCCTGGAAGTGCCCAAGGCCAGGCTGGATAGAGTTCTGAGCAACCTGATCCAGTGAAAGGATCCAGTGCCCATGGCCATCTCAGGTCCAGCCTCTCACCTACCAGCAATCTGTGTCTGCTTTTTTATACAAATGTTTCCACCTTTAAAGATCAGGCAATGCTATGATTTTTTTTTTTTAATCAAGCTTTTTTCCAACCAGCTAGTTCTAAGATTGGGGAATGTTATGATGACAGACACATTTTGAGATTTTTATCTTTTAGCATAACAAGCAGACATGATGCAAAATAGGTTTGGAGCAGAGACTCTGTAACAAACCCAGAAATTAACATGAAATCTTTGAGGATTTGTAGATCTGGAGGAGATACATTTTAAATTTCTCCAAAGAGCAAGGAGAAGACCAGTCAAATGGTGAGGAAAAAAAAAAAAAAGAGAGAAATTGCAAAATGTCTGTATACATTAATAGGAAATAAAACCAGGAAGTATAAAGGGAAGATGTTACAAAAAGAACTAAAAAATAAGGAAGTACATAATTTTGTGAAGAGAGGAAAATATGTTCAAAAAGAAGAACAAAAGAGAAAAATGTCACAGTTGGTGGACTTGATTCCCTCTTAATCAATAAACTGAAATCAGCCTTGCAGCTGACCAGAGGAGAGATTTAGCACAAGTAAAGCTTATCTTAAAGGCAAAACTAAATAACTTTTGTTTCCACTTAATTATGTATATATATATTAAAAAAAAAAGGAAGGAAAAAAAAGAAAGGAAAAAAAAAAAAGATAAAAAAAATTTAAAAGTGGATGCCATGACAGAATTCAGAGCAAGCAAGAGGAAGGAGTTATACCAGTATATCAGTGTGTCTAGTTCACACAGCTAAAAGGTTCTGTTTTGGTACTGACACTTATTCCTCAATGCTCTTTGCACCATTTGAGCTCTATCAGTGACATAGATCTATTTTTTCAAAGTTCTAGAATCATATTAAAAAATGACCACATCTAAAAGATCCTCCTACCTATTGATGAGGATGTTCAGACAGGATTCATGTCCTGGTTAGGACATGAGAGTTATTAAGTCATGTGGTTAAAAGCAACTCAAAGCACATGAAAGTTTATTCAAAAGCTTGAAGTTAAACTTGTTTAACTTCAGGGGTTGAAGCCTGAACCCCTATGTATTTCTCATCCTCACCTCACTCTGTTTGTGCACACTGCAGAGCACCAGCCACTTTGCTACTGATATTTTAAATATTGGATGTGACCCATTGGGTCCTTTGTTGGCCCTGCTCCTTTGTCCTGTGAATTTAGGGGAATAATTTTGATTTGCACTCATGCTAGCCCATACTCTAGAGGAAGGCAGCAAACAAGGGTTGGGCAGGAAATCCCAAAGGCTGCTCCTCAGGGCAGGCAGCAGGAGCCTGTAGCATTCACATTTTCTGAAACATCCCTTGGGCCAGGATTTTTCTCCTGGGAAGCTGTAAAGCCTCAGAGAAAAAGGAAAACAATAATTATCTCATTTGCTTCTCCTGTGTTTTGCCGCTTTGGAATGTGTTTGGAGATTGTTTACCCACAGGTGATTGTTTCATTGGTTTCATGTGAATTGTTTTGACTCTTTGGCCAATCAGGGCCAAGCTGTGTTGGGACTCTGGAGAGAGTCAGGAGTTTTCATTCTTATCTCTTTAGCATTCTCTAAGTATACTTTCTGTATTCTTTAGTATAGTTTAGTATAGCATTCTTTAATATACTAGAATATCATAAAATAATAAATTAGCCTTCTGAGAACATGGAGTCAGATCCATCATTCCTTCCTCTGTCTGGCAACCCCACAAATACAATGGAGCCCAGCATCTCCTTTGGGCAGAGCAGTGCTTGGGAGCCACAGGTCCTGTGTGACACCCTCAGGTGTCAGAGCTACACCCAGGCAAGGACAGACCTGCAGTTCCAGTGGCTCTGCAACCCTTCATCTTCTGTGCCTCCCTGAGACCAACAGCAGGTACCCACCTGCATGTGTGATTGCTGAGATTGAAATTTAAATCTGGGCAGTAACTGCAGCCAAGCTCTTGTTAGCAGAGAAAAACAATGATGAAACAGAGCCTTCCCTATTATTCATTGATATTGAATTAAAAAAAAATATAAATCAATATCCCTTTTGAGTTGTACTAACCAGCATAAAATAAAAGAATCACATTTCCTGATGAGCATGGTTTGCTGCCCAGAGGCTGATACTCTGAGTAAATCTCAAAGTCCTCTAGTTATTTTCTGAAAGAGTTGATTTATGAACAGTGAACTGCAATGGGCAAAAATTTCATCAGTTTTCATCATTTACTGTACCAATGAGCTTTAAAACGATGCAATTATGCACATTGTAGTAGTTACTCTGTATATACATATAGATGTATAAATGGAAAATGAGATTTTTGTTATCTACAGATAATCTTATAATTCATAAGTATAAAAGATGGTGTGTTGTTTTTTTCTTATCACATGGGGCTTTAAGGTTTAAAATAATTTAATAAAGGTTTCTGATGAAGCTGGAATAGTTGGTGACTCATAGGTCATCAGTGGGTGGCAGGTGAGAGAAGGGAAAGCCTAAAGCAGTTAAGGTTTTAATGAGACTCAAAGCTAGTTTTCAATTCAGAACATTCTTATTATTTTTTCCTGTTATTTTAACCACTACACAATGTTAAATATATTCTCTTTTCTCAACTTTTATTTAGTCTAATTTGTTCTTTCCCTTTTCTCCTGGGTGTTTCTAAAAAACAAGATTCTATCAGAGTTTTAAAAAGTTGAAGGATCAGTAAATACAATTATGTTTTAGCCATAACATCATTCAGTTATGAGTTTTATTTTTTAAGACTCCATAAGTTTTAACTAAAAAAACCTACTAATAAAATATTATAACTTTAGTGCTGCATCTTAACTCATTCAGCATGTATTTATTTACAATTTAACTTGTGAAGAGGAGCCAGAATTTGACAAGCTTCCACAATTTCCCAACTAAATTTGACTGAATGTATGAACCATTTCATGTGTCAGCTGTGCTGAGATCTCATGACAGGAACCCAGCTTCTGGATGCTGTATGTTAACACACCAGACTGTTCTACCTAAATTCCCCCAGTGCCTGCTCAACTGAATTGCTGAGGCTGATCCTCTCACTGCCATGTAGCTCCTCTCCCTCTCCCTCTCCCTCTCCTCTCCATTAAATTTAACTCAGAGATAAAATTTAGAGATATTTTGTATTTTGACTACATGAACTTCCTTGAACAGCTTCTGGTCTTTACTTTTCACAGGTTTGTGTTCTTCCATGGGGAAGAAAAGCCTGGTTTCATGTATTTTTTTCCCCCCCTCAAAACACCCATCACCACTGCACACAGGCAGATTCATTTGCTGCTCATTATAAAACAGAAAGAATGTAGTTCTGGTATGCTCCATTCTTCTTCCACTCCTTTTAGCCTCTCCAGTCTATTCTGTTGTTCTTCACCAAAGACTTCAAGGAGCAAACATGAACTCTCCACACACAGGAGCAACAGGACTGGAGAACAAATAATTTCTCTGGCTCACAGCTTGCCAAAACCCAAACAACTTCACAGAGCTGTTCATTATCACATAAACAAAGTGACAAGGCAAAAGGAAGTCTGAAGGTCTGTCCTCACGCACCTCTGCACCCCTTTTATTTTGGCAAAACAAAGCAGGTGCTGAGGTTGGAGTCTCTGTGGGTCAGCTCTCTGCCTGCCTGTGTGGAAAGACAGGGTTCTCTCCCTCTGCAGATGCACAGGACCGTGAGCTGCCTGAAATCCTCAGCATCTGTCCACCTCTAGAAGACAGATGGTTTCTTAGAGGTGCTCTCAGTAAGAGAATAAATAGCATTTCTTACTATGATGAAAGAAATAAAGCAATGAACTGCCAGCCCAGCAGCAGCACAGAACACTGCTACTCTCTCTGAAGCTTTTTGAGCAGGACTGACAGCAGAATATGCACAAATTTCTTACTGTGTTCCAAACAACTCCAAAGGGAACACCGTGATCCTGCAGCAAAATGATTTGATACTGAACTCTCCTGCAGCTTTAACTCATCTTCAAGAACCTCCACAGCATGTTGAGTACCAGCCCCAAACTGAACAGAGCTAGAGGATTACTACAACCCACAAGAGTAATCTAATGACTGAATCTAAATCAAATCTTTAGAAAACCCCCTAGGATTTAAAATTATTGGATCATAATTCTTATTCTGAGACTAACAGCCACATGTGGGTTCTGTTCCAGTGGCCACACCATGACTGTGTGCTGTCCTGTTGGGGCATTGAAACAAATAAACCCATTAGATTGTAACCAAAGAGAAGAATATCCATCCTCCTTGAGCTCCCACATTAGCATCCCTGGTGTCTGAAAGCAAACATTAACCAGCTTCATGTTTTAAACCCTCTAATGTGAAAGCTGCCCTTGATCTATTAGAATGACCCCAAGGCTCTACCTGCTATCCACATCACTTTAGTAATCTCTGTGCACAATATTTCTAAAGACCTTAAGCAGTAGAAAAAGTGATTTTGTGTTTCTTGATTTTATTTTCTTCTTCTGCAGAGCTCACGTTCAATCATTTTAAAGAATATGTTTTCCACACAGCTGCTTCTATGAATGTACAAGTGTCTTATGAAGGAAAAAAACCAAAACTGTCCTTTAACACAATAAACTAGGGATTGCTTTGACATGGATTTCATTAACCAAACCTACAAAGAATTCAATGACTAATAGTATGGATTTTTAAAAATCTTATTAACCAATGATTTCCTGTTCTTCCTGTCACTGTACTAGGCCAGAAAAGGAAGACAGCATTTTGCTAGGTAGTGTACACAGCAAGACAGAGAGCTCCTTCCCTTTTAAAAAATAAATTATTTAAAATTTTGAAAAGAAGCAAAGGAATTAAACAGGAGAAAAGGATGGGGTCAAGAGTGAAACAAAGCAATTCAGCCTGACAAGTGGCTGTCTTGGCACTTCATGGACTTTCTTTTTCTATGCATGACAGTGGAGAAGCCCATTCAATCACAAAGACTTGCCATGATTTTATGTGAGATTAGAGGAGGCCCTCCAAAAAATATGCATGTTCTTCAATTTCTGGTAGAGAGTGACAAGGAGGCAGTTTTGTATGCAAAGACAACCAATTCGTAGTCCAGCTAAGATCAAAAGCAAAAACCCTACTGAAGAAAAGCAAAACAGCCAACTATAATCTAGAAAGTGGTTTTTGGACAAAACAGATGTAGTTTTATCTGTAAGACTACAGTGATAAAATTAAAAACAACCAGAAAATGTTGCTGTGAAATTATCAGTTGCAGCAAATTTAGGGTTAATTTGTAATAGAAACTAACATTGTTTTAACTTTTAATACCTTTAGTTTGCAAACACAAAATTTCCAGAGAGCCTTTTACTATGAAAGTTGATATAATACTTTCATGGTCTTGTATATAATGATGTACAAACATCAAAAGAAAGACTAATACAAACTGTGAAGGTAATTTTAAAGCATCAATTAATTATATGCCCTCTAGAACTGAATTTTGTTCATTTGTTTTAAAGTATCTAGAATCTACGCACATTAATTTTCTCATTATGTTGCCACTGCACTTTTAACTCAACATTATTTTTCTTTTACTAGAAAACACAACTTTTGCCTCTCTCCTTCACCCTTACCCTGTTGTGGTGGTAAACCCCCCACTACCAGCACTCCTGAATTACCTGAATGTGCTTTTACTGGCTGTGGGCTCTGATCTGGGCAATCACAGCTTGGTTTACTTAACTCTGCTTTCGCTCAGATCCGAGCTGAACTCCAGGGAAAGGTCAAGGGGTCTCCCTGGGTCATGGTGAGGAGGTCTCAGCAAAGAGACCCAGCCAGGGCTGCACCCAAGATGACCCAAAATGGCCCCAAAATGCACGAGCGCTCCCGGGCTCTCTCCCTGGGATCAGTTCTGCTCCATTTGCACCTTGCAGTTCATTGTCCCATTCCAGCTTTAGCCCAGGCACTCCCACCCCGCTTGTTTTTCTCTCTGCAGCCCACGGGGTTTGTGCTCTTGGGCACTTGCTTGAAAAGTTTATTTCAACTTCTCTGGCATGAGAACTTTTGGCGACTCATTTGATATTCGTGGTAGAAAGTTAAAGCACCCTGTAGCCTCTCTGGCCAGGTAATAGTGACTAGTTTTTATTTTGGTGAATAATTTTGTATTTTGTACACTTGCATTACACACTAGGTCTACAAATTCATCAATTTAGCACCTAGGAAAACAGTTCAAACATTGCTATTTTTTGCACAATTTCAGGAAGTGAACAAGGCCATTTTTTACCTCTGTGAAAAATCTTGTTATACCGAGATCTAGGAAATGTACATGAAGAGATGTTTTGAGGCTCAAGAGAAGTGGCAGCAGGAATATTGAATAGTGGAGGAGGAAGAAATATCAGATTTCTGGTGGGTTGGTGAAACCCAAGGGGTTCAAGCCACTTGATCATCACTACAACAATATCCCCAAAATGGATTGCACCAAAATTGCTCTTTTGTGGTAGGACATATAATCCTACACTTCTTCTAGAGAAAGAAACAATCCTGATATTAGTTCCTTTGGAAGAATCTATTGAGTAAATTTAAAAATAAACCTGAATGTCAAGAGCATTTAGGAGGGAAGTGCAGAGTTCTCCCTTCTGCCAAATAAAAGCAGAAGAGAAATGTTCATATTCTAGTAAAGTTTTCTGAATAGCCTCTGTTGTACTTGACAATTTCCTTATTTTTCTTTGGACTTTGTTCAATTTCTAAATTTCTCATTAAAAAAATTATATACTTGTATTGATTTGTAATATCAACTAGGCCAATACAAGACCAAATTTCATTGCAATTTGACTGTAAATGATTCACTGTTTACTGGAGAACAGTGTCCCAGGTTTCATCGTTAAATTCTTAATTGCTTCAAATTTGTGCTGCCTTGAAATAGATTTCTATAAATTTCAGATTCCTATTGTTTGAGGAGTACCTTCAAAATAATATAATATGGTGCACTGAGCTTAAACCAGCAGCTAAACCCTGAATTTTCTGATTTTTAAAGTCCTCTGCTCAGGTAACATGCATCTGCTGTCTGTTGAACCTTCTGAATAAGTGGAATTAATAGCAACTTAAGTAAGGTATAAAACCATATTTTCTTTTCCTGTTCCTCTTGGGAGATGCCTACAGTGACCTCTAACTTCAGGGAATCTTCCTTGTAATTTTATCTTCACACATGAGAGAGGGGAAAGTGGGATTTATCCAAACCAAAATGCTTGCCCCCCACACTCAGATCTTTGCAGCTTTCAGATCCAGACCTGGCATTAAAGACTCAATATTCTGCTGCTCTGCAGCAAGAAGAGAAGGGGGGAAAACATCTCACAACTCTCTGATCTTTTCTCTTGACTTTACTGTGTGGCTCCAAGGTTTTACTGATTGCCATGTAAGAAAGATTCTGCTTGTTGAGAAGAATCCTGAAACAATTGCTCCATCTTCTCTCTTCCCTGGCTGTTTTCTAGCATATTTCTGCCTCCAGTTTTCAGTACAGATGTAACAGCTCCAACTTTTATTACAGGTATAACAGGTCTGGGCAGCAAAGCAGCTACAGGAGTCAAAGTACTATCCCAGGTACTGTCTGGTCCATGTTGGTGTTTTATGATGTCCTAGGAACTCGGGAAGAGTATTTTTTCCCCTTTACTTTGTTTCTGTGCAGAGTATCAGGGGAACAAGTGACCTTAATGAAGTGGCAGAGTCAGATCCTGAGACTGTGTGAATCAGTCTGCAGCTCACAGCAGTGAATGAACCAAGAGAAGGATGCAGTCCTCCAAATTTTATATTGCTTCAGATATTGCTCTACTGATTTCGCTGCTCGTAAAGATAGGAAATCTAATAAAAGAATATTTTAAAAGGGTATTCTAAAGCTAATAGGTACCTTGTGGGCTGCAATCTTTTTCCAGGCTCACTTAGTTCTGTAAAACCACTGCAGAAATCTCAACCTTAGGTTGTTTTTCTTTTCAGCGAGTTTCCTCTTCCCCCTTTCCTGGCCTTCTCACAAAAACAAGTCCAAATTGAGACTTCCAGACTTCCTTCTCATTCCTTCTGATGGAGCTGACTGAGCTGGTGATAAGATTATCACATAGAGCTGGAGCTGCATTTTCTAGTTCTGAATCATACTACTAGGCTTTACAGCAACAATTATAGCCTCTTTCCCTCTCACTAGAAAAAGGATGTGATTTAAACATCTTGAATTTACCCCATTTCCAAGAAATTGACATCACACTGAAGTTTCTACCATAGTAAGTCTCTCCATGTCTGTTGCCAAAACTTCAGCGTTTGCTTGCACATTTCTCTTAAGCTGGAAATGAATCCTGGGCATGCAGCATCACCTAAAAATGTTTCTGAGGTGTGGGAGGAATTTCAAGATCTGAAAATGAACAAACCATAGAAAATGTCTTGAAGCCAAAATACGATGGTAGAATGACATAGTGACTGCATCATGATTTTTTTTTTCTGGTTGGAGCTGCCAGCATTCACTCTTCTAGAGATTTGATTTGTGTTAAATAGACCCAAACCATAAAGCTTCAGTAAAGTTTTATAAAGAATGTAAATGTCTCTTAAGAATTAATTATTCACTTTTTACCTTGAAATAAACCCGATTTTGATACAAAGGACAGGTATAGAAAAATTCTTTCTGTCCTAACTTTCATTAGTCCTAAGAAAATTTATTCCAAATGGACTACTTTTACTTCTGCTCTTGGCAAGATGGAAATTAGAGTAAAATTGCAAGCTTCATGATTATAGGAGATTAGCTCCAGTCAGCAGTTAGACCCACATCCACTCACTTCCCTCAACTAGAAGAGGGAAAGAAATTGGAAGAGCAAAACAAAGAAAAACTTTTGGGTCTGTTGACCCTCAAATAAGTGAAAAAGGAGTAAAAAACTCAACCCATCATGAGTGACATGAAGGAAATCCCTCACCACATGCTGATAACCAGATAGTCCCTGGGTGAAAATTGGAGATATTGCTGCCAGCTCTTATTGCCCAGCAATAAACAAACCCTGCTGTGCCACCAACACTGCTTTGGTCACTAATCTGAGCCCCAGCACCATCCAGGCTCCTAGAAAGGTAATTAACTACACCCAAGCTAAACCCACCACAATGCTTAAATCACCACAAGGATTGAGGGTGATTTCTTAAATTCTGGCAGGTTTTTTCCTATATTTTCAGAGCATTTGTCTAACAGCAACAAACTACAAAACATTCCTAAAACTACATTACATTCCTGTAGTGTTTTCCTGTATTTTCAGTGCAGATGTCTAACAACAACAAACTACCAAACCATCTGTGCTTATCTATACCATTTTTGCCCTTCTGAATCATTACCTTTTATCTGTTGACAAAATCACTACACTTGGAAATTGCATATCTGGTATAACTACTGCTCACCTAAGGGCTTCTCATTACAGCCACTCCTTGATGAGCAGAGAGGTGACAATCTCAGCAGCCATTTGTGACACCAGGATGGTTAGGCCAGGCTTGTGCTCCATTGCAGCCACTCCTTGATGAGCAGAAAGGTGACAATCTCAGCAGTCATTTGTGACACCAGGATGGTTAGGCCAGGCTTGTGCTCCATTGCAGCCACTCCTTGATGAGCAGAGAGGTGACAATCTCAGCAGCCATTTACAACCTCATGAAGGTTAGGCCAGGCTTGTCCACCAGGACTTGGTGAAGGCCATTCAGGGTGTTCACTCTGAGGTGTCAACCCTGACTCAGTGCAGCTTTTCAGTAGGGCTCATTCCAGAACCACATTAAGTGTTCAGAAGTGTTTCACTTGCAGGTAAAATTTCACCAGGTCTCACCATGAGTTCCTGTAAAATCTTCCTGGCCTAAGTCACAGAATTGGGGAGGCAGGATCTGAGGAAGGGACTTCAGCCACCACCTAGTCCCAAAGGTGGACAGAGACACCTCCTGACAGACCTGGCTGCTCAAGGCTTTGTCCAGCATGGCCCTGAACTCCTCCAGGGATGGGAAAAGCTGCTGCCATGGCTCACCCCTCTCAGAATTTCTTACAGTAAAGAATTCCTTAAGGTAAAGAATTTCTTCCCAATATCTCTAACCTAAATTTCCCCTTTTAATTTTCACCCCTCACTGCTTCCCCTGTCCCTACAGCTTGTGAAAAAGCATCCCTCCCTGTGCTCCCTGCAGAATCCCTTCAGACACTGGAGGGTTGCTACGAGGTCTCCACGCATTTCTCACTTTAACCTTAATTTTCCTGTATCATTCATTAGCATTCACAGTGTGGTAAGTGTTGTCTACATGCTTCACTTTCCCACTCAAAAGCAGCCTGCCTGTTCAAGCAGCAGAGCTTCAGACAGCAGCATAAATTGCCTGTAAAAAATGTATTTATATATTTGCAAAGAAAAATCTAGACATTTCATGGCTTTGGATTTTGCGAACAAACTAGGAAACATGTAGGTGAAAAATCACTAGTCTGTCACCACACAACATTGGTACTGTATCAGTAGAAACTGACATTAAATCTATTGATTTTAAGACTACTTTTCTGATTTTATTTCCTTAATACTACTTTTGGGTTAATGCAAAAGTACTGTAGGATGGGGAAAGGAAAAGAAAAAGGAAAAAAAAAAGAGAAAAAGAAAGTTAAAAAGACAACTCTTTCAGCCAGCCAGAGTGTCACATTCATATTCTCTGGAAAAATCCTTTTGCTCAGGATTTTTCTCCTGGGAAGCTGAGAAGCCTTAAAGAAAAATGAAAACAAATATTATCTCATTTGCTTCTCCTGTGTTTTGCTCCTTTGGAATGTGTTTGGAGATTGTTTATCCAACAGGTGATTGCTTTATTGGTTTCTGGTGTAAGTTGTTTTGACTCATTGCCAATCAGTGCCAGGATGTGTTGAGAATCTGGAGAGAGTCACGAGTTTTCACGATTATCTTTTTTTAGCCTTCTGCCTGCATCCTTTCTGTATTCTTTAGTATAGTGTAGCTTAGTATTCTTTAATATAATATGGTATCATAAAATAATAAATTAGCCTTGTGAAAACACAGAGTCAGATTCATCATTCCTTCCTACCACAAGAGTCCACAAAAATACAGTACCAGAGAGTGCACAGTATCCAAGCACAGGACAAAGTGTCTAAACCCTGGAATAACTGATGGGCACACAATGCCCACCAAGCTGAGGAGAGCAAGGATGCACCAGGACACTGCTCACCTGCAGCTGAAGTGGGGGAAGAACCAAAGCCCTTGGAGCAATGTTCAGCACTGCATGTCTGTGCTCCTGGGGTGACTTTTACTCCACACATTGCTGTTGGCATAAGTCGGTGGTAAATCATTTTTCACTCTTTTGTGTGAATAAGCAGCCATCTGTAAGAACAAAACTGAGCATTTTTGGTTGCTCTCCTCTTTTTTCTTTCCAAGTAATCGAGTTTCTAAATTTCAGGAGAACTTCTTGCTTCAACAAGGGTCTCAGAATTTAGTCATATCCAGACCTCAGGTAAGTTGGGACTTTACATATTGGCTATGGGAGAAATGGATACTTAGCAATACTTACAGGGCTGTGCTGGGCATCTTTTTAATGGAGAGAAAAAAAAAAAAGTATTTTGTTCCTAAAAGTGAGGCAGTGGTCTTTCAAAATCTCTTCCTGAACTAACACTTAGAAATCTGAGGTGAGAAGTCTCTATACCTGGGTTTCATCACATCCCTCTCAATTTTGGATTTTCTTGCCTCCTTTTCTTCCTCTTGTCTCAGATTTTCTGTCTGCTGGCTATTGCCACATTTTTTGGGCTCAGATCCCCATTGCAGGAGATAAAAACACAAGTGCAACTCAAAGCATTAATTCAGAGTCTGACAGATTATTGACAGCCCCTAGCTAGCCCTGATGGATTAACACTCAAACTAATATATAAACAGGCACAGAAAAAGATAATAAAACCATGGCCTACAATATAATCTTGTGTTGAAGACTAATAAAGCTTATGTAAGTCCAACAAAAGTTGTGAGCATCTGCAAACATGGAAAACAGAATAATGTAACATAATATAACATAATAAAACATAACATAACATAATATAACATAGCATAATATAATGTGACATAATATATTATAATTATATCTCTATGTAATATATACTAATTACATACTTATATATATTGATATTTTATATCAATATATATTATATATCTAACTGTTTTTGCATCAACTGCTGATCAACAGCAAAACAAGACAAAATAATGAGGGATGGGAGAGAGTGAAATTTTTGGTTAAAAATGACCTTGCCAAAGCAATCACTTCAAAGATCTCTTTGAACCAAATCATTTAATCATTGATCCTTGTTACCTGAATGGTTTTCTAAACCACTGTCACAAGCTGAGGGGAAGTAGAAGATTATTAGGTGAAAGCAAGTTACAAGCAGCTAATAGATGGAGTCTGTAAAACTGAAAAGAACCCCAATTTCAGTCAAACCCCTTACACTGTGGCACTACATTCAGAACACTAACTTCTTGGAGACTATCCTGTCTTCAGAGAAAAGGAATTACAGTAAACAAAAAACAATTATTAAAGTTATTTTTTAATAGTTAAACATTAAACACTGCTACACCCTATAAATATTAATATCCAACAAACATTAATTTTCATACTAAATGAAGTCAAGCATCATAAAAAGGATCCATTAAAAAACCGTTAAAAATCTCCTAACTACATTCTTTTGCTAAAAGGGAAATTGTTTTTAAAGATGAAGTTTATGTTTTTCTTTTAATATAGATTTTTTTTTTATTAGAAAAAATAGAGACCTTTTTCATGATTCAGAATAAAATTTAATCAGGCTCTTATATGTTTTTCTCCATCGTTTTCTGAAAGCTCACTATATATTTGTATGTGCAGTATGGCAGGAGAGGGGGAAACTCAAGAGTTCTTTCCCATGATACTTTACTAGACACCCTCTTTCTATATCTTAAAAACGAATTAAAATACCTTGTCCTCTGGGAAAAGGACTAATTGGACTTATCTGCCCTCACTGTGCCATGTCACAAAGTGAAAAATCCACACTAATGATTCCTGAAACACCAATCTGAGATAGGTGGCATTAGATGATTCACAGAAAACAAGCATCTCTGTAGATTAATCACTTTTATTTTGTTCAGATTTGCTGATTTATTTTGAACTAGTCATGGGGTAGTTAATAAATGTCATTCAGTTCATTAAAAAAAAAGTTCTCATTTGCTGTAAATAGTAATCAAATTATTTGTAAGAAAGCAAAAAATATCCTGCTATAATGCCCTCTGCTTAGTATTAAAAACCACCCCTAGGAGATTAAGGTTTAAAACTAATTTTAAAAGGAATTATGCCAAGGTTCACTTTCCTGATAAATGGAAAACTTGCATTCCTAGCAGAAAATAACAATAATGAAAAACCTCCTAACCTTGATTCTGATGTGCCAGGGGACAGCAGCAAACAGCAGAGATGGGCAGCAGAAATGGGCTCTCACCACTGCCAGCCGAGGACTGAGACAGGAATAGGCAGAAGAATTATTACTCTGGGAATAAATAAATAAATAAAATAAAATAAAATAAAACAATTATAAAATATAATATAGAATAATATAATATAGAACAATAGAGAATAATATAACAGAGAATAATATAATAGAGAATAATATAATATGATAGAGAATAATGTAATGTAATAGAATGTAATGCAATGTAATGCAATATAATTAATATAATATAATATAATATAATATAATATAATATAATATAATATAATATAATATAATATAATATAATATAATATAATATAATATAATATAATATAATATAATATTTACTAATTAATATATAAAATAATAAATAATTATTCCTCTGGGAACCACAGCCCGGCTCAGGCACAGGGCTACACAGGAAGCCACGTGCTTTTGCTGACACAGCATCCAGTGGGTTTGGGGTGAGGAAAAAGAACCCAGGGCACTTTCCTGGCAGGTGGTGTAGCTCAGCAGCAGCAGAGAGCTGGCAGGAATCTCATGTTCCATCTGGACACTGCCTCCCCTTTCCAGCCCTCTGGAACACTGATCACAGAGCTGGGCCTGGCAGGAACTGAGGGCCCAACAGAGCAGAAGTCATGTGGAAAACAGAATCACACTGAGCTAGTCACACTCCTGGGCTTTGTTTGATGGTTTTCCTGCAAAAGACAATTCCACAATACACAGCTTTAGAAGCTGAACTGAACTCAGGAATTTTCATTTCTCCTATCCTCACAATCTCACTAATTAAATAATGCAATTATATCCCCACAAACAGTTCTGCTTGAGAGCCTTGAGAGGCTGCCCTAGAACCAAGGCTGGACAGAGCTAAAGAATAAAGTTTATTAAAAAGTATTTAAAGGATGCACCTTGGGCAGTACCCAAACACCCAGCACCTTGGGTTACACCCATGATGAACGAAAATGGACTCTGAGTTTTCACTTTTTTTAAGCTTTGGTCCATGCCCATATTGGGGTTAACTGTCCAATTCCATCTCCAGGTGATGCAGTCCCATCCTCCCAGATTGCTCCCCTCAATTCCCTGTTGTTTGCACTTTTTTGGGCCTGAAGCTGCAATGGTGTCCTTAGTTCTGGGGCTGGAAATTGATTGTTTTGTGTGGCTGAGCTGTGAGGAGAACTTGCTAACACTTTACATGAAATGTAGTGTTCCATACTAAAGCACTACATAACCTGGAAAACAGGAAAGTTAAACTTTAGGCATCACTGCCTTCTCCCTTCTACGAAAACAATTCCTTTAGACCACATCATCCACTAGAAACACGTTTGCTTATATATAGAGCTTAAAAAACTACTACTAATGATAGATTTTTAAAGTTTCCTTAAAATTAAACTTCATGTGACTAACTTAGGAGAGAGTGACTATCACACAGCAGATTTTGATTGCTCCAGACTAATCAGGACAGATTAACTTCTCTGTTCAACTCAGAACATTGCCCAAGTTTCATCTAACCCTACTAGAAAGACAGAACCAAGAAAAAATTATTTGTGCTTAGTATTTCTTTGTTGTATTGAAGGAGCTACTTATTAAAAAAAAAAAAATCCACATTTTGATGACTTTCATTCTCTGCATCATAGTTCTGTCTTGCTGTATTTCTTTCTGCTGGATGCAGACCCTGTGCATCCTGAAGGTTCCCAGTCCCACTAAAGGCATTGCTGGCACCTGGAAAGAGGTGAGCCACAGGACATAATTCAGAGTCAGTCTTAATTAATTTCTTATTTTCTCTTAACCCTCATGGGTCAAACGTGCTTTACTGCAACCAAAAGCCAAGGGAAACCACTTGAACCAAATGACTGACCAAATATTTCTAACTCTTATGACTAAAATAAAAGACTTCCCAAAGCAAGGGACACTTCTCAGTTGCATTAGCATAAGTGAAGAGTAAATTACTTGAGAAAGATCATTCTTGTTTTCCTAAGCAGCCTGAGACTGGACAGAGCAGTGGAATTGTCCCCTCATTTTAAATGCAATAGTGGCTGGAGACACTTTCCTTCAGCCTCAGTATAATGAAATTTCCCACCCTGCTTTAGCTTCCCTTTTGGCATTGAAAAATACACTTATGATTATAATGTTTCCTTTTTCATATACATACAATATTCTAATTTTTAAATACAGAATGACATTAGTAATAATAAGTATTATGAAATATGAATAAACTTATTCTTACCTCTTTGCTCAAGGTTGCCCTCCTACCTTAAATGCTCTAAACATAAAGAGAGCAGTTTAACACAACAATAAAACTAAACAATAATAAAAAATGTGACTACTATTTGATGAAAAATTTGCCATAAGGTAAAAGAAAAATAAAGAAGCAAGATTACATTCTTACAGTGGATTTCTATATTGCTGGCTTCGTTTAATGAACTGGAAAATAAAAATTTAATCAATTTACTTTAGATCAATGGTCTCAAAGTGTTAAAACACTAAGCTATGTAGTACAAGAAATAAAATAATCCAGTAGAAAAGCAATGTACTTGCAGCATAACTTTAATAGCCTTAAGAAAGGAATCTTAATACTGACATCTTCTGCTTAACATCTGACATGTTCTGCTTAACATCTCAGGATTTACAGGTAGCCAGCTTACACAGAACAATTACCAAGTCTAGATATTAAATTAGAAAGAAACAAAAATCTTGTAAAAAGTGAGCACAAGATTAGCAGTATTTGTGTGCTGTCTTTGGGAGGAGTCTCCATCATCTAACCTGCAATATAAATCTCAATTAATGCAAATATGGCACACAGCTTTCCCCCTACTTTTCTAACCTTAGCAGTAACTCATTTAGTTGAATTCTGCTCTTTTGAAATGCTGCCTCTAAGCTGAAAAGTCAACTGGTTCTTTAGGTTCTCTTATATGATTACTCTTTTTATTATTCTTCTACACTTGAGAGATTTATTTTGTCCTAAGCTAGGCTAAAGCATTATGAAGCATAAGTTACAAACTGTGCATTTCATCAAGACCAAATATAAGAGTCTACCAGCATTCCTAATTCCACCAGTTTTCCTTGCAGGCCCTATTCAATCTCTAGACTATGTGTTTGTACAAAAAGGTTGATTAAATGCTTTTTTAACATAGTATTATAGTCTAATTTTTAATAGAGATACCTATATTTTAAAGTAAATAAACAAAATGAGCTATTGGGAAACATGTTCCTAACTCCTCACCTCCCCCAAGACACTAATCTCAGACTAAACCAAACATGACAAACACCTCAATTTCTCAGGTCTTTATGCCCCCAAGAAGACTTTTAACAGCGTACAAAGGCAAGAAAGGAAACACATTTTGATAGGACTTCCATGCTTTTAGTCCTCAAGGGAAAAAATAAGATTACATACCTAAACAGCAGAATATCTCCCTAGAAGCGCCTCCCTATTTCTTTTACGGATTTACTGGCTGGACGGTGAAGTAAAAATTTATTTATCTTTCAGTTTTTAACCGATAGCCTGGGAAGGGGTGATGCCTTAAGCTGGGGTGGAAACCAAAGGTGTTATAAGAAAACTCCTAAGAGTATGACTCACAACATAAAGGGAATGGGGGATGAGGAAAGAACATGAAGCAAACCCAGGTTCTATAAAAATGCAACTGCTCTCATCTCTTGTTAGCTTCAACAAGAGCTGAGGGGGCTCAGGCCCTAGAGGAGCACCTCAGCTGTCTTTAGGACCTAAAGAACAAAGGAGCACTATAAAAAAGGTAAAAGAGTAAGAAAAAACAAGAAAATAATTCCTTCTCCACAAAAGCAGTCTTGTTTAAAAAAACCCCACACCCAAACAAACACCACAAGACAGATCTATCAAAATAATTTAACAAGTAAGCATATACTGCAAATTGCTGCTATTTGTCAGCCTCTGGGCATCTTTACACATAATGGCCAAAAAAAAAGCTTTTGGGTATTTGTAGATAGACTTGAAAGGTCTCAGAAAAGCTTCAGGATCTTTTTCAGAGTACAAGGATTTTTCTTGGTGTAAATTCATTTGGCTCAATTCCCTGTTGACTGATACCCATATATCATTCACTGAGCAATCAGCTAAGTCCAATTCTCCAGTATTACTGCTGTCTGTGTCAAATGAGCCACTGGACCATCAGACTTGATCTTTTCTATTTTTTGAGACTTAGAGGGCCTACCATGCTTTACAGAGTTCCTCCTTCCTCTGGAGGAATTATCATCTAAGAACAATCAAGTCTCACATTTGACCTATGAAACCACTATCCCAGTATCATGATTCTAAAGATACAAATGTACAACCTCATGATAGATAGCTAGAGCAGTCATTGCTAGCAGATATGCTTACCAGTGAATTCTGTCAATCGTCTGTGTTCCCTTCCTAGACATATAGGAAGGCCAACTCCTTTGTCCTCTCTCATGGAACTTCATTTATGAAAACAAAATATAACTGGCAGGATTATCAAGACACAGATTTCAATTAAGCCTTTTTTTTTTTTTCCCAGGGAAAGCAGAAGTGTGTGTTCATTTGTGACATGTCTTGGTTTTTGCTCATGTACCACACTCTGCTGGTTCATCTCTAAATAAACACAGCAAGGATCGAGCAGCATCTTCAGTTTATTTGTAGGTGTAATTGCAATTAGAGATGGCAGCATTGATATTCAGGGGATAATTCTGGAGAAAAAGGGATACCTTAGAAGCTGTTTTTATGGAAACGTTTCAGTTGTTTCAGATGCCCCAGAACAGCTGAAATACCTGCAAGGAACTCACCTCCAGCAGGGTGTGAGAAGGTATCAGTAACACTCAGGTCAGCAGGACAGGTGTCAGCTTTCTGACACTGGGCATCTTATGGGAGCAAGAGAGGTGACCTCACCTGAACACTGCTGGAGTCAGGCATCTCATGGCTCCTGCTTTCTTATGTTCCATCTGCCAGTGTTCCATTTCAGGTGACAGTTCTTTGACTTGGTTTCATTATATATTAATATCTATATATATAAACGTTTATATAGAACTTCTAGACATACATGCACACATACACAGAAAGACTTAAAAGCAAAATAAACCCAAAAAACCCTACAGCCTAGCCAAAGCTATCTTTCTCTTGGGCGTATACCAAGAAATCTCTGCCAAAAAAAATTATATATATATTCAATGTTAGAGTTAATATAACCAAAGGCAAAATTCCAAGAGTTGCATGCTAACACAGTAGTACAGCAGGTTAAAAAAGAGAGAGTACTATATTTGAAATTATTTTCCATGCTATTCCCTGTAAATGCAACACACTGGCCACACTGCAAAGCCATTTGACATTTAGATTACATGAGACAGATAACCTGGAGAATGAAATGACCCTCTGCTGCAGCCTCTGTTTCATGGGGAAGCCATCACTTTGTAGGTGAGACTTCCCAAGAAATACTGCTGCCCTTCTAGAAAGGAGCAAGTGGAAGACATAAATGCTGAGAGTCTGCAAATGCCAATTATCACATCTGCCATGTCAATACACTTCTTTCAGCATCATTTTATCTCAATTTTATTTCACTGTCCTGTGGAAAACAGTAGGGACTATGACTTTTCCAGCAGCAAAACCGGTGTCCTGAGTAGGAAAAGGGGTGGGCTAGAAACAAAGACTTTCATGACCAAGATCACACAAAAGCTGATGAGCAACGGTAAGTAGGAGCTCAAGGACAAGCTGCATTTGTGCCCATCAGTGCTGCAAGCAACTGAAAACCACAAAAATTGAAATAATGGATTTCATATCGGGTCAACTTTCTCATTTTTTTTTAAACTTAAAACCTTCAGTAGTTCAATAGTTTGGTAATCAAAAGAGTGTTTGGATTACTCCTCCACAGACAGCTTGTCCCTGGTGGAGTAACTGTAATGATACTGAAGTCAAGTATTGCACATTTATTTGAGTTTTAAGGCGAGAAAAGCATTGGTGAGAGGCAACCCCTACTAGTACTTAAGTTCCTGCATCACAGTGATGACATGTGCCCACATTCTCCTAAAACCAAAAGGAGTCAGGAGTTTTTCCTCAGTTTATCTGTTTGCAATACATAGGAAATTAATACAAAATAAAAATTAAACCCAAAGCATGTGAAGAGTATCAATAATATCAACTAGGACTGCTCAGCTTTCATTAAAAAGCTCCCATTTCTCTGTGGCTTCAAAGTGGAGTTTGGCTTTCCTGGTTTCCCTTTTACACACTGCTATTTATGAATTTGATGTGGTAGCTGGTTTGACAGATGATAGGACTGCTTGCAACTTACTCATGTTTGGATCCCTATGTGAAAACTTCTTTTCTTTTTTTAAGCACTAACCTCATCTCTCTTTTCTTTTTAAATGAAAGCAGAACTATTCTAGCTTTATTTTCCTTTAATTAATCTCCCTCAAGCATATGGCAGCGACGGAATTATCGCGAGTGACCTCTCAACTCTCTGCATATATTAAGGCCTCGATCTAATCTCGTTGCTTGTTAAATTTAGTTTCTGTTTGCTATTAAAAGCGTGGCTATAGTGGAATTGTTGTGAATTACTACGAGCGCGGTGCGCGTACGCATGTGAGTGGCGGGGCCAAGGACAGCATTGCGTATTTCTCATCCTGAGGGGAACACAGGCAGCGAGGAAGATGCAGCACGGCATGTTCTTGTCAGAGATCACACACAAACTGCCTCAAACACAGCTTCTGGTCCTCCCACAATGGGATATTTTTGCCACCCTTAATGACGCCAGGCAGGTGTTTACAGTTCTGATCTCTGTCCGTCTCGAGTTGGAATGAGGCACAGACACAAAATAGCAACGCTTGACGCACTAGACCGTGACATACTGTACGCACTGCAATTAAAATAAACTCTACTCCTGATCCTCATTTCTTCCTGTGAGCAAACAAGGAAAGCTAGGAGGATTCATTCTGGTTTGTGGAAGGCTGTGCACTATTCTGAGAAGTGTAAAAAAAATAATTTGCAGAATGAACTAAAATTCTCTAAGCCACCTTTTTAGCCTTGGCTCACTCTTTGCCAGGTGATTTCAGAGAAGGAGGAAGGAAGGGAGCTTTCCATCTGTTGAGGTGTTAGGATTCTAAACATGTTCCTGAGTTAATTTTGACTCTTTAAAGTGTGAGATAAGTTAATATACTCTAAAGAAATATATCATGTCAATCAGCAGTGCTTTTCTCAATATGAGCCCACTCACTTCCGCCGCCTGCTTACAGGCTCTAGAGGCTTCTAGCTCTGAAACTATGCCTCCCTTAAGAAATGAAATGTTCAAGTGGTATCAACAAATCATGGATGTCTCTAATAAAATAAACATGAACGGTGTGAATGGGAATAGAGACGTTGACACTGTTTATTCCCTTTGTGTTGATGGAGTGTTTTTCCTAAATACTTGCACTCAGAAATATGAAGTAACACCTTTTTTAAAGAAAAAAAAGTGGAAAGGAAAAAATAGTGTAAGGAAATATTATTTATAAAATAGTTACATCCCAATCCTAAAATTATATTTACTTAAGTAGATACTAAAATTATATTTACTTAAATAGATACATCCCAAAATGTCTTTTTTCTGCATCTCTTTCCAGTCTTTTTGGACCAGGCGTAGAAGTCTCTGAAGTATATTAACTTTGCCAGATACTAAACACCCAAAATATTTGAAATATTGTATCATCTTCTGGTCAGAATACATGAACAAATTTACTAAGTCAGGGCCTGCCTTAGTGCAATGAACTTTCCTGAGGAATTGAAGATGGCAGAGTGCATACAATAATTGCCTTTGTGCTAATTGCTTTAAGAATCCAAAAGTTCACAGGAAGCTGGAAGTTGTGTCTGGACCATCAGGTTTATCAGAAAACATAGTCTATAAATTTGCCTGATCCCAGTATATATTTGTTCTCTACAACACCCTGTGGTCATGCGTTCTACAAGTATAAATCATGCAAAAATCGATCTTTCATTAACTATAAATTTATTTACAAGCTGAAATTTTTGTTCAGTGCATCAGTTTGTATATTTGTATATCCTTCTATTTTCTCAGTTACCTCTTTTCCAAGCTGCAAAAAAAGTAATCCAGGACACATCACAATCCATATGAAAGATATTCCAAGCTTTTGATCTCTCAAAGACTTTCTAGCTCTATTAGGTTCTTTTTAAAAATTAATCAAGAAAAATTGCACAAACTATTCAAAATTTAAATTTATGAAATTACGCAACCTTACAAAGAGATTTATCCGGCATCATGAATTAATTTACTGATATGCTTTAAATTCTTCTGCTAATAATAACTAATATTCTATTTGCCTTTTTACCAGTGGCGAATATTGGGCTAATTTTTCAGATAAATATTCGTAATTATTCCCAGCAGGAATTACCCGAGAGTCTCTAGTGTGGCACCAGGAAGTGAGCATTAGTAACCACAGCATCACACCAGAGAACATCTCCTTTATTAACTGAAGTGTCAGCTGGAGTGTTCAAATAGCTGGAGAAAAACAATGCTCTCTACCAAATGTTGGTCTCTCATTTGCCCCCTCCCTGTGTCTTAACCAAAAACATAAAAAAGCAAAAGCAAAACCAGCAGTGCTCCCATCACCTCCTCAGCCCACCCCACTGTCCCCTCTGGAAAATCAAGCAGCCCTAATACTGATTTCAGTGGGAGCCTCTGATGCAGCAACATCTTGGGGACATATCTAACTTCCAGGATGAGTCACATCCCTGTGACTCAGAATCAATAGTAATTTTAATGTGCAAAAAAAAAAAAAAAAAATTAAGATGGCTCAGGATCCTTCCTTAGTTAGCATCCTGTTTCAATAGACACTGTGTCATGGTTTTACCAGCAGGATGAACGGAAGCTCAGATGCTTTGATAAAATGATCATGGGAGAGAACTTTCCCCGTGCAATCCATGGGTTCTTGAAACTCTGGAAATTCATCTTAACAGAATACACCCAAAGATCAAGAAACTCCATACTGCCACCAGTGTACATTTCTTCTTATTGTGATTAAAATGAAATAGTGCCCTAAAATAACTGGAAATAATCATACAAGTTTGCCCTATTCCTTTTTGGTTCCTTTTCACTAAACACGTACCTCCAAAATGTCAGCTTGTCATCTGTCCAACATCTGTCATCATCCCTGAACATGAGGAAAAAGTTGTGTCCAGGTACCCATCCTAACACTTATTTTCCCTCTGTTGTGAACCCTGCGCAAAAAAATCTTGTTGTATTTTCTCCAGTGTGTTTAGAATGAGACCCAAAGTTGGGAGCAAAGCATGCAAATTTACATTGCTGTTTTCTACCTTGTAGTGAGCAGAATATCTCCTCAGGTTTCAGAATGGTCACCATCTTCTGCTGGCAGAAACACAGTCCAAGGAATCTCACACCCTCCCCTGAGACCAGGCTGGATTCCTGTTGGGAACAAACCAATGTGAAGTTGACAGTGGCGACTGGCTGACCCCAATAATGACCAATCTGAAACAGAAGGGTGGAAAGGAAATGTATGTTGCTGGAACTCAGAATGAAACAAATCCTAACTAATACTGTTTTGGGGAGATCTGGAAAATAGGCGTCTTTTTAGAATCAAGACATTTTATTTGGAATTCATTTATGTGGCACTTCAGAATTTCATTTTGCTTATATTTATTAAAAATAGACATATCCATATATCTTTGTTTGGATAAAGAGAACTAAGCATAGATAAGTGACCTAAATAGAGGACTATTATCATTACTATCATTATTATAATTTGTTTAATAGCATAATAATAATAGTAATAATAGTAATAATAGTATTGGCAAAAGGGGGGCAGGAAACAAAATCCCTTCCATCCATAGACTACTGCACCAGACACACTGAGTATCTTTAAAGATATCAAGGAGAACACGAGCCTGACAATTTCTTCAACTGGAGAGTTTCCAGATGTCCAAAAGCTGCTGCATTTTGTCCGTGATTTTGGTGTGTCTGCATTTTTGTGCTAAACCACAACACTTAGAACTCCCACCCATAGCTCAACAACAATTTTTGCCCTTTTTTTACAGAAGTTTCTTAATTTGCCTCATGTAAAACTCCTATAGCATTGGTGTTGTAATGCTGACTTCAATGCAAGTTCAGGGAGATGCAAACTGAGGTCAGGAAAGGAGAGGTTTTCTTACCTGTCTGAAATTATTATTATTGTTATTACTACTACTACTACTACTACTACTACTACTACTACTACACATATACATTTAACAGTTAGCATGTCTATGTCCTTCTGCATTTCCATTCCCCATATTTCCCTACTGCAAATATCATGCTGGCTGTTCAACTCTGTTAAACTCATCCATTTTGAGCAAGACTTTGTTTCTCAGCTGTCCTTAGCTGCATGATACAGATATTTTTTTCTGACTAAAAGGAGTTCTGACCATTCATGCTCACAGATTTTCCTCTTGCCATTGAGTTGTGTGTTTCTCTCATTAATATTTAAATATGCTTTGCCACAAGATAGGGAGCAAACAAAAAAGCTTTAACCATTTAAATAAAGACTCATAAAAATAGCTTCAGTTATTTTGTAATAGAAAAACACCAACACTCTGATATTCCCTCTCCCTCTCTCAGAGACACAGAGCACCTCGCTTAAAGCAATATCACGGGAAAATAAAATTTTAAAAGGCTATCAACAACAAAAATTCTGACCTTTCATAATCAAAGTATTATTTTTAGATGTTTCAAGAATTCTAGACAGTTTTTCCGGTAAAATTTTTAAA
Organism: Melospiza melodia melodia; assembly: GCF_035770615.1. Lineage (NCBI taxonomy): Eukaryota > Metazoa > Chordata > Aves > Passeriformes > Passerellidae > Melospiza > Melospiza melodia. The sequence goes on from NC_086199.1 coordinate 47,457,047, forward strand.
TTCAAACACACGTTATAAAAGCAAATTTCTTTCATAATGTCTTGCTGTAAGAATTCTACAAATGACTCCTCAAAGCCAGAAACACTTTGCAAATTGAAAAGCAAGATCAGAAAATAAACAGTAAACTGTTCCATTTATGAAATAGAGAGAAATAAAACATCATAGCAATAATAGAAATAAAACCTAAAGCTACATTATATGCACCTTATGCTTATAAATGGAGTTTGTACCTTCACGAACCTCAGCATGAACAGTAGGTGTAAACACACAGAATAAATATCTTCTCAAATACAGCAGGTGAGTGATTCACAGACTAAATTCCCTTATTTCAAATTAAATCTAGGAAATGCCATTGAAATGCACAAAAGGCTGATGGCAGACAACAAATTCCAGGCCTACCACATAACATTATTTAAGAAATGCATGGCCATAAGATCACTCTGAAATAACGTGGTTGTCAGGCAAAGCAAACCAACTTGAGTGTAAGTTCAACCCCAAATTTCCTTCCATCTAATAGTGTACATGGGGCATTCAAACTACCAAAGACTGCACCTGACTCTGGCATTCTCTCAGACTCCAGTTGGTTTTGGGTTTTGGTTTGTAATTAAAAATTCCCTTGTTCAGCTTTGCATCTGAACATGGACATCCATCTAATTTTGTTTCCATTTATCCATTTTTTAAAATTGATAATTAAAATGTCCTAAACAACTTTATAATCTCAAAAGAGCTCCACACTTCTGTTCTTTGCCTTCAAAATACAATATGTGTTTTCTAATCCCTTGCCTTCAAAGGATGACAAACTAAAGATTAATACAGGGGCAGACTATTTGATATTCACTGTTTTTAGTTGCATGCATATAAGTTCAAAGGTGACAACCTTTGCTTTTGAAAGCTAAGCACTTGAGAATTTCTGAAAGAAAATGAGAGTAATTATTGCATTATCTTCCAGCACTCAGGCACAGGAGGAGCAGAGTCCATTAAAGAAGTGACTCAGTACAGTAATTAATTAATTTTAATTCAACGCTGTGGGACACGTGCTATGTGCAATATTAGCAAATACATTTAACTGCCTCTTTGCTTATCTATAGAAATTTTGCATGAACTAAAATGTGAGATAAACCCAGTGTATTAGAACAACTAAACAGGTTACTTAGAGTGTCTTGCAGGTGTATCTGTCACATAGTTTCATGTGTTTTCAGAAAGCACCATGGATCAAGGGAGAAATATTCCTCTGACCATAAGTGATTTAATTCCTGATGCTTTGGAAGGGATTTAATGCCAGGTCATACATTCATCCACAGGAAATGAATTCCAACACAATCTTATTGCTCTCAACAGGTTTAAATATGCAATTGGACTTCAGCTAGAGAAACCTGAAGTCTCCTTTGAAATTCACACCAGTCACCATCAGAACTTTGGCTTCCCAGGGTGGGCAGAAAATGTAAATAAAGTGCTGGTAGAATTTTTTCTGAATCTTTTATGGCCTGGCAGGTGCTTTCTGACTTCTGTTGATAGTAGGATAATTGTAACATAATCACCATTGAATTTTTGCCAACAGTGGAACAAAAAATTAAGGAAAACAAAAATTAGAAAAATAAAAACATGGCAATAATGCTGAAGACTGCCCTACTAGTTGTTTGTCTTTGGTATTGTTGCTTTAAGGTCATCTCACCAGAGGTTGCATTTTATAAAAGGATAGGATGCTGTAGAAATGAATTTTACTCTTCTTTAGAAAATTACTAACACATCTGCTGTTTGCATCAGAATGGGGTAAGTATTTTTGTAATTAAATGTGTCTTGATAATAAAAATGATTTCAGTGGCCATAGGTTACACTAAGGGCTGGTCTATCTGGTGAAGCAGAGTTGACACAGTGGGAAAAAATTTTTCCTAGCGCTGTTATTCTACCCAAATATCCCTGGAGAACAGACAGGCTATCTCTGTAAAATTAAGGGTTTTACAGTCCTCAAATACATGCTCTGGTGAGAGTACAGTGGGTGATGGAAAAACCTCAACTTGTTCCTGAGGGAAGAATTCAGGATACATGAGACATTTCCCTGACAGGTTCACTCAAGCAGTGCAGCCCTCAGCTCCCACTACACCACAGAGCATCTGCCAAGAAAATGGAATTACACCCCATCAAATCCTAAAGCTGCACTGAAAATCACACCCAAAAGGGGCAGAGTTAGCAGAATAGAGCAATCAATACACATTAAGGGGGGAAAGCTGTGGGATAGGTGCAGGACTTGGTGAGTGCCCTTTGTACTGTAGTCCCTTTCCCAAGCTCTGCAGGCAATGCAAAATAAACTGCAATTGAAGAGGTGGCTCAGGCAATGCAAAATAAACAGTAATTTAAGAGGTGGCTCCCTTGTACTTAAATGCAGGAAAGGAAAACCTGGAGCTAAGCAGAAGAGCAGTCACTTATCCCAGACATTTTGATACAGGTGTCCTTAGCTCTGAGACCAGAGATGAAGATCAGATCAACAGTATGTCTATGCTATTTTATTGAAGATTTTCTCCAGTGCTTTGTTCCAGCTATTAAATGAGGACACACTAAGAAATCCACACCTGTGGCATTGGACAAGCAGCCACTAAACCAGCTGGGCCTGTACTGCAGTGACCTCTTACCTGGAGTGAGACCTCAATCACACACTCTCTAAAGCAGGGGGGTACAAATTAATTAAATTTCACCGTTAAAAACTAAGGAAAACATTTGAAAACTTCAGGGGCCAAGAGTCTTGGCTCTGCAGCTTGGTAGCAAGGCACATCCAGCTCACAGTTGGCTCTGAAATGCCATTGGTATTCAATCTCTAGGAAAAGGTTTCTTTGCTGTGAAATTTGCCACATAAATTTTTGTACAGTTATAAAATTATTATACATGTAAGAACATTTATAACTCTCTGATTATGTCCCTCATTAGTCACCTCACAATAACATTTTTAAATTATTGTTTCAGGCTTCCTTAGATTTAAGTGGCCATCTCAAGAACAGCACATCTGCTCCTCTATTTTAGCCACCTGCATAAAAAAGGGAGATTTCTGTTTACTTCAGCATTTGTCATAAAGCATCATAAAATATCTGACATTTTTATACCCATAGCTCTCACAAACTGGGCACCACTTTTTTTAGAACCTCAATCTAGTACTAAGGTAACTGATCCCTTAACTACTGAAACATTTTCTGTGTAACAAATACATGTCAAGAAGCCCAAATACCCCTGAAATACAGGGGCTTTTGAGAAAATCCATATTGCTGTAATAAGGTTAGCATGCTGCCTGTGTGCATTTGCTCACGTGAGCCCAGCAGTGACAGGTAACAGCTTGAGAGAGCACTGGATGAATAACAGCCTGTCCAAAGACTCTTGGGTTTCCCAGTGGGATTTCCAGCCATCTAGTACAAAAAGATTCTAAGAAAACTTAGATTCTATTTTTATGATCAGTATTGATCCTCACTGCAACCCTGTGATTTCAGAAAATATCCAATATATGTGGAGGTGAACAGAAAAGTTTCAAATCATCATTCAGTTGTTCATATATCACAGCAAAGCCTTTTTTATTCCTTTTCCTATTAACATGAAGTACTATACCATGTAAGTGCTTCTTCTACCTATTTGTCTAATAATAGCTACTTTTTTAAGAGAACACAAATATGTGGAATATCTTATTTGTGACAGCCATTCTGCTCTCTGATGAATCTGCTGGTGATTGCATGTTTCTAGGCATTGATTTTAACTTTTTAAAAAAGCTTTCTTATTATGTGCTGTGTGGTTTCATGACATTTGTACTCAGCACTCATCTCATTCAAGTAATTTTGTTTTTCCTCAGTTTGAATGAGGGAAGAAACACACTTGAAGAAGAGATGCTTGTTTAAAATGTGGATTTGCTTAGCTTTTGGGAAAAGAGAACCTATTGGCACAACCACATCTCCCTGCACTTCAACAATAAATACAAGAGCAAATCTGACCAAGGTAAGCCAAAACCAACACACTCTTCTTCAAAGACAAGGAGCCAAAGCCAGCTTTAAAATACTTCAAATCCCCACCCCACATTAGAGCCCTAAAAAGCACATATATTGTTTATGGACAGGTGTTTGTAAGAAAGATGGTACCTGGGGAACACAAGAAACACACAGCAGTGAAGTTTCCAAATGGGGGAATAGTGAATAGAGGAATAGTGAATGGATTGAAGAGCAATGGAAGGAAATCTGCTGAATTTTTGTTCCCTGTCAGGGCAAGACTCACTAAATGGTCCTGTGAAAAATCCAGAGGAGGTGCTGCAGAGGTTGTTATCCTGAGGGTAGAAGCCAGGTTACATTTGGGGGGAATAAAAAGCTGCATTTTTGCAGTTCCTTGTTGGCATTTGTCCTTCTGGGATGCTGGCTGAACTGTGAATGCTTTAAGGTGTTCATACTTTGAGCAGATAGGCTCTCTGGGAATAGCAATATGCTTTAGGTAGAACATCCCACACTGCCTGAATGCTGTAAATAGGATAAGTGGCAACAAGAATACACCAAGCATTACTTCCCATTCCAAGCATTGTTTTCATTCAAGTGTAAGGTACTTCCATCAGTTACTGTACTTACTTTCCAAATTTTCCCCATGGTGTATATTTTAAATTTACTTACATTCAGTTTCAGTTGTGTCAATGTCCACAGGTGATTTTTGAGACACTCATTTGCTTGTCTGGGCAATGATGGGCAGGAACTGCTAAGAAATTCACAATTCAAGCTCAGTAGCTATGCTATCCTTTCTTTGGGACAGCCCAGCAGGGTGTTCACGGAATCACAGAATAATGAGGTTGGAAGAGACCTCTAAGATCATCGAGTCCAACCCCTGCCCTAGCACCTCAATCAGACTATAGCACCAAGTGCCATGGCCAGTCTTTTTTTAAGACACAGAGATGGTGATTCTACCACCTCCCTGGCAAGAGCATTCCTGTACTTTATTATTCTTTGGGTGAAAAATTTCTTCCTAATATCCAACCTGTACCTTCCCTGACATAGCTTGAGACTGTGTCCTCTGGTTCTGTCAGTGACCAACCCCACCTGTCTGCAGCCTCCCTTCAGGAAGGTGTAGAGAGCAATAAGGTCACCTCTAAGCCTCCTCTTCTCCAGGCTAAACACCCTCAGCTCCCTCAGTGGTTCCTCACAGGGTTGGTGCTCCCAGCCCCTCCCCAGCCTCGTTGCCTCCTCTGGATGTGCTCGAGTGTCTCAAAGTCCTTCCCAGCCTGAGGGGCCAGAGCTGGGCACAGCGCTCCAGGTGTGCCCTCACAGTGCCAGGCACAGGGGCAGAATGGCCTCCCTGCTCCTGCTGGCCACACCATTCCTGATCCAGGCCAGGAGCATTGGCCCTCTTGCCCACCTGGCACTCTGCTGGCTCATGTCCAGCTGGCTGTGGAGCAGCACCCCCAGGTCCCTTTGTGCCTGGGCACTGTCCAGCCACTCTGTCCCCAGCTTGGGATGTTGTAGGGGATTGTTGTGGCCAAAATGTAGAACTGGGCACTTGGACTGATTAAACTTCATCCTGTTGGACTCTGCCCATCCATCCAACCGTTTTAAGTCTCTCTGCAGAGCCCTTCTTACTTCCAATGGATCAACACAAGCTCCCAGCTCAGTGTCATCTGCAAATTTACTAATGAAGGATGCCCTCATCCAAAGGGCACTGGCATGCCAGTGTTCATCCCCAAGGCTTTCACTTCACTGCAAAGCTTTGCAGCCTGACTTTGGTCCAGCACACCTAGATGTCCACGCACCCTCTTCTTCCATGAGAGGGTGTCGCGGAGAGATTATGCAGGACAGCACCTTTACAACTCCTTGAAACACTGCTTTACACTGATAAAAACAGATTAGTGTTTTTATCACGTGCAAAGGTGCAGTCCATGTTATTATTAAAGCAGACAAAAATTATGACAGTGATCTAAGAATGGGTGGAATCTGGATAAAGCATAATAATACAAACTTGCCTGTATTAAGGGCATCAAATCACTGCCTGTGAGGCTGAGGGGCTGGGGGAAGTATTCTGGCAGAAAGGAAAAAACAAATGCCATTTAAAATGGATCTATTACTGGGCACGAAGTAAAGCCCACTGCCAAGAGTAACACATCCAGAAATATTGAATAAGATGTTTATTTACTGAATGGTTTGGGAAAAGGAGGAATAGCCTTTGATTCCAGTCTGTTTTCCTTTGTTAAATGGATTGCTCTGTTGGTGTTGGTTCTGTTATCACAAAGCACAAGGCATTCAGGGCATTGAGAGCCTTTCTTACCAGAGAGGCTTGAGGCCATGGTTGCACAACCCCTGGGGAACAGCTGATGCTGGCAGAGAACCAGGTCTCCAGCTGGAGTGGGCTGCACACTGCTGAAGTTTGAATTCTGCCTGTACAGGTAAGACTGACTAAACAAGTAATTTATACAAATGTATACATTTTTAACGTGCTCACCAGGCTGGTCAGGGCTCACGCTTTGAGCAGGAGGCAAACACAGGTGGTGGAAGGCTCAGATAATCTCTGTGCCTCACTTGAGGTTGCACACCTTTGTCTAAAGAGATGCTTGGTCCATTGTACCAAAGGAAAAAACTCATTCTTCCCATCTCTTCCATTGCTGATAGTTGTCAAAAATGGTACCATTTTCCTGTGATGATGACAGAAATGCAAAGCATCTTGTCACAAGTGATAAAGAAGAAAATAACAAACTGCCTCTTACAATTGCAGGGGAAAAAAATGGAAGAAAAACGAGCATCAAAGCTTAGGTAATGTTTGGAAAAAATTTGAGGATTATAATTCTATTTCCAAGCCAACTGAGAAATTCCTAAGTTTATCAGTATAAATTACTTTGTAGCTTCAACTCAAAGCAGACCTTTTGACTTTGTAGACCACACTCCACCCAGGAAAATTAGAGACTTTGAGCTCCCATTAAAGTTGATTTCTAATATAAAAAAAGCAGAAGAAACTTCAAGATATCCATGAGAGGAAATAAGCACTATTTGACACTGCAGTCCAGTCACTACTACTCTAACTATTATTCTGGCTAAATAAACACACCCTTTAAAGAAAGTATTTCATTTCCCATTCTCCAAATCTTCTCTGCTTTTTTTTTCCTTTTTTTTTTTCTTTTTTGGATAATCTTATTCTTCAAATAGATTCTCACAAAATTCCTGATTCAATCACATTCACCTCTCAGTCATTCTCTTCTCAAACTGAACACCTGGTTTTCCCCCACAAACAGATCCAGAAGTTTCTCCATAGTCACGGCTTCATTCTTATGGATAAGCACTCAAAAAAAAACCCCCAAAAACCCCAAAAACAAAACAAAAAAACCCCCCCATGTTAAACTGATGGTCCTCCCCAGCATCCCACAGAACATCCCCACTGGGTCAGCTGATTTTGGGGAAGAGGAGGGTGATGTCCAGAGGAACCCAGTGCAATGTAAGTCCTGATGTAACCCAAACCAGTAATTCCACTGCACAGGCTGCAGTGACACAAATATCACTTTATACACCCTTGAGAGCTTGGACATGAATTTGCTATTATGTGAACTCCTTCAAGAACTAAAATAAGAGCATCCAGGCTCTGCACATGTTAGTGAATGTTTTCTCCTTTCCTTGGCAGAGGCCAGTGAATGCTGAGGTAGTTACAGGACATTCAGCTTAGGCAGCTACATTTAAAAAGAGATATTTTACTGCCTGATATGAGGCTTTGCAAATTGCAAATACATAAACAAGTAGAGACCTATAAACTGCTTTTAGTTTATTACTGAGTCTGTGGTACTTACAAATAGTTTGGCTCCAAAGACAAAAATTTCAAGTCACCTCCTTGAAACAAAAGGTATGAGGAAGGAAATATTTAAAAGTTCAGCTGAGTAAGGTGTATTTAAAACTGTGTTACAATTTTGTGCCAAATTATCCCTTGAATAAAACTCTTCGTAAGAAACAAACATGTAACTAGACAAATCCACAAGGAAAGTTGCTACATCTTGATTTGTTAGAATTAGATACATAATAAAACATCTACAAAATGATCAAATTCTGTTGACTACAATTAATGCTTTTCTTAATAAGAGACTGTGGAGTTTTTTCTACTTTGCTTAAACACTGAGATAATTTGCCAGTGCACATAGTGGTTTAGATCAGTCAGAACACAACACAATGGTTCAAATATCACAGCAGCCTCTCCTTCTATCACCTGTTTGTAAAGAAAGAGCACACATGCAAGAAAACCTTTAATTTTTCTTAAACTTTTTTAACAATCCCATTTCCCTCAGAATAGTTCTTTTAAACTTACACCCCGGTAAGAGGGAAAATGGGACAAACATTTGGCATAGGCATTTCTTCCCTAAAATTGACACAAGTCAGAGAAGAAAGAAGTCTATCACCTTTACCTGGCACAAACTGGTTCAAGCTGCTGGCACTGAAATCAGAAAGATGTTTACAAGATGTATTTTTAAAACCTGTTGGAAAGTAAAAATACAGGTAGCTCAAAACACACTGCTCTAACTGGGTACAGAAAAAGGAACTTAACACTTCAAGAAGAAAAAAAAAAGAAAAATCAAGTTTTCCTTAACAAATGGAGACTTGTGTCTGCCCTTCCAAGCAATTGGTTGAAAAGGTTACCTGTGAAGCTTCCTGGGTGGTAAGTGGCCCAGACACACCCTTGGGCCATTTCAGCCACAAATTGGGCCATGAGTCATGCTTTGTTTCTTCTTTGCTGCTGTAAACACAGTATCTGCAGAAAAGAGATGTATATAAATATATATCCATTGGAATTCCTTGAGGAGAGGACAGATGAGTGCAGAGGGAGAAAACCCTTTCCTTCCCAGCAGTGCACCTAAAGGAGAGTGTGCACCAAAATAAATACATGCATTTCCTTTGTATTATTGTATTATTTGTATTATATCCTGCCTTTGTATTATTATATTATTTGTATTATAGTGTATATTATTTGTATTATATTCTGCTGCTGACCTTTGTTTTAATTCTGAAGTTCTCGTAACAACTTTTATTTAGTTAATTAAAAAATAATAAACAAAACCAAAAATGCTGAAGAGACAGAATACAGCATGGATTCAAACAGGAAAAAAAAGGTTATGAAGAAAAGCTCAGAAGTTGAGAGGAGTGAAAAATAAAGAACAATCTGTCAGTTAACTAAGGAAAAACATTCAGAAATGCAATATAAACAGCTGGGGTAACTTGTCACAGCACACTTGGCATCAACTAAAATGCAGTAGCTTTCCCAGGTCAGTAAACTTGGCAATTGCTATCATTTGGGTGCAGAAGTGCTCCACTACATGTTTGTTAGCTGCATTAACACTGGCCTTTTGGGAGAAAAATTGTTGCAATGCAAGATCAATTGGTAGCACCTGAGTACCCACATCTTCAAATCCAGGCAGGTGAGAAATTCTAAAACCTGCCAAATTTTGTTCCTCACCATCACTCATCATACACCTGCCATGATTCAGTCATTTGTCATTTTTTATGGAAACCATGAAGCCTGACAAAGCAGGAGATGTCAGTAGCATACAGTACACAAAACAAATGCACATTAGTTTGCATATGAAATTTCTTAACACCTCCCTGCACATTTTGCCTAAAATGCTACGGGTTCTGTAGTCAAAAGGCATTGTAAAAAAAGACATCTCCTCCAAAGATATCCAGACATGGGCTCTGTTGGAAATGAATGCTTTAAGGTTGCTTTAAAAAGCACCACCAAATATCTCACCAAAAGCAGATTTAACACAAAAGTGAAAGCATGACAAAGTTTGCTGGCAAGGTTTAGTCTACTACTTATGGATGGTTAAAACACACAGAGAAAAAGCAAACTGAAATCTAAAAACAACCAATCTAAAACCAGAATCAACCCAACACATTTTCTATGTGAAGGCTGTCCCTGACCACCATAACTTGTCAAGTATTATGGAGGGTGGCCTGGCAACTACATCAGTCCATTTCTTCAAGAGGCTGGGATGCATCTCACTGTTTCCCACAAACCGTGCACATTCAGGTTCCTCAGGTGGCCATGAGCCTGATCTTCACTTCCAGAGGGAGGGACTTTGCCCTCTCAGTCTCCATCCTGCTGTCCATCCACCCAGGAGGTGTGGGAAGAGGGGCTGCCTTTGAAGAGTGAAGTCAAGAAGTTGTGAAGTAGCTCAGCCTTCTGCACATCATTGTTACCTCTGTGTCTCAGAGGAGGTTCATCTCTTTGGACCATTCCCTTCTGATTAACTTCTCTGCAGTTATTCTTCTCTTCCTGTTATTCTTTGCATCCCTTGCATGTTCAGTTCCAGTTTTGCCTTGGCCCTCCTCTCCCCCTCCCTAGACAATCATACCTGTCTTTGTTTCCACTGCTTGTGCATTCGCTTCCTGCCCTTTAGTTTGACCAGCATTTCCCTACTCCGCCACACCTTGCCTTGTTTGTCCCATTTCTTCCTCCTGGGAATCGCTGGCTCTTGCACTCCATGGGAGAATTTAAAGATCTGCCAGCTCTGTTCACCTCCCTTGTCCCCAGGAGCAGAGGGTCCCACTGACAATCTCCCTGAAGAGCTGGCAGTCTGCCTTCCTGAATTCCAGGAGCCTGCCTCTACACCCTGACCTGCACTCCTCAAAGCTGCAGACCGCAGCAGTGCATGGTCACTTCCAGCTGGGTCAGCTCCTCCACATCATCCCTGACCAGCTCCCTTCTGCTGCTGACCATCAAATCCAGCATTGCATTCCCTCTGCTGGAGCCACCATCTGGCTCAAGAAGTTATCTCCCACATCTCCTGGAGTCTCCTGAGTTGCCTACAGCTTGACATGTGCCACTTTTAGAGGGGCTGCTGTCCCCTTGTAGCTGGAGCTGCCTCTTGTAGCTGGAGCAGGAAGGCTGCCCTTGGTCAGAAGGCTGCTGAGACCCCAGGCACAAAGCTGCCCTGGCTGCTTCTGAGGTGTGCTTGCTCTCTGGTCACAGAGAGAGAGAAGCAGATAGCTTTTCCAGGCATCATCCTGGGGGAGCTGTGAGAAAATTCAGAGAAAGAATTAAAACAATTTTTGTCTCACTCTCTGCACCTGTTGTTTGAGAACATGCTGTGTGTGAAATGTGATGTTTGCAAGAAGATCTTATTCCTAATGAACCAATGGTGTGAGAGCTGTTGCTGAAGACCAACTAGATCTTAGCTGAAGGATCCTGTCTATAAAAAGTGTGTAGTTTCTAATAAATATGGCTTCTGTGCCTGCTGAAATGCATGGAGTCATGTCACCATCATTTCCACTGTCTCTAACTTATAGTGACAATGCCACGGTCTCTGATTTTTACCCACAGGCTTTCTACCTGCTCTTGGCTGCTCTCAGCCTGAATCCCTGCCTTCAGAGGAGGGCAATGTCTCCACTTCTTCCGAGCAGCCTGTAGCCATTGACAGCCATGGCCCAGTCATGAAAAGCAATCCAAGAGCAGCATTGGTGTGCCTGTGATGTAGCACATTCACAGCTGAAAGCACACAGAGCTGTGCTATATTCCCAGTGCAGGCACACAGGTTGGTGCTGTGCTATATTCACAGCTGCAGCACACAGCTTGGTGCGGTGCTATATTCACAGCTGCAAGCACACAGATCTGTGCTGTGCTATATTCACAGCTGTAGGCACACAGGTCTGTGCTGTGCTATATTCACAGCTGCAGGCATACAGATCTGTGCTGTGCTATATTCACAGCTGCCTGCACTCAGATCTGTGCTGTGCTATATTCACAGCCGCCTGCACACAGATCTGTGCTATATTCACAGCTGCAGGCATACAGATCTGTGCTGTGCTATATGCAAAGCTGCAGGCATACAGATCTGTGCTATATTCACAGTGCAGGCACACAGGTTGGTGCTGTGCTATATTCACAGCTGCAGCACACAGGTTGGTGCGGTGCTATATTCACAGCTGCAGGCACACAGGTCTGTGCTGTGCTATATTCACAACTGCAGGCACACAGATCTGTGCTGTGCTATATTCACAGCTGCCTGCACACAGATCTGTGCTATATTCACAGCTGCAGGCATACAGATCTGTGCTGTGCTATATTCACAGCTGCAGGCACACAGATCTGTGCTATAATCACAGCTGCAGGCACACAGGTCTGTGCTGTGCTATATTCACAGCTGCAGGCACACAGGTTGGTGCTGTGCTAAATTCACAGCTGCAGGCACACAGATTGGTGCTGTGTTATATTCACAGCTGCAGCACACAGGTTGGTGCGGTGCTATATTCAGAGCTGCAGGCATACAGGTCTGTGCTGTGCTATATTCACAACTGCAGGCACACAGATCTGTGCTGTGCTATATTCACAGCTGCCTGCACACAGATCTGTGCTATATTCACAGCTGCAGGCATACAGATCTGTGCTGTGCTATATTCACAGCTGCCTGCACACAGATCTGTGCTATAATCACAGCTGCAGGCACACAGGTCTGTGCTGTGCTATATTCACAGCTGCAGGCACACAGATTGGTGCTGTGTTATATTCACAGCTGCAGCACACAGCTTGGTGCGGTGCTATATTCACAGCTGCAGCACACAGGTCTGTGCTGTGCTATATTCACAGCTGCCTGCACTCAGATCTGTGCTATATTCACAGCTGCAGGCACACAGATCTGTGCTGTGCTATATTCACAGCTGCCTGCACACAGATCTGTGCTATATTCACAGCTGCAGGCACACAGGTTGGTGCTGTGCTATATGCACAGCTGCAGGCACACAGGTCTGTGCTGTGCTATATTCACAGTGCAGGCACACAGGTTGGTGCTGTGCTATATTCACAGCTGCAGCACACAGGTCTGTGCTGTGCTATATTCACAGCTGCCTGCACACAGATCTGTGCTATATTCACAGCTGCAGGCATACAGATCTGTGCTGTGCTATATTCACAGCTGCCTGCACACAGATCTGTGCTATAATCACAGCTGCAGGCACATATGTCTGTGCTGTGCTATATTCACAGCTGCAGGCACACAGGTTGGTGCTGTGCTATATTCACAGCTGCAGGCACACAGATTGGTGCTGTGTTATATTCACAGCTGCAGCACACAGGTTGGTGCGGTGCTATATTCAGAGCTGCAGGCATACAGGTCTGTGCTGTGCTATATTCACAACTGCAGGCACACAGATCTGTGCTGTGCTATATTCACAGCTGCCTGCACTCAGATCTGTGCTATATTCACAGCTGCAGGCACACAGATCTGTGCTGTGCTCTATTCACAGCTGCCTGCACACAGATCTGTGCTATATTCACAGCTGCAGGCACACAGATCTGTGCTATATTCACAGCTGCAGGCACACAGGTTAGTGCTGTGCTATATTCACAGCTGCAGGCACACAGGTCTGTGCTGTGCTATATTCACAGTGCAGGCACACAGGTTGGTGCTGTGCTATATTCACAGCTGCAGCACACAGGTCTGTGCTGTGCTATATTCACAACTGCAGGCACAGATCTGTGCTGTGCTATATTCACAGCGGCCTGCACTCAGATCTGTGCTATATTCACAGCTGCAGGCACACAGATCTGTGCTGTGCTATATTCACAGCTGCCTGCACACAGATCTGTGCTATATTCACAGCTGCAGGCACACAGATCTGTGCTATATTCACAGCTGCAGGCACACAGGTCTGTGCTTTGCTATATTCACAGCTGTCTGCACACAGATCTGTGCTATATTCTCAGCTGCAGGCACACATCTGTGCTATATTCACAGCTGCAGGCACACAGATGTTTGCTGTAGCATGCTCACAGATCTAAAGACAATGTACAAGATCTACACCTGTGAAAAATTCTCCTCGAATTCAGTGCAGTAAACACACCAGGATGCCTTTGCATCCTTCCAACAGGTGAAGGGCTGATCCTTCAGGGCTGGGGCTATCAGCCCATAATCTGTCAGTGCCATTTGTCAGTGGCTCTCCAACCACAGCAGAAGTTGGAGCTCTTCGGCTCTGGCAGGTCCTGAGCACGGCCAGCTCTGCTCCAGGAGACTCACAGAGGCTCTTTTACAACTGCTCTTTATAGGGCTTTCATCATAATATTACACCACCCTGCCCACAATTTGGTTTGGTAACTCTCTGTGAAAGTTTGACATCAAAATTGTTATTCCACATGGGTTGTTCTTCAGGCAAGAAAAGTCAGTTTCCAGAGCTGTTTGTTAAAAAAACAAGCAGGAGCTCGTTAGACAGTGCTAGTCCTGGGAAAAGAGAGTGTTTCCAAAAAGCTCCAGAGGAGCTCAGCTCATGTGCTGCTCCTCAAGGCTGAGGCCTCACAAGCATTTCTCAGATCACAGTGTGGCCTGGAGGGGGGGCAAAGGCACCACCACAGGCAGTAATTCAAATAAAACATCCAAAACAACTGCTTAAAACTCAACCACTTGTATATACAAACAGCAAACATGCCCCAGAATTTTAAATTCTCTTATATTAACAGAAGTCATAAATCCCAGATTCCTAGTAAAGGGAAAACTCTTCATCCGTGATTTACATAATCTAATATTAGATATGCAATGTAGCAATAGCCATCTAAGACATATCAGAGCTTGAAATGTTACCACATGTGGATTTATGAAGAATATGTTTAGGAGCATCAAGAACTAAAAAGAAATATACCAATAATAAACATACCACTGATCCACTTGCAGCTCAGCTTTTACATGAATAATTTCAGAGAAATTTAAGGAAAATAGCAGACAACAACAAGCATAGCTGCAGAGTGATACTGATTCACAATACTACTACACTTGCCTTGAAAATGTAATTAGGAGGGGGAATTTCACTAACTTCATATAAATAGAATGAGAGAAACAAAGAGCACGGAAGGAAGTTAAAAGTCCTGAACAGAAAAATGTGGGAACATATGAGTATTCATTGAAGATATGAAAATCCAAGCCAACATCTGAAGAAGATGTACCTATGTTCAACAGATAAGGAAACCTGAAAGCAAGAGATTGTGATATTCCAGACAGAGGGGGAGAAGCTGATTTCACAGAGAATTTGGTTTGGGAATTGATAAAGGAGCCATTCCCCACAAATGAAAAAAGAAAACCTCACTATAGAGCTCCTCTACACCCTCATGGGAAATATAAAATTCTAGTCAGATCATGCAATTTACACACATATGAAGGTGTCAAGGGAAATAGTGAGGGTGAAGCAGGTAGAAGAGAAAAAAAGAAGGGCACTCTCTATACTACTGCAATAAAATCAAATTTCAGAATAGTGTTCAAATGAATAGATGGGAGTCAGCAGTGACATTCAACTTTAGAGATGCTGCAATCATCTACTCTTTAGAACTTGGAGATGTAGAATATCACTGATGTTTTAGAGAGACACTACACAAGAACACATTGTAGAATATCACTGGTGTTTTAGAGACACTACACAAGAACACATTATAGACAAAGTCTCATATATGAGAAAAAATTCATAATAAAACTTGCTGTCCACCATCTAGTTTTATGGGTCCATTGTTGTAATTCATCTACCCCAGCGTGCTGATCCATTTCACTCCAGCTTATCCATACAGGTAGAAACAATCTGCAGTCTTGTGAAGGCTTTTAAAGTCTTATTTTTAGCATCAAAGACTTTGACTCAACATGAATAGAAAGGTTTTTAAATCCTTGTCCTTTATCCCAGAAGTATTTGCTGCTCCAGAGCAAGACTTTATTTAGCCCACCATATTGATATTAATTTCCAGTGCTGCAAGCTGGGATGTCAGTGTACATTAACACCTGATCTATAAAGGGAAGGCTGAGATCTCACTGCAGGTATTAGTCACTGTGCCCTGGGAATGCAGGGGGCTTGTTTGTGTTCTTGGCTCAAATGTCTGAGCTAGACATGCCTTGATTCTTAACAAAACACACACACAACATCAGATTCGTTAGCTGGAAACACTTCAGGATTAGAAATTTGCTCCAACTTTAGCAATTCCTAACCTCCACGATTCAATTACTAGCTTTAGTTAGCAATTAGTAACTTTAGCAATTACTAACTTTCATGAGACATTCCTTCCTTCGTGCAGTCTAAAAAAAATACAATTCCTTAAGCCATGTATTCCCTGCCTGTAGGCAAGTAACTTTCCCCCCCGTTTTTCCCTATATATATATTTTTTTTTTTTTTTCTTAAGGAAACCCCTCAATAACTTTGCTTTTAACAAGAAGGTGTTTTAGTACAAGATTTGCAGTGTCACTAACTTCACAGTTAACTGGAGAGCTCAGAGAGAAGTCAGCCACCTATTGAATTTGGGTTTTTTAGGTTCATAATTAGAACAAATCCCAAGATGATTGCTCAGTCTTATTTGGTAGTTACCTGGCAGCTCCAGAGGTCAGTAGGTAGCATTTCACTGCCTCACCTACTCTGTTTCCTCTGCTCTCACCTACAACTACTTGGATATCTCTATTATAACACAACCATCAGAGTTTTCCCTTTTTATCCCATATTGTTCTTTTACAACTTTGCTTCCAAACTGCTCCAAAATTCTCAGGAATTCCTATCCCAGAACACATTTCTTCATAAATTCTCTATTTCTAACAGTATTGGCATCTCTATTTTTGTGTCCCCAGCCCTTTTTCGCTCTTGTTTTGTTCAAGAAATGGTCGATTAGCAGGTCCTCTACTTCCAAAGAGAAGTTTTATGTAAATGGAAGAGAAATAATAGAGCTGGTGTTTTCTGTATTGCTGCCACAGTTAACTCACCAGTAACCCTTTCAGCATAAAGAGCATTTGCCCTTATTTGCTGATGTTTATTTTATAGTATTTATTGCATAATAAGCTGCTGAACTCTTACACATGATCATAATGAACACTAGGAAGAAAAGGGAAAGAAATACAGTGTAATTAAAGTCAAGTCAAATGAAAAATACAACATCAGACACAGTTTCAGTGGAAATAAAAAGCTGTGAAACTCTTTAGTGTAGTAAAACAATTCTTTCTATTTACATACCTGAGGCAGGACTTCCATTATATACAATTAAAGCATCTAAGCCAATTTTATAATCAAAATTTATTTGATGATAATATATATACATATATATAATATCATCAAAATATATTTGATTCTATCATGCAGACTTTATGGAATTTATGATAGCACCCCAAATGAAAAGCACCTAGACATTCTATAAATTCTTGAGTATCTGAGATGTTTTCATTATCAGGAGATGAAAAAGGTGAATTTTCAGGAAAAAATAGAGAAAATTTAAGGTTGCCATAAATGTATTTATAATATTATACTCCAAAAAGGTACAAAACTCTAGGTAACCTCTATCATCTGAAAAATAGGAGATGCATTACAGACCAGGGAACAAAAAGCTGTCAAAAGAACACTCAGTCTCAATAAGCTTTCTGTTGGATGATCTAATCTACATCTGTTGCTTGTTGAACATGCATTTTTTGGGAATGTAAAAAAGCCCCCGGTACTCCTAGAAGAGATTTTGTGTTTCATTGGGTCATTTCATAGGCTGAAGTCTCTCTTTCTATCTTTAGGCTATCCAGGTGCTAGGAAAAGGCTATGTACTAGGAAACCACAAACACACATTCCAAGTCATTAAATCTCACTGAAATCATACTATGTCAACATATAGAGAAAAATAATTGACTTTCATTTAGTTAGTCTGGAGTACATGACATATCTTTCCTAGATATTAGTTGAGATTTCATTTGAAGTCTCCAGGTCCTTGCAATTTGAAGTTTGCTTTTCCCTAGCCCCATTCCTTCTTTTTTGCCATGTTCAGGTAACATTGCAGGTGTGTGTGTACACACAACCCCAGCCATTTCCTAACCAGCACCATTTTTATAAATTAAGATACACATTCACAACTGTAGTATTTTCAGAGTCTCCCATCATGGGGAGGAAAGATGAATCTGACTCCATGTTTTTAGATATGATATTCTATTATATTAAAGAATGCTATAATAAAATATACTAAAGAACAGAGAAAGGATACTTACAGAAGGCTAAAAAGGTAATCATGAAAACTTGTGACTCTCTCCAGAGTCCTGACACAGCTGGCTCTGATTGGTCATTACATTAAAACAATTCACATGAAACCAATCAAAAAATGACCAGTTGGTAAACAATGCCCAAACCACATTCCAAAGCAGCAAAACACAGGAGAAGCAAATCAGATAAATATTGTTGTCATTTTTCTCTGAGGTTTCTCGGTCTCCTAGGAGAAGAAATCCTTGTAAAATGATTTTTCAGAAAATATGATGGTGACACACAACTGTCCCATAGACATAACTTGAAAACACTTTTTCACTTCACACCTCTTAGTCACTATTCTGTGGGAAGTGATGGAACAGCAGTCTTGCTCTTCAACCAGATGCAGGTGAGAGAAGCAAAATAAGAAAAACACACCATATTTACTTTGCAACTTAAAATATCTGGGGGATAATTCTTCTTTCAGGATCTATTGTTCTTTCCATTATCTAACATTCAGGGATTTTTAAAAATGCAAGTAGTTTTCAGAAATTAAAAAAAAACCAAAAAAAACTGTAATAAAGCAGAACTTACATGGTATAAAGACTTCAGGACTTGCAGGCTCCCACATGCACAGCATTTTAAAGCACATATATTTTCAACCTCACAATGCAACTTGGAGAGAGCAGTGAAAGAAATAAGTCTTTCATTCATTAATTTGACAAGAAACCATGATGTGAGATTATTATCCATATCCACATTATTATCCATGACTGTGAGAGGCACATTTTCTGTAATGACAGGCATCTGAAGGGGATTCCAGCCTATATTACAATTTACACAGACCTTGTTTGGCAGCCACAATTAATGACTTGTAAAACCACAACCAGAAATCTTACTTGTATTACAGACTTCTCCCTGAGTATTTGTCAATATTTGGTACCTCAGGTATCTGCAATTAAATCTCTGAGGCTTACAAGTAATTTCAGGTTCCCAGGCCAACACACATCTCCACCAAAGAACTCTCTAAAATATTCTCTGATTAAGAAGCATCTGTTACACAGTACACAAACTAAGAAAAAAATTATTTCTGTAGCCATAAAATTATATTTATATAGTTATAACAGTGCTAAGGATACAACCTATCACAGAATTTCAGAGATATGTAAAGCCACCACAATGTCTTTATGCGTTTTTCAACGTCTTACCTACACCTCTGTCTGCCTTATGGACATTAAGTTAACTCCTCCCTGTCTGCTGTATATTAAGAAACAAGGCAATAGATCTGTGGCATTCACACACAAACCAGGAGCAACTTGCTAAGTCTCCAGAGGTATAACGAGACAGATTTTGAATTAAATTTACCATTTCTCTAGGACCTGGAAATAAAACTGGAAGAAGAAATACATATTAAGGTTCTGCTGGTTGGACTGTTCAAGAAGACTTTAAAGCAACAACCAAGATGAAAGGTGCAAACATACAAAACAAGAATACATTTTTGGAACTATTCTAGGTGTGTTACAGGAAGCCAGGGAGGAAATATGGGATGCACATCCAGGTGCATGTGCTATAAAATAACTTTCTTTATTAAATTGAAGCCCCCTGGGAAAGGCTTGTCGGCTTCTAATATAATTAATCCCCACAACTCTTTTTTAAGAGCAAATGAGTAAGCAAAATGAAAAGCCATGTTTCTCACTTGTCAACAGGCTGAAAATCAAAGGAACCTTGGATATTCTATGATCAACAGCCTGACAGATAAAACAGCCTGACAGATAAAACAGAAGCAGAATGTTAATTAGCATTTAATTTGCTTTTGCAGTAAAGAACAAAATAATTGTTTCCATTTATCTAAAGCGTTTGAGGGGAAGCAATATATTACTACAAAATAGTCTGTTCAGTTTGAGCTAGGTGTTTGTTAGGATGTCCAAAGTAGGTAAATCCTCAATTCAAGAAGCATTGGATTTAACTTATTTTCCACTAAATAAAATTGCTTACACTGATCTGTTAGCAGTTGCAGAATAACCTTCAGATTACATATTGCTTTTGCTTGTTGAAATGACCAAGTAATTGGATCTTTTCCAAGAATGTAAGGTGTGAGTGATGAGGTATTTCCTCCACTATCCCTGCAAAAATCAGCGGGGACCTGAAGTGAGCGAGCAGTGAGAGCAGAGAATCACAAAAGGTGAAAATGGCCACTCCCTCCCAGCTTCACACATATGGGCAGATTTGGCAAGAAGTTAAATTTGGGCTGTACAGCTGCAGTTCTTCATGAAGGCTGCAGGTATGAATGAGTGACAAGTCATCCAATGGTAGTTAGAGAAAGTGATACTACCACATTCCTCCCCCTCCCATTTTATGTTCCAGCAGGATTTGGGGTACCCCACTGAAAACAAGCAGTACACAGCAATGTGCTGTCATAGCACACCTTTTAGAAGCAACCATTACTTCTGTTACTTTTTTTGGGTAATAATACAGCCCTAAATTTCTGTACTGTTAAAAAAATCATCAAAGCAACCAACTGCTGAAGTAGTCATGGCAAAAAATTGTGTGAAAGTGCAGTAATTGTAAGAGTCTTGTGGTATATGCTTCCACTGTATGCTTCATTCCAAGATTATGCAGCAAATGCTTAAAAATAATAACCACAAAAAAAAGGGGCAGAGGGGGGAGAAATGTTGTCTTATCCATGGAAATGTTTCTGTTTTAGGAGTATCCAGAAAGCTGGAGATAAAAACTCTGAATTCAGGTGTATTAGTCTGTTTTAGGATAAACAGTGCAAACCCTTTGAAGGAAAGTGCAAAACTTTGACAGTGAAAGTTACTGTGCTGGAGGGAGGAAAGGCATGGCAGAAAGGAAGGGATGGATTAAATCAGTATTGTATTGCTCTCAGACAAACACTAATTAAAAAAAGTAAAAGGAACTACTGAAAGCTCAGTAATTATTTGACTTAACATTATTTTCAGAAATTTTAGAAAGGTAGTAAAAATGTGTATATTGTTAAAAAAATATACACCACTTGGAATTATTACTCTTCTTTTCTTGTACTAACATTTCCAGAGCATACCAGTAAAAAAATAATTGGTTGTACAAGTGTTGCATCACTCTCTAGATGGGACAACAAAGAATTAAAAGAGTTAGAAGTCAGGGAAAAGAGAAATGTGAAGATTTAAAGGCTAAACAAGAAGGATTGAATAAAATATCTGTCAGGCTGTAAACATGACACTGATCAGAGAGAAAAAGGAGAACAATTAAATAATAGTCTAAGTACTCTCTGTTAAGTAGGAGTTTATGGAAATGGCTCTTGACTAATATTCCTTAGACACTGTTCTCCAATAATTTCATCATTATTGTTTACTACAATAAAGTCAACAGTATTTCTTTTAAACATTTTGTCCAAGTGGAGAGGTCTCCAATCTTCAAGCATAATTGCTGCTAAACGGGTACACACCTGTAAACTTCTGTTCTCGTGTATGTGCTCTTGAGTAATTTTATTGGTGACTTGGGAGGAGGAAAAAAGAACAAAATCAGGATAATAAAACCCAAAGGTGAATCAAAGCTCTGGGAAACAGTTACAAAGAGGATCAGTGAAGAGCAGTCCTGGGGCTTAATCAGGGTCAAGGGGAAGGAAAAGTTCAGATACAGTTGGACAATTTAAATCAACTACAGGATGGAGCAGCAGAAAAAGTTTTGGATAATCATTCATTAATATAATTTATTATGATATACAGTTGTGATTAAACCCACAAATAAAAGCCAAAGGTGCCTGGACTACAACTCTGAATAAGGGGGGAAGCTAACGTTTCATGATAGCTGTAGGAATACAATAAAAAAGATCATCTTCTGCCTTATTATTTCAATAAAAGAAGGCTGCTGAGAAATAGAAGGAGGCTTGGAAAAGAGTCACAATGGCAATTATAAGATTGGTAAAGATATCTTTTTTTACCAATCCAGAGTTTAAATCTATTTATCTTAGCAATGAAAAGGCTAAGAGGTGATTAGATCTAATGTTTTAAGTGACACGGGAATTAGTAATGAAATAGAGTTTTTCAATCTCTTTTCAGAGCAACATGGGCCTAGACAAATATAGAAATTATATTTTTAACCATTAATATAACTAAGCATAACATGAAAAACTCCAAGGAATGTGGAGACTTCTTTCTCTGTCTCTAACTGAAAAATATTCCAGCAGAAATATCCTTGGTAAATCCTACCTGTAGCTTATTCCGAAATGGGCTAAACCAGTTCTGAGAAACAGAGCAAAGTTTGCTATTGAGCTTTATTGCTGCTTACAAAATCCTCTTGGAGACAATCACCAATTATTCCTCAGAATTTATAGATCTGCACCCACTGCACTCAACTCTAGAACATTCCTCTTGGCTCTGTGTACCTTCCAACAGTACTTCAGTGTCCATCAGTCTACCTCAGAAATTCCATTTAATGAGTAGACACCAGACCTATGTTCTGCAGCAATGATCAAAGAAAGCCAAAAAGCTTCACTAAGGAAACTGAAATTTATATTTAGAAAACAGATTGAATCAATGGAATACTCTTTCTATCAAATCACTCATAGCAAGACTTCTTTTATCAAAGTTACAAACAAATGCAACATTAGTGCTTTATAAAATAATAAACTCCAGCAAAACACAATCTAATCAAAAGAAAAGAAAATAATATTTGTATTTAACTCAAATACACATGAACTTCAGTGCATGCTTGGTATCTCCAAAACAAAGAGAAAAGAAATAATTTTTCTTAGACCATTGTAAGAGCCTGAATGAGAGATGTTGGACTCCAGGGGCTCTCCAAAATGCAATTTATTACATCCAAGAGTTACAGCAGTCCAGGGTCGTGGGTGACAGAGCTGTACCCACAGCTGTCAGCTCCAGCTGCACTCTTAGTTTAGGTTACATTGCATTATACATTTTTCTATGCTGAGCATCTTCATACACTAGAACCAATCTATACTTTAACTTTTATCTCTAGCCTATCATAACTACTGTAATTACCACATTCATGTTACTGTTCTCCAATCACTAAAAGTCAGTACATTACAGTTTAAGCTAGAAGTTGTTTTTCAGTTTTCTTGCAGTGGAAAATTCTGAGACCTTTTTTCTACTTGCAACATTTGCTGACTTGTTTGCCTGTGCTGTCTTTCTGCTTGGTAAAAACATCTTCTTGTTTGAGGTGGGGTCATCCTTTGCTTTGAGTCATGAAAACCCCTTCTAACTAACATACCCTCGGCCTCCTTGGCTAGCCAGTAAGACTGGCTCAGCAATTCCTTTCTTCTATAGCAAAACTTGCCTTCATTTTCTATTCCTTCTTCATATTCTACATTTAAAAATCTTTCTGCTAAACATACATATCTGTGAGACTGTCTTGTCAAATTTTCATCCTTCCCAACAGACCTTGAGGACTTGAAATGCACCCTCACCTCAGAAAATTCCTTATTCATGTTCACCTCCCCAGGACCACGTGTCTCCTGTGCTGTGAGGAGCTCACACAAAGGCAGCATTTGCTGAGCTCTCTGCCCCTTCCTCACTCAGAATTTCTCCTGGTGCAGCCCCTCTGCTCCAGCACCAGCAGCACAGCTTGGCCTGGAGGATCTGCACTAAATCAGCTGCTCAGTAGTCAGCTGTTCCTTCCATCCCCATTTCCTCAGATAAATAACCAAGGCCTGCAAAGTTTCCTTCTCCTCTTGCAACGCTTTTTTTGCTGTAGGTTTGCATCTGCTGCTAGATGAATCCAGTGTCTGCCTAACTCCAGCAAGGTTATCTCGAGTGTCACACCTGGAAACAAAGAGAAACAAATCTTTTTAAGTGCTGGTTTGGAAAGAGTCTGCTTCCATGTTTTAACTCATTGTTTACACCACTTTATGGGCATTGTTTGCCAAAAACTTATTCTTATTTAGATACTTCAGTATTCCTTTCTTACATTTCAGGATTTAAATTGAGGATTTCTTTTTAACCTTCTATTTGTAAACAAATCCTGGACTCCCTGTTTGCACAAAATGCACACAACCTCCCAAACTGTCACGTTATTGTTTAAAACTTCATTGAATTGTCTTTAAAATTCCTGTTTTAAAAGAAGGATTATTAATGATCCATAATTATTAATAATGTTATCATAATAACCTTATTTGTAGGACAGATATTAGAGGACCCTAGAGCAGACCCAAGTCCAATTCTGTGTGTCACTGCACAGATTAACTGCAGTCAAACATAGATTTGAGCTGTAGTTCAGCAAAAATGGAGCATTATTGTCACATTTACAGACATGGACCTGCACCACAAAACCAGACAACTACTGGTTTTGTCAAGACTCAGCCACCAAGAATCCTCATTCAATGAAAAAAATCACATAAGCTTGCACACATCAGCAGGCTCAGAAAAAAATGTAGAATGGATTTTTCTCTACCTAAATCTATGCACTGCTGAACTATTTTTGAGTAGAAACTAGCAAAACTTAAGGAAAAACAAGTGCATGCTACAACTCATGCAGTTCCTGAATTAACCATACTAAATTATATTAGAAAGTATATTATTGTTTTTCTTCCTTCGCTATTAATTCCAGAACATTATTTGGTACTCCTCTTCAGAAGGAAAATGGAAAAGGAAAAAAAGGAAAAGGAAAAGGAAAGGAAAAAAAGGAAGAGGAAAGGGAAAAAAAGGAAGAGGAAAAAAGGAAAAAAGGCAAAAGGAAAAAGAAAAGGAAAAAAAGGAGAAAAAAAGGAGGAAAGGAGGAAAGGAGGAAAGGAGGAAAGGAGGAAAGGAGGAAAGGAGGAAAGGAGGAAAGGAGGAAAGGAGGAAAGGAGGAAAGGAGGAAAGGAGGAAAGGAGGAAAGGAGGAAAGGAGGAAAGGAGAAAAGGAGAAAAGGAGAAAAGGAGAAAAGGAGAAAAGGAGAAAAGGAGAAAAGGAGAAAAGGAGAAAAGGAGAAAAGGAGAAAAGGAGAAAAGGAAAAAAGGAGAAAAGGAAAAAAGGAGAAAAGGAAAAAAGGAGAAAAGGAAAAAAGGAGAAAAGGAAAAAAGGAAAAAAGGAAAAAAAGAAAAAAAGGAAAAAAAGGAAAAAAGGAAAAAAGGAAAAAAGGAAAAAAGGAAAAAAGGAAAAAAGGAAAAAAGGAAAAAAGGAAAAAAGGAAAAGGAAGTCTATAAAGAGCAAGCTTACAGAAAAAACAGCCCCTCTAGCATATCAAATGTATATTTTCTGCCAAAAATACGTTATGCGTTTTGTCAAAGTGTTACCAAAAACCTCTTTTCTATGGAAAGGATTCCAATGAACAAAACAAAAAGGATCTCTGGTCCTTCATCACATATTCTCCTCTTAAATAAAAGAAAACAAATCTTAAGAAATTTAGACAGGACATGCAACAAAAGTATTGTTTAGAGGTTATTAAGTACTAAAATTTTTTCAATCGGTTTAGTGGCTTTCAGAGTTATACATGCAACTGAGAAAAGGAAAAAAATGAGGCAACAAAATGAGGAAAAGGGAGACAAGGGGATTCAATGGAAGCAAAAGAACCACTTATATCCTAAATATGTATTTGTATAAGTGGGCTTTTGTTAGTTCTCTGAAGCGACACAGTCATCCACCTTTGCCATTTTGCAAATGACACCCACTTAGTGATAAAAATGGCTTTTGACATGAGATACTTCAGCATTTCTTTCTTACATTTCAGGATTTAACTTTTCTTTTTAACCTTTAATTTGTAAACAAATCCTGGCCCTCCTATTTGCTCACCAACTCCCAAAATGTCCCAATATTGTTTACAGCTTCATTCTCCTCCTTTATTTGGCTAAAAAAAAAATAATTGAACTTAATAGACTATTTTAAGCAAATAACCATAAACCAGCAACTTTTCCAAGCAGGCAATGCATTTCCAGAGAGAGGAGAGACTGCGTCAGGGAATTGCCTCTCCTCTCCTTGCCTAGCACTGGGCTAAGCCCACAGTTTTCAACACCTGAAGTAGTGAAACAGCCATGGAAAAATGAGATCCCTGCAGACAAAAGCCCTGCAATATGCATTTCCAAAATAAGGCAAGGCCTGTCCATGAGCACGTGCTGCTGGACAGGTGCTTATGCAAACACAACAAAAAGACAACAAATCTGAGAAATAACACAGGGAACTTTCACTGAGGTCATGCTGAATAATATGATGTGTGAATTTGTCTGATAGCACAAGAGGAGAATTTTAAATGAAGAAATGTCACATACTGTCTGCTGCAGAGAAAAATGTTGTTTGCTGCTTCTTCATTAAAATTTTACCAGACAACTAAATGCTTTCAACATTTAGTAAAAAAGTTAAATAAGGATAAGGTTTTAAATGCAGACAATTCAAAACATGTATTATAAGAATCACATGAATACTTTGGGTGTGGGGTAAAAAAAAACTCTATAATTTATATTCAATTTTCTTATATTCATAATTAAGTGGCATATCACAATGTTTGCATTATGATAAAAACACTAATCAGTGGACCTCAATATCCAGCCTGCCAGTTTTTCTGTATTCAGAACAATATATAAGCATTTAAACTTATTTATTATTTTAAACTTATAAGTTTAAGGGGGCATAGAAATCCCTCTTGTGCCAACAGGAAAATAAATCTGTGCTTGAGCTCTCTCCCATGTCACTTAGCATAATATATCATTTTAATTGCTTACTCCTATTTGAAAGCCAAATGACAAAAGGGAAAAATAATAACAAGCTCAAGAATAATGCAAAGCATTTAACTGAACCATGCATTTTCTTACCTCAGCCTTCTAAATGGGTTAACTTGGACCTCGGGTGCCAAATCTAGGAAACATCGAGTAGGAGGAGGAAATGATTTAATGGCAACATCTGGCATTAGTGAGGCTTCTACTGATTCATTTCTCCATGATTCAGAGAGGCTTCTGACAAGCTAGAAAGGGTTCAGAAGGAAGTTACAAAAAGAGTCTTAAGTCTAGGAAATTATGAGCTGCACAAAATTAAAAGCGAAATCCATTTATTGTAGAACTCAAAAGGTCATGGAATGGTTACCACAGCCCAGAAAGTTCTGCATACAGAGAGAGGTGGTAGCATTGTGGTTTTCTTCTGCTCCACCTCCCTACTGCTGTGAACCAATGATATGAAGTCAATTATAGGCAAATTTAGAATAAAATAAGCTGCAAAATTTTAAACAGGCTGGTGCAACACAACTGAGACATCTTCTATCACTCAGGTGTCTAAACTAATTTTTAAAATAAATATACATTCAAAAATATCTAAGGAATTCACAATGCTTCTCTTAAATGTTAATTCCCTGTTTAATGTTAAATGTTCAATGTTAACGTTAAGTGTTCATTCCCTGTTTAACAAAAGATTTCATCCTGAGTCTAAACCTACAACTGGCTGTGAGAAAGGTTCAACCACCTCTTCAGGAATGGTTTTCCTGGTGATTGGATCTGACTGCATTTGAGCCAAGGTTGTATTGCATTATACTGAAGTCCAAGTTGACATTATAAGATTTCAAAACTAGTATTTACCATGATAAACATTTGGAATAATTTTCAGTTTTATAGATCCAGTGGGTTGGACATGACTTGTAGACATTCATAATCTTCAAACATTTATTATCTTCTACTTTACCACTTACATTTATTTCTATGTAATTTTGTAAACCCACATATTAATTTGAATAAATCACATTTTTCTTTGTGTGCTTGAAATCATCTTAGATAAAAACTACAAAGTGCCACAGGTACCATTCTCCTTTGTTAAGTATCTCATCTTTGTCAACACTCTTGGATATTTTGAAGAAATTCCACACCAACATCTGTCGCCAAGAAGGAAAGATAAAATTACAAAATACCTCTTCAGATTTGAAAAATAAGGTTAACTTCTATGCCGTTCTTCATATTATAAATTGTGCTACAAGAATTTCTCTGCCACAGTTTTATTGGTCCTCATATGCCTGTGCTAGGTGTGTGTTACTCTGCTGTGATCTGCTTGCATAGTGGCGGGGTTTTTACTACTTCTGGATTCATTAATCAATTTAAAAAATTGAAAATATCAATAATCTCTTACATGCCACTGCTGCCACAGCATCATCCTGATATATTCGAGTGTCATTTGCAATGCACTCCAAAAATAAAGGCGCAATCAGTCCAAATATTTCCATGCTTCCTCATGGCATGTTTCCCACGGGGACTGAGCAGGCAAAGTAAGGGTATGTTCACTTAACTTCAGAAAAGTACTGTAAGAATTTCCTGGCACACAGGAGTGAGCAAACCAAGCCAGACATCAATTTCTGGAATGCAGTGTAATCCCACTGGTTTTCCTTTTTTCCTGTTCCCCAGCAAGGGGGTTCCCACCTCTGTTCACAGAGCTCCACATCTAGGGCCATGATCCAGCTGACCAGATAACCCATGCCTCAGCAGGATGGAGAGGTTTGGGGTTATTTTATTAATTTTGATGGACAATGTCTGCTCACATAGGTGTTTCCCTCATTCCACTACCAAGAGTAGCAAAGGAAACAAATCTAGAATCTATGTTAGTTCTTTTAATTTGGATTCACTGCAGGAAACTAATGGGAGAGAGGGGAGCCACGATGCTCTCAGTGGTTTGTTATTTTCATCTCCCAGCCATTTAACAAACAGTATGTTTCTTGCAAAATGAAAAAGAATCTATACAGAAACATTCATACTACTGGGCTACCAAATTAATTTCTGCTCCAAGTAAAGTAAATGGACTGGTACCTCCATGAATATGTAGACATTTGTTTAAAAAATAAGCCCTGCTTAATGATATTTAATTTGGTGGAACAGTTTAAACAGGGATAATTATTTCCTAATTGCCTTGTTCTGCTAAGTACTCAGCACTCAGAAAAAAATTAGAAGCATTCAGGTACTTTTAAGGTTCAAGTTCTATCACAGAGTATAGATATCAGAGTTACAAGTGAAGGGCATAAAGCAAACAAATGAATTCATGTACCATCAGAATTGGTGTACAGAGGTTAAAGAAAAATTGATTACCAAAAAGTCATACATATGACAAAGGCAGAGGAAAACAACCAACCCAGAAAATTAATCAGCATATAAATAAATCTTCTTACCTGAGAACAAATTGGAGTCTCAAGTCTTGCTTTCAATATACCAGAATGCCAAAACTTTCTGCTGGAAGGATACTGAGATGGCACGGCAGCATTTCTGCACTCCTGATTCAGGTAGACCCTGAAATAAGGAGGAAAAAGGTTTACTCCAATCTCATTTATTTAGTTCTAAATGTTTCATTTAGCTCATTAGAGACAGTAATACCTTAGACTGCATCTTGATTGGCCTGCTCTGAGTATTAGGACAGAACTTAAATAGCTATAAACTTTATAACCCTTTATGCACCAAATATATTTCTTCCATAATGCTATAAAAACAGCTTTAAAAGGGAGAGTTGATTACAAAAAGAGGGTGGTGGTGTGTATTGAATCAATGCCATTAATTATGTATATTTATTCCTTTTCATTCTTTCTAAGAAAGGCCTAGACTGTAGATATTTACTTATATTAAAATGTTTTCTCCTCATAAATCATCCTTCAGTCTACCAGTTTACAACTCATCACTTGTAAACAACCTGATTAGACATTTATTAGACAGCCCAACCACTGCCTGCTGTGGAATTTCCAGCACACCTTATTTAATCCAACAGGAGCAGTGAGGACCAGAGCTACTTTGCAAACAGGTAAACTCCAAACTGGGGAATAGGGATCACTCCAAAGACTTGCAGAGATCCAGCACAGTAAATTTAAAGAGTGCAGCGCAGGATTGGGGTATTTGCAGAAGGACTGTGGCCATATCGTGAGCATTAGGCCAAAACATGACAAACCCAGTAAAGCAGGTGAAGGGAATATTAGGAGAAAGTTCTGGGAAAGCAGGTCATATATGTTTCTTCATTTTTAACAGTAAAATAATGATTAATATTTTAAATCACCTCATGGATAGAACTGAATTATTGAGCTTTCTTTAGTCAGCCCTTGTGGTCTCCCACTATAAACAAAACCCTAATGTCTGTATTGCCTTGCATATCCTTGTCTCTAAATACCTTAAAAATCTTAAATAAATTGGAAAATGTCTTCAGGAAGAGTTTTAAATTACTTTAAATCCCTTATAAATTTTACAAAATAATCCTTACTGGAGATTACCAGTGATGTACTTTTAGTCGTATATTATAGGCAGGAAACAAAAACAAAAGATACCCTATAAAGCTATGAGGTAAATAATTTGTAAACTAAATTTACAAACAATCATATGGTATCAACATTTTTTAAAAAGTACTCTCTCTCTTTGATGCCAGTAAATGGAAACAAGCATTTAGTGGAGGTGAGTTTTCTAACTCCACCTGCACCAAGGATTTCCCATTACTCCCAATTCTTTATCTAAGGAAATTTCCATGAACAGCAAAATGGCAATACTTACATTTCAGACTGCTTTGTGTGAAATAACTGAATAAAACAACAGAGCAGCTGGTATCAAACAGGTTACAGTCTTCCTTAGAAGTCCTGATAGCCCTTCTAAGTATATAACAATTGAAGATGTTTTTATAAGCATCACAATGCCTCAGACAGACTGCTTCCTTCCTAAACTGGGGTTGGAGAGAGTGAATCTGTGTTGGAACCCTGGATGCTGAGAATTTTAGACTTTCTGTGTTAAGAAAACACTGCATTTGACCAAAGGCCATGGAGAAGGCTTCCAAAATTAAATTATAGAACTCAGATTATAAGTGTGTACTTTAAATAGAAATGTGTAACATCACGCAGTAGAAAACTCAGAATTTGAGGTTTTAGAATACAGTAATAGATATAAAACTAAGATAACTAAGCTTTAGAGCAATAACTAGTCCTTCACCTTCTTCTTCATGAGTTTAAGTAGTATTGTGTAATTGGAGAGAAAAGTCCTCATTGCAAGACATAAATGATTAGTTATTAAATTAAAAGTAAAAATAATTTAAGTGCCATTTCTTAATTGCATAGTTTTTCCTTAAGAGACCTTGTAGAGATAAATACAAGACCATTTTATAACTCATTAGTGAAATACTGAAGAATTCACAACTTAGAAGGCTGTAATATAAGAAATAATGAACATCTGAATCCAAACACAAAACACCATCTCAAGTGCTTTCAACACCAACCCTAACCTTAGCAGAAAAGAACCAAATATCTGACAAGTCTGTGCCATTTAATCTTCAGGGGACATTGTTTCTCAGTGAGAACAGCCTGTACATAGATTTTCTACCTCCTGGCTGACCACTTCATGCTTCTGTCTGATGTGCAGGTGGGGTAAATTTACGTTTTTCCATAACCCTTCTCCTACCCTAGTGCCAACTCAACCATGTCATGGCCAAGCCAGGTGCTGGCTTGTGCACAAGGACCACTGGGGGAGAGGTGCTAGCGTCTCCTGGCAGCATTTTACTACACCTGTGACCTCAGATAAAAGCTACCAGAATAATTCCAGGTGATCCAAACAATGTGCGGCCTGTGCTGTCAGCAGCTCTGAGGAGTTCTGCTGGAAGCAGGGAAAATGCTACATATCCTCAGGGGTTCCCTAGGATGGCTTAACTTCAGAAGCCTCAGAGAGTTCCATAAGTCTATTAAGATTTACCAAGATATTTACTCTTCTTTAGCTCTTAAAAGGAAAGATCTCGCTTTGAACTTTCCTTTTATTTGCCTGACATTCTCTTACAATATAACGCCTCTGAGCCACTGAAAAATAAATGCCTACTTAATGTTTTCTGCTGCCAAGCCTTATGATTTACTATACATATTTAACAAAATTTACTTAAAAATGATATCTTTCAAAATTAGCAACACGTAGCCCTAAAGATAAAACAAATGGACGTCAAGAAACTGCTCTTTGCATAACTCTAGAGACTTCAAGAAAGGTTTCATGAACACTTCATGAAAGTAAATTACAAAATCAGTAAAGTTATATGGTGTTGTACATTGTTTTCAGATCAACAAATTCGTACTTTGAAGTGCCTCATTTATTCAAAGAAAAGAAACTGAGTGTAACTGCATATATCCCTTCTTGCTTAGGCACATTTGTCAGACCTGCCTGGCCTTGCCAAGCCTGGTGTAGGGTATAAAAACTTCATACCAAACTTTCTGCCAAACTTTATACCTCTAACCAAAAATGTGTGTGGTGACTGTGGTCATAGCAGTTCACAATAAAATGGAGATATCCAGAGACCAAGGAATGGGGGGTGCTCTTTCTACTGACCTGCCAGCCCCTGTCCACATTCATGGGACATCACAGGTTGCATGAGCTTTCTGTGAGTGTAAGAAAAATGAGGTTCTGAATAAAAAAGTAACTCTCCTTAAAAAGGCCCTTTTACACTGTCCATCTCTTGCACAATTGATTCAAATTTTATAAAGATGTCAATCACCAAATTAGGTTTCTGTTACTATACTGTGTACTCCTACAGGAACAAATTATTTTTAAATTTATCATATATTTTAGCTAGCATTTTTATAAAAACTTTGCATTACTCTTACTAATTTACTCTGGTTATATCACCTGGATTAGAGTACTTAAAGAAAGAAAAATAAATAAAGAAATGTGAATCTTTGCTTCTTTACATAACCTTTCAGCAGATTTTATTGTACAGTAAAAATCAATGTTTTATATGTTGTTATAGCTCAAGGGAAATTTAAATTAGTTTGGAGATTTCTGGAAGGAATCTAATCCTGTTTATAGCCATATGGAAAACCTAGAGGCTGCTCACTTCAGATTTTCTATTAG
The DNA here is from genome assembly GCF_035770615.1 of Melospiza melodia melodia. NCBI lineage: Eukaryota > Metazoa > Chordata > Aves > Passeriformes > Passerellidae > Melospiza > Melospiza melodia. The sequence continues at coordinate 47,489,681 of NC_086199.1, forward strand.
TCATTATTCTTACATTTGGCCATTACCACCATTTGTCTGGGTGTGATGACAAAATTGCCAGAAATAGGCAGATTCACACATGGTACAAGATGTCTCGCTAGGATATATTCCTTCTTCTGAGTCGACAGTTACTATTTGGGGAGTTTTAGGTCTTGTTTTTACCATTCAACGCAAATGTTTGAAAACGTGCTTGTAGGAGTCCTTTAGGACGGTTCTTTTCTCACAGAAATTAACAGAAAAACTCCTACTGATTTTCAGCTTTGTTACAAGGAGAAACCAACCAAAATAACTCCCTTGCAATTTCTCTTTTTTTTTTTTTTTTTTTTTTTAATTTTCTTTCGGCTGTCAGTTACAGACAAAAAAAAAAAAAAAAAATCTATCAAAGAGCAGGCACAGACTTCCTGAATGACTCTTCAAAGTTCACAGTCTACATCATTCTCATCTCCTTCCCTTCCACCATGAGCATACCCAAGAATCACTTCCATGCCATGAAATGTGTTCAAATACTGAGTTTGATCATAATTGTCTCTTTTCATATGGAAGCCACATTTTTTTGCACAAACTTTCTGTCACTGTGATAATTTATGAAAAATTCCTTCACCAGGATTTTTCTCCAGAGAAGCTGAGAAGTCTCAGAAACAAAATGTAAACAATAATTATCTGATTGCTTGGAATGTGGTTTGGAGGCTGCTTACCAACAGGTGAATCTTTGATTGGTTCCATGTGAATTGTTTCTACTTAATGACCAATCCTAGTCCAGCTGTGTCGGGACTCTGGTCAGTCACGGGTGTTTATTATTCATTCTTGTCCAGCCTTCTGATGTCTCCTTTCTATTCTTTAGTATAGTTTTAGTATATAATTTCTTCTAATAAAATATAATATCAAAAAATAATAAATCAGCCTTCTGAGAACTTGTATTTTCTCTCACCTCATCCTGGGGACCCTCATAACAACACCGCAACAACTTTGCCCCAACCACTAATTTTTCACATCTCCTTTATATGGGAGCTGGGCTTCCTCTCTCCCAGCCCATCTGAAAACACGGTTACCTACCTGGCAACACCAGCAATTACTTTAGGGACAGAGAGTAAAAGGACAATGCTGCTCAAAGAAACCTCACATTGAAGGCAGATTCCTGATTTGAGTCAGGCACAGGCACCAGTTAAATACACCAGGATATAAGAAGAACCACAAACGATTTTTAATAATTCATTTGGCATGAATAGACACATTATCCTTCTGGCTCTTAAAAAGGCCATGAAAGGAGGCTGAAGGCTGGCATCTCCCAGAGGGCCCTCATTTGTAGAGACAGCTGAAGAAACAAGCAGAGTCACAGAATAAATTCAGTAGGAGGGGACCTCAGGAGGTCATCTGTTCCAGAGCCCTGCTTGGTGCACAACTGGCAGTGTTGCATGATGAATTCCACTGCTGTACAACGAGCTGAATGACGAATCCCCAGCTCAAGTTGGTGACACAGATCCCAGTTCCATGGCACAGAAATAGAAGCTGTCTCCTCAAGATAAAACACACCAAGGGAGTAGAGAGCACTATAATTCTGGGGAGATTTAATTTCAAGAAGAGGAATTATTCTGATAGCCAGAAGGAGAAAGGAGTATTTTTGGATCCTTGCATATTTCAAACTTGAAACAATTTTATGATCTGTTACAATGAGTCCTATACTATTCCCACCCTCATTTGATATAACATTAATCTGCAGAACGAAAAGATATTTTCTGAATGGTTGATTAAGTTTAGACTGGACACGTTTGTACAAGAATATTAAAAAAATAGAAAAGCAAACTTAAGAATCTACCACCAGTGCAGTGGACTTCTCCACAGAAAATTCTCTTGCTTCTTTAGCTAGATTACAATAGGCTTTGTCAGGATTAAGGGAGGAAGTGGTATGATAAAGAAGGAAGAGAGAAGTCAATATTTGGTCTCTGAGCTGATTTAAGAGAGCCTTGGTTACACCTTACACAATGTAAGGTGTAACCAAACTGTGTATTCTACCACCATCTTCATTACCTTCTGAGGAGGTGTTAAAGTGGGTGGAGCAGTGTTCCTTTCTCTTCTCCATGACTCAACCATGGTAGCTCCCTCTGGGGATGGAGCAGCCACACCAAGGACCCCCCAGAACAACTCATAATCACATCCTCCCCTGCTCTGGAGGAGGCACCAGACATCATCTGGGGCTTGGTAACACCACTGGGTCCCCAGAGGACAAGAACTCTCCACCACCACTTCTGGACCTCCAGAGAAGGACTAGACCTTTCCACAGGATCACCACTTGGAGAAGACCACATCCATCCCTCCAACAGGACTGTAATCACCATTTAATTGGACTGTTGGCACCACCCTGACCAGCAGAGTGACAGCTTCTACTCTGACTTTGCCAGTTCAAACCAGTGTTTCTGTAGCATTGCCTCTACTGTAATTTTCCTATTAAATTGTAGCTCTGACTTGGAATCTCCTACGAGGTATTTGTGTGGGGTTCATTCCTCCCTCTTTTGAAGGTTTACCTTCAAGCCAGCACAAATAGTTTACAGCAAGTCTAGGTGCTCTAGAGCAGCACCGAACACTTCCCTGAGTCTCTGGAGCAATTTACAGCTACAGTCTTTCCATCCTGATCTGGTTATTCCTCACCACACTGCTCCTGGAGAGGAGAGCTCATTGTGGTCTACAGCTCCTTCATGAGGACAAGCACAGGACAGGCACTGATCTCTTTCTTCTGGTGACAGGACGCAAGAGGAGGGCCTGAAGTTGTGGCAGGGGAGGTTGAGGTTGGATACCAGGAAAAGGAGAGGTTGGATATCAGGAAAAGGATATTCCTTCACCCAGAGGAAGGTTGGGCGACGGAACAGGCTTCCTAGGGAATTGCTCACTAAGCCTGGCAGAGTTCCACAAGTGTCTGGACAAGGCTCTTAGGCACATGGTGTGACTCCTAGGGATGGTCCTGTGCAGGGCCAGGAGTTGGACTCCATGATCCCCGTGGGTGCCTTCCAACCCAGAATACTCTATGACTCTGTTTCTACCCGAGGGTTAGCACAGCTTAAGCAGCTGGTACACAAAGATGCAGGCAGACCTGAGAAGAAGCTGATATAACCAACTGAGACTCACAGAAATGATCTCCTTTGTGCTCAGAAAGCAATGACTGCAACCTTCAGCAGCACTGCATGGCAAACACAGTTGTTCTTACACACACGAGAGCCTGAACCTGCTGCTTCTGTGTCCCTCCAGGGCACATCCCTGGGGCTGGAGCCCAATCCCTGTCCAGAGTGCTGAAATAAAACGGCTGGAAAAATACCTGACATGTCCTTACCAGTGGTTTCTGCCTTAAATATGCTTCTAATAATAATTAACACAAATGGAAATACCTAATAAAAAAAGTGGTATAAGGTTTTATGTTTACAGGTGAAAGGTTTGGGGCAATTCCAACCTCAGTTTCCTTCCCTTAAGTGCTCTCCCAACTATTTGAGCTTTTTGTTCCTTTCTTACAGTTTATTCTGAACACTTTCTATAATTTCTCATTAATTTCAGCTGCAGAACTACCCTCAAACACATCTCAAGGATCTCTGGATCCATGTAGCTACTGACCCTTAGTACAAAACTCTTACATTTCCAGACCTGCACTGAACTAAGAATAAAATTGAATGTACTATGCAAGGTGCATAATTCATAAGCTGCCCAAGTGGGGAAATTGAAGAGTGACGGGCATCCTGCTTTAAAGTAATCACATTTTGGATTATCTAGCTACCCCACAGGAACTGAAGATCCAGATCTTCACTAGAAGAGTCCTGCATCTTTTGCTCTTCCTGATCCCAGCTGGACGAAGAAAAGTACAAGAAATCTTCCTCTCACTGAAGTGTTTTCAGCTAACTGAACACTTTGGGGTTTTAAAGCAGCAAAACAAAATCAAATTCCATTTTCAAGATCTGTAGCAAAATAATCTAGATCTTCCTGTGCATTCTTTTAGTGTTAGAGATTAGTTACTTAACATGAGTATTAATGTGCTCAGTTATGATGACTAATGTTTTCAGTCTATATTGCATTCCTGTGAAAGAATTATTGGTGCCAGTACTGAAGATCTATAAAGGAAGATTTATAATACAAGACCCAGTAGAATTTACTGGTATAGCAATTTTAATACTCCATTCCCTCTTCCTATTGGGTATCCATTAACATCAAGAGAAGGGAACTAATTCATCTTTTATGCTCCTCTGTTTCTAACATAACACATTAATGAGGACTTATTAGTTATTCTTTCCCTTAACATGTTGTTAACACTTCCTTGTCATGAATTCAGGTATTTTTTTCACTTGTGCTGACACACCAAAATAATATTTAAAAAAAAAAAAAAAGCAAACCTAAGAGCCTATTAAAAGCAAAATTAAGAATCTATCATCAATTAAATTGGGACTTACAGAATCATTTAGGTTGGAAGGGACATCTTGAGACCTTCTAGTCCAACCTCCCTGTTTAGCAGCAGCTTTTCCAGGTCTTTCTTCGTTGGGTTTTGAACATCCCTGGAAATTTCTAGAGCACATAGCTGTAGGGGCTTGAGTTAACTTATGTATTGTAAATATATGTATGGCAGTGAAAGATCTTTGTATTGTATTAGTGACCCTGCCCTGATTCTAGTTATTGTAAATGGGCTGCAGCTGTGATGTGCTTGATTGGGCAGCAGCTGTAGCCCATGGAGGTAACTGAGATAAAAGGGGGTGGGGTGGTCAGGGAGAGCCTTGGAGACGAGCCCTGACTAAGAAGCAACAACACCACTGCTGTGAAGATCTGCCATGAGAAAACCACCAAGAAGGTATGAGACTCAGGAAATATAATTATACAACAATATGAATACAACACATAGCACAAGAATGTTATACCCATTTGCTCACTTTCTTCAAAATAAATAGACATCAATGCCAAAGAAAATGAAGAATTTATCCTTCATCTGTAGCATCTATAGAAGAACTTCTCCTGACATTGTGCAAACAGTATCTTCAACAGTTTTTGAAAGGTATACCATGAATCATTCTAGAGTTTATGAAACACTTCCTTAAAATCCAAAAGAAATTTTGTAGGGCTTTTCTGTTTGTTGTTGCTGTTTTGTTTTGTTTGTTTCCTGGGGAGTTTTGGTGGGTGTTTTAGGGGTGGGTAGAGTGTGAGCCTGCTTTTGCTAGAGTTAAGCTACTTCTTGTGTAAACAGAACACTTTCAGCACAATCAGAAAGCAGGCACCAACTATTCAGGAGCTCTCGTGGTCAGTTCCTACCACAGACTCATTTTCTCTCCTAACACAAAGCTGTATTTTACTCCAAGAGCCAAATACATGAGAAAAAGGCATCAATCAGTATTGCTGGGTGCAACCCTTGAAGATTTTCTATACTTGATGAGCTGCAAATTATAAGGAAATAAGACTTAAACCCTCCCCATTTCCTGTCCTAAAGAAAAATGACAAAAACAATTATCATTTTCTACATTCAAGTTTTTAATTTTGACTTGTTTAACCTGGGACTTGGAGGTCACCACAGAACTTTGGATTTAATACCACCCAAAAAGACCATGAGAAATCTCCATCCCAAACTCCCCAATTAATTGTCGACAGCATTTCTATGTGCACACTCAGAATGAAAAAAATAAATTTAAAAAAAGAATGCAGAAATCTGACACTGCAGCATCTAAAATACAGTTCGAAAAGTATGCAAAACGAAGTGACAACAAATGCCTGTTATTAGCTGGATCATGCAATAGGTGATAATCACATTCCTGGCAAAAGATCAGCTCCTCTCCAACATCTGTTAGGGATGGAGCCATGAAAAACAAAGCAGTTTCATGTTGTGGGGGCTTGTGCAGACATTTGCTTCTGTTTTGATCTGTCATGGTTTAAACTCCCTGAACTTGATCCTTTGGTTGCTTTGCTTCCTGTTTTTTTCTTTAAAGTACCTTTGAGTGTCTAATATGCAAAACCACAGTGACGAGTATTTTTGTGAATGTTGACCGGTCTTCTTTCATTTAAAAGATGTGCTCAATTTGTCTGATTATTGATTAAAAGCAAACCTGGGCCATGTTTCAAGACTGGAACAATATCCTACCACAGAATGGTGGTGTTTCCTATTTTGTGAACATTTTGGCACAACTTATTTTATAATTCCTGTCTTCTTGACTAATGTTTTCCATTGCCTTGCCCTTATCTTTCCTAACACCAATTTCCTATTCCATTCAATATTCATAACAAATTAGCACCCAGTAGCAACTACTCCATTTCACACTGAAACGTTTAAGTGGAAGAAATTAAAGCTATTTTTATAATTTAGTCAAAAAATTTAGAAACATGTTAGTAAGAAACGTCATCAGATTAATTCTAGGATCCAAAATGCCTAAATTACTTTTTCCTAAAAACCTCATTAAATTTTTACAAGTTGTTAAATGTCCAGCTCTGAAAGCAGTACACAGGTATGATGTCAGCAGAAAAAGACAGATTATGGACTGAACCTTAAAATTAATTGTCCTCACCAATGTAAAGAGGCTTTTTCTGAAACACTTGACTCCAGATATTCCTTAAAGGCATGATGAACAAGTTCCATGCCCCCCAGTCCCTCTGAAAAGATTGGATTCCTACAATCAAAAGAGGGACAGTAACCACATTTATGCAAATAGTTTTATTAGTTAAAAGACATGAACAGCACTGGAAGCTCAGATTCTGGTGCAGAACTCCATCACACACCTCTGGCCTTCATTTTTTTTGCAGTAATCTCAATTAAACTACAGGGGCCAAGTCTGTCTCCACACCAACCTAATGCACAGTCTGATCCTTGGAATGCCTGGAATATTTCTGGGCTGCATGAGATCCAGGCATGGATAGTCTTAGCATGATGGTGGCCAGAAACTCTGCTCTCCTCCTCTGAAATTAATATGAGGAGTATAAAGTTAAAACAACTCTTTTTAAACACTCACCCATTTTCAGAAGCAGACATTCAACCTGAATCTTTAATAGCTACAAGTCATTGGCACATAATTTAAGTGTTTCTCTAGTCCAGAGAGCATTGGATGTTCAGAGCACTCCCTAACAGCCACACAGAAATGCTTATTCAGTAAGACAGTGAAAAATCCACGTTTTTCTTCAAAATCTGGATTTTTCTTCACTAAATCTGTAAAGGTCATAAGGCCTTAGCTGAGAAAGCTGGCATAAACACACACAATCAATCTGTTCAGAGGAGAAGCAAGCCTGGAAAAAATCAGAAAGGCTGAGATGCCTCAAAATGCCATGTGATGAGAACAGAACTAAATGGGCACCACATATCCACATGTCAATAATTCTGCTTTGTTCCTCCACTGTGGTTTTTCAGGGAGCACCAACAACCTACAAGTAAGCTGGCAGCAAGGGCAAGGGGCAGGAGTGAGCTGCCACCCCAGCCCACACCTCCTCCAACTCATGCTGGTCCTTTAACACGTCCCAGCAGTCACAGGATGTAGGGCACAGAATCAAAATCTATCCTGAAATTTTATTTGTGTGATCTTCCTGCTGCCACCTTCCTACCTTCTGCCAGGGCAGAGCTCCCTAATGGGAATGAACTTGTTGAAATCAGAGGAGCAATGTCCTTACAGTCCTCACTGTTAAGACCCCTTAGGTGGAAAAATGTTGTTACAGTAAAATGGAAGACTTTTTAATATTGTTTTGCAGCAGTCTGGACTTCCTGATTTAAAAAAAACAAAATTAAATGAGCATTCTTTTTAGAAAAATTTAGTTTGTGGGATGTGTCTTGGCCCAAGGCAGAGAGCTTGGAACTGGATGACCTTGAAGGTTCCTTTCAACTCAAACTATTGTATAATTCTATGTACAGGCTTTTAAAGCTCCTTAAAACAGTCAGATGTTAGCTGTTAGTCAGTCACTGACAAGAAATACACCCTGCCAAACAAGAGAGGCAAATCTGCAGGGCCTGGGAACATTACCAAAATGATGTAAATGAACTGTGGTTTGGAAAAAAAGGCACCCTTTAGCAGCAAGCTGAAAAATTAATTTACGGGTGTAACTTTCAGTAAGGGTCAGAAAAAATTCATTCATTAGAGTTACGGGAGGTAAAGTTTTCTTATAAATATTACAGGACCTTTAAAAAGTGTCATCATTGTAAAATGGACTTAAATCATGTTCATTAATTATTAAGCATTACTCTAGTTCTTCACTGATGTTTTTTAATGGAATTAGGTTTCCTCAATTGCAGTAGCATAATATCACTGCTATCTATTTATAAACAACTTTTCTTTAGGTGCAGAAGTGCCTTTTCATGATGGTATCAAAGTAGGTTTTCACTTTGAGGCAATACTTCTAATCTTAAATGAAAGCAATCCATTACTTGGGGAATGAAAGAGACAGATCTGAGGGTACCTATGAGTTTAATAGCATCCCAGATGCTCATTCACTGTACTCCCAATAAAACAAAGTCAGATTTATAGCTTTTTTTTTTTTTTTAAGGGAGAATAGTGTCTTTATATTTTAAAAGGCCTGGGAAGCCTGAACAAATGATGTCAGAAAAGCTGCCTGTTGACAACTGCTGATCTCTCTTGATTCGTCTAAGCTATTGATATTAAACATTTCCAAGGTCAAATACAGAATCCAGTGTCTTGAACGTATTAAATTTTTAACTTAAATAAAGAACTATACTACATGCCCATCCTAATCTACCTTATTACTGAGGGGTTTTATTACTTATTTTATCACTTATTTTTATTATTTATTACTTATTACTGAGGGTTTGGTCTTTGCTGTGGACATCTCATCATACCCAAAGATGAAAACACTGCTAATGAAAAAAAAAAAGTAAAAAATAATAAACTACAAGACTTGTCCCTTTGAAAGTCCTAAACCAAGCTCTATCAGCCATTCTGTGGATAGGTAATAGCAGTAGACAGTAGATGTTAAATACAGGTGCCATCTGTCTAAGCAAATGATAAGTTCTGTATCTCAGTATTTCTGTGCATGAAGGAGCAGGAATTGCATCCTTGTCTCCCCATTGGTATGCATTCACAGCAGCTCAAAATACAGCTTAGAAATGCTGGGCTTGGAAAGGTTAGAAAGTCTTCAAGAAGAAATTGTCATCCCAGAATTGCAATTAAAAGTGTGTTTGCTTAAAAGAATCTCCAGGTTACCACCTCATACAGCCATAAGGTTCTCCTCAACCACTGAAATTATTATTACTACTTTCCAGAAAAATCTACTATTAAATAAGCTGCTGAGATGAAAGGACATAAAATATAAAACATACTGTCCAAGATAATGCATTTGCCTAAAAAAACCCTAGCAGAATTCATCTTTAGTCTGAGACTGAACAGTTCATTCTCCAGGGAGAATAAATAAAGAACTCTTATGTAAGAAAGTACATTAGAACAATTCCTCTGGATTACATGCGTGCGTAAGGGCTGAACTCTTCTTTTACTCAATATAACACCACAGACAGCGACCTGAAAATGAAAAAAAACAAAACCCAACACAACCACTGCAACATAAGAAGGCGATGCCAATTTCAAAAAAAAACTGCTGGAGGTAAAGTCTCAGTTCCTCCAGCTTTATGCCATCTTCAGACAAACAGGTTTTCATTCTGACCTCAGCATTTGTGTGCGTCAGCTCTCCCAGTACTATTTTTGCTTCACTTCTCTCATCTAACAATATCAATGTCCTAGAGAGTTCTGCCTGTTAAATTTAAGTGTATTTCCCTCAGTGCCTTAGCTTTTTGTTGTAAAGAATTCTTTATGTTCTATACGGACCCAGAGTGCAGCCATGTGTGTCAAATTGCAATAGGACAAGTTTCTAATTAAATGTCTGTCTTTAATATTGTTATTCATACCAATTGAAAATAGAACTACCATAGGTTATTGTCTTTGTGTTCAGCAGACCAGACCACTGCCCCGAGAGCCAAACTAGACATGATGTACTTTTGTGAGCTTCAAACAGCTGCTTCTAGGGTGGGCTTTTTGCAGACTATTGACATTACAATTCACTTTAGGAAAACAGCACAAAAGCTAGCAAGGCTTTTTAAAATTTAAAATAAAATAGTGAAAACTCATGCCCAGACAGTTATTAGCAAACTCTAAACTGTATAACCCAGCAAAAGGCCAACTTTCACTCCCCCAAAAAGGAAGTAGAAGTAGGCTGTCTGCAGCCAAGCAATGAAGTCACCCTATAATCATAATTTATTAACACAGAAATCTAAATTACAAAGCCTCCATGCTCCTTCTATTTATAGTGGCTGTAGTTTGCCTCCTTCTTCCTCAGGTCAGTTCTTGCAGCAGCTTCCCAAACGTGCCCTTCACAGGGCATTCAGTTTGTTCAAAAATTTTTGAATACATACACATACACACAGCCTTGGTAGATCTTCTACTGCCACGAACTGTTTCTGCTAGTCAGGTAAAAGTATCTGGACAACAAAGGCAGAATGAGCTCAGTGATACTTCATTTCCAACTTCTTCTTAGCCACTACATTCTTTTTACTTAGACAATTTCTGGCTTTCAGCCTACAAGGCTTTCAGCCTACAATTTACTGTGGACTGCCAGTCTAGAGACCTAGTGGCCGAGTCTAGTCTAGAGACTTAGATGGCCTAGTCTAGTCTAGGGGTCTAGATGGCCTAGTCCAGAGACCTAGATGGCCTGGTCTAGTCCAGAGACTTAGATGGCCTAGTGTAGTCTGGTGATCTAAATGGCCTAGTCTAGTCTACATACCTGGATTGCCTAGTCTAGTCTACATACCTAGATGGCCTAGTCTAGTCTAGTGACCCAGATGGCCTCATCTAGAGACCTAGGTAGCGTCGTCTAGTCTAGACACCTAGCTGGGGTCTATCTGCTCACAAAATAGTGTAGATCTGACTCAACCCTCTCTTCTTTCAAATGAGGGAAGGTTGTCAATCAGCTTTTCCATGATCCTAAAGTGACCCCTGATCATAGGGATGAATTATATGCATATAATATATATAAATATATCTAGGATGTAACATGTGTGATTGCAAATGGTTCCTGAACAGCAGCCCTGCCACACAGACACAAACACAAATATTGCCCAGTTAGTCACCAGGCTGATGAGGAAGACCCTGGAAGAAGACCCCCAAAACACAGACAGGAAGAGCTGGTGCAGGGTCAGCAAGGGACTGCTCCCATGCCCCAGAATACACACTGAGGGGCTGCAGCTGCACTTCTATGAGCACTTCAGGGAAGAAGTGCCTTTTAAAGGTAAGCCTTTCTCACTTGTAGTTCCAATTCCCTTTGCTAAAAAGATATACAAACATTTTCTTTTAAACCAAACAGAAGATATGGATCTTAATGGGTCCTTTTAACCTCTCAGTGCAAGCCCTATTTCTCAATATAAGAATACACACAAGCTCAAGGCACAGTATTTTAACCCTTTAACTGCCATTAAACTCTTACAAATACCACTTCCTGACATTCCCTACCAGCAGATTGTGCTGAAGAAAAGAACAAAGTGAACTTTGCAAAAACAATTACTGTAATTCTTCTGCTATCTCCAAAAGCCATGGAAGACAGAAGCAATACAGATCTGCAAGGAAAGGAAAGTCTTACAAATATTTCAACTGGTAAAGATTTGAAACTGTCTGATGATATTCTGAATTCTTGCCTGAAGAAGGGTTTAGGTTGAAAGGAACATTAAAGACCATCTTATTTCAACCCCCTGCCATGGGCAGGGATGCCTTCCACTAGAGCAGGCTGCTCAGAGTCCCATGAAGCCTGGTTTTGAACACTTCCAGGGATTGGGTATCCACAGATTCTCTGAGGAACCTGAATTCCCTCACAGTAAAGGATTTCTTCCTAATACCCAATCTAAATTTACTGTCTTTTCAGTTTAGGCCATTTCTTCTTATTCTGTCACTACACACCCTGGCAAAAGATCTCCCTCCAGCTCTCTTGTAGCCCCTTTGGCTAATGGAAGGTGCTGGAAGGTGCCCCAGAGGCCTCTCCAGGGTGAAAGATCCTTCATAGGAGAGGTGTCTGAGCACCCTGGGTATCTTTCTGGCCTCCTCTGGGCTTGCTCCAGCAGGTGCACATGAAATCCATTGCAAAAAGTTTGTGGAAGAGGACAAAAAAGACAAAGGTTTGTGGAGGAGGACTTTCCCCACAAGGTTAGGGTTCTGAACAAATGGCACTCCCTAAAACTTGGAGTGAGGAGCACCTGCCTGCTGCACCTAGACACCCCTGAACAAGGGCCCAGAACATCCAATATTGAATGCACCTTCACACAGATCTTCAAAGAAGCAGGATTAAACCCTGCAACAAAATTTTTAGCATCCTGGCCTGGTGTTCTTCTCCTTCTTTTATAAGATAATTCTATTTTTATCTTGCCAAAAGCCAACTTTATTCTTAGTGAACTTTTTTGGTAGAAAAGTAAACCAGGCCACTTGCCACATGTCAGTGTAGAAATACACCTGCATGGCAACAGTACATTTAAATGAGAAAGTGCAAAGCAGTGTGTGGAAATTTCTGGCTAAATGAAGAAATTCTCTGTTTTCAACTGGAATAAACTCAGAAGTCAGAACATTTTAAGCACCTACTATATAAACTTCTGCTAGAGTAAACATCAGCTCAGTTTCAAGTAAATTTTGGCTCTATCAAGTCACAAGGTCACCAGAAACTCTCAACTCTCTGAGTTATTAACTTCTGAAACCTGGTTTCACATATTTTTGAACTCCAATATGAAGCCCTCAGATTGAAAATGTAGTTTTCAGAAAACCTTGATTTGTCAGAACATTGTTTTAAAAGAGTACCCTGTTTACCACATAGCTGTCCTGAGTTTTTAATTTCAATAACATCCATCCATAGATCTCACCATTAGCATTATACATTTCACAAGTCGAACCACAGCTTTTAAACTGCACAAATTGCTGATTTGTCAGAGTCCAATGCTGTCTTGGCCTGGTGTGCTTCTTTGGGATGGGATAGAGCTAATTTTTTCATACTAGCAGACAGAGAGCTATGTTTTGGATTTGTGCTGCCAACAGTCCTCCTTTAGGTATTTCACACATAAGGGTTATACTTATAGAATTTGTATTTTAATATAAAATTTGCTCATTTGAAGAAAGCTAGTTCTAGTTGGAATTTCTGTTTGAGTGGTGATAGAAAATATACTGAAGTAACAACTTCAAGAGTTGAAAGAGATGTAAGTTGCAAGAGACGTAAGTTACACTCAGCAAAATATAGCAATTGCAGTCTCTGGTTACTCTCTACTATGGATAAAGTTGGTGCAACAACCAAAATACTAGCAATGGGAGAGAAAGAGTAAATCAGACTGTGATGAGTAAGTGAAACCTCCCATTCTACAGCCAGATATTACCATCTGTAGGTAGAATTCATGTTTAGATGGCCTGTCCCAACAACACCAAACTGGGAAAGCTCCCAGTGGGTCTGTGGTGTCTCACCCCAAATGTACTACAGAAGCACAATATCACAGCACAGTATGAACACAGAAATAAACATGCTAAAGACCTCAAGTCTTCATAATCTCTTCTCAACAGGAATAAAAATTCCAATTTATCCATAACTATGCAGGTTTCAAGCAATATGCTATCATTATTTCTTACCAGGTACGCTCCACTTGAAAATGTGCACAATTCAAAAATTCACCGTGCCATTTTGATAACTATGAAATTGTCATAATCAATGAAATGACAGGCTTTGTTATATTTTTTCCAGGATTTCCAATTTAACAATTTTTCACAATTAAGAGCTAATTAACATCTGACACAGTGCAACAGCTTTTGTTTTCTCACAGAAGGAAAGTAGTGTGTCTTTAATAGATTTTAGCTACATTAAAGTAGCTCAAGTACTTAAAGTCCTACTTTTGTTTTCCCTCCCCAATCCCACCAGTTCATTTCATTACATTTCATTTTTAGTGAAAATCATTATAGAGCATAAAAGCATAGAGCCTTTAGACACTGACCTTCCATCACTTTCAGAAATGAAATATGTTGAACAAATTCTGATATAGAAGCTACAAACATGCTGCCACTACTAGAAACCTGCTACAAACCTGCTGCCACTAAGAGATACCACCATTTCATTATATTTCACTTTCAGTGGGATATATGAAAATCATTGTAGAGCATAAAGCATAAAGGCTTTAGACACTGACCTTCCATGGCTTTCAGAAATGAAAGACCTTGAGGAAATTCTGATATAGAAGCTAGAAACACGCTGCCAGTCCTGGAAACCTGCACGTGGCAGGCAGAAGTGAATTTGAAAGCACACATTTGTGAGTCCTTAGGGGTGGACACCTGTTGGAATCCAGGACATTCCTCTGACTGCCCTGGAGGACTCGAGACCCTGGCAGGGGGCTCAGAGACCTTGGCACAGAGTCACAAACACCTGTGCCTTTGATTTTAGCCCATGGAAACAATTACCAACCTTGTGTGACGAGGTACAGGCCACAAGAGTTTGGACAGAATGATAGTGAATTTGTCACAGGGTGGAAAAGTAGAATTTTGGGGTTTTAGAATGGGGGTTCAGGAGACAAGATGGAGGAATCTGCATGTGTCCTGTCTTTCTCCTTCTTGTCCTCCATCTTCTGCTGTGGTGGTGACACTTTTGGATTGGTTTAGAGTAGAGACAGACTGTCTAACATAGGTGATAGGTATTGGAAAATTATTGTACATAAAGTACACGTAGCTCTTAGTATAAAACGTTGATACCACCCTGAGGGAAGGGACTGTGCCACAACCCGACATGCTGGACAGATCTCAGCAGGTCAGAGACGAATGTAACAGATAATAGAAAATAAACAAACCTTGAAAAGCAGAACCAAGGAATCCCAACTTCCTCTTTGGTCATGGGGCTGGGAAAAAGAGACTTTCTAACACCTTGGGATCATCTCGACACCAGAGACCCCATCAAACACCCTTTAGGGGTGAACACATTCCATCCCCCTATGATCTCTTTTGAAACAAACAAGTTTCTATTAAGGCACTATTAATATGGCACTGCCAACAGTCTCTTGGAGCTGCCTCTGCAAGGACACCTGGGAAAGGCCAGGTGATGGTGGCACTGCCTGGAGCAGGAAATGTGCTGGTGAGGTGCCTGCAGCTCCTGGTGCCCCCTCCACAGAGCAGCTTATCTGACTGATGATACCTGCTCAGCTCCTGTAGCTCCTCTGCTGCTTTTCTACACTCCTTGCCTTCCTCCTGCTCAGTCACACTGCAGATTTAGCTCTTTCAGGACATCAACTATTTTACTTTTCAACTGCCAGACTACAAAGAACAGACCTCTCACTAAATTCATCATTAAAACCACAATGCAAGGGAAGGGAAGGCTCTTTAAAATGATGCAATCTCCCAGTGATTAGGATAGTTAAATTCCCTGCCTTTAAAAAATGCTCTGCCTTTACAAACAAAGATCTTAAGAATACAACCCTCCATTTACAGCTCTTTCTATATAAATTTAATTAGGGACACGCCAAGAAGCTGAAGCACAAAGAAAAGCAGCGATTGACATACAGCAAATAAAAAAATCCTGTCCCTAACCTTGGCTCTTCAGCTACAGGCTTGCTGCTTACTCATTGCTAACATGCTACAAGTTTTCTCTTTTAGAAATGAAATTCTTTGAAAACTTGGTCATGTTTTTTTCCAGGAACTCAGCATCGCAGATCACATCCCCTTGTGTTGTGCTGACTAACCACAATCATTGTATGAACTGCTGTGAAAAGGTGACAAAAACTCTTCAAGTGCTAGGGCTTGAGACATTGAAGAACACGACTACAGTAAACCAAATAACACAGTGAGCAAAAAAAGTTTTTCCAAAAGCTCCCTACGCTCAAGGAGAAATAATATTTTAAGATATGGAACTTTTTGAAGCATATTTAAAGTGGAAAATCTTACAATAGTAAATTAAATTTACAATTTTCTAAAAGCTACTGGCAAGCATTTTTTTTTTTCAAAATGGACTAAAGGAGCTTCAATAGCCTGTGGTATTTGCTCCCTAATGATTGTGTACGTAATGATACAATTTTATTCAGTGTTTAGACTATCCTGATTGTCATTAGGAGCTACTCAGATGAAGATACTCATGCTTTTGTTATATTTAGGTATTGAAGAGTGCCTATTTCATTTTGTTTTATTGCATTCCAATTAGTATACTTTAAAGAAGACATTTTTCTACATTGAAATATTAAGATGTACAGAACCTTCACTGATTTAACGGCCAAGAATTTATATAAAAAAGAATGATTCTTGGTCAGGACTACCTGCCTGATCCTTGTCCTCCTACCTGAGTAGTTCCAAGTGCTGTGGGAGGGTGAGGAGCCTATGCTGGGTGTGTATGAGATCCTTCTTTCTTCATTAGCTGTTATATTTTCATTGCTGCCACAATTAACACCCTTCTCCACAGTTAGCAGTTACTCAACACCATTTAAAGTTTTAATTAATATTTCAATCCAGAACCCACCCGTGGCCACAAGTCATATATAAAATCCACAAACAAGCAATGCTGAACTTGCTGTTTTTCAGATGTTTTAAGTGACAAGGTATTGGTAACTGCTTGCCAGAAGATAAACTGTGCCTTTACGCAGTGAAGCTACACTGCCTCAGATTCCTCACTGGCTGCTTTGGACAACAAAAGTCCTTTTTATATCCTCACATCTAATTAAGAATTTAATTTTCTTCAGAGAATTCAGAGAAATGCCTAACTAAATGCCAGGTATGAAACTAGGTTCCAGTTCCACCCAATAAAAAGGAGCCCAAATAGAAAATACACCAATTAAATTTCTACTGAATGAGGGTTACATACCAAGTATTGCAAGGTGTGTGGTGACCTTAAAGAGCACTTGGTATATTCTAATTACCTCTTGCACCTTATATGATAACAGTTCTGGTCATGGAGTTCACAACCAGCTACTATATACATTATTTCATGTAATGATTCCTATGTTTAGGGGTTCATGTAATCTTAAATGTTATTGACTGCAACTGAGATGAATAAAGTTGGTTCAAAAAAATACAGTTTCAGCATTTTGTTTTAAATTCAAAATTAAAGAAATATGATTTTAAAATTTCTTTTTCACCTATTTGCAAGAATGTATCCATACCAGAAGCCTTCACTTCGAAATTTTAAGCTTCCAACATAAAAAGAAGATATTTATTTTAGAAAAGAAAAGGTATCAACCAATATCCTACAACCAGGCTTAGCCTTTTGAGCTTTAAGAAAGATGATGCATCAATTGTACAAAGAAAAAACCCAAACCCCAAAAGCAAAATGTTAGGAGAAGGAATAGCTAAGTTTGAAAATTGAGACATTTCCCAGCTATGTTTTTTATATGTATATATGTTTATACACACTATATATATATATATATATATATATATACACAAAAATATCAAGTCTATAGAGTCACACACAAAATTCACTCAGTAGCCACAGTCATGCCCAACCTTGTTTTGATGTTTTTGGCACCTTAAATATTGTATTGTTTCCTAAAGATTGGCATGACTTCAAAAGTTGCAGATCAAGCATACAATACACTATTTTCTTGCAAAGGACAGTCTGGACTTATCCATCTTTGGTCCTTTTGTAGCACCTACATGCAGCAACACAAGGAGAACCCTCTCCACAGCACCCCGTGGAAATCTCTGACTTTTCCTCCCCACCCTGAGGAGCCCACAGACCTCCCACCAGCCCCTGCTCCCATGCAGGATCTCATTTCCCCCGCAATTTTACCTAAATTCAGAATTAACTCGCTAGAATTATTTGGCATGTTGTCCCTCAGTAACAATCTGGAGACCATTTCTAATGTACAGAGTTACAGGAAATATTTACAAGTCTCGTTACATAAACACCAAGTGCAGATTAAGAAAATCCACTGTATGGCAAACAAATCCCAAGAAGAAAAAATATGGAGCCAACTTGAAGAATGGGTGCTGCTAAATCTTTGTTTCAGTCTGGAAAGGTGTCTGGCTGAAGGCCAAAATTGGGAAGGGATCTCCAGAATTCTCCCCCACCAGAACCAAGAAGAAAAACCAGCCTCAGAAACCTGCTTCAAACCTCAGTGAGGCAGAACCTCAACCAACCCTTCCTACTGCAAGGCACAATTTCTTACCCTCTGGTGAAGTGCAATGATTGTTACAGCAGAGATTTCATTTTAAATACTCTTTTTAAGAAATCTCAGGGGTTTTTCTACTTTTTTTCCCTTTCTAGTGGTGAACTACTACTAAACTAAATTGCAGCTTTGCTAGAAAATCACTTCTCCAGCAGCTCAGCTTTACTTAGAGTAAATGTACACCATGCCCTGTGCTACAACCTAGTTTTCTAAACTCACACCAAAAGCAGCCTATTCTCAGCGAGAAGTGTAATCAGTTACTTATCCCCGTTTTGCTATTGTTCCTTTGCACTAAACCAGCAGCGAGTGATTTCCCACTTTCTGTTTGCCCCTGGAGATTTCAACCAGGCACAAAATAATCAATGGTGCCTCATGAAAAACACGCATGTGCTGGAGATCAGCAGTGGGGCTTGCAGGCAGCTCAAATCTACTGCAGCTACAGGGAGAACCACATCCAAAATTAAAACCTGCTTTTCTGCCCTCCTATTAAAGTTAATTAATAGAAATTCTCTGCATAAGAACTGTTATTCTCACTGCCAAGATACAATTTTCTTCAAAGTACTATTCACAATAGTACTACCATTAAAATATTTATCATTTTTAAGTGAAAATACTTTCTGTGAAGTTCTCCAAACATGTATAGGTACACAGACATAGTTCTAAAAACATACATTAATTTCCTCTTCATAAGAAAGCACCAAAAACAGGGAAAAAATGGTTTTGTAAAAAAGGAATTTATAGCTTCAGATTTGCTTTTAATAAAGAATTTGAAGCCACTCTATTATTAACATTCTTTATCTGATTCTACAAATAAAGGTTCTTTTGTGTTAGCATATTTTGCCAGACTTTAGCATGTCAGGGCAGACAATCTGTGAATTAAGTTCTTGAAACAGATACTTTTCATGTCTAGGAATAGAACAAAATGAAGAACTGAAGTAGCCAACTGCAAAAGATCTGTCAACAATTCCTTTATAAAGACCCATTCTCAGGAGGTTACAGTTATCACAGCAGGACATTTTTTCAGGAAAATAATTTTGCCCTGGATGGCTTTCTGGCTTATAGTTTTGGGTTGGGTTTTTTATTCCTTTTTTTAAATGAATAATGACAGTTCCCGTATCTGTAAAGAGGAAAATTACACATTACTTACCACTTGCATTTCTCTCAACAACCTTTTAAAAGCACCTCAGAATAGGTCTAGATTTCACTCATTTCAGCTTCTCTGATATTTGAACTGAAAGCTTCACATTAACACACTATCATAAAATCTAATAATAGAATTTAGAGGTAAACTCCAATACAATTCTTTGCTTTGAAGATTTATCTGTCTTTTAGATCACAGAAAAAAAAAAGTAAAAAAAAGTCTAGCTTTAGAGCAAAAGGCTATTTAAATGAACTTTTTTCTTACATATATGCAGATACTATTTCAAAATATGTCAAATAATGCAAAACATCCACTGTTTGGAGAGGGAACAAATGCTGATTCACCCTCTAGCTCAAGGCTTAACTCAAAATTCTCTCAAGATAAAGGCAAATCATTTGTAAATTTGCATTCTAAATCACCAGGGAGAGCATGGCAAGGCTTTCCTGTTGCATGTGGTGAAAACTATTTTTACAGAATTCTGGAAAGGGCAGAAATAATGATCACTGGTTTGAAGTCGCTTGCTATTTTTGGGAGCTGAAGCAAACAGAGCCCTATTAAGCAGAGAATCACAGGCCATTCTGAGTTGGAAGGGACCCACGAGCATTACTGAGCCCAGCTCCTGGCCCTGCACAGGGCACCTGGTGCCAGGCTTGGAGCTGTCCCCACGTCCCTGGGGAGCCTGTGCCAGTGCCCAGGCACCCCCTGGGTGAACATGTCCTCTAATATTCCACCTGACACAGGCCAAGCCCTCGGGTCCTGCCACAGACAGAAGGGAGACGCAACATTTTCCCTTTTTCTGGAAGTTCATCTTTTGTTCATCATTTGAAGCCAACGTGTTGCACGTCAGAGGTCTGGCACATGTTCTTTAGAAAAAGCAGAGTTTAGAAAGCAGGGCACAGAACAAATGCTACAAGTACTCTTACTCAGCTGTGTTTTTCCTTCACATTAGAAAGCCAAAAGGGCTCCAAACATTAATTGTTTGCATTGCTGAGCTATTGTACTTCCTTGCAAACACAGCTCCTCAGACAATGTGAGGCTGGAGCACACGACAGGTTTAAACAGCTGCCATTTCTAGTAGCTCACTTAAGTCAGTTTTGGGGTTTTTTTCTGTACACTGCAAACAACTTAATCTTTTCCATATGAAATTCTCAAGGTCTTTTTAATATGCCACAGCCACTAAGCCATTTTTCCTTGCTCTTTTCTCCTGAATCCTAAGTGCCCTTGGCAGGAGCTCAAATCCTCCATGGCTGCTGATGCCTCAAGCACTGGCAGAGAAGGTGAAGGCTGAATCACTCCAACACTTAGGAATTGATTGGGAACAGCTTTTACAGGTTTGGAAAATGCTGCTCACTCTCCTGGACACAGAAATGTTGTACTACACCCTTATGGGCTGGGAGAGATAGAAACATACAATTCACTGTTTTGCTTCATTGTACATTCTATTCCCCCAGCCTTGGCAACAAAAAGAGGGCTGAGCTGCCTTTGTGGGAGGATGATCACTGAATTGTGCACCTGGCATGCATGAGATTTTCTGTCCTCCATTGACTGCTCTGGGCACAAGGGATGAATGAACCAGGGAAAGACAGATTGTTCTAACACCTGGTTTCCCAGCAGATGAGCACTCTAAGCACCAAGCCAGGCCACTCCTTCCTGGCTTCACATAGACCTTCAGGTACCTTTCGAATTCTTGAAGCAGTTTATTTATATTCAAACCTCTTAAAATAAATACTGCCTCACTTTCAACTGTCTCAGAGCAAGCACATCCCTCTCTGTCTGTAACAAAGCAGTATCTTCATTGTCTTGCTCCAGATGCTTCACAAGGATCCTGCTTTAATCTTGAATTTCTTCTTCCTCCTCCCCTTCCCAGAGCTGCTGCAGACGGGTCTCAGTCCCCTGCTGAGCCCCCTCCTGCACTGCTGATATCTTTGATCTTTCCCAGGGCCATTGCTAACACCCAACACCTGGGGCTCTGCCTGATGCCTCAGGTTTCAGCTTTTATATTTTCCCATTCTGTGCTGCTTCAGTGTGTGAGTCTGAGCTTCACATTCAGGGATGGTGAGCTCTGTGCACAGAGCAGGGAGACAAAACAATTCCTGCTCCAGCTGGGCACCAAGGACAAATGATCCCAATCTCAACCCCAGAGCACAAACCCCGTGGGCTGCAGAGAGAAAAACAAGCAGGGTGGGAGTGCCTGGGCTAAAGCTGGAATGGGACAATGAACTGCAAGGTGCAAATGGAGCAGAACTGATCCCAGGGAGAGAGCCCGGGAGCGCTCGTGCATTTTGGGGCCATTTTGGGTCATCTTGGGTGCAGCCCTGGCTGGGCTCTGGTGCTGCCCAAGGTGGATCCATGGAGGAGATGCTTTGAATCAATCCCTGCTTTATTCTGTAGCTCTGTCCAGCGTCTCTCTAGGGCAGCCTGCACAAGGCATCATGCCCACCCCAGTGCCCTGGCAGAAACCAGCAGCTGAGGATGTTTCCCATTCCCCATGACAGAATCCATCAGCTGGATCTGGAGACTCAGAAACAAAAACCTCTGGGGATTCATGAACAGCTTGGAACACTAAAAAAGGACTTTGGCCCTATAGAAGAGATGCTTGGCAAGCAAACAGAATTTATGAATGTGTCCTCAGGTTACAGAAAAAATGGTATTTAAGTCATGGTAGGAAGCTACTGCAGGAAGTTGGTGGGTAGACATTATTTTTTGTTTTGGTTTATTGCTGGTTTTAAAATGGTCTTCATTCAGAAAATAAAGTTAGCAAAAAAGTTAACTTCTTCAAGAGTTTTCCCTTTTTCATAGAAGTGCATTTTAAAACTGCTTTAAAGGATGGTTTTCAAGTTCCTTTTCAACAGGTGACCAGGTTTTGTCTCTGATTTCTTTCATCTATAATGTGAAAAAGGAACACATTCCAGCTGTTCCATTTTTCTCCTCTTTTACAGGTTTGGACATGAAATCCTGAGGAGGATTTCTTTTTTTTTTCTGAAATCACATTCAGAGTGTTCCACGACAGTTTTACTAAGCTAGGCATAGCAACATTTATCTGACCTGAGCACCAGAGAAGACTGCAGCCTCTAGTTCCATCACAAGATCCGTTCACAAGGCAGGTCCTCATGCAGCATAACATTGTAATTAAAAAAAAAAGGAGAAATAAGGTGTATTCCAGAGCTCCCAAGCTAAACTCAATATTTTAACTGACACAATTACTTTTTCCAGCTAGGAAATTTTTAGGAAACTGAGATACAATAATGCTATTACTATTTATGATAATGATGTTGAGATAAAGGAATGATGTAATTTATGATATATTATGAATCTCTAATTTATTTATAGTAATCATAACTTCTTAATTAGAGATGGACAGTTTAGTTTAAATGTTGTTCTTTGTTCCTCATGGTTTAGAAGTGGCCAGCTAAATGTCAGTCTTTAATAAGCCCTTATATGTTTTTAATATAGTTAACAGACTCCAAATGGTAAAAGAACAATTTAAAGACAGCCTTATCTGCATATGACTTCATCTGCCTAATGAGGAACATGAAGAAAATCCACTTTTCATACTTGAGCTGAACCGTGCACTGTTCAGAGGGTGAGGAGAGAGATGCTATTGCTAAGGTGGGAATACTCATCCACTCTCTTTGTAAAGCACATCATCCCCTATTAACACCTCCACAAAAGGGCTGCCACAAATCTGCTTTATAACTGGAACCACAGCAACATTTTGTGCAGGGTGGTGATATTCAACTGTAATAGAGGTTGACTCACTACCCAGAGTGGTCTGAAATGCTCCTCATTTTCCTTACACATTACCTACCTTGTCTGTGAAAACCATATCAAAACATGCTTTGCAAAATGACACTTCAGAATACACCTGCTGAATTTTACTATCACTCTGTCTATGATGATGGTAAATAACACTTTCTAGGAAGAATTGTTACGTAATGACTCACTTGGAGTTACTAATAATAGGGAAGTCAAAATGCAGTCAATTCTCCTGTCATAATCCAATTCTTTCAATTAATTAGCCTTGCATTTAGCAGTAAGTCTTGCATTTAGCCTTCCTTCTGGTTTGGAGTGGAGTTTTTAAAATAAAATATTCACGTAAGACGCCATTTTTCAGGATCTAATTTTGAACATCATCTTACAGACTGGTCCTGGTACAACATTTCCCTCCAGAACATAGGGGAAATCTAATTGACAAGAATGCTTCCTTGCAATCTAGCACAACAAACAAGGGAGAAATTCAGTCACACTCTTTATAATGTGATTTTTCAGGTGCTCCTAGCATGCAACAGAGCAAAACCAAATTTGTGGAGTTGGTCAAGGGTCCCAGTAACAGCAATACCTTTATTTATTTTGTTAATCATGTCTCAGTCACCCAGTGGCAATTAATTAATTTTTATATTTCTTCAATGTTCATAAGCTCTATAGATGTTCTATAGCTCTATAGATGCTTACAATAAAAAGAAAAAAAGAACAAAAAAGAAACCTGCTGCCACTCTGCTTTCTTCTCTAGCTGTATTTGACACTATGGCTGCATTACTGAACAACTCATTACCTGCCAGATACTTCCTTTGTATACACAAAAAAAAAAAAAGAAAAAAAAAGAGAGAAATATATAAAAAATAAATGCTGCTTACCCCCCAAATTATTATCTAACCAATTTCACTGCATTCCATAGATATCTTTGTATGCAGCATGCCCTGCACACAGCATTAATAAGAGCATAGAGTTGATTTGTTTCCCTGTGTTTAACCAAAGAAGAGGCCAAGTGTCTGCTGGGCAGCTATGTCTGTGAGTCACAGCCCAATTTCTGCCCCCTTGGTGTGCCCCAGCTCCCTGAGCCCCCCCAGCAGCTCTCCCCAAAGTGCTGCAGAATTAGGAATAGGAATGGGAACGAGAGCTCCCCTGTCAGCCTGGCTTCCCATGCAGCCATATCTGCAGCACAGGCTGCCAATGGGACACCAGGCACCTTTGTCCTGCAAGGCTGTGCATCATCTTGGAGCCAAAACGACTTTGAGAGCCTTATTTTGAACAAGTACAGCATGGAAAGTGAGCTTTCATTCAAGTTTTCCCTTTTCCTCCTAGCAATCAAAGACCTTCCCTTGCATTTCACTCAACAACCCCTTCCTTGCTGCTCATAATGCTGCTCAGCATTATGTTTTGGAAGCTGTAATGAGGATAACACACACCTTTACCTTGAGATCTAATCAGTTTCTGTCATTGCGATATGCAAACATTCCCCATATGTTCATATAGTAAATGTATTTTATGCAATTACAGAAATTAGAAGCTATTACTGACTTCCTATGAAATTAATGTTATCACAATTTTACCATCTTATATAAAAATTAATCTGTGTGATAAAATATTTAAAATAATATAGAAAGCATATCGTTTGAGGGTCTTTAAGCCAACTTCTGTTAGACAGAAAAAAATACTAAGCTGTAACAAATATACTGGGCACTCCCCCCTCCTCCCTTGTGCTCAAAGCACAAGCCTCATAAAAACTTAACCATCAATTTAGTTGATTACTCTGCAACAACACATGATTAACCAGATTAGCACATAATCCTACCAAAAAGAAAAAAAAAAAGACAGCCTTTAAAGTATTATTGTAGCTTTTGACTAATAGTGTTTTCATATGGAAAGTGTCTCTGCTCTGAGAAAACATCTGAAGCCAATGCTGTCAGGTAAACAGTACTTGAGAAAGAAATCCTGAAATCTTCCATGGTACCCAACAGAAAAGCCATGAAAAACCCCTTCCTGAGAACCATTCCAACAAAACACAAACGTGATACTGATGCCAGCAGCAAAGGCAGCACAGACAACACCTGGGCTCCTGAAAGCTCTTTGTGAAGCTGGGTAATGCCAGGGATTTATTTGTGAACCTGTGGAACACCATGGATTTATCAAAACCACCCTGAAAAGGTGAGGAATACAGGCTCTGTCACCCTGCAAGCTCCATGACATATGGCCAATAGATTGTTGGTGAATATTTAATACAATGAAACATTAGTCTCTCATGTAAAACCTCTGCTACACAAAGGGGCAGAGGCACAGCAACAAAGCACGTTGCTCGGCACTGACAATGATGCTGTTTCAGGTTGCCCATGTCTGCAGACTAAAATTAAAGCTCAGTCTGTTTCCACAGTGTAATACAACTCAGCAGAAGAGGCCTCTGTAGATTTTCTTTTTAGTTAAACCTGCCTTCTGTGGTTCAACAGCTTGACAGCAGTGTAAAAGTATATTGCCTTTGCTGGAACATCTGTCTTTCAAGCCATTGCTATTCTTCCTTTAAAACCTTCACTGTGAAAGCCAGTGAAATTTGGGTGTTGGGTTTGCTTGGTTTTTCCCTTTATTAATAATCCCTACTTTTTCCTTTATTAATAATCTTGTTCTTTCTCTAAGGTGCAAGATGCACGTGCAGCACAAGTTTGGTGTTTCCAAACAGAAAATCCTAAAACTGATCTCTATTTGCTAATCACCCCTAGCAGAAGATTTTATAGAAGGCAAATTAACTTTTTCCTTTTTAGCTGTGATTGAGATTTGGAATTAGTTTAGTAGTAAAATTAGTTTAACAGCTTCAGTTTCAGGAGAACTCCAGGAAATCCAGCAGCTCCTTTTACAACTGGAATGGATTGTCAGAATGCAAAACCACATTTGGATATACCCTGCCAGAATTATGTGCAAAATTGCCAATCCAGGTCCTAAAATCATGGATAGTTTAAAAAAATCTTTACTTTTATGAACCTTTACTTTTATGAACATTTCCTGAACATAATGAACACTGACGTTGGGGGTTTTCTTCTAGTTTTCATATTTTGCAAATGTAAGGTTACACTTAATTATATTCTAATTTTAGACCCAAATTATATTAATTTCTTCAGTGAAAACAAAACCACTAACGTTATTTCCAGATTTCTGCAGCTGAATTTTTGAGATACCAAGTTGCCTGAACAGAAAAAGTTAAAAAGCACTACAAGATAAAAAGACCCACAGCACAAGATCTGTTGTGAGGATTGGCAGCACTGCGCATGGGAAGTATAAACTGTGCTTGCCAGATTTCTGTGATGGAGTTAACCAGCCAGCAGACAAGTCTGTCCCAGCCCATTTGCTGCAATTACTTCACTTTCCTCTAGAAGCAGCAACTCACTGCTGTACAGAAAATTCAGCACTTGAAAGGATCAATATGTGCATGGAGATCCTGGGCAAACTGCAGGGTCAGTGGGTCAAAAGTTCTTAGCCAGTCACCTTTGGACAATCTCACATTTCACTACAACATTACAGATGAAGTGTTTCTGAATTGTGCAAATTCTCCTCACCCTGCAAAGCAGAGTCACTTCTTTTTTTGTCATCCATTAAAAACCAAAATCAATGTTCATTTTAGAAATAAATTCACCCTTCAGGGCAACAATATTTCTTAAGGACAGTCAAATCCCAGAACTGCAATTATACCTTTTTGTATAATGCTGTCATCTTTGAACACTCCACACACAGGGCTATTTAATTGTAAGTCATTTTCTGGTCAGCTTACTTATTTCAGCGCCTTGTTATTCACAGTCAAAATTTCCGCAAAACTAAGAACAAATACATATGCAACACCGAAAAAAAATTCCTGGCATCAGTTCAAATTAGCAATAACATTTGGAACATTTGTTATTTAAGTTTGTTTAATTCTTTCCATCTTAAGATGTGCAACAAGGCAACTTGTCCCCTCTATTAACATGAGATTTTCTGTCATCCAATCATGGATCAAGAACACATGAAAAAGTCACATTAGAATAGCATCTGTTCATGTGTTTAAAGTTCTGCAGGTTAAACATAAAGCAGCAAGTTCTGCAGGTACCACTAAACATAAAGCAATAAGTACAACGAGAAAAAACCATAATTATACCCCTGATTTCTGTTATGATATTTACTGTCATTTCTTTTATGATAAAATATCACATGCTGAGGAAAGAAATTTTTCTTTAATGAAATACTAATAAAAATTAATATTTTTTTTCTTTCTGTATACCAATTACTAGAGATGGAATCTTGAGGACACAAGCTTATTGAAGGAACTCAGGCTGTGTTAATGTGAAGGTTATAAATACAATATTAACTCTACCCTTTAAGATGACCTATTCTGTGACTTTACGCTCACTGCCTATTCCCATGCTAGTTCAAATATTACACAAGACATACTTCAGGTTCTTATAAACAGCTTTCTTCACCAAAAAAAAAGTAGATTTTTTAAATATTCCAAGTGCTTATGCCTCACAGTCTGAAAAAAAGAAGGCTCAGAGGAGACTTTATTGCTGAAAGGAGGTGGTGCTGATTCTGCTCCTCTCTCAGGAAACCAGCAATGGGACAGGGGAGGTGGTGCTTGCATAGTTGGAAAGATTTCTCCACTGAAAGGGGGATTAGGCACTGGCTCCTGGTGGAGCCAGTCCCAGGAAGCACACAGAAAATGGGTGGAGATGACACCTCCCAGTATGATTTAGTGGGCATGGTGGTATTTGATCATAGGTTGGACTTGAACTTGCAGGTCTTTTCCCACTTTAATGATTCCATGATTTTTTCCTAACAACTTAATGAGATCTTTTAGGTTGAGACCTGGGCGGGGAAATTTCTCCAGCACTCAGGATTTTCTTCCAGCCACAAGAAGCATTCAAAGGTAGTGGCCTGGCCATCAGCCTCCTCCCTCACCACACGAGTACATCCCAGCTGCTGCCCTCCCTTGCGCTCACAAGTCCCTTCATAGGATCCTTCCCCACCAAGGGGCAGTGGGCTGCCCCAGGCTGGATGCCAGGCTCCCACCAAAGGTGCTCTATCACTGCTCTACAGGTGGAAGAAAATGCATAACCAAAGGTTCACGGGCTAAGGACCAGAAGAGATCATTCCCCAAATGCTTTCTCGGGCAGAGCAGATTTGGGGACATTAATTGAACTTATTACTAACAAAACCAGAGCAGGATAATGAGAAGTAAAACAAATCTTAAAAACACCTTTCCTCCCACCCCTTCCTCCCTTCCTGAGCTCTACCTCCTCCACTGCTCCCAAAAGGTTCATTTACAGCTGAGCCAAGGAGAGAACAGTCACTGCAGGAGCCAGATGAAGAAAGAGGTTTCTGTGTTGCTTACACTAAAGTCTCTCTGGAACACAGGAAAGTGTTGAGACACTGCAGGAGTTATGGATATCAAGTAGATATTCCACGCTTTTAAGACACAGCCTTCAGTTTCATTCAAATCTCTGTTTTCTGTATTTGCACTCTGCCTTGGTTCAGCACTTTTTGCCTCAGTACTCTTATTTTATATTGCACTGATGCTGTCTGTGACCCTGGTGAAGCCAAGACAGAGAAGCCTCCAGAAACAGGAACAAGGATGCTGATGAAAATATTTGCTAGCCAGACCAATGGAAACTTCATAACATTAAATGATGCTTGTTCAGAGTATGCTGCCTCACTTCTACTTTTAAATGGTTTCTGCAGCTGAACCTGACAGTCCTAAAGACATTTCCTTCCAAAGACAAGTTTTTTTTTTCCAGGAAGCAGGGACAGATTTTTGACCAAAATTAAATTATTCTTTTCTCCATACATATCTAATTATTCCACGCACACACACACATCTATTCATATGCTCCATATATGTATTATTAAATAGCTATATTAATTGAAATACTTATGAGAATATTCCTGTACATTTACCCAAATGTATCTACAGGTGCATAGGAGGAATCAAAGAGCAGGAAAAAGACAAAAAATATATGTCCTTTGCAGAGAGTGGGGAAAAGACTTTAGCACAAAGCAATACCACAAAGCATATTTCATTCTGCATAACCTTTCCTGCTAGCTACGAGTCCTTTCGTTTTTCAACTGGACTGTCCAACAAATTCTAGGTAACCAACAGGCCCCAGCACGAGATGTTCATTACTAATAACAAAAAATTTGGTTTTGGTGCTTCTGCACAAATTTCAGTCATCTTTCAGGGGAGCTTAATTCGCTGTTCCCTGTCCCCTGCAAAGCTATTTCCTGTATGGTTTTCTTGCCTTGTGTGCTCATGCTTCCCTTCCCTGGATGTGTATTTCCCCTATGTGCCTGCTCCTCACTTAGCCCATGCTGAAGTGTATTTTACATGAAGATGTGGCAGCAGCACAACCCTTCCTGAGAAGTATATGTCAGATTAGGTACCTGCATTCCAGTCATCAGGGTTAGTTTTTTATAAATGGTGCAAATTTCATAATGGATTATGGTTTTAATACCGTCTTGATCTCTACTTACAGAACCTCAAAATTAATTTATGCTCCAGAAGTGCCAATCTCTTCGACTAATTAAATTAAAGCCTGTTTGAAATTGAACAATTAGAGGCCATTCACTTTTTAATAACTGTTATTACAATAAAATAAATTGGACATGTCTGACCTCTCATAATTGCATCACTAATGTGCTGTCTGCAAATACTGTGCAAAAGGAAATTATTATACCATGAAACATGGCTTTTCATGGCTGTGTATCCATGGGCCAGTCCAGGTATGAGCAGCTATGGGCAGTCTAGTTACAGGACACAAAAGTGTTAGTGCGTTTAATTTTCTCCCTTCTAATATAGTTATAAACCAAAATCTTCCTCCCAGCTAATTGAATGCATAGGGAAAACAGATGTTACTTTATTTCATTACCTGTTTCAATCTTCACTGAGTAATAGGTTGTTTTATTAAAACCTTACTGGAATACTAAATGATTCCTATCCTGGCTGTACTGATGCCCCACAACTGCCTGAAGCTTTTTCAAGGATTTATTTTGATTTGATTTTATATTTTAGGGCTCATGCAGCAGGTTCACTAGTTCATAGAGAAATCATGATTTGTATATCAAGTGTAAAATTAAAATTCACTCTGATGCAACTTGAATGCTGAGTTTGCAGCCAAAGAAAGATGTAGATAATTTTTTAGTGTTTCTACAAAGACTAGGGTAGGTGGGGAAGCCAAAACCTAAGTTCAGTCACTTCTGTGCTGTGCTTTCTGGGGCAACACAAAGATGAGAGAGTACAAGACACAAGACAAAGCCTTTCTGCATCTCTTGATTAAAATAAGAATCAATACAATCAAAAAGGCCCCTAGAAAAGACACCTGTCCACTATGGACTCACAGTTTTTCATAAATTAGGCTGGAACTGCAAAATAGGTCATAAACCAGAATTCTAATTCTACCAGAAGTTCTGAAATCTGCTTAAAATTTCTTAAACAGAATTTAGTGTGGGTTTGTTTTTTGTTTTTTTTTTTTAAATTTCAATTTGAAAAGACTAATAAGAAAAGTTCCTAAAGCGCCTGGAAGAAACAGGAGAGCTGTTAAAGAGCTTGCATAGTGAGAATACTGCAGACACTGGGATCTGGGAAAACTGAAGACAACACAGGACACAGGTTTCCTTGAGACTGTTATCACATGGCAAATTTTATGGGTTTCATACAGTGGATCAGACTTAACCCTGAATGGAAAAAGTTAAGCAGAAAATTGCCTGCCCCTTAAAGCTACTCTAACAAATCAAAATTCAAGTAGGTCTAAGTTAGAAGTTCTCTTTGTCAGAAATTGCAGCACGATGGGCAGTACACAGACCATCACTATGGACTGGTGTTCATTTTTTTGGTTCTTGAAGCATATTGATCACAACATTGCTTCTTAAAACCAAAATCAGACTCCCAAGGCATCAAAGTACCATATATCAGCAGTCTGGCTTCATGCAGTTCACTCTTACCTGAATATATAATCTATAAATTTATAAATAATATAAATTTCTACATCCTAGTAGAGCTTTGAGTAAAAGCCTTCTCTTCAGGATGTTATGTTGGATCAGACCCACAACCCCAGTAATGCCTTTCAGCCTTGTAAGTGTTGCTGAGGTTAAATGAGGCATGTCTGATCCAAACAGATTAACTAACTAATTAATTTTAGGGTTTTTTTTCAAGTTTCCTAAGCTGAAAACAGAAATAATAACAGAGAATTGCTCTATAATGAATATGTGGAATTTTGTAAACCTGCTTCTGCACAAAAAGCAGAGCATCTGCATACGGCACATTAGCACAACTTTCATTAAACTGCTCTGAAAATTGAAAAAGCAACAGTTAGACATAGAAATAGAATTTGGCACAGAAAAAAAATATGAATATATAACTCCAATATATATTATGCTAGAAGAAATATCTTACAATATTTTTCATATCTATAAGAATATCTTACCTTACATTTTGCCTTTTTTGCAAGAGCTGAAACTTTGTGTTAATGAATCACGAGATCTCCTCTAAAGAAACAGACTCTGTGACATCTTTCTTCCCACAGCAGGACCCACTGGACACGTGTCAGGGTGACAGCAGAGAAGCTGTACAGTAACACACAGCAGGAACTGATCCACTAAGACAGCCTGGCTCACACCACAAGCCAGCACAAAACTGACACCAACACAAACATGGTGGCTTTTTGTCACCAGAACAGCTTTAAAGTGGAGCTGTTGAACAGGACAGATGTCACCCTGGTTTTTTAAGATTTTCTAAGTCTTCAGATGTGGACATTCTTGTGGCGAACTTTCTCGCATGCTTTCTGTAAATAACTCATTGTTTTGCATTCTTTTATGGAGGAGGAGAAGTTTGGTGGACTGTTGGTTTGTCCAGTGTCATTGGAGAGGTGGCACTGTCACCCTCCACTCCACTGTCACTTTTGGAAATCTATAAATCTTGGAGAAAGAAAATAAACTTCGCTTTTTTCACCTTGAGAACAGCAGTGTGAGTGTGTTGTGTTGTTTCATGTCCTAGAGTGACAGACAGACACAAGAGCACAGAAATATTTCTTCTAAAACAGACAAGAGGGCATGGAGCCTGATGGCACCAGCTGTGTGCCACCCTCAGCCACCTGACCCCTCAGGGCTGCTGGCCAGAGAGAAATATTACAACCTGCTGCTGGGAAGAAGAATGTTTTGCTATTCTATTTGCTAGTGAACCACACTGAGTGGTTCACTAGTGCCCTTCCATTATCTCACACACCTGAACCACCTTCAGCCTTGGTCTATGCTGGCAACAGGTTCATACAGAAGTTGAAGACATTACTGGGTCATCACAGAACCACAACTCAGAGAAGGCACTTATGTCTGTGGCAAAAATTATCCTGTTCTGAACAATAGTGCACCACAGATCCCACTTTCAAGGATATCCTTGTTGCAGACTCCCTCCTTTCAGTGCCAATCAGCTGCGTCTGAAATATCGGACTGTACAAGTATTTACTAAGAGCTTGGGATAGACACCTGCTCCCTAAAATGGGGAATTTCGCTGTGGAAACAGAGAATAGCGTTTGTTTACACATGCCGCAAACAATTTTGTTAATCTTGAGCAAACACTGTTCCTCATGTGATCACAGTTTGCCAAATGAAGCACTACATCCAGTCTCATTAGGCAAAATCCAGTTCTTCTTCAGGCAGTACAATGAACAACTTCATTTGGTGCCAGATTACTCCATCTCTAATTCCTTTTGCCAAAGGAAGCTGGAATTGTC
The DNA here is from genome assembly GCF_035770615.1 of Melospiza melodia melodia. Classification (NCBI taxonomy): domain Eukaryota; kingdom Metazoa; phylum Chordata; class Aves; order Passeriformes; family Passerellidae; genus Melospiza; species Melospiza melodia. Next base: position 47,522,403 of record NC_086199.1, read on the forward strand.
ATGCATCTGAGGATGCCATCATGAAAATGGGTTGGCACAATTCTGTGGAGAAATTACTCCTCTTTTATGAGATATTTCCAAGTCAACACAATGAACAGTGACCTGAAACAGATATGTTTCTGATATATTCCTGCCTGGATACTCCAGGAGATCAGAGTACTCCAAGAAAAAGATTTAAATTAAATTCTTTCTACTGAAATTATTGGATTAATAAAAAACACTGATTCTTGATGGCCACAGTCCCCACCTTATTCTGGTGAGGTGATAACAAATCCAGTCCCTTCCAGAGGTATTAAGAGATACCATAAGAGCATCTCTGAGAACTGTTAGTTTCAGGAAATATTGTACCTTTAGAGAAACATGCAAAACTTTGGACTGAGAGGTAATCTTCTAAAATGTTACATTTTATTCTGGCTTTTTTTCTTTCTCCTGACACTATTTTTGGCACTAAGAGCTCTTGCTTTTGCAAAAGATGTATCTCAGACCCTTTGACCTTACTGGAGAGTAATAAATAAAACAGCCCCCCTCCTTTTCCTTTTTTGTAACTTAAACTGGAACATCCAGCAAGGAAATAAATAAGCGGGCAACAAAGGTATGTTTTCAACTTCCTAAAGATACAGCAACCGAATCGACTTCATTAAAAGTGAGCTGTTCCTCTGTATTCCTCCTCCCTATCCTGGCCACTGGCAAAGTTGCATTATTATCCTATGAGTCATTCTTTCTTCCAAATATCTCTCTGGGTAGTACTTGTTAATTAAACTTTCTCATCCTCTCTTCCTCTCTTACAGCAGCTAGCAGCAGTCTTGTATCCTCTTTTTAGAGCAGACATCCACGTGCCATGTCCTATTACTGCAATAGTGGGAAGGAACTGAGAATCTTTTACTACGTGTGCCCACTGAGCACACCACTGCTAATTATATCAGGTGTGCCCTGTCAGTTCCACTGGGAACTTCAACAGCAACATTTTCTTCATCTCTTCAGGACCACGTCATCTATTGTGCAACGAGTCTTAGGTGGCATTTTAGCTAGTGGATTTGAAAGGTTCTCCAGTTTCACAAAGAAAAATGTGGAACGTCTGTCCCTTTTCTGTAGATGTGACTCTGCAGTAGCTACAGCAGCCTGCTGCTCAGAAATGCAGAGTAGGAAATCAAATGTCATTTGAATACATGTGGTAATAATAGCCTGGTGGCAGTGCCCCAGCCAAAGCAAATATCCATCAGATGTGTTTCTAGTAAAATCATACATACTGATTTCTTAATTTCATTTTTATGAAAGAATAGCAAAACATTTTTCACAGAAACTAGGTTAGATTGCCAATCATATAAACAGACATATATCTTTTATTGTGAGCCTGTCCTACAAAATGCACAGAGAAGTAACTGAGTGAAGTACCTGACTACAAATTAAAGGAAAATACAGCTGTTACTTATGCTGAGTGAAACAAATTCACAGGATGGCTCTGTAGAAGGCCAAGAAGTTACAGCTTATGTTTTTATCCATCTCCATTTAATGCCTAGCTCTGCACAGAGTAACAGCTTGGCTTTAAGCATGTAGTAGGACAGGGAAGGTAAACTAAGACTGAAGAGTTGCTGACATGTTGGAGGAGCAAGGTGAGCAGAGAGAAAGCCTGAGCTGAGCAGCACCTCAAGCTCTCCATCTGAGGTCAGGATAATTTGAAAGAATAAGTCTACAATCAGGGCAGAATGAAAAAGGGGAATTCAGCACCTGATTTAACCTAGGCCAAGGAAATCCTGGAGCAAAACCAGGAAAAGAATCTAACTTGAAAAACCAATCCAGACCTCACGTGGAAAGCCACCCCTTTTGTAAGCAGAGCCAAACCAACACACACTGATGGGTTCTGGGCAGCTGTAACTGCCTTAGATCTGACCTGGGAAATCCCCCAAGGGCCTTGCAAACCCTACACTTCTGTGGGCTCAGAAAGCTGGTAAAGAGAGGGAGGATGGGGCATTTTCTGCTGGTAAAGAGAGGGAGGATGGGGCATTTTCTGCGTGATTTCTGATCTTTTTATTTCTGTCATGTGCGAGCATCAGAAGCGTTTGTTGGGACTGCGGTTGTCAAACTGCAAGGCAGCAAGTGAAAACAGCTGTCTATCCTCAGCACCAACAAACAGGAATAGATCTGTCATCATCATTACAGCTCAGAGCTGGACTATCTTCAAATACCAACAACAGTCTGCACTGTGAGCAATGTCAAATAAGCCTGACTCAACTGGTTTAGAATCCGTTTTTTTCTAGAGAGCATAATGACAGCCTTCCTTGTCTGTGAAAGGTTGAAAAACTTGCTGTGAAAGGAAGTCTGTTATCTCTCATGTTAGATATTTCATGACTTGCTAAAAGAAACCATTCTAGAAATCAAAAAGTGATTTACACATTTAATAAAATAATTATGCCATTTGTTTATGTGCACATAATTTAAACTTGATTACACTCCAAGAGCCTTGTTTCCTTATTACAGCAGTAACTGTCTTCAGATATTGCTTTATGGATCTCTCACAAGGGTTTATTTAGATACATACAGCGGCTCAAGGCTACTATTACAAGGAATACTGATATTTTCATGCCCAAATTGTTGCACATGGGTAAGAAAGTGACCAAGGGGTATCTGAAAGTATGTCTTGATTTAGCAGTGGTCTAGACAGACATGAATCTTATTAAGAATGCAGTTTTATAATATAAACATCCCACTGTCAGGAGATCTGCTCAGCAGATTTACAATGAATATTACAATTCTCTGAATACCACTGAATATGAAAAAGAAACAGGAGGAAAAGAAGAGACAGTAGTTTCCCTTGGAGTACAGAAGAAGCAAGAATCAAAAATAAGAGTATTTGAATGAATTCCCAGTCTGTTTTCTGAACCAAACCTGCATACTGACTGCCCTCAGGAAAGCAGATTACAGTCCTCAGACATGCAGAGTGCCATTTTGAAATTATGACTTCTAAGACCTGTTCTGTAAGGATATAGCTTCTCTTTGGTCTGGATATTGTTACACAGTCAATTCTCAATATCAGGCAAGCCAGAATATTCTGCTTCCCATCATGCATTACTTCTACATTCCCAAATTTTTCACTATCATACCAGTCTACCAGACAACCACAGCAAAAAATCATTCCAGTAAAGTAAAATCATTAAGCAACTGAAATTACAGGTCAGCAATACCAATATCCATATAAACCAAACTGGCTGTACAGTCAAAAACTTTTGCCTTTTAAAATCTTCCAGCCTGAGGGTTTGCACATATCTGACACGAAGTTTTGTTAAACATGCACTTTCATAGCAGGTGGTGGTGTTTTTAATGTGGAAAGTGCACTACTTTTGAATTTCTATATTATTACCTTATATTACTCTAAAAGCAGTATCCATAATTACAAAAGGAAAGAACAGGAGTATGCAAAAAGAAGAACTATGTAAAAAGACAAAGAGAGCAGTTGATCTGCAACTCCAGGAAAGAATAACCAAAAAAAGGGAGTTTAAAATTCATGGTCACAGGACCAAACAAATAGCTTCGTTCGATTTGATTTTTATCTATGTGCACGCTCCTGAAAACTTGTAGGATGTCCTGCTACAAGTTGAAATTTTAAATTACATTAAAATTTTAAATTACAAAGTGCAGTGTCATTACAAGCTCATCTTTTTTTCACTTAAAAACATCAAAAATATCTCACTGAAGGAATTTGTAAAGGTTTTAGAAGACTGACACTGTGCAGTAACACCCTTAAATTGAACAGCCATTGAGATTGTAACTGATAGCCACCCATGGGTAAATGGGGGACACTTGCTGAAATAAAATCTGAAATAAAATCCACCAGATTTTATCTGGACCTCTCCTAGGTCCAGATTGCAGAGTGTAAGTCCAAGCCTAAGTTCAATGTTATTGTCATTTCCCTTTCCCTCCCTCTTCAGGGTCCCACCTGTACTCCCTGGACGTGGGAGCCAAAGCCAGGTTTGCAAGCTCTTGGCCACCTCATCTTTCCGAGACTTTCTCCCTGACCCACAGCCCTCAGAAAAGGCTAATGAGCACAGCTTGGTGTTTATGAACACAAATACAACTGCGCACACATGGAAACACACATGTCACCTTGCATAATGCAACACAGTGAACCCGGCTTAAGCCGCTCTCTGAAATTCAGCCGAGCCTTAGAGAGGCAAGGAAGCACCAAGGGAAAATGTGGATTTTAACAAGGCCCTTCAGGAGGGGTTTTCACAGTGTCAGAAGGTAGATACTACCAGAGAATTGGCTGGTGCTTCCAACCATTCTGAAAACACTGCAGTCGCGACATGGAATAAGAAATCCAAGCAGTGCGGGTACATGCACATTGCTTGGCAATTTGAACCTTGGAAGAATTAGCTGTTATTAATTGTTACTATTTCTTGCTTAAGCAGTCATTATTCCACTTCACACCAAAAAACAGTAAGATGTCAGGAGTTCATTCACATTTCTCAAGGCCCAGATTTTTGGGGAAATCTGGGATCTCACAAATATAAACCAAAATGCAATCTCGCTATGGTTTATACACTTTCAGCATTTCTTCATAATTCATGGGTCAGAAACAGAGAGAAACTTGTAACCATTCAGGATCCACTCTCAACTGATGATGAAACGTTGCTCTTTATAATACACCCCTGATGAGGTTTATAAAGAGAAGAATGGTGTTTTCTATGAAATATTAAGTCACTCTTTGGTGTGCTCTAGAGACATGCTGATTGAGGGATTAATTTTTCAGGCTTGCTTTCCAGAATGGTGAGGCTGCATTTAAAAGGGGCATTATTGTTCAATACAGTATTCTTCCCCATGACTAAGGTTTGCAGAATCTCTTTCAAATTTCACACAGGCCTACATGAGGAATGTGCAAGGAAGAGAGAATAAAACACACCATTGCAGATCTACAAAAGATGATCTCAAAATCAAAAAGTATCATGTTATTTGTAGGTGTGAAGCTAAGGGAAGACCTTTGAGATTCAAAAAAGCTATTATTTGAGATATAATATGCCACCATCTCCACTTCTAATTATGTGACCCAGTGAGAATAGACAGATACCCTCAAGAAAGAGCCCCTGAAACCCACTCATCTTTTATGTCAGCTTGTAGAGAGAAAGGAAGAGAAAGGCTTTATTTCAATTCCATCCTGACTAGATGGTGAATAACTCTGTAAGAGTCATGAACATTTCTTAGATAGTCTCTTTAATCATACACACAATAATGTAATTAAAGGTGTAAAAACACACCAAAAATTAAAGTCCTGTCTAAAGAAGTGGTGATTCACAAGGAATTGAATACACAAAACCTGGTTTGTGTCTGAGTCATGTGGAGCTCGGTATACTTCTGATTTTCGCCAAAGGCAATTGTAATAATACTTAAAAAGATTACAATTTTAAATATGATTAAACCCGTTAAGAACTTGCTTTGAAGCTTAAGTGGAGAACGGGTTTGGGTGCAGCAGTTCAGAAACAGAACCCTGCCAGTTTCACTGTGGGAAGGGGCTCTCCCAAGAGCTGAGCTGTGCTCTGTGGCCGGGAGAAGGAGCTGAACCTGCCCAGGGCAGGGCTCCTGCAGAGTGAACACATTCCCTGACCCACAGACACCGCTTGCTGCAGTGCCCCTGCCAGCCCTGGAGCAACCTGAGACCATCTGCAGCTGATGAGGAGAGAAACTGAGCAGGAGGGACGGCTGAACAAATTAAATATGGAGCGTTTCTGTTTAAAAAGTTGTCAGAAGCTTGTCAATAGTGATTTAAATATGTGGGATGAGCCACATCCTGCAGACGTCATTCTCCTCGTCACTTTCTATACGGCTTATTTAGATTATACAACAACGTCTAAGGGTTTATATATAGATGTGAGGAGTCACACTTGGAGAAAATAGAAGATAATTGGAAAATGAGAGAAAAGCATCACTTCTTTTTGGTAAGAAACACCATTGTGACTCTCTAATAGAATTTCTACCTCTCCCGACAGAGCTCATGAGCTCTTGTCTTTAACTACACAATTCCAGTTCTCCTGCTTTTTGATAGAAAGTTTGTCAATTATTCAGAATTGCTCTTTTCACCACTGCTGGTAAAGGAGGAGAAGTTACAGGTTATCCTCACCTAAAAGAGTCTGCACTTGCCTGTAATATATACAATTGCATTTGAAACTTCCACTAATAAGGTTGGTCACTGTCATTTGTTTCCAGATATAGGATATGAACTTTCTCATATTTTTGACAAAAGAAACATTTTCTAAACAGAGGTTTGAAATAACTAGATAATTTCCTTAGCCAGACACAGTAAAAGAGGCAATATCATAAAACAATTCAATTTTTTTCCCCTGGGTATAAAGTCTGTGAAAATATATTTTGGCAGAGAATCACTGGTTTTTGTAAGGCTTTGTCTTCTCAGGGAACTGAACAACAGTTTCTCTTCAATTTTCATTATTTTTTTCAATACTCAAGAGTGAAGGAAAATTTACAAATTAGCAAATTTGATCAAATCTACAAATGTATAAGTTTCTTGTTTTGAGAATGTCAAAATAATAACTTCTAGAAACAAAATCAGAGGATTTACAATAGCCCTCCCATTTCATACTTTGAACTGTCAGTATACCTGCAAATTTCTTATTCTGACCTTTTTGAGTCTGAACTTAACAATGCTGATCTTGATAATCTTGATAATTATTACTAGGGGGATAGTTTTCATTTTTGCTACATGTTTTAATGAATTCCTCAGCAGGTGAAACACTCCTTTTCAAAAGCCCAGCCCCAGTTATATGAATCATCTAAATACCACACACATTCACAGGGGGTTTTTCTGCTGTATTTTTTTTTAAATAGCCCTAAATTAACAGGCCAGCAACTCACAACCTGGATTAAATACAGAGTCAGCACTGAACTAAAACACCAACTTACACCCTCTTTTTTTTCAATCCAATACTGATTTCAATTTCTAGCCTGGAGGCTTCTCAAACTCTAAACACTTTAGCTTAAGGATTATTACACCATTCCCAAAATGTCCTGACTAGCAGCATGGTGTGAAAAGGAGTGGTTAACAATTCACTGTTTGGTATGAGCCTAGGGAAAGGCTTTGCATGGAGCTGTGCATCCTTTCAGGGGTTTCACTGGAATCAGACCAACACTAAGGCAAAGGAGCATTTCCAAAAAATCCAGCCATTTCAAGTGGCAAGACAGAATATTATTAGTTTTTTCAGTCAATTTTTCCTTAGTTCAGTTCATCTATGCCTGTAGTCAGTGTCCCATGAGTTTCAGTACATTACAGTGGACTTTCAGTGAAGGAATGAAATATGATTAAGCAGATATTGCTGAATGGGGCCTGCAAACACAAACCTAAAGCAAATATTAATAGCTCTGCCCAATTCTCTCTAGGATGGTACTTTCAAGGAAAACATTCAAAATCATGTACTTTAACTAAATAACTATGTAACACCTAATAAACTACAATTTATTATGCAGGATAGACCTCAGGACAGAATGTTGTACAGATGTAAATTTCCTACTTTCATTCAGTGTTAATAATCCTGTAATTGATGAGGTACAAATAAGAATAAGCATCTTTTCTAATGCTTCATTTGCCTCTGCACAAGTTCTAGGTTTCCTAAATATCTTAGGGACAAAAGATACTTGCCAATAGATATTGGCAATATATATATATATATATATATATATATATACACACAGTAATGGATAATATATGTAACATATTATATTAATTATATTATATATATTATATAAAATATATATTGCCTATATATATATATATATCTTGCCAATAGATATAAAAAAAATTCCTTTCCTTTTCAATGAGATAAGTCACTGCTAAGATAAAAGATTATTCCTGAATTACAGCATATTGTATTAACAACAAGGTCATGAAGGATACAACATTTGTTGTCCCTTCTGGAATTTTCCTCTGTTGACAGCAACTCCTAGAAATAAAGTGTTCTCTTTACCTTCCCAGGTGCATTCCTAAAGCTTCTATACCAAAATTCCTCGGATAAGTGGATAAAAGCAGAGATGGCACACAGAATCTTTTCTCCAAGAGAGTTCTCCAGACACTGCCCTGAGCAGATCACCTCCCTATTGAATATTGACTTACTCTCATTTTCCCTCCAAACAAAACACATCTTCCACTGCAGGTCATTAGCAAGGTGCTGGAGAGCACTGAGAGCCAAGTTCTGTAGCAAAATTACCAAATTAGATCAGTGGCAAAAATGACACTCTGCAGCTTCCTATGTGAATGAGTGTCCCAAAAACTGAACCTCAGGAGCATCAGCTATAAAAAAAGAGCTCAGTTCTTGGAAAGAAGGTGACTGGCAAGTTTGTACAAGTTGTATATGGCACAATCCTCCTTGGAGGACAGAAATGGCACTAAAAGGATTTCAGAACCTACTCTCTCTCCTTTATATTCACTTTGCCAGAGGAGCAGGTCCCACACTGTGATTCTGCCTCATCCTCTTGTGTTATGATGCAAAATGCAGCACTCTACATTCCATTTACAGGTCAAAGTTACAGGCGGCAGCCTTTAAATGCTTCCCTGAATAATTGTGTCTTTCTTAGACTCTACATCTCTTTTGACTCCCTTTAGTTATTTTCCTTGGTATTGATCAGTACTACATGTGCATAGCAATGCATTTATAAGCACAGCTGCAATATAGATAATAAAATAAATAATAAAATAACAAACAATAAACAATTGACAGTGACTAAATGATGTTCTGTAATGATACCAAAGTCCACCTGAACAGGCACAAAGCCTGAATCATTTTCATATTAAATGTAACATTCTCTTGCCCACTAGAGTGAAGGATTCCTTTTCTTTACCTGCTCTCCAGTCCAATAGAGAACTTAGGAAGGGCAGGCAGCACACCGTGCAGTGATAAAAATAACAAAGTGCCATCCATCAATGGAACCAGAAGCTAAAGTAACCTCATGGTGCTGATTCACGTCATAGATGCCAACAATTCAAAAAGTTGCAGTTCATGAGTTTGTAAAATAAAAAAAAGAAAGAGTTTTGGCCTCTACTTCGTGGCTGCATGACAGTAATTTAGTAATTCTTGATGTAAAAGTTTGTCAGATGCATATTCCAGGCAATACCTCCTCCCCCTCGTTGAATCATACAGGCTGTGTCCTAATCAAATTATATTTTTGAAGTGTTTCCTCACTGAATCCCACAAGATTGTTTCTCATATTTTCCCCCACACATGCTTTTGAAACTAACTATCCTGAGGCTGCCAGCAGAGCCTTCTTTCTTCTCCCTCTTCCCTACCCCCCTTTCTCTTTTTTTGAGGGGGGGAGGAAGAGAGTCATAGTTATGTTCGTCATTTTTCAGTCCCTCACAATCTGCCCTGTCAGCTGACAGTATCTAAAAATATCAGGAAGACCAATGTTCATTTCTGTCATTTCAGGATTATGCCTACTTTTTTTTTTCCTTCTTTTAATTTTTCCCCATAACAGAGTCACCACTCATTAACGTCAGGGAAACTCTTGTGTTCAGATCTCCTGTGCCGGACTGCCTTCCCCAGTGTTTGTGAGGAGGCTCATTGAGCTCTTCCAGAAAATACAGCCAGGGAGAGAAGAAAAACTGGAGAGCAGCACAGCAGAGACATGGAGCCACTCACCTAAGCTGCTGCCATTTGCCTCCACATCATTAGTCAGTGATTAATGCACAAGAACAAAACATTATGCCTTTGGCTGCCCACTGGTTACCCCTGCTTGTCACAAGCCACTGACATCACACCCTGTTTTTTATTTACAATGGACTCACCGCTGTCTTTTGAATCCTTTCCATCTGTATCCCAAGAGTTGTTCTCTGTGCATTGTAATGACCGTGTGCCACCTGTTTCCTCCCAAAATGGCTTGCAAGAAGGTTTTTCATTCACTTGTGCCCAACCATTTGTTAAACAGGCTGCTGCTTTCCAGAACTTTCTCTGTTCTGGAAAACAGCAGCAGCCAGTTACCCAGACCTTCACCCTTAGTGTCCCCTCTGGCACAAACTCACAAGGAGAGCCAGGGTCACTGGCAGAGATGAGCGGGGAAGGCTGAAATGCAGCTGTGGGCTGAGCACCCTTAGCTGTGCCAATGTGTAATTTGGGTGAAACCCACCCACCCCGTGCAGGAGGTGTTGCCTGGCCTCTGGAGCCGTGCAGCAGAGGAAAGAGCTGACCCACCCACAGCAAAGGCAAAGTCAAGATGGTTTTTATTAACCATAGGTCTTCTCCTATTTCCCTGCGGGTCCCAGGTCCTGGTAAGACCAAAGCCAGTCCCCATGCTGGTTTCCCTAGCACAGCACTGGTCACAGCCAGTGTCAGCAAACATGTCTAAAAACGCTTGGTGCTGCTGAGGGCTGGATCACAACCCCACTGCAGCTCAGGCTGGCTCCACCCCATCATCTGTCTCCCCAAAAATGAGGATTCCTAGAAAATGCACACCATAAAAATGGTAGATCTTATTGAGCCAAGGAAGCATGAAGCCTTAGCTCCTGCAGTATAACCCTCAGCAGTTACAGGAGGTCAGGGATGAGCTGAAAAACTGTTTTTCCAGTCAGGAACACCAGTAAATTTTCTGCAAACCCTAGTCATCACAGAACACATGAAAACAATCCCTTTCTATTGGCACAAGCAAACTCTCTGTGACAGAGACCATGCAAATGAAGGAGGACCCTGCAGAGGGGCTGGCAGCTTCATTGAAAACTTTGCATACTCTTCATCAGCTTTTTAAAAAAGCCATGCACAATCTGAAGTAGCCTGGGGATTTAATTGCCACATTTATTTTTAAAAGCAGACCAATCTAAGATGACACACGAGACACAACACAATGTCAATCAGTATTGCAAACCAACGGATCCAGATTCCAGTAGGAACTGGTTGGGAGAAGATGGAAAGAGGTTTTGAACACATTCTAAAGTACTTTTTGCAATATATATAAGGCAAAAGCTGCAGAACAAAACTGAAACAATTAGATTTGTGCATGGCTATTCTGAATCTTGACTAGGAGTTAGAATCTACCTTCTTGCACTGGCTGCACTCCGTGTCTCCAGTGCACTTCTCTTCCCTCATGCTCTGTGAGTGCAGAGCGTGGGTTTGAGACCCAGCAATGCAATTACACAGGTGTCACCAAAACTGCTGGGATAAAAGAAGCTCTCCAACACCATCTTTGAAGTGTGACAGAACCAGGCATTGCTTCCTTCTGGCCAGGATGCTATTCCAGCCAGGATGTGCAATGGAAATGGTTCCATCCACACATGGCAGCACAGATCATTCCATGGCACGTGCCTGGGCTGTAGAGTGAAAATCATTCCATCATGGATGGTTCTTCACCAGCCTTGTCACATATTTATACATAAAAACCCAGAGAAATTCTCATTCATTGGTTCTACATTACACAGCTCTTAGTATTCCATCTCCTATTGGTTATTGATCCCTTTGCCTTTGATGCTGATTTGGGTCTCACTCTGTGGTTCTCTTATCAATCTTTTCCCAGACCAAGCACCTCCAGCTGCACTAAGCAGTCACAGCTGTTCATGTTCATTTATCTCCTGTGTATCTTCTGGATACTCCCAACTTCATGTTAAACTCCCAGAATCCAGGAATGTTTTCTTTGTAGATTGAAGCCATCAGGCCTCACCCAGTGAAACTCAAAACCTCTGTGAACAGGGTCTTATGAAGAGAAACCTTAATTCCCTCCTTCCTGGCAAAGGCAAACAAACCCATGATGAAAGTTACTGAAAACTAACTACTACTACTAACTAAAGTGACTAAAAAAAATTTAAAGTTCTGTCATTTCCAACACAAGGACTGTAAAACCTTCTCCATGGGGTGGGAAAGAGATGGAGCAAAGTCTGATATTGGACACTAAGTTTCTGTGATTCAGAAGCCTTCAGCAAGACAGGCCCCTTGCCAGGGCAGTGCAGCTGTTAGAAACAAGCAGTGTACCTGGTTCATGTAAGGGGTTTTCAGTCTTTCACCCTCAGGGTTAGGCTAATTGCTGGAGCTTACTTGGAAATTTTACTTCTGAGAGCTTTTCTGAGTGTTGAATTTGAGCAGCTAGAACTGCCAGACACTCATATTTTCTGATGTACCAGTAGTACAGACACCAAGTGTGCTGCTCCAGAAGCCAATGAAACAGGTAAATTAAAATCTGCCAAATCAAGTGTTTGTCTGGACGTGATGGATTGCACTTGGGAAAGCTCAGCTAAATTTCTGGGCTGCCATAAAGCCTTGGCAAGAAGGCCTGTCCAGGGCACTACCTGAATCTATCTGTACTGGTTGATAACAGCATTTCCCACCTTCTCTGGAGATTTGTAGAGATAGAACCCAAGAGTGATGCCAAGGGGTTTCTATGATAAGACAAGAGTTACTCATCCAGCGCATATTATAGCAATCAATATGTATCAACTGGACTTTTACACTACTTCAGCAGCCTAAACTGAGCTTAAATGACTGGAATTTTTTTCCTTTAATATTACCATAACATCACAATTCACGATTGTCCTGGTTCTGGCCATGACAGAGCTATTTTTTGCAGCAGCCAGGGGCTGTACAATACCACCTCCCACCATGGCAGGGGGCTGGAGAGGGAGCAGAGCTCTGTCTGTGGGGTCAGTGGTGCTGGGCTCTGTGAGCTGAGCCCTCCCTTGTACACTCTGCTATTCCTACTGCTTTGTTACTGAGCATTTCCTCATTTTGCTGCTGTTTCTGGTAAACTGTTCTCATCTCAAACTGTGAGCTTTACCTCTCTGTGCCTCCAATTCTGTTCCCCACCCCACCACAGGGAGAGAATGAGCAAGAGGTGCAAGGTCTGGGGTGCTCCAGTAAAGCGAGGAAACAATTCCTAAAGCACAAACACACATCAAAATTGCTGGACAGTGTGAATTACACTGCACAGGTTCCCAGCCTTCTCTACAACCTTTCAGGGATGGACACTGTACCCTCATACCAGGGACAGCTCTGTTCTTTGACCCCATTATGTTTTAGTGCATCTCTTACACAGGCCTAAATCTTCCCAGTGGCATCTGTATTTTCAGCCAAACATCGAGCAGGATGAGCCCACCAGAAAAAAAAAATTCCAAACAAATTCTCAGTTACCACTACCAATATCAGGAAAATCAAGGGACACCCACATGTTTATCTTGGTCTTTGTTTACCAAACTGAAAATGGAGGCAAGGGGAATTTAGTGAGACCCCTCAGTTTGCCAGCTGGATCACACTGGAATTTCTCCTGAGCAGCTGGAATAGAGATGGGCAAGAAAGCTGCATCAGTCATATTGGATGGATGCTAAAGAAGCAATTAGGCATTTCCAGATGAGACATACAGAATATATGGGGGGGATCAGAAACAGAAAGGACAGGAATAAGTATTAAGGAAGCTAGACAGGGATGGAAAATGAGCTGTTCAAATCACTGCTCATTGTCAGGATTAGGAAACATAATCTGGCCTATCAAAATTGCACCATGACTAACAGACAGAGAGATAATTTGGAGAGATATTGACAATATTTGTGCAGGCTGATTTGGAGGAAAATTTGTACACACTCTAAAAAGAAAATAATGTTATGATTAAAATAATCTTAGGTCTAATTTAACTAACAAACAGTATGTGAGAAAGCCTCTGAAGACTGTATGAGTGCACCCAATAACAGAAATTATTAACTGGACCATCAACATGATGAAGAGAATAGGGGAAAATGTCAAGGTGAGGCAAATTATATGAAGTGCTTATAGAAAGGGTTTTTTACTACTCTGCTATTCCCCACATCTCTACATTACAGATCCCTCACCATTAAAAAGTCATACAAAAAATATTGTTTTTTCTTCAGTCATGCCACATTAAGCTACAAGTCCAGATGAAATACAATGCATATTCCCCATGCACTATATGTGATGCATTCATGTCCAGCCAAAGCTGGAACACACGGGGAAGAACACGTGAGGAGGCACAACTGTGCAGACACCAAGATGAAAATCTGTGGGCTTGCATGCTCAGTCCACTCTACTATGCTGCCTCACTCTGAGTTATTACATCATCCCATCCACACTTGAGGCAAGTTATTGCATGGATTTAACATTTGTATATTCATATGGCATCTAAATATACCTGTAAACATATGTGTATAAATACTGTATCCAACCTGCCCATCAGCCCCAGTCACCTCCCACCTCCTGCTCACTAATAGCACAGTCCTGCATCACCTCCCACTCAGCCAAGCAATCCTGTGCTAGCTGCTTTTGACATACTCACAGCTATATATATTTGTGAGCACGATAAAACCCTTCTGCAAAGTAAAGACAACATCTATTTTGCAAGAGGTACAATGTATTTTAGACTCACTCTGGTGCTCTGGGGTTTTTCACACTGTATTATGTGCTATATTTGCATATACACGCATGTCTGCAACTCATCTAGTTTGAAAAAGTACATACCACTAAGACAAAACCAACCAAAAAAAACTCACCAAAAAGGAAAAAAAAGAGCAAACCCAGCCACATTTAGGTAGGCAATGTATTTTTTCTAGCACAATAATTACATCTTGATAACTCTGAACTGCCAATAAATCATACTAAAAAAGTAAATGCAATTATGCTGTGTTACACAGAGGTACATCTCCCAGAGTGTCTGTGTTCTACACAAATAACCAAGAAAGACATTCTGGGGTTTTTGTGTTCTGTATCAGTGCTACATGCAACCATGGTTAGGAATTCCCAGCATTGCTCCACCATCTATCCATTCCCAATGCAGTGCAGACACGTTCCAAATCCATCCCAGAATGATCTGCACATTTTCCATTTTCTCTGGCTTTTCCTGGGAGCCTTTTCAGTTGTTTAGCATTTCCTCTCACTGCAAAGGGTATTTAATGATTCAAGCTGATTTTCTTGCTTAATTCCATCCAAACATTCTAAAGTAAGAAATCCCCTATCTTGGTATTTGGCCTTTTCAAGAGCATGCTGACAAACATAACATTTTGCTCCATACTTTTTATTTGGCCAAGTTACACGTGGCTATTTCTTTTCATGGTCAGCCTTATTGCCCTAATCTATATCTTGCCTTTAGTGTCTTGAATTAAGTCTTAATATATCTAGGGCATTCCTTCAATTTAAAGAGTTTGCCATTCCTGTTCTTGTGGAGCTCAAAGGTGCTCATGTTTCATGGAGTACAGCTGCAATTATGAAAAAGTTGACAGAACTCGGCACAAGTTAGGCTTAAAGATCCTTTTAGAAGAGTTTGCAAATGCATTTGGGCTCCAACATTTTGGTGTTGCATGGATTTACTTGGTACAGAATGTTAAACTCATGAACCAAGTAAAGTAAAACCAAACTCCCTGTGCCTGGTGGAATGGCAGTGCCTGACTGACACTCACATGAGCACTGTGAGTAAGACATGGTCTCTCACTCAAGTCTAGAACACCATTTTTGCATGCCCACAGGACAGAAGGAGTAATCAGAATATTTCTGGAGGGACTGACCCTTTCAGAGAATTGGACCTTGATGTCTACCTGTTAAATGGTGTTCTTTGGGTTTTGGCAAGGGTAGGGAAGAACTTCCTCCTGTGACCAATCCCCTGCAGCAGTTTTACTGTCAGTTTATGAAGAGATATACAGCATGTTCTAGACAGAAATGATTTCTTACAATAAAAACCTCCCTTGGCAAGCACAAGAAAAATATAGCTCAATTTTAAACACTCTATACCTGAAATGTTTAAAATATTTTAAAGTATTTTCTGAGAACAAGACTGGGATTATGCTGGTATACCTCCCCCTGAAGAGTCAGCAGTGGTGTTCAGATGAACATCAGACAGCTATTTTTAAAACACTAATTAGTTGGATTATGATGTTACTCAACAAAACTTTATTTCCAACCAGGGCACCTCTAGCCAAGTGTTTGTTCCCTCAGAATTCTTAGGTGCCCAGTTTCCAGGTATCAGAAATTACCAAGAAAGCTCAGAAAAATATTTTGAGAGCCAAACAAATACCATGACTATCTCCAGTTTCAAAAACATAATCCGTCGAGGTCCTTAATTTAATCTTCTTTGCTGCTTCTCCTTAGAGCTCAACTAATTAGCTGCCCTTCCTGGGGGTTCAAGTACAGGCCCACAGGACACCAGACCAGATAATAACAAGGTATTTTCTGAAGATTTGAGGATGACTCACAGTGCTGCATGAAGTGGCACAAAAACAAAGTGCACATGCCGACACAGGAGGCAAAAAAAGTCTAGGAAAGCATTTTAATTATGTTTATGCTTTCTGTGAACATCATAATAAGTACAGACAAGCAAGTAGGCAGCAACAAAACTCATGGGGATTATTTGCAAACTGCTGTAAAGTTAAACTAATTAATTAAGTGCAATTGATATTCAGCTGCATTATCCTCAATAGGATAGAGGCAGGATTTAGTTAACATGGACATTTGTTTCAACTGTGTTTCTACATCAAAGAATCAAGACCTCCCTTAAAAATTAAAAGTAGTATTTTCTCCAAACAAAAATATTATTGCAATGTGAATAGCAATAATGATGCTTTGTAAATTTTAGGCCAAGAAAAGAGTTTTTGAAAACAAAGTGTTTGTTCTAATTTTAAAAAATTTACATCTTTCTATAATTGTAAAAAGCAGACAAAGTAGGTTTCAGAAATTATAGGAAAGGACAAAACCTAGGAAACCATTCTGTTACAGGGGACATTGACTCTTACCACATTGCAAACCAGATAATTTTCTGTTTAGGCATTTTGCACTTTCTCTTAGCTCCACAAATCCCTCATACATCCCAGAACACTCCCACTGCACAGAAGCAATGGTAGCAATTTCCCAGAAATGCTGATTGCATCCCATAGTGATCCTTTACCCGAGGGTCATTTATTACAGCAGGTAGTGGAACACTTATGTACCAGGCTGCCACAAGAGCATACACAACCCTTGAGTTTTATCAGCAGTCACTGTTAACACTAACTCACTCCCCCAGCTCAGGTGGAGATCCAAACCCCTCACTCTGCTTTTCAAGAAACTAAATTGTCACACTCACACTCGAAGATCAAGCCCTGGCAGTGAATGGAAGCCATTGGGTACCCAGTGACCCCAAATTTGCAGTCACTGCCATTTCTCCTTTATACCCACTGTTCTCATTTCCACCTCGTGCCCGCTTCTGCATTTCTCAGTTGCCATCCTTTAAAAGATGCACTGAATGCCAAGCTTAAGCTCATACATATCAAGAAGTTTGGTCCATAAAGGATAGTGGGAGTTCCATCTGTAAGCCTTCCCAAACTACTGTGGCAATCACTGCTAATCACCCATGCTTCCAATGCAGTCAATATAAATAATCCCACAAACAACATTTGCAAAGTTCTGACATGTGGCAAATGTTCAGTAGCTATGTTTAGCACATGCTGGATAATCCAAGTTCTTCATACACATTAAATTAGTAATTTTGACTCATTAAAAAGGGAAAGGGAAAGAAAAAGGGTTTTAAAACCCATTGCAGCTATAAAAGGAAAAATGTTCATCACACAGGAGCACTACAAACTTAGAGGAAGAGGTGCTTCCTTAATATAGCAACCAAGGTGCCTTTTCTGTTACAGACATATTTTATGAAAAATCCTTTTGTTAGGATTTTTCTCCTGAGAAGCTGAGGGGCCTCAGAGGAAAAGAAAAACAATGATTATCTGCTGCTGTGGAATGCAACCGGTGGATCTGTGATTGCTCTCATGTGGTTGTTTTTAATTAATGGCCAATCACAGTCCAGCTGGCTCGGACTCTGGTCAGTCACAAGATTTTATTATCATTCCATTCTTTTTCTATTTCTTGCTAGCCTTCTGATGAAATCCCTTCTTCTATTCTTTTAGTATAGTTTTAGTATATCATTATCTTTTAACATAATATATATCATAACAAATCAGCCTTGTGAAACATGGAGTCAAGATTCTCATCTCTTCCCTCGACCTGGGACCCCTGTGAACACCACCACACCTTTTCTAGTTTTGTGCGACCAGTGTTGTTTCTAAAGCTTTTCTGCTGTTCAGCTCAGAGGAAACTTTTGGTAGTGTATGGCTGCTACAAGTGTTCCTACATCACCCTCACTGAAGATGCAGAAAGGCAACACATGAGCTGGTACATAGCTGGCAGAACTACCCCTCAGGGAAAGAACAGACCTGCCTTCTCCTTTATGGAGCCTTCTATAATTTCCCTAAACTTCTGTAGCTTTTATTAGCAGAAATTCTGGTATTGGCTCCCTTTGGGAAGGAAAGCTCAGTTGTTTCTCCCAGAGAAAGTATCATAGTTGTATTTATGTTCTTTGGAGAAAGCAGAGTGACAGGAAAATGAAATATCTTCCTACTAAAATCTCAGATTTCTGTTGCATAAATTTGAATATTTTATCTGCTAATGTTACTACAGTGCCTTATGCTTTCCAGTTCTGGTGTTTTCTCCTCTGATGCAGCACAGCCACTCTTACAGATTACAAGACCAGTGAGGAGAATGCTCACCTGCCATGGATTATGGGAATTGTAATCCAAAGAAAATTTAGCAGCAAACTGATCTCCTTGGAGACACTACAGCCTGAGAATCACATAAAAATTAGAAATGCCCACAATTGAAGTGTTTGGCTGAAATGCTGTGGGTATTCTTTTTTTTTTTTCTTTCTTTTTTTTTTTCTTTTCATTTCCCAAAAGAAAACTAAGAACTGCAGATGGAAGTCCAAAACTTTCTGCAAAAATCTGAGTCTTTTATAATACAGGTGGATACTAGTCATGTTATTGCTGTGATTATTAGCATGGCATTTGATAGAAAAAAGAAACTGAGTCATTAAGGACAGCCTTTGCCCAGGGTCAGCCAGTGAAGTGGTGACAAAACGGAAAGCTGGGACAGAGAGTCAGAAGCATTGGTCAGAGACAGAAGGGTGGGGAGAGGAGCAGACTGCACACAGGGCACAATTCTGACCAACACAAACAGCCCTGGAGCCACATCACAGCCTTGGCCTCCTGAAACTGCCACTTCCACCCTTCTCACTGGGAACTTTTCTAGCTATGTGGTGATTCCCCCACAGCCCCACCCCAAACAACAACAACAATAATAATAATTATTTCTGAATGAGAAAGAAGCATTATCTCCAAAAGTTCTCTGCCTTCATTCTTCTGGAAAGCTTCTGCCTTGCTCTTTGCCTTGTCCATCTCCCAGGCAGCCATTTGGAGATGCAAACCCTCAGCTTAGCATTCCTCACCAGTACAACACACACACATACCACAGGATCCATACTAGATGGCAGGGAGGCAGAAGCACAGCTGGGTAATACTACATCAAGATCACTTCTCCTTCTGCAGGCAATTTAAATGTTCTAGAAAAGATTTGCTCTAAAGCGCACGTTTATTTGGATGCCCTTTCCTTTCCTTGTGTCTAACATGAAAAGCAGACTCAGTGCAGGGGTATTGAGCCATGGCAGCAATCCCACAGATTGCCCTCTCTTGCAGGATCTCAGGGTGTTAGTAAACAGAGCAGACAACCAATCAGTCAGGCTGCAGCAACACACACATCTCCAGGAGGCAGCCAGAGAGCCTTAAATAAAACATAGTGCCAGCCTTGAGCAGAGAGCATGGAGACAAATGCCAGGGATGGGGAAGGTGTCGCTGGGATTACCAATGACGTGCTAATGGTGCTCCAGCCATCTCTGAGCCTCCTGCTCTGACTCACTGCCTCCCTTTGGAGGCTCCTCTCACGTCAGTAAGGGACTCAGGGTTATTCACAGATCACTGACTAAAAGCAAGCTTCAGCTTCCAGCCTGCATTCCCCTGCTCCTGTGAACAGGACTGAGGTCACTTCCAAGCAGCCTTTGAGCCTTTTATCAATAGATCCACTAAAAGGAAAAGAAAACCCAAACCAAACAACAAAAACAAGATTATCTTCTGCTCTCCCATTTTTACCTCCTACCTCCATTCTCCACACACACCCCTACCAAAATCTCTCCTGTTTTCCCCACAGGGTTAAAAATTCCCTTGATCACAGCAGAAACTCTTTCATGGTTTCCAATTCTTCCCAGAGTCCTTTGGCTAATAACACAAGATAAAATATGTACACAAATCTCCCAAGTGTTACCTGAGAATCCAGCTTCAGGACAGTTACTATAGAAATTTTTGGTTACTACTAGAAACAGCGGAGCCACAAGCCAGTCTAACCATTTTCTTTCCCACCTGTTTCCAATTTGTGCACCTGTTTCTAATTGCACTTGGCAGCCTGCTGGGGTGCTCTCTCACATGCTTTTCATTCCATCCCTGCAGCAGGAAGTGCTTCAGGCACTGCCAGCTCAATGTCTTGGGCTGAAGCCCCCTCCAAGTCACTATTACCACTCCTTCCAGTGCTACACTCTTGGGTTTTTAAACAGGATTCCATGATTTAGTCATCCTTTCATTGAAGCTATGGAGTTAAATCCAGAAATCCCCAAATGGGACAGGCACCAGACACTACAGGCCCAATGCAGACACTATTGGATTGCTTTAACTGACCACAGTGAGTTTTTTTACTGGAAAAATATATTTATACTATCTACTATATTTAGAATAAATATATAAAAATAAATAAAGAAATAAAAATTACAAAAAATAAATATAGAAATACAAATATAAAAATAATAAAAATATATTTATACTATATAATATATATAACTGCAATACATTTATACCAAGAGAACTGCAACAGTACTATGGGGCTGCAATGAGTATACTCAGAATCTACACATCAGTGCTGTATCATGTTTATGATTAAAAAACAAGAGAAGAATTTTATAAAAGATGATAAAAATGAAGGGCTCCAATCCCACATCTTTGATGAGCACAATAAACTATTAATCTGCCTCCAGCACATACAAGCAAACACATCACAGGTGCATTTCAGAGGGATTTTACACATTATTTTCCTTATAACCTCATGTGCATTGCCTCTATATTGCCTTCTCCACATCTTACTTATTCTCTTTCTGTTGCTTTCACCCAGGCACCAATTTTTCACCTGCAGTTCTCCACAGAGGTTGCCATGCCCTGTCAAGGTTGTCCCTCTTCCCACACAGAGCCCTTTTAGCCAACAGCAGACTCACCCCAGCATGGGCTGGCATTCCCTGGCCCCTCAGCTAACTCAGCACAAAAGCTTATCCTCCACCCCCCAATGCTTGATTGCACAAAACAATGTGATGATTTTTCTCCAGGGATAATAATTTTCATTGTTTGCCAAGAACTTTTGTTTCAGGAGGCAAGCCCAGGGAATGGTGGCAGAAAAAGTGCTGGAGTGAGGCTGTAGGGACCCAAAAATGAGGCGGAGCCTGGGAAAGAGGAAGGGGAAGGATAGTAATACACTTCATCTGCTAAAGCCTTTTTGTTTGCTAACACTGAAATGGAGATGATAACCTAGAGATGAGCTGGTCAGCAGGAAAAAAAAAAAAAAAAAAAAAAACCACTCAAGACTTTAACATGTTAAACCACTAGAGAAAAACTTTCCAGATTGTATTTCTTAGCACCCCAGCACAGCCTATTAAATGTGGCAATGAAGCAGACTGGGGAGGATTCTATTTTTCATCTCCTACAAAGCACTCTGCAGAAGAAAAATACCGTGCCAAGTTCTCAGTTTACATTTTGTGACAGGGTGATGCTCTTAAAAATTAGTTGTACCCTCCACTGAAAGTATAGTTTTCTACTGTCATGACTAAATCTCCTGAAATAACAAGTCAGTTTATTTTCACACCCTACAGTTCTCTCTGGTAAAGAAATTCCAATATATTTTTGTCTTTCTTCTTCCTATTTTCAACATTTGTGACACTTCTACTTTATAAGATAAATATTTGAAAAGGAAGATGTCTCCACACTACAGAAACACACTTTTATCACACTGGCTTTTAAAAGCAAAGTTCAGTTCTGAAAAGAGGGAGAAATCACATCATCAGAAAATGACTTTGGATAGTCCTGTACATGAATTATTCATGCTCTATTTTATAGTCCCCTTTATTCTCCAAGAAATATCAAATGATTCAGCAAGCCTATGATTTTCTGTGTTAATCAGATGTCTGACACTATACTCAGGCCTGATGATGGGCCAAGGAAAAAGAACTTCTTTATGTGAGCTAACTGCAAAGACTCTTGACAAATCCCACTCAGTTCCATGTCTTCATGTAATAAGATGCTCACAAATGCAACATAATTACATCAGTGAAAATGGAAAAGTCTGTCTAATGATTTACAGCCTAAACTCTAGGATAGCAAGGATATTTCCACCATATACAAAATGAACCATAATTTTCAATTCTTTTTGAAAAAAATAGGTACTATTTCCTATTTTTTTTCCTCTCAACTCTATTAATACAGCCATCATAGCCTCTGCTTTCTTTTCCCAGTATGTGTCACACATCACCACTATCTAAAGTCAATGACAAGGATTTACACGTGGGCCTCATAATGACAAATATTTAAATATAAAATGGCCAAGCTATCTTTCTATCAATTCTGAAACAGAAAGACAATTTTCTGGTTTGTTTTATTATTATCATCTAACCTGCTGAGGGTCCTGTTACAGGATGTTTTGCAAAACCATCAATAACAGAAAGACAGAAAAACACTGTGTATTTTTCCAGAACAACCCAAAAATCTGTAGGATAACCTATATTGTTTATATACAACTGCATATAGTCTATAGAGCAAACACTAAGTCAGGATCTTCCAAATCTCTATTTTTGGCTGGTTCTTTCTCTCTCATTTTGGTGGTAACAAGAAGCCTTATTACCTACTATTTGGTAGAAATTTTCTAGTTCTGTTAGTAGTGCACTGTAGGTTATAGTAGGGCTTAACCACATAAGCAAAAACTATTATTCTTTAAGCAGAGGCATAAAATCAGGTATAAACAATAAGTTTTTGCCTGGATTTTTTTTCCCCTAAACCACATAGGAAAATTTTTGAATGACAAAACCAAAATGAAAGCACCACCATCCAGAAGATGAAGAGAGTGCAAAGGTACAACTCAACTGGCCTAAATCTCACTGTGGAGATTTAGACACGGAAGGGTGTTCTGCTGGAGCCCAGATGTTCTGTCTGTCTGCTTTCCTCACCCCTGAGCCAGCTGGACCCAGTTCCCAGCTGGATAACAGCATGGAGTTTTATCAGATAACACAAAGCTGTAATCCTGAGTGTGGCTACAAAGGAAGTTAGGCTGGTAAACCTTCACATTCAGCTGAAAATTCATGGTCTGGGTTTTATGAAAATCAAAAAATGTGCTTGAGTAAGCAGGGCACATTTATAATGCTGATGCTGAAATTAACACTTTAATGTGGTTTCACTTCTGAGATAGGTATGACAGATCATGCAGATTTGGAAATCCCACTGAAAAATTACATATACATCCCTGTCTTCTGTTTAATTCGTATTGCAATATTTGTGATTTCCTATATCTTATGTAAGATAAAATATAAGAACCACACTATATTTTAAATTAGTAAATAACAAGGAATGACAGGTTACTGCAGGGGAAAAAATGGCCCCGTGTGATTGTCAGTTTGGGCTTCCCTGTTGTTGCAATATTTGCGGCTTACTGAGAATAACTGTTGTGGTCAGATAATTTTTTCATATTGGAGTTTTAAAAAAATAGGCTATGAAACACAAGATTGAAAAAAAAAAACCTAAACCACTTTGCATCATTTCAAATAACACAGGCTAGTCAACACTTCAGGACCTCAGAGCAGATTCAATTTGGTTTCTTCTTTATGGCCTTTATGCACCAGCGAGGTAAAAGGAACAGAAGCCAGCTAACACTGAATTCCAAACTAACCCTTAAAAACTGCCCAACCCATGAAGCAGGGAGAATTCCTGGGGGCAACACACGACAGACATGGAGTGACTGAGCTGAGGCGACAAATACACCCTCACACGGGGCATGGAAGGGAGAACAATGTGACAAGAGCCAGTCTTGGTACAGTACACTCAATTGTTTTGCATCTGAAGCACTACTCCAGTAAAGAGAAGGGCAGCAAAAAGAGGCACTCCTAAAAACAAAAGCCAACCCATAGACATAATTAATATTTTATGTTCATTTTTTAGCTATGCCCTTTTTTCCCTGTTCAGGAGCTGCACACAGCTACCACTCTCAGACCATCCTAAACTGCAAATCCTCTACTACAGGCAGAGTAAAGGGTACCAGGAGCTGAAACACAACAGAAGCAATCACTTATTTGCTTAATTTGCACAGTTGGTACAGTAGTTGTGCTGTGTTAGCTACAGATTTATGGCTGGCTGGAGGGCATCGTGGCCCAGGATGAAGCTGAGTGATCAGCAGACAAGGCTGCTGCAGGACAAAAGTTTGCACCAGTGGCTGCCAAGCAGGCCTGACACTGCTAATTGCCCTTCAGCAGCTCATTAGAGACTGAGAAGATGCAGCTTGTCCATCCTTGAAACATGATCACAAAGAAAGAAAAACAACTTAATAAATAAGTTAGTAGTGGCAATTATGAAGAAGAATGATGAAAATTAGCAGAGTAACTTTTCAAGAAAGAACATGAAATATACATATAACATGTACTGTTTTAATCTCTTAAAACCAACACTTCAATACTAGCTACATTATGGTAATTAATAATACCAGAGGCTCACAGTTATGGCATGTCTTGGCAAATTGTATGACACAGATGTCTGAGCCTGAAGATGCTGGTTTCTATTTTTCCCCCAAATAGTGAGCTGTTAGCATTCTTTCTGCTGCTAACATTGAATTCTGCTGCCATTCTCACTTCTGTTGTCTCAATGTTAAATCACAAAATACATTGTTGGTTGGCTGAGACGAGGTAGATGCAACAGTCCAAACTAAGAAGAGAAAAATATTAATTGAAAATGAAAAGACTCTTTTTTGCAGCACTGGTGCCCCCCAACAAATGCTGTACCAAAGGAGAGGTTGCTGGAAATATTTTCAACAACTGAGGAGCCAAAAAGGATAGTTTGTGGAAAACACCTATAACAGGGTTAGGAAGGGATGCTTGGTTCTATGTTTTGTTACTATTAAAGCTAACTGGAAATTAAAACCTGTTTTCCAAAAAGACATACACAGGTGAACTTCAGCAATCCTCGAGGGTCACTTCCAAAGCAAGATTTTCTGTGATCCCCTGATCTCTCTCCCAGACTCCACAGAAGGAGCATGCATAACACTGTATTTTTGTCACTGAAATTATATTCTTCACGTGTTTAAGGAGGAACATTTTAGCTGTGTGTCAAAAGCCACTGTTAGACAAGCAATTATGCAGATCACTTTAGCCCAAATTCCATTATCACCCTACTAGAAAAGCCTAATAAACAAAATGCACCAGCAAAGCAAGACTGAAAAACAAATGCTGAAGTGGTGTTCTCAACTTCATTGGCCTAAATGAAATGTTTGTGTGCTTGTCTTGTAAATTTCTTTCACAGATGGCAGCTAGATTTTAAATTGAGTATTATTGTCTATCAGAATGAAGGTGAAGCCACCGTGACACCAAAAGTTTCAAGCACCTGCTGCTCCTTATTGCTCTTCAGCACAACCTTCCATTCCCTTCATCTCACACATACTGCCCCTGTGTGCCCTCTGCTCCCTGTGTGATTGCTCAGCACCCCTGGGCACCCCATGGCTCCTCACCTTCAATAGCATTCACCTGTCCTGCACAGCTGGAGACAATTGGGGATCAGCCACAGCCCCACTCCCAACCACCACAAACTCTGTGCCCACAACATTTCCCCCCCTTTTTTTGTTCTTTTAAATAAATGCCATGTCTGCCATCCTTCTAGAGGGCCCTTGAAGAAGAAATAGCAAATATGGTGCAAGTATCCTTTGTGGAGCCTCCACTGACTTGGACTCTGTCCTGACCTTGATTCACTCCCCAAAATTACATTTCACATCATCAAAATCCTCATACCTAGACTTCCAGAATACTGACAATATCAATAGCAGTACAACTTTATAAGGCAACAAACAAGAATAACAATTACAGAATTCCGTAACAGCCGCACAACTTCATAAAGTAACACACAAGAATTACAGAATTCCATCCACATCCACACAACTTCAAAAGTTAACACGCAAGAATAACAGAATCTACATGTTCCCATCCTAAAAACTGCAATCCACAAGCACAGTACACACCAAACAAACACGTAGCACTTGAACAACAGAGCCACTCTGCCTCTAGCTCCTACTGCTGCTCTAACTTCTCTTGTTCCTTTCACAGCTTTTGTTGCATTAGATGGTCTGAACGTATTTCCCATGGTGTTCCCAGCAGCTCACCTGTGCCCCAGGTGCCAAATCCAGCCTGGTCCATCGGGCAGTGTCCCCACACTGCTCTCAAGGCTACACTGCTGCGTCTGCACCTCACCCAACAGCAAAACCCCAAATCCTGCTGGGGTCACCATGATATGGGAGCCACCACCAACACCAAAGAAGGCTTTGAGCATCTGCTCACAACCTTTTATCCCCTCCTGCTGATGCCCTGCCCCTGTGTGTCCTCTGCTCCCTGTGTGACTGCTCAGCACCCCATGGCTCCTCACCTTCAATAGCATTCACCTGTCCTGCACAGCTGCAATCACTGCTCCCAGTCACCACCACCAACTCTGTGCCTACAACAATTATCTGTGTTAGTTTTCATTTTTGCTGAGCAGCGGTCACACAGAGTCAAGGCCTTTCCCACCCCATCAGCAAGGGGCTGGAGGTGCACAAGAAACTGTGAGGGGACAGGGCCAGGACAGCTGACCCCAGCCGACCTCGATGAGTTGTGCAGGCTGCCTAGAGCAGAGGCTGGACGGAGCTACAGAATAAAGCAGGGATTGTTTCAAAGCATCTCCTCCATGGATCCACCTTGGGCAGCACCAGAGCCCAGCCAGGGCTGCACCCAAGAGGACCCAAAATAGCCCCAAAATGCACGAGCGCTCCCGGGCTCTCTCCCTGGGATCAGTTCTGCTCCATTTGCACCTTGCAGTTCATTGTCCCATTCCAGCTTTAGCCCAGGCACTCCCACCCTGCTTGTTTTTCTCTCTGCAGCCCACAGGGTTTGTGCTCTGGGGCTGAGATTGCCATCATTTGTCCTTGGTGCCCAGCTGGAGCAGGAATTGTTTTGTCTCCCTGCTCTGTGCACAGAGCTCACCATCCCTGAATGTGAAGCTCAGACTCACACACTAAAGCAGCACAGAATGTGAAAGTATTAAAACAGAAACCTAAGGCATCAACCTGAGGAATATTCCAGACCTTATTGGCCTCATGCTCAGTATAGACCTGGGGAAAATGGAGGAGAGGGAAGACCTTCAGTGGTGGCATTTGTCTTCTCAAGTGACAGGTTACAGACATCTTCTTTCCTGGGGATGGCTGAGCTCCTGCTTGCCCACAGAAAATGAGGAATCAATTCCTCAGGATTTGTTGCTTACATATGCAGCTTTTACTTTACCTATTAATGTGTCTCAACCTACAAGTTTTCTCATTTTTCCCATTCTGCCTCTCTCCCCCACCCCACTGCTGCAGGGAGCAGCTTGGGCTTGGTTACCATCTGAGGTTAAACTACAACAGTTTGTTTCCAAAAGTCTGCAAATTTGACACACTGGCTTTATCACACTAAGCTGCTCAGAACCATTCTGTATTGCTTTCCCTAGGATTTGCCATATTGATCTTTACAAAGCAGAGAAATTATCTGCTAGGAGAAATATCCCCACTTATAGAAAGTGCCAGGCAACGATTACATGAAAAAAAAAAAAAGGCATCTCTATGCTGTAGAACTTTGGCAAAACTGTGCAGTGATACTGCAATCAACACTGGGAATTTTGAATGATAAAGCTAAAGAAAGATACAGTGAACTCAGAGCAGAGTGAGGAGCTGGCAGAGAAAAGGGAAAAAAATTTTAAAACTCAACGGGTTGTTTGGTGAACAATGGAGGGAGTTCTAAAAACATGGGTTATGTGCTAAGCTTCTTCTGATGTTTGAGGGGTATAGCTTACAAGCAGGACAATTGAAAATTCCATAATTCAAAGTAATTTAATGAACTTTATGAATCCCAAGAGAGGCAAGAGATTAGACAAGAAAAAAAATATCTACTAATCAAAACCTTGATGGGTATCTCACTCTAATGCAAAATCCTATTTCTAGGTAATGTACAAGGCTAGAATGCAAGAGATCTGAAGTCACTTATCAGCTCTGTTATGTGTTATCAGCAAGGCAATGAGAAGCTCACCTTTATTTGCTTCAATTGTGCTTGGCTAAAATGGGGATATTGGGGGATACATGGCCACTTTGTCAATCTTTGTTTTATCTATTCAGACTGCAAACCTTTCAGGGGAAAAATGACTTCATTCCATGTGTTCACAGAATACCTTGCACAGTGGGATTCTGATCTCAGTTGATCTCTCCAACTGCTGCCATAATACAAATAATAAATGATAACATATTAAGACCACCAAAGAACAGCCCTCCAGTGTAATAAATGTAAATCCTCACTGGAGATAGTTAAATCTGCTCTGGACTTAGAAACAGAAAATATACTTCAGGGAATAATCCTGAACCAGTAGGGGCACAGCTGACCTATTTTTATCTCCAGCTCCATGAATCACGGAAGTTAAAATGGACGTATTACAGTATCAAATTTCTATTTTGAATGATATAATAGAAGTGGAAATCTTTTGAAGCTCCTTTCCTTTCAGGCACAGCACTCTACATATTAAGCCCAATGTAAGGTGCTTATCTTAGAGATATGGAATAAAAGCTGTTGACCTTTTAAACATAAAATCTTGGTGAGCTTTGGTATGGCTTGATCTAATTATATTATAATGGACAGAAGGTAATCTCTTATGTACTCTGTCTAGACACATCATCTCTTATCAGAAACCTCAGGGAGAGAATGGAACCTACAGCAGAGCAGTGATGTAGCAATCTTTGTTGAAAGACCAGGATGCCATGGCTTCACAACAGACAGCAAGAGATGCATGACATTGCTAAGCAACGCTAGGAGCTGGTGAGGTTTTCCCTGGCTTCATATGGAGTGGTAGTTAAGGAAGTGAGAGCAAGGAAAGACAGACAAAAAACAACCAAATGAGCTGAAGTGCGTAAGAGAGGAAGCGTGTGAGCAAACAGGAAAGCAGGAGAAAGAAGAGGCAATTAGCAAAGTCATTCTAGGATGTCAAAACTGCCAGTCCAGGAAAGCAAAAATGTTAGAGTTTTGGAATTAAAAAGTGATAAAAAATCAATATGCTTATCCTTGGATTTCTCCAGATAAACTTTCATCGTCCTGTATTCCTTTAAAATTTGTAATCACATATGGATTGGAAAGTGTCTCTCAGAGCAAACTGTGCTTTAAAGGGAATCACCATTTGCTAAAGCTCTTCTCTTGCAGTCAGGCTAGAGAATGTTTGAAAACCATACAAGTGGGTTCAAATGTGATTGACAGAATGTTTAAGCATTTCAAAGGATAGAACAATCTGATAAATGGTAAAAACGTTCTCTTTGACAGGTTGAGAAGTTATTTGCACTCTAGGAAGCAGAGATGTTTATTTGTCTCCATCTTTTCTCTCTGTAACATTAGTTCTCAGATGATAAATAGATTTGTCTCCGTGAGTAGAGGCTCCATGTTTTCTTCTTTTGTAGCAGAGATACTCACTACTGCTCATTTAATCTCCACACAGCCACTGTTGCTAAAAGCCTTCCCACCAAAAGAACCTCAGCAGATAATATTTGAAAAGTACAGCTTGGTTTCTTCCTGAGTACAACCAAACCCATGTTCATGGGCCAGCAAACCTGGTCCAGAACAAAGGTATCACACCAGCCTGCTTCCAATCTCATTATAAAGGGCACAAGCTACACTTCTTAAATAAAGCCTTCAATTCCCTCCTTCCACTGAGAGTTCTCTCTGAGGCCTCTGGCTCTTGTGCAGCTTTTATTTTCTGTCAGAGAAATGCCATTTGGTGAAAGATTAATGCACAATCCCAGTCCATCTCTCATTCAGCAGGGGGGGGTGTACCTCACCTTGTCTGCATGGAGTAATTCCTTCCAGGGAATGCCTCCTGACCTTGTTTTTTCCTGGAGTGCTTCCCAGACAAAAAGCTAAAGTTATCACACTAGATTGCTGTCTCTTAACTCCTCCAGGAGAGCTCCTGTGCAACATGGACCACATGATGCAAAGGTTGATGCTCAGTATTTCTCATTGCAATCTAAAATAGTTAAAAAGGACCACCCAAAATAAACCATTTAAGATGTCATTCCAGCAACCATTAGGTGTGCATCATCACGGCCGGAGTCAGGGCAGCACCTACCTTACCATTAGTCCTCATTTGACAAAGATTTTTTTCTAAAAACAAACAACTTAGTTATTGGGAAATTAAAATCACAGGTAAGAAAATGTAACTAATTGACACGGAGTCTATATCTTTGTATGTCATTTGGAATCAAGTAAGTCTACTGCTTTGGAAACTTACAGCAAGAATTGTATGAAATTAACACCCTTTAAAAGGACCATTAATTACAGACTAAAGAAGGTACAATTTCAGTGCCTTTAAACTGTATCCTGTCTAATTCATCAGCAAGAACACAAGTAATTCTGATAAAAACCCCAAACCACTACACTGCACAAGGAGCAGTTATAATGCTGCTGATGAAGCTGTGGCTTCTTGGATTATTTTTTTTTTTTGTGAGAAGACTCTTTTTCTATACAGTTTTCTAAGAATATTCAGTCTTTAAGTGCCTGCAATGAGTATCTTACTTTGCAATGTCTGTCATCCCAGAAGCTTTAAAATTATTCTTTATGTCTCATTGAGAACATGGTTCTTGTTTCTGATAGCTAAAAAATATGTTCTATTAGACTAAGAGCTCTTTACTCGCATATCTGGCTTTATTGTTCCAGCATTTTAAACATGATGTATTCAGAGAAGCTTTTACTTTCCTGTTAGAATGACCCTAGCCCTATCTTGCTTTTTAAATTGTGCCACACTTTTAAAAACCTCAATAATACTGTTACATCACAGATTTATCCTTTAATGAAGACCAGGAATTACCCAAGAGATTTGAAATATTTTTACTGTTTTGTTCAGGGTCCTCTTGGTTCAGTTGGGGAAAGGAGAAGGTTTTTTGGATCACAAGAGGGAGCTCATATTTTTCTGTTATGTACACAGCAATGTGCAGAGGCAGAGTGGAGAACTCACTGTAAATCCACCTGGTATAGAAATGAGAAAAATCAGATCTATTTTAATAAACAGGTTGGATACAGATGCAAGTTTGAATTCAAATCAATCTTTAGCTAAAGGCTTTCCCAATGAAACCAGGTTGGACCCAGATTTTGTTCATGAGCAGATAATGTCACACTTTTAACTGGGTTTTTGATGGTAAAAACATGCTGATCCCCTTCTGTGAATAACTTCATGGTTTCAGTGGAACCATTTATGGGATAGCAGATGTCTGCCATAAAGAATGATGGCTGCAAAGCCCACCCTCCCTCTACAGACAACAGGAATATACATAAGTTACGTTCCTAAACAAACCTGGCATTCCCCACCAAGCCCCACCATGTACAGACTGCAGCAGCAGCAAAAGAGTTCCAGGAAGTTTTGGAACACTCATTTAGAACCCCAAAAGCAAGGACCAGCAGAGCAATGGGAAGGAAGAAAATGAGCTTGGTCTGAAGACTTTGATCACTGTGCCTGCACCCAACAGAGCCCAGGGAAGAGGCTCCAGAGAGCTGTGCAAGGGGCTGGAAACACAGCAAGTCACTTCCATGGCCAAAATCTCTCCTCCTCCTCATCCTCCTCCACAGCTGAACTATTTCCTGAAAACCCTTTTCTAATCTTTAGTCCTGTTGAATCCTAAATGTCTGGATCTAAGAGACTTCCATCAGTTCCCATGTTCTCCAAATTCCACACTACAAAAACTTTCAGATCTTTTCTGGCACCGAGTCAACTCTTGTCTGCACACCTTCCCAAGCAATCCTGCTCCCCTTGAATTGTTTTTACCTCTTGGGAAGAGTCAGGTCTTCCTCATTTATCCACAAAAACCCACACACAAAACCACCCCTGTGCCTGAAGGGCCCTGGAGGTGTGCATGACATCAGGGGAAGAGAAGATCATAATTGTGAAACAGCCAGAAACTGTTCCAACTCCCAAAATTTTTAATTTTATTTTATCCTGTTTTATTTCATCCTATTTTATTTAATCCTATTTTATTTTATTTAATCTTTTTTTTTTTTTTTGTGAAATTCATGTATGGTTTGAGAAGAAAGCTTGAAATCTTGAAATTTTTTTCTGTAGTCTCAAGCATGGTTTAGGCTTTCCTGGCAATATTTCACCATGCAATCTAATCAGCTAATCATATATGTCCAGAAAAAAAAGCACAGGTGCCTCCTCTAGCTCAGTGTATTTTGGCTATTTGCCTGTAAGTGCTCCTTTTTGTGGGCCTTTCAGTCATTGATAAAGTTTTCAATGAGGTCTATTTATAAAGAACAAAAAATCTGAAAGGTACTGTTTTCTGTGTCTGTTTCCATGTCATTTAAACATTGAAATATTTACCTAATAAATATGTTATTTAATAAATTTATTAAATAAGTATTTATTTAACAAATATGTTATTTAAACATTGAAATAAATATTGCTGCACACTGCTTTAAAAAAAAAATAATAACAAGACTGTGGTCTGCTGTGCTGACTGGCTTAGCCACAAGTTGTTCCGACATCTCACTAAAACATAAACTTGTAAAAACCCAAACATGTATGTAGATTATTAGCAGTTTAAACTAAGTGACATTTATTAATTGTAAAAGGTCACTCCTTTCTGCATCTAGCACTTGGCAGGTCCACCCACAATCCATTTTATCCCATATAACTCCCCTGAAGAAAAAATGGACCTCCAAATTCACGCTACTCTCATTAATAGATTAAAAAAAAATAAAAATCAAAGTCTTGCAGAGCCGCACAGTTGGCCTTGAATGCATCATATATATGCATGGAATGCTTTGCTAATTTGCAAATCTATTCATATTATTCAGTTTTATTTTAATATAAATGGCATTAAACTCATCATATTTCTCAGTGTTGTGTGGTAATTTATATTTCAATTCTGTTCACATGTCCTCAGTAAACTGCATGAAATCAGATTTTCCTTTAATGCAATGTAAAGCACCATTTTTGGCTTGATTAAAGTCATGCATGGATCTGAAGAAAAAATAAAAGAATAAAACAGCATAAAATTTTCTATTCTCTCATCACCAGTTAAAACATCAGTTGAGAAAAAAGAAAACAGAAGAAAACTTGCTGCAGGTTAAAACAGCAGCTGAGAAAAAAGAAAACAGAAGAATTTTATTAAGGTTTATGACATACATATTCATGTAAGACATGTACGTCTGACCTTTTTGCACTACCCAGAATTGCCAGCTGCTGGAAGGCTTTGTAACACCCCAAACATGTAAGTGGATCATATGCATTTCAAACTAAGTGACATTTATTAATTTTAAAAGATTGTGACATAAATGCTAGTAATATCAATAAAACAACGACACCAGCATTGATATTATGACAAAAACTGCCCACCAAGCTGCCAGAAGGACTGGGCACCTTCCCACAGCTCTCATCTGAGCTCAGTTTGTGCCCAGTAACAACCTAAAACACCAGGAATATTTCATAGTGTCAATCTCACCATTATTTCCAGTGAGAAAGCTCCTTGATCATGGCAGAGCAAAGAAATAGGTAACCATGAGTCACATAAGGAATGTTTTCCTAGTAATAGATCACTTGAGAACAGAGTTTTCACCTCCATATTTAAGGCAGTTTAGCCACTTCACCATGTCTGACACAAACTTTTCCACTTTGGAGAGTGGAAAAAAAACCACCTGTGGTTTTCCACTGTCCCAAGGCTTGGAGCCCAGTCTAAACCTGGAAAACCCTGGCAAGGCTTGGATTTACTGTTAGTGAGCCCTTCATTGTCACTGAAACATTTTATGAAAATCCTTTCACCAGGATTTTTCTCCTGAGAAGCTGGGAAGCCTCAGAAAAGAAATGTAAACAATAATTATCTGATGGCTGTGGGAAGTGTCTGAAGATGGGTTTACCAACAGGTGTATCTTGGATTGGTTCCATGTGAATTGTTTTTACTTAATGACCAATCCCAGGCCAGCTGTGTCGGGACTCTGGTCAGTCACAAGATTTTATTATTCATTCTTGTCCAGCCTTCTGATGTCTCCTTTCTCTTTCTTCAGTATAGTTTTAGCATAGCATTTTCTTTTAGTATATATAATATGATTATGATGTTATTTTATATATATATATAAATACTACTAATAATATGATACATAATAATATTTATATAATATATATAATAAAATAATAAATCAGCCTTCTGAAACATGGGGTCAAGATTCCCATCCCTTCCCTTGTCGGGGTTGCCTGCTAATCCCACACTTCATCACAGCAGCAAACCACAACAGGAGCTGGCAAAAGCAGCAGCCCTGCCTTTGCCCCAAGAGAGGGGAAAACACCACAGCAATCTGTACCAGAGCCTGAACTCTGCCATCTCTGTGTGTGTGACACAGAATTATATTCAAAATGCTTCTGTGTCAGCTCACCAGACCTTCTCCTGGGGCAGCTAAGAACCAGCTCAGCTCATGCTCTGAGGCTGATGAGATATTCTGATGTTCCTCATTTCCTTTTGACCACCTTCACTCACCACTATCAGGGAGTTTTGTGCCCTCTCCATCCTCAGTTCAAACCTGAGCAGTGTGCTGGCTCCTCAGTCATAAGCGCACCTGCAGTGAAATGTGATGCTGGGACCTTGTGCAAGTAAAAAATGCCTGCTGAATTTTGGGAACTGCTGACTCAGAACTAAGAATTCATGTTACAGAAATGCAAATTTTCTATCCAGGATCCTAAACTTCCCACAAAGCACAAGTGAAAATGTTTAAGGTATTGCTATTGTTCAGTTCGTGAACTATTCAGTTCACGAACTGAACCATTGTTATCTCTACAAACACCATATTTACTCTAAAATGTTCCCCAAATCTAGCACAACACCCAAAGTTAGAATGCAAATAATAATACAAATAACAAAAATACAAACTGACAGGCAGATTAGCACTGTAAATCACAGGCTCCTGTGAAGATTTTGCACGGCCATATGCTACCTGGTGTTTCCTAAGGCCAAAATTGCCAACTGCTGTCAATTACATTTAAGACAGAAAGAATAAATAAGCTGCAAAAATCCCAATCCTGAACACATTAAGAATAAAGCTGAAGGTTTTTTCACTTGGTATATTCTGTTCACTACGTAATGGGAGAATGCTGTGCAATTACACACTTGCAAACCACTGCCTACAGAGAGGATGTTTCCAGCAGAAGAGTAAAGAGTAAACCAGAACCTCACATTAAGGAAAAATGTGGAATTATTACTACAAAATGGAGAAGGATGAGGAAACAAGGCCTTTACCTCCTGTATTCCAGAGACATGCCATTCTGTGCCATGTGCAGTGTCCAGCCTCCTCTCACAGATCTCCTCAGCAAAGCAGGAAAATTGCACTCTTACTCCTGGGTCTCCCCTGCCATCTGCAGGGATGGGCAAAACAAAACAAAAAAGAATTAGTGACTTTCACTCGTGGCATGATGAACAAAGTGTAAGAAATCACTACTTTCTGAAACATGCATTTCTTTTTTTCATTTAATAAAGTGAATAATTTACAATTACTGGTTCTGTTCAGTGGCTAGACACCACTATCAGTGCCAGTGTTTAAATGGCAGTACCTAGCTTAAAGCTGATTCTAAGAATCAATTTTTTAAATTTTTAGCCAAGTGGTTGAAATATGTAAGGTGCAACTAACGTTAAACATACAAACACGAAATCAAAGCAACACAAGTCTGTCATGAGACCAGTCCAGAAGGCTTAACATTTGGAAGATTTCTTCCAATGACAATTCCCAGCCTTTTATTGACCAAACCATAACAGCATTCATCCACTTGATACACATTCTTAAATGACATAAAAACAAGGAATGCCCAAGCACTGAATTACAGAGAAATCAAGGGTAGCTCTTTTCAATGGAAAGCAACAGTATTTTCTAGTCAAATCAACTGGAAAAAGATTCAAACATTGCGGCGAGGTGTATTTGGCCTTCAAGGACAGAGAAGGTCAGAGTCCGGCTAGCTGAGGTTAAGGCCGACACGCAGCTGCACAGTCTGCCAGCACCCCTCGGCGTCGTAAGGCCTCAGGCTGTGCTGGCTGCGGACTGGATCGCTGCTAAACGACAAGAAGGAAGGAGCTGGACACTCGCTGGAGACTAAACAGATTTATTGGAAAGCCCACGATGTATCAGCGAATGACCCGGAACAAAGGGTGCTTCAGGGTTATAAAGGGAAGGAGTGGACCCAGGAGGGGTTTACAGAAGACCAATAGGGGGAGAAGAGGGGATGAGCTTAACACAAATGACATAGTGGAGAGCCCAATAGGTACCAGGTATGGGAGGGGCCCCGGGACCACCGCCAACCACAACCCCCAAAGAGGAGAAGCTTCTGGAATACTAGGTGGAGTGGGGGGGGATGATTGACTTGGCCCAGGGAGGAGAAAAGGCATACATATAAGGGCAAAAGGGGAGGAGGAATTATATAACCTAAAAGATTGACAATAGAACTGGCAGGGCTGTGGCGGGAAAACTGAGGAGGGCAGAACCATTTTACACAAAATGGGGGGGAGCAGATACATAAAATGGGGGAGGAATTAAATGAACTTAACGAACACACTACAACAAAACATGAATATTTTTTGTCAGCAAGGGGTGGAATCAAGGCAAAGCAATGACAGCAAACCTAATGCAGCACACCAAGAGGTCAGACATGAGGAGCTGGCCACGCACCTAAAGAAAGGGAACAGCCGCAGTTATTTCTTCAGTTAAGTAAGTACAGCTATTCTCCAACTTAAATTTCTTTACTAGAACCATCCTGTTGCCATAATAAAACTAGTTATCTGTCTGGGAAACACTGTCTGAGCCAGCCTGCATTTTCTGGGGGCTGCACAAGGGCAGGAGCACCCAGCTGTCTGGATGTCAGCTCTTGCCCTCTCAGCGGCACACGTCCCTGCACAGCCTTCTTCTCTTCCAGGGCTGAGGCACAAAAACTCCAAATGAGTTCATTTCTGGCTCAGGGATTTTAGTCTGAACTTGGGGGAAGTTTGAGGCTCTTTGCTTTGTTTGGCTGGGGGAGCTTACCCTCTCTAAAGAAAAAGCTGCTGTCAAATAATAACCAGTATAAAATTTCACAAAAGCAGTTGGGTCAAAGAAAAAAATTTCATTTCATGTCAATTATTCTCATCTCCTTCAGCTAGCTTTAAGATCTTATAAGACACTCCAGACTCAAATATTTGGCACAGAAGGACAAAGAATTACATTTGACCTACCAACACTTTCCAGACTCACTCCTGTCCTTACTTTTAAATCATTGTTCTCTTATATTACAGTATTCCTACCTAGTTTCTACAAAAACTGCTGCACTGACAGCACCTGGCAGCTGCTCGGCAAGGAATTTATAAAGCCACAGAAAGGAGCCTAGTGCCATCAGTTGTGATAGCTTTTAGAAGGGCAGGTTGCTATGTTAGGCAGAAAAGCAGCTAAGTCTCAGTGGAGTATCTGACAAATATTAACCTTGGTGAATTGGGCTATGGATACGTACATTTTAAGATGCTGTTGGATATTTTACTGGAGATTTGCATTTATAATACATTTATACTTTATGATAGATAACAGTTCATACTTAATGTTTTATATGATATTCAATATATACTTTATATATAATAATATATATTATGTATGATATATTATATATTACATAAATATATACTATATAATATTCAATATATACTTTATGATAGATAACAGTTCATAATGTTCAATAGAATATTCAATATATACTTTATATATAATATATAATATTATATATTATATTATTATAACTATGTTACTGTATTAACTATATTATTATAGTTCTATTATTATATAATAATAATATAACATAGTATATATTATATAACATATTAATATATATTATATAAAATAATATTATATATACAATGATATAATAATATAATATAGCCTATATAATATATACTATATAATATTCAATATATACCTTATTATACATAACAGTTCATTCTTAATGTTCAATATTCAATATATACTTTATATATATTATATATTATATATTATATATTATAATATTCAATACATACCTTATTATACATAACAGTTCATTCTTAATCCAACTAGCAATTATAGGACCAAGCAATGATAGGACCAAGAAATAAAAATATAAATTTGCAGTGACTGCTAGCATGTGACCAAGCAATGTAAAAGAAGGAGCCTTGCTAGGAGCAGAAACAGCAGCTCTGGCTTCTCTGCACAGCCAGCAAATGTGCTCTGGAGCTTTTTGTTCTCAGTATGGGACAGGCTCTGCCTCTGCGTTCCCCCACTCTGCAATCCCCCTTTTACCTATCTGCCATGTCAGTTAAATTCTCTGATGCTGCATTTACACTAATGAGGAGAAGAGCAGCACTTCATGGCTCAGGCGAGTAGGGAAGGGAGTTGGTTTGATCAGCAGTACTTTCAAACAAACTGTGAAGTAAATGATCCTCATCCTGAAATAAATAAAATATGGCCTTCCCCTAACACATGTTCAATTGACAAACTTCAAAGCAATTTTGATGTCTTTACCTTAAAGTCTACTTGGATAGTAATCACTATGCTTACTTCTTAAAAATCAGATTTTTTTTTTTATTTTCCAGTTTAGGAAACCCCAGCTGAACTTCAGATTTCAGATTTTGCCAGATTTTGTCTGTCCTTTAAAACAACTGCTAAGGCATTACAGGTGACATCAACCTGCCTGGTTTGTCATTCCTGAGTCTATCTCAGGTCCATAATAATAAACACTATATTCATTTTTCCTGATCATCAGAGGTTTTATTTGGACCTACTACAGACCATAGAAAGGCTGACAAACACCTCTCAATTTTTCTTTTTTTTTTTTTTCCCATTTCCCTCTGTACACCAGAGGACTCAAAATTGGGATTGCAAAGATGTCTGCTCAGTGAATTGAATCCCCTTCCTATGATAACCTGAAGGATTATTTTTGAAGCTTCATTTCATCCCCTTCTGATAGTGATAACTTGCTTCTTAAACTGGGCAAAATACCTCCCTCCATAAAAATAGCACTTATATTGATTTTCTGCCTCTCATTTCACATCTTGTTTTCAAGCTCATGACATGGGAATGTAATTTTTCATTAGCCTACATTAAAAATAATCCCCCATCAGTAGAACACAAGGTTGCTGTTTGGTCAGGAGTTCCTTCTCCTTATTTCAATTTCTCCCAAGATGGGCAATGAAGCAGTTCCTACCACACATCACCTGGATTTGGCCTCCTCCATCTTTTGAATGTGTTCCCAGGCTTAAAGCTGTTCAGAATTTGTATAGGCAGGAAAACTCACTGTAATCAATGTGCCAGAGTAAAAAATCAATATTGAGAATTTGAATAAAGATGGTGATGTGGGTGGTGCTCCCACAACCTGTAGTTTTATTCCCACCTCTTAATTGTGGTCACTCCACTCTACTCCCCATCCACACTCAGCTTCCAACTTGTCAGCATCTTTGTTTCAAAAGGTTAGGACTTCAAGGGAAAAATAATGCTACTACTTGAATTCTTTCTAACTTTTACTGTTTAGGTCAACTAAAAAATTGTGTTGTCTAGCAGAGAAAAGTATTAATTCCAGGAAAGAGTGTAGATCATACAGACAGCTCTCAAACTAGCACAAATCCATAATTAACAAAACCTCCCCCCATCCAGACTTCCTCACAGTAATCGCCAGAGACATGTCCAGGAAAAAACCTTCAAATACAAATGTTCTCCAACAAGAAATCCAAAAGGAAAAAAAAAAATTAATATATCCATTAGCAGAACAGACTTTTACATCACCCATCTTCATACGAAGGAGAAAGGCCTAATGCTGTTTTCAGCTCCTCCTCAAAGCAACCTATTTCCTTTGGTCACTTTAAAAAATATTTTTGATACAATCAAAATTATTTTCGAAGCACAGCGTGCTTCAGCAGGCATTTTTCCAGGTTCAAAAGGTGTCTGCAGTTCAATATTCTGTTATGTAGATGCACCAAAAGTTTGCATTTAATTGCTGCTGCTTCACAGTCTGTCAGAAAGTCAGCGCAGGAAGCATTGTCTCCAGCCAATTAATCCACCACTTACCATCACATTTTGTGTAATATCCTGCAGTAGAAATTACATATACTGGTCCAGCTCCCTCATAATTTTAAGATTTTCTCTTTCAGATACCTGTCAGGAGAGAGATTTCTTAACCAGTAAAGAATACCCATTCTGAAGAACTATGATGCACTGTCTCCGGGGGGGATTTTTTGCCAAGAGTTCAATTCTTTTTTCTTTTAATTCAAATAGTTATCACTAGACATGCAGTGTTGCACCCAAAGGAGTACAAACAGAAGACAGATAAGACTTTTTTGATAAGCACTGAATGTTTAGTTGGGCCCTTGGTCCTGTCCTACTGTGCTGTGTAACCCTAGATGCAGAGCTTGAATGTCACAGACATATTTTATGAGAAATCTTAGGATCTTTTCTCCTGAGAAGCTGAGAGGCCTCAGAAAGTAAATGTAAACAATGTTTATCTGCTGCTGTGGAATGCAACAGGTGCATCTGTGATTGCTCTCATGTGGTTGTTTTTAATTAATGGACAATCACAGTCCAGCTGTCTCGGACTCTCTGGTCAGTCACAAGCCTTTGTTATCATTCCATTCTTTTTCTATTCCTTGCTAGCCTTCTGATGAAATCCTTTCTTCTATTCATTTAGTTTCTTTAGTAAGTTTTAATAGATAATTGTCTTTTATATATATTATATTTTATGATATATAATAGATATCATAAAACAATAAATCAGCCTTCTGAAACATGGAGTCAAGATTCTCATCTCTTCCCTTTTCCTGGGACCCCTGTGAACACCACCACACCTGAGTAACTGCTGTGTAAAGCAGAACAATACATGCCTGTCTCAGCACACCCTGCTCACTTCAGAGAGGGAACTCTTCTGTGCGAAGTCCTGACTGAGTTCATCTCGAACTCCCCCTCTCAGAGCAAGCATGTCAGCAGCACTCACAGGATATTGCATTACAGGGCAGCACGGTGGGACCCAAACCTCAATCACCAATGCAGAAATGGCTTTAAGGAGCTTTTCTCAAGTCACTAACATTGTTCTCTGGTCACAGGGGGGAAAACCAAGCTGAAGAAAGGAAATATCATCTCCTTTAAAAGGTCACTCCATGTGTCACTGGCAAACTTGTGCAGACACTTGGGCACACCCACTGCTGTGCTGCAGGCAGTACTGATCACGATCACATGGAGAACAGCCTCAGCCATGCTCACCAAACTGAAAAAGCAGTGCTCCCCCAACACAAAAGTCTAGCAGGGAGCAGCTTACATCACAGGATAGGAGTGACTAACAATGAAAACACTGAAATCACAAAAATAGGCTTTGCAGCAATAAAGAAAGTCCATCGATATTTTAACATTCGTGCATTCTACTTGAGACATTTCTAAAAATAATCATACTGTTGTCACTGCTTTTCTTGACTCATGGGGTGCCAAGAGAGACATATACAGATAACTGAAGCATCAGCTGGGATGGTACCTTTAACTATTGATTTGGTATGATTTAACTATTGACTGTGATTTGACTATTGATTGGGTGTGATTTGACTATAAAATAGGATTTAGCTATTGAGCATGATTTAACTATTGAGTACAATTTAACTACTGAGTATGATTTAAATATTGAGTATGATTTAACTACTGAGCAGGATTTAAATATTGAATATCATTTAACTATTTAGCATGACTTAACTATTGAGCGTGATTTAATTATTGATGCATGATTTAACTATTGAGTAGGATTTAACTATTGAGCAGGATTAAATTATTGAATATAATTTAACTA
The DNA here is from genome assembly GCF_035770615.1 of Melospiza melodia melodia. Lineage (NCBI taxonomy): Eukaryota > Metazoa > Chordata > Aves > Passeriformes > Passerellidae > Melospiza > Melospiza melodia. The sequence continues at coordinate 47,564,359 of NC_086199.1, forward strand.
TTGAGTACACTTTAACTATTGATTTAACTATTGATGTGTGTTTGTTACTTCTCAAAGCTCACGGCCAGTATTGCCCAGGACAGGATTTATCCTGCAGACAAAGTGCAGGAATGTCACTAGTTCATCAGGATCCCTTCACAGCCACAAGAGTCCAACTCAAAATGCTTAAAATTTAAGGACATTACAGTCACAATAACTGTTTGTGGGTAGTCCTTTTACAGATGAGAATATTCATGATTTCCTAATTCCACCATCAAATGCTTTGCAGAGACCTTTGACTATAACTTTGTGTGGGAGTAAACTGAAGAGTTATTTAAATAGCAGTACCAAACTGAACAGCTCAGCAACCTGTGAACATTCTTTAATCTTGATCCAATAGTCAGCTCATGGCCCAGATAACAGCACTATGGGTATATTTTGTATTCATTTAGGGGTTTTACACCAGTACTGGAACAAAGCCACTCACAGTACTCTATCATCAGCATATTCTTTCTCTCTTAGTCTCAATGTTCACCTCTCCCAACTCCTGAATTTCCAGACACAAAGGCAGAAGTTGCATTAGATGTCAAGGGTGAGGCCCCAAAAATCTCCATCTGGTCCAGTGTGAAAGCCAAAGCGATGCTGTGGCTGTAAATAGAAATGCTCAAAGAGCTGATCCACAGAACATAATGTGTTGAGAAGGAGAGCAAGGCAAAAACAAAAAGAAAAAAAACCCAAATCAAATAAACCGCCCCCCCCCCCAAAAAAAAACCAAACAAAAAACCACCCAAAAAATAAACAAAAAAACCACCAAACACCAAGACCCACCTCCACAAAAATCCAAACGAAACCAAACAAAACCAAACCAAAATGAAACCAAATGAAACCAAACCAAACCAAAAGGTGCTCACCATCTTAGTCTGCAAACAGCAAGGACAGCTCTTCTTGCTAGCCAAGCCTGGCACTTGATTGTGGCTGCTCATGAGCTGTCAGTTCACAGCAGGACTGTGCTAAGTGACAAACATGGGTTGGTTTATCCCAGCCATGGGGCACAAAGGGGGATCTGGAGCACAGCACCATTAAGTGCACTCAGCAGAACACTGACAGGCTGCTTTTCTCATGAGAAAATGGTGAAAATGCCAGGCCCTAAAAATGTTCCAAATGGTTTCACTTTTCTTGCATTCATAAGGCAGCACATCTCTGCACTATCCTATTACATAACAGTGCCTTTTAATAGTATCCTCTTGTCCAGCCTCATGAGAAAGGAAACACATTCCTTTATAGGACACTGGAATGCCAGTGATTAGCTCACATCAAAACCAAAAGTTGATGATCAGTTGGTAAAAAGCACATGGCTTTGCACTGCATATATACAAGAATACAGTAAATTAAAGAAAAGGCTTCATTTTTTGCAAATGTACTACCCAGTCCTATTTAATGAATTAGTAATTCTAAATTCTCAGCTAAACTGCAAGTCTATATTTCACTGTTCCAGGCCAGATAATCAATATTTCAGAGTACGCACAAGAGATGATGTAATATTACAATACAAACATCTCAAATATTAAGTAAGAGATATACATTTATTTTTATATTACCTGTTTCCATTCCTTCATATGTTTTTCTATATGTTATTGGAATAGTATTAGACCTATATTCAAGCTTGTTTTACAAAAAATATATTCATTTATGGGATCTAGTTCTTTCAATGGCAACAACCTTTCATGTGAGAAATAAGGGATGTATGACCTAATACAGGTGGATAGGCACAGAAAATTTGAGACAGAGAGGATGGTCTAAATCTGCCTAGCCCCTAATCAAGAATTGTCATTAAATTATGTAAAACAATGGCTTTGCTAAACAGAGAAATAGAAGTTCCTTTTCTCATGTTCATTGCTCAACAACAATAAGTTAAAGCATGATACGCAAAACCAGAAAATATTCCCCAGTTTATAGAAACAATATAAGGAAACTTGACATCCCACATGCTTTTGTGTACTGTCATTTTAGCCAGCATTAAAAATCAGTTCTCCCATAAAAGCACTCCACATGAGTGTTTCAGGTGAAGCTGCATCTCCATGCACAGCCCACCAACACCTCCTGAAAATGGGGAAAACTGGGCTATTCCAGCTCTTTCCAAAGCCCACTCTTCCTCTTTGCTCAATTCCATTTATCCAGGGGCTGCCTGGCAATGCAGACAGGAGAAGGCAAGTGCAAATCCCAGGCACTGCCAACCTCACCTCAAGCACAAGGGAACTCCTCCAAAGGAGCAGTACCTACAAACTAAAAAAATATCAGTGTATTTCAGCTACAAACTGAAATAAACCTGTGGGAAGCTGCTAAATCAGTGCTCTGAGGAGGCAGGTGTGTAAAATATTGATATAAATAGTCAATAAATAGAAAGGTGAGTGCTAAACTGCTAAATATTTAGAGAAACTCACCTGGGGAAGAGAAGGCTCCAGGGAGACCTTTCAGTGCCAAAGAGGGTCTAGAGGAAAACTGGAGAGGGACTTTTGACATGGGCATGTGATGGCAGGACAAGGGGTGAAGCTTTAAACTGCCAGAGGGAAGGTTTCTATCAGACATCAGGAATAAATCCTTTACTCTGAGGTTGGAGGTGGATCTCTCCATCTCCTCCTGGATCTGTACATCCCCCCTGGATCCCCATGGGCTGGGGGTGGATCTCTGCATCCCCCGTGGATCCCTGCATCCCCGCTGGATCCCCAGGGGCTGCAGGGGCTCAGCTGCTTCACCCTGATCATCCCCAGGGTCTGCAGAGGAATCCCAGCTCTGCCCCTGGAGCACCTCCTGTCCCTCCTTCCCCACTGCCCTTGGTGTCTCCAGGTTCTTTTCCCTCTCGTGTTCTCACTTTCTCCTCCTCCTCTCCTCTGGCTGGAATTAACACTGGCCCCCAGCTTTGCTTTGATTTTTCCTTCACTCTGTTATCCCAGAGGCATTCCCAGCACCTGTCCCTGTCCCAGCATCTGTCCCACAGCAGGGACTGGCTCTGCTGGGCACAGGGGAGGCTTCCAGCAGCTCCTCACAGGAGCCACCTCTGTGCCCCCCACTGCCCAAACCAGGCCATGCAAAACCAACATGAGCATATTTACCTGTAGGACCATGTAGTTGTTGAAAAACAATACTATTTTAATAAATTTATTTTTTCAAGGGTTAAATTTGGAACTGAATGCATGTGTCCTTGTTGTTTGCTATTGACTGAAACCAGCCCTGACCAGCAGCCCCAGCCCCAGTTCAGATGGAACCAATGCCTTGTTTCCAGCCCAGGCCCTAGATACTGAACTATCTTACAAGAAACTGAGAGAAGTTCAACTTCATTCCCCAGCACCTTGGTTCAGTAAAGATGAAATTTCCAAAAGCCTGGATTGACCTAACTCCAATCTCACACTAGACAGTATCAGCTATCAGGAATTGTAAAGCTGTGCCACAAAACTGTTGTAAAATACTCATTAAATTTCCCCAAACATACAATTTTACATCAAAAGCATTCATTTTCCTTAATGCATGAGGGGGGAAAAAACTTACAATCATTATCTTCACAAACTTATAATCATTCTCTTTAAATAAGCAACCAAACTCTGAAAGGAAACCACTGTTTTCCTCCTGCATTTTCTGTGTAATCCCAGGCACAGTTATCAACACATTTCATCACACAGAAGATGAAGAGAATAAAAATACAGAGAAATTCAAATGAAGAGTTTTCAAATTTTCTGTTTTAGAATTTTGCTCCTCTCATGCCTGTGAAAGGTGAAAATAAAAGCTATGTAAAAAGAAAGAAGCTGTTCAGCATCCTCCCCCACAATATGGGAAAATGATATGTTTCTTCTGAGAGCAGTGTTTTAGCACAGTAGGATGTTCTTGTGTTGTGACAAGATAATGTGTGTGTAAAGCACTCCTGTAATTTAGCTGTCACACAGGCACAGCTACTCAGAGCATGTGTGCCGAGGGAGAATTAGCTTTGATCTGAAAAATGCATCAGATGGTTCCCTTTCCTAACACCAAATCAATTCTGCTGGGTAAGAAATTAATCTGGCCATCTCACACACAGCCCCTGTCAGAGTGTTTGATGATGCTGGGACTGCACGGAGCTGTTTACACGGGGAAAAAAACTCATGTCAGTACAGATAAAAACCACTTTTTAAGGGTTTTTATCTGAGTACTTCCACTTTGGAGCATCCTAGATATTTAAGGGCCATCAGGGTAACAATCTACCCAGTAATTTTTTCTGTGAAGGAAAAAAAAAATGGAGTACTTCATCTTAAATAGATACTAAAGCTGGGAACTGAGAAACACATTTTCTGTAGCTTTTGTAACTTCAATATTAGAGATACAGATGTGAAAACAGATTTTTTTTTTCACAATTGTACCTGCCAACATTATAAAGACCGACTGCAACTCGCTGTAGTTTAAAGTGTTAAACAGCACAGCTGGTTTTAGGTTTTTTCACTAAAACAACTCTCCCAAAAACTATTGCACTTCAGCCTCTGAGTTTTTCAGCACATGCCTCTTCAGACAAACAGAAAACAAAAGTAATTCTAATTTCACCTCCTGCACATGCTCACTGGAAAGCACAGAGCCTTTCCAAGAAGTACCAGTTTCTACACTGAGAATGCTTCAGCCTCTAAAGTTTAGCTGCTGCCACAATTTACCCGTCACTTTTCCTTTGCCACATGGGGAAAAAAGGCTGAACACCAGATCAGAAAAAAAAAAATATCAACTTAAATAAGGCCTGACTCTCCAGCATTCCTTTCTGCCATACACATCTCAGCTGCCCTGAGTCCCACTTCCAGGCACAGACACATCTTTAATTCAGAACCAGAGACTGCCCACAGCCATTTAATGCAGCACCAACAATGTAGGAGCCAGCACAACAAATGAAAATTGCACCCAAAATCGTCCCTGAGTAAGCACAAGTTCGGCTCTTCCAGTTTCTGACTGGTTTCTGTTTCTAAAGACTGCTCTGATGGAGTGAAAACATCTCTCTTAAGGAATTCAGTCTTTAATGCCAGTGCTCCACTGCTGTAAATGGGTATCCCTCACTAGCTTTCCTCAGTTAATGAAAATAAACAGGGAATTTGTGCACACAGATGGGTTATTTCAGTGTTCAGGGCAACTCAGGCAGGCAGCAGGGCAGGCCAGAGGGAATTTGCAGTGTTTTTTAAACCTTGCAGCTGATAGAGCAGGAGTGTAGGAAAGAATGAGGGCCTTGGTGAGCAGCCCAAACCAAATAATTTCACAGGATTTTACATCTCAGTATCTCTGACTGTATACTTGTATGTGGCCATGAGCTGTACTCCTGAACAAATTATACCCTGAGCCCTGAAAGCCCCATACTTACACTGCTTTCCAAGAATTATTCTTGAATGTGGAGTGAACACACATTAATTGGGCAATGACAACACATTGTCTGCGTTTCTCCTTTCAGCCAGAGCAGGGAAGGCAGAGCAGTATTTCACAATCCAGTCCATGAGATTATTTTTCCAAGCCACAGGAATTAACAGCTCTGCCACCAATCCTTCTCTCAGAGGATCAGCTCTTTGCTGGTGTTCTCTAGGAAAATGCCATTTATTTTCCCCAGTGACACCATTTTCTATTAACTACTTATCTGCTTTCCCTCAGGTACCTGTGTTCTTTCTTCCTCACTCTGCAGCAAGAACAACCTCTTTCCCTGCAGGAAAAACAAAACAAAACAAAACAAAACAAAAACATTCATATAAATAAAATAAAGTAAAATTTCAAAAAAATCTCTGAACAGAAGAAAAAAAGGAACTTTTAAAAACTGTGTATGCAGTAACAGGTGTACATAGAACTATGGTAGAAACAGCTTTTTCCTTTTTTAAAATTTTTTATCTCTGAACAGAAGAAAAAAAAGGAACTTTCAAAAGTATGCAGTTTTGGGCCAGTTAAAAATGTAGCATTTGTATCTCCAAAAGTTTATTCTATATAAGCTGAAAACCAGAAAATGACAAAGTCAGAATCTGAATCAGAAATCAGAATCTGAGTAGGCAGAAAAACCTCACCAGCTCTGTCCACATTAGACATCCAGAAACAGAGTTGTTGTTTTTACCTTGTACAAAGGGTTTAATGGCTTCTAGACACACAGCACTGCCCTGTAATCAAAGAGAATTAAAGTGTAATTAATTACACCCGTTGAAATGAATCTATCAGTTGCTCAATGGTACCATTTCCGTCCCTAATATTCTGTGAGCTGGGTAACTGAAGCAGGAATTGTAACCACAGCACGACTTGCTCTATGCACAGTGACCATCAGCTGCCTTTAATGGTTTGCACACCAAGAAAGGGCTGCAAGTATTCAAACAGCACACTACAATGAAGCTGGAAACAGGCATTCCCTGCTCCCTGGTGGAAAGGCAGCTGCAGGAGCTGGAGAAAAACAACTTACAGGACAAGAGAACCTGGGTTAACTCACTAAGCATGGAGAACATTCAATAACCAGTGTTTGGTGAAGATTTGAAGTGACCAGCCAGAAAAGGAACCAGTCATTATTTGCTCCAGAATGCAAAGTTTGTTTATTTATTTTTTTGTTATTTTTAAGTAAAACAACACTCATGCACACATGGATGGATCTTTTAGAGTCAGTAGAGAGTAAAGGATGGTGTTGAAATTCCCAAATGATAATTCTTATATTAGCAATGTTATCAATACATTCTAAAACACCTGCTCAAACAACAACTTCAGAAGCAGCACCAATTCTTCCTTGCAGGGAAAGCTCTACCAAGCAGTTTGCAGTAAAACATAGGACAGTGAAAAGATTTCATTGCTCACGAGTGAGGGTTCAATGCTCATTTGGGAGAGCACTGCATATTCACAGCTCTCTGGAACCACCCTAGGAAATTCTGGAGGGCTAATCACATCAAGCATCTCATTTAAACAAGCACCTAGGGAAGGAATTCCTGTTCCCCTGCCCTGGGCAGCTCATGGCAGTGGTGTCCTGCTGAAACTATCACACATCTCTCCACCAAGCAGGAATGGCGCTTGTTTATTTGCAACGTGCAGTCATAACCTCACCAAAACCCCCACCTTTCCTGATTTCCTGTCTTTTGACCTTAAAAAGCCCACCCCTAAAGGGCTGTGGCTATGATTTGGTTATCCACATTACAAAGGACCAAAGAAGTTTCAGGGCTTTTCCCTCTGCCTTTTCAGAGGCTCCTGAAATGCTTGAGCCGATGCCTTGTGTTGAAACCTCACATCTTGAAAAGCTTTGTTTTGTCTCTATAAGTTAAAAGAGTAATTTTAATTTCTTCCTTCCCAGCATTTATGTTCCCTCTCTACTTATTATAATGGCATTTCAATGTGTACATCAATAGATTAATTTAATTTTAGTGTCTTTCCCATGGCACAATCAGTAAAACTTTGCAGCCCTGCACTTTGCAAACAGTGCCAATCCTAGAAAAAACCTGCATTTCCTATCTGACAAAATTGTCCAATTCCAGGAAGAGCTAAGGGCTTACCACTTAAAATGGGAACTTTTGTAAAAGACTTCCATAACTAAACTAAATATTATCTGGGCTTGCTGTCTCCTCCCCATGGCCACTGAAAAAGTCTTCCTGCTTTTGTACTATTTAACTTCCTTTTTCTGAAACAGTTGGGAGAGATCCCTTACCTAAGGCAGCTACTTTCTGTCCCAGGAACTACCAGGGAAAACACTGTCTGAGCAGGCCAAGTAAAACAGGCCAGGAATACTTCAGCAGGAAATAGCTTAGGCAATTGAGATTCCAGTTTTGGGAAAGGTTCCCTGTTACTGCTGGACAGGATTTACATCTTGGCACTGCTTGTAAGCCATAAATCCCCATTTTGTGCACAATCCCTTTCCACTACGTTTTTGAGGCCCAGATAAGCGCTTTTGTAAAACTGACACATGAAATGCTTCTCCTTTCATTAGCATTGCAATAAACTAATATACAGGGGGAAAAAAAATTATTATTACTTCCTTTTAAATGGACTTTTATCTTGATCTAGGACTCATGAGATCTCTGAACTAGCTTCAGATGTGCTGTTTGCAGCCTTACATTATTCTCCATTATACAGCAGAGCAGCTTGTTCCATCTCATTCTTCAGTTACAGCTCTTCAAAAGGACCCAAAAAATTGGGTGGAACCGTGGGGGACTGAATGGCAACCAGATCCTTCAATATAGTAGGAGTGTGATTTTCTCTGACTAAAGCTATAAAAGACATATATACACACAGATATATAAAAATATATAAATGCATCATGCAAATGCAAATCTTTTCACCAATGAGAACTTTTTTAACCCACTGAGCAGGCATGCACCTGGTTGAGAGGCCCACATTACACGTTCAATATTTGGGATCTCCATTACACCTGCACATAACCTAATCCCAATTTTGTTTATAAAACCCCTAATAAAAAGCCAGGAGGTTGCTCCTCTGAGTCTGCTGTTCCACCTTTTATCCTTTCCTCATTCCTCTCACTGCAAGCCAAATAAAGAGCCATGATTTCATACCTGCCTGCCCCTGGTGGGTTGCCACCTGCTTTGCAGCTGGTGGCTCTCTTCCTTTGCATGGAACAGTTCTCAAACCAGCCCTTCCTTCTGGCACCACGAGGCAAATTTCAGTCCCACTACAACTTCGTGTCCAATTGCCTTCACATAATCACAGCCACAACCCCAAGCCCTCCTGCAATTATTGCAAAAAGACGAAAAACCTGCAGCAGTTTGAGAACCTGTCTTTTTCGTCCAAGATTTAATGGTCTGTTTGCTCCTTCCGGAGACTGCATATTGTGACATTTTGCTCAGTCTAACAGATGCTACAAACAACTCTTCTTAAAGCTGTGACCCTTATTCTTGTTTACTGCTTTTGCATAATGTGAAAACATATTAACAGTCCCTCCAGTAACTGGGAATTAGTGCAATGTATTTATTCTTTACCTAAGTGTTTTTCCACATGCATAAATTTCCAGTGAACCTCAGCCCAATTGTAATGGAAACTCAGACTTATACCCTTGTATTCCTCCTGACTGTTGCATGATTTCACTCTTATTTTTATTACAGTCCTCTAACAGCAAATGTATTTTATTTGAGAACCTGAGAGGAAAGCAAGTGTGTTTTCAGGACAAAAGAATAAGGGCATTTCAGAGAAGATTTTACTGAAGAATCTGTTGTTACCATGATTAAACCTTCATTTAAGAATTAATGGGTATGCCAGCAGGACAAGTTCAGATATCATGACATACACTGAGATATTCAATTTCAGTGCATTAAGAGAATCTATATAATTCAGATTTGTTGCTTAGTATGTTCCAGTATGGGGGTCATTTTACACATGATTTCTAAAGTTTGCTGCTAAGATTTTCTTCCTCAAAACAAAACACATTAGCACCTTTTGGATTTCACCAAAGAAATAATTTAAATTAAGAGGGCAATTTAATTGTTTTAAAATTAAGATGGCAAATCTTGTTCCTTGCACAAATGCACTAAATAATGATGTGCAACTTGGACTCGTTAAAAGCACTTTGTAACAATTATCACCTTCAGCCTTGCTCACCATATTTTGCACTTGTTGCAGCTGAAGTGCTTGAAGAGGCATCTCCAGTTCTGCTGTGATAAAGGCTGGAGATAAAGCTGGAAATAAAGCATGCTGATAAAGGAGGAGAGGTGATGACACAGCCTGCTTAGCTGATTCTCCTCTCTGCCCCGCACCTGCAGCACCCACTTTATCCAACAAGAAACACCAGACTGGGCAGAAGCAGTCAAATGAAGTTCAGTCCACTGAACTCTTGAGAGAGCAGAGCACACAGCAAAATCCAGCACCAGGATGCTCTCCATACCTATAAATGTACCCCTTTACCCTCTTTGTCTCGCAGTCTCTTTCCTCTGACAGTGCTGTTGCTAAAAAACACTGTTTTGGTGTGGAATCTGCAGGAAAAGCTGCATTGTGCCCAGAGGAACAGATCCCTGAGCCGCAAAAGCCCTCTGGAGTCTCCCTCTGCCTCCTGCAGCACTGAGGGATTCTCCAGAGTCAGCCAGGCTGAGGAGATCTCAGCAAATTTTTGTATTGTACCAACTGCAGGAGCTTCAAGGGGATTTTCATGCTAATGATTCTCTTTAATCTCCATATAATTCAGGCCAGCTAAAAATAGACCTTTCCAAACAATGAATCATCACAATTCCAAGCGGATGCAGTCCTGCCACAATAAAGTTGAAATCTCTGTTCCAAAGCACTTTTCTTCACTCCCTGCATGTAACAGCCACCCAACAAGCCACTGACAAAAACCAACACAGGTAATTTTTCCTCTCCCCTCTCACTTCAGATGTCAGAGACAAATAAAGAAACAAATCCAAGTACCATACTAATTTGCAGGCTAATTCCAGAAACTAAACAGGACTTTAAATTTTCTTGTAAATTAAGAAAATTAATCATGAGATTGTCAAATCTCACAACAGTAGCCATGGTAATTTCTTTTTTGAAAGGAAAGAAAGGAGTATCTAGCCCCAAAGCAGGCTGTAGAGCCACTTTTGCTGCTGTTTAACCCTCCTGGAATGTGTAAGAACTCTGAGACACACACCAGCTGATTATGTGTGATTAATTAGCATCCATCTCACGTTAATTAGATCTGTCTCACAAGGTTTTGCACTGTGTAAATACACAGGTATTCCACGTGCAAAGATATCTCCTAGTGTCTCACTACCAGGAGACAAACAGCTTTGCAAATCTATCTCCAAAGGTCAAGCAGGCCTGTGCAGGAAAGGGTTAATTTTGTATCTGTTGTCCACAGCCCATTTTACTCAAAATACTATCTCCAAAGGAAGCAGAAACAGTCATGTTGAAATCCTAAACACAAATTTAACAGAAATTTTAAAAAATGAAAGACAATCTAATTGGTTGCCTTACACAATTCTTGTAGATGCTTTGAATTTTGCCAACACCCTTAAGGAATTCCCTTAAGACAAGTGCATAAGATAAAGGATTGAGTGCAATTTTCTTAGAAAGAAGGTGGAATAAATGAGCAACTGCAGAGCAAAGGCCAACTATTAATATCAGAGGTTTAAGGCTAAGGGAGATCCAGGCATTGGCTGATGAAAAGTAAGCATGAGATAAGCTTAAAGATGGTTTCCTGGACTTTTAAAAGCTTTCATGCATGAACTTCTCTGACATTTGCTTTTGGATCTTATTATATTTTATTTTGTTCATTTTCAATGGAAGTGAGCAGTGTGATCCCTGGGTTAACTCATGTACCTTGCTAGCAGTGAGACATATCTCTCAGCTTAGCCAAATTTCAACATTCATGCTTCTTTAAAGGGTCAGTGTGAAAGGATGCCAGTGTCAGGTTTGGGTAGCAGGGTGGAAACAAACCCCCAGCAGTGTCCTGCAGCCTCTCACACACAGGATTGTGACCCACAGTCTGAGCTGAAAGGGACCCACAGGGACTCCCACAGTGAGTGTCCCACCTGGACATGGAGCCCACAGCCTGGTGTTATCAGCACCATGCTCTGAGCAGCTGAACACATCTCAGGCTCCCTGCATAAGGAGGAGTTACAGACATTTCTAAGCCCACTCTGTTTTAAAATCACTTTTGAAAAGATTGCATTATATACACCAATGAAAGCAATGGGCACAGATGAAAATCACCAACCAGGAGACAGATGTCACAGCTGTGACACCTCAAACTAAACCAATTTCTACACATTCCTTTGAGTTTTCTTTCTCTGCATTACACATATTATTCACATATAATTCCCAGGTAAAGAAACAGGTCCTAAAGGACACCAGGAACAGTGAAGCCCCCAAATAGAGGGCTTGCTACATCTCCCATAATGAAAAATGAAGCTTCCTAATGAAACTAGAGGAGGAGAGATTGGCATTCACAGGTGTTAGGAAGAAATTCCTCACTGTGTGGGTGGTGGGGCTGTGGTCCAGGTTGGCCAGAGAAGCTGGGGCAGCCCCATCTCTGGAACAGCAAGCTGCTGTGGTGGGTGGCATCCCTGCCCCAGGCAGGGGATTGGAGCTGGCTGACCTTAAGGTTGCTTCTAACACAAACCTTTCTATGTTTCTGTGGTTTCTGGTCAAAAGGAGCCCATTTTCTGCTCAGCCATTTTTCCCAGTCCAGAGCAGAGTGGTCAGGGAGAGGTGTTAAGATCCAGTTGTTCAAATTGTCTCCGCCCAAATGAGGGTGCAAAAAAACCTGATATGCTGAAGGCAATACTAAAGATTTATATCTAACAGTAAATGGGGAGTGGGGAGGGAGTGATAGAAAAAAAAAAGAGGGGAGAAGAGAAAGAAGGTGACAGAGAGATAATCAGTGGGTCCTGACTGCATCCCACTGGAGCTTCCAGCCCTCTCAGTGTGAGGGTGGAAGGGATGGTCAGTGATCCACCTGGGGCTGGAGAAGGCTGAAAACACAGAGTGCCCTGGGTTTACACTCACATGGGAATGCCCAGCCACCTCCTCTGGAGAGGCAAGTTCTTCTCTGGATGATTTATCCTTTGGATCAGGGCACACCTGGAGAGCTTTGATGGTCTATGACACCATGTAAAATATTGCAGCTGCCTCTTACAGCATCTCATAGGGGAGCTAAAATAATCCAGCCTGTACACAAAATATTCCAAACCCCTTATCTGCCTTTCCCCTTTGCAGCTATTTTGGCTTTCAGCTTTAGTTTCTTCCTCTTTCCTCTTCTTCTAGTTTTTCCTTTCCGATTATGGTTTCTTTCCTTTCTTCTTACTACCAAACACTGTTCTCTCTCCAAGCCAACAGTTACCAGTTCATGGAATTCATACCAATTCATGTGACATTCATAGAAGAATTAACATTCAAGTTTGACTCCAAAGTTTTGAGTTCCCCCAGACATTACTGCAGAGAACACCCAAGGAAGTGCAGTCACGTAGCATACTCCAAAGGCCTGAAGTAATCTGGCCTGAAGAATTCCTACTGAAAAATCCTTATTGGGCCTTACTGAGCCTTGGCACAGCCCCTCTAGAAAGGTTGCTCTTACATGAATAGCACACACAGGGACACACATCTCAAAGTCAAGTTCCAGCTGCAGGCAAAGAAGGGTAACAGTGAGTTCCTTCTGCCTTTCTGAAGGAGCAAAGACACCAGGGCTTCGCTTTGCTCACCAGCAACTGAAACAAGGATTCTGTGAAATGTGGAAGAATTTAAGGGCCACCTAGTGCTTAGATGCACCTCCCTACTTTGAATTTTGTCTGTAATTTCTGAGGACCAAGAAATCCTCAGAAGGTAGGTATTCTGGTGGTTTCTTGTTGTGTAAGATATAGGAATAACCATTTACAGAGTATGACCATAGGAATGACTCTTTAGACTCCCTTGGCTCAGACTAAGGATGATAGTTTTAAAATTTCCAGATATTATGGCCACAATGAGTCAGAAAAAGCCTATGTGAGGTGGGTTAAGTTACTTTGTGTGTGTTGCACCTCAAGCACATCAGCACAGGGACCTAGCTTAGAAAATTCTGGTGAGCTACCATGTGCCTTTACCTCAGATGCCTTAATTTCTACATATTCCTTTGAGTTTTCTTTTTCAGCATTACACATATTATTCCCCTGCATTACTTAAACCTGCTTACAAATTTAAACTCATACCAGGAAAGTCCTTTCTTACAGGTTTTTTTTTCCTTTCCAGCTTTGTGTACTTACCATATTCACACCATGATGTCCACGGATCATGACTGCAGAGATGAGTGGTTTGAATTTACTGATTATTTTCTATAAAAATGAACACTATCCTCATAATAGCCCTTTGGTAAATGATGTTCCATGTTTTTTTTCAGCAGCATACATATCCCAGAAAAACACTAGAACACAAAAGGTGCCCATTTCTTTCTCACCTTACATTCCACTTTTCTTTCATGGCATTTCCACAGTGCTGTAAGAAAACAAGATGCATTTTCCAGATTAAAAACTGTTTCTGAGTTGTGTCCCCCAATGATGTTCCACTGTGCAATGTGTCACAAACAATCTTACAAGTAGCCCAAGACAGAGAGAGGGAAATTCTACAGTACCTTTGTCTAGATTAAATTATTTGTAATGGTGACATCTGTGTATAGACCATCTTAGGAAATATTAAAAATCAATCCACTTTGGTGAATTACTAATAAACATAAATAAATTACTCCATTCTAAATGAACAGAAATGCAAAAGAAAAAGGATTAGCCTGCCCTGCAGTACTTTGATTCCTCCCTTGTGCTCCATTGCTACCTAAACTGGATCAATTTAAGGATAAACCTCCTCCAACTGAAGGAAGAGCAAGTTCCTTTCCCTTCCTCTCCTGAGGGACAGCACAGCAACTGTGATGAACTGAACACAGCTCTTCCCACAGAAATTTTTGCTGGACATTGTCATTGATTCCTGGATTTGTAGAAAACCATGGTGCCAAAATAAATCATGTTAAATCTACTATTAAGGCACTTTCACTAGGAATGCTGTGAATCTCTCAGTCCATGGGGTGTAAAGAATAAACTCTAACAAAGATATCCTAGAGCTGACCAGCAAAGAGGGATGTAATAGCTCTGGGACAACAGAAGTAGTCTCCATCAGCATAAGTGCACCAACATATTAAAGATGCCTGAAATATCCCTGGTTTGCATCCATATAGACAATATCTATGTGAAATTATCAAGTTTTTACTTTTTCCTGCAAAAGTATATTCCTATTTTTTTTTAACATAAGAATGACATTTTTAAGCAATTTAAGATTTTAGGCTTCGGAAATCTGTATTACAAAACCAGCTCACATAATGTGAATGGAGTTTTAAAGCCCCTGATGAAAATTTCATAACTTGATTCCCTTTTGGAGGTGTTCCTACTACGTGCACAAATGAATACTGACAGTTTGATTAAAAATCAGAATAACCTTTTTCAAAGCATTCTGGTCTTAGCAAAGGTGAACATATGCCTTGAGATGGTCAGAAAGCCACCTTCTTCCTTCTTGTCCATCCAAAATAAATGCAGCTTGCCCATTCTGAGTTTATTTTAATAATGCACTAACAAGAGCACTGGTGTGGGGAGCAGAAGCACAGTTTTGAGTGGTATTTCCCACCAAGATACTACTGGTGGCCCTGTTGAGAGTTCCATACACTAGGGCATCTTTATCTGGTTGGCCTGCTAGAACAATGCTATTTTTGGGGGGGGGGGGGGGGGAAGGCAGGGGGAGGAAGAAATCTATTTTTCAAGTAACAGATGGATAAACAGATGGGTGGAAAAGTCCACTGAATAGTGTGTTGGCTGCCTGTCACTGCCTGTAGGACAGCCAATAAATATCATATGGATTAAACCTGTAAACTAACATGTCCCTATTTAATGAGTTCTTGCAGAACAGTGGGTGTCTTCTTGCCAATACCCATAGAAATGAAATGCCACCTTGGATAAGGGGAATTTTTGCAAGAAGACCAAACACCTAGGCACAGTTTATTCTAAGATGAATAACCAAGAGCAAACAGGGAAGGAAGCCCCGTGGTGAAGTGTGTGCATTTTTACAGACTGGCTGTGAGGTACTCCTTTTGCACATCTGGAACAGATTCCAGCAAATAACTTCACTTTCAGGACACAGTTTACACTTAGCATAATGTTTTCATCCTCCTTACACCTCTTTTTGTGAGGATTTTACCCTTTTTGTCTCAGGCTTGCATGAAGTGTTTAATTCAGTAGCCAGCCATGGAGGCAGCACCCCAGGCCAAGAGCAGAGCACAAATTTCATCCTCTTCTGAGAGATTCTCTCTACTTTGTGCTAAGACAAAATTAATGGGAGAAAAGTGCTGAGGTGCCACAAAATTCCAGGTTTTCTGGCACTCAGGCTCCTCAGTGCCCCTTGCACTGCAATGATGACAATTTGCTGTGAGGGATGGGTGGCTCCTACTCACCTTAGAACGTTCATCAGCACCTTTGCTTTTCTTCCTGCCTAATATTCACTCAGTCATTTATAGGTCCTCTGAGACACAGCTGATAATTCTTTCCTCATTCAACAAACCATCCCTGATTTTACAAAGACTCTCCCAGGCTCAGCTCCACCGGCTGCAAAATGAGAGAGAGAGAGGAAAAGGCTGCACTGGAAAATCTGCCTTGAGAAGGAGTTCAGCTCTTCTGAGCAATGCCTCCCCACATTCAATCTGGTTCCTGAAGTTTTTCAGAAAACACAAAAGAAAACATTCAGGAACAATAACCACATGTGAATTTAAGCATTAACATCACTTTCAGTAATTTTTCATGATTTGCTGATTTTCAAAAGCTTCCTTGAAGACAGTATTCTTGAAGAGAAAGTGCAGGACTCGTTGGTGCCATAAAACATAAAATATTTAGCTGTGCCTAGATGGAAAAATATAGAAAAAGAAAATGCAAAATATTTTTGTTCTGAAAATATAATCTATAAATTCACTACCAAGAGGTGGGGTGAATTTCATTAAAAATTTCTAAAAATGTATGGACAGTTGCAAAATGCTGAGAACAGTATTTTGCAGCACTATCAGACGTGAAACTCTGGATGCACCCAACAGAATGTTTCATGACAGCAGGAAACTGATTATTATTGGAAAAGGGAATAAGAAATAAGTCCCAAAATCCTGAATTGGTGATAAAAAAGATTTGACCTAAGGTAGATGTGGTGTATATTATCTTTGAAACTCAGAAGTACATTTTGGCATATGAAAGTATCAGCATGAAAGCTTCTTTGCCTTTACACATGACCTTTTCCTTGAGGAGCTCCAAATCCTGTAAAGAGGTTAACAGCTGTGTGACATTAATTAGTTTAATATTACTCTATTGATATGAAATGTAAAAAGTGTGACATAAGAGGAAAGAAACCATCAGCACTTTAAGACAATAACTTAAGAACTTTTTAAAAAAGCATAAAAGGACCTGATCAGTTTAGTGTCCCAAAGAGCTTGGAAAGGAGAACTGTGAAGAGCTCAGAGGAAGACTTGGGCTCCAGTGTTTGTCCTGCACCATCTGTTCGAGAGCCCAGACAAAGCCAGTGGTGCAGCAGAAGACTAAAGACAAAACTGCTCCAAGGTCAGCAGGTTCCTGTTGCCTATAGAACAACAGGGACACTGCCACAGGGTGCCCCTGGATCCCTGGAAGGGTTCCAGGCCAGGCTGGATTGGGCTATGAGCAACCTGGTGCTGTGGAAGGTGTCGCTGCCCATGGCAGGGGCTTGGAACGAGGTGACCATGGAGGTCTGTGCCAAGCCAGGCCATTCCATGGTTTTGTGCAAGGAAACACAAAGCACTGAAGTGATGCCATGGGGAGTGATGTGACCAGTCCCTGCTGAAGAAACTTCTCCGGACTCAGGTTCCTGATAAACCATGCTGAGAAAACCCCACATCCCCCCTGCCAGCTCTAAGGCACTCCAGGAAATTTGTTGGGACATTGGGGACTCGGAATTAGTTTGCATTTTTAAAAATAGTCTTATAGGTGCTTTTGATTGTTTTGTCATTTTGCGTTGATTGAGTTGATCCTTCAGAGAAGCTTTCTTAGTAATATAAAAAACAGGGAATTGTGCAGACCCTGGGTGGGCATTCCCTGGTTGAGGGAGACACAAGAACTTCCCTTAAAAAGCTGTTAGACCCCATTGGCTCCTTCCCCTGTTCCTATATCCCTGAGCCACTCTTTCCCTATTCCCTGACTGAGCCTCATCTTTGCACTGCCCTGAGACCAGGGTCAGCCCCCAGGCCCCTGGGGAGAGAAAGCTGCACCCTCCTGTGGTGGTGTTCACAGGACTCCCAGGACAAGGGAAGAGATGAGAATCCTGACCCCATGTTTCAGAAGGCTGATTTATTATTTTATGATATATATTATATGAAAAGAAAAAGCTATATTAAAACTATACTAAAGAAAGAGAAAGGAGATATCAGAAGGCTAGCAAAAAAAGGAATGGAATGATAATAATCTTGTGACTGACCAGAGTCCCAACACAGCTGGACCTGTGAATAGTCATCAAGTAGAAACAATTCACATGAGACCAATCAAAGATGCACCTGCCACATTCCACAGCAGCAGATAATCATTGTTTACATTTCCTTTCTGAGGCCTCTCAGCAGAAAAAACCCTGGAGGAAGGATTTTTCAGAAAATACGTCTGTGACACCCTCCATGTGTGTGTGCCTTGGACCTGATCATCTCACCACATGGCTGAATTCAACATCTGTGGATACCATGCAAAGGTGCTTTTTGCTTCCTTACCCTGGACCATGCCAGCAGCAATTCAGCCTGCTGCAGTGATGCCATGAGCAAACACATACAAGAGATTTCTGATCAGGATTTCCTGACTTTTCCTCCTCTGCCCCAGGAGCTTGCCCTAAGCAGAGGCAGGGGACAGCAGAGGATTTGCAGCCCACTGGTGCAAGGTGACCCTCACAGTGGTGCTGAGCCCTCAGTTAGAGCTGATGCCTGCTCTAACAGCCTGTGAAAATCCCCTTTTAGCTCCAGAGCCTTGACAGGGCTCCAGTGCACCCCCAAACAGGTAACTCCAGCTTTTAAAAAACAGCTTTCATTTTTCTTGCCTCTTTGGGCATGTGAGGCATGTGCTTGGATCCAGTCTTGCCTAGGGCTGGAGAGTTCCTCAGTAGCTGGGTACATTTCCTTAGGCACTCCAGCAGCCTTTGAGTGGCTGCACACCTGAAGGGGTGAATTAAAAGTAAAATATTCTCTTTTAGTGGCATGTAGCATGTAACCATGCATCTTGCTGTACATTTAGTCATCCCTCTATGTGTGAATAAGCCCTCCTGTGAAAGAGCTGCTCTACTCTGGGCATATTATTATGATTGACAGGATCTGTCAAAAACCATGGTGAGGTTTTTGGCCTCTTTTCCTCAACTTACATGTAGCAGAAAATGATTTTTTCTAAGTAGTAGAAAAGTTAATAAAGCCACTAGAAAGACAGCTGACATAAAGAAACACAGGCACTATATTTTACCTCTCAGTACTGGAGAGTCTCAAATTTGGCCAAGCAAATCTTTGTCCAACTCATTCTTTTTTAAACAAAGAAGCTTTACACATCTGAAATAACTAAATAATTCCATAGAAGCTTAGATTAAAACTAAATGAGGCTTAGATGTGTTTCTGAACTGATTTTTTTCTCCTCATCTGGTTAGTATCTGGAGTCTTAGAAATGTCCATGTCCCAGTTGCTTAAGGCAATTCCAAGTCCCCAAATTTTGACAGCATCCAAGATTTCAAGCCACAATCATAGAGTAGGAATTTATTCTCCTGAATAAGAGCAACATGAAGCAATCAAGTGTTCTCAGCCTGCTGGGTGCATACAGATTTAAAGCTACTTCTGCCTTGGAATTTTTGCGTCCCAGCAAGGATGGGTTATTCCATAGAACATCAGCCAAAGCAGGGCATGAAGTAATTGTTCACACCAAAGCACACACAGTGAAGATTATTGCTAGCCTTTCCATAGTCTTCTCCTTCTTTTTGATTGATTTTTTTTCTCAAGATCTATAGCTTTGTTTTCTCAGCTATCAGGATTTTCTCAGGTTTTTTGTCATTTGGCTACTTCAGGCTTACCTTTTCAGTGCATTGGGTGCCCCTAGTTTCTCCACCTCTGCAGCTTTCAGCCCAATGCCTGCTCCCAGCAGATGAGACCAAGATAACTCAGCTAACAGGTGATGAGATTGTTGTACAGGTTGATGCCATCTGCAGCTGAGCTCACCTGTGAAATTATTTCCCCAGAGATGTAAGGAGTCCCTCTGAAACTCAGCCACAGAACACACAGGCACAGCACAATTCACAGAATATTCTGAGTTGGAAGGGACTCAAAGGGAGTCCAGCTCCTGGTCCTAGGCAGGACACCCCAAGAGTCACATCTTGTGCCCAAACACTTGGCATTGTCCAAGCCCTTCCTGAGCTCTGCCAGGCTGGTGCTGTGAGCACTGCCCTGGGGAGCTGTGCCCAGTGCCCAAACACCCTCTGAGGGAAGAACCTGTTCCTGATATCCAATCTGAACCTGCCCTGCTTCCAGGCCATTCCCTGAGTGCTGTCCCTGTCCCACAGAGCAGAGATCAATGCCTGAACCTGCCCTGCTTCCAGGCCATTCTCTGGGTGCTGTCCCTGTCCCACAGAGACCAGTGCCTGCCCCTGCCCTGACTGAGCTCCAGCCATCCCTGGGTGCTGTCCCTGTCCCACAGAGATCAGTACCTGAACCTGCCCTGGCCCACAGAGATCAGTGCCTGCCCTGCCCCAGCTCCAGCCATCCCTGGGTGCTGTCCCTGTCCCACAGAGCAGAGATCAGTGCCTGCCCCTGCCCTGGCCCACCGAGATCAGTGCCTGCCCCTGCCCTGATTGAGCTCCAGCCATCCCTGGGTGCTGTCCCTGTCCCACAGAGCAGAGATCAGTGCCTGCCCCTGCCCTGGCCCTGGTGAGGATGCTGAAGGCCACCATGAGCTCTGGCCTCAGTCTCCTCCAGGCTGAGCAGACCCAGGGCCCTCAGCAGCTCCTCACACTCTGCCCCCTCAGGGCCCTTCCCCGTCCTCGAGGCCTCCTTGGGATGTTCTCTAATGGCCTCATCTCTTGTTTATCTTGTGGCACCCAAAACTGCCCCAGCACTCGAGGTGAGGCCACCCCAGCTCAGAGCAGAGCAGGACAATCCCTCCCTTGCCCTGCTGGCCATGCTGTCCCTGATGTCCCCAGGTCAGGGCTGGCCCTCCTGGCTGCCAGGGCCCAGTCCCAGCTTGCCATGGACCAGGAGCCCCAGGTCCCTTTCCATGAGGCTGCTCCCCAGTTTACACATCCAGCCAGGGCTGTCCCAACCATGTTGTCTTATAGAGCATTTGTTGTCTTAGATACCAAGGGTTCTATTATCATTATAGTGCAAGGATTCCATATCCTCAGAGTTTTGTACCTCTAGATGTTTCTTGCAGTCACCTCCTCTAAGCACTGACTGCTCATGATCCTTACAGCAGCCGGATCCCACTCTTTTACACCACTGTTCTTATTGGCTACAGGTGTGGCCTGTTAAGATCAGGCCTGCTCCTAATCTTTAGTAATTGGTCCAGCTGCAGCTCACTGGGGGTAAGATTACATTCTGCATTACCTTAATTTACCCATACTATATCCCCCTACACCACCAGGCGCAGAAATTGGCACTGTCCTTGCTGAACTCCACATGGTTTGTGATCGCCCATCTCTTCAACACCTTGAGGTCTCTCTGCAGGGCGTCCCTGCTTTAGGAGAGTCAGCAGCTCCTTCCCATTGTGTGTCATCTGCAAACTTACCTGGTTTCTCTCCGAGTCCTGTGTGCAGCTCTCCCCAGCACTGCCAGCAGAGGGTCAGGGCCAGCGTTCCACACACACCATCAGTGCCCATGTGGATCCTCTTCATGCACATCTCTCAGCACCAGGCTAGAGCTGACCAGCTTTGCAAGTGGTCTGGAGGACAGACAGCAGGATTTATGTGTCTGTGGTCACCCTGCTTTTCAGAACCCAGGACATTGCTCTGGCTGCCCTGGAGGACTCAAGACCCTGGCAGGGGGCTCAAAAACCTTAGCATGGAGTCACAAACACCTGTGCCTTTGATTTTAACCCATGGAAACAATTACCAACTTTGTGTGAGGATTTACCAGCCACAAGGGTTTGAATAGAAAAAGTAGAATTTTAGAGTTTTAGAAAGAAAGTTCAAAAAGCAAAATAAAAAAATCTAAGTGTCTCCTGCCTTGTTCTTGTCCTCCATCTTCTGCTGTAATGGTGGCACCTTTAGATTAGTTTAAGATAGAGACAAACTATTGGGAAATTATTGTAAATAAAGTACAGTTTTAGTATAAAAAGTTTATAAGTAAGTTTTAGTATAACAAGATAACACTGCCCCAAGGGCGGTCAATGTGCCTCAACCTGGCCTGCCAGACAGACCTCCATAAGTCTGAAAAAGAATGTATTAAAGAAGAGAAAATAAACAACCTTGAAAACCAAAGCTGAAGAATCCCAACTTCTTCAGATGCAAAGCTAAGAAAAAAAAACTCTTTAATACCTCGAGAGTCACTTCCAGCAATAACAAACCCAAGACCTGCTGTCACACACAACTCCCACCTGAACCTGCCAGGAGTGTCCAGGAAGGACCTGGGCCAGGTTCTGTGCAGACACATCCAGAGAGGCTCCAAAGCAGCAGCTAGACCAGGCACAGCCTCACCACGTGAGGCTCCTGCTGTCCAAACACAGTCTGTTCATGTGTTTGACCCTGAAACATCAAAGCTGCCTTGCTGCAGAGACCACCTTCACCAGAATCCAGGTTGCAAAACCTGGAATATTTGGTTTTTAAGGTCTACTTTAAACACAATATATGCTAGCGCTATCAGTGCCTTGCAAAGGTGTGCAAGAGACTCTTATAATTTGAATGATCATAAAAAATACTTTCAAAAGTGTGTGTTATCATTTAGAAAAATTTTAAAAAGCCAACAAAACAAAAAGACACAGAAGAATGAGGTTGTAGTAATATACCAAATTATATCATTTAGTAATAATATACTATCTTACCACTGGATAAAATAAAAAACCTGATCAAAGTAGTCTTTGAAAAACACTGCTAAAAAGTTTGGCATTTAAAGTGACAGTAACCCTCAACATTGCTGGTTTTATTCCTACATATTTTTTTTCCTCTTAAAGCCATTGCAAATTTGTAGGACAAGATGGGAAGAACCTGCAGGAAAATACTTTGTAACATATGAGCTATGCAGGCTATGTAGGCTGATTTCATGTCTCTTATTTTAAAAGTCTTAGTGATTCACATTAGATTACTTTCTAAATTTATTTGTTGATAGAAGAAAAGCTAAAAAATCTCCAGAAAACAGCCTGCCACTCAAACCCCTGAAAATGAAGATAAGAGCAAGTGTGGATCATCAGGGTATTTAATTCTTAGTTTTTACCAAACTTTTGCCAATAAAATTTTAAAAATTCCAGCTCTTCCTTTATTTCACTTCAGGTTATTTAATGCTGAAAAATCATGACTGGAAGGTTTCATGTAGAGTGTTTCTTAACTTAATCAAATCAGCTAATGAGGAAAACATCCCATGTAAGTCTGAAACGAATTTTTGGGTTACGAGAAGTTCGACAGAAATTTTGAACTTCTGTGGTTCCTGTAAAGCTGAACCTCTGAACGAAATTTCCAGATTACATTTTCAATGTACCAATAACAAATGTGTTTAAAGGAAAGTGCCAATTTAAGAATTGCACCTGAGATTACAAGCACAGTGCAGCGTGGTCTCCTCAAGCATCACCCCGAACATATCCTTCCCTGTTCCACAGCTTTTCTGAGTCCAAGCTGTGATTCAGAAAGAGAAGAATAGTTCAGGGGCAAAGGCAAGGCCTGAGTCATGCGGGCTCTGTGGAAAGAGTTGGTGTATCATTAAGCAATAGAGGAGGAAAGGATAATTGATACAGCCATGGGAGGACAGAGCCCACATCTGTGCTCTGTGACTCAGCAGCGGCAGCGCTGCACACTAACAGCTCCAAAACAGGTGGGGTCTTTCCAGAGGAGATTTGGCAATTTCTTACAGCCCAGAACATCTCTGCAGCATCACTCACATGTCAGGGGAAGTGATTGCACTACAGGAGAGAGTTTGAGAAAACATAGGGCCTCTTTGTGACTTCTGTGTGCCATGCAGACTACAAACTTAGCACTACATAAACAAAAATCACCTCGTAAAGGGGAAAGAAAATTTGAAGCATCACAGACAAAGAAGCTGGAGTTTAGCAATGCCATTTGCCACCTCAGTTCTGCCATTTTAGTTGCAATAGTTCCATTATTTTCTCCACACCCCTGTTCACACATGGCTCTTTCAAACCACGGGCACATCACACTGCAGCAGAAACACAGACATTGACTCATCTTGATTTCAACTAAACATCAGCTGAACATGGACAGGAAACATAACAAACTCCTTGGCTTTCTGGGAAGAAAATGGGTGTGCTGGTTCCCACTATTTTCAAAAGAAAACCCCAAGAGAACACGGCTGGGAAGAAGAAGGTGACTCTACCAACATTTTCCATTTCCAGCTACTGAGGAATCAAACATAAATACCAGAGGTCAACGCAATCTAATGACCTAAAATGAGAAATTGTCTTCTTTTATTTCATCCCCCTGTAGTACAGAAGAAATCTTTACATGATAGTTGCCATTTCTTCATCAAGTCTGACTGGAAAAGCCACCTATGCATCACCTTCCGAAAAACCTGGGCAGTGACATAACATTCACCCTTACATCTATTTATGCTAATTTTTTTGCCTTCAAACCACCCCAGATTTGCTTCCATCTCTCTCTTTTTCCACGTTCCAATTATTTCTATTCCAACATCACAAATCTCTGCAATGGTCATTTGTGAGCCAGTCTCTCAGCTGTCACACGGGTACAGGTGCAAGACAATATTGCAATAAATGGATTTACAAGTGCAGTCCATTACTGTTGTTAGTGGCTTGTAAGCCCTTACATTTGAGGGCTTACAAGCCACTAATATAGGAACTTTCCTTCATTAGCCTGGCTTCTTCCTCTTGAACTAAGGCCTTGTCTTTTCAAGTACCCTAAGGATGGCCATGGTAAATAATGACTGTCACATTCATATTTTCTGAAAAATCCCTTCACCCAGGATTTTTCTCCTGGGAAGCTGAGAAGCTTCAGAGAAAAGGGAAAACAATAATTATCTGATTTGCTTCTCCTGTGTTTTGCTGCTTTGGAATGTGTTTGGAGATTGTTTCATGTGAATTGTTTTGACTCTTTGGCCAATCGTTGCCAAGCTGTGTCAGGACTCTGGAAAGAGTAATGAGTTTTCATTATTATCTCTTTAGCATTCTCTAAGTATCCTTTCTGTATTCTTAAGCATAGTTTAGTTTAGTATGCTTTAATATAATATAGTATCATAAAATAATAAATTAGCCTTCCAAGAACATAGCCAGATTCATCATTTCTTCCTGCCATGGGGCACCACACAAATACAACAAATGACAAAATATTTCTTCATGGTGTGTGTATATGTATGCACATATGTCTGTATGCATACCACACCTGCATACACATACCATTAGTTTGGGTAAAACAGCACAGATATAAGAACTTTGTGTCAGGTAAACAAAAAGTGCAGAATTCATCCAGAAAAAAATGAAACAGAGATGGAGGAATGGCCAAAACCTCCTCCACTTATTTTTCCTGTATCTTCATTTTGGGGTACAGAAAAAAACCAGCAGAATTTTCTTTGCTTCTACTTAAAATCTGAAAAAACCCCCATGCTTGTTTTCAAACACATAGGCAACTCTATTTCAGCATTCTGACCGAAAGTATTTCACATTTTCCAATGGTCATCATTTGGAAGAAGTGCAATATTCTCATTAGCGACAAGCTAAGAGTTTCCAACAAGCTGTGCCTTAATTCAGTGACATGAAGGGAAGAGAGAAATAGAATTTATGCAGGGAAAAAGGAGAATTTGAGAAAAAATGCCCTGCCTCTTGGCAGGCAGCAACTAAATGGTACAACCACGTGAAAACTGCTTTGTGTAAGACAAAGTGTTTATCCCCTCAGTTTGCATCTAAAGACTTTAGCACCAATAAAGACTTTAAGAGTGGCAATTAGCATAATTTCAAATGAGTTACTTGAGCTTGGATTTCACTGCCTAAGTGATGCTTTACTCAACAGAAGGTGTTTCATACACACACAAACCAGAGTTTTATTAGAAATGTGGTGGGTGTTTTATATTACAGACAAAGTAACATGCTAATAAAGCTGGAGTTAGAGCTATAATACCATTTTGAGACTGTGCTGGTGCCACAAGAGTTTTGCAGCAGAAACTATATTGTAACTATATTAATAACAGCTCTGCTGTCAGTTAGCTCTCTATGTGCTTGCCACTTGTAAATAGCTATAGATATGTGTAAGCCTACCCATATTTATGATCACTACATATTTCTGCTATTTACCCTTTTTCCTCATCAGAAATGACTAAAAGGTTAAGGAGATAAAGTGCACCAGAAGTTTCCTCATCCCCCTAATAAACACTGGAAGGTGAGGGAATTTAAAAATACTCTGTTTGCTATTTCAGATAACTCCAGCCCTGTGCAATAATCAGTACCACTTTTAGCAATGCCTCTCCACAGATTTTTTCCTCAATCTGACAACTTGACTTCCCCTGTGAGAGGAGGACAAGCCCCATTACAGAGCACTGGAAATATCTGCAGCAGATGGATTGTTATTAATGGGAAGACCAGAATTTGTTTATAAAGGCAGAGGTGGCACAACTCTATTTTTAAATACAAATTTAATTCATTTAGAAAAGAATACCTGCAAGTTTAAAGAAAGTAGACTGCTGAAACAGGTGATAACACTGTTAGTTTTAAGACCTGGAAAACTTTAAATAAAGAAAGATACAGTTACTTAAACTCTGCCAATATGATAAAAGAAAACAATAATAAATTTCTGCACGAACATATTAAACCCACACATGAACTACATTTCAAGGAAAGGAATCTTTCCCAAAACAGCCACTTAGGTTAAATGGGAGGAAATTATGAAACTGAATCACAAATCTGTAGGCCTCATGTTCATATTAAAAAGAAAAATAATAGGAACCAATCACCCACTCTTTGCTTTTTGTGATTGCTATTGCTTATTTATTTTTTTTAAAACCTAAGCAGGGAAAATTAAATTTTTCTACTAATGAGTATGTGTTGTCTCCTGTGAAACTCTAGTGAGGACTTCTCACAATGTTCACCACAGCTATTTTAAATTTACTGCGTGGGCTCAAACATCCTGAATGACCCCTTGAATGACCAATGAAAACACTCATTCTGAAAATACTTTTTAACAGTTTCAGCTTCTGTGCATCTTTAACACCCAGATAAGAGAAGCTTGCTAATAAACCTTTTTCCTTTTCCAATTTTCTCTTCACCAAATGTCTTGCTGTGGGTTGAGCGAATTATTGCCACATTAAAGCCACCTGCAGTGCTGGGCTGTACTTGAACAGCAGCACCTACTTACCCTGGCTGTTAACACCACTGAATATCATCATAATGCTCTTGGAAATATCAGTATTTAACCTAATTTATCCATTTGTGCAGAGATAGAGATGGGGACCTTTTCACAAGTCCCTTTCAAAGACTTGTGTTCATCCCAATGAAGTTTTTTAATTGATTCCCTGCAGAAAGCCAAATAAGGAACAACCACAGGCAAAACACTCACCAGAGCCCAACCTGCATTTTGCAAGCAGAACTGGTTACTTCTAGTAGAAAAGTTGGGTCAGCAAAGTCTGGATGGACAAGGAGAAGGAGAGGATGCCTGGGTGAGCAAAACAGCCACAGGCAGCCTGCAGCACAGAAAAGAGAGGTCATAAAAATAAAACCTGGCAAAATGCATTAAAAAAGGGGTTAAAAATTTAAATAATATGCTTATTTCTGCATGCAGACACACATTTCATAAACTGCTTGTTGAGCATCAGATAGAATCTCACATGGGTATTGAATTAGATTCTGAATATTTTTCCCTACACATCCTGGTGATCTGGAACATTTCCAAAATATTGAGATTATCAGGTATATATATATGGATATTTGGATATTTTTGCAAACAGGATTTTAATCTCATTTTTTCTGCATGATGGGCCTTGCCATGGACCCACTGGTGGAGAGATACACCTTCCATTTATTATTGCAACTTGTGCAGCTCATTGTGACAATAAAAACCAGCACGGCTGAGGGCTTTCATCCCTCCATAACCCTGGGTGGATTTCTCCAGGCCAGTGGTTAATTTTTTTTACTGAGACTTTGATACGTCTTAAGGATCTGTACTTTGTCCCTTAGAAACAGCTTTTTAATTAACTTATTTATTTATTGGTGAGTGTAGATGAGAGGAAAGAAGCAAGGGTAATAAGGGAAGCACACACTCCCAGCCTATTAACCTCTGCTATTGAGAAATGCTCCAAAACCCTCTTAACTTTCATCTTTTCTCTCTCTAGATAGAAATAACCCAATGTTTTACATTCTGTATGGAGGAGAACTGACATCTTTGCCAGCTAATATCTGCATAAAATGAACCCTAGATCAATAGGGTTTTCTATTTACAGACATCTCTCCCAGATGACTGATTCTCCAGCAGATAAAACTCAGGAGAGATGAGAAATAGTTGTTGAGATGCTGCTGGAGAGGGGCTCCATGGCCATTTCACATGAAAGACTACAGGGTTCTAACAGTCTTGAACCTTCTTGGACCAAGGCCTAAATCCCTGCATTTGCCAAAACTGTGCCTGTCAACTTCTTTCTGATTTATTTTAACGTGGTGCGCTCCTCTGCTGCTCATCACACACTATAAATCATTCTAAATAGAGGGATAGCTGCCATGACTGCTATAAAAAGACAATTGCAGGCATTGCAAAGAAAGCAGTTGAAGATAAAACATGAATTGGTATTTAATGACATTTTGACACACTTGCAAGTCAGCTGAGGAGCTATTTGAGTAGAATATCACTGGTGGAAACCCAAGCTGCCCCAGTCAGGTTAGCCTGTTCAGGAAAAAAAGGTTGTGAGGGAGACATGGTTTCCCCTGCTGCAACATAGCCAAGCTAATAATTTTTGTTGAATAAGGATTAACAGCTCTGCTTTAACTAAATTGCTCTCATTTCCAGGAGTAACATTCATCTGCGCAGCTTTTACTAAATGAGCTATTAAAACAAATTCACATCAAGTAATTACAGATTGTGTGTATTTAAGATCATTATTTTAAGTGAAATCACAGCTTTTCCTGTCACATTCAGGCATCTCAAAACCCTTCAGGCCTGCCTAAGCTTTATCCCTGGATTTTGCTGCAATAAGGAAAATGTTATTGTTGTGCCATTGCCCATTTTTGCCACCAAAAGCTGTCAGGGCATGCAGTGGGCTGCAACTCCCTTGGGATTTGGAAAGGCAGCAGTGGCCGCAGTGAATGCAAATAGAGGTAATAAGAATTATTAAAGCCAACTGGATACCAGTCACACACATTCTAACATTTCTCAACTTTTCTCCCAACAACACTTGAAAGCCTTAGAGCATTTCAAGCTGCTGGATTTAACACAGGGACAGATCCCATATAATTGCCAACTGCCCACCAGCATAGCATGATTTGGGGGAAAAAATGGCAGCATGACTCAGGCAATTTGAATTCTGTCTCTGGAAGAGATATTCCCAAAGAAGCATCTTTCAAGTGAAACATTTCTCTCCACTGCAGAAGATATACCCCTGCAATTTACCCTGCCCAGGAAAAGCTGAGTAATGGACACAGCTTTTCCTGAGAGTGATGAAATGATCCTCCTCATCCAACAACAGCCCTCAGCCTTCATGGCTACCCAAGGTAACTGTAAATTGCGCAATCACCAATTGCACCACGTCCTGTCAGAGGGATCCTCAGCACCACTGAGCAGTCCTGGCAGGCTGCAGCTGTCTCTGGCATTTCCCTGCTTTGCCATGCAGGATTGCTTCAGGGACAGCGTGAGGGGCTGCTCAACTGCAGACCCCAAATCTCCAGCTGTCCCCAAAGCCAGTCTGGTTCTGGCAAAGTGCCTCCTGTTGTGGTCACCAATTGTTGTGGTGTTGCTGAGGGTCCCCACGACGAGGCGAGAGATGAGAATTGACTCCAAGTTCTCAGAAGGCTGATATTATTATATTATATTATATTATATTATATTATATTATATTATATTATATTATATTATATTATATTATATTATATTATATTATATTATATTATATTATATTATATTATATTATATTATATTATATTATATTATATTATATTATATTATATGGAAATGCTATACTAAAACTATACTAAAGAAAGAGGAAGGAAACATCAGAAGGCTGGACAAGAATGAATAATAAAATCCCATGACTGACCAGAGTCCTGACACAGCTGGCCTGGGATTGGTCATTAAGTAAAAACAATCCACATGGAACCAACCAAAGATGCACCTGTTGGTCAGCAACCTCGAAACCACACTCCAAGCAATCAGATAATTATTGTTTACATTTCTTTTCTGAGGCTTCTCAGCTTCTCAGGAGCAAAGGGATTTTTCATAAAATACTACAGTGACATCCTGTCACTCAGCAGCCTCCTCTGGAAATGGATTGACCTAGCATTCAAGACTAAGGAAATTGCTCATTGGGAAAAATTGTGATTACAAAGCTGGATTGATAAATCTTTTCACACAGTCCTTTAAATTCAACAAGAACCTTACTAGGATATTGTTGGAGTCTGAAATGCAGGGAACTCTCAGAACTTTGGGCCTGTAAGCCAAAGCTTAGAATTAAACCCAGGATTTGACCTGAGAGCTTGGAAAAGGCTTGCAAAGCTTAGAATAAACCCAGGATTTGATCTGAGACCTTGGAAAAGGCTTCCAAACTCAGGTGCTGGAAAGGATTTATAATTTAAAGCAGAAACGTAAGAAGCTAAGTAAAGGAAAATTTAGAGTTTAAGATATAGAAAAAAGTAGTTACAGAGGTAAACAAGGAGTTTAGCACTGTAGGTTTGTGTGCCATAACATGACTGGCTAAGAAATCTTACACTGTAACATGGGCCCATAAGATGAAATTTTGGTGTATTGGGTCAAAAGTATAAATATCCTTGTTGGCAGTGTTTTATTGATCAATAAATCCTTAAAAGATCCTATAGCTGAAGATCTTGTGACCTTCTGAGCCATAGAGTGAAGTTGTGAGCCTTCCTGCCTATGTAGAAGGTAAGAAAAATAAATCCCATCATCTAAAAAAACTCAGAGGTCCTGTCTCGAATTCTTTGAAATCTCCTCACAGGATACAAAGTATAAGAAATACTTTCAAGGATGCATTTGTAATGGCTTACATTTAAGAGAGGCTTTTATGCTTCAAGGAGCAAAAATTGGTGTGTTGAAGATGACCTGATCAGCTGATAAATCACACATAAGCAGGATGTAGCAATGAGCCTTTTTCCTCCAGTTCAAACCTTTGCATACGTCTCCTGGAGTGGAAAACACAGGGCAGGGGAGGATGGAAAATCAGAAGCAAGGGGCCAAAACTCCTAAAAATCAGAATCAAGGGGCCAAAAATGCCATGGCCATCCTGAGGGAAGCCAGAGGGGATGGCGGGTGGAAAGGAGTAACGTGAAACTTAAAGGAGGGAAGGACAAAGGGGGAAAATAGAAAAGGAAAATGCAGAAAGATTCTACTTGACTATCACACATAGTTCTGGGAAAGATAAAGGGCTTGAATTTGCATGGTTTTCTCTGCTGCCATGAAGGCTGGGATTCAGCTTTAATGTTTCAGGAAAATTGATATTCTCATGCCCAGGGGAAAATGTGAAGCACCATTAACAACAAAGGTAATGAGTGGTGTCAGCACTGAATCTGATGTGGCGACTTGAACACAGCAACAATTCATAACTTTACATGCAAGAATAAGCAGAATTACAAGTGAGGCTTTTTCTTAGAGAAAAGAAAAGCCAAGTTCAGCACAGATACTGCACAGCATCACTATCAAACGAAGGGGAGCAAACTGTGAGTGCCTGCTGAGGAATGCCTGATATTCTGTAGGCTATGGGGAGTGCCGGGATCAATGGCAGGTCAGGTGGCACCCTGTGTGAGGGGGAACATGAATGACAATCACTAGTTCTATTGAGCAGGCAGCATTAATTCTGCATCCCTAATACAAATAATGAATTACTTCAAAGGAGAAACCACAGCCCGAATTCTTAGATGTTTATTTCTTCATCAAAGTTAAGAATAAAACAAAACCCCAAACAAACAAACAAACAAACAAACAAACAAACCCCAAGCACTAAACAAAACAGTGCAAAGTTTTCTTTGCTGAAGACAGTATTTGGAAAAAAAATGAATTGTCTAATTGTCTTTTCTCTGGAAACCCAACCACTTCGTAACATTTTATTCTGTACAAAGGGTGCTCAAAGGAAACAGAATCCTGAAAACAGCTAAAACTTGACTAGGTCAAATGAAATATTTGCCAACTGCAACTATGGGAGTGTATAAACTGTGAAAGGCCATTTTAAATATGCTGTTGAATTACTGAGCTATTGGGAAATGTGGTATTTAGGGAGGGCTGTGCTCCCTTTGGTGTACAACTGGATCTAATGGTCACTGCAAGTAGATTCATTAATTATTTTTGTCTCAGAGACAAATGCTGACTGCTGCTGATTGTATCACTTAATTTCAATAGAACAATAGCCAGCTTGCCTGGAGGAACAAAAGTTACCAGGTTCAACCAGCAACCAGAAAAAGCCCCCTATGCTGATCCTGCCTTTTCCAAATAATTTGAGATTTATTAATAAAGCCTAAAGTCAGCGCTCTGAAAAGTAAGATACTGGCCCACTGTAGGGGAGGCTGAGATTTTAATCTCCCAGTCAGTCAGGCAGTCAGCCATCACACGGATGGCTCCAGCAGTGCTCCTGCCCAGGTGTGCAGGCTGCAGCCCAGAGCTGCTGGGTTTGCTTCAGACACAGACCTGAACAATGGGCAGGGTGCTGGGGAAAGGCTGGTGTGACAAATCCCCAGCCCTCCCTTCATCACCTTGGCTTCTCCAGTGCAGTACAAATACATGGCAGGGCATTTGCCGAGCTCATTTAATTCATCTGCTGTGGTGGTGTTCACAGGGGTCCCAGGATGAGGGAAGAGATGAGAATCCTGACTCTATGGTTCAGAAGGCTGATGTATTACTTTATGATATATATTATACTAAAACTATACTAAAAGAATAGAATAAAGGATTTCATCAGAAGGCTAGCAAGGAAAGGAAAAAAATGGAATTATAATAAAATCTTGTGACTGACCAGAGAGTCTGAGACAGCTGGACTGTGATTGGCCATTAATTAAAAACAACCACATGAGACCAATCACAGATGCACCTGTTGCATTCCACAGCAGCAGGTAAACATTGTTTGCATTTCCTTTCTGAGGCCTCTCAGCTTCTCAGGAGAAAAGATCCTAACAAAATGATTTTTCATAAAATGTGTCCATGACGATCTACTATTTTACAATTTCACATCCCCTGTTAGTTTTTAACAGCCTGAGTAACAGGGATAACCACAGGACGTGTGCTGCTGAGGTACAGACCTCATGTTTTTTACAACAGTGGAAACTTCTCCTATCTGTAATAGGTGCAGCAACACCAGAGACTAAATACCCTTTTATCTCAAATAATTTTTCTGTCATACTCCTGCTCTTCCAAAGAGAGGCAGGAAAAAGAAATATACAAGCTTCAATTCCAAGGAATTTTTAAATTATAACTTTCCTAACTTTAGTTTTCTAAAACCCACAAAGCCATTCTAGAATGCACTATACACCTGTGAACCTGCCTCCACATCCAGAACTGGTTCAATTCAACATCATCACGTTCAGTCACTGTCACACACCTGCTGGCAGTCAGCCTGCACTGCCCCATTCTCAGCAGAGTTTGTTTTGCAGAGTTCCAAGTCCTTTCTGCTTCCAGAGAAGCCCAACATCAGCCTACTGACCTTAACCCCTGCTCTGCCAGCTCTCACTGCTCACCAAGGTTCCAATTTCCATTTGGGCCACTTTAGAAAGAGGCATTCACATTGCCAGGCACTGGAGCAGGCTGCCCAAAGGAGTGGCTGAGGGATTTAGAGACATGTCACACCTGCTGTGGCACTGGGGGGACGCAGTTTGGGGATGGACTGGGCAGTGCTGGCATGACCGAAAGGTCTCCTCCAACCTCCACAGCTCCATCATTCCACAGCAAGGCTGCACCCACAGCTATGAGCTGTGCAGGTATTGACAGGCAGGCATGTCTCATTTCTCCTGAGAATGTGACTTCTGCACTGTATTTCAAAACAGTTTCATGGAATCTCCATTTTCAGACACTTATCAGCCAAGACTGTCAATACTCATTTCAGTTCTTAGCAATGTCTACAAGAGATGCTCTTCAGTGTGAAACTACTTGATGAAAAAAAATGTATATCTATAATTTACAAGAAAGATGTGGAGAGATGAGCTTAAAATACTGTTCAAATTAAAAAAGAATCTTTCCTGGCCTGAATTGTTGATGACTAAGTGATTACTAAGCTTCCACAGATTTTAGTGTACAAGCTATCACGATGCTTTGAGTTTTTTTTTTTTTTACAGCTACTAACTTGTGCTATGACCTTGTTAATGCTGTGTTTCTGTGTTAATATCATTAGTATAATTATAGCTAATAGAAAGTTCTAATAACATGGTAAGTCTAGCAGAAACCTATTCTGAGCTCTGGTGTACCTTCAGTACAAATATATACCACAGACAGATAATATTTTCTATAGTTTCTTTGCCAGAATCACATCCACAGACTGGAACTGAAGAGATGACAATGGAGTACATAAACCCTAAGTTTTTATTTAGGTATTCCAGCATGTATAAATTTTAAGATGTGATTTATTTAGTGTCATTTATTTTCATTCCAGTTTCTCTCATATTCAATAATGTTTCACTAATGTTTGGGCATATTTTTTAAATGAATGGTCAAAACCATGAAATGTATTTGCCACTGTTATGTCTGCAAAAATTGTATAGGCACTAAAGAATAGACAAAAGTTTTATACATACATATTTCATTCTAATAATAATAATCTTATTATAAATTTTGAGAAACTGCACAGGTTTCTTTTTCTGTGTTTTAATTAGGCACCTCCATTGAAGTATTTTCAGCTAAGAACACGACCCTTTTGCTCTTTTAAAATTCCAGTTAAGGTAACTTAAAACAACTACAAACTTGTAAAACAAAGTTATCCCCATGTTGTTGTCATGTTGGCAATAAAGACGCTCCCCCCCTGTGATCATTTGCAGGTGCTCTCAAAAGACACCAGAGGCACTCCCAGGACAGACAGAGGGAGCTGTATCTCCAGTTTTCCCCTTTAAAAAGACATCTGTACACGAGCTGTCAAGTTTGAACTTGCAACCATAAAAACAAATTAAAAAACACCCTCTGGCTTGTTTTTCACCATTACAGCCAATCAAATTAAACTTGTAAAAGCAACAGGAAGAATAAGATTTGCCTAAAGATCATGGTACAATGAAGAAAAGTTTAGCTTTTGTAAATATTGCTATGTCATTAAGAAATTTAGACAACTGATGACTTGCTCTGTTTTTTTAGCTTTGATTTCCCATGAACAAATATTTGCCCCTTTTCCTGATTTAATGATGTAATGGCAATACTAAAACACATGGCATGTCATCAGTGAAACATGTCAAGTACAAAAGTATTATCTAGCATTAGTTTGAATAAACTTCTAAGGACAGGTTTTATGCTTCACCAAAAAAAAGAAAAGCCCTTCCCTCTCATTCACCTGAAACAAGCTTAAAGAGGATCCAGAAAGGCAAACACAACTCTAACTGCAGAGGAGACAGAGGGAAAACACAGAGATCATATTTAGAAGCATGTATCCCTTGCCACTATTCCATCTTTGTGCATGAGGAGCCATGCTCTGCATCCACGTGCAGACACTGAGCTCTCCCACTGCTGCTCTTTGTCCCCAAACAGGCAAAACCCAGCAATGAACAGAAAAACTAACAGAATACTGCATATGTGAATTTCTGTTAAAATTGGAGATCAACCTCATAAAGAAAACTTTTAAAGACTTTTCAACTTTACTGCCTATATCTTTTAAATTCAACATACTTTTCCATTCTATCTTCTACACGGTCTGGGTGAAGGGGAAGGGAAAAAGCTGTTCTACATTCATTTAAATTATTTGCAAGATTCACTTGTAGCAATGAAGTCTTAATTAATCCCCAAAATCCTGCTTTAATTGCAGTATAACTCCAGTGTAAAATGGCCTCTGCATTTAATTATATTTCTGAAAGATTTATAAACTTAATTTCAGATTATTTTAACTCACAGATAAGTTTTAAGCAGGTGCTTTATGAACAAGGAAATGTGTGGATATAAAGACTGACTTCTATCCTCTTGAAAACCCTGCTGTAAATGGTATTACATCTACTGAAGGGCTCTTTCTTGAGAAGAGCATAAGGAAACCAGGCCTGAGCTCCTTTCTTGCTGTGCTAAAGATGTTAAGCAAGGTGGACAGCAAAAAACTGACTTATGAGTTCATTATTTCTCTGTTTATTCAAATTTGTCTCATTTTTCACCAGTACTTTTGCACTAAAACCAGTGAGTCACAACTGATTACTTAAAACAACTAATTTATTTTAAAATTTAAATTAATCAAATCACCAACAATCTGTGTCTTGGGCTTCTTATTGCCACGCTCCCACCCCCTGCACATCAAATTGCCTTTGCTGCCCTTTCCTGAGGGCACAGCTCTGGTGCTATACAGCTCTCCAGTTAACACCGTGCCTTCCCCTGCACAAAAAGCAATCTCAGAGCAATTAAATGAATCATTAATAACCACAGACACGCTGCTCTAGGAAGCAGAATGCCAAACACCTGATAGAACACTTGCTGCTGGAGGAGGCACTTGCTGAGGGCGCTCACTGAAGCCAGCATTTTCCCATTTGTGCCCCATTAGGAATCCTTCCCCTCCAGCTTCCATTGCTCAAATACCTCCACACATCCTCACAGAAACTCACCTTCCAGACTGGGATTTTGTTCAAGTCAAGTGGCAATCATAACTGTAAAAGACACCTGATAAAATACTGAACTGTGAAAGCTAAAAATAAAAAACCCCAAATAACCCAAACTGAAGAGATATTAATTCCTTCTATTACTTGCATTATGAAACAATGAAACTCATTATTTTTCTTCAGGAAGCAATAATTGTCAGTAGGCCCTCACTGGCTGTAAATGCAGACAGTTGTGTTTATACTGTTAAATTATGTTTTAAATGTACTGATTTTTTATTTTAAATGTCATAGTCACAGGATAAATGTGCCTACTTTTCAAATAATTATTCTGTGCCAATTTCTTTACCAGGCAGGTACTTCTGATGGCATATCAACTCCTACAATAACTTGGATTAACTAATTAAATCCCATTATCTAGTAAATTCAATAGAAAGCATGTTTGCATTGTATACAAACAGTTTTATAGCTGGGTTTCATCCTTTTAATTTTTTTCCCACTCTTTTAAAGTACTAACCTGAAAAGATACACTCTTCAGCAAAGTGCTCTGCATGCACATATTGAATGGCACCAGAGCTGCCACATGATGCTCTCCACAATTATTGCATTTTTCTATATTATAGAATATTGCATATTCTGTATTATAGAATATTGGATATTTCTACCCTTCTTGTTGTGTACAGGACCACATTCTTGTCACATTCCCTGCAAACACAGCCCACAACCTTTTTTTTCTTGATAGATAGATGACCTTGCATTTAGCTGTATGAAAATGTGCATTGCTTAGGTGGGATGGAAGTTTCTAGAAATGATCACCTGTACCTTGACAGCAAGCCTTGGATTCCAGCAAGACATTTAAAAAGAAAATTATATTTAAGGTTGCTGTCTCCTCCTTAATTAAAATTTTCAACTGTGCCAAAAAACCAGTTAGTTTTAGTAACATGACATACACACACAACATCAGAAAAATTTAAGGTATGCTCTGCAGACTTGTGTTCTGCCAGCAGGATCAGTGTCCAATACCCTGCACAGAATTTCATGTGGCTCACTAAGTCACACCATCACAGAGTGGTTTGGGTTGGAAGGGACCTTAAGGATCATCCATTCCCTGTCCCCTGCCATGGCAGGGACACCTTGGTCACTCTGATATTTTCTGGAAAAATCCTCTTTGCCCAGGATTTTTCTCCTGAGAAGCTGAGAGGCCCTCAGAAAAGAATGTAAACAATAATTACCTGATTGATTTGGAAGGTGTTCTGGAGGTTGTTTACCAACAGGTGCATCTTTGATTGGTTCCATGTGAATTGTTTTTAATTAATGATCAATCTCAGTCCAGCTGTGTTGAGGCTCTGAGGAGTCACGGGTTTTTTATTATTCATTCTTGTCTGGCCTTCTGATGAATCCTTTTCTCTTTTTCTTTAGTACACTTTTAGTATGCAAATATAATATAATAAATATAATATAATTATAATATAATAAAAGAATATAATATAATTATAATGTAATATAACATAATATAACATACCACAAACATAACATACATAATATAATATGACATAATATAATATGACATAATATAATATGGCATAATATAATATAATATAATATAATATAATATAATATAATATAATATAATATAATATAATATAATATAATATAATATAATATAATATAATATAATATAATATAATATAATATAATATAATATAACATCTCTAATATAATATATCTATATTATAATAATAATAATAATAAATAAATCAGCCTTCTAAGAACTTGGAGTCAGATTCATCTCTCACCTTGTCCTGGGACCTTCACAAACACCACACACCTCCCACTGTTCCAAGCTGCTCAGAGAAAGGGACCCTCTAAAGGGGAAAAAATAAAATCAACACATTATGTACTGTCCTGGCTGTGCAACTCCAACCTAAAGGCAAAGAAAAGCCTCTTTTCCTAAATCAGGGAGCATTTACACAACCCTGTATGCAGTCGTTCAGTTATCCTAAGAAACTGTGCCTTTGAATTTAGCTGTGAGAAGTGTGGATTTTAAACAGTGTTTTAAGCATAAGGAATTTTAATGTTTTCATATAATTTCTGAGGTATCAATTCTGCTATAATAATTGGATGGTCTTTCCCTGAAGTGTGTCCTGAACAAGGCACAGCATGGCACTACAACTCTTCTGAGCCTATGCTGGAGGCACAATTTTTCAAATCTACAAATGAAATACATTCCAGTATGAAATCTCAGCTAAAAATAGCCTTAGCTATTTATATTTAATGTTTGCACAAAAAAAAAAAAAATCTGTCTATTTAGGGTACAGTGTGTTGTCTCAAAAATGACAAGAGTAAGCAACATTATTTGAAGTGGAATGTTTTATTTAAACAGCATGTATAATGAAGCTAGTGGAAAAATATTGAAATTTCAGAAAAGAATGAAATGCCCATCATCATTTAACTGTTATTTCAGGTTTGTGATAGATGTCATCATCTATTGTATTTGGGTGGTGCCCCATGGCAGGAAAGAATGATGAATGTGACTCCATGTTCTTAGAAGGCTAATTTATTATTTTATGATGCTATATTATATTAAAGAAGACTAAACTAAACTATGCTAAAGAATACAGAAAGGCTACAGACAGAAGGCTAAAAAGATAATAATGAAAACTCGTGACTCTTTCCAGAGCCCTGACACAGCTTGGCACTGATTGGCCAAAGAGTCAAAACAATTCACATGAAACCAATGAAACAATCTCCTGTGGGTAAACAATCTCCAACACATTCCACATGAGCACAACACAGGAGAAGCAAATCAGATATTTATTGTTTTCCTTTTTCTCTGAGGCTTCTCAGCTTCCCAGGAGAAAATCCTGGGCCAAGGGATTTTTCCAGAAAATATGAATGCCACAATCATCTATACCTAAGAAACACATTATATGACTTACCTTCACTAAGGAATTAAATATCCAGCTATTTCACTATATTGTGTATTAGACAGTGAACCTAAATATCAACTTGTGTCAGTATGACCCAAAAAACCACCAGGAAGTCATCATTTACATCAACACAAAGAGGATGCTTGGTCAAAATCAAGTTCAGAATGATCCAGTCAGTTGCTCAGGAGCCAGTGTAGTGGTCATTTAGCTGAGTCAGAAATTGCATTTTTTCATTCTACCAACCAAGTTTCAGACATCACAAATGAAATCCTGGTACCAATTTGATTATTTAAATTAAGACTTTTTCCTGAAGAGATGAGTCAGAGGTCAAAGAAGTTGAAACTTGTACTATTTTCCATTCATTTGTAGCAAATAAAACTAGAAAACCAGTGGCCTCTTAAGATAAAATATAAACCCCAAACTAAATTAAATTCATAGTAACTAAACAAGAAATTATGTTGAATGTTCTACAGCTGAGTATAGCACCCAAACAGAAAGCTAGTGTTAAGAGTGAGCCTTTCCTAAAATAATTTAATACTTACCTCTT
The DNA here is from genome assembly GCF_035770615.1 of Melospiza melodia melodia. Lineage (NCBI taxonomy): Eukaryota > Metazoa > Chordata > Aves > Passeriformes > Passerellidae > Melospiza > Melospiza melodia. The sequence continues at coordinate 47,604,309 of NC_086199.1, forward strand.
AATAAATGATCACCAGCAAAGGAGAATACTTCGTAAGGCCCACAACATTGCTTTTTTGATGGATTAATTATAATTCCATCAGCACCTAAAAGTTTTAGAGGATCTGTGCAAAGGAGTTATGGCTGCAGGAAGAAATTCAGATGATCAAGTACAAATCTGACTATTTTACTGTAGCATCCAAGTGCCAAAAGTGGATTTTTCATTACCCTTTTTTCACACCCAAGACACATGTATTATTTATCATTAAACAACCAGGTGATCACTCAGACATAAATACTTACTTTAAAAAAGCTAAGAGTCCATTTACAAACTGCTGGACAGAACATGGGACGCTGAAGTCACTTTATTTCAGAATTACCTCTTGTTCCAATGGCATTGATGCAACAAGTTAGCTGGGATACAGAAACAGATATATAAACAATTCTTAGGTTAGTTTAAACTTACTCTAGACTAAACTACACATCTGAATCAGGTGTGTGAAATCCACCCCCATAAAAATATGTCTCAATTAGCTACTGAATTTAGACTCTTAATGCCAGGATTTTGAAATTAATCTAAAGGGAATACTATAAATACATCAAACCTGCAAATTTTATAAACTTGGTGTTTGATGGTCTTTTAAAAAATGATGTCTTTTTTGTATAATTAGTGACACCCACTTATATGCATATAGTTTACATTTTCATGCTCTATACTACTTCCTAAGCAAAGCACAAAGAAGCACAAAGGTAAGAAAAAAAAGTTTTCTCACAGCCTTCCTTTTATTTTTTCAGTTTGACAAATATCAGTTTGACAAATGTCCAGTTAGCATTCTGGAAAACAGAATTTCAGGAAATGATACAATCACATAATCATATATTTTCATTTAGAGTTTAATAGCAGCTCTTAGCTTGGCCGACCTTCCTCTTGGGTTTGTTTGAATATCCTTGGCCTGGGGTGTGAGAACTTTTTTGTGCATAGAAATCCACTTGGAGTTGGATTTTCCACAGGGAGATCCTCGTGTGTCTTCTCCTTTGGAGGCATTTTTCAGAGCCTGTCTGATCTTCTGCTTTGAGCCAAGGTTGTGTTTCTCTGTCATGTCAATGCCATGAAGGAAACGTTTGATGATTCGATCTTCCAGGGAATGAAAGGACAGGGCCACAAGGCGACCTCCAGGCCTCAGGAACTTCTCAGCTGTCTTCAGCCCTATCAGGAGTTCATGGAGCTCATCATTCACAAATATCCTCAGGCCTTGGAAAGTTTTAGTAGCAACATGCACAGGTCTCTGAAGCAAGTCCTTCCGTGCGTAGAGCGCTGATGCTGGAAAAGCACCTGTCACACATTTTAAAACATGCATGTTAATAAATTCTTATTTCTACATCTTGACATCCACTCGTGCAAGATGACTTTAAAGGAAAGCATAGTCAAAACTGAACCTTGAGCAGTGAACTTCCTTCTTTGTAATACATCTTTATTTTATGTTTTGAATTCATATCTCTGAACACGATGTCTATTAAACTAATATGCTTTGTGGTTGGGTTTTTTCCCTAGAATCTTTTAGAGAAGTTCCTTCTCCAAAAGCATCACCAATTTAAACTAAAAAATAATGGCTGAAATCCAGATAAAGAAAAAAAAAAGATAGGACAGACAAGTCTCACTTTACAGCTCAGTGTAATCAATGTCAGCTTGGAATTTGTGGTTGTGTTACACTTTTAAGGAAAAAAAATTAATGTACAATGGACACAATCTTACCTGTGGCTTCCAGATAACTGCATTTCTTCACAGGCTGAAGAATGTCTACCTGGCAATAACTATCTTTCAATGAACTACCTGAAGTTTAAAAGAGGTATTCTTGTTTGGAAATAGCAATTGTTGAACTCTATGCCTGTGTTTCTTCAAATGTTCACAAAAACCCCTCGAGAAATTTAGAAAATGCAGCTGACACTGCTTTGTTTTCACGTGCCTACACAGCAGAATGTGTAAAGGTTTGTTAGACCTAAAATCACTAGCTTAAATATTTTTTTATTAGATGCACAAAACTCCCTCTTCTTTTCCTCAAAATTCTTATGAGTTAAGTTTTTGTAGAGACCAGAATTTTGATAGAAATTTTCATATATCAAAATTTAATGTATTTTAAGCTTGAACTTTCATTATATGGATACAGAACAAAAAGCTAGAGAAGCCTGATTTGATGGATTTTAGAGGAACTAAAGTGCAAGAATCCTGTAAGATCTGTGAAACCAGAGTAAATTTACCATCTATTACCTAAGTGATCACATGAGTCTGGTAAAGATAAATTTAATAAATCATGCTAGCACATAAGTGGACAGTTATTTTTCTAAACAAGAGGCAATAAAATTGGTATCTATGCATTAGAATGCCCCAATTTCATGTCAGTGCTAAGTTACAACATATTGAAGCAAAGAGTTTGAAGTAAACACAGCTCACAATCAAGTAACTGATATTCTACAGAGTGAAGTGAAAGAGGGGAATACTGTACCTCTGAAACTAGTTGTCTAAATTCAAATTTGCATGGGTGATTGAAAAAAATTAATAGAGATATCATTATTGAGAGGCTCTCACAGAAGAATTTATTAGTGTAACTCTTGAGAGTTTTAAAGGTCAGATTTTTCTTATGTCAGAAAGTGTAAGAGTTCACAAATCATATCACAAACACAAAAGCAATCTCAGTCTTCAGCAAAGACAGAGGAAAATAATGGGATTTTAAAAGTCAGTTGTTATTAACACAGCCATTATCACATATGCTATGTCCCTAAGATATGTTTCTGCATAATTGATTTTCCTACCCACCTTGCTCCTCTGATCTCCAAAGCTAACAGCTCCTGAATTCACTGAAGAGACCCTGTTGTAGCTGTGGCTACTTCCAGTCCTTATAGTCTGAATGCTTCAAGACAGAAAGTGGCAACAGGATTGACTTGTCCCAGCCAAGGAGTGCACGTGAATTTGTGGCCTGAAGCTGTCTCACAAAACAATAAATAGATGCAGCCTGCAGGAGTGAGGCTTCTCCATCATTTACCAACTCCAGAAAAAGCTACACTAGCTGGTCAATGTAATTCCTGTCCCTGAGAACATAACTTGCTGTACTGACCATGAATCACAAACAGAATGTGTGCTCTCATTGATGAGAGGTCACAAAGCTCGTTTTGATGAGAGACCTCAATTAAAAGGAGAGCTAAAAGCCATAGAGCATGAGGAATCCCAAGAAACCCACACCAAGCTCGTGCCTACTGGCAGGCCTCTGTTTCCATGTCTCTTTGCACACCTAAAAATGGGTTCTTTGAAAATGGAGCCCTTGGAACAGCCACTGAGTGCCAGCTGTGTGTGATGAGAACTGTCTGATAGCATAAAGGAAAATCATGCCAGGCAAAACAAACACAACTTTGTTGAAAGGCCAAGTAACAGCCACCAGCACTGGTGGGATGCTCACAACTATGGAATGAATCAGATTAGAAGAAATTCTTCCCTTTGTGGATAGGGAGGCACTGTAACAGGTTGCTCTGTAGATTCCCCATTCCTGCAAATGTCCAAGTCCAGGCTGGACACAGCTTGGAGCTCCTTGGTCTAGAGGAAGGTGTCCCTGTCCATGGCAGGGCAGTTGGAACTGCATGGGCTTTAAGGCCCCTTCCAACCTAAACCATCCTATCCATCTAAATTCAACTTCCAAAGGCTTTGTAAAAATGTAAATGGACATAGTATGCTGATACCTGGGCAGGTTTTCATTGGTCTGCTCATCAGCACTGATATTTTGCAACTGCAGTGCTGAACAGATGAATAAAAGAACAATGACACTGAGGCTATTAGCATGACTAGGACACTAACACTTTGGGAGGTTCTTCCACTAATCCTGCCATGGCTGTTGAGTGCAGTTTCCTCCTACAATAACCTTCTATGACAATTAACTCTGACATTAATTTACCACTATGAATAATTTATCACACACTGAAGAAAAATTAATTAAAGCCCAGATATATTCTGTAAGTATAACTCAACCTTACATGCCTCAGATGAATATGCTCAAAGAGCACTGCAGCTCCTGTAATACAGCACAGAATACTAGTATTCAGGAAATTGGTAAAGAAATGCAGCTACTTTGCAGTTTTATGGAACCAAAACCTCCCAGACTAAAACCAAAATCAAACTGTTTACATGTTCAAAGACTTACTGGTCTACTGTCAAAGACTGGAATTAACTCATAAATGGAATCTCTGGTTATTCCAATCTGGTTATTATTATTATATATTAAATTTAATTCAGGAAATTGGTAATGTTTATTATTATATAGTAAATGTAATTCAGGAAATTGGTAAAGAAATGCAGCCACTTTGCAGTTTTATGCAACCAAAACCTCCCAGACTAAAACAAAATCAAACTGCTTGCATGTTCAAAGACTTACTGGTCTACTGTCAAAGACTGCAATTAACTCATAAATGTAATCTCTTGTTATTCTGATCTTTTATATATTATAAAATTACATATTAAATAAATTATACATTAAATGTAATTTCTGTCACACTGGTCTCCAGCTTTTTAGCCAAAGCAATAGATTCTGATCTATGTTTCACAGGTGAAAAATTCCCCTATCACTCTTAATCCTCTAGTTCAGTTAAATCAAAATCTATTTGTGCTTTCTGCTTAGGCGCATCACTTCTCACCCAGGCCCCTCCAGTTACCAAGACACTTAAAGAAAATCCTTCTGGTAACTGGCTGTTCAATGCACAAAAACATTTTAAAAATTAAAAAAAGAATCTGTATGGGAAGCTTGTAAAATGAATTTCATTCATAAAAACACCACGCTTTTGGCTAGATGAGTGCTTTAGAATCCCAGTGAGAGAAATATCCATTTTTAGTTTCAGGATGCCCTGATGATGGTTAGCACTTTAAAAAAACAATCTAATAGACTCTCACGTTGAAACGTATTGAAATTTGAAAAGCTTGTGAATGGAATTAGCAGTGTGCTGTGCCTGTCAGTAGGAACTATGCAAGTCCCCAGAGTGTGAGGGAGTGGGAGAGTGTAAGAATGAATCCAGAGGCTGCACCTGTTGGCAGGAATTCGTCTGTTGAATTAGCTCTGCATTTAATAAGTTGCTGTGACGCAACCAATGTCCTTTTGTCTGGGCTCCCTCAGCACAGTGCTAATTCTCACCCAGCTGAAATGCAGGCAATATTACAAATTCCAAACTGATAATTAAAGCCTGTAAAAGTGAGCCAGTCTGAAAGAAATTGACTTCACCAATTAAAGCTCTCTTTAAACTTTGAAAAATTTTTTAACATGTCATCAACTCCTTTCAAGTTAAGGCCAGATGATCACATGATCTCAAAATTGTCTGTTCATAGATTATGTGCCTTAATAATGCTCAGAAAAAATAAATTTTGGACAAAAATGAATAGAGAAAAAGATATATTGCCCCCTGAAAAGAAATCAAAATAGACCATTAGTTGTACAGGAAAAGCATATGAAAATTACATCCTAAAAATTTCACCATTTTTAATGAGTTTTCCTGCACATGCAGTCAGAGCTAGTATTTCCAAACAGCTCAATGAAGTACAACAACAGACATGATGAAGTGCTTCTTAATCAACTTTCACACATCTATTCACTACTCTTCAGCTAAGAACTACTGATTTTCACTATTTACAGAGCACTCAATGCTGTAAACAGCTCTGTGAAAATTAGAAACAGTGAGAAGAGTTCCACTGTGCTGCAGGAAAAGATGCTGTTCCCCAAACTCCTCCTACTGCAGATTCCACAGCTCCTAGAGATCCTATTTAACCAGATCAGAAGCTTTTTGGATAATATTTATAAACACCAGGAGGAAGACAAAATTTTTAATGCTGTTTTGTTTTCTTGGGGTTTTTTTTAAACTACATCCTTCACTTCTATCTCCCAGTGGATTAGGAACGGCAACATGTGTTCTAAGCTTTTAGGGGGTGGTAGGAAAGACCAGAAATCTAGCATTCTATCAAAAGAAATTAAATTTTCCAAGCTCAGGTTAGTCCAAGTCTAGATTCACTGTGATTCTGATGATCAGCTGGACCTTAAGATAAAACTTGGGAGCTCTGGAACATCTGAAGCCACAGTAATCAATAAGAGGAGAGAGAAATACAGGCACTATACAGATTCTCAGATGCTGACACCCAGCTTCATAGGCTAGATTGTTTAGCTTGTGTTCTGGTTCCTGTACCAGGCAAAAATGATGACCCTGCTCTGGAAGATAATCAGGCTTGCAGACAATCTGCAAAATCTAAAACACAAGATTTTTCTCTTCTAATTAATATTTTATTTTTTAAAAGACATAACATTTAACTAATAGGTCACAAATCTTACTCTGGTCAAGTCCTGAATTAGTCAGTGGTTTTTTGGGCTGTGCCATCATGAGGTTTCTGTAGCTGTGGTCTCTGGCACTGTAGCTCTGGCTTATCACAATAACTTCACCAATATAATTCCATGTAAGAATATATGTTAATTACAGATGATAAATGAATCAAAATATTGATTATTTTGAAATAATCAATTATTTCAAAAAAATATAAAAATTATGAAAAATTTCTTAAGGTTTTCTCAATCAGATAAAAAACTGATAGGATCCACCACAGTGCTTCCTTACTGGATAAACCAAATTAAAACTGGAGGAAGTTTTATGCAAACAGGGATCAGTGTAACAGCTCTAAAATTTCTATAATTACATGTGTACTCCCAGAAAAGCACACCAAACATATATATTTATTGTCTTGGATACCTGACTTGTGGATCAAGAAGCTCTGCAAACATAGCAGGGAATTTAAAGGGAGGACAAAAAAAGTCCTTCTCATTGTCACAGCAAGGGAGCATCAACTGCTGGCTCACATGAAACATGAAGGGATCTCCAATTGCTGCCTTGCATACACCTGCATTTTCATTCCCTTACTTTCAGCTATGGCACCAAATTATTTCAGAATTACTGAGTTGCTTGTGTGTAACAGGTTATCTCTTTAACACAGTGGGACATTTGCTTCCAGCTCAGGGGTAGTACATTGCCTTGTCAACACTATTTCAAAAAGCATGGAATATATTTGATAAAGCTCACAATTGTTATTTCAGGATATTGCTAATGACAACATAAAAAATTTAAAAGCTTATAAAAGCCACATAGTGCTTTGTCTCTTTTATTTTTTATTTTGTTTTAAGATAGGTTATATTCACTGTATTTATAGCAGGGGCTTACAACAGCAAGCAGTGTCTTCAGGTCCTTTTATCACATCAGCTGAACTTTGAGCCTTGGTTGACTGGGCTAAAGCATCCTGACTTCTACAAATCCAGACTTTCTAATTTCTCCATCGTTAAATTTAAGTGCCTTAGACTTCCAGTTTAAGTAATACAAATTTTTAAGAATACCATAAAATTTTTAATCGTCTTCAGGATACCAATAAAATATTTTACACTGTTCTCTGGCAAATGTTAAATTTGGATTAGAATTTTAAAGGTCTGTATTCAAAGTCAGCAGTTTAGACTTATTTGTGACAAGATGTGGTGATTTTCATCATTTGGGTAATAAAAAAATAAAAAACATCCTGATGCTACATATTATGTTAATGAACAGGATTCGCGTGTCTTATGAAAATTTTTACTTGAGAAAACAAACAAAGGTTCTTGATGCAAACATGCTCCTGCTTAACTGCATTTTCTTTCAGCTGTTTACAGTGAGGAGCAAGGAAGATGAAGTGTTTCAATAGTCTCTTCAGGCTGATCTAGTTGGCATGCCCAAGGTGAAGCAAGCCATGTATTGCTTTGTGCTTACTGATTCTTTAAAAGACAGAAATTATCTGATTTTACTGGTAATTGGAAACTGCCATGGTACCTCCCCTTAAAATATTAAAATACAGACACTTAAAACTAGGACAGATATGACATATCTGGTATTTGAAAGGATCAATAGCCAGGGATAAAGAATACCCAAGGCTGCTGTCATTCTGTGGTGTATGAAATGATAAATCACTTCATGTTAAATCTATTATTGAACTAATTGTCAAATTAAAATTAAAAAAAAAATTTAAAAAAAGAAAAAAGAAAAAAAAAAAAAGAAAAAAAAAAGAGATCTGACATCAGAGCAGAAGGGGCAGGATTAGACCCCGCACTACTCCAAGGACAAATAGATCCCTCTGCGACTTGGCAGGGATTAATATTTCCTTCCCTCCTGTGCAGAGTTAACAAGGGTACCTGTAGGGGCCTGAGTAAATATATGTATTGTAAATATATGTATGGCAGTAAAAGATCTCTGTATTGTAGAAGTGACCCTGCCCTGATTCTAGTTATTGTAAATGGGCTGCAGCTGTGATGTGCTTGATTGGGCAGCAGCTGTAGCCTGTGGAGCTAGCTGGGATAAAAGGGAGTGAGGCATTCAGAGAGGGGCTGGAGAGGAGCCCTGACTGAGGAGACAATAACAACACTGCTGTGAAGATTACAACATCTGGTGACCCCGACGTGATGGAGAACACGCAGCCATAACAGAACACCGAAAGAAGGTATGGGACCCCCTGACATGATAGAAGACAGGACAGCTGAGAGCTGTGGCAGCCTGAGAGCTGGGACTCTAGAATATAGTATGGCCTTTGAATCAAGGAGCTGTAACAGCAGAGAGCTGTAAGACTATGGCCTTTGAGGAAAAGAGCCTGGGAACATCTAGGGATTTGTATGTATTCAAGACAGCCGAGAGCTGTGGCAGCCTGAGAGCTGGGACAAAAATGTGTATTGTAATTGTATAATTGTTAAAAGAAAAGGGGGAAATGTAGGGGCCTGAGTAAATATATGTATTGTAAATATATGTATGGCAGTAAAAGATCTCTGCATTGTAGAAGTGACCCTGCCCTGATTCTGGTTATTGTAAATGGGCTGCAGCTGTGATGTGCTTGATTGGGCAGCAGCTGTAGCCGATGGAGGTAGCTGGGATAAAAGGGAGTGAGGCATTCAGGGAGGGCTGGAGAGGAGCCCTGACTGAGAAGATAACAACACTGCTGTGAAGATTACAACAGGTACCTGCCACGATGCTGGCCAGCTGCCTGGTGCTGGTGATGGGGTAGATGCTGCGTGCCTGCACGATGGCAGAGGCAATTCTCCTGGCGTGCCGCTCCTCGCCATACGCGCTCAGCACTGCCGCCAGCGCCCGCCGGTCCAGCGCGTTCACCACGTCTGCGGCCGTGGCCATGTCAGGACACCTGCACACACAGCAGCAATGGGTCCAGTTAGTGCCCTGAGGGTAGCTGCCAGGCACCAGAGGTGAGCTTCCATGGAGCCACACAAACACGCTGCCTGGGAGGGGTGCACGTTGGAAGGGCTAGCGCTGTGCAAACAGCTCGCGCCTTCTACATCCCCTTCTCTTGCTGGTTGAGGTGGAGTTTGTCCCTTAACTTCAGTTAGAACAGTTTTAATTACCTAGTGTTGTTATAAACCATGCTTCTGCCTTTAAAAACCCTTTCTCTCGCTGGTATAGGTAGAGTTTGTTCCACAACTTCAGTTAGAACACTTTTAACTACCTAGTGTTGCTATAAACCATGCTTGTGCCTTTCAAATCCCCTTTTCTCACTGTTCTAAGTGGAGCTTGTTATTCAACTTCAATTAGAACAGTTTTAACTTCTAAGTTTTATCACAAACCATGCTTGCGTCTTTTACATCCCTTTCTCTTTCTGATCTAAGTGGAGTTTGTTCCTTAACTTCAAGTAGAACAGTTTTAACTTAAAAATTCTGTTATAAACTATGCTTGTGCCTTTTAAACCCCTTTTCTCTCTGATCTAGGTGGAATTTGTTCCTCAAATTCAATTAGAACAGTTTTCACTTCCAAGTGTTGTCATAAACCATGCTTGTGCCTTTTAAAATCCCCTTTTCTCACTTGTCTGAGTTTGTTCCCTAACTGTTCAGTTAGAACAGTTTTAACTTCCAAGTATTATCATAAACTATGCTTAATAGTTTAGAATAAAGAATTTATTGTATGTTTTCTCTGATTAGTAAACCCACAGATGATGTTCATAAAATACCCTGAACTATTTTATGTAGCCAAGTGACAGAAATATAAATACATAGATTGAAGGCTTACACTGTTTAAATTGTACTGAGTTCTCTAGTTTATATGACTAGCTAATTTCTATTATCTCAGGAGAGTATTTGTATATAGATTCTTATGCCTTTTAGTGAAAAGTAACATTAAATTAAGAATAAATATATTCCAGTATCATGCTAGGATGGAAATTGTGTGACCTTTGTCTTTAGCCAGATTTAGAATATGAACTTGCCTCTTATGGGTTCATTTCAGCCACCTTGCATCATATGTTGTTTTCTAGGCAGAACTGATTTCAAGGATCTTTTATTTCAAATCTCCTGCTATGAAAACAATTGCTAATGAAGATAATTAAGCATTACTTTTCACTAAAACGCATAAGAATCTATATAGAAGTACTCTCCTTAGATAACAGAAATTACCTAGTCATATAAACTACAGGACTTACACTGTTTAAATTGTAATAAGACTTCAATCTATACCTATGTATTTACATCTCTGTCATTTTGCTACTGAAATAGTTCAGGGTATTTTATGAGCATCATCTGTGGGTTTACAAATCAGAGAAAACATACAAACTACCTAATAAATTCTCTTCTTGGCTTTCAGGCATTTTTTAGTCCCCTGCAGTATCTTACAAAAGATAAAAAAACTTGGAGGCAAGTAGTATCATAGCAACAACCAGAGTGTAAGGCTTTTGTTATGCCTCAGGTACTCTTTGTTCTGAGGCTCCTGTTCTGTGTCTGTTTTCTCATGATGCATCCAAATTACATGTCAGCCTGGGGTTCAGATTCCTGGAATCTGAGGACTGAATCCCAGGAGAAACATGGGAGCATTTTGCACAGGACCAGAAAAAGCAAGTATCATGAAATTTGCTCTGTTAAAATGTAGCATTAATATGGTAAGCTAATTCCTTAGAAATTGAGGCTTCCCATTGGCTCTTGTGGGCAGTGAAAGAACAAAAGGCATTTCTTAAGACACCACGCTCATCAAAACACCAAGAAAAAATTGCCCTTCCCTGTCATGTAATGTGTCATGCAATTACAGCCATCACCCAGACAAGACAGATCTTTGTTGCTTGCGCAAAAAGCAGAGTGCTGCAGAAACACATCAGGTTGTCTGAAGATGAAAAAGACTGCATAAGTGGAAATTATCACTCCACGACTAGTTTTCATGCTCTTGAAAGCACTGAACACCAATCCAAATTTAAATAGAGGTGATTTACTCAGTAACCATTAATTTGACAATTAAGTAAGCCTGATGTGGCTCCTACACAAAGAGAAAGGAAGCTTATAATTTTGCTGGCAGAGCTTACAACAAATGCATGGCATGGAAGACAATATCACACCAGCATGCTAAAAGCAATGTGGCTATCTGATTTAAGCTAGCAGATAAAATGAAGAGGATTTTATTAATTTATTTTTATGATGTTCCTTTCACAGAGAAGCAACTGGATCAAATGGTCATTGCACAAAAGAGGGATGCCCTTCCTTTCCTGAGGGAGCAGCTGGACCTGCTCAAGTGAAGTTTCCACAAACAGCAAGTGTGGCAGAAAAGGAGAGGGACTGCAGCAAGAAGTTGTGAGCCTGCAGATCAAGTGCTGGCAGAGAAACTGTGGAAATAACAGGCCTCTAAAAGAGAGAGGTTCCTGTAACTGTGTACCACATACTCCAAAAATGCTACCATTTAAAGGTGCAGTTAATCACTCACCACTGGAACCTTCCCCTCATCTCCAAGAAGACAAAGACAACCAGGGCTGAGCACTGAGACAGGAAAAAGCTTTTTTGGCAAAAGACAGACAGGACACTCGTGCAGTATCAGATGTGGTTGGAGGATAAGAATTCTCCATTTTAAGAGGCAAGGAAACGCACAGGGGTTGCACAGCAGGCAGTTTTTGAGGTTCAAAAAGAAGCGTTCTATTATAGCGTACCTGTCATGATCCATCCTCATGTCCAAGGGCCCATCCTTCTGCAGGGAGAAGCCTCTTTCAGGTGTGTCTAACTGCATGGAAGAACAGCCAGCATCCAGGAGAACTCCGTCCAGAGTGCCTGGCTCAACCCCAGATGAGATTAACAAAGCCTCTGACTGGCTGAACCTTCCCAGGAGAGGCTGAAGCTGGTTCCTGTAAGAAAGGAACAAATGAATAGCCCCAAGTTCAGTTATAACCTTGCCCTCTCTCCCCCTTACACAGTAGGAATTAGATAATAGCACTCAACTTGTCTCAGAAGCAATAATTCTATTCCCCAAGTAATAGTTTATGTCTTTTCTTATGCCAACATTGAAAACTGGTCCAGAACACCCCTCAGTGGCTACTTCAGCTTTAACTCTTCAGTCTCTTCCTGCTTTATCTTGAAGTAATGGAAAACTGACTAACATTTAATTTTTTCAGAGAGCAGGAACTCAAGAGGACACCTTCAGCAGCAATGTCCTGACTACTGAAGTACCTGCTCTGCCCAGCAGGGCCCTTAGTAAAGCTAGGCCAAGGTGCAGAAAAAAAAGATCTAGAGAAGCAGACAAAATGGAACAAGAGGGCACAACCCTATGGTTAGTATTTAACCAGCAGGAAAACAATTCCAAGCTCCTGTCATGGGACCAAACACGTTTTTAGTGGCATTTGTGATTTTAAAAATAACTGGGAGAATGAGGTGCACTCAATCACAGGCAGGTTAAACCCTCAGTGCATTTTGGATTTAGGCACCTGATGACTGCACAGAGTGGTTTAACATGCACTTTTGTGCTTACTGCTCTTTCTTGGATTCAAAGTGGTTGTTTCTTAATGTTCCCATGCTGACAAGGAAAAGAGGAATGGCAAGGGATGAGGGAACACACCTTGGGCACACGCACACACGTGTGTCCAACCACACAGAGCTCAGCAGTGCTGGGACAATGGTCAGGATGGAATTCCTGGGCGCAGTGATCCTGGTGGGTCTGCTCCAGGATGTGATTCCATCATCTCTCAGGTTTCCATTGCTCTCATGGGTATCTAACCCCAAACTTCTGGGTTTTGCCTATATATAAGGTGGCTTACAATTACACAATTTATTTTCTCTGTCTCTCAAAATCTAAATGGGTTTCACAGACTTAGAAAGATTAATCAACAAAACTGCTGCATTTTTAAGCAGTACCTGAAAAGCAGAACACATTTCTGGAAGCCACTGCCTCCATGTGGAGAGGAAAAGCTCCATTGAAAGGAAGACACTTACGAATCCAACCACATGGAAGAACACTCAGCTAACACAAGGCTCTCCTCATTAGAGCAGGACAAATCCACCCAGCAAACACAGCACAGAACCTGGGAAACAGTGTGAATGGACAGTGTCCACCAGGGATAGCATGATGGAGCACACAATCTGGAACTGGTTTCTGTCCAGCCCATAACTGAACACAGCTACTCAGCATAATAAGAACTGACAGCTCCTGAAAAGCACAAGGATCCACTTCAGGCACTTAACAATTTAAGCTACCTAGTTAGATAGTTTTGAGATTGTATTTCCTCCCCAACAAAATGAGGGGAATTTCCTTGAAAATGCATACTACTTTTTCCAACTGGGCAGTGTTTCTACCTTCCTGACTTGTGCAAATGAATGAACTTTAAAATTCCATATGTGGGAAATGAAAATTAAATGAGACCTGGATAAAACTATAAATTGCCATTGTCCAGATCCCCAGCAGCCAGTAATCCATGTCAGAGGCTCTGAAGCAGTGCTCTGCCAACCCATCTGAAAAATTACTCTAAACATGTTTTTTTATTGCTATAAATTGTCTTACATTTCTTTAAACAAGCCATAAATATGTGGATAGCTAAGATGTTTGTGACAGCTTTTGATTTGTGATCTGCCAAACTTTTGTGATAAGGCTAATTTAAAAAAAGGAGTAAATTTTGAGTACTAGAAATTTACTCTTTGGTAGAGAGATGCTTCAGCTGAAAAAAAAAATCTGGAGCTTGCAAATAAAATAAAAAAAAGATTGAGAAATTATTAGATTGACATTTGATGTCAGTCTTTCAGCTGTGTGGAATTACAGCTTCTGTATATAAGGTGTTTGTTATGCACTGCCTTGTGTGTACCAATGATGGATACAGGAATCCTGGTGATTATAAATTATAATTAATTATAATATAAAATATAAAATATTTTATTAAAAAGCAATACAATATTAGTAAATAATTTATAAATTCTCACTAAAACCAGCTGGTTTTTATGAGGTTATAATGAGTGTATTACAAGGTTCAGGCCAACTCTCTGGATTCCTGTTCCTCTGTGGAACAGAAGACACAAAACAGTTTTAAGCATCTTGGCTCTCTCATACCCTTCCATTAATCAAACCAAGTGCACAGCAATGAAGGATTTATCATCTTATGAAGGGAAACACAAATATCAACTCTCTTTTTGGTCAGACAGTAACTATGATAGTGATGAAAAGGCCTAATCCACTAGATTATAAGCATGACACATTTATTTGAAATAAAATATTTTACCAAGAGTTCAGGACATTTGTTAGAAGATACTCTCCCCTAGTCTGCCATTCTTTATGCCTATATTCAAATAAAACCTGCCTGTTACACACAGGATTTCTCAAAATATTCTTAATTTTCCCTCAACTTCCTTTTGAATTCAGGTTTTTATTTACGTGATCTGTAAATCCACTTTGCAGAAAAATCTCAAATAAATAATAAATTAATAATAAAGGTTAAAAACCTTTATATCCCTACAGTCACATGCCTTCTGCTCTACCTAGGTGTGCAGAATTCTTGCCACTTTCTTTTTCAGCCTTCCAATGTTTTCTGTGGTCAAGAGAAGATTTATCTTCTATGACATACTTACCTAGTGTGAAAATCTATTACCCTTTCTTGACTTAATTTATTGCAAAACCAGTGCTCAGTGGAAAAAGCAGGCAAGGTAAACCAGGGAACATCTGTAAACACCAAGAAAAACAGCCAAGCTTATAGTTCTGAGTGGCCTGAGAGGAGAGAGCACATCCAAACATCACAGAGCAAGACTGGATGGGGATTTTCACCACTGCCGACACCTTGGAAAGCTGCTGGGACTACAAAGGGTCCCTGTAATCATTTTAGGCAGTCTTAGAAGGTTAAAACCTGACTAAACCAAGTTGCCTTGCTTAAGAGAAAAGATTTAAACTTGGTACTTGAGCAGCATTTTATATATTCAGAATATTTTAGAAACATAAAAAAAAACTATGAAGAGCTTTTAGCTCCTCTTTTATAAATGGAGAAACAAGACTTGTAGAGCTTAATTTTTAATGACTTGAAGCTACCACGTAGAAAGCTAAGACAATTTCAGAAACCATGGTCTGAGGATGTAAGAAAGCAGAAAATACCTGTCACATTGGCTCTCCTTTGGGGGGTGGGTATGGGGTAATAGCATGGCAATTTTTCAGCAAATTCCCAACTGCTACAGTCAAGCTTCTCTAACTTCTCAAAATATTCAACATGTTCACTCCCCCTTTAGTAATCCTGACATTCTACAAGAAAAATGTGTGTACGATTTCAAAAGAACACTGGGAATATGGACAACCTGGGCTGTTTAAAAAGAATTACAAGTTATTCACAGCAACTAATGTTGTGGGGCCCCAGTAGATTTTCCTGTGCAACAACTTCAAAAGCTTTCAGAATTCCTGGGAAATAACACAGTTGGAAAATATTATAGAACCTTCAGGGTTCAGGTCCTTTGTTCAGGTCGTAGCACAGTATTTTATTATATTGTGACACACAGCATAGTAATTCTGCTAGACAGGGCTTGATCCACACTTCTCAAGCACAGGAAAGAGCAGAATGAGAAAGAGTTCAACATCTCCTAAAGTATTTCAGGCTCGGCAGGTTTCAGTTAATCTCTGGTATTCTGCAATGCTTTATAAAAATATTTATTTCTCATTTTACTCAGTTGAGAGGGATCCACACAGCAAAAAATAAAAAGTAAAGCATTAACACAGCTTTGACAAAATAAATGGAATCTTTTCTCTCATCTAATTTCTCCTGATTGCCACAGACATTGACATGACATCAGTCAGTCAAGGAATTTCACAGAGATGTACAATGATGCTTTGATGGTGCTTCAGCATTTTTTATGTATACACATTAACACTTGCTCCTGATGTTTCACTATTACTCCACTTCAAAATTCAGTGTATAAACACAGGCCCACCCCTTGTGAGCAGTGAAAACTACATTTCACCCAACCAGAACAAATGGTTTCTCCAGGAGAAGAGAAAACCAAGTTTTCCAGCCAGCTCTTGGCACTGCACACCAAACAGGGAGACCAGTGTGGTGCTGGGATGCAGTGCCTGCACTGGGATTGCCATCAGGGTGTGACGGTGCTCACAGGGGCTCTGGGATGAGGGAAGGGGTGGAGATCTCACTCCATGTTTCAGAAGGCTTGATTTATTATTTTATGATATATATTACATTAAAACTATACTAAAAGAATAGAAGAACAGGTTCTCATCAGAAGGCTGGCTAAGAATAGAAAGGAATGATAACAAAGGTTTGTGGCTCGGACAGAGAGCTCGAGCCAGCTGACTGTGATTGGCCATTAATTAGAAACAACCACATGAGACCAATCACAGATCTCAGCTTCTCAGGAGGAAAAATCCTAAGGAAAGAATTTTTCATAAATTGCTGCGACAATCAGGCGGTCCAGCAGCCCCAGCTGTGGTGAGGACGCTGGCACAGACCTGGTGTGACACTGCCTCCTCACCTGGCTGAGGTCACCCACAGCTGTCACTCTGCTGCCATTTTCACTCCTGGCTGCACAGCCCCAGGCACACCCAGAGGCAAACTGTGAAGCATTCCAGCCATAAATCCCAGCAAGTTCCAGCGCTCCTGCCTGGGAACTGCGGTGTGTTACTGCACCTCAGTGCAACATCCCTCTCAAAAAGTATACCTGAAAATTGCAAAAATCTTTACATTGCCTTTACCAAATGGAAAACTGGCACGGTTTTCATGCCTGCCAAGTGTATTGGTTTGCATGGCCTGGTTTGGGCAGTGGGGGGCACAGAGGTGGCTCCTGTGAGGAGCTGCTGGAAGCCTCCCCTGTGCCCAGCAGAGCCAGTCCCTGCTGTGGGACAGATGCTGGGACAGGGACAGGTGCTGGGAATGCCTCTGGGATAACAGAGTGAAGGAAAAATCAAAGCAAAGCTGGGGGCCAGTGTTAATTCCAGCCAGAGGAGAGGAGGAGGAGAAAGTGAGAACACGAGAGGGAAAGAACTTGGAGACACCAAGGGCAGTGGGGAAGGAGGGACAGGAGGTGCTCCAGGGGCAGAGCTGGGATTCCTCTGCAGACCCTGGGGATGATCAGGGTGAAGCAGCTGAGCCCCTGCAGCCCCTGGGGATCCAGCAGGGATGCAGGGATCCACTCACAGCCCCTGAGGATGCAGAGACCCAGGAGGGGATGCAGAGACCCACCCACATCCCGTGGAGATCCAGAGGGGATGCAGAGATCCGGGGGGAATGCAGAGATCTGGGGGGGATGCAGAGATCCACCCCCAGCCCACGGTGGAGGTGCCCAGATAATTTCTCCTGGTTCTTATCACAATCCATGAACCCTTTGTTAAATTTTCTCTCCTCTGTCCAGCTGCAGAGAGGTGTGAGTGGCTTTTGTGAGTGGCTGGCATCTGGCCAGGGTGAAGCCAGAGCAGCAAGAAAAAAAGGGAAACCAAAAAATTATGGCATCTATCACCTTATAAACCAACTGTGTCTTTGCATTTCTAGTTTTATATAAAATAAATTACAGATCTGTGGAAAGCCCAGTAGCTACTTGAGAGCTAACAACTCAGTCTTGGCTGTGTTTTGTGCAACAAAATTACAAACTGAAATCGCAGCCACTGATCAACAAAGTCCTAGGAACTGGAAGAAGCATACATAAAAACCAATTTCCATAAAACCAAGTTAAGATTGTCAAATTTGAGGGCTACAATGACAACTGTACTCTGTCTGAGAATCCCTGAAATGCCATTTCAAGTATTTTTAAACTGGTAAATTTTACTCACCACATATTCCCACTTAAGAGCAGAGAGCATTTAAAAGGCATGCATACATTTGAAAAGTCAGCTGTTTCTCTCTCCTGAAGACATCATATAACCTGAAGACATCACAGCAAAAAAAAATCCCAACAAAAAACAATCCCCCCTTTTGGTATGGAGTTGTAGAGCACCGAGCACCTTACACTGTCAGAAATGCTATCCCAGGAGTGCCTTTCTGTGCCTCCTCTTGCCAGCTGTGTGTATTTCTTACACCAACCTCATGGACCTGGTTATTTCCTGCTTCAGTGGTTCTCCTCCAGCTCCCTGGAAAATTTCCCCTTCTCCTTTCTCTGCCACCTTCTGCAAAGTGATGCAATCCTTCACTCCTCCTTTGCCATTAGCACCAAATGAGCCCAAAACTTAATTTAGAGGTTTAATGTCAGAAGTTTGTAACAACCTCTCAAGCACATCTGCTCCAAACAGACTGCTCACTGTTTAAATGCTCATTTTTATTTCTATGTGAAGTCTGGGTTCCACTGTTCTGTCCACTAACACAATTTCAGCAAAAAACTGCTGTAGAAGACACTGTTCCAACTAAAGGAAAATATGTAATTTGTAAACCAAGAGCACAAACATCAAAGATGGTTTCCATTGAGTGTAAATCCAAAATCTGGCCATATTAGAAATCTTCCACAGCAGGTATACTCAATCTCATTAAAATAAGGATGAAAATTTAAGTTCATAATGGACAATGTGTCCTGCTACATTACAGATTAAGGAGGCAATTCTTTTCCTTTTTCTGGGAAAATCAAAAACTAACAGAAAAAGACAATGGAGGCAAATTTCAAAATTACACGTCCCACCAAAATTTGAAAAAAAAAAGTTTTTTTTAGTTTCCTAAGTAACATAAAGTTTTGCTGCATAATAAGAGCAAACTTTATGCAATTGCATCTCGCCATTAAAGCCTTTGCTATAAAAGATATATCATCATTATGAGTGACACCTTTACTACAGAATATTTGTGGCACACATAATATGCTGCCATCATTGAGATGTGCAAAGAAAACCAAGCTGTCAGAATGATCTGCCTGTCACTCATAGGACACAACAGTTTAGAAAAGCCCTGGTTTCCATTGGGATCTCAGGTTGGCAATGGCCAAGCTGGAACAGCTGAGTTATCATCATCATCATCACCTCAGGACTCCCAAACACTCAGTGAGCCCCCCTCAACTTTATTGCCAATTTTAACCACCCCAGCACAAACCAGATGAATCTGCCTGTTCTTTCACCTCTCCTTATAAACTACTACCACCACTTCAACAATTACTGCAACAAGTTTTGTTGGACCTTTCTGCTGACAGTTTGCACAAACACTTTTAAAAGGCGAATATCCAACTCACCGCTCAAGTTCTAAGATTATTTTTTCACTGTAAGAAAACACTGCAAAGCAAGTTTTCTTAGAGCTAATCAATCTTAATAATGATATTCTTTTTCTACTGGCATCTTAAAAGACAGCTGGATAAAAACTGCCTCTCCAGCCCACAACAACCCACACATAAACTCACAATTTCACTAGAGACACAATGGTACTTAACTGAACTCAAAAGCAATGCTGCTACTGGCCATAGAAGGAAGGAAGGAAGGAAAGTTCTGTTTAAATCAGTTACCAGTACAAAACAGAAAGAAATTCTGGATGTACACCAGCAGGTTGAAAGGTACAAATTACCACCAGGAACATAAAAGCTGTGTATGAACACGTTTCAGTCCATGAATGTAAGAACACTAAAATCTATAGCAACAAGCATTGTAGACAGAAGTTTTTCCAACATGCAGGAAAGAGGCAGATCTCTTTTTTCCAGGTTAACACACAGTCACAGAGGAATCTGAGAAAATTGTATTGAGTGTTGCAGACTGGAGATAAGGCACAAACTCAGATTTATTACTCAATCATCTTTACTGATCAGTTACTGAATAATTGAGATCAGGTATGTACAACGACCACAGTACCATATGTTACAGTTTAAAAAGACAAGAACTTGCCTCAGTTTCGTCTCATTTGTTGAATGAACAAAAAAAAAAGTGTATTTCTCTAGTACCTGCTGTCCCCCACTGCAACATTTCAGTTTCTGAATATGTTTCTGTCTTACTTAAATCAGTAATTTGTCACCGTGATATTTTCTGGAAAATCCCTTCACCAGGATTTCTTCTCCTGGGAAGCTTCAGCTTCTCCATATTTTGCTGCTTTGGAATGTGATTTGGAGAACTGTTTACCAAGCATGTGAATTGTTTTAATTTAATGACCAATCCCAGTCCAGCTGTGTCAGACTCTCTGAGTCTGTCACAGGTTTTTATTATCATTCTTTTCTCGTCTTCTGATGTCTCCTTTCTCTTTCTTTAGTATAGTTTTAGTATATAATTTCTTTTAATATAATATCATAAAATAATAAATCAGCCTTCTGAGAACATGGAGTCAAATTCTCATCTCTCACCTTGTCCCAGGGACCTCACACCACCACAAGTAATTAACTATTCTTTCTTTGCCAAACCATTTCCTTGTTTGAAACAGCACTTAAACCTCAGAACACTGAGGATAAATACATCCAGCATCAAGAATTCATTTATTACAGATGAAACAAGTAACTTTTTATTCCTTCCTGCTCTTCTTTTCTAAGCTGAGCCATAGAAGAACATATCTACAATTGGAATTGACTCTCACCTCAAGCCCAAAACTTTCTGCCTGTTCCTTGGACAGCATCCCGTGCTCCTGATTGTGGGGAGGAGAAATCACAGAGGCAAAACGCAAGAGAAATGCAAATTAGGAAATGGGGCATCACTCAGCCACAACTGCAGTTTGCTCTCCTGTGCCTTGGCTCACACCAAATCTTTGCCTTGTCCAGACAAAGCAACATGAGCTCTGCATAACATTACAAATTCCATCACATCATGGTGTTAAAAGACAGGCCAGCAGGCAGTATTTTGTTCTCTATTCCTTTCCCAGTGGCTTTTAACATGCTCCACTACCCAGCAGTGAACACCACCAGTCACTTAGGTTCCCAGGACAAGCCCAGTGTCTCACCTGCCTCTGGTCAGCTCACAGCCCACACGAGTGAACCTGACATGTTTTGCCACACCTCTTAACTCTGAGTCTTTCCACCTGCTGCCTTGTGGGGTTCTGCAGTTCTCCAGAAAAAAAAAAAAACTTCATTTTCCCTTTATTAGGTAACATAGCCTAAAATCAACAACAAAAAGTCAACGAAAAGTCAACCAAAAGTCAACCAAAAGTTCAACCAAAAACCATGCCACCCACCAATATACTGGCTTATTTTGATAATTGATGAATAACTAAGTTGCATCCTTGTGGCACTGCACTGGTGAGATCATCTGAAATGAGGCCAGAGTGACCCCTATAACCAGGCAGAAACTCCACACCAGAAGATTGCTTTGCTTCCACTACTCACTCTCTACACAACTTTACCTTGTTAAATTGCCTTTGCTACTTCTGTATTTACCAACTCTGAAAATTGCTCCAAAGTATGAAACATTTGAAAATCAAAATTAAATCTATATTTGTTTCTCAGAACATTGCAATCCAATCTTGGGAAGAAAGTAATGTGCTTAATCCTACTAAAGGTTATAACATGTATAATACTGTAATCATAATAAAGATTATAACATGTATAATAATATAATCCTGCTAAAGATTATAACATGTATAATAATATAATACTACTAAAGGTTATAACATGTATAATAATATAATCCTACTAAAGATTATAACATGTATAATATAATCCTGTTAAAGATTATAACATATATAACAATATAATCCTACTAAAGATTATAACATGTACCTGCATAGTGAAAAGATGTGTGTAAAATATTATAAAGTATTTTTTTACAGGTAAAAAAAAATGACTTGTTCATCAAATGAAAACCTCCACAAAGTCATGATTTCCAAATCCTGCATATGTAAACTTAGGTATATCCCTCAAGAAAACCTCAATTGCAACAGTAAGCATTAAATTTTGGAAATTAAATTTTGGAAAACTACCAAGGGTACACAAAAGATTATTATTATACATTACCAACTCTAAGAATGCTTTTGATTGAAAATGCTTTCTTAAAACACAAGTTGGCAGCTATCCACTTCCCCAGTGACCCTGACCCTTTTTTCTAGTTTAAAAATGTCAATTTCAGAAAGGAATCCTAACAATAAAACCAGTTTGTTCAGGAGCCACGAGCATCTTGGACACCACCAGTTAGCATCCACGTAGAATTGTACAGACAATTCTATATTTAAGTCTCATTCTGTTACATCATTTATTAAGTGCCTTGTTATAAGAGCTGGGAAATTTAAATACATCCCACCAGTGACAATCTATTCTGACATTCAGTGTTCCCTGCACTGACATTTTTACTTCATAAAAGTCATGAAATGCTGCATTCAAATGAACTTCCCTCCTATAAAATGAACATCCAGAAATTGTGCACATTATCTTTTAAGTCAATATCAGAAATAATAATTTTTTTTACTGAAATACCCTAGTCTCAACAATGTTATTTTTTCTGCACAGAGACTACATGCAGTCTAATTACTTGCCACTGCAGATTACAACATAAAGTCTGAAACTGTAAGTATTTGAAGAAGTAAGAGAACTTTCAACTGAATAATATTTGCTCCTGAAAGTACACATACAATTTTAAATTACTGCTCTGATTGTCTCTAATGGGAAAATATATTCAACTGAGATACACTGAGAAAAAAAAGAACAAAAAAGCACCCCATTTGTGAAATAAGACAACATTCTGAGGGAAAAAAGGAAAAAAAAAGCTCTACCAAATATGCAAGGTAAGGAAACAGACATAATAACCAACACAATCACATAATCAACAGTTAAAAAGATACCATAAAGACACCTTATAGAAGTAGTAACATGAAAGTATAGAAGTATAGTATAGTACAGTATAGTATAAAGTAGTAATATCAAAGTATAAAAGTGTGGCAGACCATGAGAACAGAAGGTGTTGCATAACCCCACCTAAAGTATCATGAGACATAATTCTTACAACTCCATAAACAAGAAAAAAAAATATTTGCAGCAAGTTTCTAGCCTAGAAGGGGAAGTGTCAGCCCAGCTAAATTTGTTGCACGTGCCCCAGTAAAGGAGGGCAAAGTTCCTAAAAGATTACAACGGATAAATGTGATGAGCTCAAAGCACCATGCGTAAAAATATGTACTAAATATGTTAAGAAAACCTCTGAACAACTGAAAAAACCCTTGCCTCAGCTTAAAGTTCATCACCTGGACATAAACATGAAAAAAAGGAGCAGCAAGTTTCATTTGGCCATATGAACAGTAAACAGCTGTGAAAAGGGAAACAAAACCCTACAATATGCAAGCCAGAAGTCTCAATTGGAATAGAGAAGTATTTAAAATAGAATAGTAGGACTTATCCAGAGTTTGGTATGACATTACAGGAGCCTTGTCTAAAACAGAGGAGCTCAGAGTGGAACTGGCACAGAGGAGCTGGAACAGGACGAGCAGAAGTGAGAGATTATGAAAAGATTAAAAAACCCCAGACTTGTTTTGCATGCAAAAAAGGAGGGCAAGAATAGATGTCAATATTCTACAGCAAGTATTTTAAAATGCCAATGAGAGAAAAGAGCTAAGAGATATTAATAAACTATTACTTAATTTTCTTCAATTAAAATTAAATTAGGTAACTACTTTAACTGGAAATTTAAAAAAAAACTTTCATATAATGAAAAATTAGACTCTGGAATAGCTGGAGCACTGCATATAGAACTCCTAATTACTTTTAAGACAGAGCACAGGGGAGGAGATTAAATTATGCAGTGGCTTATAACACCATGCAATTGGATTCAGTGCTGTAAGAAGTCTCTTACAGCATGTTTATATTTGAGCAGCTATTGTAATTCTCCTCTGAAAAGTTCACCCTGAAAATGTTTATGTAAACTTATCACGACATATACACATTACACATTTTACATGTGTATAAACATACTCCAACCTAAGAATAACTTACCCCTTAGGTATAAATGGTTCCTTTTATTTTTAGAAACCCCTTAACTGGATGCATAAATACAACATTGGCACTGAAAAGGCTTCTTTCTCTTAATTTTATCCAAAACAGTTACTGGGGAACTTTTAAACAAACATAACCTTGATATTGACTGGCAACTGCTATTTTCTGATAGAAAACTCAAAAAATACATTGCTCTCAGATGCAACTTTTTCTAGCATATTTTTTATGCCCTTATTCAGAAGATGAGAAAGGAACTTCCAAATGGAACTTCCAAACCTGCCACAAAAGGATAATTAGGACCCCAAAATCAACAACTTTTGATTGTTATTGAAGGAAGAGTTCAACAGTTCAAAAGTTGAGTGTCTGCTTTTCCATAGGGTGCAATAAAATACTCTAAACGCATTAACTTAATGTGATATAGAAGGAGATAAAAAAGAAATTCCCAAACAAAATCCCAAGTTATTTTAGTGCTATTTTTAAGTATAATTCTACCCAAATTGAATTTAAAAAAACAGGCACCTCAAAGAACATTTTAGCCCTCTGCTCCATGGCTTGGGACTTTGCAGGCTATATTTATTTCTCCACGCTCATCAGCAGGTTCCCATCTGTTTTGTAAAGCAGCTGATTGCTCAATTAGACAACTACTTTCTAATATGTCCCTACAGGTTAAGATCCCATAAGTAAAATAATTACAGGCAATTTTCACATCAAGATGAACGCCCTTCCAGGTGCTAGAAAACACAACATGATCCTGACAGCCTTCAGAAAACAACTACAGTCCACTCCAGCATTTATTTAAACTCAAGTTTTCCAAAACTGGAATTAGGCAAGAATCCATTTGATCCACAAATGCTCAGACTGTTGCAGGGAATTTTTTTCTTTGTGTGCCATCTTTTGACCTAGTATTTTGCGGAGAAAAGAAGAAAACCCCAAAACTTTGTCAATGTTGTAAAGCTTGGTATGTTTATTACAGCTCTGGATGCATGCGGAGATTGCTCTCCTCAAAAAGGCATGAGTACCTCTGGGAACTTCAGGTCTCTTTTTATCTCTCTCTCAAATACATATGCATACAGTTTCACAATA
This sequence comes from Melospiza melodia melodia, assembly GCF_035770615.1. Lineage (NCBI taxonomy): Eukaryota > Metazoa > Chordata > Aves > Passeriformes > Passerellidae > Melospiza > Melospiza melodia. The sequence continues at coordinate 47,629,441 of NC_086199.1, forward strand.
GGTTCATACATGTTCATTTTTATGGGTTTCGTGTGACTTTTACCGCTAGTTCCTTTTGATCAGAAAGAATTCCGAGGTCAGGCTGACTTGCCCTTACAGCAGTCTCTGTCTCCTTCTATCATCTTCTGTCTCCCTCCCTTTATCTCTGTCCTTCACTGAAGTAACTTCACTGAGCTTAGGCCTTGCAGTCTGGCTAAATAACTATGGTTTCTAACCACAGACTCAACTCAAAAATGTACATTTCACCTAAAGTAAAATGGATTTTTATCCTGGAAAATTTTCACTTTGCTTCACTAGGAATCACAGATCTAGGAAACAATTTGCCAAAGAGGCCTCCAGAGATGTTCCAGCCCAAAGCTCAGTGCAGACCTAACTTAGGTGGGCTCCCCAAGGCCAGGTCCAGCCGGACACCTCGAAAGATATTTCACAGGAAACCTCTCCCAGTTCTACAGCCCTTCTGGCCCTCTCCTTCCCTGACACCTGTAACTGGAATTTCCTTTTAACTCGTGTCTCAGAACCCCCACCAGACTCCAGCTCTGGGCCAGCCCTTCAGGCAGGTGAAAAACTCCAGTGCAAATTGTTCACAAAGTTGGCAAAGGGTTTTCAGTTGTTTAAGTCTTCAAAAAATACTACGGATCGCTGATCCTGGTTTTAGTTTTTTTTCCCTAGAATTACCAAGACAAACTTGAGATTAGGATGTAGTAACTGTGTATTTAATCAAAATTATCAAAATCAATTAATACACTACATAAATCAAATTAATTTAATAAAAACACAAATTAATAAGAAATTAATCAAATCAAATTAACAAAATAAAATTAATAAAAAATATAAATGAGCAGTTTGACATTCCCCTGGAAAATTCATTGTTAGCTGTGTTTTGTCACATAGAAAGCTAAACAGTTACTCTTGAATCATTTACATATTTACTACAAGCAGACTCATTTTCCATATCAGGCTACTATTTTATGACTTAAGAGTTTTTGATGTTGGGTTTTTGGCAGGATATAAAATAATTGCTTATTGTTACCTGATGCCATGAAAAATTTAAGAATCAACTCTAAACACAAGCTGGTTTACATCTCAGTATTCCTGCATGTTCCCAAAATAGATGATTTTTCAGTTCTATTATGGTTTTCTTTGGAAGTACCAGTAAATTGAATTTCATTGCTCTCCATTTGCTACATTACTTTAAAAAAAAAAATCATTATTGAGCAGAATAACTCCCACTGGAACAAAGTCTCACTTCTGTTACTATACAAACACATTTCTGTTCCTCTTCCCAAGCTGAACTACCGAAATCATTATAAATACCAATACCAGCACTTCAAGTGGAAAAAAAGACCTTTTATTTAGAATAAATGCCTCTTTGCCAATGCAAAACCATGAGTAATCCATTAAATCCTTCAGAGTACTGCAGATGGCTCCACTGGTGTTCCCACTGTGTGCTCTGGTAACATTTCAAATCACCCATGGGAGATGCTAAGGAAACACTGTCTATTTCATTTTGGCAATATTATGATGCCTTAACTGGAAAATCTCTTCCCTAAGCTGCCATACCATAAGAGTAAGTATATCTCCATTTGAGAAGCTCCTTTACAAGACCTTTAAAAGATCCCACCTTTCCAACAACAAAATATCAAATGAAACCAAGCAGAATTGCACAGAAGCATCCACTGGAAGTGGTCAATGCCAGGACAAGCCAACCTTCTGCAAATCATTGCCACCAACCTGCTGCAGCAAATTTCATCCCCACACACCACATGCACCACCACTGACTCTTGTGTCATAGCCACAGTGTGGCTGTGGGATTTGTCACAGAGTGCATGGCTCCATTGGATTTATGAAAGTAATCCTCAAGTGATCCCATCTTGGAATCTCTGCTGATCAGAGTGACCCCGAGATGAGTTAGAAAGTCTCTTTTCCCAACCCGGTGGTTGAAGAAAGAGTCAGAACTCTTCTACTCTCATTCTCAAGGTTGTTTATTGTTTCTTATCTATAAAATTCTTTCTCCTGTCCAGCCAAGGTCTGCTCAGCAGGACAGACAGAGGCACTCTGCCTGCCCTCGGGGCAGTGTTATCTTTTTATACTAAAAACTACATGTACACTATTTACCATAACTTCCCAAAATCTATTACCTGTGTTAGACAGTGAGCTTCTACTCTAAACCAATCTAAAAATGCCAACATCACTATCACAGACACATTTTATGAAAAATCCTTGCCTTAGGATTTTTTTCTCCTGAGAAGCTGAGAGGCCTCAGGAACAAGATGCAAACAATGATTATCTGTTGCATTCAACAGGTGCATCTGTGATTGGTCTCATGTAGTTGTTGCTAATTAATGACCAATCACAGTCAGCTGGCTCCGACTCTGTCTGAGACACAAGCCTTTGCTATTCATTCCTTCTTTTTCTATTCTTAGCTAGCCTTCTGATGAAATCCTTTCTTCTATTCTTTTAGCATAGTTTTAATATAAGATATATAATAAAATAATAAATAAAGCCTTCTGAAACATGGAGTCAGATCCTCATCTCTTCCCTGTTCCTCAGACCCCTGTGAACACTATCACAAATCACAGCAGAGGATGGAAGTCAACAAGAAGAAGGAGAAAGGCTGGACATGCCCAGATCCCTCCATCTTACCCCCTGAACCCCCATTCTAAAAACCCAAAAAAATCTATTTCTCACCCTGTGCCAAACTATTATTCTACTTATACTTTTGTGGCTTTTAGATCTTCATATAAGGCAGGTAATTTGCTCCATGGGTCATAATCAAAACCACAGGGGCATCTTGGGTTCTGTGCCAGCGTGTCTGAGCCCCTTGGCAGGGGTCCTGGCAATCCAGGCCAGCCAGAGGGATGTCCTGAATTCCAACAATCCCAGAGCTATTGTTCTGTCTCAGAAATTGTTGTAGTGTGTTCATTAAGTTCATTTAATTCCTCCCCCATTTTATGTATCTGCTCCCCCCCATTTTGTGTAAAATGGTTCTGCCCTCCTCAGTTTTCCCGCCACAGCCCTGCCAGTTCTATTGTCAATCTTTTAGGTTGTATAATTCCTCCTCCCCCCTTTTCCCTTATATGTATGCCTTTTCTCCTCCCTGGGCCAAGTCAATCACCCCCCACTCCACCTGGTATTCCAGAAGCTTCTCCTCTTTGGGGGTTGTGGTTGGCTGTGGTCCCGGGGCCCCTCCCATACCTGGTACCTATTGGGCTCTCCACTATGTCATTTGTGTTAAGCTCATCCCCTCTTCTCCCCCTATTGGTCTTCTGTAAACCCCTCCCGGATCCACCCTTTCCCTTTATAACCCTGAAGCACCCTTTGTTCCGGGTCATTCGCTGATACATCGTGGGCTTTCCAATAAATCTGTTTAGCCCCCAACGAGTGTCCAGCTCCTTCCTTCTCGTCGTTTAGCAGCGATCCAGTCCGCAGCCAGCACAGCCTGAGGCCTTACGACGCCGAGGGGTGCTGGCAGACTGTGCAGCTGGGTGTCGGCCTTAACCTCAGCTAGCCGGACTCTGACCTTCTCTGTCCTTGAAGGACAAATACACCTCACTGCAAGAAATGAATCCAGAAACCATGGCCCAGAAACCTTCCTTCCAGCGGGTCTGACTGCTCAGCACCTCCTGCATTTCTGCTGACTTCCCTATCACAGCCCATAAAATGGGTGAATTATCTGACACACGGATTATTAACACCTTGTGGAAGACACTGCCTGCCAAAAGGGCTCTCAGAGAGTGCTGGTGCCATCAGATGTGGGGGATAAAAAGCCTGTTCACCTCTCTGTAGCTGTTTGGCATCATGCATTTCACAAAGGAGGAGCTGAGCCAAACAGCTCAGGCAAAGGCTTAAATCACGGCAAAACCACACTGGGGTCTTCTCAAAACACGCAGATCACTCTAACAAGTATTAGACAAACACTCGGTATAAAACGGAGAAAAGAGTAGAACCACGTTCTGCACATTAAGGGTGTGGCACAGCTTCTTTACAGATGCATCCACCAGGAAAAAATGCTAACACCTTCACAGTATAATTAGCAAAAGTCTGATAATCAAAATTAAGTCAGGTAGCCAATGTGTCAGAGAGTAACCAGGTATCTCCTCAAGTACTGGGCCAAATTTTATAGCAAGCGCTTTAAAACGAGGAGTCAATAAGCTGAGAGAGATCCAGAGAGCAGCAAAGAAGCAGGCAGAAAACATGAGTCACGTGGAAACACTGGAAGCTGAGCTTTTGGTTTGTTTTTCTTTGTGAATAAGGAGGCTGGAGGGGATCTGATGGTTATCTCTGTACAAGTTACTAAAAAGGCTTCAGCATTCAGTCATTCTGCATGCCAAGCCAGAGCAAGTCAAGGAGTGCTTGGCTGAAATGGCAGAAAAGGAGCTCTGAGCTGGACGTTGGGACAATTTCTTCATGTATAAACCACAAGAAATCACCAAGAGATATTATTTATGCAATTCCTGTTATTATGGAATGCTTCTAGGAAGAGGAAAAGCAAACAGTGTTTAGGAATTCCAGAAGTACATTAGATTTTGTTCTAATTTTGCAATTTATTGACAGTGCTTAAAGCCCTTGTTTCCAACATCCATTATTTATTTTATTTGAATTTTCTTTTGGGAATCATTCGGGGTTTAAGTTGTTTCATTGCTAAGTTTGATCAGGAAATCTGCAGTTAAATTTCAAGTTGGCAAGTTAAATTTCAAGTTGGTAACATCTGATTTCACATCTTTGGAAAAGTGACTGATGAAATTTTTGCCTGTGTCACTCTGTTCTTTCTTGTCTTATCTCCTGATACTCCTGTAACTGCATCAGGGCTTTCTTTACCTTACCAGTATTTTTATTTCTTTGTATTACAACAAGGACACAGATAGTTGGCATGCTTGCCCATGGAGCAGGGGTTGGAACCAGACAATCTTTAAGGTTCTCTTCCAACCAAAACTATTTTTTGAGTCATTATTTGGGGTATTTTTAAACAGGTATAACACACAGAACCCATGTTTCTTTCCGAAATCGAAAATTTTGGCTCAAAGCTGAACGTATGAACATAGATGTTACAAAACAAACAAACAAAAAAATAAAAGTGGGTCATTTCCAGTCAAATCTGAAGGGAGCAGAGTACACTCAGAAGCCTTTTCACTGATTGGTTTAATGATGAAGTGGACAGAGAGGTGCAAAGCCACAGCTCTTTCCATGGCGACTCTAAGGCATGCCACATATGTTTCTGTAGAGCAGAAGCAGCAGCTAGGCTGTAATGCACAACCATGCACAACGTTCAGGTTTTTCCCCTCTAAAAAAACTACCAAAACCTGTCTTTCACTCAATACATCTCCCTGAACTGCACATTCCTGAAGATGTACCCTGAAGCTCACATCAAGCTCTTTTTTGGCTATCCCTGACTTACTCATCAATTTTAACTGCTGCTGTCCAATGGCCAACTGATATTTAATTTCTGTTCTTTGTATTTTGCCTGTCACATCCCATATTTGCACCTCTTCCATTCATTTTATCTCTGTCTCATAATACTCCCTTCAATCATGAATTATTCAAACCACTTGTTTTCTTGGTATTTTTCTCATCAGAACTTACACATAGCTCTTGTCCTCTAGACTTGCTTTTTACCCTTCAATTGCTCTATTTTCCCAATTCTCCACATGTTCATTCATTCCTTGCTCTCTTCCATATTCTTCCCTACTGCTTTTCTACATCTATCAAGGCAATCCCATAGGCATTCTTGCAACATAATAATTTCTATGGTCTGTGAACAATGAAGAGGTGTTTACCACAGAAAGCATCACATAGAAAACTTTTCCCACTTCCTAGGAATAAAAAAATTTGTCTTAGGATGCTTAGTTCTTGCTATTGTATCTAATTTACCAATGTATAACACAAATAGTTATGAGCCAGGCTTCTTTTCCAGTATGATACAGAGAGCGATCAAATTGAACGTATTGATGTTCATTACAAATAAATCCCACCTAAATGATATGAAATCACTGATATTTTACAGTTCTGCACAAATGAAAATCAGCTTTTTTAGCTCATTAATTAAGCCAAGTTTTACCAACCAGCCACTGGAGCTGGAGGGCTGAAACTCAGATTTGTACGTATGATTCAGTTCTTCCCAAAAAGCTCTCCACTACAAGAGCTCACAAACTGGAATTTAAATAATCACTTGTGAATCTTGCATGTCTAGCTCAATCCAATTTCTCATGGAACAGCAAATGTTAAGAAAATTAATCTGAAATTAATTTGTGTATCATCAGTGTCATGTATTAGAGACTTTGTTCATTCCTGTGCCCATGAGAATACAGGGTGGCTGAATTACAGATATTCTCCTATACAGGGTAATGTATTGAAGGAGATTAATACTGTCAGGCAGACTACTCTAAGAAGCCAGCATTTGTGATAAAAGTACCTCTTTGGGAGTGGGGATGAAGATGGAAGGAATGCTGAAAAAAATCCAGCAATTAAAACTACAGTGAAACTGTGCAACTGCTGCCTGTATGATGACATACAAGAACCTTAGCTCATGATTTTTAAAAAATCTGCCTGTCAGGGATATCCACATTGCAATTATCTGTATTTTCTACAGGTTGTGAGAGCCTAAACACAAACTCATTTTGACCAGTTAATTCAGAACTTTAGCAGTCATTACCCTGATCTCTTTTTTTACAACACGTTCTCCAAGAGATCTTTTCTTCAATTTTTGCATGTGTAGTAGCAGGAGAATGTCTACAATCATTATTCAGATATCCAAAAACTACTGTTCCAAATGTTGCCTAAACACCTGCAAGCACCCAGGAAAACCCAGCTGAAATAGTGAATTGTAATTTAAAACTGGATTAACATTAGAATGTAACTCTTAAATCTGAGATTTAAAGTCGCTTTCCATCTTCCAGAAGTAGTCAGCCCTGTATTCACATTCCCAGTCAGGCACCACAGGCAACCAGAGAGCTTCAAAAGGTGACTGTTCCAAGGAGAAAAGGCTGTTCCTACTTTGTTTTAGAGAAAATATTGGAAGGATCATTCAGAAAGACAACTGAAATTTTTGATGTGACAAACTTTCACTGCCAGGGCAATGACTGCACAGGCATTGAAAGGAGATTCAGGACAAATGTGCACCCAGGAGGAACCAACAAGGCTTTCTGGGAGACTTAATGCCTCCTCCATAAAATTACCAGACAATTAAATCCTTTCTCCCTCTCTAATTGCCTTCCTGTTTTTCCCAAAGAAACTGGAAACACTTCCTGCAGTTTTCCTTCTCTTCTGGAATATTTTCTCCTTTTTGTTTCAATGGTCTCCAAATTTTGCCATCTCCTGGGCAGTCCCTCCATTCAAACAACCCCTTCTGTCACGGGCCTCACAACTACTTTTTTCTACCTTCAACAATTTTCTCAGCCACAAAGAAAATGTTTGTCCCCATTAACTTGGTAAGGTTACAGCTTGGTAAAACACAACAAAAGTCAGGTAAAGAAAAAAAGACAGGTAAAAGTCTCTGAGGTGCTGCACCCAGAATATCCAAAATACAGCAGTGAGGGATGTCAAAGGTTCCACAGATGCAAAATAAAAGAACCAGGAACAGAATATCCAGAAAGTTTCCCTCTTGTGGCTGCTCAAAAAACAATTGTTGGCCTGGAAATCACATTACAACTAAATTACACATAAATGCAGATAGCTGATACTTTAAGATCAAGCAGCTTCTATTTGCTTGGAAAATCAGGATGTAGCTGCTAAATTTAGATTGCAGCCACAACCTTTAATACAACACGTTAAAGTTGCCCTCTTAAAATAAAGATCAGAGCCTTGAAGAGAAGCAGTTTTTGCAGGGAACAACATACGACAAAAGCTGGTGATATTTTCACTACTGATACAAAGAACAAAGTACCATTAATAAAGTGCAGGAATGGAATAATATCCTTATATAAAAGAGCATTCCCTTCCAAAAAAATCCACAGCACACCAGCAAAGCAACGAGTATAAAGCATTTTGTAACTTCAGTCAACAGGCAGCTCTGAATTCATGCCTGAATGCTCAGTGCAGATCACCAAGCCCTCAGGAGAAGATCACTGAACATCACACAGAAGGAAAACACATCTGGTGTTTTCCAAGTCCTGCTTGCAGACATTTCTTATGCAGTGAACCAACAAGGATGAATCGCATTCCACAGCACCTTCTCATGCAGCTGCTCCATCCCTCTTGGTGTGTAGGGTCTACAAAGTTGCTTAAAAAATATGCTACCAAATGTGCTTTAAAAAATATGCTACAAAACCTCTTAAGGGCTGCTAAAGTTTAGCTTTTAGAGGAAAAAGGCAGCATCAGAAACCTCCAGTGGAATTGCTCTCCATTTGCAACCAGCCCAGCGCCTCCACACCTCCTGCATTGTCACGTTTTCTGAAAAATCTCTTTGCCCAGGATTACTTCTCCTGGGAAGCTGAGAAGCCTCAGAGAAAAAGGAAAACAATAATTATCTCATTTGCTTCTCCTGTGTTGTGCTCATGTGGAATGTGTTTGGAGATTGTTTCATTGGTTTCCTGTGAATTGTTTTGACTCTTTGGCCAATCAGGGCCAAGCTGTGTCGGGACTCTGGAAAGAGTCAAGAGTTTTCATTATTATGTTTTTAGCCTTCTGTAAGTATCCTTTCTGTATTCTTTAGCATAGTTTAGTATTCTTTAATATAATAATATAATAAATTAGCCTTCTGAGAAACATGGAGTCACATTCATCATTCCTTCTTCCCAATGGCAGGCGACCTCACAAATCCAAGATTGCATCTTCCCAGTTCTCCCTACCTGGCCCCTCCAACATCCTGCTGGAGCTCCCAGGCTGAGCTGAGAGGATGACTCAGCTGCAATGACATTAAATCCTGATGATGAAGTCTCCTGCCTCTGACAGGGCTGGACCCCTGCCTCCCCAAGCACACGTGTCCAGCCAGCAGGAGAGCCCAGGTGTGGCCCCACAGAACCTTTTGGGAGCTCTGAGTGCAACCATTCACTCTTTTTATTTATTTTTTTTTATTATGTTGTTTCTGGAAAGCTGCATTTAATAAGTCATAAAAAAGATCCCTTCCCTTATTTCTATCTTGAGAAAGGATCCTAATTGGCTAGAGCCAGTCATAAAAATTTAACCGTGTTTCTGAAAACACGAGTGCCAAAGGGTAATGCATCTCTAATGGTTGCCAGTGGAATAAATAGCAGTTCTGACGTCAGAACTTTGTTACACTCCAATAACTGGCTCATTTGGGGTTTCAGGTACAGCAAGTTACATGTCAGTTTTAAATAAAGTTATAAAAATAGAACGCACAGTGAACCATATTGCCACTATGCAGCCTGAAACTACATGATTTATGTCTAATGAAATATTAACAAAGGTGACAGAGGTTATAAAAATAGTATTTTCTATCTCATAATATCCTATTACTTAGATTTGAGAGGGCAAAATGAGGCAGATACAATTTTTCTTTTGTTTTTCAAAACATATGGCCAAAACCAGAGTAAGCAATTTTGAGTGAAAGTGACATTTAAAAAGTATTTATAGTACCTTTACCCAGAAGACAGCATAGTAAAACCCAAGTTGTAAAAAATCTGCATCTCTGAGTCCTGCTTGAATAAACACATTAGGCAGCAAAGAAGCTTTGTCTTTTCATTCTTTCTGCAGTGCAGCAATTAAACAAATTACCCTTTCATTGTGTACAAGATGACACCTTGGGCTGTGCCTGTACAAATAAGAGTTTAATGGTTCAGGGATTCAGCCACCCAGCTGATGGACAAAGCTGTGGTGCATGGATGGAGCTGAATATTTCAGTTTAGGAACTCGAACACACAGTACTTAACACTTGGAATTAGGGGCATGGTGGAGCTGGCAGCGCTGGGTTAACAGTGGCACTTAGAGGTCTTTTCCAACCTAAGTAATCCTATAATCCTTTACACAAAAAACAAGAAAAGTTTTAGATGTGCCAACATGGCTGCACTCACAGGGAAGAAAAGGACAATACTCTTAGGGTAACACAGAAAGCCAGAAAAGTCTGAAGAAATCACATTAACTCCAGAGCAGTGTAGTAATAGATACAATTGTCATTTTTGACCTGTAGGCTCTCCAATGTTCAGTTCAAGGATATTGAGACATTTGTACCACTCCATACAGCCTCCAAAGCAAAGGGAATTCAAGGAGCCCCCAGCACTGCAGATCAGAGATCACACACATGAAATCCCATCCTCGTAAAACACAAGAACCAGAACATCCAAAAAGTTGTAAAAGGCTGCTGAAACACTCACAAGTTACCTACACTGACCTAATCTTTGGGCAGGAAAGATTTAATAATTATAGGAGCCTGTAAAAGAATGGGAGTAAAGTGTGGCACCAACTGAAACAATCTGCATTTGTAATCAAATTATGTAAGTATCAGAGTGGGAAATCTAAGATAAAAATTTTGGAGTGAGAAAGGAAATTTTGCCACAAGTCTTCTTCAAAAAAACCAAGATTTGCCTTCATATAATTGAATGCAGTCAAGTAACCTGGAGGGGAGTGTGGCAAAAAAAAATATTAATAAAATCCCCTTGTTTCACATACAACAAAACTTGGTCTCTTTCAAAGGCACTAGCTATCATTATTTAAAGGTTTACTAAATATTTGCTCTGATTTGAAAGGATCACAAGGTTTAAGAGAGAAAGAGACCAGAAGAAACTCTACCCTTTAGTCAGAAACCTTCAATAGGTCACAGAAACGCACGTGCTCTTCTAGTCCTGAAATATTTGAAATATTAAATGCCTTCCTGCTGTAATGGCAATCTTCAGAGTGACTTAGAAGTAAGAGAAAAAAAGGAAACAAAAATTACACAATACTAACATCCATTTGAGTGGATGTTCTTGAGCAAAAGCTATGCAGTAACATTTGATAAATTGAATAATTTTTGCATTAAATATAAAGAGGAAGGTTTAGGTTTTACATGAAATTACCAACAAAAAAATCTTTATTTGAATTGGTTCTTTGTATTCCTTACAAGAAAGCAATTTTTTATAGTATGAAGTGCAACCAGTAATACTTATTTTTGCTTCTACAATTTATTTTCTTTGTTCATCAGCATCAACTGCACCTCAGGCTCCTGCTGCTTATTGTCCTGGTCAACTTTAAGCCCTTAGGTGACTTGTTAGCAAATGATTTGGAAATAGAAGGTGACACAAAGGCCATGTAAATCCTTATTAATTATTAACTCAAACTCCAAACCACCTGCAGTACCTCCTAAAGTTGATTATGGGGCAGAAAGACATCAGAAAGCCAAAATAAAAAGAACATTCTGGTTCTAGTTAAAGGGTGCACAGTTCTTTTTCATACAAACTCTTATTGAAATTGTCATTCAATCAAGACTAAAATATTCCAAGACAAAAACCCATTGGATATGTGTATTAAAATTGTAACAAGCTGTGACTGGATTGAGCATTGCAGATGAACTGTGTTAGGGTGATGACTTAGGGTATGAGTTAAACCAGTAAATGATAATTCCCTTTTCTATTTAAATCATTTAACTCTAGAATAAAGTCAAATATAAGTATGGAATCCCTCTTAGCTCAGGTGAGAGCAGAGCCCAGGACCATGTGCTGCTTTCAGAGAGGGGCTCCACCTCCCCATGCAGAAATGCTTGCTAAGAAACCGTGAACCACAACTCTTTTTTCCCAGTCCTTATCACAGACAATATTGAAACAAAGTTCTAAGACACCATTCATTCCCTGCTTGACTTTTACACAGGAACCTTCCAAAAATCCTTCCAGTGATTCAAAGGAAAAAAAAGTCTTATTTAAACATTATAACCTTCTTTGAAAAAATGACTTTGAACCTATCATCAAGTTGCTTATTATTTACAGTACAGGTTTTGCTTTTCATTGGTTTGTCTTTGTTTTTGTTTTTACTTTAGAAGGCATATTCAAACAGTTTCAAGTCAGCTATAATTATTAGAGGGTTTGCCATCATTTATATTCACAATACAAACAATATTTTTAAAAGAAACAGAAGCTAAGTCCAACTTCATCTCTGACAAGGATAATGCTCTCTGATGAATTTAAACAAAGCTGTCAGTGACACAACTGACTGAAATTCATCTAAAGAGATAATTTTTGAAATTCATCTTAAGAGATCATGTGTTATGCAAGTTACATTTCTCCTCAGCAGCATCTTTCAAAGACAAACAAATAAATGACAAGTTCTATTTCTCAAAAGCACTTGAAACTTTATACTACTAAGAGTATCAGAAACTATATTCATATTATAACTTGAAAATGGAATTGAACACTTCATGAAATGAATCAATAAGAAAGTGCTAAGCCAGGTTGACACATGACAAGAGGGAACACTTGTAGTAAACTACACAACACCAAAAATAAGGAGTTGGTAAAAACCTTCTGGTTTTAGAAACAAGTATTCCACAAAAATTTGACACTTCAGGTGTCAGAGCTCCTGACACAGCCTCAAACAGATTTTGGAGGAATAACAGTGAAGGGTGCATCAACAGATTCTTTTTCATGGAAGCAATACAAGAATCTAATAATACTTTTGACCATTGATCCTAGATACAGTGACACCCTGCAATCCAAGTCTTGAGGCTAAACTGCAGAACTGGTGATGGTAGCAGAGGAGACAACAAACTAGAAACCACAGGATCCAGGATGTGAAAAATGCGTATTTTATGATTGGCTTTTCACAAATATTAAAATGAATGTTATATGTGTTGTGTTAGAAAGTTATGATGTATTAATTCCCTTAAGTAGTGTGTTAAATATGGTTTTAGGTTATAACAATGTTAAAATAGAAACTATGCTATGTAAGATACTTTTTTAAAGGAAGGACTTAAAGGAAAGCAAGATAGCAGCCACGGGACACCTCTCACTCTTTCAGAGAAGAGAATTTATTGCTCCATTATCAGAAGAAATTAACTTCTTCCTGCCTTGCTCAGCCATGAAGAGCTGTCAGGATTCAGAGGAAGAAGTTGGACTGACCAGATGGAATCCTGTGTTTGAATGGAATTTATGCATCATGTATGAGGTGTATGAATATGCAACAGGCTGGTTTTTTTAAAGGTTAATCCTTTGTTAATGGGTGCCCTTTTTCAGACTCATGCTGCCCAGAAAAAGGTATCCAGATAATCTGTAACTCTTTGTTTCTATTGTCTCATATTGTCCTAATCCAAATTGTCCAAATTATTATTACTCTAATTGTATCACTATTTTTATAACCATTTTATTACTATTAAAATTTTAAAAACAAGTTTAGCACACAGGAGACCTCAGCCTTTTGAGGGAATAGGTAAACAGGAGGCCCTTCCTGGCATGAGAAGGAACTCAGGACAACAGGTCAAAGCCCAGGAACAATTCCTGCCATGTGCAAGGGAATCCATATGAATCCACACCCATATGAAAACAAAAAGATGCCAGCTTGGTTGAACAGGGAAATGCTGACTCTGTCAAAGAGAACAGGGCCAAAAGGAAGAAGCAGGGCGAAATACTTTCAGAGAAATCCTGAGCTGGACTTAAGAATACTTTTAAGATTGGATTTAAGAATGGGTTTAAGAATCTGTCTGAAGCAGAAACTGCAAATGGACATACCGTGAAGATCTCGAAGAATGGCCCAGACGACCCAGTAATTAACTTCACTAAAAAGGCTGAGGCAATTAAAGCTTTGGCTGAGTATTTCCTGGCAAAATGTGCCCACTGTCCTTGCCCAGGAGGGAAATGTGCAGCACCACAGCACAGGAGCACCAGTGAGTGTCACACAGAGCAGCTGGACACGGACACCAGGCCAGAGCGTGTCAGGAGAGCCGGCTCGTGTCACAGCTCTGCCAGCTTTTGGGCAAATCCCTATAACTCTGACAAAGCCAGTGCCATCCTAACTTCAGAAGAGCATCAAGAAGGATTTTCCAGAGAATCACAGGCTGGCAGAGCTGCCTTCATCATTACACACTGCATGAAGTCTGCATGAAAACTATTACCCAGAACTCGAAGAGCTAAGATGAGAACAGGCAATATCGGAATAAATGAGGTTTATCCAGGAGTGTTTTACCTTAAATAAATCTAACAGGCAATATAGAAATAAATGAGGTTGATCCAGGAGTGTTTTACCTTAAATAAATCTAAGAGAAAGTACCTGCCTCTGTAGGTAGCAGATAAACAGTATATTTAATTCCATTTTAATACATTTCCTCTGTTACCTTGGTAGGCAATGTTAGACCCACAAAATATGGGCAAAAATCTGGATTCAAGGACTGTTGGTGCATTGGATCAAGGTGTGACTTGGGCCTCAAAGTCTAGCAGGAGGAGAGAGTTTCCTTCCAGAGACAAAAACCTGCCTGAACGATCCAGTGTTGAGTTGACAATTCAAAAGCAAGATTCAGCAATTAAAGGGATTACACTGCCTCTCTGAATGTAGAATTAATGCATAAACATTTTTATGTACCATAATTTTATTACATATTTATCTATTTCTATGAAATGTGCAACACCAAATCATTGAGAAGCTTCCAGATTGGCACCCAAATATGGACATTTCTTCTTATAGTAATGGAGATAGGGGAAAACAAGACATTTTTAGTTCTGCACACTTTTATTTTTCAATGTTTAATATCTTATTAATTATGATAATTAAAAATGGAAAAATATTCCTTTGAAAGAAATTCCCCTGATTATACAATGAGATTCAGTTCTTGTTTTAAGCCATGAAGTCATTGCAAAAAAGGAGTAGTGAATTTTAAGTTTTTAAAATTCAGTAACATTTTTTATTCACAGTTCTTGCTATGACAGATCTGAATTTATAATAAACTAGTATCTCAACTAAAGAGCTATGAAAAAAGACATCAAATTAACACCAAAAGCCTACAGAGATTTCCTTTTCAGTCCATTTTTTTAATCTGCAAAATATCCAAGGAAATACTACTCAAGATTTCCTCCAGACATAGTTTTGGTGCCCTGTCCATCAAGTACGTGACCCTGCAAGACAAAGAAACAGATGAGACCAAGAAAACCAATGTCTGCTGCTCTATTCTGCTAAATTCCCCCATTTTGTGTCACCAGAATAACTCAAGAGGTCTCATCCACTTTGTTCTACACAACAAATATTACAACCAGCTCAAATCCTGGTTTTATGACAGGTCATATCATCTCCTCATTATTACCAGCCATTTTAGCTATTATCTAGTTAATCTATTTGAAAGTTTAGTCTTTTTTAATCTTATTTTTAATCTATTTGAAAGTTTTAAAAGTCTATTTCAAATCTAAAATCTATTTGAAACCCAATGGGTTATTTTGAAGGCAAAAGAGAAAGCTATTTTGATTATGCATTTTATTTTGGGAAATCTAAATATTTTTCAAGGCATGGCATGCTTTCCAAACAGGCAGAAATAAGATGATTTAAACCACACAAGTCATACCATAACCACATATACCACAAAAATCCTACCTTAAGCATACTGTAAAAGTAAACATATTTGTGAGGTTCCCCCTCATTACCATGATAATAATTTCATTACCACACTAGCATTAACCTTTGTACTCAGCCTTTTCTTAGCTGCTAGTATTGACATATATGCCAGATTAACCTGAAGGACATAAATTCCTGCATAAGAAAATTTCACTTACATACCCAGATTTTGTTAGCTTGAAGTAAAAAGTTGCCCTTTATACTCTCAGAGCAGTATCCAAGATGGCCAGCTCACTGTGAGTGAAATAAGATTTCTTGCAGCATGAAATTTAACAAAGTGACACCACTGATTATTCAAAATGTTCACACAACATTCAATACTCACACATTTTTGGTCCTGCTGTTTGGAAAAGTAACAAACTACACATTCAATTCTGCCATGACACATAATTTTTACTTATCTATAGAAAATTAATTTTACTTATTTAAATTTAGAACACCAAAAGGTACTAGCATAATTTCATGCATCACCAGATTTTGGCTTAAACACTACTGAATGCCAGAAGGTATTTAATTTTAATATTGTACTCACTGGGTGCTAACATCCACCTAAAAGCAGAATGCAGAAGGGGTGGAATCCACTCACACATCTCTCCAACCTCAGTCCAGTCTGTAGTGCAAGGAACCAAAACTTACCCTAATATACTCAGGTGAAGGAGATTTTAAATAGTTAAATTGCAGTAGCCTCTAACATCTCGTACCACAGTGACACTGACAGAATAAACAGCACCAATAACACAGATTGTTTGTGCTGGTGAGATTTGACACCCCTATTATTCCTTACAAATCTCTCTGTGTCAACACCACTCAGTCAATATTGGTCTCAAACATTTGCACCATTCAGTGGTGGCAAGGCCACAGGAAGCTTCCATTCCAAATTGCTGATTTTGGAATTTTACACCGAAAATCTTTTGAATTTCACACGGAATTTCTTCTGAATTTCACACGGAATTTCTTCTGAATTTCACACGGAAATTTCTTTCGAATTCTACACGGAAATTTCTTTCGAATTTCACATAGAATTTCCTTTGAATTTCACACAGAATTTCTCTGGAATCTCTCTACCCAAATCTTTGCTTCTTGATCAAGCTAAGCTGATGTATTTTTCAGGCAGCCAAATACAAAGCAGCAATTAAGTACCTGATTTTACTTTCAGCCCTTTCAATATTCTGTACAATAATTGGCACAGCTGAGTCACGAAGACTAGAATCAAATTAAAATGCAAATTATGTTTATTATCATGACAAGGAAAAACCAGAATTATGTAGTCAAAGTAATTCATTTTTATGGTCTGTGTCACCTATATGCATGATCCTGATGCTTCTAAGAATAACAGTATCTGAAGCCCGATGACTCAATCAGAAAAATAATCTGGATTTCTCTGTACGGTTTTATATTTCATAGTTAAGTGTGAAGCTCAGTTCTGATACAGAAATCTGTTTACAAATATTTTCATTTAGTTACTTCTTTTCCTTTTTATCAAGTAGAAGAAATAAGATTATGAATCAGAGACTATCAGCTTTTTTCTTGGGTTAATTTAGCCACTTAGTAAATCATATGTTTATCTTAAATACCAGCATGACTTGACCGTCTCTCAGTAAGTGACAAGCATCTTTTTGTCCACACATTGATATAATTTATATAATTTCCACCTTCACAGGAAACTGCTGCTGTCTTCCATCCCCAATGATTATCATCTATCTACTGATGAAACCAACTTTTGTCTGTATTGTTTGATACAAGGAGGAGTATTTTAAATCAGTTTATGTCGTCTTGATTTGTGCAGAGTGCTTTAATGCCTCCCACTGTCAGTGAGAGCAAAAATAAGCTAAATATGCAGCCTGGTACAAAATTGCTAAGGCATATGAAAATAGTATCGCCTTATCTAGACAAAAAGTTATGTAGACAACCAGCCACAAAAACCTCCTGATTGGAAATTATTGCCTTCCTCTCTGCCTTCCCATCAGAAAGAGTTTTGCTGTTATGAAAAACTGAATTTTAGAAAACATGAAAGCAGCACTGTGTCAGTGTCCTTTATGAAACAAGGATTATTTTCATAAAAATCAAACTGTAAATCCTTGTTACTGTAATGAAAATAAACCCAGAACTCAACTGTTCATCTGGAAAAAAAATGCTTCAGCTGTTTATACGATATTTCTAAATATTTTTGAAACATATGTTATAAAGTGTTAATAATTAGAATTTAAGTTCTAATAATTAGAATTTAAGAATTTTAGTAATGAGATAGTTACAAAAGTAGTATGAAAGTCCTTAAGTCATCCAAACACCTATATGAAACTTTATCATCAAAACCAAGGAGGAAAATTGGCTGAAAGAAAAAGCTGATGTCTCCTTTACAGATCAAAAAAATGCAAAGATTATTTCAGTATGGTAACTATTTACTTGATGGGTATTGAAAACACTTCTTCCTCTTAGAAAAAAAATCTACAACCCAAATTAAGCCTCAGAGAACTGTTCTTAGAAATACTCCTAGCTTAAAAGCTGTAGCAGTAAGCTCTAAAGATTTCCTGAGCACTTTCATACCACACTGATAGAGATGACTTAAAGAATGAGAATATCATGAGTATGTCTGAAACTACCACTGGTTAAAGCAACACTTGATATTGCAGTCCATCAAGCTGAGCTAACAGGTCCTTAAAAATAAATTAGGGATCTGGACATTTGTAGCAAAAAGGAACTCAAATTACTCACATTCAGCTCCATCTCCTTAACCAAGACACAGAGGGGTTTGCACTTGTTTGAAATTATTTCTGAGACTTTTACCCCTCTCTTGTGGCCACAGCTCTCTTCACAGAGAGCAGCAGGCACAACTTCCCAAGGACTTCTCCTGGAGAAGCACAGAGAGAAGAAAACAATTCCCATCTCTATTCAATGCTCCTGTTGTTTGGCACGTGTGGAAGGTGTTATGGAGATTGTTCACAAAGTGATTTGTCAACTGGATTCTGCTGAGGGTTGTTTGGATTCCTTGGCCAATTGGATCAAAGCTGTGTCCTGGCTGTCTCAGACAGTCATGGGTTTTTCTCTAGTATCTCTTTTAATATAGTATCTCTTTAATGTGTAATTTAATATAGTGTTACTGTAATATAATATATTTTAATAAAGCAATTGTATATAATAAAATAATCAAAAATTATATATAATATATATAGAATATTATATTATATATTAGCATATAATAGTATATATTAAAATTATTACAATATTATATAATAATATATAATATATTTATACATTATAAATATATAATTAATATATATTATATATAATATACAGATATGCAATATTTTTATATATAAATATAAATATGTGTATATAAAATAAAGTACAACATATTCTTATAAAGCCTTCTGGAGGGAAAAACAAAAAAACAGGTGGAAAAAGCTACCATTTTCATTGCCTTCTCCGGGAAAAATCCTGGGAGAGAGAATTAGGTCTCTCTCTCTTCAGAGACTATGAATACCACATTCTCTATTACTTACACGATGGTTCTGTCATTCTGTAAGGGTTAGAACCCTCAATACTGAGAATTTTGAGCTTTCTGTGCTCAGAGGCACAAAACTCAGAAGAGAACATTACGTTTAACCTAAAGCTACAAAGGAGGCTTCCAAAGTTGGTTAGTGGCACTAGGATTATGGGTTGTAGTTGGTTAGAAGTGGATAATGTCACAAAGTAAAAAACTTAAAGTTTAGGGCTTTAGAATATAGTAATAAATATGAAGCAAAACAGATGTTTTAAAACAGAAACAAATTTTTCTTCTTTACTTTCATCTTCCTTCTTCTTAAGTTTAAATAATATTTTATAATTAAAAAAGTCTGCATTGCGGACTTGAAATAATCAATTAAGTTTAAAAACAATTAAGTATAATTTCTTAAATAACTTAATTTTAAAAAACCTTGTAACAAAAAGTAATTAACCATTTTATACCTTACTAATGAAAAAACTGCAGAACTCACTGCTGTAGAACTGTAACACTAAGAAAAACAATAAACACCTAAATCTGAAAACGAACTATGATCTCATGCTTTCAATCCTAAACCCAACTAAAATAAAAAAAGAAACCCAACAAATAAAAACCCCACATGTAAGAAGTTAGCATTTCAGAGCATTCCTAGAAAAACAAACTGTGATGGAAGAAAACCAACTCATCCTCATGAGTGTTTCTTTGTTTCCTGATCTCCACCTGTGCTCTAAGAGGTGTAGCCTCTCCAGCCAGACAGGAATGGAGCTGCCGGACCTGTCCCTCCATTGTCTGAGGACATCTAAAGCTCTCCGGGATAATCCAGGTCCATGGGCAGATGGATCACACTGATGGGGCTGATGTGTGAGGCTGGACCAGACCACATCCTGAGCTCTCTCCCTGTGGGACTGGTTTTGGGATTGTGGCACAGTTTGGGAATGGCACTCCCCAGTTGGGTGCTCCAAACCATCCACTGCTGGCTGATGCCTCAGGGTTCAGCTTTTATAATTTCACATTCTGTGCTGCTTCAGTGTGTGGGTCTGGGCTCCACATTCAGGGATGGTGAGCTCTGTGCCCAGAGCAGGGAGACAAAACAATTCCTGCTCCAGCTGGGCACCAAGGACAAACGATCCCAATCTCAGCCCCAGAGCACAAACCCCGTGGGCTGCAGAGAGAAAAACAAGCAGGGTGGGAGTGCCTGGGCTAAAGCTGGAATGGGACAATGAACTGCAAGGTGCAAATGGAGCAGAACTGATCCCAGGGAGAGAGCCCGGGAGCGCTCGTGCATTTTGGGGCCACTTTGGGTCATCTTGGGTGCAGCCCTGGCTGGGCTCTGGTGCTGCCCAAGGTGGATCCATGGAGGAGATGCTTTGAATCAATCCCTGCTTTATTCTGTAGCTCTGTCCTGCCCCTGCAGCCTCCCCAAGGCATCACTGCCACCCCCTGTCCCTGCAGCAGGAGGAAAAGGAGAACTGGAGGCGCAGCAGATGAAGATCACAGGCTGGGCTGAGAACAATTGACTGGAAGCAGCAAATGAAATAAGAAAATGAGCAGCACTGGCAGCAATCCCAGTATCAGGGTGCACAGGAGAGGTAAACAATTCACACACAGGCATTTGTGACCATGTGGAACTCCACAGGCTCCCCAGCACCCACCCACACCTGGGGGAGACCCCTCCCCTCCCCACCCTGCCCAGGATGCAGGGTGCTGGGGAATCACATCCAGGTCCTGGCCACGTCCCTCCTGGCAGCTGCCAAAGTTAACCCGGCTGGAACCAGGATATGTTGCAAGAGAAGCTAAACCAAAACTGATAAATGTCAGTTACCCACAAAACTAAACCTCGCTTGATGTAAAACCTATCTTTTCTAAGATTTTTCTACCAAAATAATATGATTAAGCAGCTTATTCAAAAGCACTCAGATCAAAATCACATTATGTTTTGGTACAGAAATGTGCTTGGCTTTCCTACTCAAATGTTTTGGGAAACAAAATAGAAGCCATTAAAGTAATATTTTAATGTTAATGGCATTTGAGGGTCTTTTAACTACCCTCAATTGACTTTTTCCACTTCATATTTAAGGTAGCTCGCTTCTCTTTTTTGCCTGCATTTGGGAGACAGCCAGATGTTGACATACATGGAGAATTCTTTAGAAAGAAATAACCCTATAACTATTTAAGTTATACTTATATGCAGTCAAGGCACCATTATAATGAATATGCCTTGATTGCAATTAGTTGTATTCCTTATACAACTACAGTTAAAAGCTAAATAAAGAGAAGCACCAATGTATGATACTCAGCTGCGACTCATAAGCACATAAAAAAGCTTATCAAAATTTAAAAAAACCCTGTTTTTTCTAGAACTGGAAAAAAAAAAAATCTATTTTCCCCAGAGCATACAATGCCCAGCTGATCTATCACTTCTTCCCTGCAAACTTTGTATAATTCTGAAAGCAAAATCCACAAGCACGCCCACACCTCAAAATCACTTTACCTTAAAAAATGGCATTTAAATTTAATGATGAATTCTATACTATTTATCCATACTTTTGGGGCACAATTTCTCATTCTGCTCAGAGAATTACAAAGCACACATTTTTTTCCCCTCTGCACGAGCTCCTCATACTTAAAAATTTTCCATGCTGTTGGTTAATGGCCAGATTTCAGCCACCTCTCCAGCCTCTTTCAGCCCTTTCAGTGGGTGTGAAAGGGTTTATTTGGAATATCTGGTGCTACTGCCTGAGTTTTATCTTCTTCTCCTGCATCCTCAGCAGCAATTCCCAAGTTGGTGGCTTCCCCAGAAAGCACGTCAAAGGATTCCCACCCACACACTGAATATCTAACAGACCCTGACCCATTTTTGCCTTATTAAAGCAGCACTACATGTTTAAAAAAAAAATAAAAATAATAAGCAGCAACACCAAATGAATGTGAGAGCTGCAGCTGGAATTCCTCTGCCCTCTTCAGATTTCAGCTATGATAAAACCGCTAGCAAAAAACAGAGGCACATTTAAAGTGCAAACATCAAATGTAGTTTTCCTCAGTTTTCTCCTCCAGTGACTTATTACTCCAGCTGTCTTTCAGTTAAATATATGGAGGATTTCATTTATGAGTTCTGAATATAGAAAAACCCCTTAATTTAGCCACATTTATCCACTGTTGCCACAATGCCTTTGGGTTTATTTCACAGAATCACAGAAATAAATGCTGAGGTTGGAGGGAGCTCTGGAGACCACCCAGTCCAGCTGCCCTGCCCAGACAGGCTCACCTGCAGCAGATGTGCACCCCCAGTGTACACAAGTTCCTCCTCCTGTCCAGGTGGCACTCGCTGTGTTTTAGTTTATGGCCATCAGCAATCCAAGCCACACAGTGAGTAACCATGGGAATTATGTGATTTCGCTAAGATTACTGCCATCTAACCAGAATAACCAATAACACACGCAGCATTCTGGTTTAAGCAGGGAAAAAATGGCAACAGAAAACTCAGCTGAAGCATGGCTGTCAGTTTGCCCATTGCATTCACAGCTTCAGCCAGTGAGAATCAGATTTTACTGGTGATGGGTACACAACAGCCTCTTCCCCAGCTTGGTGCTGTCATCTCCAAAGCACAGGAGCACTTGAGCAAGTCAAACAACCTCTCCCTGAACAGGAGTGCCACAAAGAGGAGGTGGAGAACTGTCTGGAAAGTGGAGGATGTTTCCAGCCCTGTCCTGCAGTTTTTCAGTGAGGTACATGGAGGGCACTGCCTCAACCAGAGGGACAGCCCCACATTTCTCTCAGACTGCCACTGCCATTCCTAAGGTAGCACAACTATTTCTGTGGCTCCCTGGTGAGCCAGGCTGCTCTTTCACCTGAGAACAGACCTGACCACACACAGATGTCTCCTGGATCAAATCCCCAAGCTTTTGATGCCCATATGGATTTGAACTGAACTGATGCAAGGTTTGTTTCTAACACAGTGCAGAAAATAGACAATAAAATCCCATAATGTTAGACCAACTATCTTTTAACAAATATTGAAAAATATCCATTTATTAAAGCTCTATATCTCAGAAATAAATCCCTTATACTCAACTAATTTGTAAGCAAGCACCAGCTTTACCTTATGTCTCCTTTCTCCTCTTAATTTGACAATGGTTTATGCAACTGACTTCCCAGGGAAAGCAAGTTTACAGTTAGCACATATAGAACATTGCTGTGCCATAAATTCTAACACAAACCATTATAAGAAAAGATAGTATTTACCTTATGAACAAGGACTCACCTGTTCTTTCCAATAGGAAGGACAGAAAATGAGGGAAAAACACCAGAGCAAAGAAGAATATGGCTTATATTATTATATCCAGGTGACATGCAGTCATCTTTCAATGATCAAGATTTTTCACCAACACTATGTTATTTAAGGATCCACTTCATTCTAAGGATAACTTGCATCCACTAAGGTAGACACCAGCATCAAAAATTAGACCCAGACCTCCTTTGTCTATTAAACCATCATAAGTTACATCAACTGCTATGCAAAGTTCATCTTTTCTAAGCAAGCAGAAAATTACTGGAGTCAATTATTGTCAGAAGAGCACCCAATACTTGTCAAATGTCCTCATCTATCTGGAAAATGAACTTTTCAGATCCAGGTTTGCAGAGGGTTCTTTGAGATAAACTTATACCGACTCACAGGACTGTTCATTGTTGGTTTATGTTGTGGTAATGTTTCTAGAAGACTGGGGTTTTTTTTCCATGACACAAAGAACAGAAGACTTTACAACTCCCATGACACTTGGCAGAACATGTTTGCAGGCTTAGCTTAAAAGAAAATGGACTTTACTTGACAATACTCTCCACAGCATTCTGTCAAAAAGAGCATTCTCTGGAGAAATAACGGAGGGGAGAGGCATTCCACAAATTTGTAAGTATACACTGCATGTCACTTCAGCCCAGAGAGAACTGAAAATTGGGAGAAATAGATGCAAGTGGTCTTAGAGAGCAAGATGGCTAGAAAATAAGCTATGCACATGCCTGCATTTCTCCCACTGGGTCTCTGTCCAACACACTTGAAAGGAATGCATAGTTTAGCCCTTTATCTTAGAAAAGCTGAGGAACGCCTTCTGCATGGCGTAAATATTACTGCTGCCCCAGAACTCCTCTTTTTGTGGGAAACATGACTGAAGAACCAGGTGGTTTTTCATCTGCCTCTTCCATATTTCTTCTCACTGGAAATATTTACTTTTCTTCATTTTAAAGCTCATTTTGAAATAACGTTTTCAACCTGACAATGAGTATTCTCTCCTTACTACCTCACCTAAATTTCTAAAGTCTTGACTACTTCGCATTATTTAATTTTGTATCTACACATTTTTTCAGATCTGAAAATGTCACTTTCTGAAAAGCTCACATTCAACTCCATATACTGCACACTTTTGCACCAATGCACTGATGTTCTGAGTGGGTTCTTTCCCGAATTAAATAAAGGAGCAATAACTTTGCATAACTAAAAAAGATGTGAAAATTTGCACTTAGCAATTGTTCATTTAGCAAATTCAGCACTCTTATTTAAAAAGAAAATTGAAGCATAAGCTATACACAGAAATTGTAGCTTATTAAATTGTTCAGTAGTTTCTCAAGCCAGTGGCAAAATACTTAGCAAACCCAATACTGAATTACAATTATTTTGAGGTTTTTAAAATTAAAATATTCATAATCCATATTTAAATGACCTAATTATTTTAAGACCTATTATTCCATCATTTTTGTGAAATTCATACCACCAAGATATGTTTTTGTGCTATTTGCAATCAGAACCATCTCAAGGCAAACAGAACACATGAATCTTTTTAAAACCCCCTTTTAAATATAAAATCAGCTACTTGATGCTTGCTTAAAATGAAACCCACAAAACACACGTTGAACTCCAAAACCCCAAGAAGCAGCTTCATGCTCTCACAAACAAATTGATTTGGATCATCTCCTATTCAACAGGGTGCACACAGCACAGAACACTATTCCACAACAAGACATTAAAACTATAAAATATATAATATATATATTTATATATATTATATATGATACTATATATTTTATATACTATATTTTATTATATAATATATAAAATAATATACATATTATATTTAATACTATAATTATATCATAAAATTATGTTGTGTTATGTGTTGTGTTATGATATGATATAATACATTGTATTATATATTATATTATATACAGTTATAATATAAATATATAATATATATAATATAATATACATATTATTATATAAAATATATAATATATTTTATATATAATATATATTATGCCTGTATAATATAATATTTATAACATAATATGTAATATAATATGTAATATACAATATATTGTGTAATATAGTATATATTATAATATAATTATATTATATAATATACTGTATTGTATATTATATTATATTATCTTTTCTATCATATATTATTTTATATTATAATATATAAAAATATATTAAATTACTGCTAAAACACCCAAGTACCAGCCTTATCCCAGCCATTTTTATAGGACAGGAGGAGATAACTCACGGGTAGGCTGCTGCCAGCTGCTGAGCCATGCTGTGAGCTGTGGGGTCCCTGTCCAGGGCATACACTGTGATGTCTCTGGCTCTCTCCAGGAGAGCTGCTGTGTGACCTCCAGCTCCAAATGTCATATCCAGGAAACACTGGGGAGGGAAAACACAAACACTTTCACCTCAGAGCACTGACAAACTGATGGATGGTGCAGAACTTAAGTTTGAAATCCCCCTCGTGTACTAGAGGAAAACACACCGTTGCCTTTCTGGAATTGTTTCTTGTATTCTGACATCATTGCAATTCTACAAAAAATAATCTCTCACCGTAACAAAACTAAAAACAAAAAAGAAAACCAAACACCCACAGACAAACAAATAAAAGCACCAAAAAAAAAACCCCAACAAAACCAAAACAAACTAAACCAAAAAACCACCCCTCCCAAAAAAATACCAAAAAAACCCCCAAAAACACAACAACAAAAATACCCCCAAACCTCTCACTGGAATTCTTCAGTCTAGGGAATACATACTAGCAAAAAGAAAAGAAAAGGATTGTTATTGTTTTTGTGACATTGTATCTAAACCAAAGTACAAATGTCACTGCCTCTCTGCACCTTGGTATTGCCATAAATCTTTTCTCTCAGCCCTGATTGAACTGACCTCTGTTGTTGAGGGAAACTCAAGCTAGACCTGAAAAACAAATTCTCCATATACTTGAATAATAATATTAATATTTGCATGGGGATTTTTTCCCACTTCTCAGATTATTTTTTTATGTGAAACAGGTTTTGAAAACTATTTACCAGTTACAATCATATTCTGCAGAAATTGATATGAACTAAACTTATTCTCACAAATTATAGGGCCCAAGGGTAAAAGCATTTTTTTAAGTGAATTTTTTCAATCTAACTCTTGAAAGAACTAAGATTCAACCAAAAATTCCTTTGGATAAGAACAGAAATTTAAAGGCAATGAAGAAGAACTAAGAGTCAACCAGAAACTCCATTGGATAAGAACAGAAATTCAAAGGCAATGAAGAACAACTAAGGTTCAACCACAAACTCCATTGGACAAGAACAGAAAATCAAAGGCAATGAAGACCCAAATATCCAGAACCATTTTTTAGAAAGCAAAGACTTCTATATCAAATTCCCCTCCCCAAAAAATAAATAAGACACTTATGAGACTAATAATCTAACTCTACTGTGCCTGAAACAATTATTTAACACAATTTCTTCATGCTATACTATCACATTTCCTAAGCTTATTTTCTAGAAGCAAAAATTTCCTACAATATTTTACAAACTTGATGAAGGAAACAAAATTTAGTGGGTGATCACCCAATATTAAGTTGCATCACTCATATGAAGAAATAAAGCACTGACCCATAATTTTTTGTAAACAGTATCTGTAAGACAAATCTGTGTTACAGAGAACACATCATCCATTCTAAACAATCTATTTAAGCATTCTGATTTATCTTCTGCCAAAAACAAAAGCATACTCCTTGAAACCAATTTATAAACACAAAACTGAAGCAGTTAAAAAATGTGGTTGTTTCTTTAACTCAACTGAACATAAGAATTTAGCTAAATTTTAAATATACTTGCATATGCTAAAAACTCCAAGCATGTTCTCTCTAAGTTCTCACATACTTGTAAGATTCAGAGAAGCTTTCTTATTAAAGACTCCCATCACTCTGGGTTTTCTTTGCATTGTACTGTTACTTCTACTACATTCATAAAAATGCAACACTGGCTATTGAGTGGGATATTAAACTAATTAGCTACTTTTTTATTATCATCCTTCAATGAAAATGAATATAAGAATGTAATTTTTCACTCTGCATTTAGCTTAGCAAATTGTAAAAATGAACATGCATTTTAGAAAACTAAAATAAGAATCCTAAAAATAAGCTAAAATAAAAATCCAAAGTAGCTAAATATCTAAAATACAAATTCTCCTGAATTACTTTCAAAATTTCCAGGGTATATATGTTATGCTTTGATTTCCACTCAAGTTATTTCCATTTAATCCTTACCAGAACTAATGTACATAAGCAATAAACCTCTAGCTTTTATATTCTAGTTCTGTAGGGAAATCCATTTAGAAAATCCCTTTAGAAATATGTGGAGGAGCAACAGAAAATTAAAACCAGCTTTTTTTTTTTTTTTTGCATAAGATTAACCCACTCAGAAATGCACTCAAAAACTTAATCACAGCAGTCCCAAGTGTCATTTAGGATTACACTTATTGTGCAGCAACACATTACAATCAAAACCAACCTAAACTACATCATAATTCCTCTTGGAAAAAAAAAAGTTTCATCGGCATGAGTCACATCTTCATAGTTGGGTTTGGTTGTCTTGTTTTCTTTAAAAAAAACAAACAAATGCTCTTGTTCTTTATCATAGGTACAAAACTAGGATGAAAACTTTGAAAAAAATCAGTATTTCCTAAAACAGACCTACAGTGTTGGCAGGAAGAGTCACGGAAGGGATACGAAGTGTCAGAAGACCTACTTCTATCTTTAAAATAAAATACATTGAAATAATAATTTTATTCCACTTTATTCCACTTCCACAACTCACTAGCAAATTGACTTTCCAGAAAATAGTCTTTTCCCACTAATATGTTTAACTACTCATTTATTTCTTGCATGCCTGCTTGTCTTCTAAACATCTGACTCTTCTTTGGTCATCTCTACAAAGTACAGAACACATGTGATGCTTCTTTCACCACCACTCCTACAAAGTCCTTGGTTCCATCAGGTTTGAACAGCAGAACATGAAAAAATAAATTAGGGACCTTTTTGGCCAAGCTTCCAGACAATTTTGCTTTTTAAGCAACACATAACATTGAGATTTTTATTTCCAGATGAATTTTTGAAGATGTTTACAAACAGGACAGCAATGCTGTGAACGTGCCTTGAGCTGTTTGTTTTCCAGCATCACTCTCATTCCATGGTTATGACAATGGGAAGATGCCAGCAGCTCACATCCCAGGCAGCAGAGCAAGAACTTAATGCTACAACTCACTTTAGAAGTTTTTTGACCAATCACACAAAGCAAAAGCACATCGACAGCCGCTCTATCCAACCACTATAAGCACACGTACCTTTGGTTAAACACTGCTTGCTTATTTCAAATACGATACCTGCTTGTAAGCCTTAAACACAATGCACAGAGCTCCATTATTAAGCTTCAAACTTCCCAATACCTTCTAAGATAAACTTTTCTGTAGCTTGGGGAGCTTTACTAGACAAGCATTAATACACAGACCATCGTTCTATTTGTCCTTGCTTTTCTACTTACATAATTTTTCTGCTGACCAATCTCATGGCTGCTGCTTAGCTCCAATCAGAGTTCTGCTGTCTCTGAGGCCTGCCTTTTGCAGCTTTCCCAAAACCCTCTGATTTTATGGATTCCCACAATGTTCTAGCTCATTCAAGAACACTTATATTTTGTTTAACAGTCTTACCTTTCCTCACAGACATCTGCTTCTGCTTTAATTCATTTTCAATTTGATACACTTTAAGGTTGACAAGCCCTTTACACACCCTGCTTTTTAACAAACCACACAGCACATGTTGAAGATAAACCAAAATAAACATTGGCATTGCAAGGTGGAGAAGAGAGAGAATGGGGTGGTTGTGCCATGGCACAGTGACAAACTCCCAGCATTGTGACAGCCCTGGGAATCTTCAGTGAAGAACCCAAGCTGTGAATGAACACAAACTCACTGAATTCCCCTTTCTGAAAGAACCAACACACACCCCCCCAAACCTTTAAGCAACACCAGCCATGGTCTTTAACCTGAGAGCACAAGATTTAATCCACATCCACTGCTGTCATCCTATTGCAAAAGTTCCGTACCTCCTTGGTGATTTCTCATGGGCAACTCCTCACAGCACTGACTCCAACTCCCTTCACAGCACAACCAGGAAACTCCAGCTCCCTTCTCACCCAGCTACCCCACTCTTTCATAGCACTCATCCTCATTGGACACAGCTGTAGCCTGTTAAGGGCAGGCTTGTTCCTAATCTTTGGTAATTAGTACAGCTTACAGGTAGTGTAAGACTACCTTCTGCACTATCTTTATTTTCTTACATTCTATCCCTCCACAATCCACCTCCTCATAATCCAGCTGTTCCACTCAAAAGCTACACTCTGCATCTTGGATCTGAAAAAAACAAACAAACAAAAAAAAACCAACAAAACCAAAACTATCACCTTAAGTTATCAAATAGAATGATTATGATATTAACATGACCATTTTGGAGCATTGGTCAGATTAGAAATTAATCACTGTAATATCCTGCTCCATAATATGCTTCTTACATATTCCTTCCATCTTTCACGCCTGAAATAAAAGATGCATCATTTTCTTCCTTCCTCTTTCTCTCTTGCCTACTAGTTTTTAATCAAATGAAATTAAATGACATTTTATCCTCCTGGTCCTATAAATACTGGGAAAGATTATTACATGAATTTCTCCTGCAGTGACTCACCATTCCATTGTTAAGTTATGATAGTCCCATCAGGGTCCCCATGGGAATTTCATAATCAGTTTGTGACTGCAGGTTTTAGAAAGCATTTGGCTCTTTCATGACACACAGAGAGCAACAAACTAAAATTTCACGGCTTTAATTTTCCAGCTAGCTCTACTACAGTTAGAGAGACACAAAGAGTTGGGGCTCACCATTTTGGTATACAAGACTTGGTACAGAAAAGTTCTCATAATAAAGACCTTTTAAGCATTTCATTTTACTATGGCTGATTTGGAATTCCTGTAATGATTATGTTCCACATGTGATAAAGTTTACTCCACAACACTTGACAGCTTTTGTGATTTTGTGATTATTTTTCCTTTGCTGTGTAACAAAATGAGATTGCAGAACTTCCACAAAATTGAGACTCAAACGTGACACATAAATTGAAACATCATAATGCTGGTTTTTAAAAGCTCACAATTCCAGTATTTTCCACTCTCTTCTTTCTTTACATTTTAAAGGCAAGAACTTTATATTCTTTTTTAAGTAATTTGATCCTTTAGATGTATGACTTCATTTTCCCCTAATTACTTCAAGCATTCCACCAGATGATCTTCCAAAAAGTGTTTTTTCTTCCTCTGACAACCCTGACGTTGTCGGAAAGAGGACTCTGACATAGTGGACAGTATCTCCAAAAGATTGTGGCAAATTGTACCCTGAGACATGCTGAGTTAGGATACAGGATATGGCAAACAACCTCCTGTCCTGGGCATCAGTGCCCCATGAGCAGCCTCTCTCTCCCCATCCCGTGGGACAAACTCCTGCCATTCCTCTTTTTGTCCAGGCAACCTCTCTGGCTCATTAATACATTGTGATAAAGATCATTAATACATCCTGATAAAGATCATTAACACATTGTGATAAGCAAGCACACATAAGGCATTTTCCATGGCTCTTTCCAATAAACAGAATTAATTTCTTCTAAAACCAGAAAAGCTGTTATTGCCCAAAGAGTGACCTTGCACTGCATTACTATTTAGTTCTATTAACAGAATTTATTTAGTTCTATTAATTCTATTAATTAATTCTGTTAACTGAATGTATTTAATACTATTAATTCTATTAATAGAATTTATTTAATTATATTAATAGAATTTATTTAGTTCCATTAATTAAATTTATTTAATTATATTAATTATTTAATTTGATTATTTAATTCTGTTTATATTATTCAATCCCCAGTCCTGTTTATCTACTTTTTTGATTAAATAAAAATTAAAAATCCATATTGACAGTGACCATCTTGGGCGCCTTCAGCAAGTGTAATCACCTAAACCATTTTACCTCCAAGTTCTTTCTCTGATAAAAAAATAAAATAAAGAAAAATCAGTCTCGAAAGAACCTTCCCAGAAAATGCTGATCCTTCCTCCAATGGTTTAATACACAACCACAAGGGACAGCCCCACAATTACTGCCCTCTGAAGCTCCTGCTGTTGGCACTTGTCCCCTTCTTGCCTAAAAGAAACATTTCATTGAACGGCAGCCATTCGAGCACAGTGAGTAAAGCATTTTGCAGTACTCCTCCCAACTTAAATGCTCATAAGAATCATCCAACAACACGAATGCCATGTTTAAAATATGAGCAGAAGAAAAATTAGCTTGCAAGAATCCCACCCTTAGGCAGTACCACATCAATGCCATAGAGAACATTTTAATTTAACAGTGATCCATGCCTAATGGAGGATTTCCATCCAGAACTGGGCTGCACAAGTGAAGAAACCAGAAACTAGAAAGAAACCAGATTTATCTGAAAAAATCACAAACTAGAAACCCAGAACTTAGTTCTGGGAGAAAATAAATACAGCCACAAACCGTGCTGCAACAGCTGAGAAAACAGCCCCAGCAACCCACCACTCATTTTTCATCTCCCAGAAGAGTTGCAAAGAACAAAAATGATAAAATTAGTATAGTTTCAGTTTTAGCAATGATGAAATAAGTATAGTTTCACTTGTATCAATGAAATGAATATATTTTCAGTTGTATCAATGTTGAAATGAGTATATTTTCAGTGTTAGCAATGATGAAATTAGTATAGTTTCAGTTTTAGCAATGATGAAATAATATTTTCAGTTGTACCAATGACGAAATGAGTATAGTTTCAGTTGTACCAATGATAAAATTAGTATATTTTCAAGAAACTTGCAGAACATATTTGTTTTGAAAATGGCACTCTTACCACTTTTTGCAGGATTGTAAAAAACACCCACAACCAGAGTACTGATTTATTTAAAACATATTACGAAGGAAAAACTAAAGAACAGCTAGCCAGCATCCAAGCTATGCTGCCTAACATTTCAGCTCCCTAGAAGAAAAGGAAATACCTGGAAACTGCTGCCTGAAGAAAGAGAAATTAAATGGAGACTCTCATGCAATTGGCATTCACACAAATGTCGAAGTAACAATCTTTTTTCTTGGAGTATTATTATTATTACACTGAGTAGTCTAACATAGGAAAGTGCACAAAAACACGATGAGAGAAATAGGTTCTGTATTATTTCTGTAATATTAAAGCCACCATCAACCAGTGTATTCCAAGCCAATCAAAGCTAGATCACAGTGCTCCTCTCTGTTTTTACTGATCTTTCTCAGTGGGATGACAAGCCAACATTTTTCACAATAATAAATTTTTCATACTTGAAATGAGAGCTGGTGTTTGCTTGAAAATGCAAAGAAGGTCAAAGTAAAAGGATGTTTGTTAAGGCTAACAATAAATATTTATTACTGCATTGCCAGCCACTGTTGGTCTGTATTAAAGTTTTTGTTCTTATTTTATTTGTATCTATTCCATCTCTTTGTGGAAAAAAAATCCTGAGAGCAGAAAAGCAATATAAACAAAACAATCAACACGTTGCAAGATGCTTTTTGCTACTTCATTTTTCTGATGTTCCTACGATGAGTCATGTTCTCGAAACTCGCTGTCTGAATTTCCTTGGTATTCACAACAGAAATTGGTCATTGTCACAACACAACTTGTTTTCCACTCTGCTTTATTTTCCAAATATCAACTCTAAGTGCAATAAAAGACATCTGACCTCTTGTTCAAACACCTTGGGTTTTCTACAGCATACTATTTTAAGGCACTCAACTATTTAATATACACCAGGCAGAATGAGCTGAATTGAAGTGTGGAGCATTGACAACAAATTCTATAGGAACTTTTTCTAACAGTGATTTTTTTTTTCCCAAGAAATAGCTGATCTGCTTTATCCTTTTATTATTACATCTTTCACAACTAATCACTGCAAAGGTATGAATAGAGACATGGTAAAAATAGTTACTGTTGTCAGTGTTTCTTGAATAAAGTACACAGACTATTGTTTGGGCACATATTTAAAGTCCACTGTGAGAAAAGGCAATCTCTTCTCATTCCCTCAGGATTTTATTTTCCTTCTGCAAAGCTCAAAATCGAGAATTAATGTTTAGCGCTGGCCTTTGTCAAGACCAACCTCACTGAACCTATAGTTTCAATAAACACAGAGAGAAAATTAACCTGAAGGACAAACGAAATCCACACTCTTTTCCTTCTAAGAGTAAGGAAAAATACATCCAAACTTCAACTTCTTTTCTTCCAACTTCAAGACCAATTTCAGCTCCAGTGGATGAGCAATGATTTTTCATCCTAAAACACATCAGGTCTATATGGCAGCAGATAGGAACAGAAGTTCTGTTGCTTTGAAATCCATAATTTTCACCCAAATTCAGTCACTAACATTTCATTCAGGCCTTTCTAACAGCTATTCTTTGGGAGATGGCCAAAAGGTACAAGGATTTGTATATTGCTGAGGTTTTTCTTTAATTCCACTTCTTTATTACATCATCAAACCACTCTGGATTGACCACAATGCACCTTAAAAAGCAGGAATCTATGGAGATATTGAAGTGCTTTCATTTTAATATAATTGCCCAAGTGGACAGAGAATCCAAATTTTTTTTCAGAAAAAAACTTCCCATGTCACTGCATGCAGCAACATCCTACATGACAATTATAGGAACAGAAAAATATGATTATTCCCTTTTTTAATGCTATTTGAAATGCACAAGGAGCCGGTATAGAAAGAGAGTTCTGTTCAGGACATGCTTACCAACAAACACTAAAATCACCATGTTCAGTAATTTTAAGTACCATGTGATGATACAATTACAAAATCAGTATATTTTCAAGAAACTTGCAGAACATATTTGTGTTGAAAATGGCATTCTTTCCACTTTTTACAGGATTGGAAAAAAAAAACCCCAACATATATTCCATTTTTCTATATCAACAAAGAAAAAGCAGACAAAACCATTTTGTCCAAATTAATTCACAACCACCAAAAACCCAATTTCACAACTCCAAAAGCCCTGGAAGAGCAGAAATGGGGTCTTTATGGCCATCAAGCCAAGCAGGGGCCAGCACACTGAACTTCTGAGCTTTGGGGCACGAGCACACAGGTTCAACAGGATGAATTCAATGGGATGAATTAAATTTGAATTCACTACAGGATGAATTCAATAGCATGAGTTAAATTTGAATTCAATATATGATTAAATCAATAATATAAATTCAATTTGAATTCATCCTAGGATGAATTCAATGGGATCAATTCAATGGGGCCAATATTAACCTTCTCTGCCCAGGGAGGGCTGAAGGCTCATTTGAATGGTTATGCAAGATGTACATAGGGACGTGCCAAGTGCTCAAGGGGCAATGTCTGGCAGCAGAAAATGCGTTTTAATTAACAGAAAATACATTCTCAGAGGATGCAATGCTCTAATTCAGACATTTTCACGAGAAATTAATGAAAGGAAAAAAAAACTTGTTCTGTAGCAAAGTGTTTTAAAAGAAAGCAAAAGTATCATGTTTATGTATTTTCACCCTAATAGCTGATCTAAACCTCATTTGCTGCTGAAGTTGTTCACCAACAAAATGAACACTACATTTCTCCTGTCCTTTTTCTCCAGGTCACCTCCAAGGCATGCACAACTCAAAGCTACAATCCAGATTTCCACAAACTGCTGATTATATATATATACGTATATATATATATATAAAATATATAAAATATGTCAGTGTATATATACACACACATATATGTCAGCATTATATATATAATATATATAAAATGTAATGTATTATATATTATACATAATATAGTATATAATAGATATATATATAATATATTATTGAAGCTGGAGCTCTCTGACATGCTAAACATGTCAAAAGTATTGTTTAGATATGCTGAAAACAGCAATTGAACAATCAAGTTTCGCACATTAAAGAAAAAAAAAATTCTAAACGTTTACCACATATTCAACATGTGCATTTCTTACAGCACTACATGTGCACTACACATAATTCTGTCCATCATTTCCCACTAAATCAGAGTCACCATTTCATCTTCTTTCTTATATGGACTGTGAGCTTTTTCAAAGAAATCTCACTATCAGTTTTTGAAAGCACAGCAAAACACGTGAGTCTAAAATTATTATATGAGATACATGCAGAAAATCTTGGTTCTGCAGCTCATCACTTTTGAAGCCACATGTCTTGGAGCAGTTTGGACAGATCATGGCCAAATATACCAGAAACAAAAAAGAAAAAAAAATTGGGACTGTCTTTTCCTAGCATATGCTCTGAACAAGTCCAGAAAATTGTAATAACCAACAGGAAGCTAAATTTTAATTGTATAATAACTGTAAGGTACAATTCTGTCAGATATAGAAAGGGAACCATTCCAAATCTCCTCACATAGATTCTATTTCAGGCATCATTTTGCATTTTAAGTTGCTCACAATTATTTCTGAACAAACTTTAATAGTCAGTGTGTGCAGCAAATAAAAGAACTTGGCACAAAAGGAAATTTGAACCACTCCCTTAGGTCGCTGTGAACATATTTATGTATGAATAAAAATAAAATAAAAAGCAATCATTTCAAAACCTAGGTAAGTGAACACTTCCAAACCAAAAAACCCCAAAGCTATTAATTGCAGAGGCAGTGCAAAGTCACAGCCAGGTAAAGTCACTGACAGCAGCTCAGTTACACAGAGCTCAGTGTTGGCTTTGGGACACCTTATTATGGGAACAAACAATCCATTGGAGAGAGACTAATGGAAGTGGGATCACTTTTCCTCTGAAAGACACATGGAGTCTTTTTTCTGTCAACTCAAGTTCATGGCTGGACTCAGCTTACAGCTCTGATCAGGCCAGCATGCTTAAAACCTCACAGTGTTTAGGAACCTCACAAATATTCTCCTGCCAATAGCTAAAAATTACCTTTATTCTAAATAATTACTATAAAAATAACTGTTTATTATTTATTTATTATTTTAATCATCATTATTAGTTCTTCTCACAATTCTCAATTTATTTGAAATGTAACAGCGTAATAAAGCTTCAACCAATTAAAAAAGAAAATCACAAACACACAAAAAAATCCCAACCCTCACCCACGGGCCTCTCCAGAAGAACACATTCTGCTTGAAAAATTATGTATTTTTACTGTTCATCTTGGGCTGAAGTGTAAATCCAAGATCATAACTTGTACAAAGTTGCCAATTCAATTATACTATGACTCAAAGTTGCTGTTAAGAGTAATTTGCCCTTCAACATCAAAAAAATCTACTCATCCAAACATTCTAAACAGTTCTCTCTTAGTAATATTATTTCACTTAACATTCCCTACTGAATAAGTAATGGCTATTAAAAAAAATCCCAAAAAAAACACAGACCAAAAAACCTCAGCATATTTTCAAATAAATTTCAAATACATTATTCTTCTCCAAGAGAAAGTCAAAAGGCAGGAATTTGGGAATAATTTGCAATTTGATTTTAACATATTTCATGCAATAAGTTTAACTGTTTTTCCAAATATCAACTCAATGAATGCTTTTCTCTCTCCACTTATTTTCGTTCTCTGTAACTCATGGAAGAATACAGGTTACATTAGTTCTCTTTTCCAAAAATTCATAGAATATTCTTGCACCATGGTAGAATTCAGCCATATATTTATGAAATACCGACAAATATTTTCAAAGGCTTTACTTTATTTTGCATTAAAATATCTCAAAATAATTTACAACAACCTTATATTTTTTGCAATTCTATAGTATATTTTACAGCAATTGTTTACCATATTGTAAAAAAAACCCTATAACCTTACTGATAAGGTAACTAACTATAGCTGAACACAGTCACACTCTAAAACAAGTGGCAGCACAGCTCATTTTTCATTATTTAGAAATGCAGTGCTACTAAACTTCATCCAACAGGGAAGATTTAATGACCTCCAACACACTGTAACTGGAGATGCTCATATTCTCATCCAGCATGCAAATACTATACACTAATACATAATTAAAGAACAGGCAGTTACTGATTTATCTTTATGTGAGATCAGCTTTACAAAAAGGAACATACTTCAGGCTCACAGGCAATTAAAACCAGATTAATTTCCTACCACAAACATGAGTTCCAACTCCTAGTCAGAACAGCAGGACTTGTAATGTGCTTTTATACCCTTTATTACATTAATACAGCAATCAAAACAAAAACTGTCAATCACCCCTGACAAAAATACTGAGAATACAGTCCTTGTAAAACTGTGCAGTATAATCTATATAGTATATTCATATTTATATTTGTTTTCATATAATCTATTGATTAGAGAAGTGATCTATTGATTACTTGGCCCTTCAGAGCACAAAATTCAAGACCAGGAATTCCCAGCCTCTTGTGGAAATTGCCCAGGTGGTTCAATAGTGGCATAAAAAGTCTCAGCAGAATGCAATTATAGCAATAAATATCTTTAAAATGTTGATGTAAGCCAGTGGAAAAAAAAAAAACCCACAGACATGCACAATCTGCCATCTGAACAAGAGTCCCTTTGCTTCCATTTTAAGGCAAAAACATCCTCAATTCCACCAGCTGTGCACTTCAATACAGAATGCCATGGTGCAAATCCCAGAATGCAATGGCATGACGAAATCAATCAAATTTTTAGAGTGGAGGATTTATTTTCTAAAAAAAACAAGATATTCAGCTGTGAGTTACAGAAAGCATAAAGAAGTGGATTAAGAACATATTAAATCACACCTTGGGCTGAGGCTGTTGAGCTAATTGGTTGTTTCCATGTGACAATGAGATGCTATCATGAACCAAAAGCTGAGCAAACTCCACTCTCTGATAACACTCTTTGTTTACCAACAGAGCACTGCCTGTGGCAGCACGCTGCACAAGGAGGAGCTGCTTTGGCTCACACCTGTTGGTTCCCAGTGGCTGAAACGAGGATTACATCTAATTACACAGATTAGATAGAGGCAGTATTTTAATCAGCTGGTTCTAACACAGCAGTGCTGCAAAACTCAACAAACGAGCCCAATGACACTGAACACCCTACTGTAAAAAACTGCTCTAAAAATCCCCAGGAAACACACAGAAAATAAGACAGCTTTTACCACAAGAAGAGTATAAATGCAGTAAACTTGCTTGCTCCCCTTTGTCTGGTATTTATTGCCTGCAAACAAGTTGGTTTACACAGTTTTTTATGGTGATGCTTGTATGCCATGATCCTTTATTAGAGATCAAAGGAATTATCACTAGCAAATCTACCTTGCTTTATGATCTGCACACACAGAGGATGCAGTTCTTTTCAAACAAACCTGTTATCTAACTCAAGATCAAGCAAATGAATATGATAGAGTAGGGAAGACCATGCAGATAACAGTATCAATTCCATGCAATTACAGATAAGCAGTTGCATCCTTCAGCACAAAGCAATTAAACGTGTTGATTTAACTATCTTGGAATCAACATGCACAGATAGATGGGCCTGTGAGTTTTGTAACTGTTAGCTTTACCCTGTATTTTCATCCAAAAGTTAGTTACACAAGAAGAGAATAATTAAATAATTATAGTATTAAATCATCTCGTCAACAAGCAGAACCTGAGCCACCAAGTGTGCTCTAATCCATGTTAGACACTTAACAGCTCCAACAGGACACAGGATTAAGAGTTTATCTTAGTGGGATACATTTTCTTCCTATTGAACTTCACATAATTTCTTATGTTATTAAGCTTATTTTAAGATGGGAGCACTCTTCTGTTCTGAACACACAACATCCTCATGCAGGTGGGTGTACCTAGGCACTCTGCCTATACCAGCACCACACAAATGAGGGCACACCAGAGGTGCTGCTGACCCAGCTGAGTTGTCTTCCACCTCCCTTCCATGAGAGGAACCACTCAAGAATAGTCACATCTACTCTAAATACATGTCATCACCCTAAAAATCTCTGTATGGAAAGCTTTAATGCCTTAATGCAAAACCCAGCACCATTATTGCTTTTCTTGTTTTTCTTTCAACGTCGTTGTTGTTTTTGATAACTTGGCCCTTGAATTCCACTCTTTGGCTTTCAGCATGGATATATTTTAATATACTACTCAAATAGAAAACTAGCAACCTGACTTGCTGAGCAAAAATAATGACATTCCTAAACTGTATAGGAAAATGCTTTACAGAATCATAGAAAACATAGGACTAAGAATATGTTTCCTAGTGTACTTAATGGACTGCTTGATAAATTATTTTAACTATTACAGTATTTGAAACTATTCTAAAGCTGGTACCTTAATTGTTTCATGCCCTAGTAGGTGTTAAAATTTATTTTCTGGATTTTCCAAATGCCAGGTTCTGAGCACTTATTCGTGCCCACTCAGAGCCAGGTCAACAAGACAGAATTTTTTATAACCTTTGCTGAAATGAAGTCTTGAGTCTCTAATTATTCTCTCCACCAGCAGATAAAAGACTAACAAATACTTCCAAGACTGGTGCTGCTGATGCCACTTAGTGATTTAAATTTTTTCCCTTCCTGCCTGGAAAAACAAAGTAACCCACTAGAAATTTTGTGCAACATTTGTAAATTTGTAAAAGCAATCCATTGACCACAGTGAGGCAAAACCACTGGCTGTGACATGCAATGCATCCCTGTACACAGAACACAACCTCTGAACACTCAAGTGTTCTACTAAGTACATCATCAGCATTAATTTGGTGGTGTTATGAAGAAAGCATTGTCCCACACAATTCAAAAAACATTGTTTGTTAATTAGTGTACATAAACACTCCTGAAAAGTTACTCCATCTAAAGCAAATGACAATCCCACTACTGGTGAGATTTTCCAGACTTTTGTACTGAGATACAAAAATCCCATTAACAGGTGAGGAATCTTGTTTCTTTATCTCCAGTACTCCAGTTTACAGCAATCTGATTCTGCCAAGCAAATTCTGCCTAATCCAAAGAATTTTGAAGTGCTAAAACCCAAAAAAATCTATGTGCTAATGGTGTGTGAGAAATGGGATGAGAACAAATAGATTATCACCACTTTTAACTCTATTACCAGGATTACATGAGTAATATTTTACAAATTTACCAACTTTATCACCAAAAGTACTGCTGTAGCTTGTACTACTGTACAAACCACGATGCAACAGTTCCCAAATTATTAAATTCAAAATCCAAGCTACAACTTTCCACCACAGCAATCTTCTCTTAAATCTCCTACACAGAGCAAGAAAAAAAAAAAACAAAACCAAACTCTTCCATTTCAGCTAAACTTATCTGATTTTACCTAGAAACAGAACACTTCCAAGTAGAGCTTTATTCTTCTCAGGTGAATGCTTTGCTTTAAATCTTTACTGCTGTCTTTCAAATTGAAAAAGATGCTTTGAAATATGCTGCATTTTACTCTTCAAGAACTAATTCTATTGCTAGTCTCTCGGACAAATATGATTTTGGTGACCATATTCAAAACATCTAAGCTTCTTCACAACTGATGAAATAGAACTAATACCTACATGACAGAGTTACAGCCCTAAAACTACTCAAAAATTTAGTTTTTAAAATGTAGCTAACATGCAAAATCAAAATACTAAACACTTTAATAGAGAATAAAACTAAATTACAGAAACATAAAAACCTGTTAGAAAAGGAGCAAAACCAGATAAAACCAAGATAAAGATAACAAAGGAAAAATGCAGGAAGAAGGAAATCATTTAGAAAGGAGGGAGGCTGAAAAAGAACTGCACCAGTAAGGCTCACACTCCTAGGAGAAGGTTGGTATGAGGGAAATCTCCAGTCCAGAAAAACAATAAGGTCACATTCAAAGAACAAATTTCAGAGCCAACTGATCATTTCAGGAGAGAGCAGAACACCTTCCATCACTGCTGCTTTATATGAAACCAGGCTTAGATGAGGACAAGAAAGTAGGAAATGTGGAAAAGAATTCCCTTAGGACACATCTCTCTGCTCCAATAAAACATCCAAAGGCTGCAGCAGTTTTCTGTTGAGGACTATTAAAATTGTTTTTATACAGCTGCAGCAGATGGTATGATTCACTTATCTCAAAATAAAAGAGCTCAGGGAACTTGATGATATTATCAAGCATCAAGTTAGAACAAATAAAAAAGTGCCTTTCATGCAAATATTGAAACCATGAATAATGTGGAGAGAAGTCCAGTACGTAACATACTCTGTAGAGAGATGGAAGTAGAAAAAAACCACGGTGCCAGTGACTGTCCCAGCACATGTCACAGTCAAGAGGGCCACAATGCACACCAGAAAACTTCAGAAAGCTTCAACTCATAAAAATAAACACCTTACCTTTTCAGGAGGCTGCAAGGGTCAGTCCATGCAGAGTAACACCTCACCTCTTCAGGAGGCTGCTAGTGTCTGCTCTCTTTGTCCCTCAGCCCAGCCTTTCATGCCCTCCTGTTGATGCCCTGCCCCTGTGTGCCCTCTGCTCCCTGTGTCATTGCTCAGCACCCCTGGGCACCCCATGGCTCCTCACCTTCAATAGCATTCACCTGTCCTGCAGAGCTGGAGACAATTGGGGATGAGGCTGGGCCCCACTCCCAATCACCACAAACTCTGTGCCCACAACTGCACTCTAGCGAGTGCACTAGTAATTAACCAACACTAAACCCACACTGTGCAGACCTGCAATCTATTAAAGCATTAAAAGAAATTTAAGTAATTAAAATACTTCAAATACTTGCTTTTTATGTACTCAGCCCCACGCCCAGTCATCACAAACTCTGTGCCCACAAATGGTATTATACAAGTACAACCCCCAGCCTTCCCCCTGCAAGGGAGTCCTTCCATGACTGTTGTCAGGTGAAGGTAGCACCAGGAATAGAAAATAATCATTCTCTCCCTTCCCCTTTTCTCAGGCTTCCATCAGCAGCTGCAGCAATGGAATTTTGGAGTGCCAGGAACTGGACACCTGGCCAGGTGCACTCCTGATGTGAACCAGTGCTGTGGCACTGATGCTCCTGT
This sequence comes from Melospiza melodia melodia, assembly GCF_035770615.1. Taxonomy (NCBI): domain Eukaryota; kingdom Metazoa; phylum Chordata; class Aves; order Passeriformes; family Passerellidae; genus Melospiza; species Melospiza melodia. Next base: position 47,671,777 of record NC_086199.1, read on the forward strand.
GACTCAGCAGTGTCCTTCCATCTAAAGATCTTCAGTGAGAAGAAAAACTGTTCAAGAGAAAAAGAATTTATCATCAAAGAATCTTCCACCTCCCTCCAATCTCTAGAGAGGCCTTTGTTCACCATCCCAGCTTCAGCATTCATCACATTTGGAAGTCGTACAGCCTTTCTTACAGATCAAAATTATTGTCTCAATAGCTTCTAGAAATAAGAAACTCAGCTGCAACCAGCCATTCATTTTCTCACTCCTCTGCTCTCAGTGGGGACAAGCAGGAGTCTTGCACAAAGCCTGCAAGGTTTGTTTTCTCTAATAATGCAAATGACCAAACAAAAAAAGAAAAAAAAAAAAAAAAAAATATATATATATATATATATATATAAAATCAAACCTTGCTTTCCTCCCAGTGCTTTAAGGTAGTTTTATTTTCCTTAATGAAACAGCTTCAAGACATGTCCTGTTGTCCCATGTGCCCCATCCAGCCCTTTGCCTCAAGCTGCATGGTGGTAAAAACCACACACACACAAAGGAACTGAAGAACAGGAGAAAGAAAGGCTCAAATGCTACTGGAAAACACTGCTCATTACCTGGGGATGGTGGGCTCACACATGGACAAAAAAAACCCATTTATTATTATAAACCAAGGCACAACACAAGATCAACACCAAACATGAAAATTACCAACACTGAAAACGTAATTGGCAAGACAACACAAAAAATATATTTATTTTTAAGTTTGAGTTTTAAAAGGCCTTGAATGATGCTTTAAAGAGTTTAGGAATAGGGAAGAAACATCAATCAGTACTAATAGGACAGTTCTTAATGACTTAAAGTTTAAAAGGTCCTCAAAGGATTCTAAACATCTGTAAGTGCACAGGCATGGTAAAAAGCATAATTACTGAATATGTGACCTAACAGAGAAAAAAATCCAAACTGAGTACTATAAAAATCAGAGAGGATAGTAAAAGATAATGGCAACAACAGGTCTATTCAACAGAAACATCTTACACCACACAAACTTTAACAGCAAAGAACAATTAATCCAAGTTGCTAAAACCAAAATACTTCAGTGGGATGGCAGTCAGTAACCCAGAGCTGACAACTGTGCTTTAATTACATTTGAGACTGTTACCAATTAGTTAGTCTGCAGCACTACAGGCTTCATGCTATGACTCAGTGCACTGACTCATTCAGGAAAACTTTCCTACACAACTACCCGGGCACCCACAAGGATGCAAGATCAAAAGGAAAGTACTTACACTGACCTTCTTAGCAAAAGTCTTGTTTTAAATTTAGATGACCAAAAGCAGATAATGACACAAGTGCTCAAGTAGGCTTTTTGAAAGGGAGACTTTCAGGAGCACTGTTTTAACTCCATTTCAGATCAACATCTCAAAAAATCAAAGTACAAATAATGCTTTGTACAGTTTGAGGCTGAAGAAGCACATTCTAAATCTGGTTTGTTTTTTTTTTTTTTTTAAGATGCTCAAGTAGCATTATTTACTATTAATAAAAATATCTACCATCAAAAATCCTGTTTTCTGTCACTTAAGAGTCCTGGCTGATTTGAACAGTTGAAGGCTGAAATTTTTTCTGTGTTAGAAGTTGGAAGCTGATGGAAGGGGGTGGCAAAGAGTGACAAAATATCTTCAGCCATCTCCTTGTTTTGGGGAAGAAAAACAACCCTGTGGTTAGATTTTTGAATTTGAACAATTCTACCATTGCACTAAACAGTAATGGGATTTTCAAGTTTGGCAGTGAAAACAAGAGGAAGATAATCCTAGGTGAAAAATTCTTCTATTGATATTCACACAGACCTCCAAAAACTTGTTAAGATTTCCAAGTAAAACTTCTGTGCCAGGCTCTGATGCCAAAGCTGCAAGTGCAGGATCCTGGAAAAGGATGTGTTAATTATTCTCATCTGATCCAAGAACTTGAGAGTTTTATTTTAGGCCTGGAAGGAATTGGAGGAAGAGGTAAGGCTCTTGAGGGTTAAAATGAGCATGAATATTGCAATTAAGAAATATTTTTAAATTAAAGCACGTTTCCTCCAGAACTACACTAGAACCTACAAATCCCAGTATTTAACATAAGGTTTTAGCAGGTGAAAAAGCTGTAACTCAGAACAGGCACATGTCATCTTCTCACAGCAAAGACAAAGAGGGACAACTTACCTAAGATTGGAACTACACCAATCAGTTGGACTACCAAGTCGCACAAGATGGGAAGTGGTAGGCGTAGGAGTAATTAGGCATTATTTTCTCCTGTGTGTTTTCCCTTTTGCAGTTAATTTCTCTCAGCACAGGTGTTTACTGTGTACTTTCACAAGCCAATTAAACTCAGCAACATGGCCCAAAAAAAGAGACAGAGAAAAAGCTGCATTTTTTTCTGGCATGGGAGTGTGTTCAACTGATGTGCAGAGGACAGGGAGGGATAGGAGCTCAGGGAGTGTTGGGACCCAGGAAATCCCTCTGGCTGCCCAGGAGGACCCTGGCAGGGGGCTCAGAGACCTTGGCACAGAGTCACAAACACCTGTGCCTTTGATTTTAGCCCATGGAAACAATTACCAACCTTGTGTGAAGAGTTACAGGCCACAAGGGTTTGAATAGAATGATAGTGAATTTGTCACAGGGTAAAAAGTAGAATTTTGGGGATTTAGAATGGGGGTTCAGGAGACAAGATGGAGGAATCTGGGCATGTCCTGCCTTTCTCCTTCTTGTCCTCCATCTTCTGCTGTGATGGTGGCACTTTTGGATTGGTTTAGAGTAGAGACAGACTGTCTAACATAGGTGATAGGTATTGGAAAATTATTGTAAATAAAGTACATGTAGCTCTTAGTATAAAAAGCCAACACCACCCCAAGGGCAGGGACTGTGCCACAAACCAACCTGCTGGGCAGACCTCAGCGGGTCAGAGAAAGAATGTTACAGAAAAGAGAAAATAAACAACCTTGAAAAGCAGAGCTGAGGAATCTCAACTTCTTCTTCAGTCGCGGGGCTGGGAAAAAGACTTTCTAATACCTCAGGAGCCATTTCAGCAACACAAAACCCCAGAAAGGAGGTGGTGACACAGGGGAGAGCAGGGATCCTGGACCTGTCCCCTTCAGTGGCATCACTCCACTGCCTTTGTGCTCAGCTTGGCTCCTCCAGCAAACCCTCAGGAACAATGCATCACCTCCATTCCAGCTTTCTTTCCCAAAGTAACACTGGAAATGGCAACATCCAGGCCAGTAACTGAGAAATGCAGCCAGCTGACAGAGGGACACTGGAACTTTGGCCACACAGCCCCTGTGACACTCAGGAGGTCACCACACCAAGCAGGTAGATCGTGCTGCTCCTCCTTTTTCTGTCTGTAAGATGAACAAACTCTGGATCTGCTTCCCAGGCACGCTGTGACCTCACCAGCTGCAGGTGGATGTCCCTCCAATGTGCTGCAAAGCTCTCCACCAAAATGCTGACCACCTCTTGGAAAAACCAGTCAAAGAGGCATTTCTGCTCAGGCACCCAAAGCACAATTTCAGCATTGCTGCCTCTAAATTCTGCTAAGTAGAAGCAATACTACTGTGCTACTTTATAAGAGAGCTGTAAACATAAATTCTGTGTAATGAAATTGAATTAATTCATCTATAATCTGTGGATGATTTGAAGGTTGTAGGGATATAGTTTAAGAAACAGAAGTCTAAATTCAAAGCAGAATTTGAACAGTAAACAGCATATAAGACATGTCCATGAACAAAATATTTTATTTCCCCAGCACTGTCTGGCTCTACCTACCTGAACAGGCCAGTGGCAGGAGAGTCTCAAAGGACAGAACCACTCTTTTGTCTGGGCCCCTGCACAAAGGCCAGCAGGTTTTACTCCTGATCATTTCCAAGGTCATTTTCTTTTTTTTTAAAAGTGTCCCTAGATTACAGTTTGCTTATAAATTAAATGCCAGCAGAGGTCAGCATTCAATCCTGCTCAACCATTACCCATGTAAAAAATTCTTCATCAAAAAAAGTGAGAAGTCAAACAATATATACAAACAAAATACACACTATGTATGCTCACTCCCAAACTCACAATTAGAAGATTTAGCAATTGGAGGTCCTCTCCTTCTGAGCACTTCAGTCCCCATTGTAGAAAACGGAGTTTCCTTGGAGCTTCCTCCCCTTGTGCTCTGCCAGTCAACCCTGCTGAATGAACAGGGCCTGTGTAAGCTGAAATACCTGCAGCTCCTCACAGCCATTGAACAAGGACTGCAGGCTAAATCTAACAACTCAAAGCCTGCCCATCCCTGGCCAAATCATGTGTCTACAAATTTCCATTACGTTTCTCCATCCTAAGCACTGTTTCTTTGGTTGACTCAAGATGTGACTTAAAATGGGTAAGTATTCTGTGTCCTCCCAATTTATCTCAAAATTATTTATTGCACCTACCACTATGTCCTCCCTAATGCATGCACAGACTGACCACGTAGAGAAAAGTTTCTATTTTAATTTTTGCATAACAACCCAAGAATGTGTCTTCAATTTCCATTAAATATACAAGAATTAAAACTGCATACTTGTTTTATGTCTGACAACAGGCAGGGTTTTTAAAATTACATGAAATAAAGCAGATTGTTAAAAACCATTGGCATCATGAGACATGATACATAAATTACTTGTGAGAGAGCAACAAAGATTTGTTAGCAGAGAAATGTACTTTTAGAGAAATGCTGGAAGAGTTGTACTGTTTTTCCAAATGATCTAAGACACTACACACACTCAAAGTCTCAGAAGAAAACATTATTAAAACATACCTTGCTGCTATTCACATGCAAAAAAGAAAAACTATCGCAGAACTAAGAAAATGAGAGGTCAATGAGACCAAGTTATTCTTGCATTTTCATACTGTTTTATTCAAATTTAGTAAAGCAATATTTGGGCTTCAGCATGCTAATAACCTTCGCTTTCTCTTAGGAGAATTCAAAATATTTTGCAAATAAGTTCTGTGAAGTAAATCAGACATAGCTGCTTTTCAACTGGAGCACTTTGGTTTTTAATCACCCGCTCAAAATCAGAAGGGAAAATAATATTACAAATCCAGTGAATCACACACTGTCCACAGACACCTTGCTGTGCTATGCTCCCATCCTGAGAAGCTGTAATTTCCATTTGCATTCTGTTACTTCTGTAAGAACTCTAAAAATGAGAGGTGACGTTCTGATGTCATCTCAACGTCAATCAGTAACAGCACACTGCCTTGCTGCAATAAAATTCCTTAACAATAAAAAGGAGCAAAAAAGGAACTTCTGGAAAATAAAAACATCTGCAGCAAGAAGTGGTTGAGGTTACCCTGTAGAGCAAAGCCTCACTACAGGTTTCCCTGCAGTAAACTGGAAAATGTTTTAAACCTATACAAGGTAAACAAGCTTTATACAAATCTCTAGACCCAGAACCAATAAGGTGCTTTAGATAACACCACTATGAAAATTATCAGCAGCTACTGATCTTTACAGGCATAATTCCCATCCAAAGCTTGCTCAAGTATCCAAGAGCTGAACTTGTCAGTGAAAATATTATAAAGGGATTAAAAGGCATTTTGCAGAATGACATGGCCTGCCAGAAAATAAAGTTGACCAAAAAAGCAAAAATTTACAGTTCTACGTTTTTGCTAATGGTAATAAATTACACCAAAAACCCTGTTTTTTTCTAGCACCTATGAAAAGGAAATGATCAAATTAAGTACATAGCAAAGAATTTTGGTTGCAAGCAAAAGGTGTCTCCTATCAGTTCTATACAGTTCATGTCTTTCACCTATGTAAAAAGTTATCACTTGTATTTTCAAAAAATAAGGCCTGATAGGTAAAACATAACTGGACTAATTTTTCTCCACAAGTAATTTTTGACAGACTATGAAATGATAAAAAAGTTGTTTACACACCAAGTCTAACAACTTACATCGCAAAGAGAATATAAATGAACAGTTGGCATTTTGCAGGCAAACAGCCTCCTCAGATCACATATTAAGTACAATATAAAATGATTTTCCAGTATTGGCCTATTCAGCAATTCAATGTAATGCAAGCATCAGTTCCCATTTTCCCCATTCATCCCATTGGCACATCAACAGAGGATGCTGCTAGATTATATTAGTGTACAGCTGAAATATCTGTAACATCACTAAGTAGGCATATCCAAGAATTTCAGAGACTTGCACCATCAACCATCTCTTCATCATTTCACACAGAGGACAAAAAAAAGATTCCTATGGACACATTTTGCAGCACCCATCAATCATACCCACTTAATGCCTCAAAATCATTTCCAATGTATTTTCTTCACAAGGGTTCCACTTTCTGATAACAGCTAAATATGAGACAACACATGAACAAAAGTGAACAGGTTTTGTATGAAAACACAGAAAAAGGCATTTTACCTCTGCTCTGTTTTGCACTTCCCCCTTGCACAAGAGGTAAGAGAAGCAAACAAAAACCACCACCTGCCTCTGCCACCTGCTTTTAGACAGCACTGGCAGACCTTGCCTCACTATGCATTATTTACTTCACTCATTTTCCTAAGAGTAATGTTGTCTGGAATTAGATTTAATGACGTTATGACTCAAACACACCATTATTAACATTTCCATAGGAAATTAAAATTTCAGTGTCTGAATGACTTTAGATAATCATCAGACTTAACAAGAAAAAGCTGACTTCCTCTGCCTAAACTCAGAAGAAACTTCTTTCCTCAATTATAACCGAGGAGATATTTAAGATGTAATGACAATTTTTCAAAGGCTCAAGTAAAAATCTAATTCTTTATCATTAATGGCGAGCCAACCCCAAAAATGCCATGGATGTGGTTTTGGTAAGCCTTGGCTGCCAAGTTCCTACAGCAATTTGACATTAAATAATACCATTTTAATACAGAGTCAGCCTGAAACAATATTCATTTATTTCAGGGACATTATTAACACAGATGAATTTGTCATTTATTAAAACAGTTATTAGAAAAGTATTTTCCCAAGATGCTGAGCATCAGCAAACATCACTGGAATGAAGATAACATGCTCAGGAAGTCTGGGAAAAAGAAAAAATATTTAAAAAAAAATCAGATCACATGTATACATGCACCTTCAGATACCTGTTTAAACAACAAATTTAGTAGCTTAACCTCTTAATCATCTCTTTACCCAGGTTAATTCTGTGCAAAACTACTCCCAACAGTATAAAACACAAAATATGAAAACAAAACCTGCAGATACCTCCCATGCTCCACCTCTGATCTTCAATCGCTGATAATATTCTGTGTGATAGAAAAAAAGTCTGCATTTCTGTTTGCAAACTCAAATTCAAATATTTAATAAGAAAGCTTAGCCAAAAGGCTGACTAAAGACACACAGTACTAGATGAGGAGGAAATGAGTAGCTACATATATTAATTATCACCCTTTCTGAGAACACAGGCTCACTCAAGTTAAAATTTAAAGGGCTTAGATTACTTTCTGGTGAATTTTATTAGTTTTCCCCAAGAGGTGCAAAGACTAATGCTGTCACAACAGCCAAGGAGAGCATACACAGCGTCACTGCAAGCTGAGTCACCCCAAAGCACTGAATCTTGCTTTATTATAACACAGCATCTTAAACAGCCTCCTGAAGGGCTGTCATTTGTTATGTGTAGAGCAGGAACAGCAAACGAGCCCAGCACCACCACCAAAGCAGATGTGCACATCTGCAGAGCTGTTTGCAGCAGGCAGCCCCTGCCCCCTTGCTGGTCTCTCTGGATAGAGCAGCTGCAGGCAGAGAAAGATGCAAGCTGGTGAGAGGTCTTCTGCTTGTGGCTGCTGGTGACATTTGGGTATGCCTCCAGAGAGCCGGGATGCGGCTGGGGAGATGGGGAGGTCAGGCAGATGTGCAAGAACTACAACCTGAACATTCTTTTCTCTGCAGCTGTAGCCATCAACTTACTCTTCCTCTCATCCAAGTATTCTAGTTACTTCCTCTCTGAAGACCTAATTCTGGAAGGATAAAAAAAGTAAAATCTGAAGGGACTTCTTCAGCATGCCTCATTCATATCCTGCCATCAGTCAGCTCCAAACCCACGGACATGTTTAATTTCCTGGTACCACAGTCTCATCACTCAGCAGTACCAGCTTCAACACAGAGAGCAGTCATGCAGTGCTCTCAGATAAATCACACACGTTTTCAGTCACCTGCCAATATGGAATTTAAATGCCTGTACTTTTGGAGGGCCCACTAGGGAAGTCAGTAAAACAAGCAGTTGAGGAGCGAGACCTCCTCTGCCTCCTCAACTGGCAAGCTGTTCCTGAGTATCACCTCCTGTCCTGTTCTCTTCCCAGTCCCCTTCTGTCCTCTCTCATGCTGGGATGGCACTCACACAGGTGCAGATACTGTAAAACACACATGACATTCGTTGCCATTACACTGTCCAATAACACTCCTTCTCCCTCAGCACATTTTGTTTTGCCTACATGTCACAGCACAGAGCAATTGGTTCAAAGTCAAGGAACGTAAGCAAATGGGGTCTGCTTTTCCAAATCTGCATGCATACACTACCATTGCAAAAACAGACAGTATCAGTATTTAAAATAATAATAAATACCTGAAGCACTATCTCTTGCACATCTTAGTCAAAACTATTTTGAGAGTGTTTTCCAATTTCATGCACTAACTTCAAATGCTAACTTCACTAAAATCATCCCTCTTGAAGTATGATTTTAGCCAAGTATTTTAAACAGCGCTATCTGATGAGAATCCATTTAACTTTCTTCTAAGTAGACACATCCAAAAATAAAGATATTTTGCATAGATACACATTCTATTGCATGGACATTTTATTACACACTTCCACACGCGGCTGTGATCTGAGGCCTGGCTAGCCACTTCTGTAAATTTACAGTATGTGCAGCCAGGACATCAGGCAAGGTAAGAGTGACAGAAAAAATACACAGGAACTACATGATCAACTGAAACAACTCTCAATATGCCCCAGCAACACCCAAGCACCGCAGGAAAAAAGTGTGTTCTGGAATTCCTAGAGTATTTTCAGAATTACTTTATGTTAATTTATTGACTCGCAAGTTTCTCTTACTTCCTTTTTTACAACAATCACTACAAGGCTCACTGTGCTGCTGACAGAGAAAAATTAGCCAAAAAAATTTGCGTATGGAAAGATATTTTCAGCATGCTTCCCATAAAAAATAGTGGTTTCTACAATAAAGAACATTATGCAATTTGGCTGCTTTACGTCACCTTATTCATTTTACAAGTCCAGTGAAAAACAGGCTAAAACAATAAAAATTTTTACTACATCCACGTGTCTGTAGTGCTTTTCTAAAACAAGTATTTAATAATTTACCTCATGATGCAACTAATATTCCCTTCCAAACTTGGTATTTTGGCTGCACTTTACCAAGCACTCATACAACTTGAGAAGTCAGAATTAATTTTTCCAGATCCCTTTTCAATTCCTCTTTACTTTGGGCACCCAGCAGAAAAGTTCAGTTTTGAGCACCTCTAGCATAAATGGCTCACTCCAGTTAGAAGTGACTTGCAGATGGCTTGGGAGGTGCTGTGAGAAGCCTGGTCACCAGCACCACCTTGTAACTATTTATACAGCACAACACTTGGAAAGCTTTGCCACAGAACAGAAGTCCCCTCTGCAGGGTGCTGCACAGAGAAAGGTTAGTTCTGCCTTCCACTTCCACTTGGTACAAGGCAGAGGGAATACTGATGCATGGACAATACACAGAAAGTAAGAGAACAATTCCAGAAGTGACTCTGCTTTCTCCCAGCAGCAGTGTCCCTCAGCTTCCTTCAGGTGTGTTCTATTGCCTGATTAGCTCTGCAGAAAGGAAGGAAACAACCATGCTCCAGATCAAAACCCAAGAGTAGCAACAGAACCTCCAGGATGTGCAAAGCTGCCTTCAAACCTGAACCCCAGAGCTCCAGCAGAACCTCACTCACAACAAAACAACGTCTGGCTGGCAGCAGTGTCTTTTCCTGTTATTTTACAAGTCCATGCTCAGACTCCTTCTGAAAAGAGAATAATTTGATGTTTGGATGTATGAAAATAGTAACTATCCTGAAAACAAAGCAGTATGTACCTGAAAGAGTGAAAGGAGAGCTCATGGCAAAGCTGCATGTTCTCAGGAAATACTTGTCTCTTTCTGGAAACCAACACATGGCTTCAAAGACAAAGAAATAATAACACAGGGACACACACATGATTTCCAAGAAAATAAAATAACAACATGGGGACCAACACATGATTTCCAAGACAAAGAAATAATAACACAGGGACACACACATGATTTCCAAGAAAATAAAATAATAACACAGGGACCAACACATGATTTCCAAGACAAAGAGGATACCTCCTTCAATGAATGCCAAGTAGCAAAAATAATCTGAATAACATCATGGAGAATCAAAAGGGAAATACCCCAGTAAGTCCTGGCTAACTCAAGATGATGTCAGATGAGATCTCTGTGGAAAATTATCTGCCTTCTTGTTTTTTTTATACAAATTAACATCATGAAGTAAAATAATCATCTACTATTAATGGCTTAACCACTCAAACACTGGAGGAAATGGAAAGGTCTCATTCATTATTTCTCACCTCAAGTTTGACCACCTACCATTTCATTTACAGATACTAAAAAAAGCCCAGCTTCTAGAACTATCATAAAACAAATCATACTAGCAGAGCTTATAGTATCTCCATTATAGTCTCTTCTAGATCATACTCAACCATGGATAAAATCAATCACATAAAACCATAGATGTCATCAGGTTACAGGCTTCCCCATATAATCTGAATAGGGTATAATATTTGCTTCTCTTCTAGTTGGAGTTTAAAATTTATATATAGAAGTATTTGTTGGTGGAGCAATATAATTTCCTAGAGCTTTGCAACTCAAAAACCTTGAAGATTCTCATAAGAACAGTTACAATTTCAGAGTTTCATCCTCTGGCATTCATATTAGAACTCATTACTATTGAAGTTATTTTACTTAACATTATAGCCACAGTATGTGGAAAAGATCCACATCTCTAGTTAAAATAAACATGAGTATTGCAAAGGAAAAAAATAGGAAAAAGTAGGTTGAAAACTGGGGAAACATGCTTCTGGATGTCCAAACATTGATTCAAAATAGGTTTGGTTCTTTAAGAGAACAGAGAATTGTCCAGACTACTGCAAAACCACTGGTCAGGTACTTGGAAACAACACCCATGGACTGAGAAGACGGAAATGTAGTGTAATCAATACAGTAAACTTAAAAAGGAAATTACTTATGTGTGGACTGAGTGCAACAGACTTTTCATTGAGCAGTGAGGTGGATTGGTGAAATCTAATTGGTAGTCCTGGCTTCAAAGACAGAACTACTACAGGGACTTGGTGAAACAAGGCAATAAATGAGGATTCAAAGATAAATGGAAGTATTATTGCTCCAACTCCTGACACACAGATTCCCCAAAGGAGACAGTCAACAAGAATATTCAGTGGGAGGGCACTAACATCTTTATCTCAGTGGTGACTCACACTTAAGTAACATTTCCTTTCCTAAGAACCTCTGAAGTTAAATGAAAATCCCATTCAGTGACCATAACTATAGAGAGAACATCATCTTTCTAATTAGATTTTTTTATATTGGTACCTCCTTGTCTTAAGACACAAGAACCAGAGGCCCAAATCAGCTATTTTATAACAAAGAATATAACTCTATTAAAGCTGAGCAAAGGAAATCTTTATGTGTGAGGAGAGAATAAAGCAGAAAAACTGAATTCCAGATCAGAGCACTGCGTTTCCTGCCCACAAAACAAAGTGTTCATAGACTTCCTGTCATGACTATAACCTTAAAAATATAAATTTCTGTGATCCTCCCAGTTGACATGCATGTTAGCACAAACTGATTACCACCACTAGGGTTAGTGAGGAACTGTCTCAACCTGTGTTTAGACTTTCGGTGACACTAGCAAAACTCAGCTGACACATTGCATCCTTTTGCACACTGCTTATTTTTCAAGGCTTCAGACAGTGCTGTGAATACATGCAGAAAAAGAAAACCAGAAGTGCAGAACAGTTTGCAGTTGCAGTCCTGCTGAACAGGTTGGCAGCATTACAAATGCTTGTGTTTGAGGTAAACACACTTGGGCTCTCTTATAGCAGTCATAAGTAGTTCACTACCAGTTTAGGAATCTGAAAAACCTGTACACACAGACCTGAAAAAAATCCCACCCCATAATAAGCTATTTTACAACCATAAATATTTAAATTAGAAAAAGTCTTGACGGGCAGTAATAGTTACTCTCCACAGTTCATAACCTTGGAGAGTTTCTTTTACAAGTTCTGTTGCCAAATAAGATTTTCTACATCAGCAAAGAGAGTCTAATGGATACTGACTTCATCAGGCTCTTCTTATCAAGGTCAAAATTTACACAACTGGAAAAAATATTTCACACAGTGTATCACAGTTTATGTGTTCATTTAACGTGTGAAAATGTCATCACAGTTCTGACATCACAATGAAATCTGAACTCCAAGTTCCTTATATATTTCTCTAATTTAGGTGTCTTCAACAGCAGAACACATGCAATTAGAGCAATTTGCATGCTAATGTGTATCAACACTATTTGCATTTTCAGTGCTTCTTCAAAGACTTAAAATTGATACACAAGGCAATACAACAAGATTTGACTCCAAATTTTTGATCACTGAATCCACCTCAAACTTGCTGTATCATTTTGCCACTGTTGGACCGTGCTGTTCCCAAATAAAAATATCACACTTGGACCTTTCTACTTCTGTGCCTATTGTTCCACTCCTTGTAGCAAAACTGATAACTGTGAAGGCAGTAAACTTGAGGCAGCTCTTCAGTTTCACATTTCTGGACAGTTTGTTCCTCTAGTAAACATTGATAACCCTAAACTAGTAAGGTTCTATGAAGCTAAGATAAGCACTAAAATCACAGATCAAAGTACCTGAAATGTAAATGTTATTTAAGAATTTACATTATTCAAGAAATCCTTTCACGTCAATACTAAGACCACCCAGACAAAAACATTTCCCTGGGTATAATTTTTTTTCCAATTTTTTTCAGGTGTTACCATTTACTACCCCAGATACCAAAAGCAGAGCACTCACAGTACCACCCAAACCAGAAGGCTTGAAACAGGTTCTCCATGCCAACGAGGCTAAACAATTTTTAAAACTTACATACTTACAACCTCTTATCCAGGAGGAAGAGGGCTCTTCAAAAACTGATGAGATAACCACACATGAGAACTCTCCTCTGAGTTATTTACATAACCTTAAGAACACACAAGTGCAACTCAGAAAGACAAGCACAAAAGCAACAGAAGAGTCAAATATGACAGATTTAATAAACACCACCTGCCTGGGGATTCAGGCACACAGACACCAGAATTTTATTAGTTTGAATACAGAGTTTCAATGTGAACTTCAAAACAATTAAGAACCTTTGAAAGATACAGCTGATTGTTTAAGAACATCCCTTTATTCCTCTAAACATAAGTCCACACTCCACGAATTTTTCTGCTGCACAGTTAATGGATCAGAGATGTCAATTAATCATTTAACTCACCTGACCAGGCTGAGGGGATAAACAATTAACAACCTCCTCCAGCATCACTGGTATGTGCAATCTTCCAGAATCACTGTTCTCTGTATTTTGAGGCAGCTCTTCAGATTCACATTTCTGGACAGTTTGTTCCTGTGACTCAGAGTCAGAAAGCTTTTGTGATGAAGAATGGATCCTTCTGGCCAAACCAGCCACATTTACTGAGTTCAGTTTCAACTTACTCAGAAACAAACATTTGCAAAGTTGGCACAGATTTTGAGGTACCATTTTGGAGTTGATCAGCCTAGAAGAGCAGTAGATGTTGGGAATTACTTTCAAACAAATATTTGTTTAAATAACATAGAGGAAATGCTATAGGCAAAGCTATACACATTCCAAGTTGGGCAGCTTTATAATTATGTCACATCAGCAAAATGTTCCCAGAACTTAGATTATCCACAAATCAATCATGTTCAAGCAGCGAGCAGATTCTTTTCACCATCAGATTTTACTTTTGTTGAATTGCCCTTGCCAGAGGCTACCAATACTTTGCCCATAACAATATTGCCATAACAATAAGGATATGCTGAGAAAGTTACTCTGCTGATCATTTAGGCTTTAACAGGGCAGTAATTCCCCCACCTTCAATTTGAAAGTGCACATGGCTAACTTTGAGCAGACACACAGATGTGTACTTTGCAACACTCCCCGGTGTGCCTACAGAAAACGTGTAGAAAACACGGGCATTACCACGGTGTGCTCTGCTGGCTCTGGCTGGGCTGCAGTTCATTCCCTCCCCAGGGGCTGAGCTGGGGCTGCTTTGGGTTCCTGCTGGGCACAGCAGCGAGGAGACACAGCTGGGGCAGCGACCCAGGGGACTGAAGGGATTCCCCAGAGCAAAGGACACCGTGCTCCAGACAGAAAGGGGCAGAGCAGGATAGGGGTGGTGGCACGGGTGTTCCCAACCATGGTGACCATTAATTATCACCTGAGATGGGCCCTGCTCTCCGGAGATGGCTGAGCCCACGGGAAGGCTTTCCTTGCTCTGCCCTGCTTGTCTGCACAGCTTCTGACTCTCCTGCTGAATTCTCTCCATGGCACCGCTGAGTTTGTGCCTCCTGTCCCTTGCCCTTCCGTCCTGGCCGCTCTGCTGAGGGCGAGGAGCGGCTGAGCCCCGGCCGTGCCCCCATCCCTGCCCTGCCCTGCGGGAGCGCGAGGGACGCTGCCCACAGAGAGCCCCCTCCTCCTGCACCCCGGGCATCTCCTCCTCACGGCGAGAGCACAGTTCGTGTTTTATTTCATTTCACACAGCGCACGCCCCCAGGGGCAGCCTGAGGGGCACGGCTGCAGGCCGCCACCGGCGCTGGAGCAGAACCAAAGGCGGCGGGGACAGAAACCCCAGCCCGAAGCGCTTTGGATCGGAGGCGGCCGGAGCAGCGCCGCGAGGAGAGCCCGGGGGGCTGGAGCCGGACACGCGGAGCCACAGGCGCCCCTTCCCCGGCAGCCCCGGGAGCGCCGCCCTTCCCTCACGGCCGCCCTCATTCCCTCCGTGCTCCCTTCCCTCCCGGCCTCCCTTCCCTCCGCGCTCCCCTGCCCTCCCCGCGGGCCCCGCCGCCGCCGCCCGCGCCCCTCAGATCCCGCGCACGCCGCTGCGTGCCCGGCCCCACGCACTCACCGCCGGCGCCGGCGCTCTGCTGACGTCACGGCGCACAGCCAATAAGGAGGCGAGGAGCGCGGCATGTCCGCGTTTGAATTGCGCGTCCGGTGGATGGCGGTTGGTGCGGGACAGGGACCGAGACGAGTGACGGCGAGAGACCGGGACTGTGAGGGCACGGCCGGGGGCTGACACCCGAGAGGAGCCGGGAGGGGCTCGGCTGAGGGAGACGAGCCGGCCCTGGAGCGGCAGCGGCGGCGCTGGCAGCCCTGCTCGTGTACCCTCCAGGGGTGAGCCGGCAGCGCGCTGCCAACAGCAGCAATGGGCTGTTTGAAGGGAATTCCGCTTTGGGGCCGGTTACTGCATCCCCTGCGGGGCACGGTAACGCAAATCCCGCTTTAACTCTCTTTAAATGTACGCGCGACGTGCCTGGCTCAGTCCGGGGAGGGCGACACGGGCAGCTCAGCTCCTCTTTGTGCTGAAGGACAAAAAGACTGCTCGCCTTGGTCCGCAAAATGCGGTGTCTCCTCTGAAAGCTTGGTCTGTATGAAGGAAAGCCTGTAAGCCAGTTGGTAGTTTACATTCTGAAATAAACTCGAGAATTCCCTGGGGCAGTGCTGGTTGGTTCCTTTCTGGAAGCGGCGCTGAGTTCAGGCACCTTTCGGTGCATCGCAGAGTTCCCAAAGTCTCCTTGGGGCGGCCCTTGGGCCCAGCACAGGGGCCTGAGCAAACGTGGGAACTGCTGGGAGGAGTGAACGGCTCCTATTGCAAATAAAACCTCTCTTGTCTGCTGCAGAAAGGATTCGGCTGCTGGACCTGAAAGAGCGCTGGGAGCGGAGCTGGGGGGCAGCAGGGATGGCTCCTGCCAAGGAAGAAGATGTGTGCAGCCATGTCAAAGTGGTGGTGCGAGTGCGCCCAGAGAGCCAGAAGGAAAAGCAGGGCAGCTTCAGCAGGGTGATCCGTGTCATCGACCAGCACGTGCTGGTCTTTGATCCTAAGGAGGAGGAAGAAGTCACCCACAGGCACACCTTTAACAGGATTGCACCCATACACATGAGGACCTGAAAGGACCACCCAATTCCTTCCTCCTAAAAAGCTCCAAAAATGCAGGTTGTGTAGGGGACTATCTACACGACATGTAGTTCATTCTAAGGCTATACTGGAAAAATAAAATCTTTCTTTTTTAACTAGGAAAGAGCCAGTTTTATAGCTATAATTGGTTCCCCATAGGGGAAACAGTACTGTCAAAGCAGGAATAACAAATGGAATATTTGCTATTTATTTGTTTTACTATGAATTCTTTACATTCCCACAGCCTGAAAGTCACAGCCTGCCTTCAAATGTCTTCAAAACTACAGGAACAATTTTGTGAAACCCCAACATGTGAACTTGGTGTCTTCTACATACTTTCAAGGCCTTTCATGTATATATCTCATCCATCCATCCATCTTCCTCTTTTCCAGAGGAAAAAGTTTGTTTTTCTATTCAGGTGATCGAAGCCAGCACTCTACATTCAGGAATGTAAGAAAAGCCATAACACAGAACTAAATAAATGCAGACAGATTTTAAAGTATTTTAAAGTTACAGTATTTCATCACCTTATAACTTTTGAATGATAATGATCTAAATCTTTAGAAAATTTAAAAATTAAAGTTGCAATTCTCTTTAACTGCGTAGAAATCAGAATCACATAATTTGTTGAGGCTTCCAAACTCTTAGAGCTGCCTTATTTTACAAGAAAAAGTTATGAATTGACCACATGAAACTTGCATTTAATGGAAATAGAGACTGACTCCTAATTGCCTGTTGCAAGTGAGCACTAGAAATTGGATTTATTTTTGCATATTGCAATCTAAATACTCTACTTTTTGATATTACTTATTTTATATATTATTATATATTGTTATATATTTTTAATTAATTTATATTATCAGTTTTTATAATAAAAATATCAGAAAGTATGGAAGAAGACTATTTTTATTTTTTCATACTATTTACTAGTATTATACTATCAATATTTCTGGTGTGTGTTTTCCCAGAGTGTTACCATGTTTTAAAATGAAGCAAAAAAAATGGTATTATCAACTCCTAGCTCCATTAAATGAACCTGAACTTGAAAGAACACTCTGTTCTCTATAAATGAACAGTTTTAAGTGCTCAGGAAGCTCCTAGTGATAAAAAGCTTTTATATGATACCAATGAGTTAGAAACTAAACAGTGTTGACTTTGATTTTTAGCAGCCCAGATAAATTTTATTTTCATTATAGAAGTTGAAAGGATGATGAACAGGATTTGCTTCTGGAATTTTCTATATTCCTTTATATTGTTTCTAGTAGGAAGAGAGAATTCCTACTATATTCTTCCTATTCTACACGTCAAATCCTCTTTCAAAACAGAGAACGTCTCATATTGGGCAAATCAAATTACTTTTTTTTCCCCTTTCTTACTTATGGTCTCTGAATATTATTGTTGACCTATGGTCTCTATTATTATTATTATTGACTTTTTCACAAGCATGGTCCAAACCCTACAGATCCAGGTGCAGTCAAGTGCCTACACTTTGCACATGGCAGAGAGTGGGAATGGATTTCACTCACTCATTTAACTATTTCTGTGGCCAGGGGCTGGGACATGCTCCTGCAAGTCTTGGATTTCTGATCCTTACTGTTTTCTGCAGTGACTCTGTGTTGCAGAATGCCTGCACAAACTGCAAGATACAGTACAGCCCAAGTGGTTTCCTTCCAGATTTGCTGGGAGGCAGTGGGCATTTTGTCATCTTTGAACCTTGTGAGGAGCCTCATGACTCTTTGTAAAAAAAAGAATAATTTTTCATGTTGAAGAAGCTTCTTTGGAAGTAGAGAATCACTCACTTAGCAATTTTATTTCCCAAGAGTAATAATAATAAAATAATAATAATAATAGAATCCTTGTTTTTGAAGGAAGCATGGAAAGGATTGGAAAAGAGTGTTTCTCAAAGCACACCAAAGTATTTTTAGAAAATAAACCCAGAAAGAGAACTGGAAAAAGCACATAGGCAATGGGTTTAGGTGCAGGCATCTCAATTCTCATTTCTATCCTAGACAGCTAAGGCCTTTACCAAATTTGCCCTAAATACCTGGATGATGTGTGTCAAGCTGGAATTTAACAGGGCTGGGAAACAGGGCAGAGGAAAACAAATAGAAATTTATCAGGAAGCATCAGGGGCAGGGCAGAGTGTGCCAAGAGCTTTCCTGATAAAACAAAAAACTACTGTATTCAGGCCAAAACATATGGAGCAAGGAAGAGGAGGAGCTTTCTGCAAGCCAAGCATAAAGAGGCACTGCTCCTGAACTTAAGGAGCAGCAGTAGATGGGATAAGAATTAAAATGACTTTTCCTCTGATAATTTAACAAATATTTGCCATGATCTTTCTCAGAGCAGAAGGGTTTATTGGAAGAACACTGTGCTCAGTGTTTCTTAAGAATAATTCCTTTTTTTTCCTATTCTGATGCTATTTTGGCATCGTGGAAGGTACAGCTTGTGTTCAGTCTGTAATTTCTGCCAAGCAGAGTTGTGAATCTCGTGACAAACAGCAGCAATCAAACTGCCCAAATGAGAGTTTCTACCACTTATTCAACATCCCTAATTACCTACACTAGGGTCTGCAGACAGCCCCACAGCACAGGAGTGAAGGTGAAGGTAAGAGATCCCAGGTTTGCTCAGGAATTTGGCTGCAAACATCATACTATACATACTATACTATACATACCATACTCCAATCTGCTTTCTATTACATTTTATTGTGCTTTGCCTCTCACCATATGGATCTGGCTGACATCCCAAGGAACACAGAATGATATATTTAGGTATATGGTGAGGTAGCTTCATTGATGATGGGATATTTTGAAATTAAGGTGGTCTCAAAGATTTCCACAATTTGTTATTTTTCTGGAATATATAACATTCAAACAATACCTTCATGGTCTCCACATTGTTTTTAAAATGTTTGCTTTATGAATAAAAATTTAACTGTTGTTTTTTATTTTTAGTACATCTAAATTAGCTTGTTTAAAAAAAGATGACTTACTTGAAATTTTGACTTCTTTAACTGCATATTGCTGTGATGCCACTTGTGAAAGAGCCTAAGTTTTGAGAAAACATCTGCAAGCTAGCCACCTCATAAAATTGCTGAATTTCACTTGCTGATGCAGAGCCATGAAGGAGCAGCACGCCAGGCAAATCACATCCCTCCTAGAAAGAACCAGATGCATTTTTAAGCCACTGTGGCAAAGTTTGCAATTCAGTTTATTACCATCCACACTCAACACAGGACTGACCTTCTGTTAAAGCTTTGCATTCTCCTTGACCATCACATTCCATCTCTTCCTCATGCTCTCTCCTGTTACTTTAGATCACTTTGGTTTTCCTTCCAAAAGCACATCAGCAGTAGATTGAATGTTTTCAGTAACCCATATGTGATAAAGCTGTAGGAATTTCTGAGTTGAGCCCCTGCTTGGTCACTTCTTGGCAGCTGGGGCTGTGACAGGAGTCAGCAGAGTTCTCCATAAGCAAAAAGTCCAATTCCTTGGGATGACTTTTTCTTGCAGCATCCCTTGGGAGAAGTTACACTTTTCATTTCCAGCTCTAATAAACACAGCCATGACGTGAGTGTTTGAAGAGAGAGAGCCCTGCAGTGATGCAGGCAGAGCACAGGAAGGGCAAAGAGCTCAGAGACAGGGCTGGCACAGAGGTATTGTGGAATTCACTGTGCAAACAAGAGATGTGGGGCAAAAAAAGCCAAATTTATTGAAGTGTGTGTATGTGGGGAAACTCCCAGCTCCAAGAGTGGCATATTAGAACAAATTCTACATGCACAATGGGGAATAAAAGCCCCAAGGTAGTGATTTCTGCCTCTTAATTTTTAGTGTATTATGTGGTTTTTTCCCCTTTGGTTGAAGGGTTTTTTTTATTTACTGCATATATGCTGAAATATGTGTGTGCTATCTAATGTGCTGTTTCTCTCAAAACAGTAATTTAAGATGAATCTCATTAAAGCCCTTCTTCCTGAGCAGATAAATAAAGTGCTAATGTATTTTTAATGAGGTAAGGTGATTTCTTGCTGTGAAAATGGGCCTAGACCTGTAAAAACACCATTTTCTTTCTACCCAATGAGGATAATGATGAGTTTTTATCAATGCATCATTGTCCTATTTGCTGCTAAGACTGACCTAGTGAGCTACATACAAGAACTAGGGACTCCTCTGCCAATAAAAAATTCATTGTTGCCCTTCTGAAATTGAATTGTTTCATTGTTTGAATTGCTATGAAGCCATTATCATAAATTTCCACAATCTTGTTTGAATTACAGATTACAATTTGGTCATGTTTCTTTTTTTTTGTTTTTAAATTTAAGTTTCCCAGCTATTGTTGCTGATCCCATTCAAAGGGATGCCCACCAGAACTGGGGGGCATTTATTTTTGGGGGGTTTTCTGTGCTCTGAATAATTTCTTGTGGTTGGAACAACATCTGACCCTTTCTTTCTAAAAAAAAAAAAAAGCAAAAACATTTTGTCATGTTGAAGAAGCTTCTTAGGAAATACAGCATCTCTCCCTTAGTAATTTTATTTCTAAAAGGTAATAATAGTAGTAGTAGTAGTAGTAGTAATAATAATAATAATAAAAAATCCTCATTTTTGAGGGAATCTTTGGTTTTTTGTTCCACCTTGAGGGAAGCATGGAAAGGATTGAAAAAGAGCATGCAGAGTGTTACTCAAAGTACAGCATCACAGTATTTTTAGGAAATAAACCCAAAAAGAAAATGGAAAAAACTATGTGAAATGCCACTCCTGAAACACAGAAATTTCCCCACAACTGACTAAAACCAAAAGAAAGTCATGAAGTATATTTTATCCTTTATCCAAAACCTTCAGAACCTCTTTGGTGCCATTTAACACAGAGCAATCTGGGTACTGGAAATTTATCTTTGTATATCTGACACTTCAGATTGCATTAAAATAACACAAGGGAAAAAAAATCCATGATTTTGTGTGTTTTTACATTATGCTGAGGTATTTCAAGTTTTATTCCCTGAATTAATTAAATTACTTTCTGACATTTGTATATTATTATTACAGTAACGTTTTGGGTTTGGCTTTTGTTTTTTACCTTTTAATCATGTTAACAGATATGACAGACCTGTTGCAAATTTGTCTGTGGGACTATCCTGTCTTTTACACTAAAAAAATTTCATGTGTTCTTATAAATACTAAATAATATTATAATAAATTCCATATTCTTCTTATTGCCTCCCTAATTTTTAATTTATAGTAATCATTGGATTCTTGCTATACCTAAATCTAGCAAAGCTCTGAAGTATAGAGCTGTCTAATTTTACACAAGGCATTGGAGAAGTTCAAATTTGAAGTAAAATCTCTGCTTTTGATTACAGCCATAATGTAAGCAGAAACTTCTGAGGAAAAGATATCCCTTCACCAAAAGGCATTTAAATTAATATCTAAATGGTTAATGTGTGTTGCCTAGAAAAAAAAATAGATCTGAGACAATCTTGGAAACTATTTTTCTTTCATTTCCTATTTGTAGAAAAACTGCATCCATAAAATAATTATTGGCTTCAAATTGAACCTCAACAAGTGGCAAGAGTAATTTATGAATTATTGGCACTTCGGTTTTTTTCCATTTGGGACTTTTTTGGAAACATAGATATTTTTAGCAATATCTGAGACCAAATTATTACTTGGTTGATAATAACAAATACTGATCTAAGTGTGCAGATTCTAGACAAAGACAAGGGAACTTTTTTAGGAGCATTTAATTTCAATGAATGGAGATTCGTTTTGAAGAAAATTGAGCAGTGCCATCTTTTGTTGGAAGAGACGAACTGCAACACTCAAGTGACAATATTTGGATCAGTTTTGGTTTGTGCACGCAAATATGTTTTTTTTATCACTAATAGGACAGAGATTTTTTTCTTACTAAACACAAGAAAACACATTTGCTGCATTTGGCGATTTTTTTCTGAGAAGAATTCAAGAACAAACACTGCTACAAATAAAATAATACTAGACAGGTATCCTTCTATAAATGAAAACATTCAGGTCAAATCCATAGCAATTGGTTGTGTCTTTTCTAGAATAAAGACAATGCATTCGAGTTGGCTGCAGCTGACATTTCTAAGAAAGGGAAATAAAATAAAAACACTTACCTGTAACATTTTCTGCTGCTGAATCACACTTTTCTGAGAAGAGAGATCGAGTCAAGGGTGCTCAGAAGGTCTTGGCTTGCTGTTGTGCGGCTCAGGGAGGAAAGAGTAAAATGAAAAATAGCAGGTGAAGAACACAAAAATCATGGAAAATATTTCATATCTGGTTTTATCCATTCTGTGTGATGGGGACTTAGCAGGCACTGGTGCTTTATGAGCAGTTTTTAAGCAACTCAGTGAAATTTCTTAGTGTCTTTCAAAACTGTGAGTTCTGGTTTTCTTTTTTATCAATTCTATCAATTCTTCATTTCCTTAAGCATAAACACATGTCAGATCCATACTTAGTATTTTTTATCTATTTTTGAGAATTTTTACTTTCTTATAATACTCCTGAGAGTTCTTTCTGTAACATTTGTAGCTGGTAAAACCAGGACTCCTAAATCTGGATTTGACGGTCAGTCTCTTCCTGGAGATGAGCATTAGATTACCTACAGGCCTCTCCAGCTGGATTTCAGTACCTCAGCAGGAGAAGAAGAATGTTTTGCAAAAAGAAGAGTAGAAGAAAAAAATTCTTCAAAAATAAGAACAAAAGTAGAATATTCTTCAAAAAGAAGAGAGGAAGAATATTCTTTAAAAAGAACAGAAGAATATTTCTCAAAAAGAAGAACAGAGGAAGAAATATTTTTCAACAAGAAGAGCAGAAGAAGAATATTCTTCAACAAGAAGAGTAGAATATTCTTCAACAAGAAGAAGAGAAGAATATTCTTCAAAAAGAAGAAGAGAAGAAGAATATTCTTCAAAAAGAACAGAATAAGAATATTCAACAAGAAGAATAGAGGAAGAATATTTTTCAAAAAGAAGAACAGCATAAGAATATTCTTCAAAAAGAAGAGTAGGAGAAGACTATTCTTCAACAAGAAGAATAGAGGAAGAATATTTTTGAAGAAGAAGAATATTTTTCAAACAGAAGAAGAACGTTCTTCAAAAATAAGACTAGAAGAAACATGCACATTTACATCATATATTAAATGGATTTATAGTACATACACTGCACCACAGAGGTCCTTCCTTCCCACCACAGAAGAAATTCCCACGTGGAAGTGCAAGATGATGGAAAATGCTGGTGGGAGAGGGAGAGAAGTACCAGAATAGGGGAGAGCCCTCAATAACACCCTCCTCCTAGGCTAAAACCATCCTTTCAGGTGAACATCCAGTATTCCAATATATTCAGTTATTCCAATATAGCAATTATTCCAGTATATCCAGTGATTTTTCCTGAGCTGGGAGAACTGCCACCAGCCATCACAAACTGCAGCAGGAAGCACAAGACTTGGATCATCCTCTGCATCTGTGGCTGTAAAAACTCCTGGATATTCTCCGTCCAGATGCTGCCTGATCTTGAGCACTGAACTTATCTGAAGTGACAGCCACAATAATCCTGCTCTACCCAAGCCCCAGATCATCTAATTTCTTAGGGGTTTTTTCCCTCCCACTGGGAATATCCAAATCTTTACTAGAAACATGTCACTTCTTTACAAACAAAATGGTTTCACAAACCACTATCAATACTTTAATATAAAATATATCTTCCCTTGGTGTCTCTAAATTTACTAACTTACAGTTCTTGACAAACATTGTTGAAACTGATTTATTTAGTTCTTTAGAAATGGTCCACTTCCTTTAAAAATTATAGCATCAAACACTTCTTGTTGCTTTAATTATATTTACACACATAAATTTATGTGCATATATACACACATATATGTATATATATACACATATAGATTTAATATTTAATATATATTTTTGTACATATATGTGTTATATGTATTAGTATATACATATAATAATGTATATGTATACATTATTATATGTATACATATACATTATTTTATATATAATATATAATATATATAATATATATAATATATTATATATATACAAATACATATATATTTGTATATATATGTATATATAGGTATATATACATATATATGTATATAATACATATATTATATGTATTATAATATAATATTATGTTATATATTACACATATATATGTATTATATATTATATTTAGACATATGTATGTATAAATATGTATGTAATTATGCATCATTGTAAAGAAAATAATTCATAATTTCTGCAACCAATAACAAACACTAGAGTTTATATATATAGTTTATAGACCTTCATTTTTTTTATCTGTCAAGGCACCAGATTTAGTTATATTCCAGTAGCTTTTAGGAAGCAGCTTTGGAAAATGAATTATTTGCCACAGCTCATCTCATTAAAAAAAAATCTTGTAAAAATAGATATCAGAGATATAATATTTAGATAAGACCTAGACATATTAATCTTGCTTATTTCAAAATCCAAAACACGATTTGCAGAATAAATCTCTCCCTCTATTTCATTTTGATAAGAAATAATTCAATCCAATGTGTTACTAAATAATTAACACATTAATATGTTAAATCAATGAAATGATAGTATGGATTTTATTCTTGGTTTTCCCAGCAGGCTTTGCTGATTACAGTTTCACAATCTCAAAAAATGAACTGCAAAAGATTTCATCTGGTTCTAGGAGTAAGAACTGTACTCAAACAGCAAAATGTTAATGAGCACACCCCTATCAGTCAGTGTCTTTTGTGGACAGAACTTGTTCACAAGGTTTCACATGGTTTCCTTATTTCCTTGGATATGTGAGCACTGAATTTGGAAAGATCTGAGTGCCACTGATTTAAATCTTCTCTAAATAACATCTCTTAGAGGTTTGGCCATGCCAGTGCTTTTATCAATATTGGTACAACCACACATTGACAGAATGCCCTATTATTATTTTTTTTTACCAAAATAAATTTATTGGAGGTAGAGCTTAATACATTCTGACTTTCCAAGCAATTTCTGCATTACATAGGGTGGTGATGTTGGTGGTCTTTAACCTAAGAACATAAACACATTTGAGTGATGTAGGAAAAGTATTTTTGTCCGCAGTCAATGGTCAACTAAAAACAAAAAAAGCAAGCAAGATAAAAACGAAAAAAACCCCAAGTTTGTGCATGGAATGTCCCTTTGTAGAGCAGGAAGAGTTATTTTCCTCTTCTGTAGAAGAATAGAATTTTCAGGGGGGAAAAAAGGAAAAACAAGAGCATGGTAAGAGCAAGGACTGCCCAAAAGTCCTGCCCAGTTTTGGGGTTACCATGAGAATGGTGGTGGCTTTCCTGCTGAAGTGAGTGACAGGGGGCATTGCTGCCTCTCAGATCAGTTTTTCATGCAACAAAATTGACATTAAAGTTCCCAGCTGTAGTTTGTTAAAGGTTCCCAGAGTAAAGTCTTAGACTGAGGGAATGTTCTGGGCATTTTTTTTTTTAAGAAGTAAAACCTCATAGTTTTTGACACTGAATAGAATGAGCTGTTCCTGCACAATGCAAAACCCTCCTTATAACAGCAGGTACATGAAAAAGCAGTAAAATCAAGCAAAAAAACGATAGCACAAATCTCTTTTTCAACAATTCTAATGTATTTCCTTTCAAGACTGGAATTTTCAAGCTACCCCTCCATAAACACTGTTTTGAGAGGCCAAGCATATCCTACTGTGCTTCCAGAGCATCCATGGTCTTGCTCTGCCCTCACTAAGTTCCTTTTCCCAAGTAATTAGGTGGTACCTACTTGCATGCAGCAGACCAACCTCTGTCTCACACATCCATGCCTCATTTCCTCATTTACTGCTCTTTGCAGCCTTGTTATTTATTTTCTTTAATATTACACTTCCAGCTCTATAGCCAGATGAGTCACACTCATTGCCATCCACAGCAGCACTCTCCAAGGCCTGTGGAACAATAAAGTCATTTATAAAAGCTTCTCCAACAAAGTTACATACAGGGAATCTAACCTTTAGTTTAGTGGCACTTGAATTATGATGAAGCTCCATCCAGAAAAGATTATTCATAATAAGAAATAGAAGAACATAATGTATGTATACTATTAAAAAAAATTAAAAAGAAAAGAAATGAACCCACAACATCACAACATAATGGTGTGAGACACAGAAGCTTACAATCACAAACTCTTCTTCATTCAAAGCCAGAAAAAAATAAAATAGACTGAATATTTCAGAGCATTTTCCTTCCTTGCCATAGAAAAGGGGAGATGTAATTCTTAGAAATTTCTTCACTAAATACAGAATGACTGATTTATTTCATTACAACAGGAGAGCATCTTAAAATGTTGTCTCTCTTTATGCTGTTCCCTGTTCAGCTGCCATTATTCCACCTACATTTATTGCATTCTGCCATCAGAATTTGGGATAAGAAAGTGATTGCAACCTTCCTGAAAGTGACATCAACAGAGACAAAAAAATGTCTGTGTGGGATAAAAGAGAGGGGTTCTCTCCTATACTGTTTCTAACACAAAAAAACCAAAAAAATGTTTCTAGCCAAGAATGAAGAGATGCAGAACTCCAATAAAGAAGGATATATCAATATAAAGAAGAATATATTTACCTGTCAGAAAAGAGAACTCCTGTACTTTTTCCATGAAGAAAAGTACCATTGTTTCAATATAGAAACATGACTTGTGAAGGCATTGTGCATTCATTTTCTGTCATTTTAGCCACAAGTTTCATCACATTGATAATGAAAGGAATAGAGGAGATGGAAGAATTGTAATTTATTTACATTCATTTATATTGACTTATATTCATATTAATTGTGGCCTGGCATGTTTACCTCTCCCAGTTTACAAAAACATAAGATGACCAGTCCTGGTTAAATTTGTTTATGGGAGAATGACACAAATGCTCAACAGCATTCCCATGTTAAGAAAGCAACCTCTTATTACAGGTGAGAATTTTCCAAAAATTCCCCCAAAAAATCCCAATTTTTTGGCCAAATATCCCAACTTTCGTCCCAACAATTCCTAATTTTTTCCCCAAAAATTCCCTTTTGTTTTTTTGCCAAAAATTCCTGAAAAAATTCCTTACAGTTCCACTTGCTAGGAAAATAAAAATTACTCAACAATAAAAATTAACAATTCAGAATTCAGAGTCTAATGTTGTGTAGCTCATGAATTCTGTCAACTTGGACTTAAAATGACAAATAAAAACCTGAACAGACAAGCACTGCAGAAATGGAAAAATACTAGGTTTTGGTTTAATTTTTTTGTTAAAAACCAACCAAAAAAATATACAAAATTTCCTTTATGCAGTATAAAAGGGGGCAGTGAAATTCAGGAACTAGACTCCTACACTCCTCATCTTAAGTTTACAACACACATAAAATGAGAGTATTTTGTCAGAGCAAAAAGATGACTAGTTAGGCAACACAAAACCACTAAGAATTACAAACTGCTGTTTTGTCTATGGGAAGAACATCCCGTTCACATTTAAGAAATATTTGTTTCCTTCAAAATTAAACTAGTGCTCCATACAAATTTAAATAACATAAATTTTCACTAGCTTAAAAAAAAAGGAACCCAAACACAACAAAACATTAAAAGTATCATTTTAGTACCACTGCAATGCTATCAAAAATCAGAGCACATTTAATGCTTGCAGAGGAAGATGAAGAGGAACACATAATTTATACCACCTTAAAAATTTAGTTATAAGTTGTGTCATGGGAATAATATAATAAAGTTTCATTAATATTTGTTTTCATACCTGCAGATTTCTGGAGACCACGGCACATTACAGACCTGTGTAAATGTCACATACACAATTTTCAGCCTTCCTGTATGGAAAACTTGAAATTTCTGTAGTATCCTAAAAGGAAGATAATTATCTTTGGCTGTGCACTAGCATTTTTAACAAAGTCCTTCACAAAAAACTGCACATTCTGTAATTTTCCCCAGAGCTGCAAACTCTATGAAATGCTCACCATTCAGGCAGCACTCTGGGGAAGGATGCTGTGAGGCTGTGAATGTTGGGGACATTCCCAGGGAGATCCTCCTGGAGGGAGCTCAGCCAGTGTCCGCTGCAAATTGTGGGGATGCCTTGAGCAGGCTGCCCTAGAGCAGGGGCTGGACAGAGCTACAGAATAAAGCAGGGATTGATTCAAAGCATCTCCTCCATGGATCCACCTTGGGCAGCACCAGAGCCCAGCCAGGGCTGCACCCAAGATGACCCAAAATGGCCCCAAAATGCACGAGCGCTCCCGGGCTCTCTCCCTGGGATCAGTTCTGCTCCATTTGCACCTTGCAGTTCATTGTCCCATTCCAGCTTTAGCCCAGGCACTCCCACCCTGCTTGTTTTTCTCTCTGCAGCCCACGGGGTTTGTGCTCTGGGGCTGAGATTGGGATCATTTGTCCTTGGTGCCCAGCTGGAGCAGGAATTGTTTTGTCTCCCTGCTCTGTGCACAGAGCTCACCATCCCTGAATGTGAAGCTCAGACCCACACACTAAAGCAGCACAGAATGTGAAAAATAGAAAAGCTGAACCCTGAGGCATCAGTGGAACAGTGGTGTTGTCACCTTGCTGAGGTAGGTGATGTCTCCAAAGACATTGCTCTATGTTGCCTTGCCAGCTTTGAAGAGAAGCAGTTCTTCGCATTGGCAAATAGAACCAGAGTTGCAAAATCCACATAGGTAAAGCTGATAGTACCCCACTCAATGATTTAAAAATGGATCTTGATCCAAGGCTTATTTGCTCTTTTCCATCCAAGATAGTTCTATATTAAATATCGGTTATTCAAAATCAAACACCAACCTGTTTACTGGAGAAGCACCAACAATAAACAGCTTTATCTCAGCACTTGAATGATAATTATGCAGCCTCTTCTAACTTAAAGACATGCACTCAGCTCTTCCACCTTCTTTGAGGAGCCGGCACTGCTGTAATTGTACCCTGTGTTTGGAAATCTAACCATGTGATAGGACTCATGGCACCTTCAGTAATTAAACACTTATCAGAAGTAGGAGAGAGCACAGGGTAGCAATAAAAAAAAAACTAAATAAACCTGAATTCAACATAAATAATTTACTTCTTTCTTCAAATATTACCACCCTTCAGGGAAGCTTTCTTCATATTGGTGGTGCTTCTTTCAGTTCAGGCTTCATTATTGGGCTAGATGCTGTCTCAGATTTCTGATGGTTCTGCTAATTTGTGTCAATATTGAACTTAGTTAAGCAAAGAAAAAGAAAAAAGTTGTGGAATAACGTTTTCAAAATTCTCATGTTTGAAACAAGGATTAAGAATATTACGAATATGAGTATTTCATAGGAAGAAACTTGAGGACACGTTCAATGCTCACAGAAGGGATGAAGACAAAGAGTTGATATTTTGTAACAAGCATACTAAGGAACTGTTCTTATAGGACTTGATATAAAGCTGTTTTTTCCAAAATTGTGTATGGTTGCACTTCCAAAATCCCTTGTCCTGTATCTCCTTCTGCTTCAGGTGGTGTTGCAGTGAGTTTAATGAATGATACATGAAGGGTTGTTAGGAAGTTGTGCTGTAGGGAAAGACTTTTCTGAGTCACCAGCAGTGCTCATCTGCAGACTCATTAATTTGATTAAAATCACAGCTTGTTATAGGCTGCCTGGTTATGCAATTTTAAAGTGTTCCATAGTCTGAAATCTCATTAAATGAACTTTTATTTGTTAGCATGACTTTTCCATTTAAACTGCCACATTATTGTATTATTTGCATCATCACATGTGCCACAGGTCATGCATGTGTAAATCCTGCACCTAGGCAAAATAATCCTTCTCAAGCCTACAAGGAATTTAATCCAGTTTGCAGCTCTTTGGCAGGGTTTGGAATTATCAATCATTCAACACATGCAAATATTACATAGCTTTGGTGCTGGGCCTATGTCATAGTTTTGAAAAACTGTACTCTATTTTGAAAAACTCTTCATAGAGAGTTTTTCATAACATTAACAAACCCCCCCCCCCAAAAAAAAAACAGACTAAACTTCTCTAAATAAACTAAAAAAAAAAAATTAAAAATTATAAACTAAAATTTTTACATTTTACTTATTTACATTGTCAGTAAAAATTATTTTAGAGATTCTAAAAAATTTACTCGAGTTCTTACTGCTTTTAATTTTAATTGTAATTCTAATTATTAATGATTTTATATATAATTTAATAATAAAATTATTAA
The DNA here is from genome assembly GCF_035770615.1 of Melospiza melodia melodia. Classification (NCBI taxonomy): domain Eukaryota; kingdom Metazoa; phylum Chordata; class Aves; order Passeriformes; family Passerellidae; genus Melospiza; species Melospiza melodia. The sequence goes on from NC_086199.1 coordinate 47,702,299, forward strand.
TTCTTTAATATTATTAAAGTTTGATTTATGCCCTTTTAAAAATTTAAACCTACTTTACCTTTTTCCTAATCCTATCTCACAACAAAAAATAAATACCCTAGTAATTAACCAACACCAAACCCACCACACTCATTGATACATTAAATCAAAAGATCTCAAAATTAATAAAATCTCAAATTAACAAAGGAAAACCACTACAGGCCCATCTCTGTATCCAGTTTGAAAAATAAGTACCTAACCCAAAGGTACTTCTGATAAAAAAGCTTGTAACAGAATTTAAACAATCATTTGAAGCAAACTTCATTTCTTTTTTTCAAAAAGTAAATTCAAATAGGAGGCAGCTAAAAAAACCAATCTGAACAATTAGTTCCATAACTGCTTTCCTGAATGTACTTCTTTCCCTGGTGGCCAAAGTTATTAAGGTCACAGTGATAAGATTATTCTTTCTATGAATTACTCAGTATTACAAACCACAAGGCAATCAGCAATAAATAAAATATTACTCTGAATCATCTCCAGACATGCCAAGTCAGTAGGTAGCAGATAGGCCATTACAGCTAAAAAAACCCCAAAAACATGAGCAAAGCCAACTCAGTTCAAAGTTCCAGCTTGTATTACTCTTGTACCATCTATGAGCACCATTTTTAGAAGGAATATGTAATGGTTTGAGTCATATCCAGTCCACTCTCTCCAGTGGCTGCAGGAGGTTGCTCTGCGTCATCAGAGAGACAACACCACAAAGATGCTGCCAACACCCTGGAATGTGACTGTGTGTGAGCAGAGAGCTGTAAGGGAACATTTCCTTCCAGACCTGAGCTTTGGTGCTTGGGGAACCCTTGCTGACATGCCTGTCATGACCTGGCTCTCTCCTGTTGGGCTCCAGTTCTGCAGGGAAGAGCTCCTAGCTCCAAGTTCACTGGGAATATCATGCTTGCTAATCAGGAGATGTGAGTGACAGACAAATTCCAGCACTGGGGTGGGCTCCAGACCCTTCTTACCTGAGTTTGATGGAGTTCTCTCTCATAGACACAGCACATGCTCTTTCAAAGCTTGACATTTTTCCCAGTCACTGTAAAGTTGTATCCTGAAGGTAAAACAGAGAAAGAATTTTTCGCTTGCTGCATGGATCTTCTAAACAAATTCTGAAAATTTAGAGACACAAATGTTCCATGAGTGTTTGAAAGGAACATATAAAGTTAAAAAAATCCCATACTAACCAAGCTTCAATAGAAAGCACCTATTGCTGGTAAGGTTTTATTCTGAGCATGGAGCTTAGCTCCGTGGATTCATCTGAAATATGTCACATGGGACTTAAGCAAAGGGAAATCACTTTTCTGGGAAGTGACTATTACACCAGCTAAGAGGTTATCAGAGCTGTAAGCACAAGGGTTTACTTGGGTTATTTTTTGTGAAATGTGATGAAGTCCTGTTTTAAAACCTGGGCCATCCATCCCCATCAAGGTAATCAGGAAAGAACACCACATGGAGGAGCCAGTGAATTCATCTTTCTGGAGCTGAGGCATTTTGAGTTTTCTAGTACACACACATTCTTCTACCTGAGCACTGCTCAACTTACACCAAGAACAAGAGAAAGCTCTATCAAATAACACGTGAGAAATTTGGCAAATGCCCCACCAAGGCAAAAACCTTACTGGGATGCAGCTGAAAAGAGAAGTACAGTAGTTATAGGGCAACAGAAATGTCTAAATCACAGAGCTGAAAGTAATTTTGAATCAAAAATTAACAGACACAGAAATTAATTAGTGCAATTCAACAGAGGGATATTGCTCCTCTGTCCTGGCTCACAACATGCTGTTGCATCTCCATCCAAATTAACTTCTTTCTTTGACACTGTGATGGACCTTTCATCTGCAGCTCCTCTGCATTTCAACAAGACAAAATCTTGTCTCTGAATGAGGATGAGCTGAGCAGGCAAGGTTTGAGAGATTCATCCTCATGGATCTTGGAGCTGAGCAGCATGCAAAGTCATGCACAAGGCTGATCAAGGAATCAGGATTTTGAAAATGTTGGTGGTTTAGAAGTATTTTATTAGCTACTTCAATATACAGCTACAAAATATTGTAATTCTCAGAGTTAAAAACAAAAAAACAACCAGGGTTCATTTAGCACAGCATGGCCAGCTGGGCAAGGAGGGATTGTCCTGCCCTGCTCTGAGCTGGGGTGGCCTCACCTCGAGTGATGGGGCAGTTTTGGGTGCCACAACATAAACAAGAGATGAGGCCATTAGAGAACATCCCAAGGAGGCCTCGAGGAAGGGGAAGGAGTGTGGGGAGCTGATGAGGGCACCATATCCTGAAATTCTGTGAACACCAAAAATAAAAATCTGACTATGAAACAATGTGTTTTCTCCTTTGATGTGCATGACAACATCTCTCTCATACACATGGTTATTAAGTGGATGATCTTAACATTATATATTGCTTTTATTTTAAACAGGCTTTGTCCCTGGAATCGTGAACTATAAATCCATGGGCTATGGAATGGTTCCACCAGGAGGCCCCTCACCTGTACACTCACGGTGATTTTGCACCTGTAAATCATCATGAGTTATGTAGCACACTCATTATCAACTGATCAGAGTTTACAAGTAGTTCTAGTTTACAAGTAGCTCTAAATTTGCTCCAGGGAGCTCAGCTGAGATAGCTGCCAAGCTGTCTGACAGCAGCTGGTTGTGTTTTGAGTCTGCTTCTCCACTAGGCATATTTTAATGATTCTTTTTTCCCCCCTATTTCTGCTACAACTCTTGGGGGAGAATAGAGTTGGGCTTTTCATCCAAAAAACTCCTAGAAATTTACCTGCCCACCACTACTTGCAATTGGATTGTTGAAGGTGCCTTCCAGTTGGAACTATTGAAGTCTATTCTCTCCCATCCTGTTCTTCAAATAACTTACGGAGTTGTAGGAAATAACTAGGTCCATACCTAGAAATGACTTGTAAAATATACCTAAAAAATATCTAAAAGCTGTATTGTCCAGTTTCATTGATACTAAAATTAAAAAGTTTTCCTTATGTGGGATCTTACCTGATTTTACCGGCTCCAAGTAGATCTTTTAATTCCTCTCCACCACTGAGAGCCTGTTGAGTTTACATGATATCTAAGAGCATAACACTCCTATGAAATCTAAGTCCTGTAATTGTGCATTTCACCCATCACTCAAATTGACAAAGAATTCACCCCAGAAAAACAAATAAACCCCACAAGCAATAATTTTGCAATAAATTCTCAATATTGCACAGGAAATAGCAGGAAGAAGAAGAGCTCATTGATTGGTAAAGAACTAATCCTTTCAAAACCAGTTTCTAGAAGGCAGCAATTTTGGCATCAAAAGCTGGAGCAGCGAGTTAATGAACACAAGATAATCACTTTTCACTGGCTCTGGCTACTCTGTTCTTCAAAAGAAGTTGGGATGACTTCTTTTTCCTGGAAAGTAGTGGAAATGTGAAGCAGAAATCAGAAAATATAAGTTTCAATTTCTAGTTTGGTTTTTTTCCTTCAAGTGAAACATCAAAGTACGTGTCTGGGGGAAAAAAGAAACCCATTAATTGAACTCACTTTTTAGCAAAATTAGCATGACAAGGGGAAAAAAGTGTCCTCAGCTCATTTTGCATGAAAACTCAATCATCCAAGCAAAGAAAAAAAAAATCCCAAGATAAAAGTCTCACTAATGAAAAATACTGTAGGAAGACATTCATTTTTGAGAAAAAACATTTTGCTAGCTGGAGGTGGCTGGACTTGGATGGAAAGTCTTATGAAAGGAAAACTGACTGGCATCAAAGAACCATGGCTCAGTATTTATATTTACTTATTTTATTAGAATGAGCTTTGGAAAGGTTGTGCTTAGCACAGTTACATTCTTCTGGGCAAATTGCTATAAAAAATACATCTTGGAAGACAGAGAGAATTATTTTTAAAGCTACAGATGACATGGACTGCCTGAGTTCAAGAAGAGTTTGGCCAATGCTCTCAGGCACGGAATTTGTCTTATGGTCTCTAAGCATAATTCTACCAATAATGTTGAACTTTTAGAGAAGATATTAATTAATGAACATCCAGAATTGTAAAGAAATCCTTATTTTTCCTAAAGAAACTGCAAATTAATTGATATTCACGTATTAGTAAATGAGGCATACAAACTTTTGGCTTTGTACATAAAACATAAACTAAGATCACAAAATGATGGAAACCATACAGATATTTGTTATCACTGTAGCATTGTTCCTTCCAGAGTATCTCTCATCTTCTCAATGTTGTAAGACTTGACTTCTGGGAGAAAAAGGAGCCTGTAACCAAAGGCACCAGAGAATTCTTGAATTCTTACTTTTTTGGTACATGCAGAGCCTCTATTTAAAGTCTCATACAAAAGGTTTCTATAGAAACCTGAAGGACTCAGCCAACTGGCGCTGAAAAGATGGACCCTGAGGCCTACACAAAACCCACATGAACATTTATCTCTTCCACTGGTGCCTCAAGTCACTGATCTCTATCCTGCTTCAGCATCCATCCTTTATGCACACCATTGTCCCTTACACTAGCATGCCCTATCTCTGGAAATAAAACATTCTGGTAGCTGTTAAAAACATGGCTTTGACTCGGATCCCAAGGCTGGAGAATTGAGACTTAGCTCTGGTCTCCTTTCTGGCATGCACCATCTCCCACAACAGGTACTAGGAGCTTTCCTTTTTCCAAGGAGCCTCTTGTCCCATATAGAGTTGTGCTTTAAACTGTTACTCGCTAAAAGAGCAAGTATTTTTGGTTGCTTCTGAAAGTCATATTTCCATAGTGATGCTGGCAGAAATGTGCTGCACATCATGGTAAGTGAAACTTCACTCACTACCACAGACACTGCTCCCAGCTACCATTTTAAACCCAGTCTGTAGTATTATAAGTGCAAAACTCTTTTTTTTTTTTTTTTTCCTTGAACCCTATTTTAAGATTATGTTCATTATAAAGCATTCAGTCTCCTTAATGCTCAGGTTGTTCCCTGTTTCTAGGTTGGTTTGTTTGTTAGCTGGAAGCAGGTAAGGGCTCATTTCAGGGTTCAGCCGGCTGAGGCTACACAAGGGTTCTCTGACTCTTTCCTGAATGGGGAAATACTCTCCTAACTGTGCTGCAGCCCTACAATTGTCCTTTCAGAATGCTTCTGAAAGCATTCCTACCCTTGCAGAATCTCTTTCCATCCTGCTTGTTTTCATAGTCCAGATACACCAGGATCCTCGTTCCTGAACACTTTTCCCTGTGTTTCTCTCCTGGAACGCCTATAAATGTGCATGTTTTGGTGGTTGTCAGAGCCACGTAGAAATCCAGAGATACACTGGATTTTCCAAATCTGAAAGCTTTCAGTGAGAAGAAGGTGCAGCACAACAAAGGTGGGAGGCAATTCACCTCTGCCACTTACTTGGGGCAGCTTTTCCATGTGCTGGAGAGCACAAACCCCACATTTCTTGTGCCTATTTAGTGGGAGATGACTCTTGCACAGAATCTTTTTGTTCCTGGGAATATTCTCAGAACTGCAGATTCCTTCATTTCCCTAATTTCTATTATTTCTTTGTGTCTCAATTCATGCTGAAAAACATTTGGGCAAGAACTTCTTCCCGCTACACCCAGAAAAACCTGCAAGGAGGAGAGAACTTCAGAGTTCAACAGAAATGGCAATGTTTGACAAAGAACCATCTCTCCAAAAGACATGGAGCATCCGTTTCTCACAGAATTTGCAGATCTCCAATAATAGGACACACCAGAGATCCAATCCAAAAGATTATTCATACCATGGATGAACAACTCTCACAAGTGCTGTGGAGTTTGGGGCAAGTTTATCTTTGTAAAGAATTCATGACATCCCTCCTTTCAATCATCTCAGGTCCACCCACACTGACATTTCACAAACCAAACTTCTCTGTAATACCTCTCAGCACAAGGCATTTTCTACACATCTGTTCAGGTCAGCAGCAAATGTTCTCATTTTCTAGCCTGAAAAAAAAAAAACCACCACCCTCCAGAAAAGAAAAGAAAAGAATATACTCCCTCATCCTTATAATAAAGACTACTCAAGGTCAAGATCAAGAAAAAAGATTTTTCTCCTCATCTTCTGTCCTCCCCTTAGCTTGTGCAAGACTTTCTTTCATAGGGTGCACAATACATTTCCAATTGGAACTCTGCAACTCTTGCAAGTTCTTTTTCCCAGGGATAACCCAGAGCAGACAAAAACAAAATGACAGATAGTGAATATCTTTGTCTACTTCCCACTGCAAAAATAGGGAGCTGCCTGTTGTGGTGTTGTTGTGAGGGTCCCCAGGACGAGGTGAGAGATGAGAATTTGACTCCAAGTTCTCAGAAGGCTGACTGATTATTTTATTATATTATATTAAAAGAAAATTATAGACTAAAACTACACTAAAGAAAGAGAAAGGAGACATCAGAAGGCTGGACAAGAATGAATAATAAAAAACTCCTGACTGACCAGAGTCCTGACACAGCTGGCCTGGGATTGGTCATGAAGTAAAAACAATTCACATGGAACCAATCCAAGATGCACCTGTCGGTCAGCAACCTCCAAACCACACTCCAAGCAATCAGATAATTATTGTTTACATTTCTTTTCTGAGGCTTCTCAGCTTCTCAGGAGAAAAACCCTGGCGGAGGGATTTTCCATAAAATACCACAGTGACAGCTACCACCACAGAATTTAACTCTAAATAATTAAGTTATAGACAACAAAACAGTCTATTTCTTAAATTCCCACTGTACCTAACCAAGAACTGAAGCATGAGTTTTTCTCCTGTTATTACTGCAGATAAATACCACATTGGACTTTCCTGCTGTATCTTATTCGCCTGCTTTGTCTAGAGCAGGCTGTGTTTTTTCAACAATGCTGAGCAGTCCTCCCTGCTGATTCTGAGGCAGCAGTTGTGCTTTTCACACGGATGGAGCTCAGTGACACACTTCACTTCCCAAAAAGTGACAGGAGAGACAAGCAGGGAGTTGGAGTTGCCAAGGAGATACATGTCTCTGCTGCAGACAAACTTCTGTCTGTGATACTTGCTATATTTGATGAGCTGCCTTCAATGTTGGAAAACTACTCATGGAAAATACTTTGGTGCTTATGCAAAATCATTAAACATGCAAAAAGATCCATATCACTGTTTCTCTCTCCTTAGTATGATGCAATGCTAATTCACAATTACTGGTTCACCAAGAAAATTATTTTACAAGATTCTGTAAGTGTTAAATGTATCATTCTCCAATTTACAGATTTTTGTTTTGGAAGTAAAGTCACTTGCAGCTGGCTACTGTTTCATGGCATCAACTGCATTAAAATTAATTTATATTAAAATGAACTATTACCTCTAAACAAAGTAAGAATCCATTGCTGCTCTTTCAGAGAAAATCCCTCATCAGCTTCTGAATTTTATTACTGTACCACTTCAGTGCTGTGCAGAATTACTCATGAAAGAAAGCTGCTTTCAAAAACCCATGTCAAAGAATGCTGAATAAGGATTTCAGAGCCTTTTAATTAATTTTTAATCTTTGTTCCTGAGTATGGAGCTGATGTCAATAAAATTTCCAGGAGGACTCTAATTTATTTTAAGAAAAAATGGTCAGGTTTATGCCACTATTTGCTCCCAGGTATAGCTGAAATGTTTTATCTTAAACAGCCCAATAAAGTCAGCTCCAGGCAACTCATCTCAAGTTAAAAATACCAGCTCTAGGAACCAAGTACAAAAAGCAAAGTTCAGGAGACAGGAAAACAGGACTGAAACAACAGGAAAACCTGTGTTCAAGGTTCCACAGTGCCACTGTGATTTGTGCATATTCTTGCAAAGCCCTTAAACACAGGTATAATTAAGAGCTTAATTTTTAATTAATGCCACTGAAGGAAATAAAGCTGCTTTGTATTCACCACTCTTTTGAAAAGGTACAACGTTGTTTTCAGAACATTAAGATTTCAGAGAATTCTGTTGAAGATGATAAATTATAAATTTTTCAATTTTTCTGATTACATGGAATAAGAACTATCCCACCCCCCAAAAAAGTACCCTCCCACAAATTTAAACAAATTGACTTAAAACAAAATGCATTTTTACAACTTAAAATGTATTTTAAGATGGAAATCAATGGAGGACATTTAGATCTCAGTCAGAGAAACCAGTTAAATTCACTTGGAGAACCTCGTCAGATTTTTTGAAAGCATCAAGAGCTGCTTTGGGGAAAGGCTCTTTTCTGCATTCAGGGGAGGCATTGCTCACATTTCTCTGCTAAATATCAGCACATGTCCAACAGACTGCAGAATGACTGGTGCTGCTGAAAAAAGATCTCAAAAAGGGGTCATGAAGGGAACAGGCATCAGATTTGATTTAAGGACAAAATCTCCTAAAAATAACATGCCTGTGTACAATATCACTGCAGCAAAGGAAAAATGGATAATTATAACAAATTTAAATTGAGGTCTCCACAAAGGAACACAACACGGACAATTTTGACATACTAGGAAAAAAAAAATCTCAAAATAACACACACCAGCAATGTTTTAGACCTTTCTTTTTCTGAATATTCTGCTAGGGGCAGTAGTATTTTTTCACTTTGCCTTATGAAGGAATGAATGAATTGACTAATAATATTTTTAAAAATTAATTTTAAATGTATTAACTTGAGAATGAATTTACTTGCTGAACAAAGGTTAAACAGAAATTAAAATCCTCTTCGTTTCTCAAGACAAAACAATTGAATTAAATTGAAAATGGATGAATTTATTCCATATAAATCTTATTCTGTGGTCTGTCGTAAAACTAATACGATCTTTTAAGTTTAATAAATTGGATACTCTTTCATCCAATGTTTTGATCTTTCTAATATGGAAAAAGAAGGCTTCTACTGAAGGCTGATGTAGACTGGAACCATCTCTCCCCTCTTGGAGAAGGAGCTGAGCAGAACAGGCTTCTCAAGAGGGAAGAACAACTTCAATAAAGCAGAATTTCCAGGGGGCCTTGCTGTATCAAAGTTATCATTCCTGACAGAGGAGCAGCAGATTGAAGGCTGTGACTAAGGACAACTAATTTTAATTGTGGATAATTAACCTTGTGACTTTCTAATAGTCCTCTAGCAAGAGATCAAATGCAATTTGGGAGCATTGCTAATAAGATGTTCTTAGGAAACGTTTCAGGGAGATTCTATTGTAGAGGAGGATTAATGAAGGTGTAAGCTACAGGGAAAAAAAAAAGGGGAAATGGAATAGTCCATAGTGGAGCTGGCCTTTGATACAAGAATGTAGGTGAAATTGAAAGATACTCATTTACATGTGAATATATTCCTCTAAAGAGGAAAGTAAACAATGAAAAAGAGTAAAAGTAAACCATGAAAGCAAGAAGGAAGGGAAGCTTCCTTGCTCTAAGCTGACAAACACCCCACAACGAGCCAGAGTAAGGCCAGCCCTGCAGGCTGATTCAGGTCCTAGCACTCAGCAGATTCCAGAAATCCACAATCCTGTTTCATCTTAGGCAATGCTCAACAAAAATACCCCTCACTTGTCCATGGGTGCAGCTTCAGCAGTAATAAAATTAAATAAACTAAATAAAACTTCTGGTGGTTGGGTGCAGCCCAATGAGCTCTTCTATGCCTTGCTCCTGTGTGCAGCAGCCAAATGCCAACTTATGGGTACCAGGCAGGGTCATGAGCAAACACTGGACACAGAAACCCTGCCTAAACTTCTTGCTGAACATCCAGTTTAATTATTCCATCATGCTTTAACTATTCTATCAATTCTTCTGTTTCTTTGCTCTGTTAAAGTTGTTTTTATTCATGATGGATAAAATCCAGGAGTATTCCAGGTAGGACTTGATCTTTTGAGAATCCTATCTTTAAATTTCAGCCAGTGCTGGTCTGATAGTGATTTTCTTCTTATTTTTAGAGAGTAAAGGTACCAACAGTGGATATTTAGCAAATGAAAGGTCTGCTTTTACAAACAATGACATTTAAGGTGGCATACATCATTATATCCTCTGAAACACAGAAACCTTGACTAAACTTCTTGTTGAACATCCAATTTAATGGCAGTCAAACTAATTATTGACCCAAAACACATCTTGCAAAGTATCTACATTTTCACAGAGCTAATTTCAAATAAAATTAGATAATTTTATTAGCTAATTTTCAATAAAGTTAACACTTTCAAAACAATGTAACATCACACCCAGAATAACCATTTCCAAGCAATATTAACATTTTAAATGTGGGTTTCTGGATATGAGACAAAGATTAGTCTCAAATAAAGGGAATAAGCAAGATCCAGGTTATTTTATTCTGTTCCCCAAGAAATTCACCTTGTATTTTTCTGTCATCGAGCTTTTGCTTTTTTTTTCTTAAGAAGCAAAGTGTCAGACTGTCTCCCAGGCAACCAACAATAGGACAAGGAGACCTTTAGGCGTGCCAGGAGAGGTTCAGGTTGGACATGAGGAAGAATTCCTTACAGAAGAGGTGATTGAGCATTGGAATGGGCTGCCCAGGGCGTCACTGTCCCTGCAGGTGTGGAAGGAGAGGCTGGAGGTGGCACTCAGTGCCATGCTCTGGGTGACAAGGTGCTCTTTGGGCACGGATCTCAGAGGCCTTTTCCAGACTAATTGATTCTGTGATTCCGTGATTGGGGCTACAAAGCTGGCACAGGATGCAGATCTCAGGGAGGTAGGACAGAGCCCAAACCCGCCCCTATGGGCCACAGGGTGCCTGCCTTTAGAGAGCTGGGATGGAAAACCCTTGGGCTTCGGGCTCAGCAGGACATGACCCACAGAGTTCCTTCCTTCTCTTTTCCTTCCTGGCCCACAGCTGTGCCACCCTTGCTGCCAGCCAGCTGGCACACTCCAATCACACTGACACACCTGAACAGGGAATCCCTTTGATGCCACAGGTTGCAGCTTTTATATTTTTCACATTCTGTGGTGCTTCAGTGTGTGGGTCTGTGTGACCATGTTCACAGGGGTCTGAGGATGAGGGAAGAGACGAGGATCCAACTTTATGTTTTAGAAGGCTTGATTTATTATTTTATGATATATGTTATATTAACACTATACTAAAAGAATAGAAGAAAAGATTTCATTAGAAGGCTAGCTAAGAAGAGAAAAAGAAAGAATTAGAACAAAGGCTTGTGGCTCGGACAGAGTCCAAGCCAGCTGACTGTGATTGGCCATTAATTAATTAATGAGGCCAAAGATCCACCTGTTGCATTCCACAGCAGCAGATAATCATGGTTTACATTTTGTTCCTGAGGCCTCTCAGCTTCTCAGGAGGAAGAATCTTAAAGAAAAGATTTTTCACAAAATATCATAGCTACAGGTCTGAGCTCCACATTCAGGGATGGTGAGCTCTGTGCACAGAGCAGGGAGACAAAACAATTCCTGCTCCAGCTGGGCACCAAGGACAAATGATCCCAATCTCAGCCCCAGAGCACAAACCCCGTGGGCTGCAGAGAGAAAAACAAGCAGGGTGGGAGTGCCTGGGCTAAAGCTGGAATGGGACAATGAACTGCAAGGTGCAAATGGAGCAGAACTGATCCCAGGGAGAGAGCCCGGGAGCGCTCGTGCATTTTGGGGCAATTTTGGGTCATCTTGGGTGCAGCCCTGGCTGGGCTCTGGTGCTGCCCAAGGTGGATCCATGGAGGAGATGCTTTGAATCAATCCCTGCTGTATTCTGTAGGTCTGTCCAGCCTCTGCTGCTCTAGGGCAGCCTGCACAAGGCGTCACTAGAAATAAAAAACATCCAAGACTAAATAAATTTACTTCCTGTTATGATGGAACGAAATGGCTGTGCTGCACCTGTTCTTTGGGTCCTGATAGATCTTTCATGGGTCTTATGAATACATTTCTGTTGAAGAAAGGCAGACTAGAATTATTCCAGTATAGGTCTAAAAATGTATAACAAATGGAATGTCTTAATGCACCTGTCCTGTGTTGTCATTTGATTTCAGCCTGTGATGTCTAACAGGTAAAATTCCTATAATAATTTTTTTAAATATTGACTTTTGGGATGGGAAATTTAATAAGAAATCTGAAAGTGAAGTGGATGATAGATTATGCAACCAATATGGAATTTTATGATGAAAATATATATGGTTTTGCACTTTGTCTCTAGAGAGAATCAGGCCCATAATTTTGGAGTAGAAATCATTAATATCCATTCATATGCAGACATGATATCTATATGTACAAAACTTGCTGAAGATGACCAAACACCAGGATCAAGACATTCCTCCCCAAACAAGGACTCTATACCTTGTTTTAGGGAGTAAAAGTAATTTTGTCTGACAGCAGAGGATACAATTATGTATGCCACCTTAAGTGTCATTGTTTGCAAAAGCAGACCTTTCATTTGCTAAATATCCACTTGTGGCATCTTTGCTCTCTCTGGAAAGAAGAGGGAAATCATTATCAGAAGGAAATCATTATCATTATCACTGGTTGAATTTTAAGCATGAGATTCTCACAGGATAAAAAAGTCCTGCTTGGAATACTCCTGGCTTTTATCCATCATGAATAAGAACAACTTTAACAGAGAAAGGAAACAGAAGAATTGATAGAATAATTAAAGGCAAAATTAAGAACAAAATGGCTTAATTTTCCAAACAGAATAAAAACTTTGGGAAAAGGGAGAAGCCAAGGAAAGAAATAAATTTGTTCCCTAGAAACATACCAGAGGAAGAAATCAGTCAGGGCTTCGTGAAAGGTCAGTGTATCAACAGAACAAATATGCATGAGCTGTCCATAAATAAGTTTAAAAGAAACCTCCTATGCATCAAAGGAGTAAGGATCTGGAAAAGATCCTCAGTGGGAACAAAAATATTTATTTTAAGATGGGTTTCCATTAACTTAATGGAGGCAGATAATGCAAGAATTGACAATGAGAAGGGTTTTAATTTGATGGTCCAGATGTTTCAATACACTGTGTTCCTGTTCTGGCCTTGGCTCCATCTCCTGCTGGTTACCCTGGTTTAGGTGAGGAGTTGGTGTCCACCACAAAGAAATCTCATTACACAGACATGGCATCAAAGCCTGGGTTTAAATAAACAAATGTCAAGCTATGACAGATGGGATTCAGGGAAGAATTAACTTCTCCAATTCCAGACTGACAGGAGCTCATAGATTTTCATCATTTCCACTCACTTAGGAGGTGAAAGTGGGAAGAATAAATAGACAGTGAAGTTTCCTTTTGTGCCTGATTAATTTGAGCTGTGTTTTCACCTCCCATCAGCAAAAAAAAAAGCAGAGTAGGGAAGATCCCCAGACATCAGTTCCCTGAGTTATGGAATCCCACTTCAATTTCTTGTAGAATCCTCTATGTGCAAGGACAGGCTGGAGATTACTTCTATCTCTGGAAATGTCAAATATGAGCTCACAGTATCCAAAGTTTCTTACAGAAGGCACACAATGCTGCTATCTGCACAGGATGATTTCAAACCATTTGTTATCTCCAGTTTTATCTGCATTAATTTTGAAAACATTAGCATGATGAGAAAGTAAGAGAACTAGGTGAAGCACATTCAAACCTACCAAAATGTTTCTGAAAACAGCTAAAATAGTCTCTTCACATGTGATGGAAATAGAAGGCTAAGAAATAAATCCTTGTGATGCTCTGGGAAGAACAACAGCCTTTTTCATACGCCAAGAAGGGAAACCAAGATATTCTCAATGCAGGGAGCAGCCAGTGCACTGAAGAGCACTGAGGAAGGGGAGAATTAAGATGTGTGTTCTACAACACTTGAGGATGCAAACTCAATTTCTTCAGCAGCTTTTGGTTTTTGGTAATACAAGGATATGTTTAGGGGAAAACAGTGTCCTGTCTGTAAAACCCACTTTACAGTGGAATTACTAAATTAAATAAAAATTGGAGCAAACCTGAGTAAGACATTTCTACAACTAAATGATAAATATAATGGGACTTAAAATATGGGTGTAAGTGGGAGCAGGGAAAAACCCCAAACAATCAGAGAGAAATAGTTCCTTTTTGAACTGATAAAGTACTCCAAACACAAATAAAGAATTCAATATATAAAATATTCCAGACACAAATAAATAGTTCCATGTATTTGAATAGAATGTCTAACCTGCAGCCCCTTCCCCAACCCACTAGGTAAATACTTTGCTTTACATCAAAGTTTAGGAAATTTCTATGGACTGAAAATGGAAAGAGGCCTTGCTACATTATTTGTAGTCCTAACTTAAGATTCTGAGAATTTTAATAACTTGGCTAAATCTTGTTTCTATTAATATAATTCTCCCATCTATCACCAAATGGAAAGGGTATTTCCCAAAGGACATAGAGAGCCAAAAGATAAGAATCAAATCTACATTTCCATAACAAATACCTAGATAATAAAATTTTCTCTATTTTTAATGTTGTGTAGTGCAATACAAACACGTACAAGTGTAGGTGGCTTATTTTGGTTTTGGGATATAGAACTGAACTCTGAAATATGATAAACATTTAATGGGTTCAATTTCACCTTTAATTTGAGTGCTTCTGTACTTGGCCAGAAGAGGTGGTTAACCATTTAACCATATTTTCCATACATTTATGCTCAAAGTGCACTGGTTTATGCTTTTAAATTTTCTTTTATTACAATGAAAGCAACTTAAAATTAAGTGTGGGAGGAATAAAAAACCACCCTACCCAATGTCAAGAAGAATATCAAATTATTGATCTGTAGACAGGAGGAAATTAAATATGGTATCCCCTTCTCATTTAAAAGAAAATAACTGCAACAACTCTGAAAAACTTCACAGAAGAAACAGATTAAAAACGTTGGCATGAAATGAGCCACTGCCTCAAATGTATCTTCTGAAGGAGTTTTATTTATGGAGCGCAGCAAGTGCAAGGATTTGTCAGGAGTGCATGGACTGAACTTTCTTTGCTCATCTTAACTTTTGTTCACGCACAGTCACAGAGACATTTCATAACTGTGACAGCCAAAATTGTTACTTTAGCTGGGAAAACAGAATTGTTTTCAGGGATGTATTGTCTTAATATATTTTGCTTCTGAAATTTCTTGAAAGCATCTCTGCATTTTATCAGGAGTTAGTTTAATAGGTGGGCAAAAATCAATCCATGATTTTTTTCACAGAGTGCTTAAAAGAACTTTTTTTCCATTCTGACAGCTGAGTTGTACTAATCTGACAAATTTTATCACCATTTAATATTCATGAAGGGTCAACTCAAACTCCTCACGTCAGTGTAAACTATTCGTATCTGTGGATACCTTCACACAGTGGCATTCCACAGAGAGCTTGCTCAGTGAAGAAAACAAGGAGTGAGGTTAAAGAGGCAAGGACCTTACAGGTGCTAGCAACAAGAAATTCAGAGCTAGAGACTTGGGGCACAGCCATAAAAACCAGTTCTACCTCAGCACAGCTGCCTGCAATACTCTCCAGCCTCTGCCAGAAAGCAGAACTCTTTTATTGACAGCAAGAGGAACCAGAGATGTCCATCCCTCAGCTCAAGTTTTCCTTTTTACATATCTATATTTTTTACATGTACTGACCCTCTGTGATTTAGGCAACAGTTCCATGCACACTGACCATCAGGCTGCCAGACCAGAGAGTCAGTGCCTCACTGAATCCCATCCCAGCCTTTCCCCCAGGACCTATTTCCAGTGCTGGTTTTGTAGCCAGCAGCCATAGCCACTCAGTTTTCAACTCTTGGGTATGCACACTCAAGTTCTGTATTGATGATTTGAGAGAAAAAAAAAGTCTTTGAAGGCTTGTGGATATTCAGACAACCAAAGCTTGAATGCTGGATGTGTAAAACATGGAAAATCCCTGTGTGGAAGGGATTTTGGCAGTTCATCTAGTCCAAACTCCTGCTCAGAGCAGGGTCAGCCATGTGATAAGACACAGTTGCTCCATTGCTCCAGAACTGAAGCAGCCATGTCTTGAAAAATCTCTAAAGATTAAGAACATACAATTTTCTTGGGCAACCTGTTCTACTGCTGCAGTCCCTAAGGTGAAAACAGCTTCCCCTGAGCCACAGTTTGAATATCTCACATTTCAATTTGTACCTGCTCTTTCCTGCCCTCCCAGGTCATAGATGCCTTCCTTCATGTTCAGCTGTATAAATATATAAGTAGGATCCTGTTTTCCAACACTGACACTACAGTTGTACTGAAGTTAATTACTTCCAGTGAAAGTATAAAAAACATGCTTTGCAATGCCTTATTCTTGCAAGTAGTTTCATTAGCAGTTCATTTAATAAAACCAACAGAAATATTAGCAAACCCACATTCCTCTATTCACTGTTTCCATTCCCACCTCTCATAAATGCTTTACAGCCCTCTCACTGAAAGAAAAGAAAAACAAATGGGAAGTGAAGAAGAATTAAAAACAAAAGTACATGAAAATATCTCAAAAGTTTAGAATTCCCATTTGAAAAATTAGAACAACTTCAGAACACCTTTCATAGCTCCATTGTTTTTTAATTCCAACAGAGCTCAAACCCTTTCATCACTATTCTACTTGCATAGGAGAAAAGGTTTCAAGTTCTAGTCTACCATGTTTGGCCTTCCTTAGTCAAGAAATTTAATGCATCTGCAGAACTGCTTGGAAGTCTTAAGACTTTTACTTATTCTTTTGACCAAGTGTGTTGGAAAAAGAAGCTTTTGTACCTACCTTGATTACTGTAGGGAAAGCCAAACCTGCCACAGCTGAGACAGCTACGATATCCAGAGCGTCCTCATAAAATATCAAAAAGCTTCAGCCCATACAGAGTAACACCAGACCACTTCAGGAGGCTGCAAGCTCTGCCCTTCTCCTTCTTCAACCTTCTATGCCCTCCTGTTGATGCCCTGCCCCTGTGTGCCCTCTGCTCCCTGTGTGATTGCTCAGCACCCCCGGGCACCCCATGGCTCCTCACCTTCAATAGCATTCACCTGATTTTCACAGCTGGAGCCCATTACCACAAACTGTGTCTCCAAAACACTAAAAAAAAAAACTCACAAAATATTACAAATAACTTGAATTTAAGATGTAGCATCAATGCTGGTTCTGTTATCTGTGACAGATATTTGGACATGAAATTTCCTTAATTGAACAGATTTATCATGGAATAAATTCTATGCAAAGGCCAACATTTTCAAATGTCAGTACCCAAAAATCCATCTCCAGGCACACAATTAAACAAGACGTAATTCTCAACTGTACATCTGTGTAATTTTAACTATTCTGTGAAAATCTCATGAGCTCCAAACAAGTTTATCTTTGTATTGCATGTATATGTAATGTCAAGATTCTGAGGGACTTTAGGTTTTGAGGGGAAGGATTCCAAGAAAACATTTCTACAGATAAATTTCCTCCTTGACCATGGACACTAAATAAATCTCAGCTGTCTTCATACCAGATTACATCCTTCTGTTCTTCACAACAGAGGAGACAATAAATGGTTGAGAATTGCTGACAAAAAATATTTTAAAGAGATAGTCAGAAAGTTCACTTTTGTGGATGGTGATGAATATATTAGGGATATTATGCTTAACTTATACAAAAAATGTTTCAAAACACCTTTGCTTATACAAATTGCAAAGGGTTTTAAGAATTTTATTCTTTCTTATTTCTGTAGAAAGCAGACATTCCTATTTTTTTCTCTTTTGTTTCCATCCATGTAGATCCATGGATGAAGTATCACCCAGACAACTGGAAGAAATGCTCTCCATTTTTTTATGCTAAACTCTTTCTCTTATATGCAATGATGTTTCAGTCAACAACGTGAGAGCACATTTCAGCAGATGTGTGTGCAAGTCTCCAGTTTTGCAAAAGGGAAATTGAGATATTAAACATACATCACAAATTTAGAAGAAAGCAGCTGGCTGACAAATCTTTCCTCTGATGATTCCTGTCTTGTTAGCTTTTTTGTAAGTCTCCCAAGAGTTTCTCTAGCTGCACCATGTGATATTTCACTACTGCTGTTTTCTGCTCTTGCAGCAAAACCTACTATTTCATCGTAAACAAATAGTGTTAACACTTGTGATGCTTAATGTTTTGTCAGTTTGCTCAGCAAGTGTGAAGAAAATGCAAACACTTTCAAGCCTTTTTTTTTTCATGCTGTCAGACTGCACTAAGTTGAGGAGATCTCCCAAATGGATGCTATTGGAAGCCGCATTTAGATTGTTTGCTGAAAAATTAAGAGTTGACACTCGTGTGATTCCTAAAACAGGCAGCACCTGGTTATTAACCCCTTTTTTTGTCTACTGCAACAAACCTTTTTCTTCATGAAAAGCTGTGGACATAATTTTTATGGCTTGCTTCCCAGAATGGCTTGCCTTACTTTCACTTCTGTGAATGGCCTCCCAGATATTCCTATGCATAATTTCTCCACACATGCTTTATATTAGATTTTGATGTGCAAATCTGTGCATGATCTGCCCAATTAGATATGCTTTTCAACACCTCAATTTTTCATAAATATTTATGTCTTTCGTCGCTTCATGTAATTAGTCCTTTATCATGGGGGGAATAAAAAACTGCTTGGCAAAAGATGGGTTTTCTTTTTTTTTTTTCTTCCATTGGTTCTATTCGTTCATCAGCCTTAAAGCAAGGAAAAGGTGGTTGTGTCCCACAAATTGTTAACCTATATATATATAAAACATAATTTTATATAATTATATATTATCCAGTTGCAATAACTTATACCACCTTTAACAAACAAGGGTAGCCTTGGGAAAAGCTGATATAAATAATTTGTGCTATGTACAATGACATGATTTTAGGGCTCAAGGAAGTAATCCTGGAATTACTGTCCCCTTGGTTTCAAAAGATGCTTGAGGTGCATGAAAACATTGAAAAGACAAAGTTCAATGTGTCTAACAGATATCCAGTGCTTTTTGACAGGGCCTATGCTCATGCTGCTAATCTAGAATTTAATTAAATGTTTCCACGGGTCATAATCTCCAAACCCCATGCATCTGTCTCGGGTACTCCACTGCACCTCAAATGGCAAGAGATGCTTCTAATGAAGAAACTGAATTAAGCCAGTAATAATTAATTTAAAGCTGTAAATGAGATGCAAGGTACCACGTTGCTCTATTTGGTATGAGAGAAAACAGAAAATCTCATTCTTGGGGCTGTCCCCTGTGAAGGGCTGAGTGTAGTGCTTGGGCCTTGATGGATGTGTGTGTGGTGCTGTTTGTTCTTTTTTAAAAGTCGGTTTTCTTGGGCACTTTGTAATTTAGAGGCTTGGTTTTTGTACCCTTCCTCACTTCCTTTACTTTTATACTGCTGAGTGAAGGATGTCACTAAAAAGGTTTTATAAGAGAAACAACAACAAAAAAAAGAATGCATTAGTAAACTTAATTTCTTATCTCATACTGGACTTCTGGTTTGTTTGGGGTTTTTTTTTCTGCTTCAAGATGATTTTTAAACAGACTTGAACAGCCCTTTACATAACATTGTCAGTTTGAACCAGATTTATTTGTCCAATGAAGTGTGTTTTATCAGAACATTCATTACCCTTTTTGAACATGGTGGAGTCAAGGATCAGAAAGCAATTTTCCTTCTTTCCTGTTCTCAAAACCATGATTTTTTTTAGTGAGGTTAAGCAGTGCTTTTTCAAATTCCCTGTGCTTGATGTGTCATCTATCGATGAGTCAAGCCTGTTATGCTGGAACTCTGAATACAAGAGTTGTCCCTCACTTTGAAAACTTTTGAAAGGAATGCTTTATTTTTTCCATAGGTAAATTTGAAATAAGTTTTTCTGTTTATTTGTAGATGTCATGGCCATACCCAGTGATACAAGGTGTTTGTATACAGGCTCTTCAAATATTCATGTTTGCACCATGACTGCATTGCCAAACCAGCTCTTTTTTTTGAAATACTAAAGCTACTACATCAACATGAACAGACTGGAATTTCTTTGCATTTTTAGAAACATCTGCTCTACATATCACTATGTAATATATCTATATATTTACTGTAAAAGAAATTAAGCTGTCACTTTGCTGCCAAAAATGTAAGCATGTGCAGGACAGCACTATTTTTGACACACTGCAGATGGAGTGCTTTAAAAAGGACAGTTCAGCCTTTGCAGCCACATATAATGGATGTAAACCCATCCTCCAGATAAAACAGCTCTGTGGAGTCAATGTTTAGTCTACCTTTCTGCTTTACACTGAATTTTATTTGTAACAGCTGCTTTCTAGTTCACATGAAAGCACTATTGATAATTGAAGGAAGAGCTTTGCATGTAAAATATGAATCATGTGTTTCTTTCTGACTGGTTTGGCCCCTTCTGTGAAATAAGGGAGTTTGAATTCACAGGTCCAAATTCCCAGGTTAATTCCCTCCTGAAACAATGTCAGGCTGAATGGGGTATCCTTTGAGGCTCTTGCTGTGAGACATTCCCAGTATGTAGAGCAAAATACCATATTCACAGGGAGAGACAGAGCCAGCAGGACTGAGACCCTGCACAGGGGTTCCAACACTCAGCTGCAGCATTTGTCACTTCAAAAAGCTCTTACATCCCTCATTCTGCTTGGAGAATTAAAGCACAGGGAATGCTGGAAAGCTTGTGGGAAGTATTCAAGGATTGGCATGCAGCAGGATGGAACAGAAGAGCAGGAGGGGAAGATTTGTCAGTCTCCCTAGACACCCATTTCATCTCTACAGGAGAGACAGTGGTCAAAACAAGGTATTTTTGGTTTTGCCTGATCCACCTCTTAATTTGTCCAACTCTCCCTCTTCTCAGCGAATGTTCTTTGCTGGACAGTTTTGGTGTGGTCCAGTTGCCAGAGGAGCTGATGGTCCCATTTAAATTTATGCTATTACTTTAAATCAGACCATTAAATAAATTGTCAATTAAAAGAACACATCTATTTTGCATCATATAAAAAGTTGAATTCATTCAGGACATGGTCAAAAATACCTAAAAGATAGATAATAAAACCAAAGTTTCAGACTATGTACATAACCATCACTGTAAAGTAGATATTCCCATTTTTAAATTTTATTTCCGTCCATGTAGATCCATGGATAAAATATCACCCAGACAACCGGAAGCAATGCTCTTAATTTTTATGTTAAACTCTTTTTCTTATATGCAATGGTGATTTGGACAACAACATGAGAGCACATTTCAGCAGATGTGTGCAAGTCCCCAGTTTTACAAGAGGGAAATTGAGATATTAAACACACATCACAAATTTAGAAGTATATTACAGTAAGTAGTTAAATATCTCAATTACTCTTTTTTGGAGAGGATTTTATGAGAAGGACAGGGTGATATCCCAGCATGGAAATTCTTCTCAAAGCTGCGTGTAAGAGCCAAGATCAACTTAGGTATAAACATTCTTCTCCTAAAATCTCTTTCTGCTCTGTCCAGGTTCACACTTTGTGTCCCACACAGAGAAATTAAGAGTGCAGCTCTGTGAGTGTCTCAGGCCAGCCCCTGCCCAGCCCCTTTTGCGTGCTCTGGTTCACACCAAGGGCTGAGCTGGGCTTGCTCTGGGGGAGACAAAATGGTCTTTGGCTGCAGGGCAGAAATGGATTTTTTCCTGCCCTGCTCAGCTGCAGAGGGGTGTCACAGTCATATTTTCTGGAAAAAATCCCTTCGCCGGGTTTTCTTCTCCTGGGAAGCTGAGAAGCCTCAGAGAAAAATGAAAATAATAATTATCTCATTTTCTTTTCCTGTGTTTTGCTGCTTTGGAATGAGGTTTGGAGATTGTTTATCCAACATGTGAATTGTTTTAACTTTATGACCAATCACAGCCAGCTGTGTCGGGACTCTGGAGAGTCACAAGTTTTTCATTAATATCTTGTTAAGCCTTCTGTATGTATCTTCTCCCTATTCTTTAGTATAGTTTATTATAGCATTCTTTAATATGAAATAATATAATAAAATAATAAATCAGTCTTCTAAAAACATAGAGTCACATTCTCAATTACTCCTTCATCCTGGGGATCCAACAAATCCCCCAGAGGGACAGGCAGCAGGACAGGACTGGAGCTGCTAGTGATACTAGATGACAAAAGCCATCCCATGCCCATGGATGGGTCTGCCAGCGCCTCAGCAGCAGGAATTCAGGAATTTCACTCTGCAGAGCCCCTCCTGTGCCTGCCAGAGCCATGAGAGGCACCACGAGCAGCATGTCCTGCCTATGCTCCCTGTCCTGCCTCTCTCACACAGCCGGGCACGGGGCTTGCTGCTCAGCAGCACAAGACATTCTCATCCCTTGGTGCCTGTGCAATCTGTCCCTGTGGTCTTCCCAGCCTTTACAAGCCCAGGGATGGGCTCATTTTTTCATTATTTGGAAAATAAAAAAAAAAGAAAACCAAACTGAACCCGACTGAATCGTATTGTACAGAGTAAAGCAGAGAGGGCTCTGCTGGCCCTCACCATCCACAGCACTCTGCTTATACCACCAATAATGCAGAAAAATAAATGCTTCTCACAGCTGACAAGTTTTTACTTTCATTTTTCTTCCAATAAATGATATTGAGTTTGTGTAGATGCTTTTTAAGATGAAGAAAAATGAAGGAAAATTAAGTGGTATTGAACATCAAAACATCACTTTAGCTAAGCAGCAGGATGTTTAGATCTTTTTGCTGAAAGCCTGTCTGAACTACTGGAAGCTCCTTGACTCTGCAAAATCATGCAAAACATTTAAAAGCAGGTCAAATATCAGGCACTTCAGCTGCCAGGAATTTCCCATCAGGAAAAAGGGGAGGAAAGAAGCTCTTCCATCATTCCAGAATGTAGGAAAGGCCTGTGCTACAGTCAGGTGAAAAGCTGGGGCTAATGGGTATTGTTTTATCTAAATTACCCTCCTAACAATTTAATTACATATCATTACTTTTTAATAGAAATAGATTTTGTTCTTTTTAAGCAAGACCTGTGTCTAGATTGTAAAGTATTCTGCAAATGTAGTGCCATGCATGCTTCCGAAAATCCTTATGGACAATTATGTGTATAGAATATTTAATTGCATATGCACATATGGATCATTTCTACCACTTGCATAGACACATCCCTAAGTGTTTGCACAAACAATCATAATATTTAGACATAATTTATTAGCTGGACAATTATACAAATTATATATTTGTATTTTAAACGAGTCCCATATTTTTATTACATTCCGTGTAATATCTGATCAACTCATTAAGAAACATGAGGATTAAAATTCAGGACTGTCTGGATGCATGCCTGTTACACTTAATTAATGATTGCTGGGAAAAGGATCTGAGAATTATCATACTGCATAATGACAAAGATCTACACAGCAATAAAAATATTCTGCACAGTAATTTAATAAGATTCACTGCCTTTGGTAAGCTTAAACAGGTGAAGCAAAATCCAGCATTTTGCATCATATCAGGGTTTGATTTCAGAGTTTTGTTTATAAAGGTTGCATGTCATTTAAAGGAAGGAGTAATTGTCATAGTAGGAAGGTGTAATATTACAGATTTCTTACAGCCATGTTTTAATGGCTTCAGTGTATATTAAATATTTAAACACATATACATTAAAGAATTGACAGACCAGCAGAAGATAAAAATGCTGCACTTTTGGTATAAAGATTTCAGCTCCCAACACAGAGCACGAAAGTAGAGTAACTGAGTAAAGTGTGAATCATCCTGCTCAGATGCTGAGAGAATGCTCAAAGGGTTAAGGATGGCAAATCACATTTTGTTGCTATGTGCAGCAAGGATAAAAATCTGCTGGAACCCCCTTTAATAGGTGAAAGGTGGTCTGAGCCAGCACGCACACACTGACGTCCAACCCTTCCCCAGAGGATCAATGATGTTTTTGTGTGTGTGATCAATGTAATATTCCACAGCTAAATTTAGGGACTCTGCATCCTATGAACATTGCAACTCTCTATGTCTAATTAACAATAAAAAAAATTGTGATTATCTACAGGTTTAATTATTTAATCCACAAGGTTTTGATTAACTTGATCTTTTCAGTAAGAACAAAAGAGTTATGGGGGGGGGGGGGGTAGAAAAAGCATTTCTAATGTTGTTTACTCAGAAGGAATCCTGTAATTTTCCCTAGTCAGCTTGTAAGGATGCACCATCTTTGCTGTTAACTCCCCTAACCCAAGCAGCACACAGTGTGAGACAGACTGCTAATACAGCTCTCACTGCCTCAGTGCATTGCTTGGGGAAACCACAGACTATGTCTGCAAAACCTCTCCTTTTCACTCTGGGATTTTTACACACTTTCAGCAACAGATCATAGGATTCAGTGCTTGATTTGGATGTGCTAAAAATTGAAAACCAGATGCCTTTGGCCACAGGAACTTGTTTGAGGCACGTTTTACTAAGCAAATGACCCTTTGCACCACTGTTAACTCCCTTTTCAGCGCTGCTCCTGCACTCTGTGCATTTACAAACCATGGGGGGATACATGTTCTTCCACCAAAGCCAGAGGGAGGTTTGTCTGACACCGGTGGGGGCCAGATTTCACTTTTAATAATTCATTTATGACGACACACATGCTGGAGTGTCTGCAGTGGGTGGACACTGTGCAAAGGGTGAGCCAGGAAAGAGAACCACTCTCATCGCAGGAACTCTGCCAGGACCCCTCACCAGCTCTCTTCTCAAAGCACTCTGAAGATGCTTCTTAATGTGCCCTGCCTCAAAGTGTGTAACAACAAGCATTAAAATGAAGATTTAAAGGAAATAAGAGTTCAGTTCTGAGTTCTGGTCTAGGGTGCTCTAAAATCATAAGCAAACCCATATGGCTTAATCCAGAAACATTAATAAAAGCAATTAGCACACAACGAGATTTCTGAGAATCTTGCAATTCATATCAAACTAGAAAAAAAAAATCCAAAACCCACCATAAAAGTCTAATTTTGGAAATATACTCTTCATTCTTCCAGGCATTCTTCCCCTTAGCCTTATTCCTCATGTGTGAAATGAAAAAATGAAGATATACCAGTATCTCAAATGGAACTGTGCATTCCAGTATTTTAAGGGTGGCTGTCAAGAGCAGGGGCTCAGGCCTGGATGATCTCCACAAGTCCCTTCCAGCCACAGCCATTCTGTTACTCCCTCATCTGTTGCTGTGGAAATCACCTTATCAATTAGAAGTTCATTAGGGATAAATGCCATTTGATTAGAGATTATTTTGAAGTAGTTTTTATGGTAAGCTTCCATTCAAATATTTTTGTAGGAAGAAGCCTATGCTGGCAAATAGAACAAATTTTCAAGAACCAATTAATAAGCCTATATGTAGGAAATGAAAAAAAAATAGTTTGTCCAAACCTTGTAGATTTGTATGATTCCAGGTGCCCTTGTGACTCAGGGAGAGAATTCAGGACTTCCCCTCCAAACAGAGAAGTTTGGAGTGTGATCATTAAACCAACAAGAAAAAGATATTGGCCAATAAATATATAATATATTGGTAAATAAATATATTGGTCAATAAAAGTGATGCTTCCATTTTCACTCATTGGCAAAGCAAGCAACACATGGGCAACTCAGCTAGAAAGTTACTTCATCATTTCAGTTATTTGCTCCAAAGAAATGCAAAATTTTGACCCGTGATTAGAACAGCCTACACACAGATTCACAGACACAGGAATTATTGCAGCTCTTCAGGGATAGTGTAGATTTCCAGTGTTAGAAATGCTTTCTGATTTATCTGGATTGTAAGGCAAGCTGTGATGCCATCATCCCTCAGCACAGGAGATGCAATATAGACTGATTCAGCTGTCCCATGCTCTCCTTTTCCCCTGTGCTTTCTACTAAAGACAGAGTTTTTTTAAATGTTTATATTGCCACAGTTATGCGGTTCTTGTGATATTATGAGGTAACTGTAAATAGAGAATAAAGGAATAGAGTGTACAAATAATAAAAAAAACCAAATGGAATAAAAAATAAAATAGTAAAAAATTGAAAACATTTTTCCTTTTGCAGTGGACACATAAACAAATCAAATGTTGTCTTCAACCACTCATCTCTGCTTGTCTAAAGAAGGCAAGAGGTGACAGAGGCTGATTGCAATCCTGTCCAATGTGTGCTGATAAATGTGAGGACTCATTGTCACTAGCATTCTGCACCATCTCCTCCCAAAGACAGGCTTCAGAACCAACATTTCTCTATAAATAATGTTTTGGGGGCATTTTAAAACCACAAGGCCTTCTGGTGGAAAGAAGAGAGAGTCAATCACATATCCCCCCTCATACAGTCAAATTTATAAAAGGAATTCTTGTTTGTTCCATGGATAAAGAATATTCCCAGAACACAGTTCATCCTTCCTGTCTGCAGAGTCTTTTCTATTAAATATTAAAACAAACTGTAGTGGCTGCAAGGCAGAGGAGCCCCACTATTTAGAGGGAATGAACACTGTCAATGCCATTACTTCCAAGGGGTTGCTGATCATTATGAAATCTTGATTAATCACGGAGTAAAACAAAGAAGACATTGAGGTGAACATGCTGGGGTTATTTGAGTCCTGTAACTCATCTGTGCACAGAATAGGATGCAGCTGAATTTTAGCAGTGCTCAGGTATTTGGGAATGCCAGCCACTGCAATTTTACTTATTTAAATGATGTGTCCTATCAATGATAGGCAAAAAACCCTAAGAGACTTACCCAAACTCAACTCTCCAAAACCAGTAAAAACATACTAAAAATCTTGTTATAATCCCAGATCATAAGCTAGGGAATCCAGAAAACTCTCTACATCTGACAGAGTTAATATGATAGAAAGAATAAAGACCATGAGGGACAAATGGAAAACTAATTTGGGAGAAATTCAAACATTTGAGGGATGTAGGGCTCAGCTCCATCCCAAGAAAGGAAGAAGTGTGTGTGTGGCAGACTCACCAGAACCCCTGAAACACTGGGAGACAGCACCTTCACTGGATAATATGCTGGAAGTTTCTAGCTGGCAGTATCTGGACTGCTTTTAGCCTGCTCCTCACTGTGCCTCTTGCTCTGCACTGTGGTGAAGGCTGACCTAATGAAAGCAGAATTAAGTAAAGCACAAATCCTGTGTGCAAGGTTTTTTTTTTTTTTTCAGGTGTTTACTCATCCCATGCCCCCGCAAGCCCAAATGCTAGCTCATTATTCCCAGCAGTGCTCCATTTCAAATCAGTGACACAGACACACTGAAAGGTTACCTGAACTATCCAGAACCTGCTTTGGAGGCAGATTATTCTTCCATATGTTCAACATCTTTGGGAGAAAACAGCACAGGCAGGCCTGTGTGTTTGTGTTTAACATTTCTGAAGCAGTTTTGAATGCCACTGAAGCGACAGGTAGCTGCATTAAAAGGAGAAAAAAACCCCAAGCACTCCAGCAGGATCACAGGGAATTTTTCAGATGAACCTGTCATGCATGTTTCTGACAGAGACTGGGCAGCTCTCAGGATGTGCATTATGTCTGCACACTGAACAAGGCTGCTGTCCATGGAGATGATGCTTTATCTGGAGCAAATAGGAGTATGTGGCATGAAAACTGAAGTGGTTGAAAAGCAGAGAACTGAAGGGCAGAAGAGGCAGGTGACTGCCAAGGTTTCATGCAACAAGTTTCTGCTGCAGGGTGAGGACTCTTTGAACCACTGGCACACAGGCAGTAAGGAAAATATCTGTCCATGTAGGATAAGGAAATGTTTGTTTGCCCTTACAGGTCATTTTTTGGTCTGTGCAGTGCTCAGTGGGCTCACTGCCCTGCCCTGCTCATGGGAAAAATCAGTTCTGAAAATAGGCTAGCTGTTGGAAAAAGCCCAATAATAATTCCACCCTTTTCACCAGTGATACAATCCACTCTTCCTTTCCTTAGATTAGTTCTGCTAAATGCATTCTTTTCCCCTTTAATAGATGAAATAGAAACCCACATGAGTCTTGCATAAACACCACTTTTAAACAGTCACAGAGAAACGTCACTTTTAGTTTTCCCCCTCAAGACAAATTCCTTCCCTGGTGTGCATAAACTTTCCAGAAGATGGACTTCAGACTTGCTTTTAGGATCTCAGAAGACATCAGTGCAGAGACACCTCTGCACGTCAGAGAGGCTTAGTCACCTGATTAAAAGTGTCCAGGAAAATTTCATTATTTGAGCTGCTTCCTGCCCAAGAGCTGGAATTAATGTGCCCATGGAAGCAACCTCAGTCACAGCAGCTACACAGCACCTGGGAGAGTGCATGATGCAGATTTCCCCCAATATTCTGAGAACTCCTTTCCTCCCCCTCCTCAGCAGCTCCTTCTCTGGAAGCCTGAGTGGCAGGAGGAGTTCTGGGGAGCACTTTTGGCCCTGGGGTCACAGAGAGTTTGGCCCTGTACCTGCGTCATGCTGCTGACACAAAAAACCCCTGGTAGGGACCAAAATGTCATTTGTGGCTTGCAGTGCAGAAGTGCAGTTCTGTGTTAACAGTCCATGATTGCTTGTTCCTGGCTTCATTATCTGTTGATGCTGACAAAATATGGATTTACCAGTGTATGGCACTTCTGCCCTCTGTATCTATGGCTTTCCTGTAAATAAATTAAATTAAATGCAAATACAAAACCCCCCCCAAGCCAAACCCAGCTTGTTCTTGTTTTTACTTTTGTCACTGCAGGCAACCAGACTGTGAAGCAGGTAAGAAGTCAAGCAAGCTCTTGACGTCAGTTATTCCTCATTTGGAACAATTTTAAACAATCTTTGACTTATGTTCATATGCTGATCATTGATTAAGCCCCAGGGATGTTTCCTCCAGTGTTTCTTCACCTTTATTACTACAAACAATGTAGTACTTTTCCAAACCACTTAGCCTCAGACTCTGTGCACAGTCTATTAATAAATGCACCCTTATCTATTTTGTTTCTCATTAATACCAAGATGACAGCTGATATTCTGACAATCTCTGGGTCTCTGAAACACTCATCATTATCAGCAATGTCATGTTTATTTTTTAGTTGCACTCAAACATTAGAATTTATGCACAAAGAATAAATCATTCCTCTAACAGAACGATCAGTTTTTGCATTTCTCTATCTGGTTACACATTACTCACTTGGCATTTTCACTTAAATGAATATGCTCACTTAAAATAAATAGTAAGGGGAAAACAATAGCAGAAAAAGAGGTTTGACAGTCACGTAGCATGCACAAAAGCATCACTAAGGGACTCCTTGTGTCATGAGAGCCCACTGCTGCCTGCTTTCCTGCACACAGCACACACAGTGCTTTTAGTCAGGCTTCATTTCTCCCAGTGTCTTTTATTAAAAGCAAAGGAAGGATCACAGATTAACGAGCTGTGACTTAGCATTTCAGCTGTTTTCAGTAAATATTCCATGTGTGTACCTGGATTTCATGTTTCTCCATAGCAGGGAACCCAGCAGAGTGCAGACGGCTCGAGCTTTGCTTTCAGCTCCAAACCATTTGCAAAAGCCACGGTGGTGCCTTGCTGCTGCCCCTTGGAAGCCCCAGCTTGCCTGAAGACAAAGGTTTGAGTCATTGAAATAAGGCTCATCTCAACAAAACAAGTCTCATCTCAAGAGACGAAGTCTGAAAGCTTTCCCAGAGGAGCTGTGGGCGCTGCAGTGGCTGAGCACACAGCCTGGTGGGCACATCAGAGGGGCTGCAGCCTGTGCTGGGGCTCAGCTGGGAGCTGTCCCTTTGGCAAAGGTGGGAAGCCGATGCAAGGACCCACTGATGCCTCAAGGAGCTGGGACACAGGGTAGAAGGAGTTCAGAGGAAAAAAGTGGATATTTATGGAAGTGCCTTCAAAGGCCACAGCCTGGCAGTGCCCAGATGCCTCCAAGATGGAAGCAAAAGAGGGCTTGGTCATGAGATCTCACATTTTTACAAGTTTTAGTCCATTGGCACACAGGAGCCAACTGCCCAGGTAACAGTTTCAAATGATGAAGTTTCATCCTCCTTGCTTGCTTGCCCTCTTCTTTTCACACTGTTTAAGCTTTGGGCCTGAAGTTTAAAGAGACTGACCTTTAGTCCCCAGCTGGAATGGGATTGTTTTGTCTTCACCATCCTGTGAAAAGTTTACATAAACTATAAACTAACTTAATATAAAGCTAAAGACTGCACCCCAAACCAGACAGAAAAACTAAAACCTAAGGTATCACCACCAGCACACTAAGAAAATCTGCTAACAGGAACATGACTGCTCTCCTTGCCCTCTCTGGATATGGTCAGGTATGCTTCTTCCAGGCTCGCACCGCTCTGGAGGGTGCTGGAGCAGAGATTCTGAGGGAAGGGGGAAAAGATGAGCATTCACATACTCACCACTCACAAAAGATGAGCATTCACAAAGTTGGAGGTGGAAAGAAAGGAGCAGGAAACAGCAGGTTTGCAAAAGTACAGGTGAGTTGGGTACAGGTGAGTAGGTTTAACCCCTCTGTTAAAGGGGTTTAACCTCTCTGTTAAAGTCCAGCAAGCTGCTGGACTACCAGCCTAATTTTTCTAATTTTCCACTGTTACCATTCTGCACAGAAAACGTGGCAGGTTGGGTTGGGAGTTTTTTCCTGCCTGATTATAAATTTGGTGCATCCTCAACTGAGAATGGCCCAGCAGAACAGACTGATAATGGAAATTGGTTTGGCTGGATCAAATGCCTGTTTCTGCCATTTCCATCCACAGGGGAAACAAAACCCCAATGTGAGGATGTTGGTGCATCCCACCATGAGGATGTTTTTTTTTTATGATTATGTGAACATTGTTCCCATTTTTTTTATTGAGCTATTTATTCATGGGTTACCAGAAGCACCAATGGAGAGCAGTGCAATGCTGAGCCCTGCAGATGGGATATTTCTGTGGTCAGGTCAGACAGTTCCATGATCCATCTTGTACCAGCTAGACCTGAACCTTCCAGCAGGGACAAGCAAAGTTTGTATTCAGCCATTCCCTGCTATTGTTTCATGCCTTTCTCAGGCACGTTCTAAGCTGTGACAACAAGGGGAAAGCCTTTAAGTTTCCTCACACATCTTTTTCTGCCTAAAAGGTGTTGAAGCATTAAGTAATTACTGCTAGGATAGTTCAGGACAAGCATTTTTGTGTACATGGTGATAACTGTTGTTACTCTTTCTGAATATTAAATTCACAGAATAATGGACCATTAATTTTTCCCTTTTCCACTGGGTATTTGGAAATACCTGGAAAACAAAAATTACCATTGTATTGGGTTTGTATGGCAAGCTTGTGGTAGCAGAGGGTCTGCAGGGGTGGCTTCTCTGGGAAGTTGGCAGAACCCTTCCCATGTCCAGTGGGAATTTTATAGTAATAAATCAAATTCATCCTCTCCAATCAAGTAAGTCTATTTTACATATGAAGGTAAAACAGACAGGCAATAATATGCTGAGTGACTTCTCTCTCTTTGCCTTGACCCACAAGCATTTTGTGATATCTCCTGCTCCTGGTTTTGCTGAAAAGGGGAGCACTGCGGCTCTGTGGGGCACGTGGCAGGTAGGCAATGTGAATCCACCATGCTATTCACCCATCAAGGTGCAGAACTGCACAACTGCAGAATCACAGCTTTGGAGTAAATTCAACTCCCTTTGAGACAAGCAACACCAGTCCAAGCACTTTACCCCAAGATATGAAGTGCGTGCTGCTTACATGCCAATGGTAGCTGCTATGAAGCTGAAAAAATGAATATATTGAGAGTATACTGAGTGGTACAATAAGCCCCAAAAAGCTTTTCTCATGAATGCCATCCACCAACATTGCCACAATTTGAAGGTGGAACAAACTTCACAGAAACCATAGGAAATGCCTGGAAAAATTAAAACATAACACACACACACACACAAAACAAAAAACTAACATTTTGAATAATTTCTTTGAGGAAGGCAGCTTCTCTCAACTCTGATTGTACTGTTCCTTACAGTTCTTCCACTTGGTCTTGTTCAAATCATCATTCTTGCTGCAGGAAGGAGAGCAAAATTATTGCTGTAAATGCAAAGGCCATGGACAAGGAATGGAAACAAAATTTATCTCCAGGATCTTCCTCCCTGTAGAAGAAGCTCTCTCTCCAGACAGCAGCAAGATGCCTTCCCTTCTTTGCTTGCTCCCTGTTTCTGACCTCCTGATACTTTTCCAAAATATTTCTTCTCTGAATGTTCTGAGTTTTATCCTGTGATTGTTTTGTCAGGTGTGTAAAATCCAGCCTACCAAAGTAACACAGGACCAATGTCTTGACTTACTGGAGTTCAACACATCTGGGGAGGTTCTTCTGATGTATTTTTTACTTTTCTTGATTCAGTGCACCTACAAAGGGTGGAGGGCTGTCAGCTCCTGTTCTACCAAGCACAGCAGAGTAACAACAGATGATTCTCAACAAAGTTGAGAGAGGTCTGCAGTCCTCTTTGCTGGAATCTGAAATGCAGGGAACTCTCGGGATTTTGGGCTTGTAAGCCAAAGCTCAGAATTAAACCCAGGATTTGACCTGAGACCTTGGAAAAGGCTTCTAAACCCAGGTGCTGGAAGCCAGAATGTGAATTTATAGTTTAAAGCAGAGACACATTTTAAGATATAGAAAATAGTTAACTTTATAGAATATTTTATAGAAAAAGTATTACAGAGGTAAATAAAGAGTTTAGAATGCAGCACTGTAGGTTTTGTGTGCCATAACAGGATTGGCTAAGAAATCTTACAATGTAACATGGGTTCATAAGATAAAATATTGAAGGATTGGGTCAAAACCATAAATATCCTTGTTGGCAGCGTTTTATTGGTCAATAACTCCTTAAAAGATCTTGTAACTGAGGGTCTTGTGGCCTTCTGAGCCATGCAGTGAAGGTGTGAGCTGAACTCACCCTTCCTGCCTATGCAGAAGATAAGAAGAATAAACCCCATCATCAAAAACAACTCAGAGGTCCCGTCTCTGAGTCATTCAAAATTCCCACACCCTTCAGCACCATGTGGATTCAAATTTGTAACAGCTTTGTGATGGGTGTGTAGGGACCTGAAGGCCCTTCTCTCCCCTACCCCACTGCCCAATGAAACCTCCAAAATCACTTGTGTGTGTGCAGGTAATGAAACATTCAGGTTAAAGCCACTGAAAGCAGCAGCAGAGGTTAGAAGGGAGGGAAATACCATTAATATGCAGTGCTACTCCTACACCAACAGATGATAAGCCCTCAGCAAAACATAAATAAACTAATTAGACACAGAAAAATCTTCAGTGTAATGATGCCCAATCTGCACCATGCTCTCTGATAAGCCAGGGGAAAAGGAAATGAACACATTTTCACTTTCAGGCACGGGACCCAGTCACCTTGGTCTGGGTACCTTTATCTATAGGTGTGAGATGATGGACACAAGCATGTTTGGACAGTCAGTTAATTACAGACAAATTCTATCCATTCATAGGCACCTTTTTTAATTCATGAGAGCTGCACAACAGTCTAAAAATTCCCAAAGGAATGTGTGGGAATGCTTGTCACCTGTGACATAACACTGTAACAGTGAAGATTTCAATGCCTATAGCAGAACACTGAAGGCAAGTCGTTGTACAAAGCAAGAGCATCTAGTGCAATTTATTACAGCATTTCTACAGCTGATTTCCAAAATTTGCAATGCTTTCATTTCCTGGCTTCTGTGCAAGACTACTAACCAACTTCTAGCTGAAAGGGTAAAAATCCTTATTTAATTGAATGCAGCAGACAGGGGAGACAGGTGAAAAGGGGAAAGAAGAACTCTACAAGATCTAAGAGATGACTATTGCAAGATGAAGCATGCATATGGATGTGTGAGCATATGCCTGCCTCTTTCTGGTCTGTAGATTTAATGACCACATTTAGATTTAATTCTCTTCAGATGAAAGTTTACTTTGTTCACCTCAGTTTCTTCCTTTTCCATTTTAACAGTCCTGTCACAACTCAGCCCTGGGCCAAGCCTGGGTGATCCAGCTCTGAAGTGCACACATGAATTGCACACTCCTATTAACAGAATCCTCGATTTTCAGAAAAAAATGCAATGCCAAGGCATTCAGTAGCCACAGTAAAAGCAGAATCAACACATAAAATGCTGGAGATCAGATCTTGTGCTGGTTTTATACAGAGATGCAGATTAGCTTTAATCATCTTATTAATGGTGGGTTTAGTTTAGGTCAGGATGTGCTCCGGCACAGATCTTAATGACATATTAGAGATAGCAAATATGATAGATAGATAGATAGATAGATAGATAGATAGATAGATAGATAGATAGATAGATAGATAGATAGATAGATAGATAGATAGATAGATAGATGTAGGAAATACTAGAGGTAGTAAATATCATATATAGATAAACAGATAGTAGCAAATTTTGTAGAAGTAAAGAAAGGGAAAATCTAAAGCAGAAAAGTGATTTCATTGCTGAAGAAATAGCCAAGATATTCTCCCAGCTGTAAGTACTCCTAAACTCAGAGATCTGCAAAATCATAATTGTATTTTCCTAAGAAATATCATATATATTCTTAGTGATGTGTAAAAACTGTTTATTAACCACCTGCAACTTTCCCATTGACTGGGGAACCACAGTGCCAAAGCCTCCCCCAAGTGTTTTGCAAAGTCACTCAGTGCCTAGTGGAATGAAAACCAATGGAAGATTCTGAATTTCATAAAAATTCAATGCATGAAAGATTTCAAAAAAAAAAAAAAAAAGAAAATTTTGTGGAATTCTTTGTAATTCTGGGGAATTTCTATGTTCCTTGCTGGAACACAGAAAAGAATGCTCCATGTAGGGGCTCCTTTCTGTGTTCCCCAATAATGATTACACAGCTATGGAAGGAAAAGAAGAATGTCAGCACTAATAATCCATCTCCCATCAAATTAAACATCACCATAAATTTCCCTACAGCAGAGGAAGAGCACTGATTAAATATCAATATTAATACCAAATATTGGACACCATTCATCCCCCCTCAAGACAGGAGGTTAGGGAATGTGTTCTAGCAGACACTGGCAGCAGTTGGAACATTCTCTTCAGCTCAAAAAATATCTCAGGCACCCACTACTGTCATCTTTACATTTATAGTAACCTGCCAGTTTCTACTTTTATTTAAAGTAAGTCCTAATTGTACATGGGATTTTAGGTCTCAGTTTAAATTTGAAATGTGAAACAGT
Organism: Melospiza melodia melodia; assembly: GCF_035770615.1. NCBI lineage: Eukaryota > Metazoa > Chordata > Aves > Passeriformes > Passerellidae > Melospiza > Melospiza melodia. The sequence goes on from NC_086199.1 coordinate 47,737,338, forward strand.
ATTCTCCTACAGATTTTTCAAGGAAAGCTGAGAAGACACTATTTTTTAAGAATACAAGTAAAAGAGATGAGAAATGGAAAATCCTTTTTTTTTTCCTCTCAGTGTTGGAAGAACAATTATTTAAAATAGAGATGATCATGAGTAGTGCTTAGAAAAAGACAATTTCATTCATAAGCTTGCAATTGTATTTTATCAGCCAGAATTTAAAAAATTGCCCCATGAACAGCATGATTTATTTTTTATCATTCAATATTATAAATATAAAAGATTTCCACTGATTCCTGTAGGAATACTATGTTATTTAAAAAAGAAGCTCTTTGCTCCCCTTGGGTTTCCCTTCTAAGCAGGGAAAGATGCTGCTAATATTTGGGTGAGCTCCAGAAGAGGAAGCAGATGAAAATCTGGATGAGAAAGGAGTACAGGCAATAGGATCAACAAATGCACACCCTTACCTTAGAAAAGCTCTTGCAATACTTGCATTTTTACTGTCACTCCAATGCACAAGTTCTGCTCTTCACCTTTACAGATCTTCCTTTACAGCATCATTGTGTAGGGAAAATGATAATTGCAGCAACTCCTGACAGAGGGATTTACCCACTCTGCTTGCACTGCTGCTCAGTGGTTCAGCTGACACTAAACTTGTGGAATTAACATGCTGTTAATGGATTTCATCTCTGACAAAAGAGAACATCAGATGTTTGCTTCTTTCCAACAGGTCCAACTTGTCCTGCTGGCTCCTGGGTGAACCTTGCTAGCAACATATATTGTACTACCAGTAGCTAATATCTATAGAGATCCCATGCCAAAAAAAAAACCCAATCAAAGCAAACAAAACAATGGGACTGAAAAATAAATCCAGATTTTGACATGGCTAAAATATCCCAGTTTGAGGTAAATGGTTATCTATCCTCTTTTTCCCTCTTTAACAAAAAATAATTGATTGATTTTCATTACATGGTATTTTTACTATTTATTTGGATATAGAGCAGGAGGTCTGCAAACTGTAGGCAAACTCACAGTCAGGACACATCTAATAGCCTAGGAAGTGGAGTTGCCTTTAAACAAATAAAGGTAATTTAAAAAAATTACAACAAGACCAGCAGTTTGAGGGAGCTCCACAATCGGGACAAAAAGTCCCTACCCTGTCCCCCAATGTTCTTTGTGGCTCATGGAAATGCAAGTTCTGCCCCTCTCCCTTTCACCTGATGAGAGCAGAGGTAGAAGCTGCACATTTCCTTATGCCATAAGGTTCCCAGCCATCATTTTAATTTTCCAGGTGTAGGTAATATATTTGATTGTGATCATCTGGCCAAAATGTATATGAAGGCAAAAGTAGAAAAAAAAATTCAGTTGTTAAGTTTGGAGTTTATTGCCTCAGAACTTAACACCACAGTCTACAAAATACACAAGCCCAATAATACAAATGCTATATTGCTTTATGTGCCCAAGCTGCTTAACAAGGAAATAAACACTTCCTATGTAGTTTATTGTGTGGCTTACATCTACACTTGGCTCCAAATTTGCTGAAGATTATTAAACACCATATAGGTTTTATGGGTTTCTATACATTGTCCAGCAACATGCATTATCATGTAAAATATTGCCAAATCTTTATCTCCATATTACAAAACAATTTTTCTACACTTACTTGCAGCATCATGGAATTTATTAAAAAACCCACAATGTAGTAGCCAAAACTGAAGAGGCTAAATCTCAATTTAAAGACCAAAAATGACATGAAAGAAAGATTGGGTAAAGTTTAAGCCAATGAAAGTATGAGTCATTATTATATAACAAGCAAGTTGGATATATTTTAAGCTGAAAAAAAGATAGGTTGAGAGGGGAAGAGAGCACAGAAGTGGGAGTCAACAGGGGAACTGAGGTAAAGCAAGTGGGTATGTAAAAGTTTATGAGCACTATTAGGAACTTGCATGTTCTCTTAATTCTTGTTTACCTCCATACTTTAAAGTCTCAGGTAGGGCTGTTACAAAATGTGAGCGATTTTCACCCCAAGGGAGGGAATTCACCCATTCCAACCACAGCCACATAATTAATTGCCACTGGGCAGCAACCAGGCAACTTCTAGGTAACTTTGACAAACTTCTTCTGTTCATAGAAGACACAGCTGGGTAGAAATTAGTCTCTAAAAATACTTTCACACAACCTGCTTGTTTTCTAGTCACTGTCTTCTTCTGTTATGCTCATTCCATCTGTCAATAGATATGAGTCACACATTCGACCTTTCAGTTTCACTTGCGCACATAAATTTCTTCCAATTTCCTGTGAAACAAACACTTTTAACTCTTCCTGGGCCAGCCCTTCACACAGACAGCAGGCTGGAGTGTGCAGAAGCAAACTCTCCTGCTGATATTCCTCTCTTTCCAGCCTGTACTACCTTTGGAGGGTAGATGGTCTCTGCATTTCCCTGATCCCCCCTCTGCCCACACTGCCACGACTTTCACTGAAAAACCAGCAAATGCCATGGAACTCCAGCTCAAAAACCACAGTCTGACTGTGTTCTCAAAGAATGCTGAACAGCAGAGGAGCAGATGCAAGTCACTCCTGACAATGCCAGCCATGATCAGCAGACTCACTGGAGTAAAACTGATTTTACCAGAGTAAACCTATAATTTTACCATTTTTAAACCTGAAGCAGTCAACATTTGGTTCAAAGCTAAATTAAAAATAAAGACTCATGCTTGCCCAAATGCTACCCACTGACATAAATCATGATGCCTTTACCAAATTATCTACTTTGTTCCTTCCCAAACCCTACAAACACCTCCAGCATGAACAAAGAATAAACACAGCCACAAAAAAAAAAAAAAAAAAAAAAAAAAAAAAAAAAAAAAAGAGAGAGAGAAAAAAAGAGTAAAAAATGTGAGTCAGAGCAGTATTTTGGGATTTCAGGGTTCATTACCTTATTTTCTTTTAGGCGTGGTGCACAATTAACTCAATCTTTCAGGAAGCTTTTAAAGACAAAGGGGAAAAAATTAATTGTAGTAAGAATCACAAGGCTGGACTATGGAGAGACCAAATTCTGCTCAGTGGCCTGGTAAAGAGTGATGGAGACTTGATGGGTACAATTTGTTAGCAGAGCTCATTTGCAAGCTCATTTAACTCATGACTGCAGGAAGAGCGGCTCTGCAGCTTTCACAGAACAGAAGACTCACAGTCTGTCTCAATTAAGTTTTACAATAGCAGGCAAGGGTTTGGCATTATGGACCCTTCCAAAACACACCAGGCTTGGACCAACTGGAATATTATCCCATCAAAACACCCAAGCAAAGTTGCTTTTCTGCTGTGGCTGAGATTTCCCTGTTGCACACGGGAATTTCCCTATTGTAACCTGGAATTTCCCTATGGTAACCTGCAATTTCCCTACGGTAAACTGGAATTGGAGGTCAGTTTTAGTGGAGAAAATAAGAGTACAGAGCCCAAAAGCACAAACCCCAGAGCAGGGATGAGGGGATGAGTTGTGGCTGGGCTGGCTCAGGCTCCTCTGCCTGTGGTCCAGTGTCACACCTAAAGGGGCCACTGAGGTTTCAGCACTGAGAAGAAATTTAGGAAAAACTCCAAAAGGTGAAAGCACCCAGAAGAAACTTCTATTCACTTATGGATGAAGACTTTTTGACCTTGGGACACTGGCACATGAACACTGAAATAATAACCCAGTGTGTGCTGCTATAAGAGATGTGCCCCAGTCACTCCTTTAAGTGCAGACCAACTGAGTTAATCCAAGATGACACCACAGATGGGCATATCTGGCTTTTGTATTAAAAATCTTCCATTTCCTCACAGAAAAAATACACTTAAAGGATTGATTTTACTTCTGGTGACTTACCTTTACTGAACACTTTAAGAAATAACTAAAGAAGGATTTTCAAGTAGCACCGAGGTCAGCAGCAAACAGGAAATTTGTACATTGGTTTCTGAACTGAAGAAAAGGAAAAAAAATATGTATATATGGAAAACCAGAGCTGAAATTAGCAATAAGCAATATTAGTCACCTTTTTTTTTTTTTTTTTTTTTTTTTTTTTTTTTGCTAAGTGGGAGTAGTTTAGATAAACAGTTGCTATGGGTTTTTATTGTGTCAAGAACCATTCAATCAGAATTTTTACCCCGATATTTTGGTCATCATGTGCTGGTAGGCTAAATTAAAATTAGCATTCTTCAGGTTTTTTATATTTATTAGTTCAGATAAACAGTTGCCATTGGCACACAGATAGCTGACAGTAACACCTACAGTATTAAAAAAAAAAACCCACAAGCAAAAAACAGGAAAAAATCTGTTAAGAGACTGCTCTGTTTTACCAGGCAGCTTTTCTGTGTCAAACTTCATCTTTCAAAAATATTTATAATATTGTTGAAATTTACAGGTCCATTTACAGATGTACCTGCAGCCTACTATAGTTATCTTAAGGCTTCAAAGCTCTTGGCATTTTTCTTCAACTTCCAGAAGCATCAATGTCCATTACTGCTTAAATTTCATTTCACTGAAGTCAATTTAATGTGGAAGTTGAAATGTTAATATGAAAATTTCAAAGAATTTTTTTTCCCAAGAAACCATTATTTGTTTATAATGTCCAAATTTATTGTTAATTGTGAGACTTTGACCTGGTACAGACTAATTTAAGGCTAATTTTAAATAAAAATAAGTACCATTTATGCTTTAATTAGTTGATGTCAGCGGGCTTTAGATTAAAAATAAATTAAGAGTAAGTATATATTTTTAATTGCCTGGTTTAATAAGTTTTTTTTCAGTTACTGGTAAAATCCAAGATAATTAGAATGAATAGAAGTAAAATAAAGGGAAAAATTAAACCTAGTCTGAACTTAGTTTTTCTTAAAGGGTTCTTCCCAAATGCCCAAACAAGTGTTCCATATATTGATAAGAGTAACATTAAGAATATTAATATTACTGTTATTAATATTAATTAATATAATACATATTTGTAAATTATTTATCAGATATTCATTTCCATCAGTTGACTCATCCCCTGCTACAAATTTTGCAGCAAACCTGCAGAGATCCAGTGGCTATAATCATTTATTTGTGTCAGAGAACTCCTGTCCAGGGAAGGTAAAATTCAAGAGCAGTTCTTTGCTTTGAAACTCTTACCTGAGGCAGTCAACACCACACCAGCCTTTAATTCCATAACCAGGAATTAGAAAACTATTCTGCTATTAAAAGTATGCTAGTAAATACAGTAAAATTTACCATAGTAAATATTTACCATCGAAAATATAGTAAATTTACCATGGTAAATATCTATGGAATTGCAATTCTTATGAAATTTCTAAAAACATCAAAATTTAAAAACAAAAGGAAAAAAGTGCATTATTGTGTGTTTTCCTTCTTTCCTGACAGTTGCTTAACAGATAGAACTGGTCCAAAGCAGCCAAAAATGGCCAAGGGTTGTTCCCAGCAGTATTTGCCAACCACAGTTCTCAGAAATATTATTATTATTATTATTATTAATTTGCAAACATATAAGGAAAAAACTTCATCCAATTTTTCAAAGACCAACAAATTTCACACAACATTCCATTTCTGCAGGTTGATATGGAGCCCAAAGTTTCAACAAATGATGCAGAATGTGAATAGACTGCTTATGATTGAGCATCCTGATATGGGCAGGCTCCTTCATCTGTATGCTGCAGGGTTTTACAGCTGCAAGCTGCATTAAAATTGATGTCACTCCTGCTGGATGATTCTGTGCATCTTTGAGTTGACAAAACAATGCAGCATTTCTCATTTCTGTTCACAAGGAAACCTCCCAAATATTTTGCTGGTTTTGGTTAATGAAATAATATTTTCTCCAAGTAACTTGATTTCCTGCTTTGATGCTGATTCACTATTTCCACTCTTAGCTCATTGCATACTCCAACTGAGGACGGCAGATTAAGCCACTGTTAATAGCAGGTTAATGGCAAAAATTAATTTGCTGAAATTAAAGGATATGGGTGACAGGCAAAATCCTTCAAGCCAGATGTTGTAAAAGCCCTATAATGAAGGATGGCTTAGAAAAACCCTGCACTAAAATGAATAAAGTAAATTTAGTGATCAGTTATTACGAGTAGAAGGCAAAGTTGGTCCTGTGTTTGGCATATGTGCTGTGCAGGGGAGGAGGGTGACATGCATGGGGTAGCAAAGAGGTTTTGTTTTAGGATGGGAGGGCTGCAACTGCTCTGCATGCCTTCATTACACTGCAAAGGCAGTTGTGCTCTCAGAACTAATTAAACCTTGGGGAACAATTTGTTGAGGTAGCTGGAGAAAATTCGGATGAGAGCAAGAGAAGAATTTTAATGTTTTAATCCCAAGCAGAAGCAGGAACATTCAATTTCTAATGTTCTGGGGTTCCATCTCTGACTGATGCTGCAGAGAGGCAGAACTGAATTTACCAATGTCTGCAGCACTTTGCAGGATTGAGTCCTTTTAATGTATGTACATTACTACATGAAAAAGAAATTAATAACTGCATCCTTTTATATAGTTGTGCTGTCACAAAACACTCTTCAGTTTGTCAGGGTGGAATTGGAGTTTATGGTTGAATTTTAGAAGTACTCCAGGTGGTGGCTTTGACCCACTAAATACTTTCCTGTTAATTTTTCAAATTCTAATTAACAAATGAAGGAACCACCACTCTTCCAGCAAAGAAGTTCCTATTGTGCTTGGAGGTTTTTTGTCACCTCACCAGGATGGGACTGTTGGGGTACAATCCTTGAGCTTCATTGCAGCCTCATCACAAGGCTGAGAAAACAGAAAGATGGCAAAGCTCATGTACAGCCAGCAGCAGCCAAAGGTTTCTCTGCTACAGAGCATTTTAAAAACTTTCTAGCCAGCAGCACATTGCTAGAGCTTACAGACAGTTGTTCTAGCCAGCCACTAAAAGCACAGGTGCACCTGCTGCACACAGTGCTGGCTTGTCTGCCTTCTATTAACAATACAATATACCATTCTTATGGCCATTACCATTATTATTACCATATTATATTATTGTTACCATTATTATATTATTATTATTATACACAATATTCCATTATTAAGTTTAAAACCTTCTACTATCTTGCTAAGCACATTTTCCTGCAGTCTTAAGCTCTAAGCCAAGCCTAAAACTCAAGCTATTGTTCCATGTCCATGTTTGCTATGCCATTGTAACTTTTTCTGCTTTCAGACTTTGCAGCTGGCTCTCTGCTCTGTCTCTGAGGCCTGCTCTCCCAGCTTTCTAAAAATCTTCTTATTTTTACTATTTCCCACACCTGTAACTTTATCGCCAGCCAGGGTCTGTACAAATCACCAACAGGACAGCACTGCTGTCTGTGAACGTGCCTTGAGCAGTTTATTTTCCAGCATCACTCACATTCCATGGTTATGACAATGGGAAGATGCCAGCAGCTCACATCCCAGGCAGCAGAGCAAGAACTTAATGCTACAACTCACTTTAGAAGTTTTTTGACCAATCACACAAAATAAAAGCACATTGACAACAGTTCTATCCAACCACTATAAGCACATGTACTTTTGGTTAAACAATGCTTGCTTATTTTGAATATAATACCTGCTTGTAAGCCTTAAAACACAATGCACAGAGCTCCATTATTAAGCTTAAAACTTCCTAATATCTCACTAGATAAACTTTTCTGCAGCTTAGAGAGTTATTCTAGACCAGCATTAACACACAGACCATTGTTCTACTTGTCCTTGCTTTTCTATATCTTACATAATTTTTCTGCTGACCAATCTCATGGCTGCTGCTTAGCTCCAATCACAGTTCTGCTGCCTCTGAGGCCTGCCTTTTGCAGCTTTCCCCAAAAACCTCTGATTTTATGGATTCCCACATAACTTCTGTGACTGCACTCCCAGGCTCTCAGGTGAGCTTGGATCAAGGATGGGCTGCTAGCACAGCCCTGATCCTTCACCTGAATGTGAATTTACGTGATGACTGTTTCCTCCTCTGGGTCATAGCTTAGGGAAGTGATAACAGATAAAAGCTAAGCAGGATAAAAGACTCCTTGTTTCTTTGGCTGACAGAAAAAGTGGCAAACTGGGAGGGTGTCTAGGGATCAAGTAAAATAAAAATAAAAACTCAACTAGCAAGAGTTCCCTGCCAAGGGAGGTGAGGAGGGATAAGAAGGGAGGAGAAGGTGTTTTCTAGATTGGCTAGGTGAGTTAGGGCAAGCAGCTGTGAGATATAAAAACTACAACTTTGTCACAGATTTTTAAGGGGTAAAAACACAGGAGAAGTAGAGTGAATCATCTGAGGCCAGGAAGAGAGAAACAAGTGTACGCAGATTTGTGTATTTGGGGACAACTTTTTGCTCAGGTAATATTTTAGAACACTGGAGATTAAAGCATTAAAGCATTTTTTTAGACTTGCAAGAGCCTCAACACTTTATAATCCAGAAAAAAACATACATCAGAAAAAATAAGAAAGTTGAATTCTTTGCTGGTAAACATCATGGAAGAACAACAACAACAAAAAAAAAAACAAACAAACCCAGCAAAAATCTTCCTTTTACAAGCGCAGATGTCCACCCCCATTTGGACTTCTCAGGTACTTTTAGCTGCTAAAGACCAGTTGAAACACTGTAGTTTACCAAATCCCACTGCTCTGCTAAAGCAACCCCTTCTGGGGTTCCATGAGTTTTCCATTTGTTATATATAATATTTCAAATGTCCTAGAAATCTTTGTCTTGACTACTTGCTTCCCTACATTCCCCATCTTCCTTCACCCGTTTCTACCCAACTTCTCTTTAGCTTCTATTTCCCCCAACAAATCTACAATTCCACAATCTTGGTCACAGCTCCTGCTGTTCTTTCCTCTCCAATTGCATTTCCACACCCACTCCTGGGCCTTAACCTTCTCCCCTCAGCTTCCTCCTGCCATTCCAGACTACAGCCATGCTTCCTTGAACAGCATTCCTCTTGTTCCTAGAGCGAACAAAGCAGGAAAATGAAAATAGAGTAAAAGGACCACCTAAGCTTCTGTTCTCACAGGATGAAGGGCCATACTAATAATCTTTAACAGTATGTAGGAAAAGGTAGTCTCTAAGTTGGTTCTTGAAGTGAGACTTTTCTCTAAGTTTGCTCTTTTAAGTGAGGCTTTTTTGTCCTAAGCTACATTTAATATTAAGAAGCAAATACATTTGAAATTAAGAAGAATTTTAAAAATATTTGGCATACATGTCTAACAAATACTTACAATATATTTAATATGTTTCAAGGAGGGAAAATAAACCACCAAAAAACTCCAACAAAATCCCAAAAACACACATAAATAATCAAACACAACCTTAAATAAGTGATGTTCAACGCTGATATCCTGAGCAATATACTGGAAACTTAACAATTGAATCCACAAAATACTTTTTTCTTCATGCAGAAGGAAACCACCTAGCCCTAAATATTCTTCCACTAGCTACTTACATCTAGAGTTTTAGCAAAAAACTATAACCATCCTCCTTTCAGAAAACCCCTCTCTCAGTCCCTCAGAATCATAAGAGGTTTTTCATTGAAACGCCCCGTCAAATAATTTCCACTCATAACCAATAATCCAAGGACTTTTTATTACATTTAAATTTTTAAACAAAGATTGTGCTCTGAGTTGGGAAAGCATAATGCCTGTTATGCAGAAAATAAGCTGAATCCTTTTTGTCAGAGGAAGTGAAGGATGCACTCCTGACCATAAAGTTGTCTTCTGGACTTGCAAGATGCAAAATGCCTTTTAGTTGTCATCTTCCATAGAGCCCATGCTCAGAAAACCCAAAGGCAAAATGCTAATGAAATAAATTATCAGCTGCCTCAGAAAGCAAGGAAGAGCCAGTTTAGAACTTTAGAATTATGAGATCCACAATGTCATTCCTCTCAGCAGAAAAAGTGCAGCCAACAGAAAAAAAACCAATCTGCTTGGTCTGTTTCTCTACAAAATAATTTATTACCATGCCAAAGTACTGCATATAACTTTTTTGACATATAAACCCTCCTTTGAAGGTTCAAATGATCCATAATTATAGCCCTTTACACAAAGAGGAAGAGTAAATCTGAGTGATAAATTCTTTTGAACCAATGTTTAAGACCTCCCCTCATGGATATCATTTGTCTGTTTCAAGAGATCAAGGGTAACAAAAGAATGTGGAACAAATTAAAAGGCCAAGAAATAACTGAAAAAAATATCAATCAAGTTGGATAAGTTGGGGAAATTTACCCACCAAAAGTATTTTGGTAGAAATTGTTGGAACCCAGAACATTCCTCTGGCTGCCCTGGAGGACTTGGGACCCTGGCAGGGGCCGAGAGACCTTGGCACAGAGTCACAAACACCTGTGCCTTTGATTTTAGCCCCTGGAAACAATTACCAACCTTGTGTGATGAGTTACAGGCCACAAGGGTTTGAATAGAATGATAGTGAATTTGTCACAGGGTGAAAAAGTAGAATTTTGGGGATTTAGAATGGGGGTTCAGGAGGCAAGATGGAGGAATCTGGGCATGTCCTGCCTTTCTCTTTCTTGTCCCCCATCTTCTGCTGTGGTGGTGACACTTTTGGATTGGTTTAGAGTAGAGACAGACTGTCTAACATAGGTGATAGGTATTGGAAAATTAATGTAAATAAAGTAGATTTTAGTAAAAAAAGACAACACCACCCTGAAAGCGGGCAGTGTGCCACTGACTGACTTGCTGGACAGACCTCAGCAGGTCAGGAAAAGAATGCCATAGATTATAGAAAATAAACAACTTTGAGACCCACAACAGAAGAATCCTGACTCCTTCTTTGGTTGCCAGGCTGGGCAAAGAGACTCTGACACATCTCAGGGACCACAGAGACCCCCAAGAGAAATGCCCAGAGTTAGAATTCAAAAGTTGGAGCTTATTTCAAACCCATTAAGCACTTTGCCATTAAGCATGTTTTCTGGGTGCATGCAAAGCATGTTTTCTGCACCACTGCCAAGGCCATGTGTGTTGAATTTGCAGGGTCCCCGGGACAAAGGAGGAATTGAGTGAATCTGAATCCATGTTCTTAGAAGGCTAATTTATTATTTTATATTCTCTAATATCATATTAAAGAATGCTATACTAAAATGATACTAAAGAATGGAGAAAGGACACAGACAGAAAGCTACAAAGAATGATAACGAAAACCTGTGACTCTCTCTGCCAGAATCCCAACACAGCCTGACTGTGATTGGTCGTTAAGTCAAAACAATTCACATGTTGAAAAAACCATCTCCAATCACATTCCAAAGCAACAAAACTCAGGAGAAACAAATTAAATAATATTGTTTTCCTTTTTCTCTGAAACTTCTCAGCTTCCCAGGAGAAGAAATCCTGTGCAAGGGGATTTTTCCAGAAAATTTAACAGTGACACCATGTGCTTTAATAGCAGTGATTTAATATATACACTAGTGGTTTGATATATAAACAGAAAATAAATAGGGCTAAGATTTGCTGTTTGAGAGAGCCCAGGCTAAGAGGGGATCTGAGCTGTTTGGAGGCTCTGGGCAGCTTAGATAGACACTGGAAATAGAAAACAGTTCATGGTAGAGCCTGGCATTGGGAGGTGCTAAAACCAGATTCAGGCTCAATTAGAGTATAAAGCATAAAACAAAAATCATAAAGTATAAAGCATTAACTAGAATTAGACTTAAAACATAAAGTAGAATTAGACTTAGAGTAGAAAGCATCTTGATGCCCCAAACTGAAATAATCTCTTCATCCTTCAGGGATCTCAAAGCAGATTGAACACTAGAACTGATGCAGATTTTTAAGGTCAGGCCTAGGGGCCTGTAAGGTTAAAATAAACAAAAAATCAAGACGTATTGATGAGAGCAATGCTTATTACTCAATCCCACAGGTTAAGACAGGGCACTAAGGATGTATTTATGGCTGCAGATAAATTTTGGAAGTGCCAATGGATTAGCATGAAGGCTGTGAATCACTTGGGAATTGGAGTATGTCCTGTGTGGGCAGAAGGTCTTAGGTTGCATGGTTTAGGGTGGGAACAGAGATAATGTTGTGAAATTCAGTGATTTAGAGCTAGATTTATAACACAGTGCTGATGTGGCCCCAGGTCTAGCACTTAATGCTGACAGAGGCTGGGATTAAGTTTGAGAAGGGCAGAAATCCCCAAGGTTGGCTAAGAAAAAACCTGTGAGCTTTCTTAAAAGATTTAAGGCACCTTAAAGGTTGTAAATTGGTAAAATAAGAGTTTAATAGAGATTTGAAAGTTCCAGAAGGACCAAATATTTTGGTGGAAGGCATAACAGTGTGATACATCTCATTAGCCAGGGAAAAAGACCATTAAAAATTCAAGCAAATGACTTGAGCACCTAAAAGAATGGTAGCAAACCCAGGGTTACTAGCTCCCTTGAACAGCATTTATTCTGCAGGTGGCCCATTTCCCCAAGACAACTCTTTGTAGGTGGAGAATAAATACAGAAGTCATAACAGCACTGTACAAGTTATGACCCAGGGCTCAGTGGGACTGTTGTAATAAAATCCCAGGTCTTGATTTCTGCATTCTCATGTCCCAGGCAGAGACTAAAGGCACTAAGTCATGCAAAGGACTCTTTTCAACTTTTCAGGAAATATTTATATTAAAATAAATATTAAGAAGTAAATATAAATGTAGCTTAAAGCAATGAGACCATATTCTCTCTTTGTCTAGATTAGGAGAATGGGGACAATACAAGGAAAATAGGTAAAAGGAAGCATTGCAGGCAAAATGAGCTGTTTATTTTAAGGTTTGTTTTTGTTTGACTTCATTCAGAGGAGTAAAAACAACATGCATCATAGAAAAGTGCTCTTGAAAGAAGTTTTGGGTTCTTCCCACTACCTTTATGCTCTGTTTCTGTGTTTCATAAATCAGTTTCATGCGAGGATAAAATTTCATTATATAAACTCTCTTCAAACTAAAACACAAACTTGGCCTTTTATTTAAGTCAACCTTAACTAAAAGGAAGCAGGCAGAAGTGGTTCCCAGTTAAAAAAATTAAGTTAATTTTATTCAAATGCCTTAACATGCAGAAAAGATTTCATTAGTGTTCCAAATGCTCATGTTCTCTGTATTGTTTAGAATTTGTTTATTGAGGAATGTTACTGTTTAGGACTTTTAAAAGCACAGTTCCTGATCTGACAAGCTTGAGAATAAGCACCAAAGAAAAGACTCACACTGTCTGAAGCCTAGCAAGCCTGTATAATCAGCAAGATGAATTATTTCAAAGAAAGGAGGAATTAAAATAACATGAAGTTTCCCACAAGCGGGGTAGGATATTTTTTTCCATTTAAAGACCCAGTCCAAAAGCAAAGCATCTCAAATTAGTCATGGATCAGTAGGCAGGTCCTGGGTGTTTACCTCAGCCGTGTGACAGTATAAACAGCTGCATGTTCTGCTTCTCCTGCGAGCCCCTCTGCCTTCCCCACACCCGAGGAATGCCTGTTACATCAGCTGTGTACAGCAATCACACCAGGGCCCAGCTCCGAGCCAGGCTGGGCTCTGATGGATTGTTTTTGTCCAAGAAATGCACTGCCTTACAGCCTTGCACCCCACACCACTCTTTCTCCACCTACAGAGCATTTAGTCAACTGGTGAATCACCAGATCTCATCAGCAGCGGGATTTGGCAGCATCTCCCAGGCACAGCACAGCTGCAGAAGGCTGCTCAGGCCACATGGTGTGTGAGAGAAAGCCCAGAAACTTCCTATCACGCCTTTGGGGCCAGGTTAGGAGCCTTTGGGGCCAGCTCAGGCCCATCAAAAACTATGCAAGTGAATGTGAAGCTATAACCACAGCAGCAGCATCCACAGAACATCCCAGACAGCACTTTTAGGAATAAACAGTCAAGTGGCCTCTCTTTTCTCCAGGCATCTACTTAGGAAAGTGGTGGGAAGCACAACAGAGCTGAAGGTAATACATCCCCTCAAATACTCCCATAATGAAAGAGGCAGCTGGGCTGGAGGAAAGAGTAAGGGAAGGAAATGCAGAGAAAAAACCATTTTATGTAGTTGGTGGGAAGAGAGAAACAAAACCAAAAAGAGATAAAATGATCAAGCTGACATTTCAGCCTTCTTAAAAGGAAGTAGGAAGACCATGTCCTTCAGCCAAGCAGTTTCCTGGGTAAGGCAGGCTGGGTTTGCAGTGCCCATCAGAGAGCTGGGCAGTTGTGGCATTGCTCCAGCAACATCTGGCTGATGGACAGTCTGTGCAGCACAAGGCAAGCTCCCTGCCATGGCTCCTGACATCCACGGCCTGCAGCTGGTACAGGACATCACTCCTGGTCTAAAGTCAGCTCATGGAAGACGCCTGATTTCTCCACTTTTTCTCCTTTCTGTCAACTGTAGTCTTCTGCAAGCCGCACTTCAGAGGAGCACTGAGATGAAACATGGTAGTCTGCAGGTCCTCAACAAACCCCAGACACCCCAAAAACTTTGGAACAACCTGCCAGTTATAAGCTGTGTTAGTGATAATAAAAGTTTTAGTTTTGATATTTTTCACATTCTGTGCTGCTTTAGTGTGTGGGTCTGAGCTCCACATTCAGGGATGGTGAGCTCTGTGCACAGAGCAGGGAGACAAAACAATTCCTGCTCCAGCTGGGCACCAAGGACAAATGATCCCAATCTCAGCCCCAGAGCACAAACCCCGTGGGCTGCAGAGAGAAAAACAAGCAGGGTGGGAGTGCCTGGGCTAAAGCTGGAATGGGACAATGAACTGCAAGGTGCAAATGGAGCAGAACTGATCCCAGGGAGAGAGCCCGGGAGCGCTCGTGCATTTTGGGGCCATTTTGGGTCATCTTGGGTGCAGCCCTGGCTGGGCTCTGGTGCTGCCCAAGGTGGATCCATGGAGGAGATGCTTTGAATCAATCCCTGCTTTATTCTGTAGCTCCGTCCAGCCTCTGCTCCAGGGCAGCCTTCCCTAGAAATGTCTAGAAATAAACATTTGAGCTTTAGTGCTTTAAGAAAGGGACCTGCATGTCCATGGTGAGACATTGCTACTGCCAGAGCTGATTACAATGAAACAAACAAGGTGTGAGGGGTCAATAACTAAGCAAGTTCTCCAAGACTGACTCATTTACACAGAGGGGATTTTTGCTATGCTGCAGTCAGTACAGAAAGCTAAGGAGTAGATACGCATGCAGCTGCATGAAAAAATTGTTCTTTATTTGCCATTTTTTAACCTTCCTCACAAATGCAACCACAGGACAGTTTGGAAAGTAAGTGTAGGGTGTGGGTTTGTGACAGTCAGGCTCAAGCTATCTTGGCAACTACCTTGCTTCAGAGACAAATTTCTGGATGCTTTAATTCAAAGGTAGACTTTTATGTCTTAAAATTTTGGCTTTTGCAAAGATAGATTCAAGTGACATGATCGACTCCTAAACTCTGGTTCACTAGCAAGTCCATGAACCACCCAAATTACCAAACTATTTCTAACTACAGGGACTCATTTCTGCACTGGCCTGAATTTCATTCCAGCTGATCATAAGCTGGAATGAATTTCATTCCAGCTGATCAACAGCTGTTTAATCCCTGTCTAACGTCTAAGACATAGGACATCTCCAGAGCACTCCTTCAAGTAACAAACTGTTTGGCTGTTTACATTCCATGCTTTTATCTTCCTTTTCTAAGTGGGAGCCCCAAATTTACAGGTCCTACTAGCCAGGTAAATTCTCATTGCCAGAACTTCAATGTTTATAAGGTGCAATTATCCTCTTACCTTGACACAACAGCAAGGTCATGTGTTGGCCTTGGAGCACAGAAAACATATTAAATCTGAAAAGACAGCATAAGCCATCTGACCTTTTGTCTAGCAGTGCCAAACATCTCTCCTGTTACTCTGCCTCTGAAGGAAGCTTTGCTGGAGAAGCCACTTCACACCTGCAGAAATATCTTCCCTGAATGATGGGGTGGTTAAAAGCATAAAATATTTTTATTGCGCAAGTTTCCTCACAGAACCAGCGTCTGGCTGCAGGGCACTTCCACCTACAGCCCGACATAAAAAAGATCCTGCTGTATATAAGCTGTCCTCCCCCACTGGGCAGGGGCAATGGGAGAAGGGAATTCTTTAGTTACTACTCTGCCTCGCTGGAAGACAGACATTCCCGTAAAACTGTGTGTGGGAGCCTTTCACACTGAAACCAAAACAGTGGTGGAAGTAAATTCAGCGAGCTGCTTCTCATGCAGCGCAGCTGCTCCGTGCAGGGAGGAGGATATTTTATTGTACACACACCAAGTGCCAGACAGCAGCCCCAGTGCAGTGCCAGAGACACGGCTCTCCCTGCCTCTGCCCAAGGGATGCTGTTGTTAAAGCTCTTGGACCTTCACATGTCAGTCCCAGCCTGCCCCTTAGCACCCTGAGGAGCTGGGAGCAATGGGTTGTTTCTGATTGCAGCTGTTTTAATCCAATTAAATCCGTGTTTGGGGACTGCACAGCCAGCAGAGTGAATTGATGTGGCGCTCTTGACTTTCTAATTGCACCAGATTGATGCTGCTAGGAGAAGGAACGTGGGCCAGCCATGAACTCATGTGACAAATCTGTTTCATGGGAAAAACTCGTTGCACCTCATTCCTTCATGCAGCACCACTCCAAGGACATAGTGATGCCAAAACCAGGTCTTACTGCAGCCATGAGGCACCACATGTTACACGTTACACAGAAAGATCCTGTTGAGATGGTGAGACACAGTTTTGTTTTGCAGGTTTTAAACTCAATATGGGAGAATAGGAAAGGTTCATTCTCTGTCTTAGACCAAACTGACAACATTGAAATACTTTATACTTAATAGAATTGATTTTACACCCACCAAGAGAATAGTTAAACACTAAAAATCAATGCCAATCTCTAAAGTCCTATGTTTTTGATCACATTTGACTGGTCTGTAACAAGGTATATTGAAAAGTGTCAAAGTAAAGAGGAAAAGGTAGCCGAGGGTATAATGCAGTCAGCACCATCACACCCTTCATAATAAACAGAATATCAAAATATTAATGACAATATAATTCTGCCTGGCAATAAAACTAAATTGGCAGTTTAGGAGACTGGTATCCTAAAGCTGGCCTGTATTCCTGCTTCATATCAAAGGGAAAAAACTTAGAGAACCTGGCAATTCTGTGAACATCAGTGAAGCACAAGTATGGCTTTGTACTTGGCCTGAGCAAGTCCAACTACTGTTTATCTGTAATTTCTAGCCAAGAAAAACCTACTTTTCCATTAACCACTGAGGTAACTTCCTGTCTCAAACATTTGCAGCTTAGATTTCTCTGTCCTTCAAGGCATAAAGATTATTATTTGCAAAAAATATTTCAAGAAATGTTGACTTTTTTAACTCTAGTAGCATTACCAAACTATATTCCTAGGGCAGTTTAAGAGAATGACAACAATTCGGTATTATTTATAAGGGACACCCATTTCTGGAAGGCCACTGCAAAAGTTACATTGGAGATGCACTTTAACCAAGTACTGTGCCCAGAGCAGCACAACCAGTCAGGAAAAGTCAGGCTTCCTCATTATTATCAGCATCAGATAAAGATACCTCTAATTTGTATCAGGTGTTTGAGAATTCTTTATTAATTAATAAATGGGCATGGTACTTGAGTTACTGATTGCTCTTTGTTGACCTGTGGCATTCATATTCTCTGAAAAATCCCTTCTCCCAGGATTTTTCTTCTGGGAAGCTGAGAAGCCTCAGAGTATAAGGAAAACAAGAATCATCTCATTTGCTTCTCCTGTGTTTTGCTCACATGTGGAATGTGTTTGGAGATTGTTTCATTGGTTTCATGTGAATTGTTTTGACTCTTTGGCCAATCAGGGCCAAGCTGTGTTGAGACTCTGGAAAGAGTTACAAATTTTCATTGTTATCATTTTAGCCTTCTGTAAGTATCCTTTCTCTATTCTTAAGTATACTTTAGTATTTTTAATATAATATAGTATCATAAAATAATAATTTAGCCTTCTGAGAACATGGAATCAGATTCATCATTCCTCCCTTCATCAGGGCACCCCACAAATACAATATTGACCTGTGTATAACTGACCCTAAGGGACAGAAAACAACCCAAATTCTGGATTCAGGCGGGGATAAGGAAGACCTGCAGGGCTGTAGACACAATATAAAGAGATGATGGATCTTGTGCCACCAGCTCCAGCCCTGGGTACGTCTGTCTGGCAAGCTCTGACCACTGGGAGCAGGATGGTCAGAGCTGTCAGTGCCCATGCCAAGCCCACCAAAGCCAAGCTGCCCCCCTGTGCCAGTGGAAACTCCAAACAAAGGCACTCTGTGAGCCCGAGAGCAGAACTGCCATTGATCCTTACAGGGAACTAGGTCAGAGAAACCCCAAGGCCTCTCTGAGCTGCAGAAGCCTACAAAGGGATGTTTCTGCAGCTGAGGGTGCCTTGTGCCAAAGAACAGCCAATTAAGGGTCTTTTCCAGGCACACCCATGCACGGGGAGCAGGAGAAAGACAATGCCCCAGCCCCTCCTCAGTCCCAAAAACATCCTGTGGGCTAGCTGGGGGCAGGGAATTCTCTGCAAATAAATCCCAGTGGATGCCAGAGAGCCTCAGGCTACACTGTGGCACCAGCAACAGCCAAGGACTTTACCCACTGGGGACTGAGAGGACACCAAACAACCTGGGAGCTGTTACAGCCTAATTGCAGTGTGGTTGCAGTGCACTACATGGAGTTTTTAACAGCAGCTTGCAGTTAAAAGGTTCTCTGTCCACTGTCCCAGTCATGAGACAGCCAGTAATCTCTGTGTTTTCTTACAGCAAGTTATGACACACTAGGATTTTTTTTCAGACAGTTTAACAGGGAGATAGAGGACAACATTTATTTTAGGCATGACATAGAATGCTCTTGCTGAAATCCCATTAATGGTAAGAGTGCATATATACAACAGAACAACTAAGAAGGAACATGAAATACAGCTTGGCACAAAGGAAGAAACAATTTGCTTAGACTTCAGCATCTTGCATTGCTTCAGCCTAAACAAATGTTGTAAGGAAACAAGACTGAAAATTGGGTATCAGGCTGCCTGTATGGTATGACACAGAGGGACACTTATATTAACATGATACCTGAATACATTGTCTGGGAACTGCCTCTTACACACCAGGAACTTGTATCAATAGAAAAGCCTTCCTAAGCCTTAATTTTTTTCTTCAATTAGCCCCTACACTCACAAACACAAAACTCCCATAAGGATCTCTCACTGTTTTGGAAAACCCAAAATTGCACATCACAGGTGAAGAGTAGCAATGACAAAGCCTGTGGCAGGTGAGCATCCATATCCATCCAGCTCTTCCTTCACAGCACACAACTGTGTGTGAAACAATTCCCATCCTCCTGCTGCTGCTTCCCAGGAGTTTTAGACAGCACAAGAGCTCCCTCTGAGCAGCCCTGATGGCTCCCTCCAAAAACACCCAGGAGAAGTTTGAGGAGTGATTTTCCCCAACCTATTTCTGCTTGCCAATGCTGAAAAAACAAGAGGGCAGCAATCTGAACTCAAAAAGAAACAGGGCCCCCCTGTTCTTTCTCATGTTGTTAATATTGAAATTCTGCATCATTTTGGAGCACAGACATAGAAGGAAATCAGACAGTAGGAAGAATCACAAATAAAGTACCCTGGACACTCTGAAAACTTCACTTTTTTTTTTTTTTTAATTAATTTCAGCTATATTTTAAATGTGTAGAAAACAGCCAGCCTGCTATCCTCAATCTTCCTTCCCTCCAGTCTAATATATCCCTTTCTCCATCATATTTATCTTTTGGAACCCTTTCCCCTCATTGTCCCTGATGTGGGACAATTATCCTAATTTGCAACAGTCTTGCTTTCTTACCTATCTTCTACAATGGCAGCTGTATCTGAATTGTCTTTTTTCCCTCCCCACCCCACATTAAAGAAGATGTTTTTTCCTGTTCTTCATGTGAATGGGGGGTAACACAGAAGACTCTAGTCTTGGATTTTCTCTGTGCTCTACTAAACAGCAGATTTTACCTGAGTTGAATTGGGTGAAAGGAGAGAAGGAGAGCAGGGATTAGTTTGCTTGAGTTGTTTTTTTTTTTTTTTTTTTTTTTTTTTCATTTATTCTAACCAAGCAGCACAAACAAAAAAGTCTGATGATACAGTCAAGGGTATCCTCACTGGAGATATTTGAGAACATTTTGGCACAACCCTGTGCAGTGTGCTCTCGAATGACCCTGCTTGAGCAGGGAGGCTGGACAAAACCTGCTGTGGTGCCTTCCAACCTGACTTATTCTGTGATTAATCCGTGGAATTAATGGGAAAACTTCCTGCTAGAATAATAGCTCAGTATGGTAGAATGGGGGACAGCAACATCATTAAATCCTCCTGGCCTGGCCATGCAGAAATGGTGGGAAATTGAGACTTTTAATTTTTTTTTAATACAAGAGGTGAGGGAACAGAAGAAAAAGACATTTAAGAAGTTTTGAGGGGCAATTTCTAACAGTATTGTCCATAAGCTACCTACTGAGGGGAAAGTGAGATGTTCCAAAAGAAGAACATTACAGAGATAAGTTAGGGTAAGACAAAATGAACATTTCATCAAATTTATAGGAATTATGGGATCAGAAAGCTCCCTAGACACTGAAGACATCAGGACTTCTCCCATTACTATCAGTCATATGGAGACATAGGAATGAGATACCACAGCACTTCTGGGGGTTTTTAGTTATCACTTTAGTCTTAACTCCAAACACATGGGAATGTAGCATGCCACGCTAAGTTCCTATATAAAATATACAAAGCTCCTATATAAAAAAAATATAATATATAAGATATAATAAATAAATAATAATAAAAAATAATTAAATATATAAAGCTCCTATACTTTTATATAAAGTATAAATAATGAGAGAAAGGACTTACATCCCATTCTAGATAGCAGCAGGTAAAAGAGATGCATTACAAGAAGATTCATTAGCCACGGTGGCCATACAGGAAGCCAGGAAGGATTAGCATTGTACAGTATTCTGCAACCTGAGAAACACAAACTCCAGCTCTGCTAAACAAACAGCAAAGAATTACTCACCCTGATATTTCAGCTGCTCCAGTTCCCTCTTCTTAAACTTCATATCTGCAGGTACATACCATGCAGGTCTTCAGACATCCAGAAGTCCAAGTTTTTCAAGAGCCAAAGCTGCACAAGTAAAATAGCACTGCTGCAATTCCTCATTTATCAACAGCAGGGAAAAAAGACAAGGGAAATCACATCTGTTAAGACTGAACTCAGAGTTCCAAAAGCCAAGGAAAATGAAAGAAGTGCTGCTTGTGCTCACAGACTCTGTAATCTGATCAGGGGTACAGATTGGTTACAGGTGTAAGCAATTGGTTACAGGTGCCACTCTCAAATTGGCTGCAGGTGTCACTCATTGAGACCTGCCCCAGAGGAGCACGATGGCCCTCATGGATACCTCTCATTGTGGCATTTGGGCTGACCTCAGTATCTGTTTAATCTTCTTGCAGTCGAAAGCACACAGTTCAGCTATTGAGGTTTTCTTATCTGAAACTGACGTGTAAAAAAAAAAAAAAGTTTAAAATGATCCACACTAGACTTCTAAGTTACATTGCACAGAAAATTAAAAAAAAAAAAACAAAAAAAACAAAGAAAGCATGTGCTTAAGATATGTCAAAGCTCAGAAAAAAAGTGGTTTTTGTTGGGTTGTATCTAGGGGTTTGGGATTTTTCATTTTTCTTTTTTTTTAATGTTGTATTGCACTAAATATTTATTTGTTGTTTTTATGACATGATATTCTTACATTTTAACATTATTAACTTTTATCTGTGACTACTGACAAAATTCAGTGGAACTCTCTGATTCCACACAGTAAACACGCTCAGAGCCCCCCCACACACTCAAACTCTCTTGATTCAGCTTACAACTAGATGAAGAGCTTGACAAATTCAATGGATTTTGTTCCTGGTATAATCCTTCTGAAGGAATGCCTAACTTTTTTTGCAGCTGGTGTCTCAATAGTCTGTCTGTTTAAACTCTCTGTGCTTTTACCAGAGATGAAATACCCAGCATCCAGCTGCCTCAAACCTCCAGCTCTGCACTTGAAAAGCCCATGCCAGGGAGTGGCAATTACCCTTCAATGACTTTATTGACTAGAAATGATTAAGGCAAGCATGACTGACAAAGCTGAAGTGACCACTTTTATTTTTAACCCAGCACCATTCTGTACCCATCCAGATTTAGCTCCGTGTGGTTCCTGCATGAAGCAATGCCTCACCACTCCTTGTGTCTCTGGGGCTTGGACAATAAGAAGAGTTATCCTTTCATAACTGCTCATAATGGCTTTTGGAAACTTCTCATGGCTTTTTGGGGGGAGTGCAACAGAACTCTGTTGTTGTAAAGCTATAATTTTTTAATTATTTTCTTTCTTTGGATTAACTTATACTGCCATCATGTGGGCAGGAATCAGACAAGGAAGTATTCAGTGAAAACTCCCAACTTGAAAGTTTTCCTTTGCTTTTAAAACATTCTTCTTGCTAACAATACGAGCACTTACTCAAGGTTATTGAAACAGGGGCAAGACAAACCCCTGATTATTGGTTTGTTTTTGTTGTGACCTCACAGAAAATGTGCCAGTGGAAGGAGCTATTTTGGAGCTGGGCAGTAACTGAGGAGCACAAATGGTAAAGATGCTCCTTGATCCCTTGTGCAGGCTGCCCTGGAGCAGAGGCTGGACAGAGCTACAGAATAAAGCAGGGATTGATTCAAAGCATCTCCTCCATGGATCCACCTTGGGCAGCACCAGAGCCCAGCCAGGGCTGCACCCAAGATGACCCAAAATGGCCCCAAAATGCACGAGCGCTCCCGGGCTCTCTCCCTGGGATCAGTTCTGCTCCATTTGCACCTTGCAGTTCATTGTCCCATTCCAGCTTTAGCCCAGGCACTCCCACCCTGCTTGTTTTTCTCTCTGCAGCCCACGGGGTTTGTGCTCTGGGGCTGAGATTGGGATCATTTGTCCTTGGTGCCCAGCTGGAGCAGGAATTGTTTTGTCTCCCTGCTCTGTGCACAGAGCTCACCATCCCTGAATGTGGAGCTCAGACCCACACACTAAAGCAGCACAGAATCTAGTACTGCTGAGGATAAAGCATGAAAAGACAAAGAATGACCCAAAAGTATACATGTTCTCTTTTTTTGTTTTTTTACAAACAAACATAGTTTGAAAGAAAATTGCCACAGAATTTTAATTGCTTTATACATTCCTCATTATTTTGAAGAACTTAATCATTTTGGAAAAAAACCCCAAAACTTCAGTTGTCAGACAAGCCATTACTTATGACCAGTTATTTATTTGTATGGACTAAAGTTACTTTAAAAAAATTGTAGAAACTGTACAGTTAAAAAAAATTAATATAAACACAGTATAGTGCCAAGAACCCCCAGAACACAGACTGAAATAAGAGTCTGCTGGAATTCCAGAAATTATTCTTGAAAGACCAACAGTTTTCAAGTTCAACTACAGGACAGAAAACCAGGGCTGGGATGTTTGCATCCATATATATTTATTGATAGATATCTCTCAAATTTAGTTTACCAAAAACCTGTAACAGTCTTCAGAGAAGTAATAAAATGTCCAAGTAAAGACTGAATTTGCCAGCTTCATGCTCTCTTTCTGCACAGCCCTTTTAAGCTGTTTCTCATGGCCCCAGCAAGTGGCAGCAGCCTCACCATGAGCAGCACTGTGTTCCTCAGGGTCCCACTGCTCACCCTGGGTTCAGCAGACAGCAGAACATAAATAACATATTGATTTCCCTGGCAGAGAACCTTTTGAAGAGGGATGCCTCAAAATCCATGGAATATTCTTATTCAGGAATCTAACCTATAGCAGAAAATGATATTTCACACAAGAAAACCACATCCAAACTGTATAGGACCCCCAAGTCTGTATGCCGTAATCAGTTTACAAACAAACTTACATTGTGCAATGTAAAGAATGTACACAAAAACATCCATGTACTGCCACACAATTGCGACTTAAGAAATCAATATTATTATGTAATAAACACTGAAAGAATATTTTCTCCACATTTAGGTACTGTAGTTACCATAGCTTTTTTTTCTTTACAACTATTAATAACTGTTTTATTAGGAAATGTTGATTATAAAATCTTCGTCAGTTTAATAGCTTCATGATTGAGCTTTTTAACTGTTTAATATGCAGGTGTAACGTCACTCATTCATTTTCTGGGTGCATTTTCCCCTTGTGTTAAGATCAGATATATTCCCCCAGCTGTTTTGGGGTCTTCAGGACTTGTCATGTCACATCTTGCTGTTATACTTATTACAGCTAGAGGTGAAAGATTATTAAATTTATACCAGGTGTATTTAGTATTGGAATATTGTAGGTAATAGGTAATTAAGGTTACTTAAGGTAACAATAATTCTTTCACTTTCATAGCATTAATTTTTATTAAAATCAGGTTAGTTCTCTCATTCTTTAAAAGTGAAAAGCATTGTTCTCTCATTTGCCTTTAGACACAAGCTTGACAAACTAGACTAAAGGAAAAAATATATTAGAATTAATAGATTAGAATTTTAACAAAAAATGGTACAGTTGCAAAACCAGAGAAGAATTAAAAAATGGAGGGGTGCAAACTCTATACTAAGAATTCTATCAAAGAAACTGACAAATTAGTTATCTCCAGTACATAACAAATTTTTCTGTCATAAGGCTGAGGTTCAAGCTTGACAGAAAACCCAAGACTCCTCCTAACCCATGGATCAAGCCTATGTACAATAAAATAAACAGAAAAAAGGGAAAAGAAAGCAGGCAGCCCTCATTTAATCTACCCACTTCAGGTTCACTCAGACTTAGTACTTTACATTAACAAGCTCACACTCCTCAAAGGAAATACCTTGATAAAAAAGCCTTGTGAGCAGCGGTGCTGGAGGGCATCCAACATGTGCTGCTCATTTCCCACTGAAACTCTCACCAGCCTCAGCTGCAGCCCCTTTTCTGCTCCACCACTTTCCTTGGAAGCAGACATCACTCTCAAGGTGTAGGGAGCTCAAGAGAAGCAAATGCCAGCACAAATGTATCCCATCCCTCTGCTCACACAGTTTCTGTGCTACACAATGTTGAGAAACTCCTCTGGCTTGGCCTGAAGGGAGCTCCATGGATAAACACACTACATTTTCACATGGAGTATGCTTTTAGCCAGCTTGAGAAGGATTTCTCTAAACACAGGGCAGAAAGAATGTTTATTTCTTCTTTTAAGAGAGAAGAAAGAAACTTTCTTTTAAATGTCTTCTTTTAAATTTCTTTAAAAGATTTCAAATTGCTGTCTGGAGTTCTCGATTTGCAGCTGAAAGATGCCAGAAGTAATTTTGGAGTCTCAGTGAGACTCATTCTCTTCAGTTACCTCCAAGAAGAGTCTTGGAGCACTAAAAAGAGCATATCTTGTTAGTTACCCATCAATTCCATCAGAAAAGCTGACAGAATATCTTCACTGTGGTAGTTCCACACTGAAATGCAGCCCCTCCAGTAAAGAGGGACCAGATAAAACACACTGTACACTCAACAGAAAAGAACTTTACCAACACTCAGAGAAGCAGCAAGTGCTCAATATTCCTAGGCAAACTTCTGCCTAGATAAAACATACAACAGAGAAAATAAGTCTTCATCCCTTTGTCTACATTTGATTGTAAAGCAGCAATTTCTAAAAGCTCAAAGAGGCTTGGGTCAGTATCTTGTCACCTTGCCTTAACTTGGAAAAGTCATTTATTTTCTTTCCTCAGTCAGACCACAACATGCAACAGTGGTGAGATAAACAAATTATTTTGGCTAATCAAACCTAAAAAGTATTTCCCCTGTTTTCCATGAGGAAACAAACATATCTCCATTCTCCTCCCCTAGCCCTCCTAGAGGTGAGCCAATATTTTGTAGTGTTTCCTGGGGCTATCTGGCCATTTCCATTTAATGCTCAGAGCTGGTTGGAAAACAGGCAAGGGCTCCCCAAATCTGAGGGGATTCACTGCAAAATGGGGCTCCCCAAATGGGAGGGGATTCACTGCAAAATGGGGCTCCCCAAATCTGAGCGGATTCACTGCAAAATGGAGGTCCACAAATCTGAGGGGATTCACTGCAAAATGGGGCTCCCCAAATCTGAGGAGATTAACTGCAAAATGGAGGTCCACAAATGTGAGGGGATTCACTGCAAAATGAGGCTTCCCAAAATCTGTGGAGATTCACTGCAAAATGTGGCTCTCAAAATCTGTGGAGATTCACTTCAATATGGGGCTCCCCAAATCTGAGCGGATTCACTGCAAAATGGGGCTCCCAAAATCTGAGGGGATTCACAGCAAAATTTGGCTCCCCAAATGGGAGGGCACTCATTGCAGCTCTGGGAAGAACAGAACACAATTTGAGCACAAGCACCAGCCAGAGGGGCTGCTCCAACTGGGCTGTGGCCACCCACACTTTGTGTCCTGCAGCTGAACCCCTCAGCAGGGCATTTCCCCAGAGTTACAGGGCAGAAAGGAGTTAATCTTTTACAATCTTTGCATTCCTCAGTGGTGACCCTCAGGGTCTGGCTGTTTGCCAGCTGACCACTCACACAAACCTGAGAGAGATCCAGGCACTGGTGCTCCCACTCCAGTGTTTCTGGGGAAGAGAGTTCAGAGCAAACTGATTAAATCCAAGCTTGACAAGCTCAGAATCATCTTTATCATAAAGACAGGTGGGGTTTGATAAGCTAGCTGTTCACAAGGCTCAGAATTAGGCACTGCTGTCTCACTGTACATTTCAGAGATAGGAAGTTCTATCCAGCTCTGAAACTTTCTGCGGCAAAACCAATCTTCTGAAACCCTGGTTAGACAAACAAATCCTGGCACAGGTTGGGTGTGTTCATGCAAATAAATGAAAGCAGCTGCAAAAGTACAGTAAGTGTGTTCTCAGTTCTCTTTCTTCTGAATGCTGTACTCCTCTCTCTAAACAGCTTGGGTGTAAGTGATAAATCTGTTTCCTGGGGTGATGGAAAAGAATCCCAGGTGCTTATGTTATAATCAGTTAAGAACTGAGTTGTATATACAAGGCTAAAACTGAAAAGACTGATGAAGAAAATTTTTTTTTCCAAGTGTTTCTGAAATTCCTACCTGAGGGATAAAGAAGATCCTGTCATAACTTCTCTTTATTTAAATAATATTTATCCAATTGTATCCCATAATTAACTTTAAAAAGCTGCCATTTAGTTATTATTTATCTTTATCATTTATATTATTATTTATTATTATTATTATTATCATCACAGTTTTGGGGCAGTTCTGACTTTATACTATTTTTCCACATCCAGTGTAGAAGCCACCCTTAGCAAAACTTTTTAATCTAGAGTAAAAGCCCTAAACTCAGCTCTGCTCCTGGTAATTTGGCCCCTTTGGAGGAAACAACACAACCACGGGCACATTTCTGCAAAGGGCTTTAAAGAGAAATCCATTTGCTCACTCTGAAGGCTGAAATGTAAACGGACTTGGTCTGCAAGGTTCTCCCGAGGGCCCATGCCTTCTTCTGGGCTCTGCACACTGCAGCCCAATGAGGCAAGTGTGGGCAAAGGGTTTCTGCAGCACTATTATTATAATAATAATAATAATAATTATTATTGTTGTTGTTGTTGTTGTTGTTGTTGTTGTTGTTGTTATTTCTAGTGTGACTGGGATGGTTTGCACAAGTCAGAGTAGTCCAGCTGCGCCAAAAGCTTTGATGTGGGACTTCCCTTCTGTCCTTTCTCTGGATTTGTAGTACCTGCTGCTGGGTTTATCCTCCTCTGCAACCTCCCTTCTGTCCTTTCTCTAGGTTTTCATTACATCCTGCTGGGTTTACCCTGCTCTGGAACCTCCCTTCTGTCCTTTCTCTGGGTTTTCATTACATCCTACTGGGTTTAATCCTGCTCTGGGACTTCCCTTCTGTCCTTTCTCTGGGTTTACCCTGATCTGGAACTTCTCCTCTGTCCTTTCTCTGGGTTTGCATCATGTCCTGCTGGGTTTATCCTGCTCTGGGACCTCCCTTCTCTCCTTTCTCTGAGTTTATCCTGCTCTGGAACTTCCCTTCTATCCTGTCTCTTGGTTTACCCTAAACTGGAACTTCCCCTCTGTCCTTTCTCTGGGTTTGCATCACGTCCTGCTGGATTTATCTTGCTCTGGAACTTCCCTTCTGTCCTTTCTCTGGGATTTCATTGCCTACTGCTAGGTTTATCCTGCTCTGGAACCTCCCTTCTGTCCTGTCTCTGGGTTTACACTCATCTGGAACTTCCCCTCTGTCCTTTCTCTGGGTTTGCATCACGTCCTGCTGGGTTTATCCTGCTCTCATGCACAAGTTGTGAAGGAACAAGACCCTGTCCCAGTGAAAGTAGGGATGAAATTTTGGCTCTGCCAGTACCTTTCATGACCCAGGAAAAGTCTTATCTACTTTTCTGACCTAGATTAGAATATGCAATCCCACTGCTGGGTAAGTGGTGGCCCCCTGAAAATCAAAAACCCATCAGAATTGAGAGTGTCTAGGCTGAGCTTTGGGCTCAGAAGCACATGTTCTGAGTACTGGCTTATCTAGAATTAAGGCTAGATAAGGCAGGGGACATCAGTATCCCATAAATCCCACAGAGAACAGGAGAGACAGCACTGGCAGCCAAACTGGGAAAGGGTTTGGAGGGTGTTGCCTTCTCCATTTGGGGATTACCATAAGAAGAGGCACACTATGGCAGATGAAAAATAAATTAGCAGTTTATAAATGAACAAATAATGGTTTCTATTTGTGATCTTACAACGTTATGGATTGCATTTGCAAAACATCACCACCCAAGGTTTAAAAGCCATGAAATTGTCCAACAGGTAACAATGTTTTCTTAGGATAGACAAGAGAATAGAGATGATGCAGAATAAAATAAACCTGTCCTTACTGTTCCAGAAGATGGGATGGCAAATTGTTGTTAAGGGAATTCCCAAATGAAGATTTCATATGAACTACTGCATTTAGTAGTACTCTGAAAGAGAGCTCTTCTGTCCCCTATTTTGTCCTTTATACTTTGGCCTGGCTACCTCCCTTCCTACTGCTGTTTTTAAACAACATTTTATATATAGCCTCTTCAAGAACCCTTTCCAGGACTATCTTTTTTATCTTTCTCTGTTATTTTTACTGGTACTAGGAGTGAGGAAGTTACTGGTGACCATACCCAGGCAATGCTTTCACCAGACTGCTTTTTGAGGTTTCTTTTGCAGAAAAATCTGGCAGAAATCCACCCATCCTTTTAAATGACTGAGGTGCACTTGGCTTTGAAGAGCTCCTTTACATCTGAGAAGGATGGGAGGCAATGCAACAAGTGCCCATCAGCTGATGGAGCAGGAGATTCTAAAGTAAAACACACTGTCCTTTCAGATTTGAAGCGGCAATATTTCCTATAACACACAAGGAGCTCCAGAGAGGCTCATGCCTAAATGCTGCTCCCAGAGAAACAGGAATATCAGATTTTATGCATGTTGGGGTACATTGTCTGATACACTGCAAATAGAAAAGAACAAACTAGTTGCCATTAGGCAAGCTTTTACTTTATCAGGACAATTTAAGCTGATGGTCAAATTTTTATTTTCTTCATGATACACGTCAAGCAACCCTGCTGAAGGCTGGAGATGCCAAAATAAAATCTTAATGAGTTATGAGTCAATAGTGCTCACTCAGAGCAGAAGTTTAGCTTTTTATGTCTCTGTTAAAATCCCCCATAACCAGGTAGAAGGTAAAATCTGGCCTTTTGAAGGCACACTGAGTTAATGATTCATTAGTGTAACTAATTGAAACACTTAAAACACTGTGATGAATTGAGGGCTCAAAAGACTTGTCAGGTAAATGAAGGCAATTATTTTGGCTTGGTTGAGAATGCAGACTAGGCAGTGACAGGTCAGCACAAACCCAATAATGTGGGAGATCTTGTGACAAATCCTCAGGGAGGCAGAAGCATTAAATTTAGATGGTGGACAAAAGAATTAGTTACATTAGAGTAATTGAGATCAATTGGAACACCATGTCCTTTCTGGAGTCACGGTTCCCCTTGTAGTCTTGCAGAACAATTACTGTTTTATCAGTGCAGGGATTAAGATAAGAGCTTCAGAGCTGCTTAATTGAGGTGATATACAGCTGGAAGGTTTCTTCACAGAAAAAAACCCGGAGTTTCCTGATGCATCACCTGAACTGGTCAAGAAAGAAAATACTTGTTAAAAACTCTGTTCCTAATCACATAAAATGAGAGCAGGCAGGCTAAAGTTTCGTTAAGAATATAAATAATTGAAGTCTTGGCCTCATATCATGATTCTTTTCCCTGCCCACAATCCCTATAAAGTATTCTTAGCCCTGCAGCCTAAATAAAATATTTTCAGATTTACTTAATTGCATGTTTTTTCTAATATCTGTGATATTCCCCACGGAACTGGGCAGAGTAGAAATTGACAAAAACTAATTTTCAAAGAAAAAAAAAACTTTTGGTCAATCTTTGTCAAAAAAAAATTAGGAAGAAGAAGGGAGGCATTTTGAAACTGTTGAGCAAGTTCACTCTGTTGAATAGTAGGGAGTTTATTCTCCACAAAATAAATGGTTTTTCTGTAACAAAAAAAAAAAAAAAACAAAAAAAAAACAAACCAAAAAAAACCCCAAAAAATTACCCAAAGCCAAAACCAAAATCAAAAACCCCCAAACCTAACCACAACCTATGTCATTTATTTGAGCTAAACCACGTTTTTGTGGGTTATATTTAATTCTTATATGAGAAAACAAAGTATGCTTCCCTCTATTTCTCAGCATGCATCTACTGGAAGCACAAATAATCTCATCCATAGCAAACCTTTTTCATCTACTAGAAGAAAATTTTTCAGCCTATTAGAAGAACTCATTTTTAATGACTTTTGCTTTATGTGAACCATTAGTGCAGCTCCTAGAATATGAGACTTGTTTGTATCTTCCACTGCTTTGCAGGTACCAATGATTAGAATAATCATCAGCAGAGGAAAAGCTGAGATATATGAAAAAATAGCTCCAGCTATTGGTGACCATACCCAGGCAATGCTTTCACCAGACTGCTTTTTGAGGTTTCTTTTGCAGAAAAATCTGGGAGAAAGCCACCCATTCTTTTAAGTGACTGAGGAGCACTTGGCTTTGAAGTGCTCCTTTACATTTGAGAAGGATGGGAGACAATGCAACAAGTGCCCATCAGCTGATGGAGCAGGAAATTCTAAAGCAAAACACCCCATCCTTTCAGATTTTAGGGGGCAACATTTCCTATCCTAATTTGTGTGCTTAACACTGCGCACAGTTACCCCTTAGGCAGAGAGAAAGAGGTAAAAACGTGACAGAATGGCACAAGGAGCTGCAGAAAGGCATCCTCATGCCTAAATGCTGCTCCCAGAGGAACAGGAATATCAGATTTTATGCATGTTGAGGGATGTTATCTGATACATTATCTGCAAATAGAAAAGAACAAACGGGTTGCTGGAAGAGGCTGAGCTAAATGAGGAGGACAGGGAGAAGTTCAGTGGGGTAGAAGAGAGGTTGGTGGGAGAGATCTGCAAAAAACCCCAGGTGAGCAGTGTGAGACATGCGTGAAACTGGAGTTTTCTGTTTGTGTGAGACACAGAGCTGAGGAGCAGAAGGAGCTGGAGGTGGTGGGAGCAAAAGGAGAGTGTGCAGCCTTGTTCACATTTTCTGGAATATGAACAGCTGCCAATGCCAAGAAAAAGCTGGAACAAGGACTGTGGTACAGGTGAGAGGTGAAAAATCCTCTTATAAGAGGATTTCTCCTTGCCTGTCTCCTTTGGGTGACCTGCTGTAAAAGCAAACCTTCAGAAGCTTGATGCTGCTTTGGTGCTATTACCAATGCCTTAATGAAGGGATGGGACTAAATGGGCTAAAAAACATTTATTGCTCAGATAAACATCAGCAACAGAAGCTGTGAGATTTTAGAGGAGCAAGAACTCAGCTGTAGCAGTGTTTGAGGGTCCCCAGGATGAGGGAAGAGAGGAGAATCTTGACTCCATGTTTCAGAAGGCTGATTTATTTTTTTATGATATTATATTATATTAAAATGCTATACTAAAACTATACTAAAAGAATAGAAGAAAGGATTTCATCAGAAGACTAGAAATGAATGAAAAATAAAAACTCTTGACTGATTAGAGCCTTGACACAGCTGGACCATGACTGGTCATCAAGTAAAAACCACCACATGAGACCAATCAAAGATGCACCTGCCACATTCCTCAGCAGCAGATAATTATTGGTGACATTTCTTTTCTGAGGTTTCTCAGCTTCTCAGGAGAAAAAAATCTGGCAAAAGGATTTTCATAAAATATCGCAGTGACACTCAGCCATAGCTCAGAGTAGTCAGAAGTTTTTCCATTCTAAGGCAATATAGAACTTTGTAATCCAATGGAAAGCTGCCACAAAGTTTAATTTGTTTTTCTAACCTATTGCACCTTTAGTTCATTCTGCTGCACTGTGGATACTTTTATCCACAGTGCTTTTATATACTTTGTGGATACTTTTATCCACAGATACTTTTATCTACTTTATGGATACTTTTTGATGGGCTGCTATCACATGTACACACACATGCGCTTCTATTATAATTTATAAACTCTGGGCTTACTCCATGTTATTACTTTACTGCACTATAAACCCTTCACCATCTTATCAATGCAATAAAGTATCAATTCTTAAGGCATATTCTTACTTACAAGTATAGAAACAGAAGTTTATGATTTTTCTGCTTTATGTCTGTGTACTTTTATTTTTACACCAACCCAAGGCCACAAATCAAATCCTCCAGCATCTGTGGAAATTTCTGTCTTTCCATTTCCTACAGGTAGGAGACAATCAAAAAACCCAGACATGTTTATCTGCCCTTGTCTGTCCCTCCTCATTGACTGAGTTACTGTCATATTTTATGAAAAATCCTTTTGCCAGGATTTCTTCTCCTGGGAAGCTGGGAAGCTTCAGCTTCTCCATGTTTTACTCCTCTGGAATGTGATTTGGAGAATTCTTTACCCAGCATGTGAATTGTTTTAATTTAATGTCCAATCACAGCCAGCTGTGTCAGACTCTGAGCCTTGCACGGGTTTTTTATCATCATTCTGGTCCAGCCTTCTGATGTTTCCTTTTTCTTTAGTGTAGTTTTAGTATATGGTTTCTTTTAATATAATATTTATCATAAAATAATAAATCAGCCTTCCGAAAACTTAGAGTCAATTCTCATCTCTCACCTCATCCTGGGGACCCTCAACAACACCACAACAATCAATAACCACATCACGGAAATTCAGTGTCTGTGCCTAGACTGAAAAAGACAGAACAGACCTGGACAAGCACAAGCTGGTGGAGAAAGATGTAGTTCATACAAGAGAAGCAAAAATGTGAGAAGGGAAAAAAATCCAACCAAAAAAAGAGCATGCACTTTACCAAATCAGGTAAAATAAGGAAATGTCAGGTGTAAATTTGATATGATCTTAATTTGACTTTCCCACATACATAATAAAATTGCTTTTAAGCTTAGTTTAACTGAAACCTTCATGATTGAAATTAGAGTTCAAACCCTTCTTTGCTATCATTTTATAATTAATTAATACATCTTAACAAGGCAGCAGCGAACAAAAGTTGCTATTTTGAAGTGACTGAAGCATGAATATGATTTTGTTGCCTCTAGACTAGTGAATGATAAATAGTTGCTCCCAATCAATGAGGCTCATGAATGTGGAGTAAATATTTACATCTGAATGATGAGTATCTGAAAAGCAGATTTGTCATTATAGGCTGTTAATTGCAGCACTATTCAAGTTGTCCCAGAAGAAACGTAAATTACACATTCCAAAATGAGAAGACAGGCATTTTTGATGCTTCTTTTACATTAATGAACTGTAAACATTATAGCTTCTTACAGCAAAACAACATGGAAGAGGAAATCTGATGGTTGTGATTAATTACCATAAAATTATCACTGGACAGTGTCTCATCACAAGCAATGGATGGAAGTCTTTTCTTGCTGATGAGATGAAATCAAACATTAATAAACAAATCTATTTCCTTACTGCTAGGGTGGAGATGGATATGAAAATGAAAAACTTGCTCAGCTCCTCAGAACAGAAATATTCAAGTCCCCTTATTTTCCAATAATTTTCTTTAGCCAAGCAGAAACCTGGTGAGATCTTTATTTATTCTAAATATTTCTTGCCTTTTTTCTAGAAAAACACTAGTTTTGGTGTGTTTGTTAGTATTAATGTAGCTTTGAATCATCTCATGCCATGCTCTCAATTTTACCTATTAACTGCTTTTATTCTCACTGGTTTTATTCCACCTGCTCTTGGTGGTTAAAGGCCACTTTCACCAGTTTTCACTAATACATGAAACATCACTTTAAACTCTAGAACTTTCATATCAAATACAGGTTTTATTTTTTTTTTTAAGTGTCACTTAACAAGTAACTTAAAGCAGAAAAGAAAAGATGCTACTTCTTTGATGGGAAAAAGGGACTATATTACACCTAGAATTCAACTTAGTCACAAATTCCTTCAGTGAAAAATCTGCAGTTTTGAAGTTAAAAACTCTGATATTAATTCTGGAAAAAAAAAAATAGAAACACGTTCAATTTATATTTTTGCCGTATTTTCAGACAGATTATAAAAAGCTTGGATCTAATGAATACCATAATTATGTTACACATCTGGTTTGAATATTTCCTGAGTTTAAATCAACATCATCTGGGAAAGAACAGAATCTCAAAGTCTCCAGAAACTTGTAAAGAGCAGAAAGTACCTATTTAGATGTATTTATATATACATGGAGTGTGTATATATATATATATATATGGAGTATGTATATATATATATATATATACATACATGGAATGTATATATGTATATATATATACAAAATAAAATATATATAGAGAGATATATATAAAAATATAGCTATATATAGCTATAAAACATATTTTTCTGGGAAAATACCTCTCATTTGTTTGAAAGAAATGTTCTGGCTAGGGAAGGCATTGGAGCACTATTAATGTTCCTAATGAAAAGATTAATCTTTAAGTGAGGTCACTTGCTGCCACTTGGGAAGACAAGATGAAAACACATGAGAAGCCACTGAAAGAGTGGTTTTTTGTGTTTTCCTGCTGTACTGACCCTGATTAGCTTCTCCTGAGCTTTTCATGAATTAGAATCCACAGTGCAGCAGGTATTTCCCAACGCTGCTTGCTCTTTGTGTGCATAGGTGAATAAAAATCCTGCCTAAATGAGTGAATAAAAATGTTCATTTTTCATTTTTCTCATTGAGTACCATTTCATGCTGATAACCCACAAAGTCATGCATTTCTAACAGGTGCTACAAAAGTGAGGGAATGTGTGAAATGCTCTCCTGGCCAGCAGATAAGCTGCTGGCTTATCTTGACTACCTGGGAGCACAAGCTCCAGCCGATGTCCTTTCTCTTGCATTTCCACTGATAGGAAATCATTTCAATCAGGCTGGTAACAAATGAGATAAAAGAGACAAAATCCTTCTCACAAAGCACCACAGCATTGTCTCATTAATGACCACAGATTGCCCTTTTATATTTCTGATTGTAGTTGAAAAGCAGGGCAAAACCCCCTAATCTGTTCATATTCTATGCAAGCCAGAATTATCAGGATAATAAATATCAGGATAATAAAAAAAGATACTCTGTACAAGCCGGAATTTTCAGAGTAATATTAATAAATAAATAATTTATAAATTATTAATAGTAATAATATATTCTGTGCAATTCAGAATTGTCAGGATAATAAAAATTCATAAATAATTAATAAATAAATAATGATCATTATATATGCTATGCAAGCCAGAATTGTCAGGATAATAGTAATAATAATAAAATATAAATAAATAAATAAATAAACAAATAAATAATATACTCTGTGCAGCCAGAATTGTCAGGATAATAATAAATAATTAAATGAATAAGAATAAGAATAAGAATAAGAATAAGAATAAGAATAAGAATAAGAATAAGAATAAGAATAAGAATAAGAATAAGAATAAGAATAAGAATAAGAATAAGAATAAGAATAAGAATAAGAATAAGAATAATATACTCTGTGCAAGCCAGTATTGTCACAATAGTAAATAAAAATAATAAATTAATAATAAATGAACAAATAATGATAATAATATAGTCTATGCAAGCCAAAATAGTCACAATAATAATAAATAAATAAATAAATAAATAAATAAATAAATAAATAAGATTCATACTCCAGCTGGAGATAAGGGGGAGTTATTTCTGCTCAGACTGAACCTCTTAGTACGTGTATAACCAAATTGTTCAGAGGGAAAATTAATCTGCCAAGCTGAGCTTTGCAGGCTGCAGGGTCCCCAAGAGGCACAGTGCTGTCCCTTCCCCTGTCACACATGGGACAGCACAACATCAACTCTCTGTGACATTCTGGGGTGCAGCATGACTGGGACATCCATCTGTGACATTCTGGGGTGCAGCATGACTGGGACACCCCCCTGTGACATTCTGGGGTGCAGCATGACTGGGACACCCCCCTGTGACATTTTGGGGTGCAGCATGACTGGGACACCCCCCTGTGACATTTTGGGGTGCAGCATGATTGGGACATCCCCCTGTGACATTCTGGGGTGCAGCATGACTGGGACACCCCCCTGTGACATTTTGGGGTGCAGCATGACTGGGACACCCCCCTGTGACATTCTGGGGTGCAGCATGACTGGGACATCCCCCTGTGACATTCTGGGGTGCAGCATGACTTGGACACCCCCCTGTGACATTTCAGATCTGCAGCATGACTGGGACATCCCCCTGTGACATTTTGGGGTGCAGCATGACTGGCACATCCCCCTGTGACATTCCATAGGTGCAGCATGACTGGGACATCCCCCTGTGACATTTTGGGGCCCAAACTCAGGTCCAAGAGGGTGGCTGACCCTCCCTGGTGCTGATGTCCCAAAGTGCCACCAGGCAGTGCTTTCCTCTCTGCTCCTAACAAGTGTGCCAGCGGCAAAATTGTGATTAAGGACTCTGAGGTGACTCCTCAGATCCCTGATTTCAAAGAGTACGAACTAAAAGCATCCAAGAGGTTCAACTTTTCCCAGCCTGCTGTGCCACCTGTATGTTCCATTCCAGGTGTCACACCAGGCAGAGCAATATTCCTCTGAGCTCTGAATGCTGGATATGCAAAAATACAGCCCAACCTCCCGCAAAATCTTCCTAATTCTCATGTTCTGTCATGCAATTTTACACAATTGAGAAGAACAGGCCATTGGAGGAGAGGAATGACGGAGGCTCAGATGATTTCATCGGGGTCATGAAGCTGCTGCTTAACTTATGGCACAAAAGTTACTGATAATGTTTAAAATTATTCCTTTTCAGTAATTTGTCCAGTCTCTTTTTCCTTCTTTTAATTTCATGTATATATGAATATATATATTAAATTAATATATATAATAATAAAATTGTATAACAATGAAATGAATATCTATAATTTCATATATATATATACACATATGAAATTTTATATATATACACACACATCACAAGAAATGTAAATGAGAAAATAAGAAGCAGGTAAACATCAGTTAAGAATTATACCTAAAAATGAAATTAGGACCACGTTATTTTTGTCTAAATGTAAAAAAAAATGCTATACTTTTGGCTGTTGGGAGTTTTTGTTAGAAAAAATAAAGATGTTTAGGGTAAAAATAAATAAATGTAGGTACAAGAAAAAAGTAAGTGATGATTTTGTCCCTTCCCCTTTGAAAGCAAAGGATGAAACTCACTACTATGAAAGAAAAGAAAAAAGTTCAAACCATGTTTGGAAAATGAAAAACAAGTGTGAAAATTATATGCCAGGAGAGAAAGAATTAGCAGTTCTAAGGTCTCACATTGCAAATTTTTCTTTTGTACATAGTCTAGTAAATCACAGTGAGAAGCTTGTGATGAGACAGAGATGTCAGATCAAATCCACTGTGTTTCCTGACCTAGGTATCACATTCCTAGAAGGGCCACCTTTTTTTTTTCCAGGCTGAAAAGATATCCCCTGGTGGCCTTTTCCTGGGGACAACTGTTTAATTCATGCCAAGAATCACAAAATGGCAAATAGAAAAATGCTGGCTGATGCTGTGTGCCACTGTGCTGCTGTTTGAGCTCATGTTCTGCTTTCACTGCTATGCCAGAGAGTGCCAGAGGAAGGCAGAAGATGAACACATTTTCTACATCAAATTGTAGTAAAAACATTCATGACTGCTCCACAAACAAGTTCTGAATAATCCACAGATTGTATTGAGTCCCCTAAAACTAAGAACTATGCACAAATTACAAATTTCAGCCTTGAAAAGAAGATAATCTGCAAAATGATCAAGACTAAGAGAGAAACGTTAATTACAACAGGAAAACAAAATTACTTTGCCCACGTAATGCATTTTAAACTTCAGATACATGTCTGCACAGAGCAGTCATCACTTTGCCCCACGTAAAATTGTATGTCAGCTTAAAAATGACAATGTTGCATGGGTTGAGGCCTCATTATGGGGAAAAACAACTGGTCCCTGTGCTGACTGTACTTTAATTTTATATTATTGACTGGACACAAGAAGTAAAAAGGCTTTTGCATTTGTGGAACTGATTTAAAACTGACAATAACACACTTGTCTTCTGATACAGAATTTCCATGTCAGAATTTCTATTTCTCTGTGAAGAGTTTACGCATAATTTTACAAAAAACTTTAGGAGCCCGCTGCTACAGCAGAAGAACACAGATAAGCTAGTAACTGCAGAGAAAGTAAAAAAATCCAAAGTAACCCATCCAAATTTTTTTTAAAATAATTTTTTAAAAATTGTACAAATTCCCACATTTGATGTGTGCACACAGTTATTTGTGGCTGCTGCACAAAAACTCTTCCTCACTCTACAGTATCCTCAATAACCACCCTTAAACAGCATGTTTTGCCACTCCAAGTGACACACTTCAACTTTCCAGGATCAAACACATAAAATACCTTTCAGCATGTGGAAGATGGAGGGGACATGAGGTCTTTTACCTGAATTTTTGAAAACAGAATCAGCTGTGGTGCAATAAGCTGAAAGCAGTGGAATGCAGTGATTCTCTGCTGTGGTTCTGGATACAGACATGGAAAACCCTAAGAGGGAAACAAGGCATTCTTTCAGTGCTGCTGGCTGTGCTGTCTCAATATCATGGCACTATTATAATGTTATAATATAACATGTTATATATATATATATACATACTGTATATAATGTTATAATATAACATAATTATAACGTTATAATTATAACATAACACAATACAACATAACATAATATAACGAACATAATATAAACATAACTCTAATACAATACAATAAATATAATACAATAAATATAATACAATAAATATGATATAATATAACATAACATAACATAACATAACATAACATAACATAACATAACATAACATAATATAATATAATATAATATAATATAATATAATATAATACATTATATGAGGCATAATTCTGGGTGAGTAGTGATGTGGATGGAAAATGGGATGAAAATTCAGGCCCAGGGTCACTTAGAGATCACTGGTGTACCACAGGGCCCTGTCCTATTTAAAACAGAATCATTTATGTTGGGAAGGACCCTAGAGACCATTGATTCCAGCTCAGCACTGCCAAGTCCACCACTAAACCATGTCCCCAAGTGTGACCCCATGGTTTTAAATTATCTACAGGCATCACAACTGCACCAGTTCCCTGTTTCAGCCCATGGCAATCCTTCCAGTGAATTATTTTGTTCCTAATATCCTATCTAAACTCCTCTGGGTCAACTTGAGGCTGTTTCTCACAGATTGAAGGATGGGGCAGTGTGGTCCCCCAGCAGGTTTGTGGTGCCACAACCCTGGGAGGGTGGCTGCCATCCAGAAGGTCGTGCAGGACCTCGATCACCTGGAGGAGTGGCCTTGGCAGGAACACCCCCAAGCTCAGCAAAGTGTCAAGTCCTGCAGCTGGAAAGCCAGGCACCAGCAGGGAATTGGGACTGGTGGGTCCCACAGCTTGGTGGGACAGGAGCTGGGGGACACCAGGCTGAACACGAGCCCCCCCAGTGAGCCCTTGCAGCGCAGCAGGTTCATAATCTTGTCCTGGCTGCAGCAGGGGGATTGCTGCCAGCAGGAGCAGCCACAGGTACAGAAATGGGGGAATCCTCTGCTCTCCTCAGCCCTGCAGAGGCCAGGGGACTGCTGTGTCCTGGGCTGGCCTCCCCAGCCATCAGAGAGATGTGGAGATACAGAGAAAACCCAACCAAGGGCCTGGAGCCTCTGTCCTGAAGAAAGGCTTATTGTATTTCCAGGGTGCTCCCAGATGAAGGCAGGAATGATGAATCTGACTCCAGAAGGCTAATTTATTATTTTATCATACTATATTATATTAAAGAATGCTAAAATATACTATACTAAAGAATAGAGAAAGGATACTTACAGAAGGCTAAAAAGATAATAATGAAAACTCCTGACTCTTTCCAGAGCCCTGACACTGCTTGGCCCTGATAGGCCAAAGATTCAAAACAATTCACATGAAACCAATGAAACAATCTCCAAACACATTCCACATGTGAGCAAAACACAGGAGAAGCAAATCAGATAATTATTGTTTTCCTTTTTCTCTGAGGCTTCCCAGCTTCCCAGGAGAACAATCCTGGGCAAAGGGATTTTTCAGAAAATATTAATGTGACATACGCTGACAGCTGGAACTGTTTAGCTACACTAAAATTACAGAAAACTACATTTTACAGTGATAGGTTACATGCCCTTTGCTCTTGTCTCTCTCTTTGCAGTTTCTAGAACATCCTGTGCACCTAAACCCAATGGACAGATCTCACAGGATTGTGTTTCTGGCTAAGAGAAATACAGCATGCTGCTAAAGCCCTACTTACAGTGCTTGGGCTTTTCTGGTTTTTTCTTAGCTGACAAATGATGTATTACATGTATGCATTCTTCTAACCTCACACTCATATCAGCTCTGTATTAATATTCCACATAAAGTCAAGTTAAAGGTTTTCAACTGTACTGCATGAGTAGAACAATTGATTTTTTTTTTAACTCCATGTTATCTGAAAGATCAGAGGTAATATTTTTTATTATCACTAATAATTTTGAAACATAACAACTACATTTCCTTTTACAACATAATTTAACAAACCCAGGAGGACAGATTCCTGGATCCAACTTGCAGTTGTAAAAGCTCAGATTACCTGGTGCTTCTACCACTGACCATTACAAAGCCCTTAAATGGCTCCACAGGTGAGTTCAGCCTCATGGCACTGAGCTGCTTAAATTCTAGTTGTAGCACCTCAAAGTCCTGTACACATTTCCAAGGTAAGGCTCTAAATAAAACAAAACTAAAAAAGTCCCTCTAGGCTACAATATTACACCAAAGGCTCACCAAAACCTCCCTGGTTCTGTTGTCCTGAGGAGCTGTCCTTGGGAACCACTGTATCACCTTTAAGGATTTTAAAACCACATGTCATTCACTTGAATTTCCACCCCCATGTTGTCATTTTCATGGTTAGTATATTTCTCTTCTCTTTGAAGATGCCTCGTTATTTTCTAGTTGAATTAGTCACTCCTGTTGGAGTGACTAAAACCAATGACTAAGAGCATAGATTATTCTAAAAATAAGAAAATACAACACTAATTACCAGGCAAGAAATTAATGTTTACAGATTTTTCACTCTTCCTTTAAATGTACTTAACAATTCCCAGCTTCAACAAATCTAAATGTACCCAGCCAATTCTAGGACATTTACTTCCAAAAAAAAAAAAAATGGATGGACAAGTGTGGGAATAATCATTGGAAAAACTGTCAATGTTCTCTTAAAGACAAATGGAACTATAGTAATCAGAAGATGTAGAAATCTGCAATTTTGCAGTAAGCACATTTATTTGCTTTGAGTTTTGCTTTATGTCATGTAGAATAACATTCAACAGAACATACCCCACATTTTCTGGAAATAAATCAATTTCTGTATTTATATTGAGAAGGTCAATATCCTTGAGTTCTTTCAGGGCCTACAGATACATCCCACAAATTTGATACCTTGCCTAACAGGAAGGTTTACCACAATAGTGCAAAGAATTACAACAACAATGCAGTTTTTAGGCTGCTGTTTTTCAGCTAGAGTGATGGTGTTGTGCATTAGTGCTTTAGGCAGTTTAAGGAACCACCATGGTGGTGTTCTTTAAATTTATATCCAACATCCCTCTGCCACCAAATGGAGCCACCAGCAAAAGTCCTGGCAAATGGAGCTTGGATAGAAATTGGTGACAGCTCAAACAAACAGGGTTCAATGGCAACGTTTACTCTGCTATTTACTGTAGAGATAAAGCCCACAAAAGAAAATTGATTACACAATAAATGTAAAATAACGCATATGGAGACCAGAAAAATAAAAGTGCAAAGGGTGAGAGAGACCCTTAAAGCCATGGGTCCAATTGCCAAAATTGCCTCAGACTTGATCAAGAGATTATGTTTAAAGGATTTAGCACCACTTAATCATTTAACACTTACCAGCAGGCTCTGGGCAGCAGAGGGGCACAAGGATGTCCAAGGATGTCCAGACCTTTGCTTATACGGCTGCAAGCTCAGTCACCAGGTTCATTCATTTAGAGACTAATTAGTATTAGTATGGAGGAGGCTAAGCACAGGCAGAAGACAGGTAGAAGAATTATTAAAGAAAGGCTTTTTGAATTCAGGCCTGGCTTTGCTCAATTGCCAAAGCTGCCCTGTCACCTCCTCCACGTGCAGCTACCCAACAGTTTGCACATTCCCATGTGAAGCTATTTTGAGGATGAGAACTTGATTAACACAACAACTTATTCTAAAAGTGAAAAAGCAAATGCTCCTGCAACAACAAGGGGTTTGTCCCATGAGAACCAGTAGGAAAAAAATGTAAACAAACCAAGAATCGAGAGATTTGATAGACAAATAAAAAGCTATTTACTAACCAATGAATTAGGTGGAAAGAAAACTACTAACCAAGGGGAGCCAAACACGAGGCCAGTGAAAAATGTGTGAAAATGAGTTATGTGAATGAAGAAGCAGCTTTCCTGCGTGAAGAAAAGAGAGTCCTGGCTGATTTATTCCATTAATTTAGGCAGTGATGTGATCTCCCAGGGGCATTGGGGGTCATACACCCTTGTACTGCTCCTTGCTCAGAATAGGCAGGGCTGACCCTGACTCAGCTGTGCTGGAGGTTCAGGAAAGGTCCAGGGAACAGCAAAACTCCTAAATCAAAGGACCCCGTGATTCCTGGGACTGTAGGGTCTGGATTCCTGACATTTTAGGGTCTGGATCCCTGGGATTTTAGGGTGATCAAGGAGAATGGGGGGGAGGGAGGGGGCCAGGGGAGGGCAGTACACCAGCAGTGGTTAATGTTTGTTCTTGTAAGATTACTTTTCTACTTAACTTTGCTTACTTTTCTACTTTCACTTCAGTGTAAGATTGCTTTTCTACTTAATGTTAGGTCAATCAGGGCTGGATCCAAGCTAAGTGGCAAGATTAGGCAAAGATTTGGTGCAGTCAGAGCTGAGCTTGTAACAGCAGAGAGTTCATTAGTACATCCTGACTGAAGGAAAAAGCTCAGAGTGGACAATTGTTTCGATACTGGATGGATTTCACTGCTGTTCCATTAC
Source organism: Melospiza melodia melodia (assembly GCF_035770615.1). Lineage (NCBI taxonomy): Eukaryota > Metazoa > Chordata > Aves > Passeriformes > Passerellidae > Melospiza > Melospiza melodia. Next base: position 47,781,060 of record NC_086199.1, read on the forward strand.
TATTTTTCTTAGAAATATACAGATAATTTTATTAAGAATAAATTCATCAAAAAGTATCAATTATTTAATTCAATTAATAGCATATGTTGTATAAGAAAACATATTAATATGCTTTTCCTCTTATGTTTATTCCCCCAAAACAAAGCTAAATTGATATTGTAATAGTGCTTCAGGTCTCATATAGATCACTTAGAAATTACAACTCTGCAGCATCATTTGCTGTATAAAAGCAGGAATGGTGCTGATTTTACAGTAGATAGAGACAGCAAGATGAAAATGAGCAGCAAAACTAAATAGTGAGAAAAAGATGGCAATCTAACAGGCTGTACACCAAACACTTGGTGTACCTGCTCCTTACAATTCCATCTATCAGTCACAGGAAAAATATGAGGGCAAGAAAAACTAACTGGTTTGACTGAATAGTACCCAGAACTTGTTCCCAGCTGGGAGAATTTGAGGTCAAATTTGAGGTCTCTGTCAGAGACCAAGAAATCTGTCAATACAGTAAGTGTTACTACATTTAGAATATTTAGAATATATACATTTAGAATATTTAGAATAACTACCTTATGCAATTGTTTTGGTAACAAGATCCAATTTCATCTAATGCAAATGGTGAGGTAGAAATGATAGCAGAGGAAACTGTTACTGTAGAATACGATCTAATAAACCTAAAACATAACATTATCATATTCTACTATTTCCCCTCTGAGTAGAGGACTAAGAAGTCATAATAAATTCATCTTATGAATCTGATTTTTACCCTTGTTGCTTGCAGATCAGGTAAGCACAGCAGGAAAAGTATGAAAATGTATTGATATTGCAATATCAATATTGATATGTTTGTCCTACCGGTTTGAAACAGTTATCTTCTATTCAAACAGTTCATAAAATTACACTGCAACAAAGCCAATTCAAGTTTTATTAACCATTGGCTGCCATTCCACATGTCATGTTTCCATTTGAACTAGTGTCCACTCACTTTTTTTTTGGGACACTTTAGTTATTAATATTGTTGCTGTTACTGGTCATTTTTTTACTTCATTTCTGCTTCCAGTAAATTGTTCTTATCTTATGTGATTGTTTTTTTCCCTTTGGGAATTCTCCTCTTTGTCCACTTTTGAGTGGAAGGGGGGGGGGGGAAGGGAAGCTTGTGGTTCTGGAGTCTCTGTGAGGGTGTTACCAAAAATCAGTAAAAGAAAAAGCTCCTTAACCCTAATTTAGGGTGTTATTGTTTTACTGTACATTGGGAATTAGATCCAATATTTGGGGCATGTTTTTCTTTTTGCCACTGGCATCATTCCAATTTTTAGGTTCAATACTACATTTTTAGTGGAGTAGGCATGAAATCCTGGAGAGCAACGTTGTTGACTGGGATTTATTTGGATTGCAGACAACAATTGGTGACACAATTTTAACTTTTTTGTCCAGTTTCATGTGCACCCCTAGAGTGATGAAAAGGCAAAGCAAAGCACAAGAAATAAATTGGTGTTGACACTTATTGCCATGGTAAACAATTATGTTTTCATTGCTATGAATTGGATTTTGGGAAGTAAAAGAAGATATCAAATTGCAAAACGTTGAAGTGCTAATCCCACACACTCCTTTGTGCTCTTCCAGTACAGATGGAAAACTTCTGCATCTAGCAAATTCAAACAACAAATAAAAGCTAAACTTTGCCAACCCCTCTAGGAATGCATGCAGAGAAGAAACAGTTTTATTTTAGCTGAAGGAACATAATGCCTGGTCATTTTTATATACCTTGTTGCCTGTAACTCATCTGCAACTTCAAGGCTTTTCTGTGCTCATTGGCAAGCAGGAATATGTTCAGATAAACTCATGGGAGGTAAAGAAGTGAATGAAAATTTTATTCGAAGTGCTGTATTTTTCCTGAATGCTTTAAATCCTACTTTAATTTTATTGAGACTTTCTGGAAGTAAATCTGATTTTCAGCTGAGAAATGGAAATCTCATTAAAGGCTATTAAAATTACATTATCTACATTATCTAATCAGTGTAAATGATACACATATGATATAAATAATATAATGTTCAAATTCAAAATCAACATAATTGATATTAGTTCTCTTCATCATCAGTTTTATTCCACCTGATATTTCAGAAAAATTAAGTTCATCTGAAATTTCATTCATTGATATTCTCTATTGTTTGAATGTCTTAGTATTTAAATTCTTTCATGTGAACTACTCGGACTCTGGTTCAATTGAAAAATGAAATATGATCATAAAGACAAAAAATATTCAGTGATTATTGTTACAGCACCATTTTTTCAGCTGCTGGGAAAATACATTAAATGGCAAGGTCAGGAAGGAATTGCATGTCTAGAAACATTTATGAAAGGATTTGGAATGCTAGCCAGCTCCTTCTCTAATGATTCATGCTTAATTCCTTCAGCAGATAATGATACACAGCAATAGTAATATTGCCAGTTTACAGCCAGCTCTAGGGAAAAATTGTCTTTCTTAGCTCTGCTATTTGAAAACAAATTCAGATTTTGTTTCAGGGTGAGTAGTGAGCAATACTATAGAGCCCTTCCAAGTTCTGAAGAGTCCCATTCTGCTGTGTTTACACATTTAAAATGTAATTTCCATACAGACTTTCATTGATTCCTATGACTGCTTTTGTAGATGAAAGCAGCAAACTCAGCAGAAAGAGGCCATAATCTTTCCTCACATTCTGCTCCCCTTAAAAAAAATAAAGCAATTCAACAGACTTACAGCAGCATTACTGAGAACATAATCCTTTGGGCTCCTTTTAACTGCATTTCAAGCCAAAGACCTAGGGTTAGTCATTCAGAAATACCTGAAACAAACATGGGAAAATATCTTCAGTGAAGAGCAGACATTTTCATATTTTCACATGCCTGATTTTCATCCAGCATCACAATAGTGTTTTTCAGTATCTGTGGATCATATCTGTAACTAGAATACAAACACTAGTGTCAAGTTTATTTTTAAATTTATATAAATCTGTATTTAATTATATACCTATACCTATTTTACATGACTTATAACACATTGCTGTACATTTGTTTATGTATTACTATCAATTGTATCAATACATTATCAATATATTGATATAATTGATGGCAATATAAAAATATATAATCTCAAATATATAAAAATATATTTTTTATATATCTCTAATATATATATTAGAAACATATATTATATATTAAATATATTATATACATTATATACAGTATATGTATTATATGTTATATATTATATATTATATAAAACATAATTTATATGCCTCTAATATATAGATTTTAATGATAATTCATATTATCTTATATATAATAAATTTTTATTATTACTATTATATAATATTTTGCTATTATATAATATTTATTATATTATATATTATATAATATATACCTATATATTATATAACATATTATACAATAATAATATTAAATATTTTTAATAGATAAAATATTTCTCTATAAATAAAAATATATAAAATATATAGTATGACAAATAAATATCTAAACAAATACAATATCAGCATATAAATTTATTATTTACATAATGCTTTAATCCAAAAAATTACACTTCTACCTCAGCTTTCTACCCATGGGAATTCACAGCATGCTCTCATTGAGGGATTTTATTTCCTGCAGGGTAATTCACAGATACATGCATTCACTGGCCATCCAAATGTTCCATTGATCTTCCATAAATATGGAAGGAGCTATATATAGCTCATGCTATTGTGGGCATATGTTGTGTCTCCAGGAGAATGTGATTAGACGAGATACTTGGAATAATTCCATGAAACAACAAATTGAGATAATGAGTGCACTGAATAACCAAAGCCTTGCAGACATTTATGGACATGCTTAACTTCATGCACACTACTAATCCCATTTAAATCAAAATGTGCCTTTGCAGGGACACCACGGAGCTGGATGCTAAATGGGATATTTTTAGTGTGCATCAGGAGAGTATCTCTGCACTCCTCAGTCCTGCAACACTCTGAGATAAAAATGCACTCACTTTAAACAGAATACCCTGTAATGAAATCTGGGCTGGACCACATAATGAACTCAAATCTCACAAAACCCACTGAGCTACTCTATATCTTAGATTACCCTTGCTATATTAAACTGCTCAATGTAATTTAAAATCATAAACAAAGGGACATTAATTCATAGTTTTGTCAGAATTTGCTAAAACATTCCCAATCACAGAATTGTAGAAGACGTATTTATAATGTGCTGAATTTCATCTCTTCAACTTCACAATATATTTTTTTTAAATTGACTTTTTACACTAACTATAATTAGCAGATTAAGGTCTCTATGTTTTATGAATCCTTCAGATACCAGGAGCCAAGAGGGGCATTTTGAAGGAGCTACTTTTCATTTTCCATAGAAATCAAAAGCAAAACAATTTCAGTTCCAAACCTCAAGACACATGCTTTTCCCATGCATGCACAGTCACTTAGTGACTGGAAGGCTTATTCTGTTTAGAGAATCAGAAGTGTTGCAGGCTATGCACAAAACTGAAATTAAGAATACTCTTTTACTTTCATGGGATTCTTACCTGGAGGAAATCAGCCCTAAGATCTGTGGAGTGAGGAAAAGATTGACATTCCTTTTTCTGTTTCTTCAACATCATGTGAAATGACAGTTTATTCAGCTCTTAAGGATGAAACTCTTACAATCCTATAACCAGAATAGATTTGATAGACCAATAGAATTGTTTCTGTTGAAAAGGATCTTACAGACTACTCAGTTTCTGCCCCCTGCCATGGGCAGGGACTCCTTTACTATCCCAGGCTGCCCAGAGCCCCTCCCAGCGTGGGATGGGACAGCCACAGCTCCTCTGGGCAAGGTGTGCCAGAGCCTCCCCACCCTTGCAGGGAAGGATTTTCTCCTAATATCTCATGTACACCTACTGTCCTTCAGTGTGAAGCCATTCCCCTGCTCCTGTCACTGCATCCCCTACAAAAAGTCCTTTTCCATCTCTCTCATTGGCTCTTTTCAGGCACAGTTAGGTGATCCCAAAGCCTTCCCTTTTCCACAGTGGGAAATTCCAATTCTCTCAGTGTTTCCTCCTACATGAGGTGCTCCATCCCTCTAATCTTGGTGGACTAACTCCAACAAATCCCTGTCCTTGCTATGCTGGGAGCCGAGAGCTGGATGCAAAGCTCCAGGTGGGATCTCCCCAGCGCACAGCAGAGGGGCAGGATCCCCTCCTCATCATCTGCTCACCCTGCTCTGGCTGCAGTCCAAACCCAGCTGCCTTTCTGGGCTGCCAGTGTACACTGCTAATGATTTACTCTGGTTTTGGTACCTTGAAATGATCCCAGCAGTGATCCTGGATAAAGCCATGTGGCATTCATATTTTCTGAAAAATCCCTTTGCCCAGGATTGTTTCCCTGGGAAGCTGAGAAGCCTCAGAGAAAAAGGAAAACAATAATTATCTCATTTGCTTCTCCTGTGTTGTGCTCACAAGTGGAATGTGTTGGAGATTGCTTACCTACAGGAGATTGTTTCATTGGTTTCATGTGAATTGTTTTCACTCTTTGGCCAATCAGGGCCAAGCTGTGTCAGGGCTCTGCAGAGAGTCACGAGTTTTCATTATTATCTTTTTAGCCTTCTGTCTGTAGCCTTTCTGTATTCTTTTGTACAGTTTAGTTTAGAATTCTTTAATATAATACAGTATCATAAAACAATGAATTAGCCTTCTGAGAACATGGAGTCAGATTCATCATTCCTTCCTGCCACGGGGCACTACCCAAATACGTTAAAGCCATGCCTCAAATCTTTCAATAATTGTATAAAGTGTACATATATTTGTATAAAGTATATATATAATTGTATAAAGTATATAATATTTTTTAAAAGTATGTATCCAAGGTAAAGCCATATCATCTATCTTTCAATAATTGTATAAAGTATATATACAATTGTATAAAGTATATGACATTTGTATCAGGTATGCATCCTGGATAAAGCCATACCTTGAATATTTCAATAATTGTATAAATTATACATTATATATAACGTATATCTGTATAAAGTATATAATATTTGTATCAAGTATATAATAATTCTGTAAAGTATGTATCCAGGAAAAAGCCATACCTTGAATCTTTCAGTAGTTGTATAAAGTATATATATAATTATATACATATAATTATAAAGTATGAAGTATAAAGTATATATTATATATAAAGTATATCTGTATAAAGCATATGATATTTGTATCAAGTATATAATATTTGTGTAACGTATATAATAAGTGTATAAAGTATATATCCAAGATAAAACCATTCCTTGATTCTTTCAATAATTGTATAAAGTATATATTATATATAAAGTATATTTGTGCAAAGTATATAATATTTTTGTAAAGTATGTATGCAGGATAAAGCCATGCCTTGGATCTTTCAATAATTGTATAAATTTTATATTATATATAAAGTATATCTGTATGAAGTATATAATATTTGTATAAAGTTTATAATATTTTTCTGAAGTATGTATCCAGGATAAAGCCATACCTTGAACCTTCAATAATTACTCTGCCAGCTCTTTACACACTGCAAGAAGCTGCTCCTCATCCCCTCTCTCAGAGGGGCCCTGTCTGAAAAAAAGCACAGATCAGTGGCACAAATGGGCAGGAGAATGCTTTTACAGACATCACTAAGAGAAGGCTGGTTTAATTTCCTATAAATGATAAAGTACAGTTGCAGATGAATGGCCTTTGGCAACTAAAATTGTGCCCATAGTATCTACATCAACGCAGTGTCTTAACTAGAACTCTGAGTCAATATCTTCTATGTCAAGATATTATAATTTCTGAAAGCAATTTAGAATAAATGCTCTCATTCTTAATGTAAAGCATCATATTTTTTAAAGACAAGTTTCAGACGATAAATAAATAATCATATTTTTATTACATCAATGGAAAGTTAGCTACTGTGACTGGAAGGAATTTTCTGACTAAAGGAGTAATATTTCCGTCAGGTCTAAAAGTGTACCCATTAATTATGTGCCATGATTTCAGAGAATGCCAATAAAAATGATCAAAGGAAGCATAAAATAAACAGATCAAGATAAATGTGTAGAGAAAGCAAAATTGGGGTCTGAGGGTTTTTTAACAACACAATAAAAAGAAAAGGTAGAAAACTTGAAAATGACTGATTTTGTTTTGCAAAGGTCAATAATTTGATAAAAATCAAGCTGAAACTGTACATTTGCGTAAATATCCATGGATTTGATAACAACATTGCTGTAAATCATTAAGATTTAGATTCAAAGTATTTTTAATCCATTGGAGATTTAGTTTGACCTAATGTAAATCACATTATCCATCTGCCTGCAGAAGCAACCTTAGAACTTCTAGTTCTAGATACCACCACCAAGCAGAAAACTGTTGGGAAATCTTTTCTTGATATAATTTATAAAATATTTTCAAAACTTTTGTAATTCCACAGGACAGATAAAAATTTGCTAGAACTATGGTTTTGCATAAGTATTAAATAAGATTTTCATTATATAAATAATAATAGAAATAATATTCCAACTGATAAAGTAGTATTTCAACTAATATTCTAACATTTGTTGAAATATACAGTTTGAAGTTGAAAAAAGATAACTGGAGTCAATAGCAAATACACTGAAACAGAAGAGTTTAGTTATTGCAGAAAATTTAATTCTCTTGCAAGGGAATGACATCATACAAGGTGACATGGAAAATAGCAGTGTTTCATCACATGCTGCCATTTCTTCAGCAGGTTCTAAAAGGCTACACATGAATAAATTCATATTACTAGATCTTTCTCTTTAGATTTCAGCATAGGAAAGTATATGAGATATAATGAATGGTACAGTTCAAAATCTATTTCTCAATATATTTCTCTCTTTTGTGATTTGGTGTTCCATAAGTCTTTCTCAAGGCTCTAAACGTATTTTAAAGATGGACAAAAAAATGAGTCAGGCTGTGATTAACTGAGCTGGAAGAAAAAGCAGTGACAGCTGCCTTGGGTTAACCAGCCGAAGTGATGTACATTCAACAACAGCTCTAAAAAGAGTCATCTGAAAAGAGTCTAAAAAGAGTCATCTGAAAGGTTCATCAAAAGCTTGATGAACCTTTCCAGCTTCCTTAGAAATAGCAATAAGAGTTTGTTATAACTCTTGATTTATTCCAGTGAGCACCAGAACAAGAAATCTTTGAGTACATAACATCCCTAAAGACTATTTTTAAAATAATGCTATTTAATGCAGCTGATGATTTTCATTAACCACCTTATTCAAACATCTTAGGTTTGCCATTGTGAACACAATGATTAAATCTCCAATAAATCAGCATCTGCAGAGAGCCCCTCACTATGAAAAATGGTGCAGGCTTTAGTTATGAGGGTCTATTTATTTTAACCACTATCTGCCACAGGCCTGTGGCTTTGTCAGTGTGACAGTTTCTTCAGGCTCTGCAACAGAAATCTAATGGAAAACACAAGGGCAGTTCAATGACTGAATCACAACTCAGATTTATTGCACAAAACCATCAAATAATTTTAGAAATTTCACCTTCACCACTTAAATACACTGAATTTAGTAGCAGGCTGTAAAGTGCTGTTGACCTTGCAGAAAACCTGCTGTGGCACACAGAGCTGCTTAGTTCAGAGAGGAGCTGTGCACCTCCATGTCTTTCCAAAAAAAGCTCAAAGAAAGAAAATAAAGGTTCATAGAAGAACCTTCAAACATTCATAAGGAAGAAGCTTTAAAGGCTCATAGAAGAACCTGAAAAAGAAGGTTCATAAATCTGAGCAACTAAACACAGTTATCACCACATCCAACATTTTGATTCAAGTAACTCAACTGTTTCACCCAAACTCCAGAGCCACTTCTAACAGCAAGGTATCTTCACCTGGAATAATTCACTAAAATTCACTTTAGTGAGCTGAAACAGAGTTGTGGCAATGTTAACCTCTGTAGAGCATTGCTGAGAAAGCACTCTCTGAAACTGGAATTTTCTCCACAGCCACAGGAGCCTATATGAAATTGCAGTAATTTCAAAATGGCACCAATTGTATATATATGGGTACTGAGGTGGGGCCACAGGATTTACCTGTGGTTTATGTCATGGCATTCATCACAGAACTTGAATTGTATCCACCTTCATTTTGTCTTTTCACTCTAAGCCACAAATCCCCAAATATTTCAGATGGCAGGAAAATTTTCTAATGTAGGAATTCTAGGAATTTTTCGAGTATACTTTATAGGTTATAAAATAATACCTTTGTTCAACAGAACCTGTTTCTTGAAGAGATTTATATTGCATTAGTCAGGGTTTCAAAAGAGTCTCTGTAGCCAGCATTTGGTTTTATGCTTGTTTAACCTCTTACACATGAGAAGGTGGCAGACTTGTGGATAGCAATTACAGCTGAACAAATATAACAGATTAGATACTAAACAAAGGTCCTGCCCAACTAGAAAATTTCAGTCTAATATATGGATACTTGAAAAAATTAGAGGTCAATGATTATTCAACAACAACCTAACCTTTCACATCATCTGACCACTCCTCTCGTTGTACAAACCAAATGCTCTTTACTCTTCCAAAAGGTATTTCTTAACTTAATGGGTGTTGAAATAATCAATCTTATCCCCATTGGCATTGATTAAAAAGCAGCTTGAATTTTCCCCTGCAGTATTGTGAAAAATGCATATTTTATTATTAGCTTTTTGCAAATATTAAAATGAATATTTTATGTGTTATGTTAGAAAGTTATGCTGTATTGATTTTCTTAAGCAGTGTGTAAATATAGTTTTAGGTTATAACACAATGTTAAAATAGAAACAATGCTATGTAAGATACTTTTTTTAAGAGAGGACTCGCAAAGAGATAGCAGCCACAGGACTCTTAAATCCTAATTTTTCAAATTTTGTCCTAAACCTCAATTGTTAAAATTTTTTATTAGTCTAATTATATTGCTATTTTTATAACCATTTTATTAATATTAAACTTTTAAAATTTTAAAAACAAGTGACTGGCATTTTTCACAGGTATGTTTGCAGAATAAGGACTTTTAACAATAATAGAGGACATTCATTCCAAATCATTATTTTTGTAGAACAAGGATTTTTCACAGTAATGAAGGATGTTAATTCCAAAGCGGTGTGCAACCACTTTAATATAAGATATGGAAAAATGTAACTCAGAATTTTATACAAGAATGGGTCCTGCGATTTCTTGAATTTTTTCCATTGTTTGGTATCTGGAAATTCTTAGAAAACTCTGCTAAATACAATTTTCTGCTGTGGATTTTTTTTTTTTTTTGTTTTGGTTTGTTTGGGTTTTTGGTTTGATTTTAATGCTGACTGATTTTTTTTCATCCAAACAAGCCAGTAGTAGTAGAAGTCTGATCCTACTTTAGTGACACTACTACTTTAATCAAGATTAGAAGGGGTTCCTCTTCAAGTTTTGTTTCTTATTTGTCTTTCACTGCACTGCAGATATTTTCCAGCAATAAAATTTTTTTTCCAGCTCAATATTTTCCAAAGTAAATAGGCTATAAGTAGCATCATTGCTCTTGGTCTGATATATTTTCTGCTGGTTTTCTTTTCTTTTCAGATTGTTACAAGGCCAGAAAGCAGATAATTTTCAGATATTTTATTCAGATATTTTTCTCTTTTCTTCTTCCATAAGAATATCTAGTCTGGATTTTTTTAAAAACATTCAAGAAACTTGAAAGATGTCAAAATTGATTGAAAAGAAATATATATTATTGATTCCAAAGTGCTTTTCTAACAGAAAATGTGTTTAGATATTCTGTTTCAAAAATCGAGAAACATAGGAAACAAATTGAAAAGAAATTAAAAAAAAATAAGTCTGTTCTTACCAATGTTGATAAGTAGCTCTGTTCAAACAAGCATCCTCTGAGAGAGCTGATGAAAGAGAAATTGGAAAGAGAAGGCATTTAAATGCACTTAAGGTAATTTCCCTTTCAACTTTGAACTACAGATGGATAAAATTAGGTCCAAATCTCATCTCAAAATGAGTTTGAAATAAAAATGTATTTGCAATTTGGATACAATGAAACACTAAAATACTTTCTCATCACCAATTTAATCTCACAGCTTGAGAGACTGCCCTGTCCTATACACAGATAATGAATTCTCCCCGCTGGAGAGGGCTGGAAATTTGCCAGCACCCCGTTAAATGGGTCAGGAAAAGGTAGGAGGAGACAGAGCAGTGGTTACACAATCCTTGGTGGTTTAAATAGTGATAATGGGAAAAGACACATCAGTGGGGAAGAGAAAGGCCTGGGTCCTTCCTTTGGGGTATATCTTAAACTGTTAGCAATCTTCTCTGTTTCAGAACTAAATTGTCATGCTCTAATTGCCAGTTCAGTTAATAGAATTGCACAGATCTCTTCAGATTGTTTCTCTGAAAAGTCTCATCAAGATTTTCACTTCAAAATCAATATCATATTCAATTTGCATCTATTTCACCAGTGCAAAAGGTACTTAAGGTTTGTGCAGTGATTCATTTATTTCAACTGTTACATGTTTCTTTTATTAGTTGTCCTTTGGTATCCAAACCATGTAATTCTTTAGGGGCTGATGCTGTTCTAGCCTGGCAGAGAATTTCCACTGACATTAATGAGAGACAGATCTGTGAATTTTTGACAGAACAGACATAGCATGAAGATTGCTCATTTGGGATTAAGCTGGCCTTATATTTCAGTAAACTTGGCCTGCAGAAACAGCTTTTTTATTTCTCAGTAATGCCAGCCTATTAAAGTGTTACTATTTACCATGGCAGGAAGATTTCAAACTGAAATGATTCTATGGATATAGGACTGTAAGAGTTTCACCCCTAAATGCTGGATAAATTGTCTGTCACAGTCATATTTTCTGGAAAAATCCCCTCGCCAGGATTTCTTCTCCAGGGAAGCTGAGAAGCCTAAGAGAAAAAGGAAAACAATAATTATCTGATTTGCTTCTCCTGTGTTTTGCTGCTTTGGAATGTGTTTGGAGATTGTTTACCCAACATGTGAATTGTTTTAACTTAATGACCAATCACTGTCCAGCTGTGTTGGACTCTGGAGAGAGTCACAAGTTTTTCTTTAGTATCTTGTTAAACCTTCTGTAAGTATTCTTTCTCTATTCTTTAGTATAATTTTAGTATAACATTCTTTAATATAATGCCATAAAATAATAAATCAGCCTTCTAAGAACATGGAGTCAGATTCATCATTTCCTTCCTATGATGGGGGACCCCAAAAGTACCACAGCTGCCATTTCAGTGTGATGATGAAGAAACAGAAAAAGCAATGTCAATCTTTTCCTCACTCCCCAGACCTTAGGGCGGATTTCGTCCAGGTAACACTCCCATAGAAGGAAAAGTGTATTCTCCTTATTTTCAGTTTTGTACATAGCTTGCAATACTTCTGATTCTCTAAACAGAATAAACCTTCCAGTCACTAAATTACTGTGTGTGCATGGAAAAAAAGCATGTCTTGGGGTCTGGAACTCAGATCCTATTATATTTCTGTGGAAATATATTCAAAATATATATATTTATTTGATATATAATTATATATAATATAGAATTGTAGTTATAATAATTATATCTATATTGTTAATCATATAAATTAAAATAAATATATGTAGAAAATAAATAGATATAGAAAATATAATATTTATAATATAGTTATAATTACATAGTTATTAATAATTATATAAATATAAATGAAAATAAATAAATGTAGACATATAGAAAAAATTTCCATGGAAAATGAAAATTATTTTCCCCAGATAGCAGGCTGCCCCTCTTGGCTCCACATAAAACATAGAGCCTAATTTTCTAATTAGTTAAATTAGACCTTAATTTGCTAATATTTAATGAAAAAAGTAAACTTAAAATTATATAAAATATTGTGGAATTGAAGTGGATGAAATTCAGGATGTTAGGATGACATCTTGGGTAGAAACTATAGGGTTGAAGATGAAAAGGCAAGCAAAGGTTAGCACTCAGCTATCCCCTTTTATCAGGCATTTTTACCTGATATCAGACATTTCTCATCACCACTCTCAGTAGTTCCACCTGCTGTCTAACCTCAGTTCTGGTGTAATGAATTTTAGGCTCCTTTTAGCTTCTGGGATGTAAGATTCATAAAACAGTGAATAAAATTTTAACAAAATTTCCCTTATTACTTCTTATGTAATCCTCAAAAGCTACACAAATAGCTGCTTTCCCTCTTTTGTCTGACTCTAAATGGGAAAAGAGGTTTTACCAGGTTTTGTGCAAGAGGCACAGAGTAAATGAAGAAGAAAACTCCTCACTTTATCAGTGGCAGTGTACATCCCTGATTCTCCGAAATTCCACAGCAAACCTACAGATGAAAGAACCAGAAGAAAATTAGGATGGTAGAGAGGAGTGTTGAGAGCTCAGCTCACCATTCCCCCTCATATTCTGCTCCTCCAGAGAAAGGATGAAGACTTTATCTTAAATTAGGAAAAAAAATCAGAATAATCAGAATAAATACATTTATATATGTATATATATATATATATATAAAATTAATCACGTGGACATATGTGCATATAATTCTCTTTCCCCATATATATATATATATTATTTTTTATATATAAATATATATTTATTTATATATATATAGATGCTTGGACATGCAGGCACAAACATGGGCACACTTCAGGGGAGTTAACACTTTGATTTGGCTGTTGATGTTTTCTGAGTTGCAATAAAGCTGAACAGTTGGCTCCCAAATTCTTCTTTACCAGTCTATCTTATTTAACCTCTTCTTCTGTTTCAGGAGTTTTCAAAAAATTATGGCCATGTTAAACAGCCAAGAAATTGTCTTGGCTTCTAATATTGTCCTCCATTTTCAGCTGAGGGGAAAAAATCCCCAAAAACCAGTTGAGAATTATGTAATTCTGAATAAGTCCTGCCCTTTAATTTGTGAAGATTTTAGGGTCATTCTCAAACAATTTTTTTCTCTGGTCTTTTACTGAATTCTGAGCTTTTTGGTCAAATACCACTACAATAGATACCTGTTTAAAACCACCAATTAACACCAATTAGTATAACAATGCCACAGGTCCTAATTGTCTCATTACAACAGCTTTGTGAAAAATTCCTTGGCAAGGAGTGCAAAGGCAGTGCAATTCACTACTTTTCACTGCAGAAATCAGAAAACATGATTTAGGATATGAATACATTATTTAGCCAGATGGCTTTTCCTGATATTACTTTCTAACTTAAAATGAATAACTTAAAATGAATTCTGATCTTACTATTCTTTCAATAATCTGGTTTTAAATATTGGGAACCTTTCCATTGCTTTTAAAAACCAGATGGGCTCATTGAAAATGTTCTCCCCTCTCACAAAGTTGGGTAGTTACTTCCATCAGCAAACAAAAATCTCCTCATACCCTGTGCCTCTCCTGGGCACAGAATCTCCTACCAGGCCAGACCACCCAGACCTCTCAGCACCTCTGTTATTGTGCCACCCAAATGTCACTCCCAGCTATTTTAATCCTGGGCCACGTGAAATATTTGTGACTATTTTAGATAATAAGTAGGGCAGGTTGTTTTCTGCAGAAGTAGTATTTACTGTGCATGTGGGTGGTTGTTTTTGTTCCTTGATTGATTCAGACAGATCGGGTCTTCCAGCCTGGGGAATGTGGCACGGGAATTTCCACATCCTCACAAGTGGCAGCACTCTGATCCCCAGTTGGCAGTGGTCATTCAAGAGTTAAAGACCAATAAAAGATCAATAAAAAGATCAGTTAAAGATCAATAAAAGGGTCTAAAACATCAATCTGGGAACAGTTTTATGGAGTGAAGCTTGTTAGAGGACGTGACATCCCATTTTGCAAAATTGCAAGCTGATGGGTAATACTCAAAACAATTTCCTAGCAAAAAATGATTGCAGAAATTTAAGGTAGGAGCAGCAGCAATCTGTATCTAAAGCCAAGGGAAAGCTGTTTTCATACAAGCTGCAATTTTAAATTAGTCAGATTTGATAGATTGTTACCAGCACAAACTGAAGGGATAAAAAAAAAGAATACCCAAAACCTTACCCAAACAAGACCAGCTGTTCCAGATATTTTTCTCAGTATTTCTGCATATTCACCAGATTGACTGGCCAAGCAGAATCACCCTGAGGGACTCAGTTATGCTTGACAAATCAGAGATGGTATGGCTCTGCTTATATACTCTTGAAGCATGAACTCACTCTCATATTTAAATTCCTGTTTGCTGGATTTCATTTTTAAAGCTTATTAAAATTTTTATTACATTTATTTATTTCAATTATTCATTTATTATTTATTCTCAAATGTAGAATAATGTTAATGTTTATTGAACCTGAAAATGCCCCTCTAATCAACACTTTCATTATCCCTAAAAATTATAGGAGAGACTTATAGAAAGGGAATTGGAACAAATACCAAGAGACTTATAAAGCAAAACATGTTCTGACTGACTCGATCAGTGTAAAAAACACCAGGGAAGTTACTTCCCTTCAATGTACAGTCTTGGCCTACTACTCTACAAGCTCAATAAAAACAAATTAACATCCCAATTGCACTTCAAGGAATGGGTATCCATTTACATGGATACTGCAAAACATCTGGCAATGAATTCTGAAGCAGCCTATGTGCACTTCTGAATCTACTGAAATAAGGTAAAAAATACTTGCTTTTATTAAAAGAAGGCTTCTTATGCTGAAAATATTCTTACTATTCCAGCTTTTTGCAAAGAACCTAAAGACTGCTCAAAATAACTATATATCATATTAATTATATATTCTATGTATTCTGTACGTTAAATAAAATTAATATAAATATAATTAAATATTGATAATTAATATTATATATTACTATAGCAAATTATATCATTTTTATCAGCATGGAGGGCAGAGAATTGTTTATTAAAAGGACTAAACTACTTCCTGTGATGTGCAGTAACGTACTAAGTTATAAATACCTAGCTAAGCTGCAGTGTTGTAGTGTGTTGAAAAGTTTATTGTATTACTCCCCTATTTTAGGTATTGTTTCCCCCCTGTTTAATGTAAATGGTTCTGCCCTCCCCCAGTTCGGCCCTGCCAATTATGTTGTCCCCATGGCAACTCCCGCCATTGGGGTTGTCAGTTTTTTCGGTTATATAATTTCTCCTCCCTCTCCTTCCCTTATATGTGGACTTTCTCTCCTCCCTGGGCCCAGTCAATCACCCCCCCACTCCTCCCAACTTTCCAGAATCTTCTTCTCTCTGGGAGTTGTGGTTGGCTGTGGTCCCAGGGCCCCTCCTTTACTTTGTATTTATTGGTTTCCCCTTTTATGTCAGTTATGTTAAGTTCGTCCCTTCACCCTTCCCGATTGGTTCCCTGTAAATCCCACCCATATACATTTCCCCCCCCCCCTTCCTTTAAAATCCCACTTCTCCTTCCCCTCTGGGCCCCTCCCCGGTTGGTTGCTCCTCTGTTGGTTCCTCAGGAACATCAATAAACGGACTGAACCCCCGGTGAGTGTCCTGCTCCTTTCCTCGTGTCGCCATCAGCGAGAGCCTGTCCGCAGCCAGCACCGCCCAAGGCCATCCGACGCCAAGGGGTGCTGGCAGGGAATTGCAGCTGGGCGTCGGCCCCTGCCCTCAGCTAGCCGGACACTGACCCTTTGAGCCATGTACGCCTCGCCACACTGCAGCTCCAAAATAAAATAAAAAACCAGATATATATAAAATGAAACATACATACATTGTCAGGTCTCAGCTCTTCTCAGCAGGGAGACTTTAAGGAAGCTCAACTTGCCTCTGAATCTTTCCCCCCAAAAGTCCCTGAACACAGTTAAATTTACCATTAGCAGCCATATTTTCCACAGCTTTCAGGTCTTCCACTTCTCTTTCCTGCACCCTTTGCTTTAATTTTTGGTATCTGGAGCTAGAGGTGGAATTCCAATAACATTCTTGTCACTGCATGGATAATACAGATGTTTTTACATTTTCTCCCCACTTCCAAAGGACATTTCTCTAATAATTTAAGGATTACAGCTGTTGGTTTTAATAGAACTCTGCAGAACATATTGACAGCTCCTGACAGTTTCATTCTGAGTTTTGTTTCCATGAATGCAGGATATCCAAAACCAAATTATGCATCATAAAAAATACATTAGGAATGTGGGTTTTTCCCTTATATTACAGATACAAGGCTTTGGATTCCAATGCATTCACTCCCTTAATGACTTGTCCTCGTGCATAACAGCAAAATAAATAATTCTTTACTGCGTATGGCTCATGAAAAAAAGGAAAATGGAACAGATTCAAGGCCATAAAGCCTGCTCCCAGAAAGGACTAATGCAAGTCATACATCCTGAGTGGCCTCTCCATCTCCATAATGAATAAACCAACGAATTCTGAGAGAACCAGTTTGGCCTTGACAATTTCAAGTGAACAAATCCAGTGTTTGTGACAAGTTCAGCCACCAGTCATGCTTCACCAGTGTCACTGCCTGAAAATATCAGCATCAGAAATGTCCTTCAAGTTCCCCCTTTCCATCGCGATTATTCATGTACCATAACAGACACTCGTGGCAAATCTCTGTAGCAGCAAATTTCCTCTGGAAAACACCCTACAGGTTTGGTCTGAGCTCTGGAGATTGGTGAGTTTGCCCAGGGTGAAGGGCAAAAAGCCTGCAAACCAAGCATGGATTCTTTCCATGAGCATGAGGCTCCAGATGCCTTCAGAAAACCTATTCAGCATCAATCTGTATCGAGCTGGATTTAGGAAATGTGGTGGTGTTTGCAGGCCTACAGGATGAGGGAAGAGATGAGAATCTTGACTCCATGTTACAGAAAGCTGATTTATTATATTATTATATTTATTATATTAAAAGAAAATTATAAACTATACTAAAGAATAGAAGAAAGGATTTGATCAGAAGGCTAGCAAGGAAAAGAATGGAATGAATAATAAAACCTTGTAATTGACCAGAGTCCCAACACAGCTGGACCTGTGATTCGTCATCAAGTAAAAACAACCACATGAGACCAATCAAAGATACACCTGTTGGAAAACCATCTCCAGACCACATTCCTTAGCAGCAGATAATTATTGTTTACATTTCCTTTCTGAGGCCTCTCAGCTTCTCAGGAGAAAAAATCCTGGCAAAAGGATTTTTCAGGAAATTTGTCTGCGACAAGGAAACATCCTAGAGACACCAAGATTATATGGAAAATTCACTTGGTGAATTCCTACATGAATTATTCTTGACTTGCAGCCTTCCCAAACCAGCAAAAAACCTTGAGATGCTGTAAGCAGAGGCATCTTGGAGACTCATCCCCAGTTTTTCATAGTGTTTAAAAGGAGATAACAATGGGACTGGCTTCCTACATTTATACTGTAAAATCAGGAAGCCCAAATCCTTGGATTTTCAATTAGAATCCCAGCTTTGGGATTTCAGACAGCCAACAGCAACAATAAGGCTAATAGCTTCAATTTTTCGCTCTGTTCCAGAGGCATTGAGAGAATATTTATTTAAAAAATAACATATATTTGGTTTCCATAACAACATTTTCTGAATGGCAATAAGTATAAAAACAAATTAACCCTGCAATTCCTGGTGTTCTTTAGCAGCCTGTTCTGTCCTCAGACCGCATTTTTAATTAGCATTTAAAGAATAATCTGATTTTTCATGCGTCACACATTGGGGTTTAGGGGGCTTTTTGAATCCTCAGAGTATGGCTTTTCTGGATTTATTCCTTTATTTTTTCCCTCCCATAGAGCTCTAACTTACAAGTTCAATACATCTCCCTTATCTACATCCTGCTGGGTATTTCAAAATATCTTCCCACACATAACAAGCAACTTGTTGCATTTCTTTTATTACTTGTGTACTACCTTAAGGGTCATATTCTGTTTAAACAAGCCTTCAAATTATCAACAATTACTTACTCTACAATATATTTTTTCCAGTGTTACATTTAGGAAGATCTGGCACAGCATCCAGGCTGTCAAATGGTTCTGATGAGACGCTAAGCTCATTTTTAGAGTATGAAATGTACTGCATTTTCTGCAAGCACCAGACAGAATTCCTGGTTCAGATATTTCTTACTAAAATAGAACTGGGTTAACAGAAGGTGGTGTGCAGTTGGTGTCAAAAGAATGACGTGTTCAGAAAAAAAGGAAAAAACAAAAGAAGAAAAAGTAATGATTTTTCCTATTCTAGGCTTGCTTTAAAGAGAGACAAAGTGTTTCTTTCTTCTATATCCTGTATATACCTTATATACACCTGTATATATATATATATATATATATATATATAAAAGTACACCTTATAAAATCTGTATAAATCTATATTTATCCTGTATAAATCTTTATATATCTTTTATATCCTGTATATAAAATCATAACATCTAAGGCTTGGGGTCTGTTGTTGGAAAAGTTCCATATACAGTCATGGCAAGGACACTGATTTATTCTTTTCAAAGTCTGATCCAATTTCCCAAGTATTTTATAACCACAATGGGTTCCACCCAGCAGCCTCCTGCAGAAGGGTCTTGTCTCTTTTTACCCACTGACTTCCAAATCTTTCCCAGTTGGGGAAAGACAGAAGGCAAAATACATCATTTCTGTGATTCTATGCTGATTTTTGTAGACGAAAGTAAGCAAAGAAGCCATAAAACCATCTCTTTTTTCCATTTTCTAGTCAAGAAAGACTCACTGAAACTGATGATAATAAAAATGGTTTTACAGGTGGTTGTTGGGGATGTTTACCTTGAATTTGTGTTCTGAATGTCTGCTTTTATAGAATATGTTCAGCTACAGCATGAGTGTGCCTCCCACGAGTGGAGCACTTTAAGTTCCTGCCACCTGTGGACTCTGTTCTCATTTGTGAAAGTGCTGCTGCATGAGAACAGTTTGCACATGTAAAGGGAGAATAAAAAAATATTAAATTCATGGTAATTGAAATGGAAATCTTCCAAAAGTCTATGTCCAAGAAAGCTGCTAGCATCCACTCATGAAGGGGTCAAATGCATCAAGTGCAATCTTTAGGCACTTTTCAAATAACACACAAGCAAAACTGAAAGAACGTCCTCCTGTTTTAATTAGAAACTCTGACTCTAGACAGATAGAAAGTCCGTTCCAATTAATAACGTAGGGCAAAAAGTATGCTTCTGTCTCCACAAGTACTAGAATCAAGTGGGTTCCTGCCAAAAACGTCATACCGTATCGCACTTCAGAACCTGTTGTCGAGCCTAGAACTGAGGAAGCGAGTACGCAGACGTGGACCGAATGGAAGGATCCCGGGTCTCGCCTGACGCCTCTTGTGCCTGACGTTCTTTGTGCATCGGTGGAACCCATGAACTCTGATTTTGTGCCAATGTTATTTATGAGTATGCTAATTGAATGCTAAATGTTTGTTTAACAAAGCTAATTTTTAGTAAAAACTTAAGTTAGTTATTGTTTTTGTGTAAAAAGAATTCTACCAAAACTTAGTTCCTGAAAGAAATGAAGCAAAATCAAATAGTATACTTGTTTTGCTTGATTTTAATTGTTTTTTGTCATGCAGATTTGCCTGTAGATCAACCAAAAACGAATGTTTAAGTAAGCTTAGCCAAAGCTGCCAAATCAGATACTATATGTCTGTCTAATTCGGAACCAGAAAAGCCTTTTTCAACCTGTTTAGTTAGTGTGCCAGTGAAAGAGTTGCCTTTAGTCAAAAAACAATCCAATAGTAAACCAAGTAGAATTGACAATGGAAACAGTCCTTCCTTCAATTAGAACATTTAGTCCAAGAAACTTCTCAGGGCAGCATCTGAACCTCAAGAATTAGAAATTCTTAGTTCTTTGACCATAGATTTTTGTTTTACTTTCATGATTCATGCCTAGCGAAAATGTAATCCCCCAAAGTTCAGTGTTACTCATCATTATTTTGCATATAAAAATTTGAGGTTTTGGTGTAATGTTTCAGACAGTTGGGATCTGGTTCCGGAAACGGATCAATATCCACAGCAATTGCCAAAAGGGTATTGGATCATTTGCGGAGACAGAGGTCGGCAAGGCATTCCAGCCCACCTTGAAGGTGGCCCTTGTAGCATTGGTATGCTTACCATAATTGCCCCCACTGCCAAAGCGGTGATGAAAAAGAAACAAAGGAGAGCGAGAGCTGTTCCTCATTATGATGAGAACTGTCAGAGTGATTTTATGCCTTAGAATGCCGCCAGATAGAAGTTCCTAGCTAGATGATTTGTTTCAAAATAAGAGTTTTGCACCTTAGCTAAAGCAACTTTGCAAGATAAGTCTTTACGTATTAAGTGTTCTAATACTGATATTAATAGTAGTACCTTGTATACTCTGTTGTGTTCAGTGAATGATGAACAAAACAGTCCGAAAAGTTTTTGTCATACAAACAAAAAAGTTAAGAAGTAGAAGCACAGGGAGTGTTCAAAATCTCACAAAAGCAGTCGATGCAAGTATTGACATAAACGAAAGTTTTGAATTAAAGCCTTAAAATCGACCAGAGTTTTTTGAACAATGACTTGTGACTGTTGCCAAACGTGATTCATATCTCTTTCAAAGATTGAGCCTTCACAGCATTAAGTTGCTGTACCGTAATATACCAATGCTTCAGTTTAGTACAAATAAGTCTCCAACAGATAACAAACAGAAATTTTGCAATAGAGCTATGAAACGCAAGTAACAAGCGACAAAAAAATGAAAGCTTCTAAGTCAAACAGAAAAAGAGATACATTAAAAAAAAACCATTTATACTCTCAAGGAGAAATGAGATTCAGATTCTGGTTTTAATGGCTGCCCCTTCATAAAGTGAGCATTTACCTTGTCAGTCAGGAATGGTACTAAATTGCATAAGAATTGCAATTTCACCAGTGAGAAATTGTTTCTAAAGGCTGCAGAGACCGAATAGAGGATAAAACAGAGAAATTAACAACACAATTCACTGCTGAAAACACCTCAACTCCAGCTCTTGGCAATTCTGAACAGAAAATATTCCCTTTGTTCAAGTGAATATTTCCATTAACTTTACTGGGGTCCTCCCTAGCATTTAATTTTCCTGCTGGTTCAGTATCCATTTATGTCCTATTTAATATTTATAATAGAAATTTCATTGTTCACAAGTACTATGGTATGCAGTTGCAGTAGCTGAGATAGGCATCAACTATATATATAATAGACATTTTAAAATAAATTATATATCTATAAATGTATTTATATATGTATATATATAGAATTTTTTTTAAAAGTGTATATATATGTATATATGTGTGTGTGTGTGTCCACAGACACACATGGTTTTTATGGAAAAACTGCTAAATTCTGCTAAATCTGATAAATTCTGCTAAATTTAAACCTGCTGCTGCTGTAAACCAGAAGGGACAAAAATACAAAGCAGTTCCCTAAAGCGACCACTGAATGCTATTATCCACAAAGGGCAGTGAAGAAATTATAGCAAAAAAGAAAAAAAAAATCAAGAAAAAAATATTGATTTTGTACTTTAGAAAGTGTAAAAGCACGTGTTGCTCAGCCCCTGCTCCTCAGAGCACACCTGCCACTTTTCTATCCAATTTCTAGCAATAGTTCAGATCCACTTGCATAGAAAAAAAATTAAGGGAGTATGTTACATATAAGGCATTCATATTTTTGTAATTTTTACTTCAGCATGTTCGCCTAACTGTGCACAAAACAGAAATAACCAAAGATATTTCTTCAGGTGGCAGGGAGAACAACCTCAGGGTAAAACCTCTTTACTAGGGTACAGCTGTTGGCATGAAGCAGTAGGTTTCAAGATTTGTCTTTGTGAAATGTACTGCCATTTGTAAATAATTGGAATTATCTGTAGAAACAATCCCCTCTATGGTAAGTGCATGGGGATTGTTTTCAGTGGAAATCATTGTAAATAATTGAAATTATCTGTCGAAACAATTCTCTATATGGTATGTGCATGGGGATTGTTTTCAGTCAAAATCATTGAAAGCAACTCAAATGATGTGTAGAGTGGTAAGTGCATGGGGATTGTTTTCAGTCAAAATCACGGTAAATAATGGAAATTATCTGTAGAAAAAAACCCCTCTATGGTGTGTGCATGGGGATTGTTTTCAGTGGAAATCATTGTAAATAGTTGAAATTATCTGTAGAAACAATCCCCTATATGGTATGTGCATGGGGGTTGTTTTCAGTGAAAATCATTGTAAATAATTGAAATGATCTATACAAACAACCCCCTCTATGGTGTGTGCATGGGGATTGTTTTCAGTGGAAATCATTGTAAATAGTTGAAATTATCTGTAGAAACAATCCCCTATATGGTATGTGCATGGGGGTTGTTTTCAGTGAAAATCATTGTAAATAATTGAAATGATCTATACAAACAACCCCCTCTATGGTGTGTGCATGGGGATTGTTTTCAGTCAAAATCATTGTAAATAACTGAAATTATTTGTAGAAACAATCTCCTATATGGTATGTGCATGGGAATTGTTTCAGTGAAAATCATTGTAAATAATTCAAATGATCTGTAGAATGGTAAGTGCATGGGGATTGTTTTCAGTCAAAATCATTGCAAATAACCGAAATTATCTGCAGAAACCATCCTCTATATGGTATGTGCATGGGGATTGTTTTCAGTCAAAATCATGGTAAATAATGGAAATGATTGGTAGAAACAATCTCCAATATGGTATGTGCATGGGGATTGTTTTCAGTCAAAATAATTGCAACTAACTGAAATTATCTGCAGAAACAATCCCCTGTATGGTATGTGCATGGGGATTGTTTTCAGTGGAAATCATTGTATGATTTCCTGGAGCGCTAAAAATAAGGCAGATTTCACAGAGCACAGCTTTCCTCTTTGCCTTTTCCTTTGAAAACAGCTGTTCACCACATAACCCTGGTAGCTGCTAGCACTTTGAAGGCTCACAAAGACAAATCTATCCTTCAGTGCCTCTGCAGACAAACTGCAATAAGCCCTTCTCTCAGCATCCATCAGGCACAGCTGGCTCCATGGATGCACAGGGATGAAGCATCACCTGGAAGTTGTCCTACACAGCATTCATTGTACCATTCCAATCAGGAATAGGAAACAAAACAGATCACTTTTTTGGGAAGCACCTGATGCAGATAGGTTTGGCTTCATGACCCAGGACAAAAACCATGAATGAATTTCTGCATTTTGTTATTCGTTACATAAAGGGCCACAACACCTTAACGGGAAGCAATACATTTTTTTCTCTACTACATCCTTCTCTCCCTTCCAAAACAGCTTGTGCAACACCAAGGGAGCAGAGGAAAGGGAGCAGATGGTGAGAGATGCACCCTTTAGCAGAGCAGCCCAAAAGTCTCAATTCAAACCCTCCAGAGAAGGGCAGGTGCTGCAGCAGCTGCTGCTGATCGCAGGAACATTTCCAGGCAGGCTGAAAGAACCCAAAGATCCCAGCACAAAATGTTTCTGCTCTACCTGCAGCTCAGCAAGGCTGACAGGTGTTCAATGCCCTTTTCTCCACCCTTAACTCTCTGTTAATAACTGCCTGACTGAAGTAAAATAAAAACTCCTTGCAGTACCTATAAATATAGGTACTTTGTGCAAGATGCAAGAGAAAATTCTTATTTTAGGAGAATGCACACACATTTAAATACCTTAAACACATTTAAGACAATGTGGCTGTCCTTCCCAGATAGAATTTTTCCAGATTTCTCTGCAATTCTTTCCAGTCTCAAGGTTTCAAGAACTCCTGTTCATAGAGGAAAATTTAGAGCATTTCCATTCAAATAAAGCTCAGCATTAGCATATGCAGTCTACAGCCTGAAAATGAGGTTGCCAGGGGATTACAGTGTGCTGTTCCAAGAGAAAAATAAAACAGTAAATCCACATGCTAGAAGTTGCTAACTAGAATCAGCTGTAACCATAAAGAACTAGTTATAAAAATGGCTTTTCTTAATGAGAAAATAAGAAAAATAAGAATTTTTCTTATGTTTTAACAGCAGGTATTACTAACTTAAGAACACAGGTATTACTTTTAAAAGGCAGGAAGCATAACACTTTTATAAAATTCTCTTGAAAAGTTGCCCATGGGACATGGATTTTGATGCTGGGTGCACCAGTGCCTTTCTCAGTCACATTTTTCTGCTCATTTTATTTTCTATTCTTGCAGCTGGAAGTGCACTGGACCTCCAGAACCACAAGGAATCCCAAAGGAGGAATTTCTGTGAATGAATGCTTCTCCCACAGTTCCCTCAAGAGCACTGCATCCATTCATCAATGAAAAGCTGAAACTTTCAATACAGAATAAAAATATAATCCCCTCCATCCCTCCACTGGATTAACACCAGTCTTCAAAAAAACCCAAAAAGGTTGGAACAAAAAGATTGAAAACAACTGCCATATGATGGAATGTAGGAATTATTATATTTACAGTCATAAAAATTTTTCCCATTTTTTAAAATTTAGTCTCTTAACATGGGACATGACCATTGTTCCTCTGAATATGTCTGGGAGTCATTCTTAAAGTATCCTAGCGAAAAGAACCTACCAAAAGAGGGTGAAACCTCAGTCAATCCTAAACTAAACTAATTTTTTGGAGATATTCTCTCAGTTTAATTGCAGAATGAGTCATGTTTAACTATCCTTCTAGGTTACAAATTGAGAGTTCCTCAAATTTTATTCTGTGTATATAAATAACACATGTGACAATTTAAAACTCTTACAAATATTTTTTTCCAATATAAATCTGCTGATAACACACATAGTCCCAAAATGAGAACAATTTTTGGATTTCTGAGACAAAGGAGATATGTTATTACTATGTAATGTGTTTTGCTTTCCAGAATAGAAACACAAATCAGATTATTTTAGATAATACTACGAGAAGAACTTGTCTCAGTGCATTAAAAGCTGGAATGAAATAATCTTAAAGAATTATTTAAAACTATTTGATATGAAAAAACTGTAGTTAGTGGATTTCAGTTTGCAGCCTTTCTTTCCAGGGGTCTATGGACTATTTAAAGAGGGGATTCACAAAATATTAGTTATGAAAAACAGTGTAGGGTAAGGGCAAAGTATTTGGGTTTATTTGCATTAAGATCTGGCAAAGGAAGAAACACTTGAACACTGTTGCCTTCCTTCAGATGAAACAACAATTTTTCATAAATGGGCTTAAGAAATTACTAAAAAAGAAATAAAAATTTAAAATGCAGTTTCCCTCCTCTCTAAAGAAAACCAAGGGTTTACATCATAGCTGGGAGAATATGAATTGTATAGAGACTGATACTGGGAGGCAGAATCCTTAATTTCTTTAAGCTGTGTTTAAGAAAATTAAACCCAGGCCTTTTTGCACTGGTTGAAGGTGATGCTTTCCTGCTATGAAACAGGGAAGTCACTAAAATGAAATGATTGTCAAGTTCCAACCCAATGGTCTAGGCAGAGAAAGGGGAGGAAAAATGCTGCCTATATTTGTGAATGGAGCTATAATTTGTCTACCTGTGATATTTTAAACTTTGATACTTGTAGATATAAATAAATGAATCTACTCCCACAATTTACACTAACCAAATACACATACCTATTGTTTAGACACAAAAGTGAAATCTGTCACTTATGAGCTTTAGAGTCATAGGCTGAGCTGAACTTACAATTACAGTCCTCTCACACAAGCGATGCCTCAGGTTTCAGCTTTTCTATGTTTCACATTCTATGCTGCTTTAGTGTGTGGGTCTGGGCTCCACATTCAGGGATGGTGAGCTCTGTGCACAGAGCAGGGAGACAAAACAATTCCTGCTCCAGCTGGGCACCAAGGACAAATGATCCCAATCTCAGCCCCAGAGCACAAACCCCGTGGGCTGCAGAGAGAAAAACAAGCAGGGTGGGAGTGCCTGGGCTAAAGCTGGAATGGGACAATGAACTGCAAGGTGCAAATGGAGCAGAACTGATCCCAGGGAGAGAGCCCGGGAGCGCTCGTGCATTTTGGGGCCATTTTGGGTCATCTTGGGTGCAGCCCTGGCTGGGCTCTGGTGCTGCCCAAGGTGGATCCATGGAGGAGATGCTTTGAAACAATCCCTGCTTTATTCTGTAGCTCCGTCCAGCCCCTGCTGCTCTAGGGCAGCCTGCTCAAGGCATCACAAATACAGATGTTCTGATAGGAAACACAGTGCTAGGTGGGTCAGTTCTCATCCTGCAGCAGAGTGCAGGTGACCACCTACTGCCCATTCTTTTACTTTCTCCCTAAACAGCCCCACATTTTCTGCAATCCAGCACAACTCTCTGAGTTACAGTGACTGTTTACCTGAGTAGGTCCATGGGAAATATCATATAATAACCAGAGCATGTTTCCTGGCAGAGTCAAGATTAGTGAGTTACAATTTTAGAAGCAGTACTACTCATTTGGGCCTTTTGGCTTTCATTTTTTAATGAGGTAACCTTCTATCTTTGTACCTTCATTTCCATCCTATGAATTAATCATCAAGTGTTATCCATACAAAGGCTCTCAATGTTTTCCTAGTTTAGATATGATTTCAAGGCTCATTATTACATTCAGTCACCAAGAAATCACTTCTGCATCACAGCTGTATTCCACCTACAAAAGTGAGCAAGACTTCTGTTGAAGAAAACTGCTAAAGTGTAGGTATTTCATGGCAAGAAACATGAATTGTGTTGATCTGTTCATAAGGCAAAAAATAACGAGAGGCTGAGCATTTTAATAACCTGCTAATATCACCAACTGGGTAAATTGTGACAGGAAATGCATCTTGGTCTTGTGTTACTGGCATTAGGCTGCATTTTCCCTGCAGTGTTCTAGTAACTCTGTGCAGTTTGTGCAGTGTTCTGGTAACATGCTGTTCCTACAGGTGCTGAGTGGGAAGATTACAGTGGGGGATGTGATGGATCACTCTCTGGGGAAGCACAGAGATCTGTGTGTCTGTCTGACAGCCCTGGAGTCTTATGATCACCTCCAGAAGCAACTGTGTCCTTCAGTCTTGGTGCTGCTGTTTATTCAAAGCACAAGTGGCTACCAAGATTTTCATGGCTATCTCAGTGACTGGCCCTCAGCAGCTCTTCCAAATGCAGCTAACACTGTTTTCCAGCAGTTTTTGTTAAAATAGCACCTGTGTTCACTGGAAGTCCTTTTATTCTGCAGTTAGTGAATCTCCTTCAGAAAACTGTAGGAAAATTAAAACCAGGCACATTCCTCTTTCACAGTTGGATGCCTAACACAAACTGAAAGGAAACTGAAATTGAAAACAAATTAAATGAGAAAGGATTTTTAAGGATTATAATTTTTTGCCTAGATGGTTATTCAAATCAGGCTCCTTTACCTAATGATTACATTTTCATTTTCGTACTTAGGCTCTCACATGCACATACGATGAGTAGAAAACCTACCACGACAATTTATTGCCTGCAGTTTCAAATTATTTGTCAGAAAAGATGAGTGTCAAACTCAATGAACTGGTTTGTTCCTGCTCTGTTCTCCTGTACAACCAAGATGAAACATGCTCTGTGGACCTTTTCAAGCACCAAGTAAGCACACTATTCATCAACTCACCTACAACCACATTTTAGAGGGTTTTAGGATGATAAATGCCCTAATGAGAGGATGATTTTTGAAATGACAGATCAATTTTTGAATACACAAAAGTTTCCAGCAGCCATAAGGGCCATGCTGGCTGTGACACATGAGAGAGGCATTGATGGTGGAGGGACAGGGAGAAGCACAAACCTCCATGTGGGTGGTTTACACCACAGCATCAGGGAGTGGCCTGAAGCAACATCTGATTGTAGCATCACATGATCGTGTCATTAAATCATGGATAAATATTTACTATCTTCTTCCTGCCAATTCCATTTATGTCTAATGAGGCAGGAGAGAGCAGCTTCCACACAACCCAAACTTTACTCATTGTATCTACTTCTTTACTGAGCAGCTTAGAAAACAGCACAGGAAAAATGTGGTTTAATAAGACAAAACTGATGCAGACTGATAGATATCTTTGGCTGATTTGGCACTGAACCTGGAGAAGAAGTTACTTTTTTTTATATTCTTTATAGTTTTATATTCTTTATATTTACTTTATATTATTTATATTACTTTATATTCTTTATTTTCATATTTTTATTTATCTTCATATTTTTATATTAGTCTTTATATTTTATGTATCTGCACTTGGCACTGAACCTGGGGAAGAAATTGAATTTTTTTTAATATTCTTTATAGTTTTATATTCTTTATATTTACTTCATATTATTTATATTACTTGTATATTATTTTCATATTTCTATTTTTTATTTATCTTCATCTTTTTATATTATCTTTATATTTTATATATCTGCACTTGGCACTGAACCTGAAGAAGAAGTTGAATTTTTTAATATTCTTTATATTTTTATATTCTTTATATTTACTTCATATTATTTATATTACTTTATATTCTTCATTTTCATATTTTTATTCATCTTCATATTTTTATATTATTCTTTCTTTTTTATATATCTGCATTTGGCACTGAACCTGGAGAAGAAGTTGAATTTTTTTTATATTCTGTGTATTTTTATATTCTTTATGTTTACTTTATATTATTTATATTACTTATATATATAAGTATATATATTACTTATATATATAAGTATATATATACTGATTATTTACATTATTTTATATTATTTATTTTCATATTATTTTATATTCTTTATTTTCATATTTTTATCTTTATATTTTATATTATTTTTATATTATATTTTTTAATATTCTGGTTTGGCTTTCCCTTGTACAGCAATGCTCAATTCCCATGTTTGAAGATCAATATAAGGCATTTGGAAGTGCTTGGATGAAAGACTTCATATAAATGTTATTTAACAGCTCTTGAATTGTTGCTTACTTAGTATTCACAAGTCATAAAATAGAGACTTAGCTGCTGTCAGTTCCACTTAATCTGATAGGATAAAAAATTTTCATATAAGGAGAAAAAACCTCAGGAAAAGCATTAAGAAAAATACTGGTTTCTAAAACTGAGCCTTACATCTTTTATTACAAAACTTACGGGTGGAAATATTATCTGACTTTAATAACTGATAATTACTGAAGACAGATAATTTGTGAAAGATTCCTCTTGAGTAATTTCTATTATCATAAAATCTATTATTATTATTCCTACTGACTTTTCAGAAGTATCTGCAAAGACATCAAGGAGTGATCTGGTAGTGGAAGAAAAATGGCTACAGCCAATATTTGGAATCTTTTTTGTTTTAGGAAAGATTGATGAGAAAAATCAATGCATTCTGTGTGACTGGACCAAAAAGCACTGTCTATGCAACACAACTGATCAAAAAATTACAGTCAGAAACAAAGACCTAAAGATGAGATTAAGATGAGGTTAAATATTTGTGTATCAGCATCATAGTGATGTGGCATCATACAGACTTAGGCATCAGAAATATTCCTTATCTTGGTACTGACTACCTTTGTCAGCACTGCCATAGACACAGGAGGATTTCACACTCTGATTTTTCTTTCAGCCCAGAATGAAAACATGTACATAGAACTCACACATGTGGGCAGAGGAGAGAGGAAATATTTCAATCTTAAGGTAGTTTCTCTTACCACACTGTCTTTTTCCTGTTGAAGGCAGCAAAGCTAACACATTTTGAGGCTCAGAGAGACAGGCTTCTGCTTTACATTCATAAATTCTTTCTTCTTAAGCAACTGCAAGCAGCACAAATTAATATAATTTAGTCTTCATTAACACAGAGTAATAGGATATGTTGTACACAAATTATGATCGAAAAACTAAATGAGCATCGAGAGGTTTGGCATCTCCATGTCAGACAGATTTCTGCCTAGCATCTGGCAGTCTGAGGTTTGAAGGATAAACCCCAATACTCTGTGAGCTCTTATTGCAGAATGGAGTGGTGAAGCATTTTGAGACAGCATTGTATTTGCCCATTTGGCTTTTGTGGGTTCTTTGGGGTTTTTTCTACTTCTGTTGGGGTTGGGATTGGAGGTATTTGAGATGACAGTTCACGTTTAGACTTAAGTGTTTATTGTTTTTATTAATGTTATGGCTTTCCAGCTGTGAGTTCTGTAGTCTTTCATTAGCAAGACACAAAATGGCTAACTATCTCTTGTTAGAAGGTCTTTAAATGCTAAGCAATCCAATTAAGAAATTATATTTAAATTATTTTCTCTTTTAGCTCAATAACTGATCACTCGAAGTCCACTATGCAGACTTCTCTGTTTAATTACAAAATACCACCCAAACCCATGAAGAAGAAGAGGTAAAGAAGAATAACGTGTCTCTGCCTTAAAACCTCCATCCTGCATCACATTTACTTCTATATTCTAAAACCCCAAACTCCAAGTTTTTCACCCTGTGATATTACACACTTCTGACCAACTCCACACCCGTAATCCCAGTGCAATTTATCAATTTTGGAAGCCAGTTTCTCAGCCTCAGGTGAAATGCATATTTTCTTAAGAGTTAGTGCTTATGAGTACAGAAAGTCTAAAATTCTCATTATCCCAGGTGCCAACAGTTTTCACTCTTCCTCAGCAGCTGAGTGCCTGTGGTGATGTCTAAAAGTCAGCCTCTACAGCAGCAGAGCCTGCAAGTCACATCCCAAGCCATGGAAAGACAAGTTACTTATCAAAACTCCTTTTCTCCCTGCTTTCTGCTGCCCATGAAAGAAAGAAACCCAAGCAACAGACCAGAAAGACCAAAATGATGGGGGACCTCAGACTGCAGGCAAACCACAGAGTTTGTGTGGTGCCTGAGGGATGCTGAGGGCACAAACAACTACCTTGGAAGCACCACTTAACTATTACCCACACGCCTCACTTGGGTCCCCCTTGCTAGAACAACTGTGAACTTGCCATTAAGTGATCATCCCCCTAAATGAAATGGGAGTTAGAGCAGGAGGATGTGCTCCAGTCATTTCTGGAATTCACAGAAATTCTGGAATTCCCTGCTCTGCCCCTGGAGCTGAGCTGACCCAGCAAGGCCACCCAGTGAGGGGCATTTTCTGAGTGCTGAGGAGCCCAGGAAAGGGGGCAGAGGAGCATCCATCCCCTCTCCCTGCCCACCTCAGGCTGCAGGGAGGAGTGAGTGGTTTAGTGTTTTTTTCCTGGTCAAGCTCTGCAGTTATCACTACATAAGGCAATGCAGTGGCTCAGGGCATTCATTTCCCTGAACTCAAAGTCAACTGCTCACTCTGACTTCTGCCTCCACCTGATGAATTACTTGTCTGCAGTGCCTGACCTATAAATAAACACAGCATCTGTTGGAATGCAGGTCTGAGAGCCTGGCTCAATAAATCACTCTCCAGAAAATCCCAAAGCTACAAAAACTCTTTCCACTGCTTCTGTCGTTTCCCCTCCTCTGCCGTCCCATCCAGGGGGAAAAATTTCTGTGTTCTTGCTTTTTCTTTTCCTGTCCTTTACTCTGCCATGCATAGATCTATCTTTTCTCCCATCCAGAGGGAATAATTTCTGTGGTTTTGCTTTCCCCTTTTCAATTTCTCAAAGGCATACCTTCAAGAATAAATAGGAAGACAATAGCCAGAGCAGCTGCTATCTTTTATATAAGGTGAGAGCCTTCTAATGCAGTGGGAGGCAGAGCACGGCTCTCTCTAATACATGGCAGCTGCCCATTTCCTCAAGGACAGTACTGAAGCCAGCATTAATGGGAAATGCCCCTTTACCTGTAGCAAAACACATAATTTTGTTTGGCTGAGGTGGTTAAAAGTAATAGATTTGGAGTTGGCATTTTACCCCTGAAAGATGATGCAACTGCTATTAAAACAGACGTATTCTTTCCTGTTAAGTTTGTAAAATTATCAAATGTAAAAAAAAACCTAAACAACTCATTGCAGAATAATGAAAGACAGAGGAACAAAATTATTACTTCTAAAAATATCTGTAGATGAAAGCAGTGTTACATACCTTCAAGAATTAATAGGAAGACCCTCACAATTCAAGAAGAAAATTGTTGAGTTTCCACAGGGGTTGAAGTTGGTCTCTTACAAGTTCATTTTCTCCTCCGTAAGATATGAGACGTAATCAGAATAAATGTCTGTGTTTATAGAGGAAAGAGCTGAAATCAGAATGGGCTTGAGCTCAGATGTTCACTTTCACCAGGCAGTGCAGCATCATCTTTTGGCAGAAATACTTCTGGTTTAAGTTCATTATTCAAATGACAGGTCTACCACAAACAGCAAAAAAAGTTTTATGAAATAATATTGTTTTATCTTGAAAAGAAAAAAAAATTTGATCACACCAAAAATTAGCATCAGGATCATGTATGGTTTTGGTGTTAAGCTGAAAATTTCATGGGGACATCTCCCATGCAGATGCAAATATCAGATGGGAGTTTTATAATCTGTCACAAATCAGAGCAGAGGCTTTGGTAAGAAATTACTTCAGTTAAAGACTCAGGGGTAAAGTCAGTCCTGCAGCTGCCCAAGACTTCTTGCCTTGGTGCTATGTTGGACAAGTGCAGCCTAGCTACTCAGGCAGCATAAATTCATTCCTTCTCTTTCTTTCTGAAAAAACAGAAAATATGACACTGAAAATCTTTTGGGTAATAACTGCTGCAATTCAACCTCCCTTTGTACACATTGAACCTTTTGCTTTCGAAAGCTCATTTTAAAATATTTTTCCCCAATAAATTTTTTCTCTTATTTTCAATAATATGTTCAGAATGTAGATTAAAATATAAAAACAATGTTTTAAAATTATAATATTATCCAGGTTTCAAAGTGTAATTCAAGAACTCATTGCCTCATTAGGAATTTTCAATTGCATGTGCATTTTTCACTCTTTACTGAAGAACTTCATATGCAACTTTGAAATACATTCCACAGACCCATTGCAACTATTAAACCTTTGAAATAGATTCCATAGACCCATTCCAACCCTAAAACTTCAGAATAGCTAATGAGGGAAGAATTATTTATAGCTTAGCCTTTGGCAGAAGGAATTCTAAACAATTTCTGAATCAAGCTCTATAACTTCAGAAGGAAAAAATAAAAAAAGAAAAAAGAAAGAAACCTCTGAAGCCAAAGGGATAAAAGAGAAAAGTGAGGTACTTTTTTCTATGAAATTATTGGCATTTATGCTCCTGTTGGGTTTGTAATTTTAACAGCAGCTCTGGTACTTTACACTGAAGGCCTTTGATGCACTTTGCCAGCCATAATGAATGCATCTTAATATTTCTCTAAAACAGCAAGGTGGTGTCCTCAAACTAAGCATGAGAAAATGACACAAATACACAGAAAGGATTTCTGACCCATTTTGCAATGCATCGAGCCACTGAATCAGACAGTGTGCAAATTTCAGATCAGCTAAAAGCAAGTAGTCAGGCCAGCTCAGGGAGCACAATGAGAACACAGAGAAAGAGCTCCCCAGGAAGCTGGGAAGCTTTCTATTCTAGTCTGCACTGCCAAAATGAAAGGAGCTACTGCCCCATTTAGGAACAGAATTCCACATCTTCACCCTCTTGAAAAATACCTTTTATGCATATATGTATTTTATATATCTATACATAAAATATTGTCTATATATAAAATATTATTATAATATTATATATAAAATATTATAAAAAATAAAATATTACCTTCTGCAAATCAATGAGGTTCATGGAA
This sequence comes from Melospiza melodia melodia, assembly GCF_035770615.1. Classification (NCBI taxonomy): domain Eukaryota; kingdom Metazoa; phylum Chordata; class Aves; order Passeriformes; family Passerellidae; genus Melospiza; species Melospiza melodia. The sequence continues at coordinate 47,815,703 of NC_086199.1, forward strand.
AACTGAGGAGAAAGGAAAAATAATGTTATTCTCATGATGCTCGTATGGCAGAATATAGGACTATGAGGTAGGAAATAGGATGAAAAAGAGACAATGCTATTTTTTGCATTTATTTCCCTTTATTGCATGCATTATAGTCACTATTTGTCATACCACTGTGTAGTGTGACAAAGAGGTGCACAGGAAAGCATATCCAGCTAAACTCTCCTTCCTTTCTGCCAGCTGAATGACAAAAATGTTCTGCCCCCAGTACTTTAAGAATTGGAGAGATGCTGTTAATTAACCTGTTCCAGGCACAGAAAATTCTCTGTGGATGAGACTTAGTGTTTTTTTTATAACTGCTAATGATTTGAGAGATGAACAGGAATTACATACGGTAAAATTCAGTTTCTGACAGAATTTTCAGTCAATACTCAGTCAGTTTCTCCCTTGTGTTGCAAAAAGGCAGTGTGTTTATCGCTGTGAAGATTACAACAGGTTAGGGAGTAATCCCTGCTGGACAGCCTGGGTCTAAAATAGCAAAGCATCTTTTTATTTCATGCTACTTATGCTGGACTGATTTAGCCCATTCATGGCTTAAGCACTGCGTTTAATCCTCAGAACTCTCAAAACAAACAGTCCATAATACTCACATGAAATGCTGATTTTTTTTCAAGTGCAACTGAAGAGATTATTCCAACCCTCACCCAAGCCCCAGAATACACTGCCCAGGTCAGACAATACGCAAAGATCAGACTCTGGAAACATCAAGGTGATCAAAATCTGCCCCTGGTTATGAGAGGAAATGGACCTTCAATTTGTCCTGTTTCTGGGGTTCTGATCAGGACTAAAGGACTTTCTGTCAATTAAAAAAAAAATAATAGAACATATTAGGCTTTATTTAAACACATCTGGGGCACTGCCTCTATCTCCCCCTTTTTCTGTTTATCCAAGAGGGATTGCAGAGTGAGATGTTCTCTCAATGATCCCTTGACTTGTGGAAGAGGATGGAATGCCAAAGGTGTGATGAACACCCCAATCCATTAAAAATGTGGCTGCTTTCTTTCCTGTGCAGGCTGGACTATTGTATTTGTGGGGTGTCCCGTGACAAGGAGGAATGATGAATGTGACTCCATGTTCTCAGAAGGCTAATTCATTATTTTATGATACTATATTATATTAAAGAATACTAAACTAAGCTATACTAAAGAATACAGAAAGGACACAGACAGAATGCTAAAAAGATAATAATGAAAACTCGTGACTCTTTCCAGAGTGCTGACACAGCTTGGCCCTGATTGGTCATTAAATCAAAATAATTCACATGAAACCAATCAAACAACCACCTGTGGGTAAGCAATCTCCAACACATTCCAAAGGAGCAAAACACAAGAGAAGCAAATGAGATAATTATTGTTTTCCTTTTTCTCTGAGGCTTCTCAGCTTCCCAGGAGAAACATCCTGGGTGAAGGAATTTTTCAGAAAATATCAATGTGACACTGGACCATTGTCTGGTTTTATTCCTTGAGGCACACCCAGTGAAGCAAATGCTTGCAAAAGGTGATGACAAACATGCCTGGATCTTTGTCTGAAAACATCAAGGTGTAATTCCAAGAGGGCCATCCTGCACATTCTTACAAGGAAAGGAATAAGACAGTATCAAAAGGGACAAATCCATGTAAAACTGAAAATCTGGAGCCAGCTCTCTGAACCATGGATATTTCTGTGCAGGAGGACCCAACATGGAGCAGCCAGTGGGTGTGGAGAGGAAGCACTACTCAAGGACCACCCTGCCTGGACAAAATTAGGAATTGCAGGGAATTTAGGGGTGATTTCATGCCAGTAGGACCTGTTTACTCCACACATTCAAAATCTGGAGCTAAATTTATGCCTCATAGGCAGCAATTCATTCCATAATTTCATCAATGGAGAGCATTTATTGTAAGCACATGAAGTTGGCTTCAGCTGGCAGCCACATCAGCCACTTGGCAAACAAGGATTTAAGGAAGTAGCTGCCATTTTCCTCCTAGAAGTCTGTCCATATTCCATCAAACCTTGGCTGCACGACAGCCAGATATAATGAACCAGCTGGTGAGAACCCAGAACTGCTTGTTCTGGGCTTCAAAACCTATCTGGGATGCTGGGAAAAATACTGAGAGTCACATTCTTATGAAAATATTTAGAGTCACATTCTTATAACCAGCACTGCACAGAGAGTAGTATCAGCACTCACTTGGGCATCAAACCCTACAGATCTAGTCACACCTCTGACCTGCACAATGCAGCTATAACCCAAAAGGAATGGTACTAGAAGGTGAGCAAGATTTCCAGGGTTTCAGCTGTGAAGTCAAGCTCAGTGTTGGTGATGTGTGGTATCAAAACATCTGAAAAGCCCTTCAGGGTGCAGTAATTTTACACACAAGAATCAGAATTGTTAAAAAATAGCTTATCAATCACACCAAAATATTCAGTCCCATCTGACTTTTTTTTTTCTATTTATGACCTTCCATTACATCTCACAGTTTATTTGCATCGGACAAACTTACTTTCTGTGTTGGACAGCAGCACTAATGGTGGCTGCACATCAGGATGAAACAGATAAATAGTCCTGCTGAAAGGAAAAGTGAGAAATTACTAAGGTAGATATTGAAACATTCACCTCCTTTCATGTGATTTATTTCTGTGTTAATGTTCCTGTACCATGTCCTGGCTCAATGCTTAGGCCGCAAGTCCCACCATTAGTGCAAATATGGTCTACTAGTACAAATTCACTGGAAAACCTGAAAGCTGCATGGATTTGCCACCCTTACAGACAAAATTATATTACTAATAAAATTCATTTCTTGATCATAATGCTTCAGCATTCATATACAGAGCAGAGTTTCTTTATATTCTTCTCAATTTTCTCCCCAAATTCATTTGCCCTCTTTATGTTCATCTCTACATTCCTTCATTTGTATTACTGGAAAAAGCAGTGACCAAATTCACCATCAGAACTTATTTCCCTCATGAACTTTCATATGGCTACCTATTTGAGCTCAAGCTCAGGGGAACATGTTTTCAAAGAATATATATTGAACATACAGAAAAGTAAAAATCCTTCAGTTAATTAAGAGACTTCACTTTTCCTTGAAGTTTAGGCTAGTTCCAAGCCCCTCCTAACCAAGTCCAAACCACATCATTACAGCCTACAAGACCCATCATTTTATGTTGTTGAAGGTTGACTCCACCTTGGTTAGGTGGGGCTTGGAACCAGCCTAAACTTCGAGGAAAAGTCTCTTAATTGAAGGATTTTCACTTTTCTATATGTTCAACATATAGTCTTTGAAAATGTGTTCCCGTGAGCTGGAGTTCAAATCATCATAGTTCTATGTTTTGTTAACCTATTCCAGACTATTTTTATCCCATTCTTTGGCTCTAAACTAAATGTGGGTAATGCTCATCAGGTGTTTGGGTTCCACTTCCATTGTTGCTTCTCTCTTATTGCTACTTCCTTAATGCAAGTGCCAGCAGCAAATTGTGATAACATAAGTAAAAGTGAGAAATGTGCTCTGCCCATTTAAACAGTGATTAAAGCACAGAGTATTTATGCCAGAATTTAATCTACAGCTCAAGAAATCAGCATTTACTTGATGCAATCCCAAAGAATGGTTTGTAGTTAATATTCTGAATTTTTCTCCACCAATAGGTGGTCAATGGTGATTTCTCAGAGTTTCCAAGCCACACAGCACTCCTCTGCTAGAAGACTCTCAGAGTTACAACTCAGCCTCAGCACCTCCTCCCTGCATAAACCCTCTCAAATTTCCAATGCTATAACAATTACAGCAACAATAACAACTCCACCTGCACGATCACAGCTCCTCCTGAGCCTCTGGTATCAAGTACACCTTTTGTAACCTGGCTGATAATGCACAATTTAACAGCCTTGCATCACAAAATACCTCCCATCACCTGCACTGCCTGGAAACCCGAGTTTCCAATTCCTTTCCTTACAGAATTACAAGTGCAGAACAAAGGAGAACTAGAGGTGAGTTCACACTCGAGGATGGCCAGCACAGAGCAATATATTAATTTACTACTGACATCACCTGGTTTACTCATCATGTGTTCCCAGATTTAAAGACTATTTATGCTGTATATCACCTGCATTTATGGCAGAAACAAAGTCAAACCTTGTCATCCAGTTACCACTGGATATATATATATATATATATATATATTTATATATCTATCTGTATAGCTCTTTATGTTTTCAGTGGACATCCTCAAATATTAAAATTTAAGTAATTTACTGTCTTTCCTTAGTGCAAGGGCCAATAGCAAACTGTGATAACATCAGTAAAAGTGAGAGATGTGCTTTGCCCATTTGTACAGTGATTAAAGCACAGAGTATTAATGTCAAAATTTAATCTCTAGTTCAGGAAATCAGCATTTACTTGATGCAAGCCCAAAGAATGGTTTCTAGTTAATATGCTGAGAAAGAAACTTGTCAGTGTCCCAAATTACCAAAAAAACCCTATTTAGATCTGTATTTCAGCTACCTAAATACAGCAACAAAAAATAAGGGATATCAGGGCATTGCAGAATATTATCAATGATAGAGGAAAAAAACTCAGATTTTTTTTTTTAATGTCTGTGGGATCCATCCACCAGGCACACCAAAACCAAAATTTTCTTATTAAAAGCTTCAGTAGATGAATGAATTAAGTTTTTCATGACTGAAATATTGGAGTTCTTCCAAATCATTGCAAAGTGCAGCCAACATGGTCCATGGCACTTAACTGTCCAAAAAGCTTTCAGGAAAATCCTCCATCAGAAGTGGTGAGGTGATGAAAGCAGCCAGGGAGGTTAAGCAAACAAAGTTAAGAGCAGGAAAGCAGTTCATGAAACAGGAGATCCCAAGGATTAATTTGGAAATTCCTCTGCAATACCCAGAAAAATAATTTCGCTGTCTCTGTGAAATGGGAAGCAGAGGGGAACAAATGGTGGTATTTTTTTCAAAGTCTGCACATAATTTTAGCATTGCACATTTATGTCACTCTACTGATGTCACCAGAGAACACCTCGGGGTCTGAGCTGTGTCTCGCACAAGAAGATGCTTCACTCACATTTTGCTTTTTGGCTTGTAGATGTCACACAGCTCCCAATTACCCTAATCCATGAACTCTCTTACTACTGAAACAGAGGATGTTGACAGCCCCAGAGCCAGTGGTCTCAGTCTGGACTCCAGATGGGTGATTCAGAGTCAAAATGCCTCTTTAAATTCTTAATAAACATATAGAAAGCCTTAGTGCTAGGTCCTGAGAGAGCATCAGTGAAAAGAGCAAATACAAACCACGGGAGAATCGAAACCAGCAAGTTTGCCTAAAAGGAAGGGAAGGAAATGATTGTACATAAAAGGCTGGGGCGTGAATAAAGTATTTTTTATTTTAAAACACACCCAAATGCCTTTTAAATTTAACTCATGTTCATTCTAAAAGTATATTTTTGTAACTAATTGTATCAATGTGGAAAAATGCATAGCCTGTACAACCTCTGGAACTGAAGTTGTTTGTCTCTTGAAAATGATAAAAACAGGACAAAAGCTTCACCTAAAACCAGCACATAGCAACCACTAGTTGATAGCACAACTGTAGGAGGCTATCCAAGGCACGAAATTTCTCTGAAAAATCCATTTCCCTTAAATGTCTTATTTTAAACAAGCAATTAAACACAGTTTAGGCCCTTATGAGACATAAATAAGTATTTTTAGTCACAGTAATAGAGGCAGAAATAAAACATCTCACACAAAGTGGCACAGATTTGATACCTGATTTTTCTTCTCCCACTTCAATGTTTAGGAAGTACTGTAGTAATGTACTAAGGCCTCAGATTTTTAGATTCTACTGTCAAACCATTTTCTTAAGCAGGGGCTAAAGGCATTAATACATAAAAATAAATTGAACTTGTTTAAATATGACCTCAGGAAAGTGTTTCTATAGCAATGAAACTTGCAGCAGTGACTAGTGACCTGCTTTCCTGAGATAGTAACAGAGGTGTCAACTTCATCCTAGCCACTCTAAAATCATTTATCCAGAACAAATCCAATTGTTTCTTTCTGCATAACCCCTCCAAGCTCAGCCTTTCCTCTTGGCTCATATTGCTGAAGTTGAAACCCAGATCACCAAATTTCATATATGCAACCCCTTAGTCTCTCATTGTGACAAATCCTGCACATTTTCAATGAAGTTACTCTCATAGAACTAAATTAATCTTCTTGGCTTCACCACCAAAAGATTGCTCTCTTTTTCAGCCTGTCACAAATGCCTGATCCAAAGGCTTTTACATTGAATGCAGCTTTTAGTTTATAGCACAGGATAGCCCCTGGTCTGAACATGGGCTCCTGAGTCATTCCCATCTCTCTTGAAGGCAGCTGTCACCATCTATTTATCCTGCAGATTGTCTCTCACTTTCCACTGCCTTCTACATGTGGGATGGATTCACTGCAACTTCTTGTCAAATCAATCTTTTGGTGGCACCTTTCTGCTGCTGCCCATCAAGCTTGGGAATTGCCATCTTTAGGATGGGCCCCTGGGAGCCAGGCTTTGTGCTTCCAGGGGAAATGGGGCTGCTTTGGGGCTGTCCCCATCACCTGCTGCCCAAAAGAGAATTACTGCTCCACCTGCATCCACCTGGTTTCACTCTGGAGGGTGAATGCATTTTCATTGTCTTACACCACTCATTTCAAACCTCAACTTTCAAAATCTCAACTTCCAGCTTTGAAAATCTGAACTTTCAAACCTCGACTTTCAAATTTCAAAATCTTGGCTTCCAGATTTCAAACCTCAGCTTTTAGATTTCAAATCTCAACTTTCAACTCCCCAATCTCAACTTTCAACTCCCCAATCTCAACCACTAATTTCCAAAAGTAGGTTGCAAAGCACCAAAAGGAAGAATCTCAAGGTTTTCTTGTGCTGTGCAGTACAATTAACAATGCAGAATGTTCTTCTAAACTATAATACATAATCATGTAATTTATTTCTTATTTTCTTATTACAATAGGTAATCACATCATGCTTCTCCAATTCCCTTAAATACACTGATTTGGATGTACAAGTTAGAAACATTGCTTTACAAATTGATACTTAGTCATTTGAATGAAAGAGAGCAAATAAATAAATAAATAAATATTAATATATCCTAGCACTCCCTGCACTTTACAGTCATTTCAAAACATCAGGAAAATGTTCTGGGCTTCTTGCCAGCTGAAACTACTGACATAAAAGCCCATAAAGTGATGTGCACACCTTCAGCTTTTGAAGCATTTATTCACTGCTGACAGTGGAACTGCAAATAAACCAAACCCCAAACACCAAATTACTCAATCTCCCCCCTGCTTCACATAATCACATGGGCAATTTTGGAAGTTTGCTTTATGATCACCTTTCAGGTGGAAATTATTCCTGAGTTGGGCCACTGGACAGGCAGAACTTTATTTATCTGTCAAATATTTCCCCAGACAAAGAAAATTACCGTTCTGAGCATAGAGTAAATAGCTTCAGCTATTCGAAGGAAAAAGCCCTGCTGTTCTAGGAAGGAGCAAAAATCATCAAAGATTTCCTGGTGATTTTCAGTACAGGTCGGTGGGTATTGTAAAGCTGAGTTACATCTGCACACTTAGCAAGATTTCCCCATGTGTCTCCGTTATTTTCTTTTTTTCTGGAGTGGGCACCTTTGTGAGCCTGGGGTGGGAGGTAAAGGGCCCAGAGGGCACAGAAGGCACTGAGGAGCATTTACTGGCTGCAGGTTATCCCTCATGCTGCTGGATTTATCACTTGTGCTGCTGCAACAGGACTGTGTCGTGGGCAAAGTGTTCAGCTGCTTCTGATGGTAACTGGACTGAATGCATGAGTGTTTGAGTAGCACAGCGAGATGAACAAAACCAACCCTTACTTAACAAAAATAATTGGAAATAAATGAAAAGAAATACAAATAAATGAAAATAAATGCAAAAAAAAAGGTGGGGAAATGAAATTAATGAAAATAATTGAAAAAAAAAGAAAATTGAAAATAAATGAAAATAAATGAAAATAATTGTAAAAAAGGAAAAAATGGAAAAAGAAAAAATGAAAATAGGGGGAAAATAGGTGGAAAAATGAGTGAAAAAAAATGAGCGAAAAAAAATGAGCGAAAAAAAATGAGTGAAAAAAAATGAGTGACAAAAAATGAGTGACAAAAAGTGGAAAAAATAAGTGAAAAAAATAAATGAAAAAATAAGTGAAGAAAATAAGTGAAGAAAAAAAAAAGAATTGAAAAAAAGTACCTGCTTCCAAGGCAGATGAATAGGAACCTGCTTTATCACAAAACCTGCAATGTTTTACCACAAAACTTTGGCAAAGTACTTGCAGACTAAAAACTCTGCTTTGAATTCCAGTCAGCCAGACTCTGTAAGAACAGACAGATTATTCCTTGGGCACAGGGCTGAATTTCATTTCACAAACATTCAGGGCTATGTGGTTTAACTCTGCCTCACTGGGACGTTGCCTCATGCTCACCTGCAGCTATCTCATTTATGGATGGTTACTATAAACACAAAACCCAACATTTTCTTGGCTTGAAAGTAAGGAATCATTTCCCAAAACCAACCTGAAATGAAGATATGTATCAGCTAGACCTCTCCAAGTCATCTGCAAGCCCCACAGCTTCTTGCCCTTAACAGTCAAACTCTTTAGAAATTTAAAGTTCAGCACCTCTCCTCCTGGCTTGGGTAGGAACACAGCTATTCACCAAAATCCCTCTTAGAGATGAAAGACAGACCTACATACTATAGGTAAATACTATATATTTCATATTACTTTAAATACTTTTTAGAGTATTTTAAATGCTGTGAAGTATTGGGTGAAATATTGGGTTAGAGATAAAAATTGCTAATCAGGACTGAAAGGAGGAGTACACTCCATTTGTCTTCTTCCTTCACCCACAAGAAAAGACAAGATAGTTGTCTAAGTTATTAGAATCTAAATTATTAGAATCTAAGTTTGTAGAATCTAAGTTTGTAGAATCAGTATACAAAAGAAATAGAATGGCTTATGGATGGCATGTATTATCAGTCTTTTAAAATTGTTTTCAATTTTCTTATACCATTTGACTCTAAAAAAAAGATCCAGTTTTATTTCTAGCCACCAACAACAGTTTCTGTGCTGTCTTGTGGGATTTATTAGTTCGTACTTCAATAAATTAAATGTCCATAATTCTAGAATTCCTATATGCCATCTTTAACAATTTTTAAACTTTTTTTAGTAAAATATTCCATCTATTTTTAGTCAACAAACTTTAATCCCTGACATGTTTGTTCATTTAATATTTTTCCTTTCTTATTAGCATCGCTTACCCTACTTTAAAATATTTTAATTAAATTCTATCCCCATCTGCAAAGTTGCATATAGTACAACAAAGTTCTGCCCTCAGGACATAAATTAAGTGAATAACAGGGAGTCAAAGGAAAGCTTTTTCTGGTGGTTGTCTGAAGATCTGGGCCCAAGGCTTGAGGTGATTTCAGGAAGAGATGGGTGGGTGCCTTTGTCAGCTGCTTATGGGGGAGATGCTGCCTGGTGCCACTTCCCCTCCATGACAGAGCATCTCCAGTGCCTTCAGTCTTGGCTGAAATGTGAGAGGAAATCTCCTGCTGCCACCTCAGCCTTGACCCAGTGGCCTCATTCAGAATTCCTGACTGTGAGGTTTACATTTTGCTCTGGAAAAGGGATGCTGTTAATAAATGCAAACTGCCTGAACCCCTGAGAGTTCCACTCTGGAGACATGTGGGTATCACCAGCTGGTTCAGAGGGATTACTGGCACACGCAGGGCTGTCTGCAAGCTTAGTGCCAGAGCTTTGCAAAATGGCTGACTAATTCACACTAATTAAAATACGACACAGATCCACAGAATCTGGGTCAAATTAAATAATTGCTGTCTGAAGGCTCTCCATCAACAGGCACAAGCTGGCAGTGTCGTGGTGACACCTTGTGCAGGCTGCCCTAGAGCAGGGGCTGGACAGAGCTACAGAATAAAGCAGGGATTGATTCAAAGCATCTCCTCCATGGATCCACCTTGGGCAGCACCAGAGCCCAGCCAGGGCTGCACCCAAGATGACCCAAAATGGCCCCAAAATGCACGAGCGCTCCCGGGCTCTCTCCCTGGGATCAGTTCTGCTCCATTTGCACCTTGCAGTTCATTGTCCCATTCCAGCTTTAGCCCAGGCACTCCCACCCTGCTTGTTTTTCTCTCTGCAGCCCACGGGGTTTGTGCTCTGGGGCTGAGATTGGGATCATTTGTCCTTGGTGCCCAGCTGGAGCAGGAATTGTTTTGTCTCCCTGCTCTGTGCACAGAGCTCACCATCCCTGAATGTGAAGCTCAGACCCACACACTAAAGCAGGACAGAATGTGAAAAATAGAAAAGCTAAACCTGAGGCATCAGTGATTTGTGATTTGGGTGCCCCTATAAGGAGCAGAAGCCATGGAGGGGTCTGGTCTGAGCTTTGGACAGAACTTTTGGCCAGGTTTGGGATGACAGATAAATCCATGATTAAACCCTGGAGCTGGAAACAGAGATCCTGCTGGGGAATCACTGCCTATCCCAGAGATCAAAAACTGATCAAAAGCATCTTCTGGCAGCCCTTGCTCACTGCTCCTACTGAGCTCTAAATTCAGCAAAAGCTTTGCTGTTTCTCAGAAACAAAATCCTGCCACTATGATAAAATGATAAGTCATCTAGGTACTGAGATATTTTAAGAATATCTCTGATTTCAGCTAGCACAGCAACAAATAGTCCTGTCCATATTAATTTTGATTGCAATTCCTAAAGGTCACTTATCTTCACTGCTAAGCTATGCACTATATAAGTATCTTTGCTCCTAGAAACACATCTCCAGGGAAAAATCATCATCATTCTCTCACCTAAATTTCATGATGACTAAATTGACAAAGTTCCTGTTCACAAATAGGTATTTCAGGTAAAATTAATTCTATCCATAGGTAAAATGGATTATAAACAAAAAGTTGAACAAGACACCTTGTTAATACCATGATGTATTTTCTGTAAAAAACCACTTTGCAATTAAATATCCTTATTTCCTTGAAACTTTCTTTTCTAAAAGGTATAGATAAAAATTATAGTCATTGGGGCTGCATGCCTTGGTCCCGCTCTGTCCTGTCAGAAAACATTCATGTTGGGCTGTTTCCCTTGGATTCCAAAGGCTGAGAACTCCTTGAGTGCACCATAAGAAATGTGTAGGGACCTGAGTAAATATATGTATTGTAAATATATGTACGGCAGTAAAAGATCTCTGTATTGTATTAGTGACCCTGCCCTGATTCTAGTTATTGTAAATGGGCTGCAGCTGTGATGTGCTTGATTGGGCAGCAGCTGTAGCCCATGGAGGTAGCTGGGATAAAAGGGGGTGGGGTGGTCAGGGAGAGCCTTGGAGAGGAGCCCTGACTGAGAAGCAACAACACCACTGCTGTGAAGAGCTGCTGTGAGAAAACCACCAAGAAGGTATGAGACTCTGGAAGTATGATATACAACAATATTAATACAACAAAATGCACTCACTCCCCACATCCTTAAGAGAGGCCTTACTTTGTTAACTCAACTGATTCAACACAAATAGATGTATAAACACTTTCTAAGCACTCCCTGGTCTCAGAAAAGTGTTTCATTTTATTAACTGGACTGTAGGTCTTAAAAAAATATATTGTACAGTGTCCAGGCAGCAAAAAGTGCAGGAATGCTGAATAATAGCTTTGAGAATTGGTTAACTGCTTGTGTGTCCTTGTGTCCTAGAGCTGACCTTGGGCTGGTTCACTGAGAAATACAGCTCAGCTGATGGAGCTTGCATCAATTCTGCAATATTTCTGTCCAATTTATAACTGTTTATCCTGCAACCAAATTCTAACAATTATGGACACTTGGGGAAAGGCACACAACATTTACAAGCACAAAAGAAATTGTACTTTCATTTTTTCATTCTTGACTAAATTTCTTCTACTTTGCATTTTTCTATATGCTTCTCTTACTGCTACAGAGCTTACTGAATTTTTAAATGAGCATTGTGCTGAATATTTAAATTACATTATACTGAATTTGTACATTATACTGAATTTTTAAATGAGCATTGTTGTTTAACCTCAGCCAGCAATCAAGTACAACGCGGCCTCTTGCACACAGCTGCTCCTCCCTTCAGTGGGATGGGGAGAGGAATCTCAAGTTATGGGGATTTTTGATGGAATTTTGAATGAGTTAGAGATGGGATTTTTGATGTGTTTTATTGTTTTTATTTTTTACGTATATTGGAAGAGTGAGTTTGGTTTCTCTTTTTATTGTATGGTTTAGAAGGTTATAAGATTTTTTAGTTCCAAGACCTTTTAAGGATTTATTGACTACTAAAACACTTTTAATAAGGATATTTGTGGCTTTGATTCAAACTTTAAATATTTTGTTTTATGGATTTATACTACAGTGTAAGTTTTCTTAATCATGTGCTGATAGATAAACTTACTGTACTGTATTCTAAACTTCTTGTTTACCTTTTAAATTACTTTTTTTTCATATATAAAATGCTAAAACTCTAAGCATTCTTCTATTTAATGAGTTCTTGTTTTAAATATTAAACTGACATTCTTAAGTTTGGAAGCTTTTTCTAAGGTCTCAAATCAAATCTTGTGTTTAATTCTAAGCTTTGGTTTACAGGCCCAAGGTTCTGAGAGTTCAGATTCCAACAGAGAAGAATCAGAAGAAAAACTCATCAGTTGAGGTGGGGACTATTTATGAAATGACAAAGTATAATAAGATTATGTTATGATTATAGTTGTTATTATTGATGTAATGAAAAAGTGAGAGAGAATGGGGTAAAATATCCCTTTTAGGTATAAAGAAAAGAGGAAAATTAGTAGAATGCAAGAGGAGCAAGTGATGAACAATGCCACTGACCACTGCCCAGCCTGTCCCCAAGCAGTGACTTTGTCCCAGGCCAAATTCCCCCACTTTCCCTACTGGATGTGACCCTCCATGGATGGAAATCCTTTTGGCCACCTTGGGTCACCTGTCCCAGCCCTGCTCCCTCCCAGCCCCTTGTGCACCTGCCCCTGGCAGGGCTTGGGACACTGAAAAGTGCTGGATTTAGGGTGAGCCCTGCTGAGCAACAACCAAACACCAGTGTGGAATCAATGTTCCATCAGTTATTCCCATAATGAACCAAAACCACAGCTCTGCGCCAGCTACTGGGGAGAAAACTAACTTTATACCAACCAAACCCGGGAAAATAAGGTGAATATATTCTAAAAAGCTAAAAAGAACACCTCTACAACACATAAGAGAAAAATAATTATATGAACGTGCTGATTTGTTCTCATCACTTGCCTTGACATGACTATCAGACCAACCCCCCCTCCTTAGGCCATCTGTATAAAAAAAACTTTTGAAGAAGATGGACAAAATCTGAAGCTGTGCAAAAATCTGTCATCACTGTCTCATTGCTTTTTTCCTCACTAAGAATCCTTAAACACTTAGATGTCCCCAGGATGCTCTCTATTTTGATAATAAAGCCGTGAAAAGGGGACCACTTCCTTGTGGAAAATGAATCTTTGGAATGAATTTTGCATCTGTCCATGCTGAACACCACATGTCTAAAGAATAAAATACACTGCATTGGAAGGGTTTTGGCTGTTAATATTTATGATCACTCCAGCCTTCCTTTTCCATTTATCAATGATTTGTTAGAGGATCACACTTTTTCCAGATTTATACATTATTAAACATCACAAGGGATCCTCAGGCCCAAGCCAGAATTGATTTCAAGTAGCTCCCTGAGTATTTTGCCACTGTTGGGATGTCATTCATCATCAAAATTGCATGAAATTGTGCTGTTCCATGGGATGACAACAATTTAAATTAGAAGAAAATGAAAATTAATAGCAGAGTGATTTCTGATAGACATTCATGTTTGGATTAATAATTCCTAATAAAAAATGTATGAAACTTCATTATCTGCCAAGAAGCTGAAGTTAATTGCAAACTCTGTCACTGGTTCCCATTTTGTGCAGACAGTTACTCCCCATGGGCCTCATCCTCAGGGATTTTGGTCAGGATCTTCATATTGTATCACCAGTTTATCTGTAAATATCAGCTTGGGAATCAGCACTCTTAATCCTTCCAGTTTGGGATGACTTTAATGGCACTGTTCTCTTATTGTTATAATAATTTCTGGCAATTAACAAAGCCTAATATATATAAAATACATATATAAAAATATATATATATTACATAAGTATACTATATAAGCATATATAATATATATAATGTATAGTAATACTATATATAAAAGTATATAAAATATATTATGTTATATATTACATATATAATGTATATTATATAATATATTCTGTGTATTATATATAAATGTATATATTATAGGTAAATATATATATAATATATATTATATAAATGTATATATATTATATATAAATATGTATATATATTATATATAAATTATATATATACACTCATTTTTAGCCCTTGACTGCAAGTGCTGTAGAAAAGGGAATACCATTCACACACAAGTGTATGCAACATCTACTTGAAATATTCAAGTCCCACAGCTTTATGTAATTTACCAAGAAACAGAATTAACATTGCTTTCACTCTCGCATGGTTAAAAGATCAATCTTTAGATACTCAACTGAAAAATAAAATGAGAAACATTTTATCTAGAAGACTTTGGTTTTGGTCTGTCTTATAGTGGAAGAATGATTTTGCATTTGTCTCATTTCTTCTCAGAATGAACTCAGAAACCTGCTGCTCTCTTTAAAGTGACTTTCACCTGTGCAAACCATATTTGTGGTTCTACTTAGGCCTGAACACTGTGTTTGAGGTCTGAAACATCCAACTACTTGGAAATTAAATTATTAACACTGTAAAATCCCTTGGCAAGTATGTGAACCATCTATTTTCCAGGTTTTGTTGGCCAAAAACCAGATGGCTGTTGACACTTGGTGGATACAAAAGGATTTATACTCTATTTATTCTATATATTTATAGCTCTTTCAGAGAAGCAGATCACTGGCATGGGAGCCAAATCATGTGTACTCTTCCATTGTCTCGTTAATGACACTTCACTAATTGACTCATGATTTCTGAGCACTCACGTTGGGAGTGAGAAACGTCTACAAATCAAGGCACAGACTCTCACTTGATTTTGACTTGTGATTTTGACTCATTTTCAGCTCATATTACAGAAACTCCCACACCCCATTTAAACTATCAAGATGTCACTTTTTCCTTTATATTTAAAGTCATTCCAAATCTACTTCTGTATCAATAATTGTTTTTGAAAGTTGATAATCTTTACTCAAGCATAAGAAACTGAGTTTTTAATTATAAAAAGCAGAAAGTTTTATGGAAAAGAGAATGCAAGTTTCACTGACAGAGGTCCTCTAAACCATCTCCCACAGGTGCATTCTTCCTCAAGTAATTTAGATATCAAACAACACTGAAAAAATTCAAGTCCCTGAAAGATCTGGTTCCTCCTGAAAATGCCCACAGATCCCATTCCCTGAATCCTTCTGTAACACAGAAAACACTTGCAGGGGTGTCTGAAATTTACACTTAAAATGTTCAAAGTATAAACTACTTCAACATGTTCTTTGCTGTTTTTGTGGGAGCCCCTTATTGCAGTAGAACTCTTAAACACATGGAAGAAAATAGTGTGCACTAACCTGCAACTTGGAAAATGAGAAAATTCATTGCAATCAATAAAATACAAGATTATCATGTTAAAAGAAATATAAATAAGGAAACCAAGTATTAAAATAGTTGTTTAAGCTGGTCCCTGCATTGTCAGGGCTTTGAATGAATTATTTGCCTAAATTCCTGCTGAGGAACCAATTTCCACTTGCTCTTCACAGGAGATTTGTGGTTCTGCCCGCACCTATAAACCACAGGAACTGTGAAGGAGCTGATATAAAGAGACAGGCCATCTAAATCCCTCCAGTACCAGGAAATGCATTTCAGCACCAGATGTTGCAGCCACATAATTTAAAATATTTTTTAAATTAACTATAATTTAAATAAATTTGAATATAGCTAAAATGACAAATAAAATAAAAATTTAAATAAAATAAATTATAATATAGATAAAATGACAAATAATAGAACTATGCATATAAATAAAAGTATAAAAATAAATAACATTCAAACATTAATTAAAATGGAAATAAAATTAAATAAATAATAAAATTAAATGGAAATAAAATAAATTAATTTAATTTTGAGGAAATACACTGAATGGGTTTAAACAATGCATGTAAAACTGTGCAGGAGTGAAAGCTATTCTAACAGTGGCAGGGTTAAAAGGACACACTGCCATGTCTAAACCCCAGCCTGGGGAAAACAAGGCCAATTTTGATGGATGTAAATCTCATTCTATGCACCTAAGTCATGATAAGTAAAATACAATAAACTTTTACCAGCAAACAAGACAATGCTCTTCTCCCCCAGTGTGCTGCCTCTGGTCTCACAGGAAAGTGCTCCTGACAGGAGGAATCCTTTGTGAGGCAGAACTCCTGCCCAGTCTCCACTCCATCCAGCTGACCTTTAGGCAGAAAGATAATATCAAAAAAAAGTAATGAGAAACTTTGCCTTTAAACAGCTCATTTTTAAAACACTACCCCATAACTTAACATAGCCCATAAATACAACGGTAAGAAGAGCTTGTGGAAAATGGGAGGGATTTCACAAATACAGACTTCTCCAGGCAGCTGCTTTTTGTAGAGAGAGCCATGAGAAAACTGTTTCTTATAGGGATGTCTCCATAACATTAAAAAAAGGGACTTCTTTCCCTAAATAAACTGAAAAAAGACTATTTTAAAAGCAGTAAACTGAAAATTTTAGGTTGTGATTGTTTACGTTATCAATGAGAAAGAAAAAGTTATAAGGAGAAGAGACGTGTGCTAGCAGTTTTGTTCTAATTCTTATTAGTCTTTGTTTTTAGTTGTTATTATGATATATTATGATAAATTTTTTCTTTATATTCTTTTAAAGTTTTGAGGCTACTTTACCTTCCTCCATGTCCTATATCAGAAGAGAAAATAATCAAGTGCTGCAGCAGATGTACAGTTGAGATGGCCACCATACCCAGAGTGTCACCACACAATTCCAGAAGGCTTCAGCCCACACAGAGTAACACCATGGCACTTTAGGAGGCTGCAAGTGGCTGCTGTTTTTTGTCCCTCAGCCCAGCCTTTTATGCCCTCCTGTTGATGCCCTGCCCCTGTGTGCCCTCTGTGTGATTGCTCAGCACCCCTGGGCACCCCATGGCTCCTCACCTTCAATAGCATTCACCTGTCCTGCACAGCTGCAGCCACTGGGGATCAGCCACAGCCCCACTCCCAATCACCACAAACTCTGTGCCCACAACTGCATTCTAGTGAGCACACTAGTCATTAAACAACACTAAACCCACACTATGCTGTGGGGGTTCCAGTTGTGGGTCTCTCTGGATCAGGATTGAAGGCACTTGAGACAGTAGCTCATGTTCAGACTCAGGTGTTTATTATTTCTTATCAGTAAAACAGTCTCACTACTCTGAGTTCTGCAGCTTTCCATTAGAAGGCACAAAATGGCCAACAATCTCTTGGTACAAGATCTTTTAAGACTAAACTATCCAATTAAGAACTGACACCTGGATTATTTTCCCTTTTAACCCAATAACTGATCCCAAAGAGCCCCCATTGTAGACTTTTCTGCCCAATTACCAAATGCCACCTAAACCCATAAAGAAGGAGGAAGAAGAAGCATGAAGGAGAAACCCAGGACAGCACCCTGTGCCCTCCATCTTGCTTCCATTCACAACATACTACAAATCCCAAAACCTGTATTTCTCAGCAAGTGATACACCTACACTGCTCTCTATAATCTCTTTCACACTTTTGTGGATCCTAGCCTATCAACCAGCCTAGGAAACTTTCTCCATGAATGAGGGTCAAAGTCAGTGCTCCCCTGAGGGTCAGGGCACCCCAGAGCAGAGAGAGAAATATTCCCAGTGCCCTGGATTTCCACACCGTACTGACCTGCAATCTATTAAAGCATTAAAATAAAAGCAATTTAAATAATTAAAATGCTTTAAATACTTTCTTTTTATATACTTAATTGAAATACTTTCTTTTTATAGCTTTATCCTTAGATAACCTTGCCAGAAGACATGAGTAATGTTTGCATGAATTGCAATGGAATTGCCACTCATTCTTTCATTCATTCATTCCAGTGGAGTCTCTCCACTGGAATGGAGAGTACCATTCTGGTCTGTACCAGTAAAATAACACAGGAAATTCAGCAGAGATCTCCCTTGATGGTGGTCACTTCATTCCACTGAATGCCAATTTTCACTCTTGGGGACACATTTCTATATTTATGTCACAAGCAAAAGTCCTGGCTGCTCGTTGCACAAAAATCAGAGTGCTCTAGTAGCCTCCATCACTTCTTTGTCTTTGTTTATTTAACATGTTCTGCTCAGGTATTTCAGGCCATCAAAAGATCTGGGAAACAAGGTGCCCCACAAAAGCCTTCAGGGAAAGCACTTCTCTTTGCTATCATCTCTAGAGATACCTGGGCAGAGACAGCCAGAGAACCAACAGGATATTTTGAGAGCAGGCTTTTTTCTTTTGCATTAGCCACACTGTAAAACCAGCAGCTTTAAGGCCCTGAGGAAAGCCAGGGGAATTGAGCACCAAGACAGCTGACAAGAATATATATAGTGATACCTGGATATCTTTAGAGAGAGGCACGAAATCATTCCTAAAGGAAGTTTGATTAATCTTTGCTTTTATCCTCTGTTTGTTCTAGCAAAATGTTATACATAATTTTGTTTGTTTGGGTTTTACCATTACAACTTGCTCCCAGCTATTGATTGCCCCACTTGCTCATTTTATCTTCTTTTTAAGGTAGCTGTAGGGAATTGGAATCAGAATCATGCCTATTTGAGTATTTGTACAGAATTTACCAGAAGTGGTACTGTTGCTGTGCTAGGATTTTACATTAATGTACTTTAGATGCAACACACTTTCTGCAAAATACATGCTTAAGTTCAAAAAACAAAATAGACAATACTGGATACATGGAGGGTGGGTGGAGAGCAGAAAGAAATCTCTTTCCTGACAAGATTTGAAGGACACTTGATTCAGCACAGATGAAATTTAAATGCAATTCTAAAAGAGCTATGGTTGCATAAAACAATTCTGAAAGAAAATGGGTTCTATATCTGTCAAAACTACTTCAAACATATCTAATCTATGCGTTAGATTTCACTTTCATTCCTTTTCACTATTCATTGCTCCCCTTTGCAGCATGTTATTAATTTATAAATGTGTGGGATACCAATGTTTTTATCTACTAATACAATTTAAAAAATTCATGAGGTTAAATGCTTTCTATTTAAGCACTGAAGACATAAAGCCATCACAGTCAATATCTACACACTTTCTAAAGCTTGGTCTCTTAACCCAAGACATCCAGAAAGAGCAAGGTCAAATTCAAATCTGTCAATAAGCCCCATGAGGTTATAGACAGAGTTTATGAGCTAACATATTGATTTTATACCTTGCTTCTAGAAAGGATATCAAGTTTGCAGGCACGCCAATTTCTGACATTTGTATTATTTAGAACAGCTAACCTTACTCTTCTTTCTTTGCTCAGAGTCAACTTGTGGAGTTTTAACTTCTTTTTGTTAGGGTTGGGATTAAATGTGTGAGATGGTATTTCCTGTTTGGAGTCAGATGTTATTTGGTTTTTATCTATATTACAGTGTTATAAACTCTGAGCTCTATAGCACCTCTCTATACCAAACTAAAAATGGAGCTGCATCTCTAGAAACCTTTTTAAGGATAAACTGTCTAACTAAGAACTGACACCTAATTTTTTTTTATTTTTAACTCAGTAACTACCTGTAACTCACAATGTAAAATTTTTTATCTAATTATACAATACCACCCAAACCCATAAAGAAATCAACAAGAAAGACCAGCTTCTGCCCTAAAATGCCTATTTTGCTTTATAAATATTGCTATATTCTACCACTCTATGTTTCCCACCATGTGATATTACACACTTGTATTCAAAACATCTATTCAAACTACACATTCATTCCATTTTGGAAGCTTTCTCCAGGGCCCCAGGTCAAATGCAGGGTTCTCTTGGGGGTCAGTGCCTGCCAGCCCAAAAAAATCTAAAATTCCCAGTAACCAGGGTTCCAATGTGAGCTAAATCTCAGCAGGACTGATCACCTCAGTTGTATCTCATACTCTGATTTAATTGGCAGTGTTAAGCAGGTCAAAGAAGCTGGCTGCAGAGAGGGAGCCCTGAGTGTTCCTGCAAAAATAATCACCCATATTTGCCTGTGCTCCTCTGAAATACCTGAGGCAACCCAAGATTTCCTTTTTGCTTTGTTCCATTTATTTCTATGCAGCTTTGAAACAACTCATACACTTCTTGCTTCCCAGAATAGCTGGGATTTCATCAAATGTCAATAAAGTCAGGTGCTTTTTCATTACTTCTTTCTGCTTTACATTTGTACTTCTACAAATATAAACATGTGTGTGTCTGTGTATACATATATACACTTACTTTTTCCCTTTGTAATGCTGGAAAGACACACATTTTGAAATTCATATATTCCTAAAGAACATCAGACCTACTTTAACAAGCCTTTTGTTCCCTGTTTTTCAGCTGCCAGCTCTTTCTGTTCAAAATATCTAACATTTGCTGTTATTTATTTGGAAGAACTGAGATTTTTAACTGACACAGACAGCTTAAAATGGACTACCTGAACTGGAGTCTGCAGAACCAGACTGTTTCTGATTGTATTGCTTTAAAAATGTTAAAATTTATTCCTGTCTTGCAAATATGCACACATATGTTAAATATTTGTCCTCACAGAGGTTTCTTGGTACCTAATCTTCAGATGAGCAGGTGTGCCAGCTGTGCCGCACACTGTGCCCTGTGTCCACTCAGCAAACAAAACCACTTTTGAGAGTCTGTGCACCTCGACATTTGCCAATTCTATAATTTCAAATGCAGCTAGAAAAGGCTGGGCAAAGGTCGGTAAAGAAGTTCTTTGTGCTGCAGAGAACCATTAGTTTCTGACTTGTTAAAGATATAACATCTAAATGCATTTTTACCACTATCTACACTAAAGATTCCATTCCTTTCATCTCTTGAGTTGGTTTGAAAATTATACTGAAGCTCAGTATTAGGTATCATATAGCATAGTGTTATAAAATGTTTCAATTAGTATTAAAATTATTCTTATTTAAAGAATAATAATATTAATATAAATAAAATAAAAACAGGAAGAAATTTAAAATGTCTTATTAAAATTATGTACTTCTGTTCATAGGATATTTCTAGAGATGAGAATTTTCACCTAAGTCTTTTAAAATATGGGGGAAAATTTGGAGTGCCTTAAATGCAAAGTAGGACCAGATTTCTGACTTCAACAGATAAAAAGCCTACCAAAAGATACAACTACTGATGTATATCATAGGAAAGGATTCTTGTGTCATTTCTAAAAGCCCATTATGGCATTTACTGAATTAATAATCACTTAATTGTTTAAATACATAGCTAGGCAACTATTTCAATGTGTCACTTTCTAAAACTGTCAGTAACATGTGGAAGTGTACAATACCTATTTGTTCATCACCAGTAATCTAAATTAAAACAAGAGAAGCCTTGGAAGGCTTGGAGCAGAGAAGTGAGGAAGCCTGTGCCTTGGTACATGGAATTCTTAGTAAATTTGAGTAAATTTGAGTGAATTTGGTGCTGAGTGCAGGCTGTGCAGGGGATGTCCTGCAGGGGAGGAAGGCTCTCAGGCTCCTTGCACTGCAGCTGTCTGATTTATCAGGGATGATGCAGCAGATGGAGCGAGCCCTGCACACAGTGAGGGTTCAAGCGAGGGCACCACGAGCCTGCACGTGACCCCTGGCAGCCCTGGAGCCATCCCTGTGCTCCAGAAAAAGCTGAATTTCTCTACACAGCCACGCTGTGACCCAGTGAAACAGCAGCTAAAAGCACCTTGAAAGCAGTCCCTGACCATTTGGAGCTGTCTCCCACGTTCTTAGCTGGCCAGGGCTGAAGATGGGTTCAAAGTCTGAAGCAGAAGGCTCAACCAAAAGCCCACCCTCCCCACATGAGAGCACATTTCCAACACCAGAGCCCTTCCAGACAGGGTGGATGTGAGGAATTTTGAAAGAATTCTAGATGGGACCTCTGAGTTGGTTTAGATGATGCAATTTATATTTATCTTTTACATGGGCAGGAAGGGCGAGCTCTGCTCACAGCTTCACTGCAAGGCTCAGAAGGTCACAAGACCCTCAGTTACAAGACCTTTTAACATGTTATTTACTAATAAAACAGTACTAACAAGGATATTTATGCTTTTAACTCAATCTTTAATTTTTTGTCTTACAGACTCATGCTACAGTATAAGCTTTTATTAACTAATTATGTTATGGCACACAAACCTGCAGTGCTGTACTCTAAAACACTAAACCTTCCTCTACTTCATGTATCTCTGCTTCAAACTATAAATTCACATTCTGGCTTCCAGCACCTGGGTTTAGGAGCCTTTTCCAAGGTCTCAGATCAAATCCTAGGTTTAATTCTAAGCTTTGGCTTACAAACCCAAAGTCCTGAGAGTTCCCTGCATTTCAGATTCCAACAGTGGATGGCTCAGGGTTGAAGTGTCTGCTGTCTGCTCCCCACTGCTCTGACACCCTAAGGGCTGCTGAGGTACAGCAAAGTGGCAAAACTTCCCTAAAACCACCCAAAGTAACAGCAAAACAGATGAAAAAAACAACAAAAAAACCCCCAGAAACCAAAACAATTCAATGAGAGGAAGAGTGAAGACATGAGTTAAGGCAAACCTCAGCAGCCACCATAACCTGAGCTTTACATTTGAAAAAAAAAAAAAAAAAAAAAAAAAAAAAAAAAAAAAAAGGAGTATTTAAAGTAACTGTCAATGTTTCATTAAATAAAATAATTCTAAAAGATATTTTTAGGTATCTTTGTTCTCCTCAGATACAACTTTGTTTTCCACTGAATCAAAACCCAAAAGTTTCCCCAGCAGCAGATCTAGGGAATCACGTGGAAGTTTCCCTCTTCTGTTTCACCTTCCATCCCACCCTTTCTTGCCCTTCCAGGGTTTCACTAACCCAGAGGTGGAAAAGCAGCAGATTGAAAATCTGCTTTCCCTCCTGGAGCTTTGCTTTCAGCTCATCTCACCTTCAGTCAAAGAAATTCCCATCCAACAGGCGGGATGTCACATCTCTGTCATTCTCACTGCCACTGTGCCACCCCAAAAAGCCAACTTTGTCCCCTGCAGGGTTTTTGTAAATCTGCACCCCAATATTTCTGTGTATTGCTATATGTGTTCTAACAGTTTTGGAGACCTTCTGGCAGATGTTTGTAGGCAAGCAAGCAGCACAATTTGGCTTTGGAAAGAGCTCAATGTGGCTTCCCAAGCCCAGGGAAAAACTGGGAAAACAAACAAAATGTCTCAGCAGAGCAGCAGAGGGAAACAGAGACACAGGTTTAAGGGCAAACACCAATAATGTTAAAATTAAGTGTTAGAATTAATAACGTTAAAATTAAAATGTTAAAATTAAGATGTTAAAATTAAGGGGGTGAACTGAAGAAAAAACACCAACCCCTCCAAAAGTCTCTAGTTTTTAACTACACCATCCATAAAACGGTACTGACAAGGAGGTTTGGTGGGCCATGTGAACTGATAAGTTCAAACTCATCATAGTTAGACTACAAACATTGGAAAGGTTTAGCAAGGAGGCAGACAGGCAGAAAGGGGGTCATGCACATGAGAAATGTAATTTATTAAAGAAACCACCAGGTCACAGCATGCCTCTGCATGATTCTTCTTCATCATCACTGTTCTGAGAAGTGAATGTGCACTATTAGATATTCAAAAGTGAGGAAAAAGTTGTGTTCTACAATACTTGGCTTTATGGAGCTTGTACACTTTTCAAAACAAATTTCAAAGCCAATTAAGCTCTGAAAATAGAAAAAACACAGAAAATATTTCCTAAAATTTCCTAAAATATTTTCTGAAATTTTGCCAGAGCAAGTTAGCTGAAGGTTATTTTTACTCCATTTCCCCCCTAAACATCTGTCCCAAGGCAGTACTATCCATCCTATGGTCACATATGTGAGAGTCAGTTGAGAACACACAGCAGGGCAAGAGGTCTTCTGTAATAAAGCTCTCTAGGAGAAGAAGAGTAATTTTGGAACTTGAAACCTGAAAGATGTTTTTCCCCACTACTATTTTCTACTGATATTTATCTGCTCATTTAATAAAATTTAAGGATTACATAATTGTAATTTAATTATTTCACAATTTCTTTTTTACTAAGAGTTTTTAGGAAATGTCTTGTTTTTTGGTTTGAGGTTTTTTTTTTTTTTTTTTTTTTTTTGTACCATAGAAGATGAATGCCACTTTCATTTCTATAACAAATGTGTTTTCCAAGCCATCCTCATGTCCAAGTCTTTTATTTATAGAACTTGACATCTTTACAACTGACATAAAGGGCTTTTCAGGTCCTGGTGTGATATAACAAGGTAATGAAAAATTCTCTCCTGAAGAATATGAAGGTCTTTAGTGTATCTGGGTATACCTTAATATACATACATTTATGTATGTGTGCCCCTGTGCATAGAAGATGAAATATTTACACTTGTAAAAGAAAATATATATTCTCCACAATATTCTCCAAAAGGGTGCTGGCAAGCCTAAATAAAATGATAATATTCCATTGGCATGAAAGAAAATGAGAAATTATTTTCAAATAACTGTTCTGAACTAGATATAGTTCAGAGAGAGATATATGGTAACAGATATATATATATATATAGATAGATATATCTAGATAGATAGATAGATAGCAATTATTTCTGCTGGGTTTGTGTAATTATGGAGCCCCTCTTGTAAATTAAAAGCAACTTTATCTTCAGTGAAGATTATATAGGTCTCAGGCTTTTCTCAGCTATTTTGTATGGTTTTCTACTTGGAGATCTCACTGGGCAGAATATTTCACTCAACAGTCCTGGATAATTTCTCACTCCATTGTCAGTTCAGCGTGGATTTTAGCACTGATCCCATTCCCAGTTCAGGGGATTCTCCTGGATTCTGCTCTGCCCTATTGCAGTCACAGTGACTGAGGACACACTGACTGGAGCCATAGAAGTGTCCTAACCAAAAATTCAGGACAGTTGTATTCCATGCTCTTTAAATCAATACTCAATTAACTAAATCCATCCTAAACACCACAGAGTGCCCAGTCTTTTTGAAGGTTAAGTGCTCTGTGTGTGCATTTGTGCATGCAACATTCCAGTCAGAATCCATCATAGTAAAACCTGCTGGGATGGAGAATGATGAATCATATCTCCATTTCAAATGTTATCCACATAAATTCATACATGCCATATTAATGGTACATACTCTTTTGCTGTATTTGAAATGTTTCTCTAGACTTCATGACCTAAAACTGTCTTTCTAAATTTAGCTGAAAGAACTGCACTAATAAATGATAATGTATGTGTCATAATATAAAACACAGGCATCCTTTTAAGTGCAAATTTTTGGGAGGTGTGCATTCAAACAACAACAACAAAAAAGCAAATAAATATCCATTCTCTTACAGATTCTACCTTCCTATCAGTACAGGGTATGACATTTCTCTGTAGAGTACAAGTCCTGTCTGCAATGAGAGGAGACTGAGTGGCACAGGGCAGTGGCAAGCAGAGCTGACAGCTCATGCTGACCTCTAGGAATTGCTCTGCTGTTGAACAGCCATTCAGGAACAGGTTATAAAATGCTCTGGAGAGCTGCAAATCATTTACTTCCCCTTGCAAGATCTGGCTTTGTGGTGAAAGCCAAGCTTCTTACGCTGAATTAATTCATGTTTTTGCAAAGGTACCCTAAATCCACCATTCATATTCTAAAAAGTCACCTCTTGAAAGCCACCTTAAAGGAATTTTCTGCAGTGTGTAAGTCATGCCATAGCACTGGAAATAAGATACAGCCTCAAAAAAGGTGTCTCAGAGGATACAATGCCTGTCCTGTGGGGTCACTCACTTGTGTCTATGGAGAAAAGTGGGCAGAAATGGAATATATTCTGGCACTTATGTTCCTCATCCAAATCTCATCAAGCCAGCAAGGAGCTCAGATTCTGACTGAGGGGTCACAACTTCTTTTGAAAACATAGGTTATTTGCAGGTTCTTCTAGATTTTTTTTTTTTTCAAAATTTGAAATAGATAACTAAACCCCATAAGAGAAGTGCCTGGAACTTATTTTGGACAGATAAAAGTCCATTTTTTAGATACCCAATGCTGATGTCTTAGAATACTAATGTGACCGTGTTCACAGGGGTCTGAGTTTGAGGGAAGAGATGAGGATTTGACTCCATGTTTCAGAAGGCTTGATTTATTATTTTATGATATATATTACATTAAAATTATACTAAAAGAATAGAAGAAAAGGTTTCTCAGAAGGCTGGCTAAGCTAAGAATAGAAAGAGAAAGAATAACAAAGGTTTGTGCCTCAGACTGAGAGTCTGAACCAGCTGGACTGTGATTGGCCATTAATTAGAAACAGCCACATGAGACCAATCACAGATGCACCTGTTGCATCCCACAGCAGCAGATAATCAATGTTTACATTTTGTTCCTGAGGCCTCTCAGCTTCTCAGGAGGAAAAAATCCTAAGGAAAGGATTTTCATGAAAGATGTCTGCGACATATTACCAAGAACCAAAGTTTGACTCTGAATCATGCCAGAGGTACAGATGCAGATTCTAGAGATGCAGGATCTTCCAGCACCTGGGAGCAAAATTATCCCATGAGTATTCTGCTCTCCCAAAACATTGGTAAAAATTAATATTGTTCTCAAATCCCTGGGGGGGAAATAATCACATGAGAAGACAGAGCTACTCACTCAAATCAGATCATAAGAACTCCTAACTGAAACACTCAGAAAACCTCAATCAGCAGCAGCAGAACTATTTTTTTTTTACCAACCTTCATCAGTGGTTTTTTGTGTGTTCAGAGCTGAGAGCTGGCCCCAAATGCTCTGAGCACTAAAAATGCAATCAGGGTGCCTAAATTCTTGTCAGATTAAATGAATGCTCTTCTGAAAAAGAAGGCATAATTTTGGATTATCATGGGAGGTAAAGACTGGCAAAGCATCACAACTGGAGAGACTTGCATTTGGTCAGGAGTTGTGCAGAATTCGAACTGTTTATCTTTGTGTCAGTACATCCTCTCAAGGGCCCAGCTGACTGAAGCACAGTGGGAAGTTGTAAACTGCCAGCAGGATGTGGCTTTGGGCAGAAAAGCCAAAGACATTGGCACAGCTGAGAGACATGTTTATATCAGGCTTTGAACTCCAGAAGAACTTGAATTTAAATCCCTCTTGATGATGTAAGGCATCCCATGTTCAACTGTGAATTCTAAAGGCTCCGTGTGTTGTTACCTTATTGTTGTGTTTCATATTTCTAGAGTCCCATACTGTCACAATCGTATTTCTAGAGTCCCGTACCTTCTCGGTGATATTCCTTGGGGGCAGTTCTTCACAGCACAGACTTCTTCTTCTTCTGCTTGTCGCTGCTTCTTAGTCAAGGCTCCTTCCAGGCTCTCCCTGACTGGCCAAGCCCACCCCCTTTTATCACAGTTATCTTCACTGGCCGCAGCTGCAGCCCATCAAGAACAACTGGGGTTTATCAGGGCAAGGCCTATATACAGATATTCAAATACAATACAGATATTTTACTAGGACTCCTACTATATCCATGTCAAATTAAGACTTGAATTTCAAGCAAGTTTCCAAATATTTGAATACTTGATTTGGACCAATCTCCAGCTAAAAACATCAGAACTAACTTTCTAGGCATCTCAATTTTTGGTTATGGAGCATTAGCAATGCTCCCAGCTGGGTGCAGAGGACATGGACACTTCCTCCTGTGAAAATTGACTTTAGGACTCACAAAACAAGCTCTCATTTACCTGTCTCCCCTGCAAGGCTCTTCACAACAGATGTTCTCAGAGTTTATCTGAGAATCAGGCTCCACAGAAGGAAAGAAAACAAGCCAGCTGCACTCACACACCTTTTTATGCCACAGGGTGAGTTGCCAGAATATTCACTAAGAAAAATGCTTAAAAATAAAACCTTGGCTACTCATGACTGGTCATGGAAGCCCACACCTGGAATGCATTGAATTTAACCAAATAGAAGTGTGCCAACCACTAAAATGCATTTTCACAAAAAATCCTATTGTTTATGCTCCTTGCTCTACAGGCAGACAAGACACTTAATGTATATTAAGCCACACATACAGTTGGAAAAATACGAAAATATTTTTAATTTTGCTTTCGTTTTCCCTTCTGTCTCCAAGCAAAACTTGGCAACGTTGTATTTCACTTACTTATATTCATAATTATTTCTGTGAGCAGCCTCACCACTTTTGTGTTGATTGTAGAACAAGTGATGCTGTCTCAAAGCACCAAATAAAGCAAGCTGAACTTGCACTGCTTACACAAGTGGATCTGTCCCTTCTCATCTCAGCCCTGCACATGACCCTGATGCTGACACAAAAATTCTTCCCAAATCATCTGTAATGCAAGCCTCTACAGAGAGAAACAAATATTTTAAAATGAAAATACCTCCATCTTTTTGGGAACTGTGGCTAGGGCTGGATGCCTGGGAGGAACAGGCAGTGCAAAGTTACTGTGCTGCCAGGGACAGGCTTTCAAAACTCTTGCTTTCATTCTCTGTAAACATATAAAGAATCCAAACTACTTAATTCAGGGACATCTCCACTATATTTAATTTTTCCATTATATTTTTTATATTTAGTTTTTCTTTATTCTTGTCCCAGGAAAAACGGCATCTCTCACACACACATATACACACAAAAAATGACAAATAGCAATTTCAAAAAGGTTATGTCTGCTTCGTATTCTGTTTGGAACACAGAAGTAAATTCATGGTTTGAACCTCTTTATCATTCCCTAGACATCTCCCTTATCTAACATATTTTCTTACTGAAGCTGGGTAATGAATGTGAACACTACAGTCCTGAACAATCACTGAGTATCAAATGACAAACAGTCTGGTCTGAAACACTGCATGGTCTTCACAAAAACAGTACAAATATTCTCAGTGAAAATATTGACTGAATTCTGCTGGATAATGTCATCTGTTTGAAGCAGGTGGTAAGAGAAGTGAGCTTACAGTAAATTAATGGGGTTTTTTCCACCTTAAAGCATTTAGCAAGTTACTTCTTTCAGCTATGCCCTGTGACCCTTTCCTTAAAATTTCCCTTTAGGTGAACTTTAAAAATTTACCCTTCAGGAAAACAATTTTTTTTAGCAAAGGACAAATCCATTCTGTGACATGGCATTCAGAAAACAATGAAAAGAAAGAAGTTTTAAATATTCCAAGACCACATTGCCTAAAGAGAGTTTAATAAAGAAGAGAACAAACTTGGGTGATGAAGACTACCCTGAATAACAGAAGTCAACAAAAAACAAAGGGCCTTAAACTTGGCTGAGATCAGTTTGAGATCTATTCTGCATCAACTGAAGACAAAACTACTCACTAGGACTGCACAGAAAATCTATCTTAAAGCAGTGCCCTTGTGCCACCAAGGGTTGGGGCTGGCTCTCCAAATATTTGTGGTGCAAGTGGGCTGCAACCAAGCTGAGATTCAAACAAAATGTTAAAATTAAGGGGGTGAACTGAAGACAAAAACAGCAACCCCCTCAAAAGTCTCTATTGTTTAACTACACCATCCATAAAGTGGCAGAATTCCATAAGTGAAAGGTTTGTCCAGCCATGGTGAAATCATGAGGATGTCTAACCGTGATGAAGCAGACAAAATGTAAGTTGATTCTGGATCATTTTAATTTTGGAGTGCTTTGATGTTTTGATTTTGGATCATTTTGATTTTAGATAATTTTGATCTTTGATTTTTGATTATTTTGATTTTTGGCCATTTTGATTTGGGATCATTTTGATTTTGGATCACTTTGATTTTTGATTTTCGATCATTTTGAGTTTGGATCATTTTGATCTTTAATTTTGGATCATTTTGATTTTGGGTCATTTTGATTATTGGCCATTTTGATTATTGATAATTTTGATTTTGGATCACTGAGTTTTGATTTTGGATCACTTTGATTTTTGGTCATTTTGATTTTGGATCATTTTGATTATTGGCCATTTTGATTATTGGTCTTTTTTTGGATAATTTTTATTTTTGATTTTTAATTTTGTATCATTTTGATTTTGTATCATTTTGATTATTGGTAATTTTGATTTCTGATTTGGGATGATTTTATTTTGATAATTATTCTCATTTCCAAATAGCTTGGCACACTTCTCAGCTCTGGATTTCAGAAGACAAATGAGATGTATTTCAATGTCTTTAAAAGTCATCCTGAGAAGGAGACATAGCAAGTGGAGAAGCTTGGTAAAAAGTTAAAGTCACAGCAAATTCCTTTGTAGTAAGAAATGTACTTTGTGGAGATAAGAAATAAATAATTGTGTAAAAAATAAAAAGTAAAAAAAAAGAAGAATCATGTCAGCAGCTTGAAACTGGGCCAGCTGGAGCTGAGCGCTGCTAGAGGCTCACAAACATGATAATGATAAAACACCTCCAGAGGGAATGGGAGCTGCCCCAGGTAACCATGCCTCTGCTACACCAGGATCATTTAGACCTCTAAAGTAAATAGGACACAGCTATTACAAGCAAAAAAAAAATTAGGATAAGACAAGGTAACAGCAGAATGATAACTACCTCAACAGTTTGCAAATGAAGAACAATGCTTGCACTCTTGTGAAGATTCTCAAGGACAGAAAGAAATTTGCAACATATAACAAAATTCTGCTTCTGTTTGTGTTGTAGCTGGTACCAAATTGCAGGACTGCCAGCAATCTGTTGTTTCTCCTTCCTTTGTCATAAAAAATACACCCATAACAGCCATCAGTTTGGTTTGTTTTTTGTTGGTTTTTTTTTTTTTGCCCCCTAGAATCAGGCCTCCATAAGCAGTGTCTTACTGCAAACACTGAAAATAATCTTAGGGATTCCTGAGCATAGCAAACAAGCAGTAGAGATATTCCAGTTACAGCAAGGCAAGTGGGTAACCTATTTTTCTACAGGCTAGTACATTTTGTCAGCTTCTCCTCTCAAAATCTCACCCCGGGTGTCATCTGCTACTCACTAATTTATCTTGCTTAGTCCCATGTGTTGCCCTTCTCAAAGTCTGAGTTTGCTGCTTCCTCTATTGCTATTTTAGCATAGCCTGGGTTCTGAGTGAGCAGGGCACTTTTGTGCACAGCAAGATTCAGGCAAGGCACTGGGAAAAAAAACATCCAGCAGGAAAAATAGTGAGGCACTGACATAAAAGCAAGGAAAAAGCAGGGTCTACTTAAAGCATGAGGGGTTTTGTTCTCCAGGTAAAATGTAATAAACTTCAATTGGAAATCAAGCATCATTTTATTGACCTCAGCTAGTTCAGAAATGTTCTATATCCACAAGGACAATTCTGGACTAATTTAGATGAGGTATTATTTTCATATTCAGTATTCAGTAAATAATATTCAATATACTAGGAGAATATTGCATAGCCAAAGGCACCAGCAGAAAGGGCAAAGCCACCTCTCTTATTCATCTCCAGCCCAGGTAATTGATGGAACTGAATTTTCCCCCAGGACACACTCTGGGCTCCCAGAGCAAGGAGCACCAACACCTGACACACCAGCAGCTCTGAGACTGAAAGGAAGCAGTTCCAGAGAGGGAAATAACCCAGAAAAGCCTCCAGATCTCCTGTGCAATATTCTCATCTATTTTAAGCTATAAACAGCAGGAGAAACAAGGAAGGGGAGGGGAGGGGGTGGGGAGACAGTGTTCCTGGGAAGCAAGAAATATTTTCTGAATATTACTGATAGTAATGCCTTTTAAAGAGAAAATATGTGTGTGCTGTGATCATAACAACTTTGGGGGACAAACCCCTTTATTTGCTTCACAAATAGAATAAAACCTCAGTTCACAGATATGCTGTTCCAGATGTATGCTTGTCTATCTCCCTTGATTTATGTGCATTTTTCTATCAACAGATTACTGGTCAGCTTATTCCCAGCCAACACAGGCAAACACAGTAGATTATTTACGCTTTAACCTAGTTACAGAAGAGCCTTGTTTGGGAGCAAGTGCTTACTTAGAGGTCCAGAGCCAATTAAGACTTGCTTAGTGCCAGACTAAACAGGTAATTTATTTTTCCTTAAACCGTCAGATATTGGGTTTGGTATTTATTTATTTGGCATGTTTGAACTGACAGCACAATTTTAGGAGAAGCATGAATCTGTTCCACAAAACAGGATGGCAACATAAATAAAGAAAATGAGCGTTTGACACTTTTTAATATTAGAATAAAACTACAATGTTTCCAGATAGTGGAATTGTGCCAGCAGAACTCAGTGTATCATCTGAGGGCAGAAAATTCCAGTGCAGTTATTGCTCTGCTGAATGGGAAGTAAGACCATGAACATGGATTTATTACATCCCAAACATGCACTGATATTACTGACAGCAGGGCCTCAATGCTTGAGTTCAAAAAATTCATTTGAACAAGTTCTCCAACAGCCTAAAAGAATACTGTGTGTTCTTTCAGCCACACAGGCTTCTTCCCATTTTCTCAGGTTCTTC
This sequence comes from Melospiza melodia melodia, assembly GCF_035770615.1. Taxonomy (NCBI): domain Eukaryota; kingdom Metazoa; phylum Chordata; class Aves; order Passeriformes; family Passerellidae; genus Melospiza; species Melospiza melodia. Next base: position 47,848,479 of record NC_086199.1, read on the forward strand.
TACTAATTAATTTTATACATAGTTTTTTTTTCCACCCAAGTCACCAAGTCACTCCAGATGTTCTGTCCCATTCATTTTTGGCATAAGTGACATGTCCAGACTTTCTACTGACCCAAACAAACTTTGGAATGCAATTGGTAGCAAGACAAGTTGATTACAGCAAAATTTCTCTATTTTAAAGACTCTAGAAGCTGGATGAATAAAAGTTTCTTCTTGGAAAATACTTACCATGTAGAGCAATATGGGCAAAACATGATTAATAATAATCTCCCAAATGCATAAACAGGGTAATACTCATTTCCTGCCATCATTGGAAATGAGAAACAAAGTTAATAAAAGTTAAATGAAAAAGGAAACAGCCAAAATGCCTGTTGCCAAACACCTGTGTACAGCAATTAAACTAGTCAACTTGCCTTTCCTTATAAAACCTTGGAGAAGTAGAATATATTCATAAATACTGCTCAAATCTGTGTTTCTAACTGCATGGGCGTGGATACTAACAGAATTGTTCTTTTCTTGCCCTCTCTACCTGAAAATCTTTCCAAGTGCTCAGTGCAGCTTCTGGGATGGAAGTTGGTGCAATTAAAGAAACTGCTTCCCTCTGATGCCTTGGGAAGGCTGAGCTAGAGCAGAGCTACAGAATAAAGCAGGGATTGATTCAAAGCATCTCCTCCATGGATCCACCTTGGGCAGCACCAGAGCCCAGCCAGGGCTGCACCCAAGATGACCCAAAATGGCCCCAAAATGCACGAGCGCTCCCGGGCTCTCTCCCTGGGATCAGTTCTGCTCCATTTGCACCTTGCAGTTCATTGTCCCATTCCAGCTTTAGCCCAGGCACTCCCACCCTGCTTGTTTTTCTCTCTGCAGCCCACGGGGTTTGTGCTCTGGGGCTGAGATTGGGATCATTTGTCCTTGGTGCCCAGCTGGAGCAGGAATTGTTTTGTCTCCCTGCTCTGTGCACAGAGCTCACCATCCCTGAATGTGGAGCTCAGACCCACACACTAAAGCAGCACAGAATGTGAAAATAATAAAAAATATAAAATTTAAAACCTGAAGCATCCCTTACCGTCCAGGGAGAGCTCTGTCCTGCACCGCACCGCTGCTTACTGTGGATGTATACCTGATTATTCCATGGAGTTCATTTTCATTCAACCTTGAGCTCTCTTTGCTACTGTAGCACTGACTTCTAAATCCATGTCATAATTTCTCTTATTTAAGATTTTCATTTCATATTGCTGATGGGCTTTGGTTCTTTTTTTGGGGGGAGGGGTGGTGTTTGTTTTGGTTTTTTGAGCGGTGGAGGGGGGATATTTCTGCATCCTAGTAGTAGAGTGCTAATTACTTGATCTTTTAAACACCCAGATTCTGGTGTTCAGACTGAACCGCTGGACAATGCCAAAGAATGCAAAGGGGAATATTAAATATCACTTATAGAAAATGGCTCTGCCTAGAGTAGAGCAAAGGAGACCTAAGCAAAGGTGGTTTTCTCCATACAAGGGTTGGGTTGCTTTTCACTGTCCTCATGGTTTTATTTGAGGTTCATGCCTCAGGTTTTAGCTTTTATTTTTTTTTATTATTTTCACATTCTGTGCTGCTTTAGTGGGTGGGTCTGAGCTTCACATTCAGGGATGGTGAGCTCTGTGCACAGAGCAGGGAGACAAAACAATTCCTGCTTCAGCTGGGCACCAAGGACAAATGATCCCAATCTCAGCCCCAGAGCACAAACCCCGTGGGCTGCAGAGAGAAAAACAAGCAGGGTGGGAGTGCCTGGGCTAAAGCTGGAATGGGACAAGGAGATGCTCCTGACATCTGCTGCTACAGAAGAAAGGAAAGCAAAGGCAGAAGCTTGAACAAGTCAGATAAACTTCTCAGCTGGTAAATCAGACAAGGTACCTACAGTGTGCAGGACTGAGGCAATTCTGATCCTACAGATATTTCCACCTTCTGCTGCATTGCAATACAATACTTGGCACATCTGAAAAATCAGAATAACAGGGTTACTGGCATGCCTGACTTCAGAGACACTTGCTAATTCCTCATCAGCCATATAATTATTATTATCAGTGCCCTGGTCAGCAGAACATTTGTTATAACGGAAAATGAGCGTACACTGCTTTGTTTGCATTCTGGCTACGTTAGTAGCTACCTGAAATTTGGTGCACACAACAGAAAAAATAGAAATGTCTGGGAACAGAAACTATTTGCACAGAAGGCCTGAGCTCCAAAGTGAGCTGCCTCGCTTCTTGCATTCTGCTGTGTGGTTTCAATTTCCTCATACAGAATTTTATATCAAAAGTAAACACAAGAGGCTGTGGAATAATGCTAGAGGTAAAACAAGGCTAGCCAAAGGGGAATTCAGGCTCCTCAGGCTGACCTTTACAGCACTTCTTTTAATATCTCAGGGAAAAAAATAGTGGAGGCCATTAGGGATTCAGCTGTGCTCCAAAACAAACTCAACTCTTGGCACACAAATACAGAGAGAAAAAGGAGAGTTAGAAAATAAAAAACCAAGAAATATTTTTCTCCTTTTGCTTCTGTAAACCTATTTAAGAAAATAAGGTTTCCATTACAGCTGTATACTAATTTTGATGTGTGCACAATGGACAAGTAATAGTAAAATTTTAATTCTGATTGCATTTTATTACAATTTTGCAGGACTATGGTGGAGCCTCTTTCTCCTATTTTTTCCTCAACATCTACTTAGGACTTTTCTACCTATGCAAAGGAAGCAAGAGCTTCTGATCATGCACAGAAAGATAGAACTGCCCAGTCAGAGTTTCTTTGTGTATTCTGTCACTTTTTCCAGCAGCAGTTCCCTGCAGAACTCTGGCTATACCTCGTTCATTAATCAACCATTAATGTTGTGGCTTGCAGGCAGGCAAGATCTAAGCCTGAGTCAGGTAGGAAGAAAAAAAAATCTCCCGGTGGAGAGTGAAGTGATCTAAAACGTCCCTTCTGGGTTTTGATCAAGTATATACTGTTCAATATTTTGACATCTAGGCAGAAAGGCAGCCTTTCATATCAGGGAGAAGATCATGTTTTTCTCACTCAAGTTTCTTATTGCTATTTAAGAACAAAACACAATTTTCCAAAGAAATTTCATTTAGCATTATTTCACTCTAGCATCAAGAACAACTATCCTATTATTTTATTGCTCCTACTGTAATTGATTGTATGCTGTTTTCTTTTAACACTAAGGTTTGTCTCTTACTCAGGCATTTAAAAATTAATTCATCTCCATTAACAGGTTTTAGTTGCCTCTAACATTACTTACCCCAGAGGTCTACACTCATATTGAAAATTGTCATTCCAGGAAAACATCTATCATCATGTCTTTGCTTCACCAACTACCAAGGATGCAGCTTTAAATCATATAAATTCTGTCCTTAGCTATAGACTTCAGAAAAGTATTCTAAAAGCAATTTTATTTTTTTTTATAAAACTGTGTTTTATAAAGATAGAGGAGCTACCTACTTATATTTCAAATCGATTAAATCTCAATCACTTAAATACACTTGAGGAATGCATTGCTGTAAAACACAGGTATTTTTAAGCAGTGAAAGGACGCCTTACTTACTGCTTATTTATGCCTTATTACTCACTTAGCAGACAGGGATTATTGCTAAGAGCAGAGCACACAGTGCACATGAAACAGGGAACGCATTCCTTCATCTGGAGCACAAGTTTAAGATGCCAACCTGTAACTATGCCTCAAAATCTCTCAAATGTCTTTTAAATGAAATATTAATATCCTTACCATGACCCAGCTGGGAAACCATGTCTCATCTAGAGGATGCTGTTCCCTATATTTAAAGAGTGGATTTCTACAGAGCAATTGCTGAGGGAGGCAGGCGATGCACACAACATTTTTCTGTTGCCCAGAATTTTGTTGAATTTTCACATTCTCATTTCCCAGGTTAACACCTCTCAGGTTTGGTCTCTCCTTTTGGGGAAGTTTAAAAGGAAAGTTCAGGGAGAACTGTTCCACCTCTTACAAGGATGTTGTTAGGGAGAAACGGGCAGCAGCCAATTACCAAGAATATTTTAGGTATGAACTGGAAGTGATTTCAGACTTGGGGTGGTGGAAAAAAACAGAACAACCTATCAGTACAAAACCCCAAACCAACCCCAACAGCTGCCAAGTTAAATTGCACCAAAATATCATCTCCAAATGTACCAAAACTGCATCAAAACTGAGCTCCAGAAATCAGCAACAAATCTGACAGCATGACACACATACTGACCCATGCTCAGTTTGTGTATATTATTCACTAACTATGCTTCACAAAGCTGATAAGGAATTTGCTGACTAACTTTTATTAGAAATATTTTAATTAAAAAACTTACTGTTAGAACCTAAAAGTGACAGGGTCACCATTTAAGTGTGCAGTCAAGAGAATGACTGACTGATGGATGCAAGAAAAGACCAAACTGACTCCCACTGTTCCCAGCTGCAATTTGTCTTTGAGATTCGTGATGAGTGAGAAATCAGCATCCAAATGGCTGCCCAGCAAATGAAAATTAAAAAAACCCTACTACAAAACCATGGCCCCCTCATGTGCTGTCCCATTAATTCTGACTTCCAGAGGGGAAAACCTCCAAGAAGTTCTGTAGGGTGGGTAAGTGTGACAACAGAGAAAGTCAATCCCCCTCCAGAGCAGGCAGCAGCCCCTGCGCTCCAGCAGCCAGGGATTGTGCTGCTCAGGAGTCTCACCCTGGTGCTCAGACCCATCTCCAACAGAAGGGAATTTCACAGCCTGGAATTTCACAATTCCTCAGCTGGAGGATTGGACTGCAGCTTCTTGTGGGAAGGGTGAAAGCAGGAAACAGGACATCTCTGGTCTAGAGTTAAATTGGCTCGGTTTTCATGGCTTTTTTAAACAAGGCTAAGGAGGTGAGAAATTAGACAGACACATTTGACAGGACCAGATCTAAAAGTCAGACTTCAAACACTGCACCCATATTTGTGCAATCCCTTTGAAACATTCAGGTGTCACACCTGAATTCCAGGCTGAGAACTGGGTTACACACAAGTGCAGCACCTTCCAACTCGACTTCTGTCACAGACACATTTTATGAAAAATCCTTTTGCTAGGATTTTTTTCTCCTGAGAAGCTGAGAGGCCTCAGAAAGGAAATGTAAACAATGTTTATCTGCTGCTGTGGAATGCAACAGGTGCATCTGTGATTGGTCTCATGTGGTTGTTTTTAATTAATGGCCAATCAGAGTCCAGCTGTCTCAGACTCTGGTCAGTCACAAGATTTTATTATCATTCCTTCCCTTTCAAGCCTTCTTATGAAATACTTCTTCTATTCTTTTAGTAGAGTTTTATTATATAATTTTATTTTAATATAATATATATCATAAAATAATAACTCAGCCTTCTGACACATGGAGTCAAGATTCTCATCTCTTCCCTCATCCTGGGACCCCTGTGAACACCACCACATATTCCAAGAGCAAAATGCAGCACAACCTTTCAGCAGCCACGTGATAAAAACCAGGCTGAGGTGCTCTGCACTGTTTGAAATTAAAGATAATATTCTTTTTGCAGAGGCCAATAGAAAACCCAAGTAGCTCTGTACACTTCTTTTGTTTTGATGGAATTCAGGACCTAAAGTTTCCATTACAGCTGTTATACTAATTTTGGTGTGCCCACAATGTACAAGTAATAATAAAATGTTAATTGTGATTGTATTTTAATTCCAGCCTGAGAGGCTGTGACAATGTAGTCTGGAGCACACAAAAATAAAAAAGGGAAAACAGAATTCCAGTGAAGCCTGAAGTTTGGTGCTGGGGGCTGAACTATCAAGACCTTCATGCTGTGACTGGCAGGGCAGGACTCTGCTCTTATTAACCCTGGCAAAGCTTGATAGAGCTGCATTGGCCCTCTCTGCATGTGTGAAAGTCATAAAAAATATCATTAAAAATGAATTGCTTCATATCCCAAGAAGCTCTTCCAATACAGTAATATCTGACTGACTGATGCAGCAGAAAAAGCACACGGGCAGCCTGAGGAGATCAGGCTAGCAATGGCATCTGCATGATTACACCATCCATTTCTCCCATTTAGTTCTCCTCTGTATTTATTGCAGTTGTTTCTCATTGCTAAATAAATGGAAATATATTTCATCATTTTAAATTAAATTTGGTGAATTTTAGGAGTTGTGAATCTCGAAGACAAATTGCAGCAGCTGGAGCTACAGACTAAGAAAAATTATGTTAATGGTCTTAAATTATCCTGAAAAAGAACCTCAGGGATGTCACCCTCTGAGAATAGCTCCTGTGGAAAGCATAAAAAATAAAAGGGAGGAAGAAAGAACCACTGTCACAAGTGCTGTTATTCTGAGGAACTGAAATAAAGTCTTAGTGGTCCTTCCCCCATGCAAAAGTGTGAATTTGAACTTTTGTCACTGCCCTGATCTGAAGTCTAAACAACACAACCTAAATTTATGGCTGCAATGCCCTTGTGTGCATTTCTAACCATTTCTGTGGAGAGTACAGATAACAGGATTAGCTTTAATTTCAAATAAAAAAGGAATTACTGTGAACATACGAGAGCCAGTTTTAGCAAATTTAATTTTCTCATTTATTCTATTGGTATGGAGACCAAGTAGAACTTATCCTCTCCATAACAGATAAAGATAAGCAAGGTTTTTCTGTCTCAATAAAGTACTAAAATATCTGATAAGGTAGTTTTTTAAAATTAGTTAAAATAATGGCTATATTTCTTCTGGAAATCCAGAGTAGCAGCAACCTGACCAAGGAAATAGTACAAGCTAAAGAAAATTTGAGGGTTTTTTTCCCTAACTGGTCAGTAAAGCAAAATAAACATTCTAGCTAATGAAATCTAAACTTCACCTAGACCTAAACTCTGTAGAGATGAGAAACGTCTGTGTAGGAAGGTGTCTTTTTTTGCCATCTGAAATGTCTAGAATGTTTCACAGCTTTTCTAAAAACCTGCTTCTGGCCAAGATGTTCCAGATGCTGCTGGTTTGGCAGGCAGACAAAATCCACTCCTAAGAAGCAGCAGGCAGAAGGCCAGGGGCTTGTCTGGAGAGAGAGCCCCAGCAGGCTGCAGGACATGGGCATTCCAAACTCCACACCCTACAAGCTTTGTGGGAATCAAAGCCCTTCCTGGGACCCTTTTTTCCTGGCAATCTATAATTTATATAATTTAATATATAGAATATATTATATATTCTAGATATTCAAGATATTATATATCTATATAATATCTAGAATATGATATATTGAATATAATCTATATTATATATAGAATATATTAGACAGATATTATTTTTTATATATCAGTCTGTATGATATATAAAAGTAAAAAATATAAAATAAGATAGAAGATAGATAGAAGATAGATAGATAGATAGAAGATAGATAGAAGATAGATTGATACAAGATGATATTATATACTATATGCCTTTTCATATAATTTAATTTATATAATCTAGAACATATCATCTCTAACATAAACATCCTGCACTTACTCTTTTTGTGGAAAAAACATCAAATTACCTGGGTCTTCATAGCTGTTGAGCCTGAATCACCCAAAGATTTTCCCCAGTGGCCTCTCTGCCTGCTGCATGTCCCAGATCTGCTCAGCACCTCCTCAAGCCACGCTGTACAAATCATCCTTGGCACACCAAGCCTCACATCTGACCCCAAGCTAAAGGGCTGTCTAAAATGGAGATTGGTTTGCATGTGCAGAAATAGCCCCTCTCTTGGTAATGAATTAGGAAATAGTAAACAACTAAAAGAAACTGAAAATTTGGGTTAATATTACTGCTGCTTGCACAAAATGTGCAATCATAAAATGAAATAGAGTTCAAATACTACAGAAAATTGAGATACAGTTTTAGAATCTTTCCAAAGTCTGATTTGTTTTGATGCCTCAGGTTTCAGCTTTTATATGTTTCCCATTCTGTGCTGCTTTAGTGTGTGGGTCTGGGCTCCACATTCAGGGATGGTGAGCTCTGTGCACAGAGCAGGGAGACAAAACAATTCCTGCTCCAGCTGGGCACCAAGGACAAATGATCCCAATCTCAGCCCCAGAGCACAAACCCCGTGGGCTGCAGAGAGAAAAACAAGCAGGGTGGGAGTGCCTGGGCTAAAGCTGGAATGGGACAATGAACTGCAAGGTGCAAATGGAGCAGAACTGATCCCAGGGAGAGAGCCCGGGAGCGCTCGTGCATTTTGGGGCCATTTTGGGTCATCTTGGGTGCAGCCCTGGCTGGGCTCTGGTGCTGCCCAAGGTGGATCCATGGAGGAGATGCTTTGAATCAATCCCTGCTTTATTCTGTAGCTCTGCCCAGCCCCTGCTCCAGGGCAGCCTGCACAAGGTGTCAGTTTGATGAGCAGTATAAATTTTTTAGATGTTCATAGAATCACTTTTTTTTTTTTTCTGGTAGAAAATGTGGAAGAAGGCCTTACATGGAGCTCCATGTTCAGTAATGAGATATAAAAATAATCAGAACATATCTACTGGCAAGGAAAAACATATAGTGTTTATATAAAAAAGTAGATTTTAAACAAACTGTGCATTAAAATTTCTAATATCTATAAATGTGTTTCATCATTTCTCATATTTCTGAGGTGTGACAGAACAATTTTTGGTATAGACACAGCAGTTGCTGTTTCTGCTGTTTTCCTTCCCTTGCTGCTGCCAAAGACATAATTCTCTGGTTGCATTTACCATTGCCTTGGACTGCAGCTGCATGTCTACTAAATTCACACCTTTCTGTTATCGAATTCACACCTTTCTGTCCAACTTCTTCACCATTTTCTCTGAATCTGCAAACACTCATGTTTGTGATATTAAATTTCAATTTTATTTAATCTAAAGCAGCCAACTCACCATGCAGTGACATCATGAAAGCATAAGGAAACAAAAAAAGTATTTTTCTCTGCAACAGGGGAGAAAATAGATATAATTTAACAGAAACCAAATCAGATGCTTTGCCTAGGAAGATAATTTTAAATGCAAATTTTTCACTGGGTGCTCCATTATTTTTATTTTTTATATAACGTAGCTTTTGGAGATTTTTTTTATTTCCTTAGAACTGAGAATAAATTTTCAGGGTTAATTTTTTTAAAACTTAAGAATTATGCATTCATATGTCTTTCCTACTATTTAGAATCCAATATCCCACAGTGAAGAGATCCTTCCTCCTCCAAATAAACTGAGTTCATTATTTATACTCTCAAGCGCCAGTCATTAATTCTCTGAATGAAGAAGGGTTTAGGGCAACAAATCGTCAGCATATGTTTTGTGCCATTTTTTTTTCCCTAAAAAGAGGTAGACCTATATTTGTGTAATTTCTCATCTGCTCTTGGGTTGCTTCAGCACTACCATCTGGGGGGAAGCAAGCTGTTTTATCAACAAACACTGAGCTATATTATCAGGGAAATTAAAAAAAAAAGAAAAAGGAACAAATTTCAATGAAGGGTTTTATGAATAGGCTGTCTGAATTAACCATTAAGCAAGCATCTCTTTTTTTCTGGAAAAACACATGAAAACAATGCTTGTTTATCATTCTAAACAATGTTCTAGTTCTCTCTCACCAAAAGTTTGATTCTGAAAGATAGGAAACAAATGTTTGTTTATTTTTGTATTTAATAATGCTTGTTTATTCTACCACATGAGTTCTAGATTTTACATATCATCCTGAAAAAATTTTTTTGATGGAGGAATCAATTCTTGAAGGATTGATTGCTTTTTGAAATGCTCATTGGAATTTTTCTGTTAGCTTTTAATGAAAGATTTTTGTTTATAAAAATTATTTTAGGATTTTTTTTTCTTTTTAGTTCTATCTATTTGAAAAATTTAATCCATGACATTTGCACTAAGAAAAAAAAAATCAATATACTATGGCCAAAAATAAAAAAAGGAAAAACACATCAAAACCATTTCCAAACAAATGAGTACATATTTTCATTTGAAATTGATAGTGAAAATTTCAGCACTGAAGAAGAAAACTGAGAGTTTTTATTAAGAGATTAGGTGAATCAAAAACCCCTTTCAAGCACTCTAAATAGGATGGCAAAAAGTAAAAAGGAGCAAGAAGGAGTTTGCCAGTTGCAAAAGGAAGCTGGGGAAAATGAGGGTTGGTTGCTGTGTGGAGGAGTAATTATGGTTACAAATGGCACAGGTCACCGTGAGTTAGTTATCTCCAGATGAAAACTGAGAGTTAGTTATCTCCAGAAAACTGAGCCTCCAGCTAGATCTGCACATTTTGCAAAGGAGGACAGCAGACAGTGAAGGAGCAGCAGACCAGAAACTCCATGAGAAATCCACAGGGCTGGATGAGATTCACACGAGGGTGATGAAATGAAAAATGGAAAAGAGGGATGAAAATAATCACTCTGGGTTTACCAAAGGTCACATTCCAATCAGACACAGCCTCAGGGAATAGAAACCTGCTAGAAACTCAAAAAGGCATGGACAGAAATGAACCTGCAGTGGAGATTCCCAGCCTGCCCTTCAGAAATGATGACAAAAGATGGGTTCAGAACGTGAGGAGGTAGATCTGCTCTCAAGTGAACAGCAGGGCAGGCTGGAAACGGGAGAGCAGCCCAGCAGAGATGGGCAGATCACACCCAATGCAGCAGGTGACACATTCCTTTGGGCTCTGACATGAATGGCAATTCATTCTAGAACACCCACCTGCTAAAAATGTCAGGTTTTGTGTGACTCCCCAGGAACAGATAGCATTTGGGGACATTTTCCACCGATTTCTTTGGCCTTAAGGCAGAGAATGTTACTTTGGTTTTGGATGAGGTGAGCAATAAAGAACATTACTGGAAGAAACAACCACAAAATCAGCGCTGAAGGTTGGTAACTCAGTGTGTCACTGTCCATACAGTAATTCTGGACACCACATAAAGACCACTCATCCATCTCCTTGAGCCTTTCTTTAAAAATTATTTTAGTAGAACACATGATATACAAATCAGTTTAAAACCAGTTCAATTTCTTTTAAACATAACAGCTTGGTTTTTGCAGGTGAGATTTTACAGAAGAGATTTTACAGGGTTGGTTTTTAACAGGTGAGATTTGATAGGAGCTCGCTGCCAGTGAGCAGTCACCATCACCTGACTCTATTCTAGTGTGCAGTGCATAACACCCTGGTACAGAGCATCTCCTGCTAAATAAACACTTACAAACCATGCCCTTGATGGTTTTTAAGCATTTTTCCTCCTAAACACACTGTGATGCTAAATGCAGCCACGTGAACATATGAGCCAGTGCTGCCAGCCAGATCCAGCTGCCTGCAGGGAACCTTGCGTCTGGATCCTTCATGGAGCACAGACACTGACCAGGAGCTCACCAGCCTAAAAATAGAGCACCTTCTGTTTTGCTCCAGGAGCTGCCATCACACACTGAACACTTTGGTGCTGTCCTCACAGCCCTGACAAGCACAGCCTTGTCACAGACATGTTTTATGAAAGATCCTTTTGCTAAGGTTTTTTCTCCTGAGAAGCTGAGAGGCCTCAGAAAGGAAACGTAAATAATAATTGTCTGCTGGTGTGGAATGCAACCGGTGGATCTGTGATTGGTCACATGTGGTTGTTTTTAATTAATGGCCAATCACAGGTCCAGCTGTGTCAGGACTCTGGTCAGTCATAAAATTTTATTATTCATTCCTTTCCTTTCTAGCTTTTGGATGTCTCCTTTCTCTTTCTTTAGTATAGTTTTAGTATAGCATTTTCTTTTAATATTATGTATACCATAAAATAATAAATCAGCTTTCTGAAACATGGAGTCGAGATTCTCATCTCTTCCCTCCTCCTCCCGGGGCCCTGCAAACACCCCAGAGCCTGAGCTCCCTCCTCAAGGTGCAGAGAGAACAGGACCTCCACTTGCAATGATTGCCCTAAAGAGCCAGCAGAGACGGGACAGGCTCACTGACACACAGGGGGCTCAGCTTTGCTCTGGGAAAAACAAATTGTCTACTTGAGTGTCTGCTAATAAGGGCTCAAATTAAAGAGTGTAGTGACTCCAGTTCCACCAAGAGAATTGAGAATTTCAGTACCACCCAGGAAAGAAGGTGGGGGAATCACTCAACAAGTGATTTAGATCCTGGAAATTGTTTCACCCTCTTGTTGGTTTTCCCAGTTTTTACAGAGATGGGGCAACTGAGAGGCATTTAAAAGATTTTATTCCATTATCAGTCTTGATGAGGGGTGAGACAAGAGATGTAAAACTCAACACCATTCTATCAGAAGTCAACCAATTTCCTGGTTACAACACCTTGTAAATGTTTTTCAGCCTATCAGCTTTTGCCGTACCATGCTGCTAATACTCCTAACACCAATCGCTATTATTTTACCCACCTGGTCCTGCTACAATGCATCCTTCACAGTTCTAATTCTCCAAATTATCTGGCGTTTTTGCAAAGCCATATTCTGGAATTGTTGAAACACTTGTTTCTGGTTCAATCTCTCAGCAATGTCACCTCTGCTCCCTAAGGCAGCACACCTTATCTCAGAGTTTGCACACAGATGTACAAGGCTGCGTGAGCTTTTTGTCAGGTTCTGAGAAACCTTTACAAACCCATTTCTCACACCTGTAGTGCAGATGAGGCACCATTTCTTGGAGACAAAAAAGGTGGTGCATGATAACAATATTATAATAATATTATATGATTAATATTATAAAAATATTACCCTGCTAAAATGCCCAGTGACCTCTGCCTAGCTGGCCATCCTCCCTGCTAGTCTGGGTTCCTAACAGGAACCAGGTTTCTGTCAGGCTCCTAATAGGGACAGACACCTCTAGAAGGTGTTCAGATTAGGTGGGATCATTTCCTCTCTGGGAGTGCCCATTTCTCTCCATTAAATACAAAAGTAATAGAGCAGTGAACTGAGGTTATGCTTGTTTCTTTGAGACAGGCAAAATTTAGAGCTATTAACATCCACTCCAAACAATGGTCCTTGTTCTAAGATAAAGAATAAACTAAAATCCTGAAGGTTTCAAACAAGGGAAGGGATAGGGCCAAGCAGAGAAACAACAATGAGGTCTGGTTACGTGAAATGTGATAGTCATGATGGACTGTTGTAACACAGCACACATGGAATAAGATCAGATCCTCCTCACTTCATTCTACTCTACAGAAACTTTCAGTAAACTTGAAAGAATTTTTTTCTAAAAAAAAATAAAATTCCTAAATTCTAAAATAACTCTTGTAGAATTTTTCTAATTTTTTTCTAAATTTCTAAATTTCCTAGAAATTTTTTCTAATTTTTTTCTTTTTCCAAAGACTTTCCCCTAAAAGGAAAGTCTTTGAAAAAAAAATAGAAAAAAAATTCTAATTTTCTTTCTTCCTCTCTCATGAAAAACAGTGAATATATATAACTTAGGAACTAGTTCCAGTGATGCTGGTGATTTTGTAAGCTCCTCTAAATTTCTTAAGATGCTTATAGCCCTAGATCAGCAAATTTTGAAGCACTGATTCTGAGAAGGATCAATAGACCTCCAGGAAATGGGAAGCCATCAGGATCTTTTTACAGAAATGATCAACAGGGTTGGTCCTTGACCCTGCCTAAGCCAAGACTGCAGAGCAAAGCCATGAGCATCCACACTGAGGCCTCACAATATCATCAAATCCCAGAGTGAAACCCCAGACTGCTCAAAACCAAGTCACACATCAAAGGCTGCATCTTAGCCAGGAATTATAACTGGACAAAATAGGAGAAAAAAAATTCACTGTGTATTGCTATGATTTTAGGAATGAAAAACTGGAATAACAGAAGTCCTGGTAATTTATTCTATTCTGAGAACAAGTTCAACAAAGGCAAAAAAGAGAAAGAATGAAACAAGCCATAAACTGTGCATGCCTTCGGTAACAGAGGGGAGTTGTAATTGCTTTTTTTTGTTGTTCATTTAGCAGCAAGCCTTCCAAATGCAGACAAGCTCTCTAACTTATCAGTGGTGAAATCTCTGTCTTTTGGTAACTTAGAGTTCCAAGAGAGAACACTCAGCCATGCACCTAATTAAGAAGAGGGAATCTTAAGACAAATGACTTATGTTGATAACAACAGAACTCAATATTATCTAGGGGTCCTAGTGGTTTAGGAAAGATAGATATGTCCTATTTTTTCTCAGAATAGAAACGTGTCTAAAAGTTATACAGTTTTATTACAAAGAACACAGGTGTAAATTGCATTTCTGCTGCTTATCATTGTGTTTCATTAAAACACAAGGATAAAAAATATAAAAAAATAAAAGCAGCACATCATTCAGTGGACTCTTGCAGGATTTGAGGACACACCATGAACAGCCTCAAGGTCCTGGTTGAGAGCAGATGTAAGCCAGAGCTTACCTGCACACCCTTTTCCCAGCCCTGATAATTTAATCTCAGTATATCCATCATTCCACTGTATCCCCCAAGCACATCCCTGCTAAAGAAAAAAGAGTTTTGAGCTCACTGACAATATTGCAGAAAATGGCCTGGAACCTATTTCCATGATTATATAATGTCATGCAGATCACATCAAGAAGTTAATGAAATGGAGGATGAGAGTTGAGATTTGCTGTTTCACATATAAGATGACAGAATTAATGCAGTGCCCTGGGATATTCTGAGGCAAGCAGACATTAGAAACCCAGATGTCAACAGGCACTTGATAATTACAGGCAAGGAAAACCCAACCAAAATCATGCAACAGGTTAAAAAACAGCTTTTAGGAGACTTCAGAAAAAGGAAGAGCAGCACTAAGAAAATAAGATTTTTTTTCCTGGCCAGCAATCTTTATGCATGTCTCATAAAAGTATTGTACATCTGTTTTAGCAAGCAGTTAAAGAATGATCTTGGGATGCCCCTTCTCCTTATTCTTACATCTTTAAAAAGAGATTCAAGAGAGCATGATCAATGGTTATTCAAGAAACTCATAGAATCAAATAGCTTTGGCAGCAGATGTGCTCCAGGAGAGACATCCCCAAAATCTGATCAATACCTACAGGATAGCAGTCCAGTTGTGCACCCAGGGTATTGATCAGGACTTTGTGTCCTTTCCTGGCAGCTCACCCACCTCACATTCCTGGGGGAGAACACACAGTGACACTGCTGGGTGATGCTACTAAAGAAGAAAATTAAAGACAATTGGAGTAAAAATCAGAGTGAAAGGCAAGGACTCAAAGATGAAAAGGCAAGGACTCAAAGATGAAATACTAAATGACAACACACAATAAAACACACACTGTATTTATACTGCAGGAGTCCCTTGACAACCAGCTGCTTTCATTATTCTCTCAGCTTTCCCAGACTGTCCTTGAACTGCCTTCAAGGCAGGCAGAGAACACACAGAGATTAGGTATTTATGAAAGTCAGCACTCACATTTGTAATAAATGTTCCTACACCTCCACTATTTTCAGAGCACTGATTTGATCAGCAGCTAGTTCACAGTCTAGGTCACAAGCTTGGAATTTCTTTTCATCCCTACTTGTTTACATCCACTCTTTTTATTTATTTGAGGTTGGGGTGACCACAGCAACATCTGTGGCTTCACCCAGCATTTATAAAACGCTTGGGCCAGTCAGCTAGAACTGTTATCTCCGGAACCACAGGGCAGCTGGGCTGGAAGGGACTCGGGAAATCACCTGGCTGCCCCCCTGCTCCAGCAGGCTCACCTAGAGCAGACTGCACAGGATTGTGCCCAGGCTGAATTTCTCCAGACAAGGAGACCCCACAACCTCTCTGAGCAGCCTGTTCCACCTCTCCATCACCATCAAAGCTGACAAATTATTCCTATTCAAACAGAGCTTTCTGTGCCTTAATTTGGGACTCTTGCCTCTTGTCCTACCTTTGGGCACCACCGCAAAGAGTTTCTCTCCCACTTCTCAACACCTGCCCTGTAGAGATTTCTATTCATTGATAAGTGATAAGTGTCATTGTCATTGTTAGAAATGAGGGGATGGGATAATTTTTAAGTTATGAATCATTAATTGTTTAGATAAGCATCAGTCTTAGAGGCTGTGAGATTTTAGAGAAGAATTTGGTTATAGTTTAAGAGTAGTTAAGTTTCTTTGTCACAAGGTAATATATAATTTTTTTAAACTAATAGTTGTTCAGAATTTATTTTGTTTTCTAACTTATTACTTTTACTTATTTTTATTGTTCTGTGGATATTTTTATTTAATAGGCTTTTAACTTACATACACATACATATTTTTATTATAATTTCTAAACTCTTAGTTTATTTTATATAATTATTTTCTTACATTGTATTTTTACTATATTATTGTATTTTATTGCTATTTTATTATAATATTTTTATTATTTATTGGTATCATTTCTTATTTACTCATTTTTTACTTATAAATATTTATTATAAATATATATTATATAAATATATAGAAATATATAAATATCCTTATAAATATATATAAATACATTTATTTGTATTTTACTTATAACTATAGAAATATAAGTTTATTATTTTTTAATCTAATGTTTGTGCATCGTATTTTTACATCAATTTCAAGTGTCTTCTAAGGCTACTGAATAAGCTTTTTTGCGTCTGTAGAAGTGTCTTTTTTTCTGATCCCCACAATTATTTCTTCCTACTCAGAAACATGGGGTGGGGGGAGAAAATGAAGCAGAAGTCTTCTCTTGTGCTGTCTGACACACCAAGTATCCCAATATTTCACCAAAAATGCTTCATTAATTGTGCAGGTTCTGGGAGAAGCCTAGCACTGTATAAAACAGATCTCTCATACCTGTTTCTCAAAGCTCCCACTTATTTCAGCATTCCTACAGTTCTAGAGCACTGAAATATCAGTGCCCTCCCTTTTTCTGCTCAAGGTGCCAATACAGAGATGTTGTTTCAGGTATTTGGTTTGATCTGAAGGACAGGATTAATTCTACCTGACAAAGCACTCAAAGCAGGTTCTCCTGGACAGCTTGAAAGAATAATATATCCAGGTTGCGAGACAGGGCGACTACAGCCTTTTAAAAAAATTGTGGTGTTTATTGACTGATTTAGAGTCCTTTTATAAGTGATGATCACAAGCTGGCAGGAAATTTGAGTAATAGGAAAAGAAAATTCCTGGCTCTGCCAGCACATCTAAGATAAGGCACATCAGCAGAGTTCCTGTTCAAGTTGAAGACAAAAATAAAGTTGGAAGAGCCAGCCAGCTCTTCTGTCGTGAAAATTCAGAATAATCCTGATTAAATATCTGTCCTGAGGGAACATGACCAGAGCAAAGTATCACACATGGAATAAACTGATCAACTGCATACATGTAAGGCAAAAAAAAAAAAAAAAAAAAGCCAATAACCCACTACTGAGGCTTGTAAGGTCCTCAGAAGAGAATGTGGGGCTCAAGCAATTCATCTGAACACATATCAACCAAAACGCAAAACAGGCTACAAGGAAATAAAAAAACAAACCACATAGTCAAAAGAAAAGGATAATCTCTCTGTATAGGACTCAGAAAGGGATTTGTTTCTTCTGGTTTACTCTAGAAGGGTACTGCCTAAAATTCTGGGAAGCAGCTCACAGACATCTTAATCAATTAGAGAAAATCCAATCCAAAGGAGTACAAAAAGGATAAAAAGTGTTAAAAGTGCAGGAGTCACAAATTGTGAATAAAGATTGAAAAAACTGTGATGGTTGGAGCAAGGGAAGAGGAAATCAATGTACAAGACACAATTGCCGTTTAAAAAATATTATATATTCTTTAAAATCGTTTATATTTATATTATTATATAATATATTGATTATATATTATTATGTAATAATATAACAATATAATAGATAATATTTGTATTATATTATTATATAAATATATTATATTTTAAAATATAATGTATCTAGATAAAGAAGGCTAAAAATCTGTTTTCTAGATATAATTAAGAAGATTAAGAAGAAAAATCAAGGACTTAAATTGCAGCAAGTGATATTAGATTTAACTTACATTTTCTGTGTAAAAACATTTCAGATCAGAAAGATATAAAACATAAATGAATTGTTTTGAGGACTTGTCACATTTATTGGATGGCTTTAATTACTGGAAAGTTTTAAGAAGATGTTATACAAACATCTGTAAAACAAAAACATTTATGTTTTTGGCCTGAGAGAGCAGGAATCTACACACAAACCCTTGGTCCAGTCCAACTTCACATATAGATAAACAAATGTAAATTACTGATTCAGTTATTTCTGAATTATTAGTAATTTTCCAGACTATCACAAAGAATTTTCAGAGGACAAAAATCCCATTTCAAGGATGACTCACAGCTTCCCTACTTTTCATTCTGCATCTTCTGGGACAGAAGATGAGCCCATATTGTCATGTTTTGTTTGTTCTAAGTAGTCTTGAGGAATGCAAAACATTAAATTAAATAATAAAAATGCCCTTCTCCCCATTTTGAGGCATCATGTCATGCTAAAACATCTTTTGTTAGCTCACCCAAAGTGAACAAAAGAAGAAAAAAACAAAACTTGGAAGGAATGGAGACATGGGAAAAAAAATGCAGTCCACATATCCTGCCTGACATTAGGTCACAGTTCAGTGTCTAAAGCAAGCCTGAATTCACTGCCACTCTTTAAAATAAATGTGAAGTTGGTATGCCTGGTTGCCAACAGATCCTACAGATCATTTTTTAGAGAAAGAGAGTAAAAGCAAGCTGATGTCATATTTCCTGATCTATTTTGAGCCTTTTGTACAACCTGAGCATAAAAAATGGCCCCTAGACAAAAACTTTACATGTAGACCGAGAACTATTCATAGTTTTTCCTAAAATAAACCAAGGGCATGTTTCTCTGATAGTAAATTTTCTGCTTGAGTGAGTTCTCATGACAATGTGAAATGCTGCAGAATATAATGGTCGTGTCAAGGGTGTAGCAAGAGCAGTCATATCAGGGGAAGAAAACCTCAGTGAACACTGCCTGCCCTTCATTCCCTTAAGGATTTTTCATTTTAAATTCTTCATTTATAAATATATATAATAAATATATATAATTATAGATATAATAGCTATGAAATACATTAAATATATTATGTAAATATAATATAGAAACAATAAATTAGATAATAGATATTATATATATAATATATTTTAAGTTTTTTTTCATTTTTTTATTTCCCTCCATGAGGGCACTAGTGTGTTGAATCATGGGAAATAGAAGGTCACACATAATTGCACTGATTTCAGAGAATTGTGGACTTCTGTGGATACACACATTAAATGGCATTAATGTTGGGAATACTGAGCCACAAATGAAATGTCCTTGCTATTTCTAGAAGTGACTAGTGGATTTTAACACTTGGAATTTTTAGTTTATTAAAGGGAAGTATGTCAAGAAAAGAATATTCATCAGCAACATACACTTCTGAAATTCCTAGACATACAGGAAAACAGTAGTGATGAACAATCAGCACATTTAGCCAACAGCAAAAGCTTTTTAAAGCCATTCTTTTCTCTCATGAAAATGGATTCAAGATGGGACATCTCTGTACCATGTGATAAACAAAATTAACATTAAAAAAAAATCTCCTGAATTTATATTTCAAAAACTGTGAAACATAAATTTGCTTAGAAATACTTGTCTTTCTCTTACTTTCTCTCACAAAACAGCAAGTTACCAATGAGAAAAGGACAGTCTTGCTTCATGTGAAGTAATAAACAGTTTCAGCATTGCAGTATCTTATTCTCTGCAAGAACTTTTAAAGTCACTTTTATGCTTGGCTCAACACTTAAAAATCAGTTTAAATATTTTCTCCCAATACAAAAATAGACTCCTCTTTGCTGTCTCACAGAGGTCTCAACGTGCTGAGCAGGAGCAGAGTGGGATTTCTCTGGCTGGATGGTGCAGACAGCTCCATGTGCTCCCTAGCCCAGCTGAGAGGTGCCAGGGCATGAGCCAGCCCCAGCAGGAAAACAACACAGCCACATCCCCCTGCTCTCAGCTGAATTCATACATCTACCTCTTGTGGGTTTCCCTGGGTCCGGATTGAAGGCACTCGAGATGGTATTTCATGTTTGAACTCAGGTGTTTATTATTTCTTATCAGTAAAACAATCTCACTACTCTGAGTTCTGCAGCAAGGCACAAAATGGCCAACAATCTCTTGGTGCAAGGGCTTTTAAGATTAAACTATCCAATTAAGAGCTGACACCTGGATTATTTTCCCTTTTAACCCAATAACTGATCCCAAATATCTGCAATGGGGACTTTTCTTTTTATGGGACCCAAACCCATAAAGAAGGAGGAAGAAGAAGCATGAAGCAGAAACCCAGGACAGCACCCTGTGCCCTCCATCTTGCTTCCTTCCACAATATACTACAAATCCCCAAACCTGTATATCTCACCCAGTGATACACCTACACTGCTCTCTATAATCTATTTCACACTTTTGTAAGTTCCAGTCTATCTTGAAGTTTAGGAAACTTTCTCCATGAATGAGGGTCAAAGTCAGTGCTGCCCTGGGGCTCAGGGCACTCCAGAGCAGAGAGAGAAATATTCCCAGTGCCCTGGGTTTCCACATTTCTCAACAGGCCTTGAAGCTGAAAAAACCCTTCTGGAGTTTTGGTTTCTGAATGTCATTTGGGTTTGTTGACACAAGCCACAAAAGGAAATTGTCACTGTTGCATTTCGCTGAATGGTGAAAACATAAAAATGTAATAATAGAATAAATGCTGAGAAAACTCAACTGGCGGCTAACACAATTGTTTGCAATCACTACCAAAAGAAGAGTAGTGTTCTGCACCAGTTGGTTTTGTTGGAAAGCATTCTCCTAACTGTGTTTCTGTGGCTCCACTGCTAGTCCAGTGAGGCACACAAAGTCATGTTGTTATCGCTTGCTTAAAGACAATAGAGATGTTGAGTGGACCCAATTTGGCTCCATTCTTGTCTTCTGCTGGTTGAAGATTGTTTTCTCAGGCTGGGATTTCAATGGAACTAGTGGAAATAGGGGAATAAATTCCATTTTAATAAGCCCAAGTGTGTAAATCCACCAACCTCCTCTTTAAACTGTAAAATGACAAATGTCCATGAAAAATAGGCTGATTTTTCTGAAACTGCAACTGTATCTCTCACATTTCCGCAGAATTAACAGAACCTATAGAATGCTTTTTTGCTTGTCCTATGGCCTGGAAAGCTCTCTCAAGCACAGTATCAAGTTTTCTAGTTCTGTGTAAAAACCAGTTAATTCCAGTAACACTTCACCCTGACATATATATTTATTCCATAGGGATACAAATGCTTCTCAACTCCTGCAGTGCCTTCAAATGAGATGCATCTGAGGCCCAATTCTCTTCAAGAGCAGAGAAAACAAGTCCTATATCTACAACAATTCAGAAAAAATAAGAAAAAACTATTCTTCTAATGAAGAAGTTGAGTATACTTATTTCAGCAAAAATAAACCAATTTTTCAACTGTAAGCAATCAGATAGTTCTGAAATACACTAAAACATCACGGAACTATCTAGAAAACTATCTAGCAAGTGTTGCAATACATTGCCCTCATTGTATTAAATGTCTCCAATTTACTGTCTGGCAGGTGACTAATTGAGGATTAACAGTAATTTGTCCCTAGCATCTTACTCCTGATAGTGTGTATTACTTAATTTTAAATGCTTTTAATTTAATTTTTTGAGCATTTTTAATGCTCAAATTTTAATTTAAATGCTTAAAATTTAATTTGAATTTTTTTGAGCAATACAACTGCAGAATTATTCTAGTGTGTAGCAACAGACAATAAGAAGCCAGCCCTTAATCCAAAGAAGTGACAAAAAAATAAACTAGACATGAAAACAAGGGGGACAAAAAAGAGATCAAGTAGAATTAACACTGTAAAGCTGATATCATCACCTCATGTTAATCACTATCACCTCACTTTTTCAATAGGGAGGATGGAGAGTGTTAACCTGGGGAGACTTAAAGAAAGCAAGGCTAGAGGAGGTTTTAAGAAATGGAATGAGGAAATAGGAAAGGGGAAATAAAATGAAAACATAATAAAAAAAAAACAACAAAAAAGGGAAAATAAAAAGTCAATTTTTAGAGGAAATAAAGGAAAATTTGTGACAAGATTTGGACTTTGCTGGATTACTCTGAACTACCAACTTCAGTTCTACATAAAGAAGAAAAATCCTTCAGATACTTTCCTGTGTCCTGCAAACCCAGCTGCAGCAGCAGCAGTAGAGTGAACATTGAAAATCAGCAAAAGATCACACAGAGTTCAGTAATATCTGCTCTTCTAGAAAAGAGTGGCTGACCAGTGGGCTTGGTGATGGGCTTTCCCTGTATTGCTTAACAAGCCTCTCAGCCTACAAATGATAGAAATTTCCCACATCCTGTAAAAATAACTAAATAGGGGAAATACCTAGCTTGCAATGATGTGCTGGAATAAAGATGGATATAATTGATCATGTAATCCTGTAGGAAAGGCTTCACTTTCCAGGGTTCTGTACTTTTGGGCTGTTTTTGCAGCACTCTGCCTCCGCTGTCTGCAAACACTCAATTATACCCTGCAGCCATTTCCAGAGAGCTGAGCAAGGCCAGCCTCCCTTGGCACAAACCTGAAATCACACAAAATGCTTTTGGCATTTGTTACTTGCAAGCAACTGTTTGAGCACAAATAAAAACTCAGCCCAGCATGAACAGCAGGAATATGTGGATTGTTGTTGTGTCCAAAGCAGAGAGAAAATACAGAAATCTGATCATTTAAGGGGTTAACTGTAATGGAGACTATTTCTCTACAGAGGTTATTTCTTAAGGGATAGGAGTAGAATATAATGAATCAGATATATTCCAATAAAAAGAGTAAATTGTCTTGAAGGTAAGCATGACATGTGTAGCCATGACCTTCCCTCTTCATGTACAACACATAGTGAATATCATAAATATTAAATGTGTTTCTTATAGAGTGCAAATCAGCTCTCAATGAATTATAAACAACTTGATGCCTATTTTAAAAGTATTCCCCATACATACAATCATTTTCTCTGACATATTCTTATCTATAATTATGTATAGAATAAAGCAGGTCAATAGTGCTTAGTCCATAACTTGGCTGTGAGTTTTACAGTGAATTTTCACTGGCTTAAGGTCAATCTTTTTGCTACAGAAAGAGCATAAACCTCTCTGCTGTGCTATTGCCTGACTAGCAGTACAAGTGCTTAGAGATACAAATATGACCAAATAAATAAGGCACTTTTTCCTTGTTACCAGACCACATTTTGACAACCCTGGTATCAAACATACCATCTAATGAATTAATCTAATCTAATGGAACATGCCATGTGGTTTTCCAGGAGACACTTGGCCACTGTTCTGTTAGCACACACTTGCTAGCAAACCAGCCAATGACAAACATGGAGTTTTTCTATACTTATAGACCAAATGAATTTCCCTTGGTTTTTTTCCCTTTTTTTTCTTCCTTTTGCATACTCATCTAGCTGCTCTAAATAATCATTAGGACATTTTAATTAATGACTCTGCTCCTCCAAAATCTCTGCTTTGAGGTCTCACATGAGACAGACAATGGCATTCACACGACTTTCATCTGGAACCATCTGATTGAAGCAATAAAAGTAAGAATAGCTCACATTTTATCCATCAAAGCACAACAGCCAAACCACCAAAGCTTCACTCCCCATCCATGAAGAAGGCACAACCAAACCTCTTCTATTGCAGACCATATTTTTTTGTGTTTGGGAGCTCTTAAGAACAGAAAAGGCTTCCCCCTTTTGTTTTATTTTTCAACCTACACTAGGCCACATTTCCAAGTTTTTCACTCAAGTCCATGAAAAGGGAACCTACTCTTAAAAAAAAATCTTTTTGGTATCCTACAAATCATGAGACTGCAAGGCATGGGATTTACAATATTTTCAATATGGCAAGAGTATCAATATGGCAAATTTAAGCACGGTCAATCCAGACTCCGTGCAAGTGAATAACTTATTTTCTCTTTTTAGGTTACATAATTCAGAATAAGATTTGAAGAAAGTACAGTTACCCTCAGAAATCTTAAAACTGTCAGAGGGGTTTTCTTTTAAGGATTTACAAAAAATAAAGGAAATAGGGCTTAAAAGAACACATTACTGAAAGCTAGTAGATATATTCCTGTGCTCTATACATGATAAAAGACTGCTGAAATGAGATGCTTTAATTACTATTAAATTTGATAGACTAAAAATTTTGTATTTCTGACATCATCAAGTTCAGTTTTATATTTCTCATTGAAGGCATTAAACATACCTAAATCTTTGGTTGATTTAATTTATAACCAAATATTTTCAAATCTCATTAATCCCCACCATGATTCAGATTGAACTGGGCAGTGTTACCCTGGAATGCGGGGAACAGTTACGGGCTTGATGGGAAGGAAAAAAGGAGAGGAAAAAAATGAGAGTTGTCTGAATGCCTTGGGTAGACTGAAGAGTAGCAAGAGTGGTCCAACACCCAGGAAATTCAGCCTAATACCTTCAAAAGATTCCAGTTTTTATTAGCTGGTACATAGTGCACATTTTGTAATTTATCAAGACTTTTGAAGAAAAGAAACAAGAATGTAGGAACACAGAAAGAAATATGTTAAAGTGCACTGCAGAAAAAAATTGTTTGATCGTGTCAAGCAGAGGATTTTGCACATTTCAAACTCAGGCTCAGTGGAAATGATGGCTGCATGGGCTTGGTTTTGTATTTTCACATGTTAGAACAACACCAGAGACTGAGACATTAAAAGAGTCAAGGCACAGTGAAACAAAACAAAGTTCAGGAATCCACAGACTCAAGGAGGCAGTTTCCACTGTGTACCTTTATAATCCAGATGCAGTTCTTTAACAAGAGATTTTCTGTTTCACTTTTAACACTATAAAAAAATTGAAGCAGCACTCAAAAATAATCTTAGAAAAAAAATACTATCATCATATAACTCTACAACTGAATTTCCAGAATTGAAATCTGTCCTATGGTCCGAGAAATTCTGGACCTGTATCAGAACCACATTGCAAAAATAGTTTTAATATTTTAGATAATACACAGTCATGATAAATAGCTGTAGAACAAGACTGCAAAGATTAATTTGGCTCATTACTCAAGAGGAGAGAGGTCAGTATTTGCTTGGGGTTATCCTACTGTTTGGTCTGGAATACTGTAATATTCTCCTAAGGTTTCTAACAAAAAAGAACAAAAGATTTGCTTTGTGAATTGAAATAGACCCAGCTACAACCTTGATATATGACGTTTTGCTTTGCACACTGTAAGAATTTTGATTTTGCTTTGCAAAAATGACAGAAGTTGTGAAAATTGACCATCAGTCTGGCAAAATTAGTGTCAGTTCATCTAAAGAGCTAAACTGAGCAATGCTTCAGTGCTCTAAGCATCAAATGCTATCAACTTTTTTTAACACAAGAGGCTTCAAAAGGAAGAATGGTCTTCAGACTTCTTCCTACAGCTCATGGCATAATTAATCAAGGGAGGTGGGGTGCAGAAATTGCTATTAATTCTTCTGTCAATATTGCCCTTCTGTGTTTAGCCCAGACCAAAGAGGCAACAAAGCTGATGGGACCACGCTGCCTATGATCTAATGGCTGTCAAATGAAAGAAGACAGCTGTATCTGTATGCCCACAAAACTACAAAAAAAAAAGGAAAAAAAAGAAATCAAAGTGGCAGCAAAGGACTTCAACTATGCATATATAGTGAGACAGAACAAACAGCACATGACACTGCAGGACAAAGGAATAAAAAACCCAAAAAATCCCTTTTCATCCATTTAAGTAATCTGCATATCCAAATCTTCATTTCTAGTGGAACTACATAAAAGCTATTCAGAAGTTCAGATATTCAGAAATTACTTAAAAAAAGTAGAAATATTTGCATTGTGGACTAAGAATGATTACGTGTAGCTGGAAGTTGGCAGCCATGAATGTGTATATGCAATTTCCTTCTGATATTTAGTATTTTGCAGACCAATAGAAGGATTGTCCTAAATCATACAAAATAACCGGGAACCTCTCACTGCCTGTATCTCTGGTTTTGCCCATCTCTCCTTCTGGTTATATCAGAATATTACCTTGAAAGAATTCCCCTTTCTTTGGTAAAATTTAAGTAGTCCTCAA
Organism: Melospiza melodia melodia; assembly: GCF_035770615.1. Lineage (NCBI taxonomy): Eukaryota > Metazoa > Chordata > Aves > Passeriformes > Passerellidae > Melospiza > Melospiza melodia. The sequence continues at coordinate 47,874,558 of NC_086199.1, forward strand.
TGATCTTAGTGTTTGGAAGCTAATGGTGAGATGACAGTAGAAAATGTATAAATATTGATTGTATTAAAGTTATTGTTCCTACCATCCTCAGTCTCCATGTTACAGCAAATATCTGAGTCTGCTTTGTTTGAGTGCCATAGTGCAAACAGCACAGTGCATCAACAAATACAAATATTTTTGGCTGGTTTCAGTACTTGCAGAACATAGTCATTAATTGCTTTCCTTAGATGAGCTTAGCAAATGCACTCTATTTAAAAGCATTAAAGACCTTCATGACAAATAAAGAGCATGACCTATGATGAGGAAAAACAAAGAAAAATGAGGCATTTCAATTGTTATGGAGAAATAATGGAATATTTCTTCATTAGCATGAGTTGCAGAACAACACATTGTCAGTCTGACTCAGCATCCTATAACGCTCTACAGGCAAGAAATAAAAGTCCAAGGTGCATTTCAGGAAAGCTTTACAGCCTCCTAGAACACTATCCTGTATCAAACAATTTTATTAATGGTAAATTGTCTACACATTCTCTGTTGGCTTGGTCTCACTACAGCTCGCTAGATTCACCATAAACAGATAAACAAATATTGAATGCAAAGGACTTCTGACTTATGGAGCGAGGCAGAATTCAAGGAGCAGACATCTGACCTATTTTTTAGGAAGCTGTGCTGCAGAGCCTTTTAAAAATATGCTTTCTTCTATCCCCATTCCTTTAAAAAAATTGCAGTTTGAGTATACATTCAAAAAAATCTTCATTTTTTTATCAATGAACCAAAGTGTCAAAGCGCTTCCAAAGCTGTGCATTACGGCGTGCACTGGCTGTACTCACAACACTGTGCTTCACATTTAATTAGCAGGAAACCTAAGACAGATCACCCAGGACCCATTAACTTCAAATTGCTTGCAGGGGTAACTAGAAAGTGTGGCAGCTCCTGTTTCAATATTTTAAAATAACATTAGAATCAATTTCTGCAAAGTAGCAACAAAAGAACCAAGGAATGAATGAAATTTTTGGTAATATTTAAAAAAACTAAAAGAAGTCTTCAAGACAGAAAGTTAAAATTCTTCAGTCCCTCTAAGGCTTCCATAGAGTATTGAAAAGATATTTGTTCACAACAGGTAAGAAGTCAAAAATTGCTCTTCATTGTCATTTTAAATTAAGTTCTGGGGATCTGCAAATTACTATCAGACTACATCTCTATGATTAATTTTATACTGGCATATCACAGACTTGCTGTAGCACATCTGTGGTACCAATTGTTGTGGCATTGTGAGGGTCCCCAGGACGAGGTGAGAGATGAGAATTTGACTCCAAGTTCTAAGAAGGCTGATTTATTATTTTATCATATTATATTAAAGAATGCTATACTTACACTATACTAAAAGAAAGGAGACATCAGAAGGCTGGACAAGAATGAATAATAAAATCCCATGACTGACCAGAGTCCCGACACAGCTGGCCTGGGATTGGTCATTAAGTAAAAACAATTCACATGGAACCAATCAAAGATGCACCTGTTGGTAAGCAGCCTCCAAACCACATTCCAAGCACTCAGATAATTATTGTTTACATTTTGTTTCTGAGACTTCTCAGCTTGTCAGGAGAAAAATCCTGGCAAAGGGATTTTCCATAAAATACCATGGTGACACACAAATTTCCAGCTCTCAAAATGGAAAGGAAAACCCACCCAATTATTCAAGGAAAAGGTTTTTTCTAACTTAGATACCCACCCTGATACAAAAGAATTGACTGATTCAACTCCTGCCTGAAGCTCAAGTGATGCCATGACACTCACCATGTAGAACCAGAGGCTTTTTTAGCTGTTGCTCTTAAATAGCAGCAGGAATTTTCACATGAGTCTTTTACTGCACAATTTATCTACATTTCAACTCTGATATATTCTGCATCTTACCTCAAACTGACTGTGAAGCTGATGAGTGGCATTGAGATGTGTGGTATTAAAAATGACGTCTCATCCACGGCTGAGAAGAAAATACAAGTTTTCAACAAGGAGTGACTAGACAAGTGTTGTCTTGCATTTTTTGCCCATTTAAATAGTCACCATTTCATGCTGGTTCTACTGCTTCAAGGAAGTCATTCTTTTGAAATGTGCTTTGGTCAGACATTTTACCCTGCACAACATGTTTGATGGACAAAATACTAGCTGGTCACTGACTGACTGTGGCCAGGACAGGAAATGTGGCAGGGCTCATAAAATAATATGCCAGATACTCATCTGTTGGAACTCTGGATGCTGAGAATTTCAGACTTTCTGTGCTGACAGGCACTGACACCCCAAGAGAACACTGCATTTGGGCTGAGGCCATGGACAATGCCTCCAAAATTGAGTGATGGAACTAGGATTATAGGTGTGGAGTTTGATTACAAATGTGTAATATCATGTAAAAGAAAATTTAAGAGTCTGAAGTTTTAGGATATAGTAATATATGTGCAACAAGATAAAGGCTTTAGGGGGGAGGCTGGTCCTTCTTCTTCACCTTCTTCTCCATGGGTTTAGGTGGTTTTGTGTAATTGGATAGAAAAGTCCACATGGCAGGACACAAATGGTTAGTTATTGGGTTAAAAGTAAAAAGAATAAAAGGGTGCCATTTCTTAATTAGACAGTTTAGCCTCAAAAGACCTTGTAGGAAAAAAAATAGTTAATCATTTTGCAATTAGTTAGTAAAATACTGCAGAACTCACATCTTATAAGACTGATAGAGGTAAGAAATAAAGATCTGAGTGTAAACACAAAATATCACCTTGAACACTTTCCATTCCAACTTTAACAGAAAGAGAAAAGAAACCAAGAACCAACACTCATCCTCATTTCTTCTTCCATTCAGAGGTGTGAGCAACAGGTAAGATTTCAGTGATTTGAGTTAAAAAAAAGATATTTCTGCAGTAAAACAAAAGATATTTCCTCTTAGCTACTCCTAAGTTAGTAGCAGCTCAGGGTCACTGGAGCTGGAAAAAAGCCCCACTGAGGACTGTGGTCCCAAAGGTTAATAGATATCATGATATTCCACACTCATCTCCTGGTTTCTACAACTGCATTACAAACTATCAGCTTGGAAGAATTTATTAAATTGTCCCAGCATCCTGCCTGGACAGGTATTTTATGGATGCTATCACACAGATGAAAAACCCACATTCTTTTACCCCTGTTCTATCCTGCAAAAAGGTCACTTTAAAATATTCCCTCTTCACATATACACACACCCAGAAAGGTTAGAATCATCCAAGCAAGGGTTGAAGTGAGGACAATGATTTCCAGAAAAACTGACTGTCCAAAGCATGAGCTCATTTACTTTCAGTCACCTCATTACACTCAGCTGATGAGCTACAAGGAATTCTTTTTTTTTTCTTTTGCTTACTGCAAATGTATACACCCACTCAATCAGCATAAAATTCTTTCCAACAGATCACTGAGATCTACTAAGCCTGAAGCTCACATCTACCATCACCTCAGATCTGTATTTCCTTGGAAACCCAACATGGTCTGTTAAGAGAACTTTAAAAATATTAACTTCAACAATATTAAACAGACTCTAATTTACCCAACAGCTTTTCAGTAATAGCCTTATTACTGAAAACTAGCTTACAGAACACTGCTAATGACTCAGATAATCAACTCTTCTAACTTATCTCACTTTTTATATTTTATCCATGTCTGTATAACTAAATTTAGGAAATTCTCAACAGTATTTCACAATATGGAGTTATGCAATCAATTCCTCCAGTCCAAAATATTTTTCTGAAAATGAGAGATTGAGACATAATTGTCACCTGTCAGACAAGAATGAGGCAAATTGTCACCGTTACCACCCGTAGAGTCCAAGGAGGAATATTGGCCATTTCATGCCATAGGCTATGTTCCAATACATGCATGCACACATGTAAGTCATTTAGCAGAAAACCAATTAACATTTTCCACCTTTCCTTCAGTATCACTTTTTGCTACTTAAAAAAAACTGGTATTAAAGCCTAAGAAATGGGGAGTGCTGACTGATTTGTGACATGTGTGTGCACCTACCATTGTGTACCCTAGCAACATGCATTTTTCAGTATTCTTAGATTAACTGATTAGCAACTTCATTCTCCCATGGAATGGATGACACAAATAAACAACAACTAAGATTTACCTCTCTTTAGAGTGAAAAATGAGGGAGGTTCCAGTGGTGGAAGCATCTTAATTAATTCCCTTCTTCTGTGAAATGATTCCTTCTTATAACTGAAGGGTGCAATATATCTGCATTTGTAATGTATCTTTGGATATACCACAGGAGAGGGACAATACAACTGCAGGACACTATCAATACCATTTTCTACTTTCCAATTAAAAAAAAAGCCATTTTAATTACAAAGGATAGACAGAAAGCAACAAATATGGTTCATAAAGAGAGACTTCAGCATTACATAATTTATAAACATTTCTTTTCCTTAAAAACAAGGATGAAAAGACTGAAAACTCATGAAAAAGACTGCCAATTTTAGCAATATGCTAAGAGCTGCAGTTACAGAAATTAACCTTGAACTTACTGACCTTACATTCTGGGAAACACAAGCTTTCTCAGGTTTTAGGAAGGCTGTGTTTGGGGAATCACAGAATCTATTAGGCTGGAGCAGACCTGTGAGATCTATGACCAAAGAGCACCTTGTCACCCAGAGCATGGCACTGAGTGCCACCTCCAGCCTCTCCTTAAACACCTGCAGGGACAGTGGCGCCCTGGGCAGCCCATTCCAATGCTCAAGCACCTTTTCTGTAAGGAATTCTTCCTCATGTCCAACCTGAACCTCTCCTGGCCCATCTTAAGACTGTCCTGTGCTGTTGTTGGCTGACACTCAGCTGGTACAACCTCCTTTCAGGGAGCTGCCAAGGGCACCAAGGTCAGCTGCGAGCGTCCTCTTCTCCCCAGCTCCCTGAGTCCCACCATGTCAGAGTTCTAGACACCCAGAATTTTAAAGTTTCTATACAGACAAACTCTAACTCCCAGGAGAGCACTGCTTTTGACCTAAAGCTGTAAACCAGCTTCCACAATTAATTGATAATGTGGCGTTTCCAGAGTCCCCCATCGAGGGGAGGAAGGATGAATCTCACTCCATGTTCCTGGAAGGCTAATTTATTATTTTATGATGTATATTATATAAAGAATGCCATATTAAACTATACTGAAAAATACAGAAAGGATACAGACAGAAGGCTTAACAAGATACTAATGAAAAACTTGTGACTCTCTCCTCAGAGTCTGACACAGCTTGGTACTGATTGGTCATTGAGTTAAAACAAATCACATGAAACCAATGAAACAAGCACCTGTTGGATAAGGAAATCAGGTAATTATTGTTTTCATTTTTTTCTCTGAGGCTTCTTGGCTTCCCAGGAGCAAAGTTCCAGGCCAAGGGATTTTTCAGAAAATATGACAGTGACATGATAACATTAAAACTATGAGTGCACTGTTAGTAACAAGTGTGTAATATCACAAAGCAAAAAACTTAGAGTTTTAAAATATAATAATAAATAAGAAACAAAAATTCTAAGACCTCCTCATAAGCCATGCACTCCAGACCCTTCCTGAGCTCTGTTGACCTTGCTCCAACACCTCCACGTTCCTGAATTAAATGGCCCAGAACTGGACACAGGTCTCAAGGTACAGGGGAAGAATCCTGATCCTGCTGGCCGCACCATTTCTGGTAGATGCCAAGATGCCACTGGCCTTTTTGGCACTTGGGACTGACTCATGTTCAGTCACTGTTGACCAGCACTCCTAAATCCTTTTCTGCTGGGCTTTCCTGCTCTCCAGCAGATCAGCACTGACCCAACATGGTCATGTCATCTGTGAGTTTTGCACCCACCTGGTCATAAAAGGAGATCAGGTTGGTCAGGCAGGACCAGCCCCTCCTAAATCCCTGCTGATCTCTTGGCTGTCCTGTAAGTGCCATGCAATCACTCACTCCATCTGCTCTGACTATTCAGTTAGCAAAGAGACACAAAGAATTGCAATTTTTAAAGTTTAAATGTGGTAGAAATGTTAAAGCTAATGCCAGATTTCTGAAACTAATTCAGGGGAAAGGTTATTCTGTCATTTAGCACAGCAGAAGTTGCTCTTGCCTGCTTTGCCTACACATGGCAGCAAAATGGATTTCACAGAACTGTTGTTTAGAAGTACAGTATAGTTTCAAACAACATTTTTAGTAAAATAAATTCGCACTTTTGCCTGAATGAGCCATGGGAACCATATGTATTTTTGTTACAGCCAGCCTCCACTTTAAGTGAGTCATTCACAAAAACAAAAAAGAAAACAATAAAAAAAAAGGCACTTTCACTATAAATATGAAAGCTGACTACTTTTTTCATGTGCTGGGATGACCGCAGTTGCCCCACCACTGATGAGTAATTGAAATTCTGCCTGCACCACTCAGCTAAACCTTTCAAATGGAAAGAAAAAGCAAGTGAGAAAAGTACAGCGATACAACACTGCTGAAGACTCTCAGTGTGTGATCACCCTCCCAGCCAGGTCTCAATGGCAGATTTTAGCAGTCCAGGGACAGAATTCAGTGCACCAGGACCTTATATCTCTGCTTGTCCAGAGAATCCCCTGAGATTATATTATAATAGACAATAGAATCAACTTCGTAGTGAGAATCCTCTTCCACCGCTGTGGGCCCTACTGGATCAAACCAGTGTAAGTCCCTGTGTCCCTAAACCTGATGCACTGTGCAGGCTGCCCTAGAGCAGAGGCTGGACAGAGCTACAGAATAAAGCAGGGATTGATTCAAAGCATCTCCTCCATGGATCCACCTTGGGCAGCACCAGAGCCCAGCCAGGGCTGCACCCAAGATGAACCAAAATGGCCCCAAAATGCACGAGCGCTCCCGGGCTCTCTCCCTGGGATCAGTTCTGCTCCATTTGCACCTTGCAGTTCATTGTCCCATTCCAGCTTTAGCCCAGGCACTCCCACCCTGCTTGTTTTTCTCTCTGCAGCCCACGGGGTTTGTGCTCTGGGGCTGAGATTGGGATCATTTGTCCTTGGTGCCCAGCTGGAGCAGGAATTGTTTTGTCTCCCTGCTCTGTGCACAGAGCTCACCATCCCTGAATGTGGAGCCCAGACCCACCCACTAAAGCAGCACAGAATGTGAAACATATAAAAGCTGAAACCTGAGGCATCAAACTGACCAAGGTGAAACAGGCCCTTGACAGGTAAATGGCACAAATGGAAGCTGACTGGCTGACAGCTGCTATAGAATTGAAAAATATACAGGAGTGAACCTTTGGCATTTTTGATCTCATAAAATAAACTTCTGCAGAATGGCCGATTATTTGGGGGAATGGAAGCACCACGTGAGAAGACTTTTGCAACATCATCAATCCAAACCTGTTCAGACTGCTTCCAAAGCCACAGTAAATCTGTGTGAACCCAACTCCTCAGAAAGCACATTGTCTTATCATCATGACAAAAGTGGAACACCAGAACCAGGGTGCGGAGCCTGTGGTACAATGTTACATTGACTGAATGAGCCACAGCGGCACTGCTTTCGCAGAATATTGTGTTTGTGGGGCGCCCCAATGAAAGGAGGAAAGATGGATCTGACTCCATGATCTCAGAAGGCTAATTTATTACTATAAGATTCTATATTATATTAAAGAATACTAAACTAAACTATACTTAAGAATACAGAAAGGATACTTACAGGAGGCTCAAAAGATAATAATGAAAACTTGTGACTCTTTCCAGGGCCTCAACACAGCTTGGCACTGATTGGCCAAAAAGTCAAAACAATTTACATGAAACCAATGAAACAACACTTGTTGGATAAACAATGTCCAAACACATTCCAAAGGAGCAAAACACAGGAGAAGCAAATCAGATAATTATTGTTTTCCTTTTTCTCTGAGGCTTCTAGCTTCCCAGGAGAAAAATCCTGAGCAAAGGGATTTTTCAGAGGATCTCAGATGGAAAGAGTCACCACCTGGAAGAGGTTAAACTCTTAGTTTAGACTAAGATTCCAGTTTAGACCTCAAATATAAGTGGGATTGACCTGGAGTCTGAAGCCTGAATGGACAAGGAAGACAAGGTCTGGCCAGTCCTACTTTACTCATTTTACAAACAAGTAAGTGTGGTGGATATGTCCCTTCTCAATACAGTTTTTTGCCCCTCTAAAGCTGTTTGCAGTGCCTCAGAAACAGAATTGGTTGCTCAGTATTTTTGCATATCAGCCTTTAAAAAACAATCAAATAAAATAGAATTTTTAATAATTATTTTTCAATAAACTGTATGTGTAGAGTTGAAAGAGTGTAATCTGCAATGTGCCTGTTTCTATGAGTTATGTCTTAGACTAAACCAAATCTCTATCACAACAAATGTGTAATATCAGAAAGCTCTTAAAATTAAAAAAAAAACCTAACCACACAACAACCAAATTGTCTAGCTACATTATACTCAAAGAAAATTGCCAATACATTAAGTAAACCTTTTTCCTCTAGAAGAAAAAAATTATGTTTAAATAGGCCAATATTATTTCTTTTTTTTTTCAAATATCAGATCAGATTTTCTATCACCCAGTTTTCAGAACAGCATGGCCATATTGGAAAAATAATCACTGAATTAATTTTAATTACCAGTCATGTGTTTCTCACTTGGATAAAAGAACAACTATAAATTAATTTGGCTTTTTTATTGAAGAATAATGACAAACTCAGACTTGTTCAGCAGGCATTGCTATAAAATCTTGTTTGTTATTTCCTAAAAATTCCAGGACAGATGATAATTTCTAGCTGCAGTTGAAACACAACACAACACAGCAATATATTTCTTTTACTTTTTCTCACAGCAGCAAAATTTTGACAACTGTTCCAGAGTACTTTAGAACACCCCACACAGTGATCAATCCACCTGCATGTAAGATTATTATTACTTTGTTCTGGTAAAAATGACCATGCTAAATGAATTTATCCTTTAGTCTTTGAGATGGGGAGAGCCTGAAATCTGTGCTCTGGCAGTTGCTCACATACTGCAAAGTCCACAAGAGAAAAGCTTCCTACAAAACTTGGCTTCCTTCAGGAAGGACTCAACAGAAATGGGGCCAGACACACAACAAATTCACCAAACCCAGCTCTGCTATGCTACGAGACCACAAATAACCACACAGACTTTTGAAAGAACTTGGAAAAGCCCCCCCAAAAAAAATTACCAAAAGGAAAGGGACAACTAACCCGCCACAGCATAGATTGCAGCTGAAATGGCCACGATTCCCAGAGTGTCAGCACTCAATTCCAGAAAACTCCAGTCCCTGCAGAGGAACACCATGGCTCTTCAGGAGGCTGCAAGCTCTGCTTTTTTTGGTTCTTCAGCCCAGCCTTTTATGCCCTCCTGTTGATGCCCTGCACCCGTGTGCCCTCTGTGTGATTGCTCAGCACCCCTGGGCACTCCATGGCTCCTCACCTTCAATAGCATTCACCTGTCCTGCACAGCTGCAGCCATTACCACAAACTGTGCCTACAGAAAACTGCTACTGAGCTATTCTTACTATTATTCTTATTAGGTCATACCCTAATATTTCTTCACAGATGCAAAAGAACAGTGAAACCATTTCTTGAAGTCTTAATTAAAAATACTGATTTGAAAACCTAGATTTTTTTACTATTGGTACAATCGGCAGTAGAGGAATAGTGAGTTATTTTTGATATTATACTATTGATGAAATATTGCTTAATATAATGTAGTTATATTAAATTATATAATTTAATTTTTATTATATTATTAAATTATGTAATTTAAATTTTATTATAAAATTGTTAAATTATAATATTTAATTATATTATTAGTTGCTATTTATATAATATTGCTTAATATTACCAATAAAAATAATATTAATTTTATTATATTATTTCATTATATTAATTGTTATTTATATAAAATTGCTTAATATTGCTAATAAGATTAATATTATTATAAAATAAAAATAATGTTATTACCAATAATATTAACAATGCTATTAATATAATATCATCATTTGATATTGCTAATAATATTATTTCTATAATATTGCTTTTTATTATTAATCATTTAGTGTAGTGGCAATTGCACTCTAATGCTATTTACACTTTTTTTCCCATAGAACTGCTGTAAAATTTACATCCCTCAAAACATCCCAAGCACAAAAGCAGTTTTCAGGAAACATTCTTTGATGTAACCCCAGTCTGTAACTTGATTTTGATGTTTGTTGCAGTGGCTGGTATGGGGCTGTGTTTTGGGTTTGTGCTGAACACAGTAACATAATTGATTATAATATAATACATATACATATATATACACATATACATACATATACATATATATATATATAAAATATATATATAAAATATATAATATATATAATACATATATTTATTTTATATATAACATATATAAAATACATATATTATAATTTATATATATATAAATTATAATACATATATATTTATATATTATATATATAATATCCCTTTTATATAGATATATATAAATTTATTTTTTATCTATCTATATTACATATATATATACATATATACATATATATATATAGTGTTTGTACAATATAATTATGGGTAATAATATGGAGATATTTCTGTCATTGCTGAGCAGAGCTTGCACAGAGCCAAGGCACAACAGTACACAGCCATGGCATAGATTTATCAGAGGACAGGAAGTGCTCAAAAACGGTTGGTTCTAATTATTTTGTGCAAGGAATATTTTGAAGGTTATCTTCCACTGGAGATGAGGAAATTTTTATCTCACTGAGGAGAAGAGTAAGGTCAAGATTAGATCTCTGCTCCTGAAGCTCTAACCTTCACTGAACAGATGCAAAGTGATGCTGCACCTTTACAACAAATTTTCCTTTGTCTTGAACATGCTCATTTTTTGATTTAGGTGGCTGACAGATTTAAATTTAAAAAATAAGGAATAGACGTGACTGGAGAGCATTGCATAGTACATATAACCATTATTTTTTGCACAATGCAATCAAGATTTTTCTAGGAATTCACAGAGAATCTTTTCTAGAATAGGTAAATGCATAATCTTAGACTTCCCATACAGATTTGCGTGTTGAAAATTGAGTTCTGGGTTTTTTGATTCATCTTAATGCCTGTTAAGTACCTGATATTTGATTCGAGCTCTATATTATTTTAATATTTTCTACTTGGATACATATTAGACAAAGCAATAAAAACCTGGCTCAGAGCAAAAACTCTTATATCTTGTCTTGTTTTTCATTTCTTATACTGATTTTTCAAGAGTACTGTACAATTTATACATAATAATGCAGTAAAAATATAATTATTTGGTTTGAAATATGCTGAGAACTTGCATTTGATTTTATAAAAATCCATCTAGTGATGTCCAGCAGTTATAAACTCAAACCCCAAACATTATGGGAGGCACTTAATCCCTTAAACCCAACAGGGTTTCATTGAAAGGATATTTTCAAAAGGCAAAGTAATTCTGAATCTTAATTATTGCTGCTAGTTATGAACCTACTTCTGAAAAATTGCAATTCCTTGTATATGAAATCTAAAAAAATCTCTATAAATCAGTACAGATTTTTTATTTAAATGTTCGGTATGCAGAACTGAACTAGGAGAAAAATGGGGTAGAAAAAAACACTATGAGAGCCAGAATGTACAGTGCAGATGGCATTGTGCAACCTGCCTCTCCCAAAGGAGAAAATGAAAAAGAAATTGAAAACCAGCAATGGGTGAACAGCAATTAAACTGAAGCTAATGAAATGCAGGAGTGGTTAGTGGCTGCTGACAAGTCTATCCAACAAGAACTTCAGTAACTCACAGCCAGAGATCCCCACTGAACACAGAACCATCCAGGGCTGTTTCTCTTCTTTCTTTTTAGAAATTTCTTCTCAAATTTCTAAAATTTGTTAATTTTTTAATATTCTTGAGTATTATACTAAGAACGAGTAAGCAGCAACTCTAAAAATTTCAGCACATTATGGACCTAGGCCATGTGGTATGTTAGAATAAAATTGTCTAGATTATAATAATAAAAAAAATATATATTTAAGTTTTCATGAATCCTTCAGGTTTGAATTTGATCCTGCCTTGAGCATTTTCCTCCCCTGAAGGAAATGCTTTTTCAATGGAGAGCTCCAAACTCAACACACACATCAGCAGATGTAAAAGAAGATCATGTCTCCACAAGAACTCAACCTGCACAGCAGCCATCTGTCTCAGAAACACAGTTATATTTTATATAACACATTTATAAAAATAAAAATGCATACTTTTATTTTTATATATAAAGTATACATTATATATTGAAGCATAGATATATTTTCCAAACATTGTCCTTTCTGTGTCTCATTCAGTTGAGGATCAGATCCCCAGCTTCACCCGGGGAACTGATCCTGACTTTTAGTCTTTTTTCCATCTTTAAAATTGTTCCTTTTGAGCTGCTAACACCTAAATTAGCAAGTGATGTGAACTAAAACAAACATATCTCCACAGAGAAGCAGTTGATGTTGCAGGGCCAGTTTCCACACTATACACATTTAAAAGGGTTTTACTTCAATAAGTTTTGGTCTGGTACCCTGGATGCATTATTACCTGCAGCTTGAATGCATTAAACATTCCTGTGTGTTTCCTTCAGTTTTGCTTCATTTCAGTGGTATATTTTTATATATTTTTAAATCAATATCTTTAACGTTAGGTTAAGGTTTAAACAGCAGTCTAAATGTTTTGAATGATGCTAGTTCTTTAAAATGTGATAGTATGATACTGGATGTTTATATCCAGCTCTGCAAAAGTTTGAATCAGGATGTTAATAAACTAGTTCATGCAAACTGAAATCACTGCACAACATGAACCAAAATATTGGAATTAGAAAAAAATATGAGATTTCCTTTGAAAGCATGCTTTTGATCCAAACTGAAATCCAAATAGAAAGAACTTCACAGAGGAATATCCATTTTAAGAGTTGTCAGGAATTGTACATAAATGGAAATGAACTCCCTTGAAGGCTGCATAGGTGATGTCACGGGGCGAGTTTTTGGCAGGAGCTCCTTCAGAGAGCAAGGTTAGAGAGGAGCAGTGAGATCACAGCCTTGGAGACATTATCTGATCATTTTTCAGCTTGTCCTCACAAATTATGATGTTGCTGAAGCTTGCCCCATGCAAGTGACAACTGCTCTGTGCTGGCCCGAGAGAGGCTGTGTGACATTAATGAGACACTGCCAGCGCTGAAATCATTGACACTCCACTCACTGCAAGCTTTCTGGAAAGGACAAAGAGCTGCTCACAAATGCTCTGGCAAAGACAGGATAAGCATAGCATGTGTCTTTTCTCATGGAAAACTCTTCCTAAGTTACTCACCATTTTCCAGCCACAAAAGATTTACACACAAGCTTTAGTGGAAAAAGCAAACTCTAGGCAAGGATGACGTTGGAGCAAATGAAGTCCTGTTGAATGCAAAACCAGAACTGCCATATCAGAACAAGAACATAATACACCCAGAGTGCCATTCCAAAAAAGGATAATTGCAGCTTTTGAGGGTAGCTTGGGCTCCCCATAAACTGAGCAGCTCTGTGCAAGTCTGAGCAATGAATTTTAGCCTGACCATAAAGTCTAAATGTAGGAAGTATGTGATCACAAGAAGGCAGCTCTGGTTTTCATTTTGTTTAACTAAAGTACCAATGTTAGTTTTATCCTGAAATGTAATTATGTCCCACAAACCTAAAGAGACAGTTTAAGTCAATATTTGTAACAGATACCTCAGAAGAAACTGAGAAACTGCAGAAATTTGTTTCACCATTCAAGAGTATTTTTCATCTTCATGAGCCCCAAACTGATTTCCTGCAGAATAATGAAAATCTTAAGACATTTTTTTAGTTCCTTCCTTTCCATTTAGGGATATTTCTTGATTCCTGGGGAACAGCACTCACTTCTTGTAGTAGTGGCATTATTCTAACTGCAGTCCCTCATGTAAATGCTACCAAATGGGAAGTGTAATCATGCACCCACAAAATGCATGAAGCTTTTCAAAATGGTGCAAATCATTATTGAAAATTGATATAATGGTTAAATCCTTGAAAATAAAAATTATGTAACACAATTTCTTTGTAAGATATTTTCTGTCATGCATAGCACTTTTGAATTTCTTTCTTATTAATGACAGAAAAAGTTTTGCTTAGAGATTTTGTGTGAGACCTCCAGCACATATGCACACAGGTAGCTGCAAGTGAATAAAGAAACTGACTACATTCCCCTAGGTTATCTGAAAAAAAAGTTCTTAATGCCATTTATTCTTCATCTCATGTGGAATAGCTCCATTTACCAGCACCTTTCCAGTGGCAATATTCCCCCAATATTGGCATTTCTCCTGCTCACTGCTGTTATTCTCCAGTGCAACCTGTGACAGTCGTTCCTGGGCTATAAACAGAGTCCAACCAGAAACAAGTCCAAATCCAGCCACCTGTGCTGTCCAACAAAAAGCTCTTGGTTCCATTTCCAGTGCCACCAATTTACCATCTTCCCACTCTTTAGAGTGCAACAGCATATTTATTTTCCACAATCCTACATTCTGTCACAGCATTGTGCAGAATGAATGTTTCTTCTGGGTGCACTGTTCTCAACAGGTTAAATGTTTGGAATTCCTAGCTTTTAAAGAAAAACATTATATGTACTTACTCTTTAACCTCAAATTAGAAAAATTCTTAGGTTTTCCTGATGAATATTAGCACCATCCTTTATCTCTTTGTGTGAGCATATTTACCTCTCTGTATGTAGTGTTAATTTTTCTGAGCCCTGTTGGTTTTGCTGGGTTACTTTCTCCTCATTATCTTTCCTTTATATTTTTCTATTCCTTTTTCTATAACTCTGCATCTTTTTCCTCAATTTTTTCCCATTTTGATGCATTTTGAGTTCTCCTCTTTTCTTTTAACCCCAAGTTAACACACATTTTCTCTCTGATTTCAGAAGCTCTTGGATTTTTTCCTCTCCTCTCTGTTCTAGTGCTCTCCTCTCTTTCTTGGCACTGCTTTTTTTCACATATCTTTCAGCACTTTAGGAAGATGGCAAACAGTCATGTCACTGAACTGGAGACTGAACAAACTTCAGCAATCTCTACACTTTTTTGCTTAAATCAAACCATGTGCAGCAATGCATCCACTTCTCCAAAAGAAACATTCAGAAATCAGGATCAATCCTGTCTTTTCTTATATTTATCTGACCTTAACACCCACCACTTTACATGTTGCACTGTTACTCCTTTAATCTCTTTTCTCCTTCATTTTCTAGCACTTCATTCCCTTGTCTCAAAGGCTTAGGCAGCTACCTGAATATTATGCAGAGATTGGAGGAGTTTGCACCTTTCCTACAACATGCAAATCCCCCACCTTCAGAGAAAGCAACACTTTAAAAGAATAAAAGCAATTTTCTCAGAGTACTCTGAAGTCTAGGAGGAACCATAAGATCTATTTTCACCCTAAACATGTGGTATTGTGCTGAATTAGAGTTCATAATAGTTGTGTTTATTAATTCTCTTTGTGTTCTCTTGAGGGCCCTCAGGGACTAATCCAATATTTCCCCTTTTAACTGTGTCTAAACACACAGATTTGCCTGCTCCAACAGCTTCTACATTTACTGCCCCATTTTCTACATTTTAAATGTAGAAACTTATTGTCCCATTTTCTACATTTTAAATGTAGAAAATTTTTAGAATGTAGAAAATTTTAAATGTAGAAAATGGGGCAATAAACGTAGAAGCTGTCTGAGTATTAAATGTATTTGAGTTTTAATTCTATTTGAGTTTGAAATGTATTTTATACATTTCAAATGCCTAAAATGGCTCTGGCACTGCAGTCAGGTGACCATGTTCTGTCTTCATCAAATGAGGAAGGCACTGCTGTGAGACAGAAACCAAACCAAGTCCCTCAAGGACTGGAGCTATCAGGGGAAAAGTGGGCTTTTCAGAAAGACAGAAGATGGATTTTAATAGGCATTTAACAAAAAAGACTGATTGTCCTTTTGTGTTTTCAGAATTTAAAATATGTTTCTCTCAGGGATCTTTGGCTGTGTATGCACATTATATTTTCTTAGAACCTGATCCAAATAGATATTCCAAACCCTAGGGATAAATAAAAGGAATTTTTATACCCCTTGACCATCACAGCTATTACTTCCATACCTTTCAACCTTATGTTGTTATAATATGAGGTGTAGAAAATGCAGTAAAGAAAAAAAAATTAAACTTACCAGTTCAGGAAGATCCATATGATGCCAAAATAATTTTTAATAGCAGTAGTAAGTGTATCTAACTTAAATATCCTGACAATACATTTTCAGTGAAAATAAATTATAGCAGTCCAAGTAAGTTGGTGGGACATCCTCTGAAGGAGACAAAAATCACAGTGTAAAACAAAAAGGCAATCACTGCTTGTGCTAGACAAACAAGTCAGAGCAGACATGTTTTAGCAATAGTTCCTCATTTATAACCTCTAGATTAAGTGCCAAGTACACAAATTATCCATTTACTATTCCGCTCTCAATTGCAATATCTAGCATGAGAAAATATTTTGCTAAAATTAGAATGTATTGTACTTCTAGAAGTAATCAACTCAGCCACCATACCCAGGGCACATCTCTATGCTCCAGCCAGTCGCTGGTTCAAGAGTAAATCTTCCTTTTTCTCTTAAGATTATTTTCATTCTTGTAGCAAATATCTGGTACCCTAAAATTCACACATATACTTCAATTAGCAGAAGTGGACTCATTTTGAAGGAGACTTGATGATTTAAGTAAGATTAATCTGATTTACACCAGGTCAGGCTTTTACTCTTGACAGCATTGTTTGATTTTTTAAATATTTTACTTAAAATATGCCAGCTAAATTTGTTCATAGGCTTCATTAACTAATGGTATTTCAGGCCTGAGGAGACAAAGGAGGCCAGGAAAGACTTTTTGTATATATAAGAGCTGGTGTTATTCAATAATAAGCTAGGTGGGATGAATGCTGCCATTACAGCATCCAAGGGCATGACTGCTGTGAGACTCCAGCTGAGTAAGAAAAACAGTGAGTGGGTTCCAATAGTGGGCAACAGCACAGCAAAGAATTTAATCTCTATGTTACAATAAACATGGATTACTAAATTATTATTATTAAATGGTTAAAAGGACTCGAAGTTTTATAGTTTAGACAGCCTTTCTGGTCATGGTTCTACAGTTCTGAAAATGGATGCAACTTAAATCAAAAGGACAAAGGCTGATACAGCTGAATTTAACAGAATCATGATCCTGAAGAAAATGCAGTGTTGGCAGGAAAGCAAAAGTTTTATTATCTATCTAAAATACACCTCTGCACACTGTGTTTTGTGCTACAGTTTTCAGGAGGTGTTTCTTGGGCCAATTGCTAATAAAATTGCTCTACTGCCTGTTTCCTTTTTTGTGGTAAAGAAATTCCAGTGGTCTCTAATGTCCTTGGACTGCAGTTTATAACCATAACATGGTTGTATGGTTATATAACATGGTTATATGTTTGTATGTCCACAATACAGCATTTATCTCATCAGTCTTTCCTCCACGTGCTGCAAAACCACTCTGCAGTAAAAATGCAGTTTAGAATGCCAAATAATTTTTGCTCCCAGCTTTTCTTTTTCAAAGCAATCCTTTTGTTAAGTCTTTGCTGGTGATCTTTTCTAGATTTCCAAACATACTTAAGAAAAGTGGTTCTGAATCAAAATTGGCTGACCAGAACTGTACTAAAATTTCTTGTATTAGAAACGAAAAGAGCTAAAATCAGGAGGGGAAAAAAATACCCCAACAAGCACTAAGGCAAAAAAATAAAAAAAAAAAAACCACAAAAACTCAACTTCATGCTCAGTACTTTGTATTTCATAATATAGTGAGAGTTTGCATCCAGAACAGTTATTGAAAAGCACATGCACAAAAGCTAAAATATCCTGAAATGCATAATGATAGAACTAGCAGTTAACAAGGCCACAACAAAGCTGCCTAAAGTCAAGTCAGAAATAATTACTGGTTGCAAAAAGTCTTGTTGGCAGCATTTAATGCTGGTCCCTTGAATTAAGAGAAGCATGCCTTCAGGGCAGAGTGTGAGTAAGGCTTGAGAGCCAGGAGAATGCTTCCTCTTGGCAGTTTTAATAGCACACTCCCATGCTGTACTCCTTTTCGTACTGCTGGTAAGCAACTTGAGGAAATCACATTGCAGACAATGTGCCTATGGAAGCAGGAATTTGCTCTTGTCCACATCACTTGCCACAGTAACAATGTACTAGAGCTGGCCATGTGGTTCAGCTTCGTGCTGCTAAGAAAGAGAGCTTTCCTGGTTTCAACTACACCTCTGGAAGGAATTCAGATACAAACCCCCAATTATCAATTTGCATGGAGCAGCAACTTAGATGCAGTCAGGATTTGTCAGCAGTGTCTGAGAAACAGCAATGTTAGAAGAAACATTGCTGTTTCTCCACAGAAAGAAGACAAGGATTTGGGTAAATCAGTTTGCAGGGAAGGGTTCTGTCTTGTTAAACAGAGTTCCTGCTCAGCTCTGCTGGATGTCATCAATACCTGGAATGTTGTAGAGGAATAGCACTGCTGATACCGATCCTGAATCATGCAGCTGAGAAGAAAAGTGATGTGACCCATCAGAAATGCACACTTTTTTGTCAGCCTTTTCCCCCTCTACATTTGCTCTTGGGAAATGGGAGATAGGGCTTGCAATTATTACTGCCCTTTTCAAACTGCACCTCTGTTTACCGTTTTGCCAAAAGAAAAGATACAAATCTTGTCTGTGCACAGCTCTGTAGAAAACACTTTTCAAAATGAAATACCACTGATTGTATGCAAATTTCAGATTAAAAGATGTTTGCAGTACACAATTGCACATCAAAGCAACCACTATTTGCAGAAATAGTAAAGTCTGATAACACTTAAACCAAACATTGTTAGGCACTAAATCCATTGGGGTTTTGCATGTAGATACACTAAACTGGTTGAGCAAGATATTGATAAAGGATCACCCTCATATTCTGATTTGTGTAAAGATATGAAATTTATGTGTTTATTCTCTGTTTATGTTATTATTATTATTATTATTATTATTATTATTATTATTATTATTATTATTATTATTATTATTATTATTATTATTATTATCTGTTACCATTAAATTTCTGAATTTACTCATCATTCAAAGGTAGTATCTCAGTTTGAGCAGCAAGTCCATAGTACATCATACTGTGTTTTCAAACCTTTTGTAAGCAAGGAAGAGCATGAGTGGGTGGCACAGAGAGGTGTGGAGCCCCTGCTCAGAAACTTGGAGGATACTGCAATCTCAAGCTGCCTGTTGCCTCTCAGATGTCATTTACCCAGTGCTGGCTTTCCCAGCTTTTACAGAGATGGGCTAACTGGGAGGCATTTTGAAATATTCTATTCTTAGTCTCAATGAATAGTAAAAGAGAGGAGATGTAAAACTCAATGCCATTCCATCAGAAACCAACCTATTTCTTAGTTAAAATACCTTACAGATGTTTTTTAGCCTATTAACTTTTACCACACTATTACTACTATATTACCACACCATTATTATGCTACTATTATTTTTAATGCCAATCACCTATATTTTTCTCCATGTAGTCCTGTTACAATGCATGTCCTGCACAATTCTAATTCTCTAAGGCTCTATTTTGAAACTTGTTGAAACTCATTTCTAGTTCAATCTCACTCTCAACCATGTAATCTTTAGGCCTTTCCTAAGGCAGCACGCCTTACCTCAGAGTTTGCAAACAAATGTGCAAGGCTGTGCGAGCTTTCTGTCAAATTTTGAGGATTCTTTACAAATCCATATCCCATAACCCAGGGCACAATAATGACATTTGAAGAGAGGATTTTTCCTAATGCATCTTTCCTCTGTGCACGTAGGGTGTTCTGGTCTCAGAGACAGCACACAGTAGCTGTCTGACTCAAAAGTACATTTCACAGATGTTTTTATAGGCACTACATCCATATCACACAGCATCAGGTTGAAAATTCTTCCTTCTTCAGAAATCTGACAGCATTTTGTCACCTGAACATGGGCTGTGTCTTCAGGGCAAAAAAACAAGGGGAAGAAATGGCCAGTTTGGACAAGCAAAAATGTCTATTACTGGCTCTTTCCACCAGAGAAGGCCTGTTCTGCCCTTAGCAGGTGTGCCAGCACCACTGAAATCCACATTTCCTCTCTCTGCCTTAGTGACACTGCCCTAGAGGCTGCTCATGCTGAATTCCAGTTGACTAACAAATGCTGTCTTGTTTTTGAAGGAGCTGCCTGCAGCTCTGCAGTTGTTTCTGCTTGCATTATGTTCTAGGGAAAATCTCCTGCAGGAATTTTTACTAACTGCTGGTGCCACCAGGTTAAAAAGCCCAGTCTCAGAGTTTGGGGCGAAAAGAAAATAGGAAAACAAAAAAAAGAAAATAAGACTAATTTTTTAAAACAACACATAAATAGTACTGGTATTAAATGTTCCTATACTTTAGTTTGTTCTTGGGCTTTTTCTCTGCTGAAGATCAAATGTTCAGATGTGACACCCTTCTGTCCAGCATCTGTTGCAATCTGGGAAAAGGTTTATCCTTGACAACTTTTTAATAGACCACTAAAATCTCTCAGGGGTAAAACACCTTGTTTTCTTTAACCTCTTTAATCCCTTATTTCTTCCATCAACATGTCCCTAGCCAAAATGTTTCTCTTGCCATACAGAAATAAATGTGGACCCACAGAACCAGCGGAAGTAAAGATTCTTATGCCTTCATTGTAATGTCTACAGCCATGGTGGAAAACCTTGAAGTGGAGAAATAGATGGGAAAACTCACAGAAAGTCCTCTTTCCTAGACATCCCTTACTCTGAAAGAATTTCCTTCCTCAAATATTTCTTCTTTCACAAATAGTTTTCGGACTTTCTTTTGAGTGCATCCTCCAATTAGTGATAGAAATAAATGAGATAAGATTTATTTATAAGAAAGAAGTATCATCTCAATTCTTTTGATTTGAAACATTTCTATTCTCGTTTTTTCAGTTGAATATCAAAACGTGTGGGTTTTACATTTATGTGCGAAGTAAGGTGTTGGCATTTCAGTAAATAAATGCTATGAAAAAGAAGAAAAGCAACTAAAATGAACCTCAAAAGTGACTCAGCTGAAAGATGAGCTAGATACAATTTATTCCACCTGAAGTTTGCTGAGAATTTGGGAAGAAAATTAGTTCAGCATTTGGAGGCCAGAATATAGAAGTGTATGTGTTAAAAACTGAACTTTGATTTCCATTATTGCTGTTACAATTAGTATGCTATTTTTATTCTTGTTTTAAATAGAAAATACTGTATTCTACATATCTCCAAAGCATTCTTATTCTATTTTTTTAAATCTAGTTTAGGACAAGCAAAAATGTCAAGATTAAATTTTACCAGCAAACAAGGTAAAATGCACTTGAAATTACCTTGCTTTTAAACAGCCTCAGGCTACTAAAAATTGAGAAAGTCTGTTTCATAATTACTCTAATAAAAGGTTAAAGTACAAGTAATTTCTAATTTTAGAACAGATACAGACAACAACACATAGAGATCAATGGCATATGGACTTAAAGTATTGTTGGCACCTTACTCAAAGGCATTTTTGAGTACAAATTCTGATGAGCAGAACAATTATCCCACCTGTGGGGAGTAATCTCCAAAAAATAAAAGACAAAGAGAAAAAAAAAAGAGATACTCCCATCCTTCCCAACAGTAGTCATATAGCAAGATAACTTTTTTTTTCTTCCATTTCAGCTGGAATCATAGAGGGGTTTGTGTTAGAAGGGACCTTAAAGATCATGGGCAGGGACACTTTCCACCAGAGCAGGGTCCCATCCAACCTGGCCTGGAACATTTCCAGGGATGGGGCAGCCACAAGGTTCTCCTCTGGGCAGCCTTTGCCAGGGCCTCAGAACCTTCACAGTCAAGATTCCTTCCTAATATCCAATCCAATACTGTTCTCTTGTGAGTTTGAAGGCGCTCCCCATTGTTTTATTTCTTCATGCTGTTGCAAGAAGTCCCTCTCGAACTGGAAAACTGCTAGAAGGTCCCCCGCAGAGCCTTCTCCTCTCCAGGCTGAACGACCCCAATTCTCAGCCCAATTCTTCAGTGCTCCAGCCCTCTGAACACCTCATGGCCTCCCCTGCATTCAGTCCAGCAGGTCTGTGCCCTTTTATTGCTGGGGAGCCCAGGGGTGGATGCAGAGCTCTAGCTGGGATCCCCAGAGCAGAGCAGGGAGTCATTCCCCTGCCTCACCCTACTGGCCACACTGCTTTTCTTGCAGCCCAGGGCACATTTGGCTTTCTGGGCTGTCAGTGCACCCTGCCAGATCCTGCTGAGCTTCCAAAAACCCCAAGCCTTTCTCCTCACAGCTGCTCTTGACCTTGCTCGGCCCAGCCCGAGTCTTCCTTGGGGTGGCCCCAACCCATGGACTCTGTGCCAGGGCAATCATCTACCCTGGGCATCTGCCAGTGATGAACCAGCCATCATCAACCTTGGACCATGGCAGAAGTGGATCCTTCCAAAATGAAACCAGATGGTTTTATAAAAACAACATCTCTAATGCTAACGCTGGCCAGGCTTTGCAGCCTACAAACTTCATGGTCATACTGATGCCTCAGGTTTTGGCTTTTATATTTTTCACATTCTGTGCTGCTTTAGTAGTTCTGGGCTTCATATTAAGGGGAGCTCTGTGCACAGAGCAGGGAGACAAAACAATTCCTGCTCCAGCTGGGCACCAAGGACAAATGATCCCAATCTCAGCCCCAGAGCACAAACCCCGTGGGCTGCAGAGAGAAAAACAAGCAGGGTGGGAGTGCCTGGGCTAAAGCTGGAATGGGACAATGAACTGCAAGGTGCAAATGGAGCAGAACTGATCCCAGGGAGAGAGCCCGGGAGCGCTCGTGCATTTTGGGGCCATTTTGGGTCCTCTTGGGTGCAGCCCTGGCTGGGCTCTGGTGCTGCCCAAGGTGGATCCATGGAGGAGATGCTTTGAATCAATCCCTGCTGTATTCTGTAGCTCTGTCCAGCCCCTGCTCTAGGGCAGCCTGCACAGGGCATTAATACCACCTTCCATTGGTTAGTAGTGAGCATTAACAACTCCTTTAACAAAATATTTACAGACTTCGTTTATTGCTTCTCATATAGTCAGAGAAACAAAATCAGAAGAATTTTTAAAAGGAAATACAAAGCCTATAAAAGGTCTCTTTGTATTTTGGGCCATGGAATTCAATGTGGCTTGTCACAACAACCACCTGTGTGCTCACAGGTTGGTGACCTGCAGGTCATTAAAATTGAAGAGGCCCATTCAAGGCAGCATCTCTTACCTCTGTCTGTTACAACTGTGCACTCTCTCACAATATAGGTGTTTATTAAGGAGAAATGCATACCTGAGAGAGATGATAATGAGCTGTACTACCACAGACCCACTTTTTATCCATTAATTATTTAGGGTATCCACAAGAGGACTAAACATCTAGACCTATTAGGTACCCACTATGTGTATGAAAAGTATAACAGTTACTCACCAGCTGCATACCTTACTCTGGAAAATCATCCTCATTATAAAATATTTATTTCTGTGTATAGACATAAATTAATAGAAACACAGCAAGGCTTGCAAAAGGACCTAGTGGAGAGAATACCAAAATACTAAACACAATGCTACAGCACAAACAACAAAAACCTGCACAAAGTTCCCAGTATATATAACACTGACATCAGTTAAAAATATTTATGCAGTAAGACCTAAAATGCCAGACTAAAGGGAAGTGCTTGGTTTCATAGTTTCCATGCGGACATTTTACACCTGTCACTTTGCTGCCTTTTTGGCAAACTCACCCTGAGCCCCTGTGGGATGCTGCTGTGGGAAACACAGCCCCACCAGCAACAAAACCAGCTCAGCATGGCTGAGGGAAATGAGAGCTAAGACATTGTCTGATGGCAGTCTTGGGTTACAATCATGAGGAATAAAAACTATTCATGGAGACACGTCAGAGGTAAGCCAAGCAGGCTGATACAAATGAGTGCATTCTACAGTTACACAGCAGATAAAGATAGGCTCTGTAAACATCCTAAGTGCATTTATGATTTACTAACCCCTTTGCATTAGTTAATTGCTGTCTTTATTTTCCAAAGTAAACAGCTTTTTTCCTAATGAATCATGATTCAAGTGAACTAAAATTATGACTGAAATTAAACTGACAAGGTATCTATTTTTAGACCTTCTGCTGGTCTTGATTTGAATTACAAGTTAGGCAGGATTTTTTTTCTCTCAAGACCAAATTCTTTCATTTAAATTTGTTAAGTGTCATGAATATTATGTATAATTTTAAGAAATCTTTAAGTTTGGATACACATAGGTCAGTTTTCCAATTGCTACATCTTCCAAAACCAAAGTGAACATCCTTACAGACTTTGAAAGGACTCTGAAAGCAAATATGAATATTATTTAATCAGATTGGTGTGGGACATGGAAACCTAAAAGATCTTTCCTTACCAGCCACAGTTCTTACAAATGCATTCAGAACTGGAAGAATAACACTTACGTATATTCTTACGTATCTGCTGTCTGAAAAATGAGCAGTTTTACATTAAATAATCTCCCAAGAAAGATGCATACTAGCTGCTAGCACCAGAGCTCCTGGGAGATTAAACTTCACTTATTAAAAATTATCATTTATTTTAAGTACAGACTGTAAAATACTTGGGGCTTCTGATGAAGTGGAGTAGGGAAACACCTCCAAATCTGTACTTGCAAAAGTAAAGTTCTCAGACCTCCTAAACCATACTGGTGTGAAAAACAAGGAGAATCATTTCTCCCTGAAATGAAAAATGGGAACCACCATCAAGGTTTTCCTTTTCCAATCAGAAATGGATGTATATAAAATAAATAAACACGTACAATAAAGTTGCTCATCAGACTTTAGATCTCATTCTGCTTCAAATGTTTCTCCTTATGTCTTTCCTGTTGCATAAAAATGTATCAATTCAGCTAGCACTTCACTATCTGCCAGACAAAAACTACAAAAAGAAAATAAAAAGTACATCAGTCCCCTTCGTGCACATTTTCCATTTCTTTCTTAAGACATTGCAAATGTCTCAGGCAAACTCTGTGGAGTCTAACTGGCAACAGGGAAACCTTGTAAGGAATGTTTCATGGTTTATGGCCTGTAACAGGAATTCCAGGTGTGGAAAAAACATATTTGTAGGCAGGAAAAAATGGAAATAAAGCATGGGATATCCTTCCATTTAAAGTCAGACTTCATATTCTGACAACATACCCCTTTTACAATTCATGAAATAGGGTTATTGCTGCTTTTGTGTGTGTCCATAGCAATTAGAAGTGTTAATCAATGTGCTTGGTACACTCTAATTGTAAAAACAGCCAAAAAAAAAAAAAATCCCAGACCAAGACAAAACTGGGCACTTCCCCAAGGAACATACACATACAAGATAAAAGATTAAAAAACTACCAGCAGAAGAGATCAAAGAGGAGTTTCTCAGGGACCTAAAAAACGGGGTTTATGTGTTGCTCATTAAGAAGACACCCTATGCTGAAGTCACCAAAAGAACATATGCCTGGCACATTCTATTCCTGCAATGCAGAATAACAGGAGAAAGAAAATACTGGTGCGTCACATTGTATATGAGTGCTTATACCTATAGCATGCTAAAAAAAGAATGCTTGAGGCAAGCTGTAAGCCCTACATGACAGATTGTGCAAAGTCACATGCCAGGTTTCCCTTTTTAGAAGTACAGAAATAAAAAGTAAAGAAAGAGGGGGAGAAAGCCACAAGGACTGAAGTCACTGGAGGCTTGCACAGCCTTACATCTCCTGATTTAGGGGGTGATTATGAAAATTCCTCTGGGCAAAATGAATCCATGATCCCATTAAAGCCATGGGAACTATCTCCTGATTTGCATGGGCTGTGGTTTTACTGAGGGCATTGAGGGACTCGTGCACACTGGAGCAGGAAAGAACCACAGAAAGTTCTACAAAGCAATCATCAATAATTCATGCTTTTTTCCATTGATTTTTCAACTCCCATACCATATTATAGAGACGAAAAGAAAACCATTGTCAAGGACCATAGCTTGACCAGAGGAAAAGGAAAATACACATTGTGTTCAGTACCGTTAGTTCTGATATTATCTCATGGCTATGATCCATGCCCTAGAGCAGGGGCTGGACAGAGCTAAAGAATAAAGCAGGGATTGATTCAAAGCATCTCCTCCATGGATCCACCTTGGGCAGCACCAGAGCCCAGCCAGGGCTGCACCCAAGAGGACCCAAAATGGCCCCAAAATGCACGAGCGCTCCCGGGCTCTCTCCCTGGGATCAGTTCTGCTCCATTTGCACCTTGCAGTTCATTGTCCCATTCCAGCTTTAGCCCAGGCACTCCCACCCTGCTTGTTTTTCTCTCTGCAGCCCACGGGGTTTGTGCTCTGGGGCTGAGGTTGGGATCATTTGTCCTTGGTGCCCAGCTGGAGCAGGAATTGTTTTGTCTCCCTGCTCTGTGCGCAGAGCTCACCATCCCTGAATGTGGAGCTCAGACCCACACACTGAAGCAGCACAGAATGGGGAAAATATAAATGCTGAACCTGAGGCATCAGTTGGGCATCATGGACTGAACTACCCCATGCAGTCACAAAGAGCCCTGAGACAGAAGCAGGTAGAAAGTACTCAGGAACAACTCAGCCCATAAAATCCAACACCTTGCTTGTTTAAGCAAGACACACCTTATGACTCACAAATCAGTATTAAAAAGCATTAAAAATGATTATTTTTAATACAAGTTCTGAGGGAAGGCATATTTCTGAGGAAGTATTAACTAATTACTGATTAAAATATCAAAATTGGCTTGTGGAAAGCTATTTTTTGCCACTAGCATGACACTTACAAAAAACCCACGATTTTTATCTAACTAACAATTTTCAAATGAGACAAATATTCTGAATACTTATATAGTTGGTTATACTACAAAACTATTGTTGATTACACTATTATTGTTGGTTATAGTATTATACTATAAACTATAGTTGGTTATATTATTAAACTTGTGTCTATAAAGTGTTTCATAGGTATTTTAGGTGTCTGGAAGGCTGTCACTCAATGTCCCTGAATCCAATACTCTCATTCATCAATATGAGAATATATATGTACTCAATATCCCATGTATCCACTGAGGAAAATTTAGGGCTCAAAATGTAGAACTGGTCACGGGATCAGATTTTCCTGAATTCCAGAAAATCAGATTATTCCTGAAATAGAACAATTTACTACTTAACTAACTCATATATAATACGATAAAATTCTCATATCAAAGACAACCTATGTGGTAAAGAAGGCAAGAGGCTTTTGCAAGGCACTGTGCTTTGATTTGGATGGAGATTCTGACCACATTCAAGTTTGAAAGCGTTAACATAAAAGCTGTTATTCTTAGAAACTGCCTGAAATGACAGTTACTGGCACGTGGAACCTTCATTGTTTTGTTCTGGCCTTGGCTTGCGTTTCATCTCTCTTTGTAGGGTGGCAGACTGTTCTGCTTTTGTGTGCAGTAAAAATGTGCCTTTGGAGGAGCTCATTCTCTCCTGCCAGCCCATCACATCTGCTCACCTTGGTGACCAACCAACCAAGCAACCCTGGCAATGGATCTGAAATGGCTGGATCAGCTTTATTTTAGTGAAAAAAAGGCAAACACCAGTTTATGACAATATCAATCAGAGATTCTTGGCCAACACGTTGAAGAGCTGATTTATCATAAAATAGAGGAACATGGAATGAATTTACTTGGGGCTTAAAGCAGATTCATTTATTTAAATTTGACTCCAAATTTACTCCACTTTCATATCATTGCACAATCATCAGGCCCTCTGAATACCAAAACAAAGCTTGCCATGAAAAGTCAATAGTGTGAGCACTTCCTAACAGCCATTTCCAGCTAAATCATAAGGAAATAAGCTTGGTCTAAAAATGAGTTACCTGGAACCAAGCAACAGACCATGATCTCATGCACAAATTTCAGAGGAAGAATAAAAGGCAATAAGGCAATACAAAATCTCTTCAAATTGACAAAATATACTTTCACCACACAGAATATATGGCATAAATAAATCAACAGGGTGTACTGTATTAATTCTGAACACATGGCATTTTTGAGTATTTAGCAGAATGATTGCTAAATGAGGAATTGCAACACTGCTTCTTGCCTGTTTGCCTCCTGCCTTCCTCCCCTACTGCTGGCAGAGTCAGGTAAAAGCTGTAACAGAGCAACTGAACATGGCTTTACTAAAGCAACCCATGCTCACATTCCTGAATGCTTAAATGCAGCCAGTCGTTCCTTTTAATAAGAAAAAAAAAGAAAAAAAAAAAACATAAAGGAGTTATTAACTAGAATTCAGTCACCTCTGCTTGTAAAACACCAATAGAGAGAAACCAGAACGCCAAATAATGTCTTTGGGTGATAGCATAACACAGAGTATTAGAGCTGCCACTGATTCCCTGGAGATTATTAAGGGACATAAAGTCCTTCTTATTACCATGGGGATTTGGTGATAAATAAGGGGAGCAGAGATGTCAAAAAACACAGACATATTCAAACATGTCAAAGAGCTCAAATGCCAGCTTTTCCAGGTGTCAGCAGCTCACCATTCTACAGACCCTCTACATGCACCCTTCATCATTCAGAGAGACTTCTGTTCATCTCAGAGCTTTGAGCTAAATCTGCCCGAAGACACTGAAAGCACAAACAGAACATCTCCAAGTTTTTCCTCTTGGTAAGCAGGCAGACTATGTGCCTGTAAAGCAGTCACAAGGGAGCCAACACTGTCCTGGGGTATTGCAGAAAAAGCCCAAAAAAGATTCATTATTCATTAATTGCTTTAACACTTCAGGGGAACCAGAAACTACAGAACTTCAACAGGAACTACAAAAAAAAAAAAAAAAAAAAAAAAAAAAAAAAAAAAAATTGGACATGGATCCACTTGGATTTAAAAGAACCTACAGCTGGAAACAAAGATATTTAGAAGCCATATGCTGATACAAGGGAATCACAGAATCACAGGAGGTTAGAGTTTGAAATCAGGGTTCTGCTCTCATCTCTGCTTTCAATGTGCAGCCTTGAACAAGTCTGTACCTTTCAGATGTTAATGCTCCTGCTGCCTTACACTGTCCATGGTAAAACACAGACTGCTCTGTGATGGTTCAGCACACACAGCCCTTGGCTTCTCTAAGGCCTCCCCATTTTATTTATTATTTATTTTATTTTAACAGAGAGCACCACTGATAAACACCAATCAGAAGTGGTTTCAGAAGCCCTTGACCATGCAAAGTGAGGGACTGTGTTCCCTTGACCATGCAAAGTGAATGACTGAGTAACCACTCATCTCAGTGTCTTTAGGTCTTGATGTTATTTACAGGAGTTTTAGGCATAATTATGCTTTCTTACAAGTTTTAAAACAAAACAAAACCCAAGAAAAGCCCATCAGCTCTGTGAAGGAGAAATTAAAAGAGCCACAACCCCCCCCCCCTATTTTACAGAATTTTCAAGTCATTGTAACCATTTTTTATAAAACTGTGGGAACAGAAGAACTTACTGGCTATTCCACTGTGATTTAGTTTATCTGGCAGCTGCTTGCAAGAGTTAGAATTGCAAGAAATACAGTTAAAAATAAATAGCTGCTCAGTAAAGAAATATGTCAGGGGATACAGGTGACAGGAGAAGCTTAGAAAAGCTAAACCTGGACAAAAGGGGAGTACTTGGAGATACCAAATGAAGCCTGAGTCAGTAAAAAGGTGATCAAAATTGCTGAAGAGGGAGTTATACATTTTGTGTGATGAGCTGATACTTGAGAGCAAAAAAAAAAAGATAAAAAAAATGAACAAACAGCCCAAACAGATTTGAGACCGATGTGCAACAATAAACTAACAAAAAAGCCAAAAGTATAATATCAATGTACATGGATATGAAGAAAAGTTGGCAGACAAAAGGCAAGATGCAGCCAAGAACTTGGAAGAGAAACAGAGCTAAGGCAAAGGTAAATTACAAGTTCCATGAATGTTAAGTCAGTCAGCAGTCATTGGTCTGTGAAAACCAAGGGATGTGTTGATACTCTAATGACACAGATTGAAAAACATGGCATATTTCTTCTCTAGACAACATTTTTTACTCCTTTATATGGTATATTAAAAAATAAAAGCCAAAGGTATAATATCAGTGTATATGGATATGAAGAAAAGTTGGCAGACAAAAGGCAAGATGCAGCCAAGAAGAGAAGCAGAGATAAGGCAAAGGTAAATTAGAAGTTCCATGAACGTTAAGTCAGTCAGCAGTCGTTGGTCTGTGAAGACCAAGGGATGTGTTGATACTCTAGTGACACAGATTGAAAAACATGGCATATTTCTTCTTTAGACAACAATTTTTGCTTCTCTATATGTTTAAATATTTGAGAAATATAGCTAGAAAGAAGCTGGCACCTTTTTTTTGTCACTGTAGACTTCTAAATAAAGACCAAAACGAATCCAGAGTCTTCAGTTCAATTTCCAGATCTAAAGTACCAGCAGCAGCCTCCAAGCTGTAATTTTTCTCTTGCTTGCTGCTTCACTTCCTTCTCCCTGTCTGGGCCTGGATCTGGGTGCCAGATGGTGAGGAGTTTTCCAGTGCATCCCAGAAAGGTGGAGTTTTCAGCTAATTTGCCCTTAGTGGATGGTATTTTCCTTCTCCCCAAAAGCCAGCCCAAAACATGGAAAATAATTCATGTTGTGGGACAGCCAGCCAGTGTCTCAGTATTGCACAATAAAGTCAAGGCAAGGACGGTTAGAAAAAGAAAATAATGCAGCTGGGAAAGATAAAGTAGAATTTCCTGTTCCACTGCAGCAAGAAGGCTGGAGGTTAAATATAAGAAAGCTAAATTAAGTCATGCAGGAAAGTAAGAAACTCCTAATTACAGCCAGAGGTGACCTGGGTCACAGAATCAGCTCTAACAAGGGAAAGACAGATCCAAGCCCTGGTGGCTTAGTAATACTTGAATTCTCAAGAACTCTCTTTCAGTACTCAGAGGTATGTGTGCAAAGAATCATTCAAGCTCATCTTTTATCCTGCCAAAACCATAGGTGAAATATTTGGTTTTTCGCTTGAGGCAGCTAGATTAAATTCAATTGATTTGAAACATACATTTTTGCTTTTGGGTGTGCCAGTAGAGCTGTGTGGTGATACTGCAAGCATGGACCTGAAGATAAACAGCGTATGATTGAAGAGAGGCAAGGATGAAAAATTGGAGTTACAAGGAAAAATGAGATGAGAAATCTGGTAGTTTCTGTATTAGTGCCTTTACAGGGAAACATGCAGAATTGTTGTGGGCCAAAGTAAGCTGGAGTGGCACTGAGCAGGTCAGGAAGGGCTGTGAGAGAACAACAATACCCAGAGAACATTCCTGTGTTCTCAGTCTGACAGGCAGCTGTGTCAAAGCTCAACTGAAAAAGACTGAAATTTATGGATCATCTGGTTTTCCTTCTCCCTGGGAGCCCATCACGCTCCTAAAGAGGTATCCAAGACAGAGAAACAAATGCCAAAACAATCACCTTGAGAAAGGAACAGTTTATTCTCGAGGTCACTTCATGGGTCATCTAAGTGCAAAAAAAGCATAAAATGCAAGAATATCTTTCCACGTGCCTTAAATCAAAGCCTGGCACTTTCACATCATCACAGTTTTTCATTCACAGTGAAACAAGTCCTAAAAATCACTATGGCAAGGAAAAGAAAGCAAGGAAAATGAACCAAGTTATTGATTTTCATGGCATGAGAATGACACGAGAAAGAGTAATGAGAAAAAGTACATGAGTTAAAGAAATGCATCTTCCCACTTCCTTTATACATAAGAGAGTGTGTCCAAATGTTCTCTGCTTTCCTCAGCTGTGCTAATTACCACCCATCTACTCAGAATTTTTCTGCTCCCTTGTAAATATCTAGTATTAGCCAGAGACACACATCTGCATCAGTAGGGCCTTTACAATAAAATAATTCAATTATTTCAAGTGCATTTATTTAGCATTCCACCAACATCTGCTTCCCTGCTTTAAAACCAACCCTGCATCACCCCAAGCATGATAAAACCAGGAAAACAGAAAATATGAGTGTGTGAAAAAATAATACAAACATACAAGGAATGACCAGCTATGAATGCACATAAACCTGGTCTGAGCTACTTCACTCATGAAAGCTAAAGCATTGTAAGAGGTGTTCTTTGTTTATTAAACAACCAGGTTATTCTAATCTGCATTTGGAGAAAGTTCATCACAATTTCTTATGGCTGTTGACTATCCACATGCTTTCCTGTCATTTATTGGAATCGATTTTGCTCATATTTTATTCTATAATGCTTATAACAAAATTTAAGCCTCTCTTGGATGCTTGTTTTAATGCTATTGTTAAAGCAGCTTATGTCTCTAGAGATCATGGGCATGGAAATTGCTCCTACAGGGAAGCATCCTTGAAGTTTTGAATTAGGGGAAAGTAAGAGGAGGCCTGGAGAAGCCTCCTCATCAATGGAACTGCAGCTTTTGCCTCCCCTTTTCCTCACACAATTGTGCTTCCACCTTGTCCAACAGGCCAGCTGAAATGCCATGGAAGCCACTGCAATCCCCCATCAAGCCTACCTGCTCACCACTGAAATGGAAAATAAGGAAAGTGTAAAGAGGCAGATGAAACAGAAAAGACAAGGAGTAATAAAAGTGCTACTGCCATAATTCATATGTTTTAAACAATCTCATCTCTAAGATACTTTTAATAAAAGAGGAGCATGTTCCATCTCAAGAAAAAAAAAGAGAAAAAATTACTGCTTTCTTAGACTGCTATTTTCTCTGGTTTCTGCTTTTCGTTAATTAACATCATTCAAAGATCTTTACTTTTGCAAAACAAGAAAGGTTAATCCTATGACAAGCATTCCTAGCAAGCTCTGTGAATTTTCTTTTCTCTACAAGTGCAAACTCTCCATGTAATTACAGAGTGGTGTTACAACTAGTGGGAGAAGCACAAAGGAAGGCTTTTCAGGGATGGTTTAAAAGGGTTTAGGTCCCACTCTGTGGCAAAACCTTAGGATTATGCAGAATTTTT
This sequence comes from Melospiza melodia melodia, assembly GCF_035770615.1. Lineage (NCBI taxonomy): Eukaryota > Metazoa > Chordata > Aves > Passeriformes > Passerellidae > Melospiza > Melospiza melodia. Next base: position 47,907,718 of record NC_086199.1, read on the forward strand.
ATGCTCTAGTTTTATATCATGCACATGCTGGACAGTGAGGATGTATAAAATATGCTGTCCATTTGTTTTGGTGCAAGAGTTCTGTGCTTGAAGCTGCAAAAAGGATCATTTCCAGGATCTCTGTCAGCAACTATAGGTGCAAGGACAAAAGTTGTGGCCTTCAGCCCAACAGGGAATAATAATCACATTTTAACACAGCACTGTAGTGTGTATTAGCTGCAGAGATAGAAAATGTCCCCTTAATTTATTAAATTAAAACTTTTATATCTATTGAAAGTCATCTAACAGCTTAGCTGGTTCTTAAATCCTTGCTTGGCTATGAAAAGTCTTTTGAGACTTAAAATCGCACACCCATCCACAAATCACAGTTACACCAACAGAAATTATTCACTTGCCTCTGAAACAGAGCCTTTAAAAGAGACCTTTCGTTTGTTCTTAGTATGACCATCATGTCCATCTTTACACAGTCCCCCTTAAAAGCATTTAAAATTAAATTTTATTTCCATGAACTGAGTGCTACCCCAAATTCTTGGAAATGCTGTGCTGCACAGCTCTGTATCAAATGCTACCCTAAGGGCCCACAGTGACCCCACCCTTCTGACACCTTCTTCTAGCATTTGCAACAAAAGATCATCTCAGAGCAGTGAAAATTAATGTGAAAAATACCATGAACAGAGAAATCACATCAAATTGAAGTGTCTTATATAATAGCAAGTGTTCTGTGTTTCAAGCAGTGGGCTGGAGTATGTTGGAACTCTGAACATTATCCTGGGGGTGGAAAAAGGAGGAGACACAGCTCCTGTAAAGGCTGTACTTTTTATCCTGAGAAATTCAATGCAAGGAGGTCAATCTATCTTATATAGTCTGCATATTAAATGCTTCAAATAGCACATAATCTATCAGTTCAGAGGAATCAGAGTATAGGACTTCAAAATGCACCAGATGGCAAACAGGAGTATACAGATTAAGAGAAAATATTCTAATTCTGTCATCTTCTGTTCATCAAATGAGGATACTAATTTCGCCCTTATTTCTATATTTATGGCCCAAGCTGATAATTTCTGATCACGTTTTCTGTTCCTAAAATGTGATCAATTAACACCCGTCTCACTGAGAAAGCTTTGCTAAATACATAAGAAGACAAAGGTATATCCTTAGTCACTTCATTAGTGACTTGATTTTTTAAACACTCAGTGGAAGTGAGGGGTTTTTTCTCATATCTGCTTTCAGAAAACCCGTTGGATTTTCCCCCTTATTACAGTTAATAGCAGGCAGATTCCTAGCAGCAGAAACACATGATGTGAGCCCTTTTTTTTTCAGCTCCCAAATAACCCAGCCCTGTTTTCAATGACAGCAGAACACTATCAGGACTGTGGAAAAATGTGTGGAAAATAGCATAAACAGACTGCACTGTTTAGGCTGAAAATAAGAAACAATCTGGGAATTGTTTCCACAACTATGAGAGATTTTCTGTATCTTTTTCATCTATTCTGTAGTTTAGGAGTGGGTTTTTTTGCTTCCTAAGTGTCCAATTATTTAATCTATATTCTCAGACACTTTCAGCTACTGGTGACTGAAACAGATATAAGGAGTCTCTCTCTACATAGTTTATCATTTTTATGTTTTCTGTTAGTTTATCATTGCTGGAGAGGACCTTGAGAGTCTAAATCAGGGTAAACTAAGAGATTAAACCTGATTATTCAGGACTTTTCCAGCTCAGCTCTTGAAGACCTCTAAGCACAGAGACTGCAAAGACTGAAATAATATGGCTAATGATGTGCATTATATGCTGTTTTCTTTCCTCCCTGCTTGACCCCAAATCGACAGAGAAGAACATAAAAATCTCCAGTGAGAATGTATAGGTGTATATGAGCACACACACAGAGTAAAATATTCTCTCATGAATGGATTTCCAATGCTTTCTGCTCCCACAATATATTTTTGATTTCTATAAGCTTACTACTGTAAGAGGTGAATAAATGGACAAAGGCATATGGGATGTCTCCATGAATTAATATTAATTGATATCTTGACTATTACTATACAGAAAGATTCCTGAGTTGCATCAGTCTATGTGTTAGCCCTGGGTCAGTGGGACAGGAAAAAAATATTTCTGCTCAAAGGCTGAGCAAAAATGTTTTGCATTTCCACACCGCAGAGGCTGTTTCCATTTTAGCAGGTGCCTCAGACTCCTTAGCTATACACTGGTAAGTATGAACTTCTACTGTCCAAAACCCATATATACATCTGAGATTTCATGTGGGAAATCCAAGCAATTTTAAGTTAAATGAGTGTAATACAAAATACTAAAACTGATTCTTAGTAGCCCTCAAGGGAAACATTCTAATCAAGTGAGAATATCTTAGGTCAAGTGAGTTTGTACTCAAAAATCTACAGCAGCTTTAAGCTGATTTCTTAAGTAGCTTTCTTTACAGTAAAGAGTCCTTAGCAGAGCTCTCATTACTCATTATTTCATTTATTTCCTACACCACATCTCTTAGTGAATTGTCTCAAATCCCCACTAAGAGACATGAGTAACCCTGTTTGATTTCTCCTTGCTCTGTTCCTCTTCTCAGGAGCGCCGTCACAAACACAACCTGGCCAAGAAGAGGGAGCAGAAGGAGTCCAAGCACATGTGGTGCTGCTTGTTTTGGCTGGAGAAGAAGCATTTCTGGGTTTTTGAGCAAAAGGTAAGGCAAGCTGTTAACATCCTTCCCTCCTAGGACAGCCTGTTGCACAGATATTGTGCCAAAATAAATTTTAGCAGTGTTAAAGCAGTATTGCTATAATCCTGGAATTATATGTTGCTTTCAAAACAACATGCACAGATTTCTAAGCTATCATTTATAAACTTTATAATAAAGTTTATTTATTTGAATTAAATGAAAACTGCCTCAATATCTTTCAGGGATATTTAAGGCTACTGAGCATAATACTCAATTATACTTCTGTGGTCTCCCATGGTTAATGTTCTAGGGGTCTTAATTTTCATTACATTGCTATTGCTGTGAGAGCATATGATAGGTCATTAATATGAATAATAACCAGTTATGTACTATTAAATCTTGCATGGGATTACACTCGAATTTTAAGAGCAGCCAGTGGTATTTTACTAATATTCCATTGTCTCCCACAGTAAATTTATCCCCTGTGTATATTCAAAGATGCCTGATTAACAAATATAATTTGTTCAACTGACAGTCCTCCAAGACACTGAAAAACAAGTACATCTCTTAAAACCACTTGCAGAACAGTTTTTCAATGAGATAAAAACAGATCATCTAATTAAATCTTTTTAGTCATGAAGCTCACCAAACTATACTATTTCAGGAGTAACAAATATGAAGGCCTCCTCAAAAGAAAAACAAAAGCTACCTGGTCTCAGAAAATTATCTTCTTCTTTAAGTCTCCAAGTAGCAAAGGCAGTAAGTTTCAAGCACATATTCCCATTTATATTAACATTGTTTATATTGATATTATTTATATTTATATTAATTTTATTTATTTTACATTTATAGCAAAATTATATTATTTATATTTATATTCTTTATATCAACGTGTTACTTACAAAAACACAGACTGGGAAAAAGTTTCTGCAAACCCTACTTCCACTTGGCAGTACTTACACACAGAGTTCCTCAGATTTATGACATTTAAAACTCAGCACAATATATGCTTGAAGTGTTTCCTCTTCTTCTATGGTTCCATGGTATTTCCAGCTCACTTCCCCAGAAGAGATCTTATTGTCTATTCTAAGAAGAATTTAGGGAAAATTCTTACATAAGGACCAACTGTCTAAAAATATTTCACCTGCCTCAAAAATAAGCGATAATAGTTATGAGCAAAAGAATGTTTTTAAGGGAAACAGTTTCCAAAAATTTGCATGTGACATCATGATTTTAAAATTAAAGTAGGGTAAAATTAACAGCTATCACCTTTGAAAAAGAAAACTAATTCCTCTGGGAGCAAAAAATTTGGGAGCAACAGATTTTCAATTCATATAAACATATAGAAATTAATATGAAACTAACTCTGCCTTTTAGGAGCACAAAAAATTACTTGTTGAAACTGTAATTAGCAGAATCTGAATTAAAATAGGCTCACTGGCTATGGAAGCTTGAGCACCTGGCTAAAATAACCAACTCCTCCTGGCAGACAAATTTAACAATTTCAGTTAAAGTAACAGTGATTTCAGTTAATTTAACAATTTCATTAGTTAAAGAAAGCTTCTAGCATGTTTTAGCTAGGGTGGAAATTCCTTCTCCAGCTATCCATGTTTCCCTTGAATGCCCAAGGCATTTAGCAAATTTCTAAACACAAGCTTGCCATGACAACTGCGTGACAAATTAAAATGCATGGTTTGGAATTGGGTCTCTCAAGGCTGTCATTGATCAACTCAAAACAGATTGTCATTATCTCCTGTTAGATTATCCTCCTGTTAATTTGACCAATCACCAGCTCAAAACCAAGGACCCACAGACAAGAAAACACAAACTATGTATGCATTGATAATTTTGAAGGAGGGATGACAGGTGCTCCAAAACCTTCCAAAACCAAAACCTTCCAAAATGCCAATTCCAGAGGCAGCCAGCAGAGCTGCTGAAGAACAGGTGCAGAACAGAACAACCTGGCAGGAAATGCAGGGTGATGCAAATGCCGCAGGGTGCATTTACACCTGTGCTTCTCAGCCAAGGCAGATATTCAGGGAAAAAAGTTGTAAAGGCAACTCTGTGACCAGCAAAGACAGAGGTCTTGAGCCCAGAGCTCATTGGACTGATCCAGCTGGAAAGTTGTCACTTGTTTGCTTCTATCCTGTCAAGGGAAGAATTTTGTGAATTTTTCTGGGAATTAACTAAGATAACATCTCAACCTCTTCATCTGTGTAAACCAACAGAATGTATCATCAAACTTCATCTACTTGAACTTAAAGAAAAACATGATGGTCTCTCCAGATGATCAGAGAAAGGAGACAAAAGAGTTCCTAATGTGTTCATCACATTCATGAGTCCATTCCACACCTTGATCCCTCAGTTACTAAAGTAAATCCCCTTTGGTGCTGGAGACCTCAATGTAAAGCTCAGGGAGGAATCCAGTGAGTGGCTGCTAACAGGAGGAGTCAGGCAGGAGGGATAGCTGGGACACACTCACATCTGGGGCACTGAGTGACTGCCCTGCATGGCAGGGGACATGCAGGCCTCTGAGGAAAAGGAAATCAAACTGATATTTCAGTACTAAACCAGTTACATATTAGAGTGATGTCTCAGGTTTAGCTTTTCTATTTTTCACATTCTGTGCTGCTTCAGTGTGTGGGTCTGAGCTTCACATTCAGGGATGGTGAGCTCTGTGCACAGAGCAGGGAGACAAAACAATTCCTGCTCCAGCTGGGCACCAAGGACAAATGATCCCAATCTCAGCCCCAGAGCACAAACCCCGTGGGCTGCAGAGAGAAAAACAAGCAGGGTGGGAGTGCCTGGGCTAAAGCTGGAATGGGACAATGAACTGCAAGGTGCAAATGGAGCAGAACTGATCCCAGGGAGAGAGCCCGGGAGCGCTCGTGCATTTTGGGGCCATTTTGGGTCATCTTGGGTGCAGCCCTGGCTGGGCTCTGGTGCTGCCCAAGGTGGATCCATGGAGGAGATGCTTTGAATCAATGCCTGCTTTATTCTGTAGCTCTGTCCAGCCCCTGCTCCAGGGCAGCCTTTAGCACGGATCAAGAATTATGGATAAGCAAAATAATTTAAAAAAAATTGATTCAGCTCTTCATCTGGAGAAAATTACCAATTTCTGCTCTAAGTGTTCATTGCTTAACGTGGATCTGATATGAAATAAGGGATAGGTAATCACAACTGAGACCAGGAACAATTTTGGACCAATAAATCCAATGCACAAAGCTGCAGTAAAATATCAGAGGCCAAATTAACTGCTAAACACTTCATAATGATGGTCCCCAGCTCTACAGCAGCAAAACACAACCACAACCTTCTCTGCAGTTCCAGCTATTGAGGACTAAGCTGCAGTCTGGGCTCAAACTGCTGCCACCCGGCCTGTAGGTTTACTTCATTCTGGAAAAGCTTGCAGCAATCTTTCACACTTGCAGTCAAAGCAAGGTTTTTTACTAGGGACCTGTGAATAATTATTTCTATAGTTAATTGACCAAACTACATTGTTAAAAAGAAATTCAATGTTTTCCAGAAATTTATTTTTTTTATATTTGCTGATTAAATTAAAAAGGAGGGAATAACATTTATTTTGATGTATAAAACCCTCATTAAATATAAAGTTATATTTAAGAGATTCTCATAATTTTCATTTTTCTTTTTACCTCCTGAAAATTGTCAGTCTCAGAGGTCCCTTTCCTTTTTCTCCTAGTTTATGTTCTCCACTCTGAAGGGATTAACTTCTAAACTTACAAAGCCAAACTTGGGTATTCTCCTCCTAAATATTTCCTTTTTTAAACACTTCTTCACAAGACTGACATATTTCCTTCTGAAACTTTTATAAAAAGAAAGCAGAGAAATTAGTTCTATTAGTGTCAGAGAAACTACCCTGTGAGCATATCATGTAAAGCTTAGGGAGAATTTAGCTCATAATTATTAAAACCCTGCCTTTGTCACAGTTATAGAAACAAAAAGGCTTTTATTCTAAAAGAGAATCCCTCTGTGATGTTGTATCTACAAATGTATAAATTAAACTAAGGATGAAACTAGACCATGATCACTGCAGAAATTGCAAGGGTGTCAAATGTGTAAAGCAATTCTTCAGAGGTACAATGCTGCAGTTTGTCATGGAAACTCCTCTCACTCCTTTCCACTGAGTTTTTGCAAGGATTTCTAATTTTTTTAAGCAATTTTACTCTTACCCTCCTAGCCCTTTTCCCCCCCTTCACACAGTATGAATGATATCACCGAAAAAGTGAAGAGTCTGCCAAAACATCAGTCTGCAGCCACTTCAGACAGAAGACCGAAGACACACTTAGTCCACGAACACTGTAGTGCTGATGTTTTCACAAGCACAGCAGTCCAGCTGGCAATAAAAGCTCATTTTTTCCTGCAGAAGACATTGTATGTTGTTGGGCTATTGATGTTTGCTGAAAAGCTTTAGACAAGACCCTGTTTAAAAGCTCTGAGAGTCTATAATCTCTATTACTCCTGCAGGAAAATTTCATGCCAACAGTCTCTAATTATCCTTGCTTTCTAAAGTCCCAGCTTGCTGCCCCTCCACCTTTCTACAGCCAAAGCACGCAGGTGCTCTGATTAGGACAGGAGGATTCCTAAGATTAGGCTCCCAGAGCATCTTTAAAAAAAGGATTTGGGAAAAAAGGCAGTCTTCTCCATCTGCACTGTAGCCACAATTTGATCCACTCATCCTATTTGCTGTTCTCTCCAAACTATGGCACACATGCCATGAAAATTGCACAGTGGTGACTGCCCACCAGGTCATGTTCTGGGTCTGCAGCCCCTCTAACTCAGTGCCAAAAATGTCTCTGGGACAAAGAGTGTTGTATTAAATAATGGTGCAATCTTCTGGCAGGATTCTAAGCCAGCTAATAGGATTTTTCCCTCCCTTTGAACCATCTGGGGATTTGCTGCCCAGGAACAATTGTCCTGAGTGTTTGACCAAGCAGTTCAAGGCAGCACCCATGTGCCATTTCCCTGGAATCAAAACCAGAGAGTGGAAAAATTGAGTTTTCACAAGATCAGCTCCTGCCTGTGGCCACTTTGTGAAGCCCATGAAACACTCCTGTGTGTTTAGTTGGTACAAATGGTTATGGATCTCCCGCAGCTGCTCATTCCCCACAGGAGCTGGGATTGCTCCCAGGGATGGCTCTGCCCCTTAGGTCATGTGGCAAAGGTACATGTTCAAAGATCTGCAATTCTGACTCGAGCATCCCCAAACATTTAAGGACACAGGACATTCCTGATTGCAGCAGAATGAAAAAGGGGAAATATCACAAGGTCTGTGACCAGAATTTCCTCACACTAAATATCCTACCAACATGCTTCCACTCCAGCCTGTACTGCACCTCTAGTAAGAGTAACACAGCTGCTGCCTTTGAACAGTCCGAGCTCAGACTTTTCCTTTTGCTCTTGCACAGGAAACAGAAGAAAAAATTTAGATTAGCATTTCAGACTGTACAGATCATAAGCAATAAGTGGGTGAAAATCCATTCCCAGAGTGCTGGCACAAGGTGCTGCATATGAAGCATTCCTTAGTGAGTCCATGGCTGCCATTCCAAATATTTCCTTTTTTCTCCTTATGGATAAAAATGTTACAGAAATCTAAAACCAATAAAAGGGCCAAGAAGTAAGTCCATGGCTGCCATTCCAAATAATTCCTTTTTTCTCCTTGTGGAGAAAATGTTACAGAAATCTAAAAAACAATAAAAGGGCAAATAATTATACTGGAACCTAGGTTTGAAATGTAAATTTTCCTCTTTTGCAAACTTGTAGTGAATAAAAGACTGTGTGGTCAGGGACAATAGTTGTATATCTTAAGGAGCTGGGGAACACAACCTGCAGTTCCTTAGTAAACACACAGCATTTGAAACCAGAGGATTGGATGAAGATTAAATTAGACAGCAGTGACCAGAACTGAATGAAACAAATGCCAAGTCATTACCAATGGCTGGGGGAAAAAAAATAAAAATGAACAAAAACAAAAAACAAAAAAAAAAACAAAAAAAAAAACAAAAAAAAAAACAAAAAAAAAAAAAACACAACAAAAAAAAACCCAAAAAAAACCAAAAACAAAAACAAAAAAAAACAAAACAAAAACCAACAACAACAACAACAAAAAAAAAGAAACAAAAAAAAAAAAAAAAAAAAAACAAAACAAAACAAAAAAAAAAAAAAAACAAAAAAAAAAACCCACAAACAAACAAAACCAGTGACGACTTCACTTGTTTGCTAGTTCAGGTTTATCAGCATATTTGTCAAAGAACACAGAGTACATTGCCTGAGCTGGCTGCTCTTCACAGCCTCCTCCTGCTGTGAATTAACATCATCACTCTTTTCTTTAGAGGTAAATGTGGAGCTGGGGAGGAGACTACCAGAGGGAACAGTAAATATTCTACAGGAGCAACTCATATATTTGCAAGGAGAAATCTCACTCCTGCTGTTGGGAATTCTGTTCCTAGTAGTTACAGAGAAAAATTAGGACCTAGAAAATGTTTATTGTTGTAAATTATAGCTCTGTTATTGACCACACAAAAATGGCAAGCACGGGAAAAGCTTAAGTGCTACATACACAAGGAAAACATTAAGACTAAGCAAGTAGAGTTATTTCCATGACTATAGATGAGAAAAGCAGAGCAAAATATGGAAAGGGGATGAATATATTAGCACATAAGTAGTATTCTTTCAAGGGCCAATGCAGGACCTAAAAGCCATGGGAAATGGATGAAAACCTATTTTATGAAAATCCATTTTGGGCTTCAGCACCAAACACACTATCTGAAAAATAGATTGTGTCAAGGCTCTGCTCATTTTATCCAAAAGGCAGAGCCTGGACTTGATCAACACTAAAACATGCCACAGACAGAATGGGGTGTAGAATAGAATTGGAGCTGAAAACTGCATTGCTATCAATCAGCTGCTGAAAGCAGTGCTCAAAACACTGCCTGTAGCACTGGTTGTATTTACAGCCCTGCCTGTGGTCACATCCAGCCACAAGGAAATTCAGGACACTGCCAGCACAACCCAAAGTTTGCAAGGCCCAAGACTATTTAGTACAGATTTAATAACCAAATTTGCTTTAAAGCTTATTCTTCCATTGTTTATCTTTTTAACACTGCCTTGTGCCAGACAGAGCCCACAGCTGGCATGAGGAGAGAAGAGGAGTGCACCAGACTGGGCAGCTTGGGAGAGCCCACAAATGGAGAAGTGCTGCATGTACACAAATAAATCAATTCAAAAATAAAACTTGGGGGGGGGGTTTCTCCCCCTCATGTCTCTCTGTGAGCAGTAAATGTCGAGGTGCTGTTGCACTGGGGAGATAAAGAGCTGTCATGCTGTGCTGCCTCACGTTTTCACAGACTATTTAACATAGCAGAGGACAGCACATCCTTGTGTCCACACCAACCTGGGGAAAAACTCTCCTGCAGATTCAGCACACTTGGAAAATCAGACATCTATATCATCTACAAGGCACTGGTTGTATTTACAGCCCTTCCTGTGGTCACATCCAGCCACAAGGAAATTCAGAACACTGCTCAACAACTCAAAATTTGCAAGGTCCAAGACTATTTTAGTACAGACTTAATAACCAAATTTGCTTTAAAACTTATTCCCCCATTGTTTATCCTTTTAACATTGGGAAATAATTTCACACAAGCACAAAAGATGTAAAAGTGAACTTAAAAAATAATGAAAATAGAAATGATACACGGATATAATGCCTTTAGAGAGCAGTACTGTATAATCATTCAGATATTGGAGTTTTTGATGCTAAAAATGTTAAACTTTGTCTACTAACAAACTAACTCCCAAGAAAACACTACATTTAACCTAAAGCCATTAATAAAGCTTCCAAAATTAATTAATAACACTAAAATTATGAATATATAGTTAATTACAAGTGTATCATATCACAAAGTAAAAACCTGAGAGTTTAGAGTTTTAGAATATAATAATATATATAAAGCAAAAAAAAAGTTTTAAAACAAAGACAAATTACTCTTCTTTACCTTTTTCTTCCTTCTTCATAAGTTTAGGTAGCATTTTGTAATTAAGCAAAATAATTGGCACTCTTGCCTAACGAAATGATGGGTCCCTGATATTGGAGATTAAATATGGCATTTTATTGAAAGATGATACAAAAGAATAGTATGGATATGATATGGCAAAATGCATAAGTTCATGATAAAAATCTGTAAAAAGATACACTTCCAGACTCCTGCAGTCAATAAAATTGCTGTTGATTCATCACCTGCTGTAAGATAAGTGAACTGATTTCAGTAATTCTTTATTGGAACCTACTTGTGCTTTCTCAGGCTATTTATAGGAAAGACATTTGAGTTTCTGCAATTATACTTTGTCATCTGAATAAAGCTAGTGAATTTGAACCCTACTTTTTTTTTATAACTTGAAAACAAGATTTTATTTATATTATTAATATTATAGTTATTATATTATAATTATTATGTTATAATTATTATATTTTAATTATTTATATTATATTCTATAAAATAATACTACACTAAAACTATACTAAAGAATAGGGAAAGAATACTTGCAGAAGGCTTAACAAGATACTAATTAAATTAAATTTAAAAAAACAATCTAAGTTCTTTTCCTGTTTACACCAATCATTCAATCTTTAAGGAAAAAATATATATAATTTGTTATGATACAAAAATCATTTTAGGGAAAATATTGTATTTTTTACTCAAATGAGTTTTGGTTTTATCTGAGGAGGAAAGACATAATGAAAAACCTCACAACCACTTCATGCTTTCATAGTAAAAAAGCATCTCTGAATCAAAAACATGTTAAAGGTTACAAGGAAATGCATGACATGAGTTAACTTGAATTTACAGACAAATAACAAATCCTCACCCTTTTGCCTTTAAGCTCTGCAAATTGTTCTTTTAAGTAATCACAGGATAGGTTCTTAAGTGAACCCAGAACTTTGGCAGTTTTGGCTCCGTGTTTTAACCTGCTGAGCTAATCAGGGGCATCAAACAGCAGTGCCTGGGAGAATCTGTCTCTAAGAGAAAAATGGGCAAAATTCTGCTTTTATATCATTGTTCACATGTTCCACATGTACCTGCTGAGCATTTATGCCATGATCAGTCGAACACCACAAGCACAGCCTGGTGTTAATAATTCAATGTAATGTTACATACAATTTCCTGGCACAAAGGAGCCCTGATTGTAACTGCTCACATTTAGATTCCCATCTGCTCCTTGGGATTTCTGCTCTGCTCAGAAGGTTTTTCTTCAGGTACAGTGCTGCATTGTGGCAGCAGATCTGCAATCATCTCCCTTCACAGCAGGCTTTTCCAACCCTCAGGAATCATTTAGTCACATACATTAATAGTGAATTTGTGTGCCAGCTTCCCACCTTGCAAAAATGTAAAACAATGATCAATAAATTGGGTAAAATTGCATCTTTAGGGAAAAACAAAACAACAATAACAAAAGTGTATTCTAAAGGGAAGGCAAGGAGGATTTTTGAGAGCATGAAGCTGTCACGACAGGTGACTCATGTTGGGCTGCATTAGTCATATCATGGCACATTATATAACCAAAGGCAATTGACACAACACAAACTGACACATCACAACAGAGCCTGTCAGCAGAGAGATGCAGAAAGCCAGGCTTTTTAAAGAAAACACAAAGTTTTGTGGGTTTTCCAAACACCACTCAGGGGGACAAAAAAAAAAATGGTGTGAAGCATTCTGTCGTGAGTTACATTTTTGCAGAAGCACACTCAGCCACCCTTAGTATTTTGGAAGATTTGAATTGAGCAGACTTATTGGTCTTGATGGAATTAACCCAGCTGAAATCCCAAGTAGCTTAATGCTTTTGTTGAACAGCAAAATTGGTTAGGCCAGGGGAGCTGCAGGCTCCAGAATTCCAGGTGGGGTCTCACAAGAGTAATAGCGGGGGAGAATCACCTCCCACGCTCCTTTGGGACAACTCTGCCAGCCCAGGAGCTGCTGGTTTCCCTTTTCTGTGAGCCACATGTCAACATTTTCACATGGGGCTGCAATTCAGGAGGGGCAGCCTCAAATGGATGTGGAAATGAGTCTGCAAAGCCCACAAACACCTCTGTGGGCTCTTGGAGATAATAATGGCCACATTCCAGCTGTGCCAGGGAGCGACAGAGCCTCTCCTTCCCCTGAGCCTCTCTCACAGTTCACTGGGCTAATCTGGGTGCTTAATAAAAAATGTACTGTGACAGCTCCCAAATCCCTGCTCCTAGCGTGATGGACTCGAAATAGTTTATCATTACTGCTATTTCTGGCATCACCTCTGAGCTCCATGGACACTTAATTAGCAGGCAGGCATGGGGAGGCCAGATTGCATCACATGTTCACACTCGTGAACTCACAAAGGGGGATTTTTGTCTTTCATTGAAGATCTGTCTTCTTGCATAGATTAGAGTTAAATGCTGGACTACAATTAAATAGGAAATAGTTTTGAAATGCAGCTGTTCAAGTTGCAAACCACAGCACACACACCCCTTAGAGATTAAACACAAATCCAGCTCCATCTCCCAAACCTGGAAAACCTCAAGCCTCCATATTAACTTATGGTATTTTCAGGGTCCTCCGTGGCAGGAAGGAAATTATGAATCTGACTATGTTCTTAGAAGGCTAATTTATTATTGTATGATATAATATCATATTAAAGAATGTTATGCTAAAATTATACTAAAGAATACAGAAAGGATACTTACAGAAGGCTTAACAAGATACTAATTAAAAACTCGTTACCCTCTCTAAAGTCCTGCCACAGCTGGACCCTGATTGGTCAATAAGTAAAAACAATTCACATGTTGGATAAACAATCTCCAATCACATTCCAAAGCAGCAAAACACAGGAGAAGCAAATGAGATAATTATTGTTTTCCTTTTTCTCTTAGGCTTCTCAGCTTCCCAGAATAAGAAATCCTGGCAAAAGGATTTTTCAGAAAATATGACAGTGACATTAACACATGGAGTCCCAGGGTACACCTGCCATAAAAACAGAAAGTGCTAAGCTCAGGAAAGTCCTTCAGTTCATTAACCCCACTGGTAAGCCGAGCTCAAATGGCAATATTTAACACATATTCTAATATTAAACACATATTCTACTTGAACACAACTACAAGTGGGATTCAGACATGCATCGATGGGTCACAAAACTTTCAATCCAAACCTCCATCTTGAGGTATTTGCTTGGTCCCCAGGATGAAGGAGGAATTGAGAATCTGACTCCATATTCTTAGAAAGCCAATTTATTATTTTATTATATGATATATTATATTATTATATAAAAGAATGCTATACTAAAACTATGCTAAAGAATAGAGAAAGGATACAGACAGAAGGTTACAAAGAATGACAATGAAAACTTGTAACTTCTGCCAGAGTCCCAACACAGCTGGCTGTGATTGGTCATTAAGTCAAAACAATTCACATGAAACCAATGAAACAACCACCTGTTGGATAAAAAATCTCCAACCACATTCCAAAGCAGCAAAACTGAGGAGAAGCAACCAGATAATTATTGTTTCCCTTTTTCTCTGAGGCGTCCCAGCTTCCCAGGAGAAGAAATCCTGGCAAAGGGATTTTTCAGAAGATATGACAGCAACACTATCTTATCTGTGTGGGGTTGAGATTTCATTCACCTTTTCCTTATTTAATGAACTAGATGTCATCCTCAAAGTTTGCACTGTCTGCAGTGCAGTCACTGCAGAACAGAGACCTCACCACAATCTGCCTGTCCAGGAGATTTACTGATTTATTTACTAATAAGTTTACTCATTTATTTACTGATCATGGCACATCCTTCCTGGCAGAACAAAGCATTTGGAAGCCAGCAAAGTCTGAAACCACGGGGTGCTACTTGGAAAACAGGACGTCACTTTGAATATGACAAGCAGTGGCAGCCTCTAAGGTAGGCAAGATGAACTTTGAGATTTACTGTGCTTGCCACAGGTTCACCTGAGCCAGGTTTTGCATGGCCCAGCTCCTCCCTCCTTGTGGAGAGCCTGGTTCAAGCATGGCTTAAAGAAAGAGGCCATGAAGGTATACAGCTGATGGGAAAGTAAAAGGCAGCTGTAAAGCAGCAGTTTCCAGGCTTGATTTTGTAAATTACTAGCTTCTCAGGCACCTTTTCTATAAACAGCAGGATTCTCAGACAGTCTTCTCATAACAGTCCTTGGCTGCTCTGGGAACAGATATGAAGGTTTTGAGAACTTTTCATATCACAGTGAGAACACTAATTTTGGTTTCAATAAACAACCATGGGTATTGTAAACAAAAGGAGGGGTTAGAGTTTTCTCTGTAACCTATTGTGAGCTCAGATTTTGCAATATGCATGAAGTTAATTGACACTGTTATAAAAAGTGGCTGATTTGATCAATAAATCGGAGTCGATGCTGATCAACAACAAGATGGGTCATCTCCCTTCGCTTTCAACACCTCCTTGCTTGGAACTTTATAAAATTGGTAGCACTTCTATAATGAAAATACAACTTTTACAATGAAAATAAAACAATGTGAAAAGATATTCGTGTGTCTTTGCAAATAACATGAGGTCTCTTCTATTTTTCCACTTATATCATATTAAATGTTAATTTTTAGAATTAAAAATTGTTACAAGAAAGAAACTAGATTTTTTTCACTAAACACATTAGTTTTCTTGTTATTTTTTCAAAGAATATTCTGCATTGGAGAGGACCCACAAGGACCATCAAGTCCAACTCTTAAGCAAATGGTCTTTTATAGAACCTCTTTCCAAATTAAGATAACAGCACACCACGTCTTGAAAATTCTCCAACATGCTGTGAGTGCTGCTGTGCTCTCTTTTGTGGGGTGAATTGCATGGTTAGAAACATCCTTTCTGTACACCATCCCCTCAGAGCCAACCCATTTCAAATGCAGTACACTCATTTTTGTGTGCTCCTCCTCCCCTCAGCAGGTACACAGCAAACACAGGCCACTGTAAATAAATGCATTTCACCATCAGCACAGCACTTCAGTGCACTGTGCACTTCCCATCCAATCACACTGCTGAAGATGAACTCTAAACTGAGCCAAAATAACCTGAAATAAAACTATGTCACCCTCACATAAGGCTTCATCGTTATTTACAAGAGAAGCCCTCAGAGAAAGAACCTTGCTTTTATTTGTGGTTTTGTTGCTGGGGTTTTTTGGTTTTTTTTGGTTTAATTTTGGTTTTGGTATTTGAAATGGAAATAGAGAAGAGCTAAAAAAGCTGTTGCAATGTGATCAGCCCATCCTAAGGGCAGTACCTTTTCACTCTTCAGGCTATATTTAGAACCATCACTTGCTAAAAACACTGTCATCTACAATGAATTTACAGAAGAGGCTTTGCATTATACACATGGCCTGAAGCATTCATACTGTAGCACCACAGCAAGGAAAATCAAAGTGTAATTGTACAATCTCACATCAGTTAATTTGTACCAGTTTCATACAGATTTCAGCATTTAGCTTTCATTTGCTCTTTTGCTCAGGAGCTCCTTCTCCATTTAGTTCTTCAATAATGTGCCTGCTCTTGCTCAAAGGAGCAGCTGTACTCAAACACCATCCTCTTGATACTAATTTCAAGATATCAACAGATCAAGAATTTCTACAATAAAAATAGTGCAAATAGGAACACTGGGCTTATTCTTTGAGTTCTTTGGGGGGATTTTATTCCTACAGCAGGAAGTTCAAACCAAAGAAGAAAAAAAGAATATTTTTCACCTTCAGTTTTGCACATCAGCCTCACATGAACAGATATAGCAGATGAACAGATAGAGCCCCCCTTTATTTTCAAGAGCAGGGCTCTCTCCCCTGTCCCAGAATCATTTATTTTCCTGCATGAACCCTCTGGGTACTTTCCTGCACATCCAAAACTCACTCAGATACAAAGGAATGTAACTGTATTAGCCACATGTAACCTCTGATATCAGTAACTTTATAAGTTTCATCTTCTAATCATAAAAGACAATAAAACCTGAAATATTTTTTGTAGCCAGCTTTGTCCCCATGTCTCAACATCCTGAGTGCATGATGCACATTTTGGTTGCTGAAGGCCTTTGAGAGACCACAAAACAAAAATAGCAAAGTCAGTAATGTATTTTAATTGGGAAAAAATATTTTACATGGATAAAAGACATTTCTAGGGAAAAAAAAAAAGCTAATAGAAGTAGGGTAATTACCTCCCCAAATTAGGGTTTATTAGTTTAAATGCACAGTGCGGTTTTCACTTCTTTCTCCAGGTAGCCCTCTCACTAGGATGGACGGTCTATGGATTTATTTGGGATCAAAGAGCCTTATTAGGTACTGTTGTTTCACTTGATGAGGACAGAGTAATTCAATGTAACCATGTTTATTATTTGCCAATTGATGTGTTAGGCCTGACAATCTAACCCTTGTAGAAAACAAAACTAATGATCTACTGAGTTCACTGATCATTTGAAAGCATTGCATTTATCCTGATCTTTGTGCCAAAAACCTATTCTGGAGGCACTGTTTGTGCAATATCTCACTTCCAAATGGAAATAATTCACTCGAGACACAGCCCTTGAAGAAGAAATTATGTCATTTGTACTCAGTTCTGCATGTAGTTGAAACCACATGGAACAAACTCAAGAGTTCTCCCAGGCCTTAATCCTATTCCTGATAATATTAGTGGCCAGTATAGGAAATCCAAAAGCAAAACTTTTTTCCTACAGTGACTGCATAAATTTACTTTAGCACATATAATACTGTTTAGGCAAGAAGTAGGGCAAACAACTGAAATAGCAAAGTCTGGAGCATATTGAACTAGAAATGGAAGGCTCCCCACACTTTAAACCCTTTGCAATTGGGAGTTGGACCATAGCAGAATTATCCTGGGGATAAGAGCTTGTCATTTATGCAAAAGACAGTAAATGCTTAATGGCAAATGTCCAATGTCCTGCAGAAATACCCAAATGAGTGAATTTGACTCATCTGAAGGGTGGGCAGTTGGAGAGGAGGATCCCCTTCAGTTTGTGTGACCCCAGGAACAAAGCTCCGCCACTTCCCGTGCCCAGCTGGGCTCTGTGAGATCCAGCTGAGATAAGCCAGCATATTGACTTCATTAAATAAATTAAATTACATAAATTAAACCATAGCAATGTCCCAAAATAGCACTTCTGTGTCAGCCACAGCAAGTATATTCCAGATTTTCTCCACGTGCTACAGCACTTCAGGCCTCAGAATAATGCAGAATAATGGCTTTTCAGCATGAGTACATCACAGGGACAGGCAAAGCACAGGCTCCTGTCACCACCCTTTATGGAACCCAAACAAAACCACTTATCTCTTGTTTACAATGAAAATGCCTAATGGAAGAGCACAACTTGCAGCCCACAAGTCAAACAGGCTAGGATCACTAGCAGATAAATGAATGCTTTATAATAAATTCTGTATCTCCAGTATTTACAATACATTATTTATTGTTTATTTATAATAAATTCTGTACCTCGAGTACATTTGTAGTGGTCAGCATTGCCTTTCTCCTTCAAACACCACAGGGCACATGAAGATCAGCTCAATTCTGGGTTCTCTATTTTCCATATTATGCATCAGTCCTGCCTTTTGTAGTGCTGCAAAAACCACACACAACTGACATAGGCTAGGATCACTGAGAGATAAATGAATGGTTTTTTATAATAAATTCTGTATCTCCAGTATTTAGTACTTCTTTACTGGTCAGAATCCCCTTTCTTCTTCAAACACAACAGCACACATAAGGGTCAGCTCAATTCTGGATCCTGCATTTTCCATACCAGCCATCAGTACTGCCTTTGGCCACACTGCAAAAACTACGCACAAGTGAAACAGGCTAGGATCACTGAGAGATAAATGAATATTTTATAATAAATTCTGTATCTCCAATATTTAGTCCATCTGTGCTGGCCAGCATCCCCTTTCTCCTTCAAACACAACAGCACACGTAAACCCAGCTCAGTTCTGGGTTCTCTATTTTCCATACCATCCATCAATCCTGCCTTTTGTAGTGCTGCAAAAACCACACACAACTGACATAGGCTAGGATCACTGAGAGATAAATGAATATTTTATAATAAATTCTCTATCTCCAGTATTTATTCCATCTGTAGTGGCCAGCATCCCCCTTCTCCTTCAAACACAACAGGACACGTAAGGATCAGCTCACTTCTGGGTTCTCTATTTTCCATACCATCCATCAATCCTGCCTTGAGCCATGCTGCAAAAACCATACACAAGTGACACAGGCTAGGATTATTACAAGATTAATTCCTATTTTATAATAAATTCTGTATTTATTTATAATATCTCCAGTATTTATTCCATCTGTAGTGGCCAGCATCCCCCTTCTCCTTCAAGCACAACAGGACACGTAAGGATCAGATCAATTCTGGTTTCTCTATTTTCCATACCATCCATCAGTCCTGCCATGAGCCACGCTGCAAAAACCCAAAAAAATAGATTTATAAGGGATTTCTCTGCTCTGTTGCAATGAGGACCCATTCCCTGTGTTTTATTGAAACCCCTTACATGTGCTGGAAGCCTGGATCAGAACAAATATCCCATGACTGCACAGGGAAGTTCCAAAGCCTCTCACTTGCTCCAGAAAACATTTCTTCTTAGAGCTAACTAAATCCAAACGTGAGGCTCTCCAAAGTGTCAGGGTTTGGGTTTTTTTTGTCCAAGACTTGTATATCTGGGTCATACAGCCATGTAACATCCTTGGCTGTGATCACAGCTATTGATTGCAGGGCTGAAAGCGGCAGAATAAATGCTAGATAATAACAGCAAGAAGGGCAGACCAGGTCAGTCTTTAATTGGCAAGCACATGCTTGCTGAGAGCAACTGCCAGAGCACTGCCCTAAAAAAATGAAGATTTTTTTTATGCCAAAGAGGTTAACAACTTAAAAGTGATCTCCTGCCTGAAAAGAATTAATAAACAATTATACAGTAATTAAGAAATGTTAATATTATATGTTATGTCAATATTATAATTTAAAATATTTTTCTCTTGCATGCACAACCAAGAAAGTTAGTCCAAGTTGTTTTCTAAAATAGATTATTTAAACACTATTAAATCCCTGGCCATCAGATACTGCTGGTCTGCATTTGACTTTTTAAATTTGTTTTTCAGAAAGGGAAAAAAATTCTTAATCATTCCATCACAAATGAGATATTTGTAGAATATAATTATATATATTATGTATATTATACAATATATAATAGAATATTATATTCTATATATTATACAATAAATAATAGAATATAATGATCTATATGACAGATAATACATACAATATAATGGTTTCTAGATGACAGTCATCTATGGTTTTGAGTAAAGATTCCTAGTAATCAGGAAAGATTTGGGGTTACCATTTATGCAAACACTTTCACTTCAGCTGTAATACAGCCCACAGTATCAAAAATCAAAAAAACTAATTGGCCAATAACAAAGTCTTTTAGTTATGTATAATATCTTGAAAAAGAATTCCCTACTTGTAATAGAATGTTACTTTCTTCAGAGCTTTACTATCTAAAATATAATTTCCATCAAAATTTTAGCATCAAGGGTGGTACTATGGAATGGACTATGGCCAGAACTAGTATATTGAAATAGAACTCACTACTTGTGAGTTCTATTTATTGAGTGAGTTAAATTAAATTCTGATTCCTGTGATTTAATGTGAGTTATATTTAATGTTATATTATCTTGTGAGTTATACTTAATGTTGATTTCTTCAGAGATTTTATTATCTAAAATATAATTTCTGTCAAAATTTTAGCATCAAGGATTGTGCTATGGAATGGACTATAGCCAGAACTAATATATTGAGATAGAACTCACTACTTGCAATATAATGTTGATTTCTTCAGAGATTTTATTACCTAAAATATAATTTCTGTCAGTATTTTAGTATCAAGGGTTGTACTATGGAATGGACCATAGCCAGAAATATTATATTGAAATAGAACTCACTACTTGTAATAGAATGTTGATTTCTTCAGACCTTTACTATCTAAAATATAATTTCCATCAAAATTTTAGTATCAAGGGTTGCACAGAATGGACTATAGCCAGAACTGATATGTTGAAATAGAATTCCCTACTTGTAATGTAATAATTTCTTCAGACCTTTACTATATTATAATTTCTGTCAAAATTTTACCATCAAGGGTTGTACTATGGAATGGACTATAGCCAGAACTGATATATTGAAATAGAACTCACTACTAATGATTATATAATATAATATACTGAATATAATATATTGAATACAATATAATATATTGAATATAACTATTTCTTCAGAGATTTATTATCTAAAATAAAATTTCCGTCAAAATTTTAGTATCAAGGGTGGTACTATGGAATGGACTATAGCCAGAACTAATATATTGAAATAGAACTCACTACCTGTAATATAATGATTTCTTCAGAGCTTTACTATCTTAAAAAATTCTGTCAAAGGTTGTACTATGGAAACAGACTATAGCCAGAACTACTGTGATTTAGGGGCATATTTTTATTTTATACTGAAATAATCGCAAGTGAAAATTGCAGTGTGACTTTACAATGTAAGAACAAATAAAATTAATTAAATTCTGTAGTTAAAGTAGCCATCCTTACAGAAAAGCAACAGAACATGAAAGACAAGCAGCAGCTCAGGCACCTGTTAAAATTGGTTTGCTCAGGACAGCTCTCCCATGTTTCTATTAATTAATTATGCTGCATAAACAGGAGCAGCGCTGATTAGAGACAATCTGCTGAACACGCTGCAACAATGGCACAATGGCATCTAAATGCTTTATTTTATCTTTATTACCACAGGGTAATGAATTGTAATGTAAAGAGCTGATGAGTAATTAAACTCATCAGCTGTGGATTCAGAGGTATTTTTAGTGTCACATGATGGCAAATCCTCCCAAGAGCAGCGAGGATGCAGTTTCACAGCATGTATTCTATTCCTTAACAGATCCCATGAGGAAGCGCTTCATGCTGCCTCTAAATGATGAAATTAGCAATGAGCATTGTATTGATCTTCATTTTGTATTTCTTCCCTGCACAGGTTCAAGAACAGGAGAGAACTTGGTGAGCTGAAGCCATTTTTTGCTCACCGAGTGCCACCTGGGATACAGCAGCTCTTTTGCCCACAAAAAACCCACAGACATATCAGCAGATGATGTTATTATATATAAAAAATAAAATAAAAATAAAATAAAATAAAATGTTATTATATATATAAAATAGCCAAAGTCCATCCTAAACTCTTTTCACTGCTCTCATTTCCACTATTCCTTCTAATTTCTACTCTGAATTCATCCAAGACTAGGTTGTACATCTTTGTTTCTATATTAGCCCTTAATGAAGCAGTGAATTTCCTTCCTTGTTCTGAGCTTCTCAAAGCAATCCCTGGGGCTGCCAACCTGCTGAAATAAAAACTTCAAACTCTTTTGGATTTCACTCAAACGAAATTCTCTTTGAATTTAAATGCTTCTTGACCCCAGATGGACTTTTCACTACATACACCACTGCTACCTATCCAACAGCACTCCAAGTAAAATCTTTCCAATTCTTTTTACCACAATTAAATTTTAACCACAATTAAATTTTATTCATCTCTGATGGAAATACCTTTTCTTCTGCATTGGATTATTGTATTGGATTAGATTCTTGGATTTTTATAATTTTTGTATTTTTTTTATTTTCTTGGGTTTTTATAATTTTTTTAAAACTAAAGAAGGGTAAAAAGGGCAATTCAACAAGCAATTAGTATGCCTCAGTCCTTTTCCTAATGAGGAAATTGAGCTTTCAAAGAAAAATCCTTGTGATTAGTTCCCAAAAGCTTGTCTACACACCATCTGCTGCACTTTGTCTGAGTTCACCCAAGAGAATTAATTTCTCAGAGCACCCATATCTGATATTCCAGCCCTCTGTTGTGCTTACATTGTTCCACATTTGGGCACTACAGACACAGTTTGGTCAAGGACCCTGAAATGAGTATTTATCACAAACCATAAATGCAGGAAATGGAAAGAGGACACTGAAAGCAGACAAGAGGAAATTGTGCAAGCTACAAAATGAGCTGCAGCTACTGCAAGCAGTGATTGATCATAATGGCAAACAAAAATCAGCAACTTGGGCGCCCTCACTGCACGCAGCAATAGATAAAAATACCATATTTGCTTATAAAAAATACCTTTTTTATAATTTGCTTATAAAAAATATTATATACCATATAATACCATAAGATACCAATAACAATGTGAATAATGATAACAATAATAATAATAAATATTTATTTATAAAAAATAAATAAATGCCAATAAAAAAAAATACATAGAAACCACTTCCTACTTTCTTAAGCAGGAATGTCAGTGCATGTTTGGTTCTACATCCTGACCCTCCAGCTCACTGAATTAAGGCAGTTTCAGGCTCACAGGTGAGCCAGGCTCATCCCTGCTGAGCAGCACTGGAGACTTTCCCTTTTCTCTGTATTCTTAAGCCAAATGTCTGCTAGAAGAACTAACAGTGAGAGCTGATGCTCTTTGCTTTCTACACCTGAAATGAATGATTAATTATTTCAGACATCATCCACCTCAGGCTTGGAAATCCTCCTGGAGTTCCAAACATCCTACTAAACACTCACTTCTTTCATGTTGTGCTCCAAATTGCAGCTCAGAGCAGAAATATGATGGCTTGGTGAATCAGCAGTTTCATTCCATCCATGAGCTCTGCAGGAACCTGCCCTGTACTGCACAGCTTTGGTCCATTCCTCACGGCTTTGGGCCCGCCCCTCACACCTTTGGTCCATTCCTCAGAGCTTTGGTCCATCTCTCACGGCTTTGGCACCATTCCTCAACACGTTTGGGCCTGTCCCTCACGGCTCTGGCACCATTTCTCAACAGCTCTGGGACCATCCCTCACGGCTTTGGCACCATTTCTCAACAGCTTTGGGCCCAACCCTCACGGCTTCGAGACTGTCCCTCACACCTTCGGTCCATCCCTCACGGCTTTGGCACCATTCCTCAATGGCTTTGTGCCCCTCCCTCACACCTTTGGTCAACTCCTCATGGCTTTGGGACCGTCCTTCACGGCTCTGGGACCGTCCCTCATGCCTTTGGTCCATTCCTCAGAGCTTTGGTCCATCTCTCACGGCTTTGGCACCATTCCTCAACACCCTTGGGCCCGTCCCTCACGGTTTTGGCACCATTCCTCAACACCTTTGGGCCCATCCCTCACGGCTCTGGGACCATCCCTCACGGCTTTGGTCCATTCCTCAGAGCTTTGGGCCCATTCCTCAACAGCTTTGGGCCCATCCCTCACAGCTCTGGGACCATCCCTCTCGGCTTCGGGCCCGTCCCTCACACCTTTGGTCCATCCCTCACGGCTTTGGCACCATTCCTCAATGGCTTTGTGCCCCTCCCTCACACCTTTGGTCAACTCCTCATGGCTTCCGGACCGTCCATCACAGCTTTGGGTCCATCCCTCACAGCTTTGGGTCCATCCAGGGAAAAACCACCTCTGTCTCAGTGGGGTGGGCACCCTTGAGGTGCAGGTGACACCTCCAGAGCAGTGGGTAATGGTGACCAAAGCACATCCTCCCGACGCAGAGAGATCTGCACCGTCCCAAACAATCCCAAACTGTAGCCAGGCACATCCATCTGCTAATGCACATTGTCCCTTCCTGTATTTTTTGTTACACCTTTGTCATATTACTGCATTAATCACTCACTGATGTTCTAGATTTTGTCCTGTTTCTAACAATATTCCATTTATCTTACTGCTTTTAATTTTTTGGGGTTTTTTTGTTTGGTTGGTTTTTTTTGGGTAGTTTGGCGTTTCCTGTGGGTTTTTTAATTGTTTTTTGGGCAAAGGGGGTGTCTTATTCCAGCTCATTTTGGAGCTGAATAATGAAATAAAACATAAATCACTCCACAGAAAATCACTAGAAATGCTCTATTGCTGGTTCATCCTGGCCAATACATCCCGGCTGTGTTTTGAAATCACCTAAGCAGGGAACAGAACCAATATTTCATAGAATAGCTGAGTTCTTAACTGTGTGAGAATAACACCATTTAAAATCAATGCATGATTATTCATTCCTGAGACATTTTTGTGATATTCCATTTAGAGAACTCTCACCACTGAGATGGTATTTCCATCTGTAATAGCTTCACCATGACAGAAGAATAAAACTGACTTTCTGACACTGGGTCTTCCCTGATCAAAGCACTTTTTCCAGTCAGAAAACACATATTTTTTCGGTTCTTCAAGCAGATGGGACTTCACATCACATATTTCAGCATGAGACTGAAATAATAACACTGCAGTATTGAAATAGCTCTTTGTCACATTGCAGTATCGAGAGATTATTAAGACTTAAAAAAAAAGCATATTTAAGGGCATTTATCAAGAACTATATTGTGACTCTCCCTCTGCTACACAGAAGAAAAATGTGCTAAAAAATGGACATGGGTCACTGCATGCAGTAGATGAAGCATGAGAATGGGAGCTGTGCTCCTCTGCATTCTAGCCCCAGCTTTGACAATCATCATCTTGCTTCAGGCAAATCACTTGGAACTCTTTGGTTGCAGCCTCTCTATCTACAAAATAATTAAAAATATTTTACTGTGCAAAGCTTTCACCGTAAATTCAAGGCTAAGGGAACTGCTATGTCTGAATTAAAAGGGACTGAAAACAATTTTTAGCTGCAGACTCTGAGCCAAGCTCAGTCCAGTGGTAACCAAATGTAATCCAGATGAAAAACACCAGGATTTCATTAAAAGCCTCACAAAGCCTTTTTTTATGCTCTGCATAAATTGACAGAGCAACACCAGGCCCCAAAAGCTCAGCTAATTAAGAGGGTTTATAGGGAAATAAGATTACAAATGGATGTGCTGGCTAATAGACTTACAGCTGAAATGACCATCCATGTGTGTGTTTGTGAGATAAGAGCTGAACATCTCTGACATTTCAACACAATAGCTGTGCCTCCCTTTGTGCCACAGGGCTTCTCCCTTCTCTGCAACTCCCCCAGTTCCTCACACACTCACAAACTCCTAATGCCCCCTTTCAAAAGGCACTGCTATGCATTCATGACTCGTGGAAAAGCAGAATATTGAGATTTTGAGTGGCCAGCAGGTCACACAGAATGCTGCACCAAAGAGCACACGAGCATGAAAGCACTTCCAGACTGCACAAGTCTGGGCTGATCTACCCACTGTGCCACTGATTTTTGCTCCATTTTATTTCAGAGAGCTTTCTTCATGCCTGCTAGAATAAGATCTATTTACCTACTTTGGTTTTTAAAAGGTCACCTTTTCTCTGGGATAGAAATCTGAAGTTCCATTCTGTTATAAAAGCTTGAAAATGAAAGAGTGGCACTGTGTTTCTGCTTGAGTTTTTACCACTACCTATCTTTTTACTTAAAAATACCTGGACAAAACAAGAATCTAGGAATTCATGCATAAATTGTATTTTTTATATAAACTAGATTTACAGGAAAGGGTAATCCCTTTATTGCAAATGCAATTTATATTAAAAATATGTAATTTATATAACATCAAGAGGAAGAGAAACATGGACTAGATTTCCCTAAAGAATTGTAATACCTGAAATTCAGGCTTTATCTCTTCTGATACAGCTTAAGTTGGAAAAAAAAAAAAAAACCTGTGCAAGCTATTACATAAATCTAAGAGATAACTGCATGATAAAAATCTCCAACTGCAACCCACAACTATCTAAACTGCTATGAAAAACATATGTTTGACATAAAAATAACTGGCATTATGTTACCATGCAATGAAATCTCAGTACAAGTCATAGTTAATTATACATTCGGGGAAAAAAAGTGAATCATTTAACCCACATCTCAGAAAAAAAAACTCAAAAGAGCGAAGCAAAAAACATCCATCAAGCCATTGTATCCCTACAGCATATTTCCACACAACCCTAAAAGGAATGAGCAACAAAAAATCTTATTCTCAACTAATTGAAGGATCCATCAAAACCCTAATTAAGACTTTTCTGAAGCAAGGTGATTACTCACCAAGTGCTGCACTTGGTGATGGCTGTGATGGCGATCCCTAAAGACAATTTAAGGCCCAGCAGAGTTTGGGGTGGACTTTTGGGAGCAGGGTGGTGCAGAATGAGCAATTGCCAGGAAAATGATCCAGCCATGGACATTTGTGCTCCAGGCAGGGATGGCAGGACTGCCCTGGACTGTCCCTTCCTTTCACTCACATTTCTGCAGCATCTCACTCATCACTGACAGTCCAACTAAGTTGGTTTTTAGTAAGTTGTCTTAGTAAATTGTTTTTTTTTTTCTAAGAGGGCAATTCAGATATGCATTTCTACAATGAATACCATAACTACCAAGCCACTGAATTTACTTTTTGAGACAAAAAGCAGTAATTTTGTTCATCCATGAATTCAGACATGTATTTCTACATGAATACCAGAACTATCAAGCACTGAATTTACTTTTTGAGACACAAGGCAGTAATTTTGTTCACCCATCTGGTTAGGGACTGTATGTTAATGAAATCTGCACATCTGGGCTCCTTTTGGTCAATGGTGAAATGGGATCCTGTCAAGGGCTTTTTAGCCGTTCCCACACAAAATTTGGCTTCCTATTTTGTGTAACTTTATTAGCAAGCTTCTCATTATTTATGTGATTATAGGTTAGAGGATTTCATGGTTCTTTTGTTTATATATAGCAGAGTGGCTAATTGCTTTTTGTGGCCCTGAGGAGATGAGGAAAGTCACTTTATTATCTACAGTCCTGACAATTTGATCAGCTCATGTGTAGGAAAGAAAGGCTCTACTTTCAACTCATGTAGAATGTCTGGGATGTTAAATGTGAATTTGGCCTCAACTAAATCCCAAATTAAAGTATTGTTCCCAGATTCTGGAAACCGGAGGACACGGCCCTGTTCAGAGGAAAGTGCAGCTCTTTGTTGCTCAGGAGATCCAATTTAACATTCCTGATGGTTTCCTCTGGCATAAAAATCTACTATTCCTTTAATGTGATTATAGGATTATGGCATTGTATTTTGTATCTGAGCATTTTCTTGGGTTTACAGCTTTTCATCTCTGACCTAATTGAACAGAAGCTGTTTCCTCTTTCCCAAATTTCACTCACACTGTCTGTACCACTCATTCTCATTAGCACCATGCTCTAAAATCAGTACTTGTGCTGATCTTACCTATGTAGAAGGTTTTAGAAAGGTTTATTTCCTGACCTTTTGCAGCCTGCAGGAATGACAAATACAAATCACATACTACAGGGTTGAATTGTGCTAACACCAACAGGGATTCCCAAGAACACAAAAGAGACCCTAGGTATTAAAATGTTGAGATAAAATAGTGATTTGGGACAATGAACAGCCAAATATTTTGGTTGTCCCTTTAAAGCAAAAAATGTTGCAAAAAACCCTTTTCCTTTCCTTCTTCATCTTTTCTAACAGCACCACACCTTATTTTTCTCTCATACCTTGATGCAGTCTAGCTGTAATTAATGAATCATCTAAACAAGACAACTCCCAATTCTTTTTGCTCATTTGAAATATTTTAGCTTAAGCAATTCAGATTAAAAAGAAGTTTAAAAAAAATTATCCAATAAACAAGAAGGGCAAAAAGAGAGTCACCTAAGTGGAAAAAACCAAGAAAGTTTTTAGGAAAAAAACCCCAAAAAATGAAGATATGTGGTGAAAAGACAGAATCTAGTTCAGGGAAAAAATACAGAACAGTGCATGTAGGTCAGCAGCTTGCAGGGTTTATGTGCACCTCTATTCCTTTTGCTGGGTCCTTTTTACATATTGTTTCCATAATTTTGTTCATAATCACTTTGGAAAGGGAATAAATTAAAACCTGGATAAGGTTTTGTGAACCAGAACTATTTTTTGCAACTCCTCCAAAGATAGAAGTGGATTTTGAGATGCCACACAGTCACAGGATCTGCTCACCCTTCATGCAAACACTGTCTCTGCAGTTCCTGCTCCATCCTCTGAAAATGCAGCAATTATTTCTGGTCATTCTGCAATGCCAGCCCAGACAGCTTCTAACCCCTCTGAATGAGGTACCTGTACACACATTGCCTTGAAATATTTGATCAGAGCTCACCAGAACTAGCCAGATTTCCATTTGTTTCACCAGGCTTTGAATGAAGGCAGCATCATTGGGCTTTTGAATATTCCTGCAGTGCTGGATGGATTTTAGTGGGACACCATCTAGTGCAGGAGCCCAGATTAAGTGGAGATAAACATTAAGGTTTTAAAGACTTGCCCTCCAAAGTGGGGTTTGATTCTTCTTTACTGAGTTTGAATTATCCTAGAAACAGAGAAAATACGAAGCAAAGTATAGAATATTGGGCAGCACAACTGTAAAGAAGGGAACATACTAATAAAACCACATCCAGTATATAACAAAAACACAAACAGCAACATGTGGTACATTTGCAGTGCAGCCCCAGGCCTGGTTTGCCATACAGAACAGAGAGAAAGCAGCAGCTCTGCTGCTGCTTTGCAAAATCTCTCAGCATAAACACAGTTAATCAAAATTCTCTGTAATAATTCTGGAGTTGAACATTATTCCATAATGTATCAGTCATGGGTGGGATATCAATGCATCCAAATGCTGACCATCATCATACAATAAAGATTCTCAAAGGTACTTGTGTTTGACAAGAATTTACTTAATTTATGGATTAAAAGTAATCATCTTTGCAGTCCTATGAATCTGCATTTTAGTGGTTAAAATGCTTAGAAGCAAGGATCTCATAAAAACAGAATAGATATTTAGGGAAAGATTTTTTTTAAATAGCAAAATTTAGAGATAGGGTAAATACGTTTAACATTCACTTTTCCATTCCACCAACTGGTGATGAGAATATAGAACTGACTGTGCTAATGCACTTGGAGATGTGTTAACAAAAGACACCATTAGATTTTTTCACTTGAAATGGAGGACTTGCTTACAGAAACACCTCTCCTCATTTGTCTCTGTTCTGTGCACCTCTGAAAGCAGCATCTCAGTCACCTCTTAGGCATTATGGCAGTGAAAACATGGACATGAAACCCTGGGCTGACCTGGGGCCAGATTTACCAGGATATTTGTAGAGTCCAGAAAGCAACAGAAGTTTGCTGACAAACTGCCTGCACTGCTTGCAGGTTTTCTCTTACATGGCATCACTTACATGGCTTACATTCCTCCTGCAAACATCTCAGTGGTGCCTGGATTTACCATTCCCAAGTGTGCATTGCTCAGGAGAAAGAAACAGGATTATTCAGATTTCAGTCACACTTCAGGGAAAATCAGACTTGAGGGCAGTTGAAATGCAATAGGGAATGTTGTGAAGAAACAATCTGAACAGTGTAGCGCAGAGAGAATTTTCTAGTAGAAAAAACTAAGAAGGGGCAAAGTGTTTATAAAGCTTAAAATGGGTGAATAATTTGGGAGGAGAGAATGGTGCTGTTCTTTGGAAAAAGGAGATTATTTTTCTGATTCTCCCCTACCAAGTCCTCTTGTGGCAGCCTGATGGGAGTGCAAATACAAAATAGACATAGAAATGATTAAATATAGTGCGGAGGGTGAGGGGACATGGTTTCAGATCTGTGTACTTCATGATCCCTATTTCAGGTTCCACTGTGCTTTTCTTACATGTCCTGTGTTCTCCCAAATGAGGCTGCTGTTCAAGCTCTAAAAGATTCTCCATCTCCTCTCTGCTCACCTGAAGACTCACAGCAATCTGTTCCTCTAACTTCATCACTGAATAACTTCATGAATATAATTTTCATGTAAATGATTTCACTGTTTTTCTTCCACCTATTCATGTACAGCTCTAAAATTACAATTTAAAAAAAAAAGTCTGAGGTCGGTACTTTTTCTTTTTTATTTCTTCTACCTACTTATAGTTATTCTTTTTACTTTCCCTTTGCAGAAAGAGAAGTGAATAAAGTACATGCCACTGTGCCAGGGAGACACACTGGGAATTATGACAAATCTAGGCTATCTGTAGTACAGGAGATTTTCTTGTCACTTCACTCTAGCTATGTGCAATGAAGAAAATCAAGCTTTTCAGTGTTCTGCAAGAAAATTATAATGATAGCACCCTGCATCATTTCAGTTCAAACCACTGTTCTGCATTTTATTTCTTTGGCTTGCAGAAGAAAATAGAAGCCTTTGCTGAAGACTCTTTGTACCATCTTTCTGAGTTTAAGAATGATGCTCTTTTTAGAATGATAGGGAACAGCTCCAGGAAGGGAAAACTATAATGGGAAAATGTTGTGTGATCCAAAAAGAGTGATTTTTGAAGAACTCTGCTGGTGGATACCATAAAATAAGATGGTACACGAATAATTTCAACTGTAACAGAACTATGAGAATAAAGGCATGATTATACTGCTGCTTTTTACCTAAGCAAATTTAATTGTCATTTATATTCCTTGGATCAAAAAGATGTAATTAAGCCGCCTTTCCTCTCCCTTCTCTTAATATATATATAGTGGAGAAAATGAGGGGTATAGATAGTAACACCAGAGCATTTACACTTGTGAAAAATGTTATACTGGGAGACTAGAAGCAAAATTACCTATGGAGCTGAGAACAGGGATGGTCCCCAATGCCACGTGAGACATGACTGGACACATTCCAGTTCAGGATGTTTCAAAGAGTTTATTTGCACTTTCAGGCCAAGTTGTTCTTAAATTCACTAAATAAAAATGGCAAGTCAGAAGCCATGTGTCAGTTGCCCAGAAGGATTTACACTCAGGTAACCATGATGGAATCTCATTATTCCCTCCTGAAGATTTGGTCTCACCATTATATTCAGTGTTTTCATGCTCAGATTTCTTATTTCATCACTGAAGGATAACTGAACATATATAACATGCATTTACTGTAAGTTTTGCTTTCATCTTCTGCCTGGCATTTTAACACTCCTAATTTTATTATTGTGCTATCTTATTTTTTAACTCGTTCTTCGGTTTAACTTTTTTTCCTACCTCTTCAGTGTCACTTAAAACAGGATTGCTGAAATTTAATTGAGAACCCCATAAGAGAAAAATAAGCCTTAATAACTCATTAAATATATTCTTACAGCTGAAAGACTCTCAAGGATAGCAGAAGCTAAAAATCCAGTTATTTAATGTATTGAAAGTCAGCTGCAACGGAAGACTTAAAAAGAAGGGTTAATCAAATAAAATTTAGGGGTTTTTATTAGCTTGGGTTTAATTGTTTCATTTGCTGCAAGTGATGAGAAACATGACCAGATCAAACCACCTGCAACCCTGAGCACCCAATTTCTACCTCATGCTCTGCTTGTGACCTTGAGGACATCACCCAATTTTTCCATTCCCCTCTTTCCACATTCTCTTTCTTGTTGTGATGGATTTGCAGCTGCCTTGAAATAATCTATTAATGCTTCATGTCCACCTGCTAGAGGGAAGATGAATGGTCTGAATAAATTCAGTGAGGTCCTGTCTGAAGGAGCAGACAGGAAGAAGAAAATGCCCGTTCCAAGACAGGCACCTCCATTCTTAAGGGACGTACTGAGAACTCTCATTTAGAGCCATCCTTTTGTAAAAAGAGCCTCGAGAAAGAAGGTTCCCAAAGACCTGAAGCACAGCTTCAAAGCTGGCCAGTCTCCAGCAAAGAGAAGCAGCAGCTCTTTCTGTGGATAGGATTGCCATATAAAATCCTAATGAGACCATTAAAAAACCTCCACCTGCCAAAGCCATCATCTGTGCACAGTGAGATTTGTGGTTAGCCAGGCCTGCCAGCAAAAAGAGTTTTTTTCCAAGTCTCTTTTCCTCACTGAACACTTTGCTTCCAGTGTTAAAAGAATTATTACTTTGATGAAGAAAGGCCCTGCCACACATTCCACCAACACCAGCATTTAAAGTCAGCAGTCTGTTCAAGAGAAAATAAAGAGATATGGTCTTATTGTCAAAGGATTCTACAGATTCAAAATGTGGCTACTGAATTGTTTTGGTAGATTGCCTGAAAACATCAGAGCTTTGTGGTAAACAAATCTGAAAAAAACTCAAACATATTCTATATTTTCAAATTAAGAGGAGGCTGCGGGTGCAGAACAAATTTAGGGACCATCAGCCAGCGATTGACACTTGAGTTGCTGTAAAAATACTGAAGAAAGGGGGAAGGGAAGGGAAGGGAAGGGAAGGGAAGGGAAGGGAAGGGAAGGGAAGGGAAGGGAAGGGAAGGGAAGGGAAGGGAAGGGAAGGGAAGGGAAGGGAAGGGAAGGGAAGGGAAGGGAAGGGAAGGGAAGGGAAGGGAAGGGAAGGGAAGGGAAGGGAAGGGAAGGGAAGGGAAGGGAAGGGAAGGGAAGGGAAGGGAAGGGAAGGGAAGGGAAGGGAAGGGAAAGGAAGGGAAAGGAAGGGAAAGGAAGGGAAAGGAAGGGAAAGGAAGGGAAAGGAAGGGAAAGGAAGGACCTCTGTACAGGTGTGAAAGCCCACTCAGAAAATGGGTAGCCTAGTAATGGGGAAAAAAAGAACAAGTCATCATGTACAGGAAGAAGTAAAAAAATCTTTCTACCATGTTTTCTGTCTCAGCTTTAAACCATGATAATGAAATCCTGTGGAGCAAGAACATCTCCCCCACTACCTTTTGAAAGCTGCCCTTCACAAAGAAGACCCCACCTCATTCTAAGTCAATTCTGTAGGTGATACAATTACATAAGGGACAGATTATGCCTATATGCTTGCTTCCTAAATTTATTGTAGTTATATATCTCAAAATTAAAATTAAATGTGCAGTTAACAGTGTAATTTTATTTCTGTACAGAATTTCATTCACTTAAATGTTACTTACATTATGTTAACTTATGTTCTCTTTCTTCTCCACAAGCTACAATATATCTAAACCTTATTTATATGGTTTTGTGCAAGGGAAAGCTTAAGGATTAAGGCAAAGCTTTTAAAAATGCTGCTGCAAAAGAAAAATCCAGACCTTTAAAATCTCCTAAGCCAAGAAGGAAAATCAGTGGTAAAAAAGATGACATCTCTAGACAGGAACTGAGAGTGCTGTGGTAAGGATTGACTGAGCCATGGTACAGGATTGCACCAAGTGATGTAGGACAGCATTTAGACAAAGCAGACTAATCTTAGAGTCCCACAGGTGGGGTTTTTTAAAAATGTTTTTATTTTTTGGGATCTAGCTTCCAGACATTAGACAGTTTGCCAAAACTGAAGTCCTGCAGGGTGGTGGTTTGCAGGGGTCCCAGGATGAGGGAAGAGAGGAGAATCTTGACTCCATGTTTCAGAAGACTGGTTTATTATTTTATGGTACATATTATATTAAAAGTAAATGCTATAATAAAACTATACTAAAAGAATAGAAGAAAGGATTTCATCAGAAGGCTTGCAAAGAAAAAGAAGGAATGTTAACAAAAGCTCATGACTCTCGGAGTCCGAGCCAGCTGACTGTGATTGGCCATTAATTAGAAACAACCACATGAGACCAGTCACAGATGCACCTGTTGCATTCCACAGCAGCAAATTATTGTTTTTCTTTTCCTCTGCGGCTTATCAGGAGAAAAAAGCCCTAACAAAAGGATTTTTCATAAAATGTGTCTGTGACACTGGAGAGTGAGGAAGGTGAGTCTTACCAGCACCACTACTGCCCACCGATATTGCCTGCTGTGGTACCCACATCACAGCTCAAGAGAAAGGCTTTGGAGTCACTCATTATCATTTTGGTAATCATTATCATTTTGTCACTGTCATTATCACATTCACTGAGCTCTACCTTAGTTTTCTGAACTCCTCCATTTCCAACAGAAGAGCTGGTTATTGTGGAAGTGTTAAGGATGACCATGGAAAATGCTTTTATTACAATTTTGCCTCTTCTGATGCACACTAGCTACCTCATTTCCATAAAAAGAAGTTAAAAACCGACAGGAAAATGTTTTTTGAAAAAATTAAAACTTCTCTCTTAAAATGATAAGTCTGCAAGTAAACCTAGAACTGAAAATAATTCACAGAACACAAAACAAACAGAAGAACAAGAATGAGAACTTTTAATGCCATTTGAGGACAGACAGGCCAAAATTAACTAGCTCCATTTTAATATGAAACCAGAAAGGGGAGGTTGGATGGAAAAAGTATGTTACTTCTGGGACATAGCTGTCAATATTAAGGATTTTTTTCAGTTTGTATCAACTCCACTTAAAACCCAGAAGACCTAAGCCTTTACTGTACTGAAACACAAATGAATGAATTATAAGTGTACACAATACAAGTACATAAAAAAAGACATTCATAATTCTGACCTAAAGTGAAATCTACCCTCTGCCCACACACAAAAGCTTCAGAGCTGTTAAATTTCATTTCTCCAAAGAGAAACTAAACCCCCATTTCACATGCTCAGAGTACAGCATTTTTATTTAGTTCCTAGTTGAAGAATGTGCTATGCTAAAATGAAGTTAAAGGAACAGTTTCATTAACTACCATGGGGTGTTTAGAGTGTGAATGCAGGGTAGAACACACTCTTTCCCTCTAAGAGGCAGATAAAACAGGATTCAAGCATTTGAAAGAAACTCAATTAGCTACAGTGCTTTAATATCTGCATTTGTCCACATTTGAATGTCATTTCTGCACCAATTAGGTCAATTTGCACATTTTTGTAGCTTTGTGCCCACAGCAGAGCAAGTCCAGCCTGTCTGCTCCAGATTCTCTTCTCATCTCTGAACCCTTCTTCCCATCTCCTGCCTTCATCTTTCTCTACCACAAAAGCTTCCTCCTTCCTTTTTAAACTTTTCTTGGTCTTGAAATGATCTGCTTCTTTTCTCTCTACCTTACAAACATCACCTTTTACAGATTGACATTCTTTATCTGGTTTTACTTAGATTTTTAAGATCTTTAATAGCAGAGAAAATATAGCTTTCAGTGCAGGCTGAAGTCCTCTGTAAATGTGTAATTTATACAATTTATATCCTAATGTGTTATTGCAGCTACAGTTCATGTAGAACACATATTTTCTCCTGGTCACGTTTCACATTTTTTATCATTCTGTTTACTTTCAAGATTTTCCTCTCACTGGATATAAGTGCAAAGATTTGATGATTAAAACAGAAAATATGGAAGTTTACTGCTGTAATTCTTCT
Source organism: Melospiza melodia melodia (assembly GCF_035770615.1). Classification (NCBI taxonomy): domain Eukaryota; kingdom Metazoa; phylum Chordata; class Aves; order Passeriformes; family Passerellidae; genus Melospiza; species Melospiza melodia. The sequence continues at coordinate 47,943,538 of NC_086199.1, forward strand.
GTGCCAAGCAGCTGCTGCAGTCCTTGGTTCCAAACACTTTATCCTTCAGACACTCAAGTTTTGCAATCCCTGATGTACCAGCCATGACAAAACTATCTTAAGAGCACTATTTATGTCTGCCCTGCTCTTCATACAAACCTTGTGATCAACTTCCTGCACAAACCAAAAAAAACCCAATCACACTAGAACCTGTTCCATAAAATCCTGTCCCTTTTTCAGCATATTATGTTCTTGCAAGTCCTCCAGTATTTTTGCAAGATCAAAACAGACATCTTTTCAATGCCATTTTCTTCTACATGCCTCACAACTTCTGCAGCCCCCAATGCAAAGAAATCTTTTTCCATCCATTCTAAGACTCTTTTTTCTGTAAATTCTGGTGGATATAACTCTTGCCATAAATATTTTCATTCTGCTTATAGGGTGATTTCTACAGGAATCCAACCTTCCAGCAACACACCCAAATTTGCAGTGATTTAATTGTATATTCATGGCACAAGTACAATAACTCAATCCAGAGGAGGAACCCATGCATTCCATGTGTGTACCCACCCACCCCTACACCCTCACTTGGCAGCCTGGAAAATCCTCTTTAAATCAATACTTTGGCTGTCAAATGTTTCTTCATCATAAGTACTACACACACACAGAACCCCTGTCAAAACCCTTCAATATTATTCACTATTACCAAAGCTTTTTCATGCAGGATCAAGTGAATTTCAGTCATTCAAGGACTGCAGTTACAATCTGCAGAAGCATGCTTGAATTAACAGAGTCTGAAATTGTATATTAACAATTTAGGAGAAAATAATAATGATGATAAAAATAAAAGGAAAACCTAGAATAAAAGATAAATAAATAAAGCTTAAGATGTTGGATGATAAGTAAATACTTTGTCAAGTATTTTAAGTTGACAAAGATGATCAGAGTCAACAAGCCTGTATTGTAACTTGTTTAGAGTTGGGGAAACTTTAAAATAAATCATTCAGTAAACACAGAGATGAAGAATTAAGTAAACTATGAGCTAGGGATCTTGCCAGAAATGTCTTGTATTTAAGCATGAGCTCAACAAATCACCTGGAAACACAACTGGAACGTGTTCCAAGTACAGAGCCTTAAGCCAGTTTGCATTTATTCCTCCCAAAACAGGACAGCAGACTACACTGAAACACAGGAGACTACACTGAGAAAGTGCTTCAACAAGCACAGTTATTTTTATTACCTCTGCCAAACACCATCACTAAAAATCTACTGTCTTCCAAAGAAAAATAAAGAGCAAGTAAAATCAAGAAATACAGGTCTTGAGCCAAGCTTTACAAAAGTAAAGTCACCAGCCTCACTGGCACCAACAACTTCAGTTTTGATCCTTAATTTCAGTAAAAAGTAACATAAAAAACAATTTCTTCATTTGTATCAGTACAGCTATGAAGCTATATGCTTGTTTATTACCATTCCATGAAAGCTTTGAGACTGATGGAAATTTTTAATAGACATTATTGCAAAAATGGGAAAAAATTAAAACTTATTACAGCACAGAAAAGCATGATTAAGTAAGGAACGGTAAAAACTTGGATTTTACATGTATATTATTCCATGTAGTAATACACTTCAAGTATTTTAATTTCTATAATAATATGAGATATGTCATAATTGTGAGCAGTTACACAGTGGTAAAAAAGTGGTAAAAAAATACTCTGAAGCAGCCAAAGAGGCAGAGGAAAGCATATATAGACATATATAGATGGCATACATTAGCTCAACGAATTTTGAATAATTCAAAGAAAATTTTCTAGGACTGAAAGCTTAATATAGAGGTCTGCTTTAAAAATGATGTCAATAAGATAGAGCTTAAAACACACCTACAAAGCACTGCACTGTGAGCCTCACAGCAGTGATGTTATCATTGGGATCATCTGGGGATATAATACATTTCCAGCCAAGTGGAAAAGGTCAGTATCAAACCAGAAAATTCAGGAAGGTGTCCATTTGTAAGAGAAAATGTAACTATCCACTGTAGTTTGTCAAGAGCTCTGGCAGATTCTCAGTCTTTGCAGTGGATAAACTTATACAGGGTTTTCCTTTAATATAATAAGGTTCCAGCTGAAATGCAAGTCTTGTGGTTTAAAACCCAGCCAGCAACCAAGCACTGTCATGGACATATTTTATGAAAAATACTTTTGCTAGGATTTTTTCTCCTGAGAAGCTGAGATACCTCAGAGGAAAAGAAAAACAATAATTATCTGCTGCTGTGGAATACAACAGGTGCATCTTTGATTGGTCTCATGTGGTTGTTTTTAATTAATGGCCAATCACAGCACAACTCAGACTCTCTGGTCAGTCACAAGATTTTATTATCATTCCATTCTTTCAAGCCTTCTGACAAAATCCTTTCTTCTATTCTTTTACTATGGTTTTAATATATCATTTTCCTTTAATATAATATATATCATAAAACATTAAATCAGCCTTCTGAAACATGGATTCAAGATTCTCATCTCTTCCCTTGCTGGGATTGCCTGCAAATTCAACATTTGGTGACCCCAAGTGAGGGACATTGCCACAGATAAAAAAATAAATAAAATACCACAGAGCAGCTGAGTGCCCCTCAGGTGGGATGGGGAGAAGAAGCCTCATTTCCAGGTCCCAGAATATTCTGCGCTGGCAGGGACCCATAAGGATCACCAAGTTCAACCCTCATGTGAATGGCCCATGCAGGGACTGAACCCCACCATGCTGGTGGTATTTGCATCATACTCTGAGCAGCTGAGATATTGTCATCAATCAGCTGAGATGAGAACAGTTTCATCATTGAAACACTGAAAAACAGAAGAATAATTGTAAAGAAAAGGGAGGTTACAAAAAGAGAGGTAACGACAAAGCCAAACGGGGATAGGAAACAAAAAAATGATGCACAATTTCACTGTTCATCACCAGCTGGCCAGGGCCCAGGCAGTCCCTGAGCTGTGATCAGCCCCTCCTGGCCCCCACTTTCCCTACTGGATGTGACCTTCCATGGATGGAAATCCCTTTGGCCACCTTGGGTCACCTGTCCCAGCCCCTTGTGCACCTGCCCCTTGGGACACTGAAAAGTGCTGGATTTAGGGTGAGCCCTGCAGAGCAACAACCAAACACCAGTGTGGAATCAATGTTCCATCAGTTATTCCCATAATGAACCCAAACCAGAGCTCTGTACTGCACTACTATGGGTGTCACAGATACCTTTTATGAAAAACCCTTTCCTGAGGATTTTTTCCCCCTGAGAAGCTAGAGGCCTCAGGAACAAAATGCAAACAATGATTATCTGCTGCTGTGGGATGCAACAGGTGCATCTGTGATTGGTCTCATGCAGTTGTTTTTAATTAATGGCCAATCACAGTCAGCTGGCTCAGACTCTTTGTCCAAGACAGAAGCCTTTGTTTTCATTCTTTCTTTTTCTATTCTTAGCTAGCCTTCTGATGAAATCCTTTCTTCTATTCTTTTAGCATAGTTTTAATGTAATATATATCATAAAATAATAAATCAAGCCCTCTGAAACATGGAGTCAGATCCTCATCTCTTCCCTCATCCAAAGATCCCTGTGAACACCGTCACATTATGGATATTGTCTCATTTTGAGAGAACCTTTATTCCGAGTCTCCTAAGCTAAGGAAGACATTTAATGTCACATAACACAGACATTTCTCATGGCAGGCAGATGGTGTTATGCACAATCTGTAAAATGTCCTTGAAAAAATGTTCATGATTACATATAAACTTGAAAAAATCCAATAATGTATAATGGCACTAGTGTTGCAGTAACTGTGTCTTCTACAACTCTGCTTTCTGTTGAAGTAAATGGAGAACCAAATATATCAGAAGAGTCTTCCTCCTCAGTTTTCTATCACAAAATCTGTAAGACTGTTTTAGCTATCATAGCAGAAGGACAGAAGTGGAAGAAGTGCAAAACATCATACAAGAAGCTGCTTCTGCATTTTGATACTAATATAAAATCTATAAAAGTTCCTGCTGCTGAATGCCAGTACTTGCAAATCCCTTTTGCAGCAGAGGGTTTTCTGTAGGCTCACTCTGAGAGGGGAGAAAACATAAGGTTTACTTTCACATACCTCTCCGTGTTGACTCCTCCTCATAATTTGAAACAGTAGGAGTATGTGTCATTATCTGCTCAAAAAAAAAAAAAAAAAAAAAAAAACCAAAAAATCCTGATCTGCACAAGTACAATTACATATTCTCCTTTCATTGTCATCACAAGGCACTGTAGGTGTGCACAGAGGTGTGTTGGATAGCAACAGATTCTCCGAGCAGTGCCTGCACTTGGAGTAGGATGCTCTGAAGGGTAATCTCACAGGAGGAGGCTCTTCTGCTTCACTTGAACTTCTCAGATTTCATGTTGAGTAGGATATTGGTATCAATACAGGTAAGTTAATCCATTATATTTCTGTGGTGGTCCTGTGAAGCTTCACTGCTGTGGAAGAGGTTTCACAGTGACTTCTGTGAGCCAGAGAGAAGATTGATAAGGTATCGCACACATCTTTTCATGAAAAATCCTTTCCTTAGGATTTTTCCTCTTGAGAAGCTGAGAGGCCTCAGGAACAAAATGTAAACAATGGTTATCTGCTGCTGTGGGATGCAACAGGTGGGTCTGTGATTGGTCTCATGTTGTTGTTTGTAATTAATGGCCAATCACAGCCCAGCTAGCTTGGGCACAGAGCCCTAGCCACAAACTTTTGTTATCATTCTTTCTATTCTTAGCTAAGCCTTCTGATGAAACCTTTCCTTCTAGTCTTTTAGTATAGTTTTAATGTAATACATATCATAAAATAATATGATATATATTACATTTATCAAACCTTCTGAAACATGGAGTCAGATCCTTCATCTCTTCCCTCATCCAAGAGCCCCTGTGAACACCGTCAAAATAAGAGGATCCATGTTTACCCCTGAAAGAATTTCCTACCAAGGTCATTGGCAGAGAAACCAAGAAAGAAAATGTTAAATAAGAGAAACCTGCAAGTGCCTATTCCAATGAGCACTTTGTCTCTCATGACCAATGAGTAAAGTGCAACTTATGAGTTTTGTAAGAACTTATAAAAAGCATGCATGCTGTAATAAAAACAGTGTGAAGCCTTCTGGAAATGGAGTGTTGCTTTCTATTCTGTCTCAGCTACAACACACTACCTTCTTGAGCTCTAACAAACTCTTGCAGATGGGTTAGAGGCTTAATGCTTTAATGATTCTAAAGATCACCCTAAATGCCACATATTATCTCTTGTCACTTATTGTATGCATGCATCAGTGACAGGTTTCACTGCAATGCCAACCCTTTTCCTGCATCAGATGCTGCTCTAGACATTAGCTTAACCCACCTTCTACCCAAGCAGGGAAAAATGTCTGCATTAGCTGAAGAGCAAAAGTGAAACCTGATTTATTTTCCTCTCATGAACAGCAAAACTAAAACCTGAACATTTCTCCTTGAACTGGTACAGTGTCAAATGAAGTTCAAATCCTTCCTAATAGGAAAAATCCTTCCTAAAGGAAAAATACCTTACAAGGGAAGCAGCACACACAACTTGGATACAACATTGTCTCCTGAAAAAGAGAAAGAACTGAAAGAAGCACAAAGAGAAAACTACTCAAACCTATTTCTGGCTCCCAGCCATCACTGGACCCACTTGTGCATCTGCTGTTCCTGGCATTCAAAAACCAACTAACAGGACATCACAGTGATTCTTGTGTGCTGTATAATTTTCTAAGTATATATATTATGATGTTTCCATGGCACTAAAGTACTTTGTCTGATCTGAGTTTTCAGGAAAATGTCTGAAATATTTCACAAATCATAACATCACCTTTTACTAAGAGTTTTATTGCAAATTAATGGCTGATCCATTTAGATTTTGCATCATAACAAATTATGCAACAAGCTGATTTTGTTGGATTCTTTTTGCAGCCTCCAGTGATGTGATGGGAAATTCTATTTAAAAAAAAGAGGCAATCTTCCCCATCCAAAACAGACTGAGAGGGACTGGGAATCAATTTGATATGTTGATATGGTTCCTGCAGCCCACCACACATCAGCTCATCTCTAGTGCAAGTCAAGTCTGTAGAAGGCAAAAAGAGGATGCATCCCTCTGTCGTCCCTTTCAGGCTCCATAAAACCTCCAAGATTCCTGCCTGGCATTTCAGGATGGCCAAAACCTGACTGATCCCCTGTTGTTGGACTCCCTCCTGTGCCTCCACAGAGCTGCTGCTGCACTGGTGCAAGAAAATCACATCCCCTTCAGCCTGGGTGAGTATCTAGTGAGGCACTGACACATCAACCTGCACACACAGACCTCGTTCTGCTTCTCCCATGCTTCTTCTTCCTCACTCAACAGCACCCATGAACAGCAAGAGCTTTGTCTGCTGTCTATACAGAAAATATTGTAAAAAAAAAAACATAAAAAAAATCACAATTTCCCCAAAGAATTACTATTTGTAAAAAATACCACAAGAAAACGAGTTTTTTTTTCCTTATGAAGAAGTCTCCATGACATTAACAAAAAGAACTTATCTGTTAAGTAAACTAAGAAAAGACTATCCTAGAAATAGTAAACTAACTAAAAGCTGAAGTTTTGTTTCTTTACATTGTCAATAAGAAAAAAGAAATTGTAAGAAGAAAAGTATTCTAAAAGTTTTATTCTAAAAGTAAATATATTTATTTATATAAAAGTTTTACTTTCTTTTTTTTCTTTTTTTACTCTTTCTTTAATTACTATTAATAAACTTTTCTTTATACCCTGTTAAAATTTTAAACCTACTTTATCTGTCTCCTAGTCCTACCTCACAACAAAAAGCAAATACAGTCATAATTAACCAACACTAAACCCACCACACTTCCAATTAAGCAACTTCTATTTTCCCACCACACTGCCATAAGCCAAGTCTTTCTTTGAAAAATGAAACTTTTCATATAATAAAACTGGACCTGCTCTCTTTGTTTGCTTGGTACATTCTCCAAAACATTCACGTACTACAGAAAATAATCATAACATTCAAAATAACACTAAATATTCAGCTGCTCTCCTAAGGGTACAAAACACTAAAAAAACAAAAAAAAATATTTCTCAGTTGTGTAAATTATTCATCCATTCTGAAGTAAATACTGTAGAGCACATTAAGCTGGGTTGTGCTCAATAGCTGTAGGTGCCTACAGCAACCATCAATAATCCAAACCTCCCCAAACCACCAACATTCCTGCAATTCTTTAGGTATATATGAAATTGGCTTTTAACAAAAGGAGCTGGTGTACTGTGGGGAGAGCCCTACAGCAGAGAGAAAAATATCAAAGAAAAGGAGCTGAAAACAGTCTAAGGCAAAAATATTCAGTGGTAAAAGCATACATATTCGTGGAACTGAATTATTGACATGGATTCCTGGCAGATTATTAATGTGAAGTGGTGACAGCGTGATGCTATGTGAGTCAAACTGCCTGTTATTGTTGAGAATGCAATTAATTCTGTAAAATGTTGTGCCAGGCTGACAGACAATTATCAGGAAAGTTTAAGAACTCGGTCAAGTGCCAGAAAATGGCAGTGAGTGGAATAGAAAGTGTTGAACTGCCTGATTTCAGATAGAAAGATTGGCAGGAGAAAAACAAAAACAAGAGAAAAATGGGGAAAAGAGATGTAGGATGAGACGTGCCTTTTTTGTGTGACATTTTCTGCAATGCATCTGCCTCTCAATTACTTTTTAGAAGTGAAGCCCGTTCCCAAGGTTGAGTTCCAAACAAATAAATGTGTCTGCTGACACGTTTCTCTTACTCTCTGTCTTGCTCAGAAATGGATTGTACAGCACTAGTTCTTCTGAAACTTAAACCTTGACTTTGCTCGGGAGTACCACTGATTCCTTCTGCCAAAAGAGAGTTTATTTTAAAAATATTCACTTATCCTGTCACTTCCTAAACATCAAGCAATTCATCAGTCTCTCTATAGGCCCTTTAGCTCTTAAACTGAGCTTATTCCCACACAATTCCATCCACCCCTGTGCACTTTGGACTAAACGCTCAGTACTTCTCAAGCATTCTCAGTAAGAAAGTTATTTAAATACAGAACTCCTTCTGATATTAAAATTGTCAAAACTGACAGTTTGTTCCTTCCCATTTTAGCAGAAGAAAAAAATTATATTATTTTGGTCTCTTTTAGTTCATTTTCAAAAAATTAAGTTTGCCTTTATCATAAGTTGTCTTCTAAATGCTGGTCTGACCTCCAGAGATTTACTGTGTACTAGCTGTGATCTGCTTCCCATTTCTCACATGATTTCAAAATACTAAAATTTATTAATTGATTAAGAATTAACTCAATCTGTACCATTTCACTGTATGATTCAGAGGGGAAATTCTGCAAACATTACAGTAACAAAGAGGATATTAAACTGTCACTGACTTGACATTTTCTTATTACTGAATTGCTTAACACATTATATAAGTGTTCCTTCATTGTTGAGATCTCTTTCTTTAAAGCACAGGTACTTCAGAAAGTGCAGTGATATTTCCTTCTGATATTTTTGAGATACAGGAGAGTGGAAAAACACCAAACTTTGCAGCAAAATATCTCGGAGTCCATTTTTTACAGAAAAGCTAAGTCTGATCAAAGACTAAACAGAATCACCAAATAACAATAAATTATCCACCAATTGTTCCTGAAACTTAAGCTTTACTACAACCATTGATCTTCCTTTTTTACAACTCGATACCATAGCCAAGAAATGACAGTTAAACCCAATAAATTATCCACTGAATTGCAAGCTGGTTTCTAAAATAATTTTGACTGAAAGAAAACTTGTTTTCATTAGAAATAACTGTTGAACAAAACTGTTGCAGGTCCTGACTGGACAGAGTCTGCTCTGTAATTCCAGCACAGCCTCAGGAGGGACTAAAGGCTTCAGGAAGTATTTTCTTTGTAAAATCCACACTCTGTGCAGCACTTTGAGCACTGCATTCTTCCAGACACAGACTGGCTCAAATTTACCCAGATTTTTTTTCTGTTACTCAGAAAGCTTTTCTCTGTTAGAGCATGCAGATCCAGAGTGGTAAAAACTTCCTTCAGCTGTACAGAGACGGGGGAAAAGGGTAACTGCAAACAAAACTCAGAGAAGATGCATTTCACACAAACAATAAACTACCCAAGAATTTAACTTTTGTCTGCAGCTACTCGAGTTTAATCCTATGGGTAACTGCAATTTGATAGAAAGAAATAGGGGTAGAAATTTCAGAAATAAGGGTAGAATTTGAATAAAAGAAATAATGGTCGAATCTTCAGAAATAAGGGTAGAAACTGAATAAGAAATAAGGGTAGAATTTTCAGAAATAAGGGTAGAATTTGAATAAGAAATAAGGGTAGAAATTTCAGAAATAAGGGTTGAATTCAAATAAGAAATAAGGGTAGACTTTTCAGAAATAAGGGTGGAATTTGAATAAGAAATTAGGGTAGAATTTCAGTCTTGAGTACAAAGAACCTGGAGGCTGATAGAGGTCCCCAGACTTCCAAAAGCCACATTTCAGCTGTGCTGAATGGACAAAGTTGTCTCAGAAAAAATAACAGACCCCAACCAGTTTGGTTTGGATTTTTTCCAGAAAAAAAGAGTTACTTACTTATTTTAAGCCATGGTAGCTAAAATGCAGCTAGAACTGAATATTTAGTTATCCTGTCACTTTCTAAACATCATCAAGCAAAGACTCAGATCAGAGTGAGGCTGTTCTTGGCAGAAGTGGATGCTTGCTGCTTTGCTGGCATCCTTGTCATTGCATCAACTATAAAAACTACAAAACCATTGCTCCCTTTACAGCCACATTTGAGGCATGTGGTCTGATGGATGGACAGATTCCTTCAGCCCACACCTCCTTATCCTCTCCAACTTTTACAGAGAGATATGCTGTTCCTCTTCAAATTAGCCTGCTGCTTGCTTAAATGAACAATTTGATGTCTTGAATGTTGTGGGCACGTCAGAAAGATGTTGCTTCTCAAGGTGGCAAAAGCAGCACATGAAAATCTGCTGGCAAGCTGCTCCAAACACATTCCAGCTTGTCTCATGAGGAAGCTTTAACTTCATTGGAAAGCTAAATACCAAGGCTACAAAAATCCCTTTTAGTGACAAAAGCAGGGTTAAATTTAAAAAGTCACTCTAAATTCAAAAAAGGAGACCAGCTCATTGAAACTTCCAAATTTTACCTCTAGTCTTCCAGCATGAAGTGAGTGAAATAGGAATAAGAGCATAAGAATTATGCTCATGAAAACAGCCAGGCACAACAGTAAAGGTGATGCTGATTTTTATTTTTAAGGTACTGTGAAGATTAATGACTACTAAATATTATTGTGTAAATAATTATTTAATTATTAAACAATTAACTGTTGAGAATTATTTAATTTATTATTAATTATAATGAATGATAATTTTTAATTCATTTCAAAAATTTACTCATTTCATTTAGAAAATTGATTAATGAGAACAACAACAAAACACTCTACAGGGAAGTGAATTAGTGTTGGTCCACTGAAATAGCAGTTACACAACTTATTTCATCTCTGCCAGCAGATCCAGAGTTAAGAGCTCTCAAGCAAGCGGAATCCAGAGGCACAATTGAGTTTAAGTAGGGGATTATGTTCGGTCCACTATTTCATTAACTTAATCCTGATCTCTAGAACTGGCTTCTTTCACCAAGTCATTCCAGACCACTGAGCTGCTGAGATACAGAAAGCTTCTGGAAGTGGCAGCTGTAGAGAGAAAAGAACATTTTTCACTCAATGAAATTCATGGACTTCCTTAATTTAGGCCTCTAACTGAACTGATTTGATTCAAGTTTTTTCCCATTTTCTTTTAATTAGCCAGGGCAGCTTAAATTAATTTTGTCTTATGTATGGATGCAGTACCAGGATGTTTCATGCAGGAACAAATAAGAATTTTTTTTAAAAGAGAAAAAGGGGTTTTAAAGCCTTTTAAAATCTAAGTTACCAGAAAAGATGCACTGAAATACAGTATTGATTTGCCTTCATTGATAACAAGGCAATGCCCAGTTTGCCACGTGGTGTTTGAAAGCTGTGGTGGTCAGTTCTGCATGAAAAGCTGCACACCAAATTGTGTCTGATGCTGCTGGGCACTGCACTGAAGGGTGAAATGCTGCACAGCACCAGTCTGCAGCAGTCACTGCTCTGCTCCTGGTGACAAGGACACAAACCTGGCTCAGGGACAGAGAGACAAAAGCTTGCAGTGATCTGTCTTGATTTGCATAAAGCTAAATACAATCCAGTACACATTTAGATATGGGCATGTTCTGACTCAATCAATTCCACCAAGCTGTTCTCCAGTGGAAATAAAAGCAAAATCTGGTCTGAATTTTGCATGTATTGTCTCTGCTGCTAGAAAATACAGGCACTGCCCATGGACAACTAGACTGTTGAAAGTTCTTGGCATGGCATTCCTCATTAAAGCAGTTAAATCTGCTGCCCTAATTTGTCTTTGATGGTTACATCACTTTGAGACAGCTGAGGACAAATCTCCCTTTCCAGTGCTGCTGTTCCAAGCTGTTCAGGAGCACCAGCAGGCAACAAGCACCATGCTGTATCTCATATCAGACAAAGAGCTGAATACCTGCTGCTTAGCCACAACAAAAAATTGCAAATAATGGTAAAAACACCAAAAAATAGTGGTAAAAATTTAAACCTCCTATTTCTTTAAGAAAAATAGATATATGCTAAGGCTGTGCTCTCCCTCTTGTTGGACACACAGTATTTCTTTTCTACCTGCCATCACTGGTTTATTTTTTCCTGACTGGTGAATCAAAGTTTGAAACACAGTTCTCTGTTACTTGCCCCTCCATAGATGCTGTCTTTTTTTTATGGGTTCCTTGCTGGGTACAGAAATTCTGCTTTACACTGTGGCAGTCATGCCACATCACATCTCACAGAGCACAGCTTGCTTGCTTTGCCATGGCTATTGCAGACAGCTAGCTAATATGGTGAGAAACACTGTGCTCCAAAATAAACTGCACATGAAATTGGTAGGACAGGGGCTGTGTGCAAGCACAGCCTAGAATTAAGTTTGCATACCACACTTGTAAATTAGCGGGAGGAATAATCCTAGCTGGCTATTAAAAAGTATTGCTTTTTGTTCTTAAACACCAGTTTTTTTTTCCTTTTAGTTTGTATCAAGAGCTTGACATTGCAGACTGTGAAGTTTAAAAAAGCTGACCTTGAAAACAGTCACATTTATTTTTGAGTGTTAGTTTAGCTTCACACCCTGGAAGTGGCTTCCTGCCTTCCAGATTCTGCTGAGCACTGCATGACCAGCCATGCCTGAACTCACTGCACAGCTCCCTTCAGGCCACACTAGAACTACTCAGAGCCCATCTTGAAACACAAAATAATGAAATACATTGAAATACAACCCAGCTTGAAATACAAAAAGCCTCTGTTTTAGTAACCCACACCATGACTCCAGTCACCTCCACTAAACAGTGACCTCAGTGGCACCCCTGATCATTTTGTCTCAAGCTGCATCAAGGGAAATTTAGGTTGGATATTAGGAAGAAGTTTTTCACAGAAAGGGTGATAAAGTTCTGGAATGGCTGCCTGGGAACGTGGTGGAGTCCCCATCCCTGGGTGTGTTCAACAAAGCCTGGATGTGGCACTGGGTGCCAGGGCTTGGTTGAGGTGTTGAGGATGGGTTGGACTACATGATCTATAAGGTCTCTTCCAACCTGGTCATTCTGGGAATTTTCAGAGGTGGCAGGCCAGCTCTCTGCAGCCAAACTTTCCTGTGATCTTCCTCAGCATGGGCTGGAGGGCATTTTTACTCCCTGACAGGCTTCAGGCAGTGCTCCCACACATTTCCCACCCTTCTCTCCCAGGGAGGAGCATCTCCAAGTGGAGCAGCCTTGCTGAAGAAGTCTTTGCACGCCCCACACAGAGCAAGCCCAGCAGATCTCCCTTGCCAAGCTGTGAGAATTCTCTTCATCACAGCAGCCTGGCAGGCTGGCACTGAGGGTGAAGGGGCTACCCTGCTGACATCAACCCCTAACATCTCCAAGAAAACTCCCCAACAGCAGTGGCATTGCTATCTACAGTCATTTTGATAGGAAACTGTGAGGAAATGTGTGCAGCGTTCTGCAGGGAAATGTGGGGTCCTGTCAGTGCTGTTGCCACACCTGGGCTTGAGCAGCAGGTACAGCACTCAATCCAGGCGCTAAATCACATCTCAGGCTTTCCCAGGCACTGAAGATGCTGGGCTGAGGACACTCAGACACAGACAATTCCCAAAGGTGGCTGTTCACACACACAACACTCCTGATCCCTGAGATCTGCAGGTAGCTGCAGGCTCTGCACAGTTAAATTTTAGATAGCTGTGAAAGATTCTACAGCACACGACATTTAAGTTGATAATTCTTTCACATGAGACGCATTTCAACCTGGCTTACTTGGAAAGCATTTCTCCATGGTATAAAGTCACTTATTCACCACTCAAATGGACAATACCCACACCTCGTGTTTCACACCTGACATCACATTTAACCAGATTTACAACTTCATTCTTTAATAGAATTGCTCCTGAAATGTATTAATGCAGCAAACTAGGATAGTTTACCTGTTTATGATGGAGAGATGAGCTGTTATCACTTATTAAATGCACACTCCTGGCTTTTCCCAGTTGCAACATTAAACAGGCTAACCTAAGCCTGAACTGAAGAATGAGGAGAAAGAAAATAGCTGAAAAATTATTAACTTTGGAGGTACTATCTACTGGTGCTACAGAGGATATTATTAAAATAAACAGCAAGAAATCCCCATCACCACCAAATTCTCAGGGAACAATTACTGCATCTCCAATGAGAAGAAAGGAAATAACCATTAATGATTATGTTTTCTGTGCTAGATTCAAACACCTGTTGCTGCTTAAGGGATTTTTATTTGTTTTCATTGCATATAATGCTGGAACACATCTTGTGCAATAATACTGTTATGTCAGTGCTCTTGTAAAACCACAATTTCTTCTTGGACAGCTGCAGCATTTACACAGATTTATTAGATCCAAAAGTCCACATAATCACATCACCTGAATAAAAATTAGCCATCTGAAAGCTTTACATAACCACAGCATTTGTGGTAAGGCAGGATGGGGCAGGAGCTCATGCTGGAGTAAAAAAAATCTCAAAAATCGGACAGATTTTCAGCAGTGCTGAAACTGTTGAAGTTTCAACCAGAAAAAGCAGAAGCTGAATCTCTGTGTAACACCATGTTGGTCCCTTCCAAGGACACAAAGGGTAGAAATCCTGGCTCTCAGATTAATTTTTCTTTGCCTCATTATGACACACTCAGTCTTTGCTTGATCCTTACCCCAGGTAGGCCAGTGTGAACTCATTTAAGTCCACTCAATTAAACAGAGAATTGCACAATTATGCCAGCTGATATTTCAGGGCTGTGATCCCTTATCAGAAGGGCTCTGCTAAACAGCAATTTATTTGGCTTAATAAAATGGAATGCTGTGCTATCCAGCACATTTTTGCCTGCCAGAATAATGCTTTCAAGAACCCAGGGGATGTAATTCTCCCTAGAAAGACAGGCTGAGAACAATGAGATTCACAGCAGGTGTGAGAGCTCAGCTCCTCAGCACTGACAGCAAAACCTCAAATTGCACCCAACAGGCACAGAGCCAAGCTGGTGTCCTTCAGAGAGCTGGGGAGAGCACAGAAATCTGGGAACAACAGCACAGAAATCTGGGAACAGCGTGTTCCCACTCACCCCAACACACACCCACTGGGACTGGACATGAACAGCCGCCACACCAAGAACAGCCAGGTTTTTTAGCCATTTTACAGCACTCATATAAAAAATGCCAGCACTGCAGACAGCCCAGGAAAAAAAGAGTTATTGAAGCTGGTAGACAACAATAAATAACAATCAGTGGGTACCAGCAGTCATGACATAATTTAATACAGGGCTGAAGGTGCTTTCAAAACCCAAAGTATTTATAGATAGCTGGGTAAAAACACTGACAACAAACAGCCATAGAACAAATAAACGTTGGCATTTTCCAAACGGGATGGCCTTTTTCAAAAGCAAATGTATGGTGATTGCTTCAAAGCAGCTAGAATAACTGCTGAAGCTGATGTTTATAAAATCTAAACACAGTTGACACAAATGAAAAAACTCTGCTTTCAGTTACACATGCAGAGCCTCTGCAAAGAGCAGAATTTGTCCCCAAAGGAACATAGTGTTCCTGAGAAGGAAAGGACAGGACCTCAGAGGCAGACATAAGCTAATTGGACCCAGGTCTTTGAGTTCTAGAAGCTATACCCACTTCACTGTGCTGCTGCAGCATAAAAACAAAAAAAAACCAAAAACCCCCACCATCGCACTTCCTAAAAACAATCAAGTCAAAAGAAAAGGTTATTTTAAAACAGAGCATCAACCTTGCCAGGAAAATCAAGGGGACAAACCATCAAAGAATGCCTAAAGATTCAGGTAAATATTGGCATTTGTTTGGTGGCATATTGCCCCAGCTGCAGCCACACCCTTGAGACACAGCCAAGGGAGAAACTGCAAGGTGTTTGTAAGGAATAAATGAAAAAAATTTCATCCCATAAATTACAATCAGATTTCTGCCAGAGTGTGCAGTAAACAGCATCCATCTCCAAAAAGGCACTGGAGCACACACAGAAAGATGTGAAAGAGGAAGCAGGAGAGGCAAGAGAGGAGTTCAAGTTAAGGTGACAAACAGTTCACATGCATAAAAAAGTCAAAGACTTCACATCTTCCAGCTCCATCTATATTTTGTGGCTTCTTCACTGGTACTTTGGGCCAAATTCACCACTTTTCCAGAAATTAACTCTGTACTTTTATTCATACTTCAACACTGCATACCTTTTTCTTTATTCTCAAGTCATGCTTCAGCACTGCTCTCATCTCTTTTCAATTACTGAAATCTTTGCTCATCAATTTTAAATGAGCTCAGGGAGCTCATATAAATAATTCTAAAATCCATCTTTCTGTTGTAAATTAGTATTGCAAGCATTCATTCATTCTTTCACCCATCCTACTACGTCACTAATCTTCTACCCAAGAATTTCCTGAATATTTTCCACTTTTGGTCTAAATTTAGAAGTTGTCCTCTGACACTCTTCAACATCCTATTTTTACCACCTTAGACACGAACACGAGCAGCAGCACTTAAAACTGATCTCACCTTAACTTTTACTGAGTTGGCAAGAAAAATTCACATTATTCTCATTCACTTTTGGAGTAATTTAGGAATAACAACTCAACACTAACTCTCTGCAGTGTCACAGGCTGCAACTGTGAGCCTCAAAACATTCTTGTGAATTTAAAAGGTTTTGCTGAATCACCAGAGTTCCTTTCAAATTACCCTTTGATCTTCAAACCTGGGGGGAATTTTGAAGTCTAATTTTTTTCCTCAAATGCTTTTTCTCGTTGCCACAGCCATCTTGAACCCTGGGGAAGCACCTGGGTGCAGGGCTGGAGTAAACTGGGAGAAGCCACGAATGTGCCTCCTCACGTGGAGTCCAGCAGTGCCAAGCAGCCCCTCCAAATGGCATTTTGGAACACCAGACAGGGCAAACTTTCATTTTCAACAGCCCACAGTGCTGCTGAGAGCATTGGAAGCTGCCCAGCCGTGTGTCCTGAAAAGCCATAATTAGTGTGATTGCTGCAGGGAAGGATGGCAGGGAGAAGCTTGGCACTCAGTGGTCATTCAAACATAAAGAGCCAAGGGACAGACACTGCTCCACCAGCTGCTTGGAGCAGGCCAGCACTGGGATGCCAACGAGCCCTGGCTTAGCTTGGGAAGAGCAGTGTGGATGAAGGAGGAATTGAGAATCTGACTCGATGTTCTTAGAAGGCTGATTTATTATTTTAGGTACTTATATTATTATATTAAAGAATGCTACACTAAACTACACTAAAGAATAGAGAAAGGATACTTATATAAGGCTTAAACAAGATAATTATGAAAAACTCATGACTGACAATTCAGAGTCTGACACAGCCTGACTGTGATTGGTCATTAAGTAAAAAGAATCCACATGTTGGATAAACAACCTCCAACCACATTCCAAAGCAGCAAAACACAGGAGAAACAAATGAGGTTGTTTTCCTTTTTCTCTGAGGCCTCTCAGTTTCCCAGGAGAAGAAATCCTGACGAAGGGATTTTTCCAGAAAATTTGACAGGGACAGAACAGCTCACCAAATGGAATTAAAAGGTGCAGAAAAGAGGAAGAATCTTCAATTTCCCAGCAGCATCCAGCCCTACATGAACTAGTCCTCAGCATTAAGGTCTCACTCAAGGAAATGACTGATAGAACACAACAGTGTTTGTAATAATAACATAAAGAATGTATAATTAATAAAGTCCAACTCTCATACCTTATCAAATGATAACATCTCTTACTGTAAATGCAGAGAGTGCCATATTTAAACCAATTGTCCAAAGATGACACAGTTCCATTCAAGAAAAAATGTTTGTGTTGAGCCTGTACTGCTTAACCCAGACTCAGCAATAATTTAAGGGGGGGTACCTGCACAAAACAAATGTATTAAAGTGGTTCTTAAGCAACCAAGAACCATCAAGAGCCATTGTGCTCTAGCAGCACTCTGAACTGTTACCCTCTCCAGCTTGCACAGACTTCAGAGCAGAGGTAGCTCTGTGGCTGAGCACAGTGAATTGCTCTTTTACCACTCATTGTGCATTTTCTCTCACAAGGCTACCTCAGCAGCACTTTGCAGCAAGTTCACTTTCTGAATTTCTTGTTTCTGGGGTCACCCTTCTTTATGCTGCCAGCTTCACCCCACAGACAGTGACTGGTATTTCTTACTCTACACGTGTGCAAAAATAAAGCCTGTTGATTGTCACAGACACATTTTATGAAAAATCCTTTTGCTAGGGTCTTTTCTCCTGAGAAGCTGAGAGACCTCAGAAAGGAAATGTAAACAATGTTTATCTGCTGCTGTGGAATGCAACAGGTGCATCTTTGATTGGTCTCATGTGGTTGTTTTTAATTAATGGCCAATCACAGTCAGCTGGTTCAGACTCTCTGGTCAGTCACAAGATTTTATTATCATTCCATTCTTTTCCTTATTAGCCTTCTGATGAAATCCTTTCTTCTATTCTTTTAGTGTAGTTTTAATATATAATTTTTTTTAATATAATATATATAATAAAATAATAAATCAGCCTTCTGAAACATGGAATCAAGATTCTCATCTCTTCCCTCATCCTGAGACCCCTGCAAACACCACCACAATTGATTCCTATTGTATTTAATACTTTTTAATAAAAAGATGCCACAGTAAAAGGGTTGGAAGACAAACTGCAGTCCACATTTCCATGAATTAATGTTAATGTACAGATTTTTTTGTTTTAAATAAAAAGTCTTCCAAAGTGCGTGTTATGACAGACAGTGACTAAAGCAATCTCCATGATGCATGGAAATACACAAATATAACAGAAAACTGTTTTAAAAATATATTTTACACACACAAACTAACTCAAAATCCAGTATCAAGTGCTGCAGCACCACTTCCATTAAATGGAACTAAATTTCCAGAGAGGCAAAGAAGACGTTCTGACTGAGACTGACCAACTGTAAACTATCCCTTATTAACAACTGGTGATTACTCTAACAATTAAAAAAATAACTATATACTAAGTCAAAACTGCATTAACAAATTAATGGGTTTTTTAGTACTGACAGTTTGTATTTTTATTTATTTTTTACTGTTTCTCTCTACATTTTAGGCTGTTTTAATCTATTTAATAGAAAACTGTATTAACAGCTATTATTCTTATCGAATTTCTGCTTAAAAACAGCAACTCTTTCCTTCTACAAGTTATTTTGACATGTAAATTCTTATGAACTTCAGTACAAAACAGTATTATTGGGAATGTAATTTTCTATTTTGCAGCATTGGGTGAAGCAATTCAGTAAATTTAGAAACCATCCATAATAATAATGAACTACACATTTAAGCCATCTTGCATCATCATTTCCCAAGCAGAACACATTAGTGACTGATCACACTAATCACAATGTACTATAACTTGATAATGTTTTTCATAATTACAATTATTTTGTCAGTTATTTTAGGCCAAGTATTTAAAACACAAAATTACAAATATTGCCACAACAAAAATACCAAAACCTCATGGGATTTTTTTCCCCTCACTTCTCAGTAATGTAATTTTTCTTGTGCATTTGTATTTCTTCAGAGTCCTCTCAAGAATGGCACCATAGCATGAGAACCAGAAAAAAAAACTATTAAAACAAGAGTAGAAAGATGCTTTCTAGCTAGAAAAAAAATAGGAAGATACTGGATTCATTTTTATATCACAATAATTTTCCAAGTCCAATTTGAGCTATTCATTTTATATAGCATTCCACAATTGCTCTTGAAGCTATTTCTATTCTTTGACTAGAGATTTTGCTGCGCAGTTAACTAAAAGACACCTGAATAAAGATTAGCAATGATATTCTCACAGGTTTAAAGTAAAAGAAACTAAATATACCCAATGTAATTTGTTCTCTGCTAAAATTACTCTTCCATGGTTAGTTACTGAGTTTTCTTATTAGGTCACATATACTTAAGAAGAGTGATATCCCACTAATTCCTGTTAGTGAAAGAAAGGGAATATTGCCTCTCCCTGTGCCAGGCCAGGGATCAGGAGAAACCCTGACCTGCAGCAACATCTCTGCCATGGTCACCTCTGAGCTACCCAGGGCAACGCTGCTAAAAATGCAGAGATGGGAACAGATGGGAACAGATCATCCCTCCAGAAACAGGGGTGGCTGTAACCAATAATCATTTTGGATTGGGAAAAGTGTGGTGGTGTTTGAGGGTCCCCAGGATGAGGGAAGAGAATCTTGACTCCATGTTTCAAAAGGCTGATTTATTATTTTATGATATATATTATATGAAAAGAAAATTATATACTAAAACTACACTAAAAGAATAGAGAAAGGAGACATCAGGAGGCTGGACAAGAATGATAATAAAACCCCATGACTGACCAGAGTCCCAACACAGCTGCACCTGTGATTGGTCATCAAGTAGAAACAATCCACACAAGACCAATCAAAGATGCACCTGTTTGTAAACCATCTCCAGACCACACTCCACAGCCATCAGATTGCTTACTTTTTTTTTTTTTCTGAGGCTCCTCAGCTTCTCAGGAGAAATATCCTAGCAAAAGGATTTTCATAAAATTTGTCAGTGACAGAAGAGAAAGCTCTGGCTGAAGGAAAAGGGAGGATGACACATCTGGATCATCATTCATGGAGCCTGGATTTTCCTTTTTGCTTCCTTTTCTCAAGAAAATGCCTGCCAGTTACCTACTGGAGTCCTTTTGGGACAAATCACATTGCTGCCTCACATTCCTGGCTGTGACATGACAAAGAAATCCCTTTATTCTTTAGTCTCACCTAAGAGGAGGCTGCCCTGTTCTCCCAGCATTGCCTGTACCTCAGGAGCAGAGTCTCTGCAGCACAAAGCAGCAAGAGGAGGAGTGGATTTGGGAGCAACAGGTAGATCAGGTTCTGCAGAGCTCTTGCCTGCAGGACTCCTCCCTCTGTGCTCACAGACAAACCCTGCAAAAATGTCCCAGAGACTCAGAGAAATGGTTTGGGTTGGAAGGGAGCTTAAAGCTCACCTCGTTCCATCACCCATTCATCCCAAAGCTCGTTCCATTCCATCACCCATTCACCCCAAAGCTCTTTCCATTCCAACACCCGTTCACCCCAAAGCTCTTTCCATTCCAACACCCTGCCATGGGCAGGGACACCTTCCAGCAGAGCCTGCCCAGAGCCCTATCCAGCCTGGCCTTGGCCACGTGCAGAGGGTCCAGGGGCAGCCACAGCTGCTCAGGGCACCTTCTGAGTGCCTCAGCAGGCAAAGGAAACCCTGCAAAAACACACCATAGACTCAGAGAAACGGTTTGGGTTGAAAAGGAATCAAAATATCACATTTCATTCCATCACCCATTCCCTCCAAAGCTCATTCCATTCCAACACCCATTCATCCCAAAGCTCTTTCCATTCCAACACCCATTCCCCCCAAAACTCATTCATTCCATTCCAACATCCATTCCCTCCAAAGCTCATTCATTCCATCACCCTGCCATGGGCAGGGACACCTTCCAGCAGAGCCTGCCCAGAGCCCTATCCAGCCTGGCCTTGACCACGTGCAGAGGGTCCAGGGGCAGCCACAGCTGCTCAGGGCACCTTCTGAGTGCCTCAGCAGCTCCTGGCACAGCTGCTGCAATGCAAGGTTGGCTGCAAGGAGCACCAGAGCCCTGGCACAAATGCATGGCTTTGTCACTCACGGCTCTTCTGGGCCCAGGAAATTTAAAAGTAGCTCCACATCCATCTGACAAGGTGACTGGTACCAAGATGACCCTGAGGTGTTGGAAAGTCTCTTTTTTCCAGCCCTGACACCAAAGAAGTTGAGATTCCTCAGCTCTGGTTCTCAAGGTTGTTTATTTTCTCTTATCAAATATATTGTCTTTCTGACCCGCTGAGATCTGTCTAGTAGGTCGGGTTGAGGCACACTGACTGCTCTGAGGGCAGTGTTATCTTTTTATACTAAAAACTACATGTACGTTATTTACAATAATTTTCCAATACCTCTCACCTATGTTAGACAGTGAGTTTCTACCCTAAACCAATCCAAAAGTGCCACCATCACAGCAGAAGATGGAGAACAAGGAGGAGAAGGAGAAAGACAGGACACACCCAGATTCCTCCATCTTGCCTCTCAAACCCCCATTCTAAATCCCCAAAATTCCACTTTTCCACCCTGTGGTAAATTCAATATCATTCTATTCAAACCCTTGTGGCCTGTAACTCATCACACAAAGTTGGTAATTGTTTCCATGGGCTAAAATCAAAGGCACAGGTGTTTGTGACTCTGTGCCAAGGTCTCTGAGCCCCTTGCCAGGGTCTCCAATCACCCAGGGCAGCCAGAGCGATGTCCTGGGTCCTGACACACATCCTCTTCAAAGACTGTACATAATACACACTATTCTTTAGATGATAACAAGAGAGAGAGATTATGAATGGAACCTCCTGGATATTATCTAAGTCACTATTTTTTTCATAACTTGATGTACAGCACCATTTAATATTTTATGTTGATAAAAGGCCAGTTCACCAAGAGGTTCTCAGTGAATTGCAATCACATCAAAACACTGACATCTCAAAATGAAGATCAGATCACTTACTTGTAGGAAATAAAGCTCTGAAAACAAACTCTGCATTTATAAAATAAATGGAAAAATTCACCGTGAATTTAGCAAGAGCAAAAGTAGTTAGAAAGTAAGATGAGAAACCACAGAGCCTTAACTACAGCATTAAAAAGAAGCTCTTTCTTCATTTAATACAATACCTCCTTTGTATAGGCTGAAAACATAAAATATTATTGGTTATATAAATCTCAAGCAGAAGTAACTGTAGGTGGCTTGGAACAAGTAAATGCTGTATTTATACAAGTGCAGCACTCTGCAAGCAATATTAGTCAGCCATTGAGCAGGTTCCCTGAGCTCCAGTACACTGAATATGTGCATAATTAGGGCTTGTTTGCGTGACATCTGGTGGGGAAATAATATCACATCTGATATGAGAGATACAAAAATATTTTCATAAAACAAAAACTCGCAGCGGAACAGGACCATGATGTTCCTTTTGATAACAAGCAGCCTCACATCAACAGAACCCAATCATCCTACAATATCAACTGTATCAGCTCTCCAGAACACAAAACAAGTCAGGGTGCAATTAGACACAATTTGCCAAGATTGGCAAAACTCAATTTCCTTCATCTCCTTGGGTCCACACAAAATGGAACTCAGGTAATGTCAAATGCAGGCAGGTGGCTGCTGTTGAGTAAATCCATTTATCATTCAAAGACCTGACTGAGCAGCCCAAATTCTCCCTTGCTTAGAGGCATTTTATATACACACAGTCCTCATAAATCTGCCCATGAGCTGTGCTGTACACATTATCCTGCAGAATAATGTCTGTGGAGCAAAGTCTGCTCCTTCTGGGTGCTATTGGATTGGAATTAGGTAAAAACCCCATTGTCTGCAACATTCTCAACAACAGCAAGAAAACAAAAAGCGAATCCAAATGAAAATGAATTTAAAGGGGGAGGATTTGAAGAGAGTTGCACTGGACTCTAAAATCTCTATTCATGTGACAGTGTTCACAGGGGTCTCAGGTTGAGGGAAGTGACGAGGATCTGACTGCATGTTTCAGAGAGCTTGATTTATTATTTTATGATATCTATTACATTAAAGCTATACTAAAAGAACAGAAGAAAAGATTTCTTCAGAAGGCTGGCTAAGAATAGAAAAAGAAGAAATGAAAAACAAAAGTCTATGGCTCGGACAGACAGTCTGAGCCAGCTGGACTGTGATTGGCCATTAATTAGAAACAACCACATGAACCAATCACAGATTCACCTGTTGCATTCCACAGCAGCAGATAATCAATGTTTATATTTTGTTCCTGAAACCTCTCAGTTTCTCAGGAGGAAAAATCCTAAGGAAAGGATTTTTCATAAAAGATGTCTGTGACATACTCATTGCTTGCATTAAATCAAGAGGAATGTTCAGTGATCACACAAATACCCCTCCCTATGCTCTTGGCAGGGCTTTTCCAAGTCCTGAGCAAATTTGTTCAGAACTGGCTCAAATACCAGAGCACTGTGCCATGTGTTGTGCCACACTGACATCCCCATTTTACTCATTTTATAATTACATTATACACATTAACACACCCCCTGTAACTTCTGCATTACTGACCACCTCTTTCTCCCAAACACAAGGGTTACCTTAATACAGCTCAAAATTCAAATCAGGAGCAGGAACAGAAATGAGGCCAAACTCAAAAACAACAATCCTATACATCTCTGGTTCTGATTTTTCAGGTTCTGCAAAATACTGCAGGTTTTGATGCCTTCATAAACAGAGATCTTCATCCTGCAGAACGCCAGGCCCTGCTTGGGGCCTGTGCATATACAACATAATTTAAGCAGTTGAATAATTGTTTAGATTTCTCTTTTTTTAGCATGGAAAGCCTGTATGAAGTGGGGATGACAACACCTTTCTGAACATTTCTGTCCTAAATATTTATTTGGGCAACAACATCTAGTAAAAACAAAGATCATGATCCACCTCAAGTGGATTCAGGCAAGAGCACTCTCTGTAAATCAGGCAGAAAAAGAGATGTCTGAACTTTGAGAAAGAACAAAGTACAGCTGCTCCACAATCTGAAACACTGTGGGTAACTGCAAAGTAATTCCTGTTCAGCTCTCCTGAATCCTGGGATTTAAAAGCACTTTTCCCAAGTGTGTGAAACCCATTATCAATGGGAAAAACTATAGCTGCTGCTACTCACAGACCTGCAGCAGGGCAACAGCACACAGGCACAGAGAGTTAGGAAATGCAGAATTTGAGCCCCAGGCATAGAGTATTAGGAAATGCTTATAATGTAAATACAAATTTTTGGGTGGCTTTGTTTAGGAGATAATCATTATTTTATAATGCCCTTCACTTTTCTGTGCATTTACCAACATTTCATTTGATATCCCTTCACTCCCTGAGTTTTCTGACCAGCTGACCTATTTTAATTATGTAGTTTAAACCAAAAACTTCAGGCTTGAACTACCTGATAAAAATGCTTTTAGAAATTATGTTATCAAGTTCTTAGTGCATCAAGTGGTATAAAATCTGCTATCACAGGATGGTTTGGCTTGGAATGGGCAGTGAAGACCATCCTGCTCCAACCCCCCTTCCATGGGTGGGTACCATCACCAGACCAGGCTGCTCAGAACACCCCAGGGATGGAGCACCCACAGCTTTTCTGGACTCCCCTGTTCCATAGAGCTGCTGGTTTTGCTTTTTCCAAGCTCCAAAGGGCATCCCAGAGCAGCTTTTCCATTCCCTGGACGTGAGACTTGCCCCAGGGACCGAGCACCTCTGACACATCAAGCTGTGCAGCCCAGAGGACATGAGCTGCCTCCTCAAGAAACAGCTCCAGATGGGGAAAAAAGCTTTTAATCCTTGACCATGGAAAGAAATACTGGTCCCTAGAAAGAGGAAAGCTCAAGATACAACAGTTTGAAGGCTGGAGAAGATGCAATAATCTGCCTTTGGAGGCAGTCAACCTCTCTAATTAACATAACATCCTTACCAGCAGTTACTGAAAATAACAACAAAACTCTCTGCTCACTGAATTTATGAAGTTTTCTGTCATTTGGATTCAGTTCCTGCATCTGCTTGGACTCATTAACACCAAAGAGCCACAAAAACTAAGTGCTCATCACAGAAAAAGGCTCCTGAGAATGCTCACAGCACTGCATCAAACACTGGGTGCTCAAAAAAAACCAAATATAAAGCTGAAGGAAGGCATTGCAATATATTGATTACATTTTTCATTTAAATCTTTTATTCTACACAACTTGGAGTGGATGTTCTCCTTCACCTTCATATTTTTATTGCTTATGATTGCTCCTTTCTGGGAGTGCCAGTGGGCTGCAGAGGTGGTGAGGGCGACTGAGGCCTCTGGGAAGAAGCAAGCCCTAGGAAATAGATGGGGTTTTGCTTTGTGATCCTCAGAACCCAAAACTTGGTGTTTGGTGCTCTGGAATGTTCCATCATGTTTCAGTCTGCAGGCGTGGATGGTCCCATGAAAACAGCTTGGACATTCTGCTTCCCAAATATGTGCAGCTTCCCATCTGTGTGCATAAATACTGGGAAAAACCACTCTGGCATTCCAGGTCCAATCCCCATTTTAACAACATATTCCACTGTCAGAAGTTCAGCCCAGGCCACATGGGCTCACCTCCCACCTTCAGTCAGCACACACACCAAGGGAAGGCATCACTACAAGCTTTTTTTTTTTTTTTTTTTTTTTTTTTTTTTTTTTTTTTTAAAGTAATTTAGTTCACACCAGGCTAATTTTCAGACACCTCTTCAAATATTTCAACCCTTATAAAATGATGATACAGAGCTCAGATACTTTAATACGTACAAGACACAAATTCAGACATGCAGGCATTTGCTGTGTTTGCTAAATACCAACATCTGCTCCAGCTCCAACAATGACACTGCTGCAGGAACAGGAAAAAAACCCACTAATCATCTCAATTAAGAGATTAGGAAATACTACACGTCATGCTCTAGCACCTTTCTGGATGTCAGTCCAAATCAGAACATCATTAGTTAGTTCCCAGCACCTTCTTTGGAACCCATACATCCAAAAAACAGCCTTGCTCTTGAAAATCCATGAAAATATTCTGTATCAGCACAGGAAGGAAGGAAGGAAGGAAGGAAGGAAGGAAGGAAGGAAGGAAGGAAGGAAGGAAGGAAGGAAGGAAGGAAGGAAGGAAGGAAGGAAGGAAGGAAGGAAGGAAGGAAGGAAGGAAGGAAGGAAGGAAGGAAGGAAGGAAGGAAGGAAGGAAGGAAGGAAGGAAGGAAGGAAGGAAGGAAGGAAGGAAGGAAGGAAGGAAGGAAGGAAGGAAGGAAGGAAGGAAGGAAGGAAGGAAGGAAGGAAGGAAGGAAGGAAGGAAGGAAGGAAGGAAGGAAGGAAGGAAGGAAGGAAGGAAGGAAGGAAGGAAGGAAGGAAGGAAGGAAGGAAGGAAGGAAGGAAGGAAGGAAGGAAGGAAGGAAGGAAGGAAGGAAGGAAGGAAGGAAGGAAGGAAGGAAGGAAGGAAGGAAGGAAGGAAGGAAGGAAGGAAGGAAGGAAGCTGCCTGAAAAAAGCAAGTGGTACCACAACTTAGGAGAAATAATTGTAGATGTACTGGCAGCAATAAAACACTGAGGAAATATGACCTAGGCATGATTCAGGAACCAAATAACAAGAGCAGCAAAAAGCTTAACAATGGGTCAGTACTCACAGCTCTGAAAAATGCACATTTTCAGCTTTGGATGGAGCAACACAAGGCTTGAGGTACAACAGCACCCGAGCAGAGCTGCTGGCTGTGGTTAATGCAAGGCTTTTGTCAGGCCTCAGATTGGCTGGAATGGTCCTGCCCACACCCACCTGGAGCCCTTTTCACCCTGCTCATGCTGTAGGACACTGCTGAGGTCTCATCCCTGTGGGATCCCATCAGCTCCTGCCTTTCCCAGCCCTGGCTGCTCCCAAACAAACACATTTCTTTCACCACCTCAAATTGCCATTGCTGTTCCGGCATCAGGAGAACCTTTTTACAGCATAGAGCAGAGGTCAGAAGGATTAAGGAGCATTTCTTTGGGCAATCCTATAGTGGAAGATGCCTGGCTAATTAGGGGAACCTATTAAATCCCATCTGTTGTTTCATTTGGCAGTGCAACCAGGACTGTGCTTGGAAACCTTGTGGGTTTCCATGCTTGCTTCTATTAGGTATAACTCAAAATACAGAATAGCACAGAAACCAAAATAATAGCTGAAATATGGTTTGTTCTCTCCTCTCAAGAGACACAAATCAGTTCAACCATCAGAAATTTTCAGAAGTAGGTAGTGGTCTGAATGCCCTTATTTCTGGGTGCCCAAAAATAAGACCATTTAAAAAGCACTTTTTCTGCATGAATTCAAAAGTAAATCTGCTTACAGCCACTGCATTTGGCTTAGGAACTGAGTTGTCCAGCACCAGCAATCAACTCGGCAACATTGTCTTGTAAAATAGGGCAAAGAGCAGCAAATTATTACAATTCCTACTTGCTCACATTTTCTACATATTTCAAAGACATAAAAATGCTTATCCTCCATTAAATTCTGAGAAACAGAAAATATTGTACCAGCCACACAAAACCAGTTTTACCTTCCAACCTATGAAATAATCCTATCATTTTTCAGGGATGTTCACAAGTAAAAGACACCAAAATAACAATTTCTTCTTGCAGATCCTCAGAAAAATTCAACTTTGTTCCTCTCATTTACTCAGATCCTTATAACACTTTTGTCCTTAGTTTTGAGATCTAGGAGTCCTGAATAAATAACATTGCTTACAAATAGCTAACACAAATAAACATACACAGAAATAAATGCTGGAGTATAAATTGCCGTACAATTCCTCTACTGCACTCTCTGCAGGATAGATTCTTGCTAAAGTAACATTTATCTGAGCTTGTCATCTGGCACAGAATAAAACACAATTATGCCCTTTAAACATTGAATTAAAAATATTTTCTATTTCTTCCCTGTGATCAAACCATATTTTCCTTCTCTGTGTGTATCTGCAGATTATATTTAAGAAAGACTTGAACAGAAAAATATTATTTCTTAGCTTCTTAACCTGAAAACATGCAAGAAGATATCTGCTTTAAAATAATGCCTTGCCATTTTGAATGCAAAGAGGGATCATCTTCCCTCATGCTTGAGACCTGAAAAATAAATTCTTAATTTCCTAAGGAATTCAGGGCAAGTTGAGGGCATCTTTAAAATACGGACCCACTAATGAAACAGAAGGTGTTTAACCTGAAATACACAGTGTGGGGAACGTGTAGCTTGCATGTGATTGTATTTTTTTCCAAAGCACATCATGGGAGCATCCCTCCTCTACTGCAAAATTCTGCACCAAAATCATACCAACATAAACACAAACAAGCACAATGAATTTTCTCCTTGGCTCTCCTGCATGGCAGGGCCAGCACTGCCTACTATTGACACAAGAAACCCTGCAAGGCATTGGAGCCCAAGGCAGCATACCTGAAACCCAAAGAGAAGGACAGGAGTGATGCTGAGCAGGTCTCAGCTGGTTTTCTGAATGGAAAACTACCATTCATGTCCAGGAGGACAGTTCCACATTCAGCATATATCAACCCTTTATAATAAGTGTTAGGACTAAGTAACTAATAAAAATAATGTTAAAAAAAACCCCAACAAAATAAACATACAAAAAAACCCAACCACAAGAAAAAAAAAAAAAAACACCCAAACTTATTTTATTCTGATTGCTAAGAACAGAAGAAAAGCATGTATCTAAAATTAAAGATGCCTTGGACATAGCTCACTGACTCCATCCATCCTCCTCCCTTACTCTGAACACAAATGCCCTAGGAGCAAGAGATTAAAAACAGAGACCAAAATCTCTCTTGAATATGTTCTGTCCCTTCCTACACTCCTTTGTGCAACATCTGTAAAACCTCCTCCACCACAGTGTCTTTTTTGACCTTAAGAAAATCACTTGTTCCTCAATGCAGAGGAAGCATTTCACAGCCCAGCTTCTTTTGAAATGAATGGGATTCAGGTACTGAAAAGCCCATTTTGTGAAGGCAGATGCGAGACCTTTTACAGATTAGGAACTGGCAAACTGGAAACTTTGAGGCCTCCCTGTCTGGGAAGGCTGCATGATATTGCCAAGCAAAAAATCCAAATTTTGCACTCAGCAGGATACTTGTGTTAGGAGTGATGCCTTTTGCAGGCTGCCCTGGAGCAGGGGCTGGACAGAGCTACAGAATAAAGCAGGGATTGATTCAAAGCATCTCCTCCATGGATCCACCTTGGGCAGCACCAGAGCCCAGCCAGGGCTGCACCCAAGATGACCCAAAATGGCCCCAAAATGCACGAGCGCTCCCGGGCTCTCTCCCTGGGATCAGTTCTGCTCCATTTGCACCTTGCAGTTCATTGTCCCATTCCAGCTTTAGCCCAGGCACTCCTACCCTGCTTGTTTTTCTCTCTGCAGCCCACGGGGTTTGTGCTCTGGGGCTGAGATTGGGATCATTTGTCCTTGGTGCCCAGCTGGAGCAGGAATTGTTTTGTCTCCCTGCTCTGCGCACAGAGCTCACCATCCCTGAATGTGGAGCTCAGACGCACACACTAAAGCAGCACAGAATGGGGAAAATATAAAATCTAAACCTGAGGCATCATTTGCTCCCATGGATTTACCAGACAGGCTGAAAACCTCCAGGAGCCCGTGGCAGCCCAGCACAGGGAGAACCTTCCCATGGCCCAGCTGAGCCCAGGGATCCTGGGAGAGCAACAAGGCACGGACCCCTCCCTGGAGCTGCAGACCAGTTCACCCAGTGTGCCCCCAGCTTGGTTTTACTGGCAGCACCATAAATGCACAAATGGAGGGCATAAAAGGAGTTTTTTACTTACTTTCCCTCAATTTGTGTGTTTTATGAGCTTTTTTCTCCTGTGATGTAAGCTTTCTCTTCTTGCTGTCTTATATACTTATGTATTTCTTTTCCAAAGGGCCTGTTGCAGAAAAAGGGCTCAAGGCACATTATAATTATATAGAAAAGGATTAAAAATAAGAATTAATTCAACCATCTTAGTATATAATGCTTTAATGATTTTTCCTTCAGAATGTGGAATCCTGAAGACACAGTAAGCATGGCAGGGATATGGGGAGTTCCTGGGTTTCAGGTACAAAACATTTATGCACTTTAACCCAGAATTGATCTGCCAATCACTTTTTCCACATTAGATGGTCCCTGTGGAAATTAAAGATGCTCATTATTACAAAAGTGCCAACTTCTCTATAAGTATTTGTTTCAAATGGAGGTGCAAAAATATGATAAATCTGTCAACTAGACCTTATTCTCTGCAAAATCTGATGCATGTAATCATTCAGCAAGAGGAAAGTGTATACCCTGCCCCATGTCTACTGAAGTTATTCTGTTATTTAGGTTATTTAAAGATAAGAAAAATACATAACTTACACGCTGGATGCCATAGTTGGGGAGGTTTCAATACTTGTTTTTATTTCTTACTGTCTCATGTAGATTAATTAAATGTTAAAAAAATGTTTATTTATTTAATAAATTTAAATAAGTTTTAATCTATTTAATAAATGTAAAGTATTTATAACGGGGCTCAATGACAGTAAAAAGTAATAAAGAACCAGTAAAAAATAGAGGAAGCCAGCAACACAATGGATAAATTATATTTAATTTGAGTATTATCTATAAATTTAAAGATTATGCTAAAATTTTATTGGTATTCAGCATGAGTTTTATGTATCCAGGATGGCCAGAAAGACAGATTTCATTTTTCAATGCTGTGCAAGAAAGACTTTTCAGGAACTAGCTACAAATGGAACAGACTTTCTGATATTTAGCTGGTTTCCCCAAGCACATTTATCCTACACTTATGCATAAATATGAAGTACCTCATGTTCTTGGGCAGCTCAGCACTGAATTTTCAAATCCCAAGTCAAATGACTCTCAACACCTGACAGCAAACTTGACAGCAATGTTCCATGTCAGGAGTTACACTCCAACACCCTTCCTTCAAGGTTATGGCCTGATCCCAAACTCTTTCCATGCCAGCACTATGAAAACCATTGTCACATTCCAAAGTTTACAGGCTGAAAACACGCTCAAATCCCAGTTTTTATGACCACAAGGATGCCTATCAGCATCCCCAAACACCAAGGACACTATTTCCATGAATTAGATGTAATCAGGATCACATTGGGGATTTTTATCCCCTGAATCTCCCAGATTTATTCTGCATTACACGAACACCACAGAGGTGGATTCCACACATGAAAGGCTATGTAAGCAGAAGAACTTTCCTTCAAAATAAAAAACAAATTATATTTTCCTTCAAATACAAACAAATTGTATTTTCCATCAAATGGAATTAGCCTCTTGTGGAATCAATTCAGAAATCGTAACTGAACACTAAAAACTTTCACTCTAATTGGGTTACACATTTCTTCTGGCATCAAGTTCAGCATCCAGGCTGATGTTTTCAAGGAACCAATGTAACATCAAAAATGTAATAAAGAAAAAAAATATGGATCTTATTAAATTAAAGCCAGCCATTAAATCCAGTGCTTCAGCTGGCAAAACTCTCTCCTTATGAGTCTGGCCTTGGCACTTAAGAGATCTATAAAAATACCTAGGAAATTCTTTAAATGAATGCCAGCACACTGTTAACTATCAGACTATATTTGAAATCGGATTTGGTGCTGCTGTGTTTCCATGAATTCTAATGGAACTACTCCAAATTTTTTCACCACTTCAAGCAAACCTGAAATATCTCATTTTGCATTATTTTTAGCTGAAATGTATGTCAATGTGAAATCATTTGAACTACATTAGTAGAACTAAAATGATCCCCAGTGTAAATCCATTCACATCAGCTACATCAGGAATGCATTTCACCACTAGAATTTAAAAATGTAAAATGCCCAAATCACAATAAAATTATTTTTCTGAGAGGTGTCAGTATCACTAGGAAAGGTCTGACAGAATCAGGAGCAGTAATTTGGAGCCATAACAGCGCCATTAAAGGGTTTCTCTGGCACAAAATTTCAACCAAAGTCATACTTAACACAAATTTCTATTTCCTAAAGCACTTGGGATCTTTGGGTTTTAGCATGTTAGTGGTAGGACTTTGGCATGATAAAACTATATTGTGACTGGACCAACAGATAGCTGAAAAATCAAATTACAAACCCAAGTAGAGCTATTTGCTTCCACTCTGGAATGCACAATTCCTTCTGTGATTCAGAATGCTGACAGCACAGCCTAGCACTGAGCTCCATAGATCCTATTTATCATGACCAAGTGTTTATTCACTGCAGGAGGCTCCAGCATTACCTGAGGACACACCCAGAACATTGCTCTGCCAACTGCTAGGAGCCCCTGCAGTCAGAGCCTCTCCTTCTGAGAGCAAGGAACTGCTCTGAAAACAGCCCAGCATGGACACTGCACACTTGTTTAAATGAACAGTTGAGCGCTTGAAGAAGTTAAGATTGCTTTTTTTTTTTTTTTTTAACAGTCATGTATCAAGGAAACAGAGCAAAAAACCAGTTTGATATTAATAGCAATCACTATTTGTTTGTGTTACTTATAGAAGACAAAACCAGCAGAGGCTGTAATGAAGAACAGAACTGTAAATGAAATTGATGCTGTAACAAACTGCATCTTCGAGCACTCCTGAACAGGAGTTTGTCAGCATCTGGTCTCAGCTGTTTATTAAAGCACTCCCCTCATGCTGAGCTCCCTGGCTACAGCACGAATGCATTTTCAAAGTGATTCAAAGAGTTTTCTCCTTTCCATCAGAGGTCTGAAATCCCACCTCTTACGAACCACCTCCCCTTCCAACCAGTCAATGCTGCAAACACATAGAACTTATTTTCCCTAAGTTCTTTATTCACCTGCTCAGTGTTTCTTTCACTCCTAGCTCGTTGCCATGGTCCCAGGCACTAAATGCTCCCTGGTGTCAGACAGAACCAGGACCAAGCCATTCAGCAAGAGAACCCTCGTGCCCTTTAGGCCATTAACTGCTATCTGTGAAAGAAATACTTCAGTTACAGGTTTTATAGAACACTCATCCTCGCTGCTGATATTGACTCTGTGGAAAAAAATATTTAGCACGTTGAACTCAGGTCAGCTGGAGTGAAATGTAACATTAAATTTTGGCAAATGCCTATGTATAAAATAACTGAGTCACTTCACTCAAAGCGCAGCTGGGATTGACACCACCACAATAAAAAGGAGCTCTCTTTAATGCTTCACATCAAAAATACAGTGAAGCCTGCTCAGTGTTTTTAAATTAGGAATCAGACACTTAAACACACATTTTGAAGCAGGGCTCAGCACAACGCAGTCTTTTGTGTGTTGTCTTTTTTTTTTATTTTTCTGCAATGCAAAAGAAGACAAGCAGAGAAACTTTTCGAAGAGACTCACAGAAAAACTATGAAGGCAAAACCCAACCATTAAAGAGAAGCCTGTGTCTGCAGCTCTGTTTGGTGCCACTGGATTCAGCAAACAAGGCCTATCATGTGTAATATCATGGATGCCCAATTCAGAGTGCATCTGTTGTTGCTGTAAGTCAGTCACCAACAAGTTCTCCCTGCAAAAAACTCTCCATCTCTACTCAGCTTTAAATGAACATTGCAAACTACTGTCATTCTGTGGTGTTGGTAAGTCCTTTTTCCTTCCATAACAGCCTGTCCCAGACCTTAAAGTGCATATGCCAATTTGGTTCAAGTTTTATAATCTGGAATGTTCCACAGTGCCTCTTCAAAAACAGTGACGGATTAATTGTGCCTTCCCTCAGTAATGGCAAGTCTGAAAAAGCCTTGTTCTGAATCTATTATTTATGTTGTATGCAGCAATATCTCACCTATCTCGTTCTGGACTCTGGAATATACTGCAGGCCAGCTAATCTTTACCTACCTGAACCTCCTAGGAAGGGCGGTGGGAGGTTTTGACACATAGCAAAACATAGCTGGCCTGAAAATCAGGGAAGAGAAACCATGGAATGCTTTCACAAGGACTCCATGGGACCCAATGTGTTCCTTTTGAAACCCCAAATGCCTGGTTTAGATCTTAAATGTTGCTTCAAATATACATGGGTGAAAGCTGTAATCAAGGGGAATTGCAGCACCAATAATAGCACATTATTAAAAGTCAGCAATCCTCAATTGTCAGCAGTGTAACAACTGAGTATCTTATTATTTCTACCTGCTCCTCCCATACACCAAATTTCCTCAATACTGACAAAGTGCATGTACTAGTCGTAGACTCTGAATGCTAAATTAAGCAGAAAAAGAAAAAAAAAAATATATAAATTAGGTTGGTATTTCTTGAGGGCATCAGTAGAAAACACCAATTTCAAATAATTTTGATTAGAAAATTTTACTTCACAATCCTTTTCCAGATCACAGATATTCATAACCAAAAAGTGTATGGAATTGATGTCATGTCAGCTGTTTTGCCATCAGCATCACAGAGGAAGAAGAAACAATAAAATATTATGCAGAATTCACTCTCCCAATGATTGTCATTGAACTATTACATTAGTAAACATTCACAGTATGAAGTCTCTTTCGATATATCTCCAGCATATAAAGTAGTGCAAAAAAGCATTCCAGTCATTTTGCCTTTGCAGTCAGACCAGGTTTAACAATTCTCTTACTTCATTTCTTTCATTATTAGACAACAAATGCTGCAATGCCTCCAAAGAGAGTTATAAAAATAAACAATTTCTGGAGGGTCAACAGCCTTTCCAAAGTAAATTTCCAGTTAAAAACAAGCATTATAGATTTCAAGAAAAAAAAAATTTAGATCTATCTTCTGTAGAATATCTTTTTACAATAAATTTACCATTTGAAAAACAATGACTATGGTATCCAATGATTTATGGTAGCTGCTATTAAAGCACTGATAAATAGATAAATGACTACCAAACTTCATTGTTTCTTACATAGTAAATACCTCTGAATGCCAACTTTTACCACAGAGCTGTTATTAGTGATGTCGACAGTTCATGCACCCACTTTAAAACTGACTTGGTTTTAATAAATTTTTCAGCCTCATGTGCAAAACACTTGCATTCTAATAAAAATATAAAGTCTGAAAATTTATCAGATCTAGCAATCCTTTCCTCAAGTTGTAACACTTACTTGATATGTAATACATGTTCAGCAATGCTTTTTATTTGTATTTAACCATTAAATGGCATACTACTGTATGCTGCAGACTCTTGTTTGCATATTTCGTTATTTTCACTGCACTCTTTAATGCATAAATATATTTGGAAACGCTCAAAACTACACATCAGTTTCCACAGAATTTGAATTTACACAGTTTTTCTTCTCTGACTCACTGCTATTCCCCGTGTCCTGACTTTTAGTCTCCTTTACACAAAGAGATTCTTTAACTCCTTCTTCCATCTCCAAATACTCTGATTTATCCTCTGTGGATGAAGATGATGCGCTCCTAAATTTCTTCAGTAAATTTGTAGGGAGGTAAGGGCAACTGACAGCATTTTGCATCATCTGCGTGTGCTCTTCGTTCTCAGTTTCTCTGTGGTAGAAATAGTTAAAATTGGAGACAATCACTGGCACTGGTAAAGCAATGGTTAACACTCCTGCAATGGCACACAGGGACCCGACTATCTTCCCACCCACGGTTATGGGTTTCATGTCCCCATAACCGACCGTAGTCATGGTCACTACGGCCCACCAAAAGGCATCTGGGATGCTTTGAAAATGGGTGGCAGGCTCGTCAGCTTCTGCAAAGTAAACAGCACTGGAAAACAAAATGACTCCGATAAAAAGGAAGAAGATGAGGAGGCCAAGTTCCCTCATGCTGGCCCTGAGCGTGTGACCCAGGATCTGCAAACCCTTGGAGTGCCTGGAGAGCTTGAAGATGCGAAACACCCTGACCAGACGGATGATCCTCAGGATTGCAAAGGACATGGCCTGCTGGCTGCCCTGCTCCTGCGCCAGGTCCGTGCCCAGGGTGATGAAGTAAGGCAAGATGGACACAATGTCTATGATGTTCATGACGTTCTTGAAGAAGTGTGCTTTGCTGGGACACGCAAAGCAGCGCACTGTAAACTCGAAGGAGAACCAGATGATGCACACGGTCTCTACAATGAAAAAAGGGTCATTGAAGATGGTGTGCTCCCCGGCGTCCAGGCGGAGAGACTCGTTGGAAAGCCCCTTCCCTAAGCTCAGGGACATGACGAATTCCTTGTCATCTCTGAACTCTGGTAAAGTCTCCAGACAAAAGATGACGATGGAGATCAAAATGACCAAGACAGAGACAATGGCGATGCCTCTGGCTGGACTGGAGCTTTCCGGGTACTCAAACAGCAGCCACACCTGCCTCTTAAACTCATTCTCCGGTAAAACCTTTTCCTCTTCCTCTTTGACAAAACCTTCATCCTCCCTGAACTTGAGCATGGCCTCCTCCCCAAGCTGGTAGAACTTTACCTCCTCAGAGAAGATGTCAAAGGGCACATTGACTGGCCTCTTCAGCCGGCCACCGCTCTGGTAGTAGTACAGGATGGCGTCAAAGCTGGGCCGGTTCCTGTCGAAGAAGTACTCATTCCTGAGAGGATCAAAGTACCTGCCCCTCTTGGCTGGGTCCCCCAGCAGCGTCTCCGGGAACTGAGCCAAGGTCTTCAGCTGGGTCTCGAAGCGCAGCCCCGACACGTTGATCACCACGCGCTCGCAGCACTCGTACTCGCTGTAGCGCACGGAGCTGTAACCCCCGGGGCCTCCCCCGTCATCGGGCGGCTGGTCCGAGTAGGAAAACTCATCCTCCCCATAGTCATCACTGTAGTAGAGCTTCCCTTCCTCCTCGTCGTCTTCATCCTCATCTTCGTCCTCCTCCTCCTCCTCGCTCAAGTCCTTCAGTATCCTCTCCTCGGAACCACTGAGCGGCAGCAGCTCGGAGCAGGGGAAGGAGGCCCCACACTCCCTGCTGCCCAGGTGGTGGCTCCTCTTCTTGCCCTTCTTCCTCCTCTTGCCGCTCTGCCGGCGGGGCAGGCTGCCTGAGCGCGAGGAGGAGGCCCCGCGGGCCTGCTCCTGGTGGTAGTGGTGGTAGGGCCCCCCTCCGCCCGCCGCCCCACCTTCCACCGCTGCCGTGGCCGCCGCCACGGCCGCCGCCGCCGCTGCCCGGGACTGGGCCAGGCGCTCCCGCTCGCGGGCCCGCGCCTGGGCCGCGTAGCCGTAGGGCATGTGGGTGTTGCAGCCGGAGCTGTCGGCGCTCACCATGGCCACCTCCATCCTGCAAGTCTTGTTTTGGTTTGTGGGCGCTCGCCCTGATGAGGTTTTGCGCTATTTACAGTGTGACTTTGGCAGCCGGGAAGTTCAAAGCCATCAGCGTTCGGAGGGCGGTCACCTGCGCGTCGAGCGGGGAAACGTGGTGGTAGCGCTGAATCTGTACTTTGGAAAACCACAGAGCCACATCTTCCTGTTCTCTGGAAGGTTTGACACAAACTACTGTTTAGCTAATGAGAAAAGATGAAATTCTCAGATTGGGCCAGAGAACAGCTGAGACCTTGTTCTTCCATCCACCAAGCCCCTTTATTTTCATTTATCTCCTGCAGCCATCACAGCTGTACCTGATCAGAATCATGACTGCCTCACAGGCTGCATTCCTCAGGGGAAAGAAAAAAAAAAAGCAAACCAAAGGGTACCTGTTCTCCACAGATGGTTTTAGCTCATCATTGAAACCAAATGCAAATAGTCTCTTTCCTCATTATTTGTTCCTGGTAATGCTTTGGCCTAGCACACTTACTGTTTAATGTCATTTCTTGGAGAGCTGAAGTTAATTCCAGCCATTCACTTCATTTACACAGTGAGGAGGTCTTTGCAAATCCTTTCTTCAGCCTGTCAACAATGTCTCAAACCTGGGAGCAGCACCCAGGGCATCAGCAGCAGCGGTAAGAGGAGGAGGAGGCGATGGAGGAGGAGGAGGAGGAGGAGGAGATGAAGACTGAGAAACTGGCTCTGAGGTCCCCATAGGACACAAGGGAGTGGATGGGTCACCCTTTGGTTATGGTCATGCAGAAGAAGCACTTAACCTGAGGCACATGCACAAACACACAAAAATAAAAACAAAAAGGGAAAAGATTGGATTGTTTTCCTAAAAGGTCACACCGATCAAATGAAACTGTGTCATCTATTACCATGGCATTCAAATCTTCTGCTGCCCACACTATTCACACTTCTACATTACACACACACCCACATCACATGCACAGAGATTTTGAACGACTCCGTGGGTAAGGATGTGGGTGGGTATGTCACATATATATAGAGACAGATACAAAATCCCCACCCATATAAGCACTTGCATCCATACACAAACATATGCATGCTCCTAAAACACCAACACACATAAACACCAATAAAAATACTGCAACACACAGTGCATTCAGGT
Source organism: Melospiza melodia melodia (assembly GCF_035770615.1). Taxonomy (NCBI): domain Eukaryota; kingdom Metazoa; phylum Chordata; class Aves; order Passeriformes; family Passerellidae; genus Melospiza; species Melospiza melodia. The sequence goes on from NC_086199.1 coordinate 47,982,194, forward strand.
CTTTGAGCACATACGTAAGAGATACACCTACATATATCTACACGAAACATTAAAGAATAAATGTATCTAGACAAAGAGCTTCTGTTGTATTTGCAGAATCAGGTGTGGGAATGTTACATTTTAATCTACAGAATCGTGTTTCGATCACAATGAACATCTCGCTGGATTTAATTTGAGAACGGGCACGTACAATGCTCAGCCAAGTGAAAACACCGTGATATGTCAAGAAAACAACTGCAGGTGCACTGAAGCAACATCTACATGCAAGCACACACACCAAAAAATACACAGCCCCTCACACCCCCCTTTGAAACAGAAACCTCATCTATAGCCACATCTATTAATACGCGAGAGAAGGTGAACACGAACTATTAAATGACGCTATTTTTGAAACCGTACCTACGTGCCATGCAGAAGAAGACCCTAAAAACGCCGTTATACTTACTGATCCTAGGCAGAGAAATAGCAGCGCTTCTCCCGCTGGTGTGAGCGCCGGGTGACAGCGGTGCCGAGGGGCTGTGCCGGCTGATCCACACTCGCAGGTGCCTGCGGTCAGTGCGCACCACAGGTTGGCCACTTATTTCAACCCCTTCCAGCCGGGTGCCGGGGCAGCGAGCCGGGGCTGGGCGCACCGGGCACCGCCGCAGCCGCTCCCGCTCGCCGCGGCATTGGCCACAAGGCAACAACGAGTGAGGCTCTCGTCCCCACGGGGAAAACGAAGGCGCTGTGCGTGTGCTGGTCGTGTGTGCTTGTCGTGTGCAGGGGCAGGCGCGATCGCCGCTCTCCGCAAGCCCGATTCTGGCGGCAGGTCTGTCAGTAAATAAATCAGCGCTGGCTAATCCGTGCGCGGAGCCGGGCTCCGGCGGGGCTGCCTGCGAGCGGCGCCTGCCCCCGCCGCGTCCGGGGCTCCGCCGGCTGCCGCCCGCTCCATCCACTTGTTGGGTGGTCCCAGCCCGGGGGGACGCGGCCGAGGAGCCGCCGGCCGGAGCGCGGAGAGCGGAGCTGGCGGCCGAGGCAGCCGGGAGATGATGGGAGCCGGGAGATGGGAGGCGGGAGCGGGGCCAGCCCGCGGCACCGCGCCCCCGGCGCTCCGAGCCGGCCCTGTTGCTCCGGAGCCGCCGCCCGCCGCCGCTGCCACCGCCGCTCCCGGCCCGCCGCCGGCCCCTGGCGGCCGCCGCCCGCACTGCGCCGCGCACGGCTCGGCACGGATCGGATCGGATCGGCTGCTGCCCCCGCCTCGCCCCCCGCGCCCTGCTAACGCCGCAGTGATCGCAGTCGCTGTGCCCGCGCTGTCCGCCCGGAGCGATGCTGCCAAGCCAAGCCAAGCCCGGCCTCTGCTCCCCTGGGCGTGCCCTGAAGGAAGCGAAACGCTTGGGTTGAGGGTCGCTCGGGTCCGGGTTCCGATAAATTCCAACAGATTGCAAAGCCAAGCCCGGATCAGGTTTCCCACAAGGAGAGGAGAGGTGGCCGCAGCTGCGCGCCGCTGCCTCGCCCGGCCCCGAGCCCCCCGGCTGGGCGAGTCAGCATTGCCTCTGCTCCTGCAGCCCCCTCGCAAATGAAGCCAAATCAACTCTCAGCCCTAATTCTGCCCCTGAACAGAAAGCCGGTCCTAGTTCATGGCTGGAGGGTGTGTTTGGCAGAGTTAACACCTCTAATGGCTGCACGGATTCCCTCTCCCAGCTGCAGCACGAGCAGGGCATAGACTGCCTGCTCCTTCTGCACCTAGAGAATTGCAGCTGTGGCACATTCCACTCTCTGCAAGGGATGGCTGTGAAAATGCAGCTTGGCCATATTTGACACTGCACCTCCAACTCTGCTGTGGACACTCCTGCTTCCCCTGAAGGAAAAAAAAAAAAAAAAAAAAAAAAAAAAAAGACTGAATCGAGAAGAAATCAAAGGCAGCGCTCACACCAGACACTTTGTCTCAAGGTGTTTGCAGCTGGAGGCAAATCCAGCATGCACAGCAAGTGGGTTGGGCATTTCTTTCATTGCCGAGGTCCTCCTCCACAGAGAAACCTCGAGAGCCTGGTGGCTATTTGCCTTCAGATCCCCAGCAACACAACCTACATCATCCATGTGGGTCATGATGCATCTGTGCCTCTGCAGCCTACAGCAGTGACTGCCCATTCCCTCCGTCCCACTCAGGTCAGTGGATGACCTGTGAGTGCGTAGGGGAGCACGGGGGATCAGCCAGATAAACATGCTGGATGCCAGGCCCCAAGTCTTGCCAGCAGTACTGTGAAACATATAAATAGCACCTAGAGCTAGCTGGTTTTTTCAGCCATCACAATACTGCAGGTTCCATAGTCAATATAAAGTGAAAAACATAGTTAAATCACTAATGTCATCCCGAACACCATTAAAATGTGATGTCTTTACTCTCAGCACAAAAGCGGTCCAAACTTTGGGTGCTTTTGGATGCAGTTAAACATCTATAAATTCATTTCCAATACCAAAACCCAGATTCTTCTGTAACCTGGCACAGGAGCATACCAAAGTCATGGATCAAAACACTGCCATCATTTCAGCACAAGGACATGTAGGAAGCTATAAAAACACCAGAGTTATCATAGGTAAACTTATTGGCTCATTAGGAGCACCTAGACTCACTCCTTCATCAGTAAAGTTGAATTCTAGGGACATTTTCAGTCCCTTCATTCTCTAACAAGTCTTTTTTTGCTTTTTATCAATAGGATTTGAACACCCTTTTATTTCTTTTTTGAGCTGTTTCAAGGACTTGGGGCAAAAATATAATGGCTTATTTAGTTTTTACTTCTCTTTTAAAATCTCAGATGCATTGTCTTGTCATTATCTCATGAATGTTAAAATGAAAAATTCAGTGGACATCTGAGTGAAAAAGACAAGTAGAAACAGACCAATCATTTTGGTATTCCTTTTTGAGCACTGTTATTCTTTCTGGTTCTAATAGCTAAAGCATGTTCTTGAGCAGAGGTAAATAAACTCTGGTGTATGATTCTATACACACATAACTGACAATGGGAGAAGCAGAATAGCTTTTTTGTGCCTTTTAAAATCCATTCTAATGTAATAGGGATCATGTAACCACATGCAATTCAATCTAGCTCAAAGGTCTTACTTGATCCAATTTTTAACTGATTTAAAAGCAAAAAACAAGCTTAAAGTACTTGCAGATGAATACTGTGACTCATTTCATTCAGCTTTGTATTTTCACAGTGTTCAAAGAGCAATATTTATTTAAGAGCTATTACATTTTCTCTGCTCCTTTCACATTGATAAGGGATACTATTATTGGTAGAACAAAGAGAGAATACCTGCACATCACTATCTTTGATAGAAATGTTACATTTTAGTAAAGGATCTCTAAGGAATGCTGCCACACAGATTTGTCCTGTTTTACAGTGATGTAGGTGAGAAATATGCATCACTGCTTAGCTATGAAAAAATGCACAACCATTTAATACATTTCCATGCAAAGGGAACATGAGGTTTACAAAGCTCCATTTATGTTTCTGTGCCCAATATTAATTTATGCTGCAATTCACACTGGCAGGGTCTGGCCTCAGTCCAGCCCTCACCTCCCTGCTGTAATCTTTGCAGTGAATAAAACTGAACTACAGCTCAGTACTTACTGCACTTCCAGACCATGAATAATTCTCCTTCCCTTTCAACCTTCTCATTTTGCTCCTCTGCTCTTTCCTATGCTTGCTTCATTGTTATTTATTTCTATTCACCTCTCAAGGCAACACATCCGTCTGTAAGATCATCCCTATGAGATCAAGGGCTCCTTTCTAAACAAGCAAAATGTTGTAGCAATGGGAACTCAGGATAACCAGCTAAAAAAGGCTGTGGTCACTACAGCATTTCTGGAACATGATTCAGAACTTGCATTTCCACCCCCTCTCAGCTGTTTGCAGTGCTAGAGACCCCTGAGGTACCAAAGTAGCAATGAATTCTTGCCTCCACAAATAAGTTTTGTCTCCCAGTGGTTGTATCACTTCAGAAAGTTCATATTTTATTCATATTTTACTAACTAGGCTCTGTAAGACTCCCCTGTCAAAGAATCTGGCTCAAGTACTCTTCTTTTGAATATGACTGGCAGTATTTAATGAGACACTTGGCAGACTGAAATACAGCCTTATCCTCAGTCAGTTCTTCCACACAACCTGTATGAAAAGCACATCTGTTCATTCCTTGTGCTTCAGCAGGCTAACCCAAGGAAGCTGATGCTCCAAAGAACAGCAGCCCTTTCATATTTTCTCGGGAAAGTTTGCAAAACCATGGCCATTCACCACTGAGTTTAGGATGAACAGCAGTAAAAACTGATGGTATTTTTACTTGGAGAGTGATTTCTCCTACCAGAGTATGGATTTACTCAGAAAACAGGATAAAAATAACACATATGTTCTATTTTTGGGCCTGAATATTTCTCCATTCATTCTGAGCAGACAGGGACTCATCTCCAGTCTATTCTGAAAAATGACAATAGCAGAAAAAAAAATAAGGATAGTCTGGAGAGAAAGCTTCTAAATGAGGAACCAGATTTCCAAGATACCCACAGGCACATCAATCATAATGCTGACATCCTTTTTCTGTCCAGTATAACAGGGGTTATTTATCACCTTTTTTTTTCTTCCCCCCCTAATAATTTGGTTTTAGCTGAAATGGAAGAGCCTGGATCATGCACAGTGCCTTGTTACAGATATGCCAAGCAGTAGTGGGAAGGGTGGATCTGCAGTCTGGAAACTGTTATTTTAATTAAATCATGAAGGAGATGAATTAGTTTCACAGAATTACTTAAATTACCATGTCATTGGATTAGCTCTATTTCTGCATTTAACAATAAATGTATTATTCTGAATACCCAGTTTTCCAGCTATGCTTACAGAAAGTGCAATGATTACAAAACTTGAAAATATCAGATGCTGATAAAAGTCCCTGTTTGCATATATTTTTGTCCAGATCAGAAAACATTAGGAGGTCGTAGTAGACTTATTTCCCCCTGGGATTTTATAAGGACTATTCTGGAGAAAAATCAGACAGTAGGACAATAATTAATGTAAATCTGCATTATGAAGTTAAGCATGACTTGAGGAACAACTGTAAAGAAACATCTGTATGACAAGATATTGTCAAAATATCTCAAAACTATTCCTATTAAAATATTTCATAGTTGTTAGCTGGAAGTTCAGTCATCTCATGGCCTGGGAATGTGCAGTAGCAAGATGTTAAGTGAAGAAGCATGTAAAGAAAGGAAATTCAGATGTTAAGTATGGCATAAAACATAGCTTACATACATATTTGTAGGTAAAAAAGGATATTTCTATGAAGTTGTAGGAGATAGATGATGGTAAATTTCTAGTAAATATGTTTTTATGATTCCTGTTTAAGAAACGGCGATGAATGAAAGATGGGGTCAGGGAACTGTAGGATCAGACTAAAAGTAGGGATGCACCACTGTAGTTGTAGCACTCCAAACCATACTAGAAGGCTCTACTTACACTGATTGTTACACATAAATTAGATGATAAACATAAATTTACTGGACTAGAACATTTCCTGCCAAAGATTCAGGGCTGTAACTGCAGTAGGTACACAGGTGTCTTTGCTCACAAATTGATGATAGTCAGATGTAGCTTCCAGATGAATCTCTGGGTCAGAGCCAGCTTAGTCTGCTCTGGCATCATTTTGTCACCCTGCTGACAAACACAGAACAGCCAGGGGAGACTCCAGATGAGGGTGGTGAGGAGAGAAGCAGCCACCAGACCTCATAACATTCAGCAATCAAGAGAGGAAGGACCACAGGCCTTTCCCTTTGATGTTTAAAGGTGTGTGAGAGGCGAAGCTTTCATGCCACCCTTGCTCTGGAGGATCATTCTTCTCCTGATGTAATAAGGATGCAGAAAATTGCTCCATGTTTCAATAGGATACTCATTCTGCTGGGTCTGAGTTGGTGACATGTAGCAGAACTGTGTCAGAGTATTCAGATAACCAGGCAAAAGTCTGATTCCACTTTTTCCAAAATATGCGATCACAAACTCTGGAGGAATGTGTGTGCATTTTTAACCAGCTTTGCATATCTGAGAAAATATAAGAAATTTTTAATAAGGAGGACTATGTTGACAAAAATGAGAATATATTTAATCCTGTTCCTAATGGCTTCAAAAAGAGATTCACATGGGAGCTGGATGTCTGGAAGTTTTAAGTGCCATGTGTATTGGTCCAAAAAAACTGTTCTCCAGTAAATTATACTTTCCTCTAGTTTATTAAACCTCTCTATTTTGGAGATATTCTTGTATGATCTCAGGGGTGTATTAAGCACAGAGGTAACAGAGAAAAAGATGTTCCCAGCTTGAATAAACACATACAATTAACCAACTTTAGTAGGGTGCAATACTTAACTACTATACAAAGTTGGAGAAAAAATGAATTATTAAGATTATTAAATGAAATAAATGTGGCCAATTTTGAACTAGCAAACAGTGTATAAAAATCCTATAATAACATTTATTTTGGTATGCTAGAAAGTAAGCAAATAGTTATGGTGGTTTTCAGTGTGACATTTACTGAGGAAAGCCTTTCCAGAAAGGAAGTGCCCTTTCCAGAGTATTGGCATTGGTCTGGGCTCCAGGGACTAGCTGGAAAACAAGAAGTTAAAATAGGTAGCACTAAGGCAATATAAAAATTGCTTTAACACTGATGCAGAAATTGAGTTACTAAAAATACTTTTAAAATTACCCTTTTGAAGAAGATCTGCACTTCAGAACATTGAGGATCATTTACAGTAATGCTTGGGAGGGCTGAGGTGCAGTTAATGCAAAGAAATATTAAATTCTGTATATCGGATGAAGCATCCAGCCCTTTCTCCAGAGGGAAGAGGAAATGGTGTTCTGGAAATCACAGGCTTTCTTCCCCTTACATTCACACAGAGCTGCAACAGGCAGGGGAGGGAGGATTTGCACCCTTTGTTTGTCTGCACAAGGCAGGAAAAGCTGGGAAATATTTGTTGTCATAGCCTCATTGGGCTAAGAAGTCATCCCAATAAATAATTTGCATGTGCAAATCAGAAATAACCCATAGAGAGCTGATGCTATTTTGTACCCTGGTGGCTGAAGTGTCACTGTGATATTTTCTGAAAAATCCCTTCACCCAGGATTTTTCTCCTGAGAAGCTGAGAAGCCTCAGAGAAAAATGAAAACAATAATTATCTGATTTGCTTCTCCTGTGTTTTGCTGCTTTGGAATGTGGTTTGAACATTGTTTACCAACTGGTGACTGTTTCATTGGTTTCATGTGAATTGTTTTGACTCTTTGGCCAATCATGGTCCAGCTGTGTTGGGACTCTGGAAAGAGTTTTTCATTATTATCACTATCACAAGTTTTTCATTATTATCTTTTGTTTGTCATTACTGTCTTCTGTTTGTATCCTTTGTCTATTCTTTAGTATAGTTTAGTATAGATTAATATAATATAATATAATATAATATAATATAATATAATATAATATAATATAATATAATATAATATAATATAATATAATATAATATAATATAAATTATTAAACAATAAATTAGCCTTCTGAGAACATGGAGTCAGACTCATCATTTCCTTCCTGCCACAAAACACCACAGCAGAGGAACTCCTGGAAAACCCCTAGTTAATATTGGCTCAGGTCTACCCTATTCCTGTCCCAGGTGAGTAAAGCCTCCATATCAACCTCTAAATTCAGAGAGCTCTTGTGTTTCTCAGCTGCAGAATACGCCAGCAGATTTCCTCCCATCTGTCAGAGTGGGCACTCTCACTGTGTTATTATGTGCCCCTGGGCATTGCTTAACTATTGCTGAACATGAGCAGGGACAGGAGTTTTCATAGAGAGATCAAAAGCCAAACCATTTGTAAGTTTACGAATACAATTATCATTTTTATGAGTTCCTGAGAACTGCATTAAACTTAGCTGCTTTAAGAAATTGGGCATCGTACCTGTGTCAAAAGCCTGTGTCAGAAATTAGAACGTGGAAATTAGAGCCCAAGAGTTAATCTTGGCATGTAAGCCCAAGGCTGAAAGTCTTACTGAGGTGTGTTGTTAAACTCAGAGTTTTAAGTGGACCTAATGGTCCAGGTGCTTCAGATCTCTCAGGCTAACATGGATTAATTCCTTTCCTCTGTTGAAGTCAAAAGCTTCAGTGAATTGCTCAAGACTAGGCCTGTGTAGCTAATTAGCTGCAAATGGAGCCTTCAGTTTAGGAGCTCTGTGTTTAGGAATGGCTCACCACATTCCCCATGTGGCTCTCTAGAAAAGGCACTAAAACAATGAGCCACATACCTCTCCCCTAAATCCAACAGGAGCAGAGTTGAACTTTCATTTTTGTTAATGTACTTCTCCAAACCCATTAACTAACAGAGCCTAATGCCAAAGGATTTGGTGATGTTTCTGGGGAGCTCAAGAAGAACGCTAAATCCTTCTGTGCTGGGCTCATAGATCCCCTTACCCCAATCTAAACAATAAATAATAAACAATAAAATAAACCAGCACCAAACAATGCTCTCCTTATGAGCACAGGGCCTCTCACAGGGGATTGTTGGTGAAAGTCTCCTCTACAGGGGCTGTGAGCTCAACATTCACCCCACTTCTCTCACCACCATCCCAGCACACCCTGGAATGGAATAATCACTGAATATTGCCCACACTGACAGCACAGCACTTCCTAGCCACAAGTAGAAATAATAACTTGGGAGTGAAACCATTCCCTAAACAGCAACAACAACAAAACCCCACCACACTCACAGGCTGCTGTGTCATGGTCCTAATCTGTTGAACACCCACGTTTAGGTAATTTTCATTATAAATTAATAGTAGTAAATTAATTAATTAATTAGTAGTAAATTGGTAGTAAATATTAGTAATATTGTCCTAATACTACTGTAAATAGTAGTAAATTAATTAATCAATTAGTAATATATTAATTTAGTTAATTATAGATATTAAATAAATAAATCAATACTAGCAACAGGACTAGGCCACCTTCTGTTTAAAATGACCTTCACAAGGAAAACTCCTGTTCAGGGATGTCCACTGGAAGCTTCAATTAGGCAAAAGCCAGGAGAACTAATGTATAAAAATCCAGCACATCTTCTCACCTGGACAGGCTTTTCATCCTTTCTGCCATGCTCACTTCAGGAAGTCAACTTCAGATATTCTTGGGGAAATTTTAGAATGTAATATCTCTTATTTTTTTTCCTTTCCTGAAGAAAAATGAGGAATGTTAAGTTTTTCCAGACACTTATCCTGACCCAGAGAAGGAAAATTTGAGTGTGGTGTTGATGAGAGTGCTCTAGAGACCAACGCTCTCTCTTCAACCATAGTCAAACAATGGGAAAAGCATTCATTTATATTTCTGGGCACTTTTGTGTCCCTGTAGCCCCCTGTTAGATGAGAAGGTTCTGCAGTTATTTCCTGTATCCTGGGGGGAACTTGTACAGCTCCCTCAGTAAGAGAACTGCATTCATCAATCCACTGCTGATAGCACTGAAACTAAGCGAAGAAAATGAAGCTACTTTATTTATTTACAAGCTGATTTTCTTGGGAGTCATTGACATCAGGAGCTCAAAATCTGCCCAGATCCATCCACTTCAATAAGTTCAAGCTCCATTTTAAGCAAAATTTCTCTACCAAGTAAAGAGGGACCCGAGTGAATCTCTCTAGCACAAAGCTCAGCTCATTCCTCAGGGTCTCTTCATTACAATTTGAACATACAGGTATTATTATTATTTATCAAGGCAAACAATTATCAAAACCACAAGGCTTACGAATTCAGCACCACTAAGATTCTTCCAATGGAAAATGTTGTGGGTGGCCTACAATGTTTGTTCTGAAAAAATGGATGGTTTAATAAATATAGTACTCTTGTATAACAATATATATTATATACATATATAATATTATATACAATATTATTATACTGTATATATTATACATGCACTATATAATTGTATAATAATAATATTGTAAAATAAACAATGCTGGCTCAGCATGGGCATCTGAAAAGTGTAGATTTGTGTGCATTACACCTGGAGCTGAATTCTAGAGTCACACCTTGATGGCGCAAAGTGATTTACATAAAGGAAAAGTGATTTTCATAAAGAACTATTTCAAGAGATGTCTACCAATGTCCTTTCTGCAGAGTGGAATAGGTAAATTTCTGCTACCCATGCATGTGCAGAACACATCTGCACACATCTGCAGGGGCATACCCCTACAATTCTCAGCTCTCTGAGGGTTTTCTTTGTGCATCTTAAAGGTTATTAAATGGCAGAAAATGGGACTTCAGTCATCTATGGAAGAATAAACCTAAGTCAGAAAAATAAATCCATCCTTCAATAATCCTTACATTCTTTCATACATATGTAAAGAAGTGGAAAAGGGTTCCAACTGTGATTTAAAACCAAAAGAATACAAATTCTGTCTGTGAAACAAATTTCTAATTTGCTCTTTTCTTTGTTGGCAAAGGGAAAGATTTAACTGAAATTTCAATCTAAAGGTGGCTAAAGCAGCCCAGAATACACCTAGAATAATAAAGGTAGGAATTAGCATTTTAATGATGGGAAGGTGAATGAATCCTGACAAAAAGTTTCTCTGAATACACTCAAATTTCCTGTTTAATCCACAAATAAAGAAAAGGACTTTTTGCATTGCTCATTTATGTCAGAGTCCATTACTCATCTGTAGGACCTTCTTTAGGAAGAGAGATAAATGAGCAAGAACAGCTTTATGGGGTTATTTATAAAGTCTGCAGAGTAGGAGTTCCAAACGTATGCTATTTTACATTTGAGAAAATGTCTGACAGATCAGAGGGTTTCAGGCAGTTCTAGAACTTCCTTTATGTTAACAATTCACCCTGTCAAAGTAGTGCAAAAAACTCTGGCAAAACAATGTCCATTATCAAGGGAACTCATAATTAGCTTCCATATCAGCTTTCCTTCTTAAAATAGCCAAAGCAACAAGGCAGATAATTGCAAAGTTCACAGAGAAGTGATTATACTCTGACTATAACAATCAAAATGCCAACAGACTAAAGATTTATTACACACATAAAAGGCTGAATTTTTGTTTACAGGTGACAAGAAAGCCAGCCTTAAAAATAAATAAAACATTAAAATAAAGAATTAAATAAAAATAAATAAAAATAAAATTTATTAATAAAAATAGCAAGATATAAATATTAATAATAAAGAAATAATAATAATAAAATAAAAAACATATTTATGCCACCCCTTAATGCATTCTACTGAGATTTACGCATTTTGTTTGTGGGATTTCAGGACTTTCTACGCCCTGGTTCAACAAGGTAAACAAAATGCATCTTGCTGAGAGGAAGTGATAAGTTACTGTTAAAATCCAAAATACAAAGAATTCTCAGAAGCCTTTGAGCCAGAATTTAAAATTAAACCCAAGATTTGATCTGAAACCTTAGAAAAAGCTTCCAAATTTAAGTACTAGAAATAAAAATGTAAATTTATAGTTTAAACCAGGAACATGCTAAGCTAAACAAAAGAAAGTTCAGAATTTTAGAGTTTAAAATACAAAGAAAATAAAATTAGTTGCAAAAATAAACAAAAATATTAAAATACAGTACTGTAGGTTTGTGTCATAATTAACTAAGAAAACTTATTCCATATCATAAGTCCATAAAACAAAATATTTAAAAATTAAGTCAAAACCATAAATATCCTTATTAACAGTGTTTTATTAATCAATAACTCCTTTAAAATCTTATTACTAACAATCTTAAGACCTTCTAAACCATACTACAGCAATGTGAGCTGAACTCACCCTTCCTACCTATGCAAAAAAAAAAAAAAAAAACAAAAAAAAAACAAAAAAAACCACATCATCAAAAACCACTCAAAAGCCCCTTCTCTAACTCATTCAGAACTCCCCACAAGTAAATTATCACAAGTTACATTGCCTTTTCTGGACCACTTTTTTGTACCCCAACAAATCCTGATGCTCCTTGCTGAGCTGTGCTGTAATTAACTCTTAATGTATCTTAATTAATGTATCCCTTTGTTCTGTCTCACACAATGGGAAGATGTCTGGAATGGTTTGTTGGAACCCTGGTTACTGAGAATTTCAGACTTCCTGTGCTGGCAGGCACTGACCCCCAAGAGAACACTGCATTGGCCTGAGGCTGTGAAGAAGCTTCCAAAAGGGAATGACAGAACTGGGATTGTGGGTGTGGAGTTTGAATAGAAGTGTGTGATATCACAGGGGGAAAACTTAGAGTTGAAGGCTTTAGAATATAGTAATGTATATAAAGCAAGATGGAGGTTTTAGGGCAGAGGCTGGTCCTTCTTCTTCTCAATCTTCTTCTCCTTCTCCACCTTATACTCCACCTTCTCCTCCTTCTTCTCCTTCTCCTCAGTCTTCTCCTTTTCCATCTTATTCTCCACCTTCTCCTCCTTCTTGTTCTCCATGGGTTTGGGTGCTTTTGTGTAATTGGATTAAAAGGTCCACATTGTGAGCACAGGTGGTTGCTGGTTATTGGGTTGAAAGTCAATATAAATCAGGTGTCATTTCTTAATTGGGCAGTTTATCCTTTAAAGGCCTCGTAGAGAGAGATAGTTAGCCATTTTATTAGCTTTTTGGTAGAATGCTGCAGAATTCAGAGCTTGGAAGACTGTGATATAGACAAGAAATAATAAACATTTGAGCCCAAACATGAAATACCATCTCAAGCGCTTCAATCTCGACCTTGACAGAGGCAGGAAAGAAGCCAAGAACCAGCAACTGCCCCTATGGAATTGGATGTAACAGACATCATTCCTACCATGCTTTCCCACAGTTGTGTTCTTTGCACAAGCCTAGCCCAAACAGCAAATTCCCCTGGGCCACGAGACCCAAAATGGAATTTGGTGACGTTTTCTTCCAGTAGGATTCTTCCTTCCAGTCTTGCATTCAACCCAGAGTTCTGCCCCTGGTTTCACCTTGCTGGTTTTTGATGTTGATGAGGAAAAAGTTGATCTTCAAAAAGAAAAAAAAAAAAAAATCATTGCTTTGAAAATTCATGAAGGTGGCACGGCAATGATACCTACTTTCTATTTTATATTTAGCATCAAAATATGTCATCAGTCGGCTGCAATCTTCTGTCTTCAGCAGCTTCTGCTAAGAAACTAACATGTATTAAATCTTGCCATTGTAATTAAGACATGAACTTTGTCACTTCTTTTGAAAGAGTCATTATGTGATTTTCAGCAGTTTCCCTCATTTTCAAAGAATTTCTCTTCGGACCTTCCTATGCATTTCTGGGACAGCATAAAGGAACAAAAAATATGAAAACTGTAGCATATCATTCCAAATATATCACACCAAACAAATCAGTAAAAGACACAAAATAATTCTCAGTATTTACTGAGAATTAAAATCAGTACCAAGGGCTCTGAACAGCTCTCAGGTGTAATTCTCTGTACCTGACTATTCTGGCACAAGTGAGAATTGTTTCCCAGGCTGGAGTCCACTCATTAAAGAGTCTGTAGAAAAAAATCTCAGTGAAGTTTATGGTAAAGCAATACCAAACACAGCCCAAAGGGCAGGATTTAAAAACAACCTCTTCCAAATGAGGCACTGAATGCAAACACAAGTGCCCTTTTTTTCTAATGACATGAATCAGAAAGTCCTGGCAAGAAATTCTTCCTTAATACATGTGCTGAGATTTTCACCTTGCAAGTAGGAAAAGAGGCTGCTGCACTGCATAATTATGCAGTTATTTTAGTAAGAAGTTGGTTTTTTCTTTTCAAAAATGACCAGCACTTAACTATTCTGCCCACTGCCTAATTTTCATAATTGAACTCTCTTTTCATCTCTCTGGGAAAATGTAATTCCCCAGGGATATGAGTCGTGTAGGGGTTGGACTCTTTCCACTCTTACCTGTCATCCTCAAATTCTTCCTCAGCTACAAGAAATTTTTCCTCCCCTGAGGTCAGCCTCCCAGTAAATCTGTTTTTAGTGATAAATCTTCATTCCATAACTCCCATAACTAGGGTTCTACAGATGCTGTGTTTGAAACACTGGAAATCTCAGGTTTTACTCCCATGGCCTCTTTGATTGCTGTTTAGCCTGACGAGTCATGCCAAGCACAGGAAACACTGAACTTTTTAATTAAATCCAAAAATCCTATTACCCTCTTAGCAGTACAACAGCCATGCATGACACTCAAGCAAAGAGTAACACCAAATTAATTTTCATTTTTTTATAAACTCCTTATGGTTAACTTATCTGGAATAAGGAGCTGTTTCGGTTATCTTGGACATTCCTCAATGAGCAGTAACTATAAATAATTCCATATAAACAAAGCAGATGAACAAAGAGGAAACCTTTATCTGATGAAGCTCATACTCACCCTAAGGATACTCTTGAGACCTCTTATATCAGCAAAATAAATTTACTACAAAAACCAGCAAATCATTAGGAAGTAAAATCAGGAAGTAAAATGCAGCTGGACAGACTAAACCAAAAAGTCTGAAGTGCCAAAGTGAAAACACAACCTGGTGAATCTTTTTTTTAAAAAACATTGATCAAGATGTCAGAAATGAAATGAAATGAAATGAAATGAAATGAAATGAAATGAAATGAAATGAAATGAATTTCACACAGAAATGAATTCTGACTGTGGTCATGAACACAAGGAATGAAAACACAAACTGGCTGCTGAGAATGAACCAGTGCAAAAGGGAGAGAGAGCAATGATTCCAAAGCTGAAGTATTGAGAAATTCAACTGGGAGAAGGGAATTCGCTCTGGATAACTCTGCATGCATTAAATGAGAAATGTCTGGGCCAGGAATGACTGGAAAAAAAAATGAAATCAGCAGAAATTTTGAGTCTGAGCCAAGCACAACAGTAAACGAACAGAAATCTGGTTTTTAGTGATGCACTTAGTGCAACCTGGCAGCAATTGGCAATACAATTATAATCAACACAAGCACAATCATCAGGCACCATTAGGACTTAGCTGGGGCCATAAGAAGCACATCTTAGTCCAAATGAGCATATTATTCAAGGATATTTTCTACAATATTAATAGTGGAATCTCCAGAATTCTTGTTTGTTTTAGTCTTTGAAAGATAAGAACTAAGGTAGCATGCTATAGACAAAAATGGGTTCAGAATACAGATTGTAGTGGCATAAGGATCAGGGATATTATTTCTACCCAGACTCTCATTCTGATTTTACAAAGACTGGGAAAGAATCAAATTCCAGTTCTGAAGTCTCTGCATCACTGTAACTCCCACTGTTGTTTGAAGGACTTTTAGTGAGTCACAAATGCAAAACTCAGAGCAGTTTCAGAAAGAGATGTATTTTGTAAAATGATTATTACAGAAATCCTCCTTCACTATTTTTTCTGACTACCTAGAATACTGTGCTATAATGAAAAAGAAATCATAAACTTACAAATTTAGAACATAATTTCTAAAAATGACATACACCTTCCTAGAGCTATTTTTCATGATCAAATTAGCTTTTCACAGTAAAGACTTCCTACCAATATTTCTTAAGAAATACAAGACACTCCTTGCAGTGGAGCAGAAGCTGGGGCACACATGAAAACTCTTTCTATGTGTGGGTGTGTATTTTGCTCACAAAGTACAAATTGCCCCTTACAGCAACTCACAATGTCAACATGATATTTTCTGAAAAATCCTCTTTGCCCAGGATTTTCTCCTGGGAAGCTGAGAAGCCTCAGAGGGGATTGAAAACAATGATTATCAGATTGCTTCTCCTGTGTTTGCTACTTTGATTGGTTCCATGTGAATTGTTTTTAATTAATGACCAATCACCATCAGGGTGTTGGACTCTGAGGAGTCAGTCATGAGCTGTCATTATCATTCTTGCCAAGCCTTCTGATGTATCCTTTCTCCTTCTTTAGTCTAGTTTTAATACATCATTTTTTTTTAATATAACATAAAATATGATAGAATAATAAATCAGCCTTCTGAGAACACAGAGACAAATTCTCATGTCTCACCTCATCCTGGGGACCTCACAACACCACAAGGCAAGCACCTACAACAGGAGACTGGAGATAATCAAGTGCAATGATTTTCCACTGAGAATGGAAAACCTTTTACACAAGAACTGTTGGCATCAAAAAGCCCTGAAGAAAACCCCATTGTGACCCCAAAAAACTGCAAATCCTTGTCTTTACAACATTGCTCTGAGGTAAAAGCATCCTGTCAAACCTCACCTCGTGGTGAGGAAATTGCCTCAGAGAGAAGCCAAGTGGATTTCTGCAGTCCTAGAGGGAGTGGTAACCACACAGACCTCACTGAGAACTCTCATCTCTGGCACTGCCCCAGCCTTGAGACATTCACCTGCTTCAGCTCCCAAAATGTGAATTACAACAGGAATATGAACAGGATTGGACATTATCCAGTCATAATTTATGACTGTGAGGAGAAAAACAGGATTAGCAGCTCTCCTCAGCTTCTAATCTCACAAAAGCAAGCTGCTAAAGTCTGAATGCACTGAAATGTTTCTGTGAAATAACGACCAGAACGAGCTGCGAGGGCATTTCCATCTTCATTAAAATTACAACTCAGCCTCTGGGTGCTGGCTTTCAAAGGCTGTAGATCAAGCCATTTTTGTGTGTGTGCCCCATATGGGAAAATGCAATGTACTACAAACTATTTAATGGACAATAGATTTTTTTATTTTCCCTTAAAATCAGAAAACATGAAGAAACCACCTTGGGTAGAACATGCTCACTGCAGTGTGGTATTTTCTGGGGGTGCCCCGTGGCAGGAAGGAATGATGAATCTGACTCCATGTTCTTGGAAGGCTAATTTATTATTTTATGGTATTATATTATATTAAAGAATGCCACACTAAAACTACACTAAAGAATAGAGAAAGGATATTTACAGAAAGCTTAACAAGATACTAAAGAAAAACTCATTACCCTATCCAGAGTCCTGACACAGCCTGACCGTGATTGTCATTAAGTAAAAACAATTCACATGTTGGATAAAAAAAAAAATCTCCAAACCACATTCCAAAGCAGCAAAACAGGGAGAAGGAAATGAGAGAATATTATTTTCCTTTTTCTCTGAGGCCTCTCAGCTTCCCAGGAGAAGGAATCCCGGCGAAGGGATTTTTCCAGAAAATATGACAGTGACACTGCAGTCATTTCTTCAGACCATTCCACAGCTCAAACATTTATTCCACCCTGAAGAAAAGCTGTCTGACTTTCACAATTATTTTCTGTGGTCTTGTAATGAGTCAATGAAGAGAATCTGAATTAAAAACCGGCAAAGAGCCATACCTTCTGTCTCCTTGTGAGAAGGGAGACCTGAAGGCTGCTGGTCTTTTTCCCATCCCTCCATGTCAGGAATTAGATATGGCAGGAAGCAGAGGGTGTGTAATTAACCACTCCAATGCTCCCCTAGCCTTGTTCAGTAATTAATTTGGCACTAATTGCAGATTGCAGGAATAACATCATTTATGATTCAAGTAGCAAATAGTTTGTCAGGTTCAAACCTGAGTTTAGCCAAATTGTACTTTCTTCTTTGCATTGTATTCAGCAGTTATAAAACTTTTTATTCAAAACCCAAAACCAACAGACAGCATTCCTGTAGAGAACAAGTTTCCTGAGTTTTCAGAACACCCTGCCTGTCAACCAAGTTGTCTGTTGGTGTGTATTTTCATTTTTAGAACATAAAAGAGACTCTTACTTTTGTTTCATGATGCAACTCAAAAAACTGCATTGGAAAAATAAAGTGTTTAGCATCCACGTATTTTTGTGCAGTAACACCAACAGCTTTTTCAGCACAGAGCAGGAAGTAGCCTACAGTGCCATGTGCAATTTCACATGCCTAGCAGCTGCATTTGGTGCAGTACAGGGTGGGGTTTTTTGGAAGTCTGCTTTTGCTGTCGGCACACTATGTACAGACGCGAACGGAACGGGACAATCCGAATCAGTGCCGTGAGCTGTTTATTTCACACATCATTCTCAGTACGTTGTTGGGACAATGGAGACAGAATATGTTTACAGTTCTCTGATTCAAATGGAATGCCAAGGAAACATAACTTTACAGCATAGCATAAAGCCATCTCAGCCTGAGTTTCAGCCAATCACACACAGTGCAGCAACATTTTGACAATAATTCTGTGCAATCATATGAAGCACACGTAACCGTAGTTAACACAATAAAGACTTATTTTCTATCACGATGGCTCGTTTATGAGAGACAAAGCACAGAGACTCATTCATACTAACCTTCGGAAGATATACATTAAATAAACTTGTTGCTACCAATAAGGGCAAATCACAGGGGCTTATTGTTCTATTTCTCACATCTGCTTTACTGCTTCGAAAAATTTTGCTGTATTAGCCATGTTCACAAGTCTGTTGTCTGAGGCCTGCCGTTTTTACCACTTTTTCAAAACCCTCTAATTATATGAGTCCCAACATCTGCAATAGGCTGGGCATGAGCTTCACCTCCTGTTCTTTCTGAATCTGCACTGTGAAATCACAGGCTTGGGGCAGTCCAAGCAAAACACACAGAAGAGAAGCAGCTTTTCATGATGTAGCTGTGTTGCTACTGATGAGTGGCCAAGTTGGTTTTTATATACATATATATATATATTTTTAATAGTCTATTCACTATTTTTTATATTCATTTGATTGTGTCTTGATCTTAATCAGTCCCAAAGCTACCACTGTGCTTACCATGAGTGACTAACACTGCACAATCCAAGAGCAAGATGATTTTTCATCTATTCCATCCAGGATTTTGGTGGCATGATTTCATCACAGTGAACCATGCCATGTCTTGTGTAACACAAGACATACAAATTGATGTGTTTGCTCCTAGGAAATTCCTCTTATTTATGTATTATTTGTGGAGAAGCAGTTCAAGCTGGCAGGTTTTTGGAGACTTTCTGGATTTTCTCCAGTAAATTCTGGAGAATTTACTTCCTAATTATTAATTTAAACATCATATTTATGATATTTAAATATAATATTATGATATTTATATCATAAATAATGATATTTATCCCTAGTACCAGGAAATTCCAGGATTCAGTCTTTCTGATTCCCCAGAGAAAATCTAAAAGTGCTGAAAGACTTTAAGGGCAAATCTTCACTCTCTCTACTGAATACAGAACTGTCTTAATGCTTCCTTTTCAACTTTTCATCTCCCACAAACAGGAGGGACAAGCAGGGAGAATTCAGAACATGTGGATTGGGATAAAATAAAAGACAGGTTTGCATTCTTGTTCAGAAGCAGAATCCCAGAGGAAAAAAATGAGTGTACAAATGTGTGTGTCATGGAGGAAATAATGCATACACCAACAATGCACCATCAGTCCCAGTTCCTGCCATGGCAGCACAGAATCACACCCTGGGTGTGATAACAAGACACCTGTTATTCCTGTTTGTAATTGATTTTTTTTCCAGGAAGAGCTGTAAAACAAACCAAAATTCCCATGCTATCTTAGCAGCAAAATCTTCACTGCATTCAGATTAAGAGAAGCAGAGAAACCTTTGGGTTCAGGGGTAGCTTTCTCCTCATATGAAAGGGGAAACCATGTTCAGAATATTCCAAAGCACTCAAGAGATGTGTCCTAAGAGAGCAAAAAATATGCCAAATTGTTCTTTGAGAAAGAAATGTTTCCATTTCCACATCAATGCCTTGTGAACATTCCTGCTCTGGGAAATGCTTTTTTCTCCAATAACATTTTCTCTCTCTCTCTCTCTTTTATCCCATACACATGTGCTTTTTTTCCTTCTATCCTGTGATAGTGCAGACAGTTCTCATAGAGCCCACTAGACACTGAAAGTCTCATGTAGGACTGGTTTTTATGATATATTTGTTTCTAGACTAATACCAATGTCTGACTGGATCCCCCTCCAGCCACACTGCCATTTACATGAACTGAGATGACAGAACACATGCAAGCTTTAAACAAACGAGGAGATCTCAGAATTCTTTGTGCAACAACAAAATAAAACATTTTACACTACACAACCATCTCACAACCTACTGTGACCATCAGGCATGAGAAGGGAAGTGAAAAATGATGGATCACACCCAAAAGGTCTCACAAGGGCAACGTAATACAAAAACAATTCCAGGTGGATGCAACAGAGCTGGAAGAGAAAAGGGACATACCAAACAACATAAAAAAATTAATTAGGAAACATTAGAGTATACAAGCTGCCCAGTCATTAGCAGATTTTTCCTGTTAGCCTGAGAATTCTAAATTTTGATAAAGCACATTAAATGCTATTTTCTTTAATCTGTTTGAGATTATTTGACACCCTTCTAGTATGTTCAAAAAGGCAACAATAAACCCTTTTTTTGACAAAAGAACTTAGTTTGTTGCCACAGAAAATCCACATATTACAAATTAACTTGGGAAAATGCATAGTGGCTGCAGATGTGCTAAAGCTGACTTATTGAACTGGGTTGTACAAATCTTATTTAACACTAAATTCTAAGTAAAGTTATTCTGTTAAAGTGTTTAATTTATTACTCCAGCGATTAATATATCATTATATATTATATATTATTATAATATCTATTATATAAATTATATATATTATATCATATTATGGAATGGTTATAAAGATAATAATTATATATAATATTATGACTATATATTTTATTATATATATATTAAATATTATATAATTATTACAGTGATGCTGAATCCACTTTCATAAGTATACCATGCAAAAAATGCAATTACATGGTATTCACAAGTTGAATGTAGTGTATTTTCTATCTGTAGATTAATTACTCCATCAGTGTTAGACAATATGTTCTGGTAATAGACTACACATCATCACAAGATACAAAAGGAATTAAGTGCTCAGACAGAGATTATAATTTGGAGTGCCCTCATTGTTTTGTTTGTCTGTGAGTGGAATGCCAATTTAGGTTATTTTCAAGGTGAGATCGTTGTGTACCTCCAGCAATTCAATAAAGATAAAATCTGATTGATACATCACCTAGGTTAGCACAAAGTCCAGCACTGCAGAAACCACTTATTTTGTTTGCAACCACAGCATACTGTACAGTGCTGTGTTGTTATGAGGGTCCTCAGGACGAGGTGAGAGATGAGAATTTGACTCCAAGTTCTCAGAAGGCTGATATTATATTTATTATATTATGTATTATATTTTATATATATATGTAATGTAATATATATTACATTACATATTATATATTACATTACATATTATATATTACAATATGCAATGCAATGTAATGCAATATAATATATATATATATTATATTATATATTATATATTATATAATATTCATTATATAATATAGAATATAGAATATAGAATATATATATAATATTATGTTATATTATGTTATGGTATAATATGGAATATATAGGATATTATATATGATATTTGATATGATGTATTAATTACTATTATAAGAAATTATATACTAAAACTATACTAAAGAATAGAAGCAAGGATACAGACAGAAGGCTGGAAAAGAATTATATTAAAAACTCCTGACTGACCAGAGTCCTGACACAGCTGGACTGGGATTGGTCATTAAATTAAAACAATGGAACCAATGAAAGAATCACCTACCACATTCCAAAGCAGCAAAACACAAGGAGAAGCAATCAGATAATTATTATTTACATTTTTCTCTGAGAATTCTCAACTTCCCAGGAAAAGAAATCCTGGCGAAGGGATTTTTCAGAAAATACCACAGTGACAGTACAGCCTTTCTTCAGAAGCTTTGCAACATAAACTTGAGGAGCTTTTTATAAAATACTCCATATCTTTGAAAAAAAGGAAAATAATGATGTGCACATGGCCAACAAATGAAGAAATGACCCTGTAAAGGTAAAGATGGCAGCACAGTGCACTCAGGAAAATCTGTGATCATTTCAATCAGCCCAAAAACCAATAACAAAGTGAGTTGCAGGCTGTTTCCAAAGGATTAAGTGAAATATTCCAGCTGAACTCTCACATCGAGACACAACTGTTTGAGGAGTAACCCGTAAGAATGGGCACAAAAATTGGTTAATACATCCAGATTTCTTCCCAGCAGTCACAACACTGCTAAGGCCTAAATTCAGTCAGCAGAAGCAGGAATCTCATTGGATTAGCACACAACACATAAAAATGGGCACATCCAAAAATTGGACCCCAGCTTTGGGATCTCTGTCCCCTGAGATGAACTGAGCACTCATTTCTTTCCACAGCAAAGCCAATGTAGAACAGATTAACAATTTCACTGGAGAGGTAGGTAGCAGGGACAAATCCTCAATAAAACCCAGCATTTAATCTTCTTTTTAAAATAAAAATTGTTTATTTATTACTTACAAGTTGCTTGCTTACTTCACTTACGCTGTGGCATTACAAAGTAATGAATAAATCCAAGTTGTCTCTCTCATGCTGCCTCTGTTCATCTACACCTTAATCCTTTCAATTCAGCCTGTCAGATGTCACAAATTCTTTAAGCTCAAAAAAATGGTTTTTAGTGTTTTGATAGATGCTCAGAATGTTTGTATATATATATAAATATTTCACATTATTTTAGAGCCCCAGTATCCTTTTTTTTTCCCATCACAGTGGCTCAGTGTTTAAAAGAAACCCAAAAATCAACCAGGTTATAAGAAAATGCTGCTAAGAAAGAAACAAGTATATTCACTCTGATATCCACTGGAGTTTTCTGAGGATACACAAATTCTTTTTGGCTTTTCTCTCTACAAAGATTCAGGCATTTCAGTTTTACTGACATGAATCTCTGAGATGACTGAAATTGCAAACCATGGGGGGGTGTAATTGCAGGTATTTGCATTTATTCCCACAAATAAGTTACAAGAGAAGTGATTTCTGCCAAACTTAGGTACCTGTGAACTAATCAGAATTAAAGGATGACTTGTGTAGTATGAAATTTACCCCAAGAATAAATTTCAGCACAAAGCCCACACAGCTCTTAAACTCCACTACTGTCTATATAAGGGCAATTTCTTATGTAAGGTAATACTATTATTGTCCTATATTTTCATTTCACATGAAAGACAACCTAAGAGATGACTAATGCTAAAACTGAAAAAAAAAATCATTTAATTTTAAAGATAAAGGGCTGCATAGTTTGGATGTATATGGTCTATAAACAACTGGTAAAATCAAAAATAAAATAAAAAAATATACCATTCCTAATCTGTTCTCAAAATTTTCAGGTTGTGTGTGGAGTGATGAATTTTCAAGCTATGTTGTGTTAGTCAAGCCTCTTTCCACTTCGCTGGTGAAACCTCCCTGGATTTCAGTGATAATACCTTTAAATGAGAAATTCTGTAATAAAAATAACTGTTTCACATAGGCTTGGAGGCATCTGTTTATATTTAATTTGATAATTTGTAGTCAGATTTCTTCCTTTTGAACTCACATAACAAAACATTTATTCTCAGATTGTTGCTTTACTAAAAGTAAGAAAGAAGTAACAAGTGCTGAACTCACACCTGATTTTAATCCTGATTATTTATTTCATGGACTCTAAAGCAGACACTGTAAATGTTGGCCTCCAAGCATTTCCAAATTGCATTTGTGCTGGATAGCAGTGATGTGGATTCATACTTAGAACTTCAATTATTCACTTGATTTACAATTCCTTTCCACTGATATATATGCAGTGACAGACAAAAAAAAATTAAATTTACAACACTAGAAAATCTTGTAGCTCTTGGAAAGGGAATTCCTACTACAATTTGGCACAGCAGCTACTGAATTGGCAAAATTTGTCATTTACACTCCTCCTTACTTACTGGAACCTTTGCAATTCCATAACACAGTAGAATTTTTTGGGGTTTTTTTTTACATATGCCTCTTTTCCCACTTAAATTTTGCAGTTCTCTTATTCAGCACTGTGTGGAACACAGACCAATTTAAAAATCAATGCTCAGTAGCAGCAGAATAAATTAAGCCCGTGGGTTCATACCATTAATGAAAGCTTCCTCTGCCCTCCCTGTCTTGTAATTTTTGTGGTGAGCCAAAAAATGACAGTAAATATATCTAATGTTTCCATTTTGGCATTGGGCACGTGCCTCTGAAGAGCAAGGCTTGGTTTTAAATCTTCTAACATCAAATATTGATTTATCAATTTAAAAAAAATAGACAATCAGAAGTAATGGAAAGGTTTCCTTCAGAGGAATCACTTTTGAAGTAAATAATTCAATCCTACATGTTCAAGCAATTAGGTTTCTTCTTTGGAATTCTTGTCTGTTTAGAATCATGCATTTAACAGAAGTAATAGTGATTCATAAAGATTAATAGTATATCCATCAAAAGAAAACCATCCAGGAATGATAAATGAGAATAAGTCAGATGAATATAGAATGTTTTGTTATGTGGTTGGAGCTCAAAAGGAAGAAGCCTGATTATAAATGATTGAATTAAATATAAACAGACACCTCAAAACCTGTGTTTATTTATTTTATTTTATTTATTTTTAAATATTTTTTTTTTTTACAGGATTTCTCATTTAAAGGTATTATCACTAAAATCCAAGGAGGTTTCACCAGTGAAGCGGAAAAAGGCTTGACTGACACAACACAGCTTGAAAACTCATCACTCCATACACAACCTGAAAATTCAGTGTATTTTGAGGACAGATCAGGAATGGTAGAATTCCTAATAATTATTATAATTATGCTAAAAGCAGGTAACTCCAACCAAAACTCTTCCAGGATGATGGCCTGACCCACAGCTTGGCATGTGAATGGAAGTTGCACAGACCATTTTTATGTTTGCTCATGTCCCTGCTCTTGTTTTCTTTATAAATTTTTTTTTCTGTTTTTCTATTTTTTTTCTATTCATTCCTATTTTTTCGTTTCTTATAAGACTTTCTTTTCTTGAATCCTGGACTAAATGTGAGGGAATGGAATGGAAATAGTGGAAAAGTTTATGATTAAAAATATTTTTAATTACTCAGTGCTATCTTTCAAGACCTCGCACCTCTTTTGATAGAATTTTTGGGTTTTAATGAACATTAATCATTAAAGGGTGTGGGTCAGATTAGAATCCAGAATCCTGCACACATAGGTTGACCTCAAATATATTTTTACATTCACATTTTACTAAGTTTTAGCGCTTTTAAACACTAAATGAAATGTTTACTTAAACAGAGTAAAGCTTGTATTTCACACTCCTGATCTGAATAAGGGCACATACCGGTCTTCAATATTTGCACACAAGCCAGGCTTGTTTATACTGATTAATGGGCAAACCTGTTAGAAGGGACTATTTTATCCCATTATTTTATTGCCATGTTTTTTAAGCAAGAAATCCTTGGCAATCTTGGAAAATAATGTGAAACAACTGTTTGTTTTCCAACTGTAATTCCCCCTCAGAGTGCAGCACATTGCCTATGCAACTGATGGAAAGTGAACCTGTTCCTTGGTGCCCCAGCAGACCCCACCACAGCTATTTCTGACTCTGCCCAGATTGATGGAGATGTTTCAACCAAAGATTTTAGCTTACATGGAGTCAGAGTGTGTCATCATATTTTTTGAAAAATCTCTTTACCGGGATTTTTCTCTTGAGAAGCTGAGAAGCCTCAGAAGAAAAGAAAAACAAACATTATTTGTTGCTGTGGAATGGACCAATCTAGAACCTTTGATTGGCCCATGTAGGTTGTTTCTAATTAATGGCCAATCACAGTCAGCTAGCTCAGACTCTGAGAGTCACAAGCTTTTGTTATCATTCTTTTCTACTCCTTTCAAGCCTTCTGATGAAATCCTTTTTTCTCTTCTTTTAGTATAGTTTTAATATAGCAATACAATATAATATTATAAAATATAATATAATAAAACATATTATAATATATGTAATATATAATATATAATGTATAATATATAATATATAATATGTTATATATTATATATCATAAAATAATAAATCAGCCTTCTGAAACATGGATTCAAAATTCTCATCTCTTCCCTCATCCTGAGACCCCTGTGAGCTCCACCACAAGAGTGCTGTAGAACTGAGTGGCTGTGGAGCCAAATTCTCAATCTGCTGACAGCAGCTGCTTCCATAAAATTCCCAATGCCTGGTAACATTAGAAGTCATGGCCAAAAAAAAAAAAAACTGGAGCAAGAGATTGCAATGCAGAAAGCAATAGCAAATAGAACACATTTAACCTTTTCTTCTAGAGAATAAGTACCAGAAAAAAAATAGCCTTTGATGCTGAGAGCTCCCCAGAAATAATCTTCACTGAGTGTTGGAGAGTTATATGGGTCATGTCTAATCATTTCTTCTTGCTATTACTATTGAAAAAAAAAAAACCAAAAAACCCCAAAAAAGGTGTCTGACACTGTGGGAAATCATGGTCTGAAGCTTCCCAAGTGGTGCAGATGACATACAATCAGGGAGCTGTCAAACAATGCAAAATAAGAAATCAGGTTATGCTGTAATGGATCCCAGATTCAGCAATCACATGAGACACAATTCCTTTGACTGTGGGAGGCTGTGTAACCATGAGAATAAACTGCTTTTCGGATATAATGGCTCTCATTTTATTCACAGAGGTAGAAAATTCCAGCTCTTTCTAACCACTGGGAACAACCTCATTTTAACATAAGATGAGGAACAACTTCATCTTAACATTCTTGTTCTTTATTGCTCCTTTTGGATGTTGATGAGCAGTTCTCTGGATTATATAATTCTGGATTAATACCTCAGAATCACAAAATGCTCTATGTACATCATTCTATTATGTGAAAGATAACTGATTTTCCATGGCAAAATTTGGAAATGGCAGCTCCCAAAGCCAACTATGATTGCATTGTTTGAGGAAAAAGTTAACAGCTAACCAAGACTATGGGTTGGACAAGTTATACCTTGAAGGGCTGGAGTGATTCTTGGCTCAATAATTGAAAAGATAAACAAGTAGAGTTTTTCACCTTGTAGCAAAAGAATAAAAAATCATGCCAGTGAATTATCCAGAATTACCCATAGATACCCATGCTTGTACAGCAGCAGTCAAATATGACCCTGTTAGGAAGAAAATATCACAACAGCCTCAAAGGCAACCATTGATTGCCTTTTCTAGATCAGATTTTTGCACTGAGCTGTCTGAAAGGGGCCCTCTTTAATTCACTGCATAACACAACAAACTGAAACAAGGGATGCCATTTACCAGATTAATTGCCTCAAAGTCAATCACAAACAACTCAAAACTCATCCTGGGAGCTCTGAGTAAAGAAAACACATTTCTAAATTGACAGAAATCACACGCACCTCCACTGCTTTGTAAATCAAAATTAAATTCAGTCAGGTACTAACCCCCACTTTCCACGGAAAATTCAGTAGCCAAAGTGGACTCACAGAAAGATAATTGATTTTATTCTTTGTATTTTTAACAAAAAAAAAAAAATTGTTTCATTCTTCAAAACTACTAGATCAGACAGGAAAGGTGAAAACCCTAAAAAATAAAAATTTGGGTTTTTTTCTAAACCAAATTATTTTATGCTCATATAGATCCATGTTCTTTACTTGCCATCTTTGGTCTGATTTTGTACTGTGCAACTTGGAGGAGAAGCAGGTTAAACTATTACAGTGAAAACTCCAATCCTGCCTCAGAGTTCATTTGATCAATCCTTTTGACTCCTCATTATTTCAGGTGGTTCCTGCAGAATAGAAATGACATGAAAGTTATTAGGCAGCACAGAGGGTTTGTTAATCAGAATCTGGTAACTGATAACTGGAAGGAAGCTGAGGAGTTGATGCAGATGCCTGCTCTAAGCCAAGTGAGACCAAGCCAGACTGCCTGGGGCTTGAAAATATCCAGGTGGAGCATGAAAACCTCCAAGACTCCACAGCCTCCCTGGAAAACCTGTTCCAATAATTAATTATTGGGTTTTTTCATACACACCTGATCCAAGCCACTCCCATTTCCATGCATGAGCACTCCCTCCTTCTCCCTCTGCACCTCAGCTAAATCCTGCCCTCATTTCCCTGCTCACTTAGCTATTGGCCTTTTTTTTGTCTGTTAATGGATGTAAAATTTGCATTTGCTCAGACTGAAACAGAATATCTGCCAATAACTAAAAACAGGGGAAATTGCACTGCATTAAATTTTACTTTCTTAGATAGTGATATTTCTGAGTATTTTGTAGAATGATGTTTATATTTTAGAAGTATTTCTTCAAGATTCAAGTAAAATTAAAAAAGGATGGGGAGGGACAGCAAAATATTATTTCATTTGAGTGACAGACCACAACTAAAGACTGAGTTAAACCACTTTTACAGTTTCCCCATTACACATTCCCCTACCTGCTATCAGCATTCCTACTCTGAATGATTTCAAGAGAGGACTTCTGAGCTGCTCTAAATGATATAATTTAAATGTCCATACTATAGTAGTATAGTAGGAGTCCCTGTAATATCTATGTACTGCATAAGTGGTTTTGCCCAAGTTCTAGTTATTCTAAATGAGCTTCAGCTGCAAAGTCCTTAGTTGGGCAGCAGCTGTGGCTCGAGAAGGTTACTAGGATAAAAAGGGGGTGGGTTGAAAGCCCTGGAGGAGCCCTGATGAGGCCACAAGGAACAGCACTGCTGGGAAGAGCTGCATGGTAGAAAACCAGCTAGAAGGTATGGACTTTAGGAATATAATAACAACAGTATGATTACAATAAGTGGTGACCCCGACGTGATCCCTGATGTGATAGAGATGAGACAGCCAAGAGCTGTGGATGGCCATTGAACTAGGATTGTGGGAAAGGCAGGCAAGAGCTACAGAAGAACATAGCTATTGAATCATGGAGCTGTGGCAGCCAGGAGTCGTGAGAAATATGGCCTTTGAGCAAGAAGCTCAAAGTGTGTGCTGTACGTGGCCTTTGAGTCATAGGGGAATGTATGTATTGTGCTTGAATATCTCATGAAGAAATGTATGTATTGTACTTGAATATCTGTATAGTACTTAAATATGTGGGAGTAAAAGAAAAGGGGGAAATATAGTAGTATAGTAGGAGTCCCTGTAAAATCTATGTACTGTATAAGTGGCTTTGCCCCAGTCCTAGTTATTCTAAATAGGCTACAGCTGTGATACCCTTGAGTGGCAGCTGTGGCCAATGAAGGCAACTAGGATAAAAGGGGGTGGCTTGAGGGCGCTGGAGGAGCCCTGGAGAAGCCACAAGGAACTGCACTGCTGACAAGAGCTGCATGTGAGAAAACCAGCCAGAAGGTACGGACTTTAGAAATATAATAACAACAATATGTTACAGTAGGTTCATCCCTCAGCATCCATTCTGGGAACTTTTCTTATTCCATGGAATTGTGAAGAACATCTCAGGAGCATTGCTACTCCTGGAGCCTCCTTTGGAGGCCAATGGAAGTCTTGCCAAGCTTTTGCTGCTCTTTTACTTCTTATGTGCTTCAAAATTCAGTGCACTCACATTCCCTTGGCAAATATCTTTGAGTTTATTAATTATTTCTCCATTAATATTTCCTGCTTTATTTATTTTTTTTAATGAGAGAAAAGCATGCAGGTAAACCTGAATGAAATTTTTCAAATATCAGAGCTCTAATAAAGAAGTGGTTCTTCAGCAGCCATGAAATAATTAAGGGGCTGCAGCAGAAGTTTCAAACAGCCCTTGTCTATGCTTGATATCTTATTTTAACATCAAAACTATAAATCATGGGCAATATGCATTTCTACTGACATTTTAGGACAGATTGTAAAGTTCTAAGGCCACTTTGAGGAAGAGAAAGAAAACACACTGTATTAATAAAGAAGAAAAAGGAAAATATTTTATTTTGGGTTAGATTCTACAGATTTAGAATGCATGAAACGATGCAACTTCCTTTATATTTGCTCACTATAATGAAAATCAAACTATTTTGATCAAAGATGTGTGGTTTATCACCACACATCTGTCCAAATTTTTCCTTAGGTACTGCAGCCCAAAGCAGCCTGAATACTGTGAAACTGGTGGAGAATTTTATCCTTGGAGAATGGAACCCTTTGATCCATCTCTGTAGCTCAGTGAGATGAGCCAGCAGAGGAGCAAGCACAGCATTTACCAACACAGGAACACCTGACTCTCCCAGAATAATGGGAACTGTAAAGCTCTTCAGGGGAATTAATCCTTGCCAATCCTGGGCTCTAAAAAAAATTCTCAGTTATTTCTCAGCTCACTGTCTGAAAACAGCTTCTCGTGAGGAGTTTTTGAAGGATTTCAAGACAGGACTTCTGAGCTGCTTTAAATGATACAATTATTTTTATTATTTTTTATGTAGGTAAGACAAGCGAGTTCAGCTCACATTTTCACCGCAGTTTGGAAAGTCACAAGACATCTAGTTACAAGATTTTTTAAAGATTTATTGACTAAGAAAATACTACTAACAAAAATATTTCTGGTTTTGACTTAATCTTTAAATATTTCATTTAATAGAGTCATGTTAATAGAGCATAAGTTCTTAGTTTATTATGTTATGATATGATACAAACTTACAGTATTACATTCTAAACTTCTTGTTTACTTTTGTAACTATTTTTTCTATATCTTAAATTCTAAACTTTCCCTTAATTAACATGTCTCTACTTTAATATATAAATCTACATTCTCACTTTCAACACACAAGTTTAAAACCACAAACACAAAAAAACCACACACACACAAAAACCCACAAAACAAATGCCAAAAACCCACCAAAACACCACAAACAAATGCCAAAAACCCACAAATGCCAAAAACCCACAAAACAATCAAATATCAAAACCCACAATCAAATATCAAAACCCACAATCAAATATCAAAACCCACAAACAAATATCAAAAACCATAAAGAAACACCCACCAAAAAGCCCCCAAACAAACACCAAAACCCACACCAAAAACTACAACAAATGAACACCAAAACCCCAACAACAAACACCACACCCCACAAAACACCCATTTTTGCAATGAAAACCAGCTATAAGTACAAAATAACTGCTGTTTCACTCTTTTCAGACAGAGAAGCTTAAATCATTTTTGTAGTCATCCTAAATAATGCCATAAAGGGAGAATCAACAGAGCAAAGCATTTTGGGCTTTATTTGTTTGCTCTTCCCTAATAAAATGCATAAAGATTCCTTGGCAAATATCAGTAAAGCCTCAGTTGAGGCAGAACTCAAGTGGGAGCTCTGGAAACTCAACAACACTTGCTAAAAACCACCATGAGCACAAAGCAAATGCCCTTTCTTCTTTTTACCTTTCTTTTTTACCTTTCTTTTTTCTGTGCTTGAGCAAGCAAACAGAAAAATCAAGTCAAGGTTTTGGGACTCAATGTTTGCTGCTGAAAGTGAAAAATTGCCAACCTCAACACTGCCTACCATGGCTGATGTCACTCCAAGGCTTAGGAAATGTGCAGGATGAGAAAGTTTCAACCCAAGCATTAAAAAAAAAAAAAAAAATAGAAAATAACACTGTTCCCTCCAGGCTTGTTAAATTATTTTGTGCCCTTGCAGTGCTTTGAATTCTCAACAGAGAAGAAACTCCAGTGGATTACTGTGAGTTATCATGAGAGTACAAGTTGTGCACTGCCCACAAAGCCAGGACATTGTGGTGCCCCAGTAAAACTGACATTGGCTCAATTTACCACAAAGAACTTCTCAACAAAATGAGTTACTCGTTTTTCCTCCCAGCTGAAGGAGGTTTCATGGGGTATCAGAGTTGTACACAGAGCAGGGCAGCAGCAAGTGCAGTTTTAGCTCTGTAATAAAAAATTAAAAGATAAGCAAGTCATTGGTAACAAGACAGGTATGAGCTAACTTCATGTCCTCTGTTGGCTCAAAACAAGTTTTAACAGGAGAACCCAATACATCTCCTACAGGAAAAATGACTTTGTGATATCAAAGGATTCTTTTTTATTGTCTCAATTTTTTACTCATAAAAATGAGTCAACGTGAACCAAATAGCTTGCTTTAGAAGGAAAGAAAAACCCCATATGCATTACATGATTTCCAGATATGTTCATCACTAAAGATGACCATCAGAATTTCCTATCAGAATTTCTTCAGATGAAAACTGTGACAGATCCCACACAAATGGGTAAAAAAAAGTAAATCTCAAAATAGAACTAAGTTTAGGTGGCATTATTGATGAAAGAACAAGATGAGGAGGCTGGAGACAAAGGAAAAGAAAAGAAAATGACAAGAGGTCTGCAGATTTATCACAGGGGAATTCAAAGGAACAGCACAAGGTATCACTGTTGGAATTCAGAAGCAATAAATGTATGCAGGAAGACCAGCAGAAGTACATTAGAAGCATAATATCCCAGAATCTACTGAAAGATTCATGCTTTTATAGTCTTATGCACCCAGCCACAGCAAAGGAAGTGTATTCACTGAAATTCCTGAAGCAATGAGTACATTTCTGATCCCAAGGCTGTGGTGCATAAAGCTCCTTCAAACATTCCTTAAATATTGTTCTACCCACAGGAAAAAGCAAAGTGTTAGGCATTCACAGGTTACTTGATTTTAGTCAGAGTGATTATATCATAAGAAAAACAAATCTGACTAAACCCTTGGTTTTAAGGCAAAGAAAATTACCTCATTTGTCAGAATCACAGTAAAAACAAACTAAGATATAATAAAACTATGACTGGGAGACTGCCACTTCTGCCTCTACACATCTGCAATTAAAGATAGGAAGCTGAAGGGACTCTCAGCACTGCTGTGAAAGCTACAACAATTATTCTACAATCCCAGCTACAACATTTATTCCTCTGTCAGAAATGGGTTTGTAAAGGATTCTCAGAGGCTGACAGAAAGCTCACACAGCCTTGTACACCTGTGTGCAAACTCTGAGATAAGGTGTGCTGCCTTAGGGAGGCCATGGAGCAGACATGACATTGCTGAGAGAGAGAGTTTGAACCAGAAACAAGTGTTTCAACAATTCCAGAATATAGCCTTGCAAGAAGACCAGATAATTTGGAGAATTAGAACTGTGAAGGATGCATTGTAGCAGGACCAGGTGGGGTAAAATAATAGTGATTGGTGTTAGGAGTATTAGCAGCATAGTATGGCAAAAGCTGATAGGCTGAAAAACATTTACAAGGTGTTGTAACCAGGAAATTGGTTGGCTTCTGATAGAGAGGAGTTGAGTTTTACATCTCTTGTCTCACCCCTCATCGAGACTGGTAATGGAATAAAATCTTTTAAAACACCTCTCAGTTATCCCATCTCTGTAAAAGCTGGGAATAATCCAACAACTCTTGCTGTCTGAAAGCCACCTGTACAAGCAGGACCCAAAGCCTGGTCAGAAGCAGACACTGCCACAACACAGTCCTGCCAAAAAACGTATCCTGCTGCTTCCTGAGACACAATATTATTCCCAGGCTAAATTTATTCATTAGCTGTTTAGAGCTGCTTTTTCATGCCTAGACTGTACCTTAATTCAAGCATTTGGCCATCCTGGTATGTGCTTTGTGCAGGCTGCCCTGGAGCAGAGGCAGGACAGAGCTACAGAATCAAGCAGGTATTGATTCAAAGCATCTCCTCCATGGATCCACCTTGGGCAGCACCAGAGCCCAGCCAGGGCTGCACCCAAGATGACCCAAAATGGCCCCAAAATGCACGAGTGCTCCCGGGCTCTCTCCCTGGGATCAGTTCTGCTCCATTTGCACCTTGCAGTTCATTGTCCCATTCCAGCTTTAGCCCAGGCACTCCCACCCTGCTTGTTTTTCTCTCTGCAGCCCACGGGGTTTGTGCTCTGGGGCTGAGATTGGGATCATTTGTCCTTGGTGCCCAGCTGGAGCAGGAATTGTTTTGTCTCCCTGCTCTGCGCACAGAGCTCACCATCCCTGAATGTGGAGCCCAGACCCACACACTAAAGCAGCACAGAATGTGAAAAATAAAAAAGCTAAACCTGAGGCATCACTTCCCACCACATTCACACAGAGAAGGCTCTTTTAACATGTGGCTAGGAAGAAGTTTCCTTGGCCAGTGTGTGAAGTTCCCCATCTCACCTGGGCACCGCATGTGCTGCAGTTCCCCTTGCCTGATTTAGCTGACCTGGGCTGTACCTGAGGAGTTCTCAGCAGCACAGCAGCCCCTCCTTACCTGAGCAATATTTGCCATTTTCACTGCCCTGTCAATGCTGAAACACAATTATCCTGCAGCTGATTAAGACTCTCACGTGTTGCTTATTACTCACTGATTGCAGGAATGCTTGCAGTTACTCCCTGAGCACATGACTGTGCAATATCATCCTGTTTCTGTTGCTTCACCTCAAATTCACTTAGCTGATTTCAACTCATGCTTGAGTCAAATTGTTTTCCAGCTTTAAGACATCAATGAATTCACCTAATATTTACAACAGGGTAAAAATGGAAATAGATGTATAAGGTTGATGCTTACACTATTCTGGAGTCTCTCAGACCACTAGGTCTTATCTCATTAAAATTTTTGTCATTATATAAAATTTTTTATCACTTCATAATTTATCAAGTGTATTGCTGGGTGTCACCTTTTCCAGCTAAATACTGCACATGGCACAAAACCAAACCCATTTCTGGAGATCTTATGAGTCAGGTATGCTGCAACCTCATTGCTGATAAGAGCTAAAATGAACAAGGTTACTGGAGCCATCTACCACAATCGGTCTTAATTAATTGTTGGTTTTCCTGTTTTATATTCCCTATGATTTTACTCACCTTTTCAGGTGATAAATTCACAATCCTTGCACACACATGAATTCAGACTCATGGGAACAGTTGTTCCGTGTGCTTTTAAGCTTTGTTTTGGGTTGCTGGTTGTTTTTTTTAATATGTGCATTTTGTACAGTATTCTCCCATTTGAATATAGGACTCCAGTTTTAGTAGATTAAGATCCGTGTTAGCAGTAATTTCACAGTTATTCCAGCCACATGCCAGTTTTTCCACTGTTACAGAGTGAAGCATGATCATGTTGACTACAACCACTTTTAAGTTATGTTACAAAGTTCTTTCATTAAGTTTTTTCTCCCCAAAGAGTTACATTGCAGTTTTCATTTATGGAACTTGGAGATCTTTTCACTTAATTGTTGAGGTATTGCTTTGTTAGCTGAGAGATCATTCTTTCAAATTTGCTTAAATATATATTTTACACAGAAACATGGCAAGATTATGGGAGAAGTTTCTGAGGCACAGGATAGTTTTACATTTTCTCTCACACAATAAATAAAAATACTGAAAGAAAAACGCAAAAAAAGCCTATATTTGATTCAGTGACAGTAACTCCATTTTGCTGAAGTCTACCACAGCAAATTGCAGAGCTGTGGATATAATAAATGTTTTCACCTAGAGCTTGCAGCAATTTTATTCTCCCATAATTTATTTCCTTATGATATAAAGTCTGTAATTCTCTTGAGAGGGAGAATCCAATTACTTTCTAATTAAGAAAATTCATGTCCTTTGTTTAACTGGAAGGGATCCAGACCCATATAGCTGAACATTCTTTTTTGTCACCATTAACAAAAAAAGTCCTTTATGTTTTCAGGAAATAGCATCAATTAATTCTTCTAGATTTAATTCCTGGAAGAAGTTGACTTAACAGATCTGGGTGAACAGAGTAACAGGGGCAGTTTTACAACCTTGTACTCATCTCAGACTATAGTCTCTATACATCATAAATATTACAATTTGCATATCTGAGAGTTGCACTATTTAAAATAAAGCATTGCAGAGAGATCCTTGATCATCACATGAAGGCCAGATTTGCAGATATCTGCACAAATTTAACCTGATCTCAGTGTGGGCTGGGATTTATGTCTTAAATATTAAAATATTTAAATTTTAAATATAAAATTTAACATTAAATTTAATATAGATATTAAAATTCTGACCTGCACACGCCCATTGGAAACCCTGTATTTTTGTGTCATTTGCACAGAAGAGTTCATGCATGCTTTTGAAATTCTGAGTCTGAACTGCTGCTTGCTGGGAATGTACAATTTCTTCCTAAAACTTGTTTCTGTCCCCATGGATTGGGACTTAGAATATCTGTTAGACATTACTACTACTACTACTATTATTATTATTATCATCATCATCATTATCATCATTATTGCTTAAAATCAAGGACTTGTCCTTTCCCCAGTCTTTTAGTAGCCATGATAAATTTGACTTCAGCTTTCTTATAAAGGGTTCACAGATTATATAGGGATGACTGTCTTCTAAAACTACCTAAAATAATCTTGCACAATTTCTGTTTTATGCTAAAAGGGGAAAGAAATTCAGCTGATAAGGGAGGAGGGGGGGAGAAAATCATAGTTCAAAATTCAGAACAGCTAAATAGGTCATTCAAGTCTTATAATAATCTCCAGTATCCAGGAGCAGGTGATGACATTGGCAGTCAGGAACAGAAATTAGGAATACAGAGGGCTGGCATTTCTTGCCTCTGATGCTCTATGGGGTAACTCTTCAATGCATTATCACTTGTGTGAAGGCAAAATATATATATATATATATATATATATCTGAGAATGTGAAGAACAGCTCCAGAGTCTGTACACATCTGCATTTTAAGCCACTCAAATGCAGTGGCTTAAATACTGCTTAGAACCCTTTAAATAGCACTTGCCAGCCCAGGAATTGATTAAAAACCTCCTTCCCCTACAGCCTGCAGAGGTAACTGAGCAGCTGGTTTGATCCCAGCTTTGTTCTACCCACAGGAGTAGGGCAGCATGAATCCTGGGGCCTCAGCAAAGGAAGAAAAAGGTTTTCTACAGAGCTGTGAACAAGCAGCAGCAATTTCATCAGCTCTTTCCACAAGTGACTTCTGTTTTTTCAGACCTGTTGATGATAACCAAGGCCTGAGATGGAATTCCTTCATCTTTCCTATGCTCAGTGCTCCATTGAGATCCTGTTGTCCACAGCCACTGAGAGATCTGCCCTAAGCTTTTTACCTGTCTACCAAATTATTAAATTACCTAGCAGGATTCCATGGGCTGCAGTGATTCACTGTATTCTGTATTTCACAGAAATTTTAGCAGAGACATGGACATATCAACAGTTTCCTTCTGAAGTATCATTACCTAAAAGTCATTCAAACAGAAATTGGAATTCAGGAAGAGAAAAATATGACAAACATTTGGCAGAAAGTGCTTGCCAATCTGCTGGATGTAATAAAAAGAGATAATTCGTCATAGCAGAGGGAAAAGGCAAACAGTGGAGAGCACCAAAAAACCAGGAGGCATTGAAATTAAAACAGGAGCATTGAAATGAGGGCCATTCCAGTAGGACTGAAAGTTGCCTGCTTTTTGAGGACCTGTAGCAAAAGTCAAGTAAACAAGGCCTCTGGTTTCATTATTGCAATTTTTTTTCAAAATACAAATTCATTGGGAATTCAGGCAAATACAATACTTGTTTTCTTATGTCATCATTCTGCTGATACAACCTAACTTATTCAACTTGGTTTTCATATTAAGCTATGTACTGGGCTGATACCTTAAAAGTATTTCCTTTGAAGTTTCAGATCTGTTTCCTCATTTAAATTCTCTGATCCTGATTCCTCCAGATGTTTCATAAAATTTCTGCTTAGAAAAAAAAAGAATTTAAAAGAAATTGTTCAGAACCCCTAAAAGCAGGTAATATTTTAGCTTAAGTTGGTCAGACAACATGTTAAAATTGCATTCCTCATTTAAATTCTCTGATCCTGATTCCTGCTGCTGTTTCATAACATTTCTTTACCAATTTACAATCTGACAACACTCCAATTCCTGTGGCTCACAGGGCAACTCCATCACCCTATAATCTGCTCCAAAATGGCTCCATGCCCTAGAATAAAAGGTACATATGACTTCTTAGGAAAAGAAAAAGAATTTAAAATAAATTTTTCACAAGTCCTAAAAGCAGTCAATATTTTAGCTAAAGTTGGTCAGACAAAATGCTGAAATTGCAGCTAAAGGTGGGCTAGGGCTGTATGCATTCTTGTAAAAGCCCTATAGCTGCAAATATTACTTTGGAATATATGGAGGACAAGTTGGAGCAAAGATTCTTTTCCAAGGCTGGCAGCGCAGTGAGGTGAGGGAGCACACAGAAAGGCTGCTCAGATTTAGGAGCAAAGCCCCTCTGTGTACAAACACGTGGCAATGAGAGGGAGAGGCCTGATATAAATATTTCCTGTAAATTTTCTCTCCTTATTCCCAACAAGACATGCTGGAAGCAAAAGGACTGCACTCTCCCTATGCACTAAGAGCAATTCTGCGTTTAAGACACCAGCAGGAACAATTATACCCAGTGTTCCAGGGCTCAGCAAAAAGCAATGCCTGTTTTGTTGAGCACAGTCCTCCATACCTCTCATACAGAGGGGCAAGCAAAAAGCCCTGGAGTAATGAATTATCATTGCATTTCAGCAGTGTTGCATTAGCCCCAGCCTTGCAGGGAGAGCTCTGACACCCATTTTTGCCCAAAGGCTGCACCAGGGTGAGGGAGGAGTGAGCAGGGAGGGATCTGGCCCATAGCCAGGAGGGTGAAGTGCAGCCTCAGTGCCAAATCTCACTTTGCTTGCTGCAGTGCTGTAAAATCTGCTTCAGCTGGGCAGGAACTCCAGGCAGCTTGACCCAGAAACCACGAGATGGCACCACAAGAAGCCAGAAAAGCTGCTCTGTTATCTGCAGCTCTGATCTAGCTGTTTATATAATTAATAAAGCTATTGAGCAGCGCTGTTTCTTTTACCGAGATTACAGACAGATCTCTGCTAAGTGACTTTTCCATTCCTCTAAGCTCAGCAGACAGTGTTTAGGCTGATTCATTTCAGGCAGCTCTGCTGAAGCAGACACAACACAAATCAATATTTAAAGAGGTGATCCGTGCCCACAGGTATCCTGTTTCAAGGTAATTTTAATCACGTTTAGGAGTGCACATTTGGCAGGCTGGCTGGTCCTGCAGCGATGCCTGGTTATTCCTCACTGTTCAACCCCTCTGCCCTCATCCTCCTGCAGAGTTGCCTCCCAAGGCATGCCTGGCATGATGGGCTCCCAAACTCCTAAAGGGGGAGAAAAAAAGAAAATCTAGGCAAGATAAGAGGCAAGGTTCATCCTAAAGAGAGTGATGCTAGAATATGAATTTCTAGGCAAGATAAGAGGCAAGGTTCATCCTAAAGAGAATTATGATCAGAGTGATGGCCAAAAAAACAATTTCTAGGCAAGATAAGAGGACAAGATGGACAAAAACTGAATTTCTAGGCAAGATTCATCCTAAAGAGAGTGATGGCCAGTGTGATGGCCAGAAAATTAATTTCTGGGCAAAATGAGAGGCAAGATGGTCGGAGAATGAATTTCTAGGCAAGATAAAAGGCAAGATTCATCCTAAAGGAAAGGATGGCCAGAGAATGAATTTTTAGGCACAATGAGAGGCAAGGTTCATCCTAAAGAGAGTGATGGCCAGAAAATGAATTTCTAGGCAAGATAAGAGGCAAGACTCATCCTAAAGAGAAATACAATATTCAAATTCAGCCAAATACAATACTTGTGTTCTTATGCCATCATTCTGCTGATACAACCTGACTTATTCAGCTTGGTTTTCATATTAAGCTATGTGCTGAACTGATACCTTAAAAGTATTTCGTTTAAAGTTTCAGATCTGTTTCCTCATTTAAATTCTCTGATCCTGATTCCTCCAGATGTTTCATAAAATTTCTGCTTAGAAAAAAAAAAAGAATTTAAAAGAAATTCTTCAGAACCCCTAAAAGCAGGTAATATTTTAGCTTAAGTTGGTCAGACAGCATGTTAAAATTGCATTAAAATTGCATTCCCCATTTAAATTCTCTGATCCTCATTCCCGCTTCTGTTTCATAACTTTTCTTTGCCAATTTACAATCTGATAACACTCCAGTTCCTGTAGCTCACAGGGCAATTCCATCACCCTATAATGTGCTCCAAAATGGCTCCATGCCCTAGAATAAAAGGTCCATATGACTGCTTAGAAAAAAAAAAAAAAGAGAATTTAAAAGAAATTTTTCAGAACACCCAAAAGTTAATATTTTAGCTAAAGTTGGTCAGACAAAATGTTAAAATTGCAGCTAGGTGGCTAGGGCTGTATTCATGCTTCCCAACCTATTTTTCTTAAACAATTTGACCTAAATACTGCACTTGCAAAAAAAAATATGGGTCAGGCATCTTCAGCCCAGAACTTTATTTAGCAAGCCAAGTAAGGTGGGCTTCCCATCCTTCCTCCAAGAGTGCCAAACCATTCTGCACCAACTTTGTTGTGCTCTCAGTGCAGACTGCCAGCATGATTCACACCAGCCTTGTGTTGCATATCATAGCTGCAGTTTGGAAACAATCAGCAGCTGCTGGTTTTTGTGTATGAATGAGGTTCAGTCCTGCCAAATTTTCTGGTTTAGAAGGAGGAGGCATCATAAAAAGCATCACAGAAGCTTGCCCAGCTCCTTAACATAACAGAAATAGTGATGAGATATTCCAGTGTCTGAAATATTGGAGTTTTTTTATTATTTCTAGGTTTAACAAAATAGGAACATGGCAAGTCAGTGAAACAACCTATCTAGAAAATAAATGCAAACATTCCTTACACAAACTCTGTAAAATAAGTAAATAAAACCAAAAGTTAATTTAAAAATATTAAAAAAATAAACTCAAATTGGATTTGAATTTTCAAGTGAATATTTAGACATGTTTGTTTTTCTCTTTGATTATCTTTCTGATATTCTCAACAGCATAATGACAACTCCATACAAACCCAAGAACTGTTCAGGTAACAAAAAGGAAACCCTAGCTGATCATGTATGCAATAATTTTATATATTTCCCTTGCTTTGTCACTTTTCTAATATGGCTGATCCATGAAATTACTTTCTAGTTGAAACACACTATAATACTCAGAAAAACTTAAAATAACGCAGCAGTACTCCAGGGCAATGACAGAATCAAAACTTCTACTCACACACAAAAGAGGAAGAAAAGTACTTTTCATTGGAAAATTAAAACACTCAATAGCTATGTGATACATAAAAATGAAAGAATGACCAAGAAATAACAAGAGAACATTTTTAGTAAACATGTATTTTTTAT
Source organism: Melospiza melodia melodia (assembly GCF_035770615.1). Lineage (NCBI taxonomy): Eukaryota > Metazoa > Chordata > Aves > Passeriformes > Passerellidae > Melospiza > Melospiza melodia. The sequence goes on from NC_086199.1 coordinate 48,023,209, forward strand.
CCTCGGTTTATTCTTGAGCAGAATCTTAACACATTTCCAAACAGGTACCAATGGAGTTACCACATGATCCTATATAAGGAGCCAGGACCACACTGTGGCTCTGCAAGAGAAAGGAGATCAAGATGATAAGAATGCCATTTCTAAAAAGAATAAGAAATGCAGCTGGTTTATATATTTAGAAAAGTGGCATAAGAATCAGCCATGAATGAATTTATGTCATGTGAAACAAGAGCTACAAGAGATGACTGAATGACAGCAAAGCATCTGTGCCAACATGATATTTTATGAAAAATCCTTTTAGTAGGAACTTTTCTCCTGAGAAGCTGGGAAGTTTCAGCTTCTCCATGTTTTGCTGCTTTGGAATGTGATTTGGAGGATTGTTTACCCAGCGTGTGAAATCGTTTTTACTTGATGACCAATGACAGCCAGCTGTGTCGAGGCTGTGAGCAATCACAAGATTTTGTTATTCATTCTATTCCTTCCTTGATAGCCTTCTGATTAAATCCTTTCTTCTCTTTCTTTAGTATAATTTTAATATATCATTTTCTTTTAATATATTATATATCATAAAATAATAAATCAGCCTTCTGAAACGTGGAGTCAAGATTCCCATCTCTTCCCATGTTGGGGAAGCCTCCAAATTCAACCCATCTGGATTGCTGTGTTTATTAAATAATTCTCAGAATCTTTCATTTCTGCTGCTCTTGGCTGCAAGCAGGATTTCCACAAGGCTTAGAAACACTAACAGCCTGTGTAGGTATTTGAAAATATGGGCTATATAACCTCAGTCCCAAGGAATAGGAACTTGTATCTCCAGAGATTTCTAAAATCCTCTGCTACTAAAAGCACACTCAATCCATTCTGGCATCTTCTTTAGTTTCCTGAGGATCAAATATTCTGCTTCCATATGAATGCATACACAAATTCATCATTAATGATTAAGTCTTTAGCTGACACTAATTAGTTTCAGCTATCTGTGTGCTCAGCAGGCCCGACCTACTTCACAGTCCTGCTTCATTAGTGCTGCCAGCCTAAAACAACATCAGTAAAAATTGTATTGACCAGCAGTGCCCAGCCCCACCACTGAAGGCAGTGTGAATTTAATGAGGGTCACAGCAAACCCCAAAGGCACAGGGAGAGGTAAAGCAGTGGCAGAAGTCATCTCCCACCAGCAGCAAGCAACAAAAGGGAAAACCAAAACTCCAGTCCATTTATTCAGCACTGTGCTCTGAAATTCCAACACCACAGAGGGAGCTCAGGCTGCAGCACAGAAGCAATTTGTAAGCTTGGTGCTTCAAGGATATCCATTTATTCAGTCACTGGGGAGCAGCAGCAAAGCTCAGGGTAAATCTGAAGCTGTGCAGGAAAACATTTGGGCAAGCACAGAGAGGGGAGAGGAAGAGGGCTTGGAAAAGAAACCTGGCAAAGGCACTGCTCCACATCTTCATGGGCTGCAACCACACACAAAGTGAATTAAGCCAGATTTAAGCACCTTGGACATGCCTTGAGACACTTCCAATGTCCAATGCAAACCAGATGCAGAAGCTGTTATCCTCTGTAACATATCTATTTATCAAGAGCTAAAACATGTAATCACGACTATGAACATAAGAAACTTCAAACCACAGCCCCTGACCCCTTTAGGTTTAAAAACATGTAAGCATTTAAGGTTACATTAGAAGCTAAAGCTGGGCTGCAGCAGGAATAGTCACAGGCATTTTATACCAAACATGGTTTTAACCCACTAGAAGGTTGAACACATCTTCTGTCAGGACAGAGTGAGATTTATTAGTCATGGTGGGTGTGTTGCACACATATAACCATCCAACAAAGCCTTCCAATACCACTTGGACAGATGCTGAAGTTCTCTTAGATATCTAAACCACCTTCTTTTAAGCAACACACACTTAAAACCTGTAGCAACAAACTCCTTAGTCTTAGCATCACCACACTTGAAGAAAGAAATTCCATTTTTTTAGGATGTATAAAGAAGATAAAAGCTTTCAGTTCTATATTAGATGCTTTTGCAAGGAAAAAAACCCAAACAAAAAAAAAAAAAAAATCACACACACACACAAAATACCCCAAAACAAAGAAATAAACTAGCCACAAGCAGAAGAAGACAAGTATTTGCTGATAGAAAGAAAGTAAGAGCAAAATGTGTCCCAGCACTTGTATTTGAAGTGATTTAAAAAGCAAAGCAAAAGCTCCCTTGTGACAGCAGCAGTGACAATGGCTTGCTAGGTTACAGCAGCAAACAGTCCAAGGGAAGGAGCCACAGAACACTAAAAAAGCAGCAACACCAGAAGCATTTTATGTCCCCAAATAGCCACTAAGGCATCACAGAGCCATGCGAACCTGCTGTCCTCTGTGACTGCCACAGGGATGTCACTCTAGGACACAAAACAACACAACACACTCACACTGCTCCTCTCAAGGTGAAGAAAAAAGGGGATGCTTAATTCTGACTCCAACATTTATAGATTCCCAAAAGTGACAGGGGAATGGAGGGTGACAGTGCCACCTCTCCAATGACACTGGACAAACCAACAGTCCACCAAATTTCTCCTCCCCCATAAAAAAAATGCTAAATACTAAGTTATTAACAGAAAGTGTGTGAGAAAGTTTGCTACAAGAATGCAAACATCAGAAGGCTTAGAAAATCTTAAAAAAAAATCAGGGTGACACTGGTGTATTTGTATTTTGCCCCAGCAGCACCTGAGTTTGATGAACCAGTCCCCTGCTCACATGGAGGATTTCCGTTGACAGCATTTCCCAAACTCCTGCACTCCCTCCAGCAGAGTGCACAAGTCTTGGCCATCAACTGCTCCCTTGAAATCAGGACAAACCTTCCATTAAAGTGTTTGCACTGTGTTTATGAACTCCATGAACTCTTCAGGAGAAGACTTTCTGCTCATCCCACCCTCATTCACACTCTCCCATCAATCCCACCACATCTCCTGGTCTCACTGACAAATATGGATTTACAACAGTGCTGTAAGGTCAGTTTTCCTTTGAATAGAACAATTTCCCTAAATTGTGCTCCCATAAAGTGAGGAGGCTGAGAGCTGGGGCACTGAAGATACAACATGCCAGGGGCTAAACTTGCTCTGTTATTCAAACCATGCTTTAGTCAAAGCATGTGTGACTTCTAAACATGAAACAGAACAGATATTTTCTGTACTGCCCTCTGCAAACAAAACTTATTTTGTCTTATTTAACTTGGATAAATTAGTACTTAGAAAAGACCAGATCCTCAGCAGGAATATAACAAAAGTAATCAGCTTTTGTCTGACCTCTCTGGAATTAGAGATTTGCAGCAACTGAGAACCTCCCCTGAGAAGACAGATTGTGTTGACACTAAATGACACAAAAGCCCATTATCAAACAGTCACAGAGTTTATATTCATTCAGAGAAAGAGGCCTAATTTTTTTTTTTTTTTTACTTCTTTATAGATGACAGTGAACTGTCTTATTCAAATTAAGTTTTTATTACAGGGGACACCCAGGGAAAATTTCCAGCTCACTTTCTAACTTTGGTGAGATGCAAAACTCATTTCCCAATGCAGGTACTGCAGGGAAAGTGGAACAGATGGGCAGTCTGCAGGACCCCAGCAAGGTATGACACACTTAAAGGGCTCATTTGTAAAAGCCACTTGGAAAAATACCCCATCTGCAGGAACCTAATAGTCCAGGGAGAACCTGTTTTCATGATAAAATGCTTTTAAACTCTGTGTCCTTGTCTAGTTTTCCTTCAGGGATGGATTTCTGTAAAAGTCAGACTGACCATAACAGAACAGTCATAACAAAGCAAGACTGACTGTTCTGGGCAGGTAATAGTAAATACAGTGCTGCTGTGAGTCATCCCCCCAAAAGTGGTGTGTGAAGCTCAGAGACCTTTCTCTGTCCTTATTCTGGTGAAGAGGCACACATCCCTAACTTGTGGGTGCAGGAAACACCCAAACACTACCCACAGGCTCTTTTATTCCCATGGAAAACCAAGGAATTCGTTCAAGCTGGGTTTGCATGGTCATCGGCTAAAAATATTGGAATTTTCCCTGGAACACGAAAATATTTCATCTGAGATCACAGACATAAAAACACAAATCTGGAGCCTCATTCCAACATCCTAACAGCCCCTTTCCACGACACAAATATCCTTCACATAAGTTGAAAACCTGATCATGACAGGAACTAGGACTGCATATACTGGGCCAGAAAAGAATGGCAAAGAAAAGAGGAGTTCATAGTTTGACAAAATTCACATTCCTAGTTTTACTGCAGCAATGAATAAATACATATGCAGCTCACTGGGTAAGACCTTACTCCGACAAAACCAATTAAAATTGAAAATTCCTCTGAAAAAGAAACCAAGAAAATAATTATAGCTAAGAAACACTATAGCAGTGTCCCCACTGTGAGGGGCCTTCCACTGCCAGAGGACAAGCTTGCACCCCAAGCCATCACTCTGGGGGCTGACAGAGCAGTTTAAACACCTGACTGAACATTGCATTTCCAAAAATAGGCTTCTCAACCTTTTTTCAGACTGTGAAATGGCTCAGCTATTTCTAAATGCCACTGAATCAAACCCAGTGACATGTGGGGAGAGACACTGTGACAGTAACCTTCACCATCCCTTCCTGAGTGTGTTTGGCTTTTCTTCTTTCCTCTCAGCAAGGCTTAATCTCCCTGTCTGGCTGAACATTAATCCTCTTTCACCAAGTCCCCAACTAATGCTTGCTGCATTAAGACACTGCAAATCCTCAAGGTATAAATTACACCCAATTCAGTATAAAAGGAAAGCACAGGGGCTTGCTTCTCACTACAGCTGGTGCTTCTAGGAAGGCAAGTAGAATACAGGTAAGTTTGCATCAGATTCTGATGGAGAAATCTTTTTTTTTTCTATATTGCAAACTCTTAAAGTAATTAATTGCTTCTGAAAAATACATTATACTTGGCTCTTTCTCTCTCTTGCTTCTTTTTCTTTGTCCTTGCAGACAGGATAAATTCTCTCTCCAGAAACTTAGATAAATTTTTCATTGGAGGTGGTACGGTATTCTGTTATTATTACCATTCTGCAGATTGCTGCCATGCCATTTCCATTGCTTAGGAAATCCAAACTCCTTGAGCAGTAAATGTGAAGAAGATCCATCTCATGTCTCTGTTCTCACTGATGATTCTGAACTCTTGCTGCTATAGAGCCACTTGGGGATAAAGCAGAGACTCAATTTCTCCCTGCTTCTCTAACTATTGGAAATAGCTATAAATTTTGCTCCATCTGAACTCTACTTTTTGCTTTATAGACAGGATGAAGACACTTAACTGCTACGTGCTGCTCCTTTGCTGGAAAGCAATTTGCTGCAACAGCTGCCAGCTCACCAACATCACCATTGCTGTGGAAAGAGAAGAATGTGAATTCTGTATCACAGTGAATGCCACGTGGTGCTCAGGATACTGCTTCACCAGGGTGAGACTCTTCATTTCAGGCACCAGAATTGAATATTTCAAACAATGGGTGGATACCCCATTCCTGCAGTCCGTAGCAAACACAGACAGGATGAGCCTTGTGAAAAACAGGCTGAATAACTGAGTAACGCAAGAGTAGATGCACAGACAGAAGGGTGAAATACCATCACAAAATTCAGTTAATTAACTGGCTGCATATATTATGTGCATAGTGTATGACCACAGTTAGAAGAATTACAGTCTGCATCTCTGCTTTGTGCTCAATTTGTGCTTGTAAGCAGAGACAATAAAGCAGCCATTCCTATGTAGACTCCTCTGCTCTTTCAAATAATTTACACTCAAGCAATTCACCTGAAAGATTGCCTGGTGATGGGATGACACAAATTTGCTGTTTCAGTCCTCCTGAAAGGGGAAATTTAAAGATCTAAATGAAATTAGATGAGTCAGACCCAAATGCTTTGGATCTCAGCGGGATTTTCCCATTTTATAAAAACTCTGAAACCTACCCCACAACAAATTTTACAACTCTGATTTCCTTCCAATTTCAGGATCCAGTATATAAATACCCTCCAGTATCAACTGCTCAGCAGACCTGCACCTTCAAGGAGGTGGTGTATGAAACAGTGAAGATCCCTGGCTGCGGTGACCACGCTGAAGCTTTCTACTCATACCCAGTGGCCACAGAGTGCCACTGTGACAGCTGTGACACTGACACCACCGACTGCACTGTCAGGGGACTGGGGCCAGCCTACTGCTCCTTCAGCCAGAATGGAAGCAGCCAGTGAGGGGCACTGGGGGCAGCAGTTTGGCTCTGAGTGTTCCCTGCAAGGTGAAGGTCCTGTTCAGGTTTCAGTGGAAAGTAACAGGTTAGGTGTATTTATAAACTGCCAAGACTGAAACAAAGATTTTTAAGGCCAAAAATGAAGAGCTACTGACTAAACTCCTCTTCATGCCTTCCTTACTTAACCTATCATTTGCCTTAAAATCATTTCCATAGGTCTATCAAAAATGCTGCTTCCAATCTCTTCTGACTTTCCCCCACTCTTTATCGCAATTTTGTTATTTATATTCCTGTACTTCCACTGCCTGGTTCACAGGGATTACTCTATGCTATTTTGTACTTCCCAAGTTTCCAGTCTTTGGAATCTCCTGCTTTCATCTGTCCTAAGAGCACACTTATTTTTCAAAGCCTTGCTACTGGTTGTGCTTCTGTTAGCTGGACTGTAAAATTCCCTCAGCTGAGATCCTGACTCATTTTTCTTTGCATTGTGTTCCATATAGTCATCATGCTCTGCCAATAACAACAGCATGCATATTTAAGAGCCAAAAAATCTATGTTCAAATGTTGAATGCCACCTGAATTCTGGTACTTTCTCAGTAAGGCTTGTTAGCTCAGCCTCACTGCAACACAAGTAATGTGAACTCTGCTTCAAACCTGGCTAACTTGAAGACATCATCAGCTCTCTGTTCTCACCTGAGTGCAGGATGCAACAAAGAGAAATGTGTAGCATTATTTAACACATGAGTCTCAAAAATTGTTTAGGGATGGATCCAGAGGCACCTGACCCCAGCACAGTGCAGACATGGTGTGTTCATGTGCCTTGAGAACCGTTCACAGTGAATTCTTCAGAGAATGGAAATTCACAGAGCCCTGCAGCAACCCAACTCTGCAAATATCAGGATGAAGTTGGGTCTGGAAGTGAGCTGGAGGACTGACTGAACCAGCATGGGAAATTACCTCATGTTGTTGAGAAAATTATATGAAGCCTACAGAATGAGATCCTTGGGGGAAAATGGAAATTCTTCACCAGAAACATCCCCAGCACAGGCACAGGATGGAAAGAGTGGATTGTGCAGCAGCCTGGCACTGCAGGCTTGGTGGTGCCAGCAGCATCCAGCAGCACCCCAGAGCTGCAGGAAAGTGGGGTGCAAGGAGCACAGCCTACAAGACACAAGCTACCTCCAGCACTCAGCTCCGCACTGAGTGCTTCTGTCTGACAGAACTTCAGAAAGCATTGAAAAACCAGAGAAAACTCACACAAGGAGAATGAGAATGGAAAAAAAAATCTTAGGAGAAAAAAGATGATTTAAATAAATGTGGTTGTGTTGCTCAGGGGAGGGAACACTTTGGGAGAATATCAGCAGAACATTTCACGTGCTTGAAGACCGTCAGACAGAGAAGAGCAGTCAGCTCTCCGTGCCCAAAGAGAGCAGAACAAGTGATGGAAGATTCAGAGCAGGCACCAGCAAATCTCCTGAAAGCTGCAGCCAGCCAGTGCAATGAGCTGGGAGAAGGGAGGGTGTGACTGAGTGTCAGGTGTCAGTGAGCACCACAGGGCTCCAAACACCTGGAACCTGTCAGGAATGCCAGGCAAAGCTCATTCAGCACCAGGCAGGGCAGGACAGGAGGAGTTACCTGGCAGCTCTGCTCTGGAGAGCCTTACAGATGTGTTTATTCAAGGAGGATTTGCCTGTCACTCTGAATCTGTCTTGTAATAGATAATATGTATTTTAACTTAGCATTTTTACTAAAAGGTTTTCATTCTCTTGATTTATTTCTAAGATTCATGTGCACGGACATTTTCTTTGGTCTAGTGAAGCTTTAAAAGTGGTCAAGTACTGGATAAATCACATTGGATCTCACTCATTTCAGTTGAAAACATGAGTCAATTTCAGTTAAAACTAAGCATATTATTAATATCAGCAATTATTCCATTCTAAATGAGAGAGTTGTTAATTACAATTGCAAAACAAAATAGTTTCTGGTAAAAAAAGATATCTTTTAAAAAAGTATGTTTTCAAAATAGATCTGTATTGTCTCTTGTGTATTTTCAAATAATAAAAATAATTTTATTCCACTTCTGAGTCTTAATAAGCCAATTTTAATACTTAAGAGTCCACCTTCCAACCTTGTTGTGCTTTAAAAATTGCATTGTTTTTTCTTCCCCTCATAATTTATTTCCCACATAACCAACACAGCCACCAGAGCCATGTCTGCATTATATGGCCAAATCACATCAAATAAGAAACATCAAATAGTTTAGCCTGATCCAGTAATATGATCATGAAATATTACATAGTTGCAATATAAGAGTAGTGTGAATATCAATAATGATAATCATTAATTTTTTTTTAGATTATAGAGATTAGAACCTGTCCAGAGCTGTGTCCACATCTGCCACAAATCAGATTGCACGCAAAAGCAAAAATCCTACAGGTCTCATTTCAGCCATCATACAAATGCACCACACATTTTCCTTTTGCAAACAAAACTCTCCAGAACCTCTTAAACACGGCTGGTCAGACTTGAAGATATCTTAGCCTACATTTGATAGTTTCTAAGACAGACTTTACCTTCTAAAAAGTTCAATTTCCATTGAATGCCCAATAATTTCATTAAACTTACTTTTACATCAGTGTTTCTGCAAAGCTTTAGTGAAGGCACACACGAGCCATGACTGTCAGTACAGCATGACACCCAAATCTGCTTATTATTTAAGAAAAACATTTCAGAGGTCATTTCTGTGCTTGTTGTCTAGATCTGTCAAGATAAATAAATGAGAACTCTGTCAAAAGGTGAAAGCTTCAGTATGACATGCTACTCGAAGAAGCAAATTGGTGGATAAGCTTTTAGGAATGTTTCTAATACAGTTAGAAGTAGATTTTGAAGAACTCCTACCATGGGCTAGCACTTTTCATTGAAATCAATAGGTAAAATATTTTCCAACACGAACAGAACCACTCTGCCAACAGCAAACTTTTCCACAACTACATATTAATTCCATTTTTAATGTCAGGCTCTGCAAAGAGACCTTGGAATATGCCAGACTTCAGCCACCAGCCAGCAAAATCTAATGTTAGAAGAAGTAAAAATTAAAATGGACTGATTTACTTGTATTTAAGCAAAACTCTCTCTTTTCTTGCATGAGCCTGGAAGAAGCAAACCTGGAAATCTTGAATTTGTACCCCCTGGTGAAGGCAAACAGCACAGAGGCAATGCACAGTGTTGGACTGAGGGCCACTGAATGCAGGATTCTCTGTGCTGCAATGAATGAATGCCCAGATGTGTGGTTCAAGTGCAGGTAGAGTGCTCATCTGGGGGCAAATTAAGGTTCTCTGTCATTCCCTGTTCACACAGCCTGACCTTGATCTTAGGGGGGCTGTACTGGGAGCCCTCCAGATGTCAGGGTGGGAACACAGAGTGCAGCAGCATCCAGAGCCCTCCCAAGGAAATGACCAGTTAATCCCTTTTAGCGCCTTTTGGTGTGCAAAACACAGCCTGCTTTGACTGGTTCACATTCCTCACCTTGAGGGCATTAATGAAGCATCGATGTAATTACATCACCAAGCTCTTGTCAGTGCTCAGCTGCTATTCCCAGACAAAATAAGTCATTCCTCCAGGCTTAAAACAGGCTTGCATTTGCTTTTTCGATTTATATTATATATAATATACATATTAAATATATATATTATATATACACATTATACTATAGATATTTTCAATTAAATAGAATGTAATACACAATGTAATACACAATGTAATACACAATGTAATACACAATGTAATACACAATGTAATACACAATGTAATACACAATGTAATACACAATGTAATACACAATGTAATACACAATGTAATACACAATGTAATACACAATGTAATACACAATGTAATACACAATGTAATACACAATGTAATACACAATGTAATACACAATGTAATACACAATGTAATACACAATGTAATACACAATGTAATACACAATGTAATACACAATGTAATACACAATGTAATACACAATGTAATACACAATGTAATACACAATGTAATACACAATGTAATACACAATGTAATACACAATGTAATACACAATGTAATACACAATGTAATACACAATGTAATACACAATGTAATACACAATGTAATACACAATGTAATACACAATGTAATACACAATGTAATACACAATGTAATACACAATGTAATACACGGGACTCCATTTTTTTGCTTATTTTTGCTCCTTTCTTTTGCTTATTTTGTGGTTTTTGCTTATTTCATCAGACTTCATGTTTAACCACAAGCAAGAAACATAAATGTCCTCTCCCTTTATAAACCCAGCTGATGAATAAGAACTCACCAGCCACTCACAAATCCTCAGACAAATCCAGCCTGAAGCGGAGGTAATGACAAATGGTGGAAAACAGCAATCTCCTTTTGACCAGACTTCTGGTCAAAAACAATCAGCAGCACTGTTGGCTTGGGGCTGCATTAATTGGGACTATTTAAATGGCAAGGGGAAAGACACTTCAGCCTGGTGTTCACATGCCGTGCTCCTCTTCCACCCTCCCAGCTCAGCAAGGCCATTCAGTTTTGTCAGTGTGCAATATTTAGCCACATATTTTACTTTTATTTCAAAAGTACAACTGGAATCTTAGTTGAAACTACCAAAAAACCTGAAAAAAACCAGCTAAACAGCTAATCTGAAAAATTCATTTGGAGAGGGCAGCCTTGAGATGAGTGGCTCCCCTCAGCTCAGGCAATGGGATCTATGAAATTTTTCTGGGTTTCTCATGTTTCTCTTTAATTTATGTTATTAACATGGGCTCTCAGAGCCTTGGTCTGTCAGCAGGACTTATGCTGATAGACATTACAGCAGCTCACAAGGCTACAGTCTGGGAAATAGAGCAAACCAGACTCTGGAGAAAGGACACCTCCCAAGGAACCAAATGTCAGTGCTGCATTCTGTGTAGGTGGGCAAGGCAAAGCATTAACCCCCTGTGCTTCACAGCCAGTAACCATCAGAGCTCTGAATTCACTGAAAAAATGTGGCAGGTGGGTCAGATGTACTTCTGGCACTGTGTTATTCTGTGTGAAACAGACATTACATGTAAATATTGTTCTGTGTGAACAATAAACCTAATTATGGAGCTAATATGTTTGGATTGCATCAGCTGCAGATGCATTCATTAAATAATGCTAGAGACAGATGTATTATTCAGTCCAAGCCCTAAACTATTCTTAAAATGACAATATTCAAGACATATAACTTAATCTAGCATTATCCAATGGCTTGCAGAAAAATCTTTGAACAACTTAACCAATCCACTTTGCCTTCATGTGTTTACATTTAAATTTTCATTCAAAAATCATCCTCTCTGTCATAACCTCCTTCCTTCATTACACAATATTGGTAAGACTTGATGCTTTTGTGAACGCTGTGGAAAATTCCAGTCAAAATAACATGATCACAAAGAAAAACCTTCAGGAGGTAGAAAGAAGATTTTTGGATCAGACACTCTCAAAATTTATATCAAAGTGAGGCAATGGGTTATGGACAAGCTCTATGCCCCAGACAGGAGTTTGGAATCACCAATATCTAGGTAACAAATTGGGGTATGCACCTCATGCAGCCCAGTGATCTAGAAATAACACAGCCAGCTTGAAGCTAACCCTGATCCCAGCTCCAAAGCCCTGCCCAGCATCGCTCTGGCCAAATACATTAACATTTTTTTTCCTAAATGATTTCTCCTTTTGGAGAAATACCTTGATCTTGATGAGAATTCTGAAGTGAGCTAATGCTTTAGACGAGAGACTGATCTGCACCGTGGGTGTGAACAGACACAAACTTGACCTCCCTGGCTTTGTTTACACAATCTAGCCTTAAGACAAGCAGATCCTGATCAAGTATCTTGATGTATCATATACTTGGATTATTATGTCTGGAATTCAAAACCCCTTTACACTGTGATGCTTAGCTCAGGGACAATGTAAAAGCTTCACCAAATCACTGTCTGGTTAGTCAGCATTTGTTATTCAGCAAGTACAACACGTGGGCTGCCATTACATTGATCATTTCTCTAAGCAGAGTGCGGAAATCCCCTTGTCAGATTCCAATATCCAGCTAAAAAATTCATAGAGATAATGAAGCTGTGGTACTTGGACAAATATTCAGTACAGCCCCACACCACCCCTAAAAACAAGCACTGTAATTAATACAAAGTGTGTTTGTCTGTAGTGGTATTACAGACTCATGGGAAGCACTCAAAGAATATTTATTTTCATTTATTTAACATGGTTTTATTTTAAGATTAGGACAGCCATTTAATTTTGCTTGCACTGTGGTGTTGCTTTAATAATAAAATTGATTTAAAAAATAGTACAAGAGGAATTCTGGAAATGAACATAATATCATAATTAGTAACCCCTAAATATGAATTTCAGTGCTTCAGGGGCTAAATATTCAAGGGCTTGTGATGTCCTTAAATAATTCAGTCTGCATCCTTCCAGTAGATATCTGAACCATGAAATATTCACAAACACTTTGAAGACTGGAATAGTGTCAGAGCTCAAATTAGAAAAATTCCCTTTAATGTCACCCTTACCTTAATTTCTGCCATCTTATTTCAGGTTTTTTCCCCCATCTCTAACTAGGTAATACTGATAGCACAAAAAAAGATCTCCTCTTTAGAACTCAGGATGTCATATGAAAGAAACAAGAAAATCTGCTTTTGACTTACAACCCATTGCCTTCCAAGCAGGAAGAGTGGCCTGCCCATGGATATGCCATGGATAACAGATTTCAGGGCCTCCCAGCTTCTCACTCCAGCAAAACAACATGAAAACACAATTTTAGATTAATAATATTACTGCATTACACCAGTCAGGCAAATCTCACTGCACTTCCCTTTCACTGCCTTAACTCATGCTCAGGATTTCAGGCTGTGAAACTCTCTTTAAGACTTCTGATCAATGACAACAAAAAAAGAAATCCAAAAAACCAAACAAAAAGCTCCCAAAACAAACAAACAAACACCAAAACAACAACAAAAAACCCAAAAACTACAACAAAAAACCAAAAACAACAACAAAAAAAAACCAAACCCAACAACAAACCCAACAACAAAAAAACCCAAAGACAACAACAAAAACAACAAAATACCAAAAACAACAACACCACAAAAAAAAAAAAAAAAACCAAAAAAAACACCCCAAAAGCAACCACCAAAAAACCTCAAAAAACAAAATGAAAAAAACTCAAAAACCAAAACCAAACACAACCCCAAAACAAACAAACCCCCCAAACAAAAACAAACCAACCTCCCTAAACCAAAATCAACAAAATGAACCCCAAACCAACCAACAAAAACCCCCCAAGCCAAACACCTTACTGCGGTATTTTAAATTTCTATTTCCAAGTTTTAATAAACCAGCTGCTTTCCTTTTCCTTAACACATTTTCTGGCTCCTGACCAGCAGAAAGAGAGGCATTCTTGCACTTTTTGACCATGGCATTGCTAACAACTCCCATCTGCTTCACATGAAGTCTTCTGAAGAGCAATTCTGAACAGTTTGGAATTCTCTTCTCATTCTTTTCACACTGCAAGCACCTAAATCCTGCCTGCTTTTCCCAGCTGCATGCACAGCATTTCTCAAGTCTGCAGGTGAAATTTATCCACATGCATCTATCCAGTAGTTTTGCACTAATATTAATGGGACACATTCTCACTTTGAAGAGCTCCTAATGCCACATATAAGCTGGAAATTCAAGTTGTCAGCAATTGATAAATGGCAGTGACATTCAGTACCAGGAACAATCATCAGTCATCTTCTGCTTAAGATGGTGAGTGGATGTTTTTGAAAATACCTTGCACCTAATTGCACAACAGCACGTGTCCTTTTCAAAAATCCTAAGCTGAAGGACATACAACAAAATTACACCACATAATTATGAAATCCTCATTTTCTGCAGTGAAGAAGGTAGCAGAAATACCTTCTGAACCACCCAAAACTCTGGTTCTCTTTGGAAAATATCTGTTATACGAGTAAATTCCTCCCACTCAGAAAAAGGTACAGTCAAGTCTATAAAATGCTGTCACTAGTATTTTTAAATGTTGCTTTAACTGAGCAAAAAACTGAGTCTATTTTACTATTGTTTGATCAAAAATCATAAAAAATAGAATTAAATTGATGTTGTGAACTCATAATTGAACATGTGAGTAATGCACTCAACAAAGGTTCCTTTCAGTGTAGAACAAAACACTATTTCTCTTTTTACGTCTTCAACTCAGTCAGCTTTAAGTGTTTATTGAACTCAATGTTTTGATTTCCAATAATGTTTTTTTCCCCTGAATGAGAATGTCCTCTATGTGGCACCTGCACTAAGGGAAAATTCATTGGGAAACCAAGGCCAGACAGATTTTCCTGGTGAGCACTTGAGTTTCCAAAACAAATTACATGTTATTCATTGTGAGCAGTACTTTCAGGAACTCAGCTTTAGTTATCTAAATTAAAATCTCCACAAGTCAGGTTTCCTACATCTCATATAGCCTTTAGTACACAAATGTGTCCCCGGTAGCAGAATAAGCCACAGTCTAAGTAAGAGTTGCCTGAATTCAGCTCTGAAATTCCATCTAACTTGTATGAATTCCTGCATTTGACTTCCTAAATGCAGAATTATTTTATAAAACCAACTCTAAATCGCAAAAAAAGGCTTTTCAGCATAAGAAGCCGTTGTCATTTGCCTATGGAGCATTAAGAGTGGCAAGGAATTAATGCAAACCAAAGGTTTTATATTTAGGTTTTTGGTGGTGCAACTCCTCTCATTCCCCTTTCTTCAAGCAGCTCAACACTCTCAGGAATCCTTGTTAGGCCTCAGCCTTGATTAATGGTTTCTGGGCAATTAATCTCCCTTGAGCTCATCAACTTTCTCTTCCCAGAAAGTTCTATTGCCCAAGGAACTTCTGTTGTCTAACAGAACAAGGCCTTGAAACATTATTTGCCAGAATTACAGCCACAGTGAATCAATATTAATGTCACAAGACTTCTGAGGAAAATCCCAGTAATGGCCACCTCAGATTAAAGCCAGGACAGGGACTGGCAGGGGACTGAAGCCAAAGGCCTGGCAAACCACGAGCAGCAGCCCTGTGACACCCTCTGAGCTTTGCTGGAGGCGGTGCCAGCATCTCCCTCTGAAGGGGAAGTGTCCAGAATTTGCCAGCCCTCAAATTTGGGATGCTCAGAGAACCATCAATACAAGGAGACAACAGGGCTGATACCCCCCTCTGATGCCTTGTGCAGGCTGCCCTAGAGAGAGGCTGGACAGAGCTACAGAATACAGCAGGGATTGTTTCAAAGCATCTCCTCCATGGATCCACCTTGGGCAGCACCAGAGCCCAGCCAGGGCTGCACCCAAGAGGACCCAAAATGGCCCCAAAATGCACGAGCGCTCCCGGGCTCTCTCCCTGGGATCAGTTCTGCTCCATTTGCACCTTGCAGTTCATTGTCCCATTCCAGCTTTAGCCCAGGCACTCCCACCCTGCTTGTTTTTCTCTCTGCAGCCCACGGGGTTTGTGCTCTGGGGCTGAGATTGGCATCATTTGTCCTTGGTGCCCAGCTGGAGCAGGAATTGTTTTGTCTCCCTGCTCTGTGCACAGAGCTCACCATCCCTGAATGTGAAGCTCAGACCCACACACTAAAGCAGCACAGAATGTGAAAATAATAAAAGCTAAAAGTTAAGACATCCCCCCCTGGAGGCTAAACCCATTGCCCTATGAGGCAAAAGCAACCAACATCAAAATTTAACACCTTTGCACATAGTCCTTTGCATCTGTGTGTACCTAAGTGTAGAATAAATGTTGCCTTCTCTCAGCTCTACAGTTAAAGTTACTCTTGAGCTCATATAAATCCTACTGGATTGTTTTTCAAATATTAAATTAGTCAATGATTAAGAGCTGCTAAATGCCTTAGAAATAAATCATTCTGAACTGATTCCAAGCAGATTTCCTTTTGTGAGCCTCACCTCTCCAGTAAGTAATGGAGTGAGCCCTTCACTGAACTTTGGTAACAGTGTTGCTTCTGCATATTTATATTAAATCTGGTTTTGCTAATATCTTTGAGAGTGATTCTTTCAAGTGACCTACACCACTTATTTGCATCAAAGTTCAAAACTCATTTATGGGTGGCTTCCCAACATCTTTTTAAGAATGTATTCAACTCCAGTGTAATTTAAGAGCACCTCTGGGCTATGTCCCTTCCAGGAAATTGAGAAAAGATGAAATGGAACCAGTTACTCTTTAATTTGGGATGGCAAGAGTCTCTTTCATATGGTGCAGATGTTGTCTTTGACTGTAAAATGGACCCTGGCAGTAAGGAGTTCATTTCCTTTTATTTCAGTAGACAGGAATCTTACCTTAGCAATCTACCACTGATTAAAGACAGTGAAATGTCATCTGATTTTGGAGTGGAGGGAGTTTTCCTTTTAATTCCCATAGACCTTATCTGGAAGCATTATTACTCTCTGGATCAATACTTACAGATACAGCATTCAGAAAATAATCTTAGATTAGTGTTTGGAACAGTACAAAAACCTAGGATATTAATAAATTAATATAACCTCTTACTCAGCTCACAGAATTCTAGAAACTGATTTATCTGGTGATTTTACCCCCAGACTGATTCAAAATATTTCCAAAGGAAGTGGTAAAAACTCAATATTTGAAATCTATCAGTCTTAGCAGTCATGGTGAGTCACACAAACCAAGCAGCACCATCCTTTTCCAGCTGAAGAATGTCAACTCTTACAAAGACTCCCTGGCACACCATCAAGCATGGGTACAGATATGAAGTTCCCCAGGTATGATAATCCCCACATGCAAACCTGAATGTCAGTCTCCTGGAACAATTGGCAGCAGTAATTCCTCAAAGGAATTATCTATTTTTAAAAGATGTTAAGACCAGCAGAGGATTGCTGCAGCACATGAAGTGGGGGGGAGATCCCAAAAAAAGAAATTAAATATACACAGAGAAGTTGATTCTCCTAGTTTGTAAGCATCAAATAATGGCCAAATAGCATGCACTGACAAACACATGCCAGGCACCTGTCACTGTCATATTTCCTGAAAAATCCCTTGGTCAGGATTTTCTTCTTCCTGGGAAGCTGAGAGGCCTCAGAGAAAAATGTAAAAAATTATCTGATTTGCTTCTCCTGTGTTTGGCTGCTTTGGAATGTGGTCTGGAGATTGTTTATTCAACAGGTGAATGTTTGATTGGTTCCATGTGAATTGCTTTTACTTAATGACCAATCACCATCAGCTGTATCAGACTCTGATGAGTCAGTCACAAGTTATCATTCTTGCTAGGCCTTCTGATGTACCCTTTCTCTTTCTTTTCATGTAGTTTTAGTATAGCATTCTGTAATATAATATCATAAAATAATAAATCAGCCTTTTGGAACACGGAGTCAGATTCTCAATTCCCCCTTCATACTGGGGACCTCACAAACACCACAGCACCCACACCACTAAGAGGGCATTTCAGACCTACAATGTGGTTTCACCTGCTTTCACTCAAGTGAGTGATGCAGTTGTGGCTTGCCAGGAAAGCAGCAGAAAGCCAATGAAGAATTAAGCATTGCTGTTTCAGATATGCTACAGCTAACAGTTCTTCAAGGCTCTGTGTCATATGAGTGTCTCACTAATTTAGCTGCAAAATGAAGAACGTGCCACGCCCCACGTGATGCTGTGCTCCAGTGACACATTGGACAGAAGGAAAAACTGATGATAAAGAACACTTCTTTGTCAGAGATTATGTTAACTTCAAATAGTAAAAACCATAGAAAAGTAAAAGTCTTTCCAGTTTTTATAGATAACAGGTTTAGAATGCTGCTGCACAAACCAGCCTTGCTTGCCCATCCAAATAGATCTGTGCCACCTTCTGCTGACCAGCCCTTCTCCACTGCATTAAACAGAAGGTATTTGCCATCACATTTCAAGCTCAATATGACTGTTCCTTCCCAGCCATCACTTCTCATCAAGTATTCAGAGGCCTCCAATCAAGCTGTAGTGACAGCTCCCATCATCTTTGTGTTCATCTTTTAGACAGGCACCTCTAGACTTTCTGTCAAGTCAAGAGCTGACACATCCAGAAAAGCAATTTCTGGTTATCTTTCATATATTGCTTAAAATTCTCCTTTCCTGTGATGTCAATAAGAAGAATATTGTGCTGTTTGAAAAGAGAACATGTGTGATCAAGAATATTAAATTGTCTCCCTCACAACCTATCTGTAAGTACCTTTGTGTTATTCTGAAGCCATGAATTATTCACCCTCCTTGATAAAGCCTTAGAGCTCTGTGGTTTATTAAAGGTAAATGTGCAGGTCTCCCTCTGAGGTAAAAGAAAAGCACTCAGCAAACCCACAGAGCAAGATGGTATTAAACAGGGCATTCCCAGGTGAGGAATACTGGCACTGGCACACTCCCTGTCCTGCCTGCCCTGGTCTGGGAGGATGCAGCCCTCTGCAAACAGCACTCAGAAAACTTATCCTTACCCAGAAAGCTGACATCATTCCATGCTTTTCTATTCCTTTCAAGCCTTCTGATGAAATCCTTTCTTACATTCTTTTGGTACAGTATTAATATATCACTTTCTTTTAATATAATATATATCATAAAATAACAAATCAGCCTTCTGAAACAAAGTCAAGATTCTCATCTCTTCCCTCATCCTGGGACCCCAGTGAACACCACCACAGTACTCACTTAATGGGTGAATTTTACAGAGAAATGAACTTTAGGTGAGAATGAATAGGATACTCCAAGCTTTAGGCTCACTGTCACTGCAGAATTAATTCAATTACATCCTGACCACTGCTGCTTATTCAATTCCTGCCAAATACAATTCTCTAGCTGAATAAATGCTTTCCACACAAGCTGACTGGCCCAAAAAGGATATCATTTAAATACAGTGAAAATCAGCATAGGACCAAAAAGCAGACTCAGCCTCTCTGTGCAATTAAACGAGTTATCTGGCCAGCTATTTTTCCTACTTTGAGAAACAAGTGTACCTAGACTGCCAGAAGGATCAAAGCCAGGTTTCTCATACATTATAATTTTATCAAGTGAAATTAACTGGAGGGGGGGAAATTGCAGTAACTTCAGAGCTTTGGATTCCTCCATTACTCCCATTTATTTCACTTTTTTAAATCTTTCTCCTTCAATCCTTCCTTTCCCAGTCCTTGATTCTTGCTAACTTGCATTCCCAGTTCACCTCTAAGTTAGGTTCTCAGTCAGTCCTCAATGGTCCTCCATTTGTTCTATTTCCAGTGCCCTAGTCTCTCATTTTGTTTTCCTCTGGTACCTTTTCCCCTTCTGTTCATCCTGCTAAGTTCTGGCACAAATTCTTTCTGCACTAACATCTGCTTTGGCTTCTCAGAGCTAAACATTTTGCAAAGCTAGAGAACTTGTCCCACAGGGTTGCACTGTACAGGCATCAACCTGCTTGAAAAATGATAATTCAGACATCACTTGGTGCTTGGGGAGACAAGAGTCTGAAAAGGATTGGATGGTTGTACAGTTTTTCCATGCAAATGACTGTAACAGAGCACATTGCCTCTTTTCTGTTAGTCATGGTGCTATCTGGAGAGCAAAGACAAGTCAAAACAATTCATACCCATCCTGCTTGGTGCCACAAATTATCCATTCCCCAACACAAAATCTTTATTCTGCTTTTTTATATCTTGGCCATTATTTTCCGATGCTCTCCATTGTTACAAAGCAAGCAGACAAACAAATAAAAACCTACCAGTGCACAACCCATTGAACACAAGAGTGAGCTGGCTCCAGAGCACTCCCCCTACCCAAGCACAGCACACAGGGACCATATTTCACTGCACAGAATGAGCTCTCCCCTCCTGCAGCAGAAGAATGTTCCACTGTGCAGAGTACAAGTTACCTCATGGGAACGAGCCCAGAACAAAGCAGATGCTTCTGTGCACTTCACTGTGCTGTGCCACCCCAGAGAGCGAAAGAAAAAGCACTTACCATCTGAGAAAGCTGATAGATACACAAAACATCAGTTTATGAGAGCATTTCTCCTGAGACTGAAAGTTCTGAAAGTTCTCTGGAGTGTCCCTCACTTGAAAAGCATCTTAGGATGAGCCTGCACATCAGGACCTTTCAGGTGTCTCTGTATTGTGAGAAGACCCAGGTGAAAATCCAGATTTAAGACCTCTCTCCAGCCAGATCAATACATTACAAAACTGTAATGATTCCAGCTGAGAATTTCTAAGAGGCTATAAAATATTAATAGGAAGCAGCCCTTTGGGAGAAAAATTTTCTCAGCCTACATCCTCAGAATTAATTTGCTGAACTGTTTTGTTGACAGGTTTCTTAATAGAAGAATTCAACAATAGAAGAATTCAATTCTTTGGTTTGCTGTAACTTTTTTTTATGCAACACTCGACACATGCAATTTGCAGACCATAAATGTGGCTCCTGGCTGTCAAACCAGGACAATCAGACACTTACACAAAACTAATGAATTTTTAGAAACCAAGGACTTCCTAATATTCCAAAAGCCATAGACAGTTAGTGAATGAATGCTTATCATCAACAGTAAGAGTCATGGAGACTCTAAAATTTTAGAATTATTCCACTCATTATAGTATCATACTGCAAAGAGGCTGATTGAAAGCAATATGCATAGGCTTCAAAATAAAGGGGAAAAAGCAATAAAAAGCACCAAAATAAAGGGGGAAAGGGCAATAAAAACCACCATAAACACTGAGATTACAGAAAAGAAAAGGAAATGACACAAAATAAAAACAACATTTTGGTCACAGTCTATTAAAGTGAATAATTAACCAACTTGTTTCAGTGGTATGTTTATGTTTTTAAAATAACATGAAATCAACATAAAAAATAGCCCCAAATGTTTGTCTCCTACAGCTGGAGGGCAATAAAACCATAAAAACAAAGCAAAACATAAAACCACAAAAACAAAACATGTTCTGAAAGGATTATCTGAATTTCAAGTATCTGAAAGATAAGTGTCACTACACAGTTATGAATACTTTAAAACTAAAATTAAAATACTAAAAATGTAAGAAAAAAAAGGCAGTTTCTCCTTTGAAAACAAAAACTGAAAAAGAACAAGGAGATATGTTCAAACAGTTAGCAATCATCTTACAGCTGGAAACCTGAAATCATGTCCACATGTCTAGACATCAGCTGGACAAGCAGATAAAGGGAATCTTTTTGTTCCTGCTAAGGAATGAGCATCTGGATAAAATGGTACCACCCCCAATAACAGAACTGTGCTTTGCACTTGAGAATTGCTTGAAGAAAATCTCAGAACCAAAATTAACCCCACAACGTAGTGAAACAATGATTTCTCTGGGATTTCAGTCACCCCTGAGCACATTTTTATCAGCTGTGAAAAAGCCTGTGATGCCTCCTAACAGCAGCAGATTTGGAGGAGGCTGGATGGCTCAGCAACTACAAAAACATCTCAAGGAATTTTTATAAAATCTCAACCACAAGAAAAAAAAAGGTTAAATATCTCGCTACTGACTAAAAGAAATAAAAGTATATCCTATTCTCAGTCACACAGCAACACTGATTGTCCTACATGAACAGAGAATCAAGTCTGAAAATGAAAAATGGGTACTGACACAGCAACTTAATTATCTGAGAATTACACTGAGCTGATCCAAAGCAAGAAAGAGAGGCAAAAACTCCCAACAATTTGCCAACTATAAAGCTCAGGAAAACCATGGGCTTTCTAAACAAAAATTTGTTTAAACAATGAATAATTTATTTTTCCACTGTAAGAGTGGTTCTAGATCATAGAAAATTCATATTACTGACACAAGAAACAAAACCTTTGACATATACAACAAAGACTTAGAGGACAAGGAATTCTTTTATCAGAAATATTATTGGAGAAATGTGGAATTATGTCTGCATCAAACCAGCAGTCTAACATGCTGTGGCTGCCTCAGAGACAGACATGGGAAAACCATTACAGATAAAATGACAGCATGTCATTATGGTGAAGCTGGTACTCAACTTAGCCAGGGAAAAACTTAAAAAGAACATTTGGGGCTGGCTGGAAGGAGAAGAATGTTATGACACGAACAAGTAAAGCCAGCTGATAAAATGAGCTGCCTCAAGAAGCTGTTTGGAGAAATTCTAGAGGGTGTTCAGATATAGAATAAAAAGCACCCTGGGCTCTCAAAGCAGCTCACTGCAGAGCTCCTGGCACTGGACACACACATGGATGGAGCCTCCCCTCAATACTTTGGGGACACACACGACATCAGCCACTATGTTGGCACTGGAATGGCACTAAAACCCAGAGAAACAACAAGTCTCAATGTCACTGCCTCCACAAAGAAACTTTCATTGTGTGGTGCACAGCATCACCTTTCCAAAAAGGCATAAGATGAAAATTCTTCATTTGAAAAACCAAAGCTTAAAATTACTGTCAAAACTAGAACTTCTAGATGGCCTTTACGATTAGTTACACTTTCTTTTGTCTGCACACCTGCTAATATCAACTTACATTCATTTCCTCTGGAAGCTGAGTGGTGCCTCTTATATTACTTGGATTCAATAAAGTCTATAAAGAAAACTGTTGCTGTAACTCCTAATATACTCAACAACATTAGATAAATTGTAGCCTGACTCATATGTTGCTTAGTTCAAGCATAATAAGCACTAGCCCTGGTTTGGCTTTGATACCCAAAGTACACCCACAAACTGGGTCAGGCTAAACAGGTTTACTGTGCTTTTTATGGGCAGTGCAAAACACTTGATTTTCCTTCCATAATTTGTCAGCCTCACCCTGTTTATCTTTCAAAACAATGACAGAGGATAAAGCAACCAAAAATCTCATTTTTGAACACTTTTAAAAAGCACAGCCTAATGCAATATGTAATGGGTTTACATTCATTTCTGCGAGTCAAAAACTGCTAGGATTAGACTGAGACTATGCACAGTAGTTGCTGGAAGCTGCTAACAGGCCTATCAATTGCAGAGAAATTGAGTATTTTCACTCCAAATACCTAATGGGGCATGAAATCAGGGGGCAAACAGTGTGGTTTTAGGTCAGTGATTTGTCAGAAGGCCATAAAACTGATGGACAATGTAACTGCCTCCCATGGCTTGAGAAAAAAAATAAATCACTCTCAAAAGTAAAACCAGAAAAGATATAAATAAACTTGATTTCAGTGAAGGTTTCACGGGATAACTGTCTTATTTCTAAAAGGATTTCAAGGCACCATGGTAATTCCCATAGCTACAGCTGACAGAAAATTTTGATGTACAGTGAGTCACGGAGCAGAGCACTGCAGAACTGAAGAACAGTCACAGAATTTCTTGCAGAGCCCAACCCTTGCAGCACAAGAGGACTGCAAAAAAAAGAAGCTACACTCACAAACGTTTATTGTTTGGTTTGTGCATACACCCAGCTGCAGTGAGCATTTTAATATCAAGACAAGAGTATACGCAGCTCAATTCATAATCAAATGTCAGAGTGAGTTTCTGACATTCCCTGCCTCAAACATTTCAGGACTTGCTGCTCCATGAGTGGAATTGGGGAAGGGTGGCAGAACCCATAAGTCAGGAACAGAAAACTCAGCAAGCAAACATCCTCTTGCAGTAAAACGTTCTAAAACATGTGTCCCATGTGAATTTTGCAGCCACAAAACATTGCACAGGAGACCTCAAGTCCACACTGAGGCTTGTGAGGTGCTGTTACTTTGCTACTGGTCTGTTCCAGGATTTCAGCAAGCCATTCAACTTCCCTAAGTAATATTGCTAAGGACCTTCTCAATGAGATAACCAGCTGGTGATTATTAAGAGAGATGTGATTTGCCCTGGAAAATATCCTTTTTTTAATACAGTATGCATCAGCTACCCATAGCAGCAGTGCTATGCCAGTATAGCCATGTCAACAGAGGAAAGGTTTGCCTTGCATAAAAATAGCACAGGAAAATTTCTCCCTCTACAGACAACATCACACACAAGAGTTTCCAAAAAATGGCTAATAATCAATCACTGCTATTTATACATTTATTTATTTTTCCACTTTGCAGTGGCTGCTGGCAGCCACAGAACTGACAATTCTTGACCTAAATGCTGATCTGTCCCTTTCGTCTCCTCAGCTTTGGTGCTCCATCAAGGCAGCCTTAATTGAAGGCAGAGAGCATCAAAGAAATGCTGAGTAACCATGAATCAAGCCCTATTTAACAGGCAAAAATGTGGAAGGCTTCCTGGAGTGCTGTGTGATCCATAAACCCACACTCACACTGACAGGAAGCCCACTCACAGAACATTTATTCATGGTCTCTTTGCTCCCTGGGACATCAGGGTGCACTGGGGAGAAGTAACACCCAGACAAATGATTCAGCATGCACCAAGTCAAAAAAAAAAAAAAAAAAAAAAAAAAAAAAAGCAGTTTTCCCTATTTGATTCTTCATCAACTGTCAGATTAACAACCCTCATTTGCCATCAAGCCAAGCATGGAGAGGACATTTTTCTCAGGAAAGGACGAACCCTAAATTCCTCAAGCACCCTAACCTGTTACCAGTGAGTAACCACTGACTGTCTTAGGGCTGTGCAAGGATTGGATGCTCTGGAAGTGACTAGAAAGAGGCTGAATGAGATTGCTTTTAGCAATGTCCCTGCTTTTTGAATCAGAAATAAATTCAATACCTTTAGAGAGCAGTAAAAGAAACTCCCAGACATTGGGTTTGTGTCCCAAACTGGCACAGAGTGGCTGCACCAAATCCAAGTTTCTGAGCACATCCCCTACAGCCCCAAAGCAGGGAACACAGAATAGCAGCAGGGTGATGCTGCATCATCTGTGAAGCTGCTCAGACAAGAGGAGCAGGCTGGAAGCAGCAGCCAAAATCCTCCTCAACACAAAGATCTCACTGAGCAGGGAATGTTCCAGGCTATAAATTTATAGGGACTGTCACAAAGTCAGCCTGGAAAGGGCAGAAGATTCCCAAAGAGGCATCCTAAGGTCAATGCCAGTAAAGCAGAGGATTCTCTTCACGACACAGCAACACTCAAAGTGTCGAGGGGGAACTTTAGGGGTTTTTTTCAACCTGACAGAATTTCTGTTATTTCTAGATACCCTAAAAACTCCACATAACACAAATCCACATATTCAACACTTGTGTGCCAAAATGTAAATGTGAATTTAAATAATCAGAAGTCTTTCTAACATTGCCAAATGAAAATTAAAAAAAAAAAAACAAACAAACAAAAAAAAACCAGAATAACTAGGCCAGAGAGCAATTTAAGGCATGACATGCATACTATTATATCCACAGCTAACAAAATAAAACCTATTAGCATGCTACAAAATATGCCAAGGTAATTTTTAAGACTTTTTAAAATGAGTTTTATGGTGTTACCAGACTTTCAAGACTTAAAGATTTAGTGTGAAACAAACAGTTCTGTTTGTGACATTACTTGATGACTTTTAGATAAAATACAGCACTTGGCATCCACATTATCTACAAGGAAAACTCACGTAGGCTATTTATTTCCCTTTTTCCATTTATATCTAAATGCTCCCTACCAAAACCATCAGCTTTTTTCTGCCTTTTTCCCTGCAACAATTGCTCTCTGTATCTCTGACTTCATTTTTCTGAAAGAGCAGATGACAATATTTTATAAGAAAATCCTAGAGAAACTCAAAGCAGACAACATCTATGCCTACTTGATGTTCCAGCACATTTTGTAGGAGCTAGACAGAGATGTTTGCCTTGAAAAAAAGTAAAAGGATCCCTGGTGGTAGCAAAAAGATATAAAACCACAGTTACATTCAGGTTGTTTTTTTCCCAAATACGCCAAATAAGATAAAATGGACATTTTATTTCCATTTGACACTAAAGTTTAAATAAAATTTCACTCAATGAGATATTGATCCTATACTAGTGGAATATCTTAGCTTGTTTCATTTTAATGAAAAACCAACTTAACAGCATCCTCCAACTTGCTTAGACTGAAAAAGAAATTAAATCTGACACTTTCCACTATTCTGCTGATTTCTAGACCAGAATAACTGGATATCATATAGGTGAACAGAATTTCTGGGAGGTTTTTAAAATAAAGCATAAGATCTTAAAATAATGCTGAACAATGGTCAAATGACAGACAGTTGTGAAAAACTTTTGCTTGATTACCTTTGAAATTTGAAGTGAACTACCCAGAGTTTATACTATATTGAATACAGTTACACATGGCTTTCTTCTGAGTCTATCACAAAGCTTTTTGCAGGTCAGCAACAAATCTGTCACTGCCTTAAGCTCTGGAAATCAAGGCAATAGAAAAGTAGCAATTTTTAAGTGATGATGTAAGTCAATACTGCTTTGTGCAATTTTTACACATGAGGGAATAGAGGGACACAAAAATCACTGACTTAGTGAGCAGACACTAACAGGAGAGAGGAGGACTTGTGCTGCTGCACAACAAAAACTCCATCGAAAATAACCTTGACATACATATTGCTTTGCAGCAAGAGCTTTGACATTTTTCAGATACCCTTATGAGTGAAAATGGCAAATGGAGCCAACCTGCACTGGCAGAGAAACAAATTTAAATTCCCACCTGCCACAGCTGAGACAGCCACAACCCACAGAGTGCCACCACCCAACTGCAGAGAGCTTCAGCCCATGCAGAACAGCACCACACCACTTCAGAAGGCTGCGAATACCTTTCTTCTTGTCCTTCAGCCTTTTATACCCCTCATGCCCTGCACCTGTGTGCTCTCTGCTCCCTGTGTGATTGCTCAGCACCCTGGACACTCCATGGCTTGTTACCTTTAATATTATTCACCTGCTTTTCACAGCTGGGGCCAATTGGGGATCAGGCTCAGCTGCAGCCCCACTCCCAATCACCACAAACTCTGTGCCTGCACCCACCCAGTATCACCAGAATATGAGAATATTTCTACCACACCCAGTTCCAGTTCCCCTTCATCCTTATTGGGAATCATTTAAATCCCAAAGGTCTCCCTCATTAAAGCACCATCCCATTCACACACAGCACAGCGAATGTGATTGACCAACACCAGTCTAAATCCATGGCTGGCAGATTTGTTAATCCCCAAATAACCTGGGATCAGCCCCATCCAGTCAGCCTCACATATTGACACTAACAGAGAAAAAGTGAACACACCTCACTGCCCTTCCTATATTTATGTACTACAAATTGATGTCACAAGCTGTAGCTCAAATATCTCCCCTCATGAATTATTCCCCTCCATTAACTCCACATATTTCATCCTAAGCCACACAAGTTAGCAGAAGCAGCCTCACTGAGGCTTTCTTGAATGATAGCACTTCACAGTCTCTCTGTCACTGATGGCCCACTGCATGATTTAATATCTGGAATTTACAATGGTTTTCTTTAGTGGTCAGATGGAGAAACAGCAAATGGCACAACCTGCATGATGCTATTCCCACATATTAAAGCTTCACATTCCCATGCTTTAGAACCCTGGGTATCTCCTGAAGTAGGGAAAAAATAATTTCTTCACAGGCTTTTGATTATTTTCAGACCACAATCCCATCAATTCTCCAACACTGTTCAATAAGTTAGGTAAAAAGTATCCTGATTTAGAGTCTTGCATTCTAAAGGCAATTTCAGTGTCATATTTCTAGATGAAAATACCCTCTCCCTAATCTTTTCATAGTACTGACAAAGGCTACTGTAAATAACAGAATTTTTAAAAAACCAAACAAAAACCACTTTGCTGCTTTGGGTCTTTTGTGATGTTTCTATTCCATGGGCCCAGCTGGCTTCAGTACTCCATTTTCTAATATATAAAAACATAGCAAAAATATACCAAAGTGATAAAAACCTACTGCTGGGTCTCAAGAGAGCACCTAGCACTATATCCAAATATTTATGGGTAAATAAAGCTGAGCTTCTATTACCCAAACTGCTGCCTCATCTCAGTCCCAAATGATTTCTTTAGAACTAAGTGTCAGCACAGCTGTGAATCCCCATGGAATTCCCTGTTCTGGCACTCACACCAGCTCCTATGGCTCACTACAATTCTTCTTTTTAGGTTCTTGCCATGCCTTTCTGTATTTGCCCTAAGAATCAGCTTCCTTACTGTTAACACCCACTGGAGATCTGTTGGAAAGCAATTATTTAGTTAGAACAACAAAAGCTTTGTATGGGCATTAGGAGGTAATTTGAGGCTTTATTTTAGATATCACTAGTACCATCATAATTTGTAATATTATAAATTTAAGTCACTTATCAGGGCAACTGTGTTCTGTTTGCTCTTTGAACTCTAGAACTAACTTTGTTCTAAAAACTAAACACTCCATGAATAATCAGGATGTGCTGTCACAATTTAGACGGGGACCAAATGAAGGCAGGTCAAAATTTCATATCTCCTCCCTGATAAATCCATTATTGTCCTGAATGATGGAAGAGACCTTCAGGATCATCCCAGCACAACCACCACACCACCGAGGCACCTCTTGAACAGACAGTAGAATTTATTTTAAAAAGCCAACCAACCAAAAAACCCAAACCCAACCAATGAAAAAGAGTAACTTTTGAGGGACATTCTGGTGACCAAAAATGAGTGACAGACTTTTGAGGGACATTCTGGTGACCAAAAATAGGTGACAGACTTTTGAGGGACGTTGTGGTGACCAAAAATGAGTGACAGACTTTTGAGGGACATTCTGGTGACCAAAAAAAAGTGAAAGACTTTTGAGGGACATTCTGGTGACCAAAAATAGGTGACAGACTTTTGAGGGACGTTGTGGTGACCAAAAATGAGTGACAGACTTTTGAGGGACATTCTGGTGACCAAAAAAAAGTGAAAGACTTTTGAGGGACATTCTGGTGACCAAAAATAGGTGACAGACTTTTGAGGGACGTTGTGGTGACCAAAAAAGAGTGACAGATTTTGAGGGACGTTGTGGTGACCAAAAAAAGAGTGACAGACTTTTGAGGGACATTCTGGTGACCAAAAATGAGTGACAGACTTTTGAGGGACCTTGTGGTGACCAAAAGAGTGACAGATTTTGAGGGACGTTGTGGTGACCAAAAAAAGAGTGACGGACTTTTGAGGGACATTCTGATGACCAAAAAAGAGTGACAGACTTTTGAGGGACGTTGTGGTGACCAAAAAAGAGTGACAGACTTTTGAGGGATATTGTGGTGACGAAAAAAGAGTGACAGATTTTGCGGGAGGTTCTGATGACCAAAAATGAGTGACAGACTTTTGAGGGACATTCTGGTGACCCAAAGGCCTTGTTGTGTTTTTCCCCTGAATGAAGAGACAGATTTGAGGGGGTTTGGTTTTATTTATTTATTTATTTGAAACAAAGAACAGCTTTGGTAAGAACTGATTTTGGGGCTGGGGTGAGATGAGAAATAGAGGCTGAGGGACCTGGGGGAAGCACAGGGTATCCTGGAACAGCACAGGTGTGAAAAATGCATGTATTATATGACTGGCTTTTCGCAAATATTAAAATGAATATTATATGTGTTGTGTTAGAAAGAAATGCTGTATTAATTCTCTTAAATACTGTGTTAAATATAGTTTTAGGTTATAAAATTTGTTAAAATAAGAACTATATTAGTGGGTTTTTTTAAAGAAAGAAATGAGGCACTCGCAGCAGATAGCAGCCACAGGACACCTAAATCTTTCAGGGAAACGAATTTATTGCCTTCTTATCAGAAGAAACGAACTTCTTCCCGCCTTGAAGGCGCTGTTAGGATTAGAAGGAAGAAGTTGAAAATGACCAGACAAAATCCTGTGTTTGAATGGAATTTATGCATCATGTATGAAGTCTATGAATATGAAACAGGCTATTGTTTTTAAGGGTTAATCCTTTGTTAGCAGGGGTCCTTTTTTGGGCTCGTGTTGCCCAGAAAAAGGTACCTGCACGTCTGTAACTCTTTGTTTTTATTGTCTCATATTGTCCTAATTCAATTTTTCCAAATTGTTATTACTCTAATTGTGTTACTATTCTTTTTAACCATTTTATTACTATTAAACTTTAAAAAATTTTTAAAACAAGTGATTGGCATTTTTCACAACAGGGAATCCTGAGACAGCACAGGGTATCCCGGGACAGCACAGGGCATTCCCGGGATAGCACAGGGCATTCCCAAGACAGCAGAGGGTATCCCGGGATAGCACAGGGTATCCCGGGACAGCCGAGGGCATTGCCAGGATAGCACGGGGTATCCTGGGATAGCACAGGGCATTCCCGGGACAGCAGAGGGCATTGTCGAGACAGCAGAGAGCACTCTAAGATAGCACAGGGTATCCCGGGATAGCGCAGGGCATTCCCAGGACAGCACGGGCCACTCCCGGGACAGCACAGGGCATTGCCGGGATAGCACGGGGTATCCTGGGATAGCACAGGGCATTCCCGGGACAGCACAGGCAATCCCCGAGCCCCGGCGCGGCCCCGGCCCGGCTCAGTGCCGCTCTCCCTCAGCGCCGCCGCTCTGCAGCCCGGCGGAGCCTGCACCGGGCCACGGCCCTCCGCTCACCGGCCGCGCCGGGGGCGTTCGCTGAGCACCGGCCCCGGGAATCACCGGGAATAATCACCGGGAAATAAACACCGGGAAGTGCCGGGGAACACCGGGTCCCTCAGGTCGGAGCCGCTCCTCCGCGCCGCCAGGTGTCGCTGCGGCCGCCCGCCCGCCGGAAGCGCCGCTGCGGCCGCCCCGGGCTCTGTGGCGAGGCGCCCTTGATGGCCACCGCCCGCCGGGCAGCGCGGAGGGACGGAGCCCAGGGCCGGAGCGGGACACGGCCCACAGGGCGGGACACACACCGCGGGCAGGTACCGGCACGGCGGGGAGGGAGGCACCGGGGCGGCCCGGAGGCAGCGGAAGGGCCGGGCCTTCCTTTGCCGGGACGTTGCCAGGCCGGCGTGGGGCGGGCTCCTCCTTCGCCGTGCTGCCCCTCAGGGAGCTCGGGTGTGCGGGGAGCGCTGGAAAACATCGCACACACAAACCCCGGGGGTTTGCTGTTTCTAGCGTTTTCCTCTTTCCGCCGCAGCAAAAGCAGCCGCGATCTCCTTCCAGGCGGAGGAGAAACTGCAGCTCCCACCAGGAATTGCTGTGGATGAATGGATGAGATCCCCATGTTCCCTCAGCAGTAGTGTCCTTTGGACAAAGCGAGGTGACAGACTTGTGCTTTTGTGCAGTTTAATATCACATAGCATGGTACAGATACCACACATTGTAATAATTATTTGGTTTGGGTTTTTTTTTTTTTCTTTTTCTTAGAAGACAAATTGGATTTCTCCATAGGAGCATCTTCCAAGAGTCCTGACTTACAAATGTTGAAAATTCAGACTATCACTTGTATATTGGCATGGTGTGTTTCAGCCACACACACGAACCCCACCTTCCACAGCAGGAATGAGTCTGAAATGCACATTAGCACTTGAAGCAGGCTGGATGGAACAGGCTTCTTTGAGTAAAGTCACTTGGTATTGCCTGAACTGCTGTTCAAATGTTAACTCGTTTGCAGTGAACTTTGGTCATTAGCAGCTCCACTTACCGTGGCTTGAAACACAAACTTTGTGCAGCTAATAATAAAAGATTGTCATTAGAGCTGGTTCACTAAGATGGTGAAGTTTGATAGGTGGTCTTTTAAAAAAAGATTAAAATATCATTCACACACCAGCTGTTGTGAAGTATTTGATTCCCTCTCAGACACAACCAGTGGACTGCTTTTCCATTTTTCTGGGTTTTGCCTTTGCAGAGCAGGGTGTAGGTGAACATAAGCATCCCAGTTAAACTACACTCATTGTAATTAAGGTTCTTAGAGGATTTGAGAGCAAGTGATTCCTTTCTTTTGATAAAAGTTTGTTTTTTATGTTGTGGTGGAAAAAAATAGTGCAAGATGGGCTCAGGCTCTGGTGTGTTAGGACCACAACAAGCAGGGTGTGAGACCTAAATTATTGTTACTTTTAACTCAATAACCAACCACCCGTGCCCACAATGTGGACTTTTTAATGCAATTACACAAAACCACCCAAACCCAAGGAGAAGAAGGTGAAGAAGAAGGACCAGCCTCCACCCCAGAACCTTCATCTTGCTTTATATATATTACTGTATTCTGAAACCTTAAACTCTGCATTTTCCACCCTGTGATATTACACACTTCTATTCAAACTCCACAGCCACAATCCCAGTTCTGTCATTCCATTTTGGAAGCCTTATCCACAGTCTCCACAGTTCTCTTGGGGGTCGGTGCCTGCCAGCACAGAAATTCTCAGTTTCCAGGGTTCCAACATCAGTCTGCAGTGGCTCACTTGGCATTTTGTAGTTTAATTTGGTATTAGTGCCTAACTATGAAATAACTGCCCAACAGAGGGCTGCTCATAAAAGCCACATGACCCCAAAATAAAGCCTCTGAAAGGAATATAAAATGCATGGTTTAGTTCCAGTATAAATTTTAGTTGTATCTGGACTAGAATG
The DNA here is from genome assembly GCF_035770615.1 of Melospiza melodia melodia. NCBI lineage: Eukaryota > Metazoa > Chordata > Aves > Passeriformes > Passerellidae > Melospiza > Melospiza melodia. Next base: position 48,055,944 of record NC_086199.1, read on the forward strand.
CTATATTTTCTTTATGTGTTTTTTAAATTACTTAAATCCAGTATGTCAGGCTTATGGAGAAAAGTTTGCGCTGCAAATCTGATTGATTTTAATGCTTTCTCTAGGGTGGTCTTCACAGAAACTCCTGAAGGCTTCAAAGATTTATTTTGGGCAAAATAAACGAGCTGAGTTGTTCTGATAAAGCAAGATGGATCCCTGTACAGTTGGCGTTCAGCTGCAGGCTACCAACGAGTGCCACAAGATCTATTACACCCGTCACACTGGCCTCAAAACCAAACAAGATATCTCTTCATCTGACCTCCTGCTGCTTCAGCTGAGGACTGGCATAACCCTGTCAGAGAACAACACAATCTGCTTCCACCACGCCAAAATTTACATTGAGAGGTTTGAAGACTTACAAAAATCCTGTTGTGATCCCTTTAACATCCACAGAAAGCTGTCAAAGAAAAACTTGCGAGCCATTGACTTGGACGATGCAGCTTTCCTGAGTGCCAAGTTTGGAAGGCAGTTTGTTCCTGGTTGGAAGCTTTGTCCCAAGTGTATGCAGATCATCAATGGAAGTGTGGATGTGGAACCTGAGGAGCGACAGAGGAGAAGGCTGGATCCAGATGTATGTATATGGATCAGTTTTCCAATCCCCTCTGCGCTCTGCAAGCTGTTCCACTTCATATAACTACCACATAAATTTCATTTTTCTCACCCAGAAATAAGAAAGGATGTAGTCTTTTAGATGTTCAGGTTTACTGTATTTAAACCTTTGTTTGGAGAACCTTAAAATCTTCTCTAATTAAATAATATGGCCTTTGAGTTTTGAAAAATTGTGTCTACTTATAAATTCATGTGGATACCAGACTGCTGCTGGTATTTTAAGCTGTTATTCAAGCCTTGCAAACAACAAACTCCTGTGCTTGAAACTGAGCACTGCAAAAGCTGCTTCTAAAGATGTCTCTTCAGTTAAAAAGGAAAAGAAGGCATTTTCTGCTGCAGCTCATTATGAAATGAGCCTGCAGGGAGGTGCATTAAGTGTGCTCCTGTTGTGGTGTCTGGGCTGTGAAGGTCAGGGACACTGATGAACAGGTGTGGGAGGACACTTCTCCAGGTGCTGAGCTTGGAATGTGGCTGGTGCCTTGCTGGCTGCAGCGTTCAGGCTGTGCACAGGGAGCCTGCACCCTGAGCAAAGAGGAGTGGCATCCTAGGAGCTGCTCCCCTGATGTATTTTTCAATCACGTGTCAGTGTGATTAGGAGGATGATTCGAAAGCATTGATTAAAACTGCCACTGCAAAGCTTGTGTTGCTGGGGTCAGAGACAGTTTTAGCTCTCCAGCATAAAGATTTGAAGTTGTCATAGAATTACAGGTCAAGAATTCATCTAGGTTATTACAATATCCTTGACTAGATATTTTCATAAGATTTGTATTTCTAATGTGGTGACATTCTCTCTTCCTTCAGGGGCGTACAGCTAAGGCTTTAAAGTCTCTGCAGTTTGCTAACCCAGGACGGCAGACTGAGTTCACTCCAGAGACCAGTAAAAGGGAAAAAAGAAGGCAAACAAAAATCTCAGTGTTTAATTCAGACAGGTAATTTGTTAGCTCTGTTTACATTAACTTTCATTTGAAAATAGGTCAGCCTGTAACATTAGCTCTGTGGATGTTTGTGTGGGTATGGATTGGGTTCTTGGTTTTAGGGATGTTGAAGCTCCCTCTCATTCCTGAGATAAATAAAAGAGAAGATAAAACATTAGCTTACAGTTCATATTTCAGGCAAACACAAAAAGGTGTTTGTGAGGCACAATACTACACAGACCATAGATGTAACTATTAATACATGCATAAACTAAAATCCTGATTATAAGATAAATTTGAATACAGTAAGATCAAGTAGGCTACACTGAAATATTGGTCATCATCTTTCTGTAAACTCAGTAGTTACACTTGGTAAACAAAAATGTGCAAGTTAGGACCTTACCTTCCTTTTGAATGACAAAGTTAACATCCAGTTTGGAAATTACTGGATAACAAGCTACAACCTTCTAATGTGATTGATTAAAAAAAAAGTAAAATAGAAAGAAAAAAATCTATATTCAAAATATACAAGAAATAATCACGTTAGTGTGTTGTATCACATTAAGTGTAACTGTAGCAGACAGAAACAGACACTAATATGCTGCTCACCAACTACACATCCTTCCCTCTCCCTCTGTTTCTCCTGCTTAGTTTGGGCACAGGGTGGGGATACAATTTTTTGGAGATACAATTAGGACTGACATTACCAAACACAGTAAGGTATCTTTGAAATTAACAGTGTTAAAGTGAGCACCTGCAGACAGCAAACTTCCCTCCTGTCCTGGTTTTGCATGGGAATCATTCACAGAAGTGATGCAAAGCTTTTAGCCACGAGAAGGCTGTACACACCTCTATGAAAAAACACATGTAAAAGACAAAAGAAAAACTTCTTTCTGGGAAGTTCCTTTCAAAAAATCTCAGCAACTTGGTATCAAAACAATGAGGGGATTATAACACGGAAAAAAATAGCTGTTTGTTTTTCATTGCACAGGCAAGTAATTCCAGCCAAGAGCAAGGTGTATGACAGCCAGGGGCTGCTGCTATACAGCGGGATGGACCTGTGTGACTGCCTGGACGAGGATTGCCTGGGCTGCTTCTACGCCTGCCCCAAGTGCGGCTCCAACAAGTGCGGCACCGAGTGCCGCTGCGACCGCAAGTGGCTCTACGAGCAGATCGAGATCGAGGGCGGGGAGATCATCAGGAACAAGCATGTGGGCTAGGGGCCACCATGGCCTTTGTTCCATCCTGAGTGCGTGGGCCATGCTTTGGGTAAACACAGCACACGCAGGGTTTAGTTTGCTGTAAGCTGTTGGGACTTGTCAGCACTCGCGGGGTGAATGCGCTCACTTTCACTGTTGTTTGCAGCGTGGGTATGTCCATAACCACGCTGCTGTCTTTGCACTGATAAAGCAAGATGGATCCTTGTACAGTTGGAGTTCAGCTCCAGGCTACCAATGAGTGCCACAAGATCTATTAAGATCTATTAAGAATCAGGATTCTTACTCATGCAGCTAGGATCTCACTGAACAGCTCTACTCAACTACAAGGTGCTGAATTCTAACGTGATCTCTCCTGAGCCACTCTTCTTTCACACAATTCTTTCATACATTGCTTTTTAGAATGTACCATCTGTGCATATCCCTCATTTCTCCTGCTCAAATTCAGGATCTCGTGGGTTTTAATCTGATTTATGTGAAAGTTCTCAATGAATTTACATGCAGTATTAATAGAGCTCTCTTTCTAGTATTAATAGTGAATACTGTATTTTCTCTAGAGTACTGAAGCTACATCTGGTAAATCCAATCCTGTTCACTTAAAAAGGAGTCAAAAGCATTTAGGTGTTCAGGTCTCATCCCAGTTACTGGCTTTTGAGGTCAAGTTACCCTTATGAATTCATAAGGATATGAATTCATAGTAAAATATTGAAATTAACCTGTCAAGGCACTGTGTTAAAATATTACTTATTACTTTGTTGGTTTCTGTAGAACAAAATTAAAACAATTTTCCTCTGTTACCAGTCTGTAATTGGACTGAACCAGTACTTCAACAGCCCTCTCCCTGGTTTTTTGTCTTTTTACTGATTTTTAAGGTTTAGATGCAGCTGAAATAAACTTGAGTGTCTGTTTCCAGACCAAGATTATCTAGGCCGTTACCTTCCATTCATCTGGGTTTTTTTGGTATCTTTAGTTGGTACATTATCTGTCCTCATAATATTAAACTTTTACACTGTAAGAAGGCTTATTGAAAAGATTTTGTAAATTAAGTCTTAGTAACATTTTTATTCTTTGTATTTTTGTTGTGTTTTGTATAAATTTCCTGTCCTTTGGTGATTTGGTTTGCTGGGTCACATTTTCTCAATAATACTGTTAAGTTCTTGCAGACTTACTTGGTAAAGTTGATAAAGTTGCAGTGTGCTAGCAGACCTTGTTCTGTTCTGAATGTGGCCTTGCCAAAATCCAAAGTTATGTTTTGAGTTATGCTGACATCTGCTGGTCCTGCTGGAGGATAAGCACTGAGATGCTGCATTTTTATTAAATCTGTTCTAAAAAGAAATAAGAGTCTTTTTTGGTCAGAGCATTGGCATCTGTTGCAGTGGATGTCTCCCACTGTTTCATCTCTTAAGCAATCTTTTGAACCAAGTGAAAATATAAACAGGTAACTTTCAGGAGAGTGAGAGGTGAAAAGCTGGTTGAGTCATGTAATTTCCATGTGTTTATTATTTTTTTTTAATTAGACCAGAGTTGGCAGTACCCACTGTTAATAAACTTAACAGGCTTCCATGTTTGTGCTGAGTGTAACCCCTTCAGGTCCACAGCCAGATTTTGGATTCACTAACTCCTTAAGGTGCCTAGAGCATCTCATGATCAGAACTGGATTTCTGCACCTCCATTCAGTCTGTGCAAAGTGAGCACATTCAGTCTCTCATTTTACAGCTGCACTAGCAGGTGATGCCTTCCCAGATAAAACACTTCTTTCCTAACAATGCAGATAGTGAGTACTGTCCCCGAGGACAATCAGGGTTTAGGTTTTTTTCTGGTAAAAAAAAGACATTTTGGTGTTGGCTGTTCACATGTCTTCCTAAGGTATTTGTGACATTTCCATTTAGCTGCATCTCCTAACATGCCTTGGCTGTAGTGTGTCACTAAGTTCAGTAGCATGTTTTTATACAGTTCCACGTGCCTTTTTTCTCTTAAAAGACATTGTTACAAATCAAACTTTACCATTTTGCTAGATTTAACCTGCTTCCAGCATGAGTTTCTCTTTTTGCTGTTTTTATATACACACAAACTATTTTTTCAATATTTAAAGTGAGTGCATGTGACTCCCAGCTGCACATGTACTTCCCCATCTGCCAGAATTACAACTAAACCTGTTAAACAGGACATTCTTTTAATAGAGCCAAAAGAAACAACTGCTTTCCATAAAATCCAAAATCCAGATGTACCTCAGTGGCTGTATTAAAACTTTCCTTTTGCTATTAATTGCAAAAATTGATGTCTTGGCAAAGTTTACATATTCAAGGGACAAAAATCAATGACAATAAAAGACTGGTTTATGAAGAATGAATATCCCATGAATCAGTTTGGGATTATTGAGCAGAAGTTCGAAAATTGTGTAAGAAACCAAGCCAGTCCTTAACACTCTGCTTTCTCACACAGAGCAAACTTCACTTCATGTTTAGAGAATGTTCAAGTTTAACATCTTTAAAAGTCAGTGAGGGTTCTTCTGTTGGCCCTGTGAGAATTGCTGCACAAACCTGTGGTCAGACCAGAGACAGGATGTGCTCCTTTGGGAAGCTGAACATTTCAAACCAATGAAGTATCCCTTGGGATTATTTGTGTTAAATACTCAACAGTATAGTGCAGTCAGGTAATGAACTCAGAGAAGCTTTACACTAACTTTTTCAGCATTATGCTGCAAAAAGACATTTATTCTTGGGAGGGTGTTATAGCCTTATCCTTAGACACAGCATGAATCTGGGTTTTTTGTTTTTTTAATCAGTTAAATTCATTACTTCAGTAACATAAGACAACTTCTAACTTTTGAATTTCTTGCCATTCAATACATCAGAGAGATCTGGAAGTGGACAGACCTACACAAAATTTGTAATTTTATAAATCTAGAAGTCAGAATTAAAGCTTCTAAGGGAAAAGAAGAAAGTTAAGGTGAGAAATTTATACCTATTTTAGATCTGTTTGAATGTTCCTTTCAGCCTTTTCTCATAGGCATTACATTAGCCAGAATGGACAACTGCACAAACTCTGACTGAACTCCCATGGTGACAGAGCTCCAGAGAGGTTAAGTGGACATCTGTCCCTTGGTGTGTGACAGAAACACCTACAGCACTCAGCATCAAGGCCTTAAGAGTCCTCAGTCTCATGGCAGAACACAAACACCATTTCCAGCTTGAATTTGTTTTCCCCTAAAAGTCTCAATTTTCTTTTGTCGTATTTGCGTGTCAAGAAATGCAGTTCCAGCATTTCTCAGCTGATCTCTCAGTGGAATAAAGGGTGTGCTGACATATGGTAGCTTGTCCCTCATGATCCAGGTGTTTTTCCCCAATAACTCCTCAGCAAACATTCTGAAAGCTTTGTTCATATTCATACTGATTTCTAACCAATACCACGCTAATGCAAATTAAATAAAGGCTCCTTCTGACACTTCTCTCTAAATTATACACTCTTTTAAATCCAGCTGATGGCAGAGGAGCAGTTCATTGAAATTAATATATTCAAAGATCATTAATTAAAAGTTGCATCTAATATTCACCAATGTGGAAGCCATAGCCAGAACTACTGTTATTAGAGTTCAAATCAAATAGCAATTAGATCTCAAACCATCAGCTGCCCTCCAACATGTATTAAAAAATATTGTAGGGAGGTGTGAACTCTTGCCATTAAACTGTCCAGTGGACTGCTGGAAGGAGTTTTGGGCCATTATCCCACTCTGCAGTAGGGAATTTCCACGTTTCTAGTCTCTCACACCCAGCAGAGGGCATCAGTCTACTGCAAACCTGTCCGTGAGTTCTGTGCTGCACCTGCAAGAGATGTGACCCCAGAGCTCGGGGATTCCTCAGGGATTTCATGGGAGCAGTCAAAAATCAAGCACAGGATGAGAGAAGTGTCACCCACAGCCACGAGGCTTCAACAGAGCTGACTCAGGCACAAGATTTGCACTAAAGAGAAATTGATTTTCTTTGTGGCCTTGCCAAGAGCTTTGCAGCCAATCCCCAAACACCTCGATGATCGCTAGTTCTTCCAGAGGAGAACAGCACATTTTAATAGATACATTTCAATTTTGCTTTCCACTGTGAAAATTTGGTTTAGATCTCCTGCCTGAACATTGCCTCAGAAATGCAGTATTGGGTAGCCAAGGAGGCACTCACAGCAGGGCCCTGCTCTCCTGACAAAATGGAAAACTTTCCACACAAACAGGGAAAACTTTCCCACACAAACAGGGACAGCCTTTTCCCAGAGCAGCAATAGCAGCAGCCAGAAGCAGCCTAGCCTGAGGCTGGGGTAGGGAAAAGACAAGAGAGGGACTTTTCCCTTGTTCTCCCACCATAATCAAGCGGTGCCTTAATTCCTGTCTCCTTCCCTTCAGCAGCCCTGTGCACGTACTCAGCAGCAGATGAAATCTGGATCACACACTGAGTGAGTTGCCTTTCTGAGCTCTAGTTAGGACAGCATTTAACAACTTGGGTCACCAGCTCAGCTCTCCATCTCACCCACAGATGTCAGCATTTCCTACTGCAACCTCCTGAGAGGGGCTCCATGCAGAGCTCCAGCCTGCAGCCTCAAGTAAAAGCAATTCTCTTCTATCATCTTCTGGATTTCTCCTTGTTATTCTTCCAGTTCTCCTTGCATTTTAACTGATAGCTCTACCTACTTTTAAATTGATTGTTTTAGCTGCTGAATTAGAACCATGAAACATATTAACAAGTAACATATTAAAAAGAATATATATATATAAGTATGTAGGTGCAGCCTGGGTAAGCTGGTTACCAGCATCATCACAACTTCAATTCTCAAAGAGAAATCACTGGGAATTCAAAGATCCTACTTCACTCACAACTTTTAAGGTCTGACAAGTCATTTGAGAAACCTTTAAACATAACCACTCAGCTTAAAGGTAGAAAATAAGATTTTAGCAAATGTCAGTAACATAAGTGTTCTTAACTCGCCATTTCTTTTTCTAGTTAATCCTGCATTATAATCCAGGTGAGAATGAGTTTTCTTCTCACTTCATCCATTTTCTGTTGCAGGTTTTTTAGCACACAATAAAACCACCCACAAACAACCCCAAACCCCACCCTCAAGCCTCCAAGCTGCTGCTCTCCTGTTTTATAACATGGCAGTGTTCCCTCAGCTGACTTGCTTGTCACTTTTCAATCAGATGGGCTGGATCTTGACGGCTGGCTTCAATGCTCCTGCAACTTCTCTCTTAACCATCTCTTTTTATTAGTCATTATAATTAGAGTGATTATATTTTGGCTTAGTTTTAATTTCTTATCTTTGTGCTGCTTCCTGGGAGTTTCAGTTCAATCTCTAAATAAAAGAGGAAAAAATCAGAGCTAGTTCTCTGTTAAATACACCTGTGCAGGATGCCAAACCTCCAGCGGGCTCCTCGAATTGTCAGCACTGAGGGAGCCCCAAACCTCAGCTGCACTGCTCCCTGTCTCACCAGTGAGCTCCAAATACCTGTCCTGGGGGTTTGAGTGGAATTGCTTAGAGCAGAGAAGGAAGCCAAGCAAAGAGGAGTGTCCTGCCCAGGTGAAACATGTCAGGATGAAATGCTGGCACTGACAGAGCTGTTTGGACAAAGTCACCGCTCACCCTCACTGGTGATGTGTGAAACAGGAGGGGAGATTGTGCCCAAGATCTTGTGATCCTAAGGAGCCACCGTGGAAAGCAGCTACAGAGTGTACACCTAAAATAAAATCGCCTTCTGTTGTGGGATTCCCAAAATAAAATGCTGGGTAACCTTTGCAGGATTGTTCCCTAAAGATCCACAGAAGGCTGAAGTGCCAAATGCCTGGATCTGAACTTCAGTACTTTTGTTTCCCTCAGGATGAGGCTTGGAGATGGGACAGGGCAGCCAGACAGGCACAAACAGAACAGATGACTTTCCTTCTGCTTTCTGTTGGATGTGGTCAGTATCAACAAACTGTACTAATGAAAGTTGGTCATATCTCCAGACAAAACCAGAAATTTATTTTTCACGAGAGAAGATTTTATCTCTTCGTATTGGGTTTGAGGGTTGGTTTTGCTTTTATCAAAAACCCCAGGAAGGCCAAATTTATCCAGCCTAACCTCTCTGCTTTATGACTCCCCGGGTTGGTTTTTTGTCTGTGAGCTGCTGATTTCTTGAAGTACAGATTGGGCTGGCCGTGCTTTGGAGCAGATGAGGATGCAGGGCTGCTGTCAGAGGACATCTGTCACAGGAGCTGCTGCAGAAAATGTCTGCAATTCCTTCAGTGCTGGCTGCAGCACCCAGCTCTGTGTGCACGCTCCATCCCACCAGGCACCTCTGGCCCAGCCATGGTTTTCCTTGTCTGCCCTCTGAGCACATCCTGACTCCTTGGCTGGAAGTTCTATTTCTGCTGCAGTGAGGCAGAACCCACCTCACCAACATTGCACCTGTAACTTATTTAATTGCTGTCTGCACAGTGCTCAGGGCTGAGCCAGATCTCAGTGATGTGTCTGTGTGCACACATGTGTGCTTGTAGGGCTGTAATGTGCAGTTAATCCAGCTAAACTGGGTGCATCTCCTCTCTCAGAAATGCCAGGAACAAATGGCATGGGTCTAAATTGCCACTGCTCTGGATTAGTTTGAATCTGCCCAAGAAGGAAGAAGTAAAAGCACTTTTCTGCCTGAGTGTGTGTTCTGTCCCACAGGGTATGAGGAAAAGGGACCTGCACTCCATTGTACTGACCTCAGTAATTATTCAGTAGTCAGACACCACCATGTGCAACAGAGCTTCTGGAGGAGCAGAGCTGGAGTCCTTTCCCCTTCCGCATCTCCTCCTCCTCCTCCTCCTCCTCCTCCTCCTCCTCCTCCTCCTCCTCCTCCTCCTCCCTTTCTTCTTCTTCTTCTTTCTTCTTCTTTCTTCTTCCTATTACTATTACTACTACTATTACTACTACTACTATTACTACTATTATTACTATTACAATTATTACTCTTACTATTACTATTACTATTATTACTCTGGCTCTTACTATTATTACTATTATTACTATTACTACTATTACTATTACTATTATTATATTTTCACAATATTATTTTTCCCACCCAGCACTGGTTGCTGGTGCTTCTCACATGCCCAAAATGGCTACATTTCAACTTTATTTTTTTCTCTTTTCCTTGATGGAATTGCATTTCTATAAATGTATATAAATACATTTATATTTGAATAAAAAAAGCAAATCATGCATGTCAGCGTATGCATCAGGGAACATCAAATCGGTTTTTTCCAGTTACGAATCTATTTCAAATAGGGTAATGCAATTAAAGGATAATTACTGGAAGTGCAAAGCCAAGGTTATGCTCAGAAATGGTTGCCCTTTCACTTCAAAGGGCTGGCTGACTAAATAAAACATTCCTGTGGGGCAAGTTACCCTGCATTTCTGCAGGTATCCAGAAGCAACGTGTCTACAAGTAGAGGGGCTCTTCCAGTATGAACTCCCACTTTAGGAAAGGGGACAAATAGAAGTGGCTTTATCACTGATTGATGGTTGTACAAGTTCACTTCAGGATAGGATATTAATTAATTATACATTGGAAGTTTTTAATAAGCAGCATCTTAACACACTTTAAATAGCAGTAGTGGTAAACTAGTCGTACTTCCTCAGCAGTGAGCTTAGTTGGAGCTGCCATTGCTTTGATAAACAACCAGCAGCAAGATAAAGAAGCAAAAAGGTAATTCCAGTGTTCTGAGCAGTTCAGAACTGCTGGAATTCAGGGGCTGCTGTTCCCCAAGGGGGCATCAGGTGGGGTGGAGGAGCTGCAGAGCAAAACCCTGAGCCCACAGCAGCTGTGGTGCCCTCCTGTTGCCACAGGCAGGTCCAGGGGCCCAAACAGACTGGCACTGGTGATGTGGCTCTGCCTGTTCATCCCCATTTTGGTCCCAGACCAGAACTGAACCAAACCAACACATGTGTGCTGCACCCTCAGGGCCCTTCATCTGCCAGCAGGAACACATTCCCTGTCCTTCCAAATGGCAAAGGACCTCAGCCTGAAACACTGCCAGAGGGACCTCCCACCTTCCTGCATCCTCCTGTACCCAACTGGTTTCAGCTTTTCTATGTTTCCCATTCTGTGCTGCTTTAGTGTGTGGGTCTGGGCTCCACATTCAGGGATGGTGAGCTCTGTGCACAGAGCAGGGAGACAAAACAATTCCTGCTCCAGCTGGGCACCAAGGACAAATGATCCCAATCTCAGCCCCAGAGCACAAACCCTGTGGGCTGCAGAGAGAAAAACAAGCAGGGTGGGAGTGCCTGGGCTAAAGCTGGAATGGGACAATGAACTGCAAGGTGCAAATGGAGCAGAACTGATCCCAGGGAGAGAGCCCGGGAGCGCTCGTGCATTTTGGGGCCATTTTGGGTCATCTTGGGTGCAGCCCTGGCTGGGCTCTGGTGCTGCCCAAGGTGGATCCATGGAGGAGATGCTTTGAATCAATCCCTGCTTTATTCTGTAGCTCTGTCCAGCCCCTGCTCTAGCTCCAAGGCATCACCCCATGGCAGTGATGGAGCCATGGGGGAACTGGGGGATCCCCTCTCCCATGGAAGGGCTCTCCCTCTGGGCTTTGGCTGTCTCCTGACAGGAGTTGAGGTGAGCCAGAAGCTCCCAGAAGTGAGAAGTTCCTCTTCCAGAGCTGATTCCCCCTCCTGGGGAGCAGCACAGCCATGCTGTATCCCATCTCATCTCAGGGCCATCCACTGGGAATCCAGCCATGGCAGCAGCCCAGCTGTGCCAGCTGTGCCAGCTGTGCCACCCACACACAGCACAGGACTAAAAATGATTTTCCCGTGGCACGAGCATACTTTTATAACAAGCACAAAATAATGTCAGCCCCTGTGTCGCTGCCAGGACCCTGGGCAATGGGGCTTTTTCCTTCAGCTGCCTCAGAGAAAGCTAAAGAGGATCTAAAATAGCTGACAGCTATGGGAGGTATGGTTATAGAGGTCAGGGTGCTTCAAACTTCATTCAGATGAAGTCATGGACTCCCAACCTTCAGAAGTCCAAAGCTTCTGAAAATTCCTGCCTTTCTCCAACAGCCTGTCTGCTGCTGTAGTGCTTCAGCGTCAGAAATGATTAGCAAGGTTTTGCCAATCTCTTCTATTTAAGTGCAGGAAATAAAGCAGCAATCCTTTATTATTAGCTGCTTTATTGGACTGGTAATAGTGCCTAAAAAGGGTTGGGACTCCAATTTGCTCCACTTGGAACCACTGTTAGCTGTGAGAGCACGTGGCCTCATTTCCTGCCAGGGTTTCAGAGGGACAGGGACTGAGGCTTGATCCTGCTTCATTTGTCTTCATCATTTTCCTGGAGGTGCCTGGCAGGCAATGCAGAGTACCTGTTAACTGCACCCTGGGAGCAAGCCTCACTTCAGTGAATGTTCCCAAGCACTTGGGTGAAAATGCACTGGTTTTGGCTGTGCCCACTGGCTTTGCCCTGCCAGGCCCCAGAAAAAGGGTTTCATGATGTTGCCTTGGGAGGCAGCTGAGCCCCACAGAGATACACACCCCAGAAAACACAGAAGGGTTCAGCCCCTGGTGCTGTTAATCCCCTTGTGATCCCCTAATGAGAAGCCAGATGGTGAAACTAAACATACAGAGAATTTGGTTTATAACATTCGCATTTTAAACAAATAAAATAGTATTAATAACAATATGAATGATAAAAGTGATGATGATAATAATTATAGTAATGATAACATATTCATAAATTAAGTGATAATTTATTTTATTTGTCATGTCATACCTCCAAAACATTTATTTTGCCTGCATCCCACAGTACCTGAGGCAGACAAAATTGCCCCTCTGTTTACAAACTGGGTAAATGGGGCAGAACAGCAGACCAGGAAATACTGAGCCCTATGGAGCAAACAGAGAGTGGAAAAGCAGCTGAGGTCAAGCATTTCCCTCATTCCCTGGAGGTATTTCCCCATCTCAATGACTGGAGGAATAATAAGTGAATAAATACAATGTCTTATTTAGCTGTGTTGTTGTTGGAGCCCTTTGTCTGCAGCGTACTCAGGAAAAACTTTTGGATTGATCTGGAGTGCACAAGCCTATTTTCTATTAAAGTGTATTAATGCCAGGTTCTGTGCAATTAGTGAAAAGTCAATTCCCATTACTAGTTAACATTATTGAGCATCTGCTTTCTTTAATAAAAACCTATGTCCAGCATAAAGACAATAAATCGATAGGCAGCCACTTTCTAAATCTATTCTGTCTCCTCCAAAAATGCAGAGAGTGCTGCTGTTTGGAGTCAGGATGGATTTACAAGAAGAGATCCCCTGCAATTCTTTTTTTTTTTTTCTTTTGGAAAACCTTTGCTTTTTTTCTAAGAGCTGTACACGTGCAAACCGGTGTTAAATTTTACATTCATGCAGCAGCACCTCAGAAATCGGACAAAATGAGAGAAATTAGAGAGTGCCACATGATTGAATCAAATATAACTGGTATGTTTTCTTTTTCTGTGAGGGTGCTGAGGCCCTGGCACAGAGAACCTGTGGCTGTGCCACCCCTGGAGGTGTCCAAGGCCAGGCTGTGCTCATGGAAAGGGATCCATTGCATCCTACCATGGCAGCAGAGACTTCTGAGTGCCAGGAGCTCAGCTAAAAATCAGATCTGCAAAAGGGCTGCTAGGTGCATTTTTAAGCTTTTATACATGCAGGCTTCATGTCTGGTTAGCCCTGAAATAACTGAGGAATGTTATTTGAAATTAACAAAAAATAACTAAAACAGGAGGGGGAAAAAACCTTGTTTTTCTTTTGGGTGAGAAAAATGAAAGCTAAAGGAGAATTGAGAGGAGGTGTGAAAGATTTATTGTTCTTCTCCTGATGTTTCTTTAGTTTACTCTGGGCTTTCACTTTCCCCATGGAGCTGCAAAACCCCAAAGGCTGCTGCTCAAAAGGGAATAAAAGGCAGCTGGAAGGCAGCTGCTGTCAGTGGCCTTTTTTGTTGCTGTTAATGTCACCGGCAGGACCAGGGGGAAAGCAGTGGCTGGGTGGCAGAAGGAGCTAAAGATGGCTCAAGGAGAGCAAATGGATTTTCCCTTCATCCTTTATGAGAAGCAAGGAAATAAAACTGCTCTGCCTGTTTTAATGATTATTTGCTAAACATCCGAGCAGCTGAGTTGTTAGTCAGAATGAATGTAGATGAAATTCAGGCATAGACAAAGCTATTTGTAGGAATTTGGTTTTTATAGACACATTGGCAGTACTTTTCCCCCAGAAGAATTACATTTTGATTTAGCTGAGGAAAAGGAATTGTATTATGTGATTTAATTACACGATTGTGACTCACACTTTGTTACAAATACTGAGCAGTGAAAATGGGAGCAAAATGCAAGCTATCTGTTAGGTAAACATGTTCTTTTAAACTGTTGGCTGAATTTGAATCATGAATAAATTGGAGGAAATGGCAATCTGCTTGTAGAGGTTTCAGAAAAATAAAGAAGGGCTAAACTCAAAAGGTAAATTATTAATTTTGGTATATTCGCTTTGTTCCTGTTATTTATAACATAGGAAATGTGATTTGTGTGCATGTGTCATTTTAATATTAACTCAGTTGCCAGCTCAGATCTGAAATAATGAGACAGATGCAAGTCTTTCATTTCCAGAGAAGCATTTTTAATGCAAATGAAATCAATATGGTCAAACATTCTGCCCAAAGAAGAGCTAAACGCTGGGGTTTGGGAGGTTTTACACTCTTCATTTTCTCCACCTGTGGTGGGACAGACACACGCACACATGGAAGAGGATGGTGGCACCAGCTGCTGCTCCTGAGTTCAGCACATGCTGGGCTCTTGTCTGCAGCCAGCTTGATCAGCAGCAACTACAGCACTATAAGGGAAAAAATGAAATATCAGCTACTTAGACACAGCTGTGTACAGCTGCAGGGCCTGAGAGGCAGTGAGTGAGAGCTGATGCTCTTGGGGAAGCCTGCCCAATGCTCTGGTAAGTGTGAAGGGCCACAGCAGCACAGGAACACTCAGGTCCTCTCCTCCTGTAAGTGGATCCGTGTGAATTACCATGGAATTCCTCTTGGACACCAAAGGGAAGTGGCAGAGTGGGTCTCACCTGGCTTTGAACCTGCCCAAAACAAGGAGGGAAACGCCCTGAACTTTGAAGGAAATCCCCTAGAAAGCTGGGGAGATCCCTCAAGAGAGCAGATCTGCTCTCAGGATGCTTGCAGGGCTGCAGCTCTTTCTGGGGTTTTGTGTAGCTGAAATGGCTCCTGAGGGTATTAAAGAGTCTTTTTTTTTCTCAGCCCCGCGACTGAAGAAGAAATTGAGATTCCTCAGCTCTGCTTTTCAAGGTTGTTTATTTTCTCTTTTCTGTAACATTCTTTCTCTGACCCGCTGAGGTCTGCCCAGCAGGTTGGTTTGTGGCACAGTCCCTGCCCTTGGGGTGGTGTTGGCTTTTTATACTAAGAGCTACATGTACTTTATTTACAATAATTTTCCAATACCTATCACCTGTGTTAGACAGTCTGTCTCCACTCTAAACCAATCCAAAAGTGTCACCACCACAGCAGAAGATGGAGGACAAGAAGGACAAAGGCAGGACATGCCCAGATTCCTCCATCTTGCCTCCTGAACCCCCATTCTAAATCCCCAAAATTCTACTTTTTCCCCCTGTGACAAATTCACTATCATTCTATTCAAACCCTTGTGGCCTGTAACTCCTCACACAAAGTTGGTAATTGTTTCCAGGGGCTAAAATCAAAGGCACAGGTGTTTGTGACTCTGTGCCAAGGTCTCTGAGCCCCCTGCCAGTGTCTCCAATCACCCAGGGCAGCCAGAGGAATGTTCTGGGTTCTGACATCTCCTCTCCCTTCCCTGCTCGTGGAGCTCACTGTGTTTGCAGCAGGAAGGGAGCTCAGGTGAGCAGGCCCTGCCACCCATGCCCTGTGGAACATCCCTTGTCACTGTGATATTTTATGGAAAATCCCTTCACCAGGGTTTTTCTCCTGAGAAGCTGAGAAGCCTCAGAAATGAAATGTAAACAATAATTATCTGAGTGCTTGGAGTGTGGTTTGGAGGTTGCTGACCGACAGGTGCATCTTTGGTTGGTTCCATGTGAATTGTTTTTAATTACTGACCAATCTCAGTCTAGCTATGTCGGGACTCCGGTCAGTCAGGAGTTTTTATTATTCATTCTTGTCCAGCTTTCTGATGTCTCCTCTTTCGTTAGTGTCATTTTAGAATATCATATCATATCATATCATATCATATCATATCATATATCATATCAATATCGGCCTTCTGAGAACTTGGAGTCAATTCTCATCTCTCACCTCATCCTGGGGACCCTCACAACACCACAACAATTGGTGACCACAATCCCTGGGGTCAGGAGAGGCCACCCCTCCTCCAGCTGGGCTTGTTCAGCCCCACTGAGCTCCAGCTCACACCTGAGCAGCTCCTGGTGCACACCTGGCCTGGCCCCAGGTGCTCATGAGTGTCACACACAGGGGAGGCAATGTGACAGACAGAAAAGCTTGGAGATGTCCCCATCCACTGCAGCTCTCAGCTGGGATTTTGGCTTTCCAGGCATGGGAAACACAGAGCATTGACTATAAGCATTCTCTGAGCTGGGATTTTGGCTTTCCAGGCATGGGAAACACAGAGCATTGACTATAAGCACTCACCTTGGCCTGGAGGGTTGCTTCAGACCACAGCAGCCCTGTGGTGACGGGTAATGGCACAAGAATGAAATAACCCTCACCACCTCCTGGATCAGCTCTCTCAGCAGCACACATAGAAGAAATAATAATGGGAGTTGTTTTTTTGTTTTCAGCTTGGGCAAACCTTGTGCCAAGCTCAGTGGAAGTTGACGCCTATGAGCTCCAATGTGTGAAAATAATATTGCCAGGCAAAATTCAGCTGTTATTTACATACCACAAGAGGACAGCAGCTCAGGTGCAGTTACAGCTGGATAAAAATGCCTCTTTATTTGACTCAAAGGGTGGTGGAGCAGAGGTGAAGACACTGTGGAGTTTGGTCCAGCACCTCTCTCCTTTATTCATGTCTTGGGCTGGACCCACAGGACAATGATGGCTTCCTAAATGCTCAGAAATTTCCTCTCCTCTTATTTCCCATGCTGCTGACTCCGTGTTCCCCAGAGACTCCTTGTTAACAGCGCACATCACCGCCAAAAATTAAAAACAACCACAAAAAAAAGAGGAATGGGATGGGGAGAAGGGAGGAAGGATGAGGAAACAAGACAAACCTGCTGTGCATTCCCTCTGTGTCCCACCAACAGTGTCATGCAGGAGGAAAATTGTTCCATCAGTGAGTGTGTTAGATTCATGACCCCACCACAACCTTGAATTGGCCTTTAGTTGTCGCTGATGGGATCTGAAGAACAGCTCCTGTCGACATGATTGCTGCTCTCCAATGAATCAGAACACACAGGGCACAGAGCAGCACATTAAACCAGCAACAGAAATATATCACTGCACTTTTATATAGATGTATTGCTTTTGCCCAGGCACATAAATGATTGGGCTATCCACTTATTTTTTTTCCAAGGACTATAAATTAAAAATAAGCTAAGGGTTTGGAAATTATGTTCTCTCTCTTTCCCCCCTCCCCTTCTCTCTCCTTTATTTTTTCATTTTTTTTTTTTTTTAACAAAGCTGGGAAGCTATTTTAGGTCTCCAGTAAAACATTTTAAAGGTAATCTTCCTGCCTATGCCTACTTGACCATCCTTTTTTCTAAGAGAAATCTACCAGTGCAGTTCTTGCTTAGGTAATTTAGCATTTCATTTTGATCCCACTAACTGTAAGTATGGATCCCCATGCTACTTCTGCTGCTAATGAACACCTACAAGGCTGTATTTTTTCATTTTGCAGGACAAGTTTCTGAAATGGCAAAATCTATGTGTGCCAGGTGCTGGGGGGTTTTCCCCTAACCCATATTTTATAAAGCAAGATTATTTCAATATACTTTGACCAAAGGTCACTTTGACTTGAAAGTTAGTGTGATGCACTGCTGCATAATTCAAGGTAGTGCCTCAGAAATGGAAATGCTTCACCATTAAACTGCACCTAATTTTTGCAATTTTCTCTGCTTGCTGATTGAATCATCTGTTAAAAATATCCCTTTAAATTGGAGGTGATCTCACCAGATACCTGCAAAAACTGGCGTGCATTCTGTCCATTGCACATTCCCAGTTTTTTGCAGCTTATCCTTTACCAGCTTTGCAGCCAGAGGTAGCAGCAATAAGAGAGCTGCTCCCCTTGCATCCTTCCCCCAGCTTAGGGAATTTTATTCGGATGAAAGGCAGAACAAGAGTCCAGGGATCCATTTTTTGTGGTCTGAGGCAGGGCAGGCAAGCATCACCTTGTCCGGGTGACCAGCTCCTGGCTGTGGAAGTAGAACAGCTGACCACCACAGGGCAATGTTTTCCTACAAGGATCTGTGGGACTGAGCTTGCCAGATTGCTTTCTGTTGATTTTTTTGTGTTGCAAAACCTTTTTAACTGCACTTTTCTTGCTCTACCTGCTAAAGGAAGTTGGTGGTAGCCACGTGTCCATGTGCTGAATAAAATGGTTTTGCTGGCCACAAGCAAATGACCTGATCAAAGAAAAAAATGAGCTGGTCCCAGCTATTTCCCCTCAAGAGTCATAAGCAGCATAATTGTGTTTTTTTCTGGGCCTTTTCAGCAAGCCTTGAATCTGTGCTGTGCACCTCTTCCCAGCAAAACCAGTAAGGTGCAAATGAAAACCTGGCTGCATCATTGTCTTTAAAAGAGCAGTAATCTCCAGAAGTTATTCTACCATGGTCTCAGCGCCCACAGTTAACCCAGGGCTGATGGGTGAAGGGCAGCATCTCCTCTTTGCTGAGTTTTCTCAGGGAATGGAGGCACAGCTGTAGGGTGAAGGGTTTGTGGTGATCACCTGCATGGAGAGCCATGCTTTGCTTGCCCAGAGGAGCCAGAGGTCAGGCCTGGACTCTGCCTTCACAGAGCCACCAGCCAGCCAGCCCCATCTCCTGTGCATCTAGTCCCTTCCAGAGCCCACCTCTGGGGTATTTTGGAGGTCCCCAGGATGAAGAGAGAATTCAGAATCTGACTCTATGTTCTTAGCAGGTTAATTTATACTATATTATATTATATTATATTATATTATATTATATTATATTATATTATATTATATTATATTATATTATATTATATTATATTATATTATATTATATCATATATCATATATCATATATCATATCATATCATATATCATATCATATTATTACATTACATTATATTACATTACATTACATATTATGGAAAATAATGCTATACTAAAACTATACTAAAGAATGCAGAAAGGATACTTAGAGAAGGCTTAACTAATTAAAAACTTGTGACTGACTCCTCAGTGTCCAACACAGCTTGGTACTGATTGATCATTAAGTAAAAGCTATTCTCATAAAACCAATCAAACATTCACCTGTTGGATAAACAATCTCCAACCACATTCCAAAGCAGCAGAACAGGGAGAAGCAATCAGATAATTATTATTTTCATTCTTCTCTGAGGCTTCTCAGCTTTCCAGGAGAAGAAATCCTGGTGAAGGGATTTTTCAGAGAATGTGACAGTGACACACCTGGTGGTCTGTCCATGTCCGTGTCCGTGGTCCACATCCATTCTTAGGGTAATGGATGCTGATAGCCAGCCCTCCAGATTTAAAAATTAATTTAATTTTATTTAAAGGGAAAAGAGACTTGCTTTGTGGCCAAAGGGCTGCCCCAAGGCATATCTCTCCCTAATTTTCCTTGTGGTCTTGGGAAAGCCAAGTAACTGGTACCTGTTTGCTGAGCTGGGGAATTTGGAAGTTTGGCACGTCATTCTTTTTTCCTTTTTACAGAATTGTGGTAAGCCTTTCCTTTCTAACAGCTTTAGCATATCCTAGTTGCTTACAAAACTAACTTTCAGGCCTGACTGATGCTAAGTTCTAGACCTAATGGAGTTTTGTGTCTCAGGATTTGCTTCTGAGCACTTTAGGCTGTGAGGATGAGTCTATTTCCACTGCCCTCCTGTCAGGCTTGGGGAGATCTCCTGGCAAGGGCATTTCTCCCTCTCTGTGCCCAGCAGAGAGTGGTGCCTGGGAGTAGCTGCCTAGAACAGAGGCTAGAGAAGATTAAAAGAATAAAGTGGGTATTTATTAAAGGCTTTCAAACAGCACAGTCAAAAGCCTCTGAGGCTGCACCCAAGATGGATAATGATCACAAGGTTTTCAGACAATTATAAGTTTGGTCCAATAACATATCAGAGGTTAATCCTCTAATTGAACTTTCAGGTAATGAAGTCATGTTCCCCCTGTTCCCCCCACCAATTCACTTTTGTTTATATTTCTCAGGGCCTGAGGCTGTAGGGTGTCTTTGGATCACAGGCTCAGAGGGATTGTTCTGTCTGACCAAAATGTGAAGAGAGTTAACACACTCTCTGCACGGAGTTTGGAGTTATGCACTAATTCAGTAGAGGATTTCAAAACTATAAAAGCTAAAATCCTAAGGCATCAAGGGGAGCAGAGGGGGCAGGGGCACAGCTTGGCTTTTGATCTTCAGGGACAAAAGGATGATCTCTAACTGAGCTGGGGACTGGCTCAGGTATCTCCCTCTTGTGATGCCTTGTGAGGCCTTGGAGCTAGAGCAGGGGCTGGACAGAGCTACAGAATAAAGCAGGGATTGATTCAAAGCATCTCCTCCATGGATCCACCTTGGGCAGCACCAGAGCCCAGCCAGGGCTGCACCCAAGATGACCCAAAATGGCCCCAAAATGCACGAGCGCTCCCGGGCTCTCTCCCTGGGATCAGTTCTGCTCCATTTGCACCTTGCAGTTCATTGTCCCATTCCAGCTTTAGCCCAGGCACTCCCACCCTGCTTGTTTTTCTCTCTGCAGCCCACGGGGTTTGTGCTCTGGGGCTGAGATTGGGATCATGTGTCCTTGGTGCCCAGCTGGAGCAGGAATTGTTTTGTCTCCCTGCTCTGTGCACAGAGCTCACCTATAGGGGCCTGAGTAAATGTGTGTATGGCAGTAAAAGATCTCTGTATTGTAGAAGCGACCCTGCCCTGATTCTAGTTATTGTAAATGGGCTGCAGCTGTGATGTGCTTGATTGGGCAGCAGCTGTAGCCCGTGTAGGTAGCAGGGATAAAAGGGGGTGAGGCATTCAGGGAGGGCTGGAGAGGAGCCTTGAATGAGAAGTGACAACAACACTGCTGTGAGAAAACCAGCCAGAGAAGGTATGGACTTTAGAAATAAGATATACAACTATATGATTACAACACTCACCATCCCCTCATGAGAAGCCCAGACCCACCCACTAAAGCAGGACAGAACCTGAACAATGTAAAAGCCAAAACCTAGAGGAAGGAGCCTATAGGACTGTCAGGTCAGCGAACCTCGGGCCAGCTCTTGGCAGGAGCATGCCTGCATGCTGTTTTCTATAAAATACCACATCACTTTCTAATCTGGTCTCAAAAGGCCAGAAAAAGCTCTTGAGAGCAGCCATGGGATATGAAGAAGGAGGCTCTAGGAACTGTCTCAAAATGAGATAGTGGTGGCCAGGGAGTAGCACAGGCTCCCAGCACAGTGTTCCATGCCCTGAACTATTCGCATCCAACTGTAACTCAGGCTTGGTCCTGATCTTAATAGAGGTGAAGTTTGAGTGATCAACACTTGTGTAAACACCAATCCCCAGACTCGGACAAACCTGAAATACCCCCCCTCCAATAAGCATTACTTGAAGGACACATAGAAAGTCACTGCTGAAAGGTGCTAACTTTCCTGATAATGAATTAGTTTTCTGACTCCCTGAATGCTTTGTCAGCCCAGTCAGGAGATGGTTTACAGCACATCTCTGGCATTGCTCCTTGCTTATTGATGTCATGAAGCCCATAATTTTACTTAGGGTTCAGGTTATCACCAGATGTTGAGATTGTATTGGGGGATGGGGAGAAATCTTGCAATGTCCTCACCTGATCTATTCAACTGTTCCTGCAGCAGTTGATGTGAAGGGAATTTGACAAATTCCTGATCTCAAGCCCAGCTGCCAGAAGAACACGTGGTAATAGCTGTCCTTGTCAAACGTGCCAATGAATTCAGCAGCGTGTCAATGCAGGGGGACTGATGGACTCCCCATTCTGGCTGAGTAATGAAAGCCCAAAGCCTTGCTAAGCCCATTCCAGCTCCTGAGAGATCCTGCCATCTCACCTGAGCTGTCGTGAGGGGCACTCAAATACACCCACACAGAACACAAGAGCAGGTAGAGGTTCCATGTTAATCTTCATTTTAAGGGTGGAAAAGGATGTGAAAAGAAAGGCTGTGGAGAAATGCCATAATATTTTGGAGTGAATGTTTTGTTCAAATACTGCTTGAAGTCAAATAGAAAATGCAGTTAGAGGAATTATTTCTCTGTGAGAAGCAGAATGTGTTTTGTAGCCTTCCTGTTAATGAGAGGGTTGCTTTTAGAAGAAAATGTGGCCATTGTCTTAAAAAGTTGTGGAAAGGCAGTGTCAGCTCAGCAGGCTCATTAGCATAGTCCTTTGTCTGACTCAGAAATATTTGTTAAGAACTTATAAAACAACAACAAGAAATTGCTGTTGGGGTTCCCTGCCTACTGTGCTGGCTCATCTGCTTGCAATAGAGATTTTAGTTTAATAAATAAAGGCTTGCGGTCTTCTGGCTTTAGAGGGCAGGTTTTATATTAGGCACTCCTTTTACCCAAGGGAAAAAAAAACCTAAACAAAACAACTTTCTTCTTTATCACCATAGCACAGGGATAAGGCTGAGCAGAAAAAATAATAATAACATAAAAAAGAATGAAATGTGTCTCACCCTCTGCTGGGTTGTCACAGCTAGGGGTGCTGCAAATGCATCAAGGCTCTTTGCTTTGAGAAATACCTGCTTGCTGGAAGGAGCAGGGCCAGGGCCAAGCCTGCTTCTCTGGGCTAGCACAAATCATCAGCAGCAGCAGCCCCAGGGAGGGAACAAATCCCACCTGGGATTTTCATGGATGCTCTGAGAGTCTGAAATTAAAAAAAATAAAAAAACAGCAACAGATCTTCTAGGATAATTTAGGACAGCTTTTTATGGGGAGGGACTGTGGGTTCTTTATGCAGTTCAGGAGGTGATTGAGGGACATTACAAGCACTGGCAATGATGAGAAAAGCAGATGAAAAAGGACCAGCAATACCGGTAGCTCTGCTTTCCTGCTTCCTAGGATTTATGTACTTAGGGATGAATTTAATACTTGGTGATCAAAAGAGTTCAAATAGTGGTTGTATTAATGATTTCAGCATAACCTCTAAATCCCAGGATGGCAGTAGGAATCTTCAGCTTGGTCTTAATCTCCTGACATATTTTATTAAGAGCAAAATTAAGTGCTGTTGCCCGATGATAAAGCCTCTTACAGAAGTGTGAACACTGGCACTGCCACCACACTGTGCCCTGCTCTCAAGTCCTGGGCACACCAGCCAGTCCTTTCCCAAAAAAATGAGTTACTGGAGGATAATATCCTCTTTGGTTTTGATTTTTGTTTGGTTTGTTGTTGTTGTGTTTTTGGGGTTTTCTTTTTTGGTTGGTTGGTTTGTTGTTGTTTGTGGGGGGGAGGGCGTTGGGATTTTTTGCTGGTATTTGGTTAATTCTTACCTGGTCTTTACAGTCTCTGGCTCTGACTCTGCAGAGTGATACACATTATTGCCTACATTTGTCACAGTGCACTGCTGTGTTATGTACTGAGCCTCTGCCAACTGCCTTGGTCCTAAATGAACCACTTTTCCTTCCTGATTTCTCACTAAATATTTGGTACCCATTAAAAACGCCTGCAGGGCTCCCAGCTCATACAGGTGTTATGCATCTTGCAGCAAAACCTGCCTTGTTTTGGAGCTCAGCTCACCTGTGATCTGTGCTTTGTGGCCAAAGAAATATTAATGTGCCTCAAAGTAACATGGAAATCATCTCCCCATCACTCTTCTTCCCTGCCTCCCATGCTTTCCCTGAAGTCTATTGATCTTTGATGTGCTGCCTTTCTGGAGCCAATTTGAAGACAAATTGGGATGGAAATAAGTGATATTTGAAGCTGCTCTCAAACCTTAGGACAGTTCATTCTGCCTTTGCTACATGAGTCACAAAGACTCCTCAGTTTCTCACTTAGGGACGGTGTTACTTGCTAACTGAAGGCAATGACATTCCCGAAGATGAAAAGTGCCAGCTGTAGTCTTGATTTTGAAGCTATAAAATGTGGCAAGGTCTGATCCCAAGGGCCTTGAATGCAGGGCAGGGATTTTGGGGTTGACATGCTATTACTGTACTGCCCCCATTGCAGGGGGGACATTATTCTGTATAATCCTCCTGTGGCAGAATTGGATGGTGATAAGAGATAAAATAGCTTCTGCAGAGTTTTTTGTCCTCCCTTACATGAGGGAGCCCAGATCTCACAATATCAGTTGTGATGTAGCCTGACAAATGCTGAGGACAGGGATGTGATAAGCTCCTCTAGGAGCTGTGCTCACTCCAGCACAGTCCCTCCACAGTGCAGGATTTGTCTTTGTCCTGTTCTTCCTGTCCCTCAAGAAACACTCCAAGATCTCTGGATCAAAAATGAAATGCTTATTGTACTGTTATTCTAATTATTAATTAAACAATAATTAATTATAATAAGTATAACAATATAATATTAACTATATAATAATATAATTAATTATATTAATAATTATTTTAACTAATATAATGAATAGATAATCAATTACAACTTATTATTAATGTTATTTTTATGTTCCCACATAGGATGTGAGGAAGGCAAGGTGTTATACTGACAGCTCCTACTTGTTAAAATGCATCTAGGGTACTTCCAGAGGAAAAAAAAAAATGGGAGGAGGGCACAGTGACAGCTTCTCCAAGCTCCCCCACTCCCTGACCCCAGGTTAGTTGAGTCCCTGCTTGTGTAAGATACATGGCAATAATATCTGAATCTTGTGGCCTTCAGTGAATGCAAGGTTTAAGGTGTGAAGGGGAGACATCCATAAATTCTCTGTGATGGATGGCTGGCAGTTTCATTTGAGTACTTCTTGCCACAGATATTTAACATTTTCCCCAAGGTGTCAAGGTTTAACCCCTTAGCTGGCAGCTAAGCCCCACACAGCCCCTCACTTACTGTCCTCTGGAGGGATGGGGGAGAGCATGGCATGGGTGGAAGTCAGGAGAACCCTGGTAAAGGATTTTGCAGGTAAAGACAGTTTAATAGAGAAAGAAAAAGCCATGTGTGCAAGCAAAGGAAAGCAGGAATTCCCTCCCCAGTTCCCCTGGGCAGGCAGGAGCTCAGCCATCCCCAGGGCCCAGCTCCCGTATTGGCATCTTGGGGAGACAAATGCTGGCCCTGAATCTGTCCTCTCCTCCTTGCCCAGCTTTTCCTGCTGATCATGAGGCCATGTGGCCTGGGATGTCCCCTGGGTGAGCAGGACTCAGCTGGCCTGGCTCTGTCCCCTGCCAGCCCCTTGTGCCCCCCAAGGCCCTGGCAGGGCCCAGAGGAGGAAAGGCCTTGGTTCCATGTGAGCTCAGCTCAGCACCAGTTAAGCTTTTCTGTATTATAAGTTAAGCTTTTTTAAACTATTTTTTAAACTTTGCTGTGTTATTGACACCACTCCCTAAACAGCCTGTCCAGACCCAGGACATTCCTCTGGCTGCCCTGGGTGATTGGAGACACTGGCAAGGGGCTCAGAGACCTTGGCACAGAGTCACAAACTCCTGTGCCTTTGATTTTAGCCCCTGGAAACAATTACCAACCTTGTGTGAAGAGTTACAGGCCACAAGGGTTTGAATAGAATGATAGTGAATTTGTCACAGGGTAAAAAGTAGAATTTTGGAGATTTAGAATGGGGATTCAAGAGGCAAGATGGAGGAATCTGGGCATGTCCTGCCTTTCTCCTTCTTGTCCTCCATCTTCTGCTGTGATGGTGGCACTTTTGGATTAGTTTAGAGTAGAGACAGACTGTCTAACACAGGTGATAGGTATTGGAAAATTATTGTAAATAAAGTACACGTAGCTCTTAGTATAAACAGCCGACACCACCCCAAGGGCAGGGACTGTGCCACAAACCAACCTGCTGGGCAGACCTCAGCGGGTCAGAGAAAGAATGTAACAGAAAAGAGAAAATAAACAACCTTGAAAAGCAGAGCTGAGGAATCTCAATTTCTTCTTTGGTCACAGGGCTGGGAAAAAAAGACTCTCTACTGCCTTGGGAGCCATTTCAGCAACACAAAACCAGAGAGCAGCAGGCACGAGGCAGAGGGAGAGTTAACCCCAGCACACAGGGGCCAGTGCCAGGGACCAGGAGGAGGAGGAGATGGTGGTGGTGGTGGTTTCAGCTGCACAATCACACCCCCTGGGCATGGACACCATGGCAGCAAAGCCAGAGGACATCAAAGCCCAATCCAAGCCAGTGGCCCGTGTGGCTTCCCCACACAATGGGAAGGATGCAATGCAGCAGCTGCACTGCTGGGACATCAGCTTTGTGGAGAGCAGCACAAACATGCAGCACCCCCTCATCTGCAGAACGCCCTCATCTCCAACGTTATTGCCCTGGATAATAGCCTTGGGGAGTGCCAACAATCATTAGGCATGCAGGATTGTCACAAGCCAGCACCAAAAGGTGGGAGCAGCAAGCTGGAAGTTGTGTTGGTTTGTTTAGAAAAGGCCAGAGAAAGCTGGGCACTCTGTCTCTGCAGGTTTAAGGCTGCACTCTGAACCTGCTTGGGGGGAAAGGATAACAGGATCTGAAAACCTGCTTTCTTTGCCTCCAAGGACTGAAGCTTTGTGCCCTGAAGCCCACTGGAAAAGAGTAGGGCATGTTGTCCCTGCTCTGAATCAGGTCGATGTTCCCAATATTCAACCAGCAATCAGAAAGGGAAAGGCCACAAGACAAGCCTTTAGCTGTGTCCTCTGCAGCAATTCTGACCTAAAACACATTCAGTTACCTGAGGCAGAACTCAGAAGAAGCATCTCATACTCTCCTTTTGGTGAAACAGTTGGATCCACAAAGCTCAGTGCAAGGCTCACCCTTGTAAATGGGGCGGAACAGTGAGATTTCAAATGAAGAGGCATTTTACTTTGTAAAGGGCCTTGTCCTTATTTCTTTTTCAGGGTGATTTTCAAGTTAAGTTTTTTCCCACTGTTTTGTGATCAAAATATGAGGGGGAAAAAGATAATCTGCTCACCACAAACTTTTTTTTTTTTTTTTAATTTAGAAATATTTCAATGTGAGCACATTGATTACCAGAATAACTACAAGAGTGTCAGGGTGATTTTTAAATCATGAGACATGAAAGTAATTTTGACAAAAGATTTGTGCCAATAGTTTTAAATTTGCTGGGCTCTGTTAAAGGAGTGGAACAGAAGCTCAGGGTGAAAGGGGCTGATTTAGGGATGGGATGGTGTTTGGGATAATTTCCTCCACGGGAGCTGGTATGGGATTGTGTTTTGGTGACAAAGTTGGTCATACAGAGATGCTTTCCTTCCTACTGAGCAGCACTTAAGAGTTTCAAGGCCCTTTTTGGGGAGTTGGGAGGGGACACAGGACAGCCAACCCCAGGGATGTTCCAGACCATCATAGTCCCATGGAGAGCTGGGGGAACAAAGAGGGAAGGGGGTGCTGGTGTTTTTCTTCCCAGGTAACCCTCCATGGATGGAGCCCTGCTCTCCTGGGGGTGCTGAGCACCTGCCTGCCCTGGCAGTGGGGAATGAACCCCTGGCTTTGCTTTGCTTTGCTTGCACCTATGACTTTTGCTTTCCCTGTTAAGCTGTCTTTATCTCAGTCCAGGATTTTCTCACCTCCACCCTTCCCATTCTCTCCCCCATTCCCATCTGGAGGGGAGGGAGTGTGCATGTCCTGGTTTAGGGCAAATTTGGGAGAAAACTTCTAAAGGGGTTTGGAATTTGCTCTAGAAAGGAAAGATTTCCTTGGAGAAAAGGGGGGAAAAAACCTGTTTACCTAACAGGCAAAGCATTCACAAGCACAAAAAGTAAACAATATTAAAAAGCACTAAAAAGTCACCCCAGGACACAGCAGCTGCTGGCTGGGCTTAAACCATGACAGGACAGGTCCAGGCAGTAGAGTTACCCAAGTCCAAATGTTATGAATATCAAAGATCAACCTAGAGGGTTAGATTTCTGTTCTTACCTTTGCACACAAATCCAGGATCTTTCCCCTCTCGTGCCCAACATTTCATTTCTCTCCTCTGAAGAAAATGTGAGTGGAGACACAAAACCCAGCAAACTGAAACCAGCAGCGTACTTTGACTTGAGCAACCACAAAGAGAGAGGGAGCAGAAGGTGCTCTGAAGGCTGGGTCACTCTCTGGGTGTCTCTGAAGGCAGAGGAAGGCAGCAGTGAGCAGCCCAGCTGCCCTGAGTGAGTGAGGGCTGCACCAGCATCCCCCTGGCACAGCAGATGCCACCCTCGGCCTGCCTGGGGAGCAGTGAAACCCAAAGGAGGAGCTGAACAGCAGCTCTAGAAAAAAGAATTTTGAGCCTGATTTCCCCCAGCCCAGGTGTCTTTGGAGCTCCTTGTCTGCTCCAAGCCCTTGCAGGGCTCCTGGGCATTTGGTGTCCCAGCAGGGTGACACAAGCTCCCTCCTCAGGTGGCTCCACTCCCTCTGGCAGTCACCACCAAGACACCCTGCCTTCCTCAGCCATGCCCTATTGATTTCTGCAGCCTCTCCTTCCCTCGGGAATTGATCAAATGAAGAGCAATCTGAGCATTTAATGGGGCTCCTTCAATATGATGAAGTTTGATTGCTTGAAGTTGAAGTTCATGATAATTTTTTATGCTGACAGCACCCTCACAGACAATAAAGCCTGGCCCTTTCCTGAAGGCCTCTCTTCATCAGGGAAGTATTTTAATCCTGCTGTGCTTACCTGATACACTTCTCATTATTAAATATATTTACTATATATATTACTAAATACACTTATATTAATTATTAAGTATATTTACTTCTCATTATTAAATATAACAATCAGAGAACAAAATGTATTCTATTTCCACCAAAAGTGGTATCAAAACTCTTGTTTATGTTCTGTACTCACCAAATAAAACCCAGCAGCAGCTCACCTGCAGTTTGGAGGTTAAAAGCAGAACTTTTGGCTCTCCTGGGTGGAGGATTGGGGCTCTCCCTGCTCATTTGCAGTTGCACAGCACTTGTTAAATCCATTTGTGAGGAAGAGTGCAGCATTTTTGTCATGTCTAAGAGGTCTGCCTGTAATCATCACTGTGAGTTAATAAACAGATTTATCTGCGAGCAGGTGTTTTCATGAGTGACAGAGAGGCTGAAAAATAAATCTCTTTCAACTTCTGGACTTCTGTCATTAAAAACCCTCGTGGCTGAGTACAATGAAGGCATCCTCAAAGTGCGTGTGTGTGTTTGTGGGTATCCCACAGAACCTGAGGATGTTTGTCAATGCACACAACACCAGCAGGTTTGCACTTCTGCTGTGTGTACACACACACACACACACACAAAAGTCAAGAGAAGATGTGGTGCATTTTTACACACATATAGAAATACACAGGTATAAAGGAGCTCTCCACTATAAATGGAGCAGTGTAACTCCTCAGCCCCCCAAAAAGTGAAAAGGCAAAAAAAGAGAAGGCAATTTTCTGATTATTTTTTCCCTTTACTTTCCTCCCCCCAGCCTCAAACAACAGCTACATCCATCCTACTTTTCTCTACAACACAGCTGTTAAAATAGAACACATTTTGGGACAGCCCCACACAAGTGCTGCTTTTCTGTGGCAGACAGAAAAGCAATGTCTGTGGCTTTCCCAGCAGGAATGTAGCACTCACCTGGGCTGGGCACTTGTTGGAACCCAGGAAATTCCTCTGGCTGCCCTGGAGGGCTCCAGCCCCTGCCCAGGGGGCTCAGAGACATTGGCACAGAGCCCAGGACCCCTGTGCCTTTGATTTAGCCCTTGGAAAAAACAATTACCAACCTTATATGAAGAATTACAAGCCACGAAAGTTTAAGTAGAATGATAGTGAATTTATCACTGGGTGAAAAATAGATTTTTTGGGGTTTTTAGAATGGAGGTTCAGGGGGCAAAATGGAGGAATCTGGGCATGTCCAGCCTTTCTCCTTCTTCTTGGCCTCCATCTTCTGCTGTGATGTTGGCACTTTTAGATTGGTTTGGAGTAGAAGCTCACTGTCCAACATAGGTGATAGGTATCGGGAAGTCATTGTAAATAATGTACACGTAGATTTTAGTATAAAAATATAACACCACCCCAAGGGCAGGCAGTGTGCCTCTGTCTGACCTGCTGAATGGACCTCAGCTAGACAGAGAAAGAATTTTATAGCTAAGGAACAATAAACAACCTTGAGAACTAGAATAGAAAAGCTCTGCCTTCTTCAACTGCTGGGCTGGGAAAAGAGACTTTCTAACCCATCTCAGAGTCACTCTGAGCAGCTCAAGCCCCAAGAGGCAGTCCTCCTGTGCTGGAGAGGATGTGGACAGGGCTCTGACACAGCCTCCTGGAATGGTCCTTGAGGTCCTGTGAGCAGCCAGTCCAGCATCCCTGCTGTGTCCAGCCCACCCTCCCCAGTGCAGCTTTCTCTCTGAAGAAATCTCTTGCTCTCCAAGCTTTCAGGTGCAGGGACAGCTGCACGCTGGGCTTAAACATGACAGGACAGGTCCAGGCAGTAGAATTACCCAAGTTCAAATGTTATGAATATCAAAGATCAATCTAGAGGGTTAGATTACTCTTCTTACCTTTGCACACAAATCCAGGATCTTTCCCCTCTAATGCCCAGCATTTCATTTATGAATATCAAAGATCAATCTAGAGGGTAAGTGTCACAGACACATTTTATGAAAAATCCTTTCTTTAGGATTTTTTCTCCTGAAAAGCTGAGAGGCCTCAAGAACAAAATGTAAACAATGATTATCTGCTGCTGTGGAATGCAACAGGTGCATCTGTGATTGGTCTCATGTGGTTGTTTCTAATTAATGGTCAATCACAGTCAGCTGGCTCGGACTGTCTGGTCAGTCACAAGATTTTATTATCATTTCATTCTTTTCCTTGCTAGCCTTCTGATGAAATCCCTTCTTCTATTCTTTTAGTACAGTTTTAATATAATATATATATATATAAAATAAAATAATAAATCAGCCTTCTGAAACATGGAGTCAGATCCTCTTCTCTTCCCTCTGCCTGGAACTCCTGCGAACACCACCACAGGTTAGATTTCTGTTCTTACCTTTGCACACAAATCCAGGATCCTTCCCTTCTCATGCCCAACATTTCATTTCTCTCCTCTGAAGAAAATGTGAGTGGAGACACAAAACCCAGCAAACTGAAACCAGCAGAGTATTTTGATTTGAGCAACTACAAACAGAGAGGGAACAGAAGGTGCTCTGAAGACTGGATCACTCGTGGAATGCCTGGTATTACACAGTGGCTCTCCAGCCAAGGGACTGAGCAACAAAATCAGCCT
The DNA here is from genome assembly GCF_035770615.1 of Melospiza melodia melodia. Taxonomy (NCBI): domain Eukaryota; kingdom Metazoa; phylum Chordata; class Aves; order Passeriformes; family Passerellidae; genus Melospiza; species Melospiza melodia. The sequence goes on from NC_086199.1 coordinate 48,087,233, forward strand.
CTTAAGCCATCTAAATGCAAAAGCTGTGTTCCTGGAGGAAAGTTAGCAAACATGAAAATGGAACTGAAGCTACAAAGAGGCAGCAGAGGTTCCCTCTTGTTAGGAAATTTAATTTGCAGAGATTTATGTCTAGAAAGGAGGCAGAGGTGTCCTTTTACTTGGTTTGAATAAACGGAGAGGCCACGGGGCATTCTCCTGGGATCTCTCAAATTTTTTGAGGACACAACTTCCCTTTTTATCCCAATTTTCCAGCCACATTTCCCTTTTCTCTTTCCCCATTAGCTGAGGTACTTGAAAGATACAAACTTCCTGATACACCTGTTACCAAAAATTTCCTTCTAATGTATAACCCTCCCTTTTAATTTTTAATTCTTATAGAATTTAGGGGGTTTTCTTCCCCATTGTTTCTTTCATCTCTCAATGTCTAATTTCATTTATCAGCAAAACCTAAAGTTTATTTGTAAAAGCAAATTCCTTTTCCTATTCATTGATCAGTAGAATCCTTCCCGTTGTTTCTTTTATCTCCCAGTGCATCTACCAGCACATCCACAGCTTGTTTGTAAAGACAAATCTGCTATTCCTCTCACTCTCCTGCAGCAGTGACAGGGAAGGAGCAGCTGATCCAGGAGGGGAGGAGAGCACATTGGAGGAGTTCCCTTGGATGGATGGCCATGTTTATTCCCTGCTTTGGCTCTCATTTGCTCTTTGTCACATCTCTGCCCATCCCTTTGGACTGTGTGTCACAGCACATCTCGTCTGGCTGGATTGGTCTGACTCCCAGGGATGCCTTGGCTGCTTCCATCCCCCTGAGGGGTCAGGCACGAGAGGCTGGAGCTGCCCCCAGCACATGCCAGGGTTTGCATTTTGGGGGGCACTTGGCTGCTTGGAGCAGGGGAGGGGTTTTTTGGCAGCATGGCTTGATGCCATGAAAGAAAAGGGCTTCAACCTGCTTGTCTCACTTTGAAAAAAATAATAAAGCAGGGATGCAGGGAGGGAGCTGCTCTGTTTCTGTAAGGGAGGGAGTCAGTGTCAGACCCTCTGCTGAGCAGTTCCTGCCATTCCCTGCCCTGCTCCAAGCTTCTCAGTGGCACTGAACTCCAGGTGACCCTCACAGACAGTAATTGCTTTAGCATGGGCCTGACAACAACAGCAAATAAAAATAAGCAAAGCTTAAAATAAATTCCAGCTCTGGAGAGCTGCTGGTGTGAGGAATCCAGTACACCACCTGTGTTTTCCTTGAGGAGCACCACAGTTCCTGGCAGCTGGAAAAAATGAGAGTTTTCAAGGGATTTCCAGTGCCTAACCTGGCAGGGAGTCAGCCAGGAAAGAGAGGAGGTGGCCTTGGAGGGAACCTCATGGGACAGCTCCAGGCCAGCATCCCTGCTCACTTACCCCAACAGCTACATCACTGAAAGGAGGGATTTAGAGAAAACCAAATTTCATTTCAGTGCCTGGGATAAATACCTGTCCTTGCTTTGCAGCTTTAACGAAATGAATTTAAAACGAGTTCATCATACCTGGAAATAAACAGGACCTAAAAGCTGTTCATTCATCAAAAATGCATTTAGTCATTGGGAGGATGAAACAATTCTCTGTCATTCTGCAGGGAGAGGGAAAATTCCAGCTGCAAGTGCTGCAGGAATTGTGTGTTCTGGAAGAGGTGCCCACAGGACACACACAGAGTGAGGCAGGTCTGAATTCCCAGAGCACTTCTGGAGCATTTCCTTTATAACAAACCACCTGCAAAGTAATCATTGTGGCAAATTAGCCCTGGTCCTGCACAAGATTAAAGAGGCGGATGTACTTTGCTGCTACAATGAATCTGGGGTGCAAATTTTCAGTAAATTCAATAGAAAATAACCTTACCTTCCTTTTTTCAAGAAGAGAGTGTTTGACATGAAGAGAATGCAGTTTCCCTTTTCCAACCCACACAGCAGTGGCACATACACACACAGAGGATGGATTTTGATGAGTAATGAAGAAGAGAAGCAATTTTTTTCCCCTGGCTCTTTTTTAAGGACATTTTCCTCAGTGTTCCAGGCTGACTTTCTGCAGGCAGCTGTCTCACAGTATGAACTAGTGAAAGTTAGAAAGTGCCTGCCCACATGGCACAGCCTCCCTTGGTTCATGTTTTTGAGGATGAGACATTAGGAAAAGGCTGTCAGGACATTGCAGAAGAACCCCAAACATGGAATTGTACACAGAAATGAATTTGTAGAAAATTCTTAAAGCTTAATCTGGCAAATAACCCAGACTCCTGTGTTTTATCCTCTTAGGAAGACTTCAAGTATTTCAAGAGAAGAATTCACATCAAGTTTCAATCCCCTATAGAAAAAAATATAGAAAATAAGTGTTCCAAACTTTAAATACCGGTGGGTTCCATGATGTGTTGTGTGAGGCAAGAGGAGACATAATTTCCCTGCATACAGCTGTCTGGAAACTGGCTTCTTTTTCTTTTTCCTCCCCCTCACCAATAAAAACCAGAGTCAGATCCCAAATGTAAACTGAAATACTCACCTAACAGCAAATATTCAGATATTGCAAGTAATTTTTAAGCAGCACTTTCTCCTGTGACAAATGAAAGGTCTGAATTCTGAAAAACATATATATACTCTCCAACCTTTGCCTGTTTTCTGATTAAATACACTTCTGCTCTATCATCACTGCTGAGGTCAGTTTGGTCCAGCAGTTTTTGATGAGACACTGCAGTGGACTTGCTGTTGGCTTTTTATTAAATGCCTGCATTTTAAAACAAAAAAAAAATTGTCTATATCAGCTTGCTAAATAACACAACTCATGAAATTACTTCTTTTAGTCAGCATTTGGATTTGCAGTAATGATGCCTGTAATAGTAAAATGAGATTTTAATGCTGATTAATGAAACTGCTAAATTGTCAGGACTGCTGGCCACAGTTATCAGTCTCTGGAGACTGTGCCCCAAACCAGTTGTCGTCATGTGTGTAATATGGCTCCTTTTGTGGGGCCAGATGTGAAGCATATGGTGACCTATTACAGCAGGGATGAGCTGTGAGTTCAGCAGGGCTGAATTGTATTGGACAAACTGTGAAGAAATAACATCCACTGATCACTGCAGCATCACAGCAACTTTCTAGAGGGTGAGGGGTGGGGAAGGACTTGGGAAACTGCCTAGCTGAGGTGACCATTGCTGTAATTCTGATTTTCTTCCTCGTTTGCTTGTATCCTGGAGGAAAGCTGCGCATGCAAGCACACTGTAGAACATATTGCTGCTGTTTGCAATCTTTATTTTCATGCTGTTCTCCTTCCTGCCTGTCTCAGGGAGGGAAATCCTGTGGGGTGCTGGGTGATGGCAGGGGGAGCCTGTGTAGCTCCCCAGAGGAGGAAAGGTGCTGGGTGACAGGAAGGATGCTGGGCTAGCCAGAGCACCAAGCACAAGACAGGAAAATGAAAACTAATGTAATTAAACTCACTGCCCTCATATGCAGAGACAATTCTGGTGTGCTGGGCACATTTCAGCTCCTTTTGGCCACTGTTACTGGGGCAGGAAAGCAGTGAGAGGCTGCACTGGGCTCAGCAGGGCCATCCTGAGAACACTTGTGCCCTGGGAGGAAGAAAGAGAGCAAACTTCTCTGAACAACCCTATTTCCCTGTGCTCATTACCTTGATTGCAATCAAAAACTGTGCTCAGTCCTCAGTACACTGGCAGGTACAGCCCAGAGCAAAACACAATGCTTTTCAGTTTTGCTACTGCCACTTTGTGTCACTCCTCAAATTTCTCATTTTGTGAACAGTTTAACCTATTTATTCACATGCAAATGGACAGGGTTGAAGATCAGAGGGGTTTCATTTGCCTTGAGGAGCTTCTCCTTTTCTCAAAGGCAAAGGCAGCAGCTGACCTGGATGGCAGGTCAGGCACTCTGTCCCAGCACCCTGCCAGCCCACGTGTGGAGTGACAAACACCCACAGAACACACACAAACTCCTTTTCAGAGGCCAGGGAAGTGTGCACAGCTATTTCAGTGACTAAACACACGAGTCAGATGGTTCATAGGCACGTGCACTGTGCTTCACAGTCATTGCTAAAATCAGTGCTGTGATTGCTGAGGGTCACACTTACCTCAGGCAAGATGCTCTTGCTTGAAGACGCTTGGAGGAGGGAAGAAACTTTGTGGAAACCCCTTGAAATCTGTCATTTTTTCCCAGCTGCCAAAATATCTATTAGACACACTTCCAGGATTTCTCCCATTGCCCTATTCTTGGGCCTGAGGACTGCTCTGTCCAATAGAAGTGGACAACAACTTTATTATCTTCCTACAACAACTTTATCTTCCTACAACAACTTCTTCCAACAACTTTTATATCTTCCTACAACCTGCCAGGTCTCACTGCTTTGTGTGTGCTTTCACAGCAGCCAGCCCTGCACCCCTGACACACACGAGCAGCATCACCAACTTCACCAAATCAGATCCTCAGAAATGCTGAAATTCCATCCTACCATTCTGTAACCATGCAGGGACTATTATCATTATCATTATCATCATTATATATATGTATTATTAATATATATTAATATATAACATATAACAGAAAATATAATATATATCATAATACATAAAATTATATAATTAAAATATATAATCTGCAACGATATATTATATATATTTATGATATATGATATATAAAAGTTATACATTATATGTAATATATAAAATATATACTGTATAATTATATATAATTATAATATATACTATAAATTAATATATAATAATATATACTATATACTATATATAATATATATAAACACATAACATATATAGTATATATAACATATTATATAATATATAATTATATATATAAATTTTATAATTATAAAATTATATATATATATAATTATATCAGATAATCAGCATCTGATTTACTGCAGCAGAAGCTCTCTTCAAATTGTCTGGCAACAGAAACTGAGGTATTTTTATTATAAGGCCAAGCTTTCTGTGACAGATAGTGCTACCACAGCTTAACTGGCATTTCTACAAATTTTCAGGTCTGCAAATAATACTGGTGGAAGCCAGAGCTACAGCTGGGGCTGTCTGCATATGGTTACTGCACTGGGGATGGATAATTTGTTCCTTGGAAAAGTCTGTTTTCACAAAGCAGCCTCTCAAGTGCCACAGTGTGGGGAAAGCACATCACAGGCAGAAGGTAATGACTGCTGACACCAGAGCAGCTTTCCTCTTGTTCCAAATAAAAGCCAGCAAACTCTAAATCATCAGTGCAGCCATGCCGTGTACCTGCCCCCATTGTTCAGCCTTGGCTTTAAGCTGTGAACAAAATCTATCAAAATGCAGCTTCAGGGGGAAAAAAATGCACTGTGTGACACGTACAAGTGCAACTGGCTGCTCTGAACAAAAGTGAACTGGGATTAAGGTTTCAACAAAGAGCACTTCCTACTAAGGAACAGTGCCTTGGGAACTGCTCCATACACACACACACACACAAAACCTCCAAAACCCCCCCTCCCCTCTCCAAACAAAAGCAAAATCTAGGGTGGGATGGTCCTGGATTTGTTCCTGCCCTGGCATTTTGGCACACACACCCCCTTAAGAAGGAAGATTCCAGTAAACAAATTATAAACTACTGTTTGTCCAACATTTGCCAAAACTACAACCTGTGTATTCTAGCCTGGAAATCCAGTTTGTCTCTCAAATGCCCTTCCTGTTATCTGTTGGTTATCTTTGGCTCAAATTATAGTTTTCATGTGAAATCTTTTGTGGGCTTTCAAATTATTTTGTTTCTCCAAATGAGGATAAGGAAGCTGATTCATTCTCATTGTGTGATCTTTCTAAATAAAAAGGTGTGAGGAACTAAACAGCAGCAAAAATCAGAAAACAAGGATTCCACCCTCAGTTTGGCTACAGGGCACTGGTGTAACTGTGGCTGATCAACTTGATTTTCCTCCCACAGCTGCTCTAACTGTAAAAAATAGCACAGTTATTGGCTTTTTGCTTTTCTCTGATTCTTGTTTGACTCAGGCTTCACAGTGAAGGGACCTTCTGACCATGTTTGACAAGGAACACCAAGTCAGGGAAGTCTTTGTGCTCCTGGAGTGCAGCTGAGAGCTCCAGCTTTTATTCACACAGCTGACAGTTTGCTGCAGGGCATTATACTAAGAAAAGTAAATTTTATTATCTGACTATTCACTGTGCTAAAGTCTGACTGGTACCTACAGCACTTCCAGAAAAATCTTAGAACAACAGGTAAGAATTTTTTTATAAGACATGCCAAAAAACCAGGAATTTTTAAAACATGTTTTCAGATACAACATGTGATGGGGTATTCAACCTAAACATATCTGAAAATCTGTCCTCAATTTGCTAACAGAAATGCAAATCACCAATAACAAGAAGCCACCTGAATTTCATTTTAAACTGATATAGCTCTTGGGTTTCAAAGTTCTGTACTGAATGTAATTGATTATGAATAAGTCTATGCATTTTGGAGTTTCAAGTCTGCACAAAATTCAATAGCACTTTGTGCAAGAAGTCGTTCTGTTGATTAGGAGACCTTAATCAATACAATTTAGCTCCTCTTAGGAACTGCCCCTCTCCCAGCCAGAGCTGGGCTTCAGCCTTATGGTGTCAATATGATGCTCAAACAGAGCCTTCAAAATTCTCCAGATACCTCCTAACACAAATCCAATAAAAGGGTGGTGTTACAGACAGAGCTGCAGCTTGTACCTCACAATAATGCAGATTTTCTACCTGCTTCAGACCTCTTAAAGAATCTATGATAGTGCTCATAAAAAAGTTCACATTCTTCCTGCAATTGCAGTAAGTGACCAGAAAAGAAATTTATTTTGCTGTGGTCCTTGCATGACAGTGAATATTGAAAATGCTTGAGCACAGCATGCAAAACCCCTCACATTTGTGGTGCTGTTCCTTTAGTAACTGAGGGCCCAACAGACTGACACTTCTGAGCCACTTCAACAGCAATGGTAATAAAAAAATACATCTCAATGCAATTCCTTTTATTTTATGCTTTTAAGTCTATGCTTTCTAGCCCAGTTTTTTGAATATGTTGCCATTTCTCTGAACTCCTTGGACTTTGTGCAGTCCCAACTCCTGAGTCCATAAATCTGACAAGCCCTATTGTACCACTGACACCTACAAGAAGTACCCACTGTTTGGGGAAGAGATGAAGGTGGGCTGTTCACTCAGTCATCCTAAACTCAGGTTTTTGTCACACTCCCTTTTGTGAATGCAAACCTTCAAAAAATAAGTGACTGAGCTGTGTGGTAAGAATTACAGGGAAATGCTGCCCAGAGGAAATGAAAGGCTCCTCTGATTCTCTCCTATAATCAATCAAGAAAGCAAATTGAGCCTGAGGAAAACAAGAGGGAAAACAAAATGAGATGTATCCACATAGCCACATGCTAATGGAATCACTGCAGCAGTGCTGGCTCCTGCAGAGGTGCAGGCAGGAAAGGGATAACTGCATGGGGAAGAAACAAATCAATATGGATCACTGAAAACTGATTTAGAGCACTGAGCTCACTCAGACCTCTCTTGCATTTTCCCTGGATTAGGCTGGCAGGAAGTGGGGGTGAAAATGTTCAAAGCTGACTTTAGTCTTTAGGCTGCACTCCTGTGCTGGACTCCCTTTTCCTGCATTTCTGCAGAGCTCTGGCAGCTGGAACCTGCCCACAAGGCTGTCCTCTGGCTGCTGACATCCCTGGCCAAGCCTGATCACAACACAATTTCATTTGGGTGGCTCAGGTAAGTTAGCTGGTGATGGTGCTCAGCAGCCTGGTCACAGCAAATGAGGAACCTGCAAGGAAGTTAGGATGGGTATGAAGGGAAGGAAATACAACTGCTTTTACAATGCAGTTCTCTTTCCATTAAGAAGCTGTGATGTTAGGCGGAGAAAAATCAGAATCCCTGCCTGCCTGTAACTGCTAGAGAATATTAAGTTGAAAAAAAGCCATGGGAGGGTGAGGGAGAGAAGGGGTGAAAAGAAAATTCCAGAAATATAATTCAAATACCTGTAGTCAAAAACCAAGCTCTCAAGAAAGGCCCTGGGGTCAATATAACACAAAATGGAAGGACTACAGAGTTTGGACTTTAAGTCATTCCCTGTGACTTAAATTCCATATAGTTTCCAAGAGTTTCCTTAATGAAATTTGTCTAAGGAGAAAATATCGGTGTCAGTGAGGGGAAAAAACTCTGATCCACAGAAAATGGAAAAGAGAAAGGCAGCCTCAACCAGGAGCCAGTCATCAATCTATAGCCGAGACAGAGTCTTGGCAAAACCCACCCTCCTGGTAGAACTTGCCTGGAGTAGAGCAGATTGATTTGACAGTCTCTTAGCCTAATAAATGCTTGACCCCAAGGTCTGCTGAATTCACTAAATCCACTATGCAGGGAGAATTGGGAAGCAGTCACCTCTGGGGAGCATCCTGCTCCTCAGCCCTCCCCTGCTGAAGGCCTTGACTGCTCTCAGCCTCGTGGAGATGAGGAGATGGGAGCTGCTCTCACAGGAGGAAAGGTTAATCGACTGCTCTGCTGTTAATCAATCACCTGGGAGGTTCAGCACTTACAATAGCTAGGGCTCTCCTCCCACCCAGAGATTCCTGCATCTTAACCAAGCACCATCTCCTCCAGCTGGAAGGATGAGTAATAGGCAGGAGCAGAGTCCAGAGAGATGGCAGGTGTCTGATGCAGAGCCAGCTGAAGTCAATAGAAAGACTCCTGGTGAGTTCACTGGGCTTGGACCAGACCCCAAAGAAAGACTTATTACCCAAGGTTTGTTCTGCATGCATGCATCAAGCTACTTTCAGCAGTGAAAGATCCTTGAAAAGAAGCAGATTCATCACACACTTTTGCCTCCCTGTGAAATCAAACTTCTACAAGCCAGGCTGTGTCCCAGTCACCCTGATTGTCAGATATGGCTGACATCCAGCAAAGGAGAATTACGTGCCTGTGACAGCACACACGGACACCTAGAGACATTTCAAAATCTCCAAGGAGCACAACAAGGAAAGAAAGCCAAAGTGGTAATATTTTCCTGGCCTTTTTTGTAATTGCTGCTAGCCAAAATGAGAGCTTCCTCAAAAGAGGAAAACTAGACCAATGCCTGAAAGGACTAAAGAAAACTGAGGGAGTAAAATTTAAAATACCCTGGCATGGAGGAGAACGAGCTCAGTGCTGAACCACCAGCAAGGTGAAGCTGACAGAGCCTGAGAGAAAAAATACCAGGAGGAAACAGAGGGTTAGGAAGTACCCCTGAAGACTTAACCTCTGTAAATTTACAGCTGCATTTAGCACCAGCACCAACTGATGACACAGCAGTGACTGTCCTTGATGTGTCTAAATGGCAGGAGGAAGCCTCAGCTTGCTGGGACAAATCCAGGCCCTTGTATGGCAGTGCAGAACCCCTCAGTAACACACCACAAAGCCAAAAAAACATGTGGCAAAGAGCTGAAACCAAGACTCATCCCTTTAGGACACCCATGGCTACAGGTACCAGCTTAGAGGTTATCCCAGAGGCTGCTAAAGATCTGCTCCCTCACAGCTTCTGGTCTGTCCTCACCACCAGTCTCACCCAAGGCACACTCCTGGATGAGCTTCCACTCCTTTTGCTGCCAGAAGTCTGCTCAAGTGCTGGAACAAAGCTGTTGGCTTGGGATTTTTGCTCTTGCAATAACCCAGTTTCTGTGAAGAGGCAGAGACACAACAGCCTGGTGCTATGGGCCTCCTGCTGTAGCTAATGAAGAGGTGCCAGGCTCTCCAGAAGGCTGGGGAGCAGCAGTGGTTATTCTCTGCTCACCTGAAAATTCATCTGCAGAGCATCTGAGGCCATGGGACTCCCTCCTTATGCAGTGACAAGAAGCAAGAGATCAGTGAAACAGAATAATCCAAGGTGTGCTACACATATGATTTCTATGTGCTCCAAAAATTGCTTTTCTTCCAAGGACAGCAGCCATCTCAAAAGCTCTTTGCCAGCAGACAGCTGTGGTTGTCAAAACCAATTTCCTTGTGTTCTCACTGCTAGATTAAAAAAAACCCCACAAGACAGACCCTGCATCTACACCCAAAAGTAAGGACTAATATTTGGTAACCTTTCTTCCTCTGGCTCAGTTGATAAAACAAGCAGCACTGCAAACAAAGTGAGGCAGATATCATTAAGGAGCGAAGGTACCTATCTATTTCCTAAGGAAACCTGACAAGGAATTCCACATACAGAACAAGAACTAGATTTAAGAGATACAGCAGCTTCTTCCCCAAAAAAGACTTTGGTATGGCAGCCTTATAAATCTGAAGATTTTGGCCAAGATCTGTGACATGCATGTTGCATAAAATACAGACAGTGGCCCTTTAAGTTGTGCTCTGCTGTAAGAGCCTTGGATTTGTTTTGTCTGTTTTGTTTGCCTAATTTTTCTAACCTTTGTATCAAAATCATGTCCAAAGCCACCAACCTGTTAAGATGAATGGGGATGCTCTATCTCTCTCCAGGTGTTGTTGTTACTGAGGATGCAGATTCATGCAAACTGCACCTTATTTTCTCATGTCTAAAAGCAGATTTTTGCAGCCATAGCTCCTGGTTTGGAAGAAGACTCTGTTATTATCTAGATGCCTGCATGCAGCATCACCAGCAGCTCCTGCAGTGTTTGTCATCCCCCTGCCCTGCCAATGCTGGATCCTGCTGCAGCCACAAAACTGACAGGAGATCCACAGAAAAACTGATGTATTTCAGCTACTGACTATTAATTTTTTTAACCCAGAGTGGGTGAGAGCATGAGACACCTGCAGCTCAGTGCCAATGACCAAGTGAGGCAGCAAAAAGGTTATTGCTTGATCAATTCTTCCTGGTGTCACCTGGAGGAGGGTCCCACAAGGCTTAAACTTGGTCCCACAACCCCTAAAGACAAAATCTCTTCTGCCTGAAAGGAATGAGAGATGGATGGCACAGAAACAAGGGAAACTCTGAGTGCTCCACTGAGCCAGCTGGCATCTGATGAATATAAATATATTCAATATAAATGTGTTGAGAAATAGAAAATTTCTTACTTACCTTTATCATCACTCCCCAAAATCGTCCATGCCACGAAAACAACCACAGAATTCCCCTGAACCAAGTATTTAAAAATCTTGCAATTTTATTTGCATATAAAGGCCGCTAGATATAATATCACAATAATTTTAAAGAAACAACTGCTTTTCTAAATTCCATTAACAAGGTAACATAAAACAGAACGAAGCTCAATAGCATTTACAATGGTGGAACAGAAAAAACTATCTGCAACAATATTTTGTGCTAGTGAGATTGCATTTACACACAGTGCAAAATAAGAAAAAGGAAATAAAAAAGACAAGAAGAATATTTAAATATAAAGGACAACTAAGCCTTATTTTATTTAGGCTTGATTGTATCCATTTGACTCTATACATGCCTGAACTACAACAAAGATTTAACTCGGGCTCTTGAAGGCCTTGAGCACTTGGAAAAACATGTCACATCCTTCATAATTTAGATGTGCTGTACAGCATAATTTTGCAGATGCTATACTGGCAATATTAAATCCTAGCTTAGTTATAATGCACAAAAAATACATATATATATAAATTCATATTTAAAAGGAGTCCGCATTTACAATTTTTTTTCTTTTTTTTTACTGCATGAAATACCTGCTCTTTGCAGCTTTCACCCCCAGTCTTTTAAAGCTAAAATAATTTAAAAAAAGAAACAACAGAAGGTAGATATCACATACAGGCTGTGGCTATCAAGATCAGTCTTTATAAAGCAAGTAGAGACAAACAACTGAGAAGTCTATTCTCCCCTTGCTGCCATGAATATTCTACCATGAATAGAAACAAGTTGAAGTACACGCACACATGTTAAGAGGCAAATGGACCCCAAAACACTGTTTGTGCTACTAAAAAAATTGATATAAATTGAGATAAAAAGCTGACATTTAAACCTAGGGAAAAAGAAGACACTTAAAAAAAACCCGACAATAACAAAAGTTGTGCAAATTTGGGTGTATTTAAATGCTGCCTATTTTTTAGCTTATAATATAATATTAAAATAAGGTCTCTCACTTATTAAAAGAAAGCTTGGCTGTCCTTTTGAGAACACTATAACAATTTACAATGGCAAATTTATTGAACAACAAAATTCATTGTACAAATTCACAATGCTTTATCAATTTAAAATGAATGCTGCATTTCCAAAAAGCACAACCTCTAACTTCTCTTCCTGTTTCTTTTGCACCAGCAATTTACAAATAAAAAAACCAAAACAAAACAAAAAAATCCCAAATCCCACCCCAAAACAAAACCCCCCACGGCTCCCCCAAAATCCCCCCTAGCCCCTATTTTGAAATAAACATGAATGTAAGTTTTTAATTAGAAAATGGCAGTTTATAGACCTTCCCCAGTAGTGCTTCAGGATCCTTGAGGGGTGGGAAGGTCGAAGATGATGGGAGGGTTGGTGGGCTGGAAGCTGACAGTGCACGTGGAGGCATTGATGTAGGTGGTGTAGCCATCTGTCATGATGCCATAACCTGTGGGGACAAGGGACACACTCACTGGGATGCCTCGGGTTTCAGCTTTTCTATGTTTCACATTCTGTGCTGCTTTAGTGTGTGGGTCTGGGCTCCACATTCAGGGATGGTGAGCTCTGTGCACAGAGCAGGGAGACAAAACAATTCCTGCTCCAGCTGGGCACCAAGGACAAATGATCCCAATCTCAGCCCCAGAGCACAAACCCCGTGGGCTGCAGAGAGAAAAACACGCAGGGTGGGAGTGCCTGGGCTAAAGCTGGAATGGGACAATGAACTGCAAGGTGCAAATGGAGCAGAACTGATCCCAGGGAGAGAGCCCGGGAGCGCTCGTGCATTTTGGGGCCATTTTGGGTCATCTTGGGTGCAGCCCTGGCTGGGCTCTGGTGCTGCCCAAGGTGGATCCATGGAGGAGATGCTTTGAATCAATCCCTGCTGTATTCTGTAGCTCTGTCCAGCCTCTGCTCTAGGGCAGCCTGCACAAGGTATCAACTGCCAGGGACACACAGACACCCCAAGGCTGCTGGGGCATCCCTGCTGTGCAATAAAACCAAACCGACCTCTTCAAATGACACCAGCCCCTGCTGGTACCTCTGCCACAAAGACTCAACTATTAAAAACCCAGTGGGCTGTGTCTGAGATAAGAACAGGCACTTTTGGTTTATGTACAAACCTTTTTTTACCCCTGGAATATCCTCTCTTGCAACGGGGTGTGGCAGAAACACAAACCACACATGTTCTTTTTCTAATTACTTAATTAGTGAGTTATAGCTTGCATGCCTGTCAGAAGAAAAAAGACCATTCAGAAGCAAAAGATTTTAAAGTAACTTTGGTTTAACCTCAACACCTGCTCCCAACAAACAACCTGAACTCTGTCACCTCCCCTGTGCTGGCCCTTATCACCCTGCTCCTCATCCCAGCACTGCCCAGCTGCTGCTCACGCTGCCTTGTGCAGGCTGCCCTGGAGCAGGGGCTGGACAGAGCTACAGAATACAGCAGGGATTGATTCAAAGCATCTCCTCCATGGATCCACCTTGGGCAGCACCAGAGCCCAGCCAGGGCTGCACCCAAGATGAACCAAAATGGCCCCAAAATGCACGAGCGCTCCCGGGCTCTCTCCCTGGGATCAGTTCTGCTCCATTTGCACCTTGCAGTTCATTGTCCCATTCCAGCTTTAGCCCAGGCACTCCCACCCTGCTTGTTTTTCTCTCTGCAGCCCACGGGGTTTGTGCTCTGGGGCTGAGATTGGGATCATTTGTCCTTGGTGCCCAGCTGGAGCAGGAATTGTTTTGTCTCCCTGCTCTGTGCACAGAGCTCACCATCCCTGAATGTGAAGCTCAGACCCACACACTAAAGCAGCACAGAATGTGAAAAATATGAAAGCCAAAACCTGAGGCATCAGCTTCTGAGACCTCAGGAGCTCCTCAGCAGGTTAAGAACACACACTTTCACATCCTCATGCTGCCCAGAGAAGCTGTGTCAGCCCCAACCCCAAAGTATTCAAAGCCAGGCTGGACAGGGCTCAGAGCAACCTGGGATAGTGGAAAACATCCCTGTCCATGGTAGAGGGCTTGGAATGAGATGATCCTAAAGTCCCTTCCAATCTAAACCGTTCTATGGCTCCATTATTTAATTTATACATGTATTTCAAAAGAATTTTATAAAAGTGTGGGTGTGTTTTCAGCTGACATCTACAAAAAGCTAACAAAGAAGCTTGAAAACATCCAGAAAGTATTTGGCCCAAATGCACTTAAAAAAAAATTGGAAGAAACACTCCAGAGTATCATGGAGGAAGAAAGCTTCCCATTGCAAACCCACAGAGGAAAAAGGTTTTTTTCTTTCAAACCATTATGATAGACTACAGATCACTGCTGTCTGAAAGCTCAGATAAATACAGCTACCCACAGTGCCTATCAGAAAGAATAATCACTTCAGAATTGCTTCCCTGTCCACCTGTATCACTTTATTTATTTAGACTGGCAATTTTGATTTAGATCATCTCATGGTGGGAAAAACCTTGTTTGTGGTTGTTTTGCTTATCAAACAAGGAAAAAGCCTGCATCACCAAAATGTGTGTATGGCCTCTGCTGGTTCAAGGGAATGTGGTGCATATTTATCTCAGCTGAGGCTGGATAGAAGTTAATTGCACCCTGAGATAATGCACTTAACACTTTGCTATTTTTTCCTGTACTGAAGCAAGCCATTCTTATGTTATTCTGTGTAAGTACTAGAAATCACTTTAAATTTTTGCTGGTATTTTTACAAGAATTTATTTGAATGCTCGCTTTTAATATGTCCTGCCACCTTTCCCAGGAGATTTAAACATGCTGCTTTCTCATATGATGGTCCTGTACATTCAGACACCCTCAGCACTATTACAACCACAAGTTTCACCACCCAAATTTACAATTTACACATTTCAGCTGGGAGTCTTGCCATGTTCATTTATTTTTAATATGTGAGGACTAATATTTGTACAAAATACTCAATCTTTTTAATGGGCGCCTTAAAGGACTGTTATTTATGCCTCTGTGCAGAGGGTCATGTCAGTATTCCCAGTACAAACTCTTTATTTACAGATGCCAGGCATGGAAATCATTTCATGAAGTCACAAGGGCTTCAGAAAAACCAACACCACTGGCAGAGAGAGCTGTCCTCTTTTTATTTTGCTTTTATGAAGTCCTGAAATCTTTAGGCCTATGGAGAACCTAGTTAGAGACAATGGAGAAACCTCCAGGGGGAGAATATTAAACATTTAATGTGTAATTTTGAGTTCTGGGGTCATGAAGTCTCACACTCTCTCTCAGGCAGAACTCCTAGTGTTTGTCTCTCAGCCACATGAAAGCCACAAAATTGTATTAAATATTTAAGTATCTCCAGAATGTATTTAATCTCCCAGTGCCACAAACTGAGCTGGTTGTTCCTGAGGCTGACACACTGCTCACACTGCCTGTGCTGGCAACCACAGAGGGGGAATATCTCCCCTAAAACATGGCACTGATGCCTGACTCCACATGCCCTCCTTTCTGCTTCCCCTCATACCCTGAGGGAGGTGAGGAGAGGCAGCAAGTTGTCTGCACATTTCCTTTTTCTCCTCCAGCATCTTTCCTAGCTCCTGTGCTGGGAGTAACGGGGATAATTTTCATTTTGGCTCGCAAGTGTGGGGAATCTCATCTGTTTCTCTAGCAGAGTTTGTCAAAACTTGAATTGCTTTCAAATAACCTGCATGGAACAACCTTTGCAGCACGGTGAAAGATGTAGGTGGCTAAATGTAGCACACATTCCTGAAAGAGTCTGCTTTAATTCTGGAATAAATTCACAAAGTGCCACACAGGCAATCACTTCCCTGAACTCCCTCCTTTACTTTAATGCAATCTGCCATTACCCACTGCAATACACCATCAAAATGTGCCTCTGAAAATGGGAGCTGAAGCTGGGAACAGCTCTGCTGCTTACCTTCATGAATCCCACCAAAGACATGCAGCTTGGGCCTGACTCTCCTCTGCACTGTGTTCAGCAGCTCCACACAGCCCACTCTCTGCAGCTCCTTGGGAACCCAGTCTCGGAAACCTGGAGGCAAAAAGCAATCAGTGCATTAATTTCCCCTATTCAGGTGAGGTTTCACCTATTCTTTCAGGAAGTCATCATTCACACAGGGTTTATTCCATTATATCCAGTCATAACCTCTCCATTAAAGCACACAATGGCTTTTAAGAAATGTTTTTCACTGTCACTTTGCCTTCCTTAAGATTTCCTCCCTCCATCTGCATTAATATTTTTCCTGGATGTGATTTGTTTATTTTTTTTTTTTGAACTATAGGTTTCTTCCACCTTGAAAACTTGGGCACTGCTGCAGATTTTTCCTGGCACTGCTGCCGATTTTTCTTCCCTTTCCCCTGGCTCTGACAGCATTCAGCTCCGTGGTTACTCCAGAAATGAAACAGCTCAGCGTCACAGACATCTTTTCATGCAAAATCTTTCTCTTAAGATTTTTTTCTTCTTGAGAAGCTGAGAGGCTTCAGGGACAAAATGTAAACAATGATTGTCTGCTGCTGCAGAATGCCTCAGGTGGATTTTTGATTGGCCCATGTTAGATCTTTATAATTAATGGCCCATCAAGGCCCAGCTGTCTCGGACAGAGTCTGAAACAGCTGCCTTTTTGTTATCATTCTTTTCTATTCTATTCTTAGCTTAGCTAGCCTACTGAGATAAAAATTTTCTTCTATTCTTTTTAGTATAGTTTTAATGTAATGTATATAATAAAATAATAAATCAAGCCTTCTGAACGTAGAGTCAACATTCTCATCTCTTCCCTCACCTGAAAACCCCTGTGAACGTGTCATAGCTCAAGATGATGAGCTGAGCCACCTCTCAATCCCAAAGATTTAAAATACAGATTCCCACAGCTTCTGGAGGATGTGGTCTGCAGCCATCAGGCCACTTCTGAGCCCTCATCACTGTGCAAAAGTTGCAAAGCAGCTCCCAACAAGCCAGTGCTAATTGACCACTCTTGCAGACATCTTTTATGAAAAATCCTTTCCTTAGGATTTTTCCTCCTGAGAAGCTGAGAGACCTCAGGAACAAAATGTAAACATTGATTATCTGCTGCAACAGGTGGATCTTTGACTGGGCTAAGTTAGATATTTCTAATTAATGGCCAATCACAGTCAGCTGGCTCAGACAGAGAGCCGAGCCACAAACCTTTTTTATCATTCCTTCTGATTCTATTCTTAGCCAGCCTTCTGAGGAAATCCTTTCTTCTATTCTTTTAGTATAGTTTTAATGTAATATATATCATAAAATAATAAATCAGCCTTCTGAATCATGGAGTCAGATCCTCATCTCTTCCCTTTTCCTGACATCCCTGTGAACACGGTCACAGACCATGCTGCCACTTGGTCTTCTGGACAGTACAGAAAAATGCAAAAAGATTTTACAGAAAAATGTAAAAAGCTGCCATGAGTCCCTGCAGGAGCCTGCTGCCTGGACTGGCATAGAAAACATCAGCAGGACAAGGGAATGAGGAGCAATGAAAGGGAAATCAGGAGCCACGTCCAGCTGCAGCACCATTCTACTGACTTTGGTAAAAACATGAGCTTGGCTAAATTTTAGAGTGGCCAAAGAGTCCAGTTACAGCTCTACTTCCCTTAATATTGACTTAACATTAATAAGTAAAAACTTATTTAAAAACCAGTATTTTATCAATGATACCATGCAGGCTGAGTCCTAGAGCCCCTCATTTTAGGGACAGTACTAACACCAAATCTGTGTCTGTGGTTAAGACACAGTGCCAACCTTTTGAAACTGAGCTTCATTATATCCTTCAAACACAAAATTTAAGCAGGCTTGTTCAATGACATCACTCATTGGTGTCTGCAGCATCACAGTATTTCTGTATGAACCCAGTTCAGAGCAGGTGGATGAGCAACCCATGTAAAACAGCACCCATGAAACATTATAAACACACTTGGGTTTTGGGGTTTTGTTTTTTTTCTTCTTTGGGAAAATGAAGTGATTAAGAGAGTGCTGTTCAAGGCCCTGGTTTGCAGCCGCTGGCAGCTCCAGCAAGGTTAAAGGGAATTTGCTGATCTTCTTACAACATTCTCTAGGTAGCATTAAAAACTATCAGAATATAAAAGTAGCAGTAAGTACATTGGTCAAAAACTTTTTGTGGAGCTTTCTTTTTTTCCCCTTAGCTTGGATTGCTGACTCTTAACTTAATTGTGGTAAAAAAACACAACTTCAAAAACACAAGTGGTTTTTGAAGCGTGCATTAATTCCTGACTCCACAGTCACCAAGAAGCTCCAAAAGAACACTGAGCCAGCCTGGAAGGACTTAAAATGCTGGTTTATTCTATTGAAATGCAATTGTGAGAAGATTTTACATATTCACTACCACAAACGTAGTAAGTGACTGCGATTTGGCCACTTCCTGTGATCGTGTGACCCCTTGGGTTACAAGAACTTCCTAAAACCCTGACAAAAATCCTAAAACCCTGACAAAAACCCTAAAACCTCGACAAAAATCATTCTTCTTACAGTAAGGGCAATGAAGCCACTGCCACACTTCCTCATGGTGATCTGATAAGTGACATTTGTATGAGTCGCAGTTGCTGTAAACCCAGCAGGGCTTAGTTTAAATCTTAAACCTGAGCTCAGCCAATGACTCACACTGAGAAGAAAAGCAAAACTCAACTAAATGAGAAACTTTAGCTGCCTAATGAAGAAACAAATTATGCATTCAGTGGCTGGTGCTCACCTGTCATTAAATCAAGTTAGGAACAATTATCTAAGAACATAATTTTATTCCTTCACAAATTTTTTATGAGCCAATTAATACCTTTAAAACTATTCTTACATATTCAAAGTTTACAAGGGCATTATCAAGGAGAATGTGTGACTGCAAAGTTCCAAACTCTTGACTGCTGCTCTCAAACCTTAAAATGACACGACACTGTAGTGAGAAAAGGTTTCAAAAGTTTTAGTCAATCTCTAAAAAGTCATAAGGGATTGAAAACTGGTTGTCAGATGAATACTACTCTTAAATAAAATGTCATACTATAATGGTTATGGTGTCAGATATTTGATCTTCCCTAGTTTGAATTTAATAAAAAAAAAACCCAAGTTTTTTTTATGGAAACTCAACAGATCAGCTAAGCCTAATCATAATTTTCCACTTCTTTCAGAAAGTTTTTACTCTGGGTGCAATTACAGTATATCTTACAGCATTATCAACTTAGGAAGTAAAATTCTCACGCAAAAAATAAAATCACACAGAACTTTTGTTTCACTTACCAAGGGGAGGTCCATGTGTCATTAGTATATCAATTCCCTCAGGAATAAGGTTCCACTTGTCTAGCAAAGACTGACCTCTGGGTAGATTAAAGCCCCATCCATTAAACCATGGTGTCCTTTGGGGAAAATAAGACAAACTGCATCAGTGTAAAATAAAAAAATTTCTTCCCTTCTCCAATTTTTTTTCTGAATTAAAACAATTTCTGTGCTTCAGAGATTACCTGCAGACAGCCTTTTTTGAAGGGGATGCCTCTAACACACACTGATTTAAATACATACACACATATGATTAAATGTCCATTTGAATTTAGATTAATGTCTGAAGTTGTTTTTGTACCTTGAGTGCATTCAGCCCTGGGGGCATTTTCTCACTATAGAGAAAGGAAAAAACACTAAAATAACAAAGTCTAAATCTCAAGCTTTTTATCAAAGTATGGGAATGTTCAACCATAAGAACTCCTTCCCTATGCTAACTACCAAAACAACCCAAGCGTGTTTTTGGAGGCAAAAATCAGTTTATCCCAACACAAGGCAGCAGTTCAACAAGAGGCTCAATGGGGCAGCACCACCTGTGCCACTGTGGCATCTCACTAAACTCAGCCTTGCTCCTTTCATCACTTTTATTACCAGAACACTCACAAAACTGGGGTTTGAACCCCTGAGCCTCCTAGACATAAAGGAAAACAATAAAAATGATAAAAGAAATAAACATTCACACAATGTTTAGCCTTATAGTGGCTTTTTAAAAGGATCTTATAATTTCAGTAAGATTTTACTTATAAATATTTACAATTATATATTATAATTTAAATAATAAAATTTAGTATTTTATTATAATAATAAAATGTAAATAATAAAATTAAAATAATAATAAAATTTAAACAATAAAATCTAGCATTTCTCAAGGAAAATTGACAACCTCAGTGTTCTCCAGGGGACCACAGAGTTGTTCTGAGACACTTTATCCACCAACCCAAGCATGTAGCGATGAAAAGCACATTTTCTAGTATTTTTTTAACATAGAACTTTTTCAACACATAATTTTGATACAGGTCTATCGTAATAAACCCTTTCCCTACCAAACCAGCACACTGACGAAATACAGGACTATTTAGATATGTTACCAATAACCTTTCTTAGTATTGTACTAATTTTAAGAGTTTCCATCTGTGTGTGTGTTTCCTAGAGCTCAGGCAACAGTTTTAGACTTTGATTTCTAGGTGGGATTCTCCTGTCCTAGCCCATATTTCTGAAAGTTCTGGGTAGGATTCTCCTGTTCTAGCCCATATTTCTGAAGGTTCTAGGTAGGATTCTCCTGTTCTAGCCCATATTTCTGAAAGTTTTAGGTAGGATTCTCCTGTCCTAGCCCATATTTCTGAAGGTTCTAGGTAGGATTCTCCTGTCCTAGCCCATATTTCTGAAAGTTTTAGGTAGGATTCTCCTGTCCTAGCCCATATTTCTGAAAGTTCTAGGTGGGATTCTCCTGTCCTAGCCCATATTTTTGAAAGTTTTAGGTAGGATTCTCCTGTCCTAGCCCATATTTCTGAAAGTTCTAGGTAGGATTCACCTGTCCTAGCCCATTATTCTGAAAGTTCAGGCTACTCTTGAAGTCTCCTGTGTGCTGCAGTTCTGAAAACAGAAAACAAATCTGGGGGCAAAGAACAACCACAAACCAACCTTGAAAACAGCCATACCTATTAAAACAGAGATCATTCGAGTCCTGTGTAATTTCATTATGTACTCTGCCTCCCCTGCCCTCTAAATTATTCATTTTTCCAGCCTCAAATATGTATTTGAGTGAGAATGTCCTGCTGAGACGACATCTCTAACTTTTAATTTTTCTTATAATGAAAGCATTTAGTTTTGCTGAGACACCAGTTTGACCAATGAGGGCTGTACCCAGCTCTGGGGATGATCTGCATTCCTGACAACTGGCAGGATGGAAAACCAGCAGGCACTGCTAATATAGGGGCAGGAAGGTCACTGGTGCCTTTGTGACAGATAATAGACATATCCCATGTAGTCCTGCTGCATAATGCTCATACTACACACACACACAGGAACTCATTCAGGCCAGCAGACTTCCTCAATGAACACTGACAAAAGGCAGGAAAATTAGATGTTAGCCAAACATTTCATGCGAGCCGTGGGCTCCTCAGCCACAGGAGAGGCTTCACCTCTCACAGCTGCCTTGCTCTGCACCCACCAAAACACCCAAAAACCCTCCTGGGTTTAAAGCAAGGTCCCACCAAGGTTTGTGTGCAGCTGGGTTAAAATTGAAGGCTGTGTCTTGGCTTTGAACCACAAGAATTTCTGCTTTCCTGAAACACCTATCCAAGTTCCCCTTCCTATAACATTCCTGAGTTTTAACCCATGGAGATTATTGTAACCTTCAGGGCTGCAGGCAGAAGTTAAAATATCCCTTCCTACAACATTCCTAGATTTTAACCTATGGAGATTAAAATATCAGAAGTTAAAATATGGTTTGGCTAAACATTCAGCTGCTTAAAACAAACAAACACACAGAGCTGGGGTCAAACTTTTCACTGTCAATTAATGATTCTTTCCCCACTTGCATTTCTCCTGCAGATAAGACTGTAGTTATTACAACATAGTTAAAGCTGAAATGTGAAACCACATCTGTGATTTCGCTGGAGCTCTTTGGAGACCACGACCACAGGAAAAAAAAAAACAAACTGGATTTATCTGCAGGATTTTTATTTTATTTTCTTCTGAAGCACTGTGGAAAGAGGAGGAGGGGAACCTGAGCTCAGATATATTCCTCATTCACCAACCTCTGTAATTAGCTGTGACTAACAGGCGCCACATGGGAAGAAAACTTTTGAGAAACCTTCCTCATTATGCACAAAAAAAAGAATGGTCAAGTACTTACTTAATATACTAAAGATTTTTATACAAAAGGGGTAAATCAAAGAGAGGAGCAGGCACGACTGAAGAACACCTGGATTACAGATTTAGGCTTCAGGCTTTTAAAACATGAAACAGTGAATTCCTGACAGCACTGCAGGCTGGCCAGGCAGACTGAGGGTCCCTGTTTTGGAGGGGGCTCAGGCTTTGCCAGAAAGCCAAGGATGTGCTCAGAACAGCACCAAGAAGCCAAAGAGCTGCGTGGCACAGGTTCAGGAACACCAGGGAAGGTGACCTGATGGGGAAAATAAGACAAACTGCATCAGTGTAAAGTAAAAAATCTCTTCCCTTCTCCAATTCCAATTCCAGTGAGCATGGGATGGGGTCGGTGTGCTGTGAGCCCTGGGAGTGGCTGGTCACCCCAGCAAACTCCAAGTTCCTGCAGGAAACACAAAGCCTGCTCTGTGGATCACAGAGGGAGATTTCACTGCTGCTAGTGCCTTTTTTGCATACACAAGAGTCTAACAGAGTCACTCTCAATGTCTAAATAACTTAGAAAAAAAGAATTGTGCACAGAGTTAGGTGCCTTCTGCAATGTATTTTCAAGCTGATTACTTACTGTGAGAAACCACTTCCTAGGTTGTCTAGGAAGAAATGTAGATGAGGAATTTTGGCTGCACTGTCATGGTTTAACCCCACAGCCCTTTTCCTTGCCTCCCATGGGGTGGGAGAGAGAATCAGAGGGTAAAAGCACATATTACCCACTCATGGCAAACTACAATCAAACACAAGTAAGTAATGAAGGCTACGTAGTCATTAGCAGCAATATTTCAGATCTGACCTAATTCTTTTTTCCTATGGATCTCTGAGTCAAATATTTCAGCTAATTCCTAAAACTTCATTTTTTTAAGTATAGCTGGCAACAGCAAGAAGTTATTGAATTTAATAATAAAAAAAAAACAAGTTTTTTTAATGGATAATATGATGCTGAATAATGCCACAGGGGAGGCGTGGATGGCAAACCCACAGGGACCGGTAATGAGAGATTACAAATTATTTTGTCATTTTAGGTTTGGTGGACCAGAACACAGCCTGTGTGCAGAGGAACCTAATTGAGGCTCTGCTCCTCAGAACCACAGCTCACAGCTTCCCCCACGTGCCAGCAAAGCCCCAGAGGAATTCCTGCTCCCCAAGAGCTCCCCTGACAGCTCAGCCCGCCCTGAGTGCAGCGCTCCCTCATTGTCGCAGACATCTTTTCATGAAAAACCCTTTCCTTAGGATTTTTACTCCTGAGGAGCTGAGAGGCCTCAGGAACAAAATGTAAGCATTGATTATCAGCTGCTGTGAGATGCAACAGGTGCATCTGTGATTGGTCCATGTTGGTTGTTTATAATTAATGGCCAATCACAGCCCAGCTGGCTCAGACAGAGAGTCCCAGACACAAACCTTTGTTATCATTCCTTTCTATTCTATTCTTAGCCAGCCTTCTGTGAAAACCTTTTCTTCTATTCTTTTAGTATAGTTTCAATGTAATATATATAATATATTATAAATTTTATTATTTAAAATAATAAATCAAGCCTTCTGAAACATGGAATCAGATCTCCATCTCTTCCCTCATCCAAGAACCCCTGTGAACACCGTCACACCTCATCACTGGGGAGAGAGGCTGTGCTGGCACCAGATGCGGCACAGGGAATATCCTCACGAGGGGCAGACACCTGGCCCATCCCTGAGCTCTCCTCAGCTCCTCATTCCTGCACAGGAATCCCAACAGATCCCCCTCCACCTGGCCTTTTGGAAGCTTGTCTGAAATTCAAAGGAGGAGGCTGCAAATTATCTTCACACCTCATGCTGCAAGAGCTGCAGACACTGCTGGACATCGTGCCAGGAGGGAGGGAATGCTAAACTTCCCAACAAGGCTCATCCTCCTTTTCAATTTTTAATTTGTTTCTAAAAAAATTAAATTTTTCTAGGTGCACTGGGAGAATCCCTGGACTAATCCATCTGCTTCCAGCAGCAGGGAGCTGCAGCTTCAGCAGGTGACCTGATCTCCCTTCTCCCAGGTGAGCACTGTACAGCTTTATTATTTCACTAATACATTAAAAAACACCCAAAACAAACCTGCAACAAAAGCACAGCCATGGAGCATGATTTCATGGCACAAAAAGATCACAACTGCTCCTTGGTGCATTCACCTCAGAACCAACACTAGCACATGGGCAAAGGGGACACAAAGTCACAGCCACGTTTACCCAGGTAGCACAGAAATGTCAACTTTAAAGCTTTTGAAGGGTGGCAACTCCTACAACCCACTTTCATCTCTTCTCTGACTCATGAATTTAATTACCTGATCCTCAGAGCTCAACAACTCAAAAGGTAAATGTACAGGGAGACCTTCTATATTCACATTTTCCTCTTGACTCCACCAGCAAATCCATTTATTTCAATAGTTACTTCTGAACAGGATTAGAAAAATGAATTATCTCGTAGGTCTTTAATCCCAGGTATTCATTCATTTTTAAGGATACACAGTCTTTTAGGAAAGCTTCAATTTTATCTTTAATCCAATGAGTAAAGTGCACAGGAGGCAAAAATCTCATTCTGTCTCCCTGCACAGGATAACAGCTGAGGGAGCATCTACCCAGTGGGAAGCACTTCCACACCACCAATAACAACAAAATGCTCTCTATTTTTATCAGCATTCAAAGGGAGCACACAGCCCTGGCTCACGGGGCAGGGAGGCAGCTCCAGCAGCAGAGCAGAGCTGCTGGCACAGGACAGGGATGAGCAGCCCTGGAGTGGTGTGTCGCAGACATCTTTTATGGAAAATCCTTTCCCTTAGGAGTTTTCTTCCTGAGAAGCTGGGAGGCCTCAGGAACAAAATGTAAACATTGATTATCTGCTGCTGTGGAATGCAACAGGTGCATCTGTGATTGGTCTCAGAGTTGTTTCTAATTAATGGCCAATCACAGTCTGCTGGCTCAGACAGAGAGCCGAGCCACAAACCTTTGTTATCATTCCTTCTGATTCTATTCTTAGCCAGCCTTCTGATGAAATCCTTTCTTCTATTCTTTTAGTGTAGTTTTAATGTAATATATATCATAAAATAATAACTCAAGCCTTCTGAAACGTGGAGTCAGATCCTCATTTCTTCGCTCATCCTGAGACCCCTGTGAACCCCATGGGACCACCCTACAGACACATCCCCAAAGCACCCACTCCCCTCCTGGGCCAAGGCTGCAGGACAGCAAAGTTGTCAGAACCCAGAACATTCCTCTGGCTGCCCTGGGTGATTGGAGACCCTGGCAGGGGGCTCAGAGACCTTGGCACAGAGTCACAAACACCTGTGCCTTTGATTTTAGCCCATGGAAACAATTACCAACCTTGTGTGAAGAGTTACAGGCCACAAGGGTTTGAATAGAATGATAGTGAATTTGTCACAGGGTAAAAAGTAGAATTTTGGGGATTTAGAATGGGGGTTCAAGAGGCAAGATGGAGGAATCTGGGCATGTCCTGCCTTTCTCCTTCTTGTCCTCCATCTTCTGCTGTGATGGTGACACTTTTGGATTGGTTTAGAGTAGAGACAGACTGTCTAACATAGGTGATAGGTATTGGAAAATTATGTAAATAAGGTACATGTAGTGCTTAGTTAACACCACCCCAAGAGCGATCAGAGAAAGAATGTAACAGATAAGAGAAAATAAACAACCCTGAAAAGCAGAGCTGAGGAATCTTAACTTCTTCGGTTGCGGGGCTGGGAAAAAGAGACTTTCTAATATCTCGGGGTCATCTCAACAACAGAAACCAGAGACAAAGTGACAAAACAGCCACCAGCAGTGACTTTGTGCAAGGAGAAGGAGGAGAAGGAGGAGGTTTCAGTGCCCCCTGGCCCCAAGGGCACACACACAGGGTTTGCCGGGGCCAGCAGCACACACTGTCCCATGGGAATGCACACACAGGGACAGGGACAATGGCAGGAGGGGAGAGCCTGGGGCATCATCCAGACAAAACACTGAGCAGAGCAAGTGCACAATGCATTTGAAGCCTCAGGTTTTGGCTTTTTATATGTTTCACATTCTGTGCTGCTTTAGTGTGTGGCTCTGGGCTCCACATTCAGGGATGGTGAGCTCTGTGCCCAGAGCAGGGAGACAAAACAATTCCTGCTCCAGCTGGGCACCAAGGACAAATGATCCCAATCTCAGCCCCAGAGCACAAACCCCGTGGGCTGCAGAGAGAAAAACAAGCAGGGTGGGAGTGCCTGGGCTAAAGCTGGAATGGGACAATGAACTGCAAGGTGCAAATGGAGCGGAACTGATCCCAGGGAGAGAGCCCGGGAGCGCTCGTGCATTTTGGGGCCATTTTGGGTCATCTTGGGTGCAGCCCTGGCTGGGCTCTGGTGCTGCCCAAGGTGGATCCATGGAGGAGATGCTTTGAATCAATCCCTGCTTTATTCTGTAGCTCTGTCCAGCCTCTGCTCCAGGGCAGCCTGCTCCAGGCATCACATTGAGGAAGCACATTTTACAGCAGCTTCTGTAAAGCCACTGAAACCTGCTTTCAGTGTCACTAAAGCACTTTTTTGGGTGAAGCTCCTTTTTAAAGTGAAGATTCAAATGCTTTTTCATAATGTAGCAACCAGCAGGAAATGGTAAAGGCTAAATTGTTTCCTAAATGTGCTCATTATGTGCAGTGCTGTGACATGGGTGAGAGGCACAGCCTGGGGGCTCCAGCTGGATGCCATTCCCACCAGCCCTCACCTGCTGTGCCTCAGTGTCCCATTTAGAAAGTGAGAATAATAACACAGAACAGAAAGGAGCACTGGTTCCTTGGGATTTTGCTTACCCTGCATCTTTAAACAGCTGAAGCTCTCACAGAAGTGAATCATCAGTGCTGCAATTATGTTAGCCATGTACCTTCTCATTACCAGCCTGCACTTCACTCAGGAAGTCTCTAAAACATAGTTCAGCTATTTTCACAAGGTCAGAAAAACCTGAAACCTCAACAACCTGCTGGTTGTTTTGATTGGTTCTGCTTTGCAGATTTTTCTCTCTCTAACTCACAGTCTCTAACCTCTGGTTATCTAAATGACAAAGCATTTGAGGCGTAGGACGCCCCATCCTGCAGTGAGTTTGGAGGGAAGCAGCCCTGCAGTGCCTTTTCCCTGGGGAGCAGGGAATGAGGAGCTGCAGGATCCCCTCAGCAGCCAGCATGACCTGGCATCCTCCTTGCCCCAGGCAATTCTCAATTTCTGACTGTACCAACTGGCCAGTGCAGGTTTGAGTTTAAACTCCTGTCAGACACAGATTCAGCCCTGGATCTGTGAGAGCTGTGAAAAACCCAGGACCTTTAGTGCTGCCATTCATCCTGCTCCATGGATGTGCTGATGTGGACCAGATTATCACATCAAACAGGAACAGGACAGCAGCAAGTGCAGCTTTAGCCATCCATACAAATGGAACATGGAAAGAATTCCCTCCTGCATCTCCCCTCTCTCAGTGTCTGCACATCTCTGCCTCCAGACTGCTCCTGCTGTTATTGACAGGGAATGAGCTCTGGCCCCCAAATCTGCAGCCAAATCTACCACCTCTTTGCATACCTCTCACTTATTTCTCCTCTCTGATGGTCCACACCAGCCACTGACATCTCCTACCCTATGTCTGACCCTTTTTGCCAAGGATTGTCCATTCGTGTTAACAATACCAGAACACCACAGTGTCACAGACATCTTTTATGAAAAATCCTTTCCTTAGGAGTTTTCCTCCTGAGAAGCTGGGAGGCCTCAGGAACAAAATGTAAACATTGATTATCTGCTGCTGTGAAATGCAACAGGTGCATCTGTGACTGGTCCATGTTGGTTGTTTCTAATTAATGGACAATCACAGCCCAGCTGGCTCAGACAGAAAGTCTGAGCCAGAGCCTTTGTTATCATTCCTTCTTATTCTATTCTTAGCCAGCCTTCTGATGAAATTCTTTCTTCTATTCCTTTAGTATAGTTTTAATGTAATATATATCATAAAAATAATAAATCAAGCCTTCTGATACATGGAGTCAGATCCTCATTTCTTCCCTCAACCTGAGACCCCTGTGAACACTGTCACACCACAGTTTTTATAAAAACTCATCTGTGGGGAAGATGTGCTTTAGTAAAAAGAAAAGAACCTAAAAATTTAGTTAGAAAACAAATAAAAATACACCAGGGTTTAAGAGGCTTGAGAGCAAAGGAGCAGGAGGTTGGAACCCAGTAATGTCACAGAGGCACTGAGGACAGCAGGACAAAGAGCACAGCAGTAAAGAACACAGTGAGGCAGAGCAGTGGACATCACCACTGGAAAGAACAGGAAGGGACTAGGTGAATTTCTCAAGTTTATGATCCAGGCAACTTTTGTTAAAGTATCCAAATTGCTCATCAAAGGAAATTTCCTCCAAACCTTCTGGGGCTTTCGAATGCCTAACTGCATTGCAATTATTTTATTTAGGGCTTTACTTAATGAGATCTGGGAGATATTTTAATATCCCCCTCAAAAAAATTGAAAATAATTCAAACTTGACTCAAGGGCTAATTTCATTCTACTTTTAAAAAGTACAGAATTACAAAGGCCTATGAACAGAATCAAGTACCAGACCTTACACATCTGCTCTGTGTAGCTGGGGCTGGCTGCAAGGATAGACCTGGCTTAAGTTAGGACCAGACTCAATTGGATGCAGACATTAAGCACAGCGGTGCTGCACTGTGGCAGAGCTCAGACCTCCAGAACACACTCTGGACTGACTTTTAGAACTGCTTCTCATTGTGGAGTGAGCCCTTTTAGTCCTTCAACCCCACATTGAAGGACACACGTGCCCTTGAATCATCAAAGGATGCTGCAGCACAGAAAGGAACTGAAATGACTCAAGTTCTTATGGCAAAATTCTGTGGTCTTGGTAAAAAACATAGAGAATCTTCAAATATCTGTCTAGAGGAAGGAGCTCTCTGGTCCTGAAGCTCACCACAACATAAATCAAATCTCTGCTCCCAGGGACATGCCAAGGGAAAGAGGAAACAAAAGAAAGAAGGAAGAAACCAGCTGCCTAAAATTTTGATTCAATTTTGCTCAACAACTGTGCATGTTTGAGAATGATGCTTGGATGCTTGATTTCTCAGAGTAAGTATGATCATAACATGCTATTGTACCACATCTTAAATTAATTTCCTCCATTCCTCTCATTATCTGTGCAGGAAATGTAAATTGACAAAGCTTCCACCCCAGGTCAGTCAGGGAGAGGCTTTTACTAGCAGTCCTGCTTCTGTGATGACAACACACATTAAAGTAGAGCAAAAAAAAGAAAAAAAAAAAAAAAGAAAAAGAAAGAAAAGCAAAGAGCTCTCCCCCAACACATACTTAATAGTGCATATCTTCAACCCACTGGGGTGGTCTGTGTGCCTGACATGTAAAACATCAAAATCTGAACAGATTTTCTGAACAAAATCTGAAATACTGGTCTAATTACATCCAGTAGTTGAATATTTTATATACTTGTAAAAGCAGCATTTGGAAAATATTAACAGAAACACGTCAGCCTTTAAAACAAATAAGCTGCATTTCAGTGAATTATGAAAGAAATGTTGCCAGATGTAAGTTAGTGTAACAAATAAAACACTCCAGAGTAGTTATGTCAACCTGCCCTATTAGTGAAATTGGTTCTTGCTTCTAAGAAACAACCTCTAGATATTTAATTATTTGGAATGCTCCTTAAAACAGAATTCTTTAGCATTGATAAAGTCCCTGTAGTTCCTCCAAAAAGCTCTGAGGGTCAGCAGATGTGATAGCTTGTTCATTAATTAATGCCACAGACCAGACAAATCCCAGACACATATCTTTATGCAGTGTTTCAGCACCTTTTTATATGTTTATATCTGTGCTGCTCCTAATGTACACAACACTTAATGACACCTACAGGAAAGGTCTTTTTTATACTGAGGAGCCCTAGCACACAACATCACAAAGAAAAAGGTTTGGTCTTGGCTGCCTGTGCTTTTCCCATTCTAATTCCCAGAGTTATCAAACCACTTTGGTGTTTCTGAACCATGAACCAAAACCAACCCAAAGGGACGCGAGAAGCACAAACCTCCATCACAATCACAGGAATTTGAAGGCTTTCAAAAACTCTTTCAAGTGCTTCACAAGCAGTAAATAATTCAGGGTGAGAACAGTCTGGTCACAGCACTGTTTACAGAGGTGCAGAACTAGGCTGGCTAACCCAAAAATAAATTTGCCAGAATTCATGCCCAAGAAACTTGCACAAAGTCAATCAGACAGCAGACACAGAATTCTGCCCTCCATGGCTTTCACCATTAGTCTTTACCAATGATTTAATTATTCTTAGCTACTCCAATGACCTAAAATAAGACACTGAGATTGCTTATTGCCAGATGGTGCTGTTTATCTTTAAATACCACCACTATTTTCACTTATGTTTTGCTCCAAATGCTGGCCAGCATTCCTTAATAAGAAACTGAAACTTTCCAGAATACCTTGCTAGGAAAACCAAACAAGGCTCTCACGCATTAAGTCCTCCAAACATGCACAGCCCACAATATTTAATTGTAGGAACTTGTAACGTAATCTTCTAAATATTTACAGGAAAGAATGGAAACACTTAAGTTATAATTAGGTCACAGGATACTCCCAGCATTTCTTGTTTGTCTGAGGTCTGTGCTACCTCCTGTTCCAGCTTATTCTTGATGTAAAGTCTCTTATCCTCACTAACCAGATGAAAACTGAGTTCCCAGTGTCACAATACATGCTTAGTTGGCATTTAGGTACAGTACAAAATATCATGGCTTGGTCTTAAGCCATCATTTGCTCGTTCACTGTTCAATTGTAAGTTTTAGGAAGTGAAAGTTATGCAGGTTGGTTAATTTTCTTCATTTATTATAGACCTTGCTTCATGCAGGAATTTAACAGCTGGCATACCCAAAATTCCACCTTTGCTGAAAAACGTGATCCAGCCTTGGAGCCTGCAGGAAGGGAAACTTAAAGCTCCTGTTAAGTCTCCATCAAAAACCACTGCTACCTCATCTGCCAAATTCTGCCTCCCAACAAACTTCCTCTGCAAAGCCATCTGGGGAAAGGGATGCTCATGGGTCTCAAAATGCACATCACACCTCCTTCCCAGCTCAGGAACCCTCAGGAGACTCAACTGCAAGCAAAGTCCACACAAACAGAAAATCCCACACCTGATGTACCCCTGGTGCATACAACATGTGCACTTGTGCATGGATATGTTTATATATATGTATAATATAAATAAACATTCATTCCCTGCTGCTCTGCTTGTATCAGGGGAACTGAAAAGCAGCTTGCAGAAATGGCTCAGTGCACTCCCAGACCAACGAGAGCTCCCAGTGCTGCAGCACTCGAGCATGGCCACAGGAATGTGAGCAAACATTTCCAGGTTATTACCTGGAGGAGCTGTCTCATGTATGAGCCAATTCAGCAAATCAAAGTAATGCAGCTACTTGATCAACAGATGAACACAAAGGGGAGATTGAGGGAAAAACATAAGGGCCATTAGAAAAAAGCAGCTGAAAGGACTGGAGAGAGCATTCAGCATCACAGAGCCAAAGAAAGAATTATTTTAATTGAAAAGGCTCTGTTTGAGCAATGGGTCACTCCGTTTTGTTGCCTTCAAGATTAAATAAGGAACTCTGATGACAGTTGGGTCATTTACACAACATTTCATTTTAAGGCCCCCTCCACCTTGGTGTTGTCCTTCCGACAAGGTTTGTGGGAGATGGGAATTACCACAGGCTGAAGGAGAGTTAATTTGACTCTTCTGCTGAAAAAACGAACAATAATAAAATAATATTTCTAATAACAGAATGATTAGAAACCAATGTAGCAGAACTTTTGCATCTGTGTCAGTTACTTGACCAACAAAATATTATTCATGTTCGACCCAGTTCTCACCTTGAGGGACAGAAGATGTGAGCCCCACATCTCTCTGAGGCCACAGCTAACTCCTCTCAAGACTGTTAGTGGAAAATAATTAAGTGGAAGCAAACAGGAGAACAAGGATGCAGGGAAGATGCCTTTCTCAGTGACCACCAGCCAAAATCCCAGATCTTATTGAAAGCCTGAGGTGCCTCCTAGAGGATTGAACTGCGCTTCCAAAGGCTGATGAAACTGCTCCTCCTGGAGCCATGGAGCAGCAGCTCCAGCCAGAGGGCAAGGACTGCTGCTCCTGGTGCTACAACCCACAGAGTGGCTTGGGCTGGAAGGGACCTTCCAATCTACCTAGCTCCAGCTCTCTGCCATGGGCATTGTTACAAATATTATTCTATTATTAGTAGTTTTTTCACCAGAAGAGTCAAATTAACTCTCCTTCAGTCTGTGGTAATCCCAATCTCCCACAAACCTCGTTGGACATGATTCCTCAGGTTTTAGCTTTTCTATTTTCCCCATTCTGTGCTGCTTTAGTGTGTGGGTCTGGGCTTCACATTCAGGGATGGTGAGCTCTGTGCACAGAGCAGGGAGACAAAACAATTCCTGCTCCAGCTGGGCACCAAGAACACATGATCCCAATCTCAGCCCCAGAGCACAAACCCCGTGGGCTGCAGAGAGAAAAACAAGCAGGGTGGGAGTGCCTGGGCTAAAGCTGGAATGGGACAATGAACTGCAAGGTGCAAATGGAGCAGAACTGATCCCAGGGAGAGAGCCCGGGAGCGCTCGTGCATTTTGGGGCCATTTTGGGTCATCTTGGGTGCAGCCCTGGCTGGGCTCTGGTGCTGCCCAAGGTGGATCCATGGAGGAGATGCTTTGAAACAATCCCTGCTTGATTCTGTAGATCTGTCCAGCCCCTGCTCTAGGGCAGCCTGTACAAGGCATCAGAAGGACAACACCAAGGTGGAGGGGGACCTTAAAATGAAATGTTGTGCAAATGACCCAACTGTCATCAGAGTTCCTTGTTTAATCTTGAAGGCCACAAAAAGGAGTGACCCATTGCTTAAACAGATCCTTTTCAATTAAAACAATTCTCTCTTTGCCTCTGTGAGGCCGAATGCTCTCTCCAGTCTTTTCAGCTTTTTCTTTATGACCCTTATGGGCAGGGACACCTTCCGCTGTCCCAGGCTGCTCCAAGCCCCATCCAGCCTGGCCTGGAACATGTCCAGGGATCCAGGGGCAGCCACAGCTTCTCTGGGCAGCCTGTGCCAGGGCATCACCATCCCCACAGTAAAGAATTTCTTCCCAGCATCTAATTTAACCCTACCTTCTGTGGTTTGGAGCCAGTCCCCCTTGTCCTGTCCCTCCATGCCCTGGTCCAAGTCCCTCTCCAGCTCTCCTGTAACCCCTTTAGGCACTGGAAAGCTGCTGGAAGTTCACCCTGGAGCATTCTCTTTTCTCCAGGCTGAATAATCCCAACTCTCTCAGCCTATCTCTGCAGGAGAGGTGCTCCAGCCAAGCTGTAGTGTCACAATTACATATTCACCCCTTGGGATATTATATACTCATAATTTTTTTAAAAAGCTGCATTCAAAGAAAAGTTGTGAGCTCATATTACAAGTTCCCAGCTGAAGTAAATTTTTTACTGATGAGTTACCAGCCTATGCACTGGTGGTTTATAACAGAAAGGCAGACTGACATTTAAATAGAGTGGCTCTAGAATAATGGCTTTACATTAGTATTTTATGGGAGGCTGAATAACCACAGAGTTAACATACTGTATTTTCTGGCAATAAAAAACCCTTTGAAAACAAAAGGTCATTTTATTTGATAATGTAAATGAATTAGATCTGTATTGTACGGCCAAGAGAGTAAAGGAAAGATTAATTCTTGGAGAAGAAGTCAATATATCAGCATGGCTAGGATTGGTTTGGTTTTAATTCCTTAAGCATGCTGTAAAGCCTGCAGTTCATAACCCACAGCCATATATTGCTGTTCACTGGGGGTTTTAGCACAGGCCCTGGACTTGAGGCTGATCTGATAAAAATCTGAAAGTTGCAGCAGGCCATTATGTGGGCAAACGATTCATTTTCTATTCACCTCCTTGTCGTGTCAGTGCAGGGGTCATCTAGAGAGGGGGCCCAATTAATCAAACTGTCAGAGCCCATGAGGAGGAGCATGTTAATGGGACTTTTATTTCACCCAGGAAAGCAGGGCTCTGACAGGAAGCAGAAAATATGGCCTTGATGTTGCTGTTTATTAGCGATGCTGAGATCAGTCCTGATGGGTGCCAAGCAGGCAGAGTTTGAAAAATAAAGCACAGGGGTGTCAGAGCCTGCAGCAGGCACACATCAGGCACACGAGGGACAGAGGGACAGACGGACAGCAGCCACTGGGCACAAGTGGGGCTGTTATTCCAGCACGGTTACAATCATATCATTGCAGATGTCTGTAATTTCTTTTACGTTAAATAAAATGTCAATTTCTGAGCCAAATAGTACATTTAGAGGATCAGGAATCAAGAATTGGTAAAATTCCATAAAAGCAATTGATAAATAAGCAAATAAACAATTGACAAAGGCATAGGTTTGAGCACAAAGATGGTCCTTCAAAATTATTAATCGACATGCGAAGCAAAGTCACTGGTATTTTTGCAGGTCATTCAAAAAACAGCATATCCAATTAATTAAAATTTAAAAAAGCACTTAAATCTGTATCAATACCTGTAAGAAAGCTGGAAAGTACTACATGGAGAAATGTCAAACACAATCTGACTGGGTATAAGAGTTGAATATATAATATATATAAGTATCATATAATGCTAATGTGTGATGCAAGGCATGGCTGTGTCTCTCAGAGCACAGAGCCTGAGCCTGCACGGGACACACACTTGGGTCTTCAAGAGTACATTAAAAATAAACAAACAAAACCAAGAAAAAAGAGAAAAAACAAAAACAAACAGCCCCCCCCCCCAAAAAACAATCAAAAAAACCAAAAATAACCAAAATCCCCCCAAAACAACAAAAAATCCAACAAAACAAAAAACCCAAAAAAACAACCAAAAATCCCCCCCAAAAACCAAAACAACAAAAAACCCCAAACAAAAAGCAAAAAAGA
This sequence comes from Melospiza melodia melodia, assembly GCF_035770615.1. Lineage (NCBI taxonomy): Eukaryota > Metazoa > Chordata > Aves > Passeriformes > Passerellidae > Melospiza > Melospiza melodia. The sequence continues at coordinate 48,122,470 of NC_086199.1, forward strand.
ACTCCAAAAATCCCCAGAAATGAAAAAAACCCCAAAACCCCAAAAAACCCAAAAAACAAAAGGAACCCTAAAAAACAAATAACAAAACCCCCAAACAAACAAAAAAACAACAAAAACAACAACAACAACAAAAAAAGCAATAACAATAAAAAACCCAAAATCTAAACAAAAAACCAAAACCCCCAAAATAAATAAAAAACCCCAAAAAACAAACAAAACAAAACAAAACACCAAAAACCCCAAAAACCAACAAAAAAAAAAGCCCACAAAAAACCCCAAACAAACAAAAATAAAACCAAAAAAGCCACCCCTCACTCTTAGAATACCAAAAGCCAGCAGCTCTTCTCCTGCACTTAGAGGTGAGCCTTTGCAACATTCAATACCTGCATGGCACACACAGGGGCTCCGAAAAACCCCTAAATTTGGTGCTGAACTTTCAGGATTGCCTTGAAGGGATGCTCTGATGCCCTCTGAGAGCTGCCAGGACTGGAAATGTTCCCAAGGCACCACCAGAGCTGGGCTTAGCTGAGCCAGAGCCAGGCAGGAGCAGTCAGGGCATTGCCACATCAAGCACCCCAAAAAATCACAAAACACAGTGCTAAAATAACGTTAAAATCAACACACAGAGCATTTCTCCAAAACTGATGTTCTTAACACAAATTGCATCCTCAGAGTAAAGAAACAAACCAGGATATCTAAAAGGGAGTGAGGGGGAGATGGAAAAGATGCTCAGTTTTTGAAGGGCACTGGACTCATTTTAGCAGCAGCCAAGTCATTTGCTGTGTGGGTGATCGATGTAAAATTTTAAATTAATTATTTTAGTAATGTTCCCCCTACATGATTTCTCAGACTGCAATGTATTTTATACTGCAGGCCATGGTAGGCTTTATAATTAACTACTTTTTGAAGCCATTTTAATTATTTCCCCCCACCCCCCAACACCATTATTTCCAAATGAATAGAGAGCTAACATTAAATAGCCTTCTAAATAGAGAGCTGCAGGAATCTACTCTGGTAGGATGAAGCACTTGCAATCACTATCCTAGAAATGCCCTCAAAAAGGTTTAAGCAGCTGAAAGGAAATGTGTTGTCAAAGGGAAACCTCGGGCACTAACAGGGCATGCAAGTCCCCAGCCGGGTCAAATTTTTTCTTGGTGGAAAAGGAAAGCTACTGTGGTTTTGGCTGCTCGAAATATCCTCATCCTGAATGAACTTTTCCTTTTCTCCATTGTCTGGCTCTTCCTCTTGAAGGCAGCAGTACCAGAGTTGGAATGAGGTGATTCAGAACCAAGGTCTCCCTGACTGAAGTGACTCAGGGGCCTGGGGTAGATGAAATGAAAGACAGAAAATTCCACAGATACTGGAGGGTTTGATTTGCAGCCTTGGAAGAAGCTTGGGTTGAAGTAAAAAAATAAAAGTACACAGACATAAAGCAGAAAAATGATAAACTTATGTTTCTATAGTTGTAGGGAAGAATATGCCTTAAGTAAACGATAAATTGTATTGGGTAGACGGTGAAGAGTTTATAGTGCAGTAATGTAATTTTGTAAGAGTTCAGATGTTATAATAGAAGCATGTGTGTGTATCCATGGGATAGCAGCCCATTGGATAAAAGTATCCACAGTGCAGCAGAATGAAGTCAAGGTGATAGCTTAGAAAAACAAAATAAACTTTGTGGCAGCTTTCCATTGGATTAGAAAGTTCTGTATTGTCTTGTACTGAAAAAACTTGTGACTATGAGCTACAGCTGAGTTCTTGCTCCTCTAAAATCTCATAGCCTCTGAGGCTGATGTTTATCTGAGCCATAAATGGTTTTTAGCCCAAAAACAGTCCCATCCCTTCATTAAGGCATCAATATTAGCCCCCTGCAAGTGGACAGGCACAATCCCACCTCCAGAGGCTGCAGAAAGGTGTTTTTCTCTGCTAACAAAACATCCTACTCTCTTTTCCTCAGGAGCCCGAGATGAGGCCACTGACAGCACCCTTGTCAACAAAAATGGGAAGAACTTTTTGGTTGTTTGGTTTTACAGCACTCAAAACTTCAACCAGCCCAAATGTGGGACTGGAGAACGAGAGCACTGGGCTCAGGACAGGTTGTTCAGGGCAGGAGCTGCTTTCCTGACAGCAAAACTCACAGCCTTAGCACCAAACTACAGTTTTGACTATAACAATGCATTCCTGCTGCAAAAGAAATAGATGAAGAACAATAAAGACACTCTTCCTGTCCTAATCTTCTGCTGTTGACAATGCCCTTTTGAATGGTAAAAATTATATTTTCCCTTTCGTACTTTTTAATTTAAAAATAAGGCACAGCGCCTGTACAGCACAGAAAATACATTAGATTGAAAAGCAATGCAGAAAGCTAAAAGGTAGTTAAAATACCTATCTTTGAAACCCTTAGATGGCTGTTTTCACAGCTACAAGAAATATAAATGTTGATGTGTAAAATCTTAATGGTTATGAGCTGCATCTTGTTATTTCTCAGCGACAGTGGCGTTAAAAACATTAAAGTCAGTTCACTGTTAGCAAATGGAACAGTGCAGAAATTTGGAACTATGCTGAGCATCTTTTTAAAAAGTACTGAAGAGGGTTTTCTGTCATTGACAGTGCATTAATTAGCCATGACCACATTATTCTGTTAGTGTTAGTACAATTACCTATACTGTATTAATAACTTATAAATAGTATCATAAGCTATATAAATAGTACTTATAAACTACATAAACTTATAAAGAGTGTTATTAAAAAGTATTATAGTTATAGTATATAAACTTCTAATAGTATTATAAACTTACAATACCTACTATTAACTTATAAAACTTATAGGAGGGGAGGTCTGAATGTTTTGAAATGTTACACCTTCATCTAGAAACATTGCGTAGTCCAAGTATGAGCACAAACCTCCTGCTCCAAAGGCTTTGCAAGAGGGTATTCCTAAAATGCCTGCCTAACCTCCTGGAGATATTGCTCTTACTTTGAAACAAGAGAAAACCTGCACGTTAATCCCACTGACATTGCTACAGGAACCTTATTTACAGTATGATTAAAAAATGGCCCTTTCTTACAGCCTCATTAAATCTAAGCCTCATTTAACTACCAGGACATTTTTACAATGGGTTTGCTGACATACCATGATAAATGTCTGTATAACATCCTTCAACAATGGCCCTGACTACAGCCATAACCACAAAGTGTATAAACACTGCACCAGCCCTAACAATGTGCTGTCCTCAATAGTAGGAAGTGAAGTACCACTAAACACATTTTTACTAAGCCCCATGTCTCCAAACCTGTGTTTTGCTTTAGGTTTTTTCACTGGTTTCTCTTTTGTTTTTTTGGGGGGGCTTCTTTGTTTTCCCTTCTCTGTGGGAAAAGAAATTCAAATTACGAGAATTAAGATGTTAAACTTTGAAAATATCACGGGCCCCTTTGAAATTGTGACCTAGGCAGAAAGGTTTCCTGAAATTTGATTCTTTGGAGATAAAAGGGCTGGCAGGAGGATGAAAGCAGCCCTACCCTTTTTTCCATGTCAGAGAAATGAATGGCACAGCTTATGAATACGTGTGAGGCACCCATTGAGGAGCCAGGCTGGTGCCTGTTTGTGCTGCAATATCAGTGTCAGGTTACTGTGCAAAGCCACGTCACCCTGAGCCAGCACCAGCACATCCACAGCAACCATCAGGACCACAAAAAGCACTTTGGAGATTTAACAAACTTTTCAAACTTCCAGGCGAGGAATCACAAGACATTTCTGTGGGAATCATACTTTCAAAACACCTCTATAAATGGTTATCCACTGTAACTTACTCCTGCAAGGCATCAGGAGCACCAGAAGTGTACAACAAACCAAAAGTGAGCAGGCTCAAATGCTCTCCTGTTCCTGGCTGGCCTCTGATTTAATTTCACATCAAATGATATCTCAAAGCTGGACATGGTAAACCTACAGTATTTTCGCTGGAGACCAGGGTCTGACATTCTGTCCAAATGAAATTTCCCAGTTGTCTCAAGCACTTTTTATCTTATTTCCATGCAAGCAGTTTGAAATGCCACTATGCATTGCCACAATGACAGATGAGCAAAGGCACAAGGAAACAACAGAGCTGCTTCCTGCAATGAACCATGCCTGGCAAATGTGAAAATTCACTTTTGCCCCTGGCTCCTGGCCCACTCCCAGGTATTGATGGTAACAGCTCAATAATGTGACTTCACACAGGTTGAAATATAGAGCATGAGGTAAGAAAACTTTGTATGTATGTATAAATACTCATTTAAAATAGAAATAATTATTTAATAGAAATGCTTATTTAAGAACATTACTAATGGTCAAATCTTGCAAATATTTGTATGTACATATTTAAATACTCATATAAACACTTATTTAAAAACACCACTAAGGGTCAAATCTTGCAAATATTTGTATCTATGTATATAAATACTCATTTAAATACTCATATAAATACTTTTTTAAAAACACCACTATTGGGCAAATCTTGCAAATATTTGGATCTATGTATAGAAATACTCGTTTAAATATGCATATATATATATATAAATACTTATTTAAAACCACTAATTTTAATACTCATATAAATACTTATTTAAAAACACCACTAAGGGTCAAATCTCACAAATATTTGTATCTATGTATATGAATACTCATTTAAATACTCATATAAATACTTATTTAAAAACACCACTAAGGGTCAAATCTCACAAATATTTGTATCTATGTATATGAATACTCATGTAAATACTCATATAAATACTTTTTTAAAAACACCACTAAGGGTCAAATCTTACAAATATTTTTTTGCTTTCTTACCACAGGTTATCAGATCCTGACAGCAACAAACACCCTGGGATACAGGAGATTAAGTCACATGGCCATAATAGACTTTTATGTGGATTAATAGACTGGGACCTAGATGATAGTGGTAAAAAACTAGAAAACACTTCAGAAAACATTTTTGTAGGAGGGGATGCCTCCTGCTCCCAGGGATTTCAGAACCTACAGACATCCCTTCGGTGGCAGCAGGGAGGAGAGCACAGGAACGTTTCTGACTGCCATAACTTGCAAATTCCTATCAACTATAGAAGACCAAACTGTGAACTGGGGTTTCTCATGGCTAAATCCTGCTGTAGTGAAACAACAATCATCTGCCTAACTCCTTTCTATGGGCAACTCCTTTCTGTAGGCTTGCTCATGCCAAAGAGCTGACCACCAATGGGAGAAACACAGACGGGGCTCTATCAGCAATTCCCACCTGGATATTGCTCCCTCTGTCCCATCTGAGGCACTGCTCACTCTGCCCCTCCTGTTTGCCTGCCCTCAGCAGTGGCTCCTCCTGCCTGGTGCTGAAGGGAGCATTGGGATGGGATGCAGCAACCTCCACCAGCGTGTGAAATGCTGCTCTCATCCAAGCCAGGGCTGGAAATTTCACCCATGATTTGTTTTTCAATAAGTTCACCTCTTGCTGTCCTGCCCTTTGGTACTGCTTTGCTTCTGAGAGCACAGAAGACATGAGAAGGTGCATTTCTGTTAGCAGCATCCCCTTTAAAACTTGGCATCCTACCCTCTCTAGAAGGCCCTGCTGCCTTCCATTCCCCAACACAAGCTGTTGCTCAGCCTTCCCCTGCCTTAATCATCGGAAAAAAAATCATTTTGACTGGCACAATAAAGCCCGGAGGTCACCATGATGTCTTTTAAGAGCATTAGGAAACAAACTTTTTAGTGGAAGATAGGCTAAAAATCAAGTCCTGCACCGTGTTTTGGCTACACTCCCCTGAAGAATTTCATCTGCACAACTTTTTTCTTTAAAAGCAGAAAACCCAGGCCCCATGTGGCCAGAATTCCCCATGGCTGAGATGACACAAATGAGACACACCATATTTTGGGGGTGTATTTTCAGCGCACATTGGCATCCACCTGAAAGCTTCCTCTGTCCCCCTCACACCCACAGCCATTTCCTTACAGCAATGCCAGCTGGGCTTCCCCTGCCACACCTGAGAGGAAAAGGGAAAGGGAAGACAGATGGGATGGTGAATTCAGTCCATACATACTCCAGTAATATTTAACGTGCATATAACATTTTACTCCAACCTGTGTTTGAACCAATACAAGTGGAGAAAAAAAGACTTCCTCAGAAAGCTCAATTCAGGAGGTATGAACAAAATCCTCCTTAAAAACCAGAGAAAACTAGAGAAACAGCCTCAATATGTCCTACACACAAGGCCAGCACCCCTATAAATGCATGCAGAAACACAGTGCCTCTATTGTACTTACATGCACATTATTATCCTTAGATGCAGCACACTCCATCGATTTTCTCATATCTACCTCTACACATAAATAGGCAAGAGGCTGCAATCAAGCAATGAAATCAGCACGAGGATTTGCCATGGTGAAGGAGTTTGACACACTTTGCACATCAAAACCTGCAAGCCCTACCAAACTTTGTTCAACAGATTGTTAGGGCAGCTCGATTTCTGCCTGAAATTTCTATTATAAATTATAAATTTATAATTCTGTTTAATTTCTATTATAAAAATTTCTATTATAAATTATGATTTCAAAATTTAGTTTTATATTTAGAACCAATATAAATATAATATAATATAATATAATATAATATAATATAATATAATATAATATAATATAATATAATATAATATAATATAATATAAATAATATAACATAACATAATATAATATATAATTGTATAGAAATATAATAAATATTTACATTGATAAATATTACGAAGATTTCTCTATAATTTTAGAAATGTCTATTATAAATTGTAATTTATAAATTAATTTAGATCCAATTTAATTTATATATTTGAATTTAATTCGATTTCTATATTAATTTATAAATTATAATTTCATTTACAAATCAAATTAAATATAATAAATTATTATAAAAAGAAATATAATAAATTACATCTAATAAATTAATTTATAAAATTTATAAAGGGGAGAACAGTGTTCACTGTTGTGCCTCTGCCTAGTTGCCACCTTCATTGCAAGGTGTATTTGGCCAGATGAATTAGCCCAGTGTTTAAAACACAAGCAATGGCTCTCAGTCATTTTTTCCACTGCATTTAACGTTTTGCAGCGCTTCAATGACTTTCGTGACACCCTTACAGAGGTAACTTTATTTCTTACAATGCATCAGGACGAAACATGACCTGTTTTCATTAGCCACAGTGCATGCAAGCCTATTAACACTGCAGCTAAATTCAGCTGCTCAAAAGTCAAATATTTGGTGCAAGGCAGTTTCCTTGGCTCCCTTATGGGCAGCAGAGAGAGAAAAAAGCCCTTTTTGCAAAGGGTGCAATGTGTAAAGCATCTGGGATGGATTGCAAGGGCTGCTTCCATGAAAACAGGGAGCTGAGGAAATCTTGCTTAGTTTCACACTGCAACTTTTAAATAAAAAAAAAACAATATCAAGGCTCCAACCCCTAGATTTACTGCACCTTAAGGGACACCATGCATTATATAAAATAGAGCTCCTGCAGAAATGTGGTGAGATAGGTGTTTGTTCACACGAGCATGCACGTATATATACAGCACATAAAATCTGACACCTAAAAAAATATATATATCAACTTCTGGCAATATTGAAAAGCCTTCAACATGCCTCTTGTGTGCAATGCTTCTAAGAAGGCAACTGTGATACTGCTTTTAAGCTATTTTAGTAAGGGCCCTTGACAAGCTTCACATAAAATATTCAGCATTGATGCTTTCAAGTCCACACAATTTAACTTAAAAAGCTCTCTTCTTCAACCCACATTACAAATATGTTTATTCTGAAGGTGGTGTGTGGATTAGATGTTTCCCTTATCCTTCCCAAAGCATGATTGTACTGGGCTGCAGCACAAGCACAAGCAGAAACTGAAAAACAATTTCTTTTTGAATTAAAATGGATTCTTCAATGTTTTGAGAATTTTCAAGAAACTAAGAGGCATTTCACATACTGTTTCAAATAGTTGTGTTTACACCTCCAACAAGTAACTGTAGGGCTGAAAAGCAGTCAGAATTAGAAGGGTACTGCATTAATTTAGTCCTCCAGTATGAAACTTTTCTACCCATGCCTTTATTGGAAAGAATTTGTCTGCCCAACTATTGAAATTACATCCTTTCTTTACAGAACTGAGGAGCGAATGCTACTGATTTCAGAGAGAGCTGACTTCCATCCCTAATCTTTTATTTTTCATTTGCATAATGAACCGATAACCTGCTCAGTGTAAGGAAGTTCTTTAAATAATACACTGAAATACCACAGAAAACACGGCAGTCAAACGACTTTTCAAACTCCAGCTGCAATGAAGGCATAAAACAAAAAGCCTTTTTCAAATTCTTACAGGCCTGGAGACTCCAATGTGTTTTTCTGAGCTGTTTAGATGCCCAAGCTGGCAGCAAGATGCAGACATGGCCGGGCCTGCATGCTGTATTTCACAGTGCAAATCTCCAGTCCTGAGTCAAGCAGAATTCCAAGTAAGGAATTTTAATTTTTTTTTTTTTGTCTGTTGTCTGTTGTCTGAGAACCCCAGGATCAAACACATGATTTAAAGATCAGGGGGGAAATCCTATTGGCTTCAAGGAGCTTTGGATGAGACTCAGAGGACCTGAGTCAGAAAGTTTTCCAGGGCTGGAAAAATGCATCTAACCAGTTCTAGGCCAATTTTGTAGCTCAGCACTGAAATTACTGGTCATCTTCATTTTTCATCTCAACTTTTCAGTCCCAGACTTTACTAATCAGATTTCCTTTATTCAAAAATCTAATATTCAATTATCAATAATCAAATGTCTCTTTTCTGTTCTGCTTCTCTTCTCTATTTGGTACATTTGGGGATTTTATCACTGACAACAGAACTCATGATAAAATAGAGACCAATAACACTTTTAACTTCTTCTAGTGTTACACAAAGATATTTTAACTGCTGTTGAACTCCAGCTATAGGAAATTTGAAAGTGAATTTGGTACAGTCATTGAAATATTTCCTATAAATATTTTAGATGGTAATTCTATTCTTCCCAAAGAGAAAATGACTTCATTATCAGGGGTTTCTGCTCACAGTATTCATGGGAGCAGATATACTTTTTAGCATATTTAAAGAAACTAAATTATGAAAAGCATTTCACACAGGGTAATTATTTGATAGTTCGTTATGATGAACAGTACATTTATTTATAATAGGTGCCATGTTTTATAGCATGATACCAAAATCAGATACTACTTCATAGCTGTTAGAACTCTGGTTATTGAGAATTTTTGACTTCTTGTGCTGATAGGCACTGATTCCTAAGAGAATATTACATTTGACTTGAGGCTGTAGGAAAGGTTTCTAAAATTGAATGATAAAATTTGGATTATGGGTGTATAGTTTAAATAAAAGTGTGTAATACCACATAGTAAAAAATGTAAGAGTTTAAGGTTTTAGACTACAGTAATATTTATAAAGCAAGATAGAGGTTTTAGAGTAGAGGCTGATCCTTCTTCGCTTTCTGCTTCATGGTTTTGGGTGGTTTTGTGTAATTAGATAAAAAAATTCCACACTGTGGGCCACAAGTGGTTAATTATTAAGTTAAAAGTAAAAATAATTTAGGTGCCATTTCCTAATTAAACAAATTTATCCTTAAAAAAACTTTGCCATTCCCCATGTTGTATAATTCCCCCCTTTAACCTTGAAGCACGTGTTCACCAGAACCTCCACAGGCACAATGGCTTTCTTCAGCTGGAGAGCTCCAGGCACACAAGGCAAGGTCTGTGCAAGGTTTCAACTTCTGCTTGACTGCAAGATACATCCAAACAGTCTCCCTGTTTATCTTGGGGTGGAGAGGGGGAACAACGTTCCTCTGTCTTCCCATCCCAGGTCTGACAGTCCCTGAGACTTCACCTCCCACTGAAATGAGCAATGAGAGCTCTGCCCAAGGGTTTGAAGTGGATCAAGATTTAATGGAGGCGAGTATTGGCAAGGCATTTACTGCAGAGTTATTGCAAAACTCATTTCATTACCGACAATGATGCTAAAGCATTGGAAATCCATAAAGGTGGGATCAGAGAGACAAAACGCTCACGGGAGCGTTTTGTGGAATGGAAATAAGCTCAGGACCCCAATTTGCTTACAAAGCAACACCTTCTTTAGAGTTAGCAAAATTTTACACAAAGGATTAGTGGCATGCTACCTATTATTTAAAATAGGTGTTATTTAAAATCCCCATTAAAAATGTAAAGAGAGTAGATATGAATAGTGAAAACACAGCAAGGGAGAGGACGGAGACCATAACGCACAATTACTGACACTCGTTCAGGAATTACTGACATTTGTTCAGGGGAGCTGCTTTAACAAGTGACATTTTTCACACCACAATTTGCCGGGCTGACTCATCCCCCTACTTTCAGCCACCCCATCCCATATTTGATAAATCAAGCACAGAGACCACAGTGTGCAGACTTCACTTGGGGTTTTACCAGCAGCCTTTTCCCCCTGCACAGCTCCCCAAGCTCAGTGTGTCTGTCCAGGAGCAGCAGCACAACAGGATCCTGTGCTCAGGGCCCTGTGCCTCGAAGGAATCACCACCCTGATGACAAAAAAAAACACCCAGCTGCTAGGACAGCATAGCAAAATGAGCAGTTCCTGCTCCCTGGCAAAGTTTGCCCTTTCTTGTCAGCTTCTGCTGAAGTAAAAATGACTTCACCTGAAATATAACCACCAGAGTGAGGAGAAGAAAGTGCAATATTATTAGGACCAAAGTGAAAGCTGTGATGTGAAAGTCACAACCCCCTCCACCCCCTCTATTTATTCCAACTAGAATAACAGCTTTGCTCACGCCAATATTCACCTCCTTGTCACTTGAAGAGAAAGAAAAGTCAGACCAACTTTTAAATTAACTTACATACCACACCTCCAGAAGTGATTAATTCTTCTTGAAAGGAAAGTTAAGAACAGCAACAAAAGGAAAACCTAGATTACTGTAAATGGGCACAATTTCTTCTTGACCTAACCTCAGACAGAGATTTAATTGACCATGTTGTAAGGTCAGCCGCTACAAAATTCTGATTATCCAAGGTTTTCAGTGCACAATTCAGCATGATGCTTCTGTGGCAGAATCACAGAATTAACTAGATTGGAAGAGACCTTTGAGTTCATTGAGCCCAAGCTCTGACCTAACACCACCTTGTCACCTTGTCACCCAGACCGTGGCACTGTCCAGAATTTCTCCCTAACGCCCATCCTAACCTCCCCCTGGGGGAGCTTAAGTCAGGCTGAAAAACACAGGCACCTTCCATGACAGAAACACGAGAGGCAAAGGGGAAAATCAGTGGGAAATCCATCCCTGGGGAAGGAAGGCTGACCTGCAGTGCCTGCCCCCATGGACAGAACCCATCAGCTCCAGCACCACCAGGAGCACTGGAGCTGCCCAGAAGCTGCCCCTGGTGTCAGCCTCTGCTGGTTTTAGCTAAAACAGAGATCCAGGAGCAGAGCAGCACTGAATTTCAGCTTGCTGTGCATGCTGAATCTCTGTTTGCATTGAGTGGGATGCCTCGTTATTATTTGTTGCCTGCTTTCATTGTGGAAGAACGCTGGTGCCTCTTTTATCTCTAGCAAAAGGTCTCCAAAAATATTTCAGACTCTACTGACTGATTGCTTTCTTGCACAAATTGTTTTAAGTAAGTTTCCATGGAAAAGGGTATTTTGGAATGATTAACAGCTAAAGTTAAAAAAAAAAAAATAAGGTGGGGACACATTTGAAATCTTCAGCAAGTTTTTGGTGCAACCTCCTCATATCGTGTAGCTAAACATAAACCCAAGTGTCACAAGCAGCTGCCACTCCTGGAACTAAAGGGGGACAAAAGACCCTACAGGAAGGAGAAGAGAAGCCTGGTATGTGGCTTCTCTTGCAGCAGGAATTAAAATTCAAAAATCGAAGGCTGGTAGAGAGACAAAGTCATATTTCTGATTTAATTCACGTGGATTTTTGAGTTTTTACATAGCAAATTCTGGTTTGTATAAAGCACATTATTACTGCTTGGGACAGCTAATTGTTTTTAACATTTACCCTAAAGATGTAACCACGCACACAAAGTCTACACTTAAAATAATATAATAAAATCCTTAATACCCCAAGAAATAAGCAATATTTACTTGTTCCTAAAATTAAAGGTCAACCATTTAACTGAAAGAAATCTCTGAATAAACTCTTAGAATTACAGTTTGCTGGGAAAATTGTTACAGGATTCATTTCTAGAAATGAATTTGCTATAAATTAATTGCTTTTCTAGAAAATAATAATATTTTTGTTTTAGTTCCTATAAGTAGTACATACTAATGCTTGATTAAAATGGAAAGGAAAAATCCCCAAAAACCTGGGAATCAAAACAGGAGAAGTGCCACCTATTATTTATGAATAAAAACTAAGTCTAAAACACTGTGTCCCTTATCTCTGAAATCCTGAAAGACTGGCTTGACCAGGAACAATAGATTAGTTGAAAGAGCTGAGACAAAGGCAATATTTTGTCTTATAAGATAAAATTTGCTGTAATGAACTTTTTCCTTATGCATTCACAGTCTTAAGCTAGTTTCATTCTGGTAAGAGAATGCATTTTAAAACATACTCTGTGTTAATTTATAAATTATTTCTAATAATTTGCATCAAAAGACAGCTGGAATTCATGAAAAAAGATATTAAAAAGCATAATTCACCACTTTATAACCAGCAAATATTTAAATGCATGTACAAAAAGCAGAGCAAAAATATTAATGTATTACATTTTTATACTGCCACTTAAAGAGTCAGCAGCATACTGTCCCAAATTTAAAAACATGACATGCTGCCAATTATTGACACTCAATTTCCTGCACCTGAATAATCACTTGCAGATTTTCAAGAAGTAAAATAGCAACAACAGGGGGGAAAAAATTACAAAAAAAAAAATTAAAAATTACAATACATCACAAAATAAATTTTAAAATAAATCAAAATTAAAAATTAAACAAAATAAGGGATTACATAAATAATAATCGATTTAATAAATTAAAGTGAGATTAAATAATAAATTAAATAAAATTAATTAATTAATTAAAATAAAAATAAATTGAATAATTAGTTAAGTATAGAATAATTATATAATTATAATAATTAAATATATAAATATAATTATATATAATTAAATATATAATAACCCAATGAATAGATTAAATAATTAAGTGAAATCATGTGAGATTAAATAAATTAAATAATAAATAAATAAAATTAACAAAATAATAAAAATTAAAATAAAATAAATCAAGTATATAATGACGTATTTATTTATTCATTCATTTAATTTGGGTAAAATTAATAATTAATAAAAAAATAAATGAGAATTTTAAGCAAGCAATACATTACAAAATAAATAAATAAATAAAATTATTAATTAATTAAAATAAATCACAAAAATCACTTGACCCAGCCCACCTTGCACAAAAGAAAGAACCCAAACAGGAGCCCTTCCTTCCCTCTGCCCCCGAGGTTTTTCCCCAAGCACTGCTGCCTGCTCTTTGTGCAGCTCCATCCCAGGCTGCACTTCCCACTGCCCTCGCCCTGCACCTCAGCCCTGTTTATCCCCCTTATCAGCTCAGGAAGAAATTTGGGCAAAACTCTTCCTCTGGTCACTGATATCTCTGGGAACCGAAGCCATTAAGTTATTTGTGAGCCCCACTTGTGCTGTTTTAACTGTCTGTTGTACAGGAAGGAGCTGATAAAAATAGGATTACAATGGCCTTACAGATGAACTAGCAGGAGGCTTGATTGTGATTGATGCCTGAATAAATATACAATAACAGGCCCTACATTTCAACAGGGCTTTTGATGGAAGGGAAGAAGCAGTGTCAGTTTTCACTGCCTGGACTGGAGGACTCTTTGCTCAAATACCTGCTAAGAGCCTTTCCTTGGAGATTGAATCTTCTACCCTTAGTCTGCCTTTAAATAAAGAGCAGGAGGTGGTTATTAGGAGGTGGGAATGAATATTTGTATTATTTGGAGAGGAACAAAGGTGCATTTCTTCCCACAGGTGCTCATGTGCGGCCCACTCTATTTTCCTTTGAAATCTCAGTATCTTCCCCACAGATAATCAGTGCCAAGGCGGGAGTACTTTAAAAATACACAGCACCAAAACAGCGGGGGGGGGGAGGAATGGGCTGGAATTGGGGTTTGGGAAGGCTGGGATTGTCCAACTCATCTGGGCATTGGGAGGAGAAGTTTTCAGCAGTGAGCCAGGCACAGGCTTGGCCCAGGAAGAGTTTCTGCAGGAAACTGTTCTGGACAGCAGAGGAGAGAGCAGATCTCTGTGCCAGATGGCTCTCCCTGACCCCATCCCCTCTGCAGCCTCTCTGCATCCCTCCAATCCTTCCTAATAACCCAATTCTCAATCAGCAATGCGTTTACCACCCAAAGCAGAAATTCCAGGAAGTAAACTCAGAGCCCTGCAGTTTTTATTTATTAATCTTCCTCTTTTGGAGAAGAGGGCTTCAAGTGTCCTGAAATCACACGCTATCAGCTCCCACTTCAAGTAACACAGCTATCTATTCCACTTCAACAGGATCTCAAGAACGCCCCTTCTTATCCTGCAAAAACCAGACACCTCCTTAGCTCTGCAGTGCAATCATCCAGCCAAGAGCCCCTGCAAGCACACAGACTTCCCAGGGGCAAAAAAACCTCCCTGAGGCTCCCCTGAAACCATTCAAGGAGGAAAGGCTTGAATTTGCTCAGGACCTTGCTGGATCACCTGGCTATAAATAAGTTAACAGCAATACTTGGCACTTTGCAAGTGTTTTCATGTGCTTGAAATTTCCTGTGAATTTCAGAGGTGATCCCTTGCTGGATCACCTCTGAAACCAAGGAATTTGAATTTCAGAGGAGATTCATTGCTGGATCACCTCTGAAACCAAGGAGGCTGAATTTCAGAGGAGATTCCTTGCTGGATCACCTCTGAAACGAAGGAATTTGAATTTCAGAGGAGATTCCCTGCTGAATCACTTCTGAAACCAGGGAATTTGAATTTCAGAGGTGATTCCTTGCTGGATCACCTCTGAAACCAAGGAATTTGAATTTCAGAGGAGATTCCCTGCTGGATCACCTCTGAAAAATAAGTTAACAACAATACTTGGCACTTTGCAAGTGTTTTTATGCGCTTGAAATTCCTGTGAGTTTCAGAGGTGATTCCCTGCTGGATCACCTCTGAAACCAAGGAGGTTGATTTTCAGAGGTGATTCCTTGCTCCATCCCCTGTGAAACCAAGGAGGAAAGGCTTGAATTTTCTCAAGACCTTGCTGGATCACCTGGCTAAAAAAAAGTTAACAGCAATACTTGGCACTTTCCAGGTGTTTTCGTGTGCTGAAATTCCTGTTTAAACGGCAGTCATATAACTGCTACTTGTTTTGTTGATAGAGAAGTTAAACAAAAAGTTGGGACTTTCCTTCCCTGCTCCCTCATCCACATTCTCCACCCTCCTGGCACCCACATGTTTCTCTTCACTGAAGGCACACTCACAGCAGTTTGGAAACAAATTTAAAAACTCAGTTCCACCACCCCTTACCACATTAATTCACACCACACACTGAAATCAGTCCAACCCCCTTGCCATGAGCAGGGACACCTTCACCAGGTTGCTCAGGGCCCCATTCAGGCTGGCTTTGGCTATTTCCAGAGATGGGGCACATGCTAGTGATTTCATCATTTGTTGTCAGCTGCTGCCCCTGGGCCTTTTATTTCAGCTTAACAGGTTTGGGTTTCTTCCTCTCACTGATTCTTTGTGCTATTCAGCTCTCTTCAGATGTACTAGCCTGCATTTTTTCCACAAGGAATTCCCTTTTCTTACTTATCTCAGTGTTTCTAACCTCCTCTGGCATCATTGCTTCCCCCACTGTCGTGTTTATAACACTTCTCGCTAGATTGAAATCTGTGAATTTAATTATTGCACTGTTTACCCCTTCTTCCAGATCATTAATAAAGATCTTAAATAAAACTGATCCCAATACCAATCCCTGCTAATGCAGGCCTTACTTTAAGTACTAATTCTGCTCTGAAGCCATCATCCAACAAGACAGTAAATCCTATTTTGGTGCACCTGAACCCCAAATCAAGGCACTGCAGCAAAGTATTGACCCAGTATAAACCTGGCCAGTCCAAAATTTGGAGCACACACCTCCTAACTATACTCTGGAGAAGAAAACAGAGTTTGCCCCCACAGTGACTTGGAGGAAGCTGTTAAGGGTTAAAATGGCAGATCTCAGACTGAGACAGTGGAACTGAGATTAAGCCCTGTTCCAACCTACCCTCCTGTCTCCAGTTCCAGTGGTGTTTAAATGCTTCCAGCGGTGTTTAAATGCTTTAAACCACTGTGTTTAAGGGCACTGGATGCAGCATCTCAGTGCTGGGGGAAAAGGGAGAAATCCTGGCTCCAAATGCTCCTGAGCATCACTGGGGCTTGGCTCAGGCTGCAGAGCTGCCCAGCCCCAGCCAGCAGGCTTGAATATTATGCCTAGTTTTAATTACGTTAATTAAACTTAAGTTTCAGGTTCAGTTTCAGTTAATTCTTTTTGGGGTTGTACCTCAGTGCACTAAAGATGTTACTAATGGGAACTAATATTCTGCTTATGTGTATCCTAAGTTTATTTTATTAAAAAAACCCCTCCAAACTGTGCCATGTTTGATGAGGAGCCTAAAGGTTTCTTGTACCCTACAGGATGTTACTTTTCTAGCTTTGTGTCATTTATTTTATACCAGGTTGCTCTGCTTTTGTGCTCCTCAAGAGCTCTGCATTAGCACAGACCCAAATCAGCCAGATTTTAACACCTCTTAGCCAGATTTGGTAATTCAGTGGTGCTTTGCAGGGCATGCCATTCCAACCAAGGTGGGATAAACGAGTTTTCCATGCTAAAATTTATAGACTAAAAAATGGGGCGTTTGCACAGAGCTTGTAAAATCCAGCCAAACACAGTAAAAGAAAGTGAAATCTCACAAGGTTGGTTTCATTCAATTGCTGCATGGCACAACTTATTATTCGAGTTTGTATTGAAGCACACAATGAAGTTGTGAAGCACAAAATTTTTCCTATGCCAGTTTAAATACCTTTGAATTTAAAGGAAATTTTTCCTATTCATGTTTAAATACTTTTGAATTTAAAGGAAATACAAATTCAGTGTGCTATTAAACAAATTCTACAGACCCTCAAGCTGCACAGCAAGAAAGCACTTAAACCAACATTGAATTTAAGCAGAGATAAATCTCAAAAATTTCGCAAGGATGAAAGTGTGCACTTAAAAGTGCACTTCAAAGCAAAAGAGTTTATTATTGCTTTTGCAAACACATAAAAATAAAATTTCAAATAGACACGTATACTTATATACAACTAATTATATTTATATTTAATTATTTAATTTAAAATTAATTCTATTATATTCCATTTTGTTAATTATTTTTATAATTATATATATTGTTGGATTTATTATCTATATATTATCTATATATTATCTATTATATATAGATATACAGATATATATGTTTTATATGTATATAAAAACCACAAAATGACGACTGCAGCCAACCAAGCAGCAGACAATTCAAATTGCCACTAGACAATTGAACTACCAACAGAACCATTCCATCCATAGCAGTTTGGAATTTAAAATCCAGCCCTGGAGAAGCGGTGAGGAGCATGGCACTGCTCAGCACACTCTGAATTACAGAGCAATGCTGAGAATCCTCTCCTAGTAAATCTAAATTCAGCCCAGTATAAAATGCTGGTGTAACTGGGGTGGGGGGTGGGTGGGGGTGGAGGAGGTGTAATTGCTCTAAGAAAGCAGAATTATAGCTACTCAGCTGCCAAGATCTCAAAACACTCCAAAACCACAGCTCTATTTCATCACATTTAATTTTTGTACATATATTAAATTCAGCCAAGTCGGTAGATTAAAATAATAGAGTAGATTGTATCAGCCCAGACTTTGGCAAAAATGTGACACAATCCCTTTTCAAAAAGCCTAAAATTGGCTTGCTTGTGAGGACTATCACATGGCTGAATAGTGGCTAAAGGGCTATAAATAAATAGATTGCAGCAGCACAAGGGAGGTGCTAGCACATTGCCACAGGGATTGGTATTAGGATCAGTTTTATTTAAGATCTTTATTAATGATCTGGAAGAAGGGGTAAACAGTGCATTAATTAAATTCACAGATTTCAATCTAGCGAGAAGTGTTATAAACACGACAGTGGGGGAAGCAATGATGCCAGAGGAGGTTAGAAACACTGAGATAAGTAAGAAAAGGGAATTCCTTGTGGAAAAAATGCAGGCTAGTACATCTGAAGAGAGCTGAACAGCACAAAGAATCAGTGAGAGGAAGAAACCCAAACCTGTTAAGCTAAAAGAAAAGATCCAGGGGCAGCAGCTGACAGCAAATTATGCATGGGCTTGCAACATGAATAGGGAAAAAATAAAATTATCTGGGCCACACATGTGGCTGTACCACCACATCAGAGCCTGATGCAAGCCCGGACGTCCTGCAGAAGCAGAGGAAAAACACAATCACCATCCTTCAGTAGGGTCCAAGCATCCAAGGGTCCCCTCACCATACAGCAGTGACAGAATTCTGCAGTTTGGGTCTAAGCCTTGTGGAAATTTGCGGGGAAAAAATGTTAACAGCCCAGATAGTCAATGAAGCAAATATCAGTCACCTCACCACAAATAACAAAGAGGAAAAGAGAAAAATCTGAAGGGATTACAAAGGCTGAGAGTATAAAATAAATGACACAAGGCTAGAAAAGTAACATCATGTAGGGTACAAGAAATCATTAAGGTCCTCTTCAAACATTGCACAGCTTATTTTTTAAAATAAAATAAACCTAGGAAATGTATAAGCAGAATATTTGCTCCCATTACTCACATCTTCACTGCACTGAGGTCAAACTTCAGAAAGAATTAACTGAAACTGCTTTTTTCATTCATTAAAACTAATGATAATATTCAAATAATATTCAAAAATATAGTGTAGGAGACAATCCTGCAAAAGCAGGATGATTTAATAGGTCTTCTCCATCTCTAACTTCCATGATTCCTTAAGAGACAATAAGCAGAGAGACAACCCTCTGCAAAATTAAATCTCTGGGATTCAACTGGAGAACAAAAATTAAATCAGAGCAAAGTATTTTCTTCTCTGTAAGCATTAGCATTAATCACATGCAAAAGTAAAATATTAGTTAATTTGATTTCCTGTGCCTTGCAGACTCTGGTCGAAATGAATCAATGCAGGAAGACTGATTTCTCTGATAACTGGGGAAATGGTAAGGAGGGAGGAAAAAAAGAAGTAAGGAGGAAAAAGGAAAAAAAAAAAGGTAGAAATAGCTAGTGAAAATGAAATTACCAAAAGGAATTTGACTACAGAAAACCACGTTAGAGCACCTATTTCTTCTCTATTCCTAATAAGAACAGTATATGTAAAATTTCACAGTGGTGGCTTTGAAAAAAGTCCTATTTAACCATGGCTAGAATTGGGATGAGTCACCTTGGGCAGTACAAACTCTCCAATTTACTGCTTTAGGTGACTAAAACCTCTGAAAAAGGGCTTTGCTCTGTGTCCCCTTTGGGAGGGCAGCCCTCTGCAGCACCTGGGGTTTGCCACAAGGAGAAGGGGGTGGCACACCAAAATGCCAACTCCATCTCCCAGCAAAGACTGGCCAGGAGGAGTTCACAAGGCACAGCTCATTTGGGTGTCCCTTCCCCTGTCCTGCTCTGAAAAAAAAAAAAGTGGTTTAGGAGCCCCTTCTCCTGCCCTGCTGTGTAAAAATTCCTTTGGAAATCCTTCTCCTGCCCTGCTGTGAAAAAACCTGATTTAGGAACCCATTCTCTTGCCCTGCTGTGACAAATTTGGTTTAGGAACCCCTTCTTCTCCTGCCCTGCAGTGATGATCTCCTTTGGGAACTCTTGCTGCCCTACTGGGAAAAAACCTGGTTTGGAAACCCTTCTCCTGCCCTGCTCTGAAAAATTCGGATTTAGGAACCCCTTCTCCTGCCCTGCTGTGACAAAAAATGGTTTGGGAATCCCTTCTCCTGCCCTGCTGTAAAATATCTGGTTTAGGAACCCCTTCTCCTGCCCTGCTGTAAAAAATCTCATTTGGGAGCTCTTCTCCCACCCTGCTGTGGAAAATCTGGTTTGGGAACCCTACTCCTGTCCTGCTGTGACAAAAAATGGTTTGGGAACCCTTATCCTGCCCTGCTGTTAAAAAATTCCTTTGGGAACCCTCTCTCTTGCCCTGCTGTGAAAAAAAGTGGTTTGGGAATCCCTCCTCCTGCCTTGCTGTTACAAACTGGTTTAGGAGCCCCTTCTCTTGCCCTGCTGAGACAATCTCCTTTGGGAACTTTATTGAGCTGGCTAAGGGGTACATCACCAGCATCACAAAAAACTTAAAAAATAAATGAATAAAGCCAAAGGAACGAAATTGAAAAAAAAAAAAAGAACTAGCGATCTGGTTTGTTTCTTTGGATACATTTTAAAATATGTGCTTTCCTCCTAAAGGCAAGAAACACTGCATTTAATTAGAAGAATAAATCATTACATTTTTATAGTTAGCAGTTTCTTCTACAATGAAACTAGATTAGTTTCTCACTACACATGCTGTTTATTGTTCAAGTTTTATGGTAAGTTCTAATAATTCAAGTGTTACAAACAGTTCAGTTTGAGGTTGGTTTTTGGGTTTTTTTTTGGTATTAAACCAGCTCTCAGAGTACTCTTTTGTTACATATATACATATACATATATATACGTATATATATAAAAAATTGTATTATATATATCATATGTATTACATATAATTAGATATATATATAAAAATATATAAATATTATATATATTACAAAACTGGTTATATATATATAGATATATGTATATATGTACATATATACACATATATACATATATATATACATACAAATACATATATACATACATACATATCTATATATATAGATATATGTATATATGTACATATATACACATATATACATATATATACATACATACAAATACATATATACATTTATATACATATATATAATTGTATTCTATATATCATATATATTACATATAATTATATATATTAATTTATAAATATATATATTATATATATTACAAAACTGGTTATATATATAGAAAACTTGTTAAATATATTATATATATATGTATTTAAATATGTATAAACAAGTATATTTAAAAATATATGTCTCTTTCACAAAAAATCTCTCTGGCTTTCTACCTATTGCAGACAAATACACATTCTCTTAAATGACCCACTGAATGTTATGGGAATAGACTTCTCCCTCAAATTCTACCAAGAGTTTAAAGCTTAGTCCCATCTGTGAGCAAAGTTTGAATTTTAATTCTCACACTTATAACTCACATCCAAAACACAGGTAAAGCAGTGGCTCTGCTGTGACAGGACCTGTCCTGCAACACAGAGCCACAAATGTCACTTATTTATGCCATTTTCTGTAGGATTGCAATTATTTCCCTCTATTTTCCCCCTCCAGCAGCCACACAATCAAGATGTAAACACAAAGAAAGTGCAGCAGACACCTCCCTGATTTCAGAGCCATTTGAGACAGGCCCAGCAGCTCTGTGCTCTGGGCTGATGAGGAAAGCACATTAAGCACTTGCACCAGAACATCCAAGCAGACTTGTTTTGCAGCCTGATTAATAGAAACAACCTCTGAGGACTAATCACAAGTCAAGCCCTGTTTTGTAGATTAATAGGACAAAAGCACAAGAGAATAGGGAAGGTTACAGGACTGGAATATAAATAAGAAAAGGTGTACATTCTAGGCAGATTGACTGCTAGTAATTATCAGCTCATCCTTACAGCAAGGTCTTGCTGCTGTGTGCTAGAACAGCTCATTTCCAGATGAACCATCAGGCTGTGGATGTCCCCAAATATATCTATCTATATCTATATCTATATCATCTATATCTATATCTATATCTATCTATATTGATATATCTATATCTCTATATATGCATATATATTTAAATATCTCTATATATGTATGTATATATGTCTATATCTATGTATGTATGCATATAATATATAGTATATATAATTATTAAATTTATAAAATAAATATTTATTAAATATATATAAATATATTAAGTATATATCTATATATGTATGCATATAATATATACTAATTATATATATAATAGAAATATATAATTATTAAATATATATCATAAATACATATTACATATTTATTACATATAATATAATATATGACATGTATAATATATAATTAATATAATAAATATATAATTAAGAATTTTATATATAGTAAATATATATTATATACAATTAATTAAATATATATTTTATCTATATATAGATATATATTTATCTATAAATATATAACTTATATATAAACAAATAATTACAATATTATATTTAATTAATAATTTGATATGTATAAAATTGCAATATGTCCCTCTTTCTTTCTTTCTTCCTTTCTTTCTTTCTTTCTTTCTTCCTTTCTTCCTTCCTTCCTTCCTTCCTTCCTTCCTTCCTTCCTTCCTTCCTTCCTTCCTTCCTTCCTTCCTTCCTTCCTTTCTTCCTTTCTTCCTTTCTTTCTTTCTTTCTTTCTTTCTTTCTTTCTTTCTTTCTTTCTTTCTTTCTTTCTTTCTTTCTTTCTTTCTTTCTTTCTTTCTTTCTTTCTTTCTTTCTTTCTTTCTTTCTTTCTTTCTTTCTTTCTTTCTTTCTTTCTTTCTTTCTTTCTTTCTTTCTTTCTTTCTTTCTTTCTTTCTCTTTCCCCAAATCCACAAAACAATGACATAACAGGTGTTTGTTCTCTTTTTTCCTCTGAAACAAATCACACCTTCCTCTCACTCTTTCACTTCACTTGGATTTCTAGGCTGATATTAGGTGAATTAAGTTGGTAGCAGTTACACTTTTCAGCTGTGCATCTGTGGGTCAGAAATGCAATCCTGGCACGTGAGGAACTGTTGCACAAGCCCTGCAATATGGGAGCAGATGCTGCAGCCCAGCAGAGATGCCCCACACCCCATCTGGCCCTGCAAGAGCTGTGCAGAGCGATCCATACTTGGTTTGCTCTGTCATTTTCCAAGCTGTCCCAAATGTTCCACCTCTATACATGCAGCAATGTCAGCTCTTGAACTCTATAAATCCAGGAATTTATAAAAAAGATCTGCAGGTTAGGCAGTGGAAGACAATATTCCTTAAAATGGCACTCTGCAGGTTTCTCAAGAAACATGAAACTTATGTTATATTCATCCAGAGAAGAAGGAGCCAAGCTTGCTAAAATCTGAAAAACATAATTGAGGGAGCTATAACTTGAGATTACAGTATTTTAGAGCATTCCATATTAAAAATGAGAACACTTACAGCTTTCAGACTAGCAACTCAGGTTGCCTTTCTCCTTTTTCTTGCAGTGCAGGCCATGGAAGTGTCCCAAGCAGCCCAGATGGAGCACCAAGGGAAGTGTTAAAGAGAACACCTTTCTTGAAATTTATTACATTGCCAGTTTTGAAAACAAGATGCATTAAAATCTGTGCCAGGAGAAGGAGACTGAAAGACAGCCTTCCCTCTTACATAAAGCTCACTTTATATAAAACTGGAGGCGATACACAACTATAAATACCAACAAACCTGACTCAAGAGATTAATACAGTTAGCAGCTGCAAATATCAGCTTTTGTCAGTGATTCACATTGATTCACATGTGCACAAAAATAAACTGGCTTTCTGAAGGACCAGAGCCTTCCTGCAAGCTCTACCCATCCTACAGATGCTGCTGAAGGAGCAAACCTGGAGGTGAGGGTTCTCCAGGAGGAGAGGACAGACAGGCTGGCACATCTGCAGATACAAAACCCAAGTGCTTGCACTACTTGCAAAATAAATACAATGGCAGATGTGTCAGATGATTTCAAATCATCACGAGATCACTTCCTGGCAAGCATTATTCCCTTTGTCAAAGTGGCTGTGTTAGAAATGTCAGCAACCCTCACATTTTACAGGCACACAAACCATAATCCAGACCAGCACCTAAACCTTGTAGGGGTGGTTATAAATACCCACGGGTCTCATTGATTTTCTACTGAATCCATGAGTGTTGACCACTTCTGAAATGAGGTGCCAGATCTATTCCACTGAACAGATTCTCATGAAAATCTGATGAATGCAGTTGTCACTCTTGACCTTTATGTCTCTGCTCAGATTCACAATCAGTGGTCTCTTATTTAAAGTGCATGTGCAATTTTTGCTTTATTTCATAGCTTCTGAGAATTACTTAAAGCATTTTATACACATGTCAGGGTAAAGTTAGCATTGTGATCAATAAGTATTAGATAAATATGACCCAAATCATCTGAAAGACAGTCATGAGAGATCTTACCCTTGCAAAATCTAGTCACTTGCTTTTGGATTAAAAAAAAATAAAAAATAATTGCTTCTCCATTTCCATTGCATTTTATCCCCATCACATCACATGAGCTTTATTGTCAACTCTACCTGCAATGTACATTCTCCCACATTTTTCCTGTTTGTCCTGAATAGATGAACTGTGAAACAAACCACTTGTAGATTGCATCTGTTTCCCATACCCAACCACCTTCCTCCCTGTCACCTCCTCCATCCTTATTTCATTCATTTCACTCCCCAGGAAGCCAGGCTCCATCACATGGAGTGCTTGCTCCAGAAGGCAAACACTGCAAATATCAAACACCATCCCCCCACTTTCCTTCGCTTTTCTATCTGAGCTGACATCGTGTGGTGTGGAATATTCCTGTGGTCAGTGTCCCAGCTGTGCTCATTTCCAAAATCTGCAAGCCTGATGGAGGGCAGGGGTGTTGAAGACAGCAGTGCTGATGCTGTAGCCAAACACAGGTGTGTTATTTGCACCCTTCCAGCCCCCAAAGCAGTGCTGTGAGGAACAAACTCCAGCTCAGCCAGGCCCAACACATCCTCCCACAGGCTCCTCTGCCTGTCACTCAGAGCATCCACCTGCTCCCTAATCCTTCTTGCTCAGGGCACAGGGGAAATGAAGCAATGAGAGTAATGAGGCTTGAAGAGCGCCACGCAATGCAAAATCCATCCTGGTGTCAGCTTGTCAGAGCTGCAGCCCCTCTCTTACTCCTGCACTCTGCTGCCGTGGAGGTGGCTGTCCTAGAGAGAGGTAATTTTCCAGTTAATCTCAACAGCATGGTGTTCTCAGCTTTGTCTGCCTTCCCTTCTGTACCAGACCACCACAGAGAGCTGTGGGGCACGTGCAGGTGAAGGGAAATGGAAAAGCAGGAGCCCTGAAGTGCAGAATTCCTTCAAGCAAGCATCAACACACTGCAAGGAGTCCTGTCCTGTACACAACAGCCTATCTCCAGATTTGCCTTAACAACTCCTCTTTCCCAGCTCCCATTCTTTAAGGGGCTTCAAACCCCTTCCCAAGACAAAGCCTGATGCTCCAGAGTTAAAAATGCCAGGAGTTTTGCAGAATTCTGTTTCCTGCTCTTGGTAACTCCTTGCTGGCTGTGAATACTTTCAGCCTGCTCCTTGCACAGTGACCGCTGTGTTATTCCAGGGCTCAGCTGAAGGAAAGCAAACTGATTCTGGCAACTGAAAACACACCAACCAAAGCAAAACTACAAGTATAAGCACAGCTTGTCTGCCAAAATGTCCTCCTTGCTGAGCAAACCATACTTCAACCTACAAATGAGGAGGGCACCATGAATAACGAGCACTACAACACCAAAACTCATTCTGGCTCCTTGTGCCTCTCTGCTTTTTTCTTGGACTCCAAGAATTAGAGACTCAGAGCAGATTTCCACAATCATTTGTCTGCTGCTGTGGAAGAATTCAAATCCCTGTTTCCACACCAGGGAAAGATTTAGGAGAGCTATCATTTTATGTCTGGCTTAACTGGCTAGAATTCCACTCACAAATAGGAACAGTGTTATTTGTTAACACTAGTAAAGAATACTCTAAAGCTCTTATTCCTGCTGAAGTCAAGACTGAAGAAAAGATCAAGACTTCATGATCTGCCCCAGTGCCAGGATGCAGAGCTGTCCAAAGAATTAAATAGGACAGGTTTGTGGCACAGGATTAAAAATTACCTATGAGTGAGTGTATTTAAAATGCCAAACATCCTACTCTTTATTTAAAAAATAAAAAAAAAAGGAAGAAAAAAAGAAAGAAAGCTTTTAAAAGTAATCAGGACAATTTTTTACTTGGAAGCGAATCTGATATCAAGGAGACCAAAGAAAAATCAGCCACATTCCCAACAAGGCAAAAAATGTAAACAAACCTCTGCAATTCTAGACCAGGGGGAATTCATTCTTCCATTCTAAACCGAGAGACCTGGAGGAGAAATGCCAAGAAAAACGAAACAGAAGCCTGCACCTTTAAACACAGCCACGCTGCAGTGGTGCTGTGTTTGTTTAACATACAGACAGGAGACTTCAGTCTTTGCCAATAATTCCCTCAGTTGCTGACTTCCACTGCATAAACACCAGAATTCCTGAAAAATTGGTGCAACACACACAGCCTCGTCCAGTCTCCCCTGGCTTCCTCACCACTAAGCAGCAAAGAATAACTTTTTTGCTGAATAGCCCAATTTCTATCCCTCCTTTTTTTTCAGACAGGACCTAATTGCCAGCTAAGACCATGAAAATAAAAGAAATGAGATCCATTCCAACCCATCAGTGTATCTGAATCCCATCATGTGAGTTGCCAATTGGTTTTCCAGTCCTCACGCTCAATATCTGCTGTTAATTTGCTTGCTATTTCAAGAACTTGAAGACTGTCAGCAAAACCCATGATGCATTACAAAACTTATAATTGGAAAGGAAAAAAAAAAACCCTCTGACACCTCTCTGACAGGATAAACAGAGAGTCTGAAAACACTGATCAGAACAAGGCAGAAGTACTAACTTGGAGCTGCTTGTACTAAAATATCATTGCAAATGAAGCAGAGAAAGAAATCGAGTCAGGGAAATAATTTTTAACTGATGTAAAAATCATTTGATGAAACCCCAGATTTTACACTGGGCTGAAAAGAAAAGATTGCACAAAACATTATTTTTGAAGGAGATGGCTGATCCTGCCTCTGCTTTCTTAAGGTTGCATTATCTATGCCAATTAAAACTTTGCTTCTGAAAAAAGAGTTAAGGCACTTCCTCTGGAGTTACTAAAAAAAGCAAATGAAAGCCTTGGCTGTGCAGACGTGAGTGATAGTGAGCCGTTTGTTCCTGACCTCTGGATCACCCTCCAGATCAAATTCTTGGACACAGGAAAAACCCACTAGGATTCATTAAAAGCAACTGGGAGGCCAGCTTTGTGCTTCTGTTCTCGAGACCTGAGCAGGCTGCAGCCTGACAAAGGCGCAGGATATTGCTGAACAATGCTGCTGCTCCTGCAGGAGGGCAGAGCTCCGCTCCCACCTGCGCTCAGGGGGAATTCGTGTTCATCACAGGGATGGAAATCACTGATTTCAGGCATTATTTAAATAATTGATTGCCATTTTTATGTTTGTGGTGCTTTTCAGTTATCCACAACAAGCTGACTCTGTTAACCATTGACATCCATTGATTTATACAGAATTGGCTTTTACACTACACATTTCTTCCTTCAAAAAGGTAGATGTATCTCCAGTTATCTAAATATATAAACTGAAAGTCTCTATATAATTATTGTCTATATATTATATATATATATTATATATTATATATTATGTATTTATGTATATTTACACTACACCTTTCTTCCTTCAAAAAGATACATGTCTTGCCAGTTATCTAAACAAATATGTAGGCTGAAAGTCTATAAATTTTTATATATATACATATAAATATATGTTATAGGTATAAGATTGTATATATATTTAATATATATATTTATATATTTAAACTACACCTTTCTTCCTTCAAAAAGATAGATGTATCTCCAGTTATCTAAACAAATATATAGGCTGAAAATCTATATATGTATTATTTATATATATTTTATATGTGTGTATATATATTATAAACATTATATATAATGTATATAATATATACATTATATAATATAGTAGATACTTATTTACATATTTACATATTTGTATATTTTTACACTACCCATTTCTTCCTTCAAAAAGACACATACCTCTCCAGTTATCTAAACAAATACATAGGCTGAAATTTTATATAGTCATTATTTATATATATTTATATGTGTATATATAATATACAATATATAATATATAATATATAATATATAATATATATTTTTATATATTTATATATAATATATATATTATATTGTAAATATTTATTTATATATTTACATTTTTATATATTTACACTACACATTTCTTCCTTCAATAAGATAAATCTATCTCTAGTTATCTAAACAAATACATAGGCTGAAAGTTCCAGACCTCCAGCTTTACTTCTCATTCTGTGAGTGGAATTTCCTCACACACTTTCATAGCTAAAAATGATGTAAAGGATTGTTTTGTTAGATTATTCTACACTTATAGCTTTTGGCATTTCCTGCGAAATTCTTATGCAGAACAGAATTTAAAATCCATAAATAAGCCTATTGCCTCCTTCTTCATAAAGGTAAGAATCACGAATTTCGATGCACACAAAGTTAAGTACAGCAGAACACTTTTTCCTTTTCAACTACTTTTCTCTTTCAAATAGGCAAAACCCTACAAAAGTTATAGAGCTGATCAGCAGAATGAAATAAACCAGCAAAAAATATTCTCCCTGAACAATTGTTTCTGTCAAAATGTGGTTTAAACAAATTCTGTCTCCAGTTAACTGCAGTCCTCTGGTGGTTTGAGTGCTTTTAAAGCTTCATTAGAAAACACACACTGTGAGAATATTTGTATCCAAATGTCTACAGCACACTGTGGTAAATTCAGCCCTCAGCACGGATGAACCATTTCAAATATAATTTAAAAAAAACCAACACATATTTTAAAATAACATTTGAATATAAGTAAAACTTACACTAATTCACTTATGCATATTCAGCACCCAAAGCTGCAGTAAAAACAGACTGTGTCTCCTTACCCTTTCACAGATACATCAGCATGAGTTATGCTCATGTTTACTTCACAGAGGGAGTTTGAAAATTTAAAAATTCATAAATCCATCACTGGTTTTATTTTCCATCCTGTTTAATAGCAAACCTCAATCTCGAATTTCCCAAGGAGGAAACGTTGTCACTGGAATCTCACAGAATTTTTTACTGCATAAACTATCAATTATTTTCCCAGCAAACAAGCCAGGTTCATAGGGCAAAGTCAGAAGGAAGAGAAAGGAGGGGAATGTTTTTGTGGATTGTTATCTATAGACCAAATGGAAAATCTTCAGCCATTTTGTTCCTTCAAGGTACATCAAAGAATCTCCTATTTAAGGTGTGAAAATGTCACTTACATTCTTCACCTCAGAAAATGAGCAGAGCTCTGAATGTGATTTATGTCCCACCCTTGCACTTTTCTCTTTTAGGAGCTGAGACTCTTCTTTTCAACTTCCCTCCAGCTAATGCCATTTAATGCTCTCAGAACTATCGGGCTAAATTCAAATTTTCTGCTCCTCAGAGGCTGTTGTTATGCACCACGGCACATTCCAATTGCAAACACACACCAATGCTCCCATGTATTGTAAGTTATTTTTTTACTCACAAATCCTGCTAAATTGCAAGTTAGGAGGCACTACTTGAATTCTCTCAGGTCTTTAGAAAGCTTTTAGATGTACCCTGAGTAATAGCATGTAATGAATATGAACTGATATCTCCTCTCTGTATTTACACTGAGCTGGCAATTTACATTTTCTAGATAGATGAATTATAGCCAGCCTTCCCAGTACTCTGGCAATTACTTCTTAGAAACCCCTGACAGGCTCAAACCTCCAGAATCACATCTGTTATTCTTGGTTTGATCCCTCTTTTTTAAATTAAAACCAGTAGCTTTATCAGCAAATGAGATTCCCCCCCCCCCCCACCTCTGGAAATACTTACAAAACTGCACATAAATTGAACATACCAACTTATTTCTTGTCAAGGTTGGTATATCTTCTGGGTTAATGACCAGTGCCCCATTTCTGTGACAGAATTAATTGGGGTAAGGAGGCTGTAAATAAACACAACATCCCACAAATTCTCCTCCTTTGGGGTAATCTGAAGATTTATAGGAATAGAGCAAGATGTGATTGGAGGGGAGAGAGCATAAAAATTTAAGAAGTGGTAAAATGCTTGTCTGATCATTTTGTCTCAGTTTCCAGGCACAGAATAAAATTAGAGCAGATTTTACTAATATCTGATGGGACTTTTTCTTCCTCTGAAAGACTGGCTAAAACACAAAAGAAACACCTAGTAAATTTTCACATTTTCTAAAAACTGTCATTATTAAAATTTAAAAAAAAAAGAGAGAGAGAGAGAAAATGCATGGACAATACCACATTTCTGACTGGCTGATTGATCTAAAAAGCTGAATTGAAAATGGTAACCTCAACTCCACACCAACAGCTGCTCAAGACATAATTTGACAACAGTTTTTGGCAGCTAAACACAACTGAAGATCAAGACAGAGAAATCCTCACTTGGTCAGGGCTCAGTGTCAATTTCTCACTATCTAGCTTCATTTATCATGCATCACTAATGGGAAAAATCCAGCTATCAGTGGATTATAGGAAAGATTAATTTAGGTTTGTCTTCCATGGCTAGGTCAGGAGACACATGCCATTCACTTACTACAGCTAGGACCACTCAGGGCCTTGATGTGATGTCCCCTAATATTCCAGAGCAAACATTCTAAATCCGTGTGCACACCTGCAAATTGAAAGAACTTCTAAATGCAGATGGAGACAAAAGGATGACAGATTTCCATTACAGATTTGGGAAGGAAAGAGAAGGAAAAGGAACATGATGAGTTGCCAGTACATATAAATGTAAAGGCGCATCACACAGTTGTCTCCTGTGCTCTCCAGGCCTCTCCAGACATGCTGCAGGAAGCTGAGTTCATTAAATCTGATCCAAATAAATTTGGAAATATGCCTGCACTCCCTAATCACTGGAGAGGCCCTCCCAAGTGTGATGCACACACACAGAAGCAGCTGAACACAACCCCAACCTCATCTTCCCCAGCTCCTCACCCTGCAGCCACCCTCAAACCCACCTCACTACCCAAGGCCTTCTGTGCTGCTATTACAAAAAAATTACTTTGAAATGTCTCCAGGAGATGATTCCTAACCTGAATTAAGACCATCTTTCCCAATTTGCTGATATTGCAAGGATTTAGAGCATTACTCTTTTTTTAGCCAAGCAATGTCAGGCTGATTTAAACTAGTAGCTAAAGGCTATGACTTAAATTAAAAGATTAGCAGCTCAAGTCAAGACTGTGAGATACAGAGCTAGATCACAGCTTTCCAGCCAGCACTGATGCATACAACAGGACGAGGAGAAAGCATTATCAGAAGCATCAACAGATGTGGTGCCACACCAACCCACCAAGGAATGCAGGCCAAGGCAACAAAGACGAGCTGAAGGGGAAAATTTCTAATGCATTTATAGGTTTGTCCCATTTCCTGGTTCAACCCCACTCCTGCTTTCACCCTTAAAGCAAGCCTGACATCAAAAATAAGTTATAAGCTCATACCAAGCCCTTCTTATAGGTGTGCATAAATTAGCATCTCGGTGCTGCTGCTGACAATTGAGAATTCCAAGCAACAGAGTGATTATCACCATCACTCAAGTTCAGGTCTCTGGTAAAGTCTGAGAGGACTGTGGCTGTTCTCAGCATGAGAATTTAGAACAAGTGCTACCCAAGGCTCCAGAGAAAGATGTCAGGCATCACAATTAAATGACATGTAGAAAAAACAAGGCAGGATCTCCTTAGCACAAAACTGGGCAGCAATCTTTCCTGCATGACATGCTTGACACATGGGTGGAACGAGACCAAAAGTGGTTTGAAATTCTGTTATCACAGCTTCACAAGCAAAAAGAAAACAATGCCCAGAACTGCTGAAAAATAAGGCTTAAAGCACCTGCTGCTTTGTGCCCTTGTGCTGTGTGGGTGTTAAATGCCACCACACTAATCTATTAGCACAGCAGATATAAATAGCTCAGCGGTATAGAATGTAAATGGAGTTTCCCTAATGCATCCCAAAATGCCACCACAGTTCATTCACAAGCACAGAGTCAGTATTGACTCCACAGTTTAGGTGCATTCAACAGGCAGAACAGAAATAGTTACAAGTTCCTTTTGTCTTATTTCACACACATGTCCAAACAGAGATTATCTACCCAAAAAAAGAAAAGGAAACATAAATTTAAAAAAATAAAAGCAACTGTGTCAGAATGGTTACAGCTAGGTCTGATTCTGTTCTGCAGGGCAATGCAACAAAGCAGCTTCATGCAGGGTCAGCAGGAATGATTCCTGCTGGGGTTCAAGCAATAAACAGCAAAGAAAGTTGAAATTGAGACTTACCACGGGGCACCATATATTCGGAATCCTTTAACTGTTACCTCTGAATCTTGTAAGTAAATACTATTTGTCAGGAGTGACTGAACATTGTCAAAGTCCTCTGGTTTCAATTTGGACACAGAGGGAAAGCGGTAGTAATCTTGTTTAACAAGGTCTGCCATGAATTCCTTATCAAATGTCAGTTCATGATTCCCAGCAATCACTATTTTATATTCATATGGTAGGTTTCCTGAAATAACAAAAAAGAGGACTTCATTAGCACATTTCCTCCTCCCACAACAAGCAGCCAGCCAGCAGTGACAGAGTGCAACACCCGAGGCCTGGGAGCATCTCCGTGCTGGGCACAGCGCACGGATGGAGGCTGCTCCTCCTGCACCCAGTGCAACAGGGTCAAAATGCACAGAATGACACCCAAAGCCATGGCACAGCACAGAGCCCCTGCTGCAGGGCTCAGCTACACAGCTGCTGGCAGTCAAACCAGCTCCAAAGGGGACCTGAACCAGCACTGCTGGGTTATTCACCTGGATGTGCCCACCAGGCTTTAATGCAGGTCAGGAGCCTGGCAGGGGAGCAGGGAGTGCAGGATGCCTGCCAGCCATGTCCTGAGAGCCCCAGACTGCTGGGGATGGTGGGTTTTAAATTATGGCTTTATTTGATTCATCTGTATTTCAGTGGCACTTATTTCTGTGCTGGCAGGCACTGACCCCCAAGAGAACACTGCATTTCACCTGAGGCTGTGGAGAAGCTTCCAAAATGGAATGACAGAACTGGGATTGTGGGTGTGGAGTTTGAATAGAAGCGTGTGATATCAAAACTTAAGAGTTTAAGGGTTTAGAATGTAGTAATATATATAAAGCAAGATGGAGGTTTTGGGGTGGAGGCTGGTCCTTCTCCTTCACCTTCTTCTCCTTGGGTTTGGGTGTGTTTGTGTAATTGGATAAAAAAGTCCACATTGTGGGTTGGTTGTTGGGTTAAAAGTAAAAGTAATTTAGGTGTCATTTCTTAACTGGACAGTTTATCCTTAAAAGGCCTTGTAGAGAGGGAGATACAGCTCCATTTTTAGTTTGTTAGAGTGAAGTGCTGCAGAGCTCATAGTTTGTGAGACTGTAACACAGATAAGAACTAATAAACATCTGAGTCTGAACAAAAAATACCTTCTCACACATTTAATCCTGACCCTGGCAAAAAAGAAGCAAAGAATCCACATTTATTCAAGACCTAGCCTATTTCCCAAAACTTCAATTCATTTGCAACACACTTTTATATTATTATTATTATGTTTATGAGTATCTCATTTCTTGTAAAAAGCACACAAGTAGAAATAACCATGAAACTCAGCCATATAAAACAAACCAGGAAAAAGGAAAATCTGATTAATTCATTTACCATCAGAGTCAGGAGTAAAGAATCATGTTTGCTCCCCTCAGTTCAGGGGAACTAATAGCATTGTTTGGAAGGAGGCATGGATCATGCTCACAGAGCCAGATTTTTGGAGCTCAGAACAGATTTTCAAGCACTTGGTACTAGCAATCAGTGCCAGATCTTCCAAACAAACATACTGGGTGCTGAGCTCCCTTAAAAATGCAGTCCCATACTGTGGTGTCTTCACAGAAGTTAGGCTCTCTTACAAAATCTGTCCCACTGTGACTTGCCAAAAATCCCACATAGGATTGCATCAAAGCTAACTGCTCCTGCCTTCCTGACAAGCCTGATTTGTCAGCCTCATACCTTATCCTTCATCTTGGTGTTTATTACTAAGAATCATTTAGAAAAGGTTGGATTTGTTATGGGGATTTCTGTGCAGTTTGGCTTTGTTTTTATTTTTTCACAAAGGCAGCAAAATGAAATGGAAATCTTTGGGTTTGTCTTCCAGGTCTGGAATTCACAACGTGTGTCCCAGGGAAGACAGAATCAGATGCTACACATTTCTTGTGAGTACAGTGCTCCTAAACAGAAGTGGCTTTGCTGGTTTAAAACTTGTCTTTCAGCTTTTGAAACTGTTTGGTTTGGGTTCTTTTCAAAAGTGGACTTCAGAGTAAAGCTGTAAGTATATACAACAAGATTAACTTTTCCCCTAAATAGGACTTACAGGGGAGCCAGTCAGAACCCTCTGATTTTTCAGCATTTACAGCACAGAAACAGGAATTGCACGAGGCATCATCTCTGCAAAATTAGTGAATTCTGGAGGAAAAACCAAAATGTTACAAATCCCTTGAAAAAACCTAGCAGACTATGTTTTTCGTAGACACCTCAGGTCTGAATAAAATACATATTCATAACTCTCTGTGGTGGTGCTGCACTAGAATAAAAGCTGGGGAGATGCAATAAATGCTCCTCTACAGTTTTTGACTCACTCCTTTCCCACTTTCCTCCCCTTGCCCATCTCCACTACGTGCTGCTCTGCAGTGCATTTTTATTTAAGAACTCTGTGTGGCATGTACCTGCAATTCCTGCTCTCTGTGACTCCTGGGCACAAGATAAAAGTGCTATTTTCTCTTCTCCCAGGAAACATAAAAGATTATCACCAGCATGAAATTTGATACACTTGTCATAACCATCAATCCCCCAAAACAAGCTAGGTGTGATAATATTCTCAGAGAAGTGGAATGGAGGAGTTAAATTCAGGTTTCAGCTAAGTTATCAACATTTGCCTGCTTTAACACAGAAAACCCTTCATCTTACCTGATACATGTCCAAGCTTTACACTTCCATTTATTTTGATACACTTGAAAACCAGCACGTTTTGCTGATATTATGCCCAATTAAGCCTGGAGCATTTTTGCCCAGTATTTTTTTTTTTTTTTATCTTGACATTGTAAAAATAAGGGCTTACTTTGGAGGCACACAGGACGTGCAAAGGCAAACTAATGGTGACGTCTGTAATTATTAAAACACATAAATGGAGCATTATACATGTTATATTAGCACCTGAAATCTGTAGGGGGTACCCAGACAGTATTTCTTGCAATTGGCGTGAAGACAGCTGCTGGTGTTTTCAGGACTAAGATACATCAAAAGCCAGGGCAGCAGCAAGAGAAAGTCTCATTTAATTCTTCTCTCTTCCTTGAGGAAAAGGACTATATAGCACTAATCACAGTAATAAGTTACCTGCAATCAAATCAGCTATTTATTCATCACATTCTGGTTTTTCCTTCTTGAAAGGCCCCATGGCATTGCACAACATCCACTCTCTCTGATGTAATTTGTGAAATATTTTGTTTTCTTTTGGCAGACCTGCCCTTTGTCTATAATCTGTTAACCTCGTGTTTAATATGGAAATAGAAACAGTCATCTTCAAAAATCTCCTACTCCATGGTAATTTAGTTTTATCTTGACCAGATTAATCTCTGTGTCTCTGCATCAGTGCTGCCTGTACAGCACCACACAGAGGTTGGAAGGCTTTTCCTCATTTTCCTTCACTAAATCTTTGTTAAACACATTTGGTCTTTATTAGTCTGATTTCCCAACTATCAAATCTTCCATTTTGCATCAGCAACATCATCCATTCTAAATTTATACTGTGACTCTGGAAAACAATTAGAAGAATCTTTTCCAAACTAGAAAAAGTGGGATCTGTTTGCTGGGCTGAGCACTTCAGAAACCCCCATTATTAACTCCCAGCATAATAACTGAGCAATTTGAAATACTTAAATGCTTAACAGGTGAGATCAAAAGGCTAAAATTACAGCTACCAAAAGCAACCAGGGCACTGTGCCTGTGAAGCAGAGTCACTTATATTGGAGTATTTGAAACCCATATTTATGTGTATGTACACACACGCACACAGGGTGTGCACATGTGTATCTTCAAAATATATTTATTATTTTGGTTCAGATGTTTTTCAACAACCCTCAACAGCACAAGCAAGGGCACACTGTAATCATTGATCAAGAAAATACTGCAATTAAACAAGCTGTTCTCTTCTGGAAGCCAAAAGGTCAATACTGCTCTTGCTCAGACAAAGGCAACAATGGTTATCTCTGAATGCCTTGGGAAAATTGAATTGTTTACAGTAAATGCATTAATCTGGGAGTCTCAGAAAACTTCTGTGACTGGTCTAACAAGTCAGCCCTCAAGCTATAATCCCAGGTACCTTTGTCCCCCAGAGGTTCATCTTCACCCCTGTGCCATGACACCTTCCTGCCAACACAAGGATTTGGTGGGCACAGAGCAGAGTGCATCAGATGAAAATGAAAAATGAGGAAAAGATGAAAAATGATGTGGGAAAAAAGGAAGGGGGTCTGAATGCTGCTAAGGCAGAACTTCTATTGCTGGCTGCAGCCACTTACATCAGTGCAAGTGTCAGCTGAACAACAGACTGACTTTAAATATATCTATTACATGGGACAAGGGGGCAAGCCTGGGGGCCAGAGGGCTGTGGGGTTTTTCAGCCTACGTAAGGAGTTGTTTCAGTGGTTTTCTTTAAATTCACCTTATGCACTTGGAGCCTAGGAAGCCTTAATCTGTTGAACAGCCATTCCCATTTTAATAGCATGCTTCATATGAGTACAGTTTAGTCACACAACCCAAGTTCTGCAGAGCTGCCAGACATGAAAAGGAGTGTGCCTGGCAGTGAACGTTAACTGCTGAGCCCTTATAAAAATAGAAAACCACATTATTTTTCTACTACTGTTACCTGCAAACCCCACAGGGAAGTAGGGGAATGAGAAATAATGTGATGCTAGCTGTCTGTAGAGTGGTGGAAACTTGTATTTACACACAAATTATATGCAAGTGGTTTTGATGCAAAGCTCTGAATATGCATATGCATGCATTAACTATTCAAACCACACAGCACTTCCATGAAACATGGAGCTTTTTTCATGCCTGTTTCATAGCCTCATAAACCCTTTGGCCATATGCTGAGAAACAGCCTGAAAATCCTTGAAGTATAAATCTTAAAAAGAGGGGAAGCTGCACAAGAGAGAGACATGTGTGCAAATGAATCATATCAAATTTCTGGTATTTTGTGCATGCCCCAAAAGTGTAAAACTGGTCATGGAGCATTTCCCCTGTAACCAGCCCCATACACATCCAGGGGTAAACACAGAAGGAGCAGATTTTGTGCTGCCCCTGCAGATTTCAGCCCCCACAGCTGCAGCTGCTGAAGGCAACCAGCAGAGCCCAGCTCTGGTCAGCAGCTCTGCAACTTCTTCCTGAGAGGTTTCTCATGGAAAGCCCTTGGCACCACAGGGCCATGGTCACTCTCTCTTCCCAGCATCTACAGCACAGCCCCAACACACAGAGGCTCCTTTCAGCTTTTTAAAACAAAGGCAGAATGGCTCAAAGGCTGCTATTTCTCCTTCAGCAGCAGTAAGTGAGTTAGACTGCATTAAGTACAGTTATAGAGACTTGAGCTTCCACAGGATAAGCTGGGCCTATCCCACCAACAACCCACTTCAGGCACTGAAATCCAAAACTGGGCAAGAAAAACACCTTTTCTAAGAGGAGACTGACCAACTGACTATGAAAATATTTTGGCTGTTTTAATCAAGTCAGCCTTCACAAAAAGTCATCAACAGAACAGCTCAAACTGGCATCAACCAACACACAGGCTGAAAACATAGCCCATGAATTTCTATGCAGCTTAGCTCCCTGTGTCTGTAGCAACCTACACAATGAAACAATTAAAAGCAAAAAAAACAAAGCAGCAAATAAGAAACAGAATATGCACAAAACCAGAGCATGCTTCTAAAACAGTACAAAGAACTGAAGCACAAGATCTCTCAAAGTCTTCCCAGTGAAACCAGTGAAAAGTATTCAACCATGCCTCTTTTTTTCTTTTTTTTTCCTTTTCCCCTCCAGTTTTGAAGAAGAAAAA
This sequence comes from Melospiza melodia melodia, assembly GCF_035770615.1. Classification (NCBI taxonomy): domain Eukaryota; kingdom Metazoa; phylum Chordata; class Aves; order Passeriformes; family Passerellidae; genus Melospiza; species Melospiza melodia. The sequence goes on from NC_086199.1 coordinate 48,160,792, forward strand.
ATAAAGGCAAAACACACATGGGCAACAGAGCAAGAGGAGAGGATGAATGAACATGTAAGTGTTTTGCCTTTATGCAAAGAAAACATCGCATGGCAGCACAGAGAGAAGCAAAGGCTGAGACCCTGGAATCCCTGCGATAAATCCAACGCTTGTACATTAAAGCTCCCCTTTGTTGAGAGCACTGTTAGACACAACAAAACAGAAATGTTAGGTGAGTGCAAGCTCTGCCTGTGACCTTTCCCTCTGTAGCCGTCAGGCTTCATTAATTTCCACAAGGCCTGACAGCTCCAGCGTTAATACTCACGCTTGCGGATCGAGCCACACAGCAGGTTCAGAGTCTGCTGCCTTCTCCTCTCAAACTCATGCATTAGGATTTCCTCCATGCTGGCAATGGAAAACCAAGTCTAAGGAACATTAAACACAAAAAACTACGTTACAATAATGCCGGGGCTGAGCCATAAACCCATGAAAGCAAGGAAGCGCTGGGTGGATGTGGAGCTGGGCCGAGCGGTGCCCAGGGAGCACAGGTGCTGCTCCATCCTTGCAGGCACTGCACACAACTCTGATGTGCACCATCACTGGTGCCTAACACCCAGTTTCCACTCATTCTCTCTCTTCCACAAGAAAACCTGGTGAATTTTGCACAACACGAGGCCAAAACATCCCCACGTGCGCTGCAGAACCGGCTCGGCCACAGGTCTGGTCTAACCACGCTCTGGCACTTGGTCACCATTCCTTGCTTTGATGTTTTTATGTCTCAACCATAACATTATTCTAATGTAACTGTTTGTGATTAATATCTCCCTCCTGTCTGCTGAAAGGAGAAATGCAGCACTAGGTAAGTGACAAGGTTTTGTTTCCCTTCAGCGTTCCACGGCTTCCTTCGCGTTATTCTGACATAACTTGTCCTGTTTTTTGATCTCCAAGCTTGTTTTGAAGTTCACTGGGCTGCTGCTATTGAAACATGGAAATCTTCACTAAAGTTTTAACAACTAATACGTGACGTTTCTTTGTTTTGAAACAGAATCTGAAGGTTTTGTTCAGCCTAACCTCAGAAGCAAAAGGGAAAAAGAAACAAAAAAAAAAGCCTCCAGATTTTGCAGCGCAGAGCACTGCCAAGTTTAGGTGTAAAAAGTCCCCCCAAATTGACTTTAAAATTATGAAATCTGAAACGCAAGCAGCACAGATTGCTTGCTAGTCCCTGGAAAGGCTCTCTTTTCAGGCATTTAATTATGCAACCTAAAAGATAGACATTTCAAGAGGAAAAAAAAAATAAAAATCACGTAACTTAAAATCAAAGGAGCTGACAGCTGTGAAATTTCTCTTTAAATTTGGCCAATTCTGAGACACCACCCTACCTGGAAATCACAATAGACTTGTCTGTTCCTTTTCATTTTCACAAGTGCTTCATGCATTCATGGGAGCTCCTGCTCCTCCCCTCTTTGCCACAGCAAACTGATAATACCTGAAGGAGTCCCAGGTCTGTGCCATGTGATCCTTTAAGGGAAATGGTGCTCACCTTGAAAACCATCAGGGATTTTCAGGCCAGAACACCTTTTGTTTGGCAGAGTTGAAGGGTGCTTCCCTAAACAGAATTTCCCTGTATTTACAGTGGCAGAGCCACCTGCATCAAGCCCCTGCAGTTCAGGATCTGTGTGTGCACTGTGCATACAGAGAAATAAATCTGAAGTTCTGTTGGACAAAATGGGATTTTTCTCCTGCAATCGAGATCTTAATGTACAAGGGCTGACCAATTTTAGCCCAATTTCAGCGCCTTGTGTGGTTTCAAATGCCTCTGACCTTGAACTCCAAACTCTAAGGCTGGAACTTAAGCTCTCAGTGCCAGTAGGGCTAAGTAGAAATGTCCTTCTTGGACTGAATTTAGACTTAATTGAAAAGAAACATTTTTGGTTACTATTGCATTAGGCTAAAACGTAAAAATGAACCCTAATACTATCTAAATCTAATAACAGAAAGGCATCTCTCTCTCAAAACTTTCAAAGCATTCTCTATAAATGCATCACGGATCAATTTACATGGTGCTTTTGCCAATAAGCAAAACAAAATCACAGGTTCCAATTGGCTTAACTCATATTGGAAAGCACGAAAGCAAATGCTAGAAAATGCAATTACTGCAAACAAACTCCATTTTCTCCACTCAGGAGGGAATTCCAGAGAACATTTTATTGCCCTCAAATAATATTTCTAAAGGCATCAATACACAATTCTATTTTCTTTTCAGAGCCCACCACACTATATAACCTAATCCTCCATGAAGAAATTCACCAGATTTTGAAATAATACATTGGTTGTTGATATTACCTTGTGCACACACGTACTGTATCAATTTAAATTCTTTTTCTCCATGAATCTTAAGAATATAAAAACCAACTTCCACTGCCTGACACAAACAGATCTGGACCAATTTCCTAGAACATACCCTTTATCTCTGTCATCTACAATTCCAATTAAGTCTTTTTTTTTTCCCCCTAAAATAAATGAATTAAGCCACCGAAAAGGAGGTCATCTTGAGAAACAATTATACAGAAAGTAATTAAGCTAATCATAATTATCACAGACAATGTCTTGGTATTCTAATGTACATGGATTTTCACACTACAAAAGGCCAGGGAAAGCTAAAAGGATGAGATTTTCCAGAAAAAAAGTTTATTTAAAAGAGAAGCAAGGCTTGATATAATTTCTTCGCTACTTAGTGAAGGAAATGAGAATTATGAGTGCAGGAGCCAGATCTAGATTCTGCCCCAAATTCTTCAATTTTACTGATAGAGACCTTGAAACAAGCAGCAGAAACTGCATTTCTGCCCACAGGACTGACACACACATCCCATCAGGATCCTCCCAGTACCTACCCACCCATCTAAATATGAACAAATAAATGCAGGGAAACACATGATCTCCAAAACATTTTCCTGCTTCCCAAGTCTTTGAGCTAGTTCCCATCATTTGCTTTCTCATTTCCAGAAGAAAATCTCTGAGACTTACAAATGCACAAAGCAGTAGGAAATCACCTTCCTCTGTCTTCTGGCCTGGCAGAGCCCAGTCAGAATTTCTGAAAAACAATTCCTTCAAATATCTCCTTTTTCCTATATCCCAGGAAGGTATCCACAGCATTTCTTACAAAGAGAAAAATCTCAAAATACACAAGCAAGAAGCTCCTAAAAACTATTTTCTTTATATGATACATTATATCCTACATAACTTCCTGATTTTATACCTGGAACTGAAATCCTTCCTTTAAAATGATTGTTTTTCAGCATATTGTTGGGAAACTACAAAACATACTGGGGTTCATAATTATCTAACTCTCAGTACCAGTGTTATGTAAATATATATCCATAATGATAAAAGGAAAGATAAAAGCAGGGATAGCAAGAATAATCACAACGAAAATAAACTTAAAGAGAAGAAATACAATAAAATATTTTTTTAATATCCCAGAGGCTTTAAAAGCATGAACTCCTGCCTAAAAGCAGGACTACAGCTTTTTAACAGCTCTGAGAATGTAACGTTCTCCAGTGTGCTAAAACAATCAGCTGCTCTTGAGATTTTACCTTGTGACCAAGGTTTGTGCTTCAATTTGTAAATACTGAAGTATAAGAAGCAAGTTTGATATTCCAAGGTAGTTTTAAACATATTTTCACGTGGCAATACTGATGCTTGTTGGGAACTGTTCCTTCCTTCCTGTTGCTCCTTCCTTTTCTAATTGTTCCTTCGTTTTTTAAGTTGGAGGGCAGAAATCAAAAGCTTGAGCCTAAACTCCACTTCTAGAGTGCAATATCCAGCAGGGATATATATGTGTGTTCCAGAACCACCTCCAAGGGCCCTTTCTGAGCTGTTTGTGGAGGACAGAACACAAAGAGAAGGTGCACAGAGAATGCAAACAGAAATTGCAGCCAGCTCAGATGTCCAGGCAGGTCTTCAGGAACCTCCAGCACTCTCTTCTGAACCCCCTGTTTAAATTTATTATTCCAAATAAAGCCAAACGTTCCATTACAGTCTTCCAAGATGAACTGGGATGCCAGGAATCTCCTGAGCCCCCTAAGGAAATTCCTTTTGAGGAATCCAGTTTACAGAGAGGCTCCTCAGCTACTGAGAGATTCAACCAAACCACTCCGGCTGCATCGTGTTACTGCAAGGAGCTGAATATTCCTCTTGGGCAGGTTTTCTTCCTGGCCATCCAGAATTCCCTGAGCAGGAGGGAATTCCAGAATTCCCTGAGCAGGAGGGCAGAGATCCCTTCCTTTTGAGTTGAACCACAAACACTAAACACTAAAAAGAGAGTGAGAAGGAAGCTTGAAGCCTGATAAAGGTCTGGAGTGGTAACTATGGACATTGGCACCAGTGATTTCTCAGTTCTCTGTGTCACCCCTGCTGCTGTTTCTTGCCACCTCCTCTTTTCTACTGGCTCTGCAGAATTTCAATTTCCAGTTTATTGGCTATAATTTGTGCTGCAGCATCCCAGGATCTCACAAGCAGACTGAAGTTTTTTTTTAAGGATCCAGATCTTGAATTTCATCGCAGAAAACTGAAATACCTCCTAATTGTCCTTCCAAAGGCAGGACAAAACAGAAAAAAAAATGAAAAACAGTGTATGCAATGTAAGCCCCATTCTGCAGCAGAGAGTTTGCATGCTTTTATTTGTAAGATAATTCAGGTGAAATTCTTGATCTTTGCTGCCCCTGTTACAGGAAAAGGAAAGATCTGCTGCTGCCACCTCTGCTCCTCAATAAGGATAATTGTAAGCCTCTAACCTAGGAGTGAAATGTTTTAAAATGAATGTGTGAGATTTATGGCACTTATTGTTGTGAATTTGAAAATGTTCAAGCAACATTTTCACAAGGCGCTTGAAAATCTGTATGATGCACAATCTGCACCCTAGTGCAGAGAAGGACATTGGGAATCCTGATCCACCAATAAATATTTCTGCAATTAAATGCTGTGGTTAACTGTTGGAGCAAGCAATGTTTCACCTTGTGTGCTTTCTGCAGAGTAGGATCTCTCTTGACTTACCCATTTTAGCCATCTTTCCTAGCCTTTAAAACAAAAAAAAATGTGGTGAGAAACCTGCTGTAAAAAGCCATGATATGCAGGCAAAGTTCTGCTGAATAACACAACAACTACAGTTAATCACAGCTGGCCACAAAGGATTCAGAGAGCAGCTACTTCAGTCACTTACTGCAAAGGTAACAATTTATTCCTTATTTATTCTCCCTTCTGCCCAGGTTTTGCCCTCTCACCTCGCAGGCAAGCATCATTGTTTTCACAGCTGGTCTCAGGGAAGCAGCTGTTTATGAATAGCTGTATTGCTTCCCCTCTGGCACCTCACTGCAATGCCAGAGCCCTTCCACCCCCAGAGCAGAGGTGTCTGCTTCCTCCCCCTGTGCCTGTGCCCACCACAGCAGGGCATCCTCCCCTGCCCTTCCACTCTAATGGCACAGGATTGTCATTTACAGCACATGGGGAGTGGCTTTCTGTACAGTGTGGGTCACAGAATTCACAGGGTTGGAAGAGACCTTCAAGATCACCGAGTCCAACCCATCCCCAACATCTCAACTCAACTCTGGCACCCAGTGCCACATCCAGGCTTTGTTAAACACACCCACGGATGGGGACTGCACCACCTCCTTGGGAATTCCCAAAATTCACAGAATCACAGCATTGGAAGAGACCTTCAAGATCATCCAGTTCAACTCACCCCAACACCTCAACCAAGCCCTGGCACCCAGTGCCACATCCTGGCTTTGTTAAACACACCCAGAATTGGTGACTCCAGCACCTCCTTGGGAATTCCCAAAATTCACAGGATTCACAGAATGACTGGGTTGGAAGAGACCTTCAAGATCATCGAGTCCAATCCATCTGAACACCTCAATTAAACCCTGGCACCCAGTGCCACATCCAGGCTTTGTTAAACACACCCACGGATGGGGACTCCACCACCTCCTTGGGAATTCCCAAAATTCCCAGAATTCACAGAATTCAGAGTCACTAGGTTGGAAGAGACCTTCAAGATCATTGAGTCCAAGCCATCTCCAACACCTCCATTAAACCTTGGCACCCCGTGCCATTCCAGAACTTTATCATCCTTTCTGTAAAAAACTTTTTCCTAATATCCAACCTAAATTTCTCTTACCACAGCTTAAGGCTGTGCCCCCTGGTTCTGTCGGTTCCTGGAGAAAAAGCCCAACCCCACCTGACCACAGGCACCCTTCAGGAGCTGTAGAGAGTGATAAGGTCAGCCCTGAGTCTCCTTTTCTCCCCCAGCTCCCTCACAGGGCTCGTGTTCCAAGCCCCTCACCAGCCTCATGGGGTTTTAGAGGGGACAGCAGTCCAGGACCTTTACTCTCAGCACCCCAAGTCTGGCTACAGCTGCATCAACCACTGAAACTTGGGACAGAGGAGAGGAGAAGGAGCAAATTCCTTCCCTGCCATGCTCAGGCTGCACAAAGCTGCAGGAAATCTGTGCCTGCCTTGCAGCCTCTCTGCTCATCTCTCAGGAGTGAAGGCAAATGCCAAGTGCTGCTGAGGGAGCAGGGAGCCTTCAGAGCAACATATGGGGGAGAGCAGCTCAGGGAAAAATAAGGACATGTGGGTAATTCTTTATCATTTGCAGCTCGGTTTTAAACTTAGAACCCTTTGTGTCAGCTGGTTATGCCAAAAAAAAAAAATGTAATGGTAACATTCAAGAGAGAAGGAGCTCCTGCACTCTGATACCCAGCCTGCCCTGTGATGTGAAAGCTTCTGGTTCATTAGAAAAAATGCACATAATCCTGAGGTCTTTATGGTTCACTTACCAAAAATTACAGGAAATTCAAAGCACAGAGTGTTCCTGAGCTCTCATATCCTAATTTTATTAACTCGAGAAGAGATGAAGCTCTGAAAAAAGCAAGTGAAAAAGAGCAGGTCCAGTACTTTATGTCCCTGTGCTCTCCATTTGTCTCCCTCTTCTTTGTAGTCTCCACCCCACCCCCAGTTTGATGTTATTTTGTTCTCCCCGTGTTGGCTTTCCACAGCCTCTCTCCTCACACTGCTGTTCCCCGGTGCGCTGCTTTGCTCCTTCTCCACCAAAGGCACCACCAGTGGCCAAGGAGGGTTTGGTGACTGTCACCTCTCAGCTGGGGTGCAGGACGAGCAAAGAGACCAGAACAGCTCAGTGAGGTGAGGCACTGACCTGAGCCTCAGAGCAACCACAAGTCCTGAGGAACGTCCCAAACATTCCCAAAGCTGTGGCAGGGCCACCACAATCCCACCCTGCTGTGGTGTCACAGGCTGAGGAGCACTGAGAGTCCTCCTGATGCCTCAGGCTTCAGTTTTTTATGTTTTTCCCCAATCTGTGCTGCTTTTTCTGTATTTCTGAGCTTCACATTCAGGGATGGTGAGCTCTGTGCACAGAGCAGGGAGACAAAACAATTCCTGCTCCAGCTGGGCACCAAGGACAAATGATGCCAATCTCAGCCCCAGAGCACAAACCCCGTGGGCTGCAGAGAGAAAAACAAGCAGGGTGGGAGTGCCTGGGCTAAAGCTGGAATGGGACAATGAACTGCAAGGTGCAAATGGAGCAGAACTGATCCCAGGGAGAGAGCCCAGGAGCGCTCGTGCATTTTGGGGCCATTTTGGGTCATCTTGGGTGCAGCCCTGGCTGGGCTCTGGTGCTGCCCAAGGTGGATCCATGGAGGAGATGCTTTGAATCAATCCCTGCTTTGTTCTTTAACTCTCTCTAGTCTCTGTTCTAGGTCAGCCTCCTCAAAGCATCATTAGCACTGATGCCTTCAGGTTTAGATTTCAAATTTTCCAGATTTTGTACTGCTTTAGTATGTAATTCTGAACTTCATATAAAGTGTTAACAAGTTTTCTTCACAGTCTAGTTAGAAAAACAATCCTTTTCCAACCCAAGGACACCACTGCAGCTTCAGACCCAAAAGGGAGGAAACTGGGAGGATGGGACTTCAAAACCTGAAGCTTTGATTGGACAATTAACCCCTATATGTAAATGGACCAAAGCTTATAAAAGGTGTGAAAACTTGTGACTTGGAGTCCATCTTGGGTGCAGCCCTGGCCAGGCTCCTGTACTGCCCAAGTTGTATCCCTTGAAGGCCTTTTATTAAATCCCTGCTTTATTCTTTAGCTCTGTCCAGCCTCTGTGCTAGCTCAGCCTGCACAAGGCATCACAGGGCTGAGGTTGCCTCCTGTGGGTCTTGGAGCCACCCTACAGAGCAGGTGCCATCATTCCCTGCCATGCCCAGCACAGACCAGGACAAGCAATACAAAAGTTCCTTCAGCTCTGGGAAAAGTGGTTCTCCTCTTCTTCTTCTCCTTACCAGAGGCTGGTGCCCACAAACACAACACCCATCCTCAAAAACCAATCTGCTCCCTAAATACAGGCAATGAAGGCTTGGAAGTCTCCTAGCAGACCTGACAGGAGTGGATGGGACACAGGAATTTCTTGTGTGCCAAGACACATCCTTGCCATGCAGGAATTGCCCAAGCTCAAACACTCAGCCCCCTGCAACAAGAGGCTTAATGAACAAGCTACACAGGCTGGTTATAGCCAGCAATAAGCAGCTCTCTGTTTTTCTTCAAGAAAAAAAAAAAGAAGTCAATAATTCTTGGAACATTTATTAACCCCCTAGTATAGGCAATTACTGTAAGAGAAAGGTCTGCCAGCCTTGCATTACCATAAATTGCTGCATGTTGCTTTTCTACAGCACGGTAATGCCCACAACCAGTGTGAATAAATGCTAACATTTGAGTTTTAAGCTCAATTCAGTCCTCTCAATCGAACATTTTTAACAGGTCTTCACTTTCAGTGGCTGTTGGGCCACAAAAATAATTATTTTACACAAGCCAAAAAAAATCCAGGATGGTGTTTCACTGATAGACTGTTTTGTAGCTCAGTTTAAGGTAATCTCACATATTTCCTAACATGCAGAATGGAAAAGAGGAAGGCAGGTGGGAAGTACAAAACCCCTAAGATCATTCCTGCTGTCTATGAGGTTTTGTAGTCACATACAACATAAAAAAATAGTGGCAATAAAAAAAAAAAAAAGAAAAAAGGCTTTGTAATAGACAGAACACCGCCAACCAGCTTTAAATTGAATTACACAGCCTGCTAATCTTTATGATGAAATAAAATTTCTTTGAACACTTCACATTATACTAAAATCTGCAGTGCTTTCTCCCCAGCCCCAACCCCTCTCTGCTCAAAGCAACTCCTCCACCCTTAAACCATTGTTCTTCTCAGCCTGCAACGTGATGCTCTGCTAACAGAAGGGCTCATTTTAATTAGCTATTGTTAATATGGCATGCACAGGGTGAAAATGTAGGGAAGAAGTACTTTTGCACTTTGTGTTTTTGATGCAACATTAAATTTGCAAGTGAAGGAATTAACTGGTGGTGTACAAAGAATCAATCCCTCGGCTGTTCTCCACTGAAATCATTCTCATTTCAATACGTGGCTGTGGCAGCAGCACTGGAGGAAGAATCTGATGAAAAAGTTTCTATTTGAGGGGACTGGTTGTCCCATGCCTGCTCTATACAACAGGCATAAATCTCTTTTCTGTTTCAAAGTGGATTTGTAGGAAAGGGGGAATGGAAATGAAGAATTATTTGGGGTTTTTTTATACATTTGGTTTGGTTATAGCTCGTTATGAGAAAGCTGATCATCCCCTCCCCCCTTCTAAGACAACATTAGCAGCCCAGGGAAGCAGATCCAAGAAATGACCCGGCAATTATTGTGATTGAAAATCCATTCAGGAATTGTGCAGTACTTTGCAGTGCTCACTGGCTCCTTCCTTTCATTGAAAATTACCAAATGAATATATTAGTTTAAACTTATAAAGAGCCACTCACTGCAGAACATTATTCTCTTTGAAAGCACGTTTTACCTGAGCCAAGTTTTCTAGTGGCTGTCAAATAACACCTCTATATTTGCTTTGAATGACCATGGCAATTCGTAAAGAGAATTTTACACTTTAGCAGCAAACACAGTTTTAAAACCCTCAGTTTCTCTAGAGACCATTAGGAGATAGCAAAAATGGATTTTTTGTGCAATCTCTTTATGAAGAATTGCCAGGAATAACAAGAGCAGAACAAGAAAGAACTGATCAGATATGAATGATCTTACACTGCTTCTCAGGCATAAATTCCATTTTGGTCAGTGGGAATTTTACTACCTCAACATTCATTTTATCCAATGGCTTCTATTTTACCTTCTAAGTTGTACTTTTGGGGTTCTGTTTGCCACAAAGCATCTCATACCTGACCCAGAACAGAGAATAAATATGAAGAAGCAGCCATAACTCTGGCACAAAAGGAGAATTTGAAATTATATTGCACTTTCTCCTACCTTTGTTTTCACACTGCACTACACCTTGCTACACCAAGAAAAATTATTCAGCCTATTACCAAAACTCAGTATGGTTGTGTTTTCCCACTACTTTATAAATATAATAAAATGAAACATTCAAACTATTTTTGCATTTGTATTTTTGTGTTATTTTGAGAAGAAAAAAAAACGATAAAAATTAGTAATAATAGATCATAAAAAGGTATATGCTAATGAAAGCTGAGCAGAGATTATTAATTCAGGCAAGCCATATGGGATGAAAACTAAGTACAAATGGGAATTTAAACAGGACATTAAACACAGTTTAAGTTAGAACAAGAGCAAAGGAAATATTCTTAAGCAGTAATATAGCAATCAACCCTAAATAAACTACGAAGAAGTTTCTAAAACTTTATGGTAAGGACAGAGTGAGATCCATAACCCATAGAACTACTAAATCACTAAAAAACCCACAAGTCCTCAGCAGCAGCTCAACCTGTAAATGAAATATCTCCATCCCACCCCAGTGTCTGAAGCTTCTCACCAGGGCCATCATGGAAGGCAGAGTTGTTTCCAAAACTGGATTAACAGATTTTCCATGGAGCTGCTTCCCTCTCTCCCAGAACAGCTGTGCCAAACTCACACATACTTACGGCATTAAAGCCACCTCAGCATTTTCTTTCACTTGCAATGAATGCAATTTTTTTTTTCCAAGTGCTCAGAGTTTTGTTCATCAAAATGGTATTTTATGTTTAGTCAATTATTCATTCTAGCTGTAACAAGCAGAGCAATATAGAGTTCAAAATATGCTCCAGATGGTAAAAAACGCAAATCAGAAATAAATCAATTTATAAAAAAGGAAGGGATTTGTTTTTATTGCCATAATTTAACTTTAAAATATTCACAGGCTTCCTTCTGGTTCTAACTTACCCCAGAATACTTTGAGCTAATACCCCTCTGAATCTGGAGAAATTTAGAACTTACTGGCTGGTTTTTTTAATATGAAATAGTGCGATGTCAGATGCCAAAATAATCAGAAATATGCTTCCAGGGAGCAAAAGCCCTCAGGAACAAACACTTGATGCCACTGGAGCTGTCCTCAGTGTACATTAGTAAAAGGAACACACTCACTCTAAAGCCTGAGTGAGCCATGCCTGGGGAGGAGATGAAGCCAGATAACTCAGTCAGACCTGAGAGACTGAGAAAGGATAAAAGAGGAATGTGACCCTGCATTTTTAAACAGCGATAAGAAAAGAGCTTGATCTTACTATTATACTATTCTGGTACAGTTCATTTTTTAATTTTTTTTTTCAAATTGAATTATGCTGTCTTCAATATCAAACACATTCTGGCAGGTGTCTGGCTTAACAGTTTTGCATATAATTTCAAATTTCCACAGCACTAATGCATAAATTTAACTGTGGACTGGAACCAAGTGTCGGTCCACAGTTCTGAGAGCAACACCACATTTACATTTTGTCATCTATTCCACATAACAACCAGCAATTCCAAGGTGATGCTGCAATTTTCAATTACTAATGGCCACACAGAAATGAACTCTAAAATAATTGGCAATACTTTGCTGAGGACCACATGCACTTATGCAGGGGTAACAAGAAAAACTCTGCATTAAAATTATATAATCATTCTTTTCTTCTCACTTTGAGTAATATGATCAAGGAACTACACCACAGAAAAATAAAAGTGATATTTTTTTTTAGCTCTAGCAACAAACTAGAGGCAAGCACATATTACAGGTAAAGAAATATCTGCTCCAGTACAAACCCATATGTATTTGGCCATTAAACCATCCACAATGTTTTTACAGTCATCATCCCAAAGAAATTTAAAGAAATAACCATTCAGAACAAAAGCAAGACTTAAAACACATGAAAGAGTCAAGTTGCTAAATCCTAGAACAACTCAGGAAAAACCTAGCTAAATTCAACTTTTAGCCCCACAGAAAGTAACCAGGAGTAAGATCACCTAGTGAATTTATCCAAGTCTGCCACTGGAAGATTTTGGGAAGCCCCTGCAGTAATATTCTTTATAACTGAAACCTTGCAGGGGGGAAAACCAAACAAACCAGAACCAAAAAATGAACACAGTGTGACATAAACACTAAAGAAAAAAGTACAAAACGGGCGAGTCGAGAAAAAATTCTGAACTGAATTCAAATTATTCACACATATGCACAATCAGGCCCACAGTAACTGAGCAAAATAAACATATCAACTCATTAAAGATCTATCTGCCTGAATTTATCTTTGCTTTCTCTTCACTTCTTATGGGTTATTCAATCACTTCCCATCATCCAGAAAAGGAAATATTGCACTATGAAGACAGAGCTATAATTAGATATTCTTCTGTTTCATTTCACATATATGACTGAATGAGAATGGATGGGAAAAATATGAACAGAGATAATAATGGCAAGTTGAGACATTCAGTAAAAATTACATTTGGCACAGAATAACATCTCAATTCTTCCTTAGCACAGTAATGCTGTGTTTACTGCAAAATTAGTTAAGTTAGCAGAAGAGATTTTTAATGAAAACAATTATAAATTTAAAATAACTGTGTTTAAAGCATTTAACAGTCCCTAAGGTCAAGTGATTACAGCAGTTACAAGACCCGAGGGACATGTTCACACCAAAACAAAGTGAATAAATTACCTCAGCCAGTGTCTGCAATCACTAAGTGACCACAGAGGTTATTCAATGTATAAGCCCAGCTGACTTCTACGCAAAACCAATAATGAAAATGTAACAGCCAAAGGGAAAAAGCATTTAACTAGCAAAAGTTGCTGCAAGGGCTGAGAACTGGGGAGAATGGGAAAGGGAGGGTGGAAAGCAATGAAACTCCATGGCTGGGCTGTGGAGGCAAGGAGGAAGGATGAGCGTGGATGAAATGGACAGGCAAAAACTGCACATTTTTCCCAGCTGAAAGACCCAAATTGTGGCAAAGGGATGCAAGACTCAAAAGATATAAACCAGCAGGGCTTTAGTGCTCTCAGCCCTGTAAAACTGGGATATGTAATGCCCAGAGAAGGACAAGCAAGGCAGGAGCACAGAATAATCATCTCTCAACTTTCCCCTTAGCTTTACTGCCAGTAAAAATGGGGGAGAGTCATTGTGTTTTAGTTATGGCATGATATAATTCTAACGGAGGCAAGACCTGGTTTTTACCACAGAGTGGGTAAGATGAGCTGCAGAATGAAAGCCAGCTTTGATCTGGCTTCTCTCCCTCATGACATAAATGACACAGATGCCTTGTCTTCACTTCAGCTCCACAACACAACTGCCAGGGGAGAAAACCAGAGCCAGCAAAGACAGAAAAACATTTTTCCGTAAGGACCACCTTGTATTTGATGCATTTGATTCTCAGTGTGTAGCTCTGGAAAAAGGTTCCTACCAACTATGGTGAAGAAAAGATGCTACTGAGGAAGCAAAAGGAATCCTGCTTGATCCTGGTATGTATTTTTTTAACTATAGCACATCATCACCTCTCATCCTTGAAGGCATCAAATCTTCACAACACACACAGTAAATAAGAACATAATAAATGGCAAAACACAGCTAACACATTTTGGAGACAGGAGTCTGAAAAGAGAGGCAAAAGGACATGGCTGGCTTTGGTGGTTTTGATTCCTGGTGAGGAATATTTGCACTGAAGCAAGTATTCATCAACATTCCCACAGGTGAAGCAATTTGCTGGGCTTGCCCTGTGTCAGGAACCTAATAACTGGTATTGTCATATATGTGTGTGTGTGTGTATGTGTATATATATATATATATTTACATGTATTTTTAATATATATTTTATATATGTATATATATATATTTATATGATTTTATATATTTATATATCCATATATGCATATTTATATGTATTTTTATATATTTATGACTATATATATAATTATATTATATTATTACTTGTTACATAATATAGTTATATATATAATATATTCTATTTTATTATATATTATTATGCAATATACATTTAATACATAAATATATAAATATATATAATATATTAATTATAATATCTATATACATACACACATACATATAAGACTTATATATGTGTATATACATATATATACTTATATATGTATGTATATATATATGTGTATCTATACAAATATATGTGTATATATACAAATATATGTGTATATATACACATTTATATGTGTGTATATATAGATATGAGAAAATGCAAGTGGACTCTCAGCATGTAGAAAAAGATTATCTTTGTACCTGAACTATGAAAGCCTGAGGCCAAAGCCAGCAGGCCCTCCAACATTCAGAGCTTCCAGTTTCAGTGAAACTGCCTGCAAAATCTGCTTTTTTCAGATAAACACTGTCTTCTACAAGAAGCTATGCATATATGCTAAGAAAGCCCCCTGGTAAATTGTTGAGGCTGGAACACAATCTATCCAAAGGGTTATAATTCTTCTCTTGGGAATGTTATGTTGGGACCTATGTGCTAAAATAATATCCTCATGAACCCCCTGTGAGATGCAAGGAATGCCCAGAGGATGCCAGCACTGCAGGATTGCCCAGGGAAGGGTGAAAGCACCCTGGCAGAATATTTAGGCTGGCTTTCTGCAGCCCTGAGTGTTTTCAAATGCCAAGCACTGGCCACAGGCTCTGGCTGTGCCTAAAGAGCATTTGTGAAATTTGTGAAATTACTCAGGGGCCAAAGAGGAACTCAGGTGGCCAGAGCCTGCTCTCAGCAATGCACCAGGGAGATCTGTGCTCTTCAAAAGGTAATTCCGCCTCTGGAGCTGCAATTGCACACAGAAAAAGGACGGTTTTGAGCCTACCAAATCTAGTCTCACCTTCTAGAAATTTCCATATCCTTCTAGAAATGAGAACAGTGCAGCTAAGTTGCACTGGTGTGGTTAGAGAGCCCCACTCCCACGTGCACAGCAATAAAAAATTCAAATTCAAATAGGGTTTTGGAAATCAGAGGAGGTCAGCCAAAAAGAAGAGTATGAAGAAAATGCAAAGAAGGATGACAAGACAGACAATGTACAAGTTCTTCTATTTAAAAATTCCTTTTGTGGAACCAAATATCCCTTACACATCTCTTGAAGGGTCAGCCAATGCAATAAAATTATGCAGAGATGCTACATATGATAAAATAGGTAAGATGCACATAAGATAAAATATGCAGAGATGCTGCCATCACACAGCAGGCAAGAGAGAGTGCAGTAAAACCTGATGACAGAGTTTTGCCTTGAAATATTTTTTATATACAGCTGTTCTAGAAATTTCTATTTCCTTCTAGAAATAAGAACAATGCAGCTAAGGTGCAGTGGTGTGGTTAGAGAGCCCCACTCCCACGTGCACAGCAATAAAAAATTCAAATTCAAATAGGGTTTTGGAAATCAGGAGGTCAGGCAGAAATAAGAGTATGAAGAAAATGCAGAGAAGGATGACAAGACAGACAGTGTAGGGGATCTTCTGTTTAAATATTCCTTTTGTAAAACCAAATGTCCCTTACATATCTCTTGATATGAAGGGTCAGCCAAGGAACTCCAATGCAATAAAATTGGAGATGCTAACAGAGATATGATAAAATAGGTAAGATGCACATAAGATAAAATATGCAGAGATACTGCCATCACACAGCAGGCAAGGGAGAATGCAGTAAAACCTGATGATAGAGCTTTGCTTTGAAATATCTTTTCTATATTAAAAATATATTTAAAAATCCATTCTGATGTTTTTTGAAAAGCAGCTGCTCAAGTCACCCTCAGCCCTGGGTATTTCTAGAGCAAGGGGTGAGCTGGCAGTGCACAACCAGGCTGCCAGTGGCATTGCCAACAACAGGAAAGTTGTTCCCACACAAGTTCCCCTCCTTCCTTTTGGTTCTCTGCTCTTGCTATTGAACTGCCCTCAGTTCCAGCAACGTGCTGTCAAATGCAGCAGAATATTAAAGGTGTTTGTAGTGGGTTTGGTTTGTTAATTTGAGGGGTTTTTTGGTTTATGTTCTAATGAGTGTGGTGGGTTTATTGCTGGCTAATCACCAGTGCATTCACTAGGATGCACTCTCTCATTTCTTGTTGTAAGGTAGGACTAGGGGAAAGGTAAAGCTTAAAACTTTCAAAGGGTATAAAGAGAAATTTCTTAATGGTAACTAAAAGAAAAAGTAATAAAAATTATAATAAAACTTTTAGGACACTTCTCACCTTTCTGTAACCTTTTAGTTCTCACTGATAACGTAAAGAAACAAATCCTAAAATTTTAGTTAGTTTACTACTTTTAGACTAATCTTTCTTTAGTTTACTTAGGGAGACAAGTCTTTTTTGTCAATGTTACAGAGACTTATCTGTAAGAAAATAGGGTTTTTGTGTTTCTTATCAAGAAGAGTAGCTGCTTGGGGAAAATTGTAATTGTGAAATTTCTTCTATTTTTTTATCAGCTTTTTTACAGTTGTCTTAATGGGCTATGTTAATTTATGGGGTACTTTTTAAAAGATGAGTTGTTTAAAGGTAAAAGTTTTCATTTCTACCTTTAAAATGATCTTTATCTCTGGGAATAGACTCTATTTTTTTTCTCTCCCTAAAGACAGTATTCTACCAAAGAGATGCTGACAGCCCATGATCAAAGATAAAATACCTGTACACCACATGAAAGGGGCAAGCATATGAATATCACCCACCAAATTCTCCAAATATCATATATATGTATAATATATATATATTATATATATTATATTATATATATTATATATAATATATATTTATTTAATACATATAAATAATATATTTTTATAAAATATAATATATATTATAGATATGGTATATACATTTTATCTATTATATTATATATATTATGCATTATAATTTATATAATATTATATAATAATTATACATAACATATGATGTATAGATAGTATTATATATTAACATTATAGATATAGTATTATTATATATCTCTAATATTATAGATATAGACATTATTTTTAATATATATAAAAATTGTTGTTATTATTATTATATTTTTAAATCAATACTCTTCCAAACAGTATTATTGATTCTGCTACATGGGAAGAAGGACTTTGATAATTTCCAATCCATGCAACTTCCAGTTCTGCTGTAAGCTACAGCAAACCCAAAACACAGCCAGCAGCAGTTTTTGGAGGGGACACAAAAGCCCCCCAGCACCAACTAAGGGGACAAACTGCATCCTTTGCACGAGGTGCCACCACCTCCTCAGCACTCCCAGAGGGCTGCAAGGAATCCTTTCCCTGAGATAATACAGAAATGCAGCAAAGTCTCTGAATGTGTCTTAATCAACAGAACTAATAATAATAATAATAATAATAATAATAATAATAATAATAATAATAATAATAATAATAATAATAATAATAATAATAATAGTAGTAGTAACTATTACTATTACTATTGTTATATTTTATTATGATTATTAACAAGTGAGGCTAGAAGCAGGACATGACACGAGGACAAGCGGAGCGAGCGCGGGGGGAGATTTCTTGAGCGCCCTAATTCAATTAGCAGGCAGTGAGTGACACTGGGATAGGAGGGATTAATTGGGGTCACCAAAAGGCAGTAATTCCTTACCTAACCAGTCATTAAACTTCTTAACCTCGGAGGGCAGTCCCAGCTCGGTGAAGTCGCCCGTGTGGAGCAGGATGTCCCCGTAGGGCATCTGGATGCCATCTGTTCGGGAGTGCGTGTCTGAGACGCAGACAAAGCGCGTGTGGCCCGCTGGCTTTGGAGTGTCATATGGGATGGGGTCGACCCTGGAGCAGACACAAAGATCCCACAACAGTCACAAGGTTCAAAGCCTCACATCCATTATTGCAGATTGCAGCACGCTGCTCCCTCCAGGAGAGCAGCCGCGCGTCCGCTGCCACATGCCGCGCGCTGCCAAAAACCCAGCGCTGCTAGAAACTTACCTGGTGAGGAAAGGAAGATGAAATACAAACAAATATGGCCATTCTGTGGTACTAAAGTGTGTTTAAACACAGGGAAAAATGGATTTAGGAGGCTTTGAGTTGGGATGTCTTACATCCTGTGCCTTATACATGGACAGGTACAGGGGCCATGGGATAACAGGTCTGCCAAGGAACGGGCTCTCACCTGAGCTCGGCTGTCACATTCACATTTTCTGAAAAATCCCTTCACCCAGGATTTTTCTCCTGGAAGCTGAGAAGCCTCGGAGAAAAAGGAAAACAATAATTATCTTATTTGCTTCTCCTGTGTTTTGCTGCTTTGGAATGTGTTTGGAGATTGTTTACCCACAGGAGATTGTTTCATTGGTTTCATGTGAATTGTTTTCACTCTTTGGCCAATCAGGGCCAAGCTGTGTCAGGACTCAGGAAAGAGTCACGAGTTTTCATTATTATCTTTTTAGCATTCTGTCTGTATCCTTTCTGTATCCATTTTATCATATCTCTGTTAGCATCTCCAGCTTTCCTTAATACAATACAGTATCATAAAATAATAAATTAGCCTTCTGAGAACATGGAGTCACATTCATCATTCCTTCCTGCCACGGGGGTCCCAGCAAAAAACAATACTCAGCAGCTGATTTTGTTCAAGGGCACACGTTCTCCTACAGATGCCAGCACAGAGCATTTGTTTACACACAATAAGGTGCATCAGGAGTGCTTTGATGGAGGCTGGAAACTGCAGAACCAAGTCTAGTGGCAGCTTCCTAAACTCAAACAAATCCTGAGCTCATCATCCCAGAATCTATAAAGTCAGGGCTGATGTGTTATCACACATACAAAACTTTTTTTTCTATAGCCAACAATGCTGGGAAAATTTAGTTCAATTGGTTGTTTGTGAGCTGTATTTGGTAATCTTATCTTATCAGCTACATGTGACCCATCATGGAAATCTAGTCATTTGGTTTTTGGTGACTTTTCTTTTAAGCACAATAGAGGAAAAAAATAGGTAGTTGAAATGCTTTATGCATACTTAGTGCTTAGAAGCTCCAATTTGTAACAGAAAAACTTAAATACGAAAGACAGTCCATTGCCTACTTTGGAATAGCAATTATTTCTCTGCAGTTACCATAATTTGATTTGCTCAACACTTGAATAGCACAGCATCTGGATTAGTGCCACAGAAAATCCCATCCCAATCCCACAAAACTTCAGCTCATTCCATTGATATGCCACTTTGATCATGGTTAGAGCTCAGCTCCAGCTAGAAATGTTGAGGTATTTAGGAGTTATGTCAGAATAATAGTGCACTTATATCTCAAATTATCAGGCTAGTGAAACCAAGTTCCAGCTACTTTAAAGCATCCCAAAATAATGCTGTTTTAAGATTTATTTGGGCAAACTGGCAAAACAGGCATTCAAAAATCGGTGCCTGAAAATAAAACTAAAATTAAACAGTAATAATAAAACTAACGAACTAATAATAACACCTTTAAACGGGTTTTATTAGTTGTGCTCTCCACACTGAAAACAAACACCGGTAGACATCACTGTGAATTTGTTTGTCCTAAATCCCCACAGTTCTGATGAGATGTACGGTCAGTAATAGAAAATAAAGCACAAACCTTAAGAAAATACTGACTTTTGGAGTATTGATTTTTTTTTTTTTACTGATCTGTAAACTAAATTAGCATTTAGTTTTTAGTGTACACTAAACTGTGTGAAAATTTCTACCAGTGCCTTGAACTTCAGCTCCCTGCACAGGTGAGAAAGACCAGAAGCATCCTCCAGGGTGCAAATCAGTTCCCTGCCCTGGGGAGTTTTAGAGTGGCTCCAGAAATCAGACTCCATATGGATATGTCCTGGTCTCCAGTGGAAAACTGGCCCTCTGAATGTATTTACTAACAAGATCTTACTGAGTTAGAATTTAATTTTGTTGGAATTTTTAAATTATATTAATTAATTATTTTAGATATTATATATATTATATTACATTAATATATACTATATATACATTTATATAAATATATATTATATTAATTATGTATTCTATTTGTTAGACTATTCACAGCAAAAATAATAGTGAGGGAAGCACTAGGGGGGAGATATTAGATAGACTACCTTTTCCTAGGTACCATAATTAGGTCTTTCCAATCAAGCTATATTTACCATCAAATGCCATACCTTGTTGACACAGGCCACTGAATTAATTTGCAAAATTCAGGCTCTCCAAGATGATGCTTACTTTAAAAACAGATTTTACTGCCAGCTGGGCTGGAGAGCAGAGAATTTGGTGGATGACTTCCTGGGGTTTAGTATTGTACCTCCTGTTCCACCCAAAGCACCAGGTACAATTACTTGAGCCATGAAACTGTTACCACTGCAGAAACCTGGGAGAAAAATTCAACAATCAATGGATTTTTTTTTTCTCAGCAAGGGTCTGAAATCAACACAGTTATTATTCCAGAGAAAAATTAATTTACCCATTTAAATTTCACTGGCAAGCTGGGCAGAACTGCAGTCTTAGTGCTTTCCTGCATGGTGTCTTCCTTCCAAAATATGGGGGTCCCCAAATCAACATTTCCCGGCTTCCCAGCATGTTTACTCCAGACAGCACAAAAAATGAACACCAGCTTTCAGCAGCAGCACAGAACTTGTCAGAGCATCTCTGCTGGAGCTAAACCAGCACTGCCTGCCTGGGGAGCCCAATTCTGTTTGTACACAGCAGCCAGGCTTTGCTCTTCTCTGCAGCTTCCAAACAAACCCTGCTCTGCATTAGAGTATGGCTGAAACCTGGTTTGGGATTTTTCCATTCGTGCCATGACTTAGAGAAAAGTCTATCATCAAAATTCTTCAAGTCCCTGACCCTTCTTTCTCTCCTTTACAAACACTCTGATGTTGCCAAGTAACCAGTTTTCCACATTTAAACTTCCTTCTCTCATTCAGTATTTCTCTACTAACTATTTCCAAGTGAGATACTGCAGGTGATTGTGTTCAGTCCATCCATTTATCATACTCAAAGCAGTCCTTCATGAGAAACTTAATAAAAGTGGTGTTTTGCCAGTCCTAAAGGCTCAAGTTTTCTTTTCACCCATGGCAAACAGCAATATGAAAGCCTCCTTTCCCACTGCATTCCAAGAGGATTGGACTCTGAAGGCAAGGCACTGCCCTGCCACAGCTCTAGTGACACCTATTTCTCCTGATCTACCTTCTTCCTTTTCTACTTTCACCCTTCTTTCTGATCCACTCACAACCCAGCAGCTGGGATCTGAAATCTCTGGGACAGTTCTGCATCTGAGCCTTCCTGCAGATAAAATAATAAATAATAAAATAAAATAATTATTTTGGCCCTAATAATCATAATTAATCCAAATTATTTATGTCCACCACCATTCTGCTGAATCAGAGCACGTACCTAAGAAATTCAACTTTGTCTTTACCTTTGCTCCAAACACAGTGCATCCAGCTAACTCTGACACTCTCCATCACCACCAACAATTTGGTTTTTTCAGTCTTTCTGACATGGCAGACTGAAACACTTCACAGATTATTTGATTGCTCCACTTGGAGCACCGTGCTCAAGGAAAGGTGCAGTAAGAGATATTTCATAATAATTTAAATGTTCATATATTAGGATTAATACAGTAATCAGGAAATAGGAAACAACATAAGATATGTTGCACCTTAGAAAATCAGGCACCTGGCTGGTTTTTAAAAAGCACATGTAAGACTCAGAACGAAATCCCATAAGGCAGCTGAGCAATGACTGCTGTGTGAGATCACGACAGTAATGTAAGATCTGTCACATTTATTGCATTTATGACAAGGGTCCAGCACTCAGAAGGGACAATGTAACCTTCATGTACTTCTACAAGAACCTTGTTTATCAGATAAATACTTTACCAACCTGCCCTTAGCACCAGTGGTTCTCACTTAGAGTCTAAGAACCCCTCAGATTTGCAAAGTTTGGGGGTTCCTGCAAAATATGCATTTCCTCCCACCCTGCCTGAAAGGACAGCACTATGCAGGCTCTGATTTGGCTTGCTCAGGTGGCATTCAGCAAGGGTCTGAAATTTTAGATATTATATATATTATATTACACTATTTTATATATATATATATAAATAAATATATATATAAAATATATGATATTACTATCTCATATATTATATAGTAATATATTATATATTACTGTATATTATATAGTAATATTTATTATAATATATAATATATATTATATACATTATATATTATATAGTCTATATATAATATTATAATATAATATATAAATAATATATATAGTATATTATTATTATTATATATTATATAGTAATATATATATATTATATGGTCCCTTCTATATATATATTATATAGTCCCTTCTCCCTACCAATATATTATAGATTATAATATATATTATTAATATTATATATCCCTAATCTTTGCAACTGATTAAGGATATATTATTATATCCTTAATCTTTACAACTGGTGTTTTAAACTTGTTTACCTGCAAGATGTGCACAAAGAGAGTGTTTTTCTTATTAGCCACTCTAAGTACACCATAGGTATACAAGATGAG
Organism: Melospiza melodia melodia; assembly: GCF_035770615.1. Classification (NCBI taxonomy): domain Eukaryota; kingdom Metazoa; phylum Chordata; class Aves; order Passeriformes; family Passerellidae; genus Melospiza; species Melospiza melodia. Next base: position 48,183,650 of record NC_086199.1, read on the forward strand.
TGTTGTTCTTTTTAGCCACTCTAAGTACACTATATGTGCACAAGAAGAGTGTTTTTCTTATTACCCACTATTAAGTACACTATATGTGTACAAGAAAAATGTTGTTCCTATTTTCCTGTGCTCAGGATAATAATGTGTTGTTCCTACTTCCTGTACTCCTGTACTTACTGGGTACATCTGTGACTCAATTTGTGGGTTCATTTTTAATGACATCTAAATAAGTATTCATTATGCATCCATTTAAGCCCAGGCTTCAAGTCTGTGTGTCACATCAAATCCATGTGTGTTGCTGCACTTTTTTACTTCTAAGATGTGTACAAGAAGAGTGCTGCTCCTAATTAGCCAATAATGTGAGCAGTGTTGATTGAGGACCAATCAGGCCCCATCTTCTCACAGCTGCCTATAAAAAGAATGTGATATATAATAATAAACTTCACATTTACCTTTTAACAACATAAAAATCTGTGTCCCTTTATTCAGCCATCCCTAATGCAACAGCAACACATGGGCAAAGGACTTGATTTAGGATGCCTTGCCAGAGAGGAGACGTGTTAACTGTGCATTTCAGCCCAAGCCTACCCCAGTTACTCATCACGGTGTCTCATAAATCAGCAGGGCTGGAAAGCTCCTCTGAGACAGGCAGCGCAGTGCAGCCCTCCCACAGACACAGCTGCAGCTTCACTGGGACCCTGCTGCAGCAAAAACCCAGCAAACACACAAGCACCACCTTCCTGAAAGGAGTCACTTTTGATGATAAAGGATAATCCTGCATGGGTAGGTTCAAATGCTGAAAATAAGGGTCTTGGGGTGTGTGGGAAATGAACTTGTAGAGAATTTTTTAAGTTTAATAGAAAGTTTATGCAGTATGTATTTGTGTACAAACTTTGAGATAAGAAATGTTGATTTAGCAATATTGTGGAATAAGATAGATATTGTTGAGAGAGAAATAGAACTAGAAATAAATTCTAAAGGTTGGTTTAGTAAATAAGACTAGCTATTTTATACTATGAAAGATGTATTGTAATAAGAGTTATGAGGGGTCATTTTAGATGATTAGTTTTAAAACATTTATAGCATAGTGTGATTAAAATCAATAAGTTAAGAAACACAATGCATTGTAATTAAGAAATAGTTTTTGATCGTAATAGTGTAAATTATAACATTTGTATTTTTTTACAGGAGATTGAAAATAGAACAAAAGTTTTTAATTTCTGAGTTAGAAAAAACTTAATCTAACAGGATGGGAATGCCTGTGGCTGGAGAGCCCAACCCCACAGACTGCTCACTGCCCTGCTCCCTCAGGTTTTGAGATATGCAGACTCCAAATCCCCTCTCACAGAGGGATTCCCAAGAAACCAATTCATCCTTGGAGATGCAATAAAAACCTTAGACATTGAGCCAGGAAAGTTTCCAGTTCCTGCCATGGAGTAAATCACTCACACAGCACCACGATGGACAAAACACGACCAGATGCTGCAAACCCCTCCTGCAGTCCCACAGCCCAACCCGGCATCACTCCTGCTCACAGCCCACCCCTCTGCAGGCTGCCTCTGCTACAGGTGAGCAGCAAATCAGGGAATTTTCCTGTCCCCAGGCTCTCCAGATGCATGAGCAGTCCCGTGACACACGGGCCCACATCCATCCCAACATCACACGCTGCCTTTTCATCTCACTAATTACTCCACTGGGTATGTCTGTGACTGGAGTTGTGGGTTTATTCTCTATGACATCTAAATAAGTATTCATTATGCATCCATTTAAGCACAGGCTTCACCTCTGTGTGCCACATCAAATCCACGCGTGTTGTTGCACTTACTCTGTTTTGGGAGTCACTTGGAGACATCCTCTCCGGTAACTAAGTATTTAAAACACATCTATATAACTAGCTTTTAAAAAGCATCCCACTCATGCTTCCTGTGAATAGTCATCACTGTATTTATTTACAGTTTAGTTTCCTCTTGTATCATTTCGTACTTTTCTTGCTACTCCTATTTTCAAAATTTGCAAACAAAATACTTCTTCAAAGAGCCAATTAGCTTGGTGTGTTTATTTTAGAATTAAAATACAAATATTTTCTGAAAAAAAAAAAAAAAAACTTTTAAAAGCTTGCTTCCTAATGCTGTTAGTTCCCCCTCCTCAGCTAAGTCAATGGAAGAATTTTTTTTCAAAATGGGAAAACAAAAGCAATATATTTTCTATATCTTCAGGTTTTTGTTTCTTTGAATTCATACCTCTGTCTCTACACATGCTCCCTCTGGCATGGAAAATACAGGAGAATAGAATGGGTTTTTCTGTGAAAACTGCTGTGTAAATGTATTAGTTTCTGTATCCAAACCTCACAGCTTTGTTATGTTGTGATATTTGTTACTGCTCTTAGAGCCAGTCCCAAATCCTGGAATAGGGCAATCATGTGAAACTTGTGGCTTCATTAATTGCTGTTAAAATTTATCAGTAAGTCTCTCAGATGAAGGAAAAAGGCATGAAATGCACCTGCATGCCTGGCAGCATCCAAGAAATGGAATGAAAGTAACAGATGTGCAATTGTTCTTATTTGAAACAAACAAACCAACCAAACCTCAATGCTATTAGGCCAACTTCACAATTCTCAACTGAGTTTTTAAGGCCACCGATTAGAAGGACTATATCAAACTGTAAATGTGTCTACATTTTGAAACAAAACTTTCATATCCTAATTTCCAAACCTTCAAAACGTGAACACAAATGTCATTTAAGTTCTCTCATCAGAAAAACATTTACATGCCCGTAGCTGATTTTGTAATACAACACATGCTGAAGACACAAAGCCAAACACTAATTTCCTCTCAATACACAAAATTTTAAAAAAATGCCCAAATATAGCATTGCTTTAGTTGGCCACTGTCAGCCATTAATTGTTTAAATCATACATATTAATGCTTTTGTTAACTTGATTCTGTCTTGCAGTGTGCTCAAACACCAAGCCAACATCTGGTTTCTTGTCTGACTGAAAACAAAGGGATGCAAATACCTTTCCACACTTTCCCTGATAGATTTGATTTGTGCAAGCACACACACATCTCTGAGAACAGACTCCCCCAAACCTGCTGGAAAGCCCCAGCTCTTCTGGAAACCTCCACGTACAACATGTGTCACCCACCAAAGCCTCAGAGGGGTCTGGAGAGCTGTAAAACAGAGCTCTGATATTTATTACAGAAATGGCATTAATTGTGTCTTGGTGCAATGTTGAGGGGAAAAAAAAAATAAATTACATTTCCAAAGCCACAGGAGGATTCAATGCAGCGCTGAGCAGCTTACTGCCAATGCTTCCAACAATTATAGCTGCAGGGAAATGATGGATCTTTTTATTACAGGTTCTGGAGCTGTTTTACTTCCAGTGAGATTTATGAGATTAAACAGAAAAGACCTATATTACCCACTGTCATCATCTGGGCAAATTTAAGAAAACTCTCCTTTACAAGGAATTTATAATAATACATCTTCTCAGCCCGATTTAAACCTTAACTAATTAAAGACTCCAAACTCTGCTAAACCCAGATTCTGGTCAGTAATAAAAGCAGAAAGAGCTAAAATCCAGATTTGCCATGGTGTTCTTTGAGGGGCAAATAGACAGCTGGCCTTTTCTGAAGTACCTGACCTCTGCCTTTGATACTAATGGGAATTCAGAGACAGAATTGCTTGAGCATTTTTGAAAATCCTACTAATCATCCCTTTGCAGAAAAAAAATTTCTTTTAAGTCAACAAATTACCTTCTAAAATTTAGCTATCAGTGGCTTTCCAAAGGTTAGAGAAGTATTACAGAACTGAAAAAAAGCTTCAATACCAGTGTCAGCATCACTCTAAGGCCCAGACAGAAGTTTCCTTTAAATAAAATAGTTAACCATTCTTATGCTGGTATGGTTTCAATTCAAATTCATTAAAAAACACTTTTCCCCTATTCTTTTGCTGCTGTTGTTGGGGGACTGCTATAAATTATCTATCTCCCACCCTGACAGAACTTATTTGCTGGCAAAACTGCACCTACTAGGAGGGTAAGGCTATAAGCTCTCTACACTGAAAGATTTTTTATTATTTCCTTACTATAAGCTCTCCAAACACCAACTCATGAAATACACTCAGAAAGTACAACCTGGCACTCCAAGTTTAGATCCAATTTTAATTTAAGGACAATGAGGTTTGAAAAATGCACATTTTGATATAATTAGCAAGGCTAACTTAATGTGTGGTATCCCTCCAATCATTTCATTTCAACTGCAGGAGTCATAAAATGTGCTGGATTTACTTCCAGGATGGAAACCACAGAGCCCTTCTTTCAACAGTAAAACAGTTTTTCCCAAAATGCAGTGGAAAAAAAGGCATCCCAAAAGAAGCAGAGGCAGATCCCCAGGACAGATTGCATTGCTGTAACTTGACATGCCATCCTCCTCAGAAATTAGGGCAGTTCTCATCAGAGGCACCAAGGTCACAAGGTTCTGCCAAAACAGAACTGCACAAGCATGTACTGCAGCAGGTATTCCATTGCTGATGCCCATTTATATTAAGAATCATATCTGGAGAGTCATAAAATGTACAGAATTCATCTGCATAATTCATTATATTTTCTTGGAGATGACAAATTCTCCAAATAGACAATAACTCTTGTGTAATAGGGAAACTGGGCAAGTGGACCTGAAGGTGCATAAAATTTTGACAACTCATTCTCTTTGGGATTTGCTATTAAATCTAAAACCTTTCTTCATGTTTCACAAACAAATACTCATTGTTTAGATACCCACAGGATTAAGCCCAGTGCTTGCAAAGAACCATTTGAGGCTGGTTCCGATTCTTAAAATACTTGAAACATAATTGAAATTTCAGTTTGAGAAACACAAGCGTTCTTCTTCAAGGCACAAGTTAAGGACACAGTGCAAGCCAGAAGCTCTCTGCTCAGCCTGCTCAGTCCTTTTGCTCCCTGCCCTGCAGGTAACACCCTCTCCGAGGGACGGGGTGAAATTCCATCACACACTGCTAAGCACTGGCCTCTCTGCTGCTCTCCCTCCTGCTTGGCTTCCACAGGGCTGATGGAGCTGAGCCACAAAAGGAGCTCAAAGGAGAGGCAACTCCGCTGGGCAAACGCCACTTGTGAGTTACACTGAAGGCACAGAATGCACTGAATGCCACCAAACGCCACTTGTGAGTTACACTGAAGGCACACAATGCACAGAATGCTATCAAACACCATTTCTGAGTTACACTGAAGGCACAGAATGCTATCAAACACCATTTCTGAGTTACACTGAAGGCACAGAATGCTATCAAACACCATTTCTGAGTTACACTGAAGGCACAGAATGCTATCAAACACCATTTCTGAGTTACACTGAAGGCAAGAATGCACAGAATGCCACCAAACGCCACTTGTGAGTTACACTGAAGGCACAGAATGCTATCAAACACCACTCTTGAGTTGCTAAAGGCACAGAATGCCACCAAACACCACTTGTGAGGTACTAAAGGCACAGAATGCCACCAAACATCACTTCTGAGGTACTCAAGGCACAGAATGCCACCAAACATCACTTCTGAGGTACTCAAGGCACAGAGTGCCACCAAACATCACTTCTGAGGAACTCAAGGCACAGAGTGCCACCAAACACCATTTCTGAGTTGCTCAAGCCACCAAACACCACTTGTGAGTTGTTACAGGCACAGAATGCATAGAATAACACCAAGCACCACTTCTGAGTTAGTTATTGCAATGACTTGTGAGGGTTCCTCAGGGTGAGAGAGACAGACGAGAATCTTGCTTCATGATCAGAAGGCTGGATTTATTGATTTATGATATATAATACATTATGACTATACTAATAGGAATAGAGAGAAAGGTTCAGAAGCTGCTAAGCTAAGAATAGCATAGGATAGAATCTAAAAACAAGAGAGCTCTCTGTGAATCTGTTCCAGAGCTTGGTCCTGTGATTGGCCCTTAATTGTAAACATGGAACATGGGCCAATCACAGGTGCACTTATTGCATTCCACATCAGCAGATAATAATTGTTTACATTTTTCTTCTGAGGCCTCAGCTTCCCAGAAGAGGAAAAATCCCAAAGAGAGGATTTTATGAAAAAATGTCTGTGACAGTTAGTAAAGGCACAGAATGCATAGAATGCCACCAAGCACCACTTTTGAGTTCCTGAAGGCACAGAATGCCACCAGCATGCCTGTGGGATTGTCACTGATGTTAGGAGGAACAAACAGACCGGAGCACAGAACTCAAAAAGCAATGTGCTAGCATCTGGGCAGCATGACATACTATTTCAGACATGACATACTGCTGTAAATTAGCAGCCATCATGTGTTACCTGCAATATGAATTTGTGCATGTGAGCCAGCGTGGCTGTTGCATTGAGGATGGGTAAATACAGTGACATTTAGACTCTAAGGTAAAATGTTGAGCTTATTAGAAACTGCACATTTTTTTAGAGGCAGTTATGATAAAAGTGGACTTGATTGGTCATTAATTAATACTCTTTACACTGTTGGTTAATTAGGAATAACATTCTTTTTGTAAACACTTTACAATTAACAAGAATTTCAAAATACTAGGTGTACGATTGTTTTCATTTTAATTAATACTCTTTGCACTATTGGGTAATTGGGAACAACACTCTTTTTTGTCAACACTTTGCAATTAACAAGAAGTTCAAAACACAAGGCGCAGGACTGCTTTAATTCTTCCTTTGAGCTTTCCCAAAACTTCCCAGAGGAATGTCTGGTAAAGTTTATCTGGCTTTTTTCTCTGACCAGTTTCCAGCATCCACAAACCAGTACCAAAACCTGTCTCTGTCAGGATGCACCTGAGCTCTAACAAGGTGTCAGCCATAAAATGCTAAATTCCCATCAAAACACAAGCACTTAACACTGTGCTCCTACTAAATAAAACCCTGCAGAACAGCCTAAAAGGCACTCAAGCTCATCTAGATGAGCCATTTCAGCCCTTGCCAAAGGTTTTTTTTTTTATTATTTGTCTGCCTCCTAAGGTTTAAGGAGCTTTCCACAGGGAAGATGATAATATTCAGACACCATTTAGCTCTCCCTGCAAAGTTAAGCCCTTGTGTCCAACAGGAATAGAGAGGAGATTATGGACTGCCTTCCACCAGCACCAAACACAGGTCTCTACCCAGCATCCAGGGTAACAAAAAGCTCAGCACCACATTAAAAACTGGAATTAGGTAAGCTTTCATGCCCTAGGAGTCACACAGCTGGCCTAATATTTGTGTACTCCGAGAAAATTCCACTGCAAAAAAAATTTTGACACCAGTTGTCTTAAGCTCAATTGAACTCTAGATCTAGATTGGTGAGAGATCTGAAGCAGTTCCAGGGTGTATAGAAAAATATATACTTATCTCATAAAATTTTGTTGCAGAGGAGAAAACAAAAATAAAACTCAATGAAACAAAACAAAACCAGGAAAAAATTAAAACCACCTAACTTCCAAAAGCCAATTTCTGCTCTTAAGACATGCTCTCAACCTTTCACGGGAACTTTGCTGGAGACACAGAAAGGTAAGAGACAACTTTGGGCTGAAAATTCTGCTGGAGAGAATTTAGCACTTGAATCTTTCTATCCTTTATATTTCCAGTGCAATTGTCATCATTAGAGCTAACATGAAATCCAGTCCCAGGCAAAACTGGATTTAATCAACAAAACTGCAATTCCTTGCTGGCTGGACTGGAGGGGGACCACAGGCACTGAAAGCAGGTTATTTTTATTTTATTTGTAAAACTCTGGGCCAAATACATCCCCAGCTAAAAAGATTCTACCTGCTAGCTCTCCCCACCTTCTCTCTCTCTCTCTCTCCAGTATTAAATAACTTATGACCAGGAAACCTCAGGTCAAACACTACACATTCCACAATAATTCAAGATGCAAACATTAGCTCAAGTGAGAAAAAGCTTGGTGGATAAAGCTGTGGGACAGAAAAAAAATCTCATGTTTTCACTAGCAGAAAGCTGCACAAAGGCAACTCCAGCTGGAGATCCTCCTTGGAAATGCACAATTCATTCTGATTTGCTTTCTCCCCCTTTTTATTTTTTTTTCAAATCTCTCTTATTATTTGGTGCTGTCATTTATTTTCCATGAGTATTTCTATGTGACAGAGGCTGCTGAAATCCAGACCACCATCTTCTCATGGAAAATACAAAATATCTCATGGATAAAAAGCAGCACTGACTGTTTCAGTTGTGCCATCACTTTAACTTGACTGTGGCATTTATTTGACACACATCACGTTTATACAATATTATGAAAAGCAGTGCTGCATACAGGATCAGGAGGTTTTATCAATAATGTAGTTAATAAGCAGAGTGTTTGTGGGCAGCCACAGTGCCACAGGTTATCTCAGAACATTTGTGTTTTGCTTATACTTCTATAATAAAAATTAATGACTTCAAAGTCCTCAGTGGGAGTATCTAGGACATTCATATTTATCAGAACTGTTACTGGCTCCTGCAGTAAGCAATTATTCTTATTGCATTAAACCGTTCATTTCCAAAGATGTATCCCCAAAAATCAAATAAATCCAAGAATGAATTATAGTCAAGATAGAAATTTACCTCAGGGATACTTTTAGAAAACTCAATTTAAAAACACATTTACTTTTGCCTCTGTGCCAGCAACAAAGGCAGGAGAAAAGGGGGAAGAACAACAGAATAATTTTGATTTCAGCGTTTCCTACAAGAAAATTCCAAAGCCAAACGAGCTGCAACCTCAACATCCAGCTTCCATCTGTGAAGGGTAGGAAGGCATTGCCACCTATGACTCAGAGGCTGCTGCTAATTGCACAGACCAAATGAATAATGCTGAATATGCAACAGAATATTGCTTTCAATGCTGCCCTTGAAAGCTTTGAAAACTTGCTGCTTCCCAACCCTTGTGCTGAGCATTACCAGGATTTTAGCTGGCACGACAGATGCAGGAGCAAACTGCAGAAAGTAATTCCTGTGTCAAGTACAAAAGGCAAACAGTCACATTTTGAGATTTAGGGAAGGAACATCACAAGGAGAAGCCCTGGGAAGGAGGAAAACAAGCTGCAGCACATAACGTTTGACGATCCAAAATGAGATGTGGGCAATGCAATTTCACTTACGTGATTCATTTTATAAGCAATGCGAATGCAATCTCACTGATTATGCTCCAAAACAAAAGAGGGAATTTCATTACTTCAGCCAGTGCAATTAGACATGCAAGAATCACAAAACATCTTATCTGCAGCAGAACAAATAGAAAGCAGCATTTCCCATTTAGATGGGAATAACCAAGGTGGGTGAAATGCATTCTGTGGTGGTGGGTGCTGGGGAGGCATAAACTGAATTGTGCAGCCTTTAAGCTCACACACAGACACTCACAGAGATTAATTCCACCACATCTGTCATAAATGAGCTAAAGATACCCCAGAACCCATATGACATGAGGTAAAAAAAACCCAAAAAACAACAAAACTAACAAAAAGACCCCCAAACCAGTGTCTTCCCCAACAAAACAAAACACCACTAAAAAAAAACCACCCCAAAACTGCAGACCTATTTTATATACAAGAGTCTTTTCCAGTTTTTATTTATCTTCTGGTTTCTCAAGGCTTGAAAACAGGCAGTTACTCTGAAGTCAGGCAGGCTGTGTGAATTAAGAGTACCATTGCTTTCCCTATATGGCTCCCCAGGGAATGCATTTATTAGGCACAGGCCTGTTTTCTGATTTAGCTGAAGCACTTTTCCTAGAGAATATCACTGTCCACAGCAAGAGGAATTTTCGAGTAACAGCTGCAGAACAGCCTTTTTCTGTAGGAACTGTCTTGAATCAGTTCCCCTATATGGACACACAGCATTGATTTCCAGCCTCATACTCCTCTTAGTACTTAAAAGGAGAAGAAAATTATATGTTTTTAATGGGCAGTCCAATAATAGAAACTGCAGAAAAGCTTCAGCTTCTTGACAATTAACAATAAAACTGACACTGACAAAACCAAAACACACAAATAGATGGAATATCAGGGCACTCAGCTATACTAATTTGGGTGTGTTGTTTTCAGTTTTTAACAATCAAAACCACTTTTGCTTTGACTAAGAATACGTGTAAAATTGCACCCACCTACCCATCCACAGTCATATTTCTCAGTAAATGTAAAGGAAATCCCAGTTCTTTTGATTCTATCCATTAAGGAGCAGGAAAAGGTACCTTCCAGGGACAGATTACAACAGAATTCCACAGCTCTGCAAGATTATGGGGAAGGAAAAAAAAAGAAAAAGAATGTTTCTATGAGCTTGCAGCAAAAAATCATTACTGAACATTCTGTAAAAGATACAGATAGCTTTTAAGGAAATTATGGTAGTTTTTTAAGGAGAAAACTATTAGGATAGTTTTTAGGGAAATAAACTAATTCACTAAGTTGCTTAAGGAGACAAAAAGAGAAAAAAAAAAAACTTGAAAAAGCATGGAACTTAAAGCCTGGGAACAGCTGTCTTAACCATTTCTTTCTTTCCATCTGGATGCACTGGGCTGTAATTTTTCTGCACATTTCTGCACTCTGGCAGTGCCAGGGAAATCCCCATTTGCCCAGCACCAGGGCAGCCTGTGCTGGGGCTTGCTGCAGTCAATAAAGGCAAAGTTCGCAGTGGCCATAACGGGACAGGAATGTGAGCTGGGTGAAACCACTCTGCTCGCATCAATACTCTCACAGTCACCGACATTACACAAAATTAGCAGTTAGGAGTCTCAGTTCTGTGACTGAAATGAGTAATTTCCTGCAACCTTTCTCCTCCTTCCTCCTTCCAAACGCTTTGGCAATGAAGAGCAGGCTTAGGGACTGTTTCACAATGAATACAGCCCTTAAGGGTAAAACTGGCAAGATACTCCAGTCTGCTCCAGAAATCCCTCCTGCAATTCATTATTCCATCTAGTTCTACTCTACTGGTTTAGTCCAGCCTAAGAAATCCTGAGATCCTTCATCTTCTGCAGATTGTGAAGACTTGAGACTACTATACTCTTAAATGCCAAAACCATGTCATTCTAGAATTGAAATGCTCTTTTCTCTCCACCCCCTGGAAAATCAACTCAGCTCTAAATCTTTCCTCAACATGCTTTGCCTGCATGTTGCTGTAGAAAATGAAAGGTGACATGCTCAGAGGCTTTTCCAGTCCTTTTGCCTCAGATCTCCAGCACTTGCTTTTCCCCACTGTTGTTACCTACAGCAACAAGAACTACATCTATCCCTCTCCTTGTCAAATAACATGACAGATTTTTTACAATAACAATCACCTCCAAGTGATGAAGAGAACCCCATGCGGCTCCAAAGAGCTGAGCTCATCTCACCCACACAAATGACATTTTCCTGTCTGAAACGTCACCAATCTCCCCAAAGACCCTTCCTCACCAAAGCAACACTTTGCTGTTACTGTGGCTTGAGAGCTTTACAGAGAGCATCAAATACAACTCAGTTTAACAAGCACAGGTGCATATTTTCTGCAAAAACAGCAAAATCACTTCACTTAGATCACTGTGTCACCATACCTGTCCTCACAAGCCACGCTTGCACCCCTCCCAGCAAACACGAGCAGTCAATGGCTCTGCCCTTGACCTTTGCTAAGCGAGCGGCCCCAGAGAATAGCTTGAATTACAGACTTGCCTTTGAGCCACAGCTTGGGGCAGCCTGCCAGGTGTGTGTACCAAGCCATCAGCAGGGAGCAGGGCTTGGCTGGGCCCAGCTGTCTGAAGGGAACCGAACCTCACAGGGATTTAACAAGGCGGCTCAGTGCCATGTGCCACCCGCTTCTTCAGTTCCCAGCCTGGTGGCAGAAACGGAATTCCACTCCAGTCCAAGCAAAAATGGAATTCCAGTCCAAGCAAAAATGGGATTCCAGTCCAAGCAAAAATGGGATTCCAGTCCCAGTTCCGATGGGAACATGTGGAGGGAGTGTGGGACAAAGGGAATTCAGCCCTGGGACTCCACTGCCACCAGTGTGCCAGGTGTCAGAGCTGCTCTCTGGGGCTAAGACAGTGCACAGCCACTTTCACAGCCAGGAGCAAGTGCTGCTGAACACAAACCCTGCTGTCATTTTTCACACTGCTAAGCAAAACAGACCCAAGTGTTAACCACTTTGAGGACCTGCTGTGCCCTGGATTTTCCCTGATCATTCTGAGTGTGTGAGTCTCTGTTTTATGAGTGTCTGAGCAAGCTCTCCCTCAAGGGAGATAATACATCAGGAAGCCTATCAAGGGTTAAATGCCTTTAACACCCATTCCATTCACAGGTAAAAGCCACTTTTCCTTCTTCTTCTTCTGCCCCTAAGCCAGAACCTACACCTGGAGCTCACATCCTCCCAAGAGCAGGCATGTGCACACTGCATCCGCACAGCCATTCTCCCAGGTGTTATGTGGGGTGGTGTTTTTTTCCTCCGAAGGCAAAAATGAGGAGGTCCTTGATCTAATGAGGGTTTTCTCTATCTGTAGGCACAGTCTGGTCTTGCTCTGCATGTTCAACTTGCAGGTGACTCTGCCAGAGATGGTGTTAGGCTTGGGTGGGAAACGGCCTCCTGAGCAGGCAAGTTAAAGCAAATAAAACAAATTAAGGAAGAAAGAAAGTAAAGCAAATCTTTTTAATATATAAAACATAATAAGAGTCCTGGCTGCAGTTTCCTAATTGTTCTAAGGGGCTGTATTTCAGAACCTTCTTCCCACCTTCCACTCACACCATTGTTGCAGACACATTTTCTGAAAAATCCTTTCTTTAGGATGTTTCCTCCTGAGAAGCTGAGAGGCCTCAGGAACAAAATGTAAATATTGTTTATCTGCTGCTGTGGAATGCAACAGGAGCATCTGTGATTGGCCCATGTTAGATATTTGTAATTAATGGCCAATCACAGCCCAGCTGGCTCGGACAGAGAGCCTGAGACACAAGCTTTTGTTATTCTTCTTTCTTTTTCTATTCTTAGCTAGCCTTCTGATGAAATCCTTTCTTCTCTTTAGTACAGTTTTAATATAATATATATCATAAAATAATAAATCAGCCTTCTGAAACATGGAGTCAGATCCTCGTCTCCTCCCTCAACCAAAAACCCCTGTGAACACCGTCACACACCATCTCAGCCCTGACCATCCAGGCTTTTCTGTCACTCCACTCTTTTTATATCTTCCTTGGCCAAAACTGTATCCTCACATGGTCTCATGTAGCTCCTGAAGCAGTAAAAGCACCAAGTGACCATGAAAAACCAAATGATTCTCTGCCCAGTTTCACAGGCTCTGCTTTTTCTTTGTTTTCCTGCAACCACCCCATTTTTCCCGAGGGACAGGGCGACAGGAATGCCACATTAACTGCCAGCCCCGTGAGAAGAACATCTCAATCACCCACTACAAGCAAGGATCAGACCTCCCAAGCCCCCTGGCCAGGCTGTTTTGTGCCCTTCCAGTAACCCTGCAGCATGGCTATCACCGCCACTTCTTATCTTATCTGCTCAAACACTGTCTGCCAGGGGCAGACAGGGAGCCAGACCTAAACAATGATGTTAAGTGAAGGCTTCCTCCCAACACAGTCTTGAACTTCTGATCAGACTGATCACTCCTCAGCAAGATAACAAGCCCTGCTGGGGGTTTAAGGGCTTTAAAATCCGGCTCAAGAGAATGCAGATAGGAAGCAGGCTTCCAAAAAAAAAAAAAACAAGCAAAGCTCTCAGTGCATGCAAACATTCTTCTCTGGGCACCAGTTGTATGTACATGAACACAGACACATGTGAAAATAAATAACAAATATACAGCATGGGGGTGTTTGGATTCCTCAGTCAAATTCTTCTCTGTTAAAAAGAAAATAAAGGAGGCATTTTGGCTCCTTTAAAACACAGATGAAGCAGCAGCAACTTTTCCAAAGGGAAGGAGCTGGTATTTTTTAATTCTGTTACAATTCAGACAACTCTGCACTAGAATTTGATGCTTCTTAGAGAAAATAAGTTTTTCAAAGTTTTTATAATAGTAAAAAAAAAAAAAAAAAAAAAAGGAACAAAACAAAAACCCTAAACCTAGGAAGTAGCAAGACTTTTGCCTCCATCAAGCTGTTTCCCACCAAGCCCACAAGCTTTACCAGCACAATCTGTGCCATTCCTGGGCAGATCTATTGACATGATTAACATCACAAGTACCCCAGCTGCACTGAAGGGCATCTCTGCTCAGATTAACTGCCCTGGTAGAAGTTCTAAATGGAGATTTGGGGTTTCCAAGGGTGGAAGACATCCCATCCTGCCCAAGGCCCCATTTATTCCACCTGCAGTGGCACCACGTGAGGAGAGGAGACAAAGGAATCTGCAAATTCAATGGCAATCAAGCAAAAGCTGTTCATTGTGCTTCTAAACGTTGTTTATAATTACTTCTTACCTTGTCATGCATTTTTTGGTTGGTAGCTCTGCTTTGTCCACGAGGCAAGAAAGCATCTTTTTATTAATCTGATAGATGCTGTGTCATTTTACTGGGGTTGACACCCTTCTGTCTGTTAACAGCTTTGCTGCTGCTTCTTTCTTCTCACAGCATCAGCTTTTTTATCCATGAAAATGACCTGGTTCTTTAGTTCCAGAGGGTCAGGCTGGTTCATCCAGGACATGTCCATTTTCCTGTGGATATGATCCCACAACCATGGCCACAGCTCCACCAAGGCCTCAGCCCAGCTCCAGAGCCCCTGTGGGGCTTTGTGGGGGGTTTAATCTTATAGATTATATAAATTAGAGATTTATTTGGATTATAGATCTCTGTTGTTTTTTTTTTTTTTTCATCCCAGAGACAAGTCTTTCACTTTCTATGCAAGTTAGTTTATCATGCACAGTCTGCTCTTTTAGACCTTTCTGGCAACGGGCTGCAGGGGTGTCTGGTGGTCCTGTTCCCCCCTACAGCCCATTCTGAATCTCATTTGTGTTGTGTTTATCTCCAGGCACTAGAATGAAGGTGTTTGTCCCAGAAAAGTGCTGCCTATCTCCACACGGCCCCTGTCTCCAGCCACTCCTGCTCCTTCTCACAGTGTGTTATTACCAACAACCCTTGGTGGGCTGCACAGCCACCTGACCATGGGTGTTTGAGACAAACACAGAGCCCTCCTGGAATCTGCAGACACTGCCCCACAGTGCAAAATGCACTTCTGCATTCCTGCACCAACCCCTGCACCATCAATCACCACTACGGCAACACAGCTCAGCACTCTGCACGCTCCAAATGCACTGCAGAAACTCAGACTCTCACTGATCCCCCCACAGGTGCACCCAGGCCCTTCAGGACACAGAAATCATCTCATGTTAAAGAAGATAACCTTGAGCAATGTTGGGAAATTCTTCATGTCCTGCTGGGAAATCACACGGAAGTCTCGTGTGGGTTCATTCCACCCTTGGGCTTCACCCACACAGAGAAGTGTGGGTGAACTCTAAAGCAGCTGACAACCAGAGGACGGCACAAAACAGCAGCTTCAGAGGTGTGTCTCATGAAGGAAGCACCTTTGGAGCACCATAACACAACAGGACAACACAACCCAGCCATTTCATAGCTGTGTCTCATGAAGGAAGCACCTTTGGAGCACCACAACCACAGGACAGCCCAACCCAGCCATTTCATAGCTGGATCTCATGAAGGAAGCACCTTTGGAGCACCACAACCACAGGACAGCCCAACCCAGCCATTTCATAGCTGGATCTCATGAAGGAAGCACCTTTCATAGCTGGATCTCATGAAGGAAGCACCTTCACAAATCCCCTGGCACACATTAAACACGGGGAATCCCTAATCTGTGCAGGGATACAGATCAATAACCTCACCTTCCACCAACAGGGCCAAGCCCTGCAGCTCCCAGTCCCCTAACGCCATGCCAGCACAGGCACAGATGGTGACCAGGGCTGGAGAGCTGAACTGGACACCAAACTCCAGGGATTCCTCTGAATTTTCAACTTTGCTGTGCAATAGAGGCACGTGGGCTCCTCCAGCTAACAGCACCACCACCCCCAAACAAGCAGGGCAAAAGAGACCTCATAAAACCTCTCTGCACACACCTCTTGGCATTGTGAGTGCAAAAACAGTGGCTGGAAGCACTCAAGCCATGCTGGATGACACAGGAGAACTCAAAGGCAAGCCCCAAGGTGCAGATTTTGGTGGAGTCACTGTGCAGATCAGATTGCTAGCCCAGAGTTCAGCATCACACCCAAGCCTTGACTAGGTGTGCAAGTGAAAGGCAAAAAAGGCAAAAGTACCACAGGAAAAGAAAAATACAAAAATATTGGTTTTTTTCTTTTTTTAGCACTAGAGTTCAGGAGAATATTCCGTGGCATCTTGCTGTTTCTGCAAGGACAATGAACACAATCTCAAAAATCTTGATCCCATAGGAAATTGTCACAAAACTTACGTGCACAGAAGCTGCATTTCACCACTTGAAAACATTTCCCCAGCTGGCCTTTCAAATGTGTGTGATGGGGCAGTGAGAGCACACAGCATTGAAGTTCTGCCCTCTTTACCATTTCCATAAACATTTAAGTCAGGTGCTGCAGAGGCAGCATCACTGAAAGCTCCCTCAAATTTCATTCCAAGAATGAAAATCCAAGAATTTCCTCACTGAAAGCTCCCTCAAGTTTCATTCCAAGAATGAAATTCCAAAAATTTCATCACTGAAAGCTCCCTCAAGTTTCATTCCAAGAGGGGTCAGGATCAGGCACCCTCTCACTGGGGGCAGGAAGCAGAAGAATGAGAGAGCAAGAGAAGCTGTCAATAGAGGGAATAATTGCCTGTATGTCATTCCTCTAGGAAATCACAGGCACTGTGGAACCCTCAAAGACCTTTCCAGGCACTGTGTCACACTAACAGCTAAATTTTAAGTCAAATACTGCATTAGCCAAAAGTGCAACAAATAAACAGCAAAGTTAATAAACAGCCTTGCATAAAGATGAAACCCTAATGAAACCCAGTGCAATTTGTTGATAGCATGTGTAGTCTAGGCTACATGCATAATGTAACAGTGCAACTGCTAACAGCAGGCTCACAGAAGATAATTTACACTTGTTTTTATGGACATGAGGAACTGATCTTTGAAGTTGTCCCTAATGAGATGCTGCTTGGCCCTAACAGCATCCTGAGAGAACGTGCTGGGGTTTTTTTTCATCCCTGCCCTGCATCCGGTGCATATTTATGCTGCAGAACCCAGAGCTATTTAAATTGCACACGTGCACTGCTGTCCCCTCCCTGTGCCACCTCACAGCGGGGGAAATCCCTCCTGGAACGTCTGCACTCAGCTTCAGGCCTTTGCTGTGATTAGCCAGCCCACCTTTGCCAAGGAGCAGGAGATGTTCAGGGTTAATGAAGGTGGCTTTTATCCCCCTGCCCTCCCGAGCTGATGGAGCTGCCAGGTCAATTGGGCACACCCAAATTGGCACAAGGCTCCCCTGAGAAAACACGAGCGCAGCCCTGCACTGGGTCTCAAACACACAGGCAGCAGCGTATTGTGGAAAACTCCACAATAACCAATTTCCCCCAGCAGCCACTGTTTTCCTAAAAGAACCACAAAATATTTTTTTTTTCATCATGTAGAGAAATCTCCAGAACATTAGCAAGAGAGATTTCTCTCCATAAGTAAACTAAAAAAAAAAAAAAAAAGACTATTTTCAATGTAGTAAACTACATATAAATTTTAGGGTTTTTTCTTTACATTATCAGTAAAAAAAAAAAGTTGCAAAGAGAAGTATTCTACAAATTTGTTGTGATTCTTACTACTTTTTCTTCTTTCAGTTATCAACAGCTTATCTCAGGTTATTTCTGGGTATTTGAGATCATTTATACATTTCTCTACTTCCATTTATTGGTCATCTAATAAACTTTTCTTTATCCCCTTTTAAAATGTTAAGCCTACTTTACCTTTCTCCTAATCCTGTCATCCTACCTCACAACAAAAAATAAGTACCTAAGTAAATAACCAACACTAAAACCCACCACACTCATCAACACATTAGTTTAAAAAAACCTCAAAATTAAAGAAATCTTAAATTAACAAACCAAACACCACGACAGCAACGCAAATAGGGAAAGGTTTTTGCTGTGCCCTGTGTGGTCACTGCTCCACCCACCTGTGACAGCCTACATTTTACTCTCTCTTCCATAGTTCTCTGAGGCAGAGCCATCCATATGTCTGGCTTCTTGATCAGCACTGCCTCAGGTCCTCAGTTCAAGTAAACTAAGTGGAAACTAAGGCAGTTCAAGAAACTTTTTCATGCTCCATTCAAATGTTTCTTCTACAGCTTTTGGGATGCTGCTAAAATCAGAATATTATTATATCTATTTTTAAATTACTTTTATATATTTATATCATATTACACTATATTATATGGATATTATATTATATAAATATTGCATTGAATTATGTATATTATGTTATATTTTATATTATATTATATATTATATTATTTGCATGTTATATTATATAAATATTATAATGTGTTTATTTATTATATTTTATATCTATAATATTATATATTAAATAATATTATAAAATATACTGTTATATACTATACTATCATATTATATCATACCATATATCATATCATATTATATCATATCATACATTATATATTATAATGTACATTATATATTATATCCTATTATATCCTAATATATTATATCCTATAATATATTATATCATATCGTATTATATTATATTATATTATATTATATTATATTATATTATATTATATTATATTATATTATATTATATTATATTATATTATATTATATTATATTATATTATATTATATTATATTATATTATATTATATTGGTGTTATATTATATAGGCGTTATATTATATTGGTGTTATAATATATTGGTGTTATAATATATTGGTGTTATATTACGTTGGTGTTATATTGGTGTTATATTATATTGGTGTTATGTTATGTGTTATATTATATGTTATATTATATGTTATATTTGATTTTGGTTATACCATCAGAGAATTTACATTTAAATTCTTAAATTTTTGCCTTTTTCTGTTTTGAAAATAGAGAGGGAGAAAATAAAGATCCCTAAATTCTTTGAGCACACCTGTCAGCACTGTCTGTGCTGTATGAATGCAGAGCACAGTTAGCAGGATGCTTGATTTTTCATTTAGAGCTCATTACCTAATAACACAGTAAACAAACAAAAATTCTACCCCACTGATGGCCATTTGGTGCCTTAAAAAAAACAAAAACAACCCCACAAAAACCAAGACAACGCAAGAAAATATTCTTCTTTAATTTCTATAAACATCCTCTTGGTCAGCATGACTGCACTTCCATGCAAACAACAACAAGGCATAAGTCTGGAAGTTCCAAATCTAAAAAACCTTTTTTGTTAGGAAAATAATGAAACACATACAAAGACACAAAAGACAGATTCCAATACAGCAATATATATCATATGTACATATATATCTCACACTGCTGCACTTCATGCTAGGGCAGGAAAGTCTTTAAACCCATATGCAGACAGTAAAATCGTAATAAATAAATAAATATAGGTTCTAGGTGTGATAGGAGCTTCACCTCAGGCCAACAGCTTATCTCAAGTTATTTCTGGGCATTTGAGATCATTTATACATTTCTCTACTTCCATTTATTGGTCATCTCCAGTTCATTCCTCCTGTATTTTATTATATAAGTGTCTGGACCCAAAGAAATGGCACTGTCTCTTTATATATACAAATATACAGAAAATTGCCACATCTATTCCAAATCTTCTACAGGACCCCATTTCATTTGAACTAATTAATAAGAACTAATAATTTAATTTGAACTAATTAATAACAAAAAAAAAAAAAAACCCTCTGCCAGCTTCCTGGCTCCAGGAGTTTCAGTCCATACCTTTTAACTCTCCACTGAATGAGTGATTCACAAGAGGTTTCCTCGTGCCCTGGAATGACATCTGTAAAACTGCTGAGAGGAGCACTCACTGAAAGCAGTGACAGCATGAAGTGATGGCATGAACAGACTCTCAAGGAAGCCAGGTGATCCAAAACTCATTTTCAACCTCAATTAATATTTTTCTCTTGACAATCTAGACCGGATGCAAGGATTCTTTTGAGGAAAATAAGCTCTGTAATAATGATATCTAAAATGAATGAGCCAGAAGACAAGACAAAATCCCCCCCCCAAATTCAGACCATTGTAACTCCTTGAGACCAGGGATTTCCTTTCTGTCCTCACTCAAAGAAAACAAAGCCTTCATTCTACATTTTTAAATCAATCTAATGCCAAGAGAGAGATTATCAAAATAAAACAATTATATATATAAATTTTCAAGTAATTCAAAGATTACACCCAGGTTATATATAATTTTTTTTCATATATGATTGTGTGTTTATTTAGTTTGAATTTATTCACTGCTTTGCACCAAGAGGAAAAGTGAATGCCTGGATGACTTTAAATTTACAAAATAAACACACCACAAAGACAAAATTTCCCTCTTCCTTAATATCTGTCAATTACCATAATCTTATATGCACACTGCTAACAGCCAGAGAAAATAAGTCCTTGAAAAAAAATCATTGCTTAAAAGTGAGGGAGCTGCTTAATCTGGTATTTTTAAGTGGCAGGTCCTGTCCCACTGGAAGCAATAATGATGTCACTAATCACTGCATTTCACAAGAATAGGACAAAGTTCCTATATATTAAATATGCTGGCTGACATGAAATTTTAATTCTGAACATTATTTTCCCCAAAACTATTCCTTCACCATTCACAGGAAAGCAAATAACCCACTGCTAATGCTCACTGCTGGCCAAAAATGGCTGTAAGAAAGGAGGAAGCCAAGAGTAATTAGAAAGTAATGATTTTTTTTCTCTTTGTGCTCCCTGTATGAGAGGAGCAGGAGGGAAGATGGACTGGCACCTTCTCCTTCCCATCAACTGATGGAATAGCCAAACACTGAGGAGATCAGAGGACAAGTATAGGACAAAGTTCCTATTTATTAAATATGCTGGCTGACATCAAATTTTAATTCTGAACATTATTTTCCCCAAAACTCTTCCTTCACCATTCACAGGAAAGCAAATAACCCACTGGTCCAAAGTGGCTTTAAGAAAGGAGGAAGCCTGGAGTAATTAAAAAGTAATTATTTTTTTCTTCTCTTTGTGCTGCCTGTATGAGAGGAGCAGGAGGGAAGATGGACTGGTGTGGCACCTTTTCCTTCCTACCAAATGATGGAATAGCCAAACACTGAGGAGTGATGTGCTGACCTTGCTGCTCACAGCCACTACACTCCATCCCTTATCCCAGGGAAATTGTCAACGTGGCAAACAGCAAGTTTGCTGGCTTACAGCTCCATCAGAGCCAGCCCCTCCATCTCACACCCTCCTTCCTTCCCCCTGCCCTCCCCCAGCCTCTCTCCATCTGCTGTCCCCTGGGGAGAGCTCCCCTTAATGGCCCTATGCTTTTAAGTCTGATGTGCTGGATATAAGTTAATGCCCACTGCTGTAAGTGGAGACTCTGCTGCAAGGAAGCCTCTCTGGTGCTGGTTTTTCCCATGTCAACATCCAGCAGAATCCTCTGTAGCTCTAATGCCAGCCAGGGTGAAAGGAAGAGAGGGTCTGGGAACATGAAATTCACAGCCAGTGACAAAAGCAAACCTTGAAAGACACTACACTGCACAGTAATTTAAATAATCTTTTAGGAAAAACAGGAGACAGTTGGGATTTTATTCGTCACTCCCCTCCACATAATGATTTAAATTTAGAAAATAAGCCCACTATAAAATAGGGCACATAAAAATAAGGGCAAGCATCTCTCTGTCAGTGGAGAACACAGGTGAACTTGCAGCAGAAATAAAAAGGGCCTGATCTATCAGTTATGAAGAGGACAACTGTATTTGGGGATGGTGAATTCTGGATGATGGGGATGATGAATTCTGGATGATCAGCTGCTCTGCAGCCATCCTCTGCTCCACTCTGAAAGCTGCAGCAGAGCTCATGGCCCAGCCCCGAGTGCCAGTAGCAGCAGATCCTGTAGCGCACACAGAATCACAGAATAATGAGGTTGGAGGAGACCTCTAAGATCATCGAGTCCAACCCCTGCCCTAGCACCTCAATCAGACTATAGCACCAAGTGCCATGGCCAGTCTTTTTTTAAACACATCCAGAGATGATGATTCTACCACCTCCCTGGGAAGAGCATTCCTGTACTGTATTACTCTTCCAGTGAAAAATTTTTTCCTAATATCCGACCTGTACCTTCCCTGACATAGCTTGAGACTGTGTCCTCTGGTTCTGTCAGTAACCAACCCCACCTGTCTGCAGCCTCCCTTCAGGAAGGTGTAGAGAGCAATAAGGTCACCTCTAAGCCTCCTCTTCTCCAGGCTAAACACCCTCAGCTCCCTCAGTGGTTCCTCACAGGGTTGGTGCTCCCAGCCCCTCCCCAGCCTCGTTGCCTCCTCTGGATGTGCTCGAGTGTCTCAAAGTCCTTCCCAGCCTGAGGGGCCAGAGCTGGGCACAGCATTCCAGGTGTGCCCTCACAGTGCCAGGCACAGGGGCAGAATGGCCTCCCTGCTCCTGCTGGCCACACCATTCCTGATCCAGGCCAGGAGCATTGGCCCTCTTGCCCACCTGGCACTCTGCTGGCTCATGTCCAGCTGGCTGTGGAGCAGCACCCCCAGGTCCCTTTGTGTCTGGGCACTGTCCAGCCACTCTGTCCCCAGCTTGGGATGTTGTAGGGGATTGTTGTGGCCAAAATGTAGAACTGGGCACTTGGACTGATTAAACTTCATCCTGTTGGACTCTTAAGTCTCTCTGTAGAGCTATCCTTCCTTCCAATAGATCAACACAAGCTCCCAGGGCTGGGGGAACCTCCAGCTTTATTGAGGTCATGACCAGGCTTTACGGCCAACTCTTTAGGAGATAAATAAAATGACTGCAATGCCAGGTACCTAAACTTTATTGTTTGGAACCCAAACTTGCTGTTTTCTGCTCCTCCAACCACTTGGTACAGCTCCAGGAATATTCCTGGATGCAAGATTATCCTACCCTAGCTTTTTGTCTGAAAAAGGCAGCAAAATAAAAACCATTAAATGGGGTCTAGTCTCATTTACCATGGGACAGAATTGGTTTGACTTCAGTATTTTAAATGCACACATTTTCCCTGTTTTATTTCATGTCATCTTAACTTGCTGGATTTTTTTTAACATATTGGTTAAAAATTTTTTAACATTTAAATTTAGCTTTTTTAACTTATTTTTTTTTTTTTAGTTAACATATTGGTTTATATTGTGGTGGCTCTGGCAGTGCTAGATTAATGGCTGGAGTTGATAATCCAGCCTAAACAAATTGATAATTCAGTCACAGCTTCCTCCTAATTAAAAACAACCACACAGATATTCAGATATACAGACCCACCACTGGTGAGGCTACACCAGGATAGAGATCACTGGAAGCAGCTCATTGGAAAAAAAAAAAAAACAGAACAAAACCAAAACTTCAGCTGCAGCACACCACCTAAAAACTGCAACCTCCATGGCCCTCAGCAAAACTGAAAGGAAAGGGGTGAGACTTGAATTTCCAAACCCCAGCAAACAAGCTGTACCTTGTGAAGCAGGTGCCAGGAAGGATGTGCATGCATGCAGCCTCTTCTGCACTGTTCTGGTGCTCACTCACACCACAGGGAAGAGCTCAGAGCCACTCTCAGGCCCTCTGCAAGCAGCAACAACCTCCTCGAGGCCATAAAACTGCAGCTGCACGTGCCAAGTATGAGTCAAACCACTGGAAACAAGAAGTCATTGCTCCAAGGAGCAAACCTCACAGCTCGCTGGAACATCCACTCCTAGGGACTCAGGAAATGGTGAATTACGCAGGGAATGATTTCCCCATGCAGGACAGGGGGGACTGCCCACGCAGCACCAGGCTGGGCTCTGCCTTGCCAGCAGCAGCTTCACAAGCCCAGAGATGCTCTGAAGACATTCTGAGATGTTTTAAAGGCATGTCCCTGCCTCACTGTACTTCTGCTGGGCCTAAAAGCATTCATTTTCTCAAGTTACACTGTAGCATGTCACAGAATCCAAAAGGCAAGCTGTTCAAGTGTTCCTTTGACAGGGAGACAGGCTAGCCCTCCATTTCTGAATTTTTTCCATGATGTTAGGCCACTGACTCCAAAATTAAGCCACCTCTGGGAGCTCAAGATCAGAAATGTTAACTCAAAAAATTACCATGCCGACACTGAGTACCAAAAAAAATCAACATCCGCAACCAACACTTGATCACTTCTGAAATAAACTTATTGCACCACTAAACTTGCATCAAACATAAGCGAGCTGCATATAAAAATTTAACATATAACATGTCGCAGACATCTTTTCTGAAAAATCCTTTCTTTAGGATTTTTCCTCCTGAGAAGCTGAGAGGCCTCAGGAACAAAATGTAAACATTGATTATCTGCTGCTGTGGGATGCAACAGGTGCATCTGTGATTGGTCTCATGTGGTTGTTTTTAATTAATGGCCAATCACAGCCCAGATAGCTCGGACAGAGCCGAGCCACAAACCTTTGTTATCATTCTTGCTGATTCTACTCTTAGCCAGCCTTCTGATGAAACCTTTTCTTCTGTTCTTTTAGTACAGTTTTAATGTAATATATATCATAAAATAACAAATCAAGCCTTCTGAAACATGGAGTCAGATCCTCATCTCTTCCCTCAACCTGAGACCCCTGTGAACACCATCACAACAACACAGACAAATAAACTCACATTATTTACAGGCTTTCCTTCTGCTTATTTGCCCAAAACCAAAAAAATTCCAGCAAGGGTTTGCAGAAGAAAAGAGTCAGATGTGTGACAGGTAGGCAGCCACAGCACTTTGTATCACAGCAAGGGGAGCAGCTCCCTCACCACTGCTGCCAGGGAAGAGCAGCCTCATCCTGCCACTGGGAGAGAACCAGGAGCCAAAATTTCTGCAGTGGGATTTGCAGTGTGGGGCCTGCAGGTTCAGCTGTTAACTCTCTGTTTGGAAATCCACTCTCTAGGAGTTGTTTCACAGGACAGATTGTGCCTCACCCTTCAAGCACTAAATAAAAGCAAGAATCTGCTCCAATTCTGCAAGAATAATTCCACAACAATTCCACAAGTGTTCCACATCCCTACTGTCCTGGTATTTAAAAAAAAAAAAAAGAAATTCACAAGTTTCCAGTGACAGCACGACATCCTGATTGCAACATATTTCCATCTTTTTTGTGAAACTGCTTCACAGAAAAGTTCCCTGGGTGAGCACAAGGTGCTGTGGCAGGAGCCCCTGCTGCACACAGCATTCCTGGCCACATCCCATCACACCTTCCCCCAAAAGGTTTTTGGGAGACACACACACATTTGTGTGCTGCGCATAAACCTGGAAGTGCAGCTCAGCTGTGTCTCAGTGTGACTGACCACGAAATGAACCCTATAGTCAACACCATGGAGTCAGATCATGCAATGAAAATTTCCTTTTCTAGTGCTCAGCTACTGAGTGGAGCCCTGCAGACAAAGTGTTTGTGACCTGAAGGCTTCTCTGCAGCACCAACACACATGAACACAAAGAAACTTCTCTTCCCTCCCTCTCAGGGTTTAGCAACAGCAGCCAGGCTGACTCCACAAGGTGTTTTAACAGCACATTTTCATCAAGAAAAATCTTCCTCAGTCTTATTTCTGCACCAAAGGTGAACTCTCCCTGCCTGCTGGTGGATCCAGAAGCACATAATTCATGGCACTATTTCAGCAGATGCAAACAGCTTGCTTGCTGGGGTTTGGAAATTCAAGCCTTACCCATTATTTCCAGTTTTGATGTGGGCCATGAAGGCTGCAGTTTTTAGGCACTGTGCTGTAGCTTAACTTTTGTGTGGTTGTTCTTAATTAGGAAGAAGCTAATTATGACTGCATTATGGATTTGTTGAGGCTGGATTATCAACTCCAGCCATTCATCTAGCACTGCCAGACCCACCACAATATAAACCAATATGTTAAATGCTGAAGATATTTAAAAAACAACAAAAAAAAAAAAAAATCCAGCAAGTTAAGATGACACTAAGCCAGCTCCCTGTGCTGGCTGCCCCTGTGACTCTCCACTGGTTTGGCTACACCAGGAGAGGGATCACTGGAAGAAGCTCATTGGAAAAAAAAAAAAAAAAAAAAAAACCACAAACAAAACAAAACCAAACCAAACCAAAAATCCAACTAAACCAAAATCCCCACCACACTAGGACATTTGTACCCTGGACTGTTCCCAGGGGTCACTGTGGTGAGGATGGCCCCGAGATGTGTCAGAGCCTCTTTTCTCAGCTCTGCAACTGAAGAAGGAGTCAGGATTCTCCTGTTCTGGTTCTCAAGGTTGTTTATTTTCTGTTATCTATAACACTCTTTCTCTCACCTGCTGAGGTCTGTCCAGCAGGTCAGTCAGTGGCACACTGACTGCCTTCAGGGCAGAGTTGTCTTTTTATACTAAAAACTACGTGTACTTTATTTACAATAATTTTCTAATACCTATCACCTGTGTTAGCCAGTCTGTCTCTACTTTAAACTAATCTAAAAGTGCCACCATCGCTCAGAAGATGGAGGTTAGGAAGGAGAAAGAAGGACAAGGCACACCCAAATTCTTCCATCTTGGCACTTTGAGCCCCCATTCTAAAAACCCCAAAATTCTACTTTTCACTCTGTGACAAACTGTCATTCTGCTTAAACTTTCATGGCTAGTAAATCCTCATATAAGGTTGGTAATTGTTTCTATGGGTCAAAATCAGAGGCACAGTGGTCTTGGGTGCTCTGCCAAAGTCTCTGAGCCCCCTGGCAGGGGCTGGAGCCATCCAGGGCAGCCAGAGGGATTTCCTGGGTTTGGCAGACTCAGTGTCCATCCTGCAGCCCCCAAAGGCTCTGCCACCTCTCCAAGGGCAGGCAGGACCAGCAGATCCAGCCCTGAAGCCTCTCCTTGTATCAAGGATCTCCCCCTAAATACTGATGGATTGGTTTTGACAGGCACAAGCTGCTCTGGCAGCCTGGTCCCCCAGCACAAAAGGGGTTAATCCCCACCTAAAAGCACACCTGGCTTCTGGCTTAGGGCAGGGTGATGTGCCAAGACAGTAATAACAGGGCAATGGTGACAAAAATAAATTATTTTAAACCTGTCCTACATTTATTGTAATAATAATAATAATATTGGCACTTTTACAGCATTAGCCTTCCAGGGATGTCAGGCCATTTTTTTAAAGGTAGAGTTGGTATTACTCTTTTTTACAATGACAAAAAGAAAGGTCAGGAATTTAATCAATTTTTCAAGAGTGCTTAGCATATGATGACTGCACTGTATAAACTCAATACAAGGGGTCTAAATTTGAATTTTAATTACAAAACTGAGCCTTACACCACCACTGTATGAACACTTGCAGTATGCTCCACACCCCAGCATCCCAAATAAGTTCAGCTCCTTTTTAAAAAATTATTTTCATTTGACACCTAAAATTGAAGTTTAGAACTTAGGTGCTGCTTAGATTTTTGCACAAGTAACTCTGAACAGTGTAAAAATCAGGGAGATGGCAGAGATCTTCACCCACACAAATGTGGACAGGCATCAGGGAGAGTTTTCTTAATGACTAAACCTGCACCAAGGTGAGCTAAGCATGAGCCAGGAGCTCAGGAAAAAATCCCAGGTTTAAGTGCATGCACTCATTCAAAGCATTCCTGTTTTCCACGACTTAAATGTCACTTGATTGTTTCAGAGACTATTTTTTATCTATTTATAATAAATATCTATTTATTATAATGTATATCATATACATATTATATACATATATATATATACATAAAACTAGAAATATTTGTAATAAATAATATGAAATATTAAATTTTATAATATATAATTTTTATACTAGATATATTTATGATAAATATGTAATTCTATATTTATTTACTTAATAACAAATAAATATTTATTTATTTGGCAAAATCAGTAGTGAAAAGAAACCTGAATGGTTATAAGCTGTGCATGCTTTTGAAAAAAAAAATTAAATATATTATATATAAAAATATATACAAAATATATATATTAATATAAAAATACATATATTTTATATAAAATATATCATATACATTTCATATATTAAAATATATTTTATATAGTGTTATATATAATATATATAGAATATATATTATATATAATATATATATTTATATAAAATATATATGTCTTATGTATATTTTATATATATATATATACATACACTGACTGCTTTCTGACTGAATCTCCTTTTTCCTCAACCAATAACATTGCATGTACCAGCTCCACTTTTCGGTAAATGTCAAATGAGTTCATATTTTGCTAATGCCAAATATCACACACCGCACATGAAACAAAAATCCAGGCTGCTGCAAATCAAGTCCATGATTTCCCACTAATCTCAGGGGGAGGTTATAAAGCTCATTAAATGCAGGATGGTTTCCCCAAGAAAAGAAAAGGAAAATAAAAAAACAATAAACCAAGATCCTGTCTTGTCAAGGTGAGTAGTCTAAAAAGATTCTAACAATGTAAAGTTTCATCACAGCTGAAAGTCTTTCCTTCTATGATCAAAAAGCTGTGGTTTTATTTTTTTATTATTATATTCTGATTTTAAAGCAAAAATTTTAACTAGATTTCTGATTTTAATGAAGTTGCAGTATTAAAGTTTAAAATTATTTAAAATTCTGTCACTGTGCCCTACTTGGAAGTTTCAGCTTTTTATATATATAAATATATAAGTATAAATATATATACGTATATATGTGTATATATATACATATATATATACATATTTTTCTCTATTTATATATAGATATATAGATATTTATATACATATTTTTATATATATTTACACACAGACATTTACATACTTTATTCAACCAGACATATATTTCTACCAATATAAAACTATGCTTATACTCTTTACAATAAGAATATTCACATGAGGGATTGCTCTAGTGCAGAAAAGGCAGTAAAATTTTATAGTTACAGCTTGAAAAATCTATCTCCAGCTATGAATAAACTTATTTAGAGGACTTTTGCTCTGGCACAGAAACCCCTGTTTTTCCTCACTCCCCTATTATTGAATTTAAACCATAACAAAATGTGAATATGCAGTGAAACTACCCTAAAAAAAGAAGCCACCACTACTCCAAAAGGCTCAGCCTACAGCTATTTTATAATTTTACCTTCACAAAACTCCCTCATCCTCAGCAGACAGGCCTGTCCAAAGGTGTATTTTCCATAATAGAAACACCAGGTTTATTTCACTCTTCTCTGGGTTTTTTTTTTTTTTTTTTTCCTGCAAGTAAATGGGCTGTTGCACCTCAACAGGAAGATTTTTTCTCTTTAAAAATTAAGGAAGGAGTTTTTCACTTGGATTTGTCCCCAGGCTGCATCCTGGTATAAGTGGGTACCACTGCTAGCAGCCTCATACAGAATATTTTAAAAGTCTAAATGGGCTTAAAAAGCTGGTTAAGTTTAAAAATAAACAAACACACACCCAAAAAAACCGTCAAACGTATTCATACACCTAAGGAGCAAGAAGCACTTCCCTCTTTAAATCACAATGCTTGCCAAAAAATTTGAAAGTATGAAAACTTTCAAAAGAATAATCATCAACATGAAGCACAGAGAAGCATATTATAGGTGCTATAATATTAATCACTATATTATAGCTATTTATAGCTATATTTTTAGCTAATTTTTATTATTTTGCAGCTGCCCTTAAAAGCAGGGAACTGAAGTGATGCTGTAAATTAAACCTAACAGAAAGTAAACATTAACTGGACAAAGTAATCAAATACAAGCACTTTGTAACAGTCTAAGTAACTAAAAGTTACAGTCTAAAATATAAGTTACAGTCTAACTGTATCTAAGTAACTGAAACCTGAGGGTGGGAGCATCGCTTCAAGATAATATTTAAGATTATGTCTCTTTATGCAAAACAATTGTGCAGCAAAATTGCCTTTAGAATACCTGTTCAAACATTAATTAGTAGAGAAACAAAATGAAATGAAACTTAATGAACTTAAATGAAATTAAATGGTTGGACAAATTGATTCAAAAGTTGCACAGACAAAACTGCTGTCGCTGCCAGCACAAGCAAAGGGAGCTGTAATAAATATTCTGGTTTTAACTGTGACTATGCTTAAATAAATTGACTAAGGAGTATAAAAAATACATATAAAGATAAGAGAACTCTATCCCAGCTGACTGAACTACATGAAAGGCACAAAATAAAAGTGGGAGAAGGAGCCCAGGACATGTGAAGTGGCAAAGTAGCGCCTTACTCACCAGATTTATGCTGGTGGTATTCCATGGGTTCTCCTCTACTCTCTGTAAAATCAGAGTCAGGCCCGGAGGATACAGGACCTTGCAAATGGCTCAGTGTAGGCCAAGAAACCAGTTCTCACCTTTGCAGTGCATATCCATAAAGAAATTACTTCTAAAACCAATATTTCCTTCGGCAAAGAACGCTGTCCTTAAGCTGCCCCCAGCTCCTGATTGATGTCCTGCAGCAACAGATTGCCCTGCTGCCCACATACAGGGCACAAAACTCAGCCCCCACGTTGTTCCACTCATTTCTCTTCATCCCATGATATTTAAAATAATTTTTTCACTAGAGAACAAAGCCTCTTCAAACTCCCTCTTAGGAAAAACACAAGAAAAAGAAACCAGCAAACCACACAAATGCATTACTTTAAAAGACAGCAACAAAGAAAAGCAGACTGTAAAACCAAATCAAATCAATCCTGGCAGCTGCAGCAAAGTAGCACTAACAGAACCAGAACACGGTAAAAAGATCATGGTTTCTTTGTTAATACTGCTTTTACCAATTTTCTGTTAAGATTTCTCACTTGATGACAGCCTCTTTCAGATGAACACACAAAACTTCCATTACAATATATTAAGAAGCCAAATAAAGGCTCCATCTGAGGCTACCACATAATCCAGTCTCCCCCCCAGCAATAATTCTGTTTCTCACATCACACAAACCCTCAGCACACCCAGATCTTCCCTTCCTTGCTGTCCACCTGGTGGAGGATCCCCCCTCTCTCCTTTCTCAACAAGTTTTCTAAAATCTGTATTTGCTATCCAGACCTGCACCTGGACTCAGCTCCTGCACTGGAACATTTCTATCTCTGCTCCCATTGGCAATCTGAGACTAATTCATTGCCAGTTTTTCAAAATTTTGATCTCCCTTTCATGTGCCACACCCTCTGCTGAACCAGAATTTCTGATTTTAAGAAAGCTGTAATATTTAAGTTTAAAATGATTTTAAATTCTGTCGGTACTTTGAAGTTTCAGTGTTTATTTCAGCTACAGGGTTTTTCCAAACAAGTATCTTTCACGACATCCATCAAGTCAGTATCATTTTACACTATCCCTTAGAGGAGTGCCTGGATGTTTGAGGTTTTTAAACAAAGCATGAGCAATTTTTACAGTGTTAAACACCACACTTAGTCCTAAATTCAGCTCCCGCTGAAGTCAATAGCCATAGGAAGGGGTACTTTAAAACTGCTTTCTGATTTTCTTTTGTTTGCTTTGAATTCCTTCTCTAAATAAGATTTGTACTTAACGTCAGTCAGAAGCCCAGCCTGGAGTGCAAAACACGCAACAGAAATTTGCTGGCAAAAGGTCTGGAAAGTGAATCGAGACGCGGAAAAGTTTCTAAAAATCAAAGTTACATCATCATCGTGGTAGCAACAAATCAAACGTAATTAATGGGAAGTTTTCCATCTTGAAAAGCGAATGCACGACAGACAGACACTCGTCAGCATCCTTCCTAAAGTTGCCTTTAGGAACATTGTAACCACACGAAATCCTATTAGAAGGTGCTGAACTCCTACATTGTGACTCTTCCGGCAGGCTTCTACATAACAAAAATGCAATGAAGTACCATACAACTTTCCCCCCTTATTATGCAAAATCCTTATCAAATTCAATAGTGTGACATGGTTCAAAATCCTGCCTAACAATGGCTCGCAGGATATCCAGGGATGTCGGCTTTGTTTTAGTTTCACGTGCTTTTCAGTCTATTAATGCTAAGGAAAAAAAAAAAAAAAAAAGAACCTTGGCACAAATAACCGATAAAGATCAAAAACCCCACTGAACAATGGGAAGGAAATTCAGAGTTGGAACCGGTGCTTTGCTGAGCGAGCAGCCCTTTGTGCCTAGGTGCCGACCCTGGGTGCCACGGCAGCCGGCAAGGAGGAGGTGAGGGAAGGAGGAACCTCCATCTCCCCTCTCCCCACGGTGTTCCCCGGGCTGGAGCTCGCAGGGAGGTGCTGGAAGGGTTCGCAGCTCCCCGGAGGAGCCGCGGGGCAGCCCCGGCTCCTTTGTGCGGCAGGTTGCGGGTGGAATGTGGAATGCGGCACACGTTCCGCTCACCACCGCCAGGACAAAGGATTCACTGATCGGGGGGGGGGACAATTAGTCCCAATTAGGCCTATTTCGCAGCTGAGTGTAAGCGCTGGGGGAAGGGAGCTGAAATCTTACAGCAACGGGTCCCTCAGGCAAGTGGAAGCCACATCAGTGAAGTGACAAGCTTGAGTCCCACCGAGGTGGTGGCACCTCCATCCAGGAGAGGACGGAGCGCAGCTCGCACACAGCTGGGCCAAAACCCGCTAACCATTCTGCCTCTCGGCTGCCAAGGCAATTTCCCAGTTTTCCAACCCCTCGTGGAGCAGCAGTGGATACTCACATGTGCACGTGGGGAGGCTGGAAGCGGCTCTGGTTGATGTTGTAGTGCGTGAACGCCTGCGTTGGGTTGGAGCTGTACTCATCCACCGTTATGGTAACTTTGCCTTGTGAAGGAATTCCATGAGCCATCCTTCCTCCTTATGGACATGAGCAGCTCACAGCTTGCCAAGGCCAGGGGCAGGGCAGGGCATCGTGCTCCGGGCAGATCCCGGCTCCCAGCAGCTCCGCATCAACTCCGTGACCTCTGCCGGGAGAGACAGACAGCGCACGCTGCTGTGAGCCACGAGATGTAAACACACACTGACCCACTGCTCCCAAGCTCTCCCGACTTCCATGCAGATTTCAGATCTTTTTCTATATTCCCGATGTACCCATCACCCCTCTCCACGAATTACTATTCATTTTGTTGGTTTTTTTTTTTTTTTTTAATTACCTCATCATCCAACTCCATCATCATTAGACACATCCAAAGGATGAATGCTTAAAGAAAGTAAGGGTTTGTCTTCAGGGGGTGGGGGAAGGGGGAATAAAATATCTGTGTTGAAAGCTCCGGTTAAATACTCCCCATTTCATATCCTTGATTTTAAATAACATCTCCTGTTAATTGCAACCACGAAAAACTCACAAGTGGACCCAGCTTCCTGAAGGACAAAAGGCTTTCCACAAACATGCACACTTCAAGCTGCTGTGGCTGTGGAACACGAACAGCTGAGAAACTTACAAGAAACTCATGTAAAGAACACCAGTTACAATTGCACAGCAAAAGGCACACCCAATACCCTCAAATCGAGGTGTTTGAGTGCCCAGAGAAAGGCAAGTATGAAGGCAATGTTAACAAAATATCCCTATTATAGCATTGAAACTGGTTTGGGCTCACTGTTAGCAGACAGCAACGATTTATCTGACTTTAGCGAGATTTTACACATAAACATTTCTGCGTAAAATGAAAGAAACAGGCTCTTCCCTCTCTCTGCATCCCTGTCTTTGGCTTCTTCAGAGTGCTCTTAAACACACCTTGAGCTAGGCCTGGATGTGTGCTGTGGTATCAGTCAGAACCTCCCAAACACGCCCCGCTGCGTGCGCAAAATCCGAGCTTGGATTTCTGCGGTCCATAACTGAGGACACCTTAGGTTATGATATAGAAAAGCTGCCTTCCTTTCAGAGGGCATCTGTGGAAATGGATCAGCCCGTGGTCGAAGGATTCCAAGATGAGCAGCTCTGTAGAAGCCCCGTTTAGAGGCAGGTCCTCAGCTGGGACACAGCTGCAAGGACTTGGGTGAAATCGCCACTCTCTGAAATTCCTCCCTTCAGCTGCCACCTGCAAGAGTGGGCTTCCCCTGTCAGAAGAGCATTTCACAAAAGTAAATCCTTGCTTACTGGGAAGACAAAGAGATGGGAAAGAGAAGAGCCTTGAGCATCCAGCCAAGCAATATTCTTCCAGTGCAACTTCCCTGGGCTTCTCTAGCTCCCAGATAGAAATGTGCTTGCCATGTGTAACACTAAGCATTTGAAATCTTTGATTTGTATTCAAAATATATTTTTAATACAAAGACTAATTTCCAGTTTGGCAAGAGGCACGATGAAAACGCTCCGCAAATGGCAGATGGCCTGCTATAGGCCATTTATTTTACTATTTTACCACCTCAGGCCTATGTAGGCTTCCATATGTTGGTTGGGTTGAGGTATTCTGCAACCTTCATTCTAGTAACTGGATTCTAACCTTCATCTTCTTTAGCATTGGAAGGAAAAAAAAAAAGAAAGCAAGAGGAAAAAATTAAAAGGAAAAAAAATATGATGAAGATGAAATGAAAAGGAAAAGCAGCGATTTCAAAACTGTCACTAGAGATGGTAGAGCATGGTCACAGCATGGTCCTCCCCTCTGAGACCTGGTGGACCTCTCTCATGAGAACAAGGTTTCAGCAGCAAAAACCAGCAAGGGTGAGCTCTGCTGGAACACATCTTTGCCGTGCTAGATGCGGCAGAAGATGCTGCAAGAACTGCTCACACAAAGTAGTGGTTACCACACCAAGTTTGCAGCTGTCTCCTGAATTTCCTTTACAATTATACTTCAGTGTTGTTTTGCATAACAGTAAAACACAACACCTGCTTCAAACTGCAGTCCTGTTCCAAGCACTGCTGTACTGCTGTTCTTTTGAGATAGAAACTACGAGGAGTGAGCAACAGCAGAGCAGAGCAGCATAATTGCCCTGCACTGAGAAGTAAATACAAATGAAAACATCTTCCTGCCACAGAAATTACTGTCATTAACAAGACAGGCCATCAGAGCTCCCAGAGCAAAAAATACAGAGTTTTTCTTGCATGCTGCAAGAACTTTGGAGCCTTCATATGTTAAGGAGTAGTGTGAAAATTACATGCATAATGTTATTTTTTTTTCTGCAATTAAAAGCAACAATAGAAAACAATGCATTAAACCAACAACAAAAATACGCTTGAGCTTTCAAAAAAGCTAAATGACACTGTTTTTAACAACCCAGCATAAGAAAGGTCAGAACATCAAATTTCATATTATAGTTCACTCATGGAAGAAAAATCTAATTTCTTCATGAGAATGAATTATACATAAAGATAATAGGCATTTTTTACAATGTTTGTAACAGTCCATGTTACTGAAAGAAATTACAACTAACTGGCATAAAACAAATGACAAGAGGGCACTTAAAAAGCTGCATTAAATACTTTTAAGTTGACTCTCAGTCAGATTATAAGTGTATAAGCCGCAATTGCTTCCCATTGTTCTAATCTTTAATCTTAAAAATAAATCTGTACTTAAATTGAGACAAAGATGAACAAAGCATCCTTTAAAAATTAAATTCAACAACATGCCAGACTGGGAGTAAAAAAAAAATACATAATTTGAAGCTGGCTTCTGTGTCAATTCTCTTAATTTCCATATTTCCATTTAATACTCCATAGAGTACTACAGCTCAACTATCAGAAGTATCTAATTATTACCTTCTTTACTGTGAACGTCTCTGAAGAAAATAGAAGAAAGAAGCTGAACACTTCAAAACTTTAAAACAAACACATCTTAGGCCCAAAATTAAAAAAAAAAAAAAAAAAGAAATTAAAAGGGACTTCTCCGAATCGCTACCATTCTTCTTTCTCCAACTATGAGCACTACTTGAAGGTTACACATGGGAGATGAGTACGAAAAAATAAAAGTTGGATTATCTTCCCATCTATGAAAGAAAAAACAACGCGTGATATCTTCTGCGCCTTTCGAGGCAGTTTTAAGTAAGAATGTCTATATTAAAGACCCAAGTGATGCTTTTTCAGCACGCTGCCTTTTCCCAGCTACAGGCTGTTCTCCTCTCGCAGCGTGTATTTGCAGCAAGACAGGAGATGTGCTATTGTACACTCTGCCCAGCCTTACAGGTATAAAAACCGGCGCTTTTTCGGAGCAGGGCTGGCGCAAACGAGAGCTCAGCTAATTGTAAACCCTGTCAAAAAACTGCCACGAAATCTGCCCAGCTAGGTGAATTTCAATGCAGCCTTGCATCGCACAAGAGAGCGGCTCACACGAAGGCACGCGAAAAAACCATTTCCCCAAATAAAATATTTACGCCTCCCTCATCTGAATTTCAAAAATCCGCCTCTAGCTGAGCTCGGGCTGAAAGGCAGGAGCCGGGAAGGGTTAACCCCGTGTCAACACCTTGTGGTGCTCGGTGCGCTCTCCGGGCGCTGCTCCACCGACACGGCACCGCTGCACCCACCGGGGCCGCGCCTCGGCCCGCGGAGCGCTCCCGGCTCCCCGGGATGCTGCGCCGCAGTTTGCGCGCAACTCCGCGCTCCCGCTGCCCACGGCGGGGCCGGAGCCCGGCTCTCCCCGCCCCGTTCCCCCGGCACCTGGCCCCCGGCCGCTGCCCACCTCCGGCTGCCGGGCCGCCCCGGGCTCGCCCCCCGGTGATTGATGGCTCCGGGCGGCCAATGGCTCCGGCGCGGCCCCGTCCCGGCGTGTGCCGCCGCAGCCCCCGCGCCGCGCCCCCTGCCCTGCCCTGCCCTGCCCCCGCCCCGCGGCACCGCGGGCAGCGCTGCCCCGTCTGCGCCCTACGTGCCGCGCCGCACAAAGTTCGCCCGGCCCCGCGGTGCCACGCACCCACACACAGGGCTGCGGGGGGAGGATGCTCGGCTCGGCTCGGCTCGGAGGAGGGATGCCATGAACTCCTCAGCAGCCGCGGGCGAGCGGGGGGTGATGCCCGCCGCTTTTTATTGCGGCCGTGCCGAGCCCCGCACCGCGGCCCCAACCCCTCCGAAGGCTCCAAGTGTCTGAGGCCTCCGGGATCACGGTTTCAGAGCGGCTTCTCTGCCGGCGAAAGGGCGAGGGGCAACTCCGCCGGGGAACGCCGAGCCAACCCGCCTTTCCCTCCTTACTTTTGCGGCGTGTCCCCCCCCATCTCCGCCGCCCCCATCCCCGGCTCCCTCCGCGCCCGCAGCCCCGTCCCCGCGCCCGCCCGCTGGCCCCAGCCAGCACAAAGCTCCCCGGCCTACCCTCCCGGCCCCGCCGCCGCAACCCCCGCCCCGACCCCGCAACGCCGGCCCCGCACGCCGCCCCCGCCCCCGGGCCCCCCGGTGCCGCCGGCGCCCCGCCAGCCCCACAGCGGCGGAGGGCAGCGGGGGCACGGCCTGGGCAGCGAGCAGGGCAGGGCAGCCTCGCTCAGCGCCGCCGACATCGCCGCCCGGGCTGTGGGGAAGCGCCGGGGCCGCCGCTCCGACCCGACCCGACCCGACCCGGCGGGCTCGGGCGGTCACGGCGGGGGCGCGGGCGGCCGCGCTCGTCCCCAGCATTGTTCGCTCGCGGGAGGCTGGAGCGGCGCCGCCAACGCCGCCGGAGCTGCCGCCCGCCCCCCCCGCGCTGCCGCCCATGACACGGCACCTCTAACCCGCCGCTTTGTGCGCCGCTGCCCCCGCCGTGCCCCGCTGCTCCCGGCACCGGCCCGGGGCCGCTCACCTTCCTTCCCTCCCTCCGCCGGCTGCCGCTGCGGGCGGCTCGGGGACGCTTCAGCGCGGGCAGCGGGGCCGCTCCATGGGGCTGCGGGGGCGCGGCCGGGGCAGAGCCTGCGCCCGACCCCGCGGCGGCGCCCGGCGGCGGCAGCGGCGGCCCTGGCTCGGCTCCGGCTCCGGGTCCGGCTGCGGGAGCGGCAGCGGGGCGGCGGCGAGGGCGGGCGCGGTGCAGTGAGCGGGGCTGCCACTGGGGTCAGGGAGCAGGCACCAGGAAACACGGCGGCCACGGCGCTGCTCGCTCGCACACACACACAGACACACACACACACACAGAGACACGCACGGCTCCTCCCGCTGCCTCGCACTTCGCCCCCCCGGGCAGGGAGGGAGCGAGCGAGCGCTGCTGCATTTCCCAAGTGCCGCACAAGGCTCCCCGAGCTGCGCTCTCCCCGCCGGGGTCACTGAGCCCGAGCCCCCCGGGACCCCCGACCCGCCGAGACACGGCCGGCCCCGCAGCACGCATCGCCCGCTGCCCACCGAGATGACAAAACAAATAAGTAATAACAATTAAAACCCCCCAAATCCTCAGAACGGGTTTTGGCATCTTCCGCCGCACCTTCCGTCAGCGGGTGTTGATGTGGTGCCCTGCTCCTTTGTAGGTAAGCTCGCCTCAGCGACCAGAAACACCAGGGTTCGCCTTTCAGGCCGAGCATTGTCTTAGGGTAACTGGGGCTTTCCTATGGAAATATAAAATCAGGGATGTGGCTGGTGACTTTTATTTTTTTCCCCCTTTTTTCCTCCCCCTCCCATCCCCGCCGAAATCACAGCAATTGTGTCAACAGCCACAACAGCAACAAAAATTTGACGTGTTTGTTCTTTTACCTTCAAGACAGCAAATGGAAAGGGGAGACTTCCAAAAATGTATGACAATGAGGGAAAAGACAGAAGGAAGACAGAAGGAAAAAAAGACAGAAGGAAAGAAAGACAGAAGGAGCAAGCCCAAATATTTTTTAATAGTTGGGCAGACAGAAAATAAACAGCAGGCCTCTAATAGTGAGTATAAGTGACCTATATATTTTTAAAAAGTAATTTTTACTCTAGCAACCTTCAGATATACATGGCAAGCAGGCAGGTTTTCCTTTGTTGCTGAAAGCCACGAGAAGGGTCTCCTGTATTGCCAGGCAGAAATCCATTGGGATGGAATGTCCTGTTTAGAAACATTGCAAACTAAGAAAAATCAATCTGAAAAAGACTAAATGGCATAAGACATTTTCCCAAATTTACCCTTTCACTCTGATTTTTTTTTTTACAGTCGTCATAACTTTTGAAAGAAGTGAGCTTTGCAAACCACCACAGGAAAATTCCTGTTTCAGACAAAAAGGCCCAGAGATGAGTCATCCTCCTGACCAAATCAGAGCAACACTTCCAGGGAAACTTTTCCTGGGATGGATTCTGCATGAGTATTTTTAGCTGGCTTCCTGTGACCCAGCTGTGAAACCAGCAATCCAGCATCCCACCCGTGTCCCTGCGCTCTGGTGGGAACAGGGAACCTCATCCACCAGGGAAACTGATCCACTCAGCCCCAGGAAAAACCTTCTGCTCTGCTGTGGGTCAGCCTCCTCGCCCAGCCACTGCACAAATTCTCCTGCTGGGACTATCCAGGGAGAGAGATGAGCAGCTGAGGGAAAAAAGAGAACAGGAGAGCTCCCCTGGTCCCAGGAACACAAAGGGAGAGGGGAGCAGGTTTGAGCCTGAACCTGCTGCATCCCTTCTCCACACTCACAGCACCAGGACTTCTCCTGTTCTGTCTTTGCACATCTGGAGCCCCTGGCACTACAAAAGGAACTCCTAGCACAGAGAAATAGGGAAGAAGCCTGGGTAGGGGACTGGAATTAGGATGCTTCCAGACCTTGTGGAATCTCCTCTAATATTACAGACATTTCCCTGGCACTGAGGTGAGCACTTCCCTGCCTCACTAGTCCTAACACACAGCAAGCCCTGTGGCCTCCAAGTTCCTGGTATTTGGGTTTTGCTTGTATGAATACAGAGCGGGACCTGCTTCTAAGCTCACACCTTTTTCACAATAATACCTGCTCAGCAGCAGCAGCAGCAGCAAGCTGTAACACAGTCATCAGGAGCATTTTTGTTCATACATGACTTGGCAAACTCTGAAATATTTTCTGCTAAGGGCACCCAGCAGAACTTTTCCCTTTTACAAACTGTTTTCAGTATGCTTTCCTAAGTGGTACTCACTTTAGAAATGTGCTGGCCCCAGAGTTGTTATATGAAGGAAAAAATATTTTACTTAAACTGATTAAAGGGTTTTCTGAGGGAAGGAGTGGAATCCTGCTGCCTTTCTTCACTAATTCACAAGAGCAGCATCAAAATGCAAGCACACAAAAATAAAATATCTATATTATGGCTGGAACATGTATTTGTTAGCAAACACATGACAGGAGGATTTCAGAGATAAATTCAGAAACCTAAAAAGTAAATGCAGTGTTTGAGTGTCACAGGAATGATGTTTCTAGCTGGGTGAAATTCAAAACAGTGAACAAAGAGCTTTTCTTTGCCTTAATACTGCCTATTAATGATAATGAAAGATATGTTATATATGAAACTTTAGTTCTGTTCAGAGTTGACGCTAGATGTTGTTTTTTTCATGTGTATAAATCCAAAGTGATTATCATCAAATGCACAGATTGAGGAGATGCATGTTCAAAATTACAAACCACTATAGAATCCAGAAAAGCACACCCATTCTTCACAATCTATTATGTCATCTT
Organism: Melospiza melodia melodia; assembly: GCF_035770615.1. Classification (NCBI taxonomy): domain Eukaryota; kingdom Metazoa; phylum Chordata; class Aves; order Passeriformes; family Passerellidae; genus Melospiza; species Melospiza melodia. The sequence continues at coordinate 48,224,104 of NC_086199.1, forward strand.
CAATACATTTCATAGGTATCACTGCCTCCAGGTTCTGCCAAGCACAGGACAGAGCTAACAGCTTATGAGACACACAGGGTACTTCAGACACCCTGAACCACAGACACCTACCTATTTTTGCTCTTCAGGAAAAAAAAAATTCCCAAGTATCTGTAAAGCACTACAAGAAAGTATAACTTCAAGCCCAGCTCTGAGCACTCATTCCTTAAATAATCAGATTTTTCAAGAGATCTTTTACACAGAGGGGAACTCAAACCAAACCAAACCAAAAAAACCTTTTCAAACACATGCAAAGCGCAGGAAATATGAAGAACAAATTCAGATTTTAAAAAGGTTCCTTCCAAAAGGGCAGGAGGGGTTTTGAGGCAGACCCACAGCAATGTCACGAATTCTTGTGCTGGCACAAAGCAATGCAGGACCAAGGCTGGCACAGCATGTGCTGGACCTCCTGAAAGAGCCAGGCCAGGGTTTCACACTATTTTTCCTTTGCACACAGTACCAGAGGGGTTTGGATTGTTTGTTTCAATTTCCTGCATTTTTTTTAGCCATTTTAAGACCAGAGCACCAAGGGTTCTTATTAGCACTGCAGACAATTCAGTTTCAGCCTGCACAGACTGGGACACTCTGGTACAGTACTAGACAATGCATATTTTAATTTCCTAACATATTTTAATTTCCCTGACATTTTAAGAAAGTAGATTTTGGTCCAGTGGATGGCCACTGGTAGCAATCTTCACCAAAAGTCACTGGATTTACCACATGTCAGCACAGACCAGTGCAATTCTACCAAAAACTGCATCTTAACAGGCTCGTTCCCCCCATTAAAGCAGAAATTCTTCCCTAACTGTGAAGACAACAGAAGAAGCAAACTGCATTAGTTTGGGCTTCACGCCCCACTGAGCCCCACAAGGTTCCAAATTTGTTGAATATGTTTGGATAGATTCTCCCTTGCTCTGCTCTTTCACTTGCAGGCCATAAGTCACAGGGCATTTGGTGTGCATGCTGGCCAACAACATGGAAACAACAGAAAAACAGAGTATTACTTACAAACAGGAAAAAAAAATTCCAAAACAACAGAATTCCAATTTTGTAAATTGGGTTTTTTAGCTCTTAGGGCTTCTTAACAAAATTGCAGGCTGGAACTAGCAGCTAATTGAATCCTAAGAGCTGAAAAACCCCCCAAATCTCATGGCTTTGGACTTTCATAATCTGTCCCATTATTAATTTTTATCTGACTTTTTCCCCTCACAAACAGGCCTATAAACTGTTCTATACTCCAGCAAACACTTCAGAAAGAACCCACAGCCTTCCCATAGAAACACACCAGCTTTGGGAGGAAAATGACAATTGCCAAAAGGAACTGAAATTGGAGCCTTCTGTCAGAACCTGCAGCTGCAGAACAGCATATTCTGCTGATAGAGCATCAGGTAAGATTACTGAAGGAGATATCACCAGCTGCCCTCTGGGCAGTATTTTTTACATTTGATGGCCCAGAACTTTGTCACAGGATAATGCTTGTCTGCTGCTTCGCCCCTCTAAATTAAATAAAATTAAATATTTGATTGGAATTTTCCTACTTACCCTCTGTAAAAATAAAGTGATGCAAAAAAATCCCCAGCTGGAGGAGATGTGTCTGTCCTTCTAAGAACCCCCAGTGTAACTGATGTCCATGGTACCTGGAAAAGAAGTAATTAATAACATTAATATTTTAAATATTATATAATATCAATAACATTACTATTATATAATATTATATAATGTTTATAGTATATGTGATATATTTTTAAATATTATATATATTTATAATATATATTCTAAATATTATAAATATATATAATATTTTATATATTATGCTTATGATTAATATGATATAATATAATATATTATACATTATATACATATTTTTCTATATTATATATAGAGATATATGATATATGCTATATGATATGATATATGTCTTTATAATATATAATATTTTATATAATATATATTGTATATAATATGTATATTATATTGTGATATCATATTATAATATAATATATATTATATACATATATGATATATTATAATATCATATATATTGTATATAATGTATATAATGTATATAGTGTATATTATATTATAATATTATATATTATAATATAATATATATTATATACATATTATACTATATTATATATAAAGATATATTATGTATATATCTTTATGTATAATATGGTATAATATAATATTGTATGGTATGATATGATATGGGATATATGATATATGATATATGATATGTCTTTATAATAGATAATATTTTATATATTACATATTTATAATATGTAATAATAATATATATTATAAATATTAATAATATTTTTTTTCCCCTGAACATTCTTCTTTTCACAATTAAGAAGGATCCATGTGTGATTTCTTTCTTCACAACAGAGAAGGCTGTGACTACAATTTTGTATGCACATAATGATGCAAGTGTTTTTTGATGGAGAGCAGCTCCTGCACAGGCATCACTGCAGGAACTCCCAGGTGCTGGAGGCTCAGGGCTCACTGCAGAGAAAGGTTTTGGGGGTCACACTCTGGTCAGTGAGCTGTGGCAGGGAGTACACACCAGTGCGCGTTTTAATATCCTATTTATTGCATTGCAATTTGCCTGTTTAGAAGGTGGATGCCTTTTATCCCCAAGTGATCATTTTATCATTAAATTAGTTTATTATTTGACTCAATAATTCACTGAATCAAAGCCAGGGCATGGGAAAGCCTTCAGTTTAATCCACCTGCAGCTCAGGCACTCAAAGCCCATTTTGTACCAAACAATTTTGTACCAAAATCTGATGGTGTGCCACAAAACAGGCATTGCTAGTACACAAGAGTGTCTTACAAACCTCTCGTCTCCTTGACCTTTAACTTCTTTAACTCCCTGCCCTATTCATCACAGAGATTCTCTCTCCTGTGGCAGACCCTGGTCACACACTGTAGTAGGAGTCCCTGTAATATCTATGTACTGTATAAGTGGTTTTACCCAAGTTCTAGTTATTCTAAATGAGCCACAGCTGCGAAGTCCTTAGTTGGGCAGCAGCTGTGGCTCGAGAAGGTTACTAGGATAAAAAGGGGGTGGGTTGAGAGCCCTGGAGGAGCCCTGATGAAGCTACAAGGAACAGCACTGCTGGGAAGAGCTGCCTGTGAGCAAACCAGCCAGAAGGTACGGATGTTAGAAATATAATAACAACAACAATATGATTACAATATGTAATTACAATACAATAGAGTACGGGACTCTAGAAATAATATAACAACAGTATGATTGCAATAAGTGGTGACCCTGACGTGATCTCTGATGTACGATTACAATAACAAACTGTTTCTGTTCCTGGGTGTAACATGAACTGTGTCCCCATGGCTCTGAGGAGTCACACTGAGAGCAGATGCCCTCCTGTCTATACTCCAACTCTACCCCTGTCCCTCTGACTTCACACAGAAGATTCTGTCAAGTGATTTTCCTTTGCATTTTTCAAATATCAGGCTCCACAAACCCAAATTCCTACAGACGGAGAAAAATTCTTCTCACTGTTCCTGAGAGAATATTGCTATTCTCCCCTATTGCATGGAAAGTTATGTATGAAATTCTCCAAATCAGTCAAAATTCCACATGGAAAGCAAATGGCAAACCTGAAATTGATCTTATTTCTCAGTGCAAGAAAAGCATTTTACATGGTATTGCAGAGGAGAGAGTATTACTCCTGTGCTACCTTCGACACTTTTTCTTTTGAAGACTACAGATTTACTACAGCTTTACTGGCAAATTAATCAGATGATGATGATGACTATTGTCAACAGCTACTCAGAGTTAACCTCTTTACATCTAAACAAATAGAGCTTCACTTCATGCCTTGCATAATTAACTTTATGCTTTTGACAGACACGAAGAAACGTGCTCTCCAGCAAATCTGCAGCTAGTTCTGGTTCATCCAGATTCCCTCTGGGTCAGACCTGTGGTGCCCTGACAGAAAATTGTAGGATGACCATAACAGAAAGCCTTTAAAGGTGTCAGGTGTTCCTACATGGACATCTTTTCCAATCTGAGCTCCCTAAATGAAGGGAAAGACTTTCTCAGGAGCCTTGTCACTTTAAATGTCCTGGTAACACTGCTGATCTGAAGGTACACATAAACATAAGGGCCTGAAGCCAAAATCTTTACTGTGTGCTAATTATCATCTTTATCAGACTCTGCTGCACAGAAAATACAGTTCATGTTGCTTAGGAATCCTCCCATTCTGTGGGGAAAGAGCAAACCTTAAATCCACAGTGCTCTAATGTAAGCCAGCTTTCTGGGAAGGAACGGCAAAGGTCCTATGGTATCACCTCTGGTCAATGCTCATTTTTAACCCTTGATTTGGCATTTAAAAAAAAATCAATATTCCTTACCAGTTATTGTCTGGATTTTGAATGCATCCAGGCTGAAAACACTTGCTAAGAACTGAAGGATGTTACACTCTGTTTCAGGCACCCTCGGAACAGAAATCCTGTATTCCAGTTACTGCCTGGAATTTGAGCTCAGCGTTGGCAAACTGGGCCCTGCATGTCTTTGAGGCACATGGAAATTGATGATGAAAGTGTCTAGTATAACTACAAGTATAATTTGATGGAAACTGCAGCAGTGAACTGTGAGAAACTGCTAAATCAGTGTCATCAAATTCTGCTTGAAAAATAATGAAACAGAAATACCACCAGGACACAAGCAATGCAGTGCAAAGGCTGTGAAACCCGAGAGCAGATACAAAAATTTAGGGAAACCCACAAGAAATTATGTTAATTGTTATTTTTGAAACAAATATACGGTACAAATTTGATGGAGACAGTGACATCACGTCTCTACCAAATTGTTCAAGCCCAAAACCTTGGCAGGAGCTGCTCCAATGGAATATCATGTTCAGCCCTGGCACTCTCTCCTGCCTACCCAAAAATATGTGCAGAATAAGAACAACACCATGGCTAATCCTAGTTAGAGCTCAAGTCCCTGGGGACAACAGGAAAACACCAAAATAGAAAACATATTACAGTTTTAAAGCAATAATATTACTGAGGGGAATAAAATAAATATGACCTCAGAAATAAGATGACATTTATTGCCTAAAAGTTAACAATTCCTGAAGCTGTAAAAGTATAAATAAGACCTGATGATGGCAGTGAAAAGATCCTGATCTTGCTTTATTCATACATTTTGAATGAAAACAAAACAAACTTACATAGAGATCTGAGAGCAAGAAGACATAGAAAGAAGATATTGTAATTTTTGTATATTAGATGTATGTTTTGTTTACTGATGTTTACCTACATCAGTAAACGCACACTCATATTACTGGGGGAAAAAAATGAATTATTCCATTTAGTTTGACCCGTGTTTTGAGATAGAAAAAAGTGTATGTATGCCCAAGAAAGGGATATAAGCGTGCACATTCGTAGACTTGCCAGAAAATTTGTACAAAAAGATCACAGGGAGACAGAGACAGCTGGAAAAATTGGAGCAGGGGCTCTGATTTTCATGCCAGTGTTACACCTAATGCAAAGGGAATGCAGATGATGGACTGCAAGCTATATGCTATTCCTCCTGACACATCTCAGTGTGCTTGCAGAGCTGAGCAAAGACTGGGAAGTAACAAAAAATCCCCCAACAACCAAACACAAAAATCCCCAAAAAGCCACACAAATAAATAACAAAACACACAGAAATTATAGAAACAGTGTTATTGTTCAATTAAAATATGTATCACTCAGTACAGTCAGCAACATTTTCATGTACAAAAGACAATATCAAGATTGAGCAGTGGATACTTCTAAAATTTGAAAATTTACTTAAACTGTACCTTCAACCCCACCATGACACAGGGATGGCGGAAAGCATGAAATGGAAAAGTAGCAGATACAAACATCTCTTGCATGTCATGTATCATGTTTTCAAAGAATTGTAATGAGATGTTTCTGCATATGGATTTATGCAGAATAATTATGAATAAGCCTAATTAGAAAGCTGATATCTAATAATGTCTAATATCTAGAAAATATTATCTAGAAGATTCCTTTCTACTAGGGAATACACAGATAGGAGCTTAGTAGAAAAATGCCAAGTGGAATCCTGAGAGGACTTTCTGGAAATACATTCAGGTTTCTAAACTAATCTAGGTGTGGGTTCTGATCTCTTGTCTCATAAGGTCACCTCAAAACCTTTGTGTTAAAAAGTCATTTTCCCTGCCAGCTAACCCAGACCATGCAGGTGAGGAGTTTTTCAGTGTTTCTTTGCTCCTTCAGACCCACTGATCACAATTCCATCTTTTGTGACTTTTGTGATCCATCCCAAACTGGGACCATGCTCAGAAAACTGACTTCTCAGAGAAAACCAGTTCATAAAATCAGCTCGAGGCCTCAGTTAGAATTTAACCAGGGTACCCTGGTGTGCCCCCAGGGAGGGTTTCTGTGGATTCCTGCTGTGCATTCAGACCTGCACAGCCTTGGGCAGGGGCTCTGTTTGTACCACCCTCCTTGCCACAGTGACTCACCCACTGGGATGTCCCAAAATGGGATATTTTAACTGATTTATGTGTTTGTAAAGACAAACTGTGTCTACAGAACCAGATGTCCCACCTCGGGGAGGGAGAAGGCAAAAGGAAAACACTAAAAACACAAATATGGCAATGCAGAAGACAAAGGAAAAAGCAGGGGTTCAGTTCCAGCTTTCCACAAGCCCATATCCAATATAGGGCCAAGACTACAAAACACCCCAGCTTTTAAAACAAATCCAGCCACAAAACTTCTCCAGATCAGCTTGCGGCTCTACCCACCACCAGCAAGATAACCTAATCATCTGACAGTGATTTCTTCCCATTTAGAAAAAACTGCTAGATATATGCATTGTCTAGCCTTAAGAAGGACAAATCTAGAATAAAATGTATACTTAAGCTTCAGGCTGAGGGCTGTACTTGATGTTGAGCAGACAATACAGAATCACATTCATGCCACTGAAATCCCTGGCTTCACTTCCAGTTAAAACTGATAAAATTGAAAAGAGCACACATTCTGCCCTGCCTTGAGATCAAGCTCCTATTTTTGAGATTAGACATTTGCTGTGGATGTAAAAAACTTTGAGTACACATGATTTTTTAGCCTGCTGTTTCATATGCAAAAAAACATGAAACCATAGTATTTTATTCACTGTTGTTGGCTTCCTTCTACTCTTTCAAGTTTGGCCTGTCATAAAGCCCTCTGTGTAAGCTTAAGAAGAAAATTTCCTACATATGGGGGTTCTACAAAGGGAAAATTACTCCTCCTTATCTGGGGGTCTCTATCAAAATGAAGAGTGTGAGCCAATGAACAGCAAGGGGAGAGATCACTGCTGTCAGTCCCTGCTTTGATTCCTCCAGCCCAGAATCCACCTGCACACCCTCCTGGTACTTTGAAGCATTCCCTCACTTTCTGATGGATTTTCATTAGAGTGCTCTTTTCCACCTATTTGTCGGGTCTGAACGTTCAATACTGCCAAATTAACACAGCAAAAAGAATCAATGATTAAAGCCCACCAGCCACCAGATTGCCATAGTCTGCAAGATGCTGCTTCATTTCCATTTCTTCAAATATTTTGTTCTGGTTACATTGTTGGAGGAGTCCCTGTGCTGTAATTCTATATTTATGGCAGAAAGTGTGCAGGAACTCAGAGAAAAGTCCTGTGGCATTGCCTCTGGTCTCCCAGACATGAGTGTGACCTCAGCTCTGCACCCACAGGGAGCTCCTCCAACACCTGATATCTATCCTTCAATTCCAGCCCTCAGAGGCCCTGACAGAAGAGAACTTGAATGTTTTGGGCTCTGGGCCCTTGCACGTGTTGCAATCAAAAATTTATTTCTTTGTGTGAGTCACAGGAAAAAGAGCCAGGCTGTCAGGATTTTAGAAGCCTGGATTTAAAAATAGAAACAAGAGGAAAATATGCTCCTGAACTGTCCAAGAACTGATCTGACTGCCACTGTCTTAAAATACCTCTGGCCATAGCAGTGCTGATTTATTGCCATTGTTTTGTGCTTCCCTGAGAGGAGTGACAGGATGAGAGTCATCAGATGGGATATTTTATCTGACTTATCTGTTTGGAAAGACAAACTGTGGCTCCAGAACCAGAGGAGCTGGAAGGGCTCCAGAGATGCTGTTGAGTAGGTACACTCTCAATAGACTGAAATTTCTCTTTAAACACAAGGCTTAAACCCAGGCTCCTTGCAGAGCCCAAGGCTCCTTCCAGGCCCAGCACAGCACACTTGGTCAGTTCTCAGTGGGGCTGCAGCAGGGCTTTGAGAAAAACTGATTTAATTCCTGTCTAGGACCTGAAGAGCATCCCTCCCTCCCAGCAGCATCCCTCTGCAAAGCAGAGCTCAGGGCTGGATTTCTTTCTTCTCACCATGTCTGATTGCTTTCTTCCCACCAAATCCCACTTTTTTAGAGAAAATTTGGGATTTGCAATGAATACAGGATTTCCTTTCAGACTCCAAATAACTATTTAGAAGTCCAACTTGCTGCCATGAAAAAGGTCTGAGTTTTGCCGTTAGTTTAAACAGAAGTGACAGCAAGTTGCAGACTTACAAACCTGCCCCTATCAGTGCATTTTCCCTTTTTTAAGCTTTGATTTTGAGCCAAATAAACCCCTTCAAAAGCAAACCCAAATGTAATGTACTTGGAATTCTCCCTAACAACGACAGGAGCAGAGGTATCACTGTTGTCACTGTGTAACAGCACGGGATGTTGATAATGGTGCCATCCAAGCTGCACAAATCTGCACAGATTCTCTTTTAAAACAGTAGCTGGTGCTAAATGCAAAGCTCCTGGTTGTGAGTTGGAGGCAGACTCCACTCAGTTATTGATGCTGCCTGCTCCAGAAGCCATGCAGCTTCTGGAATTTATTTATTTTGTTTTTCCAAGCTCACACATCAGTTTGAAAGTCTCATCCAAGAGATACCAAAGGAATCCCAGCCAGCAGCTCATCCCCACACACCCTCCTCCAGCACAGCCAGGATTTGCATTTCCTATTCCAAGACAATTGTGGAGTAATGGACCTAGACATATTTTATTAACCAAAGTCTCCACATCCAATAATCCACATGTCACCATTCTTAATTTTTGTCTCTCACAGCATTTATTTGGTACAGAAGGATGATACATGCCTTATTTTAAATAGCTACACTGAAAATGAATATTAGAAAATCCTGCATTGTATTTTACCTGTCAGAGGTCATCAGGAGCTATAATTCAAGAAAACTGAAGGCATTAGATGTAGTTTGCCCAGTAGATTAATACTGAGCTGCGAACTTTCATCCTCTGCAGCAAGATTTCCATCCAACTGACACAGAACTGACATGCAGTAACACTTACAACCAGGGGGATCCAATTTAGACAGAGTTCAAATGGTTTCAAGCCACTCATAGGTCACAGAGGTAAAGTATGCATAAGAGAGCTGGCTTTAATCAGGAGGTTTTCAGTAATGTCACACCAGAAGTAATGGGCTACATTGAAAATGAGCCAAATGTTAGGCTGAAGAATTAAATTACCAAATATATTTAAATATTCCAAATATATTCTTTAAGACACTTTCACAAGCCCAAACACTTGGTGGGTTTTTTTCCAGAACAATACAAAAAAGACATGGACTTTTACATGACAAAACCTTTCCTATGTGGCATCATATCTGTGATGTCTGTCTTCAGAGGCTTTTGGGGAAGAGATGAGACCCAAACCTAAGACGAAACAGCTTCATTGTGGGTGACAACTCGGAAATAATTCAAAAAAATACTCCACATTTTCTCCGTAACAGCGCGTTAGAACATAGGAAAATTGAGAGGGACAGGCAGGATTACAGTGAGAGAGAGGATTTAGGAAACTACAATTTTAATGCAGTTATCAAATGCTGACCTACTTGTGGAACAGGCAGGTGGAATCTGCCTGTTAACATTTCATACCAAAGAACAATGTGAAAATGAGGGAGCTCATTGAAAGACATGTCACTGAAAGACCATGTGCTATTCTCTTGGGGCTTTTAAAGGTTACATTCCACCCAGAAACCCCTGAATCTGTCAGGTGTCCTTATTTCAAGTTTCCCTGATCAGTTTGAGTGCATCCAAACCAGCCCTGTGCCCTCCTTTCCAGGCAGATGGGCTGTGAGCTTTGTCCCCATGCCACCAGTTACAACAGGGAGTAAACTGGGAGTTGGTAATGCAGCTTGGGAATTGTGCACCACCTGCTCTGCATCCCAAATACAACAGCAGTTCCTGCACAAAGCACCTCTTTATTCCACCCCACAGCCACCTGGAACCTTGGGCAGACCTTAACAAACCCATTCTTGAGGGCATCTTTCAGCTCATCTCCAAGGGAGCCAGCACTTCTGTGAAGGCCGACCTAAAACTACAGAAAGGAACTGCCTTAGGAAAAGGAGCATCTCAAATCTTCCCCACCACCTGCAGCTTGTTTTAAATTTAACATGAAAAACAAATCCACACCTGTATTAAACACAACAAAACCACAACACTCCAAATCAAGCATTAAGAGAAGGGAACACAAACCCCAAACACCCACTGCCCCCCAGAAACCAGCCTAGAGAGCAGCTCACCCCATCTTAAAAAATAAAACACCTCCAGCTGCTAATGAAGAGAGGTTAGGACCTGAACATGAGAGTTTCTTGCCCTTCTGCAGGGCTTTCTTGAGTGCTTTTTAAGGAGCCAGGCACAGCACAGGACAGAGCAGTAATTTTTCTGCAGAAATAAGGATGGCAGAATAAAAACAACCACGCCTCAACATGTTATCCATACCAAGCCCTGCTCACAGCCTTCCCCTCACTCTGCTTTTCTGACATTGTATTCCCAGGCTCTGCTCTCTCCAATGAATCACCCAGTTATGGCATGTCAACTGAAAAGTCCTCATGAGAATAATGTTTTCCTCATTGAATTAAAGAAATTACACAACACCCATTAAACTGGGCAGTGATGCTATAGGACATGAGACAGTTCATGTTTCACAAATGATTGCCATCAAAATCTCTCCCTAAAAACAGTGACAACTGTGTGTCTGCACACCACCTTAGAGAAAAATCAGCAGAGGGCGTTTATTGTGGTCCTAAATGTGATTTATCTGTGGCCTCCTCAGCATTCATGTGTCTAAAGCCTCCAAACCATTAAGTTATCCCACAAGACACATATCCAAAAACATGCCTTAACAGCCTCCGTTTCCACAAGAACAGAATGTGTGGATTGGAAGGTTCTGGTCAGCTCAAAGGGATCAAAAAGTTGATTGGGAAAAAAAGCTCCTGGGAAAGGAGCTACAAGGGTTAACTTGTGGGCAACCTCAAAAAAACACATTCGTGTTCTTTTGCAGTAAGAACTTGATGACCATCAAATGATGGCTGCATGATCTGAGATTTGGACAAGCTGGACACATTCAATTGCTTTCTCTGATGAGGTCTGTACTTATTTGGCATTACCAGAGATATCTCGATCCCTAAATAATTAACCTACAACCAACACATATGAAATTGCCTCACTAAGCTCACTAGCCAAGACTGTTTGCTGTTAAATTAGCAGAATAAATAATTTACACCAAAAAAAGAAAAAAAAAAGTGTGCGCAGGGTAGCGCCAATAAACCTGGAGAAACTCGTTCATTATTTGCAAGAAAATTGGATGAAAGCACAATTCCCCAAGTACAAGCCATTGTGCAGAGTAAAAGGTGTGTTAGTGTTATTGCAGCATGTAGGGAACAAATGAAGCCTCCTGACTGCTCTCCTCAGACTGTGCTGTGCTCATCAGCCTTTGCTCCACAACTGCGCAGAAATATTTGCAGTGCACTGCACAAGTGAGAACACAGGAGACTCAAAGTTTCCATGCAAAGTCGATTTTTGTGGGCAAAAAATCATGAAAATATTGGAGTTTTATCATCACTCACTTCTGAGTAAGCAAGGACCTAAAAAAGTCGTATTTATATGGTATATCGAAATATATTTATTATAAATATAATATATATTATGGCATATCTTATGCATATTTGAGAACACAGGAGACTCAAAGTTTGCATGCAAAGTATATTTTGTAGGGAAAAAAATCATTAAAATATTGTAGTTTTGAGTAAGCAAGGACCTAAAAAAGTAGTGTTTATAAAAATATTTATTATAGATATTATATTATAAATATAATATATATTACAGTATATATTATGGATATTATATATATAATATAAATATATATTATAAATATATATTATATCTTTATATTATAGTATAGTATAAATAAATACATTCCATATTTATAATATTATATATATTCTCTATATAAAGTAATATAATATAATAATAGCAACTATATATATAATATAATATACACATATATATAAAAATAATATAATAATATAATATATATTATAAATATAAAATATAAATATAAAATAATATATATATATAATATATACATAATATAATATAGTATAAATACAAGTATACAATATGTAGATATATATAGTGTTTATATACTTATATATAAAGTATTTATAAGTATTTAAGTATTTATACATGGTACATACTATTTATATAGTATTTATAAATACATAATATATGTATTTTTATATACTATAATATAGTATAGTATATATAATTCTATATATAATAGTATATATATATAATAGTATATATATTTAATATGTTATAATATACATTATAAAAATATATGTAATATATTAAAATATGATATATTATGGCATATATAAATATCTTATATAATTATATATTTTATATATTATTTTTATTTATTATTTTATTTATTATATATACTATAGTATATGAAAATATAGTTACTATATATGATATTTATAAGTGTGTATTTGTGTGTATGTATATATTTGTAATATATATTATATTATAATATATATGGTATATATATTTTTTTTATATATATTTATAGATATATATAAATATAAAAAAATATATATAGTATTTAAGATTGAAAGGACATTTGTGTATCAATTGGAAAACCCACAAGTCATTTTTTCCAGTGGCAAAAGTCACTGTTGCTCACTCCAAATGCTCAAGAAAAGTGCTCTGCAAATTCGTAATTCGCAGGTTCTTTATCGTTTTTAAGATCACTACAAAATGAAGTGCGGATTAAAGTTATGTCTTGGAAAAGCCCATCCCTGCACGGTTACTCCTATAGACCCTGCTCCAGCACATCATGAATCAGTCAGCATCTCTCCACTAATGTCCCTGGGAGCTGGAGCAGGCCCTGCTGGCTAAGAAAAACAATCCTGGCTCTCTGCTGAAAGTCCAAGAACAGTTTAAAAACAGCTATTCCAAAGGCACATTCAGAATTCACAGCTCAGAACCGACATTCAGCAATAAATAAATGAAATTCAAGGAGAAGGGTTTTGGCACAGAAACTGGTGCTGAGGCCCAAACAAAGCTCGTGGCTGCTGTGGGCCCATCTCCTGTGAGGCTCTGGACAGCTGCAAGCTCCTGTGCTCCAATTGTCTGTGATATAATCATATAAATATGCTCAAATTGTCAACATAAATGCTCCAATTGAAGGAATGGCTTTCCCTGCCCAGTGGGACAGCAGGAAGAGGCTCCCCCTGCCCACTGTGGCTTCTGCACAGCTTCCCTCTGTGGGCTTGAGCTGGGCAGAGTGACTCTGAGATGTGTTAGAAAGTCTCTTTTCCCAGCCCAGCAGTCAAAGAAGGAGTCAGAACTCTTCAGTTCTCTGTCTCAAGGTTGTTTATTGTTCCTTATCTATAAAATTCTTTCTCCAGGCCTGCTGAGGTCCATTCAGCAGGACAGACAGAGGCACACTGCCTGTCCTTGGGGTGGTGTTACCTTTTTATACTAAAAACTATGTGTACAATATTTACAATAACTTTCCAATTCCTATCACCTATGTTAGACAGTGAGGTTCTACTCTAAACTAACCTAAAAGTGCCAACATCACAGCAGAAGATGGAGGCCAAGAAGGAGGAGAAAGGCTGGACATGCCCAGATCCCTCGATCTTACCCCCTGAACCCCCATTCTAAAAACCCCCAAAAATTCTATTTTTTCACCCTGTGCCAAACTATTATTCTACTTACACTTTAGTGGCTTGCAGATCTTCATATAAGGCAGGTAATTTGCTCCACGGGTCATAATCAAAACCACAGGGGCATCTTGGGCTCTGTGCCAGGGTCTCTGAGGCCTCTGGCAGGGTCCTGGCAATCCAGGACAGCCAGAGGGATGTCCTGAATTCCGACACTTCCCTGAGCTGAGGAACACCCTCCAAGCCCTGCCTGCCCTCCCAGCTGTGCTTTTCTTGCAGCCCCCAGCCTCAAGGGACAGAGGTACAGACACCTTCACCTCACCCAGAGCCCCTGGCTGTGGGATGCAGCCCCTTGGCTGAGCTGCAATCAAATGCCAAGCCTCAGCCTGATTTGTTGGGGTTTTTTTTGTTATTTGATAGCAAAGTATCCTGGGACGTGTTTTTTTGACCTCACTCTGTATTCATGCTGAAAACAAACAGTCTCTTTATGAAACCCCAAACATTTCTCCTTAGATTATGAATCATGTAGTTGCATGACCTGTGTCCCAATGCTTCCTGCAATCTGTCTTATTTAATACTGAAAGAAATCATAGATATGAATGCCAGCTTGTCTGTTCTCCTAGAAAACAATACTGGGAATAGCAATTTCACTCATCTTCGTCCCAAAAGAAGAAGAACAACAACCAAAAATAATAATAAAATAAATCAAACAAAAACCAGGTTAGCTCTGTGGAGTAAAAGGTGTCTCAGTGTCATTGTTGCATGCAAGGATCAGATAAGCACTTGGTTTGTGCTGTCTCTGAAGACAGCTTTATCCAAATAAAGCAAAGTGCATTTTATCATTCTGTAATGGAAAAGACCTGTCACTCTTTGAATATCATCATATGGTCGGTGGCCAGCAGATAATGGACTGTTAAGTGTCAAGGTGACTGGCTTTGAATGTGCACAAAACTAAAAATTATAGACCTGTCATTCCATAGGCAGGCCACAATTAGCTGTCTATGCAACTTGAAATTCCCATTTTGCCAGCTGAATAATCAACTGGATACAGTTTCTCAATGTGGATGCCTTTTAAGGCTCTCTGCACTTAGGATTTTATCTTTTTCGGAAGGTATTTCAAATAACTGCACAGCGTATTTAGGCAGAGGAGGTTAGCAGTGAACTGCACAGTTATCTCCTCCCCAAACACACACATGAATACATCCACTAATATTACACAATCAACACTTTTTACGTTCATTTCCTCTCACTGTGCTCTACCCTATATTGTTTCTGCCAGAGATGTGGTGCTAAGGAACACGAGCTACACAAAATTCACAGCTTCAGACTTCCTAGCTGGTTTTTTTCCTATTAGAAACATAACATTATTTTTCCACATTTTGCTATCAGTCCAAACTGATACGATTTAATAATGCAACCTGACTTGGAAATAAAATGTTTTCAATGGCCAGCTTCAGAAAGGAAAATTATTTTCCTTTGGGGGAATTTTTTTTTCTATATCACTTTTTCTCTATCACCAACAAACATTTAAGGTGGTTTTTGGCCAAGACAAGTAGGATGATATATACCCAGAATGACTCTTACTTTCTGCTAGCAAACTCAAGAAGTAATATAATCAGAAGCATGGAGAATCCCAGGACATACATTAATGTATGTGCTGCAGCCCTTTTTGTCCTGGACAAGTAGCAAGCATTTGATGTCTAAAAGGCCATTCTGCACTTGAGAAAGAAATTGCTTAACATTGTGCCAGAAGATGAAAATAAATAAGGCTAAATTCTGGGTTTATAAACAACGTAACATCAGGACAATTGCTGCCTCAATGCCTTTTTGATATGAACTCCTTTCTAAAGAAATGTTATTGCAAATGTTTTCCTTTAGTTTTTTTTTTTTTTTTCTTTTTTTGTTTTTTTTTTTTTTTTTTTTTTTCTTTTTTTAGCTCAACCAAAGCCACTTGGAATAACAAGAAATACATCTGGGATCCTCACTGGACATTGAACCCAGCTGCAATGCAGGGGCTTCCATTTTTCCAGCGCTTCATACATGGATATAATGCATGCTGGCCTGGGAGGTGCAGGGGTGCTTGGATTATCTGAGGAGGGCTGCTGAGCACCCAGGCCTATGGCTGAGCCTGTAATTAAATGCTCATGGGCGGGCTGCCTCGAGTGACAGGGGCTTGAGGAAGCCCTGGCCTTCCCTCACACCCATTCCCTTTCTCCCAGCACAATTCACTCTTCCCTCACTTGCCCCATTTAAGTGCCCCCCTCGTCCTTTTTTGATGATGACTTTCAACAGCAGTTATTTGAAGAGTGTAATTTACAGCAAGTCATGAAAATAGCTGTATGCACAAAGCTGAAGACGTGGCAAATTGCAGCTAGAGAGCAGGAATGAGAGGCTGAGGGGAGCAAAGCGGAAAGTTCTTAAATTCACACTGCAGAGCTACACTGTTAGCCTGGATTTGCTCTCTGCTTTTTTCTCCTCTCTCCCTCTAGAAATAGAGGGTTAGGCCATTAGAGGATTCAATTGGTTCCAGATGGACCCTTAGCCCAGTTCTTCTAATAAAAACATTTTCCTGTTAAACAACCTGTGTCACATGGAATAGATGAAATTCATTTTTAGTGTACCGCCACTGAAGCCTGGAAAGACAAACCTACAGTATGAGGATCTTTATCTCAAATAGAAAAGGGTAATGCAACAATGATTGATCTCACAATTGGGCAGTGGTAATTAAAAAGTAATGCTGGAAAAGACACATAACACAAGTTTCTAAGGAAAGTTACAAAAAAAATATAGCTGCCTTTTTTACGGCAGTAGCCCATTTTTAAGTTTGCTATTATATTCCTTGGAAAAGTGAAAATATAACAGTATGACTTCTAAGTAATATTTTTTGTAAGCTACTTCTCTTGTTAAAAATCTGTAGTTTCATTTTACTTCTGTTTTTTTAATATATAAATCACAGAGCCAGCTTTCCTCATGTAGAAATCACTGACAAAAATCTTGCAGTTATCTCATCAGACCATGAAAGAAATGTCTTTTCACACATTAGAACACGACTTTTACCTTTCTAGATTAACATTCAAGGTGCCTGAAAAACAAAAAGGGACTGAGATTTTTGCATTTGGCAGCAGGTTGCTGAAGCAGCTCCCACCCTCCCTCCTTGGGCTCCACGTGCCAAGCAGTGTTTTGGCTGGCGCAGTCGTTTGTGTTGCCATGCAGCCAGCATGTATTTTATCTTCTACCAGCTGGGTCTGTTCCTTGATCAAGCTCTCTGCACTGCTGTGCAAACAGTTGTGGCAGCACATGCAAGAGCTGGGGACGGCCTGCCAGGAGCGGGGAGATGCCTGAACTGCCTAAGCTGTGGCTGCTGGGGAATCAGTGTTCCCAGTGCCACAGCCTGTGCAGGCTGGCTGTCTACCCCAGCTCCTCAGAGAGCTTCTCGTTGGCTTCAGTTGCTTTCAAATATATTTTATTTGCAAGAAGTACTGCAATTCCCAATTTACAGCTGTAGAACTGAACTGCAACCACGATTCCAAAAGTATCCTTCAGACAGATTTAAATTGTGAGTGCCCACGAAGCTTTCAGAATGAGCTTTTAATTGACCTAGAGGTTTTTGAAATTATTTCCTTAAAGAGCAACAAAGACATGGTTTCCAAGCTATCATCCTAACCAGCAAGCTGTCCTGGCACCCTTGCATTGTGTGTTTCCTTCCATTTTCCCACCAGAGATGACTGTGATATAATTTATTACGATCGTGAAACTGATTATGCATTCTGAAGTCAGCAGATTTACCTTAAAATAACACAGTGCCTCAGTGAAAACCATTACATGTTCACAGTGGAATCTGTCTGGGCAAATGAAAAAAAAAAAAAAAATAAAATGCAACTTGCCTCAGATTCCATCCACCCTCCTCCAACACCCACACACACTCTCTGGTTTATACTTTTACTATTTTTGTCCATTCTGGAAAATTAAAAATTCCAGAGTTGGGGTTAGAGGGTGTTTCTGTGGGGACCTGTGCTCAGATCATTGTCTGTTTGATCCTCTCAGAGCTTTGCTTTGGGAACAGGGAAGAGCTTTGGCACTGCAGCTGGGAGCATTTCTGCACTCTCAGGCTGTGCAAGCAGCCTGCACGCTTTGCTAGATGCTAGCAGGGGTTTGGAAGAAAATTTTTAAAAATCACACATTCCCATTTCTCTTTCTAATGTCTCTTCATCTCAGAGGCTGCTCTGTTGCCAGACTATCCACAGAAAGCTGAAAACACTCTCAGTTAAACTGGACTTTGGTTACAACAGTCCCACACACGTGCTGCCTTGTAAAAACACTTATTTACTTATTTTCACCAAACAGTGCCTTCCTATGGAAGTTTATTAGCCTAGAGATAAGGAAAGCCTCACATCACCATAATTCCTGTTGAGAACATATGGAAACATCTAGGAACATCAGTTATATGGCAACTTAGGAAAAGGGTAGAATGGGGTAAGCAGCAAAATGAAGACAGTAAATCTAAATAATATAGAAGAGTACATTTAGGCTCTATATTAAACCTAAATAACATAGAAGCGTACATTTAGGCTCTATATTAAATCTAAATAATATAGAAGCATACATTTAGACTCTATATTAAATCTAAATAATCTAGAGACTGCGGGCATTAAGTTAATATTCCAAACAGGGCCAGCTCGATGCAGACCAAGCAGCCAGGCTGTCCCCCAAGCTCTCACAACCCGGGTGGGCTCCAGAGGGGCAGCTCCAGAGGGTCCCTGAGCCCGCCGTGCCACCCCGGAGGGACACCAGGGGACACGGGGCTGCACGCCCTGGGTTTGGTGCTGGCAGCCCCGGCTCGGTGACAACCCCTGACCTGCAGTGGCAGCCCCATTTCGGTGACAATCCCACTGGCCTCGGTGGCAGCCCCATTTCGGTGACAGCCCCGTTCCGTTGGCAGCCCCAGCCCCGGCCCTGTTCCGGTGGCGGCCCCGTTTCGGTGACAGCCCTGTTCCGGTGGCGGCAGCCCCGTTTCGGTGACATCTCCATCCCTGTTTTGGTGGTTACAGCCCCGTTTAGGGGACATCCCCAGCCCCCTTTCGCTGACAGCCCCATCTCCGTTTCGGTGACAGCCCCGTTTCGGTGGTGGCAGCCCTAGCCCCGTTTCGGTGGCCCCGGTGACAGCCCCGTTTCGGTGACAGCTCCGTTCCAGTGGTGGCAGCACCATCCCCGTCTCGGTGATGACAGCCCCCTGGCCGCGGTGGCAGCGCGCTCCGGCCACAGCCCCAGCCCCGTTTTGGTGACTGCCCCAGACCCGTTTTGGTGACATCCCCATCCCCGTTCCAGTGGCCCCGGTGACAGCCCCACTCCCGTTTCGGTGGCAGCCCCATCCCCGTTCCGGTGGCCATCCCAGCCCCATTTTGGTGACATCCCCATCCCCGTTCCAGTGGCCCCGGTGACAGCCCCACTCCCGTTTCGGTGACATCCCCAGCCCCGTTCCGGTGGTGGCAGCCCCGTTTCGGTGACATCCCCAGCCCCGTTCCGGCGGTGACATCCCCAGCCCCGTTCCGGTGGCCTCGGTGGCCATCCCAGCCCCGTTTCTGTGGCATTCCCATCCCCGTTTCGGTAGTGGCAGCCCCGTTTTGGTGACGGTGACATCCCCATCCCCGTTCCGGTGGTGGCAGCCCCGTTCCGGTGGCCATCCCAGCCCCGTTTCGGTGACATCCCCAGCCCCGTTCCGGTGGCCATCCCAGCCCCGTTTCGGTGACATCCCCAGCCCCGTTCCCGTTCTGGTGGCCCCGGTGGCCGCCCCTCGCCGCGGGCTCGCCAAGGTCACGGCGGCGGCCGCTCGCGGGATTGGCTCCGGCGCCACGGCGTGTTATTACTGTCTGGTTTGATCGGAGCGGGGGGTGGTCTCCAATCAAACAGAGAAAAGGTCCTGCAGAAGGTAATTAAATCCTGTCAGAGGCAATTATCGGTTCCAGGGCCATGACTCTGGCACTGAATGCAGATGATCTGAAGCTCTATTCTTGTAGAAATTCAAGAGGGCTTCTGGCTCGGATCAGTCAGACATAAAGGAAACAGCAGGCTTTTTGCAAACAATGCCGTGCTGTATTTTGAAGCTCTTTGCACATCTTTTTTTTCCTCGCCGTTCTCGGAGTTTGGCTACCGCTGATCAAAAATATTTCCTTCTCCCCACATTCTCATTAATTTAATAGATAAGATTTACTTACGTATTGTACACGTAATGACAAGCTACATAAGAGAGGTCTCGTTCTGAAACGCTGCCCACTTAAAATGTCTTTCATCAAGACAAAACTGCTTTAGACAATAGAAGCATATAAAATTATTGATGTTTTACTGGAAAAACCAAAAGCTGCAGAATTGGATTAGGTATCCAGAAGGGCAATGGCTCATCTCTAAATCCCATGGATGCCAAAAGGGAATAAATAAATGACTATCCCAGGATAATGATGCCAACACAAGTGTATCAGAAGTGGCCTGATGCTGAAAAAGACACACATTTCACTGGTACAAACAATACGCTGTTTACATTTAGCTCCACAATGCCCAAAGTATTATTTGCTGTATTTTCTTTTCACTTTACTCTGATGTGACAAACCCGTCTGACAAATGAAACCCCCCTTTTTTTTTTTTAACCAGAGATTTAAAAAAAAACAAAATAAAAACTAAAAAAAAATTCTCACAGTTCTTCTTTACCAGAAAGCATGTCCCTGATTTTACACAAGACCTTTTTTTTCACTCAAGTCTGCATCAAGTTATTATTTCAGAGGCAGATTACAAGCTCAGCTGTGACACAGTAAATCAGGATTGACACCATTAAAGCACACGGAGCTACTTTAGCTCTTAGGGAGGGCAGAGGCAGGGCCCCACAGCCTGGGCTGAATCCCTGCCACAGCCAGGCACAGGGAGGGCAAAAAGAGCTGGGCTGCGTGACAGGGGGTCCTGGGGGTGACAGCATTTCTCCCAAATTTGCCCTAAATCCAGGACACAGGGTTTGTGGGGAATCACCATCAAAGTGCATCCTGAGCAGGCTTTGCTCACTGGCAGCACATTCTGCTCCAAATTATTTACAACCACCTCAAATTATTATTCATGTGATCAAACCCCACGTGTTTACTGAGCCCTTCCTTTCTGAGTTCTTCCTTTCTGAGTTCTGACTTGTGGAGCTGACTTTGTAAACTGCTCTTTAAATACAAATATTGCTGTTTAAAAACAAATATTGCAGTTAAAGCACAATTGCTGCTGCTGCCGGAGCGTTTCCCACACTGCTGGTGTGAGCTCTGTGCCATGCCCGCAAGGGCCCTGGGGTTTTTGTGGGCTGGGGTCCCTGGGTGTCCCCACAGAATTGCACGGCATCATTTCATTCCATGGCAAAGCACACCTGGAGAGAGGGGATTAGAGATGCCCTTTCACATTTCCTCACGCAGATAAGGCCCAGGGCTGAGGGAAAGAAATGAATTTAAGCTTTTCTTTAACATTTCAGTCACCTCATAATGTAGGAAGAGTGTGTGTGTGTGGTGGGTCCTCTGCTGAGGAGGATTATTTATTCTCACAAGCAAGCACAGCAGAAGGAAATATTTTTCTCTCTCAGACCATGCCTGGAGGCAGATCCTTCTCCCATCCTGACCCACAGCTCACTCAGGGTCTGCTCCTGCATCACCATGGAGCCTCAGGAGGGTTTCCCGTTGGCCAGCGAGCTCACATTGAAAAAAACTCAGGAAAGAGAATCATAAAGGGAGAGACACTCCCACGAGTCTAACAGAGCTAAAGCTGGAATTGCACGAGTCTTTATCAATCCATTTGGGGTGCCTCCAGCTGCAGAGAGCAGGGCAATTACAGCTGTAGCAGCAAAGGGACATCTAAGCCCTTATAATTCACTCGTTCTCAAGTTTCAGTGCAAGATGACCCACAGAGGCATTTTGGTTGGTGATAACCACCACAGTGGCTTCTGGAATTCCAAGCACTTGTCAAGGGCTGAGCAAGGCATGAACTTGGTTTGTACAACTGTCAGAGAATGACTCCCTCAGTCACTGCCAGCTTGCAGCAGGCTCTAAGTGGTGACACATTGCTGTCACCAACCAGGCAGGCCATGCCCACGCTGTGATCACTCACTATTGGCACATTGTCCCAATAGTGAATCCTCTTGGAAAAGGAAAATTTTGCTTCTGGCTAAGGTCTGTGAAAGAAGATAATGCTGATCCTGATTTTGAGGAATAATTCTTGAGCATAAAATGGTAAAAAAACCCAAAAGACCAAATAAAAGTTTGGCTTTGCAGTGCCATGGCTGTGGTAACACAGATCCTCATCTGCCCCACTTGAGGTCCTCAGCCTTGTCAGCACAAACGTCTGTGCACACTCCTAAACCACTTTATACATACTCCTAAACCATTTTATAAAGGCTTTGGAGAGTTAGAAAAAAACTTTAAAAATTACTGATAGCTTATACAGAACTGAACAAGATTATTGAAAGAACAAGTCAAGTTACAGGAGCTGATTTTCACTGTCATTATCACACTCTGGAATTCTCCACAAAGGCACATCAAACCCAAAAGATTGAGCCAGTTCTGCAGCTGTCAAAGCTGACATCAGGATTCCATACATTCCCTCTGAAGTTGATACCATTCTGATTAATTGCTTGTGAAGCTGATATGATCCTGATTATGCAAATGCTTGCCTATATTAGAAGATAAGCACAATGCCTTAAATTTGTACCTGTATTTTAAAACATGCTCATTCATAATTTAACTCTTTTCATACACAAATCTGTGTGTAAGAGACAGAGGATATATTTCTGTTTATGGGCTAGTAATTAGGAGAAATATCATTAAATGTTGTCACACCAAAATATTTCATTATTGATTCACAGACACAGTATGGGACAAGTTCTTATTTGTATAAAAGCAAATCTTAATCATCTAAGTAAACTAGATATTTTGTTAATAATGTAAAAAATGTTTTATTTCATGGGTGCTCTGAAATATTTTCATATCTACTCTTACGCTTAATAGGAAATTTGAGCAAGAATGATAATAAAAAGCAGAAAGAGTGAATATCAACTTAATTACAAATAAATACCTCCTAAGCTTTTTCTTTTTGCAGTGTTTGTTTATGTGCCATTAATATTAATACTCTTTAAAACAGAAAACCAGAAAGGTCAATAAAACAGTTGATTGCAGCAGCCATAAAGGGATAGATTCTCTTAGACAATCCACAGTCATCACATTACATAGGTAAATTTCAAGGAGCCAATATCCAATTTTCTGTGGTTTCTTTCTTCCCACATGTGTCACACTTCAAATCCGTTTTGACATCTAAACAATGTTTCCTTTATTTCATTATAATTCCCTTATCTAGAGTCAAAGCTTCGTGACAATTCCTTGCAAAGAAACATGAAAAGACTTTCTGGTAGATGGGTTCCTTGTTTTAAAGATTTCTTACAAAGATACACTGACAAACAATCCAGCTGCATGGGGCTTCGCTGGCAATTCCTAACTCTTACCCCACTCACAAATCCCACTGAAGATCCAATTCTCATGATAAATATTCCTAAAAACATAACCCCAAAACACCCCAGGTTATTCCTCATAGCTCATTTCTGCATGGTTTTTCTTTGGTTTGGTTTTTTTCCCTTGAGGCTGAAGCACATGTGTTAATTCCCTACCACTAACATACACAATTTTAATTTATTAAATGCAGTAAAAAAATATTAGTTGTCAGTTTTGTAATACATATTCACTTCTACTTTTTTTTCAGTTTATGTATAAATGCACCCTCATTCATAACCATATAACAGCACTAAAACACATTTCAGCACAGGGATGCAGCCCCTGCTTGCTAATGCACAGCAGCAGGGTGAATTAGTGCTTGCCCAGTGACTGCAGGAAAACTGAAGGCTACCCAGCAGAAAGCTGCAGAAATGAATCAGGAACACATCCTGAGACCAGTTTTAAGCCAGATTTGAGTCTCAGCCTGGCTCTGGAGGAGCCACATCTGCCCAGCTGTGGTCCCAAAGGGAGGCTGAAGCTCAAGAGCCCTTCATTCCTTGCCCTGCACATCCCACATCCTCTCCTGCACTGCCAGAGGTGTCAGGAAGTTTGCAGGTTGCCGGTCCATCCCCTGAGGAGGATGAGGGAACCCAAATCTGCCCCTCAGGGCTCTGAGGAAGGCTGGCCACACACTCTGACCCACACCAGCAAAACTGCAAGGGGCAGGAGGCCAGAACAGACCAGAAAATTCATAACCAGTAAGGAAGAGTTCAAGAAAACAGCCACAGGATCTTTAAAAATCTCAGCTGGTGTGTCCCCTGGCTTTGTGGCACAGTTGAAAATGTCATTGTTGTTATTCCCTCAGTGCCATGCCAGCATGTTCAAAATGCAGCCCGAGACAGGGGGAGAGCCCATCTAATGAATCCCAAACACAGGGCAGGAAGGAACCTCCTAAATCAAAATTAATTGCCTGCTATCACAAGCCACATCATCATCCAATCTGGCTTATAAATTAATCATATTTCATTTTAATAGCACCTTGGCATCTTTCTCCCTTTTCTATCTTCAAGCAGCGTTTCTGGCATCTCCCTCCTCCAAGGATAGAGATCTCCTCAGAGATTTCCAGCCCCAATCTCTGCATCTGAGACCAGGTGATACACAACCTGCCCCTGTGCCAATATTTCCCCTTCTCTTAAGCAGGAAAGGAGTTTTGTTTTGCCTGGTGTTCACTTCTTTAACTGCTAAAGAGCTCACCTGCTCTCCTACAGCTTCTTTTGGAAGTAATTCTGCAGCTGCACCCAACTCCTGCTTTTCTCCAGCAGCCACATCACAGTGGGAGCTCCCCCTCGTCCTGGGATCCTTCTTTTTGTTTGGTTCAACTGATCAGCTCAGATCTTGCAAAAGAAATCCTTATGACTAGTTTTAAAAGCATAACATCATGCTTTGTGGCATTAAATGACTTCCCATTTCCATTATCCTCAATCAAGTTTGTTCTTTATGAAGTCAATCTCTTAATAACAATGACTTCATAATTTAATTGTGCTGCATCTGCTTTTTTCCCCCCAGTGTTATTATAACAGCGACTCATGGGTGGCCTTAAAAGAAATTTCTAATCAAAGTTTCTACTTTTAGAACATTATAGAATTCTTCAGCTACTTTACATGATCTCTCTTACTTGCCTCTATTCCTTCCTTCACTGAAGCTAGGTACAAATAATAATAATTTACATGAATAATATAATTCATCAGAGAGATGTGGCATAATTTATTTTTGGTAAATTCAGTGTGTGCTATCCAATTTTAAATTTCCAGAAGTTTTTGTTCATTCTAAATATCTTCCTTACCTCCTGATTACTAAATCTTGAAAAAGAAACAGTTCCCTAGGCAAATCCTGACCTCCATGCATTGCACTACTTACACAAAACTTTTACTTTTTGGCTTTTGGCACCATATACAATTTTACTGTAAAAATAAAAGAAAACTACAGGAACCACAGTTTCACATGCCCCTTTTTAAAAGACTTATTCAGGTTTTTTCTTTTTCCTTCTTTCTCCCTGCCAGCTTTTCGTGTCGTACTTTCCAAGTTTTCATTTCATTTTAGTTTTACTCAGATTGTATTTTCATACTTTCTATTCTCATTTAGAAATGTGTTGCTTCTTTGACACCCCCCACCACCAATCACCCAACTCCAACTGGTTTGGCCAAAACTAGATTATCCTTGATCTCTATGTCATTTAAATTAAACACAAGTCCCATTTCTTTCAAGCAACTCCTTTTCTTTAAATATATAAGAAAAGGAACTATTTACCATTGATTGACACTGATTTTCTCTCTCTTGACTTTGGCACTTGTCACATCACACTCACCAGACAATTTTCCTACCCACACCAGACCTCTTCCTCTGTTCATTGGCTTCTTTCCTAAATTCTAGTGGCTTTTTATCCTTCATAATCCTTCAGGTCATTGCCCAGATTAACACCACAAAACTGGGCCTCAAAACCTCCCGTACAAGTTTATACCCTCTGGCTCAAGATGCAAATTTCCAACATTTTTTAGACCAAAAGCAGAGAGGTTTCTGAGTTTCACAGTCCAAGTGACTCCAATGAATAGCTCTTTACTTTGATGTCTTTAAATAATTTCTTCAAAACCAGTCTGAGATATATTTCTCTTTAATTTGAAATTAATCAAAGGATGAACCAAGGAAGAGTTTCCTCTGTGAGCAGCTCCTTATTATGTACTCACAGCTTACCAGAGCAGAGGATTGCCTTTTATTCCTTCTGTTGCAACTTGCTAAAGGAAACCAGCACTCTCACACTGAATTCAAATTGGGCCCTGCCACCAATTTCTCCATTTTTCACCCATTTTTCTGTGGAACATGAAATCTCTGCACCACCATCCAATACTCACAGTGCTCTGTCAGACCATGCCACAGGTTTATTTCCTGCCAACCAGCTCTCAGCCTGGTGGCACACAGCTCACTGCTGATACTCTTCTGGGGGAAATAGTAAAAATAAGATGATTTTTAGAAAGCTGGGAAAGCAGGCTTTAGAGACCAGAAAGAGCAGAGAGCCAGCTGCAAAGTCTGAAAGCAGAACAAGTCACAATGGCACAGCAAGCAAGGACATGAAACAACAGCTTGAGTTTTAGGCTTGGCTTAGACCTCAAGACTACAGGAAAATGTTCTTCGCAAGACAGTAGAAGGTTTTAAGCTTAATAATGGACTATTGTGCATAATAGTAATAGAATAATGGTAATAACAATAGAATAATGGTAGTGGTAGTAGAATAATGGTAATGGTAATAATAATAGAATAATGGTAATAATAATAATAATAATAGAATGATGCTAATGGTAATAAGAATAGAATAATGGTAATAAGAATAGAATAATGGTAATGGCCATAAGAATGGTATATTGTATTGTTAATAGAAGGCAGACAAGCCAGCACTGTGTGCAGCAGGTGCACCTGTGCTTTTAGTGACTGGCTAGAACAACTGTCTGTAAGCTCTAGCAATGTGCTGCTGGCTAGAAAGTTTTTAAAATGCTCTGTAGCAGAGAAACCTTTGGCTGCTGCTGGCTGTACATGAGCTTTGCCATCTTTCTATTTTCTCAGCCTTGTGATGAGGCTGCAATGAAGCTCAAGGATTGTACCCCAGCAGTCCCATCCTGGTGAGGTGACAAAAAACCTCCAAGCACACTTCTCCATCATTGCTGAACTAACAGTGAGGCATTTGAGTCCCAAACCCCTTGTTTTAGCCACTCTGTCATTTTGTGTCACTTCACAGGCTGATGAGCACAGAGAGTCCCCTCTCACCTTCATTTCAACATTTCCTACAGCTCACACCCTTCTAGAGGGTTCCAGAGCTGCCTTGCCCACCCTGCCTGGTGCCAGTCCATGCCAGCTGTGTCCATAAACCCTTCTCAAGCTCTTCTGCCAGCTCTCTGATTGAATTAGACATTTTTCTCAATGACCTTGCCCCACACCTGATCATTGTTGCCACCTCCCCTATGCCTCTCCTGATTAATGCTCCTAACAAGTGCCACAAGGCTACACTGAGCTAGGGGAGCTGTCATAAATTCTTCTGAAGTTTCATTTGCCTTTAATGATAGATTAGTACACTTCTCATCTCCTTAGTTTCCATTTAAGGGCAATATTATTTCACACAGTCATCAATAGTTCTTGATATGTATATTAGCGCACTCAGGTGAGCTGCCACAGTTGTCATAGAGATTTTCTTCACATAATTTGCCTTTTTATTAAAAGAACTTCTGTAATTGTCACTCTTCTTCTGCTTGAAAAGGCAGCAGATGCTGTGGCTGATAATGATTAGCTCAGAGCCTGAGCAGTGACATCAATGCAGCCAATCCCCACTCACAGCAATGGGATCAAGATGTAATTCCTGCCAGAGCTGCAGTGAAGCTTTGGGATCTGCTGCCGGGTTTGGTGTTTGAAATCAAACACATTAGTGTGAGTTTAATTGTCAGCTGGTGGACCCTGATAATTGCATAATTAAGGCCACCTTTACAAATTCTCTTGATAATTTACTACTTAAACAGAAGCCTTGAGTAGTATTTCTTATAGAGGAGAGATTTGGGAACAAACTGGATCAAAGAATAGAGTATAGATAAAAACAAACAAACAAAAAACATTTTTGTTATGGACCTTCCCCAATGCAGACTTTAAAAAAGAACAGAATTGTTGAGCAATTTACACCTGTTCCCTATTTGACAATAGTTTATTACAACATGATAGAAACATTTCATTCTGAAGCACGTGTTTCTTCTTGTGAAGTAATAGAAGTATAGTTCTACAAAGGTTAAGGTTTAGGGGTTTTGAAGAAGTCTTTTTCTGTGATGTTTCATGACCCTTTTACCTTGAAGGACCCCATCAAATGACTCAGGCCATCAAGAGTATGTTAGAAAGTTTGATTCTTCCACAAAAATATAAAAGTAAAGAAATAAATTAATTGTAGGCTGTGTGCGCCTTTCAGAAAGCTGTTTTATCTCTGGATTAAGACAAGTCTGATAGTTTGGGATTAGTGCTTCTGGAGATGAGCAAAGTTGTTAAAAGGAAGTCTCATTAGAAAGGCAGAGCCCTCTTCCCACTGAACATCTCAAACAAAATAATATAGTTGAATCCATGCAGCTTTAAGAGAGAAAATTCTGTAGCATTTACAGCTCTGCTGTGTGACAGGTGTTCATCCTCAGCAACAAAACCTGCACAAAGCAAAGCGGTGGGAAGGACAAAGTCAGCATCCTGCTTTGCTCCCTTCTGACACATCTCTATTTCTGCCTGACCCAAGCAGATATCAAAAAGAAGCTGGCAAAAATTAAGATAGCATTTGAGAAGCAATTAAAATGAGAATTAAATTCAGGATAATTAAATATCTGTTGATTACTATATACACTTTCAAAATCATCCAGATGTCATCTCACCCAATGGTGATATTAACTTAGAAGCGAAATTTTTTTATAAACAACTGACTGAAGCAACAATTGTTTTATAAACAACTGCAGAGAGAAGTGGGAAAGTACTTGCCCAAAAATGAAATTACAGTAATACAGAGAGAATATAGCACTGGACATCTTTATACCTCGTCCACATTGCAAAAACCTGAGAGTAAGACTGCCCCCATTGCAGTACAATGATAAATACATACAAATCCTGACCCTCAGCAGAGGCTGTCTGCTAGAGCACTGTACACAGAAATGCAGGCAGGAGCAGAAACCAGCTGGCAGCAGTGGAAAAAAAAATTAAAACACCAAAGGGTCTGAAATGCTTGTAAAAGCCTGGTAATACTGACTCAGCATGGTCCTACATGGAGATGTAGCCCACCTGCAAGCCCTCCTGCCTATTTTATATTTATTTTGTATATATATTTATACATATTTTATGTTTAATGTCTTGTCTCACATCAGCTGCACAGCACCAAGGTGCCTTGGAGTGAAGCTACCACTGCAAGCCTGGGGCAAATAAATAAAATATGCTGAAGAAATAAAGTTGCTGCTTCCCAAAATTATTCTGTTAAATGCTTTGCTGTTGTCTCCCTTCCCAGGGAGAAATAAGGGATTATTTTTCCATCAGGAAGAGGCAGGTTCTGTAATACATTCCTAAAATTCATCCTTTTGTGCCAAAGAGCCAGATTGCTTACACTACCATGTTTAGCACATACTGCTGGCTTTGTTATATCTCAGAATAGATTATTATTATTATAATAATTATTCTAAATAATAATAATCTGATAATAATAATAATATCAGATAATGGATAATAACTAATTGCTGTAGTCTGGTCATCAGTGCCTACCACTGTCACTTCCAGGGTACCGACTGATTTTTCTGACCATGCTACTCCAGTGTAGCAGCATTGGACTGCAGATACCAAAGTTGATAAGTTTATTCTTGCTAATAAGTGATGGTCACAGGTGGGAAGGAATTGGCTGTCTCACTTTCCCCTCTGAGAATCCCAAATCTGAGAGAAAAATACATCCCAGAAAAATGTCACATGTATTTTCAGTTTCTATACGACCCCTTGGCTTAGGGATATAAGCATTTTCCCTCTCAGCAGAAAAACTATGAATGTCTGAGGAAATACTCAGTGCACATGTGAAAAATAAACAAAAAAGCACTGCTTGAAATAAAAGCCTTTTCAAATTATTTCAAGCAAATAATATCAACATAGGCCATATTTGCAAATATAAAAGCTGACCACAAAGAAACCCAAACTGATTGAGGACAGTCAGCTTTTTTCTTGAACATTTACCGTTGTCAGCTTGTTTTCTATTAATCTTCATCTGAGAATTGTTTGAAAGTTAAAGAAGCTTGACCCCAAGAGAATTACTATGATTTATACTAGGATAATAGTGGTGTCATTTTTCACTAACAAATTTTTGAGGAAAAGACAAAAGCTTTTACATGTTGATACATATTGCAAGAATGATAGAGCAGGACTTAGAAGACATTTGCAGAAGTCTTAATTTCTACTTTTCATTTAGAAGAATACCTGTCCTGTGCAGACAAATGCAGTGCAAACATTCCATCTCTGGGGGCAGTGGGAGAAACATCCCAAAACTCTGAGGTGAGAAAAGAGAAAATTCCATTCAAAACATGCATGGAGGCTCCCTGAGTCTGCTTTCCCCATGAGATTTTGCTTTAACTCCTCAATATTGTACCAAGTGTCATTAGTTATGCTACTCCCTGTCACAGACATCTTTTATGAAAAATCCTTTTCTCCTGAGAAGAGGAGAAGCCTCAGGAACAAAATGTAAACATTGATTATCTGCTGCAACAGGTGGATCTGTGATTGGTCTCATGTGGTTGTTTCCAATGAATGGCCAATCACAGTCAGCTGGCTCAGACAGAGAGTCCGAGACAGAGCCTTTGTTATTCATTCCTTCTTATTCTATTCTTAGCCAGCCTTCTGATGAAATCCATTCTTCTATTCTTTTGGTATAGTTTTAATGTAATATATATCATAAAATAACAAATCAAGCCTTCTGAAACATGGAGTCAGATCCTCATCCCTTCCCTCAACCTGAGACCCCTGTGAACGCCGTCACAACTCCCTGCAGGGAACCAAAACATGAAAGAACTCGAGATCAATCACAGTGTTTTGGGTTGGCCATGCTGGAGCAGATTTCCTGGCAGGATTTGGGGCCTCTTGGGGGATTTCTGTGGGAGAGGCTGTTCCTGAAGGAATGCAGCCCGTGGGAGAGTGACCTACACTGCAGCAATTTCGGCAGAACCCACAGGGTGCACTCACACTGGAGAAGTTCTGTCTGCCACGGGAGGGACCCCAGGCTGCAGCAAGGGAAGGAATCTCTTCTGAGCAGCGGGAGGAGCAATGTGTGATGAGCTGACCATGGCCCCCATCCCCTGACTCCCTGCTCTGCTGGGCAAGGAGGAACAGCCCCATAAAGGACCCAAAAGATCACCCAGTCACAATTCCCCTGCCATGGCCAGGATCACCTCGCACAGCACCGGGTTCCTCAGAGCCCCAGCCATCCAGCCTGGAACATTTCCAGGGTTCAGGGGCAGCCACAGCTTCTCTGGGCAGCCTCTGCCAGGGCATCCTCATCCTCACAGGGAAGATTTCCCAAAATCTAACCTAACCCTGCCCTCTGTCAGTGTGCAGCCACTGCCCCTTGTGCTGTCACTCCATGCCCTTGTCCCAGTCCCTCTCCAGCTCTCCTGTAACCCCTCCAAGCACTGGAAAGCTGCTGGAACGTTCCTCCCAGAGCCTTCTCCTCTCCAGGCAGAACAACCCCAACTTTGGAGGCGCTCCGGCCCTCTCAGCATCTTTGTGCCCTGCTCTGGGCGGATCACGCTGAAGATTTATCACATGTTCCTACAGTCCATCACCATTCACCTGCACAGGTGCAAGCAGCTACCACAGCTCTGAGCGGAACCTTGAGATAACACGAAACAAGTATTTAATGAAAAGAGCAGATTGTGTGAGTTTAGGTGCTTTCTCTGGCAGCAGTTTTGTCCCTGGGAAAATGCAGTTGGACATGCACCATAAACAAAAGCAATGATCAGAAAGTTGCATTACAATCCCAGTTAGCACTGCTGCAGATAGTGCTGGTGCAGTAAACTGTTCAAACCCAAAATAAACCAAAGGGGGTTTTCTGTGGCTTTTTTTTCTTTTTCCATACTCATGGGTATTAGAAAGGCATTAAATACTTGCAAGAGCACTGGTACCTAGTGCTCAACAGCTCACACACAGCTTAGGCAATTAGAAGCTGTTTTCTTTGGAAAGAATGCATGAATATTGGCCAGGAGAGCGAAAGGATAAGTCATGGTGTTACTTGTGTGAGACTGACTGTGATAAGGAGATTATATGAGCTTGGCAAAGTGATAAACCTCTGTGGATTGAATAATTTCAGCAGCTTGGGAAGACTGGAAGGGCTTTTGCTGCACTGGGGAGCACAGAATGCACAGAGCCCTGAGCCAGATACCTGCAGAACCAAGGGCAGGATGCTCACACCAGGGCAACACTGCCCCATGGCTAATTATTCATTTCAATTGATTTTCTGAATTATTCTAATCATTCAGAAGAGGGGGGTTCATATGGAATATCAAACATCATCAACGAGCAAGGGAAAATAGATAATAAGAACTAAATAAGCTGCAAAGAACCAACCCCAAAACACCCACCCTGATCAAGCTGTAATAATTTCTCTGAAATTTGCTCCTGCACACTCATAACTCCACCTGATTTATTCAATTTTGTAAAGAGAACAGAAGACTGGTAAGGCGGACACACCAGGATCTTATTCTGGAAGGCCACGTACAAACAGCAGAATCAGCATCAGTGATTTGTGACTACTATTGAGGAAATTAGAAATAATTGCAACCTTTCATTACAAAACCTGTCATTTGGTATCTGCAAGCAATTTGGTGTAAAACTAATCTTGACGACTGAGTCACTGCCAAACCCAATAATTTACTGCATAAACATTAAACCATATAATTGCTCAAGGTGAATGCAAGAACCTATAACATTAACTGTTGCTATAGCAAGACCAAACCATGAAGTTCTTGATTCAAAGAAATGGGAACTGTAGGATCAGGCTTTTATTTATTTTTTTCCCCTCTTTGAACATAATGAGGGTTAATATGAACTCAAATTTCAGGAAAAAAAAAATCCATAACAACATTTCCATTGAGTAAGCTTATTTTGGATTACTCACATGAACTGCTGAATTCACAAACACTGGGCTCAGGATTTTGCACATTTAGACCTAAACTGCTTCAGCCACAACAACTGCACAACGTGGAGAACCCACTGGCATTTATCACAAATCAGATTAAACCCAACAGATTTTTCCACTCCTAGAGTGTGGATCAAACATCCCCACCACACACAGCTTATAGTTATGCCTGGATTCTGCGTTCTCCTTCCATTCCTAAGCATTTCCCCCTAGATTAGTTCCTCCCCAGTTTGCAATCAAAAAAACCCAAACCCAACAAAATAATTTATACCATAAAATGTAATTGATCTGTCCCTCCACCACCAGAACTTCCACCAGTTTCTTGTAAACCTTATGCAAAAAAAATCAGAATTTGTGTCATGGAAATTATATTACAAAACTGCATTCGCAATCTATCTTCTCTTGCCATCTACCATTGTTGTACCCTAATCACTGTATAAACGCATTTTAACACACTCCCATGGGTCTAAGCCCATGAGTTCCTACACAGTTTGCAATCAAAAAAACCCCCAAATTTTTTTTACAACATAAAAAATAATTGATCTGTTCCTCCACCACCAGAACTTTCACCAGTTTCTTGTAAACCTGATGTAAAAAAAAAAATAAAAAAATCAGCATTTCTGTCATGGAAATGACATCAAAAAGCTGCATTTGCAGCCTGTCCTCTCTTGCCATTCTACCATTGTTGGACCCTAACTACTGCATAAATACATTTTATATAAACATAAAATTATTGTGTAAACATAAAATTATTATATAAATACTTTTTAACCCACTGCTATGGGTCTAAGCCCAGCTGGACACCAGGACAGACACTTTTATGGATATCCTGCTTTTCTGCCAATTTTTTTCCAAGGATTTGGAGAGAAAGGTGGATTGGCAAGGGATTTCAGATGCTCCCACAACATGTGAAAATAAAGTTCAAGTCACAGCGTGGTGCAAAGCATTATTGGAAGAGAAAAAGAAAAACTCTGTCCCACAATGTGTTGAAAGCTTCCCAAATGGTGAGAGTTATTTCAGAAAGTTTATTTTCGGTAAAAGAAAGCTTTTTTTTCCCCCCCAAGGAAGTGGTGACACAGGATTACACATTACAAAAGGTTGCTTTCCAAAGCAAAGTGGAATTATTTTACTTCTCTTTTCAATATATCCTAGTTCTCCAGGACCGAGAGAAAAATGTCTGGAAAAGACTAGAAAATATCACCTGGTTCACAGCCCATGTGTGCATGTGGGTAGATTTTATTTTTTAGCAAAACCTCTCCAAGCTAAAACATAAATTTATTAAGTGGAAAAAAACCTCTCCCACCTGTTAAAGGCACTTGAGTGGCTTTAAAAAATACACTGGGTTTTCACAGAACTATAAAGATTCCTCAGATTACTAATTTTTACATGTTCAAGTGATCCTTGCAAAATGAAATGTTAAAAATTCATTCTACCCTAAAAATTATTATTACTATTATTATTATTATTATTATTATTATTCCTCCTCCTCCCAAATCTCACAGGAATTATAAAAAACAGAGCTGTAGCTACAATAAAGAACTGAGTCCCTGGAGGGAAAAAGGAGGACTTTTTTACATCTTGAAGCTGGCCCTAGATTCAACCAAAGCCAGTGAAATATTTGATTTCTTTCATGAATTTCCAGTGCAAGTGACCTCTGTATACAGGCAGGCACCTACATCAAGCGTGATGTTAGCCCTGTTAATGCAAACAAGTTCTTTATTGATCTATTCTGGTGAACACTTGAGCCTACACAGGGAAATAACAAGGGGAAAAAATCCCTGTGCCATTTAAAAAAAGGATTTTTTTGGTTTGAATTAGTGGTTCTTACAGCTCGCTTCCATCAAAAGCTACTTCAGTAAATTTCACATAAAAGTGGAAATCTTCAACCATTTTTGCATTTGTTGTGACAGTCAAGTCCTGCAAGGTACAAACGTACAAAATTCCAAGGCACAAGGTACATACTGTTGTTTCTTTACAAGAAACAACAGAGAAAACAAAAGTTTTGTCTTATTAAACCTACTCAAAGAAAAGATTTCCCCTCCTGCACACAGTGGTCTGAATGCAACCAACAGGCACAGTGTGGAAGGTCTGGGTCATGTCGGCATCAATAAACCATAGCTCCTTTATCAAGAATAAATAATAAGAAATAAGAAAATATTCAAAAATAATTAGAATTTAAAGAAAATAAAAGTAGAAGAGAAAAATTTAAAATAAGAAGAAAAGAATAAAAAAGAAATAGTAATAGAAAGAAATAGTAATAGAAAGAAATAGTAATAGAAAGAAATAGTAAATAAAAAACTAAAAAAGAAAAATAAATAAAAAATAAATCGGAAATAAAAAGAAATAGTACATAAAAATAAATAGTAAATAAAAATAAATAGTTAAAAACCAATAGTAAATAAAAAAACTAAATAGTAAATAAATAAAAATAAATAGTAATAAAAAGCAATAGTAAATAAAAAAGAAAAAGAATTTAAAAATAAATAAATAAAAAGGTAAATAAAAATAAACAGTAAATAAAACAATTAGTAAATAGTAAATAAAGAAACTGCAAATAAAAATAAATAGTAACAAAACCTATAGTAAATAAAAAAGAAATAAAAAATTAAAAAATAAATAGCAAATAAATAGTAAATACTAATTAGAAAACAGCAAATAAAAATAAATAGTAATAAAAAATAATAGTAAATAAAAAGATTAAAAAATAAACAGTAAAAAATAAATAGTAAATAGTAAATAAACTGTAAATAAAAAGAAATAGCAATAAAAAGCAATAGTAAATATAAAAGAAATAAAAATTTAAAATAAATAGTAAATAAATAAAAATAAACAGCAAATAGTAAACAGTAAATAAAAAATAAATAGTAATAACAAGAAATAATATAATAAAGAATAAACAATAATAAAATTAAGAATAATGAGAAAAATTAAAAACATTAAAAGGGCAAACTTTACAAGGAAGATCAGTAAATGCAAAATCAATTTTGCTCATTTATTTCCCTAATCTTGTCATGCTGTAATTGAGTGTCAAGTTAGATTTTCCCTGCCCCCCTCACCTGGAATTTAGGCAGTGAGCATTTTTAACCACCGCAAATGGACTCTGGCTTTCCAGGCCCTGGGACAGTGTGTCTGCTCACTAATGGGTACCCAAAAATAGCTTCATTTTGGGCAAAGCTCCTTTTGTGCCCCTGAACATTAAACAGAGAGCAGAATCTCCATGGCTGATCACTGCAAGATGAATTTTACTGCAAATTGTGCAATTAATGAGAGAAATTCGAGTTTTCTTACTTTCATTCTAAGCTATGCCATTAACCCATCTATTTATTTTGTTGTCTAAAGCATGAGGACCTCTAGGGTTTAACATCACATATTTATTTGGTTGTTGCTGACTAAGAAGGACTGAACGCTTGAGAAGGATGAGAAATATTTGCAAAGTTGGTGTTCTGTACTCAAAATCGCTGCTGTGGTTCCTTCTGCAGAGGTTCCCCCTCACCACCCAACACTGAGCTTCAGCTACCAGAGCCTGTGTGCACAGAAATAGGATTCCAACTTTGTGTGGCACTTGAGAACCACAAAAAAAAATACAAAAAACCCAAACCAAACAAAAAAAAATACGCCAAAAGCAAACATGCAAGCCCCAAACAAACAAACAAACACAAAAATAGCAATAAAAGGGAGAGAACAAGTAAAAAACCCATGTTTTTTGCAAGATCATATAGATTAAAATTTTGTGGACAAGGCATACCTAAAGCAGAAGCACAGTTCTAAAAAAAAGCCTCAAAATATACATTACACAAATGCTAAAGTTATGAAACCCAAACTCCTGGAAGCCCACTGTAATTGCTCCTTTCATATCTGGCACTGCTGAATTCCTTGGCTTCCAAGAGCAGACTGATGGAGATGCTGCCCTGTTTGATTTGGCACTATTCATAAGCTTTGGGAGATAATCAAAAATATAGAGAGAGCAGAGAAGAGAAGGAAAACCCTCAAAAACCAGTCTGGGTTGCTGTTGTGGCTGCCTCCATAGGCAGAAAATTTGTAAGCGCAGAGCAGCTCTGTGATTCACTCTTGTTTCATTGTAGACTGCTTTTTTATGCATCTTGACAAAATAAACATCAGCATCTCTTCAGCAGATATTGACTCACATCCAGGTTAACCCTCTTCACTTGCCAACAGGTAGAAATTTTTTTTTTTTCCTCTTTGCAGTATTTTGGAATGTATGAGTCGTGATGTACATTAAGCGAAAACAAAAATGTTAGAAAAAGCAGCAAGAAGTAAACAGGACAATTTAAAAGGAACGTTAAAAAAAAATCCCAGATTAAATCATGTTTAAAACAGGAAGATTTAAAACATTCTGTGTATAAATATTCAAGGGACATAAAAGTGATTTTTTTCCAACTTCAAGAGGACCCAGTAATGAGCTGGGGAGTCCTGAAAAGCTGCCAAGAAAATTGTGGAAAACCGGGGGAGAGGGAGGGGAGGATATCCAAGCCACCCAGAGGCAGCAGAAGGCTGCCCTAGGATGCTTACACAAGGCTGGAAATTCACAGGAAAGCCTTCCATGTAAACAGGAATCCCCAAATATCAATACAGCCACCAGAAAAGCTCTAAAAGCAGTGCTAAGCTCCTGCCTGTGTGCAGTGGCAGAGCACACAGGAGATGGGACAGCTGCTCCCAAAATCCTGGTCCCCGTTTGCTGCCACCAGCAGCAGGTGCTTGGGACAAACCCGCGGTGCTGGGGGTGTGCCCTGCCTCTGCTGCCTGCAGGAACCCGTGTGGGAATCCTTAAAACCAGAGGGGTTTGGGAAAGCTGCAAAAGGCAGGCCTCAGAGACAGCAGAACTGGTGTTGGAGCTGAGCAGTAGCCATGAGATTGGTCAGCAGAAAAATTATGTAAGATGTAGGAAGTAAAAACAACTACAACAATGGTCTGTGTATTAAAGCTTGTCGAGAGTAACTCCCAAGCTGCAGAAAAGTTTATCTAGTGAGATATTAGGAAGTTCTAAGCTTAATAATGGAGCTCTGTGCATTGTAAATAGTCAAGTACAAGTCAAATCCAATACCTGTTTTAAAGCTTACAAGCAGGTATTGTATTTGAAATAAGCAAGCAGTGTTTAACCAAAGGTATGTGTGCTTATAGTGGTTGGATAGAACTGCTGTCAACGTGCTTTTGCTTTGTGTGATTGGTCAAAAAACTTCTAAAGTGAGTTGTAGCATTAAGTTCTTGATCTGCTGCCTGGGATGTGAGCTGCTGGCATCTTTCCATTGTCATAACCATGGAATGAGAGTGATGCTGGAAAACAAACAGCTCAAGGCACGTTCACAGCATTGCTGTCCTGTTGGTGATTTGTACACAGACCCCTGGCCAGCAACAGGAGCCCTCCAGAGCTGCCTGGGCAGAGGATCCCTCACTCTGCTGGGAGCAGGGAGGCAAAGAGCAGGCTGGTGGCTGCAAGGGGAAGGAATGAGTGCTCCCAGCAGTTTAACTCCTATTCACATTTGCACTTGGAGAGCTGCCAGGTTTCCAGGGAAGCAAGTCATCCAGAGCAGCTGCTGCCCAGTTATGATCTCCTCTCTCCCCAGACTTCCTCCACAAACACAGAGCAGATCCTTGTTGGCCAGCTGGGGCTTTTTAAGGCCCCCACAGCCAAGAGAGGGCTGGAGCTCTTTGCTTGCCTCCAGCTCTGTGCTGCGAGTGGAGAAAAGCAGATTGTGCAGTGCTGGGTGATGCCCTCGGGGATCAAAGACAAAATAAACTCTCCCAGTTTGTGCAGAGCCAGAGCACTGAAGCCACAGTAACACTGTGTGAACAGCACCAAAGCTCAGTGTGGCTGTTGTGCACAAGAAATTAATCCTCACAGAGGATTACATAAAAGCCATCCCACACCCTTCCTCCTTTTTCAAGATTTTGAGATTACTTTCCCTTTCCCCCTCGCCTGCCTGTGTGCACCATGCTTGGGGACAGACGTGTTCCTTAGGCAGCAGGAATGCAGAAAAAGTGCCTTTTTCTGAACAATGCTTTCATCTCCTTATTCCAAGACTTTTTAAAAGTCTTTTATGGTCAACTCTGCTTAGATTTGCCATGTTTAAAGTGAAGCAGAGCTCCTCAAAGTCAGATGCTTTGTCTCATATCCTGTTTGAAAGAGAGCCTGAAGGCTCTGCTGCTGAACATGCCACTTGCATATGTACCTGTACAAGTGCATTAAACTGAAGGTCTCCAAGTTAAATGTTCAAGTGCTTTGCTGCACTGCTCTGACAGGTATTCATTCTTGTGACAGCTGAAAACCAGAAGCATTCCCTGCAGACAAATATTTTTTCACTGATTTCCTTCAAACCTGCTGGCAGAGTGCACTGCCTGATCACTGGGCTGTGGAGCTAAAGCAGAACTGCCCAAGTGAGCCGCGTCCCTGAGTGATGCGTGTCTGAACAGTTGTATTAGACAAAAAAAAATCATCCAGTGGCCAAATTCCAGTTGCAGCTATGGTCCCTTAATGAAATTACATCTTAATGGAGCTGACCTAGTTATACATTAAGACTACTGTACCTAAAATATTACACGGATGGAAACATATTCTTTGCCATTTAAGCTGCAATTTGCAATATTGATTTTAACCCCAGATGAGACCTTGATCCAACTAAGTGCACTATGAATCCAAAAATCCTGACCTCCAGACCAAACATTTGTTCTTGATTCTAAGTGCAAGCAGACTGGGTGAGGGATGTGACCCAAATCTCTCAGTTATCACTCTGGTTCAAAGAGAAATCCTGCTGCATGCAGCTTTCTTTGGGATGAAAGCTACACCAGAACACTCAACCACA
This sequence comes from Melospiza melodia melodia, assembly GCF_035770615.1. NCBI lineage: Eukaryota > Metazoa > Chordata > Aves > Passeriformes > Passerellidae > Melospiza > Melospiza melodia. Next base: position 48,264,184 of record NC_086199.1, read on the forward strand.
CACAAGGTAATGACTCCAAGTTCTCAGACAACTACACCGGAGACTATACCAGGGTATTTTCATGCAAAATAGGGAAAAAAAAACAAACCCAAAAGTCAGAGTTCTAGTTTGCAAACAGAAAAAATAACCTTTGATTCCTTTATACCAGAGAAAATTAAGGGAAAAGGAGTGATTTGATCTTGTCTTAGAAGAGACAGAGCTGTTCACCATCCCATCACAAGACCCTCCTGCCCTAGTGGAGGCACTCTTGAAAGATTTTTTCATTGCAACCAGAAGCAGAGGAAGCCTTCAGAGATTTCCAACACGTGTGTGCAGGTTCCCCCTGCAGTCAGTGACACCTGGACCTCCCACAGGCACTTGGGTGCTCATTTCCTGCTGGTTTAACTGGGCACCAAAATGCCTTGACACTGTTTTCTGCCTCCCCACCCCTCTTCCTCCCAGGACATGATGGTAATACAATCTCCCTGCTTCAAAGATGGTTAATGGGAATAAACTACTAACATCACTCAGTCACTCCAAATTATACATGGTCACCCAAACAATTTTTAGTACTTGGGACTCAGTCTTCAATCACAGCAGCCTGACTACCTGCAGTGAATGAGATTTTGAAAAGTAATTTATTCACAAGAACAAGGATTTGGGAATGAAGAAAAAAAAAAAAACAAAAAGGAAATTGTGATTCTAAGGAATAGAGGAGATAGGTTCTCTAATTCTGCTCTGTGCCTTTCAAAGAACCTCTTTAAGGAATTATTGGACTTCATATGACTGAACTGCACCCTCTTTACAAAGTTGACTGCACATCTAAAGCACAGAACAAATCAAATGGAGTGGGCCCTTTTAATCCAGGAGAGCCTCTCTACGTGACCAGCAAGACAGAGTCTCCTCAAACTGATCTGTTTAGTTGGATGGGCAGCTCTAAATGCTCATCCTTCTTCCCTGCTTGCAGACATGAAGGAAGCAGCACTCTCAGGATTCATACCCTGGACATCATTTTCCATTAAATCATTAGAAAGCAACAGCACACAGGAAGAGCACCAGGAAGTATTCTGCAGTACTGTAGTTACTCTAAAATTCAGCTTTAAATAAGGAAATCCATAGGAAAAAAATCAACCCAAACAATCCAAAAATATAATCAAGCTCCTATTTATCAGGGTTTCAGCTGATTTTCTTGACTGGAACCAGCATGGCCTGCATGGAATTAACACTAGAGCTGCTCACTTGCCAATACTTGAGATTTGTAAATGAAAATAAAAAATACCACAGGTGCAGAAAACTGAAGAGCATTATCCAAGTTGTTAACAACATGAAATTAATTCAGTCAGTGTCGCCAGCCTTTACTGAACAGCAGCAAATTTAACATGAATTTTCAAAGTGTCAAACATGAGAGGCCACAGGCACATCTGACTTAGCACATGCCCTTTCATCTGTCATGTTCCTTCTGGCCCAGAATTTCTGGGCTGTGTTTACTTCCACTTTACAGTTGCATGGAAGTAATACTGGTTAAAAGAGCTCAGTGCTACAAGGATCTCAACACTCACAATGGTTGGAAGCTTGATCTCAGGAGATGGGGCTGGAAGAGAAAATAACTCACTTTCACCACTACCAAGCACAGTAAGAGTGAAAAATCCTAAACACTTCAACTATTTTTGCATGGCTCAGTCAGTCGTCAGGGTATTATTCTGGAACAAAGACTTACTATTATTATTTAGTTAGTGATTTCAAAATGCTCAAGAAAAACAAGGAGAATACTACTAAAGAAAAAAGAGGCAGAGAACATTTTAGTAGGAAAAAGAAGTGTGCTTTTCCCACAGTAGTTCTCCCTACTCTGTGTCAGTTTATTTTATGCCTACATAATGCTTTTATTTTTGAACAGGATAACATGGAAGTTTTTTGGAAGGTACTGCTTCATGACCATTATATAAATATTTCAATGATGCAGCTAAGATCAGAAAATCTGAATTCTACTAGCAGAAAACATAACTTTCTGTCAAGATGGCAATCAAGAAGCTTTGGAAAGATCTAAAGCTTCGTCAACTATAAGAGCATTCACAAACAAAACCCACCAAACACTGTTTTTCCAGAACCCCATGAGAGGAAACAGAAAGAAAAAATACACCACAGTGTACATCAGCCATGGCAGAAGCACATATTACATTTGCCCTTCAGATCAACACTGTGCAAGCCATGAATGAATCATTCCTCAAAACTTCTGTATGGAAGGAAAACATTGGGGATGCAGCCGAGTAGAAGTATGTGTACTTTGATGTCATCTTGTGTTCTAAGCAAGTATTCAAATCATTTTACAAACCCAATTTAGTAAAATGATTAAGATTATTGTTATTAAAATGATTTAGTAAGATTATTTCTTGTTACATCTGGGTTTTCACCCTTAGGCTCAGGGTCCTGCCAGGCACTCACAGAACCTTTTTGGACAGCATCCAACTGTACCACCTCAAAACTGGGATGTTCACTTTGTGAGAATTAACTCAATTGTAGTAAAGTGCAACAAATAACTCATGGACACATCTCTACAGCTTCTACCAATGATAGCCTATGGTTTTTCCTGACTGGTTGTTAAATACAGAGGGAAACTAGTAATACATAGTCACTGACTTTAGGTAACAACTAATTTATAGTCATTACTTCCAGAATAAAATAGTGCAGAGGTGGCTCACAAGTATTGTTTAAATCATTTTACTAACCCAACAGATTATTTCTTGTTACATCTGGGTTTCCACCCTTAGGCTGAGGGTCCTGCCAGGCACTCACAGAACCTTTCTGGACAGCATCCAACTGTCCCCCCTCAAAACTGGGATGTTTACTTCTTGAGAATTAACTCAATTGTAGCAAAGCACAGCAAATAACTGAGGTGCCCTGGCTGGATTTCACGAGGATGAGCTGCAGTGAAACTCTAAAATAAATGATAATGCCAAAGGAAAAATTCCTCACTGTTGTCAAGTGCTCGGAAAGTGTTAACACGGTTCATTCATTTTCAGCTGCACTACCATGCTGAAAACATACTTTTGCTGGTCTGCAGTTGATTGATGTACATTACTCATATCAGGCTAATGGCACTTTATTTTCCAACAGTAGCAAGTAATGAGTGACCTTGAGTGCATATTGTTTTGCTGAGAGGTTTTGTTGCTCCGTGTTCTCTACGAGCACCCCCAAGGAAATGAGGGCCCCGTGTTGGTGTTTTTCAGCAAACCTCATTTCTTTCATGGCTTTCTGTAAAAGAATTTGATACAGGGATAGAAGCTAACCTAAGTGAGTAAATGAAATATTGATCCACACTACTCTGGCCTTGCCTTCACCTTGTCCCAGGGCTGTGAGTTACTGACTTTTCCGTTTTGGCTGTAATAGGAATTATTACAACAGGCCTGTGCAAGTAATTACTTGGCATGGCAAAAAGGAGGGTCCATCATATATTTCTGTAGAGACGTTCCTTTCCATCAGGCCAGCAGTCTGCTTTTTTGGCCCTGTCTTTCCTACTCTTGATTCAATTCCTTTAACCATCATTAATCAAGTTCCTTGTCAGCAGAAGTTTATCAAAAGTATTAAGTGAGCAAGGTTGCATGGCCTCCTTTAAAAAAAAAAAAAAAAAAAAAAAAAGAGAGAGAGAGAGAAAAAAGAAAAAAAGCCAAGAAAAAGAAGCACCAATGCAGGGCAGTAAATTTCAAAATATGGAACGCTGGTTCCATGATATATATGAGTGTCTCTTCAGCTGGAATGAGCAGTTTGTTTTAATGATAGATATTGTAGTTTGAGCCCTGATAGAATCCTTCTCAAGTTTATATGCCACGGACTATCATTTATGAGAGACCATGTGTTTCTAAATGGTGAAGGTCATGGCTGATGGCAAAAGTAAAAGCAGCGGTGATTCATTAAAAATAGTTAATAGGGCCTGCTGCTGACAGGGATAAATAGCAACACCCTGCATTTGCAACCCACAAGCAACTGGTTTAGGCAATGCTTCTTGTGTGTTTGCACCACCCCTGGCTGCCAGACAGCTGTGAACATACACTGCAAGATTCTCCCACCCTTCCTGCCCACAACAGATGCACCACGGGTTTCCAGTGTGAGCAGCTCCTCTGGATGCAGAGTTTCCAACCAGCTCTGACTCAACACCCAGCTCCCAGTGATTTTAGCTGATAATCACACTGTGCACTGAATTCTGAGGGGCCACACATGTTTGCTAAGGGCCCTGCTGGGATCCCATCCTCTGGTTTGAACCCCAGCTGATGCACCAGGTGAGCCCATGTGGCACCAGTGGAAGCTCTGCTGCATAAAGGACGCTAAAACAGGACCTGACAGCCTTGGCATGACTGAAATACCAATGATCTTTATTGGTATTTCAGTATTTTATTTATCTATATTGGATCCTCAAACAGAAAAATGCAATTCCCTTAAGTTATTTTTGTGCTATTCAGAAAATTAACTCTCCAAATTCGGTTAGAAAGAACACATTTTCAGTTAGAAAGAACACATGGTTGTTGTGATTCTGTCCCTATTTTTGTTTTGGCTTTAGCTTTAAAGTGCAAACACACACAACAATCATCACTAAAACAGAGATGTACTCCACTTAGTAAAGTTCACAAATATGTTTTGTCAAACAGATTTGGGGCTGCACTTTGAAAACAGAGTTGGGTGAATGTTCTCTCATGGACACAACTCTACAGCTCCTGCCAATGATAGCCTATGGTTTTTTCTGACTGGATGTTAAATACAGAGGGAAACTACTAATATATAGTCACTGACTTGAGAGAACAACTAATTTATAGCCATTATTTCCAGAATAAAACACTGCAAAGGTGGCTCACATTTAACTTCTGACCCTCCTCTGCCGACCTGTTCTGTTTCTCCTGGGACGTTTCCCTACCTAACACATTAAAACACATTAAAGTGACTTTTATTTTGGGAGAAAATTTTGTTGCTTATTCAGCTCAAGTCATTTCCTCCTCAAGTGAGATTTGTCTCAACTGTTTAGAGAGTTCCATTTCTTGAAGCATCATCAAAATTAAGACAATTAACGGCTTCTCTAGGAGCTGATCATGTGCTGCTGGAGTAGACGCTGGAATGGTGCAAGTAACAGCAGCAAAGGAAAAAATAAAAAAGGTAAAAAGAAAGAAAAAAATTAAATATTCTGCTTAATTAAAAATAGTAACAAAGAGAGGAAATGAAAGTGAATCCATTAAGGCTTGGTTAATTCTGCCATCTCCAGTCCTTTCTTCTTCACATGATAGATATGCTTTGCAGCTGCCTAGATCAGAGCTGAAATCCTGATTATTCCATAATTACAGAAAGCTCCCTGACTTTCTTTCCTCTCCCCTCACTGTGGAAAAAGAAGGTTAATTTTTCCTTACTTGATTGCTGAATACAAATCCTTTTTCAAGCAAGCCAGGAAATGGGGCCATGTTGTCTGGCTGACAACCCTTCCTAAAATGTAGTTTTGCCTCAAATGTTTTTACCTTTCTTAGGCACTGTTTAAATGCTGCTTCCTTTGGCTGATCATCTGCAGAAACAACAGCAGCCTCTAAATTAGGGAGGCAAACAGTGCAAAAGATTTGATTACAAAGTAGAAAGGTAAATGAGATGGCTGTGGTGATTATTTTAATGCTTATCTTTCAATACTTCTATAAAAGGATTAGTTACCCTAATATAGTCATTCAGAGAAAGACAGTCTGCAGTGGTTACAAATTGACTTTTTATGGAGGAAAATAAGACTGTTCCTAACCTATTGCACTGATATTATATTTTGTTAATATTTTATGAAATAAAAGTCCTCCCATTAAGGGTGGCAAATTGCTTTATAATTATAGCACTTCGCACACTAGAATGACTACTTCATTTTATGGAAAAAAGCTCCAAATACAATTTCATTATCATCCAGTGTCTTTTCAGCCTTCTCAGGCTTTCAGCAGAAAGACTGTCATGTGCATCTCCAATATTTCCTTTTTCAAATATTAGCTCCATTTAAAGAAAAGAAAATGACGGCTCCTGTTCCATTCTGCTCACTGTTAATGAAATAGTTGTGTACAGTGGACATTTGTACCTGGATGAGTCAAATGAACCAAGTGAACAACCATAAAATATGGACCTTTTAACTTCTGCATTCAAAGGTTGATTTATATCAGTCTGAGCACAGAGTTAACTCAAGTGGTTTAGAAACAGATTTAGTTAAATCTGTGCCACTCCATGGTGCTGTCTACCTTAAATCAGTTTAAGAGAAGCTTAAATCAATTTACGCTGATGTGGTTTATAGGTCTGAATGGGTTTCTAGACCCAGGTAGTTAAACCAGGTTTCCAGGCTGTAATCAGACAGTCTCCAGCCACTCTCTGATCTCCATCCAGAGCAGCACACTGCTGCAGCTCTCACATGACAGCAAGACTGCAGCACCAAAGCATTTTTTTTTTCATCTCATCTTCTCATTTCTCTCATCTTTCCCCTTTGAAGCCTTTGATAAAGCCATTAAAGCCTTCTGCTGGAAAGCATCACCTGCAATCTCATCTCCTGGACAGCCCAGGGACACTTTTGGTGCCCAGACCTGCAAGCTCCAAGGTTATTTGGTTTCCACTGGAGTGATCTGCTTGTCTGCTAGAAGATCATCACTGCAGCACTGTCAATACTGCAATATCAAATATCTATATTCCAAACCAAAACTCAACTGATATGTGTAACTGGGAAACATTAGTAAAATATCCTGATTCCAGAAGAATTCATTCTAAAATACCCTAATTTGATCAGCCAAGGTGCAAAAACTGCTACCAGCCATAACAAGTTAACAAACAGAGCTCCCCTCCCTCAACTGTAAGAACTTTTTGGAATGACCTTTGGAGAAAATATTGACTCCATGCAAAAGAAGCAACAGCAAAGCAGAAATTCGCCCCAAACTCAACCACAAAGCAGAAATTCACCCCAAGTTCAACCACAAAGCAGAAATTCACCCCAAACTCAACCATATGTTGCTTCCTTGAACTGAAGCAACATAAACCTGAAATTTGGCCTTTGGATAGTGAAGATTTCAGCCAACCCAAATGTCAAGGTGGGAACAAAGTGATTGTCCTGACATGTCCAAGACTTAAGGATCAAGAAACTCCAATTCTTTCATACTGTGAACCTTTCCCTAACACCACATAATATACGAACCCCTATATAGTAAATTTAGTTTGCTTTTGGTTTTTTTTTTTTTCTCTTACCCTCTACACACATAGAGTAACTCTTCTATTTTTACTCTTTTTTTGTCTTTTCCCCTCTCTTTTGACTAACGCCATGACATTTTGTCCTACAGTTTCTGGTTTTACAGTTTTAGTTGCTAAGCAGTGAACTTCAGAGCTTGAGGAGGGTGCAGGATGCATCTTCTGCATCTGCAGGATAAATGTCATTTCCTCCATATGTGGAGCATTGTCCCTGCACCACGTACGTTTAATAAAGTTTGATGTTTACTTGCCAAGAAGATAAAATAAGTTGCCTTTTACTCTTCCACTACAATGATGTTTTATGAACTTCAGCCCTTATGAACAGCTAGCTCACTGCACAGAAATACTTGGTGAATTTAAAAAGGCAAATTGTCCCTGTGGCACAACTTGTGTGGTCAGACACAGAAGAAAACTTGTCATTATTTATGTTAGGAAAATTGGTCTAGCTAATGGATTTTCATTTAAATATACTTCTGAGTTAAAAAGCTATTAAAACCAACAGAACTCTAAACTCTGGACTAAGGACATTAAAACCCAGGCACACCTTTCTATTCCCTTCTGCCTCTCTCTGTAGATAAAATATAATTTGGGCTTTCTTTCAAAATAAGCAAGCAATATATTGCTCAGTCAGGATTTTATGAGGTTATTCTTCTGTAATAACTCTGTCTATTCTTCTGTAATTCTTCTAAAATAATTTTATTCTTATACAGTCACCCAAAACCAGAAATCAAAATTATTCTGGGCTGAAATTCTCCATGCCCCTTTTTTTTTTTTTTTTTTTTTTTTTTGCCTAACATATTTTGGTGTGGTGCTGTGGGCTCCATTTAAGGGGACTCTACAGCAAAAGGACACCAAGACTGAGCTGGCAGAGGAAACTGAGGCAGCATACAGAGAGGTGTCTGAAACTTGCCTTGGTGGGTGCTGCTTCAAGTGATTTATGAAGGTCTTGCTTATTTTAAATTGTTTGTTCCTGTCAGGAACAGATTCCAGAGGGGTTTTTGATATTTCCTAGAACCTCAAGAACGCTGAGGTTCACTCAGAGTGGAATCAGTGAAGGAAGGTGTCCTCACCCATCTGGACTATCAGAGTGCAAGCCAAAGATCAAGTGCTATTTTGGTTTAAACACAGCCCCACAAAAGGCACTTCCACATCTCATTCTTTGCTGCATTTACAGACTGGAACATGAATGGTTTCAGATTTCAGTTACAGTGTGAAGGAAGAGAAAGGTTTTGGCCATGGTGGTGACAGCTGGAAAGAGAAAGAGGGAGGAGAGATTGTTTCCAGCCTTGTTCGAGCCTGCCCTCCCTTCTTATCTGGCTTTGGGATGATATCACTTGACTGTAAACCCAGACCTTTTCCTGATTCCCAAATTCTATTACACACTCCAATTTTTACACATCAGGACCCTTAGATTATTTCTACACTGGCTCTGCACCAATATAAGCACTGGCAAAAATTCAAAACACTTTTCAGGGAATGATTAATTGTGTGTAAGTGCTCTGAGATGTACAACAATATTCCCTGGTTTGAATGACCCTCTCAGGCTCTTATTAGCTAAGATGACTTTGCAGAAGCTTACAGATCATTTTGACTGATGTCAAACCAAAATTCAAAGTGCAGAAACTCCAGCCAACAGTATAGATCAACCCATGCCTGCTCCTTCCCGACTTATTTTATGTCTTTTTATTTTCCTTCTAATGACGCAGCTTTTGCTGCTGTAAATAAACAGGTGATACAAATGCATATTGAAATGCAGCACATTACATTTTCAGCACCTTTCAATGGCACAGTATTTCAACAAACTGTCAAAATGGCTAAAAACTGCCACTATTGAGAGTCTGCAGCAGAACAAAGAATAGGAGCAGCTCACCTCACTTATGTCAAAGGCTTACTTTATGTTCTGTGCTGCTTATATCCCATTAAAGAATAAAATTATGCACCTTTTTAAAGATTGTTTTGGGAAAACAGAAAGACACATAGATATACTAGATAGATTAGGTAGATTGATGTATTAAATAGATGAGATGGAGCCACAATCCAAAGTAAATATTTGTACTTTCTGGTAACGAACAATGCATCAGAGCCCACAGGCTTTTTCCTCTCTCTTTTGTTTCCTGTTCTCATTAAAATATTTTTAAATGAAAATGTCATTGGTATGTCACATTATTTCACCCACATTCTACTCTCAGATGCTCATTACTCTTATTCTTCAGATAAATGTTGGTCCAAGAACAAAAAGCCTTTTTCCCCTTAGGAGAAGAATGATATAATAAAAAAAAATAAACTAACTCATCAGCAAACCCCATTCAATTCAGAATATTGTTTCAAGTGCTCTAGTATTAATTTAATACCCTAAAATTGCACCATTCACTCAATTCTAAGCACTATATTAAATTTTCTTCAGTATCCATTTGTAAATGGAAAGCAACCTTTATTTAATACACTGAACAAGACCATGGAATTTTAAAACCAGAGGGTTAAAAATTAGGGAAAATCTGATTAGACACAGATGCAGAAAAATGCAGACCCACAGAACCAAAGCACATGAAATCAAAGGCCTGGAAATCTAATGCTGCTAAGCCAGTGCTCTCAACCTGACTTTAATTAATGTTTTTTCCAATCATCATTATTCCTAGATGAACCTCCATAGCAATTATTAATCGCTAATAATAAATTATTAGCACACACACGTATGAAATCATTCTAATGGAGAGCGTCACACAATTGGGAATTGAAAGGACAGAAGGGCAAATCCCAGAGGCAGGTTGAATTTTTGGGACTGTAAGGCTTGGGATCCAAACTTCAGCAGGCAGAGAAAACCCAGCTGAGCCTTGAAATACGTCTGAAACCTGCTCCTGCCACCTGCAACTAAGGATGCCCAGCTTGAAAATTGAAATGCAAAATGCTCGAGGTGTTTTAGGGTGACCCACTCTGTAAGATGATTTAATCACAGCACTGACTTGCAGGCTTTGTGTGTCCTTTCTCAGACACTGAAAAGACTGCTGGTACCATCAGTGGAGAAATTTATTAGAGAAAAACAACTTCCACAATCGGAGACTAAAGTTTTATCACCTTAGTTCTAAATTACCCAGATTCTTAAAAGGCCGCTGACTTGCAAAAGCACAATAAATGCAGCTGCATCTTTGAGCTCACCCATCACGACCCCAAACCTGGCTCCTGCCCTAACATGCACACTTTTGGGGAGACAGCCCTGTGTTTTATTTTGGTCAGGAGCTCATTTCCGACATGTGCCTGATGGGAAACAAGGGGCAAGAAAATCATCTCTTTCCTGACAAGCAATATTCACAGTAAGAAAAACATTCTAATGCTGCCTTGCAATTTGCAGGTTATTTAAATTATTCCCTCCTGTAAGTTTAGATAAAGTCAGATAAAGTCAGATACAACTTTTGAAGTCTGTAAATGGAACCCTTTATTTTCAGAGGCTTTTGGGTCATGGCATGACCCAGACCAAAATAAAGGTGCAGGTAATTATGAAACAGAAACTTCAAATCAGATTCCAGCTTTCTGATCCACAAAGCCCATTTTTTTCCCCTAGTGCTTTCCTTTAAGCCAAGTAATTAGTGCTTTATGAGTGATCCTAATAGCAAAACTGAAGCTCCATCTGTGACTGTTTATACAAACTGCATTCCCCATCCTGTGTTAGAGAAAATGTCTATTGCATATTCCTATATTTTCTTGGGGTGATGCCTTTTTTTTTTGTTTACTGAAGAAAGAAGTGTTGCCAAAATAGTGATTTCAGAAATATTTGTATTTTATATTTGTAATTGTATAAAATATTTATAATTGTATACAATATCTGTATTCAGAAATATTTGAATATTGGCAATTTCTGTAAATTGCCACCAAAACTAAAGTTAAAGATGCATTTTTTTTTTTTGCAATATATATTTAAATACTAATTTGTCAAGCTCTCCTTTAAAATCTCTTTAAGATAGGTAAATAATGCCTCTGTTATGAAGGAAGTAGAGTGCCTACAGAAACACAGAGAAAGAAAACTTCCTTTTCCCTAACAGTTTTCTGAAGCTTGATTTTGAAACTTTGGGGGAAAACAAACAGGAACTGTTAGCTGAAATACTCTCATATTAAACAAATAAAAGATTTTTATAAATAGAATGTCTAAATTTTAAAATAATTGTATACATTTTAAAATAATGGAATGTCTAAATTTTAAAATAATGGAATGTCTAAATTTTAAAATAATGGAATGTCTAAATTTTAAAATAATGGAATGTCTAAATTTTAAAATAATGGAATGTCTAAATTTTAAAATAATTGAAACTCTAAATTTAAAAACAATGGAATGTCTAAATTTTAAAAATAATTGCAAATCTAAATTTTAAAAATAATTGAAAATCTAAATTTTAAAATAATTGGGTATATAATTTTTAAAATAATTGAATGTACAAATTTTAAAATAATTGAATATTTAATTTTTTTAGAAAAAGTTGGCCTGGTTCTGGCCCTGCTTTTCAGACTAAATGTGCAAGCTATCTTTTAAAAGGTGTCACAGACACATCCAGCCAAGTTCCAAACACCCTGATATTGACACAAATGCAGCTGCAGCTCCCCTCAGCAGAGCTGAGCTGATCATTTGCAGTTGGGATGCAAAGCCCAAGGGCTGGTAATTCACACTGTCCTACCCACAGCTATAATTAATGCCAGCATGGCAGCTGAATTCATCCCCCAAGGATTTGCTTGCCATCCACATGAGTGTGTCCACAAAGATCTTGCAGCTTCAGAAGCAAACCAGCCACCTTCCCACAGCCAACAAAGCTTTCATTAGCTCCTCTTCCTCCCACCTAGGGGGGTATTTTTACTTGGAGCCAGCTTTTTTAGGCACCAAGTAAAAATACCCCTCCATGTAGGAGGAAGTGCAGTTTGGTTTTAAATCCAGAGCATATCTGTCACAGCTAAATAAACATCGAGTTTCAAAGTAATACCTACCTAACCACATTCTCTAAAGGACTTTAAATGAGTAAACAGAAAACAGAAAAAGAGGGGAAAAAATGGTTTTGGCTGCCCTAAGTATTTCCCCATGGCTCCATCTCCATTTTGGCTCCTACAGGGAGCCCTTCCCAGAACTTTCCCTGTCCAGAAGAAGGGTAAGGCTTGAGCACACCACCACAGAGAAATTTGGGTATTTTGACTGAAATCAAATTTGAAGTTCAAACAATTTTTAGCAAGAGGCATCAAAAGAGGGCACAGTGTTCCCAGAGCCCCATCCCTGCCCAGATGAGCTAAGGCAGTGAGTGATGGGGACATGGGGCTGCCCTGATGGCAGGGTGGCACCAGTGCCCAGGGGGACAGGACTGTGGCTCTGGGCCATTTTCTCTGCTTGGCCTCATTCCTACAGAGCTCAGCTCACCTGAGCCCCCTCCCACTGCTCAGGGAAGGAGAATCTCCATGGCATCGTAAAAAACAAGGTTCACTCTCATGGGAAAATTTAAAAGTTGAATAAAGGACAACAGGAGACAAAGACAATAAAGATTTACAGCCAGGGGGCTTCTTCATTCCACCAAGAGCACACCTGCAATTTTGGAAATATCATTTCCAATATTTCCACTTTGGAAATATCATTTCCAATATTTCCATTTTGGAAATATCATTTCCAATATTTCCATTTTGGAAATATCATTTCCTTGAGATATCATTTCTATGGCATCAGCCTGTTGCATATTCATACAAAATGATGCATTTTTAAACTTTTCCCCCAAACTAGTTGACGTGTTCCAAGAGCTGTATAGCATGGCTCCTCCTCGATTCCACGTTTTTAGAGCATGCCCTGTTTCTTGGCTGTGGTTTTAGCCCATCCTCATCACCTCCAGTTTTTGGGCTTTGGTCCATACTTTCTACCAACACTGAGTGCTGATAATTTGCATATCAATATCAGGGACCTCATCCTATGTTCATGGAAAGTTATCCCAACCAAGCAGGGAGTTTAACACAAGAATACTTATATCAGCTATTTCACTACTATGTCTAAGTTTAGTTGACAGAATAAACTTGACAAAATAAGTTTATATGCATTGATTGTTATGGTAGCAATGTTAGCAATAATACCTGATGTACTTCAACTGCACACCACAAACAATACACAAAATCATCAAAAACATTTCTTCTGTTCAAGAGGGAGGGGGAAATATGGGAAATGAATTTGTAGGGAATTCTCAAAGCCTGACAAAAAGCTTCCATAGTTATACTGTGCATCTGTATGCAAACTTTGAGACAAGAAATGGTGATTTAGAAATGCCATGGAATAGGACAGACATTGCTGAGAGAGAAATGGAAATACAAACAAGTTTCAAAGGATGGCCTTACAAATAAAACTAGATACTCTGGAGAAATAGAACTATGAAAGATGCATTGTAGTAGGACCCAGGAGGTGGAGTTTTAGGTAATTAACTTTAAGGCTTTACAGCATGGAGTGGCAAAAGCTGATAGACCAAGAAACACAGTGTATTGCAATTAAGAAATAGTTGGCTTCTGATTGTGATGGTGTCAATTATATCATCTGTATTGTGGGACTGAAAATGGAATAAAAGATTTTAAAACACCTCTGGGTCAGAAAAGGGCTTAATCCAGCAAAAAGCTACAGCAAAGTTACTTTAACATTATACATATAGCATCCACTTAGTTATTTGCAGAAAGCCAATATTGTAATACAAATCTATAGCAGCACCTACAGGGCGGCTGCTGTGCAGGAACATCCCTGGCCCCAGAGGAGCCCCCCAGGCAGAGCCTGCAGCTTTGGAGCTGTGAGAAGTCCCCAAATGCAGCAATAGGCTCCAGCATTGCCACCTTTATGATGTGCCTATGATGCCTCAGGTTTCAGCTTTTATATTTTCAGGTTTATATTTTCTGCTTTAAACTATAAATTCACGTTCTGGTTCGTAGCACCTGGGTTTGGAAACGTTTTCCAAGGTCTCAGATCAAATCCTGTGTTTAATTCTAAGCTTTGGCTTACAAACCCCAAGTTCTGGGAGTTCCCTGTGATGCTTCAGGTTTCAGCTTCTCTATTTTTCCCATTCTGGGCTGCTTTAGTGGGTGGGTCTGGGCTCCACATTCAGGGATGATGAGCTCTGTGCCCAGAGCAGGGAGACAAAACAATTCCTGCTCCAGCTGGGCACCAAGGACAAATGATCCCAATCTCAGCCCCAGAGCACAAACCCCGTGGGCTGCAGAGAGAAAAACAAGCAGGGTGGGAGTGCCTGGGCTAAAGCTGGAATGGGACAATGAACTGCAAGGTGCAAATGGAGCAGAACTGATCCCAGGGAGAGAGCCCGGGAGCGCTCGTGCATTTTGGGGCCATTTTGGGTCATCTTGGGTGCAGCCCTGGCTGGGCTCTGGTGCTGCCCAAGGTGGATCCATGGAGGAGATGCTTTGAATCAATCTCTGCTTTATTCTGTAGCTCTGCTCTAGGGCAGAATTCCCAAGGCACAGCCATGGAAGGGGTGGCAGGAATGGTTATTTTTCAGCCTCCAGCCTCCTCGGAAGGCTGCTCATACATCATGCAGTATAAAAGCTAACACAATTCCAGGAGCTGTACTACATGGCCAAGGTCAGGGACATTTTCTCTGCACTCACACTTTCTGAGCACTTCACAAAAGCTTGCCTTAAACAATAGGTTTGTTATGATAAAGACCAAACAGCCCACAATCCTGAGGGATTGTGTTTATTGTTTTAACCTTTGCAGGCAATGAGAGTTAAGAATCGAGAAATCCAAGGTAATGCACAATTAAGGGGCTGATTTGCATGATTATTTGTCACTATTTCTCACACATATCAAGTGCTACTTACGAATGCCCTGCTAAATAGCTATTTGTAAATACAGATACAGGATTTGTGCACAGCAGATACCCTGCTTAGTTTGACTGCAGGACTACAATCCCAGAGCACTAGGAAATAATAAATGTGTGGAAACCAGAATGCAAGTATTTAAATAATTCAGAACTACAGTATTCAAATCCAAAATTTTGCTTTATGTATTCTGAAAAAATACACCAAATTCAAAGGTCTTCTATTAAAATTAAGTTCTAGGAAGAAAAATCTTGTAATTACAAGTCTTCTATTCCCAAATAATACTATTTTTAAGTAAATATCCACAAATGTATTACTTGTATTACTTTAATATTGATAATGACTATTAGCAAAATAGTTGCAAATGCTACCTGAGAAAAAGTGGAACATAATTAGATGCAATATTAACAAATGAAACAAGCATGGGTTTGGGGCATCTGAATGTTATCCTTCCTCATGAAATAAAATTTTAAAAAATAAATAATACATACAGTACTTTCCCCACACTGTAATTTGTCAACTGTTGAGGAAATTGGCATGTCTTTTCTGCTGATTTATTGGTTAATCCCAACAATTCACTGCAGAAAAGGCCAACAATGAATTACAATGTGAGGAAAAATTAAGCAGCACATTTAAGAAGTGTTTAACCACACAGCCCTTAAAGTCGATTTCAAAGTTCTCACATACCAAACTAAAATATTTTGGGTACTACAGTAGACAATATTTTCTCTTTTATGTGTTATATGCTCTATAGTAGCTTTGCTACTATTGATTTCAAATATGTTTAAAAAAATATACAACCCTTGGGTTCCCAAAATATAAAACATGAAGGCATGCTGGATCTATTACGTTGATTTCCTGGGTACTTTGCATTTCTATGCATCAACTAAACAAATTATTTAATTTAAATCAATGTCTCTTCCTGCTTATTGTAATGGATTTTTTTTTAGGATGAAGCAGGTTTTAAATAAAAATACCCCAACATAGAACTATGCACTTCTAGACTTGGCTTATTTTCACATAAAATAATGGGCACATTTTTAAATTATTAGTAATTTCATGTAAATTCCTTTCCCAGTCCCCCCCCTACACACAGCCCCAGCTAGGGCTGAGCTGTCCAGTTTGGGACTGGTTTACACATTGTGATCCCAGCTTCAGCTAAAATAAAGATTTTTTTGTAAAAACATTTATTTTATTTCTTGAAAAAATATTGGTAATCAGACTTGGCTTCCTCCTCAGCTTTACCATGTCAGAAATGGAAAATAAGGAAGACCTTCAGCCATGAAAAATAAGCCCCACTTGCTGCTTTGGGACAGAATTCAAAGCCTGGCAAAGTACAGCAGGTTTGAAGCAAACACTTTTTGAGGCACACCTTGAAAGGCTCCAGCCCACCTTCATGTTTCATATTTTAGATACACTGCACGACGCAGAACTGTGCAGAAAAATACCAGAGGCAGCACTTAGTCCATATCTGGTGTACAGCCTCAGCTTGCACCCTCTTTTTGGGTAAGAATTTTGAAAAGAACTTTTGGCTCCACTCAAGAGTTCTGTCTCCTGGTGCTTCTCCTTGAGAGCTGTGCCACATGCTCAATAAGTAGTTTTCAACCTGAATTTATTCAATGCAAAATTATGCCCATTTGTTCTCCCACCAGATCTCCATTAGCCTAATTATTGTTTTGGGGTAGGCAGTGAATTTGATTGTTTATGGGTTGCATCCCTTAATGTTGGCCCTAAACGATCTGTGTTGTAACTCCGGCCAATGCTCTGTGATTGGGTACTTGACTGCACATTTCACTGGAATTTCCTTAAACTGAATCCCACAGCACTTTTCAATTCCATGAACTCAATTCCCTCAACTCTTCAGAGCAGTTCATTTCATTGATCCACCCTTAAATGATACATTTCTGAATTTTTCCCTTCTGACCTCACTTTGATCTTCATGCACCTTCTTCCACATCATTTAAACTGAATCACTTGTGATCACTCCTTTCCAAGTTATCACCTCCACATTCCCCCTGAGTCACTAAATTTAAATCTAAACTATCATCATGTGGTTGGCTCCACACAGCACATGCAAAAACAGATTTTGCCACCTTGAGAATAAGCATAAAACACTTTCCAAGACAGAATCCACAGCTTCTGTGTATTTTCAGGCACAAAGCATCACCTTTATTCTGCTCCCAAAAGCAAATCTTATATAAATATTTCCTTATATATTTATTTGCTTACATATGCATATTTAACATTTAGCCAGAATGATTCTTTTAATTGGATAATAAAGCTATACTGTGCATTCATTTCAGAGAACAGGCATGCTTAGTTTAAAAATAAAAATAACAAAAATCAACAAAACTCAAACCAAACTCAGACAATAAACTCTGTGGAGTCCACAAATTGGTTTTCTTATTCTAGTTATCATTTCAGTAAATTTCCAAGTATTTGCCTTGCAACCAGACAGCAGGCTATAACTAAACCAGAGAACCTGGGAAAGAACAAATTCTAAAAATAGCAAGACATTATTTAGAGCAAATATTCTAAAATAACAACAAACTGTTCATTTTGCTCTAAAAGTTAATACCACTTTTCACCCTCACACAACCAGCTAATGTGTCCAGAAATATCACAGCAATCAGAACACAAGACAAACTCTAAAAGAAAAGAGTTGTTTTTTGTTTTTTTTTTAAATGATGAAATCTGGGGTTTGGGTTAGTTTTTTTGGTTTGGTTTTTGGAGAGCTGGATTTCTTTTTTGTCTTTTTTTTTTATCTTCACAAATTTCACTAATCAGTTTTGGATCCCAGAATGTTTGACACAAATCCATGACTCTTCAAGAAGGGAGAAAAACCCTTGCAATTCTAAAAGCAAACACCTCCTCCACAATTAAAAATTTTCATCTGTTGAGACTTCAATTCACTCACAAACTGCAAAATCTGGCAAAACATCACTTGAATTCCACATTTTTGCCTGTTGCTGGAAAGGACTGTCCTGCAGAGAATGCTCTTTGAAAACAAACATCATACCAACAAAGCCCAAGCAAGGGCACACATGCAAAATTAAAATAATTATCAAATTTACCACGAGGTTTAATCTGGGTCATCCAAGACTTCATGAACAAATCTAAAAGGAAATTTGTGAGAAACCAACAAAATAGCCTTAGAGAGGGAAAAACCATTTTTGAAGGTGAAAATTTTTACTTGTCTGTTACTAGCAGAATTTTCCAGTAACTGCAGTGCAAGGCCAATACATTTCAATACATTTCTCTGCTTAGGGAAAGCTGAACCTTCATTTCTCACTCCACAAACCCAACTCACACACAGCCTCTGCCTGTGTGCTCTCAGTTTCTGCTCCTTCAGTTAGAACAAAATATAGAAATATTTAGTGAGACAAAACCAAAACAAAACAAAACCTCCATCATCAGAGAGAAAATGAGTCTATTGCCTAGTCTTACAGTCAATTTTCTCAGAGATCCAAGCTCAAATTTGTATGGGAAAAGTAGTGAAGCAGCAGAATCCTTTTTGTGCTCATAGGATTCGTTCAAATTTCCTTTTCCATTGAGACGAGACAATAAAGAGTTAAGATTTGCTCCAAATGAAAATAAGTTCTTTACTAGCATTTTTTCCCCTTGGCAGCTGACCTGAAGATCCTAATAAAAAAAGCTATTTTCAGATGCTTAATTGTGATTGCAATCTGGAGCCAACAGGATTACCAAGAAGGAGAGGTATGAGTTCCATCTGCTGGCTGATGGTCTAGACGCTGGGAGGGAAGAATTATACCCCACCAACAAATCACCTGCCAAGAAATGCCACCAGAGAACACCCCATCTGTCAGGGCATCACTGGGAAAGGTGAGGATTTGGGCCAGGTGATGATTGGGAAGCCTATTGACAGCATTCCCAACAGTGCCTCTGGGGAGCTGGGCTGAACGAGGAGCCCCAGGGACATCAGCCTGAAATAAGGCAGAGCAGAGGGGGAATGGTGCACACAGCAAGAGCTGGTGACACAAAAACCTCACCATGGTGACACAAAAACCTCGCCAGGGCAAGCAGCTCAGCAGAGGGGGAAGAGAAGAGAAGCACCTGAGAACTGTGAAGGGACAAGGAGCACTCTCCAAGAGGAATCTGGCAGCACCTCATAGCAAAACAACCACTCAGCAATTTCAAAAATGACAGAACTGTGATGATGCCTCAGGGGGGAGATGATACCTTAGGTTCAGCTATTATGTTTTTCACATTCTGTGCTGCTTCAGTGTGTGGGTCTGAGCTCCACATTCAGGGATGGTGAGCTCCGTGCACAGAGCAGGGAGACAAAACAATTCCTGCTCCAGCTGGGCACCAAGGACAAATGATCCCATCTCAGCCCCAGAGCACAAACCCCGTGGGCTGCAGAGAGAAAAACAAGCAGGGTGGGAGTGCCTGGGCTAAAGCTGGAATGGGACAATGAACTGCAAGGTGCAAATGGAGCAGAACTGATCCCAGGGAGAGAGCCCGGGAGCGCTCGTGCATTTTGGGGCCATTTTGGGTCATCTTGGGTGCAGCCCTGGCTGGGCTCTGGTGCTGCCCAAGGTGGATCCATGGAGGAGATGCTTTGAATCAATCCCTGCTTTATTCTGTAGCTCTGACCAGCCCCTGCTCCAGGGCAGCCTGCTCAAGGCAGCAGTGACACCACAGTGGACACTGCAGAATTTTTCTGTGTGTAACACCAGCTCTCATTTCACTTGCCAAACTGTGCATTTCACATCCTGTGCCTCTGTCCTGTACACACAGATCCTCAGCTTTTCAACAGTGATGTCATCTGCAAGCACTTGTTATTTGATAGGAATTCCACATTTGTGTGATGCCATTACTTCAGATAACTGCAGAGCAATTTGATTTACCCTGTAAGAACAAAAACTACATAACCTCATTTCCACATTATTTCAACTCCTTAGCTGCTGTTTATTTCTTACACTGAGAATTTTATCATCTTTCCGGACCTGACATCAGCAATCACTGCTCATTGCAATGGATAATTTCCTGGATCTTTCCTCTGCTGCCCCAAGGGGGTTTAGGGACCGAAAGCTGGGGGATGCCCAGCCATGGGGACAGTGCCAGCCCACCCCGTGCCACACTCCCAGCTTCTGCAGCAATCCCAGTGCTCAGCAGCATGGAAAGGCACTGGGGGCCAGAGGGGAGCACAAACCACAGCCTGCAGCTGCCAGGTGGGAAATGCCCCTTGGCAATGGCTGAGGACAGCCCAGCAGCATCGTCCACGTGCTGGGAGCCTCCCCAGAGCGGCCACGGGATCAAGGGTTGCGCCAAAGGTGTTTTGTAATCACACATAAGGCACAGTTGAAGAATAATCCCACAGAATGTATGAGGTGCCCAAATTCATTCTGATTTTAATGCTTATTGATTTTACTATACTGCTCTTCCGTGTTGTCTAGTAGCGCTTTATAAATGTTTTATGTAAAATAAATAATTTAAGAAAGACACTGCTTTCTTCAGTAAACTTTATGACATCATGAGAGCTATTTTTTGTGACTATGCTGACTGCAATGATAAAAGAAAAAGGAAAACTGGGATCTAGACATTTCAAACGTGACCATTTTCTAAATCATAGCTGCTTTTTCTGTTGCAGCAGCACTGTGTTCAGAACTGTATTAGCTATACATATAAATAGCTAATCTATATAATATACACACAAAGCTATATTACTATATATTTCCTAATACTATAAATATATAAATATGTATTTATAAATCTATATTTTATATTTTACCATATATTTTATATCTATATATAACATAGTTCTAACATAGTTCTGTCCATTTCTGGTACAATTTTTAACATTTTTCCTCCCCTCTGATCCCAATGCCAAGTTCTTAAATATAGCAGACTGTAGTTTGTTGAATTAAAAATAGAGTATAAAAATAATAAAATTAAAAAATATAAACTATTATAAATTATTTATAAGCTATTATAACATATTATAAAATATTTTCTATATGTCCCCATCATGCTGTCCCTTTTGTTCTACTGTGTTCAGCAGCACTCCCATTATATCAAAGGAAGAGCCTGCAAGCTGAAAGAGGCACTTTGGACTTAACTGAAAGAAATTGGAATCTGTTTTTTTTTACAATAATTTTGCTCTACTGACTTGGCAACAGCCAACCAATGATAAAACAATTTTTAATAAAAATATTTCATATCCTTATTTACACTCTCCCTGAAACACCTTTCTGTCAATTCTTGTGGAGCACAGCATAGGACTGAAAATTTACCTATAATATACATATATAAAATGTAATATTAAAAAATTATTATATATATATATATATATATATATATATAACCTATATATATTTATCTTGAGTGGTGCCTCAGTGTCAATGTGCTTTATGCCAGCACATTAACATTTACACTCATCACTGAAAGGGAATTAATAGATTATAAACCATGGCTACATGTCTGTATTTCTTCCAGCTGCTAATCCTCCCAGTTTAGAAGGATTCCTGACTTTACAGAACCACTGCAGCACATGGAATGAAGAAATCCTGCCTGAGGCACACAGACACACACACAGAGATAATTTCATGCAAACCTTGCTGCAGGTCACCATAAAGTCAGAATGCTCCTCACCTCCCAGGAGCCTGTCCTGGAGGGCAGCCAGACAGACCGACAGAAGCAGGCAAAGGCACCAAGAGGTGGAAGCATTCTGCTTGGTTAATTCTGTCCACAAGGATTTTCTTGTGCATTTTTACAGTGGTCTTCAAACCCATTCAGTGGGAACCCAAGGATAACTCCAGTTCCTTGAAATTTAATAAGCCTGTAGGCAAAACTGCCCCTCACCTTCCAGGAATCACCTGAGCATTTTGAAAGAGAAGATTGCTGGGCTACAGATAAGCCCAAACCTCACCGAGAGCAAGTAAATAAAATGAGAGTTTCTGTTCACTTTTCAGTGAAAATACTGAGCTATTGAATGTCAAATGCCATCCACCATCTTTCACTACCTTACGCACTAGAGCCTGGTACTTGCAAGTTGCTTGGCTCTAATTGTGACAACACTGTTTTAGACACATTAAAAAGGCTAAAAGTGCTGGGTGAATGAATAAAACAAGTAAAAAAGAGCATTTTTTCAGAGAATAGTGGAAGTCATTAGCATTTTTTTCACCATTATTGCTTAACAATCCGACAATTTGGTCTTATACATCCATACATTATGTTCTTGTCATATTTTTAAAAAGTGCCACAGTCTGAGGGCAGCTAAGAACCAAATGCTGTCAAAGACTGGAGCAGGGTTAGCAGCTGGAGAGCACCACTGATCTTTAGTGCAGCTGATAGAGTCTCACACATCAGTGCTGGAACAGACATTTCCACACCACTGTGCACTCGGATAAGAATCTTCTCATCTGAGCTACAAGCACAGAGATTACAGCTGGCAGCAACAGGAAGGAGATCCTTCAGCCAGAGAGCAAAGTGACTTTCTGAAGGGATGGGAGCCCTATGCTAATGCCTGCAGAGATTACAGGGCCTGTAGGAATAGTTATGATCATTGTTTAATCTTCTGAATATAATAAGCCTCTCTCTCCTGTAACTTGCTCTTATCCATTCAGAACTTGAACACAATTATCCAGTGTGCAGTGGTAGGTGATGGGCAAATGGCACCACCCCAGAGTGATGAAGCAGCACAAATCCAGCTCCATTCTGCACTAAGCACACCAAACATACCTCTAGTATTACATCAACATTGCTATTATTTCTGCTGGTGAATTCAAATGAGGATGCAAAAATCCCCAGGACACTTTATTTATCAGCCTTAATTCACGGCCTGCTGGGTGGAGGCTTGTCACAGACATCTTTTGTGAAAAATCCTTTCTTTAGGATCTTTCCCCTTCTGAGAAGCTGTGGCCTCAGCAACAAGATGTAAGCAATGGTTATCTGCTGCTGTGCAACGCAACAGGTGCATCGGTGATTGGTCTCGGATGGATGTTTGGATTTACTGACCCCTCACAGCAGAGCTGGCTCTCGCTCTGTGCTGAGACACAGACCTTTGTTTATTCATTCCTTTTCTATTCTTAGCTTAGCTAGCCTTCTGAGAACTTTCCATCTATTCTTTGTACTATAGTCATAATGTAATATATAGCATAAAATAATAAATCAAGCCTTCTGAATATGAGGTCAACATTCTCGCCTCTCTCTTCATCCTGCAACCCTTGTGACCACTGTGGCAGAGGCTTTACTGCAGATTCGTGTTTGGAATGTCTGATCTACTTCTAGAAAAGATATACACCTTTTTGTTTTTTCTTCTCACTGCCAGTATTTATCATTGCCAGTTGTTCCAAGCTGTCATTAACCCTTAGAAATCATATCATTGAAGACTAGAATTGTGTATAAACCTTAGGAAACTGCTGGTGTGAAATGTTTCATCTGCACTGGCTCCAAATGTGCATGGCCCATGAGAAAGAGAAATTAAAATGCTGCCATGGAAATGCACAAGAGACTTGTAGAGCACAATTTCTGCCTGGTTCATTTGAGGGAAACTCCACACACATGGCCAGGGGATGGCTGAGCACGCTCTGCAGCAGCCTCACCACATTCTCCTGCCTTCTACACTCACTCTTGGGCAGTGATCAGCAAGTTCAAAAAACAAAACATCAATACCATCACCATGACACCAGCACACTGTGGCTGCTGCTTATTTCCATGGCTCAGCACAGTGTTTGCAGCAGGAGCAAAGCATTCCATGCAGCTGGTAAAGTGTTTCATCTAAAACAAAATTGCAGTTTTTTAAAAAAACAACCAATTTTCCAAGTATAAGACCACCAGCTGCCTCAAAACTGAGCCCTGATATCACTGCTTCCTCAGAACTGGTTGTCCTAAAGTTCCCGGGGCCACAAAGGCAGTGCAGGTAGCCAAAAGAATGAATAAAAACAGGGGCTTTGCTTGTTGAATGAGAACTGCCAGCAGAAACCTTTTGTGTAGGAATCAATAAAACCTGTTTGACAAGTACAAGGTATTTTGCTCAAACCCTTCTGAAAATTTTATTTTGCAAAGCAAAAACAACGTATATGCATTTTTATTTCTGTCAGCAGAGTTAAATCCTACAGAAAGAAGGTTTTGTTATTAGAAAAAACACACAGCACACCAAAGGCATTTAGTGAAAGCAGGACACTTTGGGCCAGTCAGAGGGGTGAACCTCTGACAGGTTTCTGAGCTACACAAACAAGTTACCTAACAACTTAAATAGGTCTTTTGATGAAATTTTGAATGGACAGGCAGTCTGCACGCTTTTCCCAGCCACACATATATCACATGGGTTAGAACAGATGTGCCCTGAGAGGGTTCTGTGTTGGTGCAATGCCTGCCTCAAAGCCAGAATCAGGTCCTCTAGCTTGTAAACTGTGTGACATAATGATGTGTTCAGATTCATTTCACACCTCAAATGGCAACATTTCTGCACAAGTTGCACTCAGACACAAAATGTTCAGTGAACTCCCAGATCCCATCTTCTTTCTCTGATACTGAGACAGTCTTGATGTGCCCTTGTGCTAGCAAAGGGTTAAAACCTTTTCTTATGTTCCTAGAGGGTTGTAAAAGAAACTGCTGAAGCTGATCAATGACCACTGTTAAGACCTGGAAACCAATTATAAACCTGAAATTTGTGATGAACAAAGCTCTGAAACACTAGGATGAAAACTACTGAATTAGTCTAGTTCATTAAAATCATTAATAGTCATGAAATGAAAACCACCAGAGTCCAAAAAGGCTTAATGCCCTATCCATATTAATTAGATGGGAGCAAATCTGAAGTGAAAAGCAGCACATGCTTTGTAGAATTAGCAATTGCTCTCTACAGACTACACAGATCTCTATTAAAATTCAGTTTAATTAAAATTGATCACGTTAAGAAACTGATGTGGTTAATTAACTGAATTCCTGAACTTCTTTTCATACATTTCACAAATGCATTGTACACTGTTTTCCTGGGTGACAGCTTATGTTGCAGTGAAAATCTCGATTTCACAGGTTAATGCTGCATGTTCTGTGAGGCCCAAAGTTCCTGTGTCCCTGCCAGGAAATCCTGACACCACAGGGAAAATGACAGGCCTTGGAAACTTCCAAAATCCACCACCAGAAAGCCTGGCTGGAGTTTTAAACAGTTTCTCTCTTTTAGGTACGTGTGTAACTGTGGGCACATATGAGGGAACATCCCAAGAGCTGGGTCCCATAGGGTCTCTCATTAGAGAGACAAAATTTCCATACAAAATGAACATGAAAGCCTCCAACAGACCCATACAGAGATTCAAGATCAGCACAGACTGATATGAACAGCCAAAGGCTCTGCTCCATGCAGGTGATGAGTGTAAACACACTCATCATGACTGCAAATGTTTCAGCTCTTAAAAAACCATTTTCTCCCTGTGTCTCAGCAGCATCCATGCTGAAACAGGGCTTGGCCCAGGGCTTAAGCCAAGAGATGTCAAGCAACACAGGACTCTGCATGGAGACTCCCAGGGCAGCCTCCAAGAGGCTGCAGGACTGTTGGAACCCAGGAAATTCCTCTGGCTGCCCTGGAGGGCTCCAGCCCCTGCTCAGGGGGCTCAGAGACCTTGGCACAGAGCCCAGGACCCCTGTGCCTCTGATTTAGCCCTGGGAAAAAACAATTACCAACCTTTATATGAAGAATTACAAGCCATGAAAATTTAAGTAGAATGATAGTGAATTTATCACAAAAAACCAGAAAAAATAGATTTTTTGGAGTTTTTAGAATGGGGGTTCAGGGGGAAAGATGGAGCAATCTGGGCATGTCCAGCCTTTCTCCTCCTTCTTCTTGGCCTCCATCTTCTGCTGTGATGTTGGCACTTTTAGATTGGTTTGGAGTAGAAGCTCACTGTCTAACACAGGTGATAGGTATTGGGAAGTTATTGTAAATATTGTACACATAGTTTTCAGTATAAAAAGATAACACTGCCCCGAGGATGGGCAGAGTGCCTCTGTCTGTCCTGCTGAATGGACCTCGGCAGGCCAGGAGAAAGAATTTTATAGACAGGAAACAATAAACAACCTTGAGAATGAGAACTGAAGAGTTCTGACTCCTTCTTTGACTGCTGGGCTGGGAAAAGAGACTTTCTAACACATCTCAGAGTCACTCTGAGCAGCTGAAGATCCCATTCTCAAAGCAATGAGGCAACAATTTCCAATTAACAGCAGACTTGGCAGTGCTGGCTTAATCATTGGACTCCATCTTAAAGGTCTTTTTCAACCTAAATGATTCTGTGATAAACCATTAGTGCCCTACCAGCTACAGGAGAAGGACTGAATTGCATGTCCTGAAGACTCATTTTTATAATTTATAATTTCATTTTTATTTTATATTGTTTTAAACAATAAGGCCAGTGTGAATTGTGCCATTCTCTTTTTTTGGTAGGAAGACTTCAGAATTTTCCATGGTTTAGCCTATGGAAGCAGCTTGGTTACGAACTAGTGCTGCAAACAATTCTCATCCTTTCACAAAATATCAGCAAAGGGTGCAGAACCTGCCCCTGGCATCATGTTGTAAGGGAGGGCATCATTTCAGCTGCTGTTTGAAGGGAAGTGGATGCATGACCATCTGATCCAGCACAGAGGATCATGCTGCAACATCAAGATGTAACATCTGAACTGCCAGCCAAGTGGCTTCCCAACCTTTCAGGGAGCAGAGTGACACGTGGGTTCTCAAAGACTGATAAGCAACAGACACAGCCCAGGGCACACCTCAGAAATAAAACCCAAAATTTCAGAATTTTGACAACTACTGAAGGGATGTGATCTAAGGTTTGAAAAGATCTCAAATCTAAATGGAGGCTAAAATAATCACCCAGGAATTATAACACAATAAATACATGACAAAGAACAGAGTTTCACATATACATTTTACAAGCCCTTGATTTAAATTCAAATCTGTATGAATAATAGCACTGAATTTGGTATGACTGCATCTCATTCTTCATTACTTCTGACCACAATGTAAATGCTAAAGTGGTATTTTCCTCTCTGAATTCATTTTGCTAAAATAAAGTGCATCTGACTAGGATGTAAGATACACGACTGACTCTTAATTCCCTCATGGCCAAACCCTTGTTAATGTCTTGGCCTGTTTCAGTAAAATGATCATGGTTCAAGTAATGTAAAACACATGCATTCAATCATTTCCCTTTTCCCTAAAGGCAAATACTTTCTTATCATGGTAAAACAGGAGTCGTGTGCTGAGGCAATGGAGAGCCAAAGTTCTTTTAAGCCTCATCAGGAAATTGAACACTTACTGCAACCTATGGTTCGGAGCTGCAGAGTGAAACAAAAGCATAATGCAAACAAACATGGCAGATTCAGTCAGCATTATCTGGTATTGCATAAGCCTAAGCAGCTGCCTTAGAAAATGAGAATACATAAGCAAAGACCAAATAGAAAACAGAAAAATCAAATAGAAAATTTAACTTCAGAAAAAAAAAATCTATTCATATTTAAATCAGGATTTCATAGTTAATAGTTAAAACATAACCAATTGAAAGGAGATGCTCATTATATGCTTGCCTTGGAAGAGGGGTTGTTTCTCCCAAGTAACCACAAAGACAGCAAGGACTTAACATAGCAAGCGCGCACTCTCTATTTGTACAGCATCTTGTTATAATCCTCTTTTTGCAACAGAAAGGGAATATTCATACTTGGAAAAACTGAATGACAGTACAACTGGATGAAATAGTATAACAGAAACTATATGGTAATTAAAGCATGTTCTTCATTGGTTAAAAAAAAAAAAAAATCTTAGAATAAAGTATTTCAAGTTGTCCTACTCAGGTTTCTTACAGGAAACCTGTACTGGATCTTCTGTTTCTCAGAGTGGCTTGAAAATTTCTTGGGCTAGCATGTTGAGCCACATCTCTTCCCTGAGCAAGAGCAAAATAAATGGGAATTGTCCCTTCCAAAGTGAAAGCCAGGCAAGCTGACTGGAGTCATGAGAGGTGACAGAAAGGGAATCAGACACACGTGAGGATTAAATCCATCCTTTAGGAATGGGGTCAGACCCCAAACCCTGAACAACTCTCCAGGTGCTCACTGCCAGGCTCAGTGCTCTCTAAGCCCAAATCTTTAACACTCTGCTCCCTGAACCTGCAGCTCCAGAAGCTCACCAGAATGCCACAGCTCCTCAGGAACACACTTGTTGAAACTCCATCCATCCTTTGCCCATCACATCTTTCCTAGGAAAGCTGATCCCCAAAAGAAGATGATCCAGGTGCATAAAGGTTCACCTCTCTGCTGCTCTCCTGTGGGAAATGCATCTGTAGAGAAATCTCAAAGCTTGACAGAAGGTCCACACAGTGTGCATCTGTATGTAAACTCTGAGATAAGAGATGGTGATTCAGAAATGCCATGGAATAGGACAGACATGGCTGAGAGAGAAATGGAGCTATGAAAAAGTTTTAAAGGATGGCCTTACAAATAAGACTGGATACTTTGGAGAAATAGAGCTATGAAAGATGCATTGTAGTGGGACCCATGAGGGGTAATTTTAGATGATTGGCTTTAAGGCATTTACAGCATGGTGTGGCTAAAGCTGATAGGCCAAGGAACACTTATAGTGTTTTGTAATTAGGAAATAATTGGCTTCTGATTGTGATGGTGTGAATTGTAACATCTGTATTGTCTCACCCTTCTCATGAGACTGAAAACAGAATAAAAGTTTTTAAAACAACTCTCAGTTACCCCATATCTATGTCAATAAAACCCAAACTAAAATCCACATCATATGCAGCGGCCCAATTTAAACCAACTAGAAAGACAAGAAACCCAAACTAAAATCCACAT
The DNA here is from genome assembly GCF_035770615.1 of Melospiza melodia melodia. Classification (NCBI taxonomy): domain Eukaryota; kingdom Metazoa; phylum Chordata; class Aves; order Passeriformes; family Passerellidae; genus Melospiza; species Melospiza melodia. The sequence continues at coordinate 48,293,017 of NC_086199.1, forward strand.
CAATTCCTTTCACAGTTAAAAGTCAGCAACTTCAGAAGGAAACATGTTTACCAAAAGACTAGTTAAAAAAAAATCAATAATAGTATTATACTCCTTTATATTGTTGACATCAGTTCATTATTTTACATGACTTTTGCATTCCTCATGCACAAAGTATGTAAATTCAATAATTCCTCCTCCTCCTCCTCCCAAATACATCTTGGGCCTGTTACCTGCAGCAGCAGAATGCAGACTTTGTCTGGGCTCAGGGCAGAAGATGATGTAAATCATTTAAATCAACCTCTGGAAAATGGAGGCCCTGCCAGAAAATGTTACTGCGGGACTTCATTCCCAAAGTCTGCCTGAGTGCATTAATGGGGAAATGCAGAGAAATCTTCACAGCTGACTTTGGGGAAAGCCCCAGGCAATAGCAATTCTCTGTAAAGCAGTACTTAAGGTACACTAGGGTACAGTTTGGCCCAGTGTCTTGTCAACTTGCTAGCATGGAATCAATGAATGTACACAACTTTTGTGTCTCATCCCTTCCTATGCACAGATTTAAAGACTGCATGGAATACTAGAGATTCTTTAATTATTTCTTGATGAATTACTAAGTAGGCAAGGTTAAGTAACAGCTGCAGTCAAAATGTGGAGCTGATAGGAACTTTTCCCTAGATTCTATTTATTCATTTTATTTCCATAATGATTATAAAATTTACATAATTATTGTAATTCACATAATGAGTATTTGCATTCATGGACACCTGAAAGAAATGCTATGCTCATACACTGAACATTTATGACTTTCTGAAAGTTCAGGCTCATCAGGATGTTTCAAGGGAATGTTTATCTTGACTGACTTCTTCAAACTTGGCGAAATTCTCATCAGTTTCTGACAGAATTCTTGTCATCTGTCTTTTGTCATTTCCCTTAGTGTGACCCTTAATACTACAAAAATCATCAACATTTAAAACACTTAAAGTGGAAACAGTCAAACTAAAATTTCAGGAAGAGGAATTATTAATTGGATTTTATATATGAAAGTCTCCCACACCATACAATTGCATGTGAATGAAAAACTTCTGTCCTTCTTGTTGTTTGGGAAGGTAATGCTTTCTGTGTATGAAGTACATAGATGCTTCATGCAAATTGTCATAAGCAGAGTTGTCTTACTTAGCTAAATACATTAAAATTTGTTAATGGTAAATTATATTCATTATTCCTAGTGTCAGATTACCTTCATCTTGCTGCTGAACTGAGTGGAAAATGCTACAGAAATTCCAAGTGAAAGCACCTAGAATGGCATGGAGCATGCTGGACAGGGAGGAGGATGATGCACAGGAGGAGCCTGCCCTCAGTGAGCTCAGTTACAGTTCATCATATCCCACCAGAGCCCCTGCTTCAATCATCTATTCTTCTGCTGGGCATGGAGCAAGGAGCTTGGAAGCAAACTCCTGCACTAATTTTGCATGAAAACACCATCTGGCCCTGAGCAACTTCCTGGGCTGTGGATCTGTTAGAGCCTAGATATGGTCAACATGATACTGAAAGGTCAAAGAAGGGTCTAATTATATGCCTTAGTACTTAGAGGCCATGGTCACTGGAGCATGAACCTAATCACTCAGGCCAAACAAGACTCATTTATAATTTTAATTATCAGTGAATCAGACATGTCTTGAAGAGTATATCACTGTTGCTCAAAATAGCTGTCTTGTTTGTCTTTAAAATTACCCCTTGAGACACCCTCAATAATTCCCTGCTGATATATTTAGAATCCATCCATCTTCTCAAGCACTGCATGTTAACATATTTGGAGTATTGTATAATTGCACACAAAAAAAAAAAACCCTCCTTGTGTTCCAATCTGTTACAATGGAGTTCACAAAAATCCACAATTCCAAACCTGAGATTTCTCAAACCAGGGCTGACCATGCAATTCCATTCACTCCCTTGCATGGAAGGATGCAATGTGTATAAAACAGACTGCAGTGATGTTTTAACAAGTGTGGCATTTTCTGGGGCTCCCCCGTGGCAGGAAGAAAATGATGAATGTGACTCCATGTTCTTAGAAGGCAAATTCATTATTTTATGATATTATATTAAAGAATATTATACTAAAGAATACTGAAAGGATACTTACAGAAGGCTTAACCATATACTAATGAAAAACCCATGGTTCTCTCCTCAGAGTCTGACACAGCTTGGCACTGATTGGTCATTAAGTCAAAACAATTCACACGTTGGATAAACAATATCCAACCACATTCCAAAACACAGGAGAAGCAAATGAGATAATACTGTTTTCCTTTTTCTCAGCTTCCCAGGAGAGAAATCCTGGGCAAAGAGGATTTTTCAGAAAATATGATGGTGACAAACATGTCTCTTGCTCACCCATTCACTGTATGTGGTGGAGTCCTTTGGGGGTGGGAAATGAGCTCTAAAGGAACACCCACTCTGGCTGCTAGGAAAAAAGCTTTGTTTGCAAGAGACCAGGAGGGCATCACACGAAGGACATGTTGGTAGGTAAGCTGATCTAGAAGGTGCACAACCTCCTCAACTAAAAATCCTAAAAATCACCTGAATAAATTTTTTGCCTTCAGATAATAGGATATTCTCATAGGAGAGTATATATATATATATTCTCCTATACTCATAGGATATGCTGAGTTACAAGGGACCCATCAGGATGATCAAGGCCAATTCCTGGCCTTAATCAGAGTCTCAGGGAAAAACCTCCTGCAGGCAGAGTTTACTTGCCCAAGTTTAATACTGTGACATATGCCCCTGTTACCACTCATTTTACCCACCCACAGCTTGAGTTCCTCCCATGTTTTTACAAGGCTGGGGAAAAAAGGAACAGATAGTTGTATAGTCAAAGCAGCTGGAGTAAAACACAGAGCTAGAATCAAAGACGCTTATCAAATAGAAAAAGGTAATAAATTGGATCATTTGCTCCCATATTTCCTTTCAATCATTAATCAAATCCATTTCCATATCTAATTTTACAATTTTTCTTTTCTTTTGACCTTTAATAAAATGTTTCAATTGATCAGGGTAATAAAAATTTGAATTATATGAGCTGGCACAGACAAAGAAAGACCGTTGAGTAATCTGTGTTCCAGATATAACAAGGAAAGTGCCTCTGATTAAGTACAGGCTAAAAGGTAACTTTAAAAAATTCCAAGTATTACATTTTTATCTTAAGAATCCAGTGAAGTACAAACATCAAAAAAATTCCAAACATGAACAACTAAAACAAGGGGTCCCAAAATGTGGGACTGCAGTTGTCCTTGAGTTGACATACAGAATCTATTTGCTCATTAATACAAATATTTTTTAGCACAAATAAGGACCTATTTTCCTTTGCTCTTGAAGTTTATTTCAATTATGTCTCAAACACTAAACTGCTTAAATTGTTTCATAGCAAAAGAACTTAAAAGTTGGGGTGTTTTTGGGATTTTCTAAACACCAGTGCAATACTGTCAGCAAGAATGTAATCAAAGCAAAAAGCCTGCTGAGCCTGCCAACCAGTAATATTATTTGTTTCAATAGCTTTCCTTTGAATAGAAGTATTGATTTTCTACATCAGAACTCTTCTACAGAGAGCATTAAAAGAGAAATTAGACTTCCTATTTTTTCCTCCATCTTATTACGGACCATTGTTGAAGACTAGCAATAGAGTCACCAGGGATTTGAGCTAAAGTCACCACAAGTTTGAGCTAAATAGATCAGCCATTGAGGAATTCTAGGAAATTTTCCTTATCTTCTAAGAACTCCTACTATGGGGCAATGACACTCCTGCCAGAATGGAGAGGGTTTTTGTGGTTTTTTTTTTTTTTTTTTTCCTTTTGGACAGAGGAAATTAGCTAAATTGCATTATTCCATGACCAGCTGGCCTCAGCTAGCTGTGTTCCTCACATGAAGTCCAGGTAAAGTGAAGGGAGCTAAGAATAGAAGCACAGAATAAAGGGCACCAGAGGACTGGTGGAAAGAAGCAGCTGAACTCTGGGAAAGGAGGTCAAGGTCAGAGGTGTCTGGAAACAAAATTTAAACGAGTTCTGCACTTCATGACACTTGTTAGCTCAGAAGAATATCTACATGCCAGGAGAAATCCCTAATGACAGGTGGCTCAACAGGTTGGGTTACTCCTTCAGCAACATCCCTAGCCTGCCATCCCTGCCTGGATCACAACAGCCTGGGAGAAGTTTCAGGCCTCGGGCAGCAACACCCTTTAGCAATGCTCTTTCAAGAACAGCAGTGGTTTTTGACTTCCTCAAGTTAATATCTATTCTTAAAAAAAGTCCAATGAACTAGAGAGCTACTACTGAGGCAAGTTTAGTGGAGTTAGTCATGTCCATTGAAGAACAAAGACTGGCCTCACTTTTAAATTTTTACTTAAAAAGTATGAACACCTATTAACATATTCATTATAATCAGCTGAAGATCAATTTTCAGTGGGTACATACTACAATAAATTTGGCACAGTTATTTCACACCAGCATATTTAAACTGCAGTTAGCAGAGCTACAAAGCAAAGATTTGCTCTCACTTTCATGACAGTGTTGTTTGGTTCAACAAGGGTGACCCTGGAGCGTCCCTAGTGACAATTACTGCAGCAGGATCACTGAGGAGACACGAGCAACACATTGCCTTTGCACTCTGACTGCTCATTGGGATCAGGGATGGCCAATGAAAGGCACAGGGCTCCAGAAAGAACAGGCAATGACATTTAACTCCTAGGCTTCTGATCCCAAGGAGGGAATTCAGAGTTCTGGTGCCTGCAGTGCATGGAGGAGCTGCACATTTCACAGTGGGATTCAAAACAAGTAATGCACTTGAAGTCCAGGGAAAAACCTGAGCACACAGAGAGAGCACCTTAAATGCTGGACTGAAAACATTTGCTCAGAGCTGCAGACAAGCACCTCCTTCCTCAGGCAGGCTAATGTGGTCTGACACAGGGTTTGCTAAACATGACTGATGTGGTGATTGCACTGCTCACCTTCAACCACAGCTCTCACACCTTTGCGGAGGGTGGAAGAGGTCACATTCAATGCTACCCCCACCTAACAAGGCTCAAGTCCAGTTTTTCTGGCTCCTTTCCCCCAGGCTGTGTATCAAATGACACAGCACTTCCTGTGATTCTTCCTGCTAGCCCTGTCCTGTCATGCAGAAAGAAATTCTGACCTCAGAGGGGAAAAAAGCCAAACCAACCCAAACACGAGAAAGAATCATAGCTGGCTTTAATGACTTCTTGAGAATACTTTGCCTCTGGCTTCCCAGATGTTGATGTCAGCCCCTGAGCCTATTCTGGGATAACTCCTACCCTTCTGGCAGTTCTCTGTACATGCGCAGGTGTGCCAAACCCAGGGAACTGAGGCTCCTTTCTCACCCTGCTCCGCCACCTCAATCATTCAGCTGTTCCACCAGTCACACCAGCACATTCACTCACACCCTGCACATTTCTGGCTTTCCTTCAGAATTCCTCTCAGTTTGCTATATTCTAACCCATTCTTTCCAACACTAACACACTTGAAGCTATCAGTTTGAAGTTGGAATCTCAGTAGGGCATTATCTCCTCCACATTTGTGCTTGAGGAGCAAACAATTGATTAGAAGAATCCAATAAAATATTGGGAGTAAAAGTCTCCAAAAGAGAGAAATGTGGTGGAGGGGATCCAATTAAAGAGCAGCTAAGGAGAAAACTTCACCCCCAGCTTAAGCAAAATCTAAGAGGAAGCTGTGATTACTACAGTGTGCTGGAGTATCCTTACCAGTTCTGGACTGAAAAAAGGATATTCAAACAAAAAGCATATTAACTCAAAGTGCACATTTTTATTTAATTAGAGGTAAAACAGAAATACCAGTAATAGGTCAATAATAATGACTTATTACTTCCTTTATGTGGCACATTTACAATAAATGGTAATTTACCATTAGAGAGACTTATTAAATTTTTTTCTGCTAAAGAAATTAACATTAGTCATGTGGAGAAAGAGAACACTCTCCATTTCCAGCTCAAGGATTTGCATTCAACAAGGCAGTCAGGGGGTATTACAGACCCCATTCCCCCTTCAGCAATGCAGGAAGAATTAAAGCATAACCATGTATGACATCATTCCAGCTGTAGGCTGATGGGCTACAGATCGTTTCATCCATGCTATTTGAAAAACATTCCACTTTCCAGTCATTAGACCAGCTAAATGGATTCACCTGCCATACCCTCAGAATCATTAAAAAAAGAAAAAAAAAAAGGCTTTGGCACAGAGAACCGTGCTTTAGTTTTATTCTTATGGCTGATGTACTATTACTTTTACATCCTAAAAATAACTTAAAATTATTTTTTCACTTTCTCCATCAACATCTATGTTCTCTGCTTTTATTCTTGCTCTAGGCTTATGTCAAAGTTTGTGATTAACCATTTTAGCAAACAAATATAACATGACTTTCTAGACAAAACTTGTCATTACCAGGGCTGCACTGTGCCTTAGTGTTTTTAAATAACAGCCTGTTAGCCTGCTCCAAGGAAAACAGGAGCAGTTTACTCATCAGAAGTCTACTTCTGTTAACTTCCCTAATTGTTTGACACAAAGATAGAGAGCTGCTGTTTAACACTTCTTCCAGTCACAGGGAAATATCACACCATTTGTGCACTCATTATGGCCCTTAACTTCAGACTCATTTGAAAGCTGCAGCTCTACAGGTGGGATTTTTCAAAGCTGCCTCTAAGTCATTAATTTCTAATTGGACATCGCAACCCTCTAGGCAAGCTTTAAAAATCTCATCCTAAATAATCAATATTCTACTCCTTAATAACCTGATCTGCAAAAGACTTGACAGGACAAAACATTTAGTTACTAAGGGAGACTGCTGTGATCATGGGTGGAAAAATAATAGATTGCATATCCTCATCTTAATGGTAGGATTATTTCCTACTCCCCATAAGGTGTGAGAGGGACCAGAATGACAAAGGACAGAGGAGGAGAGGGAATCCTCAGGGGAAAAAAAACCCCACAAATCCAGAATCAGGAGAACAGAACAGATGCAACAGTGCTATGCACTGCTTGGGTGCATACTCAGAGTAAGTCTAAAACAATACGATCAGATGGCAAAAAAAGCCCAACAACAGCTAAAAAGGAGAACAAAATGCTGCACAATGCCACAAAACAATGTATGTGATAAAAACAACACCAAATAATTAAGGTATCATTACAAATCTAACCCCAGGTGTATGAAATGCATAAGATGTGGATCTAAAACACCAAAATAAATATCAGATCTTGCTGGGTTAACTAATAGTTAAATATAAAATAAGATTTCATTCAGGGTATATACATCAGCCTGAGTGACCTAATGAAAATGAGAGAACTAATTATATTAAATCTGAGGCAACAGCAGGAAAAAAAAGTCAGAGAAACATTTGGGAATATCTCACCAATTCAAGACTGTAAATAATTTGAAACATACTCTCCAAATACATCAGAAAGGGGGAGAAGGTAATCTAATATAGACCATCCCTAGTCTAATTAGCAGCATTTAAACAACTGCATTTTCTCAGAGGGAAGAAAAATAATCCTCCCAAAACCCAGACATTTAAAATTTTAATTATTATTTTCTCTGAGTTTCCTACATTCTAGAACAGTTACAGAACTGGGTAATAATTACTCTGTGGAATCCTTCCAAAAGAAAATACCCTTAGCCGCCTTGCAGCAGAAAAAGGATTCCATCTGGTTTAACACACTGGATTTAAAAACACCCCAAGTCCTTACCTGCTGCCATCCAGGTAATTCAGTGCAATCAGAGCACAGCTCTTTCCCTTAATGGCTCTGTAAAACTTCCTTTGCCTCTGCCTTGATTTTTGCACAAGTTATCTGATGGCATGGGTTATGGATGTAAAACCCCAATAATGGTATAAATTCCAGCTATTTTGTTTTTTAACCAGCCCTTTTTTGGGGGGCATTATGTGCATGAAAACCAATCAAGATTATAGTACAGCATCTGTCAAGGAAATTCAAGTTTCCTTCTTTGATAACTTCACAGCTGATTCTTGATATAATATTGTCAAGTACCTGCTTCACATTTGGTCTGACTTGAACTGGTAATCTGAGATGTTTAAAAATATTCTGTTACTAATATTGCTCTGTAAATCAGCAGATGATGTCTGAAGAGATGCAGTGTTATGAATTTCAGGTATTTCAAAACACTATAAATAGATATTTTTATTCTGAGCATTATCTAGGAGATACACTTATTGTTTTGCTCTATATAATCACTGTGCATGCAAAATTTGAGGAGAATTAAAACAAATTTTGCATAATGAAGAAGCTCAGCTTCTCAATGCCAAGGCAGTGTGAACTGAGCAGGTTGAGGTTGAGTTCATAAGTAAGGTCAGCATCAGGATTTTAACTTGCCCAATTCTCTTTTTGACTTTGCCCAAAGTCCTAGCTCAGACTCAATTAATTCCACATTCTCCAGATTTCTAGCTGTGGCAAAGCAGCAATGGTGAGATGGATGATATTGGGACATTCTTTGAATTTCTCTCACTCACAAAATACCTTAATGAAGCTTTTCTTTCTAGTATGTCAATAGCTAGTGACTTTGCTGCCTTTCTCTAGAGAGCTACTGCTGCTATAATGCAAATAAAATTCCAGAGCTGCATCAAAGACCAGCAATTGTTTTTTAACAATCCCTGGTGTTGATACCAGGATATCAAACACTAGAAATCAATTCTGCAGACTAATTACACACATAGTTGGACTCCTAAATTTCATTTGAAGTCACTAACACAACAGATACCATCTGAGCAGTAATTTCCCTTTCCTGTTTTGATACTGCAGTTTGGAGGGCTCTGCAGTGATCCTGAGCAGACACCCACCACACACCCAGGAAATCAGAACATAACAGATTCAACAGTGCTATGCACTGCTTGGGTGCATATTCAGAGTAAGTCTAAAACAATATGATCAGAGGGCAAAAAAAGCCCAACAACAGTTAAAAAGGATAATAAAATGCTACAATGCCACAAAGGAAAATAAATCGTACAATGCCACAAAACAATGTACTTGATAAAAAGAGCATCAAATAATTATGGTATCATTACAAGTCTAACCCCACATGTTTGAAATGTGTAAGATGGGGATTTAAAACACCAAAATAAATATCAGATCTTTCTGGGTTAACTAATAGTTAAATATGAAATAAGATTTGCAAGGGTGACAACACAGGCAAAGCCTTGACACCTTTTTCCAGTTACTGATGCTCATACAGGGAGGTACAAGGACCCAAAGAGCAAGGATCTGCTTCTTTGTCCCAGCCATTCCCCCCACGCTGTGCTGAACCACCCCAAGCAGCTCCTCTGCGAACGTGTACAATTTTCCACAGAGATAAACAGGCAATTGAAATGTAAAAGCCCATGACCGTTCACTTTCTAGGTACAAAATGCTGTAATCTTGTAATCAATATGCTATTTAACACAAAGGCAGCGCAGACCCTGGGGGAGGGGAGCTGTGCTGGGAATATGTAAGTTAGGTGATAAGGTTTGATGCTGTCGTTCTGCTTCGTGGAAACAAACAGGACCTAAACATTACAGCTCAACAATGCTATCTGATGGTCACAGAGCCTCAGATTCATCAAAAACAACGACAGAAAGGAGCAGCAAGGCAGCCCTGGAAAACAAAGCATACCTGTTGGTTCAGGCAGCCACACCGCAGGGCTGAGAGGGAATTCCCTGCCACCTGTCACAGCACTCACAGGCTTTTGGAAACTCAGCCAGCTGGGGGAGGCTGAGAAACTAAAAAAAAACCCCAAACCAAACATGCACAGCGTTGTTTGGCAGAAGTAGAAACTTTGGCACATTCCCAATAATTTATGTTATGGACAATATTTACAACATTCACCCTTTAAGGGAACTCCAAAAAAGCATCACTGGTTTACAGAGTCTATTCCAAATCTAATGAAATTACTAATCCATTATTTTTATCTGATAATGTTCTACTAGCAAATATAACTTTTTTAACAGAAGCATCAGATACTACTACCATTTCTTATGGTTTACTTAGGTAATAAGGAATTAACAGCCAGCTAGATAAAACTAGAAACAAAGTAATTCAAAATCATTAAACAATTTCTAGATGTGCATTTAAGTAAGCTGCTGCCTTGTACTTTCTGACCACTTGTGGAGACAGAACAGTGAATTACACAGATAAGAGCTGTATAATAACTGACTAGAAACAGGGTATTAAATACAGAAATTGCCTCATGTGGAATAGCAGGGTTGTTGTCTTGGTTTTAGCTTGCATTTTCATTTGTACTTAGGAAAACAGTGTGCTAATTACAGCTGATAGCAATTTGAGATAAGTGGCAAAACCACACAAAATTACAAAATTTGAAGAAACTACGTAAATTAGAAATACATGCAAACTTAATGTGCATCAAACATAAAACAAAGCACACAGAATAGAAAACAATCATGCAAGCTCTTAAAAAAGAGCATTTCCCTGTGAGATGTTCCAAACCCTATTAAGCCAAGCTCAACTTTCTAGTTTTTTGCCGTCTCACCCTCTGCTGAAAGCTGCAGGGGCACATGCAGGTGATGTGTCCATTCTTCAGTTTCCAGTTCAGAGGCAGGCACATTATAATGTAAACCACTATTGATTTCAGGTCACTTTAATACCCTGGACTGTGAACTGCGGTGGTGATGGACTCCAATTCATAATCCCTGTCAGATTTAGCTCCCACAGCTAAACCCACAGTGGTTGTGTATAAGAGAACTTAGAAATCATTTCAAAGTGAGATATGATCCAAACAAGAGAGTACAGTTTGAGGATACAGGCACTGAGTCAGAAGGTAAATTACTAACAAGCTCTGCTCCTAAGAGGGTTGCTTTAGTTGAACAGATACTACGAACCAGGAGCTCAGACACACCCTGTTATGAAAGCACTGCGCGTGTGGCACAGGCAAAAAGAAATCACCGCAGAGCTCCTCTCACATTCTGGACACTGCAGCTCTTCAGGGAACCGATTCCCCCATACTTCTTCCCTCACCCTCAAAAGTACCACCCCAAAGGAAGTGAGTCCAGCTACTTTATCAACCCAGACCTCAAAAGGAGCCTCCCACAGAAGCACTACACTCTCTTGTTACAGCATATGTCACAGCATACATGGCAGCCAAGATGGCCACAATACAAAATACAGAGTGTCACCACACAATTTCAGAAAGCTTTAAACATTCACCAAACACAGCAACACCTTACCCCATCAGAAGACTTCAGGCACCTACCCATACAGAACAACACCACATCCCGTCAGAAGGCTGTGAGCATCTACTCCTCTTGTCTCTCAGCCCAGCCTTTTATGCTCTCCTGTTGATGCCCTGCACCCGTGTGCCCGCTGTGTGATTGCTCAGCACCCCTGGGCACCCCATGGCTCCTCACCTTCAATAGCATTCACCTGTCCTGCACAGCTGGAGACAATTGGGAATCAGCCACAGCCCCACTCCCAATCACCACAAACTCTGTGCCCACACTCTCTGGGTGCACAAGATGATCACCAGCAGCGCTGCTCAAAGGTCTGTGACACTGAGCACTGCTTACACAGGCTGTGGCTCCCTTGACGCTTTGCTTTTTTGTGCTTTTCCTTCCCAAGTCTCTTTAGACCTTAACCTTGTGTGGACTTGTACCCTCCAAATTATAGTTAAATCTGTAGAAGCCCTCTTAGGGTAAAATTAATCATGTCACAGGTATATTCTGTCTCTCCACTGATATAACTCCAGTCACGATATCTAGCCCAGTGGTAGCTGTTTATCTAGAGATACATTTGATATGAGATTAACTCTACCTCAAGTCACTAGAAAAATAACTAGGAGTCAAGAAAATAAAAAAGAATAAGAACATCAGATTAGCTATAAAAAAATGTTCCCTCTATACATGAAATAAAGGTGTCACATCTTCAATTTTTAATTTTTCTAAAGGATTGGGCAGACACCTCTAACACATGGTCCTTAAGTAAAGTTCTGCTAGACAAGAAAAAGTGGTGATTTAGTAGTAAGTTGCTGATTTTCCATCAGCAAGGCTTATCATTACCCAAACCAGTAACAGCAGCCAGCCCCTGCTGCCTATTGGCACCCAGAAACACCTCCCCAACACTACGAGACTAACCAGAAATTAAACCTCACCCCCATCCGTAGCCTACTACTGTAATTTTAGAAAACCAATCAAAACCAAAACAATGTGATTCAATCAAAATGAAATAACAGACAACCAGAAGCTCATTTTTGTTTGCATTTACTTTTGTAACGTATTACAGTCTGCACTTTGGCAGGCAAGATCTTTTGTCACATACACAGAAATAGTTGTAAGAAATAAACACGTGTGAGCCCTCTCTGCAGGTCATTATCATGTGTACAAGTTTTGAGAATGCAAGCTGTAGCTCACATATACATAGAGGAATCCCAGGGACCCGCCCAATTCATAGCCCTGGGGAACCTGGCAGTTCACAGGGGCAATATCAGAAGATGAGATATTTACAGTGACAAACTGGCACCACTGAGGCAAATACTAATGAAGCAATGTCAGATCAGAGCCCACAGGGCTCAGGAGCTTCTACAGGTATTTTAAGAGAAACTTATGATCTCTGCTATCAAAAGCCACAGGAAGATCAGTACGAATTAAAATTGACAATGTGCCAGAATCCACCTACTATGAAACAGAAGGTCACTACAAATCCTCATTAAAGCTGTCTCTCTGCTTTGGCCTGATTGAAATTTTTCAAACAGTTTATTATTACCATGAAGGTAAGGGCTGCAGTTGCCCTGCCACAACCTTTTTTCAGGACCTCTGGTAGAAAAGTAGATTTGAAACAAGGTGGAAAACTGAGAAATTGCCTGAGGACAGCAAAAGGCTGCCTAATCAACTGCTCCAATCTCCAGCAAAGAAGAAATGCTTCGAGATGCCAAAGAGGTGTTAATGATAGATATTATAAAAGGGAGCTGCTACGGTGCATCTTCCAAGGACTGCTACAAAAGCCTTGCTGGCAAAAGATCAAGAAAACAGCTTGCAAGTGCAAGACCATATCTATAATAAAAGTACAGTGTGACAAGTTTAAAATCCATAAGCTATGCTGAAGTACATAGTTCAGAATCCCAACAACCCAGCTGGAACTGAAGTTATTGAAAGCCCTGGCATTTAACCACCACAGGAAAAGGAAAGACCCCAAAGCCTTTTCTCATCTTCTCACATCTCTCCACTAGAAGACCTTATGCCCGGAAGTGCAGAAGCCCAGATTGCTTCTATGTAACCAGCTTGGAAAACCACTACGCTGGGGAAACTTGAGCAGGTGTTAATCACAAAGAATATTAATTACAAAGAACAGCAGCATTAAGTATCACAAACCAAAACCCCCAAGCCCACCACAGGTCCTTGAAACAATGGGACAAACTGAGTACTGAGGGTGTCCCACGAGCTTTCCTGGCCTCCCAGCGAGGCCATGCACTCACAGATGTACAGCGAGGTCCCCCAGATCAGCTCCTCTGACTCTTCACTTAGAGTGTTCAGTTCCTTCTGCTCACCACGTTCACTGCAGTTCTCCCTGTCCCATGCACATCTGCTCAATAAAGGAGTTGCCTTTCTGGGCCAGAAACCAGAAAGAAAACCTGGGGACATCAGTTGGTTGCTCCTTCAGGACTAGCAGAATATAACCATACCCCTGTCACATTCATATTTTCTTTGCCCAAGATTTTTCTCCTGGGAAGCTGAAAAGCCTCAGAAAAAAAGGAAAACAATAATTATCTGATTTACTTCCCTGTGTTTTGCTCCTTTGGAATGTGTTTGGAGTGTGATTGTTTCATTGGTTTCATGTGAATTGTTTTGACTCTTTGGCCAAACAGTGCCAAGATGTGCCGGGGTTCTGGAAAAATTCACAAGTTTTCATTATTATCTTTATAGCCTTTTCTAAGTATCCTTTCTGTATTCTTTAGTAATACAGTATTCTTCTTATGCATATTCTTCAGTTTAGTATTCTTTAATATAATATAGTATCATAAAATAATAAATTAGCCTTCTGAGAACATGGAGTCACATTCATCATTTCTTCCTGTCACGGGGCACCCTGCAAATACAATAATATCTGCAAAGCCCAAAATCCCCCAACAATCCAAACCTCTCCCCCCAAACCCCAAGGCTGATAAAGGAGCAGCATTTCAGTAGTTCCCTAAATCTGAGAAGGATGAGTATTTGTTCACGTCTTTGGCAATGTCACTTCTTTTGTGCTCAACAAGCACTTCAATTGAGCAAAGTTTAACTAACTCTGATGCTGCTGAACGCTTTATTTCAGCAATGGTACCATTATCAAAGATCTGGAATGGCCAAAAGGGACTGCATGGAAACACAAGCCTGCAGGGAAGCTACTGGGAAAGGAGCACATGGTCACACCCAAGTCCTGAGACAGGAGCTGGTGAGAGTGCTCTGAATTCTTGTGCTGGTGGGTGGAAGAGGCGGTGTGACAATGAATGTCACTGAAGGAACAAGGAAATGTCCAAGGGGTTGGAGTGAAGGGAAGGAGATGCATTAGTATTTCATTCATAGATGAAGTTCAGCAATCAAGGAATTCACTTAGAAAACGAGGTTGAGCTCTCCTGTGAGATTATTAGTGAATGGACAACAAGGGAACCAACAGTAGAAGAGGTCATCAGTGACACATGACAAGGAAATGATGAAATGCAAATAAATTAGTAAAACGGCCTATACTTCAGTTCTTGTTCATCTCCAGTATTAAAGGAAATAGATGAATTATGGGTTAAATCTGAGACTTAACACACCATCCTCTTTACAACAACAACTGGTGCCAAAACTTCTGACAGCAGAACCCTGTAACAAAAAATTGTGATTTCTGGAAAGACTTGCTTTTTGTCTTTTGCTTATGCCCTTCTGCAATGCCCTCTGTGTGCACTTCCACAGAGAGTTACAGAAGGGCATGAGCAAAAGATATTTTTTTATTTTCTCTGTCTTCCCCCCCAGCCAATGGCATTACTTATACAAAGCATCCACTTATTTCTCTCTCTTGAAACCTTGACCAGGATCTCATTTACCTTCATAGCAATGAGAAGAAGCAGCTGTTTGACTGTTACATTAAAAGGTAACGTTACAAAAATTTTCTCTGAAAATTTAAAACATCCTGTATCTACCTTGATGCCTTGTGAAGGCTGCCCTAGAACAGAGATTAGACACAGTTAAAGAATAAAGCAGGGATTGATTCAAAGCATCTCCTCCATGGATCCACCTTGGGCAGCACTAGAGCCCAGCCAGGGCTGCACCCAAGATGACCCAAAATGGTCCCAAAATGCACGAGCGCTCCCGGGCTCTCTCCCTGGGATCAGTTCTGCTCCATTTGCACCTTGCAGTTCATTGTCCCATTCCAGCTTTAGCCCAGGCACTCCCACCCTGCTTGTTTTTCTCTCTGCAGCCCACGGGGTTTGTGCTCTGGGGCTGAGATTGGGATCATTTGTCCTTGGTGCCCAGCTGGAGCAGGAATTGTTTTGTCTCCCTGCTCTGTGCACAGAGCTCACCATCCCTGAATGTGGAGCCCAGACCCACCCACTAAAGCAGCACAGAATGGGGAAAATAGAAAAGCTGAAACCTGAGGCATCTTTTCCTCCCTTTAGAGGCTCGACAAGGCCTTTACCTTGTTGAGTCTTTATTCTAAATATTTACTAATTATAGGTATTTAATAACAGATAAGTATCTAACAGTAGTAAAAAACTATCAATATAAACATCTAATAATAAACATCTAAGAACTGATAAATATCTAATAGTCAATAAACATCTAATACTGGATAAATGTCTGATAACAGTAAATATCTATCAGCAAACGTCTAATAATAGATAAACATCTAATAATATTAATAATAAACAACAAAAACCAGTAATAAACATGTAACAACAGTAATGCCTCACACAGTCGGGTATCATGCAAAGAAGAATAATGATTATTGTGAACAGTTCCTTGGGCACAGAAAAGGAATCTTTTAACAGGTTTTCATCTGCATCAGTATCTGTTTTTACAGTAGTTTACTTGTATCAATACCATACCCACCTTAGCTAAAGGAACAGAGGATAAAAAGTACCAGGTTATATCACTGTAAAGAAGTAGTGAGGTCAGAGCTGTGTATTTTATATCTATTCTGTCTTTGTTTTATACAGATGTAACGAAATAAGGACTTCATTATTTTGTCCAAAACAAAACAAAGGTCAGTACCATTCCTGGCAATATCACTTATTTGTCTTCCAATAGCTGTTTGTTTCATATTTACTATAAACAATGATCTCCTTTTGAGCTCCATCCCTATGCTGTTGCTGTACTACGTGCATGTCACAAAACTGCTTTCACATTTGGGCTCCTGCAGGTGACAATCCAACACTGCACCACAATAAATGCCTTAATAAAAACTTTAAACACTTTCTCATAACCTGGCTTTCCACAGGCTTGAGCCAAGCAAACCACAGGAGTGCATTGCCTGTGTGCTGAACACAGTGACGAGAGGTGTGACTGGCACACAAATCACACAGCAGGCACACTGTGAGCTCATTTTTTTTCTGAAATGGAGATGCAGTTCCCTGGTCTGGCACTCAGAAATGTGAAACTTTGGAACATAGTTATAAAATCCATCACAGGTCTCACACAGAGCCAGGTCTATATTTCAGTTCAGCTGGACTGGACATGAGGAATATATGGATATTACAATCTAGCTAAGGGGAAAAAAGAATCAAACAGATGGGTATCTTCAAATTCTCACCATGAGAAGAATATAAAGTGTGTAAGATGCAGTTTGTCTGCCTGTGTTTTCAGTTCAACTCCTCTGTGCTCGACTACAGGTTATCATGATGAATGATATTTTCTTTTGAATTTGTTCATTCACTAGGAGTTTTTGGCAAAAGGGTAGTCTGAAGTCTTTGTAGGATGATGCTCAAAGTTCCTTAAAGTTTTGTCTGCAGAAGCTAAGCACTTATATAATGAAAAACACAGGAGGACACAGAATTACTTAATTCCACAGCTTTGTCCCAAGAAATAAATTTGCTGGAACCCCGTGGTTTTGCAATACATGATCCTCTTAAAGCATGATCTATTGCTTAGATGTCTACATACAAATCAACTGATAGTGCCTGATATTGTTTCCCCTAAGAATTATGTCTGAAGCTTTTCTAGGAATATGACTCACATAATTACCCTTTTTCATGCCTGCAAGAATTCCTACAAAAACCAGTAAATCAGCAATACCTGTGGGTACAAAATGCATTTCACATCTCCACGTTTTCAAGCTGTGACAAAAGCTCAGAGTTTCCACCTGTTTGCACAGCAGTAGGAGGCTGGGCCCTGGCCATCTCAAACATCCTGTGGGGCTCCAGATGTACACCATGGTGTGGTCACTCACGGCCAGGCACTCTCCCACCCCCAGGTCAGTGTCCCCCAGGGCACAGTGGCATGGTGTCACCTTCTGCCAGGGCATGGAGCAGCAGCGTGGCTGCCAACAGGAGCAGCAGAAATGGTGGAGATCAACCCTCCTGTGCCTCTGCTGTAAGGATTAAGCTGATTAGCCACTTAGGATCACAATTTTGTTTTCTCACAGGCAGCTTGCAGTGAGCACCATGATCCCACTATGAGCTTCTTACACGGACCAAACAGGACAAAGGAACAGGTACAGAAGAGCAGGAGCTAAGGTTCACCATAAACCCCCTCATTTCTGACCCAAACAGGAAGCAAACTGTCACCTCGTCCTTGCCAACAGTATGTATTTCCAGGCTGGTCCACAGAGGAAAACATTTCTCCTTCCTCATCAAAAAACCTCTTCGGGAGATAAGAAGCAGAAAAGATATTAACATATCATTAATTATGCAAGCAGAAGGCATTCAGGTGTCTGGATTAGGAGACAATGCAAGAAAGCATTTGGATAGAATCACAGAATCCCTCATGTTGGAAAAGACCTTTAAGATCATCAAGAGAAACCCACAACCCAGTACCACCACCCTGTTCACCATTAAACCATGACCTCAGGTTCCATATCTACATGATTTTTTAACACCTCCAAGGATAGTGACTCCTCTTCTTCCCTGGGAAGCATATTCCAATATTCTACATCCCTTTCTGTGAAGAAATTTTTTCCTACGCCCAATCTAAACCTCCCCAGGTACAACTTGAGGCCATCTCCTCTCATTATATCACTTGTTACCTGTGAGAAGAGACCAACACCCACATCCTCCCAACATCCTTTCAGGGAGGTGTAGAGAATGATAAGGTGTCCTCTCAGCCTCCTTTTCCCCAGGCTAAACACCCCCCATTTCCACAAAACAAGGAACAATGAGGAAAAATCCGTTCTGGTAGAAGCTGGGTCATTCTTGTGTGAATATATGGATGTTCCAATAAGTAAGATGAAGTTTAGTACCACTGTTTGTAGGTAAAATTTATTTTCATTTGTCCACAAACCACAAGCCAAGCTACAGCAAAGACACTGCTTGCCTGGAAGCTGACCAAATACATTTCTCCTGAAAGTACATCAATAATATTCCTCCAAGTCTTTTACTTTTCACTTGGCAGTAATTACTTTACTTACTCCACATCACTATTTCATCTTTGTAAAGATGCATGGAGACCCAAAATAAGCTCCTACTTCAGCACAGCACTTAAACACATACTGAACTTAGGTACCAGTAAGTCCAGCAGGGATGTTCACATGCTTAAATCAGCCTTGAGATCTCTGAATTCAGACAAGCACCATTAGCACTGGGAACAAAAGCACTACCTCATCGGTCCATCACAGCCCAGAGGAGTGATTCTGTCAGGCCCCATCACCAGGAGCATGGGGCAGACACAAAACACCCTCCCTGGGGAGGAAAAGGACTCCTTCTCCCACAGAAACTACTGCAGCTCTGCTGCTACACAGCAAACAGCAGGAACATTGGCTATGACATCCAATGATGCTGTGGGAAACAAATGCTGAAGCACAAATGCCTAAAGTGAGTAAAGGAGCAAAGGAACTGTCATAACAGACAGAAATAATTCCATACTTGCCTTCCAAAAACAGGTACCACAAATAAATATGTAAAACATCCTGGCCTGGGAAATTAAATGGCAGCCTAACTACAATGAACATCTCAGAGTTATCTCAGTGTTCAAAGGCTGGCTTCTATTTAAATCAAAAGAGGTTCTCTCTCTTTATTTTTAAAACTCTGAGCGCTGTCTGGCTGGGTTCTTCTCTGCTACACAAATGAAAAGGGAGGCCTATACTAGTTAAAAAGACAAAAAAAGGGTCAGAGACAAAACTAGTACATATATTATAATAAAAGAGCTGATAAAGAATATTCTGCATCAAATTTCATGCCAAGCAGGAGCAAGAACCTCATGATGTTGACAACAGGTACTTTAAACCTCAGGTCAAGGATAGTTGCCATATGCCCTGTCAATACACTGTTAACCGTGATGGATTTGGTCCAGTGACAGATAATCCATTATGCACTCATACTTCAAGCCCACTAAATCAAAGATAGTTTGTCTAGCAGAACAAAGTGACACAACAGAGGAGAAAGCACAGGACAAAGTAGTAGTATTCTTTTCACCCAACATTCTCCTGTGACAGAAGGGAACCAACATATTGCAAAAGGTCTAGCAAAACACAAATGCTGATGTCTCTGGTGGATGTAGAAGAGGAAAAGGAGAACACTGTAATTTAAAAATATATACTGATGAAAGAAAAGCCATAGAAGTTCTAGCAAAATGTCAGAGAGTGTCAGAGCCTAAACATAGAGAACAAAGTAGGGACAGAAAACCTGCCCCTGGAGTCGAGCTGCGTGGAGATATTTATCTTAAACTTTGCAGTGAGGGAACAGAACCAGGCTCAGCATTTCTCATCACCTTCAGTACAAGGGGGGAAAACCAAATTGGATTCTCTCCAAGTGTCAAATAGCATAGTTTACATGCTTTTATTGCCTGGCACAGACTTGCAGTTCCCAGCTTATTCTCCCTCCTGGTCTTTCCTTATTTAATGTGGATATCTGCCTAGAGACAAGATGTCTGGGAACAACATCTTCCCACGTGTATCCCAACACTAATGTCCTAAAGCTGAGGACTGCCCACCTACCAGTCTGCATGAAAATGGAGTGCATCCATCCTCTTTTATTATTCACCCTTACCATCCTGGTGTTCACAGCATCAGGAGCCTGTGCTGGTAAGAGGCAACACATTTCTGTGAAACAACTGAACTCCGCTACTCTGTCACCCAGACACCCTTTGCTGGTCACAGGGACTGAAAAGAAATGGACCCATGCCATATAAAGAATTGGCAGAGGATGTCAGTAGCCTAGGAAGTAGAAGACAGATATTCTGTGCAGATCCAGAGCTTGGAGCTGGGCATGGAGTGCTCTGCGGTTTGGCATCCATACTGTACCCCCAGCCATTTGTTTATGGATTATAAACCAGCAGCTGGTTACCCTGAGCTGGGCATGTGGGTGACACCCAAAGCCCAGAGGGCTGTGCACACACTGCAGGGTGTGATTAGAGCACAGCCCCAGAGCAGAAGTGTCACCGTGGCATTTTCTGAAAAATCCTCTTTGCCCAGGATTTTCTCCTGGGAAGCTGAGAAGCCTCAGAGGGGAATGAAAACAATGATTATTGGATTGCTTCTCCTGTGCTTGCTGCTTTGGAATGGCTCCATGTGAATTGTTTTTAATTAATGACCAATCACCATCAGCTGTGTTGGACTCTGAGGAGTCAGTCATGAGCTTTCATTCTCATTCTTGCCAAGCCTTCCAATGTATCCTTTCTCTTTTAGTATAGTTTTAGTATAGCATTCTTTAATATAATATATGTAATAAAATAATCAATCAGCCTGCTGAGAACTTGGAGTCAGATTCTCACCTCCCACCTGGTCCTGGGGACCCTCCCAAACCCCAAACCCCACAGAAGTTCTGCCAGCCCAGGGCTGGAGGGATGTGCTGCTGAGGGCACCGTGGAGCTGAGCTGCCCTCTGCACACGGTGCCTCCCACAGCTGCACAAAGGCATCTGGGGCTCTGCTGAGGCACCTGGCTGCTGCGCAGGGTGTGAAGGGTTACTAAATAAAATCTCCCCCTCAGGCCTTTTCTTTTGGAGGTCTACATGGCGTGGACCAAAACTAATTTTCTCTCCTAACCACATCTAGCAAGAAAAGCTCAGCCATACACAGAAGCTGTGGAATATTTGACAAGGACAAAAAGACTTGGAGAACAGTGAAATATTAACCTGGAGATAGTGTTCATGCCCCTCACCCTTTAATATGGGACAGAAATAAGAGGGTCAGCCCTTATCACAGAGTAAATAAATAATATTTTACATTCTATTGAGAAAGTACAGTATATATTTTCAATACAAAGTCATTTTACCAAAGCCAAGTAGCCTGCAGATATTTTTGTGTTTCCTCAGCTTTATTATTTCCTTCCCTTAGATTATACAGACATAGCTTTTTCTTTAATTAAAGTAAGTATACTACAACTGTGTATAATTTTTCTCCTCAAGCTTTGTAAAGTGTTGTCAAAGCAAAGAAGGAAAAAAGCCCACCATAGTAGTGATGTGACCTATTTCACTTCTGTGCAGCCAGCAGAATCAAATTTGCTTCAGCTTTAAATGAACTGCCAATTTGAAAAATTTAACACGAGCCTTTTTCCTTCTAATAATAGAGACCATTAGTAAGTAACATTTACACATTCCTTCCAGCCTTTACAGCATCTCCAATATGCAAAACTTGGTATTTTTGCAAAGGCTGAACTCCAGAAGACCCCCCAAGAGGCACATGGATCAGGCCTTGAGATCATATGAACCTACCCTGATACCTCCAGGGGTTTAGGGAAACCATTTCAGCTGAACCTGGCTGAGGAGCTGGCTCACAGCTTTAGAAGGTATTTATTTTCACACTCTGACTGACACTGCAGGCCAACTAATCTAAGTATTTATCCCATTCTGTGCATCACTGATTTAAACTTAATAATACTCCATTTATAGACAAAGAGTAACGGAATTATGTGCTTGCTCCGGGTTGCACAAGAAGCCAAGACCAGGGCAGAAATAAAAACTTTCATTTCTGACATAAATCCTGTATCTGACTGAGAAGCCATCCCATTCTCTACTTCAAAATAAATCATATGGAAGTGTGACCACAGAGGGGACAAGTGTTCAGCTGGCACACGTGGGCACAGCTCTTTTCTTGTCGGCACAGCTGTGCTCTGCTTCAGTAGCTCATATGACCCAGAGTTTGTGTATGTGAAAACTGACTAAACACATGAGAAACAGAAAGCTTAAACACATGCAAGGTGTGTTTATACGGTCAATCTAAAATTTACCTCATTACCAACAAAGTTCTCCCCCCGAAACACTTAAATTCCAAACATTTAATGCTAATTAAAGTAGTTGTTTTCAAAGCAGTCTATCTCCCCTCAAGCAGTTAAATTAGGCTTAGGAAAAGAACATCAGATGATGTACTCATTTCTTGTTACCATAAGAAGAGTGACTTCCTTAGCTGGATGATTTTTAAAGAAATCACATGGTGGTGATATAATTTCCCCCTGGTTAATAACTCTGGTGTGCCTGAGAGGCAAAGACAGACAAGAAAGGTCTCATTACACCAAATAAGGAGCAATTTCAGAATACCTACTGTCACCTTCAGCAAGGCAAAACAATTTAGCCATATATATATTCACATATGTTCAGTTCACTAGAAACTCTATGTCAAAACCCAGGTCATGCCTGGCTCAATGGAGAGCACTCACAGGACACAAATTGCAGACTGCTTCCTGTAACAGGCTGAGAAGAGAGAAAACACATTAAGAAAATGGAGTCCTTGAGTATCTTGTAAATAGAGAATGTCTGCCTGAGCAACCTGTCTTGCAATCAGTCTTTAAGCCCCAAAGGCATAAACTCGTGCTGTATGTGCTGACTGTGACAGAGCCATACCCTACCCTAAGAATCATTTTAAGAAAAGGCTCACATCAAATGTAGGGGTGTGGGAGGGAAGGGGGTGGTGTTTGGGGAAAAAACAAAAATGAAAAAAAAAATCACACACACACACAAAAGGCACAGTCACTTTGGAGTCCACTCCCTCTGAACAGTAGTATTTCAGTAATATTGTAATATTTGATGCACAAATATTCCAACCCACAACCAGTGTCTCAGCCCATCTGTGCCCTGCAGCCTTGCTACCCCCAAAAGCAACACCTGAGAAACAAACGCAGTTGCTGTCTATTTCACTGTATACAAACGGGCTAATGAACTCACATTTTAAATAAACCAGTCATTGAAGCTTTAGTGCAGCCGTATATTAAGATACGAGTATATTGTTCTCTGTCCAAGAAGACTTCAACGCAGGAGACATTAAACCATAAAACCTTTACTGCCCGGCCAGCAGAGCTGCTGCGTGCCTGCCCGTGTCCATGGCGCTCCCTGCACTTCCACAGCCCAGGGAAGCGCTCCCTCAGCTCCCGAGGGAATGAAACAGCTCACCGGGGTCGGCTCCTGACAAAGAATATAGATTATTTTAAATGCGTGCCCACCTAGAGCTGTGTTTGTGCACTTGGGAACAACTCAGCTAAGTCTGGCGGAGACCTTCAAAACACAACTAACAAGGCAGGAAGAGGCTACTGAAAAATATGAACTCGAGACTGGAACATATTAAGGACAAGATTGTGGAGATGTTCACCAGCACCTAAAGGCAAAGCCTGTCTACAGACAAATGCAGCAAATCCCCATCCCCTAGTTCATCTTTACCATGACCCATCAAAACTCACAGGAGTTTGGAAAAAGTAAAGTGAGTGGCCCTGGATATAAACTGGAAACAAACTCTGCCAGAAAAGCCTGCAGTGCTCACTTCCCGCCGTTGGGTAGCGATGCTCCTCGGCCCTGTCCAGTCCCTCAGCCCTGTCCGGCCCCTCAGCCCGGTCCCATCCCACAGCCACGTCCCTCAGCCCGGCCCCTCAGCGTTGTCCGGTCCCTCAGCCAGGTCCCCTGTCTCCCATCCCTCAGCCCAGTCTCTCAGCCCTGTCCCTTGTCCTTCAGCACTGTCCCTCAGCCCTGTCCCCCGTCCCTCAGTACTGCCCTTCAGCACTGATCCCCGTCTCTCAGCCCTGTCCGCCGTCCCTCAGCATTGTCTCTCAGCCTTGTCCCCCGTCCCTCAGCCCGATCTCTCAGCCCTGTCCCCCGTCCCTCAGCCCTGTCCCCTGTCCCTCAGCCCCGTCCGCCATCCCTCAGCACTGTCCCTCAGCACTGTTCCTCAGCCCTGTCCCCCGTCCAACAGCCCGATCCCCTGTCCCTCAGCCCTGTTCGCCATCCCTCAGCACTGTCCCTCAGCCCTGTCCCCCGTCCCTCAGCCCTGTCCCCTGTCCCTCAGCCCTGTCCGCCATCCCTCAGCACTGTCCCTCAGCACTGTCCCTCAGCCCTGTCCCCCGTCCAACAGCCCGATCCCCTGTCCCTCAGCCCTGTCCGCCATCCCTCAGCACTGTCCCTCAGCACTGTTCCTCAGCCCTGTCCCCCGTCCCTCAGCCCTGTCCCCTGTCCCTCAGCCCTGTCCGCCATCCCTCAGCACTGTCCCTCAGCACTGTTCCTCAGCCCTGTCCCCCGTCCCTCAGCCCTGTCCCCCGTCCAACAGCCCGATCCCCTGTCCCTCAGCCCTGTCCGCCATCCCTCAGCACTGTCCCTCAGCACTGTTCCTCAGCCCTGTCCCCCGTCCCTCAGCCCTGTCCCCTGTCCCTCAGCCCTGTCTCCCACCCCTCAGTCCGGCCCCGGCCCACCCGAGGGTCAGACCTGGCCCGCGGGGTCGCCCCGCCCAGCGCGCACGGGCCCGGCCCCCACGCGCCACCTGGCGGCGCTGCGGCGACCCGTCCCTCATGAGGGGCGGCCGTGTCCGGTGACAGCGATGGATAAAGCGGGCGACAAATGGGGGTCCCGAGCACCGCAGAGCGTGTCCGGGCCTTCCCGAGGGACGGGGAAAGGCCAGAAGGGGGTCTGAGATTGTTGAGTCATGCTCTGAATTAATGGGGTCATCCCGTAGCCAGGCAGTCCGAC
This sequence comes from Melospiza melodia melodia, assembly GCF_035770615.1. Taxonomy (NCBI): domain Eukaryota; kingdom Metazoa; phylum Chordata; class Aves; order Passeriformes; family Passerellidae; genus Melospiza; species Melospiza melodia. The sequence goes on from NC_086199.1 coordinate 48,318,059, forward strand.
AGAACACCGTGCGCCAGCAGATTTGGCGGGGGATGACAGACTGTCACTTTGCTAAAAGTGACCCCGCATCCGCCCGAGCGCTCTGGCTGCTTATAGACCGACAGCAAAGCGAGAGGTGTGGCAATCAAAACACGATTTAAAGAGGAAAAAGGGCTGAAGTGCCCGGCTCAGCAGCACGGGAGCCGCGGAAAGCCGCGGGTGCGAGAGGATGCAGCTCTGGAATGGGGCAGAGAGAGAGAGAAGGGACAGGGACAAGGACAGGGACAGTACAGGGGTTACAAACCCTAATTAACGCGAGTACAGGGGTTACAAACCATAATTAACGCGATCCCCTCCTTCAGCAGCCCCACAGCACCCACAAAACTTCTGCACTCTGAAGAACTGCTCCGCAGAGTTGTGCTTTGTGTGTCCCAGCACTCCTGGGCTGTGATACCAGCTGGAACACGCTCACTGCAATAGTGAAAAAAAAAATTAATAATTAAATCTGAAGGGGTTTTTCAGTCCTGCATCAACCTTGCGGAGGATGCAGGAATACGTGGCGCAGCCTCCCTATTCACCACATGGCAATTAAAAAAATATAACAATAATGTGTTGCCTCCTAATTCTGCCTTCTTTTTTGGGTTTTAAAAGTGTCCATGCTCTGTGCTATCATTATTAGCTGCTCTGGTGTGTTTTCCATGAGGGTTTTAGATGTCAGGATAAGGCAGAAATCTGTAATGATCATTATTCTGTATTTTAAGGACTGAACAAAAAAAGTCACATTGTTGGGCTTGGGGGCCCTAAGCATTCTTGGTGTTTTGTGCATGTTGTTAGAGAGATGAGATATCAGAGTAGCAAGTACTATTTCCCAACAATTATATTTTAGAATATGAACATATGCTTGTATTCTGTTGTACTTTCCTTCGATATGTATTTCAGAAATGCAATAGTGCATTTCCTGTCTTCCCAATAACTATTGTAGCTTTTAATATACTATAGCAAATCCTGCAAGTGTTATGATCAATATAAAAGCTGCTTGAATCCTACCATGTTGGAATCCTGGATGCTGAGCATTTGAAACTTTCTGTGCTTAAAGGCACAGTCCCACAAGAGAACATTGAGGTCATGGAACAGGCTTAAAATTAATTGATAGTATTGAGATTACATGTGTGTAAGTTGGTTAGAAGTGTGTAATATCACAAGGTACAACACTTAGAACATAGAAATAAATATGAAGCAAGACAGAGGTTTTGAGGTGAAGGCAAGTTGTCCTTCTTTACCTTCTTCTTCATGAGTTGGGTGATGTTTTGTAATTAGAGAGAAAAGTCTGCCTTGCAAGCTTCGAGAGATCAGTTATTAAATTAAAAGGGAAAATGATCTGTCTTTTCTTAATTAAATAGTTTAGTCTTAAAAGACCTTGTAACAAGAAAGAAATAGTTTAGAAGAAATAGTTAGCCATTTTGTGCCTTAGTAATGAAAAGCTGCCAACCTCATAGTTGTAAGACTGTTTTACTAATAAGAAATAATTAACACCCAAGTCCAAACACAAACTACTGTCTCGAGTACCTTCAGTCTCAACCTCAAAATACCAATAGTATCAGTCCTTTTTTATTAAAAAAAAAAAAGAGAATTTATTAACCTTTCATATCTTGGGGTCTTCCTCCTGAGCCCACTCCTGACAGAATCTCTGAAGATTGCAATGGAAGGGATAGGAAATAATCTCTGTTTATTTGTGCATCATTACCATAAGAGAAGTAACAACAATCTCAGTAGGAATTGCTGCAATTCCCCTGCCTCTTGTTGGCACCTAGAACTGAGAGCATTCCCTTCTTCCTACATTTATTATCAGAAAAAAGTTTTAATATTAACTTTAAAGCAATTGTTCTACTTTAATGAAACTATTAAAAAGATATAGTTTAATAACAGGTGCTGGAACACTTAGAATCTGGTATGTATGGATTTACTAAATATACTAAAGGTGTATGGGATCAGACACTATATCAGAGTAGCTGGAACTATGAATAAAAGTTCTATTTCTGCTTAAACCTGGTAAATGAATCATTTGTATGATTTAAGTAAGAAAAAAATCCATGGCATCTTATGCCATGGGTTGTTTCTTCCCATTTGAGATGGGGGAGGAACGCAGTGTATCCAAAGGAGTCAAGAACTCCAAACAAAACTCCAGTGGAGATTCTGCCAAACAAAGAAGTTTTTATAGTAAAGAATGCACAAACCAGCAATAGTATAGAAATACATGCTACATCCATGCCAGACTGTTACTGGAATTAATAATCATGTAAATTATGAGAGACAGAGAAAGAGAATTGAATTTGGTGCCAAAGACACCACCCACATGTAGTCTTTCTTGTTGAACACTTTTAAAAACAAGAACTTACTATTTATAGATCCTGCAGTAATTCTAGGTGTCAGATGGTAAACATATAAAAATAGCATATTTCAAGGTAATAAATTATTTCCCAATCCAAAAAGCATGTTGCTATTACTAATTGTTTTATCCTTGAAAGCCTTGCTCATAGGAGAAGGTGCACTAGTGCATCTCTTGATTTAAATATATCTACTTCTAGAAAGAGAAGTAAAATCTGTGAAGAACATCTACAAAGGATAGGTTTCATTGTTCTTTGCCATTAACCAGGAGTTTAGAATGTATAACTGGAAGTTTGTGTGTCATAATATGATTAGCTAAGAAAGTTTACACTGTAGTATAAGTTCATAGGACAAAATATTTAAGGATTAAGTTAAAAACATAAATATCTTTGTTAGCAGTATTTTATTGATTTATAGATTCTTTAAAAGTCTTGTAACAAGGGGCTTTGTGACTTTTTAAAGATGTGAGCTGAACTCACTCTTCTCGCTTATATAAAACATAAGAAAAATAAACTGCATCATCAAAAACAATTCAGAGGTCTCATCCCAAATTACTACAAAATTCCTCACAAATGTCAATAAACCTCTTGCCTGTCAGGGGGTTGCAATTCTGGAATAATCAAAATCATGTGTCATTACAGAGGGTCCTGTTCTTAAAACTACTCTCATGATTTTTAAGTAGATATTTCAAAAGCCTGGGCCTCACTCTCAGTTACATTAGAATAACCCCATCAACTTCAATTATCTTAAAATAATATGAAGATCAGAGACTTATCATTGTCCACTTGCTGCTGTCTCTGTAATAGAACACTGTGGGCATCAGATTTAGCTTTTTTCTGTGGAAAATGATTTCTCTTTTATACTTTTAATAATGAGATCTAACATAGAATCAAAGTGACTTTTAAGAACATCCTATTTGTTCCTTTTTGATAATTTTTTTTCCTAATATACCCTAAAAACTTTAACCAGAATCTCAAATAATGAGATCAAAACTATTTAAATTAAAATACATGTCTAGACTATTGAGTTATACCTCCTTCAATCGTACTAAACAATATAAGCTGGAGAATCATAGCTTCCAGCCAGGTCTTTTGTGTATTTCGAAAAGCTTTATCAAGCTTTATCAAGTTAAAAACTGCATTAAACTACATGAAAGTTTTCTTCCTAATGTGCATGGCACCATTTCATCTGTAACCTTGCCATTTTCAGTCATGGCTTGGATATCTGTGTGTTATCCCCAGTGGGGAAATCTGCCATCTGAGCATGTCCTGGATCTTCAGTCTTTAGTGTAAGGATGTATCGTGTCACAGGTTGGAAATTGTTTTCTCATGATAATGGATGAGTTTGACAAAACTCTCAATGCAAGAAGGAAATACAAGACTAGGCAATTGCGCTAAAAATATGAAATGAGTGAAGCCTGCTGAAGTGCAGCTGGGGAATGGGCTGTTAACCTGGAGCCAGCTCCAGGCAGGTGTACCCAGACATCCACAGCCATAAGAAACGTGTGTCTTGGGGTTCCACATTTCTTGTAGGAGTCCTAGTAAAATATCTGTATTGTATTTGAATATCTGTATTGTATTTGAATATCTGTATATAGGCCTTGCCCTGATAAGCTCCGATTGGTCTTGATGGGCTGCAGCTGCGGCTAGTGAAGATAACTGGGATAAAAGGGGGTGGGCTTGGCCAGTTTGGGAGAGCCTGGAAGGAGCCTTGACTAAGAAGCAGCAATGAGTAGAAGAAGTCTGTTCTGTGAAGAACTGCCCCCAAGAAATATCACCAAGAAGGTACGGGATTCTAGAAATAAGATAGCAATAATAGGACAAAAACAAGTGGTGACCCTGACGTGATAGAAGATAGGCAGCTGAGAGCTGTGGCAGCCAAGAGCTGTGGAAGAGATTAGGCAGCCTGAGAGTTGCAGAAGAAAAGACAGCCAAGAGCTGTGGGACTGCTCAGAGCTGTGGGGAAGTATGGCTATTGAATCAAGGAGCTGTGTGAGACTATGGCCTTTGAATCAAGGAGCTGTGGGGAAACATTGCCTTGGAGTCATGATAAATGTATGTGTTGTGCAGCCAAGAGCTGTGGTACAATATATGTAGTGTAATGTGTCCCTCTAAATATGTTTCTGTAAAAAGGGGGACAATATAGTAGGAGTCCTAGTTGTATTGTATTGTACAGTTGAGGGCTGGGAAAATATATGTATTTTACAGTTGTAAGTAGAATATATAAAACCTGTAAGAAAAAGAGAAGGGGGAAATATTGTAGGAGTCCTAGTAAAATATCTGTATTGTATTTGAATATCTATATATAGGCCTTGCCCTGATAAACCCCAGTTGTTCTTGATGGGCTGTAGCCAGTGAAGATAACTGGGATAAAAGGGGGTGGGCTTGGCCAGTCAGGGAGAGCCTGGAAGGAGCCTTGACTAAGAAGCAGCAAGAAGCAGAAGAAGAAGTCTATGCTGTGAAGAACTGCCCCCAAGAAATATCACCGAGAAGGTACGGGACTCTAGAAATAAGATAACAATAATAGGATAAAAACACACATTCTTGTGTTCAGTCAAGCTTTTGCATATATTCTCCTTCACTCTATATTTTCACACAGTAGGGAAAAGAGTTAGAGAATATTCTTTGTCATCCCTTAATTTGTCTTTTTAAAATTTATTTTTTCTTCCTTAAATTTTTTTTTTATCTGAATAATCTCTACCCAGAATTTTTTTGCTCTTTCTGTGTTTTCTTCATGAAACCTGAGATGGATGAGCCTGGTCTAGTCATGACTCTGAATTTTAAATTTTTCCTTAAAACAAGGGAACACGTTATTTCAGGTATGGATTCCAGAGATAAAATCTAGATATTCCCCTCTGGATAACCAGTTTTGTGCAGCCTTACTTAACAGAGATGAACTGAAGAGAAGGAATTTTCAGAATCATGCAGTTACTGGATCCTAGCATCTGTATGATACAGAAATCCCATTTCAGAAAAAAACAGCCCCAAAAAGAAACAGATTTGTTTTCAATTACAGGGTTTAAAGTCACAGTGAGATGGACTTAACTGGAACATTTCTAATTTACCTCTGTGAGGAACTTGCCTAGTATCCCTAATAAAATAAAAAATAATATAAAATAAGAAAATAAAAATAATTTTGGATATGATGCATATGATCTTGTAACATTTCTTAACTTTTCAAAGAAGGCTGTGTTTAACCAGTGAAGCTTTTTAGTCTCAGGTAAGTTACATCATTCATGCTAATTTGCTTCCACTTTTCAAATCTAGAACTACAATAAGCCTGTCTTTTAGTGAATTAAACTTCATTTAGAGACAGGATATGCAAGAACACTCTCCAGAAATTCCTTGTGAGGAGATATTTGTACCACCTAGATTTAGATACCTACTTGCAAATCTGATTTGTGCACAAAAAAATGCCTGTAAATTCCAATTAACTTATCAACTAATTATAGGAATTTTTAAAAATGAAATAACTTTTTAAATGGTTGCCAAAGACAATCTAACCTGTCCAAGGAATGAAATAATATGGTTAAAGTTTTCAGAGAAATTGGAAGAAAAACACATTTTAGTAGAATAAATGCAATAAGTTTAATACTGATTTAAAAGCTTATAGATGCCGGTCCCTCAAGATCTTGTGTGAGTTATGAAATCCAATTTTATTCTCATAACTCTGTAATAAAGTTTTATAAATGTTATAAAAAAATGTTTTTACTAAGAGTGAACAGAAACCTGAGATATCTGGCCAAGTAATAAAATTGCATTCCTTTGTCACTAAGTGTCAAGAGAAGTTTTACGATACACTGCTGGAAGATGGAGCATTGGTCATGTTTCAACTGATGATTATTTTGGGTAGAAAAATTTGTTTTTAAAATGTTTTTAATAGCATACACACCTTAGAGAATACTTGTTTGGAATAACATGCACACTTCAAAGAACAATTTTTTGCTGCATTTGTTAGCTTTTGTTGCTGAACATCTCAAAATTCCTTTTTTCACCCTGAATATTGCTTTTGCAACTGCAGATCAATAATTGCTTTCTCACCATATTGTCATATTGTCCCAGTCACACCAAGGAAGTATTAAAAACAGTGTGGAACTGTTAAAAGATATCCTCATTCTACCTCTTTAATTAAGAATGTTATTGTTTTTTTTAATTGTAATTTCTTTCATATTAGGAGATTTATAGAATGCCTAGAGTCTATTTTCACTCTCCCACAAAAATTGTCCTTTATTTCTGTTTATACATGACTGCTATGTGTATTGTAATGAGACTATTTCATACTTCTAAAGTTTGTCACAATTTTCTTGTTTTAAAACCATGTTTCATTTGGTGGATATCTTTGAAAAATCTACTTCATCTCATTCCTTCTTTAATTGCACACAAAGATGGAGAATCTTTGATTCTCCACAGTGATCACTCTAATGACCACTGGTATTACTGTTTTATAAATTACTGTAATATATTTCTCAAAATTTCCCATAGTCTTGAATGGTTTTGGCAGTACAAAATGGATAATGTGAATTAAGTTTAGCCTTTAGACTAATTTTCTATATATATGGAAACTCTGAAGAACCTCAATTTTCAACCAGAAAATTCTTCTCATGCCTTATTCCTTAGAAATTAATTATTCTGAACAGAACAACATGATGGGGGGGAAAAAAAAGAGGAGAGACATAGGAAATGGAAAAAAAACCATAATTACATTTTGTAGCACTTTGGTGAATAAAATCCACTAGTTTCTTTGAAACCATTAGTTTCAACTAAATCAATTAGATCCAACTCCATGTAATTATCCTGAATGCAACTCCAACTTGAATTTAACTTGCTACAGGAGCTGTGCAGTTTGCCTGTTTAAAAAGACAGATTTTATCACCAGCTGAAGGCACTTCAATTAAAATTGGAGGCTTAACCAGCCAGAAGCCTGCTGGCACTGCCTTGATGAACTCTTTGCAGTGAGTGCCCAGCAGAGAACTGTGTCTGTGTTTCCAGGGATGCCCTGCTCTCTGCAGATGTTTCCTACACATGTCTGGAATTTCTACACATCTCTGCATTTCTGGAAGGGCCTTCATGATGTGTTCCACGGATGGGGAAATGCAGAACAGGTCTAGACCCACCTAAACCACAAAGTAGGTTCATTCTACTTTCAGAAGTTTTGATTTTCCTTATTCTGTGTCCTCTAAAATATTTTCCTTCAGATCTTTTTTATTTCATTATTTTGCTGGTGGGGTTTGTGGGAATCAGAAAAACAGAAACTGCCACAGACGCTGAAATGTTTGGTCTGCAGCGTTGGAAGAAGCTTGGATTGATGTAAAAATACAACACACAGACATTAAGCAGAAAAAGTATAAACTTATGCTTCTATAGTTGTAAGAAAGAATATGCTTTAAGTGAGAAACTGTATGGGTAAGATGGTGAAAGGTTTATAATGTAGGGGTGTGGTTGTACAGAGCAGCTCAGAGTTTAGAAGTTTTAATAGAAGCTCATGTGTGCATGTGAGTTAAAAGCCCATTGGACAAAAGTATTGACAGTGCAGCAGAATTAATTAAAGGTGATAGGTTAGAAAAGCAAAATAAACCCTGTGGCAGCTGTCTGTTGGGTTAGAAAGTTCTGTATTGCCTTGTAACAAAGAACCTGTGACTGCTCTGAGCTATGGCCCAGTTCTTGCTCCTCTAAAATCTCACAGCCTCTGAGACTGATGTTCATCTGATCAATAAATCATTCTTGGCCCAAAAATAGTCCCATCCCTTCATTACTGGTGGTGGTAGAGTTAAAGTCTCTTGTGTCCATGCCAGCAAAGGCCAGAGGGATTGGTTATATGCCAGAATGTTGTAATTCATATTGTTGTATTTCATATTTCTAGGGTCTCGTACCTTCTCTCGGTGTTTTCTTATGGCTGCAGCTCTTCCTCAGCTCTCCAGGCTGCATATTCCTCCACAGCTCTCAGGCTACCTATCTCCATCACAATGGGGTCACCAGATGTTGTAATTCATATTGTTGTATATCATATTTCTAGAGTCCCAGCTTTCAGGCTGCCACAGCTCTCGGCTGTCTATACAATTCAAAGATCTTTTACTGCAATACATGTATTTATATTTACTCAGGCCCCTATACCAGAACACTTTTTTCTGGAGCTGACCAGCTTGAAGCACCTCCAAATGAAAGCTGTAGTAATGGTAACTTGAGCAATTATAGTTGAATATATTAATGTATTTTAGAGCTTATGATACCTGATTCAACCCATTTGTAGCTGAGAGTGTAAGAAATATCATCAACCCTGCTATTAGTGTTTGATTATTGTTAAATAACCTCTTTTTTAATCTGTGGTTTCTTCACCTAATATTCATAAATTCTGTACTCTATTGCTTTTTGGGCTCTCTTTCCTTAGCATATTCCAGCTACTGAATTCACTGTAAAAAGCTCTTATACCCTGTGGTGGGACAAATGTGTTGGGGTTTTTTTTGTGGTTTTTTGGGGTTTTTTTTTTTTTTTTGGTTGTTTTGGGTTTTTTTTGCTTTGGCTAGTGTTTTTTTTGTTTGGGTTTGGTTTTTTGTTCTATTTTCTTCAAGCAGAAAACCCAGGATATATAGTAACTAACACCAGGGAGTGTTAGTTACTGTACAATTTTAGGTGAAACAACATCACCAAACACTCTCCATTCAATTACTGTGATACTTAAATTATTAGAATGGACACAGATGACAGTTAAATTTCCCTTTATATTATTTTTTAAGGTTTGAACAGACTTCTATGATACCACTTGTGATTGTGATAGCCTAAATAAGTTTATTACTGTTAAGCAAATGTGATTGTGATAGCCTAAATAAGTTTATTACTGTTAAGCAAATGTAAGGCCCTGTGTCTGGTAGAGCTGCCTACTTTTTTTTTTTTTTTCCCAAATGACAGATTCTTGATCAAAAATCGCTTCCAAAATCTTCTAAGAATTTCTCAGTGTTTCATTTTTGCACAGTTTGAATATTGAATATGCAAATGAGTAGCCACCCAGGAAAAAGGGAAAATATTAAAATTTGTACTCTCAAGCAGCTGTAGAGAAAAAGAGGTTTGTATACAGTTTACAGATACAAAAATGATATAAATAAATAAAATTTATTTGTATCAATAAAATTGATATGAATTTTAAAAACGCAAAAATATTCTTAAGTTGTACTTTTACAAAAATATAAATCGATATAAAAATTTCTGTGTGAGGTGTTGACAGTGATTTATTTTCATCTTTTTCATGTATCCTTTCATGATTTCCAAGGTTCCAGCAGCAGGTTCAGGCTCTGCTGACACAGCATTTCTGCAGGCAGAATTTCCCTGCTCACGGCTGGCACTTTCAGCTGAGGAAGGGTTGACTCAGCTGGGAATGAAAGGAGTGACCTGACAGGAACTGCACCATGGGAAGGTGGCAAAGATGGGAGAAATAACCAAGTTTGGGAGAACATCACAGGATGAAAGAGGAGGATGGAAAGGCAGAGAAAACCTTTCAAATTAAAGGCCTGCTTCAACTCTTAGCTGCAGATGAGACAATTTCTTTGAACTCATTTCACTGAGTCACCTTGAACAGGTTCAGTAAGTTTGGGGACACTTGCCAGAAGTCAAAAGGTTAAGTCTTCCACTATATTTTTTAAGCAGTTTTGCTGGTTTTAAGTCTACATTCGTATTTCAAAAGGTTTTTTTTTTTTTTTTTTTTTTTTTTTTTTTTTTTTTTTTTTTACATCAAAGGAAGAAAGACAAGTAAAAATTCTAACTGGTAACTTCTTAGTGTTAAAGCATTTCTTCTTGTGGGTATCATCATGGTAACTTTTCCAATCTCACCTTTGAAGAAAATACTACTGATGTATTTTAGGTCCTTTAAAGTCACCTAAATGTAGTACCTTTTTTTCAGGATCTAATAATAATGAATAAGAGCAAGATGAATCCTTAAAGGGAATAACATCAAGTTTTCTTTTTTCCTTCCTGACTTGTGAAAATAGAATGTTCCTTCGAATCAGTGTTTCCTTTACAAAAGAATATGTTGCTAGGGTTTGGAATTTCAATGAAATGTGACGCTCAAACTAAGCCTGCTTGAATATTAGTAATATGTTAGTTGATTTTCTACAGCAATGTGCCTTGGAAAAAGAATAAAATTCTCAAAATGTAGTTTTCCATGAGTCCAGAAATGCCAGGGTAGCGTTCCAGTGGGGACTGAGCTGGTGATATAAAACTCCACCTCTGATAGGCAGTATCTCATTTGATAAGGTGAGTTTCTAACTGAATTATCAAGCCTCAGTGATCTGTCTTGGAGCAAATGCTAACAACATGAACAACTGCGACTGGCTTAACCATCGTGGTACTGAAAAAGAAGCACTTAAGGTTAGTTTTGTATTCTCCAAGATTTGAAGATGTCCTTAATTTTAAGCAGAAAAGAGTTGCAGTGAAGACAGCTGGCATTTAAATTTGCCTAAAGATACAGCTGCTCTAAATGGCTGCATCACCCTCTGACACTGAGCATGGCAAATTGTTTTAGCTAGAAAACAGAAATTGTGAAAGATTCTGCATTTCTGTGGTAGTCACGCTGCTTGCCACTTTTTCTTCCATTGTAACAACTTTTTGATCCTGTGCTGGTGTACAGGTGCCTTCTCATCAACACAAAAAAACCCAAATAAGTTAAAGACTTACACACCCCTCAATGCAAAATATTTTCTGAGGAAGTCCTGTGGAATTATGGGCAGTTCTGGGATGTTTTCTATGGAGAGCAGCATTTCTCCAAAGATCAGTTCTGTAAACTGTATACAAAGCTCTTTTTTCTCTACAGCTGCTTAAGAGTACAACTTTTAGTATTTTCCCTTTTCCCTGGGTGTAAAAAGATCCATGATGGTTGCCATTTTTTCTACCATTCTTTGTTTACAACACATATTTCTGTGTTTTTCTCCTTGCTGAGATGCTGGTTTGGGCTTAGGCTTCAGCTTAGCCAAGTATGTGAGCTTGACTTCCCTGTGGTGAACTTCCCATACATAACTTTGCTAGATAAGGCACTGAGCATGAGGAACTTCTCCTCAAATTTGAATTTGCTTCCTGTGCACAGAGAAAGTCCTCTTTGACAACTTTCTGAGAACCAAGCCCTTGAGAATAGAGGATCTTTCATGTTGCTGTGGACAGTGTCATAGCTGATAAATATGTGATAATCACAGCATTTCTGTTTCTGGCCAAACCTCTCCCAGAAATACAGCTTCCAACCTGATCCTAAACTGGGTAAAGTGACAGTAAAATTGATTTTTTGGCTAATGACATGCTGAGCAATCTGTTCTTCAAGCAGAGATGGGCACTGTTAGTAAGGCTTAGGGGTAAACCAAGATTTTTGGCATGAAAGAAAATAATTGTAACTGCGTCATAATATTGACTTTTTCATTGTTCTTAAATTAGACATTGTTTAAGAAGTGAGCAGTCTGGAAACACCATTGTTTTCTAAACTTCTTTCAGCCTACATTTAAATGCTAACATTTTATTTTTAGAAAAACATTAATGGTCTATTAAGGAAACTGAACAGCTTCTGTCCACACATAAGAAATCAAATTTTGTTCATAAAACAACCCAGAGAAAGAAGGCCATGGAATGAGGCTATCCATAATGTATAATATGTGTAAATCTAAGGTTATTCTGTCAGCAAAACCATAAGCATGTAAATTCTAGAGAGATAAGAGAAACAACAAACTCCCGAGCTGGATTTGCATATTTTGCAATCTTGCAGTGTATATCTCTGCTTCTTCTATAATTGATTTGAAGCTGCTGTAGCAGCATTAAAGTGTCAGAGACTTCAATTTATGTGCCACTCTGCCCAAACCCACAGCCCAGTCTCAGAAAGGGAGCTATTCAGTCACAGCATGAGTTATTCCTTATTTTGCTTGAGAACACCTTGCAAGTAAATGCTTGATGGCTCTGGAATCCTCCTGTTAATTATGGACAGAAAAGCCTGAGATGCGCAGGCAAACAGAGTTCTCTTGAGGCTGCTGAGTGTGCACTGTGGTCACTGACCTGTCACTGCTGATTTACCTCTGGATCTCCCTCCTGATCCTGGAGCAGCAGGAAATGCACCTTCCATGGGATGCTGTCAGCCTCTGAGCTGTTTGTATCTTCCCACTTTAATAACAGCATGGCTTCTCATTCATCTAAAAACATACTGCATTCTGATTTGTGGCTTTCAAATACCTGATGTAAATTTATAAATGCCTTTCAGGAATGACCGGGTTTGTTAAAAATTGTGGTACGTGGCAACCAGATCCACAAGTCATGGCTTAACCAAGCAATCTATTTAAGATTTAACCATAGGGAATATTTCTTCAGAAGCTGAAGTATTTTTGAGGGAAAGATATGTAATTGACATATTTCCACTTAAGACAATTGACAAATTTCCACTGAAGACAAAAGTGCCTTCAACTTTGTTTATTTTGTTACAGAAATCTCATTATTCAGACAATTTCAAACACCTTTTTAGTTAAATACTGAACTATGATAACACTTGTTTTTATGAGTAACTGATAATGTACTGTAAGTTTAGGCACTTACCTTTCCCTTAACCATTGGGTTACTGTAGAACTGGACACAACAAAGATTTGTACTTTTTTTTTTGTTCATTTCAGCGTATAAATAGGAAACTAAATGAAACTCAAATTGGAGAAACTCAGTGAGGAGAACTAATAGATATTTCCTTGCAAGCTGGGATTTGTTTCTCCCCATGCTAGGACAAAAGGAAGATTTCCTATAGCTGGGATGACTTTTTGTACCTTTAGAAATGAGAGATTTACAAATGAGAGATGCCATTCTGGAGGAATTGCCAGTGGGGAACAAGAGAGAATCTGGGGATCTCATTTCCACTCAAAATGTTAGGCTAGCTCACCCACACTGGAAAATAGCATTATGGAAAACTTTCTCTAAGGAAAGTAGGTGAGATTTTAAGTGAGTGTTCTGGCAAAATGAGCCCTTTTCATCAGGCCTGCAATCTGCTTGCAGATGAGATGGAAAAATGATGAGATGGAAGAGTAATGAATTAGTAACAATCAGGTCTTGATTATTAATCCAAACTCAATATCACTTCTTGTTTGCATGTTTTTAAAGTGGAATGGAACAGTAAAAGCAAGTTTCTCATGCATTTTAACTTTCTGAAACAGACCTCTTAACTCACTTACTTGAAGAACTTCTTTGGGTTTTGTGTTCTATTTGTTTTGACAGTTTTATTGCTTGTTTTCTACTGAAGAGAAAGCAGCCTATGCCACACTAAAAAGAAAATATTACAAGTGACAACAGCCCCTGGAAGCTACAGCCATGAATTTGATGACAAAGCTTCCTAAGGCATGGAAACATTAATTTGATTCCAAAATAGTGTCACAGAAATTTCTTTTAGATTAACTTTTATCTGTTGAAAGAATTAATGGATGTTATCATGCATTTACCATTTTTAAGACATCTGTGGCTCTTATGGAATAGAAAACATATTTTTAATAAAGTCAAATAAAAAAATCTTTGATTATCAGGAGAATGTGTGTTTGCTTCAGTGAGAATTTCAAATATGTTAAATTCCTGCTTCTGAATTCATGTAGGAATCAATTCTTTGAAGTCAGAAGGTATAGCAAAGAACATTGTAAACCTAAACTGTGATGGAATTAGTAATTTCTAATTGAATAAAAGAAATTAGTAACCACATGCCTTTTCTAGATTGCATGCAAAACATCTCTATCAAAACCTGACTCTTACATTTCTCTGGAGGAGAGAGAGCAGTATCTGTGGCAGCTGAATCTTGCTTCTTTTGGATGCTGAAATAGCAATTAAAGTTAGCACATAAATAGAAATGTACAGAGTTACATTTATTATATGGAGTTAGTTTGTATTCTATACAGAAAACCCGACAAATAACTAAATAAATAAAAATAACTAATAAATAAATAAAATTAACAAATATTAAAAGTATAACCAGATGAAGGAAAATACCAAGAGTACATATTATCACAATCTGGCTTTAACCCACAGATTGAAGACTAAAATCTGCTGTAGAACTTAGAGGGAATAAATCAGAATCTCAGGGTTATATGTCTGTTGGTCAATTTACTATCAAAAATTTTTATATTTTTTGACAGCTGCCCATAACCAGAAAGAAGCTATTAGGTAAGGAGAAATAAATCACAGTAGAAAAGAAGATTAAAAACCCAGTTTAGATTGGCTTTTGGAATTTCTAGGTTGTTGTATTTTCACATGTAAGGTTCCTGGAAAGGGAGGAAAAGGAAATATGGCTCTTGCTCCCAAATATCCTTAGAAAGTAGCCCCAGTTTAGGAGGGAAGGCATTCAGTGGTGTTTGCCCCACCCTAACCACTCAGTGGAGTTTCTCTTTCCTAAAGCATCACCCACACCATTCCAAAGCCTTAATCATTCCTGCACAACAGTAACAAAAGGAGATCCCCATAGAAAATAAAATACTTCATTTGCTGTTCAAAAACTTGAGGCTGCATAAAATCCCTTTCACTTATTTTATTCTAATTTTTTTCCCCAAAATCTTGGGGACCTCTGATGGCACAGAGTTCCAGTGGAATCCAAAGAAAGCCAGGATTATTAGTATTGCTCCTTCATCACCTCTCAAAAGAGGATCATCATTTCATCCCTTGCAGAAGTGGAAAGGATAATCAGGTTTTAGAATTCAAGCATTATTGGGATATTAGGTAGATTTAAGTTAGCATAAGGGGGATTGTAATAGCATAAGCTATAGAGGTTGAGAAACCAAGGAGACGGAAAACTGTAAGCCTCCAGCTGCAGTATGGAGCAGTAAACCCAGAAAAATGCTGACATCTGTAATGCATCAGAATGTAAATTACTTCATTGTAACAGAAATGATAATTGAGAGCTCTCACTGATCATTTTGGGTGTCTGAAAATTTCTAATTTTTTTCCTTTTTATTTTTAATTTTGGAGCTATGTGGAACTTTTAGCTACAGTAAAGGTTGGTCTATTTCCTTACCTGTTTCTATTTGTTGCTACTGCTTTGCCTGCGTTTCCTGATATTCTTTTGGTTTTGTATGCAATCAGAGGCATTATAATGTGCCTCATAAAAATTACGTTTCTGCCTATGTGCATGACTTTTTATGTTAATGACTACATTAAATGCTTTCCTGTACCACAGTTACTCAAGAGAACAAACATGCTGTAATATTAAATTTAAAGTTTTAAGGCAATCTAATACACCAACTCCCATTTTTCTCACAATATCCAAAATACTGTAAAGGACAAGTGAAAAGGCACTCAGAGTAAACACACTACAACTAAAAGGTTTGGTTACCAGTGGAATATCTTTTGGTCATCTTATTAAATCAATAATGTTTCCTATCTGAACACCAAGCAGTTTATTTTCCTCTAAAGCAAAACCTCATGGTGGAACTCAGATTAAAAATGGCCTAAGAAAGGACTTAATCTGATTAGAAGCTGACAGCTCCATCCCATATCAATTTACAGGAGTCAGAAGTGGTTAGTTATATCAGTTTTCCTTGGTTATTACGTTCAATCTTGAATAAATGAGGGGGAAAGTCTGTCTGTGCTCCTCACATGCAGTCATTTAATTCACTGTTCTTTGCTGGCAAATCTCATTCATAGTGCTCCTTTGAAATATGATTGGTGATGCCAATTACCACAGGCATATTGGCTGAACAGAATATATTTCATTTTATTAGAGGAAAAGACATCAATGGAATCTGCTGTAATTTTTGTGTCCCTTGCTATTTAATTCCTACACTGTTTATTTTTTATTTCAGAGGGTGAGCATGCATCCTCTGCTCCCACTCACTTTCTCATTATTTCTCCATTAAGTCAAATTACAATATAATACAAGAATATCCAAATTGATGAAAGATGCTATTGCTTTAGCTTTTAAAAGCTAAAGAGCCATAGAATAAGCAGCTTCCCTCATCTATAATCTCAGTCCTATCATGCTCAATTCAGTTGAAGACAACATAAATGTAGGAGTTCAGAAACCAACAACCAAATGGATAAATTGCCTACAGTAAGGATATTTTATCATGCAAATGTCAATAATCTCAGATATAAGCTTTAAAAGAGAACAGAAAATTCAAATTAAGAACCGAAAATTCAAATTAAAAACCAGAGAGTTCATTGACATAAGACAAATTATCATTTAAAACTGAGTTTGTTAAAAGAGGAGAGTTTTATATGAAATTCTTACTGGTATTTTAAATTTAGCTGAAGTCTTGGCTTCAGAATTTGGATTTTACCCTCAGTATACAGCTACAACCATTCTTCCTCAATAACAGGCATGGGGCATCTGGCAAGGGTTGGCAACCTGTTTTTGTGGAGTACTTCTGATTAATTAACTTTCAATTAATTACCAGGGACCTGAGCTGGTCCCAGGGCTTGGGAAGTTCATCCTGGTGAGCTCAGTAGGCTCCTGCACCCTGGGATGAAAGGGGCACTTCTGCAGCAGTTAAAATAAAGAAATTAGCAAGTTCATCATTGTGGGTTCTGCCACAGCAGTTTAAAATAGAGCCTTAACTAAAAATCTCTATGTTATAAAAGTTAATAGTATCATAAATTAAAACACTACAAATTAAATGAAATACTATAAATTAATAAAACTACATAATTATACTAATAATGGTATTATTATACTAGAAAACTAATATATATTATATAGTGTAACAGTATTATTATACTATACTATTAGTACAATAATACTGTTTGTAAAATAGTAATATAATGATATAATATATGTATTTTCTCACTTAAAATACATATAACATAAAACAATTCTACTGTACTGCCATTATACTAAAATTAATAATACTATAAATTAAAATACTATAAATTAAAGACTATAAATTAATAAAATGAGATAATTATACTACTAATAATACTATTATACTATAATACTACTATAAATTATATAGTATAATGGTATTATTATACTATATTATTAGTATAATAATACCATGAGTATAATAATATTAGTATAATATATATAATATATTATAATATAAATACTATATTAGTATATTAGTATAATATAAAATATATTTCTCACTTAAAATATATATAACATAATACATAATATAATTCTACTATAAAACTATTACAGTAAATTTAATAATAGTATAAATAAAAATAGTACAAATTAAATAAAATGCTTTAAATATTATCAATTAAAAAGAATACTATAAATAAATACTATAAATTAAAAGAATACTATAAATAAATACTATAAATTAAAAGAATACTATAACTTTGATATATAAATACTATAAATTAAATAAATAAATAAATAGAAGTCCTGGTGTATAGTGGTAGAACGGAGCAGAGCAGTGATTTCAAGAGCAGCTACTTGTGACTCCTGACCACTTGAGTGATCCCATGTGTTGAAAGCGAAGGGAAGCCAATCCATCTTGTCGTTGATGAGCATTGACTTCGATTTATTGATCAAATCAGCCACTTTATATAACAGTGTAATTAACTTCATGCATATTGCAAAATCCAAGCTCACGATAGGTTAACAGAGAAAACTCTAACCCCTCCTTTTGTTTACAATGCCTGTGGTTTGTCTATTGAAAACAGGACCAGCGTTCTCACTGTGATATGAAAAGTTCCCAGAGTAGCTGTCTTTTCCCTGAGAGCCCAAGGACAGAGTGTTTTGCCTGTTATGGGAAGACTGTCTGAGAATCTTATTGTTTATAAAATGGTGCTTGAGAGAGCCTAATTGTTTATAGAATCAAGCCTGGGAAATGCTTTACAACTACCTTTTACTTTTCCCTCTGCTGTATACCTTCATGGCCTCTTTCTTTAAGCCATGCTAGAACCAGACTCTCCACACCCATGCCCCAGGATTCAGATCTGTGCATTAAGTGCACTAATAACTCATCCAAAATCAAACCTGCTGCCTCATTCTGATGCTCACACAAACTATTGAGCTGCACTTCTGGTACATTTTGAAAAGCTCACAAATGCCACGAAGAGGGAGGGAGGTTTTCCTTCAAAATTCTCAAAAAAAAAAAAAAAACCAAAAAAAACCAACCCAAAACCAAGTAGATTAAGTTTAGCAATAAGGCCATGTGAAAGATAGAGGCTGTCAAAATTCCAGAAAAGATAAATCTGTGAACTCCCTTGATTTACAATGGAGGCCTGGAGCTACAACCACCTGTTCCACTTCATTGGGCACAGCACAATCTGCTGGTGCAGATTTACCTACATATATTTATCTGTATTGTACAGATCCATCCTGCAGCTGCAGCCTGCCCAGGTGCACTCCCTTTCTACCACAGCTGTGGGGAGCTCACCAGCACTTCAGAACTGCAGCTGCATCTCACCTGCCAGGTGGAAGAAGAATTCAACTGGGGTTTTTTCATTTTATTTACTTGTAGCAAGCAATTTCAATTTATCACATCCTTGTTTTATGCATTATGTGGATGAACCCAACCTATAATATTAAAAAATCAGAATTTTTTTAAATTTTCTGACAACTTAAAATATTATCTCGGTACTCAAGAGTCTCCTTTAACTTTTAATACAGAAAATATGTTAAAAATGGTGTTTTACAACAATAAGAACAAATATGAATATACTATTACAGTTTGACTGAAAACTCCCTGAGACAGGATGGAAAGGTACAAGCTCTGGTATACAATATTTTTATATTGAATATATTTATATATAAATATATTTCTTATATATACATATATATTTATGTATAAAATATGTATTTATATATTATAAATTAATATATAAATATATTTCTTATATATTATATAAATTATATACAAATGTATAAAATATAATGAGAAAATATATATTATGTAATTTCATATATTATATATACACTCATATTTAGTATATTTAAATATGTAAATGTTATATTTACATATATTTATATTACATACTAATATATATATTTCTATAATGTATTTATACTATATATATATTTATATAAATATATTTATATTTTACATAAAAACATTATTATCCTTTGTACAATCAGATGTCCTAAGGAAGGAAAATTGTCCTAAGAATCATATCTTTGCAAATAGAAAAATTATAGCTATGGGGAGAAATCTTGGTGGAGATATCTTAATGAAAGGATAAGGGAGAACAGAAAGTAAAACAGACCAAGAAAGCAGCAGTGTAGTATTAGAAACAGTGATGCAAATAGAGCAACCCTGGAAAAAGTACATTGGCAAGGGAGTTTTGGAATATTCTTTAACCAAACCGGACTTCCTAATCTATTGGGCCTCAAAGTCTGTGTAGTGCAGACTCTGTAGTGTGGATTCCAGGGAACAGGACTGCATCTCTAGGGGAAAAAAAATAGATTTATTGCAAAGTCTACATACGTGGCATTTCATACATAGAGTGCATTACTCTTCATTCTCTTTCTGCATTGAATAGTTAATCTCTCCAGCAAAAGTTTTTAAAGTCATTTCTGTGCAGTTCTTGAAGCAGATTTTACTTCTTGCAGCAGTCAGGACATGCCTGGGTTGAGTTAAAACTTAGAGCAGAGTGCTGGAAGTTGGTAATCCACATGAACTGGAGGGGTTTGAAGAGCAGCACAAACGCTCCAGGTCTTTCCATGTGTGGAGGTTTAACCCCAGCTGGCCGTGCTGAGGCCTCCAATCCCTCATTCCCACCACACTGGGGTGGGGGAGAGACTTGGAAGGGTAAAAGTGAGAAGAACCATGGACTGAGATAAAGACAACTCAGCAGGCAAAGCCAAAGCAATTCACACAAGCAAAGCAAGGAATTCATTCCCCCTTCCTGATGGAGCTCAGCCATGCCCAGGGGAGCAGGACTCCATCCCAGGGCTCCATCCCCAGAGGAGCAGGGACTTGGTAGGACAAACAACCCACTCCAAATATCCCCTTTTCCTCCTCCTTCCCCCAGCTCCAGACACTGAGTATGAGCCAGAGGGTCTGGGACACCCCTGGGGCTGGCTGGGCTCAGCTGGGTCCTCCCCAGTCCCTCCCTGCTGGGCTGGGAGGCAGGAAAGGCCCTGGCTCTGTGTGAGTGCTGCTCAGCTGCCAGAAACCAAAACGCAGATGATGCCTTGGGCAGGCTGCCCTAGAGCAGGGGCTGGACAGAGCTACAGAATAAAGCAGGGATTGATTCAAAGCATCTCCTCCATGGATCCACCTTGGGCAGCACCAGAGCCCAGCCAGGGCTGCACTCAAGATGACCCAAAATGGCCCCAAAATGCACGAGTGCTCCCGGGCTCTCTCCCTGGGATCAGTTCTGCTCCATTTGCACCTTGCAGTTCATTGTCCCATTCCAGCTTTAGCCCAGGCACTCCCACCCTGCTTGTTTTTCTCTCTGCAGCCCACGGGGTTTGTGCTCTGGGGCTGAGATTGGGATCATTTGTCCTTGGTGCCCAGCTGGAGCAGGAATTGTTTTGTCTCCCTGCTCTGTGCACAGAGCTCACCATCCCTGAATGTGAAGCTCAGACCCACCCACTAAAGCAGCACAGAATGTGAAAACAGAAAAGCTGAAACTTGTGGGATCACAGGGAACTCCCAGAACTTGGGGTTGGTAAGCCAAAGCTTAGAATTAAACCCAGGATTTGATCTGAGGCCTTGGAAAAGGCTCCCAAACCCAGGTGCTAGAAACCAGAATGTGAATTTATAGTTTAAAGCAAAGACACATTAAGCTAAGTAAAGATCAGAGTTTTACACTTTAAGATATAGAAAAAATAAAGTAGTTACAGAGGTAAACAAGGAGTTTAGAATGCAGCACTGTAGGTTTGTGTGCCATAACAGGATTGACTAAGAAAGCTTACACTGTAACATGGGCCCATAAGATGAAATATTTAAGGATTGGGTCAAAACCATAAATATCCTTGTTGGCAGTGTTTTATTGGTCAATAACTCCCTAAAAGATCTTGTAACTGAGGGTCTTGTGGCCTTCTGAGCCATGCAGTGAAGGTGTGAGCTGAACTCACCCTTCCTGCCTATTAGAAAAATAAATCTCACCATCAAAAACAACTCAGAGATCCCATCTCTAATTCCTTCAAATCCTCACACTCAGCAATAACAAAAACACCCCTACTCAAACACTATTTCCACCAAAAATCCAAAACACAGCCCTATACAAAGGGAAAAAGAATTCTACTTCAGTCCCCAACAACACACTGTGCTACTGAAGAGATTTTGTTTTTTCCAATGTTTTAGTAATGACATATTTTTTCTTTTTGGGTCAGTGATAGGTTGTACACATCAAAGACATATCAGATGAACCCAAGAAGCGTAGACACCAATCAGTTGAATCAGAGAAAATAATTTTTGACCATTTCTTCATTAATTTTATGATAAATACATGTACAATAAAATAGCTTTTTAAAAATATACACATGAATATATTTTATAGACCCTATATAGAGTAGCTCTTTATAAAAAATACAGTTTGAAACTCTAGTTAAATTCTCAACAGCTTGATTGTGCTTCAGGGATCTGTGGAAATAATCTAATAAAGAAATCAATCCTAATAAAAAAATCAATGCTTGGATCTCCATGTCCTTTGCAGTGAGTTTTTGCCTCTCAGTCATACAATGCACATCTTTTGAAAGTCAGATCTCTTTTTTAGCACCTCTACCTCTGCAATTATTTTTCCTGAGGCATCAGTTCCCTTCTTGGGTTTATAAGCACAATTTTTTGCAGCTGGTTGATCATACCAACAAATATCTGTTTGGGTGATGGCAGACATTTAAATAAGAATGAAAAATTCCTTTTGAGTTGTAACAATGAGCAATATGTCAGTGCAGCAAAATATTCAGGTAATGGTATTACTACAAATTTCTCTCAGCATTTTAGGTTAGGTAAATAAAACAAGAAAACAACCAATTCCTTTTAAATACTTCAGTGAGTCCTTAAAAAAAATCAAGGTACTCGATTTTTTTAAAAAAATGATTATTTTTTTTTTAATCAAGGTACTTGGGCTTAGCTAACAGTGTCTTCCTGAGTGAAGTTTGGTTCTGGAGTTGATTATGGCCAACAGATGGTCCAGATATTACTTAAATTGTAAGTAAGATAGTTCAGTTTTCATTTCTATTTCATGGCTGTATCTTTACACACCTTATACTGAAGAAAACAGCTATTTCTGCCCTAATGCTCGATTTTCAAATTGCAGTTTTTCCCTGTCCATTCCATGTTCAGAATAGAAATGTGTTTTGCCCAAAGATTATATTGTACAACATATGCTTGGTTAATCTCTCCAATCTGATTCTGAATTTTTTGATTTTTTACTTGTTATCTTCTGTTGGGCCTTATTTCATGATGCCAACACCCTCCAAAAACTGCATAACACATCAGCAAGCTACACAGTATTTAGGTTATTAGCACCAGTTGCTGTTTTGTGTTTTACAGTCCATGCAATTTCAATACAGCTTGGAGGAAAATGTTTCCAAGGGCAAAATTAAAAGATCCTCTCCAGTTCTACAGCACATATCCTAAAATCTGACCACCTATCCTCTGCATGACCAGGTGCTGAAATATTGACTGCTCATCCATAGGAATGAAAAGGAGCTTTTAAATTCTGAAAGCAAACAGTATTTTCACTCCTTGTGCTTTTCACTCCTGGCTGTTTTGAGAGTCCCCCTAAGGAGTTATTAGCACTGAATTGAGTTTTACTGTCCTTTATGTAAATATTCATGCACATATCCACATGACTATTGTTTTAGTCTCTGCAAAGATCATAGTTCTTGTCTTCTAATCAGTCAAAGTACATTTACACATAAATCACGTGTATATTCAAGCATCTTGTTAAGGCCTTCATAGAATGTAATTAATCTGATCAGGATCTCACTGGGGTCTTAAAAATCAGTCTTTGATGAAGCTCTTGAAAATGAATGAAAAATACTGTGTTAATCTAGGATATAAAGTGTGTTGAAATACCCCTGCATACTGTATATTTGCATTGAATTTGAATAATTCCTGAGTTCTTTAGCCCATCTGCTGTGGGATTTCACTACCACTGGAGAGGCCTCCTTGTCTCAGCCAGTGTAGCTGCTTTAAAGGCTAATATTTACCTCCCTAAGATAAAAATAATGTACCTCAGGTTATTGAGCCTGAAATACTGAAAAAAGTGAGGCAAAAATAAAAATAAGTATTCAGGAACACAGAGCTCTAGCAAATGCCTACGTATTGTTCTCTTCAGAACAAGTCAAAGGAACAAATAATCTGTTAATCTGATTTGTATTTGAATTAGTCTAAGGCTTCATACGTACAAATAATTCATTAGATGTTAAAGCAAAAACAGTCTGTGTCATTTTCTTTCCATATTGTGTTTAACTTGTGTTTAACAAGCCTTTTCCCACTATTCAAAGACGTATTTTGGCATAAGGGATTGCTTGAAAATAATCCAAATTTACTTTATGTTGAGCAATAAACACTGCTACATTTAACTCTACTTTTTAAACGGATGGTGTTTTCCACACTGAGATTTATCTACTACACTTTAATATAATATTAAGTTGTTTCCACTTGCCTTAAGTGATGTTTATGGATTTCTAAAAACTACAGTGGATTCTACTCTTTTGTTTTTAGGAAACCTGAACATTCCACCCCTTCTGTGAAACTGCATCTAATAGTTTTTGTTCTCAAAACAAACAATACAATTTTTCCAATGCCCCATAAGAGATCCCTTTTGCCAAAAAATCTGTACAGACAAAAGGCTTTTCTAGATCAAAAGATATAAGTGCTAAATTACGTGAACAAGTCTGGAATGGCAAAAATACTTACAGCTCATAAAACCTTCCAAGAAAAACTCCTAATTACACTCAAAACAGTGCCTTGCAGGATGCTTTATGACATCAACTTGTGGCTTTCTCCATCTGAGATTTTTGGCATCTAGGTCAGTAAAAAAATCTATTATTTTCTAAATAAGTATCATCACCTTTTTTCCCCACATTTGTCAAAAACATTTATTTAGAAAATAATACATAATAATATGTTATATATGAACTATAGATGTACATACAGTACATCTATAGTTCATATAATGGTCCCATTAATAGATCCCATATGGATTTGTAGTAATCAATATAATCAGAGCTGTAATGGAAAATACCTCTGAAAACAGAGGAGAGTGAAAAATAACTGAGTGCCCTGAAGAAGTTCCAGAAATCAGGTGGATTAATAAAAATATTTCCAAGTGAAAAAAAATTTCTATGTATTTCAAATGCTTTTTTGACATTTACTTTTCCAGTATTACACAGTTCCATCAGGCACTGAGGATGGTTTTATCCCACCTTACTAACATGCACCCACTGCTCAAAGCTCCTCTTACCCTTAAAAATGAAAACAAGACAAAGATTCTAACATGCAAGGAGAAAGAAATTATTCAAGTGTAATTTACAATAAGTATAATTTAAGCAACCAACACTGTTTCATTCAGTTGTTCTGGTACTCAATATGAATACATCAAAAATTATTTAAAGGTTGAGATAAAACAGTTATGTCACAGACGGAGAAGATGGCCAGGAAGGTAAACCTAATAAATATTATTTATTAGAAAAAATAATAACCACACCCACCATTAATATCACAGGAGTAGTATGTCACATTCCTGAATGGCCCATTATGAAAAAACAGTGAGGTTAGTAAAAGACCAGTCTCTCCGCGGATGATCTAAAACAGAAATCTCTGTACTTAAGCTGAGTTGCAGATGAGTTATTGCAAAATCAGAACCAATCTTCCTTGAAGAAAAGGGAGGTTCACACTGATATCTTATAGGGTTAAAGGAGAATATTTAGGCAGTTTAAACTGGAAAACAAAACTCAAAAGCTCAGGCTCCAGATGGCAGCGCACAGGAGCCCCTTGGCAAAATCAAACCAAACCGACTACCCAGGTGTGCCAGCTTGGGTCTGGGAAGCATCCTGTGTCATGTGGAACGTCAGGAGCCAGCTGGCCACTCGGGCCCACAGGCCCCTGAAGAGCAATGGCGAAACTTTTTCCGGGCAAATAAAACTCAGCGCCCCCAGTTCCTGATTACAGACTGCAGGAGCCACTTGGCACTGTCAAACCAGCCCGAGTTGAAAGTGGTGTCAGCTTGGGTCTGGGAACCATCCTGTGTATCGCAGAGTTTTAGGAGCCAACTGGCCACTCCGGGCCAGAAACACCTAAACAGCAATGTCTGCCCTTTTCCCTAGCAAAACACCTCACCAGACTCAGTTCCTGATGGCAGATTGCAGGAGCCACTTGGCACTGGCATTCCAGCCCAACTTGGCACTGGTACCAGCTCAGGTCTGGGAACCATCCCGCATACTGCAGAATTTCAGGAGCCAGCCGGCCACTCCCGGCCACAAGCCCCCAAGCACAAACCTCGACCCTTTCCCCTTGCACAAAAAACTCACCTGCGCCGGTTCTGGATGGCAGATTGCAGGAGCCTCTTGGCACTGTCAAACCAGCCCGAGTTTCAAGGGATGCCAGCTTGGGTCTGGGAAGCATCCTACATATTGCGGAATTTCAGGAGCCAGCTGGCCACTCCTGGCCACAGGCGCCCGAACACAAACCTCGACCCTTTTCCCTGGCAAACAAAACTCACATACCCCAGCTCTTGATGGCAGATTGCAGGAGCCATGTTCCACTGTCAAACCAGCCTGACTTGGCACTGGTGCCACCTAGGGTCTGAGAACCATCCTGTGTATCGTGGAATTTCAGGAGCCAGCCGGCAGCAGGCCCCGATCACAAGCATCGGCCCTTTTCCCTAGCAAACAAAACTCACATCCCCCAGCTCTTGATGGCAGATTGCAGGAGCCACTTGGCACTCTCAAACCAGCTCGACTGGGCACTGGTGTCAGCTTGGGTCTGGGAACCATTCTGCATATTGTGAAATTTCAGGAGCCAGCTTGCCACTCCTGGCCACAGGCCACCAAATTGGATTGCCAACTCTTTTCCCTGGGAAACAAAA
Organism: Melospiza melodia melodia; assembly: GCF_035770615.1. NCBI lineage: Eukaryota > Metazoa > Chordata > Aves > Passeriformes > Passerellidae > Melospiza > Melospiza melodia. The sequence goes on from NC_086199.1 coordinate 48,344,329, forward strand.
CTCACCTGCCCCGCTTCTGGATGGCAGATTGCAGGAGCCACTTGGTACTATCAAACCAGCCCGACTTGGCACCGGTGGCGACTCAGGTCTGGGAACCATCCCACATACTGCGGAATTTCAGGAGCCAGTCGGCCACTCCCAGCCACAGGCAGCCGAACACAAACCTCGTCCCTTTTCCCTCGCACAAAAACTCACCTGTGCCGGTTCTGGATGACAGATTGCAGGAGCCTCTTGGCACTATCAAACCAGCCCGAGTTGCCAGTGGGGCCACTTCGGGTCATGGAAGCATCCTGCACAATGAGGAATTTCAGGAGCCAGCTGGTCACTCCCAGCTGGGAAGCATCCTGTGTATTGCGGAATTTCAGGAGGGAGCCAGCCACTCCGGCCCAAAGGCCCCTGAGCAGAAACGCTGGCCTGAGCAGAAACGCTTGCCCTTTTCCTTTGCAATCAAAACCCAGCAGCCCCAGTTCTTGATGGCAGATTGCAGGAGACACTTGGCATTGTCAAACCAGCCCGACTTGGCACTGGCGTCAACTTGGGTCTGGGCAGCATCCTGCATATTGCGGAATTTCAGAGGCCAGCTGGCCACTCAGGCCCACAGGCTTCCGAACTCTAACCTCAGCTCTTTTCCCCTGGAAACAAAACTCACCAGCCATGACTCCTGACGGCAGATTGCAGGAGCCACTTTGCACTGTGAAACCAGCCTGAGTTGCCACTGGTGCCAGCTTGGGTCTGGGAAGCATCCTGTGTATTGTGGATTTTATGGAAGTGGCTGGCCACTCCTGGCCACCTGCCCCCAAATACCAACCTCGACCCATTTCCCTGGGAAACAAAACTCACCTTGCCAGGTTCCTGGTGCCAGTTTTCAGGATCCACTCCTCATTAGACAATCCCGAATTTTCACTGGTAACTCGACTTGTTCTCTCAATAATCTTGTTCAGTTCTGTATAAGCTGTCAGTATTTTGTTAAATTTTTTTCTAACTCTCCCAGGCCTTTATAAAATGCTTTAGGAGTTGCAGATGTAAAGTGGTTTTGGAATGTGCACACATGTTTGTGATTTCAAGGTTTTGTGTGTGAAGTGGGCAGATGAGCCCGCACCACAGCCACGGCACTGCAAAGCCAAACCTTTATTTGTTTATTTTTTTTTTTTTTTTTTTTTTTTTTTTTTTTTACCATTTTATGCTCAAGAATTATTCCTCAAAATCAGGATCAGCATTATCTTCTTTCACAGACCTTAGCCAGAAGCAAAATTTTCCTTTTCCAAGAGGATTCACTATTGGGACAATGTGCCAATAGTGAGTGATCACAGCGTGGGCATGGCCTGCCTGGTTGGTGACAGCAATGTGTCACCACTTAGAGCCTGCTGCAAGCTGGCAGTGACTGAGGGAGTCATTCTCTGACAGTTGTACAAACCAAGTTCATGCCTTGCTCAGCCCTTGACAAGTGCCTGGAATTCCAGAAGCCACTGTGGTGGTTATCACCAACCAAAATGCCTCTGTGGGTCATCTTGCACTGAAACTCGAGAACGAGTGAATTATAAGGGCTTAGATGTCCCTTTGCTGCTACAGCTGTAATTGCCCTGCTCTCTGCAGCTGGAGGCACCCCAAATGGATTGATAAAGACTCGTGCAATTCCAGCTTTAGCTCTGTTAGACTCGTGGGAGTGTCTCTCCCTTTATGATTCTCTTTCCTGAGTTTTTTCAATGTGAACTCGCTGGCCAAAGCCCTTTGTGAGGTTTTTGCTGGAACCCATTTAAAGTAAACTCAGATCCAGAAAAATGGATTTTTGTATCCAGTATAGTGAAAACCTCATTTTCTTGCTACATTTTTATAATTTTTGGGTTAATTACAGGAAAGAAAAAATTACTGCAATTCTTTGTATAGAAAAAACTTTATAGTAGGAAGAAAAAAAGTAAAGATCAGGACCAGAACAGAAGACTGCCTTTTGATATATGCCTTCAGTAATGTTTTCTGAAACAACTGAGGTGCCTCAAGAATGGATTTTGTTTAGGTCATGAATCTTAGTTTTTCAGATGAAGATGATCTTTGACGAATCAGAAATTACTTTGAGAAGGACTAGGAAACCCCAGAAATTATTAAATCTGCCCAGGAAACTGCTGAGGAAGGGACAGGTGAGAGGATCTTTAACAAAGGAAAAAAGTTACCTTTTCTTTTGTACTCTCCATTTTGAAGCCATTTTGGTCTTCATATGTCTGAAGGGCTTAAAGAACATAAACTGTGGCAATTCCCAGCTGATCTTATTTTGTTTTAGCAGCACATTTGATATTCTAGTATCAAATGTTCTGCTAAAAATATCAATGCCAGGTTATCATTGTTTTAAAACCTTGGTTTTTACAACAGGGAGGTTAGAAAACTCAGATTTACTTATCTAGCACTTTCAGTGACAGCAGTCACTTATCTATAGTACAAAGATAACAGCTCTTAAATCTAAAAATGTTTTAGCCACTAGAATTCTGAGTTAATTCATGGCTAAAACTGTATGACACGGAATGATATGTCAAATGCAAAACGAACAATATTTACATTTCAATATGTTAATAAAAGTTTAAAACCAGCACAGAAGCAGATTAAAAGATGTAGTTTCTCTGTACTTTGACAGTAGTTTGTACTGAATCATAGTAATTTTAAAATTCATACACTGATAATGTCATACAAGAAGATTTTAGACACAATGCAGGATTAGGAATTAATTTCCTAAGTGTGCTTTTTTTCCTATAATGCTTATCAAAAAAGAAAAATAAAAAAATATTTAACTACACAAATTGGTAAATTGAAACAGGTAACCACCATAATCATCCAAGTTTGCATTACATACAGGAGAATTAAAAACTTTGCATCTTTTTTTTAGCATACATACTGCAAGATTTTCTCAATTCTGGAATTTGTATTTTTAAACCATAACTTAGGTATGTGTTTTAGGAGAAAGTCCCAGGTAAGTCTAGGATAACGCCTAATAATCTAAGCCTAGATAATCTTAAACTTTCCTTCCTTATGTTGTAACAAGATTTACAAAGAGCAGAGGGTCTTTCAAGTAGCCAAGCCTCACACTGTTAATGCCAAAAATCTGACTTTAATCTGAAGTTGAGAACAACACCAGCACAGGGAGTTGTGTCTAATTTATTTTAGAATTACCTAGAATTCAAAATTGAACACTGCACAGTATTAAGTAGAACTCTCCAAAGTTCTTTTGGGGGAGGGAAAAAATCTGCAAAAATGCAAAAAACATCTTCTCTGCTACCAAATGGGTGAAATAATCCACTGCACAGGTAATTTTGTTATCTGCAGTATCAGTCTGCCCTCCACCACACACATAACACCACTCCCTGCACACAAAAAATTAAATGTGGAGTTTGAAAATTGCAATATTGTTTTTGTTTGAAGTGAGTAGTCCCAAACAGGGTTTGCATTCATATTCTATAGCGCATCAATGCCAGCCAAAATTTTCAACATGGTAAAATTAAAGAGAGATATTTCTCCCTGGTTTTTAAAGTGTTTATTTTCCTCTTGGTGGTTTTTGGTTCTTTTTGGTTTGGTTTTTTATTTGGTTGGTTGTGGTTTTTTGCGTTTTATTTTTTTTGGGGGGGGGGGGGTAGTGGTGGCTTTCTCTTTCCAGATTTCCCTCTCTTTGGAAATTATTCTTTATACACCAAATCACAGTCCTTCACAACATCACAGCTTTGCAAAAGATGTATTTGTTTAACTTCTTCCCCATCTATTAATTCTCCAGGCAGCATGGCACTCATTAAAGTCAGTGTATACATTCTTAGCCCATCGATTCAGTTTTGCTGGGAAAAGCATAAAAAAAGAAGTGACATTGGCAGTTTTTGAAGCAAGGCTGATATGGCAGGAATCCCTGCTGTTACTAGTTATACCTACAGAGTGATAACTACCTCACAATCATCCTTTTATTATCACCTCTTATTGAACTTCATCATTTTTACCAGTGAGGTAAATGTTGATTTTCAGAGCTTCGACAAGGCAGCAGCAGCCTAGGGATGGACAAAGTAGGAGTGAACATTGCTTAGGAACTGGAAGAAAAAATGAGGAAAAAAGAAAAAACCAATTATCAATTGAGTAGGCGTGGATCTAATCACTGTGAAGCAGAAATAGCTTGGAGGGTTAAAATATAACTTCCGGTGGAGATTTTCAAAGGTACAGGAGGAAGTGCAGCACTCACTGCACTTCAACAGAAATAGAAAGGTACTTGTTTTGGTGCATAAAAAAAAAGGGATTGAAGATGGAAGGCACTGAAAACCAGGTGTTACACAGTTCACTGAAGAGTACCTGACTCCTCAGGTCGTTGGTTTAACACAGGGCAGGTGCTGTCCATGCCCTGTTTCTGTGGCAGACTTTAATGGCTAAAGCAGTCTCTGAAGAAGTCACAGGGCCTGATTACTGCTGTCCCACTCTCAGGAGCCTGTTAAAGTACAAAATACAGCAGGACTGGTCAGAAATCTCCTCACTCCATGAAATGGGTTATTATACATTTAAACAAATGGGGACAGAGAGAAAAAAACCTAAAAGAACTATTATTCTCTATTATTCTATTTAACAAAGACAGAGAAAGTTCGTTTCTGGTCTTTCCTCTCCATTATTGTCTGTCCAAAATAATTAATTCAGTGGTACTGTATGGAACAAGCTGCTGACTTCTGAGCAATCACCTCTGTGGTATCTAAGTCCTGGCATTAAATTCAACTTTAAAACATTCAATAACTGCAATGATATTTGGGGATGGTTGTCATTAAAAATTAAATATGTAATGTAATGTAAATGTAATTAAATAATCTGAATTTCCTGGACTGCCACCCATCTAACAACCAATGATCTAAAAACATAATTGTGAATTTAACATAAAATTCCTTTATATTTTTGCATTTGTTGCTAATCTTTTAGCTATCATCAGGTATTTGTTTCCATTTTATTACTCCATTTCAATGGACCAGCTATGTGGATTCTTGAGGGAGTTTTGAAAGAGTTAGAGATGAGATCTCTGAGTTGTTTTTTATGATGGAATTTATTTTTCTTCTGCATAGGCAGGAAGGGTGAGTTCAGCTCACATCTTCACTGCATGGCTCAGAAGGCCACAAGACCCTCAGTTACAAGATCTTTTAAGGAGTTATTGACCAATAAAACACTGCCAACAAGGATATTTATGGTTTTGACCCAATCCTTAAATATTTCATCTTATGGGCCCATGTTACAGTGTAAGCTTTCTTAGTCAATCCTGTTATGGCACACAAACCTACAGTGCTGCATTCTAAACTCTTTGTTTACCTCTGCAACTATCTCAATTTTTTCTATATCTTAAACTCTAAAACTCTGAACTTTACTTATCTTAACATGTCTCTGCTTTAAAGTATAAATCCACAATCTCACTTCCAGCACCTGGGTTTGGGAGCCTTTTCCAAGGTCTCAGATCAAATCCTGGGTTTAATTCCAAGCTTTGCCTTACAAGCCCAAAGTTCTGAAAGTTCCCTGCATTTCAGATTCCAATGACCAGAATATAAAATGGATCCATGAACCCTTTTATGGAAACTCAGAAGATGCTGAGTTGTAGTCCAGGCATTGCCCAAGTTCTTCCTGAGCTCAGCCTTGCCTGGGGAGCCTTCTTCTCCTTCCAATTATTTCAAAGGCATTAAGAGCAATCAATCTTTACATACTCCCAGTTCTATCAAGTATGCAATAAAAATGATTAACAGTAGCATCATAAAAATTCATCAGAAGCCTGTTCCGAAATGTATATCATCTTGCATTCAATACTGATCAATTAATAATTCCTAAGTAGCCTGATATTTATTTAATACAACTAACCTTTACACCAAATCTGATTTTCAATAGCATTTAATTAACCTGTGCAATGACTGCAGTTGTGTACGTAGATTAAAAACTTGTAAAAGTAATGGCCAGTTAGGCAGCAACCAATACAATTTGTACATACAGTGACATTAATTATGCTTTCAAATTAGGCACATCGTTGCTCTGGATGATGTGGAATTCTGCCCTTATAAGTGTATTCCCTTCAACTTTTCACAAACATTTCCAAGTATCATCTGTACATAGTGAAACTTAGTCCAAAGTGATCCTATTAAAATAAAAAAATAAACAGCGTGTTTATCCAATGTTAACATATTTTCTATTAGAGTTACTTTTTTCTAATAGAGTTTAATTTTTTTAAGAAAATAAGATATCAAGGTAAAGGGTTTCCACAGATAGCTTTAAGCACTTATTTGGAAAGAATCTTTTGGCTCCATAACAAAATACTATAGATAGGAAAAACCATCCATATGCAACTTCACACACAAAAAGTAGAGTTAACTGAAACTTTGGGGTTTTCTTTTTTACCTGCAATGTCACTGCAGTCACTTCTTCACCAGCACCACAATTTTAGTTTTCCCTTCACACTTGTGTCCTGAATGTGGCTGTTGTCCTTTCACACCCTGTGACACCAAAAGAGGTCAACAGCAAATTTGTGCAGCACAAAGCGACACTAACTCAGCTAAAGAACATCCCACTTGTTCAGCTGATTTTTTTTAGGCAAAAACCTCATTCTGGGTTCTGCATTTCAGAATCCTCTGTCCCCAGGTTTTGATCCTCACTGCAGGACAATCACAGGGGCAGAAATAAATGGTAATGTGGAATTCTCTTTGAGTGCCTTCAGCAACAGGGGATGTCCCCCAAAAAAGTCTCCTTTCTTCTGTCCTTTAGAGGGTAAATTAATGTAGGTAAAAGTCTGTTCTTGGGGTGTAAAATGATTATTTGCTGGTTTTGATATCACTCAGAACTGTGCCATGATAGGAGTGGTTATTTCCTATTTCAGTGGACAAGGAAATTTCTCAAATGCAGCTCTGGAATACCTCTGAATTTTCCCAGTTCATCCTCAAATGAATAACCATTCCTGCTATTTCCCACAGTAAAAAATTTTGTTCATGAGAGAAAAATATAAAAATATCAGTGTGTTAAAGAACTGGAAGGAGATATCTTTTTTTGATGGAATGAGCAAACTTGAAAAGACAGTCCTAAGAAATTTCTTGTTTGAGTTTTCCCCAGGAGGTCACAGGTTTTCAGTGTCTGGGATTTTCACAATTACCACATAGTGGCTATACTTCCAGACTAGGAGAGAAGGAAATATTTGTCATTAACTCTGTTCCCTATATCATTTAGATACATGTGAACCCTGCCCTGCAAAAATATCATATTACTACAGCAAAAAAACCCCACTGCCCCTTGCTATTTTTCCTTGGTATTCCCAGTTGTTATTTTTAAAAGCACAATATTTTATACTGCACTAGAAGAGTATGCCTCCACCATGGAAATCATCCTTTAAGTGCCATACAGTGACAGAAATTAAAGAAAATACTGGTATACAGAATTACATAGTTCACATTTCAAAATAACTTCAGACCCTCAGGGGGAAAAAAAGTCATTTGAACACCACCTTCATTTTGTCTGGCAGCTTGTTATATGAAATATGGACAGGTAATCACATAGAATTTAGGACTTTGCAAAGTACAGCCTGCTGCTTTAGGACTAAAAGAGTAAAATAGAATAAAATAAAATAAAAATCACTAGGTCAAATTCAGAAGAAAATCCAGTGAGTCTGAAGGGACTTTAAGTTGGAGTGGTTCTTACTCCTGTGCTGCACCAGATCTGAAACATGTTGGAATAGGCTGACCCCAGCCAGCCAGGGGTGGGGGAGAGAACAGCACGGACAAAAGTGAGGAAAACCTCATGAACTGAGATAAAGACGCGACTAAGTGCCAAAAAAACCCAAAAAGCACAAAATCAAATGATGCAAAAGCCATCTCTCCCCATGCCCAGCCCGTGTCAGCTGCAGCTGCAGCTGCAGAAGGTGGCATTGTTTCCCAAATTAACATGAGGAAAACGCTTTTTATTAAGTTGGTTTTTCTATCCTTGCACCAATTAAAGCTGCTTCTGCCTGATGTGATCAAGAAAACATTTTCACATTTTTATTAATGCCATTCATATATTCCAGGATTTCTGTCAAACTTTCCTTTTGTTTCCATTACCTGTAAGAGCAATCTGAACATAGTTATTTTCTCAAAAAGAGGCCACCAGAATAATTGTGAGTATAAGGACTGGATCTGATGGTCTTTTCCAACAGAAATGATTCCATGACCCTATAACACAGTGGAAGCTTGTCTGGTTAAACACACAAAAATTGCAGCAGCAATTTTGCAGTGATACAGTTCATACAACACACACTGTTGTGGCCAACTCAAAATTAAGTGTTTTTAATAATAACAGCCATAGAGTGTTGTCTCTGGAAAACAAAAGATTTGACATAAAAAAGATATGTTGAATCCTACAGAAGAAAATTATAAGAGCATGTGTTTTTTTATTTTGAGAATAAGAATCAAAAGGGGGTTAGGAGAGTAAAAACATTTTAATTAATCAGTAAGTATTAAATAAGTGAACTCTGATGAGTTTTCTTTAAATTCTAGTTTTTGCAAAATTGTGAAAAAAGTTGGTTTAACTTAATAATGAAAAATTGGTTTATCAGCTTTGTGTATAACAGCACTATGTATAACAATGTGTAGAAGAACTTGAAAATATAGTCCAGGGCATATAAATCCTCAATATTATGGATTAGTTTTGATTTACAGGAGATGCAGAGACAATGCTGCTGCTGGAATCAGACACTTTTCTCTGTTCATGAAACCTACTTTAAATTTCTGTTGTTACTGCTGAAAGACAGAGTTTTTCTCTTCATGGCCTCACTGACTGGTTTAATATATCTTCTGTCATGCTGCTGCTGTGGATTTCATCTCTTAAGGGGAAAAAAAAAGGCAGAGAAAAAAGTATTAAACTGCACAGCAATCTATAAAACTATAGGCATTTGGAGCATTGTCAGTGTGTCTCTGATTAAAGGCAAATAGTGCATACATGCTGATGTTTTCTCTCTGTTTTTTGAAGGACATAATGCCTGGCTTCATTTTAATAATACTAATCGGAGCCTCTGTGACAATATCCTATTTTTGTTTGATGATAGTGTGGCCCTAAGATCATTCCTCACGTTGGGAAAGCTTTAAAGCAGAGAGCACTTCCCATATCTATCCAACAGGCCACTATTGAATGACTGTGATTCATTAGTGAGATGGGAAAAAAGTTCCTTAAGATCAGCCCTGAAAGCAATCTGTCATTAGAGCAGCACATTAGCTTTCCTCAAATTCATTTGTGAGACTCTTTGCAGGAAATAGTGCCTAATAAAGTAAGGAAATGACAGGGGAATATTGGAGACCTATTAAAGCATTAAACCTAATTCTTTCCCAAACACAATAAAGGCCAGCCAGACAACCACCTGTAATGTTGCATTAATTTTCTAAGAAATAGGGAAGAGTTTGTGTTCATAACTATGGGGCTTTAACACACGGGCCACTGCAACACTTTGAATTGTCCTTGTCTTGGCACAGAAGTGTGGCTGCTGCAGCCTGGACATTCTGCCACTGCTGCGACCTGTTTGGGTCTGAAAGGACAGGTGTCTGCTAAGGAAGGCAGGAGCCTCCCTTGAAATGGAAAATGTAAACCCCCTCTCCCTCTGAATTATTGTAATTTTGAAATTAAGGGACTCTGAGCTAAAGACATGGCAGTAGGAATAACAGTTCTTATTAGGGAAAAATAAAAATAGAATAAAAACGCAGCAATACGAAACAACCCTGCCAGAGTCAGAGCAGTCCCTGCCCCCTGTGTGTCAGGGAGGTGTCCCAGCCCCATCCCATGGGGGCTCAGCCCTCCTGCAGTCCCAGCTGTGGCTCTGCTGCAGCAGGGATCCTGCACAAGGGGGGAGTTTTCCTCTGCAGCTCCAGGGCTGCTGGAGATGGGCCTGGGCTCCCTCTGGCAATGCAGGGCAGCAGAAAGCTGCTCCTCTGGGAATGCAGGGGGCAAAGGCTGCTGGGGTGTCCCAAAGCTCAGACTGGATCCAGGTAGGAATGTCCCAAACCTCAGATTGTATCCAGGCAGGAATGTCCCAAACCTCAGATTGTATCCAGGTAGGAATGCTTGGCTCCTGCCCTGGGCGGAGCAGCTCCCCATGGGATGATGGAATTGGCTCAGCCATGCAGGGACACTCACTGACCATGGACAGAAGATAATTAATAATTAATGGCCCATGAACAGAAGAGATCTCCTGGTGGGAGGATTGGCTGTGGGAGAGATAAAGAAAACTGCTCCATGAACAGAAGAAATCTGCCCCACCCCTGACAGATGGAAATAAAATACACACCCCCAGCCACATCTTGCAACCAAAGACAGAACCTCAGTGCTAACACCCAGAGCAGAATTCCCTGCTCCCAAAAACAAAGCCTGAGAAGGCAGGGGTTGTGCTGTTCTCTGAACCCAAAGCACCGGGTTGCACTTTTAAAAAGACAAAGACCTTTGAGATCTGAATAAACAGCTTAATTTCATGCTGATAAAACATTCTGTGAACCTGAAATATTGATAGCTTTATACAAACTTTAGTATTCATAGTTTATGGTTTTAGTGAAACTTTCTTAAACTATGTTAGAAGAGCAAGTTTGATGCAATCTTGTGGACAGAGAAATAGAATTTGAAGTTTGAATTTTAATAGAAAAACAGAAAAACCAAGGAAGAGAAAGTGCACGGGAAAATATTTCAAAGAAAGTATAAGGCCAGTGCTCTCTTGTGATTCTTACCGGTTCATAATCTCCAACAATTCTTCATTCTTGTCTTTTGGAAAGCCATCCTATGATCAATTTCACCAGTGTTTTCTCGCCAGGAGTATTTGTGCATTAAAAAGCAAGAATTCGCTTCGTGTTTTGATTTGGCATGTGAGTTGCTTGAGAAAATAAAACAGAAAAAATGAAACCGTATTTTGTGCGAAATATGTTCTGCAGTGAACACATTCAGTGTCCTTGATTTAAGAATTAATATATACTTTTTTCCTCCAGTATTAGTATGTTAAAACAAGAGTATTATTTTCTAGGACCCAGAGCCCAGGATACTTTCTGATGTGCTGGAAGCTGGCTGTGGAGCAGTCCCATGTGTGATTTACTGCCCTCCATGTCAGAGACAGGAGAAGCTCACTTTTTATTAATTTGAAATACTAGAGGAACACTGGCTGTGAATTGATCTCCCAGCTGCTCTGCTTTATGGACAAGGCAGCAGAAATTATGGCAACTCCCTTGGGCATCTCCCAGGGGATGCTGGAGGGAGTCACAGTCTCCTGGCTTGCCGCGTGTTTTCTGCACATTCCCAGGGCTTGGCAGCCCTTTCGTTTTGCTCCTCATGCTCACATGCAAAGGCCAAGTACATGTGCAGCTCTGCACAGGGAATTTATGGAGTCTTTTTCAGCAAGTAGCTAAATTAGCCTCTTCACCTCTCACAGACCTGTGTACTGCATCTTTCCTAAACAGGTAAAATCTCTTCTATTAACAGTGATCCTCAGGGAGCGCCTTTGCCCTGCTACTCTTTCACATCATATCATCTTCTGGGCTGAAAGGCCACGCTATAATTAAACCCAGAGAGTGACCTGAGCAGGGGAAGGCTCTGGGATGTTTTTGTATTCAAGTTCTGGATATGTAAAAAAGGCATTTTCACATGGCAGTCTGCTCTTAAAAATAACATTTATCCATAGGTGATATCCGCACTGAGTTTCTGAGAACCAATCTTAATGCTGGGTTCCAAGAAGCGTCAATGCATGATTTATAACTTTTTCAGAGTGAGATACCCTATCTAACTCTCCCAACACATAAGAAAATATTGCCATCTCTTGCTCCATGCAGGAAGTGCAGCTCCTTCCTCCAGATCCTCCTTGATTTTCATTGCTCTCTGCATACCTCTGTTGTTACAACTCAATTGTTTTCAGAAAAGCTGGGCTACTTTGGTGCCTCAGGTTTTAGCTTTTCTATTTTTCACATTCTGTGCTGCTTTAGTGTGTGAGTCTGAGCTCCACATTCAGGGATGGTGAGCTCTGTGCACAGAGCAGGGAGACAAAACAATTCCTGCTCCAGCTGGGCACCAAGGACAAATGATCCCAATCTCAGCCCCAGAGCACAAACCCCGTGGGCTGCAGAGAGAAAAACAAGCAGGGTGGGAGTGCCTGGGCTAAAGCTGGAATGGGACAATGAACTGCAAGGTGCAAATGGAGCAGAACTGATCCCAGGGAGAGAGCCCGGGAGCGCTCGTGCATTTTGGGGCCATTTTGGGTCCTCTTGGGTGCAGCCCTGGCTGGGCTCTGGTGCTGCCCAAGGTGGATCCATGGAGGAGATGCTTTGAATCAATCCCTGCTTGATTCTGTAGCTCTGTCCAGCCTCTGCTCCAGGGCAGCCTGCACAAGGCATCAACTTCTGTTTCACACTAGAAAGCTTAATTTCAATGAACTTGCCTTGTAAAATGTTGAAACAAGCATAGTGCTCTTATTTTGCAGTGCTGGGGTTGGTTAAAGATTAATGGGAATGATGTCATTAAGTATAGGGAGATTTCTTACATTTTTAGAGGTTCAGTCTTGAGGTGGCTGCTGAGAAAAATAACAGTGCATTTAGTGCTGAGAGAAACAACAGTGCTTTTAGTGCTGTCACTGCTACTTAGAAATCCTTGGCTCTTACCTTGAAGCCACGGCCTGAGGTGTGTGTTGTGGAAACTGTTTAGAATTTTTAATAGAGAAAAACATGGAAAAAGTCCTATTCCAGTCTTGTTCCAACATGTGCTCCCTCTAAGCTTCTAATGTGTGCAATCTAAGGCAGAATCTAAACCCACAGAATACACACACATACTTAATACCTTATCTAGTCCACAACCAACTTTACCTCAAATAATAAAAACTTACAACAAGACAAGCACTCCTCAACATATAACAATAATCCAACCAAACACCTTAGGGGAAAAAAAATCAAAAAACTTTTAAAAACAACAAATCAAAAACTAGAAAAAAACAAAACAAAACCAAAATTCTCCATGTAACTGCTCAACAAAATAATTCCACAAAAATTATAACAACAAAACTCACCAAAAAAACATATTTCAAATGGAGAAAATGTAAACATATAAAAAATATTACCCAAAGTCTACAAAAAATACAAAACCATCAAATCATTACCCAAAATACCAAAAAACCCCCCACTTTACACATCAGAATCATTCCAAAATAAATGTAGATAAAAAACCTCTACCCCTACCAAAAAACTCCAAAAAAACCACAACACACTACAACACAAATAGTAACAGTAACTCATTGACTTTTACATTTTTACAGTTTGATTTTTCTTTTTCTTCACACAGATACTCTAGGATTACAATTTAATCTTATGATGGCCCAAAAAAACTGAACAAAAAGCCCACTAAAGTGAAAAATTCCACACAGAACAAAAGTTTTCCCACTCCAAACAAGATTTACGGCGCCTACAGGCTTTTGCTCTATTCCAAATTTCTTTCTATTAGCTTGAACACTTCTAATTGCTCAGGTCAAGCATTCTTGATTGACAAATAAAAGTCTTACACAAGTATTACATCTCGTACAGAGGGCTAGAGATACTTGGTGGCAGGAGGTGAGTGGCGCAGGTGACACTCCTCAAGGACAGGCTGCCATCCAGAGGGACCTGGGCAAGCTCAAGAGGTGGCCCATGGAAATCTCCTGTGGTTTAACAAGGCCAGGGCTGGTGCTGCACCTGGGCCAGGGCAGCCCCTGGTACCAGTCCAGGCTGGGGATGAGCAGATCCAGAGCAGCCCTGGGGAGAAGGACTTGGGGTGCAGGTGGGTGAGAGGCTGGACAGGGGCCAGCAGTGTGCAGCTGGAGCCCAGAAAGCCAATGCCAGCCTGGGCTGCACCCAGAGCAACCTGAGAGCAGCTGGGGAGGGGATCCTGCCCCTCTGCTCTGCTCAGGGTATCCCACCTGGAGCTCTGCATGCAGCACAGCAAGGACAGGGAGCTGCTGCAATGAGCCCACCAGGGTTAGAGGGGATCCTGCCCCTCTGCTCTGCTCAGGGTATCCCACCTGGAGCTCTGCACCCAGCACAGCAAGGACAGGGAGCTGCTGCAGGGAGCCCACCAGGGTTAGAGGGGATCCTGCCCCTCTGCTCTGCTCAGGGTGATCCCACCTGGAGCTCTGCACCCAGCACAGCAAGGACAGGGAGCTGCTGCAGGGAGCCCACCAGGGTTAGAGGGGATCCTGCCCCTCTGCTCAGATCCCACCTGGAGCTCTGCACCCAGCACAGCAAGGACAGGGAGTGCTGCAGGGAGCCCAGAGCACAGCACCAGGATTACAGGGATGGAGCACCTCTCACAGCAGGACAGGCTGAGGGGATTGAGGTTGCTCAGCCTGGAGAGGAGAAGGCTTTGGGGTCACCCAGCTGTGGCCCTCCAGTGCCTGCAAGGAGCCTGCCAGAGCAGTGGAGAGGGACTTTACAAGGGCATGCAGTGACAGAACAAGGGGGAGCTTTACAATGAAAAAGAGCAGCTTTATATCAGATTTAGGGGGAGATTCCTTGCTGTGTGAGTGGGGAGGCCCTGGCACAGGCTGCCCAGAGCAGCTGTGGCTGCCCCATCCCTGGAAATGTCTAAAGCCAGGTTGGATGGAGCTCTGAGCACCCTGGGATAGCAGAATGAGCCCCTGCCCATGGCAAGGGAGTTGGAACTGGACCATCTTTGAGATTCCTTCCAATCCAGGCCATTCTATGATTCTATAATTTGTACCATAGCTGAGTAGGAGTCAGTATTTTTGCTTTCTGCTTTTATCAGATTATAAATAGGTATTCTTAGAATATATGAGAGTGCTGATGTTTTATAAGCATTAAAAATTCCTTGTTGTAATTATTTTTCTTGCTTGGATGTTATGAAATGATGACTTTCCTTATTAATAAGCTGAATTTTAACATTTACATCAGAGGATTTATTTTTCTACAGTGAAGAAGGCCATGTTCTTTGGGCCAAAGTATAAGATTTAAGTTTCTTCACTCATCAGCAAAGTTGCATCATTTATTTAAAGTTTTTTCACCCTTGAAGGCAATGATTTATTGTCTTAGAAGTGAGACACAAAGAATATTACTATTGACTTATTAATTCAATACAAGTGCTGTTCATGACTTAACCTTTCAGTTCTCACATCTTGCAAGGTTTTAGTCCAGTAACCAGTCAGTTATATCACCAAAAATTAGGAACTCAGCCACACAGAGGATGATACAGATACTTGGTTAAGTCAGATTGAGGGACTTAAATTGCAATTAAGCTTAGAAAACTCAAAAGACAACAATTATGATCTGGTTTTTCCATTATCACTCACCATGGTTGCTGCATGGAGGAAACAGAGTTTTTCCTTGACAGAGGATTTCAGGTCAGACATGGTGAGGCAAAAACATTTTTGGCCATCCTCAAACCCTTCCTTCTGCTGGCTTAATGCTGCTGAGGTCCTCAAGGAGGTCATGAAGGGAAAAAAACCCAACCTAAAATATGTAAATACAAAACAAAATGAAAACCATGCACACACAGGCAAAAAATCCACAAGCCAGCAAATCTCCCACGACAGGAAAATGTCACTGTTGTAGTTTAAAGAATATTCTACAGCAGCTGGACGGTGAAAAAATGGTCAGGAATTGGTGATGGCAGAGCAATGGGGGAATGACCTCAGCTCTGTCCTTAAGCTTTGATCCTGCTCACATTCTGGGAACTTCTTTTTCCCTTGATGTGTAGGTGGATCCTGTGCCTGAAATAAGAGTTAAAGGAACACAAGAGACAAGGAGGGCTATTTTAAGTCTCTTTATAAAAAAGGAAAATTCAGCAACTTAACAAAGAAAATGCCAAAAAAGCCAAATGACTCCAGAATCCTTCCAAGTCAAAGGTGCAAGCAGCTAGAACAATTCATTAATGCTCCAGGCAGGAAGACCTGAATTATTTTAAGAGCACTGTATTTGCATTTTAGATATAGCAGAATGAACTAATTATGAAATGTATGCATCAAAGATTTCAATTTCAGGCTTGACTTTACTTTGGAGATTAATTTTTTACTTTATCATTTTTGCAGGCAGTTCAATGGACAGCCTTATTTGAATGTTACTCATTGTTCAGTGATGTATGAAGTGTATTTAATCAATGTGAAGAAAGTAATATTAAACTATTATCAGAAGCATCAAATGTTCCAAAAAACCTCAAAAGGAAGGTCAAAAGGTAACATTTCAGCTAATAATAGGAGAAACAATATATTTAACTTATTCATTACCTGCAAGTTTTTCATAGCATATACATTATCCTTTCCACATAAAATCACAATGGAGAATGTAGAGGGTTATCCCCTTGATTAAAAATATCATATGTAGAGTTGATCAAGTGAGCTTTCAATGTTTAGTAAAAGATATTTAAAGAATTGTTTTAGAGTTGGTGTGCATTTTGCAGGGTTTGCTGCAAACACCTTTGACAGAACAGTTCTTGTGCTCATCATTGAATTGCTCCAGGTGGGATTTCAGTCCCTACCCAACCTTCTACAAGCACTTCCACAATGGGTGCCACAGGTAAAATCTGCTCCATACAAGGCCAGAACTCTCTCAATTCCACTGCAGGCTCATTCTCAGGGGGTCCCCTCAGGGTGGGAGGCACACCAAGCCAGCTGGAAAAGTGGCAGCTCAAAGGCACCAGAGCCATGCCTTAAACTTGGACTGGAAACTTTTATTTTCCATATGCAATGCCTCACACTCACGAATCATGTGAACAATAATGGAAATACTATTAGTGCCAGAAATAGTAAAAAAAAAAAAAAATAAATTTCCCAAGTCTGTATGTCTTGCACTTTCTGTGCTAAGGAAGATTTCAGCTCTAGCTCACAAGTCCAGAAGTTCCTTCTGAAATGAGCAAAAGGGATTTGAAGGAAGAGATCATGTGAAAGCAAACCACTGACACAGTAAAATATGCTCAAAGGGTAATTTTCACTGTCTGTTTGGATTAAGAAATTAATTCATTGCAAAGTGAAAAAGTGGTGACATGCACTGTGATTTTTAGAGCAAGCTACTGATTAAATTATAGAAAACTGTTTTTTTTTTTTTCCTAGCTTAAGATGAACTCAAAGTTAACTGGGATCAAAGAAATTAATTTTATACCACGACCAAAATGAATTACTGTGTCCTCACTCTCTTTTTACCACACTTGTGATATCTCTTCCAGTAACAGCTGATAGCTTTGCTTTTGTCTCCTGCTCCCTGACTTGCACTTTCAGAGGCATAAAGCAGTAAAACTTGTTGACTGGGGGCTTCTCTAGTGAGCAGGCTACTGAGGATGAGCAGCACTTCAAGTGGCTAGCAAAAGTGCTTTCATTGAAAGAGCAAAACATTACTGTGATTTGGCAGATCTGCTTCAACAACCCCTCTCAGTTTCTGCTTTGTCTCATCAGCATCTGGCAGAGAAATTTGTATTTAAAGTTAACCTCAGACAAGCACTGTGTAAATGTTTACAGGGAGCAACAATCCTCTGTGCAAGAGCACAAAGGAAGATATTTTCAGCTTGTCAGCCTTGAAAGCAACGAGCATGCAAGGCCACCTGAAGCTCCAAAAGAGGAGTTCCACAGGACCTGGCACATCTTTAGTGCGACCTTCACTCTGCAAACACAGCAAAGCCCTTTCAAACATCATTGCCACTGTGATGGTTCCCCTGGCTTGCAGAAATCAAGCATAACTAAGTCTGCTCTGGAGTAGGATTTTACTGTCTTGCAGAATACTCTGCCTTCAAATTTTATGATCAGAGGTGACTGCGGAAGATCCCTGGTGGAAAGCACTATTACAAATGCACCTGGATGTTTGAGACAGTTTTGGGTGTGACTGGCATTGTCCTTCCTCCTCAATGGCTGTTGAGCACACATAAATTAATGCTGTCCCTTTCTCTTCTCCTCCTGTAATTTTTTAATCTCTGTTTCAATGCATGTATTGGCAAGTGAAGGCCACTAAAACCACACAGCCTGACAGATAGCAGTCACTTACTGAAGCAGACAACTTGTGCTTCAATTCCTGATTAATTATTTTATTGGGCAAGGTTAATCTATCAAATTCAGGTTTAGTGCAGTTGTAAAGTTTTGTAATTTAAAATCCAGTAATGTCACCCTAAAACACTCCAAGTTGTAATTACCTGTTATCAGTTGCAACAATTGTGTTCATATGATTAAGAATGGAGCAGAGGCAGTAATGCTGTAATTTAAGATTATTGGGTATATTAAAGAAACCCAACACATAAAGCTGTTACATGCAAATAAGCATGAAGATATGAAAGGATATCTGTGGGCCAAGTGCCAAAAAAGTACATTTTTTTTTAAATTTATGTGATTTACAGGTGAACATTGATGAAATAAGCAATGGAAAAACCTTCTTTAAAAATCTAAACTGTCAGTACCATACTGTCATGGAAATAGCAGCCTCTGAAGCTTGGTGTTTCAGCATTAAAGTCAAAAAAGGGCAAATTGTAAAGTTTCATTTTATTTCCTGTGACTTTTCCTAAGCAACAAACACCTTTTCAGATGGCAACCTTCACACCATAGGTCTGCACAGAAAAATTAAACCTGCTCTGCATTCTTAGACCTAGCATAAGTGAAACAAACTGCCATCAATGGAAGTGGGATTAACAGTTACACTACTTTTTTTAAAAATTAATCTATTAATCCCAGAAGTGCTGATAAAAGATTTTGAAAAACAGTTGAAGTTCATTACAAATTTTAATATTTTAATGCAGAATTTCCCTGGTGGAGGGGCTTCAATTGCTTCAAATGCTGCTTCTTGTGGTGCACTTGTTACATTAAAATCTCCATTTGGGAGTAGGGACAGCATGCATGTTACCTCATTCCACAAGGAATTTTCTGCTCTGGAATGTGTCTGCTGGCCAGGTTTCATTGTCCCTTCATGCTTGTCCCTTCACAGCCATGTGAAAATATTGGTAAGTCCCAGAAAAGGACAATGGAAAACAATTAGTGAGTAAAAGATAAAGTGAAATTTCTTCCTTTCTTTCACCAGATGCATTGTGAAACTACAGGTCTGGGTGTTGAAGATTGAATGCTGAAGCTTGAAATCTGCATTGTGTGCTGAAGGAGGTGCAGTTTCCAGAGACGGAGAACACAACCTGAAGTGGATCAACAGCCTGATTCTACAGCTGATCACATGCACTTCAACTTCCAGGAGCGCATGTCACATTGGAGCCATGATCTTTGAGCTTCATTTTAAACAGCTGCTTGATTTTATGGCCTGCTTGGATGGGAAAACACTCCATTATTAAAATAAATGTTATTTATTTTCTATGTTAATTATTATTTAAAATATTATTTACCATCTATTATTATTTGATTATTAATAGATTTTATAATATAAATAACATTATATATATATTATATATATCATATATATCATATATATAATGTTATTTATATTATAAAATCTATTTATAATATAAATAACATTATATATAATATATATTATATAATATATATAAAAATATATAATATATATATTTTTATTTATATTTATATATCTAATATATGTAATGGTACTTATATAATATATATAAATAAAATATATTTATTATATATAATATATATAAAATATATAATTTAAATATCATTATTTATAACTTTTATTAAAAGATTAATTATTATAATCTATATTAATATTTAATTATTATTTCTTTATTTAGTATTTTAATTTACTATTTATTTATGGGATTTATTATTATTATTATTTAATATTATTTATTATTTTGCACAGCAAAAGTTAAAGTAAGTGTTAAATCGTAAATATTACACTGTGCAGCAAATAAAATAATCAACTGGTATCTGAAGCACCACCAATCACAACTCAAAAATGCCATACTTCAACTACAGAACCCGTTTAAGAGCCCCCACTTTCTCAGATGCACAAATGCAGAACTCATCCCTTTGTGAAAGCCTTCCAAATTTCGTGCCTGTGCCTAAATTTATATTTGATTTATTACTTATCTGATTTACTAGATTGTCCCACCAGTGTTGTCTGATAATGCCAGCTGTGCCACCCACTTCCACAGAGACTCAACAGATGAAAATTTCACTGCAGGCTCTGTGCAATACAGATCCCAGAAAAGTTAATTCAGTACCAGATGTACGTCTGAAATCCTGGAATCAGAGCTGAAGTTGAGGCATGTTTTCCTTTGAGATACATGTTTCTTATTAATAAGGGTTCCTTGTCTCCCAAGAAGTTTCTCTGAAATTCTACAGGTTTGAAGGGTCTTGCTTTTCTTCTCAGAAATAAAATTGGGATATAAAAGAGTTTCAATTAATTCCTCAGAAGTTATAAGGTCTTCAAATCAGAATATATTTTATCTGTAACACCAGACAAATGTTTTAAAGAAAGTATTAGAAAGATGTAGAGAAATAAACAGAGTGATAGTTGAATTATCAAGTTAATTTAATATCTCATATTAAAAATATGAGATAAAAAATCCAAACTGCACTAGGGGATCTTAAGGAAACATTAATTAAAACACTTTCTGCAGACAGAGAAGTTGTCAGATGCTGCACTCTGCTGAGCAGCAGCTACAGCACCTGTGCAGCTTAGGCATAAAAAAGGACTGAACTTTGCTAGATATATTTTATTTCTTTATTTGCTTCAGCAAATATGAGATTTCATTTTGCTTTGTTTTCTTGTTTTTTGACTTTATACTTGGCTGTAGGTCAGACTAACCCAGCTACGACAATTTTACTTCAAGAGAAGTAAAGTTGTGGAAGCAGAAAGAAATCATTGGAAAACTATGAATTTAGTTATCCTACTCATTTTTAAGTGAATGTGATCAAATATCTTTGCAAAATTCAAATCAAGACATTTCCTACTTTGGCAAGAAGTGAAAGTCAACAATTGAAATAACCGTAAAAGCTAATCCTCAGAAAAAAACCACTAAAATAGTAAAAAAGAAGAATATTAGAGATACTAAAGAATTAAATAAATTTGCATGTGACTGTAGTTCAGTTCTCTTCAGCAGTTTAAATATTGCAGCAACAACAACAAAAAATCTATCTACAGAAGAACAAAAGAAACAAAGACCTTCAGGGTTTTTTTGGCTTGCACTGGATATATTCAACCCTGTTTGAGATATCTGGTGGTTCAGTAGTGGTGATTAATATATAATACAATATAATACAATAGAGTAGAATAGAATAGAATATTGTAACATAAAATAAATAGAATATTGTAACATAAAATAAATATAGTATAATATAGTAAAGTATAGTAAAGTATAGTATAATATACTAAAATATAATATAGTATAGTATAATATAATATAAAATATATAATAATATATTGTTATATATAATAATATACATAGTAATATAATTAATATAATAGTATTTCTGTTGATAATATACAGAGTGTACTTTATTATATTGCAGGCCCTGCTCTGATGGACAAGAATCTGATCCACATGAATTTATAAATACTGACCTTTATTGTGTGGCTTTAGTGTTTCAGTTCATTGGTTTAGCAATTGACTTTTAAAGAGTAATCCATTGAAATCAATGAAAATTAGATACAGAAACGTCTTTTAAAAAGCCAGCAGCACCCAGTCCATGATCCTGCATGCAGCATCCTGCTGAGCATCTTAGTTTGGATGCAGATAGGCAGGATGAGGCCCCAGATCACCAACTGCAGCATTAAATAATTTCTTCTTTTTCTCTAGAGAGGAGTCCACTCATGGAGGTGTGATTTGGGAATTTTTTCAAACACTCACTGATGTTTTCTCAGAATCTGTCTAGCCTGTGCTGCTGTCAGTTAACTGTATAATTCATTCCTGTGTCCCTCATACACCTTCACTAGAGCAGCCAGAGGTACAGCTTTGCTCTAGGAGCTCTTGAGAGCTCTGGAGACAAAGTGCGGGGGAAGGAGGCGTTTTTTTGGGATGCAGTTGTTTGGGAAAAGAAGCAGTGACTCAGGTGATAGAAATGCAAAGCTGTCTTGGTTTGAAAGGACAGGTGTCTGCTAAGGAAGGCAGGAGCCTCCCTTGAAATGGAAAATGTAAACCTCCTCTCCCTCTGAACTATTACAATTTTGAAATTAAGGGACTCTCAGCTAAAGATGTGGCAGTAGGAATTACAGTTATTTACTAGGAAAATTAAAAATACAAATGTAATCGTACAAAAAAAGAAAACAAACCACTGCCAGAGTGAGAGCAGTCCCTGCCCCCTGTGTGTCAGGGAGGTGTCCTAGCCCCATCCCATGGGGGCTCAGCCCTCCTGCAGTCCCAGCTGTGGCTCTGCTGCAGCAGGGATCCTGCACAAGGGGGGAGTTTTCCTCTGCAGCTCCAGGGCTGCTGGAGATGGGCCTGGGCTCCCTCTGGCCATGCAGGGCAGCAGAAAGCTGCTCCTCTGGGAATGCAGGGGGCAAAGGCTGCTGGGGTGTCCCAAAGCTCAGATTGTATCCAGGTAGGAATGCTTGGCTCCTCCCCTGGGCGGAGCAGCTCCCCATGGGATGCTGGGATTGGATCAGCCATGCAGGGACACTGAGTGGCCATGGACAGCGGAGATCTCCTGGAGGAGGGATCGGCTGTGGGTGAGATAAAAAAAAAATCTGCCCCATGAACCACAGAGAGCTGCCCCACCTCTGAGAGGTGCACACACCCCCAGGCACATCTTGCAGCCAAAGACAAAGGCCTTACCTGCCTTCTGTCAGAGGATTTTAATGGATGTACCACGGGTTCAAACATCCCAAAACACAGAGAGAGGCTTTGAAGAGTTGGGTCACTGGAGACTGCCCAAGCTGGGGTGTTGGAGATGCTCCCTGTAGGAAGCAACAGTCACAAAGATGGTGAGAAGACAGTCCCATGGTTATTATCTCAAACACAGTGCAGAGAAAAAGTGACATTTTCCTTCCATCTTTTGGGAGGGGAACGTAAGGGTCTCTACCCCAGCTGCTCCATTTTGGGAGAGCAGCAAGGGCTGCAGCAGGATTGAACAGCTGCCTCCTCTGCTCAGACAAAAGGAAGACCAATCCATGTACCAGTTACCATTTATCACATCCATGTATCATTTCCTGACATTCTCACAGAGCTCCAAAGATCCTCATGACAGCACAGCGAAACTCAGAGATTTAAATGAACCTTGCAAGTTATTTGAACCATCTGAAGCTATTACAACAGTTTTGACTTTATTGATATGTAGCTGTTTTTATGTATTTTCTTTTTGTAGAAGATGTAGGAAAGTACTAAATACAACACTTTTATATAATAACCAATAAAATTAGATCCAAACAATGCTCAAAGTCTGAACTAAATGAGAAAAAAATAGTTAAGCACCATTCTTACTCATCCTGTAACTTATTATAATTCATAGCAAATATTTATAATCCTAATCTTGATTTAAGTTGATAATATCTGAATTTATAAGGTGTCCTACAAAGCTGGGGGATGTGACTATCTTATTTGAGCAAGATTAGATAAATTAGTTACAGCTCATAATCAGAAAACAACGTGGGTTTAAAATTATACAAAAAGGTAGAAGTGGGTTAGATAATTTCGATTATGATGGTTGCTACAAGTTTCACAATAAAAAAAAATTTAATTGCAATATACCTACCAGAAAGACCATGGAAAGCTTAAGTCTCGTTTTGAGTCCTTGAAAGCATTAGAAGATCATAAAACCGGTTCAACTTGTTTCTTACAAAAAATAGATATAAAACATTTATTAACGCACAGAAATCCACACAAATTCCATCAGTCACACATATCCATCTCTAATTCCCTAAAAAAGGACAAGCTGATTCCTCGTGCTATTCACTATGTTGAAACAGGACTGAAATTTGTAGTGAGAACTCATACCAAATGTTTAAAAGCAAAAAACAAATTGCAGATCAAAGTCACTGCTTGTCTTGGTATTTCTGTTCCTGGAATTATTGCAAAATGCTATTTCCTGAGCTGGGAACTTATGTTTTGCACTTGCTTTATTCATAGGGCTGAATACTATTTCACAGTAATTTTCTTCCAGGTTTGAGGACGTAACGCAAACAGCAGTGAATTTGCAATTATAGTTTAAGTTGATATTGGAGCAAAAGATGTAACAAAAGAGACTGCAAAAAAAGAGACTGCTAGGAAACTGTTGTTGTGTAACCCTGTCAGTTTTAATTCCTTGGATTAAGTTATGCATTGCCCCCCTTTCTCCTGTCTCAGAGCACTGCCTGTAATGTATCAGCCACTCACTGATTTACAGATTGGTCAATTGGAAATTAATCCCTGACCCAGAGATTCTGCAGCCACGAGGGCTCTCCATGGTTCAGTGAAGTTCCTGCCAAGATTCCTGTGCTATTTATTATTGATGAACATATTCATTAACAATAATGAACATATTAATGATTGTATACCAAAAGGTCTTTGCAGAAAACCCTGAGGGCTGCAAATGTCAACACCTGGTGAACTTCTATAGCCAATTTATAAACTTTGTGTGGTACAAAGAAACGCTGGCATATTTAAATCTATAATGAATGAATGGCTGAAACAGTAACTGTTTATATGAAGAATAATTTTATATCATTACAGAATCTCTTGTGCTTGCAGTGTCCCTACCAAGGAGGGTTTAGCAGCCCAATTCCTTGCTGGCAGCACTAGATGGAGATAGTGACTCACACAAAGCTTTCTGACAGATGCTTTCCTCTCTGCCAGAGAACAAGGTTTCTTTTGCTGTGTTCAGTTTATTACAGATTGCACGGTTATAGTTGTTTGTTTGGGGTTTTTTGGTTTGTTTTTTTGGTTTTTTTAGTAGGCATTACAAAAAAATTGAAATAAAATTACTCATGCTTTGAATAGCTGGCAGGTCTCCCTGAATCTCTTCCACACACACATGTGTAAATGCAAATCACAAAACTCCTGGCAAACTATAAGTATCAGAATTTTATTTCCAGGTTTAGTATATGTAAAATTTGTTTATCAACAGTAACACTGATCATGTTTTTATTTGACCCATAAGAAAAATCCCTACCCTTACTTTGTAATTGAGTGTTCTTTTGGAATTCCTGGAAATAATCAAACAAAAGAAACAAACAAAAAAATCTATACCTGCTAGTTTACTTTCCCCACACAAACTCAATATATTGATCTTCCCAGGTGTATTTAATTATCTTTACTACAGAGCAGCCTCCCAATTAGCAGCTGGACAAAGCTCTCACATGCCAGTCAGGAACACTGATGGACATCACACTTCCCATCCCTTATTTTTGATTTCCTATGAACTAGGTTTGGGTAGAAAAGGGATGCTAAAAGAGAAAAGTCAACAGGGAAAGAGAATTCCCTGTAGCTAAACAAATGCCAAGAATGTTCTGTGCAGATATTTTGGGTTAAATTTTCAGAAGTGGCTCATGATTTAAGGAGCTATATGGCATCAGTGTGAGACAACGTGTAATTAGCAGAAAGGAGCTACACAGCACAGCCTGCAAATCTGACATGTGTGAATTATTAAAAAGTTGGAAGTCAGGTGTGTAGTGAGTCCTTTTATTTAGGCTGCTGTTTAAGACAAAAGCAGCTGGAGTTCTTGTGCTGGTGCACAATCTCCCAATTGTCTGAAAGATGGGATCTCCTGGCAGTGACATTGTTTTGACTTAAAAATCATTTAAACACACTGAACTGGAGTGTGAGCTAATTTCCCAATGGCAATCAAACTTCAGATCCTGAATTTGGCTGAACCTAGCTGTGGCTGACTGCAGTTCCACGTTGGAACAATGCATCCAAAAGGAGCCTCTTGCAAACATCTGCTCCAGTTAGCTGAGCCCTGGTAGGCTCCTGGCAAATTGCACGAGCAGGCTGCTGCTGTTGATCACAAACTGGCTGGAATTAATACAGCCTGGCCTGCTTTATTTGCATTTCTTTGCACTACTGCACCTTGCAAAGGCAAAGAGAAGTGTTAATACTGTAGAACACTGTACTTCTACCGTGCTGGTGGACGCTGTTCTGACTTTTGTTCAACAACACAAAGATTAATTGGCTTCACCTGAGAGCCTTTTGAGGCGCCCAGCTCCCTGTAAGACGTAAATGCACTGAAATTGGCTGATTGGTGTGACAGAGAGTACATCCAAACTGAAAAAACCCACAGGATTGTTTCTCAAAGCAAGCAGGACAGCTCTCAGAGAACATGATGCCATGGTGTGCAGCTGTCCCACAGGGTTTATTTGAATGCTGAAAGGGAAAAAGGAGCAGGACAGGCTGCTTGAGGGTCACAAAGTCAGCGGCTGAGGTTAGTTATACATTGTGAACTCCCTGATAGTCATTCACCAAAATTAACATCACTTACAGCTGGAGTTAAAGAACTTCTGTAATTTAGATGGTCTCCAGCTGAATCCATCTCAGTATTCATGGTTTAATCAGGATTATGAGATTTTCTGGCTATTTTGGAAATGAGAAGGCTCCTGCCAGTCTTAATGTATTTTTTTTGTTCTTGTTTTGTTTAAGACATGCCATCACTACTGACATCTAACCTGAAAAACAAGCACCTAAGCACACCTGGTTATGTGAAAGGGACCAAAGAAGGCCCTGCTCAGGGCAGGGAGAATTTCTGTTTATAGTTTGTGACACATACAGGAAAAAAATCCAAAATATCCATCTGGATATTTTGCTACCAGTTTATTTAAATCTTCAGTTTCTGACAAATGAACAAGAACAACCTCAAAATACCAGCGGGGTTTTTCCTCTTAAGTCTGGTTTTTTTTCTAATGGCTCACTCATTTTTCATGTCATTACACTATTTATTACCAGAAAAAGTAGTTGCAGACTGGGTAGTTTGGGAGAAAAAAATACATGCCTATATTCAGCTATCCCTTTATACAGAATGGTTCCTTATAGTGAAGCACCTACAGTATATAAATATATTTTATATATATTTATATATTTTATATATAATATATAATACATATAATAGATACATATTGTTATAGATATTACATTATATGAAGATTTTTATATTTTTATATGTATAAGATATTTATATGGCTCACTCATTTTTCAGGTCATTAGACTATTTAATTCCAAAAAAGCAGTTGCAGATTAAGTAGTTTGGGAGAAACAAATAAATACTTATATTCAGTTATCCCTTTATATTGAGTGGTTCCTTACAGTGAGGCAACTACAGTATATTTATATATTTATATATTTAAATACTATATATAATATAGATATACATTACACTATATAATATATATTATATGTTTATGTATTATAGATAACATATATATTTATATGGCTCACTCATTTTTCATGTCATTAGACTATTTATTGCCAAAAGAGTAGTTGCAGACTGAGTAGTTTGGGAGAAACAAATAAATACCTATGTTCAGCTATCCCTTTTTACTGAGTGGCTCCTTACAGTGAAGCACCAACAGTATATTTATATATTTATATATTTATATATTTATATATTTATATATTTATATATTTATATATTTATATATTTATATATTTATATATAAATATATATGATATATTATATAAAATATATCTATAACATATAAAATATTGCACATTATGCATTATGTATTATATATATTTATATGGCTTACTCATTCTTCATGTCATTAGAGTATTTATTATTAAAAAAGTATTAGCAGACTGAATCATTTGGGAGAAAAAAATAAATACCTATATTCAGTTATCCCTTTATACTGAGTAGTTCCTTATAGTACAGTATATTTATAATTACAGTATATTTTTATGTAAATATACTGTAATTATATTTATATATAAATATACAGCATATATATAATTCTCAGTCATTTTGCAGTATCAGAGTCCCTGTTAGAGCAGTAGTTTGTGTTTGTCTATATTTTTTAGCTTGTTTATGAATCCTGGTTATCCCTGATGCACTCACAGTACCTTGCTTTACTTCCTTTCCCAAGAAGAAGGGGTAATTACATGCAATTTTCCTTTCTGGAAATAATAAACTTCCACCATCTATGCTGGGTATGTATATTCACAACAACCAGAGGAAAGGGGGAATATAAGACAATTAAAGAGTCCATGACAGAATCTGAAGAGTATCAGGGTAGCCACGTGCTCTGGACCCGATTTTGCTGACAGTAGAACCAATTTCAGAGCATTGTTTTTCCCTTGGTAATTTGAGTTTAAGGACTCTGAATAAGACACAGATATGACTCCTTGGTATGATGAACCCTTAAAGCCAGTTATAAAATAATTGCTTTTAAAAAAAGCTCTGCTTCTTTTCAATATTTTCTAAGAAGGCTCCACTTACATAGGGACAAGACCATAAATTTCTTTTTGTGTGGAGAGTCAAACATAAAATAAAGGATTAACTCTTAAGGTATAAAAAGGGGCCCTTTTTTTTCTATAGAAGAAAACAACTATATTCTTTCTAGCATTGTAATCAAGTGCAAGATCCAGTACAGGATATAATTTGAATATGATACTGTTTATCAGTATCATTCAAATTATAATATAATCTTATATAAGTATTAAAAATAATTATTAAATATATTAAAATCACTTTGGGGAAGCCAAAGCTGTCCAATCAGCATGTCTGTAATAAAAATGCATGAAAGATTGAACAGATTAGAACTTGTTATTGCCAAGGACTGAATCTTTTCTGCAGTTACTCACTTTGCACATGGCAATACACATTATTTCTTTGTGTTTCAATACAGACTTTAAAGTTAATACAGACTTTAAAGTTTTCAGACCTTAGTATTTAAAATTGCACTCTGATTTCTGTAAGAGAGGAATAATCAGATTTTCAAAGGCTCTTTACTGAGGAGCCTGGAAGTCAGCAGAACTTTTTGTATTAGGCTTGAAAAGGTAGATGTTATCTTAAGAAAACTAAGTTAAATAAAACCAATATGTTGAAATTATCTATGTTATATCTAATATTTATTTAAAAAAATAGAAATTTCATGAAATCTGATGGGAAATAGCACTTCCCTTCCACTTGCAAGCCATAGTATTTTCCACATATTTGGTGTTAAGCTGTTCATAAATGTTTTTCCATATCTCCAGTATGGACTCTATGTGCAAGGGTTAAGGGAGAAGGAAAGGAAAAAAATCCTTTACCTTTTACATGTAAAGAAAACCTTTGGGAGGGGTCATCTGAGATTTTCCTTTGACTTCTTGCCACGGGAGCCCCATGCTGCAGAGAGTTTGACCTGGTTTTGCTTGCTCCAGTTAAGCAGTTGCTGATGGTGATCAATATTAAAGGGTTAAATGCATTGGGGAATGGGGTAGGAATGGGCAGTGTGGAGGGCAGTGTGTTTTTATTCCAATTTTGGAATAAAAACAAATGGACTTACAAAAACACATTGCTTAGTGATGAAAAGAAATTATTTTTGTTAGCGTACTCAAAGTACAGATTTGTGCATGGGAATGTTTCATAAGGAGATTCTCCCAATTTTGGAATAAAAACAAATGGACTTACAAAAACACATTGCTTAGTGATGAAAAGAAATTATTTTTGTTAGCGTACTCAAAGTAGAGATTTGTGCAGCACAAGAGGAGGATCTGCATGTCCAAGGCAGCAGCAGGGACAGGAACAGGCTGAGGGCCCAAAGGAAACCCAGGAGAAACAAGGGCACGGCAGCAGTGCCAACATTGGCGGCTGTAAATGTGAGCAGAGGATTGCAACCCTGAAAAATCCCCACTCCTCCAGGCAGGGGTTAAATTCCCATCCATCCAATGCCTGCAAACACCAAAGGCACTGCCCACATTCTCTCACCTGTGCTTGCAAGCCTCCTTCACCCACCATGCATTCCCACACAGCGTCCTTTACAGCACAAAAATACAATCACTCACAGCCAAAATTTCAAATACTCTACATTTTCAGAAAGTAAATTATAATATTATATACCCTTACTGAAATATTTGCTGAACTAAAACAGCTGACAAAATGTTCTTGACCTCAGTGCAGCCAGATTCTGAAACATGGACTTCAAGAACAAAATGAAAAAAAAGTATTATATATCTATTAAAAATATATATTATATATAAAAATTATATTTTATATATATTATATATAAAATATAACAGAAATATATAATATAATAAATATATATTATATAAATATATTATTCTAGCTGCAAGTAGAACCACTGCTCTGCATTTAAAACTGTTGTAAAAAGCCAGGTGTAGTTCTGTGAAATGATGATAAGGTGGTTCTTTTAATTTGCATTATATAATTTTTTAAATATACTGGCGCAGTCATAATTTCAATTATTTCAATTCAATTATTTTGATTCAAAATTTTCAAAAGGTATAAAGGCATGTGAATTACAGTTGGGCTGTGTCCCTGATAAATCTCATAAGCGACTACTACTAGATCTCTCTAAATTAAAAAAAAATATGTAAATAGAAAAAAAAATTAACTTATACTATTTATTATACTAATATTCAAAGCTCTCCAACTCGGGCCTAATAAATGGCTTTTAGAATTTATCCTCTCAGCTCAGGCTCAGACTGCATTGCTGAAACACAGAATTCCAGCCCCTGAAGATCTAATGCACTGATCTAATGCACTGTGCCTGACCTATTACAGATCATTATAAATTACACAAGGCCTTGTGTTGCTATAATTTTCTAGAGATTGCTTCTTAAAGGCAGAGGGTTCAAAAAAAAAAAAAAAAAAAAAAAAGAAAAGCCAAGAAAGGAGTGTAAACTGCCATTTCTTTTCTCTATGCTGGATTTAGCTCAGTCAGAAATACAAATTGGGAGCCATAACCACTGCAAACCATTTATTTACTCTCTTATTTGAAATTTACACCATGAGGAAGCAGAAGCAAGCTTATTTTTTAACATAAAATTACAAGAGGGGGTGGGTTCTGTGCTACCTGCTCTTGGGGGGATTTGGCAATTTTTCTGCAATATCTGTAATCCAGAATATTACAGTATATACCATATATTGTAATATTCCATATCATTGTAATATAGGGAATATATTCCTTGTATTCAATATATTATTCCATATATTGGAATGTATGGAATATATTACAATATATTCCATACATTACAATATATTATATATATACAAAGATTCCATATATTACACATATATGAAATTTGGAAAAAGACTTCCTTCCTTTAAATAGATGAGAAATTCATGATGGACTATGAAATACTAATATGTGACAGCAGTGCCATGCTAATATGCAGTTTAGAAAAATAAAAAACCTAGAAAATTTGTATTCTGCATGGTTACTTACTTTATTTTCGTTGGGTAAATTATTTGCAGGTTTAGAGTGCATTTGAAAATTAATAGCAATGTTCTTTTGTGTCATTTTATGCAGTCCCAGCGACCAAAGGAGCCTCAGGAATTAATTGCAGCCTTCTAATAAACACAATGGTGTAATGACGTATTTAACATTACTGCTTTTTGTTTGATTCCAAATAAATTGCCATTTTTTTTTTTCCGCTGTGATACTAAAACAATTACCATCCTGAAAAAAAAGGATAATTAATCTACAATTTTTTCACATTAGATCATATATCCCTAAAGAGTGCCCACGGATTTGATGGTCTTCAGCTGCTGTGTATTTATTTTTCATTTTTGCTGGTGGTGCACCGCCCCATCAGTGCTGACATTTAAATGAGTGAGTGTTCAACACAAATGTGATCGTTTGTGGAGCATCCAACGTGGCACCATACTGAGATGATTGCTTCTGGGAGCCATCCATGCCTTCCCGAATAGGGGGGAAAAGCCAGGCAAAATTTTATCAATTTACATTTTTCTGTGATTAATTTTTATGCAAATGAGGGCCCGACCGTGCTCCCATCTCACCTGAATCATGCGGATCATCAAAGACAAATTGAGCATCACTTATTTAAAAAATAGGCTTTAAACTACTCTACAGCTGTGTTGGAAAATGCTAAGAGTGGGGCATGAACTTTTCTAATGTAACAGGAATAGATAAGAAAATGCTTCTCTTTGCATTTTTGTCCACACTGTGATAAACATGAGTCTTAACAAAATCCTAAAAATTGTCTTTGTTTTATATTCCTCGTGCCCTTGTAAGCGTTTGACTGTGGGAATGCTTCATAAGGAGATTCTTCCAATTTTGGAATAAAAACAAATGGACTTAAAAAAACACGTTGCTTTTTGATGAAAAAAATTATATTGGTTAGCATACTCAAAGTACAAATTATATTTTCATTTTAGATCCAATTCAAGAAATCATCTGGTGGTATACTGCAGTGCAAAGGGCCTTACATAAACAATCTTCTAATGTTAAAGCTGTTAAGACACACAAAAAGCTATGTTCTGTCTACAAATAAACATATTCTGTACATTATTGTACATATCTATGTGTATCTACAGAATAAAAATGCATAAAACTGGATGTTTAGACTTTGTTAAACAACAGGCTTTGAAAAGAAATTCAGGATGAAGAGGTTACACTGATGTGTAATAATTATTATCATTATTGATACTAATATTGAAGTATATATATGCATGAAGAGCTATTCTTATTTACTTTTTTAAAAAATTATATTTCTCTTCTTTTGGGAAAGGGACAAAAGTGTTTCTTTATGGCATTAAGGAATAAGGCAATGCTGCCAGCCAGAGCTGCAATGCTGCCAGCCAGAGCTGTAATTTTTACAGCTGTAAGATTGCTAGCACTCAGGAATATGAACACTTGTGCCTCTTATTTTCACTTGAAATTTGAATCCAGGTGTAAGAACACGTTCTCACTAAAAGCATTCTCTCATGAGGAAGCTGAATTTTGAAAAGGCAGTTTTCCCTTCAGAACAGTGCTCTGAAAATTGTAATATGTAATGTCAGTTCAGAGACTCGTTTTACAAGGCTTCCCACAAATCCATATCCCCAAAGCCAATCTCAGAGGAGTAAATGTGATGTGTAATAGAGAAAAGACAGTCTTTATCAGTCTGAGCTGGAAAAACAGAGGCACTGTGGCACAGGAGCAGAGATGGCCCCTATGAATTGCACACATTAAAACTGTGATTTTACAGGTCTGCTTAACCCACAGCTTAATGAGCTACTTTTCATTAAGCTGCACAGCTGAATTGTGTGTTACTACACACCCAAATAGAATATGTGTTTGCAGACATGACCAATTTCATGGTCAGCCCTTTCCCTGGCATGGGAATCAGAAAAACACAAACTTCCACAGACCTTGAAGAGTTCGGTCTGCAGATGTAAAAACACAACACACAGACATTTACCGTAAAAATCATAAGCTTATATGTCCATAGTTGTGAGATTATGCCTTAAGTAAGGGAGAATCAGAAAAACACAAACTTCCACAGACCCTGAAGAGTTTGATCTGCAGATGTAAAAACACAACACACAGACATCAGGCAGAAAAATCATAAACTTAGTATTTCTATAGTTGTAAGCGAGAATATACCCAAAGTGAGTGAGAAACTGTATTGATAAAATGGTGAAGGGTTTATAGTGCATTAATGCAATAGCATGGAGTAGGCTGGGAGTTCAGAAGTTATGTTATGTGTGCCTGTGAGCTAAAAGCCCATTGGATAAAAGCATCTGCAGTGCAGCAGAATTAAATAAAGGTGATAGGTTAGAAAAGCAAAATCAACCCTGTAGCACCTATCTATTAAGTTAGGAAGTTCTGTATTGCCTTGTAACAAAGAGCTTGGGAGTACTCTGAGCAATGGCCCAGTTTTTGCTCCTCAAAAATCTCCCAGCCTCTGAGACTGATGTTTATCTGAGCAATAAATCATTCTTAACTTGAAAGTAGTCCCATCCCTTCATTACTGACAGCCACAATGATACTCTGGAGTGTTTCATGTTAAACCACAACACCTGAGCTCACAACTGCAGCAAAGCCTCCAAGGATCCCCACACTGGTCCCAGCAAACCCAGAGCTCTGTCTGGTCTCCAGCCAAGACCTCCTAAATTCCTCAGACATAGAGAACCCATAGGGTATAATGTCCATAAATGTCTATAAATGCATTCCTCATCTCCCCCAGTTGTGATTTTTGAGAAGAACTGTACTGTGGCAAATTTGGGGATACCCAACAGCTTGACTACATAAATGATACAATTCATCTGTTCAGGAAAAAAAAAAAGGGTGAAAACAGTTAATTATTAAAAAACACCCCAAACTGATATTTCCCTCAAAAAATGATGTGGGAGAAAAATCAATTTATAAAGAGAGTAAAACACATTTAAAATATTACTAGATCACTTGACTGATTTAGAACCCTCCTAAATGTTACCAAGTTTAAAATAGTTACTGTTGTCTTTCAATAAGCTTTAGCATCTTCTGTAGAAAATACCCTCTATGATTGCATTAATACAGAAATACAATAAGAGAACTATCAAGCCCCCTCTATATGACAGGTTTCCATATATTACTCTGTCACAGATATCCATATAATTTTTTTATAAGCTGCAGTCTTCATGTCCTACTGGAACAGTTCTATTCTATTGCTATCCTAATAGGCAAGACAAAAAACTACTGTGTAACAGCTTCCAGTGAGGATTCTGAATCATCTGAAAAGGTTGGAATGATATTCTGGTGTTTAACTCCAAATAATTACCACAATCTTATGGGATTTGAGAGGCATAAAGAGATTATTTTACAAGCTGTGGGCACATATTTGAGGATGGAAAATATCTGGTGTTTAACAGCACGTGATCACACAGGAGAGGTTTCAGGGCAAGGAGTGAGTGATTTAGAAAACATGATGTATGTGCATCACCCCTCCTCAAAAAGCATGAGCTGTGGCGCTTCCCTTGCCACACCAATGCAAACAGTTCTGAAACCCAACAAAAATCAGCATTTCCATAAAATAAATGCCTGTATTCACAGTTACAACAAAATGGGGAGAATAGTTGGAAGGAAAAGATTTTGTCAGCCTAATGATTTCAGCCTTAAAAGAAAGTGTGTATGTGTCATTGAATTTTAACATTTAAACCAAGCCAGATAAATGTGTAAAAAAGATATTATACATGCATACATACATATAGACATACATATATGCACACATATATATGCATATATATATACACATTCACATATTTTATGTGTGTATATATAAATAACATATATATTCACATATATACATATATTTACATATATATGCATATATATACACATTCACACATTTTTATGTATGCATATAAATAGCATATATGTTCACACATATACATCTATATACACATATATACACACATATTCACATATTTTTGTGTGTGTATATATAAATAACATATATTCACACATATACATATATATACACATATATACACATTCACATATTTTTATGTGTGTATATTATAAATAACATACATTCACACATATACACATGTATACATATATACACATATTTACCCATTTATATGTGTATATATAAATGTATTCACACATATATTCATGTATACACACATTCACACATTTATGTGTACATATAAATAACATATATTCAAACATATACACATGTATACATATATACACACACATTTACACATTTATATGTGTATATATAAATAACATATCTATATTCATACATATATATACACACATTCACACATTTATATGCGTATATATATAAAACGTTTGTATTCATATATATACATTTATGCACACATATATATATTTCTACCCCCACACAAATATATATTATATATAAATAAATATATATCGATATAAATGCATAAACACACACACAGATATTTGCTCTACAAACACATGCAGCTCCCAAGGTCCCTTTTTCAGCACCCTAGGGAGCAGACCAGGAGCTGTTTAAAGGTGCTTCAGGCACCCCCAGAGCTGTCAGCTGAGGTGATTCCAGCGTGCTCAGATGCAGCTTAAATTCAGTTTCCCCTTGAAGGTGGCTCATCCCTCACTGTGCCAAACTGGCCCCCCTGGCTCGGGGTGATGCTCTCAGCTGCAGGATGGGCATGAGGGGGTGGCTGGAGTCCAGCTTTGGGGATAAAACCCCAAATTTCCCTCAAGTGCAAGACAGAGGTGTTACTAAAACTAACTGAAAAGAGCAAAAGGGAAGGAGCTGATCGAGGCCACGCTGAGGCTGTGCCTTGCCAGGTGGCAAGCTGCTCCATTTCTGCTGCTGAGGTACCAACCTTTGGCTTCTGGCCCGTGTCCTGAAACCACAATGCTCAGAGGGAAATGCTGCATGGAAGGCAACAGCAGACTTTGCTTTCTGGGTATGAGCCTAGTGACCCAGAAGCAGGGAATTGAACTTAAATGTCCTTAAAATATCTTTTACTGTGGTGGATGCTCAGAAAAGTATGTTTTACTGGGGTTTTATATGCAAGAACAAAAAAATGGGTATCACAGAAATAAAGATTTTGAAACCAAGGTGCAATATTTGGTGGAGAAAACCAGAAATAATTTGGAAATGGAATGCTGTGAAACAGGAAAAAAAAATTGCATGTAATTCTCACTGATGTATACATTTGGTGACACTATTTCTGCTTTTACATGTTTTCCTGAACCCCAGTTCTGTTACTTGGAATCTTAAATGTTCATTTTCATGCAATTACTAATATTTGTCAGATATTTTACATACAGATATTAGCACAGGCTCAACCAAGCAACTGACATGAAAACAATGAGAGAGGGCTGCTGTTGCTGGAACAAACTTGTCAAAGTTCTTTTGTACTGTCCAAGTGATTTTTTTTTGGTATCCACATTGAAAATCATGAAATGATCATCATTTTATGATGATCATTTCATAATTCCCATTTAACAATTTTCCAATTAACTGGAGGAAACTTTATTTGAAATGTTCTGTATCTCCTCAAATCTACCAGGAATAACACTGGTATCCCACTTGTTATATTATTATGGTCATTATTACTGCAGTTAATTGTTATTATTATTGCAGTAATTGTTATTATTTCTGCAGTGCCAAGCTGAAACAGAGACATGGTTTATTCCTCACTCTAGTCTGGATCCTCACTTAGCTCACACCTTGCATCTGCTGTCTGAGGATATTTTATAAACACTGCTAGGGAGTAGAGCAAAGAGAACATGAATAGTGAAAATAAAACTTATGCTTGTTATACATAACAAGATAATTTCCATGTTGTCTTTATTATCCTGTTACTGCAGCAGCATATCCTGAACTCTCTGAGCCTTGTGGCAGATCTGTTCTTGAAGGATTCCCAGATGGATGCAGCGTGTTGGACGCACCCTACCATAACCTAAACCATGATTTTCACATATATCCAGTGTATAATTCAGATTCTTTAGTTAACTGCACTTGATCTGAGCTGACCTTTGCACTCCTGAGGCTGATGCCTCAGGTTCAGCTTTTCTATTTTTCCCATTCTGTGCTGCTTTAGTGTGTGGGTCTGAGCTCCACATTCAGGGATAGTGAGCTCTGTGCACAGAGCAGGGAGACAAAACAATTCCTGCTCCAGCTGGGCACCAAGGACAAATGATCCCAATCTCAGCCCCAGAGCACAAACCCCGTGGGCTGCAGAGAGAAAAACAAGCAGGGTGGGAGTGCCTGGGCTAAAGCTGGAATGGGACAATGAACTGCAAGGTGCAAATGGAGCAGAACTGATCCCAGGGAGAGAGCCCAGGAGCGCTCGTGCATTTTGGGGCCATTTTGGGTCATCTTGGGTGCAGCCCTGGCTGGGCTCTGGTGCTGCCCAAGGTGGATCCATGGAGGAGATGCTTTGAATCAATCCCTGCTTGATTCTGTAGCTCTGTCCAGCCCCTGCTCCAGGGCAGCCTGCACAAGGTGTCACCCCCAGCCTCCCAACAGGGCTGAAGATTCTGTCTGTGGGTTTGTGAGGAGAAGTCTGAGAGGTGTGACACCAACCTCAGCTCCTGCTGCAATTATTGAAATTTAACTGCTCAGGTGATGAGGTTGAGTTGATGCCTTGTCCAGGTTGACCTAGAACAGACTCACTGTTCAAGCTCAAAGGGATGTTATTTAACACCTGACATTATTCACTGCTTTCCTTACCTTCTGTCAGAATGGCGAGCTTTTAAAGGACAACAGAACATTCTCATCCCACCAAAGACGTGTCCAGAGAGGGGGCAAAAGTCTCATGGAGGGTGTGGAGAACAAGTCCTGTGAGGAGAAGCTGATGGAGCTGGGTTTGTTTAGTCTGGAGAAGAGGAGGAAGAGGAGGGACCACTTTGCCCTCCACAACTGCCTGACAAGGCTCTCCTGGAGTGAGAGAAAATGGCTTTAGATGGGACAGGGGAGACTCAGATTCCGTACGGGAAGAAAGGTTTCACTGTCAGGGTGCTCTGACAGTTTAGAACTGTCAGTTTAGAACCCTGGTTACTGAGAATTCCAGACTTCCTGTGCTGGCAGGCACTTACCCCCAAGAGAACACTGCATTTCACCAAAGACCTTAGAAAAGACTTCCAAACTTGATTGATAAAACTGAGATCAAAAGTGTGTAGTTTGAATGGAAGTGTGTAATATCACATAGGAGAAAACTTGGAGTTTAAGGTTTTGGACTATAATAATATATATAAATATATAAATATATAAATATATAAATATATAAATATATAAATATATAAATATATAAATATACAAATATATAAATATATAAATATATAAATATATAATAATAACATAATAACATATATATATATAATAATGTATATAAAACAAGATAGAAGTTTTCAAGCAGAAACCTTAAACTTGGAGTTTAAGGTTTTAGAATATAATAATATATTATTATAGAGGTTTGCAAGCAGAAACTAGTCCTTCTTCATGAGTTTAGGTAATATTATGTAATTAAATAAAAAAGTCCATATTGTGGGACATGAGTAGTAGTTACTTATTAAGTAAAAATAATTTAAATGTAATTTCTTAATTAAACAATTTATCCTTAACAAGCCTTATAGAGAGAGAAATACAACTCCATTGTTAGCTTGTTAAAGTGCTGTGAAACTCATGGTTTGTGAGACTTTAATATAGATAAGAACTAATAAACATCTAAAAAATACCATCTCACATATTTAATCCTAAACTTAATAGAAAAAAAACCCCAAAATAATCCACATAGAGGAACAAACTGGAACAGGTTGCCCAGAGACTTTGTATCCTGTTAGCTTTTGATAAATCATTTAATATATCTTTGCTTCAGGTTTCCCCTCTGTAAAACCAAAGTACCACCTCAATTTATAAAGTCCTCTGCAGCTGTAGAGAGAAAAGTCCTGTTGAAAGCTAAATATTACTGTCAAAATATCAGGAGGATAAAATTAGTATTCATACTATAACAAATATTTTCTTTGAAATGAAGAAGACAGATGCTAATAAATAGCAGAGGGCTCGGTGGCTATAGTTAAAAATGGGGTGATACTGAGAAGTAATGCCAGAGGAAGTAGACTTCTATATTTTTCTGAATATTTACTTCTAACAATAGTTCATATTTAATACTTTTGCCCAGAAATTACATATTATAAAATATTGGTGCAATATAATAAAATTTATTGCACCAATATTATAAGATATTGGTGCAATAAATCTCAAGGGATCAGTCACATTAAGGAGAACAAAATAAAAAGCAGGAAAATCATTTAATTAGTCCAGAGTAAACCACACCAAACTGAGTTTTAACATTTCCTTTTTTTCCATTTAGCAGCCTAAGGGATGTCCCTGCTGCTGGCACAGAGCATCCTTGGAGAGTAAAGCTGCTGTGTTGAACAGGACAGAGTATTGCAGGAATTAAATATGGATTGGGTTGGGGTTTTATTGTTGGTTGGTTGTTTTCTCTGGTTTTTGTTGTTGTTCTTTGGGGTTTTTAAAATGCTATCTCCCTGTATTCATCTTCTGCTTTGTCTGGGCTTTGTCTGCATATGATTTTTCACTCTCTTTGAGTTTTCTGTTCTCTCCACCCTTCTTTTACTCAGTTCTTGCTGATTTTAAGTTCAGGTCTGAAGCTTCTGAACCCATTGTGGTTGAGCTTCTCAGAAATTTCTAGAAAATTCTAGAAGCAAGGTCCACAGAGCCAAATGTACTTATTATTACAGCCTGGATGCTTGGAAGCTGATTTTCTAGCCACAAACCACAGCTGTCCCATCACTCTGCTGCCAGTGCTACAGCCCAGAACAAAGGGAGAAGTCACCACAAATTAAAACTCTCCCAAACTTCCCACTGGCTTAATCTGAGCTCCCATGTGCCCAAACCACCTTTTGAAAACTCTCCTTGAGTCCTGAGGAACTTGGCAAACATCACCCACTGGCTTAAAAGGAAACCACCCATTTTCATTTTATTATTCTTATGTAATTAATTTAATCTGGTACCTACGTAGCACCATCTAGAGATCTGTTTGTCCCCATTGCTGCACATCCCTCAATCACCTCAAAATATGAAGTTAAAGGCTAACTCAGCTCAGCTCTCAAATAAATAAAAAATAAAAACTCAACCCTACATAAGAAAGTTGGGAATATTGTTATGACACTTTAATCTGAGGAACTGATTTTTAAAATAGTGCAGTTGCTCTGACATCACTTATGCAAACCCAGTGGCATTTTGTTCATTCAAATAAGAGTGAAAAGAGGAAAAGCAACCAAGTGACAGCTCATGCAGGATCACTGGTAAAGGGAAGCAGTGGGAGACAGAAGAAATGTGATTTTTCTTTTCAATGTCATAAACCTCATTGCTGCTAATGATGAAATTCTGATATTTAAACACTACCATAGCAACGCTTCCATCCATCAAGTCCCACTGCTGATGATGGTTGCAGAAGAAGAAATTCAGCTACATGCAATTAGGGCAGGATTTTCCTCTGCCATCTTTAAAATTTGCTGCCATCTCTATCAGTTAGGGGTGCTCCACACCTTGACTGATGATTTATCAATTGTTACATCAACTTCCTGATCACCTGTTTTATAGATTTTAAGAATGATCATAATGAACAGATTTTTTTTTCTTGATCAATTTTTGCATTTAAAAAAATGGTCCTGCAAGAAATTCCAACCAACAGCAATAGATCAAATCCTTCTAACAATCCAAGATATCTCTCCTGCTCTCCCACCAAACTACCACAGGCAACTCTGTTAATTGTGATGCTTTATGGAATTCAAAATTAATCCCAGGCATGCACACACTTACTTTCTAACTGTACACAGCTGTTGTCTTAATATGTGAAAAAAGCATTCAAATATTCAAAGCTGTTTTTTCTTCTAGTTGGATTTTTTTTTTTTTAAGTTTGGTCCAAGAAGGCCTCTCTCAGCGGCACTCAGGGTTGGGAGTGTGTGGAGGATGTTTAAAGTGTGCAAATTGTCAGACAAAGCACACATGGGACAAAAAATCACCAGGGCAGGAGTCCAAGGAAACATAATCACCAGTTCCCTCCATCAGATGTAAGAGCAGAAATGTTGGCTATTCAGTTTTCATACGGAGGTTAACTCTCCCAAAAATCTACGTCCTTGGTGTAGTTTGAAAAAAGGATGTCAACACTTTATTCTCAGCAGCTAAAAAGCCATTTCCTCTTGAAAAAGAAGAATGACAAACACCAGCAAAAACTCTTTTGCAGTTTAAAAGCTCCTGTCTGTGCATATTACCCTTTCACAGGAAAAAAATAATAAAAAAGAGATGTATATATATATATATATATATATTAAAAAAAAAGAAATCTCTGTTTTGCTCTGTACACAAGGCTGCAACTAATTACAAGAAGAGACAGATGCTGGGTAGCCTGAAGGCTTTCCCTGCCACCACAGTGAGTCTGTGCACTAGTCAACAAGCAGGTAGTGAGTGAACTCAAATGTTATCTGACAAGGCAGCAGATCCCATCACCTAGGGTTAGAACACAGACAAGCAACTCCGTGCTCAAAAGTGGAGACAGAGAAATTTCAAGCAGATTGTTTCTGACAGAAATCATATCACAGCCTCACTCCCTGACAAAGTCTCTGCCAATGAAACTCTACACTTTCTGCTTTCCATCCTCCCCTTTAAGAAAGAGCCAGCATTTCAAAGGTACATTGGAGGTGACAGCTCAGTGCACCGTGCTCACCAAGTGCTTCTATGCTTCCTTTCTTTTTACAAGTTTTAGGGAGCCTCCACCTGTTGGGGAGCAGAGGAGTGCCCCACTTTTTCCCACCCACTTTTTCCCACCTGGTTCTTTGTTTCTCAAACAGGTCCCAAGCTTCCTCACAGATGTCAAATGTCATTTTCACAACAGAAAATCCTGGCATGCAAAAAACTTCACGTGCCAACCTGGAAGTTTTAGTGAGGTTGCAGCACCCTGAAAAGGAAAGTTAGCAAAGGGATATAAAACCTGGCTGTAATTGCCAATACGGCTTCCCCTGAAAAATCTCCCAGCTGAATCCTAGCAGAGAATTATTTATTAGCTTTGAAACACAATTTTTGCCCTTCCTCACAATAACCATGCTCTCCATACATTTT
Source organism: Melospiza melodia melodia (assembly GCF_035770615.1). Taxonomy (NCBI): domain Eukaryota; kingdom Metazoa; phylum Chordata; class Aves; order Passeriformes; family Passerellidae; genus Melospiza; species Melospiza melodia. The sequence continues at coordinate 48,386,605 of NC_086199.1, forward strand.
TGAGTGTTACAAATCCTTGCAAAGTAACAGATTTGAGCACTTTTCTTGCTTTCCTGCCCAGAAAGGATTGAGTTCATCTAGATTGATTTGGCTGTTTCACTGTGAGTAATGTCAAAACAAGACAGGAGAAATAGAGTGTTCAATGGAGCACGAGAGATTTCATGTCCATGGGTTCTAGCAGTGCTGTGGATTTTGACCTGCAAGCTGGGCATTTGCTCCCAATGGCCCGTGAAAAGCCCCAGGGAAGTTTTTGGGCTGTGCTGACTAGCATTACATATACCACTTTCTTTTGCTGAACAGGAGTGTTTTCCAACCTCAAAAATTAAGAAACAGAGGACATGAGGCACGCTTGCTTTACCCTGTGGCATCACTAGGATGAAGGTGAATGAGGCGTTTATTTCTAAAACTCCTTTCAGCATTTTGGGATAAACACACTGCTAATTAGCACAGGTGAGGACTGTGAGCAGAAGCAAGAATTACCAAACCTTACAGACAGAACATGGTCACCCTGTGCTAAAGTCACTTTGGACTCCACAATTCTTTTCCATTTCGATTCCTCCTGCTAATATTTTTAGCAAAGACATTAAGGATTAAGGCATTAACACTGTGAATTCACAGCACTGATCTCTTCCTTTACATTACTAAAATGACTATTGCAGCATAGTTCACTTGAGATTATACCAGAAAACTAGGGGCATGGAATACAGAAAATATGTCTGGTTGGATTCAGTCAGTTTTGTAATCAGTGCAGCACACTGATTTCTGTGCAGTTATTGGCTTTAGCCATAATTGAATTTACATGGCTTGGGGTGATACCTTCCACAGTGGGACAAGGTATAACTTACACAATATTCTAAGTAACTGAAGTTTTGAGCAGTCTCTGATTGATATTTCTGTTTTCTGTTAGCATTAGAGCTAACAGACCTATATTTCCAGCACTAGCTCCCAATTATACAGCACTACATTAAATTTGGTTTATTATGTCTTTGTACTTCATCTGAGAATTCTTAACCTTGGAGTATCAGAGAATTTTTAACATTGGGGTGTTTTTCTGCCTTGAAATAAAGTATTTTATGGAAAATCAAATTATTTGCTAGGAGTACTAACCCACAAATGTAGTTAGCAAGAGTGTGCTTGCTCTCTTTATCCTACTGACGAGGTGAATCTCTGCTCAGTGCTGCACTAACAGCAGTGCCACACACTTTATGGACAATTTAAAAGCACTTCCACTTTGGGGCCAGTCATGCACATCATGTGTGCATGTGAGTGTCCTGCCTGAGGTTATGAAAGACCTACAGTCCACGTCTCTTTAAAAGGAGTCTGAAAAACCAAAAAAAAAAAAAAAAAAAAAAAAAGACAAAGCATCATTTGCAATAGCAGTCCAGCTTATTTGCCCATTTCCTCTGACAAACTCTTTGGGTCTCTGCTAGGGAAATCAACAAGCAACCTGGAGGTGTCTTTAAAAGGAATTGGGAAGAAACTTGAGTTTTTGTATTAGCAGAAAATGAGCAAGAAAAATCAGACCTAAAAAAAATTAACCAAAACACCTTGATGCTTCCAGACCCTTTGTATCTCAAATCTGATATACAGTTTAATTAATCCAGGCAGACCCTGGACTTAAAAGCACTTGGTTTTGGGTTTTAGTACTTAAATGAATGGTTGGATGGCAATAACAAAAATAACAATAAAGACAATAATGAAAATAACAACAATAAACTATAACAATAATATTAATAATATCAATAATAATATCAATAATAATAATAATAATAATAATAATAATAATAATAATAATAATAATAATAATAATAAATTCTTCTCTAATCAAATGAGCTGCCTGGTCTCTGTGAAATCATTATATCACAAGTGCCTGAACATCATGAGCTCTCCTTGATTAATGTGGCCAGCCAGGAAGGCAATGTTCACAGAAGGGTAAAAATTACCAGAAGTGAAAATTACAAACCAATTACTAAAGAAAATGAGTAATATAACCCAGTGACTCAGTTACTCTGAGGTTGCTCCAGACTTTCAGTAGGATGAAAAGGAATTATTTTTTTCCCACGTTTTCCTCCTGCTCCATGAACAAAAGCTGTTAGTTCATGCCTCCCCAGCCACAGGCCCAGGTGTTTAAAGAAGCCCTGGGGAGCTGCACACAGATAAATCCTGATGTATTTCAGAGATGCTCTCCACAAGTTTGGGAGGAGCTTTTAAAATTCTTCAGAAATTGTAGCTTCCTCACCACTCCTTCTGCTTTGTGCCCACATACTTCAAGGACACTTTCTTGATGTTGTGGTTATTTTGATGACCCAAAAGAGCTAAAAAGCCTGAAAGAAACCTTTTGGAATCTGTTTATACTAAATTACACAAGTTTTCCAAAAGCAGTCGCATACAAAATTAAATTAAATCAATAAAATTAGTTAACACATCTGATGAAACAAGTGTTCACTGCAAAACAAATCAGAAGGCATTGGGCAGAATGGTGGATGACTTCTGTTAGCAAATTATGGCTGCTTTATTAAAATTATAATGGAAAGTATTAAAAATGATTGGTGAGCATGCAGAGAGAGATATGTATAGATTTTGGAGATGCTGCTGAAGGATTCCCTGGCAGCAGCAGGACTCCCCATGAAGGGGACAAGCACAGCACTCAGGGTTAACTGTGCTCACAACACAACACGCCCCTGGTGCTTTGCAAAGAGCCCACACTTCCCTTCTAAAGTTAGAAATTATAAACTTAACAAGCCAACTCTCTCCACACCTGACTGATTGGGGAATTCAGTGCAAACAGGCCCTGCTGCTGACAGGGAGTGCAGGAGAAGCAGCTGCCTGAATCCCCTCCCTGCATGGCCTCAGGCTCCACAGGTCATGTTGTCACACAAGCCACAAAGCAACACGAGCAACACAGGTGCTCAGGAGAGCCCAAAATAAAGTTTAAAAGTCTCTATGTGCTCTGAGTGCATATCTGTGTGTTGAGAACTTATTTAAGGATGGCATGTGCCTTGGCAGAAATGCTTAAATGATTTGCAGAAATGATTGCCTTCAATGATTCACTCAGGGTGTTGTCTCTGCAGATGAAAATATACCTGAATTGTCTCTTAATTTGGTGATAAAGCCTTGTTGGAAGGCATAGAATAGCCAATTTAATACCTAATTTTAATTATTCTAATTTGTGGAAAAACAACCAAACCTCCACAATGGCCAAGCGTATATTTTTGTCCTGCTACAGATAACTAACTACTACTGAAAAATGGTGTGTTATCTTAGTTAGCTCATGTGTTGGTTTAGTTCTAGCTAATAAAAGAAACTAAAGAGCTTTTCTTTCTCTCTCTCTGCTGTTTCCAGGTAGCTGTTGCTAGTTAGTCCACACAGTTAAATGATTTCTTGTGCATCAGGTGCTTACAAGGGCAGGAACTTTGCTTTGGTACACATTTGTAAAGTGCTATGGGTGCTTCTGGTCCTTTAAAGAATAAACAACACTAGTATGCTTCATTTAACATGTCTAAAAATATTTTTCCCCCAGGAACAGCAGGCAGGCACTCTGTAACTGGCCACAAGGCCAATAAAGGGTGATGCACATTGAGGATTGTCCCTCCACACCTCACTGGCCATTGCTGTGATCTCTGGCTCAAAGCCCTGCCACACTGGGAACTGCTTCCCCAGTAATTAATAATCAGGGCTAGGTGCTGGTACTATACACATCTTGACAAAATTTTGATATAAAATAGCCATTGAACTTTACTCTTTTCCTCACTGAGGTCCGTTGCTAAAACAAAAATTGCTTTTTAGCCCTCAGCCTGATAAATTAAAGAAAAATGCTTTTTTTTTTGTATAGAAAAAATCCCACAGAAGGGTCAGTTGCGCATAAGGTAAGTGCCTTTACACATTTCTGGCCCAAAAAAGAGTTTTTTAACCCATCCCTTCCCAGCAGTGGCAGGATTTGCTGTGCTCCCCCCAGGCTCTGTCCACGGGCAGGGCTGGCTGCTCCTTCCATGGACACACCATTCCCTGTCTGGCTGCCCTGCAGGACCTCTGATCAGCACTGACAGAGCCCTGCTGCTCCCAGAAGGGCCAGGAGGGAGAGCTGGGGGGCAGCAAGCTCCAGCTGCAAAGCCACGTCCATAACCACAGCCACAGACCCTGGAGCAGGGCAGCACTCACAGAACAGCAGAGCTTCTGTGGGAGGAAACCAAAACGTGCTGGCTTAGCAGCCCTTCTGCACCTCCAGCTCTTCTGCTGGAAATTGCATTCACCTTGGCACTGCTTTGCTCAGGCATTTTTGGGTTTGTTTCTCTGTGTTGCTGTTTTATTTTTATTTTTTAAATAGGCATTTTGTAAGAGTTCTCACTACTGAAACCAGATGTTTTCTAGAAGAAATTTCCTGCCAGTCATAATGACTCGGGTGCACTTAGTTGTTCAGAAAACCCTCTGAAAGAAAAATCCAGTGTATCTGAGATAATGAATGAAGTGCATAAAGCTGTTTCAGTTATACAAGTATATATATTACTAGTATATATAGTAATTACAAGTATATATTATATATATATGTATATAAAAATTATACATAATTATATATATTATATATTTTTATATAATATATAAATATAAACATATATGATATATAATAATATATAATGATATATAATATAATAATATATATCATTATATATATTATATATTTTAGTATATATTATATATATTTTTATATATATTATATATAATTTTTATATATATATATATATATATATATATATATATATATATATATATATATATATATATATATATATATAAAATTACAAGTATATATTCAGTATATCCCACCCCCATTTAGACCTCACCATTACTCTTCAAGAGAGAAAAGGATAGAAAAATTTGGGTTGGATTTGTTGTGGAGTTTTCCTTTGTTTGTTAGAGATCAAGTGAGAAGAATCATCAGGAGGCTGCCTTGAGAGGTTTAGAGGTTTTCAAAGCTGGAGGTGAATTCTCCACAAGGGAAGAATTTGCTTTGGCTGTCCTGCAGGAGATCAGATATGCTCTGCCCTGCTGCTACATCTGTTTCCACTAATTTCAAATTAAAAAAGGTTTCAAATTTTCAAATTGAAAGGATCCATACCTATTCTGAGCCTCGGAAGAGCAGCCAGCCACATGGAGACAGAAGAGAGGTGGGATTTTACCAGCTGCCCTGGGTTAGGGTAATTTTGGAGACAAACTTCTCAAGGGGTTTCCTCTAGAAAAACAAATTGGTTTTGGTCAGACTATGGGATGTTGATGCCAACACAAAGGGGCAAACCATCACCCTGTGCTGCTCATCCTGCAGGGTCAAACATGCACCTGCCTTGACTTCTTCAGGATGCTTTGGCACAAGGAAAAAAAGGCAGTCGTGTTTTACTGTTATATTTTTTGAAAAATTCTTTTGTTAAGATTTCTTCTCTTTGGAAGCTGAGAAGCTTCAGAAAAGAATGAAAACAATACTTATTTAATTGCTTCTCTTGTTTTTGTTGCTTTGGAATGTGGTTTGCTGATTGTTTACCAACTGGTCATTGTTTGATTGGTTTCATATGAATTGTTTTTACTTAATGAATAATTATTATCAGCTGTATCAGACTGAGGAGTCAGTCACAAGTTCTTCATTATCATTCTTGCCAAGTCTTCTGTCTGTATCCTTTCTCTTTCTTTAGTATAGATTTAGCATAGCATTCTTTAATATAATATCATAAAATAATAAATCAACCTTCTAAGAACATGGAGTCAGATTCCTCATCTCTCACCTTGTCCTGGAAACCCTCACAAACTCAACAATCATGAGCTCAATTCTTTTAGCTAACATTTCCTGCGCTCAATTATTAATTCTTCAACAATATACCTAAATTATTCTATAGAAATTATATTGACTGAATCAGCATCCAGGAGCATGCTGGGGATAATCTGTTCCATATCCTAAGATTATTTGTTCATTGTTGATTATTTTCCATTATTACCAGTAATTTACCCACCAACCAGCAGATAAATATAAGCATTTGCTTGAAATAAAAGTTACTTAAATCTTACACAACAGGGAAAAAATGCCATATTCAGGATATATACAGGATTAAAACTGTATTCACTAACCTCCAAGAAGGGAAGCTCAAGGCTTTTGGGTGTTTAATGAATTAAACCTTGGATTGTTGTTAAGCATGATTTTTAGCCACACTGAAAATTGTTTCTTGGTAATAACAGGTTTTGAACAAAATCTTTTTTTTTTTTTCTTTTCTGCCTCTCATCAACTGTTATTTTGTTTCTCTTTTCCTCCCCAGCTGCTCATGTTATTACTTGCTTAATTTTTCCTGTTTCTCTTTCGATCTTCCCTCTCTCCAGGTGTTTCAAAGCTGGATTTCAACTATTCTATAGATTTCTCTAGGATGGATTTGTTTCAATTGTATTGCTAGGTTTTATGTACTTCTTGTTGCTGTTTCGAATTAAAACAATCTTATCAAATCATGATTATTCCTGTCAGAGTAATTTTTGGTTGTGGGTGTTTTTTGCATAAATACATGAGATTAAATTGTGGCTGAACACAGCTTCATTTGACAGTATAATATCATCTTCCTATTTATTGATTACCATCTCAAGTAAACATACCATCAGCTCACCAAAATCAATATATATTTGGAATTTATATTCAAGAAGAATTGCCTGGTGGCAAATAACTTTTTTTCTCCCTGTGCATGTAAGTTGCAGACAATATACAGACTGGAAACCATATTCAAGTTAAGTAGCAGAATAAAAACTGCACAGGGCACATGACAAAGCTGCTTTCTATGAAACATTTCCTTCTGTAGCAGTAGGAAAATCTATTCAGTGACCAGCCCTGGTGGTCTAGCAGGGAGAGGCTCTTGTTTTATTTCTAAATCTATATTCTAAATTTTCTTGGTAGTTTCAGTGTTATTGAGTATTAGTTCTTTTTGTATATAAGGAGAAACTTTATAATTATTAGTGCAGTCATGCTGTTTGCATAAACACCTTTAGGTTCAAGATATATTGTATTAGAATTGTTGGGATTATGTGCTAAGTTTTTTTGTTAATTACACAGTTGATGAGGAAGACATATTTAAGTGCAGTATTGAAAAATGTAGAAATTTCTTTTACACAGGCACCTAATATCTATTTTTTAACTTGGGCAGTTCTATTAGTGAAGTCAGACATGGGCTGAAATGAAACAACCTGCAATTGCTGTTTGAATTATATCAATAACTACTTCCCCTGCCAGATATGGCAATAACCAACTGTTTATGTAGAAATAATCTGATTTTCTGTAATGCTTCCATTATACTTTGCCACATTTTGTTTGATGACATATTCACTAAACAACCACTAGAACCTAACCTATTCAGTGGCTGAAATATTTTGACATCACTGAGAACAACCAGCACAAATGTCTGAACCTAGTTTTTGTAGATAGATTGGGGAGCAGCACAGGGATGGAGAAAAAACCTGAGCAGCATTAAACTTGCCTCCTTACACTGATTTTTTACCAAAGTAAAAACGTAGCTGAGATTTCAATTTCCTCCACATCTGTTTTTTTTTTGTAGGCATTAGTAAGAAAACTGATGAGCTTCCAGCACCATAAAGATCCACCAGTATCAGCCTGATGATTTCTCCATATGGTTTTTCAGCTCTTTTTGTTGAGGAGTTCCTGTGCCAACACAGAAAAAAAAAAAAAAAAAAAAGGAAAGTGAAAAGCAAGTGTCAAAAGCAGTATTTAGTTACAGCACCTTAAATTGGCTAAAGTTACAACAGATATCTGCTTTGGCCAGACTACATGAGCCTTTAAAACTGCATTCAGTGTTATGTGCCTACACAACAGATCTACCCAGCATTTGCATGGACTCACACAGAAAAAAGAAAAACACAAAAAATCAAAACACAAAAAAAAAGCAATGAAAAAAAAAGCCCAAACACTAGGAAAAAAGTGTTTGCCTAAGAAAACCAGCTTCAGTAGAGGAATCCTCTGGTGGTCTGCCATGGGGCTTCCTCCTCTGGGGAAACAAACTGCCATCATCCTACCTGGGATTCAAATCAAAATCAGATTACATGCTCACTGTACGCAGTGCTCAATCTTTTCTCCTCTGCCAGCATTTATGAGACACAGGGTATCCTTCACCAAAGAAGAGAACACGTAATGATAACATATTTATGAAACTTAAGTGGTTCAATTATTTTCATCCCAGTAGCTTTATGAGAGAGGTAGAAGTATGAAACTCCACGATATGATAACTCAGAGGAATTATTACAATGCTTGTGCATTACTACTAATTCCACCCTATTAGATGATACTATATCTTTTCATAATGAAGATTAAATGCAGCAGAAACCACATAATGGCAGAACTGCTGTAGATCAAATTGAGTCTACCATAAGAAAAATGATCACTGATCCCAAGACGTTATGGAGTAGTAAACTTAAATTGTGCTGCTTTTCAAGTTTATGTGACTATGATTATTTAATTTTCCTTTGTGCCTGCTCAAGTATAGCTGTTATGCGACTACACATGAGAGAACCTGAAATTAATTTGTCTCTATGAGATCAGTGACTGTACAAATTCTTATGAAAACTAACATGCCATGACAATAGTAATTTTGATGAAATTACAGCAAGAACTGCAATTCTCTGCCATCTGGCTGTCTCATCATAACTACTTTGATGTGCTTTTTATTACTTATTTACTTACTTCAACTACTTTAGCAGTTGTTTCAGAGCTAAGAAACATTAACTGCAGAGCAATATTAAAGAAACAGCGTTGCCAAAGCTTAACATTAATTCCTCACAGAAGTCTAAAACAATCCACAATCATCATTAATTAAAGCCCTAAAAATGATAGATCTATTCTATAATAGATCTACTTTATGAAGCAGACACATTTTCTATTTCATATTTTAAAATGCAAATATGTATCAGTTTTCAGAGTAGTCTGATTAGTTTATTCAAAAGTCAGAATGAACTGCCAGACACCTTTCATCTTCCTAAATAAAACCTTTCAATTACTTTTGGAATTGAGTTACATATTTACTTAATACATGACCACAATTAACAGACTGAAAGGGAAGTGTATCTAGGTACTTTTTTAGAAATAAGGAACCCATTTACTTGAGGTCAGGGTATCAGTACTGTGCATTTCTAATTCAATCATATTTATTCCAAGGCAAATCATCTCTTTGGCGACTTCTTATGAATACTAACCAGCCACTATAATTTATTTCCTTTATAAGGGGTGGAGAAGGTCAAACACTGCCTTTATGTTACCACTGCAAATCTGTGTGCCTGGTAAAGGTCCTGATCTGAAAACACAGAAATTTTGTCATTTTATACCGCAATCTATCAGGTTTCTGAGATAAACCCCAGCATGTCCAAAGCTCAAAGAATCTTTGCTGTTTTCCAGGAGCTATGCACATTTTCCATATCCCTTGGAGAATTCTTAGATCATAGTACACATCATGGTTCCAAACGTGCGCACACAAGGTGTCATCTACAACACGGTGATTTAGCACACGCAGATTTTACAGAAATGCAGGATTTCTGAAGGCTAAGAGAAGATATCACAGAGAACACAACCACCAGGAGTCACACCATGGGCCTGAGATAGATGTCCCAGTGCTCCTTGAGGCTTGGGGACACTTCCCTGGGGAGCTGTGAGGGGTGAAATCCTGCTGCCCAAAAAGCCACATGGGGCTGATCCACATGGATCTGGTTTGGCTTTCACCCCTGAACCCATAAAATCCACTAACCCACTTCCAAGGGGTGGCCAAACCTCCTGTCCTGGTGTCCTGTCCTGTTAGCTGAGATTAGGAACTCTAGGAGTTGACTGTAGGCATTAATGCCACGTTAGAGCTCAAATCTGTGTCTTGGGGTCAGTGTGAGGACCTGCCATGGTGGAACTCCTCTAACAATGCTGCTTTTCACCTTCTGAGAGCTCTAAACAACTTGCAGGGAATTACATTAAAAAGCATCAAAACAAAACTAGAAAAACACACCAAAAAAAAAAAAAAAAAAAAAAAAAAAAAAAAAGAAAAAGAAAAAGACCCAAAAAGCCACCAAAAAACCAAAGCAAAAAAACCCCAAACCAACCAAACCAGCAAACACAACAGATAGAGCTGCCATCAGAAACTCCTTGCAGATGGCATAAAATAGCTTAACTACAATTCACTGGGAGCTAATTTCAGTCATTGCTAATACATGCTGGGTAGAAAATTAGTGTCAAACAACAAAATGGCATGATTTTTTTAAAAGCATTTGGATTCAAGTTTCAAACAATCTCTATTAACCAGCAATCAAATTTGCAGATTCAAATCTCCCCCACAGAATTACACAGTACCAGCTATTCTTTCAGTTTTAATTAAAAAAAAAACAAAAACAACCAGAAGATGTTGAACATTACTGTTAGATTGTAATCATTAGAGTAGGGAAACATATGGCTATATAATACAGCCAGATATTTATGTGGTGACTGGACAGATACAGCATTTTGCTAATTGTTTGCTTGTCTGAGTTGTTTTTTCTCTGCTGAACAGAGTGGAATGTTTCTGCACTGAGCTTTGCCTTTTATCCTGTATTTGATCCCTCCCTAGATTTATTAACACAGACCTGCCTGAATAGGCCAAGATGCCAAAATTATGGGGACAGAACAGGATATTCAGATTTACTTCCCTGTGTCTGTTTACTCATTCTTGCAAAAAACCTTACTCCCTTTTTATCCAAAGACCTTAAAATTAGGAGGCTATCAATTGCACAATAAATGGCTATATCAGACAATCTGCAGACTAATCTTGGAGACAAAAAATAGGACTCATTACAAAAATACTTCTCAAAAACATCACAGCTATGCCTTGGTAACATCACATATGAAGATTTCAGCAACACACCTGGATTATTATCTTTTTATTGTGCTTTCAGGCTTCACAGATTGATAGCAAGTTGAAACAGGCAGTAATGGAGGTAACTGTACATCTAAGATGTTAAACCACAGTTTGCATCTCTAGAGAGTTAAGACTGCAATACTAATAATTCCATATAGATAATTCTGCAATACTGTTAATTCTACAGGGTTTCCTAAAGTTGATAATTTTTTTTTAAATTAGTTTTTGGAAAGAATCATGGATTTATCTTTAAAACCTGTAGGTGCTAGTAAGAGTCAAGCACTGGGTTGCATAAGACTGGAGATAGGAACTTGACATTAAGAAGACCCAAACAATTTTTGCTTTCTGTTACTGTAAAATTAGAGAGCTTTCTGATCTGTTTTGCACTAACACACATTCCTAAACTTGACCTGTGTTTGTAACAGCCAGAACACATAATATGTACAGAAAAAAAAAAAGCTAAATGCAGAGGCCAATTAAAAGAACTAAGAATAATTTAATCTGCAACTTTCTAAGACCTTTTGAATAGAATACATTCCACATTAACCTTTAACACCAGTATTGTCATTCCATATTAAAATTCTGCATTCTCAAGTCAATGCTTTAAGTGAAATCTCTATTGAGCTTTACATTTTCCTCCAAGCAAACTGCAGAAGGACAAATACTTGTTAGTTAGAAAGCCAAAAACGTTCTAACTCTAAACAAAAAAAATTTAAACTGTGTTTCTGCTATGAAAATAATAATTACATGGCAAAAACATTCAAACAATTATGCTGGGACAAAACTCTGACTTGGGAGATAATGGATAGAGCCAGCAGGGACTAAAATGTGCAGCATTTCCTGGTCATTTACTCACTGGAAGATTTGAAAATCAGTTTATTCATGGGAGAAAAATAACCTATTGCCATCAGCCCTTGATCATAAAACACATAGAACTTTAAACTCCCAGTGCAATATTGAAAGGAAATAAATGTGCATCTAATCAGCTTTGCCCTTCATAGCAGGTATCACTTTGGCAATCAGGAGCACACTGTGGATAGCAAAAATAATGGGAAGACAATATTCTGAGTGGGGGAAAAAAACAGAAAAAAAGGCTACGCACTTTGCAAAACACACAGGAAGACTGTAACCACAGGTGGCTATTTCTGCTGACCTAAAACAATTCCCTAAAACGGTGGCTGTGATGCAGCCAGAACACCAAGGGCATGTTTTCACTTTAACTTATGCATTCTTCTGGAATCCTGAGGTCTGAGTAAACTGCACCATCCCAAATAACCCTTCAAGATGCAAAGGCAGGCTCACACCGACAGCCCACAAAGAGGTGCATGAAATGACTGCCTCTCAGTGCTGAAATCCCACAGAACCATTTCTCTTTACACGTCTCTATCAGGGATTTTATTCCCTTCCACTTGAGAGAAACCTGACAAAATGAAGCAACCTTAGCGAACAGAATGGCAATTTTCATAAAATGCACAGTCAAACTGGTAAAGGCAAAAATCATCTAAATTCTCCAATTTTTACTTCAATTTGAAATAAAATAATGTGAAATACAGTCATTGTGGGTTTCTCATAATAAGACACATTTTACAGGTACTAACACCAATAAGTAATGTATATGAATTTGCTGGCAATTCCAAACTGCTTGTCTTTCACAGGATTTCTTATGGCTATTTACATTTTCACTCAGTGAAAATCAATTACCTTCCCGCAATAAGCCTCATTTGCTACCTTTGAGTATAATAGAAACACCATTAGGATGATGACATTACCCAAAAGAAGGGCACCACACAGTTGGTAGACATAAATTAAGGACCCTTTCACATATGCATTAGAAATACTGCTGTGACTGAAATATGCATAAAACCCGGATCTATTAGAGCTATTAGCGTGATTTTGAAGGAGGGAGGATGGGAGAGGGGGGGAGACGGCGATCCGCTACTTCGACAAAATCATCTATTTCCTTTTTTTTTTAAATTTTTTTTAGCCTTTTTTTTTTTTTTTTCTTTCTCCTGAGTGTTTTTTCTCACTGATGCAATAAGCAGAGGCCCCCAGCTGAGCTGATTTTGGAAATGCCACTGAGCATGGCGTGCGCGCTTGGCTTGGCGGCGGCACAGCCCGCTCCTCCCGCCGCCCTGACCCGCGCTGCTCCGCGGATGTGCGCCCGGCTGGTTGCTGCTTCATGTGGAAAACACCTCCTGCCCGCCCAGGCACGGGATTTAGGCACGTTTAACTTCCATCAGGGCTCCCTGATAACTTATTACCCAGCCTTAATGGGACTAACGTCGAGGGCTTTGTGTGCGCACTTAGGGGGAGAGAAACTAATTTAGAGATTCCACCCTTGGAGTCTGTTAACTGTGTTCAGAAGTAGCTTCCTCTTATCTTATTCCTTATCTTTACCTGGGCTCTTATGAGCTTAAGCAAAACAAAATTATAACGCAGTCTGAATGGCGTATTCTGGATGAAAAGTGTAAAATGCTGTTCCCTCCTTCCATGTTGTAGTAAGGGTCCCCAGGACGAGGCGAGAGGTGAGAATTGACTCCAAGTTCTCAGAAGGCTGATTATTTTATGATAATATATTATTTTAAAAGAAAATTATGTAATAAAGCTACACTAAAGAAAGAGAAAGGAGACATCAGAAGGCTGGACAAGAATGATAATAAAAACCCGTGACAGACTCAGAGAGTCCAACACAGCTGGCTGCGAGTGGACATTAAATTAAAACTGTTCACATGTCGGGTAAACAATTCTCCAAATCACATTCCAAAGCACCAAAACATTGAGAAGCTGAAGCTTCTCAGGAGAAAAAAATCCTGGTGAAAGGATGTTTCATAAAATATCACGGTGACACTTCCATACTCGTTTGACACACCAATGACCCCATTAGGAATAAGAAAAATATTGGGATGCTGTTTCTCCTGCAGGACTGCTGATCATATTTGTCACGTGGTTTTGAACAGAAAAGCTTGTTTCTCTTGCAGACATGTCAAAAACTATTTGGTTCTGCAGGCAGGTTTTAAGATGGCTCTCACCACTCAAAAGCCAGGACAATCTCAGGCCTACAGCAGGCATTCTGCTCTAAACAGACTTAAATCCACCAAACACCCAACATCAAAGTGTGAAAACTGGCCTAATCACCAAAACCAGAAGTATTTAAGGTGCAGAAGGATGATCCAGGACTTGGGGCATTCCATAATGAAAAGCCACATTGGACATACAACAGAAGCAGTAACCTGGGGCTCCTCTGCCTTATAAATGAGTCAGAAAAAGGATTCTAGGAGAATCTAACCTATTTATACTATTATTTTATAAGGTTGCCATTAAATCCTGACCACGCTGGAACTAAAAGAACATGGAGTATTTCTTAAATAACTTCCCTTCTAATTCTAAAACATTTTTCTGTTAGGCACAAAAATAATATCTGTAAATGTTTGCTACACATGATTTCCAAATAAGCTTGACAGGAATAAGGTGTTACTGAGTTCTTAAGGAAAATGCAGCAAAGAACTAACCTTTTCTATTTTCTTTTCCCCTAGGAATAAAAGATCAAATGGATGAAAAAGTATTATCTACTTACATTATCTACTCAAAATGTTATCTACTTACATTAAAAATTCTGATTGGCAGAGGAATGCTCAAATCTCTTTGGGCATTTCTATGGCTACAATGTACAGTAGAAAATATGCAGAATGGTTGTGCCTTCAGATTAATCATTTAGACACTATACATTTCATAAGGATAAAGGTCATAACAGCTGAGCAAATAATTTCCATCAACATTTTAAATAAGATTATAGGATACATAGATTTTTTCATTCAAACTGGGCAGTATCTGTGCAAGGTATTGTGGCATTGCAGGAAATTATCTCTCTCTGAATGAAGAAAACACTACAGAGGAAAATACAGAAGTTCTTTAAATAAAAAGCAAATAAAAACACCCACTTAAATGGTAGATGCTTTTTCCATTATCCTCAGTAAAGATAATTCTAAAGACCTGTTTCATTTTAAGGACACATACAAGTGTTACATTTATTCAAATGTTAATTTAGTTTTTTTAAACATATTTGATTTTCTCTTAAAACACATCTATAAAGTCCTCTAAAAAGGACATTTAAGCAAAATATGAAAGGGCTGTCTTCTCTGAAGTCAGTGTAAGAAATTAGGAGGAATTTGAAACTATGATAAAATTTTCTATTTATTGCAAATTTACGTCTCAGTACAAAACAATAAATATATTGGTTTTCTTCCTCAGATAATCACATTGTTCTGATCTTTAACATATATATGAATATATGTGAAGAGAAGCATTTCTTGTTTTCTGATTAAGGTGTTCTTTTGCATCTAATAATTACAAAATGCTTAATCAATTATTTGTTAAATGCCTTAATTAAATAACTGATGGATCTCAGGCTTGAATTTACATAATCTAGCTAGTAATCATGCCTTTTCTTGTGAAAATTTATCTCTATATTGGAAACCAGGACCTGGTGAAATTGACGCATTTTCTTCCCTGCTTCTTCTTCATCCCAGCCTCCCATTCCATAAAGTAGAGGAGAATGAGTAAAAACTCTGGCAGATTATGAAATCAACAGTCTAAGAAAACCCTCATTATATCACAAATACATTGCAAAGTCCAAAATAAGCATGCTTGATACTAAAATCAGGCAGGAAAACCTTGGCAATTTAGTCTTTCCGAAGAATCTGGAAGAAGAATAAGACGTAATAAGACATGCAATAAGACACATTACGCTTCCCCTAATTTAAAGCTATTGGAAGTGAGTTTAGTTGTCACTTCCTGCTGAATGGGAGACAAAGAGAACAGAAAATGGAAAGGGACCCATCCTTCTCCACCTCAGAGCCACTTTTCAATTTCAATCAGGACCTGTGCCCAGTCCTTACAGCTCAGCCAAGCTACCCCACAGAACAAAGGGAAAGGGCAAAAGCAGTCTGATGCAAGTCAAATGTTCCAGCAATGCTGGGATCCCCCAAGAACCAAATTCAGCACCTCCACAACTGCTCTGCACCACCAGACAAGTTTAGAGCACAAAGACCAAGGCCTCAGAGATTAATTTTACAAGGATAACACTAAACTCCTTCAACATTCACAAACTGATGTCAAATGCTGTCCACAATCTATGAAAAATTAGTATTAGGGAAAATAAAACCCTACAATGAGAACTGGGGAACTAAACTGAACCAACCTTCAGCTCCTTTGTTTTATGTGATGGCTTTTCATTTGTATTAACAAAATTTCTTCCAAGTGATTTAAAGATCCCAGTGATAAGTTTAGCCTAGATACTTCGATAACTTAATGTGGCTTCTTCAACTGGCATATTTGATTATTTATCTGGCACTTTAGATGTGCTGGAGGATTCTGTTCCCAGGAAATTGCCCTGTTGCTCCTGTAAATCAGCAACAGCTCAATTTGAATGAAGTGTTTCCAAAAGCCAGCATTGCAGCAGTCCCTTTGAGAGGCATGAAAGAGAAAGGAGTGGTTTCTGCAAAGTTTCCTGCTGTCCCTCTCCTGGCTTCCTCTGCTCATCACAGCCATCAGTTTTAGTTCACCTAGATGGTGCAGAAACACTTCTGCCATGTTGACCAAACTTTATCCTTATTAGAACAAATCTCCATACATAAAGGGGGAAAACAAGCCACCCAAAATAAGTTCTTTGATCTTGTGCTTCTTTAGAACACATTCCTGTGTTTTCTACAGCTTTTGTAGGTATTTAACTCCAGTTGCTTGCTGAAGAACCAGTTATTGCAATCAAAAGTCCCAGGAAGTCTCACCTGCACAGCAGAGCATAGTTTGGATATTTTTGGAAAACAAAACATTGAACAAAAATGCAAAACAAAACGTTGAATGCAAATCCATCGACAGAAGCAGTTCCAGTTCTGGCCATATGAAAAAGAATGTAGAGGAAAACTGGAGGAAAATATAAAGAGACACAAGAGGTGAGCACAGTGCTTTCTTATCAAACTGAGGAGGGTGGAATGAGAAAGCAGAGGGTGTGATGGCACTGGGTGAGCAAGAAGGGACTGAGAGGTGACTGCCTGGCTGTTCAATGGGGGTTTCAATTGAAGAAGTCGCAGCTGATCAGATGGAGCAAGCTGCTACAGGCTCCAGAACAAAGAAGGGAACAAGTGCCTCATTAACCTGTGGAATAACTTGACATAAAATGCTGCAGCTACTGAAGGATTGCAGTTTTTGAACCAATTCACAGTGGGCAGTTAAATTTCTTATGCTAATAACTCCCTGTAATGTTTCATTTCAGCAATAGAAAGCAAATTGAAATATATATGTTCCAACACACACATATATATATGTTCATGTTGTAGAAATTATTTGTTTGTTGGGGATGAGTTATTTGTTGGGTGTAGGGAAAACTCAGGGCTCAATATGAGTTATTAGTAAGTTTTGTTTATTGAAGAGAGTATCAGACATTTATACAGCAAGTAATAAGTTCATGAATATTCTGTAATTTACACCGTCCATTGGCTACATTATAACACTAGCTCTTCTTCATTCCTCAGGGGTTACACCTCTCTTTTCTCATGTTATTTGTTATCATACTACAGCTAGGCTTAAGGACACGCTCTATTGCAGGTGTAGGACTTGGAATTAGCCACGGCCTTGTACTTTTCTAGTCTTTAGCTAGCTAAAATCTCAACATGTTCATATAATAATTAACACATATATATAAATAACATATACATATATGTATAACATATATATGTTCCTTTGAATTGTTTCTGATGAGGATTCATTATGCATTAAACAAAATGTTTTTTTAAAAATTCTTTTCAATGGACTGGAATAATCAGAATTATCACCATGAAGAGACACCACCCCCTCAAAAATACAAACACATTCTCCTCATCTGCCTCAAAACATATGTACACCCTGTGGTTCAAGACACTGCCATGGCACAGTTGTCTCACATTCAGGGTACTAATAGAATGATGGTGCTTGTTCCTGGGTCAGTGAGCAAGCCAAAGCTGCCTAAAGTCACACTCCAGCTTGGAGAGAAAAGAAAGAGTGGGTTTTGCCTTTTTTTTTTTTTTTTTTTTTTTTTAGCAGAGAAAAATAGAAAGAACTGGTTAGATTTTGCTCTTTCCAGACTGTTTTATCTTTGTGTGTGCTCTGCTGCCTGCCCCAGCATAGCTGTGCTGGTAATTTTCCTGCCTGCAGGCCAGCAGGTCAGGGGTTGAAGGACAAGATAAAAACTTAGGCTCTAATTCAGTGGTGCCACAGAAGCACAGTGCTCGTAGGGCAAGAGCAGCCACACTGTCAAAGGTGCCTTCTCTGGATGAAACACTGAGCAGAGGTCCCTACTGGCAAAGTCAAATGAAAAAGGAATGAAAGCTCCACTGCAAAAAAAAAAGGGTTTGGAAAATGACTGACATGGAGTTGAAAAAGAAAGCTGAAGTTCTGGTGGCTTTCTTGTTCAGCTAACATTTGTTTTTACATCTGTCCTTCAATATTTATGGAGGTCTGGCAAAAATATTTGTATTTTCAGTTTCATTATCAGTTCGTATTAGTATAATTAGACAATATAACCTCTATCTTATTTCAATTGATGTGGCTTTCATTAATAAAACTTAAAGTATATAACTGAGAAGAAAGCAATTTCTATCCTTGTTTTTTGGAAACAGAATGAAATGGAGTCTTAGTTGTCCCATTTTAAAAATGTTTAACCTACCATGTTCATGTTGGCAGTCAGTTACTAGTGGCAAGTGTTTCTGCTGGTAGCCAAATAAATAAACCATTTTCAAAGTGAATGAAAAATGATAAAAATGAAAATGATAAAATAGATAATTCAGTGAGCATTAAACAAAGCTTTATCTGAAAGCAAACAACTAGCATTACCTTGAATACTAAGCTGAATGAAGAAAAAAATTTAAATAAAATTCCATACTCTAGCAATAAAATAGAAATGCATCTGAAAGCACAGTTTAATACATTTAAAAACAGTTGTAATGATGTTGGTCAACAACAACAAAAAAATGTTACAATTCCTAAAGTTGGGGAAAAACTGATATTATTTCACAGAAGAGAAAAACTCACATTTTTATTCTTAGCTTAATCCATGTAGCTGTGGCAAATTCTTAAAGATTAGAAAGTAAATTTTTAAAAAAAGTTTAAAGTTAGTAATAATAAAGTTATTAAAAATAGTTTAAAGTTATTTTATAATAAGTCTACCCACAAACTTGATTTGAGTGATTTTGTGTGGAAAACTGTTATGTGCAATATTGCAATAGACCCGCCAGCATTGAAATTAAAGCAGAAATTAGGGTTTTATAACTGTAGTTTTTTTCTGAGTGTGGAGGGAAATAAAAAAAGTACTATTAGTTTGACAGAAACCTTAAGTTGTAAACCTTGAGTTGTAATAAATGCGTTTTTCCTAGGAATGCTCTCCCTGTGGGTGCAGTTCTCTCATAGGAAGTCACGGTCAGAAAAACAAGATGTGCTAAGGCCAAAGTTTATGTTCCCAGAAAAAAAAATTATTCTCAAGGTGTTCTTGAACAGCACTGCAACAATAAAATATTGGCCCAGACCTATTAAAAAGACCTGCACTGTTTTAATTAAGAGGTTGTGCAATTATTTACCAGTCCCAACCATTGACCATTCGCATTGAACAGCTTACAAACATTTAAGGTCCCACATTGTCCTATGGAAAACTCATTAAAGCTTCTCATAAGAGCCCTGAAACCATTTCAGATTACTGAATTTTGGATCCTACATGTTCCAAGTGTGGTTGGAAACATAGATAGGCTTAATTGAAAAAAAAAAAAAAGGCAAAAATTTCTGTTAAAGCTCTTAAATACCAGAATTGCCTCTGAAACAAACTTCTAGTGTAAAAGAAAAGGCATGAGAGTTGGAATGCAAAAACAAAAATGGGTTAGAGTATTATACACTCATTTTAGGGGTATCAATCAGTCATTTTAGGAGTACCAATCATTTCGGGAGTACCATTAATTAAGAGTATTAATTATTTTATAGTATTAATACACTTCTGGTATTTCAGAAAAGAAACCTTTTCCTGGCAAACACCCTTGGGATGAAACACAAGATTCCCCTGGAAATGAGGTGAGCCCAGGTGACTCAAGTAATTTAGACAGAGGCATTCCTCATTAAACAGCTTTGCAAAGGAACCACAACACAGCTAAACTGAGCTCCACCACTGCATTGAGTGGGAATAATTCCTATCAAACCCATTGGAAAGGTGCAAACCTATGTAGCACAAGGGGAGTGATGGGAGTAAATTGAGCAGACAATGTTTTTTTGGCTGAATGTCAGAAAAAATATTCCTAACAGAGAAGACAACTATTAAACTGCAGAAAAGCCACCCCCAAGGGAAAGTGATAAAAGTCTCATTCCTTCAGTCCTTTGAAAGGGAATTAGGTGCTGCAGAAAGTCCTGTAGAAAACAGTCCTGTGCTTTTAAAATTATTTTTAAATGTCTGTTACACCTTTCTCCTCTCTCATTCCTGTCATTTTCAGAACACAACTGGGGCAGCACAGAGCACACATGGCAAGGAGGGAATTCCCAGTCTGTCTTTGGCTTCCTTCCCTTTTTCTTGCCATTCCCACCCTTTCCCATCAGCTATCCCAGCCTGCCTTTGGGCTCCCTCCCTTTTTTTGCCATTCCCACCCTTTCCCATCACCTACAGATGGGCTGCAGGAGCAGGGGGCAATTACAAATTATGCAATTACAAATTAATCTCTGTTATTGTTGCAGAAGCCTCGAGCTGTGCTCCAACAGCACAGAAGTAATTTTCTTGTCTTTGGGAGTGGGAAGGTTGGTTGTGCATTTGTCAGTTTTATCCTGTCAGGGTGTTTGTGGGGGTTCTGCTCAATATAACGAGATAAGTGAGTCAAACAGCATTTCTCAATTTTAATATCCCAAGACTTTGCACTGGCATGAGGATTGCTGCCACAAAGCCTCCTTATAAAGTTCTTTTGTCACATACTGCATTATAAACCTACCAGATACTCTCCATTTCAGGCACTGACACATTTTCTAACCTTTTTTACATGCCATCAAAGCAGTAAGCACCCACCAAAAATCCAAAGCCAACCCCACCCCATCTGTTGCATTTTAGAGCTCTATCTCAAAAGAAATTCAGCCCAGTTCCTCAGTTTTACTGTCACTTCCTGATACACATACTTTTAGCAAGAAAAAGGGGTGATATAACTATTGTTCTAGTTAACAACTATTTTTCCCTGCAATTTAAGATAAATCCTCATCTTGTACCTTCATCAAATTATATCTGGATCATGAGATATGACTACTTCAATACATAAGAATAAACACGCTTCTTTCTCTCTCGTATCACTTTACCCAGAAACAAAATGTTATTTTGAAAAAAAAAAATACAAGCCCAAACACACAGAAAACACCTCAAACTACACAAATCCAAAAACCAGTTTATAAACAAAAAAACTTGTAAAAAAATCCTCAGGAGAGCATTTGTGCACTACTCTCAAATTTATTCACCATTATTTTGTAAAATTATTATTATGTACTATTATTATGTAATTAGTATTGCATATTATTATGTAATAGTATTATGTACTATTATTTTGTAAAATATTATTATGTACTATTATTCTGTGCATCCCAAAATATTAATTTGTGAATAATTTAGAAATGTGCCCAATTGTTGTGAAAAACCATCTTTCATTTACGATTTTCATCTTTTTATCCTTCAAAACTGACAGATCAAAGTGGCAGTTGTTGCACTTTCTTGGGAATTTAAGACTGATTTCCACTTTTCCAACAGCTGATAGTTTTTAACTGCTGCTTGACTGTGATTGTTCTATTAAGACAACGATAACAATAAACTAAGTTTATATAAGTGAGTGTCCAACCTGGAAATAAAAGTTGCATTTTCCCTTCAAGAGCATTACCTGTATAACAATCTTAATTCATATGAAGAAATTCTATTATAAGGGACTTTTTAAAATTTCAATAAGTCCATTAGACCGCAACTCAAGTGAGTACTAAAATTCTCTGAAAAAGAAGGGATAGGTTTCCAAATAAAACTGTCAAAATGAGTAAAAGTTGAGGCTCACCATCTCTAACTTTAATATGTATTAAAAAACCATTATTATTTTTTTAATAGTAGTTTAGTACAAAAAAATCCCTAATGCCTTTAACTGTTTAAAATGCATACAGACACATGTATATAGATATGACAGCAGGGCAATTTCTCTGCAAACGATAAACAAGTTCTAAGACCTGATGGATGTTCCTCTGCAACTCCATGGCTTCAACCAGCACTTGTGGCATTGTTAACCCCTCTTAAGAGAAATAAGAGTTTTCAGGGAGATCTGATGGGAATAAAGCTTTTGGTGCCAGAGTTCTCATTTGCCTCCACCAGAAATAATGTTGTATCCTTTCAGATGCAATGCCAGAAGCTGGGAGGCACCCTCAGCTCATTCCCTGGGCTGTGTTTGCACACCTCCTGTGCTCCACACACTTTGCTGCACAGAGAAATCCTGCTGCTGCTGCGGACAGCAGGAGTTCTGCTCTCAGCTCCAGTGGAAGCCAGAACTGTGCCCTTTTCTGTTATCAAAGCCCACAAACCCAAAATCCAGCCCTTTGTGGTTTGTTTTCAGCAACAAAGAGGGGTGCCAACACTTGCTGTAAGGCAGTGAGGTTTTCTGGTTGTGCTAAACATTATTCAAACTGTGATCTCTCTCAATAATGAAGGTACCCGTATTGCTGAAAATGTCCATTTTCAGGTTATTTATCAGTATAGAAATGGCAGCACCAATTTAATTCTCACAGCTGCACTTTTAAATAGGAAAGGGCAGAGGATTGCACTGGTGAGAAGCAAAAATGGAGCAACAGGAGCCATGGTTGTGTGGATCCAATGGCTCCATCACCTCAGAACTAGGCAGAGCTGGATTCTAGAGCAGCCTGCACACACTTCTACAACCCTCAAAGGACCCAGGTCAGAATTCTGTGTGCCCTCAGAGGTAAAATATCAGTTTCTTTTTCCTTGCATGTGAATAGTATTGAGGACAGCTTGAACCTGGGGCATGAATCAGCTAAAGAGAGTAAGAAAATAATGTAGAAATGCAAAAAGACAACCTAAACCTCTCCCAAACAATTAGTACTAAAAAGATTTCAGTTCCAGCACAATGCTCTTTCAGTCTAGAGCGCAGTCTTGAATATTCAACTCCTGCAAAGTAATTTGTGCCAACCTACTCCAGGCATATCACAACTTAAAAGCCATGAGGTATAGCAACCATGCCAAAAACTTACACTTTTTTGAAGCAGCTTCACACTTTTTAAGCAATTCTTTAGTCATTCATTTTACAAAAGTCAGGATTTCATGTTTTTCTTAATCATCACTCACAAATCAGCAAAGAACCCCATTATGAGAGCATTTATTTAACAGTTTTCTAGCTGAAAAGCTCATAATGTGAGCCAAGTTACCAAAGATGTTCCAGGAAGGACAGGCAGCTTTTGGTCAATCTGCAATAGTGGTTAATAAATAAATGAGCAAGGTTGGGTTTATTTTGTAATATATCACTTTTCCATAAATATAAAAAATAAATTTATTCATTTATATATTTAATTTATATATATAATAAATAAATAACATAGAAATATCATTTAGCCATAAATATATCATTTAGCCAAAAAAGCTGCCTAGTTTCATTGTTTACTGGATTATTTAAAGTGTTCTTACCATAAAACTCAATGTTTCACTCAAAATAGTTAAGCAAACCATTGGGATAGAGATACTGAACACTGTTGCAAGTTATGCAGGTGAGACAATGACTATATGAATAGTGCTAACAGGTCTCAAGTGTATTTAGAGAATATTTTCATTTCCAATAACCGACTGCTGTATTTCAATTTAATTCCGATTTAATTTCTTCATTTTCAATTTTGTTTCTTTAATGCTACAAATGCCAAGCAAATCATTAAAAGAAATGTCATCTCTATCAGTGGCAGCTGCTGCTGCTACAGAAAGAGGAGGGGAGGTGCAGGAGCAGGGCAGCCAGCAGAGCCCACAGCGGTCTGCAGAGTCACTAGTGGGAAAACAACAAAGGCCTTTCCATGCAACTACCACAGATGTGCCCAGAGCCAAACTGTCAGAAGCACTTAGGGTGACAGCTACTCACAGTTCATTATTTCCTTCTCACAGGTCACTGGGTGACAAGCTGGGTCACCGTGCTTGCTCGGCTGCTCCCGGCTCCCCCACGGCCCCCCAGTCAAGGTAAGCGCCTCAAATTAGTGCCAACAAATATCTGCAAACGCTGCCTGCAAATGGGAGTCTGCTCTTTAATACACCTTCCTTCTCAGGTGGATGGATGGCATCTCCCTGTGCTGGGTTTGTACAGGATACAGCTACTGGAATAGTTTTGTCAAGATGCGACTAAAGCAGATAATGAAAGCTAATTTGGCACCAATTTGAAGTTTTAACCTTTACAACACTCACATGGCAGATGCATCGTGAAAAATCATGGCAACTCAGGGGAAAGATTCTTTTCTCATAGAGGACTTTCCACTTTTATAGTATACAAAATGAAAGCAGACTTCTAAAATGCAGAAAATACAGTCTAAAGCACATTCTCTTTTTTGTGGATTGCATATGAACAGGTTTTTAAAATACTCCAGTAATAAATTAGTGCTTCTAATACACTCTGATCTGTCTTCATGGAGTAACCAATTTACAGTGCAGACACAGATCATGACTTTTTCATCTGTTTTGCCCACATGGAGTTTAAAATGAGCAAACAGAGTATCAAGAATCAAGGTCAAGCATTTGCTTAGCTGTAACAATGGAAGTGGGAGAAGGTTCCCATTTCCTCGGGGCTATTCCTTAGTCATTTTCCCTACACTAGAGCAAGTCTTACACAAAATGTAACAACTGGATTTGTCCAAGTGATTCAGAAAAACTAAAATGAAACCGTGTCCCAGATGGATCTGCCTCAGCAGCAAATGTGACAAGGTTACCAACATTCTGAATCAGGTCCAAGAGTGCTTGTACCTACCCTGGAGCACACCTAAATGCAGGCCTGGGTTAGAGACCAAGTACCCAGAAACTTGTGAAACCAAGATTACTTAGAGGAACAAAGTGATCCAATAAGGCCTGAAACCAAAACTGCATCAGAACAGGTGATGAATTTTAGAAAGGTGGCCAGCACCTTCTAAAGGGACAATTCTCACATTGAATGTACTGCTAGGACAGCACACATCTGTTGCAGCTGATTCAAGAGTACTTCCTTATTTTCCTAATTGGGCCCAACATGTAAAATCACAACTAGAGCAATAACTTAAAACACTGCTAGAAGTTATAAAGGTTACATTTCCACAACACTTAAACCATTACTATCTTGACCCAGTAAAGTTTTTATTAAAACTGTCCATTCCAAACTATTTTTGAGTGAAAGGAGGCAATGGATTAGCCATCTCCCACACACAAACAGTGAGAATGAGAATTAGGATGGCAAGGAAATCAGCAGTCATTAGTTAATTAAGTCATTAGTTCTTGTGCACTGAGGGAAGTACACAAATCACAGTCACACAGCTCAATGCTCTACTCAGCCTCATCCTAAAAGACAAGATTTCCCAGCATCTTGGATCCTACATGTCTACAACTACCTTGTGTTGGGTTTTGGTCTGTTTGGGACTTGTCCCTTTTTCCTCCATTTGCTGGAATGGAAAAGTTTTCTGCTGCTTTAGGACACGAAATAAAACGACACGGACACTGGACTCCCTAAGGTAAAAAAGAGGGAAAGCTTAATTCTGACTCCAACATTTATAGATTTCCAAAAGTGACAGAGGATTGGAGGGTGACAGTGCCACCTCTCCAACGACACTGGACAGGCCAACAGTCCATCAAATTTCTCCTCCTCCATAAAAGAACACAAAACAATGAGTTATTTACAGAAAGCGTGTGAGAAGGTTCATCACAAGAATGTAAACATCAGAAGGCTTAGAAGAACTTAAAAAAACTGAGCAACAGTTTCCCACTTTTCACATGGAAACTCAGAGGTCCAGCCTGGTAAATCAGAGATGAGGCTCATGTTTTTCTATCTTACAGGCATCATGTATCAAGCAAAGAGTCAAAAGTGTGAGATGCATTAAGTAATCAACACTGGAAAAACACTCAATAAGATGACTGCAAAGATATCAAGGACTTGCTCAGACCACTAACATGAGACACGCAAAAAAAACCCCAAAAACCCCCCAAAACAACAACTTCATATCATTGTTATCTTAACATATATTAGAGGAAAACGTGCAACTTTCTGAACAATGTGCAGGTAAGAGAAAGGGACTGCCTGCAGCTTTCAACCAGCAAAGATAACTAAGGAAACCAGTCTGAAAGTATGAAAATTATGCAAACAGACAGCCTTGCAATCTAATTAATGATATTCTTTGAAACTTAACCCTGTTATGGTGTTCTCCCTAACCCATCTAATAGAGTAAGGTTTTCTTTGGCTGTTGTGGCCCACTGTGAAAGGGTGGCTGTTTCTCAGAAACCAAACCAAACACTAAGAATGACATGTCTGAAACGCACTTTCCTATGAAACAAAGCTGGAAAACAAAACCCTTAGGGCAGGACTCAGTAGCTTAAAGGGAAACACTGGCTTGTTATTGTTATTACCATATTAATGTTATTGTTATTACCAAATGTTAATGTTATTACCATAAAACTGGTATTTGAGACTGGATCTGCATAGCTCCACAAATCCATCCCAGTGCTGGCAGAGACTCATAGCACCCCAAAGCAGCTGGATGTCTGGTGATACCCCATTTAACACCTCAAAATCCCTCTGCACACCCGTGTCTGGGCAGCTGAGCCTCCTTCCCTCCCTCTCAGCAAAGCAGAGTTTCACAAAAATCGACAAACCTGTTGAACAGGGCCGTTAACCAAAATAACTTCACAAAAATCAGATGAACTTTGGAGGAACACTGATCATAACCCTCAATTTATCAACTCATGCAGCTGGACCAACTGGAACAGCTCAAGAACACAGATATATTTCCCCCCAACACACAGCTCATACCTCATTGGTGCTCAGTTTTTCACATCACTTTGTAAAGGAAGGCAGAATTTTTTGCTGTTTGGAAATTGAACAGCTTTTCAAGTCACAGGAGATAAAACCCCCTCCGTCTCCCAATCTTACATCACTTTTCAGTCTCTGAAAGGATTCTACAGACTACAGAGGGGGATGTGGCAGCTGTTTAGCAGAACACATTAGTACTTATCACAGTCTAGTGGAAAATTGCAGTAAAGAGAATTTGAAGCACTTAGTACCTCCCTAACAGTGGGAACTGCAAAAGTTTTGAATTCGTTATAATTGGTATTTAATGCCAAATATTTCTGACGGTAAAAGTAATGTTATTTTGGTATTAAAATGCATTTTTCTACATCTAATTCAAGTTCAAGAAAATGCTCCAGGCTGCAGAGGTCTGCTTTTGCAAGACCTTGACTGCAGAGAGCTTTGTAAATCAAATATGTTTGTTCTGCAAGACATTTTTTTGCTTAATATTTATATCCTGTTATCTGAGGCTAAAAGAACAGACATTAAGTTGAAAATTGCTTTTTTCCAGTGTACTTAAATGAAGTTAAATAGCTTTTAGTGACCCTGACATCACATGGCCTATTTAAAGCACAAAAATCCATACTCAAAGCTCAGAGGAGCAAATGATGGTGGTTGAATCTTCCCATTGCTTTGCAGATGGCATCTCTTGAAAGAGTCAATATAGCCAACAAAGAGAGTTTACATTTTAAACATACAAGATTATTCCCTAGTAGTTTAATAATTTATTTTTAACAAAGCTTTAGAGTTATTGGATTAATCAAATAAAAATAAAACTATCCAAAATACAGGTGAGCTACCTCTACTTATGCAGATACCAAAAGCTGCTGGCAGCCAACACTTTCAAACACCTCAGCCATGGCACAGCTTTCAGGCATGTTTTGAAAAACATTCCAGGCACAAAAAGACTTAATATTTGCAAATTAATATTATAAAGAAATACCTGGAATTGAAGCCCTTGAAGGAGGACTTTGAAAAACACTTCTGATACAAAAAAAAATTAAAATAGCATTATAAAGGAAATATCCGAAATTGTAGTCCTTGAAGGAAGGCCAGAAGAGCCAATCTGTGGGTTCTCCAAGGGGAATTCTTCCAAGGGAAGAGTTACAGAAGCTTAGATGTACCAAACCCTCTCATTGCTTGAATCCTCTGCAAGTTACTATCGTAAACTTACTGCCAGTAGTAGCAACAACTTTAGAAGTTCAGCTTTATTCCTCATTGCAAGTGATGTCTTGTGATCTGAATGGGAGCTCCATTTTTAACATATTTTGCTCCAAAAATACCCAAAGCCTCAAAGATAACTAGCCAAATGCCATTTGTAAAACACAGCTTCAGTTACCTAAAGAAAGACAAAGTCTCCTGCCTGCTGTCAGTGGAAGCAATTAAGAACACTATCTCTTACTGAAATTAAAATCCAGTCCCACATGGGAAGTGACTGTCACTTAGTGTTTTGGCTCAGCATGACTTTCAGGTTTCTAACAAAACCTTTGCCATTTAAATTTAAGTCTTGCGCCACAAAATATGTCACAATGTTGACACAAGTCCTATTTCTTCTTGCAATTTGCACCATGTAAGGTTGGCAGAAAAAAAATTTAAAAGTAAATTTGCAATTGCTACTGAACATCATTCACATCAATCTTCAAAATAATCAAGGAAAAACAAAAAGAAAAGAAGCACATAAATGTCACCCCTTTTCATTAATTTTGGTCAAAATCCATTTTTGCTCATCAGCCAGAGGCTTTCTGAGATATTTCAATAATATCCAGGAAATCAATCTTACATGAAACTGAAGGAAAACATCTAATGTCATTGAACAATAAATATCAGTTCTGTCAGTGCCTTACCTTTGAGCTGGGGCCTTAGGATGTTTCTCTTCTGGTTTCCTCACCAGTGCCACTGTCAGCTGTGCAGTCTGCCCCAGGGGATCTGCAGGCATTAAATGGGCGTCCAAAGGTCCTGAAAGTTGTTTCTGATTGGGGTTGCTGACATTTTTTATTTTGTTGGGGTTTTTTTTTGCAGAACCTAAGAGATGAAAGTACAACCGTGCAATTTATATATTGCTAATTAAAATAATTGTGTCTACGTTTTCAAGCAAGGCTGTTGATTAGCAGGAAATGTCAGAAATACAAATAGCTATGTCAAGATGCATCAAGGAGCACAGATCTAGAGATTTAGTGGTCTGGGGCTTTGGGTTTTTTGGTTTTTCTTCCTTACTTGAGTTTTTCCATATAGAAAAAAAGAAATTTCCAGAATCTGGGCTATAAGCATGAACAGTTCTGAGACACAAATATATTTAATTTTTTATTCTTCTATAATCCTACATGTAGCTATTATTTACCTAATATATAAAAACCCTTTTAAGAAATAAAATAACAAAATAAAGAATTTTAAGAAAAAATGGGAAATCAAATAGGTTATTTTTATTTTTTTTTTTAGGAAATAAGCTTCCACACTGATATTTCTCTTTCCAAAACGTGTTTTTGAAAGGACTGTGTCTGACCTGCCTCTGGCTCAATACTGTGACCTCTTCTGCTGAGCTGCTGTCTATCTCCTGATGAGCTGCAGCCCAGGCCCCATGGTGAATGTGGTTTTCTGTCTGGGTCACCTCCTCTCTTTCATTTAGCTCCTCTAGGTAGGTCAGGACAAACTCAGGCTAAGCCTGGAGGAAAGGACAAAGGCAGAGGGATAATGAAGAAAAGCATCAGCCACATCAGCAGAATCACAACAGTCTGAGCACCAGGGAGCAGTGGGAGAGGTGGCTGTTGATGCTCCAATGTCACAGGAGCTCCTGCCTGGACAGGACTTTGTGTTCCACAAAGTTTCCAAAGTCAGGGTTAAATAATGACCTTTTTATATGCTACGATGAAAAACCAAGATACTCGAATATTACATATATGTATATATATAAAAATATATAATATACAGAATAGATGCAGTATATAGATATAATATAAACAATCGTGGTATATTACGTATGTGGTATATTACGTATGTATGTATCAGTTTAAGGATAAAGACAAACCGCTCTCAAAATGAAAATTCCTATAAATACAAAGAAATGAAATTTTGTATCCCTGTCTTTTGAGAATATTTAATTAGTTACAAGTGACATTTTGGTACATTTCCATGTAGCACATTAAGACAGATTAAAACGGCATTTATTCTGAATATTATATATTCAGAAATATATATATGAAATACATTAGTTCAGAATATTCATAATAGTCTGAAATCAAGACACACCACATACAGAAAAAGCCTTCCTAATGGTTTTGAAACCTGAGTCAATTTTACTGGTTTAATTCCTCAATTAAGTCAATTTGCCTTATCAATGCTCTCTTGATCCTTGCTGATGGGGCAAAATGCTCCAAATAAAAAAAAGAAACTACAACCTGTTGAATTTGAGGCATTAGCATCTCATCCACTTAGCCTTGTAAAATCTGTAAAATCCAGATTTTGCACCACGGAAATCTGTTTAATATTATTTATTTTGCATTTTCTCAGCTGCTCCTTCAATTCAAGCAGTAGTCACCCCACTGTCCTCATGATGAAATAGGCAGAACTTTCACCTACAGAAAACATTATTTATTTATGATGGAAATTTTAGTTTAAGGTTCTGAAAGCACCTACACTATTTTTACAGAAAATGTACACATATTAAGTAGACTAAACTAGACCAAGACCAGAAGCTATGGAAATGAGAGGTAACTCTTTAACAAAATGAAATCAATAATCTATTAAAACCTTGAGTTCACAGAGTGAAATGCACAACAAGTACAAAAAAAGCCACATTTTTCTGTTCCATCACTCATTAGTGAATAAGCAGAAGTAATTTCATTTACAAGGCAGGTAATACTACTGCAGTTAAACACTTGGGCATATTTTCCAAAGCCACTTCTGAGTGGACAACTCAGAGATTCAGTGAACTTTCTAAGCTCAAGTGGAAAGCAAAACACCAAAACTCAGAGTTCTGGGGAGAATTTTTTCCTTGTATTGTATGACTACTCAATAATATTAAAGTATTTAGTTGTTTTGAGCTTGGTTCATACTGGAAAATTCCAACAGCTTCGCTTCAGTGGCGTGATGTTTTCTTGAGCCTTTTCTCAGACTTTTCCCATGAGTGCAGTGATTTTCAATTTAGGACCACTTATATTTTACTTTAAAATAAAGCCCTTCAATAGCAAGAATACAATAAACAGTGGGGGGCTTTTATTCCTTAAGGAAAAAAAGTTCTTCACCAATCAATAACAGTGACAATCCTGCTGTTTATCAGCTTGTATGGACAATATATTCCAAATATAATACAACATACAATATATTCCAAAGCATTTATCTCCTGCCTCATTGTTCCATCCACATTTTAATTCTGATTAAAAAAACTCAGATTCATGGTATATTTTCAGACTGATAATTAACTTGTACTTTCATTTATTTGGAGCTTCAAATTTACTTTTTTCAACTTGTCTTTTGTTTAAGTTGTCCATAAGGTTTACCCAAATAAGAGCACATAACTTGACCTTTCACGAATATGGATAAAATTAAATAGTAATATTTTGACTAAAATGTAAGGGAAAATATCAAGATCAATTTGTTGCTGCTGCACAAGAATAGTTTTTGAATAAGGGAAAAATATCAGGATTGAATTATGGATCATCTCAAAAACGATGGGTGATTTTTTTCAAAACTTTGTTATCTAAATATTTCCACATAAATATTTTCTAATATTTGCATAGGGAGGGCATGTTCATGGCAAACACAGTGAACAGTAGGTACCAGCTCCAAGAAAGTTGAATTTCCTTCTCAATCTGGATGTGTCACATATCATTACCCTGCACTGTGCTGCTTTCCTTTATGTCAGCTGTTGTTGGCCTACATATGCTGCAACTTAAAACAACATGACACTCCAGATAAAGGGAATGTGAAACACATGGAGAAACACAACATTTTCCAAGGAGATCTGCTGTTAACCACTACCATTTTCCTGATAAAATTAAACAGGCAAGAACCAAACAGTTATAGTTATTAACCCTCAGAAACTCAGAAATCTCTCTCCTCGTGGTATGCAAACTAAAATTTTTAAATTATTTTAAAAATAACAATCAGTGTGCATAGAGAAATAAAGAACGGTGCAGCTGTAAACTTAATTTTTATTTATGGACCTGGATCAGTCTGGAAAATTCCAGATAACAGGCAAAACAATGGGAACATGGTTACCATTTCTTCAGATTATTGGGAGTTTCACTGCCATCTAAACACTCAATCTGACCAAACAAACTGGAAAGGAACCTCTCAGCAGTTCATTTTTCAGGAAAAGATTTTTTTTTCTTAAATCAACAATCTATTTTGAAAGGATTATTTTCTTCAGCTATGCAAGAGTCAGGACAACCAGACCTAATCAAAGAGCATTTCACTATTTACTAAAGTTTGGCCCTACTTGTTCAATAAATGAATAATTTTTATTTTACTAAAGTTTGGGTACTTTAATAGTTTTACTATTGTTCAATAAATGAGATCTTTTTATTTTGTGCTTGTTAACTGCTAAAAGAAGGTGTTAATAAAATATCCAGCTTGAGCTCAGTGGACTTCGGTTCTATTCTAGAATGTGTTTTAAGCTTTTGTTAACCAAGCTATATAAAAGCAGAGAAGTAAACAACTAATTTTAGATGCCAATCACTCTTTAGATTTTTTTTTGTGATCTCTCTTCCAAACACAGACCCTTTGTCATCACAGGTTCCTACACAGATTAAAGAATAAGGCCCATTTTTACTACATAACTGAAATAAATAAAAAATGCACTGCAATTCAAGGAACAAAGCATTAAAACAAAGAAATCTCAATGAAAATTCTTAGCAGGTTCTGAATTTAAAAAGGTTTTAATAAAACACAGTGTGTTTCTATTTTTTTTGCAGAAATATAAAATATTTACGGAAATAACATGAACAAACAATGCAGTGACATCACAACACCAAAACAGCAATTCATTGAAAGCTTCATTTTGAAAAAGGGAAGACAAAAACAAATGAGAAAAACCCACACAAAAATCCATTTCATGGGAAATGCAAATAAAATGTAATACTCATACTGTTTCTAAAACCCACATGATCAGAGCTCAAAAATAAATTAGCAGATAAAACAGTATTTATACTTTAAATAGCATGGTTCCACCAGGAAAGAACACTTGATTTCTGAAGCTAACATGATAAATAAGCATCTAGTGCAGTAAATTAAGATGTGGAGAAGAATTAATCTCTGCAGATTATTCTGTTGAATAAAAGAATTGGGAAATGAGTCATGCATTAATATTTTGGAGTAAAAAAGAATTAATGTTAATAATAGTGCCAATTAAAATCAGAAAAAACTACCTCAACCAGAACTGTTTTCATTATATTACAAATGTTCTGTTGTCATTACATTGCAAGGGTTCTATATTGCCAGAGTTTTGTACCTCCTTGATGTTTCTTGCAGGCAGCTCCTCCAGGCACTGACTCTTCCTTGTCCTCACAGCAGCCAGCTGAGTCCAACTCCCACCAATCCCCTCTTTTATAACATTCTTCTGATTGGCTACAGCTGTGGCCTGTTAACATCAGGCCTGCTCCTCATCCTGAATTTGCTCAGCTGCAACTCTTTAGGGGGCAAGATTACTTACCTTTATTTTCTTCTGTTGTATCCCCTTACAGCTAAACTCCATCCCATTGATATTTGTCTAGTTCCCCTGTCTATCTGGATCCCTCTGCAAGACGTCCCATCTTTCAAGAGAGTCAACAGCACATCCCAGTTGGCATCAGCTGCAAACTTGCATTCAAATCCTGCATTTGGATCACTGATAATGAAATGGAACTGAAGTGGCCCTCAGGAACACCACTGGTGGCTGCCCACCAGCCCTGTGGAGAGCTTCATTCCTTTTCTCAACATATATAGATAAATACTGTATAGATAAATCCAGAGGTTCACATGTCTATATAAGTGTGTGGCATTTTATTTCACCATCTGTGGTATTGAAATACCCAGAATGTAATAAATTTCCCCAGAATAATAACCTGAACCTGATTTTCAGCCTCAGAATTGCCTCTGCCTCTGAAGGTTCACCAAAACATATTGCAGAGCTTTGAAGGTTTAACACATTGGAATGCAAAGACTTTCTGGTAAGCTTCTTGAAAGCAGTCCAAATTTTATTTATTTATAGGTTAAAGAAGAGGTGAAAATCAGCTCATGAGTTAAACTATATAAAGTGAATGAGTTGTCCCTGACTAATCTTTATATACCAAGAGAGAGACAAGATTTTTATCTCAGATGTGGAAGTTGGGAACAAGACATGCTAACAAGAAGACACAAAGTATTCCTGACAGTAAGGCAAAACTGAAATCTCCCTGTCAGTCCAACAAGCTCTGCAACATTAAATAAATTTTAAATTATTTTTACCTATATCAGCTGAACAAAAAAATCAGTCACCAAACTTAATTTCCACAGACGTATCTGCTGAATTTGTGTGATATAAAGATATGGCATAAAGGTATGATATAAAGGTAGGACATAAAGGCATGCTATAAAGATAACTTTAATTTTTTTTTAACTGAAAAGCAGGTTCAAGAAATGAAAAGGCACTGCACACACAGAGAAGTATTTATGATCCTGATGTTTAAAATACAGTTTATATTCCTACTTTCTCTGAGATCTGCATAATCTATGTAAAAATTTTTTGAGCCTAGGGTGAAAATATATTAATGTAAAAAAATCTTTAAATTCAAAGACTAAATTTCAAATAGGATTTGGTTTATGCTGGTTTTTTTCCTTAATTTCAGTTTTCCAGATTTCTTTGTTCCCTGAGTATTTTGATGCTCTATGGTTCTATAAATAGTTTCTTTCTAACATGACAGTTGACCAGAGGTTTCCGAAATAAATGCAGTTCTATCAAGCCTTCAAAGAGAAGCTGTTCTTGCCCTGTAGTTCCAGGGTGTTTACAAAAACACATTTCCCAAGTAGTGTCCTCCATCAGGCAAGCAAGAATCCTTCACATGCCAATATGCAGACAGTTGCTCAAGGATATATCAGCCAGCCGGGATCCTGCGTGTCTGACTTGCACAGCACTTGCTTTAAATGTAAATAAATCCAAACTAGGTCCAGCACACAATCCAATTCAGCTGGGACACATCTAGGGAATGGCTGGCAGAGGTGGGGTTATTTTTCTCCCTGAGTGTCAGCCAGTGACAGATCTCAATGACACCCCACACTATTTTTCTACAGGGAGTACCAAGAAGCAGAAAGATGCAGACTTCCTACAAATCTTGACATGCCTAACAGTCCCAGGGTATCACATCAGCCCCTTTAGGTTATTTCAATTTGATCTACATATCCATGAAAATAAAAATCAATGTGCCCAATGGTCTAGTAAAGCATTCACCCTATCCTGTGCAGCCATTTCCTTTCCGCAAAGCCCAGGCATAAAAGGCACAGTGACCCTTGGAGCTGTGCCACTGGGAGCACATCCATCCAAGCAAAGGATGTCTGCAGAGTTTGTGAGGGTCCCCAGGATGAGGTGAGCGATGAGAATCTGACTCTATGTTCTCAGAAGGCTGATATTATATTATATTATGTTATGTTACGTTACATTACGTTACATTATATATTAAAAGAATGCTATAGTAAAACTATACTGGAGAATATAGAAAGGATACAGACAGAAGGCTTAACAAGAATGATAATAAAAACTTGTGACTGACTCCTCAGAGTCCGACACAGCTGGCTGTGATTGGTCATTAAGCTAAAACAAGTCACATGAAACCAATCAAACATTCACCAGTTGGTAAACAATGTCCAGACCACATTCCAAAGCAGCAAAACAGGGAGAAGAAAATGAGATAATGTTGGTTTTTTTTTTCCTCTGAGGTTTCTCAGCTTTCCAGGAGAAGAATCCTGGGCAAAGAGGATTATTCAGAAAATATGACAGTGACAGATATCATGCTCAACAAGGTCTAATTTATTAACAGATCTTCCCCCTTGACTCTTCTGGCATGGCCTGGGCCTGGTTAGAGTGAATGCTGTAAATACTTGCAGGTGTTTTTTACAGGAGCCACATAGAAAGACAGTAAGTGGATTTTTTTCAGGCTCTTGAAGGATATGACAGTAAATACTTACATGAATATATTCCTTTATTCGTAAATATATTATGAATATATTTTTACAAATATATTCTTTTTTAATATAATTTTGTCACATCATAGAGGCTTCAATTTACCTACAAAAATGTCAGAACACTTCAATGTTTGAGACAAAAATATTGATTAATAGAAAGAGAAAAGCCTTCAGCATTGAATATTAGATCCTCCCCATTATTCAATATATGGGGCCCTGGTTTCAAAGTTCTCTGAAAGCAACAAGTGTTTTCTTCAATTACAACAGTGAAGTTTGGCAAGATTTACAGATTTTAGTGAGGGAACAAGGCATAGAAAACACAAAAAAACACATAAAAACACATAAAAGAGAGCAACAATGTGGAAGATGAGCAAAATATTTATCCATCTGACATATTGTAGACTCTACTCCTTGGAGACAGCTCAAGCAACCCTCCCAAATGCACCTTGCTCTCTACAGGGCCAGAGAAAACTTGGAGCTGTCCAGAATATCCTGTGCAAATAAAAGAAAAAGAAACATTTTTCTTTTGGTGGGGAACCAATAAAAGAATAGATAGGCATTGATCGAAACCTGAGATAAAATTTTAACTCCCACTAACTTCAAATCATTATAAGCCAGGTCTGCATTTAGGTCTGGAAAGCAAATGTTGTACACTGCATATAATTCCTGGGTTTTTGCATATTTTGAGTCTTTAAAAATGCAAATCTCTATCAACATTTAAAATATTTAGTACCCTAGGTATTGAGAGGTAATTGTAATTTAGTGACTAGTTAAAAATTTGGAATTTCCTTCCTATCAGTTTGAATATCAAATGTGAGCTATACCATAATGTAGATTGTTGCAGTATGGATTATTTACTATATCAGAATTAATGAAACCAAACTATACTGCAGATGCACCAATATTATCCAAAACACATAGCCTATATACAAGAAGGGTTAGTGCAGATGTAGAGCACCTTTCCTGCACATTTTTAAGTTTTTATTCATTTACAGATGCGCCACCACCACGTATTTCAGCTGCAATTGGCTGACCAACAGCGAGGCACCTCTGTAGTGCAGCTCAATTCAGAATCCTTCCAATGAATGGAGAAAAAGAAGGAGTAAAAAAAAAATAAAGGTTTGAATAAGTTAAAAGAACCAGAAAATTCAACAATGTGTCACAAATGGAGAGGTCATTATGCCTGGATAAGCCAGGATATTAACAGTTGCAGAAAGTGAAACACTACCCACAACTTAGCAGTCAATGAGCCCTGCTCTGAGGCAGTGATCTGCTGTACAACAAGGGTGGCATTTTACAGTTCAGTGAGAAATGGAACAGACCCTTGATATCTTCATTTGTCCTTTTTCTGTGCATATTTCACAGTGCAACGATTTAGGGTCCATAACGTGTCACTTGGTATAACCATAGAGTTTACTTGAGATATGTATGCACAGGAAAAAAAAAAAGTTCAGTGAACTGCAAAGATTGCAACAAATCCATATTCTTTGGGTCAATATAAAGTTTTACTCCAAGTCTGAAACAATTATTGGTTAAACATGCCAAAAGTCCAGTCTGAACTATTTTTGCTTCGAATGCTTCGAAAATTTACTGCAACATTTACAACATGGGATATACTTTTTAAAAAGCCTGTTACATACCAGATATTATTATTATTTCCCATTGAATGCAATATTTACTAGAGAATTAGATCACTTAAACCTTGGCTACAGGTCAACAACTCAAAAGTATTTTTTAATTAAACCCCATTCTAAAATAAGAATGGCTTATTAACCATTAGCAATAATACAATTGTATTAGCAATAATACAATTAAAGGCTTTAGTCATCAACATTTTACTACACTGACTACAAGGTGAGAAAAATTAAGAATGGAAAGAATTATTTTTATAAAGGACACTGTCAGTGATATTTCAGTCCTTCTTAAAAAGTTGTAGTAGAAAATGCCATTAACAGCTATTCTAGATTAGGAATAAAAAAAATAAATATAATAATAATAATTCTAGATGCATATTTCTAAGAACATTTTCTACTTGTGCATTTTTTCTACACAACCATAAATAACCATTCTGAACCACCGATTAAGAGGTGACATTAGGAAAATGTCAGTCTCAGAAGATAGTTTCTAATTTCTAAGAAACATTTGCTGTACAAATACAGCCTGGAATGTTTCATGAAACATCACACTACAGAGCAGCAAGGGATAAAAAAAAATGTAATTGAAGTTTACTGTGGACTGCAGAATGCCAGCAAAACATTATTTTGTTCAATTAAGCATGAAAATAAATGTTTCAGCAGCATATCC
Organism: Melospiza melodia melodia; assembly: GCF_035770615.1. Lineage (NCBI taxonomy): Eukaryota > Metazoa > Chordata > Aves > Passeriformes > Passerellidae > Melospiza > Melospiza melodia. Next base: position 48,424,997 of record NC_086199.1, read on the forward strand.
AAGTACTGGGCTACATGATTTTACAAGTCCTGATAAAGATTTGTATCTAAACTTTCCCAGGTATTCCACTGTCTTCTGCTACCAGAGGGCAGAAATGAAAACATCCTAAGTTTGTCCTGAATTGCTGGTTTGATCAGCAATTCGGTATTGAAATAAAGAAGGAAAAGAAGGAAAATAAAGAAGGAAAAAAGAAGGAAATACTGAGAACCATAAAAATGCCAGTTTCATGAATTTTCCATACAAAAACATTTTAGGTGGATTCAAGGGAGGTTTCAGACTGCCCTGTGCTGGTGTAACTCAGCTTCTGAGGGCTCCAGGTTCCATTTCAGCTTCCTGTTACAAGTTTTGCATACATTGCTTTTCATAACTCCATTAAATAAAGGTTTTCTTGCAAGAAAAAAAAGACTGGTGAAAGTCAGTTAAGCAGAATATTAAGATGAAAAGGGAGACCTTGAAGTACTGGGGGGAAGGGGGAAGCTTTTAATAATAAAGATTAGAATTTTCATTTCTCAAAGACTATTGGTCATATCATACCCAAATTTGATATGAATAACACAGCATGAGAATGAAAAGAGACATTGTTTTTTTGGAACCATAAAAAGAGCTGTATTACCAGATGAACTCTTCCAAAGACAAATTTATAAAACAAATCATCTACTAAAATGAGTTTAAGTCACTTTCACAATAGCACTAGATAATTCAGTAAACGCTTACCTTTTTTTTTCCTAAGTAAAAACAAGAAGAAAAAGAAAAAAAGAAATTGTGCTTGGGTGATTTCAAAAATCTATCAATATTCAGATTTGATAGGATTATTGTAAACTAATCCAGTTTGCTTTATGTGTTTCAAGAGTACTGTGAATGTCCCTCTTAAACTGCAGGGAAAATGCCACTAAAAATCCTTCATTTAGAAAGCCCATACACTGAGCTTTGTAGAGTGGACTTTGCATGGTCAGTTATGTGAGGTCAACAGGGAGAATATTTCCATTTATGTGTATCAGGACAAGAGATTTAATAGCAGAAACAAACTATTTGGAATTTAACTAAAATCTGCACATCACTTAGACGCACAGCTTGCTGCGTACACACATCACACACACCCAGAGCAAGCTGTTTGTCCTGTAACTCTTGGCAGGTATAAAATTCCAAAAAATGGTCAGTGTAACAGGACTTGAACTTGCTAGGGCTGATTTGGCATCCAGCAACTGGTTACATTCATCAGGAGGTGAAGCTTCACAATGTAGATAATGTGGTGGAAGCAATGAGCATTCACCACATCAATAACAGGTCTTCAGCATTTGACTGTGGGCTAAGCAAGGCTTTAATAATTTCTGCTATGTAACACACTTTTTTAAAAAGTAAATCACAAAATTATTTTGATTTTATGCTGAAATATCACCTGGTTTTCATGTAGAAAAAAAATTTTAAATGCACTCCAGTTTTTTTATATTCCAAGGCTTTTACAGGCTTTCAAAGAGGTTAAATGCATTTGTTTTCAATTAAAGTGCATGATAAAGTAGCAAAAGCCAGGTTTCTCCTTTTCTTCATGAGTTCATTTGAAGTTCTTCACATTTGCAATTTATGGCATCTGACTCTGCTATACTGCTCAGCAAGAAGTCAAGAAGAGGACAGCAGTGGTAATTTCTGTCCCATTTCCATCTCTCCAACAGGGTCCCTGCCAAGAAATAAAATTATTATTCTGTGCTAGCTGACAACTTGGTATCCAGGACCCAGTCTTGACCCTTCCCCCTAGAATTTGGATCTCAACTCTTGTTCAAATTCACTCACTCTGCTGTCAGTTCAGAGAACAGCCAGCAATTCTCCCAGCTTGGTCAGTAATTCTCCATTTTTGGCTAGCAATTCTCCCTGTTTGGTCTGCAATTCTCTGGTTTTGGTCAGCAATTCCCCATTTTTGGCCAGTAATTCTCCCTGTTTTGGTCAGCAATTCTCCCTTTTTGGTCAGTAGTTCTTCCTGTTTGGCCAGCAATTCTTTGTTTGGCCAGCAATTCTCCATTGTTGGCCAGCATTTCTCCCTTTTTGGCCAGCAATTCTGTATGGTCAGTAATTCTCCTTTTTTGGCCATCAATTCTCCCTTTTTAGTCAGTAATTCTCTGTTTGGCCAGCAATTCTCCCTGTTTGGCCAGAAATTCTCCATGGTCAGTAATTCTCCCTGTTTGGTCAGTAATTCTCCATTTTTGGCCAGCAATTCTTCCTGTTAGGCCAGTAATTCTCCATTTTTGGCCAGCAATTCTCCCTGTTTGGCCAGAAATTCTGCATGGTCAGTAATTCTCCCTGTTTGGCCAGCAATTCTGTTTGGCCAGCAATTCTCCATTTTTGGCCATTAATTCTTTGTTTGGCCAGCAATTCTCCATTTTTGGACAGTAATTCTCTGTTTTGGTCAGCAATTCTCCCTTTTTGGTCAGCAATTCTCCATTTGGTCAGTAATTCTCTGGTTTTAGTCAGCAATTCTCCCTTTTTGGCCAGCAATTCTGTTTGGTCAGTAATTCTCCCTTTTGGGCCATCAATTCTCCCTTTTTTGTCAGTAATTCTCTGTTTGGCCAGCAATTCTCCCTGTTTGGCCAGAAATTCTGCATGGTCAGTAATTCTCCCTGTTTGGTCAGTAATTCTTCCTGTTTGGCCAGCAATTCTGTTTGGCCAGCAATTCTCCTTTTTTTGGTCATTAATTCTTTGTTTGGCCAGCAATTCTCCATTTTTGGCCAGTAATTCTCTGGTTTTGGTCAGCAATTCTCCCTTTTTGGCCATCAATTCTGCATGGTCAGTAATTCTCCCTGTTTGGTCAGTAATTCTCCATTTTTGGCCAGTAATTCTTCCTATTTGGCCAGAAATTGTCCATTTGGCCAACAATTCTGTATGGCCAGTAATTCTCTCTGTTTGGCCAGTAATTCTCTCTGTTTGGCCCTCAATTCTCCCTGTTTGGTCCAAGTGGGCAGTCCAGTTCAAAGGATGGCACAGGCCCTGTTTTACCCCATGCACATCCTAGCAGAGCAGAAAGCCCCAGGGAAATGGAGGGATCTCATCAGCTCCATTGCTTCAAAAAATGCTCCTGTAAGGTTGTGGTGAGAAATGGGAGAAGGGAAAAAAAAAAAAAGGAAATTTAAGTCACAGAATCATTCATGGTGCAAGGGACTTGAGGAGTTTGTCTGCTCCCAGGTGCTGCTCAGAGCTGGGACAGCCTTGCCTTGAAGCCTCGTTTCTCCATGGTGAGTTCTTTCAGGTGCTGAGAACTCCAAGGACTGAGGTTCCATAACCCTTCTGGTGCCTTGTTTCAATGTTTAATCATCCTTAATGGACACTTCTCATCCCGCAATCACCAAAGTTTCCCTTTCAAATTTTGTCTTTCGTTCCCCCAGCACTGACCTGCCAAGGGCCCGTGGGTTCCTCTCACTGCTAACCTCCCACAGGTATTGCAAGGCTCCATCAGGGGTTCCAAAGCTACACAACAAAACATGATGGGAACACAGGGCTGGGTTACAGAGGGGAAAAACCCCTCAGAAATCAAATCTAATGCTGAATCTTGATTTTGATCAAAAGATATTTGGAATAGAATCCTAGAATCAAGTGAACTCTCTACTAACTTAAGCCTTCCCTGGGAAAACTTACTGATGTAGGAAAACTTACTTTACCAGAAGACCTGAATAGTTGTAAAGAGGTAATTTAAGTGAATAAAGTTTAAAATCAGACAGGAGTGGGAGCAATTTCTAACAGGTTTGTAGTTTAGGAATTGTCTGATTTTCAGCTAATGTTTCTGTTCCTTATGGTGTTTACAGAGCATTCATAAGGACAGGAAATTACCTGAAATTCCAGTGTTATTTTTCTGCCATGTCCTTTTCAAGAAAGATTAGCCAGAAATTTTCAGTTCTATCTTTATTTCCCATATTATTATTTTCTGTCATCATCTTACACTTCCATGACCACAAGGCTTAGACACCACAGTTCCTTCCATGCACAGTAATGCTTTTTGTGTCACTGGATCAGAGTACAGGGAAAATAACAAAGGAAAGGAAAGAGGAGAAAAGGAAAAGGGGAAAGGAAAGGAAAGAGGAAAAAAGGAAAAGGGGAAAGGAAAAGGGGAAAGGAAAGGAAAGAGGAGAAAAGGAAAAGGGGAAAGGAAAGGAAAGAGGAGAAAGGAAAAAAAGGGGAAAGGAAAGGGAAGGGAAGGGAAGGGAAGGGAAGGGAAGGGAAAGGAAAGGAAAGGAAAGGAAAGGAAAGGAAAGGAAAGGAAAGGAAAGGAAAGGAAAGGAAAGGAAAGGAAAGGAAAGGAAAGGAAAGGAAAGGAAAGGAAAGGAAAGGAAAGGAAAGGAAAGGAAAGGAAAGGAAAGGAAAGGAAAGGAAAGGAAAGGAAAGGAAAGGAAAGGAAAGGAAAGGAAAGGAAAGGAAAGGAAAGGAAAGGAAAGGAAAGGAAAGGAAAGGAAAGGAAAGGAAAGGAAAGGAAAGGAAAGGAAAGGGGAAAAACAAAAGGAAAAGGAAAGGTTATTTCCACTAGAAGCACTTTAAGATTGTTTTTCCCCACGATGGCTTTCATATTCATCACACAGGCAAAATTACAGAAACTAGACTTTACTTCATAGCAGCTAAACTAAAGAGAATATCTTATTTCTTCTTAGCCTGAGAAATTATTTTTCCTGCCTAGCATAAACTCCCACATTATAACATTCAATTCTCTTTGAAATTCAAATTAGTTCAACCTTTTCAACTTTGAAGAATCCACCCTGATTGTTGTGAGAGAAATAGCCAAAATCCAGCAAGAGTGCAAATACAGTGGAAGTAAAATCATCTCTTCTTGTTGCCTTTCCATGGGCATTTAAAAAATTACTGTTAACTTTGTTTTAGGGGCTTAAAATTTTTCAATTGATTTTAAAGCTTCTTCAAGACTAGCATCCTATCAATTATAGGGGAATTAGATGAGATAGAACAGTCAAAATTGCAAACAAAGCTCAAAAAGTTTGTCAAGTTTGCAAACAGCAAGAAAAATTACACAGATTGTTTTATTGTGCCATGCAAAACTATTGTATCACACATGACAGACAGGGTGCCATAATGACACTTCTGAGTTTTCACTAAACATTCATAAGTTAAACATCAAATTTTCTTAAGTTAATTTGTAAAACTTAGAAAAGAGTATTAGGCATTTAATGAAAGCCTAAGAGAATAAACCAATTAGAGAATAAAATTTAGCAAAGAAAAACCTTGTAATATTACAAAATATTAGGGGAAAGGCTTCAAAAATAATGCCAGTGCAGTGAAATCAAAACTGCAGGCAGTGAAGTTTTTTTTCCTATTTTTTTATATTAACAAAAATTTATTCTAATAACAATAGTTTGACAAAGTACGCATAGTAAAGGACTAAAGTTCTACTTAATGTGTTTAACTCATAAATGGGTCTCAATTATTTCCCTCTATTATGCTTTCTCCTGTTTAGAATGCCTTGAGTGTTGAATGGTTATACATAAAATGTAAGAGTATGATGGAAAATCAGACTTGAATTAGGCAAAACACTGAAAATTTCCTAGTCTGAATGAAAGAAATTAGTAATCTTTAGGGACAAATTTAAATTGTTCCTCATTCTGCAACAGATCAAGGACACAGAAGTGTGCACAACAATGCTTCTAAATCTTAGCATAAAAAGACTGCTGAACTCTACAAAACCCAGACCCCAAAAAGAACTCTCCCCTCAGGCCTCTAAAAAACCCCAAAACATCTGATAAAATTCTGAGGGATTACATCAGCTGGCAATTGTCTATCCCAACTTGCTGGTTTAGGGCTGATCTTCCTGAGTGATAAAAGGACAACAGGCTGTAATTGTCAAGGTTAGCTACAGTCCCAGGCTTATAGACAAGGATTATACACCCTGAATTCTCCTCTGCTGGAGAGGTTTCATTTGGCAATAAAAGATTAAAAGCAACAGCCAGGGGCTCAGCTCTAATACCTAAATCTGAAGATGTTTTTAAAGCACACACATCCAGAACATGCATCCCCTCTTAGTGTAATCCTCTTAGTGTTTTCTGTACCTCACTGAACTCGAAGCTTCTGAGGATAAAAATATACTGTACCTGGCACCTTTATCCCAAATTTAGCTTCAAAGGGCCCCTCTTGAAGACATCACTATGTATGATATAGTGTTCATTCCAGGGGCACAACTGTGGATCCTTTCATCCTGTTTTCTAATATCAAAGCCAGAACATACAAGCACAATTTCTGTTTTTTAAGTTTGTGTTAGCTATTCCTTTCACTATATAACATATTGGAATTTGGAACATTCAAATGTTCCAGATAACAACTCTGAGATATATTAGATCACTGTGAGATGACAAAATGTAGAACCACTGCATAATAAACAGCATTTAAGTGGACTATTGAAAAAATTGCTAAGCAAATCACTATTCTGTTTCCAAAATGAAGCTGGGTAAAACTCAAGTCTTCAAGCAGTGGAGGTATTAATCACTCCATTTTCTGCTTGCACCCTCCCTGTGATGCCTTGAGCAGGCTGCCCTGGAGCAGAGGCTGGACAGAGCTACAGAATAAAGCAGAGATTGATTCAAAGCATCTCCTCCATGGATCCACCTTGGGCAGCACCAGAGCCCAGCCAGGGCTGCACCCAAGATGACCCAAAATGGCCCCAAAATGCACGAGCGCTCCCGGGCTCTCTCCCTGGGATCAGTTCTGCTCCATTTGCACCTTGAAGTTCATTGTCCCATTCCAGCTTTAGCCCAGGCACTCCCACCCTGCTTGTTTTTCTCTCTGCAGCCCACGGGGTTTGTGCTCTGGGGCTGAGATTGGGATCCTTTGTCCTTGGTGCCCAGCTGGAGCAGGAATTGTTTTTGTCTCCTGCTCTGTGCACAGAGCTCACCATCCCTGAATGTGAAGCCCAGACCCACACACTAAAGCAGCACAGAATGGGAAAAATAAAAATATAAAAGCCAAAACCTGAGGCATCACTTGCACCCCACTGAGAAGGGGACCCAGCAGCCCCAGTGCTGCCTTCTGAGTTGTACAGTTATGGATTCAAACTGGGAATTCCTCCAAAAGGGATTGTGGTGTGTGGCCATGGTGACAAACGTCTGGGTAGAGACCCTCTGACCAAAACTGGGGACATTCCTCCAAGAGAAGCCAGCTGGCTTCTCCTTTTGGTCAGGAACAGCCACGGAAGGGAGGCTCACCTCAGATCACTTGGGACAGCAACCTCTGGGCAATCCAGCTCCAGCTGTGCTCAGAAATAAACACCAGTGGAATGCATTGCAGGAAACCTGTCCAGAAACTGACTTTGGGATGAAATTGATAGCTCTTTACTAATGGGTGCTCACCTTATTACTCAGGTTTATACAGAAGCAGCCCAGATAACTCACAGTAGAGAACTACTTTATGCCACTATGGTAATCAATTCTAGTCCATCACCTGTTCTTAGGGATAAATGGCCTCTTTATTTAACATGAGTTTAATTTTTACCCAAGAAACATTATGACTACTTGTTGCACACACACAAATAGGAGGTTAAATAATGGTATAAAAAACAAATTTGCTTGTGCAAATCTCAACTGTTCTTTAAAAAGCCAGCAAGTGAGCAATAGCAATGAAAGACTTAAATTTGGGTTATTACTGTTGTAGACAGTTGTCTTTCTTGGCTAGTACTAAAGACTCAAAAGGCACATATAACAGGATTTAATATAGATCCTGATTCTGCAAGCTCACATACACTTATGGCTGCTTGTTGGGACCACAGAAGCATCATCCTGAAAATGAGTGAAGCTGATCAAATGCCCAGCATTGACTGCTCACAACCTGGAGGCCCAAGCACTCACAGGATCGAGGTTGTACAGAGACAAAAGTGCACATGAGACATCACAAGGCATTATTAAACTCATGTAGCCTCAGGTTTATGCTATTGGTTATTTTTGCTTAAGATACCTTTGAGCAAATGTCAAAACAAGTGTCATTTTGTTCCTTAATTTCCAGTAAGCACTGAATTGAAATAACCTATTGTACTGTTGTAGCCAGGAATGGAGATAATACTCCTATTTATTGTAGGACACACTCTCTTACAAGATTAGTTTTTCACCAGATTTTTGTTGTTTCAACAGGTATAAAAATCAGCCAGAACAGTAGAGATTAATTGTTATCAAAGCAGAAGTAACATGAAAAGAATATTTGATAATTATACACTTGAAAACAGGAAAACAAAAAGGGTATTTTCACTGGAGAAATTTTATGGAGTTTGTATTCCTATTTATTGTAGGATATACTTTGATACAAATTTAGTTTTTCACCAGATTTTCATTGTTTCAACAGGTATAAAAATTAGTTAGAGCAGTAAAAATTAATCATTATCAAAGCAAAAGTGGGAAATAATATTTAGTAATTATACACTTGAAAGCAGGAAATAAAAGGTTATTTTCACTGGAGAAATTTTATAGTTTGTATTCCTATTTATTGTAGGACATACCCTGTTACAAGTTTAGTTTCTTCACCAGATTTTCATTGTTTCAACAGGTATAAAAAATTAGAACAGTAGAGATTAATCATTATCAAAGCAAAAGTAACATGAAAATAATGTTTAGTAATCATACACTTGAAAGCAGGGAAAAAATGGGTATTTTCACTGGAGAAATTTTATAGTTTGTATTCCTGTTTATTGTAGCATATACCCTGTTACAAGTTTAGTTTTTTTTGCCAGATTTTCATTGTTTCAACAGGTATAAAAGTTAGTTAGAACAGTAGAAATCAATCATTATCAAAGCAAAAATGGAAAAGAATGTTTAGTAATTATACACTTGAAAGCAGAAAATAAAAGGGTATTTTCACGGGAGAAATTTTATGAATATTATGGCGTTTGTATTCCTATTTATTGTAGGATATACTCTAATACAAGTTTAGTTTTTCACCAGATTTTCATTGTTTCAACAGGTATAAAAATTCTTTGCATTGTGGTACATTGTTACCAGCCAGCAATTACCTCCAATAGGGAAATTCATTCCCAAGGCTAGCTTTTCACTCTTTGAATTTTTCCTTTTAAGTCTCTTTCCCCCGCCCCCTGCTCCTCTAAGCCCAATTACTCTATTATATCAGAGAACTTTGACAAAGTAGGAATTACTGCACTTGTCACATCCAATCAGCAGATAAAAATGAGGGCTCGGGGAAGTTGTGTAAATAAACTGTAACATCACCGTTTCCAGCCGCGGCCGCTGCGCCAAGGGTCACCCTCAGAACGTGATTTAAGGGAGACCTGGATATAGAAATCACATCAAAGCTGACCTTTGGGTAAAATCAAACAGCTGCAAAGCCAGTAATGAGATTATCCTCACAGAGCCAGCCCACATGGCAGCAGAGCGAATTGAGGGAGGAAATACCAACACCTGGCTCGCGTTTTTTATGTGGTGGGCAGAAAACGCCCGAGCTGGAGCCTGGCTGGGATTAGCTCAGGTGCTTCCCACCCAGACACCTGCCAGCAGCCAGATTTGTGTCTTCCCTAACCCACAGGGTGTGGGGAATCATTCCATGGGAGTGGTGTCTTTGTGCTGCATTTACACTGCCAGAAATGAAAACTGCTCATAAAGAGACGGACTTGAACTACATATGGTGCTGCTACTTGTGATTTATAAACGTTGTAAATGTCTTTAGGAAACCATGGGTATTCTAACATTCTTTACCTGAATACAGTGAGGAAATTTCTGCTGAAGGCTGTTACTGTTTAGTGACCTATTGCACTGAACAGTATATATTTTAATAATATTTTAATATTATTTAGTAATATCTATTATTTAATATATATATTTATATATTTTTATATTTATTTATTTATTAATCTATACATAAATATATATTTATAAAATATCTTATATATTTTATATAGAAAAATATTTCTCTTTATTTATATATATGATTTAGTAATATATATTTAATATTATTTATATATGATATATTATATATATTTATATAATATATATTTAATGTTATTTAGTAATATATTTTAATATATTTTAACAGTAATATATTTTTCATATACCTGAAAAAATTAGAAAAGTAGGAACAAGGTGTTCTCTTTCAATTAAAGGATATTTTAAGAGACTTGCCTGAAATTCATTGATTTGTTTCAGATACAAGTCAGAGCTATGAAAAGACAAATTTTAATAAATCATATTCCATGTATTTTCCTTCAATGTTTTCCACTGTGTACATTTTATTTTGTGCCTAAATAATTCCCACCACACTGGCATTTATTTTCCTGTTGTGGATTTGGCTATTTCAAGCAGATAATCAGAAAGTAAATGTTTTGGGAGCTTCTTTGGGTTTTTGGGTGAGGAAGCTTTTTGTTTGATTTTTAAATCCTCTTTTTTTTCCTTGTGATTATGTGCTATTTTTGATTTTACTGCAGGGTTATTGAGAAAACAGCTTAACTTAAAAACTAAACAAACCCACTTTTAATTAACTGGGGTGAAATTAGCCAGTATTAGTTGTCAGTTTAACTTTACAGTGAGATTCAATGGATTGAAATATAATTTCATAAGACACTAACAGAAACATAGCAAAACGTGTACAATATAAATTTATAAATTGTAAAACATAGAAAAGTTATTTGCTCAATACATGGATTTCCTTCTGAGTAAACCAATCATAAATTGATGGGAGAGGAGAGAGGAGAGACAGAAAAACTGCTTTTGAAATTAGAATACCATAGCTACTCATTAAAAATCATATAATAATCCACCTCTGATTTTCACTGAATTATGAATCAATAGATTTTATTGGTTTAACCCAGGTCATTTGAGTATGAATGAGAGAATAGACAGAGCAATCCTTTTCTGGTGTAAGAAAGAGCCAAATTGGCTTATACCAAGTACAAAAGTAAAAAAAAAAATAAATAAATTGTATGTTTCAGTAAGAATCTTTTCTGAACAATGACTGGAAGATTTGCCACTGAGAAATTTTTAGCCTATTCTCCAATTCTAATTGATTCTGAATTTACCCAGAGTATTACTGAATCTAGATTTAGGACAGGCTTTAAAAAAAAACTTTTAAAATCAATTAAATTGATTTTTAAAAAACTCAATTAGCTTGATCACAGCCAGGCTTTTAAAGGTAACTCATTGTCTAAGGATTCAGACAGGTACCAAGGAGATTTTTCAAAAGTGCCTCATCACTTATCACATTAAATTCAGCAGTTGGAGGCATTTCACTGTAGCACTAAAAATTAACAAACAAACCCCACAAAAATAAAACAAGCCAGCTCACCCCTCATAGTGTGTCATTTTCATTTAAATGGGACGGCTTACAAAATTATTTAATTGCATCTCCTGCATCCTGAACTTGCTTTCATCCAAGATTTTAGGAAATTAACTTGGCTTTGATGCTTTTCTTCACTTCCATTCGGCCTCTGAGTAACAATGAAGATAATTACTGTATGATTCCATTTCAACTTAAGAAAGAAGCCAAAATACTCAATAATTTGATTTAATAGCTCTGAGGTTGATAAAAAAGATGCATTTCAAAAGGTATTTGGCCTCTTTTTTGTTTTTAATATTTAAAACTGAAAAAGAAAAAAAAAGGAATGTTATTTCTGTATGACAAAAGGGAGACTCAAATCCATGTACAAAGTTTCTGCACACCTCAGAAGTGGTCTCTTCACTGTAAAACCTCACAGCCCTGGCTTTCTGAAGTTTATTTGTGCTCCAGTACAATTGAGAGCTTGTAATTTTTCCTCTGGAGATATGAAGGGTATTTTAATATCACATGATATTAGACAGAAGTTTGTACATAACTAACACTTTCTTCCACTATCCCATTGACACACCACTTTCTTCAAGTTGTAATGATTTTACGGCTTTTCTTAGCTAAAAACATTACTGAAACCAAAATGTGATTTCTCCCTGATCGTAACTTCACGCAGATTTCGCAAATCAGATTCGAGAATCCTAATAAAAAATAATTGCGAACAAATCCAAATAAAAAATAATCAAGCAAACAACACAGAATGAGTCTTTACAACTAGTTTTAGTTTATGGGTCTTTACAACTACTTTTAGACATGAGCCTAGAAGCTTCTTGACACGACCAAGACACATAGCACAGCAAAGAATTGATAGTGCTTGTATATATATCCTTGGAAAATCGATAAATCTGTGCAAATAAAAGATACATTGAAGGAAATAAACCACGCTAAGGACGGAACACAGCTCGGATGCATCCCGAGGAGGGAAAGGAGAAAGCTTTGGCAGCCCGATCTTTATAAAGCTTTACCAATTTAGCTTGCTTTCTGCTCTTATTGGTGCTTAAGAGGTTAAGACTTTATTTGTGAAAACAGAGCGAGAGGGAGAGAGAGAGAGCGAGCGGGGGAATCGCGTTGTCTGCAGCTTCCTAAGTCTTGCTTAAGATCCTTTTCAATTACCATCCATTTCTCCTTTAAAAAGGGACAAAAAAACGGAGGAGTGGAAGCGGGTCAGGGCAGCGTGTGACAATGACAGTGTGATGGGCTCGGGCCCCCCGTGGCGTTTCCATCTGCTATCATTAAGGTGACTACTCAGACATGAAAAAATCCCTCTCGCTGCGCTGACAGGCACACATCAACAACTATGACAAGGCATTAGGACAGAAAGTAGGAGACGGAGAGATGTCATATCCCGCAAAACATCTCCCTGCCTCAAAACGGGAGCGCTCGAATTTTATCGGAATTTCAAAATCAAAATCCAAGGGCTTTTACCTGCGGGGTTATCAAACTTCCCCTCGCATTAGTTTGACAACGAGGATGCGGCTGACAGGCACACTTAGCTCCTACCTGGAGTCTCTACTACAAAAGCCCCAATTTTTAAACTGTTTTCTCTTTTCTTCGATTAAAACGGAGCTTAAATTTCTGCCCTTTTCCCTCCGGGAAGAAAAGGCCTGGCAGTTTGAAGCTCGTTAAGCGCCGAATCCTACAGTGACGATAATGATAAAAAATCAACTAACAGAGCGATATTTTAACTTCCGTGATAAACCAGCCCTGCTTCCCGGCGGGACAACCAGCCCCTGGGATCCCTGGCTTCCCGGGAATTCCGGGCAGGGATCGAGCCGGGAGCAGGCCGAGAGGCGCGGGCGGGCCCGGCAGGGGGCGTGCCAGGACCGCTCCGCTGCCGCTGCTGCGCTGTGGAGCTCCACAGGGCCAGGCCCGGCTCCACAGCGCCAGGCAGGGCTCTACAACTCGGCTCCACAGCTCCAGGCCTGGCTCCACAGCCCGGCTCCTCAGCGCCAGGCTCTTGGAGCTTCACAGTGCCAGGCCCATGGAGTTCCACAGCCTGGCTCCACAGTCCCACTCAACAGCTGAACAGCACCAGGCCCATGGTGCTCCACAAGGCCAGGCCCGTGGAATTCCACAACCTGGCTCCACAGCGCCAGGCCCGCGGAGCTCGTCAATGCCAGGCCAATGATGCTCCACAGCACCAGACCCATGGAGCTCCACAGCCCAGCTCCACAGTCCCACTCAATAGCTCCACAGCGCCAGGCCCATGGAACTTCACAGCTTGGCTCCACAGCGCCAGACCCATGGAGCTCCTCAACGCCAGGCCAATGGAGTTCCACAGCACCAGGCCCGTGGAGCTCCACAGCCCAGCTCCACATTCCCACTCAACAGCTTCACAGTGCCAGGCCCATGGAGCTCCACAACCCCACTCAACAGCGCCAGGCCCGGCTCCACAGCCACGCTGAGCTCCTGGCGCAGTCCAGGCTCAGGACAGGCCTGGTGTCACTGCACCCGCCATCCCACACCACGTGTCCCCAGCAGATCCCGCAATGCCATCACAGTGCTGCTAACAGGACAGTCCCTCCACCCTGGCTGTGCTGCGTCCCCAGAGCTGCGGCAGTGAGGCCAGAGGAGCCCACGGAGCTGCTGGGAGGGCACAGACAGGCTGGGAGTGATGGGACTGTGCCGGAGAAGAGAGGGCTCCAGGGAGAGCTTGAGGCACCTTCCAGTCCTGAGAGCTGGAGAGGGACTTTTGACAAGGGGAACGTCTTCAAACCTGGAGAGGGGAGGTTCAGATGATCTCTTAGGAAGGAATTGTTCCTGGTGAGGGTGGGGAGGCCCTGGCACAGCGTGCCAGACGTGCTTGCCCCATCCTTGGAAGCGTCCAAGGGCTGGATGGGGCTCTGAGCAACCTGGGACAGCACAAAGTGGCCCTGGAACAAGATCAGTTTTAAGATACCTTCTAATCCAAAACATTTTATAATTCTATAAGTATCTTAAATCCTCTAAAATTATTCTTTCGATCTCAAATCCTCTAGAATGATTCTTTGGGTCTCAAATCCTCTAGAATGATTCTTTGGTTCTCAAATCCTCTAGGATGATTCCTTTGGGTCTCAAATCCTCCAGAATGATTCCTTTGGGTCTTAAATGCTCTGGAATGATTCCTTTGGGTCTCAAATCCTCTAGAATGGTTCTTTGGATCTTAAATTCTCTAGAATGATTCTTTGGGTCCTAAGTCCTCTAGAATTATTCCTTTAGATCATAAATCCTCTTTTGCCTCTCTCTTCTGAATAAAAGGCAATTCCTTTGCAGCTACTGCACTCTCTTGAAGCATGGTTACTTCTAATTTGAGTTTTTTCAGTCTCATCTCCCTTTCTGCTCTACCTGCCCACAGACTGGGTTCCAGTATGTTCTTCACATCTTCACCTTCATAACTATTGTTTTAGACATGTGAAGAATCAGGTTGGAAAAGTGATGCTTTGAGGTTTTTTACTTAAAATAATTTGAGAGAAGGGGGCAATAATATGTGGATGAGGTGTTAAAGATAGACTACTTAAACTTATTTGTCACTAAAAGAAATATGTGTGTGTAATCATGTCCACCTTATCTGATCACACCCCATTTTACCACTTAATTAAATTTTCTCCTAGTCACACTTAGCAGAGGCACATTGGGAACAAATGTGGCAAGGCTTTTGGGGTAGAAAAATATATTAAATTTATATTTATATAAAATATCAATTCTCATTTGAGCTCAAGAATGGAGAGTATATATAAACACACATTTAAGCTTCTGTATTTTAAATAATCCACCCACATGCTGCTGGGAAGTATTGGATACTAAATATTGGAGATTAACTAGACACAAAACAATATTTTCCATATTGTTATGCCAATTTTCTCGGTCTTCCAATACCTATGAATTAATCAATGTTAACTAATATTAAGTTCAAATCCATATTTGAAGTATGTAATAATTGCATGGAAAGATAAATATAATACTATAATAATAAAAATAATAAAGATAATAATATAAAATAAAAATAATAATAACCTAATAGCTGATGTTTCATTTATTGCTCACTTAATCTTTTTGCTTTTTCAGCCTGTAGCAATATGAAAAAATGCATTTTCTTGTTTGAAATCTGAGGTTTTCTATAAACATAATTCTAAGTTTAGTTCAATCACTAAGTTCCATGTTTTGTATATATGGAAGACAAAGTAAAAAAAATGGAATGTGCATTTCCCTCCATCCAGTTAGATAATGGAGGCATGCCAATTTAAATTTCAGTAACCACAACAGCTACTTCAGCCACCAATTGAAGATGGGTTCTGGTTTCATGTAGAAGAAATGAGATTTTAGAAGTCATCCAGTCTAAAGTAGGGGTTTAGGATTTTTCTGTAATCTATAGGCTGAGATAAACACCAGCCTGAGCCTATTCACACTGGTTTTATGATAAACAAGGCATTTTGCATCATTCTCTCTTTTTATTGAGAATAAACAGCTCAGCTTCCTAGTTTATATCAGGAACCTCACTGCTATTAGCAGGAGCTAAAACCCAACCAGCCATCATGGTCTCTTAGGGAGGATTTCAGCATAAATTTCAATGCAAAATCATTTCCATGCAAAAATATTTACACAATTCTGATTATAATGAAAACATTGGCATAATGGGAAATATGACATGGGTAGGAAAAGCATGAAAGTACCCCTTCAAGACTGACAGATTAATTCTTAGAGGTCCAGGGCTTAAAGGAAAAACAGTTAGTTTTATTTTTGATGAAATAAACTCAGGAAAAAAGCAGAAGAGAAATCTACATCTAGCACAGGAAATCCCTGAGGTAACAAAGAAACACCTGCAGCATTTGAACAGCCACATCTCCAGCAGCAACCCAAAGGATGGGACAACAGAAATCCTGGACATCAGATTTAATGAATTACAGAGACAGAGCTCCCAGCCAGTGTGAGAATTCACTTGTGGGGAATTTTGAATGATTTTTTGACCTCTGAGTTGTTTTTGATGATGGGGTTTATTTTTCTTATCTTCTGCATAGGCAGGAAGGGTGAGTTCAGCTCACATCTTCACTGCATGGCTCAGAAGGCCACAAGACCCTCAATTGCAAGACATTTTAAGGAGTTATTGACCAATAAAACACTGCCAACAAGGATATTTATGGTTTTGACCCAATCCTTCAATATTTCATCTTATGGGCCCATGTTACAGTGTAAGCTTTCTTAGTCAATCATGTTATGGCACACAAACCTACAGTGCTGCATTCTAAACTCCTTATTTACCTCTGTAACTACTTTTATTTTTTCTATATCTTAAACTCTAAAACTCTGAACTTTACTTAGCTTAATGTGTCTTTGCTTTAAACTATAAATTCACATTCTGGCTTCCAGCACCTGGGTTTGGGAGCCTTTTCCAAGGCCTCAGATCAAATCCTGGGTTTAATTCTAAGCTTTGGAAGCCTTTTCCAAGGCCTCAGATCAAATCCTGGGCTTAATTCTAAGCTTTGGCTTACAAATCCAAAGTCCTGAGAGTTCCCCGCATTTCAGATTCCAACAAGACAGCTTGGAAGTTTGGGACCCTGGAGTGGGAGGACACGGCACCTTTATCATTTATGGACAGCGGGCTCCAACCCTCCCCTGCTTTGAACAGGAGCTGATCTGAAGAGGACCTGGATGCCAAGCAGGCCACTGAAACCTCCAGAGGCATGTCCAATTTATTATTGTACTCTGAACAAGGGGATGGAAAACTGGTGGAGAGAAGGGAGAAATAAAAGGGGAGGAGAAGCAACTCTCAGTGGGAGGGGGTATGGGATTGCCAAATGCCTCCTTGTCTCCTTGCTAGACAAAGCTGACTTTTTCCACAGTGAGTGAAGCTGGCAAGCATTAAAATGCTACCAAACCAAGAAGAGTTGGAGCAAAGGATGAGGGGGAATCAAGGGTGTGTTGATAAAAGCAAACACACGGGCAAGGAAACGTGAAGGGGAAGATGGTGCATGTTACACTCGGAATAGTAAAGGAGCTGACATGAACTTCAAGAAACCATCAAGAAAAGATCAAAGTGTAAATAAGATCATAGAGGTCCTGCTTTATTTTTACAACTTGTTTTATGTGTCTTTTATGTGTGGAGAAAATAAATAAATAATCTTTCCTTTGAACCTTAATAAAGTCACGGATCCCAGGAACAGAAGGGCTGAGAGGGAGCAATCCCTGTTGTTCCAACAAGAGAAACAAGGGGTCTGTCCCCAGAGACTCCTCCTGTGAAATGTGGGATCATTCACCTCCAAAACCATGGGCTGCACTGACTCTGAGTGCAGCACTGGCTCTCCATAAAAAGGAATGTTTACTCAAGCAGATAAAAGCAGAACAAATCAGGCATAATTGGAAAAGCAAAGCAGCAAGTTTGTTTTTTCTGAAATGAGTGTGTACTAATGTGATGGATTCTTTAGTGCACAAAAGCTGAAAAGGGACAGGTATTTGTCAAGGTATCTTTCCAAGGGCAGGATTGTACTTCTAGTAGACATTGGGATTTATTTAGGAATCTCTGGGCAAAATTCTGAGCACAGCCACCTTTGTGGGCTCTGAGTTGAGCATCTGAGGATGATGAAGATTAAAGCTTCTGGATTGTTTATATGAAGGTAATCTCTGTTCCTCAACGCACCTTATCAGTTTCACACCATGGACATGCCATGTGGTTCTCCTGTTTGCTGTCCAAAAAGAGCCATCTAGGATTTCATAACCTCCAAATGATTTTGCCCTCTGAGATATGAGAAGCATTTGGAAGTTCTGGGTTTCTGTTGAGTGTGAAACAGGTTTATCTGAGTGTGTACACCCTTCACATCTCCATCCCCAGCCCAAGCAAAGCCAGATACTGCTGGCAATCAGTAGTGGCAACAATCCAGCACACAATGTTGTGCATCATGCACCATGATTTTGAGCAGATCTACTTAAAACCAGCCTGACACCAATGGCCTGCAAGAATTTGTAAAGATTTCCACTCTTTACAGTATTGATAGGGCAGAATTGATGTTATTAATATACTATAATAAATATAATAAAATTAATATACTATAATATACTATAATGTAATATACTATACTATAATATACTATAATATAGTATACTATAATATACTACAATGTAACATACTATACTATACTATACTATAATATGCTATAATGTAATATAATATAATGTAATATAAGATAAGATAATTATATTATATTATATTATATTATATTATATTATATTATATTATATTATATTATATTATATTATATTATATTATATTATATTATATTATATTATATTATATTATATTATATTATATTATATTATTATTATATTATATTATATTATATTATATTATTATTATGATATATATGTTGTCATTATATCATTATAATATATACTTTATTTTAAATACTGTATATTATATTCTATATTATTTAGATAGTGGCAAAGTTTAAAAATTTCCCCAGGGAAATTCTTAGTAAAACACCATAGGGGAAACTACTGCAAAAATGAAGAGCAACAGAAAGCAAGCAGTGGTGAAACATTGACAAAAAGACACAACCTGGGGTGAAAGGAATGGAATCTGGCAGATGTTCCTTGTCACAGTAAAATTCCTGGGAGCTCACCCACCCCCTGAGCCTTTTTCCAGGCTGGACAATCCCCATTCTCTCAGCCATTGCACAGTGCCACTAGGTTGGGCATCTCTGGACATGAATGTGACACTAGCTGGGGAGATCTCAGGGCTTAATCTCAATTTAGAGAAATCAAATTAAACTACAGAAGTCAGGCATGTAACAATTGCTTAGCAAAACAATTTTTAAAACACGGTAATTTTGAAAATCAGCCACTCTGCAAAAATACTGTAACAATGGGACCCTGGAGTGTGGAAAGTGCTTTTCCATAAAAACAAAACAAAGGGACAAGCAGAATGAAGCAAAGAGCCTCACTGGTGAAGGGATGAAGAGCCCACAACATCATAAAGACAGTATTTTAAAAGTACAGCTACAATTTCTTTCTGATATTATCACATATTCTTGTTGAATTCAGCAAGAGGCTGCTTTCCAATATCTAAAAGTATTTGTTTATTAGATTATTTTATCCCTCCCAACAGATCTCATTTAGTGTATGCTGTTTATTATAATTGACTTAAGAGGTCTCATGTATCACTTTTCAGTTCACCTGGGCTTTTTTAGACAACCATTTAATATTTTCACCTGGCTAAAATAAATATTCCCACAGACACCTGATTCTGAAGAAGCACAAAACAGAACTACTGACAAAAATGACATTCATAACTAGTTATACTCAAACACAGATATAACCCTGAATGCAATTTAAAATTAATTTTGGACATAATTTTGTGGTTTGCCAGAAATGAAAAGCACTCCCAGAAAGAAAAGTGAAATTTGTCATGAGCTTAAAGAGATTTTAAGAGCTCCAGGAATGGAGACAGATCTATCAACTGCTTTTGAAAAAAATTAATTTTTAACCTATAGCTAGAATGACCACTAGCTAGCTCTTATGAATTATGGTGCTTCAAGAGCAGTTTGACCCCAAATTTAATTCTTGAACATATCTATTAATTCTATTTTCCCCGTATTCATACCTGAGCATAGATCAGACTGGAGCAGATTCTACCAGGCTTCCCTAGAGCCACATTTTACTGATCTAACAATGACTAAGGAAAGACATCTACTTACAGAAAATAAGAAAATTTACACAGAAGCTGTAGTCTGACCAACTTTGACAAAATCTGAGTCTGTAGTTTACAGATGTCTCTGCATGAGAATTGGCTATAGAATAGGAAGTCCTATCAGAACTACCACAAGAAGAAAGCATTATGGTTACCATGAATGTGTAAATAATTTGTCACTCGTAAAAGCTGTTGCATGAAGAGGCACAAAAAAGGAAATACAAATTTTCAAAACTGAACACGTTCATTTCCGGATACAAAATTCCAATTAATTAAGAAAGTGATGTTATATGAACATCTGGCCAGACAAGGGATGGAATAAAGAGATTTTTTTTCACCACAAAACATGGTGGCTATGTCAGGAATGAGCTGAGATAACCTGGCAGGAGACAAATCGGCTGCTCTCTGACTCAGAGGCACGTTGAGCGGGGCTGAGCCCATCATGGTCCTTGACTACCTACAGAGGAGAAATGCCAGGGCAAGCTTGTACCAGGGGCTGGTTCTGGCTCCTGGCAAGGTTCTCCTGCACAGCAGAGGATTTTCCTGCACAGCAGAGGGTTCTCCTGCACAGCAGAGGATTTTCCTGCACAGCAGAGGATTCTCCTGCACAGCAGAGGATTTTCCTGCACAGCAGAGGGTTCTCCTGCACAGCAGAGGATTTTCTTGCACAGCAGAGGGTTCTCCTGCACAGCAGAGGGTTCTCCTGCATAGCAGAGGGTTCTCCTGCACAGCAGAGCAGTGCCTGGGTCTCAGATGTCTGAGCACAGGCTCTCCCTGGCACAAGGGACATCACCATGCCTCTGATGTGGGACAGCCCTGTGGGAATCCTAAGGGTCAACAACCAAACCTGTAAAAACCCTTTTTTTCCTCCTCAGTGAAAACCTAAAATCACTTAATGTGAATGAGATAATACTTGAATCTAAAGTCATCACTTACTTAGTTTTCCATAATAGCTCTGGGTTGATTCTCAGGGTAATTTCCCAGTTCTTTTCTGTTAACAGCAAAGTTCTTCCTCTGTGCCTTCATTGCCTTTGTGTACCTGCAAAAATATATGCAAGAATGCAAATGCAACAATTAATTCTCAGTAATCATCTGGCTGCATCTACCCTTTAATTTAGATCTAGAGAAGCAATGTCAAGGCAAACATCTCAGCCATCCCCACTTTCCATACTCCATTTCTCCCTGCAGTCTTGGGACTGCATTCCTTTTCTCTGAGCAGCAAGACACCTGACATTATCCAACCACAAATAAGATATTCTTATCAGATATTCTTAGATCACATGTGAGCCAGCCAAACACAAGCTACCAAACTGCTCTGAGTGCTGCAGGACCAGCAGCATTCACTCCTTGGCTCTCTGGAGCCTCTGGGTGAGTCTCTGCTGGACTAAGATGCTGTCTGAGAACTCCTAGAATTTCTCCAGGACTTTTTGGCTCAAAAGAAATTAAGGATGGACTTGAAAATGCCATAGATGTAGTTATTGAAAGCAAACCTTGGCATTAAAATATTCTTAATATTTGGTTACAAAGTTCTATAATAGTGTATAAAAAATTACTAAGTGTAAAGAGGCTTCTTCTTTATAAAATAGATATTATAAAGTATGTCAGTTGCATGAGCCTAACATCCATTAAATACAGAAGATATTTTGCAAATTTTAACTTCTGTACCTCATAGTTTAGGCTCAGAGCAACTATTTCCTTTTCGTATGAAAAACTACATAATGGTGTTTTAAGCAGAATGACTGAAGTAATGCAAGGGCAAGAGAAATTCAGAGTTTTCTCTGTATGAGTACTGAGCTTCAAATTATATATTTGAATATTTATAATAGAATATAGTATAATATAGTATTATATAATATAATAGAATAGAATACAGTGTGATATAATAGAATATAGTATGATAGAATAGAATAGAATAGAATAGAATAGAATAGAATAGAATAGAATAGAATAGAATAGAATAGAATATAGTATGATATAATATAGTATGATATATACTATATGATATGATATGATATGATATGATATGATATGATATGATATGATATGATATGATAGAATATAGTATAATATACTATAATATAGTATGATATAATATAATATAAATAATATAATATAACATGATATAATATAATTTAACATATTCAATATTTTATATTCAAGTATAAATGCTGACACCTTTGGATTTTTTATAGATAAGGATTACTGCTGTGCACAGAAATGCCTTTCATAAATGCAGTGGTCATGCT
Organism: Melospiza melodia melodia; assembly: GCF_035770615.1. Taxonomy (NCBI): domain Eukaryota; kingdom Metazoa; phylum Chordata; class Aves; order Passeriformes; family Passerellidae; genus Melospiza; species Melospiza melodia. The sequence continues at coordinate 48,447,179 of NC_086199.1, forward strand.
TTTCACCTTTTTTTAAATTTTTAAATTTTTTTTTACTTTCCCAACCTACCAAAATGGGAAGTACATTTCAGTTGAGTGCACCCTGTGATTTTATTTTGCATCACTTCCCAAAAGACAGGCATAGCCACGCCTTAGACCAGCATATCTCAGAACCTGAAATGTCTCAGAACTGAAAAACAAGAAGAGGTGCTCAGCCCTAGGACCAGCCTGACCCAGGACCTTCTGCAGCCCAGACGAAAGGACCCAAAGGAATATCTCTAGAGGGAAGATTAAAAAAAAAAAGTGTTAAAAAACCAGTATATCATACTATATTATACTTGGGGAGTGCCTCATGCAAGCACTAAAGTCAAATATGGCTGTATTATTGCCACAATAATCCATGTACTGAGACCTCTGTGACTTTTAACATTTAACTTAATAAAAGGATTCTTTTAAGAGAGGGAAAAGAAGTATTCATTCCAAGCAATTTATTTTTCTCTCTACGTCTCTATTTTCCCTTCAGATTACAACATCCAGGAAGAAGAAAAAAATTAGATAAAATTAATCCATCTACTGCTAGACAGAGCCTAATGTATTCAGAAACGATCCAGACTATTTTCTACATCAATGAGTGCATAGAACAAGAACACAAAAAATCTAGATTTTTAAAATGTACTTTTTGGTTCAGAAGAAAATTTAAACACTTCAGTCCTTCAAATATGCCTGACCCAGAGCTTGACTGTTTCAATCCCTTCCTATAGAACAAATCATTTAAAGTAAGACTTGTTTAAAGGACAATTTTCTGTAAAAGGTGAAATACACAACCCAAAACAGGTACACAGATTACACAGAAAGTTTATTCTTCAGAGATAACAATATAGATAAAGTGAAAATTCAAGTTTACAATCTTCCAATGTATTTCAGAACTGGAAACTATGAAAGTGGGATGGAAACCATTTCTTTGTTGTTTTCAATAAGAGCATACCCTATACTATACACACATTTGTGTGTGCATTAAAACAGAAAAAGTGAACTCCATTTCCAAATGGAAGTCTCTGTTCTTTCAGCTATATGTTCCAAGTTTACCTTTTCAGTTGGAATTGATAACTATTGTTATTGATGCCTTAATGAAGGGATGGGACTGTTTTTGGGCTAAAAACTATTTATGGCTCAGATAAACATCAGCCTCAGAGGCTGTGAGATTTTAGAGGAGCAAGAACTCAGCTGTAGCTCAGAGTAGTCACAAGTTTTTTCATTACAAGACAATACAGAACTTTCTAATCCAATAGAAAGCTGCCACAAAGTTTATTTTGTTTTTCTAAGCTATTACCTTGACTTCATTCTGCTGCACTGTGGATACTTTTATCCCATGGTCTGCTATTATAAACTCTGAGCTTACTCTATGCTATTACATTACTGTACTAAAAACCCTTCCCCATTTATCAATTCACTTTCTCACTTACTTAAGGCATATTCTTACAACTATAGAAACATAAGTTTATGCTTTTTCTGCTTTATGTCTGTGTACTTTTATTTTTACATCAACCCAAGCTTCTTCCAAGGCTGCAAATCAAACCCTCCAGTATCTGTGGAAGTTTCTGTCTTTCCATTTCCTACAAGCAGGAGAACCAGGCCACTGCAGTGAAATGCTAATCAAAATGTAAAGTCAGTGCAATAATTACATGAATGAAACAATGTCACTTGGTGAAGAATCCCAAATAAGCAGTGCAGGCCTTGGTACATGAAGAACTATGAGGTTTGATACTAAAACTAAACTGTGACACTTCTGGGTGTTTGGAATTAACCTAAACCTCTCTGTGGAGCTATAAATACACAGAAGTATAAAGTAGTATAAATACTATCTAGCTATATCTATCTATATATAAAAAATACCTAGTTATAAATTCTATCTATATAGCGTAACTGTATAATTATTTTTAATGGCACACTAAAGATGCTATGTATGGAAATCAAAGCCAAAGCACCTGATCCCAGAGCCAAACCAGGATCCCTGTTCTCCAATGCACCTCATCCCTGTTCTCCAAGCAGGATCCCTGTTCTCCAAAGCAGGATCCCTGTTCTCCACACCAGGATCCCTGTTCTCCACACCAGGATCCCCGTTCTCCAAAGCACCTGATCCCTGTTCTCCAGACAAGGATCCCTGCTCTCCAACCAGAATCCCTGCTCTACAAACCAGGATCCCTGCTCTCCAAACAGGATCCCTGCTCTCCAAAGCAGGATCCCTGTTCTCCAACCAGGATCCCTTCTCTCCAAAGCACCTGATCCCCGTTCTCCAGACAAGGATCCCTGCTCTCCAAACCAGGATCCCTGCTCCCCAAAGCACCTGATCCCTGTTCTCCAAACCAGGATCCCTGCTCTACAAACCAGGATCCCCGTTCTCCAAAGCAGGATCCCTGTTCTCCACACCAGGATCCCTGTTCTCCAAGCAGGATCCCTGCTCTCCAAGCAGGATCCCTGCTCTCCAAAGCAGGATCCCTGTTCTCCAAACCAGGATCCCTGCTCTCCACACCAGGATCCCCATTCCCTGCAGACATGAGCTCATGTCTTGGCATCCCAGAGCATCCCTGGCCCTTCTCACCCCCCAGCCTGTGAGAGCAGGCTCGGGAGGATTACAGGGGCTGTGCTGCACAGCATTTATGACAGGAATGCTCTGGGAGCCTTGCTCCTCCTTTATCTCCCCCTTTCCTGACCACACCAAACGCTGCTCCACCTGTGGAATGATTTGGTCATGTGTGATCTAATTAGAGGCAGTCTGCACACACACAATGCTCCATTCAGTGGCGTTTGGGATGGAGAGCCAGATGTGTCTGTGCTGGGCAAGTGGTTAGACAAGAATTTACTGGGGGCTGGAGGGAGGGAGGGGAATGCACAGTGAAATAAACTTTTTACCTTTTTTGTAACATACTGAAGAATAACTATGAACCAGACAACAATGGCATAAAGGGCAGCCATAAATCAGATGTCAAATTTGCCCCAAAACCCAATAAATAACATCTCATTTAGCAGCTCAGCTCACATTTCCTCATCCACCCACCCACCTTTTATTTTATTATTAAACAGTTCACCCTGTGAGGTGTTAGCAACTTGAATAATCCTTATTATTATGGGAGTTTTCTTCATTTTCTATGGAAAAAATTCTCAGGAGAAAGACAATTTGAAAACACACATGTTGAGACTGGTTGTTGCAACACATAAATCTGATGGAAGGCATTTTTATAACTGGATATATTTTAAATACATTTAGAAAAAATTATAATTGCAGTACAGTGATTGAACGTGAGCATGCACATGATATTTGAAACAAAAGCTTTTAAAACCCTATTCCTACTAAAGTCAATAGCAGGGTTCTCTTCTGAGATATAATGTCCAAAAATGTAGTGCTGATGTTTGTGTAAAATACATTTGATTCAATCTGGGATTCTTGTTTATAGTGTGCAATATTTTTCAGCATATTGCAATGCTGATGTTTGTGTGAAATACATTTGATTCAATATGGGATTCTTGTTTATAGTGTGCAATATTTTTCAGCATGTTACTATTCTCCATCATAAATACCTCAAGAGACTACAATCCTAAACCAAAGCAAAAAGCAAAAAACCTTCTTGATGGTGGGTTTTCCTTATTGATCACTTCAAGCCTTCCAAAGACTGAATGTTCACAGAAACAGAAAAAGCAAAGCAAAGTTTCCTACCTGCTGAAGTGAACTGCTGGCAGGTAATCTCCTATACAGTTTTGAGATTAGAAGTCTTCCCCTGAACAAAAAAAAAAAAAAAAGAAAAACTTTAGACAGAGAGTATTAAAATTTTTGCAAGAAAAGCTCCCCACTCAAACCAATCGTAACACACAGGTATGCTGAGGTAGTGTCAAAATTAAAAAAGTAACTGTAGGCTTATTTTCTTACTGATTCATTCAAGAAAACGTGAATGTTAACAACCTATGTGGGTATTGGTAGGTAAATATTTTAGCTTCAGCCAACAGTTCATTCTGTATCTGTATAAAGAGTAAACTTGGTTTATGGATTGTGGTTTTGTGCAACAAATATCCAAATATGACAAATATTTCCAGCCTGTATTGCTATGCAGGTGCCACAATCACATGAATAAATAATGCAAAAAAACCCAGATATTTAACTTGCAACATCTTCACTCTATTCCTCAGATATTCCCAGGCTTGTTCTGATAGTAACAGATTTCCTTATTGTCTCTGAAAAGTTTCTGAAAGAAAACACCAAAACTGAGCCCCTGTGATTGATTTTAACTCTGAGGAAGACCTCACATCTTAAATATTTCACTGCCTGTAATGCCTAGCTAGAGCATTTTGATCAGAAATAAAGAGGCTATCTCCATTTTCTGAGGGTTCACTACCTGCTTTCTGGAGACTTCACCAGAAACAGCTGTCAAACATCACTGCCACGTTCTGACCTGCATAAAATTTCTTGTTGTCTTCTCCAGTTTATAAATGCAGCTATTTTTCTTCAAAGCAAAGCCTGAAAGAACTACTCTTTGTGACAGAGCAAAATGCCTTAATACCAAAAGGAAAAATTCTGCTTTTTAGAATTAGGCTTTCCTGGAACAGATAGATCCAATGGCAAGTTGGTTTCCTGAGGGATAACAAGGAATTTTGTAGGTATATAAATAATGCCCCGTATTCAGTACAATCATTTGCCAGAGGAAACAATATCTAAAACTTGGATATTCTCTCTGTGGAAGACTGAAGAAAGCAAAATAAGACATAAGCTCTGACTTTATGCAAGAGTTACAGAAATAAGATTTAGAGTTCTTACTACAGCAATGAAACTGCTGAAAGAAGAAAAGCCAGGCTAGGCTGAAAATTAAGACATAAAATTACAAAACTGCTTCCACAATGTCCATAAAGCTGACCCAAATCCAGAAAAATGCTCCTGTTCTCTTCCCTTGAGCTTGATAAATTCCATAGCAGAAATCCAACACTGTTTTAAGCACTGCAGAGCAAAACTTGCTTTGTAAAATTCACCCTGAATTATTTTAGCTCTCCCACATCCATCCACTGGTCAAAGGGGACAGATATACCCAACATCTAAAGTGCTATTAATCAAGGAATTTTATAGAATATCTATCTGTCAAAGGAAGGTTGATTACAGGACAAGTTAATAGATTGTATTTTCCAGATCTATTAAGATGTTTGGGGAATACCGCAGAACTTCAAGCAGTTCTTTTAATATTCTGGGAAAACATGTGGGACAGTACTCTTAAATGTCATAGAATGGAATTTTCCAAAAGTAAATTGAGTACATATATATATATTTTTAAACTAGTTAGTGAAATGGATTGACAACTTTTATATATTTTAACAACTTCAAGTGAAAAAACTATTTAAACCCTCTCTAAGCCCTCCTCCCAAGTTATTTCCATAAATGTCTTCCATGCAAAACCATAACAGAAATGCATCCTAATTTTGAACAAATTCACCTCAGAATGCATATGATGTGACCAAACAGAAGCCAAGATATTTTTAACCAAGTTATGAGACCATACCAATATTGAAACATTCCTCTGGTTACAAATCCTGAAATGGTTTTGTGGTTGTGGGACACCCTGGTTTATACCTATAGCTCCACAAAATCCCTGTTCTGCTCTGCCTGTAAGAGTGGAGGATTTCAGGAGGTGACTCCAGAGCTTTGGGCAGCTCCTTGCAATTCATCCCTCTGATTCCTCAGGGTTTAGATTTTATATTTTCCCCATTCTGTTCTGCTTTAGTGGGTGGGTCTGGGCTTCACATTCAGGGATGGTGAGCTCTGTGCACAGAGCAGGGAGACAAAACAATTCCTGCTCCAGCTGGGCCCCAAGGACAAATGATCCCAATCTCAGCCCCAGAGCACAAACCCCGTGGGCTGCAGAGAGAAAAACAAGCAGGGTGGGAGTGCCTGGGCTAAAGCTGGAATGGGACAATGAACTGCAAGGTGCAAATGGAGCAGAACTGATCCCAGGGAGAGAGCCCGGGAGCGCTCGTGCATTTTGGGGCCATTTTGGGTCATCTTGGGTGCAGCCCTGGCTGGGCTCTGGTGCTGCCCAAGGTGGATCCATGGAGGAGATGCTTTGAATCAATCCCTGCTTGATTCTGTAGCTCTGTCCAGCCCCTGCTGCTCTAGGGCAGCCTGCTCAAGGCATCAACTCAACCTCCTCACCTGAGCAGTGAAATTGCAATAATAACAGGAGGAGCTGAGGTTGGTGTTACACCTCTCATATTTCTCCTCACAAACCAACAGAATTATGGGAATCTGCTCTTCCAGACTGGGGAGGACACACAATTCAGTGAGTAACTTCTATACAGAAATTATTTTCTAATATACATTCATGGTTATGTTTTTATTTCTCCAGAGAAAGCGGCATAACTGTATGGAAAACCACAATTTAGAGTACCAAATGCAAAGAATAAACACAGTTTTCCTCCCCCTTTTTCTTGCATTTTATAGGCAATCACATAAATCACCAGTAATTATACACTTACAATGATCTTTAATAACTGGAAAAAACACATTCATTACTTCCACAATTTGTAATTTACAATTTCTGTAGTCACAGAAAAATGACATAAATTCAAATTAAATTACAAAAAAAGAGTTCTTTAACTTCCAGAGAAGTTATATGTATTAGCTCTACATTTCTTTAATGACATTTAGCATGTATTCTTCCGGTTTTCATGAAAATATCTTAAATTTTTAAAATACATATATCATGCCATATTTTCATTGTAAGAATATATGTAAGATATATATATAATGAGAATATATAGAATACATAAATATTAATAATATTTTAGATAGATATATTTTATATATTATATTGTATAGTTATATATTATTTACAATATTATATATTAATATATAATATATATATATATAAATTTTTGAAGAATTGGGAAGGGCAAGACAATGCCTCAAATCAAGGAAAAATAGAAGGGATTTAAATACAGGGAAAATCATCACTACCATTCTTTCAAACATCAAGCTTACCCTACATTCCTTAGAACAAAGTAAAGGATCCTTTCCAGTGGGTAATGTTTCTATCTGACAATGTAACCATGTAGTTCCTGTGAATTTACAGTTTTGTAAATACAGCTGATCATGTTAAGTGTGTGATCATCACCATCCCAATGTTCCATTTTGTAAACCACTAGAAAATGCAAATGGAATTGGCCTCCAGAAAGGGCAAACATCAGCAGGCTGCTCAAAAGAGGGGCACTTCCAAAAAAAAAACCAAAAAAACCCAGCCCAAATGCTGTCAGAACTTTTAGCTGTAGAACTTTCAGTTTTCAAAATTGCAGTCACTGCCCAGTTATATAAGTTAAGCATAGGAACACAACTAAAGAGTTATGTTCTAGTATGGAAACATAAAAAATTTATTCTTTTTAGGAAACGTGAGCTTTACGTTTACAAACACAAAATACTGGGACCAAAGATTGCTTGAACTCGTGCCTGCGGCTGTCTCTGTTTGTGCTCCTAAATTCATTTCTCATGAGTAATTTTGCATCTAACTCAGAGAAAATGAGATTGCATATGCCATTAGTTTTGCTGGCTCAGAGGAAATAACTGGGGTGGATTGTGCATGGCTGCTAAGGAGTGATGGCTGTGCATTGTGTGGGCAGCCACCTGATTGCACTGCAGAGGGAAAACACAAAACACACACAACATGTTCACACACACACAACCATGTTCACACCAGCAAGGCAGCCAGAAAGTCCTGAACTGAGATTTTTCAGTCCTGAACTGAGATTTTTCAGTTTGAGTCCTGAGATTTTTCAGTTTTATTTACCCCACTTTAAAGGACAGCATAACACTATGGAAGGGAAATATTTTCCAACTGCTGGAACAGATTTTTCTTTATTACTACATTATGATGCCTTTTTCTATTCCCTTATAAGTAAAAGATCTCAATCAAGAAAACACAAAACCTAGAGATTCCTGCACATGAAAAAGAATATGAACATTGCTACACAGTCATCAACCCAACCCAGCCCAGCTGTCTCTGGCACTGACCCTTGCCACAAAACAAAGATAACAGGACTCAAGGATAACTTGCAAAAGTTACTTCTGGAATTTCATTAAGTACTCAGAGGAAAAAAAAAGTTAATTAGCCTTGTGTTGGAATCCTGCTGTTTATCTATTTTATGCATGGGTGTTTTTATAATGCTTTATTTTAATCTTAATTGAGCTACTGTTTGTTATTTTTACCTGAAATAAAACATCTGTAGTCTCTTTGAAGACAAAGCTTTAAGCCTTTTTTTTACTATGGCTTTCTTTCCTAAAACTGTGGAAAAAAAAGGAGAAATTTTAGATGGTGGTGTTACTATAACAGCATTGCAGTATTTTGCTACTAACTTTATACAGTATCATTTTCCTTCCTAACTTTATACAGTGTCAAAGTTGACTTCCTGCCATTAATCTCATTTACTTCACCTATAGGGATCCCTAGATGATTTTATAGTTTTTTGAGTTGGTAATTCTTAAATTGTAAAAATAATGCCAATAATTCTTTCCATGTGATCACCTTTTCTATTAATGCATTTAATTTGTTATCATCATATCAATTTCCTTAATTTCATTAGGTTTCTCTGGGCTTCTATGATTAATGTCCAGCCTTAATCACACTCAAAACTTTTATATCACTTATGCATTTTTCTTCTTCAGGATGTTTTGTATCATTTTTTGCAAACACATAGAAGACATAGAAATACATTTTTAGCATTACAAAAAGGGAGTATTGGTGAACTTAAATACTTGTTCTTGCAAGTATTTGCACTGATGCACACATGCCAACACAGACCCCAAAATGGTACCAAAAGTAATGCAGAGCTTTAGGGTATGACTTTTAACTTTTTGCCATCTTAAAAGCATCTCTTGTTTCCACAGTTCTCTCAAACATTTCTTCTGTGGAACATATAGGAGAAAATAGAGGAGAATTTTAGATGTTAGAGTTATTTAAGGACTCTGCACCATTGGATATTGAATGTGAAAATATAGTGGGTACTCTGCAATGAGATTATTTGATTTTCTGATAGCAAAATAAAAAGTGAAAATACTAGAAATATTACTTATGATGAGATCTGACAGAGTACTTTATAACATCTGCTTTTATGTGGATGTGGCTATTAAAGTTTAATATAACTTTGCAAATGAATAGTCTAAAGGAATAGTCCAACTTCAATGTAAGATTTTCCTGAAAAAAAAAATCAAAAAAAGATAACCAACATTTAAATATTCTTTTTGAATACTTTGACAATTTTTCTTCGGTTAAATATGTCTATTATAGTAGCAGGAATATTTTCCTAAAGTTCCTTTTTGGTGTTTTTGTTCCTTGTGTAGCAGGTCATTCCATTAGGTAACCCTCCAAGTGACCCAAAGGAGATATATTAAAATCTAGTAATACAATACCCCTAGACTATTTTACATGATAAGAATTTTTTTTCCAACTCCCAGATGTTGCTAAAGGACAGGGAAAAAAAAAAAAAAAAAAGACTTGTAAAATTCTTCATCATGAATCTTTTTTTTTTTTTTTTTCCTGCAAATCCCTTTTTTCCCCCCTTTCAAAAGCAATTCTGAATAGAGGTAAAAGAAGACAAAACTTGACCTTTTGTGATCCCAGCATTAATAGGTCTGTTCATAATTCAATCTGTGTGTGTGTAGAAGCATCCATGTGGAAACATGCAGGCCTGAGAGACATAAAGCCTTCCCCTTTAAACATTATCTGACCCTATGAGTCTTATTCACAAAAGAAGGCTTACGTACGCATAAGTGGAAAAAAAATGCATGCTTTCATTGTGCCACAGAGAGCCTACACATTTTACTCCTCATTCTCCAGGAAAACTCATCATGGAAGTGACACTTGTACAGGAGCTGGGCAAGGGAATGCAAAAGAGGGGAATGGCAAAAGAGGGGAATGGTAGAAGAAGAGGGGAATGGTAAAAGAGGGGAATGGCAAAAGAGGGGAATGGTAGAAGAAGAGGGGAATGGTAAAAGTGCGCAACATAGCAAAACAAAAACGAAACCAAAAACAACCCAGCACATGCAAAGAATAAATTCTTTTCTCATTAAGGATATAGAAGGGTCATCTCCTCTGCTGGCATGTGACAGGGTGAGGGCAGGGATGGAGAGGAGTTTGCAGCTTTGCAAAGCTCCACCTGAGGAGAGCAGCCTGCTCTTCTTGCTCCTCTTGGGAGTCAGTGCCTGCCAGCACAGAAAGTCTGAAATTCTCAGCGTCCAGGGTTCCAAGGGAGTGTCACATCCAGCCTTTCCTTAAACACCTCCAGGGACAGTGCCATCACCTCCCTGCTGAAGGCAGCCCCTTCCAATACCCAAACACAACACCCCTTCTGTAAGAAATTCTAGGGCTATTTCTTGCTACTCTAAGGCTATTTAATTTTCCCCTTCCATAACCTGTGTTCACCCAGGTGAGGGACGCCTGTGTCACTTACACCTGTTCTGGTGAATATTTATACCAGCTCATTTCTAATTTCACAGATTCCAATGATGGTGACTCTACACTGGTTTCAAGGCATTCTTGCCAGGGTATTCCAAGCCTGCTGATGCTGCTGTAAACCCACAGCCGACAGGAGTTTCAGGTATTTGTGTTGTGTCAGTACATGAGGCCCATCTGTTATCACCAGCATCCTCTCATGCCTCTCCTGTTTAGTTTGGCTCTGCAAAGTCAGCTGTCAGTTGTAATGCTCAGTTACCCAGAGCCCCTCGTGTTATCAGAGAGAGCTCTGAACCTGTCAATTGCCACCTGAACAAGGGGCAGGGGACACGCAATTGTCAGAGCAGCAGCGAGAGTTTACACTGAGGGAAACAAATCCTCAGCTGCTGCAGATCAGCCAAGCCTCAGCAGCTGCAGTATTGATTTATACCCCGAGCTGAGCTCAGCAGCTGTAATTATTTCCTAAACAAGGCAAAACAAACACCATTGGGAATCATGGGGAAGACTTTTCTTAATGACTAATGAGTGAAGTCATGATGACATTCCCACCAGTTTCCAGCATTTTCCCTCCCAGCAGAGGGGAATAACTGTCCAGGACTTTGAAAATCACATTGTGCAACTATCTGCATCTCCTTGTGTCCAAATAGTTTCAAAACACAGCTTTAACAGCACTCAGCTTCTAGCATCTCACAGGAGAAATGCTAAGGGATGAAAGAAAGGGAATTTCTTGGCCCTTCATTGCTTAAATTCTAAAAAAGAAACAATACTGTGTCATTAGGTAACCAGAAACCAGAAACAAAACAACATCAAAAGTAAGGCTGTGATGGTGCCACAATTAATTATTTACCATTTCAAATGTTCAAATTCAGCACCTTTTTAAAGGGAAAACCCTTTAATATGAAAAATATCACATATCCCAGTGATACCAATTATGTTAACAATTGCTCATTGGTTAAATGTCTAAGTGGTTAGTGAATAAAAGTCTAATCTGAAATTAATTAAATATATCTACACTTTATTGGAATGCATATGATAATTAATTTGCCCTCTAGTGTGATAATGTCTAAGTGGTTAGTGAATAAAAGTCTAATCTGAAATTGATTAAATACATCTACACTTTATTGGAACATATTTGATTATTAATATGCCCTCTAGTGTGATACAATGCCTTCTGTTCAAATTATACTTACAAGAAATTGTTTAGTTAGAAAAATTACAAAAAATGGGAACTATTTAAAGCTTGATCATTTAACATGGAAATACTACCAAATTTGTATTCAGGCTAATGTCAAGTGACATTGAAATTAATGTCCACATTGAAGGACAAGTGAAATATCAACAGGTGATGTAGTTATTCAAAAGACAATATTCTCCAGGCATTGGATGCCGTAATTCCAAAGAGAATCAGAGTGCTGTGAGTGCCTGTGGGATCATATCCACAGGAAAATGGACATGTATTGAATGAGCCAGCCTGACCCTCTGGAACTAAAGAATGAGGTCATTTTGGGGATAAACAAGCTGAGGATGTAAGAAGAAAGAAGAAAAGTTGTTGACAGACCAACAGGTGTCAACCTGATTAAAATGACACAACCTCTATCAGTTAGATTAATAAAAAGATGCCTCTTGCCTCATGGACAAAGCAGAGCTACCAGTCAAGAGATGCATGGACAAATCAGAGCAAATTATTGTTGCTTTAGTAATGAAGGGATGGGATTATTTTTGGATAAGAATGATTTATTGTTCAGATAAACATTGGTCTTATCTGTGAGAGGCTGTGAGATTTTAAAGGAGTGAGCTGTTGGCTGCAGCTTAAGAGTAGTCACAAGTTTCTTTGTTGCAAGGTAGTATATAACTTTCTAATTTAATAGACAGTTGCTAGAGGGTTTATTTTGTTTTTTAATTTATTATTTTTACTTCTGCTGTACTGCAGATACTTTAATATGCTTCTAATTCATAAGTACAAGTGTTTCTATTATCATTTTTAAACTCTTAGTTACTCTATATAATTATACTCTTACATTATAAAATCTTCACTATCTTATTCATACTGTTTCTCATTTACTTAAAGTATATGTTTATTTATAACTATGGAAATATAAGTGTATGATTTTTCTGTTTAATATCTGTGTATTTTTATATCAATCTAAGCTTCTTCTAAGGTTGTAGATTAAATCTTTGAGTGTCTGTGAAAGTTTCTGGTTTTTTTATTCTCACACAGAGCTACCAATCAAACAATGTGTGGCTATGTAGAGCAAGGGAAGAAATAAATATAATCAATGTGTTTATATCTTATCTGTGTTACAGTTTCACAAACCCTGAGTTCTGCTGCACTTCGCTCTAACAAACTAAAAATGGAGCTGTATCTTCTGCTCTACAAGGCCTTTTAAGGATAAACTAATCAAGACATGACACCCAAGTTATTTTTACTTTTAACCCAATAACCAACCACACAATGCAGACTTTTTTATCCAATACACAAATTTCCAGTACAGAAAACCACCCAAACCCATGGAGAAGAGGGTGAAGAAGAAGGTGAAGAGGAAGGTGAAGAGGAAGAAGGTGAAGAAAGGACAAGGTGAAGAAGAAGGACCAACCTCCACCTAAAACCTCCATCTTGCTTTATATACATTACTGTATTCTAAACCCTTAAACTCCAAGTTTTCCCCCCGTGTTGTTACACCCTTCTAATCAAACTCCACACCCACAATCCCAGTCCTGTCACTCAATTTTGGAAGCTTCTCCACAGCCTCAGGTCAAATGCAGTGATCTCTTGGGGGTCAGTGCCTGCCAGCACAGAGTCAAATCCCAAGATCAGAATAAATCAAATGGATTTGTATAAGTGGGTTATCAATTTACATGCTCCAAAGAGAAAATTTGGTTTCTCTAAATTAATAATATGTATTGGCATATCGAATAATTGTATTTATTGGAAATAAATATTAATAATATATCTATATATTAATATATTAAATAATTAGTTAATAACACATATAATTATATGTTCATAATAATCTTTATTGTAATGACTAATAATATTTATTGTAAATAAATAATTATACATGTATATGTTAATATAAATATGTAGTAATTAACTATTATATATTAATAAAAATCTTTATTGGAAAATCTAGAACCCAAAACATTTTTAATATTTTGCCCACAATACATATTTCTCTCCTCATCTACATGAATTTTACTGCTCTGTTTTTATTTTAATGGCCTTCTAAAAATTTTCAAGGATGGTTCAGGGCAATATTTTGGTTGTGGTAATAATAAATAGTGTTTGTCTTCTACTTCCATATTTCTGCTAATAAGTGATGGGTCATTAAAAATTTATTGTTTTGGTACACTCCTTTCAGCAGGAAGAGATAAAATTGCCAAGTACATGGAACTGGCAAAGCAATTCCTGCTGACCTCAGGCAGATAATTTAGAATAATTAGAATAATTTAGAATTTCTGCCAAAGTAATGAGATAAGGATTGAGGTTTACATGTGATGTTTAGTGAGTGTGTTTTATTTAATAAAAGTTTGATGTGTTAGAAATTAATAAATAATGAGGAGAAGTATTATTACTGAGACAAGCTAACCTCAGTTACAAGTTACTGGTGGAGAAGTGAAATATCATTGATATAATTCTATAAATGTTTTTAATTATTCCAAGAAATGGAATAATATCCATTAATATACATTTACAGGTAGCATTGTGATAAGAGGCATGTATTAACAATATCATATCTGAAGGGCTTATTTCTTTTTGCCATCAAGAAACCTACTCTGAAGTAATTCTTCACTTTTAACTGCCATCAATTTTGTTCTTATATTTCATTTATAGAACCTGCTGACAACTTCACAGCATGAGATATTGCAAGAAAAAGGCATGATTTAATAGCTTTTCATTATAATATTTCCTGCATAATCTTATTATTAGCCTACTGAATCTTGACATTGTAAACTACATTTTTCCCCTTAAAGGAAAGAACAGTTTGAAGTTTGTAATTAGAGCAGCAACACTGCTCTAACAACAGCAAAGAGCTACTTAAATTCTTAACTGAATACTAAATATTTTGCTCTGTTGAAAAATCTCTTCTAAAAATTGGATTACAAGCAAAAGGAATCATATCTTAGAAAAAAAGAAAATTTGAAGAAAATTTAGAAAGTTTCAGAATTGATAAAAAGTATGAGCTATACCCCAGCCCCTTTTGATTATTTGAGAAACGAACACTGCAGTCAGGGAGGTTCTCTCCAAGGGAAGGATGAATCTATCCTCTACGTGGGCTTGGATGGCACCAAACAAATCCAGAGCAACTAAATTGGAATTTATTGAGTTTTTGCCTCATTTCAAGCTTCCCACCCAGTCACCGATTGTTTTATGTTTTTCCTTTTCCAAACACATGAGCAGTGAGTAGGCTGGCAGGGATAAGGAAGGAGAGGACATAATCTTTATTCTGCATTTTCATCATGAGAATAAAGGCAGTGAAAATCTGTGCCAGCAAAAGGGTCATGAAATTTGTTTCCATTCTGCCACAGCAAGGGAAGGAAAATGAAATTGCACTTACCAAAATTCTCTTAGGGGGCAGAATGAGTAGCTCTGCTCTGCTTCTTACACTGGACTGGGAAGGAGCTGCTTTTACTTCCTTTTTTTGTCAGTGTCAGAGATCAGCAAAAGTCAATCTGTGATTATTATTAATTATTATTAGGCATGGATCCTTGTCCCACCACTCAATTTTTGCTTTTTCATGGAGGTAACTGGAGTTGGAAGTCAACCTTCAATATAGTTTTACACAGAAAAGGTTAGAGAAGAGAAGAAAGTTCAAGTCTATGTCAGACCACTCAATAAGGAACTAGGAAGGCAAAGAAAGAGAACAAAATTGGGGGTTTAGTACAATAGTTGTCTCCAAAGAAAAAAGGCTTTTCTTCAGAGACATTCCAGAACATGAACAATTCTTCTACAAAAAATTATTCATAATAGTCATCATTCATCATAAATTCTGCTAATTTTATAAGAACTGAAATTTTCCCTGCCAGCTAGTATTCATACTGACTTTACAAGGTGTTTGGTTATTTCTGATAAGCAGTATTAAAGTAGTAATAATATTATTATCATTATCATCATTATTATTATTATTATTATTATTATTATTATTATTATTATTATTATTAATAATAATAATAATAATAATAATAATAATAGTAGGAGTAGGAGTAGAATAATTCATAAGCCAAGGAGAGAATAAATTCAAAATAGAGTCGCATACATATAGTACAGGAGACTTTTGTTTGAATGTTATATTACATTACATTATATTTATTATATATTATTAGAGTGTGACGAAGTTGTTGCTCTTGCCCTCTCTCTCACTTGAAGAAATTACTCTTTGCATTTGTGGAGCACAACACCCCACAGAAAAAGGTGGAAATCTGAAGATTCAGAAATGTGAACCCAGAAATTATTATTGGCAATTATTTTACTGGGTCATTAAGCAGGAGAGTGGTAGAAAATTGTCCCATTTTTACATGGAGATCACAATGAGCTTCAATGCCAAAAATAACTTTTAAGGCCTTCATATGCAGTGTTTGTGGTCTTCTTTTCCTCTTATTTGTTAACAAAATTGCTGTATATAATTCACTTATGTCCTCTGGCTTTAAACACAACTCCTCTGCTATCATTGAAATAATATCTAATGAATTTTCCTTCTAAAAGCTAAAAGCAAACTCTAGCTGAAGAATGAATAATAACATGCGACAGACACATGGATTAAAAACACCTAAGGAGCATTTTCATATGAACACATACGGCACTTTCTTATACGTTTTTCATGGAAAGCATTTTTAAGAGCTTTGCTTTTTTTTGCATCAAATAGAAAATGGATATCTTTTAAATGTTATTGGAGTTCCTTGGCTTGCAATGTAATGATAAAAAAAACCTCACTTTTCAGACTGAATAATCTAAAAACTTCATATATTCCAAATAAGTTTTGCAAGTGGTGAAAGTTACTTTAAAGGGGTGAAAGCTATGCCTAAGTCATATACAGCAGAGGTGAGGATGAAAAGAGAATTAAACCATGCTAGTTTTGACAGAAGTCAGTGGTTTTGTGGGGGTTGTTTAAAACTCTCAGTTTCCAGCTCCTTGAGGGGTTTAAATGCACTTGTGCCCTACCTGTGGTGGGATTTTCCCCTCTGAGCAGTTGCAGGTTTTTCAGTTTTTGCCTTCCCAAGGCACCAGGATCAGCTAGGTTTATTAAAATTGTGGGGAAGATAATAGATGCACACAAATACACAGATAGGCAGAATTTAAAATGCAAATTCCAAAGGAGTGAAGAGATAAAGATAGTCTGTCCTTTTGATTCAACAGTTTTGGATGTAGCATCAGTTTGGAAATTTGCATGTGGGCTAGTTGTGTCTGTGTATGTAGGCATCCAAGAGCTCACATTTAGAGAAAATTCAAAGAAAATCAGAAGCCAAAATTTGCCAAGATAAACCATAAAAATGTCCATAAATACTTCATCTATCTTACCAAATTTTCTCTACCTTTCTTCCTGCAGATACCTTTTAAAATAGTTTTGCTAATGCTAGAGCACAAAGAACACCATATATTGGTCTTAAGCATCTCAGCTTTTATCTGTGCAGCCCAGAGCAAGAGAACCACAAACATCTAATAGAAATTAACAGTAATAATAACAGTTGATAGAAATGATCAGGCATTGACTCCAATGAAAGCAGGATTTCATCTACTATCCCAAAGTTTTAAACCATCCAGAACATCCAGCTAAAAAATGGAATTGCTGGAAAGGCAGAGGTGCTCTGTCTGTGCTCAGCTTGACTGACCCCAGTCCACCCACTGGCCTTCAGCAGTCACAGCTCAAAAGGAAACCAGCAGAACTGATTAAGCTTGTAAGTAAATATAGAAATTAAAGATGATTCCTGTTAGCACAGAAAAGCTTGCTTCGTGGCACGAGCTAAGTTAGCTGTATGGGACATGCTTTTAATTTGATGGAAAACATTGCCTAAAGTGATTCTAAATATGAGAAAATGCCTGGGCAAAGGAGCTAAGACCTTTCCCATGACAAGTTCTGAAAGCACTCTTAAAAGATTTCAGAGCCCAAAGACCTGCACTTTCATGCACAAGTAAAAATAAATTATACATCTTCAAAGTAAAATGAAACAAGAGTTTTAGGCAAAAGAGTTGATTTCAGTCACAGATCTTTGAAATCACACACTTCATCCTTACTTCTGTGTACTGGAAAAGAAAGACACAAAGCTAGTGTCCTGCTTTCTCAGCACATGCTGAATTTCATTCTTCAGTCACTGCTGAATGGGACTGTACTGACTCAATAATATTTAAACTGTTGGCTGCATTTCACAGAAAATATATTTCTCCAGCCCAACGAGTGTGACTTGTCCAACAAATTGGCATAAATATCTTCCAAAGACCAGGCTCTGACTGTCCTTGTGTGGTTCTGTGCACAGCACCTGAAGCTGCAGGACAGACAAAAGCCTGAAAGCTCCACAGAGCTGCTGTTCCCAGGTTTTCTGGAAGCCTCTGGTGGTGAAGGCTGGAGTCCACGTTTGCATGTTATTATTGTCACCACTAGAAATGAAGGGATGGGACTATTTTCAAGTTAAGAATGATTTATTGCTCAGATAAAGATCAGTCTCAGAGGCTGAGAGATTTTAGAGGAGCAAGAACTGGGTCATAGCTCAGAGTAGTCTCAAGCTCTTTGTTACAAAGCAATGTAAAACTTTCTAACTTAATAGATAGGTGCTACAGGGTTGATTTTACTTTTCTAACCTATCACCTTTATTTAATTCTGCTGCACTGTGGGTACTTTTGTCCAATGGGCTTTTAACTCACAGGTACACATAATATAACTTCTAAACTCCCAACCTACTCCATGCTATTACATTCCTAAATTATAAACCCATCACCATCCTATCAATACAGTTTCTCACTTCAGGCATATTCTCTCTTACACCTATGGAAAGAAAAGTTTAATATTTTTCTGCTTAATGTCTGTGTTGTGTTTTTACATCAATCCAAGCTTCTTCCAAAGCTGCCGATCAAACCCTCAACGTTTCTGCAGAATTTTCTGATTTTCCCTCAGTTAAATGAGTAAAAGCCACCAGCTCCAAGAGGCAGCAGAGCTGAGGGGCTGTGCCAGGACATTCAGGCACACAGGGGGAGGCACCACTCGATTGTCAGAGGGGATGTGTTGGGATCACAGAAACCCTGACGTAGCTCAGGGTCCTCACAAAAGCCTACAGAAGCTTCACACAAGAATAGCTCTTCCTTTTCCTCCCCCAGGCCCCCACAACCAGCTGAAAATGATGCTGCTCCCAGCTCCTGATCTCCACTCCCAAGCCACATACAAAGAAGTTAGAGGTAACAAGACAGGCATTCATTTCTGCTCTACACGTGAATTTTTATACAAAACGCTCTTTGCTTTGCTCATACATCCTCTCTCAAAACTTGTGCTAATACCTGGTGTTCATAGGAAAATTGATAAGAGCAGAGAAACATAGTTAATTTTTCCCCCTCCTCAAAAAAATATTTAATAATTCTAACTGAGTTCTAGCAAGGCTTATTGAACATCTGAATATCATACTGTGATTTCCTAAACAGGTATTTACTCAGAGAACATTAGGGCTCTGTAATTATAACATTAAATCGAGTTAATATTACTAATTTTGTTAACAGCTCTATCTGGGCAATGAGGTGGGAACTGGTGAGCTGTCTGTGCTGACACTCCAAGATGGAGCCAAATTATGTCAGGAAAAATACATTAAAGAAAGGAAGAGGAATTAAGTATGATAAGAAAAAATATTTTTGGGGGGAAACAAAGATTGTGAGTGAAAAGAATTGAGGTAAAAGAAATACATACACAAAAGTTAGACAGACGCAAATTAGTAAAATCAAGGTGTGACAAGATAAACTCAAATTAGAATAAAAATTTATCAAGATTCAGGGCTAATAGATTAGAAATCCAAATTTGCACTTCCCCCCCCGCCCCTTTTTTTTTTTTGTAGAAATAGAAACATAAAAACCTATGCAACCCAAAACCCAACACATCTTACATCTTGTATGGAGCACAAAGAATATTCACAGGTACACAAGGGCTGAAGTAACTTCCAACTCCTCATTTCAACAGAATTGATGTGAAGCTGCAGCAAAACGCTCACGTTTTACATTCTCTGTGCCATGGCTAACACAACTTCTCCAATAAAAGAACCTGGGGAATCAGTGTGGCAATAGCTCCATTAATCCATGAAATTTAAATTTCTGTGTTTTTATTTTAGCAAAATGCACTGGAAAACACCTTTAGCAAAATTTTAATGAGTCTCTGACTGCCTGTGGTGTGTAACCAACAAATTGCAGGGCTCAGTAGAACTCTGCATCCTCTCTGGCCAATATTCAATTCTTCCTGCAATGCAGCTATGGCATATTTGCAGCATCTTTTTTAAGCAATATGCCTTAGTATTTAAATTTGTGAAAAAGAAACAAAGTACTTGTCTTCTTATTAAAGATAACCCATAGTAATTAAAGAGGATATAAGGCTCGTTTTCTTTAAAATAAAATTCTGAGCATATACAGGGTATGGAGAATTAGCATATTGAGCACATGAATCCTCCCATAAGTTCTATATTAAAAATATGCAAAAGTTAAAAGCTCAATTAATCGTTATTAGAATATTTTTTTAATTTGACCATAGATATAAAAGTATCAGAATAACATGTTTATACATACTACTTTAAGAACTCTTGCCAAAAGGAGATGTCTCAATAAAAAAAATCATGCCTAATGATAAATTTTTAGAAGTCATTATTTGTAACCAAGCAGCAAACAGCTACTGTAAATACCTTTACAATTATGCTTTTTATGCAGATGAATATAAATAATACTGTTTAACCAAAATTCTCTGACACTCAACCTTCATATCTGTGTTGACAAGATTCTCCAATGGTTTGTTACCATACAAAAGAGTGGGACAAATTACTTATTTATATATACAAAACATGCTTATAAAGGCCAGCTGCAGGTATTTTTTGGAAAGTGCATTTTAATAAGGTCCTATTCAGTGGGGGAACAAATGGGGAAAAAGTAGTTTGCACTACAGAGTTTAGTGCAAGAGCTTTCTCTTTTTCTAACAACGAAATCAATCATTTGTCCAGACTGTGGGGAGTCAGAGTTAGTTACTGAAAAGAGCTCCATATATAAACAAGTCAATAACTCATTGTGTGTTATTGTTGGACTGAAGAAGTCTGCTTTCAAAAAGCTGCCCCTGCTCCTCTGAGAATGAATGTCACTGTATTCAGAGAGGGAGAGAGGGGCCTTTTGTTTCTAGCTATTGCTAGCTGCCATTTATGTATGGGAAAAGGGATGTGGCTGCTGCTTGTCCCAGGAAAGCCACAGCATCACCTCCAGCAGCCCTGCCCTGCTCTCTGCCTTTGTAGATGCACTTCTGGCAGGGAATTCACACGTCTCACCGAGCTCCTGGACCTCTGGGAGTGAGCATTTGTGGATGATGCTGGCATTTTACAGAGATAAAATGGCCAAAGGCTGGAGGAAATAACATCCTCAAGGGCTTTGTTTTATCTGTGACAGTGTAAGGAATGTAATTAAACTCTAAATATAATTTACTGTCTCTCTCTATATATATATAAGAACTCTCTATATATAATTAACTCTAAATATAATCCTCTCTATATGTATACATATATATATAAACTCTCTATATATAAACATATATTAATAAACTCTATATATAATTAACTCTCTCACTATATATGTATAAACTCTATACATATATAAATAAATACATACATACATATATATATATAAAAACTCTCTCTCTCTCTCTCTCTCTATATATATATATGAACTAACTCTATATATCTATCATTAAATATACTTAGCCCTAAGGTTCTCTGAGTAAATATCAGCTTAGGAAATCAGTTTTAGGAACTCAAGAACACATAAGTGAACTTTCACATGTCTTTGTAGTAGTTCATGCTTTTTCTATAAAAGGGAATAAGTCCACAGGGCCTTGTTTTAACTATGACAGTGTAAGGAATGTAATTAAACTCTAAATACAATTAACTATATATATATATATATATATATATATATATATATAAAATTAACTCTAAATATAATTAACTCTCTCTCTATATATAAAATAACCCCCTAAATATTTATCATTAACTCTAAATATGATTAGCCCTAAGGTTCTCTGAGTAAATATCAGTTTAGGAAATCACTTTTAGGAACTCAAGAGAACTTTCACATGTCTTTGTACTAGTTCATGCTCTTTCTATAAAGGGGAATGAGTCCACAGTTGCTCAATCATCTCAATTCAGAGTTGGGGGAAATAAAAGAATTTAAATGGTTTTTTTGTTCACCTAGCTAAGCTTAGGGTGAGAAGCTTTATCCTCCAGCCCAATCAGTTAAAATAATTTCTGACTTTTGAGATTTAACAATAAAAATTGGAGGTCCTGCAAACAATATTATCATTCCACAGGGGAACTCAGGGGAGTTCCCCTGAGTCATAGTCTAGGTTGGATTTTTCTTGAGAGCTACAAGTTTCACTAATTTTAAAGTAATTCCATTTATATTTAAAAACAAGAGTTGATGTATTCTTGACACTGACACAGAAATCAAATTTCTCTTTTGTTGAGCCTAATGAAACTGGAGAATAAAACCATGATCCTGTAGAATTAGCACAGGCTCACACAGGAAATAAGTTTCATCCTTGTTCCAAAATATTTCCAAAATTTCCTTACACTACTTTATTATTCAAGTAATAAAGAAACATAGAAGAAACAGCAGCATTTTGCCACCAAAACCTCGTGCTGAACATTCAATATATTTTAGAGGGCAGGTCGATAGAAAAGGCCAACAGGAAAAGCTCATCAATAGAGTTTCAAAGTGTAAAATCAGGATTGCACTGTAAAATCCCAGCCATTACACAGATTTGCAGCTTGCAGCTGATCAGCTCTGTTGAGACCACTGCACTAATTCTGGATCTTGGGAGCTCACTGCTCTCCAGTTATGTCTCTCTTGCCTTGGAGACTCTGTGGGGCTACAGATTCAGGTGGAGCACATGCAAAGCTCACTTGTGGTTTGAAAAATTGTAATTTTTAGTAGATTTTTTTATCAACAGAATCAGCTACATTTGTAGGTGTTCCTTTTGTCTCTTAAGGAATAAGGGAAAGCAGGGTGAAAATAATCACTGAGGAGCTCAGAGAGGATGCAGGAAGTGAATCTTGTGAAAGTAACAGCTGCTGAAATTGAGGATGAATTCAAAAGCTTTGTTAAACCCCAGACTCATTACAGTTCTTCTGAGTAAAACCACAGAGAGTGGACTTGGAGAAAAACCTGTGTGCACAGGAGGGCTGACAATTCAACATCAGCTCAGCACTGAGGAACTCAGCCAGGGGCTGAATTTGGGTTCTGAGCTGAGTTCACCTGCAAAAGTGAGAGGCAAGGAACAAAAGAACCTTCCAGAAAGTCCAGCTATGCCTTTTCCCCTTCAATTTTACTTGTTTGGTGGGTATTGAGGTGCTGTTGAGATCATGGACACTCTAAACAGGGGAAATTTTGACCCAAGACTGAGTGAAGATCAAGTGATTCTGACCAAATAAACCCAGCATGGCTGAGCACACACATGGGGAAAGAGTTTATGGATGGCAAACATTTAATCTCAACCAAGAATTCCTGTATTAAAAAAGCAATTAATTCACAGCTATGGAGGCAAACATTTAATCTCAACCAAGAATTCCTGTATTAAAAAAGCAATTAATTCACAGCTATGGAGGCCAACTGACAACAATAACTCAGCATTTGCGTCCCAGAAGATTTTCAAACGTGTCTGCTTGGCAAAAAAAAAAAAAAAAAAAAAAAAAAAAGAATATTGTAAACTGGAGGGAAATATAGAAGAAGCTGGATTCTATAAATTTAAAAGGAATTAGTAACTTTATCCTACTCTAATATTCCTGAAGTCATGCAAAGTCTTTCTGAATTTGCAATTTTGACCAAAAAATTTATGAATAAAAATTTATCACAACTTTATATGTATTACTTTAAGAACTGGTGCCAAAAGGAATGTCTCAATGAAAAAATCATGCCTATTAATTTTTAGAAGTTATTATTTGTTTCACAAGGAAATACCTTGCACGATTAAGTAAAGTAATTGTATTTAATGAAGTGGCCAAGCAATACTAGAGAAAAATACATAAACTCCATAATATGAGATACATAGATATTTAGGAAATATATATACATACATGGAGATTTCGATACACAAATATTTAGGGAAAAAACCAAACTTGGGGCAGAATTTTTTAAAATGTATTTACTTTGAATGGGAAAGAGACTAATTGTCATTAAAGACATTCTAGATAAGAAACCTGCCTGATATGAATAATTTATGAAAATGAAAGGAAAATGATGAAACATTTCACTTACAAACATTCTAAGTGCTGCTTCTTAATACTATCAATTCTCATCTCAGAGAAAAATTCAAATTAGAATTCTCTCATGAACAACAATCTGAGGCTATTTATTTCCCTATGACAAAAATAAAAGTGCTAAGAAGGTAAAGAAAAGGCTAAAAATTGGATATTAGGCAGAGAGAATCTGATTGTTCAAGAACATAGAAATTAGTAATGACTCGGTTTCCCTTCTCTCTCATTTCACCAATAAAAGGGACACTAATAAATATTATTTTTCATGGCTGCTTTACTTGCCTTATTAAAATGCCAACTTATTAATTAACTGCTTAGGGCAAAATCCACCTCTAAACATATTTGTACTGCAGAGAATTATTTACAAAGGATGAAAACACAGCCAGGTAGTGAATAATAACTAAATGGTGGAGATTAACAAAGCCTGGGTGGTGAACCTCAATACCTGGTCCTCTTTTATTTCTTGTAAGCAATTAGCAAATTATGTTGTTGAGTTTGACTCCCCTACTCCTCTGTTTTCATGATTCCTTTTATTCTAGGAGGAAGACCAAACACTAAAAACAGTTCCCTCTGAAAGCACAGCTCTCCAAAAGGCAGTTTAAAAGTTTTAAAGTGGTTTTTGTTGTTTTTATTTCTTCAGTATTGTAGTAACCTACAACACACTAGGTGATGATTTCAGATTGAGCAGGATAATTATCAATATATGAACCATCCAATGTTACTGAAATGGAATTACCCTTCTCTGTAAAGGAAATGTGTGTCTCAATAAAGAGATTGGTATTTCCCACTTAAAGACTTTCTCAGGTAAATCAAACACCAAAGGCAGTGAATGATAATCACACAAAGGACTGAGGTAAATTTAAATGAAGCAAGAAGTCTTGAGTCAAATTAGAGGATAATTCCATGGCCAAAAACTTTTACCTTGCTCTGCATGAGCATGTCTTTTACAAATACAAATATTTTCACTTGAGTAGTTCAAACCAAGATAATTCTTCAGAAAATTATGTTGGTGGTGAGGAAAAAAAACCCCAAAAACTCAGTGGTTTAACTTCTGTATTTCCCACAAGTAATCTACTTGGCTTTATAGTAGAAATTTCTTATTAAAAATTTAAAAAATAAATGTTGGGGTTTTTTTCCTTGTCCTGGGCCAACTTGTTGATTTGGCACATTTTATTTCTCGTTCACTAGAAAATCATTGATTCAGAATACTGATAAGACAAACCCAAGCCTTGCAGCTCAGCGTGCAGCACCCTCACCTGCAGGCACAGAGGGAAATCCCTGCTGGAATGAGGAGCAGCACAGCTGCCCAGGTGTGCCAGGACCCAGAACATTCCTCTGGCTGCCCTGGGTGATTGGAGACCCTGGCAGGGGGCTCAGAGACCTTGGCACAGAGTCACAAACACCTGTGCCTTTGATTTTAGCCCATGGAAACAATTACCAACCTTGTGTGAAGAGTTACAGGCCACAAGGGTTTGAATAGAATGATAGTGAATTTGTCACA